>NC_064615.1:473546717-478546717 GCF_023898315.1 Schistocerca nitens
AATTCAAGGTGAAAGGATATCAATGATACGATTCACTGATGACATTCTATCCTGAGTGAAAGTGAAGAAGACTTACATGATCTGTTGAAAGGAATGAACAGTCTAATGAGTACAGAGTATGGATTGAGAGTAAATCGAGGAAAGACGAAGGTAATGCGAAGTAGTAGAACTGAGAACAGCGAGAAACTTAACATCAGGGTTGATGGTCATTAAGTACATGTTGTTAAGGAATTTTGCTAGGTAGGCAGTAAAATAACCAATGACGGACGGAGCAAGGAGGACATCAAAATCAGACTAGCAATGGCAAAAAGGGCATTCCCGGCCAAGAGCAGTCTACTAATATCAAATACCGGATTTAATTTGAGGGAGAAATTGATGAGAATGTGCGTCTGGAGTACAGCATTGTGGGGTAGTGAAACATAGACTGTGAGACAGCCGGAACAGAAGAGAATCGAAGCATTTGAGATGTGGTGCTACAAACGAATGTTGAAAATTAGGTGGACTGATAAGGTAGAGAATGAGGGGATTCAGCGCTGAATTAGAGAGGAAAGGAACATGTGGAAAACACTGATAAAGAGAAGGAACAGGATGATTTGACTCTCTTAACACATGAGGGGATGACTTCCATGGTACTAGAGGGAGCTGTAGAGAGCAAAAACTGTGGAGGAAGACCAAGATTGGAATACATCCAGCAAATAATTAAAGACGTAGGTAGCAAGTGTCACTCTGAGATGAAGAGGTTAGCACAGGAGAGGAATTCGTGGCTGGCTGCATCAAACGAGTCAGAAGACTGATGACCAAAAAATAAAGCTGTGGTGGTATGCGGTTTCCGGCACTGTTGCATGCTGTATCTATGTCGATCTGGGTTACATCTGGCCGCATTAGTTTTCGTAAATCTTTTCAGTAAGTACTTCAAGGGAATTGATGTACCACAACTCACACACATATTTCTTCGGTGGCTGATGAGCTTGTCTTAGGGCTCTGAATATCACGCGAAACTTTCACGTATTTGGTTCACGATCTAGCAATTTCTGTGCGGTTTATGATGTATTAGTTATTTCACGTTAACTTTTCCCTATGCTCAGTAATGTTTATGGTCCTCCCGCTGAGTTACAGACCAATGCAGACCTTCTCGGCAGATCTGAGTGCATACACGATTTGTTTAAACCAGTTGTTCAGACCACCTTCATTTGAAGCTCTTTGTGCCCATAGCTACTTCACAGAGTTTGTATTGTGTTTGGCACTCATTGTAAGGATTTAACGAATATTTATCAGCTATCCTCCACTGATTCGGTCAGAGTCAGAAACATTACGAATTTTATTCACCAGTCAGAGTAATTGTAGCAATACGATTTCTTAACTGTGACATCGAATAATGTCGCTAGACGAGGACAAAATATATCGTTCAATCAAATTGTTTCTAAATGTGACGTGTAATGTGTTACCACTTTCTCTAAAACTTATTAATGGCTTTTGGGCATCACCCATGCATCCAGTCTCTACTGTATTAGCTATACTACAATGCCAGAAACCCTTTTTCTATATTCTTATTTGACCTTGTGCTATAATATTGTTTGTGAGCTTACACACTTTTATGTCTTCTGTTTCTGAAAGAGTTTCAATGTTTGTTAGTAAAGCACTTTCTGAGATCACTACATGCTGTGTTGGCTCCGTAGTTTCTTGAAAGATTCTGTAGCAACTGAAGAAAAGTGTGATTACCGTCTTCCTCACTATCGCGTTCACGTTGTGAGGGCACTGGTGTGTAGTATCTGTCAGTGGTTGTTCTTAGGAGGGCAACAATTCCCAGTGGCGCAGAGAGTCGCAAGCAGAGGCAGTTGTTGAGAGGCTGTGGAAGCTGTAGGCTGCGTAAGCCAAAGGCGTTTGCGTAGCGAAGGATTTATCTCTATGTTTATTAGTAGTGGCACACAGTTTGAATAATAGTGTATTTATTTTTGTTCAGCGTGATAAAGGTAATAAATAAAATTTTACCACTTCTTAATGCGTCTCCATCAGTTAGTACCACACCATTGCATTTAACAGTGAAAGAATTCTCGATATACACGGTCAATTACAACAAGAGGATTGTAACATAATAATCATTAATTAACCCATATAATCTCCAAGGAGAAGCGAGCTTATATTTGGTGACGCGTGTGTCGGACGTCGATTCCTTCGCAATCTTCGGATCGTCAGAGAAGACGGCACAACAAACGGTGAGTCAAGTAGCTAATTGCGACCGCGGCGCTTCGTTTCTAATTGTTTTCCACGTCGCACAGGAGAAATTAGGAAAGGACGTCTGAACTATGTTAGAGACTGTGATATTTATAATATGATCTTTTAAATTAAGTGTTGGAACTAATTATTAACGGACAGTGATTTTTGTGAACATTGTTAACATGGTGGACACAACGCAAAACAAGAGTGAAGTTATTAATGAGGAGGGACAAGTTAATGCTTTAGTCAATGTAGAATGCAAGTTTTGGTTTGAGAATACCACACTTAACGTAATGGAAGATAGTGGCGTAATTAGTTTCGATTCAACGACGCCTAGTTTAACACCAGTGAGTAGCCAACAAACGGGAACGCGTGTTAGCACTAACGATTTTATAGTGCAGATGTTGAGAGAAATCAAACAGGAAAGTAGGAACGCCAATGAAGAAATAAAGAATTTATCAAATGCAATGCTTAACTTGCGAACTGAGCTCACTAACTCACTTAATCAGAAACATAAGGAGCTCCAAAAGGAATGTGATACCAAACATAAAGAACTTGAAAATAAAATGCAAGATCTTAACACAAAAGTTAATGAACAAGGTAAACAATCGAGCACGTTAGTTAACAAAGTTCAAGAAACAGTTAAGGTTCAAAACGATGAAATTTTTAAAATTAAGAGTACATGTAAAGGCAACAAAGAAACAATTGTTAAGTTAGTTCAAGGCGTACAGACGCAATATACTGAACTGAGTACCGAAGTAGGCGAAATTCGCCAAAAGGTAATGTCATCCGAAAATTGTTTGAAGAATGTCAATAAAGACCTTATACGTCAGGAAATCAATGCAGCGCTACGCGACGTTGATAACAGTATGCTTAATGTACCTCAAGTTATTGTAGATAATGGACTGAGCGTACGCAACTTTCGAGATTACGATCCGAAACAAGTTATCCATTCTCAGGGTCAGATACTTATTGCAACTACTTTGACATGAAATACTAATTAGTGTAATTTTCTAATTTTGTTTTTTTATTGTATAACTTTCGCTAGGACTTCTGGGTCCCCTCAAAAGATAATGTCTTTGTTTTTGTGGAGATTTGAGGTTACTGGTGTGTAGTATCTGTAAGTGGTTGTTCTTTGGAGGGCGACAATGCCCATTGGCGCAGACAGTCGCAAGCAGAGGCAGTTGTTGAGAGGCTGTGCAAGGTGTCGGCTGCGTGAGCCAAAGGCGGTTGCGTAGCGAAGGGTTTATCTCTATGTTTAATAGTAGTGGCACACAGTTTGAATAATAATGTGTTTATGTTTGTGGAGTGTGATAGCCGGCCGGTGTGGCCGAGCGGTTTAGGCGCTACAGTCTGGAACCGCGCGACCGCTACGGTCGCAGGTTCGAATCCTGCCTCGGGCATGGATGTGTGTGATGTCTTTAGGTTAGTTAGGTTTAAATAGTTCTAGGGGACTGATGACTTCAGATGTTAAGTCCCATAGTGCTCCGAGCCATTTGAACCATTTTTTGGAGTGTTATAAAGGAAATAAATTAAATCTTACCAGTTCTTAATGCGTCTCCATCAGTTGGTACCACACCATTGCATTTAACAATGAACGAAGTCTCGATATACACGGTCAACTACAACAAGAGGATTGTAACATAGTAATCATTAATTAACCCATATAATCTCCAAGGTGACGGGCGCTTATAACATGAAGAAGTTTTGATCACATTGAGGCGGTAGACACTGTATCGATGTCGTACCATTGCCACTTCAAAGTTTCTGCTGTATCTGCCAGGTTGGTACCAAGGACGTAATGGGAGATTAGACACCATTGCGGCTTAGAGTCTATTCCATAAGACAGCTGAAGGTTGCCATTTCATCAGAGCTCGAAAAGTTCTCAACTTTCACGCCAAATTAGGTTTTGGCAAACAGGAAGACACACAGCAAAAACTTTCGCCGTGTGCTGGCGGGCATTATCTTGCGGAAATGTAAACGTAGGATTTCCATGACAAGCAAAATAACGGGGCGTAGAATATCGTCAATGTACCACCGCGCTGCAAGGGAGTCCCGGATGCTAACCAAAGGGGTCCCGCCATGAAATTCCGCAGCGCCCCAGACCATCCCTCCTGGTTGTCGAGCCGAGCCATATGGCGGTTGATACGCTGGTATCCCACCGCTGTCCGGGGCGCCTCCAGACACGCCTTCACTGACCATGGGGGCTCAGTGCGAAGCGGAACTCATCACTGAAGACAATTATACCCAAGTCAATGAGGTTTCACGCCTATAACTTAAGCATACTCTGAATTTTCGGGATTTTTTACATAAATTTTGATAAAATAAGGATAACAAAGCAAGCAAATACGACGTATGGAAAGTCTAGAATGTAGGCACAAACGCAAGAGCAAATCACATTACCCATACAGTGGTGGCATTAAGGAAAAGATCTCACAAAAGAAAGAAATACCTAAGTGATTAAACAAGGGAGGAAACAAGTTGTAATAACCCGGCTTAAAAGACTACTAGGCTCTCGAAGCACAGTCAATATTAGGTAAAAAGTTCCCATGTATTAGCTTGATCTTGCTGTTCAACACGAGTTGCAGATACAGTTTCCAGATGGGTATCCTTCCCATCTCTTCTAAAATATTAAGCGTGCAACTCTTTTCTTCCCAGTGACTCTCAAGAGTGTGTCCTTAAGGCAGATCTATACCATCTCAAATTTGCAAGCTCTCTGTATCTCACATCAAATCCCCGGCCAGTGTGCTCCACGTGACGCATAACGCAATCGTCACACCGGATAAAATAAAACTCAATGGCCTAATATTTTTGACAAGGCGTCTGCTCTCTGTGTCTCACCCTTTCACCAAATTTTGCAGGGATACCAAAGCACGTCTTATACCTTTTGTCTTCAAACGATTGCAAAATTTATCCGAAATTTTACAATAATACGGAATCCTATGGTAACCTATGTACCCGTTACCCTGTTTATCGTCCCTCCATAACATAATATCCACCCCCCCTCTCATCTCCCAGTTCCTGTAAACTACCAAACCTAGCATTTCCTAAGTATGCACTTAATACCGGTGACAAAATTCCTGTCGTATCCATTGACCTGGGCGATATGAAGGATGACGACAAATTACTTATCAATAGTCTCGAATGAAACTTTATGGAGTCTGTATAATATGAACCGGAACACCGCCGTCTTATATGGATGCGGGCAGATAGAACTCCGATGAATAACTACATCAGTGGTGGAGGATTTCCTATGTGTAAAAAAATGGCCTTGGAAGAGCGAAGAGAAACAGTAAAGTTTAAGTACGGCAACGAACCCCCCGCCCCGCTCACATTACTGTATATTGAACAGTATCTTTTCATGGACTCTAGATGTTCGTCAAACTCCTAGCAACTGTTCTTGGTGTCCCTGTACAATAGTAATACGTCATTCATATACCTACACCTCATGATGACATAACCATAAGTAGAAAAAGAGATTGTGACTTCATGCTCGAACTTGATCACCTAAATATTTTCCAGGAAATAGGCCAGAGGAGATTCCATAGCCACAACGCGCTTTTAGATGGAGGTGTGATCCCCAAAGCTAACAGATGTACTGGATAAAATTTCGGAAAATGTGCAAAAACGGATGAAAATGCCGTAGGAGTCTAACGGTGTTAAATAAAGCTCATTATGAATTCGGGATGGGTAAATGTACTGAGTATGCAATTAACGAGGCTTAAAAATCGGTTTACGTTGCGGACAGAAAATATATAACAGGTATACTGACAGGCATATCAGAAGCACTTTGATAACTTATGATACCCTTCATTCTCTAAAACACTAAGATATACTACCAAACGTATTGTGAAATGATGGCCTTGCTTGTGGTCCCCAATTCTGGGACATTACCTTAGAACCAATACTCGATAGATTACAAAGCATTCAGGAATTGTTAGTAGTTGCTGCAAATACTCATGATTTATTACTTTTAGTGTACATCAAATCTCGAGGTTCGCTATAAAGTAAATGAGGTAAACTCCTTGGAATCTTGCATGATTCTTTCTCACTGGTGTGCTGCAAGGTAGCTCCACGAAAATCGACTTGTTAGGGATCCAGCGATTAAAATAAATCAGGACATAATTCGAAGGCAGGCAGTCAACCGATGTTTGGGAGTACATATGGACGAACACTTACCATTCAGTGCCTACACAGAAATCGCAACAAGGAAAGGCAATTCCTTAATGAATAATATTATTAATATGGGCAAAGGAGGTTTCTTTTCCTCGGAACATAATTAGACTGCACCAAGAGCCTACCTTAACAGCAATTGTGGACTGTGATGCCAGTATCTGGACGGACGGGTTGTTGTTTTTGTTGTTGTTGTGGTCTTCAGTCCTGAGACTGGTTTGATGCAGCTCTCCATGTTACTCTATCCTGTGCAAGCCTCTTCATCTCCCAGTACCTACTGCAGCCTACTTCCTTCTGAATCTGCTTAGTGTGATCTCTAGGCCTCCCTCTACGATTTTTACCCTCCATGCTGACCTCCAGTACTAAATTGGTGATCCCTTGATGCCTCAGAACATGTCCTACCAACCGATCCCTTCTTCTAGTCAAGTTGTGCCACAAACTCCTCCCCAATTCTATTCAATACCTCCTCATTAGTTATGTGATCTACCCATTTAATCTTCAGCAGTTTTCTGTAGCACCACATTTTGAAAGCTTCTATTCTCTTCTTGTCCAAACTATTTATCGTCCATGTTTCACTTCCATACATGGCTACACCCCACACAAATACTTTCAGAAACAAGTTCCTGACACTTAAATCAATACTGGATTTTAACAAATTTCTCTTCTTCAGAAACGCTTTCCTTACCATTGCCAGTCTACATTTTATATCCTCTCTACTTCGATCATCAGTTATTGTGCTCCCCAAATAGCAAAACTCGTTTACTACTTTAAGTGTCTCATTTCCTAATCTAATTCCCGCAGCATCACCCGACTTAATTCGACTACATTCCATTATCCTCGTTTTCCTTTTGTTGATGTTCATCTTATACCCTCCTTTCAAGACACTGTCCATTCCATTCAAATGCTCTTCCAAGTCCTTTGCTGTCTCTGACAGAATTACAATGTCATCGGCGAGCCTCAAAGTTGTTATTTCTTCTCCATTGATTTTAATACCTACTCCAAACTTTTCTTTCGTTTCCTTTACTGCTTGCTCAATATACAGACTGAATAGCAATGGGGAGAGGTTACAACACTGTCTCACTCCCTTCCCAACCACTGCTTCCCTTTCATCTCCCTCGACTCTTATAACAGCCATCTGGTTTCTGTACAAATTGTAAATAGCCTTTCGCTCCCTGTATTTTACCCCTGCCACCTTTAGAATTTGGAAAAGAGTATTCCAGTCAACATTGCCAAAATCTTTCCATAAGTCCACAAATGCTAGAAACGTAGGTTTGTCTTTCCTTAATCTTTCTGCTAAGATAAGTCGAGGGTCAGTATTGCCTCACGTGTTCCAACATTTCTACGGAATCCAAACTGATCTTCCCCGTGGTCGACTTCTACCAGTTTTTCCATTCGTCTGTAAAGAATTAGCGTTAGTATTTTGCAACTGTGACTTATTAAACTGATAGTTCGATATTTTTCACATCTTTCAACACCTGCTTTCTTTGGGATTGGAATTATTATATTCTCCTTGAAGTCTGAGGGAATTTCGTCTGTCTCGTACATTTATTCACCAGATGGTAGAGTTTTGTCAGGACTGGCTCTCCCAAGGCTGTCAGTAGTTCTAATGGAATGTTGTCTACTCCCGGGCCTTTTTTCGGCTTAGGTCTTTCAGTGCTCTGTCAAACTCTTCACGCAGTATCATATTTCCCATTTCATCTTCATCTACATTCTCTTCCATTTCTATAATATTGTCCTCAAGAACATCGCCCTTGTATAGACCCTCTATATGCTTCTTCCACCTTTCTGCTTACCCTTCTTTGCTTAGAACTGGGTTTCCATCTGAGCTCTTGATATTGATACAAGTGGTTCTCTTCTGTCCAAAGGTCTCTTTAATTTTCCTGTAGGCAATATCTATCTTACCCTCATGAGATAAGCGTCTACATCCTTACATTTGTCCTCTAGCCATCCTTGCTTAGCCTTTTTGCACTTCCTGTCGATCTCATTTTTGACACGTTTGTATTTCTTTTTGCCTGCTTCACTTGCTGCGTTTTTGTACTTTCTCCTTTCATCAATTAAATTCAGTATCTCTTCTGTTACCCAAGGACTTCTACTAGCCCTCGTCTTTTTAGGTACTTGATCCTCTGCTGCCTTCACTATTTCATTCCTCAAAGCTACCCATTCTTCTTCTAGGGTTAGGACTGATGAAGTCTGCCGTTGCAGTATGGAAGGCACAGCGAGGAATTCTGCTACGATGCTGCGGTGCCTTCAGCACTACATCAATGTAAGTCCTAACTACACAGGAGCGCCAAAGAAACTGGTATAGGCATGTGTATTCAAATACAAGGATATGTAAACAGGCGGAATACTGCGCTGCGGTCGGCAAACGCCTAAGTAAGAAAGTGTTGTCGCAGCTGTTATATTGGTTACAGCTGCTACAATGGCAGGTTATCAAGATTTAGGTGAGTTTCAGCGTAGTGTTGCAGTCGTCGCACGAACGACGGGACATATCATCTCCGAGGTAGCAATGAAGTGGGGATTTTCCCGTACGACCATTTCAAGAGTGCACCGTGAATATCAGGAATTCGGTTAAACATCAAATCTCTGACATCGCTGCCGCCGGAGAAAGATCCTGCAAGAACAGGACCAACGACGACTGAAGGCAATCACTCAACGTGACGGAAGTGCAACCTTTCTGGAAATTTCTGCAGAATTCAGTGCTGGACCATCAATAAGTGTCAGTGCGCGAACCATTAAACGAAACATTGTCGATATGGGATTTCGGAGCCGAAGGCCCATTAGTATACCATTGATAACTGCGCGACACAAAGCTTTGCGCCTCGACTGGGCCCGTCCACACCGACACTGGACTGTTGATGACTGCAAATGTGTTACCTGGTCGGACGAATCTCGCTTCAAATTGTATCGAGCGGATGAACGTGTACGGATATGGAGGGAAACCTCTGAATCCATCGACCCTGCATGTCTACAGTGAAATGTTCAAGCTGGTGGAGGCTCTGTAATGGTGTGGGGCGTATGCAGTTGGAGTGATATGGGAGCCCTGATTTGTCTAGAGACGACACTGACAGGTGACACGTATGTATCCTGTCTGATCACCTACATCCATTCATGTCCATTTTGCATTCAAACGGATTTGGGCAATATCAGCAGGACAATGCGACACCCTACAGGCCCAGAATTGCGATAGAGTGACTCCAGGAACACTCTTTTGTGTTTAAACACTTTTGCTGGCCACTAAACTCCCCAGACATCAACATTATTGAGCATATCCTGGATGCCTTGCAACGTGCTGTTCAGAAGAGAACTCCGCCCCATCCTACTTTTGCGGATTTGTGGACAGACCTGCAGCATTCATGGTGTCATTTCGCTCCAGCCCTACTTCAGATCTTAGTCGGGACCATGCCCCATCGTTTTGCGTCACTTCTGCATGCTTGCTGGAGCCCTACACGATATTAGGCACGTGTGCCAGTTTCTTTTGTTCTTTAGTGTATATTAATAGCAGTAAGTCCAATGGAGTCACAAAAAGGAAAATAGGCTGCCATCTATTGTTTGGAGAAGAACACTATGTAAAAAATACACAGAATTCTCAGAGAATCGGCAACAAATCCAAAAGCAATAAAGAAATTCATATTTACAGAATGGCAACAAGAGAGGGAACTCATTAGACACAGGAAGGAAAACGCTTCAGTTTCTTTCTGTTGTAACTGAAAGGCTTCAGATGACATGTCTTTAGGGAAGTAGGGGACTGCATCACTACCTTTCCGGGTTAGAAGAACACCCCAAATATCTGATCAGAATTAGTAAAAAGGCAACGACCATATGCGACTGTTGAAATCGGCACACCAGATCATTCCCTGTGGGAATGTTTCCTGTGTGAGGATATAACAAGCTCTGCCGCGAAGGCTTTAAAAAAGACATATCTGTTTATGAACAATTAGAGCAAAAGAGTCTTCGATAGCCTAAGCCTTGTAACTTATGCTGTCTCAGATAAAGCTAGGCCAGGAGACACCACAGAGGAGGCGAAAAACCCAGCATACTATTGCTTCGGAACGTGAACGAAGCCCAATAGCTGTACGATCACGTCTCCCCGTAACGGAATGAGTGAAAGCAGATGACCACGAAGCGTACCCAAGAACACCGAGAGGAATGACAGAAATGTAATTCATACGCTCTGATCCATCGCTACCCTGTCTGGTGGCAATAAAATATTGCTCGATCCGACGGGGTGGCCGATCTCCAGCGGAAAATAGAGAGAAACAACAAACATTTCGATATTACTAAATCGTCTGTATGTCCATCTCTGACTACATGAAAGACAAATAGTGATCATTTGTAACAATAGTGTAAATTGTAATATATTAGTGTTATTGTTAGTAATAGTAAACTAATTTTCAGTAGTTGTAGCATTTGCTAAATAAATAAATTAATAAAATATAGGTGGTGTTAGTAGTATTAGTGACTTTATTTGTAATAGTATTACTTATATTGATTGTTGTTATATCAGTAGTATATAGTGTTGTAACATTAGAACTAGGTGTAGTCATAAAGATAACTGTAACTTATTCAAGATAATTTGAAATAGTGGAGATCTATGGCTCTTTCTTTGTCGAAGTTAAGGGAGACTCTACTGTGGTGGACAGCGATGCTGTAGGAAATATGCAGGCAGCCATTTAAATGTTGGAGTGATAGCAGTGGAAAAAAATTAAGTTGCAGTACTTTGCCTAGGCTAATTAAAATTTCAATTTCGTAGTTCTCTGAACATAGGAAATTATTTGATATGTATCATTCTATTTGATTCTGTCATTCTAATTAATTGCTACTTTGGCACTTTCGTGTTCTTGTATTTTTTCGAACTTACAGCCCCTCTCAACCCGGTTTCTTCAATACGTCATAAACACACTCATACGACCGCTACGGTCGCAGGTTCGAATCCTGCCTCGGGCATGGATGTGTGTGATGTCCTTAGGTTAGTTAGGTTTAAGTGGTTCTAAGTTCTAGGGGACTGATGACCACAGCAGTTGAGTCCCATAGTGCTCAGAGCCATTTGAACCATTGTGAACCACACACTCATAGAATATTCTGTAGGGATTTGGAATAATATAGACATACTTGTATTTAGAAACCAAAATGGGAAAATTGGAAATTTGTGGTAAGGTCTTATGGGACCAAATTGCTGAGGTCATCGGTCCCTAAGCTTTTTTTTTTTTTTTGGTCATCAGTCTACTGACTGGTTTGATGCGGCCCGCCACGAATTCCTTCCCTGTGCTAACCTCTTCATCTCAGAGTACCACTTGCAACCTACGTCCTCAATTATTTGCTTGACGTATTCCAATCTCTGTCTTCCTCTACAGTTTTTGCGCTCTACAGCTCCCTCTAGTACCATGGAAGTCATTCCCTCATATCTTAGCAGATGTCCTATCATCCTGTCCCTTCTCCTTATCAGTGTTTTCCACATATTCCTTTCCTCTCAGATTCTGCGTAGAACCTCCTCATTCCTTACCTTATCAGTCCACCTAATTTTCAACATTCGTCTATAGCACCACATCTCAAATGCTTCGATTCTCTTCTGTTCCGGTTTTCCCACAGTGCATGTTTCACTACCATACAATGCTGTACTCCAGACGTACATCCTCAGAAATTTCTTCCTCAAATTAAGGCCGGTATTTGATATTAGTAGACTTCTCTTGGCCAGAAATGCCTTTTTTGCCATAGCGAGTCTGCTTTTGATGTCCTCCTTGCTCCGTCCGTCATTGGTTATTTTACTGCCTAGGTAGCAGCATTCCTTAACTTCATTGACTTCGTGACCATCAATCCTGATGTTAAGTTTCTCGCTGTTCTCATTTCTACTACTTCTCATTACCTTCGTTTTTCTCCGATTTACTCTCAAACCATACTGTGTACTCATTAGACTGTTCATTCCGTTCAGCAGATCATTTAATTCTTCTTCACTTTCACTCAGGATAGCAATGTCATCAGCGAATCGTATCATTGATATCCTTTCACCTTGTATTTTAATTCCAGTCCTGAACCTTTCTGTTATTTCCATCATTGCTTCCTCGATGTACAGATTGAAGAGTAGGGGCGAAAGGCTACAACCTTGTCTTACACCCTTCTTAATACGAGCACTTCGTTCTTGATCGTCCACTCTTATTATTCCCTCTTGGTTGTTGTACATATTGTATATGACCCGTCTCTCCCTATAGCTTACCCCTACTTTTTTCAGAATCTCGAACAGCTTGCACCACTTTATATTGTCGAACGCTTTTTCCAGGTCGACAAATCTTATGAAAGTGTCTTGATTTTTCTTTAGCCTTGCTTCCATTATTAGCCGTAACGTCAGAATTGCCTCTCTCGTCCCTTTACTTTTCCTAAAGCCAAACTGATCGTCACCTAGCGCATTCTCCATTTTCTTTTCCATTCTTCTGTATAATATTCTTGTAATCAGCTTCGATGCATGAGCTGTTAAGCTGATTGTGCGATAATTCTCGCACATGTCAGCTCTTGCCGTCTTCGGAATTGTGTGGAAGATGCTTTTCCGAAAGTAGGTTGGTATGTCGCCAGACTCATATATGCTACACACCAAAGTGAATAGTCGTTTTGTTGCCACTTCCCCCAATGATTTTAGAAATTCTGGTGGAATGTTACCTATACCTTCTGCCTTATTTGACCGTAAGTCCTCCAAAGCTCTTTTAAATTCCGATTCTAATACTGGATCACCTATCTCTTCTAAATCGACTCCTGTTTCTTCTTCTATCACATCAGACAAATCTTCACCCTCATAGAGGCTTTCAATGTATTCTTTCCACCTATCTGCTCTCTCCTCTGCATTTAACAGTGGAATTCCCGTTGCGCTCTTAATGTTACCACCGTTGCGCTTAATGTCACCAAAGGTTGTTTTGACTTTCCTGTATGCTGAGTCTGTCCTTCCGACAATCATATCTTTTTCCATGTCTCCACAGTTTTCCTGCAGCCATTTCGTCTTAGCTTCCCTGCACTTCCTATTTATTTCATTCCTCAGCGACTTGTATTTCTGTATTCCTGATTTTCCCGGAACATGTTTGTACTTCCTCCTTTCATCAATCAACTGAAGTATTTCTTCTGTTACCCATGGTTTCTTCGCAGCTACCTTCTTTGTACCTATGTTTTTCATCCCAACTTCTGTGATGGCCCTAAGCTTACATACTACTTAATCTAATTTAAACTAACTTACACTAAGAATAACACACACCCATGCCCGAGGGAGGACTCGAACCTCCGACGGGAGGACCAGCGCGAACCGTGAAAAGGCGCCTCAGACCACTCGGCTACCCACCAAAATTCACAGTATTGATGTCCCAGAGCAATATTTACTTCTTGTTTTGATGTGAAACTGCTTTCGGCTTTCAAGGCATTGTTAGACGACTTAAGACCTAAAAGACAGTCTACCCAACATCGGCGAGTGCTTCTAGTTAAAAAGATAGTTATTTAGAAGGCGACATTTAATTATTGTGTATTTGTATATGACACATATCTTTGGAAACCACAATTTTTTTCATTTAGAACCTCACGCTGATCTTTTACTTAAGTCTAAAGTTGTCTAGCCTAGAAAGCTGGCAGCAGGTTTACCATAAAATTTAAACAAATATTATTGTAGATAGTCAGTACTACGTATTTCAGATTTTAATATTATAAACAAGGCATGCGTGTGAAAAGAAACACCTATATTAGAGGGAAACCGAATGTCATTTTTAACCATTAATTTATACAATGTGTGGCTACAAAATAACGGGAATGGTGTTGGCAAAGAGTAAGCAGGCATGCGCCAAAGATCAACGACCAATAGCTGTGAAAACTGAAGCCTTCTAGTCGTTGTGACTTCTCTGATGTCTGCAGACAATCAATCTCTCTGTGGCCATCGTTCGAGTAATAGCTGTTATTGCTTTGTTTTGCTCGAAAAAATGATAAGTGTAATAATATAGATAAGAATTGTCGTGAAGTTTCACATGAAACTTGGGAAAACTATTATTGAAACCTATCTGTTTCTAAAAGAAGAGAAATGCAAAGATTCTTTGTACTTTTACGAGTTTTTGAATGATTGAAACGCTACCAAGATGGCCGAGAAGACACTGAAGATGACTCACGGCCGGGACGCGTCTCAACATCAAGAAGGATGAATATACTGAAAAAGAAGTTTATTTGATTCGATCTTAAAGTCGGTTGAGTATTCAATTCATAGCTGAAGCTTTGCGTGATAACAAAGATTGCTTAAAGCAAATTTTGCATAACCAGTTTAACATGAGAACAGTGTGTACGAAACTGATGCCGAAAATTCTCACGATCCAACAAAAAGAAATTAGAGAAAATTTTGGTACTGACACTGTCAGAATCTTGGTTTTCCATCAACGATCCAGAAAGTAAGCGCTAAACGACGGACTGGAAGGGCCCAACTTCACCGAAACCGAAAAAGCTCGAACGAGCAATTCAAGATTCAAAGCCATTATAATTGTTTCTTTTTCGATATTTAGGGAATCGTATGTCTTCACCGAGTTGCTGAACGTCAAACTAATTATCAACATTACTAACTTGACGTTCTTGATTAACTCTGTAAGAAAATAAGAAAAAAAAAAATAATGACCCGATTCGTGGAAGAACAAGTCATGGTTCTGAATCTGGACAACGCACCGGATCGTACCGCATTGTCTGTTGAGAGGTATCCCACCCACGTTATTCGGCTGACCTAGCACCAGGTGACTTTTAACTATTCCATAAAGTTAGATCTGCATTAAAAGGAAAAAGATTTCAGTTCTTTGAAGCAGTGAAACAAAATGTTGCTCACATCATCAAGAAGCTCACAGAGTAAAATTTCCAGCGCTGTTTCCACCAATAGAAATTTCTCATGGAGCTTTCTAGTGATGAAGGAGTGGAGTATATTCAGGGTGACAGTAACTAAAGATATACGTTTTTCATTTAAAATCTTTGAGAGCAGTAGTCCCATTATTTTATAGCCACACCTCGTATCTATAATTCGCCATCAATAAATCTGAAATTATACTACATTTAACTTGATTCTTAAGCCACGTCGTTGTTCTGACGTAGTGCTTGTTTGACGCCATGGTAATAATGTTAGAGGCCAGTAGACTAGAAAGTGAGAGCGTCAGCTGAAGGGGAACTTGGGCGGCAGTGACAATTGTGGGGAAAGCGTTGGCGGCCGAAGACGGCTAAAGCAAGTAGATGATCTAGCACTTGCAGACATGCATATAATTTCAAGACGCTGTTGCAGTGATATTCACTGTGATATACTGTGATACACAGTGATATATAAGTCGTGTTATATACACCAAAAATTCAAAGAAACTGGTACACCCGATGTCAGAAATACTCCTCTATGGTACAGAAAAGAGGGAGATTGACTCAATAATTAAATCACTGAAGACTAAGGACTCTAATGGTTATGATGGAGTGTCTAGCAGAACATTAATGTACTGTGCTGTACATGTTAGCCCTGTATTTAACCGTATTTGTAATTTTTCCTTTAGGAATGGTCAGTTTCCTGAGCGATTAAAGTAGTCAGTAGTAAAGCCGCTATATAAAAAGAGAGAAAGGGATAATGTAGATAATTTTAGACCTATTTCTATGCCATCAGTGTTTGAAAAAGTTATTGAGAAGGCTGTGTATGTAAGGATAATTGATCATTTCCTATCACGCGATTTGGTGTCCAATGTATAGTTCGGCTTTGGAAGTCGTTTAACAACAGAAAATGCTATATCTCTTTCCTCTGTGCTGTACTGGATGGGCTAAATAAAAGGTTTCGAACGTTTGGCATATTTTTCGATTTAACTAAGGCATTTGATTGTGTTGATCACAAAATATTGCTCCAGAAGTTGGACCATTACGGAATACGGGGAATAGCTCACAATTCAAAAAATGGTTCAAATGGCTCTGAGCACTATGCGACTTAACTTCTGAGGTCATCAGTCGCCTAGGTCTTAGAACTAATTAAACCTAACTAACCTAAGGACATCACACACATCCATGCCTGAGGCAGGATTCGAACCTGCGACCGTAGCGGTCACGCGGTTCCAGACTGAAGCGCCTTTAACCGCACGGCCACACCGGCCGGCAGCTCACAATTGGTTCACCTCTTACTTCACCGACAGGGCAGCAAAAGGTCATTATTCACAAAGTTGATAACGGCTGTGATGTGGGGTCTGAGTGGGGTACTGTAAAGTTGGGGTGCCACAGGGATCAGTGTTGGGGCCACTCCTGTTCTTTATCTATATAAATGATATGCCCTCTCGAATTTCAGGTAACTCTAAAATATGTCTGTTTGCTGATGACACTAGCTTGGTAGTAAAGGATGTTGTGTGCAACGTTGGCTCGGTTTCAAATAGTGCAATACATGTCCTAAGTTCATGGCTTGTACAAAATAAACTAACGCTAAATCACAGTAACACTCACTTTTTACAGTTTATAACACGCAATTCAACAAAACCTGACGTTTTAATTTCACAGAACGGGTATATGATTAGCGAAACTGAACAGATCAAATCTCTGGGTGTTCATATAGATAGTAAGCTGTCACGGAAAGCCCACGTTCAGGATCTTGTTCAAAGACTTAATACTGACATTTTTACTATTCGAACGGTATCAGAAGTGAGTGATCGTTCGACACAAAAATTAGTTTGCTTATTTTTATTCGCTTGTGTCGTATGGTATTATATTTTGGGGTAACTCTTGCCATTCTAAAAGTATAATTTTGGCTCAGAAACGGGTGGTTCGGGCAATAAGTGGTGTAAGTTCACGAACCTCTTGTCGACCCTTGTTCACGAGTCTGGGTATTTTGACATTGATTGGCATCTCAATATATATATTCGTTACTGTCATTTCTTGTTAACAACATTGGCTTATTCCAAAGAATAAGCAGCTTTCACTCAGTTAATACTCGGCAGAAATCAAACCTGCATTTGGATCGGACATCCTTATGCAAAAGGGTGTGCAGTATACTGCTGCATCCATTTTCAATAAGGTACCACTCGAATTCAAAAATCTTAGCTTTCAAATCGAAACTGAAGAGTTTCCTCATGGGTCACTCATCCTATTCTGTCGAGGATTTCCTTGAAAAATTAAGCTGAGTCTTATTGTATTATTGATTGCCTTTACTTAAACTTATGGACTGACATTTTTCGGGTTCATAAACATTTTTTATCTGTTATTACTTTTATGTTGTAATTTCAAGTACTGACACGTTCCATGACCTTGGAGATTTGCTCCTCTATTTGGTCCTACGGAACTTGACGTGTAAATAAAATAAAGAAATAAACCTGCCCCGTGCGCACGTAGATGTGCCGCAACACGACGAGGCATGGAATTGACTAATGCTGAAGTAGTGCTGGAGGGAACTGACAACATGAATCCTACAGAGATGTCCATAAATCCTTAAGAGAACGGAGGTGGGGATCTCTTCCGAACAGCACGTTGCAAGGCTACCCATATGTGCTAAACAGTGTTCATGTCTGGGGAGTTTTGTCACCAGCGGAAGTGTTAAACACAGAAGAGTGTGCCTGGAGCCACTCTACAGCAATTCTGGGCGTTTGGGGTGTCGGATTGTCCTGCTGTGATTCACCTTGTCTGTCGGAATGCACAATAGATAGAATGGATGCAGCTGATCAGACAGGATGTTTACTTATGTGTCACCTGTTAGAGGCGTATCTAGACGAATCAGGGCTCCCATAACATTCCAACTGCCCACGCGTCACATCTTTACAGAGCCTCCTCCAGCTTGAGCAGTCTTCTGCTGACATGTAGGATCCATGGATTCATGATGTTGTCTCCATATCCTACACGTCCATCGCTCGATACAATTTGAAACGAGACTGATTCGACTAGGCAACATGATTCCGGTTATCAACAGTCCAATGTCGGTGTTGGCGGAGCCAGGCGAGGCGTAAAGCTTCGTGTCGTGCAGTCATTAAGCTCATATCGATGATGTTTCGTTGAATGATTCGAAAGCTGACACTCGTTGATGGCCCAGCATTGAAATATGCAACAATTTACGGAATGGTTTCACTTTGTCGCGTTGAACGATTCTCTTCAGGCACCGTTGGTCCCGTTCTTGCAGCATCCTTTCCCAGTCGCAGTGAAGTGTGAGATTTGATGTTTTACCGGATTCATGATATTCATGTTAAACTCATGAAACTGCTGTACGCGAAAGTCCGTACTTAGACGCTCGTGCGCCGACCATAACACCACGTTCAAACTTACTTAAAACTTGATAACCTGCCATTGTAGCAGCAGTAACTGTTCTAACAATTGCACCGGACACTTGTTTTGTTATGTAGGCATCGCCGTATTCTGCCTGTTTACTTATCTCTGGATTTGAATACGCACACCCAGACCAGTTTCTTTGGCACTTCAGTGTAGTTGAGTGCATCTCCCCAGAGCTGTATTTATTTTTGAAGCAAAATAAACAAATATATCACAAAGTATTTCTTCGATAATTACATTTCTGTCCCCATAAGGAACAATAGATGTAGTAACCTGGACAACAAATGACTATAAATATATCCACAAGTGTAGGTCCGAGTCGGGTAGATCAATGGTTAACACACTGGACTCGCTTTTGGAAAGCTGGTGGTTGAAACCCGCGTCCGGCCATCCTGACTTACGTTTTCAGTGATTTACCTAAATTGCTACCTACCTAAGTTGCTTCGAAAGAGCACTGCCATTTTCCTTCTCCGAGATTTTGCGCCATGTCGAATGACCTTGTTGTAGACGGAACATTAAACGCTAATCTCCTTCTCCTCATTATTCTCCACAAGTTTTGAGAATATGCGTTATTAACGGGAGCTCGTAGTATTGACACTTGAAAATATCCCTGTAGATCTCAATGCTTCGTTTAATAATACGTCAGAGAGGTAATTTCTTTTCAGACGGAGCAGTTTTTGTGGGCCGGTTTTATTTTACCTGTGTAACTGCACACGACTGTATGCTGCAGAAGAAAGCAGCCAGAAAGATTGAAAGGTTGCAGGGCATACAGCTAGAGTACCGAGAAGCGAAGCTCTGAACTGCGGCCTGACACAGTGCATGCTGCGCGGTGGGAAAATCCGGAACCGGTGATGAATTGCTTGCAGACACACCTGCTGCACCTGTGAGCCGTGAGCATGCGTAGAAGGCCTTTGCTGTTTTTGTAACTGTTGCGTGCGTGATCGATAAAGCTCCGTCCCACAATGTCTATTTACACAGAGCTTTCCTTCCATGTGATGGACTGACCAAATTTCCTGGGCTACGAGAGGGAAATCGTACAGATTCGCCTGATATTGCAGTCTCCTTTTTATAAAAACAACACTTGATGCTAGGATACAGACTTATGTCGTGCTGTAGTGTACCCTTCCATTTGTCCTATATTTCATGGGTATTACCTGTATAAGTGACGAATTTAACTAGAGACGTCGTAATTAATTTTGTTGGTGAGTGCAGCTCGCACGCAGGTAGACACAGAAGGATAAAGAATTGTAATCGTATGCCTAGTAAAAAGTTCATGTCTCTTTTTGACTATTATTCGATTATCATTCGTTTCCCTTTAAATACACACATCAAAAAGAGTTTCACATCACCTCCGTTCAGAGAGTTTCTGAATGTGTACAGAAAATTGGAATAGAGATCAACATAATCATAATTTCCGCCCTTTTTATTTCTCATGAAAACCACACATTGCATGTTTTACCACCATACAGCAAGACCTTTAGAGGTGGTGGCCCAGATTGCTGTACACACCGGTACCTCTAATACCCAGTAGCACGTCCTGATGCATGCCTGTATTCGTCGTGACATCGTATCCACAAGCTCATCAACGCACTGTTCGTCCTAATTGTCCCACTCCTCAATGGCGATTCGGCGTAGATCCATCAGAGTGGATGGTGGCTCACGTCGTCCATAAGCAGCCCTTATCAGTTTATCCCAGGCATGTTCGATAGTTTTCATGTCTGGAGAACATGCTGGCCACTCTAGTCGAGCGATGTCGTTATCCTGAAGGAAGTCATTCACAAGATGTGCACGATGCGAGCGCCAATTGTCGTCCATGAAGACGGATTCCTCGCCAATATGCTGTCGACTGGTTGCACTATTGGTCGGAGGTGGGCATTTACGTATCGTACAGCCGTTGTGGCGCCTTCCACGACCACTAGCGGCGTACGCCGGACCCACATAATGCCACCCCTAAACATCAGGGAACCGCCACCTCGCTGCAGTCTTTGGACGTTGTGTCTAAGGCGTTCAGCCTGACCGGGCTGCCTCCAAACACGTCTCCGACGATTGATTGAAGGCATATGCGACACTCATCTGTGAAGAGAACGTGATGCCAATCCTGAGCGGTCGATTCGGCATGTTGTTGGGCCCATCTGAACCGTGCTGCATGGTGTTGTGGTTGCAAAGATAGACCTCGTCATGCATGTCGGATGGGAAGTTGCGCATCATGCAGCCTATTGCACACAGTTTGAGTCACGACACGTCGTCCTGTGGCTGCACGGAGAGAATTATTCAACATGGTGGCGTTGCTGTCAGCGTTCCTCTGTGCCATAATCCGTAGGTAGCCGTCACCCACTGCAGCAGTAAACCTTGGGCGGCCTGAGTGAGGCATGTCATCAACAGTTCCTGTCTCTCTGTATGCCTTCCATGTCTGAACAACATCGCTTCGGTTCACCCTCAGACGCCTGGACACTTTCCTTGTTGAGGGCTCTTCATGGCACGAAGTAACAATGTGGACGCGATCGAACCGCGGAAATGACCGTCTAGGCATATTTGAACTACAGACAACACGAGCTGTGTCCCTTCTTTCTGGTGCAATGACTGCAACTGATCGGCTCTCCGAACCAATCCGTCTAATAGGCGCTGCTCATACACGATTGTTTACATCTTTGGGCAGGTTTAGTGACATCTCTGTGTCTGTGATACAATATCCACAGTCAACGTCTATCTTCAGCAGTTCTGGGAACCGGGGTAGTGAAAAAATTTTTTTATGTGTGTAGATGCACACGTTTTACAATCAAATATTCATTATCTGCAATATATATTGTGGTCCATTGATCTTGACTGGGCCAAATATCTCGCGAAATAAGCGTCAAACGAAAAAACTACAAAGAACGAAACTTCTCCAGCTTGAAGGGCGAAACGAGAAGACGCTATGGTTGGCCCGCTAGATGGCGCTGCCATATGTCAAACGGATATCAACTGCGTTTATTAAAATAGGAAACTCCATTTTTTATTACATATTCGTGTAGTATGTAAAGAAATATGAGTTTTTTCGTTGGACCACTTTTTCGCTTTGTGATAGATGGCGCTGTAGTAGTCACAAACACATGGCTCACAATTTTAGACGAACAGTTGGTAACAGGTAGGTTTTTTAAATTAAAATACAGAACGTAGGTACGTTTGAACATTTTATTTCGGTTGTTCCAATGTGATACATATACCTTTGTGAATTTATCATTTCTGAGAACGCATGCTGTTACAGCGTGATTACCTGTAAGCACCACATTAATGCAATAAATGCTCAAAATGATGTCCGTCAACCCCAATGCATCTGCTAATACGTGCAACGACATTCCTCTCAACAGCGAGTAGTTCGCCTTCCGTAATGTTCGCACATGCATTGACAATGCGCTGACGCATGTTGTCAGGCGGTGTCGATGGATCACGATAGCAAATATCCTTCAAATTTCCCCACAGAAAGAAATCCGGGGTCGTCAGATCCAGTGAACGTGCGGGCCATGCTATGTTGCTTCGACGACCAATCCACCTGTCATGAAATATGCTATTCAATACCGCTTCAACCGCACGCGAGCTGTTCTAAACATTCTGCGTGGTGTCTGTTTGTTGCATATCGTGTCTCCCTACCACTTTCGCGCAACGACGCTCTGAGCGTGTTTTTTAGGGAATTGACTAGTTTGAACCTGGGACCAGTTGCTGGTAAGGAGACGCCAGACCACACATGGCATGTAGAGTTCAGAAGATTCAGTGAGACTAGCGATGATATAGCCAAATACTTAATGATTTCAGCGTCAGCTCCACTGCACTCCCTGTAAAGGAATCTTAATACTAACTAAATTTAGTGGAAGGGCTTCAAGGCTTTCCTACTTTTTTGTTAGCTGGTAAAATAACGTCGAAAAAGCAGTGAAGTTTACCATTGGAAATTTTATTCTACTCACAAAACATTGTTTATAAATTGCACTATTGATAAAAGGAAATGTTTTAAAACAGGATGGTAAAAACCAACTGCGTTCAACAAAAATGTGAACGAATATTCCCTGAATGGGTTTCCAAGTTCTACAATGGATCGAAGGATGACCTATGCCATGTTGTTGTTGTTGTTGTGGTCTTCAGTCCTGAGACTGGTTTGAGACAGCTCTCCATGCTACTCTATCCTGTGCAAGCTTCTTCATCTCCCAGTACCTACTGCAACCTACATCCTTCTGAATCTGCTTAGTGTATTCATCTCTTGGTCTCCCTCTACAATTTTTACCCTCCACGCTGCCCTCCAATACTAAATTGGTGATCCCTTCATGCCTCAGAACATATCCTACCAACCGATCCCTTCTTCTGGTCAAGTTGTGCCACAAACTCCTCCCCAATCCTATTCAGTACCTCCTCATTAGTTATGTGATCTACCCATCTAATCTTCAGCATTCTTCTGTAGCACCACATTTCGAAAGCTTCTATTCTCTTCTTGTCCAAACTATTTACCGTCCATGTTTCACTTCCATACATGGCTACACTCCATACAAATACTTTCAGAAATGACTTCCTGACACTTAAATCTATACTCGATGTTAACAAATTTCTCTTCTTCAGAAACGCTTTCCTTGCCATTGCCAGTCTACATTTTATATCCTCACTACTTCGACCATCATCAGTTATTTTGCTCCCCAAATAGCAAAACTCCTTTACTACTTTAAGTGTCTCATTTCCTAATCCAATACCCTCAACATCACCCGACTTAATTCGACTACATTCCATTATCCTCGTTTTGCTTTTGTTGATGCTCATCTTATATCCTTCCTTAAAGACACCATCAATTCCGTTCAACTACTCTTCCAAGTCCTTTGCTGTCTCTGACAGAATTACAATGTCATCGGCGAACATCAAAGTTTTTATTTCTTCTTCATGGATTTTAATACCTACTCCGAATTTTTCTTTTGTTTCCTTTACTGCTTGCTCAATATACAGATTGAATAACATCGGGGAGAGGCTACAACCCTGTCTTACTCCCTTACCAACCACTGCTTCCCTTTCATGTCCCTCGACTCTTATAACTGCCATCTGGTTTCTGTACAAATTGTAAATAGCCTTTCGCTCCCTGTATTTTACCCCTGCCACCTTTAGAATTTGAAAGAGAGTATTCCAGTCAACATTGTCAAAAGCTTTCTCTAAGTCTACAAATGCTAGAAACGTAGGTTTGCCTTTCCTTAATCTTTCTTCTAAGATAAGTCGTAAGGTCAATATTGCCTCACGTGTTCCAGTATTTCTACGAAATCCAAACTGATCTTCCCCGAGGTCGGCTTCTACCAATTTTTCCATTCGACTGTAAAGAATTCGTGTTAGTATTTTGCAGCTGTGGCTTATTAAACTGATTGTTCGGTAATTTTCACATCTGTCAACACCTGCTTTCTTTGGGATTGGAATTATTATATTCTTCTTGAAGTCTGAGGGTATTTCGCCTGTTTCATACATCTTGCTCACCAGATGGTAGAGTTTTGTCAGGACTGGCTCTCCCAAGGCCGTCAGTAGTTCCAATGGAATGTTGTCTACTCCCGGGGCCTTGTTTCGACTCAGGTCTTTCAGTGCTCTGTCAAACTCTTCACGCAGTATCGTATCTCCCATTTCATCTTCATCTACATCCTCTTCCATTTCCATAATATTGTCCTCAAGTACATCGCCCTTGTATAGACCCTCTATATACTCCTTTCACCTTTCTGCATTCCCTTCTTTGCTTAGAACTGGGTTGCCATTTGAGCTCTTGATATTCATGCAAGTGGTTCTCTTCTCTCCAAAGGTCTCTTTAATTTTCCTGTAGGCAGTATCTATCTTACCCCTAGTGAGACAAGCCTCTACATCCTTACATTTGTCCTCTAGCCATCCTTGCTTAGCCATTTTGCACTTTCTGTCGATCTCATTTTTGAGACGTTTGTATTCCTTTTTGCCTGCTTCATTTACTGCATTTTTATATTTTCTCCTTTCATCAATTAAATTCAATATTTCTTCTGTTACCCAAGGATTTCTGCTAGCCCTCGTCTTTTTACCTACTTGATCCTCTGCTGCCTTCACTACTTCATCCCTCAAAGCTACCCATTCTTCTTCCACTGTATTTCTTTCCCCCATTCCTGTCAATTGTTCCCTTATGCTCTCCCTGAAACTCTGTACAACCTTTGGTTCTTTCAGTTTATCCAGGTCCCATCTCGTTAAACTCCTACCTTTTTGCAGTTTCTTCAGTTTTAATCTACAGGTCATAACCAATAGATTGTGGTCAGAGTCCACATCGGCCCCTGGAAATGTCTTACAATTTAAAACCTGGTTCCTAAATCTCTGTCTTACCACTATATAATCTATCTGATACCTTTTAGTATCTCCAGGGTTTTTCCATGTATACAACCTTCTATCATGATTCTTAAACCAAGTGTTAGCTATGATTAAGTTGTGCTCTGTGCAAAATTCTACCAGGCGGCTTCCTCTTTCATTTCTTAGCCCCAATCCATATTCACCTACTACGTTTCCTTCTCTCCCTTTTCCTGCACTCGAATTCCAGTCACCCATGACTATTAAATTTTCGTCTCCCTTCACTACCTGAATTTAGTGGAATGGGTTCAAGGCTTTCCTATTTTTAGTTAGCTGGTAAAATAACGTCGAAGAAGCAGTTAAGTTTACCATTAGAAATTGTATTCTACTCACAAAACATTGTTTATAAATAGATAAAAGGAAATGTTTTAATACAGGATGGTAAAAACCAACTGCGTTCAACAAAAATGTGAACGAATATTCCCTGAATGGGTTTCCAAGTTCTACAATGGATCGAAGGATGACCTATGCCATATCACATCTATAATCTAGGTTTAAATTAAGTTTCACAAAAGAGGAAACTATCAAAATGGTCTACAGTGACCCTCAATTATCTTTAATTACTTATCTAACTTGTCGTAAATTACAGTGGCTGATGTGGCTTCTCAATAACTATATAACAGAAAAATCATCGTGTTTCAGATTTTTACTTCAACTGGCAAATGTGGACACCATGAGCTTTAATTGACGATCGGCACTAGTATTACGCAAAAAGGGGGTGTAACAGATGAGACTTCTGCAGTTCTGAGTGAAGCGTTATGCGCTGTTATGCGGCATCGCGTGCATTCATTACCTTGTCGGTGTTCGTCAGGGGGCGGCGGCCGGCGCAGCTCCGTCCAGCTCGCCCTCTCGGAAGCAACTCTCCGTCCTAACTTCTCCTTACTACAATTTACCGAAGTTGGTTTAAAAAAAACTATCTGGCTGTGTTTTCATCTGACCGATCAGGGTCTCAATGTTAACCTTAAGCTCCGCCTACAAAAATTCTGTCTGTCCAATGAGAAACGTTATACTTTTCGTGGTGGGCCAATGTTTTTTAAGTTTGCAACGTAACAGAGACGCGAAAAAGTCTCACGCTAAAACTTGCAGCTGGTGTGGTCCTTTTAGCGGTATCGTAAGATCTATACTGTTCTTCTGGAGGGCTCTAGCTTTTAACATGGGCTGGTGGGTGGTCCTAACCTAACAGAGACGCGGAAAAGTCTCACGCTAAAAACTTGAGGGTGGTGTGGTTGTAGCGGTTAGCTGGCGACGTGGGTGTCCGTCCCTTATCGTAGGGCCTTCTCGCTTAACACGGTTCTGCTCTCGGCTTCTGCTCTCGTTTCTCCCCTCGGAACTGCGTCTGTCTCATGGTGGGAAGGTATGACATGCATTTAGGCATTCTTGTGTTAGTCTGTGGTATTCCATTTGCTCACTCGTTACTCGTATTACTTTGGTTAATTTAACGTCACGATTTATTCGGAGCTATGTGACATACTACTAGATTTGCTTATCATGTCAGGGTTTTCATGGAAGGTGTTGGATTTGCCTGACACCTTACACTGTGTTCCGGCCATCCATCACGTTGGAAGTACATCGCCATTCTGTCATGCATCTTGTAGTAACATCGGTAGAACATTACGTAGGAAATCAGCACACATTGCACTATTTAGATTGCCATTGATAAAGTGGGGGCCAATTATCCTTCCTCACATAATGCCGCACCATACATTAACCCGCCCAGGTCGCAGATGTTCCACTTGTCGCAGCCATCATAGATTTTCCGTTGCCCAATAGTGCATATTTTGCCGCTTTACGTTACCGCTGTTGGTGAATGACGCTTCGTCGCAAAATAGCACGCGTGGAAAAAATCTGTCATCGTCTCGTAATTTCTTTTGTGCCCAATGGCAGAACTGTACACGACGTTCAAAGTCGTCGCAATGCAATTCCTGGGGCACAGAAAAATGGTACGGGTGCAATCGATGTTGATGTAGCATTCTCAACACCGACGTTTTTGAGATTCCCGATTCTCACGAAATTTGTCAGCTACTGATGTGCAGAATAGCCGCGACAGCAGCTAAAACACCTATTTGGGCATCATAATATTTGTTGCAGGTCGTGGTTGACGTTTCATATGTGGCTGAACAATTCCTGTTTCCTTAAATAATGTAACTATCCGGCGAACGGTCTGGACACTTGGATGATGTCGTCCAGGATACCGAGTAGCATAAAAAAATGGCTCTGAACACTATGAGACTTAACATCTGAGGTCATCAGTCCCCTAGAATTTCGAACTACTTAAACCTAACTAACCTAAGGACATCATACACATCCATGCCCGAGACAGGATTCGAACCTGCGACCGTAGCGGTCGCGCGGTTCCAGACTGTAGCGCCTAGAACCGCTCGATCACTCCGGCCGGCCGAGTAGCATACATAGCACACACCTGTTGGGAATTTTGATCACAATATCTGTACATCAACACGATATTGACCTTTCCGCAGTTGGTAAGCGGTCCATTTTAACATGGGTAATGTATCACGAAGAAAATGCCGTCAGCACTGGCGGAATGTTACGTGATACCACGTAGTTATACGTTTGTGACTATTACAGCGCCATCTATCACAAAGCGAAAAAAGTGGTCCAACTAAAACATTCGTATTTCTTTACATGCTACACGAATATCTAATAAAAATTGGGGTTCATATTAAAAAAAAACCGCAGTTGATATCCGTTTGACCTGTGGCAGCGCCACCTAGCGGGCCAACCATAGCTCCATCTGATTTACCATTTCAATCTAGACGAGTTTCGTTCTCTGCAGTTTTTTCGTTCGATGCTTATTTCGTGAGATATTTGGCCCGGTCACTGTCAATGTACCACCCTGTATGTAACTTTCGTTAGAAAAAATAATTTGCAGGAACTATTGTTATCTTCCATTAGAATGATCTCTTATGTGTGTCTCACAAGTTTGATAAATTGTGAACAGTTGGTATTATTAACATGTTAAGTACCTCAATGAAATCACAAATGAATGTAAAATCCCACTTGGTGTAACCGCCAGCATGCGTAAGTTAGACATTACGCTTTCGTGCTAAATCAGAGACGCGGTCTTCTCCCCCAAAATCAAGCCATGTGGTCGCTCCTGCAGCCTTAAACTGTCCTTCTGTCACCCAAGAAAGCCTATCAGGAGGATCAAATTCCCCCACTGACTTTTGTGCTTACTAATATTTCGTTACTTACACGACTTCCGCAATAAAATGAAAGTACCTACGGTAACTTCCGGATTCAACAGGAAAGAACGAACTGCAATTTACCTCCGTCACTTGTTATCCATATATTTAACAACCACTTTAAAACTGATCGTAGCCTCATCCTCGAAGCAAAGCAGCTAGAATAATTAGCACCTACTCGTTCCCGTGCTTGGAGTGAACTTGTTTGGTGATAGCAAGTCTCACCCTCGGTATAGTTCCTATGCGGTTATGAAAGAGAGTGCCGGTTTCAGTCCTCGACTTGACCAATGACTATTGCCTCGTATGTGATACCTTCGAATATATTCTGCACCTTAACAGAATACAAGCTTCAATTCTTTGAAAGCAGCTTATTTTACTCTTACTTGGTGGTATACACGAAGATAAGAAGCGTGCCGGCAGAAAGCGGTGTGGGGAGTCTAGTTCCGGCCATGTTATAGACAGGATCTACATCTCACTTGTTTATTTGACAAGTAGCTCAACAGTAATGGTTCCTGTTCACACTCCCACGCGTCGCTGCTGCTGTCGTGTGTTTGTCATTGTGTTGTTGGTGGTGGTGGTGTTGGTGTTGGTGTTGTTATGCTATTCACTCCGAATTCCGGTTCCATGCAGATCTTCACGTTAGTCTATTCTGAGCAAGCCTTTTGATCTCTGAATAACCTGCAACCTACATCTGTTTGAATCTACTCACAGTATTCATGCCTGGGTCTCCTGGTCTCCATATACCATTTTTACGTCCACACTTCCCCCCGTCACCATACTGATGATTCATTCATAATTAGTATGTATACTATCAGTCGGTCCCTACATTTAGTGTAGATGTCTAGAAATTTGTTATTTCTTCAATTCGACACAGTACCTCACTAGTTATTCGACCTACCCATCTGATCTCCTACAGCACACATTTCCAAATCTTCTATTCCAGTCGTGTCTTAACCGCTTATGGTATACATTTCACTTCTGTGCAAGGATGTACTACAGGCAAATACTTCTAGGAAAAACTTCCTGACATTTATATATATGTTAACATAGATGACAATATGTTCCTATTTTTCATAAACGGTTTCGTGATTTTAATCAGTTTTAATTCTATGTTCTCTCTGTTTCACTTATCATCAGTTATTGTGCTGACTAAATAGCAAAATTCCTCTACTACTGTTAATGTCTCGTTTCCCAAACGAATTCCTCTATCATCACCTGATTTAATTCGACTGCTTTCCATTGCTCTTGTTTTACTTTTTCTTGATGTTCATCATGTAATCACTTCCATTCAGCTACTCTTTCGAGTGCTTTGACAACTTTGACAGAATTACAACTGGTTGCTGTACAGGTTGTAAATAATCGTTGTTTCCCCAATATATACCCTATACACATACCTTCCACCATCCAGACCTTCTCCCTTGCACAGTAATGGTTTGCTTTCTAACCTCTTGGTATTCATACAGTTGCATCTCTCTTCTTCACATACCTCTTTAATTTTTATGTTGGCGGCACCTGTCTTCCCCTAGTTTGCACGTTTATATAACGTTCCATTTGTCGTCTAGGTATTCCTTGTTTCCACTAGCATAACTACCTACTCTATGGAACACTTTGACCGACCCTGAACCCTCGTGCTGCACACATGTCGCTCAGTACTGTACACTTGACACGTGGTGCCCGTTGGATAAAAGCAGGAGAAGGCAATGACGTCATAATCTGTGTTGGTGATTGAGGGGGGGAGGGGGGAGGAATTCAGTCAGAGACCAGTATTTTCTATTAATTAAAACAGTCAATCACATCACAGTATTCTGTTAACCACTAATATGAGACTTGCCAATCTATATCAGCTGCCATTATGGTCATGTTCAAAAGTACGTGAACGATTTGAGTTTTGTGGAAATTGGCGCAAAAAACGCAAATAGCACAAATTGACAATATGTTCGCAATTATCACTACAATATCGGTGTTACGCAGAGTTCACACACACAGTTGTTTGTACGTCTAAAATATTTATGAGATAGACAATATTGGGCCAACTTACAGTATTTCCTTACTTACATTACTTATCCTGTACTATAATCGAGAAATCGTGAGAGTTCTGTGTTACTATTTTCATCTGTCTCTTCGTCTACGGGAAAGCCTTTGACAGCATTCTTTGGGAAAAGTTTCGGTAGATGCTTCCAGAGTTCGTTGTCCCACCACACTTTACAGAACTGACCAGACGTCTATCACAACAGTCACGTCGCATGTGTGAAGACAACTGCAGGTATGTCTGATTTCTTCAGTGTATCAAAACATGTAATAAACAGTTGTATTTTATCTCCTCAACAGTAGAACAGCTATGCAGAACATGTCGTTAGGAATGCTAATGGTGGCTGAACTAAAGGTGTCTCAATCGGGGGTTGAACTATTAATAACCTCCCATTTGTTGGTAACACAGTAAATGTCGTGAGAATAGGGCCTCCCGTCGGGTAGACAATTCGCCGGGTGCAAGTCTTTGTATTTGACGCCACTTCGGCGACTTGCGCGTCGATGGGTATGAAATGATGATGATCAGGGCAATATAACACCCAGTGCCTGAGTGGAGAATTTCTGCGACCCAGTCGGAAATCGAAGCCGGGCCCGCAGGATTGACATTCTCTCGCGCTGACCTTTCAGCTACCGGGGCAGGATGGTAACACAGTGCTTTTACCCAGTATAGAAGATGGGCTTGTTGAGTTACTAGCAAACGTAAAGGGCATCAGTCTATCGCATGGATTATACATCGATTTCAGCAAGACCAGACTCATGACAGCGGACTGAGGAGCACAGGTTTAATCCACTGGCTGGTTAAAGGAACTGCAAGTCACGCAGTCTTTCGTCTGTCTTGGGTCAACCATCTGTGACACACAAAGCTGTGAAGATAAGAAGACGAGTCATGCTGGGGCGAGTGGCTATGAAGAAACTCAACTCGATCAGGCAGAACAGACAGATACCGAGCAGCACTAAGGTCCAGCGCAGCGTGTTTTGCGTCGCCTTTGTGGCTGCGAAAGATGGACCCTGATGGGGTTCATTTTGATGGGCGGTAAAGTAGGTAGGATGTGACTGTTTTACTGCAGTGATTGATAACTTCGACGTGATTGCACGTTCCGTTTTACTGGCCAGCAAAATAATGGGCTGTGATGCACTGTTTGAAATTTCCACCACTGCCACTTTGGATGGTGACACCATTCCCTGGTCCCACTTCTAGGCAAGATAGGCAAGTTGACGTCTTTCATGTGGTATTAAGCCACTCGTTTACCGACACGAGGGTTAAAGGCTGACCAAAGCGTTCCGAAGAGTAAGTAGCTGTAACGCTCTTGGCTATTTTGCAATACCTGAGAACTACAGCTTTTAAATATCTGTATTTCCTTTCACCTGCTTCCTTCGCTAAATTTTGACTTTTCCCTTTTCGTTAGTTAAATTCAATGTCTCCGACGTTATTTACGGATTTCTACTGGGTCTTGTCCTTTTACCTGTGTGACCCTCTGCTGCTTACTACCTACTCATCTTCTTCTGTTGTATTCCTTTCCTCTGTTTCAGTCAACATAGCCTAATACACGCTTCATCACATTAATGTGACAACTACCTGTGTCCGACATCAACATGCAATAGCCATTCGAAGACGGCAGGTGGCAACACGAACAGTGGAGGGTATGTAAAGCTTGTCTGGTAGACTAGGGCAAGAGTGCAGTGGTGTCCTAAGGGGCCAAGGGGACCAAGGGTGGAGGTATTTCCGAAACGGCTTGGATTGTAAACTGTTTGCGTGCCACAATGGTTCAAGTACACCATATTTGGCAAAATAACTATGTGAAATTGTCGCCGAGGAGGTGTGGTGCACCGCACATCGTAGACGACAGGGGTGAACGATGGCTTTCGGGATGTGTACAGGTGAACAGGCATGGAACTTTTGAGCAACTGACCGCCCCCTTGCACCAAGGTCTACTAACAGCGTCTCCTCAACGACTGCCCAGCGAACGTTGCTACGTATACAGTGTAGGTCTCTGCAGCAAGTTCCTGGATCATGCAACCATGTTTATTGCTGCTCATCAGCGACGAGGGCTGGAACCTGCACGCCAGTACAGCTACAGGACATCCACTGAGTGGCAAACGGTAGTGTTTTTACATGAGTCGCGTTTTATGCTCCAAAGGACAGACGGCGTTGGTGTATACGGCGTGAAACGTCGTAAATACCCTACAACCGGGTGGGAGCGTCATAGTCTGGGGAATATTTTCGTGGCATTCCCTGGGCAATTGCGCCCTTCTGTAAGGTACAATAGTCGACACAAGCATGGGTCTATCCGCAGGGGCCACGATCACCACTACATGCAGTTTGTTTTTCTTCGTCACGATGGCATCTACCTTCGGGGCAATGCAACGTGTCACCCATCTCACAATGTACGTGCATGGTACGAAGAGCATCAGGATGACTTTACCGTACTCTCCCGGCCACCAAACTCACCGAATTTAAACTTAATCGTGAATCTGCACGACCACCTCGATCGGACAGTTCACTCCATGGACACTCACCCGAGAAACCTAGTGAATCGGGCCACGGCATTGGACTGGGCATGGTTCCACATCCCTTCCAGAACCTCAGTGAGTCTCTTCATGCACGTATCGTAGCGGTCCGCTCCGCTAAACGTGGTTATTCAGGATTTTGACATTTAGCCACATTAATATGACTGAGCAGTGAAAGACTAAATTTGTTTCTTTAATCTGTCGCAGCGACCAGTGGCGCCATTCACATTATGATTCGGCCAGCACTGTGGCCTAGCTTGAACTGTATTATTAGATTTGTTCAGGGCCGGCCGCTTTCGTCGAGCGGTTCTAGGCGCTTCAGTCTGGAACCGCGCGACCGCTACGGTCGCAAGTTCGAATTCTGCCTCGGGCATGGATGTATGTGATGTCCTTAGCTTAGTTAGTCTTAAGAAGTTCTGAGTTCTAGGGGACTGATGACCTCAAATGTTAAATCCCATAGTGCTCAGAGCCATTTGACCCATTTGTTCAGCGACCTCTTGTACCTTCAGTTTATCCAGGTCCAAAAAGGCCTTTATTTATATATTTTGAAACCTCAGTTTTAATCTGCGGGTCATAACCAGTAAATTATAATTTCAGTCAACGTCTGCTCCTCATCTTGCAATTTATAATCTGGTTCGAAATCTCTTTCAAACCATTATATAATCAGTACGAAATCTTGAAATGTTAGCAGTGATTAACTTACGCCTCGTGCAAGCAGCTTAACAGAAATATCATCTATCTAGCTTTGTTGAAATATCAAGGCCGCTTGTTATACGAGGTGTGGCTAGAAAAAAACCGGACTAGTACTGGTGAAACAATAAAACGAATGCAATAAGGCTGAAAGTCGCGTGGCCTGTCACGTGACTCTCGCTCCGCCTACTGCTCGAGTTTCATCTGCCTCCTGCACTCAGTCTGCCCGTGGCGTCTGTTTCAGGTAGTTGACGTTTTGTCTGTGCGTCGGAAAATGTTGAGTGTACAGAAAGAACAGCGTGATAACATCAAATTTTATTTCAAACTAGGAAAATCTGCAAGTGAAACGTTTGTAATGTTACAACAAGTGTACGGCGATGATTGTTTATCGCGAACACAAGTGTTTGAGTCGTTTAAACGATTTAAAGATGGCCGCGAAGACACCAGTGATGACACTCGCACTGGCAGACCATTGTCAGCAAAAACTGATGCAAACATTGAAAAAATCGGTAAACTTGTTCGACACTTTCCTTGTCAACTCCTGTTAACTCAGACACTGCTCTGATTGTTAAACGGCGATCTTGTCGAACAAGTTTACCGATTTTTTCAATGTTTGCATCAGTTTCTGCTGACAATGGTCTGCCAGTGCGAGTGTCATCACTGGTGTCTTCGCGGCCATCTTTAAATCGTTTAAACGACTCAAACACTTGTGTTCGCGATAAACAATCATCGCCGTACACTTGTTGTAACATTACAAACGTTTCACTTGCAGATTTTCCTAGTTTGAAACAAAATTTGATGTTAACACGCTGTTCTTTCTGTACACTCAACATTTTCCGACGCACAGACGGACAGACTGAGTGCAGGAGGCAGATGGAATTCGAGCAGTAGGCGGAGCGAGAGTCACGTGACAGGCCACGCGACTTTCAGCCTTATTGCATTCGTTTTACTGTTTCACCAGTACTAGTCCGGTTTTTTTCTAGCCACACCTCGTAGCTATAAAACATTTTGGAAAGTATCGAAAAGTATTGAAAAATGTCGAATAATTATGAACATGTCTCGAAAGATATCGAAACTATGGAAGGAATACGACAAGAGCGAAGAAATCGAGAAGTATTAAAAGTATCGTAGAAATGGTAAATATTCCGAAATTATCAGAAGCATTGGAAAGTTTCGAAAAAAATTGGTATTTCGTTACGAATGTGTGAGAACCATTTTTTCCATCAAGATACACAGTTCACAGAAACAGAGTGGAGCGCTTGCTGCACGTGCCTGTAAGTTGACTTAGTGAAGTTTGACACATTCTGAGACGGTGTCAACATTTCCTTGAACGTGCACATACAGGCTTCAACATGTCTGCACTTGCATGAGACCTTACTGTAACAGCGGTAGCAGATGCTAAAAGCAAGGCAGCCATTAGTATTAAATAAATGATGAGGTTAATGGCACAATTAACTGCCCTGTGTACATTTGTCTTCGAGATATTTTGTGTACACACAATCTCCCCCCCCCCCTCCCTCATCCCCCCACCCTCCCGCCTCCCTCTGTCTCTCTCTCTCTTCAGCTTCAAAATTTAACTATGAAGAACAGACGGCCGAAGTGCCCGAGCGGTTCTAAGCGCTGCAGTCTGGAACCGCGAGACCGCTACGGTCGCTGGTTCGAATCCTGCCTCGGGCATGGGTGTGTGTGATGTCCTTAGGTCAGTTAGGTTTAACTAGTTCTAAGTTCTAGGGGACTAGTGACCTCAGAAGTTGAGTCCCATAGCGCTCAGAGCCATTTGAACCATTTTTATAAAGAACATTACTACCAATAGCCTTAGTTTGTAGTAAGCCTTAAGAGAATCTTCTTGTTGCTTTTTGCAGCTACAAATTATAGCCACGAAATTCTGGAACACTGTGACATCTCCATTGACAAGTTTTTGGTGAGGAAGAGAGGCTGCCACAGGTAGTTCAGTACTCTATGCGGTACTATATAATTACAAATAAATAGTGAACAGTCTTAGAAGTGGGATAAGATCTGTGATGAGTCTCTTAAATGGATTTCTGTTGATTCTACTTTTAAAAGTCGAATGTACACAGATGTAATGGGTAAGCACCACTGGTTTAAAGATCCCAAAATTTTCTTGATGCCTGTATTCCGGTTTTCACCAACGGATAATGCGAGTTCAGTTGTCTGCTTAAGATAAGTGTCACACTAGTCTGTAAAATCCTACTTACGTAGTGAGATGACGTTAGGGAAATGTATATGACAGCAAGAATGCGTCTCTATCGTTTCATGATATCAATTAATGCTATTCAAACAAAGTTACAGAGTGGCTTTTAAAAACCTGGGAACTTTCAAGTTCATAATTCTGCTTCAGTTTTAGCAGAAATTTTGAAACACTGAGTTAGTATAAATATAAATGAAACCTTTCGTGAGGGAGTGTATAGAAAATTACCAAAAGCGATTGCTAACAACGAAGCCGACAAGAGCGTTGATTCAAAGAATTGTAATCATTGCTTCATGTGGTCAATTATAGCTCGATTGTACACAGCAAAAGAGGATGTGTATCGTGTGTCTATCTTCTTTATTGAGGCGCTTTAAACTTGTAAATATTGAATTTCCTAGTAAGATGAAACATGTGAAATATTTGAGAAAGACAAAGAAAATGCATCTGTCACTGCGTCCGCTATTCAATATTCTGAGCATGAGTTGATTGTTATAGAAGTGAAAAAGAAATATGGAGAAAAAGTTTTAAAGTAGTAGCAGTGTATGTCCCAAAACACAAAACAGTGTGAGGACTATGTGAAATTATTCAAGCCTCTGGTTGGAAACATGGAAATCTGTCATTTCCAGTGCATAAAAATACTGTTGAAGCTAGCATGTAGTAGCATTACTTTTTATCATCACCCAGTTAAAGTATATAAGCGCTGTTAGTGCTATTTTCATAGTAAAGAGAATTCAGCTCTACATTTAGTTGATTGTTCGCAGTGCAACCAGTGCGCATTATTACGTTAGTTTAATTTGATCAATAAGAAAGATGTGTTTCCTTATGAGTCTGTAATTTATGAATCTGTTATCTTGGATGCGCAGTTGCCGTCAATTGAAACGTGCACAAGCTTGTTGAATGTTGAAACTACTGTAAAAGAATATGAATACTAAAGTGCGTGAAAAGAGTGGAGTTTATTTGAATGCAAGACATTAGGAGATTCTCCCGACTCATACTTGAAAACTGACGTCTTGCCATAGGACAAAGTATCTGAAAATTTCTACGCACTCTGTCTGAAAACATATGAACTGGATCCAGGCGATTATATGGCTTCACCCGGTGTAGTATGGGATGCTTTGCTGAAAACTACAAACATAAAATTGAAACTTTTTCCGGCTATAGAACAAGTAAAATTTGTTGTGCTAGAAGTCAGATATTGCATTTTTCACTGTTCGCATAACTTGCTGTCGGAAACAGTAGGCCAATTTTTTGAGAACTGAACAAGCTGTGTAACGTATTTACTCACCTTCCAAGACAGGTCTTGACCGTGCGACAGTATCCTCATGCACTTCGATATAAACGAGCCATACCTCGCTTATGACGACTTTGATCACTTAGCTTTGCAGTACGAGAACACTTCAAAGCTGAACCAGATAGATTCCAGCAGCAAAAAGTAATAAGGCCCGCCTCTTCCAGTTAGTGACCTAAACCGTAAGTTATTATGGGTAAACCAAACAGATCTCAGCACCGTCATAAGACTACAAAACACCTTAATACACAGAAACAAAAGGGCACACTAATCTGGTTCCCATCCCCGAAGGAATGATGTCACAACTGGAGGCAAACAGTTTCTTCACAAAGACAGGAATCATCGATTAAAAATCTGTAACTCTTAAAGCAGAAGTACACTCCCGCTCATAAATTAAGGAAAATGCTGATACATGGTGAAACAACGCTCTGGTTGGCGGTTTGCGGGGTTAAATCACCTCGGGGTATGACCATGCGGTGCATTTGACATGCGGTCGTCGCACGGTGGCGCTGGCAGCAGTCCACATACACAGACGTGTGTTGGTGCATGTCAGAGTACGGTGCAGAAAGTAAGTGTGCATACGTTTCCAGACGTGATAATGGTGACTGTGTGTTGAAAATGGCTCAAAGAACACATATTGATGACGTCATGAGGGGTGGAATACTAGGGTGACTGGAGGCTGATCAAACACAGCAGGTTGTAGCACGGGCCCTCCGTATGCCACAAAGTGTGATCTTGTTATCATGGCAACAATTCCAGCAGACAGGAAATGTGTTCAGGCGTTACAGTACGGGACGTCCACGGTGTACAACATCACAAGAAGACATATATCTCAGCATCAGTGCCCGGGCCCGCATCTCGTGGTCGTGCGGTAGCGTTCTCGCTTCCCACGCCCGGGTTCCCGGGTTCGATTCCCGGCGGGGTCAGGGCTTTTCTCTGCCTCGTGATGGCTGGGTGTTGTGTGCTGTCCTTAGGTTAGTTAGGTTTAAGTAGTTCTAAGTTCTAGGGGACTTATGACCACATCAGTTGAGTCCCATAGTGCTCAGAGCCAGCCATCAGTGCCCGGAGACGGCCACGGAGTATTGCAGGTAGCCTTGTTCGGAACCTTACCGCGGCCACTGGAACAGTTGTCTCCAGACACACAGTCTACAGACGACTGAACAGACATGGTTTATTCGCTCGGGGACCTGCAAGCTGCATTCGACTGACCCCTGGTCGCAGGAGAGCCCGTAAAGCCTGGTGTTAAGAACACAGTACATGGTCTTTGGAGCAGTGGTCCCACGTTATGTTCACGGACGAGTCCAGGTACAGTCCGAACAGTGATTCTCGTAGGGTTTTCATCTGGCGTGAACCAGAAACCAGATAACAACCCCTTAATGTCCTTGAAAGGAACCTGCATGGAGGTCGTGGTTTGATGGTGTGGGGTGGGAATATGAATGGTGCACGTACACCCCCGAATGTCTTTGACAGAGGAACTGTAACAGGTCAGATGTATTGGGACGTCATTTTGCACCAGTATGTCCGCCTTTTCAGTGGTGCAGTGAGTCCTACCCTCCTCCTGATGGATGATGGATGATAACGCACGCCCCCCCCCCCCCCCTCCAAGCTGCCATCGTGGAGGAGTACCTTGAAACAGAAGATATCAGGCGAATGGAGTGGCCTGCCTGTTCTCCAGACCTAAACCCCATCGAGCACGTCCGGGTTGCTCTCTGTCGACGTATCGCTGCACGTGTTCAAACCCCTACGACATTTCAGGAGCTCCGACAGGCACTGGTGCAAGAATGGGAGGCTATACCCCAGCTGCTACTCGACCGCCTTATCCAGAGGATGCAAACCTGTTGTGCGGCCTGTGTACGTGTGCATCGTGATCATATCCTATATTGATGTCGGGGTACATGCGCAGGAAACAGTGGTGTTTTGTAGCACATGTGTTTCGGGACGGTTTTCTTAACTTATCACCAATACCGCGGACTTACAGATCTGTGTCGTGTGTGTTCCCTATGTGCCTATGCTATAGCGCCAGTTATGTGTAATGGCACGTTGTGTGGCACCACATTCTACAGTTGTCCTTAATTTATGAGCATGAGTGTAGATATCTTGAAAATGGAAAGTTCAGTTAACGATCAACAGAGATATTGTGAAACAACAGTACACGCGGAATAGTCTACATTTCGCTCAATGTGACGTTCAAAAACGAAATGATGGTGAGGGAAACGCGAGAAAGTATGATTACACATAAATACATTTAAAATGAGAAAGAAGACAGAACTCGCCATAACAATTCGTTATATTCATATGACCCAAAACATAGACACTTAACGGAATAAGTCATGATGTACTCGTTTATTCACTGACAACGAACAATAAATTTCAAAGGTACTTGTAAAGTACTGAAATAGTTCTTACGAGAGGCGTGCATTCTGCAATAAGAGCTATCTTTTTTATTATTGTTTCATCTATTTAGACACTGTCTGCTATTTCTCGAAGTTCAGTGAAAAATCTCTAAGCACAATGTCGTGCAGCACAAATATTCCGCTCTACGTTTGTCTTTCTTGCAGCTTAATTGGTACGAATATTATACGTTACTTGGAGAAGGACGGAAACGCCGATACCAAACAATGGATTAAAAAAGAAATCGTTCTGGAAAATATGGACCAGTTTCTGCTGACATTTGCAGTAGTGCGAATGATAATAACGGAAAATCACTGGTAAACATGTATATTTGAGCGAAAGCACATAGCAAATACTGATTCAGTTTACTAACAGATTTTAAAAATAGATGTTGCCCTGAGTATAATGTAGCCAAAAAATGAAATGATTTAGATGTGAATGCCACGGAATTATACAAAAACAAATACTGAATAAGGAGCGCAAAGGTACACTTTATTAAGTTAATGCAAACACAGATAAAACCACTTGCTGAAAATTTATTCGGTGGCTTGTGATGAATGAAACTTTTACGCAGCGACTGAGGTACAAAAACGACACAAATGGAAGCGTGAGAAAAGACCTTGTTGACTGCGTTAATGTACATCACCCTCCTAGTTGTTTACTATTTGGTCACTCTGTGTCACCAAACTTAGGTGTTGGCGGAAGTTGGTCTCGGGAACCTGCCGTGTGCTAATACCTACTGGTGGATTAGATCGTTGGCACGGCAATGCGGAGTAATTAACAGCCTGCGAAGTTTGGACACGGCCGGCAGGTGGCCCTGACTAGAATCGAAATTGACTGATGAGGTGCTTTCTACATAATTACCTCTCCAACAGAACAAACTCAATTACTCGCATATAACTGAGAACGCTATGTTCACGAAGCAAACACATTTTGTGGTCTCACGGTGGTATAAATAGAGATAATGAAGAATGTTTCGAGAAGTATTTCAGCAGTAACCCGCTTTGTGGTGAAGCAACAATTTATGACGGCTATCACTGTTTTGTTTTAGATTTTTTAAGACATATGACGCGAGTCTACAAAGACATTTATTTGTTGATTGTCGGACAATACAATCAAAACTGCAGTAAGCTGATACTGAAAAGGAATAACTCTTATTACGGTGGAGCCTTATCACGATATTGTATAACAATATCTCAGTTTCATGTTTCCTTATGTTGTTTCGCATTTTTCCCACAATCTGATTTTTTCTTCAAAACTTAGAATTTTGTTTCCTAAGCCTTAGTGCAACTACTCAATTAAAATTTAATGATTAAATAACAGATTAGTTTTTACTATAAACTTTTCACTTCAAAGAGTAGCCTTACTGTAGGAGGATGGACAGCTAAGCATAAAAAATGCGGTTTCTCTTTTCGGAAGACCTATGCCTACAGATAATCTGAGAATTACATTCTAATTAATTTGTTGGATATGTTCCGTGTTCAATATGAAACTTTCATTTATCTAACGCACGACTTAGTCTTTAGTGGTGTGTTTTGGTACATGCGGATTACCCATCTCTTTTCAAATGAATCCCTGAAAGGTGTTAGCTTTATTGAAAGAGTAGTGGTTGACGCCTCTATTTTTTTAGAACATATAACACTCACAGACGTTTGTGACACTTCAACAATAGCTGTTTTTTCACAAATAGAGTTAATAAAAGCTTCAAGGATGTTCCCAATAAGTATGTGGCCCATACGTTTCAAAATATTGTTAGATCAAAATGTATAATCACATTTGCCTCTTGGGATAAAATAGCATTGTGATAACATATCTGATGATGTCTGGGGGGGGGGGGGGGGTTATAAGAAGCAAAGAGCACCATACATTTTAAAAAATAAATGGGTCTCCAGAATCAATGTGCATTCTGTCCTGGAGGGAAAAGGGTCAAGTGACTGTAGTGGTGACGAATTTGACAGCTAGAGAATCTGTTTTTAGTACCCCATTCTGCAATGCCAGCATACCTTATACCTTACTCGATTTTTCATCCACATCATACCACAACGTTCTGGTGGAGGAGGCCGATAGTTGGCTATTGCAAGCTCTGTATATCTGTGATGGACAAGCGGTGATAAATCATGGAACTTGCACGCAGAGTGTCGGAAGCACTCAGTGACAACCTTGTCGTCCACTCATGTTCCTCATACTGTATGATATGCTGTATGACGTGGTCTAGTCCGATTTTAAATGGTTATTGACGCTGTGGTAATAGGTCATGAAATGCAAGATTGAGACATAAGGGGCAGAGAGATAAGGTAATCATATTTGCATTTTCACTCTTGGTTTTGTAATGCATTCATAACTATACGAAATGAGACATAGTGTCCAATGGGGGAGCAAACTGCAGTCTTATTGCGAATGTGGCAACTAAGTACGGCCGAGTGTGACGTCTGGCCTGTGACAAGGAGGAGGCCTGTGGGATACAAGCAAGTTGACCACATAAAGGCATTGTTCTCGAAATGCAATTATTGTTTGTTAGTTTTTTAAGGCATACTTTAGGAGCAATAATGCAATTATCGTTTGTTAAAAAAATGGTTCAAATGGCTTTGAGCACTATGGGACTTAATATCTGTGGTCATCAGTCCCCTAGAACTTAGAACTGCTTAAACGTAACTAACCTAAGGACATCACACACATCCATGCCCGAGGCAGGATTCGAACCTGCGACCGTAGCGGTCACGCGGTTCCAGACTGAAGCGCCTAGAACCGCACGGCCACACCGGCCGGTTATCGTTTGTTAGTTTTCTTTAAGGCATGCTTTAGCGTTGTGATAATACAGCATTATTTCCACATTGTGAGCCTTCAACTGCCACTATCAGTGCCCTACCAAGAGCATAATTTTCCAAACACAGTGCTCAGCGCTACTTTCTTTCTCTTTAGTATTAAACCTGCTGGACAGCACAATCATGGCCACTAGCTACCTCCTTTTCCGTAACAGGCTGGGACTGTGACAGATAGCCAGTGCACGACAGGAAAACATCACATATATTTCCTCCATAAAGAATGGTAAGTGTTGCATTAAGAATACATTAGCGGAATTCCACCAAACTGACACTCCACTATCTCCATGACTGAACGATATATCGGTTAAATTTTTATCCTTGTGCAGGCGTGTCTTTAGGAAAAAAGAAGGTCCTGCAGATGGGTATTCATCGCTTCTAACTTTAATGAAATTTTTCTGTTGGAAGTAGCAACACAACATACCCAGAGGTTGTGTATTTTCAATTTGTTGTCCCCTTTCGTCCTATGAGAAAAGTCGAATCGTTGGCATGAGGGACGTAGGAGCGTCATATCGACACATCGCACTGACAATTGGCTACAGCGCAGTGACTATTTGTGCAGAAAGGGTGGTGGCAAGATGGACTCAAGACAACAGTATGGCGAGAAGAGTAGATATGGATCCTTCCATAAGCAGGACACCAAGAGAGGATCGTAAGATCGTCAGAATGGTTCTGACAAACAGAGGGACGACCTAAGCTGAAATTAACAATGAAGTTGCAGGCATAACTTCGCCATGTACCGCTGGGAAACGATTCCTAAAATCTGGGTTGGATCTCCGTTTGTCATGTGACATTTACCTCTAACATTATACCACAAACAATGGAGATTTGCATAACGTAGAGCCAGAGTCATCCGGGAACGTATGTGGCATTCTGCGGTGGACAGTAAGTAACTCTTCAGATGGCTCTTCAGCGTTTCCTTAGGATTCCTCCACTGAACCTCAGCCTAGCATCGGGTTTCCCTAGAACTACTTTTATGTGGTCTTACTGTTACAGGGTATTCTGACCGTTATGCCCTAGATACTTTACGGTGGTTACTGTTTCCAGGGATCTATAACCAAGAACAGTAATATTCAGTTCAGGGTCAACTGCCAGCCTCTGAATCAATCTTCAGTCCCCTAAAAACGATCTTGTATTTCGCTACAGTTTTCTGGTGTTGCAACATTGCTATACACCAACGGTATTGATCGCGAACAGAATCACAAAGCTTACCACCTTGTGTAAGAAGTATTGGTACACTTGCATAACATCATGTAGGGCCCCCGCGAGTACGCTGAAGTGCCGCCACACGACGTGGCATCGACTCGACTAATGTCTGCAGCAGTGTTGGAGGGAACAGACACCATGTATCCTGCAGGGCTGTTCATATATCCGTAAGAGTACAAGGGAGAGGACATCACTTCTGAACAGCACGTTGCAAGGCATCTCAGATTTGCTCAATAATGTTCATGTCTGGGAGTTTGGTGGTCAGCGGAAGTGTTTAAATTCAAAAGACTGTTCCTAGAGCCACACTGTAGCACCTATGGGCGGGTGGGCTGTCGCATTGTCCTGCTGGAATTTCCTCAGTCCGTCGGAATGCACAATAGACATGAACGGATGCAGGTGATCAGACAGGATGCTTACGTACGTGTCATCTGTCAGAGTCGTATCTACACGTATCAGAGGTCCCAAATCACTCCAAATGCACACGCTCCACAACATTACAGAGCCTCCACCAGATTTAACAGACCCCTGCTGACACGCATGAGGTTGTCTCCCTACCCGTACACTTCCAACCGTCCGACACAATTTGAAACGATATCGTCCTACCAGGCTACGTGTTTCCAGCCATCAACAGTCCAATGTCGGTGTCGACTGGCCCAGACGAGGCGTAAATCTCTGTGTCGTGCTGTCGTCAAGGGTACACGAGTGGGCCTTCGGCTCCGAAAGCCCATATCGATGATGTTTCGTTGAATGGTTCGCACGCTGACACTTGTTGATGGCCCTGCATTGAAATCAGCATCAATTTGAGGAAGGGTTGTACTTCTTTCACATTGAACGATTCTCCTCAGCTGTGTTTGGTCCCGTTCTTGCGGGATCTTATTCCGGCAGCAGCGATGTCGGAGATTTGATTGTTTGCCTGATTCCTGGTATTCACGGTACACTCGCGAAATGGTCGTACGGGAAAATCCCCACTTCATCACCACCTCGGAGATTCTGTGTTCCATCGCTGGCGTGCTGACTTAACACCATGTTCAGACTCACTTAAATCTTGATAACGGCCATTGTAGCAGCAGTAACCGATCTAACAACTGCACCAGACACTTGTTGTCATACAGGCGTTGCCGACAGCAATGACGTATTCTGCCTGTTTACGCATCTCTCTATTCGAATAGGCATGCCTGTACCAGTTTCTTTGGGGTTTCAGTTTATAAGGGTAGAAGAATAATCCACAAAGGGGCAAATTCAGTGGTCAGTCACATGGGAAATGTGTTACAGGAAACATGATTACGTAGCACTAGGAAACGCTGTCAGTTGTGCAACCATTAACTGGCGACCGACAGCAGAGAATCGACGGCTGGGCGATAATACGGTGGGGGTCAGAGATTCTCCGTCAAGACGGAGATTCTGGTTCTTCACATAATATCTTTACGGGTTTGGAGGGGAAAATACAGGCCTCAGTGATCAAAAATTTCGAGACTGTGCACGAACATTAAATAATGGACAACTTTCCGTGGATGAAGTAACTCATCAAAAATGGTTCAAATGGCTCTGAGCACTATGGGAATAACTTCTGAGGCCGTCAGTCCCCTAGAACTTAGAACTACTTAAACCTAACTAACCTAAGGACATCACATACATCCATGCCCGAGGCAGGATTCGAACTTGCGACCGCAGCGGTCGCGCGGTTCCAAACTGTAGCGCGTAGAACCGCTCGGCCACCCCGGCCGGCAGTAAATCATCCAAATAATGAATTTAAACGGTTGTGGACTGGGCTAGCTAAAACGAGGCAAGAAATCATAGAAAGTTAGTGTAGAGAGAAATCTTTAGATACAAATACTTTATTAGAAGAACTGCAATTACACAATAGCATGAACCTTCACAAGCATTTACCATAGTTTAACCTGACGGAGATGTACATCTAACATACGTTTTACGAATTTTTATTTTAATCTTTACGTAAAAAATACGAGGATTCTCGGAAAATAGATTTTGCACTAAGTTATCTAGTAGGGCATGCTGCTGAGTGCGGGATGCTCATTCGGAATAATTTACTTATGGAAAGATTTTCAAGAGAAACCTAGACGTAAATACTGGCCACAAACGATGCAAGAAAAATTAACTTTAGATTTACTCTATCCAAAGCACCACATAAGTTCACGGGGAAATTTTAGAAAGTGTATTGTGTGGCATTTAACACGATCTATATATTTAGATAATCCACCGGACTAAGTTCATTTAGCTAAAGCGTCAGTGAGGCGGCTACCCTATTGTGTACGTATGGAAATTTTGTACTGGAATTAGGCTACTGCTAACGGGTTGTTGTCATTTGTGGACAATCTAGATGCCATGAACGATGAATAATACAAACCAGTAAGGTAAGGGCGTGAAAATAGTTTAACCAAAAATTTCAAAAGAAACGAAAAGTAAATTATTGCCAAATGACCAAATATCCGAGAGGAGGGCCTAAACAGCAACGACGTGACTTAACAAACGCTCAGACACAAACGTTTAATAATAATAATGACAAGAAAGAAGGGGCTACCGTTATACAACGCTTTACATCGGCCCAAACAATTTTAGGGACAGAAAACCTTCGACGACCTGGTCAGAGGTTCGTGAGGCAGGACGTACCAAATTGAACATAGGCCTATATAGGCGAAAGGTTATAGCTTTTAGCGAAATCACACTGTTAAAAAACCAGCTATTAGAAGAAGATCAGTAACAGAGATGTACCGAAATTACAAAACCAGTAGTTGTAGGTACGACAAACAACTGTGAAATAAATGTATACGTAGACTCGTGAGGGGAAGTATCTTATTATATCAGAATCATTATTTGATTTTTTAAAACAGAACAATGTTGATCTGATACTTCCTGTGATGTGTATATGTTGTAGGAGTTACAGTAGTTAAAGCTAGACAGATTGAACAAGGAGTACGATTACCAAGAACACCGAACAATTTTACGTTTGTGCAGACCTGTTTAGTACCATCTAACGTGTATCTGCAGTTGCTGTTTGGGGTGGATTGGCTGATGACATAAAGAGTAATCCTGGATTTCTCCGCACAACTTTTAACGTGTACTTGTAGACACAAAGAATACATAATACTATTTAAAGAAATCACTAGTGCTAATACAGACAGAGATAACATCCTCTTAGTAGCAATTAGTACTTGTGTAAACTTAGAGAGTAAACGTCGAACACAAGGTGAACTGCCAGAACAAATTAGAACTGAAGCTTATTATTGAACGGTTTACAAAATGGTGCTTTGTCCAAAATATTACTAACATACATTACAGTCTTTTCAGAGAAACCTGGAGTAGTTTTAAGATCAAGGATGAAACTCCTTTCTTTTGTGAATTGTATCCTGTCGCCTTGACTATACACCCAGCAGTACAGGAATAAATAAGATGTTGGATGAAGGAATAATAGAACGTAGTTCAAGTGAATGTAAGAACCCATTACTACTTGTGCGTAAAGCCACACGGAGAGTATGTCTGGTATCGGATACACTGTGTCTAAATAAACATGTGGAAACCGAAAGAGACAAACTGATCAGTATTGATGAGATTTAGACAAAATTCGAACAAGCTACATATTTCAGTATGATGGATCTCACTTATGGGTACTGGCAGGTCAAACTGGAGGAGACTTCAAAATAAGCTACAGCATTTCTGAACGAAAGTAAGCCACACCAGTTTAAATGATTACTATTCGAACTGAATAACTCAGTTTTAGTATTTATAAGAGCCCTAGATACTGCACTAGGTAAAGATTCGTTAAGAGAACTCGTAATCTATGTGGACGATATACTCCTAATATCCAAGACATGGGAAGAACATTGTAACTTATTTTCAAGCCCACTAGACAAGTTTTGTGTTAAAGGCGTTAATTACCATTAAACTATCTAATTCTTTGTTTGGTATGGAGGAGCTGCAATTCCTTGGGGACCTGACAGCCATAAACGGAATAAAACCAGATCCAGATCGAATCAGAATTGTAGAAAAATGCCCTGAATCAAAAAATACCAAATACTTAAACGCCTTGCTAGGGTTAGCAGGATTTTGTCGGCAAAATATTCGGTGTCAACCGATGAATAATCCGACATTTTTCTACTTGATGAAGCAAAGATCTAAGTGAGACTGGGGAAACGAAGAGTCTGATGCTTTTGATAAAACTGAAGTAGCATTGATAGAAGCGCCAGCTTTAAAACATCCACAAATGCATCAAATTTTTAGCTTAAGTAGCGCACGACACCACAGCTGTGGATTTTTTTGATCAACTATCCACCAGTAGCGGAGGAGTCACTTACCCATATGACTAGTAGTGTGTCTGTCAGAGTACATTAAACTCTGGCCAATCAAACAAGCTAACATTGAAACAGTAATGAGGTATAAAGGAATGTTTCAGTGATATACGAAAACCTCGTATGTTATTGACAGACAAAGGACCACAGTTTACCAGTCAAACGTTTAAAGAATTTTTGGAGTGCAAAATAATAAAACACATGGGTATTTCAACATACCACACGCAAAGTAACTCTTGTGAAGGAATAATGAAGGAAAATGCTCGACTTTGCATAACCTATTGTTCGAAGCAATATACAGGTTGGGCGCAAATGATTCCAGAGCTTCAAATGATTACTAACGAACTACCACACCTAACAACAGGCCTAACACCCATAGAAATAATGGACAAAGAGTTTATAGTAGAACTTTAGTTGGCCAAAACACGAAGCCTTGCAAACAGAAGAAACAGAACGACAAGTAATAAAAGAACCTAAGTCACTTTGAGGATCTACAAGTCCAACGGTACAATGAGCAAGCGCAAGTACCACAGTTAAATAATGGAGACCTAGTGTTAATTAATGACTATCACGTGAGCTCAAATATTAGGAAAGAGACCAGTGAATGTTTTCCTAAGTATATTGGACCCTACAGTGTTGAAAGAGTCCCCCATCCAAGAGCAGTAGCTGTCCCCATTTATCATGTATTGAGTTGTAATTTTGAATATAATATAAGAACTTGAATTACATCTCACTTCTGATTTATGTGGTTTTCAGCAGCTTTATCTGTAGCCTATAAGGAGGCGAAGTCTGAGCCAAGTTGGAGGAAGAACTGACACGGATTCAGGGGATAGAGTAGCTGGATCCTGATTAATAATACTTAACCGCGTCCTAATATTCGGTAAACAACATTCATTGTATATAAAAGGAGTGTTCAGGTGGCAAATTATTTAATTGTGCATGGAGGTGGTGTATAACAAACCAACAAGCCAACATGAAACATTTCAAAGCCACATCGAAACCATAACACTAGGAGATCAAACTATTCATCCATTGCAATATGTTGGTGTCTAAAACTAGATCTGTGTCACTCAGACGGTGGTAATGTAATAACAGATCCATAATAAAAGTCAAGTACAGCACAAGTTGCTCTATGAGCGTTGGATTTGCAAGCAGCACAAGAATACGTACACAAGACCTGTAGACGTTCACAAAGCTCAATAAATATACTAGAAGTGTGATGCTAGAACTTACAAAAAGATAAACACTTAGTGTCGCTCTCTCACACGAAAGAAACGAAAATATTCTACGGAACAGAATTTCGGATATGCTTCATTATTCGTTATTAAATAGTCTATTGGTACCTTATTGAGTCTCAGATTTATTTCCATTGCTATTGCACATGTTATATTAAAACAAATAACGAAGTAAAAACCTACCAATAATTTTGCATTTCACTTCTTGCGGATTTCGTTTCACAAGGGCATATACGTGTTATACTACACTCCTGGAAATGGAAAAAAGAACACATTGACACCGGTGTGTCAGACCCACCATACTTGCTCCGGACACTGCGAGAGGGCTGTACAAGCAATGATCACACGCAGGGCACAGCGGACACACCAGGAACCGCGGTGTTGGCCGTCGAATGGCGCTAGCTGCGCAGCATTTGTGCACCGCCGCCGTCAGTGTCAGCCAGTTTGCCGTGGCATACGGAGCTCCATCGCAGTCTTTAACACTGGTAGCATGCCGCGACAGCGTGGACGTGAACCGTATGTGCAGTTGACGGACTTTCAGCGAGGGCGTATAGTGGGCATGCGGGAGGCCGGGTGGACGTACCGCCGAATTGCTCAACACGTGGGGCGTGAGGTCTCCACAGTACATCGATGTTGTCGCCAGTGGTCGGCGGAAGGTGCACGTGCCCGTCGACCTGGGACCGGACCGCAGCGACGCACGGATGCACGCCAAGACCGTAGGATCCTACGCAGTGCCGTAGGGGACCGCACCGCCACTTCCCAGCAAATTAGGGACACTGTTGCTCCTGGGGTATCGGCGAGGACCATTCGCAACCGTCTCCATGAAGCTGGGCTACGGTCCCGCACACCGTTAGGCCGTCTTCCGCTCACGCCCCAACATCGTGCAGCCCGCCTCCAGTGGTGTCGCGACAGGCGTGAATGGAGGGACGAATGGAGACGTGTCGTCTTCAGCGATGAGAGTCGCTTCTGCCTTGGTGCCAATGATGGTCGTATGCGTGTTTGGCGCCGTGCAGGTGAGCGCCACAATCAGGACTGCATACGACCGAGGCACACAGGGCCAGCACCCGGCATCATGGTGTGGGGAGCGATCTCCTACACTGGCCGTACACCACTGGTGATCGTCGAGGGGACACTGAATAGTGCACGGTACATCCAAACCGTCATCGAACCCATCGTTCTACCATTCCTAGACCGGCAAGGGAACTTGCTGTTCCAACAGGACAATGCACGTCCGCATGTATCCCGTGCCACCCAACGTGCTCTAGAAGGTGTAAGTCAACTACCCTGGCCAGCAAGATCTCCGGATCTGTCCCCCAGTGAGCATGTTTGGGACTGGATGAAGCGTCGTCTCACGCGGTCTGCACGTCCAGCACGAACGCTGGTCCAGCTGAGGCGCCAGGTGGAAATGGCATGGCAAGCCGTTCCACAGGACTACATCCAGCATCTCTACGATCGTCTCCATGGGAGAATAGCAGCCTGCATTGCTGCGAAAGGTGGATATACACTGTACTAGTGCCGACATTGTGCATGCTCTGTTGCCTGTGTCTATGTGCCTGTGGTTCTGTCAGTGTGATCATGTGATGTATCTGACCCCAGGAATGTGTCAATAAAGTTTCCCCTTCCTGGGACAATGAATTCACGGTGTTCTTATTTCAATTTCCAGGAGTGTATGTCCTTATGTATAAACATATGCAAACAAGTTATCCCACAATCTCACAACTAACGTTATACTCTTCACACATACATGTTGCTAGTACAAATGAGCATGACTATACTGTTCCATTTCTGTAATATTCTTCGTACTTTCCATTACCTGTCCGAAAACTGAAACAGGAAACCACAATTATTTAATCAACTTATTTCACAGGAGCAAGGGGTGATACGAAATGCAATACAGAGCATCCTGTTCTCATTTAAGGTAATAAGCGTTCCCATAAAAGGCAATGTTCAACGGCATGATGATGCAATTTTTCATACAAGTAATCTTCTAACGTCTTATGAAGTTGCTTTTCAAAAGAACACCTCAAACTGAAATATTTCTCTTTTGAATGCTGTTATGAAGGAAACTATTTTTATAACCGAGCGAGGTGGCGCAGTGGTTAGACACTGGACTCGCATTCGGGAGGAAGACGGTTCAATCCCACGTCCGTTCATCCTGATTTAGGTTTTCCGTGATTTCCCTAAATCGCTCCAGGCAAATGCCGGGATGGTTCCTTTCAAAGGGCACGGCCGACTTCCTTCCCCGTCCTTCCCTAATCCGATGAGACCGATGACCTCGCTGTCTGGTCTCCTTCCCCAAAACAACCAACCAAACTATTTTTATGTTTAGATATCGCCCAAAATTGTAAGCATGTTTCATTACAGACAATTGACAATATTTACTATCAATAAGGCGAAGTGCATTTGTTGATGTTGATATGAAATTTCTTGCAGTAGCACAGACACATTTAAATACAGTTAATAGCTGCCCTTTCAATTTAAACAGAATTGTACATAAACGTATCAGTTCCACTGCATTCCGAACACCTTGAACATATAATTCCGATTCAGTTCGGTCGAGGTACTGTCTTACTACCAGGTCGTACACGACATTCATTAAATCAGCCATGAGCGAATGCCTTTTTAAGAATAATTTTTCATCTCTTGCTTTAAATTTTATGACAAACTGCGTCACACGATATATTGAATGGAAGTGAATATACTGACAGGATTTTAGTAGTGTCCAAGTAAGCAATAGGATTTCTGCTTTCGCTAATGAAATTATATTGAAAAATAAAGTTAATTTGACGAACAAACTCCATGCGTTCCCAATAAATACCGGCGTTTTGCTGTGGAGTATGAGCTGTGGTGACATATGCAGTTTCCTGTGTCAAACATGGGTGAGGGGGAGCGGGAAAGGAAGTGGTTTGAAATAAAAATGGGGAATTAAAAAAAAACTTGGTCTGTATCTTGCAGTCACGGGTTACGTGATACGTCGCCCTCGAGAGGAAATTAAGAACGACTGGCAGTCTAGGTGGTCGTGAAATAAAGAAATAAAAAGAGGAAGAGGAGGTGCTTCACGTGAAGTTCTGTTGGTGGCCAGTCATTCAGCGCAGGGCCACAGCCGCATTGCAGGGAGCCGTCCTCTACGCTGGAAGCCTGGACCACAAGAGAGGTGCGTACCACCACTCTGCTTTCCAAGGTGCGGCCAGCTTCCAGCAGGTGACCAAGTTCCCACGACTCCTTTTCGTTAAAAGCCGTCACAAGGGCACGTAGCTAATTTATTCAGCAGAGGGCTAATTAGCGCCCCCTGTCAGCAGCTGGTACAGGAAAGAACTGCTTCTGTCCTGAAGGAAAGCATTGCTTGACACGTATACCTCGGTGAAGCTCTACTGCAAAAGTGCTTGAAATAAATTTTATATGAAAATCCTAAATATTCCTAGACTGGCTGACCAGTAGGCAGCCCACCACTGTAATAGCAGAAAGTGTTTTATCTCTCACACCGGGCTTGATCTACCGGACGACTGCTCTTCCTGCTGCAGTTTGTCCATATGTGACGCTTGCTGGTCGAGTCTACGCACAATGCAATAAGTGAATTATCAAGATTCCCAGAGAGGATAAAACAGTGAGCTGTTTAGCCAGAGAGATCGACAAGCTTACAAGGACTTATAACAGCAACAGAAGTTCAGTGTTGAATTATTTAAAAAACTACAGTCATTAACTAAAATGTTAGACATCACACATCATACATAGCTGGCGTATGGAAATGAGGCCACAAATTGAGCTGATGAATCTCAGGTTCTTTGGTCCGGGAAGATCAGAAGTATTGATATTTAGACAGCTGATTAGCAACAAATCCTTGATCTCACGAGGTAACATGGCTATGGAAACTCACGCTAGAGACAGATAGAGGCTTTTGATGGCTGACTTGGTGGCTACAGCGTTGTACATACATGACAAGGCAACGTAACCGAAGCGCGCACCTTGAAATCTTTCTCAAACGATTTTACAGAAACTATTGTGAAAATATTTGATTTCTGCCCTACTTGTAGCGTCATATGTCAACTTCGTGGCGAAGGGCCCATCATCTCGCTAATGGTCATACTTATTGTGATGGACGCATTTTAGTAAGACGCTACGTAAAAATCGAAAAGTTTGCAATGAAAATTAGGGATCGCTATGACTTTGCATTTGGTGCGTATTACACCACATGTTTCTGCGTATGAAATTTAGCTAACATACTGAATTTTTTGTTTAGACTTGGGAGGAGGTCTCTATCTGTCTCCCATTCCGAGAAAATGAATCCTATGTAACGCGTTCACTCCCTATCTCACGTCCGCAGGAATGAAATATTTGGAACATCCCTCATATCTCCTGAACCACTCGATACACCGAAACGAGGTTTTGGCGAATAATGAAACAGAAGGAGAGTTCTTGAAAGTTCGTAAACGCATTGAACTTTCTTATCCATGGCGATATATCTGAAGCTGTACTTTCTATTTTTTTTTTTCATTCCAGTGACTGTAATTCTTTAAGAGTTATCGACAACTAGTGAATCAAAATTTTAATAGTGTGAAAATAAACATGAAATTTCTTCTGTTATGTTATCACAAACCGACACAATGGGGTTTATCGTAAGCTGTTCAATGAGACACTCTGTTTCAGAATTCTGTCACAGCAGCTGCTGCAAAAATGAATTTGTGCAAATTATACTATGTTTTGGCAAAAGAAATACAATTAAAACTGTCAACATGAGAAATGTGGCCGTTACTCATAAACACTTGATGCTTCTTCCAATGAGAAAAGGTTAATGATTAACACAAAAATAGATCGCCAATTCTGTTAGAATTTTGGTTGAATCTATCGCATTTTTAACACTGAAAGAATGGAATGGAAACTCACGAAAGGATTTTATTCCTTTTCTTCATCTGAGTAGTATTAAAATAATGACGAGCGTACCCTTCGGGCAGTATGACTCTGACATACCAGATGCTGGTTACTCACCTACGGCTTGCCAAACTGACAACGTGTGATTCGCGAATAAAATGGTTGTTATTTAGAAAAGGAAACAATTGATACGTGACACAACACAATGGTCAGTGTATCGTCTGCACCTGAGAATAATGCGCGCGACAGGAATGGGGAAGCTAGCCAAGTGTGCTTTGTGAGAGGAAGAGTTCATGTCTTTCGAAACAAATTGTCATGTAATTAGATCTGTCTTTATCAGCAATACATTTCAACAAATTAAATATGTCAAATCATCACACTCCGGAGACTCGTACTTTCGAAATAATACCGACCACTACTTCGTTTGTGTAGCCTGTTGTATAATCAGTTTATTAATGATGATGGTGTGTATGCAACCACTGAAACTCTTTTCGTCGTCACGACGAGCCGATTAAAACTTTGCTATTCATGAGGGCTTCTCGACTTTTTACAGCTTGCAGTCGAAACGTGATGTCCACATGTACGTAAAGGAAAGGTTCCTAATATGAGACACACTTTTGTAAACTCATTTGAAAGACCTAAAAGTAAGTGCAATTGTATTTTTATTGATGGTAATAATATCTTGCATTACTTAATTTTATCATACAATTATCGTATTTGCAATAATAGACGATCTTTCAGGGTAGTTATTAAATCTTCACAAACAAGGCATTTCGTCGAAATGAGATGAAGGTTTCCTATTATGAGACAGTAAAAATATTTTGCTTTAATTATTTTATTACAGAATAATGACATGTGAATATACAATTTTTACATGTTCATTCATTTCTGTTATCCTTCACTCATTTCACACAACTTAGGTTTATATTAACGACGTTCGGGGCAATCAAAATTGTCTTCTGTGACACCGCAATCTTCATGAGCCCATTTCTCCCCGTGTTTGTCTTCAGAAAAGCGCCCAGTACAAAACAGACACTCCGCGTCATCGTCATCACTGCTGTCTGAATCCCCACTATCATTAAGATGGACATCGGATGCCGAGTCACTAGACGATTCTTCTGCTTTAGGTCTACGATTTGAAAATTTTCCACTTTCCTCCCCAGATAACTTTCTGGCTGCTTTCTTACCTTCAGACTCTGATTTCTTCTGTTTAGAGTCTTGCAATTGCTTCACATAATAAGTTGAAGTTAGTAACACATCAGAGCACGAACGCGATGTTTGACCTGTTTCACAATATCCAGGTGGTTTTGCGATGTGTGGGAGAGGTCTGACAGCTTGACCATCACCATCAGTAGTTTCATTTTCGTTTTTGGCATCTCTTTCTTGAAGAGCGTCAGCATGGCTATGAAGTGAAAATTCATGTTCCCTAAAGATGTTTCTGTTGCATGGGATGAGACCTGTTTCTCTGAAGGCATTCACAGATGCTTCCATTGTTGCTGCTCGGCTCTAAGCTGCCCCAAATAACCTGGCTGTTAATAATGGGGTGATAACACGACCTGGGTTACTTACCAACCACATTTCTCTCTCTTGGACACAGTAGGTTTTCAAAGGCCCCATAAATCCGACGTCAAGTGGCTGCATTTTATGCGTTGAGTGAGGAGGCAAACATACAATATGAACATTGTTTCACGTGCTTTATCTAATACATCGAGATTCTTTGTGTGGGAATAGTGCTCATCAAGAATCTGAATGACATGGTCATTTGAAGGTCGCTTTACATGACTCACAAAATGATCAAACCACTGAGTAAGAATGTGAGTGTGTATCCAGCCACTTGGATGACAAGCTGATATTGATCCTGCAGGTACACCATCCATCAATTCCTGCTTGATATTGTTCCTTGGGAAGACGATTAGTGGTTGAACATAAGTGCCAGCTGCGTTCATATACGTTACAACTGTGATGAGATTTCCCCTTTCTGCTGAAGTCAAGGCAGCAACTTGTCTGTTTCCTTTCATAGCAATAACCTTGCTGTGTTTGTGCTGCACAGACGTCACCCCAGTTTCGTCAACACTGAAGACTCGATGCGGATTATGGTTGACTTTAGATGGCACAGATTCGTAAATATCAAAAAATCTCCCCACATTTACAGGTGTGAAAGCTTTCAATCTTGCTGCTGCATGACCCTGAGGATTTCTCACTGATAAAATGGAGTGTCTCTTAAGAAATGTTCGGAGCCATTTGTTTCCTGCTGAAGCCTTTTCTGAATTGAAGGGATTCTTCAGCCTATTCCTGACGGCTTCGTATGTCCTTACACTTAAGAGCATAAAATCGCTCTTCCATTGCAAGGCCGTATTTCACTAGTGCATCTTTCAGTTGAGATGAGAGAACAGGCATTCTGCCAAGATTAACACCAACCAGCTTATCGGGTGTACGAGTTTTATCCTTCACATACCTTTCCAAACTACGTTTTGGTACAGCAAAAAATTTTGAGGCCTTTAGGTACCTCATCTCACCATTTCTCACACATGTAGTGGCACGAACCATGGCGTCTTTATCCCACGTTTTCCTTTTAGGTACCAATGCCGCCTACAAAGAATAAACACAATAATCAGACATACTTCTTAAAGGACTTCAAATTCTATGATTTTAATTGTTAGATTATTATTTATAAGTACTGTGAACGGAGTACTTTGAATTTGGAGTAATATTGATCAACTTCTGAGAAAACACCTGCCTTGAAAGAAAGTGCCAGAAAAACGCAGTTGCCAAAATTTTACTACAATAAATGATTAAATATTGTTATCTCATGATAGTATAGCGTCAATTACATATAACAAATCGTTAGAGAACGAGTTCCCCCAATATGCGATAGGTATCGTAATATGCGACACTGTCGCGTATTTGGATCCCCATACTGTCGCATGTTAGGAATTTTGCCATCTTACACAAAGAATCACGCACTTGCTAACAACGTTCGTTGGAAAATGAACCTAATTGTCAATAATTATAGGTAATACCGTCACAAATAACAGCAATAAAAGAGTGCAGTAATATCTACTCAGCTTTAAGCTGAAATATTTTCTTAACAGAGACGTCGCAAAAACTCTAAACACAAGAAATTTTGTATCAACCTCTACGTACTGTGTCCGGCTCAACTATGACGTCCTACTTGCTGTGTCGTCGTCTGGCACGCAATAGACGTGTTTAAGAAACTCTCCACCAGAGTGCAGCCCCTAACATGAGCACAGTTGGGGTGTCTCATATTAGGGGACTATCGCATAATAGGCACCTTTCCTCTAGTGTAATGTCTCTTATTACATTCATATCCAAATAATGATAGTGAAATTTATGTACTTCATATCTCGGACGCCTTTTACCAGGAGCGCAAAGGCGTCATACCTGTGGAAATTACGAATTTTCGACTTTTTTGACAGATAAGTCAGCAGGCAGTAAGTACATAACCTTGTTTTACTTCCCTGCCTTGCTTCTAGATCACATTATTTCATAATATTCCGTACTTCCTTATTCACAACCCTCACGACGAATCGTCTGCCCCTTCTTACGATCTGCAAACATTGTGGATGCAGAAGATATAATTATAGTGGCTAATGTCTCAACAGTTATTGAACTGTTCATTGTTCTTGACAAAAGAATAAATAAAACAAAAAAGTATACAAATGTATGTAACTGAAAACTATAGTGTGCTAACGAAAAGAGATGGGGGGCTTAAACGGCGAAAAACGAAACACTACTCGGTGACAATAAAAGGCAGTATACCGAAAGGCCGTATTTTTCGGATGGGCAATACTTCCACTACCCATATGCGCCATGCCAAACTGAGTATACGGCTGGAGTTCCTTCCCGCTCCCCGCCTCACCCCTTCCGCAGTGCTCGTATGACGGGCGTTGCGAGAAACTGTGCCACAACCACAACGCCGCGCGACCTGGCGCAGGCGCGTGGCGCGTCTCAGTCGCGTCGCAATTTGCGCGATCCCATTTGAACCTGTGTACTTACAAAAAAGATGCTACGCTACGCCGCGCCACACGTGATATACGCGTCACAATTTGCGCCTAGAGCCACACGTATCCCGTCACTCGCTTTCCACGCGGCTATCGCTGATTTCGATGCAGCAAGCATATACGCCTACCTATCGGTTAAGGAAACATGGTGGCTATATATCACACAACGTGGCTCATGGCGTTGTGGTAAGTAAAGGAAGCGGATCCCTCCTGCGCACTCTCTGACTTCGCAGGCTATGGGCTGTGTCTACTGACACAGGAGAGGCCCACGAGGCCCATGACAAATACGGGCCACACAACGAACTTGTGACGTCACATTAGTCGGCTTGTCCACCATACTTCGTGAACGCTCGGTCCGTGAAGGGCCCACAGGAAATCAATATGTCGAAGAAAAAATATCCGCTACAGTTCTTAACTTTGTCGTGTGCTATCGAGATCTTACATGCACTTAAATATGCAGTCGACAATAATTAAACTCGTCTGAAATAGTTATTCGCTCCTTGTCGGAGACGGGTGCTGGCTCACCTAATACCTGTAGTTCCTCGTGAGCCTCGGCATAGCCGTGCACCGCAGCGCATGGCCATACGATCCGAAGACCGTTATTCGGCGATGTAGTAACTGTTATTCGTAGACTCCACCATGCTCTGCGAAGTTTATTCGCCCTCTCTCTCGCGCACAGCAGCTCAGAGAAGAACTTCCAAACCAGCCACACGCCTGCAGCTACTGGTGGTGTTGTCTTGTCTGTTCTCACAAGTGTTCAGATTAAAGATGCTGAACTGTACTGGCACGGCCATAAGGACTCACGATGGCCATTTCGTTGACATATTTGAGTTACAGTGATCTTAACAGATCAAGTCCTGAGTGTGCACCACGGCAGTAAAATAGCGTGCACTGAATCACAGTCAGATGTCGCCGATAGCCGTCCTCCACTCTTAAGCGGCTGCTGAACGCTCCCTTGACCGTGGGTTAGAATATTTAAGACCTGTCGACTTCATTGAACAAGACGAACTGAACAGTGAGCTGTTCCGAAACTTTTTTTTTTTTGCGTCCTTATTTCAATGTATTTTCTAGAGATGATTAATTTTCATCATTGAACATTACGAGAATTATCAATTAATAAAACAGTCAAGACAGTATGAATCATAGATTTAAAAATAATGAGCGGTTTCAACCTTTATACCGGTCGTTTTCACATCTAAGGCACCATATTTCTGCAGACGGCGGCGCATGGAATACTCTGCGTAGCGCCACAGTCGTTTACTGTAAGCGATCGTGATTTCACACAACTGCTCCGTGCACCACCGTCTATATCCATATGATACCTTAGATCCGGGGACTGCCAGTATAAAGGCTGAAACCGGGCATAATCTTTAAGTAAATTATTATTGTGATCTTGACTGTTTTATTAATTGATAATTTACAATAGATAGCTGACAAAACTATAAAATCATGTTACCGAAGATTTTGAACGTTAATTTATTTTCTACCAAGTATTTGAATCCTATTTTAAATTATTGGACGGCATAGTAACATTAGTCTTACCATATTCTATATCTATATTTACATTCATCAGGCCACCTTATCTGATACCCCGTTTCCTGACCCATTCACTAATGGCTCGTGGAAGGAATTATTGTCCGTCAACCTCCATATTACCTCTTTCTCGTTGTAGTCGTGTCGCATGACGAATGTTGGAGAAAGTAATATGTTACCCTACTCTTTCCTAAACGAACATACTCAGAATGTCAATAGTAAGCATCTCTTGCAGCTTTTGATAGTGGAGTATGGTTTGCTGGGTATCTCTGTAATCGCTCGCGCCGAGTGATTACCATCTCTTCGTTGGATCCATGTCTTCCATTAAATCAACCTGTTATGAGTCCCAGATTGACGGTTAATACTCAAGAATAGGTCGCACCACTCATTTGAAATCCACTACCTTCGTGGATGAGTTACGTCTCCTTAAGAGTCTTCCTATGGATCTCAGCCTGGGATCTTCGTTTCATCCAATTCTCTTTAGGTGATCATCCCACTTTGGTTACTCTGAATGGTTCAAGTGGCTCTGAGCACTATGGGACTTAACTTCTGAGGTCATCAGTCCCCTAGAACTTAGAACTAATTAAACCTAACTAACCTAAGGACATCACACACATCCATGCCCGAGGCAGGATTCGAATCTGCGACCGTAGCGGTCCCACGGTTCCAGATTGTAGTGCCTAGAACCGCTCGGTCACCCCAGCCGGCACTTTGGTTACTGCTTGGTTTTTTACAGCAGTTCCTTTTTTTGTCACCAATAGTGTAATCGTACAATAGCGGATTTCGCCCTAATTTATGTGTAAAATGTTACATTTATTTACGTTCAGGGTCAATGTGCAGTCCCTGCAGGTATCATCAGTTCCCTGTAGTCCTTCTAGCAGTTCCCTGCTACATTCTTATAGACAACCGCAACATCTTCCGACGTTGTTCACTTAATCATTGATATAGTCTATACTGTAAAGAGCAACTTTCATGTCAGATTTTGTTGAGATAGTCTTTAAATTATCTTTAGACCCATGGAATTTGTTTCTTTACGAGACATCTGTTGAGTTCTGTTTGCTCGGAAGTCCTATAGACTGTCACAAATGTGATTATATACTTGATGAGCTCGTATTTCGTTCACAGAGAACAGTGCAGTACTTTACCGAATGCTTTCCTGAGGTCGGGGAACACGGCATCGATTTCAGCGCTTTAGTCTACTTCTCTGTGGATGTCCTGGAGGTACAGAGTGTTCCCTGTTAGCGGAATTAATCTTGATCTTGGTAGAGATTTTCGCTCTCGAAAAACGTCGTAGTACTAGGGTATACAAAAAATTCCGTAATTGTGAAACAGAATGACTTCCACGATAAGGCCCTATGACTGTGTGCATGTGTACTATAAACATTCTTGAAAACGATAATAACTTGTGCTCCCTTCGCTACATGAAATTCGTTGATCCAGCGACCTACGACAAAATGCTGTTAGAAGGGAATTAAATTATTTCGCACAATTTCTGTTCGATCTGAAAGTTATCTGAGCTGGTACGAATGTCTTTCCACAACCAACCAATTTTAGTTACCGGTTCTGCAATCACTTACCTAAATATCTGTCATTTCGGTATTCATATAGCGTTATTGAAAGGAGTAACAATGTTACCATGTTCCGCAGTGAAACAGTTTCAGTAGACCGAATTAATACTTTCGGTGACAGTACAGTCTTTAAGCACTTGGAGACATGACTCCTATCAGTTAGTGACTTTCCATAAGACCAAAACGTCTTATGCGTTTAAGTCAGTCCGGTTGGGAAATTTTACTTTCTGATTCATTGGAAACTGCTCTCATTGTTCTCCTGCCGACGGCACTACGTCGTTGAGCAGATAGTTTATCGTCAGAATACTGAAGTGAAGCAACTTCAGGAGTCACTGCTACTTCGATGGATATCCTCCCGTATGCGGCACGCTCTGTTGGTTGCTTTAACTTTGGTTTTACGGCAAAGGGGAGGAGGGACGCTCGCGTGATGTGTTTGATCGACAGTCTCAGCGGCAGCGTCCTGGTCAAAGTCTTAAACCTTACCGTAGCCTCTCATGAGATGACGGTATGTCGCACTGTTAATGGTGATTCGTCTGTCGGATGGGGGCGTTATGCTCAGCCCCTCCAACTATGCGAGGGAAGTTGGAGAATTGGATCGATTTTCTAGGGAAAGAGTCCTTGCAAATTAAAGCTCATTTTGCAAGCTGCCATTGCGAACATTTTGGTCTGAACAAAGTCTGTATTGTTAATACGAAAGAATCGCTACTAGAATTTATTCGAATTTATGAATGAAGAGTGTTGTCTGAAGAATATATGCTGATTTATGTATGTAAAGCTTGTTTTCGTAACTTGTTTCATCGAAACCTGTGCTCCTTGACACGACGTACTATGGCGTCCCATTAATTGTTCGGATTAATGCGAACTCTATTGCTAGCACGGAACTGCGCACGCTTTCAAGCTTACTTGGAAGAAGACTAATGTTCCTTTCAAATGCAGTTAATGAAATCCATTTTTCATTAAACAGCTGTCGTGACACATCTACGGATACCGAACGATCTATAGCGACAGAATAATGAATTTCATCGAGTTTTCAGTTTTCGCCGCGAATTTGCAGCGTTTCCGATGTGCAGCCAACTATGCTCTCCAGCAAGCTGTACAACCACCACATCACTCGACGTATACAAAGCAGTTTTTCGCCATTCAGTACACTACTCGTAAGAAGAAAAGTGTATTACGCTATTTATGTTTAGTTATGTTTTCCAAAAATGTTTACGTTCTTCAGTATACTTGAATTTTTTCATGCAAAGAGATTTTAGTAAGGTCAAAGACGTTAGAGTCAACAAGCACAAAGTAAATTGAAGATAGGGCCCTTTTCTTTACTTCTATTCCTCCTTTGAGGGAGAATGTACCTCTCACCCACATTTCAGCCCTTTTCACGCCTCTGCGATGATCAAGTTCATATTTCGTCGAATTGTTTTGAATGGTTGATAGCGTTTTCACCCTGTACACCACAGTAAAAATTGCTGTGACGCTACACTCCTAAGGAGCGGTACCTCGTTCAGTGTGCTTGCACCCCTACGATGTCCTTAGAAAAAGCTGAATCTCCCGGATGGTGCGAGGAATGACAAAATGTGTCTAGTATGACGTCCCGTGGTTCATCGCACTAAGAACTGTTTTCGATCATGAAATGTGTGTGTGTCAACGTCCCAAGTTGGTGGGTGCTTTCACTGACGCTCTTTATGCCGCGACCTGAGGCCTTCTCGTGTCGATTCTGAGAATAAGTGTTTCTCAAATGTTTTCCTCGTTCACCCATAAGAAAACTGCGTTATTTCAACGGTGGACGTTGCGGTTCCGATCTCTGTCACAGACGCGTTTGACAGAGATTTGGCAAATCCTGAGTTACTAAAGAAGTGTTTACATGGGAAAACCCAGAATGTGAATGAGTCCTTCAATAATGTTGTGTGGCCTTATGACACTAAAGTAAGCAGTGTCTGAGGCTGTAATAACTTGTAATGGTGGGAACTATGAAAGACGTAAGGTTCTGGAGAAGTTAGTGGTAAGATTTGCACAGAACACAGCTAAACAATTGTGGGGACTGGATGAGCTTCATGTACGTGAACCAGAGTTAGCTGCTCAGCAAATGACTAAAGAAGAAAGAAAGAAAAGGAGGAGGCAAGAACTGGGCTGTTGTGACACTGAAGAAGACACAGACGATGGGCCAGGGCAATTCTAATGCATGAAAGACGCAGAAATGTAAGTCTGTATAAGAATTTGTAATAAAAAATGTTTTAAACCTCAATGTCTCTGAACTACATTTTTTGCAGTAAATGACCCGTTTTACAAAAAATTACTGATTGTAGAGACATGAAATTTTCACAGCATGCCAAGTGTGAGATTCAACACATATGGAATTAGAATAATTAAAATATCCTCGGTTGTCTTGGTTTTATTTTTATTCATATACAAAATTCTGTCAAAAATAGAGTGCTTGAAAAAAAAAACAAACATGCCCAACAATACGATTTTAGTAATAATTCTAGTTCAGTGTATCTAGAAAGGTGCATTCAATAATTATGGAAAATTGGAAGTTGGTGTCTTAAAAAGTTTCCGTGATAATGGGTCAGAAAATTTGATAATTTAAAATTGGCGGCATAAGACATACAATGTCCCCTTAAAACTATTTTAAAAATTAAATCAATAGTCTGCACGTTTGTTGATTTTAGAAAAGCGCACGATTTTATAGACAGAAAATCTCTATGCACTATTATAGAAGAACGCGAACTAGATACCAAAACTCGCAAGCTGATCAAAAAACTGTGTCAGAAGTCAAACCAAAAATTAAATTCATAGATGAATTTCTGGAACCATTATTAGTTAAAACCGGAGTAAGAGAAGCAGATAGGATCGCGCCACATTATTCAACATAGTTCTATACAATGTAATGAAAGAATGGGAAATGGAACTAAGAAAACAAACTTTTGGAAGCCAATCGAACTAGGAAGACGTCAAGAAAATTAGAAGGTTCCATATTTAGCGTTTGTAGAAGACTTTGCGATTTTAACCGACAGTGGAGAAACAGCAGTAAAACAAATCGAAACTCTCAAAAACGTGCAGAGAAGTTTGGCCAGCAAATCTCCTTTCAGATGTGTTCCAAGTTAGATATTCCGAAACTTAAAACAAATTATGGTGAAATCAGTAGAGTCAACTTTAAATATCTCGGTGAAGTTATTGAACCAAAAGGACTCGATAAAACAGCACAAAAAGCAGTTTGCAGAAAAAACCAAGAATGCATCCGGACTTCTTTAAGATTTGTATTTAAAAAGATGCTTGTCACAAGGTCCTAAAATCTGACTCTACAACACAGTAATCAACCCGACAGTCAAATATGCAAGTGAAACACTCTCATCGAACCGAAAACTAGGCTCACGAGTAATTAAGAAAGCAGAGAGAAAGATAATTAGAAAAATTTTGGGACCACGATACACACAAGACGGATACAGACTGCAAACCACCGAGACAACGCCGAAAATGTGTCAAACATCAAAAACTGACATCAGAAAGAGACGAATAAAGTTCTGTGGACACCTAGACAGATTACCTGGAAACTAAACGTCTACGGGACTATGTGAAATTGCTTAAAGCATCAATATTCTGGGTAACTGGAGTTGAAAAGGATTTGACAAAAGCAAAAACTGACATAACAAACACATCAGACAGGGATACATTTAGAAGCAAAATCGGTAAGTGGACGCCTACTCCAGAGATGGAATCAAAACCATACAGATCAAAGTAGACAGAAGAAAGAAAGAAGGACTTATAGGAGAAATTAATAAATATTGGAAAATAAGAAGAACGCTAAAAAAGATTGAAAATCACCTTCTTATCGTTCTGTAATGGGGACATTAGATAATAATAAGTGTACGTAGGAATTGGTGATTCTGTATCAAACTTTTTTTTCTTTGAAAGTCTGATGTATAGTGTGAATCAATCTGCATTTTTTACCACAGACAAAATAGAATTAAGCTACAAATTTACCTCGAATTTCCTTCATTCTTCAAAATATAATAGTATTTATGGTATTAACAACAGGACTTAGTTAATCATCCTAGTGAAACAATGAACTACAGACAATGGCTTATAACTTACTGCAAATGTCACTGGAAGTTTCGGATATTCATCTGCTACTGACGATAAGTTACTTCGGCACACACAGTGTGTAGCCAGAGAGTGGCGGATACCTCTCTAACACGTGTCACAGGCGTGCGAGACTTACCCTCTAAACCTTCTGAGAGAACAATAAGCGCCGTCACCTTAATGGAACGAGACTCTCGACCCCCTGCGTCATTTTCCCACACCACAACACACGCGACGTCAAAGCGGCTTCCATTTTCCACTGGCTCTGCATTCACCGACACAGCCAGCTCCCGACTGTCTCTACTCAGGAGCGCGACTTTACATTGCGGCGAACTATGATGCATTCAGTGTGGCAAAGCATTTAGAGTCACTGGTTGACGTGTTGCGGGTCACAGTTCAGACGTGACCACTAGCAGTTATTTGTTGTTCAATATTCATCGATCCTGAGACGTTCTCGAAGTTTGTTCTGTTTTTAATACTTGTATGTTCCAGAATAGTCTACGTTTCTATAAATATCACCAGTCTTCGTCCAGGAGTTAAGTTACGTTCTGGCTGTACGTCAGTGTTTGTTACAAACATGGTTTCAGTGCTTAATGTTGCACTTCTTTGACGTACCACCTCTTAGATTTTTACTTGCATGTGGTTACTACGTGACGTTAACTGGTGTAGACTGCGGGTACTCCGAAACATCTGCGGCACCGCGGATCCAATTAGGCAACGTGAAAACCATCACTTACATGAAAAGGACAGGAATACAATAACCAAGGAACTCATCAAATGGTGCAAGCACATCAAGAAAATTCAACAGAAAAAGAAGACCATCATGACCTCCCTAAATTATACGCCAAATAGTGAGAGAAGAGACACAGACCAGAACTGTCTGACTGAGTAAGCAAAACTTAGCAGCCATGAAGATCGACCCTCATATGTCAGGAAGCAATAGAGAATGTTGAAGAGGAGATGTGTCTTGTGTGTCACCGTGTATGTTACACCAATCAATCAAGCCAGGAAGAATGAAATAGGCCATCTCGGACTTAAGCTGCAGCCATCAAACGACAACCCAGCAACCGACTAACATACAACCAACTCGTCCGCCGAGTGTAATGCCCCACAGAATACAAGGCATTTGGAAGACGTAAGACAATACGCCAGCGTATTTCCGCTGTGGACGTCCTGGACACGTCGTAAGTTATTGCAAAGAGAGAAGCCAAGCAAGTTTCCGACGACTACTAAGCCACCAGATGTCGATAACCACAGCAGTCCTATTCACGCCAGTCAAACGCAAATGATTATAGTCGACCTGTGGAACGAAGTCTATCGCCATTCCCTCGACAAGGCGACCATCTATGTAGGGGAGGCCGCCATAGATCAAATACTCTATGGATGACGGTCACCAAGTTCTCAAAATATTCGTCAAAGTCATTATCATGGTTGTCCGGACGCTAGTCAAGTGCTTTCTTTCTTGTAATGTCGTATATTTATCACCATCAAGAACTCTGCGTTCCGCGATCTGAAAGAGACAGCGCTTGAAGTCGCAAATGGAAGACACATCCAGCCAACAGAACCATGTAGACTGTAAAAAGCTACTTAGGCTCACAAAGGAAATCTACGTGTCAGAAACGACCATAAGCACAGTAGATGGAAAAGAAGAGCTTTGGTTCACTAAATGTCACGAGCAGTCACCATGTATCCCTGAAAGTATGTGCAGAGGGGCAGCCGAACTAGTCCAGCAAGAACAGCTTAGTGCCATCGACAAGCAGTTGTGTTCCGCTACCACTACAGACAATGAAAGGGAGGAAGCTACTATCGAACTGACAATAGGATCTGGCCTGATCAAGAAACTACGTAAGCGAGTGTTCCACACTTGTAGGTTGTCCTCAGCTGAATGACAGATAATCAGGGAGTAGGTGGAGAAGGTGCTCCAAGGTGGCGTTATTGAATCCTCATAGAGACCTTGACCTTCTTTTGCGGTCCTCGTGAAGAAGAAGGATGGATGGCGTTTCTGTATGAGCCACTAACATGTGAACAGAATCAGGAAAGAAGACGTCTACTGAGTGCAGGGTATCGATGAAGATGGTGCTGGTGGTGGTGGTAAGTTACTATAGGACCAAACGGCTGAGGTCGTCGCTCCCTAAGTTTACACACTACTTAATGTAACTTAAACTTACGCTAAGGACAACCCATGCCCGATGGAGGACTGGAACCTCCGACGGGGCCAGCAGCGCGTACCGTTGCAACACGCCCTAGCCCGCGTATGTAGCCAGTGTGGCAGCATCGATGACACCCTAAACTGCTGGAAACGTGCAAATTATTTCTTAATTCTGTAAATGCAGACCGGCTGCTGGCAAATCGAGGTAAACGAAATGAAAAGAGTGCCTTTATAATATCTGACAGACTCTTATCAATTCAACGTTATGCCGTTTGGACTGCGTAATTCTCCAGCTACCTTCGTGCACATGATGGAGAACCTGATTCGACACATTAAATGACCAGTGTTGTTTTTATGAAGAAATTTGAACGTCAAAGCCACCTGACGATCTTGCTGAAGTGTTGTCAGACAGCAGGCCTCCACCTGAATCCAAAAAATTGGCCGGCCGGAGTGGCCGTGCGGTTCTAGGCGCTACAGTATGGAGCTGGGCGACCGCTACGGTCGCAGGTTCGAATCCTGCCTCGGGCATGGATGTGTGTGATGTCCTTAGGTTAGTGAGGTTTACTTAGTTCTAAGTTATAGGCGACTGATAACCTCAGAAGTTAAGTCGCATAGTGCTCAGAACCATTTGAACCAAAAAATTGCCTCTTAGTCGCCAAAGACGTAAGGCCCTTGGAGCACCTATTGAATGGGTATGGAGCCCGTCTGATCCAGAGAAAACAAGAGTAGTCACATATTTTCTGATTCCTTGGCACAATCGTGCTACGAGAAGTTGTTTAGGAAAGAACTCGTACTGCTGTTGATTCATAAATTACTTCTGTACCAAGGCATGTTTCTGGCAACAACTACAGCACGTACGAGGCGCGCTGAAGAAGAAATGCAACATATTTTTTCTGAAAGCGTGTAGGTCTGATTCAGGGCTCGAGTAGACCCACTTTTTTGTCTTCAAAACTCTGCTTTTTTTTTAACTCCGTTCAATACGACAGCCTTCCTGTACCTCACTGGAAGGGTTTGAATGCCCACATGGTAACACTGAACTGGTCGACGTCAGAGCCAACGTCTTGCTGCCTCAATCATCTCTTCACCATCTACGTACTGCTTCCTGCAGAGTGCATCCTTCATTGATCGAAATAAATAGAAGTCAGAGGGTGTGAAATGTTCTGCCAGGTGCCGAGGAACTCAGTGGACACAGTGCTTTGGGTAACCCAAATGGTTAACGAGTGTATCAGCATACCAACGAAAATGTACAGTTGAACAGTGAGGTTCCTGCTGCGGCCGCACACTTCGGACAGTATAGTGCCTACTGCAATGGCATCGTACTTTACGTCCAACCATCACGGGATGCCTGCATCACAGGGTGTATATTCAACAGTAAAACCTACGTCGTATGTGTTGTCAAAACAAAGACCTACCGGCGGCCACAACACAACACACCACCAGGACTCCACCATCGGTCGCCAGGGAACGCTATGCTTTCTCGGCGCCTGCAGAACAGCTTCACCAGAGATCGCAGTTAATCTAGGAACTACTTTGCTGCGCCAGGCACGTGACCGCAAATAGTTCCAGCAGGTACATTCGCCAGCAGGCTTTATCAGGCGACGCACGGCCGACAAAAGGCAGTTCCACGCCCCGCTCGTAAGGATACAGAGCTGCCGCCCCGGCAGCCACGCCCAGACGCCTCTTCTAGCTCGCCGATCTCTTGGTTTTTTCGATAAACCTCTGGACGTTGTAGAACTGTTTGTGTTCACTCCCCGTGAAAAGTCAGGTCTTTATTATTATTATTATTATTTGTTATTTTGTATTTGTGTCGATCCGCAGTTGGGATCCAGACAGTTGCTCTTTTCGATATTGTATTATTGTTTCACTTTGGTGAGGCCTACAAATTGTTTCCGAACTTGTTCTTTCCGCATTGCTATTCTGCTAGCGCAGATACTTCAGTTTCTGATTTCGATCCGTCGATCACCTCGAATGAGAGTGTCCGCACATTCCAACATTGCAGAAGTCACAGTGGTGTGCGGCCGGATGTTACATTGTGGATCGAACAGGTATGCACGACCTTGTTGCGATCATGACAGACGCGTCCCCAGTGACTTAGCGTGCTTATGTTCACTGCTAGGTCTCCGTAGACATTTTGCAAGCACCTACTAATACCTGAGATGCTCTGGTCTTAGGCCAAAAGACAGCACTCTGCTTGGTACTGACATCCGCTACAGACACCATTTCGAAGCGCCGCCACCTACCGGAACTTCATGAAATTATAGGGGCCGGAGCGATAAAATGCCAAGATTTACTGCAAAACCGTCTGCATTTTTTGAGCTGAAACAGACCGAGAAAAATAATGTGTTGCATTATTTATTTAAGCCGTTCATACACTCCTGGAAACATAAGAACACCGTGAATTCATTGTCCCAGGAAGGGGAAACTTTATTGACACATTCCTCGGGTCAGATACATCACATGATCACACTGACAGAACCACAGGCACATAGACACAGGCAGCAGAGCATGCACAATGTCGGCACTAGTACAGTGTATATCCACCTTTCGCAGCAATGCAGGCTGCTATTCTCCCATGGAGACGATCGTAGAGATGCTGGATGTAGTCCTGTGGAACGGCTTGCCATGCCATTTCCACCTGGCGCCTCAGTTGGACCAGCGTTCGTGCTGGACGTGCAGACCGCGTGAGACGACGCTTCATCCAGTCCCAAACATGCTCAATTGGGGACAGATCCGGAGACCTTGCTGGCCAGGGTAGTTGACTTACACCTTCTAGAGCACGTTGGGTGGCACGGGATACATGCGGACGTGCATTGTCCTGTTGGAACAGCAAGTTCCCTTGCCGGTCTAGGAATGGTAGAACGATGGGTTCGATGACGGTTTGGATGTACCGTGCACTATTCAGTGTCCCCTCGACGATCACCAGTGGTGTACGGCCAGTGTAGGAGATCGCTCCCCACACCATGATGCCGGGTGTTGGCCCTGTGTGCCTCGGTCGTATGCAGTCCTGATTGTGGCGCTCACCTGCACGGCGCCAAACACGCATACGACCATCATTGGCACCAAGGCAGAAGCGACTCTCATCGTTGAAGACGACACGTCTCCATTCGTCCCTCCATTCACGCCTGTCGCGACACCACTGGAGGCGGGCTGCACGATGTTGGGCCGTGAGCGGAAGACGGCCTAACGGTGTGCGGGACCGTAGCCCAGCTTCATGGAGACGGTTGCGAATGGTCCTCGCCGATACCCCAGGAGCAACAGTGTCCCTAATTTGCTGGGAAGTGGCGGTGCGGTCCCCTACGGCACTGCGTAGGATCCTACGGTCTTGGCGTGCATCCGTGCGTCGCTGCGGTCCGGTCCCAGGTCGACGGGCACGTGCACCTTCCGCCGACCACTGGCGACAACATCGATGTACTGTGGAGACCTCACGCCCCACGTGTTGAGCAATTCGGCGGTACGTCCACCCGGCCTCCCGCATGCCCACTATACGCCCTCGCTCAAAGTCCGTCAACTGCACATACGGTTCACGTCCACGCTGTCGCGGCATGCTACCAGTGTTAAAGACTGCGATGGAGCTCCGTATGCCACGGCAAACTGGCTGACACTGACGGCGGCGGTGCACAAATGCTGCGCAGCTAGCGCCATTCGACGGCCAACACCGCGGTTCCTGGTGTGTCCGCTGTGCCGTGCGTGTGATCATTGCTTGTACAGCCCTCTCGCAGTGTCCGGAGCAAGTATGGTGGGTCTGACACACCGGTGTCAATGTGTTCTTTTTTCCATTTCCAGGAGTGTATATGCCATATTTTCTTGCAATGAGATGCCAGGGAGATCTTTCCTTGGACTTGACGGGGTGCTAACATCTCAAGTCCTACCAATGTACAACGAGAATGTTGAGACCGAGCCGCACAACGGCGTTTGTGGTTATGGTGTAAGTGTAGTTCTAGGGGAAACTGAGGAAGGTGCTGAAAAGGTGATAGATTACGCTTCTAGAGCACTCTCTAAGTCAGACATGAACTACTCTACAACTGAGAAAGAGTGCCTAAGAGCTGCTTGTGGTCATATTTATTAGGCAAACCATGTGATAGATCACCATTCTTTGTGGTGGCTAACCAGCCTGAAGGATCTGTCCGACAGTCTACTGATACAGGCACTCAGGCTAAAGGGGTACTATGCCACAATGGTACTAAAAAGCGGATGCAAAAAGGATTCTGACTGGCTTTCAACGGATTCTGATGTGCTACAAAGCAGTGTGGATGAAATCTCAGCTATTGATGCACCAAATGGCATTGCTGCTGAACAGAGGGAAGATCCAGCACTTCTAAAACCCAGAGAAGCCTTGGAGAAGGGGGAGCTGACCAAGGGAGAATTTCAGTTAATATATAGAACGCTGTGTAAGATGAACTATGATCCTGTGGGGTGAAAATGCTAGCTTGTCATGCCAGTTCATCTATGGCTAGTCATCCTGAGGTATTGCCCTGATGCTCCTACATCATGTCACCTGGGATTTGTGAAGATTATAGACAGAATCAGAAGCAGGTATCAATAGAACAGTTTCCAACGATCCATTAGACACTATGAGGACTTCCGTAAGGAATGTCATCGGGGAAGGTCGTGCCTGAGTTTCTCCCGGAGCATCTAGTGCGAATTCCACTTGCAAGAGCGCCATTTCACGAAACTGGAATCGACCTCTTTGGGAGGTTACCAATAATGAAAATAATGAAATGGGAGTGTGAATAACTACCTCACCCACAACACTGTCACCAAAACTGTGATGACCATCGAAGCTTCCGAAATTGCAAATTTCCTTGTCACAGACAACATTTTGGAGCACAGGTTACCCCATGTGATGATTTTCGATGGTGTAAACGTTTTCCAGTCGAGATTAATGTCAGAGGAAATTCACGTTGCAACAGATTCACAAATTCCTACCACCCACAGACGTATGGCGTCACAAAATGCTGCAAACAGAGTTAACAAACACGATCCTCATATGCTTTCATTAGATACAATAGTGCCCGTTGTGAACTTTTCATAAGTCACTACAAGCTTCACATCGTTCCATCTGGTCAACTGTTGTGCGACCAGAACGGCAATGAATACGCGGTTCCCATTCTAACTGGACGATACTCAAAATGACTACATGAAACACCTCATTACCTGAACCGAAGAAGTATGACAGTTGCCTCACGTACGAACTCTGGACACTGGTAGCGCTTTAACGCCAACCACCGACCAGTGAGTTATAGCCTGTTATACAGTAAGCACTTTTACACCTTCGATGAAAATGTGGCTTCCGGAGAAGTTGCTACTTTCCTGAGGCGCAGTTCTATGATGGGAAACTGAAGACCTCCTCTACATCCGCGAAACTGCGACAGCAGGGACCACTTTCGTTGATTATCATAGTGAAGAGGACGAGACGACAAGACTTTGACGCGACGATCCACCTTCACTGCCATTCGGACGACCTTTCACAAGATCACATTCAGTATACTGCAGTAGGCTCCAATGAGAACTTTTGAAACAGCTGCCCGCTTGTACTTTCTGTAAAATGTGACGTTTACATAAATAGATGCATTCTCGGTGTTGGAGTTCGGTTCAGTTCTGTTTTTACTGTGACTATAACAAACGTGCTTTCAATGGTAAATGTTATATTTTATTGACGATCGTGCTTTCGGAATAGGACTTGAGCATGGTTACAACGTGACAACATTATTGATAAGTTCGTGTAAACTTCTGCAACTGATTTTACATTTCTTACATATTTTTGCCAATGGTTCTTAGAAATGCTATTGTCTTACAATTTGCTTAACTATTTTCATGTTGCTGAAGCAGAAACATTTTCATAATAAAAGTCAGTTTGTTAAACGATACGTGACAAAGGAAAGAAAAGAACTATCAATGATACAAAGTTGTTGTTGTGGTCTTCAGTCCTGAGACTGGTTTGATGCAGCTCTCCATGCTACTCTATCCTGTGCAAGCTTCTTCATCTCCCAGTACCTACTGCAACCTACATCCTTCTGAATCTGCTTGGTGTATTCATCTCTTGGTCTCCCTCTACGATTTTTACCCTCCACGCTGCCTTCCAATACTAAATTTGTGATCCCTTGATGCCTCAAAACATGTCCTACCAACCGATCCCTTCTTCTAGTCAAGTTGTGCCACAAACTTCTCTTCTCCCCAATCCTATTCAATACCTCCTCGTTAGTTACGTGATCTACCCACGTTATCTTCAGCATTCTTCTGTAGCACCACATTTCGAAAGCTTCTATTCTCTTCTTGTCCAAACTAGTTATCGTCCATGTTTCACTTCCATACATTGCTACATTCCATACAAATACTTTCAGAAACGACTTCCTGACACTTAAATTTATACTCGATGTAAACAAATTTCTCTTCTTCAGAAACGATTTCCTTGCCATTGCCAGTCTACATTTTATATCCTCCCTACTTCGACCATCATCACTTATTTTACTCCCTAAATAGCAAAACTCCTTTACTACTTTAAGTGTCATTTCCTAATCTAATTCTCTCAGCATCACCGCATTTAATTTGACTACATTCCATTATCCTGGTTTTGCTTTTGTTGATGTTCATCTTATACCCTCCTTTCAATACACTGTCCATTCCATTCAAATGCTCTTCCAAGTCCTTTGCTGTCTCTGACAGAATTACAATGTCATCGGCGAACCTCAAAGTTTTTATCTCTTCTCCATGGATTTCAATACCTACTCCGAATTTTTCTTTTGTTTCCTTTACTGCTTGCTCAATATATAGATTGAATAACATCGGGGAGAAGCAACAACCCTGTCTCACTCCTTTCCCAACCATTGCTTCCCTTTCATGCCCCTCGACTCTTATAACTGCCATCTGGTTTCTGTACAAATTGTAAATAGCCTTTCGCTCCCTGTATTTTACCCCTGCCACCTTCAGAATTTGAAAGAGAGTATTCCAGTTAACATTGTCAAAAGCTTTCCCTAAGCCTACAAATGCTAAAAACGTAGATTTGTCTTTCCTTAATCTTTCTTCTAAGATAAGTCGGGGGTCAGTATTGTCTCACGTGTTCCAACATTTCTACGGAATCCAAACTGATCTTCCCCGAGGTCCGCTTCTACCAGTTTTTCCATTCGTCTGTAAAGAATTCGCGTTAGTATTTTGCAGCTGTGACTTATTAAACTGATAGTTCGGTAATTTTCACATCTGTCAACACCTTCTTTCTTTGGGATTGGAATTATTATATTCTTCTTGAAGTCTGAGGATATTTCGCCTGTCTCATACATCTTGCTCACCAGATGGTAGAGTTTTGTCATGTCTGGCTCTCCCAGGGCCATCAGTAGTTCTAAAGGAATGTTGTCTACTCCCGGGGCCTTGTTTTGACTCAAGTCTTTCAGTGCTCTGTCAAACTCTTCACGCAGTATCTTATCTCCCATTTTGTCTTCATCTACATCCTCTTCCATTTCCATAATATTGTCCTCAAGTACATCGCCCTTGTATAAACCCTCTATATACTCCTTCCACCTTTCTGCCGTCCCTTCTTTGCTTAGAACTGGGTTGCCATCTGAGCTCTTGATATTCATACAAGTGGTTCTCTTCTCTCGAAAGGTCTCTTTAATTTTCCTGTAGGCAGTATCTATCTTACCCCTAGCGAGACAAGCCTCTACATCCTTACATTTGTCCTCTAGCCATCCCTGCTTAGCCATTTTGCACTTCCTGTCGATCTCATTTCTGAGACGTTTGTATTCCTTTTTGCCTGCTTCATTTACTGCATTTTTATATTTTCTCCTTTCATCAATTAAATTCAATATTTCTTCTGTTACCCAAGGATTTCTAGTAGCTCTCGTGTTTTTACCTACTTGATCCTCTGCTGCCTTCACTACTTCATCCCTCAGAGCTACCCACTCTTCTTCTACTGTATTTCTTTCCCCCATTCCTGTCAATTGTTCCCTTATGCTCTCTCTGAAACTCTCTACAACCTCTGGTTCTTTCAGTTTATCAGGTCCCATCTCCTTAAATTCCCACCTTTTTGCAGTTTCTTCAGTTCCAATCTGCAGTTCATAACCAATTGATTGTGGTCAGAATCGACATCTGCCCCTGGAAATGTCTTACAACAGATACCCCTCCGTTGTGGTTACACCTACGGTACGGCCATCTGTATCGCTGAGGCACGCAAGCTTCCCCACCAACGGCAAGGTCCATGGTTCATGGGGGGTGATACAAAGTATCTAAATTAAAGAGTAAATTTGAACTATGAAGTAAGTGTTAATAGCTGGCTAACGAAACACTTTAGTAATTGTCGTGTAGGTATGACAGATAAATTGGTAGCTACAGATCGTTCGCTGGAAGCAGTTGACCACCAAAATGTGATTTTCCGAAACCTAATTTCCATGCACGTGAGATCTGTACTATTTCACAATGTACACTGAGGTGACAAAAGTCATGGGGTATCTCCTAATACGGTGTCTAAGCTGCAGTTTTACGCCGTAGTCCGGCAACTAGACGTGGCATGAACTCAACAAATCGTTGCAAGCCCCCTGCAGATATTCTGTGCCATGCTGCCTCTATAGTCATCCATAATTGCGAAAGCGTCACTGGTGCTGCATTTTTTGCACGAACTGATCTCTCGATTATATCCCATAAATGTTAGTTGGGATTCATGTCGAGTTCTCGAATTGTCCAGAATATTATTCAAACCAATCGTGAACAATCGTGGCCCTGTGACAGGCCGCTTCGCCGTCCATAAAAATTCGATCGTTCTTTAGGAACATGACGCCCATGAATGGATCGAAATGGTCTCCAAGCAGCCGAACATAACCATTTCCAGTCAATGATTGATTCAGTTGAACCACAGGACGCAGTCCACTTTATGTAAATACAGCTCACGCCGTTATACAGCCATCACCAGTTTGCACAGTCCCTTCTTGTCAACATGCGTCTATGGTTGCATGGAGTCTGAGCCACACTTGAACCCTACCCGCAACCCTTACCAACTGAAATTGGGACGCATCTGACCGGGCCACGATTTTCCAGTCACCTAAGGTACAATCGACTTGGCCACGAACCCAGGAGAGGCGCTGCAGGCGACTTCGTCCTGTTAGGACTCGCGTCGGCGTCTGCTACCACACTCCATTAGTGCCGAATTTTACCACAGTGCGCTCACGGACACGTTCGTCTTACGTCCCACATTGATTTCAGTGGTTATTTCACCCAGTGTAGGTTGTCCGTTAGCTCTGACAACTCTACGCAAACTTCACTGCTCCCGGTCGTTCAGTGAAGGGAGTCGACCACTGCATTGTCCATGATGAGAGATAGTGCCTGAAATTTGGTATTCGTGGCACACTCTTGATGCTGTGGATCTCGAAATACAGAATTCCCTGACGATTTACCAAATGAAATGCGTCTTCTTCCAATTACCATTCCGCGTTCAAAGTCTGTTAATTCCCGTTGTGCGACTATAATCGCGTCAGATATCTTTTCACACCAATCACATAAGTACAAATGACGGCTGCACCAGTGAACTGCCCTTTTATGCCTTGTGTACGCGATACTACTTCCATCTGTAGAGAGGCAGTTAAGATTGAGAAACATGTGATTCATTTCGACAGAAAGAAAGATTAAATAAGACAAGTTGTGGGTCTCACTGTTAGTGCTGTATCAAGCAAGCAGCCTTAACTCGTTCACCGAACGAATTCTGGCACTTGCTTCACAACTGCCTATGGCTTTCGACAATGTTCGAATGACAACACAGTACGAATGCTATTGCTCTGTTACAAATAAGTATATCTGTTCTGGTTGTCTGTTCTGGTAAAATGATACAGAGTTTCGAAGTGAAAACACCAAACAAACCAACCGGAAGCAGAAGAAAAAGAACGGCTGTGAATTTTTTCGGTGCATAATTGTCTGTCCAAATAAGAATCGTTTACGAAATATTTCTTCCTGCGCAAGAAATTTTTCCACTAACACGGCGAGACATGTTAAAGCGAGAAGAAGATGATACGGAATGCATTTCTCAATTGTAGTTTATATTCAGCTACTAGGTAGTATATTTGCCTAGCGTAATTATCACGAATTCGTTCAAAGAACGTTAGCACGCAGACGGAAAAGTAAGGGCCCCGTCCAGATTAAAGAATATAGAAAAGAATTTCAATTAAATTTCATTAGTGATTTAATTCATTTCTCTTTGTATGTATGCCTGAGTCTACACACAAACATACACAACTGCTGAGAATCGCTCTTGTGGACTTAACAACGCACACAGTCTCGACACATTAACACGCCAGTACTTACAAACTGTAAAGAGGATGGAGCTTATAACATCAACTGAGTCTGTCTTTTACTGCCGGCGGCGGTCGCCGAGCGGTTCTGGGCGCTTCAGTCCGGAACCGCGCCACTGCTACGGTAGCAGGTTCGAATCCTGCCTCGGGCATGGATGTGTGTGATGTCATTGATTAGTTACTTTTAAGTAGTTCTAAGTTCTAGGGGACTGATGGCCTTAGATGTTAAGTCCCATAGTGCTCAGAGCCATTTGAACCATTTGTCTTTTACTGCGATTTGCTGCGATTCTCCCGTTTTACTCTTCCTTTAGTCTTTGATTGTCCCGCTGCCTAGAGGTACGTCATAGTGGAATATTACTATTTGCACCGGTTTCCACAACAAGTGCATTCTCTGCTTTCCCATTGACAAAATTTAGCCTAATCCTCAAACAGTTCCTGAGCCATTTTTCGCTTTTGCAGAAATGAAAGCTGCGACTCATACCTGATGTAAGCTGAATGAAAGCCGTTGCGGGGAAGCGGCAACAGCTGTGAAATAACTTGTGTAGAATTGTTTCTGTACAGGCACTGTAACTTTGCAGGTTTAATGAGCAAAGAAATGCAATGAAAACTTAGCTGTAATAGTGTACAGATATTTGCATGTTGTTTGGTCTCTCATCTTGTATACGATACTATGCGTCAATTAGTCAATCCTTACAACTCAATATTTATTTGTAAAGGTGATCCGTATGAATCTGTTTGTTCTCGATATTTCTTTAATATTAATTTTTAGTTGAAAAAACACGTGAGATAAGTATTCATAGTTCCACCTAATCTTATTAAGCATTTAACACAGAAATTAGCCGGCCGCGGTGGTCTAGCGGTTCTAGGCGCTCAGTCCGGAACCGCGCGACTGCTACGGTCGCAGGTTCGAATCCTGCCTCGGGCATGGATGTGTGTGATGTCCTTAGGTTAGTTAGGTTTAAGTAGGTCTAACTTCTAGGGGACTGATGACCACAGATGTTCAGTCCCATAGTGCTCAGAGCTATTTGAACCACAGAAATTAAGACAATGAAACTACTGCTGATACTCAGAGATGAACAGACAGTCTACACAAAATTCATCTCAAGACACAGACGCATGTCCACAGCCACATTACAAACTATTCGAAAACTATCTCTATTGCTTCACAGCACTTCCGTTCTTTAAATGAAATTATTGGACCTCTACTAGGTATTGTCTATAATTGCTGCATACTTATCTCGTGTGTAACATCCGAACAAAAACCACTCTGCTGGCATAAGAGTAGTCACAGTTAAGAAAAGAATGAGGTGGGGCACAGTATCTCCCTAGTGTTATTCAATCTGTGAACTGAGAAAGCTGTTACGGCAACCCTTACAAATTTCGAAAGGGAGTAAGAGTTCAGAGAGAAGAAATTAAAAGAGTGAGTTTTTTTAAAGACACTGTAATTCTATCAGAGACTGCAAAGTACTTGGAAGGACAGTTGAACGGAATATACAGGGTGTTACAAAAAGGTACGGCCAAACTTTCAGGCAACATTCCTCACACGCAAATAAAGAAAAGATGTTATGTCTACATGTGGCCGAAAACGCTTAATTTCCATGTTAGAGCTCATTTTAGTTTCGTCAGTATGTACTATACTTCCTCGATTCACCGCCAGTTGGCCCAATTGAAGGAAGGTAATGTTGACTTCGGTGCTTGTGTTGACATGCGACTCATTGCTCTACAGTACTAGCATCAAGCACATCAGTACGTAGCATCAACAGGTTAGTGTTCATAAAAAAAAAAAAATGGTTCAAATGGCTCCGAGCACTATGGGACTCAACATATTAGGTCATAAGACCCCTAGAACTTAGAATTACTTAAACCTAACTAACCTAAGGACATCACACACACCCATGCCCGAGGCAGGATTCGAACCTGCGACCGTAGCAGTCCCGCGGTTCCGGACTGCAGCGCCAGAACCGCTAGACCACCGCGGCCGGCTAGTGTTCATCACGAACATGGTTTTGCAGTCAGTGCAATGTTTACAAATACGGAGTTGGAAGAAGCACATTTGATGTATGGATTAGCACGGCGCAATAGCCGTGGCGCGGTACGTTTGTATCGAGACAGATTTCCAGAACGAAGGTGTCCCGACAGGAAGACGTTCGAACCAATTGATCGGCGTCTTAGGGAGTACGGAACATTCCAGCCTATGACTCGCGACTGGGGAAGACCTAGAACGACGAGGACACTTGCAATGGACGAGGCAATTCTTCGTGCAGTTGACGATAACCCTAATGTCAGCGTCAGAGAAGTTGCTGCTGTACAAGGTAACGTTGACCACGTCACTGTATGGGGAGTGCTACGGGAGAGCCAGCTGTTTCCGTACCATGTACAGCATGTGCAGGCACTATCAGCAGCTGATTGGCCTCCACGGGTACACTTCTGCGAATGATTCATCCAACAATGTGTCAGTACTCATTTCAGTGCAAATGTTCTCTTTACTGATGAGGCTTCATTCCAACGTGATCACATTGTAAATTTTCACAATCAACATGTGTGGGCTGACGAGAATCCGCACGCAACTGTGCAATCATGTCATCAACACAGATTTTCTGTGAACGTTTGGGCAGGCATTGTTGGTGATGTCTTGACTGGGCCCCATGTTCTTCCACCTACGCTCAATGGAGCACGTTATCATGATTTCATACAGGATACTCTACCTGTGCTGCTAGAACATGTGCCTTTACAAGTACGACACAACATGTGGTTCATGCACGATGGAGCTCCTGCACATTTCAGTCGAAGTGTTCGTTCGCTTCTCAACAACAGATTCGGTGACCGATGGATTGGTAGAGGCGGACCAATTCCATGGCCTACACACTCTCCTGACCTCAACCCTCTTGACTTTCATTTATGGGGGCATTTGAAAGCTCTTGTCTACGCAACCCCGGTACCAAATGTAGAGACTCTTCGTGTTGTGGACGTCTGTGATACAATACGCCATTCCCCAGGGCTGCATCAGCGCATCAGGGATTCCATGCGACGGAGGGTGGATGCATGTATCCTCGCTAACGGAGGACATTTTGAACATTTCCTGTAACAAAGTGTTTGAAGTCACGCTGGTAAGTTTTGTTGCTGTGTGTTTCCATTCCAAGATTAATGTTATTTGAAGAGAAGTAATAAAATGAGCTCTAACATGGAAAGTACGCGTTTCCGGACACATGTCCACATAACATATTTTCTTTCTTTGTGTGTGAGGAATGTTTCCTGAAAGTTTGGCCGTACCTTTTTGTAACACCCTGTATAGAGTATTGAAAACAGTTATATATTGAATAACAACAAAAGTAAAACCATTGTAATGGAATGTAGTGTAATTAAATCATGTAATGTGGAGGCAATAAGAGGAAATGAGCCGCTGCAGGTAGCGGACGAGTTTTGCTGTTTGGGCAGCAAAATAACTGACAGCGGCCAAAGTAGACAGCATCTAAAATGCGCGTTGGGAGCAGCAAACAAAATTTTACTGAACAAGAGAAATTTGTTACAATCGATTACAAATTTATATATAGCTGAAAGTATTTGTATGTAGCGTAACCTGATAGGGAAGTGAAACGTGGGCTATATGAAGTTCAAACAAGATGAGAATAAGCTTCTCTACAGCAGAATGTCGAAAACTAGATGGATACGTCGAGTAACTAATGACAGGGGAAGACATTGAATTGTTTTGTAGAGAAAAGAATTTCATAGCACAGCCTGACTAAAGAAATGGATATGTTAATTCTACACGCTCGTCGGTCTATTAGTGGAAGGAAGTACGAGGGATTAAAAACGGTGAAGGGAGACCGGGCCTCCAACCTAGTAACTATGTTCAAGGGGAAGTTGGTTTCAGTAGGTACACAGAGACGAAGAGGCTTCTATAGCTTACAAAGGCACCGTACGAGCTCCCCCTTACTGCTTTGACTCATATTGACAGGCTGTGTGGGGCACAACAAGGACATCAACGTATGCAATAAGGAACACGAAACTCTCAACCGTTTTCGAGAAAATCGAATCGATAAAATTTTAAGGTTGCTCTACTGTGTATGGTCGCTATTAATCAAGAAGTCCGCAGCTGAGCGTATAAGCGCTTACATTCGTAGGTATGAGATCCCTTGATCGCGTCTCACTGCCGATACATACTTTTTTCATTCCCTCGAAATTTTAGCAAATGTTCGTTATGACTGTGTGAATCATCAATTTCATTTTCATAACATACATTTTCGTAAGCTTTACCTTGAAAAATATTGGAAAAGTTTTTTCTAAGGAGCTTGAATATAAAAATTTGATACACAATATTGTGTCCTGCCCACTCGTCTAATATGGGATGCCTTGGAAACCAGCTTTCTCGGATCGATAGACAAAAATTCAAGAAAATCACATTAATGGATTTTTATTACATTAACATAAATGACATTGCTTAACTCTGATAATTTACATTGGTGTCGCAAGCAAATTGCGACAGACATATAAGAAGTCTCTTCGGTATATACAGTTCGAATGCAGTGTAACAACACATTTCCTAGGTCGCCGCTGTCGAACTCGTAGACTGCCTAGACTTCAACTGTGTCACGGACAGGCGGCGTTGCGCTTATGTCCTCTTCTAGTCGAGGGAGGAGAAGTTCGTACGAGCCCCCCTTGTTATACTAGCAACCTCCAAACAGTTTCACTCTCCCCTGACTGCCCAGTAAAATGCTGGCTCAGATGGAAAGTATGGTGGTTACGGTGCTCAGTATTTCTTTACCAGATTGTTTTACTACGTAGTTTAAAGCAATTTTTTACAGTTTTTGAGTGGTTTCAGCATTTGTCATAATTATCGCACGTAAGTTACATTTCAGATTTGTGTTGTTATTGTACTCTGATCCTCCTGTTGACTAATTAGGCTGGTGGCTGAATTGTTTTCTAAATCACTGTTCCTTAATACGTCTAATATTTTTCCTCTGTCGTACGTACGTCTTTATATTCTACTTGTAATTTACATGCTTCCAGTCGGTTTTATTATTTTCGAAAGTGATGGATTCGGTTAGACTTGCATCGTTTTCTCGAGTGCGATGTTCAAATTCGAATGTGGATTTAGCTCTTTTTGAGCCGCTAAATGCCGGAGATTATAGCTAATTGTCTCCATAGTCTCCGACAATGTCTCCCACTGCATCCGACGGAAAAAAGGGCAGGAAAACAAACCACCAGAGAAAAAAGTAATGTATTTTCACTCCAAATTATGAAGGTACGTTATTGCCATTTTCCCAAAAATTTCACTGCTTTGGCATTATCGGATCTAGGAGTATCTTTGGTGTGTAATAGTCAATAACATTACTTTAAATACCACATTTCTCGCCCGAATTTGGAGCAGCGTATTTGGAGGGTAGGTCAACTTGTGTTAATGGAGGTTCTGAACGTATAGCATTACAGACCTAGTCTACCTATAAAACATGTTAGCTACAGTGGAGCTGTTCGATTTGTCGTGGTACAGTAACGTGCTTGATTTCCATGTCTTGGCCTGCCGATGTAAAGACACAATACAAGATGAATTTGTCTGTCCCACTGATACATTGAAATAGAAACGAAAACAGCTTCCCAGGAGCCTGGTCGCACATGAAGGTAGTTCTGTTGTACTTTTACATTATATCTGACGATTATCACTGGATCACCAGTCAAGTGTCAGTTTGTCTTGGGCGACAACTTCAGTATCTCATCTAACCTCTCAAAGGACAATGAACTTCTGTAATAGTGCGAACATACGACGTCGAAACTTTTACGCGTCTCCTTGCAAGACAGTATTCAGAATTACTTCTTTTCATACTGCATGTTTTCTGTAACATAATCTACATCAGTTGCCATCCTGTTACGCACAACATATCCTCAATAGAAGGCATTTCAAGTAAATGTGACCTCCTGCACAGTTGACAGGAACTATGGACACCGCATTGGTTAATGCAAACTGTGAGTCTATGAAAACTGTTATGATGGAAGTATAATTCTCTCTGACGTTCTAGAAGAATGACACGGATAACGCTTAAAGGATTTCTGACTTTTCGTACCTTCTTCAACAAATACTAGAGGTGTGCGATCGTTGTGGCGTATGACTCTACCCTCCGTTGTATCACAAGAATTTCATATATTAAGTTAAGCGACATGCCGCACCCGTAGGTGACCATTATTGAAGGCAAAACAAATTATGCTCTCTTTATTGAAGATACCTTTGCACCTTTCATTTCTCTGCTCGGTGGGATGTACGGTGACAATGTGCGAGAGGAATACTGCTGATCTGCCCAATCGCTGTACTCAGGTTTCTATGAGACATTCGCTCATGGTTGTAGCTGGCAATCTGGATGCGTCATGGAAGAGTTGGGTGGTTTTGGCACAGTACGTAAATGACATAGTAAATGGTAGGTTTACCAGTATTATTGGTAGCATTGGTAGAGAAAGAAACGAAAGAAAATACTAGTAAATGGTTAAAATAGGAACTCGGAAATGACTGTTTGTTTTCATCTTTCTTCTTTCTCTCTTTTTGCACTTAATTAGCATCGCACATTCCTCAGTTTTAGTCCATTGTGTGTTTTATATTCCTACAGAATATAAATTGCATTTTTTCTGCGCTTTTATACCTTCTTTCTGAGAAAGTGAGTAAATCTCTTTTTCTAGCGTTGTACGATAAATCTCTAATGTTTTAATTTTTGCAACATCTCTGAGTTTCGCGCAACAAATCAACAATTTTCACATAAAACGTTAACAAAACGTTAAAAATTTCAATTTTGCTGAGAATACTGCTTCCCGTTTCTAGGGGACTCTAGTAAGACACATACCACATCTGACAAGAAAGCGATCGATGTAAGGCAAAGCCCGATTGGTATGCAACACACCTAACATACAAGCAACGCAGATACGATCTTAACCGAGCAAAACTTCTAGGAAAACTACCGCAGTCCATGCTTAATTCGATAGTCTACGGTGGTCTACAGTAGTTTTTACAACTTTAATAATTGACATTAATCTGTGAATCGGACGCTGTACGATGAGCAATAGCTTCTGGAGTGATTCCGATCGGATTCGGTTTGCCGACGCTGTCTGAAACTAGGACGAAGGGCACGTGTTCTCTCTTAGAACATCTGACACCTTGGTCGAGGTATTTCGTGTCCAAGGTATCGGGCCATTTCTCGAAAGAGCCAGTCTGCCTCCGACAGGCCCCCAAAGTGATTTCCCTGAAATTCAGTTAATCTGGCCAGTTGTGTTCTTCGACTCGGTACAGGAAAATGCACAACGTTCATTAATCCGATACGATTCTCGAAACAACGGCAACTTATCTTTTCTTTACGGCGCTCAGCGTTTCCGTATTGAGTACAATGTTCCCACTGAGTTTACAGCACAGTCACTCCTTTAGCGGTCCGTCGACTTGTGGTGACTCAGCGTGTAATCGGGATTACGGTGGGGAGGATGGCCAGCACAACTACAGTTGTGCAATGAAAACTGATGCACTAATATTGGTGATTATAGTTATGAAGTAGATGATCCATCACAAAGGGGTGGACCCCAGGTTCTTCATCTGCTGTATCTGTTTCACTGGAATCTGTTTCGGTGTCATTTGTCGTGTCGGTTTCCATACCAGTGCTGCGTATTCATCTTCACTTACCAGACCACCATTGACTATTATATTCTGTATTGCTTATACCATTAACCCGTCTCTATTTTCAATTCCTTTTACATGATCACAACGTTTTAGCCAAGCATGCTGGGTAATCGTCGATAAAGACCCATTGGTTATTTGTTCTCTCGTAGAAGATTCTCGTGGAAGATTTTTTTCTGCGGTTTTTTTTCACTATATTCCAGATTAGCTCCACAGGGTTCAAATCGCAGTGGTATGGTGGGAGACTCAGAACAGTATACCTCTTATGCTTTAAAACCGCATCCGCTGTAAAACCAGGTTTTGGCTTATTGTAGCGCACAATTTGGAAAAACTCATTTCTTGTTAAACTCGGTTCAAAAGTGGTTTTATTCTGAATGAGCCATTAAATTACTTTCTTTCTGCGAGTTGCTGTAGCGAGGCTTCATTTCTCTAAATAGTATAATATGGTGCATTATTAAGAACAACAATAGTACCAGATGGGATGTCAGGAATAAGTTTCCCCACTGATGTCATTGTAATAATCTAGGGACTTATATTTCGAATCATAAATTAACTCTGCTCCCTGTATGAAGTCCATTGCTTCTCCAGCCTGGACAACACTAGCTCTTTGGCCATTACTAATGTTAGTCATTACACCCCGAACTTCAGCATGCTGGCAGCGCTACTTCATGGTACAATGAGTGTGCACCCACGTCTCGCCCTTGAATGCCACTGGTGTACTGGGCCCTTTTCATTCTGTCGGACTGCTCTCAGGTTTCCCGCACGCTTTACAACACTGTCGGATCGTTCTGTTAGGAGGTTCTCTTGTTTTTGCACTTTTTAAATACTGAATCCCACCTCTTTCAAAATTTTCCGAATTGTTTCCCTTTTCCTCTGAAAATTTATCTCCGTATTTAAAATATAAGGAGATTTTTCCAACGTAGGGATGGCCTTCTTGTGCTCGTAATACATCAAACTTTTCTTCGAATAAGAGCTTTAGCGAATTCATATAGAGAAATTACATATCTAGAATGCCTTTGTTTGCCAGGAGATTTAACCCTTTCCCCGGTTTCTTCGGTTACTTTAAAGTCTTTCAAAATTTATTTTACGTTTCATTCTGACGTACTACAATTTTTGCCGGCGGCTAGACTGCTTTCTGTAGAGATATCATTGCCTGATTTTGCTTTTTTTCCATCTCAGAATAATTGCACAACTTTGAGTTCAGCGAATTCATATAGAGAAATTACTTATCTAGAATGCCTTTGTTTGCCAGGAGATTTAAGCCTTTCCCCGGTTTCTTCGGTTACTTTAAAGTCTTTCAAAATTTATTTTACGTTTCATTCTGACTTACTACAATTTTTGCCGGCGGCAAGACTGCTTTCTGTAGAGATATCATTACCTGATTTTGCTTTTTTTTTCTTCTCAGAATAATTGCACAACTTTTACACCAGAATGTGTCCATTTTTGCGACATCTTCCTGCGCTTTTCAGTCTCAGGATTATTCATAATTATGGATGATACCGCACTACCCTACTGACGATATTTCACGAGCACACGCTGATCCACTTGATACTGTATATACACAACTGAGCTGAAAGCATGGAGAGTGCGATGCGTTTTCATTAGTCATCACTGTACACGGCGTCTGTACATTTCATCGTCAGAGTATTCAGATTTCATAATCCGCTAGCGCAAACACGGGCAGTGCAGGGGGCCTCTCCAACTCGTAATCGGTCCGTTCCCTCGCACATCAGAGCGGAGGTTCTCTACTCGTCACTCTCTCTCGGCGCAACCTCCACCAGGCCCTCTCTGCCTGCAGGCGCCAACTGTTTATGAGACGTGGCACAGTACAGAGCACGTAATTACGCATGGCAGCAGCTGCGCCGGCCGCGTGGTCTGACCAACAAGTGTTTACGGCGGTGCTGACCGCTGGCGCCGACTGCTCGTACCAACGCAATGCTGCGCCGCGCCGGGTTGCTCTGCATGTCGGCCACTGTGCACTTCACGTACCGCCCATTGTGCACACAGCCGCGTCCTCAATAACGCGTCGCCAACATCGTTACAATCAAACAACTATGTAAATTAACGCTTGGCTTATTTTGCCTTCAAGACATTTTCGAGTCCGTTCGCTTTACAACACTGTCGGATCGTTCTGTTAGGAGTTTCTCTTGTTTTTGCACTTTTTAAATACTGAATCCCACCTCTTTCAAAATTTTCCGAATTGTTTCCCTTTTCCTCTGAAAATTCATCTCCGTATTTAAAATATAAGGAGATTATTCCAACGTTGGGATTGCCTTCTTGTGCTCGTAATACATCAAACTTTTCTTCGAATAAGAGCTTTAGAGAATTCATATAGAGAAATTACTTATATGGAATGCCTTTGTTTGCCAGGAGATTTAACCCTTTCCCCGGTTTCTTCGGTTACTTTAAAGTCTTTCAAAATTTATTTCACGTTTCATTCTGACTTACTACAGTTTTTGCCGGCGGCAAGACTGCTTTGTGTAGAGATATCATTAACTGATTTTGCTTTTTTTTTCTTCTCAGAATAATTGTACAACTTTGAGTTTAAGCTCTTTTACACCAGAATGTGTACATATTTGCGACATCTTCCTACGCTTTTCAGTCTCAGGATTATCCTGCAACATTGGTAGGATTATAGGTTCGTAATACCATACTGAAATTTTATTTATTCAGCCAGCCTCAGTGTAGTAACAGTAAACTAATAATCGTCTCTATTCCCATTTCTTTCCAATCTTTTCAAATCTTTCAAACTTAATGAATAAATTTAAAAAGTGTGCGACAGTATAGTCCACCACGTAACCGCAGTACCACAGCAAACAGCAGGGACGGTTTGAATCAGTCAATGGCCAGAAGGCAGCTGGTACCCACGCACAACCACACACAGGCGAATTTTGGCGTACTGAAAGGTGGTAGCAATATAACTCGAATTATTTTGTTTTCTAGCAACTTGTTGAAAGCGGTGAGAAAAAACGTTCGGTAATTCCAGCGCAGTAAGGGATCAGTGCATAAAACGTGCCGGTACAGTAACGCCAACTGTAGGAAATTTTATAAAGAAAACCTAAGAGAAATTAATTAACAAATAAACTTTGTGCAAAATATCAGTAATAATTATTGAATTCAGAGCCGCAAAGAATATGTCCAGTAAATTAGATCGATTGCTCATGTAGTGGTGCGTGACAAAATCGCGAAGTAATCTTTTCCTTTCGGTAACTATCATTATACGTTCTTCTTGTAATGAAATGACTGACGTCCTGACTCCGGGAAGATGCGTCAGTCACACGTCGTGTCACTTTTGCTGCAGTTGTCCTGCAGAGACACGTACACAAATAAATCCTGTCTGTATTGGGCTAATCTATTAAAATTCTGGGTATCGAACAGCCACAAGTGTGTTGAACGAACGTGGAGACGCATCCTTCACTTTAGCGATCACGTTTAAAATATGTAAATAAATCTCCTCTGAAATAATCTGAGGTTAAAATGAATTTCTACAGTCTGTATAACACCTCTAGGTAAGAAACTTAGCTGCACTTCTGTGAAAACAAATGTGCATTTTGTAAAATAAAGCACTGTTGCCAACAGTGGGAAATAATCAGAAAGCATATGAAGCAATACTTAACAAAATTTTTTGTTAACTGATAGCCCTCGCATTGTTCGGAGATTACAATTAGTTGTGGGTTCTGACGATCAATTAATTAAATGTGCCTCCAAATAGGTGTTCATTAACAATCTGTATAAAATTAAAACTGAAGTGATAACTGGATGTTCTATTTTTAACAAAACCGTTATTTTATCTATGCTGTCACCACGAGTTTGCATTAGGTAATCATACCGTCCAATCACATTTATTTTCAAGGGAATGAGGTGTGTATATTCGCTTATACGACAACTATTAATGAAAGACTGTTTTGAGGTCACCTCTGTAGCTGTAAAGACGCCTCGTAACTCCGAGTTACAAGTTAAATAAATCCTGGTCTTATTTCCTGGGGGTAATCCCTGTTGATGACTCGACTTTGGGCACGCTAAACTGCCTGCTGAAACTAACCTGTAGCGCCTCTTCTAGAGTCCTGATTTATAGAGGGGAACCAATATGAGGCTTGAAACCAGATTCAGACAAAACATTAATATCACTAATATCTGGAGACTACACTCTTAGTTTGGGTAGGAGGCATTATGTTCCGAGTTGTTAAGGATACGGAACATAATAGCTCACACGTAAGTGATACAATTTCCATGTAGCACGTATGCCTCAAGTTAAAAGACGTGAATACAACCCAGTTTCTATACCTACTCATATACGTAAAAACTGTACATCTGGTCACAAAATACCGAACTTCTCGTGGAATAAGCATCTATTTGCTCGTTTCCTTATTCTTAATCTGGAGTGTATGGGGCTTATCAAAAAGTTCTGTCGTCACCTCTTCCATTGATGAATAATAAGATGCAGGTCATCTACGTTTTCCATAGGTCGTGTCGAGTACACCACCACGTGGGGCAGCCGCGCTGTCTAAGGTGCCTTGTCATGGTCCGTGCGGCTCCCCCCCGTCGGAGATTCGTGTCCTCCCTCGGGCATGGGTGTGTGTGTTGTCCATAGCATAAGTTAGTTTAAGTTAGATTAAGTAGTGTGTAGGCTTAGAGACCGATGACCTCAGAAGTTTGAACGCATAAGACCTTACCACAAATTTCCATTTTTCGACTACACCCATTAATATGGTCCCATCTTGGAGCTAGTAGCAAAACAACTTTTGGGAAAAATCTGTATGTTGCAGATGAAGAAACTGCCACAGTAGTCCGAGGGAAAAGGTGCTTCTCGACAGAGGGAGCGGTGAGCGGGTGTTAGATCAACAGAAGGACTTTCCTTGTATCTGCAATAGATCATACATGGATCCAGACAGTTACTAGTGTTTCGCTAATTATCATTGCTGCTGCTTCTCGACCATGTCTGCTGGGCCAACTGGAACAGTCTCGTTCCTCTATCGTTATCAGAAGTATCAGTTTGACCATGAAATCAGTCTGTGGCTGTTTCTGCGTTTAATGTAGTAGCTAGGCGATATACTGCATGAATTTTGCTGGCAGAGTCAGTAAGATTCCCTGATGTGTAGAGACTAACAGCCTGTGTGTAATGATATAACTACTTGAACTAGGTGTTCAATTGGCTCTGACGTCATCAGTCCCCTAGAACTAAGAACTACATAAACCTAACTAACCTAAAGACATCACACAAATCCACGCCCGAGGCAGGATTCGAACCTGCGACCGTTCCAGACTGAAGCGCCTAGTATCGATCGGCCACAGCGGCCGGCTGAACTAGCTGTATATATGGTTAGATTGCCCTACGAAATTCAGAAGCTTTTGACAGAAAATATACAAATATTCTGTGGCAAATCTACAAGTACATATACAGGGCGTCCGTTTTAAGAGTGTTTCAGGAGGGATTTTCAATTTCGTTTTTGCAGAGTGTAGATGGAGTCAGCCGAATACAAATACTATATAGCCTGTCTTTTCATGCGATGAAATGAAATGAAATGTCGTGTGGCTAGGGCCTCCCGTCGGGTAGACCGTTCGCCTGGTGGAGGTCTTTCGATTTGACGCCACTTCGGCGACCTGCGCGTCGATGGGGATGAAATGATGATGATTAGGACAACACAACACCCAGTCTCTGAGAGCAGAAAATCTCCGACCCAGCCGGGAATCGAACCCGGTCCCTTAGGATTGACATTCCGTCACGCTGACCTTTTCATGCGATGCCAAGCATGAACGTAAAGCGTTAGTTCGTTTCCAATTATGAATAAAACGATCTTTAAAGCGTAATTTTAGGTTGTCATTTAATTATTCTAGAACAATATTCGTTTTAACGAGATATATTAACAGGACCAGTAAAACATGAGAAATAACCAGAATTCGAACAGCGACTGCAGCACTCTGTGGTGTCGTGTGCTATCACTATGCAAGAAGCTACTTGTACTTCCATTTACTTTGTGACTTCAAGTTAAAAGCTCAAATTTTTGCGATTTGTTTTTCTAGTGGCCGCAGTTTTAAATAATATGTAGAGTTTCTGCCGCCGTTTGCTTTGCGTCAGGCTTTTGTTTTCCAGTGAGCACTCAGTTACACCTATAGAATAGTTTAGTTGGCCAAAGGCTCCCATCCAGGCAGCAGCACTTAAGTGCACAGCGTTTAATCAGTGTTTCTCGCATGCTAATCACGTGATTCTGCAGTTCCTCTGACTGTAATATGCACAGCGACTGTGACTGCTGAATTCAGATGCGAGCTGAGTTGGTGACTCTTCACCTGCAGCTCCAGGTGGTGCTGGCTTCGGTGACACAGCTTGACATCATTGCCAACGGCCATCGTTGTGGGGGGTGGCAGGATGTGGGGATGCAAGCTAAGTCGAGAATGTCCCTTGTGTGCTCTGATCAGTCTTTTACTGTGACCACACTGGGTACTGTCGGTATTAATTATGGGTCTCACCCACGGTTGTGTGTGAGGTTGGTTCAAAGTGCGGCATGCTGTGAAAGACTTTACAGTGATGGATCTAAGGATCTCCTTAGTTCATCTGACGAGCAGGTTCTGACACTCCACTCCTTTTCACGTTTGTGAGTGCGTTAGCGCCTCTAGAATAACGTTTTGGGATTAGGAGTGGACCCTTATTCTATGACATTGCACATTGGTGTTTTGCTGTAAAGTAGTTTTAATTTCTCTATTATTGTCAAAGAAGCACACGGGTTTACATAGATTGTGACCTGACAATTTCAGGACAGTTGTCAATATATCGCCTTATGTCCTGTTTATCAGAAAGAACACTGAACACATTAATATCAGATTTAAATAGAAGGTTCTCTAGAAGATTTTTCTTACATATCGACAATGAAGTTGGCCGATATTACGACAATTCATCCGATTCCAGTTCAAAGTTCAGTACTGTTTAGGATGACAGTCAAGTCTACAGAGAATGGTTAGTTTTTGTGACAAGATGAGAAAAAGATTACCCAGGTTGCTCGAGTTCACAGTGGATGCTAGCTGGTGAAACAACAATTATACGCCTCTGCGAGCGGCATTTACCTTTAGCTGCAATATGCTGTCAGCTGGATTGCTGCGCTCGCTCTCTGAAAATCCGATAAAAAGCTAATCAAAATCCTTACTGAATTTATCAGCTGAAACTGTCCTATGTTCCTCGTTAGGCGAGAAAACATGCACTTCAACCTAGTCTGGAAAATATGACGATATAAATATGCATAGATGGAACAGTGTGTATGCTACAATGCCCCTTTCAGTTCCTGCAGTTCTTGTTTCGTTTCTCCGTTATCGTAGTTCGACGACCCTTCAGCTAATTTATAGCTGAATGTCAACCAAAGTGAACACTGTGTTCACACAAAAATTCCTCTTTCGGCGTCGTACAGAGCGTGATGCACCCTGTTTTACACTTGACACTGGTTCAGTACGAGTCCCCGAAGTTTTCGGTATTATGTCTTTCGCAGCAAACTGTCTCCCAACCCATGTCGTTCCATGCTTCATGTCACGGCTTTTTCAGTGTTATGGGAAGCTTCCAAAGCCACCTAGATCTATGTGTTGTGCAGAGGAGGCATCATTTGACCGGAGTCATATTCAAAAAGAAATCCACACAATGGACAATGACTTACACGTTAGTAAATGGCCTATCTTTAACTATGAATTTACATAAGAGGTAATAAATAAATTACAGTTACTGCCTGATAGTATGTTTTTAATATCCTACTATGAACGCTGCCACAATCTGTATATAGTAAATCAATTGCGTAGAAAAAAATAAGACAGAAATGGGAGTATTCCTTTCATCTTGCGGAAACTACCACTTCCAATCGCAAAGGACCTAACTTTAAAATGTATCGCAGCATTGCCCCTTTTTCTCCTTCTGAGTTACTTCAGCCAATTGGACATTTTGTGCCCACTCCTGACGCCTAAATCACGAGTGTATCACTGGCCTTTCACGTGATCAACTCTGTCATTGGTCTTTTTTTTATCCATCTGATAAATCCCCAATGCAATTTTCTAAAGAATTTCCCCATCGCAAGTAGCGCTGGGCCGCTACCTGCTTCCCTCGCAATATTGTCCGGCGCGTTCATTCTCTTTCTCGCTGCAGGTCACCAAACCATGTTAGAATCCTTCCATTGTATGCAGGCAGTGACGGCGCAACTCGTGCCTGCCTCCAAACTAAAATGTTTCTTTGAGCAGCTTTTTTCACCTTTTGCTCATTGACATGCAGGATTAGGGTTTGGTGTGTCAATACCGTCGAATCGAGCGTCATAACTTTGCATTACATATTGTACATTTTGATAGGAAAATCTGCTCACTATTGCTAAAGTATGTCAGGTGACATGTCCTTCTACTTGTTATACCATACAAAATATCATGTAAGGTGCTAAATTAAAATTCACTCAAGCTGCCATCTACATATCCGCCTCCTTCAATGTTCAGTTTTGCAGAGGGTCAATCAACAGTTGAGAAATTAATTGAAGTAAGTGCAAAATTGTCCTCAACTGCTCAATGTAGCTGTCCGCAGCTCGTGGTCGTGCGGTAGCGTTCTCGCTTCCCGCGCCCGGGTCCCCGGGTTCGATTCCCGGCGGGGTCAGGGATTTTCTCAGCCTCGTGATGACTGTGTGTTGTGTGATGTCCTTAGGTTAGCTAAGTTTTAGTAGTTCTAAGTTCTAGGGGACTGATGACCATAGATGTTATGTCCCATAGTGCTCAGAGCCATTTGCTGAATGTAGCTATTGTTAGATATTTATATTGACCAACTCTCTTTTCTCATATGGCATAGTCAAACAGGTGTTATTTCTGTCTTCTTTTTTTTTCAACGCAATTAATTTACTATGTACAGGGTGGGCATCGTTCATAGTAGGATTTTAAAAACACACCATCAGGCAGTAACTGTAATTTATTTATTACCTCTTATGTCAATTCATAGTTAAAGATATACCATTTACTAATGTGTAAGTCATTGCCCATTGTGTGGATTTTTTTTTAATATGACTTCTGTCAAATGATGACCCCTCTGCACAACACATTGATCTAGCTGGCTTTGGAATCTTTCCATTACTCGGCGTAATGTATTCCCTGGGACATAGCTGACGGCAGTTCTGATTCGATCCTTCAACTGAGGAATGATGACACAACGTGTTCGGAACACTTCTTGCTTCGGGGGTAGCCCCAAAGGAAAAGTCTGCACATGAAAGGTCATGTGAGCGAGGTGGCCATTAAATGTGACCAAAACGAGAAATTACTCTACCGGGAAATATCTGAGGCAAGAAATCCATGCAAATTCTAGCTGTATGAAAGGTCGCTCCATCTTTTTGAAGGCATAATTGTTCCACATCCACATCGACCTTGCCTAATTGAGGAAGAATGAAGTCTTGCAGCATCTTTAGGTAACGTTTAACGTTCACCGGTTACAGTTACAGCCACACCACTGCATATCCTCAACGCAGTAAGGGCCAATAATCCCAAAAGAAGCTACTCCACACCACGCTGTGACATGAGAACTGTGCAAGGGCTTGACGTGCAGTTCATGCGGGTTTGTATCACAGCAATAACGCCATTATGTTTATTCACTGAACTGGATAACTCGAAATTAGCTTCATATGACATCAGGATGGTGTGTAACATTTTTGGATTTTGGCGAGGGAGATCACACATGGTTAAGCAGAATGTTTCGCGTGAAACCCAATCACGGGACCTAATTTCCTGAACAATCTGCAGCTTATATGGGTGAAAATGAAGATCTTCGTGCAAGAATCTGCTGAACGAGCGATCTGACATATGTACAGTTTGTGCATGATGACGTGCATATCTACGCAGTAGTACAGAAAGAACATTTTCCATGGCTTCTGGAGTCCTCACAGTTCTTTCACTTCTTCCCGGTTTGCCATTGCAAACATAACCTGTTATTCGAAATGCACGCACCCACCTGACAATGGTCTGTCCATCTGGAACTTTCCATGACGTCCCAAGTTGAAACGTTGCCGAAATAGACGCTGGGTAGCAATAACAGAGTCGTTATTCTTGAAACAACTTTCAACAACGAAGACATGATGTTGTGCACTGCACCACTCGGTATCACTGTCACACTCGAAATGGCAGCTCATTGTACACGAATGTGGCACGAGCTGACCCGCATTCCTGCAGTACGTCTTTGTACTACGCAATTCAAATTACGCTATGAATGTTGCCGCACCCTGTACTATTGATTTGAGCACTAAATTAATGTTTTTCCAAAATTTAACATGTTTTTACTAGTTTTCTGATTTCATAGAATTATTTAATCAATATTAAGCCCTTTTCTTTCCGTTTTATGGTTGTCTATATTTTAATTTTAAATTTAAACAAATTAGAGGTTCTCTGTAGATTAGTACCACTCATAATATTTAAGTCTGAGACCATTTTTTTTGACATCAATACTTATGGTAAATGCTGATGGAGATGTATGAAGTTGAGGAAACCTTCATTTAAAATTATACACCCCCTTTTTCAATACTAAATCTTATTCTCAACCTTAATTTCTATGTCTGTTTATAGCTTCTATGGCATGTATAATTCAAGAAAGCTTCATCTCTTACAATACTTTCTCTATTTATCATACACTTAACAGCACCCTTCCGATAACTTTGCAAGCACAATCCCATTGACGAACATATTTATATCCCCCAAAAATCTTAAACTTATGCATTATAACCTTACTGAAGAAATAAATTATTCATTGACTTTTAAAACAATATTAAATTCCTAATCCTGCTAATTACCTTGTAAATATTAAATTAACATAAGTAAATTGCAAAAACTTTTTTGTACATAATCTACATTTTAACAACCACATTACACACTAGAATCTTAGCCTCGCAAGAAAATATCACCATTTGGTTTTCTTAACTTGTGTTGTGAAAATATGAAAAACAAGAAAATATCTTTCCTCTGTATAAATTTAAAAAATCTCAAAAGTATTGTTAACAAAATCAGTTTCTCGCACAAAACTCTTCAAAAATTAAATATTTGTAAACAATAATAATGTGTGTTCATAGAAACTTTTTCAGTTTAATCTGATGCTAGTCTATCACAGACAGTCTTTTCTCATATATCTTCAACTTGGTTCATTGTAGTCATCATCCTCATCTTCATGGTCCTCATCATGTCTCGTCTGAGGATGGAATGGCAGTCGGCAGAGAGAAAGACTGCAGAGGGTTTGAGTGTATCGCGAATACTTGTTTGCCTTTGCTCCATTCCACATGTACCCATGGCGAAATTATATTAGAGATCTATTACTAGCAGCATAAAAACTAATATTCTTTGTCAGTCCTCGAATCTTTATGACAATCAATGGTTGGTTAATTTGTCTCCTGTTTTCCGTACGAATAGTGTCCGCCCACAGTAGCTGAGTGGTCACTGCGACAGAATGCCAATCTTAAGGGCCCGGTTTCGATTCCCGGCTGCGTCAGAGATTTTCTTCACTCAGGGACAGGGTGTTGTGTTGTCCTACTCATCATCATTTCATCCTCATTGACGCGCAAGTCGCGGAAGTGGCGTCAAATCGAAAGACATGCACCCGGGGAACGATCCACCCGACGGGAGGCCCTAGTCACACGAATTTTCATTTATACGAACAGTCATCTCTCGGTCTGACATTTGAAAGCGTTGCTATTTTCCATAAGGAATATTGGACATTTGTATTGCTAGAACAGTTAAAATTGGATTCATTGTTTTTAGGTAGATGAAATAATGGTCTTCTATAGGAAGGGAATTAGAAAGGTTTCTTGATTTCTTATGGTCCAGGTCTTCTTCCTTCCTAATCCTCTGCATTGAATTTTCTTTTCTTGTTGCACCTTGCTGTCTACTCACTTGTGCCTTCGTTCTTCTCTGGACTGGGAATTGTGATTTAAGACCCGCTTCACATCGTTATTGCATAATCCATTCTTATGGTATTTTCTTTCAAATCGTTGTGTATCCTTTATTGTATCAGGTTGTCTTTCAGGATAGATTGGACCGCCTTCCATCGTTCTCTTGCTTGCACCAAGGAGCGTTCAGAATGTTTCGGAGTTGCTGGATTCCGTATGGTATGACGATAGTTTCAGTCATTCTGTATCTTGGGTTAGAAAAATGTGCCTCTTCTTCTTCCGGTGAATCCAAACATTTGTTCGTCCTTGATGTAAGATGTCCGCCTCCATTCCGGTTTGGTGGACATCCATCATATCTCCTTATGCTGCTCTTAAACAGTGTGTGACAGATGTACTAAGGATCTAGCACTTTAGCAAAACTGTTGTTAAGAAGGTTGCATGTGACTTTCACATGAATAAAGATCGCGTAATGGCACATTTTGACTGTATCCAGGATTTGTCGTACATCCCCATACCTTTCCTGAGAGGTGTTATCCTCTTGGACTGCTGCTTCCACCAATGCATTTCCTTTCGTCTTCTCAAAAGCTGACATACCAGGCACCCACACTCAGTGTTGCTACCTCTCATGCCTAACTGCTGTACTCAGCTCTGCTGTTAATCTGACTGCAATGATGATGTATCATTCTTGATGACGTCATGTAGAATACAACATTGTGCACACTTTTGTCCTTCTTACATCACCAAATTTCTCTAATTTACATGTTATCAGTATCGACCTTATCGCCACCTTTTCTCCCTTAAGATACATTACAAGCTTCACAAACACTAAACTACTAAGACACTTTACGAACATTCCGTATTTAAACTATACATAAGATTCTCCTTACCATGCTCTTCATAACTTTACATCTATTTTAGCAGATCAGTATCTTTTTATCCTTATTCTAAATGTACAGTTTCTTTTCCCGCTCTTTTCCTATTAATTAAAGGTAATGGTTCACTCATCCTCATTGCTATGAGTAGTAAGAGGAAAATTGATGGTGATGAAGGTTAGTTGTTAGTATGTCTCCCTTTCTTCTAATTACAGTTACATCATATTATCATAAAATCTTCGCACCTTGACTCTGACTCAACATCTTTTTCTCTGCAGTCTCTTCTTTCCGCCATGAGCTGTAATTGAACTTCAAACTACAATGTATCTCTATTTCTTGCTTCCTTTTTAAAACTTTCTCCACTGTCCAATTCCATTGTTATAGAGCTTGTATTTTGTTAGTTGTAGTTGTCCCTATCTCCTTCTTCTAAACAGTAAACTTTTATTTTACTTTCTCCCCCTATCTTCCTCTTCCTTATTGAAACCATCTCTGTGTTAAACTCACATTCCTCTGTTCAAAAAATGGCTCTGAGCACTATGGGACTTAACATCTGTGGTCATCAGTCCCCTAGAACTTAGAACTACTTAAACCTAACTAACCTAAGGACATCACACACATCCATGCCCGAGGCAGGATTCGAACCTGCGACCGTAGCAGTCGCGCGGTTCCGGACTGAGCGCCTAGAACCGCTAGACCACCGCGGCCGGCTCACATTCCCCTGTCTACAACCTTCCAATAAATAACATGTTTCTAGCTTTCCTTAATAATTCAGCTCTCTTTCTCAATTCTTATCTCCTAACATTCTTTTATACTTATTACCATCACATCTTCTTTTAATATCAGCTTGTGGTAGCTTCCACAAATCATAAACGCTTCTCATTCTTCCCTAAAATATCTCCGCAGTTCATCAACCGAGATGGAACAAACGATGAAATGAATATTTCCTTCTTACATTGACATACCTAATTTGTTGGCTTTCTGTCATCAATAAAAATAATCAACTTCTTTCTACTTTAAACTACATTTTTGGAGAGAATCTACTACTATTTCGTCAAACTATCCGTATGGTAATTTCTATCTTTCTCCTTTCTTTCTATTCCTTCCCCACAATACATTTCCTCTCTAGAGAGTTACGTGACTTCTTACTTAATTGTTCTTCCTTCACAACTATCCTTTTGATATACTGAGAAAGTTACCTAATTTATTTTAATAAGTACAAACTGACAATTTTTTATTTGTGTACATTTCCTTAGCTTCCGTAGTCTTTGAGTTCTACAGTTTGCTCTCTTGGAAGCTGGATGTTTGATACATCTAATATTTCTTGTGGAGTTAATATTTACTGTTTTACCCTTTATACACTTTCATGGGGCAAGTCTAAAGATTTTCCTGTTTTTTGTTTTTTTTTTTTTATCATGAAGCACTGTACTTACTTCCGTAGAGCCTTTATATACCGAAAATAATTTATGGCTTTTCTGTTTTTTTCCTTGTTAGAGAGATGGTGGGATTTCATAAGTACTTTTTGTCCCAGTGAAAATACCCGTGAGGTTGCCGTTTTGTCCGCCCTGTTCTTTCTATTTAACGCTACAGCCTTCAAATTGCTCATTGCCAATTTTACTAGATGTTGCCGGCCATTGTGGCCGAGCGGTTCTAGACGCTTCAGTCTGGAACCGCGAGACCGCTACGGTCGCAGGTTCGAATCCTGCCTCGGGCATGGAAGTGTTTGATCTCATTAGGTTTAAATAGTTCTAAGTTCTAGGGGACTGATGACCTCAGATTTTAAGTCCCATAGTGCTCAGAGCCATTTGAGCAATTAAAAATAATAGATTTTGATTTTTTATTCTGGGTACTTGTGGGAAATTAATTTTTTTTTTCCAGATTAGTCCCTTTCCTATGTACATTATCTGACTTGTGTATCAATACTGGCGTTGCCAATGGTGCATTATCCTCTTAGCATATCATTCCTCTCTAGGTTTCGTATAAATGAACTACATACTCCACAATTTGGTCATCATCAGTTTTTGTACAGCAGCATACATTAACTGTTGACAACTCTTCTCATCATAGGATGATTCCCACTCAGTTGTCTCCCAGCATGCTGGCATTTGTATCTGATCACCCCTGAATCCTACTTCTGAATGTTGCTGATCAAGGCTAAGTCTACTCACACATTTAATTATAATATCAACGTTATTTGGCGATTGAATCTCTTGTGACTGGTCTTCGTACCATTAATCTTGTCAATTCTGTTTCTTTACCAGGCTTTGGTGGCCTCAACGACTTCCTGTACCGGTTCATCTCACATGTGTTTTCCTCCTGAACTCTGATTCTCCCAACCTTTCTGCGTTCTAGGCATTCTAGTTTACCCCAATAATTTGGGTTTTTTGGTGGAAAACCTCTAAATGTTCCCGCTTCGATTGCATGGTGATCATATCGCGATTTGTAGTTACCACGATAATTTCTGGAACCTAAGCCATTATTGTAATTCAGCGGCTCACCAAAACCGTAACATTGATTGACCTCTGTGAGTTCCCAAAGCCATAGCTATTATTACCCCATGACCGATTACTATTATTCCCGAAACTGTTACCTTTCCCAACATTACTATTGCCATTGTAAGCAGTATTACAGGCCAATCGGTAACTATTATTCCCCCTATTACTGGTTTCTCTCACTGCACGTTGTTTCTTCGCATCATCTTCGCTGAAGATGAATTCAGGTTCTCCTAACATCCCTTTAAATGCCTGTTAATCTATAATGGATCGCTAAGGGACTAACAGGTTCATTACTGCGGATACCATACAGGCTTTATTCTCCAATCATCGGCCAGTTTCCTTCTGCCTAGCCACTGAGCCAATTTCAACGCGACCAAGCCTTAGTAGGAGGAAAATGGACTGGCATCAATATCAACAGAGCGTCGGACATTGCCTCGAGGCTGCACGCCTTAATGCCGATGTCATTGTCGATCATGCTGCACTACAGTTTCAAGAAATGGTTGCGGAGGAGCTGCATTCAGTAACACCGACACGGCACTCTACAGGCCGCGCTCCACTGCCGCTGTTTCCGGAGATACGTAATTCATCCATGAACGTAACAGGTTCAGTCGTGACTCGTGCCGAACCAGCGACCCAGCCGTCAAGAGGCGGGTAAATCTACTGCGTCAACAAGTCATTCTTCCAGCCACCTGAATTTTGTTGTTGTTGTCTTGAAAAATAGGAATATCAATAGGCTACTTATCACGCAGATGTTGACTGAGAGCCAACATTTCATCATGCAAAATGTTTAAATAAACATGCTTGTTCATGTTGTAGGTCACATCAACGAGTGACCGCAATTTATGACGAGAAAAGCACCCCCATAACATCACATACCCAACTCTGCAGCTGCCCCCGTCGGAGGTACGAGTCATCTCTCGGGCATGGGTGTGTGTGTTGTTCTTCGCGTAAGTTAGTTTAAGTTAGATTATGTAGTGTGTAAGCTTAAGGACCGATGACCTAAGCAGTTTTGCCCATAGAACTTACCACTAATTTCCAAATTTCCAACTCTGGCTTTAGCTTGACCTTGCACAGATTGAGGATGGAATGCTTCATTTGTCCCTCGGTGCACTCGACGACGAGTGTCATGTGAACATAGGCAAGAAGGTGTTCCATCAGACCACATTACGTACCATCAGTCAGCTATTGTCCATGTTCGACTGAAAAACAGCTGCTTTGTGTGCCTGTGTGAGTAATTTCTTCTTGCAAGGTGACCAACTCCAAATGTTCATTGCATGTATTTCCCACCATAATGTTTTCCCTCTAAGAGGTGAGAATGGACCTTTATCCACGGCCTGCAGCAATTCCTGTTGGGTTTGAAAGCCGTGAAACGTGTCTCCAGTTCCTCTCAGTCACGAACTTTTTCGACCACACGTCTGACGTAGCGTTTCGTTGTCACGTACATTATAACATTATTTTCAGACACGTTGAACATTCTCCCGGGCAACATCAACAATTCAAAGAACTTCATACAGCGTATGGACATGGACACGGCCAAACAGGATTGCCCCTTTTTACCACGCTGCCACGTCCTCACATTTAGCTACGTTGACGTACAATATCTCCTTGAAACATAAATGTCTCACTAATAGCTACTTCCTTATGCTCATGTAGAGACAGTCAGCACGCGATTGAGCACATGACACGATCGCTGCACCATCTGTAAAGGCTTAACGATACATCGGTGCTTGCACACTGAGGTCACTAGTTTGTTGTCCGGTGAGCTTAGCAAACTATTCGGCTACTACAAGTGCAAAAAGACCATTTTACTATACCACTACCCTGATCTTTCCACAGCAACAACAAAAACAACAGCTAATGCTACTACTACTTCTACTAAAACCTACGTTAGTACCACTAAAGTTAATACGAATACTTCTGCAATTGTGTAACATCCATAATTTAGAGGTTTTTATTCATCAGCAATCTGTTACATCGCTCTGTGTTCTAGAACGTTATGATGACTAGCCGAGACGAACTGAAGGCAGCTGTTAAATCGTGCAATGAGAGAGGGGATCCGTCGTCATCTATGCGACCGGTGGCCCGGGAACAGCAGTTCCGCAGGGCTGTCAGCTCGCCAGCAGTTCGGGTCAGCCAGAGAGAGCTCAGTGCTTTGTGAAGCGCAGGCGGCCGGCCGCGCACTGTGGGCGGATAACCGTGGCTAATTGCAATCGGCCGCCGCCCGCTGCCCTGCGAGGAGCGTTTCGAGTGCAAGGCAAACAGCCAGACACAGCTAGCACAACACTGGCGTTTTCGCAATGAGTTTCATGCAGGCTTAGACACGTTACACCAGGAAAGTGAGCACAACGGACAACATTCTTCGTTACCATTTTAGACTGTGCGGGTTAGAAGATAACAAAGTACACTACTGGCCATTAAAGTTTCTTCACCAAGAAGAAATGCAGATGATAAACGGGTATTCGTTGGACAAATATATTATACTAGAAATGACATGTGATTACATTTTCACGCAATTTGGGTACATAGATCCTGAGAAATCAGTACCCAGAACAACCACCTCTGGCCGTAATAACGGCCTTCATACGCCTGGGCATTGAGTCAAACAGAGCTTGGATGGCGTGTACAGGTACAGCTGCCCATGCAGCTTCAACACGATACCACAGTTCATCAAAAGTAGTGACGCGGATTGTGACGAGCCACTTGCTCGGCCACCATTGACCAGGCGTTTCCAATTGGTGAGAGATCTGGAGAATATGCTGGCCAGAGCAGTAGTCGAACATTTTCTGTATCCGGAAAGGCCCGTACAGAACCTGCAACATGGGGTCGTGCATTATCCTGCTGAAATGTAGGGTTTCGCAGGGATCGAATGGAGGGTAGAGCCACGGGTCGTAACACATCTGAAATGTAACGTACACTGTTCAAAGTGCCATCAATGCGAAAAAGAGGTGACGGAGACGTGTAACCAATGGCACCCCATACCATCACGCCGAGTGATACGCCAGTATGGCGATGACGAATACACGTTTCCAATGTGCGTTCACCACGATGTCGCCAAACATGGATGCGACCATCATTATGGTGTAAACTGAGCATGGATTCATCCGAAAAAATGACGTCTTCACATTCGTGCACCCAGATTCGTCGTTGAGTACACCATCGCAGGCGATCCTGACTGTGATGCAGCGTCAAGGGTAACCGCAGCCATGGTCTCCGACCTGATAGTCCATGCTGCTGCAAACGTCGTCGAACTGTTCGTGCAGATGGTTGTTGTCTTGCAAAAGTCCCCATCTGTTGACTCGAGACGTTGCTGCACGATCCGTTTCAGCCACGGTAATAAGATGCCTGTCATCTCGACTGCTAGTGATACGAGGCCGTTGGGATCCAGTACGGCGTTCCGTATTACCCTCCTGAACCCACCGATTCTATATCTGCTAACAGTCATTGGATCTCGACCAACACGAGCAGCAATGTCGCGATACTATAAACCGCAATCGTGATAGGCTACAATCCGACCTTTATCAAAGTCGGAAACGTGATGGTACGCATTTTTCCTCTTTACACGAGGCAACACAGCAACGTTTCACCAGGCAACGCCGGTCAACTGCTGTTTGTGTATGAGAAATCGGTTGGAAACTTTCCTGATGTCAGCACGTTGTAGGTGTCGCCACCGGCGCCAACCTTGTGTAAATGCTCTGAAAAGCTAATCATTTACATCTCACAGCATGTTCTTCCTATCGGTTAAATTTCGCGTCTGTTAGACGTCATCTTCGTGGTGTAGCAAATTTAATGGCCAGTAGTTTAAGTACACGACAATCCACGATTACTAAATTAGTGCTGAATATCATGAGCACACCATTTCTTGAAGGTATATCTGTGTAATACTAAGAAGCGATTTGAAACTGAACGAGTGTCCATCATCACTATCAGGAATGGCGAAGGGAGGACTTAGATTTACTTGAAGGATTCTGAGAAAACGTAGCGACATGTCCGGCTCCACGGAGATATCCGCTAGAGGCAAGTAGTCACAGTGTCACAAGTTTATCTCTCGAACACATCTTTTACGAAGTCCTGGCTAAATGGCTCTGAGCACTATGGGACTTAACAGCTGAGGTCATCAGTCCCCTAGAACTTAGGACTACTTAAACCTAACTAACCTAAGGACATCACACACATCCATGCTCGAGGCAGGATTAGAACCTGCGACCGTAGCGGTCGCGCTGTTCCAGACTGAAGCGCCTAGAAGCGCTCGGCCACTCCGGCCGGCTTTACGAAGTCCTCAGTGTGTTACAGAAGTGAAGGTCCTTCAAGTTCGAAACTAAACAAAGTTCTCCGACTGTTGAAAAATAAAAAATTGTTCCTCAATGGCAAATAAAATTAAAGTTTCTGCATAAAAGGTAATTAAGGTTCTCAACATGTGAAAATATTCCGCCGCTGCTGGAACGTACGCTCTCGGAATTTCCACAGTGATCCACTCTGTGGTATGGAGAATCTCGCTTGCTGCGTTTAGCGCTGGAGTTTGAAGTGAGTGAAGTGTGAATAAGTTAAGGTGTAACATAAAACATTCTCCTTAATTCTTGCGTCAGCAAATATACAGAGTCAAATTCTAGCTTATCTCACAAAAGCAATCAGAAGTTTCGATAATCTAACTCTACCGAAAATTTCTTTCTCTCCAAGGACAGAAGCACAAAATAATGTTTTTCACTATCTTTTCGGTGAATAAAAATAGTAGAAATTATACCAAGTCCCAGCTAGCCTGTCACCAATACCACGTAGATCCCAGACAGAGGAGGTGGCGTGTTGCTCTCGAAGATGATAGCGGATTCCATAGGGAGGTGTTGCTGAGATCTTATTGTCAGTTGCTCGCTGTGATAGAACTGCCTTGCTGAGCTCAAGGCAGGCAGGCTCGCTTCTTTGGGTTGGGTAGTAAATCCATAACGAGCTTGTCGTAGTATTAACCCTTTGGCTTCGCCTACTGTAGTTGTGACATGTGAGACATGGTTCGCTTTCTGGTGTGCTTGGTGGCGTGTGGGGTGCATGTCTGATAAGAGTTTAACTCAACTTGTAGCGGCCACCGTCGTCGTTCCTCATGAGGGTTCTGGGAGACTTGGTGTAAAGACTTCTCACAGCATGTTGATACCTAGTCAGTGTACGGGAAGTCGAAAGGCACATGAAACACTCGGCGCAGAATTTTGTTCTGGAGGGCCTTGTAGGTGCTTGATATGGTTAGGAGCTGCATTTCCCCATACCTCACTGGCGTAGTTCATAATGGGACAAATACTCAACCTGTACATTTAGAGACAACTTACTGACAGGGAAGACCTCTCGTTAATCAGTGAATGTAGTATGCGAAGCCACCGCGTTGTTTGCTTATACACATGAATAATGTGTATAATGTGATCTGAGCTTCTGATCTAAGAACAAACCCAGACATTTTGAAGATTTGATTCTTTCAGTCGGATGCTCAAAAAGCACAATATTGGTGGCCTCTGATGGATGATACTGGTCAGGATCATGACTTGGAAATTGGAGGCACTGAAACAAACACCCCAGTTCTGTCTGGGAGTGGAACAGGGAGAGAAGATGCTAGTTGTGGTACGAGGACCCTCCGCCACGCACCACATGGTGGATTGCGGAGAATGTATGTAGATGTAGATGTAGATCCCATTCTTCAAGCTGATGGGAAGCATCTTGCATTTGAAGATGCACAGCAACCCGCCACCTGCTGCGAGTGAGAAGCACTATGTCGTCGGCGTACATGGTGTTGCTGACTCTCTGCGACTTTGGGTGGCCTGCTGTGCAGGCAGTCACAGCACAGGACCTAAAGTGAAGCCGTGGGGCACCCTGGCATTAACGTGCTGTTTGGTAGACATGGTAGACATGCCGTCCCCATCATGAATAAAAAGGATGCGGTGTTCAAGATAGCTGTGCATGAGTTTGACAGATGCTGGTGGGAGCCTCTGTACAAAGAGCTTATACAGCAGCCACGCGCCAGTCGGTGTGAAACACCTTTGACAAATCCAAAACTATTGCTCCACAGGATTATTTATTGTTAAAAGCTAGGGAAGCACCCTCAACAATGCGTAACAGCTGCCGAGTGGTCGAGTGCTGCTACCGAGAGCCAAATTTGTCACCAGGTAATATGCAATCTTGCTCCATATGCAGGTTCAGACTTCCAAGGAAGATATGCTCGAAAACCTTGTAATCAATGGCAGGAGACTCACGGACCTACAACTGCTAGGATCATTCCTGCCCTTTCCAGGCTTCAGAACGGCCACCACCACCACTGCATGCTTTCAAGTTCAAGCGTAATGTTTCTGTGTGAGGATGACGCTGGAAAACCTCGTGATGTAGGTAACCGCTACAGCCGGCAGTATTTTGAAGGCTCATCCCTCAAAGTTATCGTGCCTGGGAATTTTCGTATTTAGAATGTGTTACAGATGACCCCACACCTCCCTCTCTATGGCTTTTCTAACTGCGTCTTCGGGGGAGTCACTGGCGAAGAAGCCCTAACTAACCTAAGGACAGCACACAACACCCAGCCATCACGAGGTAGAGAAAATCCCTGACCCCGCCGGGAATCGAACCCGGGAACCCGGGCGTGGGAAGCGAGAACGCTACCGCACGACCACGAGATGCGTGCCTAAGTGTTAGATTTTGGGGTCTTAACTGTTATTTTCTTATTGATACGTATAGGTCTGCTGCGATCATTATTTCAGTTAACTGAAGCTGTTATCATTGGAGGCCTGCCTGTACTCTATTTCGTAATTTTACTTCACTGAAGCTGTTATTACTGAAGGCCCGTTTGTTCCATTTTAATTAAGCTAAGAGCAATTCCTTAATTTGTGTTAGATGAAACTATTATTATTCGGTGCCTACCTGTTTATTTGCCTATTATTGAGTTCTAAGACCTCACTCAATTTGTGTTGTGACTATCTAATGTGATTGCTAAAGGCCTACCTGTTTGAGTGGTATTTATGTAAATAAGGTAGTAATAGGAAATGACACATGATTGTACATGGGCCCTAACCTTTCGCCTTACATCCATAGTTGTAGGTCTCAGCTGGTATTCACAGAGCATGGTTGCGTTCTGTCAGTCTGGGGGAAGATGTCGAATTTTATACCCTTTCTCTGGTAATTTGTCATTACCTGTTATAATTTGCTTAATTCTTAAGAATCCCTTACTGTCTGTCGAGTATTGTATTATTTTATTCTTTCTTTCGCAGGGAGCTAGTTTTCTGTGGATCCAAGGGGCTGCCTTGAATCGGGCTTCTAAAGAAGGAGCACTTGCAGTATGAACATAGAATTCGGAAGCTCCTCTCTTAGGGTAGTGTTCCAGAGCTGGCAGCCAGGTTGCGCTCTCGTTGGGCACCCCGATTTGTGTTTCGGCGATCACCTTTGGGGAGGCAGGTGTTTCTCTCGAAAATATTTCCGTGGCTTTGGATGAAGTGTAGCATAACCTGTCCTTTCTGCAGAACAGTGAACCTACTCCTAGGCAGATTGGTAGAAACGTAGCCAGACCGAAGTTACCAGGCGGGGCAGTTGAGTGATTGAGCGCGGTGTTTGCAGGTCAAAGCAGCGTCCGTAAGCTTGGAAAGTCAGGAAGCGGGAGCAAGTCCAGCAGCTACCTCCATGAGTCAGTTCTTTGGTCAGGTGCCTGGGGCAAAGATTTAGATATCCCTGTGGCAAAGCATTTCGCTAGATTACCCAACCCAATTATGCGCCTTTTTAACGGTGTCTCAGAGCTTTCACTCGATACCTCGGGCTGTGTCCGCCATTTTTGTGGTTGTTGACGCGGTAAAATCTGACGATGTTGTATTAACATTACTTTACCCATTGGCGAAAGGGGCTCCGAATGCTTTTCTATCTGAAGCTCTGAAGCGGGAGGGCTCAGTAGGACTACTGAGGGGACTGATTATCCATAGAAAGCTCTCACCACGGATACGGAACGAGCTTGAAAGCAAATATTGCTGGCGGGTGCAGGCATGATTTGAACCACTGAGCCAGTATGCCGAGCCAGTGCGCCTAGCCACATTGGCTCTTGATACGTCGGTTTCGGAACTCAATACTGGATCAAACGTTTCGGATGGCAAGCATTCCAGAATAGGTCGCGCTTGGATCTTTGTTCCCGGAATTGCTAACATTGGTTTATTCCGTTGATTCCTTGTCATTTGCTGGTGAGGAGCACTTGGGAACTCCTCCACCCACTTCGAGAAATAATAGGGCTCTTCAGGCATCCAACACATTATCTGGGAAAAATTATTTTCGGTGCGGCGCCCGCGATAACTTGGTGCGCGAGTGTCCCTTAACAGGAATCCTAGAGCTCAAAAATGACGCCAAGTGAAAATGGGTGGCGGGGAGGGGGGGGGGGAGTATATTGTTTCCGTCGGAGGCTTGCACCATTTTATTTTTTCCCTCTATGACAACAACCCTTGTGGGCGCTGTTGGATTCTGGCAGCTCCGTATCCTTGTTGAATTGATATTTGAAGTAATTTGCCTTCCGTCCGCCCCTGCCCTCAGAGATGTAGTGTAGCCAACGGGCAAGAGTTGTTTCTGGTCGGCGAGGGGAGCGGTAGTTTGTCCACTTGTAATTTCTCATGGCCCGTTGCTATTCGGACAACTGGATTAGTTCTCGACTTTGCGAGCTGCACCTTCTCTTTTAAGTTTTCGCCTACTGACGAGGTAGTAACCTTTTTCTATTGCCATTGCGGAAGTATGCGGAGTTCGATAAATTGTAACTCAAAAGAATCTGATGTGGCCCATCTCGAACTGGGCCAGACAGGACCTTTGTTGAATTTACTAGGGACGTTTCCCTAGCTTTTCCCTAATAAGTTCAGTAGCACATACTTTTGTGGTTGTTGGCGCGGTAACATCTGACGATGTTGTATTAACATTACTTTACCCATTGGCGAAAGGGACTCCGAGTGCTTTTCTGTCTGAAGCTCTGAAGCGGGAGGGCTCAGTAGGACTACTAAGGGGACTGATATTGTCATTTATAGTCAGTCAATTGATGATCATATTTCCCATCTTCTGCAGGTACTCTTCAAGTTTCGGAATGCGGCGTTGACTGTTAAACAGTCCAATATTACACTTGCTAGGAAACAGGTTTCCTTTCTGGGCCATTTAATTTCCAAGTACAGCTTTAGGATTAACCAGGAGCGAACTCAGGTGTTGAAGAGATTTCCTCAGCCTCCAAATAGGAAGGAGACAGCCAGATTTATTGGGAGGGCGAATTATTTCGCCGGTTTCTCCCTGATTTCTCTCAGATTGCCGATTCTCAGAATGAAAACTGTAGGAGGCGGTAGAAATTTGTTTGGGGTGAGAGCCAACATGCGGCTTTGGAAGCTATCAAGACCACTATCACCAACCCGCCGGTATTAGCCGTTCTGGATCTCGGCGAAGGATTTATCGTTCAAACTGATGCGTCAAATGCCGGTATTGCTGCGGTGTTGCTGCGGGAGAATCAAGGTATAAGACGCCCATTACCTTTGGCATCTAGAAGGTTATTTGGTCCCGAGAGGAATTACTCTGTTTATAAATGTGAGGTGCTGGCCGTGATTTTGGCCTTAGAGAAGTTCCAGTTATATCTTTAGCATAGGGAGAGTGGTCTCGAGGCAGACAGTCAGGCCCTAATTTGGGTGTTGGCTGTTCTCAGGAAAACTGGTAGCATTTCCAGGTGGTGAGTTCGCATCTCCGCACTTCATTTCAAAGTGCAACACATAAAAGCATCTGTCAATAAAGTCGCCGACGTCCTCATTTGCATGTTTCAGGAGGAGGGCCCTGTCTTGAATAAGGGGGTTAGTTAGTCTCACCAGGTTGCGTGTACCGCGTTAGCTGAAGTTCCCCCAGTTGTTTGCTGACCTTAAAACCAAATAGTATCAAGATCTGTTGTGGTGTCAGTTAAGAAAGCAACTCTTATCCGGTGGTGAAGTTATTGACTACTGCATCACGAAAAGTGTTAACGAAGCCGGGGACTTTAAATTTTGTTTGCCTCAGAAGCTGGCGCCTATATGAAGCCTTGGAAAAGGTTAAAGCTCACCTCACTTGGCCCATATTGTACAAGAATATCAGATGGTCAGTGGATGAGTCTGAAGCTAGTAAAGGTCCTCCGTAGAGGTTGTTACAACCTGAGTGCGGGGAGAATCCTATGGAAGAACTCTCTATCGATTACGTAGGGCTTCTTCCTCGTACCTACAAAGGAAACCGATATATTCTGGTGGTAGCCGACACGTTTTCCACATTTGTGTAACTAATCCCTAGCCGTGGGGTCACGGCAGCCATTAGCATTGCGCATCTGACCAACATCTTCTGATGGTTTGGACCCCCTAAGGCTCTTGTTAGCGATAACGCTCTGGCGTGTCTTTCCGAACAGTTTACGCAATTTGGCTTCCGTAATGCTGTTAAGCACCTAACCACCATGCCATATGTTCCCCAGGCATTGTTTAGCGAGAGACTGAATCGCAACCTTAAGTCAATTTTGATCATTTACCATAATAACTCTCCGAGTAACTGAGATATCACCTTGCCTTGGCTCAATTTTGTATTTAACACTGCGCGGCTCGAAACGTCCCAGGAAGTTTCAGCCGCTCTATTGTTTCCGTATCCCGTTAATTCCCCTGTGTCCAACTTGTGGGATATCAACGACCTCCTACCTTCGTCTATTACTCTTGAAGACCTTAGGACGATTGGGAACGAGCCAGTGATAATAGGGGGATAGCTCACTGCGCCAGGCACAGCGTTATAATAAGAATAGACGCCCCTTTCAGGGCAAGGTAGGATGTGAGGTTTTGTTGATGAACTGTGCCAGTCGGGTGAAGAGTTCTGTCAAGCTCGAGAGGTTCACTCCTCGTTTCATAGGCCCACACTCTATCATCAAAATTCTGGGTCCAGTTAAACTGCTTATCAGGCATCTGGTAATAGGTAGGGTCTTTACGGTGCACATTAATCAACATAAGCCCATTAATTAACCTTCCCCTCCTTCTTCTGTGAGCTTGACCGGGGTCCATAGGTTTCTGGGAGGGGGGGGGGGAGAGCTTGAGCCATTGCGGGGTTGCTGGTGTCACCTGTTTCAAAGCTCTGGCGTCACTAGTTCGATCTGTCACGTCCCTCTGGTTTGAGGCTCGAGGTTGTTGATGGCGGACGGAGCATGTTATGGCGTGGCGAGTTGGGGAGTGTTAACGGAGTGATGAGGATGGTGTGAGAGTTCCGCCTGGCGACCAAGCGAGCACTTGCGCAAGTTTCTTGGATACGGAGTCCGGCGAGTGGTTTCTGGGCATATTTGTGGGCCGATTTGAAACGGAGGCTGACTCTGAGTGCCCGTTTTCGTTCGTAGAGTGATCAGCCGGCTCTGGGACGTGGCACACCGATGAGAGAGTTGAAGAAAGCTTCATTGTGCTGAAATCTGGACACCCTTTGGAATCTACAAGCTTCGATTCCTGAACTTCAGTTGAGTTTAGGAATTTGAGGTCTTAACTGTTGTTTTCCTATTGATACCTACAGGTCTGCTGCGATCATTATTTATCTTAACTGAAGCTTTTGTCATTGGAGTCGTGTAGATATTATTATTGTATTATTATGTTATTATTGAAGGAATGCCTTTTTAGTATTTGGTAATTTTGATTAACTGAGGCTGTTACCATTGAAGGCCTTCCTGTTTTCTGTTTGATAATTTTTACCAAACTGAAGCTGTTATTAAAGAAGACGAGCCTGTTCTCTGTTTGTTAATTTTACGTAACTGTAGATATTATTATTGAACACCTGCCTGTTTGTATTTGTTAATTTTACTTAATTGAAGCTGTTATTATTGAACTGTACCTGTTTTCTGTTTGGTTATTTTACTTATCAGAAGATTTTATCTTTGAAGGCCTGCATGTATTCTATTTGGTAATTTTACTTAACTGAAGCTGTTATTACTGAATGCCTGCCTGGTCCCTTTTAATTAAATTTAGAGCTACTATTTAATTTGGGCTAACTGAAACTCTTATTGATCAAGGCCTACCTGTTTTTATTCTCCTATTATTAGGATCTGATAGGTTACTCAATCTCTGTTGTAATTAACTGAAATTTTGGTTGCCGAAGGCCTACCAGTTTCAGAGATATTTATGTCAATAAGTAACCTAATTATAGGTTTTACTAACATCTATTTTTATCCTCAGTTAAGCATTCATACAATTACAATTACGTTATTAATTAGTGTTGTTAATTATCATTTGAAATGCACTTCCCTTTTTCGCCTTCATGCAAATGAGTAATTAACTACGTGTTTGTCATCATGCTAGTAACATTCTTCTTATCGCGAACACTACAAGCATTAACTAAACAATGTAAGAAAAAGAAGAACCATCACCTGCGGTGATCTCGTAGTAACTACAGTAGGTCTCCCTCACTCTTTCTCGTGTTTTCCTCCTTTGTTTCTTCAGTCTTAGATGTCAACTGAATCACTTGTCCTTTCTTCTACATCAGTTTATTACCATCATCATGGTCCTTACCTCGTTGTTGTGATGTCTGCATAGTATTTAGAGCCAATGAACATTATCTCATCCTCCCCCCGCAAAAAAAAGATATCCTTGCTAATCATAACATTTATTTACTCTGTGTAGACAACAGGGACCAATATTTAAATTCGTTATGATACCTTGTTGTACATATCTCAATTACGTTCCTTTGTGCTTGAGTATACTCACATTCTCGTGTCATTCCTTCTATTATTAGTTTTATATTTCCGTTTATTACAATAATTTTTTCTCTTTTGGTGTACACTTCTCATGCCTAGGATATTCCTTCTCCTACCGTCCCCTCTCTATATTCCAAATCTCTCTTTTTCTGAACCCTTCTACCTACACAAAAATTTAATACTTGTTATTGAAATGGCCCCCTACTCAAATCAGTGTTCAAGTAAATCTAAGAGCTGGCGCCTGATGTTTGCCTGATTCAAGATGTGTGCATCGTACCATCTTAATTTCTGGTTGACCCTTCTCACCTCGTCGTACACAAAAATTTGCTTACCTAATGTACTACCTCTCATTCCCTGCTCCACAAACAGAGAATAAATGTAACTCCTCCAAAATTTTCAACGCTTTTGGCGGCACAGATAATAATGAAGTAAAAAAATACACAAAACGTTTGAGAAAACTGTAATAAAAAAGTGGTAGGAAGTGTCATTCAAAGACAAACATATCGAAAATTTAAGAGAAATGAGATACAAAATGGAATGGTACGTATAGGAGAAGTATAATCCATATACATCACGCAATTTAAGCGAAACAGGACATGTCCAATGATAGAACCCTATGAAAATAAGGGGTCCAGAGCGAACAAAATTCTGTAAACATACACATTTTGTGCAAAGAAGGATTAATCGATTACGGCTAATATAAGGCACTAATACCCGTCATCGCCAGACCCTCCCGTACAGATCAGGTGTTACCATCAGCTTGTACTTCTGTGTTCCGTCGTAATAATACAGCATTGCAATAATATTAATAACTTAGTCATAACTCGCTGCTTCGCACGCGTTGATTGAATGGTCTGCATAATTGATTTGTCGTTTTTCGTTTATTTAATCGATATTTTCTGTTTTTAACCCCCTGCTCATTTATAAGTTAGCACAGTGTCCAAACAGTGCGAAACCAGACACCGATATTCGTAGTTCCGGCTTAGAAATTGCTTTAATAGAGGCAAATCTTCAAAAAACCTTTGTACTTAATAAAGAAAAATCCCTTCTTAAACGACGCCTTCAGTATAAGATCAACCCCTCTCCAAATTTAGAGTTTCTGTCATAAGCGGTTTGAGCTGGGTGGCGATGAGTCGGGGAATCAGTCGGGCCCTGTTTCACCACCTTAGGGGTTGAGTTTCCAAAAACACTGAAACAAGTATTTTTCATTTCTAATCATGATGCCACGTACAGATTTTCATAGAAATAGCTTTAAAAATGTTTTCATAATAAATTTCATACAAAACTTCATACGGTATTTCACCACCTTAGGGGTGGAATATCGAAAAATCCATTCTTAAACCATGCCTACAGACCAAGATTTCAAGTTTCTACTTTTAGTACTTTGGATTAGGTAATGATGAGTCAGTCAGTCAGTCAGAGTTTTTCTTTTTGTAAACAGAGATCATTAATACGTCACTGTGGTAGTGAGGCGGTAGAATGGATGAATAACGAATTCTCATCAAGACTGCAAACAAGGGTAACAGAATGAAGAACAAGAATGATTCGGAACGTGTAAATGTGGAAAAGAAACGGTATGTTGCGACAAGAAGCTTCCGTTATTTTCATGTATATTCATACAAAAAAAAAAAAGAGTTCAGTTGTGGAATACACCCACGAGATCCATTGTGCCTGAGACATTTCATTTGTAAAGCTGAAGACAAAACGTTCCAGAGAGGATGGTAGCACGATGACGTCACTGATGAATACTAAACGAAAGCAACCTCGAAATAATGAAAGTGGAAACAAACATTGAAATTTTTATGTACTTTTCTGCTAACACGTAATGCTAATGTTACATCAGAAAATGGCAAGATATATCAAGTGTGCAAGAAACGGTTCATGGGTACAATTGTAATGAAGCCTGTTCAGCTGTGTAGTATAGGAAAACGAATAAGAGAAGACAAAGTGATAGTAGATTGTAGAGGTGGCGGTCAGTCACAAATCTACGAAGAAGAACAGTATTAAACATCTATTAGACAATTTTTATCGCAGTGATAGTCATTACAACGTAGAAAAATCACAACGGCTGTATCTGAATAGTGAGTAAAACACAAAATAGCTAAGTGTACTGTATAAAAAAACCTGTGACTACTAACACAGAGTATCTGTAGCTATATTAATGAATATTATATTGTGGTTAGAAGCTCAGTTTCTTTTATTTGCAGTTTCTGCACAAAAAACTACATTGAAATACAGGTGGCTTCAGCAAAGGAAAATGCTCTAAACTTTTAAGGGAAGACAAAGAGCAAACATTGACATTCTATTTCAACGAGCAACAGATGCAAGCATTGCGAAAGGGACCAATTCAAGAAGCCTTTTATTCAAGGCAGGTAAATTTTCACTGTTATGTATTGTCAATATAAAAGCAGGGCATCCTGTATTTTATACTGGACAGAAGAGTTGGCAGGACGTGGTACAGCAAAGTTGCCTTCAGTTCTGTTGTATTTTTAAAATCTGTTTATTTTAAAGATAAGACTGTGGTACAACTTTTCTGTGGTAGGTGAGGGGTACAAAACGAGAACAGTATCGTTCTTCGTATCCTCGTGTATTTTCTTGCAACACGTGTTTGTTCTCTTAAAGAAATTTGTATCACTTTCCCAGTTCAAAAATGCAGTTACTTACCTGCTGAGCACTTTTTCGGTGGGGTCGAGAAAGTTCTACTAAGACGGCCAACAACTGAAACAACAGATAAATTAATGAGGACTACCAGTCAGTGGGTGAAGTATGAATAAGAGACCTTGGTGAAATTGGGAGTAATAGACATGAAATCTCTATCTAAAGGCCTACGAAATTTAGATCTCATAGGTGAAATTAAACTAATTCTCGTATAAAGTAAGCAGGTATGGGAAAACATTTTTACGTGGAAACGACTCATGCTGCAGTATCCAGCAAGAGGTACAAGATCGGAAGTCTCTCACATGACAGCCGGATGAACCATTACGAAACTCTTTTCTCAATCACAGGCCGAATTACTTCTCAGTCATCTAATCTTAATGACAGGAAGAAAGATGTTGACGGTTTACTGAACACTGTTTTCGGAGAAGAGTGGCGTAATCACGACGACTTAAGTTTGTAAGCATTCACATCCACCATTGATGGATGTACCAATGTCGTTTAACTCAGAAGTAGAAGAAATTACTTGTGAATATTTAGAAGATGATTCCGGTGTCTCTGTTCAAGTGTAAGAGTTCCTTTAAAGAAATTTTTCTACTGATGCGCAATGCTAATGTTACATCACTGTATACTGTCATCGTGATTTGAAATATTTTAAATAACTGTGAAGCACCAATAAAACCAGAAATTTTGGTGAAACACTGAAAATAAGTATCACTGTTAAGGGTGTCAATCTATAATGTTTCTTCTTGGCACCACATACCAGTTTGTTAGAAATACGTAATGTGATACAGTACAGGAAGCATTATAAAACAAAAAGTACGTTTCTCTTCATTAAAAAAGAGCAAAAGATATTTGCTGATGGGATTCATTCAGAGCCGGATATGTCCAAAGGTTTCATGCAAATGAGAACATGTCTATATTTAAATGAACGTCTTAATGGAATATTTTCATTTTAGATTTGATTTACAGACATGAACCGCCTTTTGGCATAAAAAGTAAAGTTTTGGCATTGATATATGTTATCTTCATTTATACATAAGCTTGAAATAAGTTTTATTTTGATTATGAAAAACCGCATTTAGTAGACATGTTCGTCTTTGCATATCACCTCATATCCCGATTGTTTGCGCCAGCTTCTATTCCGATGTTCTATGGTTCTAATGCTTCATGATCAGATATTAAAATGAAAAATGAAATATACTGATTGCGACCCAGAGCATCCGAAAAAGTTCATATGCTGTCAGGGTAAACACCACATTATGCGGAATTCTACCTGAGCTGACTGTCGTCTTGATCATTGTCGTATTTTCATGCAACGAGACAGATCGCTCTTCAGGATGCAGTACATAATTAAAGGATGCAAAATGTACTTTTTAACGCCATAAATGAATTTTGGCCCTTAGCTGTGCATCCTGGGTGCGGATATTCACATATTTTCATTCTAAAACACTGACTGAGAAAAGATTTACGGTACATGAAATTAAAATGATGACCTATTAAAATACGAAAGTTATTATGAAGCTTGATGTGCAAATATAAAAGAAAAAAATATTCCATCAAAATAAATGATGCACAATACAGGACGATAATTACAATGAAATTACGTTATAGCACACAATGGTTGGCAAATTTAGATACGGAAGTGAAATTTCGGTAGCATCAACTACAGGGCTTACTGCATTTAATGCAACAGAGCTACTACTCGGCAACACTGACTGTACGTCTTTCAGTGATAATAATGAATTACACATGCCAGTATTCTTCTGCTGCCGATCCTGGGAAGCCAAATCGAAAAGTAATGACAAAATCTTAACTTCGTTTCGTCCTAAAGCGCCAGTGCTGCAAGGTATTCTCACCACACTCGATGAGTATACGTGAGCTGATTGCGGATGGCATGGCTGGGTGCTGCCAGTAGTGCACCTGGTAGTGTTGTGCTGCAGAATGGAACATCAGACTCCCCAAAAGTTGACTCAGAAGTAGAGAGGCGCCTTCAAGAACGAGAGAGGGGAATCCTCATCCACGTCTGCAACAAGAGTGGAAAATGGGAATGCCTTCAGAATGAGAGATCCAAGTCAGAGTACCGCCTGAATTCCAGTGAAGTTAAAAACGAAGATTGAATCTGCCCTCTCTCCTGTTTCACACGTAGTGACTCTGTCTACCAATTCGAAAGAAGTTACTACGAGGTGTGGCTAGAAAAAAACCGGACTAGTACTGGTGAAACAATAAAACGAATGCAATAAGGCTGAAAGTCGCGTGGCCTGTCACGTGACTCTCGCTCCGCCTACTGCTCGAGTTTCATCTGCCTCCTGCACTCAGTCTGTCCGTGGCGTCTGTTTTAAGTAGTTGACGTTTTGTCTGTGCGTCGGAAAATGTTGAGTGTACAGAAAGAACGGCGTGTTAACATCAAATTTTGTTTCAAACTAGGAAAATCTGCAAGTGAAACGTTTGTAATGTTACAACAAGTGTACGGCGATGATTGTTTATCGCGAACACAAGTGTTTGAGTGGTTTAAACGATTTAAAGATGGCCGCGAAGACACCAGTGATGACACTAGCACTGGCAGACCATTGTCAGCAAAAACTGATGCAAACATTGAAAAAATCGGTAAACTTGTTCGACAAGATCGCCGTTTAACAATCAGAGCAGTGTCTGAGTTAACAGGAGTTGACAAGGAAAGTGTTAGGCAGATTCTTCATGAAAGTTTCAACATGAACAAAGTGTGTTCATAAATGGTTCCAAAGTGTCGCACAATTGAACAGAAGGAACGCCGAAGAATGATTTGTTCTGACATCCTGGAAAACATTGAAAGTGATCCCACCTTCTTACAAAATGTTATTACTTGCGATGAATCGTGGTTTTTTACTTACGATCCCGAAACTAAACGCCAATCGATGCATTGGAAAACTCCTGGTTCTCCACGACCAAAAAAGCACAAATGTCAAAATCGAAATTCAAGTCAATGATGATTGTTTTTTTTGACATCAAAGGGATTGTGCACATTGATTGGGTACCAGAGGGACAAACAGTGAATCAGCATTACTACATTAGCGTCCTGGCTACCCTACGTGAGCGAGTACGGAGAAAACGGAACGATTTGTGGAGAAAAAAGTCATGGATCCTTCACCAAGATAATGCCCCAGCTCACACTGCGTTGTCAGTGAAGACGTTTTTGGCAAAACACAGCATTCCCATCTTAGATCATCCACCCTACTCACCTGATTTGGCCCCCTGTGACTTTTTTCTTTTCCCTAAAGTCAAGTCAGCTTTGAAAGGAACTAGATTTGAGACTGTTGAAGCAGTAAAATAAAAAGCGACGTAAGTAATGTATGGACTTACCGAAAATGATCTGCAGCATTGCTATGAACAGTGGAAAATTCGTATGGAGCGGTGTAGAGACCGAGGAGGAGAGTACATTGAAGGAGATAACATGAAATTGTAAATAATTGTAAATAAATGTTTTTCCAGCATCAGTCCGGTTTTTTTCTAGCCGCACCTCGTATAATTTCCAGCCAATAACGTTGAAAGGTGGCTACACTGAGTCACAGCGCCAGAGATTGCGCCAAAGAGTATTGTTCAGCCGCCTCCACTGGCAGTGCTTATCGAGAAGTCGTGGTGGAGAGTGCTTATTGAGAAGTAGCAGTAGGCAGTGCTTGTTGAGATGTAGCAGTGGTAAGTCGTTGTTGAGAAGTTCCCAGGGAGAGTGCTTGTTCAGATGTTGTCACATTGTTATGATGGGCTAGACACCAGATGTTGTAGGATTGGGGATGCTGTAATGATCTGAGTGTGCTTTTCGTCAATATATATGAAGGTAAAAAATTCCTTTTTTTTATTATTTCAATGTCTTAAACAATAATGCCTCTTGGTCACAGGTTCAGTCAACAAAGCATCTGGCTCGTGTTCTTGTATTAGACTGTATTTCTGGTTTCTATGTGCAATTATAGTATTTCTGGTTTTTTTTTATTACTACAGTATAAATGGTGTTTAAAATACCTGGTCTTATTGAGGAAGAACCGTGCCAGATGTGTACGTTGAATCACACTTCCACACACAGAACAGCTACACGTGTGTTTTGTTGTTTCCTAGGTTTTATAGTTGCTGGGGACTTAATTAATTAATTGTGGTAACGGAAATTTCCTTTCATTCTTTGTTGTTATTCTATGCAGTCAGATTGCGTACTAATACTAGTCAGGGCCACCGTTTACGAGACTGCGTAATTGGACAGTCAGCTACTTAAAATTGTGCATGGGGGCTTGCTTAGTTATATAATGAATGCAAATACTTTTAAAAATAATAATGAAAAAAAGGAATTTTTTACCTTCATATATATTGACGAAAAGCACACTCAGATCATTACAGCATCTCCAATCCAACATCATCTGGTGTCTAGCCCATCATAACAATATGACAACATCTGAACAAGCACTCTCCATGGGAACTTCTGAACAACGACTTACCACTGCTACATCTCAACAAGCACTGCCTACTGCTACTTCTCAATAAGCACTGCCAGTGGAGGCGGCTGAACAATACTCTTTAACGTAATCTCTGGCGCTGTGACTCAGTGTAGCCACCTTTCATATGCCCCTCCTCCACGGGCTAGAATTCGATGGTATTTTTGCCAGCATTGGTGGTGAAAATACCACCAAATTCGTCCAAAAAAATACAGACATAAATAAAAGATAATATTAATAAGTAAATATCACATAACTAGATAAAATTTGGCTTTGCACTGACCCTTCAATAACTTAATATATAAAATACAGTAAGGAATACAAATGCTTGCATACATGTGATTTTACACAATAGTTTACACAAGTATCATTCAATCAATAGCACCAGCAATGATGAATATGTGTGGGTAAGAGTCTCATAACATTTCATGAACAGTAAATACACAAAAAATCAGTTTATACAAATATTCACATAAAATCTTGTCAATAGTTCAATAAACAAGTAGTTGACAGTTCCAGCAGTAGCACCCAGCAATGGTCAACAGGTGCAAATAGCAGTCTTATAAAATTTCATCAGCAGTAATTAAACAGCTCCAACAGTGGCACCCAGCAATGGCGAGCAGGCGCAGACACCAACAAGTGACATTATCTCAAGTTCCATCAGTGGCACCCAGTAATGTTAAGCAGGTGCAGACACCAACAAGTGACATCATTTCGGTAGAAGGAGTCCATCAGTGGCACCCAGTAATGTTGAGCAGGTGCAGACACCAACAAGTGACATTAATTCAGTAGAAGCAGTTCCATCAGTGGCACCCAGCAATGTTGAACAGGTGCAGCCACCAACAAGTGACATCGTTTTAGTAGAAGCAGTCCATCAGTGGCACCCAGCAATGTGGAACAGGTGCAGACATCAACAAGTGACATCATTTCAGTAGAAGCAGTCCATCAGTGGCACCCAGTAATGTTGAGCAGGTGCAGACACCAACAAGTGACATTATCTCAGTAGAAGCAGTCCATCAGTGGCACCCAGTAATGTTGACAGGTGCAGACACCAACAAGTGACATCATTTTAGTAGAAGCAGTCCATCAGTGGCACCCAGTAATGTTGAGCAGGTGCAGACACCAACAAGTGACATCATTTCAGTAGAAGCAGTTCCAACAGTGGCACCCAGCAATGTTGAACAGGTGCACGCACGTACTACAGTTTGAAGGCACACACAATTGCTTTTACAAAATTATTACCAATGCTCTTACACTAAACATACAATTTATAACAAACACACAAATGATATCAGATAATTGTCATATTAACTATTTCAAATACACAAATATCAGTAAACCTATAATAATTATTGGTGTCAGTGCAAGCCACAACAAACAAGTAAAATAATATTTAGGAGATAGGTCGGTACCAATTATTTGGGATTAGGAAAGGAAAACACACAAAACACACTCACTCATCTTTCATCCACATTTAAGTACTACTGTGTAATTGAATAGTGTTAACTGTTTAAATGCAATTCTGTCCAAAATTTTATGTTCAACTGGTGTATCAGTGGCAGCAATGTATAACAGTCAATAATGGTTAGTCAACGTCGTAGTCATCAAGTCAAGACCAATGTTTGCCAAGCCAAATCAAAATGTACGGTTGCTGAACAACTGTCAGTGTGCCAAGATATGCAATTACTTCCTGTCTCCAAAAAAAAAAAGTATATACTGCTTATTGATTTAACAAAGTGTTCTAGTCTGCCATCTTCATCCTCCTTGTTCCATATAAACCAACAAAAAAAATATGCTACTCACTTACTTTACCTCTTATCCGCCAAAACTCCAATAACCATCAGCATCACATAATCTCAATACTTCAATAATACCTTTTACGTCGATACTTATAAACCTTATCATCAATATCATTTACCTTACCTCTTGCCTACCAAAACTCCAATAATCATCAACTTCACACAATCTCAATACCTCAATAATGCCTCTTCAATACGTCGATACATATAAACTTTATTACCAATATCATTTCACTACCTTAACAACTCTTTCCTCTAGTCAGTCTCCTCGAACAAGTACAGACAAAATCCTAGTGCAAACTTCAATTTATCATCCCATGCAATCCGAAGACACAATGTCCACACACAACCTCTGTGTAGTCCACCTGAGCCAAATCTTCTACTCATTATGAATTATAAAATACATTTTGGTTACCTTGTCCATTATAAAATAAAAGAAATGCATACATGACCTCTAACAGCCTTTAGTTCGAATAACTTTCAGTAAGGAAGTACGAGTACGGAGTGTGAATGATCACATAAGACTTTGAATGAATAAATCGTAATATTTCACAGTGTGTACACCACTTCAAGGATCATGGCAAAACAGAAGCAAACATGTGGAGTATTTCTCGTGTCAAGTGTCACTTGCTATTTCAATTGCTCACGAAGAATGCAGTGCAATAACTGTCAATGGTCTAAACCTAGTGTTGGTATGTCATGTCGTTAGCTTCCTTCCTATTAGCATAAATTTATACAGCTTCCATAAAACCTCCAGCTCATGTGATTTCAATGAAGTTTCTTGTACCAATGTCGCTCGTAGAATTATAGCAGTTCATTTTCTTATCTTAAAATATAAGGCACTAAGCGTAAGCAAAACATGCAATAGCGAGTAAATATACCAGTAGAGAACAGAATGTCAACAAGTGGATGCAGCACAATTCCTACAACGAGGCTCTGCCAAGCGAACAATCTATAATTAATACCATAGTGTGACTTAAACTCCTTGTTCGTACACAGTATATCGCATTTCTATATACCAAATTAAAGAGTAGTTATGACAACAAAACAGAAATGTGAAAATATGCAATTCATTCGCAAAGCAGCAAATATATATCTTACACAATAAACAGGTCATTAGCATCATATCAGCATAAGCAAATAGATGTTCATAAGTAATCTTAATAAGTAAACATGAAGGCGCAAGCAGATAAATCACAAAATATAACTTACATACCTAACCACATCAGCATAATTAATCAGGTGACAATTATAATTTAAATAAATAAGCACAGCAGGCACATAATAAAAAAAATGTGACATCAGTGAAAAAGCTGTGCAGCCAAGCGATGCATAATTACATAAGTAACAACCCTGTTCATTAATCAATCATTGTCAAAATCAGTAAACACTAACTATGAATCACGTAATCGCGAGCAGCAAATTACGTCTAAAGTACGTACCTAAGTGGAAATATGTTACCTGAAAAATAAACTCTATTAATAGTTACCTTTTTAGTTTATTAGTTTCTTCTTCGAAATTACATTCTTCCTGAAAATTTCTCGATAGCAAATCCTCTTAACGTCGGACACACACAGAATTAACCTGAAGTTCTTAAATATTTTATACAACCGTATCCTGAAAAATACTGAACGTTAATAACATAATTTATCAAGTCACTATAGCTTTATACTGAATTTATTGGAAGAAATTAGACTGTGTATTTGTTTACGGCTGTCAGTGCATTCGCACTGAGCGCTCGATCAGCTGTAGGTACGCGTGACGTAGGAAGTAATTGTTTGCGGTCAACGACTGCCTTCTGCGGCACGCAGACTTGACTGTTTCTTTGAGTATGTGCCGCAGCCGGAACACGGCGCGGTATCCTTGTACTCTCCGTGTTTACGTATAACTGTTAGTTTCTCTAAAGTATGTCATTCCACAAAAATTTTAACGTTCGATATATGATGTATTCCCTTAGAGCGCCGAGATTTAAGTGTTTCTACTTCGACAATGTTATCATGAATAATTTTGCGAACCCTATATGGACCGTTATAAAGCACAAAAAATTTACGACACCAGCCTTTTCCTTTGTGAGACAAACGATGGGACCTAATTAACACCTTTTGACCAACTGACAAGGTTTTTAAACGACCAGGACGTTTAGCTGATTTCTCTCTTCTAGCAGCCGCAGATGCAATATTTTGCAGAGCCAGGTTCACAACTTCAGAATGCCGCAGTTTCCGTGTAGGCGGAAAAGGAACAATTTCAGAAATGCGATTTGTCGGTGCTTTATTTTTTAATATCAATATAGGCGGTAAAGAAGTTGAATCATTAGGGAGTTCATTCAGAATGTTTCGAAAAATATGAAGATACTGATCCCAAGTTCTGTGATTCTGATGACAATAAAGTCTACACAATTTATTGATTTCCTTCATCCATCTCTCTGAAGCGTTAGATTGAGGGTGAAAAAGTGAAATGATAATTGGTTTAATCTTACGACGCCGTAGGGTACGAAGCCAAATTTTAGAACGAAACTGTGATCCATTATCTGATATAACCTTATCAACATGACCCACTTCTTTAAGAAAATGTTTGATGAAAGCATTAGACACTGAACGAGCTGTTGCTTTGCGTAAAGGTATAAAACACACATACTTTGATGTCAATTCCACTGCTACCAAAAAGTACGCAAAACCATTAGTAGAACGAACCACTGGACCGAACAAATCGACTGCAGCCATGTCCTTTAATTTCGCTCTAATGATAGGAAACAACGGTGCTCTGTGAGAAATAGTTGGCGGCTTAGCCTTTTGACATAATTTGCATTTGGCAAGAACAGATCGAATACGTTTTTCCATATTACTGAAGTAGCAATCTTCTCGTAATTTATGAAAGCATATACTGGGACCAAAGTGCGCATAACTGAAGTGTGTGTACCAAATCAATTTATTGACCCACTCATCAGGAATACAAACCAACCAAACAGAGTTGTCGACCGATTTTCGTTTAAAAAGAATATCATTGCGAACTAAATAATACTGTCTAATCGCTACACTTTCCTTTCTCCTCCACTTCTCCTTAATGTCCTTCCAGACTGGATCCTTGATTTGCTCCTTAGCGATGTCCTGGAGCGAAGACGAAATAAAATTCTCAAACGCAACACCTTGAATATACATCAAACCATAATTGTTTTCTTTGCAGTCCTCCTCAGCACTTTGTTTCAAACCCATAGGTGCACGTGATAAAGCATCAGCAATAATATTTGAAGAACCCTGTATGTAAACAATACTAAAGTAAAATTCCTGTAGATACAGAGCCCATCGTGACAATCTTCCATGGGTTAATTTTGCTGACATAAGAAAGTCCAGAGCTCTATGATCGGTGTAAACCTTAGTACGTCTGCCATACAAAAATATGCGAAATTTTGTGAAAGCCCATACAACAGCCAAAGCCTCAAGTTCCGTAATCGAATAATTCTTTTCTGATTTACAGAGAACACGACTTCCAAATGCAATAGTTTTCTGTATTACAACGCCGTCTTCTTCTATCTCTTGAAATAAGTGTGCACCTAGGCCTTTGTATGATGAGTCCGTCGCCAAACAAAAATCTTTAGATAAATCCGGATGTGAAAGAAGTGGAGAAGCAACTAAAGCATCACGAAGTTGTTCAAATTCTGACTGAGCTTCCTCATCCCAACATCAATTAGAATTCTTTCCAGATAGCTCACATAAACGAGGTGTGGTCAAATCGTCCAATTTAACAAAGCGTCTAAGAAAATTACAGACACCAAGGAAACTACGAACATCACGTTTTGTAGTAGGAACAGCATGATTACGAATAGCGTCTAGTTTCTCTGGATCAGGAAGAATACCTTCTGTAGAAATAATATGACCAAGAAGTTTCACCTGAGAACGACCAAATTCAGATTTTTCCAAGTTCACTGTAATGCCAACTCTTGCAAAAATACGTAATAATGAATACAAAATTTTGTTGTGCTCACTCCAAGAACATTTAGCAATAAGAATATCGTTGACATATGACGTAATATTGTCACGAAGATAAACAGGTAAAATTTCGTTTAAACTGCGAATGAATGCTGCTGAAGATACAGTAAGTCCAAACGGTAAATTCCGAAACTGGTAACAGTTACCAAAGGCTAAAAAGGCAGTGTATTTTCTACAATCAGGGTGGAGTTCTATTTGCCAAAAACTTGCGCGCATATCAATCGTGGATAAAACTTTAATTCCATGGAAATGTTGAAGAAGTTCATCTAAATTTTGTGGGCGGTCAGTTTCAGGAACGATGATATTATTTATCTGTCTGGAATCCAGAACCAAACGAATTGACCCATCCTTTTTAAGAACAACGTGTAATGGGCTGGTATAAGGACTGACTGCTGGCTCAATAATGCCTTGATCTAACATGTATTGAAATTCACTCTTAACCTTGTCTCTGTAAGCCAAAGGAATAGCGTACGTCTTCCCCGAAATGGTGTGTGTTCTTTTACTTTAAATAAGGATTGTAAGCCTTGTATAGTTCCTGTGTGATGACTAAATACTGTAGCATACGAAGTCAAAATTTGGTGCAGTTCTTCTCTTGCAACGTCATCTGGCACTTCAGCTTTCTTAACCTTTTCATTAATTAATTCTTCGCTATTAATTATATCATCCATCGCGTCTCTGTATCTATTGTCGTTGTCATGAATGAACACATTGTCGTCATAATGCTCAGCGAAAACTTCAGAAGTAAGAAACCTTAAACATTTTGTGTCTGATTCAGATCTGGTTAAACACTCGAAAAATTTCAAACATTTCGGCATTCCGGCAACAGTCAAATTCACACTTCCTTCTTTAAAGTTCAAAATTGCCTTATGTGTGTTAAGAAACTCCATACCTAATATAATTTGTGTACTGAGTAATGGAACAATAATAAAATTAGCAGAAAATTCGTATTCTTGACAAATGAACTTTAGGTTGGTCTGTTGTTTGACTTCCACACTTTTTCCAGAAATAGCTCCTCGAATTGTAGTTTCAGAAACAGGTAACACAGGACAAGCAATAGTTCTTACACATATACGAAAAACTGATTCACTAATAACATTCAATGGGCTCCCAGAATCTGAAACTGTAGTGAACTTATTCTTACCCACACATACTTCAATAACAGGATGTAAAAATGCATCTACATTATTTTCCTTTTCGTCTAGCAAAATGTCTCTCATGTCTTCCAGGCGTACGTAGTGTAAAGTCGTAGTGTCATTACTTTCTGAACCGTCTATATTGCTGCCAGAAGCCGAAGCTACAAGTCATTGTCGATTGCCTGCGTCACGCCTTTGATTATTCGCGTCATTTCGCGGATCAATTTCTACGATTTGCACTTGTCTCTCTGAAGTTCTGTCACGTGGAGGATGCCAATTAGGTCCTTCCTGTCTGTTGGATGCAAATTCTTTATGTGTCTGTTATTAAAATTTCTATTTTCCTGTCTGTCTGCATAACTACTTCTTGTGTAATTTCGACTGTCATTTCTGAAATTACTGTTGGATCTACTACCCTGGTTATTTCTGTAGTAAGAATTTCTATTATTGTATGAATAATTTCTGTCTTGATAATAACGATTACTGTTTCTGTATGATTGATCATTCCGGTAGGAATTACCGTTATTATAATTGTCTGTGTAATTTCTGTTAGAACGTCTGTTATTGTCATAAGGCTGGTATCTATTGTCCTTTCTGTTTCGTCTGTCATTCTCAAAATTACCCATATAACGTCCGTTCCGATCACTATCCCTTTTCTCTGAAAATCTATTGTAATTACTGTTACTGAAAAAATTACAAGAAGTCCCGTCGTCGTTGTCATACTCAAGTTCTTGTAGCAACGCCTTAAAAGTCTCAATTTCGTCTTTACATCTTCCGGCTAAAGCAATTTGTCTTATCGATTGTGGCAGCTTAGTTAAACAAATGCGAATTAATTCAGTCGGGATATAAGGGCTGGAAAGGAACTGATTCTTTCGAATCATGTCTTCAAAGTAATCTGCTGGCGTGCGGAACTCAGACTGTTTAAAATTACGCTGCATAATAAGACAATGTTTGACGCTGTCTTGCGTGTTTTCGGACCAATATGCCGATAGAAATGCATGATAAAAATCATTTAGATTATTACAATCTCTAATAAGTGCGCGCATCCGCGTCGCCGGTTCGTTTTCTAAATATCCACACATAAATTCCAGTTTGTGACTTAGTGGCCAATTTGGTGGAAGTGCGTACATAAATTGATCTAACCATGAACATGGATGTATGTCATTCTTAGAATTGCGAAAGATCTTAAATTTCCGAACAGTTAAGAAATGTTTATAGTCAAAGTTTTCTCCTCGTGGCGACAAAGACCTACCGCGTCTGTCCCAGTCCGAATGTCGATTATTGTCAAGTTCGCGCGCCTGGCGCTCTCTTGTTGCTTCTCGTAAATGAAATAAATTACTTTCTTCAAACCACTCTGCTATCTGTGATTCTAAATTTCTTCTACTGTCTTTTCCTACGATTTGACCTTCAATTTGTTTGACTTGCTTCTGTAATGCCTCAAATTCCTTTTTAACGCGTTCATTAAATTTTCCTTGATTTTCAACATGTTTATTGATGTTCTGGTACTCTTCGGTTTCTGCAAATGGCAATGGAGCTGTATCATCTCAATCTCTGTCCCCATTTAAACTAAGACTCGTCAGTTTATCTGAAATCTCCTCAACTCTTTCCGATAAGTCACCTATTTTTTCTTTCTGTTTATTTACGTCTTCCGTAAGTGTCGCGACTCGGGTTTCAGTTTTGACACATTTAGTAGTTAACTGTTCATACTGTTGTGTTAGGTTATTTATTCTGTCATTTGGTACGGATTCCTCGATTCTTTCAAATATTTCTTCCTTATCGTGTGCACGTTGTAAATTTAACTCTGAAAATTTTTGTACTATCACGCGATCTCTTTCTTCCTGTTCTCTATCATGTTCCTTTTGTCTAATCACTACTGCAATTAATCTGTTATTGTGAGAATTCAAAATCGGTTGTACTTCTTCTCTAATTTCTTTCTTTAATTCATCTTTCATGTTCTTAAAACATGTCTCTATTCGTGAGTCTAACCGTGTTTCCATTGTTACCATATCAGTTTCTAACCGTGTTGCCAAAGTTCCCATCTCTCTTTTTAATTCAGATCCTAACTGTGTTTCCATTGTTCCCATATCAATTTTAATTGTTCCTATCTCTGTTTTAATTGTTCCTATTTGTGATCCCAGTGAGTCTAACCGTGTTTCCATTGTTCCCATATCAGTTTCTAACCGTGATCCCAAATTTAAAATTGCACTCATCAACTGCTCCATGTTAACTTGTTCGAAATTCTTTTCGCCCCTAACATTTCCCGTAAAACTAACTTCTTTCGACATAGCCGTAAGGCTATCTGTGTTCGATACTATTCCAGAATCTTCTGTCGTTAATCTCGAATTCTGAAAATTTTTTGATTGTGAAAAATTTTGAATTGGTTCCGGACTATTTTCCCGACTTATTAAGTTGTTTTCAACTTCATTATTCATCATCCTGTTCTCCTGTGTTGGCGAGTTCGCCATGTTAACAATTTCGTCATTCTCACTATTCATCATTTTTGCCTTTTTCATCGATCGCGTAATCATTTACAAAACATACAAAACTCGTCACTATATGAAAATTACACACAATGACACTTTATCACCAACAATATCAATCACACGAAATGCTTCCCTCACACACGATTAACGAACAATTGAAATCATCATAATTGCACAAAATTGTCAAACCAGTATACAAGACAACAAAAATTAAATTCTTCAAAAAAATAGCATTAGAAGAATGACAATTACCAAATCTACACATTCAATATAGACTACAATTATTAAACTACAAATTACTACAACAATCCTACTATCTGCTATTTTGACAATCAGAAGAATTCCAAGGGACGATCCGAAGCAGCGGTCGCCACGTGCATGGGGGCTTGCTTAGTTATATAAAGAATGCAAATACTTTTAAAAATTTCAGTCGCTGTCTGTCCGTTTACGCAGTCTCGTAAACGGTTGGCCCTGACTGGTATTTGTACGCAATCTGACTGCATAGAATAACAACAACGAACGAAAGAAAACTTCCGTTAACACAACTAATTAATTAAGTCCCCAGCAACTATAAAACCTAGGAAACAACAAAACACACGTGTAGCTGTTCTGCGTGTGGAAGTGTGATTCAACGCACACATCTGGCACGGTTCTTCCTCAATAAGACCAGATATTTTAAACACCATTTATACTGAAGTAATAAAAAAAAAACCAGAAATACTATAGTTGCACATAGAAACCAGAAATACAGTCTAATACAAGAACACGAGCCAGATGCTTTGTTGACTGAACCTGTGACCAAGAGGCATTATTGTTTAAGATACTGAAATAATAAAAAAAGGAATTTTTTACCTTCATATATATTGACGAAAAGCACACTCAGATCATTACAGCATCTCCAATCCAACATCATCTGGTGTCTAGCCCATCATAACAATATGACAACATCTGAACAAGCACTCTCCATGGGAACTTCTGAACAACAACTTACCACTGCTACATCTCAACAAGCACTGCCTACTGCTACTTCTCAATAAGCACTGCCAGTGGAGGCGGCTGAACAATACTCTTTGACGCAATCTCTGGCGCTGTGACTCAGTGTAGCCACCTTTCAACGTGAGTGTTCAGTAGTTACAAATCACCCACAAGAGCCGGAGAAAAACGGCTCCAATGAGCAGACCTGTCGCCGCCTTATCTTAGAATTGTGGACTCAAACACCTCGTTATTCTTTTATCACGAAATTTCTACCAAACTGCGTTCTTTAACGCAACCAGCGCAGTTTTCTCCGACAGTGGGAAAGAAAAAAGGCAAATGAAGTAGTTAAGTCGGCTGGCACTGGCTACTTGCCAAGTGACAAAATGTTTCAATAACAGTTAGGTGTATCTTGAGGTAGCTGGAATATGTTTGTCTGCAGATTGCTGTGTTTGACATCGGTCCATCTGACACCTCTGGTTCTTAAAGCCCTCATTCCGCAGAGACATCTTCTATGTCACCATGTCTCTAGCAATGCATACGCATAAAATTGATGATTCCAGCCAGAAGAACGTTTCCTTTCTTAACGCATTTTGCAACTCGTCATACTGTTCACAAGGTGCCAAGGCCATGCCCGTCGACGTTGTTCGTGGAGTCACCCGGCCGCTAGATCTTGCAGACAATGTGGACGGGTCGCTGAATCTGTCTGTCCTTAGCTAAACGTGCGGTTCTCAGAAATCCATCTAACGCGAGCGTCAAGGAGCCGTTCTATTTGCGTCCAAAATTGCGTGTTTCCGTTCCCAAGACCGCCAGCAACATAGCTCGAAAGGACAGCGAGAGAAAATTGTTAATACTGCATGCAGCTAGTTAATTCAGGTTCATAGAGAAAAAAGAAATGGTATTACCTCCATAATAACTTTCATTAATTTATTTTTTTGCATAAAAATGCGTTTAATCAGTCGTCATCACTTCAGCTGAAATTTAATCAGCTTTGCCTACCAGAATGTAATGAAAAGTGTAGGTCGAAACAGCATGGCGCTCTTCAAGATGTCCAAAGCGTAAAATAATAACTTAGCCTATATAACCATTTGAATCAAGCTCAGTAAAATGAAATGAATAAAATAAAAATTATTGCAGAATTGCTTGAAAGGTATTACATTTTGAAGATGACACACAAACACAGAAAAGTTGTCATTGACAGTTATTACGGGATTGAAAATACAGATGCTCAATTGTATTTCTTTAAAGGGGTGCAGCTACAATACATAATACATTGATAAATACATAAATAAAAACATGGTAAAATGTAGGAGCAGAATAGAATATGTATAAATATCATCATGTTCTTCAAATATGGAGGGGAGTATCAGTTAGTATAACAGATCGTGATTTCGTAAACTTTCCCGGTGGAATAACTTATGATACTTTCTCAGGCTTGCAGAAAAATCTTCAAGTCAGCACAACATCTCAACGATGGACATGTCCTTCACTTTCTGATGAGACGCTGCTCATGCTAGGCGGTGATCCTATACACGACAGCGGAAACTACTCGTATTCAGCGCCAGCTCCAGAGCGTCATCGTGACGACAAGACTAAGCAACAGCAGAGCGTCTCATCTTAAAATGAAGGCCATGTGGAATGTAGAAAGAGAGTGGCAACTTTACTTGATGAGTCAGCTGAAAGCCGGAGCAGGGCATCACAAGTTATTCCGCCGAAACAGCTGGCGAATTCCAATCAAGTACATGTGTAGGGAAAAGATGGTTGAACGTGTGCAGACTATTGATAACTTTCTGAAGAGGAAGTTATAACAATAGCTACTCGTTTGCTATGACACTAACTTGCCTGTCGTGACACAAAACTAGTGTTACCCTCTGTGAGGATTTTGAGTTTTGACCGCGTGTTTATCTAATAGATAAAGGGTATCGGACAGTAATTTTGCATATATTGCAATTAATAGAGAACTAAACAGGCTTTACTTTGGGGTTAATGAAAGTAGAAGAGTTCATTCAAATGAAACAATAAACGGTCGCCAGTCTAATTAGGCATATTAATTTGAAACATTACGTTTCAGAAAATTGAATATGAGTTGTTGAAGTGACTTTCATTAAGATTCCCTTTGAATAGCACATTGGATACACACGAATACAGGGAGACCTAAGCTGTGGGTAGCAGCAGTTACCATTTATTTGCCAACCAGTAATCACAGAAAGCAAGATAGTGCCTCACTCTTATAATAACAGTTACAATCACTATCATTACGTGATTCAGTACTGAGATGTTACTGTAGGAAACACTGAACTGAAGTTGGGCATGAAAAGATTTCTGACTTAACTGACATATAAATATAACAAATAAAATTTAATAATACTACATATGCCCTTTTTATACTCCCATTTACAGAAATGTATCAGTTTTTTTTAGTAGTGATTATATACGATAAATCTTTCTAATATGAAAAGAATGTGGTGGGGACCCATAAACTGATACTAACGCAATAGGCAATTCTATGATTATTTCAGAAGCAAAGTTGAATTCAACCAAAATTAATCCTCAGCCCCATTTGGAATAATTTATGTTTTCATTCTTTAAAGCAATTTACTGAACACTGAGAACGATTAACCTAAAAAAAATAATAGTTCATGATAGCAATCAAGGCAAAATTACGTTTCAAATAAGTTTAATTTATGTGCATTTTTCACCACATGTCAAGCAGGTATTTTAGACAGTGACATTTACACACCTTGGCACTGAACTTTTGCACATTTAATACACAGAAACAAATCACTTGCTTGTTAGAAACAGGATACTCGGTTTTCTGCATACTTAGGATGGGATCCTGCATCTGTTCATGATTAGCATAACGTTAGGGATCAAAAACAGGTTTATTATTAATGAAAACACACAAATTAACTGGTCCATGCTATAATACATAACTGTGTGCCTGAAGTTGGTGGAGCAGTGGTGAAATAGTGGTGGCAAGCGACGTGGCGGCAAACTGTACTCATGGCTCTTGATGTTGAATGTTCTTTACAATTTCTTCTTGGCGACGGATTTTTCTCGTATTAGTGCCATTCCTTAATGCCAAGAGCACCGTGCAATAACAAAATCCACATCCAAGGCAAAATTCCATGCTAAACGGCTTGCAAATGCCTTCCTTAGCATCCTCAATGTATACCGCACAAAGGCTATCCACTGATTGCGTACCGTTCCCATCAACGAACCGCCCAGATCGACCGCCAAAACCACCTTTTATCTCGCGCCAAGCCACTTCCGTTGCGGAGGGACTTCCCTAAAGCTTTTACCTTTCGCAATACAAGTTCCCTAAGCATGAACCAAATCCAATATACAAATTTTTCTTTACGAACATACGTATATTATAAAATTTCATTATATTAAACATCATCTATCTCTTTTTCATACGTACATTACAAACTTTAAATTTATTGACACAACTCAATGACCTCGGAAAAAAAAACACTTCATAATCATAGATACACATTGACATAGTAAAAATGGTTCAAATGGCTCTGAGCACTATGGGACTTAACATCTGAGGTCATCAGTCCCCTAGAACTTAGAACTACTTAAACCTAACTAACCTAAGGACATCACACACATCCATGCCCGAGGCAGGATTCTAACCTGCGCCGTAGCGGTCACGCGGTTCAAGACTGAAGCGCCCAGAACCGCATGGCCACTCCGGCCGGCATTGACATAGTACAAAGCTTCTCATAATCGATATTGGTGTTACAAAGGGAAAGCCACTAAATGTTCTTGTTGAGATTCCGTAATTAAGGTACACTGGAGCCCTAAAGAAACTGGTATAGGCATGCGTATTCAAATACAAAGATATGTAAACAGACAGAATACGGCGCTGCGGTCGGCAACGACTATAAAAGACAACAAGTGTCTGGCGCAGTTGTCAGATCGTTTACTGCTGCTACAATGGTAGGATATCAAGATTTAAGTTAGTTTGAACGTGGTTTTATAGTCGGTGCGCGAGCAATGGTACACAGTGAATCCGAGGTAGCGATGAATTGGGGATTTTCCCGTACGACTATTTGACTGGTGTACCGGTAAAACATCAAATCTCCGACATTGCTCTGGCCCGAGAAAGATCCTGCAATAACGGGACCAACGACGACTGAAGAGAATCGTTCAACGTGACAGAAACGCAACCCTTCCGAACTCGCAGCAGATTTCTATGCTGAGCCATCAACAAGTGTCAGCGTGCGAACCATTCGACGAAACATCGTCGATTTGGGCTTTCGGAACGGGAGGCCCACTCGTGTACCCTTGATGACTACACGACATAAAACTTTATTCCTCGCCTAGGCCCGTCATCACCGATACTAAACTGTTCATGACTGGAAACATGTTGCTTGGTCTTTCGTCTCGTTTGAAATTGCATCGAGCGGATGGACCTGTACGGCTATGGAGACAACCTCATGAATCCATGGACCCTGTATGTCAGCAGGGGACTGTTCAAGCTCGTGGAGGCTCTGTAATGTAGTGCGTCGTGTGCAGTTTGAGTGATGTGGGACCCGTGATATGTCTAGATACGACACATTTGTAAGCATCCTGTCTGATCACCTGCATCCATTTATGTCCGTTGTGCATTCCAACAGCCTTAGGCAATTCCAGCAGAACAATGCGACATCTCACAAGTCTAGGATTCCCACAGAGTTGTTCCAGGGACACCCTTCCGAATTAAACACTTTTGTTGACCACAAAACTCCCCAGACATTCCTGGTGTCAGCTATCTCCAGCACTAGTTCAGACATTAGTCGAGTGCATAGTAAGTCGTCCTGCGGCACTTTTGCGTGCTCGCGGGGACCCTACACGATATTAGGCAAGTATAATTCTTTGGCTCTTCAGGATATTATTTCCAGATTTACACAACTTTTTAGTTTATTTGTAGTAGGCCTGCCGAAGCTATTAACAAATGTGTTGGTGAGGCGCTGGTAAGAGAGAGCATTCGTTTTACTTGGTGCCAACTGGATGCCATTTCGTAAGATTTAAGTTTCTCGCACTTGGAGCTGTAGTCGCTGCCTTCGGTAGCTCAGTGGGAACGAGTAAACGACACCACATTGGCACTGTCGGGCTGGCCGCCTAAGAGGCACTAGACAATCCTAAAAGTTTAAACGGCTTCTTTATTGTTCCACGGCAACAAACGACGTTTCACATTGACGTACAGTCATTAACTTTACAAGTAGGCAGCTGGGAGACGCCGCTCAGTCCGTTTTGGTAAAAGGTCTGAATTTTGCTCTCAAATCGAAGAGTACTCCCATTAAGGGAATTATGTGTTCTGTGTAACAGGAGGTGTCCAGATCCCCAGGCTCGGCTGGGTGTCTCACAAGTGCTGCAAGCGCTGTATTCAACTTTTCGCGGAAACCACTACCCCTGCCGTGAGGCTCCGATAGCAGCACGACGTGTTGGCCTCTTGATCGCTCAACGTGGCATGTGATCTATCGGAGGATATACGAAATACAGATGTATCGGTGACACATGTGGCAGTTGTGGACAATTTCATACCGATACGTTACAAGGTAACGGTGATTCATGGATCGACCAATTCAGATTTTGTTCCTCGGCGTCTGTATTGCAACTGCTATTGCTGACTGTGCGTGATGGAAACGTTGTCCCTGAAATGCTTATTTTTGTGATGAGGCATGGCTGTATGTACTGGAGTACGTGATATCACAGGACCATCATTATTCGGAAAATACTCAAGAATTACATCAATAGTCTCTGTATGGTGTGAAAACAGGTGTGTGATGTGAAAATTCTGGCACACACATTAATTAACTTTCAATCGGGATTTGTCAAGCAGGTAGATCGCTTCTGATTTTATCTATACATTTTTCTTAGTGTACAATGTTTTCTCCTTGAGGGATAGTATGTAGTGTGAAACCTCCCCCTCACTTATCGACATTAATGACAGTGAGAAATTAAACCACGTGTACCTAAAGGAAATTTGAGAAAAGCAATCGTCACCGAAGTTAATCTGTCGGTAAAGAGGGAGGAAGGGTTACATCTAAATGAAAGGAAAAATGCAAATGAAATTGGCGGAAATTAATTTTGAGAAAAGGGTAAATTTAATAAAGTAAGTAAATGTGCGGTCGTTACGTTAACAATTAATTGGCGTTAATTAAATATTTGAGATTTGGGGAAAATTACGGTCACCAGTCCTATGGACAACTACTATAATAACTGAAAAAAAATTAATGCACATATAATTAGCACTAAAAGCTTGGCAACTGAAGGTTGACACGTGTTGTGTGAAAACTGAATGTTTGTCTGAAGTAATAAATTTCGCTACACTATGACTTAATTTAGCAAAAGAATTAATAAAACCGGAAAATTGAAAGGTAATTTAGTGACTGAAATTAATAGTGAACTTTGTTTCTGAAGCACTACGAAATTCAGTAAAATAAGGTTAGTCTTGGGCTACCTCAACAAGCATTTCAAAAGCTACTTGAATCTACGCAATTTAGAAATAAGAGATTTAACTTTGACCTTTAATTAAATGATTCTGAACAATTAACAATAGTAAAATTTAGTACGTACCAAGCTGAGCTGCAGTCACAGGTAAGCTAAAATATGGTAGCAAAACTCTCACTCTTAATTTGTGCTTGTATAATCTAAATATTGTAGCCAGCTATGAATACTTTAACTGAACTTTGAAATTAAAGCAGTGAAATAGAATGATATTACTTTAATGCTGGCGTATGAATTTCACCGACACTCGGGTTCATTCCGGAACAGGAAGGGACCCTGCTTGGTAATGCAATTGGGACAATGAACAACAAAGGTTTATGCTAAGTTGCTGTATTTTAGTGATGGAATCGTTTGTAAAGCTGAGGTCTGCCATACAGTTCTAAAACTTTACGTGCTTTCAGTGTTCCTTGTTGGCTGATTGAAGGGTTGATGACGTCGATCGAGGAGGTGACGGCAGTCACTGTTGCAGAAGCTGGATGTTGGCGCGCCTTCTTATCGACACTGTCACCAGGCGAAACGGGCTCTTGATGTGCACCAGCTAATGCTTCCCGTCCGCGACACCGTGTCAGAAACTGTCATAGCAAGTCGAGCGCATTTACATGCTGCCAAACCCCGAAAGCGCGGCAACTCGCGGGAGCGTCGCTCAACACGCCTGCACCACCGACCTACTCCAGCCAGAGCCCCCTGCCCGCGCTCCATCCTAAACACTTTGGTTCTCCACACGTCCTATCGATGTAATCGTTCGATAGCATAGTTTTCCCTAGGCCAGACCCAGCGTAAAAATACAAATAATATTTACAAAACAAACCAATTATATATATATATATATATAAATGTCATATATTCTGGTAACAAAATAAGGAAAAATTTTATAGTACAATAGATGAAAATAGGAGGATATGCATTTCCGGCGCTACACGTGCCCCACATTGTCTGAGGATGTTCGTGTAACCTAAACAGACTCATAAAATGTCCCAAAAAGGAAAAAAAAACAGCGGAAAGGCATATGCTCAAATCATCAAGAAAATTTAGCATTAGGCTAATTAACCATAAACCAATTTTTAGACTATAATAATTGTGTGGAGACACTCCTAACCTTATTCCTCTCTGTCGTCTTACACAAAATAAAACAGGTTGACAATATATTAAAATTCATAGAAAACATAGAAAATGGTTCAGCTATTCTAAAATGAGCAAAATTCATAACAGTATCAAGAAATGGAATACTATTTACAAAATTAACTAGAGTACATGGTCATAAAAAACACGTATATCGAAATACGCAAATTAATAATTAATTACATAGAATCCACATTTTTATATAACCTTTTCATAATTAATATTCTTGTCATGAGAGTCCAGTTAACGCTAAACAAGATAATAATACCCTGCAGATCGAAAAAACATAAATATTGACAGCAGAATTCTTTCACATCAGCCGTCCGGGAAGAAAGAACAACTCCGCCTTCCGAACCCGCAAGTACAAAGAATGCCGACCGGCACGAGAGCCGACAGCGGCTCCGCCTCGCCAGTACTGTTGCGCCCGCCTGTGCGGCACGCTTGATCTCACTCGCCTGTGTAACGGCATTTTCAGAACGTTCGTTTCACTGAATTCTTTCGGAAAAACTCACTCCCGAGTTATCTCAAGGAGTCCATTAATTCTATCACAGTGGATAACTCAACACTGTCCATCATCACACATGTACAAGCCTGGAACTTAAAACAGCGCGTAAGTTCATCGGCAGTGACTAGTAAAACACACATTCATGAAATCTCACAGCTAGTTACAAAATCTTATTTACATTCCTTAATGTACTGTGACTCAGCTGAAAGCTTAAACTAGCAGCTTGGTTTTCTCAATTGATTAATAATCAGTTACTCTTAAATCATTTAATCAAAATTAATTACTTATTAATTACAACTTCTCTAATGACCTCTTGGTCAGGCAAAAGCATGGCAACCTAGCAAATCCTAAAATCTTACACTCTATATTTACATACTGTACAAATTACCCATTCTGTGTTATTAATCAATCCTTGGTTGGTACAATTTCAAGTCTACAATGTTCCGTATACCTAATAGTTTTCCAGAGTTTGGATACTCTAAGCAATAAGCATTTGTGTGAGTTATACCAATGACTTTATATGGTCAATTATAAACAAACTTAAATTTAGAGATTTCATTGTCCATCTCGCTCGATTTCTCATGAGCTTTTACAAGTACTACGTCTCCGATAGCAATCTTAGCAAAACGCGCATTAGTGTCATGACGACGTATGCGAGCATCGTCTCTTAGCTTCATTAGTTCTCGCAAACGATCTTTTTTCACACCAATACTAACGTCAATCCGTTGAGGGAATTTGATTATCTCTTCCACTAAACTTTTACTTCTGTCATCTAACAGGATTTCCTCACGTTACAGTAGTTCAAATTCAGGCCTACGTCAATGGCATCCGGCCAGTTAACAATGTGTATAGGCTGGTATTGCCTATGCACACCGTCTCCTGCCTCATCACAACTAGCTACTATTGTTTTATCTTGTGATGCACACGTCAAAGTTTGCTTTCGCAATTAATCTCTGCACGGTACTTTAATAGCCAATCTAACCCGATAATTACTTCCGTAGTTAAGTCTGGCACGACGACAAACTCTTGTTCAAATCGTGCCCCACATATCTCGAAGTTGACAAAAATCTGTTTTGTGACCGGTTTACTGGCCTTCCCGGTAGCACCGATAATTTTCACTCCTGTTACTGGCATAACTACGATACCAGGTCTGCCTTTCAGTAACTGAAATATTTTCCCAGAAACAGCACTCAATTCTGCACCTGTATCAATCAACACGTTCAGTTGTAGACCGTGCATGTTAACAGACACTACTATCTGTCTACACTTATCCTCGACTGTTTCTTTATTTTCCCACAATAAATCCTTATTATGTAGAGGTCATTCCAGAAATAAACCATCCGGCTTTGATTTTAAATTCGGCTTATCTTGCGGCTTTTTCAGCCTCTGTTCACATACAGTTTTAATTCCAACACGTTTGTCGTGAGGCTTAGTCTGTAGCTTCGCCTCCAATATCGAAACCTTTTCCTGTAACTCGTCAACTAGTCAGTGTTGCTTTGCTATCAATTCACTAATTGTCACCTTCGTTGATTCCTCTTTGGTCAGATTGATCTCATCTGCCAATCTACCTGGAAGAATGTGCCCAGTAGTATCTGCAATTACTTCCTCTGGATCTGCGCAACCCACACTGCTACCGTCCGACCGTATAACGTCAGCTCTAACCTCATACGCTGTAATCTACGTGCTTTTCTACCAATAGTGTCCGGCTATCACTAAAATTTTCGTAATCTTTCTCCTTAATACTCTCGCAATGTTTAAACTGGAGTTTTGCGTCGGATGGGTCGGCTACTTTTACCACTATAACTTTCGGTAAGGTCTGCCGGTTAGGGCCAGAACTTTCCGTTACTACTTCAACATCCAACTCCTGCGGGACGAAACACGACGAGTCTTGCTCGTCCTCCCCATTTACATCAATTATTTCTGGTAAAGTTTGCCGGTTAGGGCCAGAACTTTCTATCACTTCACAAACACTATCTTCCTGCGGGACGAGACGCGGCAAATTCTGCCCGCGCTCCCCATAAACACTTCTCCCGTACAGACCCCTATAATCTCTTAGTTCGTCGTATAAGCGACCAAACTGCCTTAACCAGACCTCATCCCTCTCTGCATCCCCTCGCTCGATGACGGTTGTGTTATCCGACATCTGATCTTCTATCGTTGTTGTTGTTGTTGTGGTCTTCAGTCTTGAGACTGGTTTGATGCAGCTCTCCATGCTACTCTATCCTGTGCAAACTTCTTCATCTCCCAGTACCTACTGCAACCTACGTCCTTCTGAATCTGCTTAGTGTATTCATCTCTTGGTCTCCCTCTTCGACTTTTACCCTCTACGCTGCCCTCCAATGCTAAATTTGTGATCCCTTGATGCCTCAAAACATGTCCTACAAACCGATCCCTTCTTCTAATCAAGTTGTGCCACAAACTTCTCTTCTCCCCAATCCTATTCAATACCTCCTCATTAGTTACGTGATCTACCCACCTTATCTTCAGCATTCTTCTGTAGCACCACATTTCAAAAGCTTCTATTCTCTTCTTGTCCAAACTGGTTATTGTCCATGTTTCACTTCCATACATGGCTACACTCCATACAAATACTTTCAGAAACGACTTCCTGACACTTCAATCTATACTCGATGTTAACAAATTTGTCTTCTTCAGAAACGATTTCCTTGCCATTGCCAGTCTACATTTTATATCCTCTCTACTTCGACCATCATCAGTTATTTTGCTCCCTAAATAGCAAAACTCCTTTACTACTTTAAGTGTCTCATTTCCTAATCTAATCCCCTCAGCATCACCCGATTTAATTTGACTACATTCCATTATCCTCGTTTTGCTTTCGTTGATGTTCAACTTATATCCTCCTTTCAAGACACTGTCCATTCCGTTCAACTGCTCTTCCAAGTCCTTTGCTGTCTCTGACAGAATTACAATGTCATCGGCGAACCTCAAAGTTTTTACTTCTTCTCCATGAATTTTAATACCTACTCCGAATTTTTCTTTTGTTTCCTTTACTGCTTGCTCAATATACAGATTGAATAACATTGGGGAGAGGCTACAACCCTGTCTCACTCCTTTCCCAACCACTGCTTCCCTTTCATGCCCCTCGTCTCTTATAACTGCCATCTGGTTTCTGTACAAATTGTAAATAGCCTTTCGCTCCCTGTATTTTACCCCTGCCACCTTCAGAATTTGAAAGAGAGTATTCCAGTTAACGTTGTCAAAAGCTTTCTCTAAGTCTACAAATGCTAGAAACGTAGGTTTGTCTTTTCTTAATCTTTCTTCTAAGATAAATCATAAGGTTAGTATTGCCTCACGTGTTCCAAGATTTCTACGGTATCCAAACTGATCTTCCCCGAGGTCCGCTTCTACCAGTTTTTCCATTCGTCTGTAAAGAATTCGCGTTAGTATTTTGCAGCTGTGACTTATTAAACTGATAGTTCGGTAATTTTCACATCTGTCAACACCTGCTTTCTTTGGAATTGGAATTATTATATTCTTCTTGAAGTCTGTGGGTATTTCGCCTGTCTCATACATCTTGCTCACCAGATGGTAGAGTTTTGTCATGACTGGCTCTCCCAAGGCCATCAGTAGTTCTAATGGAATGTTGTCTACTCCCGGGGCCTTGTTTCGACTCAGGTCTTTCAGTGCTCTGTCAAACTCTTCACGCAGTATCTTATCTCCCATTTCATCTTCATCTACATTCTCTTCCATTTCCATAATATTGTCCTCAAGTACATCGCCCTTGTATAAACCCTCTATATACTCCTTCCACCTTTCTGCCTTCCCTTCTTTGTTTAGAACTGGGTTGCCATCTGAGCTCTTGATATTCATACAAGTGGTTCTCTTCTCTCCGAAGGTCTCTTTAATTTTCCTGTAGGCAGTATCTATCTTACCCCTAGTGAGACAAGCCTCTACATCCTTACATTTGTCCTCTAACCATCCCTGCTTAGCCATTTTGCACTTCCTGTCGATCTCTTTTTTGATACGTTTGTATTCCTTTTTGCCTGCTTCATTTACTGCATTTTTATATTTTCTCCTTTCATCAATTAAATTCAATATTTCTTCTGTTACCCAAGGATTTCTATTAGCCCTCGTCTTTTTACCTACTTGATCCTCTGCTGCCTTCACTACTTCATCCCTCAGAGCTACCCATTCTTCTTCTACTGTATTTCTTTCCCCCATTCCTGTCAATTGTTCCCTTATGCTATCCCTGAAACTCTCTACAACCTCTGGTTCTTTCTGTTTATCCAGGTCCCATCTCCTTAAAATCCCACCTTTCTGCAGTTTCTTCAGTTTTAATGTACAGTTCATAACCAATAAATTGTGGCCAGAGTCCACATCTGCCCCTGGAAATGTCTTACAATTTAAAACCTGGTTCCTAAATCTCTGTCTTACCATTATATAATCTATCTTATACCTTTTAGTATCTCCAGGATTCTTCCAGGTGTACAACCTTCTTTTATGATTCTTGAACCAAGTGTTAGCTATGATTAAGTTATGCTCTCTGCAAAATTCTACAAGTCGGCGTCCTCTTTCATTTCTTCCCCCCAATCCATATTCACCTACTACACTCCTGGAAATGGAAAAAAGAACACATTGACACCGGTGTGTCAGACCCACCATACTTGCTCCGGACACTGCGAGAGGGCTGTACAAGCAATGATCACACGCACGGCACAGCGGACACACCAGGAACCGCGGTGTCGGCCGTCGAATGGCGCTAGCTGCGCAGCATTTGTGCACCGCCGCCGTCAGTGTCAGCCAGTTTGCCGTGGCATACGGAGCTCCATCGCAGTCTTTAACACTGGTAGCATGCCGCGACAGCGTGGACGTGAACCGTATGTGCAGTTGACGGACTTTGAGCGAGGGCGTATAGTGGGCATTCGGGAGGCCGGGTGGACGTACCGCCGAATTGCTCAACACGTGGGGCGTGAGGTCTCCACAGTACATCGATGTTGTCGCCAGTTGTCGGCGGAAGGTGCACGTGCCCGTTGACCTGGGACCGGACCGCAGCGACGCACGGATGCACGCCAAGACCGTAGGATCCTACGCAGTGCCGTAGGGGACTGCACCGCCACTTCCCAGCATATTAGGGACACTGTTGCTCCTGGGGTATCGGCGAGGACCATTCGCAACCGTCTCCATGAAGCTGGGCTACGGTCCCGCACACTGTTAGGCCGTCTTCCGCTCACGCCCCAACATCGTGCAGCCCGCCTCCAGTGGTGTCGCGTCAGGCGTGAATGTAGGGACGAATGGAGACGTGTCGTCTTCAGCGATGAGAGTCGCTTCTGCCTTGGTGCCAATGATGGTCGTATGCGTGTTTGGCGCCGTGCAGGTGAGCGCCACAATCAGGACTGCATACGACCGAGGCACACAGGGCCAACACCCGGCATCATGGTGTGGGGAGCGATCTCCTACACTGGCCGTACACCACTGGTGATCGTCGAGGGGACACTGAATAGTGCACGGTACATCCAAACCGTCATCGAACCCATCGTTCTACCATTCCTAGACCGGCAAGGGGACTTGCTGTTCCAACAGGACAATGCACGTCCGCATGTATCCCGTGCCACCCAACGTGCTCTAGAAGGTGTAAGTCAACTACCCTGGCCAGGTGGAAATGGCATGGCAAGCCGTTCCACAGGACTACATCCAGCATCTCTACGATCGTCTCCATGGGAGAATAGCAGCCTGCATTGCTGCGAAAGGTGAATGTATATTCTACTGCCGTGTCTACAGCTGATCTACTACTTGTGGGCGCACTCCTTTCTCTTAACACTGGCACACTTTCCCGCCGTTGATTATTCCATACGGAATTTTCATAACGACGACACCTGTTTTTTTTCCTGTTATTGGGCCGCCAAAATTTCTCCACGCCCGGTCGGCCCCTCACCGGCGCGGCTAATGATTTCCCTGTCTCGTCCCAGCAGATCTACTCCCCGGATGCTGCTGAGGCGGCTTATCACACCCTCTGGCGTTATTACTGTTCGGTGAAACCCGTATCACGTTAGTATGATACTGGTTTCTGTCATTACTGTTCTTATTTGCATTGTACCGATTGTTACTATGGTCCGAACCATTATTTTATTATTGCTGCCAATGTTGCGGTTTGCATTATTCCCATGTTTATCGTTGTTGTGGTACCCGTTATTGTTACCACGGCCTCCACCACTGTCGTGATTATTGCGCCAATTGTCTTCGTCCTCAACTCCTTCCAGAAAAGCATTGATTATCGTGTAATTGCTTCCTACGTAGCGTTTTGTATCATCTGGTAGCTTCCTGTAGAGTTCCCAGACTATTTCGGATTCCGTGCGGCGATCACGCAAATATTCCAACTTGCGGATCCAGCCCTCACAAAACTCCTTCATCGAGCCACGCGAATTCTCATCGAAAGGCCTTGATACGACAAATTCGCGCGAGACACTTTGTTGTTTTTGCTCTGACCAGTATTAGGCCCGAAACAAATTTATAAACTTGTCGAAAGTCAGGTTCGTGATGTTGAGGTTTAAGCCCCAACGCTTGGCATCACCAGCCAACACATCAATAACCGCATTAATTTTTCTCTCATTAGTCCATGATCTGGGTAAAACTCTTTCACAATTTTTAATGAAATCCGTCGCGTGTATACCGCCTTTTTTCAAGGGATCGAACCGCTCCTCTTTCGTCAACAATTCCGAACTATGTGCACAGACTGGCACATAGCTCTGTTTTTCGTCAAGTTTCTTTTCTAATTCCGACACTCTCGTAATTACTTGGCAAGTGGTTGTCGCAAGCGTTTCTACTTCCCTCTTTTTCTCTTCGCAGGTATTAGCCTGCTTCCTCACTTTTGTATCTACTTCGGATACTAAAGCCTTTAAAGTTTCCACCTTCTGTTGATCCTCTTTTTTCACTAATTGAATTTGTTCCGTCACCTTATTCTCGATGATTTGAGCAACTGCTTCTCCTACACTTTTCTCGATTCTGCTAATTTCGGAATCAAAACGAGTATTTATGCTCGCAATTTCCGCCTGAACGCCTATCATTTCCTGTTTAAGATTACCGATTTCGGTATTAATTACAACAATATCTTCTTTGATTTTATCAACTTTTGTGTTAACAACTCCAACATTGTTGTTAACAACATTAATAGCTTTGTTCTGATTGTCTAGCTTCCTGTCAATTTTTTCAGACTGAGCTTCTTGCTTGGAAGACTGAGCTTTATTTATACCGATTGAGTTTCTATCTTGCTAGACTGAGCCTTGATTTCGTTAATCAAAACATTCAATAAATCATTTAAATTCCCGGAAACCAGCGGTTTTACTTCCGTAGCGGGTGCCTCTTTAATCGTCCCCCCGTATTCGTCATCAAGATGGTTCAGATTTGACTTTCACTTCCGATTCCGAAACATTTTCTAAAGTTTGGAATTCCATTTCTGCTCTTTGTTGTGTTTTGGTGGTCGCGTCTTTCATGCTAGCCGCCTGCCCCTGAACAATGGTTCCGCGGTGCGAATTTCCCACTGTTCGACCGATTGTTCCGTATCCAAGTCTACCAAATTTTGGTAATTGTTGCCGTCACTCATTTTAATAATTTACAATATAAGTGCCAAATGTCAAATCTAATTAGGATACCTCCCACTACTTGTTCCCGCTGACGTAACTATCTGTTCGTAACCAGTACTTTGTTACGAGATTTGAACAATGCAAAATTCGTGTCCAGACAACCTCAAATCCGAAGATTGTCCTGTCACCAGGTCGCCACGTGTAACCTCCCCCTCACTTATCGACCTTAATGACAATGAAAAATTAAACCACGTGTACCTAATGGAAATTTGAGAAAAGCAATCGTCACCGAAGTTAATCTGTCGGTAAAGAGGGAGGAAGGGTTACGTCTAAATGAAAGGAAAAATGAAAATGAAATTGGTGGAAATTAATTTTGAGAAAAGGGTAAATTTAATAAAGTAAGTAAATGTGCGGTCGTTACGTTAACAATTAATTGGCGTTAATTAGATATTTGAGATTTGGGGAAAATTATGGTCACCAGTCCTATGGACAACTACTATAATAACTGAAAAAAAAATTAATGCACATATAATTAGCACTAAAAGCTTGGCAACTGAAGGTTGACACGTGTTGTGTGAAAACTGAATGTTTGTCTGAAGTAATAAATTTCGCTACACTATGACTTAATTTAGCAAAAGAATTAATAAAACTGGAAAATTGAAAGTTAATTTAGTGAGCGAAATTAATAGTGAACTTTGTTTCTGAAGCACTACGAAATTCAGTAAAATAAGGTTAGTCTTGGGCTACCTCAACAAGCATTTCAAAAGCTACTTGAATCTACGCAATTTAGAAATAAGAGATTTAACTTTGACCTTTAATTAAATGATTCTGAACAATTAACAATAGTAAAATTTTGTACGTACCAAGCTGAGCTGCAGTCACAGGTAAGCTAAAATATGGTAACAAAACTCGCACTCTTAATTTGTGCTTGTGTAATCTAAATATTGTAGCCAGCTGTGAATACTTTAACTGAACTTTGAAATTAAAGCAGTGAAATGGAATGATATTACTTTAATGTTGGCGTATGAATTTCAGCGACACTGGGGTTCATTCCGGAAAAGGAAGGGACCCTGCTTGGTAATGCAATTGGGACAATGAACAACAAAGGTACATGCTAAGTTGCTTTATTTTAGTGATGGAATAGTTTGAAAAGCTGAGGTCTGCCGTACAGTTCTAAAACTTCCTTGTTGGCTGACTGAAGGGTTGATGTCGTCGATTGAGGAGGTGACGGCAGTCACTGTTGCAGAAACTGGATGTTGGCGCGCCTTCTTATCGACACTGTCACCAGGCGAAACGGGCTCTTGATGTGCACCAGCTAATGCTTCCCGTCCGCAACACCGTGTCAGAAACTGTCATAGCAAGTCGAGCGCATTTACATGCTGCTAAACCCCGAAAACGCGGCAACTCGCGGGAGCGTCGCTCAACACACCTGCACCAACGACCTACTCCTGCCGGAGCCCCCTGCCCGCGCCCCATCCTAAACACTTTGGTTCTCCACACGACCTATCGATGTAATCGTTCGATAGCATAGTTTTCCCTAGGCCAGATCCAGCGTAAAAATACAAATAATATTTACAAAAGAAACCAATTATACATCGACATAAATGCATATATATAAAGACACAGAAATGTCTTATCTTCAGGTAACAAAATAAGGAAAAATTTTATAGTACAACAGTCTGTAATAGGAGGATATGCATTTCCAGCGTTACAAGTGGACCGCCCACCCGGTTAGCCGTGCGGTCTAACGCACGCTTTCCGGGCGGGAAGGAGCGCCTGGTCCCCGGCACGAATCCGCCCGGCGGATATGTGTCGAGGTCCTGTGAACCGGCCTGTCTGTGGATGGTTTTTAGGCGGTTTTCCATCTGCCTCGGTGAATGCGTGTTGGTTCCCCTTATTCTGCCTCAGTTACACTTTGTCGGCGATTGCTGCGCAAACAAGCTCTCCACGTACGCGTACACCACCATTACTCTACCACGCAAACATACGGGTTACACTCGTCTGCTGTGAGACGTTCCTGAGACGTTCCCTGGGGGGTCCATCGGGGGCCGAACTGCACAATAACACTGGATTCGGTGTGGGGCGGCGGAGGGTTGAAGTGGAGTGCGGTAGTTGTCGTGGGGTTGTGGACCACTTCGACTGAGGCGGGGACGGAGCCTCTCCGTCGTTCCTAGATCCCCGGTTAACATACAATACATACAATACAATGTAGTGGACCTCATGGGGTCTCAGTCGACCATTGTTGCTTCATTGAGTATCTTTTCTTAGTAGAAGAACGTGATGTCTACTGCCAGCTATTAGCTGCAAGGCAGGTGGGCTCTTAGTTATCGCTGGTCTGGCTGGGGATGTGCGTGATGTATATCACGAAGCTATGATAAGGAGTGCCTCAACTGGTGAATTTTTAAAAGTAGTTGGGCCGCTTTTTCTCGTATTGCTTCTACAGTAGTATATAGTTGAGGGGTTCAGTGCACATCTCGCATGCCCTTCCAGCGGTTTGATCCGAGAATTCAAAGTGAGATTTTGTTCTCAATTTTCTGAAGTACCATAACTTGGCTGTTAGAGGGGATGCCTCAAGTGGCACTAACGTGAAAGATGGCGGGGAGGACTGCTGATTGATGGAGATGGAACTTCATCCTTTGTTCCAATACTCGGCTGATGAAGAATGGAGTGGATATTTTTTCCATCTGAATAATTTTTTTTTTAGGTTTTCTTGAATGTAGCTGATGCATAATAGGCTTGTGTGTAAAGTGGACCAAGGTGCTTGAGCCCAGAGGTCCTTGGAATGCTCTGGCCCTGCACTTCTAACTGGCCTAGCCTGGGTCGTTTATTCCACAGATAAAAGGCTGCTCTCTTGTTGGCGAATTTTCCGCCTAATTCTTAACTTCTGGTAGGTATGTGAACTCTGTACTGTAGCCTGTTTGTAGAGAACTAACAACTAACGGAAACGCCTACGTCTGCTTTATGCAAGAGACTACAACTCACACCGCCAGTTCCCCTTTATGTCTTCCTTACGACATGCTTTTGATGATTACTGAGCGACATCACGTACCCCAGAAAATGAAACCGAGAAAATCGCAGCATTTCAGGATCAATTTCTGCATCATACACCAGTCGCTGTTTATGAAATTAGCCAACAGTCGACCTTTGGGGTGTGGCCGTCTCTTATATGATTTCTTCCTCTTCATTTTCTATATATCTTCCCAAAGTGGAATGACGGCAACGTCAAAATTATCGTTTTCTGTAATGCCTACGTTAGACACACAAGTTACTGAAAATCAGAGCCCGACGTTTATTGCCAAGCTACTGCATTTTACAGCAACAAAGTACTGTTCAAGTAAGCTCCTACTCATTGATGCAAACAATGAGAACCGCTGCCAGTTTAAAATTGTCATCTTGAAAATATTTGGTCATTTGGTTACAACTCTATTTCTTTTTTGTATCAGAAAGCCTGTCAGAAAGGTTACTCCTTATCTCTTCATGGCCACCTTAACGTTGACCAGTGAAATGATCTTCATTCGACCCCACTGCAATATCGAAAGACTTTCGCCATCTGAATGCGTCAAACCTTGAATTATATTTATCGCATCGGTATGAACATGCATGGTAACTACTACGTTACAAAATAACATTCAAATACATGATTTCAGCCCAAATTGAAAGTGAAATGCGATGTATTCGACATTATTAGGTCCGAATTTCAAAAACGTCTTCACATTAGAGAGTAAAATAATCATCCGATGTATATCCTATTTAATTTATAATTTTGTTCTAATTCGTTGCTCCAAGCAGATTTCTTCGTTATCTGTTTTTGCATAACTGGACAATCCAGTCTCACTTCTCCAACTGTCCAGGGAGATACTAGAACAGTTTGTCTGGTAGACATGGTCAGGTTTGGGACTAGTGGTGCTAGTCGTAAACCACTATTAAGGCACTCTCCTAATCAATGCCTGCTGCCGAAATCACAGAATAAGCTGTTGTACCCACACCCAAGGCAGTTCTATTGAAAGTCATGCCATTGTCCCCAGATATCGCTGGAGGTGATGTGGAATGGAAATGTAGTGAATAAAGAGTAAAAGAGGAAATAAAAACAAAGAACCAATTATCGCTCTGTTTAACACCTTAGAGATAGCGTCAGTTATTGACCTGCAAGTGCCGTCTGTAACGATAAAGTACGTCATCAACGCTGAGGAAAGTACTAAATCCATCTCCACGGTGAATTAAAGTATGGAAAATAACGTTCAGTCTAAGTACCTCGATGAGAATAGACACTGTAAAATAAAGATGAATAAACGAGAAAGAAGTAACTGACATCCAACTTAACGAAAAACAGCCGGCCGCGGTTGTCTCGCGGTTCTAGGCGCTCAGTCCGGAACCGAGCGACTGCTACGGTCGCTGGTTCGAATCCTGCCTCGGACATGGATGTGTGTGATGTCCTTAGATTAGTTAGGTTCAAGTAGTTCTAAGTTCTAGGGGACTGATGACCACAGATGTTAAGTCCCATAGTGCTCAGAGCCATTTCTTTTAACGAAAAACACCTCTTAAGCTGGAAATTAAGAACAAACCAAGACCTCAATAACAAGTAATCCCTCTGAACACCAGTGTACTTAACAATGCTTAGTATAAGTACCAAGAAAGATTCTGGAAACCAAAATAAAAAGAATGAAAAAATCCTTGAAGGAAGAAAATTCAGCAATACTTATCTACCTTGCAGGATTTGCGATGGAGCAATATATGAACATATTTTTAAATACTATACAGTAAGAAAGGATGAAATGCTTTGGAACATTTAAGCAATTAAGAACACTGGAGGATCTCTAATTACTTTAACAAACCCAGGAATGAAGGCAACTGGTGTGAAATATGTTTTACTAACTCCCGGAAGGATCATAAGAAACTGTACACTTCAGTGCGAAATTTGTTGTATAGCCAAGACTGGGAATCTACTTTTTTACAGTGACCAATTCCTTAGCCTTTTTTTGGACCAGCTAATTAAATGGTTACGGAGGTATAGCACTGTCTAGATGGAACAGATAGTTTATATCAAATACGCTTTTCTTTTACTGAAAACTCTGCATTCAGGCAAAGCGGACCGTACGACGCCGACCGCCTGTGACAATGGCAACACAAGGATGTGGCAGGGTACGATGTGGGCACGCCGTTGTCAGATACAGAGCCTCTACTTTTCATTCAAGAAGCTCCTCAGTTAACATCACGGGCTGTGTGTAGGTCCTTCCAGTCCTTCCACGATGGAAAATCTCAGACACACACACACACACACACATTACACCTCGCACACATTTCTATACATATTACATATTGAAAATAGCGAACATACATCAACAGACCGTTACAATCATTTTTTTTACATTTAGTTGATATACATAAAGCTATAGATAAACCACAGAGTATGTACGCTTTTGTACAGAGGGTAATTTGGATCATTACTGCCGGATCTAAGCGTCACAAAACACAACAACAAAAGCACATTCAAATTTATAGCAGAAATACAATGACTTTCAAAATTTGTAGGAGAAATGCTGTACTGGTTCCGTGGTTTACTCAGCACTAAGCAAGTTAAAGAAATACTTGGACACAAAACACGTCACAGACGATAAAATTAAAAACAAATGCATATCTAGCTTCCTACACAACGGCAATATATTACAAACTGAAGGAAAAATGCTATACTAGTTCCGTGGTTTACTCAGCACTAAGCAAGTTAAGGAAATACTTGGACACAAAACACGTCACAGAAGATAAAAGTAAAAAGAAACGCATATCTAGCTTCCTACACAACGGCAATATATTACAAACTGAAGGATGTGAGGTCCGCCAGTTATGAGAAACACCGTTTTTTCCAAGTACCCAAACATGTTTCAGCACCACTGTGCCGTCATCAGTGGGTTTCCATTTTATTTAATCTGTAATGTGATCATTTTTACTAAATGATTACAAAATTAAGTGGATATTTAGTTCAAACCAGAGTTCGTTTCTTTTCGTTAATACTTTTACACTTGGTGTGCATGATTTTTCAGGACCACTTGTGTGTTATTTATTACAGGTAGCTTGTCATCTGCAGCCAAACGATGTTGACGAGAAAGTTTGTTGGGATTTAACCTAACATCTAAAGTGATTTAATTTGTCGCGATATTTCGAGCCTATATTCGATTTTACTTACGTTTTCGTGTGGCAAGCCCTTTTATTCTCAGCATCATGGTAAGGTGCCGTGATGAACACGTAAATATAACTTGTATTTTCAGAAATAAGGTCGTAAAAGCACTTGGCACGTCACGAAAACACAGCGTAATTTTGGTTGTTGCGCGTCCCGGGCCAGTCACTGTTCATTTGTTCACCTGAGAGCTAGGTGCCAAATTTGAATTTTGTTTACGTTTTATGCGTGTGTGTGTGTGTTTGTGTTGTCTTTTTACCTGCTGTTCCTTTTGTGGATAAATGGTGAGTCTTTGCAGAGTGCAGTGTATCAATTTTTCGTGTGTGTGTGTGTGTGTGTGTGTGTGTGTGTGTGTGTTTTAGTGTGTGTGCGTGCGTGTGTCTATGTGTGTGGGTAGACTTTATCTGTTTGTGTTGTCTTTTTTCCTTCAATGTGTTAAATAGTTTGCCCAGGCTGACTGTAGTGTATTCATTTATTACCTGTTTTTCTTCTGCTATTGACTTTTGTGTACGGAAGTTTTCCTCAGTAGTTAGTTTGCTGTATAGGCTGTGGCTGGGTTTTATTGTTGTTAAGTCTTTTTCTGTTGTAGATAGGTCGTATGGAAATACCTTGTGGCTGGCGCCTCCCATTGGGTACACTGTTCGCCTGGTGCAAGTCTTTCGAGGTGATGCCACTTCGGTGACTTCCGTGTTGATGGGGATGAAATGATGATGATAAGGACAACACAACACCCAGTCCCAGAGCGGAGAAAATCTCCGACTCAGCCGGGAATCGAACCCGGGCAGTTAGGCATGACATTCCGTAGTGCTGACCACTCAGTTACCAGCGGTGGACAATTGGGTGGCAATTGTGGGCTATAAGGTGGTCAGCAAATGTGCTATGCGAGCTGTTGCTTTTTAAAGCTCTGAGATGTTCTGAATATCTGGCTTTAAAGTTTCTGCATGTTTGTCCTATCGACACTGACTGACAAGTGTTTCATGTGAGTTCATATATTCCTGATCGGTTAAATTTAGCCATGGGTTTTTCTTGAGTTCTGATCTTTTTCTGTGTTGTGTTCTCTGTCCTGTATCGTATTTGGAGTGCCTGTTTCTTTAATATGTTACCTATTCCGTGAACAATCTTTTTATCATAGGTGATTTGTGCCATTTCTGTTTGTGTGTGTGTTGTTCCTCTGTTGTGTCTTGTGTGTGGTCAATGTTTGAGTTTTGTGTTGGGTGAGGGTTTGTGTGTGTGTAGTATGTTCATTTTTGTACTGTTTACATATTTTTTGATTTAACTTGTCTACCATATGGGTATCACAACCAGTTTCTACTGCTATTAGATTTTTTGTGTTTAGTTGTTGCGTGTAGTTCTGTTTGTTCATGGGTGTTCTGTTTAATCTATGGAGCATAAATCTGAAGTTTGCTTGCTTATGTGTCAATGGGTGGTTCGACTGGTTGTGAATGGTGGTGCTTGTGGTTGTTGGTTTCCTGAATATTGTGAAATTGAGTGTGTTGTTTGTTTTATGTATGGTGAGATCTAGAAAATGTAGTGTGTTGTTAGTTTCTATTTCTAATAAAAAGTTAATTTTTGGGTGTAAGTTTATTTCATTCTGTAGCTGTTCTGTGTGTGTATGTGGTTCATCAATCAGGCATATTAGGTCATAGACATAAAGGTACCAGTATACAACTTTGTAGCTTTTTGGTTTTATTATGTGTCTGAAGACCATGTTCTCCAGGTCGTTCATAAATGTGTCAGCTAGGAGGTCACTATTCGGTGATCCCATTGGCAGTCCTTCATGTTGAGAATAAAATTCTTTGTAGAACACAAAATAATTATGTGATTTTAAGGTCTTGAGCATGGTTGTTATTTCGTTGATGTGCGTGTCTGGTATGTTTCCTTGTTGCTTAAATCTTTGTTCAAATGGTTGAAATGGCTCTGAGCACTGTGGGACTTAACTTCTATGGTCATCAGTCCCCTAGAACTTAGAACTACTTAAACCTAACTAACCTAAGGGCATCACACACATCTATGCCCGAGGCAGGATTCGAACCTGCGACCGCAGCGGTCGCGCGGTTCCAGACGGTAGCGCCTTTAACCGCTTGCCCACCCCGGCCGGCTAAATCTTTGTGTGATGATGATGATTGTATAATTTATTGGAATGCTATAAGGGTTTCTGTGCCTGGCATGTGTATGTTCTTGGTTCTGTCGATTAATTCCATTCAGTTTACCAGGTTCATAGTTGCATGGGAAAGACCTTGGAGCGGATGGTCAACCGCCGCCTTGTATGGATGTTAGAATCCCGGCAACCCCTTAGTCGCTTTCACTGTGGGTTCAGGAGGTTTCGTTCCACCTTCGTTAACTTGCCCTCCTCGAGGCGGTTATACAACAAGCTTTCCTACGCCGTCAACACCTTCTAGGTGTATTTTTTGACATCGAGAAGGCCTACGATACCACTTGGAGACGTCTCATCCTGGAGCAGCTCACGAATGTCCGTCACAGGTAGCTGAGTGGTTGCCGGCACGTTCGGCGTGTTCGGTCAGAGGATTAGCTGCCCTCTGTAATAAAAAACTGAGTCAAGGGCTCAACACTGAACTTGAACGGGTGTCCTGGGACATCCGCACCGAACAAATGCAACGAACAACATCGAACAAAAAAAAAAAAAAAAAGTGGTCAGCGCGACAGGATGTCAATCCTAAGGCCCCGGGTTCGATTCCCGGCTGGATCGGAGATTTTTTTTCCCCTCAGGGACTGGGTCTTGCGTAGTCCTAATCATCATCATTTCATCCCCATCGACGCACAAGTCGCCGAAGTGGCGTCAAATCGAAAGACTTGCACCCGGCGAACGGTCTACCCGACGGGAGACACTAGTCACACGACATTATTATTATAGCTTCACGAATGGGGTTTTCGTGGTTGTCTTCTTTTTATTCAGTCCTTCCTCTCGCCACGATATTTTAGATACCGAATTGGTGACGTCCTGTCTGACCGCTTTGAGCAGGAGAACGGTTTCCCTCAGGGTAGCGTTTTAAGTGTGACTGTCTTTGCCATTGCTATTAATAGCATTACCTCCATAATGAAAAGTCCTGTCCATTGTTCCTTGTTTGTGGATGATTTCTTTTTGTTTTGCTCTTCTTCAAGCCTTGCAACGACAACCCGTCAGTTGCAACTTACCCTTAGACGTTTGGATGACTGGGCACATAAGAGTGGTTTTAAGTTTTCCACCGAGAAGTCCGTATGTGCTCTTTTTTCACCGTTCTCGTTCGATTTTAACCTTTCCTGAGTTGAGGATATGGGACACTGTCCTTAGTTTTGAAGACAGGGTGAGATTTCTGGGGCTCATTTTTGACTCAAAGCTTACGTGGTTACCTCATCTTAAAGACCTGAATCGACGGTCACTTAAGGCTTTAAGTATTTTAAAATGTCTTAGCCACAGTACATGGGGAGCTGACAGGACTTGTGTGCTCCAGTTTTACAGGGCGTTTGTGCGATCTCGGCTCGATCATGGGTGCACGGTGTATGGGTCTGCGAGGCCTTCTTACTTAAAGATGTTGGACGTTGTGCACCATGAAGGGCTTCGGTTGGCCACTGGGGCATTCAGAACTAGCCCCATGCCAAGCCTCTGTGCAGATGCTGGTGAACCGCCACTTCATATGCGGCGGCGGCTACTTACGGGCGCCAGGAGTATAAAACTTTGTCCACACCATACACACCTGCATACCATACCATTGCTCAGCTTCCTCTGGCACGGCTATTTCATAACCGGCAACGAGCGACGCGGCCCTATGGGATTCGCACACAGGATTGCCTCTTTGCGATGGATATGGCTGGCCTTCATGTTGTCCGTCGTGGTTGGAGCAGATTTCCACCTTGACTCCTCCAGAGACCCAGACGTATTTTAGATTTGACTAATTTTAAGAAAGGTAGCACACCAAATTTCCCATTCCAGTCTCAGTTTTTTAACATTTTAGATGCGCGTCACGGTTTCCCCGTCGTTTACACTTATGTCTCCAAACAGGAGAATTTCCTTGGCTGTACTGTAGTGTTCCTTGATCATGTTACCCGGATTCGCCTCGCTGATGAATATACGGTATTCGCAGCGGAGCTCCACGCCATCCTGAAGGCACTAGAACAGATGACTCGTGTTCGAGGCAATCGATTCTTCCTCTGCCCCGATTCTCATAGTGCCTTACAATCATTTCAGAATCTGTACCCAACTGAGGAGATGGTCCAGCTGATATATGACCAACTGTACTTGCTCCAACGACGTGGTAAGGAGGTACTCTTCTGCAGAGAGCAGGATGTGGTCCAGTGTCCTATTCCCTTGCAGTCTGTCATTTCTGCACTCCACAAGAAGTGCATGGAGTTGTGGGAGGAAGAATGGCTGGCGGTGACGGCCAGTAAACTGCGGTTGGTGAAGTCAACAACTCGGCCGTGGCGTACCTCCTGCCGGGTGCTCAGGCGGGAAGAAGTGAACCTCACGCGTCTTCGTATTGGGCACTGTCCTCTCACACATAGCTTTCTATTACGGCGGGAGGATCCACCGTTTTGTGATGCTTGTGGTGTGCACATCTCTATCCGGCACATTTTAACAGACTGCATTTTATACCGTGATGCAAGGGCAGAAGCACAAGTTGATGGGGATCTGCCCTGTGTTTTAGCTAATGATGAGACGTGCGTGTCTACGGTTTTAAAGTTTTGTGATGTGTCTGGACTCTGTCCTAAACTTTTAGGTTGGAGGTTTTAGTGTATTGCGGAGTGGCTGGCTCCTCCATTTTTTCCTTGCGGTCTGCCACCCACTTCCATCTGCTATATTGTTTTAGCTCCCTCTATCACTTTCTTCTTGTGTTGTCAGTGTTTTACTGCTGGCGGCATGCTTCGTCCCACGCTTCGGTGTGGGTAGGCACATATTTTTCTAAGCTTCTTTCCTGTGTCTTACGTTCTGTTTTATCTTATTGTTCTGAGTCTTTTCTTGACACCCGTCTCAATCTGTTACTGAGCGGGCGCCCTTAAAACTCTCTCCATCCATCCACATCCTTTACCAGGCTCCTCTTGTTAACAAAAGTGTATAATTTTTTTTAGTAGTGTGTGTGTCTGTTGGGATAGGTGGTAGGATGGAGCATTGTGGAAGTTAATGACGAGCCTTAATGGGATATTACAGTTCTGAACCTTTGGTAGGAAATTTAGGGTGGGTGCTTTGGATTTTTCTTTGCTCAACTGGCGGACCTCACATCCTACAATTTTAACTGCAAACACAGTAAACACAAGGGGCTGCAAATCCAAATCATGAATATATTACAAATGATTGCAAATATCTTTAAAAACAACAAAGTAACTTGAGGGTCCTTATATCCAGTTAGCTACAACAAAAGTTAATAAGAAAACGTATAGTGTACTCACAACTCTCATTCTGACTTAGGAATATATATAATGACAGGCCAGGAATGCTTAATGTTTCATGTAGGACAAACAGACCGAGATTTCAGTACCAGTTGTACAGAGCACACTCAAGTACGCACACGTAACAGGCACACATCAGCAATAGCTACTCACAGACACAACACAGGACCCTCATTGGGAAAGAAGAGTACTCCACCGACTAACAAAAGTTCATGAACGGACATATAGTCCTGTAACAAAGAAAGATAAAATAAAATATTAAATGAATTTCTGGAAAGTTGATCAGTGAATTTGCTCAGATGTTTAGACAGTGTATATAAGCAAAAATGATCCAGATTATTAAAATAAAAACCTTACCTACAGAATTAAACGCTCTCTGTAGATGGTCTACAGTGTTGTCTCAATTGACTGCGTGTTGGAACATCTTGTTAACTGTTTGTACACGACTGCTAATTTCCGTGTTTACCATGCACATAAAGTTGAGCATAATGTTTAACGTGGGTTAGTATCTGCACAACTGGGCCATAAGAAAATTTTAAGTAGAAATTGTTTCCAATTTTCGCCCATAGCTCTGTATTGAGATCGATTATTTTTATTCAAATTGTGTGTGTTTTTATACATTACAGGAAAGTCGACAGAACAGTGCAACAAATCACATATGCAAAACATCATGAACATGTGGCATATAACACAGAAAAACCACTTGAAACTGGATATCATTTCTCGAAACGCACTGAGCAAAATGTAATCGTTACGATTAACACACCTTACTTCTCGATTGTTCAAAATCCAAATCCGGTTAAATCATAATAACGGAAAACATATCTGTTAATGATGTAAGCGAATCTAAATAAATCAATAAAGGGAAATTCAACCAAGCTACACATCTATTTCGTCTTGTCACTTCACACAAGGAAACTGAAATCATAGTTCTGGTATTTTTCAGTATACAATAGATGTCTATGTTACTCAAAAACAGTTGCACTTTTGAGTGTCGAGAAATATCTTGCCTCTCTCACTACTCTGCGAACTTCAGCTTGCAGAGATGATTTATCCGTCTGTCCTACAAAGAAAACAAAAATAAAAGAAGAAGAAACACACATTTTAGACTGAAATTTGCTACAAATTACAGCACTACATAATCGACATATAGATTTAATTATCACGTCATAGTAATCATGTGCACACTTGGTGGGAAGTATAATTTTATAAGTGGCACACTGAGCCTTCTAATTACTTATGCGCCATATTCCCCCTGACAAGCAATCGGCGCTACTGCATTCCCGACTGCGTATGTCTCTATAAATTAAGGGTAGATATTTGCATTCTGTTCCACTTCTTCTTGGGCTACAGTGATTGGTAAGAGTGTCATCTCCCACTCTGAACACTTTAATCTACTTGTATCTTGTTCGTTGCGTCATCCTGTAGATGATCCACACAAGAATACACCGACGAAACTTTTAAATTCGTTCTGTGTGAGTTTATTATTCCACAGAAGGCTCATCGTATGGGCATCTTCTGCTCCATACGACGAACATCGTGTTTATTTCTTCCATTATTTATTTCACTGTCTCATAACGTCTCAGTGCTTTTCCTAAATGGAATACTACGGATTCAAACCTCTTTCTTCATTAACAAGTCTTTAAGCTCCTCTTCTGCCTACTTTTGCATGACACGTGTTACAGCGCCCAAAAGGTTCACTGTATCCTCATCGCCTAATATGTCCAATGTCTGCCGATACTTCTCACGTATTTCCATAGACAAACAGCACCCCTTACAAAACTTCATTTGCTTCAACTGGTCAACTTCGATACAGCATCTACCTAAATTAATGAATGATGCTGCTTCTCCTTCAAAGATACTTTCATGTTAAAATCCTTGCTCCGTAAATTCCAATACATCATAATTAAGTCAGAGCAACTCTTCGTACCCACATTCTGTAAAAGCAGAAATACATTGCACATAAGCTCAGCATCATAAATTAGAAAATTAACCACATTCGGAAACAGGTTGCTTTTGATTTTACACTACTACGTTATCACAGGCTTCGTTTATGTAAAGATCCGATACCAGATGGAGCATACAGTTTTACTCGAATCACAAAAAACATTATATTTTTATACATCTGTAGCCAATCATTATCTGAATTAAGGTTCTGTTCTTACACTTCCGCATTTCCCTGCTTCAGTCCATCTTTAGTGTTATGATGTATCTCCTTTCTCTGACATCTTCCTCTCTTTGAGCACTGTTGAAAAGTATGTGGCAGCAATCACATTAGACTCAGACAGCTGAATGAACAGGGAATCTGTCTGAGAGTCATTGCTTAAGCTGACAACAAAGACTGGAGCGACATTACACCACACTTCAGCCGGCCGAAGTGGCCAAGCGGTTCTAGGCGCTACAGTCTGGAACCGCGCGACCACTACGGTCGCAGGTTCGAATCCTGCCTCGGGCATGGATGTGTGTGATGTCCTTAGGTTAGTTAGGTTTAAGTAGTTCTACGTTCTAGGGGACTGCTGACCTCAGAAGTTGAGTCACATAGCGCTCAGAGCCATTTGAACCATTTGTTGAGCCACACTTCAAATTACTTCACAGTTAGCCACACAATAAAGCCTCCTGTACAAGGGCTGGCTTTCCCCCAGTGCTCTGCAAAATTTTACTGGGGTGTGTCCTGGCTGATTCTTCGTCTCAGTAGTTGAGGCATTTGACAGCAACATTTGTTGAAACTTCCTGGCAGATTAAAACTGTGTGCCCGACCGAGACTCGAAATCGGGACCTTTGCCTTTCGCGGGCAAGTGCTCTACCATCTGAGCTACCGAAGCACGACTCACGCCCGGTCCTCACAGCTTTACTTCTGCCAGTATCTCGTCTCCTACCTTCCAAACTTTACAGAAGCTCTCCTGCGAACCTTGCAGAACTAGCACTCCTGAAAGAAAGGATACTGCGGAGTCATGGCTTAGCCACAGCCTGGGGGATGTTTCCAGAATGAGATTTTCACTCTGCAGCGGAGTGTGCGCTGATATGAACCTTCCTGGCAGATTAAAACTGTGTGCCCGACCGAGACTCGAACTCGGGACCTTAGCCTTCCGCGGGCAAGAGATACTGGCAGAAGTAAAGCTGTGAGGACCGGGCGTAAGTCGTGCTTCGGTAGCTCAGATGGTAGAGCACTTGCCCACGAAAGGCAAAGGTCACGAGTTCGAGTCTCGGTCGGTCACACGGTTTTAATCTGCCAGGAAGTTTCATATCAGCGCACACTCCGCTGCAGAGGGAAAATCTCATTCTAGCAACTTTTGTTGTTGTACGGCGCCATATTTTCTCATGCGAAAAATACACATGCTTGCCAAAACTCTTGCTATCTAAAAACATTCCATGATTGAGTAATCTTCGGTATCCTTTATATCTGCAAACTCCGTATGCTGTTGAGTTGTCATGTTCTCCTGGGGTGGCTCTTCTATTATGTATAAATTGCTGTTCTATCAAAGGCTACAACGTTCTGTTCCTTCTGTAAATACAATGGCACACGAGCGTTCGTTTTTCTGGATTGTTTTACTATAGCAAACTGGTTTCTTTGTCCCCATCACTCCGCTCTTCGAACTGACAACGTGCAATACACACCATAGATTTCACGTGTTATAGTTCCTGGTTTGACTAAATGAAAAGAAAGAAGCAGAAAGTACCACAAGGAAAGTTTATTTTCCTCAGTAAACTCACATCGAGAGTAACTTTTGATGTAGCCAACACTAAGCCATGGAACAGAATAAAATATGAAGGTTTAGGAGTGACAATACTGCATAATCCACGTTGTCATACAAAACAGTCCCCAGTTTGTGTCTCCATCTTGTCCACGTCGAGAGCATTTGGGAAAGTTCCGTCCATACACAGCAGAGTATTCGCCTTGGGTAGTTAGAAATTCACAAATTGTCCGAGCAAAATATCCACACCATAATACGTAACTCATTTGTCGTCCGTGTGCGACAAACGCCTTGATTTCTGAGCCATTTTGCTCAATCGTGGCATGCGAAGGAACATCACCTGTAGTTCCAAGACGTACTTAGAAATAACGGTACAGCAGGAAGGAAAGATGGCATAACAGAGATCGGTTAAATGGTTCAAACGGCTCTGGGCACTATGGGACTTAACTACTGAGGTCATCAGTCCCCTAGAACTTAGAACTACTTAAACCGAACTAACCTAAGGGCATCACACACATCCATGCACGAGGCAGGATTCGAACCTGCGACCATAGCGGTCACGCGGTTCCAAACTGACGCGCTTAGAACCGCACGGCCACACCGGCCGGCAGAGATCGGTTAACTGAATACAAAGATCTAATCTGTACATTAATTTAGGACGATCTTCGTACGCATCAGTGACGACTATTGTAGCCTCACAACAGCAGAAATTGGTGAGGCAGAAATCAGTGGGATTTACAAACATACGACATCGCTGAAACTGAACAAATCTCCTGAGCCCGATGGAAACTCCATCAGTTTCCGTACAGAATTAGCAACCACAATACACTACCGAAAAAATTATACATTCTTTTAGATGATACCAGTTCACTCGAGATTTAGTGTTGCAAGAGTGGGTGATGAGTACATGAAATAATTACATTTACATATTAACAGCACAAAGGGTTTGAGTTAGCAGTAATCAACCCATGCTGAGTCAATCATTTCAATATGTAGTGTAGACTGCACAAGTGGCAATGCAGACGCTGGCTCTGACATCCAGTCAATCTTAATAGATGGCACATACGTCCCTGGGATACGTTATTCCACGCCTACGTAGTTCGATAACAATTATTGGTTGACGAGTCGCACGTTTTATTTCTCGTCCTATCAAGTCCCACAGATGCTCAATTGGAGACAAATGTGGAGATCGTACTGGCCAGGAAAGTTGTTGCACGTCTTCCACAGCACGTTGAGTTTCACGGGCAATTCGTGGGGGAGCATTGTCCTATTGGAAAAATTACCGTCCTGTTGCAAGAACGAAGAAAGAACAGGCCTAAAATCATTATGTGCACGTCGATGGTGTGGCGAAACTGAATGACGGGCTAAAGATGTTCACATCCGTAGTCCCACTACTAACAACCGGTTCGCAAGAGTTCCTGTTGACATGTTGGGCTCACAAGCCTTCTTAACTGTGCTCGGATAGCGTTACCATCTGAAAGTGCTGCTTCTACAACACAAGGATCCTGGCGGACGGCTGTGCTGCGTGGATGTCCAGCACCACGTCTACGGGTGTGAGAAAGTTCACACGACCACTGATACCAGCGTCGTAGCGCAAACGACGCAGCACGTCCACCTTGTGTGGCAGTTATTTTTAAACTCACTCATTTGGCTGTAGGAAGCACGATTTCGTCTCTGTCTCGTGGTTGCCTGGTTGCTTCACATGTCTGTACCACACTGAGCCTCCTGTCTGTGAGCAGTCCCTATTAAAATATAGAGGCAAATGGCGCTCTGATAGATGTGTCACTACGTGATCTGTTGGCGGAGACCTTGAAATCATTATCAGTAGATCAGCTACCCCAGGTGACATGTGCTGTCACAGGATTAAGTCCGACGTCGTCTTTCCAGGTGCACAAATTTATTGTTCTGCATTGTACACCAAAATTCATACAAAAAAGTGTACGTCCAGTAATCATTAGAAAGCGCAACTAACACCAGTCTACAAAAGCTGCAGCAAAGAGATTCACAAAAATACAGTGAAATATCATTGACACCGCCAACGGCCTCGCAACAGTGGTAACACCGGTTCCCGTCAGATCACCTAAGTTAAGCGCTGTCGGGCTTGGCTAGCGCTTGGATGGGTGACCACCCAGTCTGCCGAGCGCTGTTGGCAAGCGGGGTGCACTCAGCCCTTGTGAGGTAAACTGAGGAGCTACTTGATTGAGAAGTAGCGGCTCCGGTCTCGTAAACCGACTTACGGCCGGGAGAGCGGTGTGCTGACCACATGCCCCTCCATATCCGCATCCAATGACACCTGTAAACTTAGGATAAGATGGCGACCAGTCGGTACCTTTGGGCCTTCATGGACTGTGCGGGAGGAGTTTAGTTTAGTTTTATCATTGACACCAATCTGTTGTAAAATCTTAGAACATATTGTGTTCATACACAACGAGATATCGGGATGATCTCCTCCATATCAATCAAGATCGATTCCAAAATCTTGAAGAATGCAGACAGAATCGCGCTTTTCTCTCATGACATCCTGAATGTTATGAGTCAAGGCAATCAGGGAAAAGCAATATTTCTTAATTTTTGGAAAGCATTTAACTTAGTAGCAAACCATAGCTTACTAACGTAGTCACTACCATATGGAGTATGTACGAAATTTGAGACTGGGTAGAGGGTTTCTTTGTAGGGAGGACATATAATGATATCATAATGGGAAAAAGCAATCAGTCTACGCAGAATATTGTTCAAGTGTTTGGGACCCATACCAAATAGGGCTATCAGCTAACACACATGTTTAAGGAAGAGCAACACGTATGGTCAGACGTTGGTTGACACATTTGAGAGCGTCACGAAGTTGCAGGAAAACCTGAATTGGGTTCCTTGAAGATAGATGCGAACTACTTCGTGAAAACCTACATACAAACTATCAAGAACTAGCATCAAGAGAAGAAACTAGGAATATACTGCAACCCCTGCGTATCGCATCTATACGAGGTGTGGCTAGAAAAAAACCGGACTAGTACTGGTGAAACAATAAAACGAATGCAATAAGGCTGAAAGTCGCGTGGCCTGTCACGTGACTCTCGCTCCGCCTACTGCTCGAGTTTCATCTGCCTCCTGCACTCAGTCTTCCCGTGGCGTCTGTTTTAAGTAGTTGACGTTTTGTCTGTGCGTCGGAAAATGTTGAGTGTACAGAAAGAACAGCGTGTTAACATCAAATTTTGTTTCAAACTAGGAAAATCTGCAAGTGAAACGTTTGTAATGTTACAACAAGTGTACGGCGATGATTGTTTATCGCGAACACAAGTGCTTGAGTGGTTTAAACGATTTAAAGATGGCCGCGAAGACACCAGTGATGGCACTCGCACTGGCAGACCATTGTCAGCAAAAACTGATGCAAACATTGAAAAAATCGGTAAACTTGTTCGACAAGATCGCCGTTTAACAATCAGAGCAGTGTCTGAGTTAACAGGAGTTGACAAGGAAAGTGTTAGGCAGATTCTTCATGAAAGTTTCAACATAAACAAAGTGTGTTCAAAAATGGTTCCAAAGTGTCTCACAATTGAACAGAAGGAACGCCGAAGAATGATTTGTTCTGACATCCTGGAAAACATTGAAAGTGATCCCACCTTCTTACAAAATGTTATTACTTGCGATGAATCGTGGCTTTTTACTTACGATCCCGCAACTAAACGCCAATCGATGCATTGGAAAACTCCTGGTTCTCCACGACAAAAAAAGCACGAATGTCAAAATCGAAATTCAAGGCAATGATGATTGTTTTTTTTGACATCAAAGGGATTGTGCACATTGATTGGGTACCAGAGGGACAAACAGTGAATCAGCATTACTACATTAGCGTCCTGGCTACCCTACGTGAGCGGGTACGGAGAAAACGGAACGATTTGTGGAGAAAAAAGTCATGGATCCTTCACCAAGACAATGCCCCAGCTCACAGTGCGTTGTCAGTGAAGACGTTTTTGGCAAAACACAACATTCCCATCTTAGATCATCCACCCTACTCACCTGATTTGGCCCCCTGTGACTTTTTTCTTTTCCCTAAAGTCAAGTCAGCTTTGAAAGGAACTAGATTTGAGACTGTTGAAGCAGTAAAAGAAATGTATGGACTTACCGAAAATGATCTGCAGCATTGCTATGAACAGTGGAAAATTCGTATGGAGCGGTGTAGAGACCGAGGAGGAGAGTACATTGAAGGAGATAACATGAAATTGTAAATAATTGTAAATAAATGTTTTTTCCAGCATCAGTCCGGTTTTTTTCTAGCCGCACCTCGTATGTTCTGTGGCAAAATGATTACACTAATCACAACGCACCGTGAGATATTTAAATCATCGTCCTTATCTTCCTCATGTACGACTAGAACGAGAAGCCCTAATAAATTATATAATGTAAGGTATCCTCTCCCATGCATTTGAGTCATTGCCTAATCGTAAATATAAATCTATACTGAACTTGCTCCGTATACTCCTAATATGTCAGAACATCTGCGTTGGTAAAAGTTTCTAACAGCTAAATTTTTGTTTCGAATCGGTAATCGGACGCTGTAACCAGTCTGGAGTGCGGTTTTAATCTGTGTGTAACTTTCAAAACAGCGAACGTTCCACTGCAGATTTGGATGAGTGAGTCTAAAACATTTACGAGTTAGATAAACACGGAAAAGCAAACTTTCACATCGTAGAGACGCAACAGATATGTTGAGGCTCCTTAGAAGACACTGACATGGTAGTAAAAATAAAAATTTCTCATAATACAGGGTATTTTCTGAATAAGGGTTATGAAATAAAGAAATTTGAGCCTTATACGTTGAAAGTACAAGTAACTTTCTTCAAACTCTATACGGTGAGTCGTTTGAAATGCATATGTTATTATTTACACCACTTCCGTAAATGAAACTGACAGAAATGACGTTTAATATGAAGTGCACTGGAAACGCGCCTTGAAATACTGATAACTGTTAACCAGAATCTACATTAGCTACGTCATTAATGAGGAAATATGACATTAAGTATTTATGTAAAAGGTTCGTCCAAGCACAGAATAATAATTAGATTATGAACTGAGGGAGAGAGAGCTTGTGAAACTCTAGTGCTCCCAGTAGAACAGCCAGTAAGCTACGACTCTGCCGGCTGAGCGTCTTTCGATCTACAAAACTGGTGGATTGGCTGTCTACTAACATACACAAAGTCACAGGCTATTTAACTTCTCTTGGGCTAAGGTGTGTACGGGAACACAGAACAAAATTATGGACTCGTGGGAACTAACAGAAGTACGGCGGGGATAGATTTGTGACCAGAAATGAAGTTGCTAATGATCATATCCAAACTAAATTAGCATACAGCGTCAGCCACATTGTTCCCAGACTGATTTCGTTCCAGGCGTATGAGCGAGGTCAGCGCAGAAATTACGGTGACAGCATGAGCTAACACCTGCACGCAACAGATGGTTATCCGACCAGTCACTTGCGAACAGGCAGTAGTGAACGTGCGACCGTGGTCGGTCATCGTTGTTGTGTCACAAATTGCAGTGGAGCAACGTATGTAAAATAAATATTGAACAGATACTATGAAATGTTTTGAAGAAGAACAAGCTGTGTTGCGAAGTTCGTTCTGGACACCTTGACTTCCGACCAAAAAGACAATGCTTGGAGACCTGCTGCTCCTTCATTGAGATGCTAAACGTGGACGGTTCTTTTCTGGATAAAATCACCAAGGGTGACGAGATTTGGTATTATCAATACGAAACTGCAGAAATTCAACGCTTCGATGATACGGCATACAGACAAGCCAATGTGATGCACGAGTTGAACGCTGTAATATTTCTGTCTTTACAGCCATCATACTCGGCTACTAGTAGCTCTTCTTAGAGCAGCTGAGAAGGCAGCAATGGAAAGATGACGTAATGTGGTGTGAAATACCGATGACAGATGGTTTCTTAGGTACGGGTATCGTGAGAAAGGCCGCCTACATTCGTAAGTTGCGCGCCAAAAGGGTAATCTTCTGACATTAATATTAAGAAAACTAAACACTGAATTTAATTGAATTTCATATAAAAGCATCTCGGTAGCAGGATATCATTCTAATATTTCAAATGTGTTAGTTACCGCCAGTATAATAAACAACTGATAAACGAAAAGGCAGAGGAAACACTTCGTAGATCTTTGAATCAAACCTAACTTGAATCGCGGGCGAAGTGGTTCGGCTGTAAGATCAGAGCTGGTCCGGCGGTCTCGGAATACAGACATGTGGTCTGCCTTGGTCCGTATTGGTTAAGGATTTAATAAGCAATCTCTGGCTATTTGAACATGTAACTGAAAACAGTTTGATCGTAAATACGAAATAGGCATTTCATTCTTTCATTAATTTTTGGGGCGTGTGAAGAACTGGAATGATTTGTGATTTATAAAGTGGATTGTAATTGTGATGTTTCTCGTATTCTGCTAATAAAAAGCGAGTGGCATCCAACACAAGCAAAGTAATTGAAAATTTTATTATTAATACCGTATCAGTTGCTCGCTAAGACTTAGCTACATCCTCAAGATAACGGATTCACGACCTACGTACTGTGCTCTGCGCAGGGGACAGCAACTATAGAAGACTGCAGGTTTGCGAACATTAAGTAGAACTTAAGCACTCCGCTAAGGGCGGTGGAAGCAAATAGGCACCTCGCGTGTACTGCAGTCTTAGCAGAAATGAGATCGGTGACACATCATCTGTGGTGACACAGAGAAAGTATGAAGGAGAGAAATTTTCGAGGGATAGGGTTTATCATGCGCACGTGTGGTGTCACCGCCAGACACCACACTTGCTAGGTGGTAGCTTTAAATCGGCCGCGGTCCATTAGTACATGTCGGACCCGCGTGTCGCCACTGTCAGTGATCGCAGACCGAGCGCCACCACACGGCAGGTCTCGAGAGACTTACTAGCACTCGCCCCAGTTGTACAGCCGACGTTGCTAGGAAAGGTTCACTGAGAATTACGCTCTCATTTGCCGAGACGATAGTTAGCATAGCCTTCAGCTAAGTCAATTGCTACGACCTAGCAAGGCGCCATTTATCCTTTGCTATGTATCTAATGAAGCATGTGCAGTAACAAGACCAATGTTCACCAATTGTGGATTAAAGTTAAGTATTCCAGGAGCTACGTACTTTTCTTTATAGCATTCATTAAGTATCCTGTTTCAGACCTCACGCCATCCTGCGTGAGCTTATAGCGTGCATTTCGGCTTCCTCAAACAACACGGTGTTGGCACTTCTGCCGACACATCAGCACGTATATATCTTCTCTCTTTTTTTCAACATATCGTAACAATATCTCAGAGAAAAACATTTCTGACAGTTTTACGGGGATCTATAAACATTCTGAGTATTTAACTGCTATGTAGAATACCTGAAGTATTGAAGCCACGATATTAACATTTCTATTTTTTCATTAATCCTCTAGAGAAAATTTTTGGACTTTCAACGTTTGTGCTCTTGCTTGGTCTTAAAATCAGTCTCCGAGTCAACACGAAAACAAGATACAATTAAAATTAACGTTGTTTTTATTGTCTTCTTAAGAGACGTGGCAAAAAAAAAAGTGTCCCATGTAACGCGTGTTCAGCGAAACGGAGTTGCCAGGTTTTCATGACAAATTTTGCGTAAACTCAGTAACACCTCCATACGACTTCTGCAATTTTTGACCTGAATCTTAAATTATACTCGATTGAAATTGAATAAGAATGGTTCAAATGGCTCTGAGCACTATGGAACTTAACATCTCAGGTCATCAGTCCCTTAGAATTACTTAAACCTAACTAACCTAAGGACATCACACACATCCATGCCTGAGGCAGGATTCGAACCTGCGACTGTGGCGGTCGCGAAGTTCCAGACTGAGCGCCGAGAACGGCTCGGCAACAGCGGCCGGCCTAATTGAATAAGACATAGCTAGTGTGTTGTAGAGAGAGAGTAAGAGAGAGATGGCGTGGGGTTGAGATGGGAGTGAATCGAGAAAGAGAGAGAGAGAGAGAGAGAGAGAGAGAGAGAGAGAGAGAACAATCTTGTCATCATGGAGAATAGATTAGTTATGCGTATCATGCGTCTAGAATGCCGTCATTCTTTATACGGTCTATGGACGAGACAGTCCAGAGCAGCGTAGGAAATGCGCACGAAATCAGATCATACAATTGTGGTCATATTGTGGGGTTATGCACACATCAAAGAAAGTTTAACATCATCTCGGTTCTGAGAGTTCCTGAACCTGTGAAGAAAATTGGAATAGAGATCAACATTGACACATTTCCGCCCTTTTTATTGCTCATGAAAACCACACATTGCATGTTGTACCACCATAAAGCGTGACCTTCAGAGGTGGTGGTCCAGATTACTGCACACACCGCTACCTCTAATACCCAGTAGCACGTCCTCTTGCATTGATGCGTGCCTGTATTCATCGTGGCATACTATCCACAAGTTCATCAAAGCACTGTTGGTCCAGATTGTTCCACTTCTCAACGGCAATTCGGCGTTGATCCCTCAGAGAGGTTGGTGCGTCACGTCGTTCATAAACAGCCTTTTTCTATCCCAGGCATGTTCGATAGAGTTCATGACTGGAGATCATGCTGGCCACTCTAGTCGAGTGGTGTCGTAATCCTAAAGGAAGTCAATTACAAGATGTGCAAGATGGGAGCGCGAATTGTCGTCCGTGAAGACGAGCGCCTCGTCAATATGCTGCCGATATGTTTGGACTATCGGTCAGAGGATGGCATTCACGTATTGTACAGCCATAATGGCGCCTTCCATGACCACCAGCGGCGTACGTCGGCCCCACATAATGCCACCCCAAAACAGCAGGGTATCTCCACCTTCCTGCACTCGCTGGACAGTGTGTCTCAGGCGTTCACACTGACCGGGTTGCCTCCAAACACGTCTCCGACGATTGTCTGATTGAAGGCATACACGACACTTAACGGTGAAGAGAACGTGATGCCAATCCTGAGCGGTCCATTCGGCATGTTGTTGAGTCCATCTGTACCGCGCTGCATGGTGTCGTGCTTACAAAGATGGACATCGGCATGTACGTCGGTAGTGAATTTTCGCATCATGCAGTCTATTGCGCACAGTTTGAGTCGTAACACGACGTCCTGTGGCTGCACGAAAAGCATTATTCATCATGGTGGCGTTTCTGTCAGGGTTCTTCCGAGCCATAATCCGTAGGTAGCGATCATCCACTGCTCTAATAGCTCTTGGGCGACCTGAGCGAGGCATGTCATCGGCAGTTCCTGCCCCTTTGTATCTTCTCCATGTACGAACAACATCGCTGTGTTTCACTCCGAGACGCCTGGACACTTCCCTTGTTGAGAGCCCTTCCTGGCACAAAGTAACAATGTGGACGCGATCAACCGCGATATTGACGGTCTAGGAATGGTTGAACTACCGACAACACGGACCGTGTATCTCCTTCGTGGTGGAATGACTGGAACTGATCGGATGTCAGACCCTCTCCGTGTAATAGGCGTTGCTTATGCATGAATGTTTCCATCTTTGGGCGGGTTTAGTGACATCTCTGAACAGTCAAAGGGACTGTGTCTGTGATACAATATCCACAGTCAACGCCTATCTTCAGGAGTTTTGGGAACCGGGGTGATGCAAAACTATTTTTGATGCGTGTATTATCAGCCCATATTGGTACGAAAATCCAAGGACAATAAATCATATCAAAATATTTTATTTGAATATCCACGAAGATATTTTTAAATCTAGACATCACACGTCACGAAAACGCCTGCCTTATCAAATTTAATAACCGGGACGCACGCAACTTTCAGCTACCACATGCGGCTCCTTCACTGGCCATACTGATTAAGCTTCCTCCTGCTACACTTGCGAAACTGCACTGTCCATTGTGCTTTCCGGCAACCATTATATTATTGGCCTTTAGCTAACCCCATTCAGCTCATTCTTACATAAACTGAACTGATATGGGCAGGTATTTACTATTAAAATATTTTTAACATATTTTATACTTTTGTTTGCGCACATTAACGGAGGCACAAACAAACACATACACACACATTTGCTGAAGACAACACATAAATGGTAACATTTATGACAAAACAATTTAATCATTGTATATTCAGATGTTGTAGAACACTTTTTCGCAGTCCATTGTCAGTAATACGCTTGTCTTGGAATTCCCAGGATGAATATCTTGCCAGTATAGGCATCAATAATAGGCAAAAATCCTTGAGATTCCCGATTCCCAGGGTGGATGTATAATTAAGTTTGTACGGAAACCTCAGTGCTCGAGCCCTACTCACACTTGGCCATCTTTTTACGAGGTTACAATACAATAGCTTATGAACTAAGCTTACGTAATTTAGTATGTATATAATTTCGAATATACGATAACCATTAAATTATCCGGTAAAAAAAAAGTTCTATATCTCTGAGGAAGGACTCGCACCACTTCGTCTAACATGACAGAAATGAACACCTCAGCCGACCGGTGTGGCCGTGCGGTTCTAGGCGCTTCAGTTTGGAACCGCGTGACCGCTACGGTCGCAGGTTCGAATCCTGCCTGGGCCATGGACGTGTGTGATGTCCTTAGGTTAGTTAGGTTTAAGTAGTTCTAAGTTCTAGGGGACTGATGCCCACAGATGTTAAGTCTCATAGTGCTCAGAGCCATTTGAACACCTCATTAATTATTAGCGATTAAAAATTAAATTAAAACTTGTTCATTTGTGTGTGACATACTTATTATATTTTCTCGACGTATCAAGCTTAATTAAGATCCCATTACTACGAGTCAGTGGAACAAATACTTTGTCGAATTTATGAAATTACAGTCTTTAATACTCGTACGTCCTAATATGTGAAGAAAGAACATGATTTTCATTCAGTTTCATTTGCCGTTTAATCAACTAATGACGTCGTTGCCAATCTGTGCGTATTGGCAAGGAGCGTGAGGTAAGCGAAATCGTAATCAACTACAAGTGCAGAAGTACGGACCTTTAAGACGAGTTAATTAGCTAGGAGCCCGTTTCTCGTCTGTCGATAAGTTAACTGAGGCGTGAAGGCCGCAGTCCTCATTAGTATTTCAAAGTGTTTGAGACCGCTGCAGCAGATTAGGGAGGAATTGTGAGCGAGCGAGGCGCGTCGCTACGCCCCGCAGAAGCACCTCGTGGCACGCCAGCGGAAACGCTCTGGCCCGTAGCGCTGGGGTGTGGCAGTCAGACGGCGCTGACAAATGGGGCCCCACGCCGCCATCTGAGAAGCCAGCCGCAGGCGTCTGCCGGCGCCAAGAAATTACGGGGGCCTCGTCTCACTAGGGCCACGCCCACTGACTGCTGCATTACTGCCCAGATGTTAGGAAGACCAAACTAACAGCCACCTTTGCGCACAATCGCCACAGCTGTTGCGGAGAACTACAGACCGTCAGTGACTCGTTCCAACTTCCGAAGCGTTACTTCGTGTAAATCGATATAAAAATGCTGTCACGTGATACCAGACCCAGCTCAGAAAAATACCCAACTACTTGTCCGTGGAGCGGAGGAACCGTCATAGAAGAACGCTACCGTAGTTATTTCTGAGGGTTCAGTTCTTGTGTTACTCCCAGTAATAACTGATACCTCACCTATGTTATATCTCTGTAACTGTGATTTACGGAGATGTTTACGGTTGTACTTAAGACCAGCCACAATATTATCTCTCCAATTTTCCAATGCACGAATGATGACCTTCATTTATTTAGAAGATGGGCATGAAGTCTGTGTAGCAGTTGAAGATTATCCTCTTTTCACACCCTAATTTAATCAGTGAATATATCTGTGCAGCAGTTCAGCCCATACCTCTCGACAGTACATTTCAAAAAAGTATTCAAAATCTCAGCCTAATCCTCCATATCGATCTAAACTGCTTTGTAAAGAAGGTCTCAACAGGCAGACCACCTGTCTCTGACCCACAGAATGTTTTCGTAAAGATTTACACCAACAGGAGAGACGAGGAATATCGGAAGTACCAGTTAGACGTGATGCAAGGTATCCATAGATAGCTTAGCCGAAATAGACGGAGCTAACCATGTTGTGTTACATATCTGCCACTGGTATACTACAATATACGAATTCTTGTTTATGCGAAGAAACAAAATGGTTAGTTAGATTTGGTAGTTTTAAGGTTGCAGGACAAACAAACTCAATGAAACTGCAAGCATTAACCAGAATAAATAGAGACAAATCGTTCACCTTATCTGCTACTACTTCTTTTCGTATAGTGGAGTAATGTAAGAAGTCCGCTCCAGCTTAATTTTTTACTGTGGTGGAATATCAATAATCGTGAGAAAGAAACAGATATTGACATTGAACAGGATTTCATGGCAAGAATTCTCGCTGCTTCCATTGTTTCTCGATCAACAAAGGATTTCATCGAAGGAAATGACAAACCTATAATGAAGGAAGTGGACATAATGATGTTTTATTTGCAGCACATTTCGTAGTCTAAGCACTCAGGTAAGTTATTTCAGATGTGTACTTGGATATTATCACAGTCAGTCAACCAACCGTAATTTTGAACCTCTCCTCGAATTTTCTTGTATTTTTCCACACTGAATTTTGCAGGTCAGTTTCTAAGTCTGAAACTGATGCGTCCCCCCCCCCCCCCCCCCCTCTACCAACACTTGAAATCTGTGTTTTCATCACATAACTAAAATGCGGGCGTCAGTCAGAAGACTAGTTTGAAGCAGTCCTCCAAGCTACTCTACCTTGTACAAGCCCTTTCATCTCAGATTAACTACTGCAACCTTCATCCATTTGAACTTGCTTACTGTATTCCTCGCTTGGTCTCCCACTACAATTTTTCACACACACACACTTCCACCAATTCTTAGCTGACGATCCCTAGGTGTGTATGAATGTGTCCTGACATCGGATCCTTATTTTCAGTCAAATAATGGCTGAAACTTCCTGTCTCGCTATTTCTGCTCACTACTTGCTCAATAGTTACACGATCTAATTATCTAATCTTGGGCATTCTTCTGTAGCACCACATTTCTAAAGCTTGTATTCTTTTCTTTCCTGAATTTCTTATCGTCTACGTTTCACTTCCGTACGTGGCTACACTCCGAACAACTACCTTCAGAAAATACTTTTTCTTCCTCAGAAATGTTTTTCTTGCCATTTCCAGTCTACCTATTAAATCTTTTCTACTTCGGACGTCATCAGTCACATTACTGACTATATAGCAAAATTCATTCATTACTTACAGTAACTCATTTTCTAATCTAATTTCTTCGCTGACAACTAATTTAATTCGACTGCTTTCCGTTAGTCTTATTTTGTTTTTGTTGATATCCACCTTACTTCATTCTTTTATGACACTGCTCTTCCAAGGCCTTTGCTGTTTCTGATAGAACTATGATGTCACCAGTATGCCCCAAAGTTTTCATTTCTTCTCTCTGAACTTTAATTCCACTTCCAAATTTTTCTTAGATTTTCTTTACTGCTTACTCAGTTGTACTTTAAATAGCACCTGGGACAGACTAGAACGTTGTGTCACTCTCCTGTCAAACACTGCTTCCCTTCCATGCCCCTCGACTCTTCTAACTGCCGCTGGTTTCTGTACAAGTTGGGTGTACAAAACGTTTCCCTCCCTGTATTTTACCCCAGCTGCGTTGAGAATTGCAACTGGTGAATTCCAGCCAGTATTGTAAAAAGCTTCCTTCAAGTCCACAAATGCTATAAACGTTGTTTCATCTTTCTCTAACCTAAGTTTCAAGACAAGCCTACGAAACCCTCACTCTTTTAAAGAGGAGGTATGATGCCAGCTAGTTGCCAAAATAGATTTTCACACTGTAAAACACTGCTATTTAGACTATGTGCAAACGGAATTAATATACTCTAATTTTCGTCCGAGAAATGGCTCAGTGGGTGAGGTTAATCATAAATTTCCTCTAATTATACAAAGGGACGGCTAACTATGAATGGAAACTTAAAGGCAAAATAAATCCTTGAGTTTATAAACAATTACTGATTTTTAAACGTTGTTAGATAATTCTGTGAAAGATTACTCTTGATATGACAAATAACAATAATGAATCGAAGAATCAAATCCTGAATAAAATGTGGTGGCAAAAGTTACAGAGCATACGATCGGAAATTCAGCTACCTAACATACTAAAACTGACTAATCAAAATCCGCGACATGAGGACAGTTATTGCTTATCATGCTCGAAATATAAGTGAAGTTGTTGTGCAACTGTGCCTACTCCGGCAGCCAAGCAGTAGGTGTAAAGATAACACTAAAAATTAGTCAAGATAATTTCAAATAACGGAAACGTATGGCTCTCTTTCTGCCACAGAAAACGAGCACCCAAACAAAAGTGGGAAAAGGTAGCATAAGAAAATTACATTTAGAGTTGCGCATACATTGTCATCTAAATAATTGATCGAGAGTACCAGAGAAGAATAGTGATGAAGAAAAGTGGTATCACAGACACGATAAATTAAACGTACAGAATGGAAGAAAATATGTAATCAAGGTAGCAAACAATCATAAATAACTAAATGTCACATATAACTCTAATAGTCGATAATGGATAAAACTAGTTCCTGATAAGCTGATGTTTGTGCCACAAGTCTCTTACAGTAAATTTCGCTAACTTGATCATAGCTGAAGCTTGTTTCTGGAAAAAAAGAAAAAAACAAACGAGTTGACCGTATCAGTATTTAAGGGATCTCTTTCGTTTTTTACGATGTTGTGTAAATGTGTTTCGTAATTTAAACCGCAATTTTTCTCGCCACATTCGCAAGTATTGATTTTACGTGCATAGATTGTTTACCTATAGTATGTATTATCCTTCCGAATGCGACTTCCTTTTTAATTAATTTCAGACTCCATGTGTGTCCCGTCATCATGTTGGGCCACGACAAGAAATGGGAAAGCAGAACGGCAGCGCTGCAAATGATTCACCTGACTTTTTATTGTTGTTGTTGTTGTGGTCTTCAGTCCTGAGACTGCTTTGATGCAGCTCCCCATGCTACTCTATCCTGTGCAAGCTTCTTCATCTCTCAGTACCTACTGCAACCCACATCCTTCTGAATCTGCTTGGTGTATTCATCTCTTGGTCTCCCTCTACGATTTTTACCCTCTACGCTGCTCTCCAGTACTAAATTGGTGATTCCATGATGCCTCAGAACATGTCCTACCAACCGATCCCTTCTGCTATTCAAGGTGTGCCACAAACTTCTCTTCTCCCCAATCCTATTCAACACCTCCTCATTAGTTATGTGATCTACCCATCTAATCTTCAGCATTCTTCTGTAGCACCACATTTCGAAAGCTTCTATTCTCTTTTTGTCTAAACTATTTATCGTCCATGCTTCACTTCCATACATAGCTACACTCCATACAAATACTTTCAGAAACGACTTCCCGACACTTAAATCTATACTCGATGTTAACAAATTTCTCTTCTTCAGAAATGCTTTCCTTGCCATTGCCAGTCTACATTTTATATCCTCTCTAATTCGACCATCATCAGTTATTTTGTTCCCCAAATAGCAAAACTCCTTTACTACTTTAAGTGTCTTATTTCCTAATCTAATACCCTCAGCATCACCCTACTTAATTCGACTACATTCCATTATCCTCGTTTTGCTTTTGTTGTGGTTCATCTTATATCCTCAAGACACTATCCATTCCGTTCAACTGCTCTTCCAAGTCCTTTGCTGTCTCTGACAGAATTACCTCAGAATTTTTATTTCTTCTCCATGGATTTTAATATCTACTCCGAATTTTTCTTTTGTTTCCTTCACTGCTTGCTCAATATACAGATTGAATAACATCGGGGAGAGGCTACAATCCTACTCACTCCCTTCCCAACCACTGCTTCCCTTTCATGCCCCTAAACTCTTATAACTGCCATTTGGTTTCTATACAAATTGTAAATAGCCTTTCTCTCCCTGTATTTTACCCCTGCCACCTTCAGAATTTGAAAGAGAGTATTCCAGTCAACATTGTCAACAGCTTTCTCCAAGTCTACAAATGCTAGAAACGTAGGTTTGCCTTTCCGTAATCTAGCTTCTGAGATAAGTGACTTTTTATTATACAGCATAATTTAATGTGAGCCATCTACCGCCATCTACCGAAAAGCTGACGTACTTTGATTACATTTTGTGACGTCATGGAATCATGTAACTGCCCAACCGAATACATTATTAACCCCATTGACCTTATCACTGATGTCTAACTGTTATTGGCATCAATCTTATATCAGTGACGGCATTATCTTCAGCTGACAATTCATGCTTTCTCCCTCCTCATCCCTCCACACCCCCTCCAACCTACACCTCCACATCACCAGTCAATCTCAGTTTAGCAATAAAATGAGACAGCCAGTCACAGTGTAGTCAAAATATATATGAAATAATTACGTGATCTTCAGTTGAATACGCTAAAAATGGCACCAAATTAAAAATAAATAAGTAAGCTTTATTTCAATTGCCATCATGTTGAAAGATATGTGTGTATTATGGGGTTACGTTGAAAGATATCTGCCTCTGGAATGCTTACGTCACACACACACACACACACACACACGTTATATACTGACTGGAAAAATGGGAAAATATCGCAACACCAAGAAGTGGTTGTGCGACTTGGGTGCCAGTCGCATAGGAGCGGCGCTTAAAGCAGATCGGATTTGGTTTAAAAACACTCTGTAATGGTCGTCAGCGTTAGCTGGCTTTGATGTTGGACGTTGTGAGCTGATGTTAGTCAAGAATGCGTTTAAGATGACAAACACGCCATTATGAACACTTCACTAAATTTGAAGGAAGTCGTGCAACGGTGTTTCGAGAGGCAAAATGTTCCGTCGGCAATATTGCAGAAAACTTGGCAGGAATGTAGCCACTGCACATGATTGATGGCGGTGTTTGTCACAAGAATGTACTGTCACAAGAAGACCGGGCTCCAGCCGGCCCCGTGACACTACCGACAGGGAAGATCATCGTGTTCGGCGTAATGCTCTGACGAATTGTACTGCATCTGCGGCAGCAATTTGAGCAATAGTTGGCTGCTCAGTGACACAACGAACCGCTACAAATCGGTTACTTCACGACAGCCCCAAACCATAAGCTCTGTAGCTTGCATTCCACTGGCCCCAAACCACCGCCATTTGCGACTTCAGCGGTGTCGAGCTAGAGCTCAGTGAGTGCAGGGTGGAGGTCTGTTGTGTTTTTTGATGAAAGCTGGTTCGGCCTCTGTGCCAATGATGGCACTGTGCAGCCAGATGATGGCCTACAACCAGTCTGTCTGCGTGTTAGAAACACTGGACCTATACCTGGAGCTATGGTCTGGCATGCGTTTTTGTACAACAGCAGAAGCACTCTCGTGATTATCCCACGCATTTTGAACACAAATAGTATGTTGGCTCAAATGGCTCTGAGCACTATGGGACTTAACTTCTGAGGTCATCAGTCGCCTAGAACATAGAACTAATTAAACCTAACTAACCTAAGGACATCACACACATCCATGCCCGAGGCAGGATTCGAACCTGCGACCGTAGCGGTCGCTCGGCTCCAGACTGTAGCGCCTAGATCCGCACGGCCACTCCGGCCGGGTTAGCAGATTCCCAACGCTTCAGACTAAAAGTATGCGATGTTACACAACGCCGTGAGAACAACTTCGACTACTTGAATAGTGGCATCCTGATATATGTATGTAGCGTGCACGCGTGTGTTTCAGCTGTTGATATTTATTGCTACTGATTTGTTAGCATATGTTACCAACTTTAAATAAATATTACGTGATGTAGGTATTTTCGAAGTATATCTGGATAAGAAAATGACTACGGTAGACATTACTCTTAGAACTTCTGGCCCTACTTTTATACGTAAATAATTTGACAACTTTGGCAGTCGCGAGCAAATGGTTTTATTTTCTTTCATAAAGAATCCTGCAGTATCTTATGGAAAGAGGAGGAGTACTGTAGTTTGCGAGCCAGATGGAGAGAGTGATGACTGTAGCATGAGTGGTTCCTCTAGTGATACCACTAACTGAGGTGAAGAGATTGGAAAGCAGGCCAAAGAAAGTATGAAGGTGATAGCACATCAACCGTACTCCTCTACAAGTTTGTGGGTTGAGTATACCTTTTAGATTCACTAATTGCAGTATACAGAATCAACATTAGATCGAAGACGTTCTACCGTCTGCTATTTTTTTGACTTCTTCGATATGAGGATAGTAAATCCATGGCTGTTACGCAGCAGGTGCTGTGATTCTCTCAGTGTACCTAAGAATTGGCAGAGGCTACTTTGTCAGTCCGTAGCTGACGTAGCTAATTCTCTGTGTAAAAATAATCTGTTACGGGTCACAGATTGACGAGTAATACACAAAACTTTCACGAACTGGTGTTTTGTATACTACTTCCTTTTCTGGAGGGCTTCCTTGACTATTCTTCAAATGAATCTGAGTGTGGCATCTATCTTATTTGTGATTAGTTTACTGTGGTCGATTCACTTCAAATCTTTCTGTATCCACACTCCCAGATATTTCATGGAAGTAACTGTTCCCAGTGATCGTTCTACGACCATCTATTCGTTCAGTAAAGGGTGTTTCTACGTTGTGTTGTTGTTGTGGTCTTCAGTCGAGAGACGGGTTTGATGAAGCTTTCCATGCTGCTCTATCCTGTGCAAGCTTCTTCATCTCCGAGTAACTACTCAAACCTACATCCTTCCAATTCTGCTTAGTGTATTCATCTTTTGGTCTCCTTCTACGATTTTTACCGTCCACGCTTCCTTGCAGTACAAAATTGGTGATCTCTTGATGCCTTACAATGTGTCCTACAATCCGATTCCTTCTTCTAGTCCCGTTGTGCCACAAATTCCTCTTCTCCCCAATTCTATTCAGTACCTTCTCATTAGTTACGTGATCTACCCATCTACAATGTGTCCTACCATCCGATTCCTTCTTCTAGTCCCGTTGTGCCACAAATTCCTCTTCTCCCCAATTCTATTCAGTACCTTCTCATTAGTTACGTGATCTACCCATCTAATCTTCAGCATTCTTCTGTAGCACCACATTTCGAACGCTTCTGTTCTCTTCTTGTCTAAAATATTTATTGTCCATGTTTCACATCCATACATGGATACACTCCATACAAATACATTTACAAAAGACTTCCTGACGCTTAAATCTATACTCAATGTTAATACATTTCTCTTCTTCAGAAACGCTTTCCTTGCCACAGCCAGTCTACATTTTATATCCACTCTGCTTTGACCATTATAAGTTATTTTGCTCTCCAAATAGTAAAACTCAGTTACTACTTTAAGTGTCTCGTTTCCTGATCTGATTCCTTCAGCATCACCTGATTTAATTCGACTACACCCCATTATCCTCGTTTGGTTTTGTTAATGTTCATCTTATATAGCCCTTTGAAGACACAGTCCATTCTGTTCAGCTGCTCTTCCAGGTCCTTTGCTGTCTCTGACAAAATTACAATATCGTCGGCAAACCTCAAAGTTTTCATTTCTTCTCCATGGATTTAATTCCTACTACAAATTTTTATTTTGTTTCCTTTACTGCTTACTCAATATACAGATTGAATAACATCTAAGTCATTGCTTTCCTTTCGTGACCCTCCTCTGTTATAATTGCCGTCTGGTTTCATTAAAATTTGTAAATCGCTTTCGCTCCCTCTATTTTGCCCCTACCACCTTCAGAATTTGAAAGAGAGTATTCCAGTCAACATTGTCATAAGCTTTCTCCAATTGTACAAATGCTAGAAACGTAGGTTTGCCTTTCCTGAGCCTGTCTTCCAAGATGAGTCGTAGGGACAGTATTGCCTCACGTGTTCCAACATTTCTACTTAATTCAAACTGGTGTTCTCCGAAGTTGGCTTCTACCACTTCTTCAATTCGCCTGTAAAGAATCGGTTTAGTGTTTTGCAACCGTGACTTACTAAACTGATACATCGGTATTTGTCACACCTGTCAACGCCTGTTTTCATACGACTTGGTCACCAGATGGAAGAGTTTTGTTGTGGCTAGCTGTTCCGAGGCTGTCAGCAGTTCTAATGAAATGTTGTCTACCCTGGGGCCTTGTTTCGACTTAGGTGTTTCGATGCTCTGTCAAATTCTTCACGCAGTATCATATCTCCCATTTCATCTTCCTCTACGACCTCTTCCATTTCCATAATATTGCCCTCGAGTACATCGCCCTGGTAACGACCCTCTACATACTCCTCCCACCTTTCTGCTTTCTCTTCTTTGCTTGGGGACGGGTTTTCCATCTGAGATCTTGATATTCATGCAGGTGGTTCTCTTTTCTCCAAAGTTCTCTTTAATTTTCCTGTAGGCAGTATCTATCTTACCCCTAGTGATACAGGCTTCCATATCTTTACATTTGTCCTCTAGCGGCCCCTGCTTAGCCATTTTGCATTTCCTGTCGATCTCTTTTTCGAGACTTTTTTTTTCTTTTTCGCCTGCTTTGTTTACTGAATTTTTATATTTCCTCTGTTCATAAATTAAATTAAATATCTCTTGTGTTACCCAAGTATTTCCACTAGCCCTTCTCTTTTTACCTGCTTGACCCTCTGCTGCCTTCAGTATTTCAACTCCCAAAGCTACCCATTCTTCTTCTACTGTATTTCTTTCCCTTGTTCCTATCAATCGTTCCGTAATACTCTTTGAAACTCTCTACAACCTCTGCTTCTTTCAGTTTATCCGGGTACCATCTCCTTGAATTTCTACCTTTTTGCAGTTTCTTCATTTTTAATCTAAAGTTCATAACCAATAAATAGGGGTCAGAGTCCACATCTGCCCCTGGAAATGCTTTACAATTCAAAACGTGTTTCCTAAATCTCTGTCCTACCATTGTATAATCTATCTGAAACCTTGCAGTGGCTCCAGGCCTCTTACACGTATGCAACCTTCCTTCATGATTCTTAAACCAAGTATTAGCTTTGGTAAAAAATTGTGCAAAATTCTACCAGGTGACTTCCCCTTTCATTCCTTATCCCCAGTCCATATTCATATTCTACTTTTCCTTCCTTCCTTTCCCTACAATTGCATTCCAGTCCCCGATGCATACTAAATTTTCGTCTCTTTTAATTGTCTGAATAATTTATTTTATCACATCATACATTTCTTCAATCTCTTCATCATCTGCGGAAACTAGTTGGCATATAAACTTGTACTACTGTGCTAGGCTTGGGCTTCGTGTCCATCTTGGCTACAATAATGCGTTCACTATGCTGTTTGTAGTAGCTTATCCGCGTTCCTGTTATTTTCTTCATTACTAAGCCCACTCCTATATTTCCGTGATTTGATTTACTATTTACAACCCTTTATTCACCTGACCAGAAGTCTTGTTCCTCCTGCCAAGGAACTTCACTTTGATACATGCCGAAACCTACTTTTAAGTCTGTAGGCTTCTCTCCGTTGAAAATGACGCGCTGTTGCTGTTCGCTAGAAACTCGTCAATCCAATGACACAGTTGGCAACTGCTATATGCCTGTATTTTGTTTATTAAGTGATAGTGGACAATTGTTTCGAACTCCTCCTGGAAGTCAAGGAACACGGCATCTACCTGGGTTCTTGTGTCTACTGCTGCCTGTGTCTCGTGGAAGGACAGAGCGAGCTGGGTTTTACACAATTGTTTTTTTCGGAAACGTGTTAATTTCTAAAGAAAAAAATTATCGGTCACTAGAGACGTCACAGTATTTCAGCGTAAAATATGTCCAAATTTCTACAACAGACTGACGTCAGAGATATAGGCTTAGTGACGTGTCCTGTTTTCCAATCATTAGGAACGTTACAGTCCTCCAGAGACCAATGGTACACTGCTGCTGCAAGAATGGCAAACTATTTCACATACTCTACATAGAACTGAATTGGTATCCCGTCATAGAGGGTGGCATTTCTTCTGATGACCGATTTCAGTTGGGTTTCTATGCAGAGGTCATTTATTGCGATATCTGTCATTTTGTCGTTCATGTGACGATTTAAAGGAGGAGCAACAGTGCGATCTTCCTTTGTGAAACACTTCTGGAAAAACACGATAAGTAGCTTAGTCTTTTCTTTGTCCTCCTCCGGTGCAAACCCATTATGGTCACAGGGTGTCTGAACAAATGGCTTCCATCAGATTATTCATTTAACATAAGACCAATACATTTACCGACCTCCTATCAAGTCTGTAGATAGAACTCGATGAACACTTCACTCACAGTCTTCCTTACGCTACGTTTCGCTTCGTTTATTTTTTATTGTTTGTGATACTTTGGCTAAATTTAAATTTTCAGTGCAGGTCTCTTGGCTTTTCAGCAGCTTTCTAACGTGGCTGTCGCACCACTGAAGGTCCCTCACATCTTTGCTCAGAATATACTGGTCTACCACATACTGTATAGTGCCCTGAAACTTTGTTCAATGAGGCCTAACATTGCTGGTGGTACAGATGAAATTTTAATGTCACCTGCCTAGTAAACCGAAATCATTTTATTCTCACGCTTGATAAACAGAAAGATCTTCCTCCCTTTCCCTCTGTGCCTATTTTCAGCCATATTCAGTGATGCTCTAATGCCCTTATGATATAATTCACTGCCGTATGTTAATTGAGCTGAAAAGCTTACGTCTGTCACTAGCAAGTTTACGGTATTACCGTCACAAGTTAATTCTCTGATTAAGTGATTAAGGTAATTTTCGTATATGGCACTTAGAATAATTTCACGTGACTTCGGCCGGCCGCTGTGGTCGATTCTAGGCCCTTGAGTCCGGAACCACGCGGCTGTTACGGTCGCAGGTTCAAATCCTGCCTCGGACATGGATGTGTGTGATGTTCTTAGGTTAGTTCGGTTCAAGTAGTTCTATGTCTAGGGGACTGATCATCTCATATGTGAAGCCATTTGAACCATTCACATGACTCCCTGCCCCTTCTTCCTGTCTTAATCACTTGAGCCTCCCTGTCTATAATAGGTAAGCTGATGTCTCCACTTAAAACTATAATACGCTCGAGCTATGCAAGTTTATCTCAAAGTTTCCTCTCATCTGTTCTGCCATTACTGCTGCTGAGGCAGAGAGTCTATAAAATCAGTCGAAGGCCACATTCGATAACCTTTAACACTTACCTTTTCGCAGGTTACCTCGCATTACAGCAAGTGAACAGCAAGTGAGAGATGTAAGATAATTAATAATTCTATATAATACATACTTACATTTCCTTTGTTTTCAAGCGTCCTTGGAAGAAAAATCGTTGAATGATGTTGTCTCCTTTGATGATACATCAGTATCATTACCAAGTGAAAGCTCTGCTTTTACAACCGACCTTCCTGATGAATCACTAAGTAATGGGGAGGGGTTCCCTGGAATTGGTGTGAATACATACTGAATCGCAAAGTGGTAGAAGCAACGATTCCCCAGAACTCATTATCTTATGTGAAACGCCTACTCAAAAAGTTTCCAGGATTTTCCAGCTCTCCATGCTACTATATCCTGTGTAAGCCTATTCATCGCCTAATAAATACAATAACCTATAGTGTGTTGAAACTAATTAGCGTATTCATCTCTTGGTCTCCCTCTATAGTTCTTATCGCCCTGCCGCCAGACCCCCCCCCCCCCCCCTTTCTCCCTTGATGTCGCATCATATTCTGTTAACGAACTCTTCTTACAGTCAAGTCGTGCTACAAATTTATTTCCTCCGCAATTCGTTTCACTACATCCTTAATGGGTACATGATTTAACCATCTAATCTTCAGCACTCTGCCGGCCGCGGTGGCCGGGCGGTTCTAGGCGCTCAGTCCGGAACCGCGCGACTGCTACGGTCGCAGGTTCGAATCCTGCCTCGGGCATGGATGTGTGTGATGCCCTTAGGTTAGCTAGGTTTAAGTAGTTCTAAGTTCTAGGGAACTGATGACCACAGAAGTTAAGTCCCATAGTGCTCAGAGCCATTTGAACCATTCAGCACTCTTCTGTAGCACCGCGTCTCAAAAGTTTCTATTCCCTCCTTGTCTGAATCGTTCACTATCCACGTCTTACTTGCGTACAAGGATACACTGAAGACAAATACCTTCAGGAAGACTTCTTAGCACTTCAGTCTGTGTATGATGTTAAAAAATTTCTCTTCTTCAGAAACGCTTTACTTGTCACTGCCATTCTACAATTTATGTCTCTGTTCTTCGACAATTTTTAATTATTTTACTGCACAAATCTGAAAATTGATTTATTACTTTCAGTGTTTCTTTCCCTATTAAATTCCCTCAGCATCACCTGATTTAATTCGGTTACATTCCAATAACCTTGTTTTTCTGTTGTTAATGTTCACCATATATTCTAGTCACAAGACACTTTCGATACCGTTCAGCTGCTCTTCCAAGACCTCTGCTGACTGTGACAAAATCGCCATGTCGTCGGCAAACTTAAAAGTTTTTATTTTCTGTCTGAATCTTCGTTCCTTGTCGAAATACAGGGTGTCCATCAAGTCCATTTACAAATTCAAAATTTTATTACAACGGCAGTTGTTGAAATATTGTGCAAAATTTCTTTTATTGTAATCACTGTTTACTTAAGTTTTTATATACTAAAGTTTTGCATTTCAGATACTCTGTTGATGAAAGGAACTGAACCTCTATAAAATGCCAACTCCTCAAGAGGAGGCACAATATGTGTCCTGGTTTATTGAGACAAAATCAAATGTTCAGACTCAACGAAACTTCAGAACGAAGTCTCGAAGAGATCCACTATTGCGCCCTTCAATCCGTGCATGGCACAAAAAATTAATGGAGACAGGGACAGTGTTGGACAAACGGGGGAGCGGGCGACCAAGAACATCCGAGGAAAACATCGATCGTGTTTTATACGTCTTCACTCGTTCACCTACGAAGTCCATCCGCACTGCTGCCAGCAGTTGCAACTACCACATTCAAATGTGCATAATGTCCTCTACAAGAACTTACCGTTGTACACTTACAAAGTGCATCTGTTACAGACACTTGAGACAAATGACAAGCCAAAACGGACAGATATTGCACTCAACATGCTGGAACGCCTTTCGGAGAATGAAGCATTCTTCAAGCGAGTTTGTTTCAGTGACGAGGCAACTTTTCATTTTTCTGGGACACTAGGGAGCTTCACCAGGATACTCCAAAAGTGAATGTGTGGTGTGGAATCATGGGTAACCGAATATATGGTCAATTTTTCTTCAACGAGTCAACAATTACTGCAGATGTTTACCTCGGCCTTCTGATTGAATATGTAGCACCACAACTGATTGACTTACAACAAACTACCGTTTTGCAGCAAGATGGTGCACCACCATATTGGGGACAGCATGTTCGTCGGGTCCTCAACGAAACAGGCAGATGGATTGGGAGATATGGGCCAATTTCTTGGCCACAGCATTCGCCAGATATCACTCCCTTGGACTTTTCTATGGGGGTGTATAAAAGATATTGCGTATCAAACACAGATAGAGGCCATTACTGACATAAAGCAAAAGATTCGTACTGCCATTGCCACCATTGATGACGCTATGCTACAGCGAACATGACAAGAGATCGAGTGCCGTCTTGATGTGCTTCGTGGAACTAAAGGCGCCCATATAGAGATCTATTAAACAGTGTCAAAAAACTTTTATACAATCGAAGTAATATTGTTAAAATATTTCAACAACTGCCGTTGTAATAAAATTTTGAAGTTGTAAAAGGACTTTACAGACACCCTGTATTTCTTTAATTTCCTTTACTGCTTGCCCAATATACAGATAGAATAACATCGGGGTAGGCTACCACGCTGTCTCACTCCCTTCACAACCATTGCTGCTCTTTCATGCCCCTCGACCCTTGTTAAGTGCCGTCTGATTTCTGTACAAGTTGTAAATAGCCTTTGGCTCCATTGATTCTACCCCTGCCAGCTTAATAATTGCAAAACGTGTACTTCTGTCAACATTAACAAAAACTTACTCTACAAATGCTGTAAACAGAAGTTTGGCTTTCCTTTATCTTCTAAGAGAAGTCACCGGGTCATTACTGCGTTCGTGTTTCTACATTTTTCTGGAGTAGAAACTGATCTTCCCCAAGGCCGCCTTCTAGCAGCTTTTTTCCATTCTTTTGCAGAGAGTGCGTGTTAATTTATAACGATGACTTACCGAACTGATAATTCGTTAACATTCCGACCTGGCAGCACCCGCCTTCTTTGTAACTGGAATTATTACATTCTTCTTGAAGTCTGAGGGTATTTCGCCTGTTTCATTCACCTTGCATCCCAGGTGGAATAGATCTTTCACGCCTGGCTGTCCCAAAAGTATCCGGACACCCCCAAAAACACACTTTTTCATAATAGGTGCATTGTGCTGCCACCTTCCGCCAGGTACTCCACATCAGCGACCTCAGTAGTCACTAGACATCGTGAGAGAGCAGAATGGGGCGCCCCGCGGAACTCACGGACTTCGAACGTGGTCAGGTGACTGGGTGTACAAACCGACCTAATCTGTTGACTGACGGAGACCGCCGACAGTTGAAGAGTGTCGGAATGTGTAATAGGGAGACATCTATCCAGACCATAACACAGAAATTCGAAACAGCATCAGGATCCACTGCAAGTACTATGACAGGCCGGAGGTGAGAAAACTTGTATTTCATGGTCGAGCGGCTGCTCATAAGCCACACATCACGCCAGTATGTGCCAAACGACGACTCGCTCGATGTAAGGAGCGTAAACAGTGGACAATTGAACAGTGTGAAAACGTTGTGTGGAGTGGCGAATCACCCTACACAACGTGGCAATCCGATGACAGGGTCAGGGTATGGCGAATGCCCGGTGAACGTCATATGCCAGCGTGTGTAGTGCCAAAAGTAACATTTGGAGGCAGTGGCGTTATGGTGTGGTCGTGTTATTCAAGGAGGGGGCTTGCACCTCTTGTTGTTTCGCATGGCACTATCAGAGCACAGGCTTTCATTGATGTTTCAAGCACCTTCTTGCTTCCCACTGTTGAAGAGCAAATCGGGGATGGCGATTGTAGCTTTCAACACGATCGAGCACCTGTTCATAATTCAAGGCCTGTGGTGGAGTGGTTACAAGACAATAACATCCCTGTAGTGGACTGGCCTGCACAGAGTCCTGACCTGAATCCTACAGAACACATTTGGGATGTTTTGGAACTTCAACTTCGTGCCAGGCCTCATCGACCGACATCGATACCGGTTCTCAGTGCAGCACTGAGGTGCCATTCCCGAAGAAACCTTCCAGCACCTGACTGAACGTACGCCTGCGAGAGTGGATGCTATCATCAAGACTATGGGTGTGCCAACACCATACTGAATACCAGCATTGCCGATGGAGGGCGCCAAGAACTTGTAAGTCATTTTCAGCCAGGTGTCCGGATACTTTTGATCAGATAGTGTAGCAGTAGCGGGAGCCTTCTCTGTGCTTAGATTGTTACGTCAGCTGGCAGTAAATACAACTTCATAGTGCATTTAACGCGGCTGTCTAAATAGCACCAGAGTGTGAGCAAATCTCGGACGCTCGATAACGACGCCCTATCATGCACCGCAGCCCGACAGGGAACACTGCAAAGCTGCCAGCCGCTGCTTCCAGCCAGAGTAAGCTCTCAGAGAGGGCATGCTATACTAAATTTTATGTTATGGTCAACTAATGCAGACAAAATCGGGGCGAACCATATCAGACCCGTTTCAAAACATTGACATTTATTTGCTACAGGAACTACACTACATGCAAAATGTAAGGTATCATGAAACCAAGAGTAACGTGTGTGAGTACATTAGCAAAGGCACCCAGGAATTTCAGAGAGAAAGACACCAGCATGGTGATGTATGATACGTAATGACACAAAAAGCTTACGAAGTGTGTCCTGGAAAAAAGGTTTCTACTGCTACTACTACTACTTCTACTACTACCGTGTTTCCAAATATAAATAAACAGTATTGTCCTTTTGCGGGGTCGAGGTGATGGGTGCTGTAGTATTGTAGTATTGGTCACCTTGTCATTCACAATTCACAATGGTGATGTTAACCCATCAACGGTCTTCTAAATTTAAGAGACACAGTGAAAGCCATTTTTTCGGTTTGTGTTTGGATGCCGAGCGTAATAGAGTGCTTGTTATAAGTTAGGGCATAGTAGAGTTTCTAATATCCTTTTTCTCTGCTTCTGATAAAATACGATTACTTACAAACAACTAAGTTTACCTTGCATCACATAACTGTATAATAACTGCTGAATGAAACCGTAGATTTGAGGTAATGACACTTACCCTATGCACTGACTAATAGTATCCATTTTTAGAAGAGAGGCTAAACTAAACAGAGTGCGGAAGATTCTAAAAAATGCAAAAGAAGCTGTTGCAGAAGGCTTACTGATTAAAAAGGGCGGACGCTGAAAATGTTAAAAAAAATTCAAAATCGAATAAAAGAGTGGTAATGAACAGGACGAGAATGTAAGTCCTACTCTGTATCATATAACTGTGTATCAGTTGGTGAATAAAACCATGCATTTAGGGTAATGCTAGTCCCCATGACTGAGGGGTGATGGTAGTCACCTCTAAACTAACCTTAGGGACCCAATGGTATCAATTCCTATAGAATTCTCATGTGTCAGATGGAAACCTATAAGGAAGGGGACCAAGCTAAATCAATTACAGAAAATTAGAGAAAGGCAGGTCAAGCTGTTGCTGGAAGTTTATCGAGTAAAAAATCCACCGAAGATTTTACAATACATCCTAGCACAATTAATATCATTTTAAGGAGGAGAAATAATTAAGACGTCAGCTTAGGAAGGAAATTACAAGATCGTATTCCTTGCGAATGTGGGAAGCCGAATTATGACGCTGCGTCAGAAGGATAGCATTTGAAGACTAATGTGAACGAAAGACATTTTTTGCCTATAGGAAGCTGTTGACTTACCACAGTGGTGTGTTACAGGACCTGGAAGATTCGCTGCAGGTGCTTGTCGTTTCTGTTGAACTGTTAGAGACGCTGCCATCATTGTAGTCACCATCGTCATATATCGTTTTCTTCTTGTTGCTCACAAACCATAAGTACGGCATGAACTATGTATTACTAATAAACCCTATACATCTTGCATATCGATTATGTGTTGTAATACAAGAAAGCGGGGGTTCTTCCGCTTTCAAGTTAGGCAGCTTGAAGCATGTGGGTGTCAATAGAAGTGCAGTATGCACTGCAAGTCCACTGACGTTTGAGAAGTGATAGTACAGTTCAATACTGAGCGTGAGACACTTCAACATCAAATTTGGACTGGTGGTACCGGGTTATCTGAAAGATTATCGTCCCTCAGTGCTTGTGAACTTGGCTTTCTCAACAGTGGCACCATGTGCATGATTCGTAGCAGAAGAGTGAACAATATTGACACGGTTGATTTCGAAAATTATTACACAAAATTTGTGTTTCACATGTGCCTTCTGGAAAAAATGTGTTTAAAGTATGCGCCGATTTCTAACCACCAAGAATCACAAGGTGGAACTGTTGTAGCTCCCTGTTTAATTCACAAGAGAGTTCAGTTCTCAGATATAAAGCCATTGCTTTCGTCTGTGATCTCATAACTTCTCTAGAAATGAATATGAAGATAATTCATTTGATTAAGAGGTAGTATTTTAGAGGCGCTTAACGCAATGTTGCTTTGGTAGTATATAGTAGGTGCAGATGTATTTACTACACTGAACTACTGTCTCAGCGCGACAAGCAGGTAAAATGTTACAGAAAAGATAAACTATTCATTTTGTATACAGTTTTCGCAAAAAATGAAATTCATTGTCTTCCATTTTATTAAGGCAGTTACATCAATCATAAATTGCCTTTTAACGGAGATATCTTACTCAAGTTGTAACACTTTACTGTATTCTGATGGTAATCTGAAAAATGTGAAAGATGATTAAATTTCTTTTCCTCCCACTGTGTGTGATAGTAAGCCAAAGTCACTGTGATTTATTGTAATATAAATTTATAGTAAATGTGATATATACAGTAGTTTCTACGTGGTATCTTTTTTTCTTTCACTACCTCTGTAGTGTAATTCATAGATGACTATGAGGGAGATGTGAAAATATTGGACATACATGTTTGATGTCATGTGTGGCCCACATATGAGATACAATGTAATGAAGAGTCAGAGGTGAAAAGAGAGAGAGATATGTAATTTCATATGGTTCAAATGGCTCTGAGCACTATGGAACTTAACATCTGTGGTCATCAGTCCCCTAGAACTTAGAACTATTTAAATCTAACTAACCTAAGGACGTCACACACATACACACCCGAGGCAGGACTCGAACATTCGACCGTAGCGGTTGCGCGGTTGCAGACTGAACCGTCTAGAACCGCTCGGCCACACCGGCCGGCATATGTAATTCACTGCGGTGTATAAATCACAGAGATGTTGATGATTAGGCAAATCAGGAAATATTGTACATAATTTTTGATATTGCGTGCAGACACATTTAAGTTGAAATTTAATTAGAAGGTGAAAAGGTATAGATGGAACGAGAGAGAACACAGATAATGCTGAGGCGTATGAGGAAATATTTTGTACACACTTGTGATATTAAACTTAATGATGATGCCTTACAGTATTTACAGAGTTGGAACGTTCTGCAATTTAATAATTGTGTGTGTGTATGTGTGCGTATGTGTGAGTGTGTGTGTGTGTGTGTGTGTGAGAGAGAGAGAGAGAGAGAGAGAGAGAGAGAGAGAGAGAGAGAGAAAGATGGCGCCAATTCAGTCAATTCAGAAGCACATATCTTTGTCGATAACGCCATTTTTCACAAATATCTTCGAACATGAGGCCAATTTAAGTGAAGCTTGCGTCATGTTTTCGGAAATACCACGTAAATTTGAACTTGGCACAATTTTTATGGAGGTCAAATGTCTGACTGGCTGATTTTAATAATATCCAAGGTGTTTGACCGGAGGGGTGAGGGGGAGGGAGAAGTGAGAATGGTGAGGGGGAAGGAGGGCGTGGCTTGTCATGATAATGACGATGTCAGTGACAATGCTGATGACATCACTGATAAGGGTGGGACGTCGTTTGTAAGGAGTGTGACGTCATAGGCGATGCACTGATGTGGGTTACATGACTTTTAGTGTAAATGAAGTACATCGACATACTATTGAGGTTAATCTACTACTGTTGAATCTACATAATTATTGTTGAGCATTTGTCTCCTGTAATGGATATTCAAGAACCGGCCATAGTGACTTTCTGCCGATGAAACAGACCGAGGTCCGAAACTGTGAAATGTGGAAATACGAAAGGAAATGTATATGAGTTTCCACAGAAATTCAAAGCACTCTAGGTTCTCTTGTAATTCCAATCAAGAGAAAAGGTACACTACAATAGTAACTCATAGAAAACAGGTCCTTAGAATTTCCATTTTCTCTTAGCTGATAATACCATTTACCTACTGAATGCTAATGGGAATGTAAAAATAAGAAACGATAAATACGACAAAAGGGAAGAATTTTCTGAATATGTGGCGTGTTAGGTAATAAATATTTCCATGCATTTGGTCGAAGGAAATATATTATATTCTTAGGTGGCTGAAACATATCGCCTATACTACAAATCGAACCATTTAGTCTTGGATATACTCAAGTCTTCACGAAGCAAACAGCATACATATATGCGTCATTGGAGCCAATATAAAGTTCATTAACATTTAAATATAATAAACAAACATTTTGTGATACTCGTTTTATACTAACAGTCTACAAGAGTGTGATTTATCAGCAGGTGTAATGAAAAAATTTATGTCTTACATCAAATGCACATAAAAAATTTCTGTATACTCTGGTCCTGAGTTGAGAACGCCTGCCATTCGGTTCCCTCTGCATGTAATGTATTATTAAATATCTACGAGGACGCATCCAGACTTTCACTAGACAAAGACTAACACGAGAAACGATATCTGCAGAATCTTCCACATCAAAGCGTTGTCAACTATTACACTTTAATTTGAGAGTATAAATCTACAAAACAGATCATTTGGCGATTGAAAATTCTAGGTACTCCCCTTACATTATTGGCTAAGCACATTCATCGGTTCATGAGACATGCAGCATCACAGCCAATACAACCGGATTGCTTGTACGCACACGAGCGATTATTTTGTTTCATAGGAAACGGGAGACCATTATTCGTTAAGCGTATGTTTGAGGACATGTATCAACGTGGTTAACATATGAGCAAATGGCTACGTTTCCAATAATCCGTCTTGTTGCCACCCAAATGGATATTCCGTGCTGTATGAGTCATATGTAAATATGTGAGACGTATGCCATGTACTTTAAAATCGAGAAATCATTTCTGAGCCAGAAAGCCATTAACATATCCATCTCTTACGAAAAATGTGAAAAAAGATGAACGCGAGAAAAGTTTAAGGAAATTCTCGGGAATATTTTAAGAGACGAATTTATATTTCGTCACTCCGATATAAACTGAGGAGCGTGTGCCCATTACATTTAAACAGCGAGCCGCTATACAGGAGAAACTGCTCGCGATCTCCAGTGAGATTAGAGAGGCAGTAATATCGAGCTGTTAGATATATTCTACGATCCAAGTCCTAATGCGGGTACAGAAATGGGGAGAAGCGAACAGAATGCCGAAAGCAAACGAATACCGCGGAAAAGCTGATCAATAACGAAGTGGAAATGGTTGGGAGCGTGACTTTGGGAGCCGGAGACTGAAACTACCCTTCAACCAATGGTTGCGGGCTGTCTGCGATACAGGCAGTGACTGATGCGTAGTTATCTAATGCAGCAGCTACACAAGGAGATCGTACCAAAGATGGCATGGCAATGGCATGGGGAAGGCATTAGGTGGCGAACGGAGTGATGAGCTATTCCTCTGAACTTTAGCAGTCTCCTATATTTGTAGTGTCAGGAATGCTGTAGTCTTACTTTTTGCAGCACATGTACGCTGTAAGTGGATAACATTACAAATGGATTGTTTTACAGTAATGTAGCTACTCCATTCCCAGATGACAGAGCAAATTTCCGAATTTGCGTAGTTGAGTTACAAAGAAAATACAAGGTATGAAGCTAGCTTGTTGAATGATAAGCAACAATGTATGATGATGGTAACAACGTATGGTCCAGAAACAATGAGTTACATAAAAGAGGGTGGCAATAAATAGCAGCGAGAATGTAAGGCAACGGTTATTACAGATGGAGCACTCATTCAGAGGGAGGAAGAAACGGATGGGAGCGGATCGTGACCTTACCTGAAAAAATCAGTTTAGGATTAGTCCGACATGAATGACAAACAGCATGTAAGACTTAAACGGTAAGATGGCGATTTACACCGAACCCCTCACGAAAGTGAATGTACAGGGTGATTCAAAAAGAATACCACAACTTTAAAAATGTGTATTTAATGAAAGAAACATAATATAACCTTCTGTTATACATCATTACAAAGAGTATTTAAAAAGGTTTTTTTTTTCACTCAAAAACAAGTTCAGTGATGTTCAATATGGCCCCCTCCAGACACATGAGCAATATCAACCCGATACTCCAACTCGTTCCACATTCTCTGTAGCATATCAGGCGTAACAGTTTGGATAGCTGCTGTTATTTCTCGTTTCAAATCATCAATGGTGGCTGGGAGAGGTGGCCGAAACACCATATCCTTAACATACCCCCATAAGAAAAAATCGCAGGGGGTAAGATCAGGGCTTCTTGGAGGCCAGTGATGAAGTGCTCTGTCACGGGCTGCCTGGCGGCCGATCCATCGCCTCGGGTAGTTGACGTTCAGGTAGTTACGGACAGATAAGTGCCAATGTGGTGGCGCTCCATCCTGCTGAAATATGAATTGTTGTGCTTCTTGTTCGAGCTGAGGGAACAGCCAATTCTCTAACATCTCCAGATACTGTAGTCCAGTTACAGTAGCACCTTCGAAGAAAAAGGGACCAAAAACTTTATTGGCTGAAATGGCACAGAAAACGTTCACCTTAGGCGAGTCACGTTCATACTGAGTTGTTTCCCGCGGATTCTCAGTGCTCCATATACAGACATTGTGACGGTTGACTTTCCCGTTAGTGTGGAAAGTTGCTTCATCATTAAACACAATCTTTGAAACGAAAGATTCATCTGTTTCCATTTGAGCAAGGATAAAATCACAGAAATCGATTCTTTTAATCTTATCAGCTGCAGACAGTGCTTCAACCAATTTCAGACGATAAGGTTTCATAACTAACCTTTTTCGTAGGACTCTCCATACAGTTGATTGTGGAATTTGCAGCTCTCTGCTAGCTCTGCGAGTCGATTTTCCTGGGCTGCGAACAAATGCTTGCTGGATGCGTGCTACATTTTCATCACTCGTTCTCGGCCGTCCAGAACTTATCCCTTTGCACAAACACCCATTCTCTGTAAACTGTTTATATCAACGTTTAATACACCACCTATCAGGAGGTTTAACACCATAGTTCGTTCGAAATGCACGCTGAACAACTGTCGTCGATTCACTTCTGCCGTACTCAATAACACAGAAAGCTTTCTGTTGAGGGGTCGCCATCTTAGCATCAACTGACGCTGACGCCTAGTCAACAGCGCCTCAAGCGAACAAATGTACAACTAAATGAAACTTTATAGCTCCCTTAATTCGCCGACAGATAGTGCTTAGCTCTGCCTTTTGTCGTTGCAGAATTTTAAATTCCTAAAGTTGTGGTATTCTTTTTGAATCACCCTGTAGGATTGTAGCAGTTATCCACGTGGTTGTCTACAGCGAAACGCGATAAACACATGCCGTACAGATTTCCGTATCATTAGATCCATACTGTTAATTGTACTTCACCAAAAGGTTTAGATTATAAAACAGCCCACCTCAAAAAATCGTATGTTAAATCATCAACAAAATTTCTTTAAGTAGTCGGTTCAGTGTCAGCCGCTTGTGTTCTAAGCATTTATAGTCCTATAGGCGCTTGCTTGCGCTAAACAATTCCTGTATTGTTTCTTATTTTATCCTCTGCTGAGTACATTGCCAGTTGATATTCAAAACTGTATTTCTTATTTTTAGGGTTCTGTGCCTCAGGCGGTGAAAACGGAACCCTTACTGGACCACTTCGTAGTCTGTCAGTCGATCTGTCTGTCTGTCGTTCTGTTCGACTGTTGAGAACTGTTTTTCTCAGGAACAGGTAGATGTATCAAGTTCATATTTATATACCATGCTAAAATATATGATCCCTTGGAGGCGTAAAACATTTAAGCTACGGGTACTGAGTCAATGGAGTCAGACGATACGGCCATTTGTGTCACATATTTAGATATTAGGAAATTCACTCACCAAAACCTATAGAGTACTTCCCGTTACCTACAGCCATGAAATTTGGAAAAGGACAAGGTTTCACAGTAAAAGTTAAGGAAAAATCGGAAAATTTTTATTTGGTGATTGTATCTCTCTAAAAAATATTTTTCACGTTTGTTATCGAGTGTCTGTCTGTCTTTTCAGACCCTTTTCCTCAGGAACAGGTGGACATATCAAGTTCAGATCTATGTCGCATAGTGAGATCTATTGCTCCTCGGCGATGTAAATATTAAAACTTCTAGGACAACGTAATCAGAAGATACGGCCGTCTAGTCACATAGTTTGGTACTCGCAAATTTACTCATCAAAAGCTATTGGGTACTTCCCGTTACCTGGAACCATGAGGTTTGGCAAGAAGCATGTTTTCACAGTACAAGTAAAGGAAGATTTCGGAAAATTGTTAACTAGCAATTGTATTACACGAAAAAAAATATTGTTTCGTCATTCTCGAAAGTTTTTGTATTCCTGGGACCAATTCCTTGCCAGTTTCAATATCGATAAGGCACAGAAAACGTCAAGATTATCGATTCTTGGGATGGATGAGCTGTCTGTAATCAAGTTTCTTCGGAACTCTCGTTCAGGAGTCTTACTCGCACTTAGTCGACTTTTTATGCAGATAGCTCTTGTGTAACTGAAAATAGTGGCGTGTGGTTTCTTATTTCCGTAACAGATATATAGGAAATTATTCGACACTCTTTACGCATGTACTGGCAATATCTGTATTCAGTTATTGTAGAAATCACTCAGTATCTGCCTTCCGCATGTCTACATCTACATCTACATTTATACTCCGCAAGCCACCCAACGGTGTGTGGCGGAGGGCACTTTACGTGCCACTGTCATTACCTCCCTTTCCTGTTCCAGTCGCGTATGGTTCGCGGGAAGAACGACTGCCGGAAAGCCTCCGTGCGCGCTCGAATCTCTCTAATTTTACATTCGTGATCTCCTCGGGAGGTACAAGTAGGGGGAAGCAATATATTCGATACCTCATCCAGAAACACACCCTCACGAAACCTGGACAGCAAGCTACACCACGATGCAGAGCGCCTCTCTTGCAGAGTCTGCCACTTGAGTTTGCTAAACATCTCCGTAACGCTGTCACGCTTACCAAATAACCCTGTGACGAAACACGCCGCTCTTCTTTAGATCTTCTCTATCTCCTCCGTCAACCCGACCTGGTACGGATCCCACACTGCTGAGCAATACTCAAGTATAGGTCGAACGAGTGTTTTGTAAGCCACCTCCTTCGTTAGTGGACTACATTTTCTAAGGACTCTCCTAATGAATCTCAACCTGGTACCCGCCTTACCAACAATTAATTTTATATGATCATTCCACTTCAAATCGTTCCGCACGCATACTCCCAGGTATTTTACAGAAGTAACTGCTACCAGTGTTTGTTCCGCTATCATATAATCATACAACAAAGGATTCTTCTTTCTATGTATTCGCAAAAAAATGGCTCTGAGCACTATGGGACTCAACTGCTGAGGTCATTAGTCCCCTAGAACTTAGAACTAGTTAAACCTAACTAACCTAAGGACAGCACACACATCCATGCCCGAGGCAGGATTCGAACCTGCGACCGTAGCGGTCTCGCGGTTCCAGACTGCAGCGCCAGAACCGCGCGGCCACTTCGGCTATGTATTCGCAATACATTATATTTGTCTATGTTAAGGGTCAGTTGCCACTCCCTGCACCAAGTGCCTATCCGCTGCAGATCGTCGTTACAATAGCGCATTTCTCAAATTTTAAGGTATAAATATGTATTTAAATGTAGATGTTGTGATTTTAGATTATCTTAAATCGTATATTCCAGTTCAAGGAACCTATTTTTTTACAGTTTCTCTAATCACTTGTGACCCACAGAAGACAGTTTCATCGCTGTCTCGAAGTACATGCAATACCTCATTATTATACGAAAAGAACGTGATACTCATGATTTTCCGGTCTACGAGTAAGTATTAGCCTCAACTAGAATTTTGAGAAGACTGATGTGCTTAAAATGTCACGAACGACCCAGACTAGCCCACTGTCCCATTTGTGGCTGTGTAATACCTTGAACAAGAATTGGAAAATTGCACTGTACTTTTGCCGTCTCTGTGACGACGTGTAACTCTGCTGGCAGCTGAAGCGACTTTCGTGCCCTCCCGCTCAGTGAAATTTAAACTGCCTAGCTGTCCGTCGTCCCCCGTGCGCCGTTGCGCCGGCTGGTTCGCAGTTATGCACAATGCAACGGCTTCGGGAGGCTCGCCGGGAGATTAACGGCCGGTGTCAGTCAGTGGGACAGGTGTCCGCCGGCGAGACACCGCCGGGGCGGCAAACGCCCGCGCCGTGTCCGCCATGAGGCTGCGGCGCTGTCTGCCATTAGTCCGCACAAAGGTCGCCGCAAACTGCACTCTGCAGCCATGCCATCAGTCACAAACTAGCTCCAGGCCAGAGCTTTGGGATAAAGCAAATCACTAGCAACGCAGTTGCACATTTTGAGCCCTCTTCTTCTCTTCTTTACACTTTAGCGACTGCAAAAAGCATTCCCGACTGAATACCTCCTGCACTTCACTTATTTGTGAACCAAACGCACATGTTTTATCTATCTTACCATGTGTAGGTAGAACACATTCTACGATCACTCACACTGTTGGTGAGGAAACAAACAGCCGGATTTTGTGGTCAGTGGCGACAGAGTTCACAAAGTTAATGACTAACGACAAGAAAAGTCCAGAGAGCAGCGAAAGTCGCTGAAATCGCGCGCAAAACTGTCTGCAGGAGCGGTGAGAATTGCAAACGTTAAGACAGGCGAAGTCAATCATTCTACTTTAAATGACGCTACCGAAGGCTTCACCGATTGGAAATGGAAATGAGCGTTTGGCGTCATTGGCCGGGATGCTCCTTGCGGTGCAGGTCCGGCCGCCGTGGAGCAGGTCTTATTACATTCGTCGCCACATTGGGTGATCTGCGCCCCGGATGGGGATGAAATGATGATGAAGACAACACAACACCCAGTCGCTGAGCGGAGAAAATCCCCAACCCAGCCAGGAATCGAACCCGGGCCCGTAGGACGGCCATCCGTGACGCTGACCACGCGTCTATGGGGGTGGACTTCACGGAATAATGAGGGACAAGTGTAGAGTAGCGGTATTCAAAGGCGCACTGCCGGCCTTGTGGCCGAGCGGTTCTAGGCGCTTCAGTCCGGAATAGCGCGACTGCTACGGTCGCAGGTTCGAATCCTACCTCGGGCATGGATGTGTGTGATGTGCTTAGGTTAGTTAGGTTTAAGTAGTTCTAAGTTCTAGGGGACTGATGACCTTAGATGTTAAGTCCCATAGTGCTCAGAGCCATTTGAACCAAAGGCGCTCTCGCGTCAGCGTACAGTCCATTTGCCACTTTGATACGCCCGACGTGGCGACGCCCTCCATGTGAGCCAGCTGCAAGCGTGCTATGAAGTCTGAACTGATACCACAGGCTGGGTGAAGATTCCGAATCACTGTTGGATACTAAAATTTTGTAGCAGTATGCTCGTGCGTGTTTCACTTAAAGCCTCTTCCTCTGCTATCCTGTGACATGTTACGGTAGTGTAATGTGGGAATTTCAATTTGTATCATGACTGCAAATGAACAAAAAATTAATTATGCAACTTCAGTTTTCTGAGGAGTAATTAAACCTTAATCACTATTCACTTTTACTGGAGTCGAAGAACGTATCTGTTCCAATACCTTCCAATTTCAGTTTATTGTGTCCCAAGTCTGGAGTGATTTAAGGTTGCATCTCTGGAAGACTTCCTTCGGATGGGTGGTGCCCAGCCCAGAGCCATTTTAGCCTGACAATCATCTTCAGGATGCATTTTACTAGCATACACCCTATCAGAAGCAGTTTCCGTATGATGTAAGCTATTACGAATGGCAGACGAGATTTCTGTAGCGTTTTTGTCGTGGTTAATAGTGTGGCAGTTTCACGCTGGACCAATTGCAAACCTCATCAAAGTTGCAAGAACTGGAGACACATGTCAATTCCTCCTTGAGCACTATTCAGGTAAGCATTTGTAAAGGAATATTAACTTTGATTAGAAGTCTTTCCATATATGAATGCACATTACATTGTCAAGGAAGGGGAATGTTGCCATTAAGCTTTTAATCAAACAGCGGAGGGGAAATCAACTCAATTTTTATTTGCAGGAATGCAGCCACATACATAAAGATTAGCTTTTAAGTTCTTTATGCGTTAAACACAAGAAACGTCATAATTTCTACAACAACTCAAACTAATCACCAGTGTGTGGGACTGCCTATGATGAACGGATCATTGCGTGTCCCATTGTCTGACATGTTAAAGTGGAAATGACGGATCTTATGGTACTACATGGATAATTTAAACGTGCTAGAGTTACAAGGGTACATCACAAGCATCTATTTGGCTAGCAGCCTACATACATGTCACACGTGCCTGAACTAATAAAATAATTCCTGTTACATCGCATCTGTTCTGCTTATATGCGATCGCAAACAGCGTTGTAGCGTTATTGAAATAAAGATGAGAAATAAATGCAGCACAGTGAAGCTTACCGAAAGGCCAGACGATATTCTCAGGAATACCTCATTCAGTCTGTCTCACTAAAGAAAGGAAATTCAATAAAATGGAGACAGTACACACACAAGGTAAAATTAGTTCATAGTTCAATCAATTTAAGACACAGTTGGGAGATCTACACTCCTGTAAATTGAAATAAGAACACCGTGAATTCATTGTCCCAGGAAGGGGAAGCTTTATTGACACATTCCTGGGGTCAGATACATCACATCATCACACTGACAGAACCACAGGCACATAGACACAGGCAACAGAGCATGCACAATGTCGGCACTAGTACAGTGTATATCCACCTTTCGCAGCAATGCAGGCTGCTATTCTCCCATGGAGACGATCGTAGAGATGCTGGATGTAGTCCTGTGGAACGGCTTGCCATGCCATTTACACCTGGCGCCTCAGTAGGACCAGCGTTCGTGCTGGACGTGCAGACCGCGTGAGACGACGCTTCATCCAGTCCCAAACATGCTCAATGGGGGACAGATCCGGAGATCTTGCTGGCCAGGGTAGTTGACTTACACCTTCTAGAGCACGTTGGGTGGCACGGGATACATGCGGGCGTGCATTGTCCTGTTGGAACAGCAAGTCCCCTTGCCGGTCTAGGAATGGTAGAACGATGGGTTCGATGACGGTTTGGATGTACCGTGCACTATTCAGTGTCCCCTCGACGATCACCAGTGGTGTACGGCCAGTGTAGGAGATCGCTCCCCACACCATGATGCCGGGTGTTGGCCCTGTGTGCCTCGGTCGTATGCAGTCCTGATTGTGGCGCTCACCTGCACGGCGCCAAACACGCATACGACCATCATTGGCACCAAGGCAGATGCGACTCTCATCGCTGAAGACGACACGTCTCCATTCGTCCCTCCATTCACGCCTGTCGCGACACCACTGGAGGCGGGCTGCACGATGTTGGGGCGTGAGCGGAAGACGGCCTAACGGTGTGCGGGACCGTAGCCCAGCTTCATGGAGACGGTTGCGAATGGTCCTCGCCGATACCCCAGGAGCAACAGTGTCCCTAATTTGCTGGGAAGTGGCGGTGCGGTCCCCTACGGCACTGCGTAGGATCGTACGGTCTTGGCGTGCATCCGTGCGTTGCTGCGGTCCGGTCCCAGGTCGACGGGCACGTGCACCTTCCGCCGACCACTGGCGACAACATCGATGTACTGTGGAGACCTCACGCCCCACGTGTTGAGCAATTCGGCGGTACGTCCACCCGGCCTCCCGCATGCCCACTATACGCCCTCGCTCAAAGTCCGTCAACTGCACATACGGTTCACGTCCACGCTGTCGCGGCATGCTACCAGTGTTAAAGACTGCGATGGAGCTCCGTATGCCACGGCAAATTGGCTGACACTGACGGCGGCGGTGCACAAATGCTGCGCAGCTAGCGCCATTCGACGGCCAACACCGCGGGTCCTGGTGTGTCCGCTGTGCCGTGCGTGTGATCATTGCTTGTACAGCCCTCTCGCAGTGTCCGGAGCAAGTATGGTGGGTCTGACACACCGGTGTCAATGTGTTCTTTTTTCCATTTCCAGGAGTATATATACGAGGGCCGTTCAGAAAGTAACCTCCGGTTGATTTAAAAAAATACACCAAGTTAAATAAAAATATTTAAATATATACATCTTACAACTACATCTTTGCACTATTTTTCTACATAGTCTCCATACCGATTAAGGCACTTATTGTATCTCTTCACAAGCTTTGAAATTCCTTCTGCATAAAAATCACCTGCTTGTGCCTGGAGCCAGCCTGTGACCGCATCTTTGAGCTCTTCGTCGTCATCAAACCGCTGTGACCCGAGCCATTTCTTCAAATGCATGAAGAGGTGATAATCACTTGGCGCCAGGTCTGGGCTGTAAGGCGGATGGTTGATAGCGTCCCACTTGAAGGACTCAAGAAGGGCCGTTGTTCTGCGAGCAGAGTGAGAACGGGCGTTATCGTGCAAAAAAACGATACCGGAAGTCAGCATACCACGGCGTTTGTTCTGTATAGCCCGTCGTAACTTTTTTATTGTTTCACAGTACACGTCTTGATTAATGGTCGTACCACGTTCCATGAATTCAACCAACAACACCCCTTTGGCATCCCAAAACACCGTTGCCATCAGTTTTCTGGCAGAAAAATCTTGCGAGGCTTTTCTTGGTTTGGTAGACGAATTTGAATGTGCCCACATCTTTGATTGTTCTTTTGTCTCAGGGTTCACGTACTTAATCCAGGTTTCGTCACCGGTCACGATTTTGTTTAACAATGGTTCTCCTTCGTCCTCATAACGTGACAGAAAGTCTAATGCAGAGGCCATTCTTTGAGTTTTGTGGTGGTCGGTAAAAATTTTGGGCACCATCGTGCACAGAACTTACGGTAACCCAATCTTGCTGTCACTATCTCGTACAAGAGAGTCTTAGAAATCTGTGGAAAACCAGTAGACAACTCCGACACTGAGAAACGTCGATTTTCACGAACTTTTGCATCAACTGTCTGAACAAGTTCGTCAGTCACCAATGATGGTCTACTACTCCTCTCTTCATCATGAACGTTTTCTCGTCCACTTTTAAATAAACGTACCCATTCACGGACAACTCCTTCACTCATAACTCTTGGTCCGTACACGGCACAAAGCTCACGATGAATAGCTGCTGCAGAATATCCTTTGGCTGTAAAAACCCTTATGACAGCAAGCACTTCACATTTGGCGGGGTTTTGTATTGCAGCACACATTTCAAACTGCCACAAAAACTAAACTAGCGTACGACGTTCACTCGACCACAGCTTGATGCCGACTGACCTGTTGAGTGCGTGAACGCACAGATGGCGTCGCTACTCCCCCCACAACCCGCACTGTGACCAATCGGAGGTTACTTTCTGAACCGCCCTCGTATAAAGCCGCGGTGCGGACGGCTAAGGGAACGCCTGATCAAATCGGCTCTCCCGACTAGCCACTGGGCTAGTAAAGCACCACATTAAGTTACCGAATAAATCATAGCTTCTCTTGCTGATGGCCGATGAAGCTCTCAATTTAAATGTGCATTCAGCACGCAGTTAAGTATTGATAATAAAATTTTGACGTGGCTAAGTTAAATATTTTGGGTGAGAGAATTAATTTAATTACATTGCACGCAGTAGACGAGCTCTGAACTGGCCCTTTGGAGATACGCTATCGCTATAGTTTTATAGGTATTCAAATGAAACTTCTCACATCTTCATAGTTATAGCGGATCTCCAACCTACTTAAATATAAACATCATAGCCTTATTTATTAGCCTACTTAATCTATCTTGCTTCCTTAAGTTTTAAGACAAAAAGCAGAAAATATTGAATTTCAACTAAAATCTTAAATTGTGAGATCCAGAAGACTGTTTCTATTAAATAATTATGAAAAAGGAATCTAATTATAAATTTTGAAGTCTCTAGCTCTTTTCTGTTGCGCCAATGATTTTTACAGAAAAACGTCCAAATTTCGAAAATGGCTAAAGTTATCGAACTGATATTCAACATATATTAATTTAGTATTACTCCTGACATGCTAGAAAAATTTTAGGTTATTTATTTGATTTTTAAAGTATTGCGCAACATTTATGACGTCAGAGCTAGTTACAGCAGACTGGCTGGCACACAATGGAAAGACTGATGTGAATTTACTATGGCGTGAGTAGGCTGCTTCCCTACATCACCCTCTACTTAAATTTTTTTGTTTTTGAATGTTAATGAACGAAAAAAAAATTAATTACATAATGGGAAGCAAGAGTACAGCTTAACTTCCTATGAAAAATTAAAATTGAACTGTAAACATGTAGAAACATTAAAAGAAAACTGATTATCTACATTAATTATTTAAATTGTGGGCATGTTCACTGCCTCTTAAGCAACATTATTACTCAAAATTTAAGCAAAGTCAAGGAAACACTTGGGCATACATATTGCCTTAGGCAAACAAACACATAAAAATATGTAAAATTATGAAAATCTTAAATCCAGTAAATACATGCTTACATACACAAATTCAAAGAAATTAAAAGTTATGCAAGATACATAAACAGATGATTATATCTTAGCAGTCTTTTCTAAACCTGAAAGAAAATTTTTCAAATAATTTTTACACACGTGGTTGTAGTCGCTTTGGCTGGCGTCCTACACTTCCATTCACAAGGGTAGAGGAGGGGAAGTTGCTATGGTGTGCGTCCTTCACGTTCACTTTAAATTACATGGGGAAAGGGGACGGGTCACTGTGAGTTGTGTCCAAGTCACTCCACGCTTTCACGCAGCTACTTGGCTGCCATTATCTGGTTTGTCCTGTAGAACAAACAAAAAGAGTACCTCAGACTCTGTTCACTTATTATCTAAGGGTGGGTTACAATGAAATGTGGATATATACATTTTATCCTTTAATATGTTGCTGGAACAAAGTTAACAGAACTTTTTCAATTTTACTCTCACGGTTACTTAATTGTCATAAAATCGGTAAACAAATGGCTCAAAACGCCGTTAGTCACGTACTAGAGAAAATTTTATGCTCAAGGCATACAATCATAAATCATATTTAATCTCAATTTATCATTTCTGGGCCGGAACACTGAACCAATGCTCGGTACATTCCTGATACATTTGTATTGTATTCACTTAGCTGACTCATCTTCGATTACCTTATTCTTAGAGATAGTATGAGTATATTTGATTAGTAGTTTTCTCAACTTCTTTGTATATGTGAGTAACTTTTGGTAATAGTACAGTTCTGAGTGTTCAAAACACACTACGTTTAATTGACTACAAAATCCACTTATTGGTCCTCTGCTGTTGTGTCAGTTCCACATCTGCAATTGTGTACTTACTTCATCGAAGTGTATCTATGCTGAGCTATACATAATATTTCACGTCTGCCATTATGTACTTACTTACTTTGCTAGTGTAGGAACTTAAGTAATACTCACTCCATTAAAATTTAAAGCACAGGATAGCACATTTATTTCATATCCATAGTGTATTGCAGCTGATCAGTTTGCTCACGTGGCAATCCATTTCCACTCGATTGGACGCTGAAACCACAGGTAGTCTCTCTCGATCTACCACTACAATGCATTAAGTAATTATGGACGAGCGTAATGCTAAATTGCTTAAACCTATAGGACACCATGAGCTTCTCTGTCTCATCTAACATAAGGGTACCTATGGTCGCATTCACGCCTCCAACTCATAACCTCATTACGTGTAGGTGTGTCCTGTCACACACTACACCAAAATAATGGCCAGCTCCAACCTTATAAATACTTCAAAGACGTGTCCTTCACGTCTCAACCACAAACACTGTTCAATTCTATTACACTGCCATTCCTTGCTACACAAGGTGAGTTTATTCTTACAAGTTATCTGGATATTTTTTCATAACACTAAGCAATCTCTTTTACTATTAATTAGTTAGCTCTAATGCGTACACTAGGTTTCACTGCCACTTCAGATCCTGCTTGAACACGAAATTGTACATCTTTTTAAAATATTATTGTGGGACCATTTGCAATAAAACAACACTTTGTACTTACAATAGTACCAGGGTTCTATACATATTTGTTACTCAAATACATTTTATCTTAATTACATCATACTTCTCTATTGTTTATGTCACTGTTATGTTTGTCACATCAGGTATTTTTCTTCACTAATCGGTGGATAGAATGGTTCCAGAACTCATGGCTTGATAGCCATGACGGAAAATTTTTGTATTACAAAGAAGGAGTCGAAACTTTAGTGGATAGGAAAGATGAAGAATGAGTGAGATCTGAAAAGGAAAGAAGATCTCACACAGCTGGGACTGCACAGCTGCCACAATGTGTAGAGGTTGCAGAACAACCTCCTCCCTACAGTATTCATTAGCTTAATGCTGACTTGATAACCATACCAGAAAACTTTGTGTAGGAAAGAAGAGGTCAAAATTTTTGGGGACAGAAAAGATGAAGATTGAGTGAGACCTGAAATGGGAAAGAAGATCTCACACAGCTGGGACTGCACAGCTGCCACACTGTGTAGAGGTTATAGAACAACCTCCTCCCTACAGCATACTTTCATAACCTCTGACCACGCCACGTCGATCTGAAAATACTTTATGATGCCTTTTTAGAACCTGTCTCAGTTCTTCCTTCTGATTAGCTGAAATTTTATCGATTTCCTGCAATTTAGCTTCTATTTTGTCCAAAATAATTGCTTCTTCTTCTTCTGTGTTTAGCTTACTTCTACTAAGATTAACATCTTCGTCCCAATAGCTCCTATTTTTCAGAACTCGTATGGGCAGCTCCCAAGTTTCATCATTAGCTACTACATGTTTATCACTAAAAGGTACTGTAATTACTCCGGTTATTGGCAAGACCATCTTTAACTGGCTTCTTTCAAAGTCAACAACACTCTGATATTTCGACAAGAAATCTATGCCAATTAACACCTCAATACTGAGATTGTTTACAATTAAACATGGATGATCAATTAAATTACCATTAATGTTAAAGGGCAGTAAAGCTTCTTGCTTTACCGTTTTTGACACCTTGCCAGTACCACCAATTATTCTTAGTCCTGATACCCTCATTACTGTAAGTTTGTCTTTACCAGGTAATGCATCAAAGAAGGACTGAGATATCGCACTCACGTCACTTCCACTGTCTAAGAGACAACGTATATTGATACCCAACATATTCACTATTATTATAGGGTGGCTTATTCTAGGTTGTACAGGTGGTTCCTCAAATTCTTCCAATAGTTCAAAAATGGTTCAAATGGCTCTGAGCACTATGGGACTCAACTGCTGTGGTCATAAGTCCCCTAAAACTTAGAACTACTTAAACCTTACTAACCTTAGGACATCACACACATCCATGCCCGAGGCAGGATTCGAACCTGCGACCGTAGTGGTCGTGTGGTTCCAGACTATAGCGCCTTTAACCGCTCGGCCACTCCGGCCGGCCTCCAATAGTTCCTTTTGGATTTGTCTCCAACTAAAGTGATCGACATCTGTCTTCATTACATTTAGGTCACAGTGTGTAGAGGTTTCCTGAATTATATTTTCAGCTGCCTTTTCCAGTCGGTCTATTAATTTCAAATCGAAACACCGCACGACTTCATTACATTTAGTTTGCTGAACATGACCCAAATTACTGTAGTCTGAGCGATTCTGTGCCTCCAGACCGGGCATAACACTAGTTACAGCTAAACCATTTTTACTATTATCGTCGGGTTCCTTCTCAAGTGACAACTGGTCACAGCTACTGGGTTCATCGACCCCCAACAGGCTACCCTCTACATTCTCACTTATCTCCTGCTCTAAATCTATTAGTACAGTATCAACATCCTGCACAGGCACTTTACATAAAAGCACATCATCCTCATCGTAAATATAAGCATGAATTTCTTCTGCTTCCTCACCTGACAATTCAATATTTTGTAGCTCTTCCCTATCGTTACACACCTGCGCCTTCTCTTTCTCTTCCCACTTCGAAAGCGTCTCTAACACGGTATCTATCAAATACTGTGAGTGACCTAATATTTCTACTGTATTCTTAGATGCTACCGACTCTTCATCCACATGTTCAGTCTGAGTATTCTGATCTGTCTTACCAATTCCCGTAGCTACTGGCTTAGGAAAAGTAACCGCCTGGTGAGCGCCAGTGTCCTCATAGACGGGAACTAGTTTTCCTGCCTTGGCCTACTACTGTTTCCTTTATTTTCATTATAGTTAACTGGCATAGCATTGCTTTCCGTACTGTTGTTTACATGCATAATTTTGTTTGGAACAAAATTATTACCATTTGGATGCCATTGTTGGTTCTGATAATCATTTCTCCAATTCCTACCTCTCTTAGGATGGCGAACACCTACTGTTCTGATGTTTACATTGCCATTTTGCTCGTTCCTAAAATTACTACTATTGTTATTAGCATTTCTGTTATTACGTGCTTGCTCCTCATTGGCAGCAACACGTTCTACACGTTCCAAATATTCAATGAAACGATCCAGATTGTTTCTAGGGGCAGATATAATTCTAGTTTGCCAATACCATGGCAGTTTGGCTTCAAGACCTAGTATAATCATTTCCGGTTTTAGCTTTTCCGTCAAATGTGACAAACGTGAGATCCATGACCTAGCAAACTCTTTAATAGATTCCTTGCCTGCATTGAAGCGTTTTCCACTCCAAAATTCTCTCAACACTTCATTTTGCTTATTGCTAGACCAATACTCATTAATGAAAGCTGTTTTAAACTCCGCTAATGTTTTACACTTCAACATAATATCAGCTGACCAACGCATGGCGTCACCTGCTAAATGGCTTCTAATAAATGAGATTTTCTCTCGTTCAGACCAAGTTGGTGGAATCACATCTTCAAAATCGTTCCAGAAATCTAGCGGGTGGATATTTTTATCTGGATCGAACCGCAAGAACTGCCGACACCCGATAAAAGCGGCGTTTGCAGCTACAACTTGTTGTATACTACCATTACCAGAAGTTACTGAAGCTACTTTACTCACAATGTTAGCAATGTTAGTACTGATATTTTCTACTCTCATTTCAACATTATTTACTCTTTGCACAATATGAGTAGTGTCAGTTTTGATTGCATCTACTTCTGCTTGACATATGTTTACTTTTATATTAACATCTTTAAACCTATCTGAGCACAGTTCAGATTCCGCCTCGATCTTTTCTGTTAACTTGTGCTCCAGCTTCGCATCTTCCATTTGGAAGTCCTTGCGAACCTCAGCAACTTCGGATTTTACTGTTTTATACATTTCAGAAAATTGTTGAGCAACCTTTTTCTTAATATCCTCATGGTTGTAATCAATTTTATAGTTCAAACTGTCCAGATCCTCTTTCAACTTATTGCAACTAGCCTTGAAAGAATTTTCTAATTCAGCTTTATTGGATTCTAATTTATTGTCTATTGCCTTAAACTGTTTATTAAAATTAGTTTGACTGGCCACAATCCTGTTATTTACCTCAATTATATCAGATTTTAATTCAGCATTGCTGCTTTTGACCTGTTCACTTATTTCAGACTTTAATTCAGCTGTCATTTGAGCATTACTGGCTGACATTTTTGCATTACTGGCAGCTATTGCTTGTAATATAACATTTAAATCAATAGACCCAGTATCTTTGGGTTGCTCACTAGCTGGCTTTTTTTCACACTCAGGTGGCGAAAAACTAGCTCCAACACCAGAATCATCAAAACTAAACGAAACTTCTGATTGATTAGTCATATCTAACTTATCCTTTTTTAAACTCTACTATCTCTGATGACTGTTTCGTTTTTAACTCATCAGATAAACTATCATCCAATAAATTTACAATTTCTAATTTCTGCTTTACTACAGGGGTCTCTATTATTGAATCATTGCCCCTTTTTACACTACTGCCAGGAGACAGTACTTCATATTTTACTTTAACATTACTACTTTCATGCATATTTACACTTGAACCGTTGTCTGGATTTACAGTTCCCTCAACAGACATAGGTTCTGATATAAGTTTAACCTCAGTTTCTTTTGGCGGTTCCATCGCCGACAGTCTTTTAGTGCAGATTAGTAAAATTTTTAACAGCTTTTCACTTATCTTAGTTCCTTCTGCACGATGTATGGCGTTTCCGGCGTGGCGTACCAGGATTACCGAAGCGACGCAGCTCGCTGAATTGCAGACGGCACTCCGACGGCTGCTGTGTGTTTGGTGGCCTGCAACTACAGGCGCTGCTCCGGCTGCTCCAGCGGATGACTGCGGTGAGGCGAAACTGGCTTCTCTCGATGCCGGCAGCGCCGCTAGACTGAGTGCCAGCTCCGTCAATCCAGAGGCGTTGTTAATCCAATTGCGTCGTCCACATACGCACGTAACACATTCACTGTTCTGTGCTCAGCTGTGTGTCGCATTTCACTCGCGAATCCGAATAGTTCAAAATCACTTTCACTTTTACTCAGTTTGTTTCCCAGCCGATGCACCATATGTGGGGCGGCGGTTAGAATTATTGTTGTTTAAAATGTTCCTATTATTTAGAATGTTATTTATGCTGTCTTTCGCCGTTCACAACACTGGCACTCTAACTACAATATTGGCCACCAGAAAGTGATTGGCAAAACGTGAAGCCTGTAATTAGAATTCCTAGTGCCCACTTCATCTGAGAATACACTTATAGTTACAGCTTATAGCTCTGAGTAATTTGGAGATTGTCTGGGATTTATAATCAAAAACGGTCGTGAAAAAAAAAAACGTTCTGTATTCTGAAAGTCACAGATGAAAACAAAAGAATCCACACAATCTGACTAACAGAGCAGTTCAGAGTCTAATGCGCTGATGCAACTATAACTGTCCAAATTAGATGTTTAAATGAATGCTCGCCATAATTTGATGATAATGTTCATCAAACGCCACGCTAAATAATGGTAGAATGTCTGTCCCGCGACGGCACGTGAAAATACGACATACGCAAACTGAAGATCGATAGTTAAAGTCAACCCAGAATTAACACTTCACTCGATTAAAGATTTCATGGTTACGCGTATTCCGAGTAACTTAATACGGCATCCGAGGCTGTTTGTAGCAATGATACCGACGCGACGCGACTCCCGACACAGATGGCGTGCTATTCAGCGTCTGGAGAGAACTGGGGCCTTGCTTCCTCGCGCAGCGTTCTTATATATAAAGCCGCGGTGCGGACGGCTAAGGGAACGCCTGATCAAATCGGCTCTCCCGACTAGCCGCTGGGCTAGTAAAGCACCACATTAAGTTACCGAATAAATCATAGCTTCTCTTGCTGATGGCCGATGAAGCTCTCAATTTAAATGTGCATTCAGCACGCAGGTAAGTATTGATAATAAAATTTTGACGTGGCTAAGTTAAATATTTTGGGCGAGAGAATTAATTTAATTACATTGCACGCAGTAGACGAGCTCTGAACTGGCCCTTTGGAGATGCGCTATCGCTATGGTTTCATAGGTATTCAAATGAAACTTCTCACATCTTCATAGTTATAGCGGATCTCCAACCTACTTAAATATAAACATCATAGCCTTATTTATTAGCCTACTTAATCTATCTTGCTTCCTTAAGTTTTAAGACAAAAAGCAGAAAATATTGAATTTCAACTAAAATCTTAAATTGTGAGATCCAGAAGACTGTTTCTATTAAATAATTATGAAAAAGGAATCTAATTATAAATTTTGAAGTCTCTAGCTCTTTTCTGTTGCGCCAATGATTTTTACAGAAAAACGTCCAAATTTCGAAAATGGCTAAAGTTATCGAACTGATATTCAACATATATTAATTTAGTATTACTCCTGACATGCTAGAAAAATTTTAGGTTATTTATTTGATTTTTAAAGTATTGCACAACATTTATGACGTCAGAGCTAGTTACAGCGGACTGGCTGGCACACAATGGAAAGACTGATGCGAATTTACTATGGCGTGAATAGGCTGTTTCCCTACACCCTTTGTGCACCAAATTAAGATGAAATCAATTCAGTGGTTTAGTAAGAGATTCTGGATGTAGTTCCACACATACCCACGTTCTCCTTGATATATATAGCATATTCCAACGTTGATGAGGGCAATATTGTAAGAATTTATCACTCTCCCTCAGTCCTCCCATCTCTTTGTCCATCTCCTCTGCACCTCTCTCTGACCTTATCTTCCTCCAATCTCCATATGTCAATATTATCATCCCCTATCTATGCCCTTTCCTCCTTCCCATCTTAGTTCTCCTCCTGATACTACTCCTCTACACCTTCCACCAGTTGCTGGCATCCACCCTCCAGCACCTTCACCTGGTCTAAATAATCCCTCCCTCCCACCACCTCCTCCTCCCATCAGTCTCTGTACATCTCCTTCTTCCATTGTGCCTGAACATCCCATAATCCCCTCCTCTCACTGGCTGTCCCTTCTGCTCCCCCTGTCTCCCTATCCATTCCCTATGTCCTCTTCCTCTATGCCTATCGCCTTGGGTCCTATCATTCCCTTTCCATTGCCTACTACCACTCCTCTAACCATTTCAGTATTCCCCAGCCATGCCCAGTCTCGTATGTGGCTGAATAACACATGCTGATAAAGTAAGCCAATACTCCTCCCACAATATGCTTGTCGTGTAGAGCAGCCTGCATATGAGTAGCTTGAAAAGTGTTTCTGTTTCCTGATGTGTAGGCTGCCCAGCAAAGCATGTCGATAAGGCAGACTGATACTCTCTTAACATAACACAACTTTCAAGTAGGAGAACCTACACAAACACGCTATCGTCCATATCTCCGCTCCTGTGGGCGCTAGGCGGCTATGAACCCCTAGGTGCTGATACTCATGACACCAAATTTCCTTAAAATCGATGTAGGGGTTTGGGAGGAAATTTTTGAGATACATACACACATACTTAAAGTCTGCTTTATACATGCTAGCCCTTTCACTGCAGCTTTGTCTATGTATTTGTTTGACACATTTCATGAATACTCCTCCTCCCTGTGTCCCCCTCTTCCTCCCTCCATCCATCTATCCTCAGACCTCCATCTAACTGTCTTCTCCTCCAAACTGCCTCTGTCTCTTCATCTCAACCCCCTCTCTTTATCCATTTCCTCCACTCCCTTTTTATGATCATATTTTCCTCCACCCCTTCCTCTGACCATATCTTTCCTTCAAGTCTCTATCCAACTCTGCCTCCCCTTCTCTTGTTTCCACCTGCTCACTACCTCTCTACACCTTCCATCTGTCTCTTGCATCTCTCCATTCCCTCTCTTTCTCTGTTCTCTCCTCCTCCTAAATGATCCATCTATCCATCCTCTATTCCATCCATCTTAACTTGTCCCCAGCCATCCTTATTGGTATGTGTAGCCCGTGCAATATGGTTCAACAAAGGAGACCAATACTACTCCCACAACACATCATGTCGGACATTCTACCCATCAGTAGCTTAAAATCATTTATTTGCTTCTGATATACAGCTGCCATACAAAGAATGTAGACAAAGTACGCCGATGCCAGTAAAACTCCAGCATGACATACATGTCATGCTGGGCAACATACGTGCCACAGCACTCCACACTTCAAAGTTAGTAAAAAACTGATTTTTGCTTCTATATTTGTTCCTATTGGAGTTAGGAGGGTATAAATTGCACAGCGCTGATACTCGTGAGGCCTGCTGTTTATGCGCCAAATATAGTTGTAGTTGATAAGAGGGTTTTAGTGGAGATCCCAGACATACTCATATACACATATGGGAGATCTGTATATACAGATATATAGAGTTTTGTGAAGAAGAAGAGATGCCACAGCGAGTTTGCTTAACATCACAAGTTATGTGAAACACTGTATGGTACTATGTGGAATTAGTAACAAAGAGAAGTAGTTTTAATTATGAAATTTATATTACTTAACTCTTAGAGATAATAGAAAAACTTTGTTTAAGCAAATATGTTGGAGAGGAACCACTGTAAGAGTCTGAAACTTCAGTGTATCACAAAAACTCACTACCCACATGTGCTCAGAATCACAGAGACACATCGACTAATTTAAAGAATAAAAAATAGTGAAACATCTAAAAATAATGTACGTCATTGTTTAAAGAAATTGAATGTGGAAAGGGACTAAAAATGGTCAGTTACGCTTAAGTAGCGGCATATCCTCACAGTTCTGGATCAAAGTGCAGCAGATGCTCTTGGCCTAATAAGCGTCAATGAGATTGTGTCCGTTTTTTCTCATGACACCTTTCTCCTCCACATCCACCGTCTGCCTAATCTCAGCAGTCAATGCAAAACATGTGGCCCCATACCAGCTTCTGCAAGTGAGGCCTCTTGAAATCTCTAGCCAGCGATACCCCTGTAGACCCACAGAATCATAGATTTTGCGTCTTACATCCTTTGAAAACCAATGGGATTATACTAGAGCGTATTCGATTGATGTAACTAGTGATATCTACCAATAAAAGAAGAAAAGCGAGGTAAACACGCCGTCTACCTACGCACATCAACTATTTTTCTCGTTCTACCATATTTTTACTCGATCTAAGAAAGAGGGGGTAAATTAACACCTATTTCATGAAACGAGTCGAACCAAAATCCGACCGGCGCGTTTGAAATTACTGGCCGCATTGGCAACACAAAACACAGCCGCTACAGCATTAAGCCCGTTTCGCAAGGTCAACAACAAAAAACGAAACGCAAACAGATTCCTTACGGGAAATATTTCTCTTAGATTTACTGCACTGGCAGTTGGACTGGTTGCTGATTCACATTCTCGTACCATGTGCACCAAGATCATACATCGTTCTGGCCTCTTGTCTCTAAATGTCTGGGAAGACGCTCCACGGAAAGAATCACTGTTTTATGTTGCCTTTTGACGCACTACCTACAACCCTATGGATTAACGTTTTCAGATTTTTTCGATATTACTTCGGTGGGTTCCATACTATGATACGATGAGGTGACAGAAGTCATGGGATGCTTTCTTATGTCGTGTCGAACCTCCTTCTGCCCGGCACAATGCAGTAGCTCGACGTAGCATGGACTCAACAAGTCGTTGGAAGTCCCATGCAGAAATATTGAGACATGCTACCTCTAAGGTCGTCCATAATGGCGGAAGTGTTGCAGGTGCAGCGTTTTGTGCACGAACTGATCTCGTGATTATGTACCGTAAATGTTCGATGGAATTAGTGTAGGATGATCTGTGTGGCCAAATCATTCGTTCGAATTGTCCAGAATGTTCTTCAAACCAATCACGAACAACTGTGGCCTAGTGAGATGGAGCACTGCCATTCATAAAAATTACATAAATTTTTTGTTACATGGACTCCATGAACAACTGCAGATGGTCTCCAATCAGCGGAATATAACCTTTTACATTCAAAATTCAGTTAGACCAGATGACCCAGTCCTTTCTACGTAAACACCGCCGACGCCAACCTGGTGCCACCATCAGCTTGCACAGTGCTTTGTTGACGATTTGGCTCCATGGCTTCGCGGGATCTGCGCCACACTGCAACCCTATCATCAGCTCTTACCATATGAAATCGGGATTCATCTAACCAGGCCACGGTTTTCCAGTCGTTAAGGGTCCAAACGAAATGGTAGAGGATGTAGTGCTCTTGGCAAAGGCACTGTCGTCGTTCGTTTGCTACCACAGCATTCTTCTAACGGATACGTTCATCGTCCGTCCCACATTGATTTCTGCTGTTGTTTCACGCAGTTTGCATGTCTGTTAGCGCTGACTACTCTACGCAAAAGTCCCGCTCTCGGTCGTTAAGTGAAGGCTGTCACTCATTGCGTTGTCCGTCGTGACAGGTGACGCCCGAAATGTGGTATTCTCGGCGCACTCGTGACACTGTGGATCACAGAATATTGAATTCCCTAACGATTTCCGGAAAGGAATGTCCCATGTGTCTAGCTCCAACTACCATTTCGCATTCAGAGTCTGTTAACTCCGCTCGTGCGACCATAATCATGTCGGAGACCTTCTCACGTGAGTCACCTGAATGAAAATGACAGCTCCGAAACTGCAGTGTCTTCTTACAGTCTGTGTATGCTATACTACCGCCACCTGTAAATGCGTGTATGGCTGTCCCACCACTTTCGTCATCTCAGTGTATTGTTAAATATTGCAACGATAGTAAATTGTGTTTTGCGGAAGTATCTGACTGGTTTACACAAATGGCTATCTTTAAACTTTGAAAAACAACAGCTCATTCACTTTTCCACTATCAAAAGTATCACACATCCAAGTAAACTAGTATTCCAGAAAGAGTCAATTATTACTTCAGCCGATAAGAAGGGAAACAGGCAGGACTGTGGAAATTACAGGGGATTAAGTGTGATTCCGTTAATACCGCGATTTTATGGGGGAATCCGAAAAGAAAGAACAGAGATGGCGGTTATAATGTCTGAAGAACAGAATAGTTTTAGATCAGGGTACACGTGTATTAATAGAATTTTTGTATAACGGAGTCTAATAGAGAAGAGACGAATAGAGATCCATTTATTCTTCGTAGGCCTGCTGAAGGACTGTGATACGGTTGCAGGAAACAATTTATGGGGACGTATGAAGAATAGTAGCAATGCTAACTATTTACATAAAAAAGTTAGATAGTTCTACACGAAGTGTGCAAACTTCGTCAAAGTAGGAAACCCAGAGTCACCAGAGTTTCCTGTTACAAACGGGCAACGCCAATGGCGTACTGTAGCACCTATGCTATTTAAAATCCACGTCGGGGAAGCACTTAAAGCCTGGAGGAACAAATTCGGAGGCATGGGAGAGCCCGTGGTCGATGACATCTTGTGTGCACTTCGTTTCGCTGATGGCCCGGTCATTGTAGCAGGAGACTAGATGATGCTGGTTACGTGCTTTGGAAGTTAAAAGAAGACTATGAAAGATAGGACATCGCAATAAGCATGACGAGGTTGACGACAGTACCATATAGGATCTGGCGATTTAAGCCAAACAGATCAATGTATGTAAGACTTTTAAATACCTGGTGGTTACATGTCATCAAACGGAAGAAATTAAGATGATATAAGTACTAAAATAGGGCGGGGCAGGAGGGCCGTACGACAACTGAACGCGGTCCTTTGGAATAAAAAATAGCATAAAGGACCGTACATGTGACACATCGTTCAATTGTTGAAAACATCGCTATATACGGCGCAGGAACTGTCTGAATTGTCTAAATGTTGTATTCCTACCGCAGGTACAGGATTGAAGTACAGTATAAACGTCTGACGACGTCAATTGGAGTAATTCTTGTTAATGGATCCAGTAGAATGTTGAGATTTGTTATCTTCCTTTTGAGCCGGCGGGAATGTTGTTTTTCTTTTGTCCTCGTATACAGCGCGTTTGTTACGTTGGAGCGGCGGTTATCGGATGCGTATGCGAAAGAGGCAATTCCCGTGAGTCACGCGGGTATCTTTCTCGGACCGCTACAGTCATAAAAACGAAAGCTAACATTCGTTGCCAGAGGAAATGCTGTGCGCATCACGGGATCAAATTAAGATTGCGTTGGTGGATGTACATTTTGGACGCAAGAACCTCTGTGTTCAGCACGGTATCTTGGGTGATAACACTTTAAATGGAAATACTTCGCCATTTTCTGGCTCAACGGACAACCACTGAAACGCAGTCATGGCCATCTCTCTACTCGAGACTTTGGCCTGGCACCTCGGCTGTCGGCTACTGAAATGGAGAGAATTTACAAAACATACTTTTTGTGTTGCCACAAAGATCTAAATGAGATGAAAAATGTTTCTGTCAGGTTTAAAATGAATGGAGGAAATCTGTGTGTTGTTACATGTTGTTTCACGATACGTGTATAACATATAGTTGTGTCGTCCGTAATGCATGTGCTTACTCCGCGACTGTATCTGGATTATGTATGCAGTAATAACAAAATACAGTCGCTCATTACTCAAATTTTTATACTACTCTTCCGATTTTGTGGGTGCCGGTTATCTTCGGCGGCGTAAGCTGTTCCTTTACGCATCCTTAGCAATTTCCTAAGTGCTACATTGGAATACAAAAATAGCTTTATGAAGTATAGCGTGCAGTTACTTACGTAAAGTATATTGCTGTCTGTAATGAAAATTGGTCAACATTCATGATTGCCACATAATTATAAGAGGGATGCTAGCATTCTAGCAGACGGGTATAGTCTTATAAATTTGATTCTTCTAAAGTAGCAGTATAGACAATATTTACTACGAAAAAGTTGTATTTGAGTGTTCAGTTTCACAATTAAGAGACTAACGCAGTCAAAGTTAGACAACACAATCACTGCTCGGTACTTGCTCTGAAATCCACCTGGGCTGTAAGTTGTTCTTCCTGTTCTCTTCTGAGCTTCCTCAACTTGTATATCCGTCAATCTGGATGCATGTTGTCTTCTTTCTTCAAATTCTATGCACCGTTTGGCCTTTTACGTCCCTCTTTTCTCGTCTCGAAATTTTCTCTTTCGCGTCCTTATTGCTGAAAGTGTTATTTCTGTCAGACACCACCCTTGATTGAACAGCGAAACAGCTTCTGTCGCAGCTAGTTTTACTTTTATTTTTGATACACGTACACCCTTTGGGCATTTTGATCCAATTATACTATGTAGGCACTTATTTGCATCTTTCAAGCAACACATCCAGAGAGAATTGAGTCAGATGCCAGCCTCTGATAAACAGATCTCATTCCAACACGCAAATGGTCTCAGAGCAGTATGGATAGCAATTTTATGTGATTCTGCTTGTTCTCCTTTGGTAAGGGTGCGATTAAAGAAACACCAAGTATTCTCACCTTTTGAAGGAAATCACAATGGCTTAAAAGGAAAGTCAGCAAAATTATTCCAGAGCCAAATAAAAAGGCACTTATTTATGATACAAACTTTTTAACCAATTTGGCATTAGTCTGACGTTATGAACTTGTTTAATGTGTGGAGCTGAAACAGTAATCTAACCACAGATGAGAATTAATACACACATAAAAAAAGTTTTGCATCACGCCGGTTCCCAAAACTCCTTAACATAGACGTTGACTGAGGATATTGTATCATAGACACAGTCTCTTTCATTGTTCAGAGATGTTACTAGAACCGCCCAAAGATGTAAACAACCAAGCATGAGCAGCGCCTATTAGACGGAGGGAGTCCGACAGCCGATCGCATCCAGTCATTCCAGCAGGAACGAGGTACACGGCTCGTGTTGTCTGTAGTTCAACCATGCCTTGATGGTCAATATCGCGGTTAGGATCGCGTCCGCATTGATACTTTGTGCCAGGAAGGGCTTCCAAAAAGAGAAGTGTCCAGGTGTCTCGGAGTCAACCAAAGCGATGTTGTCTGCACATGGCGGAGATACAGACAGACAGGAGCTGTCAACGACATGCCTCGTTCAGGCCGCCCAAGGGCTACTACGGCAGTGGATGACCGCTACCTACTGACTATGGCTCAGAGGAATCCTGACTGCAACGCCACCATGTTGAATAATGCTTTTCGTGCACCACAATAAGTCGTGTTACGACTCAAACTGTGCACAATAGGCTGCATGATGCGCAGTTTCACTCCCGACGTCCATGGCGAGGTCCATCTTGGCAACCACGGCACCATGGAGCGCGGTAAAGATGGGCCCAACAACATCCCGAATGGACCGCTCAGGATTGGCATATGCCTTTAACGAGGCTATCATCGGAGACATGTTTGGAGGCAACCTGGTCATGTTGAACGCCTTAGACACACTGCCCGTCGAATGCAGCAAGGTGGAGGTCCCTGATGTTTTGGGGTGGCATTATGTGGGGCCGAGATACGCCGTTGGTGGTCATGGAAGGCGCCGTAACGGCTGTACGATACGTAATCCTCCGACCGATAGTGCAACCATGTCGACAGCATATTGGCGAGGCATTCGTCTTGATGGACGACAATTTGCGCCCCCATCATGCACATCTTGTGAATGACTTCCGTCAGGATAACGACATCGCTCGACCAGAGTGGCCTGCATGTTGTCCAGACATGAATCCTGTCGAACATGTCTGGGAAAGATTGAAAAAGGCTCACCGGCCGGGGTGGCCGCGCGGTTCTAGGAGCTACAGTCTGGAAACGCGCGACCGCTACGGTCGCGGGTTCGAATCCTGTCTCCGGCATGGATGTGTGTGATGTCCTTAGGTTTGTTAGGTTTATTTAGTTCTAAGTATTAGGGGACTGATGGCCTCAGAAGTTAAGTCCCATAGTTCTCATAGCCAGTTTTGAAAAGGGGATGTTTATGGACGACGTGACCCACCAACCACTCTGAGGGATATGAAACTTCCTGCCAGATTAAAACTGTGTGCCCGACCGAGACTCGAACTCGGAACCTTTGCCTTTCGCGGGCAAGTGCTCTACCATCTGAGCTACCGAAGCACGACTCACGCCCGGTACTCACAGATTTACTTCTGCCAGTATCTCGTCTCCTACCTTCCAAACTTTACAGAAGCTCTCCTGCGAACCTTGCAGAACTAGCACTCCTGAAAGAAAGGATACTGCGGAGACATGGCTTAGCCACAGCCTGGGGGACGTTTCCAGAATGAGATTTTCACTCTGCAGCGGAGTGTGCGCTGATATGAAACTTCCTGGCAGATTAAAACTGTGTGCCCGACCGAGACTCGAACTCGGGACCTTTGCCTTTCGCGGGCAAGTGCTCTACCATCTGAGCTACCGAAGCACGACTCACGCCCGGTACTCACAGCTTTTACTTCTGCCAGTATCTCGTCTCCTACCTTCCAAACTTTACAGAAGCTCTCCTGCGAACCTTGCAGAACTAGCACTCCTGAAAGAAAGGATACTGTGGAGACATGGCTTAGCCATGGCTTGCCCGCGAAAGGCAAAGGTCCCGAGTTCGAGTCTCGGTCGGGCACACAGTTTTAATCTGCCAGGAAGTTTCATATCAGCGCACACTCCGCTGCAGAGTGAAAATCTCATTCTGGAAACATCCCCCAGGCTGTGGCTAAGCCATGTCTCCGCAGTATCCTTTCTTTCAGGAGTGTTAGTTCTGCAAGGTTCGCAGGAGAGCTTCTGTAAAGTTTGGAAGGTAGGAGACGAGATACTGGCAGAAGTAAAGCTGTGAGTACCGGGCGTGAGTCGTGTTTCGGTAGCTCAGATGGTAGAGCACTTGCCCGCGAAAGGCAAAGGTCCCGAGTTCGAGTCTCGGTCGGGCACACAGTTTTAATCTGCCAGGAAGTTTCATATCAGCGCACACTCCGCTGCAGAGTGAAAATCTCATTCTGCACTCTGAGGGATCTACGCCGAATCGCCGTTGAGGAGTGGGACAATTTGGACCAACAGTGCCTTGTGGACAGTATGACACGACGAATACAGGCATGCATCAATGCAATAAGACGTGCTACTGGATATTAGAGTTACCAGTGTGTACAGCACCCTGGACGACCACCTCTGAAGGTCTCGCTGTATTGTGGTACAACATTCAAAAATGTGGTTTTCATTAGCAATAAAAAGGACGGAAACTGTGTTTATGGTGATCTCTATTCCAGTTCTCTCTAGAGGTTCCGGAACTCTCGGAACCGAGGTGATGCAAGACGTTTTTTAATGTGTGTAATTACTTGACACAGAAAACAGAAAATCACCAGTATATTTTTTGTTTAGGTCAGCATAGATCATATTACAATATTATGTGTGATGTGGGATTTCCCCACATAAAACGCGTCTGCTTTCTAATAAATTCAAAACTATACATATCCTTTCGACATTAGTTACAATTCATAAGACAAAAGAGGGAAGGCAGTGTAAGCAGTGTCTTTGCCTTATCACTTGCAAATAAAGCAAATTATTTTGGTGGACAAACTGAAACGTTAGTAATTTTATTACTTTTTCCCCTGCAGGGAGCGGTGTGACATTACACTGTACAGATGAATTTAAGTATTATAATAGAAATCAAATATGTCAGTACAGAATGGCTCTGTCTTGCAAGTGCACAAATGGAATGGTTAAGCAGATTCACCGAGAGTTAGACGTGAAGTAGATTATAGTAAATCATTTAACAGAGAAGCTTTACAATAGAAAACCAATATATTTCTCAGTTTGAGTTGATCATTTAGCAAAATCTTAAAGTTAAGGTGAGAATGCTTACAAATTTCAACCTTTTCTAAGAGATTCATTTTGCACACTTTGACGACTATAAGCCAATTTCTCATAGCTAGTAAAGAGGGTAGGGGAATATGTGTTTTTCAGTTTTAAGATATTCAACAGAGGTCGACTTAAAGGAATTCTGACAATCTTTGTTGAGTAAGTGTTCACAATAAAATGGAAATGAGCGTATGGCATTGTTCGCCAGGAGGCCCCATGCGGGGGAGTTGACGCCACTTCGGCGACTTGCAGGTCAATGATGATACGGGTCTTAAAAGCCCTCCTCGTTTGTACTATATAAAAACGCAGACACCCATTGCATTAAATTTTATATATCCGAGATTTGAGATATTTGTGAGGTTTTTGCCTCTAGTTATGTATGAAAGGCCACTTAGTGACTTTATTAGCCGTAATCGCCTCATTTAGGACATTCTAAACAACCTTACAATCCGATATTATACGTGTATATCCCCTACGAAAGGAATTGTAAAATATTTTTTCCTATTAACATAACTTGTATTAAGTAAAGAAAAGTATCAGTGCCTATTAGTCTTTCCCTGATAAAGTTTTTGAACAAGATTAGCCTGATAACCGTTGTTGACGGCAATTTACTTCAAGTTGTTAAGTTCTGTGAAAACAGCAGAGGGAGTAAGAGGAATCTCAAACATGCAGTCTACCAACGGATGAAAAATTGGAACTTTGCACCCAAAACGTTATCTGTCGTAATAAGTTTGCTATACATATAAAAACTAATTTTTACGTCTATAAGCTGTAATTTAAAGTAGAGGAAAGTAAACTCATAGCACTGGCTTTCTCTTTCACATGTAAATTTGACTTTCGGATAATAACATTCCACACTGTCATTAAGAGAAATGATTATGAAATCACTAACAACGGCTTGGAATAAGTCGGTGGTATCAACCACTAGCCGTCTGTAAAAAGAAGTGTTGCCAGCCAAAAGAGGGTAAGATCTGTAAAAGCTAAGCGCAAAATAATTAATAAAGAACGTGAGCTAGAAAATCAGCGAGGCAGTTCACCATAGCAAGGTCTCTATTTAGTTGAAATATCTGATAACTGAAGCTGAAATAATTATATTTGAGTATAATACTCAAAAGCGTTATCATTTCCTAAATTTCATCAGAATACAATTTTTTGTAGTTTGTGAAATTTTCTCTAACAATGAGGATCGTTCACTTATCGGAGTATTGGTGCAGAGATTTGTGGTATCAAGCGGTGCAAGGAGGTGGCCACAAGGTGATTAAATGCTGATGATATCTAAACAAGTAGATTCTTACCTTTAAAATATTGATTGAACTCTGTAACACCATAGACAGTGGCGAGCGACTCTTTTTCAAGCTTACTGTAGATGGAATGTCCTTTGTTAAGAGTGACCAAAGCAAAAGCAATGCGTCTATAAGAGGAACCAATTCTATGGGAGAGCATAGATCCAGTTCTGTAACAAGATGCACCCACAACTAACATAACAGGTTTACAACGGTACGATCTTCCCCTCACTCATTTGATTCATACTATCAGAGGGTGTAGGTCAGAACTACGACATCAACATATGTAAGCAAAAAGACGCAACTCTCAATCGCTTTCAATAACATCAAGTTTGAGAATTTTAGGCGTGCTTATTTTCTTTTTATGTTGGTTGGATAGTATTCAATGATTTCGCAGTTGAGCCAGTAGGTGCATACTACCGTACGTTTGAGTTTTCTGGACATAATTTTAACAACATCTATGCATGATGTTTCATGAAAATATGTTATGATCGAGAAGCGTTTATGAATAATAACGAAGTTTGTTTTGTGAGAGACACATTGATTGAACAAACCATGTACATGCAAAAACATGGCGTTCTTTACTTTATAATGTAGCAATAATTAGTGTTGTCCATTTTTCTACAATAAGTGTCATCCCGACTTGTGCAGTGCTACATAGGTAACACATCAACTTGTCACAAATTTACATACAATAATTTAAATAAAATGACTATAGCAATTTGATTGAAATTCCTTGTGTACCATTTTTATTCAAGACTTCTTACAAGAAGTTTTCCTCCTTTTTTCAGGATAAAGATTACGAAAATAATGAACGAGGCGTTAAATAATGCTGTTTTGCACAGTCATAGATAATCTTTCTTAGGATTACGTGGGAATGGAGAAAAGGTTGGCCTAGTGACAGCGAGATCAAATCCACAGACCTCGTGCTTATGAAACTAGATGCTTACTTGCTCGGCTAAAGACTCTTTGAATACTAGCGACCAGATAAAGTGTATAAGTTCTTCTAAAATTTTCGAAGTTGATCCTGTCGAAAGTGGTTGACAGTTGGGTCTTATTGTTGACGTATGATGTAGTCCTAGTTGAGCCCTATAAATCCTGTCAATATATCAAATCGGTAAGGGAATTTTGTAATGTCCCCTTGTTAGTTGGACCATAATGAATCAAATAGTTATCAATTAAAAACCCGTCCTTTAGCTGCTGAAATGCGTCCGGACTCTCGGGACCACGCGAAAGGAACAATTTTCCAGCGCAGCCGGTTCTCCGGAGCACGGAGCAGCAATTTGCGGAGCGTTAGCGACGAATTTGGTATAATAGATAAACTCCTCACTACAGCTTGGAGCTCCATAATGATACAAGGGGCTGGCAGATCTACTACCACAGAGAAGAGCAGGATGAATTTCCTGCGCGTATGTTTCATGTCCTAAATAGTCAAGTCTTGGAAGAAGGAGCACTTTTCCAGAAAGAAACAAGTAGTCTAAATTTGCTACATGTTCAGCAGACTTACAATCCAAGACCACAATAAAATTTACAGAAGAAAGGACTTTCGCTGTTCATTGTTCCAGGAACCGCTGGAAAACAGCAGTTGGTAATGAGTTTTAAAACTTTGACTTTTGTAGGAATTTATTAATGTTTTTTATAAATGATTGTATTTAACGTACTTTAAAGAAATGCCAGTTTGTATATCAACATAGCAACGCGAGTCGGTACGATAAAGCGAGTCTTCAAGTTTGTGTGACATGTTTATAGCGTCGCTTGGGTTACATTACAAAAAAGCAAAGTACCGCGAGTGCGATGAAAGAGTGTGATAAAAAGATGCAACGTGAAAGGTAGATAGTTGGATATGTCACATTGTAACGTATTTCTGTATTTATATACCTGGCTCTGTACAACGCGTGCCATTAACCTGACGCTACCCATTTCTCTTTTATTTTCCCATTTCCGATTTTACTGATAAGTAACTTTAGTGTATTTCACTCAGGACATTAACATATACTGTGCATCCGTTTTATTGACGATGTGAGTACTTTTTCTCCACTCGCATATAGGAATTTAACATTTGTGTACCCTGACAATATTGCAATGATAGACAAAGCTAAGTGTGATCTACTGATTTACTTTTCTCTGTGGGACATTGTTAATTACTATTAATTAATACTTTAAAGGTTAAAATACATGTGCCATTGATTTGTTAATTACATTTATCCCAAAATTAAATTTTCCTTTTTTTATGAAATGGAAGAGACAGAGGTGGTTCACTTCAAATGAACTTGTTAATTTAGTGACATTTACGATAGTTAATATTCTTGCTTGTCACAGACACTTGTGGTTAATATTTTTATTTTTCTCTGCTAATATTTTCTTCGACATAAGATAAAGACGTTATTAGTAATGTCACTGACACTTTCGCTTTAAACGGACATTTTTGTCGGATTCCAGCTGTCCAGTGCATATACTTCAAAGGTTCGTCAGTTTATTAGTGCTCATTCATACTCTGTTTTGTCTCTCCTGTATACTGCGACCCTGATCAAACTCACACAATAATTTTATGTAGCCATAAATTTCCTCTAACTTACAATGGTTTTAATAATGTCTGATTGTTATAGTGGGAGCAGGCACTTATCGTGTCAGTCTAGCAGAGGAGGACCTGAGGTTCCGAGCCTACGAGTTGGGTTGAGACGATGCACGGGCCAGTACTGTTCACAAGAAATTGCTAATTTATTTGGAATACGATTATCCACGACATGTTTGTTCAATGTCATATGGCGCCATTCAGAATATCAGTAAACTATTCATATACAAGCATATACAAGTGTTTTCTATGAGTAGTGCTTTTAGCACTAAATTAAAATTTTCGTGATCCGATAACAATAGCTATCTTTAATCGAACTCATCATAAATAGGTTGGTTCAATTATCACTCATTGGTATATGTGTCTTCAACTTAATGGACTTGAGAGAGGCAGTAGCATTGTATTAAAGTAGCGTGCACGCACTGGTCGTGTTATAGACTGGAGATGTACTCTCAGACTAATCGATAAGACCACACAGTACTGAAGATAGCAAGGACAGAAACGTGTGATTCATTGCATAACCAGCCTAAGAGCTCATACGTCCATGTGGCGACAAAAATAACATACAGAAGAATGAAAGAGAACATTAGTGACCATCAGTTTGGCTTTCGGAAAGGTAAAGCCACCAGAGAGACAGTTCTGACTTTCAGCTTTACATTGGAAGCAAGAATTAAGTGGAATCAAAACACCGTTCCTGCATTTATCGACCGAGAAAAGTTGAGAATATTAAACTGTGTAAAAGCTATGTTGTCAGAAAATCAAGAGTAAGTTTTAAAAGAAGAGAGATAGTAGAGAATATGTATCAGAACCAAAAAATAACAATAAGAATATCCGACCAATAACTTAAAAACGGTTTTATTTAAGGTTGCTGTCTTTGTCTCTCACTTTTCAAGTTGGGGATCGAAAGAGCTATGACGGAAATAAAAGTTACACTCCACAGTGGGATTAAAATTCATGGGGAAAGAATATCAACGATAGTGTTTCCTAATGTCATTTCTGTCCTCATTGAAAACGAGGAAGAATTACAGGACATACTGAATGGAATGACTAATCTACCGATCACAGAAAACGAACTGAGAGTAAATCGAAATAAGCCGAAAGTTCAAAATGGCTCTGAGCACTACGCGACTTAACTTCTGAGGTCATCAGTCGCCTAGAACTTAGAACTAATTAAACCTAACTAACCTAAGGACATCACATACATCCATGCCCGAGGCAGGATTCGAACCTGCGACCGTAGCGGTCGCGCGGTTCCAGACTGAAGCGTAAGGCGAAAGTAAAGAAGAGTAGTAGAAATTAGTTTAGTGAGAGACTTACCATCCATGTTGTCGACCACGACGTACAAGTAATGCACAAATTTTACTCCCTTGTAAGTGAGATAGTTTCAAATCTTTGCCTTACTGTGAGGAAGAAATTTCGCAGAACGGATGTCTGGAGCACAGCACTGTATGAAAGTGAATCCTGGACTGTCTAAAAACTGGAGAAGAAGAGAATCGAAGTGTTTGGGATGTGTTACTGTGGAATGATACTGAATATTACGTCGACTGCTAAGATAAGAAATGAGGATCTTCTTCCTAGAATCGTATTGGAGAGAAATACAGTCTCTGACAAAATTGTGAAAGACGCAGAAGACATGACTGGATGTGATTAGAATCATAATTCTCTGTGTCGGGTAGAATGACTACCAGAGTGAACTGCTGTTTTTCATGATCAGTATTGCTATCAGACCTGATAGAGTGTATAAGGATTATGGACACTGTAGCTGTTGAGTGATCGCTGTAAAGGGGTTGGAGATGTCACCTACCTATATGAGGCAGCATTATCAGCAGTTGGCAGAGGAATGGTGCGTTATTGTTGGTCTCAGTAGACCAACTGGTCGAATAGTTTAATATTAGGATTTGTGGAGCAATCGGATATGACGCTAGCCCGATGATGGACTGCATGGTAACATGAGGATTTGCAATTTCTTCATCATGGATCTGGTCGGCCACCTCTGAGCACAAGGGAAGGTCGCTCTATTGAGTACGAGCATATCATAACACTCTTCACATCTGCACCTACAATCCGAGAACAAGTAATGGACTCCCAGAAATTTTCTGTGTCAGCAGCACACACCATTGGTAGATGGCCGACGACTAGCAGCAGCTGGAGTAGAGAATTACCGTCCCATTGGTTGACTATCGATAACACCAAAACACTGACGGCTGCATGTGGAGCGATGTTGTGACTGGATTAGCTTGGACTGCTGATGAATGACGTTGCTTTGTGATCAGCTAGGGATCGCAGTTTTGCACTACCATAGATTATCATCGTCGCTGGGTATGGCTGTAGGCAGAGGATAGGTCCCGTTCAGTGTTTTGGAGAGGCACAGCTATTTTACTCCAGACGTCATGATATGGTTTGAATTCGGGTCGTGGCTGGTAGTGATTGAGTGAACTCTTAACGGTACACTGGAATGTCACTGACATCCTACGTCAACATGTGTTACATCTCATGTTACAGTATCATAGTAGCATTTTTCAACAGGACGACAGTCGTCCAAGCATTCATCGTCTATCAACTGTCTCTGAGACGATGAGGTACTCCCATGGACAGCAAGATCATTGTATCTATCCCCAATAGAACGTGTGTAGTAGCAGCTTGGGCGTAAGCCTCTGTCCCAGTATCAGTATTCAAAATAGCTAGGACAAGATATATTTGTGAACTAGTTTGCCTCAGGGGAAAACACAATGGTTTGCTGACACCCTTTCCAGCCGAATCAGTGCGTACGTCCAGATCAGAGGGGGTGCAACGCTGATACGTAGGTGCATATTGCCAAGTTCGTTGTAAATGTGACACTACATTGTAATGACTGAAATAATGTCTCATACTTTCTGAACATGTGAAGTTTCATTATGTTCCCTCCTTCTCTTCTGAGTGCTTCACGTTTTTGGTGGATAGTTTATCTAGGCATCAGTGACTTGAAAAAGAGGGAGCTCAACAGGAGATAGTAGCTCCCATGGTATTAGAACTAGCTCTACAAGGTAGTATAGAGAAGTCAAATACTGGAATGTATCAAACAAGTAATTGAGAACATTGGGTGGAAGTGCTAGTCTCTGTTAAAGAAGTTGACACAGTAAGGAAAGTCTGGCGGGCCACATCGAACCAGTCACTGGACTGAGGAACTCCTTCCCCCTCTCCCCCCCCCTCTCCGAGAAAAGAACAATACACAAAATACACTGCATAGGATGGTGTGCAGTGTACTGCAATGTGCACCCTTATCATGTGGCTTATGTAGCTTTACACTGTAGTCTACATTGGGAGGACAGACTGTTGGAATCCTTATGGTGGTGACAGTTTTACTGCCTGCATTTGAGTAAGGGGGTAGGCGATGTAACGCTGATAATGCTGATCATGCCGGCCGCGGTGGCCGAGCGGTTCTAGGCGCTTCAGTCTGGAACCGCGCTACTGCTACGGTCGCAGGTTCGAATCCTGCCTGGGGCATGGATGTGTGTAATGTCCTTAGGTTATAAGTTCTAAGGGACTGATGACCTCAGATATTAAGTCCCATAGTGCTCAGAGGCTTCTGAACCACGTTTTTTATGATCATATAAAACTGAATGCTATTGTGCTACCTCTATGCATGCACTGTCTTAACTATCACTTATATGTAAAGCTCCAGCGTTGTAAATTTAGAGAAGGATCAAAATATTCGAAAACTCTTCATGTACCATGTTCACTGCACTGATGTCCCCAGCATGGATGCAACGATGTTAACAGCAAAGGCAAAGATGTTGAAACTGAAGATGCTGTTCTTGAGGCAGGCCATACAGCTATTCCAAACTCTATGTCATTGCTTCTCTGACTCTGCACCTAAAGTAGAAGTCATATTTTTATCCCCCATTTAAATTGTCAACTCGAGTTCCATCATTCTTGAGAACATTGCCTGCAAACATACCTCTATTAACACATCCCACCATCTCATACTACTACAGCCGATCGCCTTCATGTCCAAGAACATTTAATCATCTCTGAAATCCATCCCTCCAATAATAACCTACCCTACCCATTCCAAATGAAAACTCGAGGTCACTCTTTCTTTGACCAGCTGGCACTCTATTAATCTCCCAACATCTACATCCGATCAACCACTTCCTACACAAATCCTCTCACATATAACTTACTCTCCAACACTTCCCACTTCCAAGTTCGCACCCACAAATACCAGGAGCTCCCACCATATTATCTAGTACACCCCCGGTAGCTGAGTGGTCAGTGCAACAGAATGTCAGTCTTAAGGGCCAGGGTTCGATCCCTCGCTGTGACGGAGATTTTCTCCGCTCAGGGATTGCGTGTTGTGTTGTCGAAATCATCGTCATTTCATCCCCATCGACGCGCAAGTCGCCGAAGTGGCGTCAAATTGAAAGACTTACACCAGGTGAAAAAAAAAAAACCTCGATAACGAAGACATTTTTACACCACATCACCATTATTGTGCTTATGCTTAATCTTCTGTATATATTAACATTTTAAAATGTGTGAAGTATTCTCTGAACAGCGGCGATTTGAACGCTTCCAGTCTGTACCCAGTTCTTCGGAAGTAAGTAAATGTGAAAAAAAAAGAAAGAAACCATAAAGTGGCCAAGAAATATGTACGTAACATACCAGAGGAAGGGGGTCACGACAGTAAAACGAGGTATGCTAATAACGCATACAGTCTTCCATAGAATACAGTTTAAGACTTAAATATTCTTTTAGAAGATTAAACCCGGTGCACACTGGTACCAAAAGAAGCCTCAGTGAAAGAAAGTATTTAGTGCTTTGTAAGATAGTTCATACTTATGGTGCCAAAAAAGGAAACAAAAATCGTTGTTATTTCATTGACACGACTTTCTATACACAGATCAGTGCATTCACTGTCTTTTCGTTTGAGGTAGTTGCAGGAAACTCCTCACATTTGTCCTGTCGGTTATGCACGTCATTAAATGATCAGGATATTAACAATGAGGACGCGTTGTGTTCGATGAGGTCACTGGTGGAACGTGGCTGTCGCCCTGCACCTGGATGCGGCGCCTGCTACCTGCTGCTGACGTCACAGACCGCCTCGCGCCGCCGGTCACCGCCCTGTGTGTTTGTCCACTGTCAGGCAGCACAGCTCGGACCTCGCGGCAGAGCCAGGTGCTGCTGCGGTGCGCGCCGCGTTGTAAATCAAGCGCGAAGCCACGCGCAGCGCTGCGGCAAACGGCCGTTACTCACGCGAGCGCCGCCGGCCGCGGACGCTGATAAAGTGCTGCGTGGCCGCCGCGTTCTTTCCTCAGCCCGCATGCACGGACCAGCCACAAATTTTTCCTGACTCCTATCTTCCCTGAAGCACAGCCCTATTAAATTTACTTCGACTGTCACGTAACTTTGGAAATTCGTTTCAAGATATTGGCATAGAACATTCAATTTTCTGAGCTGAATCATAAATCTGTCTGAAGTTTTGTTACCTTCGTTACGCTGTACTGATGGAAATTGTTAAGCTCTACACAGGGAAGCTAATTCGTTTACACTGCATCTATTAATAGTAACTCCAGTAACTTGTAGTAATTTCAGTATATATATATTATAAAAAGTATACAGGGGGAGAACAAAAATACCACAGCATAGTCAACGAAGTCCAAAAATGGACGAATAGGGGCAAGAATTCGTGTAATTGCGAAGTTTTGTAGAGTGGTAGGGAGGAGTCTCCTGAAAAACATTGTAAAAATTCCCTCCTTTGGGGCGTTTCTCTAAAATAACGCTAAAACGGTGGCTTCTAGTGAAAAAGTTTCCTTATGCAACCTAAACTACATTACATTCCCTACAAGAAATGTCCCATTCATTTTTTCACTGCAACTAATAGCTTCGGCGACGCAGGGGATGGAAAAATGGCAAATTATTGAAAATAGCTGTCTGCTGCGGCCGAGCGGTTCTAGGCGCTTCAGTCCGGAACCGCGCTGCTGCTACGGTGGCAGGTTCGAATCCTGCCTCGGTTATCGGTGTGTGTGATGTCCCTAGGATAGTTAGGTTTAAGTAGTTCGAAGTCTAGGGGACTGATGACCTCTGATGTCCCATAGTGCTTAGAGCCATTTGAACCATTTTTGAAAATAGTATTAATGGTACGAAACTAATGTTTATTGTTAAATGAAGAGGGTTAAGACCAAATATCAATTGTCTATATCATATTTAAGTACAGTAGAGCCGTACTGAGGAATGAATTGTGTTCTGCGGACGTGACAGGTGGCAGAAAAAACGGGGGAACAAAGCAGACACAAACATCTCCCATGTTCACAAAAAAACAAATTCTTAAAAATATAATGGCTCTGAGCACTATGGGACTCAACTGCTGAGGTCATTAGTCCCCTAGAACTTAGAACTACTTAAACCTAACTAACCTAAGGACAGCACACACATCCATGCCCGAGGCAGGATTCGAACCTGCGACCGTAGCGGTCGTGCGGTTCCAGACTGTAGCGCCTAGAACCGCTCGGCTCTTAAAAATAAAACATCCTGTGAAATACGGCACACGCAAATAATCAATTAACAGCACACGTAAGCATCCTCACCTTAACTATTTTCCTAGAACGAACTGGTAGCTCGCTGGCAGTGCAATTCGGTACCTCATGGCTGACCGATACCAACAGCTAATTTCTTTGTACTCACCCCTCTGTTCGTTCTTGCTTTCCATTCTGTACGATCATTCACACGCTCAACCTAGTCTTTGTCAAAGTAGTTAGCACTTGCTGCTTGCAAATGGGGGTTAAATGGGGGTTAAAAAGGAACCGTGAACAAAATTTATGGGATGGCCTAGATAAATTTTACGTCACACGCTTAGAACCCTAAGTATGTCACACACTCATCTCCTACCAGGTTTCACACGGAATCGCCATCCAAATTACTCATCAGCCGTTACGACCACGTGTTAACTAGGCTGGGTGATGCCCCAGGTTACTTTAACACAGCAAAAAAAAAAAAAAAAAAAAAAAAAAAAAAGCTGCTTCTAAAAGTGAAACAATACAATTTTTTTAGAGCTATTGCTGCTCTCGTGTGCTGAAGGCACCAAGTGATTGCAGCACTATAAAGGGATAACGCGAGTCCCCATGCTCTGAAAAAGAAACCCTAACTGAAAGCTTTAATTGTAAAGGCATAATTATTTTAAAAAAATGAATGAATGGCCGTAGCGACACGCTAACTATTTCAGTCCTGAAAAAGAGCGGATTATTAACAGTGTAAAACTTAATACGTACATCCCACGATGAAATTGGCGGCAAAGACGGAGATCGCCCTCGATCACGTCCGCTCAGTTCAGCCGCTACCCCTCCAGTGACTACATCATCGCGGCTCCCAACGGCCGTTCCCTTACATGGAGGGGAGGGGGACCTGTTACCAACCCCGGATTTCACCCTGGCAAACAGGTGCATCATCTCTGTCTTTTACTCCAGGCTTAGGTTGGCACTAACCGACCTATAGGGTGGCCACATCTCTGCCTTGGCACTACCAGCAGACGAACTCTTAATACAAACCCCAAACTTAATCAACCCAAGGCAACGTAGTGGGATTAGGGAAAGGAAGTACTTTTATGTAATTATGAATTGAATTAAATAAACAGGTAGTCCACTTCTTCACTCGAGATATCACACTATTTAAACCAAAAAAATGTTGAACGTATAATGCGACCAAAAACTAATTGTAATGAGATGGAACAAACTGTTCCCTCTCAATACCTCTACCAAATGACAACCAAAGACCCAGTAGCTCCTGAAGTTATACTGAACAACATCTTTTGCTAATGTTTTTGGATGTGCGAAACGATGTGGATGCCGAAGAGCCAACATTACATGTTCCATAGCTTGCGGCATGTGTCGTGGTATGTGTACGAATGCTGCACTGTTACTCGATCTGCAAGACTGAATTTTCAGTTGTACCCATTCAAGATAAGATGTTGTTTTACGATAACTAATGTAGATTATCTTCAACGTACATCCTTCTGAACCTTCTTACTGTATCTATCTCTTGCTTTTATTCTACAATTTTAAACCCCCACTCCCCACCCCAAAGGAAACTTAATTCGTGATCCCTCTATGTTTCAGAATGTGTCCTGTCAAAGGATCCAATCTTCTAACCAGGTTGTGCCGTAAATCTCTTTTCTCCCCAAATCTGTTCAGTACCGCACAGTACCCCATCATTAGTTGTCTGATCTATCCACTTCATTTTCAGCACTCTTGACTAACATCACATTTAAAAAGCTTGTATTCTCCTGTTGTCTAAACTGTTTATCCTCTATCGCTCACTTGCATACATGTTTACCCACCATACAAATACTTTGAGAAATGGCTTACTAATACATAAATCTGTATTTCTTTTCATTAGAAACACTTTCCTGCCATTGCCAGTCTGCATTTTCTATCCTCCTCGGCCATCATAAGTTATTGTGCTGCCCAAATAGCAAAACTCATCTACTACTTTAATCCAGTTTCTTCATCTACACTCCTGGAAATGGAAAAAAGAACACATTGACACCGGTGTGTCAGACCCACCATACTTGCTCCGGACACTGCGAGAGGGCTGTACAAGCAATGATCACACGCACGGCACAGCGGACACACCAGGAACCGCGGTGTTGGCCGTCGAATGGCGCTAGCTGCGCAGCATTTGTGCACCGCCGCCGTCACTGTCAGCCAGTTTGCCGTGGCATACGGAGCTCCATCGCAGTCTTTAACACTGGTAGCATGCCGCGACAGCGTGGACGTGAACCGTATGTGCAGTTGACGGACTTTGAGCGAGGGCGTATAGTGGGCATGCGGGAGGCCGGGTGGACGTACCGCCGAATTGCTCAACACGTGGGGCGTGAGGTCTCCACAGTACATCGACGTTGTCGCCAGTGGTCGGCGGAAGGTGCACGTGCCCGTCGACCTGGGACCGGACCGCAGCGACGCACGGATGCACGCCAAGACCGTAGGATCCTACGCAGTGCCGTAGGGGACCGCACCGCCACTTCCCAGCAAATTAGGGACACTGTTGCTCCTGGGGTATCGGCGAGGACCATTCGCAACCGTCTCCATGAAGCTGGGCTACGGTCTCGCACACCGTTAGGCCGTCTTCCGCTCACGCCTCAACATCGTGCAGCCCGCCTCCAGTGGTGTCGCGACAGGCGTGAATGGAGGGACGAATGGAGACGTGTCGTCTTCAGCGATGAGAGTCGCTTCTGCCTTGGTGCCAATGATGGTCGTATGCGTGTTTGGCGCCGTGCAGGTGAGCGCCACAATCAGGACTGCATACGACCGAGGCACACAGGGCCAACACCCGGCATCATGGTGTGGGGAGCGATCTCCTACACTGGCCGTACACCACTGGTGATCGTCGAGGGGACACTGAATAGTGCACAGTACATCCAAACCGTCATCGAACCCATCGTTCTACCATTCCTAGACCGCGCAAGGGAACTTGCTGTTCCTACAGGACAATGCACGTCCGCATGTACCCCTTGCCACCCAACGTGCTCTAGAAGGTGTAAGTCAACTACCCTGGCCAGCAAGATCTCCGGATCTGTCCCCCATTGAGCATGTTTGGGACTGGATGAAGCGTCGGCTCACGCGGTCTGCACGTCCAGCACGAACGCTGGTCCAACTGAGGCGCCAGGTGGAAATGGCATGGCAAGCCGTTCCACAGGACTACATCCAGCATCTCTACGATCGTCTCCATGGGAGAATAGCAGCCTGCATTGCTGCGAAAGGTGGATATACACTGTACTAGTGCCGACATTGTGCATGCTCTGTTGCCTGTGTCTATGTGCCTGTGGTTCTGTCAGTGTGATCATGTGATGTATCTGACCCCAGGAATGTGTCAATAAAGTTTCCCCTTCCTGGGACAATGAATTCACGGTGTTCTTATTTAAATTTCCAGGAGTGTACTTTGTATTCGACTTCAATGCATTATCCTTTTGTTGATATTTGTCTGATATCCTCATTTCAAGAAATTGTCCATTCCGTTCAACAGCTCTTCCAAACGTTTTGCTGTCCCTGAGAGAATTACGATGTCATCGGCAAACCTCAAAGTTTTTATATCTGCTGCCTGAACTTTAATTCCTACACTCAATTTTTCTTTTATTTCCTTTACTGCCTGCTCAATGTACAGATTGAATAATATCGTCGATGGATTACAACCCTATCTCGCTTGCTTGTCAACCACTGCTCCCTTTTCATGCTCCTCGACCCTTATAACTTCCGTTTGATTTCTGCAAAAGCTGTAAATAACCTGTCGCTCCTAGTATTTTATCTCTGCTACCTGCAGAATTTCAAAGATACTATTCCAGTAGACATTGTCAAACGCTTTTTCTAAGTCTACAAATGCTAGCGTAGGTTTGACTTTTCGTAAGCTTTGTTCTAATATGAGTCGTAATATTAGTATTACCACGCGTGTTCCCACATTTCTCTCGGATCGAGTCAGCCTGCTTAGCTGTGTGGTAACGTGCTTGCCTCCCATGCAAGCGGGTCGGGTTTGATTCCCGACCAGGTTAGAGATTTCCTCCGCTCGAGGACTATGTGTTGTATTGTCTCCACCATCATTTTATCCCCATCCTGCGTGCAAGTCGCCCAATGTGGCGCCGAATGAAATAAGGCTTGTACCTGGCGGCCGAACTTCCCCGAATAGGGGCCTGCCGGCCAACGATGCCATATGCTCATTTCCAGTACTGGGATACAAACTGATCTTCCCAGAGGTCACCTTCTACCAGTTTTCCCATTCTTTTGTAAAGAATTCGTATTAGCATTTTGGAACCATGATTTATTAAACTGATTGTTGGTTAATACACCTAACAGCATCTGATTTCTTTGGAATTGGAATTATTACATTGTTTTTGAAGACTGAGGGTATGTCGCGTAATACAGTGTAGGGAAAACAGTTGGCACTGAAAAGAGCTTTCAGTCGTCTCGGAATGGATAAATACAGTCTGTATGGTTTGCAGTGGAATCTTATACCATTTTTCATGCAAAATAGTGACACGTTCAAGTAACAATGATGGAGACATATAACGGTTACGCACTCTTTTCTCCAAATTAGGCCAAAAAATGGCAACATAAATCTTGGCAGTAATGTGACGTTGCCGAGTAATCATGTGACTCATGGAATACAACGATATTAACGTCGAAATCATCACCGGCCCCTCGCTATCTTTCACTCTTGGGGTGTAAACGCTGCCAGAAGTTGGAAACAGTGTCAAACAAGATTCAGCAGACTAAATGACTTTCTTCAATTGCCCCATAGTCCAAGTTTCAAGGCTTCCGGACAAAATGTTCCTTTTACAGAATTAGCAACACTGTTGAATGGTTGTGAAATTCCAGCTCGCCACGCAGTTCCCAGCGTATGGCGCACCCTTCGTGTTGTTTTCGTGCTGACTGGTTTCGCCAGTGCAAGATTTTGCAGCAAAGTTTGCAACTGTCGTCCTCTTATTTTTCTCAGAATTCTGTTTAATGTCCGGTCGTGACCACCAGTCAACACACACGAATGTTCGCGGTGTGACTTAGCGGATGATGTTTTCCTGCTTCCCCTGCAAGCGATATAAAACTTCGATATGGTGCCTTTAGAAACACGAAACACTGCAGTTACCTTGCAACCTGGAGCCTTGGTTAGCATCTACATTTATGTTTAAGCATGTATTTCTCTTATGTTTCACATCCTTTGCTAGACCACTGGATCTTTTCAACCAAACTCTATACAAATTGGTGTTGGGCTGGAGGTAACATAGATGCACAGAAAGAGGGACAACAAGATATGGATAGAGAGGGAGGAAGAGATGAACAGAGAGATGGGGGCAAGACATAGACAGACGAAATGATAGATGGAGATGAACAGAGAAGGGGGAGGAAAGGAGGGACAGAGAAAGGCAGAAGGAGATCAGCAGACAGGTAGGAGACAAGATGGTGGACAGAGAGAAGAGCAGGAGGATGACAATGAAAGGGGGTGAGGGGTCACCAGAGAAATGGGGGAAGAAGAGATGGACAGAGAGGTGGGGAGAAGGAGATGGACAGAGAAAGGGGGTGGAGGATATGAACGGAGAGTGGTAGTAGCCGAAGTTAGAGGAAGGGAGAAAAGGTATGGAAAGGGAGAAAAGGGGAAGTGGGGGGGTGCATGAGATAGGTACGGAGATGAGAGGAGGTGATAAGTATTCTAAAACAATCTGTTGGTATTTCTTTCCTGTATTTAGGTGACTTGGAATACTTTAGAAGTATGAAGTACCACTTGTCCCATATTTGTGCTACTCAACCAGGTCGCTATGACGAGCACTGCCTTGCGCGAATATTTTTGTCAATGTGTTTCACGATCAAAGAACATATCAAACGGCTGAATACCACTGATAAATTTAACATTTGTCTGGGGAGTTTGGTGGCCAGCGGAAGTGTTTGAACTCAGAAAAGTGTTTCTGGAGAACTCTGGACGTGTGGAATTGCCAACGTCCGTCGTAGTGCACAATGGACAATGCAAGTGATCAGACAGGATGTTTACGTACGTGTCACCTGTCAGAGTCGTACCGGGAAAATCCCCACTTCATCGCTACCTCGGAGATGCTGTGTCCCATCGCCTTTCTGCCAACTATAACACCACGTTAAAACTCACTTAAATCGTGATAAGCTGCCATTGTAGTAGCACTAACCGATCTAACAACTACGGCTGACACTTGTTGCCTTATATATGTGTTACCGACCGCAGCGCCGTATTCTGCCTGTTTGCATATCTCTGTATTTGAATATGCATGCCTAAAAAAACGCGAAATTTAAGTACAATACTTAACGTAGAAGCTAATATACTACACCTCAAAGTGAAAATTAGTTACGGGGTCCTCTCACTAGAGGTGATCATGCAAAGAAGTACGTTCATTGTAACCCTGAGATACAGTTTTGTTGCACTCTTCAAGACCACTTCGACGCAGCTCTCTACACTGATCTATCCTGTGCATGTGTCTTCATCTCCGCATAAATAGGTCAACCAATATTCACTTGAATATGCTTACTTTAGTCAATGCTTGGCCTCTTTCTTCAGTATTTACACTCCTAATTGCTCCCCCACCCCACATACCCACCACCATCACGTTGACGGTACTTTGATGCCTTGGGACGTTTCCAGTGAACCGATACATTCTTTTAGTCATATTGTTCCACAAAATTCTTGTCTGTCCAGTCCAGTGCAGTACAGTATCCAAACAATTAAACGTTGTAAATTTCAAATTTTTAGTATTCTTCTGTAGCATTGTACGACGTCTGTTAATAGTTACCCCATGTTCTTTAAAACATCTAGTAGCCTATCCAACACATTATTATGATTCCCCCAACTGTTTATTGAAATTAACACTGTATCAACATGTGTTGTCAACTTCTTGTTTAGACGCCACAGAAGAATACCGTTAAAGCTTCTCATAAATGCAGCAGAACTAACAATCAAGACTAATGGTAACTGACAGACAGTACGTGCTTCGGAGATCAGCTGTGGATAAGACCCAAACACCACTGAATTTCTGCAGTAGCTGTTTTAGTGGCAATGGTCTGCCAATTGCTATTGTATTAATTTGTCTGGAATCTAACACTAGTCCACTGTAATCATCTCTTTTTTGCACAACTAAAAGTGAATTGTTATAAGAGCTAGTGACTTATCAGTCTGCCATTTCTGTAACATTTTCTCAGTTTAAGTTTCAATTTTCTCTCTGTAAATTATTGGCATCGAATGAGATTTAATGAAGAATCTCTTATGTTCTCTGACTTTAAATTGACATGAAAATTCTTGGATATTCAGAAAATACAGAAGAGTGATAGCTTAAAACGTATATCAATTTCTTTTCGCTTTTTCATCAGCCTCTTCTATATGTTTGGACGTATTCCACATCTATTGTTCAACACCTGGACCTTTGTTGTAATCTAAATGTATTATCTTTCGTAACAGACCTCCATTCACAACATATTCTTGAATGCTTTAAAATATGAGGCAATTACTTGCATTCTCTTTTCTAACAACATATTCATCAAAGCATATCTTCAACATCGAGCCATTATACTCCAACAATACTTCATCGTGATTGCAGTTCATTACTGCTTGGTGCATGGACAAGAAGTCAACATCTGATATAGAGTCAGTTACTATGTTTGGCACAATCATGAAGTTTACAAAAGCCTGTTGCCCTGACACAGAAATTCGAGACATACCTGTTCAGATGCATCATCACTCTTTTCTGGAGTTGCTCTTTTGATGTTAGTTAGTTGCAATAAAGACAACTGGCTGCCAGTGTCAAGTGTACAGGGCAGAACAATTAAATGACATCCAACTGAAGTACCAGAATCACTACTGTATTCGTCTTGTCATGCCTCTCGTATCTTCACAATTCAATAATTTCACCTTTCATATCTGTGGTTCATTTGATCTGTAGCACCCAACGCGGTTGCAGAAATCTACTGTCATTCACGTGATGGCATAATCTATCCATGTGTTATTCCTAAGATTAGCTGGTCTGACCTCCGCCATCTTCATACCAGAACTGTTATGAAATTTCAGTGTGTGGATCTATTATCACCTCCATTAACTCGATTACTGAGACATCTACCATTCTAGTTGTTCCAGCTTCTCCTATAATCATAATTATTACTACATATGTATCCATATGACGAATCTGGGCATCTTGTAGGCTGATACAAAAGAGCAAAGCCACAATTTTGGCATCTTCAGTGTCAGGAAATTTCTGAATTTTAGTTTCCAGATGTTGTCAGCCACTCAGATGGGCAGCAGTTTCGACACTGCGATGCGAATATTTGAGCCCATGAGTAGCAGGACAGCAGATAGATTGGCTCTGAGCACTATGGGACTTAACTGCTGAGGTCATCAGTCCCCTAGAACTTAGAACTACTTACACCTAACTAACCTAAGGACATCACACACATCCATGCCCGAGGCAGGATTCGAACCTGCGACCGTAGCGGTCGCGCGGCTCCAGTCTGTAGCGCCTAGAACCGCTCGGCCACTCCGGCTGGCAGCAGATAGATTCTTCCAACATCTGGTTAGTTAACTGCCGTTCAGTAAGCGATAATGGAGACTTTTGACAGGCTTGCGTTTTCTTGTATTCAGGGAAATGTTTTCTCATCGTCATGCCAGAAATCGTGATCATTCCCCTCCAAATTATCGCTTCCTGGGAGCAGATTGGAAAGTAGAGTAGATGCAGAAATATTGTGGCAACGCATGGCCATGAGGCCATATATATAGAGAGAGAGGTACCGGGTCGCAGTTTGGCGCCTTTGGTGAGTGTTGTGTAAGTGTAGCTTTTAGCGTTAGCACTCTCTTTGCTCTGAGACGATCACAATTTGCGAGGTGTATTGCGGAACTTGTGTTGTTGCTTCAGTGTTTTGACTTCTATCCATTATTAACTTGTGTTTCTGAGCTGCACAGATTTAGAAAGCCAATCGCGGTTGCACAGCAATCTTCCACAGAGTTCGAGATACCTATCATTTATTAACAGAACATTTTATACCAATTGAGCTCCAATCAAGCAGTCATTTGTCGTGGTTCTGCGTACTGCAAAGTGTATTCCGTTGTGAAAGTGATTTTCTTAACATTCAACTCTGTTCATATAAAATATGGAATGTAAGGTCCATTATATTTTTGAGCTTCAAGTAAGCCATCCTATCTTGATATAATTATATGAATTGATATTCACCTGTTTTCCAGAAAATAAATTGTAAATTATTAAATTGTATCACAGACGTGCGAAAAATGTCATACACGGAGCTCAGATAACTTTTTACTTTGTCTTACAACTCTCCTCGTCAGGCGACACTAATTAAGAAATAAAAATGTAACTGGCTACTTTTGCATAGCTAAATTTTGCTTTCATTATAGCGGTATCACATTGTAAAAAAGGTGCCCGTAGTACTTGGAAATTTTAAAGTGAGCATTAGGAAATTTTCTTCATTTACCTAAGTAATGATTAATGAAAATTGCTATCATTTGTATTTACCGTATTGTTAAGATTATAGAGTGTTTTAATTGTTGTAGGTAGCGAAATCTGTTGGTTTAAACTTGTACATTTTTACAAAGTGGACGCTAGCTTGTATAACGTTTTTGTGTTGAGTACACAAGTGTGGCACGCAGTTTGCACATTGCACTGCCGAGTCCCAGCACGAAGTACACGCGAACAACAAGCGACAATATTTGACATTCCCCTATTGTTTCAGATTGGTAGTCGTAATGCTACATTCTTCCCTTAATAGCTCTATGAACCTTCTTCAAGCTTATTAGTAATTCACATGCATAGTGGTCGTTGTTCAACTTGTAGAAAAGAAACTGTCGAGACTGAGAAATGATCTCCCTTTGCCTCGTGTTTATTACTGGCTTCAAAATTTCCGGTGGTTAAACCATGTCACCACTACTTACTATTTCACCTTTAGTTACACCACTGATACCCTTACTATGGCTAGCATGACCGCTAGCTGTATCGTCTTCTAATTGACACCTAATTCCACTAATTAAATCAACTGCAAAATCCTCTGACTCAGAGTAATCTGTCTCACACGATCTATTACTACCCCTACACTTTTCCAAATAGATGCCTATTGTCTCATATTGGTCAACTATAGATTTTTTTTCATCTTAAACTGGTTAAAAATTTCACCAAAAAGCAAACAAGCACACCAAACTGCCAGAAAAACAATAACATCTAAATTAGTATCGCAGAGCAGGACAAAAAGATAGGAAAGACGTATTTCTGTCGTAATCATTTGAAACAATATAGCTCACTAACAGTGTAACTACTTCCACTAACAATTAAAACATTATTCACTCCTCCTCTTCAACTGAGCGGCAGCAGAATTATCAGACCACAGCTTGTCTGATACAAACAACTTTCTAATGGCATCTTCCGACTCAGTGCTGCCTGCCTGCACAAGCGCACAATAACATGCAATGCATATGCAGAACTGCTCGGCGCCAACTAACTCACTACAAAAAGCATTGCATTATACGGCGATTTTACTTAGGACTGTCCGCAACACATTGACCGGTCCCACCCAACTGTCTCTGCTTCTTCCTTTCGTACTGTGCACGCCCACGTGGCCTGACTACTCCCTAGCCGTTCGTCGACCGGGCTACCCACTCCAAAGTCCACAAGTAAAACTTAAATACTTCCTATGCAGCAGTTATAAATATAGAAATTTACCAACGTATGGTCGGAAAACAAGGGCACAAAGCTCTCCTATAGCCGATACGAAAAATACGTTATCCATATGAACGGTAGCTGATTCAACAGACATCTTTCAGCACAAAGTTCTCTGCTTCCCTAAACTGCTTACGTTCTACGTTTCATTTTCGATTTTCATAAAAGGGTACACTCCAGACAAATACCACATAAATTTAAATCTGGTATTAACAATTTATCTCTTCTAAGAAAAGTTTTCTTTCTGTAGCCAGTCTTCATTTTGTATCCTCCTTACTTCGCCCAATGTCAGCTACTTTGCTACTCAAATAAGGAAACCTATAACTATTTTTAGCGTCTCATTTCATTTGACTGCATTCCATCACCCTTGTTCTACTTTTTTATGTTAATTTTATAACCCCTCCCTAGGAAACTATCCATTCCGTTTAATTGATTTCCCATGTCAATTTGCCGTCTCAGACATGAAAGGTTCTATTTGTTGTCCCTCAACTTTAATTCCCTTTCCAAATTTTTCCTTTGTTTCCTTCAGTGATACCCCAGCTTTCAGAGCGAATAACGCCGGGGATAGACTACAACATTGTCTGACTATCTTGTGAATTACCGCTCTATTTCATGTCCTCAGATTCTTATAGCAGCTATTTGGTTTTCGGTAAAAGTTATAGGTACCAATTACTACCTTCAGAACTATAAAAACTGTAATCCAGTCAGAATTATTAGAAGCTTTCTCTGAATCTACAAACGAAAACATGTACTTTTCTTTCCTTTTGTGCACCCTCGGATGGTTGTATAATAAACTAACGACATGTCATTTTATTATGCTGATCAACTCTTGTATTTAAATATTCTAGTGCATGAGAGCAATGAAACTGTAGGAGTAGACTATAGAAACATTGTAATTAAATTTCTTAGGAGATCCAGACCTGATCTGATTGTCTGTTACAAGACGTATCAGCTGTTACAGCAAACAGTTCAAGCATCAACCTTCACATTCAAAGTTATGAGCTCAGTGTCAAGTGGAAGTGCTCATACAGAGCTCTTAAACAGTAATGTCATCACAGAAGTCTAATGCAAGAATCATTAACAATATATCCATTGCAGATTTTTTCTGTCTTGTCAACCAGTGTGGGTCTTGCTATTACTCTCACTCCATACTTGTTCATAAAATATTTCACTGTTAAAGAAGTAGCTAAAGTTCCACCCAACCCGAAGGTTTTTTTCCAACACCACAGATCATTATAATGCAAGGTCTCGTTGTAGATAGTCATAAAATTGTCTTCCTCCCGTCTGTGAACTCACCTGCATAGCCAGTTGTATAGGGACTAGTAGTTTTATGTGGACACTGTGATGGTACTTCATTGGCCAGGGGGGGGGGGGGGGGTGAGGAGGTGAGGGGGAAGGCCAAGTGATTTGTGAACGGACATTCTTTGGTCATTATGGTTTAGACAATTCTATTATTTCGATCTGAGAGCGCGGGTGTTCTCAGCAGTAGCAGTAGCTGGTCCTGAAGGGAAGAGGAGAAGTTTCTCTGCCTCGTGGTGACTGGGTGTTGTGTGACGTCCTTAGGTTAGTTAGGTTTAAGTAGTTCTAAGTTCTAGGGGACTGATGACCATAGCTGTTAAGTCCCATAGTGCTCAGAGCCATTTGAACCATTTGAAGAGGAGATGTCTTGAATGAAACAAAATTGTATTTAATCCTGTGAATATTAAAACAGAAATTAATGTTGGAAGAAAATAGCATGAAGAAATGCCATTAAAAATAATCATATTAATTAAGAACTTGAGAGAGATTAAATGTAATAAATATTTTATGAAGGACGCCGGATTCCATTGGTTCAAGTGTCTAACATTAAAATCGTGCACCCATGATGAGAAATACTAATGGATCGCAACTACATTTAATTTAAACTTCCGTTATTTTTCTCGCGATTCTTCCAGAGTGATACTAAGCGCCAGCCTCCACTGTCACTCCCAGACTACGGCGCAATGCTGAGCAGCCGCCGTGTCGTCCTCTGCCACACGGCATCATGTGGGTGCGCCGTGGATCAGTGGCGGAGTGTTAGCGTGTGTTACTGGGTTATATTTTCGAACCCAGACACTGCTTGAGCGCCGGCCGTGGTGGCCGAGTGGTTCTAGGCTCTTCAGTCCGGAACCGCGCGATTGCTACGGTCGCAGGTTCGAATCCTGCCTCGGGCGTGGACGTGTGTGATGTCCTTAGGATAGTTAGGTTTAAGTAGTTCTAACTTCTAGGGGACTAATGACCTCAGATGTTAAGTCCCATAATGCTCAGAGCCATTTGAGCCATTTTTTGTTAAGTCCCATAGTGCTCAGAGTCATTTGAATTTGAACCACTGCTTGAGCTGTGAATACAAATCATCAGGAATGGCAGCCGGAAACTCCCGGTACAAGGAGCCACCCACGTTCTGCCAAGAGAGCAGAGTTGCGAGGCTACCTTTTGCCCGTGGGGTGCGAAACTGCCCGTAAAAGACGGGAGAATCTGCAACGATCGGTGGTATGAGGGTGCAAAACGCGCTAAAAACAACTGCTTTAAAGACACACAAAACTTTTCACAGGTTGTGTCGTCTATAACTGAAAAAGCACCATGATGATTTATCAATAGCCAAAATATTTCGGATTAGTACTGCATTGGAAATTCGAGGAGAGTGCCAAGATTTAGGTGACTAGGTGAAAAAAATGGACTATCCAGCAAAAGGATAGCATTCTACGAGACGGAGCATGAAATATGAGAAGTTTCAAAGTACTAGGAAATCTAGGAAACCCGAAAGGGAAATGCAAAGGCTCAATATACATTTATTGGCGCTCCGTAAACTGAGACGAAAAGAAGATAAGGAATTCTGGAAAGATGAATATAGGATAATATCACAAGCAGCAGAAAATAGTATAAGGAGAGTAGAATTCGTTATGATTAGGACAGTACGTCAGAGACGAGTCTTCGTGAACAAATCAGCGATACTGTTGGTCTCATTTGAATCTGCAGCAAACCAAGACCAACAACAATAGTTCAGGTAAATTTTAGTACTTTCAACTATGCAGCCCAGTCAGCAGTCGTGATAAAATAATATATAAGAAACTATCCCCTCCATGAACCATGGACCTTGCCGTTGGTGGGGAGGCTTGCGTGCCTCAGCGATACAGATGGCCGTACCGTAGGTGCAACCACAACGGAGAGGTATCTATTGAGAGGCCAGACAAACATGTGGTTCCTCAAGAGGGGCAGCAGCCTTTTCAGTAGTTGCAAGGGCAACAGTCTGAATGATTGATTGATCTGGCCTTGTAACATTAACCAAAACGGCTTTGCTGTGCTGGTACTGCGAACGGCTGAAAGCAAGGGGAAACTACAGCCGTAATTTTTCCCGAGGACATGCAGCTTTACTGTATGATTAAATGATGATGGCGTCCTCTTGGGTAAAATATTCCGGAGGTAAAATAGTCCCCCATTCGGATCTCCGGGCGGGGACTACTCAAGAGGACGTCGTTATCAGGAGAAAGAAAACTTGCGTTCTACGGATCGGAGTGTGGAATGTCAGATCCCTTAATCGGACAGGTAGGTTAGAAAATTTAAAAAGGGAAATGGATAGGTTAAAGTTAGATATAGTGGGAATTACTGAAGTTCGGTGGCAGGAGGAACAAGACTTTTGGTCAGGTGAATACAGGGTTATAAATACAAAATCAAATAGGGGTAATGCAGGAGTAGGTTTAATAATGAATAAAACAATAGGAGTGCGGGTTAGCTACTACAAACAGCATAGTGAACGCATTATTGTGGCCAAGATAGACACAAAGCCCATGCCTACTACAGTAGTACAAGTTTATATGCCAACTAGCTCTGCAGATGATGAAGAAATAGATGAAATGTATGACGAGATAAAAGAAATTATTCAGGTAGTGAAGGGAGACGAAAATTTAATAGTCATGGGTGACTGGAATTCGTCAGTAGGAAAAGGGAGAGAAGGAAACATAGTAGGTGAATACGGATTGGGGGGAAGAAATGAAAGAGGAAGCCGCCTTGTATAATTTTGCACAGAGCATGACTTAATCATAGCTAACACTTGGTTCGAGAATCATAAAAGAAGGTTGTATACCTGGAAGAATCCTGGAGATACTAAAAGGTATCAGATAGATTATATAATGGTAAGACAGAGATTTAGGAACCAGGTTTTAAATTGTAAGACATTTACAGGGGTAGATGTGGACTCTGACCACAATCTATTGGTTATGAACTGCAGATTGAAACTGAAGAAACTGCAAAAAGGTGGGAATTTAAGGAGATGGAACCTGGATAAACTGAAAGAACCAGAGGTTGTACAGAGTTTCAGGGAGAGCATAAGGGAAGAATTGACAGGAATGGGGGAAAGAAATACAGTAGAAGAAGAATGGGTAGCTCTGAGGGATGAAGTAGTGAAGGCAGCAGAGGATCAAGTAGGTAAAAAGACGAGGGCTAATAGAAATCCTTGGGTAACAGAAGAAATATTGAATGTAATTGATGAAAGGAGGAAATATAAAAATGCAGTAAATGAAGCAGGCAAAAAGGAATACAAACGTCTCAAAAATGAGATTGACAGGAAGTGCAAAATAGCTAAGCAGGGATGGCTAGAGGACAAATGTAAGGATGTAGAGGCTTGTCTCACTAGGGGTAAGATAGATACTGCCTACAGGAAAATTAAAGAGACCTTTGGAGAGAAGAGAACCACTTGTATGAATATCAAGAGCTCAGATGGCAACCCAGTTCTAAGCAAAGAAGGGAAGGCAGAAAGGTGGAAGGAGTATGTAGAGGATTTATACAAGGGCGATGTACTTGAGGACAGTATTATGGAAATGGAAGAGGATGTAGATGAAGACGACATGGGAGATAAGATACTGCGTAAAGAGTTTGACAGAGCACTGAAAGACCTGAGTCGAAACAAGGCCCCGGGAGTAGACAACATTCCATTAGAACTACTGATGGCCTTGGGAGAGCCAGTCATGACAAAACTCTACCATCTGCTGAGCAATATGTATGAGACAGGCGAAATACCCTCAGACTTCACGAAGAATATATTAATTCCAATCCCAAAGAAAGCAGGTGTTGACAGATGTGAAAATTAACGAACTATCAGTTTAATAAGTCATGGCTGCAAGATACTAACGCGAATTCTTTACAGACGAATGGAAAAACTGGTAGAAGCGGACCTCGGGGAAGATCAGTTTGGATTCCGTAGAAATGTTGGAACACGTGAGGCAATACTAACCTTACGACTTATCTTAGAAGAAAGATTAAGAAAAGGCAAACCTACGTTTCTAGCATTTGTAGACTTAGAGAAAGCTTTTGACAATGTTGACTGGAATACTCTCTTTCAAATTCTGAAGGTGGCAGGGGTACAATACAGGGAGCGAAAGGGTATTTACAATTTGTACAGAAACCAGGTGGCAGTTATAAGAGTCGAGGGACATGAAAGGGAAGCAGTGGTTGGGAAAGGAGAGAGACAGGGTTGTAGCCTCTCCCCGATGTTATTCAATCTGTATATTGAGCAAGCAGTAAAGGAAACAAAAGAAAAATTTGGAGTTGGTATTAAAATTCATGGAGAAGAAGTAAAAACTTTGAGGTTCGCCGATGACATTGTAATTCTGTCAGAGACAGCAAAGGACTTGGAAGAGCAGTTGAACGGAATGGACAGTGTCTTGAAAGGAGGATATAAGATGAACATCAACAAAAGCAAAACGAGGATAATGGAATGTAGTCAAATTAAATCGGGTGATGCTGAGGGAATTAAATTAAAAAATGAGACACTTAAAGTAGTAAAGGGGTTTTGCTATTTAGGGAGTAAAATAACTGATGAATGTCGTAGTAGAGAGGATATAAAACGTAGACTGGCAATGCCAAGGAAATCGTTTCTGAAGAAAAGAAATTTGTTAACGTCGAGTATAGATTTAAGTGTCAGGAAGTCGTTTCTTAAAGTATTTGTATGGAATGTAGCCATGTATGGAAGTGAAACATGGACGATAACTAGTTTGGACAAGAAGAGAATAGAAGCTTTCGAAATGTGGTGCTACAGAAGAATGCTAAAGATAAGGTGGGTAGATCACGTAACTAATGAGGAGGTATTGAATAGGATTGGGGAGAAGAGAAGTTTGTGGCACAACTTGACTAGAAGAAGGGATCGGTTGGTAGGACATGTTCTGAGGCATCAAGGGATCACAAATTTAGCATTGGAGGGCAGCGTGGAGGGTAAAAATCGTATAGGGAGACCAAGAGATGAATACACTAAGCAGATTCAGAAGGATGTAGGCTGCAGTAGGTACTGGGAGATGAAGAAGCTTGCACAGGACAGAGTAGCATGGAGAGCTGCATCAAACCAGTCTCAGGACTGAAGACCACAACAACAACAACAAGAAACTATCAGCTTCGATTGCGGTAATGAAACCAACCTTTACTTATGTTTCAGCCCAAGTAATTGAGCCTTCTTCAGAAGATAAACCAGATTCTAAAATATGTCTACGAGGGCATGGTCTAGAAATAAAACTACAACAGCCTGAATAGGCGTAGTCAAATTTTAAAAATGCGGTACATAGGTACTAAAAATATATAAGAATATATAAGTTAAGTCTTGGTGGTGACTTAGTACCTATGTACCGCATTTTTAAAATTTGACTACGTCTATTCGGGCTATTTTAATTTTATTTCTAGACCATGCCCTCGTAGACGTATTATAGAATCAGGTTTATCTTCTGAAGAATACTCAATTACTGGGGCTGAAAGCTAGATAAAGGTTGGTTTCATTACCGCAATCGAGGCTGATAGTTTTTTATATATTAGTTCAGGTAACTGTCGAAGTCATAAGCAGAAGATGAAGAGGCTAATAAAGCATATGAAGAAGTTAAACGTCTAATTCAATGTGTAAAGCGAGATGGTAATTAAATAATCATGTGCGACTGGAACGAGGTAGTAGGAGGATGAATAGCAGATAGATTTACGGGAAAACGTGCGTTTGGTAGTATGATTCAGAGAGAAAAAAGAGTGAGTCAGTTTGTAAGTAGGCTGTTTAGGTTTTTTTATTGGTAACGCCACCTCTGTATGAAAATCACTGGCTGTGCTGTGTGCAGTCTGTGGCTGCTTTGCATTGTTGTAATACTCGCCATTGTAGTGTTAGGCAGCTGGCTGTGAACAGCGCGTAGCGTTGGGCAGTTGGAGGTGAGCCGCCAGCAGTGGTGGATGTGGGGAGAGAGATGGCGGAGTTTTGTAATTTGTCATGAACTGCTATATATATGATGATATCAAGGTAAATACATTGTTTGTTCTCTATTAATATCTTTCATTTGCTAACTATCCCTATCAGTAGTTAGTGCCTTCCATAGTTTGAATCTTTTATTTAGCTGGCAGTAGTGGCGCTCGCTGTATTGCAGTAGCTTGAGCAGCGAAGATTTTTGTGAGGTAAGTGATTTGTGAAAGGTATAGTTTAATGTTAGTCAGGGCCATTCTTTTGTAGGGAATTTTGAAAGACAGATTGCGTTGCGCTAAAAATATTGTGTGTCAGGTTAAGCACAGTCTTGTAAAATTGTTCAAAGGGGACGTTTCAAGTTCTACAATAAATATCAGCTACTAATACCAAATGCTCTGCTCAACTCACAAGAGGAAAAGGCATACATGCACACCTGGAACAAATCTGGAGCAATGGGAAGGTTCCACCTGGATAGTATTACTTTCAGAGATCCCGTATACATATACTGGAAAGTAGGGCGTACCCAGGCGCACATATGTATTCAGATCACAATTTAGTATTGGTGAAGAGTAGATTAAAGTCTAAGTGACACATGCGGAAGCATCACCTTGAAAAGAAAGGTGATATCGACGTACTGAGGAACGACGACATGAATTTGAGACTATGGTTACTACGATGAGGCAAACCAATGTAGGCAGTCCAGTTGAAGACGAATGAATACATCTAAAAAGAGTTATCGCAGATATTGGACAGTCAAACATACGTAGAAGGAAGGTAACTGCTAAGAAACATTGGAAAGCAGAAGATACGGACGTACTTTAGTTGATCAACGAAAGAACGAAGTACAAAACTGTTCCGATTATTCAGGAATGCAGAGTATGAGTCATTTAGGAATGAAATATTTAGACACTGCAGGGAAGCTAAGACGAAATGGCTACAAAATAAATATGAAGAATTTGAAAGTTAATGGGCATCAGAAGAACCAATTCAGCATATATAAAAGTCAAAACAAGCTGAAGTAAAATCACAAGGAAGGGTGCCAACATTAAGAGAGAACGAGGAATTCCGCTGGTAAACTCAGAGGAGACACTAGGTAGGTGGGAAGTATACACGTACGTTGGAGGCCACTGCGAGGGTGAGGATCTGTCTGCTGACGTGGTAGAAGGAGGCAGGAAGTCGGTTTGGAAGGCACAGGGAATTAAGTGTTACGGTCAGAGTATGACAGAGGATTTGAAGACTTGGCGATCAGTTAAGATTGAACGTACTGTTAACATGGCTTCGGAATTTCTGATATCATAATGGGAAGTGCCAACACAACAATTATTCAAGTTGGTGTACCGAATCCATGGGTCTAGAGACATTCAGTCAGCCTATTGAAAAAATATCATTCTCCGAATCTCGAAAATAGCAAAGGTTGATTTGAGCGACATCTATTACACTGTCACCTTAACGACTCATTCATCCAATATGTACAGATGAATATACAGAATAATGGAAAACTGCGAATCGATCAGGCAGAGAGAAAGTTGTGACGGAGGGACTTAACTAAGATGTAGACACGTGCGTAGTATTTGTCTACCTGGATAAAGCGTTCGACTATGTAAAATGGAGCAAGATGCTTTAAATTCTCAGAAAAGTTGGTGTGAGCTGTAGAGAAAGACAGTTAATATACGATACGTTTAAGAACTAAGAACGAACAGTGAAAATGGAAGGCCAAGAACAAAGTGCTCGGATTAAAACAAGTGTAAGACAGGGACGTGCTCTTTCGCGTCTTCTGTTCACTGTGTACACAAAAGAAGTAATGATGTAAATAAAAGAAAGATTCAAAAGAAAAGTGAGATTAAAATACAGAATGAAAGCCTATCAATCGTAAGATTCATTGTCGGCAGTGCTGCTATTCTGACTTAAAGTGAAGAAGAATTACTGGAAGTGTTGAATGTAATGAACAGTCGAATCATAACAGAATAAGGGTTGACTGTAAATCGACGAAAGCCTAAAATAAAGAAGGAGAGCGGAAATGAGATTAATGAGAAACTTGCCGTCCAAATCGGGGTAACGAAGTATACGAAGTTATGGAAGGCTACTATCTTGAAAGCGAAATAACAGACAAGGATTTAAAGAGCAGATTAGCCTAGGAGACGAGGGACTTCGTGTCAGAGAGATGTCTGTTACTATCAAACATCGATCTTAATATGCGGAGAAAATATAGATTGTTTGGAGCACCGCCTTTTATGGTGATGAATCATGGACTGTGGTAAAGCCGGAAGCGAAGAGAATCGAAGCCTTTGGTGTATGGTGCTATAGAACGGCGCTGAAAATTACATAACAACAGACCGGATGATAGTACCTGTGTTAAGATATAAGGAAATAAGTTGTGGGATGGTAAAGAGAACTGTATGTGGTGAAAACGGTAGTGAAAGACTGAGACTTGATTACATCCATCAGGTAATTGAGTACGTAGGATGCAAGTGCTACTTTGAGATTAAGATGTCGGCAGAAGGGAGAAATTCCTAGCGGGGAACAGGCCAGAAGACGGCTCCCTCCTCCCCCCTTCTCCCCCCCCCCCAAAAGTAAATATAGGTGGGTGTGGAGTTAGCACCTCGCTCTCCCGAACGTTGTCGAATTTTTAGAGTTTGGAACCGCTGCTTCTCATTCAGATACTCCTCCAGTAGCATCACAAGGAAGAGCGCAACCTGTCGCAGTCTTCTTAGCAAATTAAAATCTTTCCAGTGCTGGAAACTGAATTCAAGTCGCCTGCAAAGTACTCATACGCGCTGACCTCTAAGATGCAGAGGTGGATACAGAGTGACAGTGACGGGAGCAAAATAGTTTCATAACGACAACGACGAGTGTCACTGCGGACTGAAATATTGTTAACTCACTATTGTTGTCTAATTAACAGTGACTTTATTTGCAAGTGCTTCATGTTATTTTCTAAATGTAACCCAGAACATTTTATCACTGATTAAATTGGAATGAAGCGTTGTAAAAGAACGAAACGGTGGCAATATTGGTAACAGGCACACGGTCATGGCTCTCAACCTTCTCTTGTCTTGCCATATTAATTTTCTTCATACTTAACTGAATAATTTACGATTGCCTTTAATTAAATTTGCGACATATGAATAAACATTCTAAACATAGTGTACAACACCAAATCTCAGTGCAACTTGTCATTTTTCACATAAACACAGCACTGATACAGGGTAAAGATGCGATCCTAGGATAAACTGAGGATTGAACCCTCAACCACATAGCCATTTAGTCGGCCAGTCACACTCAACCAAAATGCTATTACATTTCTTCTCTCAAGTGCAACACACTCGAAGGCTGGTTCTGAGCACTATGGGACTTAACTTCTGAGGTCATCAGTCCCCTAGAACTTAGAACTACTTAAACCTAACTAACCTAAGGACATCACACACATCCATGCCTGAGGAAGGATTCGAACCTGCGACCGTAGCGGTTTCGCGGTTCCAGACTGTAGCGCCTAGAATCGCTCGGCCACTCCGGCCGGCCACACTCAAAGGATTTGGAATTTACACACTGGGTGTTTGGTTTGGATGTTGCCCAGCTCTGGATGGGATTATGTCAACTGTCCCTCTACTCCACTTTGTCAGCCACACGACAGGCGGTTAAGAGGCACAGACCGTATATTACCTAGCGGTGTTTGCTGTTTCTATTTCTGTCCTATGCTTCTCTTAGTAAAGAAATATCGTATAAACAGTTAGAGAGCTGCCTCTGATTTGAAAGACTGTGGCTAAAAGTGTGCATATATTGCGACAGATTGAACACGAAGAAGATTTATTTTATGTAAATGACAGTGGAAACCAAGACAAGCACAGCCAAGAGGAATTGCAACTGAGGACTCATATATTTTAAAAAAGATGCATTCAGTATTAATATATATAATAGAAACCTTATTTCACGTTGGATGTGTGCACTATTCGCTTTCAGTGTGGTTAGTAAGATACCGATTGAAGATACTATAGAGCAAATGTTAGAAGAGAAAAAGGCATTAACACAAGTATTAAGACTGCCACTGTACGAAAGGTAGAGGAAAGGGCCAGTTAAAAATTTTAAGGAGAGAATTTGATGTACTAGGCGAAAGTTAGATGCCACTTCAGAAGAACTGTTTCACCTACATCTCATTGTTGCAGCACTTCTCTCTCCTGCATCTTGGGTCTGGGTTGATGGAATAACTTCAGCCAAGTTAGATTGGATATATAAGGATACAAGTTCTCGGCAGATGTCAAAATATGATTATTTGGTGCCGCAACAGCCGTTCCCACGGGGAACAATTGCACGACACACTGTTGTCAACTTAACGGAGAAGAATTTCGAAGATGTGGCGCTGTCTGTATTGGGTAGAGGACTCAGTTTTGCACCTACGCCTAGTGCACTACTTTTGATAAATTTAGTGAGTGGTGATGAGAAAGCCATACGACGCCGTCCTATGGATGCTGCAGAAGAAACCAGAAGGGAAACTTGCCGTGTTCTTTTGAAAGCTTCTCCTCAACGCAGTAATATAACCTCTGAGGAAGGGCTGCACTACGAAATTCCCGAAAGGATCTGGACACAGTGATGCTGATGGCTGATAAAAGTAACTCATCTGTATTGTTACCTCGTAGTTTGGACAAGATGTATGGCCTGCTTAGTGACACTCTGTACAGAAAGATTGATCACAACCCTACAGCACATGTACTAGGGAGACGTGTACAGTCCTGAATTCTTCCTCGTTACCTCCAGAGACCATCAATTGGTGAAGACCACATGGCAGCGTACGACTAAAATAGTATGTTCTTCCTAAGGTGCCCAAAGATGGTCTTTCTTCATCTACATCTACACCTACATCTACAAGGTCACTCTGCAAATCACATTTAAGTGCCTGGCAGAGAGTTCATCGAACTACCTTCACAATTCTCTATTACTCCAATCTCGTATAGCGCGCGGGAAGAATGAACACCTATATCTCTCCGTACCAGCTCTGATTTCCCTTATCTTGGTGATCGTTCACCCCTATGTAAGTACAACAAAATATTTTCAACAAAATATTTTCGCATTCGAAAAAGAAAGTTGGAGATTGGAATTTCTTGAGAAGATTCTGCCGCAACTAAAAACGCCTTTCTTTTAATGACGTCTATCCCAAATCCTGTATCATTTCTGTGACAGTCTCTAACATTCTGCGTAGTTTCTGTTTGTTCTAAGTCGTGTCTCCCTACCACTTTCGCGCAACGACGCTCTGAGCGTGTTTTTTAGGGAATTGACTAGTTTGAACCTGGGACCTGTTGCTGGTAAGGAGACGCCAGACCACACGTGACATGTAGAGTTCAGAAGAGTTCAGTGAGACTAGCGATGATGTAACCAAATACTTAATGATTTCACCGTCAGCTCCACTGCACTCCCTGTAAAAGAATCTTAATACTAACTAAATTTAGTGGAAGGGGTTCAAGGCGTTCCTATTTTTAGTTAGCTGGTAAAATAACGTCGAAAAAGCAGTTAAGTTTACCATTGGAAATTGTATTCTACTCACAAAATATTGTTTATAAATAGATAAAAGGAAATGTTTTAATACAGGATGATAAAAACCAACTGCGTTCAACAAAAATGTGAACGAATATTCCCTGAATGGGTTTCCAAGTTCTACAATGGATCGAAGGATGACCTAAGCCATATCACATCTATAATCTAGGTTCAAATTAAGTTTCACAAAAGAGAAAACTATCAAAATGGTCTACAGTGACCCTCAATTATCTTTAATTACTTATCTAACTTGTCGTAAATTTCAGTGGCTGATGTGGCTTCTCAATAACTATATAACAGAAAAATCTTCGCGTTTCAGACTTTTACTTCAAGTGGCAAATGTGAACACCATGAGCTTTAATTGACGATCGACACTAGTATTACGCAAAAAGAGGGTGTAACAGATGAGACTTCTGCAGTTCTGAGTGAAGCTTTATGCGCTGTTACGCGGCATCGCATACGTTCGTTACTTTGTCGGTGTTCGTCAGGGGGCAGCGGGCAGCACAGCTCCGCTCACCTCGCCGTCTCGGAAGCAACTCTCCCCTAACTTCTCCTTACTACAATTTACCGAAGTTGGTTTAAAAAAAACTATCTGGCTGTGTTCTCATCTGACCAATCAGGGTCTCAATGTTAACCTTAATCTCCACCTACAAAAATTCTGTCTATCCAATGAGAAATGTTATACTTTTCGTGGTGGGGCCATGTTTTTAAAGTTTGCAACGTAACAGAGACGCGAAAAAGTCTCACGCTAAAACTTGCAGCTGGTGTGGTCCTTTAGTGTTATCGTAAGATCTTTACTGCTCTTCTGGAGGGCTCTATCTTTTAACATGGGCTGGGGGGTGGTCCTGACGTAACAGAGACGCGAAAAAGTCTCGCGCTAAAACTTGCAGCTGGTGTGGTCCTTTTAGTGTTATCGTAAGATCGTTACTGTTCTTCTGGAGGGCTCTAGCTTTCAACATGGGCTGGGGGGTGGTCCTAGCGGTTAGCTGACGACGTGGGTGTCCGTCCCTTATCGTAGGACCTTCCAGCTTAACATGGTTCTGCTCTCGGCTTCTGTTCTCGTTTCTCCCCTCGGAACTGCGTCTGTCTCACGGTGGGAAGGTATGACATGCATTTAGGCATTCTTGTGTTAGTCTGTGGTATTCCTTTTGCTCACTCGTTACTCGTATTACTTTGGTTAATTTAATGTCACGATTTATTCGGAGTTAAGTGACATACTACTGGATTTGCTTATCATGTCAGGGTTTTCATGGAAGGTGTTGGATTTGCCTGACACCTTACAACTCTTTCCCATATTTCGTGATAATACAAAACGTGCTGCCTTTCTTTGAACTTTTTCGATGTACTCAGTCAGTCCTATCTGGTAAGGATCCCACACCGCGCAGCAGTATTCTAAAAGAGGACGGACAAGCGTAGTGTAGGCAGTCTCCTTAGTAGGTCTGTTACATTTTCTAAGTGTCCTGCCAATAGAACGCAGTCTTCGGTTAGCTTTCCCCACAACATTTTCTATGTGTTCCTTCCAATTTAAATTGTTCGGAATTGTAATACCTAGGTATTTAGTAGAATTTACGGCTTTAAAATTAGACTGATTTATCGTGTAACCGAAGTTTAACGCGTTCGTTTTAGCACTCATGTGAATGACCTCACACTTTTCGTTATTTAAGGTCAACTACCGCTTTCCGCACCATTCCGATATTTCTTCAAAATCGTTTTGCAGTTTTTTTTTCTTCTGATGATTTTACTAGTCGATAGACGACAGCGTCATCTGCAAACAAAATAAGACGGTTGCTCAGACTGTCTCCCAAATCGTTTATGTAGATAAGGAACAGCAAAGGGCCTATTACACTACCTTGGGGACCGCCAGAAATTGCTTCTGTTTTTCGTGATGACTTTACATCAATTACAGCGAACTGAGACCTCTCTGACAGGAAATCACAGATCCAGTCACATAAGTGAGACGATATTCCATAAGCACGCAGTTTCACTACGAGCCGCTTGTGTGGTACAGTGTCAAAAGCCTTCCGGAAATCCAGAAATACGGAATCTATCTGAAATCCCTTGTCCGTGGCACTCAGCACTTCATGAGAATATAGAGCTAGTTGTGTTTCACAAGAACGATGTTTTCTATACCCATGTTGACTGTGTGTCAATAGACCGTTTTCTTCGAGGTAATGCATTATGTTCGAACACAATATATGTTCTAAAATCCTGCTGCACATCGACGTTAACGATATGGACCTGTAATTTAGTGGATTACTCCTACTACCTTTCTTGAATATTAGTGTAACCTGTGCAACTTTCCAGTCTTTGGGTACGGATCTTTCGTCGAGCAGCCGGTTGTATATACTTGTTACCTACGGAGCTAGTGCACCAGCATACTCCGAAAGGAACCTAAATGGTATACAGTCTGGACCAGAAGACTTGCTTTTAATAAGTGATGTAAGTTGCTTCAATACTCCGATGACATTTACTTCTACGTTACTCATGTTGGCAGCTGTTCTCGATTCGAATTGTGGAATATTTACTTCGACTTCTTTTGTGAAGGCATTTCGGAAGGCTGTGTTTAGTAACTTTGCTTTGGCAGTAAGTGCTACTGACGCCCCCACATATGATTTAGCCAAACATCTTGGTTTCTTGCTGAGACCACTCGTTGGCAAATGTCCATATCATATACAAACGATTTTATCAAGAGACTGGGGGTGCTCCACCGAAGTAGTTTTGGACCTTTTACTGTGTTTTGATGTGGTACCTCTTTTTACAAAGGTAACTCTTGTTGATTCCTTGGCACTAATTGGTAAACAGTTTAAGGCAGGCATCACTGCTTTGCTTCGGCAGGCTCTTTCCTCAACCTATTTTATGTTCAACCAAGAATATTTTGAACAGACTGACGGCATCGTCATGGGCAGCCCCTTGTCTCCCTTAGTGGCTAACTTTCTTATGGAGGATTTTGAGGAAAGAACACTTGAATGAGCGGTTCTTAAACCAACTGCTCTTTGGTGGTACCTGGATGATACTTTCATAGTGTGGCCAATGGAGAAGGTAAGTTGGTGGAGTCTTTCCATCATCTCAGCTCCATTCATGAGAACATTAGCTTTACTATGAATTAGAAACAGATGGTTGTCCATCATTCCTGGATGTTTTTATTCGACGAAAGAGTGACGGCTCTCTAGGACATTCTGTTTACCTTGAGCCCACTCGCACTGATTTGTATTTCCAAGATGCCATCACTCAACCCAAAAATCCTTGTACACAGAGCCCATGCAATCTCGGATGCAAATTGTTTGCCTAAAGAGCTTGCACATTTAAGGAAAGTCCTCAGAAACCACGTCCACAGCTCGTGGTCTAGTGGTTAGCGTTGCTGCCCCTGACTCAAGGGGTACTGGGTTCGACTCCCGGCAGGGTTGGGAATTTTCTCCGCCCGGAAACTGGGTGTTTGTGCTGTCCTCATAATTTCATCATCATCTATGAAAGTGTGGAGACTGGACTGGCTAAAGATTGGGAATTTCTACGGTCGCTGGTAACCGCGCTGTTGGCGCCACACAAACCAAAAATCATCATTATCATCATCATCAGAAACCATGGATACTCTACCTGACAAATCAACAGGGTCTTCGCAGCTAAAGTGGATAAAGAGGAGAATGCTGCAACAAAGCCCGTAGCTTTTCTTCCCTGCGATGGAAACACTTCCCTCAAAGTAGCAAGAATCCTTAGTAATTTTCAGATGAAACTGATTTTCCGCCCACCACTTAAGATCTCGATCCTGCAGGGATCAGTGAAGGATAAATTGTTATTGGGGAAGGCGGGACTTTACAAAACACGTTGCCAGTACGGTATGGCCTCTATAGAAAAAACAAGACGTCCTGTGGAAGAACGCCGCAGAGTACATAAGCGTTGCGCTCATCTTTGGCAACCCAGCAAGTCTGCAACTGCGAAACATTGTGTATCCAACGGACCTTGAATGGAGTATGACAAAACATTAATTGGGGTCACAGCAACATCTTTTTAGGTGTCCATTATAAAAGAATCCGTTGAAATACGCATCGCGGAAAATCTAATGAACCGTCACAGCGGCTACCTGTCTGGAAAATGCGTGGAATCCCGTCATCGCCGAGATTTGCTCCAGGCGAAGACGCCAGAATACACTCATGACTGCGGCGAGCGGCAACGTTGAAGATAGCTGAACTTCGCAGTTCCACCAGCGGGGGCACTGCCACCGGGCAGTGTGGTCCGTCCGTGACCGTGACTCTGACGCATGTGTGGCAATACTCTCAGCACGCTATATAGGGCGGAGTGGAGAACAAGTTCGCCAGTCTTCCATGGCTCACCTGAAGATGACTGGCGGGGGTCCAGTCGAGATATCGTGAAGTGAAGTTTACAACGACCGGTCGCAATCTAGAAATCTCTTCCAAAAACAACAGAATAGTTTCGCACTACGTAGCGAAGAAACAAATGCGCTTAGAAAAACAGCCGCGGAACAGTACGTCGTCTAAGTTGTTTCGTGCACCGCACATCGCCAATAGTTCATGGATTCAGACCGCGGTCACCAGTGTGACTGTGTGCGACGACACAGGAGCTTCGAGGCACGGACGAAAGAAAAGTTAGAATCTACATCTACATGGTTACTGTGCGACTCACACTTAAGTGCCTGGCAGAGGGTTCATCGAACCATTTTGATATTACTTCTCTACCATTCCACTCTCGAATGGCGCGTGGGAAAAAGTAACACCTAAATCTTTCCGTTGGAGCTCTGATTTCACTTATTTTATTATGATGATCATTTATCCCTACGTAGGTGGGTGTCAACAAAATATTTACGCATTCTGAAGAGAAATTTGGCGATTGAAATTTGGTAAATAGATCTCGCCGCGAAGAAAAACGCCTTTGTTTCAGTGACTGCCACCCCAACTCGCGTATCATATCAGTGATACTCTCACCCCTATTGAGCGATAACACGAAACGAGCTGCCCTTGTTTGCCCTTTTTCGATGTCCTCCGTCAATCCTACCTGGTAAGGATCCCACACAACGCAGCAATATTCCAGCAGAGGACGGACAAGTGTAACGTAGGCTGTCTCTTTAGTGAGTTTGTCCCATCTTGTAAGTGTTCTGCCTACAAACCGCAGTCTTTGTTTCGCATTCCCCACAATATTACCTATGTGGTCTTTCAAATATAAGTTGCTCGTAATTGTAATTAGCTGGTATTTAGTCGAACTGACAGCCCTTAGATCTGTGTGATTTGTCGTATACCCAAAATTATTCGGATTTCTTTTAATACCCATGCGGATGACCCCGCAGTTTTCTTTGTTTAGTGCAAAATTCCACTTTTCGCACCATACAGAAATTCTCTCTAGATCCATGTGCAATTGGAATTGATGGTCTGATGATTTTACTAGACGGTAAATTACAGCGTCATCTGCAAACAATCTAAGGGGGTTGCTCAGATTATCACCTAGATCATTTATATAAATCAGGAACAGCTGAGGGCCTATGGCACTACCTTGCGGAATGCCGGATATCACTTCTGTTCTACTCGATGATTTACCGTCCTTCACTACGAACTGTGGAAATCACGAATCCAGTCACACAATTGAGACTATACTCGATATGAACGCAATTTGGTTAATAGTCGCTTGTGAGGAACGGTATCAAAAGTCCTCTGGAAATCTAGGAATATGGAATCAATCTGAGACCCTTGTCGACAGCACCCATTACTTCACGGGAATAAAGAGCTAGCTGTATTGCACAACTAGAACGATATTTTCTGAATCAGTGTTCGTTATGTATCAATAAGTCATTTTCCTCAAGGTGAATCATAATGTTTGAGTACAGTATATGCTCCAAAATCCTACTGCAAATTGACGTCAGTGATATGGGTCTGTAATTCATTGCCGGCCGAAGTGGCCGTGCGGTTAAAGGCGCTGCAGTCTGGAACCGCAAGACCGCTACGGTCGCGGGTTCGAATCCTGCCTCGGGCATGGATGTTTGTGATGTCCTTAGGTTAGTTAGGTTTAGCTAGTTCTAAGTTCTAGGGGACTAATAACCTCAGCAGTTGAGTCCCATAGTGCTCAGAGCCATTTGAACCATTTGTAATTCATTGGATTACTCCTATTTAATTTCTTGAATATTGGTGTGACCTGTGCTACTTTCCAGTCTTTAGGAACAGACGTTTCGTCACATGAGCAGCAGTATTTCATTGCTAAGAAAGGCGCTATTGTGTCTGCATAGTTTGAGAGGAACTTGATTGTTATACCATCTGGTCCGGAAGACTTACCTTTCTTAAGTGATGTTGTTTCGCAACACTTAAGATATGCCGCCCGCTGGTGGCCGAGCGGTTCTGGCGCTACAGTCTGGAACCGCGCGACCGCTACGGTCGCAGGTTCGAATCCTGCCTCGGGCATGGATGTGTGTGTTGTCCTTAGGTTAGTTAGGTTTAAGTAGTTCTAAGTTCTAGGGACTTATGACCTCAGCAGTTGAGTCCCGTAGTGCTCAGAGCCATTTGAACCATTTTAGCCACTTAAGATATCTACTTTTATGTAACTCATGCTAACAGCTGTTCAGGTTTCGAATTCTGGATTATTAACAAGATAGTATTCAAGACTGCACCGTTAGAATATGTCCGAATGGTACTTAGTGTATGTTCTAGATACCACGACACTCGTCATTCTCTGTGCTCTTAGAAGCACGTGTACCTGTGGATTAAGGACCTAGCGCAGCGACGCCCGTCGTCCTGGGCTGCAGCTGCCTGGACGTACCGCACAGACGTGACTGTGTGTTATCAGAGCTGCTGCTCTGTAGCGCCTGCCACCCGCTACCTGCTACCTGCCGGCGGCCGCTCACATGTCTGCGAGAATCAGCCCGACCTCTGCAATCCGAGTGTTGTACGAAATCAGAGCCCTGCGAGGCGTGCGCCAGAATGCGCCCCACGTCGACGTGCGGGCATCGTCGCTGACTGACGTCTAATTAAGTTTACCGCCGCGGCCGCAAACATTCCCGCCGACTGTGTGCGAGTGTTTGGCAATTCCGCGGTCGTCGCTGAGATTCCAGGCGCAATTCCCACCGCACGGAACGAAGCACAGCCGGCTTTCAGCAGTACAAGTGCGACACTGTAAAGATACAGAATATCAAACAGGGATTAGTTTTAAAATAATGAAATTATTATGCTGTTTTTCAAATTAATTTCCTTTAACATCAGTACATTTTTGCTTTCCACGAGATCAGCCTTTAAAGTAATGGTGCCCAGACACGCTGTAGAAAACAGATTTTTGTAATGTTCCACTGCTTCATCTGATGATGAAAAAGTGTTTCCACAAGGTGCTAGTTCAGGGCTGTATGGTGGAAGGTTCATAGCGCTAGTTTTAGCGCTGCTAGATGCTCAGTTATTAGTTTTACTTTACGTGATCATGCATTGTTGTGATTAAAAGTTGTTATTTTTCACTAACTTTTTCAAAAATTTGCTGTAAACAAACATTTTAATACCAATCCTTAAATACGACAGTAAAAATATGGTCCGTTTAAAAAATACATAAAAATCTAGGAACCTTATTCTTATCAGCACTGCAAATTAATCGGACTTTTGTACGCTTAGGTTCTGTTCGAAAGACCCATTGACCTGACTACCTTTTCGTTTCAGGATCCAAAATTCATCACCAGTAACGATATTTCCCCAGAGTTTTTCGCACCAATCAATAGATAGCGGTTTTTGATCGGAAGACTGTTTCTGTGGAGTCTTTCGTCAGCAAAGTTTTCTTTCCTCTAGCTATTGGCGTAAAAAGCTTTCGATTTGACTCATACCATTGCCTAGTGTCGCCCAAATATATCCACACGATGTCTGTCGATCTGCTCCGAGCATCACTCAACAGCAGCTGTATTCTCATCAGTGACAATAATTGTTGGGCGTCCTTCACGAAATTTATCAGTAAGAAACACCACTATCTTCTTGAAGTATCTCTAAAAAACAAAAATTATTACTTTACGTAGGACTATTTCGAATAATGTTTTCTAAGCTGGTGTTAATCCACTTAAGACGTTAATGACCACTTGAAATCGAAAAAAATGATAGCCCGGAAATGTTATCTAGTCAGATCTTTTTTTGCTGCACACAAAATCTGCAAATGATGATAACTAACAAATTATCACAGCAAACCGGAAAAACTATACGGTAATCTACTCGGAAAATTCTAGAAAATTGTTTTCAAATATAAACGAATTTAATTTGTTTTTAGAACCATGGCATTCACGAATCTTCAGTTTCTCCATTATACTAAAAACGACGGCGTCGATAAGGACTTGTGTGTTTTGATAATATTCCTTTGAATTTAAAAGTAAAAAGAAAAACTACATTATAGCTGTATGGAAAAAATCATAATGCCCTCTGCCTTAAAAAATATCACATTCTTCTTTACATATCTCACATTATTATGCAGACAACGTTTTTACAGGATACGCACACGAACAGAAGTATTTCATGATATCTTTATACCAAAATTCTTGGCACACAAAACTAAATTTGTCTCTGCGGCATGCTTATATATTCATTTGCAACGTGTCCATATTGCTCGGATGTAAGTTTGAATCCGTTGTGGCATACGATCGATGAGATCAAGCTAGCCCTGGTACATATTCACGCACTCTTCAGCGGCGATGGTGCGTAAGCCATACAGAGTACTTGGTCTTTATCGTTGTCCAAAAACAGCTCGTCTGAATCGATACCACACGGGTTCGATTTGCTTCATGTCTCCGGAACAGACAGACCACTCGATTCTGGTGTAACGCGTTAAGCACTCGAGTTGTCATTCATCAAGATGACATTATTAACAAAACGTAGGCAGCACAGTCCCACTACTGACTTCAGAATTTTGTTCGTGTAAAGTAGAGCACAGCGACTGCCCTAAACACCCAGGGAGATTTACGTTGATCTCATGTATTGCCATGCCAGACCATCACTCCACCACCACGTTGTTGCACACGTGGGACACACTGCCGGGGGGCATTTGATATCCCGGGGTCGTCTCCAAACATGTTGTCTGCCGAGTATTGGGATGCAAACAATTCCGAGTTTCGTCGCTAAACAAAATCAGAGTCCAATCCTGAGGTGTCCATTCTACATTATTTCGTGCCTATCTGGAACGGAGTCCGTGGCGTTTTGTACGACATGGTGCTCGCTTGGCTCGTCAGGACAGGGGATTCTAAGAAGAATTGCTATTTTTATGTTTTTACACAGACGTATTGTACTTATTATTTAACAATTGGTTCTGGAATTTGTGAAACTGAACGCTCTTCTTCTATGGGGAGAGGCATTTTCTTCATATTTCTATTGTCAACAATACTCGTGTGCTACTAGTTACGCGCCGAGTTAATGTGCAGAGGGTCGTTGTTTGGGTTAAGTACTGGGCGGTCTCGCAGAGTCGCATCACGCAGAAATGGTGTAAAAATTTGGTGAAGAGAATAATTAATTGTTGAAGGAGCCGGTTTATAGGGTAAAAGTATGTTTGAGTAATTCGGTTTGTTTCGGGGAAAGGCTGGCGCAAATATTGATCTAAGTTGTGGATAAAACATTCTTGTTAGTAAATTCGTTATCGAAATGTAATGCATTTGAAAAACATACGTAAACACTTCCGTGAGCAGTGATTAACTGTTTAATTAATGTGGAAATGCAATGTGGCAACGATTGCTTCAGCATGAATCTAAAACGAGCTGAGCTGTTGAGAAAACAGTGGATAAGTTGAGGCGCTTGGAGGGAGTGTATTACATGCCAAAGGGATAATAAAGAAATGTCATTTAGGCTTGCAGTGTTATTATTTCAAAATGACATTTTTCATTTCATAGCACAGAATCTAACATTTCCAAAGTATAAGAGACACACGTTCGTATTGGGCACATGATCAGGATTATATACTAGCGAAGAGTGTTTTCTACGTGAGATGCCATGCTCGACCTAGAAAGCCGAAAAAGAAATAAAATAGCAAAACAGTGCTTCAGAAAATGTACATCATGAAATCGTGTAACAGTTTGGTGCGATACTTGACTTTCTGTAGCCCCTTGAAACACCAAATTCACTTCTGAAGCATTCAGTCCACGTTTCCTTTGACTCATTACTCTTAGATATCGATCGTCCTTTGCACCTGTCGAACGTGAACGATTTGTGCGATGGTAAGTACTCACAATTACTTTTCAACTGGCACCCAATCCATTTCCACGCCACGGCAGTTTGATCCGGCGTGTAGGTCGACCTGTTTCTCCTGTTGAAAAGATTTATGCGTGTGTTGTGACGATGCGGACCCAATCATTGGTCGCGATTGTCTCTCATGGCGTGATGGATGTTCACTCTTCTGTACCAGTACTACACTACCGGTTACTACTAAATTAGTAGTATTCTGGTTACCTTACTTGGTGTCGGACTGTTTTTAGCCTCTGGCAAGATTGCTATTGACAGGAAACAATAGCAGAACAAACATAAATTGAACCAAGGTTCTCTTAGCAATCAAGTGAATCGTAATTACGTAAAAGGAAACGGTTGCCAGTCTAAGCAGACAAAGTTACATCCAGTACTAGCATGGCTCAGAAAGTCCGCCCGTGGTAGCTGAGTGGTCAGCGCGACAGAATGTCATACCTAACGGCCCGGGTTCGATTCCCGACAGGGTCGGAGATTTTCTCCGCTTAGCGACTGGGTGTTGTGTTGTCCTTATCATCATCATTTCATCCCCCTCGACACGCAAGTCGCCGAAGTGGCGTCAACTCGAAAGACTAGCACCAGGTAAACGGTCTACCAGACGGGAGGCCCTAGCCACACGGCATTTTCATTTCCATAGCTCAGAAAGAAAATTAACGATTGGTATTGACTTTACTTGATACTGAACTACCGTTTTGTTGATAAGGCACAAGACAGTAGCTCAATTTAGCAAGTAACGTAAAAGTGATTTAAGTTGAACTGCACACGAGGAGTGATAATGCGTTTGGGTAACAACTGACTCTGAATATCACTTACCGTCTCTACATTACAACAGGAAGGTAAAGACTATTATAGGTAAATTATTATGTAATTGTGTAGCACTACTGATTTGGACAAGAGATTCTTTTGGCAGATTAATTATAGCACATTACTACTACCGAAATAGATATGAAGTAATAGTATCTTTTGTACTGATTATTATTTGCATTCTCAAGGAACGATTACTTCCTTTTATTATTTAGCCCCCCACGTACCATGGACCTTGCCGTTGATAGGGAGACTTGCGTACCTCAGCGATACAGATAGCCGTACCGTAGATGCAACCATAACGGAGGGGTATCTGTTGAGAGAAAAGACAAACATTTAGTTCCTGAAGAGGTACAGCAGTCTTTTCAGTAGTTGTAGGGGAAAGTCTGGATTATTGACTGATCTGGCATTGTAATATCAACTAAAACGGCCTTGCTCTGCTGGTACTGCGAACGGTTGAAAGCAAGCGGAAGCTACAGCAGTCATTTTTCCCGAGGACATGCGGGTCTACTGTATGATTATATGATGATGGCATCCTCTTTGGTAAAATGTTTCGGAGGTAAAAATAGTTCCCCATTCAGATCTCCGGGCGGAGACTACTCAGGAGGACGTCGTTATCAGGAGAAACAAAACTGGCTCCCTACGGATCGGAGCGTGCAATGTCACATCCCTTAATCGGGCAGGTAAGTTAAGAAACTTAAAACGAAAAATGGATAGGTGAATATTAGATATAGTGGGGTTTAGTGAAGTTTGGTGGCAGGAGGAACAAGACTCCTGGTCAGGTGAATACAGAGTTATGAATACAAAATCAGATAGGGGCAATCCAGCAGTAGCTTTAAAAATGAGTAAAAAAATAGGAAAGTGGATAAGCTACTATGAACAGCATTGTGAACGCATTATTGTAGCCAAGACAGACACACCCACCACACTAGTACAAGTTTATATGTCGATTGGCTCCGCAGATGAGAAGAATATTGAGGAAATCTGTGATGAGATAAAATAAATTATTCAGATAGTTAACGGAGACGAAAATTTAATGGTCACAGGGGACTGGAAATCGATAGTAGGAAAGGAAGCGAAGGAACAGTAGTTCGAGAATATGAACGGGGGAAAAGAATGAAAGAGGACGCCGCCTGGTAGAATTTTCCACAGAGCATAATTTAATCATAGCTAACACTTGGTTTAAGAATGATGAGAGAAGGTCGTATACGTAGAAGAGACCTAGGGACACCGTAAGGTTTCATATACATTATATAATGATTAGATAGAGATTAAGGAACCTGATTTCACTTTTGTAAGACATTTTCAGGGGCAGATATGGCTTCTGACCATAATTTATTGGTAATGGAATGGAGATTAAAATTGAAGAAACTGAAAAAAGGTAGGAATTTAACGAGATGGGACCTGGATAGACTGAAAGAACTAGAGGTTATAGAGGGCTTCACATGAAACATTAGGGAACAGTTGACAAGAACAGGGAAAAGGAATACAGCAGAAGAAGAATGGATAGCTTTCAGAGACTGAATAGTGAAGACTTCAGAGGATCCTGTTGGTAAAAAGACGAAGGCTAGTAGAAATTGTTGGGTAACACAACTAAACGAAACTAAACTCTCCCCGAACAGGCCATGAAGGCAGGACGGTACCGACCAGCCGCCTTCTCATTCTCACCCCATTGGCATTACTGGATGCAGATATGGGATGGCATGTGGACCACACACCGCTCTGTCAGTTTACGAGACCGGAGCCGCCACTTCTCAGTCAAGCAGCTCAATAGTTTGCCTCACAAGGCCTGAGTGCACCTCACTTGCAAACAGCACTCGGCTAGCTTAGGCCGACAACGCTTAACATCGGTGATCTGACGGAAACCGGTGTGACAAGTGCGGCAAGGCTGTTGGCTGGGTAACAGAAGAAATACTGAATTTCATCGATGAAAGGAAAAAATATAAAAATGCAATAAATGAAGGCGAAAAGAATCCATACGTCTAAAAACTGAAATTGGTGGGAAGTGCACAGTGGCTAAGCAGGAATGGCTATAGGACAAATGTAAATATGTAGAAGCATATATAACTAGGAGTAAGATAGATACTGCCTACAGGAAAATAAGAGGAACCTTTGGAGGAAAGAGAACCTCATGTGCGAATATCAAGAGCTCAGATGGAAAAGCAGTCTTAAGCAAAGAAGGGAAAGCAGACAGGTGGAAGGAGTATATAGAGGATCTATGCAAGGGAGATGTATTTGAGGCCAATACTATGGAAATGCAAGAGGACGTGGAAGAAGATGAAAAGAGAGATAAGATACTGCGTGAAGAATTTGACAGTGCACTGAAAGACCTAACTCGAAACAGGGCCACGAGAGTACACAACATTTCACTAGAACTGCTGATAGCCTTGGGAGTGCCAACCATGACAGAACTCTTCCATCTGGTGAGCAAGATGTATGAGACTGGCGAAATACGCTCAGACTTCAAGAATAATATAATAATTCCTGTCCCAAAGAAAGCAGGTGTTGACAAGTGTGAAAATTGCGAACTATCAGTTTCATAAGTCACTGCTCTAAAATGCTGACGCGAATCCTTTACAGAAGACTGGAAAAACTGGTAAGCTGACCTCGGGGAAGATCAGTTTGGATTCTGTAGAAACGTTGAAAACCGCGAGGCCATTCAGACGCTATTACTTCTCATACAAGATGGTTTAAGGAAAGGAAAATATAGGTTTCTAGCATTTGTCGACTTAGAGAAAGCTTTTGACAATTTTGGTTGGAACAATTTCTTTGAAATTCTAAAGGTGGCGGGCGTAAAATACAGAGAGCGAAAGGCTATTTACAATTTGGACAGGAACCAAATGGCAGTTATAAAATGCGAGGGGCACTAGGGGGAAGCATTGGTTGAGAAGGGAGTGAGATGGGACTATAGCCTAACCCCGATGTTATTCAATCTGTATATTGAGCAAGCAGTAAATGAAACAAAAGAAGAATTTGGGGTAGGTATTAAGGTCCAGGGAGAATAAATAAAAACTTTGAGGTTGTAATTCTGTCGTAGACAGCAAAGGATTTGGAAGATCAGTTGAACGGGATGGACAGTGTCTCGATAGGAGGATATAAGATGAGTATCAACAAGAGCAAAACGAGGACAATCGAATATAGTCGAATTAAATCAGCTGATGCTGAGGGAATTATATTAGGAAATGAGACACTTAAACAAGTAAATGAGTTTTGCCATTTGGGAAGCAAAATAACGGATGATGGTAGAGGATGTAAACCGTAGCCTTGCGATGGGTAAAAAAGCGCTTCTGAAGAAGAGACATTTGTTAACATCGAGTATAGATTTAAATGTCAGGATGTCCTTCATGAAAGTGTTTGTGTGGAGTGCAGCCACGTATGGAAGCGAAACATGGACGATAAACGGTTTAGACAAGAAAAGAATAGAAGCTTTAGAAATGTAGTGCTACAGAAGAATGCTGGAGAGTAGATGGTCGGTCACGTAACTATTGAGGAGGTACTGAACACAACTGGGGAGAAGAGAAATTTGTGGAGCAATCTGACTAAAAGAAGGGATCGGTTGGTAGGACACATTCTGAGGTCTCAAGGGATCTTTAAAATTAGTACTGGAGGGATGCGTGGGCGGTAGAAATCGCAGAGTGAGACCAAGGGTTGAATACTGTTGGGGGTTGGTTGGTTGTTGGGATGTTTAAGGGGGACTAAACAGCTAAGGTCATCAGTCCCTTGAATACTGTAAGCAGATTCAGAGGGTACCAGGAATAGTTTGTATATTTGTAGCCAGTTGCTTATTCTTGTTTGCCGTTATAGTAATATGACATATAAATCTGCCTCAATTAACAAATGGTGCAAATTGCTCTGAGCACTATGGGACTTAACTTCTGAGGTCATCAGTCCCCTAGAACTTAGAACTACTTAAACCTAACTAACCTAAGGACATCACACACATCCATGCCCGAGGCAGGATTCGAACCTGCGACCGTAGCGGTCGCGCGCTTCCAGACTGTAGCGCCTAGAACCGCTCGGCCACCTCGGCCGGCCTCAATTAACAGCATGGGAATCCAGAAAGTAATGTATCGGTAAACTCAGATCGAGGCTGAGTACTTTGGTCGCAACACAATATGGGGGACGGTGTTACCTACATAGCACATGAAATTGTAAACGCTGTTATATCAATAAGAAGAATCTTTGGACTCAACACTTTAAATCTTCTCTTAGCACTTGTACTTTGACGAAACCTTAACTGTCCATTCATAAAGACTACGTAGGGTATTTCAAGACATATGCCCACTAAATAATTATGCACTTTACAACTCCATAAAGTTTATTAACTTTTGTTGAGGAAAATGATTGCTTTTCAATTCAGTAAATTAAGATACTCGGATTGATCCTAGCTCTTGGGATAGAACCCTCTTTAGGTAAATGACTGAGGATAAAATACGGAGGCTCGACACAATGTGTACAGAACACAAACTTATTATTGAAAACGAAACCACCTGATGACCCATGCAGTTATACTGTACTCCTGTGATACTTGGATATGAAGGTGGTGGTAGCGCCGATCTCCTGTGCTATTAAAAAAAGGCGGCAAACGTATCCCTGGCTCTTTCTGTGTAACAAGCTCTGAACATTCTCTTCTTAGCTTCGGATTTGCATCCCACAGAGATAACCAATGTAAACCATGAATAATAACCAGAATGAGTAGTCTTGCATTTTTTCTAGCCTCTTTCAGTTCACAAGTTGCCTGTTAGCCACTGAATGGCTCATGCTACACAGGACACTTGCATATCTACCTTTCCCATTACCGCCTAGCTAGTTTCGTCGCGAGGAACTTTTCTCTCAGTTATCCATGATTACAAACCTACTTTCTCCACTCATAAACCAGCATTACAATTCATGTTTAACTTTTACATTTATTTACAGCACATTACTTTTGAAATTACATTCATAGATTAACTAAAATTAGATAAATTATCATAAATAATGAATAAAGCACTTACATCGATGTTACATCAAAGAGTATGGTTATACAGAATTCACAACAAGTAACAACAGACAGACAAATTATTTAAGGCCACATAGGTAATATGGACAACAGTGTTCCACCAGATGACTGTAATGCGTCCCTCCTGGCGCTTTACAACTGAAATACTGTAGTCCATGGGAGTGCGGTGTTCTATCCGTAGGCACCGCTCGTAGGAACTGTCTATGTGTTTACAATCAAAGTCAGGATTGACCTTTCCATTGGCTCTGGAATAGTCACAGCAGCAACACTGCATGACGTATATATAAAAAAAGAAAAGGTTCAAATAACTCTAAGTGCTGTTGGATTTAACATCTGAGGTCATCAGTCCCCTAGACTTAGAACTACTTAAATCTAAGTAAGCTGAGGACATCACACACATAAATGCCCGAGGCAGGACTCGAACCTGCGACCGTGGCAGCCGCGTGGTTCCAGACTGAAGCGCGTAGAACCGCTCGGCCAAAGAGGTCAGCGCACCACGTATCGAGGTGCTGTTGTCGAAGTACGCATTTACTACAGCGAACGCTGAACATAGTAAAAGTTTCGAAATAGTACTTAGTGTCATGACGGTGGAAACGTCTCACTGCGACACCTCATATACGAGTTACAAGTTTATGCTCCCATCTGAGGGAGAATCATTACAAGCTAAAGAGCTACGGGGGTTGCAAACAGTGCTCAATAATATTACAGAATTTGTGAGACCTAATTTTCTACCGGTGTATACAATGTTCAAATAACTGACAGGAATGCAGGCGGGCGACGTCTTTGACAACCGCTGATATTTCGACAGGAGTGCACCCCGTCATTTTCAAACTTTGTCTTGAAAAGTACAATGAGTTTACCTTTCGAAATATCAGTAGTTCTGCATGACGTCACTCGCCAGCTTTCCCGTAAGTTATTTGAACATTACAGAACTCCTCTTTTGAAGAGTGACGTTTACAATGTACATCATAAAGCGAGAGACTCTGATGAAACATGTTTCTGCGGCCTCATGAATGAAGTTACGAGAGTCTGTGAGTTCGCGCGACACACATGGAGCACCACCTGGCTCAGCGCTCATTGTGATTTATTATTGTGCGACTGTCACTAGACGTGGTGTCTCACTGCCCCTCGTGGCGCGAGGGCGAGTTCCATGGTTGATGGTAATCGATCCGCCGGACACTGGGATTACGCCCCGCGATGCCCTTGGTGCTGTTCAAGAGGAGGAGGTAATGTGAGGGAATCGGGTTTCACTCTCTCCCTTCTGTCAACAAACACAAACATGAGACCATATTATATACGAACACGTTACAGTGACTTACGTTCAGCAGCTACACTAGTCTCGTATACAGCGTGCAGGTGCCACTGTACACCGAGGATGAAAACCATTTCCGATTAGGTCCGCCACTCAGTAATGCCTTACGCCTTTCTTTCAACGATGCTTGACCAATTACTAACGCCTCCTAGGCAGGTAAACTTTATTTTTATTGGTCGTGCAAAACAATATGTACTACCTTGCAAACACTTGTAAGCAAATACTCGTACTTCGATAATGTGTCCTCGGAGTCTTCAATCTGAATAAAATCTTCTCGATTGTCAAGCCGCGTCGACTCCAATAAAATTCTCAATTTTTCTATGGGTATGTCCGGTGGGTATGTTGCTACTTCGAGCAGCACAACTCACCTTCCGCACACGCGTCGTTTCTGCCCTCTGATTTGCTGCCAGCGGCCGTAATCGAATTCTTTACAGACGAATGGAAAAACTGGTAGAAGCCGACCTCGGGGAAGATCAGTTTGGATCCCGTAGAAATGTTGGAACACGTGAGGCAATACTGACCCTACGACGTATCTAGCATTTGTAGATTTAGAGAAAGCTTTTGGCAATGTTGATTGGAATACTCTCTTTCAAATTCTGAAGGTAGCAAGGGTAAAATACAGGGAGCGAAAGGCTGTTTACAATTTGTACGGAAAGCAGATGGCAGTTATAAGAGTCGAGGGACATGAAAGGGAAGCAGTGGTTGGGAAGGGAGTGAGACAGGGTTGTAGCCTATCCCCGACGTTATTCAATCTGTATATTGAGCAAGCAATAAAGGTGAAACGACCCCTTTCAACAATTATACAGGACTGTGCTTAACCTGACACACAATATTTTTAGCGCAACGCAATCTGACCTTCAGAAATCCCTACAAATAATGGCCCTGACTAACATTAACCTATACGTTTCACAAATCACTTACCTCACAAAAATCTTCGTTACTCGAACTACTGCAATACAGCAAGCGCCACTACTGCCAGCTAAATAAAAGATTCAAATTAAGGAAGGCACTAACTACTGATAGGCATAGTTAGCAAATGAAAGATTTTAATAGAGAACAAACACTGTATTTACCTTAATAGTCATATTATATATAGTAGTTCTTGACAAATTACAAAACTCCGCCATCTCTCTCCCCACATCCACCACTGCTGGCGGCTCACCTCCAACTGCGCAACGCTACGCGCTGTTCACATCCAGCTGCAGCTGCCCAACACTTCAATGGCAGACAACAATGCAAACTACCCACAGACTGCACACAGCACGGCCAGTGATTTTTCATATAGAGCGCTACATGGCGTTACCAATAAGAAAACATAAACAGCCTACTTACATAGCCCCCATGCGCGCCACAAAAAATTTTACAAATTGTTTTGGGCAGTGGCCACTAATGATTTGAAAAAAATTTTCATAATTACAATAACAAAGAAATCAAATGCACACACTTATTGATACAATGTTGGTGAAAAGCTAAACTTTCTCACAGTCCATAAAGACAGTCCTAATCGTTCATCACAGTAAAATAGCAGTGTTTTTCTCAAAGTCTGAGCAGTAAAAGGAAATGCGCACGGTAGTAGTGGATTTCCATGCAGTCTTGGCGAAGTAGTGTTGTCCTTCCAACGGAAAGACAGTGCTGACTCTCGACATGCAGACAAGTAATGGGTCACAACAGAGCAAACCCACAGCAGAGTCATTCGAAGTTTTGAAGAATATTGGTAGGTAGGTCATCACAGAGCAGACCCACTGTAGTCCTAGTAGAGAGTATAATATTGGTGGGCCATCAGAGGTGCAGACCCACTGCAGTCCTTGTAGAAATAATGGTATTGGTGGGCCATCAAAGATGCAGCCCTAATGTAGTCCTTGTATAGATGGCCAGCAGCCATCTGCTGCGACTGTGCAGGTGCATAATCACCATCGAAGAGTCTTGCAGAGAAGATAGCAAGTCCATAAACCACCACTTGTGCACGCACAAAGTTTTTGGAATTGTCCTTAGAAGTCTTGCAGACAATATAGCAAGTCCATAAACCACCACTTGTACACTCACGAAGTTTTTGGAATTGTCCTTAGAAGTCTTGCAGACAATATAGCAAGTCCATAAACCATCACTTGTACACTCACGAAGTTTTTGGAATTGTCCTTAGAACCAGCAATGCTGTTATCCAATCCCTTGCTGAATTATTAACACATGTGCAAACACTGACAGTCCCTACTTCTCACATATTGTCCAGATACTATGAGCAACAGAAACGTGTGCAGTGAAATGTAACTTACAAGTTAATAATATGATGAACTGTGTCAATTATAATTTTATAACATAAGAATACAATTACATAGGTACAAAATACATCATTAAAGAACATAACAATACAGATAACATTTGTAGTAACACAGGCTTTACAAAAGAATAGAGATAAACATATACATCAGTGTTACAAAAATAATGACATAAGTACATACATAAAGATCAGAATAACTTTTGAAACATCACCTTCACATATGAGCAACAAAACAGAATAAATAATGTCTCAACATCTTTACAAAGTAAATAACATAGTATTAGAAAAATTCTACAACATAGCTCTCATTTGCTAAACACATAAAGACAGGAAAAACACAAATACACAAGGGTACACAAACATATAGAGGGATGACACAAAAGGAAAGGTCAGGGTCTGTTTTACTGCAGTATTTTGCATGGAGATCTCCCTTTGTTCATCATTATTCCCAAAAGTACTATCTAAGCCTGCTTTCTGTATTCTGTTCACATCCTCTTTCAAAATAGTTTTTCTCCACTGTACACTACTTTTTTTTTCTTTTGGCCAAACCATTTTCTTATATCTTCTCAATGCATTTCTTCCAATTCATCATAGTTAGTTTCTTATATAGTCTACCCCCTCTTAAGCTAACTTAAATCTACTGAGCTCAGATGCTAAACTAAGGGACGAGGCAATGCAGCAGCACAAAACAATTAACACAAACAGCAATGATAAAAAATACAAAAGGCAAAGCAAGCAGCATAAATTACAACTAATATAAGGCAATGAGCAGCAAACAAGAAAAATAAATGCGTAGTAAAACTGGCTTAGCAGAGTAACACAAATTAAAATTCAGTAGCACTATGCCTGGCAAACAGCAGCAGTAAATGCTATAATGTATACCTAAGCATGACAAAGCTCAAGCAGAAAAAATAGTACACTAAAGACAACAATGCAGACAAAGGTAATGTATAATCACATCTTAATGTCTATGTAATTAAAGTGGTGCACCACAACAACTTATTGTAAAAAAAATATTACCATGTACTTGAAAAGAATATTATGTATGCAGTTCCTGTGAAGGTAAATGTTTTTTTGTGCTCCCTCATTTTTTTGAAAAAATTATTATTTACTCGATCTGTAGACAGAAAATATTTATATTAGTACATCTATAAAATTCTATTTTAACCAATGCAGCAGTGCCACTAGAAAGTAGATATTAAACAAAATGAACAATGTCTCAACTAGAAAAACAATGGATGTAAAATGTTTCTCATCATTTCATTAGGCATTTTAGTAAATATCATAAATTAAGAGCTCCACAGTGTAATAATATGTTTTCAAGTTCGAGCATGTCGTATTTGCGATGCTTTCTACAAAGGAATGTCAATAGCGAGGATAATGGCCTCCCTTTTTTTTTTTGCACCTAATGGCTTTCTTTTGTCAGACGTCTACCTCTCAGCTGGGCGCCCAAAACGCATTACGCCAAGGTCACTTACCTTTCTTGCTGAAATATTTACGACGGCAGTTTCCGCCACAGTGACAGTCTCATATAAAAATATTTCACAGGTCAAGAATTTGGGTTACACATCTGTAGAAACAAAATCCTATAAATATAACAGCATCCAAAAAATTTTTGCCAGCATTGTGATACGTTCACACATATACACACATTTCATAACTCTTAAAGTACGATTCTTCGTTTCCAACAACCTTTTTCACAAACCAGAGTCCCTAACCACTACTCATTATTCCTTACCTTATTCGTCGACACTTCTTCAATATTTCATCATTACAGATATGTAGCATAATCAAATAACTCATATAGCATCAGCTTACTGATCATAAACATACCGCAACAGCATAATACACATAGTCATCGTAATAATAACATGATAACACCTCAGTCAACTCTCAAAATCGTCGTAGCTTCCTCTAATAATTTCAAAACCTAAAAAAATTCACTTCTCATGTCAAAAGTGTCATCTGCCTCAAACGCACTTCAAAAATCGTGATCCCTTACCAAATACATCAGTCAAAGCTCTCATGGTATCACAATGGTTCCGAAAAAATATGAACAGTTTACAAAGTACAGACAAAATACAATTTCATAAGAGTGAAGTTATCCAATGGTGTAATTACGTAAACATCTGTCACTGCCGTAGTAAAAAAGTTTGTCTCTCTCAGTTAAATTATCAGATAGCTGTGTAGTTCTGTGTTAGAGACATATGGTACCGATGTGTAAAGTTGTATAAGCAAATACCATATTAGCTAGGGCTCCTTGTGCTTGCCAAACACATGGTACACAAAGTAGGCGTGTACCCCCCTGAGGATTAATGTAATTATACCCTCAGGTGTTACAGATTACAGCAATGGAATGAAATATATCATGGAAAGCCCTTGTATCATTGTACTTCAAATATCTTTAAAAATGCATGTTTTAAGTGCGAAATTAATCACTCAAATACGTGTCCTATAGCGCTAAATGTGCATCTTGCTGTAAGATAATCTCTGTGGAAGTGTCGTAGTTATCGTCCTCCGAAAGCTAAGTCTCCAGAAGTCAATGTACTTACCTCATGATAAACAAAAGTGAAATGCTTTGCGTACAGATATCTTAGTTATTACGCTTATTGCCGTGATGAAGAAAGTACTGTGCTGTAACGTATTGTTGTGCTACGGAAAAGGCTGTCTCATTGTAGCTATACCACAAAAGTTACTACGAAAACATGTTTTATTTTCCAGAATAATTCAGAAAAAACCGTGCAGATTTAAAACAGATACACCGCAAAAGCAACAACGTAAATTGTCACACATTAGTAGCGTCGTGATATAATTGTGTAGCTGTCAAAGAAACCAAATGCTAAATCATATTTAATCCCACAGAAATTACTTCAAACATAGAATGTCATTTCAAGTAAACCAAAATGTTGCATGAAAATCTCATTAGCAGTATGTTCTAAGTATGTAAGCCTTATAGTCGTTACGTAATCGAGCAACTAACAAGCAAGAATGTACACACACAATAACACTGTGTCGTCTGTTCACAATAACAATGCATTCGTAATTTCTGTTTAAAAATGTTCCCTAGGTTCTAGACTGGATATTTAACTTCAAACATTGTTGCAGGTTAACAGTTTCTTAGTCTGCCAAAGCATACTAGTAATGTAAAGTGAAAAATTTATGGCAAAGACTAAGTTAAAAAGCAGATCATGTCTCAATAAACGATTTTACATTTGAAATGTGGTGCAATCCTTTACCCTTTCTAGTATGCAGAGTTTCAACTTCAAAGTAATTATCATGTTGTATACGTCAGTAAAGAATGCTGGAATTTTTCTCAAGGTTAGCGTCTATGTTATTTTTCGATGAGCCCGCCGGCGCACGTGGCTGCCTGCGGTGCGGGTCATTGTCTGTTTCTTTGTTGGCGCGCGTCGTTATTGGGATTAGGAGACCTAACTTCTACAAATTCGCCTTGCCGAGACGGCCCAGCTCTGTTAGAATCCCGCCAGTTCTGATGAAATTCAGGTCTGTCATTATGTCGGTAGTTTACATAGTTTCTTTTCTCTCTGTCATGTGGTGGAGAATTTCTCCTGGAATCGTAACTGCGCGGTGGACCGTTGCGTCTGAAGTTATTCTGTCTCCCTTGATAATAATTGTTTTGGTACCCATATTGTCTGCTTCTACGGTTATCTCTGTCATATTCATTACTACGGAAATGCGAGCTTTCTCTGTAACTGTTATTACTCTGCCAGTGGTTGTCATATGGGTGGTGTCTGTTTTGGTCACGATTTGCGTTGTAAGAATAGTCTTGTCGTGTCCAGTTATTATTTCTTTCATCGCAGAATTGTGACAGATGTGACCTGTAATTGTTGTGTTCCTGTTTTCGCGTTCCGCGATTGTCAGTGTCAATTTCCAGTTCTTGTAAGAGTCCCTGAAAAGCTTCAATGTCGTCTTTGCAACGTCCTGCTAAAATAATATGTCGTAAATGTTCAGGCAATTTGAGTTAGCAAATGCGGATGAGTTCTGAGGGGCTGTATGGGTTTGAAAGATACTGATTCTTATGCAACATGTCTTCAAAATATTTGACAAGACTGGAAAATTCAGATTGTTCAAAGTGTTTCATCATCATGATGCTATGTTTTACTCGGTCTTGTGTAGCTTCAGACCAATATGCTGAGAGGAAGGCATGGTAAAATTCTCCTTCACTGTGACAATCGTGAATGACCGACCGCATTCTTACAGCTGGTTCATTCTCTAAGTAGCCACACATAAATTCTAATCTGTGTTCTAACGACCAGTTGGGAGGAAAACAATGAGAGAATTGATGGAGCCATGCTTGTGGATGAATGTCGTTGCCAGAATTCTTAAATGTTTTGAATTTACGTGTAGTAATGAACAGCTTATAGTCAAAATCATCATGTCGGCGAGTCGCATATCGGTCATTGTTAGGTCGTGTCGGCCGTTCCATCTCAAAATTCGGTGCACATTGCCAATTTCTTTCATAACTTCCGAAATGCCCTGTGTTATTATTTTGCGGCTTTTCCGTATTTCTAAGTCCCTCTTCCCGTGTTGGAGCGCGAGTGTCCTCTGAAATACGTAATTCTTGTATTACCTGTGTCAGCTGATCTTGTACTTCCCGGATTTCTCTTTGGTGTTGCGTATAAATTTGATTCCGATTTTGTTTCAGTTTCTTAATTTGTTCGCTCTCTTCTGTGTCATTAAAGACTACCGGTTTTGTGTCATTCAGATTATCATCTACCTTCGTAGATAAATTATTTAGCTGATCCGAAAGTTCAACTACTTTCTCTGATAATGAACTAATTTCCTCCACGTGTCTTTCTGAACCAATTTTCAGAGTATTTACTGTGTCCTTTAAGTTTTCTTGAGTTTTTGCAAGTTGCATAACCGAATCGGTAGATGCAACTGAGTCAATTTTAGCTTGCAGGGTCTCATGATTTTGATGAACAATAGTTTGCAGTTCTTTTATGGCTGCTTCGTGATTCTGTAATGCATTTTGATGCCGCGAAAAAATAGGTTGAAAATGCTCACAAATTTGTGTTTTTACGTCATTACAGACTTTTTGACATTTCGATTCAATGTTATGTAACTCAGTAGTTAAATCTTCACGTCTTTGTTAAAGTGTGGTGTCTAACTTTTGAAGATTTTGTTCCATTATGTCTAACTTTTTAAGATTTTGTTCCACTGTGTCTAACTGTTGCTGTGTTTGTCTCTGGTGTTGTTCCATTGTGTCTAACTTTTGAAGATTTTGTTCCATTGTGTCTAACTTTTGAAGATTTTGTCCCATTTGTTTCTGATTTTGTTCAAGCTTTGTGTCTAACTTTTGTAGCCTTTGTCCCATTCGTTGCATTAACTGTTATAACAGTGCACTGGTGTCTGAAACATGTTCCTCAGTGCTATTCGGCAGTGCATTTGAACCGGCAATATTCGCATTCTGAGAAGCAGAAAATGTGTCTTGATTTATTTGAGAAAACGGTGAGGACGCAAAACCTGAATCTACAGTATTTGCAAGATTGTATCCTGTCATTTCGGAATCCTGAGGCGAGCTGTTGCCGACCGATCGATCGATAATGCTTCCCTGTTCACTAATTGTTTCACTGCCTACACCATTATTTGACGCCCGCTCCATTTCCCTATGCACAGTTACCAAATTACTACTTTGAATATTTGTTAATTCATTACATGGTGGCGTTAACACACTGCTTTCGTCTTCACTGTTATTTCTCAGATTACTTTGGAGCCTAGTATTACGTTTTTCACACGCCATTATTGTCACAATATTTCACACGACAACACAGAAAAACACAATTTGAAGAGCAAAAATAAGAGAACACATTAACATAGCACTGAAAATAATATCTAGTTAATTGTAAGCTGCGAAATACTTGGTGCAAATTTACATGTGTGCCACACCTGTTTTACTGTACAACAATGAAAGACTTCAACTACAAAAGAGATTCTCTCTACAATTACGCGCTAGCAATAAACACAAGCTACACTAATTACACAAAGTACAAGAAAAAAATCAGAAGATTCCAGTGAGGTATCCTCGGCTAAGGGTCGACATATGAAACGTCCCCTTTCAACAATTATACAGGACTGTGCTTAACCTGACACACAATATTTTTAGCGCAACGCAATCTGACTTTCAGAAATCCCTACAAAGAATGGCCCTGACTAACATTAACCTATACGTTTCACAAATCACTTACCTCACAAAAATCTTCGTTACTGAAACTACTGCAATACAGCGAGCGCCACTACTGCCAGCTAAATAAAAGATTCAAATTAAGGAAGGTACTAACTACTGATAGGCATAGTTAGCAAATGAAAGATTTTAATAGAGAACAAACACTGTATTTACCTTAATAGTCATATTATATATAGCAGTTCTTGACAAATTACAAAACTCCGCCATCTCTCTCCCCACATCCACCACTGCTGGCGGCTCACCTCCAACTGCGCAACGCTACGCGCTGTTCACATCCAGCTGCCGCTGCCCAACACTACAATGGCAGACAACAATGCAAACTACCCACAGACTGCACACAGCACAGCCAGTGATTTTTCATATAGAGCACTACGTGGCGTTACCAATAAGAAAACATAAACAGCTTACTTACAAAGGAAACAAAAGAAAAATTCGGAGTAGGTATTAAAATCCATGGAGAAGAAATAAAAACTTTGAGGTTCGCCGATGACTTTGTAATTCTGTCAGAGAAAGCAAAGGACTTGGAAGAGCAGCTAAACGGAATGGACAGTGTCTTGAAACGAGGGTATAAGATGAACATCAACAAAAGCAAAACGAGGATAATGGAATGTAGTCGAATTAAGTCGGGTGATGCGGAGGGAATTAGATTAGGAAATGAGACACTTAAAGTAGTAAAGGAGTTTTGCTATTTGGGGAGCAAAATAACTGATGATGGTCGAAGTGGAGAGGATATAAAATGTAGACTGGAAAGGACAAGGAAGTCCTTTCTGAAGAAGAGAAATTTGTTAACATCGAGTATTGATTTAAGTATGGAAGTGAAACGTGGATGATAAATAGTTTAGACAAGAAGAGAATAGAAGCTTTCGAAATGTGGTGCTGCAGGAGAATGCTGGAGATTAGGTGGGTAGACACATAACTAATGAGGAGGTATTGAATAGAATTGGGAAGAAGAGGAGCTTGTGACACAACTTGACTAGAAGAAGGGATCGGTTGGTAGGACATGTCCTGGGGCATCGAGGGATCACCAATATAGTACTGGAGGGCAGCGTGGAGGGTAAAAATCGTATAGGGAGACCAAGAGATGAATACACTAAGCAGATTCAGAAGGATGTAGGCTGCAGTAGATACTTGGAGATGAAGAAGCTTGCACAGGATAGAGTAGTATGGAGAGCTACATCAAACCAGTCTCAGGACTGAAGACCGCAACAACAACATATCCGTCGTCGTTGTCAAGAGAAAAACTACTACGATATATGTTGCGCCCCATAGCTCTTCGTGTGCCCTGTATGTATTGTGTCCCTTGCGAGTGCGGCATCATCTATATAGGTCAGACAATTCGCACAGCTGCAGAGCGCTGTACCGAGCACAAGAGACATATTAAACAAAAGGAGCATGGTAAGTCGGCCATAGCTGAGCACTGCGTGGAAAACGGACGCAAAATACAGTTTGAGAACGCGAGGGTCTTGGTTCATGCATCCACTTACTGGGACTCCGTTATAAAAGAGGTGGCTGATGTTAGAATGAATAGCAACAATTTTAACAGAGACCGGGGCTACACACTGAGTAGGGCTTGGGGGTGAGCTTTGGATGCCGAAAGGAAGCAACGGTGGATGCTTAACGCCTGTGGGGAGGCGGGAGTAGCAGTTTCAATCGTGGCGCCGGCTCCTTACGCCAGCTGACGTCACTCGCTGCTTTGAGCTGCACAGCTAACCTTCCGCGCACGCGTCGTTTCTGCCCTCTGCTGCCAGTGGCCGTAATCGAGGCTACATCAGAGGAAAACCGTGCCAACTCCGGCAGTCAGTCGTCCTGACGAGATGGCGGAGCCAGCCATCAAAAGCTCGAGAATTTTATTCGAATTGACGCGGTTTGAAAACTGAAAAGATTTTATTCTTACTTTGATAATGTCCACCTTCGTATTTTTATTTTCACAGTTACATGCTAACTTTTATACTATATTCAATTTTCTTATAGTTTTTAAAGATGATGATGATGGTGTTTTGTTTCGGGGGCGCTCAACTGCGCGGAGACAGTGCCCGTACGAAGTCCCAGTTTTTACACAGTCCAACATTTGTACACAGTCCAAGCTACCTACAGTCACAAATGATGATGATGATGATGTAATGATGAAGGAAACACAAGCACCCAGTCCCCAGGCGGAGAAAATCTCCCAACCGGGCGGGAATCGAACCCAGGACCCCGCGATCCAGAGGCAGCAACGCTACCTAAGAGACCACGAGCTGCAGACAGTTCTTAGAGACATTTCCCCCTTGAATATAACATTACAGCTAGCGGTAATAAAATACTCTTATGACATATACCCGCTACGGTAGCAGTTACGTGGAAACATCTTTGCGATTACTCACAAAAAAATGTGTGTGAAATCTTATGGGACAACTGCTAAGGTCATCAGTCCCTAAGCTTACACACTACTTAACCTAAATTATCCTAAGGACAAACACACACACCCATGCCCGAGGAAGGACTCGAATTTCCGCCGTACCAGCCGAACAGTACATGACTGCAGCGCGTAAGACAGCTTGGTTAATCCCGCGGGGCACCATTACTCACATAGACTGCAGAACATGGTTGGCGCCAATTATTATCAGTGCTACGTAAGATATCAGTCATAGCTTGCTTTTACATCCGAATCGCTTGACAGAGAAGTAGTGTCAAGTTCTAAGATTTCCTTGACTGAGGGGTCAACCCATTTCCATATTACATAACTCTTTATGCCAGTAGAAAGCGCTTAGAGAAAAGTATATCTAGAAAAAGATATACGAGGTGTGGCTAGAAAAAAAACCGGACTAGTACTGGTGAAACAATAAAACGAATGCAATAAGGCTGAAAGTCGCGTGGCCTGTCACGTGACTCTCGCTCCGCCTACTGCTCGAGTTTCATCTGCCTCCTGCACTCAGTCTGCCCGTGGCGTCTGTTTTAAGTAGTTGACGTTTTGTCTGTGCATCGGAAAATATTGAGTGTACAGAAAGAACAGCGTGTTAACATCAAATTTTGTTTAAAACTAGGAAAATCTGCAAGTGAAACGTTTGTAATGTTACAACAAGTGTACGGCGATGATTGTTTATAGCGAACACAAGTGTTTGAGTGGTTTAAACGATTTAAAGATGGCCGCGAAGACACCAGTGATGACACTCGCAATGGCAGACCATTGTCAGCAAAAACTGATGCAAACATTGAAAAAATCGATAAACTTATTCGACAAGATCGCCGTTTAACAATTAGAGCAGTGTCTGAGTTAACAGGAGTTTCCAGGATGTCAGAACAAATCATTCTTCGGCGTTCCTTCTGTTCAATTGTGAGACACTTTGGAACCATTTTTGAACACACTTTGTTCATGTTGAAACTTTCATGAAGAATCTGCCTAACACTTTCCTTGTCAACTCCTGTTAACTCAGACACTGCTCTGATTGTTAAACGGCGATCTTGTCGAACAAGTTTACCGATTTTTTCAATGTTTGCATCAGTTTTTGCTGACAATGGTCTGCCAGTGCGAGTGTCATCACTGGTGTCTTCGCGGCCATCTTTAAATCGTTTAAACCACTCAAACACTTGTGTTCGCGATAAACATTCATCGCCGTACACTTGTTGTAACATTACAAACGTTTCACTTGCAGATTTTCCTAGTTTTAAACAAAATTTGATGTTAACACGCTGTTCTTTCTGTACACTCAATATTTTCCGATGCACAGACAAAACGTCAACTACTTAAAACAGACGCCACGGGCAGACTGAGTGCAGGAGGCAGATGAAACTCGAGCAGTAGGCAGAGCGAGAGTCACGTGACAGGCCACGCGACTTTCAGCCTTATTGCATTCGTTTTATTGTTTCACCAGTACTAGTCCGGTTTTTTTCTAGCCACACCTCGTACAGTGTGAGTCACTAACTATGCCACCAAGAATAACTCCGAAAGTATGATAGGAGCTGAAAAGTTTGTAGGACAAAAGTTGCATGGGACAACCGGGGCCATAATATGACGTTGGTTTTTTGTTGCTAGGTGGGGTCGCATCAGAGATATGAATGCCAAATTTGTTTTTTTAATTGAGATGCTATAGTTTGGTACTTATTTTCTGATAGCGTCTATCGAGACAAATCCAATGATGTGTGGCAGTAAGGTCTTTGAAGGTCAACGAAGGTCACCAAGGTGGCATGAACGTCCATTTAAAGAGGTGTTCAGGTGATGGATGTCCATTGGTATCAATGCAGTGCTGCAATCTACGTATCTTAGATTGAGTGGTATTGCTTATCACTTCGGCACTTACGAAGTACAATCACCTCTCGCACATCTTCAGGTGTAGTTGGAAAATCTTTATAAACAATGTGTTTTATGAAGCCCGAGAAGAAAAATTCCAGAGGCGTCAAGTCTGGCGAACGAGCCGGCCACGAGACATCTCCTGCGCCTCCAATCCAAAGATCTGGGAAATGTCTCTGTACCGCATTTCTAGCCATCAGCGAAAAATGTGCCGCACACCCATCTTGTTGATACTACATTCTGTTCATTCTGTTCCTTGTTACTATTTCTACCAATAAGAGATCTAATGTTTCTTGCAGGAATGTGGTGTACTTCCTATGTACTTCCTACCATTAACATTTCGTTTGATGAAATTGGAGCCTATAATTCTGTCCTCCAGAATCCCACACTATACATTCACCGACCACGGTTTTTGGTGTTCGACTTGCCGCAGCCAACATGGATTTTCAGTTGCCCGATAATGCATGTTATACAAATTAACATTTCCATAGTTCGTAAATGTAGCCTAGTCAGTAAATAAAATCAATAAATGAGTCATCCCTTTGAATCTGAAATTGGGCCCATCGGCAGAATTCAATGCGACGCATACAATACGAACCAGTTAATTCTTGATGGAGACTGATGTGGTAAGGATGATATTTATGGCACTGCAGAACACGAACAACACTACGCCGGCTTATGCCAGACTCCCTTGCGATTTGACGCGAACTAACACAAGGATCTCGAACCACAGTGGCAAGAGCACCTATTTCCGTTTCCTCGTTCGTAACTTTCCGCTGCCGGATATGTTTCCGATGCGTTAAAGGTGCAGTTGTTCTCTATTTATCATACACATATTTAAATGTACGACGTATAGAATGTGTACGTTGAGGATATCTTTCAGCGTATAAGTCCTTAGCTCTCACTAAATTTCGGTGGCATTCTTCGTAAATGAGAAGAAATACGTCATTCATATTCACTTGATTTGGCGATACTGGTCTTATCGTTCCAATTAGTGTTGTATTGCGAAACCATCGAATGGCGTTTACATGTCAATGGCACGTTAGGTGGATACGTCTTATTCGGCGAATATTTACTATCTGCATGATATGCGAAAGAGAATTGTCAGAGCATGTGCTTCAGTGAGTGCCGCCGTGATAAGGAATACCACTCAATCCATGAAAAGACGATTGCAGCACTGCATTGATACCATTGGTCATCACTTCGAACACCTTCTGTAAATGGACGTTCGTGTCATCATTTTGAACTTCGTTGACCATCAAAGACCTTAATGTTACAAATTATTGGATTCGTCTCGATATCCGGTATCAGAAAATAACTACCAAACTATAGCATCTCATTTAAAAAAAAACAAGGTTGACCTCTATATCTCTGAAGCAACCTCACATAGCAACAAAAAACCAACGTCATATTATGGCCCCCGTTGTCCCATACAACTTGTGTCCCAGAAACTTTTCAGCTACTAATATCCGGTATCAGAAAATAACTACCAAACTATAGCATCTCATTTTAAAAAAAACAAGGTTGACCTCTATATCTCTGAAGCAACCTCACATAGCAACAAAAAACCAACGTCATATTATGGCCCCCGTTGTCCCATACAACTTGTGTCCCAGAAACTTTTCAGCTACTATAATACTTTCGGATTCATTCTATGTGGCAATAGTTAGTGACTCACCCTGTATATTGCATCACATATGTGACTAATAGAAATTTTTCTGAGATCCACTGTGTGGTTTTACTTCTGACATACACACAGTAGAGACACTGGTACCCTTAAATTTGCAACAAACACAGGCTGTATCTCCTTGTTGTTTCGGTGAACCCAAAATTCGTTTAAGGTTTCAGTTCATATTATCGGTGTCTGGTGGAACTCCCACAAGAGTGGGTTAATATTTTTCGTGCCCTGTGTTGTTCCCAGGCTATATAGGATATGTATAAGGAGCCTGAACACCGTCGTATGCTCATTGATCCCTGTAAAGGACACGCAGATGGCGCGTTTCGTGTTAGACACTGATATCAACGCATGTCAGTGTTTCAAAGAGGCCACATTTGACCGTCTTGACGAATCGTGCAATACCCAGATCGTTGGGGCATTCGGATGTTGCTCTCTCAGGATGGGAATGTGAAGACAGGCACACACGTTGTCAAGTTTCTACCATCCCAAGGGAGGGTCACCTTATTGTACACCAAGCACTTCGTACACTTTCGTATGCTTTCCTAGAACAAGTAATGGACTCCCTACAGCATTTTACGTCATCCGGAAACATTGGTCGGAGACTGGCAGTAAGACTAAGGAACTGCCCTGCCATGTGCGCTATGTCATTAAAACCACAACACACACGGCTGTGTTTGGAATGGTCTCGCGGCCTAGAGGCGTGGACTTCAATTAACGGCTGGTGGTAATTGAGGGAACCACCGTGATACGTTACATACATCCTCGTCCCCACTTGTTGCCTCTTACTTGACAGTTCCGTGTTTCACATTCAACAGGACAAAGCTCGTCCACATATGACACGAGTCTCTATGAACTGTCTGCATCAAGTGATCCACATGATCTCCAGAACTGTTTCCGATAGGAGATCAGCTCGTATGTCAACTCCGCCCTGGTACCAGTTTCCAGTATATGAACTTGTGAATCAGCTTCCATCACACGAGATTAGAACGGCTTTTTGATACCCTTCGCCATCAAACCATTGCATGCATGCAGGTCAGAGGGGGCCTATGTCGTACCGATAAGTGGGCTCACGCTGCTTTGGCTCGCTTCTGTAATCACTGAAATAACGTCGGATACTTTCTCGACAAGTGAAACTTAATTTCGTTTCCTCATTTACTTATGCGTGCTTTAATTATTTTTTTTTTTTGTTTGTGTCAGGCAATTTATTTTTGATAAAATCGCGGGATCTAGATGCACCGTGAAGTGTGGATGTGAAGAAATAATGTTTTTACATGAAATGGGTAATGGTTACTGCTCCTCTCACCTTAAATAGGCAAGTATGTAAATGAAGAAGTAAGGAAAATCAAGAGTTTAAAGTCCCGTAGAGGTTGGGGACATTAGAGATTGAGCACGACGTTCATTTCGACAAACTTGTCACGGCTAAACAGGTAATGGCTCTGTATAAGATTATTAGGCATTTCGTTCACATGGGGCGGTTTAGTGAATGTAAAACTTAAAAGTGAGATTTCAAACTTTTTCCTTCTGAATGCGAGTCACTTCGCTCAGTGATATATGAAGACTCACACCTGACGCTTCATATGAATTTGAGTGCGTCGAAGAAACTGGCATGCTGCATGCTTAAAGAAACCATTTGATAAAGTTAACCCAAATAGCACGGCACTTCCAGTCGATTTTTTATCACCTGACCTCGTGTATACAACGAACAGAACAAAAGATTTGAATATCGAGTATATAAAGGCCAAAGCATTTTCAACAATCCCATTTTTATGGCCTCTTTGATTGCGTTTCAGAAGGAGACAATAGAGTTGCTCTCAGTTACACGCACACAGCACGCAACAGAAATTTTCGAGGACAGATTTTTTCGTCATTCCGAGCTTTCTTACTATTAATCGAATCAGGGCAATCTTAGACATTTCGCAACGCTAAGTGAATGATTTCAAGTTAATGAAAACGATTACATTCAAAATAGTATAGCTCTGAATGAGACGGAGCTTCATCTGTATAACACAGGGATGTACCAAGAGTCCCATTGGAGGTATGCAGGTGTGAAATCACTGCCAAGAAGGAAAAAATGCCGTCTTTGAGGGCTAGCACTACTATTTTGGCAAGCCTCAAGGCTTTTATCTCTACCAACTAACTGAAAATTGATGGACGTGACGTTGGAAAACGTAGTACTTTATTAGTGGAATGATTGGATGGTAAAATTGAGATATGGAAAATATTTAAACGGAAAATGTTCTCTTTCACCGAGATATTTTATTATACACATGTCAGTTTTAGAGAAGAGGCAGCATGTTTGTCTATTCGCCAAGGAAGATACTGGCTTAAGCCCCAGGCTTCTATTCGTCTCCGTTTAAAGAAAACTAAAGTCAGCTGAATTTTCGTCACAGATATCGCGTTTCACGTACTGAAGTTGATACCACAATCTCAAATAATGTAGTTGGTTAAGAGAGAGTAGAACAGTGATTCGGAAACGACTCTTTTAAGTCTTTTGTCTTGATTAATGTAGGTAAAAGAATTCTGTGGTAAGAGTAGCGATGCCCTTAAGGCCTGTGTGGTATATAGCATCTCCTTGAAAGCGAAAAGTGCGCTAGAGATAGAGACGACTTGAAATTTTCTGTTCGGAAGCACATCTCTTTCCTCCTCCAGGTGCTTGTACTTGGTATTTATACATAGCAGGTGTATAAATGTAGCTTTTGTGGATTCACGTCAGCAGAAAGAAAATGGTGTGTGCCATGGGAGCATGGCCTTCTCCGAATGTACTTCTGTTCGAGAAGTGATTCTGGTGTCTAGAGTCCAAGGTTTCTATTAATCATGCCTTTTGCGTTCTTGTGCAGATATTTCCTTATAAGCTTTCAACCCCTAAGACACACTTCATTTCGTCTGACAATGAAGTGATATACCAGTTTTTTTAGATGTAGCTTTAAAAATGTTTTAGTAGTTATGACTCTTGCTGCAGCTCGCGTTGGTGTTGTTTGTAGGTTTCCGCCCTCTGTTGCAGGCCATAAGGTATCGTTTAGTTGGCATGGTTGCGGTTCTTTGTGTTCTTATCGTGTTGACTGGCGCCACTCGGTTTCGCAAGCGCTGCCGGATCATTAGTGGCAGCAGCGGCGGTTATCGACATGTAGTAACTGTTGCCCTATCTTTTGGGCGACGTCGTTGTTTTTCCGGGTCGTGTGAGTGGAACAGTTCGGTTCGGTACTCAGAAGGAGTCAGGTTCGCGCAGTGCCAGAACGCAGGGACCGCTGGCGGCACGCATGGACTGACGGGTGGAAGGGCTGTGGTCACGAGAGAGCAAGACCTCGTAGTAAACCGCATCCAGCAAGCCTCAAGATGACTGCATTTCAATCCAAGTAGAGAAACCTCCGGCATTTGATAGCCCGCGTTTCTCCAGTGACTTGGGTTCGTGTTGTTGTTTGTAGTGTCGCCGAGGCGAAGAGCAGCGAGTGGAGCGCATTCTACTCTGGTGGTAGTGGTTCCTTTCTCGTTCTGGGCGCTCTAAACACAGTATTCTGCGGACGTAGTGCAGACCGACGTTTCCGGCTTTGGCGTATTGTTCCATCGTTGCATTTGATTTATCGGATGTCAGGTAGCTTCAGCAAGATTATCATTAGGCATTCGTTAGACTGCCACTAGTCTTAGTTACAATCTTGTCAAGTGAATGCCACTCTTGCCTGCCTATCTCATCACTCGCGAAAGTGTTTGTTGCCGGACCTTTTCAGAGGTCGTCTGTGCCCCCTTGTGTTACAAAGATTACCATCATCTTATTTCACCTGTTTGGTGATCAGTTGCTTGTTTTTTAATTAATCTTTGCTATTGTATTTGCTGTTTTACAGCAGGTTTCAAAATTTTTTTTATTATTGCCGTTCCTGGCGTGTAAGGCCTTCAGCTGTGATTGTGGATACTTGTCTTAAAATTCTTATTTGGTATTTTGTATTTAAGCAGTAAACCTTTAAAATCTTATTTACTGCCCCTTCATCACCCAGCACCACTTGGTCTAAAGCAACTGAACCACTTTCTTCGCTAGGGCTTTGATTACCTATCATCATGTCCTGCAATGATGTAAATCCTACCTGAGATATTTCCTACCCCTCCTAAAGTGGTGATCAATCTTCACCCAACCTCCAAAGCGTCCTATTCCACACCTATGCCACTCCCAATCTCCTCCCCTTTCCACAAGGATCAGATGCAAAACCTACCCAATCCACCCACCAGCACTTCACATTCCAGTCCTGTCGCTCGTTTGCCCTACCCCACCTATGAAAGCAGCCATGTCATTTACCAGCTCTGCTACAATCATTGCTTGGGTTTTACATTGGTATGGTTACCAACCAGCTGTCCACGAGGATGAACAGCCACTGCCAGAATGTGACGAAGACTAAATTAGATTACTCTGTGGCACAACATGCAGCTGAATATAACACACCTGATTTCAGTGGTTGCTTCACTACCTGAGCCATTTGGATCCTTTCCTCCACCACCAATTTTTCTGAGCTGCGCAGATCGGAGTTATCCTAACAATAAATTCTCAGCTCTCATAATTATCCCGGAAAATTCAGCTTAGGTTGTTACATCTTTGTTTTTCTATTTGTAACACGTCTGAATATGGTAATGGCCGATGCTGTTAATTCTGATTTGTATAGCTTGTGATCCAAATGGTCCTTGAAAAGTAAAGTGACATAATAAATAGTTCTTTATGTGCTTGTGCATTTCTATCATAGCAAATATGATGAACTGAATGTCGAGCAGCCTTTTAACACATGCACAAATGCAATTCTATTGAATAAACAGCCACTGTTGCGTTGTTCACATGGTGTTTCGAAAGGATGGGGAGATGAACAGGTAGTGTGGTGATTATTGTTTACAAGGGACTTTACTCAGTAAATTACTCAAGAGACATGTCAGTTTCTGGTGCTTTACTATTTATCAAATTTTTCAAGTACCTGTCGGGAAAGGAAGGTAAAAATACTACTTCATGAATTTAAATCATTGTTAGCTTCTGTAAACAACTTGAAAGCTAATTTCTACAGTCACCAACCACTTAGGTCCACTATTTGGTTGAGACTATAGTAATTTGTTTCATGTGAAAAATGTAAGTCATACAGAGACCTTTGATATCTGACAACAGTATTCAGTAGTGGCATTTCGTAATTACGTTCTATTTTATGCAGCTTCTTCGTAGTTGAATTGTACAGGCTGCTGAATAGAACTAAGGTTTCACATCTGTACATATTTTTTTCATAACCACACAACTTAACTCAATTATTCTTAAGCAATGTTCGTTTGAGATGATTCCAGGTTAACTGCATTGAATCTGCAGTCACCGACATTATGTTCAACCCAGTTTAAATTTACGTGTTTCCTGAGGGCTTCAGTGGAAACTTTAATTAGTATCGATTTATTACAAAAATTCTTAAATAGCTTTTGCGTAACCTAAAATATGAGCTCTCCAATTTTAAAACTTATCAGCCTTATTATCCGCGTACATCAAAAAAGAAAAATGAAAGCTGTCAAATTATCTAACCCTAATACTTCAGGATGGAGATCTATGGAAACTGTTACAGACAGATTCGTATTAGAACAGGTTATCAAATTATTGTCCAGATGCACATGGGCCCACGAACTGTATCGGCGAACAGCATGTTAGCTATAGTGTTTTGGTTGGCATTTATAATAAATATTTTACATATAGTTTCTTCTCTCAATTACAGCTAGCGCGCATGGATTGCATCATAGGCTTCTTTAAGCACTGCAGTGCTTAAAGAATGGAACTACTACTCCTTTCTTAGTTATCAATACATGTATAAGATAATACAAAAAAAAAGAAAATGAATATCTACACGATATATACCACTCCACAATTGTCAGATATTTTGATATCTTCATCTGATTATGATACATTGCACGAGTCCATGCTACATGACTCATCTCGCACATTACTATTAACATTTCATTAACTGTACAGCGCTGGACATAAACAGTATGCATATTATAGCGAGCGACTGTTTGGACGTTAACAACGCTGTCTGTACGTGGCGACGGTAAGTGGCACGTATTCAGCAAAACATTATGTCCGGTTTAGTTATTTACGGACACGTATGGCACTGTTGACATACAGTTAGAAAACTTTACTCGGTTCCAATACGAAATTACACTCTGAAGGGACATTAATTTATGAAGTAATAAATTCTACGTAAATGATGTGTACAAGTGAAGGGCTCTCTTTGCGTGTAGTGACAGGTGACGCATGTTCGTTAAACATTCGCGTCGTTCCATTGTGGCCACATTTGGCTGTTTTGTCGACGAAATATTATTTTGATATGCAGTATGTTTATACACATACAAATATTTATGTAACAGAGCTCACGTTCACTGATGCTGTTTTCTTTCCCTCGTTTATGACAATGTGAGGTACAGTTTTGAATTTCGTTTCCGGTGGGCGCAACAGAAAATCCATTTTGCACTTCTCGCTTCTTTCATAATTCCATTTCCAGGAGAGTTAAGTGAGCATCGTGCAAGAATTGTAGAAGGACTGTAGCTTAAGCCATAACGTTTGTTTGCGTTTTGTGGAGGAAACAGCGATTGATAACTTTCTTCGAAGGACACTGCTATACCATTGCCACGCCGTAATAATTAATGTATTAAGGTAAGTGAAGAATGGAAGAAGATAGGATAATCTTGATTAGTCGAGATTTATTATTGTTCCTTCGTTCTTCCTGGGTTCTCTTGATACACGTGCTGTGTTCTCTGCTGAGTTCTTCTGAGCAAGTATTTCCAGTTTTGCGTTTTGTGAAGGAAACGGCGAGTGATAACTTACTTTCAACGACACTGCTATGCTATTGTCACGCCGTGACCGTTAAGGAATTAAGGTAAGTGAAGAATGGAAGAAGATAGAATAATCTTGAGTAGTCAAACAATCTCATTCAGTTCTAATTTTTGTTCTGCCCAGCTGCGCCTAGCTGGCTCAAGTGTATGATCGTCACCACATCGTATGCCAGTCAAGAGAATCTACGTAAGACATATAATGACAACATCCCATTCGCTAAGATATTTAATTTTGACGAGTAACGAATAACGACTCTAGAATTCAAATGAATATACTATTGTCATACAGACAACAGGATAAGATAGCGTTACATGCAGTGCAATCGGCTATTTGAATTCTACGTAGGCTAAGCTTTCTGTAGCAGTCAATATTCTCATAGCTCAAGATCATGTTACGCTTTATAGAGCTTAAAGAGCAGTGCAACGCCCTGCCGGAATCAACCACCAAGGGCACAAAAGTATGAAAATTGTTAAGTGGCAGAAACTTTGCACAAACGTATGTGAGCATTTTTCTTAGATATTAACAAGCCCGAGGGACTACTTGAACAGCATTCCAACAGCGTTGCGTACTCACATCACGATACTGGTCAGAAGCCCAACAGAAAAAGTTAGTTTTGGTAAATTCCAAGATTGAGAATTAATCTATGGTCACCCATGCACTGGGGCACTCGTTCAACTCAGAAAAGAGAGCGATTTGTTCATGAAACAGAATCAGGACAGTGTGGTGGTGGAAGTATGATGTAAAGTGCCCTGAAAGTAATTGTCAGTCTATGTCAGTTCGGATGCCTCAAAATAATTCATGAAATACGTGCTTCTTGGTATTCCGGCAATCCGGGGGAAACAATTTGTTCATTAAACATGTCACTGAGGAGGTAACCTTGTGCTAAGAGACACATGCTGGCCTGATGGCTGAAAACATATCACTGTACGAAAATCAGCAACAGGGAAAGAATTCACAAAAATACGGGTATGCTCGTATTTATTGAGCTCAGAGGAAAGAGATCTATTCATTGAACATGATCGGAAAGAGACAGCTTCGAACTAAGACACACGTGGTTTGCTAGTAGCCGAAAATTAGTTTTCCCAAAGCAAAAGTGAATTTGGAGAAAATTAATAGCCAGAATGCAGTGCACGGACAATGAGAATACAGAAATTCTTTAGACGTAATCTATCTCACATTTACCCTGCAAAGATCACCACAAGACGCCAGGATTTATGGTCATTCTCTGAAGACAATGCACGACTCAGGGAACTCTGAAAAAAAAAAATTAGAATTATCAAACCTCGCAAGCACTACGCATTATCACACCTAGAAATTTCCCTAAGCTATTGGCAAAAAAGAGCGGCATATTTTAATACAAAAGTTTGTCAATGAAACCAGCGCACATTAGCAAAGTGCGTCCGGAGTTTCCTAGCCCCAATGAACAGCAACGAACCCTTGTTCTGGTGCACACCTCTAGCTGGCAAGTGTGAAGTGGAAAATAGGACATGTTGCCAAAGTCTATACCTGCACTCAGAGGAATGGAGCATACACCGTGTGTGACTGACAAGTTTCTCTTGTTCCACCAAGACGGCATGTTAGGATGGCATTAAGCACCTACGACTCTACAAAACCGTCTCAGTACTTTTGTGCACATTATAACCCACTCGCATACAACCAGTTACACATGCTCACACACATACTTAGAGAAAGGTGGAGGAGGAAAACGTACTACATAAACGGAGAGGATAACTAAACACACGGAAACCTTTACCAGTGGCTGTGTGGTCTTATCTGCAGAAAAACGACAGAATTGAGAAATAAGGATATAAAATAGTGGCCAGCAGCAAGTTAAGGAAAAAGTTGCGGTCAACTTTTATGAAATCGGATTTTTAGGTCACTTTCACAGTAGGCTGTACACTGTTGTTCAGGATAATGAAAGGAGCATACATTAAAACATATTTTGACATATGAGCTTCTTTTTTATGTAGTCGTAACATCTCTGTACTTCTTAGATTGAAACTGATAAATGGAAAGGAAAGTAACATCTAGTGTGCCGCTAGGATGCGCAATGCGACCTCTAATGTTCTCGTATCAGATAACAACAACACCAGGTGGTTCACTGACCATGCAGTTGTCAACAGAGAAGAATCTTTTTATGATGATAGTACGAATATGCAGGCAGACATCGAAAATACTGCCTCTTGCTGTAATTAATAGCAGAAATCACTAAATGATGTAAAGTGCCACATATTCTCTATAAGAAGGAGAAGGACACAGACAGTCGCCGACTAAGATTAGTGGTGAAATTACTGAGCGAACAATATGCGCATTTATTACTAATAAGCGTCATTAACTGGGACAGATAAATTAGTATTGCTGTTGTGGTCATCAGTCAGAAGAATGGTTTGATGCAGCTCTCCATGCCAGTATATCCTGTGCAAGCGCCTTCATCGTGGCATATCTCATGCAACCTATATGCTTTTGAACATGGTTACTGCATCAAGTCCTGAGTTACTTCGAACTCGATTAAGTATGTCCTCATTTCTTATTCGATTTATTTAATCTGCTTATTGTCAACGTTTCACTTCCATAGAAGTTTTATATGTTCGCATATTCCTCTTTTTCAGAAATTATTTTCTTGCTATTGCCACTCTGTACTTTCGTTCCCTCTTTGTACTTCGGCCATCATCATTTATTTTGCTGCAAAAATAGCAAAATTAATTTATTATTTTTCATGTCTTCTTATCCAATTTAATTCCCTCATCGTCACCTGCTTTAATCCGACTACATTCCATTACCCTTATTTCACTTTTGTCTGCTCATCTTACTATCTCCCTGTTCAAGACACTATCTATTGTTTTCAAGTGCTCGCTCGATCATTTCCCATCTCTGATGTTGTTGTTGTTGTGGTCTTCAGTCCTGAGACTGGTTTGATGCAGCTCTCCATGCTACTCTATCCTGTGCAAGCTTCTTCATCTCCCAGTACCTACTGCAACCTACATCCTTCTGAATCTGCTTAGTGTATTGATCTCTTGGTCTCCCTCTACGATTTTTACCCTCCACGCTGCCCTCCAATGCTAAATTTGTGATCCCTTGATGCCTCAAAACATGACCTACCAACCGATCCCTTCTTATAGTCAAGTTGAGCAATAAACTTCTCTTCTCCCCAATCCTATTCAATACCACCTCATTAGTTACGTGATCTACCCACCTTATCTTCAGCATTCTTCTGTAGCACCACATTTCGAAAGCTTCTATTCTCTTCTTGTCCAAACTGTTTATCGTCCATGTTTCACTTCCATACATGGCTACACTCCATACAAATACTTTCAGAAACGACTTCCTGACACTTAAATCTATACTTGATGTTAACAAATTTCTCTTCTTCAGAAACGATTTCCTTGCCATTGCCAGTCTACATTTTATATCCTCTCTACTTCGACCATCATCAGTTATTTTGCTCCCTAAATAGCAAAACTCCTTTACTACTTTAAGTGTCTCATTTCCTAATCTAATCCTCTCAGCATCACCCGATTTAATTTGACTACATTCCATTATCCTCGTTTTGTTTTTGTTGATGTTCATCTTATATCCTCCTTTCAAGACATTGTCCATTCCGTTCAACTGCTCTTCCAAGTCCTTTGCTGTCTCTGACAGAATTACAATGTCATCGGCGAACCTCAAAGTTTTTACTTCTTCTCCATGAATTTTAATACCTACTCCGAAGTTTTCTTCTGTTTCCTTTACTGCTTGCTCAATATACAGATTGAATAACATCGGGGAGAGGCTACAACCCTGTCTCACTCCCTTCCCAACCACTGCTTCCCTTTCATGCCCCTCGACTCTTATAACTGCCATCTGCTTTCTGTACAAATTGTAAATAGCCTTTCGCTCCCTGTATTTTACCCCTGCCACCTTCAGAATTTGAAAGAGAGTATTCCAGTTAACGTTGTCAAAAGCTTTCTCTAAGTCTACAAATGCTAGAAACGTAGGTTTGCCTTTCCTTAATCTTTCTTCTAAGATAAGTCGTAAGGTTAGTATTGTCTCACGTGTTCCAACATTTCTACGGAATCCAAACTGATCTTCCCCGAGGTCCGCTTCTACCAGTTTTTCCATTCGTCTGTAAAGAATTCACGTTAGTATTTTGCAGCTGTGACTTATTAAACTGATAGTTCGGTAATTTTCACATCTGTCAACACCTGCTTTCTTTGGTATTGGAATTATTATATTCATCTTGAAGTCTGTGAGTATTTCGCCTGTCTCATACATCTTGCTCACCAGATGGTAGAGTTTTGTCATGACTGGCTCTCCCAAGGCCATCAGTAGTTCTAATGGAATGTTGTCTTCTCCCGGGGACTTGTTTCGACTCAGGTCTTTCAGTGCTCTGTCAAACTCTTCACGCAGTATCTTATCTCCTATTTCATCTTCATCTACATCCTCTTCCATTTCCATAATACTGTCCTCAAGTACATCGCCCTTGTATAAACCCTCTAAATACTCCTTCCACCTTTCTGCCTTCCCATCTTTGCTTAGAACTGGGTTGCCATCTGAGCTCTTGATATTCATACAAGTGGTTCTCTTCTCTCCAAAGGTCTCTTTAATTTTCCTATAGGCAGTATCTATCTTACCCCTAGTGAGACAAGCCTCTACATCCTTACATTTGTCCTCTAGCCATCCCTGCTTAGCCATTCTGCACTTTCTGTCGATCTCATTTTTGAGACGTTTGTAGTCCCTTTTGCCTGCTTCATTTACTGCATTTTTATATTTTCTCCTTTCATCAATTAAATTCAATATTTCTTCTGTTACCCAAGGATTTCTATTAGCCCTCGTCTTTTTACCTACTTGATCCTCTGCTGCCTTCACTACTTCATCCCTCAGAGCTACCCATTCTTCTTCTACTGTATTTCTTTACCCCATTCCTGTCAATTGTTCCCTTATGCTCTCCCTGAAACTCTCTACAACCTCTGGTTTTTTCAGTTTATCCAGGTCCCATCTCCTTAAATTCCCACCTTTTTGCAGTTTCTTCAGTTTCAATCTGCAGTTCATAACCAATAGATTGTGGTCAGAATCCACATCTGCCCCTGGAAATGTCTTACAATTTAAAACCTGGTTCCTAAATCTCTGTCTTACCATTATATAATCTATCTGATACCTATTAGTATCTCCAGGATTCTTCCAGGTATACAACCTTCTTTTATGATTCTTGAACCAAGTGTTAGCTATGATTAAGTTATGCTCTGTGCAAAATTCTACAAGGCGGCTTCCTCTTTCATTTCTTCCCCCCAATCCATATTCACCTACTATGTTTCCTTCTCTCCCTTTTCCTACTGACGAATTCCAGTCACCCATGACTATTAAATTTTCGTCTCCCTTCACTACCTGAATAATTTCTTTTATCTCGTCATACATTTCATCAATTTCTTCATCATCTGCAGAGCTAGTTGGCATATAAACTTGTACTACTGTAGTAGGCACGGGCTTTGTGTCTATCTTGGCCACAATAATGCGTTCACTATGTGTTTGTAATAGCTAACCCGCACTCCTATTTTTTTATTCATTATTAAACCTACTCCTGCATTACCCCTATTTGATTTTGTATTTATAACCCTGTAATCACCTGACCAAAAGTCTTGTTCCTCCTGCCACCGAACTTCACTAATTCCCACTATATCTAACTTTAACCTATCCATTTCCGTTTTTAAATTTTCTAACCTACCTGCCCGATTAAGGGATCTGACATTCCACGCTCCGATCCGTAGAATTCCAGTTTTCTTTCTCCTGATAACGACGTCCTCTTTTGTAGTCCCCGCCCGGAGATCCGAATGGGGGACTATTTTACCTCCGGAATATTTTACCCAAGAGGACGCCATCATCATTTAATCATACAGTAAAGCTGCATGTCCTCGGGAAAAATTACGGCTGTAGTTTCCCCTTGCTTTCAGCCGTTCGCAGTACCAGCACAGCAAGGCCGTTTTGGTTAATGTTACAAGGCCAGATCAGTCAATCATCCAGACTGTTGCCCCTGCAACTACTGAAAAGGCTGCTGCCCCTCATCAGGAACCACATGTTTGTCTGGCCTCTCAACAGATACCCCTCCGTTGTGGTTGCACCTACGGTACGGCCATCTGTATCGCTGAGGCACGCAAGCCTCCCCACCAACGGCAAGGTCCATGGTTCATGGGGGAAGCCCATCTCTGATAGAATTACAAAATAATTTCCGCACAGAGCTGCAGAAGAAAAACGCGAAGAGACAGACAGAAAATAATTTCTGCACAGCACTTACTCGCAGAAATTAGAGATGCCGTTCGAGCCTCGATATGCCACAACAGTTTTAGCAGTCCCTTCAATTATCAAACTGATGAGGCCTTAACGGCTGTCGGATTTGGCCTATCAACGATCAGTTCTTTTAGTCAGTTTGTGCCATAAATTTAATTGCCCTGGTTGTGTCTTGTTCGGACGACACAGCACCTGTGACATAGGCTACCTTGCACACCAGGCATATTATGTGGGAACAAAATTAGCATGTTCGATCAGGGGACTGGCCACCCTCTGTGATAAAGCAAAATAGTGATGTTAAACAACTACAGAATTTGGAAGGTCTCTGATGAGAAAATGACGAACAAATAGACTTAAAGAGCGAAAACCGAGCGAGGTGGCGCAGTGGTTAGCACACTGGACTTGCATTCGGGAGGACGACGGTTCAATCCCGTCTCCAGCCATCCTGATTTAGGTTTTCCGTGATTTCCCTAAATCGTTTCAGGCAAATGCCGGGATGGTTCCTTTGAAAGGGCACGGCCGATTTCCTTCCCCATCCTTCCCTCACCCGAGCTTGCGCTCCGTCTCTAATGACCTCGTTGTCGACGGGACGTTAAACAACAATAACCTAACCTAACCTTAAAGAGCGAAAGCAAGGAGAGAGTGCTCAGTGGGGCTGAGTACATTATGGGGGACACTCAATCAATTCTCAGCACTACCGGAGATACTTTTCTTTCTGGGAGGACTGGAACTGTGAGCACTCAGCCTCGCGATGCCAATTGAAGAGTTACATTACCAAGCAGCGGCAGCATAGGGTTTGTGTCGGTCCGTTATGGCCTGGGGGGCGTCGGCTGGTACGTATTCCTTGATTCAAAAAACTTTACCAACAGCCGTATGTTTTGGTTTACTTTACTTTATATTTCAAATGCTACCAGTTTCGGCAACTTGATATTGCCATCTTCAGGTAGCCTGACAGGCTCACTCAGTGTCACCCGTTCACAGCAATCTGTTACGTAACTATCGGATTTACTATTCCAGTTTTATGGCAGTATTCGATAAGATTGTTAATGCAATAATAGCATATGGGGCCTGACGATGGCAATATCGAGTTGCCGAAACTGGTAGCATTTGAGATATAAAATAATATAAACCAAAACATACGGCTGTTGGTAAAGTTTTTTGAATCAAGAAATACGGCCGAGAGCGATGTGTTGTCCCACGCTCCTCGACACCACGGTTCGTTGACGTCATTGGCTGAGGATGGAACGGCACCTGGTCGGGCGTGATTGGCCGGTGTCTGGGCAGAACGGCGGCGCTTTCCTTTCTCTCCTGAACTTCCATTCCATTTCCCAATTTCTGTTTGGTTTCCTCCATAGTAAGCTGAATGTGCTGACTGAATAACACTGAGGATAGGCTACAACCCTGCCTCTCTTCCCGCTCAACTACGGCGTATCTTTCTTGTCCTTCGACTAACGTAATTGCATTTTGGTTTCAGTGTAAGTTGTTAACCTTTCGCTCAGTCAAGATTTTAAACATGGCTGGAACAGCAACTGTTGAAATTCTTCACGATAGAGGATGACAGCCAAAACAGTTGCAGGATAAAATTTTTTTTTATTAAAATTCTTGACCGAGGTTTCGGTATATATAAATATACCTTCATCAGAAGTAAAAAATCTAAAATTACATCATGCAGTGGAGATTAATAAAACCAATTGTGCCAAAGGCGTCGTCAATAATTAAGACATCATCTCCATTTGTACAACATGACTGTAAGCACAGGGTCAATGCGAACATTTTGGCACCGGTACTTCGCCTATGAAGACAAGCGGGGTACGAAGGTTCGTTCCCGGAATAGTGGGGTGTAGAGAAAGGCATCTGGCCACAGCAATGAGCATATACGAGTAAAAACATTCGTTGAAAGCGTAGAACAAGAACACTCGTAAATCTGTAGTAAGATGTTTAATCTGTATGAGTGAAGTAGTATTGTTACATTACAACTTTGGTGGCAAAGACATCGTTGGAGATCTTAGTAATGTGAAAGTTATTTCATTGTGTCTGTAGTTTTAATTTCACTTGTCTTTACGTATACTTTACTTTCTCAATGATCAGAAAAATGGCTATAACAGACGGAGTAAGAGTATTCATTGCAAACAAAAAGCAAGGCCTATACATCAGTACACGAACGATTCATCTACGAGGTGCATTCAAGTTCTAAGGCCTCCGATTTTTTTCTCCGGACTGGAAAGAGATAGAAACATGCGCATTGTTTTCAAATGAGGCCACGTTCATTGTCAATACGTCCCAGAAATGGCAGCACCGTACGGCAGACGGAATTTCACCGCCAGCGGCGAGAATGAGAACTGTTTTAAATACTTAAAATGGCGACGTTTTCCTTACTTGAACAGCGTGCAATCATTCGTTTTCTGAATTTGCGCGGTGTGAAACTAATTGAAATTCATCGACAGTTGAAGAAGACATGTGGTGATGGAGTTATGGATGTGTCGAAAGTGCGTTCGTGGGTGCGACAGTTTAATGAAGGCAGAACATCGTGTGACAACAAACCGAAACAACCTCGGGCTCGCACAAGCCAGTCTGACGACATGATCGAGAAAGTGGAGAGAATTGTTTTTGGGGATTGCCGAATGGCTGTTGAACAGATCGCCTCCAGAGTTGGCATTTCTGTGGGTTCTGTGCACACAATCCTGCATGATGACCTGAAAATGCGAAAAGTGTCATCCAGGTGGGTGCCACGAATGCTGACGGACGACCACATGGCTGCCCGTGCGGTATGTTGCCAAGCAATGTTGACGCGCAACGACAGCATGAATGGGACTTTCTTTTCGTCGGTTGTGACAATGGATGAGACGTGGATGCCATTTTTCAATCCAGAAAGAAAGCGCCAGTCAGCTCAATGGAAGCACACAGATTCACCGCCCCCAAAAAAATTTCGGGTAACCGCCAGTGCTGAAAAAATGATGGTATCCATGTTCTGGGACAGCGAGGGCGTAATCCTTACCCATTGCGTTCCAAAGGGCACTACGGTAACAGGTGCATCCTACGAAAATGTTTTGAAGAATAAATTCCTTCCTGCACTGCAACGAAAACGTCTGGGAAGGGCTGCGCGTGTGCTGTTTCATTAAGACAAGGCACCCGCACATCAAGCTAACGTTACGCAACAGTTTCTTCGTGATAACAACTTTGAAGTGATTCCTCATGCTCCCTACTCACCTGACCTGGCTCCTAGTGACTTTTGGCTTTTTCCTACAATGAAAGACACTCTCCGTGGCCGCACATTCACCAGCCGTGCTGCTATAGCCTCACCGACTTTCCAGTGGTCAAAACAGACTCCTAAAGAAGCCTTCGCCGCTGGCATGGAATCATGGCGTCAGCGTTGTGAAAAATGTGTACGTCTGCAGGGCGATTACGTCGACAAGTAACGCCAGTTTCATCGATTTCGTGTGAGTAGTTAATTAGAAAAAAAATCGGAGGCCTTAGAACTTGAATGCACCTCGTACATCCTACACAGGTGTATGGAGGTCGTTCATAGCACATTAAAATTCTTGAGAGTATATAATTGAGTGAATGAGTGACTTAATTATCTACTGTTTGCCCATTCCTCATTCTCCATTTTACCTTCACAGATACTAAGGTATTTTTAAAATATAGTCTATATTAGCACTGGAATCTGTTACATATTTAAAGCAGTATTATGTGTGTGTGTCTGGGATCTCCTCTCAAACCCCTGGATAGATTTCAACGAAATTTTCCGCAGAAACAGCAGGCATAGAGCATATCAGCCCAGTGGTGTTTGTAATCTCCCTGATCCAATAGGAGAGGAGATGCTGGTAAAAACGTGTTTATCCGGCCCTGGTTTTGTAAAACCCTCGTCGCCAGTTTTGTAAAGGCCTCGTCGCTAATTCTGTGGAGGTCGAGTTGCTGCTGATGTCACGGTAGGCCGAGTTTTTGAGATCGTGAAATGGCTTCTAATGCAGTAGATCCTGCTGCTATTACACGTCTATGCCCCAGAGTCAGGTAACAAGATAGGAGAGCGAGGATTCTACAACATTCCAACAAATCCACACAAATTAGTTAAAAAGGTTTACTTAGCTTTGTAATTTATTGGATAATGAAGTCTGCAACACTGATTGTAAAAATCACAAAAAAGGCCCTCCATGGCTAGTGCAAATAATCGTAGGTAAACTTCACAGTACATGGCAAATGCAATTTACAACAACTGTCTGTTTACTTGTAATAGTTCAGTAAACGACGTTCCCTGTCTAAATCAGTCCTGGATGACTATCTATAGCCAAGTGGACGAGAGCTGCTCTTCTATCTTCTCAGTAGGCTTCTGTCCATTGTCGTCTGGTTATTCACGGACTGAACTCGTCCGGAAATTGGCCGAGGCGAAGTCGATATCTTCATCCTCAGTGCCGCTCATGCCGCTGATGGAACTCGCACAAGTGGCGAGTCCCTATGGCACTGGTATCAGCTCTCATCTTTGTACCTGTGGTGCTTCTGTCCTGGCTGTGTCTTTTTTGGACGAGACAGCACTTGTCATGTAGCTTTCCCTGCACACCAGGCATGTTGTATAGGAACAACATCAGCCAGCCAAATTAACCTGTTTTGCATGGCAGCCTACATGTCAGTGCCAAGAAATAGTTTTCCAAGATCCAACACGTAGGCTGTCCTAGATGACAGGTGTGTTATTGGAGGTGTATCATTCTGATTTATTGAAGTCTATTGCAGGGGCTACAGGTGCTGATGAGCATGGCTGAGGACAGGTTGTGATGGAGAGAGGAAGGGATGAATGGAGATAGAGGTGGAAGGATATGGACAGAGAGAGGGAAGAAGGGGGAGATACATGGGGCAGATGAAAAGTGTAGAGGATTGGTGGGCCGGTGGGAAAGGAAGAGGGGAGGAGGAGATGGAAAAAGGGAGGGTGAGGAGCATATGGTCAGAGGGAGGAAGGAGGAATACATAGTCAGAGAGAGTTGGTGGAGGAAATGGACAAAGAGAGAGGGAGTAGGAGGTAAAGAGACAGAGAGAGTTGGGATTAGGATATAGAAATGGGAGGATGAGGTGGACAGACAGACAGAGGGACGCAGAGGTACACACAACAAAGAGTAGGAGGTGTGTTCAATATATGACACACATACAGTAATGATGCCTCAGGGAAAAGGCAAGTACTACAATAATTCGTAATTATTAATAATTCTTTTATGTCACACTGAAATCAAGTGTACACATACAATTTGTTACTATAAATTCCGCTGAGTCTATGACATGTCATGCAAGTTATTTGCTAGATCCTTTTAAAGCAGAAATGAAAAACTGCCGTCTCGTATGCCTCATGAAACTGTATGAACGTTGAAGCGTGTCGCCATTACCCTACACCGTTAGGCGAGACAGAGACGTCCTACGTGGTTTCCTCGTTGTTTCCGGAGGAGGGTCACGATGACTGAGAGCCCATAAGTCATCAGAGGCACTCTGCCCTGACCTACACAAGTTGCCGGCCGTTCGACGCAGCAGCAGCAACAAGGGCGGCCCACACAGTGGCCACATACAGTTAAATGCCTGCAATTACTGCAGCAGCCGCAGCTCGCAATAAATTGCATGCCGGCTAGGGCTTATTTGTCGTTGGGCTGAAACAGCGCAGAGAGGCTACCCGTGAACCAATATAATATAGCCAACCGAACCAAACGATCGTGTGTAATTTGAGGCCTGTGAAACGAAATTCGTATGAAATTTTATTATTATATGAAATAGCGGATGGCATTAAAGTGTAATTTAAACAAATAAAGTAAAGAAAAATAATATACGTGTAGCACAGTCATTCGGCAAATTGCCTCCGTATACGATAATTACATGATTAGAGTGTTTAACTAATGAAGAAGTACGCATTGAAATGGAGAGAAAATAAATTTATGGTCCAACTTTGTGTCCTCGGAGTCTTTCGCGACGGCATACATGAATAAAACGTTCTCGGTTTTCCAGCCGCGTCAATTCAAATAAAATGCTCGAGCTTTCGATGGCCATCCCCGCCATCGTCGGCAGCAGTTCACTGACTGCCGGGGCTGTTACGGTCTCTCGCTTATATAGGCACGATGACATCATCAGCAGCCAATCAGATCGATCCAATGTGGCGCGCGCGCGTAAGTCAACCCGGGCAGCTCGTGGCAGCACCGCTGACGTCAGGTGGCGCCAGGGGCAGGCGCCACGTTTGAAACTGCCGCTCGCGCGTCGCGCATCTGTCTCTGCTTCCTTTCGATGTCCAACGTCCGTCCCCATGCCCTGCTGAGTGTGTATCCCTGGTCTCTGTTGAAATTGTTTCTGTTTAGGCGAATCTCGGCCGCTTCCTATATAACGGAGTCCCAATATGTAGAAGCATGAGCCAGCACTATCGTATTTTCAAACTGTATCTTATGTCCGTTTTCTAGGCAATGCTCCGCTATGGCCGACTTGTCAAGCTCCCATTGTTTTATATGGCGCTTGTGCTCAGTACAACGCTCCGCAACCGTGCGAATTGTCTGTCCAATGTACATGCTGCCACATTCACAAGGTACACCATACACACCGGACACTCGGAGAGCAATGTCGTCCTTAACAGGGCGCAACACATCTCGTATCTTGGGGGCGCGCCGGAACACTGGTTTTAGCCCATGTTTCTGCAGCAGACGTCCTAACTTACTGCTAATTGCTCCACAGTATGGCAGGAATACAGTCCGTTTGGCCTTTTCTTCTGATTCACCAGCTGTCTTTCGTCGTCGGCCCTTGAAAGCGTTTGCGATGTCTTTTTTGCTATATCCATTTTCCCCGAAAACACGTTTTAAGTTCTGCAATTCAGACTGTAGGTGGTCGTCGTCAGAGATAATCTTGGGTCTATGCACCAATGTGTTAAGGACAGTTTTCTTGTGCACAGGGTGGTGGAAACTATTGGCGTTCAAGTACCGATCAGTGTGTGTAGGTTTCCGATACACTGAGTGACCAAGCTGGCCTCCTGCCTTCCGCTCAACCAAAACATCCAAAATGGTAGCTTTCCGTGCTTCTCCATCTCGTCAGTAAATTTAATGTTGGGATGGACACCATTCATATGATCGACGCACTGCTGTAGTGTATCTTCACCATGAGGCCATATCAGGAAGGTGTCGTCAACGTATCGTAGAAAGCAAGATGGCCGTAATGTCGCAGTTTGCAGAACCTGCTCCTCAAAGTGCTCCATGAAGAAATTTGCGACTGCTGGAGACAGTGGTGATCCCATGGCTGTGCCGTCCTTCATCTCATAATATTCATCGCAGTACAAAAAGTACGTTGTCGTTAGGACGTGATGGAACAACTTAATGATTCCAGATGGAAAATGTGGTGTCAAAAGATCCAGCGTATCTTGTATTTTTACGAGGGTGCCAATACAAGATACGCTGGATCTTTTGACACCACATTTTCCATCTGGAATCATTAAGTTGTTCCATCACGTCCTAACGACAACGTACTTTTTGTACTGCGATGAATATTATGAGATGAAGGACGGCACAGCCATGGGATCACCACTGTCTCCAGCAGTCGCAAATTTCTTCATGGAGCACTTTGAGGAGCAGGTTCTGCAAACTGCGACATTACGGCCATCTTGCTTTCTACGATACGTTGACGACACCTTCCTGATATGGCCTCATGGTGAAGATACACTACAGCAGTGCGTCGATCATATGAATGGTGTCCATCCCAACATTAAATTTACTGACGAGATGGAGAAGCACGGAAAGCTACCATTTTGGATGTTTTGGTTGAGCGGAAGGCAGGAGGCCAGCTTGGTCACTCAGTGTATCGGAAACCTACACACACTGATCGGTACTTGAACGCCAATAGTTTCCACCACCCTGTGCACAAGAAAACTGTCCTTAACACATTGGTGCATAGACCCAAGATTATCTCTGACGACGACCACCTACAGTCTGAATTGCAGAACTTAAAACGTGTTTTCGGGGAAAATGGATATAGCAAAAAAGACATCGCAAACGCTTTCAAGGGCCGACGACGAAAGACAGCTGGTGAATCAGAAGAAAAGGCCAAACGGACTGTATTCCTGCCATACTGTGGAGCAATTAGCAGTAAGTTAGGACGTCTGCTGCAGAAACATGGGCTAAAACCAGTGTTCCGGCGCGCCCCCAAGATACGAGATGTGTTGCGCCCTGTTAAGGACGACATTGCTCTCCGAGTGTCCGGTGTGTATGGTGTACCTTGTGAATGTGGCAGCATGTACATTGGACAGACAATTCGCACGGTTGCGGAGCGTTGTACTGAGCACAAGCGCCATATAAAACAATGGGAGCTTGACAAGTCGGCCATAGCGGAGCATTGCCTAGAAAACGGACATAAGATACAGTTTGAAAATACGATAGTGCTGGCTCATGCTTCTACATATTGGGACTCCGTTATATAGGAAGCGGCCGAGATTCGCCTAAACAGAAACAATTTCAACAGAGACCAGGGATACACACACAGCAGGGCATGGGGACGGACGTTGGACATCGAAAGAAAGCAGAGACAGATGCGCGACGCGGGAGCGGCAGTTTCAAACGTGGCGCCTCCCCCTGGCGCCACCTGACGTCAGCGGTGCTGCCACGAGCTGCCCGGGTTGACTTACGCGCGCACGCCACATTGGATCGATCTGATTGGCTGCTGATGATGTCATCATGCCTGTATAAGCGAGAGACCGTAGCAGCCCCCGCAGTCAGTGAACTCCTGACGACGATGGCGGGGATGGCCATCGAAAGCTCGAGCATTTTATTTGAATTGACGCGGCTGGAAAACCGAGAACGTTTTATTCATGTTCCAACTTTACTACAAACATGGTTCGGTTGATATAAAACATCAAACAACAGTCAGTTTGGTAAAGCAACTAAGTGTCTGCGTGTTCCGAGAGAGGGGGGAAGGTAAAATGATATAGGGAGACCACGGCCTGCTTAGAGTAAGCACTTCAAATCGACGTTGTTTGCAGTAGTCAAGGAGAGAGCTTTATTAAGTTCGACTTTGGAATGAAATGACTATTTATCTGCATGTTTCGTGGGTCAATTTCGATCTCACGCTAAGATATGAAACGATGAAGTTATTTACTACCGCACCTTTTCTCTGCGATAAATAAGGCAATATGCAGACTATTTACATGACATCCTTAGTGCATTTTTTTAATTTTTGCTAGGTGTGTTACGTCTACACAAGTCGCTCAAAAAACCAGGCACACCATTTCGCCAAATTTCTGCAACCTAGTGTCCCACTCGTAAGGGACTCTGGGAAAAGTATTATAAAAATATTAATAAAACGTAATACGGAACCAAATTTATACATGCCGCATCTGTATGGCTGAGTAATGAGAGTACATTACAAGAAGTGCTCGAAGAGACCTTCATCCATCTGTGTACACAGTTCAACGTGGCGTTGCATGTTTCTGAATGTTGCTGCCATAGTATTACGCGTGACTGCATGAGACAGCGGTTCCAAAACCAAAAGATAAAGTGTGCCCGGATATTAATGCACATGTTTATGTAGAGTAATAGCAGTAATAAACATGCATTGATCATTATTCCATAAAGGAAAAAAATTGTCTCTGTTGCAAAAGGATTTACGGCTAAAGACGTGTTTCGCGCGTTTGGCGCATGTTCAGATTACCTGCAGATAATAACAGAAAAGTCTCTGCTACACGAAAATACGCTAACCTATCGGGCACGGACCGTCACTGAGATTAAGCTAATGGTGCGGTATTGTTGTGCGTGCCGTGAAACAGACAAAACTGCATTAGACTAATAATGAGAAGTCTCAATAGCATAACGATAAAGCGAAATTCTCACTTTTCAAATCTGGACCAGAAGGATGGCATAAAATGGAAATATGCGTAAAGTTATATTGAAAAGCGTTAAAAACTTTGTTGACTTCGGAGTCAATACAAAATGGTTGCAGGTTAAGTAATGACAGTAAACGAAAGTAAACACTCGCAGAGCTGAACTGGAAAGCGGTGCAGGGGTAGGAAGGCGAGCACGAACATGTAACACGTCATGTGAACAGGCACTGGAGTGAATCCACGTGAAGGCTGGAGTGAGTGTACCCTAGTTAAGCTAAGAAGGACTAGCAGCGTGGAACAAAGCGCCGACTCGTGGTGCAGTGAGCAGAGGAGAAGTGTGCGTAGGAATAGAAGGGGAAGCGGTTAAAATAAATGCAAATAGGAAATCGTGAAGAAAACAAAGTTTGTATTTTCCATAGCCAGTGGTAATGATAAAGGTAGTACTATATAGAAAAGTGTGGTACACGAATATGCAACAAAAATATTATAAAATAAGCAAAATTAAATGCTGCGAGACTGGAGGTAACGGAGGCGTGAGACAAACATTGAATAACAGTGAGAAGATTTTAGATCCTGCACATTAGTTTGATGTCGGCGATTGTCGGTACCAGTTCGTTTCGCGTGTAAACGTGTAAGAGAAACTCTTTTGTTATTGTTTGTAGATAATTTGGAGATGCATTAATCGCGCGAAAAGTGTCATTAGCCATAAAGCCGGTTGCAACAGGGACTTTTTTTGGAATAATTAATGACTGTTCTTGCATCAGGAGCATATAGGATATGAGGTACACATAGGTGAAGTCGAAGTTCTTCTGAACTAACTCAAACTAGCTTTACAAGTGTATAAGTTCTCTCTTTCACATAGCCATAAATTTATACAAACATAAACCACTGCATTCAAATTTACGATTGGGCTGTAAATAGATGGCACTCCGCTGATGGACAATTAGGCTAGACATAGTAGTTTTCACCCGAACTAGCTTATCTTGTGTCTAAATGAAAGAGACATACAGAATCTAACTCAACTCTAGCTAAACCAAACTTTTTTTAAGTACAAGTAAGATAAAGGATTTATGTATGTACAATTCTGTACTTTTACAAAAGTTAGGTGATCTGGTGGTTATCGACGGTGTGAAACTGTAAAAACCATTTCACGTGACATAGGAAGGAAAGCCCAATAATTCGTTTGTGAACATCGAAGCAAGATAGATCCAGGAACAGAACGTGGTTGAAGAGGCGGGAAAACCGAATAGAGACGGGAACCGGATAGTAGCTTAAAGAGGAAAGACTCATCAAGCAAAATAAACTTTCCTCGGAGTTCATAGTCCAGCGATCATTGACCCAACCAATAGAATATCCGAGAGACCGTCTCGCACAGCATCAGCAGAATCAAACAGAAATTCTCACCAATTATTGCCAAAAAACATATCTTCAGATTGTACGAGGTAAAAACGGTATGGACAAACAGACAATACGTGAAAAACCTGATCTTGCTCGATAACAACTCACTGCTGTAAAAGATATATGTCAATACCACAAATAACATAAAAAAATAAATGGCTCTGAGCACTATGGGACTCAACATCTGAGGTCATAAGTCCCCTAGAACTTAGAACTACTTAAACCTAACTAACCTAAGGACATCACACACACCCATGCCCGAGGCAGGATTCGAACCTGCGACCGTAGCAGTCCCGCGGTTCCGGACTGCAGCGCCAGAACCGCTAGACCACCGCGGCCGGCCACAAATAACAGTAATAACTTTAATATATAACTTTAATATAGGAGGAGAAGGCACAATCTCTGAGCTAAACGTCACATATAGACTTGTTAAAATATGCTTGTACTTGCTTTAAGATTGGTGTAAGCCCTCTTTGCTCTAAATAATCCCAGACGTTCGCTATAGGATGAAGGTAGGTTGATTTGGTGAACCAGTCGATGTGCGTTGCAGTGCCTGAGGGTTCGTCAAACAAGAAACGAATGCGTAGACTCCTGTCTACACGGCTGCTTTCAAGATGTAAAGTGGGAGTGTCCACATCTTACTCATCATGAAGAAGTAGAAGAAAGAGCAACAGTTACCGAGAATGTTAAATAAACATCCTGGTTAATGTTCGTGGTACCTGTACAAACAGGTCCATGCCGTGGTACGAAACCCACTCCAAAAAAATCAAGCAACAAACTGTGGCGTAACTACAGCCCTCCTGAATTCACTGACAGAAGAAATTCCTGGCGACTTCGATACCGAATGTCACTAAGAAAGCATGACATTCGTGTCCGGTTGCTGTCTGTAAGAATTCTATTACGACTGTTTTTCTTATGTCGTGTTCATAGCTGCAAGCAGTACATTATCCTTTGTAAACACGCTGTACAGTCCGCATTCGTACACGAAAAAATCTAACAACTTCATTCACGATGTGGCCAAGAGGACGTTCCAACACGATAGCTTTGTTACTAGCATTCTGTCACGTCACCACGATGATTCCATACGACTGAGTGAAACACACGTTCTACTTAATTGCCATGACTTACGCGACCTTCTGCTACGGCACTCCAAGGCTAGTAGTGTGCTCTTTTAACAGGCGACCAATATTTTGCTCGTTGAGCTTACACGTATTAACACAACTGTATAATTAGTATGCAGGTTACAGTCGACGCCACAATTATTGACTTGCATGCTCACGGCTTTCGTTTATTAGTGTGTTGGAGTGATGAACGAGTCTTCGGTAAATATTAGTCCCACGCACCGGTGTGTAGGAGGGCATGCTGAATAGTAATGACTCCCAATTCAGCTCCTAAAGTTTCTTAAATGAAACAAACGTTATTACTATGCTACACATTTATTCTTTCTGTTTACATATTTGTTTCTCATCATAGCCACCGTGGCGATGAACATACTTCTGTTAGCGAGAGGCCAGTTTGTTAATAACACCACTGTAGAATGTTTGACTTTGTTGTTGCAGCCACGGTCTCACCTCTGCTTGCACTGCTTCATCACCATAGAAATGACGACTCTGAAGATTTTCTCAGAGTTTTGGAAGCAGATGAGAATCGGATGGGGCGAAGATGGGACTGTATGAAGGGTGGTCAGTTTTGTTTAAAGACCTTAACAGTTTTTGGATAAAAAAGTCGGAGGCATTAAGTTTCAGCACGCGCTCGTATGTGTAATCAATGTTGTTAATGATAAACACTTTCAATTTAGCTGCGGCACGAGCTAAATGAAGGGATCCAAGTCGATGCGCTATTTTAATATGTTCCCTTATAAAGGGAGTTAAATCCGGTACAAAACTTTGATTTGACAATGCTCTGCTGTTTGCAGCAGATGCTGACCTATTGATCTGTACCAGAAGCCGTGTAGGAGCTTCCTGGAATGCTACCTTTCAGGCTCTGAGAGGTATTTGCACGGGCAGCAGTATGCTGGCGACTGCGGGAAGCCTTTGACAGCTGCGTGAAACGCGCCGACTGCGACGCTTGTGAACTTTGTCAGGTGGTAGCTGGTCCGGCGGGAAGCCCCACCCGTTTATAGCATAGTGACGTAACTCGGCGGTGGCTGAACTGCTATTGGCTGCCCGCGCTGTTGTGCCGCCTTACTATTGCACGACGATGAGGACGAAGTTCGCAGAGCACTGCGATAGCTTCACACCAGGCGCCTCTTGTGTAAATTCGGCACGTCACTGGACGCTGCGAGGGCGAACATTTGCTGTCCGCTGGCCGGCTGTACGTTAGAAGCGTTCACATTCATATTGCTGCAATATCCCTTCTATATATTCTTTGATACGTTTAATATTTCAGTTCTCAGGTAACGGCTGTATCTCAAACACGCCTAATTACTTTCTCATAGTTCATTTACTTTCTTCTGTGTTTGTTTCTCGGTCTTTGTATTGCTCTTGCGTAAGTGTGTTTTCTTCTTTGCTGCTTAAATGTGTTACTGTACTCGAAATCGAAAGCTCCAGATTTACAGAAGAATTGAAGTTCAAGTAATTAAGGAAGTTATTTCTGAATTTTGTATGTTGGATTAATCCACAGTAACAACAGTCTTGACATCTTGAATAAAATTCTTCGGGGTATCAGACCGCATCGTCATAATTTAAAATGCGCCAACGTTTCGGCCAGCGTTGCAGCTAGCCTTCATCAGGGCCTTACGTTAACTGCTAAATGAACACACTTGGTTCCTTAAATAGCTGCACGAGAAAACCGTGTCGTTACTTGATTGGCTGTAAAAGGAGGAGGGGTGAAAGGTATGCTTTATTGGTGTTTCCTATATTATCTGTCATTGGCTGAAATAGCTGTTTTGTATTGGTCTTTATATTAATTCACCCCATTGGAGGAGACGGACGAATAGCGAACAGGTGATGGCTGTGAGGTCAGACTGTTTCCATGTTGTCCAGAAGTCGGCTGCGGCGTGCCATTGCTTTGTGTGCTCGCGACCACTACTGCGGCTCTCCGCGTGTCTGCATGGGCCGCCACGGCTCTGCCGCCGCTCCGTAGCCCTGCTATTGCAGGCAGCCAAGACCTTGGAAGCTTGTACCCGTCCTCTCTATTCATGTTGGCGGGTCTTTTGGCTATTTCTATCGCCTCTCTAATCTTTCTTTTGAAAGTGAGAGGCTGTTTCGCCAGGACGCGGGCTTCTTGAAAAAATATTGGTTTCCCGCACTCGTCTCGGTGTTCCGCCACTGCTGACTTAGTGTGTTGTTTCAGGCGGATATATCTTTCATGTTCCGAGAGCCTTGTGCTAACGGACGTCCCGTCTCACCTATGTAGACTAATCCACACGCACAACCAATTTCATACACGCCAGCTGTGTGTAGTTTGTCAAGTGCATCCTTGGTAGAACCGAGCATGTCTGATATTTTGTTTCTGCTTCGGAAAATTGGTTTGATGTCGGCTTTTCGTAGCATTTTGCCAATACGTTCGGTGATCCCTTGTACATATGGTAACACAGCAATGCTCTGTGCCTCCTTCTCCTCTTCCCTCTTAGTCTTCTCCCTTGTCGACATGGTGCTGTCTATCATCTGCTTCCCGTAGCCATTAGTTCCGAAGATGGACCTGAGGCGTTCAAGTTCTGTCTTCAGATGTTCTTCGTCGCTTATCCTGTACGCTCTCTTCGTTAGCGTGTGCAGGGCGGACTTCTTCTGCGTGGGGTGATGGTGGGAGGAGGCGTGAAGGTACCTGTCCGTATTGGTTGGTTTCCTTTACACTTTGTGGCCAAGTTTACCATCAGGTTTTCGATAAACTTCCACGTCGAGAAAAGGCAGCACCCCATTCTTCTCTGTTTCCATTGTAAACTGAATTTTCCTATGCTGTTGGTTAAGGTGCTTGTGGAAGGTTTGTAACTCCTCTTCTCCGTGGGGCCAGATAACGAAAGTATCATCGACATAGCGAAGCCAACAATTTGGACGTAATGGGGTGGATTAATATAAAGACCAATAGAAAACAGCTATTTCAGCCAATGACAGATAATAAAGGAAACACCAATAAAGCATACCTTTCACCCCTCCTCCTCCTCCTTTTACAGCCAATCAAGTAACGACACGGTTTTCTCGTGCAGCTATTTAAGGAACCAAGTGTGTTCATTTAGCAGTTAACGTAAGGCCCTGATGAAGGCTAGCTGCAACGCTGGCCGAAACGTTGGCGCATTTTAAATTATGACGATGCGGTCTGATACCCTGAAGAATTTTATTGAAGAAGACAACGGCCGCGGAAGCCTACGCTTACATTTAACAGTCTTGACAGTTGCAAGGTGGTTGTAATGGAACTTTCACTACTTCAGGGATTTTAGAACATATATTGTGTTTACCTCGAAGAAAACGGTCTATTGACACACAGTCAACATAGATTTAGAAAACATCGTTCCTGTGAAACACAACTAGCTCTTTATTCACATGAAGTATTGAGTGCTATTGACAAGGGATTTCTGATCGATTCCGTATTTCGGGATTTCTGGAAGGCTTTTGACACTGTACCATACAAGCGGCTCGTAGTGGAAATGCGTGCTTCTGAAATATCGTCTCAGTTACGTGACTCGATTTGTGATTTCCTGGCAGAGAGGTCACAGTTCTTAGTACCTGACGGAAAGTCATCGAGTAAAACAGAAGTTATTTCTGGCGTTCCCCAAGGTAGTGTTATATGCCCTTTGCTGTTCCTTATTTATATAAACGATTTTGGAGACAATCTGAGCAGCCGTCTTCGGTTGTTTGCCGATGACGCTGTCGTTTATCGACTAATAAAGTCATCAGAAGATGAAAACAAACTGAAAAACGATTTAGAAGAAATATCGGAATGGTGTGAAAAGTAGCAGTTGACCCTAAATAACTGAAAGTGTGAGAACATCTACATGAGTTCCTACTCTTGAAACGTCGGTTGCACTATAACTCAGTCTAATCTAAAAGCCGTAAACTCAACTAAATACCTAGGTATTACAATTACGAACACCTTAAATTCGAAGGAACACAAAGAAAATGTTGTGGGGAAGGGCACTTGGCGGGACACTTAGAAAATGTAACAGACCTACTAAGGAGACTGCCTACACTAAACTTGTCCTCCTCTTTTAGAATACTGCTGCGCGATATGGGATCCTTACCAGATAGGACTGACGGAGTACATCGAAAAAGTTCAAAGAAAGGCAGAACGTTTTGTATTATCGCGAAATATGGGAGAGAGCGTCACAGAAATGATACTGGATTTGGGCTGGAAATCATTAGAAGAAAGGCGTTTTTCGTTGCTGCGGAATCTTCTCACGAAATTCCTATCACTAACTTTCTCCTCCGAGTGCGAAAATATTTTGTTGACACCAACGTACATAGGGAGGAACGATCACCACGATAAAATAAGGGAAATCAGAGCTCGTACGGAAAGATATAGATGTTCATTCTTTCCACGCGCTATACGAGATTGGAATAATAGAGAATTGTGAAGGTATGAACGAGACAAGGATAAAATTCTAAACATTGCGGATAGGAACATAGAAAACAAGTCACAAACACAAAGAGATAAATCTTTATCAGGATATGAGTTAAAGAACTATAACTTGAAATTATTTACAGAATTCAAGAATATATGAATGAACTGATCAACAGTATACACCACAGCTAGGAAATTATGTTTCATGATGTCTATGAGAACGTTCTGAACAGAGCGATTTCGAAAGTTTATATGTCACATTTCGTACTGTAGTAAGTAGCATTGATGATCTACACAGTTCTTGTTGCAAACATAAACTAGGTTAGAGTGTCTATATTACACAGTGCCTACATTTCTGAAGTACAGGATGAAAGTAAGTAGAAGAGTGTCCTTGTCACAAAACACCCAACTTTCACTAGGTTGTTGCAATTATGTCACTGTTGTGCGAAGTTATGTGGAAGCAGACTCAGTGAGACTAAGCACAGGAAGAGGACTCAGTGAGACTAAGCGCAGTTCTCAGCTGAAAACCCCACACATACACAAACAGTAAAAAATATATTACTGTCTTCGTGAAGCAAACTGTAGATCCACTGATAACTCGAAAGCCATCTTGTAGTATTGAACAGTTCCTTCTGAAAGTCATCAGCAGCTTGTATCGTTGAACTATGCCAACATTTTTCAGAGAATATTTCAATATACGTATAATGAAGTTCACATATTTCTTCTGCCTTGGCAAGTCTCAGTCACTTTTACTGAATGGTGAGTTAGTTACCATATGCTACATTTTCAACATACAATTACCTATATAAAGACAGGAATGATAAGATGTTAAGTAGCTGTACATATGGAATGCATACGTAATGTAATGGTAACAACGAATGTCCATGTCTATAAAAAAGGTAAGAAAAGAAAATGCCCTCGTGGTTTTACAATAATTAGAGAAACATTGGGCAAGTAAATCATGTGAAGCAGTGTAATGTTATAAGCATGATAAGAAACCATTATTACACTTGTACACAATGGCCTACAGAAAATTTGAAATCTACTCAGGTGTTTACATCAGTGAAATACACTAAGGATAGCAATCACACACAAGAATTAAACTCATGAGGATAGTGGTGACGCACACAGATAAGGAGAACACCAATACTATAATAGGAAAAACATTAATTAATGCCTAACCAAGATTCACTCCAAAGAATACTTTATACAGTCTCTCAAACGTCTGCCTATTAATACCCCAATATGGTCAGTAATCAGCATGCTATCTAGTTATGTTTCATTCTTTAGTTTGTTCACCTCTTCATCATTTTACCTGTAATTTCATCAAACATCCAGTAAATACCAGTGTTTATTTTATCTCATTCTTAAAAGTTCACATTATTTAGCTCAACTGCCCTACCTAACCATTTCTCATAATTGTCCTACTTAACCATATCTCATCTTAAATCCATTTTAATAAACATTTCTTTGCTAATGTAGATGTTGTACAACTTCCTTTCTTACTTTTTTCTCTTTTCTTCCTCTTTCCACATCTTTCATTACTTCTTACACATCCTTCACAAATGATGAGAGCTCATTACAGTACTGCACCTAACGTAATCATTATAACAATGGGGCTGCATTCTACAGTAACAATTTATACAGAGGATATACATTATAGAGAAAATCATTAAAGTAACATATGCGTGAAGGCAAATACAGGTGCAAATTCCGCAATGCAACGCATGTTAATATATCATATGTAAATACATCACTACAGTTAGTCTGCAATGTTACACGTGTTGGTAGGAAAATGTACATTTCACCAACGCCGTTACTACACATTTAAACGAACATTTTCCACAGAAATGGATTGGTTTTGGTGTTACATGTCTGTGGCCACCCAGATCACCTGATTTAACATCAATGGATTTTTGACTATGGTGATGGATGAAAGACATAGTTTATGGGGACAAAGTCAATGAAAGTGAGGCATTACTCGTTCGCATTATGAATGTAACAGACGAACTTAAGAACAACCCTGTGAAACTGAAACGAACAACGAAATCTGTTTATACATGTGCAGCTAAATGCATTGAACTCAGTGGAGACATTTTTGAACATTTACTGTGACTTTATTGTGAAATTTTATGTACACTGTAGAACTTCCTGAACACTGAGCTTTGTTCTTTCTAGTTTTGCTTTAGTTTAACCGCGTACAGTTTTGCAATGGTTTCATATTAGCAAAGTTGCTAAATTTCAGGGAAAACCTTTTACTAGCCACAAGTTCGTAACTAAACATTTGCAGACCTTTGTTTATACGAATTTCTCTCTTTAACTTGTACAATAACGTATTAAAATATTTGCCTATCTTCGTGAATCACCTTGTATTGTCTATCCATGTTATCTTCATGTCCAAAATTTCCCAAACACCTGGACTGATGGACACTATAGTTTTGACATTGTAAAGTTTATATGTTAGACAAAGAAAAGGCAGATTAATTCTACAAAATTCACTAGAAGTTAAATATTGTGTGCATGTAGCTACATACAATTGAGAAAAAACAATCAATATAAACAAGGTAATAGATACTACCACAAACACAAGTCAGAAAAATTTCAGTGATGTACCATATGTTAAAAGAGTGTGCCACAGGAAAATTGAGTAATTTGCAGCAGATAATCATAAACTCCACATCGAAGAAATAACTGTGTTATTTCAAATCACGTTACCTTCATTCCTTACTGCTGTCTAGCCACATCTTTTGAAAAAATTACTTTTTTTGCTTCTAAACACGAAATGTATCTGCATTGCATAAAATTCTCTATAACACGAAACTAAACCCTTATACCCTAATTGTTACTCAGTCTTTTCCTAGATTAATCACCCTAATCTTTTCCTCATTTTACTATAGTATAGATCATAAATCTCATATTTATCATCTCATGTACCTAAACAACATAAATCGCATTATCCTATTACATCATCAATCACATTTCCTGTCTTCATCTCAATGTACACTTGAAATAACGATTTCCTGTTCTGTTATTGTCCACTTATTTCCACATAGACAACATCTCATAGCTTAATTTTAAATTTTACAGGCCAGTACACACAACTTCACTACCTCACAATAGATCCTGAAAAACTTCTTATCAAAATACCTATTATTCTTCTTTCCACAGAATACAATTACCGTCCTAACAGCCTTTTTGCTTCTCATCAGAAGTGGTAGAAAATGTTTTACGTCTCTGCATTATCATCACTGTGCATAGCTTAAAATATTTTATAAGTGAAGGCTATACTGGCATCGTGTCGTTTGATTCTCTATCTGCACTGGTTGATAAACTTTTCAGTATCGCTGTCAGGGCATCAACTTTTTCTTTAATTATGCTTAACTGTTCTTTTTGTTCTTCAGCATTTATCGTCAGAGATTCCACTTGTTCGCTTATTTCTTATACTGTTGTGTTAAGCTGTTCGTGCAGTTCTTTTATCTGTGTACCTACAGAACTCGGTACTACAGCGTTGATTTCAGCCAGCAATTCGTCCTTGTCATTACGCTGACTCGTTTTCATGTTTTCGTGCTCTGTTTCAAGGTCATATAATCTAGTTGCAAGACTGCTAATTATTGGTTGAAGGTCATTTTAATTTTCTTCCCTAATCTCAATTGATAAATTTTATATTTTCAATTTCATTTCTTTCTTTGATTTTATATTCTCGACCTGTGATCTGACGATTTTGTAACGAATTTCATCTTGTGTTTTTTTAAACATCTGAGAAATTGACTGTCGAAAATTTGTCGGATCTGTGCATTGTGGTTCTGCATAATTGTTCACTGAAGGTGATGTGTGTTGCGTTCATTCAAAAGACATTGACACAAAACCGGATTCTGATGTGTCTCTTACCAGTTACTGTCAAATTTCGTACGGCTGTGCGAATTTAGTAAGCTTTCGCTGGACTGTAGCGATTTATCGCCGACCTACTCAATTCCAGAATTTATGTGTTCATTATCCATCGTTTATTCTGTTCATTATTGATCCCTAGATAGTTTTATAAACATGGAACCGCGCAGTTTCCTGCAGGTTTGTATAAGCAATTGGTAGCTGCTAATTTCTCAATTTGGCTTATCTCATATTGTACCGAAACATCATTTTCTAATACCTTCTGTTGTGTTGTGCTAGCATGGACTTTCATGTTGTTTACTGTTGTGTGAAACATGGTGAAACAGTGTTTTTTGGTAAAACAAAATTGGTACAATGACCAAGCAAAAACAAAAACTTTAGTATTGTGCACGCAAATATTGAACAATTAATGAAATCCACTCAGACCTTGTAATATTATGCCAAAAGTTTATATAATTAAGTAATCGATAATCGTCACACGACACACAAAATCTTACAAATTGAACACAAAATGCTAAAAGAATAGCTTGAAAAAGCACTACAGTGATAGTAAAAGTTGCACATCGGTATTTTTTGTTTTCGAGAAATCCAACATTATCAGACTACGTGTTACCAAAGGAACCAACGAACGATCCTGGCAGAAAAGTTCGATATATGTAAGCTCCCCACTATAGGTTTCTGTAAGAAATCTAGCCCGGTTTCACGTCCCACTCTACGAAAAGTCTATGTATTACCAAACCCATGTACAAGCAAACTATTATCAACCTTAAACTCGTATGCTAACCTTTGACTAAAGAGAACCTAGCTTGAGTTGAGCTGTAACTGGTCTGAATACAACTTGTCATTATAATAACTGCGCAACCGAAATAAAATTATTACCTGGCCCTCATCAAAATTTCCACTTACCACGCGTCTTGACAACATTGCTGCAGGTTTCTCGATAGTACAACAGAAAACAGCAAGCAGACAGTGGGTAAGCTAGATTTCTACTTTTTAAATAAAATTGACGAACAATATTAAAACTGTGGGCTACCACACGGTGCAATCTGGTAATGCATACTGATAAAACTTCTTTAAACAGTGAGATGCGGAGAGTAACTATTCCTATGAAACGATATTCCAAGACAACGAGTTTAGAAATCAGTATGTATTCAAAAAGACAGAGCAAACCTTCGTGTGATGTTTACACATAACATTCGTCTGAACAATACTGTGCTTAACAAAGTGAACAATGATTTGAAAAGGTTGCATACAGAGGATTTCTGTAAAAACCAAACAGCTTAATCAGTTGAAATGTTAATCCATGACTCAGGGAGGTGGGGTGGTATTTCTCTCAGCTCTGAGCAAGTTAATAATTAATCCAACAAAGTAGATGTGCAGTGCTGCAGTATAACCTCAAACTTCTTATCATGAAAAGTAGTAATATTATTCAAAATTCATATTTTTCTGCGTTCAAATATGTACATGATATTCATTCTTGCTGTCTTCACAATAAATCTTTTTTCAGCTAACACATACAATCGCAAGTCAACACAGCACTACTGAATACATGCATCACCTACCTCGCTTCAACTAAGAAATTATGAGACTGCGCAGAGGCCAAGACAGTGCCACGACAAGGCAAAACATCGTTTAACAGTAAAATAACTTGCTCTCTCTCTGAGTTGCACGTCGACAACTTACAAACACAAAGTGACATATCCACATTACAAATTCAAGCACATCTATCATAAGAATTTGTGGAAGAGGAGGAAGGTAACCAACCATGGAACCAGTTCTTTAGTTTACATAAGCGCCGTTGAAGGACAAGGAGAAGAAGAAGAAGAAGCAGAGAGAGAAAAGCGTCTAATTACAAGCAAAATTAACAGGCAGTACATAAGGTATTACTCTGTTAGCAGATGAAGATTCACGTTGAGGACTGTTAAAGGAACCCTCAAACGTTTCATGTCTCCCCGTTGTGATCTAGATTCTCCAACTTGCAGAAGGGATAAAACCTCTCTGAGAGGTGGTTCCTATTTTTCAACGGGGCTGGAGTATATCAACATATGCAGATGAAAAGAGACTGTTAACAGTGTGAGTACAGAAGACCTCCTTTGGAGTAATTTATATATCCGTGCTCTGGGGTTACAACAGTTGATATAAATGGAAACGGATAAAGATAGAGTCCTCATCGTTGTGTATTACCCATAGTACCCCAGTCCTACCCGTCTCACAACAGCTACTCATGTGAATGGGTTAAATGTACAGATTTCATGATGTTAGATTGTATAATTTATTTTGCCACCAAACAATAAAAGTTTTAGGAAGTTCGGGATTGCACTACTGCCTAGACAACCAGTTCACAGAACTAAATTCAATGTTCAGAAACACTTGCCCCTGTTACTTGTCGTTGTTAATGCTTGGCATGAAATAGAGTTTCACTAGCAACTTGTCACATGGTTACTGATTAATCCTCCTCCGCACTATCCAACACTATATTGTTGCAACAATAAGAACAGACTTTGTCGAATATCTTGACTTCAACAAACCAATTACCGTACTCGTGCGTTCTTATTTAGGGCGCTAAATGCTCTTCACTTAGAATACCGCCAGTTTCAGAACTGTAGTTTGTATGAAATTACATGCTTCTGTCTATACATTAAATGAATGTCTGTAATTTACTGCATTGTAGGACGCCCTATCTTCGGCAGCAAATCGTGAACAGAACACAGCGGTAAACTCCCCCGTCCGCCTTGGACACATCGCACACGACTGGGTGTTGTTTTCACAGAAGCGCCATCAACATAATTGAGGCGGACGCGGTAGCTGTTTTCCAGAAGACATGACCAGTTTAGAAACGTGAGCATCACACGCATAACTCTTGCCAAACCTCTTACCACGTGAAATACCTTTGCTCAAACCTTTTAATTGAGGATTTCCAACCTCTGTAGCTACGAGATACATTTATAAACATACATAAGTGGAAGGTAACTGTTCCTGTGATTAACCTTTATAGTAAAGTGTCGAAATTTCCTCGAAAAATTTTTCTGGAACACACTATTTGGAATATATGTGCTATATTTCCATTATCATCAGAACACTCGTAACAGAACACAATAGAGGATGTTGCAGTAGCAATAATCGGATCTATAACTCTCTCGTCAATGTTAAATGCGGATTTAGTTACGAGTGCATTAAATTGTAAAGGTGTATGTTGTATTCTTTGGTTCTGTTCAGTTTATAATAAACAATGGAATAGCTTTCACCTATTTGTAATGAAGCACAACTGATCGAAATGAATGTCATTGATTTGCCCAATAGTTTACATTTTTACTTAAACCAGTGTGCAAAACTTAAGACGGGAAGTAACTTCCGCGTGCTATATCACAGTCAAGTAACATAACTCGTTGAACTTGGACCAGACGTACAAACGACAATTACTGTATTGTACAGAAGGAAACTGAAAGAAGACGCATTGGGACGAAGTAGGATGAGGACGTCGTGCAGTACATTTGTCCACTGCATCCAGTACGTGCCCGATGGGATTTAAGCCGGGGCAACGAGCAGGCCAGTCCATTCGCCGAATATCCCCCCGTTCGAAGAGCTCCCCCCCCCCCCCCCCTCTTTTCCTGTTCAGTTCGGTGCGGTCGCGCGTCGTCATGAAGTCAGGGTCGAATACATGAAAAGACACACATACGGAATGTACCGCGTGCAAAAGTTTGGAGGTCAGTACGCCCATTAAACGCTGTGCCTTCCCTCACCATAACACTTGGGCCATCAAACTGATCATATTCGACAATGTTGCTGGATGCACTGCGTGTTCCGACCTCTCGCCTTATGATGGTACGTCCGGAGTTACACTCAGACTGAATCTGCTCTCATCTTAGGTGAGCACGCGACGCACTCCTCGCTGGTCTTGTCCGTAAGATCTTGCCACCATCGCGAACAGTGCCGCCAATGTACAGGTGTCATTGGAACGCAGCTTTCCGGTCGTCGGGCTACGAGACAATCGCCATGCAGTCGCCGTGTCATTGTGGGGCGTGAGATTGCATGCCATGCTGTTCTCTTAAATGCGGTTTGCAATTGCCCCCGCTGTATTAGGCGGGTCGACAAAGGAGCAGTCATCTGTTGCTGTAAGTGACCGTTGCCGACCCGCTCCTCTCCATCGGGCAGCGTTATCTGTGGTTCGGAATGCCTCTCATGCATGTGAAACAAAACAATGAGAAACACGAAACTGCCACGCTACACACGAAACGCTTCGTCCTTCTTCTAGTTTCTCGATGATTCTTGCCCGTGTGAAGTCATCCAGACGTGTTGAAATGAAGAATACCACCACAAAGCACCATCACTGCTTGTTGACGGACACGCACTGTCTTTGCCCATTCCTTCGAATGATTCATCTTGCAATATCATCCTTATTTGGAGCTAAGTCACACCGACCGCAACTATTTTTTTCTGTGTAGTGTCCCACTATCTGGACACTTCTGGAAGACTGACAACACGCCCCTGCACTTTCATTAATTTGCACAGAGTAGTTAATATGTTGCGTTACTTTATCTACCTCGTCCTTAACTTTTGTAGACCAATGTAGATAATATTTAGTACGTGGCTACCGGTAGTGTGTATAAGCTACTAAAGACCCCCGTAAATTTAGGAATTGGGAAGCAACATACATTGCGTAGAGGTTCGTCTTAGGACAAAGACATTACACGTGGCATTTTACTTTATGTTTTCCCAATTTCCTCATTTTATTCTTCCTGTAAGTCTGCAATTATTTTCACAAGCCATATACGTTAACATTACACAAGAGATAGAGTGTAACTTTCTACTGAAAATTAGTGATACACGCATGATTCCCACGTCGGTGAGAGGCGACAACACTCAACCTCTCGACATTTTACAATCTGTGATCACAACCCACGCCAATCTTCGTAATGACACAAATTGGAAAACAACGTAAAGATGTCAGAGTGACATAGGCATCTTAGTGACCAAAACACGATACTGGAAGAATGTGCACGAATAGTTGAGTGTGTTTCTGCTCTGTTCTGAGATTATGATGAACATTGGGCCTCGCCCAGATAACATCCAGTGCGGAGTCCGTACGGAGTCTCCATTGCCCTAATTTAGTAAATCTGAGTCTGTTCACACAAGACGTGGATCTGAGTCCTTATACCCCACGACGTTATTTCCGTATCAGTCGAATTATGGTCAGGTACTTGGGGGGTATGGTTATTCGACAATCGGTGGTGGTAAGATGTCAGTTATGTACATGACCGGGACTTGACCCGTACCCGAAACAGGTAGTCATTTCCATTTAATATACCTGTATTCCGGCACGTGTTCTCTTGAGGGAGCCTGTAACCCCCAGAGGTCACATATCCCCATGTGGCTAATAGATATTGGTGTCTTGAGAAAAATGAAACACCTCCGGCAAGTAACAGGAAAACTGTCGTACTGTAGTTTGATGTTGAGCAATCAAGGACTAGGCCCGCAGCTTAAAACTGTGGATCGGCCACGGACCCGTGTGACAGGTCTGCGATTTGCACGCTGGTGCACTATAAAGCAGCCACTAAAATTTCGAAAGCGGAGAAGTGTGTCTCGTGAAACACCGTGCTTATCTTCAGTGTTCATTACCTTACCATCAGTAAACTCATCTTTTACTTTCGGATAGAGTTTTCGGCCCACTATCCAGGGGACCGGATTTTATAATTCACTACATAAAGCACGTCGTTCACCTCACGGACGAAGTCCGATACGTGCGGTTTCCTCTTGCGCACTAGCGAAAGAAGGCAGCAGAGCGCTGGCAGCGGTACTTCGAAACGGTCTCCAATGAAAGGTTCCCACTTTCTACAGGACAGCAGTTAGCTCTTGTCGAGGACCTATGACGCCGGTCACCGATGAAGATCAAGAATCCATAGAGAAGATGAAATTGAGGAAGATGATTGCACCAGATGATATACCACCATAACTGTAGAGCTCAACTAACTGCGAGGCAGCTGAATGGATGACAGGAGTCCTTAAGAAGAATACTGAAGGAAAAAACATACCAGCCGAGGGGAAACTGAGCATTACAATCCCAGTCTGCAAACAGAAGGGGAATTTAGCTGAATGTTACAACTGCATACTTGTACGCCTCCTATCACATACTATGAAGATATTAGAGCACGTGATAGACAGTCGAATAGAAAAGGATGTCAGTATTACACTCAGTCAGTATTGGTTTAGGAGAGGCTATGGGACCATCGATGCCATTCATGCAGCCATATGAGAAGTCCAAGCATTTTCACTTTCGTTGACTTGGAAAAGACTTTGGACTGAGTAAATTGGGATGTCGTATGGAAGAATCAATACACAAAGAAGTGGGATACGGAAGTACTAAGGAATGACGAGATACGTTTGAAATTCTCTAACGCTATAGATACAGCAATAAGGAATAGCGCAGTAGGCAGTACAGTTCAAGAGGAATGGACATATCTAAAAAGGGCCATCACAGAAGTTGGGAAGGAAAACATAGGTACAAAGAAGGTAACTGCGAAGAAACCGTGGGTAACAGAAGAAATACTTCAGTTGATTGATGAAAGGAGGAAGTACAAACATGTTCCGGGAAAATCAGGAATACAGAAATACAAGTCGCTGAGGAATGACATAAATAGGAAGTGCAGGGAAGCTAAGTCGAAATGGCTGCAGGAAAAATGTGAAGACATCGAAAATGATATGATTGTCGGAAGGACAGACTCAGCATACAGGAAAGTCAAAACAACCTTTGGTGACATTAAAAGCAACGGTGGTAACATTAAGAGTGCAACGGGAATTCCACTGTTAAATGCAGAGGAGAGAGCAGATAGGTGGAAAGAATACATTGAAAGCCTGTATGAGGGTGAAGATTTGTCTGATGTGATAGAAGAAGAAACAGGAGTCGATTTAAAAGAGATAGGGGATCCAGTATTAGAATCGGAATTTAAAAGAGCTTTGGAGGACTTACGGTCTAATAAGGCAGAAGGGATCGATAACATTCCATCAGAATTTCTGAAATCATTGGGGGAAGTGGCAACAAAAACAAGAATAATATACAGAAGAATGGACACGAAAATTGAGAATGCGCTAGGTGACGATCAGTTTGGCTTTAGGAAAAGTAAAGGGACGAGAGAGGCAATTCTGACGTTACGGCTAATAATGGAAGCAAGGCTAAAGAAAAATCAAGACACTTTCATAGGATTTGTCTACCTGGAAAAAGCGTTCGACAATATAAAATGGTGCAAGCTGTTCGAGATTCTGAAAAAAGTAGGGGTAAGCTATAGCGAGAGGCGAGTCATATACAATATGTACAACAACCAAGAGGGAATAATAGGAGTGGACGATCAAGAACGAAGTGCTCGTATTAAGAAGGGTGTAAGACAAGGCTGTAGCCTTTCGCCCCTACTCTTCAATCTGTACATCGATGATGGAAATAAAAGAAAGGTTCAGGAGTGGAATTAAAATACAAGGCGAAGGGATATCAATGATACGATTCGCTGATGACATTGCTATCCTGAGTGAAAGTGAAGAAGAATTAAATGATCTGCTGAACGGAATGAACAGTCTAATGAGTACACAGTATGGTTTGAGAGTAAATCGGAGAAAGACGAAGGTAATGAGAAGTAGTAGAAATGAGATCAGCGAGAAACTTAACATCAGGATTGATGGTCACGAGGTCAATGAAGTTAAGGAATTCTGCTACCTAGGCAGTCAAATAACCAATGGCAGACGGAGCAAGGAGGACATCAAAAGCAGACTCGCTATGGCAAAAAAGGCATTTCTGGCCAAGAGAAGTCTACTAATATCAAATACAGGCCTTAATTTGAGGAAGAAATTTCTGAGGATGTACGTCTGAAGTACAGCATTGTATGGTAGTGAAACATGGACTGTGGGAAAACCGGAACAGAAGAGAATCGAAGCATTTGAGATGTGGTGCTATAGACGAATGTTGAAAATTAGGTGGACTGATAAGGTAAGGAATGAGGAGGTTCTACGCAGAATCGGAGAGGAAAGGAATATGTGGAAAACACTGATAAGGAGAAGGGACAGGATGATAGGACATCTGCTAAGACATGAGGGAATGACTTCCATGGCACTAGAGGGAGCTGTAGAGGGCAAAAACTGTAGAGGAAGACAGAGATTGGAATATGTCAAGCAAATAATTGAGGACGTAGGTTGCAAGTGCTACTCTGAGGTGAAGAGGTTAGCACAGGAAAGGAATTCGTGGCGGGCCGCATAAAAAAAAAAAAAATGGTTTGTCTTCCGAGAGCGTGAAGTAGCTGAAGAACAAATTCAGTGGGTCTCTCTGATCTACCACAGTCCTCAAAGTCTACTTGTTGCTGCTGGGGTATTAAAAAATCTTGTTCTCTTTCTGTGGGTGTCCATCAGGGCTCTGCTCTTCCTCCCCTTCTGTTCATCGTAATAATGGCGAGAGCTACCAGTTGTCTTCATAAATTAACACCTAGGACAATTCTGTATGCTGATGATGTTCTAATAGCTATTGGTGGCTAGGAAGACCATCAATGACAAGGCATGGGAGAACCGCTTTGAACAATATTCCGGTCTACTCAACATAACGAAAATTGAATATCTTTCAACAGATGTAATTAATACGGACATATCAGGATAAACTGTATAGACTTGTCAAAGACAAAAACAAGCATTATCAACGCCGTTTGTGGCTAATGGCGGACAATGACTCGTGTTGTGACACGACACACTGTAAAGAGAACAAAGGCAGCTGAGTTTGGTCGAGCATATCATTTGATTTACACGTACAGTAACGCAGAAGCCGGCTCGCACAAAACGGGTAGAGTTGTGTTAGTGAGGCTCGCAGTATGCGCATCTGTGAAACACTGCATGCTGTCCGGACCTGACGTCCTCTCCGTTCAGTTACTTTTTAACACGTTTCAAAGAACATACTACTGGAACTGCACGTACCAAATCAATATTTCGTCAACATCTTGATGGATACAATCATTCTGAGGGTTATATTTCTAACAATTTGAAAATATTACATACTGTGCCAAAAGGACCACTGCTAAATACCTTAGAAGAAATTGAAATATTTTCACTCCACAAAAGTAATCCATTATCTGTTTTAAACGAACAACTTCAGTTCAAAGACAAACATTTCTTTGAGTTTTTCGATGATCTGCTTTAGAATATTTACTCTTCTGTCCTTTGTTTTTTTTTAAAAATTTTAAATTATTAAGACTTTTAGGAAATGTCTTATCTTTACATTGTAATTTTATTTCAACAAACATTATTTTATGACTATCTGTTTTAGAATTTTGCTTATATGCTTTTAGACTGAATATTTCTAATTCACATCCTTTTATTTTTGACACTATGGCGCATAATTTTATAATTTTAAATGCCTTCCATTTTTCATTATTTTTATTTGCTTATAAGACCGGCATATAACTTGAGGGATAGCAATGCCTTTAAAAATTGTCACATGTAATTTACATACCAACTTCATAGACAATATTTCATATACACAGACAACTACTTCGCATCGTATTTGTGCAGCATGTGGTATACATGTCAGCTACAGATTATTGCAGCTTACTCATTGAAAATCGTTTCAATAAAGACAAGGGATCACAAATTTAGCATTGGAGGGCAGCGTGGAGGGTAAAAATCGTAGAGGGAGACCAAGAGATGAATACACTAAGCAGATCCAGAGGGATGTAGGTTGCAGTAGGTACTGGGAGATGAAGAAGCTTGCACAGGATAGAGTAGCATGGAGAGCTGCATCAAACCAGTCTCAGGACTGAAGACCACAACAACAACAAATACATGTTGCTGCTCAATAATACATTTTCTGACGTGACAGTCTTCGCCATTCCACTTTCGCAACAACTTCGATGGAAAGAAGCCTGCTGCCACATCTTTGCACTGGCGTTTGTCCTCACCATGGCAACCACTAGTTCGACTACCGACTTTACAACAACTTCAGTGGAAAGAAGCCTGCTGCCTCATCTTTGCAACGGCGTCCAACTTCACCATGGCAACCTGTGGTTCCAAATGGTTCACTAACAGGCCTTAAGAGGGCATCCCATGTACTGCCAAAGCGAAGTTCCTTTTTCCTACATATTTAAATATTTTTAAGGCCTCTTAATTGACAATAGCTGTTTAATAAGCTAAGTTTAGTGTGTATTTATTTTTAATTCTTGACAATGTTCTTTTAACTAAGAAATTTTAAATTGTAATTCGACTTATAACTCATTGCTTAGTAATGACATCATGCAGTCAGAAGTGGGTGGAGCCTCCATCATATATAATAAGATGTGCACTGGTTTCTCCATCTCCGGAGGTACTCCGAAAGGATACCGCCCTTCGAATGTGCCATTCCACCACTAATCGAAGCACTAGGGTTTCAGGTGCCACCCAGCCAGCCAGCCATCCAGCCAGCCAAGCAGCAGCGGTCCAGCCAGCAGCAGTGGTCCAGCCAGCCAGCCCTCCGGCAGCAGCAGTCCAGCCAGCCAGTCCTCCAGCAGCAGCAGCGGCAGCAGCAGCAGCAGCGGCCGCTGCCCCGTCCGCGGCAGCAGCAGCAGCTGCGGCATTCCTGCCAGCCGTCGCCAGCGCCAGCGCCAGCAGCGTGGGACTCTGGTCTTCGTCCATCTTCGTCTTTGTCCGTTTTTGTCTTCGTCCATCTTCGTCTGTCCCCTGTGCTTTTTTGTTTATCCCTGTCTTCATGTCAGCCCCCACCACCACTGCCACTACTACCACCACGGCCATTGTGTACACGTCGCCCTCCGCCGCCACCACCACCATTAGATGGTGTGCCCAGTCTCACCTCCCTCTTTCCATCCCTCCTCACTCTCCCTTCCTCTCGCTCTTTGTCGCCCCCTCTCCAGCTCCTTCGCCCGCTCCTCTCCCTCTGATCCTTTCCCCCCACTCCCCCAGCCTGTCCCTGCAGCTTCAGCTAGAGTGGTGGCCCGTCGGGCCACTGCCCATGCCCAACTCTCCCCATCGCCTTTGCCATCACCGCCACCACCGTCGCCGTCAACTTCGCCTTCACCGTCACCATCTCCGGCGCCGACTGCTGCGTCCACGTCGGGACCTGCCCCTTCACACCACCTCCGTATAGCTCCCGTCCCTCATGTCACCACCCACCCTTCTGCCGCCGTTAAATGCCCTAGTGGCACCACCACCTCCTCCTTTCCCAAAAAGGCCCCACCCCTCCTCCTTCCCCCCAGGATACCATGGATATCTGCCCGCCTGGCCCTGCTCCCTCCGCCTCCTCCTCGTCCTCCTCCTCCTCCCCCCCTCTTTATACAAATACCTCCTCTCCTGTCCCGATCCTTCCCTTCTCGAAGCCCAGAATCTCTCCCTCCTCCTCTGCCAACACTTCCCTGGTTCTCCCTTTCTCACTCCTCACTCACAGATGGGATTCAGCTCTCATCTCGTCCCCCAGCCCCACCCTCCATACTGACATCCTCTCACGCCTGCCCCTCACCCGTTTTGGCCCCAAACGCCTCCCTCACCCCTGGTCCTTCTCCGTCGTCTACCTGCCAACCCCCGCATCGCCCGCCGACCCTCACCGCCGTGATCACGCGGCTCATTCCGACAATCACGGAGGAGGAGGTGTTGGCGGAGCTCAAGGCGCATCCCATGCTGGAGGTGCAGGCGGTCCGCCACATTTTCAACTCGGCCGGCCCCACCTGCCTTATGCGGGTTTCCTCCGAGGACGCCCCCTCCATTGACCGTCTCTTGAAGGAGGGTGCCCTCCTCTTCAACCAGCGCTATAAGGTCGACCCCTCCTGTTCCCATCCTCAATCCCTGCGCTGCCAGAGGTGTCTGCGCTATAATGCACACCCAACAGCCGATTGCTGCGAGGCCCCCACCTGCCCGCATTGTACGCAAGTGCACTTCCTCCGGCAGTGCCCTAACCTTCAATCCCCTCCCTCCAGTAATACCTGCAATCTCCCCCATCCCACCTACTCCCAAAAGTGTAAAGCCTGACCCCCTCCGACCACTCCTGAACTCACCGTCCCTGTCCATCCTCTGGACGCCCCCACCCCTCATGGCAATTCCTTTCGCCCCCCCCCCCTCCACCGCTGAGGACATCATCAGGTTCCTCACCATTGTCCTACAAAACGTCCACCATTTGCAGCACCATATCCTTTTCAACAACATCCGCTACCTTCCCGCCAACAAGAACCTCTTCCTGCACACCCTTGCCACCCACCACGTGGATGCCTTCCACCTCAATGAAACTTTCCTCCAACCCCACCACACCGTCCATACGTCGCCCTACCTCCTTCACTGCTCTGATAATCCCCTCCCGATTGCACGTGGCGGAGTTGCCATTGGTCACCACCGCCAGATCCCAGTTCGGCTCCAACCTCTCCTTCCCGACCCCACCGAACACCTGATCCTTAGTCTCTTCTTCCCCGGCCTTACCGTCACCTGTGCCACCATCTATGTGCGCCCTAACACCCCTCTTCCCTTCACTTCTTCTCCCACATAGACCGTACCTTCTCCTCCTACGTGATCGCCGCCAACCTCAACATCCATAGTCGTTCCGCCGCCCAGTTACAGTGGTGGCATCAGTTCCTTTCCTCCCTTCAAGGTGACCTCTTCCCCTTCTCCCAGCACACCCATCCCAAATCCAACTCCACTCCTGAAGTTATCCTTTCCACCCCTAACCTCCTTGGCCACATAATGGTGATTGTCCTGGAGCCTATTGTTAGCGACCATCTCCCTGTCCTCCTCACCGTTTCAGACGGTCGTCGCCCCTGCCCCGACCCTCCTAATGACCCTTCCCCAAAGTACGTCCATGACATTTCCCGTGCCAACTGGAATGTCTACCGGGATACCCTCTCCACCCAGGTCGATAGCCACCCCTTCACCTACCACCACCCTGATGATGTAACCCGTGCCGCTTCCTTTCTCCAGCAGACCTTGTCTGAGGCTGTGGAAGCCCACATCCCTACTGTCGCCATCCAACCCCACCATCCTACCTTACCCCCACAGGTCGTCCTCCTCCTCCGTGAATCCCGCCATCTCTACCGTTCCTTCCTCCACACGCATGACCTGGACACAGTCCGACGCCACTGACAACTCCAGCGACACATTCGAAATTTGCTCGCGGCTAAGAAACGCCGGGACTGGCGACAGACATGCACCCGTTTAAATGCTACCCTGCCTATAAACTCGTCCAAGATCTGGTCATCCTTCCGTCGCCTTACCGGACCTAAACCCTCCCCCTACTATCCTCTTCTCCATGATGACACCCTGACACCCTTAGTAAGGGCAATCACTTTGCCTCTTACCTCTCCGATGTCTTATCTATCCCCGATGATCCCCAGTTCGATTACTCCCTCTTCCCGGATGTCCGTGATCGAACTGAAACCTCTGTCCCTCCCCTCGCACCTGGTTTCCAGTACTTGGACAACATTGCACACACGGAACTCAATGCCCCTATCACTACACAGGATCTCATTGCTGCACTCCGAACGAAACGCAACACCGCTCCTGGTCACGATCGTGTCACCTACCGTCAACTTCGTGAAGCTCCTGTCTCTTTCCTCTCCATCCTGCCCAGGCTCTACAATGTAGTCCTGTCCACCAGTTACTACCCCGACCTGTGGAAAACCTCCCATATCCTGATGTTCCTTAAACCTGGTAAACCGCCGTCCGCCGTCTGCTCCTACCGTCCCATCAGCCTTACCTCGTCTTCAGCAAGGTCCTGGAATCTATCCTCACCCGCCGCATCCTCCAGCATCTCCGCCAGCACCGCCTCCTTCCCGTTACCTACTGTGGCTATCGGACATCCTTCTCTTCCGACGACTTTCTCCTTCACCTCACTCATCTCCTTTCCGAACAGCTTAATTCCTGTCGCTCTGCCATCTTCCTCTCCCTGGTCCTCGAACGTGCTTATGACCGCGTATGGCATTCCGGTCTCCTCTTCAAGCTCCAAACCTTCGCCCTTCCCATTAACTATGTCCGTCTGATCGGCTCCTTTCTCTCGCACCGTCCTTCCTACGTCACCCTCCATAACACGGATTCCTACACCTTTTTTCCCTCCGCCGGTGTGCCCCAAGGCTCCGTTCTCTCCCCCCTTCTGTACCTTCTACGTACGGCGGACATGCCGCCGCCGTCACCCCCCGACCACCTTCTCCAGTTTGCCGATGACACCGCCTTCCTTGCCCTTGCTCCCACCCTGCAGCGCTCCCAACACCTTCTCCAATCTCATCTTGACCAGTTCACCACTTGGTGCAACCAGTGGTTGCTCAATGTCAATCCCTCCAAAACCCAGGCGATCATTGTAGGCAAAACCACCCCTTCCTTCCGTCTCCTTGATTTCTATCTCACCATCTATGGCCGTCCAATCGCCCTCACCCCCACCCTTAAGTACCTTGGCGTCACGCTCGACCGTCGACTCTCCTGGACCCCCCATCTCCAGACAATCCAAGCCAAGGCATGCTCCCGACTCTGTCTCCTCAAGCTCCTTTCAGGCCGTACATGGGGTCTGGACCCCTCCACTGTCCTCCACACCAATAAATCCCTCACCCGCCCTATCCCTTGTTACGCCCATCTGGCCAGGATCTTCGCCTCCCCTTCCTTTTATAAATCCCTTCAAATCCTTGAACGCCATGCTCTCCGCTTCGCCTATCGCATCCGTCTCCCCTCCCCAACGCAGATCCTGTACGATCTCATTCCGTTCCCCCACCTCCTCCTTTTCCTTGAAAGGATATGGATCCTGTACACCTCCCGCAAACCATCCTCCTCACCTGCTTGTCTCGCCCATCCTTTCTCGCTCCCCCACCTGCTGCCGCGCCTATATTCCCACGTCCCACCCCGTCTCCATCTCTCCACCCTCCTTACCCTCTCCCAAGGTGGCTTCCGCCAGCTCCCTCTCCCTGATGACGCCCTCCTCCCCTCCATCTACCCCTCCTACCAACTTTGATCCTTCCTCCCTCTTACTGTGTTTGCTACTTTCGGCACCCTCCCTCCCTTCCTTCCCCCTTCCCTCCCTCCTCCATTTCTCCCCACTCCTCCCCCGGGCTTCCCCCCCTCCTGTCCCTCTCCTCCTCCCCACATCTCCTTGGCCAAATGCATCATTGTTCTCCCCTCTCCCCCACCTCACCCTTCTTCCCCTCTTGGCAGGTCCCCGGACTCGCACATGCTAAGTGGACATTTGTGGGCCGGAGATCATCGCCATCAGTGTCTCGCGTGTGCCGTCGTGTTTAGTGTTCAGTGTTCACCGTCACACTCCATCGTTCACCATTGCCATCGACATCTTCAGTGTTTGTGCTTCGTGTCAACAGTTTGTTGTGTGGATTGTCATCGAGTGTGAATGGCTTCATGTTTTTTATGTTCATGTGTCTACTGTTTTTTCCCCGCCGTTTGGTCCAACTCATGTGTCTTCTCTGTTTTATCATTGTACTATATTTGGCTGAAGAGCGGCGTATTGTGCTGATCCCAGCCTACCTGTTATACGGGTATTAAAATCACATTAAAGAAAAAAATGGCTCTGAGCACTATGGGACTTAACATCTGTGGTCATCAGTCCCCCAGAACTTAGAGCTACTTAAACCTAACTAACCTAAGGACATCACACACATCCATGCCCGAGGCAGGATTCGAACCTGCGACCGTAGCAGTCGCGCGGTTCCGGACTGAGCGCCTTAACCGCGAGACCACCGCGGCCAGCAATAAAAAAAATAAAAAAAATAAAAAAAAATAAAAAAACTGGTATCTCCAGTAGTGATTCTCCAACAGAAAGAGGTTCCTACTCAATGGTAATTCTTCGTTTTATAGCTTTATACTTTATAACTTTATGTATTTTCTTTAATGTATGTAGCCCTCTAATTAAAGCTTTGTATACAACTTATAGGTCAGAAGATGACCACAGTAGTGGTCGAAACCGGTCACCTTGATAAATAAATCGTGATCAAGACTGTTTTAATAGTAAATAAATCTAATAATTGTCTCAATTATTGTATGAATTATGAGTACAGGCAGGGTTTTCAGGGTATGTATGAAGTTATAGTTGATATCAGATCATTTCACACAACTGAGGTTCTTACAGAAATAAAAACTGTAAGAACCTGTTGTGAATTTATGAACTAATTATGATTTATCGATGAGCCATCGTCCTCCACTTTCGTTTATTTAATTTTTAAAGTGTTCCTTTCTATCGTTAAATTTCAGTGGTCTAACGCAAGTGGTCAATATTTTGGTCTCCTGCATCATATGTGCACAATGAGTCTTTAATTATTTTGAATCGTGACCTGTTAATGCGGCTTTAAAATTCGGAGATAGAAGTAGCAAGCGGATTGTATGAAAATACTGTTTTATATTGCCCCGTTTTTAATTCGTTCATACTAGTTTCTTGTTTACTGCAACTATAGATATTTTGCTGCAGCTTACTGTTTTCCCTAATCTGGCTGCTCTCTTAGCTAGAGTATTAGCTAGGTCTCAGTTCCATACCCCTGTATAACCTTTAATTTGTCTGAAACCTACCTGCCAGTTGTGATGCTTTAGTCTTCTGATATAAGATTGCATTTCTTCAAACAAAGAATTCTTATATTTCCGATTTGGTAACGAATGAAAAGCTATCCTACTGTCGGTGTAGATTATTGCATCTCTCTCACTATTCCTTAGATTATTCAGTAACACTAGCACACTTAGAATGGTAAATTGTTCTGCTTGGTTATTTTAGCATTTGTTATCCATTTCTTGTTGTAGCTGATGAGTAAGCGTGTTGTTTATTAATACTGTTATTTCACAGTGATTTACTTTCGTCCGTGTATACTTCAATAGAACTGCTCAGATTTTCTTTCTGTCAGTTTTTCTTGAAGTGTCTGCTGGGTTTGGCTAGCTTCTATACCCCAGGGTGAGATCTATAGGCTTTCTAGCGTCTTTAGATTGAATGTGTTATAAGATTTTGCTATTTTGGCTAGTGGATCGTAGGAAAATACGCTTTTGTGTTCCCCCGCTTTTAATTCGCTAATACTAGTTTTTTCTTATCGCACTTATACATATTTTGCTGTAACTTACTGTTTTCCGAAATCTGGATGCTCTGTTAGCTAGATTATCGGCTAGGTCCCTGTCCCATATCCCTGTACGACCTTTAATCCATCTGAAAGGTACCTGCAAGTTGTGGTATTTCAATCTTCTGATTTAAGATTATATTTCTTCAAACAAGGAGTTATGATATTACGGATTTCATAACGAATGGGAAGTTGCACTGCTGTCGGAGTGGATTATTGCAACTCTGTCAATATTCGTTAGATTAGTCAGTGACTAAAGCACATTTGGAGCAGTAAATTGTTCTGCTTGGTTATTTGAGCATTTGTTATCCATTTTGAGCTGTAACTGATAAGTAAGCATCCTGTTGATTGATAACATTATTTCATAACCTATCCCGTCGTCTGATTTGCTTCCATCCGTATACACTTCAACAAACTATACCTATTTCCTGTCTCTGAGTTTTTCTTGAAATGTTTGCTGCGTATAGCTAGGTTCTGAACCCTAGGGAGAATCTATAGTCTTTCTGGCGTCTTTAGATTTGACTATGTCATAACACTTGGTTATTTCTCGTATCTTAGTAGTTATGGGTATGAGGCTTGCTGAAACACTTAGTGCTTCATTGAACGACGTCCTGTAAACTTTCGTTATCGTTAAATGAATTAGTCATTGCGCTCTGTTGATTTTAATTCGATTTCATTCTTGCTCTATTGCTTCTACCCATACGAGTGAGGTATACGATAATATAGGTAATATTTCTCCCTAGCTGATCCTGAAAGACCGTTAATTAAAACCGTACACCTATCTGTAGTGTGTTGAGTATGTTCACTGATTGTAAACTTAATATCGATTATGACTCATAGATACGTATTTTAGATGCCCTGTTGACGTGCTTTGTTCTTAAGGTAAATGCTAATTGTTGATGTCTGACAACGCCTTTTCTTGTGATGAGCATAGCTTTTGATTTCTATTCATTGAACTGGAGTTTGTTGTTATCAATCCAAGTGGAGATTTGTAGCATATCTGTGCTGCAAATGTTTTTCCTATAGTCCTTTCAACAGTAGAATCACATCATGTAAAAAAATCAGATATCAGAGAGTCCTTTGAGTAAGTAAGGTAAGCTAAGTAATTACTTAAATTACGGGTATATACCCTACGCACGGTAGCGGCGTGTCAGGCTGTATTCTTTCCCAGGACATTCAAATTAGCCCAATCTCTTTAAAATATTAGCCCACCAAGCTGCATCGAAGGCTCCTTGTACGTAAAGACTCGCCATCATTACACAGATTTCGGCTGTGAGACTGCTATCGACAAATATTTTAACTGCCATTAACAAATCAGTTGTGCCAATTTGTGGAGTAAAACTTTAATGACCTTTATGTAGAAGATAATTGTGTGGAGTAGATGAAATGGATCATCGGATGTATTAAAAGATTTAGCACGATATTGGCTTCTGTGTATAAAAGATTTAGTGTCGGATATTGGTGATTCCTATCCTACGTTCGTCTGCATGTTTGACAAACGGTATTATTTCAGATCTGTTCCATAGTTTCGGGAAGCATCCGGTTTGAAGGCAACGACTGTAAAGGGTAGAAATAAATGGAAGTAGCGTCTTAAATACTGTAAATGGAATTATCCCATAGACGCTTTTTCTCCAGCCTTCTTCCTGAGATCCATACATTCTAGGAAGTTACGTATTTGCTGTTCCGTGAAATATTTATCGTCTTCTCTTCGTCTAACTTTTGCGGTAAGTGCTAACTTTTTTACGGTAGTTATTATCTTTGTTTTCCTTATCTACTGGTATGAAGTAGTAAATCACATAGTTCAGTGTATCCTTTAAGTGTAATGTCACTGTACCGTCTTGTTTTTATAGAGTTTCATGAAGGATATCTTCCTTACTTTACATGATGCTAAACGACAGACAGCGTTACATAAATTGTTTCAATACCTAAAGTGCAGTGATGCTTCAATGATTGTAGTGTTTCTTAACGAACAATCTCCGTATATTCTATCTTCTCCTTAAGATCAAGGTTGAGTTCTTAAAGTCTCATGGTGCTTTGATACAGTCGCTTGCAGCGTTACCTTTTTGCCTATGGATTGTTAATTGGGCTGTCCTTCATGGGACTGGAGGTCTTTCAGGTTCAGTTCCTAATAGTTCTTTTGCTATGATGGCATTCTTGCATGCTGAATCTGTAATAGTTTCGTTGGCTTCACCAATCTTCTATGTCCGTTTATTTTCCCATCAACCTACTCAATTCTGTATCTATACTTTTGAAAGTCACTGTGGCAGTTGTATTTGGATTTTTCTGTTCCATTTCTTGTTTAATATACTCTTCAAAATCATTTAATATTTTAGAATTAACTGTGTAAATAACATGCTTAAACCACTAACACTGCATTGCAGTGGTGCATTTCCTATCACTAAATGAAAATTATGTTATACGACAAATTCATTCGTGGCAGCATTTCCAGTTAGTCATGATCGTACGAGCCATTCTCTAACTAGAGTTACATCTATATCACTTTTCCCAATACTACTATCGAATGAGGTAATGTCATTCTGTTAGTTCATGATAAGAAGATTATTAGCAGTGAAACATGCTTCCCTGTCTTTCCCCTTATCATTAGTAGTTATATTGTGAGACTTTGTCGAACAAGCGTTACTGTCTACGAAAATTAGCACTTCAATTCCACACTTAAAACTTAAAAAAGTTTGTCTAGTTTATCGGAATCAGTATTTATATCTCATTTAATGTCCATGTACATGCTGGCCGCATGAAATTTGCAGGACGTTTAGATGATGCCCTGGACCGCCGTCCTTAGTCTGAAGGTTGCAGCAGCATTATGGCATTTATTAATTTTTTAGTAGCGGTCACTGCTGCTTTGTGCCTTATATTTCCTGCAATAAATACTTACTGCTTCTTTACTGTTCAAAATACATTATTGTTTAGACAATAGCGTTGTTGGAAAGATATGACATCTGCGTTGGATGACAAGTTGGATGAAATTGTTTGTACCCATGTGAGAGTGTGCGGATTTACTAGCATTCACTGGTCATACACTTATGTTTTCGCCAGGTTCATCCACTGACGGTAGACACTCGTCTTCATATTCTATGATCACAATTATCTATTTATTTAGTGTGTGGAGTGTCCAAGCTACAAATATGATCTACTAATCGGCCTGTCGTCGCTAGAAACTCTGTTTTTGTCGCCAGGGAAAGCTCTCAGAGGACACTGTTGAATACATGGCGAAGAATGTGCTTTCCAGCGCCGTAGCCACAACTTGGTGAAGTTATTTTCTTCCACTTGTACACAGAGTCGGCATACGTTGCCACATCTTGCTTGGCCATTCAAAGCCAGGTGACCTCGTCCACATGCATGGCATCTTAAGCTGTCCCGTCATAGCATTAATCTGCAACGTGTGTCTCCAATAGTCATCAGTATTAAAGCCATTTCCAACTGACATTATTGCGGTTTGCAAGGCTGGTTGAAGAGAGCGAAGCATATTTTTGCTTATGAATGAAATGATTGCGTGAACAGGGAAGAAAGGATTTTTTTGTAATTTAATATACTCACGTACATGTGGACAATGTACGTAATGTATCACTTTGTCTAGATAATGTGGAACCCACTTGCATAGGAAACAATTAATAAACTATTAGACGTTGTACACAATATTGAAAACTTCAGACATATTACATTTGTCCTTTTGAATGAAAACAGCTAGATACTGAATTTAAATTTGACATGTTTCCTTTAATAGCATTACACGTTTTCAGCCGTGCACAACAATATTTTTTTAGTAATTTTGTTATTATAGTTTATTATTATTTTGGCTCAGCACGGCTGGCCCGAAAGCTGTTGCACACACATCAGCTACGAGATATAGAATTGACACATCAGTGTAGTTTACTTATCATTAACATTTGTAAGAAACTAATACAGTAAATACATCATAATAACTGTATACATCTAAATAAAATAATGGAACTGTAGAAGTAAAATAATTACGTAAATAGTGTTGTAGACACCTGAGTATTGTTTTATTAATTTATTTTGTGGATATGAAAGACTAGAGAGTTCAGTTGGTCAGATGTAACTTGTTACCACAACAGAGTCTCATCACAGTTAAACTAGAGATGTCGATAGCAATAATGATGATGAGGTCCCATACTCCTTGACAGAGGGTAGGGAACGATGCGGCAAGGTCCTAGCGGAGGTGGTTTGCCATTGCCTTCCTCCGACCGTAAAGATGATGGCGATGATGGTGAGGACGACACAACAACACCAAGACATCTCGTGGCAGGTGAAAATCCCTGACTCCGTCGTGAATCGAACCCGGGACTCTGTACTCGGGAAGCGAGAATGCTACTGCGAGACCACGAGCTACGGACCGATAGAAATGGTTTATACATAATAGTAGTAATGGTAATAATATGGAAAATAATTAGTGATAAACTTACTTTTCATCAGGTCTGAAATGGATGTAGTAATATACGTATACAAAAACATGGAAGTAATATCGTAAAATTCGTCTTTGGAGAGGAGCAGAGAATAATAGGATAAATTTGGCAGAATGTACAATACAGATAAAGGCAATGGAGGAATACGTAAAAAAGGTAGGACCGAGGGAAGCAGTGAGAGTGTGTTACATTGAAGTTGCATCAGGGCTCAGTTTGGGAATCACATTAATAAACGTCAGCATTCATACTTCAAATGATCTTGGAGCAGGCAGTTTGATTATAACACGTATTTACTAGCTGGCAAAGGATTTGACCGTGGGTAACTGCAATAAGAGCATTGTCCCATATTGACTTCTACCTGTAGATTTGTCATTGGAATACATCTAAATTAATTAGGTTAAATGTTTCAAGCGAATAAATTAAATGTAACCATTTATGAAAGACGAGTAAAGTTGGAAATAGATGAAACTAGTTACACTGTCTGCAATAAAAGGAACGTTTTACCAGGAACTGTTTGTCTTGCATATTAGTTCACTGCTATTTTTGGCATCGAACTGCCCCCCGTCACTGTGACCAGTTCCATTGAAAAAGATCAATTTAGTGAATTGGTCGTTTAATTTACTGCAGATGTATTTTCTGTTCCGTCAGAAGGCGAAAACGGCTCCTGCGCCGCCTCACAGGAAACAACATTGCGATGTGTCTTGTCATGTGGAAGAAGGTAATAAAGTTTTGTCTGGCAGAAACTGGTCGTACTTTCACGGTGACCACCAAGAATATATAACACCTGCTAAGGTCACAAACTTACTGCATGTTTAGTATCCGTCCCTGTACACGGCATTTTGCGCGGTGTGGAAGAACCCATATCTCGTACTCCCTGCCAGTGAGTAGACCGCTTTTGATAAAAACTGTCACACACAGTAGTCAGTATACTTTCAATATACAAGAATCTGTCGAATACCAGTACGCCACAGATACCACATCCTTGGCAAGGTTCAAATCTAGTTTTCTTACTGTCACAAATTGTTTTAGGGGGAGATTTACTATCTTTTGGTTCAAAAAATCGTTTTTTTTTAATTGCATTTTTGGATCCATAAAAGTGTTTAGAATCCACCCCTGGAACGGTTTTTCCGAATACAGAACGGAAATGTTTGTTATTCGCGGTTGAACAAAAAATGCACCAGCCTGAAATCGGCTTTTTTCACGCACAAGTTTTTTTTTCTTTTGGAGGATGAGTTATTGTACCGGTGCTTGGGAGGAAACACACAAAATTCAGATGAAAGTTTGAACGCGTGTTTTTGGAAATTAGCCCCCAATCATTTGCATTCTGGAGCGAAGACTGTGGAGATTGCGACTTCCTGCCAGTGAGCAGCTTCAAAGAAGGCGATTCAGCAATGCTGAAGACCATGACAACGATGGACGTCACCCTGGGACTCTATTTGACGCAGTTCGCCAAGCATTCGGACGACCACCGGGTTCCAGCGGCCGAAAACCGCTTGTCACCAGGCGTAGGAGCGGCTCTGGAGCAGCGCAAGATGCCCCAGATCGAGTAGAACGCCCTCTATGAGGAAGAGGAACGACTAGTTTATGGATCCGGTATAGCAGATTGAACGTAAGTTGCATAATATTGCATTTATATGTAATCAAAACTTCAAACGCGTTTTTATCGAAATGACATTTTTTTGTCACGCGGTATGCTAACTCCAAATCTACTGAACCGATTGGCATGATTCTTTGTTTCCGATGAAGCTAACTGAATTGTCTAAGAGTTGTAACACTTTTATTCCGATCCATCAACTATAAATACTTTTACTTGGCAGACGAAGTCGAAGAACCGATGAAAAAAAACCTGTTTTCTTCAAATGGCCGCCATTTTGTTTCCTATTGTCCAAATAACGTAAGCGAGGTACAACTCCTAAGGAATCCTATGTACTTCGCTAACGTCAGCTCAATTTTGATTTCAGACGAGCCGGATGACCTGTGACATATCGCGCGTGGCGGTCTACATCGAAATTTTGTGTCGTTCCGACGGCACTTTGCTCTTCGACATTTCCTGTCGGAAAAATTCAAGTTTGTAGAGGAAATATCAATAAACATTTTGAGCAAATTTGACATTGATATCTACAACACATCCCGAGAAAAAAATTCTCAAAGAATGTGCTTCTTTCCGGCGAAAAATAGTAAACCTCCCCTTAATAGCGTATTACTATATTTTCTGTATTTCCGAGTATTTAGTGTCAAGTTGTTTGTACTTCACATGTCCCTATCTAGATGACTGGTCAACATGAAATGATTGCCATGAGAAGAACCCGGGTTCTTCCTTGGTTTGAAGGGTTTGAGCAGGATGCACTCAGACTCGCGATAATAACTGAGGAGCTACTTGAATGCGACATAGCTGCTCGACGGTCTAGAAATTCGGCGAAACGGATGGTAGCGCGGTGTCACCTCTATACCGCACCGGCATGACGCCGCATAACAGGGGATGACACGGCGGCCGGTACACGTCCCTTAGGCGTTCACGGCCTGACCGAGTAGCGCGTTTTTTTCTTTTTCTCATCTGGGATTTCCGTTCTCCAACAGCCTCTTTATTAGATGCAAACGTATCCTCAAGTCGAAAGAAGTTAATAATTATTCATCAAGCATGTGATTTTTGGTCATTTTACAACTGTTATGTAGATGCCAAGAAATACAGCTTAGGAGTTACAAGTGAGTTTCTCGACCGGATTCTAGCTTGGCACAAACTGCAGCGGCAAACTCTCTAACCCCAGCAGGCTTGCACTTGAAATTGGACTACTGGGAGCAATAATGTTAACCTGTTCGTCCCCCTCCCAGGGCTGGATTTAACTTCCACAGGGAAGCGGAGGCGGCTGGCAGGTGTTTCCCCAGGCTCTGCACAGCACCGCTCTTGGCGGCCAGCGATACCTGTAGCTCTCCACCACGCGCCCTGCTCCGTCCGTTTCAGAAAGGAAGGTATTTATCTCGTCAAGCAATAAAGAGGCAAAAGTTAAGGGCAAGTTTGTTATACCATTTACGTAATCACCACACAGTAGATCATAATATTCATCCAGCATCAAATAATTTCGTAATACCGAATTCAATCTTCCGGAACTGTTTCACCGCGGAAGATCGTCATATGGTCCTTCCTTTCAGTCATAATACTAACTTCGAAATGGCAGATACAGAGATAACAGAAAAGCAGCTACAATCGCTTAGTGGAAAGGCATCAGGACTAGATGAGATACCTATGAAATTCCACAAAGACTTTTGCAAAACAATTTTCACCCCTTCTAGTAGCAATTAGTTATAGATCGCTGGAGCAACGAAGCGTACATAGCAACTGGAAAAAAGCTCAGGTCCTTCTGGTTTTCAAGAATGGTCATGAAACAGATGCACTTAATTATACGCCTATATTGTTCACGTTAATCTTTTATAGATTTATGGAACATGTTTTATGCTTAAGAATTAGGAGAACGAATATCTCCCCTATAAAACTCAGCATGGTTTCCGCAAACAGAGATCTTGCGAGACAGCTCGCTTTGTTCCTCCAGGAGATACATAGCGCTGTACACAACGACCCTCGGGTTCATCCGTGTTCCTTGACTCCAGGAAGAAATTTTACACCATCCCGCACTGCCATTTCTGAAAAAACTACGAGCTTACTGAGTATCGGACCAGATTTTTGAACGGATTCAAGACTTCCTTGCAGGTAGGAGTCAACACGTCGGCCTTAGCGGAGTAAAATCGTCAGATGTAAGGGTAACTACTGGGGTACCCCAAGTAAATGTGATAAGTCCGCTACTGCAGATAATGTGTATAAATGATCTAACAGAAAGCGTCGGAAATCCTTTAAGACTGTTCGCAGATGATGCAGTTCTCTGTAAGAGGTAGCAACGCCGGAAGACAGTATTGATTTGCAGATTGACGAGCAAAGGATTGACGAATGGTGCAGACCGTGGCAGTTGAACCTGAACGTAAATAACTGTAACATGTTATGCATACATATGAAAAGGAGTCCATTACTGTTCAACAACAAGGTTGATGAGAAACTGATGGGAACGGTGTCTACCGTAAAGTACCTAGCAGTATACCAGACTGAGATTCATAGGAAGAATCTCTGGGAAATATTACTCATACACGAAGGAAGTGGCTTACAAGTCTCGTTTTTGACAGATTCCTGAACTTTCCATCAATCCGGGTTGCTTACTTCTTAGAACTGATAGAAGAGATAGAGAACATCCCCTGAAGAGCGCCGGGTTTCCTTCCGGGATGTAGTAGTCAGCTCAGGAGCGTTACAGAGATGCTCAACAAACTCCAGTGGCTGATGTTGCAAGAGAGGCGTTGTGCATCGAGGAAAGATTTCCTATTGAAATTTCGAGACAACACTTTCTGGGAAGTATCGGACAACATGTTACTTCCACCCACACACATCTCGCGAAATGACCACGACGAGAGAATCCGAGAACTTAGAGCTAACACAGAGTCTTACCAACAATAATTCTTCCCTCGCGTCATTCTTCAGTGGAACAGGAAAGTGTGAATCAGTTAGTCGCACTAGAAGCACCTTCCAACACAGCTTGTCGAGTGTGATGTAGGTGCTGATTTTCATTGGCAGTCAAAGAAGAGGAAACGATGCTACCAAGTATCGAGTGAAAAAGTTTGAGACAACAAGGCTTTAAACTCACATAGACGACGAACTCATTTTAGACGGGGCAGAATCCTTGAAGGTCAGTGACAGAAAATGGGACAGTTATTTCAATGCGAACTCTTCCAGTCTTGCTATAATCAATTTTGGGAAAAGACGAACGCTCTAAATGAGGATGGCTGGTTGGAATTTAAACTCCTTGTGTCCAAAAGAGCGTCTTACTCACTTCTCTATATCTTTCTGGGCTAGTCCATGTATACATATCTAAATCTAAGTTAGACTTGCCCTGTAATTGGGTCTTTGGTGTCCACTGAAATTGCTACACACGCAGTCCGATAGAAGATAGCAAATATAGAGAAAATAAGCATGTAGCCATAATCAAGCAGCGACGGTTCGACAGTTACTCAAAATTTGTGTCAAAGAAAGGATCAAAGCTCCCGTAACTGCTTTTCATCGCGCAGTCTGTCGTAGAAACCAAAATATGCCCTCCTCGTGAGAATTTGTCGTCTGCTAACTTCACCAGTACGTCACATAAGTGATTTATTGTGTAAAACAAGTTATTTCAGATCTTCATCATTAGTTTTTTAAGGCCCGAATTCAGAATTTCTGGTGATGCTTAGTGAATGCATCCGTTTATCTACTCCTCTTCCTCTCCCTCTCCCTCCCTCTCTCTCTCTCTCTCTCTCTCTCTCTCTCTCTCTCTCTCTCTGTGTGTGTGTGTGTGTGTGTGTGTGTGTGTGTGTGTGTGTTTGTGTGTGTGTGTGTGTCTGCGTATATTTGTGTGGTGTGGGGAGGGCGGTGATCGCGTGGGAGCGTTTTGGCTGATAGACAAGTGAATCGTTGTGTTTCATGACGGGTGTAGCAGGTAAGCAAACATACGTATGTGAATACGTCGCGGAAGTGTACGTGAACGTCTAAGTATTTTAATTTCCTCTTTACAATACTTTTAATTTCAATTTAAAATCATCTTGATCATGTGCGTTCTGATTTACCACTGCTTAATGTCCGTTCTGTTTTGAAAGACATCAGAAAGGGCAGCAAGATAAATGCGGTGAATATTATCGTCGAATCCAATAGCGCCACCTTCTCGTTCCGAGCACGCACACTTTTATCTGTTCCTGGGTCAGTTCACATATGCCTTTCCTTTCGTATTCAAAGAATTGACGCGATCTTTGAAACTCAATATAGGCCTTAGATTTAGATGCATTAGGAATTATGGTAGCTATTGATAGGGATGTGTTTGGTCAATTAACATACACAACTGAAGTTCGGAGTAAACGAACACTTGGTGGCGTGCAAAAATTAGTCGTGAAACACAGCAGCGGTCATATAGAGGGGCAGATGTGTTAAGAGCATACAGTTTATTGATTACCATGTTCAGTGCCAAGGAACTGATTGTGCCACAGGATTGTGATGTGATCCAGGACAGAAAGATGGTCAGCGTCGATCTTCATGTCATTTGGCTTTTTTATTGCACGTTTACATTTCAGCTGACAGTGTAGCTATCACGTATTTATATCAGCCATCGGTGACTGGCAGCTGAAATGTAAATCTGCAGTAAAACAACCATACGACATGAAGGCCGATGATGACTTCTTTCTGGCATGGACTCACTCATTTCCACTAGAGGACTAAGACGCCTCGCTTTTGTATGAAAAAGTGCACAGTTTTCAAATGTCGGAAGAGGCAATGCCGCAATTGATGTTCAAAACGGCAGCTTTCATGCTCCGCCCAGAAAAGAAAGCTAGTAGCTTAACACTACCTCAACCCTGCTCGAATGATCAATGTTCGCAAATTCCGGTACACTTCAGTTTCGACTACTATCGAAGTTTGGACGACCACCAAGGAACAAAAGGAAGAGTATCGGTAAGAAGAAATTTACCTTGTGCAAGATCGAGAGGACATTCTTACGTTCTCAAGCTCATTCACTTTATGAAGGAGGCATACATTTAGCAAGTAGTAGTCGATAGTAAAGTATGTGGTCGGTAATATTTGGAATAAGTTCATTGTACAATATATCTATGCGCTACCTAAATGCCTAAAGCCATGACTGCAGTAGTTCATGTATAAATTATTTGTATACTTGGGTTAATTAAGCCTGATTTATAGCCAGTGTGATGTATGCGTGAATAATGCAAGTCGAGTCATGAGGCACGAGGATAAACGGACCCTCTAGTTCTTTGATCAACCATAACACCTAGCTAATATAAATTAACATTATTTCCGCACGAGGTATGGTGGCGTTCCTTTGCAGCTCTAATGCCTTATTGTGTTTGGTTTTCAGAACCTGTGTTCTGGATCATTCCATTGCGTTACATAAGCCAGAACAAGTGACGCATCTCCGACGTAGTCAGTAAGACCGGGTGCCTGAGACGCAACCTATGTCCAAAAATTCATAACCATATACTATCCAGAATGATACTTTCACTCTGCAGCGAAGTGTGCGCTGATATGAACTTCCTGGCAGATTAAAACTGTGTGTCTGACCGAGACTCGAACGTGGGACCTTTGCCTTTCTCGGGCAAGCGCCTACCAGCGGAGCTACTTAAGCACACCTCGTGATCCTCCCTCACAGCTGCAATTCCGCTGCAGAGTGAACGTATCATTCTGGAAACATTCCTCAGGCTGTGGCCAAGCCATGTCTCCGCAATATCCTATCTTTCACGAGTACCAGTTCTGCAAGGTTCGCAGGAGAGCTTCTGTGAAGTTTGGAAGGTGAGAGACGAGGTACTGGCGGATTTGAAGCCGTGAGGATGAGTTGCGAGGCATCCTTGGGTAGCTCACTTCGTAGAGTGCTTGTCCGCGAAAGACAAAGATCCCGAGTTCGAGTCTCGGTCCTGCACACAGTTATAATCTGCCAGGAAGCTACACCATGTACTATGTTTCGAACTTATTCCACCTAGCTCTCTTAATGCACATTACTAGCATATTATGCTTCGTACTGGGACTGAAAAGTGTAATATGTAACACGCTGGGAAGAAACGTTTGGAGTTGTAACATAAGTAAATAAGATCAAGAGGGACACCATCAGGGCTATAGAGATAGAAAGGCAGCCAAAACATGGCTACAATGTCGATGTATCTCTCGCTATGGAGATACAGGAAGAAATATATTCAAAGAAGGGTTATAGGATTCATATTTACACTAGCAATGAAATTGTTAATAATTAATGAATGCCAGAAAGACGGCGACGTCCAATAGTCTTCGTGGTCCGCCAAATAATTCGAAATAACACAGGCTGATTCACCATTAATCCATATAACTGTCAGTTTTCTTAAGAAGATATGGATAACGTTGAAAATCGAAGTATCAGTTTACACTTTTTGACTTTGTACTATCAATAATAGAGGAAATGTAATTGCACCTTTCTCCGATGGGAAATATGCTTTACGTAGAAAAAACTATTTTATGTCAAATGTGTCAGTCTTCTGACATCTTTGTATCTGCTGTCACTATTCTTTGTACGTTGTAGAAAAATGTGTACTAGATATGTGATTTAAGACATGAATAAACTTAAAACGATATTTTTCATTTAACTATGTTATTACATAATAAAAAGCAGGAAATTTTAATTCTGAGAATATTCATTCTTCTCGTAGAGTAGCTGGTAAAACTTGATTCCTGGTATATCATGGCAACAGTGACTGAACTTGACAAATGCGTGTTATCGACAACGGACGTGAAATTCTTATTTTAATGTTCTTCCTCATACTACATATCTACTTTATTTGACACGATTAGTTAAACGTTGTCTACTAGTCTTGCCTTTCACGAAGCAGCTACGTATCTTACGGAATTTTACACTCTCAGAAATGCAAACAGCCCATGTTCCTCTGGATTAACAATGACTAGTACAGGAATCGTTTAGCAATTTTGTGATTCGCGCACTCCAGTAGAATAAAAAAGAATGTTCGTCATTTGAACATGATGGTTAATGGACCGCAATGCTCTGTTCCGTTTTCGAACAATCTTGCATTCCCACTGTTTTTACACGTGAGGAATATTAAAACAGAAAATGTATCCCAATAATTCCCATAGCCTTTATCAGATGAAGATAAACACTATAAATAGCTAGGGTGAATGCATCGTCAGTACATATGTTGCTAAGGGCCAGAAACCGTTCAGAACTCTGAGGGATAAAATCGCACCTTCGCTTGTAAGTCATGTGTTGGTCGCTTCTTCTTTCATACTGCTGTGGCCATAAGGGCGTTGTCTGTAGTGAATGTAAAACAGCGATACGAGTAAGTATAAATAATGTTATCAATGAAAAATACCAGTTCGTGCACATTGTCTCAGTGATAATGCCTTCGGTCGTTATTATAGTGGACCATCCTCTTTTATCTTGGGTTAAGATCCAGAAGAGATGGACCCATAATTTCTTTCATATCAGAATTTATCTCTACGGCAATTTCTCATCACACTCCACCGAATAGAGATATACAGCATACTCTCCTCCGTGGGTGTACTATGTCTCATTAAAGACCGTGTATTATCACGAATTCCAACCTGCCGCTCCGCAATAGATCATGTCGGCTATAAAATTTTTATGGCGTAGTTGCAGATACAACTACAGTTTTGTTATTCAGTCTGAACACCACAGCGTGATAAAAGGTGAATGTTATTGTTATTGCAACATAAATAAATACCTTAATCGGAAAATGTCAAGGAAAACGAACAGGGGTACATCGCTGTAAAGAATAAATTGGAAATATACAGCCAGTAAAATATTCTGCTCTTTTGTACTACCATGGTCGAAGCATTATTATCGTAATCATGAGCACTTTATATTCTACTAGCTCAAAAAGACCCAGTTTTTTTTTCTTTTAAGTGGGAGAAACTTGCTATTAGTCATCTCATTCATCTGAAATAAAATACGTCTTTTTACTTCTGTATTTTTGTTATGACAATAGCGATTGACTTCTGCAAAGTACATTCATTTGAGCTAAAGTAGGTGTTCCGATTTCGCGTGGTAAGAAAAGTAAGTTCTGTAGGTAATTCTACACGCGAAAAGGTTACGTATAGTTATCTGGGCGAGAAGAAGTATTCTTTTAAATTCACCCCGAACCACGGGAATGTTTCCCTTTGTGCTTTATTAGTAGACAGACTGTACGCTAACATAACCGGAAATGGGAGGTGATCGGTAACTTGGGCGAAATGAGTGCAGTTTATGGTGTGAATACCATCTTGGATTTTGCTTTTCCGGTTAATATTTCCAGTTGTATGATGTTGATTAGAAGCTTCTGGATGCAACATTGTTCCATTAAATAATTTAGTGTGAGACAAGGTTTTTGTGTAGTGCTTTTTGCGATCAGATTTTTTATTCCAAATAATGTACCAGCATATTGAGAACACTGAGAGGATTTAGGAATTATTTTGCAAATTAGCGCTTTCGTGTTGGGATGTCACGGTGTCAATGGAGTTATTTATTTTTTTCATTCTCTGCTATCTTATTCTGCGTCGCTGATCTGTTTGTTGAACTTGTGCGTTTACATCTCCTGTTTATCGGGCATGTGTGTTTTACGTTGACGACTACATTTTCAGCTGGTGCTAAACGATGGAATTCTGTAAACAAAGCATTCATTTCGTCGGCCGGGTCTAGTTATGGAATCGCTGTCAGCGTTTGTCGGAAATCTCGTGATCAGTATCTGTGATACAACTACCATTAGTATCTTCTTTCTCCTAAGATCCTGTAATGTTCTGCCTAATGCCTCCATTGACATTTTTATGGGCCATGGTGCATTCGCCCCATATCATGAGTTTGCAGCGTGTGAAAATTTTTTCAACATCATATGACTACTGTTAATAAAATATTGGACAGAAGCATACCTTCACAGTGCACCGTAATGTGTAAATAGGCCTTGAACATAAACTATCGCAAATCAACTCAGAAACAAGAATTTCAGTTGTTCTAATAAAACATTCCAATACATTTAGCTCACAACTAATATTTTGAATCATTCTAATACAATCTACAAGAGTTGATGCATCTTATCTTGTAGAAAATACGAGAACAATGCAGATATGAACGCGCTTTATGATGCGTAATACCAAACAGCAAGATGCATCCAGGGCTGCTACAACTGAGTTGGAGTTCCCCGATACTTAAAACTACCGTGTTCAGCTCAAAATGTAAAGAAGAAACTTTACGCCATATGTTTTGAAATCCCCGTACTACTATTCGGTGAATCAGCGAGAAAGTAAAATGAGAATTGAATGGTATATGGAACGGAACAGTGGCAGGCTAGGCTAGCATCTGCATGTACGGTCAAGTAGGCATTTCTCGCAATGTAGTCATATTTTTTCGCACTTCCTATATCAGGGTGAATGACTCGCAATTCTCGCGATTATACATTACATGTTTGGTACCCCTTCAGTGACCATTGGGATGGATGAGCAGGAACTGGCATGGTTATGGCAGCGGAATAGTGACAGAACGCTGTCACGGACGGTGCAGGCGGAGTGTGGCATGGACTGAGGCACTGACCCGTATGTTTTCCTGTCGATGCCAGCATGGCAGGACCATCTCTTGTATCACTGATTTCAGGCCCACGGTCCAGGCTTCGCCTCACGCAGTGTGTTCGGTTGTCAGTAGCTAGCGCTGGTCGCGTATTTGTCTCCCTTCGCGGTCGATACCAATGCAGTTGTCGGACTTACTGCTCCTCCTTAATTTGACTCGCACCTCGTGTTTCATGGCCTCATCCGGGAGTCAGCTCCCGGCTTGTTATCGAGCCATCAGCGGCATGTATACTTTACATTCGTGCAAACAGTGACGATTCGCGATGTTGCCACACCTCGTACGGATACTACAACATGAAAAATTTCTCAGCAGATGGCTTTCAATTTTCTTCTTTGATTACGTTCTAGAACACTCGAGAACATTCTAGAGAATTTAAAACATTCCAAAACACTTAGAAGTATTCAAGGACGTCAAAGAAAATTCTTAGACATTATGGAAAATTGATCAACTTTCGCAAACATTAAACAACACTCTGGAAGAATCTAGAACGCTTTGGAGCATTCTAGAAGAATCTAGAATGTTATAGGACATACAAAAATATCGTTAACATTCTAGGATGTTGGTATAAGCTACAAAACTTTAAAGAAAAGGAGATTTTTTTCCGCTTTGAATATACATTGAAGCGAAAGAGACCGAGGATGTTGCGGTGACGACCATAATGTGACATGTACCACCACGCACTGCGCAACCACTACAGCGCACAATGGGGCACCCTATGGTACTACAAGAGAGAAGCCAGTCATTGACGGTGGGTGGTGAGGGAGGTATCGCCAATTTCCATGCAAAACTCTCAACCTGTCTGCTAGTGCCATCAGACGGTGGCATGTTGTAGCTGCACTGAGAAGTGCTCGTGTTGCATGGGTGATACAGCTGCTGTACAAATGTGTCTCTCGAACTGTTCGTATGCTGGTTACTGTGTAAAATGTGCGCAATGCTATCATGAAGGGAATCAGTACTACGAATGTCGTCCAGATATTAGGGACAAATGCAAGTTATGACATGGACATTCCCATATCATCATTTGAAAGGGTGGTTAGTGTGGCTTTTGATACTAGACTGCTTGAATATGAATTTGATTTTGAATGTAAAATTTGGCTTTAGTGAGGTGTGCACTTTGTTATCTTACACTTTTTTTTTAATCACTTCACCGACATTCCGCATCTGCATTCTGAGGACTAAGGTAAGCACTATCAGGTGTGTAGAAGATGTGTCTTTTGCGCTATTGTAATTACTTGGAGCACAGAGCGTTTGGCACTGTTGATTGACAATCTAATCACACACTGATGTCATTGAGTTACGTATAATTTCCCTCCTATGGTACTGATATCTTGTTATTTTTTTCCTCTGTATTAAAATGTCACTTGTGGTGGAACGCAACGTTATGCATGAAAGTGACACAGACCACTGTTTTTCTAATGATCGAGTTTTATTCTAAGCACGGTTTCGTGCGTTTCTAAGCGTTCGAGGTCAAAGGGGTTCTTTGTTAGTGTTGTCAATTGTTAACATCTTTACCTAGTGGAGTATCACTGTTAACATCTCGTGGTATACCTGCCCGGCGTGTTTAAACGCCCGCTAGAAGGCATGGATCTCGATGACTGGTGCTAACCGGTACTGGTGTGATCTGCAAGCGTTGCAGTCGCTGGTGCAGTATTGGCTACGGTGACACCCACATTGCCCGTCCATAAATGATCGAGGCTGCCCTTTAGAGCCAGCAGTGCAACCGCTCAATTAGTTGTGGTTTAAATCTGCTGTTGTGTTGATCTCACTACACATTGTTACTTTAGTTCTGTATTCGCTGCCTCTTAGGATTTCATTTTCGGTTTACTCGTTGGACTTGTTATTCCGCCGCACCATCTTCAGTGTCTGTCTTTTTCTCATTGTTGTCCATCTGTTTCAAAAAATGGCTCTGAGCACTATGGGACTTAACATCTATGGTCATCAGTCCCCTAGAACTGAGAACTACTTAAACCTAACTAACCTAAGGACAGCACACAACACCCAGCCATCACGAGGCAGAGAAAATCCCTGACCCCGCCGGGAATCGAACCCGGGAACCCGAGCGTGGGAAGCGAGAACGCTACCGCACGACCACGAGATGCGGGCTGTCCATCTGTTTGTTTACCGTCTGGCGGGCCGCAGCCAAGTGGACACTCTTCGCTGGTTCTCGGGTTATTCCTGGTCTTGTTTGATTCCAGTTGTTCTACTCTTTCCTCTGCAGAAACAGAGTGTCAAGAAACGTAACAAAATTCTCGTATACCCTTAGCGTTCTTTTCTTCAGTAACTTTCCTGAGTTTCGTGGATGAAGTTCAGAAGTTTCCAGATTGAGATTTTCACTCTGCAGCGGAGTGTGCGCTGATATGAAACTTCCTGGCAGATTAAAACTGTGTGGCGGACCGAGACTCGAACTCGGGACCTTTTCCTTTCACGGGCAAGTGCTCTACCAACTGAGCTACCCAAGCACGAATCACGGCCCGTCCTCACTGCTTTACTTCTGCCAGTACCTCGTCTTCTACCTTCCAAACTTTACAGAAGCTCTCCTGCGAACCTTGCAGAAGTTTCAAGTTCAGAAGTAATTTCGTCGTTGCAAATTTCTTCCAATTTATATTTTGCGTCACATATAGGCATCAGAGTATACAGTCAAATGTATTCGGCAATAAGGAGAGTTTCAGATTCTTCCGATTCCAGAAGATATCTTTTGCAGTGTGAAGATAAGTATTTGGGGTGGATTATAACCCACCACAATGAAATTTTTAATTACATAAGAAGCATCGAATTTTACAAGGCGTTTCTTCCATGCATATGCGAATTTATGCTTTTCATACATTTTATGATTATGTATAGGATTTCGGTTTCGTTTATTTTTTTAAAATTTTCAGTGTGCCCTCCCAGTCTATGCACGACATCCAGACAGTAGTCAAACTCGTCCCACACTTTTGACAGCACCTCTGGAGTTACCTCGTTACCTCGTTACCTCACCGGCTAATGTGGCGACAAAATTAACCCAAAGTTGTAAGTGGAGAGAAAAACATAGAATGTTTCACAGGATCTCCCGACCCCACCAAAAGGACAGATACGGTGAGAGCTGTCGTCCTTGGAGGCCAGTTACGGCCCTTACAGCCATTCCACCCTTAATGCAATTCATTGTTAAGGAACGCTTTTAACTGCAGGTGCTAGTGGGATTGTGCACGTCCTACTTAAAAATGAAATTTTCGGCGTATTTTCGGAATTATGAGAAAAATCAATCTACGAGCGCGTGAGCTAGGTAGAAGCACCAGGAAGACCCCCCCCCCCCCCCCCACCCCTTTTCCGGCGTATAATCACATGAATGTGTAACTAGCATCTGGCATCAAAATAAATTGTTAGTTATGACAAGAAAGTTAAAATCCACCCAAAATATCTAGCTTTTTTCATGTAGAAGATACAGTCTTGCAATATCGGATGAATATTTCTGAAACGTCCTATAGTATAATGAATCTAGCCTTTAGTCGGCACTAACACAAAATCTGTTCCTCTTGAAAACAGTTACCTTTTGATGTGGTGGTGCTAAACTTTCGGCCTAAGGTCATAAGTAACGGCTCTTGAGCTCACTGGTTTGCAAATCATCAACCATTTTCTTACATATCTTTTCGTTTGATTAGGTAATTACAAACAGTAAAATTGTAATGTCTTGCTTTATAAGTTCTGCGGATTGTGAAAGAGTTCACCTGACCCCTCACTACAGACTCCATTTAAAGATGTCTTTCACCTGAACAAGCACAAGAACTTCGTATTAGTCATTTCCTCTCGCAAAAGGTGCTGCAGGCGGAGCGGTTATTTATACCGTCCTCCGTCAATGCCGCGCATCTTCCAGTGTGCGAATTTCCTTGACGCTGCCAAAAGACAACTGGTAATCCTGAAATAATACAAACACATAATGATTGAACAGTAATCGCCATCAGGCTCTGTCACCTAGAAAATTCTGAAAATAAATGCTTTATTGGCTATCATGCGTAAGTGTTAAATGTGTAGACACATTTTATTTCGCTTGATATTAAGATAAGCGTGCTGTTGGGCACAATGAAATATTATTTACCAGTGATAACGATATGCCTTTAATTCGAATAAGAACATTGGCCATTTAAATGCAATATTAATAATTAAACACGACAATCGTACTATAACTAATCTAAAATCCTAAGAAACAGGTGTGAATTTACAGTTACGTCAAACTACGTGTCCACTTGTGTCACCGCCACTGACCGAACCTAATAGTACGAGTCATGGCCCTCCTGCGGCCCATCCCTACAGTTTCCTGGCTCTTCGAAGGCTGACCTGCCCACCGTTTGTTTTTGAGTAGCCTTGAATCCTGTCGTCTCTTACATTCGAATGTAGCCAACAGGAGATTACCTAACCCCGTCCACATTTCAGGCCTTCTTCCCTTATGCTATGTTTGATATTAATTTAACTGCTTATACCCAAGACATATGTCTCTTTTTATTATACCTCTAGCTTCAGCTAATTGTCTTGTTAATTAGTAACTCAGGTCGCTCACTGTGCATAAGACTTCAATAATTACTAATTCCCTAGCCTCCCGCTATGACATCCAGCTTCATTCCATCAAAAAAAAAGTCCGTTTAACTTTCTCTGTAGGTGGTGTGGACGTTGTTGGCTCACACGGTGGCAAACGGACACTTCAGCAGGGAAAAAAACACGGAGGAAGGAACCTACCCATCGCTCCCAAGATGCTGCGCTTCCGGCAAGTCCCGCTAGCCACGTGCGCCTCTTAAAACCACTGGAATATCTCATCTTGCAAGGTCGCTGTGACCTTTATTTTCCAACATTTAAACTCAGTCGAGGATTATGTGAATGACCCATTTCACATCAACAACCCTGTTCACAGTTTGTTTTAGGAACATGCGGTGTATAGTTAAACATAGCAAAGCTCGGGGAATGATGTAAATTTTAACAAGTATTTTTGGTCGATTGTGGAGCACAGAACACGATAAGGATTTCTTTAACTCGTCAGCTGCTCAACAGTTTGCTGAATGATAAATCACGTAAAGCCCAACATAAAAACAACCATCGAAAAGACTCCACCGGCAACTAGTTGCAGTCCTGTGAGATGCATGCTAGTCTCGTAACCAACCACATTCTCCCAGACGGAGTCATGGCGAGGGACTACCGTGGTGCAATGTATGCTTTCTACAAATAGAAATGGTGCCGTATCTTCGAGTTACCATAACACGAAACATCTTTCCGAGGTTTCGCAAAAGTGAATGCACAGTTTAGACTTTAGAAGGCAGACCCCCACACGTTGGGAACCCTACAGTACCGTATAGAGCCTTTACACGGGAACAGCAGTAATAACTGTGGACAGTTTTGTGTTAGACGAAGAACTTGTGTACCAGAAAGTACATAACTCAGGCTTTACAATACAGAGTACGAATATAACATAATGTAGATGGAATCTTTAATTCTCACCTGATGTGCAGCGAGAATCACACATTAGGTAAAGTATGTTCGTGGTTAGTGAAGAACTTTACACAACTATGAGGTGCTACTAACGGTAGGTAACTCGGCTGCTTAGCCCGTGTGGAATTATTAGAAACGACAGATAACAAAGCAACGTTACCACTAATGGAAAAGTGACTTACTGACAGATTGCAATTCTGTGCAAGGCGTATCCTGATGTTCATATTCCGCGGGCTGTGTCCTTACTGAGAGGGTTGTTCAGGCACGACCAGATATCGCACGTAAGCAGGATTGAAGGCTGGTAATTCTGAGAAAACTACTGTCAGCAATGAACCTATGAGGGGAGGCGATGAGTCCAACAAGGACATCTTAAACGGTTTAAACATTGCCCTCGCTATGAAAGACTGCGATTACGGGTGACTTCATTGGTATGGGTATTATGCCGTGGGCATGTTTCAGAACCTAATGTTTCGTCTCTAAATGCTACAGATGTACTCAGACAATATTTCTGTTAGTCGATAGACCAAACTTGAAAGAGCTACACTCAGCATCCCTACGGTCTTATGCTAACTTGTCGGTTTGAGCGATAGCTGCTTAATCCGCTGCCGTATTGGTGACTAGCCGGCAGTATTAAATGGACACAAATTCACCGCATCACTCTCGTTAGTCGTGTAGGGGATGAAATCGTGTTGGGTATCATATCATTATTTGGATGTGACATTCAGACATGACACTATTTCTGCCGCTAAGGCTTCTTATTTCTATTTCTCCACAATGTCAAACATTTCCATGGAGTGACACGTACTATTCAATTTTTTGTAGTAGTTTTGTGAATTATTTTCAAACATGAGACGTGTGGTGTCGCCGCCAGACACCACACTTGCTAGGTGGTAGCTTAAATCGGCCGCGGTCCATTAGTACATGTCGGACCCGCGTGTCGCCACTGTCAGGATCGCAGACCGAGCGCCACCACAAGGCAGGTCTCGAGAGACGTACGAGCACTCGCCCCAGTTGTACGACGACGTTGCTAGCGACTATACGGACGAAGCCTTTTCTCTCATTTGCCGAGAGACAGTTAGAATAGCCTTCAGCTAAGTTAATGGCTACAACAGCAAGGCGCCATTTGTACCATTGCATGTATCTTAATGAGTCTCACTTGTATCATCAAGATTGCTGTATACCAAAGGATGCCATAAAAGTTAAGTGTTCTAGTAGCTACGTTCTTTTCTTTATCACATTCATTACGTCTCCTGTTTCAGACCTAAACTAGCCTGCGTGAGTTGACGCGTGCCCTTTCGGCTACTTCACTGTGGACTGGCTGCCTTAGCAGTCCACTACAAGACGTTTCAAAAGTTACTAATTAAGAGACAGTGAAAATCACTGTACGGCTACTAACATTAATACACTGAAAACCCAATGAAACTGGTACACCTAAATATTACCGTGTAGGGTCCCACAAGCACACAGAAGTGCCGCAACTTGACGTGACGTGGACTCGACTAATGTCTGTGCCGGAGGGAACTGACACCATGAATCCATAAGAGTACGAGAGGGTTGCACGTTGCAATGCATCCCAGATATGCTCAATAATGTCCATGTCTGGGGATTCTGGTGGCCAGCGGAAGTGTTTAAAGTTAAAAGAGTGTTCCTGGAGCCACTCTGTAGCAATTCTGCACGTGTGGGGTGTCGCATTCTCCTGCTGGAATTGCCCATGTCCGTCGGAATACACAATGGGCATGAATGGACGCAGGTGATTAGACAGGATGCTTATGTATGTGTCACCTATCAGAGTCGTATCTAGTTGTATCACAGGTCCCATATCACTTCAACTGCACACGCACCACACCGCTACAGAGTCTCCATCAACTTGAATAACCCCTCGCTGACGTGCAAGGTTCTTGGATTCATGAGGTTGTCCGCATACCCTTACACGTCTATCCGCTCTATAAAATTTGAAACGAGACTCGTTCGACCAGGCAACATGTTTCCAGTCATTAACAGTCCAATGTCGGTGTTGATGGGCCCGGGCGAGGAGTAAAGCTTTGTGTCATGCAGTCATCAAGAGTACACCAGTGTGGCTTCGGCTTCGAAAGCCCATATCGATGATGTTTCGTTGCATGATTCGCACGCTGACACTTGTTAATGACCCAGCACTGAAATCTGCAGCAATTTTCGGAAGGATTGCGCTTCTGTCACGCTGCACGATTTTCTTCAGTCGCTGTTGGTCCCGTTCTTGCAGGATTTTTTCCGGCCGCAGCGATGTCGAAGATTTGATGTTTCACCGGATTCCTGATTTTCGCGGTACACTCTTGAAATGGTCAAACGGGAAAATCCCCACTTTGATGTTTCACCGGATTCCTGATATTCGTGGTACACTCTTGAAATGGTCATACGGGAAAATCCCCACTTCATCCTCCTCGGAGATGCTGTGTCCCATCGCTTGTGCGCCGACCATGTCACCACGTTCAGATTGACTTGAATCCTCATAACTTGCCATAGTAGCAGCAGTAGCAGATCTGACAACTGCACCAGACATCGCAGCGCCGTATTTTGCCTGTTTACAAATCTCTGTGTTTGAATTCGCATCCGTATACAAGTTTCTTTTGCGCTTCAGTGTATAAGAAAACGGTACGATGCGTTGCTACGCACCAGCACCTTCCTGTTGGGTGCCTATTTTATTGGGAAGTGTATGAGTGTGGTTAACATGCTGGTGTGTGAGACGACTTTCTGCAACTATACTCAGCAACCACACCCCCACTTACCTTATACCACCTATTTTTACTAGAAACTTCTGCTGCTGTGCGATTCTACGTTTTGCTGCAGCTGCAGTACTTAACTCTGACTTACTGGCTAGAAAATGGCGAGGTGTCACAAATTATAAACGTAGGACACACTTCTTAGGCAGTATGTTTGCAAGTCAATCACGCACAAAAAGTTTCCAGTTATCCAGGCTCATGAAATTTGGAATCACAGCTCTACAGCTAAAACCGGCAACTTAAATGGCAATGGCATTAGCGTATCTTAGGCAGCAACGGGAAAATACTCATACTGAGCTATATACACTCCTGGAAATGGAAAAAATAACACATTGACACCGGTGTGTCAGACCCACCATATTTGCTCCGGACACTGCGAGAGGGCTGTACAAGCAATGATCACACGCACGGCACAGCGGACACACCAGGAACCGCGGTGTTGGCCGTCGAATGGCGCTAGCTGCGCAGCATTTGTGCACCGCCGCCGTCAGTGCCAGCCAGTTTGCCGTGGCATACGGAGCTCCATCGCAGTCTTTAACACTGGTAGCATGCCGCGACAGCGTAGACGTGAACCGTATGTGCAGTTGACGGACTTTGAGCGAGGGCGTATAGTGGGCATGCGGGAGGCCGGGTGGACGTACCGCCGAATTGCTCAACACGTGGGGCGTGAGGTCTCCACAGTACATCGATGTTGTCGCCAGTGGTCGGCGGGAGGTGCACGTGCCCGCCGACCTGGGACCGGACCGCAGCGACGCACGGATGCACGCCAAGACCGTAGGATCCTACGCAGTGCCGTAGGGGACCGCACCGCCACTTCCCAGCAAATTAGGGACACTGTTGCTCCTGGGGTATCGGCGAGGACCATTCGCAACCGTCTCCATGAAGCTGGGCTACGGTCCCGCACACCGTTAGGCCGTCTTCCGCTCACGCCCCAACATCGTGCAGCCCGCCTCCAGTGGTGTCGCGACAGGCGTGAATGGAGGGACGAATGGAGACGTGTCGTCTTCAGCGATGAGAGTCGCTTCTGCCTTGGTGCCAATGATGGTCGTATGCGTGTTTGGCGCCGTGCAGGTGGGCGCCACAATCAGGACTGCATACGACCGAGGCACACAGGGCCAACACCCGGCATCATGGTGTGGGGAGCGATCTCCTACACTGGCCGTACACCACTGGTGATCGTCGAGGGGACACTGAATAGTGCACGGTACATCCAAACCGTCATCGAACCCATCGTTCTACCATTCCTAGACCGGCAAGGGAACTTGCTGTTCCAACAGGACAATGCACGTCCGCATGTATCCCGTGCCACCCAACGTGCTCTAGAAGGTGTAAGTCAACTACCCTGGCCAGCAAGATCTCCGGATCTGTCCCCCATTGAGCATGTTTGGGACTGGATGAAGCGTCGTTTCACGCGGTCTGCACGTCCAGCACGAACGCTGGTCCAACTGAGGCGCCAGGTGGAAATGGCATGGCAAGCCGTTCCACAGGACTACATCCAGCATCTCTACGATCGTCTCCATGGGAGAATAGCAGCCTGCATTGCTGCGAAAGGTGGATATACACTGTACTAGTGCCGACATTGTGCATGCTCTGTTGCCTGTGTCTATGTGCCTGTGGTTCTGTCAGCGTGATCATGTGATGTATCTGACCCCAGGAATGTGTCAATAAAGTTTCCCCTTCCTGGGACAATGAATTCACGGTGTTCTTATTTCAATTTCCAGGAGTGTATGTTAAATGCATGGGAAATGTATCTGATATAGAAGTAGTGGAGGAGATCAACGAGGAAATGGGAGAAGAAGAGATATACAGGAAAAGGAAAGAGATCGAAATGAATAGGGAGAGGTGGGACGAGAATATGAGCAGTGAGAGGGGTGGGACGACATAAAAAGAGAAGGAGGAGAGCGAAGGCAGAGTAGGGAGCTATAGAAGAAAATAGAGAGGTGAGGACGATGTGGACTTGTAGAAGACTGAAATAAAAATATGTGAGATTTATTTGACATGCACATAGAGGAGGACGTCAACAGGGAATGGGGAGAGGAGGAGATAGAAACAAAAGAGGTGCAGATAACAGCAAGAAGGGTAGGATGGGTTAGACAGAGGGAAGAGGAGGATCTGACATGTAAGTTGAGGAAACGATCAACAGGGTGAGAGGTGAGGATGAGATGGAGAGAGAAAGGAAAGAGATGGAGATCAATTGGAAGAGGGAGTGGAGGAGATGGTCAGTGAGAAGGCGAGGAGGAGATAGAGAGATAGGGGAGGAGGAGATGATAATACAGAAGTGAAGTGGAGATGGACAAATAGAAGACTGGAATAAATACATACCTAGGCATCTCTGCAACTTCAACTAGTTTTTTAATATATCTATAAATTTAAGCACTAGGAAGTCCTTTGTGAAGGTGTCTGTCTGGAGTGCAGCCTTGTGCGGAAGTGAAACGTGGACAATATAGCGTTCAGCCAAGAATAAAACAGAAGTTCTTAAATTTGTCGATACGAAGGAAGTCCGAAGGTTAGATAGGTAGACCACGTAACTTATGAAGAGGTAATGAATGTAAATGAGGGCAAAGAAATTTATGGTACAACATGACTGAAAAAAGGAAAGATCAAAAGAATACATCCTGTCACGTCGACATTATTTTTATGGGTGAAAACATTGTAGCGAGAGAGCAAGGTTTGGCAGTGGAAAGCAAGTCAAAGTGGATATAGGTTACAATAAACGATTATTAATAATGTCAATACGTCAGGCTACGCCACTCTTTTTTCGAACTAAGAAATTCAGACATCCTCATTTTGTGTAGTGGATTGCTTATGATATGCTAAGAAATTTCTGCGTTACATGGCAACTCGGTGAAGCTACAGGCGTTTTTAAACAGTTTTGTAGCAGATGACAATTCGACCTAGACTGCGAAGACTGAACACTAGTTATTGTTAATGACTACAATGAGAAAGTAAGGCGGTTGCAAATAGTTTTAAATGAAAGAGATATTTATCGGATTGTCTGATAGATAAATATTACAGTAAAGTGAGGAATCTCAATGCGTTGAACAGGTCGTCGTAATTTTCATTCCCCGTAGTGGAAGGGCAAAGTGAAAAATAGTATCGAATGTCTGACAAAATAAATTCAGTAAAATAAAAGCAATTCAGCAATACTCAGTGCATCAGAAAGCACTGAGGCGCTGCTCAAGCTAGTCATTTTCAATTCTGCATATAAAGTACTTCATTGTGAATTCGAGAGCAGTGTTCTGCGCAAGGTAACGGCAGTGGGAGGGACGCCAGTTGGCTGTACGTTAGCTGGCACGGAAGATGTCAGGGCCGTTGTCCTAAGATGAACTGCGAGCAAGACAGCGAGCATGCCTGGCGTGACGTACGGTGAGGTTAATCGCGGGGTGGCCATTCATCCCCACAACTGCTGCCGTGGGGAGCGCCATCAAGTAGACAAATGAGGCCACGGCTCCATCGTAAACATGAAGACGTTCAGTGAATACCGCACAGTACACGAGACTCCAATAGAAACGCGCAGACGAATTCTTAACCCGATACGTGTGTGTGAAAATCGTTACTAATATTAGCACTACAGGGTTTGTTAATGTAGTTACTCATCGTGATAACGGAGAGATTTTAGCTTATAAAGTAATCATTATCTGTTGTGAAGCCTTTATACAACTGTCTCATGAACTGTTACTGAGAAATTGACGCAACCAATTGTAAACTGGGCTACATTTTTAGCACAACATGTTTCTCAATCCTAGACGTACTGAAAACCATACGGAATTATATATAACGTCGTATAGTATAACAAACCTTAAGGCTTCTTTGCCTTCAGGCGCCGTCAAAGGTAATAGCGAACAGCAAATATGCATTATCAATCGTAAAACTCTTCTTAGCATATCTCAGGTTCGCCTGCTATACTCCCAAGGCACAGTTTTAAACAAAAGGCAGCAGTTTTCACATACCAAAGATAGTACTTTTCTGTAACGCATATCTCACAACCCCCAACGACGTTCCTGTTTATCATAGAATCTATGAATTTTGAATGTCAAATTCACTGCCGGCCGCGGTGATCTCGCGGTTCTAGGCGCGCAGTCCGGAACCGTGCGACTGCTACGGTCGCAGGTTCGAATCCTGCCTCGGGCATGGATGTGTGTGATGTCCTTAGGTTAGTTACGTTTAAGTAGCTCTAAGTTCTAGGGGACTGATGACCACAGCAGTTGAGTCCCATAGTACTCAGAGCCATTTGAACCATTTTTTGAATTCACTAAATTATAAACCATTACTTCACTTACACTGATCAGCAAGAACATTATGACCACCGATCTGCTGTCGAAATAAACCAGTCAAGGCGGTAGTAGAGTCCCCTGACGAGGAATGACTCCTACACAGGCCAGACGTATGTAGTATCAGTGAACGCGCTGTCTTGTGTAGAATGAGGTAGGCATGCGAGATGTCAGAGTTTCACCGAGGCCAGATTGTAGTAGCCCGAAGACTTGGCATGAGCATTTCGGAAGCTGCACAACTTTTCGAGCGCGTGGGGAATGCTGTGGTGATTGTCTTCAACACGTGGCTAAACTAAGTTCAAATCACTTCCAGGCGTCGCAGGGTTGGTCGGCCACCATTAATTGCAGATGTCGGACGTCGTAGGCTGGGCAGACTCGTAAAACAGGACATGCGGCGAACTGTGGCGGAACTAGCATCAGACTTCAATGCTGGGCAGAGAACAAATGTGTCTGGACACACAGTGGACCGAACACTCCTAGCAATGGGCCTACGCAGCCGACGACCCGTGCTTGTGCCAATGTTAACACCAAGACATCAGGAACTATGACTGAAATCGGCATATGACCATTTGTAATGGACGGTGGCGCGTTGGCACAGTGTTGCATGGTCTGATGAATCCCGATGCCTTCTTCATCATGCCGATGAGAGGACGCAAATCTGTCGTCTTCGAAGGGAACAGCTCCTTGACACCTGTCTTGTGGGACGGAGAGAAGAGGGCGCCGGTTCCATTATACTACGGGAAACATCAATAGGCATCCATCGGTGCAGTGGAGCTCGTGCAAGGCACCATGACTGCCAAGGTGCATGATACACTGTTGCAGACTATAAAGGCACATTTGCATGCCGTGCGTGAGTTTCCTCGGAAACGCGAAATCTTAATTAAATAATTAATCTCTGACAAATAAATAAAGTCTATGGCACAGAACTGCAGCGCTATGTCGCTGATAAAACAAAATACAATTAGGACACTCTTATGTTTCATTAAGAAGGTGGAGGTCTTGCAGAACAACTGGTGCGGGAAGCACGTATATTTTATTAACTGGCACACCGCCATATTTGATGTTATATAAGAACACTGCGAGTTGCAATCATACTAGGCACTCGATTCTGTAAAGAATTTATATTTATGAAAGTAAGTAGAATTATTTAACTGTAGGCTTATTCGTTGAATATATCTGATTTAACTAACTGTGTAAACTTTTTTATGTTTAGTAGACAGTCACCTCTGTACGACGTATTGACATGGCTGGCAAATTATTCGAATATTGAGATTTAGATTTTGAGTCCCACCTACCGCAGCAGTCTTTGGAAACGATTTAAATACGAAGTCCGATTATTTGAGTCTTATTTCACGGTCACCTACGAATAACATTGCATTTACGAAAAAGCCATTGTCAAGCGTCTGATACCAAATAATTAAACGGCCACGTTCCAGATAAGAAAATATTAATTACAACCAATCACTATCATACATATACAATAATTAATATTTTATTTATTTTATATTGGCGACTGCGTGTCGGACTTGTTATTTTGTCATTTGTTACATTGTTCTCTTTGTTTCATGTGAAAAATCAACTTTCTGGACCTGGACGTGAATGTATGAGAAATAACAAAAATCTGAAGATATTTTCCAATTCTAAAATTTTGCGGGAAGACGCAATGAAGCTTCCAGCGAAATAAGGTAAGACGCAGCATCTTTGCATTGGGAGGCTTCACCAGGCGCATAATTCAGTGTATTAGTAGATTCTGTCGTATTTCTTTCGCGCGTAGCAGTTTTCAGTGATAAATTTCATTCTCAGTACTTTTCGTTAATCAATAACTTCTGCATCAATACCTATACACGAGTGTACAATATGGCCGACTTCTGTACGATACGTTGTAACATGGCCAGCAGCCGTTAAAAATAATCCGATATTCAGTTTACAATTTAAGTGTCAAACTTTATTTTCTTGAAGCATATCTTACGTGTGGCATGGTCATAACTAGAAAACAATACGCAAAGATGGTACAGCAAAGACATACTATTCAGACGCAATCCGACTCGGACGAGAGACAAATGTTAGAAAATGACTTTACGACAGCAACCGGTAGTGACGATTCATCAAATATTGACGCAAGTGTTAACGGAAATTTTGACAATAGGCCGTCCACCACAAAAATTTCAAAGTCTCAGTCAGAGCTCATGTTAATACATGACGTCATGTCTAATGACGCGGCGGGGGCAGAGACCTTGCAAACAGTAAACATTGCCAACATGTTACAAATGCTAATGAAACAAAACGCAGAAAATATGCAACCTTAAAGACACAAAATGAACAGTTAAAGACACAAAATGACTAAATTAAATCTGACCTCATAGCAATCAAGGCATGTAATGACACTTTATGTAAATGTGTGGAACTTATAGACGCTACACTGACCAAACAGATGACTGAACTCAGTACGAAATTTCCCAAGCTTAATACGAGACAAGAAAAGACTACAAATGACGTAGCATTTTTACAGACACAAGTAAAAAACCTTAATGTCACGTGTGACGCTCTTACTGAACAAATTCAAACATATCCTTCAGTACATGACAACCTTTAAAAACGAATTACTGACGTACAGAATAAATTTAGCGATGTTGAACAACCACTGACTGACAGATTACAATCTGATGCCACAGCTCATTTTCAAAATATTAATAAAGAATTTCATGATTGGGTAGAGAGCAAAGACAAGCATTTTGACAGATGCATACGTGAAAATTTACCAACAATTGTGCACGACTCTGTAGCGGAATACATCACTAATAACAAACAGCTGATTAGTGACGCAGTACAGTCTGTCACTGCACCAATGAAACAATTCACGGATCAACCACAGTCTGAATGTAACGAAAATATCAGTCAAAATGTACAGTTCAGAAACGAATATACATACGAGTATGGCGCACACATACCGCACACGACAAACACACAAGAACAAAACACACCACGACAACAACACATACCACGTCGTGCAAACACAAACACAAGTTATTATCATGGTGAACCACAGCAACATTATCGTAATTACTCGCCATCTGAACATAACAGTAATTACAGTGGAACAAATCCATTTCATAATGCAAAGGAAGAAGAAAGCTTAATAAAACACAGGCAATTTCGGACTTTTATCTCAGAAAAACGAACCATTCATCCGGTGATTTTTCTTAAATCTTTTAGTAACGCATTTCCACGCACTTGGAGTGACCGGAAAAAGATTAATATATTGTCGGTTACATCCAAGGCGATGCAGCTGTCCGGGCATACAGTCAAGCTGACGTATGTTCCACGTACAGTGAGTTTGAGCGTGCCTTTCTGAACAAATTCTGGTCGCAATCCGTCCAGGAGCGACTCAGAAGACAAATTTTAGAACCTGAAACTTTTAACAGTAAAAATGGTAACTTACGCAGATATTTTGAAAAATACTTGAACTTGGGACATTTTTTGGACGAGCCAGTCGCAACACGTGATATACTCCGTGCGTTGAAGGCCAAATTGCCTTTCTACATTAAAGAAAAACGCTTACATATTCCGGATGACGATCCAGATTATTTTTTAACAGCTTTAGATTCGGTTGACATGTTACTAGAAGATCAGCGCTTCGCGCGGCAAAGCAGCAACCACAATGTTTATATTAGTGGTATGCAAAACATGCAGGCTTGCCAACTCAATTCTGGCGCGCCCACAGTTGGATACGCGGTACAGCAAAAACAGCAAACTCACATGCCGTCTCAATACGGAAATCAAAATCAACACGCGTATTCCAATACAAACGACAGTTACAACAGTAATAACACTTCATGCGGCAATCCTTACAAAAGGCACCGCGGTAATAACAACAACAACAACAACAACAACGGTAACTACGGACACAAATGTAACAACAAAAACACAAACAGAAATAGAAATAATAATAACTACGAGCCAAGACAGCATCAAGGCTGGACTCGTAGGGATCAATACTTTCATTCAAACACTGCTACACCACAGCAGCCACCAGGACAAAATTGGAGCATACCTTACGTCCGAGCCGGCCGGAGTGGCCGAGCGGTTAAAGGCGCTACAGTCTGGAACCGCACGACCGCTACGGTCGCAGGTTCGAATCCTGCCTCGGGCATGGATGTGTGTGATGTCATTAGGTTAGTTAGGTTTAAGTAGTTCTAAGTTCTAGGGGACTTATGACCACAGCAGTTGAGTCCCATAGTGCTCAGAGCCATTTGAACCATTTGAACCTTACGACCGACAGGTAAGTCATAATGCGCAACAGCAACAACAATTGCAAAAGTTTGGAGATCACAACAGGCAATATCCGAACGTGAATATAATAGAAGTGACACCTGATACACAACCTCAATCTCTGTCAGTACCTAATGCAAATGCTAATCCAACAAACTAGAAACAGTCACTTCTATGCCCCGGGTCGTGGCTGAAGAATTCTTGGGGGGCGACTTCAAGGTTAATCAGTTATTTGACACCACCACTGAACAACAAAATATTGATTTGCCTAATAATTCTAAACAAAAACTACCTGTTTTATTTATAAGATACAACCACAATGACAATATATCAGATGAACTTTTGCAAGACAGTACACAATCTCGTTCAAACACAAATGAAATTGTTTTAGCCTCTACTACTGGTGTAGTAGGTGGAATTCCAACTACTATTATCTTAGATGCAGGTGCAGCTGTGAGCGTTTTGTCTTTTAATTCTATAAAAAGATGTGTGAATTGGAGCCTGTGCCTGAGTTTCCCGCCCAAAACTGTAAAATAACTACTGCTCTAGGTAATAAGCCATGTAGGGTTAAGAAGCAAGTTTTTGTAAACATTAAAATAGGTAATGGAACCGTACAATGGCCATTCCTGCTTGTACAAAACCTTGTGACAAATTGCATATTAGGATTAGATATTATGAGCGAGAAGGCTGCATTATAGACTTCTCCAAAGGTAAATGTATTTTAAATCATAAAGGCAATGTAATTATTATTGATTTGGACAGGAGAACTCTAAAGCATGACAAACACTGTACAGGGTACAAGGTTCAGTTAGTACTTGACAATGACATTCAAGACATGCAAACAGACTCATCTGACACAGAGCTAATGGACTTGAAAACATTGCTTGATCATAAGATAAATGAAGCTACAGCTCTCAGTGTACATGAACGTATAAAACTACAGGAAGTGTTATCCAAATATTTACAAGTTTTTACCAAACGATTAGGTGTTATCAACATGTATGTGTACAAGATTGAAGTTAAGCCTCACAAGATCTTCTGCCACAAGACATATAACGTACCGTTATCTCAACGACCTGCTGTGTGGCAAGAATTAAAACAAATGTTAGACTGGAAGGTCATTGAACCATCCACCTCACCTTACTGTAGTCCTCTACTTGTTGTCAAAAAATCAAATGGTAGCATTAGGCTAGTGTTCGACGCACGAGTAATTAATGAAATAATTTTACCGGTTCACATAAAACCCGAAAATTTAGAAGAGCAATTACAGAAATTTCTAGATGCAGAATATTTTTCCACAATAGATCTCGCTAATTCATTTTGGCAAGTAGGTATCACTCCTGATTCTCGGAAATATACTGCATTTATGTTCGGGGGGCGAACCTATCAGTTTTGTGTTCGGATTGAATGTCAGTTCTGGGGTATTCATTACAGCCCTGGATACCGTGCTTGGCGATGATTTAGTTGAGACAGTCACACGCTATGTAGATGATATACTGATAGCTACACAGTCTTGGAATGAACACGTTGACACACTTCAAAGAATTTTAGAAAAATTTGCACAAGCTGGAGTCACAGCCAATCTTAGAAAATCAAAATTTGGTTGCAGTGAGATAAAATATTTAGGACATATCATTAATTCACAGGGCATACGTTCTGATCCCAGTAAATTAGATGCTATCAGAAACTTTCCTAGCCCTCGAACAAAAAAGCAGTTAAAATCATTCCTTGGGCTATGTTCATTTTTCAGGCGTTTTTTACGACAGCCACTTTTGAACAGTAAACATTTGTTAAATCTACTCAGAAAGAATCAAGTTTGGATCTGGTCGGAACAGTGCCAGAATGACTATAATACAATTAAACATGCTTTAGTGAATGCAAACATATTGAGCCATCCAGATTTCAATTTAGATTTTTGTATGACTTGTGACGCTTCACGTACTGGCTTGGGCTGTTGCTTATTTCAAGTTGTAAAGAATAAAGAAAAGGAACAGATAAGAATTATTGGATTTGCAAGTCGTACTCTAACTGAATGTGAGCATACATACTCCACTATTGAGTTAGAAACACTTTCCATAGTCTGGGCATTCAAGATATTCAATTATTATTTATTTGGCAAACATACAGTAATTTATACCGATCACCAGGCCCTGACATTTTTGTTAACTTGTAAACTTGTACATCCTAGATTATCACGATGGGCAGTTACTCTTCAGAACTACTCTTTTGAAATTAAGTGCATAAAAGGTAAGGACAACACCATTGCCGACGCTTTGTCTAGACTTCCACAAGGTATGAATGAAACTAACAGTGACTTAGAAAATATAAATGACTACAGGATTCTCTTAATGCAAGACAAGCAGTATCACCAATATTATACTGATATGTGCAGAAACATGGCTAAATTACAAAAATCTGATCCTCACTGGTATAAGATAATAACATTATTGGTAGAAAAACACAATCATCCTTTGACTAAGTATTACAAGTTACACAATGATGTGTTATTTTATCGGCGACATCAAAATGCTACTAACTGGTGTGTATGCATTCCCAAAGAGTCTGAACGTAATTTGATTTGGCACACACACTTAGTTTGGGGTCATTATGGGACGAAAAAGTGTTTGGCAAAGCTCAGCACATACTGTTATTTTAGCAATATGAGAAGAAAAATTTACAGGGAACTGAAAACATGTGTCATATGTTAAAAATCAGAACCTCAGAATTTATCCACAAAAACAGATTTACATTCTATTATACCGAGTAAACCCCTGGAAATTCTGTGCACTGACATCAGCGGACCGCATCCAGCAAGCTCTGGAGCCGTCAAATATATCTTAGCTTTTTACGATACATTTTCTGAACATGTAAAACTTTATGCTTTAAAATCCGCCACTGCAAATGGTATAATACGAAGATTCTCAAGTGATTACCTGACGCACGTGGGAAAACCTAAAGCAATTCTGTCAGATAATGCAGCATACTACTCTGGGTACAAATGGAGAAATTTCTTGAGGGACAATAACATTAAAAGTATATTTATTTCAAGGTTTAGTCCACAATGTAACGCGACTGAGAGACTTTTCCGAGAACTAAACCGATTCATGAGGACTTATATTTCATCAAAACATACTAATTGGGTGTCTTACCTCTTTTCGAAGACTTACACAATAACTTAAATATTTACAATACAAATTACACACCTAACGAGATCATGTTCAATTGCAAACAGAACGGTCAATGGATAGAACCATTACCTAAGTTGTCAGACAAGGAAATCACACCTGAACAGAAAATAAAAGAAGTATTGACTACACTGACACATCACGCACAGATACGAAACAACCATCGCGCAAACATAATAAAAAGAAAACAAAAATTCAAGGCAGGAATGCTTGTACTACTTCGTACTCATCATAAATCTGTAGCACTCAAACGACGCAATGCTAAGTGGCGTCTGCTATATGAAAGATCTTATATTATTGTTAACATACTGCATCTTGGTGCGTATCTGTTACAACATCCTAGAACTAACAAAATTATTCGGCTATACGCACACCGAGATCTTAGAGCATTTCATGCTAAATAATGTCAAAGTCATATCCTTGAAAACATTGCTAATCAACTCGCAAAACTCTGTTTGCTACAACACAGATAATAAGTAGAATATAAATTTTCATTTCAGCTGTACCAGTGACGCAGTTGAAGACAGAAGAACTTTTCTTTCAACGCCGCGGCACTACCAAGAAGACTGAATATTAAGGTAAAATTTATGATTACGTAGCAGTGAATGATATATTAATTTTTCACGGAACATATGTGACTGTAGGTACCACTGACTTGGTATGACACCTGACGAACCGACAGACGTCATCTGTGAAGCGATCTTTTACTTCGAGAAATAGATTAGACGCACATCTCTCAGCAAGAAAAGCATCTACCAGTAGCCAAGGCAACACCGACACTACAAACACACTCACAAAACTCGAGGAATCTAACAGTTTTCCTTCTCTTATTATTTTGAATATTTATTGAGTAGTGAAAACGCCTGGTCTTGCCTACTGATGTAATGAATGTTGTGTCTAACCTATCTTAATTTCAGATGACATCACAAAAAACATCGATAAAATCCCAGCAAAACCGTTAAAGAGAACGTAAATATCTGCAATTCATGTAATCAAATGTGACACAATGTAATAATTTATAGCTATGTAATGATGATGTAAACATGTTTATATGTAACTGTATTATGCTTATGCTAAGAAAATATGTGACGTGTATACGTATGATTACTTACGTTTTTTTTTAAAAAAAAGATGTATAATGTAACTGTTATTATGTGAAAATTTGAACAATAACGAGTGCCAAAATATGAAAAACTTAAAAAAAAATTGCATAGTGAACCACTGTTCACGGACATTAACGTACATTACTAAGTCTGCAACTACGCAGAAACCTATGTGAAAGAAACTGTTACTGACATTCATCATGCATCGTACCTTTGTAAACGCGATGAACAATTTCTTTGATAAGTAACTACGAACATTTAGGTGAGCTACATTTTAAAAGAAAAACTGAAAATGTGAAGTGCATAATTGGTGCATCGTCTAGTGACATTACTACAGTACCTAACTTCAAGATGTTAACTGGATTAAATGGTCACAACGTGCATGTCCAGACAACAACACTACGAGTGGAAGAATTTTGGTTGGAACTTCAGGGAATGGAATGTTCTCGAAATGTGACGGACACACTTACCTGGTTAGTCCAAGGATCGATGCCAGCTATGTGCCGTCCGAGGTTCTGCAACCAAGCTTCCACGAAATATCGAAAACAAACTGCATATGGACCAATTACTCGACGGGTCACGTCCGATCTGTAATAAACAATGCTTGTTGTCACAACGAACTGCATCACAACGACTATAATGGAAATAGGAAATGGACATGCTTATGTATCAATTACGTTGTTATACAGCGATGTCACTGTGATCAAAAAACTTTACCTCGACGACACTAACCTGTGAAACATTACTGTGCAGCAGATTAACATAAACTGTAATAACGACACGATGTGTATAGGTGAACGCACCTGAAACAAAAAGACATTTTTCTTTGAAGCATTTCAATGAAATACTATGTAACTAAGAACATTCAACCATCTAAAGCTGTATTATAACAAATATTGTAATTTTAAAATTAAGTTACCTCTCATAGAATGTACTCTTCATATGTAATCTTGGTGGAATATTTTCTTTGTGCAACGACTAAGAAATGCGCCTGCACACGAACAATATGAACTGCAATACTGTGCCGCGTGATCTAAATTTACGACATAACGGCAGTGCCGGAGTCACATAGACGCTTCTGCACATGCGCGCACTCTATTTTGCCAAAATAAGAACTTTTACGGCGCACGCGCGTCATTCAAATTTTGTATATAATATACTGTATAATGTATGTCATGTAAATAGTTGTAGATAACTTAGATTTTCTTGTGCCTTTAGGTGAATTGCTCGCCTGCAGGTGTGTCCTTTCGCCTCGCAATTCAGGGGGCAATATAAAGGCACATTTGCATGCCGTGCGTGAGTTTCCTCGGAATCGCGAAATCTTAATTAAATAATTAATCTCTGACAAATAAATAAAGTCTATGGCACAGAACTGCAGCGCTATGTCGCTGATAAAACAAAATACAATTAGGACACTCTTATGTTTCATTAAGAAGGTGGAGGTCTTGCAGAACAACTGGTGCGGGAAGCACGTATATTTTATTAACTGGAACACCACCATATTTGAAGTTATATAAGAACACTGCGAGTTGCAATCATACTAGGCACTCGATTCTGTAAAGAATTTATATTTATGAAAGTAAGTAGAATTATTTAACTGTAGGCTTATTCGTTGAATATATCTGATTTAACTAACTGCGTAAACTTTTTTATGTTTAGTAGACAGTCACCTCTGTACGACGTATTGACATGGCTGGCAAATTATTCGAATATTGAGATTTAGATTTTGAGTCCGCACCTACCGCGGCAGTCTTTGGAAACGATTTAAATACGAAGTCCGATTATTTGAGTCTTATTTCACGGTCACCTACGAATAACACTGCATTTACGAAAAAGCCATTGTCAAGCATCTGATACCAAATAATTAAACGTCCACGTTCCAGATAAGCAAATATTAATTACAACCAATCACTATCATACATATACAATAATTAATATTTTGTTTATTTTATAAGACCAAGTACACCCCATTCACGATGATCATGCTTCATGACAACAGTGATATTTTTCAACAAGATAATGCGCCATGTTATAAGGCGAGGAGTGTGTGGAGCGGTTCGAGGAACACTCTGGCGAGATCCAGATGATGTGCTGGGCCCACAACTCACCAGATCTGGGATGTGATTAAACGTGGCGTCAGAGCTTATCGCCCCCCCCCCCCCACCCGACCCAACGTGATTTACGGGAACTATGTGACGTATGTGCAGATGGGGTGCCAGCTCTCTCAAGCGACCTACCAAGGATGAAATTACTAAACGTTTTATTGCGACAACAGCGTTGTTTCGTGTTAGCCGATTCTTCACGTTAAGCATTTTAGTGTTAACCGCTTTTCACGCTAATTAACGGTACATTCCCATTTACGCACAACATATGGTTCACTTTTGTTTCTCACTAAGAAGACGAGAAACAGAGCAATAAAATGAAAGAAAAAAGTATTGCCAGTTCAAGATAGATGCTCGAAAAACCTATTTGCCACGTGAGAAAAGTTAAGAAACCCTGCATGTGAGGGATGGTAGACACAACCATCGTTTGTTGTCTTAAAATACACTTCATTTCTATAGGACTCAATGTGGGGTAGAGCATCATACTGGGCATGTGAGACATCTCCACTTACGCAGGGTGAAAAACTATCATTCTCTTGAGCGTAAATCTCAATGAAAATAGGCTTACAATTTGATACAACACTGGTGGCGAATTCCGCAAATCCTGTGGGAAGAGTTTTAGTTCCGAAAATACGTTGTCATATACGAACTTGACGACTTGCAGTACTCAGAACTATTACCTGTGTATGTAAGCGCAGAACTCGGACTAGGATATATCCCTGTTTTGTGATTTCTCACTTTAGCAATCAGTGCCTTCATGTGGCGAAAATATTACACGTATCCAACGGCATAAAAATGAATATAACAAAAGACATTCGTACGTGAACCTTAACATCTTCTGAACTAGAGCCGTCAACACTCTCTTGTTGATCGATACATTCCCGTAATTAAGTCTCTAGTTAACAGCTTACAATAATCGTTACTTACAAAACCATAGTAAAAAGAGACATATTTTAAATAGCACTATGCTGCTAAATTAATAGCTTCCCCTCAAATTATTTGTGTTGTTAATGGTTCTTCCGACGATGTTATTCCACTTTTTTACTAGCCAAATTTGTACAGCTACGTAAACCTGAGCCTGGTAAAACGTTATAGATTTTAGTCCACATTTTTGCAGGATCAAACAGTCAAATTCGCTGCATCAGGGGGGAGAGGTAATACAAAATATAGCGGTTTGGTTTTCTGCTGCCATTTAATTGTCTGGAGTTTGAATTCAATGCTTTTGTTATTACAATCTTGAACGTGGCCGATGTTATTATTATTATTGTTGTTATTATTATTATTGCTATTTTTGTTGTTACTGTTACTGTCTTTCTAATTTTTATCTCGCTAAATCTACTAAACTAAGAGCAGCTCTTGAAAATTAATTTGGCGTTATGTACTTGTTTTGGAACAACAAGTTGAACTTAGCACTTGAAGTTGTCTGAACATGTGTTTTATCCTACAATTAGTATGCATCTAAAATATTCCAAATATACTTACGGTTGTACTTTTTCCTGCTAAAATTTCTGTTCAAATATCTCGATAGTAAGAATTACTCTGTTCGCACTCATTGCATTATTTTTGTAGTAAAATATCCTTTTATGCACAAGGCTACAATAATAGGACATAACTATACACTGCTGTCTCTAGTTCGTTAATTTGCGGCAATTAGCAAAAGTGCAACCAGTGATTGGGTGTTATTCTCTGCAGGAAATGAATTACACAATTTAACGCAATTTATTCACCTACCCGTTTCAGTCCATTACCATGTACAAGGTAATAAAATACGCCATTATAAAACCAACACTACATATCACACATTTTTCGAAGTCAAACAAACATCGTCTATGTCAAGTAGAACAATCCTAAATACAGTAACTACGGGAAATGCAGGAGCTATCCACTACAAATGAGGACATTAAACAAGCACAAAGATACATCTGGTTGTCGACTACCCTGAGCCTGTTTACAGTCTTGACTTTTAGTGATCGCAGACTGCATTTTATACAGTTATTGTGATCAAAATTGTTTTGTTTGACTTAGTTTATGTATATAGGATTTCGAAAAAGTATGGTACGTAAGGTTGGTTTTATAACTGCCTGTTTGCGTACCGTGACCGTGGTCCTGGAATGAAACCACTCGGGAAATAAATTGTGCATATTAAAGTCAGCATGTGCGTTATTCATTCCTACGGTATATGTAAACTGATATCTGCCTAGGTAAGATGTGCACTATGTGATCAAAAGTATTCGGATACCTGGCCGAAAATAACTTACAATTTCGTGGCACCCTCCATCGGTAATTCCGGAATTCAGTATGGTTTTGGCCAACCCAGAGCCTTGATCAGAGCTTCCACTCTCGCAGGCATACGTTCAGTCAGGTGGTGGAAGGTTTCGCTGGGGATGGCAGCCCATTCTTCACGGAGTGTTGCATTGAGGAGAGGTATCGGTGTCGGTCGGTGAGGCCTGGCACGAAATCGGCGTTCCAAAACGTCCCAAAGGTGTTCTATAGGATTCATGTCAGGAACCTGTGCAGGCCAGTCCATTACAGGGATGTTTTGTAACCACTCCATCACAGGCCGTGCTTTATTAACAGGTGATCGATCGTGTTTAAGGATACAATGTCATCCCCGAATTGTTCTTCAACAGTGCGAAGCAAGAAGGTGCTTAAAACATCAATGTAGGTGTGTGTTTTGATAGTGTCATGCGAAACAACAAGGGAAGCAAGCCCCTGTATGAGAAACACGACCACACCATAACACCACCGCCTCCGAATTTTACTGTTGGCACTACGCATGCTGGCAGATGACGTTCACTGGGCATTCGCCATACCCACACCACGCCATCAAACCGCCACATTGTGTTCCGTGATTGGTCACTTCACAGAAAGTTTTTCCATTGTTCAATCGTCCAAAGTTTACGCTCTTTACACCAAGCGAGGAGTTGTTTGGCATTTACTGGCGGGATGTGTGGCTTATGAGCAGTCGCTCGACCATGAAATCCAAGTTTTCTCCTCTCCTTCATAACTGTTATAGTACTTGTAGTCGATCCTGATGCAGTTTGTAACTCCTGTATGATAGTCTGCGTAGATGCCTGCATATTACACATTTCTATCCTCTTCAACTGTCGGCGGTCTCTGACAGTTAACAGACGAAGTCGGTCTGTACGCTTTTGTGCTTTACGTGTCCCTGCACATTTCCACTTCACTAGCGCATCGGAAACAGTGTACCTAGGGATGTTTAGAAGTGTGGAACTCTCGCGTACAGACGTATGACACAAGTGACACCCAATTACCTGACCACGTTCGAAGTCCGTGACATCTCACGATGTCTAACGACTACTGAGGTCTCTGTTGTGGAGTACCTGTTAGTAGGTGGCAGCACTATGCACCTAATATGAAAAACGTATGTTTTGGGGGGTGCCCGGATACTTTTGATCGCATAGTGTAGGTGTTACTTAGGTTTGGATTACCGAGGATTCAACCTAAGAAAACGATTTCCGTTTTTGGAAAATAATGTGTGGTACTGCTGCTGGAAGATCTAGTAAACTCCATGTCTTCAACCGTGTTCAATCCTATCTACCACTTAGTGAGAATTTAGTTACCTAAGAAAACAGTCTGAATGAGAAGAGAGTTCTGCTGTACTATTAGTAAAAGTTCTGAATTAGATTATACAATTATCTCAAAACCAAGGATTTTTGATTATCCAGAACTATATTCACATGTTGAAATACACTGTTGAGCCAAAACCTTATGACTGATTGCCAACTCATGTTGACACTGCAAGGTGACTTGGTGTTGACACGGACAATTGACATTGGAAGGAAAGCACCAAAATGTAGAGGAGATGAACGAGTAATCCCCGATGATTTCAACGTGAGGTATGCAGAGTAGAAAACATGAGTCACCAACACCAGTGACTGACAAGCACTGCGTGCCGCTCAAAGGCATGATGCGATCTTCCTGGCACCTAGTGCAGTAAGACCACATTATTTATTTTCAACCACGATAGCCATCTACAAGAGCGACGGCGAATTCATTCTTGCATGGATGTGTTGTGACATTTTGTTCCACCACTTGGTTGGCGTTTGACACTGATGTCGACAGCGAGAGCCGCACAGCAAAAGTTGCCACTTCCATGGTGTTCGTTACATTTCCATTGATCATTTTGCACGATAGCCAGTAATGATGTGGAACGAGTCATTTTACAGTCACATTACAAATTAATATGTACATACTGTCACATTCTGAACATCTGTAAGGTTTTTTTTTCACAATAATAGAAATTCATCCATTGAGTAGAAGGACATCTCAAGGAGAAACTTCCTCGGTTTGTCATCAAATTTAACTTTGTTGTCTGTAAGACATTACATATCACTGGATAAGTGGAACTTTTGTTGCAGCATTGCGCACCCCTTTGTGCTAAAGACAACCTTCATGTGTGAATAACGAGTGTCATTTTGCCTTCTGGTATTGTAATTATGTACCTCATTCTTAGTTTTGAAATGTAGTGAATTATTAGAAGAAATTTCATGAAGGAATAAATATACTGCGAAGCAGTAGTCATAATGCCCAACCCCTTAAACAGATATCTAGAAAACGATCGTCGGTGAGCATCTTATACTGTTCTTACAGCAAGTTTTTGCGCAATGAAGACTTTCTTTCTTAAACATGAGTTAACCCAGAAGATTATTCCATATGACATTAATGAATTAAAATATGCAAAATATGTCACCTTACTGATTTATCTCTCCCCATTGTTGTTATTGTTGTCTTCAGTCCTGAGACTTGTTGATGCACCTCTCCATGCTACTCTATCCTGTGCAAGCTTCTTCATCTCCCAGTACTTACCGCAACCTACATCCTTCTGAATCTGCTTAGTGTATTCATCTCTTGGTCTCCCTCTAGGATTTTTACCCTCCACGATGCCCTCCAATGCTAAATTTGTGATCCCTTGATGCCTCAGAACATGTCCTACCAACCGGACCCCTCTTCTTGTCAAGTTGTGCCACAAACTCCTCTTCTCCCCAATTCTATTCAATATCTCCTCATTAGTTACGTGATCTACCCATCTAATCTTCAGCATTCTTCTGTAGCACCACATTTCGAAAGCTTCTATTCTCTTCTTGTCCAAACTATTTATCGTCCATGTTTCACTTCCATACATGGCTACACTCCATACAAATATTTTCAGAAACGACTTCCTCACACTTAAATCTGTACTCGATGTTAACAAATTTCTCTTCTTCAGAAACGCTTTCCTTGACATTGCGAGTCTACATTTTAAATCCTCCCTACTTCGACCATCATCAGTTATTTTGCTCCCCAAATAGCAAAACTCTTTTACTACTTTGAGTGTCTCATTTCTTAATCTAATTCCCTCAGCATCACCCGACTTAATTCGACTACATTCCATTATCCTCGTTTTGCTTTTGTTGATGTTCATCTTATATCCTCCTTTCAAGACACTGTCCATTCCGTTCAACTGCTCTTCCAAGTCTTTTGCTGTCTCTGACAGAATTACAATGTCATCGGCGAACCTCAACGTTTTTATTTCTTCTCCATGGACTTTAATACCTACTCCGAATTTTCTTTTGTTTCCTTTACTGCTTGCTCAATATACAGATTGAATAACATCGGGGACAGTCTACAACCCTGTCTCACTCCCTTCCCAACCGCTGCTTCCCTTTCATGCCTCTCGACTCTTATAACTACCATCTGGTTTCTGTACAAATTGTAAATAGCCTTTCGCTCCCTGTATTTTACCCCTGCGACCTTTAGAATTTGAAAGAGAGTATTCCAGTCAACATTGTCAACAGCTTTCTCTAAGTCCACAAATGCTAGAAACGTAGGTTTGCCTTTCCTTAATCTATTTTCTATGGTAAGTCGTAGGGTCAGTATTGCATCACGTGTTCCAACATTTCAGCGGAATCCAAACTGTTCTTCCCCGAGGTCCGCTTCTACCAGATTTTCCATTCTTCTGTAATGAATTCGCATTAGTATTTTGCAGCTGTGACTTATTAAACTGATAGTTCGGTAATTTTCACATCTGTCAACACCTGCTTTCTTTAGGATTGGCACTATTATATTCTTCTTGAAGTCTGAGGGTATTTCGCCTGTCTCATACATCTTGCTCACCAGATGGTAGAGTTTTGTCAGGACTGGCTCTCCCAAGGCCGTCAGTAGTTCCAAAGGCATGTTGCCTACTCCCGGGGCCTTGTTTCGACTCAGGTCTTTCAGTGCTCTGTCAAACGCTTCACGCAGTATCGTGTCTCCCATTTCATCTTCAACTACATGCTCTTCAATTTCCATAATATTGTCCTCAAGTACATCGCCCTTGTATAGACCCTCTATATACTCCTTACACCTTTCTGCTTTCCCTTCTTTGCTTAGAACTGGGTTTCCATCAGAGGTCTTGATATTCATATAAGTGGTTCTCTTTTCTCCAAAGGTCTCTTTAATTTTCCTGTAGGTCGTATCTATCTTACCCCTAGTGAGCTAAGCCTCTACATCCTTACATTTGTCCTCTAGCCATGCCTGCTAAGCCATTTTGCACTTCCTGTCGATCTCATTTTTGAGACGTTTGTATTCCCTTTTGCCTGCTTCATTTACTGCGTTTTTATATTTTCTCCTTTCATCAATTAAATTCAATATTTCTTCTGTTACCCAAAGATTTCTACTAGCCCTCGTCTTTTTACCTACTTGATCTTCTGCTGCCTTCACTACTGCATCCCTCAGAGCTACCCATTCTTCTTCTGCTGTATTTCTTTCCCCCATTTCTGTCAATTGTTCCCTTATGCTTTCCCTGAAACTCTGTACAACCTCTGGTTTAGTCAGTTTAACCAGGTCCCATCTCCTTAAATTCCCACCTTTATGCAGTTTCTTCAGTTTTAATCTACAGTTCATAACCAATAGACTGTGGTCAGAGTCCACATCTGCCCTAGGAAATGTCTTACAATTTAAAACCTGTTTCCTAAATCTCTGTCTTACCATTATATAATCTATCTGATACCTTCTAGTATCTCCAGGATTCTTCCATGTATACAGCCTTCTTTTATGATTCTTGAACCAAGTGTTAGTTATGATTAAGTTATGCTCTGTGCAAAATTCTACCAGATGGCTTCCTCTTTCATTTCTCTCCCCCAATCCATATTCACCCACTATGTTTTCTTTTCTCCCTTTTCCTACTCTCGAATTCCAGTAACCCATGACTCCCTTCAGTACCTGAATAATTTCTTTTATCTCATCATACATTTCATCAATTTCTTCTTCATCTGCAGAACTAGTTGGCATATAAACTTGTACTACTCTAGTAGGCATAGGCTTCGTGTCTATCTTGGCCACAATAATGCGTTCACTATGCTGTTGGTAGTAGCTTACCCGCAGTCCAATTTTTTTATTCATTATTAAACCTACTCCGGCATTACCCCTATTTGATTTTGTATTTATAACCCTGTATTCACCTGTCCAAAAGTCTTGTTCCTCCTGCCACCGAACTTCACTAATTCCCACTACATCTAACTTCAACCTATCCATTTCCCTTTTTAAATTTTCTAACCTACCTGCCCGTTTAAGGGATCTGAGATTCCACGCTCCGATCCGTAGAACGCCAGTTTTCTTTCTCCTGATAACGACGTCCTCTTGAGTAGTCCCCGCCTGGATATCCGAATGGGGGACTCTTTTACCTCCGTAATATTTTACCCAAGAATACGCCATCATCATTTAACCATACAGTAAAGCTGCATGCCCTCGGGAAAAATTACGGCTGTAGTTTCCCCTTGCTTTCAGCCGTTCCCAGTACCAAAACAGCAAGGCCGTTTTGGTTAGTGACGCAAGGCCAGATCAGTCCATCATTCAGACTGTTGCCCCTGCAACTACTGAAAAGGCTGCTGCCCCTCTTCAGGAACCACACATTTGTCTGGTTGTGGTTGCACCTACGGTACGGCCATCTGTGTCGCTGAGGTACGCAAGCCTCCCCATCAACGGCAGGGTCCATGGTTCATGGGGGTAGTCTCTCCCCATAACTGGCACTAATTCTAAGCGCAAATGTGGCTGAACAAAATTATTTTAGTATTTCGAAAATGTGTTTTCACCAATGTAAATTCTCATAAAAATGGACCTCTAATAATTTCGTAGTTTCGGCACTATTTATTTGTTCCTCAGCATTTGTTACACTTATCACTGGTGTTATACGTCTAGATGTTCAGAACAGTGTATCCTGTATCTTTAAAACTGTGGGTCAGACCATTCGCACAACTATACTTTTAAGAACTTGGTGTACCAGTTCTTCTGGTTCTGGACGTGTGCTTGAACTTATTGCAATACTAGTGTCCTCTGCAAACAGAACTAATTCTGTTCTTTGTGTACTAAACGGAAGATCATTAACGTATATGAGGAACAGTGGTGGACCTATGATGGGACCTTGGGGAACCCCATACGTAATTATGACCTGGACGATATTCCTTGAAACACTAAGTACAACATACTGCGTTATTTTGGTTCTGATGACATTATCCTTGTTTACTGTACGATCAGTCCCATAAAATGTCAATTTATCTAGGAGAATACTATGATTCACACAGTCACATGCCTTAGAGAGGCAGCAGAAAATACCAACTAGCGCTATTTTATTATTTAATGCTTGTAAAATCTGATGAGTGAACGAGTAAATAGCATTCTAACAAGGGAACCTCCCCATCGCACCCCCCTCAGATTTAGTTATAATTTGGCACAGTGGATAGGCCTTGAAAAACTGAACACAGATCAATCGAGAAAACAGGAAGAAGTTGTGTGGAACTATGAAAAAATAAGCAAAATATACAAACCGAGTAGTCCATGAGGAACATAGGCAACATTAAGCTATATCGAGCAGAGGAACGCCGTGGTCCCGTGGTTAGCGTGAGCAGCTACGGAGCGAGAGGTCCTTGGTTCAAGTCTTCCCTCGAGCGGAAGTTTTACTTACTTTATTTTTGCAAAGTTATGATCTGTCCTTTCGTTCATTGATGTCTGTGTTCGCTGTAATAAGTTTAGCGTCTGTGTGTTGCGACCGCATCGCAAAACCGTGCGATTAGTAGACAAAAGGACGTGCCTCTCCAATGGGAACCGAAAATATTTGATCGCAAGGTCATAGGTCAACCGATTCCTCCACAGGAAAACACGTCTGATATATTCTATACGACACTAGAGACGGCATGTGCGTCACATGACAGGAATATGTTGTCGACCCACCTAACTCGCACACTTGGCGAATGGGTAAAAAGATTCTTGCCCGATTTAGGTTTTCTTGTGGATGTGATAATCATTTTCAAAAAAGTGATGAAAACATAAGAGTGTGTCACATAAACTGCAACAAATGAATGCAACAGTTTCACAGTCGCACAGTTTTCTCTGTGCTCTGTCAAAACATATGTTTTTAACGTTTTCAAATTTTTGCGTGTGTAGACCGTCAAATGCTGCATATGTCCAAGCAAATCTGAACATGTCCTAGAATTTCGGAGAGCGAAGTTGATTATGTGTGAGTGCCTGAACTTTGATAATTGTCTGAAAATAAAAAATTAAAATATTCACTCGAAGTAAGACTTGAACTAAGGACCTCTCGTTCCGCAGCTGCTCACGCTAATCACGGGACCACGACGCTCCTGTGCTAACGTCACTCTTAATGTTGCCTATGTTACCCATGGACTACTCAGTTTGTATATTTTGCCAATTTTTTCATAGTTCCACACAACTTCTTCCTGTTTTCTCGATTGATCTGTGTTCAGTTTTTCAAGGCCTATCCACTGTGCCAACTTATAACTAAATCTGAGGGGGGTGCGATGGGGAGGTTCCCTTGTAAGTAGAGCAACCCTTCTTAAACCAACAGTGTGATTTCCTAAGGACACTGTTGCTGCTAAGGTGAGATACTATTCTAGAATACATCGCCTTCTCAAAAAATTTGGAAAATTGTGTCAGCAATAAACAGGTCGGTAGTTATTGACATCTCTATTATAATCTTTCTGAAAGAGGACTTTAAGAATGACATACTTCAGTCTCCTCAGAGAAATCTCTTGAGTTAGATATTTAAGATAAGACTGGGCTTATTACATGCGAACCGACTTTTAGTACTCTTTCGGAAACAACACCGAAACCAGATGAGCTTTTATTTTTGAGAGAATATATATATACATTTTTTAAAAAATTTCAGAACGAAAGATTGGTGATACGTTCATATGACTGAATTCTGTGACAGTTACGTTTTCAACATACCTGTGTGATTTTGCTCTGGAACTGATTGTACCTATACCTTCTGCTACATTTAAGAATTGATTATTAAATGAATTTGCTTCCCGTCACTCAGTTCAATAGTGATGTTGTCTTATTCTATGGCTGGTTGTCCTGTCTCTCGTTTTACTACACTCCACGTACGCTAAAGTCTGTTGTTGGAAGTGCTGATTTCTGACATTATGTGCATGTTCCTAAATGTTTTAATACTCTTTCTTTGTAATTCTGTGTAGCTTTTGTAGTGTGCAGCTACTGCAGGATCCTTACTTTTTCTTTTCAGAAGATATATTTCCCTTTTCCTTTTACATGATACTTTAAACCCTCTGGCGATCCACGGTTGTTGACATGGCTGTTTAGTGTACTTTTTGATTAGCTTATGGGACAGATTACGGGCCCTGTTTTCGGACAAACTCGACAGCGTTCTGGACCCATCTATCATGGTTACAGCCGAGGTGTTGATTCATCTCACACTTCAGATGCTGCGAGTGGCAGGAGCAGTCGCAGCCACGTCCATGAGACCGCAGGAGCTGCTAGACCTCTCGTGACTGTCCCCGTCCTATGTCCTGGAAGTCTTCACACGAAGAACCAACTCTCCCACGAATGGCAGCTCACCAGCGAACCAGCAACGAAGACGATTCTGAAACGGCTACGTCACCATATTAAAACGGTCATACATGAAAATCGCAACTCTAAGGACTGGTCTGGCAACGATGAGCAGTTCAGATGACGGCAGTATCTGGTGAATGGCCAAACGGTTCTTGCGCTGCAAGAAACGCATCCCGTCGTTGTGGACTGCGCAAATTATCGGCTGAGAGGTAGATGCCAAGGCCAGTATTTTGGCTGACGCGTGTGCAGGAGATCGAGGTAAGAAATTAGGAGTCGCCATGCAAAGATGTATTTTCAAACAAGTACGGAAGGATTTGCTAAATCGGCAACACGTAAGTGATGACGTGGAGTACATAGGACGCGCCTAGGGAAAGTGTCAGGCTGCCGGTGGATTAAAGGAGCCACTGCACGTTAAGGCGCTGTGAGGGAAGGATGCATGTTGACGGAACCGAGGCTGTAGGCACTCAGTTAATTCTGCAATCAATGAACTGCCCGCCATCTCAAAGGCGTCACGTGACATCCTTCCCTTGCTTGTTATTGGTAACTTGCTGCTGACGACGCTGGCTACGTTCTCTCGTCAGCTCTATCCAACTATGATAACTACTCTTTGCCAGCAAAATAACCTGTTTTTGGAGCATAATCCTGGGACGCAGTTTCATGAACAGACATAACTTCCAACATGAGAGAAGGAAAAGAAAACTTTACAGTTCAATGTCACTAATAAATCGTTCCAGAACTCTTCTAAATGGGTTGCCCTTGTACACGTCTGTGGCCTACCCAGTTGATCACGGCACGTCCACCTGCTGTAGGACCGGCTATCCTCGCTCGTGATGGCTAGGGCAGAAGATAATGTATTCGATCCAGTCACGGAGGACGCGGTGGAACAACGGCTTCAGCGCCTCATCCCCATTCTCATCCTGACACAACTACCACATAAGTCCACCAAACACAAGCACACATCTTCAATTTCGTCTTGCTGTCTCGCAATTACACATCCATGTAGAACCCTGCACAACTTTTAGACATCCCCAGAATCCGCGACTGACGCCGAATTAGCGGCTCGTCATAGTGCTTCCGTCTGTTTCAAAAGAGTTAAAGAGATTGTATGCCAGGCGCCTCCTCCAATACGTTGCTGCAGAGCACCTCATATTGGACGATCAGTTTGGCTTCCACGTGCTGTCAGCTGTTGCGGTTGGTAGAGCAGGTGCTGCAAACCAACCCTGGAGAGTCGCAAGAATCTTGGACTTGTGTTCTTGGATGTCTTCAAGGTGTCTGATTCCATGTGCCATTGCGGTCTGAGGTACAAAGTTGTTCTGCATAGGGTGTCAACATCTCAACGCTTCAGTCCTGCCTCTCCATAAGAACATTCCACATCCTTGCAGACGACTGGCGTTCGACAAAGCGACCTGCAAGTGGAGGGGTACGTCAACATGCGGTGACATGCTCTACATGCTGCACTACACGTACTTGCAAAGCGACGCAAGTACAGTTGACCCAGTAGGCCAACGACATGCTGTTGTTCGCCTTCAGCACGAACGATGACATGCAGTGCTGCCACTTCAGCTTGGCTGAGACGCTCTCGGGCAATTGTACACGAAATGGTGACTGAAATTTAACGCCGTTAATAGTAAGACTCACTTGTTGATGATGATGAAGCCTTATCCTGACTTGCCACCGATAAGGATCGTGGGGGGCCACAACCCATCTCCCAGAATGTGAAATACCTTGAGATGACCCTCATAGTCATCCCACCTGCTTACCGTGTATCCAGGACGTGAAAAGAGGAGAGCTGAGGCGCCTGTCCATGAGCTGTGCTCCTCACAAATAAAGAGCTGAGGTCACTTCCGAACCACGGCATCGAGCTCTACCTGGCGTTGGTCAGGCCGATGCTGGAGTACATAATGAAATGATCGTATGCGGGAGTTCAGCCGCCGTATTGCAAGTCCTCTTTAGTTGACGCCACTTCGGCGACTTGCGAGTCAATGATGATGAAGGACACACAATACCCAGTCATTTCGAAGCAGAGAGAGTCCCTGACCCCGTCGGGAATCGATCCCGGGAACCCGCGAACCCGCAAGACCACGAGCTGCGGGCCTGTAGTACGTGTCCATGGTGCACAACTCCACAGAGTCCTAAGCCCTGAAGCTCACCTAGCACCGTCCGCAGGGCTACGCAACCGCCCAACTACGTCAGGACACCTGCGTCCCATTACTGCGGGTCTGATTGTGTCTACTTTATCACCTTCTCTATGATAATGCGCAACAGTCGGCAGATATGCTCATCCGGTACCTGAGACATCAGTTGGGTTTCCTGCCGTCCTAATGACAGCCGGACTCGCTGCTGTCGTGAATAAGTCCCTCGACAAATAGATGAAGAAGAAATTAGGCACTCAATCTAGAGGACAAAACACCAGACCGTGAACAAACTCACACCCACCAAAATTAGGAATGCAGAAATAACATTTCCTTGGCGAGCGTAATATGAAACTGCGAATGAGGCCCCATGCTAACGATGATGCGGGACGCAAATGGACAAACCCACTGGCATAATCAACTTTGACAAAGGGCAGTTTGTTCTGCCCAGCGCCTGCGAACGGAGACGTTGGAAACGACGAAGTTGGTCTCCAGTGATGAAAGACCATGACACCTCGAGTAGACGACAGGGTGTTGGAGGTGCGCACAATATCACGGGACGTGGTAGTCGGAGGATTTCCGACTTTGTAAACTAGGGTAAGCGGTGATTTTAGGCAGCACCCATATCATCAGCGGCACACTACAATGCAGCGTTTCGTTCGTGAGATGTAACGAACTTATAATAACTGGAAGCGATCTAACAAGCTTCTTGTTTTATTTGCTGTGAATATTTTAGTATAAATTCTCAAATTTCTTGCGTGTTTGTATATACAGTAGCCAAAGTTCGGCTTTTAGTAACTGTGTACGTCTGTATTTTACTCTGTATACTACTGTTTAGTAACGTATTCTAATGTTCTGTTTGCGGAAATTTTGGTGCATACCTTCGTGTGGGGAACTTTCTCGGGTAGCTTCCAAACGTCAGTTGCGTAACGTCACATGAAATTACTACACAGGACACAGTTTAGATCAGTGCCTTATAGTTTGCATACTTCTTCTCTGCAATAACTTTTGCGTGTGGTGAAAGTTAATTGTTGAAACGTCCATTTTCGATAGAGGAATTTATTTCTGTTATAAGAACTTGCGGATCTTGTAGCCTTAAGCTATAGTGATAAATCTGCAGTATAGATATTAGTGTTTGTTTATTCTCCTTGCTTAATTTTGTGCATACTCCAAAATCAGTAGCACCACAGTAGGTGATTTTCCCTTTTGTGGCGGTCTGTTTGTATTTTAACAGTTATTCCTGACTCCTTTGTTTGTACACTCCTGGAAATGGAAAAAAGAACACATTGACACCGGTGTGTCAGACCCACCATACTTGCTCCAGACACTGCGAGAGAGCTGTACAAGCAATGATCACACGCACGACACAGCGGACACACCAGGAACCGCGGTGTTGGCCGTCGAATGGCGCTAGCTGCGCAGCATTTGTGCACCGCCGCCGTCAGTGTCAGCCAGTTTGCCGTGGCATACGGAGCTCCATCGCAGTCTTTAACACTGGTAGCATGCCGCGACAGCGTGGACGTGAACCGTATGTGCAGTTGACGGACTTTGAGCGAGGGCGTATAGTAGGCATGAGGGAGGCCGGGTGGACGTACCGCCGAATTGCTCAACACGTGGGGCGTGAGGTCTCCACAGTACATCGATGTTGTCGCCAGTGGTCGACGGAAGGTGCACGTGCCCGTCGACCTGGGACCGGACCGCAGCGACGCACGGATGCACGCCAAGACCGTAGGATCCTACGCAGTGCCGTAGGGGACCGCACCGCCACTTCCCAGCAAATTAGGGACACTGTTGCTCCTGGGGTATCGGCGAGGACCATTCGCAACCGTCTCCATGAAGCTGGGCTACGGTCCCGCACACCGTTAGGCCGTCTTCCGCTCACGCCCCAACATCGTGCAGCCCGCCTCCAGTGGTGTCGCGACAGGCGTGAATGTAGGGACGAATGGAGACGTGTCGTCTTCAGCGATGAGAGTCGCTTCTGCCTTGGTGCCAATGACGGTCGTATGCGTGTTTGGCGCCGTGCAGGTGAGCGCCACAATCAGGACTGCATACGACCGAGGCACACAGGGCCAACACCCGGCATCATGGTGTGGGGAGCGATCTCCTACACTGGCCGTACACCACTGGTGATCGTCGAGGGGACACTGAATAGTGCACGGTACATCCAAACCGTCATCGAACCCATCGTTCTACCATTCCTAGACCGGCAAGGGAACCTGCTGTTCCAACAGGACAATGCACGTCCGCATGTATCCCGTGCCACCCAACGTGCTCTGGAAGGTGTAAGTCAACTACCCTGGCCAGCAAGATCTCCGGATCTGTCCCCCATTGAGCATGTTTGGGACTGGATGAAGCGTCGTCTCACGCAGTCTGCACGTCCAGCACGAACGCTGGTCCAACTGAGACGCCAGGTGGAAATGGCATGGCAAGCCGTTTCACAGGACTACATCCAGCGTCTCTACGATCGTCTCCATGGGAGAATAGCAGCCTGCATTGCTGCGAAAAGTGGATATACACTGTACTAGTGCCGACATTGTGCATGCTCTGTTGCCTGTGTCTATGTGCCTGTGGTTCTGTCAGTGTGATCATGTGATGTATCCGACCCCAGGAATGTGTCAATAAAGTTTCCCCTTCCTGGGACAATGAATTCACGGTGTTCTTATTTCAATATCCAGGAGTGTATTTTTTTTAGATCGTACTCAGTTTTTTACGGTATGAATAGGAATTCTACTTATTGTGAGCGGACACAAGGAAAACTCTCTGCTGCCCGTAAATGCTGGAAACTACATCAGCCTCAGTCAACAGCCTTCTGGCTGCTACTCAAAGCTGCATCGACATTGAGGCGCTAATGACGAAGCCTGCTATACCTTCGGTGCCGTTGGAATCACCTGGTGACCTGATTGTCGTAGCGTCTTCTGATGCGTAACATCTGAACCGTCCATATTCACTAAAGTGTGAGTGTCTGGCTCCTAACGCCTTAGTAACAGGTATCATATGTTGATAGTTCTTCTGAGCCAGCAGATTATGCCTCTCGTGTTGGGCCAGCGCTCGATTTCCCTGCACAATCCAGGATAGTGTAGAAGGTGAGTATGTTAGCCATTGAGAGCTCCAACGTCAGGCAGATAAGGAACCTCCCTGGAAAATAGCAGATATGGCGGGAAAGAATACCAGTGTGCACACGGTATTTTTGCCGGTAGGTCTCGTCTGAGACGGCGAGGAGGATCTGCCGGCGACTATCTAGCGCACCGGGTGTAACCGGCACCAGTAGTGGTAGCACTACCACATCGACACGAATGACGCCTTTATTGGTTTCCGAGAACCAGCCTGGATTTCTTGTAGCAAATGGCTGATTTGGTGAAGGCAAATACGCTCGCGGGGTGCAGCCAAAGCTCAATATTTGTGGCACTGTAGCAGGGTCGAAAGTGTCCTCCGGATTGGAGCAAACTGGCGGGTCTAAGCCAGAGGCTCAGACTATTCTGCGAAGGAACCCCTCTTGCGATTAGAGACAAATTTCCTGCCAAAATCGAAGACACATCACGCACAATATTCTCAGACAATGCTCGTCCGGCAGATCAGATACAGAAAATGGTAGTATGATATGGTTAAATGCAGCAACATTCCCGGAAAGTCCCCAGAATTTTCTTATTGAAGCCGAAACTCGCGAATAACATTAGCATCAGACAGTTGGTTCAAACCGGAAGTGAAGATCAATGAAATACTAAGTTCAGCTTGGAATAGTTTGCCTAAGGGTAGGTTAGTCGACAATGGTGGTGGCATATTTAGTACAGGAAAGAATTCAATTATAAATAGGTAGGTTACCATGGGTTGAGAATGAGACTTAATGTGAATGAATCAAACATCAAATGTCGGTAAAAAATGCTAATCGGATGCTTTTATAAGCCCTCTCGGTCACGAGCTGTAGCGGTAGAGCGCTTCAGACAGAACATCTAGAATATCGTTAGTAAATTTCTTCATTATGCCACTGTAATAGTAGGTAACTTGAGCTTGCCAGTCTTGTGAGAGTCTTGCGTTCACAGCTGGTGCCAGAAACTGGGATTCGTGTAGCTTTATTCTGAATATCTGATCCGAAAATTACTTCGAGCAGTAATTAGAGAACCTAATCGCGGAGGTAACGTATTAGGCCTCCTAGCAACAAAGACACCTAACTTAGCAAATTACACTACTGGCCATTAAAATTGCTACACCACAAAGATGAAGTGCTACAAACGCGAAATTTAACCGACAGGAAAAAGATACTGTGATATGCAAGTGATTAGCTTCTCAGAGCATTCACACAAGGTTGGCGCCGGTGGCGACACCTACAACGTGCTGACATGACGAGAGTTTCCAACCGATTTCTCATACACAAACAGCAGTTGACTGGCGTTGCCTCGTGAAACGTTGTTGTGATACCTCGTGTAAGGAGAAGAAATGCGTACCATCACGTTTACGACTTTGATAAAGGTCGGATTGTAGCCTATCACGATTGCAGTTTATCGTATCGCGACTTTGCTGCTCACATTGGTCGAGATCCAATGACTGTTCGCAGAATATGGAATCGGTGGGTTCAGGAGGGTAATACGGAACGCCGTGCTGGATCCCAACGGCCTCGTATCACTAGCAGTCGAGATGACAGGCATCTTATCCGCATGGCTGTAACAAATCGTGCAGTCACGTCTCGCTCCCTGAGTCAACAGATGGGGACGTTTGCAAGACAAAAACCATCTGCGCGAACAGTTCGATGACGTTTGCAGCAGCATCGACCATAAGCTCGGGGACCATGGCTGCGGTTACCCTTGATGCTGCATTACAGAGTGGAGCGCCTGCGATGTGTACTCAACGATGAACCTGGGTGCACGAATGGCAAAACGTCATTTTTTCGGATGAATCCTGATCCTGTTTACAGCATCATGATGGTCGCATCCGTGTTTGGCGACATCGCGGTGAACGCACATTAGAAGCCTGTATTCGTCATCGCCATACTGGCGTGTTACCCGGCGTGATGGTATGGGGTGGCATTGGTTAAACGTCTCGGTCACCTCTTGTTCGCATTGACGATACTTTGAACAGTGGACGTTACATTTCACATGTGTTACGACCCATGGCTCTACCCTTCTTTCGATCCCTTCGAAATCCTACATTTCAGCAGGATAACGCACGACCGCATGTTGCAGTTCCTGTACGGGCCTTTCTGGATACAGAAGATGTTCGACAGCTGCCCTGGCCAGCACGTTCTCAAGATCTCTCACCAATTGAAAACATCTCTTCAATGGTGGCCGAGGAACTGGCTCGTCACAATACGCCAGTGACTACTTTTGATGAACTGTGGTATCCTGTTGAAGGTGCATGGGCAGCTGTACCTGTACACGTCATCCAAGCTCTGTTTGACTCAATGCCTAGGCGATTGAAGGCCGTTATTATGGGCAGAGGTGGTTGTTCTCGGTACTGATTTCTCAGGATCTATGCACCCAAATTGCGTGAAAATGTAATCACATGTCAGTTCTAGTATAATATGTTTGTCCAATGAATACGCGTTTATCATCTACATTTCATTTTGGTGTAGCAATTTTAATGGCCAGTAGTGTAGTTAACGGAGTGGATGGTAACAGTGATCATAAGTCTGTGAGAACAACTATGATTACTGGTATTATGAGAGATATTGAGAAACGTAGGAAAATATTGTCGCTTAGCAGGAGTGAATACAAATTGCAGACTATCTGTATAGTTGACGTAAAATATTCAGTGCCCAGAACGAAGATGTGGAGCACAAACACAAAAATTTCAAAATTGTCATTCAACACGTCTTACACAAGTATCTTGCGAGCAGGGTCTCAAAGGATGGGAAAGACCCACCGTGGTTTACTAGCTATCTTCGAAAACTGCTGCATTACCAAAAAGAGCTTCATCACAGATTCATCATAAGTCAAAATCTAGATAACAAACAAAAGACGTTCAATCACTTTGAAAGTAAAATATTGTCAACCGATCTGACTAAAAACCCTAACATATTGTGGTCTCGAGTACTGGCCTGTTATTAAATAGGCCATTTATCACGTGATGTCAAGAAATTTTTATTTAAAGTAGGAAAAAAAAACAGCCAACAACTAACGCAAATAGCAACAAATATAATCCAAATGCTGACAGAAGACTTGACATGAGCCAGTAGTTTCTAAACCCCCTAGTGCATCTTTTTCGTAAATAAACGGCATTCTTTGCGAGATCAACCTGTACAACATCATTTATGAGTGTAGTGGAACGAGATGACACACAGTGAACTGTGGGTCAATGGAAACGTATCGTCTGGTCGTATGAGCTGCGTTACACCACGTGCATAACAGTGTGCAGATATGCGGTCATTCAAGGGAATATTCTCGACACAATCATCGCGCCATGTATGCAGGCCAGGGGGACACTGTTATGCTATTTTCTGATCGTTTATTTACTCTTGAATCTGTTAGGCGGCGGCTACGCGGTTTTACGTTTCCAGTTCATCTGGATAAATAAAGTGTGAACGAGATAGTTTTGTTGACTGCGTGTGTGGAAATTGAAGACACGAAATTCATAATAATATGATAAATCCATGTAGCATAGAACTACGAGGGTACAAAAAATTGGTACAAGTATAATGCCAAATCGTTTGATTCGTATCTGTATTTGCGCACTTATAGATTAGGTGCAATATGATGAACGCAGATCTAGCCCTGGAATACGATCCGATTCAACGTTGCATTTTGTTAGAGGTTGGCATTTAGTTGGAAATAGATAATGCCAAGTTCATATCACATTAAACTCGTATGGTTGCATTGAACTGTTAATTTGTTTTGAGCCACTGATCGATAGCATGACTGTACTTGAAATACGGAGAATTATGCAGCCAAGACATTAAAGGGATATGATGATAATGATGGTAAAACTGCTCTATTTCTAGCACTGAGGCAAGTGCAGTTTCCCGTCTATTATACACCACTTTCAAGGACGAAGATACTAGCTCTGAATAGACGAAGTGATTAAGTGGTAAATAACAATAATATCCTCCGGTATAAAGATGCCTACAGCAAAGGCAACCAGTCCTTAGATAACAAGACCAATGGTCCAAACACCGAATAGACGTCGTTGTTTTACTTGGTGCCACAGAAAAGGTTAAACCAAAAGTTAATCTAAGCTACATATCATTCCCGCAGAAAATTTTATATTACTTTGTACATTTTCCGGTAAGGATCTGTCTACCACGACCAGTTGATGTACCCACAGTACATCAGTTTCATTTATTTAAGGAAGATAACCTACTTCGCTTAGTAGTTCAAGTAACAGGAGAGCTTGGCACGCGGGGGGGGGGGGGGGGAGGGGGGTGGAGGGGGGGGGGGGCGCAGACATACATACTGCAAGAGATGTACAGCCTTTCTTTAGGTAAGAGTTTAATGAAAATGAAATGTGAAACACTGCCACCAACATTACACTTTGTGGAAAGTGGATGTAGACTTCAATTCGTTCATATGAAATGGTTGTGGAAGGATTATGAAAAAATTATAGACACCGACTGATCACTATAACAGCGAAGATGAAGGTGCAACTGAACATAGGGACTAACCTTAACCACGAGCCACAAAGACTCGGTGGAATGAGACCAGATAGCAAACAAATTCTTACTTGCATGGCGAACAATAGGTGACGTGAAATTCTTATTGTGAATTGTCTGAAAAGTTAAAGTAAAATTAAAAAGCACATTTGTCATTTCCATTTACGAGAAGAAACATTATTACGTAAAACTCTTCCATAATGTTCCCATGGTATCGACTTTAATCAAGCGGCCCTGCAATTTTATTTTGAGCTCAGTGAACTCGTTAAAATGAAATCAGTTTGTAGAATATCGGAAACGCATCTGCACCAGTCGGACACGGAACATAAGAGTCAATAGCAGGGTAATTTATACAATATTCCTTTTTAAATTCAGTTTTTTACCAGAGCACTGCTCTTGTCATGAAATTGAAAGCTATTTTTCCCTTTGTGTTACGAATAGGGAGTTGTTTCCGTTTTACGATGAAGCAATAAACAGCATATTTCTCGGCAGAGATACCTGGAAAGATATGAGTATGCACTCAGAAACTTGCTGTCATCTGAACACATCAACTTTTCGCAATGAAAGTCGCAGTTTCGTGTGCTGGTATGTCTTCAACAATATCTGGAACCATGTGTGTGCAGTACTTAACGACACATATTGACGAGTGGAGGAGTAATATTCAAAGAACTTGATAATCTATATGGTTCCACAGAAGTTTAATTAGATACTGCAGTGTAGACAAGCAGAAACTAAACGAAACAAAAAATAGGTAAGGAGAGTCATGTGCCAAACGTACAACGAATTCGAAGGTAGAATTCTTTATACAGACTTTACAGTGAAGTTTTGGTCTTGTATTAAATTCAGTTTCCTAATTACACGAGGTGCCATAGGTAGGCCAGAAACTCAGCCGAAGATTGCGTAACCAACCACAGCGAGAAACTGTGTAGGTGAGCAGAAAGGTTTTGGAGATAAGTGGAAGGTAAAACGTAACCAGTTCCAGAAGGCCAGCTCCAACGTCAAATCTGACGTAACTTCTCATACCAGCTACATTTACCAAAACTAACGTATCAATCCCACCAATTCAGGTTTAACATAGTACAGCTGATCGTACCATGGTTTTACATTTATGGAGGTGATAAATTCTCTGTAAAAAGTCTTGGGTCACCACCAGATGTACACCAATTAATCTGTTGACAACACTTGTTTATCTGTCACCACTTTACAAGCACCGCAACACAACAGCTAGCCCTCCAACCGCACTCCACCCTCCTCCAAGGGTTTAGACAAGGTGTATTTATACATATTTTAACAATTACGTTATTTGACATTAGTATGTTGTTTCATGTTTGATGTTGTAACTGCAATAAATTAACCCAGCAAAAACTGACAGTCGAGAGTTTTAGTAGAAATTAAAACGAGTACAATGATAACGCATATTTCCGAAATTAAGGATCTTTCACAAGTGCAATTTTGAAACATACATAAATTAACAATTAAGTTCTTATTATTCAGTCCAGAACATTCTAGAATATATTTACGTAATTTAATTAATTATGCGATTTTATGAAACAATATTGAGAATATTGAGCTGGTAATATTTCTGCCACATCAAAATTACAATTAAAACATTCAGAACTACTTTTAACAACATTTGAAGGCTAAAATTCGGAATAATTATGTACACCACGAAACCTTTAAATCGTGTTACAAAAGATTAATGAATCGTTCTTCTAACATTATTTATGATACAGACTGTCTTCCTCAATCAGGTTATGTCTCCAGTTTAAATGAATCTTCTCTAGTTTGCACTGAATTTCTCTATATTCCAGAATGTTCCAGAAACATTAATTACGAGTTTAATTACAGACTTTTGGTTAGCGATTTCTGTAAGAATATTCTGTCCTGACTTGCAAAGATACATAAATCTTAAGCTTTTCCAAAACTAAAGGATTATGAAGTTAGCTTGCGTTATGGTAAACAATGAATTTTACTAATTTAATTGTAGTTACAAAACTGAATGAAAAAGTTTACTGTGACTTAGGAAGTGGGGATGAAGGGAACACTTAGCATGAAAGGTCAAGGCCTCTATAATGTCACTCCTTAAACTCAACAACTAGCAATTCAAGAAATAAATTAACAGTTTATTTCAGACCACATTAATTAAATAGCAAACATACAACCAATATGTGTCCATCATTAAGATAATATCGATAAATGACAGCTTCCTTCTCAAGCAAGCAGCAAATTACAGTTACTTAACGAACAGTAAATTACGTCAGAAGTGATTTAAAGAAATGTAGAATGTGGCACCATATATATATATATATATATATATATATATATATATATATATATTGAAAGGTGGCTACACTGAGTCACAGCGCCAGAGATTGCGCCAAAGAGTATTATTCCGCCGCCTCCACTGGCGCAGTAGTAGTTCAGAGAATGTCGAGAGCAGTAGTAGTTCAGAGGTTGTCGTGGGCAGTGCTTGTTGAGAGGATGTCGAGAGCTGTACTAGTTGAGAGCATGTCGTGTGCAGTTATTGTTCTGTTGGGCGAGAGAGTAGATGCTGTTCGGTTGGTGTAATGTATATATGGAAGATGTTTCAATGATCACAGTGTATTTTTCGTCAATATATATGGAGGTAACAAAAAAAAATTTATTTCAAATCTCCTTAATAATAATTACTCTTGGTCACAGGTTCAGTCAACAAAGCATCTGGCTCGTGTTCATGTATTAGATTTGTAATTCTGGTTTCTATGTGCAATTATAGTATTTCTGGTTTTTTTTAGTTACTTCATTGTAAATGGTGTTTAAAATATCTTGTGGTATTGAGGAAGAACCCTGCCAGATACATGTACGTTGAATCACACTTCCACACACAGAACAGTTACACTTGTGCTTTGTTGTTTCGTAGCTTTAATCGTTGCAGGGTACTTAATTAATCAATTGTGTCATTCTTTATTGTTATTTTATGCAGTCAGATTGCGTACTAATACTACTCAGGGCCAACCGGTTACGAGATCTCGTAACCGGACTCACATCTACTAAAATATTTGCATTTTAATAATTAAGTCCCCATGGAATATATATATAATAACACAAGTAAGACGTTACAGTTAATATAATTCATTGGCAAGCAAATTTAATTTTTTTTTGCATTATACACGCTGACCTGGGCAAAAGGTGACTTAACTTAAAATGCCGGAAGCAGCAGATCCGTCGTCCAAAACAACACCTAAACGCCGGGGTTCAACCGAGAGTCACTTCCATTTAGACGACACGTCACAGCTTCTGTGCACTGAAACAGAACGTGGCGCCGCTCCCACACACCCCAACTCGCAGAAAACTGGAACACAAACAGACCACAGAAAACACGGAAAACACCAGGCAAACATAAATTAATATAAGTTAAGAGATTAATAACATAAATTAAAAAACCAAGAGGTGCTATTAATAGAAGTGACAGATTTTACTGCAATATCAATGCTGTAGAACATTTAAACTGCGAAATGTACACAAATCCAATGCTGAAAATATAGTATCAGGCCTTTACACACTCATAGTTTCCCAAACAACAGTTCCACATTTGATTAACACCGACAATGTGTACAAAGATGAAACGGAGAAATTTCAAGATAATATTACATTATTCAAACGCACAACTTCAGCACAAACTAGATTTTGTGCACCTTAATTTTCTTGCATAGGGCTGCAGAGTAAAAAAATTGTTTAAGTTTGGTATGCAGCAAATTACAACTAGACTATGACCTAATATCTTTAATAGCTTACAGACACTACATCTTTCGCTAACGCTGATTTCCTTAAAGGAAGTATTGACTGCTGGTCTCTCTCCTGTCACACACCTTGCCGGCTGGTCTTACTTCATCAACACATACACTAGACCAACCACCAAACTCACTAGTGACAGTCGCTACAGCGCAAATGTTTCCACGAAACGAAGGCACCAAAACCACACCTCCGATTGAGAGCGTTGTTCGAGATGGTCTCGAGGAAATGGTCTGTTCGAGAAAACAGGTACCAAGGCAAGGCGCCGAGCAGCGCCCGGAATTAATAAGATCAGGCAGATGCACCACTTAACTCGCGACCGTCCTGCAAGGTAGACATGCCGCTCCGCTGTTGGTCGAGCCCACGTGTTTTGCTTTTTCGTCCCATGAAGCACGTGCTAGCGCCTCGTAGCGAGTCCCATGACCAAATCCCCTACCGCAAATACCAGCCTCCAGATCACAACAGGGGCAAAGACCGTAGTACAGCCGGGTAATCGATAGTACTGCCAAAGAGCTGGTGAGCCAGAAAAATCGCATCTCGCCTCAGTTACTAACATTTACACACTATTAATTCTGCTTCCAGAACTTGTCCTTTCTCTTCAAAACATCCCTAAATTCATATCTATGTGATAATGACTTATTCTAACTGTTCATTACTTTAACCGATTAAGAACATACATCAACTGGTCTGTGACACAGTTTAACATTTTCGCTACAAATATTTCACACTGTTGCGCCAACTGACCTTATTGACGAAGTGTCCTTATACACTATCCACAACTGTTTTAGCGTGTATCGCATACTACGAAACCTGTTGTATCGGGTACTTCACATGACCCAATACAGCCTATTACGGTGCAAAGGTAATCAGAAACCATCACAGAAATGTTTCCATCAGAACCACATGGTTATGCTAAGTTTTAAAGAACCCGAAGCCTCAAGTCCCCAGTCGGATCTTCGTGGTGGAAGGGGGAGGAGGGAGGGGAGGCCGGGCAGAGGAGGCCAGGGTAGAAAGAAGTCATTAGACCAACATCGCAGTGCAAATTATCCCCGAGCACTGTAAGACAGATTGAAACATGAAACGTGCGTGAGCTGTTCCAGATGGAAGTTTACTCTTTGTGCTCACTGAAAGAAAATGTTCCTAAAGGCCATTTACTCAGCAGGACCACGAATTAGGACTAAATAATATCCCTAATAATAATGTCCCATCAGAAACAGAACTATTAGCAGTTCGGAGGTGGCCTCAGTAGGATGTTTCAAGTAAAATCGTCTATCACCCCGACTTGTAATCCACAAAGTTAATTGCTCGGCTTAAAAGTGGAAAATAATCTCCCCACATTCCATGTTGTTTTCTCAACATTACGGGCGGCATACTAGCACCTACTTCCGTGAAATCTAAGCGAGCCAGGACAGTGTACAGTTCTCGCGAGTTCATTTCCCAGTTTTATCGAAAACGCATTCAAGTCCGCACAGCTCTGACGTCATCCGAAGCACAGTGCGCGCAAGCGTTTGACTGACACGAACAAATTGCTATTTCGGTGCGTAGGGTCTCTCCGGCCATATTTAAATATGGACGCAGCGGACCGCCAAACGGAACACCTGCTATGAACCACCCAAAGCACGGCTACGAGTATCTAATTGGCCCCTTTCTCTGTCGTTTAACAATGTAAATTCTTATTAATTGTTAAGTTGGCTTTAGTTACTGAAAATGTTCTACAAACTGCACTTAAGTCTTGCCTGCTAGAATTTTTAGAACGGAACCGACAGCAGAACATGATCTCAGAACTGCTTCTTTAAGATTCCTTGTATTCATAGTTATCTACAGTATATTCTTCACACTTGGTATACTTGTATTATATCATTATTGTAATCGATTGCTGTAATTAGAACGTTCCATTAAAAATACAAATGATGCGCAATCTATCATGAATAAGTGCATTCGTTTTTTTTAGTAAATAATTTGAAAACTAATAGAGGTGGCTTACTGGTGTCACACAGCTAAAGTTTCTACATCAAGCTCAGGCTGAATACGAATTTTCGTCTTTCTAAGTTTAATATTTAACGCCTTCAGGTTTTCGTAAAAACGCATATTTTGACCATGGTGACCCTCTGAACAGGTTGAGACTTGTAACTTTTAGTTTTGACGTACGATTGCAGATTCAGAACAAATTTTAGCTTTGTAGATTTATTATTTAGCGCCGCTTATTTTCATCTTAAGACAGTATTCTTCTTCTTTTTTTTTGCCTAATATACTCATTTGATCAATCTGGGACTTTACAATATTAACGTTAATATGCTTGAACTTACACTGATTGGAAAAATTATTTGAATTTTTAATTTTGCTCTTAGATCATGGAGCATTTTGTTGTATGTTAAGCATAGGATGGTTTTAATGACGTGGCGCTGGTAGTGGTGAATTGGAGGAAGCCCAGGCACACTGGGTCGCCTCTGTAACTCATACAATGATACAGAGCTTCATTCGCCTCGTAGTGATGAAAGCAGAAATGATGTTGCAATAGTTATTCCTAGACATGTCAACAACTGTGCTCTTGGTTATGATCCCATTAATGTCAAAATCACGTCGGTATAAGCTCAGCGATTTTCAGATCTATGCCTCTACTGTTGCAGCAATGCACGAGGAGATAGAGGAGTTCTATGAACAAATGGAACAAGACCTTAGTAGGATCCATAACAAAGAACAGGCAATACTTCAAGAAGACTTCAATGCTTAAACGGGGAAATACTGCTCACGATATGCAATCACAATCTCTCTTTAGACGTTATGCGGTGGGTGAGAGAAATGACCGAGGCAGGTTCTTACTTGCTTACTGTGTCAGTCACGATTTTACTATCTGTAACATTATATTACAACATCTCCGAAGACGACTGTACACTAGGATGTCACAAGTGCTAGATTTAGAAACCGGACTTAGTCATCCTAGTACGATGTTACGAAATCTTCCCTTGAGCTGACTGTGGAACTGAGTTTGTAAGACTGTATCTCCACAACTGCTCCAACTACCGAGCTATTCCTCTCCTATTACGCACAAGGAAAAATTTTCTCTACATCTTGAACCAGATATCCACAAAACAGGCAGGTTTTGCTGAAGAAAAAGAAACTCATGGGCCGATTCTCAAGATAAGACAAATAATTGAGAAATCACGGGAGTTCTGTGTTTCGGTCTTCATCTGCTTCCTTGATCGTAGGGAAACATTTGACTATGTTTTCTGGGTAAAGTTGTGGCTCGTGCTTGTCGAGTTCGCTGTCCTACAACACTTGTCAGTACTGATCAGATGTCTATACAATGATCACCACGGAGATGTGAAAACTAGTGCTAACGTGTCTGATCTCTTCAGTGTATCGAAAGGTGTCAGACAGGATTGAGTTCTAGCCCCTCAACTGTAGAACATCTGTTCAGAACACGTCATTAGGAGTGCTCTTGGTGGCTGAACTGAATGTATCACACTTGATAGTAGAGTTACTAACAACTTCCGATTTGCTGATGACACCGTGCTTTCAGCCAGCAGCGGAGATGAACTAGATTTGCTGCTAACAAAAGCAAAGTACACTTGTTTATGGTATAGATTGGACCTCAATCCTAACACGTCAAAATTAATGATAATTGATAGAAGAGCACAGGCTTAACTAAAAGGTCGATAGCCGCTCGGAGTGGCTGCGCGGATAGAGGCGTCATGTCACGACTCGCACGGATCCTCCCACCGGAGGTTCCAGTCCTCCCTCGGGCATGAGTGTGTGTGTTAGTTTAAGATTACGCAGTATGTAAGTTTATGGACCGATGATCTCAGCAGTTTTGTCCCATAGGAATTCACACACATCAGAACATTTTCAAAGGCCGATTAAGAAAACTGGAAATAGAGCATCCTTTCATCTACTCTCCTGGAAATGGAAAAAAGAACACATTGACACCGGTGTGTCAGACCCACCATACTTGCTCCGGACACTGCGAGAGGGCTGTACAAGCAATGATCACACGCACGGCACAGCGGACACACCAGGAACCGCGGTGTTGGCCGTCGAATGGCGCTAGCTGCGCAGCATTTGTGCACCGCCGCCGTCAGTGTCAGCCAGTTTGCCGTGGCATACGGAGCTCCATCGCAGTCTTTAACACTGGTAGCATGCCGCGACAGCGTGGACGTGAACCGTATGTGCAGTTGACGGACTTTGAGCGAGGGCGTATAGTGGGCATGCGGGAGGCCGGGTGGACGTACCGCCGAATTGCTCAACACGTGGGGCGTGAGGTCTCCACAGTACATCGATGTTGTCGCCAGTGGTCGGCGGAAGGTGCACGTGCCCGTCGACCTGGGACCGGACCGCAGCGACGCGCGGATGCACGCCAAGACCGTAGGATCCTACGCAGTTCCGTAGGGGACCGCACCGCCACTTCCCAGCAAATTAGGGACACTGTTGCTCCTGGGGTATCGGCGAGGACCATTCGCAACCGTCTCCATGAAGCTGGGCTACGGTCCCGCACACCGTTAGGCCGTCTTCCGCTCACGCCCCAACATCGTGCAGCCCGCCTCCAGTGGTGTCGCGACAGGCGTGAATGGAGGGACGAATGGAGACGTGTCGTCTTCAGCGATGAGAGTCGCTTCTGCCTTGGTGCCAATGATGGTCGTATGCGTGTTTGGCGCCGTGCAGGTGAGCGCCACAATCAGGACTGCATACGACCGAGGCACACAGGGCCAACACCCGGCATCATGGTGTGGGGAGCGATCTCCTACACTGGCCGTACACCACTGGTGATCGTCGAGGGGACACTGAATAGTGCACGGTACATCCAAACCGTCATCGAACCCATCGTTCTACAATTCCTAGACCGGCAAGGGAACTTGCTGTTCCAACAGGACAATGCACGTCCGCGTGTATCCCGTGCCACCCAACGTGCTCTATAAGGTGTAAGTCAACTACCCTGGCCAGCAAGATCTCCGGATCTGTCCCCCATTGTGCATGTTTGGGACTGGATGAAGCGTCGTCTCACGCGGTCTGCACTTCCAGCACGAACGCTGGTCCAACTGAGGCGCCAGGTGGAAATGGCATGGCAAGCCGTTCCACAGGACTACATCCAGCATCTCTACGATCGTCTCCATGGGAGAATAGCAGCCTGCATTGCTGCGAAAGGTGGATATACACTGTACTAGTGCCGACATTGTGCATGCTCTGTTGCCTGTGTCTATGTGCCTGTGGTTCTGTCAGTGTGATCATGTGATGTATCTGACCCCAGGTATGTGTCAATAAAGTTTCCCCTTCCTGGGACAATGAATTCACGGTGTTCTTATTTCAATTTCCAGGAGTGTATCTTGTACCATTTGTGACGGGGAAGCTGTGAGTATGAGATAAGAAGGAACATGCTAGGGCGAATGGCTATGAAGAAGCTCATCCTGATCTGGCAGAACAGTGAAGTACGAACGCCACAAAAGTCGGGCTTCTTGAAAGACTGGTGTTTGTCGTCTTCCTTTTTGGTTACGAAACATGAATCGTTAAGGGCAGAGACAAGCATTTGAGCAGCCAGAAGATGCTATGCATGAAATGGACTGAAAGGAGAACGGATGTGTCCATTATTGAGCAACTCATTATCTCCAGACGCCTTTCTTCTCGTGTCAACCAAAGATTTATTTACTGATTTGACCACATTGTGAAAAGAGGTGGAGAGAACAAAGACAAAATAATCATTGAGGAGAAGATCGAAGTCAAGAGGCCGAGGCGAAGAGCACCGGGCAGTTGGATGGATCAAATCAAGAAGACCTATGGTCTGCCTCTTCATCAGGCACTAAGAACGCTCGTAGCCGTCCAGGATGGAGATACTTGGTTCGACGTGTGATAATGATTAAAGAATCAGTAAACAAGTCGAAGCGATCTGTCCAAACACTCTGTGAAGATAATGACATGGAAACAGAGGATGAGACAGGAAGGGCCGAAACACTATACAAAATTTTTTACAACAGTCTTCTTAATGGAATTCCTCCGTTATACCGTCCCACGCACGTCAAGAGGACAGATATCGAAATTAGCGATACTTAGACAGAAAAGCAAATGTATTAGGAAAGGGCACTGGACCTGACGAGATGCCATTGCGATTCTGCACACAATTCGTAAAAAAATTTGCAACATTCCAGCAACAGTGTACTGTAGGTCGACAGTGGAGCTACGCGCTCTTAATGACTGGAAGAAAACGAAGGTCATTTCGATTTCAACGAAGGTCGTCGAACAGACCCACAAAACTATAGGTCTATAAACCTGACGCCGGACCTGTCAGATTTTTAGAACATGTTTCATGCTCACGTATTATCACATTTTTGGAGGCAGAAAGTCACTTGTGCAGGAATCAATATGGATTACCAAAATAACGATTGTGTGCTCACTCTGTTCGTCCACAAGACCCAAAAAACAATAGATTCCGTCGCCCAAGTTGATAATATTTTGCCTGACTCTCTAAAGGCGACCGGTACAGTAACGCACTGTCACCTAATGAAGTAAATACGAGTGACGCAATCAGCTGTTTGACTTGTGAAGGGTGTATAGGGAAGATAACGCAGGATGTCTTTCTCAGCGGAGAGAAATCTTAAGACGTAAAAGCAACCTGGGCGTAACGCCGGTTCAAGGCGCTGCAGTCCGGAACCGCGCGACTGCTATGGTCGCAGGTTCGAATCCTGCCTCGGACATGGATGTGTGTGATGTCCTTAGGTTAGTTAGGTTTAAGTAGTTCTACGTTGTAGGGGACTGATGACCTCAAATGTTAAGTCCATTAGTGCTCAGAGCCATTTGAACCATTTTGTTGTTATTCGACCTTTACTTTTTATAGTATACAGTGGCCTGTAAAACGGACGGACCAAAGTAACTTTTGCGTTTTGTTTCACTGGCAAGTAACGTAACTCTATGGAGCTGGGACCACGCAGATCAAGAACTGCTACAGTGTAGTATAGTACAGTATAGTATAGAATGTAACTGAAAGAAATACGAAATGAGACGAAAACAAATGATACTTTTACTGAAAGACAGTAATTAAACTGTAGTCACCGCGATTCATGATGGTCCCCTAGCATTACAAAAGGCAGGGAATGATCCTTAGTAGGTTGCATGATCACTGCGAACGGCAATGCATGCTCTGCAACGTGTACCCATGCTGGCGACAATATTTGTAAGGCGTTATTGTGATTGAGCGTTCCATTCCTACACCAGCGCTAGATGGTAGACGGTGCATTTGGCCATGTTCCAATACATCTCTCCGACACATCGACACTTTTTCTGTGGAATTTGCCGGCAGGTGTGGCCGAGCGGTTCTAGGCGCTACAGTCTGGAACCGCGCGACCGCTACGGTCACCGGTTCGAATCCTGCCTCGGGCATGGATGTGTGTGATGTCCTTAGGTTAGTTAGGTTTAAGTAGTTCTAAGTTCTAGGGGACTGATGACCTCAAACGACTAACCTCTCGTTCCAACAGCTTCCTCATCTGAGCTGTTAGATGCGACCGCTCATTGTCATTTACAAAAAAGAAGATAGGGCCGAACTGAACCCTATAAAGACGCACGTGGGGAAGGAATACAGTGCCACAATAACGTTGACCGTATGGATGTGCTGTGTCCAAGAATTCGAGAATTTAGAAGTCGCCAAGCCCTTGCAGCTTATCACCCAGTATCATAATACCTGAGCTACGAAAACGATAATGTTCAACGTTTTTCCTAGTTTTCTTACGTGTTCCCACATCTCGCCACATGAGGGAGCGTCCAGCATTGTCGAACATGGTCACTCTCGTGTTTCAAGTGCTACATTGTGGGGAAGCATAGTACTGCATGGGCATACTGACCTCTGAATATTCGAACAAGGTACATTAACCAGACAACCTTACTGTGATGCTCTACTCCTTCTCTGTATGTATCTGTGAAGTGAACCTGAGAACAGTGGGACAAAAATGGTTTTCGTGCAACTTTGATATCAAATTGATGTGATAATTAGTTAAATTGCTGTACTAATTAATTATATTGATGATATAATCCCTTACTGTAGTTCTGTGATAATTGATTTATGAGCCCCTGAGGATAATCTGTCCTTCGAGAAACCCACCACCGATCCTACTCATATTCGTCCTCCGCCTCCTCGTCTTCCTCCTTCTCTTCCCCCCACTTCCCCCTCTACTCCCCCTCACACCTGCCCCTAACCCCTCCCTCTGCGAAAGCCCTGGTAGTCCTCTTCCTGACCCCTGCTCGAAGGAAATTAAAAAATGGACGGGAAATTCAAAATTTTATTGTAATTTCGAATATAATAATAATAATTACTATAGTACATTTTTATTTATAACAGTTCAATTTGCATATCACTGATGGCGAAGGGTATAGGGTACTCCCTTTATTTCATCATCTTTGGCATTCTGGTACAGTATACCTACGACATCACAGGCAAAGATGGTCGACCCAATATAACTCCCCATCCTCCTATTGGCGGGAAATTCAAAATCAGTGGGATATTCTAAATTTTTCCTGTGGATGTGGAACATGGGAGTTGGAGAGGAGTAGGAGCCACTGACTGAGCACTGGAGGGTAGCTTTAGCCAGTCCCGTCCGTCACTGCTGCCTGTAGAGATGGTAGTATCGTGTGGATAAACGCGTAAGTTCCAGGTGACTTTACACAGAGAAGTGGCAGTGCTAATAAATTTTAATGAAGGCAGGAACACCTGTGGAGGATCGATGTTTGTTGCAGAGGTGGAAATCGGTACTCAACATAAGCAAATGTAACGCAAGGCACACAAATAGGCAGAAAGACCCATTGCTGTATGTTTCCACGACTGCAGAACAGTCTGTAAATTGTGGAGGAGTGTGTAGATTCCAAGTGGAACGACCAGATAAACTACTCGCAGGTAAGGCAGATATCACATAGTTTCAGTGGAAGAACCTTGTGGAATTGTAGTCTACTCGCAAAGGTTGTGGATTATAAAACGCTTGTTCGACCAATAGCTGAATATTGCTCCTCTGTCAAGAATCAGATAGTATGGAGACAGGAAATAGAGAAGGAAATTGATAACCAAAGGTGAGTAGCGCGCTGTGTTGCTGGTCTATTTTGTAAGGGTGAAGGCGTCTCTGGAAATGCTCCGCCAACTCCAGTTGCAGACTCTGCAAGAGAGGCATGTGCATCACAATGTTGTTAAAGTTGTGAGTATGTGTGTTTCTAGGAAATCCAACCTACAAATTACTTCCTGCTACGAAAATTAGAGATATTCGAGCTAATGCACTGGCTTACTAGCAATCGTGCAATCCATTCGCAACTAGTGCATGTGGAGGAGTAAGTAACAGTGGTACATAAAGTACCTTCCGCCACACACCTTAAGATGGTTTGCAAAATACATACTTAAAGACAGATGTTGAAAGTAATCGATCGGATTCGTTTCATAAAGATCCGACTTACAACGCACCTACTATGCTCACCGTTCGGAATTCACGCTGCACATTATGTCATTAAGCTTATAACCAGTCTCTTGACAAATAACGATCCAATTTGCTCATTTCTTTCACTTCTATGTCCCTTTTATTACCCAGCTATCCTCTTAATGATTATAAATAAATGAATGTAAACCACTGGCCATTAAAACTGACACAAAGAAGAAATGCAGACGATAAACGGGTATTCATTGGACAAATATATTATACTAGAACTGACATGTGATTACATTTTCACGCAATTTGGGTGCATAGATCCTGAGAAATCAGTACCCAGTACCACCAACTCTGGCCGTAATAACGGCCTTGATACGCCTGCGAATTGAGTCAAACAGATCTTGGATGGCGTGTACTGGTACAGCTGCCCATGCAGCTTCAATACGATACCACACTTCATCAAGAGTAGTGACTGGCGTACTGTGACGAGCCAGTTGCTCGGCCACCATTGACCAGACGTTTTCAATTGGTGAGAGATCTGGAGAATGTGCTGGCCAGGGCAGCAGTCGAACATTTTCTATATCCAGATAGGCCTGAACAGGACCTGCAACATGCGGTCGTGCGTTATCCCGCTGAAGTGTAAGATTTCGCAGGGATCGAATGAAGGGTAGAGCCACAGGTCGTAACACATCTAAAATGTAACGTCCACTGGTCAAAGTGCTGTCAATGCTAACAAGAGGTGACCGAGACGTGTAACCAATGGCACCCCATACCATCACGCAAGGTGATACGCCAGTATGGCGATTACGAATACACGCTTCCAATGTGCGTTCACCGCGATGTAGCCAAACACGGATGCGACCATCATGATGCTGTAAATAGAACCTGGATTCATCCGAAAAAATGACGTTTTGCCATTAGTGCACCCAGGTTCACTGTTGAGTACAACATCGCAAGCGCTCCTATCTATAATGCAGTGTCAAGGGTAACCGCAGCCATAGGCTCCAAGCTGATAGTCCATGCTCCTGCAAACATCGTCCAACTGTTCGTGCAGATGGTTGTTGTCTTGCAAACGTCCCCATCTGTTGACACAGCAATCGAGACGTGGCTGAACGATCCGTTACAGCCATGCGGATAAGATGCCTGTCATCTCGACTGCTAGTGATACGAGGCCGTTGGGATCCAGCACGGTGTTCCGTATTACCCTCCTGAACCCACCGATTCCATATTCTGCTAACAGTCATTGGATCTCGACCAACGCGAGCAGCAATGTCGCGGTGCGTTAAACCGCAATCGCGATAGGCTCCCATCCGATCTTTATCAAAGTGGGACACGTGAGGGTTCGCATTTCTCCTCCTTACATGAGGCATCACAACAACGTTTCACCAGGCAACGCCGGTCAACTGCTGTTTCTGTATGAGAATTCGGTTGGAAACTATCCTCATGTCAGCACGTTGCAGGTGTCGCCACCGGCGCCAATCTTGTGTGAATGCTCTGAAAAGCTAATCATTTGCATATCACAGCATCTTCTTCCTGTCGGTTAAGTTTAGCGTATCTAGCACGTCATCTTTTTGGTGTAGCAATTTTAATGGCCAGTAGTGTATGTGTGAGTGCAATACAAATGTCTCTACGGGGCAACCGCATTTATTCTGGTAACTAGTAGGCCATAACAACTTTACCTGGTGGAAAGGCATACCTTAAAACAACCCAGCAGTGGGAAATATCAAAGAAAAACCGTGTATGTTACACGTGCGTCGTGAGATCCCTTCCCTCGACCTGTGCGACAGCGACCGGTTTGGTCACGCGCCTTTTTCGTTCTCTCTCGGGGCGTTTAGCGAGGTGGACAGACGTATTCTCCTGACCAGTCACGTGTAGTTGAGAAAGGAGGTATTAAATATGGTACAATAATTTGTAGAAATGTTTAATCCACTTTGCTGCAGCTTTGATATGTTCTTTTTGTTTCCTTTAATTAATTTCGTGGATTAAGTTTAACTTGATGGTCTTATTCCTTATGAACTACCACCGGAGGTATATTTTATCCGAAACATTAGACAATTTGAGCTCCCTTCCGGCTAATTTGATAATGTTTTACCTCTGAATCGTGTGGCGAAGATTGCGTAAAAGTTATTTTAAGTGATGAACCATTGTGCCTCATGTCATTACCTTCGTTACGTACCCACGCGCTGATGGTCACATAGCCTTCGGTTAATTCCACCATGAACTTTGTTGAGCGCGATAAAGTTACACAATGAGTACCCACATGCATAATGAACTTCCTTCATTAATCATGTTCCAATTTTGACCATTTTTCTGTGACTATGAGTGTCTAACGATAACGCTCACAGTCCCCTCTAATTATTCTTTGCTCGCAGTAATGGTAATAGATAGTTCGTTAAAACTTTGCCTGTTTCTGCACTGTGCGAGTGCTTGATTCACACTTTCATATGTGTTGACAGTCCTTCGATTTAATAAATAACTTCGAAAGGGATTTTGAACCCCTGTTTGTGCCTCGAATGTTTTGTATTATAGATGTGTTTTAAATTGTTTGTCGGTGTTAATGCAGTAACTGATTATAATAAACTGTCACAATTCATGCAAATGTTTCTTGAAAGAAGGTAATATACAAGTTTCGAGAAGTGCCATGAAATAAATTACACATTCATAACTTTACCATCCCCAACACGTTTCTTCAGAGAAAGGTATCCGTTGCGTGAAATCATTGTTTGTCTTGTTTGATGGTCCATATTCAAGTATGTGAATCATTCTGTAAGACAAGCATAACAGACAGTGAATCTGAATTACGAGGAAAATCAATGGTATATGCACTAAGATGAAAAAAATACGTTTTATGTGTCCTGTTCAGAACGTTTGTCCAATTAAGTATAGGAAATAAATGAAACGCTTCCCTGACGTAACTGGAATTATGAAGTTGGCCACAACCGGGCAGTGAAATAAGTTCAATGGCGACAAGTGAAAATTTGTGTCGAACTGGGATTCCAATCTCGATTTGCGGCCACCTTAGCCGCTTCGAATATACCGGCACATTTCCGGTACAAACTAAGTTATCGACTTTCCGCACACTGCATACGTTTCACCCTTGTTGCTCTAAGCCTGGCGCCGATTCCCGCAAAGAGATCGGAGGCATCTGCACTTAATAATCTTAATTGCCGTCAAGGCGCGTATCTTCATATATATGACTCCTGTTCTTTCGGACATGTACAAAAAATGAACACACTTTTCAGACTACGGCATGGACCGTAAGATTAATACCGAAATTAGCAATCGAGCTCAATGTAAAGACCTGTTCCGAACATCCTACTTTTAGGTACACAATGTTAATGCATCTACCAAGCCATTATGCGCATCAAAAAATTACCTTGATAGTTACTGCTCAAACAGTTCCGTCCACGACCTTGCAACACGATGTAGACTGAAGTTACAGCTACCAAGGAAGCATATTCTAGCGAAGATTGAAATCGTCCAATAATTTGCTCAGGAAAATTAAAGATATTAGTACATCAGGCTTTAAATGGGAAGTTAAAAAGTATATAGTGCAGCCATATGTAAACAATAATTACAATATTTTCATTAATTTCTTCTTTTCTGGAAAATGTTACTCGCACAACATTGCTCGAACAATTCTAAAATCGCATCCTCTTTCTGTGAGTTCAACATATCACTCATTAGAGAGGATCTATCAGGCAATCAAATGTCAAGTTGCGGTACTCAAAATTGAGACCGAACACAGTCAGTATGGTTTTGATGTCAGCTGATAATATTCTAAGTAGGCTGTTTAAGTTGTTATGTTGGTAACGCCACGTAGCGCTCTATATGAAAATCACTGACTGTGCTGTGTGCAGTCTGTGGCTGGTTTGCATTGCTGGAATAGTTGCTATTGTAGTGTTGGACAGTTGGATGTGAACTGCGCGTAGCGTTGTACAGTTGGAGGTGAGCCGCCAGCAGTGGTGGATGTGGGGAGAGAGATGGCAGAATTTGGAGAGCGGACGATCTGGACGTGTTTCCATCAGAAACAGTAAATTTGTAATACTGTTTACCGTAATCTGATATATATATATATATGATGACTTTTGAACACTATTAAGGTAAATACATTGTTTGTTCTCTATCAAAATCTTTCATTTCCTAACTATGCCTAACAGTAGATAGTACCTTCAGTAGTTAGAATCTTTTATTTAGCTAGCAGTATTGGGGCTCACTGTATTGCAGTAGTTCGACTAACGAAGATTTTTGTGAGGTATGTGATTCATGAAAGGTATAGGTTATTGTTAGTCAGGGCCATTCTTTTGTAGGGATTATTGAAAGTCAGATTTCATTGCGCTAAAAATATTGTGTGTCAGTTTAGTGTAGATCAGAATAAGTAAAGAGAGAAATGTCTGAGTACGTTCAGTTCTGCTCAGCTGTTTGAAAATCAAATAACGCAAGGGGTTTACCAGCACAGTAATTCATGAATTTTTCTAAGGGGACGTTTCAGTATGTGTGGTGTTACATTATGAAACTATGCGTGCATAGTCTTCGCAATGATTATTAGTGACAATGGAATGGACAGTGTTAACACTAGCTTTTATATTATTAAATAACTTGTTTGCAAAATCAAACAATGGAAATTCCAAGATGGAATGTAACAATATTATGAAAAGGATAGTTGCTACTCATCATGTAGCGGAGATGCTGAGTCGCAGATAGGCACAACGAAAAGACTGTCACAAAATAAGCTTTCGGTCAACTAGGATTTTGTCAAAAATAAACACACACACACACATTCACGCAAAGGCAACTCATGCACACATGGCCACAGTCTCTGGCAGCTGGAGCCATTTTTTACGCAAGAGATTCTACCCTATGGACAAACTATATAAGGTTGCGCTGTTCTAAACAGGGTAAAAATTTTAAACAGAGTGATCGTACGTACCAGTTAAAAAGCTCCAGATAGCGAAAAATTATTAATTTTTGTTTCTGGCATCCTCTTTCGGTCTATGAGACCATCTTCAGCCAAGAGACTCCAAATAAGTTCAGAAGCCGGTTGAGGGAGCTCCTGTGTAGTACTGACAGGCACCTCTTGTGAACTGCTACCAGTTGGTACCACACTGTGGCTCCGTGAGTCGGCTCATCATGTCATCTGGACACGTATGAAGAACTTTCGTGAACTGCCACTAATTAGAACCGCACAACGGCTGCATGAGCCGGTTCCTCACGTCATCTGGAGCCTTTGATCTGAAGATGATCTCATAGGCAAAACACTGGAAACAATTAATTTGTGGGTTGCTTTTTATTAAAATTAAACAAACTGGTCTCGTATTCGGAAGTTGGAAGCTCCAATCACCATCCAGCCTTTCCGATTTATGTTTTCCATGGTATCCCTCGACCACCCGGTTAGCCGTGCGGTCTAACGCATGGTTTTCCGGATGCGAAGGAGCGCCTGGTCCCGGGCACGAATCCGCCCAGCGGTGTTGTGTCGGGGTCCGGTGAGCCGGCCAGTTTGTGGATGGTTTTAGGCGGTTTTCCATCTGCTTGGCGAATGCAGCCTGGTGCCCCTTATTCCGCCTCAGCTACGCTATGTCGGGGATTGCTGCGCAAATAAGTTCTCCACGTACGCGTACACCACAATTAATCTACCTTGCAAACATAGGGGTTACACTCGTCTGGTGTGAGACGTTCCCTGGGGGGTCCACCGGGGGCGAAGCCGCACAATAACCCTGAAAGAGTGGTTCGGTGTGGGGTGGCGGAGGGGTGAAGTGGACTGCGCTAATCGTCATGGGGTTGTGGACCACTGCGGCTCCGTCGTTACTAGGCCCCCGGTTCACATACAATACAATAGAATACATACAATGGTCTTGCTAAATTACTTTAGGCAAATGCTGGGATCGTTCCTATTATAAGCCACGGCCGACTACCTGCACCATCTCCGCCAAACTAGACTGGTTTTATTTATTTGTTCTTAAACTGTAGTACCGTAACTCGTTCAATATCTATACAGGAATACAGGTAAACTACTACTACTACTATTACTACCGCAATAGGTCCAAATTTATCTCCACCACCTCTGTGGGAAAAATAGGAAAATTATTAAAAACTACTTGTAGATCCATCCAGAAAACAGCTTGCTGTAATTTTGTAACAAGCTATCCTTCGACTCTCAGTCATTGAAAATTATTCATCCTTTCCGCTACACTTTTTTGCGAGGCAAAACTGTTTTCTGACCGTTGTCACTGCCCTTCATTGTCCATACACTATGACCCCAGCTGGTATCTATAAATACGAGCAATACTCCGTTGTGGAGGGTACAGGAGTTTCTAGAGACACCCTCTTTCAAAGACAAACTCCAGTTCCCTAATATCATAGCAACGAAACGAAACTTGCTATTTGCCTTCCTTTAGCTACCTATGTGAAAAAATGCTGTTTCCTGATACTAATATGTATTACTATCGAGTGCTTTTTTGATCCCAGCATATATCTGACAAATATGCTGGTGTCTAAAACTTCAAAGTTAACGAAAATTTCGCGAATGTCTCACTGCAAAGTAACATAGCTTGATGAAACTTGGACCATAGATAGGAAGAACAGCTACAGTATAGCACAGACGGTAACAAAGAATTACACAGCGAGAAAAACAGGAATGACACTTTTATTCAAAGATAACTATTGCACTGAAACAATTGCGATTTGTTATGCTCACTTGGCAATTAAAAATGGCAGGACGTGGTTTTTAATAGGGTGTGTGGTTATCAACGACGGCTATGCATACTCTGCAAAGTGGTCCACGGCCACTATAAGGCTGATAAGAAGTTATTGTGGTAGGACATTCCACTCCTCTATTAGGATGGCTGACGGCTGATGGATGGCAGGTAGTGCATGTGGACGTGCTTCCATACGTCTCCCTAACCAATATCGAACGTGCTCAATGTACACTCCTGGAAATGGAAAAAAGAACACATTGACACCGGTGTGTCAGACCCACCATACTTGCTCCGGACACTGCGAGAGGGCTGTACAAGCAATGATCACACGCACGGCACAGCGGACACACCAGGAACCGCGGTGTTGGCCGTCGAATGGCGCTAGCTGCGCAGCATTTGTGCACCGCCGCCGTCAGTGTCAGCCAGTTTGCCGTGGCATACGGAGCTCCATCGCAGTCTTTAACACTGGTAGTATGCCGCGACAGCGTGGACGTGAACCGTATGTGCAGTTGACGGACTTTGAGCGAGGGCGTATAGTGGGCATGCGGGAGGCCGGGTGGACGTACCGCCGAATTGCTCAACACGTGGGGCGTGAGGTCTCCACAGTACATCGATGTTGTCGCCAGTGGTCGGCGGAAGGTGCACGTGCCCGTTGACCTGGGACCAGACCGCAGCGACGCACGGATGCACGCCAAGGCCGTAGGATCCTACGCAGTTCCGTAGGGGACCGCACCGCCACATCCCAGCAAATTAGGGACACTGTTGCTCCTGGGGTATCGGCGAGGACCATTCTCAACCGTCTCCATGAAGCTGGGCTACGGTCCCGCACACCGTTAGACCGTCTTCCGCTCACGCCCCAACATCGTGCAGCCCGCCTCCAGTGGTGTCGCGACAGGCGTGAATGGAGGGACGAATGGAGACGTGTCGTCTTCAGCGATGAGAGTCGCTTCTGCCTTGGTGCCAATGATGGTCGTATGCGTGTTTGGCGCCGTGCAGGGGAGCGCCACAATCAGGACTGCATACGACCGAGGCACACAGGGCCAACACCCGGCATCATGGTGTGGGGAGCGATCTCCTACACTGGCCGTACACCACTGGTGATCGTCGAGGGGACACTGAATAGTGCACGGTACATCCAAACCGTCATCGAACCCATCGTTCTACCATTCCTAGACCGGCAAGGGAACTTGCTGTTCCAACAGGACAATGCACGTCCGCATGTATCCCGTGCCACCCAACGTGCTCTAGAAGGTGTAAGTCAACTACCCTGGCCAGCAAGATCTCCGGATCTGTTCCCCATTGAGCATGTTTGGGACTGGATGAAGCGTCGTCTCACGCGGTCTGCACGTCCAGCACGAACGCTGGTCCAACTGAGGCGCCAGGTGGAAATGGCATGGCAAGCCGTTCCACAGGACTACATCCAGCATCTCTACGATCGTCTCCATGGGAGAATAGCAGCCTGCATTGCTGCGAAAGGTGGATATACACTGTACTAGTGCCGACATTGTGCATGCTCTGTTGCCTGTGTCTATGTGCCTGTGGTTCTGTCAGTGTGATCATGTGATGTATCTGACCCCAGGAATGTGTCAATAAAGTTTCCCCTTCCTGGGACAATGAATTCACGGTGTTCTTATTTCAATTTCCAGGAGTGTATTTAAGTTGGGGCAACGAACAAGTCAATCCACCCGCCGAATATACTCTCGTTCCAGAAGATCCTCCACCTGGGCTGTCTGATTCAGTCGCACATTGTCAGCTAGACAAATACAGTTAGACCCGAAAGCACTCCTGAAAAACGCACATGGGGGACGAGAACAGAGCCACAATAACGTTGACCGTTGACCGACTGTGCTTGATGTACCTTCATGTGGCAAGGTGTGGGAGCACGTAAGGCACCCAGTTGTCGAAGATGATCGTTTTGGCAGTCAAGGTTTTTCGCTGTGGGGAGGCATAAAGTCACAAGTGTAATGACCTCCCGAACTTTTGAACACAGTACACTCGCCGATGGGTCGTTTACTGCGACACTGTACTCCTGTTAGCATTCTGCCGCCGAGCAGTGTGTCAGCAGTGCACAAGTAGCATCAAGTGGTTTATTTAGCGTTCATATAAGTGTAGTAGTCAAGCTGAAAATTTCTTGAGTGTTCTTAGCGCACTTGTTTCGTTACATACGCCAAATCATTGTGTAGTTTCGTATTTAGCAGGGGCAGATTTGCATTTTAATATCTGTGACGTGTAAAGTCGCGTAGTCGTCTGTCATTTGTTTATTTCTTTCAAATAGAATTTGTATGTTACTGACAGGACAGTTAGCCTTCTGCCGCCGAGCAGTGCAGTGTATCAGCAGTGGGCAAGTAGCAGCATTACTGCATTTAATAGGCAGCCTTGAATATTAATAACCGTTTAAATTTTGTGTCGAATTGTTTGTGCTCTCTGTAGATTAGTTCAGACGTTCTTTGCACAACAGTATTTAGCATGGATAAGGACTGCGATTGCTGTGTTCGGATGCGGTCTGAGTTGGCATCCCTTCGCTCCCAGCTTCAGGCAGTGTTGGCTTCGGTCACACAGTTTGAGGCTGTTGCGAATGGGCATCACTGTGGGGGGTCCGGATGGGGGTTTGTCGGGGACGGCCAGCTCTTCCCACGCATTCCCCGATCGGATTACGGCTGTTGCTGCCCAGGATACTGCCCACATTGAGGCTGACCCCTCACCTGTGGTAGAGTGGGAGGTCGTCTCGAGGTATGGCAGGTGGTGAAAGAAATTCTGGAGGGCTGAACGAAAGGACTCTCCAGTTTGTCTGACGAACCAGTTTCAGGCTCTGTCTCTGGCTGATACTGATCTTCGGCCGGACGTGGCTGCTTGTCCTGTTCCAGAGGTTGCCCCTCAGTCTGCAAGATCCGGGCGGTCGCAGAGGGTGGTTGGGAGCCCCAATGTCAGGCGCGTAATGGATATGGCTGCAAGGGAGGGAAAGAAAACGAATGTGCACTCCTTGTGCATACCAGGAGGAGTCATTCCAGATGTGGAAAGGGTTCTTACGGATGCCATGAAGTGTACAGGGTGCACCCATCTGCAGGTGGTCGCTCATGGCGGCGCCAATGATGTGTGTCGCTATGGATCGGAGGAAATCCTCTGTGGCTTTCGGCGGCTATCTCATTTGGTGCAGACTGCTAGTCTCGCTAGCGGGATGAAAGCAGAGCTCACCATCTGCAGCATCGTCGACAGGACTGACTGCGGACCTTTGGTACAGAGCCGAGTGGAGGATCTGATTCAGAGGCTGAGACGGTTCTGCGACCCTGTGGGCTGCAGATTCCTCGACGTGCGCTATAGGGTGGTGGGGTTTCGGGTTCCGCTGGATAGGTCATGAGTACACTACACACAGCAGGCGGCTACACAGGTAGCAAGGGTTGTGTGGCGTGGACTGGGCGGTTTCTTTAGGTTAGATGGCCTCGGGCAAATACACAAAGGGCACCAAAGGGTGTGGGGCAAAGTCAGGACATGCGGGGGACCAAGCAGCAATCGGTATTGTAATTGTAAACTGTCGAGGCTGCGTTGGTAAAGTACCGGACGTCAAGCGCTGATAGAAAGCACCGAAGCTGAAATCGTTATAGGTACAGAAAGCTGGCTGAATCCAGAGATAAATTCTGCCCAAATTTTTACAAAGGCACAGACCGTATTTAGAAAGGATAGATTTCATGGAACCGGTGGCGGCGTGTTTATCGCTGTTAGTAGTAGTTTATGATGCAGTGAAATACACTCCTGGAAATTGAAATAAGAACACCGTGAATTCATTGTCCCAGGAAGGGGAAACTTTATTGACACATTCCTGGGGTCAGATACATCACATGATCACACTGACAGAACCACAGGCACATAGACACAGGCAACAGAGCATGCACAATGTCGGCACTAGTACAGTGTATATCCACCTTTCGCAGCAATGCAAGCTGCTATTCTCCCATGGAGACGATCGTAGAGATGCTGGATGTAGTCCTGTGGAACGGCTTGCCATGCCATTTCCACCTGGCGCCTCAGTTGGACCAGCGTTCGTGCTGGACGTGCAGACCGCGTGAGACGACGCTTCATCCAGTCCCAAACATGCTCAATGGGGGACAGATCCGGAGATCTTGCTGGCCAGGGTAGTTGACTTACACCTTCTAGAGCACGTTGGGTGGCACGGGATACATGCGGACTTGCATTGTCCTGTTGGAACAGCACGTTCCCTTGCCGGTCTAGGAATGGTAGAACGATGGGTTCGATGACGGTTTGGATGTACCGTGCACTATTCAGTGTCCCCTCGACGATCACCAGTGGTGTACGGCCAGTGTAGGAGATCGCTCCCCACACCATGATGCCGGGTGTTGGCCCTGTGTGCCTCGGTCGTATGCAGTCCTGATTGTGGCGCTCCCCTGCACGGCGCCAAACACGCATACGACCATCATTGGCACCAAGGCAGAAGCGACTCTCATCGCTGAAGACGACACGTCTCCATTCGTCCCTCCATTCACGCCTGTCGCGACACCACTGGAGGCGGGCTGCACGATGTTGGGGCGTGAGCGGAAGACGGCCTAACGGTGTGCGGGACCGTAGCCCAGCTTCATGGAGACGGTTGCGAATGGTCCTCGCCGATACCCCAGGAGCAACAGTGTCCCTAATTTGCTGGGATGTGGCGGTGCGGTCCCCTACGGCACTGCGTAGGATCCTACGGTCTTGGCGTGCATCCGTGCGTCGCTGCGGTCCGGTCCCAGGTCGACGGGCACGTGCACCTTCCGCCGACCACTGGCGACAACATCGATGTACTGTGGAGACCTCACGCCCCACGTGTTGAGCAATTCGGCGGTACGTCCACCCGGCCTCCCGCATGCCCACTATACGCCCTCGCTCAAAGTCCGTCAACTGCACATACGGTTCACGTCCACGCTGTCGCGGCATGCTACCAGTGTTAAAGACTGCGATGGAGCTCCGTATGCCACGGCAAACTGGCTGACACTGACGGCGGCGGTGCACAAATGCTGCGCAGCTAGCGCCATTCGACGGCCAACACCGCAGTTCCTGGTGTGTCCGCTGTGCCGTGCGTGTGATCATTGCTTGTACAGCCCTCTCGCAGTGTCCGGAGCAAGTATGGTGGGTCTGACACACCGGTGTCAATGTGTTCTTTTTTCCATTTCCAGGAGTGTAGAAGTGGATAGTTCCTTCCGACTCAGCAGCATTAGTGGCAGAACAACTGAGAGAAAATCTGGAATAAATTTCACATAAATATCCTCAGCATGTTGTAGTCTTTGGTGGAGATTTCAGTTTACCAGATATAGACTGAACACTCAGATGTATAGGACGGTTGGTGGGGACAGAGAATCGAGTGACATTATATTGAGTGCACTATCCGAAAATTACCTCAAACAATTAAACAGAGAACCGACTCGTGGAGATAACATCTTGGACGTACTGATAACAAACAGACACGAAATTTTCGACTCTGCAACTGCAGAACAGGGAATCAATGATCATAAGGCCGTTGCAGCATCTCTGAATATGGAAGTAAAGAGGAACATAAAATAGGGAGGAAGGTTTATCAGTTTAGCAAGAGTAATAGGAGGCAGATGTCAGAGTACCTAGCAGATCGAAAAGAAAATTTCTGTTCCGACACTGACAATGTTGAGTGTTTATGGAAAAAGTTCAAGGCAATCGTAAAATGCTTTTTAGACAGGTACGTGCCGAGTAAAACTGTAAGGGACGGGAAAAACCCACCATGGTTCAACAACAAAGTTAGGAAACTACTGCGAAAGCAAAGAGAGCTTCACTGCAAATTTAAACGCAGCCAAAACCTCTCAGACAAACAGAAGCTAAACGAAGTCAAAGTTAGCGTAAGGAGGGCCTTGCTTGAAACTTTCAGTGAATACGAAAGTAAAATTCTATGTACCGACTTGACAGAAAATCCTAGGAAGTTCTGGTCTTACGTTAAATCAGTAAGTGGATCGAAACAGCGTATCCAAGCACTCTGGGATACGAATGGCATTGAAACAGAGGCTGACACGCGTAAAGCTGAAATACTAAACACCGTTTTCCAAAGCTGTTTCACAGAGGAAGACCGCACTGCAGCTCCTACTCCAAATCCTCGCACTAACGAAAAAATGGCTGACATCGAAATAAGTGTCCAAGGAATAGAACAGCAACTGGAATCACTCAACAGAGGAATGTCTACTGAACCTGATGGGATACCAATTCGATTCTACACAGAGTACGCGAAAGAACTTAACCCCCTTCTAACAGCCGTGTACCGCAAGTCTCTAGAGGAACAGACGGTTCCAAATGATTGGAAAAGAGCACAGCAGATAGTGTCGGAAGTGCCATGCCGCATTTCGTGGATGATGCTGCAGTATACAGAGAAGTTGCAGCATTAGAAAATTGCCGCGAAATGCAGGAGGATCTGCAGCGGACAGGCACTTGGCGCAGGGAGTGGCAACTGACCATTAACATAGACAAATATAATGTATTGCGAATACATATAAAGAAGGATCCCTTATTGAATGACTCTATGATAGCGGAAGAAACACTGGTAGCAGTTAATTCCGTAAAATATCTGGGAGTATGCGTGCGGAACGATTTGAAGTGGAATGATGATATAAAATTAATTGTTGGTAACGCGGGTGCCAGGTTGAGATACACTGGGAGAGTCCTTAGAAAATGTAGTCCATCAACAAAGGAGGTGGCTTACAAAACACTCGTTCGACCTATACTTGAGTATTGCACATCAGTGTGGATCCGTATCAGATCGGGTTGACGGAGGAGATAGAGATCCAAAGAAGAGCGGCGCGTTTCGTCACAGGGTTATTTGGTAACCGTGATAGCGTTACGGAGATGTTTAACAAACTCAAGTGGCAGACTTTGCAAGAGAGGCGCTCTGCATCGCGGTGTAGCTTCCTGTCCACGTTTCGAGAGGGTGCATTTCTGGATGAGGTGTCGAATATATTGCTTCCCCCTAGTTATACCTCCCGAGGAGATCACGAATGTAAAATTAGAGAGATTCGAGCGCGCACGGAGGCTTTCCGGCAGTCGTTCTTCCCGCGAATCATACACGACTGAAACAGGAAAGGGAGGTAATGACAGTGGCACGTAAAGTGCCTTGCGCCACGCACCGTTGGGTGGCTTGCGGAGTATAAATGTAGATGTAGATGTAGATGCCCCATGTCCCTGTCTTCAAGGTCGCATTCGGCCCTGGCTCCTATTTTCATGGATGACAATGCGCGAATTTTTCGAACAGCGAAAGCGGAAGAGCTCTTTGGACGAATTCATATTCAACGATGGGACTAACAGGTGCGTTCCCGAATCTTAATTCCATCGACCCGCCAGTGAAATGCGTTGGGAAGACGTACTGCAGCACGTCCAAATAGACCAATGAATGTCCAGCATCTGTCAATCACAGTGGTCCAGGAATGGAATGCTTATCCACAGGAAATCTTCACCAACCTTGCGATCAGCGTAGGATCATATAGTAGAATATGCATTGTCGTTAGCGGTGGTAAAATGCCTTATTAAGAACCATATCCCGCTGTTTGAAGTGTTCGAAGGAACTTCGTGAATCGCGTTTATATAAGTGTACGTATTGTTATTGAATCAAAGTGTCAGATATTTTCGTCTCCTTGCGTCTTTTTTTCAGTTACCTTTCGTAGTAAACTGAAGCTGTTTTTTCTATGTATGCTCCAAGATCTATCGGTCTGTGTTGCTTGACAGTGAAAAATCATGCAATGTTTCTTTCGTCCTTACGTTTTGCACACAAGACCCCAGCTGTCGAGTGGTACACAGCTGCAGAGCGGCAAGTTACGGTTTTTGCGTTTATTGAGTTACTCTCGTAGCGTAGCTCTTAAAATACGTGCGTTTTTTCTATTTAAGAGGTATAAGCGAGCTTTTTTGTACTATAAAGAGTGGACTCACGCAGTCAGCAGCACAGCTCACAAAGCATCAGACTCCATTTATGACACGTCAGGAGGACTATATCCACATTACTGGCCATTAAAATTGCAACACCAACAAGAAATCCAGATGATAAACGGATATTCATTGGACAAATGTATTGTACTAGAACTGACATGTGATTACATTTTCACCCAGTTTGGGTGCATAGATCCTGAGATATCAGTACCCATAACAACCACGTCTGGCCGTAATAACGGCCTTGATACGCCTGGGAATTGAGTCAAACAAAGCTTGGATGGAGTGTACATGTACAGCTGTCCATGCAGCTTCAACACGATATCACAGTTCATCAAGAGTAGTGACTGGCGTATTGTGACGAGCCAGTTGCTCGGCCAGCATTGACCAAACGATTTCAATTGGTGAGAGATCTGGAGAATGTGCTGGCCATGGCAGCAGTCGAACATTTTCTGTATCCGGAAAGGCCTGTACAGGACCTGCAGGATTTCGCAGGGATCGAATGAATGGTGGAGCCTCGGATCGGAATACATCTGAAATGGAACGTCCACTGTTTAATGTGCCGTCACTGCGAACAAGAGGTGACCGAGACGTGTCACCAATGGCACCCCATACCATCACGCCGGGTAATACGTCAGTATGGCGATGATGAATACACGCTTCCAATGCGAGTTCACCTCGATGTCGCCAAAAACGGATGCGACCATCATGATGCTGTAAACAAAACCTGTATTTATACGAAAAAATGACTTTTTGCCATTCGTGCACCCAGGTTCGTCGTTGAGTACACCATCGCAGCCACTCCTGTCTGTGATGCAGCGTCAAGGGTAACCGCAGCAGTGGTCTCCTAGCTGATAGTCCGTGCTGCTGCAAACGTCTTCGAACTGTTCGTGCAGATGGTTATTGTCTTGCAAACGTTCTCACCTGTTGACTCAGGGATCGAGACGTGGCTACACGATCCGTTACAGCCATGCGGATAAGATGCCTGTCATCTCGACTGCTAGTGATACGAGACCGTTGGGATCAAGCACGGCGTTCCGTATTACCCTCGTGAACCCACCGATTCCATATTCTGCTAACAGTCATTGGATCTCGACCAACGTGAGTAGCAATGTCACGATACGATAAACCGCAGTGGCGATAGTCTACAAATCGACATTTATCAAAGAGGGAAACGTGATGGTACGCATTTCTCCTCCTTACACGAGGCATCACAACAACGTTTCACCAGGCAACGCTGGTCAACTGCTGTTTGAGTATGAGAAATCGGTTGGAAACTTTCCTCATGTCAGCACGTTATCGGTGTCGCCACCGGCGCCAATCTTGCGTGAATGCTCTGAAAAGCTAATCATTTGCATATCACAGCATCTTATTCCTTTCGGTTGAATTTCGCGTCTGTAGGACGTCATCTTCGTGGTGTAGCAATTTTAATGGCCAGTAGTGTATCTTTCTGTGTACTCTTATAGTAAATTGTAAAGTTAGTAATACCAGACGTGCAAGATGTGTGAATGCAGCGTGCGAACGCAGGACGAGCTGGCCGCAGTTAACGAACAGCTGAAAGTACTTTTGGCTAAGGTCAGTCGTTTTCAAGCTGCCGCCTCGGGATGTAGCGATAGCGGAGCATTTGTCTCATCACATGGGGCACATCAGGTGATACTTGTTTCAACAACGGTCTCTGCTGCCAGGTCATTCGTTCGGAACTTTCCATTCGGAGGGCCAATGTGGAGTCTGCCCGTCTAGCCTCACCTATTCGCTCTGCAAGTGGACAGGTGGCCGTTCCTTAAGCAGGGTTCAAGCAGACACGAAAGAGCGGGGGTTTGCTAGATGTCGGGAGCTCCAGTGTTAGATGTGTTATGGAGACCCTTACAGATATAGCGTTCAGGACCGGAAATAAAGTCAATCTGCACTCGGTATGTCTGGCGGGGGGCCTCATCCGAGATGCGTAGGTGGTCTTGTCTGAGGATATCGATCGGGCACTACGCAGTCGTCTGCATGTTGTTACTCATGTCAGCAACAACGATACCTTCTTTTCGAGGAACACTATTGAGAATTTGTAGAGCCGGCATTTAAAGGTGGCTCCAGAAAGATTATACTGCCGCCAGTGTACTGTTCGTGTAAGAACCCCTAAGATAAGGGAAATTATGGCTCCAAAGGAGGCATATAGACAGTCGTTTTGGCCTCGCTACGTTTGCGAGTGGAACGGGGAAGGAAGTGACTAATACTCGAGCAGGGTACACCCCTTCACGCATCGTACAGTGCATTGGAGATTATCGACGTATATGTAGACGTAGATGTAGATATCGTGTACAAATAGAGCAAGGAAACTAAGTCCAAAATCGTAAATTCAGATATACGTGCATTAAACCTACATTATATCTAAGAAACATAAATGGTGGCACATAATACATTTCACTGCTTTTGCATTTAATTATATTAACTATAGAGAGGTGTAGGGCTTACAGTATACTCCCTGAAAATAGCGACTAACATTTTAAGTTTAATACTCTACAAATATCATTAGCATAATTAATGAATTTTCGTAATATTCCCGTGATATGTATAGTATGGGAAATCACTAGTAACAGCATTCCTTATGTACACGGAAGCCTTCCTAAAGTGCCGCTGGAGAACCACCTGAAATTCCACAAACTCTCTCGTAATTAAATTCGTTAAAGCTAAGCGATGGAAACTGTCCACAGCTAAGGTCCGTCTCCCCACAAATTTGTGCACACTTCCAATAATAAACAGCACGGAGTGAGCTGCGGTCGCGATGAAGCATAATACCGGAAAGCGAATTTCCGTTTTTATGATTCACGTTGAAAAGGGAGCTTCCAAAAGAAGAAAATTTTACACTTAGCGTAACAGAGAACATTTGTTTTGCTTGCTGTTCCAGCTGTTTTTTCTCCCGCCGTTGATATCTGCGGGCAGAAAGTAATGAAAGAGGAAGCGTGCGAGCGACGATTTAAACGGCAAAAATATCTGTTTTTCCAGTGGGCCTGCGAAGTACAGTGATTTAAATGAGTGCAACATTTAAGGTGTGTGTGTGTGCGTGTGTATGTGTGTGTGTGAGGACGGTGAGGGGGGAAGTTGAAGTGGCTGGGAGGCTGTGGCCAGCACAGCCGCGTCCGCAACGGTGCACAAACTGAGGGGTGAGGAGTGGAGCTGGGTTGAGGGGTTGGCACGCTGGAATCTCATTACGAGCGGGGGACAGCAGCGGCTCCACTGAATAAACAAACAGCTAATTAGTGGCCGACTGCCTCTGATGGAAGCTCTCCGCCCAACATGCGCACGCGCGCCAAACAGACCGCCGACAAAGAGACGTCTATATCCCGTCTGATGGACAACTCGCTGGCTTCTCCGCCCACCTGTTTGCTCTTCAGTTATGACACGTTTCTTGCTATCCTTTACCATCCAGCTTTGTAGTCTGACTACCTTGCTATGGTCGGACGGAACCAACCGTCAAGCAGAGGTTTTCGATTCGATCCCAGGTCATATCAGTGACTGTTCTCTTATTTGTAACCCAGTCGTGCGCGGCCGCAGAGCCACACCTTCAGCAGCTCTTTTCTTGGAGCTCCTTCTGCCTTCGCAACATGGGACGGTCGGGGGCAGTCACTCAGCCCCACTTATGCTTGGATCCATTTCACCACTTCAGTACCGGACCCCATGCAGATGCCCAGACGCCCATGAGTCGCAGCTCCAACGTCATCGTTTTTGCTTTTGTACGAGCTATTCTAAGTGTTCCAGAATGAGATTTTCACTCAGAAGCGGAGTGTGCGCTGATATGAAACTTCCTGGCAGATTAAAACTGTGTGGCGGACCGAGACTCGAAGTCGGAACCTTTGCCTTTCGCGGGCTAGTGCTCTACCATCTGAGCAACCCAAGCACGACTCACGCCCAGTCCTCACAGCTTTACTTCCGCCCGTACCTCGCCTCCTACTTCCCAAGATTGGAAAGTAGGAGACGAGATACTGGCGGATGTATTGTAATTCTTGTTGCATCATTTATAATGAGTTTTTGTATGTTTAGAAAGTCTGCTCCCATCCAGCTTTCTTACGAGGACAGATGCCACATCACTCTACAGCCCACCTCTTCTAAGCGTTATGTATTAAGCTGTACCCAACAAGAAATGTGACGTGGCTTTAAATGTGGGAACAGTGTTGTGTTGAACACATTCCCTTCATTGGAGCCACTGAGGAATGCGGTACAATTGACAGGTCACTATGCAACAAAGAAGTTGCTACATTGTGTTGTGGTCCAGCAATAATCGATTGTGACAACGATATGCAGCTATCACAGCTGTCGCAGATCGATCTCTACCTGCAGCCCTCACCACATCTACATCTACATCTACATTTATACTATGCAAGCCAACCAACGGTGTGTGGTGGAGGGCACTTTACGTGCCACTGTCATTACCTCCCTTTCCTGTTCCAGTCGCGTATGGTTCGCTGGAAGAACGACTGCCGGAAAGCCTCCGTGCGCGCTCGAATCTCTCTAATTTTACATTCGTGATCTCTTCGGGAGGTATAAGTAGGGGGAAGCAATATATTCGACACCTCATCCAGAAACGCACCCTCTCGAAACCTGGACAGCAAGCTACACGGAGACACAGAGCGCCTCACTTGCAGAGTCTGCCACTTGAGTTTGCTAAACATTTCCGTGACGCTATCACGCTCACCAAATAAACCTGTGAGGAAACGCGTCGCTCTTCTTTGGATCTTCTCTATGTCATTTGTCAACCCGACCAGGTACGGATACCACACTGATGAGCAATACTCACGTATAGGTCGAACGAGTGTTTTGTAAGCCACCTCCTTTGTTGATGGACTACATTTTCTAAGGACTCTCCCAATGAATCTCAACCTGGCGGCCGCCTTACCAACAATTAATTTAATAAGATCATTCCACTTCAAATCGTTCCGTACGCATACACCGAGATATTTTTCAGAAGTAGCTGCTACCAGTGTTTGTTCCGCTATTATATAATCATACAATAAAGGATCCTTCTTTCTATGTATTCGCAATACATTACATTTGTCAATGTTAAGGGTTAGTTGCCACTCCCTGCACCAGGTGCCTATCCGCTGCAGATCTTCCTGCATTTCGCTGCAATTTTCTAATGCTGCAACTTCTCTGTATACTACAGCATCATCGGCGAAAAGCCGCATGGAACTTCCGACACTATCTACTAGGTCATTTATATATATTGTGAAAAGCAATGATCCCATAACATACTCCTGTGGCACGCCAGAGGTTACTTTAAAGTCTGTAGACGTCTCTCCATTGATAACAATATGCTGTGTTCTGTTTGCTAAAGCTCTTCAATCCAGCCACACATCTGGTCTGATATTCCGTAGGCTCTTATTTTGTTTATCAGGCGACAGTGCGGAACTGTATTGAACGCCTTCCGGAAGTAAAGGAAAATGGCATCTATCTGGGAGCCTGTATCTAATGTTTTCTGGGTCTCATGAACAAATAATGCAAGTTGGGTCTCACACAATCTCTGTTTCCGGAATCTATGTTGGTTCCTACAGAGTAGATTCCGGGTTTCCAGAAATGACATGATACTCGAGCAAAAATCATGTTCTAAAATTCTACAACAGATCGATGTCAGAGATATGGACCTATAATTTTGCGCATCTGCTCGACGACCTTTCTTGAAAACTGGGACTACCTGTGCTATTTTCCAATCATTTGGAACCTTCCATTCCTCTAGAGACTTGCGGTACACGGCTGTTAGAAGAGGGGGCAAGTTCTTTCGCGTACTCTGTGTAGAATCGAATTGGTATCCCGTCAGGTCCAGTGGATATTGTTGAGTGATTTCAGTTGCTTTTCTATTCCTTGGACACTCATTTCGATGTCAGCCATTTTTTCGTCTGTGCGAGGATTTAGAGAAGGAACTGCAGTGCGGTCTTCCTCTGGAAAAATGTGTTTAGTATTTCAACTTTACTCATGTCATCCTCTGTTTCAATCCCACCATTATCCGAGAGTGTCTGGATATGCTGTTTCGAACCACTTACTGGTTTAACGTAAGACCAGAACTTCCTAGGATTTTCTGTCAAGTCGGTACATAGAATTTTACATTCTAATTCACTGAACGCTTCACGCATAGCCCTACTTACGCTAACTTTGACATGGTTTAGCTTATGTTTGTCTGAGAGGTTTTGGCTGCGTTTAAACTTTCAGTGAAGCCCTCTTTGCTTTCGCAGTAGTTTCCTAACTTTGTTTTGAACCACGGTGGGTTTTTCCCGTCCCTCACAGCCTTACTCGGCACGTACCTGTCTAAAACGCATTTTACGATTGCCTTGAACGTTTTCCATAAACACTCAACATTGTCTGCGTCGGAACAGAAATTTTCGTTTTGATCTGTTAGGTTGACTGAAATCTGCTTCCCATTACTCTTGCTAAACTGATAAACCTTCCTCCCTTTTTTTATATTCCTATTTACTTCCATATTCAGGGATGCTGCAACGGCCTTATGATCACTGATTCCCTGTTATGCGCTTACAGAGTCGAAAAGTTCGGATCTGTTTGTTATCAGTAGGTCCGAGATGTTATCTCCACGAGTCGGTTCTCTGTTTAATTGCTCGAGGTAATTTTCGGATAGTGCACTCAGTTTAATGTCACTCCATGATCTGTCTCTGCCACCCGTCCTAAACATATGAGTGTACCAGTCTATAACTGGTAAATTGAAATCTCCACCTAAGACTATAACATGCTAAGGAAATTTATGTGAAATTTATTCCAGATTTTCTCTCAGTTGTTCTGCCACTAATGCTGCTGAGTCGGGAGGTCGGTAAAGGGAGGCAATTATTAACCTAGCTCGGTTGTTGAGTATAACGTCCACCCATAATAATTCACACCACCGGTGGCGCCGCATTCTACAAGCCATCTCGCAAGCGGCGCCTTGGTTAGAGGACCTCGTCCATGGAGCACACGGCGCATCACTTGGCGGACACAGGCCCAATGCTAAATATGCCCCCCCCCCCCCCCCCCCCCCGCCAACGAGCTTGTGACGTGACTCTAGTTGCCTCGCCTGACAAACATCATGGACGCTCTGCTACGTCCAGAGACACGCAGGAAACCAGTTTATCAATAAAAAGGCTCATTAAAGTCCTTAGACTTGTCATACGTTATCGACAACGTGAGTCTGTATTAACGCGCACCTACGAAGTACACTCTACGACAAAAAACGGTGCACCACTAAGGAATTATTGGAAATGTACTTGTACAGACTGTCAGACAGATGGTTACACGACCAGAGAAACTGGATAATTTATTCGCGAGAATGAGCTTCACAAATTTCCCAAGTCAGTATCGTCTTGGTCCAGCTCTGGCCCTTATGCAAGCAGTTCCTTGGCTCTTCCTTCATTGGCAGTGTTTCTAGATGTCCGCCTGATGCGTACCATGCCAAATTAAAATTAATTGCTATTGGTGTGTTAGATCACCACAATCGTCCAAACGTTCTCAATTGGGAAGAGGTCGAGCGATTTTGCTATCCAAGGTATTGTTTTGTAAGGATGAAGACAAGCAGTATAAAACCTTGACATGTGCGAGTGGGCATTATTCTGCTGAAATGGAAGGCCAGGATGCCTTATCATTGAGGACAACAAAACACGGCGTAGAATATCGTCGACGAACTGTTTTGATGTAAGGATGCAATGGATGGCAACCAAAGAGTCTGCTGTGAAAAGAAATGGCATCTTACAGTGACTCCTGATTGCCAGGTCATTTATTGGACGACAATGAGGTTGGCATCCCACGGCTGTCTGGGGCGTCTCCAGATACATATTCGATCGGAATCTCATTTAATGGAATAGTATTATCTGCAGCGATGAGTCCCACATCAATTTGATTCACGACGACCAGAGATGAACTCTCTGATGCACCGAACCGTATTGGGATACCGAATTATCTATCACTCACCATATGGCCCGACAGCGAGAAGAGATGGTCTGAGGTACCACTTCATTTCATAGCAGGAACCCTGTGGTTGTCATCCGCAGCATCCCTGCGGCACAGCGGTACATCGAAGATATTCTAAGGCCCGTTTTGTTGCCCTTCACTGCAAACTGACTTCTGGTCATGGATGCCCTTTTTTCCAGTGCTAGTGTGCTTTTGATGTCTTCTTGCTCCGTCGGTCGTTAGATATTTTGCTGCCTAGGTAGCAGAATTCCATCTACTTCGTGACGATTAGTCCTGATGTTAAGTTCCTCACTGTTCTCATTTCTATTTCGTATCATTAGTTTCGTCTTTCCTCGGTTTGCTCTCATTCCACACCCTGTACCAGATTGTATTTAAGTAATCTGAAGTAGCCACCCGCTCCCCGCCAGAGTCAAGCGCTGCCTTTAGTGACGAAGCCACAGGGCCTGTACATCTCGTTGGCCCCGGCAGGACCCCAAGACGGCTTATAACGCTATTCGTTTATGGTTCATCAAAATTTTTATAATTTTTTGCCTTAAAATTTTCCTTTATTGGTTCTATATTTTCTGTATAAGTAAAGTGTGCTACACTGGAGGTTGAAGTTCTTGACATTGTAGGTGAGTAATGCATGTAAAATACTATGTACATTTTTTATTACGTTAAATAATTTTCTGAATTTTACTGTATGTAAAATTGAATGACCCCAAGAAGAGGAATGGAGCCCATACAGAAAGATAGTTACAGGTCGTACTGTGGGTAGTGTAAACGTCATAATTGTTCACCACACCCAAATCTACGGTCACCAGATGAGATATTTTTGTTATTTTCCTTTTGTACAGCGTGAACCATTAATTTAAACTGTGTCTTATTAGTGAATAATCATTCAACTTGAAGGAAACTGGTTCACCCTGTTATATCATCATAATCATACGCCTATTTTGTTTTCCTTGCTGGTGTTTTTTTAATCCCATTATCCTGTTTTATAGACTTATGAATTGCCAAGTTAATATAAAGAGGCACCATTTAAATTGTTTTTGTGTAAATAATGAAATATATATGTGAGGGACTAAATTTTGTAGTAATGAAATTACGTCTCAGTAGTGGAAGAGTGTAAACTGAATAGAGTGAATTTAAACGTAATTTTGCATCACAGAGTTAAAGAGTTCAAAAATATTTTCATCTTGAGCAATTGTTAAAGAAAAGTGGTCTTAGTTGTTTTACTGAAAGGCATAACGAAAATGTTATTAAGAATAATAACACATCCATACTTTAGTACATTACAGAGAAATAAAGTCAAACTATTCTTGTCTTAAAAGTATTCTTAACTATTGCAAAGAGTTATAGTAAAAGTTTGCTTATGTGCAATACAGTCAGAGTGAAGAAAAATTACTAGAATCTGTTAAATGACTATTGTAGTGTTTGAGTTGGTTGATTATGAGAAGGTCTCCCCTGGCCAAATTTTTAGCTTCCTTGAAGTTATCTACTGGACTTTTCTCTTTTAAAAACATAATGTATAAGGGTGCAGTAGACAAATAATACCACTGTCTGCATCAACATTGTTTACGTGGAGCAATATTTATTTGAAGAAGCAGCTTAAACAGCAACAAGAAACTAGACAAAATTCATACTTCTGCTTTTCTAATACTTCATTGTTTCATCGCCTGGATAGGCTGGCGACCGTTAGTACATATTTTAAACCACTAACTGGAACTGTCCTACCTTCAATATGTCCAGAAAGTAAGATCAGATTAGTCGCTAAATGGAAACCACAGTGAAAATCAGAAACACTTTATTTGCAAGAGTTAGCTGCACTTTCCAGATATTTCTCTACATAGTCGCCGCTCCTACTTAGACATTTGTCGGAGCATTATACCAAATTTCCAACACCATCGTCAAAGAATGCAGCCAGATGCCTGTGCTTTCCCATAATTCTCTACGCTGGTCTATAGCATGTAGCCTGCGCCCAAGTGTTGCCTTTGCATCCAGCGTTTCATGTGGACAGACATGATACTCACAAGGGAACCTCCCCATCGCACCCCCCCCCTCAGATTTAGTTATAAGTTGGCATAGTGGATAGGCCTTGAAAAACTGAACACAGATCAATTGAGATAACAGGAAGAAGTTATGTGGAACTGTGAAAAAATAGGCAAAATATACAAACTGAGTAGTTCATGGGAAGATAGGCAACATCAAGGACACTGGGAACGCAGGAGCGCCGTGGTCTCGTGGTAACGTGAGCAGCTGCGGTACGAAAGGTCGTTGGTTCAAATCTCCCGTCGAGTGAAAAGTTTAATTTTTTATTTTCAGTTTATGTGACAAACTCTTATGTTTTCATCACTTTTTTTGAGTGATTATCACATCCACAAGAAAACCTAAATCGGGCAAGGTAGAAGAATCTTTTTACCCATTCGCCAAGAGTACAAGTTAGGTGGGTCGACAACATATTCCTGTCATGTGACGCATATGCCGTCACCAGTGTCGTATAGAATATATCAGACGTGTTTTCCTGTGGAGGAATCGGTTGACCTATGACCTTGCGATCAAATGTTTTCGGTTCCCATTGGAGAGGCTCGTCCTTTCGTCTACTAATCGCACGGTTTTGCGATGCTGTCGCAAAACACAGACGCTAAACTTATTACAGTGAACAGAGACGTCAATGAACCAACTGACAGTTAATAACTATGCAAAAATAAAGAAGGTAAATTTTTCACTCGAGTGAAGACTTGAACCAAGGACCTATCGTTTTGCAACTGCTCACGCTACCACGGGACCACGGCGCTCCTCTGCTCACATTGTCCATGATGTTGCCTATGTATGCCATGGACTACTCAGTTTGTATATTTTGCTTATTTTTTCACAGTTCCACACAACTTCTTCCTGTTTTCTCAGTTGATCTGTGTTCAGTTTATCAAGGTCTGTCCACTGTGCCAACTTATAACTTAATCTGAGGGGGGTGCGATGGGGAGGTTCCCTTGTCAGGACGAGCCAATTAGGGCTGTGTTGTGGGTGATCGAACACTTCCCATCGAAAAGGCTGCAGGAGCGCCTTCACTGCCCCTGCAGAGTGCGGCTGAGAATTGCCATGAAGGAGGAAGTGAGCGACAGTTGTGTTAGGTGGGCTGCATTCATTAAGGCGAAGCCTCTCAGCGGGCCCTCCTACTTGGCGGGAGACATCGTTGTTCTAGGCACCTTTACTCGCTCACAGTGCGCTCAAAACTGAAAAGAGCGTCTTGATGCTATCGACGGTCATACTAGAGACACTACCCAACACATCAGTGGACAGCTTCATTAGATTTTCACTTTGGCGTCCATTTCGCGACCGATCGGAACTTACTTTCTGGACAAGCCTCGTAATACTATTCATACTGCATTTTTTTCTAAGCGCTGGGTGAGGTCTTAGGAAAACGGTTGAATAGTCTGATTTACTTATCCATTAGACACAATATACTAGGAAATCCTGTAAAAAGGATAACTCTATTGATTAGCTTTTCCTGTTAACAGTACTATCCTCCCATAGTGTAATTTATTTGGAAAATAAACTAAATTTAGTAAGAGGGCTATACGTGGCAACATAGAAACAGAATTTTTTGTTATTGAGGTAAAAGCATACTAAATGACAATAGTAGTGGTAGAGTTATACTCTGACCTGCCATAATCGTGGACCTGCTGCTCAGAGCAAGTATCCTCTCGTGTGCTCCCTTGATGGACCATACACTTCAGTGATTGCTACCTGTTGATGACACATGCTTTGATTTTGGGTTCCACAAGGACTTTAATACTGGCCAGCTTTCTTCTATTTGTGCAACACGAAACTGACAATGTATTGTATTAATCGTAGCTTCTAATGTGTCAGTGTATTTCTCCTAATAAACTGTTCTCATAACTACAGACATCAACAGGTGCCACAGCCCATCGTACTCGTACACTAAGGAAACTGGAAAGTGTTACTCTATAAAAACCTTGAGCGAAAGCCACCAAAAATATACTCCAGTGTTATTCTGTGTACGGAATATGGTGATTTAAATTTCATCCTTATGTGCGCTTATTATCAATATAAACAAAAAGTCCATTTCTACATATGAAAATGGCATGGATAGCTATTTTGTGCCCTACATTACTGGGACTTTTCATGGGGAGGTACCGAGACACTAAGTCTGCAGGTCACGCGTGTGCAGCTTATCGTCTTCTTTCAGACTTCCAGAAACGTCAAAGCATTGGCATGAGCGAGAAGGGAGCGTCAAATTGCCAAATCGCACGTATAGTTTCTTGTACTGGAGCTACTGTAGAACTAGTGGTGTCAGGATGGAATCGGAACAGCAGCGTGACAAAAGCAGTATTCGTAGACGTTTCCAGAAGGACTGCACATTGAGAAGACTGGAGGATTTTTGACTGGCTCCGACGAATGGAAGTGCGTGACGATGGCTGATGTCAGCGTACAGATTACTGCAGAATCTCATCCCGAACCGTAAGGATGATATTACTGTACCGTGGAATGAGATCTCGATCTGTTATTGACCATTTATCATTGACATCGTACCATAGGCAGTAGAGCGTGGCATGGTCCAGAGCCAAAAATCAACTGGGACATTGACTACCATTCTATGGAGCTCAGTCAAGAGTCTCCTTTCTCTCTGTTTCAGTCAAAACGACGCCAACGTGTTCGTAGGTCACCAGAAGCAGATTCTTGAGGCCCATGTACCTCAAAGTCTCACAGTACTGGTTTGGTAACTATTGAACGGAGACCGAATACTTACCTGCAAGCGATAAAAAGAGTAAACTAAGGTGTCATAAGATCAGGACAAGCATACCAAATGATATGTTCCCTCGAGACAGTGCAAGACCCTGCACAGAAGTTTACACTATTAACGATTTCGAGAATGTATGGCTGCTTGACTGGCGTACCCAGTCCAGTGACCTGTCACCCGCAGAACACGTCAGCGGTGTGTTGGAAAGGCATTTACTTTCATACCACGCTCCAGCCAGCAATAATGATTATCATGTGGATCAAACGTTGCAATAAATTACTCAAGACGACATTCGGTGGCTGTTTGCTTTTACAACAAATGCAAGAGTGTGTTCTCATCTGGAGGTCACTTCTCACACTGATATTGGTGGTAAAATGTAGTCTGGAATAAGATGCGAGGTTAATCATTAGATACGAGGGTTGCCCAGTAAATAATGCCCCATATTTTTTTTCTCCGAAATAAAAAATATTAGAAATGTGAAACTTTAGGTGCGAGTTATTTGAAGTTTCCCGCGTGTGTACGCAAAGTTTCAATTTCCTCCGACAGAGAGCGGTGGTGTAGGAATGTTCTAAAATGGCGTCTGCAAGTGACATCCGTCAGAAACAACGTGCAGTGATTGAATTTCTCATAGCAGAGGAAGAAACCGTGGGCAATATCCATAAACGCTTGTGCAACGTCTACGGAACATCTGCAGTCGATAGGAGTACTGTTGGTCGCTGGGCACAGAGGGTGAAAGCATCAGAGGGCGGTGCTGCGGAGCTCCGAGATTTGCCGCGGTCGGGAAGGCCTCCCACGGCTGTCACGCCTGACATGTTGCAGCGGGCTGATGTTCTCATTCGACGGGATCGACGCATTACGACTCGACAATTGGCACTGGAGTTGTCAGTAAGCAAAGGAAGTGTGGATGTGATTATCAATCAGCTTGGATACTCAAAAGTGTGTGCAAGATGGGTTCCTCGGTGTCTTACTGTCGATCACAAATCCCAAAGAAAAGACATTTCTTTCGATTTGTTGCGACGCTTTCACGTTGACAGGGAGGCCTTTTTGTCACGGATTGTGACAGGTGATGAAACTTGGGTGCATCATTTTGAGCCCGAAACAAAAAGACAATCGATGGAATGGCGTCATGCTTATTCTCCACAGAAGAAAAAATTCAAAACAGGTCCTTCAGCCGGAAAAGTCATGATGACTGTGTTTTGGGATTGCGAGGGCGTAGTTCTCATTGATGTGATGCCAAAAGGCAGTACCATTAATTCAGAGGCTTATGTCAAAACATTAGACAAACTTAAGCAGCGCTTCCGGCGCCTTGGGCGTCATGTTAACCCACAGGATGTTTTGATTCAGCATGATAACGCTCGTCCTCACACAAGTTTGAGGACTTGTGAACACATCGCGAATCTGGGTTGGATAGTGTTACCCCATCCACCCTACAGCCCCGATTTGGCTCCTTCAGACTTTCACTTGTTTGGGCCAATGAAGAATTTCATTCGTGGAAGACGTTTTGCCGATGACGAAGAAGTGATTCACGAAGTGACAACCTGGCTCCGTAGGCAGAGTAAAGATTTTTACCGGCAGGGAATACACGCTCTTGTGTCTCGCTGGAAAAAGGCCGTCGAACTTGAAGGAGATTATGTGGAAAAATAAAGCAAGTAGACAAAACATCAGTCTTTCACATATGTAAATTTGATTGTTGTGGAATAAATACTTCTGGAGAAAAAAAATATGGGGCATTATTTACTGGGCAACCCTCGTATATGCTATGTGATTAAATCACAACAAAATTTATTATGCATCTCAATGGTGCTTCTTAGTCTAACACTATCCATGTGTTATGTCAAGAGAGGCTTATCAGGATAGCCAAGTTCGCAACTTGTTGACTCAGTACCTCATCTGCCACGCGTATTAAATCGTGTATTTAATGAAAGCGTGACTGTATTCACTACACGAAAAACCCCAGTAGTTGTGATCTGCTAACCTCAAATAACTTTGCGATCGACGTTTCCGTGAGTCGAGTGTTAAGGACGAGCGACAGCTTAACCCATCTTTTACTCGAGCTCCGTGTGCTCAGTATGTTGCTTATTCTCCAAGAACGTGGAAAGCCTTGGCTGGCGAGGCTTATTATAAGTGGTGGAGGGATTGGGGGTGGAGGGAGACAAGAGACTGAGGTAATTCCATGTATCACCACATGACACGTTTATGCTAGCCAACGATAGTGTCAGTCACGGAGATGCGAGTATACCATTCGAGCTACAGCACTTGACACAGGAGATGAACTGCCACCGCTTGCCACAGCTGAAAATTGGCAATCGAGTTACAGACACAACAACACAAATGACTTTCATACATGGCTCCACAACATATAGTATATGCGTGCCATATATGAAGCTTGATTTTGTTAATTGGTGACATATTTTAAATAGAGATGCTGTAACTGTATATTAAACTATACACCAGGTGGCCCGCGCATGATGTCCTCTATAGTTTTTTGCTTCCCGCATACGTTATTGTAAGAAGGGTTGCCTCGTCACCACTGTACAAAGGGGAAACTCCACCGAGCAATACCGCCATCTGCGTGCGTTTATCTCCTGGTTCCGCTGCGATAAGGTCACGCGGCCGTCTGTTTGTAGTTAGACTCAGGTATTACTAACAGCTAATAGCTGCAACGTACTCCAGCGAAGACTACATCTTTATGATGCTTATCTATTGGTAGAGACACTACAGCGTAGCTGAGGCCTGAAGGTTGTATTCCCAACGTAACGCGATGTCTAACTTCCGCGCATATTTTTAGACGGAGAGGCCTTTAAGAACAGATGGAGCTTTCCAGGTACAACGTGTCGTGGAGAGACCAATCCGCGACGAATCCGATGCTTCTCGGAACGTTATGAATATTTTGTAGCACATCCCACAAACGGTAAGCATAGCTTAGATGAAAATAGCGCGTACGTTCAGTTAAAGTGTTATCGTGCTATTTTCATTTACTTTGCTGTATTATTTGCGCCTTTAATAATAATAATAATACCATTATGGTCATTTTTATTAATATTATGCAAGTCAATAGATCTACGTCTCATCGTAATTAGGTCAGAGAGAAGCTGCAGCCGACCCAGGAATATCGAGGTCTTCGGTACAAAGGATTACGGAGAACGAAAATTGCATCCCTTTAAGCTGCAACTACACAGCTATATGGAAACGATTTCCAGAATCGGGTATCATCTCGAAAATAATGTAGCTGTAAATCCGGATTTCATCAGACAAATTATATGGGGAAATGAATGCTATTTCGCCAACGACAACACTGTCAATAGACGCAATCTATGTTACTGGGATCCTGCAAATCGTCGCTTGTCACGATCACGTCAGATCTAAGCGCACAGGGGTGTTAATGTATGGTGCGTCATTCTGGTGGATCACATCATTGGACCAATTTATTTGGCTGCCAGACTAAATGGCCGGCTGTACTTGCAATTCCTACAAAATGAATCGAAATTTGGGCATATCTTACAGGACATTCCCCTTCAGTTAGCTGTGAGGCACTGGTTTCAGAAAGATGGTGCATCACCGCATTATTATAGAAGGGTTAGGAGATATCTCAACAGTGTGTACCCTGAACGGTAAACACGTCGTGGTGGTTGCATTCGATGGCAATTGGAGTGGTTCAAATGGGTCAAATGGCTCTGAGCACTATGCGAATTAATTTCTGAGGTCATCAGTCGCCTAGAACTTATAACTAATTAAACCTAACTAACCTAAAGACATCACACACACCCATGCCCGAGGCAGGATTCGAACCTGCGACCGTAGCGGTCGCTCGGCTCCAGACTGTAGCGCCTAGAACCGCACGGCCACTCCGGCCGCCGGTAATTGGAGTCACCTAATTTAACGCCCTTGGATTTTTTTTTCTTATGCGGCCATATCAAAGCCAGGATTTACGAAACGGAACTGGAAAATCCAGATGTTTTAAAAGAACGAATACGTCATGCTGGCGCTTCAGTTTATGCAGAAATGTTAAGAGGTGTCCATGATATTACCGAGAGGCGCTTACATCAATGCATCCAGCATCCTTTCAGTTCTCAAGGATATGGCAGAGGACATTTTTGCGAACTACTGATCTTTTCGGACGAATCGACGTTTCACTTACCGGGTAAAATAAACCGCCATAATGCAAGAATTTAGGTCACAAAATCCTGCTGTCGTCGTCGAACGTAAAAGAGACTCGACGAAACTAAATGTTGTTTTGTGCCACTTCTGATCACAAAGATTACGGACCTTTCTTTTTTTGGATTACAATCAGCGAGAGGAACGGCATATCTAGACATTCTGCAAAATTACCAGTTTCCTACAACTTCACGACTATTTAAATGATTTCATTTTAATGCATGACGACGCCCCGCCTCACTTTCAGCATCTAGTGAGGCGTTATTTTAACAACAGCACTCCACAAAGCTGGACTGGAAGTTGAGGGCAACAAGTTCTTGCTCACTGGTTTTGGGCCTCGTGGGCCACCAGATGTTACACCTTGCGAATTTCATCTGTTGGGGTACATAGAAGACGGAGTCCATGTCCCACCTACGACAACTAAAGAGCTGAGAAATCGATTTTTTTAAGATGTCGATTCAGTAAACGGGAACTTGTTAATTTGTGAGTTAAATGAAATGAACTAGCCTTTAGAAGTTTCTTGAGAAAAGCATGCTATTCACGTTGAGTGTATGGTTTACCGTATGTGCGAACATAAAACTTTGAAGCTCCCTCTACCTGGTGACGACATTAACAATGTGTTGCTATCTTGCATAGTTGGTAATAACGATTGAAACCTTTCACTTTTATTTATTTATTTTGATCATCCTGTGATTTCCAGTGAACACTTACCCATAATGTGCTCTATGCGATGTGAGGATGTTAAGCACGCCTTTTCAGAAATCTGTATTCGTATGATGTCGTAATTTCAGAATACAGTCAAAGAATTAACCTCACCTCAGCTTTGTCGTGCATAGAGAAGTAAAATAATCGAATTAAAATGTCTTTGTTTTATACTTATTCAGCGATTATAACAGAAAATAAAGTTATGGAGCTGCTTTAGGTGCATAATCGGTATCAAACTTTTACTGAATGTATGAAAAACTGTTACTTATTCCTTTGGTTCTGTCATTAACATGAATTACAAAATTCACATTAAAATTATGGCAGCTGCTGTTTCCACGGCAGTTATGCTGGGATTTTTTCTTAGAAATACTTTCTGTGAAACAGAGAAACCTCTTAGGTGCTGATACATCAATGCCAGTTTGCTATATTTTTAATAGCAGTTTATCTTTAATAAATAAAAAATGTCATTTTTATTCAGTTGGTCTGTACAGATTGGAATTGCTGCTACAGTATACAGAGCGACGTCAGAAAGTATTTTGGTCAAATCAGTATTTTGAAGTTATTGGGGGTTAAATATAAGCGTCAATTTACATTATGTCGGCATCACAATTAAAAAAATGTGTGGTATCACAAAAACAAACCTTATAATCCTCAACACATATCAGACACACCCACTTTTTTCAGCTGATCGTACTTCGCGAGGTAAATGATCGCTTCAACAGAATTCATCTGTTGTAGGTGCGGTGGCAATACATCGTAGTTTCAATTAAAAGTGAACTACAGCTCAATACAATAGCCTGCACCAGCCAAACCAAGCAGGAGCTGATTATTAAGCTAGACAAGAAGAAAAAATTTTATTTCTCTAGCGATTAAATAGTAATTTACATATTATTTGACGTTCAGCTTCTGTAAGGAATGTAATTTCTAATTATTAGATGAATACGAATTTCGTGAATCAGCTGCAGTATATACGGGTGCATGAACCAGTTGTAACATACGAGAATTTGTGGTGGACCGGGCGCTGAAAACAGATTTCCTGCTTCTCGCGAGTAGCCGTCTTAACTCTTTCGGCTATCAGCGCACGCTTCCCGGCCTTACCAAAAACTTCAACGTCACTGTCCACCTGTCCACCTCCTTATATCTAATGTTTGCCTCTTTTTAAGCTCGCAACAATACTTGTTTCCTACTCAGAGAGAATGACACTACCACAAGACAAAGAAAAACGGTTTAGGTGACTGCTCGCGACAAATGGCAAATCCGGGTTCCAATCTCTATCCGCCACAAGTTTTCGTATGTCACAACTGGACAATACATCTGATCCCACTGCAGCTGGTGTCATGAAATTCGCATTTAGTGGGTGATTTGGAATAATAACACTAATCAGTGCCTGCGCAGTCGTTCGGAGTCGCAAACTGCCAACTAGCGCCCATGTAACGGCATGCTCCACGAATACTCTGTAATTTACAACATGATTGACTTCGTTCGACCGCAGCCTAGTTCATCAGAGATGAAACAGAAAAAGCGAGAAATCATTTCACACGTTTTACAGTATTTGATAATGAAAACAAGTATATAATATTTGCTTTAATTACCTCGTGTTGCTGCAGTAGGAGAAATATGAGTGCCGTTGTTCACATTTTGTGGTACTACATTTATTATTAACACTTTTTAATGGCTGCCAGAAGAGTAAATATTACATTGATGGAAAAGTTCGTAACGTTTTATGTTGGTATTCCGGTTGTGGTTTTTTGATCGATTATCATTTTTTATTTATAGTAGTTCACTTTTGCAATTGGAGTTTATATGTTATCATTCCGTCATTTGGAGATCGTGAGTGGAGCTATGGACCATAGAAAATGGAGTGGCAAGTGGAGAAATCTGAACATTCACGGCATACCCTTCTGTTGAGGGGTGACAGCAGCGGTGAGAGCCTGAAACATTTGCCCCGTATACGGGATGGTGGCACTGAACAGAGCACCCAAATAAAATAACTTTCGCGTTTTAAGAATGATCGCTTTGACATATGTGACTCTCAGTGTTCAGGAAGATCTTCGGGGTTTCTCGAATATCGTTTAAACGTATTAATCCACAACGATCCACGTCATTGTACTCGAGTACTGACAAATACCGGGTAATCAAAAAGTCAGTATAAATTTGAAAACTAAATAAATCACGGAATGATGTAGATAGAGAGGTACAAATTGACACACATGCTTGGAATGACATGGGGTTTTATTAGAACCAAAAAATACAAAAGTTCAAAAAATGTCCTACAGATGGCGCTTCATCTGATCAGAATAGCAATAATTAGCATAACAAAGTAAGACAAAGCAAAGATGATGTTCTTTACAGGAAATGCTCAATATGTCCACCATCATCCCTCAACAATAGCTGTAGTCGAGGAATAATGTTGTGAACAGCACTGTAAAGCATGTCCGGAGTTATGGTGAGGCATTGGCGTCGGATGTTGTCTTTCAGCATTCCTAGAGATGTCGGTCGATCACGATACACTTGCAACTTCAGGTAACCCCAAAGCCAATAATCGCACGGACTGAGATCTGGGGACCTGGGAGGCTAAGGATGACGGAAGTGACGGCTGACCACAGGATCATCACCAAACGAGCCGTGCAAGAGATCTTTCACACGTCTTGCAATATGGGATGGAGCGCCATCCTGCATAAACATCGTACGTTCCAGCAGGTGTTTATCAGCCAGGCTGCGGATGATGCGATTCTGTAACATATCGGCGTACCTCTCACCCGTCACGGTAGCAGTTACAAAACCAGAATCACGCATTTCCTCGAAGAAAAAAGGCCCGATAACGGTAGATGCGGTAAATCCAACTGATACCGTTACTTTCTCGTCGTGCAATGGAGTTTCCACGACAGTTCTAGGATTTTCGGTAGCCCAAATTCTGCAGTTGTGGCCGTTGACAGACCTTCGGAGCTTGAAATGAGCTTCGTCGGTCCACCACACGTTACTCAACCAATCGTCATCTTCCGCCATCTTTTGAAACGCCCACACCGCAAATGCCCTCCGCTTCACTAAATCGCCAGGTAACAGTTCATGATGCAGATGGATTTTGTACGGATAGCATCGGAGGGTACACCTAAGTGCCAACCAAACAGTAGTGTATGGAATGCCGGTGCGACGTGCGACTGCAAGAGCGCTGCCTTTCCCGTGCATAGACGAACCCGCTACAGTCTCGAGTGTCTCAGCAGCCTTACGCCTTGTGCTCGGTCGGCCACTACGGGGTCTATCGTCTAAACAATCCGTGGCTTCGAACTTAGAAATCATTCTCGCCACAGCTGCATTTGTCAACGGACCTTTACCCGTTCGAATCCCCTTCCTATGGCGGTAGGATCGTAACGCTGAACTAGCACATTCCCCATTCTAATAATACAGCTTCACTAAAAGCGCCTGTTCAGGTAATGTCAACATGCTGCGACTGCTGGCGCATCTGATTCTCTCTCTCATTACAGATCCTTTTATACACGATTGTCATGCGCAGTCACTGACGTTTTGCTCTCCGGCGCCATCTGTCGGACATTTCATGAACTTTTTTTTTGTTCTAATAAAACCCCATGTAATTCCAAGCATGTGTGTCAATTTTTACCTCTCTATCTACATTATTCCGTGGTTTATTAAGTTTTCAAATTTATACTGACTTTTTGATCACCCAGTATAACGAACTGTGGTCATTCCTCCCATGGCGTGACGTTTGCATGCAATGAGGGACGTTCAAAACTCGGGTTTATGGGTACAGCATGATCCAAGCCAAAATCACAAATATCAGTGGGTGGCCATACATGTACCTCTGCATATTGGTCATCAATTAGCTCGTGAACAACACCGACCATTCCTACAGTGTATCACTAATGGTAAAGAGAAATGTTGCCTTTATGCTAACATAAGACAAAGAAAGGAATGGTTGATCCCAAAAAAAGCAGCAACTCAACGTACAAAGACCTGCGCGCATTCATAAAAGGTAACGTTAGGCATCTGGTGAAAGAGCGACGGTGTGGCGTACGACGAATTGCTTCCCTGACGTCTAACGATAACAGCTGACATTTTCTATTGTCATCGGCTGAGACGTCTTGCAGACGCAGTCCTGGAACAACGGCCAGGAAGACTGTGCGGAGTGATGCTACTCCATGATAACACTCGCCCGCACCCTGTTAGATTGACAAAAAGCGCTATGCAGGATTTGGGTTGGGAAGTCAGATATTGCCAAGAATTCTTGGCAACATTTATCCTGGCGTAGTTTTTATCTATGCTACTTTAGGACATGGAATGAGCGTTTGGGGAAGCGTGGGCATAGCTTGTAGTGACTTGGTTGTACCACCACCGCCTCGGTTGCCGGATCTCACTATCTCTCGTAATTATTGTAAGATGTATAGTCATAACTCTCATTATATATCCTCCGACTGATTTTTTTACATTAGAAAATGACGACGTAGTTCGTTGAAATCGGTAACGTAACCCCTTTTTAAAGAAGAATTTTATGTACTGTGTCTATGGCTTCACTATTGTAGTGTCAAATATGGATTGACGAGTTCTTCGGCTCAAAACCACATGATTTCTACAGTCGTGAAATCTAAAAATTACGCCAGAATTGGCAGATTGTTATACATAGCGAAGGAGAATATATTGACGACTAAAGAATCCGTCATGTGCAGCTATTGTGTTTATTAAACTTATGGAAAAGCGGTGCGAACTTAAGCACCAACCCAATATATAGGCCTTTCGGGTGAGCGGACGAGTTCCGATATTAGCCACGATGACATACACCACTCGCTATGTACTAAAGTGCGCGTCATATATCTTGGCGGCCGAGTTTAGGTTCGTTCTGCGCATCTGACGTCACAAAACACAGTCAGCCAATGAACAGAGAACGACATTGCCTGATCTCGACAGCAGTGCAGAGCACGGACGAGTGTCTTCAGTTTTAGAAACGTTCAGTCATAAATAAAGTAATAGAACAAAAGAAATGTCTTGATAGCAGGCTTTCTTTTACAGAAAGTTTGGAAAAAGCATTCTTTATACCAATTGCTTCATATTCTATTAATTAATTAAACCAAACAAGCAATAAGACTCCTAATTCAGGCGATAGCAAGGAAAGGTGTTTGTATCATTCTCACTAACCGCTTTTTCGCAATAAAGAACAGCGGTAATTGTTTATTTCTTATTGTACTTCGACGAAGCGTGAGTAATTCATAGTCATACGAACAGTGTTTATAAGTAGTTGCGTGAGATGTTAGAGTCCTTATGGAGTTACAACTTTCGATGAGCTGAGGTAGCGGAACGGTTAAGGGGCTCCGGAAAGGCTCAAAAACATGAAAAGTTCAATTTTTACTTTTTTGCGTTTTCTGAATCTGCAGACTATTACCTTTTAATAGATATATAATTTATTCAATTCCGAAGACTACAACTATTTTTAAATTTTTTTTTGAAAATTGTTCTACATGGACGTGACCCACTGTGGCGCTGTTAAACTGCTGTCAAATGGTGTTATTATTAACGTCCGTGTTCATCAGGTACATTTTAGTGATGTGAGATAAAGTATGTGTTGTGGCTAACCTGTGAAGGTTCCATATATATCGCTGGTGTGATTGTCGATTGTTTCATGTTTATTTACTCTGTCGTTATCTCGAAAATATTCGTAATTAATTCTGTTTCTTGAGTCTCTGTTTTGTTGAAGTATAATAATGAGTAAAAGTAAAGTTATTAGAAATCCTCTGAAGGCTTTTAAGAAAAGGATAAATGTTGGAAAGCCAAAGGTATGTGTTATTACTGTAAACAATAAAGACGATGAAAATCCCCAACATAGCTTGTGTCCCAAAGAAGAAGACAGTAGGTGTAAATATAACAAAGGATTGCTAACTGGTGAAGTGTACACTCATAAGCATAGTCTGCCTCATGGAATAATGGAGGTGATAAAACCTATTTTCAGAGACTTAGCAGCACCTGAACTGTTGAAAAAGTGTATTCACGGAAAAACTCAAAACCCCAATGAAAGTGTAAATAGTGTTATATGGTCGAGAATCCCCAAGACTGTATTTGTTGGAATAGAAACACTTCACTTTGGTGTGTATGATGCTGTTGCGACTTTCAATGATGGCAACATTGTAAGGTGCAAGGTATTTAGAAATATGGGAATGAAAATAGGTTCTAACATGGTATGAGCGATGCTTGCTTTAGACAAGGAACGCCTTCGGGCTGCAGACAGGGCTGTGAAGAGTCTAGAAATACAAGCAAGAGTAAACAGGAGGAGGAACAAGAGCAAGCTGGAGGAGGAGTTTGCAGAGGATGAAGATAATCCATCCTATGGACCTGGAATGCACTAAAAAGTTAATCCAATCTTTGTCGCTCGATTCCCAAGACTTTTATTTTCTCTTACTAATTACATGTTTTCTAAGGACCTTCCAAACATATTTGTTTCAAACTTTCAGTAAATGTTACACAGTACCTTCTGCATAATTTAACACAGCCTTTTTCCAAAAAACTGTATACTTTTGAATATATAAATAAAAAATTGCAAAAAAATGTTGTGAATTTTCATTACAATTGAAAAAAAATCATCTTTAATAACTGAACAAAAATTTTGTAAAATCCCTGTGTTAAGTTGTAGCCGATATTCCAATAAATAATCTGTAAAAAGTTCAACTTCCTACCTCAAATACTTTGTGAGGAAAGATGTAATTTATAAGCGTTATTTTAACATTGCAAGTATAGGGCGTTCCGGAGCCCCTTAAGGTGTTGGGCTGCTACGTGAAAGGTTATGAGTTCAAACCTTGTGCGGTGCTTAACATTTTCTTTTTTTAACAACAATATTGGAGTGCCTTACTTCACGAATTTTATTCGTTTGAATGAAATTTCTAGTGCTTTGCCTCTTCATGAACTTTTTCGCTGCTGCAGACACGTGCTCCCCGCATTCCGCGCTGTGCGCGATTTTGTCATCACTGCGCTTCTCGCCTGTGCAGACACATGGTGTTCCCACTGCTTTGACACACTTATCATTCGATTTCACAAAAACTATTTGGCCAAAAAAATTTGATTTTTACTCGTCTTCTTGCCTGATACCTTCCCCCCATAAATGACTTAATTTTGTTTTGATGTGCAGCATTAAATGTAGTAAACCATTGCACGAAATTTTGAAGAGTTTGCAGAGGTAAAAGTCCATAGCGTATACTTTCCGTATGGTCGATTTTAGTTGCCACAATGTTGAGAATGAAATGTGGACAAGATACCTAAATTTCATATAATATTTACTGTATAACAATATCTCATTTAATTTAAGTACCACATAGGTGTCGTATGTACGAGTAATATTGAGAAATATTCCGTCTTTCGCGACTGTAATAAAAGTTTTATATACACGCGGCGCGTTTGGCTTTATTTTAAAGCACTTCCATCGGTGAAAGGTATGGCACATACACAATGGTATTCACGTTCTATTTCTTGTTTCTGTTCCACAGTCGCAGTTTTACCAATGGTATTGAAATATATCCCTCTTCTGCAACTGTAATAAGCTACTTATTTAGACCAGACGCGTTTCTCTCTTTTGAAGCATCATAAGAGGACTGTACTTTGTGTCCTCCATTGCCAAGTCACCTTTCGTAGTTTTGTGCTGCGGTAGCACAATATTCAGCGTTTGTGTTGGCTCATCAGTGTTTTAGCAAATAAATGCTGTTTGTGTGTGCCACACACAAAATTATATTTGACATAGCTCTGAGCACTTCACTGACAGACGGTATATTCAAGTCCTAATGTTTTTGTAAGTCCACAGTTTTGTTTAATGTATTTTGTCTACTTCCTTTTGATTGATTGAAGTGCTTTAAAATAAAGCCAAACGTGCCCAGTGTAAGTAAAACTTTTGTTACAGTCGCGAAAGGTGGAATATTTCTCAATATTACATACGACACTTATGTGGTACTTAAATTAAATGAAATATATAGGTATCTTGTCCACGTTTCATTCTCAACATTGTGGCAACTAAAATCGACCATACGGAAAGTATACTCTATGGACTTTTACCTCTGCAAACTCTTCAAAATTTCGTGCAAAGGTTTACTATATTTAATGCTGCATAATAACTGCGTTGAACATCGAAACAAAATTAAGTCATTTATGGGGGGAAGGTATCAGTCAAGAAGATAGGTAAAAATCTAATTATTGAGCCAAATAGTTTTGTGGAATCGAATGATAAAGAGTGTCAAAGCAGTCGGAACACAATGTGTCTGCACAGGCGAGCAGGGCAGTGATAAAATCGCCCACAGCGCGGAATGCAGGGAGCACGTCTTTGTAACAGCGAAAGGGTTAATGCGGCTGTGGTGGCTTTACTTCATGAACTGCGCGCTCCCCCCTACACGTAAGCTTGCGAACTATGCTATACTATGGCGCTGCTTCTATTGGCGCGTGCGTCGTGTGCAACTGGCAACGCAGCAATCTCCCGCGTCTGGGCGGGCATGCGCGAGCCGCCAAGATAAAAGAATTGAACTATAGTTCCAAAGCATTTGTAATCTGAAACTGCTATTGATAAAGCACCACGAATTCTATTACAATATTTGAAACGAAGTTCGCGTAAATTTATTGTTCGGATATTAACTGTTTACTTACCATCAAAATCAAATTTCAACTCAGGCAATGAAGTCAAACTATTAAGATGGCTTTAAAGAAGTTAGGTTTTAACTCTTTCTAATTTCCCAGAATCCTAATTCAGATACTTCTCAGACAGGTGAAACTTCCACTATATGTTTCTACGTGCCAAAAATTTCTAAAATAACTTGCTCACTAATCACTTCCAGAGTAGTGTTCAAAATGAAAGTGCTTTTGTTCAGTTAAATATCAAGCATAAGCTTTTCAATGTTATTTTGGAGTCAATAAAATTGAGAAAATTTGTTTCCTGCTCTCTGGCAGACTCACTATACTACTTAACATACGTAGTCACCGCACGTTTAAATTAACACTTTTTTTTATTTACTAAACGATGTCGCGCGGAAGGAATCCTGCAATTGGTTCTCTAGTATCGATCCTTTTGAACTTACGCTCTTAGTCTTTTTGGCTGCTTCTCTCGGAATGAGTTTCTGGGTCCCTAAGGGGCGGCGCCCTCTGAGGGACGGGAATTTAAGGAACAGTACAGAAAGTACAGGGTCCCCCTCTCCTCCCCTCCCTGCCTTCCTCCCTCCTCCCCCCTCTCCTCTCCTACTTCTTCCCTCCTCCCTCATCTGTATGACCCTGGCAGATCCTCTCTGTTGGCTCATCGTCATCAGTGTACTACGTCAGTGTTGTGTTTGGTGCTGTTCTCCTGTGCGTCCAGAGCTGTGATTTTAGTTGTGTGCTGGACTTGTCCATGGTGTTATTGTTGGTGATTGTTCTGTACTACGCCGTCCGTCGATACTTTTATGATCCAGTCCGTGGTTTTGTTTTGTGTGTGTGCTAATTTTTTACGGTTTTTACCTCCATTTTACACTCGTCCCCCTTCTTTGTTCTCTTCCATGATGTTCCCCCTTTTTTATATCGATGTACATAATATTCTCTCCTTTGTGTTATTTAAAATGTCTTCTATTTTATGATTAATGTCTTTCGGCTGAAGAGAAGCGCATATGCTGCTACCAGCCCGCCCCAGATGGGCCATTGATATACAATAAAGGAAAAAAACATACAGGATAGAGTCGTCTGGACGAGGAAACTGGCGTGCTGTGCGGGGCTCTTGGCTCTCCGTGGCTTGTTGTTATCGGCTGCGGGCGTGAGCCTCGACGGAAGGAGCAGTGTGTGTTGTCAGCCGACCGTCCTGTCGTCTGGTTGTACATTCTGTAATATGGTGCTAGACAGAGCTTCACAAGAAAGCTGACACAGGAACGACTTCACCGCAGAGTAACAGACTGTAATGGTGAGCAATTTCTTGGTTCAACTGCGCCATTCTGTTTGTATGGGGTTGAAGTTTTGTAGACTTTGTCCATTAAGTGATGACTGCTCATGCTCTTTCTGTCACTTTCCGCCCACGTTCTGTCCTGGATTCTAACTATTCGTAGAATACATGCAAGAATAGTGAGTCTCGCTGGTATTTAGAAGCATCTCCGCAAGAGCGATTAACTTACTTCTATTTTGATTCGTCCCCTGTGCTATCGAGGGGTTACTTTTCCCAATTATTTGGCGCGTACTATGCAAGTTACTCCAATATTCTGTGTTTCAGACCCAGCTGCTTTTGTGATTGTGATGTATGATGTTGAATGGAACCTCCTAAGTAATTCATGGCAAATTATCATAATGTACTGAGCTTAACAAACACGGCTCGTATTAGCACTTAATTGGTCCACGCTCAGAAGGTATGGTAAGATTGTTGCATGATTGTTCGTGCGTCTGATCACTGCTGCCGTGGATCAAACTTAAACAAATCTAATAAGCTTACTATAGTGTAAAAAAAGTAAATAAAGTTTGTGGTAACTAATTAAACTATGAAGTCATTTCAAATGTTTGCTTTAGCAAAATATCTGGCCACCTCATAAATTTGGAGTTCCATTTGTCATGTATTTTCAGAAGTGTTTAACGTCTCGTCTTCCGCAATTGGTAATTCATATTGTCTTGTGTGTCCGTAAGGGCCGTGACGAGCGGTTCTAGGCTCTTCAGTCCGGAACCGCGCTGCTTCTACGGTCGCAGGTTCGAATCTTGCCTCGGGTATGGATGTGTGTGATGTCCTTAGGTTAGTTACACTATTGGCCATTAAAATTGCTACACCAAGAAGAAATGCAGATGATAAACGGGTATTCATTGGACAAATATATTATACTAGAACTGACATATGATTACATTTTCAAGCAATTTAGGTGCTTAGATACTGAGATATCAGGACCCAGAACAACCACCTCTGGCCTTAATAACGGCCTTGATATGCTTGGGCATTCAGTCAAACAGAGCTTGAATGGCGTGTACAGGTACAGCTGCCCATGCAGCTTCAACACGATACCACAGTTCATCAAGACTAGCGTATCGTGATTAGCCAGTTGCTCGGCAACCATTTACCAGACGTTTTCAGTTGGTGAGACATCTGGAGTGTTGTGTCTAGACAAGACAGCCTAGACACAATGAGAGGAAGCCGAAAGGCACGCGCTTAAACTCACGCAGGCTGGCGTGAGGTCTGAAACAGGATACGTAATGAATGCTATAAAGAAAAGTACGTAGCTTCTGGAATACTTAACTTTAATCCACATTTGTAGAACATCGCTCTTGATGATACATTAATAGAATCTCAATATCAATTGAATACGGCGCCTTGCTAGGTCGTAGCAAATGTAGCTGAAGGCTATGCTAACTATCGTCTCGGCAAATGAGAGCGTATTTGTCAGTGAACCATTGCTATGAACGTCGGCTGTACAACTGGGGCGAGTGCCAGGACGTCTCTCTAGACCTGCCGTGTGGTGGCGCTCGGTCTGCTATCACTGACAGTGGCGACACGCGGGTCCGCCGTATACTAACGGACCGCGGCCGATTTAAAGGCTACTACCTAGCAAGTGTGGTGTCTGGCGGTGACACCACATGGAGAATGTGCTGGCCAGGGCAGCAGTCGAACATTTTCTGTACCCAAAAGGCCCGTACAGGACCTGCAACATGCGGTCGTGCATTATCCTGCTGAAATGTAGGGTTCCGTAGGGATCGAATGAAGAGTAGAGCCACGGGTCGTAAAATATCTGAAATGTAACGTCCACTGTTCAAAGTGCCGTCAATGCGAACAAGAGGTGACCGAGACGTGTAACCAATGGCACCCCATACCATCACGCTGGGTGATACGCCAGTATCGCGATGACGAATACACGCTTCGAATGTGCGTTCACCGCGATGTCGCCAAACACGGATGCGACCATCATCATGCTGTAAACAGAACCTGGATTCATTCGAAAAAATGACGTCTTGCCATTCGTACACCCTGGTTCGTCGTTGAGTACACCATCGCAGACGCTCCCGTCTGTGATGCAGCGTCAAGGGTAACGCAAGCCATGGTCTCCGAGCTGATAATCCATTCTGCAGCAAACGTCGTCGAACAGTTCGTGCAGGTGGTTGTTGTTTTGCAAACGTCCCCATCTGTTGACACAGGGATCGAGACGTGGCTGCACGATCCGTTACAGCCATGCGGATAAAATGCCTGTCATCTCGACTGCTAGTGATACGAGGCCGTTGGGATCCAGCACGGCGTTCCGTATTACCCTCCTGAAGCCACCGATTGCATTTTCTGCTAACAGTCATTGGTTCTCGACCAACGCGAGCAGCAATGTCGTGATACGATAAACCGCAATCGCGATAGGCTGTAATCCGACCTTTATGAAAGTCGGAAACGTGATGGTACGCATTTCTCCTCCTTACACGAGGCATCACAACAACGTTTCGCCAGGCAACGCCGGTCAACTGCTGTTTGAGTATGAGAAATTGGTTGGAAACTTTCTTCATGTCAGCACGTTGTAGGTGTCGCCACCGGCGCAGACCTTGCGTGAATGTTCTGAAAAGCTAATCATTTGCATATCACAGCATCTTCTTTCTGTCGGTTAAATTTCGCGTCTGTAGCACGTCATCTTCTTAGTGTAGCAATTTTAATGGCCAGTAGTGTAGATTTAAATAGTTCTAAGTCTAGGGGACTGATAACCTCAGATGTTTAGTTCCATAGTGCTTAGAGCCATTTGAACAATTTCTGGGCCGTGATTAGAAACTATTCTTCCAGAAGAAGGTTAACAGAGAGATAGTGAATTTTTTAAACTGTTGTTAGAATAATAATCTAAGCTATTACTGTTTTCCGTCAGACGAAAACTGTTGATTTCTGTCAATAAAAATTTGTAACTGTGTATTAATTTCAGTTAGTGGAAAATTGTTTTAAGATTTGTTTTCTTTTTTCTGTTCTCCAGGCTTAATGTTTTTCTGATGAGTTCGTTCTGCGTTTACTGTCTTAGTGAAAGTCTTCAATACTGTTCACTAGGAATATCGACAAGAGTGTCATCCATTACATTAAGGGTCTTACAAAATAAGAAATAATAGGGACAGTACCCGTTAGTATATATTTCAAGAATTTCGACCATAAACACCTTCGAATAAAGCAGTTAACATATTTCTAAAGCTATTGTGGCGCCAGCCTCATGCATACAGGTATCATTCAGTGCAATTTTAAAGTAAATATATTTAATTGTGAGTGTTTCTTAATCGAGTTAATTGCAGTTGTAATAATCCTAGTCTTTAATTGTGATAGGGCACTGAAGCTATTAAAGGTTACGTTTTTTTCGTGTATTTTCTGATTGTTTCCAAGTTGCATGTTACATCTGTGAAACAGATAAATAAATGTTATTTTATGAGATCTTTCTTGTAATTTCCGTTGGACTACAAATGGAATTAAATTTCGGCAAGAGTTTTATGCCAATCATAAAGTCTAATGGTACGTGTTGCTGTTGCACGTAAGTGACGACCAATGACACCTATTTACGAATTACTTCAGTTCCAAGAAAGGAACACATATACAGGGGTTGGACAAAGATATGGGAACACAGCGAGACGTACGTGCTTGAACATAAATGCAGATGCTACCCAAGTCTGGAAGAAGCAAGTTACACACAAAATGACAACATATGTGTCGCTGTGGTGCTTTGTGACGATGCTCGTGTGGCTATCCATTCGGCTATCTACAGTGAAGTGCCTAAAGTCATGGGATAGCGACATGCATATGTATACATGGCGGCACCGCGTACGCAAGGTATGAAGGGACAAGTTCATTGGATGAGCTGTCCTTGGTACTCAGGTGATTAATGTGAAAATGTCTCCGCGATGCGAATCCACAGACTTTGAAATCGGAATGGTGAGAGGAGCTAGACGAATGGGACAGTCCATTGGGAAATCGTTGGGGGTTTCAATATTCCGGCATACACAGTGTCATCTATGTGCCAAGAGTACCAGATTTCAGTTGCCTCACAACATGGACAATCCGGTGGCCGACGGTCTTCACTTAACGACCGAGAGCAACGGCGTTCGTTTAGTGTTGTCGGTGCTAGCAGACAAACAACACTACGTGAGATAACAGCAGAAACCAATGTGGGACGTCCGACGAACGTATCCGTTACGACAGTAAGGCGAAAGTGGGCGTTAAAGGTCTGTGGCAGCAGAGGATCAATCGAAGATTCTTTGTTTTAACAGCACGACATCCCCTGCCGTGCCTCTCTAGGGCTCGTGACCGTAAGGGTTGGATCTTAGATGGCTGGAAGACGATGGCGTATTCAGATGTGCCCAGATTTCTGTTAGTAAGAGCTGATGGTAGGGATGGTTTCTGGTGAATATCCTACAAAGCTATGAGCACAAGTTGTCTACAAGGCACTGTGAAAGCTGGTTGTGGCCCCATAATGGTGCGCGCTGTGTTTGTATGGAACAAACTGGGTCCTCTGGTCCGAGTGAACCGGTGATTGACAGGAAATGGGTGGGCTCGGCTACCTGGAGTCCATTTTCTGCCATTCATAGACTTTGCCCACAAACAACGATGTCATCTCATCAGGCCACAGATGTTCGCGATTGCTGTAATTAATTTGCTCGACAATTCGACCGAATGATCTAATCGAGACGTCAGTTCGTGCACTAAAACTTCCACCGGCAACACATTCGCAATTTTGGACAGCTATAGAGGCGAAACGCGGATTTTCAGGAACTTCTTGAGTCCATCCCAGGATCAGATGTGGCACTACACCTGGCAAAGGAGGCATCCCATGACTTGTCTTCTCATTCTACACTACTGGCCATTAAAATTGCTACACCACGAAGATGACGTGCTACATACGCGAAATTTAACCAACAGGAAGAAGATGCTGTAATATACAAATGATTACCTTTTCAGAGCATTCACACAAGGTTGGCGCTGGTCGCGACACCTACAACGTGCTGACGTGAGGGAAGTTTCCAACCAATTTCTCATACACAAACAGCAGTTGACCGGCGTTGCCTGGTGAAACGTTGTTGAGATGCCTCGTGTAAGGAGCATCACGTTTCCGACTTTGATAAAGGTCGGATTGTAGCCTATCGCAATTGTGGTTTATCGTATCGCGACATTGCTGCTCGCGTTGGTCGAGATCCAATGACTGTTAGCAGAATATGGAATCGGTGGGTTCAGGAGGGTAATACGGAACGCCGTACTGGATCGCAATGGCCTCGTATCACTAGCAGTCGAGATGACAAACATCTTATCCACATGGCTGCAACGGATCGTGCAGCCACGTCTCGATCCCTGAGTCAAATGCACCCAAATTGCGTGAAAATGTAATCACATGTCTGGTCCAGTATAATATATTTGTCCAATGAATACCCGTTTATCATCTGCATTTCTTCTTTGTGTAGCAATTTCAATGGCCAGTAGTGTATGTATGTAACGCCACTATACATTTAGAATACTGTATCTAGTCTCAATGCATATCTTTATGTGATCCAATGCCTAATTTATCTTTCACTATTTCCGCATTAATAATTTAGAAGTAATTATGTGTTTCAACAAAATTTAGTACTTACATTTTTGAAAGTTTACCTCGCTGCCAGTAAACTACAGCAGTTTTCCAGGCATTTTTAGGTAGGGAAAATGTATACATTGGCCTCTAATCTTCTACTTTCCTTGAAAATTATTTTATTATTTGTGTTTGCTCTTATAAGAGCGTGCAGACGCATTTTTATTTAAACGAGGGAGTGCGCGAATAGTTGTTGCATTATTGTTCGTCAGTGATTTGTGTCACCTTGATCTGTGTCGTCTTAAGCTGCTTTATGATAGACTCCGTTCATTGCTCTTGTTCTGCTACTCTTGCTTATAAAAGGATTATTTCATGTTATTTTATCGTAAAATAACGTATTACAACACGGATTACGGTATGACTCGAAGTTATACACTCCCGGAAATTGAAATAACACCGTGAATTCATTGTCCCAGGAAGGGGAAACTTTATTGACACATTCCTGGGGTCAGATACATCACATGATCACACTGACAGAACCACAGGCACATAGACACAGGCAACAGAACATGCACAATGTCGGCACTAGTACAGTGTATATCCACCTTTCGCAGCAATGCAGGCTGCTATTCTCCCATGGAGACGATCGTAGAGATGCTGGATGTAGTCCTGTGGAACGGCTTGCCATGCCATTTCCACCTGGCGCCTCAGTTGGACCAGCGTTCGTGCTGGACGTGCAGACCGCGTGAGACGACGCTTCATCCAGTCCCAAACATGCTCAATGGGGGACAGATCCGGAGAACTTGCTGGCCAGGGTAGTTGACTTACACCTTCTAGAGCACGTTGGGTGGCACGGGATACATGCGGACGTGCATTATCCTGTTGGAACAGCAAGTTCCCTTGCCGGTCTAGGAATGGTAGAACGATGGGTTCGATGACGGTTTGGATGTACCGTGCACTATTGTGTCCCCTCGACGATCACCAGTGGTGTACGGCCAGTGTAGGAGATCGCTCCCCACACCATGATGCCGGGTGTTGGCCCTGTGTGCCTCGGTCGTATGCAGTCCTGATTGTGGCGCTCACCTGCACGGCGCCAAACACGCATACGACCATCATTGGCGCCAAGGCAGAAGCGACTCACATCGCTGAAGACGACACGTCTCCATTCGTCCCTCCATTCACGCCTGTCGCGACACCACTGGAGGCGGGCTGCACGATGTTGGGGCGTGAGCGGAAGACGGCCTAACGGTGTGCGGGACCGTAGCCCAGCTTCATGGAGACGGTTGCGAATGGTCCTCGCCGATACCCCAGGAGCAACAGTGTCCCTAATTTGCTGGGAAGTGGCGGTGCGGTCCCCTACGGCACTGCGTAGGATCCTACGGTCTTGGCGTGCATCCGTGCGTCGCTGCGGTCCGGTCCCAGGTCGACGGGCACGTGCACCTTCCGCCGACCACTGGCGACAACATCGATGTACTGTGGAGACCTCACGCCCCACGTGTTGAGCAATTCGGCGGTACGTCCACCCGGCCTCCCGCATGCCCACTATACGCCCTCGCTCAAAGTCCGTCAACTGCACATACGGTTCACGTCCACGCTGTCGCGGCATGCTACCAGTGTTAAAGACTGCGATGGAGCTCCGTATGCCACGGCAAACTGGCTGCCACTGACGGCGGCGGTGCACAAATGCTGCGCAGCTAGCGCCATTCGACGGCCAACACCGCGGTTCCTGGTGTGTCCGCTGTGCCGTGCGTGTGATCATTGCTTGTACAGCCCTCTCGCAGTGTCCGGAGCAAGTATGGTGGGTCTGACACACCGGTGTCAACGTGTTCTTTTTTCCATTTCCAGGAGTGTATATTATCCTGTTAGAATGTCCAGTCGCCATTGATTTTCCGTTCCTCACTGTAGTCGAGGTGTAAGGGGGAATTAGGGGTTACGATAAATAACTCGATCTGATAAGTACAGTTTCAGATCTTATAGCCGTCCTTAATAATACAAGTGCTAATCTAATTCATGAAGTAATAAATGCTATCGACATGGGATGTCAAATTGATTCCATATTTTTAGATTTCCAGAAGGCTTTCGACACCGTTCCACACAAGCGTCTTCTAACTAAACTGCGTGCCTCCGAAGTATCGCCCCAGTTGTGCGACTGGACTCGTTATTTCCTGTCAGAAAGGTCACAGTTCGTAGTAATAGACGGAAAGTCATCGAGCAAAACAGAAGTAATATCCGGCGTTCCCCAACGAATTGTTATAGGCCCTCTATTGTTCCTGATCTATATTAACGACATAGGAGACAATCTGAGTAGCCGTCTTAGATTGTTTGCAGATGATGCTGTCATTTACCGTTTGGTAAAGTCATCAGATGATTAAAACGACTTGCGATTTAGATAAGATATCTGTAAGATGCGGAAAGTGGCAATTGACCCTGAATAAGGAAAAGTCTGAAGTTATTCACATGAGTACTAAAAGAAATCAGCTAAATTTCGATTACGCGATAAGTCACACAAATCTGAGGGATGTAAATTCAATTAAATACTTAGGGGTTACAATTACAAATAACCTAAATTGGAACGATCACATAGATAACATTGTGGGTAGAGCAAACCAAAGATTGTGATTCATTGGCAGAACACTTAGAAGGTGCAACAGGTCTACTAAAGAGACTGCTTACACTACACTTGTCCACCCTGTTCTGGAGTATTGAGTGCGGTGTGGTATCAGCATCTGGTGAGACTGACGGATGACATAGTAAACGTACAATGAAGGGCAGCTCGTATTGAATTATCGCGAAATAGGGGGAGAGTGTCACAGACATGATACGTGAATTGGAGTGGCAATCAATAAACAAAGGCGTTTTTCCTTGCGACGGGATCTGCTCACGAAATTTCAATCACTAGTTTTCTCCTCCGATTGCGAAAACATTCTGTTGGCACCCACCTACATAGGGAGAAATAATCATCATGATAAAATAAGAAAAATCAGGGCTCGCACAGAAAAATTTAAGTGCTCGTTTCTCCCTCGTGCCGTTCGAGAGTGGAACGGTAGAGAGACAGCTTGAAGGTGGTTCATTGAACCCTCTGCTAGGCACTTTATTGTGAATAGCAGAGTAATCACCTAGATGAAGATGTAGGTAGATGTAGAATGTACATCTACAACTTTGGCGCGAATTGAACAGCGTATATGTCAGAGCAATTGATGAAGCTAGAAGCGACAAGTAGTGTGGAAAAGGTAGTTTCTGACAAGCCGTTGGAATTTTTGTTGGTATGAACGGTTAGTTTTAACTATAGACAACTTGTTGGAAATAGCTTTCCCCTTACAGTATCACAGTGTGGCATTTGCTGAATGTAACTTCCAGCAGTGGAAATGGAACAGAATTAACTTACATGTAACTTCAAATGAAACAGAACACTACACAAACGGATAACATGCGTATTCAAACTTTTCATCTATGTACATTTCTGGATTCGAGCGCGTAAAAGTCCAAGTATAGTGAATACTTATCTATCAGTTAATAGTCCGACGGACTTTGTTGTAGTTCTTATAGAAATGGATCGTAATCTGCAACAGTAGCATTCCCTGACGAAGACAGCATAGAAACACCACCTAAAATGAAAAAGAGCAACTACTATGTGCTCCCCATGTAGTTTTGCTACCAAACTTCCGACCTTCACAACTCCATTCTGCGCTCCCCAACTACTTCAACCAGGTGACGTTCTCGTGCTCAGCCCGATGTTGTGACTGGGTAAGTTCCCTGCAGACCCTGATGGAGCATGACCGTTAATGGGCAACCAAAGTGAAATTTTTACTGCAGCTGGAATGATCGTCGTTCGCACTCTGGGCCGCCACAGCAGCGCCGCCGCTTGCCCTTTACATTCCATGCATTATACATCTGGCACCGCTGACGGTTGGCTGGTGGGATCCGAAATACATAATGCATAGCGCGTTCATTTCACCTCCAGACATCCAAAGCTTTCACGGGTCGCTGGGTAATTAGACCCTTGGCCTTATTGAGACCCATCTCCACGGAGAACATTTTTGTTTCATAACACATCTTGTCTGTTTTATACCATTAATCATCTTAGAATTAAGTATTTACTTTCGAACGAACATACCCGTATGAACTTTTGGTTACGAGAGCATTGCGTACCCCTCAGTGTGCTGCTCAGTGTCATTTTGCTGCAAGACTGCAAACGCGTTCTAGATGTCGCTGCAGGCGTTAATGTGAAAGCTAAAAGCAACGCAAATATCTTAACTATGAACGCAGGTGAGGACTTTCATTAAAATGTTCGTAGCAATACCAATGACTAAAAAACGCACAGTGCCAAAATCAAGTTTATTAGAAGTAATAACTAAAATTCTGTAATATCATTGCTGAACACCACGTCAATGACACTTCCGAGGTCGTCCGCAGGTTCACGCGTAACGAAGAACTGGTCTATATATTTCCGCAGATAATTGATTGTAAATAAGAGAATGAATAATTATGACAAACGATCTGTCAGGCAATTTAGGCTGCATATTAGTGGGACGTACTTTAAAAAGTCTGTTATTATCTTGGCTATGTTTTGTATTGCTTGAAGAAATACATGTCCAGTCGTTGTGCATATTTTATAGTTTTAGGTACAATAACTTTTAGAAGAACATGTTTTTCTCCAGAGCAAAGGTGACGTCATCTTCACCTCACGGGTATTATCGGCGACCTCATGATCGGCTATTGACTTTGCGGCAAGGAAGAAAATAAATATTATTCCCCCTCGACTCACTCGCAGCAATTTAAACTGTCCTCTCAGGTTCCTGCGTAACCACACATTCGAAAGGCGGCACAAATTTGGAAATAAGAGCCAAACATTCGTGAGAAGGAAGAATATGAGTTTTATTATTGATCGTTTCAGTTGCAGAAATTTCAGCTTTCCTCTTTGGTTCCCTTCTAACCACGTAATCGGAAAACGCTAAATTTATATTCGAAACTTTGTTCTCAGATCAGACTGAAATTAAATAACATCCAAAATTGTATAACATACATGTATTATATTCGTAAGAAAGTAACAGACGTGATGACAATAGTAACATGAAAAAATTGCATGTAACAGGATGCGAACCGCCTGCTGCTGTGGTCGAGCGGTTCTAGTCGCTTCAGTCGGGAACCACGCGGCAGCCACGGTCGCAGATTCGAATCCTGCCTCGGGCATGGATGTGTGTGATGTCCTTAGGTTAGGTTTAAGTAGCTCTAAGTATAGGGGACTGCTGACCTCAGATGTTAATTCCCATAGCGCTTAGAACCGTTCTGAGGACAGAAACCAATAACTTTCGACTCCACAAACCACGACGTTATTCATCGCGCTAGCACTTTCCTATTCGATTTTTAGCTCCGGTCTTCGTTATCATGTTCTGTTTTGAACGCTTGTATCGTATGTGTTTTAAGTGATATTTTAACGATTATGGTGATTTGTTTGTGATAAATTTATAGTGCGTCGTTGCATCGAAACGGCAATTTTCATTGTTAATTTGTCAATTATTGACGATAACAACTCACCCCTAAGAGAGCACTCTTATACGCAGGCATTAACCGTCGTTAAATCATTACGTGACATTTTATTACGGCAATAATTACAATAGATCATACCAATAATGATCCAATGGTAACGAAAGTCGATAGTAGATCACGCGGTCGTCAATACTGTGTGCGACGTCAAAATGGCGTTACATTTGCGGGAATTGTGGCACGAGCGTTACCCCTCATACCTGCATCTACAAAGTTGTTTGGATGGCACAGTGCATCTGTTTCCCTTGAAACACGATGTCCAAATTTCCATTTGTTTCTGGGAAGCGTAGATGGAGTTTGTCTGGCAATCGTCCGTCCACTGATAGAGCAACGTTGATCGTGTAGCTGTGTGCTGCACTCTTAAATGATTGCAACTTTGAGACAGTATGTATTTCCCGTTTGATGGATAGAATTCTTTCGGAAGAAAGCTCACATTTGTTCCGACTCTGATCACAGTTCTATACATAGCCCATTTGAATGATTTCTGTTGTGGTATACGCATTAACTTCAGCAGCAAATGTTGAAGCTCTTTGAATCATATTTACTTCGTCTGTATGTTTTCGTCCTTATAGCATAGTTATACGGCGTGATGTTATCCTACATTCCTTTTTCTAGTGAGTAATTAATTCCAGTGACGTTGTAAAGTTTGTACATCCGATATTTCTGGCTACGTCCAATAGCCAAATGATGTGAATGCTTGTAATTAATGAAACAACACTATTTTTGCGCTTCACCGAGCTACGCCGTTACCCGCTGCTTGACGATGCAGCATACGATTTCCTTTGAAAACTGTGTCGCCTTTCCTTTCGTTTGCCATTTAGTGGACAAGACTTATCAGATTCAGTTTATTTTTATTTTCTTCATGTAGTTCAGTTACAAAGCATCTGGTCATAACATTATGCCAGAGCAACTATGGCCAATACGTGTATGTAATCTTGAAAGAATCGTTCGGATGTTCTTTCTGGGCGAAGAGTGAATCTGGTGGCTACAGCGGCGTACGCGAGGCGAAGGTAGTATGACGTCACAGTACCTTAAAGTACGTTAAGTAAGATATTTGACAGAAAATACAATGTAACACAAGAATCATGATATTTGAGTATATTTTAAAAACTTGGTTATTGATGCATTAGCTGTTGTTTGGACTAATATACAGAGTTTACATACAAGTAGAAAAAAGGAGGTGCAATGCACTTAGTTATAATCGTACGGGGAATGATTCTAATTCAAAACTTTCGTGAGAAGAACTTACTATTTTGGAGCCCTGAGATGTGGCACATCCAAGGATCGAGAACTGATCCGAAATATTCTCCCAAGATATGTTTCAGTCATGAGGAAATATTAATCTCAACGAAAAGCTTTTTCCACCACGACTTTGTAGGCTATATAAGTCAATTATGTCATATGAATTGCGTCATATCTCTACATTTCACGGTCCATTACTCGCTACGTAACTATTGAACAGTAAAATCTGTGCTAATGGCCTCTAAGAGTCTGTCAAACAACTAGCATCGGCTAGTTCTGAACGACAGTGTGTGCCTATCTTGTTTGGTCTTGGACTGTACGGTTCGGCCATATTTCTCATTTCATTGCTACACAATTAAGGTCCGTAACGACCCCTCGAAACGGGAGGTCTCGCAGCAAATGCCTCTGGAATCACTTTTCCGGCTGTTAAATTGAACTCGAGGAATGTAATTAGTCTCCTCCCAGCAGCAATTGGAGGCGCTCGGATACACAACTATCCGAACGTTCGCATTCTTTCATTTCTGCATTCTTCATTATTGTGATTCCATTCGCTGTTTTTCTCGAATAAAAAATTTCGCAAAAATAAATCTTTGGAATAGTCGTAAAGTAGACGAATCAGAGTTTGTGTCCATATGGGCTAAAGGTGCACTGAATTGCGCCAAGATAAAAAGTACGTGTCCTTTCCTTGAGAAAATAAAAAAAAATCAAAGAGCGCGCCAACGCTACTACAACATCCTTTTTTCTCTCCTAAAATATTCAAAACGACAAAAGTGGATGAAAGTAATACTGTTCAGAGAAGAGCTGTAGCGTCCAGAACAGAATGACTTGTGTTGTTCACAGGATTTCATATTTTTCATCGACTGAAATTTGTGTATTCGTATAGTTTCTACGCGAACAGTCGATAATACAATGACACATTCCTTATAGACACATTCTGAAGTAGAGAAAGGAGTGGCATGATAGATTGAAAACAAGTATCAACAGCATAACACAAAGGGAGCGTATATACCAGCAACGATGTTAATAATTCCTGTTAGTCTACCGTGTATGATGTGAAACTGCTTCTCGTGACAATTAGAGAGATTAAAAGCAGTACTGCGGACTGCGTATAAACAGATAGTGAAACGAAGACAAATCAAATATCCAGAGTTAAAGAGTCCGATTACAACACTGAATATTAATGTATTCAGTCTGGACTAGCACTCGGTTGGCGTTGGCGACAGCAAAAAAACTTTGCGCTTTTTTATGGAGAGATACGAACAGTATACGTGCGTAGATATTGTAGCAGCGAATCGTACAAGATCCCAATGACTTTCATACACATTAAAATTGCCAACACAAGTGAAAATAGTGGCAATACCTACACTTGTTAACAGAGACACAGTGTGTGACAGTAGAACTAATTTCCGTACTTTAAGGAACCGTATATTTCGGCTACTTACGAGTGCCATATTTTTCAGTAGTGCGACTACTAGGTTCTTGTAAATGTGGACCCTGAATTTCACCTGCGTCCCTGTAATTTTACAGTCAATACTTCCAATACGAACACTCTGAAAGACGGACATAGCATTAAAGGGGATGACAAACTGTTGAGCTCCAGGAACTGGTAACAATCTTATAGAGACACTGTAGTCACTCGGAGTTGAAAACCAAAGAGATAGATGAACAACAAGTACTATCATGATCAACAGTATTCAAATGACCGGAAATGCGTACTGTTGATTTTTATGCAATCCCAATAACTTAACTCTCTAGTAGGCCTTCCAGTTTCTCTTCCGCACAGTCGTTTGATTACACAACTGTTACTCCAGAAGACGACTAGAGAACTCTGCGTTGTATAGCAATCAGTCCAGACGAAAATTAACACCACCCTGAGGCGATATACACTACTGGCCATTAAAATTTCTACACCAAAAAGAGATGCAGATGATAAACGGGTATTCATTGGACAAATATATTATACTAGAACTGACATGTGATTACATTTTCACGCAATTTGGGTGCATAAATCCTGAGAAATCAGTACCCAGAACAACCACCTCTGGCCGTAATAACGGCCTTGATACGCCTGAGCATTCAGTCAAACAGAGCTTGGATGGCGTGTACAGGTACAGGTGCCCATGCAGCTTCAAGACGATACCACAGTTTATCAAGAGTAGTGACTGGCCAGTGACGAGCCAGTTGCTAGGCCACCATTAACCAGACGTTTTCAATTGGTGAGAGATCTGGAGAATGTGCTGACCAGGGCAGCAGTCGAACATGTTCTGTATCCAGAAAGGCCCGTACAGGACCTGCAACATGCGGTCGTGCATTATCCTGCTGAAATGTGGGGTTTCGCAGGGATCGAATGAAGGGTAGAGCTACGGGTCGTAACACATCGGAAATGTAATGTCCACTGTTCAAAGTGCCGTCAATGCGAACAAGAGGTGACCGTGACGCGTAACCAATGCCACCCCATACCATCACGCCGGGTGATACGCAAGTACTGCGACGATGAATACACGCTTCCAATGTGCGTTCACCGCGATGTCGCCAAACACGGATGCGACCATCATCATGCTGTAAACAGAGCCTGGATTCATTCGAAAAAATGACGTCTTGCCATTCGTACACCCTGGTTCGTCGATGAGTACACCATCGCAGACGCTCCCGTCTGTGATTCAGCGTCAAGGGTAACCGCAGCCATGGTCTCCGAGCTGATAGTCCATGCTGCTGCAAACGTCGTCGAACTGTTCGTGCAGGTGGTTGTTGTCTTGCAATCGTCCCCATCTGTTGACTCAGGGATCGAGTCGTGGCTGCACGATCCGTTACAGCCATGCGGATTAGGTGCCTGTCATCTCGACTGCTACTGATTCGAGGCCGTTGGGATCCAGCACGATGTTCCGTATTACTCTCCTGAACCCACCGATTCCATATTCTGTTAACAGTCATTGGAACTCGACCAACGCGAGCAGCAAAGTCGCGATACGATAAACCGCAATCGTGATAGGCTACAATTCGACCTTTATCAAAGTCGGAAACGTGATGGTACGCATTTCTCCTCCTTACACGAGGCATCACAACAACGTTTCACCAGGCAACGCCGGTCAACTGCTGTTAGTGTATGAGAAATCAATTGGAAACTCTCCTCATGTCAGCACGTTGTAGGTGTCGCCACCGGCGCCAACCTTGTGTGAATGCATTGAAAAGCTAATCATTTGCATATCACAGCATCTTCTTTCTGTCGGTTAAATTTCGCGTCTATAGCACGTCATCTTCGTGGTGTAGCAATTTTAATGGCAAGTAGTGTAGCCTTTTAAACTTATAAACTCAAATTTATTACAAAAATAAAGAAAGACAATTTGAACTTGAAATTCCATGACGATAATACATCTCCCGGAGCAAGACCCTGAACTCCTATCCAGCAACTGTTCGTCCTGTAACTCACTCTTATTTTAAATATGGTTTCGGTCACAATGAAGAAAGTGTGCACATCTTTAAAATTAAAATGATGCTTCGTAAAGGTAATTGGACGGGCATTCATACCCAGCACTCTATCTGTTGATAACTATGCACAATCAAATGTTATGTTTCGAAATTTTTCTTCATTTAGGAATTATTGAAACGGAAATGGATAGACGAAAACTTTTTGCCTTACCGGAAGTCGAATCCGGTGCCTATCGCCGTTGCTTTCTAGCTACAAACATACGTTAAACTAAGAGTGTTTCACAAGTGGCGAGATATGCTTATGTTTGAACTGGAAATAATGTGACGAATAGTTCTGTGCTGACTGGAAGTCGAAACCGTACATGTCATCTCTTGTTGACTAAACATAAAGAGAAGTTAACTGTCCAGTACTTTCTTACCAACAGCTGGACCAGAATTCTGATTTCCTGGAGGTGGGTTACAGCCTGTTCTAAAACATCAATATCGTTGGTCGTCCATATCGCCATGTACCAGCTGCCTTGGTTACATAATGAGTATTCTCGCCTTGGTTTCTAATCGCTGAAATACACACATCAAAAGAAGTTTTGCATCCCCTCGATTTTGAGAGTTCCGGAAACTGTACAGAAAATACAGGTCAACATAACATAAACATCATTTCCGTCCTTTTTATTGCTCATAAAACCACACATTACATGTTGTACCACCATACAGCGATAACTACAGAGGTGATGGTGGTCCAGATTGCTGTACACACCGGTACCTGTAATATCCAGTAGCACGTGCTCTTACATTGATGCATGCCTGCATTCGTCGTGGCGTACTATCCACAAGTTCATCAAGGCACTGTTGGTCCCGATTGTCCCACTCCTCAACGGCGATTTGGCGTAGATCCCTCAGTGTGGTTGGTGGGTCACGTCGTCCATAAACAGCCCTTTCCAATCCACCCCAGGCCTTTTCGATAGGTTTCATGTCTGGAGAACATGCTAGACACTCTAGTCGAGCGATGTCTTTATCCTGAAAAAAGTCATTCACAAGTTGTGCACGATGGGGTACGAATTTTCGTCCATGAAGACGAATGTCTCGCCAATATGCTGCCGATATAGTGCAACCATCGATCGGAGGATGGCATTCACGTACCGTACATCCGTTATGGCGTCTTCCGTGACCACCAGCGGCGTACGTCGGTCCCTCATAATGCCATCCCAAAACAGCAGGGAACCTCCACCTTGCTGCGCTCGCCGGACAGTGTGTCTAAGGCGTTCAGCCTGACCGGGTTGCCTCCAAACACATCTAAGACGATTGTCTGGTTGAAGGCATATGCGACACTTATCGGCGAAGAGAACGTGATGCCAATTCTGAGCGGTTCATTCGGCATGTTGCTGGGCCCATCTATACCGAGTTGCATGGTGTCGTGGTAGCAAAGATGGACCTCGCCATGGATGTCGGGAGTGAAGTTGCGCATCATGCAGTCTATTGCGCACAGTTTGTGCCGTAAGACGGCGTCCTGTGGCTGCACGAAAAGCGTTATTCAACATGGTGGAGTTGCTGTCTGGGTTCCTCCGAGCCATAATCCGTAGGAAGCAGTAATCCACTTCAGTAGTAGCTCTTGACCGGCCTGAGCGAGGCATGTCATCAACAGTTACTGTCTCTCAGTATCTCCTCCATCTCGGAACAAGATTGCTTTGGTTCACTTCGAGACGCCTAGACACTTCCCTTGTTGAGAGCCCTTCCTGGCACAGCGTAACAATGCGGACGTGATCGAACCGCGTATTGACCGTCGAGGCAGGTTGAACTACAGACGAACCGTGTACCTCCTTTCTGGTTGAATGACTGGAACTGATCGGCTGTCAGACCCCATCCAATTAATAGGCTCTGCTCATGCATGGTTGTTTACATCTTTGGGCGAGTTTAGTGACATTTCGGAACAGTCAAAGGGGCTGTGTCTTTGACAATATCCACAGTCAACGTCTATCTTCACTTTTTTATGTGTGTAAAATCGCATTACGGTCATCTGCACAGGCTGGCGACGTGGTACAATGCGGAAAACTCCTACATGAACTATTGGCTTTTCTTTCAGCTGCTGTGTTTGTGCACGTATTAGTGATCTCGTGGGAAACGTTGCACAGTGTAAACTCAAATCTCGACTTCTAAGGCCGCATTTCGTCTGATATAATTGTCTAGGCAACATATTCAGAGCGTTGTTTTTGTAGCAAGTGACATGAAAAATATTGTGAATGTGACCTACAACTACAGCCAAAATTTCCCTGAAAGTAGTAGGTCTCTGCAACAGTTCGTGCAGACGGTGTTTGGCGAGCTGTCACGCAGAATGCTGTAAGTACATTTATAAATCTCCATTATTTGTGGTTCTAGCTTTGCTCTTGTTGTGATTTACTGGATATGGTATAGTTGAAAGTTATAAGCAATGTCGTTTGTTAGAAAACTGAGCATAGGACGGAATAATGTGTATCATCTGCGATATTTTATTCTCTTAGGATTAGTAGAGTTGCATTCTGGAGATGCAGCTATGGGCATTTGTGCCATGTATATGTATAGTTGAAAGTTATAACCAATGTCGTTTGTTAGAAAACTGAGCGTAGGACGGAATAATGTGTATCATCTGCGACATTTTATTCTCTTAGGATTAGTAGAGTTGCATTCTGGAGATGCAGCTATGGGCATTTGTGCCATGTATATGACAAATGCATTGAAGAAATGAGGTCAGAAAATGACTTTCTCCGTTGCAGATACAGTCGTCTCGCGTGCATTTTTTCTACATTCAAGAACTCCGAAAGGCTTTGATGGATGATAATATTACAGTTTACCACTATGGTTGATCCAGTTATTGGCAAATGTTCTGAACTTCGACCAGTTAACTTTCTTGAGACACTTGCACTCAGAGAGCAATCTTCGGGAAAAAAAGAAAGGTAACATGATTAGCGTTAAACATTTCCTCGACGACTGTGTCAGTACAGATGAAGCAGAAGCTAGGATTAGAAAGGATGGGTAAAGATATAGACTTTCATAGAAAATATACCAGCATCTGCCTTAACCGGCTTAAGAAAATAATGGAAAATTTTAATCATAATGGCTATACGGGGACTTGAATCACTGTGAGTTGATTTCGGAAAAAGAAAATAATTGTTGGCCCTACCAAAAGGTGTCCAGCGTGAGTCTACAAAATGTAATTTTATGCATCTTTTGGCCTAGCTGGAAAGGAATCGCTATCTTACTCATTCTTCAGCCCTCAAACGTTCGCATTTCTCGCTCTGCATCGTACCACCTAGGAAATTTCTCTGTGGACGAAAATGCACTCTGAACTTGAGTTTACAACTACTTTATCTCCAAACAAATTGTTGTTGACAGGTGTGAGATAGAAAAACTACCTGAGAATATATTACTGATTATTAATTTCTCGCTAATGGTTTTTATTATATTCAGCAAACCAATGAGGAGTGCTATAAAAATATGTCGTGTTAGAATATAAATTGCCGGCCGCGGTGGTCTAGCGGTTCTAGGCGCGCAGTCCAGAATTGCGCGACTGCTACGGTCGCAGGTTCGAATCCTGCCTCGGGCATGGACGTGTGTTATGTCCTTAGGTTAGTTAGGTTTAAGTAGTTCTAAGTTCTAGGGGACTGATGACCACAGATGTTAAGTCCCATAGTGCTCAGAGCCATTTGAGCCATTAGAATATAAATTAATTAATACTTACCAAGGTAACATTACTATGAAAATCTAATTTAGCAGGAGAAAGTGTGTCTGTAATACGAAGCTGCACACAACTTCATGTATTAGTAACAACACCCATACACTGAGCGCAGAAAATCTCCGACCCAGCCTGGAATCGAACCCGGGCCGTTAGGTGTGACATTCCCTCACCCTGACCACACAGCTACCAGGGGCGGACCCCTCAGTAACTGATAACACTGGTAATTCACGTAATTAAAGATGAGATCAGTTTTAGATTCTGCTTCGAACGACCATCCTGGTATCAAACCACAAATCTGATAACCCTTATTATAGCTAACATTATTTATTCCAAATGACAACTAGACATCGAGTGAATTTAGCAGAATAGTTCTAAACCACTCCAGAATGTAAATCGACGGTCACATAGTTACTGAACTTATACTACAGTGTTGCTAATTCTCCGCCAGACTAGTGACAGAAAGAACACGTTTGTTCAGCCAATGTGTCTTCAGCTGTCTGGAACTTTGGAAGATGGTGTTTCAGGGACTCAGCAGTGATGACTGCCACCACATTGACTGACAGCCGAAATACCTAAGGTATATGTCAATGAGTTTTATTCGCATTTCTGTAAACATGATCTGTGTCTAACGAAGTTATAAATAATATGCAGATGTGTAAACTGAAGGGGATAACTGCTGTCAGCTGCAGCATGTTTCTTTAGCTGATTCTTCTGTTGTTGCTTGGGAGGAAATCTTTGTTTTCGTCACCGAAATTCACCAAATTATCGATGTTCCACAGCACTGATAAATTCATTTAATCTCATTTCAGATATCTCATCGGATATCAAATCGTTAAGTTAATAGGCAGCACGATGAAGAATTACATTCTACGGAGCTGAATTGGGAATAACAGTTCCGAGTGGTGTGGGAGAGCAGGAGAATTACAAAAGAAATTTTAGCGAGTTAGGTTATACTGCCTAAGAATTTTATAGATGAGCGATATTGTCACAATAGTGAAGACAGCACAAATGCACGAAAATAAAATCTGTCGACGATGAGTATGACACAGTGTTCATACACTAATGAGCAGAATAATGGCCAGAAGAATAGAGAGGAACAGAATCGATATTAGATAAGAGCAGTTAGTTTTCAGATCAGGTAAAGATATCAATTTCTACTTTGCACGTAGTATTGTAAATAAAAATAAGGATACATAACAATTTCTTGCTATCTGTTGTGTAACGAAAGGGAACCATTGATTATACCAGTGTAATTGCCATCAGGGTTGCACATCAAGTGTACTGTCCGCAGCTCGTGGTCTAGGGGCTAGCGCTGCTGCCTCTGGATCACGGGGTTCGATTCCCGGCCGGGTTATGGATTTTCTCTGCCCGAGGACTTAGTGTTTGTGCTGCCCTCATGATTCCATCATCATCATTTATGAGAGTGACTAGACTGGATTCTGAAAAAAAAATGGACTGTCTAAAAGTTGGGACTCAGTACGGGTGCTGATGACCGAGCAGTTGAGCGCCCACAAACCAAACATCATCACCAAGTGTACTGTATCATACTTCTTTATGAACGCCAATCTGAATATGGTCAAATGGACCATACGCGATTACCTTATAGCTGACGTCCGAAGGTGGCGCATAGTTCATGATCTTCCTAGATAACGTGAGTTCCTGAATAAAGCCTTCAACAGTCGTGGGACGAGTAAGGCTAAGAAGCAAAGACAGGCACGTGATCTATACAAGAGTTAAAGAGAGAAATTTTTCTGAGGGGGTGAGGAGGGGGGAGGGAGGAGGAAGCAGACCTTCAGCTTACAAGTAACGTTGTTTCCATTATACATCGATGAAAAAATAAACGTTTTCAACACCAGACTTCATGATCTGTCGACCACAAGACTGCGTTGTGGCATTAGCTGCCATTAGGTGCCCATGTGAATAGCTACAAGTGGTTACGTTGCCATTTATGACAAGGGATGTCGAAAACAGTACAAACTGATAGACCCTTACACGTGGTGGTAGTCACTGAATCGTGCTGGATACAGCTTTACTACAAATGTCACCAGCAAGCGATAATGGAAACGCTGCTTCCCAAACAGCAGTTACAACGCGAAAAACAGCAAATTCTTATAGTGGTCTTACAGCAACAAAAACAACCAACCTTCCTTAATTTGAAAACTAGACCTTAGTTCAGTTAAAAACACAAAATATGCTATCATCAACATTTTTAAGATCTGGTTTAAGGGTTTTTGTGGTAAATATCGTGGGATCACAATAAAACTGCGACGCAAAATGAGATTTGGTGACTATGATCCACACGAATTTAGTGCAAAAACAAGAAATATGGTGGACGACTCCGTACAAGAGAAATTAATATTTCAGGTTATGATAGTAAACTGCCTGTCGATGTACGAGCAACCGGGTAATGTAGAACGTATCTCCGTCCACAACAGTGTAAAAGATATCCTGTCGACATTCCACTCACAGATGCATCAAGACTGCTCGTGTTTTTCAGTTACAGGATGGATTAAGGATTGCAGTTTCACCGCATACTCCTCCAACACTTTACTTCCTTCAATACCGCATACACACACTTGCAACATATACCACATTCCAGCCATGTTTCTGCAGTATCCTTTGTTCCAGGAGTGCAAGTCTTGGAAGTTTCGCAGGAGATATTTTGCGAAGATTAGAAGGTAGAAGACGAGGTACGTCGGAAGTAAATGTGAGGGGATGAATCGTGAGTCAAGCGAGGGTAACTCAGTCGGTAGAACACTTGGTGGCGAAGGCAGAGGTCACTAGTGCGAATTTGTCAGGCACACACTTTTAATCTGCCAGAAAGTGTTATATAGACATTGGCTGGGATACCCGGCTTCGCTCAAGGAGCCGATATGAGACTGTGTGATATCCGGAATGAAAAGATAAACTTTGAAGTATAAGAGATTAAAAATTGGTGTTGTAAACATATTTAACTATTTATAAAATTTGATTATAAACACCGTTTTTTCATTTTGTTATCCAAGGTCTATATATGCAAATTTTTCGAATTTCCTACTCGACAGCAAGCTATGTGTAATTGACCGTGAGAGAAGCAGGTATCTTTTAGGTTGATGACGCATTATTTTAAAGTTTGTCCTTGCGCTTTGTTAATTGCAAAACTGCAGGCTAATTTCATTCGAAATTGCAGTCTTTTAAATTGGAAGGGCAGATCAGTAGAGATCACTGTTATTCCGAGGACAAATGGTGTGTCCTTTGTACTTTTCAGTCATAAGTTCGTGTTCGATGATGTTATTAGATAGCTGTCTGACTATCATCCTTCTCCCATTTCATAGTTCTGGCGAGTTGAGATTTGTGAATAGTATGTTCGTAAATCTAATTTCAGGTCGAAGGCACTGTAATGGCTTTCATAGTACTTGTAAAGAGTCTATAAATACTGCAGGGACTTTCACACAATCTTCAAAGTTTACCATCGTGCTGATCGCTTTGTATATTGTCTCTTCAGTGGGAATTATCTTTTCAACATTAAAGCTGATATCGTTGACAATATTACTTTTAGTTGCCAACACTGAATTTCCAAATAGCCAGTCTTGATTCGTATAGTTGTGAACAATGTTTGGATGCATTTGGTCAAAGAGTTCGTTTCCAGCAGTGGCGATGTTGCATAAATCACTATTGAGTTTGACAAACTGCCTATTGGCTTCTGTCTCGGGTTCTTCAGCCGACGTTCATCTAATGATTTTTCTGACGTTTCGCCAGCACGAGTGGCTGGCATTGTCAAAGCTTCACCCTCCATTGCCGGTGGTGAACTGGAGCCGAGCTCGCGGGCGCAGACTATATGTACCTGGCGCGCCAACGTCCGAGGGCTTCTCCGCGGTCATTTCCGGTGCGGTTCTCCTCTTGCTACGTGCGACGGACGTTCGCTGCAGTACGAGAAGCCATGATCCGTTGACCTTCAGGCTTTCTTCTTTCTTGTTCAAACTGTTCGCGTGTTTTTGTATTTCTACAGCTTCTCTGAACAAGCGCGTGTGATAATGCTTCTCTACAGCCAGAACTTCCGTGTCGGCGAATTTTATTACGTGGTCGGTCTCATTCAGTGCGTGCTCTGCCACGGCCGATTTCTCCACCTGCCACAACCTGCAATGTCGCTTATGCTCTTTGATCCTGGTGTTGATGGATCGTCCAGTCATTCCGACATAAACTTTTCCGCATGTGCATGGTATACGGTATACTCCCGACATTGCAAGTGGGTCTCTTTTCTCCTTCGCTGATCTAAGACACTCTTTGATCTTCCTTGTCGGTTTGAAAATCGTCTTTACGCCATGTTTGCGCAATATACGGCCGATTCTGTCCGTTACTCTGGGAATGTATGGCAGAAAGGCCGTACCCGACATTTCTTTTTCTGGTTCCTTACTTCGCCGAGTGTTTGGCTCTGTTACACTTCTAATATAATTTGTGGAGTACCCATTGCTCCTCAGGACAGTTTCCAGGTGTTGCATTTCTCGTTTGAGGTGTTGCGGCTCACATATTCGTCCTGCTCTCGTTACGAGCGTACTAATCATGCCTCTTTTCTGGCTCGGGTGGTGGTTTGACAGTTTGTGCAGGTATTGGTCCGTGTGTGTCGGTTTTCGATACACGCTGTGTGCCAGGGTTTCGCCGTCTCTTGTGCTGGTCAGTACAGAGTATCAGGTAAGTATATTCGTACGACTGAAAATTGATAGTAATTTGTCCATAGGGTAACTACATGACAATTGAACTGTGCTCTTTCTAATGTGTTGTACAAGGATAACAAATGTTCATTTCTCGGTAAAAGATAATGAAATTAAGATAAAGATACACATACATAGATACATTATACATGGCATAATAAATATTAAAAAATAACAAAGAAATAAATTACTTAACTTCGTAGGAAGTCTGGGTGCTGTGTGCACTCGTGGAAAAAATATGTTACAAAAAATTGACATTATTGTTTTACAATGACATATTACAGGAATATTTTTGTCGTTGTTTCGTCGAAGATTTCTTGCAGTAAATACATACCACTTTACTTATTTGTGACTTTCATGACCTGCAAAAAAAAAAAAAGATGTTTCACTACACTTGGGTAGGTATGAGTTGCACTGGGAGTGATAGAACGTCGGGTATAAATGATAGCACTGCACTTGAGTGGGGAAATTGATTAGACTTTCACAGTGGAGGAAAAGTAGGGCATCACTTTCACTGTGGAAGTTGGAGTAGTTGTCGGGGTGTGATGTTGCGTCGTGGGTCAGGAACTGGAAGATTGGTTCTGCAACATGTTGAGCCGTATGGTGGCGGTCTCTATTTCACTTGACACATGTCCGTGCTTCCATTTATGTTTTCGTACATGAAAAATACAAAAAAAAAATCTGTATTAGAATGTGCTTACTTACTAATAACTTAGTCTGAAAGAAAATTGGATTAGGTAAGGATAACAATTGTTTATGTACATAAGGTCTCATTGTCTTAGGAATGCTTAGTTCTCATATTTATCTATTTTTCTGGTTTTATTTAGTTCGACACGTTTTCGTCATTACTCGGCCTGGTCAGTAAATTCGGTAGCAATTGTCAAAATCGAGCTTAAGACTCTTCCGATTAGTGGCTTTATAATTTCACAAGGTACATGAGTGCTTAATTCATTGCTTTATAATATTTTATTTTGAATGCATTTCAAACACATTTGGCGTCCGCGCTCGTTGTGCAAAGAAAAATCGATTGTCGAGCGCTCAGCGTACACAGTGTTACGTCCGTTGGTCACAATCACGTGATAATAACTTGACAGTTCCACAACGCTAGCAGCAGTATTCTGCGAGAAGCAGAGCGTTTGGTGTCTACGAGCCGTGGTGTGAGTTTTTGCACAGTTTTTCATCGACTCTGGATTACGGAAGCAGCCAGATGCGGCGACTCCCGCAGCTGTTTCGAAGAATGTGTCCGTGGAAAGGCGTACAGTACCGTTTGTGGTAAGTACAACACTTATTCACTTTCACTCTTCGGCTTTCTGCATCGTGGTTTCGTGGTACAAGTACTTATAACATTACTTCACACGCGGTATTTCACACGTGTCCTTGGAGTTATCACCTTTTCAGTTCACACGTTATTTTAATTCGTGTTCACATTTATTTGGTCGTCATGTTAAGGTTCACACGCACCACTTTTATACGTGTCCATTAATTACTTGTCTTAAGTCGGTTCACAAGCAGCAGTATATACGTGTCCATTTATTACTGACTGTATTATTACTACAAAGTACAGTTAACATTTAGTATATATATCATGTCTAAAAATTATTTACAAAGAAATATTTAGTCTCTGTGACTACAAGGCCTGACGAAAAGCGTGTCTCTTGTCCGTAGTTTGTGCTTCCAAGGCACTTTAGGCTTATACTTTGTTCGAAATCTTGTTATTCTTTTCTTTTTACAATAGCTACTCTTTTCTCAAGTTCAGCTCTTTTATTTTCTCTCTATTACGTCGTTAGTTTGAAGACATAGTCAATGTGGCTTCGTTTACGTGATGAACAGTTCGTGTTCAAACTATCATTAGGGAAATTGGGAAGCTTGGTGTTCCATGTCGTGCAATTGCACATAAAAAATGGTTCAAATGGCTCTGAGCACTATGGGACTCAACTGCTGAGGTCTTTAGTCCCCTAGAACTTAGAACCAGTTAAACCTAACTAACCTAAGGACATCACAAACATCCATGCCCGAGGCAGGATTCGAACCTGCGACCGTAGCGGTCTTGCGGCTCCAGGCTGCAGCGCCTTTAACCGCACGGCCACTTCGGCCGGCAATTGCACATAACAAATCTTAATTGAACTCGCAATTTGCGGAGAATAAGCATAGTCCGTCGACAACCAATGTGTCACGACTATCCATTCGTATAGCCTGTATGTATCAATCATGCAACCAGCTCGTAAAATTCACTTCTCTACTGGATAAGGTAGTATGGTAAGGATACTGGTTAGAGGAAAACACAAAAGACTTCTATGGAGTGAAGAGATTTGAAGACACAGTGTTAATGACGTATGATATGATGAGCTTAACATAAATTATTATCACCTTAGTTTTTCATGACAAATAGTATAATTAAATCGATACAGTAATTTCAGTGTCGTCTAAACAATTTTCTATGCATATCTAAAATTACTTAAGCCATGCATTAGCAGTGAACTCTGTCTGTTAACTATCTTCTGTTCCATGTATCGTAAAACTGGTTTTCTAAAAAAAAAAAAATCGTCGTATCTCGAAGACCTGAAATAGATATTTCTAGTACTAAATTAGTTTCTTTAAAAATGACGTTTGTAAGTATTTCAGCTGCACTGTGCCGTAAAATTGTTATGAGCATATACGGTTTTCTCCGTATTATAATAAAATAATTGAGTTACGCACTTCTTTCCTGCTGCCTGGATTGTTATTGACTTACGCGATTCTTTTATGCTAAGCTGCTGCTTTTTGCCTGCTGCGTTTCATAGGTGGTCTCATAAAATTTGTTGTCACACACTCCTTATGCATAACATAACATTTACCTCATTAGAGTAAGCGACCTTAATCAATTTTTTTTATTTACCTACGAGCAATCTTTCTGGTCTGAATGATCATTTTAATTTATTTCACTCAGGAGGAGAGAGCTTTGCTATACTTAAAACTAGTGGTAGCAGGTGGCACTTAGCACATCCCTACTACAATATTTATTTGTCAGCTCTTTCGGCTGTCGCCGTTCATGGCTCAATTAACTTAAAACTAACTTACATCTAAGCCAAATCTTGCTCTCCTACAATAAATGTGTTTTACTTCAAGTGCTCATATAAATTACTTATCTTGTTGTGGCAGGTCGACAGGGTGTTAGTCCTGTGCATTACTCTTACATACGTTGGTACTTCACACATAGTATGACAACTTATAGTGTGTGTATATTTTATTTTAGCAGCTTAACAGATATTTTCAATGGTTGACTCGGTATTTCTTCAAGTCTGCGTGATGAAACAATCATTTTATTCGTCCAGATACAGGGTCAGCTAATAGATAGCAAACAATGTGCGGCTTTCTTAATATAATATATGGTCCTTCATATAAGTGCTGCCACTTGCGATTCTTATGATGAATCAAAGATGGTTTGAAGTGGGTCTTTAATAGCACTCGTTCAATTATACGATACGATAAGACTTTGCTAATGTGTTTGTCACGCGTCTTTCGTCTTAGGTTGCCATGAGTGGTTAAAGATATGAGAGCTTGTCTTAACTTGTCGTCTAATGTTATTTCAGGGTGTTGTAATTTCGGTCCGCAGCTTCTCCGTGGAGACATAAAGAAGCTACTAATGGTTTTCCGACTGGGGTGGAGCTGAAATGTCAGTTATTTTTACTTGACTAGTATTTTGCGACCTACCAGGTCGAAAATTTGCGTTCGTATCCCCTACGACTTGTGCATCTCTTGATTGCGTGTTATTTGACGTCGTGTTTGGTGCTTGGTTTGCCTGTGTGTAGAAAATGGTCGGATTTCCTTGGCTATTATGACCGGCGGTGTCAGGAAAAGCATGCGACGAATTGTCCTGACTATTGTTCCTGAACTGTTGGTTGGGTTGGTGAGAAAATGTCGCATTTTTCGGCTGTGCAAAATTCATTTGGTGAGAGGGAGTGAAGTGACTCGGCTGACTGTACTGTTGTGGTCTGTTGTAATTGTTCCATTTCTTTCCCTTGTGACGATTTCCATTATTCGTCTTGTTGTTCTGGTACTGGTAATTACCGTTGTGATTTATCGGTGAATTACTGTATTGTTGCTATGTGTTTTGATAAATCGGATTGTATCTATTCTGGTGTGGATATTTGTTATATTGTTTTCCATTACGGCGGTTGAAATTGTTATGATTGCCGTAAGGCTGAGCGTTTGGTTGTCCCGTGTTATGTTGGTACGACATTCCATTGACGCAATTTGTTATGTGCTGCTGCGTAGCGGGCGGTCCATTATTATAATTATTCCGCGCGCTCGCACGCACATCCTCATAGATCATATCCAAATTGTCAAGAACAGAAAGAAAGGCTTCTAGGTCTTCTTCACTCACATTAACTAGTTTTTCTCTTATTGACACAGGAAGTTTTGACTTTAAGATCATGATTACATCTTTGGTTGAAATGGGCGTGTCCCAATACTGAATTTTACGTAGATATTTTTCAAAATAACGTCTCAAACCTCCTCCTTTGGTGTTGAAAGGTTAGGCGTTGTAAACCTCCTTTCGGAGTCTTTGTTGTATACCTGAACTCCAGAATTTATTCAAAAAATGCTTTTCAAAATCTGCATAGGTGTGACATTTGTCTATTCTGTACCCCAAATTGATCCTTCACCGTGTACATAGCCTCAGATGAACTGTATCCGCTGCCTGTCGTTCCATGATTCTGAAAAAGCACCTGTGAATGATTTTAGAAATACCATGGGATGTATATTTCGTTTTTCAGGTTTAAAAGGCTGAAAAACTCTGTGTTTTAGCACACTCTCGTCTCGCATTAGTTCAACGAGTGTTACTTGATCGGCATGACTACGTGACGTAGAAGTTTCGCCACGCGTATTATTTACTGTTGGTAAGAATTGTACCTGACACTCGGGATATTGACGATTATCGTGTTCTGGCGGTAGCGAATACTCACTTTGATTGTCACCTTGCAATTCCGTAACTTGTCGTTTCAGTTGATGTATATCATTACTTATCTGACGTTTCCATTCCGGAAGATCTTGGCTAAATGCTCGTCTGATTTCACCTAATTCACTGGTTAAAGTGTCACCAGAAGTACCGGGAGCGGTTAAGATTTCTGCTGTAGCAGATTTAACCGTACCCTTTAGTTCAGCGTGTACCTTGCTGACAATGTACTGTTCTTTTGATTGCATCCACTCTTCAAATTCCCTATTAAGTGTATTGCTTATACCGGTGTTGACATCTGCGATCTTTTTGTCAATGTTGACATCGGATATTTGCTGAGCAAGGTCTTCAACTCGCTCGCCAACGTGGTTGACACCTTCTGTCAATTGGCTTACTCTCTTTGAAACATCACTGTAATGTTTCAAAGAGTCACTCACAGTTGATTTACACACATCTATTTGGGCCTGCATATCTGTGAACTTGCTACCAATATTGGTCTCGGCGGGTTCCACCATCGAAAGAACACTATCAATTTTTGCGTGTACGCTTGCGTTTAGCTCCCTTGCGTAAGCAGTGGTAATGGCTTTAATTTTTTCCTCCATGGTGTCATTCGAATTTTTGATTTGTGCTTGGATGTCGGTAATAATAGAATTTATATTGTTCATTCGCATTTGAGTGTCCTCTATCCTTGATTCTAAACTGTTGAACCTGCTGTCACTTTGATTTGCTAACTGACTGATTTGCGCTTCAATATTGTCACTTTGGTTTGTAAACTGTGCCATGTTTGCTTCAAAACTGGTTTTCATATCAGCAAACAATTTTAGTATATCTGACAACGAGCATTCACGAGACTGCGACGCGGTCTGTGGCGCCGACAGCTCACGTGTCGCTTCGTCGTCAGTTGTTCCCTCACTACGAGATTCAGGTTTGTTTACACCCGCTCGCGGTCTAAGTTGCCTTGGTTCCTCATCAGCCATCGTAAATTTAAAGTAGTTAAACTGCACGAGCTAGAAAAGATAATTTATTTTTAATTATGATTTTCACTTGTCAGGTACGCCAAGGATTTCGCGTCCTGAATTCTCAGTTATTGCTTGCGCGTTATAAACAATTGAAACTCTGACACACGAAAATGCCAATATGGCAACGGGAGTGATAAAATAAATGAAAAACACTTATAGAGCACTGAAACTGGCACAGATAGCGGCCATTGTGATTCACTAAAATGCACAACAATGGAAATTCTTGCTAACTATTTCTAACTATTGTAAGCGAAATGATGTGATAGAGGCGGATCTAATAGCAAAAGGAAACAGAAATTTGGAAATTAAATTGCTTGAGGAAAAGGAAAAAAGCGTAGAGAGTGAATATCACGAGCCGACTGAATGCTCGGTAAGCAAAGCTTCAAACGTAATGAAGAATCGTACTCACATTAGTTGTCTTGCGCCTGCTATTTATTGCTGTTGTGGATTCTTACTGCGATTTTCTGCATATGCGTCCTTTTTTTATCACTGGTTTAGGCTTCCAATTGTCTCCAGATGGTAGCATGAAAATAAAAAGAACAAATTAGTTTTTTAGTCGAGTCCCTGTTCGGGCGCCACATCTAGCGTTAAAAGGTTTTGCTTTTCACGTTTAACCTAATATAACATTGATGATGATAATTTATGGCAATGTTTGCCGACAAGATAAAGAATGCAACCTTTAACACTAGATTGCGTACTCACAGCAGTTCTCCTTGGCCGTTTTTTTGGTACGACTTGGAAAGAGAGAAAAATTAATGAATGATCGCCGATGCGTCGGTTCTCGATTGTGTTCAGGTGACGTACAGATTGATTGCGCGAAAATAGTTTCTCAAATGACCTCTTAACCCAGATTGCTTTCACGCGATCAGGCTCTTCAATGAAATTACCTAAGGGACCTATTTGAATGATAAAAAAAATTGGAAATGAATGCAAAACAGTGAAATTTTGTAAAAAAAGTTGTCAGATCGGAAATTGAACACATTAATGGTCTCCCAAATACAATCGAGACACCGCGATAAAGAGCGAACCTGTAACAAAGTTCATTTAAACATAAACAGTATTTGTGGTTAATTTAAAGAAAATAATAAGCATAGATTTTCTGTAGAGTGAAGCATCAATATATTCTCAAAGAAAAAGGCGTTAAACTATAAACATTAACAAATTTACAATGAATACAAAACTTACATTTCTATGTTTTTCTCATACATGGAGCAGTCCAACAATCGCTGCTTTTGTATGTGTGATATTTTGTAAAAATTAAATGTCCTGGCGTGCGCGTAAGTATTTTTTATCGTCACAAGGTTTACAAAAGCGGTTTTTTCTTCTTGGTGATAACGTGGTTTTTCACACTAAATGAAATATAACTTGTAGCGGTGCTACACAACACGTCTTAACAAGTCGGCGACCAAACATCAAAGGTAATGAAGTACATGTTAACATATCGGCGACCAGAAGTACAACTAACTATAAAGACTCTAGAATTTTCCTAACAAATGATGAATTGTTCTTTCTTCTGTTTCGCAGCTTCTTGTTATCAAGCGCTGCGGCAATGATTTTAAATATCTGCGCCCAGCGAGTCATAGTGTTTAAAAGTACCTTTTAAACGCTGGCCGCGCGTCTTGGTATAGGCGCACGTTATAAACAGATTTCGTTTCTTTGCTCTCGCGTTGTCATGCTTAGTATCATTACAAACTACAGCTCGATGGCTATCCTTTTCTCATATGCAAAATGTCTGAAATCCAATAATATCACACCTTCCTTTCTGTTCACGGCGTTGTATTAAAACACCCTTCATTTATTTTCATATTCCTTGCTACAAATGAGTAGGTCTACCGAACCTGAAGACGACCATCTCTGCAATGCGCATTCACATCTTCACGTTACTCCTGTGTCAAAAATTATAACAAGTCTCTGACCGGTAAGAGTCGCGTACACCCGTGCGTCATCACTAGTGGAAGACAAACATTAAGATGTTCCTCGTTTCACAAGCTTTAAACCTTCAGTGGCCGTGCTACTTCCCCCTCTGACCCTGAAGCAAGCGGCTAACTCTTAGCTCACGGCCAAATTCTCCGTTGCCGAGTGAGGTGACGCAGTGGTTAGCACACTGGACGCGCATTCGGGAGGACGACGATTCAAACCCGCATCCGACATTCCTGATTTAGGTTTTCTGTGATTTCCCTAAATCGCTTCAGACAAATGCTGGGATGGTTCCTTTAAATTTCCTTCTCCATCCCTCCAAAGTCCGAGCTCGTGCTCCGTCTGTATTAACGTCGTTCTCGACGGGGTGTCATTTACTAATCTCCCCCTCCTCCCAATTCACCACCAACTCAAATTAAGCACATCTTAAAATAAAACTGCCTCTGTAAGTATTTTTATTTGTTTCTGAACAGGAAAGTTACTTCCTTAAGAAGCTCTTAAAGTTCGTTGACTTTTTGTATTCGGTTGTTAGTTGCCAGACGAGTATTATTGTTACGGCGCGGAAGTGTTGTAACAAATGTGTGTTCAGGCTGCGCGCAGAATCGTAGTATGGGACCGTCTTGCTGCATTTGAGCGATGAACATGGGCTTAAAAATGTGTGGTTTAGCCCGGACCAGCCATTCGAACATTTGTCTTACTATGGCAATGTTACAGTATTTTGAGTAAGGTCTGAACGGCGAACCAGAGCTGGGAGGTCTTTGAAGCGTGCCACTTCTCTACGCTAGACGCGTACGAATCGGTTCAAACTTTTCACGAAGGTAGATAAATGGATGGAGTGGAAAACATAGTTTTTAATCCAGTTACCGTCATCCACTGTCGAAAAACAGTGGTTTGAAGTCAAGCTAAACGTAGTACGTAAAATTCATTCTTACATGACTGAATGACTGAATGCGTGGAAACAATTTAAAGTGAATCGAAAAAATAAAAAAATATGCATTATTACGATACTACTAAAAAGTCGGTTTCAAAATCTACCTTAATTCACCTTTTATGCGATAAAAACATGTATTTTGTGAGTTTCCTTAATTCTAACTAATAAAAAATTTTTATTGCCTTCTCTTCAAAAACTACTGCTCTAACTTGTAGAAAATTTTATTTCGGAAAAAACAATTTTAGGTTCGTCAGTTGTCGTACACGGCTGAAAAAGTGGCAGAATTCTGTTTGCATACATTATTTCGTAGTTTTTCTGTTTGTTCTAGTCAATCATACATATATTTAATTCGGATTGGTTGTTGCAACATTTCGCTCCAAAATAATTTCCTTGACCTTTTCTAGTGGCTCTTTCTTGGTTTCCATGTTTTGTTATAGTGTACTTAATAGTACCATAACAAGAATTTTGAAATAAGAGATTACAGCAATACGCATAACTTTTGTAGTTTATTATTTGTTGCGCAAATGGTTCAGCTTGGGACGAAGTAAGCTTTTAAGCAAGTTTTGCCTATATCGTCGTAGCGTGAGTTTTACTAAGTATTACAAATTATTTATATACGTGATTATCGAACTCCGCGTAGTGTTTAATATTTCGTTCGACATCGGATTTGTGTTTGTTATTTTGTGAAATGTAGTTTATTGTTACTTTTCACACGTTTGCGTCTAAACTCTCATTCATGTATGAATGAACTGTGTGAAACCACATAGAAAAATAACACACAATAAAAATTAGCTTATAAAATCTGATGCGGATATGAATAAGACGTGTGTAACTACACAACAAAAAATTAAAAAAAACAGTAAAAATTAAAAAATTAATAGACATGAAAGAAACTAACAAAATAAAAATAAAAGAATACGAAAGCGTTAAAAAACAAACAAAGATCCTTTTGTGGGCATGTGACTTTGACGTGGTTGTGAAGCTTGTGTGGTATACTGGGATGGTTCAGCTGCACGAGACAGTTAACAGTAGAGGAGCCAAGCTGGAGGTGCCAAATTTCAGTAACGTGGTTCGAAAAACAGTAAAAAAAAAATCAATACCGGATCAGTCGTCGGCCGAGTAAATAAAAGGTCTACATCGGTTGCCAAGCTATAGTGGTCTAATGTCAAAACCATGATGGTGCAAACGTTTTGAACCAGATAGCAAATAGCTCGTATCGTAGCACAAAACAGGCGAATGTATCCTGGGCAGAGTTTGGGTGTAAACTATGTTTTCGACTTATTTGGCTTCAAAGACATTTAAATCAGTCTTGACACATTCGCGCTCTTTTTCGAGTAAACCCTTCTTCCAAACCCTACTTCCCGCCATCGTGCTGTTTTAGGATAAAAATTCTTTCTCCTGTGCCCAACATCCAGAAGATTCGCCTGCGATAATAAACAATATAGAATATCATATCGCTGAAAAGCTTGCATGTAATACTTAAAGTTTTCCTTGGGGGATAAAATTTCTGAGGGATGAATTTTAATTTCTGGGTGGGGGAGGTTGACTTTCTTCCCGAGGGCATCATTTCTCCCACAAACCACATTCCGTTACTAGTATGGTGATGGGTATCAGAACAAATATAAATATATCTGCCTGGTTATAGAGAGTGGAATGCATCTACAATCGGAAGTATACGAGAGTGGGTGTGCATCAATAATAGGAAGCATCGCTGAATGGGAATGCATGCATCATAAACTGTAATGATACGTTGTATGTTGCCATGTTGGATGACATGATAGCATGTGTCATGTCATACGACATGACATCACTATTATGTTATTTATTTGACACGATGCATCGTATTAAATGACATATGTACTAATACTAACACTTAAAAATGTACGAATATATCAAGATATTTACAGTTAAATGTCTTTGAAGCTTTCAGATACGTAGAAAAGTTAGTTCCCTTCTTTTACATCCTTAACTCTCACCAGGACATATTGACCTTTTTTGTGCTATGATAGTAGCATTTTTCATTCTTGTTATAAAATATGGCTGAGAGCCGCGGGTCGTACGAATGCAGCAGTTTTAAGACTACTGCTCCAGGCTACTCAAACGAGCTAGCGCACCTGTAATGTTTTCTTTGTCGTTTTTTGTAATTATTAATTTAGGACTACAGGCAGCTAGACTATCAGTACAAATTCCAATAATGAAGAAGCCCTCTGAATGTTAGGACCAGCTCTGCTGAACAGAAATCTGACTCGATTATTTCGACGTCAGCTGCAGCGAATGGAGGTGACAGCATTCTGCAAATATTGATGTTTGGTACCTATCTCAGCGCACGTTACACATCGTAATAAGGATTTGGTTAAGCCGGCCGAAGTGGTCGTGCGGTTAAAGGCGCTGCAGTCTGGAACCGCAAGACCGCTACGGTCGCAGGTTCGAATCCTGCCTCGGGCTTGGATGTTTGTGATGTCCTTAGGTTAGTTAGGTTTAACTAGTTCTAAGTTCTAGGGGACTAATGACCTCAGCAGTTGAGTCCCATAGTGCTCAGAGCCATTTGAACCATTTGAGCCATTTGATTTGGTTAAGTCAGCTGTGAGCTTTTTCCATGTGTTGTCGATACGGGTCATTTATTGGCATTGGTAATTGAGTTCTGTAATAGTTCGTTGCATCATTAATGAATTCATGTTATGTTGTGTTCAAAACAATTTCGACGTTCTCACCGAATTTACTCACGGACGTCAAAGAGAGCGTTTCCCTTTTCCAGTTCAAACAGTGACTGTTTAAGTTCAACTTAGCTATCAGTAGAAACTAACATTATTACTATTAAGTAGATCAAGTCACATTCAGCGCCCTTTGCCATTTAAATTGCTAATGTGTTGAATAAATCTTTAGTCGGCCAATGAGAATCATGGCAACAGGTGCGTATTTGTTGAAATACCACCTACTACAAACGCCCCATCGTGTATGGGTGTGTCTTTTTTATGCTCATGTACCTCTGCCTTATTGTGCACAAAGTAAGCACAAACCAATCCACCTTACTGAATCGGGATTTCTTCGAAAACCAAGAGACTCTGAAATACCCCTAGTTAGCTCTTTCCATGGTTTAGGTAGGGCGCACGTTTCCTAGACTGCATGTTGACGTTCTGAAGGTCGGTGTTTCCAGGCGGCGCGCTGATGTACACGAACTGAGCAATATGACCCAAGGTACGATGTTATGACTGACGCTAAACAGCGGTTGTTCGATAGCAGATGTTTCCTGCCAGGCACTTAGCTTTCATCCGCCCTGAGTCAGTGAGTCAGTGGTTTCAGTAGTTCATATAGCTAGACAACAGTAAAATATCTCAAGCAAATAAAACTAATGAAATTCACAACCATGTAAGAAATATTCTAAATATGTGCTCTCAGACCTTTGAGAACAATGGAGTAATAATTTGCGAAAACACTTTGTATTATTCGCAGTTTAACTGGCAGCTACAAAATTTGAAGGAAGTAATAACAAGCGCAGCGGAGATTATGGTTTCTAGATACTGAACAGTAGATCGGATTGGAGAAACATGGGAATACGCTTTTATAAAAACCATTCCAGTATTTGCCTTGAACTGTTTTATCGAAATCTGGGAAAACCTTAAGATGGATTCGAAATTTTTGGAAATTTGTGGTATGGACTATGGGACCAAACTGCTGAGGTCATCGGTCCCTAGGTTTACGCACTACCTAATCTAACTTAAACTAGCTTAGTCTAAGGACAACACACACACCCATGCTGGAGGGAAGACTCGAAACTCCGACGGGGGAGCCGCACGAACCGTGACAAGATGCCTAGATCACACGGCTACCCCGCGCGGATGACATGGATTCGAGCATACGGCTTCTGAACTGCTGTCTTCACGAATACGAGAACACCGCATTCTCACTGTGTTACCTCGCTCGTAAAAGCAATCACGGACCGTGGTCCTCTTTGAAGCAGATGTGCATATTAACTTGGGAAATGAGCTATTTAGTGGAGTTTATGTAATCATTGAAGTTTAAGAAAGTTAGTTACAGACACTGGAACAAATTAAGTGATTGTAAACTGTTTCATATTCACAATTGTAGTTAAAGAAATAGAACGAAGTAGAAACGTAGGAATATGTGGTACCCACTTTCCATTCGAGTCATACGATGTGCAGTTAATAAAGCATATGATTAGCACCAGTAAAACAAAATTTTCACATGGTGCTTAATGCCCAAGTAGATTACATATACTAGCACTTGGAAGCACGAGGTATATTTTTTTTAACGTCTAAGCCACAAACCCTAAATCTTTGAAGGATACATAGTACATAGCACGACAGATAATATTTCTCTGTCGTAATCACTTCTTGTACATACGACGGGGAAATTCCTATGTGTATGGCGCCCTATTGCACTCTGTACGTACCTCTCTGACACTGAATTGTATATGTGTTGGGAACAGAAATATTTGCAATCTTTCAAAGCACATTTTCGTATTCTACTAGCGTCTGACCTTTCCAACTACTGGAATTGACATACATCCGACTGCATAAATTGTTCTTCGGGAATCAGCCTACATTCAGTTTAAGACTTTTGTCTTGCAGAAGAGGATATTTCGGAGCACACTTAGCGTAGACGTAGCAGCCAGTTTCTGTCTAAATATCAGTCTACAACAGCGAACATTGTAACATGGACAATAGTTCTATCCGCATAATGAAGAGCTAAAGCTATTCACGAGATCAACATATAGCTCTGATACACGGGCTTGAATAAAGAGCCCCACATCAGAAATGGTCTCTATAGTACTCTGCCTGACAAAAGATGTAGCACCCAAAAGGGAAGGAGGAATAGAAAAGAAGCGTCACGACTTGAAAGGGTATGTGTCGTCCTTTTGGTGACAGCAAAATAGAGTAAAATTTACCAAGATCCTGGCTGTATGAGCCCACTTACCAGCAAGACGTTGCACCCCTCTGTCCTGGGCACCTGCACTTACTCGTTTGGGAAGGGTGACATAAAGCCGTCGCATGCTGTCCTGAGCCAAGCTGGCGCGCGAGGATTGTTACTCATCCTTGAAACGCTGATAACCCGCACAGGGACGCAGTGGACATCAGAGCTGGGCCCACAGGTGTTCCATTGAGGACATAGTTGAGGATCTTTCTGCCCAGGGTAATTAAATTTGGTAAAATTATGGTCTCACATAAAATCACTAAGGGAGTCGAAGGCTTCTATCCAGTCTGGGATGACACAGAACACGGCAAAAGAAAAGCTGAAGTTTCTAATTTCACGTTAAAGATATCATTCACGTAGGAGGTCGGTACAAATTTTCCTTTGTTTCACTGTCTCACAGAATGACACATGGAGGAAACACAAATAAGCACCCCTCTCGTAGAGAAGAAACTGAAAGAGTTGGAAACAAGTAAGTAGCCAGGTCCAAATGGAATCATAATTCGGCATTACGAAGAGTACTCTGCGGCATTGACTCCTTACTTAGCTTGCATTTATCGCGAATCTCTCGCCCTGAAAGTCCCGAGCTACTGGAAAAAAGTACAGGTGAAACATGACAGGTAAGCGAACAGTCCTGCATAACTTCAGATCAATATCCTTGATTTCGCTTTGCTACAGAATTCTTAAACACATTATGAGTTCGAATAAATTTCTCTGTTACAGAGAAGCTCCTGTCAATAAACCGGCATTTAGGAAGTATCGCTCGTGCGAAACTCAGCTTCCCTTTTCTCACGTGGTGTCCTACAAACCATTGATGGAGGGCAACAGGCAGATTCCATATTCGTAGTTTTCCGGAAAGCATTTGACACTGTGCCCTAATGTAATATGTTGACGAACGTCCTAGTGCGAGGATTAGATACCAGATATGTGAGAGACTTGAAGACGTTGCAAGTAAGAGCCCAGTACGTTATCCTCGACGGCGATTGGTCATCGGAGTCAGGGATGTCGTCAGCAGTGCCCAAAGGAAGCGTGTCAGTATCGCTCTTATTCCTTAGATAAGAGGATGGGAAGAAATCTCGAGACCAAAAACACAGCACAGAGTAAAGAAATTACGGTAATACGTTTGTCTTGGTAACACGTTTAAGTGATTAACAGTGCGAGATCACAGGACTCAGTGCAACTGTGAAATACTGGTAATTAAAAACCGGAGTGACCGTTGAATATTGAATGCAAGCATGCAAACGTGGATGCATTGTGCTGTACAGGTGCCACATCTCTGTTTATGTGACTGAGTTTCATGCCTGTTACGCCTGGTCGGTCAATACAGGGACGGTTAATGGTACTTGTGGATGACTCTGGAACTGTCCTCCAATGATGTCCCACATGTGCTCGTTTGCAGACATATCTGGTGATGGATCAGGTCAAGGCAACATGTCGACACACTGTAGAGCATGCTAGGTTTCAACAGCTGCATGTGGACGGGTGTTATCCTATTGGAAAACACTCCCTGGAATGCTGTTGGTGAATGAAACAGGTCGAATCACCACACTTTTGCATTCAGGATTCTTCTGGCCTCCTAACCAACATATGGTCATCGCTGTCACTGAGACAGAACCAGCTTTCATCAGAAAACACAAAAGACTTCTAGACTGCCCTCCAATGAGCTCTCACTTGACACTATTGAAGTCGCAAACGGCGGTGTTTCGAGGTCAGTGTTATGCTCGCTAAAGTGCTTCTTGCTCGGAGCTGTCCTTAAAGGAAACGATTTCTAAGACTTCGTTGTGCCACTGTATTGACAACTGCTGTTAAAACTTCTGCTGCAGATGCAATACGCCAAACATCGCGTCCTTCCCTCCCGATAGTGCCACGTGGCCGTTCAGAGCGAGACTTTCTTGATACTGTACATTCTCATGACCTCCATTGCCAGATACCACGTGCAGTGGCTACATTACTGTCAAGTCTCCCTGCCGTACCGCAGGAGGAACATTCAGCTTCTTGTACCCCAATTACACGGCCTTGTCCAAACTCTGTTGTGTTTTGTCGCCTTAAAGGCATTCCAGACTAACATCAACTCATCACATCCCATCTCAAAGGTAACTAACGCTCATTACTGTTACAACATGTATTTAATGCAAACCTGATTTGCATCCTCACAGTACTGCTACTGGCACCACTCTCATACGACTGGCGCGAAACTGAAATAGACATTGCGGGCTTTCAAATAAATAATGATATGGTGTGTGGTGTGATGGCCCTCCAACTACGATGCCTCCGACTCAGAGATGAAATATTAAAAGTTTTGGCTGGTTTCGTTGTCTAGGGGCTGAGATAAGTAGTTGCCGCATTACAGGCCAAATACTGCTGAGTCTGCAGTGTGCGATACACACATGAATCGAATGTTCGAAGGTTTCTATTACTCGGCAATTGTGAATTATGAAAGTAACATATAAATTTATAAATTAATGACTGCAATTAAATAAAATGATCGGGTACTACCTTAGCGACTTTAAATGATGAGTACGATAGTAGAAGTACTTTTCTAAATGCGGTATATTTCTGCAAAGCACTTATTGGTTTCGATGGTCCAGAAATTAAATAAAGTATAAGTTGAATAACAGGGAAACAATAGATTCCTACTTCATGTAATTAGTTATGAACAACAACATAGCTCGCGAGATAGTCACTTCTGAACGAGTACTACGTCTTCACTGCAGAAGCCACAGAAATCACCTAAGATCACAGGTCGGCACTCCGAAATATTTCTGTCCTCCGCGACCCCGCGCAAACTGCCCCACTGTCCAAGTCTTTCCGCCGACTGTGCGTACGTCGCGCCGCCGCACCCAGCACCACGTGTGCAGTGCCGTACTTTTTCAGAACTCCCCTGTCCTCTGCCGAAACGACGCTCTTCTCGCACTTCAACCAGACTCCCCATTCAAGAGCGCTGTGATTGCCTAGTGCGCTCCCGCTATGTCTTCAAGCCAACGCACATTCACAAACGTAATGAAACACATTAGAAATATTGGATTTACATTTAAATAACTTGAAATTAAATAAATATTCCTACGGCTGGACCATAAACATGCTCTAACACACATTATTAAATACATAAACAAATTAAATAAACATGTATCAAAGGAATAGAAACAAAATTAAGCCAGTAGCCTAATGTCTCTGTGCTTTCTAAAGCACAGTAAATAATTGATCAATTTCTTCATGAATATATCAGAGAGAAACAAAGACATAGACAAATAAACATATTTATAAGCACGCTGCTACCGTTTTTTCGTCAAACTGGGAGTACTTATGGCCTGACGTGATCGATAGTAATCGGCAACTTTGACCTCCAATAACTCATGTACTATTCAAGTTACATTCCTATAATTCATACCAATTTAGGTTTACACTAACAGATTACTAAAGACACGTCGATCGACGAAATCGGATAAAGCATTTGATTCTGTAAATTCATTGCTGGGTGTTACTTGTATAATTTACAGACAGATTGAAAATCTGATTACACCATCACAATCATCACGCAAATAATGGTAATTTTTCTGTTTGAGGTATCATGATTTCTCTGGCTACTACTAATTTCTATACGAACTGTGAAATGTCTGCAATAAAGGTTTCACAAGTCCACGGTATATGTGGGGCGGTATATTTAATTCCCAGTATGTGGGCAGTGGCGCCACATCTTCCACATGTAGTCTGACGATTGCTACCAGTGTTGGCATGATCACAGCAGCGCATAGATTAGGTACATGGTGTCTATCTTCAAGCTGGAGAAAGCCAGCTGCAGCATTTTCAGGCAGCTTGGTAAACTGAAAGTCAGAATAAAAGATGACGACTTCTGAGGTTCACAAATAAATCTTTTCATAACATGCTGTACTTCAGCAATACACGCACTTGCTAACAGTTTTACTTGGTTAGCCTGCAGTGTGTCGATCAGGAGTGTGCTATTATAAAGCTTTCTGACAGATTTAAGATGGCCATAAGTCCCTCTAGAGTTTAGAGAGAGTAGAAGAGTGACAACTTTTCAAATGAGCCTTCTACACGCTTTTCAACAAGAGACATATTATCAATCACAGGATGTGTTCCGTTACTAAGAATGAATGCATTCAGTGGCGTCTGAGGTGGACTAGGCACACGAGGTCTCTTGGTGGTTTGGGTGTTAATAATGGCCAATCCGACATGCTGAGAGTAGAAGAAATATATTTAGGCTACTTGGAAGACTCACGAGCAGCTATGGAATTAAGTGTCCTCCCAGACAGAGCTCTGCTTATCGGAGTAAGCCTAATACAACCGAGTAGAAACAGCTCTCATAGAGCTTGACCGCTAACGGCTGTCCCGCTCAACAGCCACGCATCAGAATGGTGCGCAGCACACCTTATACTGAGGGATTTTTTATAGAGGTTTGTATCATCTCCAGTATAGGGACTGTCAAGGCAAGATTCCCTTCCCTGTGGCGCGCAGCATTTCACTGCCTCTCCTGCAGTGGTCGCTGAAGAACGCCCAGAACTTCCGTAGAAAGAAGACTGGGGCGCTTACTGGTCCCCAGCTCGGAACACCGGCGTCACCTAGTGCGTTGCCAAGCGGCTGAGCCCTTGAGGGTGAGTCTCCTTGCTGTTGTACACAACATTGTCAGCCAAATCTTTCAGCACCGCTTACTCTGTTTGACATGTTGTCTATTTGTGTTCAGAAGACTGGAGGTGATACTATGCTTTCTACGAAGACTTCCCTTCTGTGGAAAATTCTCATCGTAGTGTTAGGTAGTGCGGTGTACTAATCGAATGTACATGGAGCCTGTCACATAACTGTTAAAATATTACATAAGGTAGTTTATTGATTTTTCAGTTGTAAACTATGGGAACCAAATACGGCATACTCAGTTGTAGTACTTAGCATATACGGTATTTCTGCTTTCCGGTATCTCATTGAAGAAACCTTAATTTTTAACTGAAAATCATGCAATAAACGACCATTTCCCACCGAAGTGCAGCTGGAAAATATTAATCTACAGATTCCGCCAGCATTTCAAACAATCAATACATATGCATGGTATTTATAAGTTTCTGTGACAAACGCGTGTGGGCATAGACCACGTCGGGAGAACAACTTATAGAGAGACAAAATGTTCGCTGACGTTCCCGAGCGGTTCTAGACGTCCTTTAAGACTGTTTATGCTCTTGAGAAACAACTGAGCAAGGTCGCAGTGTGCAATGTGTGTTGCCTGCCATCTAATGCTGCTCTGAGTGAAAGATCTTAGGTCGCGCAAAATTGAAGTTCCTGATTCAGTTGTGGAAAATGTTTCTTTGCTTAAAGTCACCCACTCTTATGGTTTCCTTGCTGAATGTCGATCGCTTTGCAGTAGTGTGCTGTATGCTGTCCATCTGGTTAGGAGACCTTGCTAGCCGGCCGCTGTGGCCCAGAAGTTCTAGGCTCTTCAGGCCGGAACAGTGCTGCTGCTACGGTCGCAGGTTCGTATCCTGCTTCGGGCATGGATGTGTGTGATGTCTGTAGTTTAGTTGGGTTTAAGTTGTTCTAAGTCTAGGGGACTGATGACCTCAGATGTGAAGTCCCATAGTGCTCAGGGCCATTTGAACCATCTGAAGACCTAGCTGTATAGTGAAATCTCGTCGTCACAGGGCCAGTAAACACTTGAAGATATCAGCGGGGAGCTTCAGAGAGTATTTAGTCTGTAACAAAAGGTGTTTCCTCATGAAGTTATGTCATTCCTAGACACCTGTTGCAAAGACATTCAAACACCCTGTTTAACCACCATCAATCAATTTATGAAACCTTTTAATATTAGTTGTTTGCTTTCAGAAACTGGCATCGGTATGGCAACGTCACGGACGTTCTCACGTAAATGTTGATTTTCATACGAGTAAGTTGTGGATATGTGCCCCTACGTAATGTCTGGCAGCTATTCTTTGCGACAAATGAAATGTTCCTCTTTCCTTTTTCCGTACTAGCCTGTGTACTCATCTGCATAGGAACTTTCCTGTCTTGTCAATAGTGACAAGTAGTATTTAATACAGGGGTCGGAACGTCCCTGCCACAGCAGCTTTCAGTCACTGCCGCCCTGTTGTGATTCGTGCACGCTCGGCGCTCCCTGTTCGCAGTGAACAGCGGCAGTGTTCATAGGTGACTGATTTACATTTAGCAGGCACGTCAAGTGCACTGCAAATATTCCAAATAACAGAGTACTTGCTGGCGAATCTGTGGGAAAAACACACAGCCCATAGCAGTACTTGTCTTCATTCAGATTAAGAGCAGCAAAGATTTATTAGCATAAAAGGCTGGGTGAAAATACATAGAATTAAAGAGCGACATTTAAATGGTAAAGAACGGATAAAAATTACTCTCTTGAAGATGTTGACAGATGACATGGATCGGAGACATGTTAGTGATGCGATATCTGTATAAGTGTGCCTTGCAAAAAGAGTCTTATTTAAGAACTTCCACGAGCTAGTGATGAAACAAATATTTTTATTCAGTACCAATTTCGATGACCTGATCATCAACAGGTAACAAAAAATTATATAGAGGAGCATGACGATAATGTTCTTACAAGCGTAGGTTAAAATATTCCAGTCATCGAAGTTACCATCAGAGTACTGTTTAGTATGAATTGGTTTATTATTCAAATGGATTATATGCACAAATAGACAATAATATGACATGAAACACTCTGTAATAGAGTTTACTTCTTCGACTACACTACCGGAGGTAGGGAATATTCACCTTGCGGGAATCAGCTTCATGATGAATTCTACTCCCTCAGGAACTGTTGAGTTGTATAGTTAGTCACCTCTATTGAGTGTCTAGCAGTGAATCAAAGGGAGAGCTTTAGTTTCTTCTTTTATATCTGCCCACATTACTGGTTGTAGGAAGTCTTTTCAGTCCCTCCTCCTCATATTAGCAGATTTGCTAGCAAAAATCCTTCATGTTCGGTAAATTTGCATGGATGGATCTCTATTATACAATTGAAGAGTATGTGATTGCTGCAATGCATCCAACCGCATCAAAGACATGCTTAGTGACGGCCGATGTGGCCGAGCGGTTCTAGGCGCTTCAGTCTGAAACCGCGCTGCTGCTACGATCGCAGGTTCGAATCCTGCCTCGGGCATGGATGTCTGTGATGTCCTTAGGTTAGTTAGGTTTAAGCAGTTCTAAGTCTAGCGGACTGATGACCTCAGATATTAAGTCTCATAGTGCTTAGAGACATTTGAATCATTTTTGAACATGCTTACTTTTCTTCGCTGCCAGAGTCTGTGCGGATCGTATCTCCTTTATCAAAGCTTGATTTATCGGCATTAATTATTTTATCTGGTAGCAGACGTTTTTCTTCAATGAGAGACTCTCAAGAATCGATAACCTTTTTGTTGAACATCGCCACCCCATTCAACAAACCGCTTGCTAGCTTTGTGGTTATTTTGTAACAGACAATCTTATTCTTAACTTCAATTTTTTCTCACCCATGAACTAGAAGCTCAGAACTGCAGCGAATTGTAGTGTATTCTCTTTATTTACAGTGCCCATAGCCGCAATGTGCGGTCATGTATTACTGCGTTTTCCTGTCTCTTTGTCATAAAATGATCACGTAATTCACAATTTATCATGTCCTGTAAAATTTTTGGGTTTCACGAATGACGTTTTTAGCATGCTTTCAAAGTTTTATAACACAGTGTTTGTCATTATTGAACTTTTCTGTGCCAACACAGTCATAATTTTTAGGCGCGGTGTCATATCAAGGACGACATAGACGGGGAGAATCAACATTTTCATCAGTGGATATCTTTCTGGAAACAGCGTTCCTTTTCTGGGAACTCATGGCTGATAAGACGAACCACTGTTTTCCTGTAAATTGGTAACTGGTGACATTACTTCAACCCTCACCGCAATTGCACTACCATTTTGTTCAACTTGTAACGCCGGAAATGCATATCCTCCTATTTCCATCTATTGTACTATAATGTTTTTCCTTGTTTTGTTACCTCAAGATATGACATTTCTGTGTCTTTGTATATTGTAATGGTTTTACTATTTGCATATATATGCATTTATGTCGATGTATAATTGGTTTGTTTTGTGAATATTATTTGTATTTATACGCTGGGTCTGGCCTAGGGAAAACTATACTATCGAACGAATACATCGATAGGTCGTGTGGAGAACGAAAGTGTTTAGGATCTTTATTAGTGTTAACTCTGCCGCGTGGAGCGCGGGCTGAGCAGAGAGAGTCTGGCCGGAGTAGTGCAGTGGAGCAGTGTGTTGTGTGACGCTCCCGCGAGTTGCCGCGCGTTCGGGGTTGGGCAGCATGTAATTGCGCTCGACTGGCTATAACAGTTTCTAGCACGGTGTCGCGGACGGGAAGCATTAGCTGGCACACATAAAGAGCCCGTTTCGCCTGGTGACCGTGTCGAGAAGAAGGCGCGCCAGCATCCAGCTTCTGCAACAGCGACGGCCGACAATGAGTGACTGTCGCCACCTCCTCGATCGACGACTTCAAACCTTCAATCAACCAACAAGGAAGACTAAAAGCACGTAAAGTTTCAGAACTGTATGGCAGACCTCAGCTTTTAAAATTGTTGCATCACAAAATTACAGCAACTTAGCATGAACCTTTGTTGCTCATTGTCCCAATTGCATTGCCAAGCAGGGTCCCTTCCTTTTCCGAAATGAACCCGAGTGTCGTTTAAATTCAAACGCCAGCATTAAAATAATATAATTCGATTTCACTGCTTTAATTTCAAAGTTCAGTTAAGGTATTCATAGCTGGCTACAATATTTAGATTAGACAAGCACAAATTAAGAGTGCGAGTTTTGTTAGCATATTTTAGCTTACCTGTGACTGCAGCTCAGCTTGGTACGTACTAAATTTTACTATTGTTAATTGTTCAGAATCATTTAATTCAAGTTCGAAGTTAAATCTCTTACTTCTAAATTGCGTAGATTCAAGTAGCTTTTGAAATGATTGTTGAGGTAGCCCAAGACTAACTGTATTTTACTGAATTTCGATATGCTTCAGAAACAAAGTTCACTATTAATCTCAGTCACTAAATTAACTTTCAATTTTCCGGTTTTATTAATTCTTTTGCTAAATTAAGTCAGAGTGTAGCGAAATTTATTACTTCCGATAAACTTTCAGTTTTCACGCTACACATGTCAACCTTCAGTTGCCACGCTTCTAGTGCTAATTATATGTGTAATAAGCTTTCTTTTTCAGTTATTATAGTAATTGTCCTTAGGACTGGCGACCGTAATTTCCCCCAAATCTCAAATATCTAATTACCGCTAGTTAATTGTTGACGTAACGGCCGCACTTTTACTTTCTTTATTAACTTTACCCGTTTTCAAAATTAATTTCCACCAGTTTCATTTGCATTTTTCCTTTCATTTAGATGTAACCCTTTCCTCCCTCTTTACCGACAGATTAACTTCGGTGACGATTGCTTTTCCCAAATTTCCATTAGGTACACACGGTTTAATTTTTCACTGTCATTAAGGTCGATAAGTGAGGGGGAGGTTACAAACTGATGCCTCTTCATCGGATTCCTCTTTCTCTAGTAGAAGTGTTGCAACATACTTTTTTGTCAACAGTTGCTTTATTTGTGCATAAATAACACGCTCATCTCCTGTAGCTACATCTTCAGCAATACCATAGTACTCCACCAAAAGTTTCCCATTTACTGCCTGTCTCATTGCCAAAGGTGAAACATATACTGCCTCAGTAAACACACTTCCACACCGCAAAGATGTTGTTGTTGTTGTGGTCTTCAGTCCTGAGGCTGGTTTGATGCAGCTCTCCATGCTACTCTATCTTGTGCAAGCTTCTTCATCTCCCAGTACCTTCTGCAACCTACATCCTCAAACGATCCCTTCTTCTAGTCAAGTGTTGCCACAAACTCCTCTTCTCCCCAGTCCTACTCAATACCTCCTAATTAGTTATGTGATCTACCCATCTAATCTTCAGAATTCTTCTGTAGCACCACGCTTCGCAAGCTTCTATTCTCTTCTTGTCTAAACTATTTATCGTCCATGTTTCACTTCCATCCATGGCTACACTCCATACAAATACTTTCAGAAACGACTTCCTGACATATAAATCTATACTCGATGTTAAAAAATTTCTCTTCTTCAGAAACGCTTTCCTTGCCACTGCCAGTCTACATTTATATCCTCTCTACTTCGACCATCCTCAGTTACTTTGCTCCCCAAATAGCAAAACTCCTTTACTACTTTAAGCGCCTCGTTTTCTGGTCTAATTCCCTCAGCATCACCCGATTTAATTCAACTACATTCCATTATCCTCCTTTTGCTGTTGTTGATGTTCATCTTATATCCTCCTTTCAACACACTGTCCATTCCGTTCAACTGCTCTTCCAAGTCCTTTGCTGTCTCTGACAGAATTACAATGTCATATGCGAACCTCAAAGTTTTTATTTCTTCTCCATGGATTTTAATACCTACTACGAATTTTTCTTTTGTTTCCTTCATTGCTTGCTCAATATACAGATTGAATAACATCGGGGAGAGGCTACAACCCTGTCTCACTCCCTTCCCAACCGCTGCTTCCCTTTCATGCCCCTCAGCTCTTAAAACTGCCATTTGGTTTCTATACAAATTGTAAATAGCCTTTCTCTCCCTGTATTTTACCCCTGCCTCCTTCAGAATTTGAAAGAGAGTATTCCAGTCAACATTGTCAAAAGCTTTCTCTAAGTCTACAAATGCTAAAAACGTAGGTTTGCCTTTCCTTAGTCTAGCTTCTAAGATAAGTCGTAGGGTCAGTATTGCCTCACGTGTTCCAATATTTCTACGGAATCCAAACTAATCTTCCCCGAGGTCGGCTTCTACCAGTTTTTCCATTCGTCTGTTTCCATTCGTCTGTAAAAAATTCGTGTTAGTATTTTGCAGCCGTGACTTATTAAACTGATAGTTCGACAATTTTCACATCCGTCAACACCTGCTTTCTTTGGGATTGGAATTATTATATTCTTCTTGAAGTCTGAGGGTATTTCGTCTGTCTCATACATCTTGCTCACCAGATGGAAGAATTTTGTCAGGACTGGCTCTCTCAAGGCTGTCAGTAGTTCCAATGGAATGTTGTCTACTCCCGGGGCCTTGTTTCGACTCAGGTCTTTCAGTGCTCTGTCAAACTCTTCACGCAGTATCATATCTCCCATTTCATCTTCATCTACATCCTCTTCCATTTCCATAATATTGTCCTCAAGTGCATCGCCCTTATATAGACCCTCTATATACTCCTTCCACCTCTCTGCATTCCCTTCTTTGCTTAGAACTGGGTTTCCATCTGAGCTCTTGATATTCGTACAAGTGGTTCTCTTTTCTCCAAAGGTGTCTTTAATTTTCCTGTAGGCAGTATCTATCTTACCCCTAGTGAGCTAAGCCTCTACATCCTTACATTTGTCCTCTAGACATCCCTGCTTAGGCATTTTGCACTTGCTGTTGATCTCATTTATGAGACGTTTGTATTCCTTTTTGCCTGCTTCATTTATTGAATTTTTATATTTTTTCCTTTCATCAATTAAATTCAATATTTCTTCTGTTACCCAATTAATTCTACTAGCCCTCGTCTTTTTACCTTCTTGATCCTCTGTTGCCTTCACTACTTCATCCCTCAAAGGTACCCATTCTTCTTCTACTGTATTTCTTTCCCCCATTCCTGTCAATTGTTCCCTTATGCTCTCCCGGAAACTCTGTACAACCTCTGGTTTAGTCAGTTTATCCAGGTCCCATCTCCTTAAATTCCCACCTTTTTGCAGTTGCTTCAGTTTTAATCTACAAATGGTTCAAATGGCTCTGAGCACTATGGGACTTAACATCTATGGTCATCAGTCCCCTAGAATGTAGAACTACTTAAACCTAACTAACCTATGGACATCACACAACACCCAGTCATCAGGAGGCAGAGAAAATCCCTGACCCCGCCGGGAATCGAACCCGGGAAGCCGGGCGTGGGAAGCGAGAACGATACCGCACGACCACGAGATGCGGACCATTTAATCTACAGTTCATAACGAATAGATTGTGGTCAGAGTCCACATCTGCCCCTGGAAATGTCTTACAATTTAAAACCTGGTTCCTAAGTCTCTGTCTTACCATTATATAATATATCTGAAACCTGTCAGTATCTCCAGGCTTCTTCCATGTATACAACACCGCAAAGATAACCTGATGTATTCTAACAGATAACCTGATGTATTCTAACAGCAAACATTAACCCATATAACCCATTTTGACTACTGCGCTGGTTCAAGAGCGATACGTAAGTGGAGGGCTTTGGTAGAGAGGGGAAACCTATTACCGCCCCACCGCTATCTCCGTCTCCTGTCAATACCTTTTCAGCATAGCAGCTAAAAGTTTACAAAGGGTTTTCCTTTCTAGTCAGCACGAAAACAAAAATAGTTTTTTTCCATCCACTCCAGCAACTGCAGTGCCTTTCCCTTGTTGCTCTGGTGTCAGCAAGATATTTTTTTCTTTTTTTTCGTATAATTAACGAGTGCACAAGTCCAGAAAAACAGGAACCAGCAATTTATAATAGGCGCGAACTCAAAGTTTTAGTTTAGATACGTGAATTAAAATACTTCTGAAGTTTGCTTCAGTTATGTTGAAGACATAGTCTTGTGAATCTGGATGAGATTTCTTAAACGTTAAATAAGTGCTATCAATGTTAACGGTGACAAACGTGTAGAACATTACGTTAACAAATAAATTTAATTACAAAAACTATGATAGTGTAGTATGTGTTGTTTTTGTTATACCAAAGGTAATTTTTTATTTATTTCAAAGTGCCACGTTGAAGGAAGATGGCCTTACGATGAACATTAAACTAGTAGGTGAGACGTACAGAAAGCACTTCACAGTTAGTGTGTCGGCATTACTTACCGCAGCAGACTACTACCGTGGTTTCAGACGAAACCAATCGATGTTCTCTCATTTTCTGAAAGGAGAATGAACTGTCAGTATCTGTATTAAGTTTTTTCTCCTTTTTCAGTATTGGTGTTTTACAACCTGATAACTTTTTCATATCACCACAATGTATTTCAGTGCGAACGTGGATATGAAATCTGCGAAAAATAGTGCTAATTAATTTGACGAATCTCTACCCACTGTACCTCTCATAGCAGGTGCCAACTGTTATCGTACGGGAATTTCGAACGCTCTAGTCCTTTTCTGCAGAAGGAGCTCGAACGTATAGTAGTGAGAAGAATGCTTACATAGTGCAATTGATATTTTGAGAGAATTGTTTTTTCACGTATGTGTCGCTCTTATTTCCCAAAAACGTTTTCCACTGGTATCAGTCCACTATTTCTGTACGACGTTCCAGCACATTTTCATGACTTTATTCGACCACTTACGCATTGTTTCTTGCATGTGGGCGGGAGTATTATCGCAGTGATTTGAATCTGTGTTTCTGGTTAGTTGTTGATTGGAGGTGGCGTTTCAGTGGACTTGGATTTGCAGTCGCAACGCTCATCGAAAGCCAAACGTACCGAAAAAGATTTTATTTCTGTTCACTACATTCAGCTCTTCCAACGGAAGCTTAGGAGTTCAGCTTGTGATTATTGAATATTATCGGGAGCAGTTGCTATTAAAATTGCGAGGGCATTGATTTTCCTTATTGAGAAGTGGTTTGTTACCTGTAAGACCCAATTAATCACGATCATATCATTAGTACAGTGCATGAATACACCAAAACAAAGGTATAAGTTCAGACTACAATTCATGTGTAAATGTACGAAATCGTTGGTGCTTACTATAGTAACGTAATCATATACTCTCCACATGTGATTAGTGATAACGTTAGTGACACGTTACGTTATTCTAAAGGCGGAACACCAGAATTAATGTATAATGTTGCCTCCATTATAGGAGACTTTCGCATTCATGGGTGCAAGTCTACTGCTAAGTAAGCTCCAGATGTGAAACATAAACATCATATGTTGCCCATGACACACACACAGTACCTGTAAACAAGGAAGAGCCCATACGATATCAGGCGGAAGGCAAACTGATGCTATGCGCCATCAAGTAGCGTTATTGGTAGGTGTTGATCATAACGGGTGTCACAGAACGATTAACAAACAGTAGTAATACAAGCAATGTTGCGCCCCGGAATAGTATCGTCGGATAACATTAAAAATTTGTATACAGTTCCTTTACTGGCAACACCAGAGGGAAGTCACATCAATCAACGACCAGCAAATTGAGAGCTAGGAGGAGATGAAAACGGAACCGATTTCGACAAGCGCTCGGCCGAGCAGCCCAGTCAGCAAACGAAGCACAGTGACATTTTGGCAACAGACAAACACTGTTATATTCGTGAAAGAACAGTCTCTCACAAGAAAGCCCAGATATGACGCAACAGTAACCATTCACCCACTGACACAGCAGAAAAGAGCGTCAGAAAGACGAAGTTAGGATGGTCTGCAGCCACTAGAAGAGCTGAGCGCTCGAGAAAACTGATACATATGATGTCATTGTTACCCCTACTGCAGCTGAGCAAAGTGCCAACATGAATACTACAGCTACCTTAATCTCATTCTCAGTTCCAGCTGTTCCATGGTGCAGGTAAGGTTACGTCACGTCTGAGCGCCTAACCGTTTACAATCATTTACGGGGTCACAAGTCTCACTGGAGCGACTCTGGCACTATGCTGACACCACTATATCTAGCGTCAGCGAGTGGTTGTCAGCGGTAGAGACGTCTGTGTGCTAGTTGTTTCACTCACGAGTCCAGAAAACAGCAGCAGCCGACACTGTCTGTGAAGCTCCGCTTTAATGTCAACAGCTATGGACGGCAGTTTGCTGCGATGCGGCCCGGTGAGTGGCTGATATTTGTTGGCCTTCTTTTTGAGCCTTTGGTAACGACCATGTTGAGCCATAAGGACCTCCACAGTTCATTAAAAGTGTCACTTCTTAGGCTGCAAGAACCTGTGGAGTTGTCCGTTTCGTGGAAACGACAGTACCGCAGTTTATCCTAGGATGACTTGCCATGTGTTCAAGCAGTGCCAGTTACGTGTAGTACACGTCGAAGATTTTGTCACGTGGCAAAACATTGTTTGGGCCATGATGTGGTGCAAAGATTAAGTGCAGTTCGTCTTTATTTATGTATTAGGTGTACTGTTTCTGTATTTTGCTTCTATAACGGCAGGTGAAGTTAACGCAAATTCGAGACAAACAGCTGTGACTTCCAGCAGAATGTTGGGAGCTCTAAAGGGGCAAAGTGTGGCATTTTTAAGAGACTACAGATGTACAGGAGAAGGACAAAGGGGCATTGTGTAGAGGAATAGTGGGAAACAATGTTTTGACTCAGGGGAGACCGAAACTCTGTTCAGGGAAGCCGTTCCTTCTGTTCTTCCCGCAGCAGCTAAGCTTATAGCACCGTTTCCAGGAAAAGCAACCGAGGAAGTATCTGCTTTTATTGCTGACGTGAAGTCTGCCGCCAAAATCGGAAAAATATCGGAGGAAATTGTCTTTGATATGACTGGATTGAGAATAGTACGCATCGCTAAAACATACGTAATACACCACTAGTCTCTTAGTTAGGTCTCGACGTTAGATGAGTTGACTAACAGTCTCGTCCATTGCTGTCGTAAGCAGAATAGCGCAGTGCTTTTCAGAGAGAACCATAGCGAATCAGTGGAGTCATTAACCAACAGAATTAAGAAGTTGAGTGCACAAACGTATGAGCCACGCCTAATCTCGGCAGTTCGGAACTCCTCGCCTCTGCAAATACGGGTTTCTGCAGTTATTATCATAAATTTGTGAAGTATCTTGGTGAAACAGACGACCTTTGAATCGTTTCTTATGGAAAGGAGCAAAATTTAAGTGGTCTACCTGAATGCGAAAGAGCGTTCGATACTTTGATACAAGCGTTGACATCAGGTGTGTTTTGGTACTTCCAAACTTCAAAAATAATTAATCCTGTGATGCGATGAAAGTGATATGGCGGTCGGCTGTGTCCTTCGCCAAGTTTAGATAACAGAACATCCTGTAGCATACTATTCCCGATAGCTGAAGAAAACAGAACGATACTATTCCACGACCGAGATGGAAATCTTGGCGGTTACCTATGGTATCTCTTACGATAGCTGTTATTCATGTGACCGAAAGTTTAAAGTGATGATGGGTCACACCACATGTAAATGGTTACTAGGACTGAAGAAGCCGTCCAGCAGAGTGACGATGTGGGTCCTGTGTCTGAGCGAATTTGAATATGAGGTACTGCACAATACGTGAAAAAGCAGCGTAGATAGCTTAAGGGGCTCCGGAACGCCCTATACTTGCAATGTTAAAATAACGCTTATAAATTACATCTTTCCTCACAAAGTATTTGAGGTAGGAAGTTGAACTTTTTACAGATTATTTATTGGAATATGGGCTACAACTTAACATAGGGATTTTACAAAATTTTAGTTCAGTTATTAAAGATGATTTTTTTCAGTTGTAATGAAAATTCACAACATTTTATTGCAATTTTTTATTTATATATTCAAAAATATACAGTTTTTTGGAAAAAGGCTGTGTTAAATTATGCAGAAGGTACTGTGTAACATTTACTGAAAGTTTGAAACAAATATGTTTGGAAGATCCTTAGAAAACATGTAATTAGTATGAGAAAATAAAAGTTTTGGGAATCGAGCGACAAAGATTGGATTATCTTTTTAGTGCATTCCAGGTCCATAGGATGGATTATCTTCATCCTCTGCAAACTCCTCCTCCAGCTTCCTCTTGTTCCTCCTCCTGTTTACTCTTGCTTGTATTTCTAGACTCTTTACAGCCCGAAGGCGTTCCTTGTCTAAAGCAAGCATCGCTCGTACCATGTTAGAACCTATCTTCATTCCCATATTTCTAAATACCTTGCACCTCACAATGTTGCCATCATTGAAAGTCGCAACAGCATCATACACACCAAAGTGAAGTGTTTCTATTCCAACAAATACAGTCTTGGGGATTCTCGACCATATAACACTATTTACACTTTCATTGGGGTTTTGAGTTTTTCCGTGAATACACTTTTTCAACAGTTCAGGTGCTGCTAAGTCTCTGAAAATAGGTTTTATCACCTCCATTATTGCATGAGGCAGACTATGCTTATGAGTGTAAACTTCACCAGTTAGCAATCCTTTGTTATATTTACACCAACTATCTTCTTCTTTGGGACACAAGCTATGTTGGGGATTTTCATCGGTTGAAGAAGTATGAAAAAAAAGAGCCCAAACAGCATTCTTCATTTCGTCGACACTTTGTGTATTTTGCCTAATAGCCATTCCATAATAGTTCTGTATTTTGTCAATTACACTGTCAGTTAACCTTCCCTTCCCATCCAACCCTTTACCATCACTGAGTTTTTGTTTTTTGTACGAAGCTTTCACTCGCCGAAGTCTTGTTCCCATTCGCTTCTGTACGTGTCCAATAAACTCAAATTTCTGCACTACAACATCATCACCATAGGGCTTCAGTCCTTGAACATGCTTGAAACTTCTAGAATCACCGTCACCAAGGTAATTAACATATCGCACTTTATCACACGCCTCATAACGCTGGAATATACTGGCAACACCAGCCACTTCCATTCCTCCACTACTGCCACTATAGTTAGCTTTGCAATTATTTTCATGTGTACCTTTATATTTTTGTGGACATCTACAATACTTTGATATTACTGCTACATCTAATACTTTCCCTGTATACATACTGGTGGCAGATACTACACCATGAAGAGATGTGTGTCCCCGTTTATGCCAGTAACCATCGAACGCTGCAGTCAAATCTCTGTTACCATTATTTTCCATTACTGCCTCTTCCACAGCGTTCTTCATAGATTCTATACAGACATCTTCTACTTTAGACCCTATTATTTTATTATAGGTCGTAAACTTGGTTGGGGGATTTGGAAGATTCATGATGCCACAGAAAATTGCACCTGCAGTAGCACCCTTACCAACTGAACCCAAGGAATAAACTAATCTAATGTTGTGTTCGTAGATTTTGCTACCATTTTCTTCAATTGCAGTTACTGCAACACTGTTCCAAAAGGTGGTCATGTATGAACACGTATCACATTTCAGTTGTATTTCACTAGCGAGTCCTACGTGCTTTATTATGGAGAGTTCCAGACCAACTTCACTACAATGAATACATCTTACACAGTTTGAAAAAATTCCGTTGAGAACCGACATATCAAATATTTCATTCACATCCGATTCGCCCATAAAACATTCATAGTTTTCACTTATTGAACCAAGCTTCTTCTGTGAAGTATTTTCTTTCCCACTTTGACTGCTATGGGCAGGTGTACTTGAGAGGTTAGGTTCACTCACTTGGTTATCGTCTTTATTGTTTACAGTAATAACACATACCTTTGGCTTTCCAACATTTCTCCTTTTCTTAAAAGCCTTCAGAGGATTTCTAATAACTTTACTTTTACTCATTATTATACTTCAACAAAACAGAGACTCAAGAAACAGAATTAATTACGAATATTTTCGAGATAACGACAGAGTAAATAAACATGAAACAATCGAAAATCACACCAGCGATATATATTGAACCATCACAGGTTAGCCACAACACATACCTTATCTCACATCACTAAAATGTACCTGATGAACACGGACGTTAATAATAACACCATTAGACAGCAGTTTAACAGCGCCACAGTGGGTCACGCCCATGTAGAACACATTTCAAAAAAAATTTAAAAATAGTTGTAATCTTCGGAATTGAATAAATTATATATCTATTAAAAGGTAATAGTCTGCAGATTCATAAAACGCAAAAAAGTAAAAATTGAACTTTTCATGATTTTGAGCCATTCCGGAGCCCCTTCAGTAGGAAAATTGCGGTTCTGCAAACTCTGGGCAGAAACATCGCTGAGTGACAAAAGGCCTAGGTATCTGATGTATACTGTCGTAACAAAAGATTCTCCTGCACTGTGGCTTATTGCGCCGAATGACAAAGAGCAAACTAAGAGTTGTGGTATCAGCAGTGTTTCAAGATGACGCTTTGAAGCTAGTGACCGTTTGTTGGTATGCCATGGTGGGCCGAAAACAACTGATAGACGTGTTGCTAAGATATTTTGGTGGAGCACCAGGAAAACAGATGTCGAGCAATATGGCCGACCAGAGTGGCCGAGCGGTTCTAGGCGCTACAGTCTGGAACCGCGCGATCGCTAAGGTCGCAGGTTCGAATCCTGCCTCGGGCATGAATGTGTGTGATGTCCTTAGGTTAGTTAGGTTTAATTAGTTCTAAGTTCTAGGGGACTGATGGCCTCAGCAGTTAAGTCCCACAGTGCTCAGAGCCATTTGAACCATTTGGAGAGTACTGCCTTTTTTTAGCTGTTGTTCTAATCAGAGTATAACCCGGGTAGATTGTTTACTTCTTATTTATTTATTTATTTATTGTTCCGTGGGACCACATTTAGGAGAAATCTCCATGGTCATGGAACGAGTCAATACATGAAATTATAACACGATTGTAGAAACAGATAAAATGAAATATAAGAAACATATTCAGGCGACAAGTCGTTAGTTTAAATAAAGAAAATCAAGAATGTAACACTGGAATTTGCTTAATTTTTTAGCTCTTCCAGGAGCTCCTCGACAGAATAGAAGGAGTGAGCCATGAGGAAACTCTTCAGTTTAGACTCAAAAGTGTTTGGGCTACTGCTAAGATTCTTGAGTTCTTGTGGTAGCTTATTGAAAATGGATGCAGCAGAATATTGCACTCCTTTCTACACAAGAGTCAAGGAAGTGCATTCCACATGCAGATTTGATTTCTGCCTAGTATTAACTGAGTGAAAGCTGCTAACTCTTGGGAATAAGCTAATATTGCTAACAACAAACGACATTAAAGAAAATACATACTGTGAGGGCAATGTCAAAATTCCCAGACTATTGAATAGGGGTCGACAAGAGGTTTTCGAACTTACACCATACATAGCTCGAACAGCCCGTTTTTGAGCCAAAAATACCCTTTTTGAATCAGAAGAATTACTCCAAAAAATAATACCATATGACATAAGCGTATGAAAATATGCGAAGTATACTACTTTTCGTGTTGAAATGTCACTTATTTCAGATACTGTTCTAATGGTAAATAAAGCGGCATTTAGTTTCTGAACAAGATCCTGAACATGGGCTTTCCACAACAGCTTACTATCTATCCGTACGCCTAGGAACTTGAACTGTTCCGTCTCGCTTATAACATGCCCATTCTGTCTGATTAAAATGTCAGTTCTTGTTGAATTGTGAGTTAGAAACTGTAAAAACTGAGTCTTACTGTGATTTAGCATCAAATTATTTTCCACAAGCCACGAACTTATATCATGAACTACATTATTTGATAATGTTTCAATATTACACACAAGATCCTTCACTACCAAGGTGGTGTCATCAGCAAACAGAAATATTTTTGAATCACCTGTAATACTAGAAGGCATATCATTTATATAAATAAGAAACAGCAGTGGCCCCAGCACCGACCCTTGGGGAACGCCCCACTTAACAGTGCCCCATTGGGACTGAACATCATTACCACTCTCAATATTGCGGAGGATTACCTTCTGCTTTCTGTTCTTAAAGTAGGAGGCGAACCAATTGTAAGCTACTCTCCTTACTCCATAATGTTCCAACTTCTGCAGTAATATTTTGTGGTCAACACAGTCAAAAGCCTTCGTAAAATCAAAGAAAACACCTAACGTTCGCAACCTTTTATTTAATCCGTCCAAAACCCCACAGAGAAAAGAGACTATAGCATTTTCAGTTGTTAAGCTATTTCTAAAACCAAACTGTACATTTGACAGCAAATTATGTGAATTTAAATGCTGCAGTAACCTTGTATATACAACCCTCTCGATAACTTTAGCAAACACCGATGGCATAGAAATAGGTCTATAATTGTCAACATTATCCCTGTCTCCATTTTTATAAAGTGGCTTCACTACCGAGTACTTTAATCGGTCAGGAAACCGACCACTCCTAAAGGAAAAGTTACAGATATGGCTAAGTACTGAGCTAACATACGTGGAACAATACTTCAGTATTCTGCTAGATACCCCGTCATATCCATGAGAGTTCTTGGTCTTTAGTGATTTAATTATTAACTCAATCTCCCTCTTGTCAGTATCACGGAGGAGCATTTCAGGTAACAGTCTCGGAACACTTTTTTCTAAGAGCGCTATATGATTCCCTGTTGGGACTAGGTTTCTATTTAGTTCACCTGCTATATTCAGAAAGTGATTATTAAGTACTGTACATATATGCGACTTATCAGTAACACGGACATCCCCACTACGCACTGATTCTATATTCTCGACCTGTCTCTGCAGACCAGCCACTTCCTTTACGACTGACCACATGGTTTTAATTTTATCCTGAGACTTAGCTATTCTATCTGCATACCACATACTTTTTGCCTTCCTAATAACTTTTTTAAGCACCTTACAGTACTGTTTGTAATGGGCTGCTGCATTTAGATTGTGACTGTTTCTAACGTTTTGATATAATTGCCACTTTGTTCTACAAGATATTCTTATCCCTTTAGTCAGCCACCCAGGCTACCTGTTTGTGCTAGTACCCTGTTTTGAACGTTCTAACGGAAAGCAACTTTCAAAGAGCACGAGAAAAGTCTTGAGGAAAGCATTATATTTATCGTCTACTGTATCAGCACTATAAACATCTTGCCACTCTTGTTCCTTGATAAGGTTTACAAAAGTCTGTACAGCAACTGGATCGGCTTTCCTAAAAAGTTGGTAACTATATTTAACATGTGTTGCAGCACAAAAATCTTTTAGACTTAAAATTTGTGCATCATGATCTGAAAGGCCATTCACCTTTTTGCTAACAGAATGCCCTTCTAATAATGACGAATGAACAAAAATATTGTCTATGGTTGTTCTACTGTTCCCTTGCACTCTCGTTGGAAAGAATACGGTTTGCATAAGATTATATGAATTAAGGAGGTCTACCAGCATCCTTTTCCTTGCACAATCACTTATACAATTAATATTGAAATCACCACATATAACTAACTTTTTGTATTTCCTATAAAGTGAACCAAGAACCTCCTCTAGCTTATTCTCCATTCGTATCTTATGTTAAGGTTCAAATGGCTCTGAGCACTATGGGACTTAACATCCGTGGTCATCAGTCCCCTAGAACTCAGAACTATTTAAACCTAATTAACCAAAGGACATCACACACATCCATACCCGAGGCAGGATTCGAACCTGCGGCCGTAGCAGTCGCGCGGATCCAGACTGAGCGCCTAGAACCGCTCGGTCACCATGGCCGGCTATGTTAAGGGATAGATTCAATTTTACGCTGTATGTGAGGGTACTAAAGTTTTGGCCAGTTAAGCACTTTTTTTATCTAGAGGGAGGAGACGTCTTGCTTGCGAGGTGAAGGCGGAACTCACGATCCGTAGTATTGTCGACAGAATCGACTGTAGGTCTTTGGTATAGAGACGAGTGGAAGTCCTGAATCAAGGGCTCAGACGGTTCTGCGACCTTGTTGGTTGTAGATTCCTCGACTTGCGCCATAGGGTTGTAGGTTTCCGGGTACCACTAAGTAGGTCAAGAGGCCACTACATGCAAGAAACGACTACACGGGTTGCGGGGGCGCGGGGGTTTTGTGGACGGGACTCGGCGTTTTCTTTGGGTCAGAGGATCTCGAGAACGTGCAGAAAGGGCTTCAGTTTCAAAAAGTGCAGGATGAAAACAGGAAGAGGGTTAAACATAAGAACAATAAGTATTCTTTTAAATTGTCGTAGCTGTGTTGGAAAAGAACCAGACCGCCAGGAGCTAAAAAGCACCGAATATCAAATCGTTATAGGTACGAAAACCTTGCTAAAGCCGGAAATAAGTTCAGGCGGAATTTTTACAAAGGATCTAACCGTGTTCAAAAAGAATAGATTAAATACAGTTGGTGGGGTGGAGTGTTTACTTCTGTCAGGAGTAGTTTACCTTGAAGTGAAACTGAAGTACATAGTTCTGGTGAGTTAGTATGGGTACAGGCTACACTTTACAACCAGAATAAATTAATAATCGGTTCCTTTTACCGACTCCGAACTCAGACGACACAGTTGCTGAACAGTTCAAAGAAAACTTGAGTGTCATTTCGAACAGGTATTGCAGTCGTACAATTATAGTTGGTCATGATTTCAATCTATCCACCATATGTTGGAGAATTCACATGTTTAAAGTCGGTGGTAATCATAAATCGTCGTCCGAAAGCGTACTGAAGCCTTCTCAGCAAATTATTTTGAACAATTAGTTTAGGAGAAAACATACATGATCTCTTAGCAACAAATAATCGTGTAGAAATAAGGCGCATCGTGACAGAGTCAGCGATTAGTTCAGATGTGTGTGAAATTTTATGGGACAGTCCCTATGCTTACACACTACTTAACCTAAATTATCCTAAGGACAAACACACACACCCATGCCCGAGGAAGGACTCGAACCTCCGCCGAGATCAGCCGCACAGTCCATGACTGCAGCGCCTTAGACCACTCAGCTAATCCAGCGCGGCTCAGCGATTAGTGACGACAAGGTTGCTGTAGCTATACTCAGTACCCAAACCCATTAAAAATAAACGCAAAATATATCTATATAAAAAGCAGGCAAAAAAACGCTTGACACCTTTTTAAAAGACAATCTCCAGTCCTTCCAATCTGTGTGTAAGCGTAGACCAGATGTAGTTTGAATACAAAGAAATAGTATCAGCCGCAGTTGAAAGATACATACGAAATAAATTAATAAGAAATGGTACTGATCCCCCATGGTACACAAAACAATTCTGAGCACTATTACAGATGCAACGAAAAATGTTTGCCAAATTTAAAGGCACGCAATATTAGTAGTCTTACAGAAGCTCGAAATATAGTACGAACATCAACGCGAGATGCTTTTAATAGTACCCGCAACGAAAATCTGTCTCGAAATCTAGTAGATAACCCAGAGAGATTCTGGTGGTTTGTGAAGTACACCAGTGGCAAGACGCAGTCAATGCACAAATCAGACCAATACCCAAAAAAGAAATAGGAGTAAACCGCAGAATTACAGCCCCATATCGCTAACGTCATTTTGTAGCCGGATTTTGGAATATGTACTGTGCTCGAACATTATGAATCACCTACAAGAAAACGATTTATTTTAAAATAGACAGCATGGATTCAGAAAAAATCGTCATTGCGAAACACAACTAGGTCTTTATTTTCACAGATAATGAATGCTGTCTACAGGGGACGTCAAATTGATGCCATATTTTTAGACTTCCTGAAGCCTTTTCACACCGTTCTTTATAAGTGACTTCTAAATAAATTTTGTGCCTGTGGAGTATCGTCTCAATTGTATGACTGGAGTCATAATTTCCTGTCAGACAGGTCACAGTGTATAATAACTGTAGCCGACCGGGGTGAGCGAGCGGTGGTTGGCGCTACAGTCTGGAACCGTGCGACCGCTACGGTAGCAGGTTAGAATCCTGCCTCGGGCATGGATGTGTGTGATGTTCTAATGGCCCTGAGCGCTATGGGACTTAACTTCTGAGGCTATCAGTCCCCTAGAACTGAGAAGTACTTAAACCTAACTAACCTAAGGACATCACACACACCCATGCCCGAGGCAGGATTCGAACCTGCGACCGTAGAGGTGTGTGATGTCCTTATGTTAATTAGGTTTAAGTAGTTCGAAGTTCTAGGGGACTGATGACCTCACCGAGCGAGGTAGCGCAGTGGTTAGCACACTGGACTCGCATTCGGGAGGACGACGGTTCAATCCCGCGTCAGGCCATCCTGATTTAGGTTTTCCGTGATTTCCCTAAATCTCTTCAGGCAAATGCCGGGATCGTTCCTTCGGAAAGGGCACGGCCGACTTCCTTACCCATCCTTCCCAAATCCGATGAGACCGATGACCTCGCAGTTTGGTCTCCTTCCCCAAAATCACCAACCAACTGATGACCTCAGAAGTTAAGACCCATAATGCTCAGAACCATTTGAATGTCATAGAATAAAACAGTCGTAATTTCTGGCATTCCCGCAGGAAGTGTTATAGTCCCTCTGTTGTTCCCGATATGCATAAAAGAGTTAGGATATAATGTGAACAGCCCTCTTAGATTATTTGCAGATGCTGCTGCCATTTACCGCCATGCAATGTCATCAGATGATCAAGACGAACTGCAGAATGATTTAAACGAGATATCCGTCTGTGCAGAAAGTGACAATTGACTCTACATCATGGAAAGTATGAAATCATCGACATGAGACTAGAAAGAATCCACTAAATTTCAGTTATACGGTAAATCACAGAAATCTAAAGGCTGGAAGCTCAACAAAATACTTACATATTACAATTATGAATAACTTAAACTGTAGCGATCACATAGATAATGTTGTGGGGAAAGCAAATCAAAGACTGGGATTTTCTGGCAGAACACACAGAAAATGTAACAGATTTACTAAAGAGTGAGCCTTGGTGGCTTATCGATTTTGGTAGTCGACTCCCGTCTTTGACCGCAGGGCTTTGAAACAAGTTTGGCCAATTCTGGGGGCAGGGGAAAATGGGGAGGGACTATGGCGAACCGGAGGTTTGGTTGTCTTTGGTCGTGCAAATGTGGACTGTGGAGCGGAATTAGAAACCAGTTTTCTGCCGGCGTCCGTTCAGGTGATAGGAGAAAAAGGGTCTCAACATCGTAGCCCGAACTAACCTTGTATTCATCGTTCGGCATCTTCAGGGGGTGTGGAGCTGGTTACGAGGGAGGTACCGGGCTGTCAGTGGCATGCTCACCATGACGGACGGGTGTTTTCCTGCTGTGTTCGATTCGTGGCTATTCTCTCCTCCATTGTAGTAGATTGCAGTACCTTTCCTGTGGTTAAAATGGTGAGTTGACACAAAGGTCTGTTAAGGTTTGCTTTCTACGAAACTTTCAAGTTGCGTGCTGGAAGTATTGCTTTAATATGTTGTGTGTATGTACTGTAGAGAAGTAGCTGAAAGCTGATTGGAGGAACGCTCTGCTGGGCACTTAATTGTGAACTGCAGAGCAATCATGTAGATGTTGAAGCTGATGTAGTGATAAATGTTCCTGTCTCTCAGGTGGTAAAACCAAATGTGGATCCTTTAGGAGTGAAGTGCAAAACTGCAGGGAAAGGGGTGCAAATACAAACCGAGGAAGTACTAATAATTTCGGAGCAAATGAACAGCTGCGCTCTGATATCGTTGGAAGACTTACCGAAAGTGTTACGATCGTTCCGAGTACGATGACAGATATCGGCACGCGGACATGCGAAGTACAGTTATTCCTGGGAAAAGATAAAGGGAGTGAATGTCAAATGGAAGTGTTAACACCACGTCCACGTTTTCAGAAAGTAGGCACGTACTAGGACCATTTGTTATGAACACGAAAAACAAAAGTGCATGACTAGAACGTAGTTACGGAACAGCTGAATACTAATAAATGCCACCGCTTGTGATGTAGCAAGCAAGACATTCTTCTACGAGCTACGGCCACTGGTACATACATCCTTCAGTGTACAAAGCATATGTTGTAGTGGCCCAAGAAGACACTAGAGCTGATGCGTACCCAAAATTCATCCTTCTTCAATATTTCCCTGAACACGGATTCCTCCACTGACTCGATGAGGTAGAGGCAACAAAGAAAGGTAGACTTGCAGCAGAGCAAGTGCTCCAGTGCCTAGAGGAAAATCGATATGCAGCGCAAAGTATCAAAACGCGTGGTCGTCTGGCGTTGCAATGGTTCTCACTGCGATTTATGTAATCTACGTCTGTTTCAAATGAATGTCATATTTATCTGTGCACCAATTACCTGTTGATTAGTTTTTAAATAAAGCTAGGAAATAATAAGTAATCACGTGTAAACCGTTAGAAAAAATTGTAATTACACTGAATTTTTATTAGCGTATATGAAAGGTAGTTAGCTCTATGAGCCAGACATAAAATATAATGCTTTAGAAGGAAGGGCCAATTCAAGAAATCGTACCATTCAGTTCCGTAGCTACTGGAGGATAATTAAACTGAGCAAAATATAAATATTAATGGAAAATGTAGATGATGAAATTATTGCAGAAGCACTACGAGCCTAAAAATTCAATGCGAATTTTTTGAAGTCAGGAGGAGATGTTGTACCACGGAATAGTAGTGCGGGCGTACTCTAAACAATTGTTAAGAAATAATCCTCTTCAGTCAATGACCGAAAAACTGCCAGCTAAGATGAAACGCTAAGCAGGAGAAGGCGAAGACCAAAGCGACTGCAATACGCGAGACCGGCCGAGCGCCCCCAGTCCGCAAATGAAGCACAGTGACATCATGGAAACAGACAAATATTGTCATACTGGTGGCAAAGTACTTCAAATGGTTCAAAGGTCTCTGAGCACTATGGGATTTAACTTCTGAGGCCATCAGTCCCCTAGAACTTAGAACTACTTAACCCTAACTAACCTAAGGACATCACGCACATCCATGCCCGAGGCAGGATTCGAACCTGCGACCGTAGCGGTCACACGGTTCCAGACTGTAGCGCCTAGAACCGCTCTGCCATGACAAAGTAGTGTGTTACAAGATAGTGCGGGTATAACACAACGGTAACGACTCAGCCAGTGATTCAGCACAAAAGAGCATCTGAAGGAGTAAGTTATGGAAGTCTGAAGCCACAAGGGGAGCTGACTATGCGAGAAAACCAGTACACTTGACGTCACTGCTGCTCGGAAGGCGTCAGCATGAATACCACTCCTTTTTGTATCTCTATCTTAGTTGCTGATTTCCTCGGTATACGGGAGGCAATGTCAGTTCACCCTCTGCGGGCCTATGATGTTTACGTTTCACATATGGAGCTTACTTAGTAATAGACTTGCACAGTGAATATCAAAGTCCTCCGTAACGTTCGTCTGGTGTTAAGCCATTAGAATGACATTCTGTGTTAGTTATTTTATCACTAATCACGCGTGGAAAATGAGTCTGTTACTATACATAACACACGACGATCCGTTAAACTTGTATAAAAGTGTAGACTCAACTTTTATTTCTTTTTAATGTATTCACGCACTGTATTATATACACCATCATGATTTAAATACGTCTTGTATTTAATTTTACCTCGTTGATCCTTCGGGCTGTATAATGAACAGTTCACTTTAAAAAAATTATGACGCCAATTGGTGATATGCAGTCAACAAAACTTTGTGGTACTGGCCTTTGCATCGAAGTATTTTATGTGAACAGTTTATACAGTATTGTTTTTAGATACAATTTTCTGTGTGTTATAGACCTGAAGACAGCTAATTAATTTACTCGAAACTAATTAACAATAAAATGTTATATTTGCGACCTTGACTAATAAAGAACTTTTTTCTGAATCTACAAGTTTCAATAAACCCACATCACTCGTTTCTAATTTGAGTACGTCATACATGATCATGCTGCAATATGCCTGCTTGATAAGTGATACAAAAATACAACGAATCTATATTCAAATGAATGCAAGCAAATGAGGTAATGGGAGAGATGTGTCTTGGTAAACGTTTCAGACTTCCGCCTATAATAGAATTTTATAATATTTTCTTACTTCATTTTTAGATGTTGGCGTTAACTTTTTCTGAAACTGCAAAAACTACTCCGAATAATTTAGGTGTTTCCAAAGGTCGAAGCACATTCCAGGGTACGACATGGTCATGTACATAGGAACAAATATTCTATAGAGATTTTCAGTTCGTTGCTATTGACAAAATCTTGTCAGTACTCAATTCAGACATCAGTCTGCCAAATTATTATTCTATTACACACCAATAAAAATTACTGAAATCAAACTAAGCAGAAGTATTGTCAAAAACCAATTAAAAGTTTGCTACATCGACATCTTCATGACGACTCTGCAGTTGACACTTAAGAACCTTGCAAAGGGTCATCGTACCACGTTCACTTTGTTTTCCTAGCTTTCTAATCGCTAAAAGCGCGCGGAAAAAGCGAAAACTAATTTATTTCCGGACGAGCTATGATTTCTCTTATTTTAATACGATCATCATTTCTCGCCATGTAGGTGGGTGTCAACAGAATATCTTCGCACTCGGGAGAGAAAGCTGATTGGAATTTCGTGTAAACGTCTCGCCGCAACGAAAGAAAGCATTTAGTTTAGTGAGTGCCATCCCAACTCGCGTATCATATGCATGACACTCTCTGCCCTATTTCGCTATAGTATCAAACGAGCTGCCTTTCTTTGAACTATATCGATATCCTCCGCCAATACCATCACGTAAGGATAGCATACAGCACAGAAAAGCTCCAGCAGAGTACGGAAAGCGTACTGTAGGCAGTTTCTTTAGTGGAATTTTTCATTTTCTAAATGTTCTGCTTGTTTCTTCTTACCCACAACATTATATATGTGATCGTTCCAGTTTTAGTTGTTCGTGATTGTAATCGCCAGCTATTTAGTAGAACTGACGTTTAGATTAGTGCAATTTGCGGTGTAAATGAAAATTATCGTATTCCTTTTAATACTCATGCCGATGACATACTTTTCCTCAATTTAGGGCCGGATATCACGTCAAAATATTCTGCATTTGTGTTTGACTTACGGCTTTACATGAGGGCAAATGACAGCATCATCTGCAGACAATCTAAGATGGCTGGTCAGATTGTTTTCCAAACCACTCTGTAATTGAAGTTATTGGAAAGTAGCACAAGACATTTTCAAGACAGGTGCGATTGTTAAGACATTAAAGAAACTCAGTTAAATTGCAAGTATCACTCTTTCCGTAGTAAATTTACTTGTGTTTCAAGACACAAACTGGTGCACGACCGGCGATGTATGGCTTAAACGTCAACGCGCTAGAAATCTAGCTTTACAAATAATAGAATTTTACTTGCATAAAATTCTGTAATTGAAGAATTAACAACATATTCAAAATAGCTTCAGCACGTTATACAGCACTTCCAAGCGTAGAATTCAGAATATTTACAAATGCTGCACAGAACACAGTCTCACGCCTAGAAACAACAAAAGCTGTGGAAAATGTCGGACACAGCTGTCGACGGTCTCTAGTGCGCATTCTTTCACGTGAGTCAAAATTCACTCTCTAGACTGAAGGACCGATCAAAAAAATATGATGCGTTCCTAGCTACACTATCCTCTAGGCACAACAGTCTTTCTTAATGAAATTAGATGTGTTACGAAACTGGAAGAACAATAGTCCGTTTCATGAACGCATACTCGAGAAAACAATGTTTCTGCTGATAATCCTAAATAAATTGGTATTCGGTGAAGTGATATCAGCAGCTGAAGATTCCCATCTCCCTCTCTCTCTCTCTCTCTCTCTCTCTCTCTCTATCTGTCTGTGTCACAAAAACACACACACACACACACACTTTAGTGAGTGCCATCCCAACTCGCGTATCATATGCATGACACTCTCTGCCCTATTTCGCTATAGTATCAAACGAGCTGCCTTTCTTTGAACTATATCGGTATCCTCCGCCAATACCATCACGTAAGGATAGCATTTCACAAACCTACTTCCCGAAATATGTGAGCTCAAGGTTCACACATTCAGTCCTGCAAATAGATAAAAACATGCAATATATTAAAAAAATCGAATATAAATGGTTCAATGACCATCGCAGACTAGAGAAAGTAGGAATCTCATCACGATAACGCAGTTTCTAACAACTTATCGTATTATGTGGCACGAAAAAATTTTATAAATACACCATGTATCGATTCCCGTGTTATATAATAAGAGGATATTTTAAAGGTTACTAGGCAACTACAGTTTAGCATAAACTTGGGTTTATTTTGGTCATTTTATAATTTCGCTTTGATGACCAACCTCATTAAGGGCATAATTAAAAGTCCTCTGAGAAAACTATGTTAATTAGTTTAATCATCATAACTGTGGCCTAGACTAGCAGCTGACTGTATGAAAATATTACTCTGCTACGGTGCCGCTAAGTAAACAGTTAAATGGAAATGACAGTTTCGTGGGATAATTAATCACTACAGTTTCATGCAACGATTTAAAAACAGTACACTACTCATCTTTTAATTGGGCTTGGGTTTATTGAACGATACTGCCAACTGTTTCGTAAAAATATAAGCTCATGTGTACAGTGAAATCGCAGTATAAATAGTTAAAACTAGTATTTTAAATTATTTTACAGTTTCCAGAATGGAAACTTGACTCATCAACTGTGGGGAAAATATGATATACGAAAGAGAATTCAACAGGCATTGGAGCGAATACGTCTGAAGATTACAGTGTTAATGCCACCACCGTCAGACCACTTAATTTCACATACCAACATTACACTCTTATAGAAAATAAAAAGGTGCTTTATACTTTTGGACTCTTCGTCACATACGAGGCATTGTTGGAAGGTGTACCATTAATTTCACTAGTCTTTTCACTGCTTTGAAGAAATTTCAGAAAACAGCAAGACGCTGGCATCTTCTTTTCCTTGTTCTTTAAGGAATGTCGCAGAAAGCATTATTATGCTTTATGCCTATGCAATACAAAGGGCAAGGTAGTGAACCATGGATGATACGCAAACGTACTCTAGCGTCGCTACCCACTTTTAAGTAAAACCTTGAGGAATTTGTAAGAAAGGCACCATGGAGCATGGCGTTAGCCACCACTGGCTGGTAAGCACGGTGCAGAGACTTACAGGTTATAGTAACATGTACGCAAAAGTATTGTGGCATGGGATAGCCATGCCCGACGAAACCTGCACCGTGCAGCGGTAATAACTGGAGTTCACAGATGGAAGAACTGCCGGAGGTGCCGGTAACGGCCGTAACGCAACAGTGGATTGCTATGGGGATAAAAGCGCCGTACAGAATACCATAATCTCTCCAGCCGATTGTAGGAGAGTTTATCAAACTGGGTCAGCTGATGGCATAACAGATGAGAGTAGTAGTCCATGGGGAGGGCGGGGCGTGGTGGAGGGGGGGGGTGACGAATTGTAATTTTACATAATAACTCTACAGACGGTTCAAGGAAGAAACGATTCCATTGTGATTACAGCAATGTGAACCTTAACATAGCAACAGATGATTACCGTTTTTCAAACACCACGGAAAACGTATGTGTGTGTGTGGGATGGGGGGGGGGGGCTGTGTATGAGTCTAAAGAGTGCTCAATGTCGGGGTTATCAGCGCCCTTACCATTTCTAAAGAAACGAATGTCACAAAATGAGAAGTTAACCTAAAGAATGACACTCATTCACTCACACCCACCTCACTCGCGTTGACCCACACACTCACTATCTCTCTGGCCTTAATACAATGGAGAAGGGTGAAAGATACTTTAGAATTGTTTCCTTTTACAGGATTAACCCATAAATGAGTTTCTTTCCATTTCTTCTGATACGTACAGAAGTACTTTCCTCTCTTTGTATGCGGAGTTTTGGATTCTTCCATTTCGCGTAACACGGATTAGATGGAACAACAATGAAATAAGATAATCGCAACGGGACTCGCGACACCCTGTTATGTTCTCAAATACGGGAGATGGTATCTCCAGTACAAGAAAAAAAAAAAACGGAAGACAGGAGCATGCTGGGACAGAAAAGACCATATGAAGATTGGGAGGTAGCCATAAAAGGCCAACTGTTGCTGTTGTGCGAGAATATTTGTCTCCAAGTTGTATCATACAAAGAATATGTGTAGGAAAGACTGCTGAATAACCGCGTCCAGCAGGGTCAGAATGTCGACAGCGGACCGAAATCTTCTGAATCAACAATGAGAGCGACTAAGTAGTTGCCTGGTCTCCAACAACAGCACTACATGACTGTCAACCGTTTCCTCCACGGTCTTTCCTACACGGCTCGTTAAGGGAATACTCCGGTAACTACTGGGACATGTGCGGTCCTTGAATGGTGTCAGGAGAGGTATCAAAATTTCCTCTCCTCACGTGTTAGGGAAGTGATCCGTCTGACATATGAAATTAAAATCGTGGAGGAGTGTTTCCTTTGATAATGATAGCCAGTGTCGAAGCATGCAGTAATGGATTTGATCGTGACCGTGTGCAGTATCATGAGTCTCAGACGCCGCCGATTCCAGCTCCCACATGGAGAGAGAGTTGTTATAAGACTCAGGACTTCGGGATGGATTAGTCAGCAGCCGGATGGATCACTCACATAATGTGGTCCACCCATTCTCGGACACTGTCACGGTGTTCAAACACAGCCAGCTGGCTGGACAGAGTCCAGTTACCCCTGATGACCATCCGTTTTGGTGGTTTATCTTCAGGGCATGCTCCATCCAGTAGGTGAATGCGGAGTGGGAAGTGGTCACTAGACTGAAGGTCGTCAATGACCTTCCATTGAACAGAGTCTGCTACGGCTGGAGAGCAGAAAGAGAGGTCGATGGTTGAGAATGACCCAGTAGCAGTACAAAAATGAGTGTGAGTACCTGTGTGGAGAATGCACAGCTCGTGAGACGTCATGTGGCCCTCGAAAACCAGACCAAGAGAGCAAGTAGAGGTCGAGCCCCACAAGACATGATGATCGTCTAAGTCTCTCTGTAGGAAAAATGGCCACAAGAGTTGTTCCATAAGATCTATGACAGCCTCAGAATCTATTACATTTTTCCGAGGTATATGCAGTGAGCAAACAGTGAAATTACAACACACATGACTTTCAACGACAACTGTTTGCAGGTTAGTAACCAGGAGGAGGGCAGAGGAGTGATGCCCCTTATTGACAAACATAGGAACCCATTCCTTGGCCTTGTCTCCAGTCAGGTCATCCTTTCAATGAGCCGTATAACCCTGTAACACAGGGGCGTCACTAGCTTTAAAATGTCTTTCTTGTAAACACAAGCAAAGGGGACATTCATGTGCCAGGAGTTTCATTTCCTCCACGTGTGTCCTGAACTCATGAATGTTGATTGTAATATGGAAACCATCTATTACAGGGGTTGCACTTCAACCCACCCTTTCGGTAGGGAAGGAGCGCCCATAATTGGTGGGTGCTCAGCTTTGGGGTGAGATGATTCCCCCAATTCGACATCAAGGTCCATTAGCTCTAGCGAACAGTCAAGAGAGATGCCATACAGGATTACGTCGACATCGTCAAATCGTTATCATCCCGCCTCTGTTGGTGGTGGACACTTGGCTTTCGATTTTTTGCCCTTGGTAGGATTTGGAACTGTATCCGAAGTAATGGTAGCACTGGATGGTGGACCAGGCTGAACCTCTGGGGGAGCAGGGAATTCCACAATGTTAGCGATCATGGTCTTTGCCGGTATTCTCGGACGAAGTGTAGGCTTTGAAGTAACTGCAGCAGCACAAGTGCAGTGATAAAAGCTTGTTCCAGTGCTAACACTAGCAACCTCAGACTGTGTAGGAGCATCGGTCTCCACAACTGCCTCTTTGAGAACTGACGGAAAGGAGGGAACCACGTGTCCTTATAGATCTTTTTGGCATCACCATACGAGATAGGCTTAGTGGTTTTGATATCCTGTATCTTTCTTTGTTCAAGGATGAAACTATAGTCCCTACTCCAAAGAGGCTGATCACAGAACAATTTACACACTTTGGAGGAGATGAACAGCTGACGCCTTCATGGGCGGCCTTACCACATTTGCCCCTAGTTGACTTGTTCCTTGCAACCAAGCGCTGGCATGTAAGACAGCGCACTGGGTTAGGAAAATAAGGCTACATGCTGAGGTGAAGGAAACCAGCTTTATCGTGCTCTGAAAGTTTAGTGGTACTGAAAGTCTGTATAAGTAAGTTCGAATTCATGAGATCGCCATCCATAATTTCATTGTGTTGTGTGCATCAGTGATGCCTTCCTGGGACAACTGAGTTTTCACTTCTTCTCGGGGAATGTGAACCAGATCCCTGCAAGTCACAACACCTATGCTATAGTCGAAAGTGTTGCGCAGTTCACTTTCTATTGGATACTGCCTAAGGCATTGAGCTTCCTGGATGTTGTTCACTTGTTTCTATCAACAGTGTCCTCTTTTCAAGTACCTGAAAGATTTTAAACTTCCAGCTATGCCCTCTAAACCTTGTTTATGTACATAGGTGAAACTTTCGCAATGGTCCCTTCTTTCCGTTTAATTACAAGAAACACATTCTGGTCACAAGTGTGTCTTCTGTTACTCAGTACTGAAAGAGTTTGTGTAATCCCCAAGTCAGGAGGATGGGCTACTTGAGACATCTTGTTTGATTGGGTATTGGAACCCACCAGCGGCCCATCCTTTCCACTGGGACGAGGAAGAGAGGATATGAAGGATCCATCCTGGTCCCACGAGCGGCCAGAGAAGTAAACGTGCACCCAGACAGAGCCCCGCTTGCCTTGGAAAGCCTCATTCAACAGAGGTGTGAGAGGTTCCCCTGATGTTGCCCGCTAACGACTGTTCCACCTCATCAGCCATGCATCTCATCAATGTGCAGCACATCCTGAGACTGAGCATATTTAAAGAAGCTTTTACCATCCTCACGATCCGGATGGTCCAGCCAAGATCCCCATTCCCTGTGACACACAACGTTCCACCGCTGCGCTACACAATGGCCGCTAAAGCATGCCGAGGGCTTAGAGGACTGGCGGCGCTCTGCCAATTCCCAGCCCAGGAACCCCAGGATCGCCAAGCTCAAACTCAGGAAACAATTGCTGAGCCCCTGAGGGCTCACCTTTAAAAGTTGGTGTCACAAGTTGGAAGTGTCTCCAGAAAATAGACAAAAGACTGAATTTTCAATACCTTGAGGATATGAACAGTACACTAGAACGCCATTCTGTTTGAAGAAAAGGTTAGAAACTTTCCACAGTTTGCACGAAAGGATGTTGGCAGGGTTAAAGCCTCATCAGTGTTTAGCGTATTTGGACAATATGTACTTTTCTCAAGAGATATGCGACAACATACGAAATGACTTAATGAAGTATTCATCTGACATCCCGAATTCATCAGTGTCGATGCCAAACCATCACTGACAGCAGTAGTTCAGGAACAAATGTAGATATTGTAAGTATAAGATAAAGATATACGGAAAGTAGATCAGGAAAGTGAGTGTGTAATACAGCAGATAAAGGGAGATGAAAATCTAATAGACGGGGGACTTGAATGGGATTGTAGGGGAGGAGGATAAGAAAGGGTTCAGGAAAAAATTGGGTTTGGTGGTAGAATTGAGAGAGGAGCAAGACTAATTGAGTTCTGCGATTAATTTCAGGCAGTACTAGCGAACAATATGTTCTAAAATCACAAGAAGATGGCATATACTTGGGAACGGCTGAGAGGTACCGAAAGAGTTTCGTTAGATTACATTATGTTCAGGAAGAGAATCCGAAATCAAATACTGGATTGTAAGGCCTATCCAGGAGCAGATATAGACTTAGATCTCAGTTTAGTAATGATGAAGAGTAGGCTGAAGTTTGAGACTAGTGACGAACAATGAATGCACAAAGAAGTGGGATTAGAAAGTACTAAAGAATTAAGAGATATGCATGAAGTTATCTGAGGATACAGGTACTGCTATAACGGATAGCCCAGTAGGCAGCTCAGCTAAAGAGGAAGAAATCTCTAAAATGGTCTGTCACCGAAGTTGGAAAGGAAAACGTAAATCCAAAGAAGGTAACTACGAAGGAACCATCAGCTGATCGATGAAAGTAGGAAGTACAAAAATGTTCATGGAAATTCAGAAATACAGAAATACAAGTGACTTAAGAATGAAATAATCAGGCAGTGCAGGGAAGTGTAAGACGTAATGCTTGCATGAAAAATGTGAAGAAGTTGATAAATAAGTGAGTGTCAAGAAGCACTAACTCAGCACACAGATAAGTCAGAACGACCCTCGGAGAAGCAAGAGCGGTAACATTAAGGATCCAATGGGAAATCCACAATTAAATGTACAGGAGAGAGTGGATACGCGAGAAGAGTACACTGAAAGCCTCTATAAGGGGAAGGACACGTCTGAGGACGTGATAGAAAAGGAAACAAGAGTTGATAGGAGATCCCGTATTAGAATCAGAATTTAAAAGGACTTTGGACAAGTTAAGATCAGATAAGGTAGAAGGAATAGTAATATTCCATCGGAATTTCTGAAATCATTGTGAAAAGTTTCAAGATAATGACTATTTACGTTGCTATGTAAAATGTATGAGACTGTCGATATATCATCAGACTTTCGAAATAACATTAGCCATAAAATTCTGGAGATAGCAAGAGCCGGAAATTACGATTTCTCGCCCCATTAGCCTAACAGCTCAAGCATACCAGTTGCTGACAAGAATAATATACAGAAGAATGCGAAAGAACATAGAGAGCCTGTTAGACAGCGATCAGTTTGGCTTTAGGGAAGGTAATGGAAACCACTGCATTAAAGACACGTAACGTGTATCCACAGGACATGTGGCCTGTAATTGAAGAAGTGTCATGATGATCTCTCCATTGGCAAAAGATTCCGGAATAGTCTCCCATTCGGATCTCTGGGAGGGGACTGCGAAGGGGGAGGTTACCATGAGAAAAAGATTGAATAATCAACGAAAGGATAACGTTCTACGAGTCGGGGCGTGGAATGTCAGAAGCTTGAACGTGCTAGGGGAACTAGAAAATCTGAAAAGGGAAATGCAAAGGCTCAATCTAGATTTAGTAGGGGTCAGTGAAGTGGAGTGGAAGGAAGACAAGGATATCTGGACAGATGAGTATCGGGTAATATCAACAGCAGCAAATGGTATAACAGGTGTAGGATTCGTTATGAATAGGAAGGTAGGGCAGAGGGTGTGTTACTGTGAACAGTTCAGTGACCGGGTTGTTCTAATCAGAATCGACAGCAGACCAACACCGACAACGATAGTTCAGGTATACATGCCGACGTCCCAAGCTGAAGATGAACAGAAAGAGGAAGTGTATGAGAATATTGAAAGGGTAATGCAGTATGTAAAGGGGGACGAAAATCTAATAGTCATGGGCGACTGGAATGCAGTTGTAGGGGAAGGAGAAGAAGAAAAGGTTACAGGAGAATATGGGCTTGGGACAAGGAATGAAAGAGGAGAAAGACTAATTGAGTTCTGTAACAAGTTTCAGCTAGTAATAGCGAATACCCTGTTCAAGAATCACAAGAGGAGGAGGTATACTTGGAAAAGGCCGGGAGATACGGGAAGATTTCAATTAGATTTACATCATGGTCAGACAGCGATTCCGAAATCAGATACTGGATTGTAAGGCGTACACAGGAGCAGATATAGACTCAGATCACAATATAGTAGTGATGAAGAGCAGGCTGCGGTTCAAGACATTAGTCAGGATGAATCAATATGCAAAGAAGTGGGATACGGAAGTACTAAGGAATGACGAGATACGATTGAAGTTCTCTAACGCTATACATACAGCAATATGGAATAGCGCAGTAGGCAGTACAGTTGAAGAGGAGTGGACATCTCTAAAAAGGGCCATCACAGAAGTTGGGAAGGAAAACATAGGTACAAAGAAGGTAGCTGCGAAGAAACCGTGGGTAACATAAGAAATACTTCAGTTGATTGATGAAAGGAGGAAGTACAAACATGTTCCGGGAAAATCAGGAATACAGAAATACAAGTCGCTGAGGAATGAAATAAATAGGAAGTGCAGGGAAGCTAAGACGAAATGGCTGCAGGAAAAATGTGAAGACGTCGAAAAAGATATGATTGTCGGAAGGACAGGCTCAGCATATAGGAAAGTTAAAACAACCTTTGGTGACATTAAAAGCAACGGTGGTAACATTAAGAGTGCAACGGGAATTCCACTGTTAAATGCAGAGGAGAAAGCAGATAGGTGGAAAGAATACATTGAAAGCCTCTATGAGGGTGAAGATTTGTCGGATGTGATAGAAGAAGAAACAGGAGTCGATTTAGAAGAGATAGGGGACCCAGTATTAGAATCGGAATTTAAAAGAGCTTTGGAGGACTTACGGTCTAATGGGGCAGAAGGGATAGATAACATTCCGTCAGAATTTCTAAAATCATTGGGGGAAGTGGCAACAAAACGACTATTCTTGTTGGTGTATAGAATATATGAGTCTGGCGACATACCATCTGACTTTCGGAAAAGTATCATCCACGCAATTCCGAAGACGGCAAGAACAGACAAGTGCGGGAATTATCGCACAATCAGCTTAACAGCTCATGCATCGAAGCTGCTTACAAGAATAATATACAGAAGAATGGAAAAGGAAATTGAGAATGCGCTAGGTGACGATCAGTTTGGCTTTAGGAAAAGTAAAGGGACGAGAGAGGCAATTCTGACGTTACTGCTAATAATGGAAGCAAGGCTAAAGAAAAATCAAGACACTTTCATAGGATTTGTCGACCTGGAAAAAGCGTTCGACAATATAAAATGGTGCAAGCTGTTCGAGATTCTAAAAAAGTAGGGGTAAGCTATAGGGAGAGACGGGTCATATACAATATGTACAACAACCAAGAGGGAATAATAAGAGTGGACGATCAAGAACGAAGTGCTCGTATTAAGAAGGGTGTAAGATAAGGCTGTAGCCTTTCGCCCCTACTCTTCAATCTGTACATCGAGGAAGCAATGATGGAAATAAAAGAAAGGTTCAGGAGTGGAATTAAAATACAAGGTGAAAGGATATCAATGATACGATTCGCTAATGACATTGCTATCCTGAGTGAAAGTGAAGAGGAATTAAATGATCTGCTGAACGGAATGAACATTCTAATGAGTACACAGTATGGTTTGAGAGTAAATCGGAGAAAGACGAAGGTAATGAGAAGTAGTAGAAATGAGAACAGCGAGAAACTTAACATCAGGATTGATGGTCACGAAGTCAATGAAGTTAAGGAATTCTGCTACCTAGGCAGTAAAATAACCAATGACGGACGGAGCAAGGAGGACATCAAAAGCAGACTCGCTATGGCAAAAAAGGCATTTCTGGCCAAGAGAAGTCTACTAATATCAAATACCGGCCTTAATTTGAGGAAGAAATTTCTGAGGATGTACGTCTTGATTACAGCATTGTATGGTAGTGAAACATGGACTGTGGGAAAACCGGAAGAGAAGAGAAGAGAATCGAAGCATTTGAGATGTGGTGCTATAGACGAATGTTGAAAATTAGGTGGACTGATAAGGTAAGGAATGAGGAGGTTCTACGCAGAATCGGAGAGGAAAGGTATATGTGGAAATCACTGATAAGGAGAAGGGACAGGATGATAGGACATCTGCTAAGTCATGAGGGAATGACTTCCATGGTACTAGAGGGAGCTGTAGAGGGCAAAAACTGTAGAGGAATACAGAGATTGGAATACGTCAAGCCGGCCGCGGTGGTCTAGCGGTTCTAGGCGCTCAGACCAGAACGGCGCGACTGCTACGGTCGCAGGTTCGAATCCTGCCTTGAGCATGGATGTTTGTGATGTCCTTAGGTTAGTTAGGTTTAAGTAGTTCTAAGTTCTAGGGGACTTATGACCTCAGCAGTTGAGTCCCATAGTGCTCAGAGCCCAGTACGTCAAGCCAATAATTGAGGACGTAGGTTGCAAGTGCTACTCTGAGATGAAGAGGTTAGCACAGGAAAGGAATTCGTGGCGGGCCGCATCAAACCTGTCAGTAGACTGATGACCAAAAAAAAAAAAAGGCGGCAGACAGCCATTTCTGACGTTCCCCTTGATAATGGAAGCAAGAGTGATGGAAAATGAAGACACATTCATTGCATCTGTCATCCTGGAAAAAGCGTTAGACAACGTCCAATGGCGCAAGAAATTTGAAATTCTCAGAAGAATACTGGTAAGCTATTGCGAAAGACAGGTAATATACAATATGTGCATGAACTAAGTGGGAAAAGTGAGAGTGGGAGACCAAGAACGGGGTCCTCAAATTAAAAAGGGTGTAAGACAATATGTAGTCTTTCACCCCCAAAGTTTCAGTCCTAGCCTAGAAGAAGCAATGATGAAAATAAAATGAAAGTTTCAAGAGTAGGATTAAAATTGAAGGCAGAAGGATATCAGTGAAAAGATTCACCCATGTCACAGCTATCCCCATTAAAAGTGAAGAGAGATTACAGGATATATTGAATGGAATTATAAGGTATAATGATTATTGGACGTGAATTGAGAGTAAATTGAAGAAAGTTGACAGTAAAGAAAAGTAGCAGAAATGATAACATGGCGAAGCTTATCAGATTTGGTGATGACGACGTAAATGAAGTTAATGAATAGTGCTACCCAAGAAGGAAAATAGTCCATGACAGACGGAGCAAGGACGACATAAAGAGAAGACTAGCATTGACAAAAAGAGCATCTCAGCCAATAGAAGTCTGTGAGTATCAAACATTCGTCTTAATTTGAGGAACAAATATCGGTGATTGTACGTGTGGAGAACAGACATGGACTGTGAGAAAACCGGAGCAGTTGCGAATCGAACCAATTGAGATATCATGCTGCAGGAGGGTGTTGTTAACTGGATGAACTGAGCAGGTAAGGGGCGAGTAGGTTATCCGCAAAATCGGTACGGAAGGAAATACATGGAACACACTGCAAAAAGAAGGGAAAAGATGATAGGACATAAGTTAAAACCTCAAAGAAAAACTCCTTTGGTACTAGAAATAAACTTTAGAGGGTAGAAGCAGCAGAACAAAATGAGGCGTAACGCCGTATAATGATCCTGCCTTGGAGGCGGTTAAGTGGGAGATGTGTCTCAGAGCTGGATAGTGACAGATGGTGACGCGAGACTGGACGCACACGTAGTTTATGTATCAGCCGATAGAGGACAATATTGGATAGGTGGACTGTGATTTTAGTTTCGATTGTGCCCACTAGAGTGCACTAAAGTAATAGAATGTTTTTCATAAACTGTTCTAGTATTTCCATAAAGTGTTATTATGTCTGTTTGGGTATGTAAATTGCTATAAATGTGTTTTAGCAGTATGAATGATGCGTGAGTGTGATTTAAGGTTAATATGAAGATAATTGTTTTAACGAGTTATTTAGTACGATTTAGTGTGGGAACATTTCGAAGAAGTATGGATATGGACAAAGGGGACTTTTGTAGAATAGATTTGTAAAGTAAGTTTATGGTAAAGGGAAAGTTAATTCAGGTATAAATAACAATAGTAAATAACTTTATGCATAAGCAAAACTTCAGCATATCAGATAATTACGTCGGTAAATAGTGCAGTCTTACGTTTACTATTTTGCGATTGGTTATTGATGAAAAGCGCGGACTGGCGTTGTTTTGCTATTGGCTTTTGAGTAAACTGACCAATGGTAAAGCAATATTCTTCGCGCGCCTTTCTCTGCCGGTAGAGAAGACTTAGGGTATTCTAGAGAGGAGTGGGAGCCTAGCTGTGAAACAGTTCGGACGTGTATAGTAGTAGTTCCGATGGAAACGATAAGTTGCCCGATTTAGCAGTGTTTCATACATCAAAAGTGTGGTAAAGTGACGGCATAATTATCCCGATGTCTGTGTAGAAATTTCGGAATTTTTAAGTGAATTTTGTGACGAGAAAAGACATATATTCAGCGTGGCGTATTGAGCAGGTCGGTGGCTAAAAACGGTGACTGCATTTGGTACCGACAGACTTAATATTTGGCGAGCATTCTCAATCAAAAACAATCAGTATTTTTGTAGCTATTACGTTTTCGGGAAATGCAACACCATAAACTTACTACCGTGAGTGAAAGGGATTGTGAGTGACTGTGTTAAGACTAGCATGGGCTTGGCAGTGATACTTGTTCACCTAAGTTTCAGAATATATTAACTGAGGACAAAATTTCCAACCTTTCATTTGTGTGAAAACTTTCTCCCGAAACCTAGATTAGTGAATTAAATTGCAGCCTGGTTCACGTCGAAGTACAGTAGGTTTCACTCTGCTTTCCAACTGATGATCTGCTGAGACAATGTTTACAGGTAGGTGCAGGTCCGTCATAAAGGTAGGAAAGAACAGTGCCGCCGCAAAGACAGAGACTGGAATACATGTAGCAAAAAATGGAGGATGTAGGTTGCAAGAGCCGTTCTTTACGTTTGGTACAGGAGAGGAATTTGTGGTTGCCGCATCAAACCAGTCAGAAGACTCATGACTAAAAAAAATTCTTTTGGAAGAGGTAAATTACTTTCGTCATGTCATTAATAAGGATGGCGTAAGGACTGATCCCACATGAGACAGGGAGAAGCAAAGAGTTACAGTCTTTCCTGGGACTCAGGAACCATTCTAGAACATTTGTGATATACATCAAATTCCTGTGCCCAGAGGAGCATCTGATAGCATTTGGCGAAATATGGGAAGTACTCCCGTCATGTGCAGTGTTCTCACACCCAGATTTTCAGCATGAATTTATATTATGGTGAGTTGCATGGAACTAGCCTCTTGGATGTGTTTTGAGCCAGCAGGTCAGTGGAAAACAACACACTGTCACTTCCGTATGAAGGCAATCGAATGGAGTCAATTGACATTATTGTTGAATGGAGAGGGAGTCACTTAACCTTGTGTATGGAGTAATGTACTTCCAATGTTACCTGCATGACAGGAAGTTTAAAGCAGTGACTAACCATGTTGCTTTGAAGTGGTTTGTAGGTCTAGAGGATCCATGCAATAGACTGATGAGATGGGCATAAGAACTCAATGAATGTGAGTGCAAAGTAATCCAGAAACGAGGGAAGAAGCGTGGAAATGCTGGCAATTAACAGGAAGGTTGTGGCGAAATGACCATTAGGTCAAGACCATACTGAGTAACAGGCATCGGAGTTGCTGATGGAGAAAGTAAGTAGTACAGTATGCAGCAGCGGATCAGCATCTCTGACGGTTGCTATGTAAGGAGATGAGTGTTGGACTACGAGTGGTTGAACAGCTGAAGGAAATGTTGTTGAGAGAAATACATGATCACTTTTCGTCAAGCTATGGAGAGTTGAGACTATGAACTGGAGGGTGACAGATATATTGGTAGAAACGAAAGGAATGTGATGTCAATCAATACGTCAAGAACTGTTTGCAGACAAAGTCGAAAAGAAGTACTGCTTAAAAGGTTGCCAGGAGTGGCAGAACCTTTTCAGGTTGTAGAGGTAGATTTATTAGGTCCATTTAACTGAACTCGAACAGCGATCCATATTGTGTTGACTATAGTGCACCATTTTCTCATTACATCGAGACGGTGACAGTGCTGGACCAGCAGGCAGTCACTGTCATGCAAGGAACGGTGAGTAGATGAGTGTTGCTGTTGGAGGTGCCAGAGAAATGTTCAGATGTGTGTGAATCCTTAAGGGACCAAACTGTTGAGGTCATCGGTCCCTAGACTTATACACTACGTAAACTAACTTAAGGACAACACTCACACCCACGCCCGAGAGAGAACTCGAACCACCAGCGGGAGGGGCCGCACGATTAGTGACATGGCTCCTCTAACAGCATGGTCACTCTGCGTGGCTGGAGGTACCAGAGACAATAACAATGGGTCAATGGACGAAGTTCACGTCAGACCTGATGAAGGATTTGTGCTGGTTGGTGCGAGTGAAAAAATTAGTAACTAACCCACTTCATCAGTTGAACTGTAGAATGGAAGGAGTTCATATGACGATCTGAAGAATGCTCAGTTGTTATCTTAATTCCCGCCATTTGGATTAGGACACATTTTTCTTTTGCTGTAAGTGCATACAACTCGAAAGTACACACCAGCACAAAATTGTTATGGTTGAAATATTTTTTATTTTATTGATTAATACTAATTAAATTACTATTTTGACAGATTAATGTGTTGAATTTAGAATTCATTTATGTAGATTTTTCTACAAATAGTATTGATACTTTATGATTTATTTATGTTTATTTTGAATTTTCTTTTATTAGTTATTTGTGTTTTAATTAGTGTTGCTTTTTTAACTTTATTAGAGTGTACAGCCAAAAAGAATACGTTCCCATTCCATATCATGAAGCAGAAAGCGATCAGGTTGTAAAGTCAGAGTTTGTGAGAACTGACACAGGCTTGGAAGAGGGTGCAACAAGCGAACACCAAGACACTGGAAAGGGAAGAGGAGACACTGAAGCGTGTATTAACTTCAGATCAATAAATGGTGGATAGGGGGTGATACTCTACAGTCCATTTACTCCAAAATGGAAGGCAAGGAAGTTTGTGACATGGCACCAGGGCCCATACCAAGTAATTGAAACAATGTCACTTGTGAATGTGAAGCTACTGTTGCCAACGAGGCCAAGAATGTACATGAAGGACACTTACAGCCGTTCAAGGGTGCGCAAAGTCGATCACAGGGCAGTACTGGTACAACCAAAGAAAAGGACAAGAAATAAGGAGCATGGGAGTGAGGGCCATGTTTCCCGTATACTGCATTCTGCAGGGTCAAGGAGGTATGCTTTTATGACTATGGTAATTTGTTGCATGGCGTGCAGCTTATTACATAAGTTTTGATAATATCGTGTGTATATGTTAGGGTAAAGATTATCTTTAATTATTGTGTTAGTTAGCTACTTTCTGGATTATCTGCTGATCAGATGCAGAACACTTCTGGGAGGAGATCAGATGATAATGGTTTGTGAACTCCCCTTGTCTTTCGGAAAGGTCAAGGAGGGATGGATGTTAGTTTTGGTGCTGTACCTCGCGAAGTAAGGGCGGTACAAGATCTGCTGAATGCAGGAGTTTTTTTTTCTTTTTTTTTCCAAGCAGCAGGATATGGTACATTCACTGTTGGGTGTTAAGTTACGTATTTAACACATGTGAACTACTGAACCAAATAAGGTGATAGGAAGTGATATCTTTTGGTTAGCAACAGTACTCAGGGACGGCGCAGTGCAGCACATATAGTGTATGTGTGGTTAAAGAAGCAGATGTGGGCAGTAGTAGGTCTGGTACCACATGAACTGCGGAAGAAGAGAAAGGGACGGATGATGCACATACTGAAGACAATATTTTGGATCAGTAGCTGTAAATGACGTAAGTGAGCTTATAACACTATACTGCATCGTGTATTATATCAACATACAATTTGTGTTGCCAAATATGGTATTACAATGCAGTACATGTAACCCTCTGAGAGGAATAAAGTTAAATTGACCATGAACTACCTAATGGATTTGGCTTATCGAACCTGAATTCAGTGCTACAGAAGAAACCAGACAGCTAAAGATTGAAATTTGGAAAATGTCTTAAGTAACCAAATTTACTTAAATGAAATAAAATACAGTCACCAGCCTAATTAGGCATAGTAATGTGGAACATTACTTTTATATAACCTGTATTGAATTATGGTAAGGGAAAGCTACCATTACTTCTTTCCCAAAGAAGTGCAATGAAACTCCAGCATAATAAGGTAAGTGATACAGGGAATACTAGCAGTCATAAATAGTAGTTGCAATTTCTCACAGAAACCATTAACGGCTTATTTCTTCTCAACAGTAATACTTTGTCATATATAAGTTACCTCATCACCATATGTTGTGAAAGACACTGCTAAACCAAAATTCGACATAGACCTAGTCCTGTTTCAATAGTTACTTTTCATATAGTAGAAAGCCACTTGCAATAGGATTTTTACACGTTCTTTGAAGCAATCTTATTTCTATTTTTATGAATAAAAGCAATTACTGATAACTTATCTTTTATAGGCAAAGACTTAGGTGGGGCCCTCAAACTGTCTTTCCAATTTTTTCTACTCAAAGCACATAAAAACTCAAAATTTATTTCACTGCAATCGATATACTCATTATTCAAGTAGGTTTATTCATTTTAAGCAAATCTAAATTGGGGACTCTTAAACTGTTCATTACCATAAAGCAAACTAAACACACCTCCTGAGACAATTTGTAAGGTGCAAATTTTGGTATTATTCTTTTATTCAAATTTCACTCACCTTGCAGGACATTTAAAACAGTTAAAGTCAGTGATTTTTCATACAGGTTCTTAAGTACGACTTTAAATGCATTTTACTCTAACTAACCTCAAAATAACGTGCTTCCTTTTGTTATCAGCACAACCAGTAATTTTCACTGACAGAATTTCATGTTGTTAATCTTTGAAGCACAAATACTTTGAATTAAGAAACAAATCAATCATTATGGAGGTTTCCATAAATGCAATACTAACATCTCCCCTGATTTCAATGAAACACACATTATTTCTATATCTTTTGTTGCGTTTAGAATTGTGCAACACCAACAATTACTTATTTTCAATCTTTTCCACATAAAGGATACTCGGATGTTAGTAATTATGTGGAATAGATCCTAAGAGGCATGATGAGAGGAACCAATTCAAGATTTGGACAGACAGTTTAAAATAATTTGCTTTATTATTGCAAGTTAAACAACACGTAAAGGTAATGGTTCATACTTTGACAAAAATCTGACCTCTTAGATTTTGCTGAAGTGATGGCGCAATATTGGTGGCGAGTACATGGTGGCTACCTGGCCTCCCCTCTGGATGTAATTGGCTCTTTTATCTACTTCTTGGCGACGACGTTTCCAACGTTAGAGACTTTTACATCAATAGAGCACCATTTTATAGCCGAGCACATGTCTGAGGCCTTTCCATATTACATCCAGGTACGGGGAGCCTCACCTGACAACTGCGCAGCTCACTCTATTGATGCTCAGACGAAAACCATCCAGTAACCAGCTGCCGACTGACTGTGTCCTCTCACTTGGCGCCCAGACTGAGCGCCACATCCTCCTTTTAGCCCGCGCCAACCACATTTTGGCGTGCGCCAACTCACTTCTGTTACACATGGGAAGTACTGTTGCTTTTCATTTTATACAATGCAAGTCCCTAGGTATGAATCAGCTTGTACGTAGTTGTAAACAAACATTTTCTTAAAAATCTTAATATTTAAATACATCAACGTGTCAACACAAAATCCAAATATTCATATAACATTTTCCTCCAATTAGTACAAAGTACTTAAATGATGAAGAGAAAACATTTTACACAATTTTCCACTTCATTACAATAGGTCAAAGACATTACATAGTAAAAAAATACATACTTGACAGTAAACATAATTAATCAGTAGAAAATACTTACAGAACTCATTATGGTATTACAAGCCGAATAGGACAGCAGAATCCGCAAGAGAACTGAGAGAAGGATATATAATCTACTTAAATTGTGTCTTTTCCATGAAAGTTGAATAGTTTTGATTTATTCCATTTCATATGTTTCTTGGATGTTCTTAAGCCTAATCTAAGATTTGCCACTAACATTTCGTAACGCAACATTGAAAAAATGTAATGAAAGACAAATATCTCTTTTTTTGTTGCTTACAGCTCGGAATCTATCAACTTTTCTTAAATAACCTCCCGTTTTTAAATTAAGATACATAAAATTTTCTACAATTGTTATTGTTAAGGCGTTTTCTCTCATGAACTGTTGGGGTTCAAGCTCTGGTTGAAAACTGGCGTATCTCGGCTCTCTCCATAAAAACTCTTTTTGTTATACTGCAAGACTCTCGTTTATTATTAAGGTTGTCAGTAAATTCTTCCCATTTCCGTGGACATACCTTATTTAGATGTTATATGTAAATGAACATGTCTTTTTTCAAAACTGTACCTAATGCTCAAGTTATTTTAATTATGTCCAATACTGTAGAAATTAGGTTACAAGAAAGTTGAAATTCGAGCGAAAAATCTAGAAAAATTAGTATACATTATAATATTACACGTGATTACATATTACATTTATAGGAGCAAAACTTGTATGTGCCATTGTCATTTAGAGGGTCCTGGTTGCTGTTCTTTGAAGGTGGCAAGTCTTCACAGAGACTCGGGTTGTTCTGTCATCTGCATCAGGGCTTGTTCGTCTGGAAAATGAAAGAGTGGTCAGAAAAAAACAACTTGTGCTCATATCTCATGAGATGAGTGAATAGGGAAGAGATCGTGAGAATCGACATATGTTGCACATCATGTATGAACATTTATTCAATCTGTTGTCGGTCGCTTTCGTCGGTCTCTTCTTCATCTATGTCAATAGTGTCTTCAGGAGACAATGTCTTCACAATGTTCATCAGGGGACAATTGAGGCTTACCTTCCTGTATCCACAACTGCGTTGGTAAAGTTTTTACTTTTGCAGGAAATAGCCGGATAATCGCGTCCAATGCAGGGTTAAAAGTGGCTGCACTGGCACGAGACCACTCCCTGTTCTTTTCAACCTCCAACTGTTTGGGTCTCTCAGTTGATAGTCGAGCGTGGTCTGAGCGGATAACAACAACTGGACCCGAAAGTACATGCTCAATGAATTTAGTCATACGGCAGGTTGGTGGGGGTAATGTGGCAATATTTGCTTTACTTTTCTTCGATGAAGATAATTGGTACCTGTATCTCAAATCTTTGAGGCTAGTAGCATGTCCTTTCCTATTCCCTTCAGCAATCTCATCATGGTGTCCCGCTTGGGACACTAATGTGAGAGGACCACCACTGTTGCAAGAGGTGCCCAGCTGTAAGGTGCACTTGCAAGTGCGTTTCACAATTAGTAACGAAAAGTGGCACATCTGAAAGTGTACAAGAGAAAAGGAGGAAGGGGAGGGAGTCAACTGACAAGTCACTTGTTTGGAAAAATGTTCTCGAACTGTCCCTAAACAAGAGAGAATAAATAAAATGAAACGTGGTGATAGGCAGAAGCATATTTGCAAATGGTTTAAATACAGTGTCAATTTGGATTTTTAAAAATTATTTTTCTTCCAGCTGGCTTACAGAAAAAGATAATTTACATCTATTCAACAATGAAAAATTAGGAGGAATTCCCTAAATTACAGGCTATAATAATAAATTCAAGTTTCGGAGTGCAAAAGGTGGTCTCTTGCGGAGACAGCCGAAATACGCCAATTTTCAACTACTGGTTGAGCCTCAAAGGTTCATAGGAGATTAAAAGTTAAATTTTAAAATCTGTAGGATATTGTTCGTACTTTTAATTTGAATAGGGAGGTTGTTTATGAAAAGTTGATTGTTTCCGAATCATAAGAAAAAAATTCAAAAAAGATTATTTTCAATATTGCATCACAAAATTTTTCTGGTAATCCTCACATCCAGATTCAACACTCCAAAATACAGATACAGATAGACTCCCCATATAGAAAGGAAGAAATCAAAACTGCCCCACAACTTTTCGCTAGTGACCCTTTCGTGCACAAATTGACTGTTAATAGGACGAATGTAGAGTGGCATTCCAAATGCATTATATGTTTGGAGGGTAGCGTAGTGAATAACACAGGCATTACTTGACAACTAGCTAGAGAGGCAATGGCTTGTGCCAGAGCATCCGCTAACACTCTAAACCGGGATTAGTGGCAGTTCAAACACGTACGAAGGTACTTGATGACAGAATGCCGCTAATAAGACTTTGGCAGTCACTAGGAAATCGTATCTGGGACATAAGAGTTGAATCAACGAGCTTTCAGGAAGCCGTTTGTTATGCACTACACAGGCGATTGAGTCCATTCCTGTCACCGCCCGAGTAATATCCGAAGGGTCTGAGGAATAAATTAACGCCAGAACTGCAATTGGTAGCAGAGCCTAGCGGTCAGAACATTCCTTTCTGCTACCATGCAGCAACTGTGAAAGTAAAAACGTAAAGGGCAAAGTTGTACATGTCAGTGGTGGCGGACAAGGACTCATTATTTAGGTGTTACATGGTACATACCTATTTGTTACGATTAGAGAGAGCGGGGAAATTTGTGCAGATCAAAGAGGGCTGTGTGTTTCTGATAGCAGAAGACGGGGATCGGCATGCAGTAATGACCGACGGACCGCGACAGCACTGCCAAAGCGGGATGTTTATCATATGCCGTACTCACTAGATCCAGACGGGAAGAACTTCATATGAGATGCAATTATTCAGGGCCAAGACAGCAGGTTACCCATGCCGAAAAGAGGTGACGGAACCGAAGTAGTATTACCAGAGAACGGGTACATGAGGGGTGTTCTCGGTGTAGAACGATATAATAGTGGTGGTAAGTTGTTACAAACAAGGAAAGCTCTTGGGAGCAAGACGCTTAGAACAAAGGAGTAATGGGTTGTTAATTAATGGAACCATATGTGATGTTACAGGACCAGCGTATAGTGCACGAATGAACCTCTGAAAAAAAAAGGAAAAAAGGAACTGCATCTGTATTGGCCGGACGAACCATTGAAGAAGTTGCCAAAAGAAAGCTTTCTGTTCTTGAATGACACCTGGGAACCAAGTCTAGTTGATTTACTTACTCAGATGATAACCACACAGGAGGGACAGATCACTTGGAGCAACTAATGCAGCACGTTTAACAGTATTGGGATGGTCGACTGTGGGTAACCGTGACCATGAGTGTCACTGTTCATAGCGCCGCACTGACATCGCGTAGCTCTTGTATATCTGACACGACGAGCGATTCAGCAACACAGTCCACGGTTAGTCCAGGTCCCAGTGGACTGGATCTCTGGAGCGAGAGATTGATATTGAATTTTTTAGACGTTCTTGAGGATTATTATGATGTAGGGAGCCATGTTGGAGCAAAGATGTGAAGTGTGCACAGACACAATAGTCGATAGATGTGCTGAAGCATTTGAAAGCAAGCAGCTACAAAATTTCATGTAATAAATGTGTACTGTTTAAAATTTCCAGTCTAGATGAATTTGGGGGTTTGCCACTTGTTTTATAAATCGACGGTGGGGAACCGATTTTGAACAAAGTCGAAGGCGTCTTCCACGTAAAGAGGGGGAGATGTAGCGTCTGTACTTCGTTTTAAGTAAAACTTGCATGAGTTTGTAAGAAAACTGCAATGGAGCAAGGTGTTATTTAGTACTGGCTGGTAGGCACAAATGATGACTTTGGTTGTAGCAGCATGTGCGCAGGATTGTAGGACGGTCTAGCCATGCTCAGTTAAAGCTGCACTGAGCAGTTGTAATAGTTGGAGTGAGCAGGACAGTGTAACCATATCACAGCAAGTAACATGTTACGAGCTACGCGACCACCCGCTGGGTAATAGTGCTACAAATGCACCCTAGACCTATATAAATAACTGTGAATTTTAAGGGAGGTGCTTTCTGAGTCCAGCTGGATTATCAGGATGTCGGGGATACGCTGGACGACGAGATGACTGGTCACTGCCAGATGCAGCCATGGTTTCGAGACGGGGTGGGACCATGGTGAGGCACCGCTGCCTACATGCAATCTGCGCCTGCCAACGCCAGACTCCTGCCAGGGCAGCGGGTCGCATCCCACGCACGGCAGTCTTCCCTCGTCGACGCGGTGGCTGACAACCAAGCCTGCGTCGCCTAAGCAGGGCCTTAAGCAGTGGCCACCGTCCCGCCACGCCACAGTGGGACATGTCTGCGTTACAGCGACAATGACGGCATGTGTGACTGAAGTATGATGAAGTACTTATTTCAATCCACCACTCTGTCTGTGGGTGCCACATTCCCATCACTCCACCACTCATCTTACACGTTGTTGACAGGTTCCAATATAGAGGTATGCTAAGATTTCCCGAGTTTCAAAGGATTCCAAACCTGCTCTACCTGCATTGTTACAAGCAACGAAAGCTACAGTCAGCCATCCGTTACCCAAACTAGAGGAAGAAGATACTTTCATTAAAGAAAAATTTAACCTCGCAGCACAAAATAAAGTAGGTCCATCAATAAGAACAAATTGAGTAGTTTTACCTACTCCTCTTACTTCGTTCTTTTTACCCTTCGCAGATGATGTCGAAGCACCAAGGGTGCCGGCGAATGCTGGTTTACAAATCACTTGTCAATGTGGACGGCACCCTTGGTGCTTCGACATCATCTGCGAAGGGTAAAAAGAACGAAGTAAGAGGAGTAGGTAAAACTATAATGAAAGTATCTTCTTCCTCTAGTTTGGGTAACGGATGGCTGACTGTAGCTTTCGTTGCTTGTAACAATGCAGGTAGAGCAGGTTTGGAATCCTTTGAAACTCGGGAAATCTTAGCATACCGTACTATACCGGTTTCTGAGATTATTATTGCTAGTGAGGGTAAGCAAAAATTTATGACCACTGCCCGCTGCAAAGTTGGATGTGTCTTTATGGCGTTGCTGGCCCATGACGCAGTAAAAAAGGTGTTTAAACCTAGCAGAAACGGATGGTGGATTACCCGACCGAAGATATCGACTCCAAATGGAGAAATCCACTGCGATAGGTGACTTTGCGAAAAGGCAGATTATTATTACGCAGCGCCTGTAAACGAATATCTCGAAAAATGGCGAAGCTGGTGAATGTTTACATGCTACCGTTGTGAGCATCTACGGAAAGTGGGAGGTGCTAAGTGGTTGGTTGTCCTTGACTCTCCACAGAGCATGGGGTTTGGAGAGTAGTGTTGATGGTGGTCTGTGGCACCTCTGGCAAAATGGCACAATCCGCGCGGACGCCCATGTGTTTCAGAGCACAGCTTTCGGCATACGTTGTTGAACATGGCGCTCCGCAGCAGACGCCCCCTGAATGTTCGCATAATGGTTCAACGATGTCGTCGGTTACGAATGTAGTGAGCTCGGGATCATCGATATTCGACCGTGTATCATTGGAAACGCTTCAGCTCGGTGTATGATTAACGTTTTCGCTACATCAGGTCACTCGGCGTCTTCACAAACACAGTCATCCAGGGGAACAGCTGATCGAAACATTCTCCGCACCACAGACGCAGGCTCGTGGGAGAAGTATTACTATGACAGGCATTCTCCCGTGCTTCCATGGGACCTGTGGTAGTAATCGAAGACACAGGTTAGCTGCGGACCACTATCAGTTCATGGTTAATCTCTTACCCGAGACGATATTATCTTTCAGCAATATAATTGTCCGTGTCCCGAAGCCAGTATCATGCTACAGTGGTTCGAGAATCATTATACTGAAATCACGTTAATATTGATAACGTTAATGTTAATAACAATGATTCGCCTACTGCGAATCCGACGGTTCCCGTGTGGGTCACTGCGGAGTGCCCTCGCAGAGTGCACAAATCAGCGGCCAGTGATTAACGGGTAATACATGACTCGTGCGTAGGCGCCTGGTGCCATATAGCTGCACACACCTACCAACTGACTGTAGACTCGGTGATATACTGCGTTTCAGAGATGGCCAAACAAGCCATTAAGTAGGTGGCAATAATGGTTTGGGTCTTCAGTGTATGTGGATACTGTCTGCAAAATATGTTGCGAATGGAGTCGGTAGTAATGAAATAATGGATTCAGAAGTCATTTCTGACGATGACGTTTTATCACACAAATATCTAAAATGTAGTAAACGACAAACGTTTTCTTCCTTTCGTCAATTTTTGGAGGTTTACAGGAAGAAAATGTTTCGCAAAGGCTGCAATGATTTCTGGAAACCTTTATCCGTCCCATTTGATGTGTTCCAGATCCATAATCAATTAAAATTTGGGTTTCGTAAGGTTTGAAATTATGTTTAACATTTGTTAGAAGTCCTAAGTGCTCTCATTATCAGACATTCGTCGAATGAAGTCCAGTTATTGTCGCACCGTCAGTTACATTGTCTCAAGAAAAACAGTGATTCTAACTGTAGTACTTGCCTTATTGTGTTGAACTTTTAACATAAGATTGTATCTCTTAGCTAGTAGATTATGTCAGCATTTTCAGGTTTTAATTTTGTCAAATGTTGCCCAAATTACCGAATATGGAGTTCTTGTGTCTCTTGAAGCCGTTATTTAGGCAACCTGCAAATGATACTTAGGTCTCTGCTGTAGGATAATCGTTTAGTAATATACAGGTCGATCACAAACAGCCTGAAAATCTTGTAAGAGTATTATTATTTACTTATTTATATAGATATTGCAGATATGAAAACCTGTTTTCCTGGTGTTTCAAAACATATATGTACTAATATGTACAATTTGTCTCAATTTTGCATGTTATGTCTGATTCATAATTCTTGATGTCTTCCTTACTGTTACATCACATCCTCCCCCTCTTCGTGTTCCTCTTCAGTGCCACCGTTTCCGTTGTCAATGTGGGTATCGCTGTCCACCCCAGAGAGAATGTTGTTACGTTTCATACAGGAATTCCTCTTATGATGTGTCCGCAGGTACCCTTCATGAGCTGTATTTGAAATACTGTATGTTAGTGTATTGAGTGGTGGCCATTGGACTTCGTCTCTTAGTACTGTGTAGTCTAAGTGTAGTGTATGTCTATAGTTTGCTTATTGCCCGCAGAAGAAGACAGTGTGTTCCGGGGATCTTCTTCCCCTCATGTGTATGTAGATGTCTGTCTCAGACTCACACGCTATAAGTGCATGGGATAAGGTCTGTGTCCAGTTAAGAAATGTACTATACTGCGCATGGGATCTATATGTTTCATTCTCAACCGTTCCCTCATATCACGAAGAAAGTTTTGCAGTCTACATTTCTTATCACTTACATCCCGCTCACCCTGCCATGTATCCAAATGCCAACTTTTAAGGTGATGTGTCGTCTGTATCGGTGCACCAGTTACTCTGTGTACGTTATGTAGTCTTCCAACTTTAGCTAGTACCTTGCAGATTTCATCGTGATATCTACGGGACATATTCCGAGCACCACACATAGTGCATCCACTGAGGCAGTGCCGAAGACTCCACACAGTCTAAGTAGGAAACATCTTAGCCGTCGTCTCGGTGATCCTTTGTTGGTGTCCACATTCTAGCTGCGAAGCTAAGTACTGCTTCGAAGAGTCCTTAGTTGTATGTCCTTGTGACTGGTAGACGTGGTCTGTACTGTTTTGAATTTAGTCTCACCAGTTTATGTAGTATTTTTTCTGCTTTGTTGTTAGCCTTATGTGTGCGTGGAAATTCCATTTCTCATCTATGTATTCCTCAAGATAGCGTATAACATGTGCACGTTTGATGTTTGTGTTCCCTGTATTAACTGAAGGATTCCTTTGGAGTGGTCCTTTCACTAATGTGTATGCTGTTTTGTTTGCGGCTATCGGGAGTTTGTTGTTATGGCACCATTGTGTAACTGGTTTTCACTTCTAGCAGGGCTGTGTTGTTTCAAGTAACTGCAACTAATAAGTCATCTACGTGGCCGACAATTCCGTCTGACCTGTTATACCCATTTAGAAGTTGTAGGAGTTCTGTTGTCATGTATCAGAAAATGGGGCCGCAGAAAGACACTTGAGGACAGCCTTTGTTAATTATTTTAATTACTTTCCTGTTGTCTGGCTGCCATTCGACAACTCTGTCTTTACAGTTGTATAGTAAACAGCTATATAGTGATTGCGGTACATCGAGACGTCCTGACCTTTGAAACGTTGCGCGCCGCTGTAAGTTATCGAAAGCCCCAGCAATGTCTATCATTATTGCCTTGGCGTATTTCTATGTTGTAGTATTAACTGTGTGTACGATATGGTTCATGGCATCATCTATGGATCTGCTGGCTCTGAAGCCGAGATGGTGTTGGCTCATGCCCCACAGAGCTCTGTGGATTTGCAAGCGCTTATACAGTAGCTTCTTCTGAATCTGTGCTAGGATACTTACTGGTCATATTAGCCAGTAATTCTTAGAATGTGAAAAGTCCCTGTCTGCCAATATCCTGATAATGACTGCTTTGGAGGTTTTCCATATCGTAGGTAATCTGCCCTGCCGTAACAAATAGTTCAGTAATGTTTTTAGGAAAGGGGTGATCTGCTGTGCTAGTTTTATCAATGTTTCCAAGTGGATACCATCTAGTTCAGGTGCTGTTTTCTTTTTGAGCTCTGAGATTGCTAGAGCAATCTCTCCTTGAGGAAGAGGACAGATGATAGTTAAAGTGTTGTATGGTGTGTTTGTTGGTCTTCCCTTAGTGTTGTGTGTCTGAATCGATAATGTCAGGGAGCAGTTTATATAGCAGAAACTTCGCTGTGCTCCTCCGTCCTCTCGTCATCGTACCGTCATCCTGCCTTAGCGCTCCCATTACTAGTGGTGTTTATGCCTTCTGTGCCAGTAGTTTGTATGGTCCCCCCATACCTTTTGCCTTATTTGTGTTGTTACAAATCGTTCCCAGTGTTGTTTACGTGTGTCGTGTAGGGTATGCCAAGGTTTCTGCATGCCTACATGCTTCAACTCTTATGAGTCTGTCTCTGTTTAGTATTACCCTTTGATAAAGTTTTTGTTTGCGTCTGGCACCTGGTTAGAGTCTCATGAGTTCGTTGGTTCATGACATTGGTGAGCGTTTTGTGTTCTTTTCTGCCGTTATTGATGTGTTTTGTGCACGTTGTGTTCCCTGTGTTAGTTTGTGTGCTCTGTAATCGATACCTCCATTGATATTTTCTAGATCGTTTTGTTGGATAATTTCCGTTAGTTTGTTCAACTCTGCTTTGTGGAACAAGAAGTACCTTGTGTGTGTTTTGGTAGTTGTGTCCTGAGTTTGTGTTAGTGTGCATGTTACGACATTGTTGTCACTACTGATTATATTGTCGTGTACGTTCCAGTTTGTTACGCATGTCACTGCTGCATTATTTCCTAGTGTAAAGTCGATATTACTGCTCGTACCATCAGACCCTGGTTATTTTGTGTTGAGTGGTACTTAAGATAGGTCAATTAATTAGTGCAATCAATGTGAAGTGAAGCAGAAATTAGAAAATAAATGAAAAACTTAGTTTAGTTTAGAAGAATTACACACTGGGAAACAGCGGGCAGAGCAGCACTGACAGAAGAGCCAATGACCATGAAGTCTGCACGTCAAGAGAAGCCCTCGCCCTCCCCACATAAGCGGAAGCTGGCGAATCAGCCGTCAGGGCATCGCCCGACCAGCTCACGTGTTTCTCAGTTGTCACATGTGATCAAAGGCCCTCGCCTACATTCCAAGAGCCAATGACCGACGTTAAGAAGATTCTTCGAGAAGCTTTTCAACGTGACAGCAGAGGTAATGACTGTGAAGTCGTTCACCTCCAGTGAACTGAAGTGAAGAAATACGTGAGACGCAGTGGGCCCGAGAGGAGCAGTTTTCAGTTCAGTTTTGGAGCTGAAGACCATCATGCAGGAAGAGACTACATCGTACACAGAAGCACCAAGTCCGCTGCTGTGATGGAATAGCAAGCCACAGCCTCGCCGCCAGAAGACAGAAGTAAAAGGTGTTTGAAGACTGATTTTTACGTACCCGGGTGACTCGTGAGGACGGGAAGGAGACGGCGTCACATCAGCAGTCACCTGTGAGCTGGGATGAAGATCTGACAGCCAAAGACTAGCAAGCAGGAGTCTGTTGTTCGAGTCCGGGACACTGGCCTTCCCCTGCCGCGCCGCTCCGCTGTTCGACGCACAACACACGCGGCCACTTAGAGACGAGAAACGCTGGGACGCCACATCCATGGTATCACCATCTGATTCACGACTTCGTTCTTAATAATTAAACGGGCCACAGCACGGTGCGCGTCTCCAGTAAACTGGGCGATACGGCGACAGGAGATACACACCGCCAGGCGTAATCAGACGCCGCCGCTGCCGCAGCAGAAGGCTTCGCAAACGACACAGCTGCCGCTCTCCGAGCGCTCTTCCAGCCAGAACATCCAGTAAGGAAACAGTTGTTCAAAACTTTCAATAAAAGTTATCTTATGTAAAAATGCTGTTTCACTCTACGTCATACCCGAGCCAAGGAAGACCCCACCCTGCCCACATGTTGTTAAGAGAGAAAAAGTAATTATTTGGTGTTTTCATCCAGATATAATGCTTTAGAATCAAATGCCCTTTGCAGTAATGCTCATCCTGGCAACTGACTAGCATCAAAAGAGAAAACCCAGTTACATTTGGAGTCAGAAGAAATTGACATTGCCACCAGATACAAGAAGAAGCGAAATGTATTTTCTGCAGGAGTACGATGTTTTAAGTGCGATCGACAGGGACATATAGCAAAAAACTGCAGACCACCTCAATGCACAAATTGTCAAAGAATAGGTCACACATTCAAGGAATGAAGGTCTAAAAAAGTTTTAGGAAATAGAAATCAGTTAAACTGAAACGGGAATGTCGGAGCCGCCGCTAGACGTTCCCAATAAAATTTCATGCCATTAAGGCGAATGTGAAGGAGGAATGCTGGTTATCTGCTACCATACAGGATAAAAAGGCAAGGATACTGGTGGATACAGGCGCAAACGTATCAATAGTGAGTAATGAATGCATTGGAGAAAAGAAATATGACCCTCCAAGGTATAGATTGAGTGGGGTACGAGGAGGTACAGTGAAGTCACTAGGATGTACATCATTGATTTTCTATATTCACGGTGTACAATTTCAAGAAGATGTAGAAGTGGTAACAAAGGTAACTGACGGGTACGACGCAATCCTAGGGCTGGATTTCCTGAATAAACATCACGCTAAAATCGACCTCAGACAGCAAACTGTAGAACTTAGCGGAATAGTGTTTCAGCTAGTTGATACTGCTGCAAAGGGCCCGCTGCCGCAAGATTTCCCCAACCGGAAGGCGAAATCAACTACACTGAATGCAACCTCCATGAAGGTTGATTCGTGGGATAAGATACCATTTGGCTCAGGAAAACTTTTCTGGATGACTGTTGACCCTCGAGGTACCTACAGATACAGTGTGTCTATTGGAGCCATTAGAGGAAAATGAGGAATTAGATGTATCACATTGTTTTGTACGTAGAAGTGTTGTACGGGTTCAAGACGTTGAGGGAGAAAGAAAAGTACCAGTACATATTGACAATTTCGGAGTGGAGGACAAAGAGTTGCATAAGGGAATATTAGTAGCTACAGTCAGTACTTTTGGAGAAGAAGATTTCATTTGGTCAGATATTACTGATGGTCAGAAACCAGACGCCTATAAAACCGCAATACGCCAGAAGATTGTGCATTTGAAAGGAAATAATAGAGACACGATAGAAGCTGTTTTAGTTGAGTTCCAAGGTTTATTTAATGCAGAAGGTCCACTGACAGCAACAGATATCACACGGCATAGGATCCCAACAGAAAATAGCCCCCTCCAGTTTATAGGAAGCCTTATAGAGTTCCGCATCTCTTACAGCCAGTACTGGATGAATTTTTAGAACAGCATCTAAAAGATGGAATTATAGAATATTCTGATTCGCCTTGTAATTCAAATATTGTAATTATTCCATAGAAGTCTCCCGACGGTTTGAAATGATATAGACTTTTGTTGTGACTACAGACACCTTAACAAGCAAATTACCTCCGATGTTTATCCTCTTCCAAACATTACAGATATCATTGACAGTATGGGTAACAGTAAATACTTTTCAACAATCGATTTACGTAGCAGATATCATCAACTGGAAGTTGCACCCGAAGATAGGCATAAAACAGCATTTTCTACCCCTGGAGGCCACTGGCAATTTAAAAGAATGCCTTTCGGTTTGAAAAACGCACCAGCAACTTTTCAAAGACTACTCGATGGAGTATTGCGAGGACTCAAAACTCAGCAATATTGTGTATATCTAGACGATATTATTGTATTCTCCAAAGACATTAATGAACTTGCTGTGCGTCTGCGTAACGTTTTTCTGAGTCTTAGAAAAGCTAAATTAACACTAAATATGGAAAAATGTAGTTTTGCATTGACAGAGGTTACATACCTAGGGCATGTCATTAGTGAAAAAGGAATTAAAACAGATTCTCGATTAATTTCGGCAGTTAAGGACTTCCCAACACCACAACACGTTAAGGAAGCACAAAGTTTCATTGGTCTCGCATCATATTACCGAAAATATGTTAAAAATTTGGCTGAAATTGCCCGACCCTTAACCCAATTATTGAAAAAGGGTGCAAAATTTCATTGGTCCGAAGATTGTGAATCAGCATTTAAAACCCTTAAAGGTAAGTTAACACACCGTCCTGTATTAACCTACCCAGATTATAATAAAGAATTTATTTTATCCTGTGACGCAAGTGGTCATTCAGTAGGAGTTGTTTTGAGTCAGAATATGAATGGCGTGGAACACCCCATAGCCTACGCTTCGAGACAACTACCAATGGCAGAAAGAAATTATTCTACAACGGAGAAAGAATTGTTAAGTGTTATTGATGGCATCAAATACTTTAAATGCTACTTGTATGGTAGGAAATTCAAGTAGCATTTAAAGTATTTGGTAGGAAATTCAAGGTTATTACAGACCACGCAGCTTTAAAATGGTTGCTTGTGTTAAAGGATCCATCTAGTCGTCTCACCCGTTGGGCCCTATGTCTTTCCGAAATGGATTTCGAAGTTATCCATAAACCAGGCAAAAAACACACGAATGCAGATTGCCTAAGTCGGAAAATATCACTTTTGGAAGCCACAGGCCGAGACACTGTGGACTGGAGAAAGGCACAAGTTAAGGATACAGAATGCAAAAAATACGCAACTCAGAAACAGTTTTGCTTTGAAGATGGTGTATTATGTCGTAAAACAAAACTTGGACCGCGAATTGTTGTTCCCCAACACCTTAGACAAGAAATAATGGCAGAGGCCCACGATCATATCCTTGCAGGACACGGTGGACAGCGGACAAACGAAAGACGCGTAGCAAAGCGATTTTGGTGGCAAACCAGAAAGGAGGATGTTGCGCAGTACGTTCGTAATTGCATTGCGTGCGCACAACGAGCTGAACTTTCTCGTTTCAACATATACTTACAGAGGCTCCCCGAGGCTTCATGCCCATTTCAAATCTGTGGAATGGATCTCTACGGACGATTTCATAAAACACCTGCTGGTAATAAGTATGTTCTTACGATTATAGATCACTTTTCACGCTATCTACCTATGGTGAGTCTCCCAGATCAGCAAGCAAATACAGTTGCCCAAGCTTTAGTTAACAACTGGGTACTTAAATTTGTCGTACGTGAAGCTATTATCACAGATCAGCGATCTAATTTTATGTTTGAATTAATGAAACAGCTATGCCACTTACTAAAAATACGTAAATTACGTACAACTCCGTTACACCCTCAGTGCAACAGATGCACAGAAAGAGTTCATCGGACAATTGGCAAGATGCTTAGTTATTATATTAATGAACAACATTCCAATTGGGATACGTATTTACCAATAATCGTGTCAGTATACAACTCCAAAATGCATGAAGCAACTGGCATGTCACCTTATGAAGTGGTCTATGGGAGAAAAATGCTGTCCCCTTTTGATGTAATCAGGCAGAAAACGGAAAAGTCGGAGAAACAGTAAAAGATTTCTGTCGAATGATGAAGGATGTATCGAAAAAGGTTCAAAAATCTAATACAAAGGCTTTGGAACGACAGGAAAGATTACGTAATGCCCAAGCTAAATATCCAAATTACAAAATCGGTCAGTGGGTGATGCTGTCAACCCCATACATTGCGAAAGGAAAAATGAAGAAATTTGTAACAAACTACAGAGGTCCTTATCAAATTATTGAGATCACATCACCAGTCAACGTTAAACTGCAACTGCCCACCCGGACTACCATTGTCCATGCAAGTCGTTTAAAACCTTTTAAGGGCGCTCCAGATGTAATTCCTTCAACAATAGTGTCTGCTTTTACGAAGGGTGGAGGAAGTTCCCGAAAAGGAAAAAGAGTGGCCACGGCAGCACAACATACAGACATGGTACCATACAGTCTGCGACCAAGGGTGCGAATGTCCTAGTGGAATCTTAGTAGACTGTGGATAATATACAAATGTAAATAATTAATAATTGATAATGGTTTATTTTTAAGAAAAAAAAGTGAACGTAGAAACATGTTGATCTTGTAATTAACAATGTATTCCTTCTTTTCTTTGTTTTTGTTTTTACTAGATTGGTAGGTCCATAACCATGTTGTCTGCTTTTTTCCAAAACCGCCATGCAAGCATTTCCTACACAAAACCTATCCTACCTCAATGACTCCCTTGACAGTTCCCTTCTGAAGTCATTAGATCATAAACTCATGGCAAGGCAAAATTGATGCCAATGTTATGATGCAACGTGTCTTAAAGTAAAAAAGTGAACACAAAACTAAAGTTATAATGCTAGGAACGGGTGTATCTGGAACCTTTGTGTTGTTGTTTCTGCTTTGTACAGTTTTCTTTTATTTAAGACGAAAAAATAAGCCAAATAATAATATACCACTTCATCAAAACCCTGTTAACTGGATACCACACTCTTAACTGGTTACTTTGAAAGGGTACAGTACCGCCCGACATTGAAAATAGGTACGAAATACTGCGATATGTTTGTCAGAACAACACATTTTTTTTGTAAAGTAACTCAATTTCAATTAATACAGCGAAGCCGGATACCAGTGTGGGAAAGAATGACAACTTATTTATTTAATTGATCACATGTGCACTCCCTCAAAATAAATCCCTACATCCAGTTTGGTGAGATCTGTGAAATGAATGAATGTATGGTCGTCTGCTAACCACAGATAGTGAATGGGAATATATGATCATCTTTGAGTCGATCCTTTGGCTACCTTTGGTGAGACCAAAGAGATGAAAATTTTACCAGAGCTTTGAGCGCCTGAAATGTGGCTGACCAATAAGGTAGCAAGGTGCTTCTCCCACTTCGACAGAGGTGCGAGAGAACCGGAATACGGCCATGTTTCAGCACTCTGCCGCTGGACCTTCTGCTGTAAAGACCTGTTTTTTTTGTGCTCCGTAATGAAAGAGTGGAGGCATGGTATGGATGTGGAATATTTAAGAGTAGTTAGAATTAATAATTTCTCTTTCTCAGGAACTTTTGTGGGGAGAATTAAATGTGAGGCAGGTAATTTTAAGGGGATTGTAGTAAACCAACGGTCACAATGAGCACACGTGTAGTTGTAAGTTGAGATACTTCTGTGTGCTTAAGTTAAGTTGAATTAATAGCGTGTGTACAATAAGCTGAAATATTTAAGAAATAGCGTGTGTATCATAAGTTGAAATATTCAAGAAATATCATTCGGTGTGACGCTAAATATAAACTCTGAGGGAGAATCAAGGTGAGTCGGCCGTCTTTCCAGCAACGCCACTTGGCTTGCATTGCACAGGAAGACGTGCGTTTATCTCCAGAGTTCACAGTAGGAAAGTAGAATTACAAAGTGGGTCAGTGTCGTGTAAAACTGGGATAAATATTGATTGAAATTGGAAAGCGGAAAGTGATGAAGTTGTAACCGTTCTTTGTGTAATATTTCATATTGTTGTATTGTGTATGTCATGTAATTTGGGTATGTGTGTTTTGCATGGGAGTAGCAAGGTAGTTTCGAAAGATTTGTGGGTTATGCTTGTTCCTTCTGTATCGCTCGATCTGGAGGAAAGTTTCGTGAGGACGATTGTGAGAGTCGAAGCGTGAGATATAATAAAAGATCCACCATCCTATCCAGGAAGTGCACTGTTGCGGTAAATAGATTACGAGACCATAGTATCGAGATTCACTAATGTAAATCCATGCCCACTGGGCGGAATTTCTCATGTTATATTGTTGTAGGTTGTAGAATTTGTGTGTTTAGGAATAAAAAAAATAGTGAAAAGAAAGAGATTGGTGGCCTTTTTCATTAAATTGTATGTTGTCATAATATCCCGAATTTATATAAAAGCCGTTAAATCAAAGACAAAAAGTAAATGTGGTATTGCCAATGCGTAGTGTGCAGTCAGAGTTCTATAAATCACTGATAGTCAGATGCGTGTTTCCGTTGCGTATTATTCATACAGGAGGATAATTTGTAACTAAATAGTAAGATACGAGAATTCATGTTACTCGATAAATTAAGGAAGAATCCACTCGCTTGGCAAACCACTCATCTTGCAGGCCTGACTGCTTGATGCCACAGTATGAGAAAGGCAAGTGGGTGCCTCTCATAATTTCGACCCTGCCAGGATATTTAATTTGTTGCCAGGATTCCATTTTTTTTTTTTGCTACGATGATTTTGCTGCCAGGATTATTTTTGTTAGGATATTTTGTTGCCAGGATTATTTTGCTGTTAAGATTTTTTTTTTTGATGGAATATATTGTGATAGCGCTAAGAAGTAAAATTTTTTTTGTTTGCAATTTCTTTCTGGATTGGTGAGGATCTTTTATTTTATTTTATGTAATTAATTGCTATATCGCATAAGGCTGGAAAATCGTTTCATAATTTTTTTTGCGTAATGTCCGTAGTAACTAGGTCGCAGTCTAAAAGTGTAGTCACCATGGAGAATAACGATTCTGGCGCGAACGTAGCAGTGCAGCAGGAAGTAGCTGTTGACCATGGGTTAATGAGCGGGGATGGCAGACACTGTGAAGAGGCTGTATTGTTCAGTGGACCGCTGCAAGGGGATCCTTTGTGCGGCGGGCTTTGTTCACAATCGGGGGCTTTTCCCGACGACGCGGGCGAGCCGAGACTCGGCCAGGTGTGCAGTGAAAGTGCAGCTACCCTTAGCGAAGCTACGGTTTCTCAGGCGAACGAGGTGAGCGCGTCGACAGTAGCAAATGACAGTGGGCTACTGCAGTTTTTACAGAGGATGGATAGAGATAATAAGGAAAGATTGGAAGCGATGAGTAGGGAGAATAAGGAAAGATTGGAAGCGATGAGTAGGGAGAATAAGAAAGGATTGGAAGCAATCAATAGAGATAATAAGGAGAGAGATAGGGAGAATAAGGAACGATTTGAAGCAACTAAGGAAAAATTGGAAGCAAATAAGGAAAAATTGGAGGCAATGGATAAGGGAAATAAAGAGGCAATGAAGAAGCTACACACAGTTATCGATGAGCGTCTGTCCGCAGTTAATAATCGGATAGATGAGGGGGAGAAGAATCTGGGTGCGGTGAAGCAAGTATGTGACGCCGTGAAAGAAAAAGATAATAATTTGGAGGCACAAGTATTTGCAATAGAGAGTGATACTACTGAGCGTAGGGACGTGTTGCCGGATGAGCGAATCGAAGAGGTAGTGGTCAGAATGAATACGATTAGTGCAGATGCAGAAAAGATCAGTACAAGAGGCGAGACAGGTTCTGACAGTACGCAACGAGAGGTTTATGCCGACCAGGAGGAGATACAACCACCATTACAGTTTAAAGAGGCACAATTAGAAATAAGTAGGAAACATAGTGAACTAGCACAGTTGCAATTAGCGTGCAATAGCGAACGTGACACACCACCAGGTGGATTGCAGAGGGAGAGTGAGATAAACTCAAAAAGCGAAAATAGACAGAAAGGGCAAGACGTATTCAGAGAGTCAGAAGAACGGTTGTGTCAGATAAAACAGGTGGCAGACCCAACTGGGTATAGTCCAAGGCTGTCTCAATTTCGAGATTCATTACCTTCATCGTGGGGACTGCTCCGCAAAACGAAGCTTGTGTATAACTATTTGAGGGACGAGGCTAGAGCGAAAATGCAGGAAGTTATTAAAGACTGTAGTAGCTACAAGATGTTTTGTGACAAATTTTTAAATGAATTCTGGTCGAAAAGTAGGGAGGACCAGGTTACGCAAAGCATATTGATGATGCCAAATTGTAACGAATGTGGTATAAGGGATTCAGTGTCGCGCTATCAGGAGATGTTCAGACGAAACAGGTACTTGGATGTGACATACCAACCAGCGGAGTTCATTAGGATCCATATAACGAAGTTGCCAGTGAAATTGCGCAGAGATATAGCGATAGCAGGCAGAGGCGTAGACGATTCCGCGTCATTTCAACACTTGGGTAATGAGAGCGATATCGTGAACGGAGACAGGTCAGATAGTGTCGAGGGTAGAAACTATCTGAATGACAGGAGAGCATGGAATCCGGAAATTTCTTTCATGTCGTAATAGATTGAAGAATAGGAGAAACTAATCCAACATATCAGCCCTTAATATCTTGCTCTAAAACACATGCAGCTGGCACTGAAAATTGTCTATGTAGCAGACAAACTCAACTAATATGTAGGAATGCAAATACCATACTTCTGATCAGAGAATAAAACGGCAGTAATGGAATCTGTTAGGCTGGTATCTCAGTAAAATTTGCAACTTTTTATTTCTAACAGTAACGTAAAAGGACTGTTTCCTCAAAGAATCCAGTTGCTAAAATGTTATGTAATAATGCCAATGAGTCCAGGTTAATTAGTGCGATTTGACTATGGCAGGCGCTTAACACGTAATGTAAAAAGTAAACATTGTGATCTGTATGGAATAGGGTACGTTTATACTGCTGTTACAGGTAACATCAGTAATGCGATCGAAGTTTTTAAATTAGATGCCATCTGATCTATAGTATGTCATTGTCGTGGTGACAGTTATAATGAAGTGCTGTGTATGGTTGTTCGGAATCTGGTGTTAGTGAAAGAGGCCACTAGCACCTAAGTTTCTAACACTTGGGCTGCCCAATTTCTCCCAGCTTGTATATTCTCTGCACACATTTAATTTTCAAGTAAGCACAGATTCCTAACTAGCAAATTTTTTACTGTATATAGTGGACCATTCAGAGTGAGGCGGATTGTCCATGAAAATGCTGTACTGATTGAGACGATCAAGGGAAAACAATCTCGTGGGCTTCATCACATTTCTAACATCAAATTATGGAAAAGTTAAGGATAGATCTAAGGTAGGCAATTTATGGTAGATAGTCAGTGTATTTATTTGTGGTGTGTAACGTTGTGCAGGGTCAAATCGAACATAAGAATTTTCAGGCGGGATGTCAGGAAGTATGACGGAATAGACTGGTCGAATGAGTCATGAACAGGAGTCGACAGAGTGGTGTATGTACGTATTTTTTGTCATATGAATGAGGATCAAGCAGAAACGACGTGATGATTAATGAGTGAATAAAGATGGTAGATAGAGAAGCGACGTGATAAATAGTAGTGGATAAAGGTGATAGGTAAGGAAAGAAGCGACGTGAAGCAGTGTGATTAATAAAGAGAGATTCGACGTGATGAAACAGTGGTAAATAAAGGTGAGTAGAATTAATAATGTGGAGATGTCTTAGATGTATGTTACAGAGAGGCCTGTGTATGCTGCAATAGAGACTGATGCAAGCAGGAGTCTGTTGTTCGAGTCCGGGACACTGGCCTTCCCCCGCCGCGCCGCTCCGCTGGGCGACGCACAACACACGCGGCCACTTAGAGGCGAGAAACACTGGGACGCCACATCCATGGTATCACCATCTGATTCACGACTTCGTTCTTAATAATTAAACGGGCCACAGCACGGTGCGCGTCTCCAGTCAACTGGGTGAGACGGCGACACGAGATACACACCGCCAGGCGTAATAAGACGCCGCCACTGCCACAGCAGAAGGCTTCGCAAACGACACAGCTGCCGCTCTCCAAGCCAGAACATCCAGCAAGGAAACAGTTGTACAAAACTTTCAATAAAAGTTATCTTATGTAAAAATGCTGTTTCACTCTACGTCATACCCGAGCCAAGGAAGAACCCACCCTGCCCACATGTTCTTAAGAGAGAAAAAGTAATTTTTTAGTGTTTTTCATCCTGACATAATGCTTTAGAATCAAATGCCCTTTGCATTAATGCTCATCCTGGCAACTGACTAGCATCAAACGAGAAATCCGAGTTACAGTTGGTATAGGTCTCTGTGTGATCTTACATGTAATTGTATTCCTGTATTAGGTCAGTGATTATGTGTCCTCTGTCATCTGTTCTGTCTGACTGCCTGAGAGTGGATCTTGAATTAAAGTCAGCAATTATCAGAATTTTTTGCCTGTGACATTCTTTGCTAGGTCTCTGATGTGGTCTGTGTAAGATTCTATTTGATGGCTGTAATAGACGTACAAGGATGCAGTCACTATTACAGCCTGGCAGTCATTGCTGCCTTCTGTTATGATAGCATGTTTTGGTAGACATATTAGTTGCCGATTTCTATTATAAGGTTATTGTAAGCACGTGATTTCTGCCGGTGGAGACAGGGGAGGTTGTCCTGAGAAAAAAGTGAAGAAAGAAATGGATAAGTTGCGCTGTTTCCGAGTTAATTAGTATGATGTTAGCCAATCAGGGCTTGTGCACGAAAATTCAAGCTTCCAGCCAGGTGCAATTAATCTCTTCCTTCCTCGTAGTATAGATGATAGCGCAGAAGACTGCTCAGCCTTTGGCTCGGTACGACACTTACTAGCATTGTATTACTCCTTAGTTCGGTTTCAGGAAAACAAAGACCACTGACACCGTCTCCTGCGAGCCGCTTGAATTTTTCGAGCAACGGTCTGATTAGCTAACTTCAATGCTAATTACTCGGAAACTTCGCAACGTATCGAATCTTTTTCTTAGCAATTATTCCTCAGCACAGCCTCCCCTTCAAGACCCTGTAAGTTTTTCAGACTGTTTCTGACCGCCCTTTAGATTATCAATCCAGCGAGCACGTGTTGCTGACTTCATGTGTCTACCCATGACCGGTTCCGGCTTGAACTTTCACCAGAAACGACTGGGATGAATACTTTGTTTTCAAATCTGCAGTTGAGTCGGAAGTCCTCTGAATGCAGAATAACGAAGGAAATTCCAGCCAAATGTTTGGCGTTAGCAGTTTCCCATTGCTCTCAACAATGATATAACAGGCATCGATAAGATAAAGGGAAGAATAGATCAATAGCCACAGCTGGGCCTGTGTGAACAGTGATAATTGACGGCAGCAAGGTGAAGAGACAGACAAAATGCTGTATATGCAGAGATCATAGCCTGCTGCAAGGCAAGCGTACGTAATTATCGTTCTCTTCCTGATGGCGAAAGAATGCGGAAGAGATAATCACCCCTTCATGTAAGAAACTGAATCAACCAAACATGCGAATAAAACCACAGGTAAGAGTGAAAATGTAACAACTGTATTTATTTATGTTGTAGAGTCTCTTCTCGTGTGAGTTGCGCGAGATGCTGTAGAACAGCTCTTCTTCCGTTCAGCCAAGTATTTCAGTTGACTGGGAGTGAGACGGACCCAATTACTTAATCGAGAATAGCGGCGTACGCTCCGACACAAGAATTTATTTGCAGCTGTATAGTTACATTTGCAGCCAGTAAGTATTTGACGGTAGTGTACAGTCGTTTGAGATTAAAGAGCGCCATATATAACAGCACTGTGTAATTAATGTTAATGTCAATACGAATGGGCCTCGAAAGAGGTCCAAGGGATAAAACGATATTTACTGAGAGGACACTTAATGTTTGAGCTTTCATGCTATTCCGCTTTCGGTTGATGGCTATTGCCTGCAAATGTGTACCCATGCGATTTGGATAGGAAGCCTCAAAAAATAAAAAAAATAAAAAATAAAATAAAATAAAAATAAAACAAATTCTTTCACTTTGTATAGTCCACTGTTAGACTTCAACAAGGCAACGCACTTGCAACTCTCATTTCACGAACGAGGCGAAGTTCTTTAAATAGCCTGTGTAAATGATGAGAGCGATTCAGAATCAAATGAATGAATGTTCTCTGTACCCGAGTGAAGTGCATTGTTTCTATGAACAGAACTCTGACGTAGGTGGAAACGACAAGCACGCTTCACACAGTTGAAAAAATTATGCTGTTTATCCTAACTTCTTTAGCGCAGTGGGAGGCATGGACTATTTCACCGACCTGTACATTTGTTAACAAATTATTTGGTGAAATTATGCCGGTAGGGAATGCTACAGATGAGCTGACATTAAATGACGACGTCGGGAAATGTTGGCAAAATTATGGAAAGAGGTCCTGCAACATTATAAGTAGAGTATTGTAAGGGTATAAGATAGGGATGTAGCCTTTCGCCCCTACTGTTCAATCTGTACGTCGAAGAAACAATAGGAAATTAAAGACAGTTTCGAGAGTGGAATTAAAATTCAGAGTGAAAAATTATGAATGATACGATTCGCTGATGACACTGCTATCCTCAGTAAAAGTGAATAAGAATTACACGATCTGCTGAATAGAATGAAGTCTAATGAAAAATTTGGAAATTTGTCGTGAGGTACTATGGGACCAAACTGCTGAGGACATCGGTCCCTAGGCTTACATACTACTTAATCTAACTTAAACTAACTTACGCTAAGGAGAACACACACACCCATGCCCAAGGGAAGACTCGAACCTCCGACGGGTGAAACAGCGCGAAACGTGGCAAGGCGCTTGAGGCCGTGGCCACCCTGCACGGAAACAGTCTAATGAGTACAAAGTGTGGATTACGAGTAAATCGAAGAAATATGAAAGTAATGAGATGTTGCAGAAATGAGAACAACGAGGAACGTAACATCACGAAGTAGATAAAGGTGAGGAATTCTGCTCCCTATGCATCAAAAGGACCAATGACGAACGGTGCGAGGCGGCCATAAAAAGCAAACCAGTACTTGCAAAAAGAGCACTCCTATCCAAGAGATGTCTACTAGTATCAAATATAACGTCTGAATTTCAGGAGGAAGTTTTTGAGAATGTACGTTTGGTTCAAATGGCTCTGAGCACTATGGGACTTAACTGTTGTGGTCATCGGTCCCCTGCCCGCAGCTCGTGGTCGTGCGGTAGCGTTCTCGCTTCCCACACTCGGGTTCGATTCCCGGCGGGGTCCAGGGATTTTCTCTGCCTCGTGATGACTGGGCGTTGTGTGCTGTCCCTAGGTTAGTTAGGTTTAAGTAGTTCTAAGTTCTAGGGGACTGATGACCATAGATGTTAAGTCCCATAGTGCTCAGAGCCATTTGAACCATTTTTTTTTTGTCATCGGTCCCCTAGAACTTAGAACTACTTAAACCTAACTAACCTAAGGACATCACACACATCCATGCCCGAGGCAGGATTCGAGCCTGCTACCGTAGCGGTAGCGCAGTTCCAGACTGTAGCGCCAAGAACCGCTCGGCCAGTCTGGCCGGCTTGTACGTTTGGAACACAGCATTGTATGGCAATGGAAGATGGACTGTGGGATAACCGAAACAGAAGAGAATCGAAGCATTTAAGATGAGGTGTGGAAACTTAGGTGCACTGGTTGTTACCCGGAGAATCGGCGAGGAAAAGTGTACATGGAAAACACTGACCTCAAGAAGGGACATGACGGAATAACTTCCATGGCACTAGAGAGAGTTGTAGACGGTAAAAACTATAGAGGAAAACAGAGATTGCAATACATCCAGCAAATAATTGAGGACGTATGTCACAAGTGCTACCCTAAGGCAAAGAGTTTGACACTGACGAGGAATTCGTGGCGAGCCACGTCAAACCAGTCAGAAGAATGATGACACAAAAGATTGTATTTCATACCAGCTGTTCAAAAAAGTAACTACCGGCTTCACTAAATGTAGCATAACCTTGGTGAGGGCTGGCAGGTACGTCGGCCACTTTCCTCATTTCCTCTATGTTATCAACGGTGGTAACAGTTCTAACACCGATGTGTTGCAATTCAGTAACGGTTCCAAGCATGAGCTTGTTGGTACGAGGGACGTACAATGAGATCACTTCTGATAAACAAAACGTGAGGTTTATGAGGTAAAATTTACGCATTTTCTTAAACTTTGTGAGTTTCTACCATAATGAATTTTCAACATTTTATCAGTTTATAGAAGCGAAATAATTCAGTGGTACAAGTAAGCTTCTGTTAAGCTCATCCTGATCATTTGTTGTAAATATTCGTTCATCGAGCCACTTCCTCACATTTGGAAACGGCAAGCAATTGTTGGGTGTCAAAGTCGATGAATACGGTGAAGTTCCACATGTTTCAAAATGAAAATCGTCTTATTTTGTATCAACGATAACAAACGTGTAGAGGGATCATAACAGCGATAACTGGAGTAATATTTCGTCTTTCCGGAGGATGCGACACTCGCCGAGTGGTAGGCTTTGTCATGCTTAAGTTCTGTGTAAAACCTGATGGATATAGAGAATCGAGATATTGTCGGCGTCCTCGTGGTTTCTTCGATCTTAACCGTAGGTTGCGTAGCACAATAAAATTTTAATGCTGAATCCAGCTCCTGTTTCTAATTCCTTTGGATTAAACTTTCTAGATAACTACTTCATCACATTTTCTAGTATAGTATGAGTCACACGTCAGTTAAACACTAACACTTAATGTCTTTTCGATTGCCAAAACAAGTAATCAAAAGTACTTTTTTCAAACGTCCCAAGTGACATTTAGCCAGTCCAGCTTCACGTCGCTTGGCGAGGCATACTTCCGTAATATCATACATATTTATTCACATTCATGCCTCCTCCTGGTTATGACTAGAAGATATACGACATCTGTTTTACGGTCCCAGACGAAGAAATGAATGCACTCAGCCTACGGTTTCTTTCTGAAGATGATGGTTGTCATTGAGCATACTACATCGAATATCCAGACGCAGTTCGTCCGTGAGCACCGGTAGAGAAGCTCCAAGGAACAAACGATGCTTCCGCTCAGCGACGCGGAGAGACGAATAGTATTAGCGTGCCATTTGCAACACTAGGCCACACATCAGTCGCGAACCGTGGTGGATTAGCATAACGTTTTGCAGCTCTTGGATTGCTTCAGTCGTCCACGGGCGTCGCTTCGTGTAATGTCTCGTTGGAATATTGTGCAGTTTCCATAACGTTATCCGACGCCATGCCCATGAACCATTGAAGCAGTTATTACGTCGGACAAGTAACAAATAGCATAGCTTTTTGATTATGTGCTGTCCAAATATGCACGCTATGTACAACATGTTGCTTGGTCACCAGTGTCAACCAAAAGTTATATGCGTGCAGTGGGCTCTCTACAAAATTTCACATCAGTATTCATAATTTCTTCCAAATTATGCATTTCCTGCGTTGTTCTCAACCTACACTTTACACATAATATGTACCCAGATAGAGGTGAATACAATTATCAAACTTACTTTTAAAGCAGAAATGAAGGATCTAAAAAAAATTAAATTTTAGTGAAAGTGTTTCAATCGACAGGAGAGTTAAGCACGAAATAAGAAGATTCCAGTTCGTAGGAAAGGAAATTCATAGTTTCTGAGGGTTAATAAAGGCTAAACAGGTATTTCTATCACCAACATTAACAGTATCTTCGTCGAAAATAAAATAGATGCATACCTCAAAAGCAAAGTGTGAAATCGTGAACATCGTCTAAAATTGTGTTTCGTGCATTTTAAAACGGATGATGGATGAAAAGGGCGCTTTCTCTCCTGTAGATAAATGTGTACTGGAAAACAAATTTAGATAGACAGTCATTATACCTGACTACTTATTAGCACCCACTTTACAACTGAATTACGTGATTCTGCGTATGAATACAGAAATCTATTTCCTTCTTGTCACCGAAGATTAGCTATTGGCCTTTTTTAAGCATTAATTCAAAGTTTCATCATAGCACTAGATCCATTGTTAAAGTTATCAATTAAAATTACAACCATTAGCCACATTCTACTAACAGCTCATTAAGGTAGAGTGGAATGGCTGTGATAAAGATACAGTGCACCGTATTGCCTATTTTCTGTGGAATTGTCTCTAAAGGCGATAGAACCAATCGTAACAATCTGAATGGGGATAAGCGGGCAACGGTAAACGCAGGGAGAGACCCAGTTATTTACTCACAACACAAACAGTTTTCTGAGGGTAACATACTCCTTTGCAAAATATTTCCGGGGAAGACTAAAGTGGTCGACGAGGTTGAGGTCAACAGACATGAAACCAATGCTGGGAGTGAGCTATTATTGGGTAGGAAATCGGATGTGAAGCTATAAAAGAAACTTTTGCGAGCTTCATGTAAAGTGATTTTGTATCGGATTTGTGAAAAATTGAAAATTGTTTGTCGTAATGTATGTTAAAGCCCATTCGAAAATGCCCTAATTAAAGATTCCAACTGTATAAGGTGAATGAGGTCCAAAACTAAAATAACTTTACTACACGATCCGACTGCCCTCAGGCATAAATCGCCACAATCATATTCATAAAACTGATATGCTTTGGTATCTGAAATGATTTACTGTCGAGCATTGATTAAATTTTTTAATACTGAAATTTGAATCGCATGAGTAATGAAGATTTCACCCAATCAGCAAGAAATAAATATCACATCGTGACCATAGCCTGTTTGTTGTCGTGAGTTGATGACCAGCGTTATCAAAAAACATTATCAATCCGAAAATCTAGCTGCTGCTCTTAAGTTCTCGAGGCAAACGTATCTAACGTGATTTGAAAATACGAGTGAGAAAATACAACACTAAAGGAATTGCAGTATGCAATTTGAATTTTCAAAAGTTGAAGTACAAATATTTAACAAGGCAATAGCTCAAGATAAATCCAATAAATGGCTTAAGGGCAAATAACAAGTGACTTGCACAACTAAACTTAAAGATTTGAGTCGGTGCAGTGACAACCAAAGGTTCACAAATCAAACTGCTGTTAACTGGTTAATCGCCTTGTGTCTTTGTTCATAGGCGGAGAAGGAAATCAAGTAATGCCCTGTCCCCCAAGAAAAGCGTTGTACTTAACAAACTTAACAAGGTAACAGTGCAAAGCAAATACAAAATTATTCTTAGCAACTGCACCAAAGGCTAAATCCCCTATGATAGAGCCCTCTGACAATAAGATATGCCAATATAAGGAACAATTACAGATTAATAACGTAAATACTGAAAGCAATGATTATTGTTTGCAGTTTCACCAAGCAGCATATAGCCCAATAAAACAAAATTTCAAGGGTTTACAAATTTTACAAAGAATGAACTTTAGTAGTATCGAAATAAGTAATAACATGTACAACTGAACAGAGTTAACGCCAGAACGGCCGGTGGTCACGCAAAAAAGTTGAAAATTCGTGAAGGCGCGTTAACGTGTACCTCATATTTGGTGAAAACACAGGAAGTTCGTAAGTAACTACGCAAAATATTCCTGCAGCACAGTGGTTAAGTAAAGCTTTGGTCTGAACTTATACTAATGGACAGTTTCAGGCAGTGTTTCTTAGTTTACTATTCGTAAAAGGTTTAAACACACTGTACGCAACAAATCACAGAGAAATCGAATAATTGAAACATTCCTAGCGAGACCAACGCTTAACTTAGGGGACAGATAAAAACGATAGCAGGAGCTCGAAAACACAAAATGGGCAAGGCCCAAAAGGTAGCCTCCCAAAATGAGCAGCTGAAAAATAATTAGACAGAGGGCTGGTTAAAAATGGCAAGATCACAAATAATATTGATTTAACGTACTCATCTCACCAATTGTCTTACCAAAATAGATTTTTAACGAGTGTATTACCAGTTCTGATTGGTGGCTGTCACAGTACTAACTAAAGGATACAGTGATGTTCCTGATAATAAAGCCTTAAGTAAGGGTTAATGTGTCCTGAAACATACACATAGAATTCAACAGTATTAAATCCAGAGCCAATGCTAAAAATAAGTTTAACAAGTACTGAAAGCAAAATTAAATAAATAATACATTCATAACAAGCAAATATTGGAGAACATGTGAGTCAGGTAAATTATAGAGAACTTTATTAGTAGGTGCCTTATGATATACAAACGAGCGCGTCTGTGGTCCACAGTATCGGATGTCGTCAACGTTGTTTACCAAGCTAGGACTTTCTGGGGACCATAAGGCTTTTTTTCTTTATTTACGCTACACAGTAGTGCAGAATGTTCCTCGGATTAGGTTCTATGAATGTCTAAAAGTTCAGTAAATATTTACATGTTGCGTTATCGTCAAACCTGATATACTAAAGAATATGTGCCAATCTATTCCGCAGGCATAAACGGCTGAACGATGAATTCTTTCCCCTGTTGTCCACGTTTCTGAAACTTATACCTTTCGGCAGAGAAGAATTGATGAATTCCGTAGCACACCTCATTTTGACAGAATCTATATATATCCAAATTCTTATTCTGTTCAGAGCAGCATTTGCAATCTAATGCCGAACTATATATGAAGCTTCTGCAGTGGTGAAGGTGCATATAGTATTTACAATGTGCTCATCAAAGAACTACAGCGGCTTGGGAAGGAGAGGTCTTTGTGCTAGGTGCCAGGGCACATGGCTATTGCGGGGAATGAAAGAGTGGGGAATGGAAGAGTGGGGAATGAAAGAGTGGACGTAGCAGCCATGGAGGCGTGTCGTGCTTCTGAGTCATTTTAATGTACCATCCCCCTGCCTGTTATCACCTCACTATTGAGGTACAGAGTCGTAAGTCGATGGGAAGACCAGTGGCTTGACGTGACTGACAACAGGGTGCGTCTCGTAAAGCCCACTACGCGGCCGTGGCGTACCTCCCTTCAGCTAAGAAGACGGTGTGAGGTCCTCGTTACTCGTTTTTGCATAGGCCAAAGTCCTCTGACGCATGACTTCTTGCTCGGGCGCGATGATCCTCCAATGTGTGGTGCCTGTGAGGAACAGATTACGTGCGCCACATTTTACTAGATTGTGTTTTATTTTCGGAGGAGGGGGCAGCGGCAGATTTTCCTGCGGATCTGCCCTCTATTTTAAGTGACGTTCAAGCGAATTCCGGGCGGTTTTTAGGTTTTATGATGTGTCCAACTTGTTTACAAAAATTTAAGGAAGATGTTTTTAATGTGTTAACAGGCTGACTGGCTCACCCACGTTTTCTGAAAATGATCAATCAGTTACATTTCCTCCTGCCGTCCTTTTCGCTCCTCTGTCCGTTAATTTCTATTTCAATCCCATGTACAATATATTCTACTCTTCCTTCGATATCTTCGCGCGTGCACGACAGAGCGACTGTGTGGTCAAAGCAAGTGAGGTGGCAGCGAGTGCATGAGTGTCATTTTATAAGTTTCCTCTCGCTGTATGACAACATTTTCATTATTTTATCCACATTCGTTTCTTTCAGTGTGTGTAAAAACACGAATAATCTCGCCGTTGAGCACCCATCGGCTCCAAACACACACACACACACACACACACACACACACACACACACACACACACACACACACACACACATACGGAGCCGGCGTTGGTGGCCGAGCTGTTCTAAGCGCTTCAGTCCGGAACCTCGCTACTGCTACGGTCGCAGGTTCGAATCCTGCCTCGGGTATGGATGTGTGTGATGTCCTTAGGTTGGTTAGCTTTAAGTAGTTCTATGTCTAGGGGATTGATGACCTCAGATGTTAAGTCCCATAGTGCTCAGAGCCGTTTTTGAACATACGGAACGTACTGAGAACTTTTGACATGGTGGGTACAAGATCACTTGCGTGCGTTGGTCTGGGAGATACTTTCTAAAGGTTATACTGACGACAGCAAGTCCCGGGCTACACTGATCGTTTTCTTTTCCGTCCTGACTTTGCTATAAATTTATATCTGATTCACTGCAATCCACCCCGGAATTTTTCGCTGGCTATGTTACTTTCTTCTACGTATAATTTATGGTTATCTTCCGATTCTGCCGCGTCTTGTTCTGGAATAAAGTCCTAATCATGTTCTCTCATTACATCTTCCAAGTCACTGAAATCACATTCATCCAGCAACCGAACAATTTCGGCATCTGTCGGGCCATATATGAAAATTTATGGCGTTTTCATAATGAAAAACGAAAAAAAGTCATCCGTCAACGTATTTAACGTAGCAGGTCCTGTTAGGATCCCAAGTGTGTTCTTATTTTTTACATTTTTAAATGAAATAATCACAGATCTAATGACGTGCTATATATATGAAACATATGCGGAACCTATATAAAAATTAATGATAAATTAGTTGTTACAGTTGCAGCAACATATCCAAAAGTCATTCCCTGGTGTCCTTAAGGGTGGCCGCTTAGTATGTTAAGGGTAAATAAGGTGCGAGAGGAACCAGGATGCAACAATTTAAGGTCTGTTATCAAAGGATCCCACCAGAGTCCACAGTATGTGCAGTCGAAAGTTCACCAAGCATGCTTGGTTCCTCCAACGGCCAGGCAGAACTTCACAGCCAGTGTGATATCTCTCCACAAGAGAGACCGCCACCTTCTACCAGTGTTCGGCCATAGCGGAGCGCTCGCATGTCCTCATTCAACAGCGACCTCCAAGCACAATTCCTGAGAACCAGACACTACCGTGTAGCAAGCAGATCAAGGGCATACATCCTGCATATACCCCATTCGCGGCCGCTCACGTACCCCCTATCACGGCCCATCGTCCTGTAGTTGCCTAGCAACGGACCAGGGGCAAACCAAGTGGAAACACAATCGACACCAGCAAAGATACCATGTGCGCACGGCACAGTCATTGCCCAGGAATTCTTATTGTTCCAACATGACTTGTTAAGCATACAGTTGTGGAAGAACATTACCTCGTTTTCGAGAGTAGATGGACAGAAGTGGCTGTATGTCATCCTGAATCTAATGTCAGCAATAAAAACCTGTAGGTTGATTCATACATAGGTCCCTCTCTCTTTCTCAGTGTCATTCAATGCAGCCACGCTGATTAGCGCAGCACAGCACACGGAGCCAAAGCACAACTTCATTCAAGAACAGCCCTAACAGGGTAGACTCGAAAAACAACAGTTGGTTCCCTTCAGAATTCCACAACTCATGTGGAGCGTCTCAGCACCTTCGCTTCTCAGTGGTCGAAGCTGCAATTGTCTCGAACATCTTAGCAAAAAACGCGCAGCAGACGCCACCATGAATGCACGGAAAACGATAATTGGGTGCAGATATGACACCAAAGATTGCTCCCGAGTACAAGATACGTAAAAAACAAAATACATGGAAGCTGACAAATATAAGAGACAACTTTCAAGTTGTAGTAACTACTGAAAATCGATCTCACAAGAAAATTCCCTTACGGGATACTATATCTGCCGAGTTTGTAATTCTAATTTACTTGCTCTGTTTCGAATGTTACTGGTTTTTATTTCTGTTGTTGGTTATCTATACGCCTTTTTCTTACATGGTGAGCATCGGTATAATCGTCCACACGTTATCTTCTCTATTCAGTAGACAAAAGTGATCCTCAATACAGCTTTTCATTGATTCACCTGATCTATTACCTTTTTCCTGTACAACAAGTTGCGTGTTAGTAGTTTAGAGTACGCTTCCACCTATGAACTACTTTGTCTTTGAGTATATAGATGTCTGTTAGCCCTCGGGCATGGATGTGTGTGATGCCCTTAGGTTAGTGGTTCAAACGGTTCAATTGGCTCTAAGCACTATGGGACTTAACATCTGAGGTCATCAGTTCCCTAGACTTAGAACTACTTAAACCTAACTAATCTAAAGACATCACACATATCCATGCCTGAGGCAGGATTCGAACCTGCGACCGTAGCAGCAGCGCGGTTGTGGACTGAAGCGCCTAGGACCGCTCGGCCACAGCGGTCGGCTAGGTTTAAGGAGTTCTAGGTTCTAGGGGACTGATGTCCTAAGACGTTAAGTCTCATAGTGCTCAGAGCCATTTGAACCACTTTTTTGTCTGTTAGCTGAGTTTTTAACAGTGTTGTTTGTATATTCTTTTCCCTTAACTTGTGGGTTTACTGTCTTGTTAAATTTATTATGGTCTTCAGCTGCATGGAACTATATTGCTTCCACATTTCATTTACCGTCCATTAGACTTTCGTCTTAGCATTTGGCTTTTCTGTGAAATGTGTCAAAGAACTGATTCCATCTGTTGTGAATTGGCAGGAGCCAATTCCCGGGGTTTGGAGGAAGCCGAAAGGCACGCGTTAAAGCTCACGCAGGCTGGCGTGAGGTCTGGAACAAGTAAAGTAAGTATACTATCATGAAAAGTACGTAGCTGCTGGAATACATAACTTTAATCCCTAATTGGTGAACATCGGTCTGACTGTACGTGCATCCCAAGATAAATAACAAATGATAATAGCACCTTGCTAGGTCGTAGCTAATGACGTAGCTGAAGGCTATGCTAACTATCGTCTCGGCAAATGAGAGCGTAATTTGTCAGTGAACCATTGCTAGCAAAGTCGGCTGTACAACTGGGGCGAGTGCTAGGAAGTCTCTCTAGACCTGCCGTGTGGCGGCGCTCGGTCTGCAATCACTGATAGTGGCGACACGCGGGACCGACGTATACTACCGGACCGCGGCCGATTTAAAGGCTACCACCTAGCAAGTGTGGTGTCTGGCGGTGACACCACATTCCTCCCCCGCAAATCGGCGGACGGTTGTGGTATAAGGCTTCCGCCCGCCGTGGAGAGGACCCCATGTTGGCGTACACCCTGGACTAGGTTTTCAGGCGTTTCCTAGCTCCCCTCGGACCGAATGGCAGGGTGCGGGTGGCACAGCCTCGCCTGTTGTTAGGCTCCCCACCTCGTCGCATACGTCAACATGGGGTCCTACCCACGGCGGGCGGAAGCCTTATAACACAACCGTACGCCGATTTGCGGGGGAGGAATGTGGTGTCACCGCCAGACTCCACACTTGCTAGGTGGTAGCCTTTAAATCGGCCGCGGTCCGCTAGTATACGTCGGACCCGCGTGTCGCCACTGTCAGTGATTGCAGGCCGAGCGCCGCCACACGGCAGGTCTAGAGACACTTCCTAGCACTCGCCTCAGTTGTACAGCCGACTTTGCTAGCTATGGTTCACTGACAAATTACGCTCTCATTTGCCGAGACGATAGTTAGCATAGCGTTCAGCTACGTCATTTGCTACGACCTAGCATGGCGCCATTATCAACTGCTATTTATCTTGTGATGCAAGTACCGTCAGACCGATGTTCACCAATTATGGATTAAAGTTAAGTATTCCAACAGCTACGTACTTTATTTGCTAGACTCAAATCCTTTAACTGTTCCAGACCTCACGCCAGCCTGCGTGAGCTTAAACGCGTGCCTTTCGGCTTCACCTCCTAGTGGCTTGGCTGTCTTGCCAAGTCACAACACCATCAGTATACCGAATACTATCGTAGATACACATCCAACTCATCGCATTTCTTTTTCATTACTGTTATTTTAATGCCTGCCACTCTCAGTTTTTCCCTGTCCTATTTCTTTCTTAGTCGTTCTTTCCTAGTAATTCTCACCAACATTTATCTCTGTATTCGATGCTGAGCAGCTCTTCGACTTTTAAATGGTCTTTCCACTTACTGCTTTTTTCACCTAGAGGTCCATACTGTAAGTGAAAACTGGTAAACTCCAACTGTAAAACTATCAAAAAAAATGGTTCAAATGGCTCTGAGCACTATGGGACTTAACATCTATGGTCATCAGTCCCCTAGAACTTAGAACTACTTAAACCTAACTAACCTAAGGACATCACACAACACCCAGCCATCACGAGGCAGAGAAAATCCCTGACCCCGCCGGGAATCGAACCCGGGAACCCGGGCGTGGGAAGCGAGAACGCTACCGTACGACCACGAGATGTAAAACTATCATTTCAGGCTCATGATAATCTTCGGTTTTTCTGAAATTGTAATCATTTGTTTTGTCGCTACATATACATTACATCTACCAATTTGTTTTCCATTCTGCTATTTTTTTCTTTTTTTTTGTGCTGCGTTTTTTTTATTTTCTTGTTTTTTCTTAGAGTGCCATGCCTAGCTCATGACCAATTCTGGTCCTCTGCTTTCATACCAAAATAATAATGATAAACAGTCTTTAAAAGATGGGTCACATAGCGTTTCTTTGACTAAAATGTTAATTCATCACAAATATAACGAATATTATTCACTGACTTTACACATATTCGTGTCTACTTATTTAATAAATTTTACACTCCAAAAGCAGTCGTAAACAGAAATTCTGCAGTAAATTCAGTTTGAGCCACAGTAGTAATATTTGTAACATAAAAACAACTGAGAATGTATTTTGTCTTGTAACAGTTGTCATAACAACCCCCCCCCCCCGCAAAAAAAAAAAATATTCCCGCAAACTAAAAACGTAAATCGGCAAAATATTTCATTGAGCCTACAAGCAAGAGCTAATGGATTATTTCTATGGTGACAAGATGTAACCATAAACTACATTTGAGCTGGAAACATTTCTAATTTTGAACAGTGTAGTTTGAAATATCTTTCTCCACTTTATGATGTCAAATGCTTTTCCCGCGTCGACAAATCCTGTAAAACTGTCTTAATATTTCTTAAGTCATGCATTTACTTTTTAGTGCAACATGGTGACTGCCGCGATTTAGGTTTCACTTTGTATGAAGTGAAACTGATCGTCGACCAGCAGATTTTCAACTATGTTTTGCAGTCTTCTGATATTTTCCATATCGTCAGCTTGTAGTTATGATAAGTAAAGCTGACGGTGCCATAGTTCTGTATATCTGTCGTTGCGAACTTAGGAATTATGGGGATGTTATTCTTCTGAAAGTCCGGTACTACCTTACCTTTACTACTGGTGAGTGCTTCCTTAATTAGTTCTTCTACACATCCATGAAATAACGGCATAAGCGGAATCGAACTATAAACACACCTCTTCCAGACTAAGGCCGACCTCTAATGTGGTATCCATCTGTTTCCAGTGAGTTTTACTCCTATTCGTCATTCTGCTTCCCACTGAAACTAATACCGAGTGGCAAACGTTCTTAGCATGATTATCTCAATCATCTCTGTACCCACAATCTGTTTCAGCTGCTCTACGTTGGGTCCTACTGGCGTATCATGTTTACTACGTGTCTCTGCGCTGTACTGCGGTAGGGAAGACCCCACTGTGTATTCATGACACAGTGCTTTTTCGTGGTTATCGGAAATCGCTTAGCTTTTGAACAACTTATTGCTTGGGAACTTCATGAGAAATTTCACTAAAATATTAGTATATTTGGCAGATTCGAGGACATCAAGAAGTAATTATATAAACAATATGCCTATAAAAATAAGTTATAGGTGCCAGCATAGGGCCGTAGACTAAAAATGCCGTATCACGGGATGGTGATGTAAGGAATTAAACACTTTTTTTCCGTTTCATATAATTACAGCGCTCCATCTTTCCTCATACCGATAAATGCGACAGCATCCGCTTGGCTAATAATACCTCAATTGGAAGAAAGCTGAATATTAACACGAACAGATTTGCGTGTGCTACAGTGTACGTTTTGTATTCCATTGCACATACGACATTGCCCATTAACTGTGAAACCGAGAGTGGCAATTATCTATGTGAAGCAGAGATTCTTTCTATTGCTTACTTTTTATTCACCCAAACACGTTCACCTGATTTGGCACCACACGTTGTGCTAACATGTATCGCATCTCAGCAAGCCACACGCTTACCCGCCCACAGCAGCGAAACGCGCACTTTCCCAGGGCGATATCCGTTGGCTCCAAATCGAATTTCTTATCGAAGTGGGACGTCACCGTGCAACGAAAGCGCTCAGGTAACGTTTCCTTCTCCCGGCAAACCTTATCCAGCTCTCTGCTTGTGCGCTGTATGCTCAACTTTCATGTGCGCCAAATGCCGCTACTTCGCTTCTTTTTCCCAGAGGAATGGTTTCCCATTCCCTGTGCACTGCTTCTATTTTTCGGCCCAATGGTAAAGCGGAACGAAAACAACAGCTCCTATGAATCACGCATTGGGTTTTTGTCTGAATTTTCATAGCAGATTTAAGAGTGTAAAATAGACAAATGGGGTACGAAACTAACCACCGGGTTGGTAAATTTTGTACAAAATATTTAACTGTGTAATTGTAATCATGGTAATTAAGAAAAACTTTATTGCTGACTTGCGAAAAAACTGCAATATTTCTCAAACAGTTGCTGCTACCTATGTATATGTCTCCAAAGTTCATCTCTTCAAGGTCTAACTATTTTTAGCATAAGACGCAACAGTAGTGTGATATTTAATGTCAAAAAGGCTTCGATAGAATCAAGTGCTAAATTTAGGACAATTGGGGAACACAAAACGTTAGAAGGGAAAATGATGTTACAGAAAGTTCATTTGTCCGTGGACCACACAAACGGAGATAATTTCTAGTAGCAATTTCTTTTTAATAAATGGTAAACAAGATGCACAGAATACCAAAATTGTTGCGCTCGGCTTTGAAATCGAACTCTCCTCAGAAATGTTACTTTTCTGCCGTATTCCGCTATTACGAGTACTGTTACTGATCAGTCATTGTGTGTTCAGATTAAAGAGACGTTGATGCAAAAGCGACCACAGAGAACAAAATATGATGACTCAATTTCTGAAATATTCTCGATTTCAGCATGTACCGCGTGATCAAAAAGTCAGTATAAATTTGAAAACTTAATAAACCACGGTAGATAGAGAGGTAAAAATAGACCCACATGCTTGGAATGACCTGGGGTTTTATTGGATGCAGGATGCGGGATGGCGCTCCACCCCATATTGCTAGACGTGTGAAAGATCTCTTGCGCGCGTCGTTGGGGTGATGATCGTGTGCTCAGCCGCCACTTCCGTCATGCTTGGCCTCCCAGGTCCCCAGACCTCAGTCCGTGCGATTATTGGCTTTGGGATTACCTGAAGTCGCAAGTGTATCGTGATCGACCGACATCTCTAGGGATGCTGAAAGACAACATCCGACGCCAATGCCTCACCATAACTCCGGACATGCTTTACAGTGCTGTTCACAACATTATTCCTCGACTACAGCTATTGTTGAGGAATGATGGTGGACATATTGAGCATTTCCTGTAAAGAACATCATCTTTGCTTTGTTTTACTTTGTTATGCTAATTATTGCTTTTCTGATCAGATGAAGCGCCATATGTCTGACATTTTTTGAACTTTTGTATTTTTTTGGTTCTAATAAAACCCCGTGTCATTCCAAGCATGTGTGTCAATTTGTATCTCTCTATCTACATTATTCCGTGATTTATTCAGTTTTCAAATTTATACTGACTTTTTCGTCACCCGGTATATTAGGTGTAGTGATCAAAACTCTGAACAGTGAAAGACGTTAGTACGCGTATAAACATGCATTAGGTACATCATAGTGCAATGCGGAGCTCTATAAATAGAGGGCAGCTGGATGCGCTACAAAGCTTCACTTTAAGAAACCAAAAGAGCACAGTAGAAGAAGTTACCTCGAAAGCAGCTGCAATTCGACAGATGGGCAAGACCGTATATCTCGGTGACTGAAAAGCTTGAGAGACGTCCTGTCATGTCTACAGTTAGTGGAGAGGGTGGCTCAATGACGACAGGATACAGTAAGTCAGCTGAACAGCTGCTATCGCCGTACTTCCTGACGATAACAAACACTGATTCTGAAATACACGCGCAAGTTGTAAGTGAACTACATAGTGAACATGGTAAACAGATATTGGAGTTATCTTTTCTGAAGAAGAAGTTGCTACAGCAATTTTCAGGATCAAAACTTTTGCCACTGTTTCCCTGAAGGTGTGGCGGTGATAGGCCCGTTGATAGTGCATTATTTGAAATTGTTACTAAACGAGACGTTGCGCATAGTCAGAATGCCAGCGATTTGGAAAATAGCTCTGGAAGTATTCATTAAAACGGAATGAATAATCACATGCATCGCTGAAAAGATACGGACATATTCGCTTATTAAACATTTTGAGCGAGGTCCGGAGGTGTGTGCTTTGTGACAGGCCACAGATTCGCAGGGAGATCTTGGGTCTGAACCAATGCCAATAGGGTTTCATAAATCTATAGATGATACCTTTAACAGAGCTCTTCAGATTGTATAAAATTATTCAAAATATGCAGTCGCACGGATGATTAAGATCACAGGCGAATTCGGTACTAGCTGGCGGTCTGTCATATTGGCACACGTGCGACACCTTCTGGTCTCTAAATGCCTGTAGAAGATCTCTGTCGATTACTGTAGTGGGTGTAGCGTCCAAAGACGTGTGAGACGGGTAAGGTAACCGAAGAGGGTTATACACGAGGCTACATATGTACGCTATTATTCCGAACCTGAGGTTCAACCTTTGGTATAACGCTCAGTTGAGGATGTTCCTCCAACAGGATTGTTTGTATTATTCTGAAATCTTAATACTCAGGCCCTATTACATCTGCAACACGGGGAAGATACTTTTGAAGAACTTGTAGCATACACGGATAACGACCAAGTAGTTTGTGTCTGCAGGCTCCTTGTCTGGACTTGATGAGAGATCGAATGAAGTGCTTGTTCAGATACACCGGCGATGCTCAGATAGTAAATTCGTTATAGCCGTCCATAAAACCACCAACACACTTCTGAAGGGAAGAAATTTTCTCGCTATAAATCCTGAACGAATCCGTAATCAACGCAGCTCTGTTTTCAGGTACTTGTGAATTCTTCTAGTGGAAGAAATCAGCATCCTAAAGCATGTGAAATTTGTTACTCAAAAAGCGTTCGCAATTTTGCGTAAGACTGTCCGCGGTGGCACTGTCGATTAAAAATCAAGGCAGTATTCTGTAGGGACATGCCACGAAACTATCTTCAACGGTGCTGTCGGTCTTGCCGTCCGATGTGGCCTTGCGGTTCAAGGCGCTTCAGCCTGGAACCGCGCAACCGCTACGGTCGCAGTTTCGAATCCTGCCTCGGGCATGGAGGTGTGTGATGTCCTTAGGTTAGTTAGGTTTGAGCAGTTCTAAGTTCTAGGGGACTGATGACCACAGATGTTAATTCCCATAGTGCTCAGAGCCATTTTGAACTGTCGGTCTTCACTGCCAATCTCCGGGAGCATTACCTTCGACTGGAAAGGTGCAAAACCTTCTACGACAAATACAGTGGAGCGTGCCCCTACGGCTCACCGGTGCCTTCCACACTACATCTGCGAAGGGTTCACAGTTGGTTCCCGCGATATGTGGATTCGATCGGGTAGACGACGGTATGCGAAGGAGAGACAAGTACGTAGGCCACTGAACGGATTTAATCCAAATCATCACTCAGATGGACCATTCCTCAGAATACAGAGCACGGAATTGATCGCCAGTGCTTGCACAGAGCAGCAATCGTTATCAAAGAAACCGTGCACTGGTAAATTAAATGAAGTTTCCGGAACTTACGTTGTCGGAAACAAGATTAGAAATCACGACGCAGGTGACAAAATGCGAACGCAAACAGACGCACAAAAGACGTAGACAGATAGGAAGACTGTGCTGATAAACATTTTACACTGAATACCTGTAACAGTATTAGTCGATTTAGCAAGTGAAACGAGTGTTCTCTGAGAACATTTATTTTCGCAACTGAAACATCTGGTTGTATTCCCAACGTTGACCGTCGTAAGCATTTTCAGTGCTGTGGGTAATCAAACCAATCGTATCAAAGTTCCCGCATTATTAAAATTCAGAATTCTGAAAGACGAGTACGAACAGAGCATGTTGACTGTTGTGTCTTTTAGCTCTAGTTAAGTTCTCCGCTCTGAATGGTTGAAAGGGATGAACTGTAAGGTAGATTTCAAAGAGAGATGACTGTTTATGAAGACAAATAATGAAGATAAACGATATTTGAAGGAATTTATGCGAGAATGGCATGGACGCTACATGTGTGGGCGTGAGATTAATTCAGAAGAAGATAATGAACTACGAGAGACTAATGATGATGACGCTCTGGCTGGGATTCAGATCAAGGTTCAGACGTTAGGAGACCTGCCTGAAGCTAAATGGGAAGAATCGATGGAAGTTCTGCTCAGATGTTTGACCTTTTCAGTGATACATAATGGTAAGATCCAAGGAACATTGTGTGGAAAACCACTGAGCCGGACTTGTCAAATAACACCAAACAATTTTATTTGCTAATCAAGGTTCCACATACAACACACGTTGGTACTTTGAACACATAACCAAACATTGTAAACTGATATTTTGGTATTTAAATATTGAAATCAGCAACGTCCACTGGCCTTCAAAAATGTAGCACAAACATAAGACCCGGCTATGAACATACAATTTAAACAGCGACTGATAGCTTTTACACACGCACTGGGTTGCGAAACGAAGGGTTTGAACAATAGCCAAAGGCTCCTAAAATCTTATTTATCCAAAAGAAAACAAAATAAGCACTAGTTACATTGGTGGCAGCCAAAGGTGTTTTACAGGAAAAAAAATGGAAAAGAGCGTGTGGCACCGTTGGCCGTGAGGCTCCATTCGGGCAGGTTTGGCCGCCAATTGCAAGTCTTATTTCAGTCGACGCCTCATTGGGCGACTTGCGCGCAGGCTTAAAGGATAAAATGATGATGACTACGGCAACACAACACCTGGTACAGCAGAGAAAATCTCCAACCCGGTCGGGAATCGAACCCGGTCCCGCTGCATTAAAGCCAAGCACGTTACCACTCAGCTCTTTTTTCTAATCCTTTTTCTTTGTCCTCTCACCCGTCAACGAATCAGGGATGGTAAGGGGAAATCTTTTGTGGGAATTTTTATTTATTTGTTTTTATTTACTGTTTTTAATATATTCTTAATTTGGTGTTACTTTATACCACAACAGAAATGCATGTACCTAGCACTGCATCGTGCTCTGAGCAAAGAAAACAATATCTCGGCACGTTTCTACACCGAGGTAATTTATATGGGGAAAACGAAGAAAAAGTGCTGCGTACATGATGCAGAAGGGTGTGTCGCTACTCTCTTTACGCTTCATCATCCAGGTACGTCTTCACGTATGTCGTATGTTATTCCACCGAGAATCGAACGTAGTCTTGTCAGCTCACTCAATGGGTGCTTCTCCTACCTGTTGATGATCCAGTTGCGTGGAGGGTAGCGTAGGGCACTCCCTAAGTAATTAGAAAAATATTGTCCGTATTTTGGGCTCCGTACGACCTTGCAATGACGTTCTTGTAGATAGTTCCAAAAGTCGAATACATCTTTAGGTCCATCGTGAAGTAAGTAGTTTACCGCAAGCGAACGGATACACGTGACAGCATTGGTCTTGGAGCGCGGGAAATACTGTTGATCCGGAAATAGTATAAACCTAGGTGTAATGTGTTCCGGAGTCACTCGTAGAAAATACGACAAAATTTGTCGCACCAAGCGGCATACGTCTTCTGCCGTGCCACATGTGAGACGGTGTTCGTCCTTGTCTGGCATCCCGCAGTCTACACATTGAGGCGATTCCGGCATATTTATCTTGTGGAGGCGTGATCGGATGATCTGTTTACCATTGACTGTGATGTACCATGTGGATCGGACGTCTGTGTCCAGTGTAACCGCGTGAATCGTCCGCCACACCATCTTCCAATTAACCTGAGGGCTTTTTGTCTCCACGATGTTTGGTGGGCGCCTCTGCTGTAGGACATGATATATATCCCGCGCCGACGCCTGTTTCGTGGGTGGTACTGCGATACGGACATAGCTGTGTTCAATGTAACATTTCCCGAAGTAGTAGAAGGGTGGGGTATGTCTTGCGTCGTCACTGGGGGCATAAGGGAGGGCGGAGCTAAGGACTCCAACAGCAAACCTGTCAAACTTTCCGGGTTGTGGCGCCACAGTTGATGTGTGAGCTGACATACAGGGCCGCAGCTCTGTTGTGGACATGGACTAGACCAAGACCTCCCCTTTCTGGGGGAGGGTCAGCGACTCATAACTGACTATGAAGTGTGTCCTTTGTAGAATGTCGAGAGTCCGCAGACGAAGGTTGAAGATCTGGATCCGAATTTGTTGTAATACGCGGCCGTAGTTAACAGCCGCAGTGCGCCGTATGCCGTCGTGAATATTCCGAGACATTTGATAGTGCCACGAAGCTGTAGGGGTTCGACACACGCAGGGGTCAACCCGTCTCCTATGGCCATGGGGACCGATTTGGTGACATTGAGACAGCTGCCGGAAGCCACACCGTACGTGGTAATCCCTTCTAGTGCTCTGATTACATCGTCACTATTGCGGAGCACGAGAACCAGGTCGTCTGCATATGCTGTACAACGAAATGTGACGTCACGTAAGGTGAGACCGGTGAGGCGTTGACGGAGGCCATAGAGGAGCCGTTCCAGTACCAGATCATATAGTAACGTCGACAAGGGGCAGCCTTGACGCACGGAGCGGAAAATCGGGAGGGACTGCGAGAGACGCCCGTTAACGAGCACCTTGGAAGTCGTCCCTCGGAGGAGGCGCATCACGACGTCTGTGAATTGCTGTGGGTACTGCATGTGCTGGAGAACGGACGTTAGGTATGCGTGAACCACTCGATCAAAAGCTTGGCTAAAATCTAGTGATGCCAGCGCTCCCGGGATGCGGTGTGCCCTGGCTAGGGCTAGTATGTCGACACAGTGCTGTGTGGATGTTGTTGATACCCCATAGGGAAGACTGATCTGGTGAGATGACGTAAGGTAGGGTCGGTCGAAGACGGTTTGCTAATAGTCTGTTGAATATCTTCATGTCGCAGTTGACGAGTGTTAGCGGGCGGTAATCTTGTATTCGAGCCCCACCATTAGGTTTGTGAACCGGTATAATTATTCCTTCTACGAAGGCCGCGGGGAGCGGAAGGCCGCGGGGAGCGGCACCACTGGGGACATAAGATCCCGACAGATGTCTGTGAACTTGGGAGTCAGTAAATAGTGGAAAGTTCTTTAAAACTCCACAGGGAGCCCGTCGGGGCCAGGAGACTTACTCGCCGCTCCTTTACCTATGTCGTCGATAACTTCGTCTTCCATAATGTCGTTCAATAATTCAGTTTGTAAATCCTGTGGAACAATGCCGTAAACCAGTTTAAATACGACCAGGAAATTGAACAAAAAATCAAAATCTCACAGTAGTCTGCTATGGGAACTTTACAGTCAGAACGTGATCAGAAGACGTAAATGATATTTTAAAATCATTTTTTGTACTAGCAAACTCTTAACATCTATCAAAGGCAAACCGTTTCACGGCAACTTGCTTACAAAACCAGCGCATTAGCAGTGGCGCCTGACGGATGCAAAATTCTGGGATGGTAGCTGGTAGAAAATCCACTGGTCAACACACTTCCCTTGCCAGCTTAGCAAAAAAGACAAAAATGTATAAATACACACGGCGTAACAGGTGCATCAGTGTCGATTAACAGCCAATGAAGTTGCTAGCAACTGACTCGTTATTGTACTGCACATCACTGACAGTGGAATGATAATCTTTCAGCAATAGACGCGAGGTACATGAAAGGAGACTCCCCAAAGATTACGATTGAGAAAAGCAATCGGGCGTACCCTGGGCGTCAAGAAATTACGACTAATCCTTTCACACCAGAAACATTCATATTCAAGTTCTTTTAGGGCCACATCTGAGCATTACCTCAATCAACATGGAAAGAATAACGTCAACCAAACAAGAACTGCTACAAGAACTTTGCAGGCAGCACCGGTGTCATGTACTGTGCAGGTAGGAAACACGCGGGAACTACGACGTGCGTAGACCGAAGACAGACAACATGATAAATACGGAAGCGCTGTCTTCGTTCATACTGACGTCCAAATTCTATTTACAGCACTCACAGAACAAAATAACATCGAAATTCTTATTATAAAAACAGCTAATGGCACAATGTGGTCTCTCTACAAACCACCTGGTGAAGAATTCACAGTTAATAAACCAACAAATACCAAAATAAACACGTGCAAATTGTGATTGGCAATTTCAACAGCCATAGTAACATTTTGAGCTATGATAATGAAAATGGGGTAGCAGTACGAGAGTGTGCAGAAATAAATCACCTTACCCCAGTCCACTACGCAAAACTGCCCACAGCATGTAACCTGCGTTGACCAGTGGATTTTGTACCAGCTACCATCAAATGGCTCTGAGCACTATGGGACTTAACATCTGAGGTCATCAGTACCCTAGAACTTAGAACTACTTAAACCTAACTAACCTAAGGACATCACACACATCCATGCCCGAGGCAGGATTCGAACCTGCGACCGCAGCGGTCGCGCGGTTCCAGACTGAAACGCCTAGAACCGCTCGGCCACACTGGCCGGCTCCAGCTACCATCCCGGAATGTTGTATCTGTCAGACACCACTGCTTATGCGCTGGTTTCGGAACGATTTGCCTCTGACAGAGTGCAATCCCGACCTCATATTCATCACCAACAGCATTAGCCTACAGTGTGTACAGTAAGCCTTTTCCCCAACACTAAAGTCACAACATACACCAATAATCTGCCAAATATTTGCTGCTGTTAGACATCAAAAACCCCATTTCGAAACAGGTTTAACTTAAGAAAGGATGACTGGTCAAGACTTGTAGATTTTACTGGATTGCGAAGTGTCTTCTATAGCCAGAACAGTGCTGCACCTTCACCACGGCCGTAAAGAGATGTTCCACAATATATCCATCCCTCGTGGCTGTCGAACATCTTTCATCCCTGGGCTCACATCAGATCAGGCAACCTTATTTACAGAATATAGCAATTATTTGGAGGAAACCCCTTTTAGTGAAACAACTACACAGTAGAATCAGGAAACAAACTCGTTTCTTCTATAAGAGATTCAAAAAGGGAAAAATGGATGAAAACAACAGAAAACTTGGATCCGAAGAGAGACTGTCGCCGGCCGATGTGGCCGAGCGGTTCTTGGCGCTTCATTGTAGAACCGCGCGACCGCTACGGCCGCAGGTTCGAATCCTGCCTCAGGTATGGATGTGTGTGATGTCCTCAGGTTCGTTACGTTTAAGTAGATCTAAGTTCTAGGTGACTGATGATCTCAAATGTTAAGTCCCATAGTGCTCAGAGCCATTTGAACCAAGAGAGAGACATAAGACCTGGAGACTTCTGCGATTTCTGTGCAACGATACATCTAACTACTCACCAAAATATCACCGCCAAAATGGGAAAGCCAGCCATAAATCCAAAAAACCAATTCTATGAAAAACTGAGCAAGAGGAAAATAACTTTTCACTCCCATTCACGGAGAATGAATTACAGAAGGGTATCGAACAGAGTAAAACTGTTGAGTCAACTGCTGCCGGAACAAATGAAGCACTTTCGATTAGCAACAAACGAATGTATTCTCCAACTCTTCAATAAATGTATTGATGTATGTCAAAGTTCTAAAGATGTGGCGGGATAACCGAGTAATTGCTATGCTGAAACCTGGTAAAGAAGGAAACAGTCCAAAGAATCTTAGACCAATCGCACTACTCTGTCACCTTCACAAACTGCCATAGAGAATGGTTTTAAGCCTTCTCTCGCGTGTTATTGATCCCTTGCTGATACCTCAGCAATTTGGATTCCGCCCTGGTAAAAGCTGCAGAGGACTATTACTCTGTCTTATACAGTTAATATAAGATGGCTTTGAAGCCCGTAACGTGACAGGAATGGTATTCATGGACATCAGCATACGACGCCGTCAACCACCAATTACAATTAAACAAGGTCTACAGCCTAACCAAGGATTTCAGCCTTATCGTCAATCCTCTGCAAAACCGAAGATTCTTCGTTGACCTCCAAGGACAGCGCATCCGACGAATGCCACAGAAAAATGGCTTTCTTCAGGGACGTGTCTCGCCACCAGTTCTGTTCAGTATATACACAAACGACCAACCCATAGTCCCCAACGGCAGGAGCTTCTTGTACGCTGATAATCACGCTCTAGCAACCAAAAGCGCAAACTTCGATTCAATTGCAGTCACCATAATGAGCGCTCTTGAAGATTGTCAAAATACTACAGAATAAAGCAGCTTAAACCAAACTCAAAGACACAAGTGTGTGCAAGTTAAAGACAGAATGCTTATGGGTTAAATTGGAACAGCATGACACTCCAAAATACCGAGGAATAACATTCGGCAGATCTCTAACGTTCAGAAAACACTGCATGAATTTCGATTAAAAAGTCTCTATCAGAAACAACCTACTGAGAAATCTGGCCGGCTCACAGTGGGGCACCCAAGTGAAACCATCCGAACTTCTGCAATGGCATCATGCTACTCCACTGCGGATTATGCCAGTCCTGTTTGGCATAAGCCAACACATGCGAAACAGGCGGATATTGCCTGAAATGACACATGCAGAATAATCGTGTCAGATGGCTCTTCCTTAGAAGAATTCCACCGTCTCCTGTTCGAAGAGGAATAGCAGCAAACAAGAAAATTGGAGAACATTACTATCACTGTCGAAGAAACCAGACTGCAACTATAGAGGGCTGAGACATCTCATCATCCTGGTTGCAAAAGGCTGTCCAAATCCTTACCCCTTTGTCATGATGAGAATTCGCCAGTCTGGATGTCTTTGAATAGGCTGAGGTCAGAAGTGGGCAGATTACGGAATAACCTGGCAAAATGTGGATATATTGAAGAAACATGTTTCAGTGTCGACTCTGTCCAGCAGCCTGAACTGAAGAAGACCTTCACCAGGGAACGGAAAATGCCCTGAGAGTGGCCAAATTTTGGTCAAAAATTATATAAACTGTGTTGATCTGTCAAAAATTGTATAAAATGTGTTTTATGTATGTTTCGGACACGAGAATAATAATAATAATAATAATAATAATAATAATAATAATAATAACAGCAAACGCGGCCATCTTGGCTTGCTCGCACTAAAGCCCGTAATACCTAGTATTCAGAGTACACATACACTACTGTCCATTAAAATTGCTACACCACGAAGATGACGTGCTACATACGCGAAATTTAACCGACAGGAAGAAGATGCTGTGATATGCAAATGATTAGCTTTTCAGAGCATTCACACAAGGTTGGCGCCGGTGGCGACACCTACAACGTGCTGACATGAGGAAAGTTTCCAAACGATTTCTCATACACAAACAGCAGTTGACCGGCGTTGCCTGGTGATACGTTGTTGTGATGCCTCCTGTGAGGAGGAGAAATGCGTACCATCGCGTTTCCGACTTTGATAAAGGTCGAATTGTAGCCTATCGCGATTGTGGTTTATCGTCTCGCGACATTGCTGCTCGCATTGGTCGAGATCCAATGACTGTTAGCAGAATATGGAATCGGTAGGTTCAGGAGGGTAATACGGGACGCCGTGCTGGATCCCAACGGCCTCGTATCACTGGCAGTCGAGATGGCAGGCATCTCATCCGCATGGCTGTAACGGATCGTGCAGCCACGTCTCGATCCCTGAGTCAACAGGTGGGGACGTTTACAAGACAACAACCATCTGCACGAACAGACGTTTTTAGCAGCATGGACTATCAGCTCGGAGACCATGGCTCCGGTTGTCCTTGATGCTGCATCACAGACCGGAGCGCCTGTGATGGTGTACTCAACGACGAACCTGGGTGCACGAATGGCAAAACGTCATTTTTTCGGATGAATCCGGGTTCTGTTTACAGCATCATGATGGTCGCATCCGTGTTTGGCGACATCGCGGTGAGCGCACAGTGGAATCGTGTATTCGTCATCGCCATACTGGCGTATCACCCGGCGTGATGGTATGGGGCACCACTGGTTACACGTCTCGGTCACCTCTTTTTCGCATTGACGGCACTTTGAACAGTGGGCGTTACATTTCAGACCCGTGGCGCTACCCTCCATTCGTTCCCTGCGAAACCCTACATTTCAGCAGGATAATGCACGAACGCATGTTGCAGATCCTGTACGGGCCTTTCTGGATACACAAATGTTCGACTGCTGTCCTGGGCAGCACATTCTCCAGATCTCTCGCCAATTGAAAACGTCTGGTCAATGGTGGCCGAAGAGCTGGCTCGTCACAATATGCCAGTCACTAATCCTGATGAGCTGTGGTATCGTGTTGAAGCTACATGGGCAGCTTTACCTGTACACGCTATCCAAGCTCTGTATGACTCAATGCCCAGGCGTACGAAGGCCGTTATTACAACCAGAGCTGGTTGTTCTGGGTACTGATTTCTCAGGATCTGTGCACAAAAATTGCGTGAAAATGTAATCACATGTCAGTTCTAGTATAATATGTTTGTCCACTGAATACCGGTAATCATCTGCATCTTCTTAGTGTAGCAATTTTAATGGCCAGCAGTGTATTTAAACCCCTACATCGGTTTATTAGCAGGATAGACATTAACACGCAATTCTGCAAGGCAATACCAACGCCCAGACAGTATAATTCTGTACACCATTTAAAGAATAATCTTCCATGAATAGTCGCTACTAAGCAGACGCACGATCAGTCAGTCCCCTTTGAGCTCATCGCTTCGTAACTCCCTTTAAAACAGCAATGGAAGCTCACCAGTTACCCGATCATATTGAAAGGATGAAGGTGCCACCACGGATTTGCAGCATGAAGCTCCCCCCGCACTACAATCTTATAGGCCAGCAACAAGACGCTGCGTTCTGCCGTGTAACTTGATCCCAGGTCTCGCCGGTTCCAGACTGTTAGCCTCGCTGTCTGTCCACACGCGTCACAACATGGGCGTGGCAGCGTTCACGTGACCGCCGCTGCTCTCAGTCTCTCTTTCCTGACCTCCTCCAGGAAACAACCCGTCATCCGTACTCGTGCACCGCCTTCAAATCGTCTCTGGCCACGGCACGCGCCTTAATGCCAAACCAACAAGAACCGCAACAGCAGCGCCAGCGATATTGTGTGGCGCCGTGTGTGTTCGAACGTATCAATTACGTCGCTACATTGATCGCCGGTGACAAATGCCTGGTTTGAACCTACGAAATTTGAGCCTAATGTCGTGAACGATTTCGCAGTAAATCTTATCTTTGGCCAAGAGAGAAGCAGTGAATAAAGAAATAAAGGTGGTTTTCGATTGCCATATAACTGAATGATTAGATTGAAATTATTCTAACGTTATCCGCAACGTAACAAAGAGGAGTGGCGTAGTGTTTAATGCTTGTGAAGAGGAGCGTTCCCAACTGTAAAATTTGTGATGCCGTGCATGAAAGTTTAGAGGAATAATATACTTAACTAGCCTCGGTCTAACGGGAAGCTATTGTTGGACGCAGAGAGAAGAAAGTAAACAGCCTTGTCACGTAAAGCAAGATACTACCTGTTTGGGAGAACGCCTATCGGTTTTTTAGCCCACACAACAGCATTTATGAGAGCATTCGATGAACTTCCGGAAGAGTATATTTTGAAACATGTAATCCTCTACGTAGATATAATCAGCACTGGTATGTGTGATGCCCAGTACTTTTAGGAAAAGACGAATAAAAATATTACAAAAAAAGGTAAGTAATATTTCAAAAATAATCGCAATAACTGTTAATAAAATTATCTCACTGTGAGACAAGACAGTAGATTTCTTCATGATTGTACCCAGACAGGCATTTTGTCATCCGTAGCAAATAGTCGGCCACGAATGTCTCTTCAGAGCTTCATAAATATGGAAATCGCATGAAACAAAATGATGCCATTTCGGCTATGCTGCAGAAGTTTTGCTGGGATGCCCTTACACATCTTCCATACATTCCTGATTCCCCCCCCATATGATTTCCATATTTTTGGAGGTCTCATGAAGGACGTTCTTGGCCGCCAATTTTCTATGTATGAAGAGGTGCACACCTGGGCACGGTATTAGTTTCCTAGGCAACTGCAGACATTCTTCCATGAAGGCATTGACCGTCTTGTCTCACCATGGGATAGATATATTAGTAGTTATAGCGATTACTTTTGAAATAATAAACTGTCTACATATTTTCCTTTCCCGCCTGCCTCGTTTTATTTGGCTACTCCTTATAGAAGCCGCAAGGAAAGGTGGTATGACGGTCAACATAGACAAATTAAAATTGCTGAATTACATCTTTAATTCTTTGGACATATATTTTCTATAAGTGAAAGTGAACCTGATCCAATAAAAACGGAAGCAGTTAGAAGAGTTATCGGTATGAAAAGCCATAAACAACTCAAAACTTTTGTAGGGTTCTGTGGTTTGAATCGCCGATTTGCTGTAGGGTACCGTTCTATTATCATCTGAGCACACGAAACTTTTTAAGAAGGACGCATTATGAAAATAGGATAACGAACATCAAGATACAAATGGTTCAAATGGCTCTAAGCACTACTGGACTTGACATATGAGGTCATCAATTCCCTAGACTTAGAACTACTTAAACCTAACTAACATTAGGGCATCACACACAACCGTGCCCGAGGCAGGAATCGAAACTGCGACCGTAGCAGCAGCGCGGTTCCGGACTGAAGTGCATAGAAACGCTCGGCCACAGCGGCCGGCAACATCAAGATACACCTGAATTAATTTAAAGACAAATTTTTCAGGTACCACTACTTCATCATCCGGATTTGAATAGATGTTCCTGTACCTTAAAGAATTTATTAATGACAAGCAGCCACGTCATTCTTTCTTATCTCTTGCAGTATACGCTACTTTACTTTTTTTGTAAACTACCAACTACAGATCGGGACGTCTACGCATCCACTGCAGGTGGTATGGATAGACAGTATGGAGAGTGACACTGAACATATTCTCCGGAAGTTTGGACTGTAGGAGACGAGATACTGGCGGAAGTAAAGCTGTGAGGACGCGGCCTGAGTTGTGGCTCTCTGAGCACTATGAGACTCAACATCTGTGGTCATAAGTCCCCTAGAACTTAGAACTACTTAAACCTAACTAATCTAAGGACATCACACACATCCATTCCCGAGGCAGGATTCGAACCTGAGACCGTAGCAGTCGCGCGGTTCCTGACTGAGCGCCTAGAACCGCTAGACCACCGCGGCCGGCGCCTGAGTTGTGCTTGGGTAGCTCAGATAGTACAGCACTTGCCCGCGAAAGGCAAATGTCCCGAGTTCGAGTCTCAGTCCGGCACGCTCTTTTAATCTGCCAGGAAGTTTCATATTCTCCGTAAACTGCGTTGAGCAACTAGTTCGAGATACCACACGCAGTGGAAATCTGTATTTTAGACCTTGTAGCTCCAAACAGGCCTGACATTATGGACAGAGACAGTACACAGCCATGATCTCATCATAGCGACAGTGATTGTTGTTGCGTGTCGTAGCAGGCCTAGCCTTTCCTCAGGATGAGGTTGCGAGGGTACTAGTGGACTCGTCAAATATTAGTTAACTTTAGTAAAATTTCTTTAATGGCGAATACTTCATTTGGATGCAATGCTTCTCCAACTGAATGACAAGCACCTGCTGCTTTCTCGTATAGACTGTATGATATGAAGAGTTTTTTCCTTTTTTTTATTTAATCGAATTTTTATGTTTTTCAGAAACTGTAACATCAAATGGTTCAAATGGCTCTGAGCACTATGGGACTCAACTGCTGTGGTTATCAGTCCCCTAGAACTTAGAACTACTTAAACCTAACTAACCTAAGGACATCACACACATCCATGCCCGAGGCAGGATTCGAACCTGCGACCGTAGCAGTCGCACGGTTCCGGACTGCGCGCCTAGAACCGCGAGACCACCGCGGCCGGCACTGTAACATCGTCTAAGCTTTTCGCACTGATTGAAGCATGGTCTTTTCTTAATGTACTTCTGACCATAAAACGATTCTGCTAGCTGGAGTCGAAATTTTTTGTTAACGAACGCCTTTGGCATTTTTATGCAGAAATTTCAATAGCAACTTTCGTCCTCTGACAAATATTTCTTGATATCTAACAGAGAAGTGAAGTACCAGTTTTCACATATTTAGCCTCAAAACATTTTTTAATGTAACGAAGTATTTTCTTAAAAATTTTCATCCCCTTTTGCAGTCCCTTAGGGGTTGAATTTCCGCAAACACGGAAACACATATTTTTCATTTCCAACCGAGAAGTCAAATACAAATTCTCACAGGTGTAGCTTTAAAAATCCCTCAGTAGTTCTTTAGTAATTATTTATTTTCAGAAAGCATTCATTCACTTTTTTACCTCCTCAGTGGTTGAATTTCCAGAAATGATGAAACACATATTTTTTATTTTCTGAGTGAGAAACTAAATACCAGTTTTCGTAGTTCTAGTTTCATAATTCCCTTAGTACTGGCATACTTTCAGAAGGCGTTTCATCCCCTATTTCAACCCCTTAGGAGTGGAATTTCATCCAATCTCTTCTCAAACGGTGCCTGCAGTATAAGATCCACACCCTCTCCATACTTCAAGTTTCTACCCTTAGCAGTTTTGAGAGGCCGACGGTGAGCCAGTGGATCAGTCTGACCCTATTTTGTACCTGAGGGGTTGAATTCCCACAACCAGTGGAACACGTATTTTTTCACTGTAACCGAGAACCCAAATACCAATTTTCCAAAATTAAGGTCTAGAAATGCTATCAGAATGAAATATTTTCATAAATTGTTTCACTCCCTGTTTTACCATCTTACAGGTTGAATTTCTAAAAACAGTGAAACACGCGTTTCTTTGTTTCTAACGGATAAGCCAAATTTAAATTTTCATAGATGTAGTTTTAAAATGCTTTCTTAATAAAATATTTTAATCAGAAATCTTATCCCCTATTTGACTCCCTCAGGTATTCACTTTCCTAAAGCATTGAAACACTTTTTTTTTTTCATTTGTAACCGAAGAGTCGAGTACCATTGCTCAAACATGTAGCTTCAAAACTACTTTAGTAGTTAATTAATAATGATATATTTTCAAAATAGCTTTCACCCATTACTTCTTCCCCATATGGTTAACTTTCTAAAAATGCTGAAAGACGTATTTCTTCATTTCTGATCGAGAAACTAAATATCAGTTTACATAGGTCTAGCTTCAGAATTGGCATAATAGTGTGATCTTTTAAAATGGTCTCACACCGTAGGGCAAATAGTCACACATGGTCTACAGTTTTGCTCAAATCTTTTGAAAAACTTTATCTAGGAACACGAAGTTCTCCACATTTCAATATCTTCCTATAGGCCATACTCAGATGTATCACAATGATTAATGAAAGAGTTGGGACAATTATTCCATGCTCGCTATAGACAAAAGCACAAGAACTAGATAGAAAAATCAAGTGAATTCGAAATATTTATCAATACATTTTAGTATTTAACAGTAATATCTACTGTTCGCCTTGGTACAAAACTTGATAGTATTTTTGGTGCATCTTAAGGTAAAAGACTTAGAATATTATTACAGACAAATATAAGCAGAATAAATGAAAAATGCATATGATAGAAATGTGAAACCAATTCCGTAGAAAGTAGGTGACTGGGACCCAAACAAAATGCATACTAAATCATGTAGAATGAGCGATGAAATGAAATGGTTTAGTTACTGTTATTCTGGAGGGCTTAACATTGAAAGATTGTTCATTAAAATCCAGTTGAAGTTGAAATGGTAAAGCCTGGGATATACTATGTTCTCCAGCACGTAAAAAATAAAGCTTTACCTTCATTTAAAAAAATGTTGGAAGAGAAGATGGTTTATTGAACAACTGTTTTATTTCAGTGAATGCGTGAATTACTGTGAGCTTAGATTAACAGATAATAGTCTGTGACTATTGCAAGCTTGGGCTTGTCGACAGTAATAGGTAGCAGCTGTGATGTGAAGTTTACCTAAGTGCCGTAGTTCTGCAGTCAGCTACAGATAAATGATACTGTGCATTGGTGCGCTGTTCGAGTACTTTCAGAAGTTACTGTATTTTAGAAGTCATGGCAGAAAATAATGACAATGCACATGACGGGTCTCTTTTGCCAGCTTCCAAACAGGAAGCCAGGATGCGATATGAAGTGTGTGCACCACGAAATATTATTATTTAAAGTGCTTTCGTACTGTTTTTATGTGTGTGCATGATGTCAAGACATCGAATTGTCGGACACCGAGTGGAATACAGCAGTTAATCGCAATGAGCCACGCTTATCTGATGTCATTGCCTGTTGTCACTCACCATAGATGTCGAAAAATTGAGGTCGCTCACAGTACTTCATCATGAAAGTATCACAGTCCCAGAAGTCTCAAGCAGAGTAAATCACAAGCTATCACGACATAAAAATGCTTACCTTAAGCCCCAGCGATGTCGACGTCGCGGCCCAAGAAATTGAGCAGCTGCATATGACGTAGAACTCAATATGTAGTATACTAAAAGTAGACCAACAGGAGATCCTCCTCTTGATGAGTCGTCCAATATCTTCGTTATCGAAGACATCCGCTACAGTGACAACGAACATTTATTTTCCAAGAACGGAAAGCACAAGTAGGTTTCAGGACATCAGTCCCAACTTCAGGTGAATCAGCACAAATGTTGACTAATTCGTGATTTTAATTAATATATGCATAGCGTGCCCCACGTCTTTCCTAGACGTTATAGGACGCATGTTTCTCTTGATGGAACATCAAAACCTGCCGTAAATATTATTCGTCCGTGATTTTTTTTTCCACGTATATGCGTCTGGATCACTCCTGCATATTAAAAATAATAAATGTTACTGTCTAAGTAGAATCTGAAATGTATACAAATTAGTTAACTTTTCGTTTGAATTTCAAGCAAACATTCAACTCTATGTGAGTGTTACGATAGTATTTTACATTGGTGCTATTTATATAAATATGCTTGCAAGTGAAACGTTTCTTATTGCTCGTACAATATTAGACTGTGTATGATATGTATTTATAACTATATTTTTGACATACTAGCGTTTCCTACACGTACAGTGTGCCGCCCCCATTCATGAACCGTGGCCGGCCGGGGTGGCCGAGCGGTTCTAGGCGCTTCAATCTGAAACCGCGCGACCGCTACGGTCGCAGGTTCGAATCCTGCCTCGGGCATGGATGTGTGTGTTGTCCTTAGGTTAGTTAGGTTTAAGTAGTTCTAGGGGACTGATGACCTAAGACGTCAAGTCCCATAGTGCTCAGAGCCAGCCATGAACCATGGACCTTGCCGTGGGTGGGGATGCTTTCGTGCCGGAGTGATACAGATAGTCGTACCGTAGGTGCAACCACAACAGAAGGGTATCTGTTGAGTGGCCAGAAAAACGTGTGGTTCTGAAGAGGAGCAGCAGCTTTTTCAGGATTTTCAGGAGGAACAGTCTGAGTGATTGAGTAATCTGGCCTTGTAACATCAATCAAAACGGTCTAGCTTTTCTGGTACTGTGAACGGATGAAAGTAAGGGGAAACTAGATCCGTAATTTTTCCTGATGCCATGGTGGTGTACTGTTGGTTAAGTGATGATGGCATGCTTTTGAGTAAAATATTCCGGAGGTAAAGTAGTCCCCCATTCAGATCTCCGGATGGGGACTACTCAGGAGGACGTAGTTGTCAGAAGAAACAAAACTGTTGTTCTATGAATCGGAGCGTGGAATGTCAGCTCTGGTAATCGGGCAAGTAGGTCAGCAAATTAAAAACGGAAAACGGATAGATTAAAGATAGACATAGTGGGAGTTAGTGAATTTAGGTGGTAGGGGAACAGGACCACTGGTCAGGTGAATACAGGGTTATAAATACAAAATCTAATAGGGATAAGGCAGGAGTAGGTGTAATAATGAATAAAAATAGGAATGCGGATAAGCTCCTATGAATAGCAGAATGAACATATTATTCTATCCAAGTTAGACACGAAGCCCAGACCCACCACAGTAGCGCAAGTTTATATGCCGACCAGCTCAGCAGATAGAGAAGATGTAACTTCCCCCTCACTTATCGACCTTAATGACAGTAAACAATTAAACTGCGTGCACCTAATGGAAATTGGGGAAAAGCAATCGTCACGGAAGTTAATTTGTCGGTAAAGAGGGAGGAAAGGGTTACATCTAAATGAAAGGAAAAGTGAAAATGAAATTGGTGGAAATTAATTTTGAGAAAAGGGTAAAAATAATAAAGAAAGTAAATGAGCGATCGTTACATTAACAATTGGTTGGCGTTAATTATATATTTGAGATTTGGGGAAAATTACGGTCGCCAGTCCTATGGACAACTACTATAATAACTGAATATGAAAGATTAATGCACATATAATTAGCACTAAAAGCGTGGCAACTGAAGATTGACACGTGTTGTGTGAAAACTGAATGTTTGTCAGAAGTAATAAATTTCGCTGCACTCTGACTTAATTTAGCAAAATAATTAATAAAACCGGAAAATTGAAAGTTAATTTAGTAAGTGAAATTAATAGTGAACTTTGTTTCTGAAGCACTACGAAATTCAATAAAATAAGGTTAGTCTTGGGCTACCTCAATAATCATTTGAAAAGCTACTTGAATCTACGCAATTTAGAAATAAGAGATTTAACTTTGAACTTGAATTAAATGATTCTGGACACTTAACAGTAGTAAAACTTGGTACATACCAAGCTGAGCTGCAGTCACAGGTATGCTAAAATGTGGTAACAAAACTAACACTCTTAATTTCTGCTCGTGCAATCTAAATATTGTAGCCAGCTATGAATACTTTAACTGAACTTTGAAATTAGAGCAGTGAAATGGAATGATATTACTTTAATGCTGGCGTATGAATTTCAACGACACTCGGGTTCATTCCAGAAAAGGAAGGGACCCTGCTTGGTAATGCAATTGGGACGATGAGCAACAAAGGTTCATGCTAAGTTGGTCTATTTTTGTGATGCAACAATTTGTAAAGCTGAGGTCTGCCATACAGTTCGAAACTTTACGTGCTTTTGGTCTTCCTTGTTGGCTGATTGAAGGTTTGCAGTCGTCGATCGGGGAGGTGGCGACAGTCACTCATTGTCGGCCGTCGCTGTCGCAGAAGATGGATGTTGGCGCGCCTTCTTCTCGACACGGTCACCAAGCGAAACGGGCTCTTGATGTGCGCCAGCTAATGCTTCCCGTCCGCGACACCGTGTCAGAAATTATCATAGCAAGTAGAGCGCAATTACATGCTGCCAAACCCCGAAAGCGCGGCAACTACAGGGAGCGCCACACAACACACCTGCTCCACCGCCCTACTCCAGCCCGACTCTGCTCTGCCCGCACTCCACGCGGCAGAGTTAACACTACCAGAGATCCTAAACACCATAGTTTTCCATAGGCCAGACCCAGCATAAAAATACAAATAATATTTACAAAACAAACCAATTATACATCGACATAAATGCATGTATATACACACACACACACACACACATATATATATCCTTCAGGTAACAAAATAAGGAAAAAAATTATAGTACTATAGATGGAAACAGGAGGATATGCATTTCTGGCGTTACAAAGAGACAGAACAAATGTGTGACCAGATAAAAGAAAATATTCAGATAGTGAAGAGAGACGATAATTTAATAGTCATGGGGGACTAGAATTCCATAGTAGGAAAAGGAGGAGAGGATAAAATACTAGATGAATATGGACTGAGGGAAGGGAATGAAAGAGGAAGTCACCTGGTAGAATATTGCAAGAGTATAATTTAATCATAGCTAACACTTGGTTTTACGAATCGTTACAGACGGCTGTACACATGGAAGCGACCTGGAAACACCGGAAGGTTTCAGACTGATTATTAATTGTAAGGCTGAGATTTCGGAACCAGATTTTAAATTGTAAGGCATTTCCTGAGGCACATGTGGACAGTGACCACAATTTATTGCTTATGAACTCTAGGTTAAAACTGAAGACATTGCAAAAATTAGGGATTTAAAGAGATGGGACCTGGATAAACTAAAAGAAACAGAGATTGTAGACAGAGAGTGTATAAGGGAAAGATTGACAAGAATGGGGGAAAGGAATAGAGTAGAAAAAAGAATGGGTGTCTTTGAGAGATGAAATAGTGGAGGCAGTACAGGTACAAGTAGGCGAAAAAGACGAGGGCAAGTAGAAATTCTTGTGTAACACAAAGAGATACTGAATTTAATTGATGAAAGAAGAAAATATAAAAATGCAGTAAATGAAGCAGGCGAAAGGGATTACAAACGTATAAAAATTAGATTCACACGAAGTGCAAAAGGCTAACAGAAAATGACAAGAGGACAAATCCAAGGATTTAGAGGCATATGTCACTAGGGGAAAGATAGAAGTCGCCTATCGAAAAATTAAAGATACGTTTGGAGAATGGAGAACCACTTGTATGAATATCAAGAGCTAAGTTGGAAAACCAGTCCTAGGCAAAGACGGAAAAAGTGGAAGTTAAAAGGAATATACAAGGGTCTATACGAGAGAGATGTACTTGGGGGTAATTTTAAGAAAATAGAAGAGAACGTAGATTAAGATGAAATGGTAAGTAAGGTACTGTGTGAAGAGTTTGACAAAACACTGGAGGACTTCAGCCGAAAGAAAACCTCGAGAGTAGACAACATTCTGTCAGATGTACTGATAGCCTTTGGAGAGCCAGCAATGACAGAAATCTTCCATCTGGTGAGCAACTTGTATGAGACAGGCGAAATACTCTTAGACTTCAAGAAGAAAATAATAATTATAGTTCCAAAGAAAGCATGTGATAACAGGTGTGAAAATTACCGAACTGTCTGTTTAATTAGTCACGGTTTGAAAATACTAACAGAATTCTTACAGAAGAATGGAAAACTCATAGAAGCAGACCTCGGGAAAAATCAGTTTGGATTCCCGAGAAATGTAGGAAAATGCAAGGCAATTTTTATCCTACGACTTCTTATAGAAGACATTTTAAGGAACGGCAAACCAGCATTTGTTGATTTAACAGTTTTTGACAATGTAGACTGGATTGTTGTCTTTGAAATTCTATAGGTGACAGCGGTAAAACGCAGGGAGCGTAAGGCTATTTACAGTTTGTACAGAAACTAGGTGGCAGTTATAACAATGAAGGAGCATGAAAGTGAGGCAATGGTAGAGACGAGAGTGAGACAGGGTTATAGCCAATCACCGATGTTGTTCAATCTGTATACAGAGCAAGCAGTAAATGTAACAAAAGAAAAATTTAAATTATTAAATAAAATCCTTGGAGAAGAAATAAAAACTTTGAGATTTGGAGATGACATCGTAATTCTGTCAGAGACAGAAAAGCACAAGGAAGAGCAATTGAACGGAAAGGCCAGTGTCATGAAAGAAGGACATAAGACGAACATCAACAAAAGCTAAACGAGGATACTAGAATGTAGACAAATTAAATCAGATGATGCTGAGGGAATTAGATGTGGAAATGAGACACTTAAAATTGTAGATGAATTTTAGTATTTGAGCAGCAAAATAACTGATGAGGGCCGAGGTAGAGAAGAAATAAAATATAGATTTACAATGGCTAGAAAAGCGTTTCTCAGGAAGAGACATTGGTTAACACTGAGTGTAGATTTAAGTGACAGGAAATCTTTTCTGAAAATATTTGTATGGAGTGTAGCCATGTATGGAAGTGAAACGTGGACGATAAACAGTGTAGGCAAGAAGAGAATGTAAGCTTTTGAAATATGATGCTGTAGAAGAATGCTGAAGATAAGATAGGTATATCAAGTAACTAATGTGGAGGTACCGAACAGAATTAGAGAGAACAGAAATTTGTGGCATAACGTGACTAGAAGAAGGGATCGGTTGATAGGACACATTCTGAGGCATTAAGGGATCACCGATTTAGTACTGGAGGGAAGCGCGGGGGGAGGGGGGGCAGGAGGGAGGGGGGGAATCGTAGAGGGAAACCAAAAGATGAATACAATAAGCAAATTTAGAAGGATGTAGGTTGCAATAGTTACTCACATGAAAAGGCTTGCACAGGATAGAATAACTCGAGGAGTTTCATCAAACCAGTCTTCGGACTGAAGACCATGACAACACCACACTCTATGCATTGCAATCCCTTATACAATTACGAAGCTAAAGTCTATTTGCCATGCAGTCTAAGGTTGTTGCTGCCCTATGCCTATGCTTGGACGTGAGATTAGTCTGGGATACATACGTCAGTTTTTCTGAATTCGAACATTACCCAAATTCCAGCCGTTTGTTTAATTCAGTTCCATCAGCTGTTTCGGTCTGATTTTGTGTCCGTGATTTAGATTGGATTTTTAGGTACTGGTAGGTTCGCAGTTTTGTTTCGCACATGATGCAGACTCCCCAAAATCCGATAGCCTGTTTGCATTGACCTTGGTCAACGAGGGATTAGCCGCCTGGGGTTTATTTGTAATTATCACACGCTTCGTGACCGCTTCACAAGCCGAAGTTTCAACTTTGGCTGCCGCATTTGCAGTAGCGTGAGTACAACTGAGGTGGTTAGCCCAAGAGGGTGCAATCAGGCAGCCCCACTGGGATCAATTGCCTTTTGTGGCCGCTCCACTGGAGTACAGACGCCACTCTGTTGTGAGATGGTTCATCTGCCTTGATGACCGTTGGGATTCACCAAATCTTCTTTGGAAATGACTGGCCATCTTCTTCCGCCCCTCAAATCGTTGACCATTCCACGCTACAATTTTGATTGAGAATGATAATGGAAAAGGATTGGCCTAGGATAGGATAGGATAGGATACAGGGTAGCGATAAGTCGTTGTGGAACACACTTTGTCCGGCTCCTCCCTTTTGGCCTGTCCGGCTTGGGTGACCCGTTTTTTAGCTAAGCTACCGCTAGCATAGCCCTCCGGATCCGGAGCAGGCAAACTTCCTCGCCCGCACGGACAGTGCTACGTTAAGGCGGAGTCCACTGAAGAGGTCTCTTCATTAATAAATAGTGTTTCAGTTTAAGGTTCACTTCATCATCTTGATCCAGTCATTGTCCGACACCAAAGCAGATCAGCAAACAGATGTACACAGAAGGGATCAATTGCAGTAATTGCAATGTGTGTAAGGGTAAGGGAAAGTGGAGTGGAGGACGCAGCAATGACTGCAAGGAAAGTGGGATAGAAATGAGCGGTACCTGTAGCCTCTGAGGAAAGAACCTCATCGTTATGTCCCGAGAGGATGTCATCATTTTGCGGATGCAGGTCATAATGCATCGAAAACGCCTTTATGCAAAAGCGAATGGTACATAACAGATGATTATTATTATAGTTATAGGTGTGGGATAATACATATTCTTGTTTTGTTCGTAGACTGTATCAGTAAGAAATACGTCAAGGATAATGGGGATTTGTTATTTTTTATTTTATTTTTATTGTTATTGGTTTATTTATTTACTTTTTTCACGAATACTCCACATATAGGATGTTCTTATAAGGGGAGGCCAAGTCGGTGGAATCGCAGAATTACTTCAGACCTTGTACACCTTTAGTAGGACATAAAAATAATATAATGCGCACGTAGTAAGGTGCACTAGTCTGGCAATCCCGAAAGTATCGCAAGGGAAGTTTAACATGTCTGTTAAGTGGCTTGTGTGTCTGTGAGTAGCTGCCGGCCGTTAGAGTTCATGCCGGTCATTTGGTTAGCGTTCGAGCTTCGTAGGACCAACGAGTATGTGGGTGCGGTTCGACTCGAGCTTAATTTCAGTCCATACTGTCGGAAGGAAGAAACTCTTGAACATTCCTTGCAAATGCGGGAAAACTACATTCTCTTGATATAGCAGATGCCGTTTCAATTTATGTTTTCCATTTATGTATGACAAACACCATCCTGCAACGTGTGACGTCGAGAGCATATCTGACGTGCAATTCTACATTTCTCTTGTAGTCTGGAACATTGTGACTTACTGTATTACTGGATGACGTCATTTGCAGCATAATTTATCGAGGTTGGACTTGGGCTTTCCAAGCCTGTCCCTCGTCCATAAAAATTTAATTAAAAATAATAAATAGACAAATAATATAAGAAATTCACCATAACTTTGAAAATGCTCGTGTTTTTTTTATTTTTTTACACTGTATTAGCTAGTAAGTATCATACAAAGTAAATAACGTGACCAGTGACGAAAAAGTATAGATTAAAAAATAAGTGTTAGAAGAATTCGTACCGTCGTCTCATCTACGACCATTTTTCTATGAGCGATCGCAACGATTGCTTATAGCCAGCACCTTCGTACAAACACATCAGTTACATAACAGGCGCGTAGATTTTCTCGGAATCGCCAGAGAAGTACACCTTACTACTTGCACACGCTGTTGCTTTAATGAGTTACTAAAGGTCTACAGAGTTTGAAGTAAATCAGTGATGGCTACTTCGTGGCCTCCCCTTGTTAGTGAAGGGAAGCACTTCCAAGCGAAAGAGTCCATCGTAATGCGAGTACATTTTTAAAAAGAATGTCACCTTTACAGACAGATCAGAGGGAACTGCCTGTATCGGCTTCCTCTGTTCAAAAATGTTCAAATGTGTGTGAGATCTTATGGGACTTAAGGGGGGTAGGACGTCAAACGGGCCAACTTGGAGCAGGAGAGGCACCACAGGACATTTTAATTTCCACTGTCTATACTTTTACAAATAAATCCATAAAACTTTAATAGCATGACCAGGAAGGATTCAGGATTCATACTCATAGCAGTGGAAGCTGAAAAACGTAACAAAAAACATTTTTTTTTACATGTGAAATTTCATCATTTTTTCACTTACTACTGGATGCATTTGTTGCTATAGGTATACTTTTCTTCCTAAGTAAGAGAGATTCTTCGATGACTTTTGCACAGCATACAAACCATAGTTACAGGTGTATGAAACTCTAGAAGTTATTTAATTTATGAAAAAATGAATGAACTGTTACATTTTAAACTTCATGTTTAGAAAATATACAAATTTTGAAGTTAATAACCTAAATTTTACCACAGTTTTTAATAGATTTGGAAAATTCTACAGTTTCATACACCTTACGTATGGTTTGTATGCTGTGCAAAATTCATCGAACTATCCCTCTTACTTATGAAGAAAAGTGTACCCATAGCAACAAATGCTGCCATCAGTAAGTGAAAAAATGATGAAATTTCACATGTAAAAAAAGGTATTTTGCTACGTTTTTGAACACCCACTGCGATGGGTGTGAGTCCTCAATCCTTCCTGGTCATGGTGACAAAGTTTTATGAATTTATTTGTAAAAGTATAGACAGTAGAAATTAAAATGTCCTGTTGGGAATCTCCTGCTCCATGTCGGCCCGTTTGACGTCCTACCCCCCTTAACTGCTAAGGTCATCAGTCCCTAAGCTTACACACTACTTAACCTAAATTATGCTAAGGACAAACACACACACTCATGCCCGAGGGAGGACTCGAACCTCCGCCGGGATCAGCCGCACAGTCCATGACTGCAGCGGCTAGACCCCTCGGCTAATCCCGCGCGCCCTTCCTCTGTTCTGGGTATCGTGGCACATTGTCAGGATGTTTCAATATCTGGGAATTTCAGTACGTCGCAAACTGAATACAGGCAGCAGCAGTAGTAGCAGCAACGGCGCAGCACGCGCCTCTGCTGCCGGCCGACGCGACGCCAGCATAACGACGGCACGCCGGCCGGCCGTGCCTGCGCCCGCTGCCAGGCCATTACTGCGCCGGCAGCGGCGGCGACGGCGGGCGGCGCTGCAGGTTATAATGACGCGGCCCGCCACACCCCCTGCAGCGCGGCACGTCCCACACACCTGCTCCGCGCACGTCACAGCTGCCGTTCTGTCCAGCAACGATATGCGCGATACGCCGTATAGTGAAGTTAGATTCCAGGATTTATAGCTATCAACAGAGTTAAACGTAATGTGTCATGATATATCGACAGTTTTCCTAGCTATCTGCCGGCCGCTGGTGGCCGACTGGTTCTAGGTGCTTCAGTCTGGAACCGCGCGACCGCTACGGGCGCAGGTTCTAATGATGCCTCGGGCATGGATGTGTGTGATGTCCTTAGGTTAGTTCGGTTTAAGTAGTTCTAAGTTCTAGGGGACTGATGACCACAGATGTTAAGTCCCATACTGCCCAGAGCCATTTGAACCATTTTTGAAGCCTAGCTATCTTCCGAATGTATGTCAAACTTAGATCCGAACTGCCCTACGTCTACACACCAGTCAGACTGTGAAGTTGACTCGCTGCAGATCGATTTCCATAACATTAACTCTTTCACAACGATGCCCATGGTTTTTCTCTTGCAAGACGATCTTCGAACACGAATCACGTCGCTTCCACCGTGATCCATCCAAATTCAGAACCTAATCCTAGCCGGCCGGTGTCGCCGTGCTGTTCTAGGCGCTTCAGTCTGGAACCGCGTAACCGCTACGGTCGCAAGTTCGAATCCTGCCTCGGGCATGGATGTGTGTGATGTCCTTAGGTTAGTTAGGTTTAAGTAGTTCAAAGTTCTAGGCGACTGATGACCTCAGAAGTTAAGTCGCATAGTGCTCAGAGCCATTTGAACCATTTGAATCTAATCCTACGCTTGTAGACTAATCACACTGTAAATTAAACTGTGGGATAGCTTAATGTACCAAGATGGAGCGCCAATGTTAGATTATATTATATTAGATTAGATTAATTATTCATTCCATAGACCCACAAAGGAGGGAATCCTCCTGGGTGTGGAACATGTCAGATAAACACATTACAAAAATGTAATTCGAAAAACTTGAGTTTCATCAATTTAAAGATCCTCAGTCAATAAACAGTAAAATTATATATATGAATTAAATTTAAACTTCCAATATTTACAGGTTTAATACTTACATCTGCTTTCATTAAATCCATCATTCAGACATTTGCTAGTTTCATGGCTATTACAACCAAGTATTGTCAAAAATTAAAGTAAGTTATTCATTTCAGTGATCCTTACTTAAGAAGATTCAGATTATGTACCACATTTAAAATTCAACTTCCACTATTTACAGACTTAAGACTTACATCTGCTTTCCACACATCCATCTTTCACACAGTAGGTAGTTACTTGGCTGTTATAACCAAGTATTGTCAGAAATTAAATTATAATAAATTTTCATTAATATGGTCTACTGTACTTGTTGAGAAACTCATGGATGCAATAGAAGGAGTTGGCCACCAAAAATTCTTTTAAATTGTGTTTAAATTGTGCCTTGTCTGAAACTTAACTCTTAATGGTTGCTGGTAACTTATTGAAAATATGCGTTTCTGAATACTGGACTCCTTTCTGGGCAAGAGTAAATGATTTTAAATCTTCATGTATATTATTCTTATTCCTAGTATTGATACTGTGTACTAAGCAGTTTTTTGGAACAAGAAATGTATGTGAATGAAAAGTGGTATCATGCGCTGTATACAGGATGTAAATTATAAGTTGACAAACCAGAATAACACGAAAAATAAGCTTCACACGAAAACATGTATTGAAACCAAAGTTGATTATTTTCGATGGGGACATCTGCTGGTGCTAAAATTAACCCACCACCACATCTCCCTGGGTTGGGGTTGGAGGCAACTTTAAAATTTCAAATGGCAACCCCCCCCTTTTTTTATTGCAGATTCGGATTCTACATAAACAACTACATCCATTTTGTTTTAAACATTTGTTTTGATTCTTGGTAGTTGGCCCTGTAATTCAAGAAACTCCACGTTCTCATAAAGGTGTGAACAATGTGATTTAAATCAATAAATTTATGAATTTCGTTTTCTACGTTTTCCCACCCGAAACTAAAAGACTCAAACTAAGCAAGCACCGCAGTTGTGAGACTTCTCGACATACAAGTGTGATTACTCCGAACCTAATAAAAAATTAGGTTCGTGAGTTAGTGAGTATTTAAGTTAATGAGTTCACTGGTTAGTAAGTAGGATGTTTGGTTAGTTAGTTAGCTAGTTATATGATTTGTTCGATAATTAAAAGTTGTGTGGCCTCATGACCACGAAATAGACAAAACTTATCGAACTCTGCGGAAGAAATTAATGTTTGGGTCAACATTTGTAAAACTGTAATTCATCCCTCTCAAACTCACCCTATAGGGAGAGAGGGAGGGTTTTAGTTTCAGCGAATCAAATTTTACGAAGTAAATAAGCATTTTTTATTTATCTGTAACGATTTTTTACGCAAAAATGAGAACATTGATTTTCTTGAATTACAGCGCCAACTACCGAGAATCAAAACAAATGTTTAAGACAAAATGGACGTAGTTTTTTAATGTAGAATCTGATTCTGCAATTAAAAATGGTGGTTCCCATTTGAAATTTTAAAGTTTCTTCCCGCCCCACCCCAGGCGGCTGGGGTGGCGGGCTAATTTTAGCACCAGCAGCTGTCCCTCTCGAAAATAATCAACTTTGGATTCTTCACATTTTTTCGTGTGAAGCTTATTTTTCGAGTTATTTTGGTATGTCAACTTAAAATTTACATCCTGTATATCATCGAAATCCATAAAGTTCTCATAAGTGTATATAAACGTCATAAGTATTTTGCAGATTGCATTTTATAAACAATGGTTCACGGCCAAATAAATGTTCGTTGTTATCTTATTAATTGGTTGTTTGTACAAGCACCTTACCACTCAACTCACTCGCTGCCCTACCATTATAAGCATGTTGGATACAGACAAAGCTCTGGGAGATACTGAGCTATTACACTGAGTCGACAACAGTCTTGCCATAGAGATATGTACGTATACAGACGGCGGTAGTGTCACGTGCACAAGGTATAAAAGGGCAATGCGTTTACAGAGCTGTCATGCGTACTCTGGTGACTCATGTGTAAAGGTTTCCGGCGCGGCTCTGGCCGCACGACGAGAATAAACAGACTTTGAAGCCGGAATTGTGCTTGGTGGAAGACGCATTGGACATTCCAGTTCGGAAACTTTGAGGGAATTCAATATTCCGAGACCCACAGCGTCTAAGTGTGCCGTGAATACCAAATCTGAGGCATTACCTTTCCCCACGGACAACGCAGTGGTCGACGGCCATCAACTACCGAGAGTAGCAGCGTATCCGTAGAGTTGTCAGTGCTAACAGAAAAGAAGCACTACGTGAAATAGCTGCAGAAATCAATGTGGGATGTACGACGAACGTATCCGTTAGGAAAGTGCGGCGAAATTTAGCGTTAATGGCCTATGAAAGCAGGCAACCGACGCGACTGCCTTTGCTAACAGCACGACATCATCTGCAGCACCTCTCCTGATGTTGGTGGGACCCTAAACGATTGGAAAATCGTGGCCTGGTCAGATGAGTGCCGATTTCAGACAGTAAGAGCTGATGGTAGTGTTCGAGTGTGGCGGTGACTCCACGAAGCAATGTATCCGATGTGCCCACAAGGCAATGTGCAAGCTGGTGGTGGTTCCATGATGCTATGTGCTGTGTTTACATGGAATGAACTGGGTCCTGTGGTCCAACTGAACCGATAATTGGGGGAAAATGTTTACGTTCGGCTAATTGGAGACCATTTGCAGCTGTACATGGACTTCATGTTGCCAAACAATGAGACACTGTGCTACTGGGCCACAGTTGTTCATGGCTGGCTTGAAGAACATCCTGAAAAATTCTAGCGAATGATTTGACCTCCCAGATCGCCCGACATGTATCCCATCAATTAATTATGGGATATAAAAGACAAGACAGTTCGCGAGAAATATCCTACATGGGTAACACTTTCGCAGTTATGGACGGCTATAGATTATGCAAAGCTCAATATTTGTTTATGGGACGTCCAACGACAAGTTGAGTCCGTGCCACATCGATTTGCTGCACTATTCCGGTTAAAAGGAGACATGACACGGTATTAAGTGGCATCCGATGGCTTTTGTCATATCAGTGAAGCATTGTTCAGTAAAGAAAAGCACTGAACAATTACAGGAGAGGGATAAATACAAGGCAGTACCCATCAATGTGGATTATTTTGGCATTGAGGGGTTACGTTCTTAAAGGGAACATTGGTGGCGACATTAGGAATTCCTGAGGAGGGTTGCTGCACAAAAGAGTAGCAGGAAATGAGGCACATGATGCTGTTAGGGCTACATTTCGTGAAAAGGGGAAGCCTTAGAAGGCAACAAAGGAAGCACAGATGGCGGAGGAAATATCAGAAGAGCAGAGTAGCCCTTGGGGAGCGGGAATTATAACTGTACGAAAGGACTCTATGGACAGTTCGAGAAACTATCGATTCTATTGAGATTACCACCACATCAACTGCTGTAACCACGAACGCAACGGTCACGGAGTTGCCGAGAACGAAACACGGCGGCACCAAACGGGAGCGGCTCGCGAGCAAACATACGAACGGGAAAGGACGGACGCGAACAACGACGGACGACCGAGCAAGACCTTACGAACAACAACACGCAAGAAGCAAGGGGTCACAAGCGACTACCTCACGAATCCACAACGTCCACTCGTACACGGAAACAAAGTAAAGTAAACACGTTGTCTGTAGGCGAAATGTCGATAGACTCACACGAATATCAGACTGCTTCTCTGAGCTTTATTTCTTTTCTTTATTGTTAATTTCACACCTGATACAGGTAGGCCAGCAGCGACATACTACGCCGCTCTTCGGCCACAGATAAAACTAAGGATACAAAAGAAGACAATCGTAGAACAGACATACAAAATTAAAACACACGGAACAGAGTCCAAAAGAAAAAGGTTCAGACACGTGGACACGCACAGAGATGACAGGTGACACACCCGAACGTTGGAGCACAAACGACGAAACACTGGAACACTTGAACACGAACTCGACGGCACACACAAACACTAGGCGATGATCTCCGGCGCGCGAAAGTTCACTATACGTGTGCGAGTCCGGAGACCTCCAAAAGGGGAAAAAGGGGGAGGGGCGGCGGAGGGAGAGAGAAGGGTGTAGATTCCAGTGGCAGAGGAGATGGGAGGGGGAGAATAGAAGGTAGGGGGTTAGGGGAAGCTTGCGGGGAGGAGGGAGGGAGGAAAGGAGGAGGGAGAGAAGGGAGGGAGGGTGTGCCCTCGGGAAAAAAACACAGGGTGCAGTATAGGAGGATCAATGTTGGTAGGAGGGGTAGATGGAGGGGATGAGGGCATCATCAGGGAGAGGTAGTTGGCGGAAGCCACCTTGGGCGAGGGTATGGATCTCGAAGCTGAACGTTTTTTTCTTTTTTTTTCCTTTATTGAATCTCAATTCCCCCCGAAGGGGGCGGGCTGGCAGCAGCTTAGTACGCTGCTCTACAGCCTACAGACTTTCGCTGAGCGAGAGGCAGGCGCTTAAATGCAGGATAGGGTTCCTCGCTATTGGCTGCTGGGACCCGTGCTCCACCGTGGCTCTCTCACGTCATACGCGGGCCAGGTACGCGCGCAGCCAGGCGCGACGGCTTCAGAGACATCTGGTGGTAATCGAGGTCCATACCGTCTGGTGCGGATTCGAAACCCGCGGCGCTATGTACCAGACGATCAGAAAGACTAAAACAGATGCCTGCCCAACTCCAAACATCACAGACACGATTGATAATCTTAGACAGTGCTGGTATGTCAACGCACTTGAAGAAAGAGTGCTGCCCATTAGAAGTGTTTCTAGAGGACACAGTGAACACAGTATTTTCGGCACCTTGGGACATTAACAGCATTGGTGAATGCCGTTTCGTTTAAAGAATGTACCAGAAACACTCCAGCGGTTATTGAATGGGGTATTGCCTTATCAGTGTCTAGTGTATCTAAGTGATATAATTGTTTTTCCAAGGGATATGGAGGAACATGGACATAACTGAGGAAGGTGTTGAAGAGGTTGCAAGCTGCACATCTAACACTGAGTACGAAAAAATTTCACTTCGCATTGCAAGAAGTAAATTATCTGGGTCAAATATTTTGTAAGAATGGGGCGAGGATTTATCCGAGATTGCTATAGATGGTACAAGATTTTCACAGCTTGGAAAGAGAAAGGAGTTAAAACCTATTCTAAGCTTCGTAAATTATCATAGAAAATTTACGAGAGGATTTGCAGGTATAGCACAGCCACATATGCAGTCACTGAAGAAAGATATCAAGTTGGTATGGTCTGAATAGTGTCAGGACAAGTTCGTTCAAAACAAGCAGACGTTAACGTCATGTCCAGTGACGTTGTTCCTAGATTTTCGTAAGGAGTTTATACATTACTGACCATTAAAATTGCTACACCACGAAGAAGACGTGCTACAGACGCGAAATTTAACCGACAGGAAGAAGATGCTGTGATATGCAAATGATTAGCTATTCAGAGCACACACACAAGGTTGGCGCCGGTGGCGACACCTATAACGTGCTGACATGAGGAAAGTTTCCAACCGATTTCTCATACAAAAGCAGTAGCTGACCGGCGTTGCTTGGTGAAACGTTGTTGTGATGCCTCTTGTGAGGAGGAGAAATCCGTACCATCGCGTTTCCGACTTTGATAAAGGTCGAATTGTAGCCTATCGCGATTGTGGTTTATCGTCTCGCGACGTTGCTGCTCGCATTGGTCGAGATCCAATGACTGTTAGCAGAATATGGAATCGGTAGGTTCAGGAGGGTAATACGGAACGCTGTGGTGGATCCCAACGGCCTCGTATCACTAGCAGTCGAGATGACAGGCATCTTATCCGCATGGCTGTAACGGATCGTGCAGCCACGTCTCGATCGCTGAGTCAACAGATGGGGACGTTTACAAGACAACAACCATCTGCACGAACAGTTCTACGACGTTTGCAGCAGCATGGACTATCAGCTCGGAGACCATGGCTGCGGTTACCCTTGACGCTGCAGCACAGACAGGAGCGCCTGCGATGGTATACTCAACGACGAACCTGAGTGCACGAATGGCAAAACGTCGTTTTTTCGGATGAATCCAAGTTCTGTTTACAGCATCATGATGCTCGCATCCGTGTTTGCGACATCGCGGTGAACGCACATTGGAAGCGTGTATTTGTGATCGCCATACTGGCGTATCATCCGGCGTGATGGTATGGGGTGGCATTGGTTACACGTCTCGGTCACCTCTTGTTCGCATTGACGGCACTTTGAAGAGTGGATGTTACATTTCAGATGTGTTACGACCCGTGGCTCTACCCTTCATTCGATCCCTACATTTCAGCAGGATAATGCTCGATCGCATGTTGCTGGTCTTGTGCGGGCCTTTCTGGATACAGAAAATGTTCGACTGCTGCTCTGGCCAGCAAATTCTCCAGATCTCCTACCAATTGAAAAGTCTGGTCAATGGTGGCCGAGGAGCTGGCTCGTCACAATACGCCAGTCACTACCTTGATGAACTGTGGTATGTGTTGAAGCTGCATGTGCAGCTGTACCTGTGTACGCCATCCAAGCTCTGTTTGACTCAATGCCCAGGCGTATCAAGGACGCTATTACGGTCAGAGGTGGTTGTTCTGGGTACTGATTTCTCAGGATCTATGCCACCAAATTGAGTGAAAATGTAACCACATGTCAGTTCTAGTATAATATATTTGTCCAATGAATACCCATTTATCGTCTGTATTTCTTCTTCGTGTAGCAATTTTAATGACCAGTAGAGTATTGTGTAATATCATGCTCACAGAGGCGTTTTGAGCCAGGACGACGGTGGAGAGCTACATCTTATTGTTTTGCAAGACCACTAAATAGCGTGCAGAGAAATTATTCTGCGGTGTGGGGAGATGGGACTAGATGAGCATTAAAACTCAGTGAATTTGAGTATAGAGTAGCCACAAAAGCACGGAAGACGCTTGGAAATGCTGGCGTACTAAGTAGAAAGACAGCACGTATTCAAGCATCAGGTCAACACCTTGCTGAGTGGGAAGCAGCAGAGAACACTGATGGAGAGTATAAGCAGTACAGCAAACAGCAGCAGCAGTTTGACGTGCAGCCTAGATTCTTGTGTATGGAAACGAAACTAGGACCATGGGTAGTTGTAGCAGGAAACGCGTGGGAAGAATTACTGAAGGAAATGCTTGTTCACGTTTTATGTGACTATGGAGGGTGCAGAACGTCGAACTGGAGGGTGGCAGAAAAGTACTGGTGGAGAAGACGAATGAATGAGATCGGTCATTACTTTAGGAATTGTGTACAATGTGCGCTGCATGTGGATTTGATACAGAAAAAGGAGTAGTGCCAAAGCTCCCAGAAGCAATGGAACCTTTTAGTTTGGTTGGGATGGATGAGTTAGGACCGTTCAACCAAACACCAGTAGAAAATAGTTTGGTGTTAATAATCACAGACAATTTCCCTTATTAAACCGACATGAAACAGATGCCACACCAGCAGCCGATCACAGTGACGTAAGCGTTGATGAGGAGACGGGTATTGACGGTTGGAGTGCCAGAAAGAATAACATCTGATCAATTAAGGTAATCCATGTCTGGTCCAAGCCTGAAGATCTGTCTGTTCGTGAATGTGAAGAAATTAAGTACTAGTGCACTTAGTAAAACAGAATTCTTATCATCCTTTCTTGAAATATTGATTCCCCGAATTTTTGTTCTTGAAAAGCTATTTTACACAATTTTAATCGAATGGGACCCAAACAATTATGATTTTCCAAGAGAGATGAAATGGTTCAAATGGCTCTTAGCACTATGGTACTTAATATCTGAGGTCATCAGTCCCCTAGAACTTAGAACTACATAAACCTAACTAACCTAATGACATCACACATATCCATGCCCGAGGCAGGATTCGAACCTGCGACCGTAGCGGTCGCGTGGTTCAAGACTCAAGCGCCTAGAACCGCTCGGCCACACCGGCAGGCCAAGATAGATGACACAGGGCTTGAGGCATTGATTTAGTACTCTTAAGAAGCAAAATTATAACCTTCCCACTTGACTCCCTAATTACAAAAGAGAAAATAGTCTAGCGGCACTTTCTTCGACAAGGTCATACCCATTTCTCTCCACAAACTTTACTTCCATAAGCAAGCTAGCTATGAGATGCTAAACTCGTCCTTTCTCTCGATCCATATCTGTGACATTTTCTGCCAAAGGCTAATCTCTTGATAACAGCCCGGTATGCTAATGTCACGCAAACATCCATTTACGTAAGCCTGCTCATAGCTGGCTGCGGCGTGAGTTATCCACGGATTACAACGTATGCACACCGTTAGCACAGCGTAACCTCCAGCGACTCATCGTGTCTCTCGACAAAACTGTTGCTTTGTGCTTTAGCACTTTCAGCTCTCGAGCATCCATTAGCGTGTTAAAGCAGATACTTGCTCGCTCACTTAAAGGAGTGCTCACAGTGTGGCCACTGAACCGATTCGGGGAATTCTGGTGACTTTGTTCTACAGCGCACTAAGCCTACTTATTTTGTTAGCCTAATATTTCGTTGCGATCAGAACAATCCCAGTGAGGCGTTAAGGGACAAGTGTAGTAAATTATAGTCAACATCTAAAAACCATAAGAAGAACAACTGTATACAACAAACTCCATCAACAAAGAATAATTTTTACTGATGAAAATCAGAGAGTCTTGGCGTGACGTCTTCAGAAAATATACATGTAATACCAAATAGATAAATGAGGGAACTGGAGTAAGGAAAAGAACTATCATTGTAAATGACGCAGATTCTCCACCAAACGGAATTGCGCTAAAAGGTAATGACTTCGGTTCATATTGTTTCAGTTGCGTCTGCACTTCATGACATCGGTTTTTGCAGGATTCTCGAACATATTCTCAGTTCGAATATAATGAATTTCCTTGAGACAGAGAAGTTGCTGTCCATGCATCAGCACGGCTTTAGAAAGCATCGCTCCTGCGAAACGCAACTCGCCCTTTTTTCACATGATATCTAGCGAACCATGGATGAAGGGTATCAGACGGATGCCATATTCCTTGACTTCCGGAAAGCGTTTGACTCATTGCCCCACTGCAGACTCCTAACTAAGGTACGAGCATATGGGATTGGTTCTCAAATATGTGAGTGGCTCGAAGACTTCTTGTCCTCGATTATTGTTCATCGGAGGTGAGGGTATCGTGTGGAGTGGCCCAGGGAAGTGTGGTAGGTCCGCTGTGGTTTTCTATCTACATAAATGATCTTTTGTATAGGGTGGATAGCAATGTGCGGCTGTTTGCTGATGATGCTGTGGTGTACTGGAAGCTGTCGTCGTTGAGTGACTGTAGGAGGATACAAGATGACTTGGACAGGATTTGTTATTGGTGTAAAGAATGGCAGCTAACTCTAAATATAGATAAATGTAAATTAATGCAGATGAATAGGAAAAAGAATCACGTAATGATTGAATACTCCATTAGTAGTGTAGCGCTTGTCACAGTCTCGTCGATTAAGTATTTGGGTGTAACATTGCAGAGCGATATGAAGTGGGGCAAACATGTAATGGCAGTTGTGTGGAAGGCGGATAGTCGTCTTCGGTTCATTGGTAGAATTTCGGAAAGATGTGGTTCATCTGTAAAGGAGACCGCTTATAAAACACTAATACGACCTATTCTTGAGTACTGCTCGAGCGTTTGGGATCCCTATCAGATCGGATTGAGGGAGGACATAGAAGCAATTTAGAGGCGGACTGCTGGATTTGTTGCTGGTAGGTTTGATCATCAAGCGAGTGTTACGGAAATGCTTCAGGAACTCGGGTGGGAGTCTCAAGAGGAAAGGAGGCGTTCTTTTCATGAATCGCTAGTGAGGAAATTTAGAGAACCAACATTTGAGGCTGACTGCAGTACAATTTTACTACCGCCAACTAATATTTCGCGGAAAGACCACAAAGATAAGATAAGAGAGATTAGGGCTCGTACAGAGGCATATAGGCAGTCATTTTTCCCTCGTTCTGTTTGGGAGTGGAACAGGGTAGAGAAGTTGCTACTTGTGGTACGAGGTACACTCCGCTACGCACCGTATGGTGGATTGCGGAGTATGTATGTAGATGTAGATGTAGATTTGAACTCGTTTAGTGGTTTAGAATTCTGGAGCACAATGAAGCGGGTAAGACGCAAATCGGATATTTAGTAGCTTCGAACATTTCGCAAAGAGTCATTTCACGATATTCGTGATGGCTTTGAAAATGAGAAAATGTAATTCGTTGGTCTCAATATAGTCGACCAAAGGCAATCAGTGCGCAGTAGATGAATCTTTGAATGTCACCGGGTGAAGAAATAAATACATCTAAATCTGCTACACTGTTGCTCACATTCCCTTCTGATGGCACCGGAGTTAGTTTCCACAGTAATTTTGTGCCGGACGTTCACAGCAGTTTACCTGTATGCAAGATATCCGGCTGTATAACTCCGTTCAAGACAATGCAATTTATCTCTTTTATCGTGGAGTCATATATTCATTATTGTAACGCATCGCTTCTGTTTGCAAAATAATGCTGCGCCTTCGTAAGCGAGTATGAGCGGGGTTTGACGTTTCGTTGGCCACGAGGCAGTAGGAGATGGCGCACAAGCACTATAAAAAAAGTAATCTGCCACGTCTTTTTTAAAACAGCCATTTCGTCTTAATCAAATTAGCGAAGCCACAGAATACCTAAATCTGGATGGTAGGACATAAAGTCACCCATATGATTATAACGGGGGAGGGGAGGGGGGGGGGTTGCTAGACCTGGGGTGTATGGAGAATTATGAATATTATGAATATTTTGGAAGACGAATCTTGACTTGTAAGTAGTTATTGAAAAGTTTCAGCTCCGACCCCGTTAAAAACCTGCGCAGTACCGAATTTTAAAACATTTTCTTGAAAGAAAACGATCTGACTACATTAATTTCATCATTTCTTTGAGATTAGAGAATGGAGGGGGAGAATCTCCTTCTCCTTGGATATTTCCGCCCTTTGTAGGACGAGACTAGCCACTACGCCGTTCCAGTCAGTAAGGACATTCATCTGAATTGAGAGAGATTGTCGGTACAATCTCATGACAACCTTGAATGAAAACTATTTTGGTGGATGCTGTACGTGGCGTGACGAAGAACTACATTGAACATGGTCAAGGAGTTTCATATATTAGGTTAGCTCCACAGCTACAACGATGAGGCATTACAGTTACACAAAACGTGCAATGGACGTAGACATCTTCATGGCCTACGATGCTCCTCAGTATTAAGCCTTTTGTTTTGTATTGTGGAAATAATTATTCATTGTTTGAATTTGCTGCTTTGAACACGTATCACTTGGGCAGTTAAGGAGATTTGGATTACAGCGTATTATTTTTTTTATTTTTTCAATAAATTAAACAGGCAGCTCATTATTTTGGTTCTCATTCTTGCCTGAGCTACTCATTTCATCAGGTATGTAAATGACCGTAGTTTGGAGCTTTGTTCAACGACGTACTGTAACGAATCATTTCAGCACGCATCCACAGATCGTCCTGAAAGCTGGCATGGTCGCCAGAACCAGAAATGCCCAATGAAAATGCGTTTATTCAGCTCCTGACACGCCGGCCGGAGTGGCCGTGCGGTTCTGGGCGCTACAGTCTGGAACTGAGCGACCGCTACGGTCGCAGGTTCGAATCCTGCCTTGGGCATGGGTGTGTGTGATGTCCTTAGGTTAGTTAGGTTTAATTGGTTCTAAGTTCTAGGCGACTGATGACCTCAGAAGTTAAGTCGCTTAGTGCTCAGAGCCAGCCAGCTCCTGACAATGCGTGGCAGGCCTAAATCTTGAAACAACTTCATGGATCTTTCCTGACCTCGTGAATTCAGAGAAGGGTGGTGGACCCCCCATGTGAAGAAGAAGGCAACTCGTGAACCCTTTGCCTCTGGAGATGATGATGTGAAACGGAAAGTCAGGTCCAGATATATCGCAAGTGATGCCATTGACAAACAACCCTTGTTCCTGCAGTTCTAAACACTGTAAGCTACTGAGGCGATCTTGGTCGTAGTAGGTACAGACGATCACTTAGGGATCTGCTACTGAAAAGAGCAATTCGACCCTACTTTTAGGAAGGGCTCGTTTTTACTTCCATTTACCTTCACAAGGCACTCAGATGCAAGGATTGTTGGTTCTAATGGCTTAATTCAGTCCTACCTAGTGAGGAGGGGAGCCTTGAGGAAACTGGTGCGTCTGAGAGCATAGGAGATACTTCTGGTAGCACCAGACGAGGTCCCACACATTGCTCTCCAGAGTTGCCGCAGTACTGGGCTGAGTGAGTTGCCGTAAACACCACAAAACAGCTGCCCACGCAGTCGTGCTTGGACAGCTTATACAGCCGGCACGGTAGCTCAGCGTGTTCGGTCAGAGGGTTAGCTACCCTCTGTAATAAAAAAACTGAGTTAATGGATCAACTTAAACGGATGTCTTACGTCGTCCGCCCCGAGCAGATGCAACGAACAAAAGCGAACAAAATAAGATTAAAAAAAAAAGTCTGTAAAATGCTGGCTTGAGGAAGACAAAGGCCCCGGGTTCGAGTCTCGGCCTGCAAATAATTTTAATCTTCCAAGAAGTTTCATATTAGCGCACATTCCGTTGCAGAGTGAAAGTTTAATTCTGAATAGATTCCCAAGGCAGCGGCTAAGCTATGTCTCCGCAATATCCTTTCTTCAAGGGGTGCTAGTCTTGTAAGGTTCACAGGAGAACTTTTGTGAAGTTGGGAGGGTAGGAGACGAGGTACTGGCGGAGGTACAGCTGTGAGGCTGGATCCTGCGTTGCGTTTGGGTGACTCAGTCGGTAAAGCACTCGTCCGGGAAAGGGAAGAGTTCTGAGTTCGAGTCTCTGAGCAGTACACAGTTTTAATCTGCAAGGAAGTTCCATGCTTCAGGATCTCTGTGCCTTCAGTGAGCTTTCGTTATTCAAATCTGTAAAATTTTAACATCTTTTAAGTGGTAATGTACGAAAGTTAAGTCTAAAAGCAGTTTTTTGTTGTTATTATCACCTTCATTTTACATTCTAGAATAAGGCAGGACCCTCTATACATTAGCGAACGTTGGTAGCTTGTCATTTCTCACTAAATGACGCTAATGTACACTGGTTAGCGAGTTAACACATCATTAAAGGTATTTTTATATTGTAAATAAGATAATGACAAAAAACTGCAAGTGTTTTAGACCTAATGTTCGTAGATAAGTTATTACTTAAAACACGTTCAAATTTTACTGATTTTAGTAAAGAAAGTCCAAGGACGAAGGCACAAAGATGGTGAAACCTGTTGGAATGCATTGAAAGAACAGTTTTGCATAACAGGCGGACCTTATACCGAGTAATTTTATCTGCAAACCCAGCAAAAACAAGAGCAGCATAACATAGCGATGCAAATGTGACAGATTTCGTTGTGGAACACTCCACGGAAATAAGGAGGCTTGTGCGGCTTTCCTAGTTGTCTAATGTCAATCTTACTGAACGCATCTTGGACGCCAACAAGCAAGTGGTGTGCTTTTCGTATCCAGCTCAGGGTAAGCTCTGTATCGGCGACTGTTAACTGTCATAGATGAGAGTCTCTGAATGATATTTTCGCCATTTGACTGTACGACGTTGTTTTTGCTATCCCAACACTGCCGTACTTGATAACGGCTTAAGGTCGGAATCATGATAGTGATATAAAATAGAGAAATTATACAGCCAAATGGTCGAAATATTATGATATGACTGTGGTCCAGAAAGATGAAAAGTTTTTCGTTGTTGTGGTAATGTAAGGTATTACGGGACCAAACTAACTTACGCTAAGTACAACGCACACACCCATGCCCGAGGGAGGACTCGAACCTCCAACAAGGGGAGCCGCACGGACCGTGACGAGGCGCCTGAGACCGCGCGGCTAAAAGTTTATCGACAGATGAAAGTGGCTCTCTTTCAGTTTCCCGTGGATGGTAAGTCACGGCGCTTCACCTCCGTCATCGGAGCGAAAAAGGGGTGCCTATCACATACAACTGCTCATCGACGTATTGCTCACAATAATGCGAACGGTTTCCAACCTTTCGAAATATTCCTTTACGCCGCAGCAGTTACCTCAGTTATTTTAAACGTTTTTACGTTTTGGTCGTATTTATTGTCCCAACTAATGGATTTATACGCAGTGGTCTTCCATGAAGGTTTGTAATTTGATCACTGCAAACGAAATCGTCTGAAAATCCGATGCATATCTGTCTAATCTGCAGTTAGTTTCTGCGTACTGCCATCATCACGATGTTTGGGAGAAAAGGGGGACGGGGGGGAGGGGGAATCGACAAACAAATTTGAAATGAATTCTTTACAACTATGACGTTCTGCAGCTGTCTGAGTGAGTTACATTGTGAATCGGCACTCTTTCGATTGCTGGTACACCTGCGTTGCCGGGGAGTAGAGCAGAGAGCGGCCGTAGAGCCGCGCCTCTCCGCTCTCTTGTTAGCCGGCCCTTGGCACACGGAGGGGATTCCTTATCCTGCAAGTCATTCTTTGTCCAGGTCCTCGTTCTCGGTAACAGGCTGCGAGTCACGAACTTGGCGCTCCTATTTCATAGCAGGAGGCTCTGGCAGGCCATCTCAGACCTTGCGGTCGTCTTATGCCCCGCCCCGTCACGGGCCCCTCTGCGTGGAGAAGGTCAAAGCCTGATAAAGTGTAAACTCTGCCTCGAGTCGCCACTTCTTTAGCGCTTGTTGAGACAGTCTATAAAACTGCCCCACATTCAGTTCATGTAGCATCCACTTATCGATTTTCTTTGTGACAAAGAAAGAGAGACGTAGTATTTCTACATAGGAAAGTGGTTCCCTGGCAAACAAACGAGAGAGAGAAGTGGCCGTATATTTCTACAATCTGTTCTCGGTAAATTAGTCACGTGGATTCTCTATAAAACTCCCTTCTTCAGTCAAAAACCACCATTGCCTTTGTCATGTTAGAAATTGTATTGAAAAGTTCAAATGGTTCAAATGGCTCTGAGCACTATGGGACTTACCATCTGAGGTCATCAGTCCCTTAGAACTTAGAACTACTTAAACCTAACTAACCTAAGGACATCAAACACATCCATGCCCGGGGCAGGATTCGAACCTGCAACCGTAACAGTCGCGCGGTGCCGGACTGAAGCCACAACGGCCAGCGTGTTGAAAGGCTTCTTGCTTATTGTTAGTTCTTTCCTTGTAAGAAGCAGTTACGTTTCGCGACCTGCTAAAATATAACGTGTTCGTTGATTACTCGTGTGCTCAATCTGAAAGTACTACTGCACCAGAAGAATCAGATCCCGCACAATATCAGATAGCTACTGTAGCTGTACAGTCTCAGTGTTCTGCAACCCTCCTGAGTCTAAATTCTAGAAGACCTGATGACAAGCATCCTCAGCATTGTACGTCCATAATACCTGATGTTACGTGTTTCCAGCCTTCAGTTTCCGAAGCACAAAAGGAATAAGGAAGCCGGCCTTCCGTTTTGGGAGCAGAAACGTCACCACATATGTCATTGAGGCCAAATCCAGTAGAGACACGAACATTATCATTGGAAACAAGTGCATTTCTAATATCACCTGAATTACTGATGCTACCCCCACAACAAAAGGAGAGGGTTCACAACAAAAATGGAAAAAAATCTGAAATGGAGGCAGCGGAGAAGAAAAACAAATTGAAGAAGAAACATTGAAAACTAAAAACAATGGAACATAGGACAAAGACACTAAAAATAAAAGGTGTCCAAAGAGCTAGCTTTCTTTTCAGTCATGTGGAAATAGCAATGTTAAGCAAAAGAAAATGAAAACAAATGTTGGTTATGATGAAGATGACGATGACTCGAATGAAGATGAAGAGGCTTGCATATTCAGCATTGAATCATGTTGTAGCTCAAAGAATAAGAGGAGGGGGGGGGGGGCGATGGATTCAGTGCCTGAACTGTAAAGCATGGCTGGCCGAAGTGGCCGTGCGGTTAAAGGCGCTGCAGTCTGGAACCGCAAGACCGCTACGGTCGCAGGTTCGAATCCTGCCTCGGGCATGGATGTTTGTGATGTCCTTAGGTTAGTTAGGTTTAACTAGTTCTAAGTTCTAGGGGACTAATGACCTCAGCAGTTGAGTCCCATAGTGCTCAGAGCCATTTGAACCATTTTTGTAAAGCATGAGCCCACGAAGCACGTACAAACTGAGAAGAAGAATGTGTAACAGTTGTCCTTAAAACTTGAATCTAACTGAAAATAGAGTTAATGTCTTATTTCATGTTGATAAAAGTCTCTTTACTTTTAAAAAATGCATTTTTATAGTATAATATTCGTCTAAATAAAAAAAATTCACAAAAATAAAATCATTAACCCTTAACGCATTATAAACGAATATCATACATCTTTAATGTTCACATAATATTAATAAACTCATTTCACAATATATTTTTAGTATACGTCAATTTTCGTAAGATATTAAGTTAACAGGTCTGTTTTTCCCCACTCTTTCCTAAGCTTGTTTTCAGGTGTTGGATATTTTTAAATTTCGCTTCAATGAGTTGCAGTCCAAGTGAGAAGCAATATGTAGGTAAGTATTAGTTTTCTCACCATCATTTCGTTAACCCTTCGTCACTGTACTGGGGTTTTTCACACACCAGTCGATGTTTTCCTGAAAACTGCCATGAGATGGTACCCAATTTGTGCCTGAACACATCAGTAGCCGACTTTTACAATCTGTAGATGGCATTATTATAGTTAAAATCATTTTGGCTTTATTCGTAGAGGAATACAGACTTGTTTGTCTCTGTCTTTTACCAAGAAATGTTTTCTGGATAGCTAGTACTTTCAGTTTTTATGGTGAAAAGTGTGCTTAAATTTAGCGTAAACATAAATATTAGCGGGGAGGAGGGGGGGTGGGGGGGGGAGGGCGGATGTCCAATATCGCACGTCACGCTCTAGCCAATGATATTAGTGCTGCTGCCAAGTGTGAAGCTTTCCTCAGAACAAATTAGCCTCTTAGTTTATTTCTTCGACCATAGGCAGGTTGTGCATTCGTAGTGTGAGACAGTAGCCGACTTTTACAATCTGTAGATGGCATTATTATAGTTAACATCATTTTGGCTTTATTCGTAGAGGAATACAGACTTGTTTGTCTGTTCATCCAACGAGGTACGAACGAACGTCTGTCAACAAATGGCACATGGCGTTGAATATTCTAAGTTAAACGTTACTTCCGGTTGATACGATTGACACAGTTATGACTGAAATCGCGACCAGATGCTTTAAAGGATTTTATTGTGAGAACTGCAACTTCTCAATCATTGGTTTGTAACAAATACGTGATTCATTGCCCACCCCTAGCATGAAACGTAAACGTAAACTCCGTCCACAGGCCCCGGCGGATCCAGTGGTACCGACCGGTTGCCGTGTCATCCTCATCCAAAGGCGTCACCGCATGCGGATATGGAGGCACATGCCGTCAGCACACCGCTCTCCCAGACCGTATGTCAATTTCCGGGACGGGAGCCGCAACTTCTCAGTCACGTGGCTCCTCTGTTTGCCTCACTAGGGCTGCGTGCACCCCGCGTGCCAACAGTGCTCGGCAGACCGGGTTCTAGACCAGCCCGACAGCGCTTAACTTCAGTTATCTTACGGGAACCGGTGTTACCACTGCGACAAGACCGTTGGCCCTAGTGTGTAAGGTGTTTAAAAAATGTTGAAATTATTGAATGAAAGTTGTCTGTTCCAGATATTACATATGAGTAAGATATACATTACAGTTAAATTTAGCATATTTCTCTTATTTTTCAAAATGTGAGCATTAAGAGGAAGAAAACATTCTCTTCCTAGCTATGTCAGCTGGAGCAATGAAATTCTTTCTGATAATACAGAATTTGATGCATTAATAGCATTGGAAAGTGTAAACTGAAATGGTTAGCTTACAGACAAAAGTGAATTCCATAAGATTTATAAAGTAGGCCTGTTGCAACTTTCTGGTAACATCGAAAATACTCATCTAGAACAAGTGGGACATGTAAGTAGATGGGGTATACGTGATGTGAGAAATAAACATTCAGTCATTTGCAATTATTCTTTTTGCATGTCTTATTCTTGCTGCAGTCGAAAAGGAGTTTTTCACCAGATGCGTTTCACACATATTTACATAGCATCTTCTCCATTCATTGGTGTGTCTCCCTCTTGTTTACATATTTTGAAGCCCTCTGCTTTTTCCAGCGTTGTTAACGGAGGTATAGGTCGAGACGTCACAAGCGCGTGACTGCGTGTGAGATCGCTCTCTAAGTTTTCATCTATTTTTAGGTTTCAGATATATATTTTAACTGTTTTTGTGATAATATTTACTATATAAGTGACTTATTAGTGGTTTCTTCATTCACCTTTGCATTTCTTGTCTTGTGGCCTGATATTTGTGAGTGTTTCGTATCGAGCAACTTAACCTCTTACCCGTGTTTACATTCCGCGCTGACCAGTTGCAGCTGTAGCGGCGCATCGAAAGCTAAGTACTAATTAATTGTTTGTGTATAGTAGTTTATTTAGGAACTTTAGTAGTCTTCAACCGCTGTTCTTGGTGTTTTCCGGTGAAATAACTTCAGAAGAAATTTTTGCGAACTGCTTTCAGTTTCGTTACTGTCATTAGACGTTTGATTTTCTTTCTGTGTTAGTATTTTGTTATATTCTCATTTGTTGTTGATTAATACTGTCAATAATAGTAGTTACTTCCCTTGTAGAGCAAGTTTGTGATTATTGTAGTCAGTTTTTAACATCTTCTTATTGTAGTAGCGGAACTTAAAGTTGTTTTCTTGTATCAATAATTGTAAAATTTTACCATGAGTGAGAAGTGTGGGCTTTGCCGTAGGTTCGTGAGTAGTGGACTGCGGTGTGAGACTTGTTAGAAGTTTTTTCACTGGGGGGAATGCAGTGGGGAAGCCAGTGGGCATTCTGGTGAGATCCTCTCCTGGAACTGCAGGTTATGTAGCAAGAGTAAGTTGACAGAGGAGCAGGAGCGTAAGATCTGTGCCCTTCAGGTGCAGTTGAAAAACGCACAGGAGGAGCTAGATAGGATGAGGAGGGAGAAGGGGGTTGGGGAATGGGAGCTGGCTGTTGGCAAGAGATCTGCTAGGAGAAGGAGATTTTCTGATAGTTTTACTATTGGTGTTTGTAATAGATATGACCAACTGTCAGAGTCTAGTGGAGAGGAATCTCTAGTAGCTGTAGATGTAGGAAGTATGCAGCAGACCTCAGCAGTTACGGTGGCTAGGACAGTTGCAAAGTCTAAGAGAAATAAGAAGGTTCTGCTGTTAGGTAGTTCTCATGGTAGAGGTGTATGCCAGCAGTTGCAGGAAGTTTTGGGGAGTGAGTACCAGGTCACCAGCATTGTGAAGCCTAATGCAGGATTGGCTCAGGTGACTTTTAACATAGGGGGGGGGGGGGGGTTATGTAGGGATTTTACTAAAGCGGATCAGGTAGTGATTGTGGGTGGGGCTGGTAATAGTATTGATAGGGATGGGGAGTATGACATAGATGGTGACCTGGAAAAGATAGCCACTCAGACTGGCAACACGAATGTGCATTTCGTGGAACTGTTTCAGCGTCACGATCGGCCTCATCTTAATACAGCCGTCAGGCGTAATAACATGAGACTTGGGGGTGCGCTGATGACAGAAGGCATGAGTCACATTTCAGTGGTGTCGGTGGAGTCTATCAGCAGGACGGGTTTCACTAGACATGGCCTGCACCTCAACAGGTATGGGAAGGGGAGGTTGGCAAAACTTATAGGTGACAGCATAGGTGGGGGTGGTGGGATCACTCATGGGAAAATTCCGGTAGTTGTGGGTGTTAGAGCTGTACCTTTTTTAGATTGAAGTCAGCTGATAAGTATTCCTGCTTAAGGGAAGTCTCTCTAACAAAGAAACCACTTTCTACAAAGCTTGGGTATCCGATTAATGAGGGAATTAGTATATTTCATCAAAATATACAAGGTATTAGAGATAAAGTTAGTGAACTGCTTATAGATGTTGACTCTGAAATTATTGGTATATCTGAACACTTCTTAAATAAGGAGATAATTCAGAGGCTTCCTTTACCAGGATACAGGTTGGCTGGCAGCTTTTCTAGGAGCTCTTTGCGGTGTGGGGGAGTAGCCATGTATGTGAAAAACGGTATCCCATTTGAGTCAATTGATGTTTCTAAGTACTGCACTGAAAAGGTGTTCGAATGTTGTGCAGGTGTGGTTAAATTTAGTGGAGCTAAACTTCTTACTGTTGTTATTTATAGATCCCCAGACTCCGATTTCACAACATTTTTGCTAAAGCTAGAGGAGGTTCTTGGTTCACTTTATAGGAAATACCAAAAGTTAGTTATATGTGGTGACTTCAATATTAATTGTATAAGTGATTGTGCAAGGAAAAGGATGCTGGTAGACCTCCTTAATTCATATAATCTTATGCAAACCGTATTCTTTCCAACGAGAGTGCAAGGGAACAGTAGAACAACCATAGACAATATTTTTGTTCATTCGTCATTATTAGAAGGGCATTCTGTTAGCAAAAAGGTGAATGGCCTTTAAGATCATGATGCACAAATTTTAAGTCTAAAAGATTTATGTGCTGCAACACATGTTAAATATAGTTACCAACTTTTTAGGAAAGCTGATCCAGTTGCTGTACAGACTTTTGTAAAACTTATCAAGGAACAAGAATGGCAAGATGTTTACAGTGCTGATACAGTAGACGATAAATATAATGCTTTCCTCAAGACTTTTCTCGTGCTCTTTGAAAGTTGCTTTCCGTTAGAACGTTCAAAACAGGGTACTAGCACAAACAGGCAGCCTGGGTGGCTGACTAATGGGATAAGAATATCTTGTAGAACAAAGTGGCAATTATATCAAAACGTTAGAAACAGTCAAAATCTAAATGCAGCAGCCCATTACAAACAGTGTAGTAAGGTGCTTAAAAAAGTTATTAGGAAGGCAAAAAGTATGTGGTATGCAGATAGGATAGCTAAGTCTCAGGATAAAATTAAAACCATATGGTCAGTCGTAAAGGAAGTGGCTGGTCTGCAGAGACAGATCGAGAATATAGAATTAGTGCGTAGTGGGGATGTCCGTGTTACTGATAAGTCGCATATATGTACAGTACTTAATAATCACTTTCTGAATATAGCAGGTGAACTAAATAGAAACCTAGTCCCAACAGGGAATCATATAGCGCTCTTAGAAAAAAGTGTTCCGAGACTGTTATCTGAAATGCTCCTCCATGATACTGACAAGAGGGAGATTGAGTTAATAATTAAATCACTAAAGACCAAGAACTCTCATGGATATGACGGGGTATCTAGCAGAATACTGAAGTATTGTTCCACGTATGTTAGCTCAGTACTTAGCCATATCTGTAACTTTTCCTTTAGGAGTGGTCGGTTTCCTGACCGATTAAAGTACTCGGTAGTGAAGCCACTTTATAAAAAGGGAGACAGGGATAATGTTGACAATTATAGACCTATTTCTATGCCATCGGTGTTTGCTAAAGTTATCGAGAGGGTTGTATATACAAGGTTACTGCAGCATTTAAATTCACATAATTTGCTGTCAAATGTACAGTTTGGTTTTAGAAATGGCTTAACAACTGAAAATGCTATAGTCTCTTTTCTCTGTGAGGTTTTGGACGGATTAAATAAAAGGTTGCGAACGTTAGGTGTTTTCTTTGATTTAACGAAGGCTTTTGACTGTGTTGACCACAAAATATTACTGCAGAAGTTGGAACATTATGGAGTAAGGGGAGTGGCTTATAATTGGTTCGCCTCCTACTTTAAGAACAGAAAGCAGAAGGTAATCCTCCGCAATATTGAGAGTGGTAATGATGTTCAGTCCCAATGGGGCACTGTTAAATGGGGCGTTCCCCAGGGGTCGGTGCTGGGGCCACTGCTGTTTCTTGTTTATATAAATGATATGCCTTCTAGTATTACAGGTGATTCAAAAATATTTGTTTGCTGATGACACCACCTTGGTAGTGAAGGATCTTGTGTGTAATATTGAAACATTATCAAATAATGTAGTTCATGATATAAGTCCGTGGCTTGTGGAAAATAATTTGATGCTAAATCACAGTAAGACTCAGTTTTTACAGTTTCTAACTCACAATTCAACAAGAACTGACATTTTAATCAGACAGAATGGGCATGTTATAAGCGAGACGGAACAGTTCAAGTTCCTAGGCGCACGGATAGATAGTAAGCTGTTGTGGAAAGCCCATGTTCAGGATCTTGTTCAGAAACTAAATGCCGCTTTATTTACCATTAGAACAGTATCTGAAATAAGTGACATTTCAACACGAAAAGTAGTATACTTCGCATATTTTCATACGCTTGTCATATGGTATTATTTTTTGGGGTAATTCTTCTGATTCAAAAAGGGTATTTTTGGCTCAAAAACTGGCTGTTCGAGCTATGTATGGTGTAAGTTCGAAAACCTCTTGTCGACCCCTATTCAATAGTCTGGGAATTTTGACATTGCCCTCACAGTATGTATTTTCTTTAATGTCGTTTATTGTTAGCAATATTAGCTTATTCCCAAGAGTTAGCAGCTTTCACTCAGTTAATACTAGGCAGAAATCAAATCTGCATGTGGAATGCACTTCCTTGACTCTTGTGCAGAAAGGAGTGCAGTATTCTGCTGCATCCATTTTCAATAAGCTACCACAAGAACTCAAAAATCTTAGCAGTAGCCCAAACACTTTTAAGTCTAAACTGAAGAGTTTCCTCATGGCTCACTCCTTCTATTCTGTCGAGGAGCTCCTGGAAGAGCTAAAAAATTAAGCAAATTACAGTGTTACATTCTTGATTTTCTTTATTTAAACTAACGACTTGTCGCCTAAATATGTTTCTTATATTTCATTTTATCTGTTTCTACAATCGTGTTATAATTTCATGTATTGACTCGTTCCATGACCATGGAGACTTCTCCTAAATGTGGTCCCACGGAACAATAAATAAATAAATAAATAAAATAAAAAAAACATGCTGAACATTTACCATTCGTGATGTATAGTCTTTTAGAAACACGCTATTCCTTTGTGACATATTTGAACTGGATTCCACTTCTGTAAACTTCACAGACGTTGTTGACATAAGAATCGAACTGTGGATTCACCTGTTCCCCATGCACCACCTGCGTAAACATGTTTTTCTCCGTCTACAACCTCTGATAAAATGAAGGGAGAAACAGTCGACTTTAAAAGATGTAAACGAGAGGAATAGACACTAATAACCACAGAGGATAATTTATTAATATATGCGAAACGTCTCTGGTGCGCCGGACGGAGTGGCCGAACTGTTCTAGGCGCTTCAGTCTGGAACCACGGGACCACTACGGACGCAGGTTCGAATCCTGCCTCGGGCATTAATGTGTGTGATGTTCTTAGGTTAGTTAGGCTTAAGTAGTTGTAAGTTTTAGGGGACGTATGACCTCAGAAGTTAAGTCCCATAGTGCTCAGAGCCATTTTTGAAGTCTCTGGTGAAAACGTCTTTTAAATTGCAGTAAACCTACGATGGGAAAAAGAGTACACGTAAATTTTTTTAAAAAAAGCAAAACACATCCAGTGAAAACTTTCTCTAAAATTGCATTAAGCTTAAGATGGGAAATTTTAATAATAAGTACATGGCTATGTAAATAAACGTATTACATGCTTTGGCTTTGAAACCATTTAAGTAAAATCAGCAATAACTTGTAAATGACACAATTATGTCGTTTCACAGCGGAAAAGTTTCCACTGCATAAGGCATCAGCGAGTTGAGACCAGTTTCTTCACAAATTTTAGACTTCCGGATACCTTTACCAAAGGGACGGCGGTGCAACCAAATCGAAATACGTACAGTGACGTCACAGATTCGTGTACGTGCTTTCGTTTCTAAAAGATGTTGATTAAGGTCCATATTGCACACGCAAATGTCTAGTGCCTGCCAGGTCATCTCGATGAGCTCCATCATATATTTCAAAACCGAGACATCCACATAAATGGAAATGAGCGTAAGGCATTGTGGGCCGGGAGTCCCCCATTCGGGGAAGTTTGACCGCCGAGGGCAAGTACTTGTTGCATTCGACGCCACATTGGGCGACTTGCGCATCGGAGATGGGGATGAAATGATGATGAGGACAACACAACACCCAGTCCCTGAGCGGAGAAAATTTCCTGCCGCAGGCGGGAATCGAACCCTGGCCCTTTGGCGTGGCATTCCGGCGCGTTGATCACTCAGCTAACGGGGCCGGACAGACATCCACGTAATACTTTGGTTCGCGACCTGGATCGGATTAAGTATTCCGACTAGTCTGGTAAATCTAGATGGATACATTGTTTTAAGACACAACTGATTAATGCAGTTTCATATCATCCTTCCACACAAAAAAGTCATTTACAGATCTGTGATCCACAATATACTTGGATTACCTCTGGAACCAGATGCAATCCAAACAGAACCAAACAATTTAAAGCAAACTGCCAAAGGTAACTCTTCCAACACGAATGTAGTTGATTATTTATTGTCCGCATCTCGTGGTCGTGCGGTAGCGTTCTCGCTTCCCACGCCCGGTTTCCCGGGTTCGATTCCCGGCGGGGTCAGGGATTTTCTCTGCCTCGTGATGACTGGGTGTTGTGTGCTGTCCTTAGGTTAGCTAGGTTTAAGTAGTTCTAAGTTCTATGGGACTGATGACCATAGTTGTTAAGTCCCATAGTGCTCAGAGCCATTTGAACCATTTTTGATTATTTATTTCGTAAATGGCAAAAATCTGACGAGAATCTGACAACATTCCTAAACTGTCGAAGAATACTGATTCGATAGTAGCCTTTACTACTAATAATCTTTTGTAGAATACGTTGAAACATACAACTGATAATTGTAATAATGTCTATATTAATTCGTACGTTTATTAATTATTACGTGAAAACTGTGACAACAGTACATTGGCTAAACGGGTGGAAATTTCACTATTCTTTACAATGAACTCACTTCAGATACGTCTTGTAATAAATCTACATTTGTCCAATACCAGACCCACTATAACAACTCGGAAGGATCTATTACGAATAACTTGAACGTTCTTCACAAGGCTCGTAAAGCATTACTGCTTCATACACTTTAAGTTACAGAAATTTATGTTCACAAGAAAAGTAAAGCCTACAACTGTAATCACAGCATTTCTTAGATTGTTACTGCTTATGCGTTTTTATTTCACATTTATGACTACCTTGATGGGTCCATGATGTTTTGTGTCGTAGTGTTCTACTGATGTAAGCTACACATCCATACATCTGCTATTTTGAGCGCCTATTTTGTAGTATTTAAGGGAACATCCATGACTCTAAATAAACGTATTTGCAGCATCTTTTAAATTTTGCCTGCATGTGCTTTTAATTTTATATTTGGACTACTTTGATGGGTCTATATTATTTTGTGTTATAGTGTTCTTTTGACGTAAGCTGTTGTCATATTTCGGATTTTATGCACGCTGTTGTACTTGTTACCGTGTTGGTTACTTGACCACAGTGATTTGGAGCGTATTACATACACTGGTACAGTTGTCTTCATTACATACGTGTATTCTGTAGCAGCTAGTCGCAGCTTTGAAATCGACTTTCGCTGAAACGTGCTTATTCTACAGCAAAATGCCCCTACCCAGTAGAGCACCAAGGAAACGGTGGTGCACCACAGCGGTGGAGATGCGTACGGCGAATAACGTGCAACTGTGCAGCAGCAGGCTCTTGGCTCACGCACCCACACTGACTGCTGTTCATCAGCGACGGAGGTTGCGATTTTCACGCCCGTCCTGCAACTGCACGTCTACTGAGTGCCGACAGGTGGCCTTTCTATCAAATTTTTTATGCCATCAGACAGATGGCCGTGGGCGTGTACGACGTGAAACATGTGAAAGCAAACACTCTGCTACAACCGTTGTAAAGGGGATGTTTCGGCGTCATCCCTGGAAGACACAATGGATCCGGATAAGTATGCATCTATTCTTGGGGACAATGTCTACCCTTATATGCATTTCATTTTTCCTCATTGATTGTTTGATTTCAACAGCTTTCTGAAATCAAACTACAAGCAACCTTATAAGCAGAGATGGTGTATTTTGTTTAAATGCTGCTTGGAATCCTGCTCTGTCTCTCATCAAAAATCAGAGGGACCGAATTAGTGCTACCTCACCTGTTGATTAACAGTCACTATCGATATTTCTGATATTGGTTATCTTTCGTTGTGGGTTGACTCTGCGGTTACTTGTTCTGTGTGTGGTATCTTCCTTGTTTTTCCTCTGTGAACCGAGGCATTAAATTCCATTGCACATTGCTTCCTCCTTGCAGTTGTGCCTTGAGAATGGCAGGGTGTGCTCCTGTCGAAATATCGGTGGTGGTCGACGACGTCACCCGGCAGATACCCGAAAGTTATCTGACCATTCAATTCGCCGGTATAAGTTAAGGTCTCACAGTCTATATCCTACCAGACCTGAAAACAACACTAAACACATACAATGCTAATGCTCTCTGTGTCCGTCCTTCCCGTCACAGAGAATTTCAACTCTTATCATTTACATAGTCATATACAGGGTGAGTCACCTAACGTTACCGCTGGATATATTTCGTAAACCACATCAAATACTGACGAATCGATTCCACAGACCGAACGTGAGGAGAGGGGCTAGTATAATTGGTTAATACAAACCATAGAAAAATGCACGGAAGTATATTTTTTAACACAAACCTAAGTTTTTTTTAAATGGGACCCCGTTAGTTTTGTTAGCACATCTGAACATATAAACAAATACGTAATCAGTGCCGTTTGTTGCATTGTAAAATGTTAATTACATCCGGAGATATTGTAACCTAAAGTTGACGCTTGAGTACCACTCCTCCTCCGTTCGATCGTGTGTATCGGAGAGCACCGAATTACGTAGGGATCCAAAGGGAACGGTGATGGACCTTAGGTACAGAAGAGACTGGAACAGCACATTACGTCCACATGCTAACACCTTTTTATTGGTCTTTTTCACTGACGCACATGTACATTACCAAAAGGTGCACCTGCACATTCCGCAATTAACACTAGGCTGACCCTTGACAGGATGTTCGACGGGCGTTTCATAGGACGTGGAGGACGCATAAATTGACCAGCCCGTTCTCCTGATCTTACACCTCTGGACTTCTTTCTGTGGGGTACGTTAAAGGAGAATGTGTACCGTGATGTGCCTACAACCGCAGAGGATATGAAACAACGTATTGTGGCAGCCTGCGGCGACATTACACCAGATGTACTGCGGCGTGTAAAACATTCATTACGCCAGAGATTGCAATTGTGTGCTGCAAATGATGGCCACCACATTGAACATCTATTGGCCGGACATGTCGGGACATACTCTATTCCACTCCGTAATTGAAAACGGAAACCACGTGTGTACGTGTACCTCACCCCTCATGGTAATGTACATGTGCGTCAGTGAAAAAGACCAATAAAAAAGTATTAGCATGTGGACGTCCTGTGCTGTTCCAGTCTCTTCTGTACCTAAGGTCCATCACCGTTCCCTTTGGATCCCTACGTAATTCGGTGCTCTCCGATACACACGATCGAACAGCGGAGGAGTGGTACTCAAGCGTCAACTTTAGGTTACAATATCTCCGGATGTAATTAACATTTTACAATGCAACAAACGGCACTGATTACGTATTTGTTTATATGTTCAGATGTGCTAACAAAACTAACGGGGTTCCATTTAAAAAAACGTAGGTGTGTGTTAAAAAATATACTTCCGTGCATTTTTTATGGTTTGTATTAACCAGTTACACTAGCCCCTCTCCTCACGTTCGGTCTGTGGAATCGATTCGTCAGTATTTGATGTGGTTTACGAAATATATCCAGCGGTAATGTTAGGTGACTCACCCTGTATACAAAGGTACGCTGGGATCCGGCCACGTCATATGTATGCTTTACTTTTTTATGCGGCAGTGAATTATGGCTGTACTTTGGACTGCGTCATGTACACTGGTGTCCAAAATTAAAGCAGTAATAGGAAATTTTTCAAGGTTGCGTTTATTTTTCTGCAAAACAGTATAAACATGTGAGTGAAGTAGAAACAATGTAAAGAATGCAGATTATAAGCAACTGGAACACGCATAACGGTAGACAGAAACGTTTTTCGTTTTTCTCCAACTTAACGGATTTGTACACAAATTTTGACAGCTGGTTAACGTGCTCAGTGTGGGCTGTGATGACCTGTGGCAGCAATAAAGACTTGACAACGACGAGGCGTATTGTCAATGATATCATCAATCTCATGTTGAGGCATTAAAGCTCATTCTTCCTACAGAGCTGCTTGCAGGTCTTAGAGAATGGTTGGTGAATGATGACGTGATAGAACCCGTCTCCCTAGTATACCTCAGACATGCACTATGGGATTCAAATTGGAAGAGCTAGCAAGCCACACCATACGTTCAGCATCTTCCGCTTTCAAGAAGACATCAAGCACCCGTGGTCTATGAGATCGAACATTATCGTCCAACCGTAAGAAGTCTTGGCCCACAGCAACTAGTGACAACCGCATAGGAGATTTGAGGATCTCTTCGCAGTGCCTGACACCACTTAAATCTTTCCGATTCACCTGTACAATTTCACGAAGAGGTGTTCGGGCTGTCAACGCCATTAGGGATCCTCCTGCATATCGGTCTTTCTCCACAATGTTTGGGTCCCGGAAACGTGTTCCTTCAGATGTGACTCCGTCGATATTCACTCTCCAGACGTAATCGGGACTCATCTGTGAGAAGAACGTTGGTCCATTGTTCGACCGTCCAGGTGGCATATTGACGACTCCACTCTAGACGTTCGCTTCTGTGAAGGCGCTTGATAGGTACACATCAGCAGGTCTCCGACTTTGCCGAAGCCTACTGTACACCATTTGCCTCGATACAACACGTACAGTGGATATTGCAGTCAGTTGCTACTTGCCTTGCAGAATTAAGGCGGTACAGTCGTGGCCTTACGGCCAAAGAACGGTCTTGTCTTTGTGATGTTACACGTGGTCGGTCCTGCCCTGGTCTTCGAGGTACAGCTTCGGTCTCCACAAAATTTCGCCACATACGGGAAACAACAAAATTATTTACATTATGCCATCTGTTACATTGCGACTGTCCGGTTTCCATTCTTCCTACGACCTTCCACTGCAGAAAATCTGGTAGACGTCTACTCTGTATCATACTGCACCCTGCGGATGTGGGACTAGCCAGCAAACACTACCCTCTTTGATACATGCCCTGGCGCATCGTTGGCGTGGTTGTCTGTTGACCGGAATGATATGTTCCATGCAAAACAGATCGTACTGACCTCTGTTGACACTTTCTATTATAATGTCGTGAATTAGGCACAGAACGTGGTAATAGATGTTTGTTTCTTTAATTTTAGACACGAGTATGCGTTCATAGAGGAGAGTACGAAACGATACACTCGTTGTAAGAGACAGGTAATAGGCCACAGTCTTCACATGTTATAAACATGAATGAACGTGTATATGTGTGTTCCACGTCTTCTCCTCAACCACTGTCCGATTTCAGCCAGACTTGGTGTACTTATCACTTACTTTCTGGAAAGTATCACTATGGGGTTAAGAAACACCCCGCAACAAACGGCATGGTTGAGCGTCTTCATCGACAGTTAAAGGCAGCACTGAGATGTCACGCAAAACCGAATTGGACAGAGACACTACCTATCGTACTTTTGGGTCTACGAACGTCATTTAAAAAGTGATCTGAAAGCAACAGTAGCAGAACTGGTGTATGGACAAATGTTACGCCTACCTGGAGAAATTCTGCACAGCATAGCAGATGATACAATCACAGCCTCAGAATCCGCCACAAGATTAAGAGAGCATATACGCAAATTGAGACCAACAATGCCTAGAAACCAGCTTGGAAGACGCTCGTTCGTTTTTGCGGAGCTAGACAAGTGCACGCATGTATTCTTACGCAATGATACTGTGCGTAAACCACTGCAGCCACCATATGACGGACCATATCTGTTAGTCAGTAGGGATACCAAGCCTGCGTTTCTGGACGCAACAGACACCACAGCTATCACTAAACACAAACTAGAGAAGACAGGAGAAGCTACAAGATGTGTTCCTGTACCCCATGGACACCACAACGCTCAGCGAACACCAGTCACGCCAACACCAAGACCGACGTCGAGGACTACTACACCACTCCCTGACACAACCACTGACACAAGTGACGCACCCGCCCGGTTTCAAGAAAGAAGTAGTTACAAGAGCTGGACGCCGTGTGAAATTTAATCTGCGGTATCGTTAGCATTAAAAAGGGGAGTCATGTTGTGACCTATTTCTGACACTCGATCCCTACAAGTTTACAGTGCTTCATAAACATTCCGTGAAGTGTTAATTTACGTGCAGTGATATAGTTATTCTTTGACTTCGCTTTTGTTAGTTATTCCGTGCTCATGCGGATGAGCAGATGGACATAGAGAGGGGTGGGAGGAGAGTGCCAGAGAGGGAGGAAGGATGTGATGGACTAGGAGAGGAGTGGAGCTGTATTAAGTTATTGCTAAATATATGTAGAAGTAAAGGAATTGGTTTCACCAACACCCACATACCTAATTTCAAACCTTCACGAAACTTCTTCTCGCTGACAATAGCCACAGAACGATAAAAGCAAGAAAGGATCATCGATTACTACTTTTTATTTGTTCATGAACTAAAACTGTCGCATGAAGCGTGAAATTTTAATTTGTTACTTCTTCACCACTTACTGTGTTCGCGAAACATTTTATACTCAGTATTCGAGTGTTCTACTGAATGTACCAGCAAAATAATGTCGTCATACGAGGCATTGTTCAGGAATACGATGCCAAAAACTGACATATATGGCAGACTGCCGTATTGTGCATGACGTGTCAGTTTCTTGCTTCCTTAATACCTAATGCTCTTCGCAACACATTTCGCAGACAGCACCCACATATCCCGCTGAATGTACCTAGAAAAATACATAATTGTGTGGCACATAGTTCAGGGGATACGATGTCATAAACACTGAGGTGCCTGATAATGAAACTCCAAGGCGAAATTCGCTGGAGATGCAGGCGAAATACGTGTACAAATATTCGTAAAATACGATAAAGATATATGAATTAGATTTGACATTTGTGTACACGGCAAGGTCATGGGTGAAAGTCTCATCCTAAAATACTCCAACGATTTCAGTCAAATTTGGTACACATATTAGTTAGAACCTGGAAATAAATTTATGTTGGGGTGAGAACCATCAGCTTCCTACTGGGATTAGTGTGATAGTGTAGAGAGAGGATGGGGAGGAGGATTTGGAGAGATAGCGGGGGAGAAATGAGGAGAAGGACGCAGATACGGGGGAAGGAGGAGATGGGCGTAAAGGGGGAAAGAAACAGTTAGATAAAGGGATGACGAAGAGGTGGGCAGATAGAAGGATGAAGAGGAGATTGACAGAGATAGAGAAGGAAATGGTCAGAGACAGCAGTAGGAGGAGATGGATAGGGAAAGCAAAGAGGATGAGATTGACAGAAGGCGAGGAGTAAGAGATGAACAGTGAGAGGGGAGAGGAGAAAATGTACAGCAAAAGGGGCCAGGAGGACTTAGACAGAGAGAGGGAGAAGTGAAGATGGACAGAAAGAGGTGGGAGGAGGAAATGCAATTGGGGAAAGAAGCAGATGGATAGAGGGGGAAAGACAGTGGTTGCAGGAGCAGATGGACAGAGGGTAGAGGAGTAGATGGACAGAGGAATGGCGGATGAGCAGATGGACATAGAGAGGGGTTGGAGGAGAGTGCCAGAGAGGGAGGAAGGATGTGATGGACTAGGAGAGGAGTGGAGCTGTATTAAGATGGAAGGCGGATGAAGGATGTGGACAGACAGATGAGGAAGGAAGAGACGTACTAATAGAAGAATGGGAAGAATATATACCCAGGCAACTCGCATAAAGCACGCGCAATGTAATAGCTTCTTTTTCAGCTCAAGAACTGCGAAGAATGGTAACAACGGTTCTTTATATAGTCCTGCGTAGATTATAAATACATATTCTGATGAAGCAGTTACATGGTTTTTATACAGTGTCGTATCTTCTGCATATATTTGGTTTTCTCGATCAATTAGCAAAAACGCTTCTCGTTTTCAGAGGCCTGGCCGCAGACCGTTTCCCTCGCACGGTGAGATAGAAATAGCAGACACACGCAATGGTGTCGGGTCGATCTGAGAACGACAGAACGACCCACCACGGCGGTCGCTCGTCCGGTTGCGGCGCGCCAGAACGGAAGGGCCGCCCGCGGCATCGCTCACGGACGTCCGGAGGCGACGCCGGCTGCCGGGGCTCAAAGCCAGCTGGGCGCCCGCAAATGGCGAGCGCGAAGCGTCAGCGGGTAGCGGAGCGAGCCGACGGTAGGGGACAGCGGGGCTCTGACGTATGGGAGCATCGCCAGTTGTTTCAATTTCGCATTTGTCTGCGTCGTTTCTGCCGTCTGAAAAATGGAATGTTCTATTTCAGGCCGTGTGAAATATGTGTGGTGTGTCCTTGCTGTAGAAAATGTATTTTTTCATTCCCCTTGCACTTACTGATGTAGATTTGCTATGGATCAGTTTTGTACTGTTCCCAATTCTGAATCACTGCTGTAGTCTAAATCTCCTTTCATTTTTTCTCTGCACATTCTCTCTGTAATAAACAGCGGAGTATTGTATCTGGTGGATAGTGTACATAAAAGACACTGTGTTTTCTGGTTTGAGTTTCAGTTTAAAGAATACGCACTAGAAACCGTCATTAGCAGTTTCCGGCATTCTCTACTAATTTCGTCGTCGTGAGACAGGCAACAGTAGCCGGCCGCGACACAACAGCTACAGGGATGTTACCAATTTTGCGCATTTTACGAGTTCCTAACCAGGAGCGAATTTTGTGGTATCATCTGTGTGCTTTAATAGTTTAGTTTCTTGTGTTTCTGCGTGTTTATTTAATATGTAATAGCCACAGTTTCCGCGTATTCGTTTGCGCCGTAAGGTAAATCGATTTTGTAACATATTACAAGTTCCTAATCAGGGGCGAATTATTTGCTTTCACCTGAGTGCTTCAGTTGTTAGGTTTTTGGATCTCTGCGTGTTAATCTAATTTATTAGATACACTTCCTACGTTTTCGTCACGGTCTAGAGTAGAGTTGCGCAGCACGTGCCGGTAGTCCGTTTACCGGCATACTTTACTTTTCCACGGTCTTTAGAATGGACAGCGACTCGATTGTTGTGTGCGGATGTCAGCCGAGTTCGTGACACTTCGTTCTCAGCTTCAGACTGTGAAGGCTTCCGTTACACAGCTCGAGGCTGCAGTGGATGGGCACCAGTGTTGTGGGCCGGCCGAGGGGATCCAACGGACGTCCAGCACGGCAGAGTATTCCGATCAGTCCTCACCGATGGTCAGCCCAGTTACTGCTCGCTCTGAGGTTGATCCTTCACCTGTGGTCGAGTGGGAGGTCGCCCTGGGGAGTTGGAGGCGGCGAAAGACTTTCCAGGCCGCCGCACGTAAGGCCTCTGCGGTTTTTCTGTCAAACAGGTTCCAGGCGCTGTCTGTGGCTGACGCTGTCGCTGAGGCAGATGCTGTCGCCTGTCCTGCTTCAGAGGAAACCTCTCAGGCTGCAAGATCCGGACAATCACAGAGGGTGGGATTATTGATAGTCGGGAGCTTCAACGTTAGGCGCATTATGCGGCCTCTTAGGGAAACGGCTGCTGCCAAGAAGAGAAAGAAAATTTATGTGCACTCAGTGTGCATTCCGGCTGGAGTCATTCCAGATGTTTATCGAGTCCTCCCGGATGCCATGAAGAGCACAGCGTGTAGCCAACTACAAGTGGTTGCTCACGTCGGTACGAACGATGTGTGTCACATTGGATCACAAGAGATTTTCTCTAGTTTCGAGAGACTAACAGAAGTGGTAAAGGCTGGCTGGGTTGATTGAAAGCAGAGCTGACCATTTGCAACATAGTCGAAAAGACCGATGGCGGATCTCTGGTACACAGCCGAGTGGAGGGTTTGAATCACAGGCTGAGACCGTTCTGCGACGTGTAGGCTGCAGTTTCCTCGACTTGCGCAAAAGGGTGGTTGGGTTTCGGTTTCCACTGAATAGGTTAGGTGTCCACTAAACGCAGATGGCGGCTACACGGGCATCTGGGGCTGTGTGGCGTGGACTGGGTGATTTTTTAGGTTACAGGGTCTCGGGAAAACACAAAAAGTGCTTCAGCGACAAAGGCTGCAGACTGAACACAGGGAGAACGTAGATACAGGAGCCATCGGTATAACAGTTGTAAATTATCCTCGCTGGGTTGGGAAAGTACCAGAGCTCCAAGCAGTAATAGAAAGCACTGATGCTCAAATCGTTATAGGCACTGAAAGCTGGCTAAGCCGGAGATACGCTCAGCCGAAATTTCTGCGAAGAACCTAACGGTGTTCCGAAAGGATAGGCTAAACACGGTTGGCAGTGGCGTGTTAGTTGCTGTTAGAAGTAGCTTGTCTTGTCGCGATATTGAAGTAGATATATCCTGTCAGTTAGTATCGGCAGAGGTCATTGTTGGCAACCGGAATAATATATTAATTGGATCGTTTTACCGACCTCCCAATTCAGATGATACAGTTGCTGAAAGGTTCAAAGAAAACTTAAATTTGATTTCAAACAAGTACCCAACTCATACGATTATAACTGGTGGTGACTTTTTAATTTACCCTCGATATGTTGGCGAAAATACATGTTTTATTCCGGAGGTAGGAATAAAACATCAACCGAAACTGTGCTGAACACTTTCTCTGAAAATTATTTGGAACAGTTAGATCATGAACATACGCAAATAGTAAACGGTTGTGAAAATACACTTGAGCTCTTAGCAACAAACAATCCTTAGTTAATAACAAGCATCAAAACGGGTACAAGGATTAGTGAGCACAGGGTTAACGTAGCGAGACTGAATATTGTAACCCCCAAATCTTCCAAAAATAAACTAAGAATATACCTATCCAAAAAAGCAGATAAAAATTCACTTGACGCCTTCCTGAGAGACAATCTCCACTCCTTCCAAATTAATTATGTAAGTGTAGACCAGATGTGCCTTGAATTCAAAGAAATAGTATCGGCAGCAATTGAGATATTTGTAGCAAATAAATTAACAAACGACGGAGCTGAACCTCCTTGGTACACAAAACGGGTCAGAACGCTGTTGCACAAACAACGAAACAAGCATGCCATATTTAAACAGACGCAAGATCTCCAAGTTTGGCGATCTTTTAGAGAAGCTCGAAATTTACCGCGAACTTCAATGCGAGATGCTTATAACAGCTTCCTTAACGAAACTTTGTCTCGAAACCTAGCAGAAAATCCAAAGAGATTCTGGTCGTATGCGAAGTATGCTAGCGGCAAGAAACAATCAATGCCTTCTTTGCGCGATAGCAATGGAGATATTATCGAAGACAGTGCTGCCAAACCAGAGTTACTAAACACAGCCTTCCTAAATGCTTCCACAAGAGAAGACGAAGTAAATATTCCACAATTCGATTCAAGAACAGTAATGAGTAACATAAAAGTAAATATACTCGGAGTAGTGACGCAACTTAAATCACTTAATAAAAACAAGTCTTCTGGTCCAGGCTGTATACCGATTAGATTCCTTTCAGAGTATGCTGATGCACTAGCTCCATACGTGACAATCAGATACAACCGTTCGCTCGACGAAAGATTCGTACCCAGAGACTGGAAAGTTACACAGGTCACACCAATATTCAAGATAGATAGTAGAAGTAATCCACTAAATTACTGGCCAATATCATTAACATGGATATGCAACAGAATTCTGGAACATATATTGTGTTCGAACATGAATTAGCTCGAAGAAGACGGTCTATTGACACACAGTCAACATGGGTTTAGAAAATATCGTTCTTGCAAAACACAACTAGCTCTTTATTCGCATGAACTATTGAATGCTATTGACAAGGAATTCCAGATCGATTCCGCATTTCGGGGTTTCCGGAAGGCTTTTGACACTGCACCACACAAGTGGCTTATAATGAAATTGCGTGCTTATGGAGTGTCGTCTCAGTTATGACTGGATGGGTGACTTCATTTCAGAGAAGTCACAGTTCGTAGTAATTGACGGAAAGTCATCGAGTAAAACAAAAGTGGTATCTGGCGTTCCCCAAGGTAGTGTTATAGGCCCTTTGCTGTTCCTTATCTATATATACGATTTGGCAGACAATCTGAGCAGCCGTCTTAGATTGTTTGCAGATGACGCTGTCGTTTATCGACTAATAAAGTCATCAGAAGATCAAAACAAACAGCAAAATAATTTAGAAAATATATCTAAATGGTGTGAAATTTGGCAGTTGACCCTAAGTAACGAAAAGTGTGAGATCATTCACATGAGTGCTAAAAGAAATGATTTGTCGGTCACGCACATTGAAACGGAAGAAAGTCTTCTATAATGTAACACATTATATTTGCAAATTATCTGAGCCTCTTTAATGTCTCAACAATTGTCTCTGTCTTTAAAACGGAAGTTTGCCAATAGGTTCTGTTTCAAAATATTTTAACTTATAACTGGTGTTTGAAAACACTTCTTACTAATGCCATTTCACTTACAGATTATTGATTTGTAGCAGAGTAATGATGTAACCCATAGACTTTTAAATAAGGTGCTTACAAGATTTTCTCGATAGCTACACGTTTAAAACTGAACTAAAGTTTGTCCCTAGGTACATGATCAAGTTGGACCTTGTAACAACTTTTCAAATTCGTAAAATCGTTACTTTTTCGAAATAATTCCTGTAATTTCTGAAAAACACTACAAAACACAGAAAGTGAATGCTGTCACTTCAAAATGAAGTAATAAAATTCATTCTAGTTCTATACAGGGCTGTTTAGAGGCCAAAGTCTGAAAATTGTTCCGAAGTACAGGAATCACACCTGCTGTTCTCGCTGTTGAACGTCTTCCGTTTATTAAATATTTCCTTGCCCCGGTAAGTATTTATTCCAGTCTCCCATTAGTCCATCTCCTCCTACCCCTTCTGTCTACCCATCTTGTCCCTCAACCCTCTCTGTTCATCTCCTCCTGCCCCTCTCTCTGTCCTCCTCCTACTCATCTCTCTGTCTATCTGCTCCTTCCCCCTTTTTCTGTCCACGTGCTCCTCCCGCGGTCCTCATTGTCCCTATACTCCTTCCACTTTCTCCCTCTACATTATCACCCACATCCCAATAGGAGGCTGGTGATTCTTACTCCAACATAAATTTGTTTCCAGATAGTGACTAACATATGTACCAGATGTGGTTGAAATCATTCGAGGATTAAGCATCAGCCTTTAACACATGGCTTTGCCCACGTGTGCACATGACAAATAAATTTAAAGTATAATTAACATATATTAACACATTTGTACGCATATTTCACCTGTGTCCGTAGCGAATTTCGCACTAACATTCATTTTCACGCATTTCAGCGTCTGTGGCGTTGTATCTCCTGAACATTTGTCGCACAATGGTGTATATTTGTAGATACATTTAGCGACGTATCAGGCTACTATCTGTCAAACGTGTTACGAATAGAGTTAGTAGCAAATAAGTAACAAATTTAAACTTCGTGCATCATGCGCCAGTTTGTCACTCATCTCAGTGTTTATGACGTCGTATCTCCTGAACTGTGTGAGGTATAATGTTACAATTTCTGTTATACACTCAGTGATAGATGTGAATACTATCTGAAAAATATGTCCCGAATACATTTAGTAGTAAAGAAGTAATAAATCTTCACGCTTCATATAGCAATGTTACTGCAGTGAAAATGTAGTAAGCGATTAATCTTTTCCGCTTTCATCATTTTGTGGCTGTAGGCAGCGAGAAGAAGTCTCGTAAATGTTTAAAATTATCTGTAAAATTTGTTGCCGTTCTCTAAGTGCCCTCACTCTCAAATGCTGGATGAAGAAAATAAGGGTATTCACGTGTCGCGGGCTACGCTGACTTTTCACCGCCACCCCTTTGATAGGATGCTGGCTCTTACCTTAAAGCGATTCTTTCCTCACAGTAAATATGTGTGTTCCAAATTTAGTTGAAATCAGTTAGGTGGTTTAGGACACAAATACATATATTTTTACACTACGTAAGGATGTATTACTTCGCTGCAAAGCTAGTGAGGGTTGGAGCCACTGTATAAATACCGATATTACCAGTGTAGTAAAGAGTTTTCTAGCTTTGGACCCTATGAGAGTAAGAGACCGGGTACAGGCAGAGGGAGAGAGAGAGAGAGAGAGAGAGAGAGAGAGAGAGAGAGAGAGAGAGAAAGTTGTCTTTGGAGGTACGATATCATCATAACATAAAAATACAGTGGCATTATGTTTTAAAAGATGCTGTGTAATGTTCTACCTCAAACTGAAGTCCAATTGTAGAACAAAACTCTAGAATTCTTTCATGTACTTTAAGAACATAATTTGTGTATTTTAAGAGCATGAAAGGCTTGTCTCATTAACTTCAGATAAAATAATATGAAACCATACGTGTATTATAAAATGGGTAACATTTTTGATCCCTCTTCGAGTTACAGTTCACCAACTGCATCAGCTTATGTGATTATGGTCCAGAGTACTTTACCAGCCAAGAAAGTAGTTGCACGTAAATTTCATTTAAATACCCTAACAGGCTTTGATCTGAAAATAGGTCATTAAACGTGTCATTGTCGGGTTGCGTACAAGTAATTTGACATTGTCACGTATAATTACTGTTAACAACGCTGTGATTGGTAAAAAATGCCTATTGTTGTAACTCTGCGTCAACTAGAGACACAATGACACATCGTGTAATACCGAAACTCTACTCTATATTTGTAATTATCTTCGTCTGTTTAGCGAAAACTGTGAAGGACTAGATACTGTATACCCCAGTTTCAACGAATTACCTCATATTTCTACTTCATCTGCTTCTCTCAAAATCTCAAAGTTATTTTTGTCGTTTGTTAGTGTAAGCTCTCTGGTGAATACGTTTTAAGACATAGAATGTTCAGAATGTGTGTAAAATATTTAGTGATAATGTAAAAAATAGTCTTGTAACGATAACTAACCAGCACCATTGAAGACGTGAAAAGGAAAAAGCTAAATACTAGCAAATCATTTCGCGGTGGAGTGTCATTAATATGAAAACAAACTCCAAAGGTATTAGGCTCAATATGAAAACAAACTGCAAAGGTATTAGGCTCAACAACAGAATCCAACATCTCCTCATAAACAAATTTTTAGACAAACGAAAAATGTTTTCCACTAATTTTGAAATTTCTTCGGAGCACCTGGAAAGAAACGTAAGAGCCGGATGACAGTAATTGTTTTCACAGGCTTATACTCCTCTGAGCCATGAGACCAAAGGCATACATTAGCTTGTAAATTTCTCTAGTAAGCAAATGAAATTGTATTACTTGTCGCATTAAAAATTTCACGTAGTGTTCTGGAAACTGTTTCTGGTCACACGGGCTACATTTGCGTCGACGGTGTCATATCTCTGTGCTACAGGCTTTTTAAATAGAAAAGAAAATTAGGTTATTGATTTCGATTGAGCTGCAAAATCATTATTAAAAATATTCCAGACGATAGCAGTGCTAGTGACCATACTATTACCTGTGCCATTTTAAGGCGTAAGCGACACAAGCAGTCGCTTGGGATACCAAGTTGAGAGGGGCACCATAGTCGCTACAGCTGTAAGATTTCTTTACAGGATGCATCACCACCAATAACGGCCGCTTGGGGGGCCCCCACAGTAAGGTTTTGTGAAGCATTTAATGCAACTTAAACAGTGCTCGATACTGCTACTCCCAACTTTACAATACTGAAGCACATTATATGCTACTGTTGTTTTCAGTGCTTACAAGATAAAAATGTCAAGATTGCAAGTAAATTTTACTTACGGATAATATGTTAACTCCTCATTTGCATTCTATTTTGGATTGTATAATTGAAAACCCAAGTAGAAGCATTCGGAAATACCAGGTGAGACACCACTGCTTTTGGTGACAAATGCTTGTGCCATTTTAAGGAAAATGTTCAGACATGAAAGAGAGTTTAAGTAACCATCAACAATCCGTCAATGAAATTGTTCCTGAACTTGTACTGGTAACAATATTGCGTGAATAGAAAAGAGTGTGATGTGCATGTCCCAATGTTTTTGCATAAAAATGTTATCTGATTTCTTTAAAAACAAAACTACTGTGAATTTAAAAAAAGCTCCAGACATTTCTAACTGGTGAGGACTAAAAAGATCATTCTTTCTTTTTTCAAAGAAAAATGAATTTGTTTTGAGAAATGTGTTTGTTATGTTGAATGTACTATGTACTGAATAAATCTCACAGCATTTGCGCTTTCTTTCTTGTTTTTATTTAATTTCTGCTTAAGGAGTTATAGCTTGTTCACAACGTCGTGAATGAGTTTTTAGTGGATGCAGGGAGCGGAGGAAAAAAAATGGTTCAAATGGCTCTGAGTACTATGGGACTCAACTGCTGTGGTCATAAGTCCCCTAGAACTTAGAACTACTTAAACCTAACTAACCTAAGGACAGCACACAACACCCAGCCATCACGAGGCAGAGAAAATCCCTGACCCCGCCGGGAATCGAACCCGGGAACCCGGGCGTGGGAAGCGAGAACGCTACCGCACGACCACGAGATGCGGGCGGAGCGGAGGAAGCACATTCCACCTACCGAAACCCAGCACATGGTCTGCCATCAGGTAATGGCTGAGGCATGCAAGTCAGTGCTCTTAGATTGCCAGTGTCTGCAGCAGCTGATTACGTAACACTCATTGCCTGAAACCGACCGACTTACATCGGCTTCAGCCGAACCAGAACCAGGGAGACTCGGTCAGGACGTTGTGAACAAATTATGTACAGCTTCTTCCCTGTTGACTAAGGTCATTTTAAGTTCACTCTAAGCGAAAAAAAGGATACACTAAGAAGGAGCGACGCAAATTGGTCACAAATTGGTAATCAAACAGGCACCGACGGTAAATGCAAAATTGTGAACTTTTGCTGTCGATAACGAATGTGTGACGCTGTAGCGCAATTTCCTTGCTGACGAAGATAGTAAACAGGGGACAAGTCGATAATAGGGCATAAAATCGTTCCGAATTTCATTCCGTGCACTCACATGGACAGTAACTATATCACAACATACGCAGAAGTCTGAATTTGAGAGAGGGCGTGTTGTTGGACCCAAGGAAGCCGCTAGCAATGATCGGCGAATCGCTCGACATTTGAATAGGAGCGACGCCACTATTCCGCGATGTTGGCAGGAGTGGGTGAGCCATGGGTGAACGAAGCGTCATGAAGATAGCGGTCGAGCTAGAGAGACGACGGAACTTGGCCACACAATTTTCGGTGGCCAAGTTCCGTCGTCAGAGGGGCACTCACAGCCGGGGATTCACCATTATAATGGATCCGACGTGCAACTGATACTTCTGTGACCACAAGGACCGTTAATAACTCACACAAAGGGGGCTGAGCGCACTGCGCCACTTGGTGTGACTACCCCTGACCTCTACACACCACCAAACTCGTTTGCAGGGGTCTCGGATGTATCTACATCTACATCCTCGTTATTACTCTGCTATTCACAATTAAGTTCTTGTCAGAGGGTTCAATGAACCACCTTCAAGCTGTCTCTCTACCGTTCCACTCTCAAACGGTGTGCGGGGAAACGAGCACTTAAATTTTTATGTGCCAGCCCTGGTTTCTATTATTTTGTCGTGATGATCATTTTTCCCTATGTAGGTGGGTACCAACAGAATATTTTCGCAGTCGGAGGAGAAAACTGGTGATCGAAGTTTCATGACAAGATCCCGTAGCAAGGAAAAACGCCATTGTTTTAATGATTGCCACTCCAATTCACGTATAATGTCTGTGGCACCATCTCCACTATTTCTCTATTATACAAAACGAGCCGCCCTTCTTTGAACTTATTCGATGTCATCCGTCAGTCTCACCTGAAGCAGATCCCACACTGAATAGCAATACTCCAGAATAAGGTGGACAAGCGTAGTGGTAAGCAGTCTCTTTAGTAGACCTGTTGCACGTTATAAGTGTTCTGCAATGAATCGCACTCGTTGGTTTGTTCTACCCACAACATTATCTATGTGACCGTTCCAATTTAGGTTATTTGTAATTGTAGTCCCTAAGTATTTAGTTGAATTTACAGCCTTTAGATTTTTGTGACTTATCGCGTAATCGAAATTTAGCTGATTTCTTTTACTACTCATGTGAAAAACTTCACACTTTTCTTTATTTAGGGTCAATTGCCACTTTTCGCACCATTCAGATATCTTATCTAAAATCATTTTGCAATTCGTTTTGGTCGTCTGATGACTTTACAAGACGGTAAATGACAGCATCATCTGCAAATGATCTAAAGGGCTACTCAGATTGTCGCCAATGTCGTTAATATAGATCAGATACAATAGAGGACCTATAACACTTCCTTGGGGAACGCCGAATATTACTTCTGTTTTACTCGATGACTTTCCGTCTATTCCTACGAAGTGTGACCTACCTGACAGGAAATCTCGAATCCAGTCGCTCAACTAAGTGATATTCCATTGGCACGCAATTTGGTTACAAGACGCTTTTGAGGAACGGTTTCGAAAGCCTTCTGGATATATAGAATTATGGAATCAATTTGACATCCCCTGATGATGGTATTCATTACTTCATGAATATAACGAGCTAGTTGTGTTTCGCAAGAACGATATTTTCTGATTCTGTGCTGACTATGTGTCAATAAATCATTTTCTTCGGGGTACTTCATAATGTTCCAATACAGTATATGTTCCAAAATCCTACTGCAAATCGACGTTAGTGATATGGGCCTATAATTCAGCGGATTACTCCTACTTCCCTTTTTTGATATTGGTGTGGCTTGAGCAACTTTCCAGTATTTAGGTAAGGATCTTTCTGTGTGCGAGCGGTTATATATAATTGCTAAATATGACTTTTGTGAATGAGCTTCGGAAAATCGTGCTGAATAACTCTGCTTTACAGGCACTGTCAACAGTGACTTCACCGTTGTTATTGCGCAGTGAAGGTATTGATTGCGTCTTGCCTCAGGTGTGCTTTCTATATGAATATAATCTATTTGGGTTTTCTGCCAGATTCCGAGACAGAGTTTTATTGTGGAAATTATTAAAAGCGTCTCGCTTATAAGCACACGCTATATTTCGAACTTCCGCAAAACTTTGCCAATATAAGGGATTTTGCGTTCTTTTAAGTTTGGCATGCTTTTTTCGTTGCGTCTGCAACAGCGATCAGACCCGTGTTGTGTACCATGTGGGATCAGTACCATCACTTATTAACCCTCTATTGCCCAAATTATTATTTCCTGTAGAAAAAAATATTTATATGCACAGAATGTTAGAGAATAATGTATTTAACACATATCAGGTGAATTTTTGTTTTTGAAAAAAATTATTTTTTAAAAATAATTCTGTGACTCTGAGGTCACAGTGGGCAGTTACATTGTTTGTGTATAAAGCAGCCATATTGTAACACTCAAGTCACACTGGTCAAGAAAGAAATAACGATCCTAATGCGAAATATAACGATAAAATTTGACGTGACTTCAGAGTCACGGTGGGCAGTAGAGGGTTAATTTATGTGGTATATTCCGTCGATACTATCTCTTTTAAATCATTCCACGTCTTTTCTACGCTTACGCGATCAGATCGGAAGGAGTGGAGAGTGTCTCTTAAAAAGGCATTAAGGGCATTTTTATCAGCTTTTTTAATCAGATGTACTTTTTGTTTCTTTTTTATGGTTGTGGGTGTTACGATATTCAGCCTAGCAGCAACTGCCTTGTGGTCGCTAACCCTGTATTCGTCACGATACTCTCTATTTGCCCAGGATTATTTGTTGCTAAGAGGCCAAGTATGCTTTCGCAACCATTTACGCTTCGAGTGGGCTCATGAAGTAATTGTTCAAAATAATTTTCTGAGAAAGCATTCACTACAATTTCGGATGACGTTTTATGCCTGCCGCTGGCTTTAAACGTATAATTTTTCCCGCTTATCGAGGGTAGAATCAAGTCGCCACCGGCTATAATTGCATGACGCAAATTTTCTTTGAACTGTTTGGCAACTACATCTTCTGAGTCGGGGGGGGGGGGGGGGGTCGGTAAAACGATCCAATTAATAGTTTAGCCCGATTGTCAAGAATGACCTCTACCCATACTATTTTGCAGGAACTATCTAATTCAATTTCACTACACGGTAAACTACTTCTGACAGCAATACATAGTGCACCACCAACTGTATTTAATCAATCCTCTCTGAACACTCTTAGGGCGTTTCAAAAATTGTCAGCTGAACTTATTTTCGGCTTTAACCAGCTTTCCTTACCTATAACTATTTCAGCTTCAGTGCTTTCTATTAGGGCTTGGAGTTCTGGTTCTTTCCAAACACAGCTACGGCAGTTTGCAACAACAATACCGACCTTTTCTACAACTACCTTACTGTGTTTTACCTGCCGCATTTGAGTCGAGCGCCCTTTCCGTGGTTACCTGAGACCCTCTAACCTAGGAAACCGCCCAGTCCCTTCCACACATCCCCCGCTACCCGTGTAGCCGCTTCCTGATTAGATTAGATTAGATTAGATTAGCTTTCGTTCCATAGATCCGTGCTGAGGAGATACTCGTGGATGTGGAACATGTCAATTGTGTGTAATGGACTCCTGACCTAGTAAGCGGAACCCGGAAACCCACCACCCTATGTCGCAAGTCAAGGAATCTGCAGCCTACACTGTCACAGAACCGCCTGAGCCTGATTCAGGCCCTCCACTCGGCTCTACACCAAAGGAACACAGCCGGTTCTGTCGACGATGCTGCAGATTGGGATATCTCGCAAGCAAGACTGGCAGTCTTTACCATTTCCGCTAGCCGCCCGAAACCAGAGAGAATCTCCTCCTATCCAAAGCGACACACGTCATTGGTACCGACATGGGCCACCACATGTAGTTGGCTGCACTCTGTACTCTTCATAGCATCCGGAAGCACCATCTCCACATCCAGAATGACTCCTTCGGGTATACACACGGAGTGCACACTGGATTCCTTCCCCTATTTGGCATTAGACCAGGAATCTCATTGACTGGTGTACAGTGGTCTTCAGTGATGCGTCCCGCTTCGAACTGAGCCTCGATTACCGGCGAAGACATGTCCGGAGATTCTCCAGACAGCAAGCGGGATACCAATCTGAGTGTCGTTCACTGAACAGGCTGACAATCAGGAGTTAGGATCTCTGGTGCCATTTCATTTCATAGTAGAACCCGTTCTGTTACCATCAGCGGCCTCCTTAGAGTATAGCGGTATATCGACAGTATTCTACGCCCCTATTTTTTGCCATTCATGCCAAGCCACACTGGCCTTACACTTCAGCGACATAATGTACGCCCGCACAACGGCTGCTTGTCTTCAAGCTTGACAAACTCTACCTTGAGTGGAAAATTTGCCAGATCTCTCTGAAACTGTGAACATCTGGAGCGCTATGGGCTGGGCCCTCCAACCAGCTCGGGATTTTGACTATCTAATGCACAAACTGTGCAGAATTTGGCGCGATATCCCTCAGGACGACATTCAACAAGTCAATCAGTTAGTGCTAAACAGAATAACTGCTTGCTTAAGGGCCAGAGGTGAACCTACGTGTTATTGACTTGCCCTATTTGTGAGGATCTTCTTCTTGATTAAATCATTCATTTTATTCTGAAAGTTCCTGTACACGTACATCACATCAACCGATTTTCGTCCCATTCGGACAATTCATTCATGGTACGACGTTTTTCCGTCTTAAAGTGTATAGCTAGTAAGTTGCCAGTTTTAAGTCCCACAGAATTTTATGATGTAGGGTTATCTGTATAACGATTACCAGTTGGCTATAACGTCACGGTACAATTCTTTGGACTTGTTATTTATGTGATTATGCTAGCACATGATGGACATTGTTGCGGCGCAGAACAACAGAGCTCTACTCCATGAATGTGGATAATACGTGTTTGGAAATTCAGGCGTATACTCGCCTTGCATGAGTTTCTTGAAGTGTACTGATGTAGTACGCCCAGATGCGTAATACAGTAGATACAGTAGTTCATATTCCATAAAAGTTAATTTTTGATGAATTTTTGTTTTTTCGATGATGTCGGCTACGTCGAGAGAATCGCGAATTACGACGGACAGAGTAAATTTGTAGGCATTAACTTAAGAATCGTCTAGGTTCGTGTCCCTGTCAAGAAATTAAGTGACTGTTAAGCAAGGTTTGGATCTTTTCTACAAAACTTTGCGACCACGTGAAATTTCTTCAGGATATCGAATTAACGTTATTTTGAGAGAGCGAATAAACTCATGTCTCTTGTAATGAATGTATTCATGAAAAGTGGCGGATTGTGACTTCTTAAGTTAATGTGTGTGTGACCTGACAGAAACTAACTTGCGTTTTCAAAATAAATTAAATAATTCAGGGAAATTATTTCAAATGTTCCTCAAGTTGATGGTTTGCAATTATAGTTCAAAGATTAGACACGATCGTATTTTTAGGGCAGATTATGACTGTTACTGACAAGTGTGATCTACAAGTATATGAGGCCCGTTACTAATCAATCAGTTCTATGCTGCAGCTTCGATAGACTATAACAGTGGGCGTTGATCGTACTTTTAGACATTTTTTTTATTCAATGTCCCCAAAATTCTTAAAAATGTTCCACATTTGTCACAGAAAGGAAATACTTGGTTCGCAGTGACTCCCATGGCTTAAGTTATTTATTGCCTACGTATTGCCAAAAAAGTTGGTCCTCCGTGAACACAATCGTCAAAGAATTCTTCATGGGCATGCAAGTGATCAGATCTTGTTAATTTATCATACGTGGTACCGAAAGATGATAAAATACCCCCATGAAGCATATGGATCACGCAGATATACGGACTGTTGCGCGTAAGAAACGCTGAAACCAACCGGTGAGCAATCGACATATATGGTAATCTAATAACTACTGAATGAAAGAGTTGGATCAGATAACAATCTATTTTTTTATGAAGAAACTAGGCAAATCGAAAAGCTTCAGGAACAGATTGAAAGACAAGGGCCATTCAAATGGGGATTTCTTTAACAACACCTATACTGAGTAACTGACTACAAAACACCGCCACCGAAATGGAGGCCGAAAAACAAAAGAAGAGATAAGTTCTTTGTATAACTATTAACCGTTGGCTATGAAATCACGGTACAATTGTTTGGACTTGCCATTTATGTGGTTACGCTAGCAATTTTTGTCTTAAGTTCCTATGGGATCAAACTGCTAACATCATAGTCCCTAGGGTTACACACTACTTAATCCAACTTGAACTAACTTACGATAAGGATAACACACACACCCATGCCCGAGGGACGACTCAAACCTCCGACGGGGGGAGCTGTGCGAACCGTGGCAAGGCGCCTAAGAGCATGCGGCTACGCCGCGTGGCACACGCAAGCTGATGGAGGATGCCGCTGGTGGTAGCGGGTTGAATGCGTGAAGCCGAAAACATAATCTTGTCGATACCGACGCGGCTGAATCTGAAATGTTAAAGTGTAACTGCAGAGTGACTTGACAGAAGGCCGTAGTCCAAACCTCCCGTCAATTAACTTTTCACCGACTTAACTTCTCTCACTCAAGCGTCCAAGACATTCCTCCTTACCTCGGAACAGCACTTATCAAAAACCCCTCCGTGACCAATCAATAAAAGGAACGAAGTGAAGCGCCATTTCCAAACCGGAAATCCGTGCCTCCACCACACAGTTTCACAGGCCTCAGCCAACGAAAATAGTAGTTTCACTAGCCGGCAGGTACCGGCCGAAGATTCCCTTCGGTCGGTTCTCCACGATGGGAAATTCTGCAAATCTTAGTAAGGCCACCTGCCTCGAACTCACGGAAGGAGTTCTTGGGAGGTTTTCGAAATGCAAAAATGGTTCAAATGGCTCTGAGCACTATGGGACTTAACATCTATGGTCATCAGTCCCCTAGAACTTAGAACTACTTAAACCTAACTAACCTAAGGACATCACACAACACCCAGTCATCACGAGGCAGAGAAAATCCTTGACCCCGCCGGGAATCGAACCCGGGAACCCGGGCGCGGGAAGCGAGAACGCTACCGCACGACCACGAGCTGCGGACTTTCCAAATGCACGTGTGGCAATATTTCCTGGTTTACCAAGACAGCGCCACGAAAGTAAATATAGCATGAAGTTTTTCTGTAGACGGCTTTTAACGTGCGCCAGGTCTGACCACCCTTGAGGCACCGAATGGTACCGTCCGCAAAGCTCGCCTGAGCGCTTTTGTGTCCGTCTCCCAATGACCAGACCACCGCAGGTCACCGCAGAGACACCTCTCGGGAACCCAGACACTAGGAGAAAAGAGGCTTGACGAACCTGTCATTCTGCAGAGTATGAGTAAGTTTCCATTCCACTGTCAGAGGACATTCTATATGCTGAACCAAGAAGTGAACATAGAAATCTTAATGTCACCAGAATGAGCTTAATGCCAAAATCCAGTACGATCACTCGTGTACATTACAAGCAACTACTTCCTAACCACTCATGAGTTACATCTGTACAATTGCGAGCAATGTACGCTAAACACAGAACAATTTGGGAAGCAAAATGAAGAAATGAAAGTTGCATATGGTAATCAAAGTAGCGAAGTGTTCATATGCTTTTTCATCCCTCCTTTTTCGCGCTCTTCTAGGGGCGTGATCAATGGCAGGTGAAAATTAAGATGTGCTTGAATAAAACGGAGTAGTGTTCCACCGAAATATCCCAGTCTGGTAACATCTTCGGTGCAACCCACGCACCTTAGTTGAGCACGTTACCCTACACCTGTCGGAAACTTCGAGACAACACCGATCTCGTGGCTGCTGTAGAGCCTGAGGATTGGCAACACCCACGATATCCCTCAGGTGGCGTTTGCCTCTAATCAGGCGCTAGAGCAGTCGCGAGGCAGATAGTGTGCGGAAGTTTCTGAAAGGAACATGGGTAATATGTTGCGTGGGTGGCACCGAAGCTATTGCGGAACTGGAGGATTTTAGAGAGCCCTTTTCCGTTTTACTCATGCGAATATCGCCATAGAAGAGCACGAATGATAAAGTATACGAACACAAAGCTGCTCTGGATCATTTCCAGATTTCGTCTAATGGTTTTGAACATTCCCTAGTGATTTCAAGTTGTACAGCGGGGCAAAACTGCGGTCACGTTACTCTCCAAAAGCGTCAGATCACGTTCAGTGGAGTTTCAGCCCAACTATGTCCTCTGAGTGGAAGTGAAACGCCCAGCCGATGGCTGCAGCGTCAAATGTTGTGAAGAACGTAGTGCTGTTGCTTGTCGCACTGTGACCTACCGTTTCCGACAGGGAATCAACGCCCCAAGGAAAGGGGTGACTTGATTGACACTCTTTATATCACCCCCGAGACCTTTACATGCCGCTGGACGCTGTGGCCGAGCGGTTCTATGCTCTTCTGTCTGGAATCGAGCTGCTGCTACAGTCGAAGGTTCGAATCCTGCCTCGGACATGGGTGTGTGTGATGTCCTTAGGTTAGTTAGGTTTAGATAGTTCTACGTCTAGGGGACTGATGACCTCAGATGTTAAGTCCCATAGCGCTTAGAGCCATTTGACCATTTTGACCTTTACATGCCGATCCTGAGCGGCAGTGTGTCTGAAATAGTTTCCTCGGTCATCGATAAGAAAACCGTTTTACTTCCACGCTGGTTGTCGCAGTCCCTGAGGCGTTTAAATAATGGTTGAAACGTGGGAAAGCGGGGCTGTGAGGACCTCCCCATCATGTGAAACGTACATGGTGGCGTTCGGCAGAATTATGGTGAAATTTGGTGCCAAGGTGGCATCATTAACCCACCTTGCAGCTCACCTGAACTGAGTCGTCACTTTCCTTTAAAGTGTCGACAGCTTGCTGTTTGAAGAGTCGCCGGGCCCGACGGCTACGTTGCAGTGCGCCACACTTTTGCACCAATACAGAGGAAGATCGTAGACATATTTGCGCCAAATTGCATAATTATGCATGGGAATGGGAGAAAATTACGGGGCATCGAAAATTTGATCCTTTAATTTCGTTGCGCAGTGTAATTATAGCGTCTAATGTCAATCTGCCCATGGACGGTATCCATATTCTCGATGTTACGTCGACTACCATCGCTCTGAAGTTCATCACATAGATTTCAAGATCGGGGTTCGTTACGTAATATCACTTGAATGGAAGAGTGGACTTCTTGGACGCTGTTCATCACCAATGGAAAGGATATTTTCAGACAAGATACAAACCTGAGTCAGCCCATAAAACCAGGAGGTAGATACACATATTTTAAACAAAGCATGACAACAGCAAAAAGTAACAGTGTATAATTTGCGTTTAAATGTTTATTTGATACAACAATAGCGGTTAAAGGCGCTGCAGTCTGGAACCGCAAGACCGCTACGGTCGCAGGTTCGAATCCTGCCTCGGACATGGATGTTTGTGATGTCCTTAGGTTAGTTAGGTTTAATTAGTTCTAAGTTCTAGGGGACTAATGACCTCAGCAGTTGAGTCCCATAGTGCTCAGAGCCATTTGATACAATAATAGTGGAGCCATAGTCACAGTACATAAACTTTTTGTTTAAAAAAAGAAGTTACATGACTGGTTTCAGAGAACTACGTCGTCATTTTCAAATTATCATTAGCCTAGTGTTTTTAAAACCTTCCGAACCTAGGGTGGAAAGTATGCGTGACTAAGAAATTTTTACTACTGTTATGAATTTTGAAATCTATGGAATAGTCACTCACACTATCAGCTCATTTATTTTATAATTTTATTATTTTAACTAAACACACGATGGGGAAAAATAAATCAAAGAAAAGTAAAGTAAGTTTAAACTTTTACATTTATTTTAAAATTCATCAGTGTTCAATAAAACGTATAACTCATGCTAAGTCTGTCTCCAAGCTGGTGCCTTATTTACTGTTGCGAATTTATTAAGAAAAGTGTTACTCAGAGGGGGTTCAATTAGCATAAAACGTGATTTTCTAAGAATAGTAAACGAAGAATAGGACACAGGATGGGATACCGCATTCAAACAAGCTCACAAAGATAGTTCAAGGGTACAGAAAAAAAAATCAAACAACCATCACCGATCCATTCTACTTAAGCAAAGAAATTCCGCTCTTGGCGTAGTCGTGTTCCCATTGGATAACCACAAACTGATATTGGGGGTTAAGACAAAGATCACGTGTTTCGACATATCCACAGTCTTACAAAAATTTTCTATAAAAATCTTTCTAGAAATTGTGAAATAGGAGAACTGCTCACGATAGCGAGTAATTAAGTTTCTATACACAAAATATTATGCAAAAGAGTAGCTGAGGGCTAGTTTTGTTACTACAGCCCTTGTTCCAAGTGCACAAGTACATTTACAGAACATGTGTAATACCACAAAGATTTTAATGACGAAATCAAATCCAAACACATTAGTTACAAAAGAAACTTCCGAACTGCGTTAATAACGGCATAGTATTGACCTGATGACTCAATTTTACGAGCAAATGAAACTACTACTACAAAGCACACACCACGTGAGTTGAACACAAAGAGAAATTATTAATTTCAGGAGTGTCCACCAGAGAAAACACTTACACACACACATTCATAATAAAGAGCGATGATTTTAATCAGAATTATGCCTCATGACAACGTTCTTCCACTTTCGTTTATTGGAGTGGGTACAAAGCAACTACTACAATACACTCCGCAACCAACACTGAAATCGCACTGCATCCCAATTTAAAATAATATATAAAAGATTTTCGAGGTAGATCTGTAAGAAAAGTAATTAATATTTCAGTTAGGCTGAAAACTTAAGAATTTCATTGTCCTCCTTACTCACCAAACACGCGCTTACCAGGAGATGTTACCACTTCACGAACTTCCCGCAGATTGACTAGCGTGGGACCCGTCCGAGAGTGTCCCAAAGATACAATAGGAAGTGACTAAACGGGTAGCTTCCTTTACCAACCTGACAAGGGACGGACAGAACGACATCAAGGAGACAACCTCTTTGCCTTAGAAATCTTATCTACCTACTCAGACGTTGGCACTACTGTTCTCTAGCAGACAGAACTTCTCTGCTACCACCGTGCATGCAACTGCAAATACTTTCACTCATTCATCTTTTCACACCAGAAGATAAGGAGACGACAATATCTTAAGACATCATATAAAGGAGGCGGAGGTGGGTTTCATAGGAAACTGTATGACAGGAATAACATATTAAATTGTGTTTGAAAATGTTGTATGAGAAGTTGTTAGTGTTTACATGTCAAAATAACATATTCCACTGCTCAGACTAGTCCCAGATAAATTTAGAAATACCACAGTAAATTTAGAGGTGCAACTGTATGACGTAAACAACAATAAATCGAGGAAAATAGCATGAATCTAACAGAGACCTTTCAAAATATAAAACACCAGTTGGAGAATATACACATTTGAAAATGACGATGCAGTCCGTTGAAACCGGTAATGTAACCCCCTTTTTTTTTTAAGAAAAATTTGATGTATTGTGGCTATGGCTCCACTATTGTGTTGTCAAATAAATATTTAACGTCTATTATAGTCACACTCCTTTACGACAATTTCGTCGGAATATAGAATACATGTTTACTTTGTGACATAGACTGACAGTTATATTAAGATTTCTGGCCACTGGAGAAACATTCCAGTCACTGGTTTTGCGACAATAACTGCAGCCCATATATTATTTTATAATAAATAATATCGTCTGCTGCGGAAGTACTGCTATTAAAGTAATGAGAAATACCCACAACCCGTTGGAATGAAAAACAATACTGTTTCGAGAAAGTGGTGGACGCGAACCTGCTACCTTTAGCTTGATAGCTTACGATGCTCTCAATCTTGCTATGACTTCAGCAGGGAATCTAAGCTTCCGTATACAGTATACGCAGCTTAAAGACTATATCTATACATATTATTTGATATTTAACTCAGACAAATTGTATCAAAACGAAGAGCTTTTGACAGATCATTGCGCCGTTGCACTTTCTTTACACGCACAGTATATCAGTAAAAACAATCAAGCACAGGAAGTATTTACATACCGATATTTAGTTTCCTGTCATTTTACTGTCAAAAATCGTAGCTAAAATAACGCGTTTTCGAGAGCTCTGAATTTTCTGATGCTTTGAGACAGCTTATATTCACACCACTTTCTCTGTGATAAAGAAAAAAACGCACCAAATACATAATCTAGCCCAACACATTATGGCGGCTCGTAAGTTCTACTTGTGACGTGAGTCGATGTCGCAGCTCATTGGCCACGTTTCTCTCCACGAAGCAAAAATGTGAAATTTAGCGCTTCGCGATGTAGTCGTACGTGGAACTTCATCGAGGCCGACGAGAGATATAGAACGCAGCGCGTACGTCACAGGTCGTCACAACTCAGGTCTTACGAGTTCCAGCAGCCGCCCAGGGCAGGGAGCGAGTAGCTATTTTAGACGAGCTTCATAATTCTAACACGTGCGTTTAAATGCATACTATCACATGACGAAGTTAAAACCTTCAGAGGGTAAATTTTCATTTAAATATTTATTTCCCTAGGGATCTACATGGAGCCGAGCGTTCGCGAAGTATGGCCGACAAGATGGCTAGTGTGACCTTATAAGTTCGTTGTGGGGACCGCTTTTCTCGTGGGCTCAGAATTCCGCGCTTTGATGTCACCAGCACCTCGTCCACGTGCGTTTTCACGTCCCGTTAGAGGACGGCTTTAACAGTCCGGGCTGCACAAACCAGACACCTGTGCTGGAGCGCTCAGCTCTATGGCAACTTCTGGCAACACTGCAGTAGGCGCTTATTAACAAAGGGGGTATGTAGGGTTCGTTGTGTCCGTTTCGAAGCTCCCACTTTTCACAATTTCACGCTGACTGCAATACGAAGTTTTTTCTTTTTTCTGGCACAATTACAGAAGGACAGCTATATATTTAAAACTCTACTTCATCTGCACCGTTCTACTGCTAGGAGTGCCAAGACCCTGATTCCATTCGGGCATACAGGCCTTAACAAAATGCTTGTGTAAGAGATAGATACAAGGTAAGCGGAACAATGGTGTGGTTCAAATGGCTCTGAGCACTATGGGACTTAACATCTGAGGTCATCAGCCCCTAGAACGTAGAACTACTTAAACCTAACTAACCTAAGGACATCACACACATTCATGCCCGAGGCAGGATTCGAACCTGCCACCGTAGCGGTAATGGTGTAGTCCTTGTAATCCACAAGACAGGAGACAAAAAAGGCCCGGAGAACTACAGACTGTCAGTGGTCTGCGAGGTATGTATAATAATGATTTCTAAATAAAAAATTCAAGTGGCATCTTTTAGTAACAATTGTATATATGTTGCAATAATTTGAAAGAAAACGCTGTATTGCATGTTGCGCACAATTTGTTTTAAAGTAATTTTCCATATGCTCCCAGAACCTCATGTGGTTTTCCACATGGGTAAAAACTGCGTGGTTTTGAAATAATAGTGCACATGCTCTACAGTAAGTACCGTACCTTTCCATTTTAGAATAAAAATTCTTGAGCACTTTCAAATCTAGAAGCAATTTGCAAAAACGAAAAGGTCATGTAATCTTCTTGAACATGTACTGAATATGCCTTGTTAAAGAAGTGAATGGCGCCTGGACGCTAAAATGCAGCATGTAAAGCTACATTTTATCATAGACTACTGCAGTTTAATAGTTAAAAAAACTAACCAGAAAAGAGAAAAGTTTGTTTCAGAGGTGGAATTGCCACACTGGACGATCGAAAGCTTATCTCCGATGTTACAGATTGAGCTTAAGAGTGTCAGTTACCACCTTGTACGAGAGTAATACGCAATGAGGAAGCATTCTCCTGTCCCAATAAGTTCTGTGCTGGCAGCACTTGAGGAACAAGGAATTCAGAATCTCTAGACAGCAGTTTCTTGGAAAATATGGGCAAGCCTACAGGTTCCATTCGGTTGTACGATACAAAATGTTCAAATGAAAAATCATATCCAGCTATTTCAATCAAATACAGGGCGGCATGGATTGTGCCTTTCGTTAGTGCAGTGGCATGGAGCAGTAAAATAATCGACACACATAAAAGATTTCAGTGAACGAATTCCATTATGAATTAATCCTTGTGCTGTCCTATGCCAAAAGTATCAGTGTTTAACGAATGATTATTGAGGTCACATATTGTCAGCAAACTATAAAATTGTGCAAAAGTTTAAGTGCTTGATAACTTTCTATAATGTGACTAGTAAATTGTTACGAATACCGACAACAGATACTGTTTGCAGTTAATAACTGCTTTTCTCCCTGCGTCTGCTACTGATTCGGTCCCTTCCCTTAATACGAAACGAGTTTCGACATAATTTTGGTAAGTGTTTACATTCACCACTATTCTGTCAGCCCAACGTGTGTTAAATTCATTGAAATTTTCATATGATACTGTAAGGCAGCGGCTTGTTCCAAGCCTCACATCAATTACTATACTGCTTTCCATCATGCTTGCATCACGTTCAGATTTCGTTGGATGGTTTTCAACAGTCCCTAGTGATTACAAGATGTACAGCAGAACAAAAATTGCGGTCGCTTTACGCCCCTGGGGGTCAGATAACATTCGGTGGAACTACAGTGCCGCTATGTCCTTAAAGTGGGGTTTAAACGCCGAACCGATGGAAGCAGGACCGAATGATGTGAAGGACGTAGCTCTGATGCTCGTCGCACTGCGAACTGTAATTTTCGACTGCGAAGCGCTGGTAACACTGCCGCTCTTTAACCACCTCCAAGGCCTTTTCGTGTCAATTCCGGGCTGCAGGGGTCTGCCGTGTTTTCCTAGGCCACTCATAAGAAAACGTCGTGATTTAAACCCTGGTGATCGCCAGTTCTTACCTCCGTCGCTGAGGCTTCAAAGGGAGGGAAGAAATGTGGGAAGATGGGGTGTGACTCCCTTCCCATCGTGCGACATGTGCATGGTGGCATTGGGCAGAACTGTGGTGAAGTTTCGTGCCCATGTGACATCATCAACCCGCACTGCATCTCATATGAACTTCTGAATTTTCAGCTTTTTTACGTGGGTCAATACTTTGCCGTTTGAAGCGGTGCCGAACCAGAGGGTGACGTCGTAGGTCAGCATGCTTTAGCTCCATTACAGAGGAGGGTGTAACGGCATCACCGACCACCTGAAACGGCAATCGATCTAACGTTAAACCGCTACGAGGAAGTTTTGAGAAGATTGTGACCGTGAGATAACCTAATAGGAACAGAACAATCAAACTGCGTTTCGTTTCAGAAACACTCCAGTAGCGTATAACCAACAGTAAACAGGTAGGTCAGGAACAGACGTTCTCCAAGCACAAACGCAAATTGTAACATTACGTATTAATATCAGTCGCCAGCCTAATTAGGCATCCTTGTGTCAAGCAATACAATAAAGCAGAGGACAGCTAACCTTACCTTCCTTGACACACACAGAAGTCTTTCTTTATATCTGTTCACACTACAACTCATTAACCTAACCTTGCAGATAAATGTACTACTAGCTGGGAATTCAGACAAACAAACGTCCTATGAGATAGCAAACAGTAACATATGCCTCTAAACAACACTCACCTTGAATGAACAGGATGGAGCAGTTTATAAAACCAAACACCAACACACATGAAACTAGTAGCAATATTAAACCCTGGAAAGGCATGAAATGATTCTAATTTAAATCAGGTGGTCTGTTAATGATCATACTCTATAAAATCATTGCTTAGTGCAGAGTTCCATACGCCTGTACATTAATCAACTTGCATTAGAATAGCTACCAGGGTAAATATTTCTTTCTTGAACTTGGTATGAAGCAACTAAACAGAACACAAATCTGACTACACTGGCACTGAAGGAGCCTTTGCTTTCTTTCTTTAACTAACTAACCTAGTACATGGGGGACATTAAACTCCCATGGTTTGAACAATAATGCTCATTAACAAAACTACACAAGTTAGTATGACAAATGACAAGCATCCTCACCAATAATTATTAATTAAGTAAAGCACAACAACCTATAACTCTTTAAATAACAAACGTTCTTTAATTACAAAATTGTTGAGGCTTTCGTGGCCACTTGTTGACAAACTGCCTATTGGCTTCTGTCTCGGGTTCTTCGGCCGACGTTCATCTAATGATTTTTCTGACGTTTCGCCAGCACGAGTGGCTGGCATTGTCAAAGCTTCACCCTCCATTGCCGGTGGTGAACTGGAGCCGAGCTCGCGGGCGCAGACTATATGTACCTGGCGCGCCAACGTCCGAGGGCTTCTCCGCGGTCATTTCCGGTGCGGTTCTCCTCTTGCTACCTGCGACGGTCGTTCGCTGCAGTACGGGAAGCCAGGATCCGTTTACCTTAAGGCTTTCCTCTTTCTTGTTCAAACTGTTCGCGTGTTTTTGTATTTCTACAGCTTCTCTGAACAAGCGCGAGTGATAGTGGTTCTCTACAGCCAGAACGTCCGTGTCGGCGAATTTTATTACGTGGTCGGTCTCATTCAGTGCGTGTTCTGCCACGGCCGATTTCTCCACCTGCCCCAACCTGCAATGTCGCTTATGCTCCTTGATCCTGGTGTTAATGGATCGTCCAGTCATCCCGACACAAACTTTTCCGCATGTGCATGGTATGCGGTATATTCCCGACATTGCAAGTGGGTCTCTTTTCTCCTTCGCCGATCTAAGACACTCTTGATCTTCCTTGTCGGTTTGAAGATCGTCTTTACGCCATGTTTGCGCAATATACGGCCGATTCTGTCCGTCACTCTGGGAATGTATGGCAGAAAGGCCGTACCCGACATTTCTTTTTCTGGTTCCTTACTTCGCCGAGTGTTTGGCTCAGTTACACTTCTAATATAATTTGTGGAGTACCCATTGCTCCTCAGGACTGTTTCCAGGTGTTGCATTTCTCGTTTGAGGTGTTGCGGCTCACATATTCGTCCTGCTCTCGTTACGAGCGTACTAATCATGCCTCTTTTCTGGCTCGGGTGGTGGTTTGACAGTTTGTGCAGGTATCGGTCCGTGTGAGTCGGTTTCCGATACGCGCTGTGTCCCAGGTTTTCGCCGTCCCTTGTGACCAGCACATCTAGAAATGGCAGTTTATTGTCCTTTTCTACTTCCATGGTAAATATTATGTTGGCATGGAGGCTGTTCAAGTGTCTTAGGAAGTCACCGAGCTGTTCTTCACCATGGCTCCACACCACGAAAGTATCATCGACGTACCTGTACCACACCCTAGGTTTGCAAGTCGCCGAGTCCAATACCTGTGCTTCGAATTGTTCCATGAAGAAGTTGGCCACCACTGGACTGAGAGGACTACCCATGGCGACGCCTTCCAGCTGTTCGTAGAAGTCGCCATTCCACGTGAAATAGCTCGTGGTGAGACATGCATGGAAGAGCTTTCTGATGTCTAGCGGGAAAATGGAACCGATGTGCTCCAGAGCGTCACTGAGTGGCACTTTCGTAAATAACGAAACAACATCAAAGCTGACCAGGATGTCGTTTGGTGCAAGTTTCAGTTTCTTCAGCTTCTCAATGAAATGTCCTGAGTCCTTAATGTATGTGTCGGTCTTCCCCACGTGTGGTTGGAGCAGAGAGGCCAAGTGTTTTGCCAGTTTATATGTCGGTGATCGAGGAGCGCTAACGATCGGTCTCAGTGGAACGTTGTTCTTATGGATCTTGGGTAATCCATATAGCCGAGGTGGTAGGGCTTCTGTGTTGCGCAGGTTTCTCTGTATGTCCGCCGGCAGTGTCTTAGATCGGCGAAGGAGAAAAGAGACCCACTTGCAATGTCGGGAATATACCGCATACCATGCACATGCGGAAAAGTTTATGTCGGGATGACTGGACGATCCATTAACACCAGGATCAAGGAGCATAAGCGACATTGCAGGTTGGGGCAGGTGGAGAAATCGGCCGTGGCAGAACACGCACTGAATGAGACCGACCACGTAATAAAATTCGCCGACACGGAAGTTCTGGCTGTAGAGAACCACTATCACACGCGCTTGTTCAGAGAAGCTGTAGAAATACAAAAACACGCGAACAGTTTGAACAAGAAAGAGGAAAGCCTTAAGGTAAACGGATCCTGGCTTCCCGTACTGCAGCGAACGACCGTCGCAGGTAGCAAGAGGAGAACCGCACCGGAAATGACCGCGGAGAAGCCCTCGGACGTTGGCGCGCCAGGTACATATAGTCTGCGCCCGCGAGCTCGGCTCCAGTTCACCACCGGCAATGGAGGGTGAAGCTTTGACAATGCCAGCCACTCGTGCTGGCGAAACGTCAGAAAAATCATTAGATGAACGTCGGCCGAAGAACCCGAGACAGAAGCCAATAGGCAGTTTGTTCTTTAATTAACAATTTTTCAACCTACTCAAAATATATTTGGCTGTGCAAATGCAAACATAACATTAAAGTTAAGTTCAAACACTTTCTCGTAAAAATGGACTCTGATAAACTTTGTAATTCTGATCAAAATTCATAAATGCAATCTTTTTCACTTGGGATCAGCTTTACTATTTTCAGGCAATTTTTCAAGTAAGGCAAATTATTTAAGGAAATGACTGCAGATGGATTTAAAAATATAATGGAAGTGAAATATTTCTTAAACTCTAAAACTGAACTTCAAACACTATAACTCTCCACATTAGAAAGCAATCACACAATATTTTTACAGCCGCCGAGTAAGTCTTTCCGTAATAAATTAGGGCACTCGGAATTAAATTCACTGGAATAGGATTCCTGTCCAGGTTCGTGATTTGAGATAATCACTGGTGTAAGACATAGTTTTTAGCAACATCACGATTATTATTAAAATCAAGCAAATTTCACAAATACCCGGTTCATTTACTGTGACGTAATTTGCGTTGGTTGTTAACATGGTGGCGATGCGGTAATGACATACTGTTCGGCTTGCCCTGTTATAGATCTTCTTGGCGTCGGAATTATATTTTTATAGGGCCGAAAACCATGCTATGATAATAGTATCATCAAATGCAGGATCCGAGGACCAAAAATGCTGCTCTTAATCTCACCTGGTCTCAGAACTCCAAGAATATGAGCCACAATGATCCGCTTCTGGTAGCGAGGTGTTAACCACAGCACTGCTCAGCCCACACTCCTTACCCATCGCAAAGGACGAGTTGCCACTTTTGCGCCAATCACGCCTTTTCCACTACTCCGGGCTATTTCCGCAGCTGGGTGGTTTCCCACATTTTCTACATTAAACCCTAAGCTCCCTGTTTACGAACCAAGTGATTTACAGTACATTATATAACAATCATTTCAATTGTTATTTAAGTCCACAAGCATATTCAAAAGTTTACATAAGTGAAATATGTATACGTAGTCACAGAATCTCCATGACAGACACAACACTCTATATAAGGAACACTAGAAATTGACATGTAAATATCGATAGAGATAGAAAATAAGTCGAAAAAGGGTGTAACAAGGGCTATAGGAACCTTTGAGCCAAATGTCATTCTTCTGCGTCGTAATGGGGAACAATTGCAGTGTTTCGCAAATTGATCCTTTTATTTTTCCGTAGTGTTTGGCAATTTCCTTCTCCTTTCTTCGACAACCGCTAACAGAGTTGACATTGCTATTGTAGGCGTGCCCAATTTCGTAAAGAAACTTGAGCCTTGGCGGGCTCGTGTTATGCTTTGCATTAAACCTTGGTTGCTATTCTGTGATTAGTCTCCCGCGGTTATCGCAATTATGCTGTTATCCTCTCTCTATCCACGAGTCGCAGCAGCAGCGTGTATCGGTATTCGCACCCTTGAACTATCTTTGGCCTCGCGCTTATAGTTGCCGGCTGTGCCGTGTGCGGCCAGTTGGTCGGTTGGCGTGGAGCAGCGAGGAAGTCTGTGGTGCGTGTCTGGCCAAGGCCGCTGGCGACTTCGACGCGCGGTCGGAATGTGAGGGGCTGTTCCCATTGCTACGAAGTCCGTGGCTCACTGATTCCGGACACGAAAGTTGAGTCTCTACTTAGTCTACCAGCCAGCCCCAACTGTTGACATTGTGTCGTTTGAATTTCGTTGTGGGCTGTTGGGAAATTCCCGCGAGCAAAACGTGTGTTTTCAGGGTGGCGAAATTCTACTCGCCCTCCCGTGGACTTTAACTTAACTTGATTATTTTGAATTGAAGTGCACCAGCGGTATCTTTAACCTTGTGGCCGTTAACGTTCCGGTTACCTGCCCTGGCCGTTGACGTAAATTCAGGCAGTGTATTTTCCTCGTCTTGTTGTGGCTGTCCAGCAAGGCGTGTAGTTTGACAGCTGAATGTGTAATTCGCTGTATTCGCCGATACCTTTTGCGTTGTTCCATTGAAGTCCTGTTGTGTGCTGGTCGGGTGCAGCTGAAGTTATCTTGTCGCTTGGCCAATTGACGGTCTGTTGGTTGGGTTGCCATTGCATTGAAAAATTTTGGACCGACTGCCTCTCTCACCTAGGCGGGCGTTAGTGTTTGAATTCCAGGAAGACCTTGGAAACTTCTGGGCACCGTTTGATGTGCCGTCTTTTCTTATTTGTGCTTGTTGTTTGTTTATGTATAGCTTCTAACCGATTTTAAATTAAAGTTGTTTTGCCCTTAAGGCGTGAGATTGTTTGGGCTTTAGCCTAATTTAGAGAAATGTTTTAATATGAGGCCTTCTGCCTTTAAAATTCAAATTCTTGTTTCTGAGTCTTAAGTGATTGGCCTTTAGCCAGTTTTAAATTAAGGTTGTTTTGCCCTTGAGGCGTGAGACTGAATGGCGCATTTAGCCAGAAATTTTCTAAAATTAATGTTCGGCATGGTGTGTCTTTAACGTTTTCTTCACTCTTGTAATGTTTGTCAAATTAATAATTTAGTATGTTAGAGTGTAACTGATAGCCACTCATTTTGGCTCCTTTCCACAAATTAAACTATCTGTCCTGTCCTGTGGGTATAGCAGGGGATCTCAAAACTGTGTGATTTATTCTCCATATGCCACATCACATGTCGCAGATTGCTTCTAGAGAGCACTGTGGTTGCAAATCACGATGGAGACCACGCTATGTTCCGTCAGATGTAGCAGGCCGTTTCTGAGCTTCCTGCAACTATGCGGACACCCCGTGTGGTGTGCTTCACGACGAGAAACACGTCCCGTGTGAGGACGGTTTTAGCGTGGCGCGCAGAGCATCGTTCCCGGCAGGGCCCAGGGGCCGACGGTCCACCCGCAGCTCCCGCCCTGGCCCTTGGGGCACGAAGCCGGCAGGCCTCTTGCAGCGGACGCCTGGGCGCGGCGCTAGCGCGTCCCAGAGCGGCGTGGGAGCAGGCCTGCCGCTGCAGCCGGCCCCAGAAGTGTGCGCAACACGAGCTCTCGTCACGGACCCCAGTGCACCAACTTCCCACAACTTGAGACACACGCACCAGCCTCATCCGTCGCGGATAAGTATCTGCAACAGGCTGACGTTAATTCATCTACATCCATACTCAGCAAGCCACTTTACGGTGTGTGGCGGAGGGTACTTTGGACACAGGGTTTTCTTCCTCTTTTCTATTTTGCAATTGAGAATCCTCGGCGAGTAAAGCGAGTAAGCTTCCAAGTGTGCTCCAAACCCTCTAGTTTCGTCTTATGGTATTTTAGCGAGACGTGCGTAGGAGGAACGGAGAAACCAATACATCAGTTGACTGTTGTGGCAACGTACCCTCTCCGAATATAGCAGTAACCCATAACGTGATGCAGAGCGTCTCTCTTGCAGAGTCTGTCACTGTAGTTGTTTGACCATCTCTGTGAGTCTTTCGTGCTTACTAAATGAACCTGTCACGAAATGCGGTGCTCTTCTCGGGATCTTCTCTATTTTCTCTACCACTCCTATGCGGTACGGATCCCACACTGACTAGCAATATTGAAGTATTGGTTGAACGGATGTTTTGTAATCTGCTCCCTTTGTTGGTGGATTATATTTCCCGAGGATTCGTCCAGTAAATCTAGTCTCAATCTGCCTTACTTGCGATTAATGTTATGTCATCGTTCCGTTTGAAGTCGCTCCGTACACATTATACTAGATACTTTATGGCATTAACCACTTTCAGCGATTGCTCTGCAACCGTGTAATCATACAATAAAAGGTCTTTCTGTCTCTATACACTTACGTTACACTAGTTTATGCTGACGGTTGTCCTTAGGTTAGTTAGGTTTAAGTAGTTCTAAGTTCTAGGGGACTGATGACCATAGCTGTTAAGTCCCATAGTGCTCAGAGCCATTTGACGGTCAGTTGCCAGTCTCTACACCAAGATTCGATCCTTTGCAGGTCTTCCTGCGTTTCGCTACAAATTTTTAGCTTTGCAACTTCTCTCAATACAACAGCGTCATCCGCCAAAGCCTCATGCAACTTCCGTCTTTATCTGCGAGGTCGTTTATATATATTGCGCAAATTAGAGGTCCTGTAACACTTTCTTGGCGTATGCCCGAAATTGCTTTTATGTCTCAAGACTTCTTTACTTTAAGAATGACATACAGCGTTCTGTTTGCTGGAAACTCTTCAGTCATTTAGCTGGTCTGATATTCCGTACGCTCATATTTTGTTCATTTGGTGGCAGTGCGGAAGTGCATCGAAATGCTTCCAGAAGCCAAGGAACACGGCTTCTACCCTGGCGCGTGTATCCACTGCTTGTAGACGAACAGGGCGACATGGGTTTCACACGATCGTCGTTTTCGCAACCAGCGTTGATTACTCCGGAGGAGAGTTTTCGACTCCTGAAATGTCGTAATACTCGACCATAGAACATGTTCAAAATTTCTACAACCGACCACCGTGCGACTTTTCGACGACTCTTGTTGGAAACGGCGGTCACCTGTGCCTTTTTCTAATTATTATGAACGATACGCTCCTCCAAATACCAATTGTACACTGCTCCTAAAAGAGGGGATAGTTGTTTCACATTATCTGTAAGAAATAGAATTTCTGTCCTTTTCTATCCCATTATCACTAATTACGATACCTGTTACTTTGTCGTTTGCTGGAGGATGTAAAGGAGGAACTACAGTGCGATCTTCATCTGCGAAACAGTTCAAGAAAAAGACGTTTAGTTTTCCATTATTGTCTGTTAGTGCAAATATCGTAATTTCAGCTCCAGTATCGAAATTATATCTGTCAGACGTAATGTTGTGTTTTCTCGGTTTATATCTGTTGCGGTCACAGCACCATTTGTATTGGTTTGGTACCATTTGATTACTTTGTTAATGAAATCACCTTAATGTGATTCGCTTTTGTCTTTCGTTGTCATGTGCTTAGCAGTCAGCGTCACAACGTAGATGCTGCCTTATTTGAACAATCATCGTATATATTTCAAGTTAGTAACCATAGTATACCTTGTTTCAGTGGTTACAGTTTTGTTAACCAATTTCCATTGTGTTTCGAACACGTTTCACTGCCGTCAGTTGCCTATTTCATTGTCTCCTGAGGACCAGTAAACATCAGACTATAATTGCACATGTGCTATGATATGCTAAGATAATGAAAAGTGGCAGATGAAATAGACATATGCGAAGATATGGCTATAGTAGTGCGAGGGTCTAGAAAAGCCCGTTCTTGTCAGATGTAACTGTCCAAGAGCAATTTATCCCTTCATAACGTACTTTGCCTCCATATAGTTCAAGAATTGTGTTACACTGTAACAGGAATACAACTGAAATAATGAAGTATCACGTATGCAACTAATTTAACACTGTTATAATGCTGCACGTCTTATTTTATTTATTTTCATCTTTCAGTTGGATTTCATAGAACGATATTAGGCAGAGGTACACGGCCATGGAAATGGTCACTACAAAAATTATACAAGGCTGACAAGAAAACTTAAAAACTTGAAAAGACTATAAACCTCAGTGAAACACTATTAAACGAGGTTTTGCAACAATATATACAACTAACAATATGTTATAATCCAAGGCTGTACGTACTACAACTTCTGTACAGAAAAAACAATGTACAATAAGGTAGGCTTTTAACTTGGTTTCGAAAACATTAAGATTGTAAACTAAATTTTTTTTGCTGAAAGCTTACTGAAAAGTAATACCCAAAGTACTCCAGAAATATATGCACAAAATGCTATTTAGAAATTGCGTATAAAATAGCTCTGTTCCTTAGTGTAATGGACCCGCTCACCATACCCCTTTATTCGCAAAGTTTCGAATGCGAGACACAGTAAGCTGAAGTTATGAATTTTGTGATTAAGTTTTTATATCACACTTACTGTTTTCCATAATCATTTGAAAAAACAAAAATAATAAAAAAATTATTTTGTGAAATATTATTTGTCTTTATCTCCTTAGTTAGGAAACGTCCATTATAGTAATGAATATCTTTGTATGCGAATAATCAACGAGTTGTTCGTTATGAAGCAGCGGCATGGAAGTTGGTATGAGGTGCTGGACTGTAAATTAGTTTTGCCAAAGATTTTGTTGAATTGTGAGCAAGTGCTCTCACCATTGTGCAGTGAAGGATTTGATGTGCATTAAAAACTTGACTTGAGGAAAGTAGCCTGCGTCATTCTATTACTTCAGTGTGCATATTCCCAACAAACAGAATATACCATCTAGATGAACGGAAAAACAAATATTTCGATGTCAGTGAGCACAAAATTAAGTAGAAATAATGAACCTTAAGTATTCAGCATTAAGTTGCTGTTACTAATACGTTTTTAATTTACAAATGCATGCAAAGTGGAAAATCTGCGTAATTTACTAATTTCTTTTGTGCTTTGGTTATTGAAGTCAGCTGACCAAGGGGCTGATCAGAACTTGAGGTCTCTATGTGTAAGATAAATAGTAAACATAGATATGTACTGAAATGCTATATATGTTACAGGAAATCAGGGAAAATAGTAATACTGTTGGCTGAAGCAAAAGAAAATTTTTGCAGAAAAAGGACGACAGTGGTGACTGAACACAAAGGAATTGGCCTGCCCAATTATTGCAGTAGATCGTTACGTGAAAGTTAAGTATGAAGTGTTTATTGTCTTCATTGTATTTGTGTATGATTAAGAAGTTCGAAAATGATTAAGAAACAGAAATATTAAGATTTGAAAAGGATGAAACAAGGAACTACTGATTTGGTGGATCAAAATAATCATAAACGAGGAATTCTTTAATTAGGAACGAAAGGCAGTTGAACATAGTAAACAACAACTTGACATAAAACATGAATATATTGAGGACTAAAGTAGACAAAATTTAGCAAATTTAGAACAATAAGTTACAATATTAATCGTTGAAGTTCAGGAAATTACTAAAAAACAGTAAGTATAGCAACAACAGCGTTTATCTGTAGAAACAAGCAAGACTGTTGACGGTAGTGACCTGGGGTCATGTTACCTAACTTTGTATCTCATTCCAGTCATGTTTTTGATGTGGTTAGAAAGATAGGATTAATTTTCAGACCGCATAGGCAGATTTTAAAATTATGTCAACAGATGGAAGTGAGGAAGGCTATGAACAGATACTGCATTAATGTAATTTGAATAATATGTATATATACTATGATCAGAATATTTATATTTATCATTGCATTGTGGCAAAACTTTTATTGTATGTTGTCCCTGTATTTTGAGAAATAAGGTGATGTCATACTGAACTGATGATGTAATCAAAGTAAATAAAATGTATATGTTGTGGTATGATGGTGAAGCTATAGTTAGATAACTGTATTCTGATTTGTAGTGTAGTACTGTCAGTTGTAATAAGAAGGAAATATTTCAATCAGGCAATGAGTGGATACTTCATAATGTACTTGCTGCCATTCTAATATCTGTGAGAAAAATACCAATTGCATTAAATAATTTAGGAGGTGATAAATCTAGGAAAATAATTGCAATAGAATAAAATACTCAGAGTAATATTTGTACCATCTCTTTGATAAGACAGGTCTCATTATTTACCAAAAGTGAGAAGTGTAAAGATGTTTCATAAGGAATTTCAAATTAAAAGGAAAAGGTTTTTCACTAGAAAGGGAACTGAGTATTTTCTTGTACTAATTACATATTGAAAAACAGATTTACGAATTATGAGATTTGTGTACATACATGTAGTTGCTATTATGATACAAATGAGTCCACCAAGTGAATACTTACTCATGTTGTACATAGAGTGCTTGGTGAGCAAAGGCTCGCAAACTGTTGTGGCATTGTCTGTGCTATATCTAGTATTTCTCTATCTTTAAATCTATAAATTTTATCCCTATCTTTTTTTAATATCTCTCGTCCATTTGAATGAACAATGATTTTGTTACAAAAATTGTAAAAGTTTATAAAGCGATATACCAACCGGCCATCTAAATGGAAGCAGACAGACAGACAGTAACGGAAAGAAGCCTCTCATACTGTCACGGGAAGTAAAAAACAAGATTTACATCCATATCGACAGATAAATAATAAGTATGGCGATACATTAAAGCGTGTTCCATCTTCTTGTCACTCAGCCAGTACCCAGCATTACGCTAGAAGTAATGATGTAACCTCTAACACCATCTGCAAATGAACCTGAAAAGGTTCAAAAACCGGTTCATGGAATAAAACATAATTATTCAAAAAGTGACAGGTTGTTGTTTTATGTAGCTTATTTACAATCAAATTTTTGTCTTGTAAATAATTTAGTTACTCACTGGTGTTTATCAATAATAGAAATATGTCAATAACATATTGCAAACCAGCCTTAGCAATACCAACGCATTTTCCAGAACTCATCTTACCAGAGGGACTGTTATTTATGGCAACCCTAAGAAAAATTGCGAAACCAAAATTGTTTGGATGTGTTAGACTTACGTTAACGAAGTGCTTTTGGAAAGGGTTTGATGTGTAATAGGGTTCAGAAACTTTCAGCACACTGTTAACAATATCAGTGCACCTTCAATGACTTTTGCTACTTTATTCTAACTGGAAAAAAATACAAAAAGTTAAATTTCTTTAACTGTTGTTGACATTTACTCACAATACAGTCTTTAAACACAGAGTGATATCTAAACCAGACCTGAATCTGAAAATAATAAATAGTAGATAAATAATAAAATTATTTCTATGCATATGTTTCAGTAATGGTATTATCACTTTAATCCTGTATCATATTTTAAGGATAGTATAAATACTTATATCATCTGCAATTTCACCTTTGGCCTGTTATTTCTGGTAGTACGTCTTACTGTGAAAAAACTTCACTTTTGATTATTTTTCCCACAAAGTCCAAGGTGTTGAAACCTCAAAGCCTTTTACCTGTTTATAAAGACAACATCATCAGGAAATAATTTGTGATATTTTGTTGTTGCTGTCATTACAGTGATGTAAAGAAAATTCAACTAAGTAAAAATCTCAAAAGGATTACATTCCATGTAATACTGATGTAATACCAAGGATGCGGTACAGACCAAGGGAACTGAAGAAAGGTTTGGGGTTCGTACCATTTTTGAAAGTAAAATGGACGACATTATACATATTCTTATCTGTTGTTGTAACAATTAGAAATAATAAGAGTGTGCAATGAGGCATTCTGTGCCACGTAGAAATAGGTTTATAAATTAAATAATTTCTGTGAAAAAAATTTCGGCGCTAAATACATTTGTATCTAGTAATAATTAATTCTATATTTACATCTGCAATGAAGCGCCAAAGAAACTGGTAGAGGCGTGCGTATTCAAATACATAGATACGTAAATAGGCAGAATACGGCGCTGCGGTCGGCCCAGTTGTAAGATCGGTTACTGCTGCTACAATGGCCGGTTATCGTAAGTGAGTCTGAACGTGGTCCTATAGTCGGCGCACGAGCGCTAGGATATAGCACCTCCGAGGTAGCGATGAAGTGGGGATTTTTCCTGTACGACCATTTAACGAGTGCACCGTGGGTATCAGGAATCCGATAAAACATCAAATCTCAGATATCGCTGCGGCCGGAAAAACATCCTGCAATAACGGTGTCAACGACGAATAAAGGGAATCGTTCAACGTGACAGAAGTGCAGCCCTTCCGCAAATTGCTGCAGATTTCAATGCCGGGCCTCGTTATGAGCCCTAATTTCTCGTATCTTATCTTCGTGGTCGCTATGCGAAATGTGTTTTGGCGGCAGTAGGATCGTTCTGTAGTCAGCTTCAGTTGCCGTTCTTCTAAACTTTCTCAGTTTTCCACAATCTCATATGGTCATTCGACTTCATATAGCTTCGCATCGTTACGCCTTGATATTTAAAAGAAGTGACTGTCTCAAGCAGGAGACTATTAATGCTGTACCCGAAAATTACGGGTTTGTTTCTCCTACCCATCCACATTGACTTACTTTTTCTACCTTAAGAGTCAGCTACCATTCATCACACTAACTAGAAACTTTGAGTAGGTCATCCTGTATCAACCTGCAGACAATTGTCTTCGAAATCTTACCATACACCACAGCATCATCGGAGAAGTGCAGCACATTGTTGCCCACCCTGTCTGCCAGATCATTTATGTATACAGAAAATAGCAACGGTCCTATCACACTTCCCTGGATTACTCCTGATGTTACCCCTGTCTCCGATAAACACTCGCTGTCGGGGACCTTTATAAAGGTTTGAAAAAGTACTCTGACTGCTGTGCAGTGAAGGATTTCACATTCGTTAAAATATTGAGATGAAAAAAGTAACCTGCCTCAGCAATGTGCATATTTCCAAGTAAAAACCCGAAGATCTTGCTGAAAGCAGCATCAGGTACCATCCAGAACGTAATCGGTGTGGGCAAAGTAGTATAGCATCTGGATGAACAGAATTTCAACATGAATCTGCACAAACTTACGTAGAAACATTGAACTTTAACTGTTATACTTGTACTTTCTCTTACTAATATGTATTTAGTTTTCCAAATACATGCAAAGTAAGAAATTTGTAAAATTTTCTAATTTCTTTAGTACTTCATTACTGAAGACAACAGGGCAAAGTGTAGGTCTGAATTAAGAACAATTGCCATTGGTCGCAACTGAAAAGTGAAATCATACGACTTACAAATATGCACAATGTTTAAATAGCTTGAAACATTACAGATTGCATTGTAATACAAAGATTCAGCTTTTAAAAGGAATTCATCTCTTCTATAATGCAAGCATCAACAGATTAGGAGTATATAACTCTTCACATACTACTGACGTGCTTTCACACTCGGTGATTTCCTTCAATACAGTGCACTTTCTGATTGCGCGAGGAAGTTGAACTGTGCAGCCTGCTATACCAACCTACACATTTGGAAACTGCTAATCACTAAGGCAGTGGCTATCCACATAAAAAAGAAGACAAAATTTAATTTCTAGTGCTCTTCATACAATCGATTACATTTACTGTAACAAACTGTATGTTAATCAAACAGGAAATTTTGCCGCCACTAAAATGATTGAGCGTGAATGTAGCTTGGGATTACACAAGTCAGACAAAGCTTTTCTGCACATGTGCTGATGGAAGGTAATAGACACAAAGTACAGATGTGATACATATACCCAAAAAATATCAGAAGCACTTGAGGTAAATAAGTACTCAGAAAAAGGACACATCGTCTTAAAGACCAGTGACATATGAGCACGTCCTCACTCTTAAGTTTTACATGATCCAATTAGCCACACGTTTCCTGACCTCAATTCTAATTATTGCATTCATCTCCAAAAAATTTTGCCACGATATAATTGTTATTACACACTACTTTGCCATTTTTACAACTGTTTTACTGGCAACTTACTACTTATATAGTTCAATATTGCCCGCTTTCGATTTGAACTGTATTTATACTATCCAACGTGTAAATTGAGTTGAAAAAGAAACGAGCCGGAGGTATAATTGCATTTAATTCCCGGCGCTGCGATGTTAATCAGTTCCGCACGTACAGATGGACATCGTTGTCCGAGGTGAATCTTTGCCCTTCAGAGCCTTTTTAGGGGGACTAAAAAGGCGTTATCTTCTGATTCACTTGTTGCAGCACGGGACAACAGTGAATGCCCAGCGTTTCTCGTAAACCTTGACCACCCTTTGCCAAGCGATCAGATCAAAGCGACCAGACAATCTCACCCGTCGGATCATTCTGCTCCACGACAATGCAGTGTCTCATACGGCCAACACAGTAGCGGCACCCCTGCAGAAATTCAAATCGTACGTTCTCGGCCACCCTCCGTACAGTCCGGACCTCTCTCCCTGTGACTACGCCCTTTTGGTCCCCTTAAAAAGTCTGCGAGGGGCAAACGAATCACCTTGGACGACGACGTCCAGCTGTACGTGAGGAACTGATTAAACTCGCAGCCCCGAGAATTTTGTGAGACGGCCATTCATTGCCTTCTCTCACAGTGGGACAGGTGTCGCAACAGCCAGGGTCAATACTTCTAACATACCGGTACTGGTTTTTGTAATTATGCCTCCAGCTCGTTTCTTCTGAACTCCCCTTATAGTTTAACTCCATAATTTATTATGTCTGATACGGGACACGAAAGAACAGCGCACGATTCGACAATTCTCACATAATATGATGATGAATGATTCTGTGTGTGCTTATAGTATCTTAGTTGATAATGCTAGGTTGCCTACAAATTAATATCTCTTTTGTATATAAGCAGTTGTTTTCTGACACTGTTCCATTGAAACGAAAACTTGTTCCCATCGGGAAATTAGAAACACTGTTTGTCTGATTTTCGACCTCAAAAATTTCGTTCCCACAATAATGTTGTTCTTGCGTTTACATTCTTTTTTCTCTAATGTCGTGTTCATTTATACACTGACTTTACAGACAATAAACAAGAAATTTTTGGTTTAGCTCCATCCAGAGAAATCATTTCTTGTTCTATTATTTCGTCTTATTTCAGGTCAGGTATTACAATTACAGTCATTGCAGTTAGAAACTTGAGTCGATACTCTCTTATATGGTCGATGCTGTGATAGAATACTACTACTTCCTATCAGAAACAAGGTAGTTTCTACTACACCCATGTGTACTGTGAGCGCAGGAAAGCTTACACCGTAGTTCTATTTGTTCCTTCTCACGTAAAACATATGTGCAGAAGTTATTTAAAGTATATCCCGTATTTAACAACTATATTCCTGTAGGAGTCTAAAATGTGTTAAATAGAGATGAAGTACGTTAGAGTGCAATCGCTAGTAGGTCGCAGGATTTTATTTATTTTCTCTATCTCTTATAGCTCTCTTCAGCACCAGCAACGATTTTATACGTGACAATCAGAAGTTGCACGTTATCCTGTAATTGGCTGAGTAAATCAGTCCGTAGGTCGGAGTAAGGAAAGAGTAGCTATAAATCACATACAAAAAGCTGACGTCTGTCTCCTGGAATATTTTCAAGTGATGAAAATGTGAAGATGGCTCAGAAAAGTGCTTATAATGTCCAAATTACATCTGCGTCTTCCGTTGAACTTTCCCCATTTAGACTCCCGCTAGTACCATGAAAGATAATCCCCGATGTCTTGATACACATCCTGTCACCACCCTCCTCGTGTAATATATCTCAAACACTTCGAGTCTCTTCTTTGTCCGTTACGTATAGTGCTGTACTCTAGACGTACGTAATTAGAAATCGCTCACAAGGCCTGTGTTTGATATTACTATAGATAGTTTTATTCCTGAGTAATACTGTATTTATCTGAGTTAATCTACTTCTTAGACATTCCTTGCTTCTTACACATCATGCGCTATTTTGTTTCCAAGGAAGCAGATTCTTTTTTTACTTCATCTAGATTAGAACCCCAGTTTTACTGTAAATTTCATAACAAATATCATTTCCGCTCCTTCTAAATACTTTCAACTTGATTATTTTACTTTCCATCAATATTTTTGTTCGAAATATATTGTTAGTTCCTGTAATTCGTCCTCAATGTCACTTTCAGCGTAAGGTCCTTCTAACTGCAATAAGACCCCGCAAAGCAAGGCACTGCGGGACCAAGCCAATCTTCTGGTTAAGAAACGTTTCACTTATTCATCATAAACATCAAAGGATGCAATATCAGCGTGTGAGTTCGAAGATGATCAAATCGGTTAATCTTTTGAATTAAATTTTCAGTCTACAGCTGAGTGTGCGCTGATATGAACCTCCCTGGCAGATTAAAACTGTGTGCCGGACCGAGACTAGAACTCGGGACCTTTGCCTATCGCGGGCAAGTGCTCTACCAACTGACCTACCAAAGCACTACTCACGCCCCGTCCTCACAGCTTTACTTCTGCCAGTACCTCGTCTCCTACCTTCCAAACTTTCCAGAAGTTCTCCTGCGAACCTTGCAGAACTAGCACTCCTGAAAGATAGGATACTTCGGAGACATGGCTTAGCGCACACTCCGCTGCAGAGCAGGAGAACTTCTATGAAGTTTGGAAAGTAGGAGACGAGGTACTGGCAGAATTAAAGCTGTGAGGACGGGGCGTGAGTCGTGCTTGGGTAGCTCAGTTGGTAGAGCACTTGCCCGCGAAAGGCATAGGTCCCGAGTTCGAGTCTCGGTCCGGCACACAGTTGTAATCTGCCAGGAAGTATCGTATCGGTTAATCCTTGGTAAATACGTAAACAACGACCACACGCACCCACACATGTGCAGGCCGGATGCACCTAGTCACCGTAGGTGGATTGAAATCTAACACATGGTCGGAATGGTTGGTCGACGCTAGTGCTATTCAGCTTATAATGTGTCATATTTCAGAACCGTTAATAACTTCCAAGCAAGAAACTTTCTTAACCACTAGTTTCGATCACCTGACATAGAAATAGACAGAGTTACAGTAACTACATAACTGTCGATGCAATTCTACGTCGAAACATTCTCACGAAATCTGTCACAATACGACACCTCACAGATAAAATTATTTATGTCAGTTTGTGTGGCAACATTATTACTGTGAGATCAAATACAGGAAACACCATCATTTGTCGACGAAAATAAGATAAAAAGTGTAAACTGATGAAATTGAAACTATTCATAGATGTGAACAAAATATATGAATAACATGCAGGGTGTTCGTTTTAACTTTAGACAACTAAGTACCTCGAAAATGACGCACCGAGCGAAAAGATGTTCTATTTGAAAAGTGAACATTATAATATGTGCCTTTTTTGCAATTGAGAATCAGCGAATTTGATTCTGAATTACATTTAATATGTAAATCTAAACATTCGTGTTCTAATTGTTGATGTTTATGCTCGAAATTTTCTTTAGTGTTGCAAATTTGAGTATGCAGTGCAATAACGTCAGTAGTTTCAATGGCTGGTTAGAAACTACGTATTGCGTCATTGAGGGACGACGACGTGGACGTAAACAGTTTTCTGCTGTCATCGGGAAACTTGACATCAGAAAGTCTACTTGCTTCTCATCACTGGGGTGCTCTGTTTTGATAAGTGTACTTACCTCTCACCAATAGGGTGCTTCATTTCGGCTAGTCCCCTTGCATCTCACCAATTGGGTGCTTCATTTTGTTAAGCCCCTTGCCTCTCACCATTGAGGTGCTTCATTTTGGAGAGTCCACTTGTATCTCACCATTGGGGTGCTTCCCCTCACCACACCATTGCGGTGCTTGATTTCGGTTGGTATCAGTGGCAGATGAACCTGTCACTGTCACTATCACTTCATGGAGATTTTATGTGATTACATTGCTTGTGGTTCCTATTCCACAGGCTTATGTCGTAAATGAAATTTTAAAACACATACTTCGGTTCTTAATTGCTAAACAAGCACATATATGTGTAACTTACAGCGCCATCTACCACTAATGGTACATAATGGTTTAAGTAAATTATTCATATTTTCTGGTGGGGAATCCTAGGATGCAATAAAAATGGGAGGTTCCTCATTTGTAAATACAAATTTGACGCCATCCACGCAGGTGGGGTGGTTAGGTAGTGCCGAGTTCCAGAACAGACATATGTCCCGTTTACTAATGCAAACTTTTCATCTTGATCGTTTTCTTCGTACTAAGCATCGTTTTCGAGACTTTTAGGTATATCAAGTTAAAAAAAAAGACACCTTGTATATTTGTAGTGTGTTACTTGCCGTTAAGGATAAAACGCAGTATAACGTTAACAGAAAAATGTGTTGATATAGTTAATTATTCTTCGTTTGCTGTCATAATCATAGGCGTTTGGACAGTGACTGACTGGAAACGAATGATCTGAAGTGAGGAATCTCGCTATACCCTTTGGTAATCCGACGAAAGGGTTCGGCTTTGGTGAATCCCTGTCGAATGTTGCCTGCCATCATGTGTAGTGCAAACGGTGAAGTGTAGAGGAGATAGAGTTGTGCTATGGGTGTATTTCTCTTGTTTAGACAGTGATACCCTTATCGTGCTTAAGAAAGCGCTAAATGTGGAAGGATATTAACACATTTTGCAGCAATGTGTACTGCGTACATAAGACGATGATTGTGTAAGCAAGACAGTGCACCCTGTCGTAAAGCAGCAAATGGGGCAAACGTATGCGGAAAAAGCATTCCCGGAAGCGGTTGGTCAACCAAGAATCCCTATCTCAACCTCATGGAACACCTCAGAGACGAGTTATAACGTAGAATTCGCTTCAGACCCTGGCATTCATCATTACTTTGTCCGTTTTCGGCTCCTGAACTGTCAGTCCCCCATATGCAGGTATATTGGGTCACCTCACTAAAAGTGTCCCGATAGAGTTCAAGCCTCAAGCTGTCATATAGGTGGAGGATGGACGCATCATAAAGGTAAAGGACTGACATACTCCGTATTAATGCCCACTAATCATTGATCCCATACATTTGTTCAAACAGCGAATATTGCAATATGAGACCTATACTGTAATTTGTACTGGGTACCCCTATGAAGAAAACCCTTCCAAAGCGCATTTTGGAAACCGTCCTTGAATGTATTTATTGATGTCACTTTCATTCCAGAATACAGAGTAGCAGGCCGAGGAAACAAACATCTATTTGAAGACACATTTAGCGCCCTGGATCATTTTCTGAGGACTCAAGGAGGAGGACAAAGTCTTAACACTTTCTTTGCTAGGGTATATCTTGGAATAGTCGAGGACACCGGGGTACAGAAATAACCTTGGTCCTTATTACTACCGATAATAGTCTTGGATGTTGAATATGTGAAAGAACGGTTCAACAAGGAGTTGATTTTAGACGTGTTGTTAATTACTTTAGTAGAAAGCAAGAGCCAAGAAAATGAATGAGAATGCGATAATGAACTAACAAGAAGGCTATAATAAACCACTACTCACACAGTAAGAGGAGTGGAACGGAGCTGGCAAGCTGGTAGTGGACGCCCCACTCTGCTGTCGCCACCCGAGGCCCTGCAGAGCGGAATGGCGAGGGCAGAACATTGAAGAGGCGGTCGTAGTTGCTGACTTTGCTTCCAACAAGCGAGAAACTGCTTTTGTGCTCGTATCCCTCACGGGATACGTTTCCCATAGTAAGTTGTTAGCTGAATGGCTCGGACGAAGGATCGTGAATTGCTTTGCAACTACTTGCAGTCTTGGCGAGGGTAGCGTTTCTTTATCTACGTGATTACTCTGCAGTTCACACTTGACTGTTTGTCAGACGTTCATACAGTAGTTTTCAGAGGATTTTCTTAGCATTCCACTCTCGAATTGCATGTGGGGAAATGAAAACCTAAATATTTATGTGCGAAAACTGCTTTCTCTTAGTTTTCCAAGATTGTTATTTCCCTCTGTGCATGTGGGAGTCAGAAAATTATTTTTGCATTAAGAGGAGGCGTTGGTGATTTAAATATGACGAAAAGACCCTGACGTAACGAAATAGTGCCTTTGTTTTAATAATTGTCACCCCAACTCGCTTATCATGTCTGTAATAGGAGGGGCGTTCAGAAAGTAAGCTCCGATCGGTCGCGAAATGGAAACGACTATGAAAATCTGATAAAGCTTTGCACAGATGTGTTGGGTAGTGTCTCTAGTATAACCCCAGTTAGCATCACGTCGCTCTTCTCATTTCTGAGCTCGCAGTGAGTGCGTAAAGATGTCTAGAAAATAGTGTCTGCCGCCAAGTACGAGGGCCTGGTCAGAAATTTCGCCTGAAGCTATGCAGCTAACATTACATAACTGTCGTGCTGTTTCTTCTTCAAGACAATTCTCAGCCGCATTCTGCAGGGGCAATGAAGATGCTCCTGCATCGTTTTCAAATGGAAATGTGAGATTACCCACAATAAAGTCTGCAATTGTCTCCCCCTGAGTTTCATCTCTGGTCACATGAACCGCTGTCTTTGAAGACAACATTTTGACACAGACAACGAGGTGTAGGCCAGCGTGGAGAATTGGCGGAAAGCACTGGCGGCTGCCTTCTATGATGAGGCTATTGAAAAGTTGGTACAACGCTATGACAAAAGTCTAAGTCAGAACGGCGACTACGAAGAGAAGTAGCTGAAAGGTGTAGCTAATTGTTACAAGTAAAACATTTCTGATGTTCACTGTGGTTTCAATTTGGCAATCAATCGGAGCTTACTTTCTGAACAGGCCTCGTACTTTCTTCCCTGTCCCGTTATAATAGAAAACAAATTGGCCATCTTTGATGCTTTTATGTGATGTAACATTCATACAAGTTCTCATGTTAGTAACTCGATGAGAGAATATTCTGACGTTCCGCAAGAGTTCTTTCTTTCGGTTCACGGTGGCGTGAGCTCTCTTTTCAGTAACCATTGAGCTCGTACTAGAGAGTCTTCAGACAATGTTATTATTGATGTATTCAGTTTGAAGAATGAATTGATGCAGTTCTGCACGCTAGGCTATCCAGTGTGGGCCTAATCATCTCTGTATAACTACTTCAAGCCACTTACCGTAACCAAGCCTTGGTTTCTGTGTGCAATCTTCCCCAACACCTATGTCAGTTACCAAATTGACAGCTGCTTTAAGCCTTAACATCTGTATAACAATTAAACTTTCCTTCTCGAAACTGTGCTACAAATTCTTTTTTTCCTTAATTCGATTCATCACCTCTTCATTAGTTATGCGATCTACCTATCTTCTATAGTACCACGTATTCACAGACTATTTCCTTTTCCTATGTTTTGTTTGTCGTCCACCCTTCACTTCCGTAGAATCCTACACTCCAAACAAATGCTTTCAAAAAACTTGTTACTTCGGTCTATATTGGATGCTAAGGTACGACACTTAAAAGGCGATACATCGTGATTGGTCCAACTTTACTGTTAAGGAAGCATAGTCGTATGAAATAAATGAAAGGTTCCAAACAATACCTAATTCTATTACACATTTTCCACATTGTACTGTCCTCTTTTGTTACTATACGTTGTCAGCAGACGAGAGAGCTTTACGGTCTACTGGCGGTGGCTGGTAAGCCCAGAGTAGTGAGTTGAGACCGGTGTCGACTCGGTAGTACAGGCGATACGGCATCTGCCAGCTTTCTGCGACGCATCATCTGTCATACAGGTACCAAAGGTTTACCAGTGGTCAGCAAACGGCTGCGCACTTCACAAGACGACGTAGTCGTTCCACGTGACATTCGTAGTGACAAACTGTTGCACGAAATATTTAACTCTCGTTATTTTTTCTTTGTTTGGCTATTATTATTGGGCAAAACACTACAAGTGTCAAACCATCAGCCAATTTAGGCCTCTGTGGACATTTTTAAGTCCTGCATCTGTACATAAATATATCAGTCAGCTCCGCATTTTCCTACATAAGGTCACTAGTAAACAGTGAATTTCCTTGTCCAATTAGTTAGAGGTTATACACAAGGAAACTGGGGAACCGCTTTGCTACTTACATATTAAATTAGTTGGATTCCTTGTAAGAATGTCAAACAAGTGGTGGGATTTTCTTTAGTCCACAAAAAGCATATTCCTCACGTAGTCTTCCGATATGCCTCTAGTAGCAACACTGTCACGCAGCTTTAGTAGCTTACTGTCCAATATCATTTTATCAGTTTTATTCTATTTTCAGCTGTAGTTTCTGTTTCGGAATGTCCCATCACTTGAATATCTTAGAAGAAAACGCACCCATGAAAAGAGCAGCTTCTAATTTGTTACTCTGTAAGCTGCAGCATAAATTTTTATGAAATTTCACTGGCCGCAAATCCTCCGAGACAACGAGTGAAATACGGTAACGTAGTCCAGTACATCAATTTGGCCGTAACACTCGCTACACGAGTTGCAGCAAAAATATTCCTCTTATCAAGTGGACTGAGGGGCGTCGAGCAGAGACACCCCTACGTGTTGAGGATGGTATTGTGCATCTTTCAGCGCCAATAAAACGTAAATAGCAAGCGAATATTTATTCATTTATAGTTCCAGTTCTGTGTCTCCCCGTCAGCCTCGGCTGACGCCTTCACAGTGACACCGAGGAATCCCGCTAACTGCAGTTGTTGGCCCTGCTGCTCTTGTGGCCAACGCCGATACACCAGCAATTCAGCCGACGTCTTGCGGGCTGCCGTCTGGCAGGTGATTGGTTGGTTGGTTGGTTTTGCGGAAGGAGACCAGACAGCGTGGTCATCGGTCTCATCGGATGAGGGAAGGATGGGGAAGGAAGTCGGCCGTGCCCTTTCAGAGGAACCATCCCGGCATTTGCCTGGAGTGATTTAGGGAAATCACGGAAAACCTAAATCAGGATGGCCGGACGCGGGATTGAACCGCCGTCCTCCCGAATGCGAGTCCAGTGTCTAACCACTGCGCCACCTCGCTCGGTCTGGCAGGTGAAGTCATAATATGAGGTTATGCCCCACACACTGTCTTAGTGCATCCCTCATCCCACTCAGAGATGAAGATAACGTGTGGTGACCCGTCGATAAAATAGACACCAGATAGTCCTCTCACCCAGCAGTGGCGATGATGATAGCGTCATAAGCACTGAAAGATGTTCTGGTGTTGGAAAAGTCTAAGTTAAGGTACCCAAAGTGAAGTCCCATGAGCGACGGGTCGTGATTACTTGGATACTGACACCTCTGGAACGACAAGTACCGTATTCACGAGAAGTGCTGGAAGCTTGGACGTCGCCAGAAAGTAAAAAGCACTGTATCGAGTGCTTCAGTAAGAGCGCCATACATCCTATTGACCAACTGAATTCAGAGCTGGGGAGCAGTGTTATTTATGAAGTCGCCCGGAGGCAATGACGTGAGGCTCTCTTCATTATGATCAAACGTGTCCCGCTCCTTTGCTAGAAGTCAGTAATCAGCATAACAACTAGTTACTGCACTGTGTAGTCTCTGATGGGTGTTACTGCGTCTGAAGAATAGCTTATTGGTCCATGTAACAAGAGCCAACGGATATAACTCTGCATCTGTCTCTCAGTGGACGTTCTGCTAAAAGTGTAACTTGTGACTGGCCATTGGTGCCGATGAACCTATGTGTGCTCATGTACGCGACTGACATATAGTACTGATTGTTTCTTTCTGCTGCATACTTGTGTCACCAGCTCCGGCTGGTGTCGCCGGTTGCTGTGCTGGCGTGAACTTGATGGGCAGGCTCGTGAAAATGACCAAAAATTTGAAAAAAAAATATTTTCTTGGTCATAGAAAAGAGCATTTCATCCTGATTTCAAAAATGTATAGTTTATGGGCATTATCATTTTCCATTCGTCCTAAAATTGAGGTTGAACGTAATGTTGCACAGGGGCCACGCCAATCTGTCAGTTTGAAGTGCATCAGAATACGTGATGCATTATTTTGTTCTCCCGTTTTTTCCGTCGTTACTTACGGATCGTTAACACAGGTGCATTCTACTTGGCACTGACTCCCGGAACAAAAGTACAGTCATGTCTAGAGGGCTATGGTTTGAATGTGAACAAATATCTGAGAATATATGATTTCAGAATTTCATATGTTTGTGGTTTTGTAGTTGTTGTGTTATTTTCTTTCTGTGTGTGTTTCCTGTGCTACAAATGCCGAGAGTAAAGAAATTTAGCCCCAAACGAAAGTTTCGCGGCAACCAGTTCCAAACACAACCGAATAATACACATCAGTTGCTTCAAAAGTCCTCCCCATGTTTACTGGCAGTCCTTCTAGACGTAAGTCTTCGCTTTCTGGATGTAATAAGAACAAGCCTAGAAGTATTGTGAGTAGCAATAACGACGTAAATGTTATTGTGAACCTAAATATGCTGCAAAGACTTTTGAAGAGTGCTGTGAAATGTAAGTGCTGCAATTGTGAAGGTAGTATTGACGTTTGTAAGGACTTTTCAGTAAGGAAGGGTCTGTCTAGTCGGTTAGTGATTGTCTGTAACTCGTGTAAGATACACAGTGATCCTATGACATCGCCAGTAACTGATAGTTGACATTACAATCTAAATATTCAACTTGCTTATGCAATGCGATGTATTGGAAGAGGAAGGAGAGCTACAGAGCTTTTTTAAGTAGTGATGGATTGGCCTCCTCCCTCTGAGGTTTGACATATACAATAAATTATCATGCTTTATGTGGTGTAAGTGAACATTCAATTAACAGAGCAGCAGAAGAAGCAGTAGCCCCGTCTGAGAATACAGACATTGTAGCACCATTCGAGGGATCTTGGCAAAAGAGAGGTCATACTTCTCTGAATGGGTTTGTAACTGCCACATTTATTGAAACTGGCAAGATACTAGATTATGAATGCCAGGGTTATTCAACTACATTGATTGGCACCCATGTTTTTGTAAAGAACTTTGATGGCCCAAGTGGAAACATGGAAACGAAAGGAGTTCTAAACATTTTTGGAAGATCAGAGGTCAGTCATGGTGTGTGGTATGTAGGCTACCTTGGGATGGAGACTGTAAAGGACACACCACTGTTGTTGATGACAGATTATATGGGGACACTCTGATAGAAAAGCGTAAATGTGCTGGCCATGTGCAAAAAAGAATGGGAGCTCGGCTGAGAAAATTATGTGAAGATTTCAGTAGCAAAATATTGTCAGATGGAAAACACATAGGTGGTCCAGGTCGCCTTAGAAAAAGTGAAATTGATTCTTTGACTCAATATTATGCACTAGCAATAAGGAGAAATGTAGGAGATTTGGAGAACCCGAGACGGGCTGTTTGGGCAACATGGTTTCACAGAGTGTCAAGAGATGAAACTCCACAGCATGATTTGTGTACAAATGGGGAAGATTCGTGTGCAAGTATTGGTTGAGCAATGCTACAGGCATACAATATACCCACAAGCATTCCTTACTACTTGCTGTAATAGGGGCCATTAGGCCTATATATAGGGGTCAGGCAAATAAAAATCTGCTTAGGAAATGTATGTATGGACTCTCTCAGAATGCAAATGAAAGCTTCAACAGCTGCATACGACAGAGAATACTAAAAACTGTATTTCTTGGGCTGACAGTGCTGAAGGTTGGTGTAATGGAGGCAATAATAACATTCAATGATGGTGCAATTTTAAGGATCAATATTATGAAGAAATTGTACATCCAGACGGGAAGGAATATGGCTTCAGCTCTAACTGCTATTGATAGCGGCGTCTAACCGAAGCAGAGACAGCTGCAGAAGTTGCTACCAAGGAGTCAAGAATAAAGAAAAGAATAAAGAGAAAGAGTATGGAGGATAAGGAAAGAGGAGGACAACTGGAGTATGTAGCTGGAATGATCTAAACGAGCATAGTGGTAAGTTAATAAAACTGTAAATCTTCTTTAGCGATTTACCGAAAACTTGAATTTTCATCATTCAGGCACACTTTCCCCTAATTGACTGAAGACAAACTCACAAAAATTGGTACAGATATTTAGAATGACCTCCTCTACCTCCCTTGCGTACTATTTCCTGAAAAATTTATAACATGATGATAATGTCGGTGATATTTGAGCTACATTTTTAAATATTTTGGTTGTGGTAAAATAAATTACTTGTCTTTTTCACAGATCAGCATCATGGAAGGAAATTGGAGGCAAAATGTGAATGTTGTCCGTAATCTGAAATTTTCCAAGCTGTGCAGTGAGTGGTTCCAAAGAAAATGGTACCGCAGTGAAATGGTGTTCCGTTTTCTATTCTACTATAAATATTGTTGTCAATTCCTAAATATAATAAATATCTCAATGATTTTTTGGGAAATGCTTTGACTAATGATCGTAATTGTGCTTAAGAATTTTGAGCTATCTCTCATTTATAGATCAGTTCCACTATGAGGGTGAAGATAATGCTAAAAATGCAGCCCGTTTAGGGGCGTGTCCCCTTAAGAAAAATACGAATTTCTTCTTCTTTTCCACTTTGTACTGTAACGGTACCCTTACCTTACTTTAATAGATGGTTGTTCAATAAGTAACGCAGCACTTCCTTTTTCCCACGCAGTTTCGTGTGAGAAAACGCAGAATTTCTTGTGGGACGTCGCGCAATATTCTCTCTTCAGCCTTTGTAATTTCATGAACTTCCGATACGTGACAGTGTTCAAAATGGCGTCTTTAATGGACGTTCATTGAATGCAGAGATCTGACATTGAGTTTCTTTTGGCAGAAAACCAAAGCATTGCATATATTCAATAGATGCTTGCCGAATGTCTATCGGGATCTGGCAGTGAACAAAAGCACGGTGAGTCGTAGGGCAAGGCGTTGTCATCGTCACAATAAGGTCACGCAAGCCAGTCCGATCTCCCATACTACGATCGGCCTCAAACAGCTGTGAGTCTTATAGTGATGAATTGTGCGGACACTCTCATTCAAAGTGACCGCTGTTCAACTGGACGTATCTGATGGTAGTGCTGACGCACTCGTCCACCAGTTGGGATACTTCAAGGTGTGTGCCCATTAGGTTTCACGCTACCTCACCCAAGACTATAAGGAGCAACGAAAGACCATGTGAGAGGAATTGTTGGTTCATTACGAGGCTGACCGTGACATTTTTTTGTCGAACATCGTCGAAGGCTGTCAAACATGATTTCATCACTTCATATAGGAGACGAAACGGCAATCCATGGGTGGCGCCATACCACCTCCCATCTGAAGAAAATGTTGAAAGCCGGACCCCGAGCCGGTAAAGTCATGACGATGGTCTTCTGGTACTGTGAAGGCTTATTCCCTGTGCTATCCTTCCTCATGGTGCAACGATCACCTCTGAAGTGCAGTGTGCTATTCTCAAGAAATTGAAGGAAGGATTTCAGAGTGGTCGTCACCACAAAACCGCAAACAAACTTCTCCTTCTGCATGACAATGCAAGGCCTGACACAAGTCTGCGCACCCGAGAAAAGCTCGCAAAACGTCACTGGACTGTCCTTTCCCATTCACCCCCCTGACTTCCATCTGTTCGGTCCAATGAAGGGTGCTCTCCACGGGAAGCAGTAGGTGGATGATGGGGGTGTTATTTATGCTGCAAGACATTGGCTCCGACGTCGACAGAGTGGTACCATACGGGCGTAGAGGCCCTCCCAGTAAGGTACTGTAAGGCCGTCGTGTTGAACGGATTCTGTAGTCAAGAGAGGGAGATAATTTGACGTATTGGATACCTGAATAAAACTAACCTGATTTTACAAAAAAAAATGTGTTACTGTACTAACTGAACGCCCCTCACACATGATACGCTTCATTAAAATTTATTAATATGAATGATAACTTTGTGATAGGTACAAAATTGTGAATCCAGTGAACTGTAATGGGCACATTAAATAACTTATGCACAGCAGCTATGTTTCACTTACAAGGGACTACACAGCAATCGCATTTTTATAATTTTTTTCCCAAATTTGTGGTATGTAAAGTTCCAAACTCAAATACTAATCACTCAATGAACGTCAATTCAATCTCAAAACATCTGAATAATATCGAATTTGAAGTTCTCTAAGCGAGGTTAATTTACCGAATGTAGGACGATTTTAGACAGGCTACTTGGATCTGTCTGTAGCGCTGGAGAGTGACAATGACTAAATCGCTTGGTAGAGTCTCACTTCGGTCATTTTCTTTCAAGTTATTTCCTTCCATTCGTATACTCACGTAATTTACATGTAAAATTAATCAGTATATGTTATTTAACACCTTTTTATCTGTTATTACGAAGACATGATTAAATATTCACTTGTTACAAACTTTTTTGGAGTCTGGTGGCGTGTTTCCAGTTTGCAATGCGAAGTTTACAAACAGAAGCAGATAACAATTACTATTAATTCTATCTATACAGAGGTTCACTGGCAATATGTTTCGCCTCAACTCACATGAAGCTTTTAAAAAAACTGCAATTACATATGTGCTGAGAACCATATTTTTGTTTTTGTTGTTAATATTTTGCCGCGCTAGCAGGGTCCGCTTTTTGACAGATCTGCCTCAAATTTGGGTCTGTCAAGAGCACTTTCATAGGTGGTATTGATGAATTCCACATCTTTCTTGATACGGTCTGCCCATTGTGTCTTGGGTCTGGCGCGGGGCAGTCGGCCATTTATACGAGGTGCACAGCTGTTCTTGCCACTGAGTCTGCTTTACTGCGCATGACGTGTCCATACCATCTTAACCTACTTTCCGGTAGTTTGTCTGAGATGGGTGCAGCTCCAGATCGCCGTCGAATGTCGACGTTTATTGCATGGTCAAATCCGGTGAGCCCAAAGGACCATTGGAGCAACACTGGACTCGCGTTCGGGAGGATGACGGTTTAATTCCGCGTCCGGCCATCTTGATTTAGCTTTTCCGTTATTTCCCTAAATCGCTCCAGGCAAATGCCGGGATGGTTCCTTTGAAATGGCACGGCCGACCTCGTTCCCCGTCTTTCCCTAATCCGATTAGACCGATGACCTCGCTGTCTAGTCTCCTTCCCCAAAACAACCCCCCCCCCCACCCAACCATAGGAGCATACCCATTTCCATCACTGGAGAGGCTGCTCGTGCTTCGTTGGCGTTGGCGTCCTACAGTCCTATAGACCCTGGATTTAAGGCGTCAAAGCATACGGCGATCATACAGGACGCCGGCCACCTGTCGCCATTTCATTGAGGCTGTGTTAACACGGGCAGGGACATCCCTTAGCTCTCACCTTCACTGTTTATGAGTGAGCCAAGACATTCGAATTGTTCCCTTCGAATTGCTCCCTTCTCTACCAGCTCTGATCCCACCGGTTTTAATACCACACTTCACGTATTCTGACTTGTTGATATTCAGTCGGAGGCCAAATTTACCAAGTCTTTGATTCCAATGCTGATTCTGTTCCTGGAGGTCTTCACGGTATTCGTTTGTCAGTAAAATGCCATCATCATATAGGAGTTACCAAGGGTGGGGTGACGTAGGTCGTATGTCACAGTGTCCATACAGAGGATAAATAGTACAGGTGACAATTCTGAATCTTAATGTACTCCTACACTGATAGTAAAAGGTGGTGAAGTTCCTACTGCAAATCGGATATTGCTGGAGACACTTTGATACAGCAGTGGGATCCATCGGACGTCGGCTTCAGGGACATTGTGAAATCGTAGTGCATGCCAAATTAGTTAATGTGGGACACGGTCGAAGCCCTTTTCCCGATCTAGGAATGACATAGGAATATCCTTGTTCTTCACAAGGTGTTCCTCAATAATCAATCGAGCGACATGAATGACATCTGTAATTCAACTTCCTTTGATAAACCTGCATTGATTTGGGGTGACAGAAGCAGTTACATGGAGGCTGTAGTCTACAACCCGCTCAAAGATCCTCATGAGGTGAGCAAGAAGTCGAAGTGGTCGATACTGCGATCATTCTGTCAGTCATCTTCTACCTTCTATATTGGGCGTGTGACACTGGTTGTCCAGGATGCTGAGACCATACCTTCATCAATGATTCTGTTGAAGTTAGTAGTAAGAACTTTGGTAGCTACGTGGCCAAGGACCTTCCATACTTCAGCTGGGAAGTTATCAGGGCCAGCAGACTACCAATTTTTCATTTTCCTGGCCGCTTCCTTGACCTCCTGAATGGTAATATGTAGTACAAGTCCAGCAGGATCAGCACACAGTATTCGAGGATGGTCAAATTCCTCATTGCCGATTTTGGAGACGTAATCACTCCATCTGGGGAGAATGATGAGAGGCCTAGAAGGAGTATATGGTTTTCGTGCTTTATGTGACTGACATGACCATTGTCCTGGGTGGTTCGGTGGTGTGCTTTGGCGACGCGATAAATTTAATTTGCTCCTTCAAGGGCGGTTAGTTCATCATACACGTGGTCATAGCAAGAAGATTTGGCTGCTGCAACTGCTCTCTTCGCAGCCAGTTTTTGCCTCTTGCAACGTTGCAGATCTTCATTAGTGCGGGACTGGAACCTAACTTTGAAAGCCTTCTCCTTCACCCTCACAGGTGTTTCCACATCCTCATTCCACCACCAGACTTCTTTACTGATTGCTCGTTAGCCTGGTGTCGCCCTGCCAAGAATTTTATACGTTGCACAGTGGGCTTGGCTTGTAATGCTGTCCCATACGCTGATACTGGCCAGTCTGTGTCTATGTTGCTGGCCTTACGAACAGGGGTGAGCTAAGCTTTGCGTTCTGACATACGCCACCATTTGACTGTCTGCCTTCATGTGAGTTAGGGACGGTTTCGCTTGTGAAATTTCAACTTGAGGTTCACGGGAAGAGGCCGATGCAGGCGAGTGACTGATTCTGAGGGATGCCTCGCACATCAGTTACCAGCTTCAGGTTGCGTCTTCTTGTAAACAGATAGTCAGTTTGAGTCTGGTGCCCACCGCGTGTATAGGTTATCAGATGTATATGCCTCTTGTGGAGGTACAAGCTCATGCGCTTAAGCAAAATCCAGAATCCAGTGCCATATCCATTTCCACGGTGACGCTGATCATAGCCATTTCTTGCCGGTCCTGCATGGCACTGAGATCGCCACCTATTACCAGACATTCTTCGTGCAGAATAGTGCTGAGAACCACACATTTGGCGAATTTTATATTTAAATGAAAGATGTTCGAATTGAACGAGACAAAAAAAAAGTGAAATTCGAACCAGCGATAATGTGGTTACGTCTCTCGAAATATATCAACAGACCCAAACAGGCGGCCGAAAATCTTCCGACACGCAAAGAACTTCAGAGTCAGTTTTCTAGAAAATTTTTGGGATTGGCATTGAACAGCTTCGGGTGACTGATATTTGAGTTCTGAACTTAACGCATCATAAATATAAAGAAATCACGAAAAGAAAATCAAGAGGAAACATTGTTTTCATGAAATAATGAAACTGACTCTCCTAGTACCACTGGGGTCAATATGAGCGATTAAGGAATTTGAATTCGTTTATAAACTACTACCTTACAAATACATGACTTTTCTATGTCAATTGTATCCAAAGGTGTTTAATTCATTTTTACTTTTACAACACATAAAATTTTTTTCGTATTTACACCGAATGCCGCTGTGGTCAGTATATCTCTAGCTTAAATTATTTCTTTGTTTGTTGAGTGAAACAACTATTAAAATAGAATGCTGAATATTATGCTGAAACGTTGTTACACGAAACGCCTGCAACAATGAAAATATTATTTTCCGCTTATTTTTGTAGTCACTGTTAGGGTTTCTAGCGTTAGCTGTTGCTATATCCTTCCTACTAACACGGGGGTCCCTCAGAGCACTTAGGGAAGACGTATATCCGTTGTTTCCAAAGCAACTTTTTTTTAAAAAAATATGACTTTCTCTACCTGAGTCAATCGTATGAAGCTATGTTTTCTTCAGTTTTATATTTGCAACACTTTATACACTGAAGCGCGAAAGAATCTGCTATAGGTACGCGTATTCAAATAGGGAGAATTCAAATAGGTAGAATACGACGCTGCGGTAGGCAACGCCTATATAAGACATCAAGTGTCTGGTGCAGTTGTTGGATCGGTTACTGCTCTACAATAGCATTATCAAGACTAAGTGAGTCTGAACGTGGTGCTACAGTCGGCGCACGAGCCAAGGGACACATCATCTCCGAGGTGGCGAAAAGTGGGTGTTTTCCCGTACGACTATTTCACGAGTGTATTGTGAATATCAGAAATCCGGTAAAACATCAAAACTCCCACATCGCTGCGGCCGGAAAAAGATCCCGCACGAACGGGACCAAGACCGACTGAAGAGAATCGTTCAGTGTGACAGAATTGCAACCCCTCTCAAGTCATTCTCAATAGTTACAATCTATAATACTATTTATCTTTCTCTTCCTTTTACTAAATACCTAAAATGACGTTGTCACTCTTACATCACACAACTGTCAACAGTCCACAGAATTACTCATGCAACGCAGTCATCAGTGGGGGAGAGATTTCGCTCTAATGTGACTACCCTCACTTTTGCCTCTGTAGTAATTAGTAGTTCAATGATAACACGCCCATCAACTTTCGTCGTTTCTGTGTATCGATAGTCATAGACTTGATAACATGGGAGATAACGGTATCAGTCACGTGTGCTGCAGCTTCTGGAGACGCTATTTTCTGGGTGACACCGTACATGCGTTGATACTGTTATTGTGGCATATCCGCCATGATCATGGGAACTTCTTCAATTCTTATTTGCTCGAAAGACTCATCTAACCGAGACTTTTCTTTATTCTAAACGAAATTTGAAATAACTGTTAACAGCACTTACGATGCACTACATACTATAAGCCAAAATGTTACTAGCATTTGCAAGTACATTTCATTGATATGCAAGGGCACCAGCTTTTGCAAATCAACGTGGGTGCTCTAAATCCTGTTCGCAGATGTTGAAAACTAACTCTCCTGAAAATACAATTTCAGGTGGGTTTGAATGAGCAACAGTTGGTCAAGGGAAACAAGCTATTGTTTTTTTACATTCTTTTTCCACACTAATTAGTTAATATAAAATGCAATCCACAATCCGCATAAAATTTTTCCTTTTCTTTTTCAAGTCGATGAGAAATGCCTAATTCTTACTCATAAAGATTATGTTCCTACGAACAGTGAATCGTTTGGTTCAATGTCAGACTTTTTTTTTGTTCTTGCTTATGGACGTGCATGATAATGTTGTAGTTCAATTTCTCTTGGCCCACGGTGGTACACAGGTAATTTTTTAAACATTTAAGGGCGGAAAAGGATGTTCTACTGTATATGTAGAAACTGATGTAGTTATCAATTTCATCACCTCTGCTATCAGTTCGCTGACTTTCATATTTGAGGAAAATAAGTGTACTAAGTCTTCCGCAATCCAACGAAATAATTTTTAGATTTACACAACTCTAACATAATTTATCTGCGCTAAGTCAATCTTTTTCTGTCAAAATCATCTGTTATGTAACTGCAAAGACGAAATGTTCCTATTTCTTTGAAGTGAGTCAGAGACGAATTAGAAAATCGACCCTCAGAACACTGAATCACATATTGAAAACATCAAAATAAAGTCTCTGGTAACAATCACTGAGGCTGGCGAAAGCTCAATGGAGAACGCCGTCATCATGTTTTCGAGAAATTTTTCGCACTTTTAGGAGTTTAGGATCTTCGACATCAAATTTCTAGGTCAATTCCAAGCAAGAGCTCCATACTTCAACGAAAATTTCGTCAGTTCGATGTAACTTCACAATATATCGGATACTATTATTATTGTCCTTTGATTTTTAAAGAGTAGAAAGAAATTTTCCAGAAAAGCATAAAAAATTTCAACTGGCTCTAAAATACGTGAAAAATATAAACTCAAAAGAGTATAAAATATTTATAAAACCTTTAGTTTTAGCACAGGATTCAGACTTTTCGAGCTTGAGTTCCTCGAAGAACAAAAGTAAATATTCGTAATTTTGCACAAAACTTTTCAAGGTATTTATTGTAGAACACCACCTGACAGGGCGGAAAGGACGAAGAGCTACAGGATGAATAGACCTAGAACATTGGGTGGCTTGCAGATCCTCAGTCGCTAGGGATGCCTGCATACGAAATTTATCATTTCTTACACACATCGATCATGTTCTGTTATCATGGTCTCATTTTGCATTGTCTATTGGCCCGCAAGGCTCAAATAATGAGCCGAACAGTGAATACGCAGAACTCGCGTCTCATTTTCTCTGATTTTTGCTTGTAGCATAGAAAATGCGACTGACCTATTTACCACTCCGTGAGTGGTAATGTCTCTCCTTGAAGTGGTATCGAGAGTAAATGGATTGAGAACATCCATTACAATTGTCAAAAATACTTCAGCTGCAGTGCATTCATTATTTTAGAGATAAGAAATAATTCTTTAATTTGATAACTATCACCAACAGCACATCGAAACGAAACAGAAACTTGCTCGTGTTGTCTTACATCGCTAGTTTCATCCACAATTAGCAACCTTTATTGGGAATATTTTGCAAACCTTATCAAAATGTTAATGATTCGTTAGCCATAATATTGGATAGGTGCATGAATACAAGCGTTTTCCAAAAAGTTTAATAGACACAACAGGTATACATAAGAGACACTTTAGTGATCAATAATATATTATCTTTCACTGTTTATAATAGTAAGCCAACGCAGGGGCAACTTTTTGATTCCAACACGTGATTTCCACGCGAGGAACTCGTCTAGCCAAATTCGCAGTGCATTTTGATCCGGAAAGGAAGTTCCTTAATGGTTGTTGGGTAGAGAGCGGAGGAAGTGAAAATCTGAAGACGCAAGGCAGGTGAGCAAGGTGGCTTCGGAATGATTTCGTCACCCAACGCCTATATTGTGATTCTGTGAGACAAGCAGAATGCAAGTGGGCGTTATCGTGGGATAGCGACACTTCACGCAATATTCCTGGTCGTTGTTCTTGGATTACGTCTGCAAGATGTCTCAATTGTTAACAATAAACGTCGGGAGTGATGGTTGCACCTTGGGGAAGCAATTCGCAGTACACCTCCTCCAGCAGATGCATAACATTATCCTTTGTGGATGCGTGCAGGTCTTTTCGCGGGCAGTTGCTGCTTTCTTTGGATTCAGACATCCCTTTGTTTTCCTTATGTCAGCGTAAAGACACCGTTTCTCGTCACCGGTAACGACACAGGGTGTGAATGGTCGTTGTTCACGAGTCAGTTCGTGGTACGAAACCAGAGAAGCATATATGGCCGCTCCCATACTTTTGTGATTTCGGCTTACAGCATGCAGTATCCAAACACCCCAATTTATGAACTTTCCTCACTGTATGCAGATGTCACGCGATGGTGAAATGATCACAGTTCACCACATCTTCCAGTTTTCGAGTACACTGGCGTGGATCGTTGCTGATTAACGCTTGCAAGGGATCTTCGTGAAACCCCGAATGTCTTCCTGAACTTGTAGAACCAATAATGTGAAAACGATCCTCCTTAAAACGAGAAAACCATTTCCTTACAATGCTCTATCCAATGCATTATCCCCAACACAGCGTAAATGTTTCTGGCTGCCTCCGCTGCTGTCACCCCTCTACTGAACCAAAACAGAATATGTCGGAAACGTCGATTTCTCCATTTGTCACTCCATTTTCTAGCGTCATAACAACACTCGCTACCTGCAAATGACAAAATGACAATTTGTAAATTCAAGCCCGAATCTCGTGGTCGTGCGGTAGCGTTCTCGCTTCCCACGCCCGGGTTCCCGGGTTCGATTCCCGGCGGGGTCAGGGATTTTCTCTGCCTCGTGATGGCTGGGTGTTGTGTGCTGTCCTTAGGTTAGTTAGGTTTAAGTAGTTCTAAGTTCTAGGGGACTTATGACCACAGCAGTTGAGTCCCATAGTGCTCAGAGCCATTTGAACCATTTTTTTTGTAAATTCAAATAGCAAACTGAACTACAAATAATAAATGAGAACCCATATATAGACCCATGGCAACAGGAATACCATAATGCCAAACGGAAACGCTACTAACTTATGCACCAGCCTAATAGTTCCTACTTCATTTGTTGCCTCGTTCAGGAGCAGTCTCTATTATATATACCAAAGGCAAGAGGGCAAATAACAGATACCTTCAATAACTAACGCTAAGAATCCATTACAATTAGTTCATCCGTGTGACCACCGATTGCTGACCACTGCAACATGAGGTGACGCAGTGAGGATAAAATAATGGACAGAGCTACTCTTGCAGATTTCATTTCTCCATCTTTACCCTTAGACATTAAACACTGCTCGTCTATTCCTTTATCAATTGCATTTTTCCTTCTATAGCAAGACATATGATAATTCCACTTTCCATCACAAGCACACCTTCCTAACGTTTTGTTCCAAGAAGTAAAACCGAATTTAACGAATGTTGTTATTACATCTTCGCCTTGTTTAGTGTTCTTCGCAAAAGGCCCACTAGAGGAACTCGTTCCCTTACATACAGAATAAAACATTTCACCACGGTTGCTTCGTGTAACAACTACTGTTTATGAAAAGAATTTCCACCATGAACATGACCAGTTTTCTTTGTTTCATTCGATACAGAACTTGAACTGGACCCACCTGATACAATATAGGCATATGTCGTAGCCGAAACAGTGTTCTTCATCGACGAGAGGACAATGAATTGCTACAGTACAAAAACCAACAAAAAAGAAATAAACAAGTAAATTGTGATTGTAAGTAATTGTAAATGATACGGTGTTAAGCAAAAAGAAAAAAAAAGACTTACTGCTCCACAAAGAGCGGTACTGGGTGAGTGAATAACTATTGATGCAAAGCAGACGGTTTAAATCTCTGCCGACCGTTGCCCGTTGGGCAGAACATTTAAAAACTTTCGTGAAGTTTCCGCGAGAGAATAGCGCTGAGCCCTTGTCTTTTGTTTGTGGGGGAAGAGAAGCGCGAAGCCGTGCTATGAAAACTGCCTTAAGGGACTTCTCCCAATTTTCCTGTTTTTTTTTTTTAATTTTACTATCGTATTTTATTTTCCTTCCCCATTTTGTGTGGGTGTTGAGCACTCAAAAATTATCTCGGAGGGTGAGGGGAGGGGAGAGGGCGGGGATGGTGGAAGGTGCACGTGAACCAGAACACCCAAGGAGTCGGCGTCCCTGTTGCTACATAGGAGGGCTATTCGGAAATCGAGGTCGGAAACTACACTGAAAATCCGATGAATCTTTGCACAGATGTGTTGGGCACTATCTCTAGTACGCCCGTCGATCGCGTCACATCGCTCTTTTCAGGCCTGAGCGCACAGTCAGCTCTTACATATGCCTCGAAAACAGTGTCTCTCTCCACGTACGAGGGCCTGGCAAGAGATTTCACCTCGTATCATGCTGCTCATATGACATATATATAATGTGTTTCCTTCTTCGTGACAATTCTCGGCTGCACTCTGGAGGGGCAATGAAGATGCTGCTGCAGAATTTTCGGTGGGAAGTGTTCGATCACCCACAATGCAGCCGGTAATTGGCTGATTCTGTGTTTCATCTCTGCTTACATGGACCACAGCCTACGAGGACAAAATTTTGGCAGACATAACGAGCTGTAGACCAGCGTAGAGAATTGGCGGGAAGCACAGGCAGTTGCCTTCTATGAAGAGGTGTGGTGTGCGTACTGTAAGACCTTCGGTACACACACCATCAGATTATTTGACTTGTCGCTCTAACGAAGTAGGCGAGTGTCAGCAATATGTCTCGTGGTCTTATCGTAGCGTGTTTATCTTCTGCCGTTAGGTCAGACGATAGAAATGCCACTTGCACGCTTACAGTAGCAGGTTGACGGTGACCAACTTTAAACAGAACTTTATTAATTTTCACACACATTTATTAAAATAATAATAAGCACAAAAATAACTTAACTTGATTCTCGATGCAATTTACAATTGACAATCTGAAGTTCCTTTGGTATTGGTACGTTAATCTTATTCTCACATATGTCTGATACTTGGCAAAGCGTCTATACATTTCTCTTCATAGCTATGTACAGGAATATGATAATCTTATTAGGCGCAGACTGAAACTTGACTATAGACTAACGCAGACTAAGGCAGACTGATGCAGACTGACTAATCGGAGGTCTGTACACTCGTTATAATACCTCGAGCGTTCAGGTATCACTGCGCGAGTGTGATCCGCAAGGAGAAAAGATTCTACGTTAGCAGCAATCTCATTGGCTGCGTTACATATTAGTACGCGGATCGGCGGAAGCAGAATTTGGTCCGTCTCTAAGACAGCGCCATCTCGTAGTGCGGAGACGCACGAGCGCTGCGCCTGCGCTGTTGTGCTTAGCGGGTCGCGCTCTAGTGGGAAAGTTGTGTACGCGCTGACTGCGCAGAACTATGTACACAACAGGAGGGTATTGGGTAGCTGGTAGAAACAACGGATGTCTAAGTCTGAGCGGCGAGTAAGTAGACAAGTTGCTGGAAGGTGTAGCAGACTGTTGGAAATAAAACATATTTGATATTCACAGTGGTTTCCATTTCTCAACCGATCGGACCTTATTTTTCGAATACCCATCGTAACTTTGATGGGTTTTACTGTCTCAGAAAATTAGCAAAATGCAGAAAGTAGTACGTGTCGTGGGCTAGCGGTATTTTAAAACTGTAACAACACAATGAATTAAATGCCCACAACAAAATTATAAGGCAAGTACACGATCCGAATCAATATTAGTCCAATTACAGCCTACATACGTGGCATAATGCCACAGAAAATTGTGCTTGACGCTACGCCTTTTTCCCCTGAGCAACCATATGTAAAACTAGTTGTCAGACAATTGTTGTGAGAAAATCGCTGTTATAATGTACATAATACCGTATTTAATTTTATTTCCCTTTAGAGGGCCGCGTAGATACGGGAGTGGGGGATGGTTGGGTGGTGTGACACGTGGTGGAGGGCGGGGGGTGGGGGGATGGGGGCTGGTACAGGTTCAAACCCTCGCTCAACAATCATGAAGTTTTCTTTCTTTCCACGTATGTTTACGAATGCTGGCATCTTCAGTGATATAACAGCTACAGCACTCTACTAAAGCAGCGAAAACGTAGAGTGTGTTTGAGTGTATATGGGATACATTGAAGATGCTCATTAACTGAACTTTATTACTTCCGTGTGTAATTTACACCTTAGGTGCTGATTATTAACGCACATGGATCACTAAAGTGGCATTATTGTGTAGCAGACAAATAACATTCTTCCTCTTACATCCTTCCTCAACTTTCGACAAAGTTCTCCTTCCTGATTTTTCTGAACCTCACATATCTGAGGTTGAGGCTTAGCTTAGAACCAACTATTTACGTAAACTTTCGTCCATATGTATGGAGCGGAACTATTACATCTGAGGTCACTAAAACCTGAAATAAAACAAACATGGTTTCAGCAACATTGCGACAGCAAAAAACTCGAAGGCTATAAATATTTTAGAGTACATCAGAATTTTATTCGTAGTCATTTGATAATTTTCTGCCAATTGTGAAATTCAGATTCGATTCATACTGCGCATAACAAAAGCTCATGGCCAGAGGTGTAATGTGGCAAAGCACCAAGATGCACTTCTCAGCCGTTGTCGAGAAAATCGACAGTTAAAAGAAACCGTTGTAGTGAAATGCTCTCTACGATTAATAGTATTCTACAGCGTCGTGGCGCAGCGGTAAGCGCTCGGGTTTGTAATCCGAAGGTCGCCGGATCGAATCTCGCGAGATGCAACTTTTTTTTGTATTTGTTTTTTGTAATTCAAATATATATATATATATATATATATATATATATATATATATATATATATATATATAATTCCCGGCAATCAGTTGCAACAATTATGCATGTAATAAGTTGTTGAAAGTCGTTTCTCGTGGAAAAACTGGCGACTTCGAACACCATTACGTTTTCCGCAAACAAAGTTGTATTTCACAAATGTTATTAATTGTGTTCATAATGTTAACCACGTATAGTTAACGGAAGACGTAGAAACGATATTCCGAAACGAATACGTACAGCGTAAGTCAAACATTCGAATTAGAACAGAGACCCCACGAACACAAATTTGCTGTGGCAGGTATGAAATATAAACTCCGTTACTCGCTCGTTACACTTGAAGGACAGATGTTGAATGGGCCGAAACGAGCAGCCGCATAACAGCGTAGTTGCCTGCTAACTTCGAAAGAAGGTAGATGCGCTCCCTAGCGCAACTTATAACATCGTCGAAAATCAGTGCGGACGGGAGAGCTTTGGTACACCCTGTTAAACAATCGGAAAAATGGAGGCGGTACAATTGGTGAGCGATCCGCCTTCACCAACATACATAAGCAATTCATTAATAGCTTATATATACATATATATATATATATATATATATATATATATATATATATATATATATATATTACAAAAAACTAATAAAAAAATTGCATGGCGCGAGATTTGATCCGGCGACCTCCGGATTACGAACCCGAGCGCTTACCGCTGCGCCACGACGCTGTAGAACATTATTAATCGTAGAGAGTATTTCACGGGAACGGTTTCTTTTAACTGTCGATTTTCTGGACAACGGCTGAGAAGTGCATCTTGGTGCTTTGCCACATTACACCTCTGGCCATGAGCTTTTGTTATGCGCAGTATGAATCGAATCTGAATTTCACAATTGGCAGCCTCCCCTTATGAGATGTCTTCAGCCTTCCTAAAGGCAAACTGACTATCATCTAATACATCCTTCATTTTCTTTTCCATTCCTCTGTATATTGTTCTTGGCCGCAGCGTGGATGCATGAGCTGTTAAGCTGATTATACGGTAATTCTCGCACTTGTCAGATCTTTAAGTCTGCTGATTTGTGAGGATTATATTTTTCCTAAAGTCAGATGGTATGTCGCCAGACTCGTACATTCCACGCACCAACGTGTTGCCACTTTCCCCAATGATTTTAGAAATTCTGATGGAATGTTGTCTATCCGTTTTGCCTTATTTGATCTTAAGTCTTCGAAAGCTCTCTTAAATTCTGATTCTAATACAGGATCCTCTATCTCTTCTAAATCGACTATCGCATTAGACAAATCTTCTCCCTCTTAGAGGCCTTCAATGTACTCTTTCCACCGATCGGCTCTCTCCTCTTCATTTAACAGTGGAATTTCCGAAGCACTCTTAATGTTATCAGCTTTGCTTTTAATGTCACCGAAGGTTGTTTTGACATTCCTATACGCTGAGTCAGTTTTTCCGACTATCATTCCTTTCTGATTTCTTCCCATTTTTCATGCAACCATTTCGTCCTAGCTTCCCTGCACCACCTACTTATTTCATGCCTCAGCGACTTGTATTACTGTATTCCTGAATTTCCTTAAACGCTTTTGTACTTTCTTCTTTCATCGATCAGCTGAGGTATTTCTTCTGTTACTTATTTTTTCTTTACAGGTACCTTCTTTGTGCCTATGTTTTTCTTTACAGCTTTTGTAGTGGCCCTTTTTAGACATGTCCATTCCTCTTCACCTGTAATGCATACTGGACTATTCATTATTACTGTGCCCGCATCTCGTGGTCGTGCGGTAGCGTTCTCGCTTCCCACGCCCGGGGTCCCGGGTTTGATTCCCGGCGGGGTCAGGGATTTTCTCTGCCTCGTGATGGCTGGGTGTTGTGTGATGTCCTTAGGTTAGTTAGGTTTAAGTAGTTCTAAGTTCTAGGGGACTGATGACCATAGATGTTAAGTCCCATAGTGCTCAGAGCCATTTGAACCATTTTTTTTTCGATTCCCGGCGGGGCCAGGGATTTTCTCTGCCTCGTGATGACTGGGTGTTGTGTGTCTTTCATCATTTCATCCTCATCGACACGCAAGTCGCCGAAGTGGCGTCAACTCGAAAGACTTACACCAGGCGAACCGTCTACCCGACGGGAGGCCCTAGCCATATGGCATTTCCATTTCATTATTACTGTACCTATAGCCTTAGTGAACTTCAAGCGTATTTCGACACTCCTTAGTACTTCCGTCTCCCACTTCTTTGCGTGTTGATTCTTCCTGACTAATCTCTAAACCTTCAACCTATTGTTCATCACTACTACATTGTGACGTGAATCTATACCTGCTCTTGGGTACGCCTTACAATCCAGTATCTGATTTCCGAATTCCTGCCTGACCATGAGGGTATCTAACTGAAATCTTCCCGTATCACCCGGAATTTTCCAAGTTTATCTTCTTCGCTTGTGATTATTGAACAGAGTATTCGCTGTTACTAGCATAAACCTATTACTGAACTCAATTAGTCTTTCTCTTCTCTCATTCCTTATCCCAAACCCATATTCTCTTGTAATCTTTTCTTCTCCTCCATCCCCTACACCAGTATTCCAGTGACCCATGACTATTTCCCTTTAAGTATTGTATTACCCTTTCAATATCTTCATATACTTCCTTTATCTCTTCATCTTCAGCTTGCGACGTCGGCATGTGTATCGGAACTAACGTTGTCGATGTCGATTTGCTATCGATTCTGATAAAAACCCTATCACTGAGCTGTTCACAGTAACGCACTCTGTACCCTACTTTCCTATTCATAACTAATTCTCCTCCTTTTATACCATTTTCTGCTGCTGTTGATGTTAGCCTATACTCATCTGACCAGAAATCCTTGTCTTCTTTCCATTTCACTTTGCTAACACCTACTGTATCTAGACTCTTTGCATTTCCCTTTTCAGATTTTATAGCTTACCTACCAGGTTCAAGTTTCTGACATTACACGCCCCGACTCGTAGAACGCTAGTCTTTGGCTGGTTGCTGTTGTTGTTGTGGTCTTCAGTCCTGAGACTGGTTTGATGCAGCTCGCCATACTACTCTATCCTGTGCAAGCTTCTTCATCTCCCAGTACTTACTGCAACCTACATCCTACTGAATCTGCTTAGTGTATTCATCTCTTGGTCTCCCTCTACGATTTTTACCCTCCACGCTGCCCTCCAATACTAAATTCGTGGTACTTAGATGCCTCAGAACATGTCCTGTCAACCGATCCCTTCCTATAGTCAAGTTGTGCCACAGATTTCTCTTCTCCCCATTTCTATTCAGTACCTCCTCATTAGTTACGTGATCTACCCACCTTATCTTCAGCATTCTTCTGTAGCACCACATTTCGAAAGCTTCTATTCTCTTCTTGTCCTAACTAGTTATCGTCCATGTTTCACTTGCATACATGGCTACACTCCATACAAATACTTTCAGAAACGACTTCCTGACACTTAAATCTATACTCGATGTTAACAAATTTTTCTTCTTCAGAAACGATTTCCTTGCCATTTCCAGTGTACATTTTATATCCTCTCTACTTCGACCATCATCAGTTATTTTACTCCCTAAATAGCAAAAGTCATTTACTACTTTAAGTGTCTCATTTCCTAATCTAATTCCCTCAGCATCACCCGATTTAATCTGACTACATTCCATTATCCTCGTTTTGCTTTTGTTGATGTTCATCTTATATCCTCCTTTCAGGACACTGTCCATTCCGTTCAACAGCTCTTCCAAGTCCTTTGCTGTCTCTGACAGAATTACAATGTCATCGGCGAACCTCAAAGTTTTTACTTCTTCTCCACGAATTTTAATACCTACTCCGAATTTTCCTTTTGTTTGCTTTACTGCTTGCTCAATATACAGATTGAATAACATCGGGGAGAGGCTACAACCCTGACTCATTCCCTTCCCAACCACTGCTTCACTTTCCTGCCCCTCGACTCTTATAACTGCAATCTGGTTTCTGTACAAATTGTAAATAGCCTTTCGCTCCCTGTATTTTACCCCTGCCAACTTCACAATTTGAGAGTATTCCAGTCAACATTGTCAGAAGCTTTCTGTAAGTCAACAAATGCTAGAAACGTAGGTTTGCCTTTTCTTAATCTCGCTTTCAAGATAAGTTGTAGGGTCAGTATTGCCTCACGTGTTCCGATATTTCTACGGAATCCAAACTGATCTTCCCCGAGGTCGGCTTCTACCAGTTTCTCCATTCGTCTGTAAAGAGTTCGCGTTAGTATTTTACAGCCGTGACTTATTAAACTGATAGTTCGGTAATTTTCACATCTGTCAACACCTGCTTTCTTTCGGATTGGTATTATTATATTCTTCTTGAAGTCCGAGGGTATTTCGCCTGTCTCATACATCTTGCTCACCAGGTGGTAGAGTTTTGTCATGACTGGCTCTCCCAAGGCCATCAGTAGTTCTAATGGAATGTTGTCTACTCCCGGGGCCTTGTTTCGACTCAGGTCTTTGAGTGCTCTGTCAAACTCTTCACGCAGTATCTTATGTCCCATTTCGTCTTCATCTACATCCTCTTCCATTTCCATAATATTGTCCTCAAGTACATTGCCCTTGTATAAACCCTCTATATACTCCTTCCATCTTTCTGCCTTCCCTATTTTGCTTAGAACTGGGTTGCCATCTGAGCTCTTGATATTCATACAAGTGGTTCCCTTCTCTCCAAAGGTCTCTTTAATTTTCCTGTAGGCAGTATCTATCTTACCCCTAGTGAGACAAGCCTCTACATCCTTACATTTGTCCTCTAGCCATTCCTGCTTAGCCATTCTGCACTTCCTGTCGATCTCATTTTTGAGACGTTTGTATTCCTTTTTGCCTGCTTCATTTACTGCATTTTTATATTTTCTCCTTTCATCAATTAAATTCAATGTTTCTTCTGTTACCCAAGGATTTCTATTAGCCCTCGTCTTTTTACCTACTTGATCGTCTGCTGCTTTCACTACTTCATCCCTCAGAGCTACCCATTCTTCTTCTACTGTATTTCTTTCCCCCATTCCTGTCAATTGTTCCCTTATGCTCTCCCTGAAACTCTCTACAACCTCTGGTACTTTCAGTTTATCCATGTCCCATCTCCTTAAATTCACACCTTTTTGCAGTTTCTTCAATTTCAATCTGCAGTTCATAATCAATAGATTGTGGTCAGAATCCACATCTGCCCCTGGAAAAGTCTTACAATTTAAAACCTGGTTCCTAAATCTCTGTCTTACCATTATATAATCTATCTGATACCTTTTAGTATCTCCAGGATTTGGTTGGTTATTCAGTCTTTTTCTCATGGTTACCTCCCCTTTGGCAGTCCCCTCCAAAGATCCGAATGGGCGATATTTCGGAATATTTTGCCAGTGGAGAGGTCATCATTTCACATTTTGAATTAGAGGCCACATGCCCTGTGGATACGCGTTATGCGTCTTAAATGCAGTGGTTTCCATTGCCTTCTGCATCGTCTCCCACCTTAAGGACAGTAAACCCCATGTACAGCGCCCTGAACCTCCGCCTGCTCCTCCTCTTTCTTTGCTAAGGACGGTTGCAGAATGTCGATGACTTCCAATGCAGGGAGTCTTTAGCCGCAGATGATGATTATGAATGAAAATTTTAGCTGTGGTGTGTTGCGAACTCGGGACCGGGGACGTTTTGATTACTAATAAAAGACGCTACCTGTAGACCACAGATGCCACAAAGAACTTTAAAAGGCACCATGCGTCACGGGGAAGCGCATAAAACTGGTTCCAAGTCACGTTATCTTCCACCCTTAGATATTTGATGCAGAGTTTTTTAAACACCTGTATCTATATGAATGAGAGAGCAAATTGCAAGAGATTTTTCTAATGCATCTCTGCATCTATAAGTTATACGTATAGAAATTACAGTACACGTTTCGCTTTAGTCTTCAGAAACTTCGTCAGTTGTCCCCATTCGTGCATGGCTATTGAAGAGTGATTTGTGGCGTAGGTATTTTTGTCTGTCTCTTGCTTACATCCGGAAATGTCCTCTTATGCGTATTATTCACGTATTACTTCCTTTAACATTGGTCCTTCTGGCCTGCTTTCACTTTCAGTTGCAGCTCTATAAATTTCTTCATGTAAGACAGCATTAAATATTTGGCCTCTACTGCACATAAATATTTGTCTACCTTGCACCGATTAAAGCAATGTCCGCGAATGTTGCGTGCCTGGTCTTGCAAACTTAGCTGCAAAATTTAGTGTTCACTTTATTTACAAAAGCTCTCTTGCCATATGCTTCATACATTCGTACCATATCGTTTTGATTTATATTGGTATGAATTTATGTAGTTGTGAGCTTTGGATGGGGGGGGGGGGGTGGCTAGATTGTTACTGATCGACGTTCATAGTTTGGTAGCGGACCATGTTAAAGACAAATACAAAGTGGTGCACAATTACACCAAATTAGGCAAACGGAGAGTGTTACGAGATCTTGAAGATCGAGGTAGAGACGAAATGACGTAACAGAAACAGAGGAGGAGGAGGAGGAAGAGGAAAGAGAGAGAGAGAGAGAGAGAGAGAGGGCGAGAGAGCGGCAGAGAATCTTAGATCACACTGTTTCTCTCAGATATGGAACCTCGGAAGGCCGAAGAAGTTACGTTTCCATTTTTACCTTTATCTTACTCTAATGATGCTTTCAATAATTTTGCATTTATGGCGCTCATATCCTTCTCCATTGTGCTTGGGCTGCGATATTTCTGTTTTAGGGGGTCTGTAAAATTTTGAGTGGCTTCCATTACTTTTCCATTCCAAGAAGCGGTCCTCGTACCTTGTGTTAAGAACTATGCCAGTCGTCTTGCTTAAAACTTGTCAGAGTCCATGCACCTGACCTGGGCTTTATTGTGGTAAGTATTGTGTGCCGCTTCTCAGGATATAGAGCAAGAGAACGTTGTCAGATAAAGTCAACGTCAAATCTAGCACATACGTTGACAACATTACAGACATAAAATAGAGAGACATATGTTTAATCAGAGAAACGTTAAAGAATTACATGCAGTTGTGTATATTGTAGTATTTAGTCTCTGATTTACACCAAACAATGTCTATTGCTGCAAGTGAAAGTGATGTAGGCCATTATACCAGTGCCAAACGTGAGAATACTTGGAAATGTGCATTCACACCACACTTCCGGATGTAAGCAGGGAACAGATATAAATGCAGTAAGTAAAATAGTGACGCTAAATAGCTTATCAAATGAACTGATTTTAGATCTACAACCAGTAAAGAATTGCAAACCTGATTGATTACAGACCAGTGACAACATCTGAAACAAAGAAAATGAAACATTTGTGGTACAAAATAAAACAAAGCAACTGTATTGAAATCGGTACGATCCATGACTTCACCCTTGGCACCGTTGATGACATGTTGTTAGCACACAGAAACAACGTCCATAAAGTGATAAGCGCAATCAATAAAAAGGCACTTCGGTCAAGAAAATTATAATTTAGTTTGCCTTCAGCCGTTAAAGGCCTATTTTGTGAAAATTTGTTACTGTGTGGCGTTCTAATGAAAACTAAATTGTTCCAGTCACCTAATTATTAAAGGGTCAATACCTGCAGCACGTTGGGTTGCTATTAAATTTTTCAGTACCATTAAATAGTTACATCACGGCATCGAAAGTGAATTGAACGCCCGGTAAACGCGCGCACTTAGCGTAATTGGAACTAATTTTCACCACGTCCTGAAAGGCAACGTACTCGCAAGGGGACTGTGACGCGCACACTACAGTTCAAACTTGTATGTTTAATTTTTGTAGAGTGATAGACGGCTTCTTCTTGCAATGACAAAAGTGACAGTGTGCCTACTCAGAGCCGCCCATTAAATCTTGAAATTGTCGAATTTTAAAGCTGCTATAGGAGCGCAGCTAACATTAATACTGGGCTATTACAGGTTTGTTCATGAAACTCCTGACAATTCCATTTAGTTATAGCTATCATTAAGAGGTTTAAGAACTATGCTTAAAATCTGTTACCATACTTCCGACAATTTTATATTCTAAAGGCAAAGAAAATGAGGAACTAACAGTGAACACAATTCAAATTACTGTCGACGTCAAACTAACTAGATACGGACCACTAAATTACTTGGAAAAGAAAGTGAAGGAGGCGACAGTGACAGGTCTGACGACGTAGTCCGTTATTTACTTGAAACTGTTTTGGAAATGCTGACTCCGGCAGTGCCTGAACCACTGGAGTAAACTGTTTGATGTGGCGAGGAAGACACGATGCCGTCTGTTTCTTCTAATACCGTATTCCATCTAGTTTAGGATTCCCCTGTAGAATACACACGTAGGACCCCGGTAAGAAGAGTGACAGAACTCAGAAATTCAATACTTGCGAAAAATCGACTTAAAGAATTCCGTTCAACTTATATAGAAATAATATAAGCTTCCTCTAAAATTTAAATAAGTATAAGTAAGTATTTTTGGCAGTAATTTTCATGATATTTCATACAACAGTAAAATGGACGTGTAGCTCTGCATTTTTGAGTTGTGTCACTTTTGGTGCCTGAGTGAGATGACTGCAGTTGCGTTCTCAATAGCGAAGTGACTTATACAACTTTACTAAACTACGATTTCGGTTTGCTCTTCTGCCCGTATTTAGTCCAGAAAGTTTAGGGACCGGATTAGTAAAAATAGACAAACATTGCAGCTGAGGTTTTAACGCTTCTGCTGTTCCTCATAGTCCCGCCTCCCCACCCCCAACACCCCTCCACTACCCCACATTAGTACAGCGCACAGAACGTTCGTACAACCACGCTACACTTTCGGAATAGTCCTTCCTCCCGATGTCGCACAGCTCGCCCATCGCATTGGCTTCAATGTCGGTTAAAAGGTCGTCAAAGTGTTAACCTTTCATGTGTATTTCTGTACTTTGTCGTTTTGCGGTAGGTACGTACCGATCATGTCTTTTCACCCGTGATGATTTTTTCCAGGATAAAGATGTCCGCGTATTGCATTTCAATGAAGACGAGAATTGGGTTCATAAGCTGACATTTTCAATTGGGAATATCTTGATGATGCCGTCACGAACTGACTAATATTTTTATGGCGTTATGTTTAGAAATGCCGCAGTTTTTGTGTAACGCTTACGACCTGCCACCTGGAACACAACGTGCAGCTACTACCTTTTATTGCCAAACGGCGGAACAATAGTTGTGGACAAAATACATTTATTTTTAAACTAATTATAAAATTTTGTGAAAGTAACCTTACTCCGTGAAACAAGGCCCTGGGAGTAGACAACATTCCATTAGAAATAAAACTTTACCATCTGGTGAGCAAAATGTATGAGACAGGCGAAATACCCTCGGACTTCAAGAAGAATATAATAATACCAATCCGAAAGAAAGCAGGTCTTGACAGATGTGAAAATTACCGAACTATCAGTTTAATAAGTCACGGCTGTAAAATACTAACGCGAACTCTTTACAGACGAATGGAGAAACTGGTAGAAGCCGACCTCGGGGAAGATCAGTTTGGATTCCGTAGAAATATCGGAACACGTGAGGCAATACTGACCCTACAACTTATCTTGAAAGCGAGATTAAGAAAAGGCAAACCTACGTTTCTAGCATTTGTTGACTTACAGAAAGCTTCTGACAATGTTGACTGGAATACTCTCAAATTGTGAAGTTGGCAGGGGTAAAATACAGGGAGCGAGAGGCTATTTACAATTTGTACAGAAACCAGATTGCAGTTATAAGAGTCGAGGGGCAGGAAAGTGAAGCAGTGGTTGGGAAGGGAATGAGTCAGGGTTGTAGCCTCTCCCCGATGTTATTCAATCTGTAAATTGAGCAAGCAGTAAAGGAAGCAAAAGAAAAATTCGGAGTAGGTATTAAAATCCATGGAGAAGAAATAAAAACTTTAGGGTTCGCCGATGACATTTTAATTCTGTCAGAGACCGCAAAGGACTTGGAAGAGCAGTTGAACGGAATGTATAGTGTCTTGAAAGGAGGATATATAATGAACATCAACAAAAGCAAAACGAGCATAATGGAATGTAGTCGAATTAAGTCGGGTGATGCTGAGGAATTAGATTAGGAAGTGAGACACTTAAAGTAGTAAAGGAGTTTTGTTATTTGGGGAGCAAATTAACTGATGATTGTCGAAGTAGAGAGGATATAAAATGTAGACCGGTAATGGAGAGGAAAGCGTTTCTGAAGAAGAGAAATTTGTTAACATCGAGTATAGATTTAAGTGTCAGGAAGTCGTTTCTGAAAGTGTTTTTATGGAGTGTAACCATGTATGGAAGTGAAACATGGACGATAAATAGTTTAGACAAGAAGAGAATAGAAGCTTTCGAAATGTGGTGCTACAGAATAATGCCGAAGATTAGATGGGTAGATCATGTAACTAATGAAGAGGTATTGAATAGGATTGGGGAGAAGAGGAGTTTGTGGCACAACTTGACTAGAAGAAGGGATCGGTTCGTAGGACATATTCTGAGGCATCAAGGATCACTAATTTAGTATTGGAGGGCAGCGTGGAGGGTAAAAATCGTAGAGGGAGACCAAGAGATCAATACACTAAGCAGATTCAGAAGGATGTAGGCTGCAGTACGTACTGGGAGATGAAGAAGCTAGCACAGGTTAGAGTAACATGGAGAGCTGCATCAAACGTGTCTCAGGACTGAAGACCTCAACAGCAACTCCGTGAAATTACAAGTCAATGAGTGATGATGTATAATTTTCAGTCTAAAAGGAACGAACTTCAAAATAAAATATAAAATTTATGTGCTTGGTACGACACTTCAATACGTTCAGTGATGGTGGCCTACGTAAATGAAGCCTCGTACCCTTTTACCGGGAGAGACTGTGTACTCAATAGTCTCTCTTTACGCCATGTGTAATACAGGTGATCATGACAGTTCACATTTGCATTAAACTAATACTGCGTCTCGGTCACCTGGATAACTTTCTTTATTGGGGATGTGATGATCAGCGTTTTTTCAATAAAAACGATAAAAGTACACAAGAATATAAAGATTATGCTAACGATTCCATACGTCGCTTTTCAAATAATATCTTAAGGTAATTTCTGCAGAAATTTGGGCTTACTCTAAATACAGTTCATATGTATACTACACCATCCAGAAATGGTTAAAGATGGTAGTTTGTTCTTCTGCACTATTGCACTTCATAACTACACGCATATTGATTTATTCTTTGTTCTATATTGCTTTATGAATGTAGTGAGTGGTGACTGTACGACAGCGTTCCGGTAGATTTGGCACGTTGTATCGTAACTACGCACACGTACGTCGTATCGTGCTTGTGAATCGAGGGCAATGGAACGTGTTCGCAGCAGGGTCCTGTTTATGCTTCTGCTGTGCACAGGGGTGGGTCCGTGCCGGTACATGTGACCCCCCAGGCGCGCTAATGGCCTCATTACGAGCGGAGGCACGAAGCGCTCCTATCGTTACGCTAACGTGACGCACTGACCAGGGCGGTCCTGGCCCAGTGATTCACTGTTATGGAGATCCTAAGGCTTTCCAGTGAATGGACCACGTGGCTTACCAAACGAGGGCTGGTATGAAGCAATAGCAATATTTTCTTGTGTTAATCGCATTGTCCTACTACCTTCCGTTGATGGTTAATGTTTTGGGTTCATGTACCTAGAAGTGTTACGAATGCAGGCACCTACAATATTGTAGCGTGGTAGCCTGAGACAGTGTACTTAACCTGAAATTTGTTCATTCCCACTAATAAATATCCGAAGAACTGCAATGCAAATTTCTGTAAAGCGTACGTGCGCCTCCAAACCATCAACGTTTTGTTACCTTGGGGTTCTAGCGTCCCGTGACGTCCTAAAATATAATGTAGAATGTGTCACGTAATGTTAATAAAAATTTAGACGTACCGGAGGAAATACATTGAAAGACGACGAAAAGGAATTATCCGTATGGGAAGGTTCAAATGGTTCAGATGGCTCTGAGCACTATGGGGCTTAACATCTGAGGTCATCAGTCCCCTAGAACTTAGAACTACTTAAACCTAACTAACCTAAGGACATCACACACCCCCATGCCCGAGGCATGATTCCAACCCGAGACCGTAGCGGTCGCGCTGTTCCAGACTGAAGCGCCTAGAACCGGTCGGTCACTTAGGCCGGCGTATGGGAAGGAAATAAGTAGATATGATGAACATATACAGAAAACAAATGGTAACGATTTCGGAAAAATTGGATGATTTATTAACTCTATAACGACGCTGTTGCCCTCTTTCCTATTCTTAAATATGGTTCCGTATTTATTTTCGTAATTACGAAAGTCTGGTTCCGTCTGTGATGCAGTGTGACCTTGCTAGAACTTTTTCTGCCTTGCATAGCCTCTAATTTCGGACTCGCGAATAGAAGCAACAACAGTAACATATTAAACATTTTGTTAAATTATACTGTACCCTTTGGCTACAATATTATCGCCTGTTGAAACAAATTTTTGGCTTGCAGACGTTCGTCAAGCAACGACTGGCAGAAAGAGCGAAATTTGTTTCATCATTCAATTTTCCGGGAAAATTTTAAAATTTTCAGTTGATAACGTCTTTACCTAATTGAATTTCAGTTTCAATTTCCTGTGAAGTGTTTACTAGACAACCTATGTGGGCTCTGCATTTAGTAACTAGCTATTTCCTCCGCTTCACTATTTATCTTAATTTATGGTTTCGATAATTTTTTTTCACTTAACTTAGAGACTGCACTCACCACTGGAACACTAGTATCAGTAAGCATGTCTTGAGAACTCCTTCCTAAATTTCAGGTCACTTAGTTGCTGTTTTCTCGCGGAATTCTGACAGAGCGATTTTTGAAAAGCAAAACTGGTCAGTCAGTTTAGAACAGTTACGTAAGTCCTGTCTTAATAAAGTTAAAAGTTGCTTTTTACAGCTAGAATGATAATGACAAGATACTTATCGACATTCTTTTGTTAATTTAAAATGTTTCAAAGAACATTTAAAATGAACGGTTGAGGACGCTGACTCATGAGTCTTTAAGACAATGATTTATGAGAAGAAATGTTACTCAAGTACTGCAACAAAGCCATCTTTCAAATGTGTGTATTACGCTATCTCATTAAACTGAACTATAACACTGCAGGCGTTGTTGTTGACATTATATGGTTCAAATGGCTTTGAGCACTATGAGACTTAACTTATGAGTAGTATTTTTCAATTAAGTAATCGTAGCTATCAAGGCAGTTATCATAATGGGAGACCAGGTTTTCAGTTCCCATTTTGCACAGTCGTCTACCGTCAAGGTCACTGCTTGCTTGAGGTCTTTATTGTCTGCAAAATGTTTTCCACCCAAAATTTCCTTTAGTTCGGGAAGAAGCGAAAAGCTACATTTAGCATGTTGATGGTTAGTGTTATAGGAATATGACTTCGAAATTATATACAATGCAGGCAGATCCAATGTAGTAACTGACTCACATTCACATCTGCTTCAGAACCTTGATCAAGTTCCATTGTGGTTTGATCACGCAGGTGAGATCAAAATATACCGTATGAAGAATCGATTTAACTGGTGATATTTCCTGAACATGTGCAAGGACGTGGCAGATGTGCAAGATACTGACGAACGGTAGCAGGAAACAAAGGAACAATTGCTACACAGTCCACCTGGTTATCTGACTGTGCGCTACCAAATACACAATGGTATATTATTCTTCCAACCTGGAATCAGATACATTATGTGTTTTCAATCTGGCTATAGCTGAAGAATGTCTAATCTGTTATACCCACAATGCCTATGGACACTTTGGTACGGTAAAATGTGCAAAGAAACTCGGAGAGTATTGTTACTTTCCAAAGATTAGTGTGAAAGTACAAAGACTCTTGTGTACATATCTCTTGTGTCAGAAGGTCAAGATATCGAATATATTCACTGAAGACAAGGAACACAAAATTATACTAAACAAGCCGATACAGCTCACATCAGTTGATGTCAAAAAGTTAAAGAGGTGCGAAATATGTAGTAATTCTTTATAATGTATTTTACAAGTTCATAAAGATGTACAGTACTTGTAAGGCCTCTAAAGAGGTAATTATCAAACACATACTGAACGATTTTATAGCCCAGTTCGGTAGATCTGAATGCATTTTCTCTGACTATAGAAGTATTTTTACAAGTTGCGAATGCATGCAGTTCTTGAAAAGACAAGGTATTAAACCTATGAATTTAAAAATGTCATCCAAAAACAAATATAGATGAGTGGATCGTCTGTGAATTCACAAACTTCATTTAGACCTATGTTATAATTTACACTGCCTCTCATTCTGTTTCTGTCCAGATTTGAGGAGGTTATGAATAACTTACAACACACATTTTCTAACTGCACATCACATAAACTTATGCTTGGAGTACCAGAAAACACTGTATGGACAAAAGCCGTAACAAAGATATCTAGGAAAAGTCTCCTGGGAGGGAAAAGTTTGGCAAGTGAAAGTTACACTTCCTGACAAAGCACAAAAGCATAGCTGCCTTTTAAACAGGAAGTGTATTTACACAGATGCATTTGTAATTACCAGAATTCAGACACCTGGTTGCTATCTGTTGGCACATCGAGACTCGGGTATAACTAAAGGCCTATGTCCTCATCAGGATGTGAAAGTGTTTCACGATTAGAATTAAGCAATGAAGTGTGATGCAGTATTTGCGTCAAATAATGAGTGCTTTATATTAGGATTAGTGTATGTGTACAAATTTTATTTATGTTTGGGTATGGTTGCTTTTAATGCTTCGTTGTGTTTATATAATATGTTAATGTAGACTTCGATTTTAAGTATGTGTATCATTGTACCCTTTTATTTGTGATTCTTCATTTATGCTTAGGTTGAGGCTAAGACAACGCAATTTAGCATCTATTCCTTAAGATATGGTACACTGACAAGTTACACCTTAGATGTACGAAAATAATATTATTTACTACATGTGCTCACTATTAATTAGTGTGGTCGTAGAATATGTGCATAATTCTCTCAGTTGTATTTCACAGTGCACATGATTTTAAACTCATATGTTGCTAAATATTTCATAATTAATTTATCTTGACTACTTATGAGATAGTACATTACTTCAATCATCCTTTGGAGAGACTAGAATGTCTTCAACACTTATAGGCGTTCGATTTTTTGATTATTATTGAAATAACGCAACCAAGAATTGCTCACCCTGTATTAGTGAGGCTATCAGCTACCCTTATATTCCCACTTCAGTTGCATCTGTAGATACGTGGAGAGTAATGTGACACTTGTATTACTGCAGCCGTGGAAAGTGCTACTGATGTGCAGTTTTCACAGAATGGATTGGTAGACAGGAGATTATGTTTCTAGACAACAAGTAGATTTTAAGAATAATTATAAGGTGCAAACATCTGTTTTTCTAAAGGGAACCACGGATATTTACATTACAGGGCTTTAGTGCAAGTCGTTTACGAGATGTCATATTCTAAAAAGTTCTCACACACATAAAATATATGTGGCAGCACGTACTGAAGAACGACACAAGTGCATACACTAATTATGTGGATTCTGACCAGTAGCAAAACAGTTGAGCATTACAGGTTGTGGTCAGCAGCAATATACACTTCTAGTCTGTCACGGAATGATTCCTGTACATGTGCTACCATTTCTCTGGAGATCTCCAAGCAGGATGCAGTAATACGTCATTGGATATCATCAGGTGTAACTGGTAAATCGTCGCCGAAAGTGTCTGTTAGCTTTCCACACATGAAAACGTCTACAGGCGACAAATTCGAGGAATGAGTCAGCCAAGGCACAGGTCTCCTGAATCAGTGCAACGATTTTCAAAGAATTCATGAGACATACTGTAGCACCTCGGCACTATGGGCTGGACAGGCGTCATGTTGGAATCACACGTTCCTCCTAGTCTGCAGAGGCGTGCTTCACACCATCCGTGGAAGATGGTCATCTAAGAGGTTCAGATACCTGCACACATTCAGTGCTTCATCTATGGGAACCAGGCCCGTATGCTGATGGTTCAGTATCGTACACCATACGTTCACACTCCATGGACTCTGACGTTCCACCTGACGAAGCCAACAGCGATTGTCAACGGGCCAATAGTGAATGTGTCTGGGCTTTACTTGGCCATTATTGGTAAATGTGGCGTCATCATTAAACACCAGCAAATAGTGAATGTGTCTGGGCTTTACTTGGCCATTATTGGTAAATGTGGCTTCATCATTAAACATGATACGTGATACATGTGGAGTATCCTGTGTTAATGTCCATGTAGAGAAGTTAACAGAGTCTGATGACTCCTGATGGAGAGAGATGTGACAGGGATGGAACCTATGTCGATGGGTAATGCATATGGCACTTGTCTTACTCATGCTACTTCCTCGTGCAGTTTCGCTGGAGCTAATGTGCGGATTAACTGCAATAGACGCAATAACACTAATTTCCCCCTCTTAATGTCGTCACTTGACTCCTTCTGTTACGTTGTCTAGGTGTTACACTACCACATCCACGTAACAGGTTGAAGTGGTTGTTGAATACCTGCCAAAATGGTCGACGCCTATTGGAATATCTTGCTGCATACACTATGCAAGAACGAACTGTGTTCCTCCTACACTCTCCAAATACCACGAGCATGTCGGCCTTTACTGCACTGGTAAATTCTATTGTCCACTCACAACCTATTGCTTGGATCGTCACAGACTGACTGACTACCAAGTCGTAATGCACTCAGGGAACAAACGAGCACACTGTAAGCACCAAGCAACCACAAACACTTGTTGGCGTAGAAGTTTTTCAAAATAAGATATCTCACGAACGACTCGCACTGGGAGTCTGCAACATACATCACTGATATTATAATTTACCCTACGTTCTGTCTGTTAATGTCAATAGGCATTTTTCCACTTAAAGAAGTGTGTTTGCACAAAGTAATACTTTATGATGATAATATTTACTATAGTCTACGAGGGGCGTTCAGAAAGTAAGCTCCGATCGGTCGCGAAATGGAAACGACTATGAAAATCCGATAAAGCTTTGCACAGATGTGTTGGGTAGTGTCTCTAGTATAACCCCAGTTAGCATCACGTCGCTCTTCTCATTTCTGAGCTCGCAGTGAGTGCGTAAAGATGTCTAGAAAATAGTGTCTGCCGCCAAGTACGAGGGCCTGGTCAGAAATTTCGCCTGAAGCTATGCAGCTAACATTACATAACTGTCGTGCTGTTTCTTCTTCAAGACAATTCTCAGCCGCATTATGCAGGGGCAATGAAGATGCTCCTGCATCGTTTTCAAATGGAAATGTGAGATTACCCACAATACAGTCCGCAATTGTCTGCCCCTGAGTTTCATCTCTGGGCACATGAACCGCTGTCTTTGAAGACAACATTTTGACACAGACAACGAGGTGTAGGCCAGCGTGGAGAATTGGCGGAAAGCACTGGCGGCTGCCTTCTATGATGAGGCTATTGAAAAGTTGGTACAACGCTATGACAAAAGTCTAAGTCAGAACGGCGACTACGTAGAGAAGTAGCTGAAAGGTGTAGCTAATTGTTACAAGTAAAACATTTCTGATGTTCACTGTGGTTTCAATTTGGCAATCAATCGGAGCTTACTTTCTGAACAGGCCTCGTATATATATATACATGTGTGTGTGTGTGTGTGTGTGTGTGTGTGTGTGTGTGTGTGTGTGTGTGTGTGTGTGTGTGTTTGTCTGGACAGAGGTATATTCTATTCAGTAGTTAGGATAATTTCACTTAATTTCTTGTTGTGTTAGTCCATTAACCTAGTTTTCCGAATTCTGTCTTTAAGAAATTCAGTTAGTATCCTTTTCTATTATTTTTTTAACATGAGATAATTTTATTGAATGACGGAGCGAGTGCTATGTTCAAGAATGAATGATTGGGTGAACACTACTGTGTATTGAATGTCATCAAGTGTCAGCACTTCAGAGACTTCGACGTTGACTGACTTACATAACGTAAATTATGTTGTCGATAAACATATGCCGCGCGGAATTAGCCGAGAGGTTTCAGGCGCTGCAGTCATTGACTGTGCGGCTGGTCCCGGCGGAGGTTCGAGTCCTCCCTCGGGCATGGGTGTGTGTGTTTGTCCTTAGGATAATTTAGGTTAAGTAGTGTGTAAGCTTACGGACTGATGACCTTAGCAGTTAAGTCCCATAGGATTTCACATACATTTGTGCTATTTTTTTGACAAACATATACTCAGAGGAGAGAAGGAAACATAGTAGGAGAATATGGATTGGGGGGAAGAAATGAAAGAGGAAGCCGCCTTGTAGAATTTTGCACAGAGCATGACTTAATCATAGCTAACACTTGGTTCAAGAATCATAAAAGAAGGTTGTATACCTGGAAGAATCCTGGAGATACTAAAAGGTATCACATACATTATATAATGGTAAGAGAGAGATTTAGGAACCAGGTTTTAAATTGTAAGACATTTCCAGGGGCAGATGTGGATTCTGACTGAAACGCCATATTTTACAATCTATTGGTTATGAACTGCAGATTGAAACTGAAGAAACTGCAAAAAGGTGGGAATTTAAGGAGTTGGGACCTGGATAAACTGAAAGAACCAGAGGTTGTAGAGAGTTTCAGGGAGAGCATAAGGGAACAATTGACAGGAATGGGGGAAAGAAATACAGTAGAAGAAGAATGGGTAGCTCTGAGGGATGAAGTAGTGAAGGCAGCAGACGATCAAGTAGGTAAAAAGACGAGGGCTAATAGAAATCCTTGGGTAACAGCAGAAATATTGAATTTCATTGATGAAAGGCGAAAATATAAAAATGCAGTAAATGAAGCAGGCAAAAAGGAATACAAACGTCTCAAAAATGAGATCGACAGGAAGTGCAGAATGGCTAAGCAGGAATGGCTAGAGGACAAATGTAAGGATGTAGAGGCTTGTCTCACTAGGGGTAAGATAGATACTGCCTACAGGAAAATTAAAGAGACCTTTGGAGAGAAGAGAACCACTTGTATGAATATCAAGAACTCAGATGGAAACCCAGTTCTAAGCAAGGAAGGGAAGTCAGAAATGTGGAAGGAGCATATAGAGGGTTTATACAAGGGCGATGTGCTTGAGGACAATATTATGGAAATGGAAGAGGATGTAGATGAAGACGAAATGGGAGATAAGATACTGCGTTAAGAGTTTGACAGAGCACTGAAAGACCTGAGTCGAAACAAGGCCCCGGGAGTAGACAACATTCCATTAGAACTACTGACGGCCTTGGGAGAGACAGTCATGACAAAACTCTACCATCTGGTGAGCAAGATGTATGAGACAGGCGAAATACCCTCAGACTTCAAGAAGAATATAATAATTCCAATCCCAAAGAAAGCAGGTCTTGACAGATGTGAAAATTAGAGAACTATCAGTTTAATAAGTCACAGCTGCAAAATACTAACGCGAATTCTTTACAATCGAATGGAAAAACTGGTAGAAGCGGACCTCGGGTAGATCAGTTTGGATTCCGTAGAAATGTTGGAACACGTGAGGCAATACTAACCTTACGACTTATCTTAGAAGTAAGATTAAGATAAGGCAAACCTACGTTTGTAGCATTTGTAGACTTAGAGAAAGCTTTTGACAATGTTAACTGGAATACTCTCCTTCAAATTCTGAAGGTGGTAGGGGTAAAATACAGGGAGCGAAAGGCTATTTACAATTTGTACAGAAACCAGATGGCAGTTATAAGAGTCGAGGGGCATGAAAGGGAAGCAGTGGTTGGGAAAGGAGTGAGACAGGGTTGTAGCCTACCCCGATGTTATTCAATCTGTATATTGAGCAAGCAGTAAAGAAAGCAAAAGAAAAATTCGGAGTAGGTATTAAAATTCATGGAGAAGAAGTAAAAACTTTGAGGTTCACCGATGACATTGTAATTCTGTCAGAGACAGCAAAGGACTTGGAACAGCAGTTGAACGGAATGGACAGTGTCTTGAAAGGAGGATATAAGATGAACATCAACAAAAGCAAAACGAGGATAATGGAATGTAGTTAAATTAAATCGGGTGATGCTGAGGGAATTAGATTAGGAAATGAGACACTTAAAGTAGTAAAGGAGTTTTGCTATTTAGGGAGTAAAATAACTAATGATGGTCGAAGTAGAGAGGATATAAAATGTAGACTGGCAATGGCAATGAAAGCGTTTCTGAAGAAGAGAAATTTGTTAACATCGAGTATAGATTTAAGTGTCAGGAAGTCGTTTCTCAAAGTATTTGTATGGAGTGTAGCCATGTACGGAAGTGAAACATGGACGATAAATAGTTTGGACAAGAAGAGAATAGAAGCTTTCGAAATGTGGTGCTACAGAAGAATGCTGAAGATTAGATGGGTAGATCACATAACTAATGAGGAGGTGTTGAATAGGAGTGGGGAGAAGAGGAGTTTGTGGCACAACTTGACTAGAAGAAGGGATCGGTTGGTGGGACATGTTTTGAGGCATCAAGGGATCACATATTTAGCATTGGAGGTCAGCGTGGAGGGTAAAAATCGTAGAGGGAGACCAAGAGATGAATACACTAAGCAGATTCAGAAGGATGTAGGTTGCAGTAGGTACTGGGAGATGAAGAAGCTTGCACAGGATAGAGTAGCATGGAGAGCTGCAATAAACCAGTCTTAGGACTGAAGACCACAACAACAACATACTCAGACGACGATACCGATGCGTGAAGAAACAAGTAACGTTAAACGAACAAGATGTGGACACATTCCCCATTGAGCATATGAAACTGTTTCATTAGAGTGCAAGCAAGTATTAATAACTGCGAACCAAATCCAGTGAACACACTGCCGACTGGAAATTGTACAGCAGAAGAACCACTGTAGACGTGACACAGTTGGTCTTAGGGTGCCGTTCTTAGTGAATGCTGTTCTTGCCGTGTGAGGGCTATGGAACATGTAAACATTACAACATGAGTGTGCCGAGTGCATGTTACCTAAACTACCCGGTAGGTTGGTCATTCTTCTGCCTTGATAAAATAATGGTTTGGGGAGAGTGGCCATCATGTGATGTCTAGCGTGAGCCGCGTAGACTTCATATTGCTGCCAATGGGTTTGTCCATACTTCCCCAGGTGTTTTTTTGTCTTCTGCTGAAAACAAATGAATGTTTGTATCATCATGTCAGGTGGCTGCCACCACATGTACAAGAGACGAGTACGTGCACCGCAGAGGAATTTTAAATGATATGAATCGGTATCATAACGAACTGAATGATGACACCATTTCAAAATAGCGTGCACGCAACAACTGGAAGGCACTGGAGTCAGCTTCTGGCTGTGTGAATTCGTGAAATATTGGTATTTAACCAAAAACTTTAGTTTAAAACGCTTACCAAGGTTCGTGATTGATTTTCCCATGGACGCAATTATATTGGGTTTGTACCTCTCGATACCTCTGCTCACACCACGCTCTCAGTTACAAATTTGTACCAGTTCCACTCTCTTCCAGGAAGCGCAGTATACTTTCTTTACTAATGCCCAATCATACGACCTGTATTCAACCCTTTGATGTTTACCTTCCCGAGTTAACATGCTCGTGGAGGCTCCCCTCGCCATGAACCTACTGCTTGCGGAATACGTCCTTGAAACCAAATATCCGACTGGCTTGATGACCATCGTTTAGTCTACCACAATATCTTATGTAACATAACTAGCAATGTAAGAATGAGGAACATCTCGGTCCAAGTTTAAGTGGGTTTGCTTCGAGACTGCGAGTGAATGCCGAGATGTACCCATCCCTCTCCTAACATGAAAAGCAATTTGCGCTAGAGCGTTAATGCTGAAGGAAAATGGAGATGCATAAACTGTCATGAGTATAAATGTTGGCTGAGCAAACAGTCGCCAAACACTATGTAAAGATCATAGCATCTCACAGGGAATGAACACTGTAAAATCGTATAGAACTCTTGAAACAATTCTGTAACAACTATACTTATTGTAAACATTCATATTGCTGCCATGCCCAGTGGGGAATTTTTTCAGGTCTTTTGTCATGAATCTTAACTGACTGAACTAACAGATTACTTAATTAATTAATTACATTATGTTCGAAAATTTTCTCCTTAAAAAAACTCAGTTATCTTCAGTTATTAAATTAGTTGCTCGTGTTTTATTCCTACTTGCCATGATGAATTAGCGAGTTTTATAGCGGAGAGGACTCACAAATTAAATGATATATTTGTGTTATTGTGTTCTGATTCAATGAAAAACACTTAACGATATAACTGACTAATGGTGAAGTTTGTGTAAGTCGTATTTTATTAAAAAAATTTAAAGTATCCACGAAAAAAGTTTAAAAAATATGGGGCAATGTAGTATCCTCTTCGCTTGTAACACTAATTTGAATAAAACTGAATCTAGCAGTGGCTAAAGACAATACTTAATGTCCCACAAGTAAAGAGATACAACAATTGTCTTATTTCAAATGTTCGAAGCTCATCTAATACTCCAACAGGTAGTGCACAGCTAGTTCATGTGACAGCTCCTGCTTTAGCCATGACAGAGTATAGAAGTGCCTACATGGTCATCTTTGGTTACCCGAGTTAAATAATTATTTTATTATATATCTGTCAGAGACAGCAAAGGGCTTGGAAGAGCAGTTGAATGGAATGGACAGTGTCTTGAAAGGAGGATGTAACATGAACATCAACAAAAGCAAAACCAGGATAATGGAATGTAGTCGAATTAATCGGGGTGATGATGAGGGAAATAGATTAGGAAATGAGACACTTAAAGTAGTAAAGGAGTTTTGCTATTTGAGGAGCAAAATAACTGATGATGGTCGAAGTAGAGAGGATATAAAATGTAGACTGGCAATGGCAAGGAAAGCGTTTCTGAAGAAGATACATTTGTTAACATCGAGTATAGATTTAAGTGTCAGGAAGTCGTTTCTCAAAGTATTTGTATGGAGTGTAGCCATGTACGGAAGTGAAACATGGACGATAAATAGTTTGGACAAGAAGAGAATAGAAGCTTTCGAAATGTGTTGCTACAGAAGAATGTTGAAGATTGGATGGGTAGATCACATAACTAATGAGGAGGTATTGAACAGAACTGGGGAGAAGAGGAGTTTGTGGCACAACTTCACAAGAAGAGACCGGTTGGTAGGACATGTTCTGAGGCATCAAGGGATCACAAATTTAGCATTGGAGGGCAGCGTGGAGGGTAAAAATCGTAGAGGGAGACCAAGAGATGAATACACTAAGCAGATTCAGAAGGATGTAGGTTGCAGCAAGTACTGGGAGATGAAGCTTGTACAGGATAGAGTATCATGGAGAGCTGCATCAAACCAGTCTCAGGACTGTAGACCACAACAACAACAACAACAACAACATATCTGAGTTAAATAATGCTTTTTATTAAGTTGCATCATAAATCGGTCATGTTTAGCAGTTTATATATAGAGACTGATATGTTCGATTAGAATATGAACAAGTAAAACTCTACGCCCAACTGTTTTGCCATAAACTTTACTGACCATCCTTCAGTAAGTACTTGTGTATTGCTTACGTTATGTTTTTCTACAATTAAGAATAACTACAATTAGAAGCTGTATTCTTGGCACGATTACAGTCACAATACAAAAATATTTAATTACATAAAAGTATCTATATATTGAGTATGTAATAAGTTACAATATTACCCAGTGCGAAACGGTACAGAAGAGCGCATGTGGAGGAGCTATAGGGACGCGAGGATATTCAGCGAATGGACCGGTCTGCCGGTTCCCTCGATTTGGATCCCCTCGAACGCGTGTGACATGAATTGGCGAGACGCATTGCAGCAACGACGGTCCACCAGTTGCGAACCGCGCTGGTGGAGGAACGGTAAGCCCTGTAACGTGAACTTTTTACCCGGCTTGCCGCCAGAATGTGAGCACATTGCAGAGCATAAACTACGGTCCGTTGCGATCACACACCTTATTTAGAACCATGTGCGGCCGTTTGTAATGTCCAGTGAGCCACCATAAATTGCGCTGATTTCAGTACAATTATTGTCTTCGAATAAGAGTGCCATTTCTGTTCATCGCAATGTGAATGTCTTGTCCTTACAATGAACTACAGTGTACTGTTGCTTTGCGAAGAGCAATATTTCTTTCTCACAGTCTATGTGGAATTGTAAAGCCTGTCATTTTCCTCTTTTGAGAGATTTCAGAGCAATATTTCTTTCTCACAGTCTATGTGGAATTGTAAACCCTGTCATTTTCCTCTTTTGAGAGATTTCAGAGCAATATTTCTTTCTCACAGTCTATGTGGAATTGTAAACCCTGTCATTTTCCTCTTTTGAGAGATTTCAGTTAATTTTCAACTGACTGATAAATGTAAACGTTACATTGTATTCCGTGTGATCTTGCTATCTTTCTTAACTGTAACCCCTAATAAAACCATGAGAGAGTGTAACACATTATAGATTACCAACATCTTTATGTCCTCGCTACTGCTGGCCCAAGCTTTCGCAAAGAATTAGCGTAAGAGCTTGGATATTTTGTTAAACATGAAACTCTCCATGACATCTGCAGTGATCATTTCATTGCACATGCTTCAAAAACACTGGATGAACAGGCTGAATGTGTGCTCCAAGGGTATCAACAACCAATTACGCGTAGAAAATCGTTAAATAAGAAATATTTACACAACCATTTTCTTTTATTCCGGTAAGTGTTTGTAGACTTGGCATTACTGCAGCGTGAGGAAACTTGAGAGAGCAGTGGCTTCCGTAACGTAAGTCAGTCCCACTTATTCCTATATCCATAAGTTCAAATGGTTCAAATGGCTCTGAGCACCATGGGACTTAACTTGTAAGGTCATCAGTCCCCAAGAACTTAGAACTACTTAAACCTAACTAACCTAACGACATCACACACATCCATGCCCAAGGCAGGATTCGATCCTGCGACCGTAACGGTCGTGAGGTTCCAGACTGTAGCGTCTAGAACCGCTCGACCACCCGGGCCGGCTATCCATAGGTATCTACTGATGGTGTAGGCAACTAGCGTGCCGTCAATAGGATGTTAAACTCTAATGCCCAATGGTGGTGGCAACAGTCACATTACGATTCGGAAGAATCCAGGAAAACCTCGGAAACGCTTCAATAATAACTAATACATACCGATGGCCTCTTTTGATGCGAAGTAAGGGCCCCACACAATCGATATAGAGTTTGTCCATTGGGCAAGATTCACCCTCAAAACTAAGGAACCCTTGTTCAAGAGTGTTTTTCGGTTTGGCCACACGGCCCAACTGATACCGAGAAACCGTTTCCCTAACGTCTCGGTCAATAAACGGCCAAGACAGGTGCTCCTTAATCTTCTGCATGGTTTGAGAGGTTTCTAAATGCCCGCCAATGAACGAGTTGTGAAAATAATGGAAAACGGTGCGTATTAGGGTGCCTGGTAGACAGATCTTAATCTCCTTGGTACGTTCACCCTTTTACACAAAATTCCTTTCCTGATAACGTATTCATCCAAACGCTCCCCCGCCGAAAGCCTTTTCGTAACGAGTCCCCAAGTGAGGTCCTGAGCCTGATGGGCGGCAGTGTCACTAAACAAATGAGGAATACCGCCTACCACGACACAACAAAGGCTGCCTTCCGAAACTTGTTGGGCGCCATCACTAGATGGTTGTTCGGTAAACGTACGGCTGAGGACGTCCGCGAGCACATTCTCAGTGCCTCTAATGTGCTTAACCTCGAACTGAAACGCCGAATTGTATACCGCCCACCTCGCGATATGGCCAGTTCTACGCGGTCTGGCAAGCACCCAGCCTAAGGCTTGATTGTCAGTCTGTAGCTGAAATACTCCGAGGTAAAACCTGTACTTATCCAGCGAGAACAAGACGGCCAATGCCTCACATTCGTCAAAAGAATACACTACTGGCCATTGAAATTGCTACACGAAGAAGAAATGCAGATGATAAACGGGTATTCATTGGACAAATTTATTATACTAGAACTGACATGTGATTACATTTTCACGCAATTTGGGTGCTTAGATCCTGAGAAATCAGTACCCAGAACAACCACCTCTGGCCGTCATAACGGCCTTGATACGCCTGGGCCTTGAGTCAAACAGAGTTTGGATGGCGTGTACAGGTAAAGCTGCTCTTGCAGCTTCAACACTATACCACAGTTCATCAACAGAAGTGACTGACGTATTGTGACGAGCCAGTTGCTCGGCCACCATTGACCAGACGTTTTCAGTTGGTGAGAGATCTGGAGAATATGCTGGCCAGGGCAGCAATAGAACATTTTCTGTATACAGAAAGGCCGTACTGGACATGCAACATGCGGTCGTGCATTATCCTGCTGAAATGTAGGGTTTCGCAGGGATAGAATGAAGGGTAGAGGCACGGGCCGTAACACATCTGAAATGTAACGTCCACTGTTCAAATTGCCGTCAATGCGAACAAGAGGTGACCGAGACGTGTAATCAATGGCACACCATACCACCACGCCGGTTAATACGCCAGCATGGCGATGACGAATACATGCTTCCAATGTGCGTTCAACGCGATGTCTCCAAACAAGGATGCGACCATCATGATGCTGTAAACAGAACCTGGATTCATCCGAAAAAATGACATTTTGCCATTCGTGCATTCAGGTTCGTCGTTGAGTGCATCATCGCAGGCGCTCCTGTCTGTGACGCAGCATCAAGGGTAATCGCAGCCATGGTGTCCGAGCTGATAGTCAATGCTGCTGCAATTGTCGTCGAACTGTTCGTGCAGATGGTTGTTGTCTTGCAGACGTCCCCATCTGTTGACTCAGGGATCGAGACGTGGCTGCACGATCCGTTACAGCAATGCGGATAAGATGCCTGTCATCTCCACTACTAGTGATACGAGGCCGTTGGGATCCAGCATGGCGTTCCGTATTATCCTCCTGAAAGCACCGATTTCATATTCTGGATCTCGAGCAACGCGAGCAGCAATGTCGCGATACGATAAACCGCAATCGCGATAGGCTACAATCCGACCTTTATGAAAGTCGGAAACGTGATAGTACGCATTTCTTCTTCTTACACGAAGCATCACAACAACGTTTCGCCAGACAACGCCGGTCAACTGCTGTTTGTGTATGAGAAATCGGTTGGAAACTTTCCTCATGTCAGCTCGTTGTAGGTGTCGCCACCGGTGCCAACCTTGTGTGAATGTTTTGAAAAGCTAATCATTCGCATATCACAGCATCTTCTTCCTGTCGGTTAAATTTCGCTTCTGTAGCACGTCATCTTCGTGGTGTAGCAATTTTAATGTCCAACCGTGTATTTAAGCTCGGCGCTGGTTAACCGACGAGACGCGTATACTAATGGCTGCCATTGAGCTTCGAACTCCCGGAGGAGGACTGCCGAAATTCCAGCAATAGATGTGTTCCTTTGGACAATAAATTTCTTAATATAATCAACAGGAGGATTGGCTATAGCCACCTTAATGTGCTCAAACGCAGACAACTGATAAATACCGTGAGAAGGAGTTACGTTTGTAAATTTTGTGATGTCACTGAAAATGGCACTGTTCGATCGAAGAGAAGCTTCTATTGCTTTTAGGAACTGTATAGTACGACATGACCATTGACGAGGTACGTGGGATGTGACGCTAACGGATTTCCGTGCCGACTGTTAGTTTAGAGAATGGCGAATGACTGACATCAAATCCGGTGGATGGTTTTTAGGAAATTTCGACGTGCCATCCAGAAGCGCAGTTTCAGAGGTTGGTGGTAGGCTGGACGATACCGGCAGCGGCCTATTGAGACTGACGTAGCATCGCGTGGGTGGTGGCCACATGTGAGGCGTCACATAGCAGGCACGCCCCTACCTGTGACACTCGAGGCGAGCTAACGAGCCCGTAACGAGGAGGCTGCTTGCCGGACCAGCGGAGCGCGTCCCGTTTGCACGATGGGCGCAATGCTCCACTGCCTCTCGCAGCTCACGAACACGAGGCGTCTCTTTGTAGCCCTGCAGTAGAAGTAACGCATGAAAGGGTGACAGGCACGCTATTAACTGCTGGTAATGTGTGCTAGTATACGGCTGCCCTCGAATTAAACGTAATCTAGACAAGACGACATGCTTCAGTGTGAAAGCTGAGTTTCACCCGGCGTGTACAATGTTCAACTAACATACGGGAAAGCAGCTGGGTGACGTCGTCGACAACCACCGATATTTCCACAGGAGCACACTTTACCATTTTCAAGGCATTACTGTAGTATGTGAGCGCTGTGTTAGGGAATTTAAAACTTTTGTTTCCGGAGAAACCCCGGAAAGGTATCACTCACATATACTGCAAACACTTGCGCCATCACAAACTGGGGATAACCGATGTCAGAGGTTGTTGTTGTTGTTGTTGTTGTTGTGGTCTTCAGTCCTGAGACTGGTTTGATGCAGCTCTCCGTGCTACTCTATCCTGTACAAGCTGCTTCATCTCCCAGAACCTACTTCAACCTACATCCTACTGAATCTGCTTAGTGTATTCATCCCTTGGTCTCCCTCTACGATTTTTACGTTCCACGCTGCCCGCAAATACTAAATTGGTGATCCCTTGATGCCTCAGAACATGTCCTACCAACCGATCCCTTCTTCTAGTCAAGTTGTACCACAACCTCCTCTTCTCCCCAATTCTATTCAATACCTCCTCATTAGTTATGTGATCTACCCTTCTAATCTTCGGCATTCTTCTGTAGCACCATATTTCGAAGCTTCTGGACTCTTCTTGTCCAAACTATTTATCGTCCATGTTTCACCTCAATACATGGCTACACTCCATACAAATACTTTCAGAAACGACTTCCTGACGCTTAGATCTATACTCGATGTTAACAAATGTATCTTCATCAGAAACGCTTTCGTTGCCATTGCCAGTCTACAATTTATATCCTCTCTAATTCGACCATCGTCAGTTATTTTGCTCCGCAAATAGCAAAACTCCTTTACTACTTTAAGTGTTTCATTTCCTAATCTAATTCCCTCAGCATCATCCGAGTTAACTCGACTAGATACCATTATCCTCGTTTCGCTTTTGTTGATGTTCATCTTATATCCTCCTTTCAAGACACTGTCCATTCCGTTCAACTCCTCTTCCAGGTCCATTGCTGTCTCTGACTGAATTACAATGTCATCGACCAACCTTAAAGTTTTTATTTCTTCTCCATGGATTTTCATACCTACTCCGAATTTTTCTTTTTTTTTTTTTTTTTTTTTTTTTTTTTACTGCTTGCTCAATAAAGAGATTGAATAACATCGGGGGGAGGCTACAACCCTGTCTCACTCCCTTCCCAACCACTTCTTCCCTTTCATGTCGTAGATAGTGAAATCAATAATCAACGAGTGAGGTAGCATTAACTATGCCTCTCAGTTTTCTGACAAGGGGGAGAGCACAATTCCACGCAGAATTCGAAAAAACTACGCCTCTATTGATAAGGTTACTTGTGATGGCTCTCGATCTTTCACCATAATCGAATCCTTCAACATGAGATGGCAGATATGAGGTAGCCAAGGAGGTGGAAGCGTTAGTTCTACTATGCCAAGACTGCTTGGTAGCTACAACAGGAAAAGACAATTAATTATCATGAGTACAAAATAAGAAATTATTTATTACTTAACTTTGCTGTAGTCCATGATCATTGGTTGACTACTATCGAACACGCGACTAGACTAAGCGTCTGTAGAATGACTTAATTTCCTAATTACAAATCTTGCAGTGACGAATTAATCTCTCGTAATCTTGAATGTCGCATCCGGTGAATTTGAAGACTAACTTGGAACGGAGCTACAAAGACTTGATGGCCGCAATGACTGAGCTGCAGACGATGACTAAGAACGGCGCTGGCTGACCACGGAGCGCGGCCACGAACTGTAGACTGGCACAACTGCACTACTCTCCTGCTGCACACGAATTGGCCTAGCGGCGTCTCGCAGCGAGCATAAGTACTATGACTGACTGTGTACTCTTCGCCTAACACAGCCGTTCTTGTGTTCCGTTTATCGAGAGAATCGCATCCGGCGGATCGATCTCTCAGGCGGCGGTGTGGTCGAAGGACTGACAACATCAGAACTTGCTTATTTAATTTCAATAGCTTCCGCAATGACGCTATTGCGGTAGCTGACACTGCGAGCCAGAATCTCCGTGTTGTTATATTCCATATGATGACCGGTGCCAAAACATTGTTCCGCAATGGCTGCCGCTGATGCTCAGTACTTCGGTTTTCCACAGACCTGATAGTACGATCGACATGTGAGATGCCACAACTGCAAGGAATTCAGTAGACACCCGCCTTACGCAAACGAAGATAATCCTTTACGGAACCTAAAAGGACCCTGATCTTAGATGTGGCCGAAAAACACATTGCACATTGTATTTCCGCAAAAGGCGACCAATCTTGCTCGAAAGGCTCCCTGCGTAAGGCAGAAAGGCAGTAGACTTCATATCATCTCGCTATTAGCATCACTTACCCGTCTCGCATTTCGTCGATAGCCTCAGGAGGAAGGTTGGTGGTATGCTGAGATATGCCATTTACAGAAAGCGTACTGATATTGACTAGTATTGTTCGCTACGGTCGCAGGTTCGAATCCTGCCTCGGGCATGAATGTGTGTGGCGTCCTTAGGTTAGTTAGGTTTAAGTAGTTCTAAGTTCTATGGTACTGATGGCCTAAGATGTTAAGTCCCATAATGCTCAGAGCCATTTGAACCATTCGAACCAACTAGTATTGTTCATCCGGCTCAACGTGAAATAGCACACCTTGGTTTACAGAGCCCATGTTAGCTGGGACCTTGAGAGTTTGACATCTGAGTTACCCCATTTCGAAGGCACCTTTCGTCAGAATGGTTATACTGAAAGACAGATGAGACACGCGTTGCGTTATCGACCTTCTGGGCACCGGATGAGTGATGATAATACCGAGGTGGCACCGAAGTCTACGGCCTTTTTGCCTTACGTAGGGAGTATTTACAACAGGATTGGTGCATTTAGTTCTTCATAAAAAACTGTAAGTTTTCAGAAGCAGGTACGCTAAAACTACATTACATACAGAAAAATAACATATTTCAGTCAATACACCAGTTCTGCAAGTTTCGGTACGTAATGCGCGCCCTGCGTAGTTGCAGAGCATGCCACTAGGAGCAGGTGTGCCAGAACTTGTAAACAAGTTATCTGCTCCGTATTGTCGCATCGAATTAGTTCTCGCCTGCAGATGGGCTTTCCAATGAGCAGATTTCCAAAGCAGACAGCTGTAACTTGCACGTTCGTGAGTAACAGCGGCACCGACTTAAACGAACAGCAATCACGTATTGACGTATGCAGTGTCACAAACGGTGCAGATTTTGAGAACCTGCAACGTGAACCACTACCGACATGGGGCACCACCTGCAGCTGGGAGCACACTGCGCTCTTCATGCCACCTTGAAGCACCCGTTCAACATCTTGGAAGACTCCCACCGATATGCACACAGACTGCACACTGTATTTCTTCCCCTTCTTGGCAGACACATTCCTGAGAGGCCCTATTACACCTCAAAGACTTAAGAGCTCCCCCCCCCCCTCCATCTACCAGTAACCCCTCTCTCACTGAATGTCAAGATCTTGCAGGCTGAAACAGCAAAATTGACTGCATCTGGCTCAAGATCTTTATCGGCCACAGATAGGGCATGAAACATGTTTGTCAGACGAAGCGAGGAAGCCTTTGGATTGGGCTCCTGAAAGTCATTCGCTGCTTGCCACACATCGTAACAACCTCACACTCGACTGTCGGTGTGCGGTCAACGACACTGCATGCAGCAGCCTGGGTGGCCAAAGTAATGGACGCGCTGTGGACGTCCGTTGGATCCCCACGTCCCCACGTCTGGCACCCCCTCCCTTTCCCCCCCCCCTAGTCGGAATGATGCCCATCGGCATTGCGTGACTGAAACCAGCACTTCAGCGGTGCTGCGAGTGAAGTGTCTTAAATTATCAATTCAGCTCCCATCCGAACGCAGCAAGTACCGTACCCATCCACAAGTGCAATGTTCTTCTCTACTGAGCTCCTGTGCTGCTGCAGGGACGAAAGCTGTTGCCTAAACGACTGTTCAGAGAAAACGAAATGCCCGTCACGATACAGACAGCGGAAATACTTACTACGCAGTCACTAAATCGTGCGACCGTGCATAGTAAATAAACGGATTGTAAATCGCACTCTGGAGAAGTATGTGCCCAGTAAGTGGATTAAGGATGGAGAAGACCCACCGTAGTTTAATAATAAAATGCGGAAAATGCTGAGGAATCTCGGTTCGAAAGAGAAGGCACAAATGACGCACGCAAAAGTTAGTAGACTTCGTGCGTCTGTAAAATGATCGAGGCACGAAGCATACAACAATTACGAATGCCGTACAGTAGCAAACGAACTTTCAGGGAACCCAAGAAAATTCTCGTCCTACGTAAAATCGCCAAGTTGGTCGAAGGCTTCTATCCAGTCAGTCGTTGACTAGTCTGCTGAGGCAATCGAAAATAGCAAAAGGAATGCCCAAGTATTGATTTCCGCTTTTAATAAATTGTTCACGCAAAAGGATCGTACAAAAAAAAAGCCGACTGATAATCGTAGAGATTTCCATGTAAGGGTCATAGTAATAGGCAGCCCTAGTGCAGACGAGCAATTGAAAGAGGTGAAAACAAACAAGATGCTAGGTCCGCATGGCATCCGAATTCGATACTGGCCGACCGCTCTGACAGAGCGGTTCTAGGCGCTTCAGTCCGCAACCGCGCTACTGCTACGGTCGCAGGTTCGAATCCTGCCTCGGGCATGGATGTGTGTGATGTCCTTGGTTAGTTAGGTTTAAGTAGTTCTAAGTCTAGGTGACTGATGACCTCTGATGTTAAGTTCCATAGTGCTCAGAGCCATTAGAACCATTTTGAACCTAAATCGATACTACAAAGAGTACTCTACGGCTATGGCCCCTTACTAAGCTTGCATTTGCAACGGATCTCTCGATCAGCACGACGCCCCAAGCGACTGTAAATAAGCGCTGGTGACTCTTCCATGAAAGATGGGTAAAAGATTGGGCCTCCAAAATTACAGGCCAGTATCCTTAATATTGTTTGCTGCAGAGTTATTGAACAAAATAATGGCTCTGAGCATTATGGGACTCAACTGCTATGGTCATAAGTCCCCTAGAACTTAGAACTACTTAAACCTAACCAACCTAACGACAGCACACAACACCCAGCCATCACGAGGCAGAGAAAATCCCTGAACCCGCCGGGAATCGAACCCGGGCGTGGGAAGCGAGAACGCTACCGCACGACCACGAGATGCGGGCAGTTATTGAACATATCCTAAGTTAGAATATAATATAGTTCCTTGCGACCGAAAAGATTTCGACCACAAATCAGCATGTGTTAGAAAGCACCGCTCATGCGAAGCTCAGCTTGCCCTTTTCTGACATGATACCCTTAAAATCATAGACGAAGGGCGACAGGTAGATTCATATGACTCGATTTCCGAAAAGCGTTTGACCCAATGCCCTACTACAAACTGTTAACGAAGGTACGAGCGTATGGAGTAGATTCCCAGATATGTGGGTGGCTCGAAGACATCTTAAGTAATAGAACCCAGTACGTTGTCCTGGACGACAAATATTCGTCAGAGACAAAGGTATCGTCAGGTGCGCCCAAGTAAGGATGGTAGGTCTTGTAGTGGTACAAGGTTACCTCTGTCACTCACCAAACGCTGGCTTGGGGAGTGTGTATGTAGAGGTAGGACACACAAGAGATTTAAGGATACACAGGTAAATCAGAACTATGTCTCTCAGTTAGATTCTCCTAAAACAATTCACAAATGAAACGCTGTGGCCTACTCTGCTGCTATGTTGGTGCTGGGACGAAAGTAGCAGCTGCCTGACTGACTCTCAGACTCTATGTACCGATACTGCAAACTTTCAGATAGTTACAAGTATCTGCGTTTTTCCATATGAATGTCTAGATTAGTAACATAAGCTCCTCTAAACTGCCAACCCCGATATTTCTGCATACACTACGTGATCAAAAGTATTTGGACATAGGTGCATAGTACTGCCACCTACTGCCAGGTCCTACATATCAGCGACTTCAATAGTCATTAGACATCCTGAGAGGGCAGAATGGGGTGCTCTGCGGAACTCACGGACTTCGAACATGGTCATGTGATAAGGGTGTCACTTGTGTCACACGTCTTTGCGCGAGATTTCCACACTCCTAAACATCCCTAGGTCCACTGTTTCCGATGTGATAGTGAAGTGGAAACGTGTAGGGAGAAGTACAGCACAAAAGCGTACAGGCCGACCTCATCTGTTGACTGACACAGACCGCCGACAGTTGAAGAGGGTCTTACTGTGTAATAGACAGACATCTATCCAGACCATCATACAGGAATTCCAAACTGCATCAGGATCCTCTACAAGTACTACGACATTTAGGCGGGAGGTGAGAAAACATGGATTTCATGGTCGACCAGCTGATCATTTGCCACACATCAAGCTGGTAAATGCCAAACGACGCTTCGCTTGACCTAAGGAGCGTAAACATTGGACGATTTAACAGTGGAAAAACGTTGTATGGAGTGAAGAATCACGGTGCACAATGTGGCGATCCGAAGGCTGTGTGTGGGTATAGCAAATGCCCGGTGAACATCATCTCCCAGCGTGTATAGTGCCAACAGTAAAACCCGGAGGCGGTGGTATTATGGTGTGGTCGTGTTTTTCATGGAGGGGGCTTGCACCACTTGTTTTGCGTGGCACTATTACAGCACAGGCCTACATTCATGTTTTAAGCCGCGCGGAGTTGCCGCGCGGTTAGAGGCGCAATTTCACGGGTTTCGCGTACCCTCCCGCCGGAGATTCGAGTCCTCCCTCGAGCGTGGGTGTATGTGTTGTTCCAGGCGTAAGGTAGTTTAAGTAGTGGGTAAGTCTAGGAACAGATGACCTCAGGAGTTTGGTATCTTAGGAATTCACTCACATTTGGACAGTTCATGTTTTAAGCACCTTCTTGCTCCCACTGTTGAAGTACAGTTCGGGGATGACGATTGCATCTTTCAACACGATCGAGCACCTGTTCATAATGCACGGCCTGTTGCGGAGGGTTACATGAAAATAACATCGCTGTAATAGACTGGCCTGCACAGGGGCCTGAGCTGAATCCTGTACAACACCTTTGGGATATTTTGGAAAGCCGACTTCGTGCCAGGCCTCACCGACCGACATCGGTACCTCCTCTCAGTGCATAACTACGTGAGGATTGGGCTGCCATTTCCCAACAAACTGTCCAGCACCTGATTGAACGTATGCCTGCAAGAGTGGAAGCTGTCAACAAGGCTAAGGGTGGGCCAACACCATATTGAATTCCCGCCTTACCGTGGAGGGCGCCACAAAATTGTAGGTCATTTTCAGCCAGGTCTTTGGATAGTTTTGACCACGTTGTGTATCTAGAAAATTTACGGGCTGTGCCTTAACGGACTTGAAACACGAGCATGTGTAGCTTGATGAGGTACAAATTTACCACAAAAAGTTGGATCACATGAAAACATTTACGAGACGTTGGGGTGTGTATCCACAATTCCGGCTGTGGACAGTGTGTTCATAGACACGTTAAGGCAAATAACTCATGAATAATGTAGGTGTATAAAGCATCCGTTGTTTCGAGATACGTCCTGCATTTGGTTGTTAAAAACGTATAGAGGTTAGTGACACAAAAATTTCTATCTGTTGAAAGTTTCCAACGGTTGGTTCGTGAAGAAATCGATGATCCAAATTTGTCAATAATTCTTAAATGTCTTTCATGTCCCTCAGGTGGAGCTGGCGCGTCCTGATATTTTTCTAGAAATTCACTGCGGCTTGTCATTTTGTCCGGAGCACCATCTGATGTCGAAAGTCTTCTTTCCCAAGTTGCTGACTACGCTGGCTATCTCTGATATATACAATTATTTTCTCCATTGTCGACGCCAGAATATCCATCGAACGTTCTAAGTAGATGAAGAATCTAGCGTTGGAAAAAGAAATAATAGTTATACACCCATTTAGTATCAGTTATCATTTGAACACGATTACAAATATGTAACCTTCTCTGTTGAACTGTACGCAGCGTCATTTTGTGCTAATTTTGACATCTCCCACATTTCGTGCTCTCCCTCTTACATCGTGACATTTTTAAGCGTTATCTTAATTGTAGGCCTAAGGTTACGTTGTGAAAATATAATCCTCTAGCAGGAAAAGCTAGTAGAACATCATCAGTCCTAGGTATTCGGTTCTGCCGGCCGGTGTGATCGAGCGGTTCTAGGCGCTTCAGTCTGGAACCGCGCGACCGCTATGGTCGCAGGTTCGAATCCTGCCTCTGGCATGGATGTGTGTGATGTCCTTAGGTTAGTTAGGTTTAAGTAGTTCTAAGTTCTAGGGGACTGATCACCTCAGATGTTAAGTCCCATAGTGCTCAGAGCCATTTGAACCATTTATTCGGTTCTGTTTGTAGTATTATTAAAATAAATTTTTATTCAACCAAATAATGTGAATTTCTATCAACGTAATTTTATGATAAAGAAGCATTTGCTTTGCTTAACTCGCCTTGATATATGTATGAACATGCTACCCACGGTCACACATGAATTTTTTGTGTTTCTAACACTAGAGTCACCTTTCCACTTTTGTAAAGATTTCGACATGTATGATTTCTTTCGTTTGCTTCAAAGTCACGGCGAATTCGAACGAAACATAGTGTGATGCTGACTCAGTCATAGCAAATACAACACACTTCGGAAGATTAAATGTGTAACACTTCGTTTGTTAAGTAGGTAGATTTTTCTGCAGGTTTTCTCCTCCATTTGAAAACACTTCTGCAGGTTACGAACCATATTGGATTCCAGAGTGAAGTAGTAAAAGCGGTGGAGTGCCTTTTTAACCCACCATTCTGTAGTCTTCAGAAAGGTCTGTCCGATTCTGCCATATCTGGTAGCTGTTAACAATGTACTCTCTTCTCGCAGTTGCTAGTTTGTTGACAGGACATGTTGTGTATGAAACTCCCTAACGATACATTGACCATATTAATATGCCACTGTAACTAGATACCTCAAATACCTTTCCACGCTGATTGTAATATTACAGAAACCTGCTTATTATGTCACTGCCAGTGTTTCTGATAGTTGCAGCTACGTACTATCAGTGCTGAACCTGAGTAATGTTGTCATATCTCTTTGTGTGACCTGGCCAGCGTTTTATGGGTCCGGGTACGGTATCTTATCACATATTTCGACTCTTCTTTTGATAGTGATCTCATGGAGTTTCTCTAGGGCGTGCCAGATTTTGTGGCAGTCCTGGTAATTATTTATCCAGTTATTTTAATTAACTCGTTCCTGAATGACTTACAGAAAGGTAGAGACTGTTCTTTCGTTATGTCTGCAGTTTCGTGTATGTTAAATATGCAGGGTCTTTGCTTTAACTTGAGACAACTAAATATCTCGAAACCAACGCACCGTACGAAAAAACTGTTATGTGAAAAGTTAATATTATTAAATTGCACGGCACATCCCTCTATCCTGCAACTGGTCATCACCTAACCACCCCTGCTGCGTAGGCAGTGTTAACTTCGTATTTTCAAGTGGAAACACCAATTTTTATTACAGTATATACGGATTACACAAATCATCGTTTCCCATTGGTGGTAGATGGAGCAGCAATCATCAGATATCAAGCATACCTATTTTTCCAATTGGAATCGACGTATTTGATTATACTTTTCCTTTACGACACACACTGGAACGCCAAAGACACCGGTAGGCATTCGTATTCAAATACACGAGTATGTAAACAGACAGAATGCGGCGCTGGAGTCGGCAACGCCTTCATTGGACAAGTGTCTAACGCAGTTGTTAGATCGGTTATTGCTGCTGCATTGGCATGTTATCAAGACATAAGTGAGTTTTAACGTGGTGTTATAGTAGGCGCATGATCGATGGGACACACAATGTCCGAGGTAGCGATGAGGTGGCGATTTTCCTGTACGACCATTTCACGAGTGTACCGTAAAACATCAGTAATCCGGTAAGACACCAAATCTCCACAAAGAGATCCTGCAAGAACGGGACCAACTGTGGGGCAGCGGGTGGAATAATTGTTAATGTTCCTATTATTTATTTAATGCTGTTGTTTGCGTTCTCAACACTGGCTCTCTAACTACAATATTGGCAACCAGAAAGTGATTAGCAAAACGTGAAGCCTGTAATTAGAATTCCTAGTGCCCACTTCATCTGAGAAATACATTTATAGCTACAGCTTATAGCTCTGAGGAATTAGGAGATTGTCTGGGATTCATAATCAAAAGCCATTCTCTCTAAAATGTTCACTATATTCTGAAAGTCACAGACCAAAAAGAATCCACACCATCCAACTACCAGAGCAGTTCAGAGTCTAATGCACTGATGCAACTATAACTGTACAAATTAAATGTTTAAGTGAATGCTCGCCATAATTTGATGATAATGTTCATCAAACGCCACGCTAATAAAGGTAGAATGTCTGTCCTGCGGCGCCACGTGAAAATACGACATACATAAACTAAAGATAGATCATTAACGTCACCCCAAAATTAACACTTCACTCGAAAACGACTTCATGGTTACGCCTATCCCGAGTAACTTATTTCTGCATCCGAGGCTGTTTATATCAACGATACCGGCGCGACGCGATTCCCGGCACAGGTGGTGCGCTAATCAGTGTCTGGAGAGAACTGGGGCCCTCCTCTTCTCGCGCAGCGTTCTTACATATAAAGCCGCGGTGCGGACGGCTAAGGGAACGCCTGATCAAATCTGCTCTCCCGACTAGCCGCTGGGCTAGTAATGCACTACTTTAAGTTATTGAATAAATCATTGCTTCCTTTGCTGATGGCCGATGAAGCTCTCAATTTAAATGTGCAATCAGCACACAGGTAAGTAATCATAATAAAAGCCTGACGCGGCTAAGTCAAATATTTTGGGCGAGATAATTAATTTAATTACACTACACGCAGTAGACAAGCTCTGAACTTGCCCTTTGGAGATACGCTATCGCTATAGTTTTATAGTTATTCAGTTGAAACTTCTCACATCTTTATGATTATAGCGGATCTCCCTTCTACTTAAATTTAAACATCCTAGCTTTATTTAGTCGCCTACTTAATCTATCTTGTTTCCTTAATTTCTAAGACAAAAACCAGAAAATCATGAATTTCAACTAAAATTTTAATTTGTGAGATCCAGAATACTGTTTCTACTGAATTATTATGCAAAAGGAATCTAAATATAAATTTTTAAGTTTCTAGCTCTTTTCTGTTGCGCCAATGATTTTTACAGAAAAACGTCCAAATTTCGAAAATGATTAAAGTTATTGAACTGATATTCACCACATATTGATTTAGTATTACTCCTGACATGCTAGAAACGTTTCAGGTTATTTACTTGATTTTTAAAGTATTGTGCAACATTTATGACGTCAGAGCTAGTTACAGCAGACTGGCTGGCACACAATGGAAAGACTGATGTGAATTTTATAAGGCGTGAGTAGGCTGCTTCCGTACACAACGACTGAAGAGAATCGTTCAACGTGACAGAAGTGCAACCCTTCCGCAGATTACTGCAGATTTTAGTGCTGGGCCATCTACAATTGTCAGCGTGGGAACCGTTAAACGAAGCATCATCGGTATGGGTTTTTGGAGCCGAGTACCCTCTCGTGTATCCTTGATGACTGCACGACACGAAGGTTTACGCTTCGCCCTGGCCCGTGAACACCGACATTGGACTGTTGATCACTGGAAACATGTTGCCTGTCTGGACGAGTCTCGTTTCAAATCTTATCGAACCGATGGACGTGTACGGGTACGGAGAAAACCTCATGAATCTGTGGAATCTAGATGCCAGCAGTGCACTGTTCAAGCTGGTGGAAGCTCTGAAATGGTGTGGGGCGTGTACAGCTGGAGTGATATGCTACCCTCGCTACGTCTAGATACCACTCTGACAGGTGACACGTACGTAAGCATCCTTTCTGATCACCTTCATCCATTCACGTGCATTGTGCATTCCGACAATTCCAGCAGTACGATGTCACACCCCACACTTTCTGAATTGCTACAGAGTAGCTCCAGAAACACTCTTCCGAGTTTAAAGATTTCCGCTGGCCACCGGATTTGTGGACAGTCCTGAAGGATTCGTGGTGTCTGTTCCCTCCAGCACTGCTTCAGACGTTAGTGGAGGCCATTCCACGTCGTGCTGCTGCACTTTGGCGAGATCGAGGGCCCCTACACGATATTAGGTAGGTATACCAGTTCTTTGGCTCTTCAATGTAAATGTAAGCCTTTGTGTTCCAATGGTTGATACTGATGTTCAAACGTTACGTGAGTGTTGTGAATGTGATTGTATATTACAAATAATATATTATATACGAATACACGAGGTCTGTTCTTTCGGACAAGCAGCTGTGATACATATTATGTAATCTGAAGGTGGAGGAGGGAGCAAGGAAAGGGCAGGAAAGGAGAAGAACTGACTACATTAGTTGCGTAAGTTCTTTATGTGGAATCAGTAGAGAAAAGTGACATTGTGTGTTGGACCAGGATTAGGGACACTGTTTAGCAGGCATTTGCGTTAGCGATCGTGAAAGCCGAACGCAGTGTTTATCGCAGATGGAGTGTAAACTGTCCACCTTGTACCAGCACCATTATCTGCTATAGAAGATGTAAGAAGAAGTGTTAATGAAGGGGGTACTAATCTAAAACTTATATTACGTATTCGGGACTATCTCGGCATGTTCCTCAGCCGACTGACACTCCCATCTAGCGCCGGCTATCGGCAGTCTCTGTCCATGTCCTCCATGCTCACTAATTTTAGATTCCTTAGGTTTTGTTGTTTGGGGGGAAGAGCCCAAACAGCGAGGTCATCGGTCTCATCAGATTAGGGAAGGACGGGGAAGGAAGTCGGCCGTGCCCTTTCAAAGGAACCACCCCGGCATTTGCCTGGAGCGATTTAGGGGAATTACGGAAAACCTAAATCAGGATGGTCGGACGCGGAATTGAACCGTCGTCCTCCCGAACACGAGTCCAGTGTGCTAACCACTGCGCCACCTCACTCGGTTTTAGATTCCTACTGGGAGTCGAATGTATATGCGCATGCGCACTGAAGGTTGTGGATTCATTGTCCATCGAGATGAATCAATTATACATGAATGCGTGGTGTCTGTCTTTCGGACAGTGGATAGGTGGTGGAAGGTGAGAGTGTGAGTCGGCCGGGGAGCGTGTCGAGATGCTCTGCACCCGTGTCTCGGTAGCGCAGCGGTTAACAAAACTGTCCAGTAAGCAGGAGATTCCTGGTTCCTTGTCCCGGTCTGGTACACATTGTTATTCGTCACCGCTGATGACGCATAAAGTCACGACGCAGTTAATATGATTAGTTCCTTTTCTTTCTCCCCACTCTACCTTTAATTTACATAATTATTTGTGGCCAGACATTCTCATCTCCTGGAAAATAAGCTATTGTTACGCTCTCATAATTTTCTATTCCATACGGGGTTGACAGTGGTGAAGTGTCACACATTCGGAATGATTGATTTCGGGGTCCGCCCTCAAACGCCGCCATCGGGTTGATTGATTCCAGTGTGGTTTTCCATGTAACGGCCGTAACTCTCCCGTTGCCCACCACGCAACTCCTGGCGGAATACAAACCACAGTCTTTGTAATAAAGTAAAATGTTCATGAAGTGATAGTGACGTGCGCAGCTGCCATGGATAGTCACGAAATCGAGCGCCTGCATGGTAAAAGGAAAGACGACTCATCAAAATCTAGCACCCGAATGATGAGAGGCAAGCGGACTCACCGAAATAAAGCATCCCGATGGAAACAGAAAACTGTTACATCCACGCCATTATTCCTGGATCGCACGCTAAACGTAGTCTCTGACCAGGCATTGAAACAGCTAACCATATTGTGTTGTACAATCAAATTAGCAACACTAAAGTAAATTTCGAAGCAATACGAACATTTAGAACATAAAGATCTATGTTTTATCCTAAATGGAATGCAGAATCAAGTGCGTCGTTCCTTAACTTCACTTCAAGAACGGGCACACGTCATATTTACCGACTGCAACAGTGCCATATAACACGAATCGAAAACATCGTTTGTGGAAACCGAATGTATTTTTCGTTGCAGAATTCGAACACGCAATAAAAATGTGTGTGTGTGTGTGTGTACCCATTTGAAAATTTGAAAATACAAAGTTGATCCTACCCACGCAGTAGGGGTTGGTGGAAGGTAGCCAGTTGTAGTACAGACAGATGTCCCCTTAACTGATGTTAACTTTTCACCTAGAGCACATTTTTCGTCCGATGTCTCGTTCCCAAAAAACTATATTTACTTGTCTGAAATTGCTTCAGCAACGTGTATGTTCCACCAAGCCGTATATGCTCAACAACAAAAAATTGTTTTGAAAAGTAAATAATGTATTTTTAGCGTATAATATCACTGTCTGCCTTTTATGGAAGCATACACTTCATCACAGATTGTTCATTAAAATAATTTTTTGGAAGTAAATAGCGTATCAAATCTGAGCAGCAAATTAAATCCGGTGGGTGTGGTAACGGACGGAAATGGGCGTGGCATTGACAGGATGTTGATAGGGATGTCTTGAATAGCACAGTGGTGCCGTAGCTATGGTTACGCGACCACTCTAATCTGGCAACATGTGCGAGCGACAGCTACACGAGTCTGTTGCGCTCCGCATTATCATCAAGTTTCTCGGGAAAGAAGGCACAAAAACAGTGGAAGTTTTGAGGAGGTTCCGTGCACAGTTTGGGAAAGAAACCCTTTTGCAGACCCAGGTGTATGAATGGCACAAAACATTTGTGACGTTACAGCTAGCTGAGAGAAACGAACGACACGAAAGACGACTACGGACAAGCATCACACCTGACAACATTCGTAGAGTACAGGATGTTACTGCAGAAGATAGGCGCATAAACCTTCAGGAAAGATATTCGGCAGCAGGAATAAGCTACGGCAATGCCCTTGTCATCATTATTGATGAGATTCCTCTACGCAATAATGCGAGGCCGCACTCTGCTGTTTTAATGACAAGAGAACTGAAGGAAACTCGTTGGGCAACTCTGGAACTTCCTCTTTGCAGTCCAGATTTCTCACCCTGCGAATACCACAGCTTTGAACCGTTGCAAGTAGAAGTTGGAGGATACCGGATCAAATGGTTCAAATGGCTCTGAGCACTATGGGACTCAACTGCTGAGGTCATTAGTCCCCTAGAACTTAGAACTAGTTAAACCTAACTAACCTAAGGACATCACAAACATCCATGCCCGAGGCAGGATTCGAACCTGCGACCGTAGCGGTCTTGCGGTTCCAGACTGCAGCGCCTTTAACCGCACGGCTACTTCGGCCGGCGATACCGGATCCAAAACGATGCTACGGTAGAGGAGTTCTTGCGCATGTGTGTGCCGGCCGAAGTGGTCGTGCGGTTAAAGGCGCTGCAGTCTGGAACCGCAAGACCGCTACGGTTGCAGGTTCGAATCCTGCCTCGGGCATGTATGTTTGTGATGTCCTTAGGTTAGTTAGGTTTAAGTAGTTCTAATTTCTAGGGGACTAATGACCTCAGAAGTTGAGTCCCATAGTGCTCAGAGCCATTTGAACCATTTGCGCATGTGGGTGCGCATACTTCCCTTTTCTTTCTTCGAGGATCGTGTCAAAAGTTGCCAATTCGAGGGGGAAAGTAAGTGTTAAAGACAGGAGACTGAGCCGCGCGTGGCTCGTGTTCGTGCCATATCTCATTTCACATCCTGCTTTTACTGTACTAATACCTCGTTATTGTAATTTCAATTTCTGGTGTCACTGAGTTGCCGCCTTGCCTGCGCGTGAGCGGCAGCAGAGGCGCTTATCGATATAAGCCCTGGCGTATTATCTTTGCTGACTGCTATTACTTTCCGGTTTTCGTGTGTTCGGAGCTAGTTCAGATCTGTCAGTGAGTTGGGAGGTGCTAGCAGGGCAGTTCGGACGTGGCAGTGTCTGACTTAGGACGCAGCATAAGTTCAGTCGGGGAACGGCTGCAGTGAGGTCCGGACAGCCATGACCCGTCTGACGGTTTCCGATACATATCACTTGAGGGCAGAGCACCTTGGTTGGTCGTCTGTCGGTCGTCTTGTTGGACGACGTGTATGTTGGCCAGCGATCGTTTATGGGTTGCCTGCGTGTGCCGACTCGCGATTCGTCCTTGTTATTGCGCAGTCGCTGCCGTTAGTATTGCCTAGTCCTTCATGCAGGTGCTCCTGAAACTGTGTGTAGCTTGTGATGTCGACTGCTCAGTTATTTTAGTGCTGTCTCCGTGCTTATGTGTGGCAGTCGGTCGGTTGGGGTGGAGCAGCGAGGAAATCTCCGCAGGGCGTAGTTTGGCCGGGCTTGCTGGCAGTCTCTACACAGTGTCGGAATGTGTGGGGCTGGTCCCATTGCTACGAGGTCCGTGGCTCACTGACTCTGGACACGAAAGTTGAGTTTGGATTTAATTTACCAGTAAGTCAAGACTGTTCACATTGTGCCGTTTGGTTCTCGTTGTTGGCTGTTGGGACGTTCCCGCAAGCAACAATGTGTGTGTTCGAGTTGGCGAGGGTTTAGCCACCGTCCAGTGGAGTCTAAATGTATTTGGTTGTTTGCAATTGAAATGCACCAGCCGAATTTTCTGCCTTGTGGCCGTTAATGTTCCGGTTACCTGCCCTGTCCACTGACGCAAAATTTAGGCAGTGTCCTTTCCTCACTGTATTGTCGCTGTCCAGCATGGTGTGTAGTTCGACAGCTTAATGTATGCTTGGTTGTGGGTGTCGTTGCCTTTTACTTTTGCTTTGGACTCCCGGCTATGTGCTGGTCGAGTGGAGTGCAAGTTACCTTGTCGGTGGGTCCGTTGACTGGCTGTTGGTTGGGTTGTTGTCGGCTCGAGAATGGTTGGGCCGCCTGACTGTCTCACTTATGTGAACATTAGTGTTTCAAGTGCTGGCCGACCCACAAAACTTCCGAGCGCCGTTAGCAGCACTGCTTGTTTTCTGCTGTGTGTATTTGTATGGCTCATAGCCGATGAAGTAAAGTTGAATTGTTTTTAGTGGTGTTCTAAGTCATGGGCCTTCAGCCGCCTTAAAATTAAAGTTCCTTGCTTTTCAAGTGTGGATTGTTTGGGCCTTCAGCCTGATTAAAATATTGTTTAAAGATAAAGCCTTGAGCCTTATGCCTACTAAAAATTATTTTAGTTGTGTTTTAAGTCATGGGTCTTCAGTCATTTTAAAGTTCCTTGCTTGTCAAGTGTTAGATTGTTTGGGGCCTTCAGCCTAATTTAAGATAAGGCTTTGTTGTTAAATTCATTTTACGTTGAGCTTTAAGTCATGGGGCCTTCAGCCGTTTTTAAATTAACGGTCTTTGTCTTTCAAGCATCAGACTGTATCGGGCCTTCAGTCTAATTGAAGATAAGGCCTTCTGCCTTTCTTTAAATTTAATTTTACCCAGAGTCTTAAATCATGGGCCTTCAACCGTCTTTAAATTAAGGTTGTTGATTTTCAAGTGTTACATTTTTGGGCTTTCAGCGAAATTACAGAACTTACTTAACGTGAGGCCTTCTGCTATCTGAATATTCTTCTTGGCGTCTGATTTTTGAGTTAATGGCTTTTAGCTTTTTTTTAAAAAAAATTAAAGTGGTTATGCCCTTAAGTCATAATATAGTGTGGCGTAGTCAGCCGATAACTAAGTTCAAGAATTTTTACGGTAATGTTTGGTGAAATAAATAATGTTGTGTGTCCGAGTGTAACTGGCAGCCGCTCATTTTGCCCCCTGTTCACAATTCCAACAACCTGTCGTGTCCTGCGAGTTTAGCTGTGCGTATCAGAGACTATATAGAAAAGTGAGATGTGTGTATTTTTCTTTTCGTTCATTCAATAAAGTTTAAAAAAGTGATGATAGTGGGAGTAATAAGACTGATTGAGCTTTGAGTGGTTTACGCCCCTTGCTAGAACTGTATTTTATATAAACAAGCTTTCAACATTTATTTGCCAATACATACAGTAAATTTAAGCGAATTTCAAGGCAGTCACACTTGTCACAAGAACAACTACTTCATTATTAAGTAACAAGTTGAGTAACTAATACAACAATTTATCAAACCAGCCAGATGCCGGAGAAATAGTTTAAAACCTTTACGACAAATGATACAGATACTTGGTCTGTAACACCCTGCGATGTTCTTGTCCCGTCTTGTATTTATCTGCATGGGCACTGAGAAATGGCGAGAAGTGCTGTGGTTGGTTGGCCGCGGCTTAAAGAGAGGGCGTGATGGGCCCGTGGGGCGGGTGTCGAGGGGAGGGGGGAGGAGTTGGTACGGGGCATCACTGCAGGGGTTTGGCGTAGCGGAAGAGCAGTGGCGGTGCGGAGGTACTGGACTGCGCAGCGTGCTTCCTCCTTCTTGTAGAGGAACTGGCAGAGGTCACGAAGCGTGCGCCACCGCTGTGCGTGGGCTGCTTGCGCGTGCACGCGCCCGCCGCGTCCTGCCTGGGGATGGTGCGGTGCTTGCTACCTTCCGTGGCTCCGCTGTTCTCAGCTGGAGATCCTGTTAATTCGTAAGCTGCCTTGCTATTGCAGATCTCACCTTCAAACGGGGTTCGTATTCCTGCTGTTTATGGGGCTGAAATCATTTAGCCCGGTAATAGTTGTCTTGCTTGCATAGTGCCTCGTCTGGGCTCATTGAATTGCTCTGGCAGTGCACTGGTAGTTGTTTGAAGGTTGTGCTTGTATGGTTCAAAAATCTTAACTGTGGTATGTTTTGTGAGGCATCACACATGTGATAGAGATCTGTCAGTCATCTTCAATGCTTTTAATAACGTGTAAAGGCACATACTTCTTTGGTTGTGAGATCTCCATGAAGTTAATTAAGTCGACACCCTACAAGCAGTTATAACATAAGTATCTGTGTTTAACATTTTTAAGGGAAAAAATTATGATATGAAATGAAGATTCAGAGTTATTTTTGAATATTTGTATTACTAGTGATTGCTCGAATTAAGGTGAACAGCATTGCTGTGAGAAAACAGTACTAATATAATATCCTTTGTAATTTTATATATGTTTAGTAGTTAGAATTTTGAAATCATGTCTTAAGTTAGAGGCCGTTGTTCACTTAAGGGTGAGTGTGAAGATATACTGCTAATTGTATTTATGTGGATAACTTAACCAATGGAATTTGTTTGCCGATCGGTGTGGTAGAGCGGTTCTAGGCGCTACAGTCTGGAACTGCGCGACCGCTACGGTCAGGTTCGAATCCTGCCTCGGGCATGGATGTATGTGATGTCCTTACGTTAGTTAGGTTTAAGTAGTTCTAAGTTCTAGTGGACTGATGACCTCAGCTGTTAAGATCCATAGTGCTCAGAGCCTTTTGAGCCATTTTTTGCCTATGGCGTTAGGTCAGGTCGCATGACCGAGTTAACCGAGCCGCCTACGCTGTTCGTATTGTGTTCTGTCAAGCTCACGCCACTCCGTAATCCACTTTGAATCTATGAAAATTCTAAAATGTTGCCAGTATGTCTTGATGATTGCAGTAGATATGAAGGAAGGTTTAAGGGCTTTTAGCCAACTTGTTAAATGCATTAAAATAAAATATTTGAAGTTAAATTTTCATGCTGCTGAAGTTTGACTCCTGTCAATTTTTTAACGGAATTTGCTAACAAAATTTAAATTAAACTTGCTGATTTTGTTGTAAGGTTATGTTCTTTGCTGACATTTCGTTGTATCTTTAACTTTAACTTTAACTGCAGGGAGTCGGAACATTTTAAATGTAGTTTTCTTATAAAACTGAAGTTGGAAATCAGAATATGTCTGAACTGTTATCAGTGGTGGATTGTCTCATTTCATTATGTAAATAAAGAAATAATAACTCTTTTCGTGCTCAGATGGGACTCTTCCACTCCAGAATGCCTGTGCCCTGCAATCCTTCTTTCGGATATAGCATTGGTGATTCCCATTAAAATCACTTAAAATTAAACTACAGCTACAGATAACACAGAAGTTTATTTCAAGTTTGACAAAATAATTTATGAAAGCAAATTTAAGAGATGCAAGTGAATGTGTTTGCGAAAGGTATTTACAAAATGCTACCAAAAAAATAGCAAGAGCTAAACGAAACAAAAAACGGTTTAATATTCCGTAATAACTTGTTCACAAGCGTGCCAATAATTTTCATCAGACACAAAAAGACTTGTCCGAGGAGTAAATTCTACTTAAAACTTTAAAATGAGAAACACATTAATATTAAAAGGAAATACAGCATATTGTAGACAAACCATTATGCCTACACAGGCACTTATGAAATGGAGCCCTGGGAGAATGTGCAGTACAGCCGTGGTGCTAGAAAAACATTCCGCAAAACGCAGGTGAAACCTGGCACTTAAATACAGTGCAGGTTGGTTACAGAAAATGTGAATGAAAGCTCAAATGGCATCAAACTGAAAGGAGACCAAACGAATCGGCAATTGCCAAACTTGGATACTGAGTCTGGACAATTCAGACACCTGTACATAAATCAGACACCGAATGTTGTTAATATAACGTGTGTTGATCAGTCTGAACTATACTCAGTACATACAATAGCCAACAGCTCAATTATTATAAAATCAGTAGATCCCAACCAGTAGAGAAGAGCCGTTTTTATAACACACTCACACAGGCGAATTTGCTGCCTTCAGGTCCTGTTTACAGAAAAAACTACCCAGCTAGCCGTGAAGCAAACTGCGGCCCGCCTCGCCATACAGCAAGTATTCGGACAGCTCGCTGCTTCTTGTGGCAGCTGTCCTTCTACGGCAGCCAGGGCGTGCAGTCAGATCCAAAGGCCGCTTCCTCCATTGTTTCTGCCCGCTGCTTGTTGCCCGTTCGCTTTACAATACCACTCTCCACGTCCTCCTCTTCTTCTCTCCACCGATCCTCTTGGTGGCGCCTATGTCGCGGCACCCCCTTGCACCGCTGTCATCGTTGTAGCTTGCCTGAGGGAAGGCGATACTACTATTATTTAACTAACAATGGTCAGACATAGAAACACACAAAGACAGACACACAACTGACACACATACAGGGAAAGGTGATATTACTATTACGTAACTATCAGTAATATGCACAACATGCATTATGGCTTACTTACTATACATATTGCGGTTTGCAGGGAGAAAGAAATATAAAGCACTATTTCCCCTGAATGCAGAACCTTCAACTTGGTGCAAGACCATTTGGGCAATCGTATTAACCGTCTTGGCGAGGGTAAGGAAATTCAGTTCAAAATAGTGGAGATTTACTAACATTGCGCTCTCCAGGATTCGAACGCATACTCATGCAGATCTGAGGAAAATTATGGAAATTTACGAAAATTTCACTCTCCAGGATTAGAACCCATACCTAGGCAAATGTCAGGACTCTTGAGTTAGATCCACCAGTTTGTTCAAAGGAGGGGACAGAAGTGACTGCGTCAAGATCTGCAGGACCTTCAGCAGTGCACCACACCATCCGTCATCTTCATTTTCGTAAGAGGACAACTAGTCTCAAATGATTATTCTTCTAAATAGCGTCATAATTGTATTCACTGGCCTGTGATGTCTCCCATCTCTCTACGTCTGCTGTTATCAGCACGTATTCGAAATGTTTACAAATCGTGTAACTGGGGCGACACGTGGGTACCTGCCTGGCATTTACCTTTTCGGATGTTTCAATCCACATTCAGGCGGGACAGCACATCAGCCCTCCATGTTAATCCGCCCGATGGATTCGATACGGAACCGACGAGTTTTCCCAAATTCCGGAACCGGCGAGCAACCGCGGTAGCATATCCGGACGGATACTGCGCTTCAGTTAACAATAACGTGAATCCTTTTCTATATTGTTTTCAGGACATAGTTCCCACATGAAAATTAACACCATTCTAAGTCCTGTCAAGGCTGCCTGAAGGCCTCGCAAGCCGAGCTGGGAACATCCGTCTGTATTCCATACATTAAATACGTTGTTTTTGTCAATTTCAACTAACTTCCTCATTTGAAAAATTCCGATGCCCACATCCTCGACAACGGTATCAGTCATTTCTGCAACTTTAACCGTACTGTGCTACATCACACAAACCAAATGTTGCTATTAACAGTCGCTGATGCACGTAGCGAAAAGTTGAATGCAGATTGTAGTTTTTACAGCACTGGAGAATTTTTAAAGTATGAATGTGGTCTAACGGCAGAGCCTCAGAGTATGCCACAGTATATTTCTGAGGCACAATGGGTTGGGTTAAAAAGTGAACCGTCACATTACAGACTTCTAACGGTAACCTTGGCCACAATAAAGGTTGATTCAAAATGAATAGAACAAAAATAAAGTATTTCTGCTGCTGGAGTAATTGTTTCAGAAATACACATATAGACTGAAAGGCTAACTTGCACAGTTTAGGTTGGCAACAATGAAACAATGGAAACATCTACATCTACATCTACATACATATTCCGCAATTCACCATACGGTGCGTGCGGAGGGTACTTCATACCATAACTAGCATCTTCTCTCCCTATTCCACTCCCAAACAAAACGAGGGAAAATTACGGCCTATATGCCTCTCTTCGAGCCCTAATCTCTCTTATCTTATCTTTGTGATCTCTCCGCGAAATATAAGTCCGTGACAGTAAAATTGTACTGCAGTCAGCCTCAAATGCTGGTTCTCTAAATTTCCTCAGTAGCGATTCACGAAAAGAACGCCTCCTTTTCTCCAGAGACTCCCACCCGAGTTCCTGAAGCATTACCGTTACACTCGCGTAATGATCAAACCTACCAGTAACAAATCTAGCAGCCCGCCTCTGAATTGCTTCTATGTCCTCCCTCAATCCGACCTGATAGGGATCCAAAACGCTCGAGCAGTACTCAAGAATAGGTCGTATTTGTGATTTATAAGCGGTCTCCTTTACAGATGAACCACATCTTCCCAAAATTCTACCAATGAACCGAAGACGACTATCCGCCTTCCCCACAACTGCCATTACATGCTTGTCCCACTTCATATTGCTCTGCAATGTTACGCCCAAATATTTAATCGACATGACTGTGTCAAGCGCTACACTACTAATGGAGTATTCAAACATTACGGGACCCTTTTTCCTTTTCATCTGCATTAATTTACATTTATCTATATTTAGAGTTAGCTGCCATTCTTTACACCAATCACAAATCCTGTCCAAGTCATCTTGTATCCTCTTACAGTTACTCAACGACGACACCTTCCCGTACACCACAGCATCATCAGCAAAGTTATTGGCCACTGGCGTTAGTATTCAAAACTGTGGCATCCGCGACATAAAAGGCGTATTGGTATTCAAAACTGTGGCATCCGCGACATAAAAGGCGTATTGGGTCATAGAATTGGCGAAGACATCATGAAGAATCCTTGTTCAGAGATATTGTCGGACCAAGCTTGTTGAAGAGGAACAACACCGTTACGACACTTCCAGGTGGAGGAAGGAGTTCGAGCTGACAATGTGCATATACAAGAAGAAAACCTCAGGAAAGTTATTCGTTAAGAATGAAGTGGTGCAAAACATTCATACGATCAACGAAAGAAACACCAGAAAATTCACGCACCGTGCCAGCAGAAAAGTGAATGTGTCACAGTCAACAATGTGGCGTTTGTCTCGCAAGCATCCTGCAGTTCAAGGATTACAGAATTCAGATGTTACAGGGGCTAAAACCAGCCAATAAACCGAAACGGAGGCAATTATGCATTATGTGTGTGATTGCAGGCTTTCTCGGCATTTTCCAATGACTATATGTTCTCCGGTGATGAGCAGAGTGGTGCCGTCGTCTTGTCACAACTTTTCGATGAGATTCGTACCCTTGATCTTCGCGTGAAGATGATAGGTACGAAACTCATTGAAACGTTACGACAAGATGGAGCCACCACACGGCTGGTCACCCGAGAAGATTTCATCAGTTATGCATTGACTTTAAAGCACGGACGGAGGTGGATGTTTTCACGGAGAGATCTATGTTCTCTGACGAAGCCACATTTCACATAAGAGGTAAATGGAAGAAGCATAATCTGACAATATGGAATACACAAAACCCGCTTGCCACTCTGGAACATGAAAGTGAAACTCCGAAGAGCAATGTTTTCTGCGCCATAATTAAACTCAGTGTCTTTGGTCCTTTCTTCTTCGCAGAATCTACCGTTACGGGCATAGTGTATCTCAATCTGCTTTCCCTATGGTTGTTCTTGACATGACAGAAGAGGTACCGACTTCATTTTGCACCAGGATGAAGTCCCGCCACATTCACGTAACCTCACACGTAGTCACCTCAACGAACAGTGATATATTGGTCGTGCTGGGTCCGATGCTGCACCATTCACCTTGTGGCTCAACAGGTCGACTGTCCACACGTCAATGGATTTTTTCTTTGGATCTTGTGAAAGACATGACTTACGTCCCCCATTTCTACAGGACTTACAACCGTCAAGGCACCGGATACTCGGGGCGATTAACTCAACTTATCGGACTACGTTGGAACGGGTCTGACAGGAAATGCATTACCGGATAGACATCTATCGTATTACAAATGGAGCCCACATCTGTGAATATCCATAAGAACTATGCGAGTTAATCTTTCAGTCTATATGTCTATTTTTGAAATGAAGTCTTTACTGCCAGTCGAAGTATTGCTTTCCTTTTGTATTTTAGGAAATGGTACCAAAAGGTGAATATTTTGCTACAGACTACATTTCTGGTTATTTGCGAGAACTGTTTATTTAAGAGTCTTTCTGACACTTCTAGATCATCATGTTTACAGACGGCATTAAAAAGATGTAAGAAAATAATGAAAGATTGGAAGATCATAGAACCTGCTACTAAGAATTTAAGCTGCGTAGTTTTCATTGTCAATGAGGTGTAGAGAACACGTTGATTGGTACCAAGAACGTAAACAGGACATACTCTACATTCGTCTTCATAACCGTGACCGTCAGTACGCACTAGAGTGGTGATACTCGGCAACAGGTTTGACTGCTCGTGGTGGAGGAAATTTTCACCACTAGCGTTTGGTAGGAATGTGGTTCACAACTGCTCTGAGCACTATGGGACTTAACTTCTGAGGTCATCAGTCCCCTAGAACTTAGAACTACTTAAACCTAACTAACCTAAGGACATGACACACATCCATGCCCGAGGCAGGATTCGAACCTGCGACCATAGCGGTCACGTGGTTCCAGACTGTAGCGCCTAGAACCGCTCGGCCACTCCGGTCGGCGTAGGAATGTGGAACATACATGGTAGCGCAGAAGTCTCTATCATCAAGCATTGTACAAATATCCTGAGCTGAATGCCAAATCTTATCGCTGTCTCATGGAGTGAGAGTATTTGTTATAGTGGATGGTGATTATTGAGTCACATGCATGCATTACTTTAGGCGTGCCACATTATTTTTCCTAAGGAGCAGGCTACATGCCGACAACAGAGTCCATTCACTCATTTTCATTTACACACACATCTATAAAAATGTGGCACTGGTAAACCACTCATCTCAGTTATGTACAGTGTGCAGATACACGCTTTTCTCTTCTGACTAAATTGCAGAAAAATAACAAATCACTTGTATTTGGTCAGGAAAAATGTGCAGCATTTCCGCCACAAGTAAATTCAGTTGCAAAAACAATAAGGTACCGTTATACTTGCATGAGCAAACCCACGAAATGTTATTGTGATCTGTACTGCTGGCGAATACCAAGTTTCCTAACACAGGATTTGCTGTTGGTTTAGGATACAGATAGCGAAATATGTCTGCGTTTGTTGCCAAGTAATTAATGCACCCGTTTTGGTTTCGCTGAGCTTTTCAGAGACTGTTTCACCATCACGTCACCAATTCGTCGTTAAGTAACAGAAGTCATGTCCCAGCTTTGTCAAATAAGCTCATTTCAATACACATACCCATAACTTGTCTAAAGGTCCGTTGAACACGTTACTTGGGTAGGATAATTGTTAACCTGACACTTCGAGGTGCGGCACATTGCACCCTCGTATTTTATTTTACCAGTCTTTCTTGCAGTGATATTTTAAAGATTGAGTCAAAAAAAAATTGTATTTGACACATCATTATAGGAGTTATAAGATTTTATAATGAATCCTTCAAAATTTTCTGTGATATCATTTATCATGCTAATTACGTTGGGTGCCAGTATTTCAGTCACAGAAATAATTAAATGCAATCAAACAACAAAACGGATGTACACTCTTTGACATAAAACTTGACCGGCGGCCGGCCGCTTCAGAGGCTAAGTCCGCGCCGATCGCGACATGGGACACAAAAACTGGCCAACTCGCTAATTCTCTAAGTCCGGTTATCTGCACAATCTGGCAACACTGTAGACTGCGGCACTTCCTGGAGGAAAACTTGTCCCATGATAGAGAAACTCTAGTCTGATTACGCCTGTGGTCTAGCGGTAGCGTGCGTTGTTTCTGTTCATAATGTCAGTGGATCGAGAGCAGCTGGCATAAAATATTTTTATAGCCTCTTCTGTCTGAATGCTGAAGACGTGAATGTAATGGTAGCGCAGATTCAATCTATTTCGCTTTGTGACACACCGATATCAAAATTTTATCCAGTAACGATTTTTCGGCAGATTTCCTGCAGACTGTCCTCCTCTGGACGCCGTATGCGGCAAAGCTCCGGGATCCATTTGCTGGCTACTGGCAGCGGCCGTGGCGACAGCAGCGGCGCTGCACTCCCCCGTTCTTTTTCGAAAGCCCCTGCTACCGCTCATCGCTTTTGATGATTTAAAACGCTTTATTATTAAATGTTGCTCCACAGAAAATTTCTACAGTTTCCATTCACGCTCAAAAGCAACGGAGACAGACGCCCTGATTAGTAGGCGGGTATTATATTACATTAATCGGCAAGAGCTGAGTATGGCCCGAAATTAATTTTATAGACTGGGACGAAATTAAACCACCTCACTACATTCGATGAATTTATAAATGCTTCATACCTCGTTTCTTTTCCTTTCAAACTCAATTATTTGTGCAACTTTTGGTCAATGTTTGGATGTTTTCGTCAAGCCAGAGCGAGCGTCTGTGGTGTAAAGTGTATTACAGTTCTTGTTTCATACCTTATGGTAAGTCTATGCGATAAACTGCGTGACTACCTTGCAATGCATGCTCTGTAGCAGTGCAGGAACACTGCACATTTGGAGTTCCATGTATGGGTTCATGAAGTATATATTGTTGATCGGAAGTGATAGTTAAGGTCATCAGATTTAAACCAGAAAAATTTGTCGTTTTGAAGGTTTCAGAGAACGGAAAGGAATTGCTAACGCCGTTGTTAGAAAACGTCTACAGTTAAATGCTATTGCAAAAATGTAGAAGAAGGGAACTATATTAATGAACATGTGCACTTCATAAACAACCTTCTGACATGTTAGACCTATATGACGAACAAAGCTCAAATTTATATCGTTGACAGTCGGTTTGAATCTTTTCAGGGTCTATTTTACAGTGAAGCACCTTGGAATTTGCAAAGCAGAAATCCATGATATTAACTAAATTTACTAAGTCGAAATCGGACGAAGATCGATGTTTAAAGGCATTCTTCAGATTTCGCATAAGAAATTTTTACTAGCAGTTTGCAACTCCATTAATTAAAATGGAAAATAAAAGGTTGTAGTCAGCGGCTTCTACCGTGATTCGAACTGCTATGTCTTATAGTACAAGCACTGCAACGCACAAGGGAACCTCTGAGCTAACGACACACTGGCGGCCAGAGGCGGAATATAGTCACTGCGATGTTGCCTGAACCTCAAAACGCAACCTTGAACACACGAACAGAGGATGTGGAGATTACTGTTTTAACGTCCCGTCGACAACGATGTCATTAGAGACGGAGCACAAGCTCGGATTAGGGAAGGGTGGGGAAGGAAATCGGCCGTGCCCTTCCTAAGGAACCATCCCGGCATTTGCCTGAAGCGATTTAGGGAAACCATTGAAAACCTAAATCAGGATGGCCGGGCGCGGGATTGCACCGTCGTCATCTCGAATGCACACACAAACAGGTGTTACTTATGTGAAGAACGCCGTTCTTGGAGTCCAGAAATTAAATATACTTTCTAATTGTGTCATCTTGCAGTGGATTATATCGTACGAGTCTTCGATGTGGAAAACGAATGTCAAGTGAATTTAGCGAGGTAACGCCGACCTACACCAGGAAGTAAATGCACTATCAGAGTGTTGACAAATACTTGCTACGACGCTGCCATTTATAGGCTCTCTGACGAGGCAGCTCTTCAGCGAAATGCTTGCCGTGATTCTCCCATACGGTTCTTCAGAGTGGATACGCGCGCGCACGTTTGGTTTTTATGCGGCGTTCTCCTCTGATGGTTTCTGACGTCGCCTTGTGGGCTATGTATACATATGAGACATTCAATTATCATTAATCCAGAATCATAAAAGTTTCAGCTTCCGGCGTTGAAGAAGGCTGTTGACGCCGACATTATATCATTTCAACGTAGGGAAAGCAAAACGGATCATTCATTGTTTCTCATTCAACATAAAGCATGTGAGATAATTTTCCGTAACGTTCATAATCATCTAAAAATACAAACGAAGTAAAAATACACCGGAAGCTTATTCGAATTGAATATAACGCTTTGCACCTCGATGTCGAATTTGTCCACTTGCAATCTTTTGCAGCATACACATAGAATGTCATGATTACCACGAGAATGAAGAAATATGTTGGTAAGGATGGAAGCAAGAAGAGACGCAGTCAACAAATATTCTATTCCTCATGGCATTCATGTCATTTGACACGTAAGAAGAGGTAAAGCGGGAATTTACTTTCGTTAACACGAAAGATATGCCGCACATATTAATAACGAGGAAGTCTGCTTCTTCATACGTTTCCTCCTTGAAATCTGTATGCTCTATTATATACTAAGTAACGATGAACAGATTCCAAATGCATATCTCCCTTCCTGGGTTGTTTTTTGTGTTTTATTCCTTGGAATTCCTGAAGCAGACCACTGTGCCTTCCCCCCTCGTGGGTTAGGTCTCAAAACTAAACCGCTTTGTATCCAATAGCATAATTTATTCAGACAGCATCTGCATAATACTATCAAACAAAGCCTTCCATTTACAGTTGCAGCACTCTAACCAGCACTGATCAAAGTGTAATCCATGGTCATGGTCCTAAATTACCAGCTGTCTGCTACTGTGGCAAAGTCCGTACTACACTTTCGATTCCGCAGCACCATTTTATCTGGTAACACTGTGTAGTTGCACAGTTGTGCTACCAGGTCTGTCCTCACACTGTCAACTTTATGTATCTCACTTCTCCTGTAGCGTAGATCACGAGGAGCCGAAGTAAATGAGTGTATTCTGCATGACGTAACATTCAGTATTCCCTTCTTTCATAGCCACTCTTCATGTGCATCGATACCAAATAGGAATGCGAAAACTCTTGCGAGTGAGAGAATGACAATAACAATCGTAACAAGAACAAGCAAATAATGAATGATGTTTATTCCAACGCAGAACGAGAATGGCTTTAAATATAAAAATCTGTATCTATATCTATATACATATCTATTGATCTTTGAGTTGGCACAATGCAAATATATTCTTAGCATTTAGTTACTGAATTTAGTTCTGGATGTTTGCAGAGAAAAGGAAAAGTCGGTACTTCTCGCTAGTGTAATATAATGTGAACCAGCAACTACCCTTTCCTTAGAACACGACTCAAGCAGGTCCTCAAGTAGGTAGCAAGGCACTGCTGAATTCTGTTCCCTGACATTGCTCTGATGACGGTTAATGCAGATAGTTCCGATTATGAAATACAAAACGTATTGCAGGTTAGTTCCTAGGATAGTAACATTAAATTTGCGTTGTAGACGGCACATGAACGTGACTACTATCCATATTACTCATCAATATAAAAAGACAACATTTTGGGAATTTAGCAGGATTACTCAAAATGAATTCTGAAATTGGGTGACTGACGGCACAGGTGCTAAACGTCGTCAAGAGTATACGATGTCCTAATCGCATTAGGAATATGAAGATCGTCTTCGACAGCTCGCAACTTTCACATTGCTATCTCCACCCTACTCCAGACAGCCCTCGGTGGAGTTGCACTACGTTGCCGATGTTATGGAAGGCCTTCAAACCGACAACAGACCACATATTGAAAAATACAAGCGAATTCCCTTGCAGCGTAAGCTTATTGTAACTAATCTAAAAATTATTGGAGAGGAACATTGTCCTATTCAAAAAAAGTAAAATGTTACACACTGTTGACGTCAAACGGACATTATCTATGTCCTGTCTTTTGTCCTACTCATCTATAATATCAAGTGTACTATGAAAATGATTATATATAATGGGTGATAGGGTAATGCATTGATACCAGATGGTGGGGGCCGGCCGGTGTGGCCGTGCGGTTCTAGGAGCTTCAGTCTGGAACCGCGTGACCGCTACGGTCGCAGGTTCGAATCCTGCCTCGGGCATGGATGTGAGTGATGTCCTTAGGTTAGTTAGGTTTAAGTAGTTCTACGTTCTAGGGGACTGATGACCTTAGAAGTTAAGTCCCATAGTGCTCAGAGCCATTTGAACCATTTGAACTATTTAACACAAAATGACATTAAAAATTAAAGTTATTCACGAGCAGCTAGTTGAGAATATGTATGAACATTAAATGACACGACGAACTGAAATAATATGACGAAGAGTTCAGCGCTCACTGGGAATAGAGCCCCACACATATCGTTGTTGACTACACACAAAGAGACGTCAGCTAACGAATTTTTATCCACCAGCTGCTCAGAATTGCATCTTGAACTTACAGTCATCTCGCAAATAGTTCTGTGTCTCACTGGGAGTTAAAAACGTCAGATATCGTTAGTGTTGACAACGAATGAAAATACATTAAAAATCAAAATTATTATCCACCAGCAGATAGGTGTTCTCATGATAGAGCTTGATAATACATAATTAAATCTTTAGTGCCGGGCCAGGATTCGATCCCATTCACGCGTAATATGTGAAGGTGTTGAGGAATCTGCAGTTTTGAACAAACAACAAATTGTAGCCGAGCTGTATTGCCACGAAGGGATCAAATTCCGCGTTAAGGGCGGTCTGAGTTGCATTCCCAGTTTAGAACCAATTTTATCGACATACAGAAGCTCAAATAAAAGATGGAATAAGTGTCCTGTGACCATACATAGCGTTTGTGTCGTCACTTGAAATAAATAACTAGTATCAGAAAGGTTACTGGTGATAAGAGTTTCTACATGTCGCCACTCCAGACGTTATTGTGGTTCAACCTACCGTCTACTTGGTAAAGAAGGAATATCATCTTGAATGTGAATTTTCAGACCACGCAGCCATTATATCTCCTTCACTTGGTGTAGCCAGGAGAGAATGGAATCTGTCTCTCCATATCTAAAATCATTGGCGGAAGTGGGAATCGAACCCAGACCATAGGTATAACAACCTACCATTCGTCCAACAGACCACGAAATCCTCTTCTCTGCGAGTCATTTTTCTATCGTAACGCAGTTGCGCCACACTGGATGAGAATTCTGACACACAGGCTCCCTGTAGTAATTTGCAGCATGTTCAGTAAATTCATTTACTTGGTTGACCGAATCACCATGAACTAGCTGCCTCGACTACCCAGTGCATACATTCGACTATTTTGTAATCACAGAAATAAAATCACATAACTGCCACCTACACACAACTGCCAACAGTGTAGGATGCAGAAGTTTAAATGGGAAGTGTTCCTTTCCACTTGAGCTATTCTATTGCGCTATCTGTTACTAGAAAACGTCGTTCAGACCAAAAGAAAAGCTGTAACTGTTTGTCTCTCAGAAGTCAAGACCTGGCCATATGCATAATCTCACAGTGCTGTGGAATCCAAAAGTTCTGGAGGAATAGTTGCCGAGCTCTGGAGCTGCTGTAGCTACGTGTCAGCTTGTAGCGTAGATAAGATGTCGCGAGGTCGAATACATTCAGTGCTACATTTTTTAAAACGAAATTCTGCTCTCTGCTGAAGGTATCAATCTAATGGAACTTTGAACATAATTCCCTTCACTTCTCAACCCAAAGTAGTCGCTTGTGGAAAAAGGGCTAACTACTGTGACATTTTGTTCTATTCAGGTTTAATAGACAGCAGGCAGCAGATGCATCTCGAAGATGTGCAGGGAGAGCGCATCGTGCCATAATAGGTCAGAAAAGTATTTTCTACATTAGCCGTCGTGTGGTAGTGATATTTTATTCTTCTTCAAACTTTGTTTGACAGCTTTAACTCAGAACAAGTTTTCTACATGAATGTAATCAATAAACTGCATGTGCATTGTCAGACTGTCATAGGTAACATCAGAGAATTCGCATATATCGTTGATGATTAATTTCTCTCACATGTTTACTATTGTTTTAACAACACTGAAAGAAACCTTACGAAAATTGTGCACTGTATTATAAGAAATGAAATAAAACTAACCATGATAACCTTACGACGAAAGTATCTGTACACAAGCATGCCTCTATCGACACGAATTAGTAAAATACTACTCACTTAGATTTTGATTGGGTCTGTGTTTAATTGGTATGCTGTGTCATACTCAAGAGGTATGCAAATGTGGCATTTCATAAATATAGTTACGTATTCCTAGAAACCCAAAATTCGCTTGGAAGCAGCGGAAAGAAGCCTTACCTGTTGTGCAGCATTGTAAGTTTTTCAACATTGCACTATGAGCTGAAAGCATTTTCTTGCGATTTCCTTATTGATGTTTGATCTGACTGCTTGTAGCTCTTTCACAGAAGGGATAAAAACGTTACAGTCAGTGAGACTGGAACTGCGAACCGTAGCAGATGGTTTTCCACAGGTCAGCACGTTACCACAGAGCTGGCGAAGAGGTATGGGTCTTAGCTTCCTATTACGAGGGCAATAGGAACTAGAACTCGTAAACCGCTATTTGAAGGTCGAGATTAGTTGCGGTTTCCACCTGCAACGACTTTCCTAGGCTGAAAACCGTAAATTTTCAATCTTTTGTTACCCTTCAAGCGATAATAACTCAGATTACTCAATGGAAATGACAGGTAAAATCAAGTGAACTTTGAGGCTTAATTCCGTGCACACCAGGAAGTAACTCGTCGATCACAGAGTTGCCAAACATACGTTGCCTTGTTGCCAAATCTCAGTTACAGTACCAGCAGGAAGAAGACGAACCGATGTGATCCTACAGCGGTCTGGGAAGTGACCATAGCTGGTGTCTCCAAGTCGCGGTTGCTACGGCCTGGAATACGTAATGCGTCTGATTCGCTTTCTGTAACTAGGTTTAGGGACTGGAGCGTAGTTACTAATAATACTCAGAACTGACTGCAAACTGAGCATCATAAATGAGTAACTCTCATTGTTGTTTTTATATTTCTTTCGTAAGTGTACTCAAAACTAAGAAAGTCATTCACAGGCGTTTTCGTGCTTCGCCGATAGTCGAGCACAACATACAAATAAAAATATAAAAGAATGTGTGTGTGTGTGTGTGTGTGTTTGTGTGTGTGTGTGTGAGAGAGAGAGAGAGATAAATAAAAAGCAATGAGAGAGAGTGTAAAAAATTGTTGTAAAGAAATTGAATCATGGTATTTAAAGAAATCTTTCATTAAAAATGACACGTTCCACATCATTACGAAATGTCGTATTCATGATCTATGGAACAAGAGTTAATCTAATCTAATATATCTAATCTAATCACATCATATTGATGATTAGCCATGAAGAGTCATGAATTACCGAAATTTTGGCCAATACCAGTAACCAAATCTAAACTTGAAAATAAAAGACGACAATTTTTGTAATAAACCGTGACTCCTATCAAGACCCTTTCGTCCCTGTTATCTAAACACGAAAGATGTCTGATATACCTCCATTCTGAAGTAACAAAGTGTGCATGCATTTAAAGATGAAGTGCATGATGTGAAGCTCTGTGACGGAGATACGAACCCAACACGTAATCCGATTGTTAACTAAGAAAAATCAAATGTTACGTATCGGTTTTTCTTACGAGCCGCTAGGTGTCTGAATCTAAAATAAGGATACACACTTTTGTGCCTAAGCGACAATCGAACTGCACAACTACCGTGCATCCACGAATATAGCTTAAGTATCAGTTGCTTACTCATGAACAGTAAGATGTGTGCGTGTTTGACCAGAAATAACGACACCTGTTGCGATTGTTGGAAACACATGAACAGACATTGAAATTGCGCGTTAATTTTCACTAGCAGGTGGGTGTGCACTTGATAAAGCTAGAAATGAAATTATGAATATTTTTGTACTGGATCAGGTTTCAGACCCACATACTTACCTTTGGAGGAGACCTAGAGAAGATTGCAGTCTTGGGAAAAGGAACGAAATGACTGAACTATACTGTTCCGAGAGATTCAGATCCTCGAAAGAGGAGATACGAATTCGAATCACAGTCCAGCACCAAATTTTTAAACGTCTCTAGTTCAATCAAGTACAAGTAAAATAAGAGCCCTGTCCCTTTAAATGGCTATCGGTTCATCAAATAAAATAAAATTTCCTAATGTAAGTAATCTTACTGGCGACTGTATTTCTGTTTACCATGACTTCCGCTGTGTCATTTCCCAACGTAAACCGGCTCCGCCCAGTTGGTAATGAAGGAACGTGATGTTTAATGCGGATTCTGGATTATAACGTCTTTCTCTTGAGGTTACCACTTCACAGTGGATTTTCTCGAACTAAGAAATTTGCTGAATTTGTGAAAAATCAAAATGGCTTCACATCCAGCCTATGATGCCTAGAAGAGTCTTTACATCCTGCTGCCATGAGAATAGCATAATCTCTGCGTCAGAAGCTTGCTTCTACTTGACCATTTAATAGACTCGCATTCTTTCCACCGTGACTAATTTTGTAAGCTAAGCACATCATCCGTTACAGCACACTCTTGCGGCTGGGTAATGTGGCCACAATGGTATGGTGGAACGAGCTATCACAGGTGCAATGCGTGGGTTCAGGCATATACTTTTAAGAGGCACAAACAGATTTATTTTACCTCTGGTAACCTCAAGAGAAAGACGTTATAATCCAGAATCCGCATTAAACATCACGTTCCTTCATTACCAACTGGGCAGAGCCGGTTTACGTTCGGAAATGACACAGCGGAAGTCATGGTAAACAGAAATACAGTCGCCAGTAAGCTTACTTACATTAGGAAATTTTATTTTATTTGATGAACCGATAGCCATTTAAAGGGACAGGGTTCTTATTTTACTTGTACTTGATTGAACTAGAGACGTTTAAAAATTTGGTGCTGGACTGTGATTCGAATTCGTATCTCCTCTTTCGAGGATCTGAATCTCTCGGAACAGTATAGTTCAGTCATTTCGTTCCTTTTCCCAAGACTGCAATCTTCTCTAGGTCTCCTCCAAAGGTAAGTATGTGGGTCTGAAACCTGATCCAGTACAAAAATATTCATAATTTCATTTCTAGCTTTATCAAGTGCACACCCACCTGCTAGTGAAAATTAACGCGCAATTTCAATGTCTGTTCATGTGTTTCCAACAATCGCAACAGGTGTCGTTATTTCTGGTCAAACACGCACACATCTTACTGTTCATGAGTAAGCAACTGATACTTAAGCTATATTCGTGGATGCACGGTAGTTGTGCAGTTCGATTGTCGCTTAGGCACAAAAGTGTGTATCCTTATTTTAGATTCAGACACCTAGCGGCTCGTAAGAAAAACCGATACGTAACATTTGATTTTTCTTAGTTAACAATCGGATTACGTGTTGGGTTCGTATCTCCGTCACAGAGCTTCACATCATGCACTTCATCTTTAAATGCATGCACACTTTGTTACTTCAGAATGGAGGTATATCAGACATCTTTCGTGTTTAGATAACAGGGACGAAAGGGTCTTGATAGGAGTCACGGTTTATTACAAAAATTGTCGTCTTTTATTTTCAAGTTTAGATTTGGTTACTGGTATTGGCCAAAATTTCGGTAATTCATGACTCTTCATGGCTAATCATCAATATGATGTGATTAGATTAGATATATTAGATTAGATTAACTCTTGTTCCATAGATCATGAATACGACATTTCGTAATGATGTGGAACGTGTCATTTTTAATGAAAGATTTCTTTAAATACCATGATTCAATTTCTTTACAACAATTTTTTACACTCTCTCTCATTGCTTTTTATTTATCTCTCTCTCTCTCTCACACACACACACACAAACACACACACACACACACACACATTCTTTTATATTTTTATTTGTATGTTGTGCTCGACTATCGGCGAAGCACGAAAACGCCTGTGAATGACTTTCTTAGTTTTGAGTACACTTACGAAAGAAATATAAAAACAACAATGAGAGTTACTCATTTATGATGCTCAGTTTGCAGTCAGTTCTGAGTATTATTAGTAACTACGCTCCAGTCCCTAAACCTAGTTACAGAAAGCGAATCAGACGCATTACGTATTCCAGGCCGTAGCAACCGCGACTTGGAGACACCAGCTATGGTCACTTCCCAGACCGCTGTAGGATCACATCGGTTCGTCTTCTTCCTGCTGGTTCTGTAACTGAGATTTGGCAACAAGGCAACGTATGTTTGGCAACTCTGTGATCGACGAGTTACTTCCTGGTGTGCACGGAATTAAGCCTCAAAGTTCACTTGATTTTACCTGTCATTTCCATTGAATAATCTAAGTTATTATCGCTTGAAGGGTAACAAAAGATTGAAAATTTACGGTTTTCAGCCTAGGAAAGTCGTTGCAGGTGGAAACCGCAACTAATCTCGACCTTCAAATAGCGGTTTACGAGTTCTAGTTCCTATTGCCCTCGTAATAGGAAGCTAAGACCCATACCTCTTCGCCAGCTCTGTGGTAACGTGCTGACCTGTGGAAAACCATCTGCTACGGTTCGCAGTTCCAGTCTCACTGACTGTAACGTTTTTATCCCTTCTGTGAAAGAGCTACAAGCAGTCAGATCAAACATCAATAAGGAAATCGCAAGAAAATGCTTTCAGCTCATAGTGCAATGTTGAAAAACTTACAACGCTACACAACAGGTAAGGCCTCCTTCCGCTGCTGCCAAGCGAATTTCGGGTTTCTAGAATACGTAACTATATTTATGAAATGCCACATTTGCATACCTCTTGAGTATGACACAGCATACCAATTAAACACAGACCCAATCAAAATCTAAGTGAGTAGTATTTTACTAATTCGTGTCGATAGAGGCATGCTTGTGTACAGATACTTTCGTCGTAAGGTTATCATGGTTAGTTTTATTTCATTTCTTATAATACAGTGCACAATTTTCATAAGGTTTCTTTCAGTGTTGTTAAAACAATAGTAAACATGAGAGAGAAATTAATCATCAACGATATATGCGAATTCTCTGATGTTACCTATGACAGTCTGACAATGCACATGCAGTTTATTGATTACATTCATGTAGAAAACTTGTTCTGAGTTAAAGCTGTCAAACAAAGTTTGAAGAAGAATAAAATATCACTACCACACGACGGCTAATGTAGAAAATACTTTTCTGACCTATTATGGCACGATGCGCTCTCCCTGCACATCTTCGAGATGCATCTGCTGCCTGCTGTCTATTAAACCTGAATAGAACAAAATGTCACAGTAGTTAGCCCTTTTTCCACATGCGACTACTTTGGGTTGAGAAGTGAAGGGAATTATGTTCAAAGTTCCATTAGATTGATACCTTCAGCAGAGAGCAGAATTTCGTTTTAAAAAATGTAGCACTGAATGTATTCGAACTCGCGACATCTTATCTATGCTACAAGCTGACACGTAGCTACAGCAGCTCCAGAGCTCGGCAACTATTCCTCCAGAACTTTTGGATTCCACAGCACTGTGAGATTATGCATATGGCCAGGTCTTGACTTCTGAGAGACAAACAGTTACAGCTTTTCTTTTGGACTGAACGACGTTTTCTAGTAACAGATAGCGCAATAGAATAGCTCAAGTGGAAAGGAACACTTCCCATTTAAACTTCTGCATCCTACACTGTTGGCAGTTGTGTGTAGGTGGCAGTTATGTGATTTTATTTCTGTGATTACAAAATAGTCGAATGTATGCACTGGGTAGTCGAGGCAGCTAGTTCATGGTGATTCGGTCAACCAAGTAAATGAATTTACTGAACATGCTGCAAATTACTACAGGGAGCCTGTGTGTCAGAATTCTCATCCAGTGTGGCGCAACTGCGTTACGATAGAAAAATGACTCGCAGAGAAGAGGATTTCGTGGTCTGTTGGACGAATGGTAGGTTGTTATACCTATGGTCTGGGTTCGATTCCCACTTCCGCCAATGATTTTAGATATGGAGAGACAGATTCCATTCTCTCCTGGCTACACCAAGTGAAGGAGATATAATGGCTGCGTGGTCTGAAAATTCACATTCAAGATGATATTCCTTCTTTACCAAGTAGACGGTAGGTTGAACCACAATAACGTCTGGAGTGGCGACATGTAGAAACTCTTATCACCAGTAACCTTTCTGATACTAGTTATTTATTTCAAGTGACGACACAAACGCTATGTATGGTCACAGGACACTTATTCCATCTTTTATTTGAGCTTCTGTATGTCGATAAAATTGGTTCTAAACTGGGAATGCAACTCAGACCGCCCTTAACGCGGAATTTGATCCCTTCGTGGCAATACAGCTCGGCTACAATTTGTTGTTTGTTCAAAACTGCAGATTCCTCAACACCTTCACATATTACGCGTGAATGGGATCGAATCCTGGCCCGGCACTAAAGATTTAATTATGTATTATCAAGCTCTATCATGAGAACACCTATCTGCTGGTGGATAATAATTTTGATTTTTAATGTATTTTCATTCGTTGTCAACACTAACGATATCTGACGTTTTTAACTCCCAGTGAGACACAGAACTATTTGCGAGATGACTGTAAGTTCAAGATGCAATTCTGAGCAGCTGGTGGATAAAAATTCGTTAGCTGACGTCTCTTTGTGTGTAGTCAACAACGATATGTGTGGGGCTCTATTCCCAGTGAGCGCTGAACTCTTCGTCATATTATTTCAGTTCGTCGTGTCATTTAATGTTCATACATATTCTCAACTAGCTGCTCGTGAATAACTTTAATTTTTAATGTCATTTTGTGTTAAATAGTTCAAATGGTTCAAATGGCTCTGAGCACTATGGGACTTAACTTCTAAGGTCATCAGTCCCCTAGAACGTAGAACTACTTAAACCTAACTAACCTAAGGACATCACTCACATCCATGCCCGAGGCAGGATTCGAACTTGCGACCGTAGCGGTCACGCGGTTCCAGACTGAAGCTCCTAGAACCGCACGGCCACACCGGCCGGCCCCCACCATCTGGTATCAATGCATTACCCTATCACCCATTATATATAATCATTTTCATAGTAAACTTGATATTATAGATGAGTAGGACAAAAGACAGGACATAGATAACGTCCGTTTGACGTCAACAGTGTGTAACATTTTACTTTTTTTTGAATAGGACAATGTTCCTCTCCAATAATTTTTAGATTAGTTACAATAAGCTTACGCTGCAAGGGAATTTGCTTGTATTTTTCAATATGTGGTCTGTTGTCGGTTTGAAGGCCTTCCATAACATCGGCAACGTAGTGCAACTCCACCGAGGGCTGTCTGGAGTAGGGTGGAGATAGCAATGTGAAAGTTGCGAGCTGTCGAAGACGATCTTCATATTCCTAATGCGATTAGGACATCGTATACTCTTGACGACGTTTAGCACCTGTGCCGTCAGTCACCCAATTTCAGAATTCATTTTGAGTAATCCTGCTAAATTCCCAAAATGTTGTCTTTTTATATTGATGAGTAATATGGATAGTAGTCACGTTCATGTGCCGTCTACAACGCAAATTTAATGTTACTATCCTAGGAACTAACCTGCAATACGTTTTGTATTTCATAATCGGAACTATCTGCATTAACCGTCATCAGAGCAATGTCAGGGAACAGAATTCAGCAGTGCCTTGCTACCTACTTGAGGACCTGCTTGAGTCGTGTTCTAAGGAAAGGGTAGTTGCTGGTTCACATTATATTACACTAGCGAGAAGTACCGACTTTTCCTTTTCTCTGCAAACATCCAGAACTAAATTCAGTAACTAAATGCTAAGAATATATTTGCATTGTGCCAACTCAAAGATCAATAGATATGGATATAGATATAGATACAGATTTTTATATTTAAAGCCATTCTCGTTCTGCGTTGGAATAAACATCATTCATTATTTGCTTGTTCTTGTTACGATTGTTATTGTCATTCTCTCACTCGCAAGAGTTTTCGCATTCCTATTTGGTATCGATGCACATGAAGAGTGGCTATGAAAGAAGGGAATACTGAATGTTACGTCATGCAGAATACACTCATTTACTTCGGCTCCTCGTGATCTACGCTACAGGAGAAGTGAGATACATAAAGTTGACAGTGTGAGGACAGACCTGGTAGTACAACTGTGCAACTACACAGTGTTACCAGATAAAATGGTGCTGCGGAATCGAAAGTGTAGTACGGACTTTGCCACAGTAGCAGACAGCTGGTAATTTAGGACCATGACCGTGGATTACACTTTGGTCAGTGCTGGTTAGAGTGCTGCAACTGTAAATGGAAGGCTTTGTTTGATGGTATTATGCTGATGCTGTCTGAATAAATTATGCCATTGGATACAAAGCGGTTTAGTTTTGAGACCTAACCCACGAGGGGGGAAGGCACAGTGGTCTGCTTCAGGAATTCCAAGGAATAAAACACAAAAAACAATCCAGGAAGGGAGACATGCATTTGGAATCTGTTCATCGTTACGGGGTCAAACAAGAGGGTAACATTACTGAAACAGTGATCGGGCTACTTAGTATATAATAGAGCATACAGATTTCAAGGAGGAAACGTATGAAGAAGCAGACTTCCTCGTTATCAATATGTGCGGCATATCTTTCGTGTTAACGAAAGTAAATTCCTGCTTTACCTCTTCTTACGTGTCAAATGACATGAATGCCATAAGGAATAGATTATTTGTTGACTGCGTCTCTTCTTGCTTCCATCCTTACCAACATATTTCTTCATTCTCGTGGTAATCATGACATTCTATGTGTATGCTGCAAAAGATTGCAAGTGGACAAATTCGACATCGAGGTGCAAAGCGTTATATTCAATTCGAATAAGCTTCCGGTGTATTTTTACTTCGTTTGTATTTTTAGATGATTATGAACGTTACGGAAAATTATCTCACATGCTTTATGTTGAATGAGAAACAATGAATGATCCGTTTTGCTTTCCCTACGTTGAAATGATATAATGTCGGCGTCAACAGCCTTCTTCAACGCCGGAAGCTGAAACTTTTATGATTCTGGATTAATGATAATTGAATGTCTCATATGTATACATAGCCCACAAGGCGACGTCAGAAACCATCAGAGGAGAACGCCGCATAAAAACCAAACGTGCGCGCGCGTATCCACTCTGAAGAACCGTATGGGAGAATCACGGCAAGCATTTCGCTGAAGAGCTGCCTCGTCAGAGAGCCTATAAATGGCAGCGTCGTAGCAAGTATTTGTCAACACTCTGATAGTGCATTTACTTCCTGGTGTAGGTCGGCGTTACCTCGCTAAATTCACTTGACATTCGTTTTCCACATCGAAGACTCGTACGATATAATCCACTGCAAGATGACACAATTAGAAAGTATATTTAATTTCTGGGCTCCAAGAACGGCGTTCTTCACATAAGTAACACCTGTTTGTGTGTGCATTCGGGATGACGACGGTGCAATCCCGCGCCCGGCCATCCTGATTTAGGTTTTCAATGGTTTCCCTAAATCGCTTCAGGCAAATGCCGGGATGGTTCCTTAGGAAGGGCACGGCCGATTTCCTTCCCCATCCTTCCCTAATCCGAGCTTGTGCTCCGTCTCTAATGACATCGTTGTCGACGGGACGCTAAAACAGTAATCTCCACCTCCTCTGTTCGTGTGTTCAAGGTTGCGTTTTGAGGTTCAGGCAACATCGCAGTGACTATATTCCGCCTCTGGCCGCCAGTGTGTCGTTAGCTCAGAGGTTCCCTTGTGCGTTGCAGTGCTTGTACTATAAGACATAGCAGTTCGAATCACGGTAGAAGCCGCTGACTACAACCTTTTATTTTCCATTTTAATTAATGGAGTTGCAAACTGCTAGTAAAAATTTCTTATGCGAAATCTGAAGAATGCCTTTAAACATCAATCTTCGTCCGATTTCGACTTAGTAAATTTAGTTAATATCATGGATTTCTGCTTTGCAAATTCCAAGGTGCTTCACTGTAAAATAGACCCTGAAAAGATTCAAACCGACTGTCAACGATATAAATTTGAGCTTTGTTCGTCATATAGGTCTAACATGTCAGAAGGTTGTTTATGAAGTGCACATGTTCATTAATATAGTTCCCTTCTTCTACATTTTTGCAATAGCATTTAACTGTAGACGTTTTCTAACAACGGCGTTAGCAATTCCTTTCCGTTCTCTGAAACCTTCAAAACGACAAATTTTTCTGGTTTAAATCTGATGACCTTAACTATCACTTCCGATCAACAATATATACTTCATGAACCCATACATGGAACTCCAAATGTGCAGTGTTCCTGCACTGCTACAGAGCATGCATTGCAAGGTAGTCACGCAGTTTATCGCATAGACTTACCATAAGGTATGAAACAAGAACTGTAATACACTTTACACCACAGACGCTCGCTCTGGCTTGACGAAAACATCCAAACATTGACCAAAAGTTGCACAAATAATTGAGTTTGAAAGGAAAAGAAACGAGGTATGAAGCATTTATAAATTCATCGAATGTAGTGAGGTGGTTTAATTTCGTCCCAGTCTATAAAATTAATTTCGGGCCATACTCAGCTCTTGCCGATTAATGTAATATAATACCCGCCTACTAATCAGGGCGTCTGTCTCCGTTGCTTTTGAGCGTGAATGGAAACTGTAGAAATTTTCTGTGGAGCAACATTTAATAATAAAGCGTTTTAAATCATCAAAAGCGATGAGCGGTAGCAGGGGCTTTCGAAAAAGAACGGGGGAGTGCAGCGCCGCTGCTGTCGCCACGGCCGCTGCCAGTAGCCAGCAAATGGATCCCGGAGCTTTGCCGCATACGGCGTCCAGAGGAGGACAGTCTGCAGGAAATCTGCCGAAAAATCGTTACTGGATAAAATTTTGATATCGGTGTGTCACAAAGCGAAATAGATTGAATCTGCGCTACCATTACATTCACGTCTTCAGCATTCAGACAGAAGAGGCTATAAAAATATTTTATGCCAGCTGCTCTCGATCCACTGACATTATGAACAGAAACAACGCACGCTACCGCTAGACCACAGGCGTAATCAGACTAGAGTTTCTCTATCATGGGACAAGTTTTCCTCCAGGAAGTGCCGCAGTCTACAGTGTTGCCAGATTGTGCAGATAACCGGACTTAGAGAATTAGCGAGTTGGCCAGTTTTTGTGTCCCATGTCGCGATCGGCGCGGACTTAGCCTCTGAAGCGGCCGGCCGCCGGTCAAGTTTTATGTCAAAGAGTGTACCTTATACATGCATGGCTTTTGAAATGGATTTTCATAGCAGTCTATAAAAAGTGGAGAATACCGGTTGTACATATGAGCCGTGCTGCGGCTCGCGTTGGTGCCATTGGTGGGTTGGCATGATGTAATAGGGATAGTGGTGTATTTGTCTTAAGAAAATTTCATTAGATATTGTCTCTTAATATGATTGTTTTTATAATATCTTAGTAAGAATTAGCTATCTAGGCCTTCAGCCGTCAAATTGTTTTGAGTAATTATTATTGGGGCCTTCAGCCGATAAATAATTTGAATTCTTGTCAATAAGGCCTTCAGCTGTGAATGCAATTTGTCTTAAGAATTTCTAAGTAGATATTGTCTCTTACTATGACTGTCGTTTTTAATAATATTTTAGTAACAATTTTCTGTCGAGGCCTTCAGATGTCAAATTGTTTTCAGTAATTACTATTGGGGCCTTCAGCTGACAAATAATTTGAATTCTAGTCAATAAGGCCTTCAGCCGTGAAAGCAATTTGTCATAAGAAATTTTAATTTGATATCGTCTCTTAACAGTAAATTTGATAATTTTTCCTTATTGTCAACCTTATATGCAATTTGTTCCAAATAAAGTGAAAGTGATTAAAAAAAATAAACTGAGCGACCAACGGTATTTGAGTAAGGCCCCGTCCACAGCGAAATCTGCCTACTCTCCAAGTAAAAACGTCTCACATAATTACCGGCGAATTTCACTGACATCGATTTGTTGCAGAATCATGAAACATATTTTGTGTCCAGACATAATAACCTTTCTAGACTCTGAGAAGCTCATCTGCAGAAACCAGCACGGTTTTAAGAAATAGCGGTCGTGCAAGACACAGCTGGCCCTCTTTGTGCATGATATACAACGGGCTCTAGATACCGGCTCCCAGGTTGATGCCATATTTCTCGACTTTCGAAAAGCGTTTGACTCTGTTCCGCATTGTAGCTTGCTCCAAAAAAATGCTCGCTTACGGTCTATTGAATGACATATGCGGTTGGATAGAATGTTTTCTAATAGAGAACAGTAAGTCGTCCTGAACGGGGTGACTTCAACAGAAACAAGCGTAGCTTCAGGTGTGCCCCAGGGCAGCGTAATAGGTGCGCTGCTGTTTACGATTTACGTAAACGATCTGGTTGATGGTACTGACAGCGGCATTAGACTGTTTGCCGATGATGCTGTAGTCTACAGCAAAGTAGTATCACATGAAAGTTGTCAACTAATCATTGAGGATTTGCTGAAAATAAATGCGTGGTTTAATGACTGGCAGTTATCTCTCAATATTAGTCAGTGTAACCTACTGCGCATAACTAGGCGAAAATCCCCAATAACGTACTAGTACAAAAGAAATGCCCAGTCTTTGGAAGCGGTAACATCCATCAAGTATCTGGGTGTGACTATTCGAAATGATCTCAAATGGAATGATCAGATTACACAAGTAACGGGCAAGGCGAACTCTTGATTGCGGTTTATTGCTAGAATCCTGAAGCCATGCAGTCCTTCAACAAAGGAAATTGCTTACAATACGTTAGTACGTCCAATCTTAGAGTATCGTTCGTCTGTATGGGACCCTTACCAGTGGGTCTGATTCAAGAGATTGAGAAAGTTCAAAGAAGAGCGGCAAGATTCATGACTGGTACATTTAGTAATCGCGAGAGAGTTACAAATCTCATAGAAAGTTTGAAGTGGGACACACTTGCAGATAAACGGAGCGCTAAACGGAAGGGGCTCCTCACTTAATTCCGAAATCCGATCTTCACCGATGATATAGAGCATATATTATTACCACCAACTTTCAAATCGCGCAATGATCACCATTCAAAGATAAGGGAAATTAGATCTCGTACTAAGACGTTCGGACAGTCTTTTTTTCCCTCTCGCAATCAGCGAGTGGAACAGAGGGGAAAGGGGGGGGGGGGATGTGACTTTGGCACGAATTGTGTCCTCCGCCAAACATCGCTTGGTGGCTAGCGGTGTATATATGTAGATGTAGATGTGTAGATGTAGAATATGTACAGCTTATTTAAATAAATTTGTTATTGCGATGTAACAAGCATCTGTGAGCGATATTTATATATGTATATGGACATGGTCATTTGCAAAAGTTGCTTTACATTTTTTAAATATTGTCGTTATACGAACCTTTTATAATGTGCGCTTTTTACGCGCATGACAAGTCGACATGAAGTCCAACGTGAAATGAACACTCTTCGTAACAAGAAGATTTCTCAAGACCTGAAAATGACAGCAAAGGCCATCGAAACCTGTTGTCTTAAAGAGAGAAAAATTTATGCGATCTAGACTGTCGAACCTTTTTAGTAAGAAAAACAGAGTGCTGCCTCGGTCTTCTCAAAACGAGAAAATTGAATCGAAGAGCAAAAGTTGACGAAAATAAGCAAATGATAAGCGATTGAAGAGGGCCCATGGTCTGAGATCATAGTCTTTAATCAGTAATCAAAACGTTCTCAGTCCCAGGTCCGAACCCCGACACCGCTTGAACTTTGAATAAAACTAGTGGGCAATGGTGGCCGAAGACTTCTCGTATAAGAACTTACCCTCATTCAGCCAATGGCCCTCTCAAAGAGGATGGAGGCAACCTCTTATACATGGAGTGGGGAACTGTCCCTATAGGTGGAAGAATAAGCAATGATCAGTGGCATGAGGATGCAGAAGGCAATGGAAACCACTGTGTATCCACAGGACATGTGGGCTGTTATTGAAAAGGTATCATGATGATGTCTCCATTAGCAAAAGATTGTGTACTACTACCCATTTGGATCCGTGGGAGGGGGCAGTAATAGTGTACAGCCAGTTCTGGGACACTTTTGATATCAATTTGATATTAAAATTAATCGAACTGTGACAACCGATTGATTTACGACCTTACCTATTGTTCTACTAAGTGGATTTTCATACAACCCCTCCCCTTCACCCCTCCTTAACCTATTGTTCTGTTGATTTTTGATTCTCTGGAGATAATCCATGTTTCTGGGATCCCACCCCTCTCTCTCCCACTCCACTTCCGCCTCCCCTCTGGAAACATCGAATCCTCCCCCCTCCCCCTCATCAATAGAAGAATACTCTCAGGCCTGAGTTACCAGAATAGCTCCCTCCTATCCTATCAGTTTCATTCACTAATTAATTAAATCAATAAATTAATTAACCCCCCCCTCTCTGGTCAATCTCCCATTCCCCTATCCTGCCTTACCTGGATGTTAGCGAGGAAAACTCGCAGACTGTGCTGGAGAGGATCTCACGACAGATAATCCAAAACAATGTCAATTACGTAGCAAAGAATATACTGATTATTAATGAAATTCAGTTTGGAAGAGTAGGACTCTCTTTTATCTGGCGGGAAAAGCTGATCATTCTTTGCTGTTTTGGAAGATGCAGGTCTTGTAAAGTACATCGAAAAGATGTAGTCTGTTGTGCAAGGAATACCATCACGAAATCGGTGTCTACATAACTCACCACACTTAATTACAGTGTTAAAAACCTTTCGATCGCGTCTCCGCACTGACCGCGTGGCAGATGTGCTGGGAGCCACACCAGTCAGGACATTGTGTGCCTGTGTTCCAGCCGCCACATGTATTCCCAAGCATACAGTGTCGGCTCATGCAGAACGCAGACTGGATGGCGTGCAAACAAAGCAGCGTTTACCTGGGAAACCCCCAAAGTATATGAAAACTCCTTCCAAGGCAAATGCCTGACTGGGAATCGAACCATAAATACTACTGAAGTCAATAAATTTATTGACAAATTCCTGGGCATGTGATCGTGATGTAAGGGATATAAGGCAGACACACTAGTTCTCTAGTCTCAGTCACAGTCAGTCTCTGGAAGAAGAAGAACCACGAAACATCAACAGCAACTGATATACTCATCTGCTTCTCCACTGCAGAAACAGCATAAAAGTAATTACTCATTAAATGTCATTGCTACTGTTACCGCATATAGCAGTTCCTCCTCCTCTTTGTCAAGTTTCCTTTTTTTGTTCAACTTCATGTCATTGTCTGTGGATGCTTATTGTTCCTTGTCTTTGTTTAGTGGCTTCTGGTGTGTCTGGAGCGGCAGTGACATCCAGCATGTCTGGACCAGCAGCCGCTGCCTTCGACTCATCAGGACGTGCAACGAACTCTGGACTGTCGGGACCTGTAGCAGTAGCTGCACAATGGGCTCCCGTAGTGCACATGGCCAGCATGATGGAGAAGGACAACAATCTGCTATTATCCATCCTGCTCATAGATTTGTGTAATGAAGGCACCTAGCAAGTCCCTCACTCTCATAAGAACTGTGTCGGGGACCCTATACCACAAGGTGAAGCATGATGGAGCAGGACCACGATCTGCTATTATCCATCCTGCTCATTGATTTGTGTAATGAAGACACCTAGCAAGTCCCTGATTCTCATAAGAATTGCGCTGGGGGCCCTGTACCACAAGGTGCACAACAGTACTGGTCACCAATATACGCACCATCCCAGAACATCCTAGTGTTTCTGCAAAGATAGAGTGTTGATGTTGAAGATGAGAAGCTGCAGATTTCTCTCGATGCTCTATTGCTTTCACTCCAACTTATAGGTCAACAACTAGCAATTCAAAGCACTTAAATATTGGTATAGAAACATCAGTGAACACTGACTGGAATGCTGTGTTATAGATCGAAAAAGCCTCGAGAAGTGTTTAAGTGTGCTTTACAGAGTTGGAATGGGAAGAACTGTGTCATGTAGAACACTATATCAACCAACATATGACCTCCCAATATTCTCCATCCCCAGACATTTACAGCACTGGTCTGATGCTATCTTTAACATCATTGCACGACGGCGTGACACTCATAGTGAAATCTGGATGTCGATCCATTTATCTACAACATCCAACAATTAAAAATTTGTTTGGTCTATGAACGGTGCCATCACTTGTGATGGAAAGAATGAACCATGAGCTGCATTGTGTTCAAATTGTGTATAAACACACTGTAAACTGTCTCTGTATATAGTTTGCATGCAGATGATTTTGAACAGTGTATCAATGCAATTGGGCCATGGCTGGCTCGTGTTCTGCTATGCATTAAACCATGGTTGCTGTTCTGTGATTAGTCTCACGGTTATCGCGATTATGATGTTATCCTCTCTCTCTCTCTCCGCGAGTCGCAGCAGCAGCGTGTTTCGATATTCGCACCCTTGTACTATCTTTGGCCTCGCGCTTACAGTTTTCGGCTGTGCCATGTGCGGGCAGTTGGTCAGGTGGCGTGGAACAGTGATGAAGTCTCTGTGGATCGTGTCTGGCCGCGGCCGCTGGCGGCGTCCATACGCGGTCGGAGTGTGAGGGGCTGTTCCTATTGCTACGAGGTCCGTGGCTCACCGATCCTGAACACGAAAGTTGAGTTTTTACTTAATCTAAGAGCCAGCCCCAACTGTGTCGTTTGAATTTCGTTGTGGGCTGTTGGCACATTCCCGCGAGTAACAACGTGCGTTTTCAAGTTGGCGTAATTCTAACTCGATTATTTTGAACTGAAGTGCACCAGCGGAATCTTCTGTCTTGTGGCCGATAACGTTCATGTTACCTGCCCTGGCCGTTGACGTAAATTGAGGCAGTGTATTTTCCTCATTGTGTTATGGCTGGCCACCACGGTGTGTAGTTTGACAGCTGAATGTCTAATTCGTTGTGGGCGCCGATACCTTCTGCGTTGTTCCATTGAGCTCCCTGTTGTGCGCTGGTCGGGTGGAGCGGAAGTTATCCTGTCCCTTGGTCCGTTGAAAGTCTGTCGGTTTGGTTGCCGTCGGATTGAGAATTGTTGAGTCGACTGCCTGTCTCACCTAAGGGAGCGTTAGTACTTTAATTCCAGGCCGACTCTTTGAAACTTCTGAGCGCCGTTTGATGTTCTGCATTTTATTATTTGTCTTTGTTGTTTGTTTATGTATGGCTTCTAGCCGATTTTAAATTAAAATTGTTTGCCCTTAAGTCATGAGATTGTTCGGGCGTCATCCTGATTTAAAGAAATTTTAGGATAAGGCCTTCTGTATTTTAAAATTCAAATTCCTGTTTTGAGCTTTATGTTATTGGCCTTCAGCCGATTTTGCGTTAAAGTTGTTTAGCTCTTATGGTGTGAGATTTTTTGGGCCTTCAGCCTAATGTAGAGAAATGTTTTAAGATAAGACCTTCTGCCCTTCAGATTCAAATTCCTGTTTTTGAGTCTTAAGTTACTGGCCTTTTAAATTAAGTTTGTTTTGCCCTTAAGGCGTGAGATTGTTTGGGCCTTCAGCCTAATTTAGAGAAACGTTTTAAGATGAGGCCTTCTGCCTTTTAAAATTCATATTCTTGTTTTTGAGGCTTAAGTAATTGGCCTTCAACCGGTTTAGTTAAAGTTGTTTTGTCCTTGAGGCGTGAGATTTAATGGCACATTTAGCCGGGAATTAAGTTCTTAAATTAATGTTTTGCTTTCTCTTTTTTTAATGTTTTCTTTACTCTTGTAATGTTTGTCAAATGAATAAGGTAGTATGTTTGAGTGAATCTGACAGCCACTCATTGTAGCCCCTTTCCACGAATTAAACTATCGGTCCTGTCATGCAGGTATAGCAGGGGATTTCAGCAATGTCAAAAGAAGAATCAAAAGATATACCCATCATTTTGGAAGAAATACTCTTAGAATTTACTGTTTACAGGAAGCAGTTATTTAGCAAATGCTATAAAAATGAATCAGTTGTTTTTGTTGTTGATGTAATTCAGTCTCTCTGTCATTGATGAAACGAAAACAAAATATACCCTGAAGCGCCAAAAAAACTGATAGGGTCATGCATATTCAAATACACAGATATATAAACAGGCAGAAAATGGCACTGCGGTCGGCAACGCTTATAGAAGACAAAAAATGTCTGACGCAGTTGTTAGATCGGTTACTGCTGCTACAATGGCAGGTTATCGAGATTTAAGTGAGATTGAACGTAGTGCTATAGTCGGCGCATGAGCGATGGGACACAACATCTCCGAGTTAGAGATGAAGTGGGGATTTTGCCGTACGACCATTTTACGAATGTACCGTGAGTGTCAGGAATCTCGTTAAACATCAAATATCTGACGTCGGCGCGGCCGGAAAAAGATCCTGCAAGAACGGGGCACGGAACAACTGAAGAGAATCGTTCAACGTGACAAAAGTGCAACCCTACATCTACATCTACATACATACTCCGCAATCCACCATACGGTGCGTGGCGGAAGGTATCTCGTACCACAACTAGTATCTTCTCTCCCTGTTCCAAATAGAACGAGGGAAAAATGACTGCCTATATGCCTCTGTACGAGCCCTAATCTCTCTTACCTTATCTTTTTGGTCTTTCCGCGAAATATAAGTTGGCGGCAGTAAAATTATACTGCAGTCAGCCTCAATTGCTGGTTCTCTAAATTTCCTCAGTAGCGATTCACGAAAAGAATGCCTTATTTCCTCCAGACTCCCAACCGAGTTCCTGAAGCATTTCCGTACATTGCTGCAGATTTCACTTCAGGACCATCAATAAATGTCAGTTTCCAAACTATTCAACGAAACATCATCGATATGGGCTTTCTCAGCCGAAGGCATGCTTGTGTATCATTGATGACTGCACGAAGTAAAGTTTACACCTCGCCTGGGCCTATCAGAACTGACATTGGACTGTTGAGAACTGGAAACATGTTACGGTCGGACGAGTCTCGTTTCAAATACTACCGAGGAGGTGGACAAGCCCATGAATACATGGGCCCTGCATGTCAGCAAGGGACTGTTTAAGCTGATGGAGGCTCTGTAATGGTGTGGGGCGTATGCAATTGGATTGATATGTTACCCCTGATACATCTAGATACGACTCTGATAGGTGACATATACGTAACCATCTGTCTGATCATCTGCATCGATTAATGTCCATTGCGAATTCCGACGAACTTGGGCAATTCCAGCAGGACAATGCTGGGATGCCTTCCAAGGTGCTGTTAAAAAGAGATCTCCACCCCCCCCCCCCAAATCCCATACTCTTACGGATTTATGAACTGCCCTGCAAAATTCACGGTGTCAAATCCTTCACGCATTACTTCAGACATTAGTCGAGCCCATGTCACGTCGTGCTGCGTCATTTCTACGTGCTCGCGGGGGCCCTACGCAGTATTACGCAGGTGTACCAGTTTCTTTGGCTCTAAAGCGTATATGTAGAACCGTAAATCTCCGTTGTTTTTCTTCTTTATCTAACCAGACAATATATAATGTAAAGTGTAGCCATTATAGCTCAGTCAGTAAGACAACTGTGATCTTGTAGCTACATATATTACTATTACAAGTGTTTGTTTTTCTATAAAAGCCCATTGCACACCAAATCGTGATGTATTCGTGTCATGGCAGTGTGAGTGATGCGTCAGGACTTTGTTGTAAGATAATGGTCCTGTGACGGTGTAGAAGAAGACCACAATAATAATAATAATAATAATAATAATAATAAGACTGGTTACTCCTACCTGACGACATAAGAGTGATAATTGTGGGTCCATCTAATTGTGGCAAGGCAAGGCAAATGTCCTCATATCACTACTAACACACAGTGATGAAATCCGCTTTCAGCTTTCATGATATTCGGTCAATGTAGTCAAATTCCTCCACCAGAAAAAGTGAAGGCAAACACTTTGTATTTGATGGTGTTTCTGTGGAAAACAAAGATCAAATTATATGATATTTCACCTTTAGTCGTCGTATAGGCATTGATGTATTTTATTTGAGTCAGACACATCCCAGAAGCCCAAACTAGTTGGTGAGGGCTAATGCAAACCTCATTATAACCTTCACACAAGACAATTCGAATCTAAAACACATTTACCAGGAACATGTAGGAACCAACATGTCATTCAATGATTTTGTAAACATATATGCAGTAACTCTCTTTCAAATTCTGAAGGTGGCAGGGGTCAAATACAGGGAGCCGAAGGCTATTTACAATTTGTACAGAAACCAGATGGCAGTTATAAGAGTCGAGGGACATGAAAGGGAAGCAGTGGTTGCGAAGGGAGAGAGACAGGGTTGCAGCCTATCTCCCATGTTGTTCTATCTGTATATTGAGCAAGCAGTAAAGGAAACAAAAGAAAACTTCGGAATAGGAATTAAAATCCATGGAGAAGAAATAAAAACTTTGAGGTTCGCCGATGACATTGTAATTCTGTCAGAGACAGCAAAGGACTTGGAAGAGCAGTCGAACGGAACGGACAGTGTCTTGAAAGGAGGATATAAGATGAACATCAATAAAAGCAAAACGAGGATAATGGAATGTAGACTAATTAAATCGGGTGACGCTGAGGACATTAGATTAGGAAATGAGACACTTAAAATAGTAAATGTGTTTTGATGTTTGGGGAGCAAAGTAACTGATGATGGTCGAAGTAAAGGGTATAAAATGTAGACTGGCAATGGCAACGAAACATTGAGTATGGATTTAAGTGTCAGGAAGTCGTTCCTTAAAGTAATTGTATGGAGTGTAGCCATGTATGGAAGTGAAACATGGACGATAAGTACTTTAGACAAGAAGATAATAGAGGCTTAGGAAATGTGGTACTACAGAAGAATGCTGATGATTAGGTGGGTAGATCATGTTACAAATGAGGAGGTACTGAATAGAAATGGGGAGAAGAGAAATCTGTGGCACAACTTGACTAGAGGATCGGTTGACAGGACATGTTTTGAGGCATCAAAGTACCACGAATTTAGTATTGGAGGGCAGCGTGGAGGGTAAAAATCGTAGAGGGAGACCAAGAGATGAATACACTAAGCAGATTCAGAAGGATGTAGGTTGCAGTAGGTACTGGGAGATGAAGCAGCCTGCACAGGATAGAGTAGCATGGAGAGCTGCATCAAACCAGTCTCTGGACTGAAGACCATAACAACAACAACATATTCAGATTGTTCGAATCACACACAGTACGGGTTTCTTGCTATTGATAAATCAAGATAACTGACGACGGCAGATATAGAAAGAACGACCTGCAGAGAATTGATGAATGGTGTAGGCTCTGTCAGGTGACTCTAAACGTAAATAAATGTAAGAATTGTACATACATAGGAACATAAATTAACTACTGTACAGTTACACTATTGATGACAAACAGCTATAGACAGCATCTACCGTAAAATATCTAGGCATAATTATCCAGAGCGACCTTAAGTGGAATCACCAGATAAAATTGATAATGGGAAAAGCAGACGCCAGATTCATCGGAAGAATGTTAAGGAAATGTAACTCATCCACGAAAGAAGTGTTTTATAAAGCGATTATTCTCACGATTCTTAAGTATTGTTCATTTAGCTGGGATCCCTATGAGGTAGGACTGATAGAGGAGGTAGAGAAGATTCAACGAAGAGTGGCGGTTTCGTCACGGGATCGTTTAGCTGGCGAGAGAGCGTTACGTAGATGCTAAACAAACTCCACTGGCAGACGCTACAACAGAAGCGTTGTGCATCACGGAGAGATTTACTATTAGAATTTCGGGACAGCACTTCTCAGTAGGTGTCGGACAACATATTACTTCCCCCCAAATACATTTCACGTATTGACAAGGAGGAGAAAATACGAGAAATTAGTGCCAATACAGAGATTTACCGACAATCATTCTTCCCACGAACTATTCACGAGTGGAACAGGGTTGGAGGGATCAGATAGTGATACCGAAAGTACCCTCCGCCACACACCATTAGGTGGCTTGCGGCGTATTATATAAAAAAGTTACGAGTATGTCAGTATGCATCAAACCATGGACAAGTTGGCAGATATTTCAGGCACTCAGCCCTATACGACAGGTGTGCTAAGACAGGGAATGCGTTTGTACATAGACCGAAACTTTCAGTCTCACGAACCCTCTGAGACTGGTCAACGAATCAGATGCAAGAAACGTTTAAACTAGTTACTGAATCTCTCGATGAACTCTCAGTGGAATTACACAACGACAATTACGATGCTATTACCGGTTTCATTAACTGTCACAGCGATGCTAGAATAGACAAAATATTTGGTGTCAGTGGTGAAAAACCACACTTGTTGGGTATACAACCTCTAACTTTAAATGAGGAAACAGAACAGAAAGGGGATAGAGAATTTCTAACAGCACCAGGTGTATTGAACTTCATTGTTCCAAAACCTACAAAAACAGTAAAATTTTTACCCAAAGATCTGGAGTTTGTGGTGAAATACTAGAACTGTCCGGTGTACATAGGAAAGCTGGAAAACAACGCAGTGCGAAATACAGAGACATTACAGAACGACTATTATTGGGTGATTGGTGTAGCAGTTGTGATGGTATTGACATTCAGCATAGAAGTGTTATAAATCAGCTCCCTCAGTATACACTCCTGGAAATTGAAATAAGAACACCGTGAATTAATTGTCCCAGGAAGGGGAAACTTTATTGACACATTCCTGGGGTCAGATACATCACATGATCACACTGACAGAACCACAGGCACATAGACACAGGCAACAGATCATGCACAATGTCGGCACTAGTACAGTGTATATCCACCTTTCGCAGCAATGCAGGCTGCTATTCTCCCATGGAGACGACCGTAGAGATGCTGGATGTAGTCCTGTGGAACGGCTTGCCATGCCATTTCCACCTGGCGCCTCAGTTGGACCAGCGTTCGTGCTGGACGTGCAGACCGCGTGAGACGACGCTTCATCCAGTCCCAAACATGCTCAATGGGGGACAGATCCGGAGATCTTGCTGGCCAGGGTAGTTGACTTACACCTTCTAGAGCACGTTGGGTGGCACGGGATACATGCGGACGTGCATTGTCCTGTTGGAACAGCAAGTTCCCTTGCCGGTCTAGGAATGGTAGAACGATGGGTTCGATGACGGTTTGGATGTACCGTGCACTATTCAGTGTCCCCTCGGCGATCACCAGTGGTGTACGGCCAGTGTAGGAGATCGCTCCCCATACCATGATGCCGGGTGTTGGCCCTGTGTGCCTCGGTCGTATGCAGTCCTGATTGTGGCGCTCACCTGCACGGCGCCAAACACGCATACGACCATCATTGGCACCAAGGCAGAAGCGACTCTCATCGCTGAAGACGACACGTCTCCATTCGTCCCTCCATTCACGCCTGTCGCGACACCACTGGAGGCGGGCTGCACGATGTTGGGGCGTGAGCGGAAGACGGCCTAACGGTGTGCGGGACCGTAGCCCAGCTTCATGGAGACGGTTGCGAATGGTCCTCGCCGATACCCCAGGAGCAACAGTGTCCCTAATTTGCTGGGAAGTGGCGGTGCGGTCCCCTACGGCACTGCGTAGGATCCTACGGTCTTGGCGTGCATCCGTGCGTCGCTGCGGTCCGGTCCCAGGTCGACGGGCACGTGCACCTTCCGCCGACCACTGGCGACAACATCGATGTACTGTGGAGACCTCACGCCCCACGTGTTGAGCAATTCGGCGGTACGTCCACCCGGCCTCCCGCATGCCCACTATACGCCCTCGCTCAAAGTCCGTCAACTGCACATACGGTTCACGTCCACGCTGTCGCGGCATGCTACCAGTGTTAAAGACTGCGATGGAGCTCCGTATGCAACGGCAAACTGGCTGACACTGACGGCGGCGGTGCACAAATGCTGCGCAGCTAGCGCCATTCGACGGCCAACACCGCGGTTCCTGGTGTGTCCGCTGTGCCGTGCATGTGATCATTGCTTGTACAGCCCTCTCGCAGTGTCCGGAGCAAGTATGGTGGGTCTGACACACCGGTGTCAATGTGTTCTTTTTTCCATTTCCAGGAGTGTATATAAAACGACGACCCCGACGAGTTAACAGATGGACTACTACAACTGCTCGTGGCATCAGTTGCTGCACGCAGTACCGCTCATTCGAATGAGGTTGTCTCAGTCATTTCAAACCTTAGAGAAAGAGGTATAGTTCAATGAGTATGTTGACAGAAGTTCAAGAACTGCACAAACCAACACACAAAACGTATCCTCGAGGCATGTTATGATTAAAGGTTTCGTTGGCTTACTGCAGGCTGATTTTGTAGATATGAGGGAATATTCACAAGAGAATAATAGATTCAAATACGTTTTAATGGTCACTGATACGTACTCCAGATTTGCCTGGATATTACCTGCTTAAACGAGAATGGAGAGACGTAAAGCGGATGATCTGAGCGTTTGTGACAGACAGGGACGAATCAATACCCGGACAGACAAACCGGTCATGCTGAAGAGTTTTACAACAGGTATTTCAAGAGCGTGATGCAGCGGTATGCAATACATCACTACTCAACATTCACCCACCTGAAGGCGAGTATTGTCGAACGTCTAACAGATCAATAAAAGGTCAAATGTTGATTGTTTTAATCTTCGTGGCTCAAACAAATGGACAGGTATCCTCCCAGAAATAATTGCACAGTATTATTGAACCAAACAGATCACATGAAAATGAGGCCAATTGATGTACGTGATAATGCACTCATGGATACAGTGTACTATCGTATTAAAATGCTGGATCCATGTAAACAGAAATTTAATGTGGGTGATTAGACATGTATCTCAAACCATCAGACGGATTTTGAGAAGACATATCTCCCAAACCAGTCGAGTGAGATGGTCACAGTTTCCAAGGTGCAGGAATCGAATCCCAGAAGCTACATAGTAAAGGACAGCAGTGGCACTGAAATTTCAGGACGCTTTCCCCCCCTAGGAAATGCGGAAGAGCTCAGAACTATACGTATTTCACGTAGAGCTTGTCATGAGACATCGAGGAAATGAGACACTAGTTAAATGGCTTGGTTTTTAAGCAACACAAAACAGCTTGATTGACGCTGACAAATTGCTATCTAATGAGGTGCACAGAGCACAACCCTGCACAGTAGCGTAACATGCTTGATAGGGGAAGCATTATGGGAGACAGTGGTATTATCGACAAACTTCTCGTAGAATTGCTCATTCAGGGGTACAATTCCGTTGACCTGGTACAAGCTTCAAAAACGTAAACATCAGTAAACTTCAATATGAAATAAAGACAACAAGCGCAACGATTGACTTTGACGAGAAAGTATCAATAGAACAGCAACTGGGTTTCACAAAAGGCTAGGTTTTGAAGAAGGTTCCTAATAAATTCTGCAGAACTGACGAGTTAGTGGGTATCCTCCCTGTCACTACAGTCCGTGTCTAGCGTAACATTGCAACAAACTCTTATCTCAACAACAGTCTGATTCATACAATTTATGAGTTTAAGATGGGTGCGACCCCTGCAAATGCAATTTACCTCCAAGTAACAGTTCACACTCTGTATTATTTGGAACTACATGTTGTTGACCTAGGTAATTAACTTGTTGATTTTCGAGATGAGGAAATCATTTTATGGCTACGTCTAAATCGGAACCAGCAGCGACCTTGAAAGTGCAGAGCCCCAGAAGTGGTGGTGGCCTGCACCCAGACGGGACCTGTTGGACGTAGAATCGACTACCTTCAACCAGTCAAGGATCACAGCATCGCCATATCGTTAGCGAAAACAGGATGTGCGTAAGGTATAAAACCAAAGTGCACAACGTGCAGTGAGACACTTCACAACGGTACAGCAAGTTAATAGCACATGCAAGCTAAGAGTTTCTTAAATCAATGTGTTTGAAGCCACACAATGACGTCAATTGATATAACTAGCCCAGTGGCATATGACGAGCGTATTTTACGCCAGGAATACGTCTCATATAAATCTTACGCATCAACCACATTTAACAAGAACGATGAAATTAGGATTGCCATCCTACTCCAAGACGCTTTAACCCTCCCGTTTCAGAGTTTCATATACCCTGATCGATCGTTTACGAAAATGGATGGTACTGTTGCAGTGGCATCGAACCATATAACTAATGCTTCTGTTTCTCGAGATGTTATATGAACTTATCGAGGGCGAGATTGACCGTAGACGCAGTGTAGGTATAATATCAACTTTTAAAAAGCATGGCTCTTCTTCTTCCTCAGATCTGAACGATTTAGGGTAAGCTGGATGGTTCATTGACCAGGCATTGGATATTACAGTGGAAGAGAATATGAGGTTTACCGCCTGTATGTCTTTAAAAATGCTTATGGGATATTTTGGGGACATGCGGCGAATTGTTCTGAATAGTAAACAGGAACTTATTCTGGTGCTGAGTACAGTGGACAACAAATCATCCACTCAAGGGGCTCAAGAGGAGAACGAGATCGCTATCAATAAAATAATATGCAAAACCCCACATAACAGTGTTAAGTGAGCAGCGTTTGAAGCTTTTAAAAGTTCTGAATGCTGGTGTATTAGTACCCTTATGTTTCCATTCATGTGAGGTTTTCAATTACCCTGTGCTACCGGCTATAAGCAGATAAACCATCCGCCGCTCAGCTGGATACGTCCACGTTCATCATACTTGTGTTTCAGACCAATAGAAGAGGGAATACAGCAAATGATTCCACCAAATTTGATAATTGCTGGTTATCTAATGCCAGAGTCTACCAGAACTCGGAATTCTACTCATATGATAATTTACACTTGCGGTGGGATAAAAATGTTTACAGTCTAGTATTTGACATTTATGCAAGGTTACGTGCTTCATACTATGAAAAGGATGGATGTCTGCTCAGTCCGCGGAAACTGAAGGATCTGGTGCCAACCATCGTAATAGACTGCTAAAAACAGGAGGAGGTAATTAAAAGTGGACCTATAGACGTATGAATTGAATTTGAGTCTTCGGCAAATTTCCCAGAACACACTGCAATGTATGTTTTAGTTCCACATGACCGTCTGGGTAACTACTGCCCGCTTACATTGGTACTGTGCGTACAGCAGTACAAATGAACAGGTGCTGTGCCAAATCCAGAGCAAACTACGATATTATCTCAAGGTGCGAACATCACTGTAAAAGCTCAGGCTTTCTATGAAGGTAGACTGTTTATATTTGAAGACGTTGGATTCGTAGCATAGACAGAAGATGACGAATGATAGAGACATCCTCAGTAAACACTGCATCACCGATGCCATTCAAGGATGCGAAGTGCGCTAAAACGTGGATGACTACAAAGTAGTTAACACATTTCTACCATCGAATTACTGGGATTATCCTCGCATACACTATAACGCAATGGTGACGTCGCTTCTACTATTCGAACACAGAGATAATATCATTTACACAAAGGGGAAGGAGAGAAGATCTCATGGATGCGTTGAATCTTCAAGCTTCCTGCCATACAAGATCTGTAATTCTACTGCTCTCCATAGACTCAAGAATATGTGTGACAATAGTGTCTGCTTATGAAATTGTAAAATTACTTTTAAGATGGATAAGAAATAAATTATTTTTTACTCCACACTCTGTGTGTACTTCTTTTGCTAAATTCACCGTGCTCCCACTTTGACAGTATACCGTTTTGTCCAGATACTAAGCCTGTGGTTTTCTCAAAGGCCGGGGGATATAACTTTAGACATGTTACCTATGTGTCTTTGAAAGCGGACGTGGTCTTGTGTCCCCTATTTCCATAAGCCAATATGCGCAACATGATGGTGTAATCCCATGCAACCATTTATATATCTTGTTATCTTACATCTTAAAATTGATCAAGATAACAGCAATCATCTTAGAAAACTAACGTCATCTGTGCCATGTACATCTCTTACATATAATATGGAATAGGTGATAGATATTTTTAAGTAACAACAAGAAAGATTTATGGTAACGAATTTTTTTCTTTACTCAATTCACCCATATACAATTTGATTTTTGAGATGCAGTTCAGTTCTTGAGATACAACCCAGTTCTTGAGGCATAGACCTATTCTCTAGGCACAGTTCAGTTCTTAAGTTTTAACTTACATGATATTACTAATAAGTATGTAAAAACAACTCAACAGCAAGACTTGTTGATGATGTTTTTACTTTGTTTTCCAATAGCACTGGATGAGAATATTTTACAATTGTTTGTAAATCTACGCTAAAAACTAATGTGAAGATGCTTTGCTACTACAACTAAATTCCACAGCCCCAGTAGGTTGAACAATAATTCTGATTGACTGTGAGCTATATACATTTAAAAGCCGATCAGTCTTGGACAGCCAGTGGCAGCTAACAACTTAAAAAAACTATTCTGTTTACATGACACAAATGGTGCGTAGATTTATTCACATGTATGTACACGATACACATATGCCATGTATGAATAAATAAATATTTAGAAGATGTACATTTGTTTATTTCCTTTTTACATTTCTTAAACTTCTTTTTTTTACTTTTTTAATACTTTTTCACAGCACACACACACACACACACACACACACACACACACACAAACCATATGGTGTGCATATATTTATTTACAAGTGTGTGAACACAGTACATATTCCTCACATAAATAAATAAATAAATATTTACACAAAACACACACACAAACACACACACACTTATGCAGTTATTATACTATTCCACACTCACACACGCGCACTCACACACACACACACATACACACACACGCGCGCGCGCGCGCACACGCACATACATTCTCTCTCTCTCAATCTCTCCCTCTCACTCAGAGTAGCCCACCCATTCTCTCGCTACAAGTGAACTGTGTGAGTACAAATGACCCTTTTATCTTCATGAGACGAAAGACCGATTTTGGACTGCAGCACAGTGTACACTTCATATCCTCCCGACTGAATACTTGTTCGCTGTAACTTATACGGCGGCTGCAGTGCAGCACCTTGAACACTGTTCTACAGCCACTGCAAATAGTCTCTGACAGGACACTCGATACCATATGATGCATATCCTTAGCCTACCTCTGCCTGACACCTTCCAATATGCGACAGGCATACATTTTTTATCACAGGTGTACAGACTCCACAATCAGCAGTCCATTCGCCTCGTCATTCACACGGCTGATAACCTTCTTGCTCCATGGAATAACACCATAAGGGTTATCTGCCATGTATGAAGACATGTCGAATTCATTACCGTACTACCTCATTACTTGAAATGGATTGCAGTTCTTCACACAACAGATGAAGATATCTACATCCATACAAAGCAATTTAGGATCTGTGAAAAGAGTTTTCGCAAACTCATAATGAAAGCAGTACATGAGGAGATTGGATGTATCTAGTGTGCACATCCCCACATAAATAGGCTCCATAAACACTACTGCTGTCTTTGCCATCTCCACAGCAACGAAGTTCGTATTAAATATGGTGACCCGTTTAATATTTTGTCGTAGATTTTCTTACACCCCAAAGCCCGTTTCATTGAGTTATATTTAAAATTTCACGTCGTTCCCTCAAATTTCCCATTGTTTCTTCAGATATTTCATTATTCATTAATTTAAAAAATCTTTCTCAAAGTCACACGTTGCAGAATCTCACTGTCTCATATTCAAATCAATATAGTCCTTCAATCAGGGGGGTGCTCAAAAGAAATAGCCTGGGTGACTCTAACTAGTCCCATCCCAAAGCTGAGACACTGCTGGAGATTACGATAATTAATAAATATCTGCTTAATCCCAAGCATTGCTTCAGTTTTGCGGAGGAGGCTTCTCGTGGAACTAGTTGCTCAGAACACAGCGGGAAATTGGCGTGTGTATCACGCAAACTAATACCGTATGTGTGTTCTGTGTCCACCACATACTCCACATCTGAATTAGTCGCCATAACCCCCTTGATGTTTACATCTAATTTCTTGCATTAGTTTTTGGGCATCCGTCTAAACTCGCCAATCGGCAGTGATGAGTGCGGTGAGTGCCTCTATAAGTTATTTACATCCAGGTACGTGATGTAAATCGAATCAACGGATTTGCTGAACCTATCATCCAACCGTGGGTTATTTGCCTTGACGTGCCTAAGGACGCATTGACAAAGTCCCCCAAGGAAACTTCACTCAAAGAAAAGAAGCATCTCAGCATTCGTCAATAGTACGACGCTGTGCTTTGTTTTTTTGAGCATTGGATCCCAAGACAACCCAGGTGACATGCAATAAAATAAAATATGTGGTAATGCATAAAATCCACAATTTATCTTGTGTGTATTCTGCTAAAGTGGAGATACTGAATTCCCGCAGACACTCATGTCATGTTCATACCTGGGGTTCGATATGGCATAGCCTGCAATGGTTCCGGAGAATACAGTTATGTCGTGTAGCCAGGTTTCGTTGAGTTTTGCTGTACTATCTGTATAGTCATATGGGAAAATCCCCATCTTAGTCACAAGGTCCTAGGTGGTTCCATTTACCGGATCATAGACGTGTTTGGATTTGAGCCCGTGGTCTGGGGGTAGCATCTTCGATTCATAATAAGAAAACGTTCGAATACCGTCGCTGATTAATTTTGATTAGTAATCCGCATTGGCGGCCGAAGACTTCCGATGCAAGACGTCACACTCATCCTGCCAAGGGCCTTGTCAAAGAGGGCGGAGGAGGGGACAGAAGTTCAGGGCACTCTCTTGTCCTAGGGGTGGGAAACTGCCCCTAAAGGCGGAAGAACCAGCAAAGATGAACGGCATGAGGATGCAGAAGGCAATGGAAGCCACTGCATTAAAGAAACGTAACGTGTATCCACAGGACATGTGGCCTGTAGTGAAGAAGTGTCATGATGATCTCCCAATTGGCAAAAGATACCGGATTAGTACCCCATTCAGATCTACGGGAGGGGACGGCCAAGGAGGAGGTTACCATGAGGAAACGACTGCATAATCAACGGAATTATAATGTTCTACGACCAGGGGTGTGGAATGTCAGAAACTTGAACGTGGTAGGGAAACTAGAAAATCTGAAAAGGGAAATGCAAAAGCTCAATAGTAGAAGTCATTGAAGTGAAGTAGAAAAAAGAGAAGGATTTCTGTTCAGGTGAGTATAGGGTAATATCAACAGCAACAGAAAATGGTATAACTGGAGTAGAATTCTTTATGAATAGACTGGTAAGGCTGAGAGTGTGTTACTGTGAACAGTTCAGTGATAGAGTTGTTCTTATCAGAATCGCCAGCAAACCAACACCGACAACTATGGATCAGGTATACATGCCGACGTCGCAAACTGAAGGTGACAAGATGGACAAAGTGTATGACCATATTGAAAAGGTAATGCAGTACGTTAAGGGAGACTAAATCCAATTGTCATAGGAGACTGGAATGCAGTTGTAGGGGAAAGAGTAGAAGCAAAGTTTACAGGAGAATATGGCTTGGGACAAGGAATGGGAGAGGAGAAAGAATAATTGAGTTCTGTAACACGTTTTAGCTAGTAATGGCGAATACTCTGTTCTAGAATAACAAGATGAGGAGGTATACTTGGAAAAGGCCGGGTTTTACGTGACGATTTCAGTTAGATTACATCATGGTCAGACAGAGATTCGAAATCAGATACAGGATTGTAAGGCATACCCAAGAGCAGACATAAGACTCAGATCACAATATAGTAGTGATGAAGAGTGAGCTGAAGTTCAAGACTTTAATCAGAAGAATCAGTACGCAAAGAAGTTGGATACGAAAGTACTAAGGAATGACGAGATACGGTTGAAGCTCTCCAAGGCTATAGATACCTGACCTGAAGAAAAATCTTTGAAAGAACGACACAGTTCCGATGAATGGTTATAATTGTTTGTTTGTCTGAGGTCTTGGAAATTCGTCAATCACTTTTAGCTTCTTAGAATAAAACACTATACGAGTACCTGTAGGTGAAATTATGTATCGTAGAAACTTCGTCTCTTGTCGGCTGAATTTTTTCAAGGCCCGTCATTACAGCTGCATCTGCGAACTTTCGCAATACCTTTTATAGGATCTCAAGGTGTTTCTCCTTCGTGGACGCTGAAATCAGCAGATCATCTAATTAAAATGTCACTTAATCAAGTAGTTCTGGTCATATCACTGTATCACGTACGGTGATAAAGACTCCGGAACTTAAGTTCGGTCCTAACTGCAAAACCCGAAAATGATAATTTCACCAACAAAATTTAAACCCAACATATTTCCTAGAATCTTTTGCCAATAAGATTTGCAGTACAAGGATTTTAAGTTCACCGAGGTGAGGAATTTAACACCAAAGAACTTCTGTATTTGTACTTCTGTATTTGTTCTTCTAGACCCTCTGGTCTAGTAAGTACAGTCAAGTTTATTTCGTTTATCTCTCTGGCGTCCAGAACTAAACGTAACTTTCCACCAGCCTTCGCCTCGGCAACTGAAGGGTTCCTACATGGTGGTAGTGAAGGTTCGATGAGACGCCCTCATCAATCTTTCGGATTTCTTTGGTAAAATCCTCTCTATTGGCCCACAGAACTGAATAATTAGCATGAGAATATGTATCGTGTGGCACCACTTCAGTTTGTTACTCCTGCCCTTTGATGATAGCGTGTTTCTCAGAATTCATATAGAAGGTGTTTCAAATCATCTTGTTGGGTAGTGGATGGGTAATCTGATTCACGAGTCTTTAACTCGACAGCTTCCCCAATCTGGGACGCCTTGCTTTCCCATCGTGTGAGTATTGTTGCAAATATGCAGTGCACTAGACCTCCTACATACAATCTTAACATTTCGACAGTATCTACCATGCTTTTCTTTCGTCCTAACTAATGCCAGTGGTACTCTTTTGCCTCGGTTGATTATAGTGATCTCTCTACGAGCCATCATTATACCTGAACATATGAACGTCATTGCTGATTTCGTGAGGCGTTTTGTTCTCACTGTTCCGTACGACCAACAACGGAGAGCAAATTGCTGCCGATTCTAGTTTATCTGAGCAGATGTACTACGTTGGTGAATATCTGCTACGTCCACAGGTCGCACATTTGGACTGTTGTTGGTGTTGTTCCACTGAGGTGCTCAAAAAATGGTTCAAATGGCTCTGCGCTCTATGAGACTTAACATATGAGGTAATTAGTCCCCTAGAACGTAGAGCTACTTAAACCTAACTAACCTAAGGACGTCACACACATTGATGCCCGAGGCAGGATTCGAACCTGTGACCGTAGTGGTCGCGCGGTTCCAGACTGAAGCGCCTAGAACCGCTCGGCCACACCGGCCGGCACTGAGGTGCCTGCGGATTTAATCCCATTACACTATCCTTATTACTGAAATCTGGAGCAGAATAGCCTCCATGCTTCGAGTTTTCCTGTTTTGGGTTCTTGTTTGGACTTCAGTCACTCCTACCCTTGTGTCACCTCTCCCTGTTAAATAAGTGGTTGTTGCCATTAGTACTACGTCCATTATGTGGTCTATTATTATTATTATTTTCATTTTTATTACGCTAATCATTTTTTCGGTTACCATTGCCATTGTTATGCGGCGAGTGGTTCCATTTGCCACGTTTAGATAGTCATAAATTTTCACTACTGTGCTCGCTACTACGCTTTAAATCGTCTTGTATTAAATCCGTAGAGTCGCACACAGGCATAACAGTTCTGTGTCACTCCCAGACACGTTTATCAGTTTCTCCTTTATTTTGTGAGGGTGTCTTGCCTTCGAAAATCTAATAATATCTCTGTTGGAGATTAGCTCATCCCAACAGCGAGTCTTATTGATATATTCTTCAAAATGTTTTTTGAGTGTCCCTTGCTGAGGACTATGAAGTTCTGGCGAATGCACCTGTTTGCTTAAACGTTCCTAAATCCCGTTCGACCAAAATTTGCCAAGATTGCCATTTCAAACATTTATTGCGTTTCGCAAGTTTCAGAAGTAAATCTGTGTTGCCCACAATGCGGGTTCTCACTGGACGTGATGTCGAGTGAAATGTATTTGTTGCCTCTCATTCCATGTTTTGGGCAAGATATTTTGAAAACTACGTATGAAAACTACAGGGAGTACAGATTTTTCCTCATCCACAAATGGCTGAAACTGAGTCATCTTTAACAGACTTTCTCCCAGCGCCAATTCTGAATTTGGAGGCACTGCCTCCGTAACCGAATTGTCTTGCATCGGACAGTGACTGTAACTGCACGAATGATGCATTTTGTTGCATCTGCCCACACGGTAAGTTACAGATGTTCCGCTGCATTTGTGCGCACGGATAGCTGCATATGTTTTGTTGTCTTAGTTCGCTCGGGAAAGTGCATGCGTTACCATATCTATCTGTGCATGCCTAACGAACGTTCACACTCTGCTATTATCGTTCCTAGCACAGTTACCTGTACTTACACGCTCTGGAGCATTCCGCTGCCACTGTTGCGTTAATTTTGTTTCTCCGACACAAGTGTTGCAGACCTCAGATTTACAATGTGATTGTCGATGTTTTCTCCCCTTATGCGTAGGATCGCATTTCTGACTTGGGTTTCAACGTGATCAGCTATTTCGTTATATTAGGCTGCAACAATTGGTTAAAGCTACCATTATGTTTCTTAAACACCTTCCTAATATTTATTTCTACACTTTCATTATCTTCAGTAGCTAAATTACCAAACCCTTCGGTGATTTCTGCTAGATTCTCCTTTACCTTCAATTGCTCAGCCAGCAGTGCAGTTATTTGTGCAGACAAAGTTTGCACAGGTACTGGGAAATCTTTGTATGCTTCTCTATTTTATTTAGTTTCTTCTAGGATATTTTTCGCGTTCTTTCAGTAATCAGTCACCTTTTTTGTCGGTTTCGGTTTGTAACCGTTCGTGTTCTTCGTCTCTCTCTTGTAATGTACGTAAGAGCTCAGCGAAAGGATCAGCCATGGGTGAGCCAAGAGCCACATTGGGTAATCTGTCAGTCTCTCTATGATCACTTTGCTTTGTAGATGTAATATCACGATTGTTTTTCGTCGTACTGCCACTGGCAAAAGACGGTGACCCTATTTCACTTAGCATTTCGGAATCTGGCATATTGCCGACATCGGTAAATTCTTCCAAATTTTCAGATTCGTGCTCTGTTGGTGGCACAGTTTCAATATCAGATAAGACTTGGCTAGCTTGCTGTTCTACTTCTTTTCTTAATCGAACCATTTTAGCCACACGGACCACAGCAAGTCTTCGCAATACATACACAAATAAAAAATGGAATAAAACCTTACACAAAAAGTCACAGAACAAACACATATAAATGCCTCAGTGCTATTGACTGAAATATGTCACCTCCCTTACCGTAGTTCTGCCGTGGATCCACAATTAGTTATTTCTCGACAGTGAGAAATTATACGCTGCCCACCTTACCTTTACAGTGAACCTCTTGTTTGTGGTGTACAGTCCTAAACTTCCAGCTGACTTATTCCTCATGTCAGGCCTGATCTCTTTCTCAGGTGTAACATGCAACAAATGTATACAAATAAAATTATTCCTTTCAGAGGCTCCACTTTTGCACCATCCAACTGGAAAATATTATTATTTTGTTTTATTAGTTGGTGTCTTTTAGTACGAGATATTACGGTTGTCATGGACACAAAATGTTTTTGCAAGTGGTATACATTACAAATGTTTAAAGGCCGTACACTTTTTAAGATCACAAAGTTTAATACTTCGTCTGTAAATGTTAAAAAGTATTTCCGTGGGTTTTTGTTAGTACACTTTCGCATTACATGTAGGCCACAGAAATAAAATCTGTCCACTTTTCTACGGAGTACTTTATGTATTGAAAGTACTTGGAGAATAACTCTTTTCTTCCGGTACAAGTGAAATCAATTAAGCCTGTCTACGCAAGAAAAACAATCTCGCGGCGTTAAGCGTCTGTATCTACGTGCACATAGAGTATGAATTAGACATCCCAAAAACACAGTTTCAGTACTGCAAAATATCCTCCATAAATTAGTAATGTCGTGAAGGCTGAATACTTTTCATCTTTACACCAGCATAAGCTGACAATTAATTATTTTACCGTAAGTCTTGATCCAAGGCGTTATAGACTCTTAACTTCTCACATGCGTCAGTTCTATAGTATTTGTAGAAGTATATTTGTGATAGTCAGACCTCGGATCGCCTATGGAATCAAAATATAACAGTCCGTGCGCTGTAGGTTGAGCTATCTCATAAATAATTACTGAAAATTAAAATTTCCACTTAATGGTGGACAACAACGAGACCACCGATGTTATGTTCGTCTCCGCAGCAGCGTGTGCTAAAGATGCTTAAAACTCAAGAATTTGGCAAGATGGAATTACATTTCTGTAAACGAAAACGTAACCACTTTTACTACTAATTCATTCACTCTATTTCAGAATAAATCGAATTTAACGAAATAACAGACCGAGTACAGCAATTCGCCATTCTTCACATCGAGTTCATCAAATCAATAGCAAGTGAACAAAACATCAAGACACTAACAAGAGAGAGCAAAACGAACAGCACCCCGGGCGGTAATCTTACCGGACCATTATGTATACTAAATGGTAGTAGCCAGCGATTACATGTTGGATTCTTCTATACAGATCCTTGTCACAGTCTTTAGCATTCACTGGCGAAATATTCACTAAATGTACGTGATTACAGATTTCATTACTGTTTCTAGTATCAGAATAATATTTCACTTCTAACAAATATCCATATAGTTTGTGTATTTTATATTTAGATGTCAAAAGTATCCATGGGGATACTGTTGTTGATGTTGTGGTCTTCAGTCCTGAGACTGGTTTGATGCAGCTCTCCATGCTACTCTATCCTGTGCAAGCTTCTTCATCTCCCAGTACCTACTGCAACCTACATCCTTCTGAATCTGCTTAGTGTATTCATCTCTTGGTCTCCCTCTACGATTTTTACCCTCCACGCTGCCCTCCAATGCTAAATTTGTGATCCCTTGATGCCTCAAAACATGTCCTGTCAACCGATCCTCTAGTCAAGTTGTGCCACAAACTTCTCTTCTCCCCAATCCTATTCAACACCTCCTCATTAGTTACGTGATCTACCCACCGTATCTTCAGCATTCTTCTGTAGCACCACATTTCGAAAGCTTCTATTCTCTTCTTGTCCAAACTGGTTATCGTCCATGTTTCACTTCCATGCATGGCTACACTCCATACAAATACTTTCAGAAACGACTTCCTGACACTTAAATCTATATTTGATGTTAACAAATTTCTCTTCTTCAGAAACGATTTCCTTGCCATTGCCAGTCTACATTTTATATCCTCTCTACTTCGACCATCATCAGTTATTTTACTCCCTAAATAGCAAAACTCCTTTACTACTTTAAGTGTCTCATTTCCTAATCTAATTCCCTCAGCATCACCCGATTTAATTTGACTACATTCCATTATCCTCGTTTTGCTTTTGTTGATGTTCATCTTATATCCTCCTTTCAAGACACTGTCCATTCCGTTCAACTGCTGTTCCAAGTCCTTTGCTGTCTCTGACAGAATTACAATGTCATCGGCGAACCTCAAAGTTTTTAATTCTTCTCCATGAATTTTAATACCTACTCCGAATTTTTCTTTTGTTTCCTTTACTGCTTGCTCAATATACAGATTGAATAACATCGGAGAGAGGCTACAACCCTGTCTCACTCCTTTCCCAACCACTGCTACCCTTTCATGCCCCTCGACTCTTATAACTGCCATCTGGTTTCTGTACAAATTGTAAATAGCCTTTCGCTCCCTGTATTTTACCCCTGCCACCTTCAGAATTTGAAAGAGAGTATTCCAGTTAACGTTGTCAAAAGCTTTCTCTAAGTCTACAAATGCTAGAAACGTAGGTTTGCCTTTTCTTAATCTTTCTTCTAAGATAAGTCGTAAGGTTAGTATTGCCTCACGTGTTCCCACATTTCTACGGAATCCAAACTGATCTTCCCCGAGGTCCGCTTCTACCAGTTTTTCCATTCGTCTGTAAAGAATTCGTGTTAGTATTTTGCAGCTGTGGCTTATTAAACTGATAGTTCGGTAATTTTCACATCTGTCAACACCTGCTTTCTTTGGTATTGGAATTATTATATTCTTCTTGAAGTCTGTGGGTATTTCGCCTGTCTCATACATCTTGCTCACCAGATGGTAGAGTTTTGTCATGACTGGCTCTCCCAAGGCCATCAGTAGTTCTAATGGAATGTTGTCTACTCCCGGGGCCTTGTTTCGACTCAGGTCTTTAAGTGCTCTGTCAAACTCTTCACGCAGTATCTTATCTCCCATTTCATCTTCATCTACATCCTCTTCCATTTCCATAATACTGTCCTCAAGTACATCGTCCTTGTATAAACCCTCTATATACTCCTTCCACCTTTCTGCCTTCCCTTCTTTGCTTAGAACTGGGTTGCCATCTGAGCTCTTGATATTCATACAAGTGGTTCTCTTCTCTCCAAAGGTCTCTTTAATTTTCCTGTAGGCAGTATCTATCTTACCCCTAGTGAGACAAGCCTCTACATCCTTACATTTGTCCTCTAGCCATCGCTGCTTAGCCATTTTGCACTTTCTGTCGATCTCATACTACTGGGGATACTAGTACAGAATATCCCCAGGGGGTCATAAATCAATTAACAGAACAACTGGTTAAGCAGAGGTGGAAAGGGAAGTGTTAAGTGAAAAACCAATTAGCGGAACAGTAGGTAGGGGTCATATATCAATCAGCCGTCATAATTTATTTAATTTGCATGTCAATGTGATACCAAAACTGCTCCAAACCGCCTGTAGCCTACTGACGATGACTGCCAAAGGGGAGGTGACCATGACAAAAAGATTGAGTAACTACCGAAAGGATAACGTTCTGCGAGGCGTGGCATAGAGTGTCGAAACTTTGAACATGCTAGGGAAGCTATAAAATACGAAATGGAACAGGTTAAAGCTCATTCTAGTTATAGTGGGCGTCAGTGAAGGGAAATGGAAAGAAGACAAGGATTTTTGGTCAGGTGAGTATAGGGCGTTACAACATCAGCGGAAGTTGGTATAATGGGAGTAGCATTTATTGTGAATAGGAAGGAAGGAAGGCAGATTCGGTTTAACGCTATGTCGATATTGAGGTGATTAGGGATGGAGCACAAGCTCAGATTGTGTCTAGGATGGGGAAGAAATTCGGCAGTGTCCTTGCAAAGGAACCATCTCGTTATTTGCCTGGAGCGATTTTCAAATCACGCCAAACCTAAATCAGGATGCCCAGACGCAGGTCTAAACCTTCGTCCTCCCAAATCCGACTCCAGTGTGCTAACAACTGTTTTGAATAGAAGTAGGGCAGAGGGTGAGTTGCTGTGAACAGTCCAGTGAATGGTTCGTTCTCATCACAACCGACAGCAAACCTGCACTTACAGCGATAGGTTAGGTATACAAGTCGACGTCATAAGCTGAAGATGAAGAGATAAAGAGTATATGTGGATATTGAACGGGTAACTCAGTACGTAAAGGAAGATGTCATGAAGGTCTGGGATGCGGTTGTAGGTGAAAGAGTAGAAGAAAGGATTGCGGGAACGTATGGGTTTGGTAGTGGGAATGAGAGAGGAGAAAAACTAATTGAGTTCTGCAATAAATTTCAGCGAGTCGTTGCGAATAATCTGCTCCAGCATCACAAGAGGATGAGCTACACTTGGTAAAGGTCAGCAGATACGGAAGATTTCACTTACATTACCTCATGGTCAGACAGAGTGTCTGAAATTAGATACTGGATTGTAAGGCATACCAAGGAGCAGACGTATTCTCAGATCACAATTTACTAGCGATGAACAGCAGGGTGAAGTTTAAGAGACTAGTCATGAAAAATGAAATTGGCAAAGATACACTAAGGAATGAATACATCCATCTGAAGTTCTTTGAGGCTGCAGATACTGCGATTAGGGATGGCTCGGTTAAGTTGAAGAGAAAAGAGATATCTCTAAAAAGGGAAATCACGGAAGTTGGACAGAAACCCATATGCACAAAGAAGGCAACTGGGAAGAAACCATTGGAAACAGAAGAATAATTCAGTTGATCAATGAAAGAAGGAAGTACATAAATGTTCAGGGAAGCTCAGAGATATACGGAAATACAAGTCTCTTCGGAATGAAATAAATAGTAAGTGCAGCGAAGCTAAGGTGAAATGGCTGTATGAAAAATGTAAAGAAATCGAAAAAGAATTGACCGTCCCAAGTAGTAACTCAGGATACAGAAAAGTCAAAACAAGCTTCGGTGAAATTAAAAGAAAGGGTGTAACATTAAGAGCGCAATGGGAGTCTCACAGTGGTATGCAGGGGGGAGAGCAGATAGGTGGAAAGAGTACATTGAAGGCCTCTACGAGGGGGTAGATGTAGCTGGTGGCGAGACAGAAGAAGAAAAAGAAGCCGGTATAGAAGAGATATGGGATTTTAGAATTAGAATCAGAATTTAAAAGAGCTTTAGAAAACTTTTGATCTAATAAAGCAGTAGCGATGGATAACACTTCATCAGAATTTCTAAAATCATTGGAGGAAGTTGCAAAAAAAAAAAAATTATCGACGTTGGTTTATAGAATGTATGAGTCTATGGATGTTTGGACTTGCCATTTATGTGGTTACGGGGCAGCAGTTTTTGTGGTAAGTTCCTATGGAACCAAACTGCTGAGGTAATCGGTCCCTAGGCTTACACACTACTTAATCTAACTTTAACAAACTTATGCTAAGGATTACACACACACACACACATACACACAAACACACACACACACACACACACACACACACACACACACACACGCTGGAGGACTCGAACCTCCGACGTGGGGGGGGGGGGGGGGGGGGAGCCACGCGAACAGTGGCAAAGGGCCCAAGACCACGCGGCTACCCCGCGCGGCTTTAGAAAAGATAAGGGCAACATGAGGCAATTCTGACGTTTCAGTTGGTTGAAGAAAAGTCAAGTTCACTGGGTTTGTCGATCTTGAAGAAGTGTTAGACAATACCAAGTGGTTCAAGATGTTGGAAATTCTGAGAAAAATTGAGGTAAACTATAGGGAGAGACGGGAACTATACATTATGTGCAACAGGAAACAATAAGAATAGATGGCCAAGAACAAAGTTCTCGGATTAAAAAATTTGTAAGCCAGGGATGTACTCTTTCGCTTCTGTTGTTCAATCTATACATCGAAGAATTAATGACGGAAATAAAAGTTGAAGAGTAGAATTAAAATTAACTGTGAAAGGATATCAAAGATAAAATTGTTGTCCTCAGTGAAAATGAAGAATAATTACAGCATGTTAAATGGAGTGATCAGTCTAAGAAGTATAGAATATGAATGAGTAAATCTAAGGAAGACGACAGTAACGAGAAGTAGTGGAAGTGAGAACAGCGGGAAACGTAACACCTGTAGTGGTGATCAGGAAGTAGATGAAGTAAAGGAATTCTGCTACCGAAGCAGCAAAATAACCCATGACGGCAGGAGCAAGGCGGACGTAAAAGGCAGACTAACACTGGGAAAAGGGCAGTCCTCGCCAAGAGAAGTCTACTAGTATTAAAAGTAGACCTTAATTTGAGACAGAAATTTCTGAGACTCCACAATTGGAGGACAACACTGTATGCCAGTGAAACATGGACTGTAGAAAAACCGGAAAAGAAGGGGCATCAAAGCATTGCGATGTGGTGCTACAGAAGAATGTTGAAAATTGAGGACTGATAAGGTGAGGATTGAAGAGGTTCCTTCGGAGAAGGGGTTGGCACAGGATTGGAGAAAAAAAGTTAATGTAACAGACTGATTATATGATTAAAAACATGGAATGTTGGCTTTAATTATAGTACCTTTTATACATAAAATTACACATGTCAGAGCCTGTTTGACTGGGCTTCGATGCGACTGAGTTACTAAGTATGGGGCGAGTCTGCTACCCTCCTTACGACGAGACCCAAATACGGTCTCTGCGTTGACTGGTCGCCCTATGTTGCCATGGCCAAAGCAGTGAGGTCGCAGTGACAGGAAGCGGATGTCAGTCAAGGAATAGCAATACTCAGTCGAGCGTTTCGCTCCCAAGCAATGGACCGTAAGAATTCGTCCATTTAACATGGAACAATAGAAGAATAAGTCATAAAATGACTGAGAACATGAGAATGGGAGTAAGGATCGGAATCGACACTTATTTATAACGACTGTCTTTGCGTGAGGCCTGGACAGTGTTATGTTTGAGCTTCATCTAAGAATGTACTGGATTTGTAAATAACCTTCTGTCCATCAGGCAAACCTTTTTTTCAAGCTAGCGCATTTCTTCCACAGTTGCATAGTTTCACACGCCTCCCTGTTTTCTCGGCTTTTATTGTCTACGCTTCGTTTCAGTACCTGACACGTTCCTCTCTTTTTTAAGGCAGTCCTGCATTGTTGGAGCCAACCACAAATGTCAAACGCCGCTACCTGTGCATTCTTGATGCTTTCCTGTTTACGCTCTATCTTACAAGGGAACCTCCCCATCGCACCCCCCTCAGATTTAGTTATAAGTTGTCACAGAGGATAGGCCTTGAAAACCAGAACACAGATCAATCGAGAAAACAGGAAGAAGTTGTGTGGAACTATGAAAAAAATAAGCAAAATATACAAACTGAGTAGTCCATGTGCAAGATAGGCAACTTCGAGGACAGTGTAACCTCAGGAGTGCCGTGGACCAGTGGTTAACGTGAGCACCTGCAGAAAGAGAGGTCCTTGGTTCAAGTCCTCCCTCGAGTGAAAAATTTATTTTCATTATTTTCGCAAAGTTATGATCTGGGCGTTCATTCATTGACATCTCTGTTCACTGTAATAAGTTGTGTCTGTGTTTTGCGACAGCACCGAAAAACTGTGCGATTAGTAGACAAAAGGACGTGCCTCTCCAATGGGGGATTATCACATCCAGAAGAAAACCTAAATCGGGCAAGGTAGAAGAATCTTTTTACCCATTCGCCAAGTGTACAAGTTAGGTGGGTCGACAACATATTCCTGTCATGTGACGCACATGCCGTCACCAGTGTCGTATAGAATATATAAGACGTGTGTTTTCCTGTGGAGGAATCGGTTGACCTATAACGCTGCGATCAAATGTTTTCGGTTCCCATTGGAGAAGCACGTCCTTTCGTCTACTAATCGCACGGTTTTGCGGTGCGGTCGCAAAACAAAGACACTAAACTTATTATAGTGAACAGAGATGTCAATGAATGAACGCACAGATCATAACTTTGCTAAAATAAGGAAAATAAATTTTTCACTCGATGGAAGACTTGAGCCAAGGACTTCTCATTCCACAGCTGCTCACGCTAATCAAGGGACCACGGCGTTCCTGAGCTCACACGATCCCTGATGTTGCTTATCTTCCACATGGACTATTCAGTTTGTATATTTTGCTTATTTTTTATAGTTCCACACAACTTCTTCCTGTTTTCTCGATTGATCTGTGTTCAGGTTTTCAAGGCCTATCCACTGTGCTAACTTATAACTAAATCTGAGGGGGGTGCGATGGAGAGGTTCCCTTGTTAGTACCTGCATGGGTCCACAATTCGCCTGCACATTTTCCGTTGTCCGCCGGGCCATTCACAAGGTGTGACCATTCTTTAAGCAAGCTGAGGACATTCGCAAGCCTGCACCCCGCGTGGCTTCAGAGTGCTCCAATATCCACGTCTGTCCTGGCCACTGGATGAGGTCCGACGTCCCCTCATCATGTGCTGCTGCCCGCTTGGAGTATGCGAAAGTTGCCACCGGCTTTCTCTTGTTCATTCGTTGTTGAAAATTTTAAATTATATGTTTTGTTACTTTTGTGTGTAGAAGTAGGATACAGTTACAACTGCCTCCAGAAGGTTGTACTGAATTACATTTAACTAATTGAAAGTAAGTGGGAAACGTCAATAACGTAGCACTCTATTCTAATACATTACCGATAAGATTTAAGTGCCTCGGTATTAATGAATAAACTATATATATCACTTACAAGTTAGATAATCTGTACCTCTGGGAGAGTCATTTTCTTTAGCTGATGACTGATTCCCTGGACGTGATCCACAATGAGCACCTTAAACTTGGAAGGTATTAGCCTCGTGGACGCTTACGCAATGCGTACTTTGAATTCATTGTGAGTCAGTAGCGGCATGAACCTACAGTATGCACATATACAACCCAAGAAATGACACGTAATTTTTAAGTCGTTTATTGTGATTGAGGAACTCGCTAACAGACTTGCGTGGAAATCACGTATTCTGAATCCTGTGTTAAAGAATGCAAAATTCTTCACTGATTTTGTTTCGTGAAAAAAACTGTCATTATGAGGTAAGATGACAGCAGAATAGTGCTGATCAGCTATAGCTCCGATAAACAGCTTTGTAACAGATTGCAGTGATGGTGGATGGGGTGGTGGTGGTGGGGGGGGGGCGGAGGGGGGGGCGCTTGTTGACATGCGTGTAACAAAGCGAGCACGAGCACGTGGCGCTCAAGGTAGAACTGTGATTGTGCATGTATCTTTGGCTTTGCTTCTGTATGCAGATAAAGTCACGAGCTCCGTCTGTTGCTTCCGACACGGGAAACGAAGAGTTTTAAAGGTGTGGTACTGCACATTTTGTCTCCAAAGGAAACCAAAGCCATAGTTAAATACAAGAAAGTGAAGCCACAGCAAAATTTGTGTGACGATGATTTGTGTTAAGTTCTTCAAAAGTGAAGTGAAGTGCAAACAATGCAAATGCAGAAAAAGAAAAAGCGGGTGTCTAAAAGTTGAAAAATCGCGAGGAGTGGAAATGTAACGAAGATTTTTCGACTACAGACTTTGTTAGCAACGAGGGAATGAAATGTCGTCTTCAAAACGTTTAAGACGGAGTAATATACGTTATCCACTAGCAGTGAAGCCTCATAAATAAAACCCGAAACCATATGGTGTAACACTCTCGTGAATCGCAATACGCCTAAGACCGAAAGAAGAAATAGTAACTGACATATGACTGCTACTGCGGAAGGCTGCCATCCAAATCAACATAAATTCACAGTAGTGCTGCAACTGCAGCTGTGCAGTCTAAGTACATAATTTAAAACAATTTCCATCTGCATAGAAAAACTGACGATGATGTTGCTGATACTTTTACGGTGATTTACACTGATGTAATGTAGGCTACTTTCTCACAAACTGAGAGACAATGTATTGCTCCTTTTCAGAGAGATGGCACTTCCGCACCATGTATCACTGTGAGGGAGGCACCCCGAGTCCAGAAAATGTCGATTTTCGTTTTGAATCGTCGCTGTTGTTGCAGTGGAATGCGCCCCTAATCGCTGTGCCAAAATAAACGATATTGCTGACAATATGTTTTACCGCCACCATACGTCAAATGCTCTGAATACCGGTTAGTAGCGAGGAGCAATGTGGCAGCCTCGTTCGGAATCCAATAATCGGAAACGAGTGATAGCGCGGTCTACCAGTCAGTGCTGGCGTTAAAACGGCTGTGGGTTATCGATGTCCTCCGCACAGATTATCGCCAACATTCCAGTACGTGCCTCACGTGCAGAATGACCACGACCATCAGAAGCAAGCATAACGCAGTTGACGAGAGTAACATCAATGTATGTATAACTTTAAATATCTGTACTTAGTTAATATCCAGTCTATAGACCTCGCAGAAATTATTTGACGTGCATTTAATGTAATGGCTTAACAGTTTAAAAGACGAAAGTGAAATCCACGGAACGATCTTTATGGACCTACATCCACATCGTAATAACATTTAATTACAAATGTATTTTGACAACACGCGTGGGAGAAGGTTCCCTGCTTCTTTATGTGATAAAAAAGTTTGGAACTTATTTAATAAAATCTCTTGATAGAGACAACAAATATGTTCCCTAAACCTATCTATATAAAGGTAGCATCGAGATCCTTTTAGATCATCATATGATGTGATGATAGACACTGTTCAGAATGACAAAAGTCGTGCACTGCATCCCTTTTCTAAGACATTTTCACTTCCGAGAAATGTAATTTGCTCACCGTGTTGTGTTGCACTATATCCTTGTTTCGTGCAAGGAGGAATTCTGATAGCAAAGCTAAACCAGGTCCATCCGGTACATCTGGCAGTCTTGTCGTTATATCAGATGATTAAGTAAAGAAGGGTTTCATTGTAATTGGACCATGACGACGCCACTAGCATCTGCTCCCAAACCAAACGTTTCCTCCAGCAGCTTGTTTCACCTTTTGCCAATTAACATGCAGGATTTAGGTTCGGTGTGTTAATACCGTCGATTGAGTGTCTTTTATTTGCATTGCATACTGTACATTTTTATAGGAAAATCTGATCCTTTTCACCGAAGTATGTCAGGTGACATATTTACCTTACCGCTAAAATGCATAAAATCTCTCACATAAGGTGCAAAATTGACATTCATCTAATCTGCCATCTTACATATCCTCCTCCTTCCCTGTTAAATTTTTCAGTGCGTCAATCAGTGGTTGAGAAATTGATTGAAGTCAGTGCAAAATTGTTTTCAACTTCTAGTCTGTCACAGACTAGTCTGTCACAGACAGTCTTTTCTCCTACATCTTCAGCGTGGTTGATTGATGTCGTCCTCTGCTTTCCATGTGCCTGGACGTTTCTCCGCTGAGCACGGACTGGAGGTCGGCAGAGAGAAAGGTTGCTGAAGGTATGAGCGTGTCGTGAATGCTTGGTTGCCTTTATTCTATTCCGCATGTTCCCATGGCGAAACTGTACTAGAGATCTATTCTTGGCAGCATAAAAATTTATTTTCGTCCTTCCTAGAATCTTTATGACGATTTGGTCGTTGGTCAGTTCGTCTCCTGTTTTCCATAAGAGTAGTCATCTCCCATCTCTCGATGTGACATCCGAAAGTGTTGCAATTTGCCATAAGGAATATCGGAGATTCGTACTGGTAGAACAGTTAAAATTGGATTCTCTTTTGGTAGGTAAATGCAATAATGGTCTTGCATGGTAAGGAATTTAGAAAGATTCCTTGATTTCTTCTGATCCAGGTTCTTCTTTCTTCCAAATCTTATTCCTTGAATCTTTTGTTCTTTGTTGTATCTTGCTATCTTCTCACTTGTACCTTCGTTCTTCTCTGGACCGGGAATTGGGATTTAAAACCTGCTCAACCTCGTTATTGTATTCTGTTATGGTGTTTCCCTTCAAATCGTTGTGTATCATTTATTATATCAGGTTGTTCATCAAGGTAGATTGGACAGCCTTCCATCGTCCTCTTGCTTACCCTCATGAGTGTTCAGGGATGTTTCGCAATTGATGACTACCGTATGGTATGATAACAGTTTCAGCAGTTCTGAACCTCGAGTTACAGAAACGCGCCTCTTCTTCCGGTTAACTTAAATATCTGTTCGTCCTTGATGTAATATGTCCGCCTCCGTTCCGGTTCGGTGAACATTCATCATCTCTCCTTATGCTGCTCCAGGCAGTTTGTGATAGAAGTGATAAGTACCTAACACTTTCGCAAAACCGTTGCTATAACGATCGCATGTGGCTTTCGCATGAATAATGATCGTGTCATGGTGTATGTTGACCATATCCGGGATTCGTTGTAGATCCCAAAACTTGTCAACAGAGGTGTTAGTTATCCTCTTGGACTGTTGCTTCCACCTAGGCACCTTCTTTCGACATCTCGTAAGCTGACGTACCAGGCATTGACACTCAGTGTCCCTTCCCCTCACGCCTAGCCGCTCTACTCTGTTCTGCTGTCTATCTGGCCGCAATAACGCAGCGCCCGCTTGACGACGTCATGTGCAATGTAACATTGTGCAAACGTTTGTCTATCTCACTTATGTTATATCCTCAAATTTCTCTAAGTTACATGATATTATTACCTATCTTATCATAACCTTTACTTCCTTAAAGTACATTACAAGCTTTACAAACACTAAATTATTAAGAGAGTCTACAAAATATCTTAATCAAACTATGCATAAGAATATTCTTATTACGTTTTTCATAACTTTACATTTTTTGTTCCCCTTCTAGGTAAACATATTTTTTTCTTTGTATAATGTTTATAGTTTCTTATCTTCATCACGTTGGATAGTAAAGGGAATATTGATTGTGATGAAGGGTAGTGTGTTAGTAAGTTCCTTTTCTTTTTCCTAACTACAGGTACTTCATATTATCATGATAACTTCGCACATTGACTCCGACTCCAGCAACTTTTTCTCTGCAATTTCTTCTTTTTAGCATTAGCTGTAACAGAACTACAAAATACAACATATCTCCCCCCCCCCCCAGTATTTTTTAAGAAATTTTCTCTACTGTTCTACAGCATATACTCGTCCTTATTTAAAACCTCCCTGTGTAAACTCACATCCCTCTGTCTACCTCCTTCCACGAAATAACACGTTTCACGCTTTGCTTAATAATTCAATTCTCTCTCTTAATTCTTACCTCCTAACGATCTTTTATATTTATTTCCCTCACACTTCCATTTTAATATCAACTTGTGGTACCTTCCACAAATCATAAATGCTTCTCATTTTCCCCCAAACTATCTCCTCAACTACATGTTCGCCTCGACGGAACAAATCAGAAATGAATACCCTTTTCTTACCTAATTCTTTATTCCTTCCTACCTCTTGGCTTCCTTTTGTAAACAAAATGTGACTTCTTTCTACTTTACACTACATTTTAAGAGAGAATCTACAAACTATCCACATGCTGATCTCTATCTTCCTCCTTGCTTTCTACTCATTTCGTTTGCAGAAGAGTTAGGTACTTTAGTTCTTAATTTACTGTTTTTCTTTCACAACTATCGTCTTGATCTGGTGAGAAAGTTATCATATTTGTTTCAATAACTACAAAATGAAAAGTTTTATTTGTCTGCATTTTCTTAGCTTTCCTACTATTTGACTTCTTGATATTTGATACAACTAATTTTTGTTGTGGAATTAATATTTTGTTGTGCAACCTCAATGATTTCCCTGTTTTTGGGTTGATCAATTCGAATGCATTATCATGGACCACTTTACTAACTTCCATAGGGCCTTTGTATATCGAAAAGAACTTGTTTTAACGCCGTAGCCTTCCTCTTGCTTAGGGGTAATCTTACTAGATGTTGATTTTACACTCTGGGTATTGGTGGGATTTTAATTCTGACTTGGGTATCAACACTGGTGTTGCCAAAGGTGCATTATCCTCTTGGCATACCATTTCTCTCTCGGTTTCGTATAAATGAACTAATCCTTCACATTTTGGACATCATCAGTTTTTACATAACTGTCTATGTTTACTTTCAACAAATTTTGTTCCTCATCAGTCGATTTCCAGTCAACTGTATCCCTACATGCTGGTGTTTGTATCTCATCTCCCCTTAAACCTACTTCAGAACCTTGCTGATCAAAGCTAAATGTATTTACATGTTTAATTATAAGATCAACTTCATTTGGAGACTGAATCACTTGTGACCGGTCTTCGTACCGTTCATATCGTCAATTCTGTCTTTTCCCAGGTTTTGGTGGCCTCAACTCGACTTCCAGTACCGGTTCATTTCGCGTGTGTTGTGCTGTTTAAGTTTGATTCTCCCAAACTTTCTGCGTTCGAGGCACCCAGTTCCACATGAATAACTTGGGTTTTGTGGTGGAAAACCTCTTAACGTTCCTGCTTCGTTTCCACGGTGATCATATCGCGAGTTACAGTTACCGCCAGAGTTTCTGGGACCAAAGCCATTACTGTGGCTCCGCGGCTAACCAAAATCATAGTTATGGTTTGACATGTGTGAGTTTCCAAACACATAACTATTATTATCTGATGGGCAATTACTATTCTTCCCAAAATGATTACCTTCCTCAACATTATTATTGCCATTGTAAGCATTATTGAAGGCCAACCATTTTCTGTTATTCTCCTTACCATTGGTTTCTCTCACCACATGTTGTTTCTTCGTGTCATCTTCACGGAAGATGAATTCAAGCTCTCTTAACATCCCTTTAAATGCATGCATATTATTTCCTGCTCTGCCAACCAACGATTGTAGGTAACGCAAGGGTAACTTCATTGTGCACATACGTATCAGTTCCCCATCACTGTATGGATTGTCTAAACACTGATTCTTTTTCGTCATTTCTCCAAAAATCTAACTGGCTTCTTTCCTCACTAATTTTGGAATGACTCCTTCTGCAACAATTCATATTTTACCCTATTTTGGGTTGCCGTGGACCAGTATCGCTCCAAGAATGCAGACTTAAATTGTTCATACGACCGACAATTTGCAGCGACTCTTTGCATGGTTTCCGCTATTGCGCCTTGCATATGAGCACAAATTGAGTCAAGTTTATGGCTAAGTGACCAGTGCTCTGGCAAACCGATCTGAAATTGATGTATAAACATGCGGGTGTGAAGGCCGTTCCCACTTTCTTTGTAATGTTGCAATTTTCTGACTGTAAAAAAGTGATCATTGTCAAATTTATCTATTGCACCATATGGCGTTTGTGTTTTCGCAACATTTTCCGTTACTTTGAAGTGGGTCTTGTCTTCCTTTATTCGTCCTACCACATTTGGATCCTGAGATTACATATTTGAGTCCCATCTAGCATCACATCTACGCAGTGGTGTGCAATTATCTAAGCCGTACCGTTCCTCGTGTATCGGACTGGAAGATACGTTTAAATTTCGCGTTACTGATCTTTGTATTTGATTCATATTGACCTGCGGTATATTACCTGTTGTATTATAACTCGTAAATCGAGAATCTGGTGCACGTGTCGCCTGAAATTCCTTCGTTATCACGTAATTCGCCTACGTTCGGAGGGTCGGCTGCCGCTTTGTTGGTATGCGCGCAGTTCGCGCTTCTCGCACCATTGTCTGCTGTGAACGCATACCACCTGCTTCGCTCACCTGTCTCAACTGTACTCCTCCCATCTGCTTATGTTTCGGATCGGAACCTCTTGTGTACATACAAGTGGAATTTCATAACTTTTTTGTGTTTGCACTACTGCCACGGGAGATTGCTCAGCTGACTTGGTTACCTCTGAATTTTTTTCCACCTATATGTCGGATGATACTACCGATTCCGTCGCCTCACTACTGCTTTCTGTACGTTTCTCAGTACACTGCTTCAGTTCTGTACGAAGCTGTTCACACTGTTGCTGATTTTGCGTGATGTTGTTTATAATGCGTGTATCGAATCTTTTTAATTCGGATTGCGTGCCACGCTTCCTGACATTGAGTTCTTCCACGAATTGTAGCGCCATACCAGAGGTCTTCCGTGCTAAATTATCAACTCTTTGGTTGATATTAGACACTGCATCGTGCAAAGCGTCGATGTAAGAACTATCTTTTTCTGATCAGCCATGAGCTTTTGAATTAATTCACGCGAGTGTCTCGCCTCTTTCCTGATTTCAGTAAACGGTTCATTAACTTCTGTTCCCAGTTTTTGCTGACCTTTGCGGACTTTTTCGAACTCAGCATTGGTTTCAAATTTGAGTCTATTTAAAGCAGTATTTGTTCCTGTTTTTAAGTCTGCTAACCCTGTATTTGTGTGCTAACAACAATAGTGAATTGATTCAATATTGCGAACACACTATCTGACTCTTCGCCGTCACCTGTCACTATCTGGTGTAAATTTTGCCTTTCGCGTCTTTCACGTGACGTCTCACCGACTTCTGTGCATATTGCTGACGGACTTAGACACATTCTTTCCGTAGGAAACTGTCCCGTTTGGTTCAGAATTACAACTTTTGGTTCAATGTACCGTAGTTACTCTTTCTCTGGTTCTACTTCTGACCCACTAGATCCGTCATCAATTCGGTTTTGTGCGTTCTCAGACTGCGATCCCAATCGCGAAACTGCCACCAATCCCTATGCGTTTTCACTCTGTTCACTTTCGTGACTTGCCATCGATACTTTTTTTGTGCGTCAATTTCAATCCAATCAAGATTTTCAGTTTGCCCTATATGCGATGATCTCCGTCCTTCCGTCATCTCAGACCGTCTAACTAACCTCTGTCTTTCTCGATTTGCGCAAGCCTGAGGTCTCGTCAACATTAAATTATATGACCTGACACGTCTCCAAAATATCATAGAAAGTTTCTTATGCTATTAACACTTCATTAGCATCACCGTTCACTGTTTTTGGACATTCAAACCAAGTCAACAACGCCGTGAAAAACTTTCGCGCGCGCTAGCAAGGTCATGCACAAGTTACTTTTACACAAAACCTTTTTCTTTTCTTTCTTTCTGTTTCTTTAAAACAACTTTTTCTACTCTGTCGATCACACATTTACAATATTCTGACCACCATGCAGATACATACCCTGAGGAACCCTGTCATACAAAAAAAAATTTTTTTCAGTACTAAATTTTAATTACTCTTTATAATTTGACTAATTGCCATCGCGGCAGACCAATTGCCATTCTCTTTCGTAAGACATCAGCAAAACACCCTCTGAGTGCGTTAGCGTCTATAGAATAAATGACTGGGGTAAGGAGTGTACCCTTATTCTGTAACAGAGCCAGCAGTGTTTAGTTGTACACAAATTGTTTTTAATTCAGGATTATTGTCAAAGAAATACAAGAATTTACATAGGTTGTAACATGACAATGGTAGGAAAGTTGTCAAGATAATGCATTACGTCCTGTTTAATTGAAATAACTCTGAACACAACAATGTTAAATTTTAACCAGAAGGTTCTCTAACAAATCATTCTTACTACGGAAGCTGCTGAACCAACAAGTTCACACCTCTGCTAGCGGTATTTGCCTTAGCTGCGGTGAACTGTTGGTTGCATGGCTGCTCTCATTCTCAAAGCTAATCAAAATCTTTGCTGATTTTATCAGCAGAAACCGTCCTATGTTTCTCATTAGGCGAGAAAAAATGTACTCACCCCGACTCTTGAAACATGACGATATGTACGCACATAGATGGAGCAGCGTGCATAATACAATGGCCTCTCAGTTCCTACAAGAACAATTACCTACTTGGCTGTTTCTTTTTTCCGCTGTTGGAGCTCAACGACGCTACAGCTAATATCTACCTGAATGTCAGCAGATGTGAACGCAGTGTTCACGCATAATTCCTCCTTTGTGTCGTACAGAGCGTGATGCACCCTGTTCTGCACTTGACCCTGGTTCAGAGGAGAGTCTTGTGTCTCTCGTAGCAAAACTGTCTCCCAACTGGGCTCTTCTGTGCTCCACATCACCGCTGTTACCGACCAATAGCAGCATTCCTTTCACCTTGTGGAAACTATCTCTGCAATTGAATGGGCCTACCATCAAACTGCATCGAAATTTCTGCACGTCACTCCTTTCTAGTTCATGTCAACCAATCGCACAATTTGTGCCCGCTCCAGATGCCTAAATGTTACAAGTGTACTTCATGAGCCCGCATCTCGTGGTCGTGCGGTAGCGTTCTCGCTTCCCACGCCCGGGTTCCCGGGTTCGATTCCCGGCGGGGTCAGGGATTTTCTCTGCCTCGTGATGGCTGGGTGTTGTGTGCTGTCCTTAGGTTAGTTAGGTTTAAGTAGTTCTAAGTTCTAGGGGACTTATGACCACAGCAGTTGAGTCCCATAGTGCTCAGAGCCAATTGAACCATTGTACTTCATGAGCATACCACGCGCAGTTCATGTGATCCACGGCATCACTGGTCTAAAGATTCTTTCTGTACCACTCCACTGGCCCTTTACCTTCTCTCCTCGATCAGTCACTTGGTCTGTTTCTCGTCCCTCGCTGCAGGCAACTTAAAGAGTGTTCCATTGAACTCTGGCTGTGACGTCACCACTCACATCTGCTCCCAAGTGAAACATTTCCTCCAGCAGCTTGTTTCACCTTTTGTTCATTGACATGCAGAATATAGGTTCGGTGTGTTCATACCGTTGACTGAGTGTCACCCCTTTGCATTGCTTTCTGTAGATTTTAATACGCAAATCTGCTCCATTTCGCCGAAGTATGTCAGATGACATTTTCACCTTCCTGTTACAATGTATAAAATCTCTCATGTAAGCTGCGGAATTGACATTCATTTAATCTGCCACCTTAGAAACAGTAATCTAAAACCTTTCCTGTTATCAGTTTGAAACGATCGAAACTCTGACAATGCTTTATGTTTACTGCTCACAATTGAAGAACAGTTAAATGAAAAGGACAGTGTGACCTACATTTTCTGAAACCAGAGGCTAATAACCTTGATTTCTTGGAAGGGCTATTCAAAAGGTATTTTGCAAAAAAAAAAAAAAAAAAAAAAAAAAAAACAATGCTCAGACTTAATGGTTTCAACACTCATAAGTGCTATCACTTTTCCAAACAATGGCTCTGAGCACTGTGGGACTTAACAGCTGAGGTCGTCAGTCCCCTGGAACTTAGAACTACTTAAACCTAACTAACCTAAGGACATCACACACAGCCATGCCCGAGGCAGGATTCGAACCTGCGACCGTAGCAGTTGCACGGTTCCGGACTGCGCGCCTAGAACCGCGAGACCACCGCGAGTACATGGATGTAGCAGAGCTCACAACCGACTTGATAATTAAATAGACACCCTAGCTGCAAACAGGCGTTGATATACTTCACTGAGGACATGTTGAAAATGTGTGCCCCGACCGGGTCTCGAACCCGGGATCTCCTGTTTACGTGACAGACGCTCTATCAATCTGAGCCACCGAGGGCACAGAGGGAAGTGCGTCTGCAGGGACTTATCCCTTGCACGGTCCCCGTGAGATCCACATTCCCAACATGTCCACACTACTACATTCGTAGTGCGCCTAATAGATGTTTGCCCATCATACTCATTACTTGTGGCAGATTAATCTACCAAGTCCCGTACGAGTTCGGGCATAGCGTGTGCGTTCACACAAGAAGGTCAATGGCCGGGAAGCCATATTTTAACTATACATGACGGTAGTATCTGTTCCCGAAAGAACACATACCGTGGAGTCGGTTGTGAGCTCTGCAACATCCATGTACTAATTTATATTTACGTGACAAACCCTATTTCTAGGGCTATATTTTAATTTTGACAAATGGATTTGTGCCGACATTTGTAAAAACGGCGATGATACATCAGACCATGCTAATGTAAAATTGCCTGCCTTCTGAAGAAGACAAATTTAAATTTGTTGAAACCTAGGTAAAGAAATTCTTTATCCATTGCAACTGGTCGGCTGTTAATAATTTTATTAAGTGGGACCGTTGCTGTTGTGCAGCTACGTTTAAAATACTAAAACGAGCTGAGCTACACTGCTATTGTCATTATTTCAGTATTTCAGTATATTAGTGCTGCTTGTGCAGCAAGCTGGCGACTGTAAGTTGGCTTCAGTTAACTGTGAGTATTAGTGAACAGGAAATCAGAACCACTAACAGTGGAAATTTCAAATCGACCCTTAAATAATATTTCAGTTAATCAAGACCATTTTATCGTCATGAGTAGAAAAGTGGATCACTGACGAATCTGTTATAACACCTGCCACATTAGGCCCAAAACAGGATAATTATACTTTAGATCAGATGCCTTACTCCATACTGTAGGGATCATTAGGAACACGTGTCATTACGAAGTGTAGTATGGGAGTGGGGCAGTTATAAGTGCGAAACAACCACAATACTTACAGTTCTTTATGTTTGTGCTTGTAAGCCGTAATTGCATCAAAACTAATTCCTTTAATTACATAAATGCCCAGAAGTTCTACGATCAGGTATTTTTTTTACTTATAAAATGCAATTTATATTCTGTAATGACGTAGAATACACAATGGACTAACAGTGAATAAATATCATTTCTAATTATGTGCAAAGCAAACAACCAAAGAAACGAAAAACAGAGAGAATTCATTGGCTCTCAGTTGCTCTCTTACACGTTTGTGACGCTTCTATTCGTAATAATGCTACCGATACTACCGATAATCCTACAATTAACTACATTATTTATGGACTGGATCAAAATTACAGAACCGTAGGTTTTGGTACAGCAGAACTCTAGAGAAGGGTCAGCTCAGACTGGAGGTGGTTCTGTATTTAAAGAAATGTTTTAAATGTTTTGCATCGCCTCGGTTGCGGGAGTTCCGGAACCTGTACAGAAAATTGGAATAGAAATCAACATCCGCCCTTTTTATTGCTCATGAAAACCACACACTGTATGTTTTACCACCATACAGCGAGACCTTCAGAGGTGGTGGTCCAGATCACGGTATACACCGGTACTTCTAATACCCAGTAGCACGTCCTCTTGCATTGATGCATGCCTGTATTCGTCGTGTCATACTGTCCACAAGTTCATCAAGGCACTGTTGGTTCAGATTGTCCCACTCCTCCACGGCGACTCGGTGTAGATCCCTCAGAGTGGTTCGTGGGTCACGTCGTCCATAAATAGCCCTTTTCAATTTTTCCCATGCATGTTCGATAGGGTTCTTGTCTGTAGAACATGCTGGTCACTCTATTCGAGCGATGTCGTTACTCTGAAGGAAGTCATTCACAAGTTGTGCACGATGCGGACGCGAATTGTCGTCCATGAAGACGAGTGCCTCGCCGATATGCTGCCGATATGGCTGCACTGTCGGCCGGAGGATGGCATTCACGTATCGTACAGCCATTACGCCGCCTTCCATGACCACCAGCGTAGTACTTCGACCCCAAAACATCAGGCAACCACCAACTTGCTGCACTCGCTTGACAGTGTGTCTAAGGCGTTCAGCCTGACTGGGTTGCCTCCAAACACGTCTCAGACGATTGTCTGGTTGAAGGCATATGCGACACTCATCGGTGAAGAGAACGTGATGCCAATCCTGAGCGGTCCATTCGGCATGTTGTTGGACCCATGTGGTACCGCACTGCATGGTGTCGTGGTTACAAAGATGGTCCTCGACATGGACGTCAGGAGTGACGTTGCGCATCATGCAGCCTACTGTGCACAGTTTGAGTCGCAATACGACGTCCTGTGGCTGCACGGAAAGCATTATTCAACATGGTGGCGTTGCTGTCAAGGTTCTTCCATGCCATACCCCGTCGGTAGCGGTCATCCACTGCAGTACTAGCCCTTGGGCGGCCTGAGCGAGGCATGTCATCGACAGTTCCTGTCTCTCTGTAGCTCCTCCATGTCCGAACAACATCGCTTTGGTTTACTCCGAAACGCCTGGACACTTCCCTTGTTGAGAGGCTTTCCTTGCATAATGTAACAATGCGGATGCGACCGAACCGCGGCATTGACCGTCTAGGCATGGTTGAATTACAGACTACAAGAGGCGTGTACCTCCTGTCTTGTCGAATGACTGAAACTAATCGGCTGTCGGAGACCCTCCGTCTAGTAGGAGCTGCTCATGCATGGTTGTTTTACGTCTTTGGGCGGGTTTAGTGACATCTCTGAACAGACAAAGAGACTGTGTCTGTGATACAATATCCACAGTCAACGTCTACTTCAGGAGTTTTGGGAACCGGGGTGGTGCAAAACCTTTTTTGATGTTTGTATTTAGGTGTCTCTTGTACGATTATTTGGGCTCACTCTTTGAGGATACCATGAACATGAACTAAAATTGTTGGTGATCAAATGTTGCCCTTTCTTCTCAATCGTATTGATGCGAGTCCGTGGAGACTCCGGTCTTACGAGATGAGAATAGCTCTGTAGACATACTTTTCTAGCTTTGACGAACACTTTGGCAGCATATTCCAGCTCGCCTGGACAACCAAATCATCCGATCTTAAAGAAAAAGACTTGATCTAATTAGGAACAGAACATGAAACGTACCAGTCAACATCTCAGTAATTACGTAGCCCTATATGATCAAATCTCTGATGAGTGGCTTCAGGTGGATCGTGCTATACCGGAAAACATTTTCCGGTTCTCTCCCTCGCCGAACAGAGGCAGTTGCTAACAGCACATCTGTGTCACAGGGTGCGGGCATGATGTATCTAGTGGTAATTCCGTTTTGTCCACGATGCTGGTATCTGACGTATGATAATTTTGCGTGCACCACTTGAGAAAGGCCGAAAACCGCAATGCTCGTGGAAAAAAAATGATACGTTGAGACACTCTGCAGCTACTATGGAGAGCTGCCACACTCAGAGTTAGCAAGACCATTCAGCAAACTTTTATATGTTTATGTGAACATTGAAGATATAATGTGTTGATGTTAATACGAATAAGGATGGATGAGAAATGTTTGGAGCAGTGCTATAATATTCGAAACTTTAATCTTATGTCTCCAAAGTCACCTAGCGTTATTTTATCGTAAGCCTGAAATTTCTGTAAGCCGTTTCTGCTTCTATACGGAAAATTGGCCGGCTCTTGATGAAGCCGAATGGCCCAATTGGACGGACTAAAGTACATTCTCAAACTATCCAGCTTACTCGTTACGTTGAAATAATTAATTGAATCGGTTCTTTTAATTTCTGGTGATTCTGAAACATATCATGGAGCTGGCTCCGTACGTGAGACAAGAAGCAAGAAATACGTGCCTTCAGTAAGATTTCTCTACCCTACTAGGAGGGCTACTATCACGAAATGTCGTTGGGGACGAGTTCATGAGTATTGTGTTTACTTAGCCGGCTTCTTTATCAGTTTTAAGGCCACACTAAATGGTTTATTGCAATTCTTTATCATTATCTCGTATTTTTAGGAAGCTGCATACATCATTGCATATTCTAATGTCGCAGAAGGATTACAAGTTTTATGCATTCAGTGGCCAGTAAATGTGAAAAAACAGTTAGAGGGATATGAGTGACTGGACGTAACAATCAGATGCATTGTGGAAGTCTCTAATTTGGAAAAGGAATCGAACTTTTACACGGGCTGCACTGCAATTAAAGCGTGCAATTATTTCATAACTGTTAAATATTTCACACACTTCCAAAAGTGTCACCGCACGGTACCTCCCGTAGGAAGTTCGAGTCTTTCCTCTGGCATGGGTACGTGTGTTGTCATTAACGTAAGTTAGTTTAAGCTAGATTAATTACTGTGTAAGCCTAGGGAAAGATGACCTCAGCAGTTTGGTCCCATAGTGCCTTACCACAAATTCCAGAGGTGTTGAGTATCTCGTCGCCGGTAGCAGTCTTGAATGAATGTGTAAGATATCCATTGTACTTACTAAAATGGAAGAAACGTCCGGATAGAAAATCCTGTCTTGGTCCAGGATAGGTTTAAAGTGGGGGTACTGCAAAGTATACAGACAAATACTGGAGGCGTGTGTGTGTGGTGAATATCCGCTCAGTAGCGTCGCCCTGTGGCACCCCTTGTGACAGAATATAAAGGAGCCGGAGTGGACGTGACTGCGGGCAGAAGCGCGAGCTTGGTGCCGGAGTGAGTGAGGCCTGCTACAGGAAGCGGCTGTCAGTTTAAAGGCAGGCGACGTGCTTCTGCGTCACTTCACTGGCGGAAAGGAGCACGCGCGATGCAAGACAACAGCTTAGCAAGTAAGTGGTCTTGAACAGCTTCATGGCTGCCACAGTTAACATGAAAAACCTTTGCTAAAGTGGATATGCCATTTGAAAGACTTGAAAGAGGTGGATAAAGAGCTAACCTGTCGATGTAGCTAACTGGTAGTTATTTGCACCACAAACTGAGGAATTCACCATTTTATAAAAGCGGATATATGTATGTCGGTATGTTACAAATTTCCCCGTAAACCACCTAACCGATTTCACTCAAACTAGAAACACACATCCCGTACTGTATACCAATAATCTATGTGGGGGTAATAACCATGTATAGATCATATTTCATAAGATATGACGTAATTGACAATGAGTCGCGGGAAAACCTGCCCCATTATGTATGGCGTTTAAATTTATTACTTCTGTGTTTCTAGCTCTATCCGTAATAAATTTCGTACATAGTATCCCTAAATGCCACAAAAGGCGCCTACAAAATTATATCAAGGTAACGCACATAGATCAGCAATTATGACGTGATAAATGCTGATATCGGGAAAAACTTCCACATCATGCATGTCGTTTAAATTTATTACTTCTTTGCCACCAACTTTACTCTCAACATACACTCCTGGAAATTGAAATAAGAACACCGTGAATTCATTGTCCCAGGAAGGGGAAACTTTATTGACACATTCCTGGGGTCAGATACATCACATGATCACACTGACAGAACCACAGGCACATAGACACAGGCAACAGAGCATGCACAATGTCGGCACTAGTACAGTGTATATCCACCTTTCGCAGCAATGCAGGCTGCTATTCTCCCATGGAGACGATCGTAGAGATGCTGGATGTAGTCCTGTGGAACGGCTTGCCATGCCATTTCCACCTGGCGCCTCAGTTGGACCAGCGTTCGTGCTGGACGTGCAGACCGCGTGAGACGACGCTTCATCCAGTCCCAAACATGCTCAATGGGGGACAGATCCGGAGATCTTGCTGGCCAGGGTAGTTGACTTACACCTTCTAGAGCACGTTGGATGGCACGGGATACATGCGGACGTGCATTGTCCTGTTGGAACAGCAAGTTCCCTTGCCGGTCTAGGAATGGTAGAACGATGGGTTCGATGACGGTTTGGATGTACCGTGCACTATTCAGTGTCCCCTCGACGATCACCAGTGGTGTACGGCCAGTGTAGGAGATCGCTCCCCACACCATGATGCCGGGTGTTGGCCCTGTGTGCCTCGGTCGTATGCAGTCCTGATTGTGGCGCTCACCTGCACGGCGCCAAACACGCATACGACCATCATTGGCACCAAGGCAGAAGCGACTCTCATCGCTGAAGACGACACGTCTCCATTCGTCCCTCCATTCACGCCTGTCGCGACACCACTGGAGGCGGGCTGCACGATGTTGGGGCGTGAGCGGAAGACGGCCTAACGGTGTGCGGGACCGTAGCCCAGCTTCATGGAGACGGTTGCGAATGGTCCTCGCCGATACCCCAGGAGCAACAGTGTCCCTAATTTGCTGGGAAGTGGCGGTGCGGTCCCCTACGGCACTGCGTAGGATCCTACGGTCTTGGCGTGCATCCGTGCGTCGCTGCGGTCCGGTCCCAGGTCGACGGGCACGTGCACCTTCCGCCGACCACTGGCGTCAACATCGATGTACTGTGGAGACCTCACGCCCCACGTGTTGAGCAATTCGGCGGTACGTCCACCCGGCCTCCCGCATGCCCACTATACGCCCTCGCTCAAAGTCCGTCAACTGCACATACGGTTCACGTCCACGCTGTCGCGGCATGCTACCAGTGTTAAAGACTGCGATGGAGCTCCGTATGCCACGGCAAACTGGCTGACACTGACGGCGGCGGTGCACAAATGCTGCGCAGCTAGCGCCATTCGACGGCCAACACCGCGGTTCCTGGTGTGTCCGCTGTGCCGTACGTGTGATCATTGCTTGTACAGCCCTCTCGCAGTGTCCGGAGCAAGTATGGTGGGTCTGACACACCGGTGTCAATGTGTTCTTTTTTCCATTTCCAGGAGTGTATTTCGTAGACTTTATCCACATATACCGCTGAATTTACCAACAGAATTATATCATTGTGTGACATATAGATCATGAGATATGACGTCATAAACACTGAGATATACGAAAAATTTCCGCATCGTGCATGAAGTTTTAATACATTTATTCTTTACTGCTAACACACTTCGACGATCGAGTCAACTTAGAACTTCACTGACACTTAGCAGGGTTTATCATAGCTTTCAACAGCGAAGCACAAACGGCTGTAGCTGAAATCAACAGCCACATATAGAGCTATAAAGGGGCGTTACCATAGAGACGTTTGCAAAAGTGCGTTACAGACCTATTAAGCAGCTGCACGCAGGGTACAGAAACTCACCGCCAAAATTGTGTGTACAACTGTTTCATAATTACAAAGGTGTTCATTTTGTCGATATTACACTACAAACATTGTTAATTTTTTTGTTTGCGCTTCTAGTAAATAATTAGCAAACTGAATACCCAGGCAATTCCGTGATTGTCAGCTAGTTATTACAATAATTAAAACCATTGTAACTTCTGAACTTTTCATACGATTGCAACAAAGTGTCGTAAGGTAAGATAGAGGCTGTGCTGCTCGATGAGTCAGTCAGACTCACTTTAATCACTGTGTAAATAATATAAGGGACAAGAAATATGTTACTACCAATAAATAATTGATTAAATCTCATCTGAGTTCTAAAATAGTATGTAACATGTCAGTATGGGATGAAACATAGGACCCGACATCCGTGGGTATACAATTTGCTAGGAATGGATTATTTTAAATTATGAAAATTTTGTTTAATGAACGTGGTATTTCGTGAATAAGTTACAAATTTAGTGTTAATCAAAAAACGAGGAACACCATAAGAAAACTGATGCAAAAATAGGGATGTTTAGAGTATAACCTGAACGTTGGCAATGGATTTTAGAACGGTATATATTCATCGAAACGTCCACATGTGCATCGGACACAATTAGTATTTCACCACTTATTATTATCGAAAGGTTTCCATACAAAATTTCAGCTGTATTCCACGTTTGATTTTGCGGCTGTCGATACACCTAAAATATCATTAACTTTTTATTTAGAAGAATGTAATGGACAGTGTACTGTAAACAGAGTGTACTTCAGTCTGACGACAGACACTGACCGAGCACAAGTTATTTAAAACTTGATCATTGTGCCATAGCTCTGTGTTTGTTTGAGCTTTCGAGGTACTTTGAGAGTTTACATATGGAGAGTATGTTTTGACAGTTTATAGAAGCACAGCATCCTCAAGTACTTGTGCGCTGTTCAGTTATTGTATAAAAGTTCTCTCCTTTGCTTCTGCTGTGCATACATAAAACCGTCCACAAATACTATATATTTAGTACGATGTGATGTCTTTGCACGTCCAAAAATATGTTCTATTACTTTATTCCAGCTGGTGTAAGTCCTCATTAACGATGTGGATGACTACCCATACCTATACCTATACCCATACCTAGGACCATACGGGATGAGTATTGGAAAAAGTAAAACATGCATAATGGAATGTAGTAGAATTAAATCACGTCATGCTGAGTGAAGGGAATTAGATTAGGAAACAAGGCACTTAAAGTAGTCGATGATCTTGGCTATTTGGGCAGCAAAATAACTGATTATGCCCGGAGTGGACAGAATATAAAATGTACAACGGCAATTGCAAGAAAAGCGTTTCTGAAGAAGAGAAATTTGCTAACATGGAATGTAGGTTTACCTTCTCTGGACGCATTTCTATGGAGTATAGCTATGTATGAAAGCGAAGCATGGACGATAAATTTTTAGAGTAAGACGAAAATAGAAGCTTTTGAAATGCGCTGCTACAGAAGAATGCTGAAGATCACATGCATCGATCTCCTAACTAATTAGGAGGTACTGAAAACAACTGGGGAGAACAGAAATTTGTGATACATCTTTACTAAAGGAAAGGGTCGGTTGATAGCAAACTTTCTGAGACATTATGTGATAACCAACTAAGTTCTGGAGGGAAGTGTGTGGAGTAAAAGTCGTACTTGGAGACCAAGAGATCAATACAGTGAGCAGATTCAGAAAAACGTATGTTGCAGCTGTTTGCGGCGATGAAGAGGATAGAATAGCATGGGGAGCTGCATCAAACCAGACTTCGGACTGAAGACGACAACAACAGGCTACGTTGACAGTGTCCATCTTGCTGAGAGCGTAACAACATTAAAATGCCCCTTGCAAGTGTTCAGTACAATCTAGTTAGACTTATCTGAGACGCTACTTTTTCGAAAACTACAGTTCTCCTCTAAAAGTACCGGGAATATGGATCCTTCAGGTGGCACCCAAGGGGATTTGAAACATTTGCTTCAGGTAAATCACTTTGAAAGATGTTAACAGAGCACTTGACATTCTATTTAGTACTGCATTTGACTATTCTCTTTACAGTATCACAGGAGTTCATTTTTCACTTTTGCATGCTAAAATTAGTAGGGACTTTTCTTAGTTCGAAACACCATGCAGTTTTTCTTGGTTAGTAAATTAACCTTAGGAACCTCGCTGCATGTTAAGAGGAACTACAAACTTTCTTCCGCGGCACCTACTATTAAATGATGAATTAGAGTTTTAGTGGGTACATTGCCTACGTTTGTGAGTACGTTGGAGCGTGGATTTTTACCGGTCGGTTGTGCCGAGGCGGCAGTACCTTCAACTGTGAGAAAAGGCGAAGATGTGAATAGGGCTGTCGCCGCATTGGGATAATGAGTTCATATTGGGTTGGGGGAGGTTAGGCTTTGCTCCTGTGGGAATATGATCGATGGAACTCACTGTAGGTGTTACATGTTGAAGCGGTTTTCAGGTTGGCGGTCTGTTGGAACTTGCAATGAGGTCAGTTCGATATATTTCTCCACTTGTGCCTTTGGTAGTCGTGTTGGAGGCAGCATAGGGATCAGGGGTGCGGATATGGATGGGTCTACTTTCTGATGCTGTAATTAAATAAATGAGGATGTGAAGTGATGGATAGAGGAAGTACATTCAGTGAACAAATACACAAGATAAGTAAATTCTTAGTTACTCATCGAGTACTACATACGGATTAACTTTCTAGACCATGGCAATGGGAGATTTAGCAGGTGGAGGAAATGTGGGTGTTTGGGATAGGGAGGAGCTAGAGAGTCGAAGTAGCACTGGGCACTGGTTCCAAAATTGTAAAGTTGGTGGAATAATTTAGTGTGTTGCTTCAGATCTGAGTACATAAGTGTAAATTTATTTTGCGTAATGACTTGAATGATTTAGTGATTAAATGCATACTTTTGAATTTTTGGATTTTGCAAATTTGGGGCAAGTGAAGAAAGTATGTATGTTTGTGTGATGGGAGAAGTAGATATAAAGAAAGGGCTGGTGTGATGGATAAGACAGCTTTAGAATTTGGGTGTACTGGATACTATGTCTGTACTTTGGTTGCTGAGATTCTAGGTTTGAGTTTTCATTCTGGGCTGGATGAGACCTTAGTCCGTGGAAATTATTTTATGTAATCTGGTGTCTGCATTATACCAGAAGACTCCGATAACGATGCAGACTCGATAGTGTCGGTCTGTGTAACTGTATGTTGTAAGGCTTGCATTCTTCTTAGGAATAGCGATGGTACTTTGATGCGGTTAGTGATGGCGCTGGAGCTGGTGTTAGTGACGGTGTTAGTGCAAGTGAGGGCGCTGGCAACGGTGGTTACGGAGGTTCTGGAGACGATGTTCGAGATGAGCAGGAGATGGTGCTGTTGTTGGTATTGCTGCTAGTGATGATGCGTGTGCAGGTTATGGTACGAGAAGAAATGTTAACTACTGTTCTGGCACGGTGGATGCTTTTGTCGTTAATGGCGGCAGTAGTAGTGCGGCGTGGTAAGTTCTTATGGGACCAAACTGTTTAGGTCATCACTCCCTAAGCTTACACAGTACTTAATCTAACTTAAACTAACTTACGCTATGGGCAACACACACATCAATGCCCGAGGGAGGACTCGAACCTCCGACGGGGAAACCCTCGCGAACCGTGACGAAACGCCTCAGACCAAGCGGCTACCTCGCGCGGCGTTACTGCGGTGTCTCGTGTAGTTGCGGGAAATGCAAATGAAATATTTTTAAGACTGATGACTGAAGGAACGTTAACAGGAAGGTTGAAGCTGCTGCATTTGCAGGTACGCGGAAAGAAATATTGTCTGAAACCTCCAATATAAAAAAAGATTTTCTTAATCTGCTTGCCGGTCATGATTTTTATTGAGATATAGATTTGGAATTTCGGATGAAGATGTCCACAATTTAGCATCAACTTCTTCAATTAGAGTTTGGAATTTCAGTGGCACGATTGCACTGAATAAAGTGTCGCACGGCGACTCTCGCCTCTTCTCTCTGAATCTATCTGTTACATTAAACGGACTCTCTAGGGTTGAACGATACTCAGGCATCCAATTACTCTTTCTGGCATCTGGCAGACGGATATATTTATTTTGTCATTCTACCTTATAACTGCGTTCGGCTGTACTAGAGGAAGCACGTAGGCGAGTGTGGTACTAATACGATTCATGGCATGCTTGTTACCAGTTTGTGAATAAAAGAGTGCTCTTCCATCTCTTTCCTAGTTGCTGAATAGGACGTGTGGGCGTTATCAGTCGCTCCCTAGGTTCGCCAGTTTCTGCAATTTGGGCTTTTATTATCTCCGGAAAACGCAAGGATGACGTCTATGTACAAGTTCCGACGAGCCAACAGGATTTAAAGCATAGTGTCCTTAACAATGTCGAAGGAATCTCATATAAATGTGGAGTGCTATGAAACAACTAAAGTAGGTGCCATGCGTTAGTGATGTAAATTTGAAGTACTATAATAAATCTAAATATGGTTAACTGAAAGAGACTTCACAAACCGGATCAGCTGACGAAATTCGTAAATACTGAATGGCTGTTGCACTCTAATTTACCTCATTCCTGTAATCCGGCGGAGGAGTTGAGTGTGCAGATCTATTCTTCCGCGTCGCCTACGGATACCCTCGCACCGTCGTCATTATCTGTTGCTGCAACAGCAATCACCAGCTGGAAAGTTCACAAAGTTCGGTAATTATGCTGACCAGCTTCAATAATTTAGGCGACACCTGAATCGACGTGAGAGAATTTATTCCACTAAACATACATCATTGCGATCTTTCGAAACAAGGGAATGCACAATTGATACAAGCAGGCGCGTGACGAAATACCAGCGATCAGTTCCGTTGAATACTAATGATCATTTAATTATGTTGCAACTTTATTTTATCGAAATTTCACCAAAGCTGCATTTCTATAGTCTAACATAATTGTTCACAGAAACTGTTACCTGTGCTGTATAACTGTCAATATTTACCACGTCCCACGCGATACTATCCCCGGAAAGTTTGTAAGTATCGAAGAACTTAAGAGTAGCGGCGACACTAGCGAACGCAGCTGAGTCACCGCCCAAATCACGGCATGATAAACTGTCCGCTGCTACTGTTCAAGCAATCAAGTCGGCTATCTCCTCAAGACTCTTCTCGATGGCCCAGCAGAAGCAATTGTTCTCATTTGTCGTAGCTTCTGTCTATAGGCTGCCACATCTCCGTAGCTTTTAATGCCAAAAATTTACGTCAGGAACCCTATTACAACTAAACCGCATTTTTCAAATAATTTCTTTTCCTAAAGTTATAAGCCGCGTTCCATGCTCAATGCGAATACAAGAACAGTAAGGTTAACTGGTAGATTCTACGTTAACTGATAGTTGAGAGCGATTGTTTTCAATATTATCCATAACTGTACGAATTTATCGTGTAAAAGAAATATATCTAAATTATTTGATAAGTAGGTGTATAAAGTGTCTTTCTTATGGTAAAGTGTCTCCTCTTTATACCCGAGCATTCAGAGTGTTTATGTTTGTTAGGATGTTACGATATCATAATAATTCTTCATTGAGAAGCTTTTGATTTGTACTTCACGTTTGTCGACAAGTACCGCAGACGTTATTGCTTTTCAGAGTTGCTGGATTGATAGCTTCGATACCAGATATTCAAGGATACATTGATTGTAAAAGAGAGGTAAGACTTACTGTTTTATTAATTATTAACTAAGTGCGTAGCACTGATCGAATATATATTTATTTTCATCTCCTGTTAGTCCATGACTTCCTTCTTCCCGTGTCTGTCCATCCCCTCCTCCCCTCCTATCTGTCCCTCTCCTCTACCACCCTCTACCACTTCTCTGTGTCCACTTGCTCCACCCACTCGACTCTCTGTCAATCTTCTGCCCGCCTCTCTGTCCGTCTGCTCTCCTCGATCTGGCAGTCTGCTCCTTCCCTGTTTGTCCATTTCGTCTACCACCCACCTTATTCTATCTCCTTCTACCCCTTCTCTTTGTTCAACTCCTCCTCCGCCCTTCCTATCTGTCAATATCCTCCTCTCCCCTCCCTCTCTACGTTATCACCCCAACGCAACAGGGGGCCCTGTCGTTTCTCCTCGCATACTGTTTCTTTCTGAAGTATAACTAATATGTGTACCAAATATGGTTGAAATCGTTCCAGGAGTTTAGGATGAGCTTTCTGCCCATGGCTTTGCTCGCTTACTCACATTAAATATGTTTCACATACATTTAACATATTTCACAAATATTTGTACACCTCTTTTACCTGTAAGTCTAGCAAATTACGCCGTCCAGTTTCCTTTTAAAGCAGCTCAATGCTTATGGCGCATTATCTCCTAAATTATGTGTCGTACCGTGATATAATTTTACAAGTATACACAGAGGTATAAAATGATTCAAATGGCTCTGAGCACTATGGGACTTAACATCTGAGGTCATCAGTCCCCTAGACTTAGAATTACTTGAACCTAACTAACTTAGGGACATCACACATATCCATGCCCGAGGCAGGACTCGAACCTGCGACAGTAGCGTCCAGTGGTGTACATGGCAACCGTCTGCATAGTGTGCTGCGCATACAGTCAGTTGTAAAGAGGTAAAAAATTAAAACGTAATGCACGATACGACGCTTTCTCACGTATCGCAATGTTTATGGCAAACTATGTCGTAAAATGACATAATTTTGCTGGTATATTCGGTGGCATATGTGAATACTGTCTGGAAAACTGGTCACCAATACAGTTAGTAGTAAACAAGTAATAAGATAACATTTCACGCTTGATGCAGCAGTCTTACTGCGAGTCCAGCGAAACTGTGGTAAGCGATAAAGTTTTTCTTTTCCTTTCATCGTTTTTTGGGGACTGTCATCAAGAGAAAAATTCGTAAAGGTTCGAAATTATGTGTAGAGTTTGTTTCAAGTCACTAAGTGTAATCATTCTGAAATACTGGAAGAATAAAGTATGATTATTCGCGCGTTGTGAGCTTCACTGTTTTTCCACCCCCGCGTCCACCCATTAAATAGGTAGATGGTTCTTACCCCATAGCGATTCTTTTCAGCCAGTAAGTAATATGTTCACCGTCTGGTTGAAGTCGATCCAGTAGTTTAGTATGAGATTTGTAAAATACACACATAAATACATACATACACAGGCATATGTGCTTTTTTATATGTAGCGAAATATGTGCCAGAGCAATTTCACATCTTTCATTGCGAATATTATTAACACAATAGTTGTATCGATAAGTTGTTATTACCAGTAATGTTCTTTCTGTAACCTCTAGAAGCCGCTGTATTTGGTCATTATGTAGCATACTGATAACCTAATTTTATAATGCTCATCTGTTATATTAGACGTTATATTCCGCCGTACTGCCCGTGTTCAGAACAGAGGCCATTATTCACCCACAACCAGCGTGAGGGACTCTTCTGCGTCGATGCTGTTGTGTTGCTGGGTAACTGCTTCCGACCGACGCCGCCGTTTACGGCTCTGTGTACGCGGCCGGAGTACTCCGTCCACCACGTCGCCATTAGCGTGCTTCGTGGAGCCGAGGGCTCTTGTGAAAGCAATGAGTTGTAGAATTTTGGAACACGTATTATGTTCGAGTATAATGACTTTTCCGGTGACTAGAAATCTACTCTGTAGGAATCAGCATGGGTTTCGAAAACGACGATCGTGTGAAACCCAGCTCGCGCTATTCGTCCACGAGACTCAGAAAGCCATAGACACGGGTTCACAGGTAGATGCCGTGTTTCTTGACTTCCGCATGGCGTTCGATACTGTTCCCCACAGTCGTTTAATGAACAAAGTAAGAGCATATGGACTATCAGACCAATTGTGTGATTGGATTGAAGGGTTCCTAGATAACAGAACGCAGCATGTCATTGTCAATGGAGAGAAGTCTTCCGAAGTAAGAGTGATTTCAGGTGTGCCGCAGGGGAGTGTCATAGGACCGTTGCTATTCACAATATACATAAATGACCTTGTGGATGACATCGGAAGTTCACTGAGGCTTTTTGCAGATGATGCTGTGGTGTATCGAGAGGTTGTAACAATGGAAAATTGTACTGAAATGCAGGAGGATCTGCAGCGAATTGACGCATGGTACAGGGAATGGCAATTGAATCTCAATGTAGACAAGTGTAATCTGCTGCGAATACATAGAAAGATAGTTCCCTTATCATTTAGCTACAAAATAGCAGGTCAGCAACTGGAAGCAGTTAATTCCATAAATTACCTGGGAGTACACATTAGGAGTGATTTAAAATGGAATGATCATATAAAGTTGTTCGTCGATAAAGCAGATGCCAGACTGAGATTCATTGGAAGAATCCTAAGGAAATGCAATCCGAAAACAAAGGAAGTAGGTTACAGTACGCTTGTTCGCCCACTGCTTGAATACTGCTCAACAGTGTGAGATCCGTACCAGGTAGGGTTGATAGAAGAGATAGAGAAGATCCAAAGGAGAGCAGCGAGCTTCGTTACAGGATCATTTAGTAATCGCGAAAGTGTTACGGAGTTGATAGATAAACTCCAGTGGAAGACTCTCCAGTAGAGACGCTCAGTAGCTCGGTACGGGCTTTTGTTAAAGTTCCGAGAACATACCTTCGCCGAAGAGTCAAGCAGTATATTGCTCCCTCCTACGTATATCTCGCGAAGAGACCATGAGGATAAAATCAGAGAGATTAGAGCCCACACAGAAGCAAAGTGACAATCCTTCTTTCCACGAACAATACGAGACTGGAATGGAAGGGAGAACCGATAGAGGTATTCATGGTACCCTCCGCCACATACCGTCACGTGGCTTGCCGAGTATGAGTAGATGTAGATGAATGGGTTCTTCACGTTACGAGTGGAACATGAAAATCCTTGTGATGAATCACTCACGTTTTCCTGAAATTGCCTTGCACCGTTAGTTCAAACACATTCAACTGAGTGGTATGGAAAATAGCATAGTTTCTGACATGGAGGTTGTAGAATTATCTTACAGCCTGTGTAGCATTAATCTCAGAAAGCAACTGGTACGACTTCAGTGTTAATGTGCTGAAAATATTGCATTCGTTATACAAAATTTAGACTCGCGTATGAACAACAGCGCAATCTGACTGTTAATAGAGTAATACTCGGTAGTAGGCAAAACGTTCATAGCGCAACGGAAAACATAAAGCGGCATTTGACGAGTAATAGTACATTACGTTAAAACGTTCACACATTGTAACTCTGTCTGAAAATCGAAGTGCATTTTCACGTGCGATGCAATGTAGAATGCTCTTTCTATGGCGTAACAGCTAGTCGGAAGAAGCTGAATCACAGAAGCTACTCTCAATACATTCACAACTGCAGCACATGTGTCGAAGTTCTTTGCAGTTTAAGCTTACCTTGTGCTGTCTGAAATATGTGTGCAGAGAAAGAAAAATTGTCACTGCCAATGGCAGTTTACAGTGACGGCAGATATGCTGAAAGCAGAATTGTGCTGACATCAGCTACAAACGTAGACAATAGATGGCACGTGAGAGCTGACCATGAATATCTCGAAATGATATAAATGGTTTATGCCGAAATAATTAAAGGCAAATCTGAAGTGAATTACTGTCATTATTCATTAAAGGAGCATGAGAATCGCTAACGAAGAGCGATGTATCCTCCAACGGGCTACTAGTGGATACTATTAAAAATATTACAAAAACGGACCAAAATAATCCCGTGTATCCACATATCTTCGTGATATTACTAGATGAGTGGGAAAATAACGTGAACCGTGATCTGTGGCCAGTGATGACTTAATGAATGACCGATGTGATCCTTGTACAATGAATAATGCCTCGATCGGAACGACAGCAACAATATGTCAGCAGAGCTGAAAAATCATGTGATAAAACATTACGCCAAACCGCGCTAGCAAGCAACTCTATCACCATGAATTCCTGAATACAGAAAATGATTCTTACGAACATCTGAAAAACCCCGAAGCGACGTAGACGACGTTGAGACAAGTAATTTAATTTAGGACTAATGGGGTCGAAAATGTCTGCAAATGTCCTAAAAGTGGATGAGAAATGTTAAACGTATCACCAAACGACGTACCTAGTGCCACGTGCTGCGTTTGGGCATGGACGTGAAAGGATGACTGAGCGGTGTAATACTTGAGTTAGAGCAAACACCGTCAATTTCGATCACCTTTAGTAGTGAATGTGATCTGCTGTAAAGGTACAAGCTACAAAGTTGTTGTCCTTGCAGTACCCAAGTAAAAACTGTCCTTGTTTTTTCTTCATTTCATTTCGTCCCTTGCCTTTTTTCTGTTTTGTTTTCAGGCGTTATTTAGTAAAGAAAACGTACGTCGTTTAGTGGTAACGACTGAATTCGGAAGCTTATTGTCACCTACTTGTGACACAATACGGTAGACTTTTGTTGCACTGCACTTTTCAGTAAACCAGCGGATAATAAATATTACCTTACCGTGAACACACAGCTTTCCAATGCAATGGAAAAAATGCTGCCTGCTAGACGAAAGACTCGAACCCTGAGTTCCAAGTGTAAAAGCCGCATACGTGGACCCAGAGTCACATCGACGTGAATACGTGATTTGTGTTGGGGTGTTCAGGTGTGACAGATCGATAGACTTCACTGCTGCACGTGCGGCGTCAACCGGTGACATCACATATTCGACATTCGTCATCCACTTTTATGGTATTTCCCAACATTTGCGACTCCATTTGCCTTATATTTAATTACTTGTCTATGCGACATCTATGTCGCTTTGGAGGTTTTTAAATGTTAATAAGAATCATCTTGCACAGCAAATAATTTAATACGAGGGATAGAGGATCACCTTTAATAAGAAGATATTAGTAAAAGAGAGCAAACTTCGAAGGCACTAAAATCATTCAAAAAACTGACGACCCAAGAAAATTAATATCTACGTGAAATCTTACTGGTCAAAATTGCGCCTTGACCCGTGTTATGCGCGTAGTGGGCGAAAAAAAAATTACGTTGTCTCTCACCGAAGGTTAAAGCTACATTAAACTCTGAAACGGCAACTGTTGAATAAGGTATGGCTGCTGTGTCTATTAAGTTCAAAATAAATACAAAGAACTGACTGCTTATCGAACAATTAGCTACAATTTATAAATTATTGAAGTTCATTCGTACAAGAAAATATAAGAATACGCTTATTTTGAGAATAAGTACGGTGTGGACAGAAATAACCTTAATCAGTCAGTATTTCAGGTGCTTAGATGTATTGTCACTCTGGCGTTCAATATGAATTCTTAATAATGTAAATTGAAATGGTAATCAAAATTACGATTAAAATTATCTACAATCCACCAAAATATGAATAATAATTCCCCTCATTGTCTGATAATTGTGAGCAGTCATCGCTACTGGTTCTTTACACACACGAAGTGTTGCATGCTCTTTAGGAGGGATTTCAAATTGATTTCGTATTTCTAGATTTCCAAAAGGCTTTTAACATCGTCCCTCACAAACGACTTGTATTCATATTGCGTGCCTATGGAATATCGTCTCAGCTATGCAACTGGATTAGTGATTTCCTGTCAGATAGGTCACAGTTAATAGTTAATGACGGGAAGTCATCGAATAAAACAAAAGTGACTTTTGGCGTTCCCCAAGATAGTGTTATAGGCCCTTTACAGTTACTTATCTATATATACGATGTAGCAGGTAGGAGACAATCTGAGCAGCCCATCATCTCCCGATTAGCGATTCACAGTTACGTTGGGATGTCTATGGTCGCTTCAGCCAGACCTTCGCACTCAGAAACTGTGACCCGACTGTACTCAAAACTCTCCTACCTCAGTACAATGTTACATTCCCACTCGACCACAATCCGGAGGACCTCTAGCTGTCTCATAGGATTATCTTTCCTCTACTTGTTACAAACTTCCGAAAGAAATGTCCTCTGCCGACATGCACATGGACCTAGAGACTCACAATGGCTACGGCTTTGTTACAGTATTTATTTTTGTTGTGGATTGGCAGGAGAGCCAACCCACGGAGTTTGGAGGAAGCTGAAAGGCACGCGTTTTAGCTCACGCAGGCTGGCGTGAGGTCTGGAACAGGACAATGAAGTTAGACTAGAAAAAAAAGGATGTAGCTGGTGGAATACTTAACTTTAATCCATTATTGTTGAACGTAGCTCTTGTCTGTACATTCTTTACAATATCAATAGCAACTGATAATGGCGCCTTGCTAGGTCGTAGCAAATGACGTAGCCGAAGGCTATGCTAACTATCGTCTCAACAAATGAGAACGTATTTTGTCAGTGAACCATCGCTAGCAAAGTCGGTTGTACAACTGGGACGGGCCCGACGTATACTAATGGACCGCGGCCGATTTAAAGGCTACCACCTAGCAAGTGTGGTGTCTGGCGGTGACACCACAATTTGCACAAAGTTAAGCTTTCAGAGCTCCAAAAGCCGTCTGCGTATAAAAGGCAATGTTATGTCTGACTGACTCATCATTGCCCAGCCTATACCGTTAAGGTTAGAAACTTCAAATTTGGAGAGTGTCTGGAACTTATACTGTAAGCGTCGTTCAAGAAAGGAGTTTTCGAAACACCAACCATAAGGGGGTGATAAAGGAAATGAAATGTTTTTTTTTTTTTTTTAATGTCGCCATTAAGGCTATTTGAAAGCTACGTCTATGACAATTGGTATTTGGTTTCTCGGTCAGAAGTAAAGAAATACGTGTTTCGCCATTTTTGGAAATTTAATACTATGGGGGTGAAATAGTGGGTGAAACCTTTTTTTATGTCATTATTAAAGAACTTCTAAAGTATTTTTAAAGCTCCGTCTATAATACTTGTATCTGACCTACCGGTTAAAAATGAGAAAAAAATACGTGTTTCATTGTATTTGGAAACTCAACTCCTCAGTGTGTGAAATAGGGGATGAGATATTTTATGAAAGAATGTTATTTTAAAGTTGTTTTGAAGGACAAATCTATGAAAATTTAAATTTGGCTTCTGAGTAAGGAGTAAAAGAAATCGTGTTTCGCTGTTTTTTTTTTTTTTTTAATTCAGCCCCAATGGAGGTGAAACGGAGATTGAATGTTCTTAAGGATATGTTTCATTGTGCAAGCATTTTTGAACCTAAATCTATTAAAATTTAGTATGTTGCTTCTCCGTTAGAACTAAAATATATGCATGTCTCAGTCTTTAGAAATTCAACCCCAAAGGGGGTGAATAGGGGAAACATTTTATGAAAATATTTCATTGCGAAAGCATTTTTGTAGTTAAATGATCCAAAATTGGAGTTTGGATTCTTGGTTAGAGATGAAGAAATACGTGTTTCACTGTTTTTGGGAATTCGGCCCGTGAGGTGTTGAAATAGGATCAGACTGATTACTGATCATCGTCCCGCCCAAATCGCTAAACATAGAAACTTGAAGTTTGGAGAGGGTGTGGGTCTTATGCCGTGAGCTTCATTTAAGAGAGAATTCACCGAAATTCCACTCCTAAGTGGCCGAATTAGGAGATAAAAGGCTTTTTGAAAATATGTCGTTATTAAGGGAATTTCGGAGCTACAACTACGGAACATGGTGTTTGGTTTCTTAGTCAGAAAATAAAAAATACATGTTTTAGAAATTATGGAAATTCAACCACTAGGGGGGTAAAACAGTGATTCAAAGATTTTTTTGAACATAAATAATTAATAAATAACTACTAAAGACTTTTAAGGTTTCATCTATGACAGTTGGTATTTGACTTCTCAGTAAGAAAAAGAAAAATACGTGTTTCAGTGTTTCTGGAAGCTCAACCCTAAGGAAGCGCAATAGTAGATGACGATTTTCAAGAAAATGTTTCGTTACATTAATAAAATTTTAAAGTTAAAATTATGAAAATTGATATTTCAGTTCTCGGTTAGGTACAAAGAAATACTTAATAGGGGATGGAAGTCGCTATGTAAATATCTCCACAAGAACGCAAAAGACATGATTGACAAAAATGTTGGACTGCAGCTGCCAGAATCGCTTTTTGGTCAGAAGTACATTCGGAAAAGAAAATGATTAGATGGCCTCAATTAGCGCGAAAGCTTAGACGGTGATGCAATTTGTGAACAACATAAAAATTCAATTAAATAAAAAAACCTATAGGCCGCATATTCTACGCGAGCGCAGGAACGAGCGCTATGATATTTACTCACATGAACACAGTGGCAATCTACCAATGTTGAGACATGCCGTTGAACTGAACACTGGGTCCGAAACAACACACAGTGAACAACCTTCTAATAAGACATGAAGAGTTCTTTGCTGCGCGAGCACCAGCAGAGCATTACAATTCAGCACACTAACAGTACCTGTCAGTGTTTGTTTACATGTGGTACAGAAGGGCAGCGCTTATTGTGACCTTTTCCTCCTGATGCAGCGAGAATGTTCCCGCGATGCTGTCATCAGGTTTCTAACTCATCTACTTCCACACGTATTATATCGTCGTAGTATCCTCCAAAGGATCGTTATAATTTTGAGATAAACGTAAGTAGTTCAATTTAAGTAAAATAAAACCGATGTCATTATTCGGCCACTGTAAACACTAAAAATTATTTCAAAAAAATTGACGAATTGTTCACTACAACTTATCGAAAATATCGCCTCGATATAGTTACTCGTTCTAGATATATTTAGGATTGCCTGTCTTACCTCCTTCTGCCTGTACGTCACGTACAAAGACTGAGAGGGCATAAAGAATGGAGGACCAAGCAAGAGGACCTCGGATGGGAAAGGGCAAAAGTGAGGGGAGCAATACTTCTCACCTACTATTCAACCTGTATCCCTAAGAGGAATGATGGAAAAAAAGTTGCAGGAGTGGGGTTAAGATTCAGGGTGAAAGAGTTACAATGGAAAGAATCGCTGATGACTTTGCTAACTTCAGTAAATTGAGGAAGAACAAAAGGACCTGTTGGATGGAATAAACAGTCTAATGTGCAGTGTAAACGAAAGTAAGACAGATATAATTAACCAAAAATGAAACAAAAGAGAAATTCTGTGACGGCATGGCAAGTCCTCCGATTACTAGGCTATGTCAGCATCTCCCAATTAAGGCATTCTGTGTCACTCGTTCGCTAAGTATCCATACATATCATAAAATTATATGTTTGTGTGCATGTGTGTGCCTGTGTGTGTGACGATCCACATCTTCTCCTAAACCACTGAACCGATTTCAACCAAACTTGGTACACATTCACCTTTCTGTCAGGCAACAGTTACTGTGGCGATAGCAACGACCTATCTACGAAAGGAGTGACTGTTGTGGTGGGAAAGAAGCCTATGAAACGACGCGAGAATTTCCAGATTTTTATTATTCCAGTATTTGAGAATGGGAGCACTTAGAAACTAGCAACAAACTTTCCACATATTTTCAAACCTTTATGAAATTCTTTATCGCCGTCAACACCTGCAAAATGATGAAAAAAAAAGTGTTTAATACTTACTACGTTTCCGCTGTTCATGCAGTGAAAGTACTACAAGAGACATGACACTATAATTTGTTACGCCTTTACTACTAATTGTATTTTACAGACATTATGCACATGTACCAGTGAATGTAAACGCAAAATAACATCATTGTGTGATACATAGTTCAGGAGGTATGACGTCATAAACATTCAGCACACGGCCAGACGTTGCGTTGTACGGCGTGGACGCACTGCTGCATATAAATACCTGGCCTACGCTGGGTTTCTCCGCTAGTATGTCTATAAAGTTGATCCAGGCCTCAGAAAACTGTTGAATGACTTATCTGCCAGGAGGCCGAGCTGTCGGTTATAGAATAGGAAAATGGCTCATGCGAACTTAACGACATGGAAATACGCACCCGAAAATGCGGCGGTTTCTCCCGCTACATTTAACGCATGTAAGCTACATCCTGAATCATAACCGGAACTCGTCAATTTACTTCTCTGAAAGCACGTCTCACTGGCTTAGAAATGATATATTACAACTTCCAGACTCAAACGAACCTCGCAGCCGCGTTGAATGTTTGCGCTCTGTCAACCAGAAGTGAGTTTCACAGAACTACCAAAGTTCATGGTGACATACCCTACTGTGTTATCCTCTACTTCTTCATTTGCATACCTATAGCAGACAAGTTGTTATTAAATCTACACACATACTTTTACTTTAGGCTCTCCACTTAGTTTCTGTCCTTAGAATTACAGGTAAATGTAATTCTCCATTTTCCACAGACGGTCTGTCGTCCATATTATCTCAGAGCAGTGCACGCTTAGATCTCACAGAATTACTGCGTCACACTCGGAAAGCCATAAACATCTCACTAATGATGGTGCCATATGATAGTATTCTTTTATAATGACGTGGAGACAGAAATCGTAGATAACATTATAGAAACGCTGGTTGCATTAATCTCACGTTGAAAGAGCAAGAGTAAACACACACTGGCTGAACGCAAACATTCTGACCGGAATGGAGCATTGCTCTCAAGACTACCGGCTCGAAATCGCCAGTAACTGAGAATTAACGGACTACGTTATTAAACACTTTCAGATTTTCTACTCTGACTGTAAATGTGATAGAAACCATCCTGTCATCTGTGATTCTAGCGGACATGTATCAACATCTGCTTCCAAACTTTACTTCTGAGTGATCTCGGCATTCTGTCCCAACCAATATTTCAACCACCTTCTCCTACCTAACTACAAAATCAACCCAGAGAGTGCACCCATTCTTCCAGCTTCAGCAAAATACTCTGTCTACTCTCCATGTCAGGGCTCCTCATCCTCACACTCCCCCCCCCCCCCCCCCCCCCCTCCTGTTTCCAAAATATTAGATCGAGTTTCTCCTCACCGTCCTTTTCATCTCATATCGTTTCCAAGACAATTTCCGCTTCACCTATTACTCACATCCTGTAAGTCAATACAGTGAAGTGGGTTTTGCAAACGTTCTCGGCTGCAAAGCGGTAACGTAAAGCTGCCAGCCTACCGAAAGGCGATGAAATGAAATAGTACTTAAGTGAAACAAATATCACGTTGCGCATGTGGGAGAGGATATAAAAATGAGTCCACTTGGGAATAAATTCTACTTTCATTTCGCTTGAATAGACTTACTACCGCTGGTAAAGTCCCACTAAAAGTTACCCACGTCAGTTTATACCTATGGCCTCCTCCTGTGGGATGCGATGGAAGGAGGCCATCTTGGAAAACAGCCAGTACCAACAGAGTACCCGTGTCTAGCGAAAAAAATATACTACAGAAGAGCCGGAAGAGGAGGAGGGAGAAGTGGAGCCCCTCTGGCCAGCGGTATGGGCTGAGACCAGCCAGCACGTCAGCTCCGCTAACCCCCTAAATCCTGACTCCACATTACCTGCACGGGGAATATCGCGTCCTTATCTTCAAACATACAAAACGCTCCATAAAAAGTCCATACTATTGTACCACTACATTGTACACTTCCCATTATGAGAACTATGCATTTACCCGATTTTTTAATTTTCTGTGGCTCTTACATGCTGCACTACTCCAGACATGAAATGTAACAGCAGGTTTACAAATAACAAATATTTTACGTGTGAAGACACAAGTATATTCTAGCCATTTATGTGACTAAACTCTTTATTTTAATCTTAAAACAAAATCTGATAAATGTATCCAGCCACGTAATAATATCTACTCGGAAATTTAGTTAGGGACTAGAAATGATTTCAGGTTTTTTTAAACAAAACTTTCATAATCTGCCAGCACTATTAAGCTGCAAGCGAGATCGTCATGTACACCCTAAGAACAATTAATGGCGACCCACCACGAAGCACTATCCCAATGAGACGGAAATCGATAGATGCACTTACGTATACACACAAACAAATGATTAAAGTGTAAGAAAAACTCAATGATTCATGCAAGAGAATGAGCTTCACAAACTGAGCCAGTCAATAACGCATTAGTTCACCTCTGGCCATTACGCAAGCTGTTTCGAGAGCTCTGCCGCAGTGTTCATACGTAGATGGGGAGAAATGCGGCGGCGTTGCTGACCAAGGCGTGGTTTGGCAACCTGGGAGACAAGCGGTAGAAACCCTCGCCGTGTGCGGGCTGGTTTTATCTTGCTGAAATGTAAGGCCAAGATGGCTTCCCATGAAGGACAACAGAACTAGGCGTAGAATATCGTCGACGTACCGCTGTGCTATAAGGGCGCTGCGGAGTATAACCAGCTGGGCCCTACTCGGAAAACAAATGGCATCCCGGAACATAATTTCTGGTTGTCAGACCATTAGGCGGACGAAAGTCTGGTTGGTATCCCATCGCTGGCGTTTCCAGACACGTCTTCGGCCGCAATCTCCTTGACTGGAGTATAATTGTCTTCGGTGTTGAGTCCTGCAGTGGACTGAGCCACTATGACCAGCGGAGACGTGGCTGGAGACGTACTGGTGGTCGGATACCAACTGAAGGCAGCCATACGGCGCGACAAGCAGGATTGACGATCTGAGGTGCCGTTTCTTTCCGTAGCAAGACCCCTTTGGTTGCCATCTATGTCACCCATACAGCACAGCGGTAGCTCGAAGATGTTCTACAACTCGTCTTGTTGCCCTTCGTTTCAAGTAGATCCTGACCTTATATTTCAGCAAGATAATGCACGCCCGCGCACGGCGAGAGTTTCTTCTGCTTGTCTTCTTACTTGCCTAACCCTGTCTTGGCTAGTAACTGAGAACGTTTGGAGCATTATGAGAAGGGCTTTCCAACCAGCTCCGGTTTTTGATGATTTCAGTCGCCAGTTGGACAGAATTTGGAACGATATCCCTCAGGAGGATGTCCAATAACTCTTTCAATCAGTGCCACGCCGAATATCTGCTTTCACAAGAGCCAGAGATCGATCAAAGTGTTATTCACTTGCTCAAGTTGTGAAGCTCTTCCTCTTGAATTTATCATCCATTTTTCTTCTGAAATTGTAATCATTTGTTTGTGTCTACATGTATATCCGATCTGCCAGTCTCCGTCCCATTCGGACGATTTCATCCCATTGCGTCGCTTTCCTTACTTCGTCTTAAAGTATGTTTTTTATAGTCGCGCACTTTGATCAAAAATAGTTCAAATGGCTCTGAGCGATATGGGACTTAACATCTGAGTTCATCAGTCCCCTAGAACTTAGAACTACTTAGAACTAACTAACCTAAGGACATCACATACATCCATGCCCGAGGCAGGATTCGAACATGCGACCGTAGCAGTCGCGCGGTTCCGGACTGAAGCACGTAGAACCGCTCGTCCGTACGTTGATAGTTTCCTTGTTTCAGAATGGTTCAAACAAAATTTGACTGTCTTATCATTGCATTTTTTGCATTTTAAATTTGTAAGAGACAAGAAGTTCGTATTTAGTGGACGTTTCCGAACGGAAGATTGAAGGGAGGATGAGTTGGATTGAACTTCCCGGCTACACGAGGTCATTATAAAAGGAGCACAGGCTCTGAATGTTTCAAGCATGGGGAAGGAACTGTCCATGGAGGAACCATCCCTGCTTTTGCGGGGAGCGGTTTAAGAACATCATGGAATAGATAAATCTGAATGGCCGGAACAGAAATGAACCCTCGTCCTCTGCATACGAGTCAGGTGTGCTTACTACAATGACAAGTAATAATTCGATTGTCCTTTTTCATTATCATAACTTTTATGCTATGCCTAAAGAAAATATTCCTACAGTGCATCGCTATAATAAAGAATACTTTCTTCAATACGAAACTTGTTTACGGTGAGAAACTTTACCTAGCTTAAATGCTAATTTATGTTGCATTAGATGTGTACAGCCGTTCTTGCTTATGTCTTATGAGCGAATTTGACCGTGATTAACAATTTGCATTTCATCGCGTCACGTCCTTTCTCAAGTACGCTGGTAATATGAGAGGCAAGCGAGCCGCAACACTTATCAGTAATGGCGTACCACATTTTTTTTGGACGGAACGCTTAGATCTTCTCCCTGTTTATGCTTGTTCCCCACCTGGAAAGTTTCCTGCTGCTAGCTTCACTGGCTGTAATTAAAGACTGAAGTAGCTTAACATTACAGTCTACCTCTTAAAATTCAAAAGTAATTGCCTCCTATTCGTTTGGAGTTTAGTTTGAAGGCACCTACAGTTAGCAGACATCAGGTAAGAGACGAGAAAACTTTTGTGCCTCTTCAAGGCAGAATATTCAATAATGTATCTTCGAACCAGACGTTGATCATTATTTTTTTTAAGTTTTTACTTAGATGATTATCTATCTGATTGTCTCGTTGTCATGTGTATGGCATGATGCTGGACAAGGATCCTATTCTTATACGAAAAAACCTTAACTGACAAAAGCCTTGTGATATTCAGATGAGTTTCAAAGATTATTGAATGAAATGACGTTTCTGAACTTTGAAATTGTTATATTCAGTAATATTTCACACTCTGAAATATAACAAAAAATATATTTCGTTGAGCAGTTCCATGAAAGGTCACCAGCTCCATTTTCAACATCTCTCCCGCAAAGACCGTTCAATCACAAACACGATCCCAATTAAGTTATGCACAACGCAGAAGAGCAGAGATACAACATGTAAACGGAAGAGTTTACATCTTTGCAATAAAAGGAAGATAGCAAGTGTGCACTCCGTCTACATACGTGGTGGATTCATTCCAGACGTGGAAGGGTCCTTCCGGATGCGACGAGCAGCACAGGGTGCAGCCAATTGCAGGTGCTGGTTCATAACGGTAACAATGATGTGTGTCGCTTTTGCTTTTGGTCATAAGAGATTCTGTCTGGTTGCGAGCGGCTATCGGAAGTGGTAAAGGCTGCCAGTCTTGTTTGCTAGATGAAAGCAGAGCTGTCGAACCGCAACATAACTGACAGAACCGACCGCGGGCTTCTGGTACAGAGCTGAGTGTAGGGTCTGAATCGGAGGCTCAGACAGTTCTGTGACCGTGTAGGCTGCAGATCCTTCGACTTATGCCATGGGATGGTAGGGTTTAGGGTTCCGCTGAATAGGTTAGGAGTCCACTACACGCAGGTGGCGGCTACATGGGTAGTGGGAGCCGTGTGGCGTGCACTGGATGTTTTTTTTTTTTTTAGGTTAGAGGGTCCAGGGAAACTTCAGAAAAGGTCGCCACTCTAAAATAGTACGGGACAAACAGAATGGTAGACTTAGCAACTATTAGTACTGTAGTGGCCGTGCGGTTAAAGACGCTTCAGTCTGGAACCGCGTGACCGCTACGGTCGCAGGTTCGAATCCTGCCTCGGGCATGGATGTGTGTGATGTCCTTAGGTTAGTTAGGTTTAATTAGTTCTAAGTTCTAGGCGGCTGATGACCTCAGAAGTTAAGTCGCATAGTGCTCAGAGCCATTTGAACCATTTGAACCATTAGTACTGTAGTTGTAAACTGTTGCAGCTGCGTTCGGAAAGAACCAGAGCTCCAGGCATTATTAGAAACCACTGAAGCTCAAATTGTTATAGATACCGAAAGCTGGCTAGAGCAGGAAATAAGTTCAACCGGGATCTTTACAAAGGACCTAACCGTGTTCATAAAATACAGTTGGTGATGGAGTGTTTACTGTATTTCTGTCAGTAGTAGTTTCCCTTATAGTGAATTGAAGTACAGAGTTGCTGTACGTACGGATGGAAGCTATACTTGCCACCCAGTATAAATTAATAACTAGTTCGGTTCACCGGCTTTTTCATCGAGATGAAAAGTTCAAAGAAAATTCGAGTCTCATTTCAAACAGATACCCCATTCACACAGTTATGGTTCGTAGGGACTTGAATTTATCCTCAATATGTTGGCGAAAATATATGTTTAAATCCGAAGGTACGTGAAGCCATCATCCGAAATTGTACTAAACGCGTTCTCTGAAAATCATTTCGAGCAGTTAGTTCATCAGCCCACGCGCATAGTAAACGGTTATGAAAATGTGCTAGACCTCATACAAACAGAATGAGATTTTCACTCTGCAGCGGAATGAGCGCTGATACGAAACTTCCTGGCAGATTAAAACTGTGTGCCGGACCGAGACTCGAACTAGAGACCTTTGCGTTTCGCGGGCAAGTGCTCTACCACTGAGCAAAGCACTGGCCCGTACTTGCCCGCGAAAGGCAAAGGTCTCGAGTTCGAGTCTCGGTCCGGCACACAATTTTAATCTGCCAGGAAGTTTCCTCATAGAAACAAATTATCCTGAGCTAATAACGAGCATCAAAACTGATACTGGGAGTAGTGAACACAGGGTTGTCGTAGCGAGATTGAATGTGTAGCCTCCAAAAGTAAACGAAAAAATATACCTATTGAAAAAAGCAGATTAACAATTACTTGACGCCTTAGTGAGACACAGTATCCTCACCTTTCAAATTAAGGTGTAGACCAGATGTGGCTTGGATTCAAAGAAATATTATCGACAGCAGCTGAGAGATTTATACCAAATGAATTAACAAACGACGGAGCTGTTCCCCCTTAGTACACAAATGAGTCAGAACACTGCTGCAGGAACAACGAAAAAAGATGCCATATTTAAAGGAAAGCAAAATCTCCAAGATTGGCTATCTTTTGCAGAAGCTCTAAATTTAGCGCGAACATCAATGCGAGGTGGTTATAAAAGTTTCCACAACGAAACCTTATCTCGAAATCTGGTAGAAAATCAAAAGAGATTCTGGTCGTATCTAAAGTATTCTAGCAGCAAAACAGTCAATGCCTTTCTTGCGCTATAGCAATGGAAACATTATCGACAACAGTGCTGCGAAAGCGTACTAAACACAACCTTTCGAAATTCCTTCACGAAGAGGACGATGTAAATACTCCAGAATTCGAATCTAGCCAGAACAGCTGCCTGCATGAGTAACTTAGAAGTAGATATCCTCGGAATAGTGAAGCCACTCGCTCCAAATTATATACCAATTAGGTTCCTTTCAGAGCATGCTGATGCAATAGCTCCATACCTAACAATCATATACAACCGCTCGCTCTACGAAAGTCCCAAAGTGTTAAAGGCCCTTTGCTCTTACTTGTATACAGGGTGTTACAAAAAGGTACGGCCAAACTTTCAGGAAACATTTTTCACACACAAAGAAAGAAAATATGTTATGTGGACATGTGTCCGGAAACGCTTACTTCCCATGTTAGAGCTCATTTTATTACTTCTCTTCAAATCAAATTAATCATGGAATGAAAACACACAGCAACAGAAAGTACCAGCGTGACTTCAAACACTTTGTTACAGGAAATGTTCAAAATGTCCTCCGTTAGCGAGGATACATGCATCCACCCTCCATCGCATGGAATCCCTGATGCGCTGATGCAGCCCTGGAGAATGGCCTATTGTATCACAGTCGTCCACAATACGAGCACGAAGAGCCTCTACATTTGGTACCGGGGTTGCGTAGACAAGAGCTTTCAAATGACCCCATAAATGAAAGTCAAGAGGGTTGAGGTCGGGAGAGCGTGGAGGCCATGGAATTGGTCCGCCTTTACCAATCCATCGGTCATCGAATCTGTTGTTGAGAACCGTACGAACACTTCGACTGAAATGTGCAGGAGCTCCATTGTGCATGAACCACATGTATCGTACTTGTAAAGGCACATGTTCTAGCAGCACAGGTAGAGTATCCCGTATGAAATCTTGGCGCTGAATCGAGGAAGTACAGTACATACTGACGAAACTAAAATGAGCTCTAACATGGAAATTAAGCGTTTCCGGACACATGTCCACTTAACATCATTTCTTTATTTGTGTGTGAGGAATGTTTCCTGAAAGTTTGGCCGTACCTTTTTGTAACACCCTGTATATAAACGATGCAGGAGACAATCTAAGCATCCGTCTTACGTTGTCTGCAGGTGCTGCCCCCTCCCTTCCCCTTCTATGGAACATCCGCACAAATATTCTGCCTGAATCATCAATACGAGTCTATCGTTCTATAGTGACGTTTCCATTTTTACAGCCACGGCTTCTAAGAAAGCGAACAATTTCATTATTGAAAAACCATTGCAAAGAAGTTATGTTATGTTATGTTATTCGGGGACCTAGGAACGACGGAGAGGCTCCGTCGCCGCCGCAGCCACAGTGGTCCGCAACCCCATGACAACTACGGTAGTCCACTTCACATCTCCGCCGCCCCACACCGAACCCAGGTTTATTGTGCTGTTCGGCCCCCGGTGTAACCCCCAGGGAACGTCTCACACCAGACGAGTGTAACCCCTATGTTAGCGTGGTAGAGTAATGGTGGGGTACGCGTACGTGGAGAACTTGTTTGCGCAGCAATCGCCGACCTTGTGTTAGCTGAGGCGGAATAAGGGAAACCAGCCCGCATTCGCCGAGGCAGATTGAATACCGCCTAAAAACCGTCCACAGACTGGCCGGCTCACCAGAACTCGACACAAATCCGCTGGGCGGATTCGTGCCGGGGACCAGGCGCTCCTTCCCGCCCGGAAAGCCGTGCGTTAGACCACACGGCCAACCGGGCGTGCTAAGAAGTGAAGTTACTGAAGTGAGGGGAAAAAAGACTGGAGCTATTTAGTAAGTCGAGTGCTAAAAGGAAGGCCAAAAAGGGCAAACACTTGAAGGGACTGAGATCGATAGTGGTTCACGACGTGTGACGAAAGCGCTATTATAATGCGTAGAGGAAGCGATGAGGCACCTTCCCATCCACAACTGCGATCCACTAACACAACACTCTTATTCAGTAATTATAGTTTTTGTGTGCTGCTGAGATAACAGCGGAGTTTGCGGCGAAACAAAAACAGGGCATTCCAGCTATCATAATCCTGTGTATAGTGTGCGTGAATTATCAACGAGTAATAGCGTTTCAGAATTTGCTAGCGCTTGTAATCCTGACTGAGGTCGAGTGACTGTTCGGCGTCTCGAGCATGTCAACGACCGACTCTGTTGGTAGAGCACTTGCCCGCAAAAGGAAAATGTCCCGAGTTCGAGTCTCGGGCCGGCACACATTTTTGATCTGTCAGGAAATTTCATATCAGTGCACTCTCTGCTGCAAAATGCAAACTTCAATCTGGAAACATCCCCCAGGCTGTGGTTCATTTATATCCTCGCAATGTCTTTTCATTCACGAGTGCTAGTCCATAAAATTTTACAGAAGAACTTCTGTCTGGTTTGGAATGTAGAAGATTAGGTACTAGTGGAAGTAATGCTTTGAGTACGGAGTGTGAGTCGTGTTTGGGTAGCTCAGTTGGTGAATCACTTGCCGGCGAAAGACCAAGGACCCAATTTAAAGTCTCGGTCCAGCAAACCGTTTTACTCTGTTTTACATCAGTGCACGCTCCGCTGCAGAGTGAAAACCTATTTTTCGCACAATGAGTAGTTTCTGTCCTTAATCCACCTACTAGGCACATACTTGTGCAGAGCACGATTTACAGTCTTTTTATACTTTGTCCATAATTCCTCTATGTCCGTCATACTGGAAGTAAATGAAGTCAGTTCAGTGTCTAATTGAGATTCTAACAACTAGATGCTCTATCTTTCTTGCAAAAACACTCTTACAGGGTCCTTGACTGATTTATTAACTTTTGTAGCCAGAGTCGCTAGAATCACATCAAGATCATTAAACTCCGTCTCTATATTGACGCCATCGTTAAGGTGCGGCATGTTTGTAGCTACAATGTCTAAGATATTTCCATTGCTTGTGGGTTGCCGAACTCACTGCTCAAGACAATTTTCGGAAAACGTGTTCAGAAGTACTTCGCCAGACTGTTTGTCTGTACACCCTGTAGTGAATACACTCCTGGAAATTGAAATAAGAACACCGTGAATTCATTGTCCCAGGAAGGGGAAACTTTATTGACACATTCCTGGGGTCAGATACATCACATGATCACACTGACAGAACCACAGGCACATAGACACAGGCAACAGAGCATGCACAATGTCGGCACTAGTACAGTGTATATCCACCTTTCGCAGCAATGCAGGCTGCTATTCTCCCATGGAGACGATCGTAGAGATGCTGGATGTAGTCCTGTGGAACGGCTTGCCATGCCATTTCCACCTGGCGCCTCAGTTGGACCAGCGTTCGTGCTGGACGTGCAGACCGCGTGAGACGACGCTTCATCCAGTCCCAAACATGCTCAATGGGGAACAGATCCGGAGATCTTGCTGGCCAGGGTAGTTGACTTATACCTTCTAGAGCACGTTGGGTGGCACGGGATACATGCGGACGTGCATTGTCCTGTTGGAACAGCAAGTTCCCTTGCCGGTCTAGGAATGGTAGAACGATGGGTTCGATGACGGTTTGGATGTACCGTGCACTATTCAGTGTCTCCTCGACGATCACCAGTGGTGTACGGCCAGTGTAGGAGATCGCTCCCCACACCATGATGCCGGGTGTTGGCCCTGTGTGCCTCGGTCGTATGCAGTCCTGATTGTGGCGCTCACCTGCACGGCGCCAAACACGCATACGACCATCATTGGCACCAAGGCAGAAGCGACTCTCATCGCTGAAGACGACAAGTCTCCATTCGTCCCTCCATTCACGCCTGTCGCGACACCACTGGAGGCGGGCTGCACGATGTTGGGGCGTGAGCGTAAGACGGCCTAACGGTGTGCGGGACCGTAGCCCAGCTTCATGGAGACGGTTGCGAATGGTCCTCGCCGATACCCCAGGAGCAACAGTGTCCCTTATTTGCTGGGAAGTGGCGGTGCGGTCCCCTACGGCACTGCGTGGGATCCTACGGTCTTGGCGTGCATCCGTGCGTCGCTGCGGTCCGATCCCAGGTCGACGGGCACGTGCACCTTCCGCCGACCACTGGCGACAACATCGATGTACTGTGGAGACCTCACGCCCCACGTGTTGAGCAATTCGGCGGTACGTCCACCCGGCCTCCCGCATGCCCACTATACGCCCTCGCTCAAAGTCCGTCAACTGCACATACGGTTCACGTCCACGCTGTCGCGGCATGCTACCAGTGTTAAAGACTGCGATGGAGCTCCGTATGCCACGGCAAACTGGCTGACACTGACGGCGGCGGTGCACAAATGCTGCGCAGCTAGCGCCATTCGACGGCCAACACCGCGGTTCCTGGTGTCTCCGCTGTGCCGTGCGTGTGATCATTGCTTGTACAGCCCTCTCGCAGTGTCCGGAGCAAGTATGGTGTGTCTGACACACCGGTGTCAATGTGTTCTTTTTTCCATTTCCAGGAGTGTATATAGACGTCCCACGCCATACTCGATAAATTAAAGCAGGTCATACTAGTATTGCTTGATCTGGATATTTACACGGTACTGACCGTAGACTTTATTTGAATAAATTAGAAGTGCCACAGTGGAATCGTGTGGCCAATAAAAACATCCAAAAATTAACTTGGTTTCAACTAGGCCAGTTATAAGCGAACAGATAACTTCGCTGTTACACCAAATTTCGACACAAAGGTGAATTCCTACTGGATTGTTAGTAGCAGTATGTGTTACAAAAAAGCATGTTCTTCTCAGTAAGTTAACAGGTAAATCGTCGTTTCGGTTTGGATTCTCTTCCGGCTATTGTTATCCTGTACTTACATTTTCTGCATTTAACAGTTTCTGTATCTCTTCATCAGAACGCAGGTTCACTGATGCATAACTTTAGTGATTCCATGAAGTATTTTTGTGTAAGAACTTAAAATAGATCATTAGTTTTTTAACATGACGCATGAAATGTAAGATATATGAATATCGAGTTTTAATTTGGCGACCTTATCTCGGAAATAAACTTACAAAGTTAATTATAAGTAAAGAATGGGCGGAAATAAATCTTCAGGAAACAACGGAAGTGGCGAAATCAGGTGAACAGTGTCAAAAGTTAAGATTATGAATGTGTGAAAAGTTGATTACATTTCTATTTCGTAACTGCTAAGAATAAGGACAAATTCTTGGCTATTCGTATACAAAACATAAAAAACTTGTACATCGGAACGTGATACAGGGAGATCTGTTTGTGCTAGATGATGGTTCCCAACAACTGAAAATTCCAGCAATTTTCTCATTAATTTTCCACAATAGCTGAGAGCGATCAAACATGAATTCTAATAAATATATGCAGACAAGAGGAGAACGACCACTACAAATTATTTTAAAATGAAATTTCGAACAATGGAAACAACGGAAGGGAGTCTGTCACTTATATCTTTTGTATGATGAATAAAACGCAAGATACTGGGTAAAACTCGAGCAGAAGCACAATGGTGCACGTAATCAGACAATGAGTTCACGAGTAAAATTTCAATAAGTACTCATATACTTTGTAACATTAATATGTTCTCATTAGGTACGTACACTCTAAGAAAATCTGGAGAAACGTAACCTGAAATACTCTCTCACGACGCCATTAATATTATAAATCATTGTTTTCAGTAATAATATCTGTCGGACACTCAATATTTCCAAACGCACCGTTCTCGTGTGAAAACGTTCAAATTAATTTATCGTGTAATAACGAACTTCGTTGCCATACGAAGTGACCATTAAATTATTTCAACTAAAGCTGTAGACTGTGCCTTGGAACAAAAGTATTTTATTACTGTACAGTATCTGCCCTCATTATTTCCTATGACATTTTCAATGCCTACCACAAGTCCAGTTTCAAAGCATTATGCTAATAGATCATCTAATAAATCATGCTACGGAATCCTAATAGAAACAGCAGGTAGGGCTGGGTAGAGACAAAATGGCGTGACAACACTTAAGAAGTGTCTTGATTTCCCTAACAGCCAAGAAAGTGGAGGTATTAAACAATAAATGCAGTGGTACAAAAGCTAAACAGCGACCATAACAAAAGAAAAGTCTGCTGGTTTTTGTCACACAACACGCTGTTACTGAACAATTCTGACATAAGCCTTATTTTTACAGAGACAGAACGCTTTCCCTGTATCGTAGAAACATCTGAGTGTTTTTTTTTTTTGTTTTTGGTTTTTTTTTCCGCCTGTTACAACAGGTTCAGAGGCAACAGAAGAGTATGAGGGCCTTCCGTCAGCCACTGCGCACGCACTATTGTGTTGGTGGATGAAAGTAGGGGTGAGTGGTTCTTCTCGTACACGCTCAGTAGTGCTCGCTCTTCTTCTGCCCTCGTTGTCACAGTGACGCGCTGAAAGCCTGCCGCTGCCGCCCCAACTGTTTATCAAAAAGCTACCGGTCTATAGCCACGACAGAGAAAGCAGTAAGCGTAATTGTTAGTAGGACAGCTGAGTATCCCTTTAGCCAAGAGGAAAGGGTGTTAAAGTTTATCATCCTGCTGACGAAGGGGTCGTTAGACACAGAGTGAAAGTGTGGGACGATGTGGAAGGAAATACACCGAATTCTATTTAAAGGAACATTTCCAGCATTTGCAATAACCGAATTTGGGAAACCATGGGAAAGATATATCTCTATCACGTGAAGGGGAAATGAAGCTGTGTCGTCCGGAATACGAGTGCAGCGCCTTACCACTTCGGCACCTCGCTCATTCAGTTGGCCAGGGTGGCAAAACGGTTGTGAGGATCATCCACAGCGCACAGCTGTAATCAGCCGGCCCATGAATGCATATTCGTCTTCCCTCCTTTAAAACAACAGAATGAACGCACAGATCTTAAAGTCTCGTTGACATCTAAGGCACTAGGACGGAGCTCTCGCCTGTATTGGACATACATACCAAAGAAACTGAAGCACTCTCCCGGCGTTTGTTGGAAAATATTGAAGGTTTATCACCGGAAACAAAAAAAAATCAGGTTACAACACGTCATTTACTTTCGTAATTAAGTCGAAACCAGTGTTTTAACTTATGAGGCAGCTTATTTGTTTACAAGCTATGATTCATGGACAACTGTGAACTGCTGCGAACGGTTTGCTCACAGTCCATAGTTTCTGCAAGTGTTAAATAACTGTCGCCCACTTTTCTTCTATTTTGTGCTCTTAATTTTCACGCTCTAATTTCTTTGACCCTCTTTGGTTCAATCAATCATAAACGAAAGAGATAGAAACCCTCTTCCCATACATATCTCTTTAGAGCAAATCGAAGCTTGTTCCATAATTTATCCTTTCCCTCAACCAGTCTTATTTCAATTTGTATTCTATTCACTATGTCCTCAAATTATTTGATTGTTACTAGGTGACAAGAACCCTAGAGAATTTTTATTGTGAATTACTTCTGAACAAGTTACAAGCATCTACTATACGTAACTTGCAGTCTGTAATTCAATATTAATTCTGTTCTCCGACGCTATTCTGTTTGTTAAGATTCGGTTCAGATATTCAAAATTGTTAACCTTCCTTTCAATATCAAGCCTTCCAATCTGCACAATACGTGCACAACTGTGATTTATTAATTTATCATAGCTTTTAGGAAATTGCTGACTTGTGTGAAAATATGAGTAACTCTGTACGATTGTATTTTCCTTACATTTCTTGAATCATTCACAAAATTATCAGCGTGAATTGATCGTTACTGTTTTTATGTTGTGTACAGGATTCTTTGTGGAGATACCAGTTTGATTTAATAACTAAGACTTGACCCGCTAAATACTCCCGAAACTAAGGCCATTAACAACTACCGTACAAAAAAATCTTGCAGCCCATTTCTATAAATCATATTCAAAATGGAGACATCAGATGTTACATCACTTGCTAGGTTCTCATACACACAACCGTTACACGCCAAATGGAACGTATCGGTGCATGCTGATAATATACGATACTGTTTAATTCGGAGAATGTCCGTTTACAGGAGCTAATGACAGCCTCTGCTGATTTCGCAGGTTAGCGTGATAAATAAGACGGAGGTTCTGAAGACACCTGTTGACTGACTGTTAGACCATCAGTACAAGTCTACTGTATGTCTTTTGGACAAATTTTCCAGACTACGGTATACTATAAAGTACCTAATATTCTGTTGAAGATTGACGCTACATCTCTTGTTCCGCCGTTGATGTTTTCGTTTTCTTTTGACTTCATACTGGTATTCAGGTGCCTCTGTGCACAATACTATGATTTTTCTCTGTATTTTACCCTCTTGTTTTAATGTTCATGTTGAGTATTCTTGTTCTAATTGAGGTTTAACGCATCTGTGCTTCCTAAAATCTATGAAAGTTATTGTAATTCCGGTTCCCAAGTGTGGTGGACTACTCTGAACATAATGCTGTTTTTCCATCTTGAAAAATATCTCCTTTGTGTTGCATATTCACAGTATACGAGTACTGAAAATTCTCCTGGGAAGTCACATATTGCTTTATGGTTTCTACGAGGATAAATAAGCTTTCGTTTGGAAAGTCTGCACAAAAGATTTAGTGTCTATCCATCTGAATTTTTCTCTTTTACGTGAAAGCGAAATTTCAGGATTTGTACAAAACTTTTTATTTGGTTCTGTCTCTTCCAGTGTCATAAGCAAAACACAGTACTTGGAGACACAGTACTTGGAGACACAGTAAAATATCAGCAAGCTTACATCACAATAAATTACGGAGAGATGAGGGAAATAAATCTTAAACAGCTCTCCTTCCTTAATGTGGATATGCTTACAGGAAATTTGAGCTGCTGAACATTTAAATGCTAAACTGATGCATATGGACGAAAATTTGTAATGTTAGCTGCTAAAGGAAGAAAGCGATGTTGGTCGGGCGTTCTCAATAGGGCTAAGTAAAATTGGGGAAGAAGTTGAACGTAATAAAGAAAGAAGTAATCATTGCTCGACATTAAACCAAAGTCGGAGGTAAAATACGTTGACAAGTCATGAATAAGTGAAGGAAAACTGCAGTTGTCGTTGATCGCTGAAACAAGAAAATGTAGCACTGAAAAGGTTGACATTCAGAACAGCCATTTAGGTTATTTGGAGATGAATGGAAAGTAGCAGTGTGAAGAAAACTCATAAAGATACTGCCGTTTAAGGAAATGTTTTCACGCACAGGATAATTAAAACTAACATCGAGAAAGCGAAAACCATTCATGTTACATTATGCCGTGCGAATGGCAAGAGGTTTCTAAGCTTAAAAGAAAGGGAAAATAGAGTACAAGATTACATCGATGTGCGACGGAAGACTCTTGTCACGAAACTTGAGAAGAGGAAATTGTAATTGAGCAAAATGGTGATCCAGAAATATTGTCAGAATATGACACAGCAGTGAATGTTTCAGCCCAATCAAATATGCAGGAATCGCTAAAATTAGATGGAGGCGTCTGAGTTAGGAAACTATTTGATTTTCTTTTTTTGTTTTTCAAAATTTGTGAGACAGTATTCTTGTCACTAACTATACAGAACAACATTACCATAATTTAGCAAAGGAGGAACAAGAGTATAAAGTAGGAACTTATCAATGAATCAGTCAAGAAACTCACGTATGTTTGTTGCCGATTACAGTAGTATCAAAAAATATAACATAATAATAAAATAATTATTGGACAAGCCTCCAGTAATGTAACAGATATCTGACGTCTGAGAAAAACCGTGGAATATTTTGCAATCATTTTTGGCGCGCTGGTACAGCGACTTCATATCGTGACTAACATTAAAAAAAGGTCCTAGGTTGCACAGTGATCGTTATTGCAGCAAAAGCGATGCGTTTCACGCGGGTAGCGCATCATTTGGTAATCCGGAATTACAGCGGAAAACGGACGTAATAAATAACCGAACTACTACATTCAAAAGTGAAAACCAAAAACATGGAGTCTGGTATAAAACCACCGAGAATAAACATAAAAACCACTAAGAAAACACCTACAGAAGAATACTTAAAAACGGTAACCGTCGATTTACGTCGTACGATGTGGTTCATCAGTTACAGTAGTGCAGAGTACGACACACCCATAAACTTTGACTCCACACTCACACAGTGTGTACGCACTAATAACAGAATCAGAAGCTACTAATGGCGCTTGTAAAGATAACACGCACTAGGTAATGCCAAATGCAGGTACGAAGCCATAATTAAAAAAACATTATAGTAGGCAGAAGAAAATTCTCATAAACGAGCTGCATACACGTAAAATAGGAAATAAACTGTATCATTAGTATTACAGAATACTGTCCAATAACAGGGGTATGGAGATCATATACGCGAACACAGTACAAGTAAATGGAAAAAAATTTAGAAACAAGAGAAAGAAGTGCAACAGAGGTACGTAACACAGTAAACAGACAGGAAGATGACATACAATAAGAAGACAAGCACAAGACTTTTCTAATTAAAAAATTGATGAAACCATGCACCGGGACGCGAGGTAGAAGGCACGTAAAAGGGAATCCTTGTTAATAAAAAATTGTTTGCAGAAAGACTAAAACTAAAAGATGGCCAATAATTCTCAAGAGCGTGTAGCCCAAAATATAACTAGTTTATAATCCTAAAACTGTCATATAATTCTTCTGTCGTGCGCAGGATTCTACCGTATAAAACTAAACACATCTGCAAATGTAAATATTTCAAAAATTCAATACAATTAGAAAACTTTAATTTTTAAGATAAAATCATAACAGAAACCTAAAATTTTAAATTAAAAACAGAACCTTCATAATAAAAAAAATGTACGGGAGGGACGGGCTAGGAGACACATAAAGAAAAGCGAATATCAGTAAAATTAAGAAAATGACTGAAGCAAAAATAGAAATTGTGATTGTGGAGAAAATATAGGTGTATACGATTAGTTTATATGCTCATATTACCGTAAAATTCTGCTATGAAAGCAGGAAGGCACAGGATAAATGAAAATTCACGGTTACACATTTTAAGTATTCTGCTGTAGGTTTATTCTTGGTGGTTTTTACACCATCTTCTACTGCGTTTTTCACGTTAGTTTATTGGGTACTAGGAGCGCATTTGATGAATGATTTTTGGTGATAATAATAACAATAATTCATACGTATTTTCCTATCTTTTACGTCTTATATGTTCATACTTCTTCGTTTCGCTTGTTGTTCAGGATAGGACGACGCGCAGTTATTTATTATGTTGATTTTGCATTGTAATTGCGGTTAACCTCATGATGCCCTACTAAGGTGAAACACATCGTTTTTGAAGCAGTAAATGATATTGTACAGTCTAGGACTGTTTTTTAACATTAAAACACTGTAAAAACTATATATTTTACTCTTATGCACATAGAACCTTAGCAGTAAGGTGTCTTAGTTCATTTTGATTTTTTACAAACAAAAAATAATTTGACTATCCGGCGTTTGAAGCCAGTGGAACAACGCGATCTCTGTTCGCCATTTACGGTCGATCCATAAGAGGTTGTGCTCTCTGTTAAGAAACGCTCTTAAATGAAGCCGACAGTGCGAAAATAGTGTGTTTTTACGAAGAATGAAATATTCTTATTGTTCTTTCAAATGCGGAAAATACCAGATCCCCAGGTACGTGACTCGTGCGAGCGAGTGGGAAAGCGTTTGGCTGCACCACGGAGACACCAAATGGCAACCCTATGAACCGCCAACTGACAACTGGGGCCGTACGTAAGTTTTAATCCACACCAAGCGTCTGTCTTCATTTATGTACAATATTCAGTCTTGTAAAATTTGATTAATCTCTTCAGAAGTCAGTCTTACAAAAAAGGGCATAAGACTATATTGAAGCTCATTTGCAGTGTAATATAGATTTGATGACAATGAAATAGAATTACAGGGACATAAATTTTGAACTGGGAGATAAGTATCTTTAGATACAGCAATGTTGGTCGTGCTTCTTTGAAAAATAATGTGTAATGGACTGTAATGTTCTGCCATTGGATATTTTCTTTGAAATCACATGAAGTCTTTGGTGTATGGAAGCCCAGTAGCAACCGAAGAGGAAATGGTTTATGATGTCCTAGCTGACTTGATCGTTATAGAAAGGAAACAGGGATATTATAGAGAGAGTAGCAAAGTAGATATTTATCTCAAAGAATAAAATTAGAATTCTCTACCAACCGTACAGTTTTGTCCCCAAGGGTTAACGACATCTTATAGGCCAACCTATATTGCAAACAGCCTAACGCTCTCGTCATGAAGCACCACTATTAAAGGTACATCTTAGCGCATAATGCATTTCGTAGTTAAATGTGCGTCTGTCTGCCTCTTGAGCTGATTTTTCTAAAGTAACTAGCAAGTAGCGCCAATTTCCTAGTAGGCAAAGGCTGAAATGAATGGGCGGAAGAAACTATATGGAGTCAAGTTCATCACAGTGATATATCCATAAAGGAACGAGCGGCATAGTAACAACACTTTCATTAGTATTTGTCTTACGTAAAGCGAGTGCTTTCTTCTATATTATGAAGGAGCAACAAGCGACAAGTAAAATGTTTCCTACAGGTTGCTTTAGTGGTTCCAAACCAATGTTCATCTTTCAGATCGAGAAATGTTAAGAACTGCCTCATACAAAACGTTTCATGTGGCTCCGTTGTCGCATTCATTCGTCAGTATAAAAAAGTAATACAGGTTACTTCATCGTTCCCTCGTTTATTGCAACACTACGCAGTTTGATGGTTTACGCCATCATCTTCAGCTAGAGAATCACATACTTAGATTTCCGTTGTTTGTGCAAAGCATAGACGTCGTTTCAGAGCAGCACATGAATGCAAAACACACATGATTGGCCTCTATCTGGAGATAAAAAAAAAATTTGTTTCTGAAACAACACTGCTGAAGTTGAAGGCCAAGAGTGATGTTTAATAATATGAATAATATACATAGCAAACACGAATATACAAGAAAAACTTCACATAGCATCTTTTTATTTCACTTTACCTATAAGTAAACGTTTCTTTCGAATAATTCTTAATTTCAACAGAAACGTGACACGCACTGCTGTTGCCGGCCGCGGTGGTCTCGCGGTTCTAGGCGCGCAGTCCGGAACCGTGCGACTGCTACGGTCGCAGGTTCGAATCCTGCCTCGGGCATGGATGTGTGTGATGTCCTTAGGTTAGTTAGGTTTAAGTAGTTCTAAGTTCTAGGGGACTGATGACCTCAGATGTTAAGTCCCATAGTGCTCAGAGCCATTTGAACGCACTGCTGTTGTTGGTTTTACTTTTTTATATGTACATCTTACTCTTTTATAATTTTATTTTTAACGCGCTGTTCTTTGTGAATAGAAAAAAGAACTTTTTATGACCAGGAGAGATGAAACCATCTGTTTTGCACTTGATCTGTTGCGGTGCGAGACGACATCGATCTGCACTAACACTAGGAATGTACATTCGTTACTCTCCACCTGGCAATAAGTGGCAGAACCGTCGAAACGATCAGTGGTATAATAAGCAAGTGCCTGGCGCAGAAAAATGTTCTGTTTACGTGTAACTATGAGTAACAGTGCTTCAGATGCCGCCCATCATGAATGAAATGATTAATCACACGTTTCTTTCGACAGCCGTAATACTGGGATGCTTCTCTGTCATACAAATTCTGTGAATGCCCCAAAAACATTTACGTCACTTACTGTACTTTGCGTGTGATTTTGAAGCGCTTGATAGAAACACTACAAGATAAATTAAGTACAATGAAAAGCAACTAGAGCCAGTGGCCCGAGACAGCAGCTCTTAAGCCCTGGCCTCCCTGCTTTTAGTTAACTGCTCCCCCGCTATCTGGCCCGTCCAGTTGTAATCCTTCGGCCTTTCCGCCCCCTGTAGGCCCCACCCCTTTTTACTTAGTTCTGCCTGGCTCCCGGGGCTATAAATCTACTTACCCAACTCTCGCTTCAGGCTTGCCGACTCCAGCGGCAAATGGAGTTTGGCTTCCGCACCTCTACACTGCCAGTTTTCTCTAGTTTTTCCGCTATTTTATTTCGAGAAGCTCTGGAGAGTGAACGAATGTGGAAACTGCGGGACGACTGAAACGAACTAGTTCAGAAACAAACCGCATCGTAAATATATTTCATTGGTTACTTGTGTGTGTGTTTCGTTGGGTACGAACATTGACGTTAACCTCTTTCATACGTCCAATCAACCATCCTGCACAAGTTATGTCAACATCGTATACGGTAGGAGGGGTAATTTTTGAGTTACATAAGCAGGCACAAAGGCGTGTGTCGTTAAGGATGGCGTCCAAATACATTACCACTGCGTCAGAAAATATTGACTTACGTAGTGCAGTGGCTGACGGTATCTAAGACTGGTGACATCAGTACATGTCAACATAGTAACGTGTGACTTTGCACTGCGTGTATTTGATAATTATTTAATTTCAGTAGCGCTCAACGGTCCGCGCAAGAGCTAGGTGAATTTTAGTTCCCGTATTTAATCTGGCAGTATTAGGATCTTCTTACACTCTCTTAAAATCGATCATTCGTATCAGCACATTTTCAAACGATAATTTATATACACCCATGATACTAGATATCTTCTTACACTCTCTTAAACTAGATCATACGTATCAGCACATTTTCAAACGATAATTTATACACTCCTGGACATTGAAATAAGAACACCGTGAATTCATTGTCCCAGGAAGGGGAAACTTTATTGACACATTCCTGGGGTCAGATACATCACATGATCACACTGACAGAACCACAGGCACATAGACACAGGTAACAGAGCATGCACAATGTCGGCACTAGTACAGTGTATATCCACCTTTCGCAGCAATGCAGGCTGCTATTCTCCCATGGAGACGATCGTAGAGATGCTGGATGTAGTCCTGTGGAACGGCTTGCCATGCCATTTCCACCTGGCGCCTCAGTTGGACCAGCGTTCGTGCTGGACGTGCAGACCGCGTGAGACGACGCTTCATCCAGTCCCAAACATGCTCAATGGGGGACAGATCCGGAGATCTTGCTGGCCAGGGTAGTTGACTTACACCTTCTAGAGCACGTTGGGTGGCACGGGATACATGCGGACGTGCATTGTCCTGTTGGAACAGCAAATTCCCTTGCCGGTCTAGGAATGGTAGAACGATGGGTTCGATGACGGTTTGGATGTACCGTGCACTATTCAGTGTCCCCTCGACGATCACCAGTGGTGTACGGCCAGTGTAGGAGATCGCTCCCCACACCATGATGCCGGGTGTTGGCCCTGTGTGCCTCGGTCGTATGCAGTCCTGATTGCGGCGCTCACTTGCACGGCGCCAAACACGCATACGACCATCATTGGCACCAAGGCAGAAACGACTCTCATCGCTGAAGACGACACGTCTCCATTCGTCCCTCCATTCACGCCTGTCGCGACACCACTGGAGGCGGGCTGCACGATGTTGGGGCGTGAGCGGAAGACGGCCTAACGGTGTGCGGGACCGTAGCCCAGCTTCATGGAGACGGTTGCGAATGGTCCTCGCCGATACCCCAGGAGCAACAGTGTCCCTAATTTGCTGGGAAGTGGCGGTGCGGTCCCCTACGGCACTGCGTAGGATCCTACGGTCTTGGCGTGCATCCGTGCGTCGCTGCGGTCCGGTCCCAGGTCGACGGGCACGTGCACCTTCCGCCGACCACTGGCGACAACATCGATGTACTGTGGAGACCTCACGCCCCACGTGTTGAGCAATTCGGCGGTACGTCCACCCGGCCTCCCGCATGCCCACTATACGCCCTCGCTCAAAGTCCATCAACTGCACATACGGTTCACGTCCACGCTGTCGCGGCGTGCTACCGGTGTTAAAGACTGCGATGGAGCTCCGTATGCCACGGCAAACTGGCTGACACTGACGGCGGCGGTGCACAAATGCTGCGCAGCTAGCGCCATTCGACGGCCAACACCGCGGTTCCTGGTGTGTCCGCTGTGCCGTGCGTGTGATCATTGCTTGTACAGCCCTCTCGCAGTGTCCGGAGCAAGTATGGTGGGTCTGACACACCGGTGTCAATGTGTTCTTTTTTCCATTTCCAGGAGTGTATACACCCATGATACTAGATATCAAAACGTTAGAGAAAAGTACCAGCATTATCAAAAATAATAATAATAATAATTATTATTATTATTATTATAATCTAGAATATCATGGCTGAAGACACTATAACAACCATCTTTTAATATCAATACATTTAAGATCAATACATTTAGTACATTTCAAGCCTTGGTATCGTTACCTCAACACGACAGAGGAGCAGAGAATGAGTTGACAATAAAACTGTTGCTTAAGGAAGGAAAAGTCAGACATTTCCAATATTATGCTCTGTTGAACAAGGGCACTGAGAGTCGAGTTAGCTGGATATTAGAGGGTAGCAAAATTTAATAATTGTGGTGGTGCATGGATCATTGTTTATTTTTCATATGCAACAGATTTTATAGCAAATAGTTTATAGCAAGTAGTTCGCAAAGAGCTTCTTACGAAGATGGATAACGTATTCAGTACCGTAGTATAGTGATCATCTCACGTCGGTGAGACCGAGTGTTCCTGCTAAAGTGTTCAAACCGTTGGCAGACATAAAAATGAATGAGTAGGGAAGCAGTATTTGAGCAGGTAGTGGAACAACTAATTTGTATAATAGTCTCTACACCTATCCTCTCGTAGTGGTGGCGCAGCGTAATTGTTAGCATCCTGACCTCGCATTTGGTGTGCCTCTGATATCGTCGTCATCAACATGACACTAAGCCCTAAACTTCCCTTCCCCATTTTTTAAAAAGAACAAACTCGTCAGTTTAATGACTGGTTTGATGCGGCTTGCCACAGTTCATGTGCCAGCCTCTGCGACTTATAGTGGCACCTACACGAAACATTCTCAGTTGTTTGCTGTTTATACTCGTATTGCAGTCTCTATCCTTCTATACAATTTTTGCCCTCTTCGACTTTCTCTCCAACCCTGCAATTTATTCCCTTACGTCATATCATCGTGACCTTTTTTGCGATCAATGTTGTCCATTTATTCCACTCTTTCTTAAAATTGCAAACAACTTGCTCATTTCTCATCTTACCAGTCCACCAACTTACGGGATTCTTCTATGAACACACGTCTCTAACTATGCGTTTTCACACAACCAGTGCTTCACTTCTATATGGCGCCATGTTGCAAATGTACGCAAATTGTCGCCACTATTTGACGCAAGCAGATTTATTGCAGCGACGAATGCTCGCTTCGTTTGAGCTTTCCCTTCTTAGTCGTCCTGCCTCATTCAGTTGTCCGTTATTTTGCATCCAAGGTGTCAGAATTTCTTAATTTTTTTCACATGGCCACTCGCTAGTATTTTCACCCTTTTTTTTATTTTACTCTTAATCCATGTTCTGGGCTTAGTCAAAAGATCCTGTAATTCTTCCTCACTTTCACAGAGCATTTCAGTGTCATCTGCGAAAGTTATCATTGACATCCTTCCCGCTTCTCATTCTCTTTTTATTTATTTCTTCATTGCTTCTTCGATTTGTAGGCTCGAAGAAAGAGAAGAAATATCATATTACTGCCCTACAACATTTTTAATTCGAAGATGGTCTGCCACTCTCATCAACTCTTCTGAATAATCCCAGTACCCATACAGGTTATACGTGTTTGTAATATTATTTGCTTACGTTTTATGTCTGGCTGGCAGTTAGTGGGGGGGACGCACATGATATGACTTGAAAGATCAAGAAAATTATTTATCATTATCTGTTCTAGTTTACTGTGAATCTTAATGGAAAATGTGAAACGAATAAGTAAAATAACTTTAGAAATCCCAGATATCACTGGTACAACAGAAATTGTTCAATTCTTTATGGAGCAGCGATTTATTTGAGAGCGGCAGTTAAGGCACGAATACTATTATTATGACACACAATAAACTCCCTACCTCCTGATCCTCGTAGATATGGTGCTGTTGCCAGCATTGCCTGATTTAACTCGACCTTATTGGTTTGCATGCGGCTGTACATGCACCTAACACGTTCCAAAAACGCAGCGTATAAGAACGTGATTTTTCAGTGCTCATACCTCGGGCTATATTGATGATAAAAATGTAGCGTCAAGTATTGTGAATAGCCCTTTGACTAGAAACCATTTGTATATCGAGCAGCAGGATCGACTTAGCGTCACTACAATACAATACAGGGTCAAACTATGAATATTACACACTTCCTCCTACATAGGCAAATGAACAAGGTCCGTTGATTCTTTTTGCATTTGATGTGATCCACGGTTGGCTTGGTGGGCTACTACTCGAAAACTCACCAAAAAATGTTTGCTATAGTTTCGCCGTCTCAGCAGAACAACACCCATGCGAGGATTGCAAGAAGGCTAGTCACAGCAAATGACTGAAATGTTTATGATATATTCCTAAGATCCAGGTCTCGACAACGTAGAAAATTTTGTTCACATATTTATCCGTTACCGAGATCCTACTTGTACACGTAAAATACGATCGTAAAATCCTGTGTGAGGCAAAAACGTAGTTTATAAAGTGACGTAGCACGGAGAAATATGCTGCAAGTGTGTCTTTTTTTTATCATCTGGGAACCCCATGTTGTAGTACTGAAACACATCCAAAAACTTTTGGACGTAAAATCCGGTCTGAGGTGTAAAATTGGTTTTGCGTTATTTTAGTTTCACATAAACAAAGTATCTAAATATTTCTCAGCAATACATTTCTTTTCATATGAGCTACACGCCCTTCTGTAGCAGGGAAAAGAAGAGAACGAACTGAAAAATGCTCCTATCGAACCACAAAAAATTTGTGAATATGTTCCTGTTTATTTAAAACGACTCTGGCTGAAAAGTGGGATGCCACCTGCCTCATTCTATCTTCCTCAGCTGCTTTTAGAAATTTCCAAAATATTTTGGTATACGAAAATATTCGCACTTTTTTATGCTGAGAATGAAGAAGACAGCGGCAGTGCCAAAGGGAGGCAAAAATAATAGTAGAAAGACAGTAGACAGTGTCTGTGTTACAGAAAGAACGAAGGAGAGAAACGCAGTGTGAGAAAAAGAGAGCTAAAATTTGATAATGGATCATAGTTATCAGTTACAGAACAGTGCTAGAAAAAGAATGAAGAAGACAGTGACAAGTGACAGAAGGGGGGAATAAGGACAGGGAGAAAGTGTAAATGGGTGAGAGACAGTGATCATGGGAGACATGACAGGAGATATGGTGACAGTGAAAAGAGAAGGCTGCCGTGGAAAGGAAGGAAGAAAGGAATGATACATTAACAGTAAAAGATAACAAGACGAGACAGTGACAGGGAGAGGAGACTGTAGTAATAGGACAGAACGAAGGCGACTGTGGCTGTGATACAGGAGATAATGACATTGACTTGGGCTGAGTTAGTGAGTGAGAAAGGCCAACTGGGAATGGATGTGTATAAGTGATTTACAGCGATGACTTGTGGGTGTGGGTGAGTCACAGTTAAGGGAGCTTGTGAGAGTTGAGGTGAGTTGCGTTTAAAAAAAAGCGCGAACACGTTCGCATGTCTTTAGCGAAATTTTTAAATACGCTGGGGATGGAAGAATGAGGCAGTTTGCATCCCACTTTTCAGTCAGTCTTTTAAATAAACGTAACATATTCACATTTTTTGTACTTCGATAGGAGCATTTGTCCGCTGATTTCATTATACTTGTTTTAGTCTTGGTCGATAGGTGACATATGGAGATTCGTGGTTGTAGTACAATTAAATGAGTTATAAATTAAGCAGCAATCAGTCACAAGTATGTTTTAAAAATTTTATTTCTATCACAAGATTACCGATTTCAGATTTACTTCAAATACATCTTCAGATGGCTCTCGCAGATTTCCTTGCTTATCCGCTGGGACACGGTTATTATTCGTTACTGGTTAGGTGCACGAAGATAAACAAAACGTTTATCCTTCGCAGTTTGGTTAAATTAAGAGAGATATTTTTTTTCAGTTTGACTTTCACAGGAATATTCATTAAATGGTGTTAATAAAACATGAGATGTGGCCAGAACATACGTGACATATATTTCTGTGCGACGAATTCGTCCTGTATTTGTGTCTTGCATAGTAAAGTTAATGCACTTCTGCATTTTCACTACGTAGGTGCTCTTAAATTCTCTGGAAACAATTTTAAAGCAATAATACCACGCTTTATCGCAGCATATAGGATCAACATTTACAAAACGTAGCCCATCTTCAGATGTGTAACGAAGACAGTTATTTCGATAATGTTGAAATAGTAAAAAGGTTAAGTTCCCGACGCCATATAGAGTAGATGGGTGTAGTAAAATATTTCCGTGCGTGCACGATTTAATTAATTTAAAAGTTGATAAGAGAAGTAAAATGATGTGCAAAAATCCTGATGTGGATCTAACAAATATTATATACAAACTCTGAAAGAAATACATAGATCTAATGTGTGTTACAGTGTGAAAATCAAAATTATGTACGGCCATACTATATATAGGCTTACTTTCAAATAAAATTTCCGACATAATGAAACAGAAGAACATAAAAATCAGCTTCTCCAACTTCAATAAATAAAAACTTCAAGAACAGTTTGTATAAACACTCGTAAACGTGAATATCCCCTGCAATAGATGAAGAATTTTTAAACTGAACTGTAATAACTGTCCCATATTTTAAGTGATATACAAAACTTAGGGCTGAAAGTAACTTTTCCAGAACGTGTCATATCCAAGTTTCAAAGCTTGATATCACCTGAAGACAGATATACGCAATGAGTCGAACAGAAGTAACAGGTTTATTCAAAGAAAATAATTTCAGTAAAATACTGTGATTTATGAAGGTAGCATGGACACCAGAAATAAGGGACATGGTTCTTAATAATGTAAGTGATCCCCACGGATAGCACTGCATTCTCTGGAACCTTTTCCCATGTTGCACACAAAGTCGGTAAGGAGATCGCATGGTAGGGCTTTCCATTTCTCCACCAGTGCTGTTGAAAACTGCTGGATGGTCGTTCACGCAAGTGACGTACTGCAGTACGTCTCCCCAAAGCGTCCCACTTGTGGTCGACGAGATTTGAGTCTTTGGAATGAGCAAACCAAGCCATTCGTAGAATACCCTCTCATACCAAGAGCTCTGTTCGATGCAGTAGTGTACTGCGATCCACAAAAGTGGAGTCAGGGTGTAACTCACATTTGAGGAGGCGCACATAAGGAAGGATTATACTGTGACAATAACGCTGACCTATGAGCGTACCGTGTTCAAAGGCCTGGATGTCAGGACGCCCATGCGACATTATACAACCCTACATCAACACCTGTATCACTACAACGACCATATTTGAGCTCGTTCTTGTGAGTATCACTTGTTCCCACCTCTTGCTACACGTGGTTGCTTCCAGTGTTGTCGAACATGATCGTTTTGGTGGTCAATGGGCTATGTGTGGTGAGGGATAATGTTGCATGGTGTAACACTCCAAGAAACCCGAAAGCTGAAATAAGAATGTCATGATAATTTAAAGTAGGAAACAGTGTTACCCTGACAGGTACGACAACTTTGACAGTAATATAACACCTTAAAGTTTTGATGAACACTAATTTCAATAATTACTGAGTATGTCGTGATATAAAGGTAGAAAGAAAGAAAGGTTATTGTCAATCAGCTATCAAACATCTCAGTAATAACTACAAATCAGTACGACGAAATTTAAGTCCAAAGTAATATGTCGCTCAGAGATAACATTTATTGTGAAAGACAGTTGTAAACACGGCTAAAAGGGAATTCAAAGCGTCTACAATGCTCGTTCATGGAAATGTTAGTCGCTTGATAGCTTGCTTGCTATCAAGTCGTGAGAGAGCACCGTTTGGTATGGTACTAAAAACGGAACGCTACGAGATTGCTTCTATTCAAAAATGTACTATTGCGTCATAGAGATGCGCAGATTTTGTTCTCAGTTATTCTGACTTGAGAACTTGAACTGAAGTGATATTCTGATAGTGTACGACAAGTTAATGAACTTTAATTATTTGAGATATTATTGTTGGACTCAACCTTCATCAAAGTGAACAGTTACAACGAAGAATGGACATAGTATCGAAGACTGCAATACCTGATTAGCCTTGAGTAGGAAACATTAATATGACCACACGAAGATAATACAAATACGCCGATTGTAAAAGTTGTCGTAACTGTCACGATCACCGAACTGAAAAGAATCGTAATTGATCTGATCCATCGGTGTGCGTGTGGTTTGATGATTATAAACTATCTGCTAAGAAGGAACAATACAAATTGTTCTTCAGTAATGGAAATCTCGCTTGTTGGATCCATCATTAATTGAACTGTGAGAGTTGATGATCAAAATTAATTAACTGTAAAGATTTTAATTGAAGGAGTGACTTGATGAACACTGGGCATTGAAAAGAGTGTTTTGCCGAAATAATATTACGACCACGAAAGCAAGAGAGCATTATAGATTATCTCTGGATTTGCGTCGTTCCGTTGTGTACAATTCTGCCTAGCAACGTAACAACTACTGATACTGAACCGCAAATATATTTTTCCTCGCTTCAGTGGTGTGAAACGCCGCCGGTGATGAATGATTCACTCAATACTGCAATAACTAACTAACCGGGCACAGCAAATCATCATAAAACCATAACAGACAATTAAAATTAGCAGTTCGCATCGCTGAGAAGACTGTGCGGACTCGCAAACGAACTTTCATGCATTACGCGAGGAACAATTTCCTTTAGAGATTTACAGGTGCTGTTCCACGTTATCCGACGGGGACAACCATCACTGCGTGTCGCGTCTCCATTCCACCGACCGAGCTGTGGCAGTAGTGGCTCAACATCAACAGCCACAACAAAAGGGGAGAGGGGACGTCACATTGTGCGACTGACCTCCAGACCTTTCACACTCTATACTCACCGGCCAACGTCATTGTGACACTGTCGTAATTCCCCATGTGCGTCTTTTCTTTGGTGCATTCGGCCCTGACTTCATTTTGATGGATGACGCTGCACGAGCTCATCGACTTGCGCTGGTAGTGGAGCTCTTGGGACGAGAGGATATTTGGAGAACAGACTTCCCTGTCCATTACTCTGACTGGAAACCCATCGAACACGTGCGGGACCCCGCGGGGATACGTTTTTCAGCACCTCCATATGAACCAACCATCATGCAGCCGTTGACAATCGTGCCGGACGCCCTGGCCGAGCGGTTCTAGGCGCTACAGTCTGGAACCACGCGACCACTACGGTCGCATGTTCGAATCCTGCCTCGGGCATGGATATGTGTGATGTCCTTAGGTTAGTTATGTTGAAAGGTCTCTGTTGGATTCCTTTCATGTTAATTTCTTAAATCTGTTGTCATTTACGGCATAAATTCTTCTTCTAAATTTACTGTGGTGTTTCTGACTATCTGGGAGGAGACTGAGCAGTGAAACGTGTTACTTCTACACATAAACAAGAATGACCTGTCACACTACTACACTTTAAAACACGGTTTATATGTAATTCATGTCACACAGTCTCATACGGAACCTACATCCGCTTTCTTTTATATACTGTATATGATAAGATACTGTCATCCCCCTTCATTTCTGTGTGAAAGAATGAATGAGCAAATGTATTTCTAGTTGCATGCTTGATGGTAGCAGACAAGCCTGTCTGCTAGAGAACAGAAGCAAAGAGGTTTCTACTCTTAGTATGGTCCTGTCTGTTCCTTGTCATGTTGGTATAGGGAGCTGCCTCTCTGGTCACTTCCGTTTGTACACTCCTGGAAATTGAAATAAGAACACCGTGAATTCATTGTCCCAGGAAGGGGAAACTTTATTGACACATTCCTGGGGTCAGATACATCACATGATCACACTGACAGAACCACAGGCACATAGACACAGGCAACAGAGCATGCACAATGTCGGCACTAGTACAGTGTATATCCACCTTTCGCAGCAATGCAGGCTGCTATTCTCCCATGGAGACGATCGTAGAGATGCTGGATGTAGTCCTGTGGAACGGCTTGCCATGCCATTTCCACCTGGCGCCTCAGTTGGACCAGCGTTCGTGCTGGACGTGCAGACCGCGTGAGACGACGCTTCATCCAGTCCCAAACATGCTCAATGGGGGACAGATCCGGAGATCTTGCTGGCCAGGGTAGTTGACTTACACCTTCTAGAGCACGTTGGGTGGCACGGGATACATGCGGACGTGCATTGTCCTGTTGGAACAGCAAATTCCCTTGCCGGTCTAGGAATGGTAGAACGATGGGTTCGATGACGGTTTGGATGTACCGTGCACTATTCAGTGTCCCCTCGACGATCACCAGTGGTGTACGGCCAGTGTAGGAGATCGCTCCCCACACCATGATGCCGGGTGTTGGCCCTGTGTGCCTCGGTCGTATGCAGTCCTGATTGTGCCGCTCACCTGCATGGCGCCAAACACGCATACGACCATCATCGGCACCAAGGCAGAAACGACTCTCATCGCTGAAGACGACACGTCTCCATTCGTCCCTCCATTCACGCCTGTCGCGACACCACTGGAGGCGGGCTGCACGATGTTGGGGCGTGAGCGGAAGACGGCCTAACGGTGTGCGGGACCGTAGCCCAGCTTCATGGAGACGGTTGCGAATGGTCCTCGCCGATACCCCAGGAGCAACAGTGTCCCTAATTTGCTGGAAAGTGGCGGTGCGGTCCCCTACGGCACTGCGTAGGATCCTACGGTCTTGGCGTGCATCCGTGCGTCGCTGCGGTCCGGTCCCAGGTCGACGGGCACGTGCACCTTCCGCCGACCACTGGCGACAACATCGATGTACTGTGGAGACCTCACGCCCCACGTGTTGAGCAATTCGGCGGTACGTCCACCCAGCCGCCCGCATGCCCACTATACGCCCTCGCTCAAAGTCCGTCAACTGCACATACGGTTCACGTCCACGATGTCGCGGCATGCTACCAGTGTTAAAGACTGCGATGGAGCTCCGTATGCCACGGCAAACTGGCTGACACTGACGGCGGCGGTGCACAAATGCTGCGCAGCTAGCGCCATTCGACGGCCAACACCGCGGTTCCTGGTGTGTCCGCTGTGCCGTGCGTGTGATCATTGCTTGTACAGCCCTCTCGCAGTGTCCGGAGCAAGTATGGTGTGTCTGACACACCGGTGTCAATGTGTTCTTTTTTCCATTTCCAGGAGTGTATTTGTGAGGCACCCTCAGGAAGGGACCACGTCAGTCTGACCCCGGCGAGCGTCTGAAGTGGTAAGATCTCTGGCTAAGCGTATGTCTGCTAAGTCCGTAGGACAATGGATTTCTTAAGTTCAGCCTATCTGAACATTTAATCACCTTTATTTCAGGTTTAGCTCTAAAACAACTAATGTTAACTTAAATTGCAACGCAGTTTATTTTGAGTGTGAAGTTCAGAATATCTTCCAGTAGTCGCTTTGTCTCTACTTTGTGAGTAAAGTGGAACCACGTGTTGATCAGTAACTCTAAGATCATCAATCTTAAATTCGGATGTGCGTGAGATTATAACGTGTCGTCTTGACAATATTTTTCAATATAGCAACTTTTCTTTATGTTCAACCCACGTGGGCTGTACTTTGTGAGACCAGTACCACGTGCTTATACAATTGTTTGACCCATCAGGTTAATAGTAAGACGATAGTAACCAGTTCGAGGTTTTTCTTTTGTAAATTGCTTTTCGATGTAATTTATTTTAATTATCAAAATTAGTGTGGATTTGCACTCTTTGTGTAAACCAAGTTGAACACGTGAAGCATGTGGTGTAATCATAAAAGTAGCCCTCAGCTATTCATTTCGGGAAGATTTCACAGAGAGTTAGTATGAATTTAGTAGACCCGTGTGTGGTAATTACATGACGGACAGGATTGCGCTACGAACGTAACTTCTTTGGGTGATAATTGAATCGGTTGGTTGTGGTTAATTTTCTCTTGCATATGTTTCAACGTTCTTCGTGTGTTATTTTATGAATGCAGTGTTGTATGCAGTCTGCCAATCTTGGCTCCATATTTGATGTGTTCCGTAAGATTACAAACTCACATTTTCACAATCCTAAATAACGCACCAGTTTAGTTATGAACCAAGTTTAATATGCTGAAATTTCAATGATCAATGTTAAAATAAATTTCCAAATATAAACTGATTTATTTCTTTTCATTTAAATTGACTTTTTATATACGGGGTCAGTCACCTAACGTTACAGCTGGATGTATTTCGTTAACCACATCAAATACTGACGAACCGATTCCACAGACCGAACGTGAGGAGAGGGGCTGGTGTAATTGTTTAATACAAACCATACAAAAATGCACGGAAGTATGTTTTTTATCACAAACCTACGTTTCTTTAATGGAACCCCGTTAGTTTTGTTAGCACATCTGAACATATAAACAAATACGTCATCAGTGCCGTTTGTTGCATTGTAAATGTTAATTACATCCGGAGATATTGTAACCTAAAGTTGACGCTTGAGTACCACTCCTCCGCTGTTCGATCGTGTGTATCGGAGAGCATTGCAACATACATCGCGTTTCTACAGAATGATCTGCCAACGTTGCTTGAAAATGTCCCACTAGAAACTCGTCGACGTATGTGGTATCAGCATGATGGTGCACCTGCACATTCCGCAATTAACACTAGGCTGACCCTTGACAGGATGTTCGACGGGCGTTTCATAGGACGTGGAGGACGCATAAATTGGCCAGCCCGTTCTCCTGATCTTACACCTCTGGACTTCTTTCTGTGGGGTACATTAAAGAAGGATGCGTACCGTGATTAGCCTACAAGCCCAGAGGATATGAAACAACGTATTGTGGCAGCCTGCGGCGACATTACACCAGATGTACTGCGGCGTGTACGACATTCATTACGCCAGAGATTGCAATTGCGAGCAGCAAATGATGGCCACCACATTGAACATCTATTGGCCTGACATGTCGGGACACACTCTATTCCACTCAGTAATTGTATACGGAAACCACGTGTGTACGTGTACCTCACCCCTCATGGTAATGTACACGTGCGTCAGTGAAAATGACCAATAAAAAGGCGTTAGCATGTGGACGTAATGTGCTGTTCCAGTCCCTTCTGTACCTAAGGTCCATCACCGTTACCTTTGGATCCCTACGTAATTCTGTGCTCTCCGATACACACGATCGAATAGCGGAGGAGTGATACTCAAGCGTCAACTTTAGGTTTCAATATCTCCGGATGTAATTAACATTTTATAATGGAACAAACGGCACTGATGACGTATTTATTTATATGTTCAGATGTGCTAACAAAACTAACGTGGTTCCATTTAAAAAAACGTAGGTTTGTGTTAAAAAACATACTTCCGTGCATTTTTTTATGGTTTGTATTAAACCATTACACTAGCCACTCTCCTCACGTTCGGTCTGTGGAATCGGTTCGTCAGTATTTGATGTGGTTTACGAAATATATCCAGCGGTAACGTTAGGTGACTCACCCTGTATATATATATATCACCGGTTGTCGTATGACGATGAAAAAGTTATAATTAATGTTAGTCTGGTTGGGAATTTGGTAAGCTAGACAGGATACCTGATGAAACAGTTGCTCAACAATGCAAGGTTAACTTCCCCAGACAGCTCACAGCTTTTAACCCACTTTTATGGTCTTTAATATCAGCACCGCTTTCAGAACAAATTAATGCAACAACATTATAAGGTTTAAGTAGTTCTAAGTTCTAGGGGACTGATGACGTCAGAAGTTAAGTCCCATAGTGCTCACAACCATTTGAACCATTTCTTTTTCTTTTCGTTGACAACCGCACTGGTGGAAGATTGGAGTGTCCCAGCCCAAGTCCGACCCTCCAGACTTGTGCTTTGCAAGGCTCGCATTGTCGCCCGTCACGATTACACATCCTATTAAGACCCATGTCCCGCTATTTTGTAATCCTCAGGGATTCTCCACGAATAGCGTTGACTTCACTGTAATTACTTTCTTTGAATAAAACTATCATTTATGTTCATCTCATTGTGTATTTCTTACTGTTACCTTCTGTACTATACTGCTGCAACTCTTTCTGTGTATGGTCTAAGTTTGCCCTAGCTATGAACCTTGCCAATGACATTTATGTTAAAGCTACGTTCGTTCTTAAGTTTTGCACGGCAGTATACAAGGTCGGCCTGAATGATTGATGGCGTTTCAAAGCACTGTTTATTTGCAAGTGACGTACGAAGATGGCTGATACATGAAAAGTTAAATGCACTAACCAAGTTTCTAGACCATTCCACGAATATTAATGTGTGCACTCTTGGTAACGTGGCACACATCTAAACCGTAACTAGTTCCTTCCATACGTTCACTAGCATGTTTCTGCACTGGAAGTGCATAATTCTTACCCTTAACAAACTCCCGCAAGAAGAAATCGTGTGGCTGGAGATCTGGTGACATGGGGGCCATGGCAACAAAGGAATACCAATAATACCACATCGCCCTACCCAGTAACGAAAAAGACGCACACAGTTGTGTTCAGCTGAAGTGGAGCCCCGTCCTGTTGGAAGATGATAGTCGAGGAGTCAGCAGTTAGTTGTGGCAGAAAGCACAACTGGAACATTAACAGGTACATGGTATTGTCGCCGTCTGCTGGATGAAGAAATACATATGTGTCATACACTTTTCTCTTGGATTTAGCATAGAAGATATTCACGCTTGACGAAACCCATTCCAAGTCCACACTGCATATAACAATTCAGTATCCCACACTCCCACACTGTGACAATTCAGATCTCCCATCAGACGGAAAATCTAACACGCGAAAACTTTTCTTCTGTACTGGCGCCATCCAAGCCGGGTGCCATCCAAGCAGCGATCTTTCCATGTATCACCCGTATTTGTACATCGTGTACTTGTCAATACACAGTGCTTTGAAACTGAATCATTTAACCTAACAGTTTGTTTGGCCAAACAGTTAGAACCTACGAATGTTTAACCAACCCCTTGATGCCCTACGACTGAACAACTTAAGCAAATCAGCCTTTACCACCTATTCTGCACAAAATAATCAAACAGTAGGTAACACAGAAATCAGCCTGCAGATTTTACACCTTACTGATGAGGGTGGCACAATGAATCTCCTAGAGATGACACACATCCATGTACCTAGGAGCAGATTCTCAGACCCACGATCTTGTAACTCTGACTGAACAAACAGCCATCCGAAACTATATTCCTAAATAATTCCCGAAATGTGTTCTCACCTTTTACACCAACATAGTACATTCATAATCCAAGATGACCATAGCATATTATCTATTTGATTTCATTGAAATTTGTAGACACTTTGTAAGAATACAGTATAATCCACCTATACCTTTATTGTAAAATTCACGTTTGTATCATATTTATAGTCAGATATGTAAAATCGTCAGAGTTTATTTCTTACACTGTAACTGACCAGTCAGTAAAATACACCATACTACTGCTCATAACTTAGGATATAACCTTACATTTGCTGTTTAAATTCAGCTTTATCACCGTAACAAAAAACGTTCTTAATGTGGTACTGTATTGTACAAAGTGCCAGTCATCTATTGCCCGTGTTCAACGCTAATTCCATTCAGTGTAGTATGTACTCCTGTAAAATAACTCATCTCTACATAATGTAACATGCCTTCGGTCTATTAGATTTTTCGCAGTCATGACGTTTGTTTATGTAATCGTAACCATTCAATGGAATTCCAGATTAGAATTTATTGCACATATTTTCCCTTCTCTTTTGACTTTTAAATTACTTCCATCGTTCTAGAAAAGACACACTTGACTCTGCCCTTACACTCTACACAGCATGTGAAATTTAACATTCTTATTACTATCACATCTTTGAAAGGATTCCCTACACAGCATGTGAAATTTAACATTCTTATTACTATCACATCTTTGAAAGGATTCCATATTTTACTCATGTGAAGGTGGGCCAGTTTCGAAAAGGTTGAGTGTGTGTGGTGCAATAAAACGACGGAAAGTGTAACAAAGCACTTTCCATAATCCTCAACAGCGCTCACATAGTGCAAGTGCAAAAAATGTGTTAACGTTAAATTACATAACCCAAATACGGCACGAATTCGTCTCACAGAAAGACACAACAGGTAACATTTCGCCACGTTTCATATTTTATGAAAGTTTCTGTGAAGGTTAAAATAAAAAATAACGGTGTCTCAAGTAAGTTCAACGAACTGTGAACGTAAAACGAGGCCTCGGTATGAAAGAAGCCATCTGAAGGTAGATGTGTAAAAAATCTGAAACTGATACTTCTTTTATCCAAACAACCTTTTTTCCACCATACTTGTGGCTGGTTGCAGTTGTAGCTATTAACATCGTATGTACTCATCTGATAACCTCTCTTCAGGGTATTATCCATTCCAGGCAACTAGTATACTAAGACTATAAAGCCTCCGACACAATGACACTGTCGATACCAAATTTTCACTCGTCTTTCGAATTGTATGCATCGTTTACTTTACAGATTATTCAGTGCACACATTAGTGGCATCGGGCATGGGCTACAATCCTATTTCACTCTCTTCTCAACTACTGATTTCTTTATCCTCCTCAGATTCTTATCACTGCAATATCGATTCTGTACAACTACTAGGTTTACGTCTACATATATGTAGATACTTCGTATACCACACTACGTTGCGTGGTGGAGGGTACCCTGTACCACTATTAGTCATTTCCTTTCCTGTTCCACTCACAGAATGAAGGAAAGATGAGTGTCTATAGGGTGATCCATTGATGGTGACCGGGCCAAATATCTCACGAAATAAGCGTCAAACGAAAAAACTACAAAGAACAAAACTTGTCCAGCTTGAAGGGGGAAACCAGATGGCGCTATGGTTGGCCCGAAAGATGGCGGTGCCATAGGTCAAACGGATATCAACTGCTTTTTTTTAAATAGCAACATCCATTTTTTTATTACATATACATTACATATACATTAGGTAAAGAAATCTGAATGTTTTAGTTGGACCACTTTTTTCGCTTTGTGATAGTTGGCGCTGTAATAGTCACAAACACATGGCTCACAATTTTAGACCAACAGTTGCTAAGAGGTAGGTTTTTTAAATTAAAATACAGAACGTAGGTACGTTTGAATATTTTATTTCGGTTGTTTCATTGTGATACATGTACCTTTGTGAACTTATCATTTCTGAGAATGCATGCTGTTACAGCGTGATTACCAGTAAATACCACATTAATGCAATAAATGCTCAAAATGATGTCCATCACCCGCAACGCATTAGGCAATACGTGTAACGACATTCCTCTCAACAGCGAGTAGTTCACCTTCCGTAATGTTCGCACATGCACTGACAATGCGCTGACACATGTTGTAAGGCGTTGTCGGTGGATCACGGTAGCAAATATCCTTCAACTTTCCCACACAGAAAGAAATCCGGGGACGTTCACCTGTCATGAAATATGCTATTCAATATCGCTTCAACCGCACGCGAGCTATGTGCCGGACATCCATCATGTTTGAAGTACATCGCCATTCTGTCGTGCAGTGAAATATCTAGTAGTAACATCGGTAGAACATTACGCAGGAAATCAGCATACATTGCACCATTTAGACTGCCATCGATAAAATGGGGGCCAATTATCCTTCACCTCATAATGCCGCACCATACATTAACTCGCCAAGGTCGCTGATGTTCCACTTGTCGCAGCCATCGTGGATTTTCCGTTGCCCAATAGTGCATATTATGCCGGTTTACGTTACCGCTGTTAGTGAATGACTCTTCGTCGCTAAATAGAACGCCTGCAAAAAATGTTTCATCGTACCGTAATTCTCTTGTGCCCAGTGGCAGAACTGTACACGACATTCAAAGTCGTCGCCATGTAATTCCTGGTGCATAGAAACATGGTACGGGTGCAATCGATGTTGATGTAGCATTCTCAACACCGACGTTTTTGAGAATCCCGAATCTCGCGCAATTTATCTGCTACTGATGTGTTCATTAGCACACGTCCGTCGGGCATTTTGATCACAATAGCCATACATCAACATGATATCGACCTTTTTCGCAATTGGTAAACGGTTCATTTTAGCACGGGTAATATATCACGAAGCAAATACCGTCCGCACTGACGGAATGTTACTTCATACCACGTACTTATCCGTTTGTGGCTATTACAGCGCCATCTATCACAAATCGGAAAAAGTGGTCCAACTAAAACGTTCGTATTTCTTTAAGTACTACACGAATATGCAATAAAAATGGGGGTTCCTATTTTAAAAAACGCAGTTGACATCCGTTTGACCTATGGCAGCGCCATATAACAGGCCAACCATTAGCGCCATTTGGTTTCCCCCTTCAAGCTAGATGAGTTTCGTTCTTTGTAGTTGTCTCGTTTGATGCTTATTTCGGGGCCGGTCACTATCAATGGACCACCCAGTATATGACTCGGCATGAGCCCGAATTTGTCACAGTGTGTATTGGCGACAGTAGAATTATGTTGCAGTCAGCTTCAAATGTCGGTTCTCTGAATTTTTTCAATAGTGTTTCTCGGAAAGAACGTCGTCTTTCCTCCAGGTGCTTCCATTTGAGTTCCCGAAGCATCTCCGTTAACACTTACGTGTTGTTCGAACCTACCGGCAACATATTCAACAGCTCTCCTCCGAACTGCTTCGATGTCTTCCTTCAATCCGACCTGGTACGCATCCCAAACACTCAAGTAGTATTGAAGAATAGTCGCACCAGCGTCCTATATGCGGCCGATGTCGACCAATCGCCTTCTTCACCACAATTCTCACACGGTCGTTCCATTTGATATCGGTTTGTGACGTGACGCTCAGAAACAACTTAACATTGTCGAGCAGGACACTAGTAATACTGTAACCGAACATAACAGGTTTGTTCTTCCTAATCACCCTATTAATGTACATTTTCCCCATTTAGACCAAGGTGCCATTCATCACACCAACTGGAAATTTTGTCTAAGTCGTGTTGTATCTTCCTACAGCCACTCAACATCGGTACTTTACCATACACCGCCAGCCGTTGTGGCCAAGCGGTTCCAGGCGCTTTAGTTCGGAACCGCGCTGCTGCTACGGTCGCAGGTTCCAATCCTGCCTCGGGCATGGATGTGTGTGCTGTCTTTAGGTTAGTTGGGTTTAAGTAGTTCTAAGTCTAGGGGACATAACCTCATATGTTCTGTGCCATAGTGCTCAGAGCCATTTGAACCATTTATTGCCGTCCACCACAGAATTATCAGAAAGCAACTGCAGATTGGTGTCCACCCTGTCCACCAAATCTCTTACTGTGGTCCTATCACACTTCACAGGGTCACACCTGACGATACACTTGTCTCGAACATTCGCTGTTGAGGACAACATACTGGGTTCCATTACTTAAGAAATCATCGAGCCATTTACATATCTGTGAACTTATTCTGTATGCTAGTACTTTCTTTAGCAGTCTGCAGGGGGGCACCGAGTCAAATAGTTTCCGGAAATCTGAGACTATGGAATCTGCCTGTTGACCTTCATACATAGTTCGCAGAATATCACGTGATAAAAGGGCAAGCTGACTTTCGCATGAGCGATGCTTTGTAAAACCATGCTCATCCACAGATATAAGCTTCTTAGTCTCACGAAAATTTATCATATTCTGCAGCAAACCGAAGTTAGGGATATTACTCTATAATTTGCGGGTCCGTTCATTTACCCTTCTGATATACTGGAGTCACCTGCGAGTTTTTCTAATCGCTTGAGGCTTTGTGCTGGACCAGAGATTTACGATAAATGCCAGCTAGGTAAGCGGCCAGTGCAATAGAGTAGTCTTTGTAAAACCGAATTGGGATTCCACCCGGATCTGGTGATTTATTTGCTTTCACATGTTTCAGTTGTTTCTCAACGCCAGGCATGCTTATTGCTATGTTGTCAATACGGGAGTCTGAGAGACACTCAAATAACGGTGGGTCTGAACGATTCTCTTGAGTGAAAGATTTCTTGAACTCAAATTTAAAACATCGGCTTTCGTTTTGCCATGTTCAACTGCCACACCAGACTGGTCAACATGGGACTGTACGGAAGCCTTAGACCCGCTTAGCGATTTTTCGAAGGTCCGAAATTTTGGCGAGTTCTCTGCGAGTAGTAATGTCGGCGATAGTCTTGTTGTCATTTGCGCGTTCTTTTTTCAACCGAGAGTGCAACACCCTCTGCTTCCTCAACACCTTCCGAACTTCGTTATTAAACGATGGGTCTTTCACATCCTTTATCGACTTACGAGACACGTAACTCTCCAGACAACGAATTATAGTCTGCCTAAACGTTGCCCATAATTCCTCTATGCCCATTTGAAAATGGTTAAAATGGCTCTGAGCACTGTGGGACTTAACATCTGAGGTCATCAGCCCCTAGAACTTAGAACTAGTTAAACCTAACCAACCTAAGGACATCACACACATCCCTGCCCGAGGCATGATTCGAAGCTGCGACCGTAGCGGTCGCGCGGTTCCAGACTGAAGCGCCCAGAACTGCTCCACCACAGCGGCCGGCTGTCCATTTTGCTTGAACTAAGTGATGTCAGTAGACTGTATAAGTGAGATGCCAACAACTGCTCATCTCCTCTATCTAGCAGAAAAACTCTCCTAACCTTCTGGACTATTTGTTATGTTTTGTAACCATAGTTGCTATAATGACAGCATGACTACTAAGTCCCAGTATAGATAATTTTTTGCTGTCTGTAATTTATCCCCAATGCCTCCAGAATTTAAGTGAGTATATTCAAGTCAATATTGTCCAAAACTTTCTCCAAATTTTCAAATTTAGGAACATAGATTTACCTCCATCGCGTATACGTCTCCCCATCGAAACCCCCATGATGTATGCATCACATAGGGTGTGTATGTGTCGTTGCGAAATGTTGCTTCCGCAGTGCAATTTTTACGTCGACAAATGATTAAAATGACCCAGCCATTGACAACCTACCCTTAGGGATTTCCATAAGAAGTAGTATCCTGTTGCGGTTCCACTTCATTTCAGTTTCATACATCAAATTAGTCATTCGTAGCCGAATGCTACTAGAAAGAATCGCAACTTGATACCGTAAATTACTTATTCTCAAAGAAACACGTAAAGTGCAAAAATTCTGTAAATACGAAGTACACAACGTCGGACTCTACCCTGCACGTGATTTCGAGGGGGTTGGCAGAAATGCTTGATTTCCGTTAGATCGCCCTCACCCTATCCCACCCCCAACCTCCACCTTTATTTGACGTACGTTAAGTTGCTCGATACTGTTTAGCGATGAGAAACGGTAGCTCTGCATTCTGACTGGCACTTTCAGAAGAAACGTAGTGGAAATGGAACTCAACACATACTGTGAGTGTTTCCCTGTCCGCTGAGTCGGAGTGCGCATATCACCTATTGAAGTACAGACAGCAGTCGTACTGCACTGACGACTTGCTCGTTGGGACAAAGGCTGCTGTGCACGTGATGTACGTGGCGTACCTGCAATTCTGTACCTACACCGTGGACGTAATATGCCCTCCAAAAATACCAAGGGCTGAAATTACCTCAGTATGAGACAGAAAGTGAATCAAGATATCTGTTTTCTCTCTAGCCAAGAAAATAAATTCGACTCACGTGTTCTCCCACAAAGTACTATTTCAGTGTGTGTCAGACTCCACAAAGAGCTAAAGAATCATCACTCGAGTAAACTGAATAACAACTCTGTTAACAGAGGAACGACTTCACGCATTCCTTATGTTGCAAACAGTTTTCAGAATCTAACAGCCAGATTCTCCTCTGTCACTCTCGCCAGCGAACGCTCGACGTCGATCCTTGGAGGAAAGTACCTTCGATCATTCCGCACAAGGAAGTGTATCTCCACGCCGTACCCCGCTCTCTCCCAGACACGTGGCTTCTGCACCTGCGCCCAGGCGACAAATTCCAGTGCCCGTTACAAAAACATTAGCTCGCGCTACAGGGGTCGTGAATCTGCCAGCCAATTACTTGAAGCTCATACTCTTTTCAGAAAATTTTCTGGATGTTTCCATTTTCTCTCCTACATCCTCAGCAGTTAATCAATAAAATATGAGTATCCGTCTCGCGGATGGAAGTGTGCTCCGGTGCTTCCCGCGATAAGATACCTCACAGATCAGCTCGCAACCATCGTTTGTGGGTCCGTGCATCCCTTTGCACTTAAAGGACGTCTCTTCGCCTTGATCCACTCCAGACACTCTTTCTCCAGGTGCACAGTTATGAAATTTTTTCTGTTCCACCAGAGTGCAACCTCTCGCCCGAGGTGTTCTGCGGCCTAAAGCGTTGTAAAGTGCCGCCTCCTGGCTCTGCACTCTCTCAGGGCAGTGAACGTGTGCCCCCAGAACACGACAAGACTCTCCCCCATGCCCTCCTTAGCTGACAGCCTCTTCTGAGGAAAGTGTGGCCCACGTTGACGTTTCTGTCAGTGCTCATCTCTAATTACTTCCCAGACGTGCATTACTACTGAAATTGTCAATACTTGGTGCTTGGCACTATTATCCAATCAAACGTTTAATAATCCGAATGTGCACGGTAAACTATGTTCTAATATAAATTTAAACCGGAAAGAATGTACATAATATCAAAAGTATGGTGGCAAAATCTTGGCGCTTTACACCCGTAACCAACACTGTTCTCCATGGTCGGCTTCTAACAATCTTTCCATTACTCCCTAAATACTTCGTTTCAGTACTTTACAGTAACAATATTTTTTTTTCATTTCTTACTTTCACCAACTATGAACTGCAAAAAACATCAGAATTCTCGGTTTTCCTTCTCTTGTTCCAGAACCTCTTCATTCTTTCACTTATTTTGTTCTCCCCTCCCCGGAAATGATCCGTCTGGGCGTCGTGTTTGGTGGTTTCTCTTAAAATTATATTATACTATCAAGTTTGCTTCTGCACTCTCTTCTACGGTGAACCATCTGTGGTGCTATCCCTCTTCATCTCATCTATCCTTTTAGACGTGGCTTTTAATCTCACGATGTAGTTGACTATCCTTTTGGTCAGTCTGCAGGTATCCATCCATAGCACGTGTCCGTAAAACTTCAACGTTCGTGTCTTCATTGTGTTTGTGATCTTTCCAGTGCACTTGAAGAGCTGTTCATTTTTCCTCTCCTCATCTTCCAAGTCCAATGAATATTGTTTTGGGGTCCAGGCATTTTCTTCAGAATATCCCTTTCTTCCTATTCGAGTTCTTGAAGAGTTCTGAAGACATTCTAAAACGTTGAATCCTTCAGGTCCTAGTACCGAGTTATAGTGTGTGATCTTGACCTTGCAGAATGACGCCTACTTATTGTATTTGTTCTGTGTTAGCTAGTAGGCTAGGTCTATTTTCCTGAATCTTCATTTGTTTGCCTCCTTATCCAGTCCACTGGGTTGGATCCATTACCGCATATATTCTGCTTGTGCCCTGCCTTCTGAATCCTCCCATGGTTTATTTCCGTGCATCTACCGCTTCGGTGCTTGTACTCTATATATTCTGTCCTTTCATAGAAGTATTTAAGACCCGTTTGTTCTACTATTTGATGAAGACTCTGAAGCATCTATTGACCGTTGGGAAAAGCTAAACACTTGACTTCCAGGTTCTGTCTCTCCCTTCAAAGACATATTCCTCTTATTACTTCATAATTCAAGGCCTCTTCCCATATTTTCACTATTTTCCCCACTACGATTTCGTCTGACCCCATCTTAGTTTTAGACAGATCATAAATTTTTCCAAAGGACTTCACTTTCGAGGTGGTACTAGTCAGTGTACGTTTAATGGTTTTTCTCGTTCTTTGGTCAGTTCGAAACTCTTACAAAGTACTAAATAATATTTGTCTGTCTATCGAGTGATATGTCTTCTTAAAATTTAAAAAGATCACCACAGCGTTCCGACGTATTAGCGCTCTCGCTCGCAGAATGCTGTGTAAGTTGAATATTTGATCGACGCATGGTTTTCCTTTCCGGAATCCAGCTTGGTATTCGCTAATCAGTTGATCAGCCTGCTCTTCAACTGTGATCAGCGGAGTCCTGTAGAGTATCTTACAAGCGATTAGAAGTAGAGGGATCTCTACCCGTACATATTTGAATCCGTTCAACTACCATTTTTATGAAGTGGGTGCATGAGCGCACATTTACAGTCATATGGAACCTGTCCACTCTTCCATACTTCTTCTATAAGGTGATGGATTCCTTCTGTAGCTATCTCTTCTCCGATTTTCCACGTTTCTGTCACAATGCCATCTTGAACTGGTGCTTTGTTATCATTGAACTCTTTCATTATCTCTTTGATCTTCTTTAGACTTGGTGGTTTGGAAACTGGGTCCTATGGATTTGTTTCTTGGCATCCAGTCTTTCTAAAGTTATTTGCAGTTCAGAAGCACATTAAAATGTTCCGTCAACAGCTCATAGTTTTCCTTGTTGCTAGTAATTTTATCACCATCTGCACATTTAAAGACAGGAGTTAAATGTCGATACCCCTGCAGCTCCTCTTTAAAGGTTCGATGAAACTCTATCTGGTTTTGTTCTTTATAAATTCTTCTTCCAATTTTTCAACCCTAGACATTTAAATAGAATGAAAAACCAGTTCAAGTTGCAAATATTTTATTTTTCATTCGATGACTAGTTTCGCGCCGACACCCATTTTCAAATCAGCATAACAAAGTCGAAAACAGTCTTTCCGAAGATGTCAAAAAATATATAATGTACATTACACATTTTTCATTCCACCATCTGTGCTTTCTCACTAACAAGGTTAGTTACAGCGCTTGCATAACATGTCAAAAATAGCACCTCTGCTTGATGCATGTAGAGTGGAAAGTTATTCCATGTCCAACGAGTAGATGTGGTTTCTAAATAGAATACCATGGAACTCCATCCGTGATTTTCCTATATTTGTCAAAAGTCTTTTGTTTCCAGCATGGTTTGATTTATTCGCCACACATTTTAAAGTATCTTTAAGCATGTCAGAGATGTAATTTTTAACTTAGCCATCTGCGGTGTTATGACAACGCTGACACGTGTGTGTTTCAAAGCAGTTTCATTACATTAGTATTACCTGACTTCGATCGGTTCCCGTATACTTGTGAACATATGTGCGTCAGTTTTATTCAGATTTCTTGCACCTAATCAATAAATGACATGTGGTGCTTCAGTTATTGTAAAATACGCTAATCGATTTACTGTATAGTCGTTGTTCCAAAATTATTGATTTAAAAATAAATTTTCTGTCTTCCCCAGGAATGAACTTATTTGATTTCAGTCTATGATGAATCTGTCTACTTGTTCCAGGCACAAGAATGTTAAAGCACATTTTGTAAGGGCCCCTAAAAGTTTTTCTTGGGCTAACGCTCACATAAGGAGTAAAGTCTAATAACAGAAGTGATGAATGATGAAAGGTGTGCCGTTATTGTATTCAGCAAGGAGTCGACCTGAGGTTATGGAATAAAGTTTTATAACAGAAGTTACAAATCGTACAAGAACACGTGGCAATTAGAATTAGCAAGGAACCGACGTACAGCAAACAGAAATAATTTATTACAAATACTGGAAAGGAAGCCAGCCACGTCCTTTAATCTAGAGGTGAAATAACACCAAACTGGTCTTTAGGGACCCAAATGATCATCAGCAACGATATACACAAACATTTACAAGTAAGAGCTACCGTTCGTCTATATGTTGCTGTCTCACATTGTTTTACATTATGCATTACGGTTTTCACGCTGGACTACAGATCCGCTCGTCTTATCACAGGCCATCTGCCGGAGAGCACATAAAAGCATGTGAACAGCAAACAGTAGTACAAGCAACGAAGTAGTAATATGAGAATAAGGTAATTTGAAGCCATTGTGTTAAGAACGAACATCTGAGAAGACAGTAAAGATAATATTAAATACGCTCTATTTCCTGTAAAAATGTAATGAAGTTACATAAAATAATGTTAGTAAGAAACGGAGTATATAGCAAATCTGTTAAACAGGAGGGGATTTGAGATAACTACCTACAGCACACCAATGGTCAGTGACCGTTGTCTAATTATTCATCCCGCCCGAGGTGCTGGAACACACACTTCTTCGTCTATCCCTCTGAGGCAGACAATAGCTGCTTTAGATGATTTCTGCGGCACCGCTGTACCTGTTGCAGCTGCCACGGCCCCTGTTCTTCGACCTTGACGGAGTGACTGAGGGCACAGTGTTGGCGGACTTGGACCTAGCTCCGCGCCTGTGATCACCGCTGATTGCTGTTTGACCCTGCGGTGATATCGCTGCAGAGACAGCACCGCGCGTCTCGGCGGCCTGTTTGAACTAACTTCGGAATTGAGGACGTCTTGTGATACTGGCGCTCAGTACACACGAAATGCCCTGCCAGAAACTTATCGGTTCCAGACACTAAGAAAACAAAATGTAGATTGCGACGTTGCTAAGCCCGATAGTACTCTTAATTATGGAAGCTGAACACTGTAAGACCTCTGGCAACGACAGATAGTTTTTCAAAATTTTGCCGCTGTCGTCAGCTAGGTGTGGATAAGATTAACTTTTATCGTGTTACGCACACATAACATATAGGAGACATACACTTTGTAACGAATGTGTCGAAAACACAAATGCTGCTTCCACGGTGCAAAGAAACCTCTTCATAGACATCTACATTCACCTCTGAAAGATGCTGAGATGCGGGGTGTTACTTTTTCTGGAGTTTTCCCGCCATCTCCACCGAATTTCTTAGAATCACATCCCTCGTAAAGCGACTTATGGTGTGGTTCAGCCTGCAAAAACTGTTTAAAACGCGGACTGCACTACATATATGTCAGAAGGGGTATAAAACTTAGTTTTCCCTAACTGAAAAGTGGGAATCAACTAAGTAAAACAAGTTCTTGGCACAACATTTGTGATGCATTCTTACTTTAGCCGTACACGTGCAGCTACGAAATCTGCCTTAGAACACAATTCCAAATGTAATAGAATAGACTTCCACACCGTTATACTGTTCCGTTCATTCACATAGCAGAGTTTTTCGCCGTTAGCCGCCATACGTATAGAACTCACGACCTGATGTCCCAAGAACAGAAATTTTGACTAATTAGTAAACAGATTGAGAGTTTACTCGATGGCTGGCAATTTCTAATGCCCTCTCAGTACTATACAGCTGGCGATTATTCATTAATTTAGAGTTTCTCGACTGCGACTGCAGTCTATGGCCATGTGGAATTTTTTCTTATCCTGAAGATAGTCACAATCTTCACTAAACATTTCAAAACTTCGGAATCGTTGTTTACACCGGATCTCATCAGTTTCTGCACAACTCTGCTCCTCGTTAAAAGCAAATTAGATTATTTTTCTTAAAACTGAGGAAATGGCGAAATATGACGTCACTCTAGTAAAGCTAAGTTACGACTCTTCTAAACCAGCGCGTTCAAATCTCTCCCGTTTTCAGAACAATCGGTTACTCTCCTCTCTGAATGACTGAGGCATGTTGCATTCAATAAGTTTCATACCTTCTTTCAGGAGACCAATGTTCCTGCTTCGATTTATCCTCAACTCCGAATTTAATCAATCACATTTCAAACGTTTTATTTTCCTAAAAGCAAGTAACCCCTAACCTTTCCCCCTCACCTGAAAATAAACCTCTATTTCTCTTAAGTATAGAAGTAAAAATTTTCTTTCTAGTTACCTGCTCAGCTTTACAATAACAGTTTCATGCATGACATGTGTGTGATACATTGCAAGTTTGCAAAATATGATTCATAGACTCATTCACCATTTACTAACAAATTTCAAGATTCATACGTCACATACACTTCCTCACTCATTCAGCTTACCGAATGAAAATGAAAATTAAAACAACTGAGAAGAACAATTGCTGCTTGAAATCGTAAAAATTATGTAATATATGCGTTATGAGAAAATAATTAACTGCTCTTCAACATAGTGTTTAGTTAAAGTCCTCCTGTGATCTGTGATGTATTCATATAAACATATTAACAGGTGAAGCCAGCCTGGCACCTTTCCCCCCTCCCCCTCCCCTCACCCCCTTCCCCGCCCTCCCCCCACGCACGGTCAACTCAACTCACCCTCGAGCTTTGGGATAGGGCCTAAAAAAAGATTAAAAAATCTAAATATCTCATTCTGTATCGCAAATCTTACTGAAGAGTTTGATACATAAAACGTGTATGTTCGAGTAGATGTAAGACATCTTTTTTGATCATAAGTGTACCAAAGTGCAGCGCCATGCCTCTTCAAACTGCACTCTTCTGTCACTGTATTTTACTCTGTGGAATTCAAACGTGTATGTTTCGTAATGGAAACCATCAAACCTATATTCAGGACAGTGGAAATTAAAGTGTCCTGCGGTGCCTCTCATGAGGCCAGTCGGCCGGTCTGACATCCTCCCCCTTTAAAAAAACTCGCAATTAATACAGGGTGGGATTATTTGTGATCAGGACAATAAGAACTCCTTAGAAAATTGGCACTCTTTACAGCGTATTATCTCTTTTTTGGGACATAAAATTAAATATAGTAAACATGAAGGAAGAAAAGACAAGAGACAAGCAAGACAATATACGTTTCTTCCATCCTTATGTCCGAGCATTGTTTTCTTTCTAATCTTGCTACAGCTTTACAAAGCGTGCTTTGCTTTCCGCGAAAGAATCTGTTACCTCACCAAAGTTTGTCAAACGTTTTGCTACGTGAAAAATCAAAATGTCACTTTCTAATACTGGAAAAGCTGTTAACACGAATAGTACGCACGTCTGGTGTGGTTTCTCGGTTTGATTACGTCTGCTAGATAAAACGAATTAGGCCTTTCTAGTACTGTATCAGTTGTAATGAACGCCAAATAATTGAGACTGTTTTGGCACAAATGGTCATTTTTATCTACTTCATTTACATGAACAACACGACAGATTGTAATTCACGAAGTAGTAATATCAAATGCCTATCGGGCCAACTATAAGAAAAAAGTTTTATGTTAGGAAAAAAGCTTACCATTAATTCATATGCTTCAGTTTCTCAAGATTGAGATCGAAAAGCAGTAGTAGTACGACATTTTCAAATACATTTGGAACTGACACATTCTTCCATGTAATTTGTGTGACGTCCCCGCTTCTTCTCCTTCCTCATTCTAACAAACAATCTTGTCACTATTAATTCTAAAAATATTCTTTCGTCAACACTTATTCTTCGGTTAACTTCACTAATCCTGTCGAAATCACCAATTTGGTTTTCCTGCGTTTTTTCTCCGGCTAGGCGTTACTATGAGTTCTTACAACGCGTTTTCCGCCCTATTTCGAGAATGGAATTAAACATGGAATTAAACGGCTGCCTGCCGGGGACTGAACAACTCCCCCTTACTAGCAAAAATTTTCTGTCAGGATTTCATTTTCTTGGATACATCGAGAAGATAATATGTAATCTTTCTTACCTGTTATTCCGGCTAGTTGTTTCTTTCCACTCTGGCAGTCTGAATCTATGGATTTCGTTACTAACTATAACAACGCTTATCATTCTCACACCGAATCAACCAGATAAGCAAATAGCGGTTGGTATTCGGCCGTTCGGGTTTATTCAGCTCAACTCGTAGAGCAGTGTCCCCTTTTGTCTGACGGAAAGCTTTTAATTTGTAGATGCGACAGGGACTCACCTGGCAGAAACATCAAGTACACTATGCACGCATTGAAAAATCTGTTTATGATTAGTTCAGAAATCAAGTTATAACGTCTTGAAAATTGTTCAAAAACCAACATGGATGCGTTTCAAAATCATATGAAAACTCGACAGACCAACGTGCACTGGGTGCTAGGCGCTTTGTAAAACAAGATTTTTTCCTTCAAGAATATGAATTTGATGCCCCCTGCTGAAATTGCCACTCGGGGCAAATGCCCCGATTTGACCCCTCTCCACTTTTCTAGATCCGTGACTGCGTCAAGCGGTTGTTGATAACCGGAAGGTGCAAAATGTAGTTTTTACTTACATTTGAGTACTTCAGAAATCATTCCAGATTAGCTGTTGTTATTCTGGCAGTATGCCCCAAATTTCGTGACGATTGGTGTACGGGCTGGCAGATGGTTTACGCGATCTGCAAAACGTACATGCGCGAGACTCAGCCCGCAGCACTGAGACCACTAATGGCATCTTCTCAGCATAGGAACACTTTCTGTAGGGCACCAGGTCTCTGTGAGCAGCCATAATAGTGTTGCAGCTTCCTAACTGTCAAGAGATATCGCTACGCCCCAAGACTACACAGACTAACAGATCAATTTTCCCCATTAATTTTTAACACTTGTCAGACTGCATGAGAGAATAATTTGTGTCTATATTTCTGCTACTTAACCATCTTAATTACTGCACAAAATGTGTGTTGGAGTAAGTAATGTATTTTTTGATTTGTTTTCGAATGTGACTCCTTTAAACTGTAAGGTGAAGGGGCTCCAAGATACACAACACCTTCTTTTAGCGTCTTCAGCAGCAGCTTTTTGGGCATTTCCATCACACTTTTTCACTATAGCAAGTGAGGAAAATTGTAAGGAATGACGAAGTTACACTTAGAAACTTCTCTACCGTTTACCTCGATCCATCTTTATCAAAAGAGAAGTGTATAATTTTTTTTATTATTAGGTATCTTCCAACACATGTACAAGAGGCAGTCTTCCAACATTCAATGTGTTGCAGGACATCGCCCGCCCACCTGTTGCAAAGGTTATTTCGCTTACGCTGCAGAAGTTTCGCTGGGAATCCCTTACGCGTCGTTCGAACAGTCCCAGTTTCTCTCCATGCTATTTCCGTATATTTAGAGCCCCGTTGAAAGACATTCGCGAAGAGGTGCACGCACAGGCACATTCGTGGTTTCTTAGGTAAAAGGAAACATTTTTCCATGAAAGCATTGACCGTGTTGTTTCGGAGTAGAATAAATATATTAAGAGTTACGACGATTTCTTTTGACATAATAAACAGTTTACTTTCTTTCCTCCAAGCGTCTGGTTTCCGTTTCATTGCCCTTATAAGAAATACACTGATCGCCAGAAAGACATTTGAATGGTTCAGAACTTACCTACTGGTGCCTTATGTTTCACAATTACATATCAATAAACAACGTGGGCAGGAATGATCCATTAAAAAAAATTAAAGGATTGCGGTGGCAGTACGATTCTAATAAAATTGACAAGAATCTTAAATAAAAAAATTTGGATATTTGTGGTAAGTTCCCATGACAAAAAACTTATGAGGTTATCGGTCCCTAGGCTTACCCATTACTTAATCTAACTTACACTAATTTACACCAAGGACGACACACACACACCCATGCCCGAGGGAGGACTCGAACCTCCGACGAGGGGGGGGGGGGGGGGGGGGGGGGGAACCATGTGCGAACCGTGGCCAGCTGCCCCAGCTACCCCGCCCGGCTATTCAATACAGAAAACGTAAAGTAAATTGCAATAGCCCAAAGATCTGTTTCACACATGTATACATCCATTTATCATCGAATTACTCTGAATACGATAGAACCGGAATAAGAGAAACCGCAGAATTAATGGATACAAAAAACTATGTTTTTGAACTGCGGGAATACGTTTTCAAGATTTAGAATATAAGACATGCAGTAATTTTTTTTTTTTTGACACTGGAAATGGAACAATTTATAATACATTTTCTGTGTTCAAAATAGATGGGTGAGTGTGTTACGAAAAAAGTGATTAACCTTCACAACAGTGATAAACACATTGCGCTGAGAATTGCTGTAATGTTGATGTCTGATGTCAGTTCCGTAGGAATCAGATCCTGTTGTTCTTGCGAACCTGCTCACAGTCTACGGTGGATAGGAATAGCAGGATTACAAACACAGTCCCAAACATGTTCTTCGCGTTCTCCCGTTGTAGAATTCCGTTCACGAGACGAATCATGTGTCTTAGTTGCAACGTCTTATAGAAACGAATTATAATTGTAACGACGTATAAGGGCGAAGAAGATATTGTCTCAACAGATCCACAACCTCACGGTGCCGTGTAAAGAGACTTGGAGATATTTGCAAACACAGTGGCTAGACAAACACACCCGCATGCAAGACGGTAAATGACAGCATCATCTGTAAACAATCTAAGACAGCTACTCAGATTGTCTCCTAAGTCGTTAATACAGATCAGGTACAATAGAGGGCCTATAACACTTCCTTTGGGAACGCCGGATATTACTTCTGTTTTACTCGATGAATTTCGTCTATTACTAACTGTGACCTTTCTGACAGGAAATCACGAATACAGTCGCACAACTGAGGCGATTTTCCGTAGGCACGCAGTTTGGTTAGAAGACGCTTGTGAGGAACGGTGTCGAAAGCCTTCTGGAAATCTAAAAATATGGAATCAGTTTGGCATGCCCTGTCGATAGTACTTATTGCTACATGAGCGTAAAGAGCTAGTTGTGTTTCACAAGAACGATATTCTCTGAAACCGTGCTATGTGTCAATAAATCGTTTCCTTCGAGGTACTTCATAATGTTCGAATACAGTATATGTTCCAAAACCCTACTGCAAACCGACGTTAGTGATATAGGCCTGTAATTCAGCAGATTACTCCTACTTCCCTTTTTGGGTATTCGTGTGACTTGAGAAATTTTCCAGTCTTTAGGTACCGAGCTTTCTGTGAGCGATTGGTTGTATATAATTGCTAAGATTGAGCTATTTTAACAGCATACTCTGAGAGGTACTTGACTGGTATACAATCTCGACCGGAGGCCTTGCCTTTATTGAATGATTTAAGCTGCTCCGTTACTCCGAGGATATCTACTTCTATGTGTCTCATCTTGGTAGTTGTTCTTGATTGAAATTCAGGAATATTTACTTGGACTTCGTTGGTGAAAGAGTTTCGGAAAACCGTGTTTAATAGCTCTGCTTTAGTGGCACTGTGACTTCACCGTTGTTATCGCGCAATGAAGGTACTGATTGCGTCTTGCGACTGGTGTGCTTTATGTATGACCAGAATCTCCATGGGTTTTCTGCCAGATTTCGACACAGAATTTCGTTGTGAAAATTATTAAAAGCATCTCGCATTGAAGTACGCGCCATAGTTCGAACTTCTGTAAAACTTTTCCAATCTCAGGGATTTTGCGTTCTTTTAAAATTGGCATGCTTTTTTCGTTACAATTACATGATCAGATCGGAAGGAATAAAGACTGACTCATAAAAAGGCGTTAAGAGCATTTTATCAACTTTTTTAAATAGATGTACTTTGCGTTTCATTTTGATGGTTGTAGGTGTTACGGTATTCAGCCTAGCAGCAGCTGCCTTGTGGTCGCTCATCCCTGTATTCGTCACAATACTCACTATTTGTCCAGGATTATTTGTTGCTAAAAGGTCAAGTATGCTTTCGCAACCATTTACTCTGCGAGTGGGCTCATGAACTAATTGTTCAAAATAATTTTCTGAGAAAGCAATCAGTACAATTTCGGATGACGTTTTATGCCTGCCGCCGTCTTTAAACATATAATTTTTCCAGCATATCGAAGGTAGATTAAAGTCATCACCGACTACAATTGTATGAGCGGGGTACTTATTTCACATGAGACTCAAGTTCTCTTTGAACTGTTCAGCAACTATATTTTCTGAGTCAGGGGGTCGGTAAGACGATCAAATTAATAGTTTTGTCCGATTGTCGGGTATAACCTCTACCCATACTATTTCACACAAACTATCTACCTCAGTTTGGCTACAAGGCAAACTACCTCTGACAGCAATAAATACTGTATTTAATATATCCTTTCTGAACACTGTTAGATGGTTTGAAAAAATTTCGTCTACACTTATTTCCGGCTTTAGCCAGCTTTCTGTACCTACAACTACACTCCTGGAAATGGAAAAAAGAACACATTGACACCGGTGTGTCAGACCCACCATACTTGCTCCGGACACTGCGAGAGGGCTGTACAAGCAATGATCACACGCACGGCACAGCGGACACACCAGGAACCGCGGTGTTGGCCGTCGAATGGCGCTAGCTGCGCAGCATTTGTGCACCGCCGCCGTCAGTGCCAGCCAGTTTGCCGTGGCATACGGAGCTCCATCGCAGTCTTTAACACTGGTAGCATGCCGCGACAGCGTGGACGTGAACCGTATGTGCAGTTGACAGACTTTGAGCGAGGGCGTATAGTGGGCATGCGGGAGGCCGGGTGGACGTACCGCCGAATTGCTCAACACGTGGGGCGTGAGGTCTCCACAGTACATCGATGTTGTCGCCAGTGGTCGGCGGAAGGTGCACGTGCCCGTCGACCTGGGACCGGACCGCAGCGACGCACGGATGCACGCCAAGACCGTAGGATCCTACGCAGTGCCGTAGGGGACCGCACCGCCACTTCCCAGCAAATTAGGGACACTGTTGCTCCTGGGGTATCGGCGAGGACCATTCGCAACCGTCTCCATGAAGCTGGGCTACGGTCCCGCACACCGTTAGGCCGTCTTCCGCTCACGCCCCAACATCGTGCAGCCCGCCTCCAGTGGTGTCGCGACAGGCGTGAATGGAGGGACGAATGGAGACGTGTCGTCTTCAGCGATGAGAGTCGCTTCTGCCTTGGTGCCAATGATGGTCGTATGCGTGTTTGGCGCCGTGCAGGTGAGCGCCACAATCAGGACTGCATACGACCGAGGCACACAGAGCCAACACCCGGCATCATGGTGTGGGGAGCGATCTCCTACACTGGCCGTACACCACTGGTGATCGTCGAGGGGACACTGAATAGTGAAACCGTCATCGAACCCATCGTTCTACCATTCCTAGACCGGCAAGGGAACTTGCTGTTCCAACAGGACAATGCACGTCCGCATGTATCCCGTGCCACCCAACGTGCTCTAGAAGGTGTAAGTCAACTACCCTGGCCAGCAAGATCTCCGGATCTGTTCCCCATTGAGCATGTTTGGGACTGGATGAAGCGTCGTCTCACGCGGTCTGCACGTCCAGCACGAACGCTGGTCCAACTGAGGCGCCAGGTGGAAATGGCATGGCAAGCCGTTCCACAGGACTACATCCAGCATCTCTACGATCGTCTCCATGGGAGAATAGCAGCCTGCATTGCTGCGAAAGGTGGATATACACTGTACTAGTGCCGACATTGTGCATGCTCTGTTGCCTGTGTCTATGTGCCTGTGGTTCTGTCAGTGTGATCATGTGATGTATCTGACCCCAGGTATGTGTCAATAAAGTTTCCCCTTCCTGGGACAATGAATTCACGGTGTTCTTATTTCAATTTCCAGGAGTGTATTTGAGGTTCAGTGCATTCTATTGGGGCTTGTAGCTCCGGTTCTTTCCCAACACAGCTAAGACAATTTACAACTACATTACCAATCGTTTCTACAACTACCTTACCGTGTTTTACCTGCCCACTTTTAGACGGACGTCCCTTCTGTGGTTCCTCTCTAACAAAAAAAAAAAAAAACGCCCAGTCCCTTCCACACAGCCTCCGCTACCCATGTAGCCGCCTCCTGTGTGTAGTGGAACTCGGAATCCCACCACCCGATGGCGCAAGTGAAGGAATCTGCAGCCTACACGGTCACAGAACCGCCTGAGCCTCTGATTAAGGCCCTCCACTCGGCTCTGTACCAAAGGACCACAGTCGGTTCTATCGACGATGTTGCAGATGATGAGCTCTTCCTTAATCTTGGAAGCAAGCCTGGCAGTCTCTACCATTTCCACCAGCCGCCCTAAACTATACAGAATCTCCTCCGATCCAAAGCGACACACGTCATTGGTACCGACATGAGCCACCACCTGCAGTTGGCTGCAGCCTATACTCTTAATGGAACCCTTTCCCCATCCGGAATGACTCCCCACGGAATGCACATGGAGTGCTCACTGGCTTCCTTCCACTCCTTGGCAGCCATGTTCCTAAGGGATCCCATTACGCGCCTAACGTTGGAGCTCCCAACTACCAGCAAACCCACCCTCTGTGAATGCCCAGACCTTGCGAGCTGAGAAGCTTTCTCTGGAACAGGGTGGACGACTGTATCTGGCTCAGAGACATCGTCAGCCACAGGTAACGCCCGAAACCTGTTCGTCAAACGAACCGGGGAGGCCCTACAATCGACCCCTCGGAAAGTTCTTCGCTATCTGCCAGACTTTTGAATGATCTGCCACTCGACCACGGGTAAGGGGTTGTAACGTCCCTTAGCAAAATACATATTTTGTAGTAAAGAGAAAATATTGTGCATCGTATTCTGTTATTGTATGGAATTATGTATTTTTTTTAATTATTTATTTTAGATAATATCTGTGTCGGCGAGTACTGAAACCGCACAGACGATAAATATCAGCAAAGATAAGAATATATCACTAGTATAAATAATACAGAACGAACATTAATTTCTCTGTCTTCTTCTTGGAGTTACGGGAGTAAGATAGCCTGTGTCGCAGTTGTAAATGCTAACGTAGTCTTCTTTTGTCATGGTCAATAGATGTACGCCATTACGTACTCATTTTTAAAAAAGGTGTGTATTGTAGATAAGTTAACATATTTGAATGTTTTGAATAGAGTTATTTAATGAAACCTTGCATTATTATTTGTAGTAGCTTGCTTAGAATATTATCCCATCCTTTTAAGACATTTTCAGTTATTTAAATATTATCCGTGGTGCAGAGCTGCGCTACGAACGAACGAGCCGCTGCCGCGGCGCATTCAAACTGCATTAAAAGAAATCGATCATACCGCAAAGAAGCGGGAAGGTAATAGTGAAATAAAATCATCTCTTTCAGCTTCCGGACTTGCAGAGCAGAGCAGCAGATTTTATTATGTGTTTTGCAGGTTGACGCGGGCTGCTGATAATATATTGCTAACAGTACAAAAGAGATAATTTACCTTCGTAACATAATAGGAATTTTGCTGTGCTTAGTTCTGGTCTGGCAAACCTTATAGTGAAAACGTATTTTTCTCCGACAATAGTCTCATGTTCTTGTGCTAGTAGTGGTAATTATTGGTGTTTTACTCTTAACAAAAATCCACTGCAAAATTTTGATGTTGAACAATCTTCGTGAACTGTAACATCAGTATTTCATAACAAAGTAATTTTCATTTTCAATAGCTATAAAGTAGGGAAGATACGTTGACTTTTATAGTGAGTTACAGTAACGGAAAATGTTCCTTTAATAGAAAGCCAGATACAGAACAATAAGAATCCAATATATTCTGTTTGTTGAAAATTAATGATTATAAAGAAATTCAAGGCACAGCATTACTGAAAGGTATTTCGCGGCTCTTTTCGTATATGCGTTATTACGCGTGCAATAATAAAACAAAATAATAGAGAAAAGAGTTTTTACGAGGCGCGAAAGGGTCAACCACAGTGCAGGCAGTACCCGGGGCGTCCACAGCAGTGGACCGATCGGAGGACAAGAGGGACCTGCTTGACATCCCTTGCATCCCCACATTCGATCACCCAAAGCTGCACCCCTTGCCAGCAGCATCAAGCTTTGTGACAGAAACCAAAGCAGCCTGGAGCTGTGAGCGAAGAGTCGCCAACTCAGCTCGAATCCGTACACAACAATCACAGTTCCTATCCATTACTGCAATCGCTCCTGTTTGAATCTCGTAAAAATATGTAACAAGCGAACGGTGTACGCGCCTTATTAGTAGCAGGAACTAGCGGTGCTGCTCTCGCTGACGGTCTAACCGACACTCAGACCAGTTTGCATTTAGTGAAATGACCTATTGGACGCTGTAGTACTTTGTATTACTGAGTTCAGGTTTTACCAAAGCTAATATCGAAAACGTACCTTTTAGTTATAAGCAAGATTGTATTTTCCAGACAATTCTTTCCCTGCAGTTCTGAACAGTTCCAATACTATTTCTTGAGTATTAATGACTTAAACGTACATAACATCAAAAGTTCCACAGTGGTGGTTCAGAACAATACCACACACTGCCAGGTCTCTCTCTCTCTCTCTCATAAATCGACTGCATTCTAACATTTAGAATACAAGTGAACGCTGCATTTCAGCGTGCTTTTTTACGTAACATTGCTATGGGCTGATGAACGTCAGTCCTACTTGCAGGCGTTTCGTCTTGACTTTCAGTTATAAGTAATTTGTTGGTTCTGTAAGCGGATTTGTAATGGCCACTCGCAGTTTGAGGTTAATAGTCTAAATAGTAAAGGGAAGCAGTAGACTTGTTTCTGTGTATTATGAATTACATGTCCAATACCTTATACACTGCATAAACTCCATATTAAATTTGGCAATAGTGAACATCAGTTGCCATTACAGGCTTTATTTTGACAGAGAGTTCAGTGTTTTCATTGCTGAGAGTAATCAATATGACTGCGTATACAATGGTTGTAGCTTCTATTTATGGTCAGTTAATTCTGACAGCCAAAGTTAACATGCAACTTTCTTAATGATGATATGTACTAATCGTATGGTTGACAAATTAAACTACTAGAAATCCCATGGACTATATTAATAACAAAGGACATTTTCCATTTTTGTTAGGGTTCCAGGGAAAACTACGAATGACCTGGAACAAAGCTCTTTCAAACTTGTTTCTTATTCAGCAATCTACAGTGAATCAAGGACTAGTTTGTTCATAAAGGTTACATAAATAGCTCTGACTATTCCTGTCAATATGATCAATTTTTAATGATCAAGAACTTATAGAGAAATGTTGTCGATTGGCAGATAGTTCTGAGTAGTGTTGATCTAAGAGTTCCGTTGAAGTTTATGGACAATTGACTTGTTTTTGAAAGCTTCGTTAATCGTTTTGGTGGAGTCAGGTGTGAGACATTTAAAAATGTAAGCCCACAGTCACGTATCATGGAGAAACAAGATGAGACACAGGACTGATGATCAGTGTGAAGGTGGAGGATGGGTGTCCTTGGACCGGAGCTGGCATGGATTGGCAGAAACATGGTCAATCCTAAGAAAGGAAAACAATTAAGATCGGACTCGCATAGCGTCACACACTCAACAATGGTGTGTGAACATGAAAAGGACTGCCGGCCGGAGTGGACAAGCGGTTCTAGGCGCTACAGTCTGGAACCGCGCGACCGCTACGGTCGCAGGTTCGAATCCTGCCTCGGGCATGGATGTGTGTGATGTCCTTAGGTTAGTTAGGTTCTAAGATCTAGGGGACTAATGACCACAGCAGTTAAGTCCCATAGTGCTCAGAGCCATTTGAACCATGAAAAGGATTCCAAACAAAATGTATATAGGTACTTAAATTTACAGTCCTAACGTAGAACGGGTTAGTTCACGCTACTTATGTACTTCATTTCTGGTCTGAATTCCTCGATTCGGAAGAAGTTGCAAACAAATCAAGTTTATTCTGAATCTATTAACGATGTCTCCCAAATGCATTTCACTTCGTATCATAATCCACCTGTAAACTTGTGACAATCTTATGAACAGTCACAGTTGTGCTTGAGACGATCAAACCTTCACTCATTAGTCACAAAATTTCAATCGGAAGACAGACTTGTGACCCACGTGGTGACAATAAACTTTATTGAGCAGGTGTAAGGTCGTAGAACCAGTAAACGGTGATGAGGGAGAGAGAGGACTACATCACTGATCTTGAAAAGCGCGCGGAAGTCTGTACATGCAGATAAATTGAGAGGGATAAAAAACACCATGAGCTTAGTTAAAAAATTCAGTCTCTTGTACAAATATGTATTACTAAACCACATGATTGGTAGAAAATTTCTTTTCTTACTACCAACGCCCCTTACCAAGTGGTTGCTTAAAACCCTCCCCAATAGCCAATTCCTGCGAAACTGAAACTGGGAGCAATCTGGCTAAAGTGTAATGCATAGCACAGCAACTCTAGATCGCGCGCACTTCTTGCTGCTCCGTACGAGATCTACTGAATTTAGAAAAATTTTCTTTAGTTTTGCTATGCACTACTCTCTGACTTTGTTCCCGTATGGCTACCAGATTCAGTTTTACAGGAGTTGTCCATTAAATTGGTCGGACTACGTCAATATGTAGAGGAGAGCACAGATCGCACTACGAGTTCGTTGAGGTCATGTCATAACAATTAGTGTCAGCACAGTTTTCATTGCATAAAATTGCTTTAATAATGCTTTTCACGTTGTTACCTTCTGTTTTGGAAACATCTCTCTCCCACTGAACAGGACGCCTCTTCCTTTTCTGGGAGGGACCATCGCCCTTGGTCTCATTCTGGTCATTTGCAACTATTTACGACGGGTTCGCCTGTTTGAAGAATTCCTTCTATTTCGATTACCCCCACTTCGTTTCTACCACCTTTTGCATTTAAACCGACCACAAAATCATTCATTTTTTTCAAATCACTCACGCAAATATGTCAACGTACACCCTGATGACCAGCTGAACTGTGCCTACCGGCATATACAGGGTGTTTCAAAAATGACCGGTATATTTGAAACGGCAATAAAAACTAAACGAGCAGCGATAGAAATACACCGTTTGTTGCAATATGCTTGGGACAACAGTACATTTTCAGGCGGACAAACTTTCGAAATTACAGTAGTTACAATTTTCAACAACAGATGGCGCTGCAAGTGATGTGAACGATATAGAAGACAACGCAGTCTGTGGGTGCGCCATTCTGTACGTCGTCTTTCTGCTGTAAGCGTGTGCTGTTCACAACGTGCAAGTGTGCTGTAGACAACATGGTTTATTCCTTAGAACAGAGGATTTTTTTGGTGTTGGAATTCCACCGCCAAGAACACAGTGTTGTTGCAACAAGACGAAGTTTTCAACGGAAGTTTAATGTAACCAAAGGACCGAAAAGCGATACAATAAAGGATCTGTTTGAAAAATTTCAACGGACTGGGAACGTGACGGATGAACGTGCTGGAAAGGTAGGGCGACCGCGTACGGCAACCACAGAGGGCAACGCGCAGCTAGTGCAGCAGGTGATCCAACAGCGGCCTCGGGTTTCCGTTCGCCGTGTTGCAGCTATGGTCCAAATGACGCCAACGTCCACGTATCGTCTCATGCGCCAGAGTTTACACCTCTATCCATACAAAATTCAAACGCGGCAACCCCTCAGCGCCGCTACCATTGCTGCACGAGAGACATTCGCTAACGATATAGTGCACAGGATTGATGACGGCGATATGCATGTGGGCAGCATTTGGTTTACTGACGAAGCTTATTTTTACCTGGACGGCTTCGTCAATAAACAGAACTGGCGCATATGGGGAACCGAAAAGCCCCATGTTGCAGTCCCATCGTCCCTGCATCCTCAAAAAGTACTGGTCTGGGCCGCCATTTCTTCCAAAGGAATCATTGGCCCATTTTTCAGATCCGAAACGATTACTGCATCACGCTATCTCGACATTCTTCGTGAATTTGTGGCGGTACAAACTGCCTTAGACGACACTGCGAACACCTCGTGGTTTATGCAAGATGGTACCCGGCCACATCGCACGGCCGACGTCTTTAATTTCCTGAATGAATATTTCGATGATCGTGTGATTGCTTTGGGCTATCCGAAACATACAGGAGGCGGCGTGGATTGGCCTCCCTATTCGCCAGACATGAACCCCTGTGACTTCTTTCTGTGGGGACACTTGAAAGACCAGGTGTACCGCCAGAATCCAGAAACAATTGAACAGCTGAAGCAGTACATCTCATCTGCATGTGAAGCCATTCCGCCAGACACGTTGTCAAAGGTTTCGGGTAATTTCATTCAGAGACTTCGCCCTATTATTGCTACGCATGGTGGATATGTGGAAAATATCGTACTATAGAGTTTCCCAGACCGCAGCGCCATCTGTTGTTGAAAATTGTAACTACTGTAATTTCGAAAGTTTGTCTGCCTGAAAATGTACTGTTGTCCCAAGCATATTGCAACAAACGGTGTATTTCTATCGCTGCTCGTTTAGATTTATTGCCGTTTCAAATATACCGGTCATTTTTGAAACACCCTGCATTTCGACAGTGCATCGGCATTGAAAGCTTCATTGTGGGTACGCGTTTGTTACAGCGCAGTCTACCTAACTCTGAATAAGAAAAATATCCCTTCGAATGGTATCAAACTGAAAGATAGCTTTGACCCTCTGAACTGGTAAGTCTCATATCAGCTGGCGTGCTTTGCATCCCGATATGCCACCGATGCCACCATGTCCTTAACGGACTCGGCGGGTTTTGCACACGTTGGACTGCAGTAGTTTTATAGAACATCCAGAGAAGCAAAGATTATTATACAAGTAAATTAGTTTACTTTCCTTTAAGAATTTATGTGCAGTTAGCAGCTTTTGCAACCGAACACGATTTTTTACAGCCAGTGTCAAATTTTTATAGCCGTTTTGGCACCCTGAAACTTATTCCATCGTGTAGGCACTGAAAAAAACTATATGTTACTGTGGCCACCTCAGAATCGAAAAAAAAAACGCATTTAGCCCCTTTTGCAAAAATGGCTCTGAGCACTATGGGACTTAACATCTGTGGTCATCAGTCCCCTAGAACTTAGAACTACTTAAACCTAACTAACCTAAGGACATCACACACATCCATGCCCGAGGCAGGATTCGAACCTGCGACCGTAGCAGTCGCGCGGTTCCGGACTGAGCGTTAGAACCGCTAGACCACCGCGGCCGGCCCCATTTCGCATTACCAACGTATATAGAGCTATAACAAGTCCCAGACGTGTATCTGCAGTAGTTTTATAGAACATCCAGAGAAGCAAAGATTATTATACAAGTAAATTAGTTTACTTTCCTTTAAGAATACAGAAACATTTATGTCACTGTTGGCTACCGTTAGTGAGTTGCTTCAGTCGTTTCCTAACCTTGAAACGTGTTAGTATTCTGTATTGTTCAGTGAATGAACATAATAACAACGGTGCATTTAAGTGAAACCACATAGTAACTTGTAGTTTGTAAATTATTTATGAAATACGGATGCCTTTCGAATTTAAGACAAAAGAATACGCCGATATGGGGTTTATTTGTCAAATGTGTTGGTAATGCTACGGCTGCAGTTAACGAATATCGCGTACGCTATCCAACTCGGCGGACTACAAACGCACGAACCATTAGCGCAGTATTTTGAATGTTACTGGAGACAGGTTCTCTACCTAGCTTTCATAATCAGTACCAGCGCTCGATATGCGAAGACGACGACGAGAATATTACGGATGCTGTTCAACATAGTCCGAGTACCAGTACACGACGTATCTCTGAACGCTTAGGCATATGACAGTCTAAGGTATGGCGTATAATGAAGTACAATAATTTGTATCCTTACCAGAAACAAAAAATGCATCATTTACATCCGGGAAATCCTGCCCTTCGCTAGGAGTTGTACAACAGGTTAAATACTAATAGTCAGTTACTCAAATACATTTTATTTACTGATGAGGTACAGTTTACTCGAGATGGTATAAACAATTTACATGGCGAGCGCGTATGGTCTGAAGCAAACCCACATGTAACAGTGCAGCGTAATTTCCAGAAGCGATTTAGCATAAATGTGTGGTGTGATATAATCAACACACACTTTATTGGGCCATTCATTTATCTAGGACGTCTAACTGGCGAGACGTACTTACAATTCCTTCAAGAGGAAATGCCCCGCTTGCTCAAAGAAATTCCACTTGCTACGCGATTGCAAATGTATTTTCAACATGACGGCGCGTCTCCCCATTTCACCAGCACCCTTACTACACGTTTAAATGAACATTTTCCCGAGAAACGGATTGGTCGTGGTGCTACACGTCTGTAGCCACCCAAATCGCCTGATTTAACACTAATGAATATTTGTGTATGGGCATAGATGAAAGACAGTTTATGAGGACAAAGTCAATACAAGTGAGGCATTACTTGCTCGCATTATGAGTGCAATAGACGAAATGAACAACCCTGTGAAACGGAAACGACCGACAAATTCTGTTCATACACGTGCAGCTAAATGCATTGAACTCGGTGGAGATATTTTTGACCATTTATTGTGGATGTATTGTGAAATTGTATGTACACTGTACAACTTCCTTAACACTGAGCTTTGTTTTTCCGGTTTAACATGAATTCACGTGTGCTATGGTATTAATAAAAGCAGATTATCTGACACCTTCATACAGTTTCCGTTAACGGTATTACCATTACGTGCTCGTCATGTAAATGGCAGCAAGAGAGGGGAGGAAAACCAATGTGCACTCCGTGTGCATACCGGGGGGAGTCATTCCAGATGTGGAAAGGGTCCTTCCAGATGTCATGAAGGGTACAGGGTGCACCCATCTGCAGGTGGTCGCTCATGTCGGCACCAATGATGTGTGTCGCTATGGATCGGAGGAAATCCTCTCTGGCTTCCGGCGTCTATCTGATTTGGTAAAGACTGCCAGTCTCACTAGCGGTATGAAAGCCGAGCTCACCATCTGCAGCATCGTCGACAGGACTGACTGCGGACCGTTGGTATAGAGCCGAGTGGAGGGTCTGAATCAGAGGCTGAGACGGTTCTGCGACCGCGTGGGCTGCAGATTCCTCGACTTGCGCCATAGGGTGGTGGGGTTTCGGGTTCCGCTGGATAGGTCAGGAGTCCACTACACGCAGCAAGCGGCTACACGGGTAGCAGGGGTTGTGTGGCGTGGACTGGGCGGTTTTTTAGGCTAGATGGCCTCGGGCAAGTACAGAAGGGGCGGCAGCCTCAAAGGGCGCGGGGCAAAGTCAGGACATGCGGGGGCCAAGCAGCAATCGGTATTGTAATTGTAAACTGTCGAAGCTGCATTGGTAAAGTACCGGAACTTCAAGCGCTGATAGAAAGCACCGAAGCTGAAATCGTTATAGGTACAGAAAGCTGGCTGAAGCCAGAGATAAATTCTGCCGAAATTTTTACAAAGGCACAGACGGTGTTTAGAAAGAATAGATTGCATGCAGCCGGTGGTGGCGGGTTTGTCGCTGTTAGTAGTAGTTTATCCTGTAGTGAAGTAGAAGTGGATAGTTCCTGTGAATTATTATGGGTGGAGGTTACACTCAACAACCGAGCTAGGTTGATGGTAGGCTCCTTTTACCGACCTCCCGACTCAGCACCATTAGTGGCAGAACAACTGAGAGAAAATTTGGAATACATTTCACATAAATTTTCTCAGCATGTTATAGTCTTAGGTGGAGATTTCAATTTACCAGATATAGACTGGGACACTCAGATGTTTAGGACGGGTGGTAGGGACAGAGCATCGAGTGACATTATACTGAGTGCACTATCCGAAAATTACCTCGAGCAATTAAACAGAGAACCGACTCGTGGAGATAACATCTTGGACCTACTGATAACAAACAGACACGAACTTTTCGACTTTGTAAGTGCAGAACAGGGAATCAGTGATCATAAGGCCGTTGCAGCATCCCTGAATATGGAAGTTAATAGGAATATAAAAAAGGAAGGAAGGTTTATCTGTTTAACAAGAGTAATAGAAGGCAGATTTCAGACTACCTAACAGATCAAAACGAGAATTTCTGTTCCGACACTGACAATGTTGAGTGTTTATGGAAAAAGTTCAAGGCAATCGTAAAATGCGTTTTAGACAGGTACGTGCCGAGTGAAACTGTGAGGGACGGGGAAAACTCACCGTGGTTCAACAACAAAGTTAGGAAACTACTGTGAAAGCAAAGAGAGCTTCACTCCAAGTGTAAACGCGGCCAAAACCTCTCAGACAAACAGAAGCTAAACGATGTCAAACGTAGCGTAAGAAGGGCTATGCGTGAAGCGTTCAGTGAATTCGAAAGTAAAATTCTATGTACCGACTTGACAGAAAATCCTAGGAAGTTCTGGTCTTACGTTAAATCAGTAAGTGGCTCGAAACAGCATATCCACACACTCCGGGATGATGATGGCATTGAAACAGAGGATGACACGCGTAAAGCTGAAATACTAAACACCTTTTTCCAAAGTTGTTTCGCAGAGGAAGACTGCACTGCAGTTCCTTCTATAAATCCTCGCACAAACGAAAGAATGGCTGACATCGAAATAACTGTCCAAGGAATAGAAAAGCAACTGGAATCACTCAACAGAGGAAAGTCCACTGGACCTGACGGGATACCAATTCGATTCTACATAGAGTACGCGAAAGAACTTGCCCCCCTTCTAACAGCCGTGTACCGCAAGTCTCTAGAGGAACGGAAGGTTCCAAATGATTGGAAAAGAGCACAGGTAGTCCCAGTCTTCTAGAAGGGTCGTCGAGCAGATGCGCAAAACTATAGACGTCGATCTGTTGTAGAATTTTAGAACATGTTTTTTACTCGCGTATCATGTCGTTTTTGGAAACCCAGAATCTACTCTGTAGGAATCAACATGGATTCCGGAAACAGCGATCGTGTGAGACCCAACTCGCTTTATTTGTTCATGAGACCTAGAAAATATTAGTTACAGGCTCCCAGGTAGATGCTATTTTTCTTGAGTTCCGGAAGGCGTTCGATACAATTCCGCACTGTCGCATGATAAACAAAGTAAGAACCTACGGAATATCAGACCTTCGTCTGCCTCGTGATGACTGGGTGTTGTGTGATGTCCTTAGGTTAGTTAGGTTTAAGTAGTTCTAAGTTCTAGGAGACTGATGGCCATAGATGTTAAGTCCCATAGTGCTCAGAGCCAATATCAGACCAGCTGTGTGGCTGGATTGAAGAGTTTTTAGCAAACAGAACACAGCATGTTGTTATCAATGGAGAGACGTCTACAGACGTTAAAGTAACCTCTGGCGTGCCACAGGGGAGTGTTATGGTACCATTGCTTTTCACAATATATATAAGTGACCTAGTAGATAGTGTCGGAAGTTCCATGCGACTTTTCGCGGATGATGCTGTAGTATACAGAGAAGTTGGAGCATTAGAAAATTGTAGCGAAATACAGGAAGATCTGCAGCGGATAGGCACTTGGTGCAGGGAGTGGCAACTGACCCTTAACATAGACAAATGTAATGTATTGCGATTACATAGAAAGAAGGATCATTTATTGTATGATTATATGATAGCGGAACAAACACTGGTAGCAGTTACTTCTGTAAAATATCTGGGAGTATGCATGCGGAACGATTTGAAGTGGGATGAAAATTAATCCTTGGTAAGACGGGTACAAGGTTGAGATTCATTGGGAGAGTCCTTAGAAAATGTAGTCCATCAACAAAGGAGGTGTCTTACAAAACACTCGTTCGACCTATACTTGAGTATTGCTCATCAGTGTGGGATCCGTACCAGATCGGGTTGACGGGGGAGATAGAGAAGTACCAAAGAAGAGCGGCGCGTTTCGTCACAGGGTTATTTGGTAACCGTGATAGCGTTATGGAAATGTTTAGCATACTCAAGTGGTAGACTCTGCAAGAGAGGCGCTCTGCATCGCGGTGTAGCTTGCTCGCCAGGTTTCGAGAGGATGCGTTTCTGGATGAGGTATCGAATATATTGCTTCCCCCTACTTATACCTCCCGAGGAGATCACGAATGTAAAATTAGAGAGATTCGAGCGCACACGGAGGCTTTCAGACAGTCGTTCTTCCCGAGAACCATACACGACTGGAACAGAAAAGGGAGGTAATGACTGGCACGTAAAGTGCCCTCCGCCACACACCGTTGGGTGGCTTGCGGAGTATAAATGTAGATGTAGATGTTTTTCTAAAATTAAATTCTCTACAACTTATTTTGAAAACTGTGTGCAGTTGTCTGCAATTTAGCCGGCCGGAGTGGCCGTGCGGTTCTAGGCGCTTCAGTCTGGAACCGCGTGACCGCTGCGGTCGCAGGTTCGAATCCTGCCTCGGGCATGGATGTGTAATGTCCTTAGATTAGTTAGATTTAAGTAGTTCTAGGTTCTAGGGGACTGATGATCTCAGATGTTAGGTACCATAGTGCTCAGAGCCATTTGAACCATTTTGTCTGCAATTTAATAAACATACAATGGCAAGTAGTTAACTAATTAAAAATTTTACGAAATTACGTCTTTGCTTATCTGGATGTTCTGTAAAAAATGGAAATCGTGTTCTACCTTAACCTCGTATGGTTTTTCGATGGCTACATATTAGCGAAGTTTCTAAATTTGAGGCAAAATTTTATTAGCCGTAGCTCCGTAAGTAAACATTTTCAGACATATATTTATATGAACTGTTTTCTTTAATTCTACCTGCAGAATAACATATTAAAATGTTTGCATATCTTCGTGAATCACCCTGTATACACACACAAACACGCACACACTTCTGAAGATCCTCCATAGCACTTCTTTAGCTCTTTCTTCATAAACACCGAAGAGCCAAAGAAACTAGTACACCTGTCCAATATCGTGTACGGCCCCCGCGAGCACACACAAGTGCCGCATCATGAGGTGTCATGGACTGCACTAATGTCTGAAGTACTGCTGGAGGGAACTGACACCGTGAATCATTCCACGTCCATCCACTCGATGGAATTTAAAACGAGACCCGTCCAGCCAGGTAACATCTTTCCAGTCATCAACAGTCCAATGTCGGTGTTGACTGGCGTAAGGATTAGTGTCATACAGTCATCAAGAGTACACGAGTGGGCCTTCGGCTCCGAAAGCCCATATCGATGTTTCGTTGAATGGTACGCAAGCTGACACTTGTTGATGGCGCAGCATTGAAATCCGCAGCAATTTACGGAAGGGTTGCACTTCTGTCACGTTGAACGATTCCCTTCAGTCGGCGTTGCTCCCGTTCCTGGAGGATCTTTCTCCGGCTGCAGCGATGTCGGAGATTTGATGTTTTAGCATCTTCTCATTATAAAATATGATTCAAAGTTGCCTTTACACGAACAATAACTTACAAAAGAATCTCATCCACAATCTCTAGTCCACAGTTGCTCCGATACAAAATTCAGGCGTGTATAAAAACAGTTGTGATACTTGTCCCGTTTATTATATGGGACAAACGGGAAATTCTTTTACAGTCACGTACAAGGAACATTTGTTGGGAGAAAGAGGCACTAATTTACACTATCAAACTTTAGATGATCATCTGCTAATTTCCAGTCACAAATCGAAAAGCGTTGGCGAAATTCCCATTTTACGCAAAGAAAAGAAAGGTCGTAGACTCGATGTACTCGAAGACCTAGAGATTTTGAAGAATATTTCCAAGAACGGTGTCCCCTCCCTCAATAAACAGTTAGTACTACGTAACAAAAATTGTTTCAATAGTTTGAATGCACTGCTAGCGGAATTTTGATTCGTTTATGTTCTACTATATCTTCCGTGCTTCTAGTTTCTAAACATTATTTTCTTCTAATCTCATAGATATGTGCTGCTGAAGTTATCTCCTGCAATTATCTTCTGGATAGTGCAACTGCTTGTAAATTTTTTCCAACGTCATCCTGTCCTTTACGTAATAGTAATTTCCATAGGGCCTAACAGATGGCTCTATTATATTTAATCTGCTTGACTACTATGTAGTTTCGAAAGGACATTAAGCTCTCTGTAGATTTAGTTTTTAAAATTGATTGTCTTATTTTTTTCAAAGTATTACTGTTACAATGTTTCAAATGGGCACATGTTACTGTCCGTATGTGAAAGGTGGCGCAACTCGTATTGTTTCCGAGGCAGGATAGTAAGGCACTGGGCCGATCAGTCTGATGCTGTCCCCCGCTGGGCACACGGGACAAAGGCCACAACGTTATACTTCTGACTTGAGCAATGCTGCTCCAAGTTCTGACTATTGCTTGTTAGCAATGTAATTTTACGTAAGTAATCTTTGTTCGTCATGAAAATTGTCATCTTGGTTAATGTGTTTCTTGTCATACCTAATTTCCTATGTATTATTTTATAGGATTTAGCAAAATTTCATTCTGATGAAGACATCCGTAGTAGATGTCGAAACTAGGTGAGTGTACGTACCGTTTATGTAGAACAGATTTGTTGTTGAATCCTATGTTTAAACTAGTTTACGGTAGCTGAATAACAGCCATATTCAGAACTGAAAGCACATTTAGTGACATTTCTACGCTTCCAAATAACGTCAAATTATTTTTGGCACCTCAAAATTCGGAAGAACGTCGGTAACTGGAAAAGCCTCCAGACAAAAAGAAGATTCACTCCCTTATATTTGCCAGAATAATGTTCGTTGTTAGTGTAAAATATTTGTGTGCGAAAAGCATTCTTACATTTCCTGCGAGTGTGCATGTAGCTCTGTGTAGGAGCTGGAGGAACAAGACAAACAACGTTTGTGTATACATAAGAACAACACGTTAAATAAACAGTCGGAATATGAACAATAAGCGCTGTAAAACCAATTTGCACTGCAAAATAAGTGTAGGCCACGTATGATGCGAGATTATTATGGTTGTTAGAATTCTTTTGTTAAATAAACGAGTAGGACACTTTTATTAGATTTTGTAGGTACCTGTTACGAAGAAATAAAGTTCAGAGATTAAAATATACTTTAATGTACGTAAAAAGCAAAATAAAATTTATTTTCATTTCAATTCCAAGCTTATTAAGGCAGTTTTAGCGCCCTTCTAAAGAGCGTGATGGCTGTTTGACAGAGTCAACAACGCGACTACTTATGTTACAAAAACTGACGCAACAAAACTCCATGCACTGAGTCTAATTTGTTGCAAAACAAATTCTTGATAAACATACACATTGCCATATTCTAGTCCGGTACTCGAGGTCTGTTGTATGTCTTCCTCGCAAAGTTCAGGATTCCCATCCTTTATTCTTCCCCAGACGCCCTCTGTATCTTGCGGAAAAGCTTCTACACAAGGTGCCATTATTTTATGTCACTGTACAAAGCCGGATCCTAACTGATCTTTAACTGTCTTCAGATCTTGCTGAGTTGATCATTCGAAGGTAAATTACCAATTGACAGGTTCTCAGCTCCCTCGATAATACTTTCGTAAACACAGTGTATCACTTGTTGTTCTGTATACTTTGCCCAATCATCTAAAGTACTCGAAAATTTTCATTTATGCTCATCAAATATTTTCTCTGACAGTTGATCGCAATCAAATAGAGAACCGATAACTATCTAGTTTAATTGTCCTGCCGTAGTTTCTACTTCTTATTTATTTCTCAAATCAAGCACGTCTTGGGTAACTTTCTGTAATCGAGGAGGAGATTAGTCTTGTGCGCGTCAAATCTGATTTACCTCATTAGAGTTTTCTTCTTATACTCCCACTATATTTTCCACATCTCAGACACTTGGGTTGTAGCCTCCTCTAGATCTTATTTAGTCATCATCTCTGAATGATTTTAAATTGTTTCACCTTTCTGATTTGTTAATTGCTTTAAAACGTCCGCTAGAGGTGAACTACATGTGGGCCTGCAGCGCCTGTTTGCTCTATTTCTTCCACCTCCCTAACAGGCTAAACATTTAATTGCTGATTTCTCTCCATCTTAAACTGTGATCTGGTTTTTACCATAAGTAAAATTCAAAAATTACATAGCCCTGTAACCGTAAAATTCTGTCGGGTGCTCGTCGAAGAAGCTGCAGATTCTAGGCGAAGCGAAAAATGTTACTGCATGCTATTACTCATCCGTCGATGTGCAGCACATCGCTCTTAATGAAAAATGGATGGTAGGTCGGTAAGTATTATTTAATTAAATACTATGAACTTCAAATAGGGTAGACAGTTTGTGCAGGTTCTCACCATCAGTTCAGTTTGCATTAATCCGAACGATCTACAGGACGCCGTACATTTCGTATTAGTGAGTCCAGATTTTATCAAAATTAATGACGAACACGTTCCAAATAATTATAAACAAGCTTGTATTTTTCAGACAATACTTTCCCTGCAAATTTCTGCACACTTCCAGTGTTATTTATTGAGTATTATCAACTTAAACTGTCATCTCAAAAAAAATTCCGCATTGGTGCTTTAGAACAATGTTACACATTGACAAGAATTCTCTCCCGTGTATCGATTGATTTATAACATTTAGAATAAAAGTAATGCCGAACATTGACGAAGATTTCCTCATAAATCGACTACTTTCTTTAATATCTAGTATCTAAGTGAACGTCACATTCCAGTATTTCTTACTACATACTACGGCTGAGGGTCTAACAACGTTAAGCTTATTTGCAGGCGTTTCCTAATGACTTTGATTTAGCAGAGTGTGTACGTTTTCCACATGCGATGATACGGTGTAGAAGAAACAGTTATAGCATATTAAGAACAATCAGCGCACGAGGACGATTGCCTGCCTCCTTCTCCCCGCTGTATCAACTGCAATCGCGGCCATGCCATCTCCCCTCAGGATTGTACCGTGTATCATTAGGAGCAGGCTGTCCAAGAGATCTGGGTAAAGGAAAAATTGCCTTACCCAGTCACTCTCAAGCTATTGGCTAGTCCCAAACCCTGATTTCTCCCTTCTGGCACCTATAGTTCTGTTCTTGTTACCCCTCGCTCCATGAAGGACATGGCCACACAGACATGCGACCTCAAATTCAGCTCTGAGGTTGTGAAATCGCTCAGTGTCAAGGTACGAATAGTACCACCATGCCCTCGTCCAGCTGTACAACAAGCCATCAAACTCTAGCCTCAAGGGACGAAGCCACCAGCTACGCAACTGGTAGGCTGAAAAGGACAGAAGGAGTACTCCAGTGAAGACTTCTTACATCCCTCATGCCAAGCAACACCCGAGTCTTCCTCTAACCGGAAAGGCACTAAGAATTCCACCAAAGGCGAACAATCTTCTCCTTCGCCGACTCGAAGATCCTCTTCAAAGGTGTTGCCACGTGATACATTATCCCAGCTGGCCTCTATGTCCCCGGTGTCCACGAACAACCGTTTTTCAGGGTTGGACTCCACAGACGGACAGCCCTAGCCAGCTGATGCTTCTGTGGACCCCACATAGCTTCTTCCTCGTTCTTCTGTGCCCTGTAGCAGCGACTCCTCACAGGCTGTCACTCGGCAGCGTCTGAAGTGACACCCCTACATCTCTTCCTCATCAACACTCTCCTCCAATGGAACGTTGACAGGTCTTCAGTCTCATAAAGAGGATTTATGGCTGCTATTATCATCGCAGCATCCGCTTGTACTCTGCTTTCATGAACCGAAATTGCACCCTTACGACCTCTTTGAGCCTTTACATTTCTTCCCAGTTCCTTTTAACCTTCACCCTGATGTTGGCATTCCATATCATGGTGGCATCAAACTGCTCATTCGGGATGATATTTATAATCAACCCATCTACCTGACTACCCATCTTCAAGCTGTTGCAGTTTTCCTTCCACACCTTAATTTTTCCCTCTGTATTATTTATGCCCCTCCGTCATTCGGCGTCACCTAGGCAGACTTCTTTCATTTTACTGAGCAGCTACCTACCCCATTTCTGCTACTCAGGGACTTTAATACGCATCACCCCCTTTGGGGTTCTCCCAAAACGTGTCAGAGAGGTACCCTCTTGGCTGATCTTCTTAATCAAATCAACCTCTTCTGACTTAACACTGGAGCACCCACTTTCCTTTCTGAATCCTCATACACCTATTCCCGTTTGGATATATCCTTCTTCCCTGCCCAGCTTGCCCATCATCTTGAGTGGTCCGTGGTTTCTGACGCCCACTCAAGCCACCATTTCTCATGACCCATGCGCTATCCGTTTTCTGACTCCTACCCCACATGTGTGCACACCAAAATGACTGCTTACTAAGGCTGACTGGTGGCTCTACTCCTCCCTGGCGATGTTCGAAGAACAAGATTTTCCCAGTTGTGATGACCAGGTGATCTCACAAACGTTATCCTTCCTGCTGCAGAACGTTCCATTCCTCGCACTTCCTCTTGACCACGCTTGTTCCAGTCCCTTGGTGAGCTGAGAATTGCCGCGACGCAATTCGCGCATGGAGACTTGCTCTCCGTGTTTTAATCGACATCCTACAATGGCAAACTGCATTCATTATAAACAGATGTATGCTAAGTGTCGTCGCGTTCTTCGGGATACCAAGAAAGCTAGCTCGATTTCATTCACTACTTCTTTTAACAGTCCACCCCATCCTCTGTCATGTGGGAAAGCTTCCGACTGAAGAAAAGCAAGCGCTGTATCATGTGTGACATACAGAGGTAAGCGGGTGTGCCGGTACTCTCACCCCAGTTCACTGCTAGCAGCGCCACGTCACCTTAACGCATCTGCGCGTAGCGCGCAAGTATTGCACCACAACTAAGTATGAAATTGAAAATCAAAAGTTACGTTTAAAACTTTGTTAAAATATAGTTTAGTGCTATAATCTTCTAAATACCAAGTCTTCATGTTCTAGACTTAATAGTTTACGTAAATATTCCGTTTTAAGAGAAAAATAAGTGGCGCTAAATAATAAAGCTAGAAATCCACAATTTGGTCAGCAGTTGTCTTTAGAATTCATAAATAAGTGGTGCAGGTTTCCAAAACCATATAACAAAAATTAACACCGGAATCCATCTTTCTAGGAAAAATCAGAGGCGCTAAACAATGCACTTAGAAACATGAAAATTTGTTTTATGCTTCAGTTAACCCCAAAAATAATAACTGAAATACCACGTTTAGCTACCTCTTACAGTTTCTGAGTACTTAAGTAAAAACCAATTTTGTCACTAAAATGTGTGCAATTGTTGTAGATTAAGTACCTGGGATTTTAATGATAGGGAATTTTGGTTAAAGTGGATGATAAAACATACCAAGTGATAGAGCTATACCGAATTTGAGAGTTGCAGTATTGATAACTGCTGACATAAGTTCTAGTAAAGATATGGTTCAGAGGTAACGATCTACCGTTAGTCCACTATAAAAATTCTAGAAGGCAAAGTTGTCATTCTAGCGAGCTGTAACTTTTTCGGTGATTCCAAACAACTTTTTTTTTTTTGTCATCAGTCTACTGACTGGTTTGATGCGGCCCGCCACGAATTCCTTTCCTGTGCTAACCTCTTCATCTCAGAGTAGCACTTGCAACCTACGTCCTCAATTATTTGCTTGACGTATTCCAATCTCTGTCTTCCTCTACAGTTTTTGCCCTTTACAGCTCCCTCTAGTACCATGGAAGTCATTCACTCATGTCTTAGCAGACGACCTATCATCCTGTCCCTTCTCCTTATCAGTGTTTTCCACATATTCCTTTCCTCTCCGATTCTGCGTAGAACCTCCTCATTCCTTACCTTATCAGTCCACCTAATTTTCAACATTCGTCTATAGCACCACATCTCAAATGCTTCGATTCTCTTCTGTTCCGGTTTTCCCACAGTCCATGTTTCACTACCATACAATGCTGTACTCCAGACGTACATCCTCAGAAATTTCTTCCTCAAATTAAGGCCGGTATTTGATATTAGTAGACTTCTCTTGGCCAGAAATGCCTTTTTTGCCATAGCGAGTCTGCTTTTGATGTCCTCCTTGCTCCGTCCGTCATTGGTTATTTTACTGCCTAGGTAGCAGAATTCCTTAACTTCATTGACTTCGTGACCATCAATCCTGATGTTAAGTTTCTTGCTGTTCTCATTTCTACTACTTCTCATTACCTTCGTCTTTCTCCGATTTACTCTCAAACCATACTGTGTACTCATTAGACGGTTCATTCCGTTCAGCAGATCATTTAATACTTCTTAATTTTCACTCAGGATAGCAATGTCATCAGCGAATCGTATCATTGATATCCTTTCACCTTGTATTTTAATTCCACTCCTGAACCTTTCTTTTATTTCCATCATTGCTTCCTCGATGTACAGATTGAAGAGTAGGGGCGAAAGGCTACAGCCTTGTCTTACACACTTCTTAATACGAGCACTTCGTTCTTGATCGTCCACTATTATTATTCCCTTTTGGTTGTTGTACATATTGTATAAGACCCGTCTCTCCCTACAGCTTACCCCTACTTTTTTCAGAATCTCGAACAGCTTGCACCATTTTATATTGTCGAACGCTTTTTCCAGGTCAACAAATCCTATGAAAGTGTCTTGATTTTTCTTTAGCCTTGCTTCCATTATTAGCCGTAACGTCAGAATTGCCTCTCTCGTCCCTTTACTTTTCCTAAAGCCAAACTGATCGTCACCTAGCGCATTCTCAATTTTCTTTTCCATTCTTCTGTATATTATTCTTGTAAGCAGCTTCGATGCATGAGCTGTTAAGCTGATTGTGCGATAATTCTCGCACTTGTCAGCTCTTGCCGTCTTCGGAATTGTGTGGATGACGCTTTTCCGAAAGTCAGATGGTATGTCGCCAGACTCATATATTCCACACACCAACGTGAATAGTCGTTTTGTTGCCACTTCCCCCAATGATTTTAGAAATTCTGATGGAATGTTATCTATCCCTTCTGCCTTATTTGACCGTAAGTCCTCCAAAGCTCTTTTAAATTCCGATTCTAATACTGGATCCCCTATCTCTTCTAAATCGACTCCTGTTTCTTCTTCTATCACATCAGACAAATCTTCACCCTCATAGAGGCTTTCAATGTATTCTTTCCACCTATCTGCTCTCTCCTCTGCATTTAACAGTCGAATTCCCGTTGCACTCTTAATGTTACCACCGTTGCTTTTAATGTCACCAAAGGTTGTTTTGACTTTCCTGTATGCTGAGTCTGTCCTTCCGACAATCATATCTTTTTCGATGTCTTCACATTTTTCCTGCAGCCATTTCGTCTTAGCTTCCCTGCACTTCCTATTTATTTCATTCCTCAGCGACTTGTATTTCTGTATTCCCGATTTTCCCGGAACATGTTTATACTTCCTCCTTTCATCAATCAACTGAAGTATTTCTTATGTTACCCATGGTTTCTTCGCAGCTACCTTCTTTGTACCTATGTTTTCCTTCCCAACTTCTGTGATGTCCCTTTTTAGAGATGTCCAGTCCTCTTCAACTGTACTGCCTACTGCGCTATTCCTTATTGCTGTATCTATAGCGTTAGAGAACTTCAAACGTAGTATCTCGTCATTCCTTAGTACTTCCGTATTCCACTTCTTTGCGTATTGATTCTTCCTGACTAATGTCTTGAACTTTAGCCTGCTCTTCATCGCTACTATATTGTGATCTGAGTCTATATCTGCTCCTGGGTACGCCTTACAATCCAGTATCTGATTTCGGAATCTCTGTCTGACCATGATGTAATCTAATTGAAATCTTCCCGTATCTCCCGGCCTTTTCCAAGTATACCTCCTCCTCTTGTGATTCTTGAACAGGGTATTCGCTATTACTAGCTGAAACTTGTTACAGACCTCAATTAGTCTTTCTCCTCTTTCATTCCTTGTCCCAAGCCCATATTCTCCTGTAACCTTTTCTTCTACTCCTTCCCCTACAACTGCAATCCAGTCGCCCATGACTATTAGATTTTCGTCCCCCTTTACATACTGCATTACTCTTTCAATATCATCATACACTTTCTCTATCTTTTCATCTTCAGCTTGCGACGTCGGCAAGTATACCTGAACTATCGTTGTTGGTGTTGGTCTGCTGTCGATTCTGATTAGAACAATCCGGTCACTGAACTATTCACAGTAACACACCCTCTGCCCTACCTTCCTATTCATAACGAATCCTACACCTGTTATACCATTTTCTGCTGCTGTTGATATTACCCGATACTCACCTGACCAGAAATCCTTGTCTTCCTTCCACTTCACTTCACTGACCCCTACTATATCTAGATTGAGCCTTTGCATTTACCTTTTCAGATTTTCTAGTTTCCCTACCGCGTTCAAGCTTCTGACATTCCACGCCCCGACTCGTAGAACGTTATCCTTTCGTTGATTATTCAATCTTTTTCTCATGGTAACCTCCCCCTTGGCAGTCCCCTCCCGGAGACCCGAATGGAGGACTATTCCGGAATCTTTTGCCAATGGAGAGATCATCATGACACTTCTTCAATTACAGGCCACATGTCCCGTGGAAACACGTTACGTGTCTTTAATGCAGTGGTTTTCATTGCCTTCTGAATCCTCATGTCGTTGACCATTGCTGATTCTTCCACCTTTAGGGGCAATTTCCCACCCCTAGGACAAGAGAGTGCCCTGAACCTCTATCCGCTCCTCCGCCCTCTTTGACAAGGCCGTTGGCAGAATGAGGCTGACTTCTTATGCCGGAAGTCTTCGGCCGCCAATGCTGATTATTTATCAAAATTTAGGCAGTGGCGGCGATCGAACCCGGGACCGAAGACGTTTCGATTATGAATCAAAGACGCTACCCCCATTTTTTTTAATCTCATTTTGTTCGTTTTTGTTCGTTGTATCTGCTCTGGGCGGACGTCGAAAGACACCCGTTTCAGTTCGTTGTTGATCCATTAACTCAGTTTTTTTTTTATTACAGAGGGCAGCTAGCCCTCTGACCGAACACGCTGAGCTACCGTGCCGGCACCCTAGACCACGGGTCTAACTGAATACAAACAAAAATTAAAGAGGTTTCTGAAGTAATTTTTAACTAAATTATTAAAGTTTATGTGCCCCAGAAAACTGTCGTTCGGAGGCTATTGCGGTATGAAGATAGCCGAAAGAGCGGATGTCCCCTCGGCCGTGTGCTCCAGCACCTATATAGATGCAGCCCGAGAGGCGGTAGGAAGGTTCAGTTCGCATTCAGCTACTGTAAGATCCACGTCTGATAAACGTCGGCTCGCGCTCTGCCTCGGATGACGTCAGAGCCGAACTGTGACAAAGCGCGTATTTTGCGGTAAACACGGATAGTGAACTTGTGAGGACTGTACACCGCCCTGGATCGCTCAGAATTCGCCAGAGTAACTGTTAGTGAGCCGTCCAAGTGCATTAAAAATAATGTTCAAATGTGTGTGAGATCTTATGGGACTTAATTGCTAAGGTCATCAGTCCCTATGCTTACACACTACTTAACCTAAATTATCCTAAGGACAAACACACACACACCCATGCCCGAGAGAGTACTCGAACCTCCACCGGGACCAGCCGCACAGTCCATGACTGCAGCGCCTAAGACCGCTGGGCTAATCCCGCGCGGCCCGTGTGAATTACAATTCCGCGTGGCAAGCGGTGACTTTATTTCCAATTTTATGTCTAGCATTTATTTTGAACATTTATTGCAAACTTTCATTGAGTAATTTTAGTAATGGCGAAAGACCATCTGATAGGAACGTCCGTAGAGGTCGCCTCTGTACTGCTAAATGTGCTGTTATAATAGAGAGAATTTCTTTCGGAAATAGTGAATTTCCAAGTGTTTTTTACGCAATATGATTTTGATTAGAACTTTATACTTTCATTTAAAATCATTATCCCGATCCTAAAAACAAATAGGAGGATAGAAACTTTCCTTTCAGTGGCCTGGACGAGAATGTGGGGGTGCAGATTGGAAATTAAGGTCAGTATGTCTCCCTTCGCTTTCTGGCTTACCACAAAATTAGTTGCCAGGCTCGCGTCATTAAGACGGTGTACTAAACAATTTATACATCTACAAAAACAATAATAATTACAACCCGCCGCCTCACACGACGACTCTTTGGGACCAAGATCGATTCGCCAATTTCCGACGATGTTATTGTGGAGCCTATTCCTATTTCCAACACCTTGGGTCGCCATTTTGCGAAATTTTCACGGTCTTCCCGCTGTCAACCTACATTCCTCCATCGGAAAAGAGCGGAGGAGGCTCGGACGATATCCTTCTCTTCTTAGAATCGTGAGTGCTACAATGCTCCCTTTATTATGAGGGCCCTAGATCATGTTCTCAGTTCATCCCGATCGTCCACCCCAGGGCCAGACGCTGTCCACATACAGATGTTGCAGCTACTTTCTCTTGCGAGCAAGCAAATTCTGCTTAACATGTACAACCACATATGGGCAGAGGGCACATTTCCCGGACTTTGGAGTGCAGCCACGGTTATACCCATACCTAAGCCCGGTAAGGACAAAGACCTTCCTTCTAGCTACCACCCCGTCTCTCTCACAAGCTGCTTTTGAAAGGTGATGGAACATATGATTCAGCCGGCCGCAGTGGTCTAGCGGTTCTGGCGCTGCAGTCCGGAACCGCGGGACTGCTACGGTCGCAGGTTCGAATCCTGCCTCGGGCATGGGTGTGTATGATGTCCTTAGGTTAGTTAGGTTTAAGTAGTTCTAAGTTCTAGGGGACTTATGACCTAAGATGTTGAGTCCCATAGTGCTCAGAGCCATTTGAACCATTTGAACATATGATTCCTTCCCGACTGGTATGTTGGCTCGAGTATCGCAATTTACTAACGAATGAACAGTGTGGATTTTGAGCGTGACGTTCTGCAGCTGACCATCTCGTTACTTTGTCCACTCACGTCATGAATGGTTTTCTGCGGAAATACCAGACTGTGGCCGTGTTTTTCGATTTGTAGAAGACCTACGACTCCTGCTGGAGAACTAGTACCCTCTGTACTCTTTACACGTGGGACTTCAGTGGCCTCCTGCCTTGTTTGCTTCAGGAATTTTTAAAAGACCGAGTTTTAAAGGTGTGTGTGGGTTCTGCCTTGTCGGACACCTTTATCCAGGAAAAAATTGTGGTTCAGGGTTCCTTCCTGAGCGTCGTCCTCTTTGCCATCGCCATTAACCCTATAATGGCCTGTGTCCTGCCTGGCACCTCCGGTTCCCTTTTTGTTGATGATTTCGCCATCTCTTGCAGTTCTCTACGGACCTGTCTCACCGAGCGGCGTCCTCAGCGATGTCTTGATCGTCTTCTGGAGTGTGACAACTGCTTTCGTTTTTCCCCTCACAAAACCGTCTGTATGAATTTCTAGCAGCGCAAATGGTTTCTCCCACCATCTTTACATCTTGGGCCTGTTGCCCTTCCTTTCGTTGAAACAACGAAATTCCTGGGGCTCGTGGTCGATAGGAAACAGTCTTGGTCCTCCCATGTGTTTTACCTGGCAGCCCGCTGCACCTGGTCCTTCAATGTCTTAAGTGTCCTCAGTGGTACTTCCTGGGGTGCTTTGTTTATGCGTCTTACGCCGTCTCAACAATATTCAGCATCGCGTCATCCGCTTGGCTACTGACGCCGTCTACACTAGCCTTGTTGAGAGTCTGTATGCTGAAGCTACTGAACTACCACTGTCCCACCGCTGTTACTTGCTCCTCAGCAGGTATGCATGCCATTTGTCTGCCATGCGTGACCACCCATCCTATGCCTCCTTCTTCGATGATTCCTTTGATCGCCAGTGTGGGACGCGTCCCTCTTCTCTGTCACCTCCTGGAGTCCGCTATCAGAACTTGCTGCGGCGGGTTAACTACACACTACCTGCAATTTTCCCTGTGGGCGTGAAGCCTTCACCACTTTGCCTTCGTGAAGAGCCCCATGTTAACCTTGGCCTTCATTCGCTTTCTAGGGACACTACTCCAGCCTCGCTCTATCGCCTTCAGTTTCACGACCCCCTCATGGAACTTCGCAATAGTACACTGAGGGCTCTTGGACAGACCATGGGGTCGGGTGTGCCTTTGTCGTTGGCTTCCGGCACACTGCTCAATATTTATAGCAGAGCTCTTCGCCCTGTATCGGGACACAGAGTACATCTGACGACACAAACTTTTCAGTTGTGTCGTCTGCTCACTCAGCGCCCTTAAAACTCTAAGAGTGCTGTACTCCGCCAATCCCATAGTGCAATGGGTCCAGGAAAACTGTCACTTTTCAGTAGTTTCAGGGGCAACAGTCTGGATGACTGATCTGGCCTTGTAACACTAACCAAAACGGCCTTGCTGTGCTGGTACTGCGAACGGCTGAAAGCGAGGGAAAACTACAGCCGTAATTTTGCCCGAGGGAATGCAGCTTCAGTGTATGGTTAAATGATGATGGCGTCCTCTTGGGTAAAATATTCCGGAGGTAAAATAGTCCCCCATTCGGATCTCCGGGCGGGGACTACTCAGGAGGACGTCGTTATCAGGAGAAAGAAAACTGGCGTTCTACGGATCGGAGCATGGAATGTCAGATCCCTTAATCGAGCAGGTAGGTTAGAAAATTTAAAAAGGGAAATGGATAGGTTAAAGTTAGATATAGTAGGAATTAGAGAAGTTCGCTGGCAGGAGAAACAAGACTTTTGGTCAGGCGAATACAGGGTTATAAATACAAAATCAAATAGGGGTAATGCAGGAGTAGGTTTAATAATTAATTAAAAAAATAGTAGTGCGGGTAAGATACTACAAGCAGCATAGTGAACGCATTATTGTGGCCAAGATAGACACGAAGCCCACGCCTACTACGGTAGTACAAGTTTATATGCCAACTAGCTCTGCAGATGACGAAGAAATTGAAGAAATGTATGATAATATAAAGAAAATATTCAGATAGTGAAGGGAGATGAAAATTTAATATTCATGGGTGACTGGAATTCGGTAGTAGGAAAAGGGAGAGAAGGAAATGCAGTAGGTGAATATGGTTTGGGGGTAAGAAGTGAAAGAGGAAACCGCCTGGTACAATTTTGCACAGAGCATAACTTAATCATAGCTAACACTTGGTTCAAAAATAATAAAAGAAGGTTGTATACATCGAAGAAGCCTGGAGATACTGACAGGTTTCAGATAGATTACATAATGGTAAGACAGAGATTTAGGAATCAGCTTTTAAATTGTAAGATATTTCCAGGGGCAGATGTGGACTCTGATCAGAATCTATTGGTTATGAACTGTAGATTAAAACTGAAGAAACTGCAAAAAGGTTGGAATTTAAGGAGATGGGACCTGGATAAACTGACTAAACCAGAGGTTGTACAGAGTTTCAGGGAGAGCATAAGGGAACAATTGACAGGAATGGGGGAAAGAAATACAGTAGAAGAAGAATGGGTAACTTTGAGAGATGAAGTAGTGAAGGCAGCAGAGGACCTAGTAGGTAAAAAGACGAGGGCTAGTAGAAAACCTTGGGTAACAGAAGATATATTGAATTGAATTGATGAAAGGAGAAAATATAGAAATGCAGTAAATCAAGCAGGCAAAAAGGAATACAAACGTCTCAAAAATGAGATCTACAGGGTGTGCAAAATGGCTAAACAGGGATGGCTAGAGGACAAATGAAAGGATGTAAAGGCTTATCTCAGTAGGTGTAAGATAGACACTGCCTACAGGAAAATTAATGAAACCTTTGGAGAAAAGAGAGCCACTTGTTTGAATATCAAGTGCTCTGATGGAAACCCAGTTCTAAGCAAAGAAGGAAAAGCAGAAAGGTGGAGGGAGTATATAGAGGGTCTATACAAACATGATGTACTTGAGGACAATATTATGGAAATGGAAGAGGATGTAGATGAAGATGAAATGGGCGATACGATACTGCGTGAAGAGTTTGACAGAGCACTGAAAGACCTGAGTCGAAACAAGGCCCCAGGTGTTGACAACATTCCATTAGAACTACTGACGGCCCTGGGAGAGCCAGTCCTGACAAAACTCTACCATCTGGTGAGCAAGATGTATGAGACAGGCGAAATACCCTCAGACCTCAAGAAGAATATAAAAATTCCAATCCCAAAGAAAGGAGGTGCTGACAGATGTGAAAATTACCGAACAATCAGTTTAATAAGTCACCGATGCAAAATACTAACGCGTGTTCTCTACAGACGAATGGAAAAACTGGTAGAAACCGACCTCGAGGAAGATCAGTTTGGATTCCGTAGAAATATTGGAACACATTAGGCAATATTGACCCTACGACTTATCTTAGAAGCTAGATTAAGAAAAGGCAAACCTACGTTTCTAGAATTCGTAGACTTGGAGAAAGCGTTGACAATGTTGACTGGAATACTCTCTTTCAAATTCTGAAGGTGGCAGGGGTAAAATACAGGGAGCGAAAGGCTATTTACAATTTGTACGGAAACCAGATGGTAGTTATAAGAGTCGAGGGGCATGAAAGGGAAGCAGTGGTTGGGAAGGGAGTGAGACAGGGTTGTAGCCTCTCCCCAATGTTATTCAATCTGTATATTGAGTAAGCAGTAAAGGAAACAAAAGAAAAATTCGGAGTAGGTATTAAAATCCATGGAGAAGAAATAAAAACTTTGAGGTTCGCCGATGACATTGTAATTCTCTCAGAGACAGCAAAGGACTTGGAATAGCAGTTGAATGGAATGGACAGTGTCTTGAGAGGAGTATATAAGATGAACATCAACAAAAGCAAAACTAGGATAATGGATTGTAGTCGAATTAAGTCGGGTGATGCTGAGGGAATTAGGTTAGGAAATGAGACACTTAAAGTAGTAAAGGAGTTTTACTATTTGGGGAGCAAAATAACTGTTGTTGGTCGAAGTAGAGACGATATAAAATGTAGACTGGCAATTGCAAGGAAAGCGTTTCTGAAGAAGAGAAATTTGTTAACATCGAGCATAGATTTAAGTGGCAGGCAGTCGTTTCTTAAAGTATTTGTATGGAGTGTAGCCATGTATGGAAGTGAAACATGCACGATAACTAGTTTGGACAAGAAGCGAATAGAAGCTTTCGAAATGTGGTGCTGTTGAAAAATGCTGAAAATTAGATGGGTAGATCATATAACTAATGAGGAGGTATTGAATAGTGTTGGGGAGAAGAGAAGTTTGTGGCACAACTTGACTAGAAGAAGGGATCGGTTGGTAGGACATGTTCTGAGGCATCAAGGGATTACCAATTTAGTATTGGTGGACAGCGTGGAGGGTAAAAATGGTAGAGGGAGACGAAGAGATGAATACACTAAGCAGATATAGACGGATGTAGGCTGCAGTAGGTACTGGGAGATGAAGAAGCTTGCATTGGATAGAGTAGCATGGAGAGCTGCATCAAACCAGTCTCAGGACTGAAGACCACAACAACAACAACGATCTCTGTATTGCCGTCTGTCAAGGTGTCCCTTTGGCATTGCCAATGGTCCCCTCTTCACAGAAATAAGCTTCGGCTTATTAAGTGGCATGGACGACCTCCTCCCGGCCCTCCTGCACGGAGGAGGTCATTTCTCTAGGCTGCGTTTGATAACAATGAACAACAGATATGATGTGAAAGTGTGTAAATAGCATGATTTTCAGTTAGTTATGTTTATTTCAGTATAAAATAATATAAAATCATCATCTTCATAAATATTTATCTCTAGTTTTTTAAAAAGTAACTACCTTTCTGTGTAAATAACTCGCTAACTACATATGCATCCATTTTTCAAGATTCATCAGAAGAAATTTTAAGTGAATATTTACTTGGATTATGTTTTACGTTACGCATTGATAAATTTCAGTGCCATCCTGGAAGTACTAAAGTTAAATATTAAGAAATATTTAAGTTAATGTTAAATGAACGAAAGTACTTCGTAATTCTACTTTGTACCAGAACTCTGTAAAGCACTAAAGAAAATATATCAAGTAACTGGTGATAAATGTGTAGAAAGGATTACAAATGTTAAATGTCCTTATGTACAGTATATACAGTTACATATTTAGTTCAGAGATAAATTCAGAAGATGACAGTTTTCGCTTAGCTTCACGTTTATACACGTACTCGGGAATATCCCTTATGAGAGTCCAGCAGTAATCTGCTAAAATAGTAGGGCTCCATTTTCCAGCATACCTCTTCTCAAATACGGCAATATCTTGATGAAATCGCTCCCAATTTTCATCACTTACTGCACCAACCTTTAGGGAAGAAGTGAAGATGACTGTGAAAAATGCATTTTCAATGACATGTTGCAACCAAGTTTTTCATAAGATGACAACATGTAATCTATAATCTCTTTATAATTTGTTGCTCATTTGTTCCCTAAGAACTGTAAACAGACTCTCTTAAAACATTCCCTTTCATGCTTCGTATCACCTTGTATGATTCCATCAGAAGTATGGTCTATGAAACTCTCTCGAATCTGTGGGCCTACAAAGATGCCCTCCGTTACTTTGGCACAATTAAAGTAAGGGAATTTTTGCCTTAAGCACTTAAGCACGTCACCATCATTGTTCATTCCCTTAACGTAGTTTTCATGAGACCCAACTTGATGTGCAATGGCGGGAGCACAGTATTATTAGTGTCTACTAGAGGTTCACTCTTAATGTTCTTTGTACCTGATTGAAGAGATTTACTGGTGGGCCATTCATGTTTGCTGAAATGAGATGCACGAGCTCGGCTATCCCATTCACAGAGAAAGCAGCAGTATTTAGTATGCCGTAACTGCATACCTAATAGCTCTTTCAAGTCACCACAAATCTGACATTGAGAGTCATTATGTTTAATGGCTTCTAGTAAAATTTTCATTCATTGGTATGACTCTTTCATATGCACACTGTCCCCAACTGGAACAGAAGGAAGCTCATTACCAATATGTAAAAGAACTGCTTTTACGCTGAACTTTGACGAATCAATAAAGAGTCTCCACTCATAAGGGTTGTACTTAATTCTGAGAGCCTTCATTACACCAGATGTTTATATCCAAAGCACTGCACACAATTGGGACAAGGGACAATACTAAAATCCATTGTTACTAGTTATTATGACTTTGACAAACCATTATAACATTTGATTTTAAACTTAACATTAAAATCCGTATATAATTATCTCACCACAATAAAACAGTGTAAAATGAAAACTACAGATAATTTTTAATTGTCTTTGTGATATTAGCCATCAGCACATTAGAATTGGCAAGGATTTACGTTTTCATTGCTGGACAGTGTAAGTGGCGCTACGCCACCACTTTGTACAGATTGCGCCCAAGTTTTAACTGTGTGCCACTTCCTGACAGAATGCCCATGTTTTAACGGCTTACGTTCCCGCTTGGGTTTTCCGTCTGAGTTATCGGCCGTCTTAGGGAATGACGCGCGGACCGTCCCCCAGTTTTACTTTATATCCACCAAAGAATTTGGCGAAGGCTATTTAATTTTTAGTTTTGGACCTTGTTTCTGCATGGTGTCTTTTTAGCCCGTTCTCCACGTTCCTGGTTTTAACTGTCTTCTCTTATGTCTACTGGGACTGACGTGTAGTCGTTTTCTAACTCCTCTCTATGTTCGTGTTCTATAGTTTGACATGGGCGCGTGTGAACCCAGTTGTTTTTGCGCCCTAATGCAAAACAAAACAAAAACCAAACCCCCGTCATTCAGTCTCGGGCTGCATGCTACCCCTCGAAAATACTGTAGTGTCTTTCTATGACTAATGTATACTGATGTCCCTGCTGACCAGAAAAAGATGATGCACCGCCACCCAACCCCTCCACTCCCACGTCCCCCCCCCCCCCCCACTTCCGTAAATCGGCCATTACTTGTTGAAATTTATAGCAGAACTCCAAGAGCATTTCATCACCCACCACTAGCCCACAGCCTCATCCCTCCGTCATTCAGCCCCGAGCCCAATGCTACCTTTAGTAAACGCTAGAATATCCTATGAGCAATGTATTCTGATATCCCTGTTCACCAGAGAAACGTTTAAATCAACACTGTACTGAAATTAATCAGTAATGTTGCTGTCTGCTCCACAGGATGGTTCAAATGGCTCTGAGCACTATGGGACATAACATCTGAGGTCATCAGTCCCCTAGAACTTAGAACTACTTAAACTTAACTAACCCTAGGATATCTCACACATCCATGCCCGAGGCAGGATCCGAACCTGCGACCGTAGCAGTCACACGGTTCCAGACTGAAGCACCTAGAACCTCTCGGACACAAGGTCAGTGCTCCACAAGACATTCTGGGTATAATGGATTAATGGAACAAACCACTGCACTATTTATGGCTGTGAATAAGTTCGTTTGAAGACAAGATGGAATGGACTATCATCGGTTCAAACATGTTAGAAGAGCTGTGAATTTAATTTTTTTTTTTCGACGCATGCGCAGAATAGTTACAGTACGCTATATATATTGCGGAACGGAGGACGTTTTCGCCGGTCTGCGACGGCTCACCTGATGATGACTGGCAGGTGCCCAGTTGAAATATCGTACGAAGTATTGAACGATGACCGGCTGCAAGCCCGAAATTTGTTTGAACAGTCAATTCGCCGGGAAAATTTTAAAATTCACATCAGACGCCTTCACGGGGAGGAGATGGCCTCACATATCCGAAGTTTCGAGAAGCTACGTGGTAAAACAGCAAAGCTTTTAAGTTCTTTAAACTTTTTATTGAGATGTCGGGACCATGGCATTATACCAAATTTTGCTAGAGTGACTCATTTCGTTAAGACCGCTGCTGCACGGACTATTACTGAGAAGGCTAGTCATGCTCTTGTCAAAGAGAGGATTTGATATACAAGACGAAGGTTAGATGCTGTTTCAGCAGAACCTTACCACTTACATCTGAAGGTTACAACGTATCATGGGACTGGGTTGATGGAGTGACTTCGGCCAAGTTATAGTGGATCGACAAGGAGGCTAACTGTCGGCAGATATCAAAATTTGATCGCCTGTTGCCACAGAAGCCGTCGCCAGAAGGGATAATGGTACGACGTTCCGTTGTCATCCTCACGGAGAAGAATTTGGACGACGCGAGGCTGTCTGTATTAAGCAAGGGACTCAATTTTGCACCTACACCTACAGTACCACCATTAATAAGTATTTTGAGTGGTGTTGAAGAAGCTGTACGACGTCTTCCTTTGGATGCTACAGACGAAATAAGAAAGGAATCTTGCCGTGCTCTGTTGAAGGCTCCTACTCAACGCAGTAATTTAATCTCTGCAGAAAGGGCTGCATGTCGAAATCTGAGAGAGGACCCTGACGTAGTGGTATTGAAAGCTGACAAAGGTAATGCAACTGTTTTGTTACCTCATGGTGTGTATAAAGATAAGATGTATGGTCTGCTAAATGACTCTACCTATAGGAGGATTGATTACGATCCTACAGGACGTGTGCAACGGAAAACTTCAGCACTATTAAATTCTTCCTCCTTACCGCAAGAGACCATCGAGAGGTTAAGACCACATGGTTGTGTACCTCCAAGACTGTATGGCCTTCCAAAGATTCATAAAGAGGGTCTTCCTCTGCGTCCAATAGTGAGCAACATTGGAGCTCCTACATATGATTTAGCTAAACTTCTCGCTTCCTTACTGAGACCTTTTGTAGGCAAGTGCTCACATCACATACGAAACTCGGCTCATTTTATCAATAGATTGGGGGCTCTTCGTCTTAGCAGTGTAGACCTTCTAGTAAGTTTTGATGTGGTCTCACTTTTTACAAAAGTTCCTCTTGTAGATTCTTTGACAGTGATTGATAACATGTTTCCTGTTGATATCACTGCCTTGTTCAGGCACGCTCTTTCCTTAACTTATTTTATGTTTAATCAAGAATATTTTGAACAGACTGACTGTCTCCTTTGCTGGCCAACCTTTTTATAGCGGAATTTGAAGAGAGAGCGCTTGAATCAGCTGCCCTGAAACCAACAGTTTTTTGGCGGTATGTGGATGACACTTTCATAGTGTGGCCTCATGGAGAAGATAAATTAATTGAGTTTCTACATCACCTTTACTCCATTCATAGCAACATCCGGTTCAGCATGGAAATAGAGAAAGATGGTTATTTGCCTTTCTTGGATGTCCTGGTTCGAAGGAGGAATGATGATTCTCTAGGGCATTCAGTTTACCGGAAGCCCACTCATACTGATTTGTACCTGCAAGCATCGAGTTGCCATCACCCATCGCGAACCATGAGTTTGCTTAAAACACTTGTTCATAGAGCTCATACTGTTTCAGATCTAGATAGTTTACCTCAAGAACTCGCCCATCTAAAGACAGTATTCAGCGAAAATGGGTATTCCATACGGCAGATTAACAGGGCACTAACAGTTAAAACTTTCGTTGGCAACACTTCGTTAAAAATAGAAAGAATCCTCAGAAAATTTCAGGTGAAGTGGTTTTCCGCCCACCATCGAAGATTACGGACCTTGTGGGATCAGTTAAGGACAATCTGTTACTACAAAAGGCCGGAATTTACAAGATACCGTGCCAATGTCGTATGGCTTACATAGGTCAAACCACACGTGCCCGTGAAAGAACGCTGCACTGAACATCAACGTTACACCCGCCTTTTGCAGCCAAGCAAGCCCGCTATTGCTGAACATTGTATTTCTACTGGACATTCAATGGAGTATGAGAAAGCAATGATTTTGTCCACGGCAACGTCTTTCTGGGACTCCATTATTAAAGAATCCGTAGAAATACGACTGGCGGAAAATCTGTTAAACCGTGACAGCGGCTACCAGCTGGACAGTGCATGGTATCCCATCATCTCCACGATTTACTCAAATCGAAGACTACAGAGTGCGTCGACGGCCGTGGCAAACAGCAACGCAGAGGGCGACTGAGTTCCGCTATTCCATCAGCGCGGGCGCTGCCGGCGGGCAGTATGGTTCATCTATCTATCAAGTTTTCGACGCATGCGTAGAATAGTTACAGTACGTTGTATATTGCAGAACGGAGGACGTTTTCGCCAGTCTGCGACGGCGCACCTGGAGATGTCTGGCAGGTGCCCAGTTGAAATATCGTGCGAAGTATTGAACGACGACCGGCTGCAAGCCCGAAATTTGTTTTAACATGTTAGAAGAGTTGTTGGGCAGATTAAATGCATCCACAAAACACCAGACTGAGATAATGATTCAACCAGTCTACAGTCCAGCTACTCGTCTAACAAATTATTCAGCGAAGTTGGATACCCCACATTTGTTCTCCCACCCTCACAGCACATTTGATGTTTTACTCTCGAATCTGCTTGTATAGTGTAGTACGAGAATACTTCGTTCACCCTGTTTTGCAGGTACGTACTAATTTCATGAACCGCTACTCAGCCAACGGCATACTTAGCTCACACGTTACTTGCGTAGTGTTTACCTGACCATTGATGTTTAATGCCTTGTTCCTAATAGACGAAAACTGCGGTGCCTTTTGTGTTAAACTTCAAACTTTTCAGTGACACAGTTCCTCAAGAGAAGTAAGAGGTTAATAAATACTTCTTGTAACACCGTACTCAAAAAACCTCCACGTCTCTCAAGAAGTGTTACATTTACCGAGTTGTTCCCTAGTGATAAAGCAATACGCACAGCCTCGCAAAGAAAGTGAATCACACTGAAGACATGGTAGGATGACAGTGTACGTTGATACACGTACACATCACTGGCTGTTCTGTAAATGATCAGGATTGCAATTTCCTTTGACAGGGAAAACGGCCATCTGTGTCCCTTAGTGTTGTTCTGATTTATTGCTATTATCGGGCCAGCTAGAGTAGACAAGAGGCGTGAACAGTGTTGGGTTATCTCTGTGAAGGAGACGGAGATGCTGCGTACTCGTGAGAAACAGCGTTATCAGCACCTGAGAGAGCTTGAAAGGGGCCCCCTTGTGGGTTTCCATTATCCAGCTGTTCGAATCACCCAATATCCAGTTTCGCCCTCATTGTGGGTCTCCATTAGCCGGCTGTTCGAATCACGCAATATCCAGATTCGTCCTCATTGTGGGTCTCCATTAGCTCGCTGTTCGAATCGCGAAAAATCCAGATTCGTAGTCCATTCGGGTCTGACTCTTGCACGATGTTCGACTGCATGGAAACAGGGCAGCCATACTTGTGGTCAAGGATACGGTTGACCATGTCTGACCGCCATACTGATGGATAATCGTACTGTTAACCAAGCATATCGTAATCGCATTTGCACAAGCCATCCGAGTGTAAGTAACAGACTGCTTGCGATAATATATGCCATCTCGCATCATTAGGCACAGACTACAAGCACAGGGAATTGTCGTCGCATGTGTAGGTTGCTGATAACACCACAACACAAACGGCTGCGTTTGGAGTGGTGCCGTGACCGCGAAACATGAAATGCTGTCGAGTGGCGTTACACTGCAGCGCTGAATGGAGTTTCATGAGACCGTATTGTGGTGCTATTTTCCAACAGTACAATGTTTGTCCACACACTACATGTACTGCATGAACTCTCTTCATGATGTTAAAATGCTCACATAGCGAGCACTGCTACTAACCATGTCTGGGACCATCTGGGACGCCAACTTTATCCCAATGCCAGTATCCTGGATATCAACGACCTATTACAAAAGTTGTGGGTGAGCTTACCTTGGGAAAATATATGACGTCTTTGTCACCCATCCAAATAGAATCAGCACGTGTATCCTCGCCAGAAAATGTACAAGTCATACCGATGAGAGGACTCCCAATTTATTTGTAAATTTGACTTGATATTGCAACCATTGAAATAACATCACATATTTTTTCCTCTCAACTCGTTAAGCTTCATTTCGTTTTTTCTTCCCCGTTGGGTTCTGCACTTCTCTTCTGGCACGCAACGTGTTTTCTACCACCCGCGACACATAAAAGTCGATAAAACTGGTAATAGTCCTACTAGCTCCAGTAGGGGACATAAATAACACTACTTTTAGTTGGCTATTTGGCCACCAGCTCTGCGTCACCATCGCCTGCGAAGCTATAAACGGAGGACAAGTACAAGTTGCTGCTGTCATTCGGACCTTGCTGGCTCTTTTACGGCTCCTTCCTGCAATTGCTTATCCATACACGTTAACGACTGCAGTACTGCAGCGGGAGGGGCACATTCGTCTACTTGCCGGGCAGTTTCGCTCTCTCTCTCTCTCTCTGTCTCTCCCTCTCTCTGTCTGTCACTCTATGTCTCAAACACAATTTCTCCCTGTGAATTTTAAAACACAATTTCTCCCTCTCTGCTCCCCCTTCCACTCCCACATCTCTTCTTCATTGGTTTCCCTTCCTTCTTTTCTTCTGCATCAAATTTAAATGATGTGTATTTGCTTTAGAAGACTGCTTAGGGAACTTCAAATTAGAGTAAACTATCAAGATAACAACCCCCCCGCCCCCCCGCCAATAACAATGGACCTTGCCGTTGGTGGGAAGGCTTGCGTGCCTCAGCGATACAGATGGCCGTACCGCAGGTGCAACCACAACGGAGGGGTATCTGTTGAGAGGCCAGACAAACGTGTGGTTCCTGAAGAGGGGCAGCAGCCTTTTCAGTAGTCGCAGGGGCAACAGTCTGGATGATTGACTGATCTGGCCTTGTAACATTAACTAAAACGGCCTTGCTGTTTTGGTACTGCGAACGGCTGAAAGCGTGGGAAAACTACAGCCGTAATTTTTCCCGAGGACATGCAGCTTTACTGCATGAATAAATGATGATGGCGTCCTCTTGGGTAAAATATTCCGGAGGTAAATTAGTCCCCCATTCGGATCTCCGGGCGGGGACTACTCATGAGGACGTCGTTATCAGGAGAATGAAAACTGGCATTCTACGGATCGGAGCGTGGAATGTCAGATCCCTTAATCGCGTCGGTAGGTTAGAAAATTTAAAAAGGGAAATGGATAGGTTAAAGTTAGATATAGTAGGAATTAGTGAAGTTCGGTGGCAGGAGGAACAAGACTTTTGGTCAGGCGATTACAGGGTTATAAATAAAAAATCAAATAGGGGTAATGCAGGAGTCGGTTTAATAATGAATAAAAAAATAGGAGTTCGGGTAAGCTACTACAAACAGCAGAGTGAACCCATTATTGTGGCCAAGATAGACACGAAGCCCACGCCTACTACAGTAGTACAAGTTTATATGCCAACTAGCTCTGCAGATGACGAAGAAATTAAAGAAACGGATGTAAAATAAAAGAAATTATTCAGATAGTGAACGGAGACGAAAATTTAATAGTCATGGGTGACTGGAATTCGGTAGTAGGAAAAGGGAGAGTAGGAAACGTAGTAGGTGAATATGGATTGGGGCTAAGAAATGAAAGAGGAAACCGCCTGGTAGAAATTTGCACAGAGCACAACTTAATCATAGCTAACACTTGGTTTAAGAATCATAAAAGATGGTTGTATACATGGAAGAAGCCTGGAGATACTGACAGGTTTCAGATATATTATATAATGGTAAGACAGAGATTTAGGAATCAGGTTTTAAATTGTAAGACATTTCCAGGGGCAGATGTGGACTCTGACCACTATCTATTGGCAATGAACTGTAGATTAAAACTGAGGAAACTTCAAAAAACGTGGCAATTTAAGGAGATGGGACCTGGATAAACTGACTAAACTAGAGGTTGTACAGAGTTTCAGGGAGAACATAAGGGAACAATTGACAGAAATTGGGGAAAGAAATACAGTAGAAGAAGAATAGATAGCTTTGAGAGATGAAGCAGTGAAGGCAGCAGAGGATCAAGTAGGTGAAAAGACGAGGGCTAGTAGAAATCCTTGGGTAACAGAAGAAATATTGAATTTAATAGACGAAAGGAGAAAATATAAAAATTCAATAAATGAAACAGGCAAAAAGGAATACAAACGTCTCAAAAATGAGATCGACAGTAAGTACAAAATGGCTTAGCAAGCATCGCTAGAGGACGAATGTAAGGATGTAGAGGCTTATCTCACTAGGGGTAAGATAGATACTGCCTACAGGAAAATTAAAGAAACCTTTGGAGAAAAGAGAACCACTTGTATGAATATCAAGAGCTCAGATGGAAACCCAGTTCTAAGCAAAGAAGGGAAAGCAAAATGGTGGAAGGAGTTTATAGAGGGTCTATACAAGGGTGATGTTCTTGAGGACAATATTATGGAAATGGAAAAGGATGTAGATGAAGATGAAATGGGAGATACGATACTGCGTGAAGAGTTTGAAAAAGCACTGAAAGACCTGAGTCGAAACAAAGCCCCGGGAGTTGCCAACATTCCATTAGAACTACTGACATCCTTGGGAGAGCCAGTCCTGACAAAGCTCTACCACCTGGTGAGCAAGATGTGTGAGGCAGGTGAAATACCATCAGACTTCAAGAAGAATATAATAATTCCAATCCCAAAGAAAGCAGGTGCTGACAGATGTGAAAATTACCGAACAATCAGTTTAATAAGTCTCGGATGTAAAATACTAACGCGAATTCTATACAGACGAATGGAAAAACTGGTAGAAGCCGACCTCGGGGAAGATCAGTTTGCCGGCCGCGGTGATCTCGCGGTTCTAGGTGCGCAGTCCGGAACCGTGCGACTGCTACGGTCGCAGGTTCGAATCCTGCCTCGGGCATGGATGTGTGTGATGTCCTTAGGTTAGTTATGTTTAAGTAGTTCTAAGTTCTAGGGGACTTATGACCACAGCAGTTGAGTCCCATAGTGCTCAGAGCCATTTGAACCATTTTTGAAGATCAGTTTGGATTCCGTAGAAATGTTGGAACACGTGAGGGAATACTGACCCTACGACTTATCTTAGAAGCTAGATTAAGGAAAGGCAAACCTACGTTTCTTGCATTCGTAGACTTAGAGAAAGCGTTGACTGGAATACTCTCTTACAAATTCTGAAGGTGGCAGGGGTAAAATACAGGGAGCGAAAGGCTATTTACAATTTGTACGGAAACCAGATGGTAGTTATAAGAGTCGAGGGGCATGAAAGGGAAGCTGTGGTTGGGAAGGGAGTGAGACAGGGTTGTAGTCTCTCCCCGATGTTATTCAATCTGTATATTGAGCAAGTAGCGAAGGAAACAAAAGAAAAATTCGGAGTAGGTATTAAAATCCAAGGAGAAGAGATAAAAACTTCGAGGTTTTCCGATGACATTGTTACTCTGTCGCCGGCCGGTGTGGCCGTGCGGTTCTGGGCGCTTCAGTCTGGAACCGCGTGACCGCTACGGTCGCAGGTTCGAATCCTGCCTCGGGCTTGGATGTGTGTGATGTCTTAGGTTAGTTAGGTTTAAGTAGTTCTAAGTTCTAGGGGACTGATGACCACAGATGTTAAGTCCCATAGTGCTCAGAGCCATTTTTGTTATTCTGTCAGAGACAGCAAAGGACTTGGAAGATCGGTTGAACGGAATGGATAGTGTCTTGAAAGGAGGATATAAGATGAACATCAACAAAAGCAAATCGAGGATAATGGAATGTAGTCGAATTAAGTCGGGTGATGCTGAGGGAATTAGATTAGGAAATGAGACACTTAAAGTAGCAGAGGAGTTTTGCTATTTGGGGTGCAAAATAATTGAGGATGGTCGAAGTAGAGAGGATATAAAATGTAGACTGGCAATTGCAAGGAAAGCGTTTCTGAAGAAGAGAAATTTGTTAACATCGAGTATAGATTTAAGTGGCACGCAGTCGTTTCTTAAAGTATTCTTATGGAGCGTAGCCATGTATGGAAGTGAAACATGGACGATAACTAGTTTGGACAAGAAGCGAATAGAAGTTTCCGAAATGTGGTGCTACAGAAGAATGCTGAAGATTAGATGTGTAGATCATATAACTAATGAGGAGATATTGAATAGGATTGGGGTGAAGAGAAATTTGTGTCACAACTTGACTAGAAGAAGGGATCTGTTGGTAGGACATGTTATGAGGCATCAAGGGATCACAAATTTAGTATTGGAGGACTGAGTGGAGGGTAAAAATCGTAGAGGGAGACCAAGAGAAGAATACACTAAGCAGATTCAGAAAGACGTAGGTTGCAGTAGGTACTGGGATATGAAGAAGCTTGCACTGGATAGAGTAGCATGGAGAGCTGCATCAAACCAGTCTCAGGACTGAAGACCCAACAACAACAATCAAGACAACGAAGAAAGGCCTCTGTCCTAAGACCAGTGCACAATGCACAGAAAAGTTAAATTTGAAAACAAACTGAAAAACTTTTTGTAGACAACTCCTTCCATTCCGTAGAGGAATTTCTGTTTGTGTAATACGTAAAAGGGCAGGAGTAGGGGTTACTATTTCACACCTGCATAGTTAGGCATGTTGCCACACTTACAAAGAAATGTGTATGAGAATGTTAATTGGTTCATTCCACATCGTTACGATTAATCTTACAAATGATCCATGTAACATGAAACTAATTAACTAACTAATCAACACACTGTGCTGTGATTCTGTCACCTACATAGAATATCTCGCTTAGAACACTTCAGAATAAAAGTAGGGCACCTACCGATGCACTTCCTTACTGCTCACTGAATTCACAAGTGTTTTGTGAGATGCGGACCGCTCTCGCCCAAGCTTTACAAAGCTGCTTTACATAATATGAAAACCTAGACTTAGCGGTTTTACTAATTCTGGATCATTGAAAGCGAAATTAACCGATCCCCATTGCATCTGTAGTCGAAAGCTTCCAACTTTGATACTGGAAGACGTTACTGTGAGAATTCCGAGAACTTACGTCTCAAGATGAGTCGATCAATGTATTACGCCCTCCACCATATTATTCAAGAAAGAGCACGATGAGAAAGTCCAACAAATTGGAGCTACTATGGAACCATACCGACGACGTTCTTCCCATACACCGTTTGTGAATGTAATAGCAACGTACCCTCCGCCACACACCGCAATACTGACTGAGGTACCACCCATATTGTGTCGGCAGGGGAAGAAGAGGTGATTGTGTGGAGTACGTGATTTCTTAACTCCTGACCAGTTACATGGGTTGAATGTGAAACATATGTGCAGCATTCCGTCGAGTGATTGAATGTTGCACTACTGATCGCATCTGACTTTCGAATGGGTAAGCTAAGCTCGGGGGAGATCATGGAATATGCTTTTTCCTGGTACCAAACTTAATTCGCTTCTTCACTTTACTTTTTGTTTATCAGTAATAACACGTACACTACACTTCATTGCATAAGAACTCTGGTAGGCCCCCTGACACGACACATAATTGACGGACAACGCTGTGGGATTATGAAGTATCTAATGGCATTATCCCCATATATCTCTAGAAAACTCACAAAAACTGGTCCCTAAATTTACGTTCAAGTTAGTTTTAGTTTTAGTTATCTCATGTTCCGTAGGTCATTTTCCCACTAATTTTATAGATATGATGTGGAGCAAGTCAGATTACAAGATATATATATATATATATATATATATATATATATATATATATATATATATATACACATGAATAGTGCTAATATAAATATTACTGAAGTTTTTAGTTCTACACATGAAACTACATTTAGAGGTACATTTTTTTACCATTTCTGAAACAGAAACTCGTCCATGGAATAGAAGGAGTTGTCCAAAAGAAATGATTTTAAGCTAGATTTAAAACTTGATCTGCTACCTGCCAGACACTTTATGTTGTTGGGCAAATGATCAAATATTTTTCTTGCTGAATAGTGTACTCCTTTTTGAGCAACTGACAGCTTCAATAACGGGTAGGAAAGGTCATTTTTCCCTCCAGTGTTGTACGTATGAACATCACTGTTCTTCGCGAATTGAGATGGATTACTTGTAACGAATTTCATTAGCGAATACATATACTCTGATGGTGCAGTTACAGTACCTAACTACTTGAAAAGGTGATTACCTGACGTCCTTGGGTGAACACCACTAATTATTCTCACTGCTCTCTTTTGAGCAATAAATACTTTATGTCTAAGTGGTGAGTTACCCCAGAAAATTATTCCATAAGACATTATTGATTGGAAATATGCAAAATACGTTAGGAGGCTGATCTGTTTATCACCAAGACTAGCGATTATACGAAGAGCGAAAGAAGCTGAACTAGGTTTTTGAGAAGCTTAGTAATATGCTTCTTCCAGTTCAAGTCATCATCAATGTGAACACCCAAAAATTGGAGAAATCTACCCTGTTAACTGAGCCCTCTTCATATGCTACATCAATTGTCGGTATGAATCTATTCGGTGTACAGAAATGGATATAGTGAGTTTTTTCAAAATTAAGGAAGACTCCATTTTCTGAGAATCACTTAATAATTCTTTGAAAGATGTCCTTAAAAATATCTTCAGTTGCTTTTTCTGGAATGGGATTTATTATAACACTCTTGTCTTCTGCTAAAAGTACTAGTTCCGCTTGCTGAACGTTAAGTGAGAGGTCATTCACATGAATAAGTAACAGAAGAGGACCTAAAATTAAACCCTGTGGGACTCCCTTTGTGATTACTCGCCATTCACTAGAATTTACCACCCTCCCAACATTATTTGTGACTAGAAATAGGAATTGCAACAATCGTTAGTTATTTTGAAAGTGACATTTTCTACGTTGCTTAGGATTCATTCTAGTACAATTTCCTAGACATTCTGCTAAGATTTCAGTGATCCCTGAATCGCAGAGGATGTCTGAATAGGTTGTATGCCATAATACGTCATAACATTGTATCACGCGCTCTGACTGTAAAATCGAACATCGAGCCTTCTTACTGCGCCAGGTCTCAGTACTGGGTGTGTCTCCAGATAAATCGTTGGGGCTCTTGTCCTCAGATTAGGGAGGAATGGGAGCTCAATTCATCACCTGATCATTCACATTTAATCTTCCTGGAGTCTCCCTAAATTGATAAAGGCGAACGGATTGTTTATAAACGATGCGACCTATCCATTCCCATATTAGTCCTGTCCGATCTTGTGCTCAAATGACTTGGTTATCAACAGGATGTTAAACACCAATAGTTGGTCAGGTGAATGGGCTAAGTGTTTAAATCGCAAACGAAGAATCCGAATGGTTGGTGTACTATACTTGGTCGTCCTAGGCATTTTATTTCAGTGACTTACCACTTCCTTCGTCACTGTCAGTAACGTGTAAGTGCAAAAATTGCCAAGGTGCACCGTTCAACAACACATCATTTTGTAACGGGCTTGCTAAGTAAGTTCAAAACTCAGAGGAAGTCACACGTCATCAACAAGACAGTGCACAGCAACACATTATGGAGATGAGTTCTAACTGGACTTTGGGTTGAGAAAAGCTATAAAACACTTGTAACACGTGATGTACTGAAGTTATAGCTAAGTGTCAAAAAATTAGCACATTCGTGCTTTTACCGGTAATCGTCTGTGAGATGAACACAATCTCCTCCGACAACATTTCTGTTATTGTTCAAGGAGGATTTCTGTGCATTATGCCGTAAGGAACCCATGGTCTCCTGTGGCTCAATCCAGAATAATAAAAATACAATTAGTTTTATTCTATTTGTTACCCCAGTTATCTTTGATATTGTGAACATCTGCACGAAAGCGAAAACGCCCTTAATATGCAATCACCAAATCGTACAACATAAAACACAGAGTAATGCAACAGTCCTGATAGATGCAAAGGTGCTGCGCTGTGGATGACGTCACTGCGGCGACACCTCAGCCTAACTCCATTGCGCCACTTTGCCACAGCGTTCAGTGGAGCCGTCCCCCGAGCTGAGAATGAGCCATGTCTTCATCAGTAAATCTGTCTCTACTGCTGTGTATCGCTGCTCAGATTCAATCGACACTGCCTTAGAAACAAACGCGAGATAGAGCCGAGCGGAACTGGATGTCAATTAGATAGCGAAGAGCGAAGTCTGCGTTACTGTTGTCAACACAAACTATTGCGACAAAGTGGAACAAATCTGCTTTTGTTCCGAAGTAAGATACATTTCGTATAGCTTCGCCATTTGCATTGCCCTACAGACTTTTTCACTGCAATACAAATACAAACATAAACAGATGTAATAAATGAAATGAAATGAAATTAATCTGTTACGAACCGGCACAGACGAGGGGGGGGGGGGGCATTCTTACAAAAATCGCCAGGAAATATCACTGAACAACTATGAAACTTTGTCAGTGGAGATATGGATATCACTTGAAATATTTAAACCTAAAATTTGTCTAGCTCTGTCTGTGCCAAGCTAGCTTTTGTATTTCCTTGAAACGCCATCTATCTTCAACGACGTAAAATATTTGAGCGTGCATCATTTTAATATTTAGAGAATATATCTAAAATTAAGCGTGGTAGGGAAACGAGGAAAATGTAGCTGTCCATTCTTTGTAGGGAAGGTATACCTGCAGCACCTTAGATATCGGGAGGTTTCTTTTAAAAATACTAAAAGTTCAACCTGTTATAATAGTATTAATTAGTTGAAAAAGACTGAAGGAATTTAGCGAATCACTATAAATTTATGTAAGTTTATTTGTTTGGACACAGTGAAACTTTAAGGCCGAATTGTAATTATTTAATCTTGTTGGATTAACCAAGGAGAACTGCCCGCCGGTGAAGGAGTCTTTGATTCTTTGTACTGAGAGTATCAGTACCGTGCTGTTAGTTGTTATCACATAGAAGCCCTCGCAGCCCTTTTAAACTCGTTACTTCCCTCCCCCAACCATAGTAGGTGCCCATCGAATGCAGCTACAACGGTTTCTCCCCGATCCATGGTCTGGATGGTGGGGTTGCAGGATTAGTCCGTGTGGACTTATGAACAGGCAGAATGAGAATGAGCGAATGTAGAACCAACATTCACCAGAAATTATTCCTTGTCACTTCTGTGCTCTATTCTTCAGTTGATGCACGGGAGTTTGGCTCGACTGAAGTAATGATTTCGTCCGAATCATCGTAACGAACGAATGTTCGTGTGCTTCGTGACGCGCCCTCTAAGGTCACGAAAACGATTTTATTAAGACAACACAACAAATAAGGAAGTTACTCTTTAGTATTAATGTCACTGAAACCATGATATTTTTATCATATGTAAGATATCTCAGTAGGACCTCTGCGTTTATAGGTAAAAGGAGCAGTTAGATGAGAGGGAGGCAGATGGAAAATTGTAAACAATTGGTTTATTATTTCAAAAGTGACCACCGTAACTGTTAGTACGTTTATTCCGTTGTGGAATAGATAGTCTGTGACTTAATCGAATTATGTTTGCGATTGCCCGAGGAACTGGGCTTCTTCGTCTGTAGCAAATCGATGACAACGAGTGTTTTTCTTCACAGCTCCAAAATCCTGGGAATCGCATGGGGAGAGATCGGAACTACAAGGAGGATGTGTGTAGGGGCTTCCCAAACGAATTTATACGGCGTACTGAATACAATCCTGACAACATGTTGGAGAACCCAATTATCCTCCATAAAGTCCAGATCCCTTTCCATGAGATTTACATTTTTTTTATCCATGGCGGAAAATATGCGTGGGCGTCGAATTTATTCGAACGAAGATGTACATGACTGGGTACAATCTTGGCTGCTTGGGACACAGGAAGTATTTTTTCATGAAGGCATTGACCTCCTGCCCCAGAGTGGGATAAATGTATTAACAGATACAGCGATTACTTTTGAAGTGATAAGCAGTTTATTTATTTCCTTTCCTCCATCCATCTCATTTTTTGTTGGCTGCCCCTTATAGATAATGGTAGAGACCAAGTAATGCAACATGTACAGCAGTGATTCCAACGGTTCCACGTAGTCTGTTGCTAACTGAGAGCTCTTGTCACAAACAATCTGAAACATTTCAGCGAATGTAATGGAAGATGTTTTGTGGCTGCGTATTGAACTCATCTCTGAGTCCCTAACAGCATTAGTGTAGAGTAATAAAAATCGTGCTGTCTTCTAGGGTCATAGCTGTGGATGTCACTGCTCTACTCATATTCTGACGGGTTAGTCAGGACGAATTTCCTCACCAACATATGTAATGTGAAAGAGCAGTTAACACGTTAAATTGCTTGAATTTGCTCTTTGTAAGGTAGTTCACTATAGTTCATTCTGTCGAGATGTTCACTACATTCTCTTCTATTGCCGTGAACTTTGTTTCTTATCTTAAATATAATCCCTTCGTAATGTCGCTGTCTTTTAATGTGTGTAATCTGGTACAGTCTTTCACGCCACTAAGATTTTACTTTCTGGTTATTTGTGTCGTTTACAAAGAGTACTAACTCTCTGTGATGTATATCTGAATGTAGGTTGTTTAGAGATGTAAGAAATAGAGTGGACTCGTACTTGATCCCTATGGAATTCCATCCGGGATTTTCCCTCAGCACTAAAATTCACTTCCAACATTGTGTGACACTCAGCACACCTAACAATTTGGTGGTCGAGTTTGATCCTAGAATCAAAGTGACACGTCATTTCAGCGTTCTAAGTTTTCGCCATTTTCAGATACTACTAAGACGTTCAGACAGTCGTTTTTCTCTCAACGAGTGGAATAGAGAGAGGGGGGGGGGGGGGGCAATAAATTTGGCGCGAATAGTGCCCTCCGCCACACACCGCTTGGTGGCTAGCGGAGTAGATATGTAAATGTAGAACTGTTTCAGCTTGGATCTGAAGATGGAGACCAGTCAGAATACCAAAATATGATGTCAGTTTGGTTTTAGGATCCGTTTCCAAAACCGAAAACATACTACGAATTATTATGTCGCGAAGGTCTACGCATTTATATTCAGCCATTCTTCTGAATTCTTTTTGTTATGTTCGCACTTTGTAAAACCATAAATATCGTAAATCTTAAGTATATCTAGCAGATTATCGCGAACAGGACAATCAACTGTCTTGGACATATGACAATAAATAGTTCAAAATGGTTCAAATGGCTCTGAGCACTATGGGACTCAACTGCTGAGGTCATTAGTCCCCTAGAACTTAGAACTAGTTAAACCTAACTAACCTAAGGACATCACACACATCCATGCCCGAGGCAGGATTCGAACCTGCGACCGTAGCAGTCTCGCGGTTCCAGACTGCAGCGCCAGAACCGCGCGGCCACTTCGGCCGGCCCAATAAATAGTAATTTGTAATTTAATCCCAGACTATTTAATGAGCAAAGGTATACATCGCAGTTACTGTGATTCTTCCACTTGAGAATAAAGAAGAAAATTACTTTTAGGTGGAGTTTTATTAAAGAGTACAATTTGTTATGGCTCCTTCTGAATGACTACACTTTGGAGTAAACCGTGTGTTGGTCAGTAGGTAGTGAATTTTCCCATTTTGAGCAGACAAATATAGCGATCTGTTTTACTTGCTTAAAAATTTCTAAAACCAATATGGTTTATTTAAAACAACCGGTTTTAATAGGCTTTGCTGTCATGTTCAGGTCTCAAAAATCTTTTTGTTACTAACACGTTTCATAACAAAAAGGTTTGTTAAGACCTGAAGATGACAACAGAGTTTGTCGAAACCGGTTCTTGTAAATAAATGAATATTTCTGCGACCGTGGCTTTAGAAAGTGTTTAGTCATTAGATATTACCTTTCTTCAATTGAAAATGTGGTATTCTGCGTCGAGTTTACAGATTTGCCGTAGTATTTTGTCCACGGCTACAGAAGAGCTCGACCGCAACCGCCGGAGACACATTCATCGAGCTGCCTCACCCCCACGCCTCCACGATGAGCTGTCTCCCTGTGTATCCGCCTAGTTTTCACGAGGGATTTCTCGTCCCGAGCCCTCCTCCCCTCCAACTTCGCGCCCTGAATCCCGTCAGATGACACCTCCCACCCTCCCCACCCATCGCGTCCTCTTGGCTCCCCGGCGCCTCGTATAGCATCCCCGTCACGCCATCGCTCCCTGACAAAAATACCGAACTTCACTCGCGCCTCCGCCTTGCTTGCTACGCTGCGCCTCTCGAATACGCTGCTGATGAATGTGCCAGCTCGTTGACTGGTAGCTAGAGGCTCGTTCCTTTATGATTCGTTCGTTTCCGCGTTTGCTGTAAGTAGGCCGTGTGTCATTTGCATGTGTACGCACACGGAGCTCGGAACCAAGGTTGCTTGAAGTGCGAGAAAATAGATTTAATTTAGGGCAACTCTCTTTTCAGCTCCGTCAGTTAGCCCCCTTAAAACAGGGTCCTGATTGCTTTGGCGCGCTTAAAATGATATGGAACTAGCTTTACTGCTGCGTCAACGAGCACAGTCAAAAATTTCTGTTGAGGTGGTATACGACTCTCAACGCTGTAACTCGGAGTAAAAACAGTCGCCATAAAAAGGTCCGAACGGTGTGGTCCTACTTGTGACTGAAAATCGGTTTCAGACTGAACAACAACTGCTGCTGTGACAAATGCAGATCCAAATGAACGAGATTCCGATGGTACATTGACGAGGGAATTACATGCAATGGAGGTTTGGAGACTGATACCTTGCAAATGTTCACTTATTACTGTGCCACATACAACTGCACGCCTTGATAGGGCCAAACAAACAGAAACTGTACAGTAGCTGACTGGTGGCCTGTGGTAGCGACTTTGCTTTCTTCCGAATGAGGCAGAGTGTCGAGTGCACCACAGCCCAAAGAACGACGAAGTGTTTAACAGGCAGTGCGACAGGGTGCAGATTAGACGCCGTGACTGACCTCACATTCCTCGTGCCGTGAGTTGGGCTCAATCATTCAGGTTATCGTGAATGTTTATACCAACATTCTCGGTGACGCAGTGTTTTTCTTCCATGTAAATCGCTATGATGAAAATACTGTGGCCAATTCCGTCTTCTACGCATTCGTTCCTGTCGTAGCGTCGGCCTCGCATCAGGCAGCTTTAGTGTGAATTTGGGGCAGTACCCGTAAGTCAGGCTCGGGCTTCTTGATAGGAATTTTGTCCAAAGTAAAGTAACAAAGTAAGTCGGGCCGACATGGGCGTGGGCGCGGGCGTTACCTAAATGGCGTGGTCAGCGGGATTGAGAACAACTCAACACATTGGCGCTAACCTAATATGGGTCGTTATTGACTTGAACAGGCGCATTCGCAAAACATATCGGCAATGCCCAGTATAAATAGCGGCAGTCGAGTAATACGTGTACCTTTAGCGTTACAGATCTCCTGGACGATGATGCTGTGCTACACGGGCTGTCACATGAAGCTTCCGACGGAGGACCGCAGTTCCACCCTGCAGAGGAGCCACGGTTCGACCCTCTGTGTTCGCAAGGCTCTCGGAGCCTGCCAGTAGCAGGCCGGACAGTGCCTTCCAACAGCAAGGTCGACATCTGCCAAGATGCAGGCGGGTCGCATCCTAGCTGGTGCAGAGGATATCCATCCAGCAGCATCCGCCTTCTGCCGTCGCGATGAGCTGGTCAGAGTGGCGCGAATGCCATTTGTCACTGGAGGCTGGAGCACGACCTTCGCCGAAGAGTTCGCTGCTGGGGTGGTGTGTAGGGGTGTAGAAAGAAATATCGGTATATACACATATGGATATTTTCTGCAAAAAATAACTATATTTACCTGCAATATGTTTTACCGTTACATCGATATCGAAATGGCAATATCAAGTGCCGATACATTTTATTTCTATTTTTTCTCAATTTCGGTAAACATTTGAACTGTTCTTTTGAACTTCAAGTAGAAAGTAAATTTACTTTCACTGAGTGAAGGAGTCTTACTACTTTTTGACCTTCCAGCATGTCCATTTTTTCTCTTTGACTCTGTGAAGCAAGTGCAGATGGCACAAAGAACAAGTCCGATTGCACTGGTGGTGGCAGCCGGCCGGTGTGGCCGAGTCTGGAGCCTCAGTCTGGAGCCGCGTGACCGCAACGGTCGCAGGTTCGAATCCTGCCTCGGGCATGGATGTGTGTGATGTCCTTAGGTTAGTTAGGTTTAAGTAGTTCTATGTCTAGGGGACTGATGACCTCAGATGTTAAGTCCCATAGTGCTCAGAGCACTGGTGGTGGCGATGTGAATGGAATAAGAAGATATCCGATGTGAGAAAACAACACACCAGTTGCCTTAGAAAACAGTTCTAATGCGACTAGTGTGCTATTTCTTCACATCGGCGTTCCTCAAAAACAGTTTCTGAAACTGGTGAACAAAAGTTTAAACGACAAGATTGGTCTTTGTGGTGGGTGGATACGTGTCAGGGGAATGCTGATGTAATCGGTGCTCGGCGCTTCCAACACAAACTGCAGCATTTGACGTCACCACGCAATTATGACACTACGACTACTAGTTCGCTGGCGTTTGCAAAAACGAGAGAACAGGGATGTCGACATGAAGTCTTCCAGACCACTCCGATATGTGACGAAACCGAACGTCGGGCCGAACGGACACCTTTTATTGTGCCACTTACATGTAGTTACCACTGTTAGCAATGTGGTTATCACCAAGCATTGCTTTCCTTTCCATTCTTGCTCTAAGGGGGATAAGCAGGCTGCTAGCTTATTGATGTACAGAATATCAAATATTAAATCAGTACTTAAATATACAGCTCTGGTACTGGCACTATATTTACAATGTGCAGCCGACATTTTTTGACCGTTTCGTCGACGTTTTTTCCAGCGATATATCGGTATATCGAGAATGTTTTTTGATACATCCATGTTGGATAATGACATTTTTTAAATATCGATAATTCAGATTCCTGACATTTTTATAAGTATTAACAGTGTTAGTAGTGTTTCTCGCCGTGGCTGTCGCAACTGGGCCACGGGCAACGGCGGCTGCACCGTCAGCAAAGCAGAGCCAACAGACCGCCATGTGAGCGGAATTCGACGTGAGCAAAGGCAAATTAAACGTTTACAGACTGCAGCAGTGTGTCTCTGAAGCCGTTAGTGGCCCTGTGTCCCACCCACAGCCTCCGGCACCACAGTACCTCTAGCGACTTCACTGGTTTCACAAACACTTAAGAATTCTGTCGCACCTCCATTGGTTCACTAAATTAACTGACATTAACCCCACAAGAAACGTATGGGTCTAATTGGAACAGCGGGTGAAACGTAGTTATTATCAACAATGCAATTTAATATAGATACGGCATGTAATGTTCAATGAGTGACTTCAGTTGGACATGACGTATCTCAACAAACTTGTGGAGCCTCTTCCTAGCCGAACTGATGCTATTATCTCGGCTAGAAGAGGTGTTAAAGGATGTTAGCATGCTGTCTGCTGGGTGACGTCTAATTTTTGGTCTGTGTCCTTAGTACACTTTATAAATTTTAATATTACTGTGGTATCATCCAAAGATCACGATGCCACACCAAAGTAAACAAAGCACATCTATACCACAGATGTTAGCTTTGTCTCACTGTAATCCGCAACTACTAATGTGAGACGCTCCACTCTCTATCTCTCTCTCTCTCTGACATCAGAGCGCCATTACACAGAGGTCAACATGGAACCGAGCATGTACTCACTTCGCCCTCAGTTCGTGATCTCCAATGTAGCAGCCAGCATCATCTTGTGAGAACACTACCTCTCTTAATATCTCAGATGGCATTGTACTTCTGCGTATACTGAACATGTACTTCAACAGAAGAGTTTCCAGTTGCGTGCATCAAGTGATGCTTTACTGTTCAAAGAGCATTGCAAGTATTAGACACACTCTTGTGGCAATGGATTGTATAAAGTTACTAAAATATTTTATCGTTACTGTAACAAAGTGACCTAATGTTTCACATGTTGTAGTACCGCTCAGCCACCTCCCAGAGCAAACAAAGAACCCACAGTTAAGGCCGGGCGATTGCAATTTCGTCAGGGCAGCAATTAATATTGCAAATAGATAAATAAAACCAAAAGTTACGAAAGGCGACAGCAACACTATCTGTTCCTCATAATGCTTTGACTGATTGTTTACTGTTTATCACAAGGAAGCTGAAACAACACTGTGACAAAACAGTCAGTTGATGAGCAACACGGCTGTCAATTCTGCGATGTCCGATAGACACGAACCGCCGCTGTACATCAGATATTGCCTGGAATACTAATCACACACATGGCAATCACCCGCAAATCGTGACATAGCAGCAGATAATGAATGATACACTGTAACAGCCCTTAGTTTTCTCCTACAGTCTCTTACAATTCAATATATTCTTAAAAATTTATAAGTTTAACAACAGGAATACCCAGACGTACTGGGGAAAAGACAGTGATAACACAGTATTTCAGAACTTGTTGTCAGATATTATGCAAAGAAGAATGACAGTCACTGAGGTATCGGATAAAGCTTTTGTGAATCTTTTAAATCCATTTATTAACCCAGTCATGGTGTACGTAGTGCATATTACATTGGGACCTGATACGAAATAGATCGGTTTATATATCTGGTGCAGAATCTCTCAAATCACTGACAGTAATGCAATCGAGTTCCTGTTTTGGATATCAAATACATAACTAGAACGCAATCGATGGCACGTTTTTATAGATCGTACCACTGCGCCACAAATATTGTGTATTTTTTTTTCCTTTAGTGAAATGCAGTTAGTAATTCTGATCTACACTTTTATTTCCCAATATGAGAAAGATCAGACCTGAGTACATTACTTATTCACATGATATTTCAGCTATTACATTAGGGATACCGTACTTAATGTTTATCAGTGGAAAAACAGACCGAGGTTATTATACAGTACGTGGATCATCAACCTTTTTCTTTTAACTTAAAAAATGACTATGTGTTACGAAGTATCTATGAGAGAGCCCATTAAATCGGTTGTATCGTAAATGCAGTTAAGAAATCTTGCTGTACACCATGAGCTGCATTGAAGACACTTGATTACCAGACCGGAATCCGAGCACAGGGCCCATCATCAGTCGAATATGGTACAGAGAAAAGACAAGTACACGTTTACGTATCGATGTGCGTAATGTCAGAACATCTTGTATACGTGTGTGTCAAGTATGAGATATTTATGACCTTAAAATTGGTGTGGAACTAGAAACCATAAAACTGGGAGGATATTTAAAACCTAATTGTAGGCATGTCTATATGATCACGATAGAGTCAGTTACCTGTCTTACAGTATGGAACACAGGTTGTCGCTGTACGGCTTATACCTGTTATACGCTAAATGCTCATGTTCCTTGGTCTTGCTGGAGACTACTATCATGAGATGGACCCATGGAACTGGTGGTCAGGGCAAAGAGTCTTATAGTAGTACATGCCTATTGTTATCTATGAGACCGTATCTGTGGTATGGCGCTCTCTAAATATAGGGTGTAACTCCTAAGAAACCTCAAGCATTTTGCCTGGAGTTTCGGCGTATATCTGCAGTTTAGTCTGAACGCTGTGTAGCTGGACTCTGTCCAGAAAAATTTTGTTCGACACTTCTTTCATGCGACAGCCAGTGTCCAACCGATAGAGCGTTGCTAAATTAGTCTAATACGATATTCGTTCCAGCGATATGTATTGACAGGGAGAGTTCAAAAATGGTTCAAATGGCTCTGAGCACTATGGGACTCAACATCTTAGGTCATAAGTCCCCTAGAACTTAGAACTACTTAAACCTAACCAACCTAAGGACATCACACACACCCATGCCCGAGGCAGGATTCGAACCTGCGACCGTAGCAGTCCCGCGGTTCCGTACTGCAGCGCCAGAACCGCACGGCCACCGCGGCCGGCGACAGGGAGAGTAAAACACGAATAATAACCAGTACTCCAGCGCTATTGCATGGCTGTAGCAGCCAGCACGAGCCTGAGTGGTTGTTCTTCTTCGTGTTTTCCTGCCTTTGTTAATATATATCGATAAAACGAATGTCACACAAGAGTAATGCGTGGCACCGCTCTATCTAATGGGCACGAAGACTTTCGTTTTATTTATTTACCTTTTTTTAATGGGAAACAAACCGAAGTTTTACATCAACACTTGGCTTTGCATAAAATACGAGAGGAACGGTATTTGTTTGGGCTGACTCCAGCTCCACGCTCCTGACAGCTCTTAGGAACGACACCCAATACAATGTATGGAATGCTGGTTTTGGACAAACAGTAAATGAGGATAGACGTGAATTCCAAGTGTGCCTAACTTTGCTGAGCTAAAACCATTACGTTCAGCTAATTTAATGACTAATTGCATGTTTCAGCATAACGTTGTTAGCTGGAGCAAGAAACTACTGTCTTGTATAGTGACTGTATAGCTCAATGGGCAACAGACAGTGCAATCAAACTCCAGCTGCTGATAGCGTGCCTCCTGGCAGCTATGGCCTCTGTTACCTCAGGTAATGGTTCATCTTTACGACAAACATCGAGTGTGACACTGAACCTATCTTGGGTCGAAGGTCAGAGGTTGGCAGAGGCATACCAAATCCAACAGGGGCGCGGCCAGTAAAGCACTGTGGTGATCTAGTCATCCTTCGAATTGAAAATAGCTTTACATTTCGCTGTTGTGAAACTCAAAAAACATAATTACGAAAATATATTATATCCCGGCGGTGCTGAATTACAATAATCCTAAATTATCTCGAGAGATATTAGAGGACACTATCATAGTGTTCCTCATAAGAATAAACCATGTTTTCTTCCGCGTTTGCTTGAATCTCACTGGATTTAGTCTCACGTGGAGCTGAAGCCAACCTGTGTCCAGTACAGAAAAATTGAGATAATATGAATACGTTGTATGCTGTGTTACACACACATAGACTGAGCGATAATGCGGGGCAACAGCTTTCCCGACGCATTTTACTTGGACAGCACTGGCCACCCAGCTGGTCCAATTAACGTGAAATGATGTGAGCAGCTGCAGTTAAGACGTAAAAAAGAGACGAAGATAGAAACAATACAGCTTCGAATGCCATTTAATTTTTAAAGGGAATGAAACAATATTCGGCTAAACTCCGGCACTACCTTATGCTTCTTAGGTGACCAGACGGAAAGCATAAAATGCTCTCATTCGCACCTAACAAAGTATTATAATTACAAACAGGAGCTCCGAAAATTCCTGACCTAAACAAACAGTAATTCTTCTGCTCGAGCTATGTGTGATGCAAAAGCCTACTGCAGGGATTTCACCGTATTATTGAATACTAAAGCCATTGCAGATGGTTGGTTGGTTTGTGGGGGTTGAAGGGACCAAACCACTGAAGATATTAACTACAGTCAGTCGTCTGTCGTCTGGTAATCTCTTAGCTCCTTCCTCATCCGAATTCAGGAAGTACACTGTGTATCAAAAAGAATCACCAGATTTAAAAAAAAAATTATAGCTATTATGATATTAGACATACGTGGTGAACAACGTACTTTTGGAAAGAGCAAACTCTCGTGTTTTATATAATTTCCGCTTGTTAGCAGCAGTTTGCGCACACTTCAGTTCTAGTAAAAATGATCGGGACATCAGAAAGCGTTTTGTGTCCTGCTTTTTGCGCAGTACGCACCAATAATAACCGTTCAGCGTGATTTTCGCACTAGATATGATATGGACACTCCAACTGCACAGAGCATTAGACGATAGCACAAAAAAATTCCGAGGAACAGGTTGTTTGTGTCAAGACAAATAGCCGGGCCATTCCCGAGTGTCTGACGCAGACATCGAACACATCAACTGTAGTTTCACAAGGAGTATGCAGAAATCCGTTCACCGTGCAGCTCGACAACCCAGCTTGCCCCCGATGTCTCTTTGGCGCGTATTTACTCATGAAACAATACAAAAATCAGCTACATTACTTCGTAAAGGTCAGTAGTGTTCTTTCTCGCAAGAAATAACTTAACTTGGCCCCAGATCAGATCTAATGGGTTCATATTGTAATGGTAGAACGGTAAACGTAAAAATGCTGCATGTGTATTGAGTGCTCGATGCTGTGAAAATGATGTTCCTCATGTTTCTACGACACTTATTACACTAGTTCGTGTGAAACTACATCTATGGTATAAAACAATGAACATAGTCCCGGAACTCCTGAAGATATATGTTGACTGTGGATATTGAATCACAGACAAAGTTCCTTTGACTATTCAGAGATGTCACTAAACCCGCCCAAAGATGTATGCAACCATGCATGAGCAGCAACTATTAGATGGAGGAGGTCCGACAGCTGATCAGTTCCAGTCATTCCACCAGGAAGTATGTACACGGCTATCGTTGTCTGTAGCCTAGACGGCCAATACCGCGATTCGATCGCATCCTTTACGTTACTTTCTTCCAGGACGGGCTCTCAACAAGGGAAGTGCCCAGGATTCGAGGGAGCCAAGGCGATGTTGTTCGGACATGGAGGGTTACAGAGTCAGAGGAAATGTCGATGACATGCCTCACTCTGTCACTCAGGCCACCCAAGGGCTACTACTGCGGCGGATGACCGCTACCTGCGGATTATGATTCGGAGGAATCCTGACAGAAACGCCACCATGTTAATAATGCTTTTCGTGCAGCCACAGGACGTCGTGTTACGACTCAACCCGTGCGCAATAGGCTGCATGTTGCACAACTTCACTCCCGTCGCCATGCAGTGCGGCAGAGATGGGCCCAACAACATGCCAAATATACCGCTCAGGATTGGCACCAGGTTCTCTTCACCGATGAGTGTCGCATAGGCCTTCAACCAAACGATCGTCGGAGAAGTGTTTGGAGGCAACGTGGTCAGACTGAACGCCTTAGACACACTGTCCAGCGAGTGCAGCAGGGTGGAGGTTCCCTGCTGTTTTGTGGTGGTATTACGTGAGGCCGACGTACGCCGCTGGTGGTCATGCAAGGCGCCGTAACGGCCGTACGATACGTAATGCCATCCTCCGACCGATAGTGCAACCGTATCGGCAGCATATTGGCGAGGCAGTCGCCTACATGGCCGCCATACCGTGCCCCCGGCGCAGACGATTGTCTGGTTGAAGGCATATGCGACACTCATCAGTGAAGAGAACGTGATGGCAAACAAGAGCGGTCCATTCAGCATGTTGTTGGGCCTATTTGTATCGCGAAGTATGATGTCATTGTTGCAAAGATGGACCTCGCCATGGATGCCTTGAGTGAAGTTGCGCGTAATGCAGCCTATTGTGCACAGTTTGAGTCGTAACACGACGTTTGTGGCCGAACGAAGGGCATTATTCAACATGGTGGCGTTGCTGTCAGGGTTCCTCCGAGCCATAATCCGTATGTAGCGGTCATCCATTGCAGTAACAGCCCTTTTCGGCCTGAGAGAGGCATGTCATCAACAGTTCCTGTCTCTCTGTAGGTCCTCCATGGCCGAGCAACATCGCTTTGGTATACTTGGAAACGCCTGGACACTTCCGTTGATGAGAGCTCTTCCTTGCATATAGTACCCACTGTACTCACCGTCTAGGTATGGTTGAACTGCAGACAACACGAGCCCTGTACCTCTTTTCTGGTGGAATGACTGGAACTGATAGCCTGCCGGACCCTCTCCATCTCATAATCACTGCTCATGCATGGTTGTTTAAAGGGAGTCATACTGCCCTATCTTGACAATGTTAAATTGGCTATATAATGCCTCGTTTTCTCAGGATCTGTTGAGTATATAAATGTGGTGTTTTTATCACAAGTTTTCCTACGTTTTGTGACTGTATTGCTCTACAATCACTTTCAAATAACAACTGGAAAAACGTTAAGATTTTTTCCATTAACATAATTTTTGGTGTAAATTTTCACAATTTTAATATCTTGAATTTCAACTATTACAGTAAATACTACTAAAGTAGAGCTCCAACATCATTGTACTATCTGTGTTATGTGGTAAATAATTCATTGATGTAGCTTCAGAAGTTTCTGAAAAAAGGGGCTTTTATACTAAAAAATGTCATGTTGAGAAAATTGCGTTTAAAGAAAAAAATTTTATATACAGCTAACTGATACATAAAAAAATATGTTAGAACCCTCCTGGATGGTAGTACTCATCTCCTCCTTCATCTTCCTCACCTAGTCCTCATCTCCTCCATCTTCCTCACCCAGTGCTGGCCTCCTCCTCTTGGATCTGGTTTCTTTTGACATATTGTTTGTTGCAGTCTCTGCCTCCACGATACGCAGTTGGTCCACGTCCATCACACTTTTAGTGGTGTTGTAACCATTATGAATTCCAAGATATTCGAAAACCTGTAGTCTTCCAGGATAGCCATCATTAAAAGTAAGAACTGCATCCAAAACACCAAGTTCAAAGACTGACCTTCCAACAAACACATTTTTTTGTATCCTTGGCCATACAACATTGTTAAATGATTCATTTGCGTTTTGTGTTTTGCCCTTGAGTCATTTCTTCAAGAGCTCTGGTTGGGCAAGATCCTGAAACACAGGTTTCATGGCAAGCATAACAGCATTTGGTATAGTAAAAGTGTCTACTTTCCCCTTCTCTTTGGCCTTCGAGTATTTACACTATTCAATGAAACACTGTTTGTGTATTGGTTCAGCATGTGTAGACTGCTTGTGAAAATAAACTGCTCAGACAGCTCTCTTCATACCATCTAAATTATCTCTGTTACTTCTAATAGCTATACCATAATGTTGTGTAACCTGATCAATTTGTTTATCAGTCAGTTGACATCTTATACTTAGACCATCAGATAACTTGGCACTTCTCAGCTGCTGTTTGAGTCTACATAGTCTCATGCCCATCCTCTTTTGCATATGATTTATACACTCGAGTTTTGTAATTGACAAATCACCATAGGGTTTACTCTCCATCACTGCCTTATACGATCGTGAGTCTCCATCCCCAAGAAAACTCATGTAGTCAATATCACGGTCATGTTGGGAACATTGGAACATTTTCACTGCAGAAGCAACCTCCATCCTTCCACTTGTTCCTTCATAGTTTCTCTGACAATTCATTTCATGCTTAGTTTACTTTTCAGTATTCTTGCCTGCTTGCCTACAACCCTGATAGTACATGGTCAACACATTAACATCCAACACATTCCCATTGTCAATGCTGATAATAGATGTACATGAATTCTTTGACTGGAAACCTCTTTTTCGCCAGGACCTGTCGTATGATATTGCTATGTCAGAACTACCATTTTCTGCTTCTGTAGTCATTGACTCCATAGCACACGCCTTGACACTGCTTCTTACTATGGAGTTGTATTTGATGACTAGGGAGGTTCAGCAAGCCACAAAGAACCTTACCAGCGTCATGGCCTTTTCCTATGCATGTACGTCCATAGAAGTATTTCAGATTAGTGTCAAAAAGTCCATTCATTACACTTACTTCTGAAGTCTTGAAAGTCTTTTCGATTTTACAGTTCAAACACATTATTTCTCAAGTGCACACCAGACCATTTCGTTGAGACAGCTTTACAGAAATTTCAGTTTTCCCCTTCACATATACGACAGCACACTGTTTCACACAAAGCTGAGATAAGTATATGTAGATTAATAATGATATTGCAATTTGTTTCACTGTCTGAATCTGTGTTGTATTTTACATCATTACCCAGCAGTTTTTTCTTGGAAGCACTTGCAGGAGTAGGACTGTCACTATTTACATCCCAATTATCACACCCTTCGGCGCTAACCACTCTTTTTAGTGCTGCTACATATGTTCTGTAGTATCTGTTTAGTTTGTTTCGTATTTTTTTAAACACTCCTTTTAGTTTAGTCATGGCGAAAACTATCACAGGAAACACAGAAACTAAAATGCGGCTAGTGGGTAACTGTTGTCATACACAAACAAATTTACATTTCAAAGAGTTCAATGAAAAGTACCGCCAGTGTAGGCAACTTATGAAACGGACATTTCTCTGCAAAACAAAAGAAAATACAGCCTTCTAGACTATATAGTTCCAGAGAAAAATGCCAATATGCGAAATGATGGAAAACAAAATTCTCGGAAATGCCATTGCATAATTATTTTCAAATATTTAATTGAAATACTAAATAATCGATTATTTCCATGAAACCAACACCAAATTAAGCATAAACATCCATATTTTCATAATGTGCATAAAAGTAAAAATGTCAAATGTAGTCAGTGGTGGGTGGTACGATTCCCCTTAAATTTTTGGGCAGGTTTAGTGCCATCTCTGCACAGTCAAAGGGACTATGTCTGTGATACGATATCCACAGTCAACGTCTATCCTCAGGAGGTCAGGGAACTGGGATGTTGCAAAACTATTTTTTGATGTGTGTATTACCACACACACACACACACACACACACACACACACACATATATATATATATATATATATATATATATATATATATATATATATTACTGTCAATTGAGTATGCTAAATAATTCTGCATCACATTTTTATCAAAACTTTTCACAAATGTTTCATTTACTTTAATGTATATTTTACAACACTGGGATATAGTGGACTTGTCCCATTGCGAAGCCTTAAACTCATAACTGTGTAATAATTAAATTGGTTGTTAAATTATATTTCACATACCACCATAAGATAAACCAGGATCTGCAAATACAGAGATCAATCTACATTGTAAAATTTTAAGCTTGTTTTTCTATAATTTTCAGAAACAACAGGTAATAATAAAATATCAATTTAAAAATATAAATTTATATTCTCATAAATTTTTATATTAAATTTTTCCCAAATTAATTTTGTGTGTTTCTAATCTTCTTCAGTAATATCAGATACATCATAACTATCTTAAAATTCTTCTTTTGCCGGAAGTTCTCTCTTCCTATTTTTCTCAGTTATTCAGGTATTTATATAGATGAACTCCATTTTATTTCTTCTTCTGGGAAAAAATTTCTAATATTTTTCATTTGATTAATTTTTTTTTAAATCTGAAGAAAGCTTACCAAGAGTAATAGGCATATTTCTAAATGTATCAATACAGCTCAGTGTCCAATTTTTTGGTTTAATACCAAACCTAATATATTTACCATCACTACTTGTATGTAAATCTATTCCTTTTTCACCATAAACAATATATCCTAAGAAAATCATGTAAATAAATTATTACAATTCTAGGATTCCTATTTATAGATTAAAATTACTGCATATTGGATTTACATATTGGATTTACAATGATTATGATTGCGAACTTTCCAATTTATTGTACAGTGTTTTTCCACGAAAGATATAATGTTTCATTTATTATATATAGAGTGTTCTCCACTTGTTAGTGGCTTTATTTCTTCAATTTTGGAATAAGTTTATCCTAATATTTCTACTTCTTTTTTATAAATTTATCGATTTTTTGATTTGATATCTGTCCTCTATATATAATTGTACTGTGTAGGGACAATTTGTATAATTAATACAATAACAAAAGCCAGTCAACGTTTATTTTAATTCCGTTTTATTTATTTGTTGGTAAGTTTATCTCTTTCTTCTAACATTTCTTCATATGACATATCATGAAAATTTTACTATATTAATGTCAGGTAGTTTTGAAAACTCTTTAATATTTTCTCATTGCTGCATTTGTTTCACAACTATTCACTTTAATAAAAAATGTTCAACATCGACATAAACATGGAAAGGAACTTTTTGAGTAAATTTATAAATTTAAATTCTATATATTCGTCTTTGTGTGGTAGTTCTACTTTTACAAGTAATTAATTAAACATTTCTCTAATGGTAATATATTTTTCTATTATTAGAGTGTAATAACCACATATCACAAATAAATTTCCTTTCCTCAAGCTTCGATATTTCAAGTGAAACAAGAGTGGTGTGAATTATTTCCCACTATAAAATACTGGTAAACAAAAAATATTTTACGTGTTTTTTAAGATTTTGTTCTATATAGTGGATAGTTTAACATGTTTTATAAAAAGGAAAAACAGTAATAGATACATTGTGTTTAGTCTATGCTTTCGAAATATCATCAAGTTAAGTTAGTTCGAAGAATGTCAGTTTTTGGTCAGTAGCAGATCCTAAGCTTTATGTTCAAGAACTCTTTGTAGAACTTGTTTATTAGAAATAATGCCGATTTATATCCCATAGGAAACATTTCCATTACTATTTTGTCATTAATGCAAGCTACATTTTCTTTTATTTTTTCTGGTAATTCTGTCTAAGATGTACCTATTAAAGAAACACAACTATTGATTGCTAGCTGTATTAATTCTGTGTGAAGACCAACCAGGATGTTAAACTGAAAAATTAGACATTTTTGTCAAAATTTCTTGTATGTCATTTTCCAGTTCGTCTTTTTCTGTACTTCTACAAATAATTTCGTGATTGATGACTATGCTCCTTATCATAATTATTTGTTTGCATTTTATAGTCACAAGATGTATAAAAATTTATTTTCAAACCTTTAAATAACTTTAAATTTTCTTTAACTGCTTTCATAATCTTTGGTTTTACAATGTCTAGGAGATGCTTGGGATCAACTAAATCTGCATTATTTTACAACATTTTTCTCTGTCTATATTCTTAAATTACATTTCTTCTATATGGTAATTAACTGTTGTTCTAGAAGCTATAATTTCAAAAATTTCATCATGTTTTTCAAAATTGGGAAGAGGTAATGGGTTTTTTTGTTGCCTCTGGCTCTTAAGTTTTTAAATATAAGTAAAATTAAATCATGTTTATCTAAATTACAATATTTCTAACAACTTTCTAATCTACAAAAATGGTGATGTTCAACAACAGTTAAGTTACTTTCGGAAAGGCCAAGGGTCAGTTCCATTTGGGACATTAGTGAATTCTAGAACGAAAAATTCGCTATTTTTTTCTTTATATTTTAGTTTAGTAATCCCATCTTCAAGAAACTGGAGCTGATATTCATCAATTTGCTGATTGTATCTTGGTAGCAAAATAATATTGAATTCACTATTCAGTTCCAAATGTATTCTTTTACATATTATGTATTTATATATTCACAATTAGCAATATTAAATAGAAAATTTAATTTTAGCTCACTAATTTTCCTACAAGAAATTAGAATCACATTCTATTTCAATATTCATTCATATAGAAAAAAATTTGGTTTTCACAATTTAAAAAGTAAGATTTTCCAATTTTCATTTATAAGAGTAAAAATTTGTTACATTATCAAAAATAAAACATTTGTTAACCTTTTTCAAAAGTGAGTATTTTTGGTGAAAAATTTAGAGAGTGTATTTGTCATCATTTTTAATTTTTTCATTCCTTTATATTTTAGTTTATTATTTCAATTTTTAAAATAATTACTATATTATATTGTGCATTAATTACTTTAGTATATCTATATGACAAGTTAATTATGTGTTAGGTTTTGAGCTTAAAAAATTGCTTCACAATATTTAGTATTTAACTATTCACAGTTAGTAATAGTACATAAAAGATTAGTTCAGCTTCACTAATTTTATAAGGAAATTTAAATTGTTTATTTTGTTGGCATAATTAATAAATCATTCCATTTATGTACAGAACATGCAGGCAATTGATTATCTCCACAACTTTTATAATATACTTAATTCATTTCTATATTAACTCTTGTAGTATCACCATTAACATCCTTGAATTTATTATATCCATCAGTAACTTTTGTTTCTATGTCTTGAATCTGCTTCTCACAAACTGGAAATAGTATAAGATATTTTGGTTGATAAATTATAGGTAAACCAAATTCTACACTACATTTAATAGAATCAGCAGTATTAGATTTTTCTACAAACATACCATCAGCTAAATTAAAATTTATATTTATAAATCCAAAGTTCCAGTAGTTTTTTGGGTAATTACTAGCAATAATTTTTTGATTAGCTTCAATAAATTGATCATCAAAGCTAAACACTTTTCCAAAGTGATGGTTTATATCCATATAGGGTTTAACATCACTCTCAACAATAACTTAATTTATAATTGTATCTTCTTTTAGGAAAATGTTTAGGTTGTTTATAAATAACTTTTTCCAAAGTTTATTGGCCAATAGGAATGATTAAACTTTCTCCAGCAGAATATAATTTATTACATCTTGAAGTAACACTTGGAGCTAAAAAATGTGGTATAAAAATGAACTAATGCAACATTTTTATGAATAACTTTTAAAGTACCAATGACATGTTATTAATATCTGATCAATTATTTTTTGTTGCAATAGATGACTGATATAATATTCATAAAAATATTCTGAGTAAATGAAAACTAATTGGGAACCAAAAATAAGAACTCCAGAAACGAAACAAAAAGGAAACATGGTAAACTTCTAACCAATCCTATTTGATGTGCAGTCATACGCTGAAGTTGTTGTGGAAAACTACATTAAGGAATAATAATTGTATTTTAGCTCCTGGGTGGTTCAATTGGGATAAAAATAACCATTTACATATTTATGCTAAGAGTAAACATCAAATGAACATACTCAGAATATACTAAAAGATGGGAAAAATTGAAAAATAATCACAATGATAAAATTGATGCTTTTATTGAAAATGATGATGAAATAAGTCAGTTAAAAGAATGTGAAGTTACCACAGTTTTTTTTTGATGATTTTATTCTTTAAAATCAAGATACAGTTAAAGAATATTTTACGAGAGGTTGACATAAAGGAGTGGGTTGCTTTTATTTAGCTCAAAAGTATTAAAATCACCAGAACAATTTGTTACAAGAAATACTTTTAATTTTTTTTAATATTTTAAGCAAGATGGTACAAAATAAAATCATATACACCATGAATTTGTTGGTGGCAGTTTAAAATTTAATGATTTCAAAGAAATACTCTATTTTGGAATAATAATAAGTTTTGCCTGATTAGAATTAATATGATGAGGAACCTAATGAACAGAAATGTAGACATCGAATAAAATTATTTTTAAAATATAAACATTAAAAATATACATTAAAGATATTTTAAAATATAATCATTAAACATAATGCTCTAAGAAAGTGGTCATTAATATATTTAATCATTAATAAATATTAAAAATATGATCTATAGATTTTTAAAATAGCTAACTGAAGCGGGAAGGTAAAAGAACAACAAAGAGAGAAATTTAAAAGATGGGGAAAGAACTTGTAACTGAACATGAAAAATATGAAAAAGTGAGAAAACCGTTATTGAGACAATCGAAAACATAAGAGATAAAGTCTTAAGAGCAACTGAGAAAAATAAAAAATTTATTAAATAAAGTGCTCCTTATCACCAAGAACAACAGTTTCTGAAGAATGTAGTGATGTACCCACAATTACTCACACTCCATTTTGCTTGTCCATTGAGCTTTTTCTGAAAGTACTAGTTTGAGTGTAGTTTTATTGCCAACTTCATGTCAGTCTGAAGAAAAGGATATGGTCTAAAGAATGTCAAACATATGTTCAGCGAATCTCAAAATTACATTTAGAGTAGATTGTGGCGTTGAGTACTTCATATTTAATCAATTTCTTATACTCACATGTTTTTTGAAAATAAATCATTTCTACTATCCAATTTTTGTTTCATTCTAATAGCATCCTGATATGAATAACTGTTTTGGTGTGCTAAACTGAAATGAAGTACAACCACAACATGCCATTTCATTTTACTCTAGGTTGTCACTGGCAGGGCCATATTAATAATTTTCAGGCATGGGAATTCCATTGTGGAGACAGCATTAGACAACCACAAAAAAATATTCTATATATAATAAACACCTCTCGTGTTTACAAGTTCTCCAGTCATTTGCCAAACCCAAAACATTCTGTCAGATTACCACAGCCTACAGCATCATTCCACAGCACTTGTATGCACTAATTTACTGTTCAGTGGCATTGTTCTTCCTACCACCTCAAGTGCCACTGAGAACTGAGAACTGAGTACAGAAATGTGTTATTTATGAGGAGACGCTCGAACATTGTATACCATTCTTTTTATCTCCCTTAATAGAGTCGTAGTGCTATCTGCTCTGATGATGGTGCTTTGGAACTCACTAATGATCGATTCTGCTGATTTCATGAGATTTTGTACCACCATCATCCTCAATGCTTGGGTATCTCGGCCCATCAGCACATGAGGTCTCCTTGGACTCGGTTTGGCTGTGGTTGTTTCTTCACTTTTCCACTTCAGAATCACGTCGCCAACAGTCGTATTCGGTAGCCTCCGAACATTTGGCATGCCTTGATAAATCTGTTACTCAGATGATATAAACGACTAGTCCATTTCTGACGTCACTTAGGTATCCTGACATACCTGTGCTGCTGTTAATGATCCTCTAGCTGCGACATAACATTTTTACTTGTGGATCCACCTCTCGAGACATCTGATGATCAATTCTGCATTAAAATTGGATGTCTGGATACTTTTGATCAAATTGCATTTGGAAATCCCAGAAACGACACAAAGTACCAGTTGTAAATTAGAAATTATTAAAGTTAAAACTGTTAATTCTGTTGTCCTTACCTTCTATACAGCTTAAGGTTTTAATATGAGAATTCTGTTGACAAGACCTGTCCATAGTTCTATACAACTGGGGTTTTGAAAAATTTCGACTAGTGTTCGCTGTTCTCATATTCCTGGAGTATAGTTGATGGACACACTTATTCAATGATTTCGTGAGCCATTCACGGAAACTTAGCTTGACTGAACGACGATAATTAAGAACCCTGTGATGTAATACTCTCATATGAGAACATCAGCTGATGTTGCTAATATTGGCTCGGCATATCCAAATATTGGCAACGGCCTTGCCGCAGTGGATACACCGGTTCCCGTCCGATCACCGAAGTTAAGCGCTGTCGGGCGTGGCTGGCACTTGGATGGGTGACCCTCTGGGCCGCCATGTGCTGTTGCCATTTTTCGGGGTGCATTCAGCCTCGTGATTCCAACTGAGGAGCTACTCGACCGAACAGTAGCGGTTCCGGTCAAAGAAAACCATCGTAACGACCGGGAGAGCGGTGTGCTGACCACATGCCCCTCCTATCCGCATCCTCAACTGAGGATGACACGGCGGTCGGATGGTCCCGATGGGCCACTTGTGGCCTGATGACGGAGTGCTTTTATATCCTAATATTAACAGCTATCTGGACTAACTGGTCAATAAAATGGTAATAAAGCCATTACTGTCAGTTGTCCTGCATCGCAGGTGTCATGCTTTTTTTATCCAATCGAGCAAAGTTCTGCGTAATACCACAGATTCGGTTACAGCCGTTGTCAATGTAGGCCCATAAATTGATAGCTAAACAGGGAGTCGAGCGCAAAAGTCTGTTGGTGTGTATAACAACAGGGTTTTGTCCAAGTAAGGTTCTGGTTTGTTATGCTCTGAAGTTACTGTATTTCAGCGTGAAATGTCATAGCATGTAACGTAGCCAGTCACTGACATGACTTTATAGTTTTCATGACTTTCATTGTCGAGCTGAAACCGTAATCGTCAGCTAATTTAATTACTAAACGCACCCTTTAGCATGACACGTATTCACAGGAGCAAGTCATTTACGATGTACCCACTTCCACCGTCCCAACGCTGATTCGGTGTCGTTCTACATTCATAACTCTACAATAATGCAATATGGTACATTGTTATGTGTTAAGTTTTATCCTAAACACTGCCCCGATGTTTGGTTTTCTTCATAGTAGTTGTCTCAAGATATTACTGCTAGTCTGCCAGGATATCGTTTTCCAGTTGACATAACTTACGATCTTTCCGTTCAGAGATCCTCAATCAGAGATTATTATATTCTAAATGTCTATATTCTAAATGTCATATAGAATGAAGCATATATATTTGTTCGTTTTCCTGCATTGTTAATACATGAATAAAAGGATGAATGTTTGATAAATGAAGTTGGTGGGACACAAAACTGTCAGAGAAGAGTATGAAATGTAGGTTAAAAATATGCTATTGGTGTTGGGAATGAGAAGCTGTAACAATAACGCCAATGACACTACCAAGAATGACCTGTTGTCAAATATATGCTGCTAAGAAAGGGTATGTACAAATCTCACATCCAAAACAAAAAGAGTTTTATACGTTTCTGGAACATTCCTTGATACTCTGTTTCGTTGGAAGCTTGCATTTCGTTGATACCTCATGCAGACAGATACCTACGAACGAGATACCAGTTAGCTATAAACCTGACTGTTCCTTCCGTGTATTAGGACAAACATAAACTGCGTGGTCATTATGATCTCTGGATTGTCGTGTAGGAAGCTATAAAAACACAGATCTAGCGATAGACAAACATTCGTTCTGCGACCCCTACTTCTTCGGTTAGTAATTGGAGTTACAGTTAATAGTAACGTTTGTGTACGAAGTAAACCGGTATTATAACGGAAAACAGGTCAAGAGTCTGGCATTTCTCTCGATTCCAGGAGGGATAAGTCTATGCATATTTTGTTTTCGTGGGTGGAGCATGGAAACACTGGATAACCAGGTACATTCCTGTTGCATCCATCAACTATACTTCTGCAGCACCAGCGTGCGCCTTGGTTGATTGTTCCCGTTTTCTTCGACAATATAAGGCGCAGCCAGGCGAAATGTGTGCCTGTGTAAGAGGCCGGTGAGTAGTACGCAATATTGTGCACTAGAGAAAGAAACAAAGGTTGGGGGCGGGGGGTTGGGAGTGGAATAGGCAATGTGAGATATTGCAGTCTGCAACAGAAATGTGCAATGGAGCTGCAGCCGTAATCTTGCACAAAGGCATTCTTCTACTTCACAGAGACGGCAATGAAAATATTAGAACGAGGAACGTCTTACTCGTGCTGAAGATGTTTCCAAGGTCGTACAATATATTGACTTTTATACTCACTAGCCCAAACATTATAACCACTGCCCATAGAGACTGCACGCCATCGGGTGGTGTTGTGTGGCATGTGACACGGTAAGGAATGTGAATCAACAGTACAGAGGCAAATGGCGAAACATTATCGACTTTATACAGACGAACGTTTGCTCGAAACACGCACCGCACCAGAGATACAGGCTGGTGAACTGTCGTAGTATTCGAATACAGCTTGAAAGACGCTGACCAGTGAAAATTTTTGTGGATCGCGTGCATCGCTACACGCCTGACGTCTTACACGGCTGAAATGGCTTCTTGCGTTCGGATAATTGTCCGTGCCACTAGGGTGGCATCAGACTAAAGCGGTTATCGGCGTGACAATTAATTCAAATTGATACCTAGGCCAACAAAATGGTCTGTTTTGAATCTGAAGGTAGACGTCTGGGACGCTATCGGCTGTCAATTTCGCGCCCACAACGACAGCCTGAAATCTTGGGAGTCACATTGTCGGTGCGTAGGCGTCTGGTACCATCTACCATAGGGAATCTGTCAAGGACTTGTCGAATCCTTGCATTCCGAAGATGGACCAACATGCATGAAGTAGATGACTGTAATGCTTTCGGTCATCAGTGTAAGGGCTGTGGAACAAGGGAGTACATTAAGCTCATAAAAGTCTACCTCAGGTCATATATCTGAGAACGGATCCTCTCAGTGTTTACCGGGAACATCGAATCGTATGTCATTTTGAATGTCGCCTTTCCTCACGTGATTAATAACAAAATCTGTTCGACTAAAGTACCACCAACTTCGTTGCACAAATTCTATTAGGGCATAAAGGTCTGGGACCCAACGGCACTTTTATTCAGCGTGAATCACCTAAAACTTATATCGCAGATATTGCGTAAATGGAAAGTGGTACTGATGTGTGGCTTTTATAGAATGGATTGGTAGACAGGGACCCGTATTGTTATCCAATAAACAGATTGTATTAATACTTAGAAAGTGTCTTTTTGTGCAAACGTACTCTTTTTCCAATGTTATCTATAATGACATTAACAAAATGGAAGTGAGGTAAATTAGAATGTTACGGATGTTTGTTGCAGGGTTCTAGTGCCAGTCGCTTACGAGACATAGTATCTTGAAAAGTTCACACATGAAATTTGTGCAATACCTATGATAGAGCATACCAAAGAACAACAAAAGCGCACACACTAGTTATGTGGATTCTGGCCTGTAACGAGACAGCTGACCGTCATAAGAGGTGCTCAAAACGACTTCCGGCAGCGCCGATACGCACTTCCTGGATGCGTGCTAGTACTTCAGCTGAGATGTCCGAGAAGGTTGCAAGAATAAGTCTTTGCATATCATCGGGTGTAGTTAGTACGTCCTTGTAGACAGCTTCTTTCAGCTTTCACTGAGAAACTCGATAAACGTCACATCCGGGGAAAGGGCCAGCCACTGAACAGGTTCTCTGCGACCAATCCAATGATTTGAAAACAATGTAAAGAAAGATTCTGGTATGAAGTTTTTTATTGGCTTCGTTGAGTTTGTGTACACAGGATTACTAGTTTCGACTGTACTAAGCTGCCACCTTGAGATCCACTCTGCGGATCTGAAGATGCAGGATAGTCCTGTCGAAACTAGTAATTCTGTGAACATACTTGAGCGTTGGTCAGCTCGCGCTAATGCCGTTTTTCTTTTTTTTTTTGGCATTTTTTCATCATCGAGTGGCCCCTGGAGCCACTGATGATAACCACTTATCATATCCATCATACAAAAGTACTTGCACTGACCTAAGTGATCCAAAGCCTCCGATATGTTTGGAATGGTGTTTGCGTCCTCTACTGTCTCATTATTGAGGTATCTGAGCCATGGTCGGCTCTCATTAGTGCAGTTTCTCCTTTTGGCATTTTCCCCACCATCGAGTGACATCTTATTCCTCCCTCAGTTACTACCTGAAAGAGTTGCTCACTTGCCTCTGTCAGTGGCAGCAGTAGTGTTTATCGATACAAGTACTGCTGTACCTTCTTTGGTGTGGCCGCTAAATTTCCGTGTCATGGTGTGTGTTAGGCAGTTAGTTGGTTGCGACAGAGCAGCGACGAAGTCTCTACGGCATGAAGTCAAGCCGGGGCCGCTGGAGGTGTGCACACGCAGTCGGAGTTGTGTGGCACTAGCTGCGATAACTGCGGAGTTCGTCGCCCACCGAACCTGCACACTGGAGTTGGGTAATCAGCGAACCTGTTATGAAACCTAACTGCAGTGACATCTCTTCATTGATTTCTGGTTGTTGCTTCCTGGTCTGTTCCCACAAGCAGCAATGTGGTGGCGTGCTCGAGTTGGCAAAATTTTGCAGCCATCTTCCTATATTGTGTTTAACTTCAAAAATGATTATAATTTATTAGTGAAGTGCACCACCGGTATCTTCTACCTTGTGGCCGTTGACGTTCCAGTTACTTGTCCAGTTCATTAGCATAGTTTTACGGCAGTGTGTGTTCGTCGCTGTGTTGATGCTGTCTGGCACAGCGTGTAGTTTGACAGCTTGATGTTGTTCTCCATTTTTCTTTGATTGGGTATTGTGCTTGACTATGTAGAGTCGCCAATTATTAAGACATAGTCCTGCTGCGATCCTCGCCCTCACTGATATTTTTGGTTGTGATGCCATTGGTCGGGTGGAAGGGAACTGATTAGATTGTTGGCTGGTTCTTCAGCCGTCGCTAGGTCGTGCTGTCACCCGATTGTTCAGTGCTACGCTTGGCTGCCTGTCTCACCTAAACTGTTGTTAGAGTTTGCTCCCTAGGCCGACCCTTGGAACACTTCTGAGCATCACTGTTCTGTTCTTTGAGATTGTGATTTTCTTTTGTCACAAATACTGTGCCAGGCCTTCAGCTGTGTATTAATTTTATCTGTTCTATGTTCAGTATAGGCCTTCAGCAGAACCTTATATGAAGTACTTTAAGATTAGGCCTTCAGCCATGTATTATTTGAAATTCTTGTTTACTCTGTATTTAAGTCTTCAGCCACGTTTCTTTTAAAATTTGTGGTTTTCAGCAGTAATGTGTAAATTCCTGTCTGTAAGGTTTCTCTTTAATTATCTTGAATTCTTAAAATGGCCTTCAGCTGTACTGTGTAAATGCTCATCTTTGGGTTCCTCTTTATTTATTTTGAGTAATTGCTTGGGCCTTCAGCTGTCAAGATATTTCAAGGTTTGCTTAAGATGGAATTCTGTTGTAATGTGTAAATGCTTGTCTTTAAGGGTTGCCATTTATTAAGTTGAAATATTATTGGCTTTCAGCCGAGGAATTAATTTAAATTTCCCTTAATTTGGAATTTAGCCGAAATTGGTAGATGCTTGCCTTTTATAGAATTTCCTTTGCTGATCTGAAAAATTATTTGGTCCTTTAACCGAGGAGATATTTTAATTTTACATAAGTAAGACCTTCAGCATTTTATCTAAATTCTTGTGTCTTAAAAGGAAGAATTTAAGGATATTTTAATTTTATTTAAATAAGGCCTTCAGCCGTTTCTCTAAATTCTTGTGTTTTAAAAGGAATTATTTAAACTCGTGAAAATTTCAAGAACACAAAGATATATCGTATAGACACAAATAGCAATTGAATACGACGCGAAATTAAGAATAAAACTTTTTCTGGATGGTACTGAAATTACACACGCTGAAATTACTACCACGTGGATTGAAAAAAGCTACACAATTTTCAAACTGAAACTAAATGAGAAATAGAAGAAATAGAACGTATATCTACAAGATAAGTGCACACATACATTCCAGTTAAAGAGAAGTCAGACAACTCAATTTTAATCCTGTGCTGGACTAACGAACTTCCTACACCACTTGTTGTGTTTACATTAAGCGATGACTGGGAAAAAAATGTTACGTACAGTATATATACTGTGAAAAAATGTAAGGATTCGACTACCGAGTTTTAAACATGAACTAGCAGATCAAACGTGTACACTAGTTGGAATAGATACAAACCAGTACACGTTAACACACTCACCAGCGGCAGCCCCGAGTGCCGAGAGCGCAGACTTCCTACAACGACTTTCTCCAGGTAGCCGGTAGAGAACAGAGGGATCCTTTCCGCCACTAACTTAATTAATGTCGAATGACTACCGAAAGGGTCGAAAGGGTACAAATCTCTTTGCCTTGACTGAGAAAGCTGCGCTGGCCACACTGTGGCTACCAGGGCAGACAGCCAGGTGCTGTACTGCTACCACACACACACACACACACACATACACACACACACACACACACACACACACACACACACACACACACACACACACATATATATATATATATATATATATATATATATATATATATATATATATATATACTCCTGGAAATTGAAATAAGAACACCGTGAATTCATTGTCCCAGGAAGGGGAAACTTTATTGACACATTCCTGGGGTCAGATACATCACATGATCACACTGACAGAACCACAGGCACATAGACACAGGCAACAGAGCATGCACAATGTCGGCACTAGTACAATGTATATCCACCTTTCGCAGCAATGCAGGCTGCTATTCTCCCATGGAGACGATCGTAGAGATGCTGGATGTAGTCCTGTGGAACGGCTTGCCATGCCATTTCCACCTGGCGCCTCAGTTGGACCAGCGTTCATGCTGGACGTGCAGACCGCGTGAGACGACGCTTCATCCAGTCCCAAACATGCTCAATGGGGGACAGATCCGGAGATCTTGCTGGCCAGGGTAGTTGACTTACACCTTCTAGAGCACGTTGGGTGGCACGGGATACATGCGGACGTGCATTGTCCTGTTGGAACAGCAAGTTCCCTTGCCGGTCTAGGAATGGTAGAACGATGGGTTCGATGACGGTTTGGATGTACCGTGCACTATTCAGTGTCCCCTCGACGATCACCAGTGGTGTACGGCCAGTGTAGGAGATCGCTCTCCACACCATGTTGTCGGGTGTTGGCCCTGTGTGCCTCGGTCGTATGCAGTCCTGATTGTGGCGCTCACCTGCACGGCGCCAAACACGCATACGACCATCATTGGCACCAAGGCAGAAGCGACTCTCATCGCTGAAGACGACACGTCTCCATTCGTCCCTCCATTCACGCCTGTCGCGACACCACTGGAGGCGGGCTGCACGATGTTGGGGCGTGAGCGGAAGACGACCTAACGGTGTGCGGGACCGTAGCCCAGCTTCATGGAGACGGTTGCGAATGGTCCTCGCCGATACCCCAGGAGCAACAGTGTCCCTAATTTGCTGGGAAGTGGCGGTGCGGTACCCTACGGCACTGCGTAGGATCCTACGGTCTTGGCGTGCATCCGTGCGTCACTGCGGTCCGGTCCCAGGTCGACGGGCACGTGCACCTTCCGCCGACCACTGGCGACAACATCGATGTACTGTGGAGACCTCACGCCCCACGTGTTGAGCAATTCGGTGGTACGTCCACCCGGCCTCCCGCATGCCCACTATACGCCCTCGCTCAAAGTCCGTCAACTGCACATACGGTTCACGTCCACGCTGTCGCGGCATGCTACCAGTGTTAAAGACTGCGATGGAGCTCCGTATGCCACGGCAAACTGGCTGACACTGACGGCGGCGGTGCACAAATGCTGCGCAACTAGCGCCATTCGACGGCCAACACCGCGGTTCCTGGTGTGTCCGCTGTGCCGTGCGTGTGATCATCGCTTGTACAGCCCTCTAGCAGTGTCCGGAGCAAGTATGGTGGGTCTGACACACCGGTGTCAATGTGTTCTTTTTTACATTTCCAGGAGTATATATATATATATATATATATATATATATATATATATATATATATATATAACAGGCACACTCAGTCGCTCATTACACATAACAAAGAGAGAAAGGGAATTTGGGAGCACAAAATGTAGTAATGGTACATAAGATTAGATGGTCTCTGGAAAAATTGATAGTATAATGTAATTTTGTACCACTGAAAGGGGCCAAAAAAGAAATAAAAAACTAAATTACAAATAACTGAGCATAACAGCATGAAATGCAAATTAAATAGTATAAAACGAATCTAAGTGTGTCGTTTCCGTTCATCTACGCAATACAAATTATTTACATATAGTATTAAACATAAAGCAGTCTTCAATACCTCATTCGGTATCATATTTATATTTGCTGTTTTCTGTGTATTGTATTAAGTATCTATGGTTATTTTGCATGTCAGTATATAGAGTCTCATGCGTATACGTCTAAAATGTGTTTAACTACGAAACAAAAAGAAATTAAGAAAACTTAAACAATAAACAATTAATAAATATTTAACAAAATAACGAAAAAAAATAAAAATATGAAAAAGTTAAAAAGTAACACAAAGAACCTCCTCTGAGCAGATGACCTTGACATGGTGGTGAGACTAGCGTGCTCTTACGACGCAGTAGGCTATACCCGAGAGGTTCAACTTCACAAGGCGGGTAACTCTAGATGCAGGTGCCCAACTCAAGCAACATGGATCGATAGACAATAAAAAACCACATACCAGATCAGTCGCCGCCCTCCAGGCTATGGCCGTCTAATGTCAAAATTATGGTAGGGTAAAAGTTGGAAACCACAATGGGAAATACTCCTATTATATCGGAAATAATTGCAATTATGTCCTGAGCGTAGTTACGGACGTAAAAGAAGTGAACTAGCTCTTCTACTTATCTGGTTGCTTCAGAGACATCTTGAAATCTTCGTTCCTTTGTACGAATTAACCATACTTTCCCAGCGCATTGAGCTATCTTCCACTTTATAGAAAGATTTACCAGCCTCAGTAAACAATATATAGCATATGGCTGAAGGGCAGACATGTAATACCTAGTAATTTTCTGGAGGGATAAAATTTCTTGGGGTGAATTTGTTTATCAAGGGGACGGGGGAGGGGTGGGGGGGACAATTTTGATCTGTAGGTTGGAGGATGACTTTTTCCTGAGGGGACCAGGTCTCCCCCAAAGTCAACCCACGCTGTTACATGTATGGTGAGCGGTGTAAGAACAAATAAACACAAATTTGTGTGTTCCTAGAGAGTGGGATGCACCTGCAATAGGAATTCTTCGAGATTGCAGGTACACCTGTAATAAGATGCATCCCAGAGTGAGGCGCACACATCCTAAACTTTAATGACACGTTGTGACAGTGCACAAATTGTTTAATTCGTACCTAACTGGAAGAGCGCAGAAAGTTGAAATAAGAAGTGTTCATAATATTCAAAGATCAGCACATTCGTCAAACTGGAGAACTATCAAGAGTGGGGTTCCACAAGGGTCAGTCTTGGGTCCTTTGTCGTTCTTAATATATATTAATGACTTGCCATTCTATATTCATGAAGAGGCAAAGTTAGTTCTCTTTGCTGATGATACAAGTACAGTAATCACACCTGACAAACAAGAATTAACTGATGAAATTGTCAATACTGTCTTTCAGAAAATTACTAAGTGGTTCCTTGTAAACGCACTCTCACTGAATTTAGATCAGACACAGTACATACAGTTCCGTACAGTGAATGGTATGACGCCATTAATAAATATAGACCTTAATCGGAAGCATATAGCTAAGGTAGAATATTCCAAATTTTTAGGTGTGTCCATTGATGAGAGATTAAATTGGAAGAAACACATTGATGATCCTAAGGACCCTGAGAGGTACCAACCATCATGTTACTAAACAGCACCGTCAGGATGCGCTTGCAAATTACATGTATATTGATGATTAATGTTTCGTTTTAGGAGTACAAAATGCCTAATGAATAGCAGACAAGAAGATCTTCTGGAAAAAGACCTTGTTTACCTTTATAATAATGTTAGGTTTTGTCCGCTACACGTCGAACAAAACCAGTTTATGAATGCAGACAGTACAAACGTGTGTGGAATGCAGTTAACCACATTGTTTGACATTCTAAATACGCCACCTCAAAAGACAATGAATAGGAGACTGCCGTAAAGGTTCAACAATTAGTCTAAGCTGTGAAACACTCCTGTGGCACAAAAGCAGCCATTTCAACTCACCATATATGAGTGCCAGATTCATCTGAATCGTCAATACAGACCTGCTTTGACAATGGAGTTGTAAAATTAACAACAGTTATTCGTGTTTAGAAAAAGCGTGTGGTGTATCATAATGTGCAGATCGCTAGACTACGTGAAAAACTATTATGGGACAAGAAAAGTGCCTATCATTTTAACTGCACGCAGCAACAGAAACTGTATTAGAAGGATCGAGTGAAGGAGGACAAACAAATTTTACAGGATCCCAATGTTTAAAAAAAAGATGTCCTTGGCTTCTTGTTAAACCATATTAGCATACCATCTGCAAGATGGAGAGACAAAACTAAGCTGTTTACTCTAAATTTATTACATTACAACACTCAGGCATACAGGTTTTGTCAGGATGTTTTATATTCCCATCAGTTTGTGCATTACAGAGGTATGTGGAAGGCATACAAATAAAAAAAAATGTGGTTCAAATGGCTCTGAGCGCTATGCGACTTAACTTCTGAGGTCATCAGTCGCCTAGAACTTAGAACTAATTAAACCTAACTAACCTAACGACATCACACACATCAATGCTCGAGGCAGGATTCGAACCTGCGACCGTAGCGGTCGCCCGGCTTCAGACTGTAGGGCTTAGAACCGCACGGCCACTCCAGCCGGCAGCACATACAAATAAAATGAGGGACAAGTGACAGTATGTTCCACCTTTTAAAGCAGAAGATACAGCATTTCTCCGATACTGATAAACTAGTGCATATATCACTGGATGATAAGTCTCTAATGGCAAATTTAACGTATGACAGCTCTTCTGACAGTGTTATGGGCTTTTAAGGACTTGGGGTTTGTACTAACAGTACATTTCTCCCACTATTTGGCAGTTGCTTGTCCCACTTAGAATAATATAAAGATGAAGGTCATACTTGTGGCAACAGGAGACACTGACTAAAACACAGCAGGCCTATGGAACAAGAAATGGGCCGTCGATCAATTTTGCATGTAGAGGTAAATCTCTGTGATTCTAATGTGTGAATCTGTGTGTTTACATCCCGTTGGTATGAACGTGGTAAGCTGCAGTTTTATCACCGAGGAGAGGTGGCGCAGTGGTTAGCTCACTGGACTCGCATTCGGGAGGACGACTGTCCAATCCCGTCTCAGGCCGTCCTCGTTTATGTTTTCCATGATTTCCGTAAATAGTTTCAGGCAAATGCCGGGATGGTTCCTTTGAAACGGTGCGGTCGATTTCCTTCCGCATCCTACCCCAATCCAAGCCTATTCTCCGTCTCTAATGACCTCGTCGTCGACGGGACGTTGAACACAACTCTCCTTGAAACTTCCTGGATGATTAAAACTGTGTGCCGGACCGAGACTGAATTCTGGACCTTTGCCTTTCGCGGGCAAGTGATCTACCAACTGAGCTACCCAAACACGACTCATGCCCCGTCTTCACAGCTTTACTTCTGCGAGTACCGCGTCTTCTACCTTCCAAACTACAGAAGCCCTCTCGTAGGAGAGCTTCTGTAAAGTTTGGAAGGTAGGAGACGAAGTACTGGGAGAAGCAAAGCTGTGAGGACGGGGCGTGAGTCGTGTTTGGGTAGCTCAGTTGGTAGATCACTTGTCCGGGAGAGGCAAAGTTCCCGAGTTAGAGTCTCGGTCCGGCACACAGTTTTAATTTGCTAGGAAGTTTCATATCAGCGCACACTCCGCTGCAGAGTGAAAATCTCATTCTGGAAACAAATTTCCTCCTCGTCCTGCAGTTCTATCCAACGTCACAAGTGTTTCTTGACGGATGTATTATAACTTGCCACTGGATTCATGGGTTTTATCCATACTTGCGCTTATTTTACAACCATTTTTAGAAACATCTATGTCTTCTGATATTACACAAACTCTTGAAGGCAAAAAAAAAAAATCAAATATTTCATAAATCACGTAGGAAAGGGATACAAAACGAACACTGTGCTTACGACGCATCTGAAGTTGTCCTTTCACGCCGCTTGGAGCGCTAGTGTCGCTCCATCTGTCAAACTAACATATGGTTATACCATGGATATAGTAGGGTTTTCTCCTGTCGAAATAGCTGTGGCTGTCGAAGACGTCACCCGACTTCACTCCCGTAAGTTATTTGACGATGTTTAATTTGGCCACTTCATTTTGTAATGGGACACCCTCCTCTAACATTACCTTTCTTTTTCAGAAATTACCGATACCACATATACCATCGATTCTTGTATAGGCTGTTTCACTAAAAGAATTTCATATGAGTTTGAATATGATGTATTTTATTTCAGGCTAAAATGTGTAAAACGAGATTAATTTACGGTTAAAATTGAAGGGCTTATTTCAATAGTGGTACAATTCCATTTTTGTTCATACTGAGATACATAGTCCTAAAGTCAAAAGAGCGGTGAAAAATCTACAGATGCGATACCAGATATATTCAAGTATATATACTTAAATATTTCTGGTATCTCTACCCCGCACATCCTCTGTACACGTACATATGTCCCACATGCTACAACGATTAGATGTCATCGTTTCTAGTCCACTTAAACACAAACTTAAAGTATCTTTCAATGATTGGGATATTCGAAACATTGTACATATTTCATCCATATATAACATAGTTGAACTTTTAAAATTGGCCTTCCTGGAGACTTTTACACCTGACAATATCACAAGTGGCTTCTAAAAGCCGGGAATTTAGTATTTTAACAGGTTTGTGTTTGGGGACGAAGATTTTGCGTATTTAATGTGCGTAGTCAATAAGAAAATCATTGCAGTAGACAAGCTACGGAAAGACAGCAAGTTGATTACATGGAGGTGAGAAGAAGTCGAAACCAAACAAGTTCACTGCGGAAGAAGAACGAAGGACGTACAATGACACAAGTTTTGTTTGTCCTTTGTATGTTGCAAGAAGGCTGCACTGTCCTAACACAGGGAGCCCGTGACCTGAATATGTAGTTAGCTTAATATTTGTGGCACGCAACGGAGGTGTGCCCAGCTGCTTGTACATGTCGTGATAGATCAGTGAAACTGCAGCTCCGGTATCGAGCTGGAATGCTATCACTTTGCCGTTTATGTCCAAATCTACAAAAAGTTTATTGTCCTGCTGACAACAAGAGCGACTGTCTCGTGCAACGTGAACTGACACTGGTACAGAATCACTTGCGACTTGACGGGATTTCCGGCGATGTCGACGCACACGATTTGTAGGACGAACACAGTCACTGATAGAGAGAGTGGCACTGGGCGGAGTGGCATGAACTACACGAATGTCCATGGGCGAAGTGTCACGAGCCTGAGTATTCTTGGTTCGATTCCGATTCCGGCGCGAAGCAAAGGGCCTGGAATTGTTTTGAGCATCCGATCGGAGCTTTTTCTGGCAAACACTTTGAACATGACCTTTTTTGTTACAGAAAAAGCAAACAGCCTGGCGTGATGGGCAATTCTCATGCGAATGTCTAGTAGCACACAGCGGGCATGATTTCACTGCATTTGCTTGCTGGCGCAGGACACGTGGCTGAGAGCTAGGCGGCTTTGGCGCGGCTGGGCGCGAGGACTGTTTACTGATCCATGCAGCTCGCCCGGCGGGCCGGTTAACCTGACACACGGGTGGCGAAGTTGCGAATGATTCCTGAGCAAAGTCAAGTGTGTCCTGCCGATCCAGTATGTCCATCACTTGTTGAAGGGAGGGATTGACGAGTTTCAAAATCTGTTCCTTATACGAACATCAGAAACGTTCTGTGCAATTGCATCACGGACCATAGTATCTGAATAAGGGAGTCCACATTCACACTCAAAAGCACAATCCCTAGTAAGGCCTTGCAAAGTTGCAACCCTCTCCTGATTAGTCTGACCTGCCGTACGTTTTGTACGAAAGAAGGTATACCTTTTTGCAACTACATTGACTGATTCTTTGAAATATGCATCTCATGCAGACAAAATTTCGTCGTAGGACAGAGTTGCTACGTCGTGTCGGGGAAATAATTTCACTATGACACAGTACGTCTGGACGCCTACGGATGCCAACAAAAAAGGCTGCCACTCGTTACCTTGAACTATGTAGGCGGCGAGATGGAATCCAAATTGGCGTGACCACTCCGTCCAGCTTTCCATTGCCGCATCAAAAGGACGAAAAGGTGGTGCAACTGCGTGTTGTGGCTGCGGGAGCGGTGGAGCGGCGGCGGCCGCATCGTTTTGCATTGCACATTGACCCTGGACGAGCTGTCCAAGGGCATCCAATAAGGCCTGCGTCTGCTGATTCTGTAAGCGATAAAATTCGGACAGTACATCTGGAGATTGTGGCAAAGCCATTACACAAGTAAATCAGTCTGTAGAGATACGAACGCGATTTAGCTCGTCGCCAAACTGTTGTGACTTGGCAAGACAGCCAAGCCACTAGGAGGTAGCCAAAAGGCACGCGTTTAAGCTCACGCAGGCTGGCGTGAGGTCTGGAATAGGTAAAGTAATTATACTAGCAAAAAAGGTACGTAGCTTCTGGAATACTTAACTTTAATCCATAATTGGTAAACATCGGTCTGACGGTACATGCATCACAAGATAAATAGCAAATGCTAATGGCGCCTTGCTAGGTCGTAGCAAATGACGTAGCTGAAGGCTATGCGAACTATCGTCTCGGCAAATGAGAGCGTAATTTGTCAGTGAACCATCGCTAACAAAGTCGGCTGTACAACTGGGGCAAGTGCTAGGAAGTCTCTCTAGACCAGCCGTGTGGCGGCGCTCGATCTGCAATCACTGATAGTGGCGACACACGGGTCCGACGTATACAAACGGACCGCACCAATTTATAGGCTACCACCTAGCAAGTGTGGTGTCTGGCGGTGACACCACAGAAAGCTTTTGGCAATGTTGACTGGAATATTCTCTTTCAAATTCTTAAGGTGGCAGGGGTAAAATACAGGGAGCGAAATGCTATTTACAATTTGTACAGAAACCAGATGGCATGAAAAGGAATCAGTGGTTGGGAAGGGAGAGAGACAGGGCTGTAGCCTATTAATGATGTGTATATTGAGCAAGCAGTAAAGGAAACAAAAGAAAATTTCGGAGTAGGTATTAAAATCCATGGAGAATAAATCAAATCTTTGAGGTTCGCCGACGACATTGTAATTCTGTCAGAGACAGGAAAGGACCTGGTAGAGCAGTTGAACTGAAAGGACAGTGTCTGGAAGGGAAGATATAAGATGAACATCAACAAAAGCATAACGAGGATAATGGAATGTAGTCGAATTAAAACGGGTGATGCTGAGGGTATTAGATTAGGAAATGAGACACTTAAAGTAGTAGATGTGTTTTTCTATTTGGGGAGCAAAATAACCGATGATGGTCGAAGTAGAGAGGATATAAAATGTAGAATAGCATTGGCAAGGAAAGCATTTCGGATGAAGAGAATAGATTTTAGTGTAAAGAAGACGTTTCTGAAATAATTTGTATGGAATGTAGCCATGTATGGAAGTGAAACATGGACGATAAATAGTTTGGACAAGAAGAGAATAGAAGCTTTCGAAATGTGGTGCTACAAAAGAATGCTGAAGATTAGGTAGGTAGACCACACAACTAGTGAGTAGTTATTGAATAGAATGGGGAAGAAGAGAAATTTGTTGCACAACTTGAGTAGAAGGAGGGATCGGTTGGTAGGACATGTTCTGAGGCATCAAGGGAGGGCAGCGTGGAGGGTAAAATCATAGAGGGAGACCAGAGGTGAATACACTAAGAAGATTCAGAAGGATGTATGCTGCAGTAGGTACTGGGAGATGAAGAAGCTGGCATAGGATAGAGTAGCATGGAGAGCTGCATCAAACCAGTCTCTGGACTGAAGAAGACAACAACAACAATGGGCAGTAGATGTTTCTTCTATTGTTGTTAAGAATGTTATGTTTAAATAGAAACATCCCATACTCTGAATGAATGTTTCTTAGCCTAATGAGAGTTATCAGTAATTTTACAACTCTTACGTCTTCTTTCAGTACAAGTTGACGATACCTTTGGCAGCCTTATAAAAAAATTCTCGTCAACGTTTTTAAAATTTAATTTTCAAAACATAATTTAAATTTTTGTGATACATTTGGGACTGCTCAAGGTTTCCTCACAATAAGAGTATAATTTTCATAGTAGTCTTTCAATTTGTAATCCCTTTCACAGAATTTCCTCTTCGTATCAATGTACCCTAAGTGCCCCATAGCTAGGGCAAAGTGATTGGAAACCCACTTTTTACCACTTTGATAGTTTTATGGATTGATATTACAATGTTAATAGATAATTCAATATACTAAACTTAAAGAAAAGGTTACTTCTTACGTTTTATCATATGAAATTTCTGTCCGCCCTGATAGCTGCGCGCCTAGAACCGCTAGACCATCGCGGCCAGCTTCAGGTCTGTCGTTACGATCATATCGTCTGTCGTCATATCAGTAGATTCCATAGTTTCTTTCTTGTCGGTCACGAGGTGGAGAATTTCTCCCTGAATCGTAACTGCACGCTGGACCATTGCGTCTAAAGTTATTCTGTCTCCCGTGATAATAGTTGTTTTGGTTCCCATATTGTCTGTTACTATGGTAATCTCTGTCATATTCATTACTACGGAAATGCGATCTTTCTCTGTAACTATTATTACTCTGCCAGTGGTTGTCATATGGGTGGTGTCTGTTTTGGTCACGATTTGCGTTGTAAGAGCAGACTTGTCGTGTCCAGTTATTATTTCTTTCATCGCGGAATTGTGACGGATGTGACCTGTAGTGATTGTTTTCCTGTTTTCGCATCCCGCGACTGTCTGTGTCAATTTCTAATTCTTGTAAGAGTCCCTGAAAAGCTTCAATGTCGTCTTTGCAACGTCCTGCCAAAATAATATTTCTTAAATGTTCAGGCAATTTCATTAAGCAAATGCGGATGAGTTCTGAAGGGCTGTATGGGTTTGAAAGATATTGATTCTCATGCAACATGTCTTCAAAATATTTGACAAGACTGGAAAATTCAGATTGTTCAAAGTGTTTCATCATCATGATGCTATGTTTTTCTCGGTCTTGTGTAGCTTGAGACCAATATGCTGAGAGGAAGGCATGATAAAATTCTCCTTCACTGTGACAATCGTGAATGACCGATCGCATTCTTACAGCTGGTTCATTCTCTAAATAGCCACACATAAATTCTAATCTGTGCTCTAATGACCAGTTGGGAGGAAAACAATGAGAGAATTGATGGAGCCACGCTTGTGGATGAATGTCGTTGGCAGAATTCTTAAACGTTTTGAATTTACGTGTAGTAATGAACAGCTTATAGTCAAAATCATCATGTCGGCGAGTCGCATGTCGGTCATTGTTACGTCGTTTCGGCGGTTCCATCTCAAAATTCGGTGTGCCTTGCCAATTTCTTTCATAATTTCCGAAGTGTCCTGTGTTATTATTTTGTGGCTGTTCCGTATTTCTAAGTCCCTCTTCCCGTGTTGGAGCGCGAGTGTCCTCTGAAATACGTAATTCTTGTACTAACTGTGTCAGCTGATCTTGTACTTCCCGGATTTCTCTTTGGTGTTGCGTATTAATTTGATTCTGATTTTGTTTGAATTTCCTAACTTGTTCGCACTCTTCTGTGTCATTAAAGACTACCGGTTTTGTGTCATTCAGATTATCATCTACCTTCGTAGATAAATTATTTAGCTGATCCGAAAGTTCAACTACTTTCTCTGATAATGAACTAATTTCCTCCATGCGTCTTTCTACTGTGTCCTTTAAGTTTTCCTGAGTTTTTGCAAGTTGCGTAACCGAATCGGTAGATGGAACTGAGTCAATTTTAGCTTGCAAGGTCTCATGATTTTCATGAACAATAATTTGCAGTTCTTTTATGGCTGCTTCGTGATTCTGTAATGCATTTTCATGCCGCGAAAAAATAGGTTGAAAATGATCACAAATTTGTGTTTTTAAGTCGTTACAGACTTTTTGACATTTCGATTCGATTTTATGTAACTCAGTAGTTAAATCTTCACGTGTTTGTTCAAGTGTGGGGTGAAGATTTTGTTCCATTGCGTCTAACTGTTGCTGTGTTTGTCTCTGGTGTTGTTCCATTGTGTCTAACTTTTGAAGCTTTTGTCCCATTTGTTGCATTAATTGTAATAACAATGCACTGGTGTCTGAAACATGTTCCTCAGTGCTTTTCTGCAGTGAATTTGCACTGGCAACATTCACATTTTGACAAGCGGAAAATGTGTCTTGACTCATTTGAGAAAACGGGGAGAACGCAAAACCTGAGTCTACAGTATTTGCAATATTGTGTACTGTCATTCCCGATTCCTGAGGCGAGCTGTTGCCGACCGATCGATCGATAATGCTTCCCTGTTCACTACCTGTTTCACTGTCTACACCATTTTTTGACGCCCGCTCCATTTCCCTATGCACGGTTACCAAATTACTACTTTGAATATTAGTTAATTCATTACATGGTGGCACTAACACACTGCTTTCGTCTTCACTGTCATTTCTCAGTATACTTTGGAGCCTAATATTACGTTTTTCACACGCCATTATTGTCACAACATTTCACACGACAACACAGAAAAGCACAATTTGAAGAGCAAAAATAAGAGAACACATTAACATAGCACTGAAAATAATATCTAGTTAATTGCAGCTGCGAAGTACTTGGTGCAAATCTACATGCGTGCCACACCTGTTTTACTGTACAACCATGAAAGACTGCAACTACAAAGGAAATTCTTTCTATAATTACGCGCTAGCAATAAACAATAGCTATACTAATTACACAAACTACAAAAAAAAAAAAATCAGAAGATTCCAGTGAGGTATCCTCGGCTAAGGGTCGACATATGAAACGTCCCCTTTTGAAAAGTTATACAAGACTGTGCTTAAACTGACACACAATATTTTTTTAGCGCAACCCAATCTGACTTTCAGAAATCCCTACAAAAGAATGGCCCTGACTATAACATTAACCTATACCTTTCACAAATCACTTACCTCGCAAAAATCTTCGTTACTCGAACTACTGCAATACAGCGAGCGCCACTACTGCCGGCTAAGTAAAAGATTCAAACTACGGAAGGCACTAACTACTGATAGGCATAGTTAGCAAATGAAAGATTTTGATAGAAAACAAACAATGTATTTACCTTAATAGTCATCAAAAGTCATAATATATATAGGAGTTCATAACATCCATTCTTACAAATATCAAAACTCCGCCATCTCTCTCCCCACATCCACCACTACTGGCGGCTCACCTCCAACTGCGCAACGCTACGCGCTGTTCACATCCAGCTGCCCAACACTACAATGGCAGACAACAATGCAAACTAGCCACAGACTGCACACAGCACAGCCAGTGATTTTCATACAGAGCGCTACGTAACATTGCCAATAAGAAAACATAAACAGCCTACTTACATAGCCCCCATGCTCCCCACAAAAAAATTTTACAAATTGTTTTGGGCAGTGGCCAATAATGATTTGATAAAATTTTTCATAATTACAATAACAAAGATATCAAATGCACACACTTATTGATAAAATGTTGGACAAAAGCTAAAATTTTCTGACAGTCCATAAAGACAGTCCTGATCGTTCATCACAGTAAAATAGAAGTGTTTTTCTCAATGTCTGAGCAGTAAAAGACAATGCACATGGAAGTAGTGGATTTCCATGCAGACTTGAAGAAGTAGTGTTGTCCTTCCAACGGAAAGACAGTGCTGACTCTTGACATGCTGACAGGTAATGGGCCACAACAAAGCAAACCCACTGCTGAGTCAGTCGAAGTTTTGAAGAATATTGGTAGGTAGGTCATCAAAGAGCAGACTCACTGTAGTTCTGGTAGAGTGTATGGTATTGGTGAGTCATCAAAGGTGCAGACCCACTGTAGCCCTGGTAGAGATGGTGGTATTGGTGGGCCACCAGAGGTGAGACCCACTGCAGTCCTTGTAGAAATAATGGTATTGATGGATCATCAAAGGTGTAGACCCACTGTAGTCCTTGTAGAGATGGCCAGCAGCTATCTGCAATAACTTCAAAACCTAAAAAAATTCTCCGCTCATTTAAATAGTGTCATCCACCTCAAACGTACTTTAAATATCATGACCCATACCAAATACATCATTCAAAGCTCTCATAGTATCACAATGATTCTGAAAAAAATACGAAGAGTTCACAAAGTACATACAAAATACAGTTTCATAAATGTGAAGTTACCCAACTGTGTAATTGCGTAAACATGTGTCACTGATGTAGTAAAAAAAATTTTTGTCTCTCAGTCAAATGATCAGATAGCTGTGTAATTTATGTGTTAGAGAAATATGGTACCGAAGTGTAAAGTTGTATAAGCAAATACCATATTAGCTAGGGCTCCTTGTGTTTGCCACACACATGGTACACAAAGTAAGCGTGTACCCCCCTGAGGTTTAATGTAATTATACCCTCAGGTGTTACAGATTACAGTAATGGAATGAAATGTATCATGGAAAACTTTCTTTGCAATAAAAAAATCTTGAAAAATAAATGGCTTAAGTACAAAATTAATCTCTGAAATGCGTGTCCTGTAGCACTAAATGTGCGTCTTGCTGTAAGATAATTCTGTGGAAGTGTCGTAGTTATCGTCCTCTGTAAGCAAAGTTCTGCTGAAGTCAATACACTTACCTCATCATAAACGAAAGAGAAATGCCTTGCGTATGGATACCGTAGTTATTACGTACCTTACCGTGATCCAGAAAGTACTATAATGTAATGTATTGTTGTGCTACGAAAAAGGCTGTCTCATTGTAGCTACACCACAAAAGTTACTACTAAAACATGTTTTACTTTCCAGAATAATACAGAAAAACTGTGCAGAAATAAAACAGAAACACTGCAAAAGCAACATTGTATATTGTCACTCATTAGTAGCTTCGTGATAAAATCGTGTAGCTGTCACATAAACTAACCACTGTGTCATCTGGTATCTCACAGAAAGGACTTTAAATCCAGAATGTATTTTCAAGTAAACCAAAATGTTGCATTAAAATCTCATTAGCAGCTCTGGTAAATGTTCTAAGTATGTAAGCCTTATAGTTGTTACGTAATCGTGCAACTAACAAGCAAGAATCTACACACACAATAACACTGTGACGTCTGTTCACTATAAGAATGCATTCGTAATTTCTGTTGAAATAAGTTCTCTTGGTTCTTGATTGGATATTTAACTTCAAACATTGTTGCATGGTAACAGTTTCTAAGTCTGACAATGCATACTAGAAATGTGCAGTGAAGAGTTTTATGGCAAAGACAAAGTTAAAAAGCAGATTATCTTTCAATAAACGGTTTTACATGTGAAATGTGGTGTAAACCTTTACTCTTCCTAGTACACAGAGTTTCAACTTTAACGCAATTATCATGTGATATACGTCGGTAAAGAATACTGGAATTTTTCTCAAGGTTAGCGTGTATGCTATTTTTCCCTGAGCCAGCCGGCGCAGGTGGCTGCCTGCAGGGCGAGTCATTGTCTGTTTCTTTGTTGGCGTGCGTCGTTATTGGGATTCAGAGAACTAACTTCTACAAATTCACCTTGTCGAGACGGCCCTGCTCTGTTTGAATCCCGCCAGTTCTGATGCACTTCAGGTCTGTCAATGGTTCAAATGGTTCTGAGCACTATGGGACTTAACATCTGTGGTCATCAGTCCCCTAGAACTTAGAACTACTTAAACCTAACTAACCTAAGGACATCACACACATCCATGCCCGAGGCAGGATTCGAACCTGCGACCGTAGCAGTCGCGCGGTTCCGGACTGCGCGCCTAGAACCGCTAGACAACCGCGGCCGGCTTCAGGTCTGTCGTTACGATCATATCGTCTGTCGTCATTTCGGTAGATTTCATAGTTTCTTTCTTGTCGGTCATGAGGTGGAGAATTTCTCCCTGAATCGTAACTGCACGCTGGACCGTTGCGTCTAAAGTTATTCTGTCTCCCGTGATAATAGTTGTTTTGGTTCCCATATTGTCTGTTACTATGGTAATCTCTGTCATATTCATTACTACGGAAATGCGATCTTTCTCTGTAACTATTATTACTCTGCCAGTGGTTGTCATATGGGTGGTGTCTGTTTTGGTCACGATTTGCGTTGTAAGAGTAGACTTGTCGTGTCCAGTTATTATTTCTTTCATCGCGGAATTGTGACGGATGTGGCCCGTAGTGATTGATTTCCTGTTTTCGCATCCCGCGACTGTCTGTGTCAATTTCTAATTCTTGTAAGAGTCCCTGAAAAGCTTCAATGTCGTCTTTGCAACGTCCTGCCAAAATAATATTTCTTAAATGTTCAGGCAATTTCATTAAGCAAATGCGGATGAGTTCTGAAGGGTTGTATGGGTTTGAAAGATATTGATTATTATGCAACATGTCTTCAAAATGTCTGACAAGACTGGAAAATTCAGATTGTTCAAAGTGTTTCATCATCATGATGCTATGTCTTACTCGGTATTGTGTAGCTTGAGACCAATATGCTGAGAGGAAGGCATGATAAAATTCTCCTTCACTGTGACATTCGTGAATGACCGATCGCATTCTTACAGCTGGTTCATTCTCTAAATAGCCACACATAAATTCTAATCTGTGCTCTAATGACCAGTTGGGAAGAAAACAATGAGAGAATTGATGGAGCCACGCTTGTGGATGAATGTCGTTGGCAGAATTCTTAAACGTTTTGAATTTACGTGTAGTAATGAACAGCTTATAGTCAAAATCATCATGTCGGCGAGTCGCATGTCGGTCATTGTTACGTCGTTTCGGCGGTTCCATCTCAAAATTCGGTGTGCCTTGCCAATTTCTTTCATAATTTCCGAAGTGTCCTGTGTTATTATTTTGTGGCTGTTCCGTATTTCTAAGTCCCTCTTCCCGTGTTGGAGCGCGAGTGTCCTCTGAAATACGTAATTCTTGTACTAACTGTGTCAGCTGATCTTGTACTTCCCGGATTTCTCTTTGGTGTTGCGTATTAATTTGATTCTGATTTTGTTTGAATTTCCTAACTTGTTCGCACTCTTCTGTGTCATTAAAGACTACCGGTTTTGTGTCATTCAGATTATCATCTACCTTCGTAGATAAATTATTTAGCTGATCCGAAAGTTCAACTACTTTCTCTGATAATGAACTAATTTCCTCCATGCGTCTTTCTACTGTGTCCTTTAAGTTTTCCTGAGTTTTTGCAAGTTGCGTAACCGAATCGGTAGATGGAACTGAGTCAATTTTAGCTTGCAAGGTCTCATGATTTTCATGAACAATAATTTGCAGTTCTTTTATGGCTGCTTCGTGATTCTGTAATGCATTTTCATGCCGCGAAAAAATAGGTTGAAAATGATCACAAATTTGTGTTTTTAAGTCGTTACAGACTTTTTGACATTTCGATTCGATTTTATGTAACTCAGTAGTTAAATCTTCACGTGTTTGTTCAAGTGTGGGGTGAAGATTTTGTTCCATTGCGTCTAACTGTTGCTGTGTTTGTCTCTGGTGTTGTTCCATTGTGTCTAACTTTTGAAGCTTTTGTCCCATTTGTTGCATTAATTGTAATAACAATGCACTGGTGTCTGAAACATGTTCCTCAGTGCTTTTCTGCAGTGAATTTGCACTGGCAACATTCACATTTTGACAAGCGGAAAATGTGTCTTGACTCATTTGAGAAAACGGGGAGAACGCAAAACCTGAGTCTACAGTATTTGCAATATTGTGTACTGTCATTCCCGATTCCTGAGGCGAGCTGTTGCCGACCGATCGATCGATAATGCTTCCCTGTTCACTACCTGTTTCACTGTCTACCCCATTATTTGACGCCCGCTCCATTTCCCTATGCACAATTACCAAATTACTACTTTGAATATTAGTTAATTCATTACATGGTGGCACTAACACACTGCTTCGTCTTCACTGTCATTTTTAAGTATACTTTGGAGCCTAGTATTACGTTTTTCACACGCCATTATTGTCACAATATTTCACACGACAACACAGAAAAGCACAATTTGAAGAGCAAAAATAAGAGAACACATTAACATAGCACTGAAAATAATATCTAGTTAATTGCAGCTGCGAAATACTTGGTGCAAACTACATGCGTGCCACGCCTGTTTTACTGTACAACCATGAAAGACTGCAACTACAAAGGAAATTCTTTCTATAATTACACGCTAGCAATAAACAATAGCTATACTAATTACACAAACTACAAAAAAAAAAAAAATCAGAAGATTCCAGTGAGGTATCCTCGGCTAAGGGTCGACATATGAAACGTCCCCTTTGGAAAGTTATACAAGACTGTGCTTAAACTGACACACAATATTATTTTAGCGCAACCCAATCTGACTTTCAGAAATCCCTACAAAAGAATGGCCCTGACTATAACATTAACCTATACCTTTCACAAATCACTTACCTCGCAAAAATCTTCGTTACTCGAACTACTGCAATACAACGAGCGCCACTACTGCCAGCTAAATAAATGATTCAAACTACGGAAGGCACTAACTACTGATAGGCATAGTTAGCAAATGAAAGATTTTGATAGAGAACAAACAATGTATTTACCTTAATAGTCATCAAAAGTCATAATATATATAGGAGTTCATAACATCCATTCTTACAAATATCAAAACTCCGCCATCTCTCTCCCCACATCCACCACTACTGGCGGCTCACCTCCAACTGCGCAACGCTACGCGCTGTTCACATCCAGCTTCCCAACACTACAATGGCAGACAACAATGCAAACTAGCCACAGACTGCACACAGCACAGCCAGTGATTTTCATACAGAGCGCTACGTAACGTTGCCAATAAGAAAACATAAACAGCCTACTTACAAGTGGTCACCCTGACAGATTGCCGTCCTACGGGCCCAGTTTCGATTCCCGGTTAAGTCGGAAATTTTCTCCGCTCAGTGACTGGGTGTTGTGTTACATTCATCATCATTTCATCCTCATCCGGCGCGCAGGTCGCCCAATGTGGCGTCGAATGTAATAAGACCTTCTCCAAGGCGGCTGGATCTGCCCTGCAAGGTTTCTCTCGGCCAATGACGCCAATCGCTCGTTTCCAGTTTTTCCATATGAAATTTCAGATTCAATTTTTCTACACCAATCTGCCGCACTTCCCCAAAATTGAATTTAATAAACACATAAAGAAGAACTATTTCCTAACATTTGTGAGGTAATTTTAATGGCAGAGCATTAGGCAAGTGTTTCCATATTGGTTTTATTGTCATGCTCCTAGAAGAGCCGATGGAATAATCAGTTAGTGCTCAAATTTAATATTTAAAAAAGAGTGAATAGTGCTATACCGAATGCAAAAAGTATTCCCTAAACTATAACAGTAGAAAGGTAAAACAATAAGTAGTGGTTTATTCCCTCTGTGTATTTGAAAAAGAACGACAGTGTCTTACGGGATCCTTTAGCTGTAACAGTAAAAAGGTAAAACACCAACTGATGGTTTAATTTCACAAAATCAATTGAAAGATAAGCTGTTGGGATTGCAAAGTAAAAGGATCACGCTGCGCTCACACCCACAAAGGAGGTTTGGTATTGTAAAACCTGAGGAATTAACTATGTGATCAAAAGTATCCGGATACCCCAAAAACATACATTTTTCATATTAGGTGCATTGTTCTGCCGCCTATTGCCAGGCACTCCATATCAGCGACCTCAGTAGTCATTAGACATCGCGAGAGAGCAGAATGGGGCACACCGTGGAACTCATGCACTTCGAACGAGGTCAGGTGATTGGGTGTCACTTGTGTCATACGTCTGAACTCGAGATTTTCACACTGATTAACATCCCTAGGTCCACTGTTTCCGATGTGATAGTGAAGTGGAAACGTGAAGGGACACGTACAGCACAAATGCGTAAAGGCCGACCTCGTCTGTTGACTGTCAGAGACCGCCGACAGCTGAAGAGGGTCGTACTGTGTAATAAGCAGACATCTATCCAGACCATCGTACAGGAATTCCAAACTGCATCAGGATCCACTGCAAGTACCATGACACTTAGGCGGATGGTGAGAAAACTTGGATTTCATAGTTGAGCAGCTGCTCACAAGCCACACATCACGCCGGTAAATGCCAAACGACGCCTCGCGTGCTGTAAGGAGCGTAAACAATTGACGACTGAGCAGTGGAAAAACGTTGTGTGGAGTGACGAATCACGGTACAAAATGTGGAAAACCGACGGCAGAGTGTGGGTATGGCGAATGACCGATGAATGTCATCTGCCAGCGTGCGTACCGCCAACAGTAAAATTCAGAGGCGGTTGTGTTAATGGTGTGGTCGTGTTTCTCATGGAGGGGGCTTGCGCCCCTTGTTGTTTTGTGTGGCACTATCACAGTACAGACATACATTGATGTTTTAAACACCTTCTTGCTTCCCATTGTTGAAGTGCAATTCGGAGATGGCGATTGCATCCTTCAATACGATCGAGCACCTGTTCATAATGCACAGCCTGTGGCCGAGTGTTTACACGACAGTAACATCCTTGTAATGGACTGGCCTGAACAGAGTCCTGACCGGAATCAGGTAGAACACCTTTGGGGTTTTTGGAACGCCGACTTCGTGCCAGGTCTCATCGACCGACGTCGATACCTCTCCTCAGGGTAGCACACGGTGGATAATGGGCTGCCATTCCCCAAGAAACGTCCCAGCACCTGACTGAACGTATGCCTGCGAGAGTGGAACTTTTCATCAAGGTTAAGTGTGGGCCAATACCATACTGAATTCCAGCATTACCGATGGAGGGCGCCACGAATTAGTAAGTCATTTTCGGCCATGTGTCCGGATACTTTTGATCGCATCGGGTAGAAGTATGAACTCTAGAAACGTCAACCTAATTTTCCGTACTTTGCACTTTCGGGCTTCCACCCATTCTCAAATATGAAGAAATTTGGAGCCAGAAGCTGTTTTGAGTCACACAAATAGCCTGTGACAACGGATCATATTCCAGTACCATATTTCTGGGAAGGCATATCTTCAGTGGTAAATGGTTTAATAAAGTTCGTTAAACTAAAATCAAGTAATCACCGAATGAGTCTATTTTACATCTAAAGAGAGTACTGAAATATTTTAGGGCCAAGCCGTGAAATTTTCATCTTGCACTCGTAGTTAATATGCAGTGGCGTTCTGCGAACGCAACCACAAAAAAAAAGGTATTTTACTTTACTGTGTAACTGGCGCTGAATACCAATTACGCGACAAATTCCGAGTGCAGTGCGATCACATTTTCCTACTGGGCTGCTGCGAAAATCCTAAAGGGAGGCTCGTAATTTCAACAGCCAACTGTCTGCAGCTGTTGTGACAGCGTAAATGATACATGGGGGCGCGCGCCCCTGCGCTCTGTTAACTTTGCACCGCTGCCGACAGGAGGAACCGGCTGTTTAATGCATGGGGCGAGTTTACTTTGTCTCTACGGCTGTGACACGCTAGAGTTGTCTAAAATTTAAAGCCTTCTTTCCAATCAACAAAATTTGCTCTCTGAGGGAAAGGCAGCACAAAATTTTCAGGCCACCGAGTGTCAGGACAAAGTCTAGTGTTGTTTTGAAAGAGTAAACCTTCGTAAAAATATTATTTGTTATAACGGACTGCATAGTCTTACTGACTTTTGTTCCGGAGTGACGATCTCATATTCTGGTGGAGCACATGAAAAGTATCGTTGTGGTGAAAAGGACTCAGGTATACCGATGTTTCCTGGTAGCGCTCCAGCAGACTGATGTGATGGTTGCCTTGTAGACATCTGACCTATTTTCCAGCCACCCCGCTCTGCCAGTCCGACTTCGTACTGAGAATCTTATTATATCAGTACTGAATAGGTTGAATCATAACTAGCAGCGAAAACTGAAACGGGTAAAAGTATGTCATAACAGAAGCAAAAACGTATGCAAGGTCCGCCAAATAACCGTTTGAAGGATTTTCCGAATCTGTGGTTACGAGCCGTCACTAACTTCAGTTTCGAGTACTGTCATAATTTGCCTGACTCCCGAATTTGATTTAACATGGTCATATTCTGCGTTGGCAAAAACTGTAAAGTTGCTTGTGACCAGTACAGCTGTCGCTGTGTGACTCCTGAAATTGACGCTGGCAGATGCGAGGTTGGTCCTATTATGTTATACGCAGTTCTATTTATTAAAATTCCGCTCCCCTCAAGCTCTATACGTTTCGCTTCAGCTCAAAACCACTTGCTACTAGTATAAATTTTTCGTAAGTGAAGAAGATCCAATGCATCCCGACCCGTTGCAAGCTCAATTTTGGCTAGAAAATGTCTCTTGGACAGCCTATATCTTTCCTCCTGGTGCTTATGACTGTGGCTATATACAACATTATCTTTCCTCCATGGCAGCTCCGTAATTCATCCCTTGTCACCTTGGCGTACCGACTGTTAACTGCCGAGAGCAGCAATACCTCCTCAGTTTTTACTTCTGCCAACTTGCTCAACGCTCCCCCTTTCAGTGACCTGAGGACAGGGATCACCATGACGCTTCCTCCCTCTTCAACAAGAACGCTGTACCCAGCAGGCTCACGATACTCGAACACACGTACAACATATGAAAATACAATGCCTAATTAATCTATACAAACCCAATGATACATAACAAGAAAACAAAACTACAAATACACTACTACTCTCTGGGTCACAAAGCATACGGTACATCATGTTGTAATCTATCTTCCTTTCCGGCCGCTGTGGCCGAGCGGTTCTAGGCGCTTCAGTCTGGAACTGCACTGCTGCTACGGTCAGAGGTTCGGATCCTGCTTCGGGCATGGATGTGCGTGATGTCCTTAGGTTAGTTAGGTTTAAATAGTTCTAAGTCTAGGAGACTGATGACCTCAGATGTTAAGTCCCATAGTGCTCAGAGCCATTTGAAGAATTTGAACCATCTTCATGGTTTTCCATGCACTTAACACCTCTCTCTCCTCTCTCTCTTTCTTCCTCTTCCCTTCCTGTGACATGCCTGGAACCACATCCGGACAACCCTTAAATGGCCACAACAGCCCAGTGTGTACTGTCGGTGTTCTATTTGGCAACTGAAGCTTACCGTTAACGGGGGTTGTGGTTTCAACAACTTGGTATGGCCCTTGATACATCGTGACAATCTTCTTCGTTTTCCCTTTTGGCATATAGGGGCTGGATAGTATTACCCATTGCCCTACTCTGTACTACGGTAAACTTCCTTTCTACTTTACTGCGTCTTCCTGCCTTTCCAAAGCCTTCGTATTCGCCTTTTGTACCCGTTTCCAAACATCCCGAATTGTACTTGCGAATTGACATACAGATTCACTGGTCCTTCCTTTCTGTAGCTTCACTAAATCAAATGGTGATTGCATTTTTCGCCCATAACTTCAAACTGAGACAAAGCTGTACTGGTGTGGACTTTTGCATTGTATGTGCATACAATATGCTTCAAATATTCGTCCCACTGACGGTGATGAGAATCCACATAAAAACTCAGTATCTTCCCGACTGTTCTGTGTACCCGTTCTGTCCTTCTGTTCACCTGTGGATACAACGCGCCTGTCCTCAACATCTTTACGTTCAACAATTTACACAGTTCCTTCATTAAATCCGACATGAAGTGGGTCCCTTGGTCAGTAATTATTGTCTCCAGTACACCAACCTTCAAAACCCAGTTGTTTATTAATACTTGAGCGACCATTGCTGCCTGTTGATTTGACATAGACACTATCTCCATATACCTCGAAAAATGGTCTTTTATTGTCAAAACAAATCTGTTCCCCAATGGAGTTCGACTGAAAGGTCCTAAGACATAAATTACCTACATAGAAAATGGACATGTCCCTTCCAGCAATCGTTGTAGCTGTATCCGTTTCCGTCTCAAATGTGCTCTCAGCGCACATGGTATACAATTCTTGACATACTGATCCACATCTACTTTCCTACCTCTCCACCAAGACCTCTCCGCCACTCTCCTGTTCGTCACTCTACCCACAGCATGACTGGATAACACGTAATCATGTGCTTCTTTTAAAACGTCATCTCTCAGCTTCGCTGTCACTACTATCCTTCGCCGTAACCGTTTCCCTGCGCAGGAGACCGTCGTACATATTAAATTGTGGCTGTGTCCGATACAATTTACAATCGTTATCAGCGTCCTGTAATTCTCGCCATACTGCTAGGTCATAACATATGACTTATACTTTTGCCGCCTTTCTTCTCACATGCGTCCGTATTACCGTGCTTCTTCGCAGGCTTGTGCACCACCTTGTATTCTAATTCACTAAGCCTCACAGCCCACCTAGCGAGTCCCGTTGATGGATCCTTCAACCCTAAGAATCACATCAACGCAGCATGATCTGTCACTAGCCGAATCTTCTCCCATATAAATAACATTTAAAATATGTGATTTCATACATTACACTAAGAATCACCCGCTCTGTTGTTGAGGAATTCCTCTCTTCTGCATTCAATTGCCTAGATGCATAGGCTACAGGATGTTCTTTCCCATCAATTTCCTGACTAAGAACACACCCTAATGTTTGATTCGATGCATCACATGCTAGAATAAATTCCTCTTCAAAATCTGGAAACACAAAAAAATGACTTTATGTTAAAATTCTATCAGTTTGTCTCGCGCTTTCTGACACTCTTCTGTCCACTCAAATTACACACGCTTCCATAACAATCTCGTCAATGGCTGTGCTAAATCTGAAAAACCATTCTCGAACTTTCGATAGAAATTGCAAATTCCAACGAATGATTGCACTTCCTTAACCGTTTTTGGCTATCGAAAATCCCTTACAGACTGTACCACCCTCGAATTTGTTCACATTCCGTCCTTAATGGTGATATGACCTAAATATTTCACTTCTTCGAATGCAAAATGACACCTCTCCAGGCTCAACATCAAACGAGCTGCTCTTAACCTCATAAACACTTCCCTTAAGCGCTGTCTATGCTGCTCCATACTACTTGAAAACACTATAATGTCATCCAAATAGGCAAGGCACTGCCATTGTTTCAAACACCTCAACACACTGTCTGGCTATCTCTGAAACGTTGCTGGAGCGTTTTTCTAACCGAATGGCATTCTGATGTACTGATAATGGCCTCCAGGAGTAGAGAAAGCAGTTTTTGGACGATCCTCAGGAGCCACCTTTAACTGATGATATCCACTTGTCAAATCCATAGTAGAAAAGTACCGGCACTGACCTAAGTGATCCAAAGTCTCCGATACCTCTGGAATGTGGTATGTGTCCGCTACTGTCTTGTTATTGAGGTATCTGAGACGTGGTCGGCTCGCGTTAATGCCGTTTTTCGTTTTGGGCATTTTTTAACCATCGAGTGGCATCTTATTCCTCCCTCAGCTACTATCTGAACGAGTTGCTCACTTGACTCTGTCAGTGGCAGCAGCAACATTTTGGTACTGCTGTAACTTCTTTGGTGTGGCAGTTACATTTCCGTGTCGTGGTGTGTGTGGCAGTTGGTCAGTTGTGGCGGAGCAGCGAGGAAGTGTCTGTGGCGTGTCATCAGACCGGAGCCGCTGGTGGCGTGCATGTGCGGTCGGAGTTGTGTGGCACCAGCTGCGAGAGCTGCTAAGTTCATCGCCCAACTCACCTGCATACTGGAGTTGAGTAATCAGTGAACCTGTCATGGAAGCTCAACCACTGTGACATCTCTTCGTTGATATCTGGGTGTTTCATCCTGGGCTTATCTTTAAAGTCTCTCTTTTATTATGTAAAGAATTTTTTTTTTAAATTGGGCATTCAGCCGAAGAATTAACTTGAATTTTCCTTAATAAGGCCTTTAGGTGGAAGATATTGTAATTTTACTTAAGTAAGGCCTTCAGCCGTTACTCTGAATCCTGGTGCTCTAAAAGCAATCATTAAAACTTGTTTTGGAGAAGTTGCTTGGGCCCTCAGCTGTGAATTGATCTTTGTTGTTTTAAAGAGAAAACTGTGCATTGGTTTGAGGACTTAAGTTGTATGTGTTCTCGTTTCACTAACAGTAATTGACCTTGGCCGCTTTGCACAACCTAATCCGCCTGTCCTGCTAAACCACATTTCAGTATCAGTAGTCACAACAGAACCTGTATCTCTTAGTTCTATCCATAGACTTTTTTAGGCACAACGAGGATGCCAGCTCCTTAGTGACTGTTACTATGCTCTATAATACCGTACGCAAGACGCTGATCAATGAAATCCTCTACAATCATGTACAAATACCTTGGTATTCTGTATGGTTTATGGTACACAGGTGCTTCGATACCTGTTCGTATCGTTTGTTGAACTAATGGAGTTGCTGGTAATGGCCCTCACGGGAAAAATCCTTAAATTCCAACAACAATTCTTCCATATACTCTTTTTCTCCCCCTTTCAAATGCTTAACTTTGTTACGCAATGCAGTTCTGCCGACAGTTAGTGATTGATCGCTACGCTACCTCTCGAACACCAGTCTTCGTCATGTGGTACATCCAGATTCATTACTAAGTCTCCTTTTCCCAAATTCGCGTCTACAGCGCTAAAATTATCCACGGTTTAGGGGACTACTCGTCCTTCGTCTCCCTCTTGTACGTGTACAATACTACGTTTCACAAAACAACCTAATGGATCCAAATCTTCATTATCCTCCAATGGTTCAATAACAAATACGGTACCCACAGGTACACTTGACTCTACATTTACCCAAAGCGACTTTTCGGTGCCACTAGACGTACACCTATGCGAATTAAGCCTCAACGCTAATGTATGTGGCTCAATTGGTTTGTTCATTATGTTGAACGCCCCTCGCGACAGCTCTGCATCGACAACCGTTTCCCCTAGCGGAAATAACATTCCACCAAGTTCCACAGTTTGTTGTCCAAGGTCAATTTTGGCATCATATTGATGCAAGAAATCTACTTCTAGGATGATGTCGTATCCCTCGCTTACCCATGGTACTACCTCCGTGCATGCATCAAATCGGACTTCCCTATACAAAAGTCAACTGTCACTGACCTCAAAGGTGTGACCTCCTTATCCCCCACTGCACGCAACCTCTAACGTGGTGGATCTAACTTCCTTCATCCCAATAAACTCTTAGAAGCCACTGACACTTGCGCCCCTGTGTCCAGCAAAATCTTAATCTTTTTAGTTCCTATGGATCCTACCACTGAACATTCCACCTCTGCATATGTATTTGTAGCATTGAAATTAAACGGAAGCTCCCTTAGGTGGGTTTTGGGCCCCCTCTGCCGTTTAAGGATTGTCAGGATTGTCCACCTCTACTAACTCCACTTCTCCATCCTCCACACTGCTGATTTCCTCCTCTTCCTCTATTTCTCGGTCACTGAGTACATTGCCTCTGCACATTTCCCGTAGGGCAACACTCATAACATTTTGTACCTGCTGTAAACACTGTTTGTCTATCATGCAAACCCATTGCCACGTCTATTTCCGCACATTGGATTGCCAGCTGAATGGCCGAATACAAACCTTTTGGAGTCCCTTCACGCACTTTCCGCGCCGGTAACCCCTCAAAAATACATCAAGTGCCCTTTTCTCGACCTCCTGCAACAAAACATCATTCGCTTCATCGCTCTGACCCAACTCGTAAGTATACTCGGTAATTTCTCTTATTCTGTCGGCAAATTTCTCTTCCGTCTCCCCCTGCCTTTAGTCATTGTACACAACCTCTCCCTACAGTACCGAGCGCTATTTGTTTCTCGTACCTTTGTAAAAGTCCCTCCTTCAGCTGCTTAAACTGTCCTGCCTTCCTTAAGGCCTGAGAACTCCTTACATATGTCTTCGCTTCACCCATTAATCTAATCTTGGCTATATCTAACAACTATTCAGCAGACCAACCATTCATCACAGCTGAAGATTCCTCCGCAAAAGAACGCACATACTCAAATGCCTTGCCAGAAAACAAAATAATCAAACTCACGGCAGCTGGATCAACCTCCTGCTGCGACACCCTAGGCAACAACAACTGATCAGATGCAGTTTTCCGCTCACTCCTAGATGTTAATTCACTTCTCAACTGCGTACTGTCCACTGTCAACTGCGCAAACTTTTCCAACAAAATCCGTACCACATCTGGTTCCGACACACCTTGCGTCCCTGACTCTGCCATTGTGTTGCTTTCGTTGCCAGTTAGTCACATTTCAGCCTATAAAATCACACAGAAACAAAACATTTAACTACAAAAATAAACTGATTTCATACAGCTCAGTATCTCATCTTACGTTTTATGCAGTGATGAAATAGGAGGAGATAAATAAAAGATCATACTCATTCGAATACAAAAGTAATTAAATGCTGGCGAAAAAAAAACTTACTGCCCCGAACACACTAACACTTTTTCTGACAACGCAAAGAAAGAAAACGGCCTACACTCAAAAAGAAAAATTGGTAAACACTCACCACAATTTGTGACCGTAATTCAGGTGGTGTGCTCGAATGTTGTACTGAACAGACGACGCCTGCTGTTCTGACACCAAATGTAGCTGTCACTGCCAAATGTGGATGTCGGCGTGTGGCGGAGGAATGTTGGACGTGAATGGAAACTGTCACGATGCGCTGTATTAAAACTTGGTCATCACCTTCAAGTATTTTATTATTTCCAACTACAGTGCCGCATTCCCCACTGTCTTTGTCACAGGGTCCTGCACTGCTCAGGATGCCACTTCGCTGTCTGCAAAACAGACTGGCGTGGAAGGACTACCTCAGTGACTCATGCAACATACTGCAGTTTGCCGGCCATGTACAGCCGATGAGTTTTGATGAAGTCAGGATGCACTGGCAGCCGACTTAGTGGCCTTCGGCCCCATTGCCGCAGCGCCACTCGCTGGGAGCAGCAGGGTGGCCCGCTGCGTGCTTTTTTGCTGTTGTGGTTAAGACTGAGGGCGACACAAGCACCTGCAGTCCGACAGCCAAATGTGGGGCCCTCACCTTGGGATGCCTCCGGCATGTGTTGGGAGCCCACAAGACTGCCCGTGGCAGTGAGCTGTCGAGTGGCCTGCCACTGGCTGGCAACGGATCCCACATTGGCCTCAGAGGGTCGAACCAGCGACCCGCCGTGGACTGTAATGCTGGCACACCACCTGCTGCTGCGTGTAGCTGGTGGTGTGATGCGCCCCGTCACACTTGAATCCCCCTCGTTAGAAAACTTGCACCTATTTATATGCAGCTGTGCGCCTCAATTTTGCTGACACGCTACTCCAAGTCACGTACTCATAACACCTAGGTTGCGCCAGTGGGTCCTTTCTGCCTGTGACTTGCAGTATGCAAAATGCTGCGTTAAGTCTTTTCAGCGGTTCGATGGCCCTGTGGCCTCCATTATACTTCGAAACTGCTCTTCAACATAACTTACTGTCAATGGGCCCACACCTGACTGTAACTTGTGCACTCAGAAATATTGCACCAAAATTAACTTTCCTATATTAAACTGTGGTGCGACTACACACAGTATACTTTAACCAAGCCGGAAATCGACAGCTTACAAACTTAGCCGTTTCCGAAATGCTTCCACCCTGGTCCTAAAGCCGATGATCATACCCTTTTGGGCGTCAGATAAATCGTTCCATTTTGCATGTTATAAGAAAGACTATTGTCATACGCATTCCCCCTCCACTGGTTGTGCTGCCACGTACTGTCTGTGAAATGTTGCACGTTGACGTCGAATAGAGGCCATTGTCATATTAATTTCACTGGATCATCTACATGCATGTCCCAGTGATGGGTCATGGCTGAAATTTGAGCCCAATTTTATGTGGATTTACCTGAAAGGTTTACATTTCAAACAACTTTGTGATAATTAGAGTATTGAGTATTGAAGTCAACGGTAACTTGCAGCTGCACATTTCATTATCTCGTAAGTGATGCGTCTGCGAACCATGTTTAATGTGAAATTTTTGCTTATATTACAGTAAATCTTCATCTCATGTCAGTTTTCGCTTTAATTATAGTACATCAGTACGTTCTTTTCCCAAGTTTACTTGAAATTATCCGTTTTTTAAACACGTTACTCGGTACCCGGGATACAGTTTCACACTAACTGGTGGCCTCCATATGAGTACGAAGCACAGTATGGAGCACAAACTTATAATAGACGAAACAGTTGTTTAAAGAACTGCCTACACATTCGTTCCAGTGATTTAGAGACGCCAAAAGAACAAAAATGTTGATGGAAGAACGAGGATTTGAATGTCAAATACCAAATGCGCAATACTTCAATTTTACTTCGTCGTACCTCTGGCCAGCGGAAAGCGTACGCCATTGAAATCTGTATTCCTTTGTTTTCATTTTCTATTTTCTTTAACACAGTCTTGCTGAAAGTTGAAAAACGTGGGTCGCATAGCTAAAATGCGAGCTGCATGTTTCATTTCTGCATTATCTGTGTCTCAAGTTTTCATAATAATGGAAATTAAATTGCTGTTAATTAAGGTATTCTAGAAAACAAAGTTTATGGAACTGGTACACCAATCCTTGGATCGCTTCGATCGCATGTATTATAATGGAGATCTCGTTTTGAAACTATTTACGTGAATTCCGATATCGCATCCTAAAATTACAAAAAGTAAGTAGTGTCGTACTCAGTACAGGTAAATAATGCAGTAATCTATCTGCATTATTTGAGTACTTTTACTGTATTCGTTACGGGACACTAAATTTAGCTTCTTCGTTGTGAATCTCTGGTACTTAATGTGTCACTTATTTCCATTACTCTTGTTGCAGATGGACTCAAATAGGACTTCGTGTGGCATATCTGGGCATATTTTTCGGTGATATGTGGTCTTCTGCGAGTGTTGTTCTCGAAATACATAAGATCGTTCGTCTTTTCGACCGATTTTATTTTGTTTGAAAATTCCGTTATAGACGTTGTATCTTGAGTTTTTTTTATTAATTTTAATTTTAATTTTATGTTCATCATCCAGTTCAAAACACATTGTTCTTCATAAATTACTGTTACTTGTTAAACACCTTATACAGTACTTATTCTCTACACATAACTGAAAATTTTGCCTGAATTTTTCGATGTAGCTCTTAATGCCTGAGATTTTTCCTGTTTGTCACTTTGTCTCGTAAGTCTGTAATTTTTATTCTCGATTTTTTTTTCCTTTCTTATTGTCTCCTACGTTTCCTGCATATGACCAGTATTCATCATTTGTCAGATATACGGAGCATATTTTTGTGGTTGTTTGCAAGCAGCTAATACATTACTTTTTCTTTAACTACGTGGCTCCCAGAGACGATTCATGAAAGTTAACGAGTTTTTGTTGCGTCACGTGTTTTGAGCCCATGTCCAGAATATGAGAGAGAGTTTTCTTTGGCTTACTTCACTATTACGCATCAGATACAGCAATTTTTTACAATAATGGTCTCAAACACAGAGAACGTGTGTTTGTACTGACAAAAGTACAGCGATTGAGAATTAGGGCCTGCTCAAAGGAGGAGCTTATGCTGAATCGATGCCCGACTTTACAATGGTCTGTTTTTCCACGGAGCGCCCAAGTAGCTTTCAGGCAGATCGTCGACTCCTCTCACCACTATCAACTCTCGTTTCGATACGTCTCCATTTGATTGTTGCTTAGTATTTAATAACTTCAATATTGATGGATCTTGGAACGTAATCAAATGGTTCAAATGGCTCTGAGCACTATGGGACTCAACTGCTGTGGTCATAAGTCCCCTAGAACTTAGAACTACTTAAACCTAACTAACCTAAGGACATCACACACATCCATGCCCGAGGCAGGATTCGAACCTGCGACCGTAGCGGTTGTGGGGTTCCAGACTGTAGCGCCTTTAACCGCTCGGCGACTCCGGCCGGCGGAACGTAATCCCTTGTAGTTAGTTTCTCTTAATTACGCGTAAATATAGCTTTCTTTGTATGACACCTTAATGTATGAATAAACAGATGACATTCTTTCATCACTGTTCATATTTAAGAAATACTTTCGGTTTTCCTGATTGCGCGTAATTACTAGTCACTTTCTTTATTTCATTGTTGATTAGCTCAGAATCCAGAAACTGTTATTTCAGTTTACGTTAATACAGAGGGTTCCGGTAAAATGTATGCACTCTTTGATAGTTATTATCTTTGGAACAAAATAACATATCGACATTGTGGTGTCACCGCCAGACACCACACTTGCTAGGTGGTAGCTTAAATCGGCCGCGGTCCATTAGTAAATGTCGGACCCGTGTGTCGCCACTGTCAGGATCGCAGATCGAGCGCCACCACACGGCAGATCTCGAGAGACTTACTAGCACTCGCCCCATTTGTATGGACGACATTGCTAGCGACTACACGTACGAAGCCTTTCTCTCAATTGCCGAGAGACAGTTAGAATAGCCTTCAGCTAAGTCCATGGCTACGACCTAGCAAGGGCATTAACCATATCTGGAGAGAGTCTCACTTGTATTATCAAGAGAAATGTACCACAATGAATTAAAGTTAAGTATACGAGAAGCTCCGTTCTTTTCTTTATAGCTTTCATCACGTATCCTGTTTCAGACTTAACGCCAGTCGGCGTGTGTGTACGCGTGCCTTTCGGTTACCCGTCACTGTGGACTGGCTGCCTTGTCAGTCCACTACATTCGCGACGAGTGTAAACGTGTTCTTTCTAATTTGCACTAATTTGCTTTTGTCATGGCTTCGCCACATTCTCCAGATGTACTGTCCGAATTTTATCGCTTGCAGAATCAGCAGACGCAGGCGTTATTGGATGCCCTTGGACAGCTCGTCCAGGGTCAACGTGCGCTGCAAAACGATGCGGCCGCCGCCGCTTCATCGCTACCGCAGCCACACCATGCTGTTGCACCTCAATTTAGGCCCTACGAGGCGGCCAAAGAGACATGGACGGAGTGGTCACGCCAATTTGGATTTCATCTCGCCGCCTACAGAATTCAAGGTAATGAGCGGCAGCCGTTTTTGCTTTCGTGTGTAGGTGTGTCCACCTACCGTGTGATAGTGAAATTGTTTCCCCGACGCGACGTAGCAACTCTATCCTATGATGAAATTTTGTCTGCTTTAGATGCCTATTTCAAGGACACCGTCAATGTCGTTGCAAAACGGTATAAGTTCTTTCGTACAAAACGTACGGCCGGTCAGACTAATCGGGAGTGGGTTGCAACATTGCAAGGCCTTACAAGGGATTGTGCGTTTGAGTGTGAATGTGGACTCCCTTATTCAGATACAATGGTACGTGATGCAATAGCACAGAACGTTTCTGATGTTCGCATACGGGAACAGATTTTGAAACTAGTCAATCCCTCCCTTCAACAAGTGATAGACATATTAGATAGGCAAGACACACTTGACTTTGCTCAGGAATCATTTGAAACTTCGCCAGCAGTGTGTCGCATTAACCGGCCTGCCGGGCGCGCTGCGCGGACCTGTAAACAGCCTTCGCGCACGTCCGCACCGCCACGTGTCCCGCGGAAGCAAGCAAATGCAGTGAAATCATGCCCGCGGTGTGCTACTAGACATTCGCGTGAGAATTGCCCGTCACGCCAAGCTATTTGCTTTTTCTGTAATAAGAAAGGGCATGTTCAAAGCGTTTGCCAGAAAAAGCTCAGATCAGACAATCACAACCATTCCAGGCCCTTTGCTTCGCGCCGGAATCGAATCAAGGACACACAGGCTCGGGAACCTTCACCCATGGACATTCATGTAGTTACTGCCACTCCGCCCAGTGTTCCTCTCGCTAACAGTGTCTGTGTTCGTCCCACAAAAAGTGTGCGTCGACGTCGACGGAAGTCCCGTCACGTCGCGCGTGATTCTGTTCCAGTGTCTGTTCAAGTTGCACAAAACAGTCGCTCTTGTCGTCAGCAGGACAATAAACTTTTTGTAGATTTGGATTTTGCCGGACAAGTGATACTGTTCCAGCTCGATACCGGAGCTGCAGTTTCATTGCTCAATAATGGCACGTACAAACAACTGGGCGCACCTCCGTTGCGTGCAGCCAATGTTCAGCTCACGAGTTATTCAGGACAGAATATCCCTGTGTTAGGACAGTGCAGCCTTCTTGCAACATACAAGGGACAAACAAAACTTGTGTCTTTTTACGTTCTTCGTTCTTCTTCGGCAGTGAACTTGTTTGGTTTAGATTTATTTCAGTTGTTTAACTTGTCTATAGTAAATCAGATCCTATCAGTGAACGAGACTGTGCCTTCAGACAGTGTTTCTCGTCTGTGTGACGAATTTGCAGACATTTTTGCACCGGGCCTTGGTTGCGCTACGAACTATGCAGCTCATTTGGAATTGAAAGTAAACGCGCAACCGAAATTTTTCAGAGCGCGCAATGTTCCCCACGCATTGCGTGATGAGGTCGCCAGAACATTAAACGATTTAGAATCACAAGGTGTCATTGAACGTGTGCAGGCTTCTCTCTGGGCCTCACCCTTAGTAATTTTGAAAAAACCTTCCGGAAAATTGAGAATTTGCGTGGACTTCAAGGCAACTGTGAATCCACAACTTGTGACTGCTACTTTTCCTTTACCCCGCCCGGAAGATCATTTTGATAAACTGTGCCCGGGTAAATACTTTTCGAAGTTGGACCTAGCAGATGCGTACTTGCTAATACCTGTGGACGAAGAATCCCAGCGCGTCTTGGTGGTTAACACGCATCTTGGGTTGTATCGATTCAAAAGACTGCCATTCGGGTGTGCATCTGCCCCTGCATTGTTTCAGCAATATTTACAAACTGTTTGTGCGTCGGTCCCTACTGCTGCGAAGTATCTGGACGATATTGTGATCTCCGGAAGGACAGCAGACGAACATTTAGAAAATCTACGAACATTATTTCAGCTATTGCGACAAATAGGTCTTCGCTTGCGGAAGGACAAATGTGTGTTTTTTGCTCGTGACTTACCCTATTTGGGACATGTCATCAATGCCCAAGGCATACATCCGAGTCCAGAGCACCTCCGTGCCATACAAGAATTGCCTTCGCCGCAGATTTTGAAGCAGCTGCAGAGTGTGCTGGGTAAAATAAATTATTATCACCGCTTTCTGTGCAATGCCTCTTCCATTTCAGCTCCGCTTCATCGCTTACGCCGTACAGGTGTTCCGTTCGTCTGGTCGACGGAATGCGAACGCGCCTTTCGACAGTTGAAATCGGCGTTGCTTTCAAATACTTGCCTTACGCCATTCGATCCCCAGAAACCCCTTTTGTTGATGGTAGATGCGTCGGATTTCGGGATCGGTGCTGTGCTTGCGCACAAAGATGGATCGCATGATCGCCCTATCGCCTTTGCGTCCAAATTGCACTCACCTGCGCACAGAAATTATTCACAGATAGAGAAAGAAGCTTTGGCTCTCGTGTTTGGTGTTACAAAGTTCCATGATTTCTTGTATGGTCGTCACTTTACCATCATCACCGACCACAAACCTTTGACATCGCTTTTTCATCCGAACAAGCCTGTACATCCACGTACAGTGCAGAAATTCATTCGCTGGTCTCTTTTTCTCTCGCAGTACCGCTACGATATCTTGTATTGGTCCACTGCTAAGCACGGCAACGCTGATGCGTTGTCCCGTTTGCCTGTTGCTGAGGATCAAGCATTCGATTCTTCCGAACTTGCTTGCATGTTCATTGATTCGGAAACCGATGACGTGGTCGAATCGTTTCCGATTGATTTTCGTCGTGTAGCTACAGCCACAGCTGCTGACCCTGTCCTTGCTACTGTTTTGCGTTTTGTTGCTACGCAATGGCCCTTGTCAAAGTCGCGGATCGAGGATCCGTTGGTTCGCCGATTTTTTGCTCATAAGGAGAGACTTTTTGTACGACGTGGTGTTTTGTTGTTGCGTTCTGATAATGATCAGTCCAGAGTAGTGGTCCCACGTTCGTTACAGTCCTCTGTCTTACGGCTTCTTCACCAAGGACATTGGGGTATAGTGAGAACGAAACAACTTGCTCGTCAGCACTGTACTTGGTTCGGAATCGATGCTGCGATTACGACTATGTGCTCTTCTTGCATGGCGTGTGCCGAACAACAATCCGCACCGCCGCGGAAATTCTTTGCATGGCCGAAAGCCACTTCCCCTTGGCAACGCTTGCACATAGATTTTGCCGGTCCATTCTGGAATGCTCGATGGTTGGTTGTGGTCGATTCTTTCAGTAATTTTCCTTTTGTTGTCCGGATGTCTTCCACGACGTCATCTGCCACCATACAAGCGTTATCCGCTATTTTTTGCGTTTAAGGTCTTCCACAGACTATTGTTTCCGACAATGGTCCACAATTCATGTCTGTAGAATTTCAGTCATTCTGCAAGGCCAATGGTATTAAACATCTGACATCCGCGCCGTTTTCGCCTCAGTCAAACGGTGCCGCTGAACGTTTGGTCCGGACTTTCAAGTCACAGATGTTGAAGTTGAAAGAGTCGCATTCTCGGGAGGCCGCATTGTTGCTCTCAGCCCCGAGATGGTCGCTCGCCGTCTGAGTTGCTCCATGGTCGTCCTCATCGAACCTTGATGTCTTTGCTGCATCCGCCGCATCAGGTTCCTGTACAGCGGCAGACTCCTGCTTTTGCTCCTGGCGACGTTGTCTTCTATCGCAACTTTCGCGGTTCACGGCGTTGGCTCGCAGGGCGCATTCTTCGCTGCCTCGGCCGCACGATGTATTTGGTTTTGGGGGCCTCTGGTGAGGTGCGTCGGCATCTCAATCAGCTGCGCCTCTGCTGTCGCCTGGGTTCTGCCGCTCCCCGTCTGCTTTCAGCAACGGTGCCGTCCGGTCAGCGCCCTGGGGACCCATCTACTGGCTCGCCTCATCCCCAGGTGTTACCGACGATGCCTTCCATTTTGCCCCATGGCGACGCGCCGCCGCCGCCGCCGCCACCCGTTCTCCCGCCGGCGCCGCCCGCAGCGGACGCGTCGCTGCTGCCGCCGGGCGCCTCCCTGGGTCACGCGCCGCCGATCGCTTCCCGTGACCAGCCGTCATCCGCCATGAAACTATTGCCCGCTCCGGACCAGATGTCGTCTTCGCCCGTCGGGTGCCCCGACCGGATGGAGGTCGACCCTTCGGCCCCTCCTGTCTCATTACGGGTGCATACACCGCATGTTGACGTGCACCCTGGACTAGGTTTTCAGGCGTTTCCTAGCTCCCCTCGGACCGAATGGCCGGGTGCGGGTGGCACAGCCTCGCCTGTTGTTAGGCTCCCCACCTCATCGCATGCGTCAACATGGGGTCCTCCCCACGGCGGGCGAAAGCCTTATCACACGACCGTTCGCCGATTTGGGGGGGAGGAATGTGGTATCACCGCCAGACACCACACTTGCTAGGTGGTAGCTTAAATCGGCCGCGGTCCATTAGTACATGTCGGACCTGCGTGTCGCCACTGTCAGGATCGCAGATCGAGCGCCACCACACGGCAGGTCTCGAGAGACTTACTAGCACTCGCCCCATTTGTATGGACGACATTGCTAGCAACTACACGTACGAAGCCTTTCTCTCAATTGCCGAGAGACAGTTAGAATAGCCTTCAGCTAAGTCCATGGCTACGACCTAGCAAGGGCATTAACCATATCTGGAGAGAGTCTCACTTGTATTATCAAGAGAAATGTACCACAATGAATTAAAGTTAAGTATACGAGAAGCTCCGTTCTTTTCTTTATAGCTTTCATCACGTATCCTGTTTCAGACTTAACGCCAGTCGGCGTGTGTGTACGCGTGCCTTTCGGTTACCCGTCACTGTGGACTGGCTGCCTTGTCAGTCCACTACAGACATATCGTCATAATTTTCCGCTGTAGCTTAGTCCGTTGTTTTCTCAACAGATCATGGTGCAAGTTTTCCAGCAGATGGCAGTGCAGTAATAAATGAAGGAAGATTATCGTCTGAGAAACGGAAGGCCATATTGAAGTGGTACTGTAAGTACGAAAATATGATGGGGATACAACGGTAATGGCGTTATGTGTACGGAACTCAGCCATCAACGCGTACAAAAACAATTTGAAGCCGACGGTATTGTTCAGGACGTGCATAAGAATAGGTCTGGCCGATAAAAATCTTCAACAAGTCCAGATTTCAACGCTGCTATGTTGCAACATTCTACTAGGTCACCTAATAAATCTGTGAAGGAGGATGCACGTGAAAGCGTGGTAGGCCGATCAGCCATACGACGAATTCTGAAAGCTGCAAAATGGGAAGTGTGCATTATAAGATCTCTGCACTCTATGAAATAGGACCACACGTATCGAATGATGGTGTACTGCGAGTGGCCTGAAGACATGCTTTACGAGGATGAACGGTTTGCAGTGCTGTTTATCTGGTCTGACTAGACGCAGTCCAAACAGAACGGTAGTATAAGTCTCCACAACTTCGTGTATTGGATTCCTGAAAATCCTTGAGTTCACGTGGAAAACATGTTAATTTGCCGGGAGTCAATGTTTCTCTCATAGAGCGATTTGATTGGTACATTCTTATTTGAATGTACCGTAACTGGTGGGGTGTATCTTCATGTGCTCCAAACATGGATTTTACCTGCCGTCCTAGAGATGAAAGATGGCACTACGCCTCACTGCCACTGAGATGTCGGAGCCTACTTGAATGAAAATCTTCCTGGACGATGGATAAGTAAAGGAGGAGCTGTTGAATACCCGCCATGGTCTCAAGACTTTACACCTCCAGACTTCTACTTATCTCACGTTGAAAAATGAAGTTTATCAACAGAAGCCAGCTACACTGAACGAGCTACGAGGAACCGTCGAGGCTTCCTGTGCAGCTATCGCCCCAGCAACACTGACAGCCGTAGTTCGGTTAACAGTTCAGCGTTCAGTGCCATCGATGTAACTTAGAACACATAAAGTAACCTTCCCCCGTACAAGACTCTTGTTCCATTAATATTTACTATAAAATAGTGTTTACATTTTATAGACCCCCTCCATTCTTCCACTTTTCCAAAATGTTAGAAGTATTTTAAATATTCTATTCATTGTTGTTTCCTGCAATGTTTAGTAAATGTAAAAATCCCCCCCCCCCCCAAAGTAGAGGGGTTGGAAGAAAATATAAGAACAATGCGAGAAATGCTCACTTAAACGTAAATGCGGATCCTAACCAATCCTTCAGGTTGGGATGCTGCATTTGACAACAAGCGGCTTCTGTGCAATGTCCTCAGTGCTTTGCGAGTCTCAGTCCGAGGCCCACGAGAAAGACAGGCCGTGGCGCGCACGTCATGGAGTTGGCCTGAACTCCCTCGCTCGCTCGCTCAGATCAGTGCACAAAATGCGGTTCTAAGACTGTTAACTCGCAGCTCCACGTACTAACGAGAATTACATCTTCTACTGGAATCTGCTATTTTGAAGTCTTACTGATTAATAGTAATACAACAAAATTTAGTTTATGTTCAGAACTCGATATAAATGATGTAACGGCCTGTTTATAGCACTTAATGTCTTCTGTTTAACAGTCCACATTTCATACAAGGAGTGGTGCCTTATGGACCTGCTAAACATTGTGGTATTATTATAATTTTACTGTACCCCAGTACATCAACAGCATATCATAAGTAGACCACTGGAATTCCGATCATTGTAGGACTAATAACAATTTCACTCCATAATAGCGGTTTCCAGTAGAAGATGCAATTGTAGAAACGTAGTTTGTCTGCAGAGTTGAGCTCGCGAGCGAGCTCAGGCCTGCCTTCGTGACGGACGCGCCGCGGCCTGTCTTTCTTGTAGGCATCGTGTCACTCGCGGCCATAACCAGGGTCTGTGTAGTTTAGAGTGCTTTATGTCAAGGCCAACAAGGGATCATCCCAAAATCTAAATAACCGATCTTGATGAAACTTGTCGGATGTGTAGAGGGGACAAAGTAATGGAATACGAATTTTTTGTTGGTGATACGTAATTTAGCATGTTGGGTTTAAAAGGAATATCTTGGAAACAATGATACATTAACTATATATGACGGTAGCATCTGTTCCCGAAAGAACAGTTACCGTGGATGACCATGCAGCTTTGCTAGAAATGAAATGATAATTAAATGGACACGCTAGCTGCAAACAGGCGTTGAGCTACTTAATTGGGGACATGTTGAAAATGTGTGCCCCGACCGGGACTCGAACCCGGGATCTCCTGCTTACATGGCAGACGTTCTATCCAACTGAACCACCGCGGGCACAGAGCACAGTGCGTCTGCAGGGACTTATCCCTTGCACGGTGGCTCAGATGGATAGAGCGTCTGCCATGTAAGAAGGAGAGCCCGGGTTCTAGTCGCGGTCGGGGCACACAGTTTCATCATGTCCCCAATGAAGTACATCAACGCCTGTTTGCAGCTAGGGTGTCCATTTAATTATCATTTCATTTAATGATATATTAATTTTTTTTCATTTAGAACCTAAAGTGAAAATTATTTTCTTGTAAACTGTGTAATCAACTTTTGAAATAATCTGAAATTTTGAAAAATACACCATCATCACCATTACTTAATTTTGGAAAATTAAAAGTTTTGTTACAACATAGATCAAAGAAGCTTTGAAGACCAATTAATCTGTGTGTAATAAAGCTGGTTCCTGAAATATATTTTTCGGAAAATAAACTGTACAAAAGGTGCTGTCAAAGTATTTACAACGTACCTAATTAATATACCTAAGTGTTCATTATTATTCATATTATTTATTTTAGTTATATTTGTTTTATGTTTTAAAGTGTTATCGACGGTTTCACCTTCAAATCCTTTTTTAGTTTTTCGTTACAAATATGTGCATTTTGTCTCGCAAATAGTAAGTATTCATTATTATTCTTATTATTTATTTTAGTTATATTTGTTTTATGTTTTAAAATGCTATCGAAGATTTCACCTTCAAATCCTTTTTTAGTTTTTCGTTTCAAATATGTGCATTTTGTCTCGCAAATAGTAAGTATTCATTATTATTCTTATCATTTATTTTAGTTATATTTGTTTTATGTTTTAAAATGCTATCGAAGATTTCACCTTCAAATCCTTTTTTAGTTTTTCGTTTCAAATATGTGCATTTTGTCTCGCAAATAGTAAGTGACTCATTACACAAAATTATTACACTAATGATACTCTATAAAGAAATGCCTAAAACATATCATTTTTCACACCATGCACATGAAGTGAACGAAATTTCTTCACATGGTCTACGCGACGAAGAAAACTATGTATAAGGAAATTTAGAAGCATTATTAACTGTCGCTGGTGATTCTCTAAGTATCCTGATATGTATCAGATATATTTCAATATAATTGTCAGCCTTAGCGAATAGAACTGATTATGTGTGCGTGTGTATTGTGTATTGAACCGGGAATCTTGAAACGACGGAGAGGCTTCATCCTGCCATAGCCCTCAGTGGTTTACAACCCCACAACAGGCCGTAGCAGTCCACCCACTCCACCAACGCCCCACAACGAACACAGGCTTATTGTGCGTTTCGGCCCCAAGTGGATCCACCGGGAACGTCTCATACCAGACGACTGTAACCTCAAATGTTTGTGTGGTTGAGTAATTATGGTGTACGCGTACGTGGGGACAGTGTTTGCGTAGCAATCACCGACTTGGTGTAACTGAAGCAGAATAAGGGGAACCAGCCCACATTCGCCGAGGCAGATGGAAAACTGCCATAAAAACCACCCAGAGGCTGGCCGGCACACCGGACCTCGACACTATTCCGCTGGGGGGACGTTTTGACAGCGCGGCTATCCGGGCGGACACTGATTATGTACTAGTGGCTATGGGTTGATAGTAAAAATGGTTCAAATGGTTCTAAGCACTATGGGACTTAACACCTGAAGTCATCAGAACTATTTAAACCTAACTAACCTAAAGGTCATCACACACGTTCATGCCCGAGACAGGATTCGAACCTGCGACTGTAGTAGCAGCGCGGTTCCGGACAGAAGCGCCTAGAACCGCTCGGCCACAGCGGCTGGCGGTTGATAATATTGTTTCAAAAGTGGAGACATCACACTCATCCAACAGATCTACATTTGAAAATCTTCTCACAAAGTTCTTTCAGTATTGAAAGCCGTATACTATATGTTCCATGGCTGTGCCTGTGCTGCGAGCCCTTTGGGATCACCAGATCAGCAAGTTCCTTGTCCTCAGGTACGATGCTCTAAACAGCGCTTTCGCACTACCCATCCCAGTATCAAACAATAATACCGGTTTTTCTCGCTCGCTGGGAAAGAAACTATCTTCCAGTTATCTTTTGACTGCGCAGACATTCGTTTACCAAATTTCCTGGTTCAAATCCTGCCTCGGGTAATGGATGTGTGTGATGTCCTTAGGTTAGTTAGGTTTAAGTAGTTCTAAGTTTTAGGGGACTGATGACCTCAGATGTTAAGTCCCATACTGCTCAGAGCCAATTGAACCATTTTGAAGTCGAATGTGGGCAAATTGTTGGTGCTGATGTGGTGAGTGCTTCAGTAATCAAGGCAGCCAAAGCGTGTGGCATTTCAGGAGTTGTCGTATCAATTAAACATACCGCTTTCGGCAGCTGCAAAAGTCCAGAACTAAATGTCGACCTCTCGAAACTGGTCAGCATAAATAAATACGCGATGGGAGCACTATAATCAGGGAAGTGGAAGGCGAGCTGGAGTTCCAGATCCACTCATCACTTATGTGAACACCCGTAACAGGAAAACGTGGTTCCAAAGCCATACAACCTGAACAGTTGAGCAATGGAAGAAAGACATACGTTCGAATGAGTCTGGTTTCAGCAGTTTTCAACTTCTGACCGACTCTTCCAATGAGTGAAACTTGGCAGATTATTTGGACTGCCATATCATGTTATTCCATGGGCCTCATGGTTAGTCTGCAATTCCGTATATATTGCCATATATTATGTGACAATCTTGTCTGGATAGGTCTACCCAATTATACAATGTGTGTTGCCCAATGGTGATACTATGTTCCGAGATGACAGAACTGCCTTTGACATAGCGCACCTCGCCCAGGACTGGTTTTATGGGGACAAAGATGAATTGTCGCATCGCCACAGTCACCAGATCTCATTGTTACTGGGCCTTTGTGGTATACTTTGGAGAGATGGATGTGTGATCACTGAGCACATCTTTTTCCAGTACCTGAACTTTCCACTATTTTGGAGGAAGAATGGTATACGATTCCATTGAAAATCAGAGAGGATCCGTATTCATTCATTCATTCCGAGACGACTATAAGCTGTTTTGAATGCCAACGGGCTTCCTACGCCGTATTATGCACGCTAATTCATTGTATTCTGTTTTTTCCATATTTTTGTCAACCCACTGTACTTTTTCGTTTATATTATCGTCCGTCAAACCTTCAGTTTTTCTTCCAATGCTTCTGACATTATTAGTGTCAACGATTTCAGAACGTGGGATGTGAACTGTTCACATGAAGTTGCTCACACTTAGGTAAACCTTCTTCTTAAAGCAGTGATTACCGAATGCTGTAAACATTCTTCTTAAATCAGTGACTACCGCATGCTGTTCTGTAAATAGAATTTACATAACTCTAAACTCAGCTCGTTGACACGTACCGTCTGTTTCCGGCACAGATAATAATAATAAAATAATAATAATTCCAGCGTCCTGGTGAAAGTCTTTAAAATGGAGGCAACTTCGGTGAGTTGCCTGTCCATGAGATACAGCACTACCGCGGAAGGGGACCTACAGTTTAATATGGACGTCCCTGGCGAATCTTTGCATCACTGAATTGTGAAAGCTAGTTCAAAATCAGAAGAAAATATTTCGTGATCCGCCCGGGCTTCGATTTCGCATACTTGCTGTTGAAAGTGAAACGTGACAACCTTTTTTTCGGTTTTGAACTGCGTAACTTATCTCGACTGAGTAGTAGAATTTAATCAAACGGAAAACAGCACGTCCCCACCGAGCGGGGAACTTATATGACGTTTAGATATTTATGAACCTCAGACTCATGTAGCCTCTTTGCACCGCATGATTAAAAAAAGGATATCTGTAAACTCTGCAACATTACTTGTCCTCTTCTTGCTTGTAACTTCGGGACGAAATGTATACGCGAGTGTTCTGGAGTAATAAGGAAAATAATAATGAATCTCCTAGGATGTAGCTGTATTGTATTTCTCTATTTCAATAACATGCTAAATAATGTTGATAGTCTACTATTTTTAGTTACTTATCTAGCGGATCCGACTGTGAGTTCTTTTGGGAAGAATTAAACGGCTAGCTCGCCATTTGCACGGCGGAAATTGTAGCCGTCTCCTTCACATAATTGTCATTTATTTGTAAGTAATAGATTTCAGCTATCAGTCATACTTTTTTAAAATTTTATTGGCAGATCTAGATTTCAGCTAGAAGCTAGCCATTCTCAATGCACTACCATTTTTGATCAATGCATGTAATGCCTGTTGGTCGGGCTTCATCCACAGTTCATTGGGTATTCAATGAAGAGGCAGTGCAGAGACGGTGTAACCTCCCAACAGAAAAGTTCCGTGACCTCCCAACAGTAAAATATATAACCATAACATTGACATTTAGCGTAACCTACCAACAGATAAATTCCGTAACCTACCAATAATACAATGTGACCAACCTCTCAATAAAATTGTCGCTCACTTATAACCTTTCAACAATGACTGTGAATTTAAACTGATAAATTTTGGACGTCAGCAGTGCTGCGTCATGGCCCTGAAAGATCATTCTGAATAAATTTAAAATCCTTACCTCAATAAGGTCGCCGGATAACGCGTACATATCTGCTCCTATAAGAATTTTTTTCTGGCACAGCCCTGTGCAATGCTGGTCGATAGATTTGTCATGTATAAAAAGAAACAACTGATTTTTCTTTACAATAATCAGAATGACCATGGATTGGAGAAATTAGTAAATTCATTAAATTGAGATGAATGATTATCAAAATATAATTTTTTATATGAAAGATTATTATTAAGAGATTTTTTTAAAGCATTTACATGGGACTTTATATAACAATACTACATATGCGCGAGGCTGCTTTTACCTTATACTATAACGCTGAGGCCCCGCCATCACTTCACACGACCGGCCCAGCCAACACGATACACCAGACTGCTCGCTACTACTTACTCCTACTACTACACAGTTCCTGCTACATACAACACTGCTCTCTGGTCTGAGATTCTCTTATAGCTTACATATCGCAGGCAGCGCGAGAGCAATCCATCGAAAATACATCTGCTCGAGTGCGCTAGTAACAAATTATGTAACCACGGACCTCTTACATAACCCTCCACTGGGGGGGCAAAAATTTGGCAGCGATGGTGAGTCAATCGGATTTGCCCTGAGCAACAAATTTTTCTATAATCTATTTAGTTTACTAAGTCTACAGTCACAGAATATATACATATATATAACATTATTGATAAATAATGTAAGTACATAACATATTAAGAAATGAAATAGAGTGCACACGCACTGAGTACAGAATATATTAAGAAATGAAATAGAGTGCACACGCACTGAGTACAGAACATATTAAGAAATGACAAAGTGTATATGCAATGAGTACAAAATATATTAAGAAATGACACAAAGTGTACACGCACTGTAAAAGTCTTTAGTATTTTTACATGAATTATATATTTCAGGGAATGAAATAAAGTGCACTCACACTGTAAAAGTCTTTAGCATTTTTACAAGAACTGAATACATCAGGAAATGAAGTAAAGTGCACACGCACTGTATAAGTCTTTACCATTTTACAAAAATTTTAATATATTATGAAATGAAATAAGTTGCACACACACTGTAAAAGTCTTTAGCATATATAGGAGAAGTGATCATATTAACAAATGAAATGAAGTGCACACACACTGCAAAAATCTTTAGCATATTTAGGAGAACTGATCATATTAAAAAATGGAATGAAGTGCACACGCACTGTATAAGTCTTTATCATTTTTCAAGAATTTGGAAAGGAATGGGAAGGATAGCATCATGGTTGTAGCTCAGTGGGTTGCACATAGCTGCACTGAAAGTCCATATCTTTCTACAGAAGCACACCAAGTGAGACAATCTGAAGTTCTCTTTCTGAAGTATTTATCAGTGTAGCAAAGACACTGAAATGTTGCATTAATATTGTATGTTATCATTTTGGTAGTACATTAGGTACACCAAACAGTAGGACCATAATAACATCTCCATCATTCAAGGTGGTGGACAGCTTGATATGTCAGCACCACATTCTTGTAGAATCCATACTCTTACATCAACGTAGAATTAATGCAAAAACCAAATATAGTGCTCCATGATCATAAGGATGGGCAGGATATTCGGTTATTGCAGTAATTGCTGGTAATTAGGTCAGAAGGTGAAGGATACATTAAGTCTTATGCTAGTCATCATTCAGAATTACCCTAGTGTATCAACCAACTTGAATTATTATTGGCACTCATTGGCTAGTTACTGAACATTTCTGTAATATGTATGGAGTATTACCAAACATTAATGATGAGTCATCTAATTACAGTAATTATTGGCATAGCATTTATGCATAAGTCATCTTATAACAGTAATCATTGGCATTCATTTATGCATAAGTCATCTCATCACAGTAATCATTGGCATACATTTATGCAATGTTACAAAACATCATTCATAAGTCATCTCATTACAGTAATCATTGGCATCATATGTCATCTCATTACAGTAATTATTGGCACTCATTGGCCAGTTACAAATCATTTTTATGCATTATTCAGAAGTCATCATTCAAAACAAGAGTTAATTATTGGCATAGCATTTATGCATAAGTCTTCATACTTCAGTAATCATTGGCATCATAAGTCATCTCATTACAGTAATTATTGGCATAACATTTATAGAGTATAACAAAATATTATTTACAGAAATTATTCACATAGCATTTATGCAGAAGTCATCATATTACAGTAATCATTGGCATTAAGTTATGCATAAGTCATCTCATTACAGTGATCGTTGGTATAGCATTTATACAGTATTACAAAACATCATTCAGTATTATTCAGAAGTCATCATTCAAAACAAGAATTATTGCGTGTAGCCATAAGCTGCTAGTGACTATATATGATATCATGTAAGCGACATAAGACAGACTTAAAATGTAAGACAGTGTAACTATTACTCAAGGTGTTTAGTCCAATAATACATAGACATAATGGAATCAATACATCAGAGAAATTTTCATTATATTTAGGACTAGAAATATATCTTACACTGGTAGCATTATTTAGTAGTATACTGGTAATAGTTGGGACGTAATAAAAAATTTTTGTGTCAGCAGTGCATTGCGTTGGGATCGATAATTAATTGCTGGGGCATGAAAATTATTTCCTTTTGACTTATTGCTGGAAATAAGGATTAATAACATCATTCGTCATGAGTCCACTGTAGCAAGATTATGAAACAAGTAGAGGATATGTGATCACATTCATGAATGATGCACACAACTGGGTAAAAAAATGCAAGTATTAGAACAGGTTTAATAACTAACTGCTTAGAGCATAATAATATCATGAAAAGCTTCTCCTGGAAAAAATACAAAATGGATTATTGACCTGAAAGAAAAAATGTATATAATGCAGAAAAGTAGTAAACTTTGAATTAACAGGTAATGAAACGTGTAATTAATATGTATGTACTCTAGCTGTCATTCCCAAAACATTCAGTCATTATACTATGCAACATTAAGACATACTGTCAAAAGGAACTGCAACAAATACTTAAATAACTATGTAACATCTCTTAACTAATAGTAAATATATAAACTTCATCATTATCCACAACTGCAAAGAAAAACTTCATTATTCATATTACCATCATCATTTATTATCATCTGCAAAAAAAAAAATTGACACTCCATTATTCATATTAATATTAGCATTTACTTCATATAGCTATTCATAGTATAGAGTTTCTTACTTCTAGTATATTTCATCACTAAAATTGAAATGTGTAGTTCTGTCTGACAGCTTGCATCAATCGCCTCATATTCTGAAAGAAAAATAATTAGTTAAGACTGCTATTATACAGCGTGTATAGTATGTTCTTGTTAATGCTTGTTAATTCTGATCCAGTTACTCGTCATGGCAAGGTATTGCATCTTCTTTCTTTCATTCCGAAGGTGAAATTTCCATTTCATAGTAAACCACTGTAGTTTGTTTAATTTATTTCTTTTACACGTTATTGCTTTCTGAAAATGATGAATATGGATTAATATCTTGCATTTAAATCATATACCCATTAAATAAAAACTTGTTTCTAGTGATATAACTAATCATACAGCATAGCATGACAGAAAACGTATTAGGTCAAAACCATAGGCAATTTTCAAGTGCAAAATGTTCAAACAGTATCATAATGTAGTAGCAAACATGTAGAATACTCAAGATATTGAGATATCATAATGCAAAAATGTCAAAGTCAACTGGTGTTTCTTATATCTTAAAAATTTCGTAGTGCATACAGACAATAATTCTATTTTCGATAGGAAAACAATCATATATACACAAAAAAATGAAAAATGTGCACGGTCTGATATATAACGACAAGAAAAGCGACCTGATGACCTTACCTTGCCGGGCACTTGCCAAGTAAAAAATATAATCATCATCAGTAAGTGGTCATATCAATATCTGGAAATGGCATTACAATGTGATAACTCATAAAGTATCTTCATTCAATATAGGGTTTAATATTGGAGACATGGTGATTGCCTTTGCTTTTTCTGGTTCTCAAAGTTTCGACATGTACTACATTGGGGTGAGGAATGTTGCGAATTCTGTATGGACCTGCGTATAGAAGCTCAAATTTACTGCATCTACTCTTTTCTCTGTTGGATAAATAATGTGTGCGTACTAATATCTTCTGCCCAATGTGAAAATCACGGCGCGTACAAACCTGTTTTTGCTGTCTTCTCCGGCTCTCTGCGGCACGTTTGATGTTGTTGAGCGCAATGCCAATTATTTCATGGTGGCATAGTCGACGAGATGTAGGAAAGGGTACTAATTCTTTAATTTTGTTAGGTGGTTCAACTTTTTTCAATACAACAGTCGGAGATAGCATAGTAGATTCATTTGGTATGGAGTTAATTACATCCTGGAATGAGAATATGTGGGTATCCCAATCATTATGTCTTTTATGGCAGTATATTCTACATAGTTTACCAATTTCTTTCATTAGTCGTTCAGAAGGGTTCGAAGAAGCGTGATACCTGGATATATAGATCGGAGAAATGTTTCTGGCTCGTAACATACGTGTCCATATCGCAGATCGAAATTTTGGTCCTGTCGGAAATTACTTTCAATACATGTCCTATATGAAATAAAAAATGTTTAACAAATACATTCGAAATAGATTCAGCAGTAGCTTTGCGTAACGGAGTGAAGGTAACAAATTTCGAAGTGAGTTCGACAGCGACAACGATGTAGCAAAAACCTCTATTAGTTCTGGGAATTGGACCAAAACTATCTACAGCGGCCATGTGTCTCAATTTAACGTGTACAATGGGATGTAACGGAGGAATATGTGAAGTCGAGTATGATTTAGCTTTCTGGGAGATTTTACATGACGCTAAAACTCGTCGAATACGTTTCTCCATGTTCGCAAAATAACAGTCCTGTCTCAGTATAAGAAAACATTTTCTGGCTCCATAATGTGCGTAACTTAAATGAGTATACCAAACTAATTTGTTAACAAGCTCGTCAGGAATACATAATAACCAGTTGTTGCTGTCAGGGTGAGAGCGGCGAAACAGAATATTATTGCGTACAGTATAATGGTTTAGAATGGTAACTTTATTCTTATCTTGCCAAAGGCGTTTAATTTCTTTCCACACGTTGTCTTTGCTCTGCTCTTGTGCTATGTCTCGTAATGACGATGAAATGAAATTTTCAAATGCGACTTGTTGAATATACATGACGCTAGAATTTGCTTGGCAGAAGTTGGTTGCGATGTCTTGCTGATTGTTGCTGAGAGAACGGGATAGTGCGTCTGCTACAATATTTTGTGTACCGGGAATGTGAACAATTGTAAAATTAAATTCCTGTAAATAAAGTTTCCATCTCCTTAACCTGTCATATGTAAATTTTGCGGAAAGTAAAAACTGTATAGCTCTATGATCTGTGTAAACGGTAGTGTGTCTTCCATAAACAAAGTGCCTAAATCTGGTAAATGCCCATACAACACATAATGTTTCAAGTTCTGTAACAGAATAATTGCGTTCAGCAGGTGACAGAACGCGACTTGCAAAGGCGATGTTTTTAATTACTGTAGTACCGTCTTCTTCAATTTCCTGAAAAATATGTACTCCTAAAGCGGTGTTAGAACTGTCGGTGGCAATGGAAAAATTTCTAGTAAGATCTGGATGTGATAAAAGTGGTGCATTCAACAGCGCATGTTTCAAATTAACAAATTCAGACTGTGCTTGGCTATCCCAGGACCATATAGTGTTTTTCCCCGTCAGTTGGCATAATATAGGGGTTTCTAAAGCAGAGTAATGAATAAATTTACGGAAAAAGTTAATTAATCCCAAAAATCTGCGTAGTTGTTTCTTTGTCGTTGGAACAGTAATGTCACGTAAAGCTTGAAATTTTTCCGGGTCAGGCGCAATACCTTCTGCTGAAATTATATGTCCGAGAAATTTTATAGAAGTTTTGCCAAAGTGTGATTTGCTAAGATTAATTGTGAGTCCTTGTGCACGAAAAGTTTGTAACAGTTGTTCAAGAATCAGATTGTGTTCAGACCAGTTAGCTTCTGCGATAAGGATGTCGTCTACATACGTTGTGATTCTGTCTTTAAGTTCTGTCGGAAGTATTGTATTTACACCGCGAATAAATGCTGCTAAAGAAATTGTTAAACCGAACGGTAATTTGCAAAACTGGTAACAGTCACCAAAACAGAGAAATGCTGTGTACTTCCTGCAGTTCGGATGGAGCTGAATTTGCCAAAATCCCGATTACGAATCTAATGTGGAATAAATAGCAGTACCATGAAATTTCTGTAAAACTTCTTCTAGTGTCTATGGGCGAACTGTTTCATTAATAATAATGTCGTTGACATGACGCGAATCAAGCACGAGTCGAAGTGAACCACCCTTTTTCTTAACAATATGCAGCGGGTTTATGTAAGGACTAACTGCCGGTTCAATAATTCCTTGGAGAAACATAGCTTGCAATTCTTTCTTAACTTATTCTCTGTGAATATATGGAATAGGATAATGTTTGGCTTTAAATGTATCGTGCTGTTTAACTTGAAATTCATACATGAAACCGGACATAGTACCAGGGACGTTGTCAAAAACTGGAGCTTGCTGTAAAAGAATTTTGCGTAGCTCTGTACGTTCGTCGTCTGTATTTGCACTGCTCTGTTAAACTTTGTCAGAAATCATTGTCATAACGTCATAGTCGGCTTCATCTGGTGTATTGTAGTTGTGTACATACGTATCTGTGAACAATGTGGAATGACAATCTATTTTACGTGATGTAGAAATGACCTCTGTCCGATTAACTGCTTGTTCTTCTGCAGATAATGCGTGCTGAAATTCTAATGCCGGTTGTACTTTTTCATCCTTTAACATTAAATAGGAATTTTGAAAGTCAATACTTGCGTCGTGTTGTACCAAAAAACTCTTACCTAAAATAACAATCCAAAAATTTGAGTGGAACGTTATGACCTGCAATACAAAATGATAAGTGTGTCTGTAATTTTACATCTACTCCTTTGCCAGATGCTGCTCCTTTTACTTTAGTTTTGCCTAATGGTAACGTAGGATAGGTGTTCACTTTGTTACATTCGTTGAAAGTTTCTTCATTTATAACTGACATAGGTGATCCAGAATCGATTACTGCTGAAAATGTGGATGATCCAATCCTTACTTTAATGAAAGGGTGGGAAATTTTTTTTTTTTTGTATAACTGGTTTTTCATGTAAAAGTGCGAACCGGATGTCGTCAAAAGTAATAACATTTTCGTGAACAAGATTCTGTGTGTCAAAAGGATTGCTTACGTCGCTGGAAGATGCAACCTGTACTGTATCTAGTCAAATTCTTTCTGACGTGCTGTTATTTGCAGGATGCTGTGGCATTTCGACTATTTGTACTGTTCTGTTATTTCTTCCTGACGTATTAGGTTCGGGATGATACCGACTGTCTGGTTCATTCATGATAATCTGTTGTGGTTGATTCTGCTGCTGGTTAGACCTACTGTTATTAAACGTACGCTGAAAACTGTGCTCATTACTTTTACGTCTGTCATAATAGTCATTGCTATACGGCGCGTTGCGATAGGAATTGAAATGATGTGTTTTCTGTACGTACTGATTTTTGTTGCGGTGCGCTACTATTTGGTGGAGCCGACGCTATACGTGTAGGCGGCGAAACATTAAAGCCTGGTTGACCTTGCACATTATATTGTTGGTTAGGTATGCTAACCGACTGGTTTTGTTGCTGGTGTGGGGAAAAGCCTCTATTATTGCGAAACTGTATTTGCTGTTGCTGATAACTATGAGGATACTGATAATTAAAATTTTGTCTGTTATTAAAGTTCTGGTGGTTGTCATTCCTGGACCGTCTATCACCTTTGCTATTAAAATTGCGTGGCTGATCGTAATTTCCGTATACTTGTTGGCCTTGGTTATGATGTGAAAAATTTTTGTTAATGAAGGAACAGTGTGATTGCTGAACTTCCAAAAGCTGTAACAGATCTCTAAATGCCGTAATATTTTCTTTCTGCTGTCCTGTCAAAAGTGATACTCTTAACGGTCGTGGTAATTTAGAAATACATAATTGGATAAGTGCTGATTCACTGTATGGCTCATTTAAGTATTGGTTTTGTTGGAACATGTGTTCAAAAAATTGCGTGACAGTGGGAAAATTTGAGATCTCATAATTTGGTAAGCTAATTAATTGATCCTTCATTCCGCGCTGTGTCGTCTTCGACCAATACGCTGACAGAAAAGCATTCTGAAATTCTTCTACCGAATAGCATTGTCTCGCGATCGGTCTCATACGAGTTGCCGGTTCGCCTTCCAAAAAACTGCAAATAAATTCAAGTTTGTGTGTTACGGGCCAAATTGGTGGAAAAGCACAGCTAAATTGTTGTATCCAGTCCAAATGGTGAATCTGTGTTCTGTCATTTTTAAATAGCTTAAATTTCCTAACGGATAGGAAGTGCTTGTAATCAAAATTATCGTCTCTCAATGTCTGAGCAGGTTCAGGGTTGTATGTGAATCTGTTTGTCTGTGACTGTTCGGAATCTAAGTCACGTACTCTCCGTAAATTACCGAAATTATACTGGCTGTGTGAGTGTGAGAAATGTTCGGAGAGTGGCGTATGCTGTGTCGTGATAGAGGCTGAGACATTTTTCATCTCTGTCACTTCTTGCTGTAAAAATGACAATTTTCTACGTAATATATTATTGGACGAACCTATCTCACTGATTGTCTGCTGTACGTTTTGGAATTCGGGTGTTTGACTAAACGAAACTGGTGACGTATCGTCTGATTTGGTGTCATTGTTATTTTCGATAACCTCAATACGACTGGCCAATTCATCAAATTTTTCAGTCAATGCTTTAACCTGATCATCATTTTCAGTGTCACAAGCATTAATTTGTTTTTGGATTTTACGTGTGGTTTTGCTTAATTTCTTAACGTCTGCTTGAATGGCATCGGGATCCTGTATTAATTCCAATTGTTAAAGTCTGCTGGTCACTGTCTGGAAGTCTACTGTGTGTGTGTCTGTTTTTGTTTTAAGACCAGAGATTTCATCATGCAATTCGGTGTTCAACTGTTTGATAGTATTGATTTCGTCTGATACTGCAGCAATGTTGTTGTCGACGTATGTTTTTGCTTTCGTAAACAATTTACGCTTATCTTCCTGTCTCTGTGCAGTACTTGTTTCCATGACTTGTTTTTTTACTTTGTTCTGTTCCTGTATAAATTTACGGTTACGCGTTTCACTGTTTTGTAGGTGGTGATTAAAACGTTCGTCGATTTGGCTGTTTTGTTGTTCAAATTTCGTATCTACTTTCGCATCCAGTGTGTGTGAAAGTTCTGATAACATTAATTTAAACTCGTCCCGTAGCTGTGTTGCGTTTTCAGAACATTGTTTAGCGACTGCACGAATTTCATCTCTAAGTAATTTCGTTGTGGCTGCATGTATATTACTTATTTCTTGTGCAACAGATCTAATTTCTTCACTACTGTTCCTAGCACAAGCCTTAATTTCCTCACGTAATTGTTCTTTAGTATCGTGACATTGCACGGCAATGGCTGTAATCTGTTCACTAAGTTGTTTGTTCTGTTCATTAAGGTTGTCGTGTTTTTCATTCAACTGTTTAAGATTTTCATTAAGGTTGTCTTGTTTTTCATTAAATTGTTTGTTCTGATTGTCGTATTTTTCATTGAGTTGTCGTAATAATGCCATAACTTGATCCAACCCAAAATTAGCGACTCTATTTTCTGTGCTGTGTGATGGTGTATCTGCATGTGTCACATTTTGTGTACCCATTTCATCATTGTCTGATTCATGAAACGGTTTGCTAATCGGATGTGCACTGTTGGTCACTACATCGGAATAAAATAAATTTGACGTGTTTTGTGTATATTGTTCATCTTCGTTAGAAACATTTATCTGTTCACTATGTAAATTTTACAAATCAGATGTGTAAAACTGGGCACCGTTCATTGTAACAGAACGTGCCGCGTCATCAATTGTTAAATTTACTAAATTTAATTTGTTTGCCCAACATTAGGATTTAAATCAATACTAGTGATCGGCAGGCACTGATTATCTGCAATAAGAGGATTATCACTATTACACTGAGTGTCGCTAGTATTGTCGGTCAAATTATTCGAGTCGGCTTTTTCACTCATTGCACATCGCGATGTAATGTTAGCAGTTTTTCGCGGCATTTTCACAAATCAAAGTTAAGCACAAAATCAAACAAAGACAAAGCAAAAATGGAACAAATACAATATCAACAAAGAGGAATAAATTGCCGATGACCTATGAAAGAAGGAGTGACAAATTAGAAAATGCGTTGCGCCAGATGCAACCTACATTTAGCGTTAGGTAAATAAGAGCAGATATATAACTGACTACTACTCAGAAATTCACAAAGAAATACGATCCTGGCCGGTTGTCGCCAAGTGTAACCTCCCAACAGAAAAGTTCCGTAACCTCCCAACAGTGAAATATATAACCATAACATTGACATTTAGCGTAACCTACCAACAGATAAATTCCGTAACCTACCAATAATACAATGTGACCAACCTCTCAATAAAATTGTCGCTCACTTATAACCTTTCAACAATGACAGTGAATTTAAACTGGTAAATTTTGGACGTCAGCAGTGTTGCGTCAAGGTCCTGAAAGATCATTCTGAATAAATTGAAAATTCTTACCTCAATAAGGTCGCCGGATAACGCGTATACAGGGTGAGTCACCTAACGTTACCGCTGGATATATTTCGTAAACCACATCAAGTACTGATAAATCGATTCCACAGACCGAACGTGAGGAGAGGGGCTAGTGTAATTGGTTAATACAAACCATAAAAAAATGCACCGATGTATGTTTTTTAACACAAACTTACGTTTTTTTAAATGGAACCCCGTTAGTTTTGATAGCACATCTGAACATATAAACAAATACGTAATCAGTGCCATTTGTTGCATTGTAAAATGTTAATTACATCCGGAGATATTGTAACCTAAAGTTGACGCTTGAGTACCACTCCTCCGCTGTTCGATCGTGTGTATCGGAGAGCACCGAATTACGTAGGGATCCAAAGGGAACGGTGATGGACCTTAGGTACAGAAGAGACTGGAACAGCACATTACGTCCACATGCTAACACCTTTTTATTGGTCTTTTTCACTGACGCACATGTACATTACCATGAGGGGTGAGGTAAACGTACACACGTAGTTTCCGTTTTCAATTACGAAGTGGAATAGAGTGTGTCCCACTGGAAAGGCGTCGACGAATGTGGTATCAGCATGATGGTGCACCTGCACATTCCGCAATTAACACTAGGCTGACCCTTGACAGCATGTTCGATGGGCGTTTCATAGGACGTGGAGGACGCACAAATTGGCCAGCCCGTTCTCCTGATCTTACACCTCTGCACTTCTTTCTGTGGGGTACGTTAAAGGAGAATGTGTACCGTGATGTGCCTACAACCCCAGAGGATATGAAACAACGTATTGTGGCAGCCTGCGGCGACATTACACCAGATGTACTGCGGCGTGTACGACATTCATTACGCCAGAGATTGCAATTGTGTGCAGCAAATGATGGCCAACACATTGAACATCTATTGGCCTGACATGTCGGGACACACTCTATTCCACTCCGTAATTGAAAACGGAAACCACGTGTGTACGTTTACCTCACCCCTCATGGTAAAGTACATGTGCGTCAGTGAAAGAGACCAATAAAAAGGCGTTAGCATGTGGACGTTATGTGCTGTTCCAGTCTCTTCTGTACCTAAGGTCCATCACCGTTCCCTTTGGATCCCTACGTAATTCGGTGCTCTCCGATACACACGATCGATCAGCGGAGGAGTGGCACTCAAGCGTCAACTTTAGGTTACAATATCTCCGGATGTAATTAACATTTTACAATGCAACAAACTGCACTGATTACGTATTTGTTTATATGTTCAGATGTGCTAACAATACTAACGGGGTTCTATTTAAAAAAACGTATGTTTGTGTTAAAAAACATACTTCCGTGAATTTTTTTATGGTTTGTATTAACCAATTACACTAGCCCCTCTCCTCACGTTCGGTCTGTGGAATCGATTCGTCAGTATTTGATGTGGTTTACGAAATAAATCCAGCGGTAATGTTAGGTGACAGACTGCTAGCAACTACTTACTCGTACTACTACACAGTTCCTACTGCATACAACACTGCTCTCTGGTCTGAGATTCTCTTATAGCTTACATGTCGCAGGCAGCGTGAGAGCAATCCACCGAAATTACATCTGCTCGAGTGCGCTAGTAACAAATTCTTTAATCATGGACCTCTTACAACGGGTGAGAGATAACCTGGTCAATCCGGATAGTGGCTTCCAACTCAGCAGCGCGTGCAACACAACATTATCAAGAATGAGACGAGAGCGCACTGATGGAGGCTGGTCGGTGGCGGCGGACAGAATAAACAGGCCGCACCGAGACGAGACGCCAGGACCCGCTGCCCACGGCTCCCCCCCACCACGCGCCGGCACGCCAATTTCGCTCGCGCCTGATTGGCCTAACTGGCACCGAGGATGCAGAGAAGCCCGTGGTCCAGTGGCTATAAAGATCCGGACGAGACGTGAACTCTACTCTTCGCCTGAAGATTGTTGTTGTTGTTGTTGTGGTCTTCAGTCCTGAGACTGGTTTGATGCAGCTCTCCATGCTACTCTATCCTGTGCAAGCTTCTTCATCTCCCAGTACCTACTGCAACCTACATCCTTCTGAATCTGCTTAGTGTATTGATCTCTTGGTCTCCCTCTACGATTTTTACCCTCCACGCTGCCCTCCAATGCTAAATTTGTGATCCCTTGATGCCTCAAAACATGTCCTAAAAACCGATCCCTTCTTCTAGTCAAGTTATGCCACAAACTTCTCTTCTCCCGAATCCTATTCAATACCTCCTCATTAGTTACGTGATCTACCCACCTTATCTTGAGCATTCTTCTGTAACACCACATTTCGAAAGCTTCTATTCTCTTCTTGTCCAAACTGCTTATCGTCCATGTTTCACTTCCATACATGGCTACACTCCATACAAATACTTTCAGAAACGACTTCCTGACACTTAAATCTATACTCGATGTTAACAAATTTCTCTTCTTCAGAAACGATTTCCTTGCCATTGCCAGTCTACATTTTATATCCTCTCTACTTCGACCATCATCAGTTATTTTACTCCCTAAATAGCAAAACTCCTTTACTACTTTAAGTGTCTCATTTCCTAATCTAATCCCCTCAGCATCACCCGATTTAATTTGACTACATTCCATTATCCTCGTTTTGCTTTTGTTGATGTTCATCTTATATCCTCCTTTCAAGACACTGTCCATTCCGTTCAACTGCTCTTCCAAGTCCTTTGCTGTCTCTGACAGAATTACAATGTCATCGGCGAACCTCAAAGTTTTTACTTCTTCTCCATGAATTTTAATACCTACTCCGAATTTTTCTTTTGTTTCCTTTACTGCTTGCTCAATATACTGATTGAATAACATCGGGGAGAGGCTACAACCCTGTCTCACTCCTTTCCCAACCACTGCTTCCCTTTCATGCCCCTCGACTCTTATAACTGCCATCTGGTTTCTGTACAAATTGTAAATAGCCTTTCGCTCCCTGTATTTTACCCCTACTACCTTCAGAATTTGAAAGAGAGTATTCCAGTTAACGTTGTCAAAAGCTTTCTCTAAGTCTACAAATGCTAGAAACGTAGGTTTGCCTTTTCTTAATCTTTCTTCTAAGATAAGTCGTAAGGTTAGTATTGCCTCACGTGTTCCAACATTTCTACGGAATCCAAACTGATCTTCCCCGAGGTCCGCTTCTACCAGTTTTTCCATTCGTCTGTAAAGAATTCGCGTTAGTATTTTGCAGCTGTGACTTATTAAACTGATAGTTCGGTAATTTTCACATCTGTCAACACCTGCTTTCTTTGGAATTGGAATTATTATATTCTTCTTGAAGTCTGTGGGTATTTCGCCAGTCTCATACATCTTGCTCACCAGATGGTAGAGTTTTGTCATGACTGGCTCTCCCAAGGCCATCAGTAGTTCTAATGGAATGTTGTCTACTCCCGGGGCCTTGTTTCGACTCAGGCCTTTCAGTGCTCTGTCAAACTCTTCACGCAGTATCTTATCTCCCATTTCATCTTCATCTACATCCTCTTCCACTTCCATAATACTGTCCTCAAGTACATCGCCCTTGTATAAACCCTCTATATACTCCTTCCACCTTTCTTCCTTCCCTTCTTTGCTTAGAACTGGGTTGCCATCTGAGCTCTTGATATTCATACAAGTGGTTCTCTTCTCTCCAAAGGTCTCTTTAATTTTCCTGTAGGCAGTATCTATCTTACCCCTAGTGAGACAAGCCTCTACATCCTTACATTTGTCCTCTAGCCATCCCTGCTTAGCCATTTTGCACTTTCTGTCGATCTCATTTTTGAGACGTTTGTATTCCCTTTGGCCTGCTTCATTTACTGCATTTTTATATTTTCTCCTTTCATCAATTAAATTCAATATTTCTTCTGTTACCCAAGGATTTCTATTAGCCCTCGTCTTTTTACCTACTTGATCCTCTGCTGCCTTCACTACTTCATCCCTCAGAGCTACCCATTCTTCATCTACTGTATTTCTGTCCCCCATTCCTGTCAATTGTTCCCTTATGCTCTCCCTGAAACTCTCTACAACCTCTGGTTCTTTCAGTTTATCCAGGTCCCATCTCCTTAAATTCCCACCTTTTTGCAGTTTCTTCAGTTTCAATCTGCAGTTCATAACCAATAGATTGTGGTCAGAATCCACATCTGCCCCTGGAAATGTCTTACAATTTAAAACCTGGTTCCTAAATCTCTGTCTTACCATTATATAATCTATCTGATACCTATTAGTATCTCCTGGATTCTTCCAGGTATACAACCTTCTTTTATGATTCTTGAACCAAGTGTTAGCTATGATTAAGTTATGCTCTGTGCAAAATTCTACAAGGCGGCTTCCTCTTTCATTTCTTCCCCCCAATCCATATTCACCTACTATGTTTCCTTCTCTCCCTTTTCCTACTGACGAATTACAGTCACCCATGACTATTAAATTTTCGTCTCCCTTCACTACCTGAATAATTTCTTTTATCTCGTCATACATTTCATCAATTTCTTCATCATCTGCAGAGCTAGTTGGCATATAAACTTGTACTACTGTAGTAGGCATGGGCTTTGTGTCTATCTTGGCCACAATAATGCGTTCACTATGCTGTTTGTAGTAGCTAACCCGCACTCCTATTTTTTTATTCATTATTAAACCTACTCCTGCATTACCCCTATTTGATTTTGTATTTATAACCCTGTAATCACCTGACCAAAAGTCTTGTTCCTCCTGCCACCGAACTTCACTAATTCCCACTGTATCTAACTTTAACCTCTCCATTTCCCTTTTTAAATTTTCTAACCTACCTGCCCGATTAAGGGATCTGACATTCCACGCTCCGATCCGTAGAATGCCAGTTTTCTTTCTCCTGATAACGACGTCCTCTTGAGTAGTCCCCGCCCGGAGATCCGAATGGGGGACTATTTTACCTCCGGAATATTTTACCCAAGAGGACGCCATCATCATTTAATCATACAGTAAAGCTGCATGTCCTCGGGAAAAATTACGGCTGTAGTATCCCCTTGCTTTCAGCCGTTCGCAGTACCAGCACAGCAAGGCCGTTTTGGTTAATGTTACAAGGCCATATCACTCAATCATCCAGACTGTTGCTCCTGCAACTACTGAAAAGGCTGCTGCCCCTCTTCAGGAACCACATGTTTGTCTGGCCTCTCAACAGATACAGATACCCCTCCGTTGTGGTTGCACCTGCGGTACGGCCATCTGTATCGCTGAGGCACGCAAGCCTCCCCACCAACGGCAAGGTCCATGGTTCATGGGGGAGATAGCATGTAAGAAACTTGCTGAAACGTTGCTAGAGAACAACACATTGACTCGGCTGTCAACCCGAGTTTTGTCATCGAGATTCGCCGAGAAAGTCTGCATTCTTATATAACGCACCTCTACGTGGAGGACATATATTGCAGTGTCAAATCGCTGCAATAACTTCGGATCAAGAAGGCAAGTTTGCTTAGCAGACTCGCCTTCTTGCAACTTTGTCAGGACAACGACGTATTGCCGCAGTTCATACACCTGCAAGAACCAAACGCATCATGCAATGTGCCAGCTTGGCACTGGTGAGGGAGCACATACGCATCACACGGTCGGAACTCGACAAAATTGAACACGCCTTACTCGCATGCCATCTGAAACTGGCTACGACACTCTCACCTTTCACATGGAAGTGGATAGATGGCAATGCCTTCGCCTCCGGTGAACTATGCAAGCGGAAGGCCATCACGAAACAAAAAAAAAACAAGTTCCAGCGACTACCATTGTCTGCCTGACCACCAATGAACTGGATGAGGCGACAACGTCCGTGCTATCCTAACGATGAAATTTTTCACCGGTTCCGAGACATTACCAAAACTAGAGATCATTAGCAGCGTCGAACAGGCCATACGCGGGCTGCCGTCTGAAGCCGCTGAAGAGGTGAGGAAGGAGACCTGCAGAGTTCTACACAAAGCGAGAATGCCGAAATCCAACTTCTCGGCGGCGAAACGTAAGGCGATCCGCAGCGTCAAAGAAGATGAGGATGAAGTCATTCTACCAGCAGACAAAGGGAACGCGACGGTGCTGCTAAGAGCGGCTGACTACTGGCACAAGATTAATTCGCTGCTGCAGGACGAGGCTTACAAACAAGTGGAGAAGTCCCTACAACAGCTGTGACTAGAAAAACCATCGGTCTTCTCAACAACTCAGGTCTGAACCAGGACGTGATAGAAAGGCTTTACCCCAGAGCTCCGGTTCCACCACAGTTATACGGTCTCCCCAAGATACACAAGAGGGAGGAACCACTACGCCCGATAGTAGACACGATGAATTCTTCTACCTATGGTATAGCCAAACACCTGGCGTAACTACTTAGGCCGCTCGCGGGTAAATGTCCCCACCACATCAAGAATTCCACGGAGTTTGTTAAGACACTCAAGGAGTGGCGTCCTGACAAAAATGATATGATGGTCAGCTTTTACGTTACATCCCTCTTCACGAGGGTGCCGTTAGAGGACCCCTTGAAACTATTGGACAATCATTTCGACGAAGACACAGTGGAATTATTCCGCCATGCGCTCACGACCACGTATTTCCCATGTGGGGGCAAGGTTTACCAACAGGTGGTTGGAGTCGCTATGGGATCCCCACAGGCACCATGTATCGCTAATCTGTACATGGAATACTTCGAGGATATCGCCTTGAAAACAGCACGCCTTAAACCCAAGATCTTTTATCGGTACGTGAACGCTATTTTCGCGGTCTGGACGCACGGTGAGGACACTCTAATGGAATTTCTCAACCATCTGAACAGCATACACGAGAACATCGAGTTCACAATGGAATTGGTAAAGAATAGGTGTCCTACTCTCTCTCGATATCCTGTTAAAGAAGAAAAAGGACGGCACACTGGGACACTCGGTCTACCGAAAGTAAACACACACAGACCTGTACCTCAACGCCAACAGCTGCCATCATCCAGCACAACGGAAACCCGTGCTGACTACTCTTGTCCGCAGAGCTCATGACATATGCGACAAGGACAGTTTATCTACTGAAATTCAGCACCTGAAGAAAACATTCCAGAAGAATGGATACACTGAAACGCAGATTCGACGCGCTCTCAAGATGAGCAAGAAGAAGAAGAAGAAGGAGAAGGACCTAAAGGAAGAAGAAAACAGCAAAGGTCTCGCGTTCCTCCCGTACGCAGGGCCGCCTACGGCGAAGATTGCCTGGACACTGGAGAAGAACAAGATAAAAACCATCTCCCATCCTCCAGCAAAAATCAGAAATATGCTGGGCTCAATGAAGGACAACTTGGGTCTAAGAACGCCGGGTGTCTACAGTATATCCTGTGAATATGGGAAACAATACATCGGACAGACACAGCGTTACGTAACACAACGCATCTCTGGACATGTGAGAAGCGTCCGCCTCGGACAAAAAGAAAAATCCGCTGTTGCGGAGCACAGCCTCAGTATAGAACACACGTTTCAATTTGAAGAAACCAAGAGACTGTGTAGGGAGAAAAGTTTCTGGGACTCTGTTATTAAAGAGGCAGTGGCGGTACGGGTGAGTGACAACCTGGTCAGTCGGGATAGTGGCTTCCAACTCAACAGCGCGTGGAACACAACATTATGAAGAATGAGACGAGAGTGTACTGGTGGAGGCAGGTCGGTGGCGGCGGATGGAATAAACAGGTTGCACCGAGACGAGACGCCAGGACCCGGCGCCCACGGCTCCCATCCCCCCCACCTCCCCCCCCCCCCCCCACCACCACATTTCACCGCCGTGCCGATCCGCTCGCGCCTGATTGGCCCGACCGGTGCCGAAGATGCAGAGAAACCCTTGGTCCAGCGGCTATAAAGATCGGGACGAGACGTGAACCCGACACTTCGCCTGAAGATAGCAAGTAAGAAACTAGCTGAAACGTTGCTGGAGAACAACACATTGACTCGGCTGTCAAGCCGAGAAGATTTTATCACGGACGACTGATATCTGAAATCTATTATTTAGAAGTCGATAACAGTCGCTGCGTGCAACAGTCTTCTGAATGGAAGGTAAGCTGAATTGTCATTTATGTTTATTTAACAGGACCTGTCTGTTTTATTTTAACGTAATCCAACCAATCAGCACGAATAAAGATAGAGGCGCTTGTAGTTTAGGAAACTCACGGTCGTAAAATTTTCAGCAAATCCAATTCATTCTAATAGAATATTTCGTGTTCACACTTTTGAATATACCGAAGAAAAGTAGTATAACTGAGGAAACCTCAGTAGTTTTCTCTCTCACCGATGTAACTACGGTTTTTATGTCATCTAAAATGACGATTCGTTATTGAATCAGTTCAACACTGGATAATGTTTAGCAAAATAATTATTTTTCGTAATTACTTCCTCGCTTACATCACAGAGAAGCACCGTTTCAAATGTGATTTGGACAGGACCGTAATTATTGAACAATTCATTGTGTTGTATGTATAATGTTATTCACAATTGCATATTAATTATTGTTGTTTTTTTTCATGTGAATATGGGACACACATGAGAAAAGGAGAGATGTTTAAATGAATGGTGTAAGACTGTAACAGAGAACAATAACCGGGACAAAGAATAAAATTGTATAAAGAAATCTAAAATTTGTGGAAAGTCGAAATCGATGAAATCATAAAATTAGGTTGAAGTCACTTACAACAGCGCATAAGGTAATGCACTGTTACACTCATTCAGTAGTGAACTTCAATGTAGATTTTCGTAATGATGATACCTCTTTAAACTTGAGTCACACATTGTGTAGCAGTTTTGCTATTTCGGCCACATCACAGTTTTTTTATAATTATTCTGATCTCGTAAACAATTCACAGGAAGGCCGATATTTTTGGTTGAGTGCGCTCAATTCCTAATAGCTAAGCGCTTTCGTTTACAAAGAAATTCTTCTAGTCAATAACGTGGCGCTGCACACTAATACCATCTGTGACTTATTTACGTGTTAACTACAATTCGAACAGCAGCAGCGTTAATAAATTATCTTGTACATTAATATGCTAAAAAGTAGACGCCAGGTTACCATGGTGTAATCGTCAGACACAGAGACTGTATCAGATTAAGTACCAGAAGGAGAATTCGCCGATGAAAAAGGACATAACCTTCCCGCTTCAGCCAGTAAGGTAACATCACCTGCTGCATATGTTGCTATTGCTGCCACAACAGATTATGTTATAAAAATGCTCCAAAGACTAGAAACTGTGATAGGTGGTTTGACGAATGAACAACAATACACGTCAAAACAGACAGATAGTTCGGAAAAGATTTGAATACTAAGAATAAAAAGGAAGACATTTTGGCCAGTCAGGTTGTACACGTTACCGAACAGGCTAAAAAGCAAACCGAGCAGTTGAAAACCGAAGTTACTAAGCATGTAACCGAGATGTTATATGGAAATCTTGAGATTACGACAAATAAAATTTAAGTGTTGCGGAACGCTGTTAAGTGTATCCCTGAATCGGTAAAAGGAGTAGCTGCGACCTATGATACTTTACAGTAAGAATAAAGTGCTTTAAAATCAATATTTCCACAAATAGTAACACACGTAGAAGATCTTTCCGCAAAACGCGAAAAGAAGGTAGATAAGTTTTGTAACCACCCTGTTAAATTGTTAGAAACTTAGTCAGCAGGTTCTAACAATACCATCACTTGCAAAGTAAGTTAGAAATCAGATTAATAATGTTGCTCACGCAGCATATGTTCGCTTTATCGGGCAACAACAAAGTTATTGACTGCGGATGGTATCGTCAGAATGGAAATAATGAAGTCACTGTAAAAAAGTCATTAATTTTGTCACTCCTCTTGAATGGATTCCCACGTAGATTTCGTCGGAGTTGTTATGGCTCATCTTGTTGATTCTAGGGTGATTCCACTTTGACTGCTAGAAGTCCAGATCTGTATTTTAGCAATATTTGAAGACCTAAAAATGTGTTTTTCAGAAAATTCTTAATGATCAAACAATCCCAGATCAGAACAATGGTATGGTAGAATTAATTTTTGACTTGGTGTTCACGATCCACATTTTTATTAAATCTCCGGCACAAGAAAGTTTTCAGTCGACGCAGGCAGTTAAAACCTCATCCACAATGGCAAGTACAAGAAATGGTTAGCTTATTTGCAAATGCAGTTATTTCCGCGCTTATTTTGTTAAGTTCCAATTTTAACTGAAAATCCCTAATTTGGTACGGTTTTAGATGTCCTGGAGAAAATAATTTCTGTAAAATATTTTGTATATTTCTAAAAAAAATTTTGATAGATATCTGATTCCGTCAGAATTTATCCAGCAGCATACTTTTTGAAATATCTTACATAAGTACCTTATAATAGCAATGGCGTACACCATGTGGATGTGGGCTTTGGTTTCATTGACACTTTCTCTGTCTCTTCATGCATACTATCACTGGCTTGTTTACCTTCTAAGCTTGTGAAAATCCCGTTCAAATACATCCATATCTGAGTCTTTTGCAGAGAAAGAATTTGTATATATACTTTGAGAACAGCAGTTATTATTCCATGCGTCAGTCAGTTAAAAATCATGTGTATGGACCTATTCCCATTTACAAATTTCTGTACGTCTCGAAAGAGAGTGGAAAATACGCAGCAATGGTAATTTGTACTGCATTTACGAACAACAGTACTTTGGTGTACACGTCATTGCTATTCTATCGATCTCATGTGAATGTGAAACGAGAAAAAATGATGACCCAATTTTTTATAATGAAAATATAAAAATTAACTGTAGCAATTGAATATGCACACACTAAGGATGTCAAGAAGGTAGCGTTGTTACCTTATGAGAGGTCGCAAGCTTCCATAATTTTCGAATGCTTCACCTCGAAATTTTCCAAAGTCTTTTATACCACGTAAAGCAATATTGTGCCTTCCGCAGAAAATTGTGGTTTTAAAAACGGGACAAATTTAGTATACAATTAGTGAATATTATTTGTTTATTTTGCATTTTCGTTGCTACATTATATGTTTAAAAAGCAATTCAATAAATAAATACTGATTCATCTACGTGACTACTATTTTTTGGCAGTTATACATGGTATATTAACACTTATTTGAAAACGCAAACAAATTAGAAAAATAAATGTGGTAAAAATTAGTTCTAACACAACTCTTGCGATGCTTCTTAACCGGTTGTTTGACACATTGTTGACACTTTGTGACCTTGGTTCATACAGCAGGCAGTAAACTTTTGGGCATCAATCTAAATCTTGAAAAGTAAAGGTCCCGTGCAGTTACTACAAATAACCGTTCAGTTGAAACTGAAAAGTTTGGAGTTGTTAATGTATTCAAAGTTTAGCTTCATAGATTCGTGTCAGTGTAGAGAATACAGACGGTGTCAGTCAAAATTATATGGAGTGTGTAGTGGATTTAGTTGTTAAATTTAATACAGTAGTAGCTCATGAAAAACATATGAACAGGGAATCGCTATTAACAATTTCCTTAAGCAGTCTTTACATAAATTTATTAGAGGCTTGTGGCCAGAACCTGCTTGTAATGAAAGCAGTTCTCAGACTGATGAGTCCACAATAGCTCCATGACTTTCATATACTAGCAAAGTGGTGTTCTGACGAATGTAATTTTTGATGTATACCTTTAAGAGCAGTTTCTTTTGGAAACAGGACACACTTCACCTAAAAGGTACCCTTTTTAACGGAGCTGAATGCAAGCCACGGAAACAACTCCAACCATAAAAGTCGGAAATCCCTGCAAGCAGATAACATTTCCAGTAAACATCCGTAATAGGTTTTCAAATCTCGAAATGAATGACCTCTAATAAAATGCAAATAATATAAAACTAATTGACACCCTACTTTTCCTTTCCTAATGTGATTACAGCTGGAAAATTATATGTCTCGCTAGGTATCCACCAGTTTGTTAGGAGCTTTATACTGCTGGGTTTTCCAACACAACGATGAAATTTGGGTCGCTACTCCTCTCTTTGCATTTGCGCCTTTTTACCTGGATCACTGAATTCCGGGTGTTTCTTTTATAAGTCAGTACTAGTACTTGAAGACGGTTATGCTATATTAATCCCTATATGTGAACTTTCTATGTCACAGAAGAATCTGTTCTTTCAGCTTCTTAGCAAACAGTTTAGTGAAAGGTAAGTGTCATTTTTCCTTTCTCCTTTCCATTCATATTGAAACTTGCATGTCATTTTTCATAACTGCATTTACTTCAACAGTTCATAGAGACAGGCTGGGTTGTTTGAAATATTTGCCATTCATACATCCCTTTCGCATTATGACACAGAATTAACACACTCGCACAAACCTTTTAAGACTCAAACACTTCATACGACCACGCACAGACAAACGACTTGTCTGTAACGTTCTCTGTATCACTACTACTATGCTTTAGATGAAGTTCCTAGGCGAAATAAGTCGGCTCACCTTTTTGAAAGGAGGTTGTAAGGGGTCCGTAGGCCCTTACTATAAATTTGCACTCGGCACAGGTCGATAGGGCGAACAATCGATTGTGTCGTGTTGCGAGAGCGAGTGTGGAGTTGACTGAGTGCCATGTTGCGGGTAGAGGTGTGTGGAGGCCAGTTGTTGTAATGCAAGGCTTTAACGGAGAAGGGAGTCGCCATCGCCGTGGTTAGACCCCTTTGTACTAGAAATAATCCCGGGAAAGCGAAGAAGTATCATTACGGAAGTGGTCAGTGACATTTCTAGTGCCGATATTTTGGTTTCGCGTCTACCGCGCCGGCATCACCTTGGATTGCAGTGTTGGATTGCAGTGTTGGATGCAGTGATGGACTAGTGTGTGATGATAATGGAAAATGAAGAAGCCTGTGCTGAGATTAGCCGTAATTAGATATGTACGACGAAGGCAGTGACTGTCTCCTACCTTTTGTGTTTTTTTGAGACGAATATAGGTTCGTAATTAGTGAAACTGTGTTGGTGTTTTTCTTGTTACCAGACATTTCATTATTACAGTATTGAGAAGGACGAACTGGAAAGTAACAACTTCCGCAGCAGTCAATTCCGATTGACACCCCCATTAGGTACACGGTCACATTAATAATAATTATTGGGCTGCTATTCGATCAGGTCAGGTCGGGATAAACAAATGGAGGTGTTACACCTTGGCTTACCGTGAAAGGACAAGTACAATCTTCAGACGAATCGTAAAAAACAATAGGCAATTTTATCTTGCTTAACGTGAGAAAATATTTTTCCGATTTCGGATGAAGACAGAGTATAAACTTTAAAATCGCGACAAGAAACAGTGCATTTTGAACAATACGAAGTAATAGCATCTTACGATTGTGAACAAACTGTTTTTTCGCCATATTAGATGAGAGTAGTAGTGTCGATAAACTGTGCTATAAAGTGCAAACGCGTAAATCCGCACGAAACACTGTGAAAAGTGAACACCAAAGAAAGACACGTGTGAACATTACAACAACAAAACGAGCCAAGAATTCTTCACGAAAGCTTTTAAAGAAGTGTTTAGTAGTAATATTATGACCGAAATTGCTTTTTGAATAAAGAAAATCTAGCAACTTCATGTGGACCCATAAATTGTTATGCAGGCGACAATTTATGTGGCGACGCAATTGTTGAATGATGTCACGCAGACCCATGCAGCTGCGGCGCCAAAGAGCTTCGATCCACGAGGTGATTTCACACGTCATCCCAACTACCTGTGCAAGGAGTAGGTCAGGCGCAGATGCACTACACTGTCAGCGATCAGCACGACTTCGAGACACCGAGCGCCAACCCGGCATCTAGTCGCCGAACTACAAACTACGCCCGCCAGCAGCGCCACGGAACGGCCAACTGAGAACTACGACGACTCGACACAAATCTTCAGCACGACTTCACGTGGCTCCGGCGGCAGTACAGCGCCACGCCCACTTCAAACGTCAAAGCATCTCGACTCGTGGTAACGTCAGTTGGTGAGTGAAGACAACTGGTTAGCATAACATTAAATTGCAATATACTGTCTTCACGATAAATAAACAATTTTAAACTGTGTTTCACCTTAGGAGAAGTGCCCAATTACAGTAATTTCCGAAAAGTTTGCGAAATATACTCTGAAATATAGCATACTTATTTATGCATACTGCGCTGTCTAAATGGTGATCATACAGATACGCTCACTGTTGTTGGAGATTTTACCTTTATAGATTTAATGAATGGTGTGATTTGTCTTATTTAAAACATTTTACATAAACTGTGTATGTGAAAATTGATATTTGAAATTATTAGGTTTTGAGAGTCGTTATGTTCAGTACTCATACGTATTGTATCCATTTTGGGATTAACTGAAGATACTACAGTTACTGTTTGATTAGTTTAGTGGTAATTAGGAGTGTTTTGGGTTACTAGAGGTTATTTTATATTACTTGCCTGTGCATTAAAAATAAACCAAACATGTCTACTGAAGATAAGCAGGTTTGTGAGGCTGTAGTTGAAAGGAAAGGGCTAGGACAGGAAGACAGAGATGATTCAGGAATCAGTGATTATGGATTGTCATTAGAAAGCCCATTAGCACATTCAACTAGTTACCCTGAGACACCGGGACAAACGACGAGAGATAAGCCAGTTTCAAAGGGTGCAGATATGCGGTCGATGTTGGCAGACTTGCTAAAGGAAACCAAGGCAACAATAAAGGAAGGTTTACAAGAAGCTAGATAAAGGGAAGAAATATTCCGCAAATCATTAGAGAAATGTTTACAAGAAACTAGAGAAAGGTTTGAAATATTCTGCAAATCATTAGAGAAAAGTTTACAAGAAACTAGAGAATCATTAAAGGAGGATTTACAAGAAACCAAAGAAAGCTCAGAAAAATCATTTAAGGAAACTCTAGCACAAGAGATCAAAACATCGCAAATGAAGATAGAATATAATCTGAAGAAGGAAATGCAGGAGTTACAAGAACGACTGAAGATGGACATCAACGAGAGTGAGAGTAAGCTACAGAAGAGTATGGACCAAGTCCAGGGAGACGTGGAGAAGATGGAAGGAAAGTTAACAAAAAAGATAGAAGACGATATTGAAGAAACTAAAGCCGAATTGCGAGAAAGGATCACCGAAGTGGGAACAAATTGCAATCATCGAATCGCCGAGGTGACGCAGATGCAGAAACAATGCAATGATGTGGTTAAGGGGATAGGAGATAGGCAAAACCAACTGGCTGTCAATCTGAGAAATGCTAGGCGTGCAACGAGAAGAGGATAACAAGAGGGTTGCAATGGAGGTCAGGCAATTACAACAGGGAGTGCAACAATTGGAGAGCAAGACAGAAGAAATTGCTAAACGAACTAGCAATGCCACTTCAACCGTTGGGGAAGGTAGAGTCGTTACCTTGATGAGCTGTGATAATCGGTACGTCCAAAATAATACAGGGCAGAAATTTAAACCGAAAGGAGGGTTGCACCCAATGATATTTATGAAATGGTTAAAAGGAGATTTCCCAGCACATTTTAAAGACGCAGACAAGATTCAATTTGCAATAGATAGGATGGAAGGTGAGGCCTTCACTTGGGGAGTCAGGAAGAAGGAAGGGACTACTAGTTATGATCAGTTTGAAGGGGAATTCTTGAAGAAATACTGGTCCAAAAGTCATTAGTGTGCAGCACTTGAGGACCTACTACACCGCAAGTCACATAATACATGGAGAGGAACGTTGAGAGAGTTTGCCGAACATTTGTGGGAATTGAACGAGACCTTGGAACAACCCCTGATTGATGACATAATGATATCAGCGATAAAAAGAAGATTGAGCCGGAGAACGCAAGAAACTGTATCCGGGAGCCTAATTAAAGATGGGGAGGCCTTGATGGAGATACAGGAACAGTTGGAATCTGTTCGATCACAGGAACACAATCAAGCTAATGATCAAAACCGAGAGGGAAGTAGTGACCAAAGGAATCATTTTAATAATTCGTCTGATTGTAGAGGAAGAGGTGGTGGCCATAAGTATAGGAACCATGGTGGTGAACGGCAATGGAGAAATGATTGGAGAAGAAGTGAAGAACCAAGAGATCATGAGAGAGGAAGGGATAGGCGAATGAATGACACAGTGCATATAGAAGAGGTGGACAGACCGGAAAACTGAATGACACTCCAGATGAGGTCCGGTCAGGAGTGACAAGGACCAGAATAAACCTACTAAGACATGTTTAGAACATTTAGTTGTTAAACAGACATTTGAAAAAGGGGAATGTTTATTTGCATTGTATTTTCTGATGTATTATAACTAGAGCTTCATATTTCATATCGACGATTACCTGAGAATGGGTGTAAAACCTGTAACAACTAATTTGTAATATAATAACTCATATGTCATGTGTTCAAGCAATAATTTTTGATTGTATGTTGTGTGTGACATTCAATATGGACTATAGAGGATTATTGCTGCTTGATAAAAAATTGTGATTTGGACAATGCCATGCTTGTGAGATGTAATAAACTTTTGTAGAAAATTATAGTGGAGGCAGCCCACTACCGGAGTCGAGGGATTATTTGGTGAATTGTAATTTCAGTAATTATTTACACTGTGTGTTTTGTTCAGATGTAATAATATTTAATTTCTTTGCCTATTCTTTTACGCCAAAGAAGTTTTCGAGGGCGGGGATGTAATGGGTCCACAGACCCTTACTATGAATTTGCACTCGGCACAGGTCGATAGGGCGAACAATCGATTGTGTCGTGCTGCGAGAGCGAGTGTGGAGTTGACTGAGTGCCATGTTGCGGGTAGAGGTGTGTGGAGGCCAGTTGCTGTAATGCAAGGCCTTAACGGAGAAGGGAGTCGCCATCGCCGTGGTTAGACCCCTTTGTACTAGAAATAATACCGGGAAAGTGAAGAAGTATCATTACGGAAGTGGTCAGTGACATTTCTAGTGCCGATATTTTGGTTTCGCGTCTACCGCGCCGGCATCACCTTGGATTGCAGTGTTGGATTGCAGTGTTGGATTGCAGTGTTGGATGCAGTGATGGATTAGTGTGTGATGATAATGGAAAATGAAGAAGCCTGTGCTGAGATTAGCCGAATTAGATATGTATGACGAAGGCAGTGGCTGTCTCCTCCCTTTTGTGTTTTTTTGAGACGAATATAGGTTCGTAATTACTGAAACTGTGTTGGTGTTTTTCTTGTTACCAGACATTTCATTATTACAGTATTGAGGAGGACGAACTGGAGAGTAACAACTTCCGCAGCAGTCAATTCAGATTGCCAGCCCCATTAGGTACACAGTCACATTAATAATAATTATTGGGCTGCTATTCGATCAGGTCAGGTCGGGATAAATAAACGGAGGTGTTACAAGGTAATGATAAAAAACTATACTACAGCCATTGTCATGCTAACTGTTGTATTGCAATTTTGAAATGTACACGACTGCAACAATCGTAGTTCACATAGCGCCAATAATTTTCGGGAATTGTACTTCACTATGGGACTTAACATCTTAGGTCATCAGTCCCCTAGAACTTAGAACTACTTAAGCCTAACTAACCTAAGGACATCACACACATCCATGCCCGAGGCAGGATTCGAACCTGCGACCGTAGCGGTCGTGCGGTTCTAGACTGAAGCCTCTATAACCGCTCGGCCACTTCAGCCGGCGCTCCGCTATCGCTAAACTGTTATTCCACATGAAAATATTTGAAATACAGAAAGGTGCACTTGAAATTTTGTAACTTATTTCCTCAGAATTGGCTGTCTTTGGTGCTTTAACTCTTCTGTGAGCGGTCACCCTCCAGTTGTACCACTAATTTACCTTTGCTTATCCCCAATGAATTGCTAAGGTCGTGCCTTCCTCTTGCGAGGATATCATTTAATGTAACCTACCGAGATAGCGGAAACGCGACTCTGAAATAAGGTCATTAGGGCTAATGCGTTGCTTTGTTTGTTTGCTATAAAGAATGGGTCGATACGAATTGAGTCCGAAGTTGTAGTCATGAATGACCAGTGATCTAATTCCGGTCGCAATGATTTAGAATTCCCAGCTACCTCTACTTGAAAACTGTATGTTCCAAGGCGAATTTTACACTCAAAAATGATTTTAAGTAATGGCTGTTTTTGCCAATTCACTTTTGAAGAATTGAAATAAAGTATTAAATGATTCGCATTACTCTCTATAATTCCATTGACTGGAGATTCTGTGTGACTCTTCCTATCTACAGTTCAGCTGAAGTAAGGATGCAAAATACTTAACGAACTGTCTTACCAAACTGCTTTCTTCATTGACAACACACACATGTTACACCGAACGAACTGAAAATTCACTTCCAGTAGCTAACTGTGTCCAAAGCTGTCTTAAATAAGTTTATCGATGAAAAATCCCGAGATAAATCACTCCGAGCTAGTTCTTCACTTTTTAATGTTGTTGTAGGTGATTACTCTGATATGATAGGACAAGGGTTTGAAGATTACGATCGCTTTATTTCGTCTTGTCCACTCCACGTTACCTCTACAACTAAAATTATTCGTTACTTTTCTTCTATGAGAGAGGTAGTAACGTTTAGTCCATTTTGTTCTGTCCCGAAATAGCCCAGACACAGTCTTTTCCACATAAATTATCGCTTGTATGGCTGTGTCCCGAGATTGGAGGCAACGGAAGCTAATTAGCTCCGACTTCCTTGGGCGATCTACCACACAGAAAACTTTACGCAAATATAGATTTAGTAATGTTATGGAACTGCTCACCATCTACTCCCCTTTACAAGAGTTGTAGCCTCTTATAGTTTCGTGAATCTTCTTCTGCTGCTTTTCATCAACATCTTTATACCTGAAAATCATTTCCTTGACATTCAGTCATGACCAAGAATGACCATCAAGAATAAAAGCATTTTGCTACTAGAAAATTTGCGTAGTATCCACTATAAAACCAAACATATTTTGGGGGGGAGGAGGGAGAGTCCACGGCACTCCTCGACCCCCCCCCCCCTCCCTCCTTTCGCGTGGGCTTGCTCATACACTGAAACGCCAAAGAAACTGATATAGGCATGCGTATTGAAATAAAGAGGTATGTACACAGGCAGAATACAGCGCTGCGGTCGGCATCGCCCTTATAACACAAGTGTCTGGGGCAGTTGTTAAATCGGTTACTGCTGCTACAATGACAGGTTCTCAAGATATAAGTGACTTCGAACGTGGCGTTACAGACGGCGTACGAGCGATGGGACACAGCATCTCCGAGGTAGCGACGAAGTGGGGATTTTCCCATACGACCCTATCACGAGTGTACCGTGAATATCAAGAATTTCTCCCTCAAATTAAGGCTGATATTTCGTACCAGTAGACTTTTTGGCCACATATGCCTTCTTTGCTGTGATAGTTTTTCTTTGTACCCGCAATACTTCGCTCGTAGCGCGTAATTTATGTTTCAAAATGTTTCGTCTGGTACGTTTGTGAAGCTCTCGATGGCACAGTTCATCTGTACAAGGAACTTTCTCCGTCTAAATAAATTACTGTGCCACAGTTATCATAAGCTTTTGGGTAGGTGTGCAGTCAGTACTGTGGGTGAGAGCGACGGGGGCGGGGGAGCGGCGGATGCGGCTGTTATCAACAGGAATTCAGGTATAGGGCAAAGTTCGGCTGGCGGGTCCACCGGCCAAGTTGGGGCCAGTTGGCGCTTTCCTGCCTCGCGAGGCCAACTCGGCGCCCGGGAAACACAGCAGACCACTTTGGAGTTAACTCGTAAACGCTGCTGGCGTCGTGTCGCGTCGACTCTGTCCGGCAGACACAGAAGCGACGCTCCGTTGGTGCCGCTGCCGGGTCTGCTGCAGCGACCGTCTGCTGTGCGTGAGCCGAGCGCCGCAACAGCTGTAGAACACGAGGCAAGTAGTCGCCAATAAAAGTGGCCTCTCACGTATTACTCGGCAAGGCGACCTGGTTACCCGGCCTAGCAGGGACCATGTGCAGTCACATTCTGGTGATAACTAGGGAGCATTCATACCTCTAAGTGTGAGCGCGAAAAGCGACTTCGGAAAACATCTATTACGGAAGCCGTGCCAGTTGACTGTAAACGTCACTAATATCTCTGAAAATGAGAAACATAGAAATGCGCTAATTTCAAAAGAGAATCCGAGGGAATGTGCATATAAATGCTGAAAAAATTTAAGTAAGTCAGTGATGAGCAAATTACTTCGGGACAGAAACGATGGCGAGTGAATCGGCATTCAAGTACTAGCTCCCAAACAGAATTAGTATAGTGCACAACAAATATTTCATTTACGACATAGACAAACATCTTTTTAGACAGCAGATTTTGGCGACATTATGAATGGTAGAAGGACATACAATCTTCGCCAATTTAAAACGCAGCGAATAGTACCAGTCTTTACGTGTGGACAACAGGAGATACCAGCAAAAAGAACATATTGCTTTACATTCTTTACCAAAAAGTGAAGCATCAGAATTTCTGCGGCCTCTGGCGTATTTAGGCGAATACTAGCGAATGAATGTTGCAATGTGACAGTGTGCGTAGAGAATTGTCAAACAAAAGGGTCAGGGAACGTTTCTATATTGTGAATGCCAAGTTTATGACTATTACAGGAAAACCTCCGACTATCTCGTAAAAATGATCAGGAAGAAATTAAAAATACCTGCACACAGGAAAAGCCCAAGTTTAGACATTAATTAAAGAGCACCCTTCTTCCCGTCTTCATTCCACTGACAAAATTTTGCAATAAAGTATTTCCCTCTTACTACTGCCATGCCATACAGACATAAAACCTTTAACATTGGTCTTGAATCCTTCAAAGAATAAGGTCAATAATCGTAATAGTTCAAAGATCTAGCTCTCTAATCCGAAGTAACACTGCTTGATGCCTCACCTGCTAATAAATGAGAGTCGTGTGTCATCTAGCCCTTCCACATGACGCTACTTGGACGAGATGCACGTCAGTTTCGATGGTATTATACTCAAAAATTTAATTTTTTACCTTGAATCCAACCTGAGATCTTTGGATTATTAGCCTCAATTGCCAACCATTTTTTATTTCTTACACTACCTTTCTGAAGCCAAACGCTCTACCTTTTCTCCCTTCTTAGCTTTTCTTGTTTTGTTTTAAAGAGACGTAATTTTTGTTGTTTATGTAAAACAAATTTCTTCATAACTGTGACTTAAATGAGGAGCAAATTTCTTTTCATTTCGTGGATCTGAAATAGAAGTAATAACATAGTAATGCTGCTTGATGTCTCTTGGAATGTGAGGTAATTTCTGTTTCTTCTGAATTCCTTTATGTGTTTGTTTGGTCTAAAAATGAAATTTATGCTTCTTTATAAATTCTGAAATTTTGTCTAAATCTCATAACTTGACCATCTATAGAAACGGAAGTTCTTGTTTCTTGTTAAGGAAACAGAATTAAATAAATAAAGTTCTTATTGTTCGTTGTAATTTTTTTCTTATTACCACTTTCATCCTACGTATAGCATGTAAACTGCATTTGAAATGGAAGTAGCATGACAGGTAAAAGTATTAATCCTTAATACAAAATAAAAGATAGAGGGCACAGCATTGTTCGAAAATCCAAGTCCAGAGATACAATGGTCTTGTGTAGTTGGAAGAACTGGTTTGGTAGTTTGGTTCTGCCTACGAGTCATGATGTAATGTCGTTACTCTACACTTAAATTCCGTTGAATTCGATGTTTCTGGAGTTGTGATATTATGTTCGTAATGGCCCAGCTGCCAAGTTACCACTTTTGATCAGGCGTTACAACGTCTTATAGCTTCAGTTACTGCATTACCGTCCTCACTATTTATGCAAGTTTTAGTTATGCCCATTCCCAGGTTAAGAGTGCATTGTCATAATGTGTGAATCGGTGTATTGGGGTATCGTCTTTACTGTACTTGTCGCAATTCGGGCAATACTCAAGATGTAGAGCTTCGTCCGCACAGGAATCATTCCACTAATGTCTATATACCATGTTGTCCTAAAATCTGACATAATATGGTTGTTCTGAATGTTCCTTCAAATCTCAGACCAATAGACATTAGTGCACTTATCTTGCATTCTGTTAACCTCTGACCTTCACCACCAGACAGCATGTTCAACTTGCTTTAGTGGAAGTGACATTAGTATTTACTCTTGTGACATTAGCTTTTAGTGTTGTGACAATAGCAGTCAGGAAAAATTGTGTATCATGCCAGAAAAGTATACTGACTATACTGGAGGAGAGATGAAACATGCTTTGATGGGCGAAGAAACTGAAAATATAATAAAATCTGCCGTTCGTTTCGAGCAATCTGTCACTGTCGTCTACAACTAAAACAGCAGACGACCAATTAACAGACACAGTTTGAAAAGCGCCTAGCCTTTCCCAGTCTCACGCTTTCCATTGAAATGGTACAGTACCACCCGACATTGAAAATAGGTACAACATACTTCATTATTTTTGTCAGAACAACACATTTTTTTTGTAAAATAACTCAATTTCAATTAATACAGAGAAGCCGGATACCAGTGTGGGAAAGAATGACAATTTATTTATTTAATTGATCACATGTTCACTCCCACAAGGTAAATCCCTACATCCGGTTTGGTGAGATCTGTGAAATGAATGAATGTATGGTCGTCTGCTAACCGCAGATAGTGAATGTGAATATATGATCATCTTTGAGACGATCCTTTGGCCACCTTTGGTGGGACCAAAGAGATGAAATTCACCTGAGCTTTGAGCGCCTGAAATGTGGCTGACCAATACGGAGCAAGGTGCTCCCCCACTTCAGCAGAGGTGCGGGAGGACCTGAAGAACGGCCACGTTTCGGCACTCTGCCGCTGGATCTTGTGCTGTTAAGACCTGTTTTAGTTGTGCTCCGTAAAGACAAAAGAGTGGAGACATAATATGCATGTGGAATATTTAAGAGTAGTTTGAAATAATAATTTCTCTATTTCAGGAACTTTTGTGGGGAGAATTAAATGTCAGGCAGGTAATATTAATGGGATTGTAGTAATCTTCGGAAGTGACCAATGGTCACAATGAAACCCCGTGTAGCAATAAGTTGAAATACTTCCGTGTGCTTAAGTTAAGCTGAGTTACTAGCGAGTGTACCATAAGTTGAAATATTTAAGAAATGGCGTGTGTAGGACTTAAAATTAGAGACGAGTACTTCCACATGGTGAGTACTGTGTGAGTCTCAATCTGTGTATGAGACAAAGGATAAAGAGAAGTACTCGTCCATGGAATCAGTTGAGGACTCGCGTGTGTGATGAATATGTTCTTAATATTACTTTGCGTGATATGATTCCGTGTGACGCAAGATTCAAAATCTGAGAGAGAAGCAAGGTGAGTCGGCCGTCTACCCAGCAACGCCACTTGGCTTGCATTGCACGGGAAGACGTGCATATATCTCCAGAGTTCATAGTAGGAAAGTAGAATTACAAAGTGGGGCAGTGTCGTGTGAAACTGGGATAAATACTAATTGAAGTGGGAGAGCTGAAAGTGATAGTGTTGTGACTATTTTTGTATTGTATTCCATGTTGTAGTACGGTGTATGTCATGTAATTGGAGCGGGAATAAGTGCTGTTTGTTGGAACTTACAACTTTTAATTACACCATGAACTGAAAGGAGAGAAGCGTGGGTAATAGTAGTTGTAGGGCCGTATTTGGACGAACAGATTCGTGTGGATGGTACTCTGAGAGTGACTATGACATTTGTGTTTAATGTGAGATACAGTTTACTGTTCAGTGCGTGTTCAAAATGCCGATTTGAGTGACTTAAAGACTGTCGTCCGGGTAACCATAGGAGAGCTTTGATACCGAGACAGTGTTTCTGGGGAACCTGTCAGCAACTTTTTTGACCCCAAGAAAATCACAGAATGAAATGATTCCGTGTGACTCGCAAGATAGGGAATAATGTATTTGTACTTGTAGTTGTGTAAATTATTTTTATATGTTTCATTCCTGAAGGGACAGCAAGTGTAACTGTATTTCATTAACATTTGTGTTTAGAATAGTTAGTGTTCTTTTTGTTTGTTCTGGGCTACCAGTTCACGTAGCATGTCTATTAGAAAATTTGGTACAATGATGCTTTAATTATTAGCCAGTGGCGTAATACTAACGTAGCGGCTCTTGTTGCATAGGTCAGCAAGGTTGTCACAGGGGACAAGAGTTTGCATTGCACAACAAATATCGAAATTAATTGATGGATTTTGATGTCGTGGACAGTAATGATCTTGTTGGTGTGTTGACTGAGGCCACTTATTTGCAGTATCACAGTGGTGATATTTCACATTAATGTGTAACGAAGGCTAGTCGAAATGCAAGTTCTTGTCGTCCAACTGTGTAACAACAGAGAAATGAGCAGTAGATTAAGATACGAGAGCTACTGGTGGATTCAAGCACTTATTGCTAAAGCACTTATTGCTAAACTATTTACTGCGTTTATTGTTCAAAGTTGATGGACTGACTGGCTCAGCAGCAGGTATTTGTCCTGGTGGACAAGGATAAGGTTTAACTCACAGTCGAGTAGTGGTGGCAATTTCTTAAGTGATGATAGTTAACGAGGTATGACATGATGTCTTAGGTTGAGTATATTACGTAACCAGTATGTAACTTGTGGTATATTTCATTGTTTTTCTTCTCAGTTTTATTTCTCTATAGGTTTGATGGATATTTTAGAGTACTGATATGGAGCCTGACTTCTATGTGTAACTTGTGTACGAAATTTTTTCTTTTGTTGATTTTGTTTTGTATTTAGACATTGCCGTGTAAAGATTATTACAATGCAATTTATGAATGTCAGATTACTTGTCCTGTGTTTGGACGGTGAGCTATTTAAAATTTCATGAGTACAATTAGTATTTTTTTTATTTGTCATAGAATTAGTGAAGTTTGGATTACTCATAAATATAACGAAGATCCCAGTAAATAAGCAAATTTTTATCTCAACATTATTTTTCATTCGTATGATGTAATGTTTTATTTGTCATGTGGATTGTTGTAAATTTGTATGTGTACGTTACTCCGGATTGTGGAGAGTACAATAATGCAACAACTGTGTCAATAATGTGGTAAAGTAACAGCATTTGGTTGTCTATTTGAGGTCACCAGGGGCTAAGGTCTCCTCCTGGTTATTTTGATGACTTGCTACGTTTGTTCTAATACAGTTTTCTTAAAAAAATGTTCGGAACTACCCTCGCATTGCAAGGATGGTACCATGCCATTTTTTTCTGCATGGGTAGCCGGTGGAGAAAGGGTACAGTACCACCCGACATTGAAAATAGGTACAACATACTTCATTATTTTTGTCAGAACAACACATTTTTTTTGTAAAATAACACAGTTTCAATTAATACAGAGAAGCCGGATACCAGTGTGGGAAAGAATGACAATTTATTTATTTAATTGATCACATGTGCACTCCAACAAAGTAAATCCCTACATCCAGTTTGGTGAGATCTGTGAAATGAATGAATGTATGGTCGTCTGCTAACTGCAGATAGTGAATGTGAATATATGATCATCTTTGAGACGATCCTTTGGCCACCTTTGGTGGGACCAAAGAGATGAAATTTACCTGAGCTTTGAGCGCCTGAAATGTGGCTGACCAATACGGTAGCAAGGTGCTCCCCCACTTCAACAGAGGTGCGAGAGGACCTGAAGAATGGCCACGTTTCGGCCCTCTGCTGCTGGATCTTGTGCTGTTAAGACCTGTTTTAGTTGTGCTCCGTAAAGACAAAAGAGTGGAGAAATGGTATGCATGTGGAATACTTAAGAGTGGTTTGAAATAATAATTTCTCTATTTCAGGAACTTTTGTGGGGAGAATTAAATGTCAGGCAGGTAATATTAATAGGATTGTAGTAATCTTCGGAAGTGACCAACGGTCACAATGAAACCACGTGTAGCAATAAGTTGAAATACTTCCGTGTGCTTAAGTTAAGCTTAATTACTAGTCTGTGTACAATAAGTTGAAATATTTAAGAAATAGTGTGTGTACCATAAGTTGAAATATTTAAGAAATGGGGTGTGCAGGACTTGAAATTAGAGACGAGTACTTCCACGTGGTCAGTACTGTGTGAGTCTCAATCTGTGTATGAGACAAAGGATAAAGAGAAGTACTCATCCATGGTATCAGTTGAGGACTCGCGTGTGTGATGAATATGTTCTTAATATTACTTTGCGTGATATGATTCCGTGTGACGCAAGATTCAAAATCTGAGAGAGAAGCAAGGTGAGTCGGCCGTCTACCCAGCAACGCCACTTGGCTTGCATTGCACGGGAAGACGTGCATATATCTCCAGAGTTCATAGTAGGAAAGTAGAATTACAAAGTGGGGCAGTGTCGTGTGAAACTGGGATAAATACTAATTGAAGTGGGAGAGCTGAAAGTGATAGTGTTGTGACTATTTTTGTATTGTATTCCATGTTGTAGTACGGTGTATGTCATGTAATTTGGGTATGTGTGGTTTGCATGGGAGAGTAGCAAGGTAGTTTCAAAAGATTAGTGGGTTATGCATGTTCCTTTTGTACTGCTCGGTCTGGAGGAAAGTTTCGTGATGATGATTGTGAGAGTCGAAGTGTGAGAAATAATAAAAGATCCACCATCCTATCCAGAAAGTGCACTGTAGCGTTAAATAATTACGAGACCATAAGGTAGAGAATCACCAATGTAAAGCCATGCCCACTGGGCGGAATTTCTCATGTGTTATTGTTGTAGGTTATAGAATTTGTGTGTTTAGGTTATAAAATTTATCGGAATAAATAAGATAGTGAAAAGAAAAAGATTGGTGGACGGTTCCTTCGAATTGTATGTTGTCATGATGTCCCGAATTTATAATGTGTGCGCCATTCATAAGTTCCGCCACCCTTATGACTGAGGAAAGTATCCCGCGGAGGCCACAGTGGGTGGTTTCTTCTCCTCAAGGGCTCGCGCGGCGGCGCCATGGCAGAATGAACGACGCGGGGGAGAGTCCGGCGCGCATTTGTTACCAGCAACTATTAACTAGTACTGGACTGTGGAGCCTTGAAGCAAGATGACTGCTCGTATGTCTCCATAAGGTGGAAAGAGACGGACTGGTGTTTCTACGTTGTGAGTGGTCGATAAGATTTTGTCTTTAGCAGACAGGACGATCGTTTTGTTTTGTCTTGACCACTGAATGGTGGGATCCATAAACTTTTGGCATTGACTTGTTAAGTGTGCTTTGTGAATTGCATGTGGGACCCTTGGTATACTTGAAGAGGACAGTTGTCGTTTGGTGACTAATTATTGTATGAACGCAAGAAACTGAAGTGGGACATTGACATTTGCATTTGTAGTAGGAGACATTTCTTTAATTGGTGCGGGAATAAGTGCTGTTTGTTGGAACTTACGACTTTTAATTACACTATGAACTGAAAGGACAGAACTGTGGTTAATAATGGTTGTAGGGCCATTTTTGGACGACCAGATTCGTGTGGATGGTACTCTGAGAGTGACTATGACATTTGTGTTTAATGTGAGATACAGTTTACTGTTCAGAGCGTGTAAAAATGCCGATTTGAGTGACTTAAAGACTTTCATCCGGGTAACCATGGGAGAGCTTTGACACCGAGACAGTGTTTCTGGGGAACCTGTCAGCAACTTTTTTGACCCCAAGAAAATCACAGAATGAAATGATTCCGTGTGACTCGCAAGATAGGGAAAATGTATTTGTACTTGTAATTGTGTAATTTTTTTTTATATGTTTCATTCCTGAACGGACAGCAAGTGTAATTGTATTTCATTAACATTTGTGTTTAGAATAGTTAGTGTTCTTTTGTTTTATCTGGGCTACCAGTTCACGTAGCATGTCTGTTAGAAAATTTGGTACAATGATGCTTTAATTATTAGCCAGTGGCGTAATACTAACGTAGCGGCTCTTGTTGCATAGGTCAGCAAGGTTGTCACAGGGGACAAGAGTTTGCATTGCACAACAAATATCGAAATTAATTGATGGATTTTGATGTCGTGGACAGTAATGATCTTGTTGGTGTGTTGACTGAGGCCACTTATTTGCAGTATCACAGTGGTGATATTTCACATTAATGTGTAACGAAGGCTAGTCGAAATGCAAGTTCTTGTCGTCCAACTGTGTAACAACAGAGAAATGAGCAGTAGATTAAGATACGAGAGCTACTGGTGGATTCAAGCACTTATTGCTAAAGCACTTATTGCTAAACTATTTACTGCGTTTATTGATCAAAGTTGATGGACTGACTGGCTCAGCAGCAGGTATTTGTCCTGGTGGACAAGGATAAGGTTTAACTCACAGTCGAGTAGTGGTGGCAATTTCTTAAGTGATGATAGTTAACGAGGTATGACATGATGTCTTAGGTTGAGTATATTACGTAACCAGTATGTAACTTGTGGTATATTTCATTGTTTTTCTTCTCAGTTTTATTTCTCTATAGGTTTGATGGATATTTTAGAGTACTGATATGGAGCCTGACTTCTATGTGTAACTTGTGTACGAAATTTTTTCTTTTGTTGATTTTGTTTTGTATTTAGACATTGCCGTGTAAAGATTATTACAATGCAATTTATGAATGTCAGATTACTTGTCCTGTGTTTGGACGGTGAGCTATTTAAAATTTCATGAGTACAATTAGTATTTTTTTTATTTGTCATAGAATTAGTGAAGTTTGGATTACTCATAAATATAACGAAGATCCCAGTAAATAAGCAAATTTTTATCTCAACATTATTTTTCATTCGTATGATGTAATGTTTTATTTGTCATGTGGATTGTTGTAAATTTGTATGTGTACGTTACTCCGGATTGTGGAGAGTACAATAATGCAACAACTGTGTCAATAATGTGGTAAAGTAACAGCATTTGGTTGTCTATTTGAGGTCACCAGGGGCTAAGGTCTCCTCCTGGTTATTTTGATGACTTGCTACGTTTGTTCTAATACAGTTTTCTTAAAAAAATGTTCGGAACTACCCTCGCATTGCAAGGATGGTACCATGCCATTTTTTTCTGCATGGGTAGCCGGTGGAGAAAGGGTACAGTACCACCCGACATTGAAAATAGGTACAACATACTTCATTATTTTTGTCAGAACAACACATTTTTTTTGTAAAATAACTCAATTTCAATTAATACAGCGAAGCCGGATACCAGTGTGGGAAAGAATGACAATTTATTTATTTAATTGATCACATGTGCACTCCCACAAAGTACATCCCTACATCCAGTTTGGTGAGATCTGTGAAATGAATGAATGTATGGTTGTCTGCTAACCGCAGATAGTGAAGGTGAATATACGATCATCTTTGAGACGATCCTTTGGCCACCTTTGGTGGGACCAAAGAGATGAAATTTACCTGAGCTTTGAGCGCCTGAAATGTGGCTGACCAATACGGTAGCAAGGTGCTCCCCCACTTCAGCAGAGGTGCGAGAGGACCTGAAGAACAGCCATGTTTCGGCACTCTGCCGCTGGATCTTGTGCTGTTAAGACCTGTTTTAGTTGTGCTCCATAAAGACAAAAGAGTGGAGACATTGTATGCATGTGGAATATTTAAGAGTAGTTTGAAATAATAATTTCTCTATTTCAGGAACTTTTGTGGGGAGAATTAAATGTCAGGCAGGTAATATTAATGGGATTGTAGTAATCTTCGGAAGTGACCAACGGTTACAATGAAACCACGTGTAGCAATAAGTTGAAATACTTCCGTGTGCTTAAGTTAAGCTGAATTACTAGCGTGTGTACAATAAGTTGAAATATTTAAGAAATAGCGTGTGTACCTTAAGTTGAAATATTTAAGAAATGGCGTGTGCAGGACTTGAAATTAGAGATGAGTACTTCCACGTGGTGAGTACCGTGTGAGTCTCAATCTGTGTATGAGACAAAGCATAAAGAGAAGTACTCGTCCATGGTATCAGTTGAGGACTCGCGTGTGTGATGAATATGTTCTTAATATTACTTTGCGTGATATGATTCCGTGTGACGCAAGATTCAAAATCTGAGAGAGAAGCAAGGTGAGTCGGCCGTCTACCCAGCAACGCCACTTGGCTTGCATTGCACGGGAAGACGTGCATATATCTCCAGAGTTCATAGTAGGAAAGTAGAATTACAAAGTGGGGCAGTGTCGTGTGAAACTGGGATAAATACTAATTGAAGTGGGAGAGCTGAAAGTGATAGTGTTGTGACTATTTTTGTATTGTATTCCATGTTGTAGTACGGTGTATGTCATGTAATTTGGGTATGTGTGGTTTGCATGGGAGAGTAGCAAGGTAGTTTCAAAAGATTAGTGGGTTATGCATGTTCCTTTTGTACTGCTCGGTCTGGAGGAAAGTTTCGTGATGATGATTGTGAGAGTCGAAGTGTGAGAAATAATAAAAGATCCACCATCCTATCCAGAAAGTGCACTGTAGCGTTAAATAATTACGAGACCATAAGGTAGAGAATCACCAATGTAAAGCCATGCCCACTGGGCTTAATTTCTCATGTGTTATTGTTGTAGGTTATAGAATTTGTGTGTTTAGGTTATAAAATTTATCGGAATAAATAAGATAGTGAAAAGAAAAAGATTGGTGGACGTTTCCTTCGAATTGTATGTTGTCATGATGTCCCGAATTTATAATGTGTGAGCCATTCATATTCAGTGCGGTGGCCACGTGTTGATAAAAGCCGTTAAATAAAAGACAAAAAGAAAACGTGGTATTGCCAGTGCGTTGTGAACAGTCAGAGGTCTGTAAGTTAATGATATTCAGATGTGCGTTTCCGTTGCGTATTAATAAAACAGGAGGATAAATTGTAACTTAATTGTGAGTACAAGAGTTGATGTTACTCGATAAATAAGAATGAATCCACTCGCTTGGCAGACCACTCATCTTGCAGGCCTGACTGCTTGATGCCACAGTATGAGCAAGGCATGTGGGTGCCTCTCACCATTTTTCTGATAAACAAATGACATCTGATACTGAAGAAAGCCATATTTAGGCCGATCGTCTCATTATTTTTTATTCAAATGAAGAGGATTAGGACAGTGATTGTATAGGTAAAGCAATCTTTATTAATCTTTTTTCTGTGTGGTAACTGGGAGTCGGTGCAAAATGGTACAAATCGCTCTAAGCACTATGGGACTTAACGTCTGAGCTCATCAGTCCCCTACACTCAGAATCATTTAAACCTAACCAACCTAAGGACATCACACACATCCATGCCCAAGGCGGGATTAGAACCTGCGACTGTAGCAACAGCGCGGTTCCGGACTGGAGCGCCTAGAACCGCTCGGCCTCAGCGGTGCATGAATGTAGTATTTTCGTTCACAAGCCAAGGCCACGAACAGCCAATCCTAACACAAAGTGAGGGTAGTGGTCGGCATACACTGCTGTGCCGCTCCCATGAGACCCTCGAGACAACTTCAAAGCCGGACGGCGACTGATGCCCAAGACAGCTACTCCGGAACGGCTGGCGCCACCTTGCTGGACGCAGGTATCTTCCTCCCAGCTATCTGGAAAATGGAGTACAGCATGAGGATGCAGCGTATATGTTAAAAAAGTAGACTGTGACCACTCGCCTTCTGCAGTAACTGACTTTTACAACGCGTCCGGCCGGCCGGTGTGGCCGTGCGGTTCTAGGCGCTACAGTCTGGAACCGCGTGACCGCTACGGTCGCAGGTTCGAATCCTGCCTCGGGCATGGATGTGTGTGATGTCTTTAGGTTAGTTAGGTTTAAGTAGTTCTAAGTTCTAGGGGACTGATGACCACAGATGTTAAGTCCCATAGTGCTCAGAGCCATTACAACGCGTCCCTTTTGGCATTGCGCTTTCTGTAGAAGAGGGCATTGCGCAATGGGCAGCAAGTCCGCGGAATGCAGATGGAATGAGGGATAACATTTGTATCCCACGCACTTGATACCTGTGATTAGCATGTTCTGAAAAAGCTATGAAGTCGAAGTCACTGACCACGTTCAAATTTTTTCTTTGAGAGGAGACTGCGGCTTCGTAGTTAAAGAGGCTCTGGTGTAGGCCGGCTTCCTTGTAATTCTCAGAACAATGAGACACGGAAGGCAGACCACTTGCGTGGAGGAGGGGGGGGGGGAGGGGAGGAGGAAGGGCAAGCGCTCACAGAACTTTTAGCTCGTTGGTGGATGATGAGTTTGGAAAGAAGTCTGTGAGCAGTGCAAGTACAAGAGGTTTGTGCTCTATACTCACTCGTAGCAGGTAACACACCAGTGGAAGTCATATATGTGGTACCAGATGACATTTGGTCATCAGAAGGAAACAGACGGAGTTCACTTGTAGAACAGACTGGGCCGAGACTTAAACGGAGAGAGGCAGTTTATAATCAGATTCCTCTTTGCTGTTGAGAAGGCTGATTTGGCGGAAGAGCTCCGGCAACATCCATCTGCAATACTAGGTCTTAGCACGCACGCGCACGTAATAGTCAGAACATCAAGCGGCATCGGCTTGTTGTGGTGGAACAGAGTAATATATTTATGAATGGTTCAGTAAATTCAAGATTGCGTTTCATGACGAGATGGACAGTATTAGAAGCATGTAATCTAATTTTCTCTTTCCAACACGACCATGCGATCAGTGGTTTCATTTCATGGCAATGTTGTACGGATTTATACTTCAGGAAGTTGGTTTGCGCCAATGCAGTTTCAGTGTTAAATTATCTTCACCAACCTCACCACTGCATATTATTACTTAATTTCATGTCTCTTTTTGATGCTTTTGTTGTGCGCTCCATTGAACGTAATACCTGTATCAGTCTGTGCACACTAAGAATGTGTAACAAATATTGGGATTTACGTGGACCAAGCTTCTGATTTCACAATTAGTAAATTCCTTTCATGAAGTTAGTCAACGGAAAGCTACTACGAGTATACCAGTTCCTGGAACTGAATGCTGGGCCCACGCTTATAACTTATCTGAGCTATATAGAGCCGTTGCTTAGCTTTTATACAGTACTTCAGTTTATAGAAGCGATGTACCGCACACAGGCCCGATTGATGTAGTTCTACTTGAGGCTCACACCGGTGTTTTGAACGCTGTGGAAGATATCCATAACATCGGGGAAGGTGGTTTCAGTGATATCGTCAGCCATACTCATGAACAGCCAACGTGAGCCATATTGTACGCCTTGTTTCTGTTCCTTTCTTACTAGGAAATTCGTTTAGTGGCTAATCTACATTTGTAGCATGTGGCAGAGATGCACTCTTGTAAGAATACAGGAAGGTGCGATGTTACTGGCCGCCCTGGTAGCCGCGCTGCTTCTCGAGGGGGAAGGCGTGCCGGTCCCCGGAAGATTAGTGTCGGGGTCCGGTGTGCCGGCCAGCCTGAGGGTGGTTTTTAGGCGGTTTTCCATCTATCTCGGTGAATGTGGGCTGTTTCCCCTTATTTCACCTCAGTTACACTACGACGGTGATGGCTGCGCAAACAGTCTCCATGTACGCGTACACCATAATTACTCTACCACATAAACATTTGGGGTGACACTCGTCGCGTTTGAGACGTTCCCTGGGGAGGTCCACTGGAGGCCGAACCGCACAATAACCCTGGGTTTGGTGTGGGGCGGTGGTGGGGTGGGTGGACTGCTGTGGCCTGTTGTGAGGCTGTGAACCACTGAGGGCTGCAGCGGGACGAACCCCTCCGTCATTTCTAGGTCTCCAGTTTAATACACATACACACATACGATGTTACTGCCTCCCTTCCCTGATGCTCGGGCGGAAACATGAGGTTGCTGTCACCTTGGCCACGTAACCAGGTGAATTTCCCGGGTATAAAGTGTACTGGAAACTGAAAGAGAAACGTATCTTGCGTAGCATGAATACACTGACAGTGACGACACTAACTGTGCTAATTACACAGAAACAAATGAAAGTGACAGTTGATTTAGTGAAGATTTACAGAGGGCTAAACGTATTTAACTAAATATAGGAAAATAACTGAAACTCGAGTGAGTGAAGAAATATAGAGAGCAAAACTTTGTTTACTGCATATAGGAAAATACTGTCGCCCGAAGAAACAATTATAATAGACCAGTATACATCAACATAGAAATACATCTCATCAATACAGATTTCTACGGTATTGAGAAAGCTACAGGAGAAAAAGAAACACTGATGTATCACTCACGCAGGAGTACACAATCGCAATTACGCAGTCGTACATTATATCATGCCCAGGTGTTGTAGGCTTACGACTACCTTGAAAGTGTAATCAGAAATGAGAAACAATCTATCTCGGCTGTTATTCCAAATTGAATACAGAATTGCTGGAACAGTTTAGAAGTAAACTAGAACCGATAAAGTCATAGACTTACTATCTCAGGAAAGGCAATAGCTTATCTGCCTGCCATTTAACCAAAGAGTAGACAAGCATGGTTCCGTAGCCACCGCGAAGCGCGAGGAGCCACTAACGGCCATACCGATGCCTGACTGTCTCCCAGGGATGGAAGGCCGGAAATGTTTCCGCGTCCCGCACTCCTAAGCTGCAAAGGGCGGCTTGTTCCTACTCTACTAATCCTTGCTGTTCCATTCTTTATAAAAGTTGTTTTCGGTAGTATTTTATCATTTCCAATTTTTGTTTCTCATTTATGTTTTATCAATATGTTGCAGAGGAAACCTCACATAACGAACCACCAAACCAAATAGTCCGCTTGATAGTTCACTGGTAACCACTAAATGTGTGCCTGGTCAAAACTCCTTAAGCAGGCAGACTATACACAGCGTCTAAGAGACTGTGCAGCTCATACGACCCGCATAAGTTGTTCCAACCTTAGGTCTGAATCACCAACAACAATGAAGAATAAAACAAGTTGCATGCGGCATTAATGACACTCTTTTAGTGGCTCAAAGTGACTTGAAGTGTTATCAACACTGAACTCTTGCAAGTATTTTGTTTGCGGTAAATTTGCGTATGTCCAGCACTGTTCACTTTTTATCTTATACACATTACACTGTCAATGCATATGTTTTCCCTGCGAATGTCACTGCCCTGCGGAATATTAATGGTGTCTCCTGTGTACGACTTCCTGGATCACGCGATACCAAAACACAGCCGCCTTCCTTTGCTACAGGTCACCGGACGCCAATGTGAGGAGACATGTGCTCAGCACGCTGCTCTCCTGGCTGTGAACAAGCTGTCTGCAAGACCTGAGCCGCTGTTGCTTCTTTACGAGCCTGCTACTTTGTCAGCCTCTGCAGTTGCTGTGGCGGTTCGTGAGTAAGCCTCCTGGGGCGAGCCCGGTTAGTCGATCGGCAGCTGGCACGGTAGCTCAGCGTGTTTGGTCAGAGAGCTGGTTGGCTTCTGTAATAAAAAACTAAGTGGAAGGATCAACAAACGAACCTTAATGGATGTCCGCAACGACCAAACCCAACGATCAACAACGGACAAAAAAGAAAAAAGAAAGTGGTGTAACGCACGGCTTTGCAGAGTGCGAAGGAGCGCCTGGTCCCCGGCACGAATCCGCCAGGCGGACTTGTGTCGAGTTTTGGTGAGCCGGCCAGTCTGTGGGTGGTTTTTAGGCGGTTTTCCATATGCCTCGGCGAGTGCAGCTGGTTCTCCTTATTCCGCCTCAGCTAAACTATGTCGACGATTGCTGCGCAAACATGTTCTCCATGTACGCGTACACCACCATTACTCTACCACGCAAACACAGGGGTTACACTCGTCTGGTGTGAGACGTTACCTGAGGGGGTCCACCGGGGGCCGAACCGCACAATAACCCAGAAAGAGTGGTTCGGTGTGGGGCAGGCGGAGGGATGAAGTGGACTGCGGTAGTCGTCGTGGGGTTGTGGACCTTTGCGACTGCGGCGGGGACGGAGCCTCTCCGTCGTTTCTAGGTCTCCGGTTGAAAATTTTTACATTGATATAAATATGATAGTGTAAAATTAGTAGCATCTGCGATATAACAGTTAAGCTAATCAACATATTTATACAACTACAGCCACTACCAATAATAATAATAACAGTGATAATAATATTAACACTTATAACATGCATAATCGGTCTGAAAAGAGAAAGACCTGCTTTTGTGGAAATTTGTTGTTTTTTACATAATTAGGTACAGTTTAGGACAAGAAAGAACTAATGTTTGACTTTTCGCTGGTCTCCGTTTTTGCGTAAATTTACCAGATCCCTTGCAAATGTTTAGTTAACGAATTAACTTCCGGGCTGAAAATCAGGCATTCTTGTGTTTTTACACACATACGGCCGATATGGCCGAGTGGTTCTAGGCGCTTCAGTCTGGAATCACGTGACCGCCACGGTCGCAGGTTCGAATCCTGCTTCGGGCATGGATGTGTGTGATCTGCTTAGGTTGTTATGTTTAAGTATTTCTAAGTTCTAGGGGACTTCTGACCTCAGATGTTAAGTCCCATTGTGCTAGTAGCAATATGAACATTTTTTTTTTCTACCGTCTGCCGGAGTTTGCGCCAAGCGAATGGGGAGAAACATCTGCTGCAGTCTTCTACATCCTAGTGGCACTGACGTAAACTTGTAGTTGACGATAAACCGTGCACGTTGTTTATCAAATCCGGATGTATTTGGCTCTTAAGGCAACTACGTCACGCCTGTTGCGCATGCGCATTCCGAGGAAAACGACCAATAAATCCCCAAGATGTCAAAAGTTACTGTGTTCATGTACCCTTGTGCTCTTACGCATCAGCCAGGAAACTAAAAGATACGAAACGGGTGGAGAAGGCAAATGATGTTACTTTAGTGATCGTTATAAATTTACGTAGTATTTGTAACTATGAGTCCACATATGGGGCCAGCCGGAGTGGCCGAGCGGTTGTAGGCGCTACAGTCTGGAATCACGTGACCGCTACGGTCGCAGCTTCTAATCCTGCCTCTGGCATGGATGTTTGTAATGTCCTTAGGTTAGTTAGGTTTAAGTAGTTCTAAGTTCTAGGGGGCTGATGACCTCAGCAGTTAAGTCCCATAGTGCTCAGAGCCATTTTTGAACCACGTATGAGTATGACATTGTACTTCCACTCGCCAGAACACCACTACTGATTTGGTAGGGAATGATGTCAGAAAACCGTTGCATCCTCTACTGAGCTGTGGGCGAACAGGCCTGTTGTAACTCTTCCTTGATCTGCACGTTGGCACTGGGTCAGAGTTGACATCTAAGGTGGTGTATACAAGTTCTGTCATGTGTGTGTCTTGCTGGCCATGCGAGCACCCCAACGTGGCGCAGTCAGACTGTAGACTCGTGTCACGTGTGGACGAGCATTGCCCTGTTGAATAATGGCAGCACGATAGTGTCACACGAGAAGTAACATGTGAGGACGCAGGATGTCCGTACCGCGCCACTGTGCTTTCGGAGTTCGCTCAGTTACTATTAACTTTGACTTTAAGTCCTTCCTACAGCGTGACACCAAGCGTAACTCCGCTGCGCTTCTCCAAAACACTGGAAACATGGGACCTCCTCCCAGGGTGCCGACCCAACATACACGCTGACGATGGCCATTCAGGAAAACGCAAAACCGCTAATCATCGCAGTTCATAATGTGATTCCATTCATCAGCTGTATATGCTTCTCAGCCACAGCACAACTCCAAATGCAACCGTTTTTGTGGTGTTATTTACTGTATCTTACTCATTTAACGGTAATTCTCCACTTCAGTTGCTACCTGTCTCCGACTAAGAGTGTCGGATGACAGAGACTGTTGCAGGGAGTCTGTTACTCGTTGGCAGATGACAGATGCAGGTATGAAGGGCATACAGTCTGCTTGGTGCATAACTGTTGCGCAGCAGAATAATTTTGCTGTACATGTTTAAATTTCTTAAAGGGTGGTCTGCTATTCAGGATGCCAACAGGGCATACTGCCTTTGCAACAGACTTCAAGATGAGGCACATACAACGGAAGCACTGCTGTGTTATTTAACAAGCCACTGTGAGGTAACGCTATGTAACTCCATCGCACGAGTGGCACTATATAATCAAACAATGAAAATAAATGAGCCTGGTGACGCACAATTATTATTGAGCAAGGCAAAGAGTGCTGAAGGGTCTGGTAAATGAAGAAAAATGCGCTCATACACTCAGAGCCACTGAGTCACAGGTGCGGACTCGACCCATTGAACAGAGAGGCTTTCCGAACAGAAGAAAACCCAGTGTGCTGCCATTCTGCCCACGTTGCTAGAATCAGAGAGAATGACACTCTACTGAACGTCAATGAAACCTCTGTATGCTAATCGATCACGCCCAGCTTGCTGCTGGCTTTAGTAGCTCACTGGCTCGAACACGAAAAGGCAGCCAACCTGACGTTTAGCACATCCGTGTTCTGCCGCTACCGACAGTATGGTCGTCACTGACGTGAATACGGGTGTGCAACCATCCCTCCTCCAATACTGGGTCATCACAGATGACCTGCCAGCTGCCGTATTCACATCGATCATGTAAGGTGCGCCCACCCCACCTCCTGGCCAACCCGTGACCACCTGCATCAGTCTTGGTCGACCGTAGAAGATGGCCATGACGCCAACTTCATCACAGCCAGCATCCTGCACCACAGCGGGCAGTCGTCACCTCAGCGCACGACGGGCTGACTTCAAGAGCGCTGGGGTGGTAGCCGCGCTGGGGTGTCGCAGAGCATCTGGCCTGGCAGAGAATTAATTCTTCACCCCACTGCCGTCGCCTTCGCTGCGTGCAGCCGTGGCACTGACCTGCAGCCGTGACGTCATCACTCGCTAACGAAGTGTCAGCACTTCTTCGAGGCATGAGCACTCGATGGTTCAAATGGTTCAAATGGCTCTAAGCACTAAGGGACTTAACATCTCAGGTCATCACTACTTAAACCTAACCAACCTAAGGACATCACACACATCCATGCCCGAGGCAGGATTGGAACCTGCGACCGTAGCGGTCGCGCGGTTCCAGGCTGAAGAGCCTAGAACCGCTCGGCCACCAGCGGCCGGCATGAGCACTCGCCCTCGGCCACCGACTGCAGCTCTGGAAACACTTATACTTTTGCACACTCTAAAAGATAAATATCTGTTAATACCACCACCGCTATACCGTCAATTATAGCTGTATAATCTTTGTATAAGAGTATATGATGAAGTAAAATATCGGTAATATGTTAGTATAATCATCATTACCGCTAGACTATCCTTGCCAGTATTTCGTCTTACACTGAGGCCACTGTTATTACAAGGTTAACCTGGTGTACGTCATAGTGGTGTGCAGGGAGCCCTCTATACATATGTGGTTCAGATTATAGAGTTTTCTGAGTTTGTTCTCAAAGTGTCGGTTAATACGTGAAAAACAGCAAATACAACAGATAAAGAAACCCTACTAAAGTAGCTAAGACAAGTGCTATTCAAAAGGGAGTTGCTACCCATTTGCCGACTTGTGTGGTGGTTTCTTAATGAACTAGCAATAGTTTGTGCGTATTGCTGTTTAAAAGCGTAAATAAATAATAAAAAATGTCCAATTACTCTTGTTTTACGAATAAAGCTTTAGTAACAACTATTTATTAAAGCCCATTTGACTTCATTTTAACGCCCGCTTTAGTAAGCTACATAACAGCAGAGGTATGTTATAGAAACAGATCCATTACACCTAACAGTGAATTCACACCCAGATATTTCATAGGACCATATAAGTGTTTGTCCACTGTGGTGTTAAATTCATTGAGGTTCTTAAATTAACTAAGTAACAGGTTACGCTGGGTGCTGATCCAGAAATAAGTGTATGTTACTAAATTTGAACCTGATAACAATGTTTGTGTCCATATAGTGCCAGAGACATTCAATAAGTAACGCAATGCAAATTTTTCCCGACCAATCTCGGTTAGAGAAATGCTGAATCTGTTGTGGCATATCGTGTAACAATTCTTATTCAGCGCTTCAGTATCATGAGGTTCCCCTCGGTGGCGACGCTATACGTAGCCTTCCGAGATGCTACTCCAGGCGGGTGTAAAATGCATGTGTGCAGCGTAAAATAATGAACGTTACAACGATGATTTGGCCCTGTCTTGACTACCCCCTGCAGCAAATCTTAGGATCTCTTAATGCTCTTTAACATATAAATTACAACCACAACATAAATGTATGACTAAGGCAACTAATACTACTAAATGATACACGTTGTTTCTCATTATACAATTATTGTCGATTAAAAAACAATCCTTTATATTGCAATTGTCTATATTTCCTGACTAAAAATTGCTGATCAATTGTCGAACCCTGCCCCTTTTTATGGCCATGCGATCTAACATAAATAACGCGAAATGACTGACATCTACGTACCAAACACTAGAAGACACTACTTTCGAAGATGATCTACGGTGGTGTGGAACCTCAGTGGAAATAAACTAGCGAGATCACAGCTGTTTAGCTTTATGGCCCTAATAAGACGAAGCAATTAGCAATATCACCGCATGTACGGCGTCCGGTTCGTCGGAGTGATGGTTCTCGTACACGACTGCGACGATGGAAAAACTTCAGCCACAACATAAAACTCTTTCAAACACTAGGACACCAGAAGGCGGTCCTCTGACTAACGCGAACTCCCAGCCACAAGGACGAAGTTCAAATAACGTCTCAACGTAAGTATGTGCTGACCTTAGGAACTCGAAGAAACGATTCAGCTCGTTAATCCCCACTAAACTGTAAACAAACTTCTCCGTGACAATACATGACCTCAACGAAATCCATGCACCCTAAAGGATCTCACAAAACTTCCTGATCACCCTACAGTCCGAATCTCACACCTTCTGACATCCACCTATTTGGCCGAATGAAAGGTGCACTGCACGGGCAGCAGTATGAGGATGAGGGGGAGGTTATTCATGCAGCAAGACGTTAACTCCAATGTTGACCAGTAGAGTGGTGCAATGCTGGCATACAGGTCCTTCCAGTAAGGTAGCGAAAGCCACTACAGCGAGCGGAGATTATGTTGAAAGATAGGATTTTGTAACCAAAAGAGTGAGGAATACTATGGTGTATTGGAATCCTGAGTAAAACCAACCTGGTTTCAAAAAACTAACAGGAAATGTGTTACATTACGCAGTGATACATGTATGTGATACATGTGTCAGCTTTATTTGAAATCAGTCCTGTCGTTTAGGATGAGATGTGAAACTTAAACGCATATATACATTTCTACAACCACAGGTGTGCTGAATTCTAACGGGAAATAAGTATATATGTATTTGCTGTTGTAACTCCATCTCCAGAATCCCAGATTTGTTCCACTGTTCAAACTCGCGCAGCGTGGCAGGTGCCTCAAATTAATTTCTGAGGTGTGCGGTCTTTGCCCCCGGTACAGTTTATCCGGCTGCAGGATTGTAAAGTTGCGAGGCCTGGCTCCGCCACAAAGCTTTCGCGCGTACAGCCTGCGCCAATTTGCGGTTCTTAAGCGGGGGAACGGCGGCCCAGCCCGGCCTCCAACACCCGGCGAGGGAACGCACTCAGCAGTGCGCCTTTTGTCGCGCTGGGGCGCCGCCGTGGCCATTGTGGTAACAGCGGGAGCCTGCCGCCTGTCTTGTAGATTACTCAGGCGCGGGGCGTGTGCTGTGGCGCGAGATAATTAAGAGCCGCCCGCCGACTGCTGACGGGAGAAACGTCTCAGTACTCCCGGATTTCACGCACACCACAATGGAAACAATCGGAACTGGTAACCCTGAATTAACTCTTTGGCAGAGACAAGTTGAGATACGCAACAAGCGGCGCTTTAATCTGGCTGTGAGGCACATTTGGATGGCGCCTCGCTCGTTCTACAGCCAACAGCTTTGAACTGCTTAGGAAAATCAAGCGTGATGAATGCCTAAGTCCATGTTATTTTCGGTTCTATCTGTAAATCAATACCACACCGAGGCCTACTATAACTTCAAACAACACATTTAAAATTAAACAATCACATTAGGGGATAATATGTCCAACTCCATTTATCTCATCCGCAGAAAGCTCCTCAGAACAAACTATAAAATATGTGTTATCGTTGGCATCCAAATACCTAATATTTACACTAAGTTGACATAGGGATAAGCGCGTACATAGATGGCAGAAGTATCGTGTACACAAAGTATGCAAGGGCGGTGCAATGGCGGAGCTGTAATGTGTATTCAGGTGATTCACGTAAAAAGTTTTCCGATGTTGTTATGGTCGCACTATAGGAATCAACAGACTTTTAAGGCGGAATGGTACTTTCTAGGTAGACACATCCAACATTCCATTCCGGAATTCCTTAGGGAATTCAATACTCCGAGATCCAAATTTCCGCCATTACATCTCACCACCGAAAACGCAGTGGCCGACGGATTCGCTTAACGATCTAGAGCAGCGTGGTTTGTTCAGGCTCGTCAGCACTAACATACAAGCAGCAGTGCCTGCAATAACCGCAGAAATCAGTGTCAGACGTACCACGATCATATCCGTTACCACAGTGAGGCGAAATTTGGCGTTAATGGGCTATGGCATCTGACGACAGGCGCGAGTGTCTTTGCTCATAGCACAACATCGCCTGCAGAACCTCTCCTGGGCTCGTGCCAATGTCAGTTGGACCCTAGAAGAATGAAAAACCGTGGTCTGGTACAAGAATCTTTATTTCTGTTGGTAAGAGCAGATGGTAGGGTTCGAGTGTCGCACAGATCCCCCGAAGCCATGAACGCAAGTTGTCAATAAGACGCTATGCAAGCTGGTGCTAACTCCATATTGGTGGCCTGTGTTTATATGGAATGGTTACGTTCAGCTACTGAGAGACCAATTGCAGCCATTCATCGACTTCATGTTCCCAAACAGAGATGGAATTTTCATGGATGACAAAGCACGATATCCCCAGGACACAGTTGATCGCGACTGGTTTGAAGGACATTTTGGATACTTTGAGCGAATGATTTGGCCACTCAGATGGCCCAACGTGAATCTCATCGAAAATTTATTGGACATACTCGTGAGGTCAGTTCGTGCACAAAATCCTGCACCAGCAACACTTTCGCAGTTATGGACGGCTATAGAAGCATCAAGGTTCAGTATTTCTACAGGGGACATCCAACGACTTTTTCAGTCGAAACTACGTACAGTTGCTGGCTAGGACGAACAAAAGTAGCTCCGACACGATATTAGCAGGTATCCCGTGACTTTCGTGACCTCAGTAGATATAAAAAATTGTTAATACACATATTATTGCAACCGATCAAGTCTACCAAAGTTGGTAGCTTTATCGCAAAAGAAGGAGTACCGTAAAGAATCATAAATGTCTTTAATCCATTTTTTAAGTTCTGGAACATAAAAATCTCTCCCCTCTTACCAGAAATATACTTGTCTAACTTTTATTCTACCAGTCTAAATACATATATATTTTTTAAATTCTAATGTGACGTCTGACAGCGCCTCCTTTAATTTTTTCTTTTCACCTCATAAAATTGGACAAAAGCTTTCTTTTGATGTCGCTTTGCATTTGGGAAGCTAAACAGCAAAGCTGCAAGGGTACAGGGCCTGATGAACACGAGGGATGGTGCACAGGGATCATTCCACCTTTGGTCAAAAATTACCACCGAGACACGGCTTTGTGTCCTATTGCCTCATCAATATGGATAAACCTATTTCCTGAATACAGCAGATCATGCTTCTTGCCGGCAAACTATTGCACAACATGAAGGTAGGAAGCCCGGTTAGTTGTCTAATGGACAATCTCCTCATATCGAAATAAGTAAGCAACACTGTTTTGGTGTCTGACTACGGTTAACGAGCTCTGTTGAGGCGAGGTGAACTCGAAGTGTCGGCCGCTGTGGCCGAGCGGTTCTAGGCGCTTCAGTGCCGAACCGCGCTGCTGCTACGGTGGCAGGTTCGAATCCTGCCTCGGGCATGGTTGTGTATGTTGTCCTTAGGTTAGTTACGCTTAAGTATTTCTAAATCTAGTTGACCGATGACTTCAGATGTTAAGTCCCAGAGTGCTTAGAGCCATTTGAACCATTTTGAACTCGAAGTCCTTCAATGAATGCACTGTTGCTTCGTTTCAGGGTCGTAACCGTACCATCAAGGTTCGCCATCTGTGATGACCCTAGAAGAAAGTGTAGATCATTTCCGAACTCTAATTTCAAAGAAAAATATGCTTCCAGAGTCGTTTAGCTGTTAACAATCGAGGCAAGAATTTGATAGCTACCACTGTCATACCCTAAACTTCCGTTCAAAGAGCCCGAACTAAATTGCAAGTCACATCAGGCAGCTCCATAACTTATTCAGTGGTCCATCGTTGATCTTTCTGGATGATTTCGCGAAGTTTTCAACACTTTTCATCAGTCTGGGCCGTGGAAGAACAGCCAACGAAAAATTTGTATGGAAATTGGAAATGATAAAACCACTCAAACATTTTCCTTCACCACTGCATCATTCCTGTAGGTTGCCTTTAATATTTGAGAAGTCTCTGTCGAAGTTTTTCAAGGCAAGAAGCAAAACTTCAAGGCCATACAATATTCATGACAGTTATCCGTTGAAAAAATGACGACAACACGAATCAGCTGCCACTGATTAAAACACACAAGCCGAAGGGAACTTTCTTTACCGAAGATGATTGAATTACTGGCTCGAGAATGGCAGCTCTGTACGCTCCTAGTGCCAAAGTCTACAGAAGCCCCGACCACCGTAATACCATTTCGATTTTTTGGGTACTCCACTTACACTGGTCAATAGGCACACTATCTCAGATGTACCGGCATACTTATCGATTGTTTTATGTCTGGTATGCTACCCATCATATGTTCAGACAGTTGTTCACTTCTCCGTTCTTCATTCAAAATGAGCCTTACCCTGCAGAGCGAATCTGTGTGGCAAAACTCAGCGAGTTTGCACTGCTAATTGGCACAAGAACTTGTATGAACATTTAGGGATGGAGTGTACGACATTCGTCGACTTCGCCAGCCACATAGCGAGCTACATCCTCGGTCTGTATGAAACAGTCACGAGAAGTGACCATCGAACATCCTTCTTATCTCTGGCAAAATTTCCTCTTTGTGGCATATAGGATGATCAAATTAAACTGACCAGGAAGATATTTCGTGCACCATAAGACAGCAATCCAATAAATCCAACTTATATCCTCTGCCTCTAGTGCGGACGATGTAAGTTTGGTTGCTTAAAGCTGCGTGAAATATTTTCTGGGCTAGTTTTACTTTGTCCACCGTATATAAAGATCAAATACGCTTACTGCCAGAACTTTTAGCGCAGCTAACTTGTTTTCATTGCCACAGGTAATTCAGCAGTTCATCGGCTGTCCTGTCACCCCTTATAGAAGCGTCGTTTCTCAACTACCGTCACACAAAGTTCCACAATCCCGCTGACAGTCTGTTCAAAACTCTGTTCATTAGCTCTGTAAATGGGTGTCGCCATCAAATACAACTCTGAGGCTGCCAAAACCATATTTAGCATCGAGCTTCTCCTACATTAACAAAATCGAAGAAATTCGTGTACCACTTTAACTGGGTTTCAATAGAAACGAATATGTAAATAAAACCTTGCCGGCATACCAGAAAGGCAAAGTAAGTAACTGTGCAGCTCATTATAGTTTTTGCAGACTACATAAACTGTTAGGTAGAAACCTTTACCTGCTACCTCTCTTCACTTAAGTCAGTGTGGATATAAGTTATGACCATCGTATTAATGACTTCAAAATACTCCTCTGTCCTATGAATAAAAAAACAACGCGGTCTGACAACCACTAATGAAATACGCGGGTAGTAAGGTCCAGTAGGTCGCGAAATGGAAGCGACAGTGGAAATCCGATGAAACTTTGCACATATGTGTTGTACAGTGTCCCTAGTACGCCTGTCGATTGCGTCACGTCGTTGTTTACACTCTGAGCACACAGTGACCGCATAAAGATGCCTATAACAACAGTGTCTCCCCTGAAGTATGGGTGCCCACTGTGAGGTCTTGCGATTTCATGGAACCACGCATTAAGTACCTGTCACTCATTTTCTTCTTCATAAAAATTCTCTGCCGCATTCTGCATGGGCAATGCGATCGCCCCTGCACCGTCTTCGATGGTAAATGTTTTATCACCCACCATACAGCCCGGACTTGGCTCGCTCTGACGTTAATCTTCGCTCAGATGAAGCGCTGGTGACGAGTTAAGATTTTGGTACAGACAATGAACTGTAGACTAGCGTAGACAAGTGGCGGAAAGCATAGGCGGCTGCCTTTTATTAAGAGGGTGTACGGAAGTTGATACAAAGCTACGACAAATGTCAGAGCAGCGACAAATGCTGGCACCTGTTACTACTCAGAACAAAAGCTCATCGAGCACTTGTGCCACTGACTCAAACATTTCGTAAACTTAAAGAATGATATCAGGACAAAATAATGCGATAGATATTTTAAGATACTCTACATTGCTGTAAAAAAAAAAGGAAATTTTTGAAACGTATATACAAATTTACACAGTCGGACCACTTTGTTGTACAAATACCACACAGTCAGAAACGCATGAATGTACACAATACACCTTCATAACCCAATAATACTGTTCTATGAGTGAGAAAGCAGTGTGAAAATTGGAAATTTGGTAATTTGTGGTAAGTTCCTATGGGACCAAACTACTGAGGTCACCGGTCCCTAGGCTCACACACTACTTAAGCTAACTTAAACTAACTTATGCTAAGAACAACACGCGCACCCATGCCCGAGGTAGGACTGAAACCTCCGACGAGGGGAGCAGCTCGAACCGTGGCAAGGCGCCCAAGACCACACGGCTAGCCCGAGCGGCGAAAGCAATGTGTAATTCAGTCTATATCCACGGGTGACTTAATGAAAGAGAGACATTGATTCTAGCACAGTCGGACTAAGCCTTAGTCTGAACACAGAAGCCTTACCGTAAGTATTTGGATACCCAATTGCAACTGATAAACCATATAAAATGTAATCACACCAATCCAAATGAGACATTCCCAGGCAAATTCTTGGAAGCTAGATTTGAGTAATGCCTCTCTCAGATCATTCAGAAAATCTCTGAAATTCTTATAAGTCACCGATGTGCAGCTCGATGTAAACAGCGCCTCCTGCTAAATGTGTAGCGAGAAAGAATGAAAGTGTGTTAAATGTGCTTTATTCATATACACGAGGGCAAAGTAAATTCGAATCTAACCAACTAATGTGGTAACTGGTAGACAAGACTCTACCTTTAACGTATTGTTTGCAGTAATGGCGCACCTCCAAAGACGGGACTGTGCTAGCAGACGAAAGCATGGAGAATGCCATCTTTTCGTCATGTAATGTATTCTCAGCTCATGGAGAGATACATTATATGAAGAAAGATTCCAATAGAAGGCTTTCAATGTGATCTATAAGCATATTTTGGGTAATGTTATGTTTTAGTTCTCTGCTCGTTCCAAGTTTCGCTGTTTGGTACATAGGTCCAGGAAACTGCGTTCACAAAATTGATAGACAACGGAAAGGTCCTGCTGAATTTAGAGCTGAGTTAATCAAAAGTCTTGATAGTATATCCCACTGCGAAGATAATCTGGGGAAACTGAAGCTGGGAAGGGAAATGATCGTTGTCTGAGTTTCGACAGGAATCTCAACTGTACTGTACACGAAAGAAGTACTGCCTACTTGAAATAGGAACGTGATTCATAGATAATCTCCAGCAGACCATTTCAACCGGATCTCTAGCTTCATTGTAAGTTTAGAACGAAAAGTAACAAAGGCGCTAATTGGTTCCACTTCAGCGGGGTAGAAGCCACAGACTCCTCGGAGCAAGTGAGACACATATAGCAGCCTCAGCAGCGTTAAACACGCCAGCACATGTGACTTCACGGTTTTGTTGACAGTTTGGAGACATAAGAAACGCTGTTCACAGCTCTGTGCAAGCCAAAGTACTCCACATGAAAGACTATTCTTACTTAAACAGCACCACTGAATTGATTCATTGTTCCTGTTAACTGAAAGACTAGTTTGGTCTTACTATCCATGTTATGTCGTACTATATTTGCATCTAATAAATGTCACAGTTTACTGTCTATTTTGGATGACGTTGACGTCGTACGTTGCTAGTCCAGTATGTGTGAAAGGACTTGTTACGTTAAGTTGCAGAGTATATGCTTATGCCCTTCTCACAATGTTCTGCGGTGGAGAACGATGTTTCGACACAATCTTTGGGCGATGATACGGTTTTTATAATGCTTCCAACGTACGTTGCCCATTTCCCGTTAGATCTTCTGTTGACTGTAACAATTTCTATTGTAATTTACTTACTATGAAACCAGAGACTACAACGTGGGCGATAGAAGGGGGGACCCAAGATAATCTACAATGTGTGTAGATTATAGTGCGATTAAAACTACTTTTTAATTGACAGTTCGCTGAGCGGCCGTGCAATGTTGCCAGCTGCCACTGTAAAAAATGGAAGTCGTGTTTTTTATAATTTGGCAACTATACATGGTACAGTGATACCAGGACTACCTTCTGATACTTTTTTTAACTCAGTGAAAATTTTGTGCTACTGAAATAGAGAAATATTTAACTTTTTACGAAAAGTTGAATTTTCACGCTACTCAATATTAATCATTCCCTATCTCCTAAACCATGTGTCGTACAACAACAAAATTTTACTATTGTCTTCAGTGGCATATTTCTATAAAGTCTGCAAACTTTCTCTGCAATACAGCCAGTAATAGTGAAGTAATAAATTAAAATCTCACGTCTAACGCGGAACTTTTTCCAAATAAACATCAGAAATGTACTAAGCGACAAACATTTTCCCTTTACATTTTTCGTGGGTGGGCAAAGCGAGAAAAAGTTTCGGAAAGGTTTGAATTTATTTTTAGAGCTTGTTGGAAGTGGGTGGGTGCTACAGTTTCTCCAACACGAGAATAGTATTGAGCGTACCGTTGAAGTGCTCATATAACTTACGCGGGGTGGGAGAAAGCAGCACATATACCGCCGTTGTTACATTTTCGTCTTGTGGCATAAAATTCGCAACAAATCACAAAACTCAAAATACCAAGACAACGAGACCAACACCACCAAAAGGTGCTTTTTCTTTTTTCTTCAACTTACCATCACTCGACGTGTTCTGTGTCCGACAGCTGGAAAACGCCGCTTATATCTGTGTCGCTAGAACTTTCAGATGACTCCCCGACGGCAATAATTAACTCGGAAACACTATCTTCCAATAAGGATTCGTTCTTCCATGCCTCCTGAATGACAGCTTTTGTATGTACTACAACATTACTCCAGGTTTCCACAGTTACTTTAGAAACAGCTTCATGTAAAAGTCTTTCCACTTCTGAAAGCTTGAATGTCTTGTTTTCACGTGCTATGTAACCCCTTGATTTGGGCCCATATTAACTCTATAGCATTAAAGTGACAATGATAGGGAGGTAATCTAATTACAGGATGTCCATGTTTGTTGGCAACTTCATCTACAACGTATGTCGGGTGTCGTGGCTTATGTTGTGACACAAGTTCCAATAGTTCCACTTTCTTCATTCCGTCATCGAATTGTATATTATTTCGCTGTAACCACTGTATAATTTCGTTTTTTCTAGAAGATAGCGTTGGGGCTTTGCCCTTTAGAACAGTGTGGTATGGCGCATTGTCAATAATGATGTACGACGGTTTCTCCAAATTCGGTAACAGTGAATTTTCAAACCATCGTAAAAAGGTGGCGTGGTTCATTTCCTCGTGAAAATCTGAGGTTTTCTTTGACCTGAAAACATGTAAAGAGCCAGGAACAAATCCAAGGGTGGTACCTGCATGAACAACAATAATTCTGCTTCCTTTGCCAACAGGTATTGCCATTCCTTCTTGTGATCCGTCAGACCAACCTGTCTTCAGTGTATGACCAGAATTCACCCACGTTTCATCTAGCAACACTAAATCATCGAATTCAATGTCCTTTACCTGCCGCAAAAATCGGTATCGCCAAGCAGCAATATCTTGCCGCTCCAACTGTAAGACCACTGAATTTTTCGTAATTAAATCCCAAGTTTAATAAAACCAGCCGAAGAGATGACTTACTGCCAACAAAAAGACCAGCTTCTTTAAGCGTTTCATGCAGTTTTCGTAACGTTGGATGCTCTCTACGGTGATAATATGCATACAAATGTCTGCGAATCGCATCCTGTTCGAAAGAATCAACATTCGTCACACGTTTCTCGACGGGTTGTTTTTTCCATGGAGTTTCCATACTTGGCGGTTCGGAGTTGAGATCTTATGGCCCGGAATGTGTATTCAGTTTTTCATTTTGCTCTTTTCCTATGTTTATAACAATTATTCTGCTTATTCTTAATGCTGCCGCAGTCCTCTCGACTACCTTATTAACGGAAAGAAGAGGCCCTCCCTTCTCCCTTTCCATCTCAAAATATTGTCTTACGTTGGAGACGTATTCGCGCGATTGTCCTCTCAACGCTATTCCTAGCCCAACTTTCTTCGAAGATGATTTCGGACTACGAACTCTAGGACGACCACGCTTTTTATTTTCGGACATTTTGCACACAGAAGTCACTTCAGTTATTTATCACACACTCCTGGTGGAAACAAGGAGAAGTAGTCACTGAGATACTGCAGTTCACACAACACGACGCGCACAAGACCAGGTGTTCGCAGGTACTGAACCATGACCATAAGCAGTGGCAACTATGCACGGGACGGGTGCTGAACGTCAGCGTGCGATTGGCCCGCACTGTCTCACGGTCACGCACTCGGTTAGCTGTCAAGTACAAAGTAGTTTTAATCGCACTACAGTTAACGTTTCTGGTCGTTTACGATATAATGCAGAACCATATTTTTCCTTGCTTAGTTTAGGGAAGAAAACTTCAGGCTTTTTTAACAATCAAATATAAAAATATAACTGAGAGACATGCAGCGTTTGTTAATGCGTCCACGCTAGGGGCCCTGTACAACTTGACGCTGTCGGCCGCGCGAGATGCGGGCAGGAACGCCGCAGCGTGGCGGCAGTATGCGTGCTTCCTCACCTGATCCGCCGTATCGGAAATTCCTCAGCTCACCCGCTCCTCAGACGTCGTTATCCTCGCCCGTATGAGGCGTAATATATCGCTCCGCACTGCCTCCTCGCTGAAATACAATACCAGCTGCGCCAGCTCGGAATTTTCCACAGGGAGGTATTCCTTTACCTTTACAGTATTTTATTTTTCACCAACTTGCGGCGGAACGGAGGGCTGAGAGAGGAACAGTATAGTGCTGTTGGCAAAAAGGGAAAAGGAACATGTCAAAAGTGTTCCATCATCATCTACAGACATCTATCACACTCTCCTGAATAAAGGCCGGCTTCTCACTTCTCCGTGCATTACAGTCTCCAGTAGCACTGATCTAAGTTTCTCCAGCATGTTTTGTAATGTTCTCCCTCCATTTTTCCTCAGTTCGTCTTCTTTATCCTTCCCAGTATCCCAGCACGCGTCAAAGAACTTCCTTAGTTCACCTACCATCCATTTGCCTTGCTATATGACCTGTGCACCTACATTTCAAAATCATTACAGCTGTAATTACATAATGCATTTCAGTCTTTTCCCTCATTCCTGTAATACTTCTCCTATCTTACCTACCGACTACGCAGTTTTTAACGATTTTGGAAGGTCTGTTAATTGCTGTAGAAATACGATAATATTTAGTGAGGTTTGTACAGATTCCAAATGTGAAGGAGTTTGGGTGAAGATAGGTGTTAAAGGTGGACCGTCATGGACTTCGGATGCCTCTCATACACCCCTGCCTCTGTAGTTATAGTAGCTGAACGTTTGGAGGAAATTTGGAAATGATGTCGTGTAAATTTTCAGGTCATATTATTGTATTAGGCGGAGATTTCAATTAACCAGCTACAGATCGGGAGACTCAAGTGATTAAGGAGGATACTAGAGACACGGCCGAGTGAAATGTTTTCTAAATTCCACACCCGAAAATTACCTTGAGCAGCTAATCAGAGAACCGGCTCTTGAAGACAAGATATTAAATGTTTTGGCCAGCAACCGGTCCGAACTTTTCGTCTCAGCATACAATAGAGGATCAGTAATCGCAAGGCCGTTACAGCATCACATATAAACAGGAATATAAAGAAAGGTAGGAAGATATTGCTGCTTACCAACATCAACAAAATCAAGATTTCAGATTATTCGAGGAGTCAACGCGAAAAAATAATCTTGCTGAAACAATGATGAGCATCAACGGACAATTTTCGACAGTATTCTACACTGCGCCTTAGAAATGTATGTGCACAACGAAGTTACGGGGAAGACCCTGTGTGTTTCGATAAGCGGTATTAGGAAACTGCTACCACACCAAAGAGAGCTTCACTGAAAATTTAAACGTAGCCATTGCGTCACAGACGGACAAAACCTAGTGTAAGGCGAGCCGTACGAGTAGCGTTCAACGAATTCGAAAGTTAAATTCTATCTACAGACTTGGTCTTCTGTTACATCAGTAACCGTATTGTACCTATCTGTCCAGACACCCTTTATCCACATATAGATTTATACTCTGTAAACCACTTTGAAGTGCATGGCAGAGGGTAAACCCCATTTTACCAATTATCAGGACTTCTTCCCGTTCGATTCGTTTATGGATCGCGGGAAGAATGTTTAAATGCCTCTATGCATGTTATAATTAATCGTGTCCACACGAACCCTGCGTGAGCGATACATGGCAGATTGTAGTATATTCCTAAAGTCATCATTTGGAGCCTGTTCTTGAAACTTAGTTGGTGGACTTTCTCCTGACAGTTTCCATCTACCTTGAAGTATATGCCACTTGAGTCGTTTCATCATCTCTGTGATAGTCTCCACGAGTCAAACTAACCTGTGACAACTCGTGCTGTCCCTCTCTCTATATACATTTAATTCTCCCTGCTAGTCCTATCTGGAATGGTACTAACACACTTGAGGACTATTTATAGCATGGCTGACACGAGTGATTTGCAAGTAATGTCTTTTGCAGACATTGCATTTCCCTCTTATTCTACCTATAGGACTGCCACCTTCCTTACACACGACTGAGCTCACGTGATCGATCCATTTCATGTATGTGGTATCCAAAGCTACGAAGCCACGGCGTAGGTGCAAGTTCATAGGTTGGCACTAGGCTGACACCGACGACAGCGCCTCTAGTAGGCGCCGTTCAGCTCTACGAGCTCCGCTCCAGATTCAGCCCATTTGGATCAAGAACAGACGGCCTAGAAACATCGCTTCAACTTCAGAGGGTGTTGGCTTGCTACTAAGACTTGGTACTACTTACGACGGGAATACGGTTTCGCACCTACGTGCTCCTCCATGAAAAGTTATGTATTCCTCTCGCTAGAGTAAAGGTGATTTAAATTCATACGGCAGTACCGACGTGTTTTACCTCACCTCCTCCTACTCGCTTCCTTCATTCGGCTAACCTTTCAGTTTTCAGGAGTAGATCCACGCGACGCGTTCCAGGCGGGATACAAAAATGTACCTACTAAGTGTTACACTCTGGTATTTATTCCAAAAATGAATCACTGCTATATTCATAGGATACTACGTTTTTTCGTTTTGTAGATCGTATAATCAGTGACAAATCATGGCATCCAAACAGATGATGTCCAAGAAAAGGTTGAAATAAAAAATACGTTTTCGAAAACTGTTTCACTGGGGAAATCTTCCTGTGGTTCCTCCTTTAAATCACTGCACGAACGCCAAAATGACAGAGATCAAAATACGTAACTATGGTATAGAAAAGCAACTAAATCAGTCAACAGGGGGTAGGTTACTGAACCTTATGGGATACCAACATAATGAATTCTTCATTTGTGTGGCCATAGAGTCCGTAGTAGCTTTATAATTCTTGAGGTTATTTTTGTTCTGTCGTTGCAACTACAAAAGTGCGTGATTTTTTCACCAGACGCGTATCGCTTTACTTACGTAAACCATCATCAGTGGTCTGTAATTAAGTTATTTACATTTTGATTAGCCTTTAGATCGAAAAACAGTTAACTAAGAATAGGTTGATTTGTCCTTACGGTGATTTTTCTGCTGATTTCTCCCTTACATCGGGAAATGCCGTCTGCTACCACATCCCGACAGCGAGAAATCAGCAGAAAAAACACCATAAGTACAAATCAACCTATTCTTAACGAACTATTTTTCAACCTAAAAGCAAATAAAAATGTAAATAACTTAATTACAGGCTGCTGATTATGCTTAATCTCAATCGGAACGCGTCTGGTGAAAAAATCACGCATTTTTGTAGTTGCAACGACAGAACAAAAACACCCTCAAGAACCAACACAATGCTACATAGATTATGCAAAATAGCTGCTTCGTCTTCTAGTGCCAGTGTACCATATGTCGCTGGAAGAGCGAAGCGTTCATAACAGTAGGCAAAAAAATGCTGGTTATTGCCGTTTTCAAGAATTGGCCATCGAATGTCGGACTTATGTAGAATTTTGGAATATGTTTCATTCTCGGGTATTATGACATTTCTGGAGACAGGAAATCTCCTCCCGAGGAATCAACATGGGTTCCCAAAACAGCAATCGTGTTACACCCACCTCACTCTGTCCGCCCACGAGACCCAGCTAGCTGCTGACTCCGTGTTCCTTTGATTTCCGTGACGCGATCAATACAGTTCTTCACGCCGCCTAATGTACCAAATAAGAACGCAAGGAATATCAGACCAACAGTGTGAATGAATTGAAGAGTTTCTCGCAAGCAGAGCTCAGAATGTCACTCTCAGCAGAAAGGAATGTCAGCCGTACCCCAATAGTGTGTTATAGAATCATTACCTTTCACAAAATATATAAATGAGCTACTGGACAACGTTGGAAGTTTCATGTGGGTTTTTTGTGGATGAAACTAAAGTATACACAGACGCCGCAAAGCTAGGAAATTGTATCGAAAAACATTAAGAAGTGCAGATGATTGCTATTGACTCTGAGCATAAAAAATTAAGCGTATTTCTCATATGTAGGCATAAATTATTGCATGATTACACGATCGCAGAACAAATACTAGACGCAGTCACATCCATAAAATATCTAGTACCCGTAAGGATCGCTTTAAAATGGAACGACTACATTAAAATAATCGCAGATACAGATTCCAGAGGAAGCTTCCGTGAACGAATCCTCAAGAAGAGTAGTCCATCCGAAAAGGAGGAAGGCCACACAAGCCTCGGTAGATGACACCTTGAGTATTTGATCGTCTGGTTTCCACACCAGATAAGATTCATAAAAGAAGTAGAGAAGAGTCAAAGAGCGTGAAAGTATCACGGAAATGGTTAGTCACCTTCAGTGGCAGAAGCTGCAAGTGAAGCAATCAGGATCACGGCATGGTTTACTGTTCCGAGAGCGTACGTTCCTAGAACAGACAATCCATTGCTGCCTTCTACGTGCAGGGCGGTTGTAGTTAAACTTTCGCGACTTGAGCCAGTGTAGACGGAAAACTATTAACCGTATGTGTATCCAACTTCAAAAGTATGATATTCAGACCGGGCGCTGCAGGATTTCCGTTATTTGTAATGTCGATGTTGACACGTGCGTATCGACTGGACCTGTCAATCGGCCGTCCGTGCAAGTGTATCGATGTGGATAAAGTCATGGTCGTACTCGTTCCGATCACAGGAAAAGCCCTCTGCTCATGCGCTGTGGGCCGTCAACGGGAGAGGTTCTCCGTTACGAGGTTTGACGGAACCACATGCGGTGGACGCGTCCGCGCCTCGGTAGTCAGGATCCGGCAGGTGTTTTAAAGTACCGGAGAGCGGCTACAGCGGGCCAGTGAGGTTCCACTGGGTTCCACTGGGAGCGCAGAACGAGTATTTGAGTTCTTACTGTGTTCAACTTCGATCCACCACATTAATTGCATGTTGAAAATTTTGTTGCTCGTGCTTTGAGGAGTGTGGTGAGTGCCGTCTTTGATGCTCCAGTGTGTTCAAATGTTCAAATGTGTGTAAATTCCTAAGGGACCAAACTACTGAGGTCACGGTCCCTAGACTGACACACTGCTTAAGCTAACTTATGCTAAGAACAACACGCACACCCACACCCGAGGGAGGACTCCAACCTCCGGCGGGATAATCCGGGCAATGAGTGACTGATGCCTCTAAACGCGCGGCCACTCCGCGCGGCACTCCAGCGCGGATTAACGTTATTTTTTTTCTGCTATAAAAGAAGTAAGGTTTATGTCTAAGCAACGAAACGTCCTGAGTGCTGTGCTTGCTTAATGTTATCAGCTAATGGCTTCTCTGCAGCGACGGCTGGTTTGTATGCTGACAGCAGAACGCGCTGATAAACCGTCAGCAACGGAAATGGTAATGCAATTTTGATTCCTGAGTGCTGAAACGGTGACTGTCGGCTGAAGGTACCGTAAGTGTTCACGTATTCTTGTTTCATCATTTCCAAGAATATACTTATAGGTTATTCTCTTGGATGAGAAGTACGCGAAACTGAAATCTAAGTGGTTAAAATTTAAAGAGAACCAAAAGTTGATTCTCGTTACGCCAAATCTCAAAGCACCAGTAAATGTTAAATTTGAAGAGAACCGACAGTTGTCATATTGCTGAATGTGGGTGTTAATTTCAAACTGAAATTATCTTTGGTCTTGTTACTTATGTAATAGCAGTTAAGGAAAAATTGCTTATTAACCTATAGTAACTCAATTATAGTACGTACCTAAAAGTGTGTGTTGAAGTCGGTCATGTACCTTGTAATTTTAAAAGGGCTGGATCCCAGGTCATTTTGGAAAACTTGCTAAATTTGGGATTTAAATTTTAGGTCGTTACTTCCCAAGGACTAATACGGGTTAGGGCTAAACATTTTATTTGTCATAAGCAAACTGTCTTTAAACGTCCTTTGCCCTGAGCAAGGGGCTAGTACGCAAGTTTTGTGGTCCACAGATTTTGCTCAGTTAAAAAATACATTTTAAAGGGGCTACGGTTTGGCGTTGTGCAACCATTGTAGTGCAAACTTATTATCTAATCGCATCCACTAATGGCTGTTGGTTTCTTTCTTACGTCAAAGATAATACAGCTGGTGGCCACTTTGTAAATCTGAAGCTGTATCCATTGGCTTCAGTCAAGATACCATTTTATGTTATTATTACCTTATTTTGGAACCTGTGTGGCTAGTGCCTCGAAGTAATTAAAGAAATCTGGCTGGTTTTGTTAAGAACCTTCTAAGGGTCTTAGTGCCACTAATCAGTAATGCTGACTGTTGTTTATTTGTGTTTGAGTAAAATGTTCATGGTTTAGATTCACGGTACAAGTAATCTGGTTGAAAGCTGTAAGTACCAATGTATGTTCTTTAAATGATGTTAATAAATGTTTTCTAAATCTACCGTCCAGTGGCTTTCCACTCAAGTATCACGGAGCTCTTCCGCTCTAAAGGTTTTAAAAGGGTCGTTACTTCCAAAGTTATTCCATTTACCTTCATCAGTCTCGGCCAGCCCCCCTTTCCTGTCAAGTGTCATGACTTTCAGTTAGGCATCGGTGCTGTTACGCGGACGTATGAATCCAATTCAAGCGTCAGTGTCCATTACGCTTGCAGACTGTCAATATTAGTCTGGACAATGTGAGCACGACTTTACTCGTAAGGCTTTCTTATGAAAGCAACAGCAATAGTGATGCTGCACTTCGCGAGAATCGAAGTGTTAAAGGAGTATGGAGAAATCCTCTTTCCGCACCGGGGTTGAAGAACATGATTCGGAAGTTCGAATGTTCTTGAGAATTATAATTTGCTTCTGAGAGAGGCCACAGCTAATTGCTCCAAAAATTGTTAAAGAATCTACGGTTCTCATGGCTGACAATGCTGGACGCAGTGTGCGATCTTCAAGCAGAGCACGAGCTGTGTCATTACAGCAAGCAGTTGAATATTTCACGGTTAACGATTAGAAAAATGCTGCGAACAGTTGTGGAATGGTATCTCTAGTACGGTCCAGCCTGTCTTGGATGCAGATATGTGTCCGATTGAGCAACATTTGCAGCCTGAAACATAAAAGTGGTACTCCAATTAACAATTCTTACCCTCTCACGTGAAAATTAAATGTGTCTCTTTCAATGATTTATTCGTTATTTCTCTTCCGATGGCCTTATAAATGTTTCCACAATGTTTCAGTTTCCTACAATCATTCTCTTCTTATGGGGCCCCCCTTAAGCAGCGAAAGTTTAATTATGACCACCCTGTACGAGGTGTGGCTAGAAAAAAACCGGACTAGTACTGGTGAAACAATAAAACGAATGCAATAAGGCTGAAAGTCGCGTGGCCTGTCACGTGACTCTCGCTCCGCCTACTGCTCGAGTTTCATCTGCCTCCTGCACTCAGTCTGCCCGTGGCGTCTGTTTTAAGTAGTTGACGTTTTGTCTGTGCGTCGGAAAATGTTGAGTGTACAGAAAGAACAGCGTGTTAACATCAAATTTTGTTTCAAACTAGGAAAATCTGCAAGTGAAACGTTTGTAATGTTACAACAAGTGTACGGCGATGATTGTTTATCGCGAACACAAGTGTTTGAGTGGTTTAAACGATTTAAAGATGGCCGCGAAGACACCAGTGCTGACACTCGCACTGGCAGTCCATTGTCAGCAAAAACTGATGCAAACATTGAAAAAATCGGTAAACTTGTTCGACACTTTCCTTGTCAACTCCTGTTAACTCATACACTGCTCTGATTGTTAAACGGCGATCTTGTCGAACAAGTTTACCGATTTTTTCAATGTTTGCATCAGTTTTTGCTGACAATGGTCTGCCAGTGCGAGTGTCATCACTGGTGTCTTCGCGGCCATCTTTAAATCGTTTAAACCACTCAAACACTTGTGTTCGCGATAAACAATCATCGCCGTACACTTGTTGTAACCTTACAAACGTTTCACTTGCAGATTTTCCTAGTTTGAAACAAAATTTGATGTTAACACGCTGTTCTTTCTGTACACTCAACATTTTCCGACGCACAGACAAAACGTCAACTACTTAAAACAGACGCCACGGGCAGACTGAGTGCAGGAGGCAGATGAAACTCGAGCAGTAGGCGGAGCGAGAGTCACGTGACAGGCCACGCGACTTTCAGCTTTATTGCATTCGTTTTATTGTTTCACCAGTACTAGTCCGGTTTTTTTCTAGCCACACCTCGTATATCTTGCGTAAATGCCATGATCGTAAAGTAAAAGGTTCGAGCACACGCGAAGCGTTTCCGTTAACAGTTCTTCCCACAAACCTTTCGCGACTGGAGCAGAAAAGTGGGAAGTGGCAGTGGTAAACGGTGTTCCATCTCTCACACACAGTAAGTGTGAGAGATGAATAATTTTTAAAGTCCTTTCTTCAGTACCATAAGTTACACTAGACGGCAAATTATGGGCATAAGTATTCCGTTTCAGACGCATCAGGGGCTTGGTTTCGGAAAAAAAATTTAATCTGTCTTACCAAAACGATTGCGGCCCATTTTTGCACGCCTGTCCTGTCTCTGCACTCGTTCTTTTCAAATTCTCAGAATACAAAGATGGATAAAGTTGTAGAATTTTATTTTCGACATGTTGATCATACTTCATTTTACGAGGGGTATTTGGAAAGTAAGGAACGATCGGTCGCGGAATGGAAACCACAATGAAATTCCGATGAAGTTTTGCACAGGTGTCTCTAGTATGCCCGTCGATCGCGCTACGTCGTTCTTTTTAGTTCTGAGCACACAGGGGGCACATAGATACCTAGAACAATAGTGTCTCTCGTCAAGTTCGAGGGCCTGGTGAGAAATTTCGCCTGAAGCGATACCGCCAACATTACATAACTGTTGTGCGGTTTCTTCTTCAAGACAATTCTCAGCCGCATTTTGCAGGGGCAACGAAGATGCTCCTGCATCGTTTTCAATTGGAAATGTTTGATTACCCACAATACAGCCTGTAATTGTCTCCCTCTGAGTTTCATCTCTGCTCACATGAACCGCTGGCTATGAAGACAACATTTTGGCACAGACAACGGAGGTAGAGAATTGGCGTAAACCACTGGCGGCTGCCTTAATTAACGGGGGTATTGAGAAGTTGGTACAAAAAAATGGTTCAAATGGCTCTGAGCACTATGGGACTTAACAGCTATGGTCATCAGTCCCCTAGAACTTAGAACTACTTAAACCTAACCAACCTAAGGACAACACACAACACCCAGTCATCACGAGGCAGAGAAAATCCCTGACCCCGCCGGGAATCGAACCCGGGACCCCGTGCTCGGAGAAGTTGGTACAACGCTCCGACAAACGTCTAAGTCAGATCGGCGCCTATCGAGATAAGTAGCTGGCAGTTATAGCTAACTGTTGCAAATAAAACAGTTTTGATTTTCACTGTGGTTTACATTTTGCGACCTGTCGTACCTTACTTTCCGAATAGTCCTCGTAGTACATGTATAGCTGTCAGGCTTGTTAACAAATTTCACTATTACGTTCTTCGAACGGTCTTACTATACTTTGATTAAAGATCTTACCTTCTACTGTGATGCTGCATTCACATTTGCTTTTTATTTATCTACAGAAGCGTGAGGTTGCGTTGCGTGTTAGTGTTTGTGTGTGTGTTGAGTCTGTGTCTGTGTGTGTGTCTCCACATGCATTTAGGCTACGCAGCCCTTATTAATATTGCACCATTGCCGACCGAGTACGGTAGGGTTCGCAATAACGCTTGCCGCAAGGGAATGTTAACGGCAGTTCCACGGTTGTTTTTGAGGCGCGATCTCTGGCAGCGTGTGCTACACAGTTTGGCGTCGAGCTCCAGGCGTCATGTGTCACTAAGAATGGTGGCACTGCTAATAAAAAAAAAAAAAATGCTCGCGTCAACTGCAGGCATTGCTGTCATAGGAAGTTCCGATGATCCAGTGGAGCAGACATGCTTGCCGCTATGAAATATGACTGGGAGCAGGTCACTAAGTAGCGACGGTAAACTCCGCTACGTAGCGACTAGCTCCCTGCCAACCTCTCTCCAGCCATCATGGTTACATACGGAAGCGTACTTTAAATTAGCTGCATTACTTCAATTAGTTTATAACTAACCCTTGTCCTCTGAAAGTTTGTAGTACTCTTTTCACAGGGTGTTAATGGTCTGAATATGAAAGTACCACGATTGAAATCTATCACCAGATTAATAAATATAAAATTTTAACAACTTGCAGGCCATCCTGGAGTATTTTTACCTAAAAATCTTTTAATTTATTTTACTTGTTTATGATAGTAAAGTATCAGTTCAAGTCACGTGTTCAGCATGACGATCATAGCTTAAAAGGTCACAGCTGGTAACAGAAATTTTATGTTGACGCGTCTCATACGAGGTGCGGCTAGAAAAAAACCGGACTGATGCTGGAAAAAACATTTATTTACAATTATTTACAATTTCATGTTATCTCCTTCAATGTACTCTCCTCCTCGGTCTCTACACCGCTCCATACGAATTTTCCACTGTTCATAGACATGCTGCAGATCATTTTCGGTAAGTCCATACATTACTTCCGTCGCTTTTTCTTTTACTGCTTCAACACTCTCAAATCTAGTTCCTTTCAAAGCTGACTTGACTTTAGGGAAAAGAAAAAAGTCACAGGGGGCCAAATCAGGTGAGTAGGGTGGATGATCTAAGATGGGAATGTTGTGTTTTGCCAAAAACGTCTTCACTGACAACGCACTGTGAGCTGGGGCATTGTCTTGGTGAAGGATCCATGACTTTTTTCTCCACAGATCGTTCCGTTTTCTCCGTACTCGCTCACGTAGGGTAGCCAGGACGCTAATGTAGTAATGCTGATTCACTGTTTGTCCCTCTGGTACCCAATCAATGTGCACAATCCCTTTGATGTCAAAAAAAAAAAAAAAAAAAAACAATCATCATTGCCTTGAATTTCGATTTTGACATTCGTGCTTTTTTTTGTCGTGGAGAACCAGGAGTTTTCCAATGCATCGACTGGCGTTTAGTTTCGGGATCGTAAGTAAAAAACCACGATTCATCGCAAGTAATAACATTTTGTAAGAAGGTGGGATCACTTTCAATGTTTTCCAGGATGTCAGAACAAATCATTCTTCGGCGTTCCTTCTGTTCAATTGTGAGACACTTTGGAACCATTTTTGAACACACTTTGTTCATGTTGAAACTTTCATGAAGAATCTGCCTAACACTTTTCTTGTCAACTCCTGTTAACTCAGACACTGCTCTGATTGTTAAACGGCGATCTTGTCGAACAAGTTTACCGATTTTTTCAATGTGTGCATCAGTTTTTGCTGACAGTGGTCTGCCAGTGCGAGTGTCATCACTGGTGTCTTCGCGGCCATCTTTAAATCGTTTAAACCACTTAAACACTTGTGTTCGCGATAAACATTCATCGCCGTACACTTGTTGTAACATTACAAACGTTTCACTTGCAGATTTTCCTAGTTTGAAACAAAATTTGATGTTAACACGCTGTTCTTTCTGTACACTCAACATTTTCCGACGCACAGACAAAACGTCAACTACTTAAAACAGATGCCACGGGCAGACTGAGTGCAGGAGGCAGATGAAACTCGAACAGTAGGCGGAGCGAGAGTCACGTGACAGGCCACGTGACTTTCAGCCTTATTGCATTCGTTTTATTGTTTCACCAGTACTAGTCCGGTTTTTTTCTAGCCACACCTCGTACATCGAAAGTATTACTGATGTTAATTTTTTATTTTGATAATTAGCAGCCTCAGTTGCGCCGTTTACCTAGAATTTACCTAGGTTTCAGTCGGGATAACCCAACCTTCTTCAAAATAACAGTAACAAGCGTTGGCCCATAGTGGACATCGTCAAGCTAAAACTACAAATCCATAAATCATCGTCAGACTATGAAACTTATCTGGAACTGCCTCGACCCCACTTCGCGACCGCGATGCGGCAGCCACGAGTGCTGTTCCAGTACAGCACTAGTGGCTGCACTACTGGGGCCGAGGCAGTTCCAGGTAAGTTTTATAGTCTGACAATGATTTATGGATTTGTAGTTTTAGCTTGACGATGTCCACTATGGACAAACGCTAGTTACTGTTATTTTGAAGAAGGTTGGGTTATCCCGACTGAAACCTAGGTAAATTCTAGGTAAACGATGCTGCTGACAGGGCCGCGAAATGTTGAAGATATTTATTACTGATGTCATGTTGGTTTGTATTACCTGATACAATATCACGAAATTACGAATTCTTTAGTATCTGCACTTCCGCCCGTGTGACTTCACAAACCGTCTTGACTTTTGGAAGTAGCAATTTTCTAACGTATTCAAGTGTGTCCTTTGAGGCAGTGGTTTACTAATAGTCCTCTTGCTACCCGGTGACTGTAAATTTCGCCCCGCACGCTATCTTGTAACTAGAAGCGTTCGTCTCCGCCTGTACTCCACGGCCGCTTAATCACGACTCCCCCCCACGGTATGGCTTCTGCAACCGTAGCCACAACCCGTGGCGCAGCCACCTTGTTGACGCCGCTAGACGATATGTCTGATCAGTACAACAGGCGATGCGTCACACAAAATTCTACAGTTTTTTCCCGAACAGTTTCATGAACACACCATGCAGCCAGCATCGAATAGAGAGCTCACAGAAGCTGACAGCATATTAGAATAACAAGTCACGTCAATAGCTAGATGAAACACGGTCAGTATGTAAGAAATATATCCGCTGGAATCGCAACAGAACGTTAGACAACTTTCAACACGGAAAATAAAACTTGGTCACTATTCTGGAAATGTGGACAATAACAGGTTGCCGTTAACACTTTACACATTTCTCTACTGCACATAGATAGATAAGTACTCGGTTCTCTTCAGTGGACGGCTACACTCTATTTAGTATATCTCAATAAGCAGTATGCTCCTCTCAGTTTTTCTAGACGTCAGAGATACTAATATTTCCGGCTTCTACAGGAAGAATGTATAGTTTTAACGACCAGTCAATGACTGCACTCATAGAGAGAAATAATAGTCTACGATAACTGATAGAAAACCATCATACAACGGGGATATAACGGAAAGCATGAGTGTATAACACGCTGTAGAAAAAGGGTGGTGGCTATCAAATTTAGAGGAGGTAGAGATTTATTTTGCCTTGAAAGAGGCGTGCGTCGGCCTTTTAAAAGAGAGGAAGGGCATTTATGGGCACACATTAGCGATATCCTCCTTAAGAAGCAGACACCAACATATTTTACTTAGTGATATAGGATTTACGCGTGCAATTTCCGTTCACATTACAGCGTAGTGGTAGTTTTAAATTAGAATGAGCTGGGGTCAGATAGGCTTTTCTCAACGATTTTATGACAGACGGCAGTATCGTCGGTGCTTAGCGTTAGGATTAAGTAATGTCATCGTTGGTAGGTGATGGCAGTGGCTTCCGGTTTACAACTGTATCTCTGGAACGGCGGATGCACCGACTTGTTATGTTTTATGGTTTGAATGGACAATGCATGTGTGCATATTGTTTTTAGGTTGTGACGAGGCGTAATGATTTTAAAAAAGAATTTAAGGGAGTTTATAACTGAGGACGTCTGTAATCCTTCTATGCCTGTCGGTATCAGGAAGATTGTTTTATATGGTTACCTTATTTTTAGAATTTGAAAATGAGATAATGTTGTCACGAAATATGTTGTGGCAATAATCACTCGATTCACAACTGGGCTGGATATCTTCAGTACTGCTTGAATAACAGTGTCTCCTCATACACGCAAACTTGTACTTTTATTTGCTGTTAGTTCTCTTAAAATTCGTCCGCAGCTCGTGGTCGTGCGGTAGCGTTCTCGCTTCCCACGCCCGGGTTCCCGGGTTCGATTCCCGGTGGGGTCAGGGATTTTCTCTGCTTCGTGATGACTGGGTGTTGTGTGATGTCCTTAGGTTAGTTAGGTTTAAGTAGTTCTAAGTTCTAGGGGACTGATGACCTTAGATGTTTAGTCCCATAGTGCTCAGAGCCATTTGAACCATTTTTTCTCTTAAAATTCAAATAGTACGTCGTCGTCTTACGTCATGCCAACAGAGTGTGTGTCCTCTCTTGATCGTGTAACCTCCTTTCCTATGGTTTCGGTCAGTATACTTGTTTAGTATAATCGGGAAATTTCATAAATTGAAAAAATTAACCACATTCACTTTAAAAAATGCGAATATTTTTCCAGAAACTGGGATTATGCCATCTGTGTAAGAAGAACAGTCTTCCGAACAGACTTCCAACAGTCATGCCCTCGATACGCGGCTTTTAAGACTTTCCGCAGCAAATGTCTAAGAGTCATAGAATCACTTCAAGGGAACAACTTCTGTTAGAGACAAAATGTTCGACCCTTCTTTGTTTATTATTTAAGATTGATCATGTACCTGAGAGGCGGCAGGGCATTGGCAGTATCCGGCGTTCATATTCAATGTGTGTTCCCCATCATCCCGCCATCTACTATACGTAAAAAACAGTAGGCAGGTGACTATGAAATTTCGTTGCTCGGTTCCAACATCCGTTTACACACAACCACAGTTATGGTTTTCTTCTTGAAAAACACTTATCATTTTACTGGGATGGATAGTATGGTGCACACATCGTTGAACGCGATAGTTCACGGAAATCTCGTCGTACCAGGGGCGGTGAACACTAAACGACACATAGTGCTGCGGGGAGCATCAGCGTATATTTTGTCCCTAATAAAAGTTGTTCCCCGTAACATGATTTATCATCACTATGCATTTGACGCAAAGACATTGAAATACCTTGTGTGTAATGAAAGGCAGTGCATCAGACAGAAAACTGTCTCACTCGTGTTAACGTATTCTTTGTGAACGATTTGAGCCGTGCTGTGGCTCGCGTTGGTGCGGTTTGTATGTTTCCGCCCTCTGTTCGAGGCCAGAATCATTTAGTTGGCATGGTTGGTTGGTTGTCCTTTTCTCGTGTTGATTGGCACCACTCGGTTTCGTAAGTATTGCCTGTCCAATAGCGCCAGCAGCGGCGGTTATCGATGTGTATATTGTTGCCCTATCTTTCGAGCGAAATCGCTGTTTTTCCAGGTCGTGTGATTAGGCCAGTTCGGTTGGGGACTCAGGAGGAGCCAGGTCCGCGCAGTGCGGTAACACGCTGGGACCGCTGGCGACACACATGGACTGCCTGATGGAAGGGCTGTAGTCAGGAGGGTGCACGAGTATGTCGTAAACCGGATCCAGTAAGCTCTAAGTTGAGTGCATTTCAATACACGTAGAGAAATCTCCACCATTGTGATATCTCGCGATTTTCCAGTGACTTGGATGCCTGTTGCTGCTCGAAGTGTCGCCAAGGCGAAGAGCAGAGAGTGGAGTGCTTGGTGAAGGCGGGTCAGATTAGCCCTCCTCGACTTCTTATCACTATTTACCGCATTCAACTTGTTACAATTTGCTAAGTTCAACCAGTGGCCGGCTCGTGATTCTTCTACTCTGGTGGTAGTGATTCCTTTCTCATTGTGGGCGCTCTAAACACAGTAGTCTGGGGATGTAGTGGAGAGCACTGCTTCCGGCTTTGGCGTATTTTTCCATCGTTGCCTTTGGTTTATCGGACATCAGATACCTTCAGCAAGACTATCATTAGTCATTCGTTAGAGTGCCACTAGTCTGAGTTACCATCTTGTGAAGTGAATGAAACTCGTGGCTGCGTATCTCATCGCTCGCGAATGTGTTTGTTGCCGGACCTTCTCAGAGGTCGATTCCTGGAGCACCGTCTGGATCAGTTCCTTGTTTTTTTAATAAATTTTTGCTATTGTCTTTGCTGTTTTACAGCAGGTTTCAAATTTATTTTTTATATTACTGCCGTTCTTGACGTTTAAGGCCTTCAACAGTGATTGTGGTCATTTGCCTTAAAGTTCTAATACGGTATTTGTATTTTAGCAGTATGCCTTAAAACCTTATTTACAGCCATTCCTAGCGTCTGATGCCTTCTGCTGTGTTTGTGGAGACTTACTTTAATATTTCAATACCTGTAAGTTGTAAATTGCAATCCACAATTCTTAATTTATTACCATTCTTGGTGTATAGGCCTTCAGCCATGATTGTGGTCGCTTGCCTTAACCATTCCTAACGTTTGATGGCATCTGCAGTGTCTGTGGTGACTTGCGTTTAGTTATATTTCAATACCTGTAACCTGTAAGTTGCTGCGAGTTTTAAACAATTCTTAATTTATTGCCATTTCTGGCGTGTAAGGCCTTCTGCCCAGACCACAGTGGCTTGCTTTAAAACCATTATCTGTTGTATCTGTAGTTAATGGTGATTTTCTAAATTGTAACTCACTGAAAACTCTATTTACACTTTTGTTTATCCTTCCTTAATAAGTAGTGATATTTTTTATTTATTCTTGAGTCTGGAATTACTGGTTTAAAATAAATTGTGTGTAATTGTAAAAGGCAACTAATAGTAACTGATTACGGCCTCATCCACAATTGTAATCGAATCCTGCCTTCCCTTGACCACCACCATGTTACAAGACTCGTGGCATATTTGTGGAGTTTACAACATTAAATCACAGAGACGCAGTTTTGTTCCTGTTTCGCATGGTGAAATCTTTTGGAATCTTGACTTTAGAGGGGCACGTCGTTTGCACTAGGGACTAGCTTGTGAGCATAATGATAGGCACTCCACATCAACATGTTTACTTTTATCAGATCAGATTTGTAGAGATTGTTCTTTCAAAGGTATTTAATGTGACTAAAACATTTTAGGAAATAATTTCAGTATGTATTGGTTTCTAAGGCGTAGCCAAATATGGCTTCAGACTCAAATTAAATCTTAAGAAATTTTACCGATAGCCTCAAATTTAAGAGAATCCTCGGGAAATATAAAAGTAGAGAAAACGGGATACTGAACCTTTGAACATGGATAAAGTCAATTCGAAGTTCTCTGGCGAGTAAGAACTGTGATTTGGACACTACAGCAGGCAGTTCAGTAGACGCGATACTGCCGTCTCTAAAAGAGAGACGGTGAGCAAGTACATGTATAAGGAACGTTGTAAGAGGCCAATCGAGGCAGTAATCCTGCTCCGGCTTGACTCCAGTAGAGACACAGATCGCTCCCCACGAACTCGCATACGTAAACAACTGTCAGACAGTGCATTGAACGATATGAATAGAACGGCTCTCGTTAATGAGTCCCAGGTTTTGGTTGCTACAAAAAGTATTAAGAGTTAATTAACTAAAAAGATATTTCAGCTAATTACTGAACTAAATGCCTTTCCCAATTTAAACTCAATTTATTACAATCATTGTTCGTAAGCACATATATGTAGCCAAGAAAGTGATAACCGCTGATTGACGTCAGCAATAAATTACAAGGTGAGAGGAACTACCATTTCTGGACGCATTTCAACCGGAAGTAGATTAGTTTCGGAAAGGCTATGAGGAACAGGTTAGTCTGGAGTGTTCATTGTCTTTATGTGACATATTAAGACGATGAACACTGCAGACTCACCTGTTCTCGAGAATACATAATCACGGGGTGTGCAGTGATTAACCCGATCATGCCAGAAATTCACATAAAATCCACAAGCAAAAGACAGATAGCTACCTCTGTCATGGATGAGCCCTCGAACATCTGATCGTTCGTTCTATAATGCATATGCAACGGACCGAGAAAAAAAATGCCTAACTGCTTTCCTTCCAAGTTAATCTACCTGCCATATGAAGACCTAGGTTGTAAACAATAGCAAACCACGATTGGAAACTGACTCACTGAAAGCAAAATACTGTAGAATAGTGAAAATCCCGTATAAAGACAGAATTCCTAAGGAACTAAAAGTACAAAATTTGAAGCATAAGATATCGAAATTATTATAAAAGTAGTACATACAAATAAGACACAAACATTGAGAACGGGATTACATAGTTTCTTTTTTAGCACGAGTAACAAAATAGGGCGTCTGCATTTCCTGGATGGAAATTGGTATGAAGGCATTGTTAGTACTTTCTTCAACCTCCGTTCTTCCTCATTACCTTAAAAATCCTTTTCAGCACTGGTTTTGTCACGAGCTGTAATTATTGGGGTTAAATATCGCCCACTCTTCTCGTATCACTGTTTTCAGCTCACGTACGGCCTCAAATTGCCTTCCATTGCGATAAAAACGCTTTACAAGTATTTCCCAAAAGTTTTCCAAAGGGTTCAAATCCGGGCTACGTTCAGGCCAGCGGAAGACATCGTATACTTATTTTGGTTGTAGCAGAACATGCACAAATGCATTATCTTGTTGAAACATTAGACTTTCGTTACCTAGGTCCTCATTCATTTTAGTCAGTTTAGTCTCTAGCCTCTCAGTGTACTTGTTAGAATTCATTGTATCGTTCAGCAAAGCCATGCATGATACCTTTATCACAGAAGGCTGTCTAAAGCGTAACATCTCCACCACAAAAATGTCTGCTCAATCTTACGAACTACCCTGTTCTCACATCATTCCAATAACAGTGAAATCCGTCAGACCCATCTACATTACGTCTTCTCATCACTGAAGATCAGTTCATCCCACACTTAAGTCCATGTCATATGTTTTTCAGCAAACTCCAATCCAGCCTGTCCATTTTTTGATGTGAAAGGAAGTTTTCGTAGTCACTTCTTGAATGCAAGACAAAATTTGTCGTACACGTCTGACAGTTACTGGCAATAGTAAATTAGCAACAAGCAGAGGATAATAACGCTTTTAGGCCCTTGCTTTGCGCAAAAGTAACTGTTCCGATGCCTCACCTAGTTTTCTGCTTTGCTCATATTTCCCATTCAGTCCATATCGAGTGCTCAATCTAACCAAATTATCAGTCACTGTACTTAAATGGTTCAATTTCTTAGCGATTTGACGAACAGAAAGTTCCATTTTCTTGTATTAACCGATTTTTGTATTTTCCTCACATTATAACTGTTTTCCATGTGACATTGTCACAACAAAGATTTATGCACATCACACTTACTGTTACTAATGGTGTCTGTTTCCTATCTGCAGTAAAGGCGCGTACGTACGCAGTAACATTGCACCTGACAGGCGGGCTCTATACTGAGTTCCACGCTCTATCACCTGGATCGTTGTCTTGTTATACACTACTGGCCATTAAAATTGCTACACCACGAAGATGACGTGCTACAGACGTGAAATTTAACCGACAGGAAGAAGATGCTGTGATATTCAAATGATTACCTTTTCAGAGCATTCACACAAGGCTGGCGCCGGTGGCGACACCTACAACGTGCTGACATGACGAAAGTTTTCACCGATTTCTCATACACAAACAGCAGTTGACCGGTGTCGCTTGGTGAAACGTTGTTGTGAAGCCTAGTGTCAGGAGGAGATATGCGCGCCATCTCGTTTCCGACTTTGATAAAGGTCGGATTGTAGCCTATCGCGATTGCGGTTTATCGTATCGCGACATTGCTGCTCGCGTTGGTCGAGATCCAATGACTGTTAGCAGAATATGGAATCTATGGTTTCAGGTGGGTAATACGGAACGCCATGCTGGATCCCAACGGCCTCGTATCACTAGCAGTCGAGATGACAGGCATCTTATCCGCATGGCTGTAACGGATCGTGCAGCCACGTCTCGATCCCTGAGTCAACAGATGGGGACGTTTGCAAGACAACAACCACAAGACAACAACCATCTCCTCGAACAGTTCGACGAAGTTCGCAGCAGCATGGACTATCAGCTCGGAGACCATGGCTGCGGTTACCCTCGACGCTGCATCACAGGCAGGAGTGTCTGCGATGATGTACTCAACGACGAACCTGGGTGCACGAATGGCAAAACGTCATTTTTTCGTATGAATCCAGGTTCTGTTTACAGCATCATGATGGTTGCATCCGTGTTTGGTGACATCGCGGTGAACGCACATTGGAAGCGTGTATTCGTCATCGCCATACTGGCGTATCACCCGGCGTGATGGTATGGGGTGCCATTGGTTACACGTCTCGGTCACCTCTTGTTCGCGTTGACGGCACTTTGAACAGTGGACGTAGCATTTCAGATGTGTTACGACCCGTGCCTCTACACTTCATTCGATCCCTGCGAGACCCTAAATTTCAGCAGGATAATGCACGACAGCATGTTGCAGGTCTTGTACGGGCCTTTCTGGATACGGAAAATGTTCGACTGCTGCCCTGGCCAGCACATTGTCCAGATCTCTCTCCAATTGAAAACGTCTGGTCAGTGGTGGCGGAGCAACTGGTTAGCCACAATACGCCAGTCACTACTCTTGATGAACTGTGGTATCGTATCGAAGCTGCATGGGCAGCTGTACCTGTAGACGCCATCCAAGCTCTGTTTGACTCAATGGCCAGGCGTATGAAGGCCTTTATTACTGCCAGATGTCGTTGTTTTGGGTTCTGATTCCTCAGGATCCATGCACCCAAATTGCGTTAAAATGTAATCACATGTCAGTTCTAGTATAATATATTTGTCCAATGAATACCCGTTTATCACCTGCATTTCTTCTTGGTGTAGCAATTTTAATGGCCAGTAGTGTATAATGTTCTACTGACATCAAATACGCCATTTGACTGTATACTGGATCTTGTACTGCTGTATACACACTGTGCATAGCGTTACCAAGCCATAATGTTAATTTTCCTAGGATATTCATGTCTTCACACATATTTCCACTACTGCATTTGATGTTTTGTAGTCTTATTAGTTGAAAGTTGCACAGTAATACAGAAGATAACAGCTCTATCACGGTTTGCAGCTGACCGCTGTGGCCGAGCTGTTCTAGACCGTTCAGTCCGAAACCGCGCTGCTGCTACGGTCGCTGGTATGGATGTGTATGTTGTCCTTAGATTAGTTACGTTTAGTAGTTCTAAGTCTAGGGGACTGACGATCTCAGATGTTAAGTCCCATGGTGCTTGGAGCCATTTGAATTTTAATTTTTCGATTTGCAAATTTTACCTAGTGACGACATTGGCAAGATGTGAGCTTGTAAACAGCAATAAGTGCCATGAAGACGTACGTGTGCTGTGGTTGCCACAAGAAAATAGTTTGCAGGAACGAGATGTCCGAATCGGAGGATGCTGTCGATACATAGGTCACCGACAAAGATCCTGCATTTATTACTGAACGGAAACGTGCATCAAAAGGTGTTACCAATTAGGTATTTGTGACTATTTTGTTAACCAAGTAAACAATGTTCTGTCGCGTGGCTTACAATACTTTACGTGCGTTTTCGTGACAAGTCGATCGATGCATGTTAAGGGGTATCCTTAATATTGTTGACTTGCTGTAGTAAAGTTTTTGCACTGGTTTCTTAGCATTATCTATAGCTGTATCCATATCTTGGAAAGTATACGAAGAAATCTTGTGTATTTTGAGTATTATTAACCGCTTCAGCTGTATTTAGTCCTCTATAATTCGATCACTAAGGGCTACATCTTCAGGTGAACATATGACTAAAACATTAGAGCGTAAAAAACTCGGAATATTTTTACCCAACACTCGTTGTCCATCAAAATAAAACAGCGGTAACAGACGGTATGTCATAGAGTAAAAATAACCAGATTCCAATTAGTGGATGGGTCCGCTTCTCCAACCTATACAGAACCGCGTACGGGGAACGCAGCCGCGTGCTTTGTCACCCAGACAGTAAGAGAGGCATCTATATCTCTGGCGTATGTACGAGAGTTTTAAAGAATACGTACTAGAATCCGCCGAGGGGGGGAGATATTTTAGGATGCCTTTTACTTTTGCGCCTGAAATTTTTCTGATATATGTGGATGATTTTAATATACATGTTAAGATACTAGCTCTCAGCTGATGTACGTTGAGACATATATGTGGAGGATGTTAAGACAATAGCTCTAAATATATATATGTTGACAGAAACATCAGAGAAATGTATCGTCCAGGACATGTTTCACGTCCTGCTGTTCTGAGAGCAGATCCGGTAGGTGCAAATGATCAGCGGCGCCGACAGAAAGGACGGAAGAGAGTAAAACACGGAGGTATCCAGGAACAAATAAAGAAAACGGGAAATGAAGGAAAGGCGTATAGAACACGCAGTGGCAAAAGGAGGGGGCGTTGTTGTATGAAAACATACTGGCCGTCCATATGAATTCACTAAAAAGTGTTTCGAGCGTATAAGTGAAGAAGACAAGCAATGCATATTCATATTTCCGGCAGCTGAATTTCTATGATACGCAAAACGCTCCTTATACTGTAAAACTTGTTATTCGGAAAACGATATTTTAAATTTGTATTTTGGAGGTATTTCACAGCAATGTTTCTCTAACTCGTCCAGGAAGGACAGAATGGTAAGTCAGTTGTAACTGATAAGTGTAATCGGTCTGCAACTACACTACGTTAGTTACATAACGACGAAGTTTTAAGAGTAGAATTGTGGGTAGAATTTGCCATTTTAAAAATATGTCGCTACATTAGATATATGTGAAAACAAAGGCTTATCTAGATTTATAATAAATCACATTCAGTGTACATGCCATTTATTACTTATGGGGATTTATCGAAATTTTGCTGCATCATTCCTCGAAACAATAAAAATGTCCCTTGTCATTCGTTACATCTGAGGTCTTCTTATAGCCTTACGATAGCTGTTGTGTAAGAACATGGAGTCCTTCATAAAATGGAATCTCCAACCAACCGCTGATCGTTTAGCAGATATGTGATCGACTGAGCGCAAGAAATACAAGAGCTGCCTTCGTCACACCTCCTAAGCCACAACAACCACTTTCTCCGTTCTCGAAACCTCAAGTGTTTCTTTTCTGCTTCTTCATGGAGAATATTCACTCCTGCGTTCTCCTCTAGAGTATCCAAAATATTGTGTCTTTCCTCTCTGCTCAGCACAAAACACGCACAAAAGAATACATCAGCAGTGACATGGCTTCGTTGAACACAGGAGAATGACATTTCTTCAATTTTTTAACAGCAATACAACGTTTTGCCCAGCAAATGTTCTATAACCTATCCAATGGGCTTCTTTCTGACATCTTAAATTTTGAGAAAACTGAGGTCTACACTCATACTTTTCATATATCTTTCTGTGTCGACTGATACGATTTTTCCCCACGTCTGAAATTTCTAGAAAACGGCAACCTGAACGATATGACATTTTGTTTATAAAACTGCAAAGTAATATTTCTGATTATGGAGTCCTATGTAAAAATCTTTGACCTTTTTTCAGTTGAAAGATTTGAAAAATTGTAGTAACTATTTCTTTTATCTGTAGTATATAATGGTGAAGTCTTTTGGAAAATTCACATCCTTAAATCCTTTATAACTTCTATATATTTGGTATAGTGTCAGTTTTTGTGGCTGCACGAAAATTATATTATTCTTGAAGAATCACTTTAGCCAAGATCTCTAGCTATTCTTTTTATTACTATGACCGATTGCGATAGACCTACACTGTCTTCATTGGATCTACCATGACAACGTAGATCTACGCAACCGATCCTAGTAATAAAAAGACTTGCTAGAGATGTTGGCTAACTTGATTCTGCAAGAATAATAGAAATTTATATCTTTGTTCAGGAAAATTGTAATTAATATATCTATGAAAAATGAAGCTTTAGATTCTTCCTTTCTTGTCCTGTCCTCCCGGCAGTAAGTGTACACATTGTAACATTTTGCCAAAAATAAATAGTGTTGTGTTGGCAGAAGAGCCAACACCGTGTTACTGAAGGAGGCCGAAATGCACGCGTTTTAGCTCACGCAGGCTGGCGTGAGGAGGGAGGGACTATACTGACGTCAGGTCTGGAACATGACAAGGAATGAGAATTCAGAAAGCGGACGTAATTAGTTTGATACTTAACTTTAATCCATTAATGATGATCTTCGCTCTTGACGGTACATGATTCACAATATTATCTGTTCAGAATACATTCATAGTTACTGAATATGGCGCCTTGCTAGGTCGTAGCAAATGACGTAGCTGAAGGATTTGCTAAACTGTCGTCTCAGCAGATGAGAGCGTATGTAGACAGTGAACCATCGCTAGCAAAGTCGGCTGTACAACTGGGGCGAGTACTAGGGAGTCTCTCTAGACTAGACCTGCCGTGTGGCGGCGCTCGGTCTACACTCACACAGTGGCGACACATGGGTCCGACGTATACTAGCGGACCGCGGCCGATTTAAAGGCTACCACCTAGCAAGTGTGGTGTCTGGCGGTGACACCACAAATAGACCATTATATTTAACTTCGTTTTCTTTTGTAAAGGCTCCGACCGCCAGTGTTCCTTTTTCAATTATATAGTACAAATAGTTTCTGACTGTTTGAATTACGTTCTAAGCGACTTTACTGGTGATGGAATAATCGAATGCCATAAGTGCTCTATACTTAGTTATTTTACTTTTTGAAAATTGATCCTGCATCGCAGTTCCAAGTCCGACTAGCTTTCTGCAGAACAATTTCTTTTGCATGAAAATTGACTAAATACATGACTATTCGTCATCGAGTATGCCATTAACCAACAGTGACCATCTTGGCCTCAATTTAATTTTCATTTAAGCTAGAAAAGCTAACGAACTTGATTTTATTCAGACTAAAAAGTTAATCAGTATTTAAAATGATTTCAATTGAAAATGCGAATAAGTCTGCCACACCCTATTTTATTGCTTTTAAAACTGATCCTTTCTTTTTCTTTCTTTCTTTTTTTTTTTTTTTTTGATGTTATGATATATAATAACAGGAAACTTAACAAGTTTATATGAATGGAGCCACTTCAACTCCCACTTACACATATAATTTCAGAATAGCCAATAGGCTTCCTTCCTGCCCTACAAGAGAGAATACTTTACAGCACATAGATCGTGTCCGGCCGTCGCACTTCCTCCCCCACAAAGGAAGAAGAAAGAATGTTAACAATAAATGGCTGCCGAGATTATCCCATAGAAATCAGGGATGAATATGCCGTGGGACCATTCGTTTTCCAAGGAAAGGCATTGCCGGCGAAAAACAATACACTACCAAGGCGTTCTTTGAGCAGACAGGCTGTTTTGTAAACATAATTTATTGTGCACTGAGAGTGTACGCGACCCTGTTGATTATATCGGTTCTTTTTAAAGTGACTCAAAGATCCCACAGTGCTTGGCTGGGTGTGGTGTAATCTTGACTGCTCGGATTATGGCAGTGCCAGTCCGAAGAGTACAGTGTTCTTTCTGTCTTACGTCCAGTGTCCGGGTCACTGCACGTACTCCCAGCAGCCTGGTTCCAAGAAGCTGCCTAATCTTCCTAAGGCGCTCCAGGGACTGGCTGACAGGGGCCTCTGCCCCCTCCTTGTATGGGAGCACACATAAGACTCCATCAAACCCGTACAGCACAACATACACGGAATGAAATTAACTGCAGAGCTAGATAGAAATTGAGTGTCGTGTTAGCTGCTCAGCCTTCGCTATCACTGATTTCACCGATATTATCAGCATCAGATGTTCATCAACTGATAGAAACGCGACATGGATTTGGACAAGTAAATCAGAGGCAAGGATTTACAGAACGTGTCAGTCCTCAACTTGACTGATATGTTTCATCACATCTGATGCTAGAGTAAAAATTGTGGAAGGTTTTTGCACTAAGTAGGATCATAGTGTGACATCACCCAGAAAATTTTTTTATTTAGTGGACCTCCCTACCAAAATATAAAAGGATGGCTACGAAGTGGGGAAGTGAGTCTTCACCAAGAGAACCTTTGCTTAGCTTAATTTCCATTCACTTAACTCTACAGCCATCAATTTATTTTATGGCCTTCATTGGACCACTCTAGTCAAATATACAAAGTTGTAAACAAGTTGTTACACAGGGATACAATTTGGCTCAACAATAACTTAATATGATATTTAGGTAATATAATTATTAGAGTCTATTCTTATATGAAAGGTGTTTTGCTCTTCTGTCTGCCCAATATTTCTTCATTTTTTCAGACATTTTCTTTCTTTTTTCATCTGAGAACACTCTTCCTGCACTCCTTTTATTGATTTTCATTTGTAGTCTGGTTTCGGGTCTTGCAGTCTTCTGGTTTTCTCTCTCTTGTTTTTTAGGTCATCTACTGTAATTTGGAGTTCTTTTATATCTTCCTTAATTTCTGCCGGCCGCGGTGGTCTCGCGGTTCTAGGCGCGCAGTCCGGAACCGTGCGACTGCTACGGTCGCAGGTTCGAATCCTGCCTCGGGCATGGATGTGTGTGATGTCCTTAGGTTAGTTAGGTTTAAGTAGTTCTAAGTTCTAGGGGACTGATAACCACAGCAGTTGAGTCCCATAGTGCTCAGAGCCATTTGAACCATTTTGAACCTTAATTTCTGTGATCCATTTAATGTCGCTCCTGCCATTCCACAATTTTTGTATTATTTTTTTTTTTTACTAATTCTGTTTTCTGGAGTTCTCACCAGATGTCCAAAGAATGAGATGTTTCTTCCTGATCGTACTCATGATGGGTTCTATTTTTTCTATTCTGTTTCATTTGATACTATTCTCCAACGTCCATTTATTTTATACTGTTTATTTATACATGTCCTAATTCTTCTTCTTTCTATTTTTAGTATCCTGTCAATTTCTGCTGTATTAATTGTTTTAAAGATAATTTCAGTTGCATACGTTATTTCTGGTTGTGTAACTGTTTTATAGTGTTTTAATTTTGCATCTATAAATAGGCTTTTTTTGTTGTATGTAGTTTTGGTAATGTAATTTGCTTAGTTCAGTTTTTTATTCCTATTCTGCCATGATGGCTTCTCATTTAGATTGTATGTCATTATTTCGCATAAATTTTTAAATTTGTCAACAATTTTGATTTCCTGTTCTCCTATTGTAATTTTGTTTGCAAGTGGTGGATCAGTTAGCATAATCTCCGTTTTTTCAAATGATATTCTAAGGCCTACTTTCTCTGCTATTTCTTATAGTGATTTCACTTGTTGCCTGGCTTCTTGAACGGTGTTGGCTAAGAGAGCAAGATCATCAGCGAATCCCAAGCAGTTTAAGATAATATCATCTTTTGCACTTCCAATTCTTATCATCGTTAGATTGTCCTTCTACCATTCTCTCATTATGTATTCCAGTGCACAGTTGAACAGTAATGGTGATAGGCAGTCACCTTGTCTTAAGCCTGTTTTTATGAGGAATGGTTCCGAAATTTCTCCTCCAAACTTCACTTTTGTTTTGGTGTTGTTTAGAGTGAGTTGTATTATTTTAATTAGTTTTGGATGGAGTTTTAATACTGAAGGTCTGTGGAGACAGTCATATGCCTTCTTAAAATCTACAAATGTTATTGCCAGAGGTTTGTTCGGTTTCTTGTAGTATGCCATAATCAATTTTAAACTAATTATCTGCTCTGCACAGATTCTCCATGGTCTGAAACCTCCATGATATTCCCCTAACTCCTGTTCCAATTGCTCCTTGATTCTTTCATATAGGATCTTGGATAGAATTTTGTATGTGCAATCTAGGAGGGAGATTTCTCTGTAGTTGTCTGGGTTGCTCTTATCTCCCTTTTTGTGTAGTGGGTGGATGATAGCTGTGGTCCAATGTTCGGGGAATAGTTATGTTACAAAAATTTTTGTTAGAGCCTTGTGTAAGGGGGTCTTGACTGTGTCACTTGCATATTTCCACATTTCAACAAAAACCTGATCTTCTCTAAATGCCTTATAAATTTTTTTTTTGTTTTTTAAGAATTTTTTCTACTTCTTGCAAAGTTGGAGGTTCTAGTTTGTTAGGTTTGGTTTTTATTGGGGTATTTATGTTGATCTGTAAGGCTTCTTTGGGTTCCTCGCAATTCAGAAGTTTGTTAAATGCTTTTGCATGTTTTCTGCATTTGCCTTGTTACTGTGTGTCATTCTTCCATCTTCATCTTTCAGTATAAGTGTAGGGGCCTCATATTGTTCTAGGTGTTTCCCAAAGAATTTATAGTAGTTCCTGGAGTTGGTTTTATGATAATTACCTTCTACAGAGTTTATAATATCATTATGGAATTCTCTCTCGATTCTTCTAATATTTTGTGTAAATTCTTTTCTTTAATTTTTTAGGTTGATGGCATTTTCTTCAGTTTTATTTGTTTGAAACTTTAACCATGCTTGGTGTCTACCTTCATGGAATTTGTCACATTCTGATATCTGCCATGCATGTTTCCTTTGTGGGGTCAAGGGAGCTAGATTCTCTGCTTTTTTTAAAAAGATTTTGCACTAGTTGTTCTAGATCATCTGTTAATTTGATGGTTTGTGTTATTTGTTGGTATTTATTATTTTTAATTAGCTGATTTGGGTCAAACCTCCTTTTTATTTTATTAGTTTTTCCGGTCCTCTTCTTTAACGGAGTGAATTTGATTTTAGTTTTAACTATATAATGGTCTGAGCCTGTGTCTACTCCGCTCAGTACTTTAACATTGTGGATCTCCTTATGAAAATTTTTGTCCATGCAGACATGGTCTAGCTGCCACTCCCCCTTCCTCCAGTCTGGATGTTTCCATGTTTTAAGTTTACTTGGCTTCATCTTAAAGTATCTTGATTTACACATAAGGTTGTGTTCTCTGCAGAGTTCTACAAGTCGTAAATTTATGTGGACTCCATTTTCCAATTACATATTTATATTTCCTCTCTTTTCCCAACTGAGCATTGAAATCTCCCAATAAGATTTTTTACATTCTTTGTATTTACTCTGTTCACAGTTTGTTCCAGAAGGTCCCAAAATTTATCTGCCTCTTCTTTGGTTTTTGTTAGACAATTGGTTCAAAAATGGCTCTGAGCACTATGGGACTTAACATCTGAGGTCATCAGTCCCCTAGAACTTAGAACTACTTAAACCTAACAAACCTAAGGACGTCACACACATCCACGCCTGAGGCAGGATTCGAACCTGCGACCGTAGCGGTCGCGCGGTTCCAGACAGTAGCGCCTAGAACCGCTCGGCCACCCTGGCCGGCTGTTAGACAACTTTTTTCATTTGTTGGGGCACGAGCATTTATAATTGTATAGGTCTTATTCATTGTTTTAAAGCTTAGAGTCACAATTCTTGGTGATACTGCTTGGAAATCCGTTACTGAATCTATTATTTTTATGTTTACTAAAAACCTTGTTCCAAAATGGGGACATTGTTTCATTGCCCTCGGTCCTGGTTTCCCATTATAAATTCTGTATCCTCGCGATTCGAATGGGTCCTCTGTGGTGTTTCTCTTGGATCCCTGTTATTAAAATATTTTGTTTATTTAGTTCATCTGTGAGCTCCTTGAGTTTTCCGGTCTGAAGTAGTGAGTTTGTGTAGTGTGCTGCTACATAATTTATCTGCTCATGTTTCATCTTCTTTTTGTGTTTTAGTGTGCATTTTGATGGTTGAAAACGCTCCGATGCGTTGCTGTCTTCTAATTGACTACCCACCGAATCCGATGTAGCCTTTCCCTGTCTTTTTAAGCAGGACGGGGGATTTTTTTTCCTAAAAGACCTTTCCATTTTTGTCTTTCGAAGGTTGTCAACCTTAGTTGGAGCAAGCTCCGATTTACAACTACGGGTTTAACCACAGAGGGTGTGTTTGGTCCGCGAGAGCTATTTTATTTCACTCAAGTCCGCCAGTAAACCGGTGAGGACTACCCAATCCGCCACCTGCGACGTGCCACGTAGGAGTATCACCTCTCATCCTACTATGACAGCATAGTAGCTAGCTAGTTTATTCATTTAAAGAAAACCTTTGCAATAATTTCACTTTAATCCTTATTTAAACTTTTATACTTATGACTTCAAACATAGCTGTTCGATAACCACTTCTGTCTCGGTCTGATTATGATTCCTCTAACTTTTAGACTATTCATTCCCCTTACGAAACAACACGTCCCGTGCATGCACTAGTTGTTGCAGTGAATCTATAATTCTTAGTGTTATCATTTGGCATACAAATTAGCAATAAAGTCACCCCACATTTGGAGCCAATAATTAAGTGATATTAGTGATAAAGTGAAATCAAAAATCTAAATATTATAAGATTAAGTAACTGATTTGCGAATGGAACAGATTGTTTAGATGGACAAAACATGAAATGACTGTATTTACTTCAGTAACTTTTACACAAAAATACTTGACACTCTGTCCCAGTGGCTGCACGGATCCATTGGTTTTCACCACTCTCTCCTTTGTCCATCAGGCTTTTCACAAGATGAATATTCTTAAGTGAGGCTAGAGCATCCGCCCGCCTACCCTGTGTGATTGCAGAATAGCTACAGTACCGACGTCTTGGTCGCTTGCCGCATGGGATCCAGCTATCTCCTCGTCCTGGGCTTCTAGCGTTGTGAGTTGACGAAAGTGGCCAGAGGACAAAAACCTCCACGTACAAATAGTAACAAAAACACTTCAACCATTAATTTGGGATTTTGTGGAGGTATTACATTTTCAGTTGTGCCCTGGTGTATCAAACCCAGTTGAATAAAATATGAACCATACACAAATATATATATGGCACAATGGAATTTGTGACCTATAATTTTTTAATGCTTTGGAAAACATAATTGCACTGCAAGATCCATCATTGTTTCACATGTTATAACTGTGTGTGTGTGTGTGGGAGGGGGGGGGGGGGAGAGAGAGAGAGAGACTTTACACAGCAATAACGTTTGTGAAAGAGTTATTTGTCAGAAATGCCAACATTGAGAACACACAAGACTCTTAGAATTAAAGCATGTGACACAATGTTATCATTACAAAGTAGTAACATTCACCAAAGAGCTCTATCAAGTGGATAGGTAATGGGTGTCAGTTCAAACATTTGGTCATGTAAGACAATAAACCTTTCGATGATGTACATCGTGGGACTGCCATGGGCCAAGCCAGATAGTATAGGATGGATAGTACATTAACGTTTTCACCAACAGTGCACTACGTTCCTTCTCAGTGAGTTTGTCTCCTACCTTAAAACACACACAAAACAACTTTACCACAAAACATAGAATCGTTATGTATGCATCACCGATCCTTGGGAGGCCTCTTTACTTACTAGTTTGCATAGTGTCAGCTGAGCAAGCCACATGAACAGACTCAAATGTCAACAAAAGACAACTATTGAGATTGCACTTAACTTTGAATGCCCTTAACTTATAACATGCCCAATAATTTTGTTTACTAAGTTCAATACTGTCAGCTGTGTGAGCCTTGTGAACAAACTCTAATGTCAGCAATATAAAAACAAATCATGGATATACCTAACTTTGTACACTTAAATGATTGTATCCAACCCTAAACTTCTAACAAGCTTATTTATTAACTTAAATAGTGTCAGCTGTGAGAGCCATGGAACAATCTAGAAAGCCAGCCACATCCGTGTTTGCGCCTAAATTTGCACACGCTAGTGATCTTAACCCATCATTAAATTCTAAACATGCAAAATAACTCTAAAAAGCCTCAGTCAACGTTTCACGTACTACTTTGCAAATATAAAATGTCTTCTTTGTGACACTGAGGTACTAGTGGTTCATCTGTGTACGCTGTGGTGTGTTCTTTTGTGCTGGAGTGGAAATCTCATCAGATATTGTTGCGTATGTTGTTTTCGCCATGAATGCTAGCGTCATTCCGTTGAACACCTCCCACAATAATACACTAAAACATGGACCCTCCCCAGCTTATTTCATTTAAGTATGCACAATAAACAAACAAAAAATAGCGTACATGGAAATGGCAATGTGCTTGTGTGAGTTGCATGATAATACCTCGTAACAGTAAGTCTCTTGCTAGGAAATTTTGGCGGCTCCTTTGAGCCTCATGCTGCCGCTTGCGACAGCGCAAGGAATTCATGCTCAAACATATGCCACCATTACCTCTCCACATTCACGCCAAGTGTCCTACAGTGCATGGGCCCAGAGAAAAATGTCTACATTAGCACAGTAGGTATGTGCTCAATACCTTGCCAGAAAATGTTTCACAAATTAAGACGTATTTTTAAGTCATCTATAATTGTCTATATCGCTAATACTGTACACTACTCTACCGCGCCATGTACGTTCTCTGGCTGTGGGCTTTAAATATCCCAATCTTACACTGTTGTTGTGCTCTTCAGTCCTGAGACTGGTTTGATGCAGTTCTGCATGCTACCCCATCCTGTGCAAGCTTCTTCATCTCCCAGTACGTACTGCAGCCTACATCCTTCTGAATCTGCTTAGTGTATTCATCTCTTGGTCTCCCTCTACGATTTTTACCCTCCACGCTGCCCTCCAGTACGAAATTGGGAATCCCTTGATGTCTCAGAACATGTCCTACCAACCGATCCCTTCTTCTAGTCAAGTTGTGCCACAAACTCCTCTTATCTCCAATAGTATTCAGTACCTCCTCATTAGTTATGTGATCTGCCCATTTTCAGCAATCTTCTGTAGCACCACATTTCGAAAGCTTCTATTCTCTTCTTGTCTCACTTATTTATCGTCCCTGTTTCACTTCCATACATGGCTACACTCCATACAAATACTTTCAGAAACGACTTCCTGGCACTTAAATCTATACTCGATGTTAACAAATTCCTCTTCTTCAGAAACGGTTTCCTTGCCATTGCCAGTCTACATTTTATATCCTCTCTACTTCGACCATCATCAGTTATTTTGCTCCCCAAATAGCAAAACTCTTTTACTACTTCAAGTGTCTCATTTCCTAACCTAATTCCCTCAGCATTGCCTGATTTAATTCAACTACATTCCATTAGCATAATTTTGAATTTGTTGATGTTCATCTTATACCCTCCTTTCAAGACACTGTCCATTCCGTTTAACTGCTCTTCCAAGTCCTTTGCTGTATCTGATAAAATTACAATGTCATCGGCGAACCTCAAAGTTTTTATTTCTTCTCTATGGATTTAATACCTACTCCGAATTTTTCTTTTGTTTCTTTTACGGCTTGCTCAATATACAAATTGAATAACATCGGGGAGAGGCTACAACCCTGTCTCACTCCCTTACCCAACACTGCTACCCTTTCATGCCCTTCGACTCTTGTAACTGCCATCTGGTTTCTGTACAAATTGTAAATAGCCTTTCGCTCCCTGTATTTTACCCTTGCCACCTTCAGAATTTGAAAGAGAGTATTCCAGTCAACATTGTCAAAAACTTTCTCTAAGTCTACAAATGCTATAAACGTAGTTTTGCCTTTTCTTAATCTAGCTTCTAAAATAAGTCTTAGGGTCAGTATTGCCTCACGTGTTCCCATATTTCTACGGAATCCAAATTGATCTTCCCCGAGGTCGGCTTAGACCAGTTTTTCCATTCATCTGTAATGAATTCGTGTTAGTATTTTGCAGCCGTGACTTATTAAACTGATACTTCGGTAATTTTCAGATCTGTCGACGCCTGCTTTCTTTGGGATTGGAATTATTATATTCTTCTTGAAGTCTGAGAGTATTTCGCCTGTCTCATACATTTTGCTCACCAGGTGGTAGAGTTTTGTCAGGACTAGCTCTCCTAAGGATGTCAGTAGTTCTACTGGAATGTTGTCTACTCCCGGAGCCTTGTTTCGACTTAGGTCTTTCAATGCTCTATCTAACTCTTCACGCAGTTGAAAGGGTCCTGTAGCCACCTTTCATTGCCAACTCTCGTAGTGGTCAAGTCGGCAAAGAGGTTTCCGCTACTTGTAAGAAATCCACCTGCGTTAGGTTGGTGGCGGAAATGGCATCCTGGGGTTTTCCGGTCCACGCGGAGCGTGGAAGAGGCTGGAGAAGCGGGAGGCAGTCTGCCGCCGGTACGGGAAGCGTACACAGCTGTGCTCCAGACGAAGAAGGGTGAGTTGGACTGACCGCGTGGCGCGTTGTCACATAGAGAGGGGAGCTTTTAGCTTTTGGTCTCGAATTTCGTCTTATAAAGATTTACTTGCTGGGTTGCAGCAGGGAATGCAAGGCTTTTGTAGACTTTCAGTTTGATTCCCAATGCAGTCTTGACTTTGATCCGTGAGAGGAACGCAGCACAAAGGGGTTGCATATGTTGAATTGCCCTCGGTTCAGTGTGAATGTTTATGTGCCTACAATTGTGTGTGTATGCTTCTAATCTTTTCCGGATCTTGGTAATTTTTGTGTATTTGTGAATTTTCTTTGTTTCATGTGATTAAAATTTGGCCACGGTCCATAGAAATTGTCTCCGCGGACCGAGTGGGCGCGCGAGTCTGTTATGAAACGTGTAGTATTTCACAAGCAATTTTACATAGTTAGAATGCAACAGCAGTCTATAGATGCACTACATCAATGTTTTAAAGAATAAATAATTTTGCCTTCAATCTTATCTTGTGTACCGATGTTACGTCGCCGTTACCTTCGCCATTTACCTCGTAGTTTTCCTTGTTGGCCCACCTATAGCGTTTCCATGTGCACAGGTGTAGTGATTAGTGTCCTTTTTTTTATCTGAAACAAACGCTCTGGAAGAGATCGTGTTTTCACGAATCTTGCTGCAGGCTGCACTTACGCATGGTGTTCACGTCCTATTTACTTTACTCAATATTTGATTCACGGGAAGAATGCCTGGATCATATTAATAACTACATCCCATTCTTTATCAATGACTTTACAATGAATGTTCTTTTGTGAGTTTCTCTTATTAATAAATTAAGTAATTTTCCGACTCAGTGCTACTTCTTCTTTGTCGTGTGGCTAGAGTTGGTGGCGACCCTATCTTTTATATTGATTTCAGTGTCAAGTAGCATTTTCTTATTCAAAGTGCGCGTGGCTCTTTTAGCTATCAGGATACATTCAAAGGGCGCTTCATGCTTCTGGCACATAGCGTCCTTTTATTCACGCTACTTACACATGGCTTACCCTGCTCACGGATTTCGGTAAACCAGAGATCTTCTGATGCGCAGTGAGGATTAGTTATTTTCGGTTGGATGTGCTAATTGGTATATTGTCTTTCTGCGATACTGAATTTACGTGAATTTATGATATAGGTGTGCATTTTCTTACATGTTTTATCTTGTATATGTATTACTGTATAAATATTGTGATTTAGTATTCAATTGTGTTACAAGCTTGGGTTGATTCTTGTCCTGTGGCGTGTACCAGTGTCATATAGTAAATCTTGGGTGTTTTTTGGGGACTGTGAGTCCATTAGGAGACTTTGGCGTTATTCTTGTTGTATTTTGGAGCACGGAGTAACTATCCTTATGATGGAGACGCGTAGCTGTTCAGGGAGCCGCGATCGGAAAAACCTGCCAGAAAATAACCCTGAACAAGGACGAGGTCAAAACGTCGAGTCCGACCAGGAACGAAACGCGGAAAACGCAAGTACAAGTGTTGTCCATCCTGAGCCCGCTGTAGTGATTTCGAATCATTCGATAGATGCAAATACATTACAGGCTATGCTACGACAATTACTAGACAGTAATAGGAGACATATCGAGGAAGTGAATAAAAAACAAGCAGATGAAAATAGGAGACATAGCGAGGAAGTGAATAAAAAACAAGCAGAAGAAAATAGGAGGCATATCGAGGAAGCAAATAAAAGATTGACTAGTGAAATAGTACAGGGTGTTGGGGAGAAACTGGCGATCATTGACCAACGCATCTCCGCCTTAGAAGAGGGGCAGCAAGTCATTAGCAAGCAGGTGATGGAGCAAGAAGAAAGGTTCGCTGGGAATATACGTATACTAGCAGAACAATGCCAGAGTGATCGAGCGGCTCTTGAGTCCCGAGTAGGACAAAATTCCTCCAGGGATCTCCGCGCGTTAGCAGAACAATGCCAGAGTGACCACGCGGCTCTTGTGTGCCGAATAGAGGACACTGCGGCTAAGTGCCCGGTCCATATTAGCGCGCAGGTAGAAACCCTCAGCCAGGCGATAATAGCTCTCGAGCGAGAGCAAGGGATTAAGCAAACACAACAAGACACGGCCCACCGAGAGATGCGAGAAGAAATAGCCAGGATCTCAGACGCAGTGGCGCGTAAGTCTGACAATAACAGGGAAACGATTACCTCATCATCAGCGGATGCAGACGAAATACGGTCGATAACGAAATGTCCGCGTGGACAGTGTGAAATAAAAATACAACAAAGAGGGGTTACCGAGGGAATATGTGAGCGCATGGCCCGTTTAGAACTTCATCTAAAAGGGTTAAAGGCCCATGAAGTTGACAGAAATGAACGAAAGGGCCATTATTCCGACGATGATTCCGGGAACGATGGCGAATTTGATCATCGTCATGATCTCGGATCTCGTACCAGGTGGGAACGGCGCGGATCCCCTCAGGAACGTTCGCCAAGGGAAACTCACGAATTTGACTTTAAACATTTTCTGACCGTGAGGAAGTTTGAAGTCTTCCGTAACTCGGCTACGGGGATTCACCCGCGGGCCTGGTTACAGCAGTTCGAGTTCTCCCTCCCTCCTACATGGCCCAGTGCGCACAAAATAGAGTATATGTGCGGCTACCTCGAAGGTGAGCCAGCGGCGCGGATGAGGTCAATTGCACGCAATTGCTACACTGTCGGGGAGTTTCGTCTACACTTCCTGTCGATCTATTGGTCAGTGGCAGCGCAGAGTCGTGTAAAACACGGACTCATTAAGCTACCAGAGTTAAACAGGTCGAAATTCTCCAGCCCTGTGCAGATGTTCGAGCACATGCTGCAGGCGAATGAACATCTTGACGACCCTTATGGACCTGCGGAAATTATTCGTGTTTGCCTGGGAAAGTTTCCAGTGCAGTTGCGGCACGTTATCCTTGCAGGACGATGTAAGGATGACGTAGAGAGTTTTCGCAATCTTCTTTTAGAGCTTCAGTGTGATGCGAATGGCACCACGCAGAATTACGGTCAGAGCGCCTACGAGCAGCGGCCACGCAAGCGAAGCCGCAGCCGTAGAGACAGGTGGCAATACAGACGTAATGGGTCGTCTGAGAGTTACAGAATGCGCGAGCATTGGCAGCGTCGCGACTCCTCACGGAACGCGGGCAGAACGAACGATGCCAATCGTCATCATTCGCCGAGAGGAAATCAAAGACACCCCTGGGAGTTTAGAAGATACGGTAATGAGCAGAGATATTGGAGTAATTATAGCGGACCTAGGAACGGTAGCCGCAACCGACCACAAAATAATCATCGAACAAGCGACAACAGGGGTGCTCTAAACAGTACGGGTGGTCCGCCAGTGGGTGTTGAAATTCGTTCCGCAAACCCGCTGCACAATCAGCCAAGTACCTCTAATCAAAGGAATCAATGACTATTGGCTGACTCGGTTGGCGTCAACTTAATGAGGACCGGTGCTATTGATGATTCTGACGTGCATTTGATAAAGGAAGACGTTATTATGGAAGATTTGTTGAGGGAGGGCCACAGTATTGGTGTGCCTGCGGTAAACCCAGTCGTGTCTGTTTAGTACATTTACAGTGTATATTTTCCAATGTTCTGATTCACTCTGGTGTGTTTAAAATTAAAGTGTATATTTTCTGTGAATTGTAAAGGGTCCCCCAATATATGCCTAGTTATTTCTTCTTCTGAGCAGAAAAGAGTAGTGTTGTGCAGCTTCATAACATATGAATGTGAATTATTATGAGGCTCAGATGAAACGTTTCCTATTACAGTAAGATGGCTTTTGTTTTTTGATGACTAAAAAGGTATCGGGCGTATTGACGTGGCGAGTCATTGGACGTAAGGTAATTCTTGATGGTAAATTACAGTTTTAGTGTTCTTATTCCCCTTAGGTGAGCATGATTCAGTGAGATTTTTCAAATGTACTGCGATGTTAATGAAGCAACTTGGTGACTTGTAGGTGAAGGACTTGTGTATGAAGGGAGACTAATAGTGTTTGATTTTCAGAGTTGCCACCTTATAAGATATTTGGAAAGTGTAACTTGCCGCCACATACTACTAGGTACGGTTGAGGACACCAGGGTGTGAAACCCCAGAAGATGTATATGGAAACAGCTTATAACCTCAAGCAGCTTGATATTTAATAGAGAATCAATGCGACTACCTCCAAGCTAAAATAACATGACGGTAGGTGAGGACCCCTGGGGTCATGTGGTGAGTAAGTGTGTAATCATTATGAGTATCTTATGGTAGCAGTAAGTTGAGTACTCATGGCCCTGGACAATGGATTTCTTTTGACAGTATTTTTTTATGTACTTATAGGACGAAGTGTTTATGTGTTTGCTAATAGGATAGGATGATTTTTATTTCCATTTTTATGCCCACTGACCTTTTGCATTAGGCTGATGAATAGATGTTGAAACATTTACCATTCCAGATGTGACTTGAATGAACCTTCTGTGTCTCATTAATCATAACTTTTATTATGCAATGTCCATAGAAAAGAAGTCTCGGAAATTTTTCACAGATCAGCAAACATGTTCTGCAAACCTTGGAGGAGCAGTCAATGAACAACGATATGGGTATTGGTGTTGAAAGGAATATTTTGTTTATATGTGGGAATTGTAGTCGGGCTATATGGTGATGGTGACTAGTACGAGCTGTGTAGATTGTGCGTGAGAGCGTAGTTAGGAGTAGGTAGAGTTTTGTGTCTGTAGCTAGCAGCGGCGCCAAATCCTATCCAAATCCTGACCAAACCTTGTACAAGATCTACCCTGAATGATTGACAGCAGATGTAATGCTGGAACTATATTTTATAAAAAGGATTTTTTGTTTGTTTGAATATTGGTTATTTAATTTTCTTCGTTGTTCTTCTTATTAGTAATGTTAAGAAGGCCCTTTTTGTCAAGTTAATTTTGGGCACTATTCCATGTATTGATCAGGAGTGATAAACTCCGAAGATTTTGTGGTAATCTGTACACATGATATTTTGTAACGATCCCTGTGAGCGCAGTTCTTAAGTGGGTGCAAGGCCGCCTAGGGAGCCTCCGCCTCAGAAAGCACAGGGCTTGGTCCACCGGCAGGCGTTGCCGAACCCTGGTATCAACGGCGAAGCAGTGGTGCGGCGAGCGGTCACAGCTGTTTCCCCGTCAGAGGCGAGGGGATGCTGGTCTTCCCCCAGGCGCAGGCTCACACCGGAGCCCGCAGGCGTGTCACCACGGCAGCGCCAGCTGATGGCCGGCGTTCCACCCCATGCGCTAGTCATCTGACAAGCGAAAGGGAAAGTATGACGCACACCAGGCGAGGCCGCCGATTCCTGAGCGCCGCTAGTCCAGACGGCTGCTGCGGTGAGGTAACGCCCACTGCCCGGAGGGACACGGGTCCCACCACTGACGCATCAGCTGAGACGGTGCAAAGAGGTGATAAGCGGGTCTCAAGCCCGACACCCGCACGAGTTTACGTCGACCTCGATGCGACGCAGAAGAGCGCGTGTCTCCCCATTGACACGACAGGAGACGGGCGCGTGTGTCGGTAAAACACATTCCTCCACAACACACGGACGACAACCGCCAAGCCGCCTTCTCGATGATGAGGCAGGGCCCACAAGTGGCGATGTCCTGCAAATCTGCAACGCCGAACCATCCCACAGTATGGACGCAGAGGGTGGAAACGGGCACGAGGCAACGTCGCGGGGTGCTGTCTAGGATGATCAACCTGGGTTACAACGGATGTTACAATCAACGCCGCTGCGAACTCCCCAGTTCAGTGTTGTGGTCCCCTAGTAGCTTATCCTCCAAGTCGCCTTTAGAAGAGACGCCCACCCCAGCACCTAAAGAGAATACCCAGTGAAACAACCATGTGGCGAAACTGAAAAATCACAGCGTGTCAACGAGTTGATTTCTGGATGTGTTTTTGTACTCATGTCTTATTTTCCATAGGTGATTATTTACCAGCTGTCATACCATTGGGTTCATTAATGATTTTGTATCACTGTATTTGTTGTGAATATTGTATTTTGCACTTTCACTTGCATGTTTTTATATATGTCAGCACCAGATGATACTGCTTCGGTTCGTGACAATGATTTTGCATCATTGTATTTGTTTATATATTTATATATATTATGTACCTGTTCACCTATGTCTCTATGTTAACTTTTGATAGTTGGTTAAGGCAATTTTAAAATAATATCTCATGGTTGTGGTCGTAGTAGGTCAGATGACATGATGTCAGCGTAGGATATCACGCTTAATTTAATTTGTTCTGTTTGCTTTGCGGACCGCATGAGGTCACAATTATTGACTAAGGTCAGATAAAGCTCACTTGGATATAAGAGATTAATCAACTCTTTTGTGCTGCTGTTTACTGTTGCAATTGTTACTCGTTAGGGTATGTTTGTTTCGAAGACTGTTGGCGAATCTCCTAGCATGGCGAGAAAATTCGCGGCACAGTCTTCTCCGGGACGTTTGGGGTGATGAAAGGGTCCTGTAGCCACCTTTCATTGCCAACTCTCGTAGTGGTCAAGTCGGCAAAGAGGTTTCCGCTACTTGTAAGAAATCCACCTGCGTTAGGTTGGTGGCGGAAATGGCATCCTGGGGTTTTCCGGTCCACGCGGAGCGTGGAAGAGGCTGGAGAAGCGGGAGGCAGTCTGCCGCCGGTACGGGAAGCGTACACAGCTGTGCTCCAGACGAAGAAGGGTGAGTTGGACTGACCGCGTGGCGCGTTGTCACATAGAGAGGGGAGCTTTTAGCTTTTGGTCTCGAATTTCGTCTTATAAAGATTTACTTGCTGGGTTGCAGCAGGGAATGCAAGGCTTTTGTAGACTTTCAGTTTGATTCCCAATGCAGTCTTGACTTTGATCCGTGAGAGGAACGCAGCACAAAGGAGTTGCATATGTTGAATTGCCCTCGGTTCAGTGTGAATGTTTATGTGCCTACAATTGTGTGTGTATGCTTCTAATCTTTTCCGGATCTTGGTAATTTTTGTGTATTTGTGAATTTTCTTTGTTTCATGTGATTAAAATTTGGCCACGGTCCATAGAAATTGTCTCCGCGGACCGAGTGGGCGCGCGAGTCTGTTATGAAACGTGTAGTATTTCACAAGCAATTGTACATAGTTAGAATGCAACAGCAGTCTATAGATGCACTACATCAATGTTTTAAAGAATAAATAATTTTGCCTTCAATCTTATCTTGTGTACCGATGTTACGTCGCCGTTACCTTCGCCATTTACCTCGTAGTTTTCCTTGTTGGCCCACCTATAGCGTTTCCATGTGCACAGGTGTAGTGATTAGTGTCCTTTTTTTTATCTGAAACAAACGCTCTGGAAGAGATCGTGTTTTCACGAATCTTGCTGCAGGCTGCACTTACGCATGGTGTTCACGTCCTATTTACTTTACTCAATATTTGATTCACGGGAAGAATGCCTGGATCATACTAATAACTACATCCCATTCTTTATCAATGACTTTACAATGAATGTTCTTTTGTGAGTTTCTCTTATTAATAAATTAAGTAATTTTCCGACTCAGTGCTACTTCTTCTTTGTCGTGTGGCTAGAGTTGGTGGCGACCCTATCTTTTATATTGATTTCAGTGTCAAGTAGCATTTTCTTATTCAAAGTGCGCGTGGCTCTTTTAGCTATCAGGATACATTCAAAGGGCGCTTCATGCTTCTGGCACATAGCGTCCTTTTATTCACGCTACTTACACAGTATCATATCTTCCGTTTCATCTTCATCTACATCCTCATTTCTATAACATTGCCCTCAAGTGTATCGCCCATGTATAGACCCTCTTCCACATTTCTGCTTTCCCTTCTTTGCTTAGAACTGGGTTCCCATCTGAGCTCTTGATATTCATACAAGTGGTTCTCTTTTCTCCAAAGGTCTCTTTAATTTTCCTGTAGGCATTATCTATCTTACCCCTAGTGAGACAAGCCTCTATATCCTTACATTCGTCCTCTAGCGATGCCTGCTTAGCCATTTTGTACTTCCTGTCGATCTCATTTTTGAGACGTTTGTATTCGTTTTTGCCTGAGTCATTTACTGCGTTTTTATATTTTCTCCTTTCGTCAATTAAATTCAATATCTCTTCTGTCACCCAAGGATTTCTACTAGCCCTCGTCTTTATACCTACTCGATCCTCTGCTGCCTTCACTACTTCATCCTTCAAAGCTACCCATTCTTCTTCTACTGTATTTCTTTCCCCCATTATTGTCAATTGTTCCCTTATCGTCTCCCTGAAACTCTGTACAACCTCTGGTTTAGTCAGTTTATCCAGGTCCCATCTCCTTAAATTCCCACCTTTTTGCAGTTTCTTCAGTTTTAATCTACAGTTCATAACCAATAGATTGTTGTCAGAGTCCACATCTGCCCCTGGAAATGTCTTACAGTTTAAAAGCTGATTCCTAAATCTCTGTCTTACCATTATAAATCTATCTGAAACCTGTCAGTATCTACAGACTTCTCCCATGTTTAAAGCCTTCTTTTATGATTCTTGAACCAAGTGTTAGCTATGATTAAGTTGTGCTCTGTGCAAAATTCCACCAGGCGGCTTCCTCTTTCATTTCTTGTCCCAATCCATATTCACCTACTACGTTTCCTTCTCTCCCTTTTCCGATTATCGAATTCCAGTCGCCCATGACTATTAAATTTTCGTCTCCCTTCACTATCTGAATAATTTATTTTATCTCATCATACATTTCTTCAGTTTCTTCGTCGTCTGCACAGCTAGTTGGCATATAGACTTGCACTACTGTCGTAGGCGTGGGCTTCGTGTCTATCTTGGCCACAACAATGCGTTCGCCGTGCTGTTCGTGTAGTAGCTTACCCGCATTCCTATTGCTTTATTCACTATTATACCTACTCCTGCATTACCCCTATTAGTAGGGGTATTCACCTGACCAAAATACTTATTCCTCCTGCCACCGAACTTCGCTAATTCCCACTATATTTCCTTTTTTAAATTTTTTAACCTACCACCCGATTAAGGGATCTGACATTCCACGCTCCGATCCGTAGAATGCCAGTTTTCTTTCTCCTGATAACGACGTCCTCCTGGGTAGTCCCCGCCCGGAGATCCGAATGGAGGACTATTTTACCTCCGGAATATTTTATCCAAGAGGGCGGCATCACCATTTATCCATACAGTAAAGCTGCATGCCCCTTGCTTTTAGCTGTTCGCAGTACCAGCACGACAAAGCCGTTTTGGTTAGTGTTACAAGGCCAGATCAGTCAATCATCCAAACTGTTGCCCCAGCAACTACTGAAAAGGCTGCTGCCCCACTTCAGGAACCATACATTTGTCTGGACACTCAACAAATACCCCTCCGTTGAGGTTGCACCTACGGCACGGCTATCTGTATCACTGAGGCACGCAAGCCTCCCCACCAACGGCAAGGTCTATGGTTAATGGGGTGAGGAATCTTACACTAGTCACCAAAAACTGCATAGGTATTTGGCGCTACTACCTATCATACCAGTTATGTGCCCTCGTAAAGAAGTTTATCATTATTCCCAGTTTATCAGATGGCGTATGCATTCTCATGACGACTTGGTCCCTGATCGCCTAAGTCTGCCGGCCGTTGTGAGTGAGGTTCTAGGCGCTTTAGTCCGGAACCGCGCGCTGCTACGTTCGCTGGTTCGAATCCTGCCTCGGGCATGGATGTGTTTGATGTGCTTAGGTTAGTTAGGTTTAGGTAGTTCTAAGTTCTAGGGGACTGATGACCACAGACGATAAGTCCCATAGTGCTCAGAACCATTTGAACCATATTTTATTTTCAAACAGCTGAGCAAAACTGAACGTACTCAGACATTGCTCTCTTTACTTATTCTGATCAACACTAAACTGACACACAATATTTTTAGCGCAACGCAATCTGACTTTCAATAATCCCTACAAAAGAATGGCCGTGACTAACAATAACCTATACCTTTCATGAATCACTCAACTCACAAACATCTACTTTACTCGAACAACTGCAATACAGCGAGCGCCAACACTGCCAGCTAAATAAAAGATTCTAACTACTGAAGGCACTAACTACTGATAGGCACAGTTAGCAAATGAAAGATTTAGATAGAGAACAAACAGTGTTTTTTCCTTAATAATATACAAAAGTCATCATGTATACAGTTTTACAAATTTACTCTTTCTGATGGAAACATGTCCAAATCGTCCGCTCTCAAAATTCTGCCATCTCTCTACCACTGCTGGCGGCTCACAGCCAACTGTGCAACGCTACACGCTGTTCACATCCAACTGCCCAACACTACAATAGCAAAAATTCCAACAATGCAAACCAGCCACAGACTGCACACCGCACAGTCAGTGACTTTCATACAGAGCGCTACATGACCTTACCAACATAAAAACCTAAACAGGCTACTTACATAAGAGCGCTACGTGGCGTTATCAACATAAAAACCTAAACAGCCTACTTACAACTTGCCTTCCTCCCCCGCCCCCAGAAACGGTCACCCAGCCCTCGACTTGCACGCCGCAGTTAGAAATCAGCAGATGATTGTAATTTATAACGCCATTCTCATGGCGCGGTTTGTTGAACATGTATCACGAACAATAGAGTTGCTTTCGAAGATTATCATTTACCTCCCACAGCCTTGTCCTAGCGAAAACAACAACATATATTTCGAAGGATGTTGCTAGTATTTGGCATACCAGGCTATCTGTCTCCAAATGAACACACGGTGTTTTTCTAAAGTTAGCAGCAACGTCCAGTTTTCCAGCCACTTGCTAGAAAACAAGGGATGTTTGGCTCAGAATTTTCTTATTCTCCCCCACAGCTGTGATCTGTTCCTCAAACGCCTGTCCCAAGCCCGACTAATGTATTATTCTGTACCGTACATAATAATAATACTCAGGAAGGACTGTCTTCATCCTTCTGAAGGACGTGTAGCGGACAAAACAGCGGAATTGGGATGTTTATGTACCTTCATCGTTGATCTGTAAGAGTGTAAAAGGAGGCGTGATAGGTGCAGCAGGATGCTATAGTTTGTTGTTATTACTGGAGAACCTAGATAATATAGTTACGTAATATAGATAAATAACTTGCATCGAAGATGTTACGCTCTTTAGTGGGATGAACTAAAATGTGTTTACATCCCCTTCAGAATCCTCTTTCGAAGAGTCTTTCGCTCTTTGCAGGGTTCTAGCAATGTCGAGAATAACGTACAATAGGTTGAAATCGAGACTTCGCAATTGGTTATATGCGTGCATAGTCTCTATAAGTACGCGTGTAGAGCTGTCAACAGCGGACGGTGGCAGTTGGCATGCATAACTTGCTAACTGTTCGTCTATAAATCACGTTGCTGGGGGTGTACACTCTGTAGGCATAGGGAGGGGGAACTCTCATGGTCGTTAACTAACGAGTAACGTACTACTAGGATAAAAAAATACCCGAAGTCTAGAGTTTGTAGATGTCCTAACGTGGCTGTGGGGACGTATCAGAACTGCAAGGTATAACAAAAAGTAGCAAAGCACTAACAGCGCACACTTATGGCGAAAAAAATATCAGAACATCAGCAAAAATAAACTCTGCACGCTTGTCAACTCTTAGTTGGAGATTGCTACACAGTAGAGTGGAAGTCAGATGAACATGTAGAACTGTGCCCGACTGAGTTTCCATCAAGTGAGTCGCTACATGAGTCTGCAGACGAGCTCTCTGATATTCCGCAGCAGTACACGGATTTGTTTCCACATTAAGAGTTTCCAATCTGCACCACTTATTAAGTTTCAGCTAGCTACGAGGAGAGTGCTACTATTTTTTTCATGATCGTCTTATCCAAAATGCATGAATGTATATCATCGGGCAGAGGGGAATTCTTATAATTTTTTAGTGGACTAAGGTACAGGACACGCAAACATCCATCTATAAAATCAAACAATGCATGAGTAAGCCGACAATATGACCATATACATACGGAAAAATATGAAAAAATTTCGAAAAATCAGTAAAAATCGAGATACACCTGGTAGAATTACGACAAATTGATGGGAAATCCGTAAAATTGAGGGAAATACGACGAAATATGTAAAATCGCGAAAAAACCTTGCAAAATGACTGAAATTGACGGACAATACGTAAAATTACAGAAAAAAATACACGAAATGTGGGGACTGAGGTGGACGAGAAAAGTTTAAAAAGTATGCTCTGGCTACATTCACATTTAACCTTACACCTGCAAACTACGGGAGTTTCTGTAACACATACTCTAACAAAGGCGACTTAAGTATTACCCAGAGGCGCCATATTAAAAGCAAACAAAATATATGTTTCTCAATCCACAGTACTATGAGAAGAATCAGTGCGTTTACCAGACTTAAGCTATTCTCTACAGTGTTCTGTAAGAGAGAGGACCAAAATCACATACATCACCTTTAATAATGTGAGGGGGTGTACTCGAGAGAAGTAGTGTTAAGACGAAATTGCTATTTTATCATACACATGAGCAAAACAACCTGACACCTGACCAGGACAAGTTTGTGCAAGAGGAATGCTACCAGAGCTGTGGTGACGCTTCTGTAAACAGTAATAAGACTGTGGCAACTCTCTTGGCTACTGACCATGGTGCTTACTCCCTCGTAAGAAGTATCTACTTCTTCGTGTGCATTTTCATGCACCGGGGCATGTGTGGCATCCCACTGTATCAACTATCGAAAATATTCATGTCGGTTTTTCTACACTCTATTTGCTAGTTAGACATAGCAGCATCCATCAAAACCGATAATAATAAAACTAATCATAAGCACGACTGAAGCGTGAAGTGCGATTGATGGTGCATACGTTTCCGACTTAAAAAGACGTATAAAATACATTATTTTTCTAAGAGACAGAGACGCAGTATCCAGGCTTTGTTCTAGCTGGTTTAAAAAGGAGCTCGAGGAGTGGATATACACTGACGATGCCTTCCTAGGTCACCAGATTGGTGTAGAAGGAAGTAGTTTTATCATTTTAAAGTTTTACACCGTAGGGGTTGTGGTAGGACTCTTGCGGAGCGGTTGTATCTCCGAGTTTGGACAAATATATCATGCATTAGACTATTAAGAGCGTAACATTGCACACGCCTAACACTTCGGAAACCGTACGGCTTTAACAATATAGAATTTTTAATTGCAGAACCGTGTAACCATTCTATTGTGCGTTTATGCTCTCTGCTCGTTTCTCTCATGCCATTACCTTCCAGGTACTGACACCAGACAACGGAATAATGCTTCAGAATTCATAACACCGTTGATTTACGTGAAATATTTCAAACTCAACCCGTCTGCAGCTCAATCATGTATAAACCACACGTTTCGTCTTAACCGTTTGTTATATCACCGCAACATTCTCATGTCCACAGTACACCTATAAGATGTGCTACCCTCCTCGACATGCACGATTCTGGAGAGATCTTACGCTTTTGGATGGGAGCCTTGGGTAGCATTGGTGTTGCAAGGAGAATTGGTCAAGGACAATGTGGAAGGGATCTGTCAGTATCTGACTTTCTCCTACGAATGCGAGAATAGTCTGTGACGCCCATCTATACAGGGAAAGATAACTAGTCGTAATCGCAAATTCTGCACTATGATCGTCGCGCTGGGAATATTTAAATGGTTCAAATGGCTCTGAGCACTATGGGACTTAACATCTGTGGTCATTAGTCCCCTAGAACTTACAACTACTTAAACTTAACTAACCTAAGGACATCACACACATCCATGCCCGAGGCAGGATTCGAACCTGCGACCGTAGCAGTCGCGCGGTTACGGACTACGCGCCTAGAACCGCTAGACCACCGCGGCCGGCTGGGAATATTTAGATAACGTAATTGCATCGGTATAGGACGCTATCTGGTATACTTTGGTGTATATGGTCGAATGGACGAGCTGCAGTCGCAACCTAATGTATTGTACTTGCAAAGTAGTGGAGCGATGATACAGAAATTGGGAAGCAATCTTCTGTGTAACTGGCCGGCGTTAAATTACGGAACATATGGTAAAATTGCTAAAATTGTTCGCACTGTGAACTGTGGTCTGTATTATAGTACGTATCCCCACATCAACATGATCTTTCCCGTCACATTCATCCACTGGTACGCTGTTGATTACCGCAGAATGATAGACTGATATCACCTGGTTGAGAAGGAGGGAGTCTTGGCCGAACACTGGATATCTGCTACTTGTCACTGTGGAGCATGGGATTAAATGGAGAGACCATCAACTTCAGATAGTTGTTTGGAAGCGTTCCTCAATACTGCAGACTCGTCCTATTTCCATATGCTGACACGTCCTCCAATTGCTTTTGTTTTTCATCAACAAGATAACAGTACCTCTTGTTATTTCTACACTTCGCGCGTGTTGTGAATGGCACCTTCTGACGATGATCAACACTGGAACAGTAAGCATGTACATGACAGCAAAACGAGGAAACAAAGCTCTTCGAATCGGAGCACCGAACATGCGCTATCCCCGTCACTGTGAAAGATGAGATTAACTGTATTGTTCATCACCTTTGGGTAGCTGTCGGAAATGCTCTACAATGTCACAAACTCTTCCAGTTTCCTTATGTTTCGATGTCTTCCAAATTTTTGTCAATGAGAAACATCGCCTCCGTGTTCTATTTCCACCAGGCTGTGTGTTGTGGAAGCTGGATGGTTTACACAACGCAATGTTCAGCTTTCTGTGAGAGTCAAAGGTTCGAAATGCTTTAATGTGTGTTTAGCAACTAACAAGCAAGGGAAATTTAGCGGCACCGCCCCACCCACACGCCACCCACCTGGCTGGGCGCAGCTGCCTAGAGCGACCATCCACACATCAGCGCACACGCGCGCACGCAAACGCACACACGTACACGCACATACTGGACCGTAACACACAACTCGCAAGTGCCTACCATGGAAACAAATCTCTGTAACAATTGTATTTCATGTCAATGCATCTCGTGTAATCGAGTATATATTAAAAAGAACAGAATTACGACATTAAACGTACTCTTTCCATAAAAGTAGGGGCAGTCTAGTTTCTTTTAGTTTTATGAGCAAAATCGTTATGGTATTTATGTTAGGCTGCAGGATATAATTGGCATCTCATTATTTTCGCGACATCCATCGAAGCGCACAGCCGCTGATTATATATTTCAGAGGTCAAGCTATAGGGCCCCTATGCACATAAATCCTGCATAAAATTGGAAAAAAAAATCTTGCATTATTTCGCTGCGAAAGTTACCGATCACCGCAGAATGTCTTCGTTATTTCTAAATAGTAACTGGAGTAAAGACAAAGCGAGAATTTGAACTCTGAAAGGAAAACATCTACGTTAAACAATTTCTTTCAGCTTGATGGACAAATTACTCGACCCGAGAGCGTCTCTCGCATTCATATCAGTTGTAGGTAGGCAGTTTAGGTTTTTATGTTGGTAACGCCACGTAGCGCTTTGTATGAAAATCACTGACTGTGCTGTGTGCAATCTGTGGCTGGTTGGCATTGTTGGAATATTCGGTAGTGTAGTGTTGGGCAGTTTCATGTGAACAGCGCGTAGCGTTGCGCAGTTGGAAGTGAGCCGCCAGCAGTGGTGGATGTGGGGAGAGAGATGCCAGAGTTTTGAGAGCGGACGATCTGGACGTGTGTCCGGCAGAAAAAGGAAATTTCTTAGACAGGATTTCATGAGCTGATATATGTATTATGACTTTTGAACTCTACTAAGGTAATACATTGTTTGTTCTTTATCAAAATCTTTCATTTGCTAACTATGCCTATCAGTAGTTAGTGCCTTCAGTAGTTAGAATCCTTCATTTAGCTGGGAGTATTGGCTCTCGCTGTATTGCAGCAGTTCGAATAACGAAGATTTTTGTGAGGTAAGTGATTCATGAAAGGTATACGTTATTGTTAATCAGCACCACTCTTTTGTAGGGATTATTGAAAGTCAGATTGCGTTGCGCTAAAAAAATTACTGCGTGTACGTTTACTGATGATCAGAATAAGTAAAGAGAGAACTGTCTAAGTAGGTTCAGTTTTACTCAGCTGTCTTTGTATCAAATAATTTAGATGTTTACCAGCACAGTCATACATAATTTTCCAAAAGGGACGTTTCACAGTGTCTGTAAATAAACTGTCATGTACGTGTGTATTACAAACATGTTTGATACGTGAAATAACATTGTATTCTCTAATCTTTCACGTCATTAGCTCACATGGCAGAAAAAACACAATCATTTTACGTTCGACAACAAAAGCTATAATTGAAGAGGACGTTGCTGTTCAAATGGTTCAAATGGCTCTAAGAGCTATGTGACTTGATATCTGAGGTCATCAGTCCCCTAGACTTTAGAACTACTTAAACCTAACTAACGTAAGGACATCATACACATCCATACCCGCTTGTAATAGCACCTCTCATAAGATTTCACCGCGATTCTCTCTCTCTCTCTCTTACATCGAAACCAGTTACCATCTAGCAGCACGGTTTGACTCCTGCCTGAAGGCATGCGGCTCTCATCCCGGCTGCTTCAGAGGACATACGAGTGCACCGACCAGCATCCGCCTTGCGCCGCCGCGGAGAGCAGGTTGGCGTGGCTTGAGTGCCACTTGTCACAGGAGGCTGGTGCTCAGTCATAATCGAAGGGTTCGTTTCTGGGGCAGCGTGCCTCGCCGTGGTTGTCGCAACTAGGCCACGGGCAACGGGGCTGCTTCATCAGCAAAGCAGGGCGAACTAACCGTCGAGCGAGTCGAATTCGACGTGAGCGGGACGACGGCCACATGTACCGCCTGAGACAAAGAAAAATAAAACGTTTATAGATATCCGCAGTGTCTCTCTGTAGCCGTGCCCTTTGTCCCGCCCTACAGCCTTCATTTCATCACCCTGAACATCTGTCGACTTCATATGTGTCGGAGAAGCGAGCATCGTCTTTGCTGTATGGCGTTCGGATCCACCGCCTAACTAATCTGCGAGAGCCATTCGGATACGGCAGTCGCAAAAAGTGCTGAGTGATAAACCATTTTGTTTTGGAATATGTAGAAAGTATGGGGTGCACAGAGCTACATATGGTGCTTTTATATATATATATATATATATATATATATATATATATATATATATATATATATATATATACTCCTGGAAATGGAAAAAAGAACACATTGACACCGGTGTGTCAGACCCACCATACTTGCTCCGGACACTGCGAGAGGGCTGTACAAGCAATGATCACACGCACGGCACAGCGGACACACCAGGAACCGCGGTGTTGGCCGTCGAATGGCGCTAGCTGCGCAGCATTTATGCACCGCCGCCGTCAGTGTCAGCCAGTTTGCCGTGGTTTACGGAGCTCCATCGCAGTCTTTAACACTGGTAGCATGCCGCGACAGCGTGGACGTGAACCGTATGTGCAGTTGACGGACTTTGAGCGAGGGCGTATAGTGGGCATGCGGGAGGCCGGGTGGACGTACCGCCGAATTGCTCAACACGTGGGGCGTGAGGTCTCCACAGTACATCGATGTTATCGCCAGTGGTCGGCGGAAGGTGCACGTGCCCGTCGACCTGGGACCGGACCGCAGCGACGCACGGATGCACGCCAAGACCGTAGGATCCTACGCAGTGCCGTAGGGGACCGCACCGCCACTTCCCAGCAAATTAGGGACACTGTTGCTCCTGGGATATCGGCGAGGACCATTCGCAACCGTCTCCATGAAGCTGGGCTACGGTCCCGCACACCGTTAGGCCGTCTTCCGCTCACGCCCCAACATCGTGCAGCCCGCCTCCAGTGGTGTCGCGACAGGCGTGAATGGAGGGACGAATGGAGACGTGTCGTCTTCAGCGATGAGAGTCGCTTCTGCCTTGGTGCCAATGATGGTCGTATGCGTGTTTGGCGCTGTGCAGGTGAGCGCCACAATCAGGACTGCATACGACCGAGGCACACAGGGCCAACACCCGGCATCATGGTGTGGGGAGCGATCTCCTACACTGGCCGTACACCACTGGTGATCGTCGAGGGGACACTGAATAGTGCACGGTACATCCAAACCGTCATCGAACCCATCGTTCTACCATTCCTAGACCGGCAAGGGAACTTGCTGTTCCAACAGGACAATGCACGTCCGCATGTATCCCGTGCCACCCAACGTGCTCTAGAAGGTGTAAGTCAACTACCCTGGCCAGCAAGATCTCCGGATCTGTCCCCCATTGAGCATGTTTGGGACTGGATGAAGCGTCGTCTCACGCGGTCTGCACGTCCAGCACGAACGCTGGTCCAACTGAGGCGCCAGGTGGAAATGGCATGGCAAGCCGTTCCTCAGGACTACATCCAGCATCTCTACGATCGTCTCCATGGGAGAATAGCAGCCTGCATTGCTGCGAAAGGTGGATATACACTGTACTAGTGCCGACATTGTGCATGCTCTGTTGCCTGTGTCTATGTGCCTGTGGTTCTATCAGTGTGATCATGTGATGTATCTGACCCCAGGAATGTGTCAATAAAGTTTCCCCTTCCTGGGACAATGAATTCACGGTGTTCTTATTTCAATTTCCAGGAGTGTATATATAGCCTGTGTTGGTTATGAGGAAAGGGTGCCGAGATGCATTTAAGTATTGCATTGTTCCGAACTTGTGTGAGATTTGTAGTATGAGGTACCTGTCGTTGTTTCACAGTCGCGTTGGGGTAGGAATAATGATTCTTTGGTATCTTTAAGATGCAGCCAGTGTAATTTGAGGGCCATTGTGCGCCTTGTGCTTGCGTTTAGGACACTAGTCATTTCGGCCATAACGCGAATCAATGTTTGTGGCAAGGCGAATGAATTGAGGCTGTTTTGTTCTATATTGTATCTGAGTGGTTTGCTATAGCATGTGTGAGAAGTAGTAGCATGACCAGACGGAGGAGTTTTCTTTTTGTGGAAGTAAGGTTTGTGATTTGAGATGTTGAAGGGTGAAAGCAGCACCGTAGCAGAGTCTTTAATGCAAGGAATGTTATTGGAAAAAACAGCTCAGTTAACAGCAGATAAAGCTCATTTAAGTAATGAGATAATAGGCAAGGGTGAGCAGTTGTCGTTGCCTGAAGTGCCACAGCAGAAGTTATATACGGCTGTCGCTGGGCTGATTTTCGAGTAGAGCATCTGATAATGTGCGTTTTCTTGTGTAGGAGAGCTAGAGACGTCGGCTGTGGTCAATGGCTTGACCGATAATCAGCTGTTGAACATGGCTAAGCTGCCTTTAGCAGGAAAATCCGAAACGTGTGTGCTCTGAGACCTTGAGAAAGGCGACGTAGCTTTGTACGGTTGAAGAAAGGGTTTTTGCAGAGATATAAGAAACAGAATAGCTCACAGTACATTTACGAGAGGCTGAGTAGGACGGTAAAGAGGCAAGGGGAAAGGGTGGAGAGATTCGCAGATAGCACAAGAGTGATGAACGAGAACAATTATGAAGTGGGACAAAGTGATGCGACAAATAAGGCTGCATTGCAAGAGGGTGAGCAGAGGGCACTCCATGTAATTTTGTGGAGGTTGCTTGTTTTCGACTAGCTCAAAATGGCTCAAATGGCTCTAAGCGCTATGGGACTTAACATCTGAGGTCATCAGTCACGCCGGCCGAAGTGGCCGTGCGGTTAAAGGCGCTGCAGTCTGGAACCGCAAGACCGCTACGGTCGCAGGTTCGAATCCTGCCTCGGGCATGGATGTTTGTGATGTCCTTAGGTTAGTTAGGTTTAACTAGTTCTAAGTTCTAGGGGACTAATGACCTCAGCAGTTGAGTCCCATAGTGCTCAGAGCCATCATCAGTCACCTAGACTTAGAACTACTTAAACCCAACTAACCTAAGGACATCACACACATCCATGCCCGAGGCAGGATTCGAACCTTCAAACGTAGCAGTAGCGCGGTTCCGAACTGTAGCGCCTAGAACCGCTCGGCCACAGCGGCCGGCGTTTCAACTAGCATAAGTAAGCGTGGTCGTATGGGACTTGCGCAGAAGCAGTGTCGCCAGCCACGAGAGAATAGGGGTGGAGGTAGTAATCAACAACGTGGAGGATGGAAAGGTGGGCGTGGTATTGTTAAACACTTGTTGAACGGAGGGTGGGGGAAGGGGGGGGCTGTCCAAAGTCAAGCCAAAGAAGTTCCCATTTAATTACCATACCAGAAGTACGTGTGAAGAGGTGAAATGTTCAGTGGAAGGATTTGTAGGACCCAGAAACTTTAAGTTCCTGTTGACATAGGAGCGCATGTGTCCGTGGCCAGTGACAGCACAGTATTGCAAAGGAAGTTGAGCCCACCACATTATAGGCTGCGTGGAGTTTGGGATGAAGGGATCACACCGTCGGCGGTTACAGCACGTGGATTTTAGAACAAGGAAGTTTCATTTGACCAGTGAGTTGATGTTGTACAACTTGGAGCAAAGGCTATGACATGACGCGAAAGATAGATTTCTTGTTTCAGCATCATGCTAAAATTAACGTTGGACAGCGAACTATGGAGCTTCATGGAACGTTAGTTCAGCTAGGGGAAACCGTTTTCAATGCAGAACTGTCCCAAGGATTGTTCATCACAATGAAAACACCAACTAAACCGCACACATTAGCATTAAGGCTCATTTCGCATGACTGTCTAGTAGCATTGGGAAGTCATTCTGGATGAATGTGGAGTCAATTTTGCCTGTGAGTACGGTGTGTGTTGTCGAAACATTTGAAGAAAGTGACGTCTTGGATCGGTTAGGTCGTTTAGTGAGACGTAGTGTTGGACACATATAGGAGGGAAACGGCGGGTGCACGTTACTTGTACACACGATTAATCTGGGCGAAGGGATGTCGATACCAAATTGAGATGTTGAGGACGAGGAGGATTGGTGCATTAAGGATAGCTCTAGCGAACAAGCATGAGCTGCCGATAGAGCTTCATTACATAAGAAAGCATTTCGAAGGAAAGGAAGAGAGGATGGTAGAATGTTATTGGAAACTAGTGACTTGCTTTTTTTTTCGAAAGGTCAATTGCCAGCAACTCTGATAACAGAATACCAACGGGGAATGAAGCACCATTTTACCGTAAACCATATCGCACTGCAAGGTATTCAAATCGACAATCGAGGTTTTTATTAACCAGCAGCTAACTGATGATATAATGGAACACAGTAATAGTGCTTCATGAGCCGGGATCACTTTTGTGCCAAAAACGTTTATGGATAGGACAAGGAAATACAGGTTTTACTGTGACTATCGTTATCTCAACAGCATGACAGCAATGGCTGTGCGTCACATTCCAAATATATCTGAGACTTTGTATCACTTGTTACACTGCTAACACTTTTAGACGGTGCATCTCACGAACGGTTATCATCAGTCAGAAGTGGCTCCAGAGGACCGTCTGCAAAATGCATTTTCCACGCTCGGTGCCCATTACCAATATAAAAGAACGCCATTTGCTCTAAAGAATGCTCCTGCCACGTTTCAGAGATTGTTGGACAGTATGTTGAGGGGTTTGAAACCTCGTCAGTGTCTCAGATATTTAGAATACGTCATAATATTTTCGAGTAGCATGGAACAGCGTAGACAGCATCTACGAGATGTGTTTAAGAGGTTGCGAGTGACACGTTTACCGTTGTGCCCGGAGAAGTGACATCTTGCGTTGGAGGAGGTGAGATATTTGGGCCATATTATTAGTAAGGACGGAATGCGGGCAGATCCGAGATTGGTGCAGGCAGTGCAGAATTTTCCAGAACCAAAAAACCACTAAAAAAGTTCAATCCTTTCTCAGGATCTCCAGTTTTGTGAAGTGATTTGCCAACGTAACACGGCCGTTGAAATAGTTTTTACGAGAAGGAGCGAAGTTTGAGTGGATGGAGGAGTGTCTGGAAGAATCAGGCAAATTAAGGGAAGTACTGACATCGAGTCCGGTTCTTGTTTCCCCAGATTGTGAGAAGGAGCTAATTCTGTCGACTGGCGCATCTAATGAGGTATGGGGGTGTGTTATTCGCTAGGAAATTGATGGGAAGTAGCATCCTGTGGTCTACTCGTCAAGACAGTTGAATCTAGTGGAAAGAAATTACTCGATAACAATCAGAGAAATGCTTAGTATGGTTTACGAGGTTTTGAATTTTAAGTGTTATTTGTACGGGAAAAATGTCTTGTGGTAACAGACCGTGCCACTTTGAAGTGGTTACTGGAACTACGATATCCATCTACCAGACTCGCAAGCTGGTCTTTAAGGCTTACTGAGTTCGACTATGAAATCAAACAAAAACCAGGGAGATAGCATGATAATGCGGACGCACCAACGGTAAGCAAAAATGAGGGACACTGACAGTGATTGTAAGTAGTACCGGACACAGGCACAATTTAGCATATACAACGGTCTTCTGTGCGCATAAATGATGTTAGGACCACGTGTAGTTGTGAAAGCAAAGTTGAAGGAGGAAGTATTAAGGGAAGTGCATGATCATATATTGCCTGGTTATGATAGATGTAGGTCGACGAATAGGAGAGTGGTGGACACGAACTGGTGGAAGGGAAGGAGAAATGAGGTAGACCAGTATGTGAGGAGTTGTATACAGAGCACGCAAAAGCCCGAATTTAGCCAGAAGCAGATACAAGTGCAGAGAATACCAGAAGTATGAAACCTATTTTCTGTGTTGGGCATTGGGACCGTTCAGTCAAACGTCACTAAGGGACAGATTCGTTCTAACCATAACAGACCATTTTTCGAGGTACGTAGAGGTGTTGAAGCAGCAGGCAACGACGGTTGCACAGGTGTTGATGCACAACTAGACTCTGAAGTTCGGATTACCCGAAACGATCATTACCGACCAGGGCATCAATTTTATGTCAGATTAATTGAATGAACTTCGTTGCTTGTTGAATGTAAAGAAGTTGAGTACGAGCGCGCTGTATCCGCAGGCAAATGAGGACGGAACGCGTGCACAGAACGGTTGGTAAGATGCTGGGACGAATATCTGGGATATGTCGTCTGCGATTACAACTCAAAGTCCCTCAGAATACTCGGTTGTCCACATATGAGATAACAGACGGACGGAAAATTCCATCTCCATTTTACCTCATAAAGGTAGGAAAGGAAGAATTGTGGAACCGATGCGAGAGTTCACGAGAACTGTTCGGGAGCCTAGTGCAAAATGAAAACACAAGAGCCTAGGAAAAGCAGGTGGAAGCAGTGAGAGCAACAGAGAGTTTGACATAGTGCAGAGTGGGGAAATTGGTGATGCTGTCCAGCCCATATACGCCGAAAGGGAAGACTAACAAATTCATCACCAGGTACCAAGAGACGTAACAGGTAAGAATAATCCCTTCACCCATCAACGTTAAACTTCAGCTGTCCACAAGAACGGCATTTGTGCACATTAACGTCTGCGGCTGTTTCAGAGTTGTCCATATAGAATTCCGCCTATTTCGCGAGGGAGAAAAAGGGAAGAAAGAAAAAGTAGAGCGGAGGGAGAAACAGAAGGAAGTGATATGTATAGAGCATGAGGTGCCATATGCGTTACGATCTAGGAAGTAGTAGGAACTCTGTACAATTTTTTCTATTAGTTAGTAGCGAATGACTGTTCCATTTTGTTGTAATTTAGTTGTGCTGTTTTATTTCATGTGCATTATAGAGCCTGATAGAGACAGCAGGCTTTTCAAAAGGGAGAAAGAGTGATGGTGATCATTGTCCTCAGGTTACCTAAAATCGGAATTTTGATTGTGTCCTCGTCGGGGTGGGCACCTTTCAGGTCCAGTACTTCGGCGGAGGACTACTATACTAGAGGCACGAATATGTAATGATGATGGCTCTGAGCACTATGGGACTCAACTGCTGAGGTCATTAGTCCCCTAGAACTTAGAACTAGTTAAACCTAACTAACCTAAGGACATCACAAACATCCATTCCCGAGGCAGGATTCGAACCTGCGACCGTAGCGGTCTCGCGGTTCCAGACTGCAGCGCCTTTAACCGCACGGCCACTTCGGCCGGCAATATGTAATGATGACGAGTCACCGATAGGCGTTAAGGTTAGTATCAAATGCCTGCGAGATGCGAGAAAAAGTTAGGAGATTGGAGGAAACATTTGATGAACTAAAGCGGGGTACAGAAAGCAAAGAAGTGATTGGGGAAGTAGCAGAGGAACATGATAAATTGTATCAGGGATACGGAATGCTGCGGAAGCGTATGAGACGAATGATGGAAGTTACACCGCATGTGAAACGAAAGAGTGATTTGTGGAGCAAATATGGGAAAATTTTGAAGGCAGTGTTTGGAACGGCGGACGAGAACGATGTTAGGGAACTGAATAGCATGGAGGAAACCATAAAGAAACTGGCAGAGGAAAGTAAAGCAACGGAGACGTGAGGCGTGGCACACGACACAGATAGGGAGTTTGGATGGAGAAGTCTTGAACAACGCAGTCACTTTGTAAGTAGGCGGAAAGGTGGTGGAGTCTGCTAAAACATCGGAAGATGTCGTGAACCTAAATTCAGGAGCCTTACAGGGAAGCTTGGAAGTACTGGATATCAGGAGAGTGTTGACGAGACTTTGCAAGGAGTAGCTGAGACTCCGTGATGTGGAGGGAGTAGTTACGAACCTGCAGGAAATTTTATGTCATGCATTACGGGGGCAGCCGAGTACTAACTTGTTACCGCCAAGTCGGTACTTGCTGGGATTACAGAAAGCGCAGAAATAACTGCCATCAGGGTTAAATTTGATATTGGAACCTAGTAAGTGAAACCTACCACTTTACTATCACGTGGCATCGATGGCAGTAAAGGCTAATCAAAAATTAATATATATTAAGCTTCGATTTCCAGTAATGGGGAAGCATGCGAAATTCCAGTGCTATACCATCCAGCCATTCTCAGTAAAGTGGGGGGGCTTTGAGGAAGTCTTGGAAGTGAGAACTGAGAGGATGTTGCCAATCTTCGTAGACTGAGGCAGGTACTCCGAAACCTGAAGGGAAGAATTTCAAAATTCCCATACAGGAAGCATAACTGTGTTTCCACCCACCGATCCGAATGCAATTGTTTCTAGCCAGGCAGAAGGACCTTGGTTGCCCGTGGGATATAGTGAAACCCAAGCACAGTCTACTGTGAGTGGGTTTGCACTGGGTTTATTCCGCTTACGAAAGTCTGTTGGTAGCAGCAACAGCTATGTACTGTGCTTTGGCATATGATTCATAAACATGGGGAGACGACATGGTTCAAGGGGCCAGCACATACTATCATCTTCTGGCATCCACTTCTTCATTCTCATGAATTCGGCATTATTAATTCGGTACCTTAGCCAAGTTGTATGAGCACCATTGGCCAAGTGTATCGGCGTTGAGGTTTCGTCGGGAAGAGGAAAGGCTGACGTTGTGACAGAAGCAAAGGAGATTAAAGTGTACATTTTCCTTGTAACTGTCTGGATACTGTAGTTCTCAAAACGAGAAAAGTTAATGTTCGATTATGGGTTTCCTGAGTGTGGCAGACCGTCCAAAAGGGCATCATCAGATGACGAAGTGCTTCTGCAACTGATGAATCCTCTACTAGAAGCTCACGGTGCTGTCGAACGCGTTCCACACGGAAACGTAAACCGCTAGAGCGACTCTCGAGATCACTGTTATCAAACATGACAATGACGCACAATCACAGCTGCTCTCTTTTGTCATAGGAGGTTGAAACAAGCGATCTTGAAGTGCTCCGACACATGTCATAGCACGTCTCCCAAGACAATCGATGCCACGGGCGTTGCACTGTGGAACATCTAAGACGCCGTGTTATATCAGTGGTGCTCGGGTAGGCGCGTTTCTCGCCTCAAGGTGTCAACGGGTACATCGGGAGAAATTTCTGCTTGAGACTTGTCGTTCAAACGCTGTGGCACCTCTCTGGCTAATCCTATTCATGAGAGTGAAATTCGGGGCTGCCATTTGCGTGGCCACGTTCTCTCCCTCTGCATATTCATATTCGATGGTGGATCTGACCTCCATTGTGAAGTGACACCTGCTACACTAGCTTACCATCCAAGAATCTGCTGACGAAACATGACTCCAGCGATCACCTGTCTTTGCCGCTCAGAGTCCCATTGCTTACACAGAACTTAATATGGAAATGAGCGTTTGGCGTCATTGGCCGGGAGGCCTCTTACGGGGTAGGTCCGGCCGCCGTGGTGCAGGTCTCACTACATTCGACGCCACATTGGGCGACCTGCGCGCCGAATGGGGATGAAATGATCATGAAGACAACACCCAGTCCCTGAGCGGAGAAAATCCTCGACCCAGCCGGGAATCGAATCCGGGCCCGTAGGACGGGAATCCGTCACGCGGACCACTCAACTATCGGAGTGGACAGAACTTAATATACTAATCACTAAAGTAGTTATACCTGATGCTTTATCTATTGCATACCGGAAGACAACCTCCCTGTGGAGCCGTAGTGATCTTAATTGCTTTTTTTTTCTGTGTGGTGTAGTCGCCGAAGTACTACCCCCATTGACGGCTGGACTTCAAGATACATGTTGTAGTGTGGTTATATCTTTGTCACCTTTTGCACGACTCTGTTCACGCGGGGTCCTTATAGCTCTATATTCCTTAAATGGTTCAAATGGCTCTGAGCACTATGGGACTTAACTACTGAGGTCATCAGTCCCCTAGAACTTACAACTACTTAAACCTAACTAACCTAAGGACATCACACACATCCATGCCCGAGGCAGGATTCGAACCTGCGACCGTAGCGGTCACGCGGTTCCAAACTGAAGCGCTTAGAACCGCACGGCCACACCGTCCGGCTATATTCCTTAGCTTCTTTTGTTATAGATCAGTTATGGCTCTGGGGACTGGGATTTTATGCCATCGGTGTCGTTGCTTAATTGGTAAATCAACGTATCTTTATGGAAATGCAAGGTAACTATTAACTATAACAAAAATCTTACTGATTTAGATAAGTGATAGCCAGACTAATAATAAACTGTCCTAAGCTATAGCCCTGACATGAACTATGTCTATGTAAACAAAAGAAATTATTTCTGGATAAAAATGACAAGTAAACTGTACGGTGTCTTGCCTGTGTACCTTTCTATTTATGGATGCATACAGTTGTTACGCAATGCCGTTAACATAATAAAGATGGGCAGTACAATTTGAGCTTCTGATCAAGAATTTTCGAATTGCTTGAGTTGTCACGCGGCACTGAATCACACAAGTTGGTTGGTTGGTTTGTTTGGGGAAGGAGACCAGACAGCGAGGTCATCGGTCTCATCGGACTGGGGAAGGATGGGGAAGGAAGTCGGCCGTGCCCTTTCAAAGGAACCATCCCGGCATTTGCCTGGAGCGATTCAGGGAAATCACGGAAAACCTAAATCAGGATGGCCGGACGCGGGATTGAACCGTCGTCCTTCCGAATGCGAATCACACAAGTACAACAGTTACAGATCAAGTAAATCACGCAAAAATTTTATGCAAGAAAAATCCCGTACAAAATTTAATCCGATATACTTCCCAATCACACTCAGTAAACCAGTCCCCTTCTAACTTCCATTCCCAGTCAGAACTTGATACTGCTGTTACACTCCACTTCCGTGGTAAGGTGCACCTACTGATTTATAAGAGATAAGTCATAGTGAGACAAATATTAAACTTCCCTCTGTGGTAGCCCTGACGTGAACTACTTCTATGTACACGCAAGAAATTATTTCTAGATAAAAATGATAAGTAAACATGTACACTTTCTACAAACTAGGAAGGTGTCTAAACCTTGCACAACTGGATCAAAACCTCAGGGTTCATTGAATATATGGGATGCAATGTCGCAACAGATTGCATTGTGTACATCTAAGCGTGTATACGCCAGTAGACATCTCTGTAGTGTGCCCTCAAAATTCACTTGTGTTAGTGACTGAGCCAAATTGTGGATGACATGAAATCATCAATAGTCCACTGTCCTGTATTCCTGTATTCCTTACATTTCCTTTTTTTTGGATCTCCTTTCACTGCGCGGCCCCTCCGGCCAGAGGTTCGAGTCCCGCCTCGGGCATGGGTGTACGTGTTGTTCGTAGTATAAGTTAGTTTAAGTAGTGTGTACGTCTAGGGACCAATGAACTAAGCAGTTTGGTCCTTCGGAGTTCGCACACATTTGAACATCTCCTTTCACCCTGCTCTTACTCCTCGTTGGCACTTGTTTATATTTTGATGCAAAACCAAATTCTCTTCGCTGCTATCCTAATCAACACACCACCTAACAACTCTCAGACCCTAACATATCAAAAACTACACCCGCCCCCCCAAAGTTTTACAACACTAGAACATCAAGGTGGGCCAAACAATCAAGCACAATATAAGAAAAATGCTGAAAGAAAACAATGGTCAGATGAGATGTACCAGGCAGTTAAATTAAACTTTCCCGATTTTATAAGACACATCGAAAACATATCAATATATTCTAATCAATGTCATTAATTCTTACACATAAAGGGAACAGTTAATGGAACAATTTTTAAAAGCGAATATGCACAGGATGCTTCACTTCGTAGCGGCCTGGCTTGAGACCTCTACTCTTATCAGGATGACGGATTGTGTAGTACAGTGGAGCAAACCAAATGGCACACTAAATGGTTCAAATGGCTCTGAGCACTATGGGACTCAACATCTTAGGTCATAAGTCCCGTAGAACTTAGAACTACTTAAACCTAACTAACCTAAGGACATCACACACACCCTTGCCCGAGGCAGGATTCGAACCTGCGACCGTAGCAGTCCCGCGGTTCCGGACTGCAGCGCCAGAACCGCAAGACCACCGCGGCCGGCAAAATGGCACACTGGGCGCTAATGGTACAACATTAGCGGAACAAGAATTTATTACATCAAAGTTTACAATCGTATATTGTTCTCTGTGGTCGTGCCCAGAACAGTGGCAGTACAATGTATGGCCTCGTAACGTGCTGACCCAGTCTCATTTATCTTCGGAGGATGCATGGGACGCTAATTGCGTATTACCAGAGCAATCTTGTAGATGTCAAAGGGCTATGCCCGTGTAATCTCTCTGTACGGTGTGAAGATGAACATCATAGCCCTTCCACCAAGGAAGGCGAGTGGTTGCTAGGTCGTCAGCTCGCAGCGACCCAGTACAGCACATCAGATACGTAGCAGTCTCAAGGGTAGAAATCATCCTGGTGAACGGTAGCATTACAACAAGGTCCGGCCTCCTATTTGGAGTACCACAGTGTAAAGTTGTCAATACTCGAAAGCCTGAATATTTATTACTGCTCGTCTGGGCTATGACATTATGCCTGGTCGGTGACGAGCAAATACGGCCTTTGTTTCCGGACGTATGAGCGGTCTTCACCAGACCTCTATTTCGCAAGAATGTGTTTCAGGACTTCACCTTGTTCCCTCCCCGTCATATCAGTAGTCTGATAGTTATTGTAATATTACGAAATAAAGCTATACTGCTAGAATGACGTTGTGACTTTACCTCATTGAGGTGATACTGCTGAGTTTAAGATACCGCCCTCTTGTTCGCTTGCCGGCGGAATGAGGCTATATCTTTCGGATTTGTTCTGCTTTCTTCAGTCGTATTACTGCCTGTTTCTTGTTTTGGTTGCAACACGGAGCATTGGCCTGGCCAGCCTTGGTTGGTGCTGGCAGCAGAGGACTTGGAGAATATTTTGGATTTGCCCATAATACATTTCTGCTGTGTAACTATATTAACGCTAGAAATGCTGAAGGCATATCAAAATATTCCAAGAAATTGAATCCTGATTAAGATTGCCGATTAATTTAAGATGCTAAACGAACTAATAAGCATTTTAGCTGCAAAAATGATCGGCACAGGTTGACCAGACCTAGAGGCAGATCGCTCCCCACGAACTCAGATATGCAAATAACTGTCACCCAACGGATTGAATGATATGAAGAGAATGGCTCACTTAAATGAGTTCCAGGCGTTGGTTCTTACAAAAGATATGAAAGGTTTAATTACGAGAAATGGGGTTACAACTGAGAACTGAATTAATAGTCTTGGTCTCATTTAACTACAGTAATCGCATATATTATGTGAGCAATAAATTACAAGGTGAGAGGAACTACGAATTGTTAACTTCGGGGACTGTTGACCTCTAATATTAACTCCCATAGTGCTTACAGCCATCTGAACAATTTTTGTTAACTTCGTAATGCACTTCAATGGAATGTGGATTGGTATCTCAAAATCCACAAGGAACAGATCAGTCAGGAGTTTCCATCACCTCAATAGCTATTCCCGAAAATACATTACCACGGGATGAACAGTGACTAGCCAGATCGCCCCTGAATACTTGATAAGTTGTCAAATTATGGAACATAATTAAGTTTAGATTCAATGGACGAAAAAGAACGCTTAATTACTTTCCTTCTCAGTTACGAAATGCTGCCAGATAATCTTACCATAGCTAATGAGTCAAAACGTCGAGCTATGCATACTGTGGAGTCTCCTGCCAGCTGCAAATCGTTCAGTTGATGCGTGATCTGGTGGTGACTCCCAGAAATACAAGTGCAGCCTCTGCTTTGCCTTTGAAGACAGAATATCTGCTTCTCCAGATCATCACTTCGTTGTCTTCATCCAGAATATCCACTTCCATGTTCGCCTCTATAGGGTCCAAAAGTTTTTGCCTTCCGTCTCTGCTCTGGACAAAGCCCATGCAAAACAGTACTCCACCAATCAGAAGGCTTCGTTAAACATTGGCCAATAAGATGCATTTTAAAGCAAATATCCAACGCTCCACCTAGCTAACGTTTTATGTATTGTCCAATCGAGTTTCTTTCAACGTGTATAATTTTATGAAAACCAATTTACTGATATTTTTTACGTTGCCCAATGGGCTGTTTCCTCGTGTCTGAAATTCTTGAAAACGGCATCCTGAACTGCATCTTACTGACTTTCTACCATCTTGCCTTTTGAGAGTGAGTAGTTTTTACTCCCTGTAAAGTAGCGTCAGGCTGTCGCACTTGCTCCCCAAAAAAGGGAGAAGGAAAAACTTTAACAGTAAACGTCCGATGAGCTTCCCAGAAGAAACCAGGGATGAAAATCTCCTAGCGAGCCTGGGACCCTCCGTTTTTTCTAAGAAAAGCTATATGGTCGAGAAAGAAATATTTTACCCAAGTTTCTTTTGAAAAGAGATACCAACTTGTACAGACCATTTATTCTTCAGTGGCTGGACATGAAACACGGTTCATTACATTAACTGTTTTTGGCTGGCTCTGGGACCCCACAGCGCGAAGCTGTGTCCAGTGCATCCTTGACCGCTCCAGCTACACCGGCACCGGTCCGGACAATTTAGGGTCCCACCACTGCGCATCTCATACCCAGTGTCCCTACTACCAGCGATCTAGTTGTAAGAATCTGCCTATTCTCCCTAGAGAGCTCCAGGGCCTGGCTGGAAGTGGCCCTGTCCCCTCCTTCTGTGAGGAACCATCCAAGGCTCTGTCAAATTCTTACAGCACAAGGACTTGGGATTAACTACTGAGAGAGAGAGAGAGAGAGAGGAAAAGGAAAAGAGAGAGAGAGAGGAAGAGGGAGAGAGAGAGAGAGAGAGAGAGAGAGAGAGAGAGAGGAAGTGGTAGAGAGAGAGAGAGAGAGAGAGAGAGAGAGGAAGTGGTAGAGAGAGAGAGAGAGAGGAAGAGGTAGAGAGAGAGAGAGAGAGAGAGGAAGAGGTAGAGAGGGAGGGGGGGAAGGTGAGGGAGAAGAGGGAGAGAGAGGGGGGGAAAATTACAAGAAGTGTTAGTGACTCCATCTCCACAATCACCAGTACCACCCCAGTTATCGGCACCAGAGATTCATCAGCTGGTAGAAACGTATACTAATTTGTACAAAATGAAGCAGAGGCAAAGATATACTAGTATGTGTCAGTCCACCACTTCAATGACGTGTTTCATGGTAACCAAGAAGACATTATGGGTGAAACATCACAATCCACCAGTGAAATACATAAATTGAAAAATGTTACGAATATAAAGATAATCAACGATTTAAATAACTTTTAAATGATAAAAAAAGAGAAAGTACTTGGAAATTAAAGTGAAACCGCTTCGGGAGAAGTGGGTAGATATCGAAATGAAAACTGTCATCAGGAGAGCTGCAACATGTGGAATAGACAAAACAACTATTGATTCATTCTAAAATAATGATTTCTGTTTTAAGAATGAAAGTAGAGTTTTCTTGTTAAATAGCAAGGCAAGACCAGATATATGAAAAACTTATACTGAAAGACGGGAATTTTATAGTAACGAGTCAGAAGATGAAACAGGCGTCCATAAGGAGGGAAGGACTCTCGTTTTAGAGTCGAGTTTTTCGACACTTTGGAAAACTTGTTATTAAATAAAGCAAAGGGAGTGGCTAACATTCCTTCAATTTTTTTAAAAACTGTGGAAGAAGTGACAACTAAGTGATACTAAAATTAGTGTGTGTGACGTACTGCAGTGGAACACTTCGCCTGCTACATGGTGTCCAGTTTTGATATTAATTTTGTCATTAGTCTCATTCCTGCTTCTCCTTTATACTTTCGTCTCTGGTATCTTTGCGGTTTTCAACGGTTAAACTTAACGTCACATAACTGTACCATTTTATTCTCCATCCATTCGTGTGTTTTCATGGTTACCAAGTTGGAATTATGAGCTGTGATGCAAATCGCTTGCCAATCCTCATATTTGTCTACTTTTTCTACCTTCGGTATTTGTGTGTATGACATTTTTTCAGAGCGTATGATGATAAGTATGCGCACCCGCAAAATCTGCACAACAATCTGAATAGTCGCTTGGTTGCCAACCCCAAGGGTTTTAGAAATTCTTAAGATAAGTTACCTATCCATTCTGAATGAGTCAATCGCAAGTCTCCCATAACTATGTTGACACCAAACTCTAACACTGGAGGCCCTATGTCTCCATATGCACTCCCATTTCTTCCTTAATCACATGAGACAACTCCATCCCTGTGTAGAAGGCCGTCAACATAATCTTCCCACCCATCCTCTCTCTCCTCATCGCTTAACACTGAAGTTCCCACTGTACGCTTAATGTTGATGCCGTTGCCTTCTGGCAACCATTTCTTTTTGTAATTCTTCATACGCTTCCTGCTGTCACTTCGCCTTTGTTTCCCTGCATTTCCTATTTACTTCCTTCCTAAGGCGTACAAAGCTCGTGGTCTCGTGGTCGCGTTCTCGCTTTCTGAGCACGAGGTCCCGGTTTCGATTCCAGGCGGGTTCAGGGATTTTCACCTACCTCGAGAAGATTGGGTGTGTGTTGTCCTCATCATTCATGAAAGTGGCGAGTTTGGACTGAGAAAGGGTTGGGAATTTGTACGAGCGCTGATAACCGCGCAAGTAAGCGCCCCTAAACTGAACTTCATCATCCTACCTAAGGCCTATTTCCGTGACCCTGTCTTTACGTAAACATTTTTGTACTTCCTTCTTTCATAAAAATGGCTCTGAGCACTATGCGACTTAACTTCTGCGGTCATGAGTCGCCTAGAACTTAGAACTAATTAAACCTAACTAACCTAAGGACATCACACACATCCATGCCCGAGGCAGGATTCGAACCTGCGACCGTAGCGGCCGCGCGGTTCCAGACTGTAGCGCCTTCTTTCATAGATCAGTTCAAATATATCTTCTGTTGCCCAAGTTTTCTTCAGTTACCTTCCATGTACCAATGTTTGTCTATCGAACATCTGTATCAATCTTTTCAGAGATGCCCATTCCTCTTCAACTGAACTGCCTTCTGTAGTTTTCATTGTCGCAGTATCTACAGTGCACTACAGTATTCCACTCGTTTGCAGATTAATTCTTCTGGACGAGTCATAAATTTCAGCAACTGTCACTGACAAATTTTTGTCTGAGTCTGCATCTGCTCCTGGGTACGCCTTGCTGTTCAGTATCTGTTTCGGACCTTCCTCTTCTTCCATTCCTGCTATGAAGCCCGTATTTTCCCATAACTATTTCTTCTATACCTACCCCTACTAACTCTTCCCAGTCCTCATGACTGCCAGATTGTCATTTCACTTTCCCTACTGGATTACCAGATCATTATCCTCATTTTTTATTTTCTGCTTCTGACATTGACGTGTATACTTGAACTATTTAAGTTGGCGTTGTTTTGCTGTCGATACTAACGAGAACAGGCCCATCACGGAGTTGTTCTGCCCATAACTCCTTACTCATAACGAATATTACTGCCATTATAACATTTTCCGCTTCTGGGGCATTGCTCTGTATTCGAATGACTGGTAATTCCTATTTTCTTTCCATTTACTTCACTAACGCCCATTGTGTCTAGACTCATCGTTTGTACTTCTCTTTACAAATACTCGACGTTCCTTAATATGTTCGGCCAACGGCCTTGCCGCAGTGGTAACACCTGTTCCCGTCAGATCACTGAATTAAGCGCTGTCGGACTCGGTTAGCACTTGGATGGGTGACCATCCGGTCTGCCGAGCGCTGTGAGCAAGCGGGGTGCATTCAGCCTTTGTGAGGCAAAGCAGAAGCAGCGGCTCGAGTCTCTGACACTGACAAACGTCCGGGAGAGCGGTGTGGTTCCACATCCGCATCCTGTGACGCTTATGGGTTGAGGATGACACGGCGGTCGGTCGGTACCGTTGGGCCTTCATTGCCTGTTCTGGAGGAGCTTAGTTTAGTTCTTGATATGCTCGAACTTCTGACAGTGCCACAGTGTATTAGTTTCTCATTTGTTATCCTTGGGTAGCACCCCCTTGGCAAAACCGTCCTGGCGATCTAAGTGGCGAACTAATCCGAAATCCTTCGTCAATGGAGAGATCATCATGACACTTGTCCACTTATGGGCCACACATACTATGTCTTTAATGCACAGGTTTCCATTGTCTTTTGTATCCTCATGCCGTTGATTATTACTGATCCTTCCTACATTTACGAGAAGTTTGTTACCTGAAGAGCAAGAGGCGGTTCTGAAATTCTCTCCACTCCTTTGCCTTCTTTGAGAAGGCCGTTGGCAGAACGATGGTGACTACAACTGGAGTCTTCGGTCGCCATTGCTGATGACTGATTCAAAATCTGAGCAGAGGCTGGCTTCGCACCGGGAACCCAAGACGTTTTTATTGTCAGTGAGACACTCTTTAACTAGACCAGAGTTCTTTTCTTACATAATATCAATAACAGTGACCTGAGTGATTCCGCGCAAATAGCGTCCAACAGTCGTACCCCTACGTTTAACGCCATATAAATACTACATATTTCTAAGATGGAAGGTCAAGAGGGTTGCAATCATTATAAATGAAATATGATGGTTAGAATACATCAAGACAGCACATTCGGCGAAAGAAGGCTATGTCGGAAGTTGTTATATTACGAGAAAATGTAAGTTTCATCGTCATACTCACTTTGCCTTCGCGCTATTTTCAACATTTTAGTTGCGAAAGCCACAAAGGGAAAGACGCCATCCATCACGGTTGAAAGTAGGCTCAAATTCATACTTTGTTTTGTAAGAGAGTTCATAGTTACTTAATACGTGTGTTCCTGGTACGAAGCGCCAGTATTGTTGGCCAGAGGATTTACCTCGCGGGTATACCTCTATGGGTGGGCTCTTGGATTTAGCGGGGGTCTTAAGAGAGAGCCATCACGGAGCTGTGGAGGTAGTGTGGTGAGGGAGCTGGTGGACGCACGAGGGATACAGATGGCAGCGCGGGCTGCCAGCGGAATGGCCACGTGCGTTAAGGAGCAGAGGGCTCCGGCAGAGCGTCGCACGCAAGGGGTGCGACCGGGTGGGAGCGTTAACTTCGGAGCGGCTAGTTGCTATCGGAATGCTTCGCAGGAGCAGTGGGTCGTAAGGAGGATCTGGGTTCCGTTTGGGCAATGTGTATCGCCTCACAGAATTATTCGCAGTATTGAGTCCATGTGAGTTACTCTACTAGCAACTACCCTTATTGGTCAGTCACTTTATTTGATCGTTATTGCTTTAGAGCCGCGCGGAATTAGCCGTGCGGTCTAAGTCGCTGCAGTCATGGGCTGTGCGGCTGGTCCCGGCGGAGGTTCGAGTCCTCCGTCGGGCATGGGTGTGTGTGTTTGTCCTTAGGATAATTTAGGTTAAGTAGAGTGTAAGCTTAGGGACTGATGACCTTAGCAGTTACGTCCCATAAGATTTCACACACATTTGAATATTTTATTGCTTTAGAAGTTGTTCTTCCGTTCTCACCATTAGAGGGCTACTGTGTGAGCTCCCGTGTCCGCAGTATGCGTTGTTTTTCTACACCTCGTCGGCGTAGGTGCTGTATGAACTGTGCTGTATGAACTGTGCTGTATGAACTGACATGGCTGTGCGAGCGTTCTTAGTCCCATCCAGCGCGTCACATTCTAGCGAATTTTCAGTTTGCTAATTAATTGTTGTTAACTGTGGTTCTGGAACTTCTGCCTCTGACCTGGGGCGTTGTGGAAGATAAAGACGTCGCCGTTTCATAGTGGCTCTACTTTGAATTTTGTTTAAAGTTCGAAAAGTTTTTACTTCACTTTAAAAATGGTTCGGCGAATCCTCACTATTTTCGTACTGTGAACATTTGTTTAAAGGATTAACTTCCCCTTGGGTATTTGTTAAGGCTTTTGAGAAGTTCTTTTAGTTCATCTTTCGAGTCGCCTCAGGATACACTTTCTCTATCTTAGTCATACTTCAGACGTGGTTTACAGTAATTTTACTCCTGATATGAACATTCGTTTACAATTAGGAAAAGGTTTTTATCCACGATGTACGTGTGGTTCAGTTTGAACTGTGATGATGTAAACATTGGCTTAAACTAAAGCTCAACGTTTTTCTTGCGCTCTGGTTCGTGGGTGCGTTGAGGTTAAGCACAAGTCTTGATCGCTTGGTTCACACTTTGTTGATTAGCAGGGTGTGATGTTAACTGCCTTGTCATGAGTCTGGATTAATTCAACCTATTTGTGCAATAGCGTTGAAATTATTCCACGTGTATCCCGGCGCCTAGGCCAATTAAGAGGTCCAACGCGGGATCACCATGTCACACTTTGTTCATAATATTGTGAAAAAATTTCCTTCTACCCAAATCATAAGTAAAGTTATCCTTCTTGTGTGCATGTTTATTTTCAAATACATAAATTTTCTAACCTTTAGTGCACTGAAATATTTCAAATATTTTTACATTCCAAGTTAAATTTTTGATCTGATCAAAGTCCGTCTACATATTTGTTCTGGGTCTCTGTTTTGGTATTTAGATTGTGTGTGTAAAATCATATTTGGCTTAGTAGTTTCAGTTTAAATTTTGCTGCAATTATAGCCTGTTTTAACATTCGTTCTGACCCTATGTTTTGTTACTCCAACTGCTGAGCTTATCTTTAAAACCATAGATTGCTTAATTGTTCTACGCAAGGTATCAGTGTATACTATCCGAAGTTTCTCGGCAAATACAGGAAAAATATTCTTACTTTCGGTATATCCTCGACTTGGGTTTAGTCCACTTCAGCATCCCGTGTTCTGCCTACCTACGATACTAGAATTTACTAACGCATTACTTTCATTTAGCAAGATTAGCACTCTGTCACTCTTACGTCTAAGCAAACATTCAAGTAAATTAACGATAAGATATGCATAGTATGAGTAAATGATCTGTATGTAATAATAATAATAATAATAATAATAATAATAATAAATGTGCTAATGAGTACAAGTACTGTAATAAATATTTCTATTGTTAGTATTTTGCTAAGAAATTTCGAATTACGCTGTTGTCACAGCTGAGTATCAACATCTAATAGAAATGTATGGTTGCTCTAAGAGACAATCAGTGTGAAGGACTATATCGCTCAGAGGAAGAGCGATAAAGACTGGGATTATATCAGCTGGTGGGATGGTAGGAAGAAAATAGGGATGATAAAAGTATAGATTTTTCAGAGTGTGACACAGATACTGGTTTCCTGTTGGACAGGGTGAAAACAACTGGGATATGTCGAGATGGAATTGACGCTGACGATAACAGATAATGCGTTAATCTCGTTTTGAATGCTGTTTAATTTTGAAGAAGACACAGGTTACAGTGTAGTTCGTTCCTGAATCGTGTGGCTGAAATGCAGGAGTAGATGGAAGAAGATTTACTTTATCCAAAGGTGATTGGCGTCTCCGATCCTGTATCGGTGTTATGGAATGATGGCAAGTACCTAGTGTGGGAGCAGAGCTGTTTAGATAAACGGTAACTATGGAACCGATGAAGAAAACGGAACGAGTGAGCATAATGTGGCCTAACCGTTCATATCCAACCTAACTGCGCATAGGAATACTGGCATGATCAAACAAATAGATGTTACACGTATATCTAACTGGTGCAATCATAGCTGAAGGTCTGCAAGTCTCTTATCAACAGTAGCGTTCACAAGAACTTTATCCACATGCATATTTGTGAATGTCAACATATTATAAATCACTTCACCGGCTCAGTACGCTACAGCTCTATCGATAGGCTAACCTCTGGTCTGAATTTTCGTCTGGTGAATTCGGACAGTGTAGTATACGTTCTGTAAGCTAAGGATATACAACGTAGTTGTTACGTCCCCAAGCTACAACTTTCTGTTGTAATTAACCAAACAGATTTGGTGGAATTTTTCATCAGAATATTTTCTCAACGTTCTGAAGTCAATTGAACTCGTGTTACAAGTAGTCATATCTTGGTATTGAGCGTTGCCCTTGGTAGTTGAAAATATATGAAAGAGAAACTTCGACAGATCCACTAATTTTAGACCGGGTAATATTTATTAAGTATGTGTTTTAGAAACGGTAGTCTGACTGTGAAACTTAGATTCCAACGAATGGAATGTCTCCAAACACCCTTTATTTTACGATTCTGGAATCACGTAAGTGATCTCTCATACTGTAAACGAAACACGAGTGGCTCCCACTCAAGGAAGTTGCTGGTACTACGAAAAAAATGTGCAGATGTAAGTGTTGGGAAAATCAGGACGATCACCTTGTCGCCACCTATCTTCACGATTCTGCAAATTCAAGTAAAATAGCATCATTCAGTCACGAACAGCTAATAGTAACGACTCAAACAACGATTATTTTAGTCATGGAACTCTTGTAATACTAAAACAAACAAAAATCATAGCACTGACATTGTCGTTTAACACTTAGGCACAAAGTAATCACTATTGCGAATATCTGCAGGTACAGAAGTCAATACTACTATGAATATCCGCATCTATTTAGATCCTTTCCATAACCACTCTGAGTCGTCTGGAGTGTTAACTACTTGTGATATGCTGATCTACTTCACACTGGCAAATATTTGTCAGAACTGAATACTGGACAAATGTTTGTTTTATTTCAAGTGGCAATATATTTTCAGATTTGTAGATCGCAAGTGGCAAAATATTGATCTAAAAGTTGGTTCTTCATAAACTAGAAGTTCATTCAACACTTCGTCGGTACCTTCTATTTTTTGCAGGGCGGTAGGTTGCTGTAAAGGAATTTTTAAGATACTATTTCACGAAAGTCCGCTTATCAATTTTCAGTATCAGATGAGGGCAACGTGTGACTGCTTAGAGTTTGGTTTAAGATCTCAGTTTTTTGTCCGTAGTGCTACTTAACAAAGATGGTCATACTTACCTGATACAGCAAACAACAATCTTCTTAGGGCTGGTGCTTGGATATAACTGGATGTTGTCAGCATATAAGTGGTAATTATATGAATGTAGCACATGTGAAATATCAGTCATATACACCGATACAGGGAGAAAAGTAATGGACCCAGAACTGAAAAGTAGGATGTCACAGAGCATGTGTTTCCATAATGAGTTCTCCAACCACAGAGGGTGTACAACCATCTGAGAAACTTCGCTGTCTGTTTAATAAGTGTTTAGGGTGTCCTAGTTAAACATATAACAATGTAAAATGTTATAACTTGTCTAAATGAGTTATTATTGGTGGATTACTTGTGCAAGTATGGGATCTCAAAATGTTTTTTGTGTTTGCTGAGGCAATTGGTACAGTGTGCGCATGCGTGTTATTGCTTTGTTCACCTAAATGCACGTTAGTAGCAGGTGGACTACACAACATAAGGTGTTATGTGCACTCTCTCGCGGAGAGAGCGACAGTTTCCTTGTGATATGGTGACAGAGCAAGATGGTGAACCATGCCATTTTTCGAACAACGTGACAGATTTCTTGGACCATGGATAACCAGATAGCTTGAGAGGGAGAGTAGTCATTCGATTGTTTGTCCCCGTAGAAGCCCTGAAATTATATCACTGTGGCAGTTTATCAAGAATCAAGTATACTAGACACTAGTTCCTATTCTACCAGATATGCGCCATCTCATACATGCAGCTATCGCAAATGTTACGCTTGCAGTACAGCAAAACACTTGGAGATGCGGATAATTGACTGATTTGGCCTGGTAACAGTGACCAAAACGACCTTACTGTGCTGGTACTGCGAACGGCTGAAAGCAAGGGGAAACTACAGCCGTAATTTTTCCCGAGGACATGCAGCTTTACTGTATGATTAAATGATGATGGCGTCCTCTTGGGTAAAATATTCCGGAGGTAAAATAGTCCCCCATTCGGATCTCCGGGAGGGGATTACTCAGGAGGACGTCGTTATCGGGAGAAACAAAACTGGCGTTCTGCGGGTTGGAGAGTGGAAAGTCAGATCCCTTAATCGGACAGGTAGATAAGAAAATTTAAAAAGGAAAATGGATAGATTAAAGTTAGACACAGTGGGAATTAGTGTAGTTCGATGGCAGGAGGAACAAGACTTCTGGTCAGGTGAATACAGTGTTACAAATACAAGCCACGCGGGATTAGCCGAGCAGTCTTAGGCGCTGCAATCATGGACTGTGCGGCTGGTCCCGCCGGAGGTTCGAGTCCTCCCTCGGGCATGGGTGTTTGTGTTTGTCCTTAGGATGATTTAGGTTAAGTAGTGTGTAAGCATAGGGACTGATGACCTTAGCAGTTAAGTCCCATAAGATTTCACACACATTTGAACATTTTCGTAAAGAGAAAATCAAATGGGGTAAAGCAGAAGTAGGTTTAATAATGAATAAAAAAAATCGGAGGGTGGGTAACCTACTGTAACGATGGAAGAGTACCAAATTTGTTATAAAAGTCAGTAAATTACTCAACGGGCAGTATTTTTTAGTTGAGGTATTTCGTTCATTCCAAGCAAGTGTAGATCCCTGACGTCATCGTCCAGACACGAGTTGACTGTAATCTGAATCCGTTTTAGCAAACTAATAATTTCTCTCAGGCGACAAAATTTTATTGATTATGAAAAATAAGTTCTCGAAATTTATTCAGAATCGGAAATGTTTAATTAGTAATTACATGCCATAATTTATTTATGTAATATAAAGGTGTTTTGAATTTTGAATGCATAAAAAAGTGTGAATTTATGTGCAGCTTTTACTCTGAGACGAGTTATCACTTAGAGTGCTGAAAGTGGTCGTGTATAGTTCGCTGACCTATGTGGTGAATTTTATTTTGTGATCTTGACCCGAACGGAGAGTAAATCCAGTTTCATTTAGACTTTACGTGAGATAAACACATCACGTTATTACAAAAGAGTCGTTAGGCCCATTAGGGAAAACAAACCCGCGTGCTCGATTTGAAATACTTTCGACGCTAGTGCGTGATCGAGTTGTCCAGTGTACCGTGTACAATAGTTACAAACTCGCTTGGATTTAATGCGCGAAGTTTGAAATTAATTTTCAGACAAGTGCTGATTTTGACAAAAATGAACCGAAAGTTTATTCAAAATATCGAGGCTCTGATTTAAATGTGACACGTAACACCTTGTTATTTACGTTGCCTAGCAACACTGTAATGCAGCTCAATTAATTCATTAGAACGATTTGCGACGTAGTGACGCACATTACACTCACAAAATGTTCCACGAAGTTTGCTGACCGCATATGAGAATGTTTTTCTTCCCATAAATGCGAATAAACAAGCAGTTTCAAAAGTTAAATGATTAACTGTTGTGTAACTTCATTTATTGCCCTACACCACTACGGAATTTGTTGTATCGTTTCTCTTCACAAGAGAACTCAAGAAGCAGGGATAAACAAGAAGAAGAAAAAGACTAAAGAAGAGGCATCGGTATACTACTACGAACAGCACAGTGAACGCATTATTGAAGCCAAGACAGACACGAAGCCCACGCCTACCATAGTAGTACAAGCATATATGGCAACTAGCTCCGCAGATGATGAAGAAATTGAAGAGAAAAGAAATTGTTCAGATAGTGAAAGGAGACGAAAATTTAATAGTCATGGGGGATTAGAATTCGATGGTAGGAAAACGAAGATAAGGAAAAGTAGTAGATGAACATGGAATGGGGGTAAGGAATGAAAGAGGAAGCCGCCTGGTAGAATAACTTAATCATAGCTAACACTTGGGTTAAGAATCATGAAAGAAGGTTGTATATGTGGAAGAGGCCTGGAGACATTGGAAGGTTTAAGATAGATTATATGATGGTAAGACAGAGATTTACGAACCAGGTTGTAAATTGTAAGACGTTTCAGGGGGCAGTTGTGGACTCTGACCACAATCTATTGGTTCTGAACTGTAGATTAAAACTGAAGAAACTGCAAAAAGGCGGTAATTTAAGGAGATGGGACCTGTATAAACTGAAAGAACCAGAGGTTGTAGAGAGTTTCAGAGAGAGAATTATGGAACTATTGACAAGGACGGGGGAAATAAATGCTGTAGAAGAAGAATGGGTAGCTTTGAGAGATGGAATAGTAAAGGCAGCAGAGGATGAAGTAGGTAAAAAGACAAGGGCTAGTAAAAATCATTGGGTAGCAGAAGAGATATTGAATTTAATTGATGAAAGGAGAAGATATAAAAAGGCAGTGAGTTATGACGGCAAAAATATATACAAACGTCTCAAAAATGAGATCAACAGTAAGTGCAAGATGGCTAAACAGGGATGGCTAGAGGACAGATGTAAGGATGTAGAGGCATATATCACTAGGCGTAAGACAGATGTTGCCTATAGGAAAACGATAGAGACCTGTGGAGAAAAGAAAAATGCTTGTATGAATATCAAGGACTCAGCTGAAAAATCAGTTCTAAGCAAAGAAGGGTAGATAGAAAGGTGGAAGGAGCATATAGAGGGTCTATACAAGAGCGATGTACTTGATGGCAATATTATTGAAATGGAAGAGGACGCAGATGAAGATGGGAGATAGTATACTGCGTAAAGAATTTGACAAAGCACTGAAAGACCTAAGTAGAAACAAGGTGCCGGGGCTAGACAACATTCCCTTAGAACTACTGATAGCCTTGGGAGAGCCAGCCATGCCAAAACTCTACCATCTCGTGAGCAAGATTGTAAGCTACTTACGTAAACCGATAGTTCGCTGGTCTACAGTGGGAGCTATTTCTATTTGTAGGTGTAAGCTACACGTCGTAACCTTATCGATGATAATGGACTGAATCGAACCATATTAAGTACAGAATTGCATCCACACTTGGCAAATATCTGTGGTTAAGCTACCATCAAAAGACAATTATTTTACAATAAAATTTACAGGGTCGCCACCAGCCCAAGCCCTTCCTAACATACAAGAATGACTGAACTGGAATTAATTCAAATTTGGAATTCAATGGAAACAAATGAAGTAGCAAGACACACAGTATTATCCTTTACGGCATATTTATTCGTTAATAAAGATTTTTGAAATAGCGTGCACATCCTATGGGTACACTTAGCTGATGCCTGAACATGAAGTACATTAATCTATTTTCGATAAGTGGAATTATATTGTACAATTTAACTGTTGTGATTAATGGAAATGGTGAGGAAGGGGAAACTGGAAACATCCTCTCAATCATTTAATCTAGATTCACACGACAGAGAAAGATCACAGGAATAACCGAGCACCTTTACAAACATGCACTAATTTACAAAGTGGTTTATTTCCGTTGCAAGATTTGGTCTGCGTAAGTACGTGAGATGAGAAGCCGTGCGCCCACGTGCAAAGAACGCAGTTCACCTCGTGGAGAATTGGGTCACATATTTAAGGTTTCAAAGCAGAATTTAAGTGGCAAGCACAAATACAAGTAGCGTTTCTTTTCTTAGGGAAGACTATAAAATGAATATGTCACTACAACGGGAAACTAGATCACCATGGCAGAAAACCTTCCGATGATTCAAGGTACACGTGGTCCGTTAAGAATTAAACCATTACAAAAGTTCGCCTTAATTCACGAAAATCCGATATTTCAACGAATTTATCCCGCACAAAACAGATTAAATTAGCACTGGAAAAACCTATTGGTATGCAGTAGGAAGAGGAAACGTACATTGTTTACCAAATATGCAGTACAATACGAACAAAAGCATATACTATCACCAAGAAACCACAAAAAATAGAAAAAAATAAAACCACTCACGTAAAACACACAATTAGTCTCGCATTGGCACGAGATATAAGTTCACTAGCTGTTACTAATCATGTTCAATAGTGGATGCTGCACACGACGATGTCCCAAAGGAACAAAGCCAATTTCCTCCACAACTATTTTTAACACGATCATGACCTATTATTAACGAATTGTTCAACAGTACGAGCAGAAATTCGTAAGGTTTCAGTTAGGCTGAACGACTTAAATATTCCAACGCATTTAACATAGGAAAATCGCGATTAACACTACCTACTACTTTGTCGTTAGTACTAGAAGCCTTACTTAGGAGCTGCGAACCGTACTCACCAACAGCCTGGATAAGAGTGCCTGCTGTGCACAATGCTCCTAACAACCCCTGGCTGAGACGGAAGCGACCAGAGGGATCGTTTCCGCCACCAACCTGACAAACACACAAATCTCGGGACAAAAGGGATGAATCTCGGATGAACCTCTTTGCTCAGGTAAGCAATTCTAAGTTGGTGAGCCTATGAATCCTGCCAAACGACAGGCACTCATCTTCTGCTCCCAGCAGACTACAACCAACTACACTGCTGGCCACCGTAAATGCAACACCAAGAAAGACAAGAGGTAGCACAACAAAATTTATTTTGTAGATAACATGTTGACCAAGTATCAAATGATTACGTTTACAGACGTCTGTGATATGTGGTTCCTGCCAGAATCAGTAGCCAGAGTAGCCGCCATTGTTGGAGATCACTGCTGCCACACGTCTCGGCATTGAGTCAAAGAGACGTTGGATGTGTTCCTGGGGTACAGCAGCCCAAGCAGCTTCCACACGTTGCCAAACATCATCTGGTGTGGCAGCTGGGGATGTAATCTGGGTCACTCGTTGAGCAACCATGGACCACATGTTTTCTATCGGCGAAAGATCCGGAGAGCGAGCCGGCCAGGGAAGCAATTCAATCTGGTTATTGACGAAGAACCTTTGGACAATGCGTGCCACGTGTGGTCGCGCATTATCCTGTTGAAATATGGCTGTGGCCGAGCCCTGAAGGTAAGGAAGGACAACTGGCTCCAGCACCTCGGATATGTAGCGCCGGCTATTTAAAGTACCGGCAATGCGTACTAGAGGCGTGCGAGAGTAATATCCAATACCGCCCTATACCATAATACCCGGTGCAAGACCAGTGTGGTGGTGCATAATGCAGCTGTCCAGCATCCTCTCTCCACGGTGTCTCCACACTCGAATCCGACCATCGTGGTGCTGCAGACAGAAGCGTGCCTTGTCAGTAAAGACAACGTCATTCCATTCTGACATTCACATCCGTCTGTCATCACACCATTGGCGACGGAGACGTCTGTGGTTCTGCGTCAATGGTAGACGAAGCAATGGACGTCTTGCGGACAGACCACTCTGCTGTAAACGGCGTCGAATGGTACGCGCAGACACTGGATGATGCGTTACAGACGCAATGTGCTGTGCTATGGTTCGGGATGTCACTGAGCGATCCGTCACTGCCATGCGCACAATTTGCCTGTCAGCACGTGCAGTGGTGCACCGAGGTGAATGCGATCGACCACATCGGTCCGTCGTACCCTCCTGCATCCAACGGTCACATATCCGCATTACAGTTGTTTGGTTTCGTCCAACACGACTAGCGATTTCTCTGTATGATAATCCACAATCTCAGTAAGCCACTATCCTTCCTCTTTCGAACTCGGATACTTGATCAAAAGATGTTCGCTGTTGTCTACGAGGCATAACTGATCGTCTTGTGAAACAACCACAAGGTAAACACACGTGCCGAACGTACACTCGTCGAAATCGCCAAGCCTTAAATGGCGCTATGAGGTGGCGCCACAGGCGCGCGTGATGTGCGTCTGTGCTGAAATTCTAATCACTTGCATAAAAATGGCTCTGAGCACTATGGGACTCAACTGCTGAGGTCATTAGTCCCCTAGAACTTAGAACTAGTTAAACCTAACTAACCTAAGGACATCACACACATCCATGCCCGTGGCAGGATTCGAACCTGCGACCGTAGCGGTTTCGCGGTTCCAGACTGCAGCGCCAGAACCGCGCGGCCACTAGGGCCGGCAATCACTTGCATATTTCATCGCTGCAAACTCATGGTGTAAATTTCACTTGATTCGGATGCTTCCTTCAGGGTGTTGCATTTACGGTGGCCAGCAGTGTAGCTTCCACTACAAAATAAGTCCGAAAAGATACGTGAAACACCCATTCACTCACATTCAACCACACATAAGGTAACATAACGGAGGGGCATGATAAATATAGCTCATGATTTCACGTAGAACATAAAATTAGAATACAATACATTGAAATACTAGTGCAAGGCACCATTTGCTTGTATTTTACGTTAGATATATACTGAATTACTTTCAGTTCCACTGCTTAGGCTTTCTGGGCGAGTTAATAAGCAAAATCGCAATTACGCAGTGGATCAAATGAGACGTAACAGAATCATATGAGGCAAACATGTCTGAAAGGACTCAACAGAGACGTTTCAAGATGTATCAGAGAGTCGAAATACCCTTTGACTTCAAGAAGAATGTAATAGTTTCCACCCCAAAGAAAGCAAGTGTTGACAGGTTTGGTAGTTACTGAACTTTCTGTTTAATAAGTTACGGCTGCAAAACACTAAAACGAATTCTTTACAGACGAATGGAAAAACTGGTAGAAGCCGATCTCGGGGAAGATCAGCTTGGATTCCATAGAAATTATGGAACACGTGAGGCAGTAATGATCCTACGACTTACCATAGATGATCGATTAAGGAACGGCAAACCTACGTTTGTACACTTAGAGAAAGCTTTTGATAATATTGACTGGAATACGCTCTTTCACATTCTGAAGGCGGCAGGGGTCAAATACAGTGAGCGAAAGGCTATTAACAATTTCTACAGAAACCAGATGGCAGTTACACGAGTCGAGGGGCGTGAAATGGAAGCAGTGGTTGAGAAGGGTGTGAAACAGGGTTGTAGCTTATCCACTATGTTGTTCAATCTGTACATTGAGCAAGCAGTAACGGAAACTAAAGAAAAATTTGGATTAGGAATTAAAATCTATCAAGGAAAAATAAAAATTTGAGGTTGCCGATGGCATTGTAATTCTGTCAGCGAAGGACCGGAAAAAGCAGCTGAATGGAATGGACAGGAGGATATAAGATGAACATGAATAAAAGCAAAATGAGCATAACGAAATGTAGTCGAATTAAATCAGGTGATGCTGAGGGAATTAGGTTAGGAAATGAGACACGTAAAGTAGTAGATTAGTTTTGCTATTTGGGGAGCAAAGTAATTGATGATAGTCGAAGCAGACAGGATATAATATGTAGACTGGCATTGGCAAGGAAAGCATTTCGGATCAATAGAAGTTTGTTAATGTCGAGTATAGATTCAGACGTTAGGAAGACTTTTCTGAAAGTATTTGTTTGGAGTGTAGCCATGTATGGAAGTGAAACGTGGACGATAAATAGTTTAGACAAGTATAAAATATAAGCTTTCGAAATGTGGTGCTATACAGTAACGCTGAAGATTAGATGGGCAGATCATGTAGCTAATTAGGAAGTACTGAATAGAATTGGGGAGAAGAGAAATTTGTGGCACAACTTGACTAGAAGAAGGGATCGGTTGGTAGGACATGTTGTGAGGCATCAAGGGATCACGAATTTACTATTGGAGGGCAGCGTGGGTGATAACAATCATAGAGGGAGACCAAGGGATGAATACACTATGCAGTTTCAGAAGGATGTAGGTTGCAGTAGGTACTTGGAGATGATGAAGCTTGCACAGGATAGAGTAGCATGCACAGCTGCATGAAACCAGTCTCTGGACTGAAGACAACAACAACGACAACCATACTTGCAGAAACATACTGTCAATAAATATCTCAATTACTTCTCAAGTTATTACGTTTCAAGTTGTTTATCCATACGTCCTGATACCGGAAACAATGCCAAAACCTTCCTGAAGTGAACTAGTATTAAAATGGTCACTCCACTATTGTCCATGTCATGTTGACACAGTCATTCAGGTACACTATTGCAGTTACCGTGTTGAGGTGTTTCTAGAAGCCTAATTGCTGTTTATCGTGCATGTTGGAAGTTTTAAGTACCGGTAATTAGTCTGAGCCGTGGCCGGCTCGTGTTGATGCCGTTTGTCCTTTGGCAGTTTGTCGCAATCAAGTGCCGTCCTTTTTCTCCGTCATTTACTACCATAATGGGTTGCTGACTTGCCTCTGTCAGTGACAGCAGCAGCGCTTATCGATACTAGCTGTACCAACTTCGGTGTGACCGATATATTTCCGTGTAGTGGTGGTGTGTGTGGCAGTCGGCCGGTTGGGACAGAGAAGTGAGGAAGTCTCCACAGCGCGAGGTCAGGCCGGGATCTCTGGTGTCGTGCACGTGAGATTGGATTGTGAGGCGCTAGCTGCGAGAGCTACAAAGTTCGTTGCCCATCGAAGTCGAGTGATCAGTCAACCTGTTATGAAACCTCAAGTGCTGTGACATCTTTTCGGTCATTATTGGTTGTTGCTTTCTGGGTCATTCCGGCTAGCAGCAACGTATGGTGTGTTTTAGTCAGCGAAATTTTGCAGCCGTCTTCCTGTGTGGTGTTTAACTATTAAATTGGTTGTTACTTATCTGTGAGGTGTACCAGCGGTATTTTCGGCCTTGTGGCTGTTAACGCCCCAGTTACCTGCACTGGTCGTTACCGTAGTTTTCCAGCAATTTGTTTTTCCTCTCCATGTTGATGCTGTCCAGCATGGCGTGTAGTTCGACAGCCTCTTCGTTGTTTGTTCATATTTTTGTCTTAAGAGTGGTTATTGTGTCTTGGCTGTTTCAAAAATGTTCGTATGTTTGTGAAATCTTATGGGACTTAACTGCTAAGGTCATCAGTCCCTAAGCTTACACAGTACTTAACCTTAATTATCCTAAGAACAAACACACACATCCATGCCCGAGGGAGGATTCGAACCTCCGCCGGGATCAGCCGCACAGTCCATGACTGCAGCGCCCAAGACCGCTCGGATAATCCCGCACGGCCCTTGGCTGTTTTTAGACGCCAATTTTGAAGACGTAGTGCGGCTAGTATCGTCGTCCTCGACTGATATTTTCCTTTGTCGCACTGTTGGTTAGACGGAAGGGAATTGATTAGGTTCTTGATCAGTGCTTCAGCTGTCTGTGAGTTAGGTTGCCATCCGATTATTTTACGTTACTCTTGGCTGTCTGTCTCACCCCTACTTTACGTTACAGCTACCTCCACAGGCCGACCGTTGGAACATTTCTGAGGACCACTGTTTTGTTGCTTTTAGATTGTGATTTTCATTTTAGTCTGATGTACTGTGTGAGTCCTTCAGCTGTCTATTAATTTAGTTTGTTTTAAATTTAAGAAAAGGCCTTCATCTGACTTAAAGTTTGAATACTGATTTGTTTAATAACTAAAATTTTGAAAGTTTTTTCTATCTGAAATTCTCGTTATCGAGGCCTTAAGTGCTGAGTTGTTCGATGTCTTGTGTGTGGCCTCCAGCCGAATATATATATATATATATATATATATATATATATATATATATATATATATATATATATATATATAAAGTAAGGCCTTCAGCCGCATGTAGTTGTGTGTTTTGTGCAACTAACAGTAACTGATTACGGCCCCCTCCCCAACCATTTCCTGAACCATTCTGTCCTGCGAAACCTCATTTCATTGTCCCTGTGACTTCGAGGCTTTAGGTATTGTAAGATTTTTGGTGACTATTACTAGTCGAAGAATGAAATTTTCACTCTGCAGTGGAGAGTGTGCTGATATTGTAAGGTAGCAGTATTTTGCACCTTACTGTAATATAATAATTGTTGCAAAGACAAGTTAGATATCGGTTATTATGTTATTTATCAGGCAATCAGCCTATTGAAATTAATATAGGGATTATCAGACGGCATAAGACGCGTATTAACTTTAAGATATTCGCATGTTGCATGAAGTCGGGGTTCAGGTGATATTTTCATGGAGTTTGGTTGGAGCGGACGAGCGGCACTGCTCAAAGGCAGGGCAGAGGGGTGTGCAAGTTTACAACCGACCATTACGAGTCGGCATGCGAAAGCGTCTCACCGGGGGAGACGCGCCGCCGGAGCAGGTCAGCAGGTAGGCACCAATTGCGCGGGGCCTTTGAGGGACGGCGCCTCGTTGGCGCTGGACGTTACGCCGACGCCACTATGTCGAGATGAGCAGGCGCCTAAGGGAGCCTTCCCACGAATCTTAACGTTTTCTGGGGCTTTCTAAGAAACGCGGTTAAGCTAGTGCAATGATCTTTTCCCGCGCGAGGGCGAACACAGAGACACGATTGGTGGGTTAAATTTTGAACGGAGTTTCAGTTTGTTCCAGAACATTCTAGGCGCAGTAAGGCACAGAATGTTTTAATTGGCTGGAAGAAGCCTGGATATAATAGAGCGAACGGTGCTGGTCTAGAGCCACGGGATTGGCCAGCTCGAAAAATAGCGTGGGGTTGCTGATTTTTGCAGAGGGAAGCTTTTGGAGCTGTTATCAGGGAGAAGCGTCTTAGCTCCTGTAGCGAGTGGACGTTGTGCTTTCGGCTCTGCTGTAGGAGAGTAAATTCTTTTCAGTGTGCTGTGCGGAACTTTGAAAAGTCTGCCAGCTGCAACTGAAACTAGTATTCAGTTAGGGGTACTGTCATGTTTTACTGTTAGAGACAGGCTGATTCCGCTAATTACGGTTGGGAATGCTGTCTCACAGGAAGCACAAAGGAGTAGAGTTAAAGACGTTACTGGATTCCTCCTTTGGGCTGGTGAGTCCCGTCTTAACGAGTGCGAGACGATTGGAAAGAAATCAGAATTAGCTTTTGAATAGGAGTTTAGGAACAGGAAACCTGTTCGCGAAAATAAATTCATTTTTGTTACAATTGAGGCTCCTCGACGACGCAGACGCCATCGGCAGCTTGCTGACCCGTCCACGATGCAGCATTTGGTAACGTGATGCTCAGTTTCGGCATTTAATCCGATATTATGCACGCCTGTGATTACCAGAGCTCAGTTTTCCAGCCACGCTCTTATTGAGAATTTGTTAATTGCAGGAGATTTGTCTTGCGTAGTTTATGCCGTCTGACAAGGGGAGAGAGTAGAAAATAACAAGTACAAATGCGTTATCCAACCTTAAGAGGTATATTGGCCACGACATCTTGGTAGATGATTGTTGCAGTGTATGTGTGTTTATGGGTTACATTTTTTCATATGACTTGTCAAGCCAATGGCAGCACGGCATCTCTTGCCGCAATTGTCACAAGTGTATCTGGCTGCTGAGGCAGGAGCAGTGGTACCATTGCGAAGCTTTTTCTGCCTTAATCTGTCTAACAAGCCTTCATCATGCTTCGACATTCCAGATGATATATCATCACGCCACTCTGGTCTCATGCTAGCCCGTGCCTCCCATCTGTTTGTGTCGATTCCAAAGCTCTCCATATCTCGTTTACAGGAGTCCTTGAACCTCAATACAGGACGTCCTACAGGTCTTTTGGCTGTAGAGATCTCTCCAAGCATCGCCTCACGTGGTAATCTGTCAGGATCCATACAGTGGACGTGTCCCAGCCAGCGGAGTCGTCTCTGCTTCAAGATAGCTGAAATACTATAGCAGATAGTTTTAGATAGCACTGCTTCGTTGGTCACTCGGTCCTTCCACGTTACTCCGAGGATGGATCTCAGGCACCGCATGTGGAAAGCATTAAGGCGACGTCTTGTTTGGCATAGGTAGTCCATGTTTCCGATGCATACAAAAGGATGCTGAGGACGCAAGTTTGATATACAAGAATTTTGGTGGTCAAAGAGAGTTTGTTGTTTTTCCAAACACGTGTAGAGAGTTTGCCAAAAGTTGTCGCAGCTCTTCCAAGGCGAGCATCAATTTCCTTGTCAACAGACATGTTTGATTCTATAGTAGATCCAAGATAGCAGAAGTTATCTACGACTTGCAGAGTAGTGCCATCTAGTGTGATATTCGGCTTTGTGTTAGTACCTTGAACCATAATTACGGTCTTACTGCTGTTTACGCTCATCGAGAATAGGTGGCATGCGTGACTAAATCTTGATACTAGCTCTTGCAGCTCTTCTGCGGAGTTCGCAACAATTGCAGCATCATCAGCATACAGGAGTTCACGAGCGACTATCTCGTAGCGCTTAAGAGTTAGTTTTGGAATTTAAGGGCCATTGCCATTACTAGCTTAATTTTATCACTTATAAATGTATGTCATTGTTCAGTTTGATGTTAGGAAGATAGGTGTTCAATAAATGTGTTCAATGCTATCCTTGGTTGTTTGGTAATGGTTAGTTCCCTGAACATTCTTTAGTTATTAAATATTAATCAAAATTAGTGAAGGGGCAGTTTTAATTCACAGGTTGTGTCTCATAACAGGCCTTCAGCCAGAGCCAACGACCCGATCCAGTAGGCAAAGTGAACAAGTAAAAGCATTCTTGTTAAAACCCTCCGACACTTGGCTGACCCGCCTAGGGTCCCTAATTATCATCATTTTATAGAAAGAAACCCCTTCCAGTATGAAATTTCTTGCCAAATTGAAACTCAGCACCTTTGCCTTTCGCAGGCAGGTGCTCTACCAACTCAGCTATCGAAGCATGACCCACGACCCGTCTTCACAGCTTTCAGTATCTCGTCTCCTACGTTCCAAACTTAACAGAAGTTTTCCTGCGGAACTGGCGTGCCCAGTACTCGTGGAAAAAAGGAAATTGTGAAGACGATGGTCCCGAGTTCGAGTCTGGGTCGGGCATACAGTTTTAATCCGCGAGGAAATTTGATAATAGCGCACACTCCGCTGCCGAGTGACATTTCTATTCTGGAAACATCCCTCAGTCTGTCGCTAAGCCGTGTCTGCGCAGTATCCTTTCTTCTCGGAGAGCTAGTCCCGAAAATTCCGCAGGAGGCAACCTAATGGCGGAAGTGACGCTGTGAGGACGTGTTGTGAGTCGTGCTTGGGTAGCTAAGTTAGTAGAGCATTTGGCCGCGAAAGGCAAAGTTCCCGTGTTCGAGTCTCGTCCGGGCACACAATTTCTATCTCCCGAGAGAGTTTCGTTTCTTATTACTACGTATACCACCGGTAGGATATACAGGGTGAGTCACCTAACATTACCGCTGGATATATTTCGTAAACCACATCAAATACTGACGAATCGATTCCACAGACCGAACGTGAGGAGAGGGGCTAGTGTAATTTGTTAATACAAACCATAAAAAAATGCACGGAAGTATGTTTTTTAACACAAACCTACGTTTTTTTAAATGGAACCCCGTTAGTTTTGTTAGCAGATATGAACATATAAACAAATACGTAATCAGTGCCGTTTGTTGCATTGTAAAATGTTAATTACATCCGGAGATATTGTAACCTAAAGTTGACGCTTGAGTACCACTCCTCCGCTGTTCGATCGTGTGTATCGGAGAGCACCGAATTACGTAGGGATCAAAGGGGAACGGTGATGGACCTTAGGTACAGAAGAGACTGGAACAGCACATTACGTCCACATGCTAACACCTTTTTATTGGTCTTTTTCACTGACGCACATGTACATTACCATGAGGGCTGAGGTACACGTACACACGTGGTTTCCGTTTTCAATTACGGAGTGGAATAGAGTGTGTCCCGACATGTCAGGCAAATGGATGTTCAATGTGGTGGCCATCATTTGCTGCACACAATTGCAATCTCTGGCGTAATGAATGTCGTACACGCCGCAGTACATCTGGTGTAATGTCGCCGCAGGCTGCCACAACACGTTGTTTCATATCCTCTGGGGTTGTAGGCACATCACGGTACACATTCTCTTTTAACGTACCCCACAGAAAGAAGTTCAGAGGTGTAAGATCAGGTGAACGGGCTGGCCAATTTATGCGTCCTCCACGTCCTGTGAAACGCCCGTCGAACATCCTGTCAAGGGTCAGCCCAGTGTTAATTGCGGAATGTGCAGGTGCACCATCATGTTGATACCACATACGTCGACGCGTTCCCAGTGGGACATTTTCGAGCAACGTTGGCAGATCATTCTGTAGAAACGCGATGTGTGTTGCAGCTGTTTGGGCCCCTGCAATGAAGTGAGGACCAATGAGGTGGTCGCCAATGATTCCGCACCATTCATTTACAGTCCACGGTCGCTGTCGCTCTACCTGTCTGAGCCAGCGAGCATTGTCCACGAACCAGTAATGCATGTTCCGTAGATTCACTTCCCCGTGGTTTGTGAAACCCGCATCATCGGTAAACAGGTAGAACTGCAACGCATTCTCTGTTAATGCCCATTTACAGAATTGCACTCGATGATTAAAGTCATCACCATGTAATTGCTGATGTAGCGACACATGAAACGGGTGAAAGCGGTGACGATGCAGTATGCGCATGACACTACTTTGACTCAGTCCACCGGCTCTCGCAATGTCCCGTGTACTCATGTGTGGGTTCATGGCAACAGCAGCTAACACACCAACTGCACCCGCTTCTCCTGTGACGGGCCTGTTACGGACCCGTTTGCGTGCTACGACCATACCTGTTGCATACATGTTCTGCAATGTGCGGCACGTTGGATGCTCTCTGTCCGGGTACCGTTCTGCATACACCCTGCAGGCTTCAGCTGCATTTCGTCGACACTCACCATAGATGAGTATCATCTCCGCCTTTTCAGAGTTCGAATACACCATGGTCACAGTTCCTACAACACTACACCATCACAGACTTCTGGTAACACGCTGTACTACAGTTGGTCTGTGTGCGGAGACGAGTTCAGAATAACAATGCTACATGCGGACACTGCGACAGCTAGACCAAAGCACAACAGTGCACTACAGCCACACTCGTAAACACGGTCGTCATCGTAAACATGCCCCTGCAGATGCTGCTCGCCGACCGTGGCCCGTGTTTCTTACAACACGCAACTGAACGTCGGAGGTTTCAAGCGTCAACTTTAGGTTACAATATCTCCGGATGTAATTAACAATTTACAATGCAACAAACGGCACTGATTACGTATTTGTTTCTATGTTCAGATGTGCTAACAAAACTAACGTGGTTCCATTTAAAAAAAACGTAGGTTTGTGTTAAAAACATACTTCCGTGCATTTTTGTATGGTTTGTATTAAACAATTACACTAGCCCCTCTCCTCACGTTCGGTCTGTGGAATCGGTTCGTCAGTATTTGATGTGGTTCACGAAATATATCCAGCGGTAACGTTAGGTGACTCACCCTGTATACCACTAACAGGATAGAGATTCAAGATCTCTTAGAGAACAAGAATAAAAACACGGGCCACGTTTCTACTCGTACCTGTGCACTCTCGACGAGCAATCAGTCTCCTCGACGAGAAACCTGCACGGCGTCTATCTGGGACATGTGAGCGCTCTGCGCCCTCGGAGCCTGAAGAACGTGTGTGGGTGCGGTGTCAGGGCCACCGAGGGACACGTGGCAGGCCCCCAGCACATTTTCCTTGAAAGGCGCCGGGGCGGAAGGGAAGTCGTCCTCACGCCGCGCCGCGCCGCGCGCTCTGGTGTCAGTCACACGCCGGAGTGGGGGCAGTCGGGAGCTGCTCCCAGGGGACAGCTAACAGGCGCGGCTGAGGCATCTGCGGCGCGCGACCCGCCGTCTCCCGGGAGGAGCGGAGGCGCCCCGCGGCCACGATAACTGCTCACACCGAGGGCTGCAGGTGACTGTGTTCTCTGCAGAATGGGATCTTCGCAATAGCGTCCCGCAAACTCGTGAAGCTATGTTCGTATGCTCCTGTGGTGACTGGTCCCTTATAGGCTCATTATCTCAATAATTGGCAACCAATGCTGTACAATCGCAATGAAGTCATGAGATGTTCAATTGATTCTTTTATTAGAACGTGTTACGCGTTTCGGGATTACACCCATCTTCAGACATCTGTTACAAAAAAGTACAAAACATAAGTGAACTGCACACTCAACACCTCTCAACGTTACACAAAATGAGATCTGGTCATATGAGTTACATACCACAAACTTCAACTCCTTCCTAAGCAACCAGGCGTACAGCCTTGACAACTCAAAGAAAGTGTCGAGTAACATATGACTGCGACACAAGCAATCTCGAATTAGAGTGTATACTGACGCAAAACAAGTCAACTAGCAGCGAAGCGCCATCGGTAGGGGGCGCTGCATGGTCATGTGCTCCATGCGTTCACATGTCATTTAATAATAATATACTCAGCATATAACATCTAACAGGGTGTAATTACGAATAGCAGTCGAATGGTACTTTCGTACACGTTAAATTTAAAGGATTTTCCAAAAAGAAAATTTTAAAGCTCCAAAATGTTTTACATTGCCATACTATATACCAATAGCGAGAAGTGGCACTATGCACAACTCAAACCATATGTCAATATAAAATAAATAACAGGGAGGGGAGGGGGGGGGAGTTCCTTCATGAATAATAAACCTTTCCACCTCTCAAATCTCTAAAAGAATACCACCAAATTAAATATAACCAACATTATCCATCATAAACTAAAACCCTGCAATCAGCTCGCGTACGCAAACGTCTTAGGCGCTATCTGTTAAAGCCAACGGCAACCACGTCGGTAGAAGCCATCCGCCTATCGAATTACCGTCGAGTGATAGTCACTTAGCACAAGCAATAGCAGTACCATAAGAAGCTCGAACAGCACCTTGTCACATGATGGTTAGGTTTCCATCATTTAAGCAGGTGATGCTTCCATATTCCGCTGCTTAAAACTAAAACTAAACTCCGTCCGAACAGTCCACGAAGGCCCAATGGAACCGACCGGCCGCCGTGTCATCCTCAAACACAGGCGTCACGGTCAGCACACCGCTCTCCCGGCTGTATCTCTATCTACGAGACCGGAGCCGCTACTTCTCACTCAAGTAGCTCCTCAGTTTGCCTCACCGAGGTCTGAGTGCACCCCACCTACCAACAGCGGTCGACAGACTGGATGGTCAACCCATCCAATTGCCAGCCTAGCCCAACAGCGCTTAATTTCAGTGATCTGACGGGAACCGGTGTTACCACTGCTTTGTCCCATTGTCTAGAGGTAGCAGCGGTGCACCCAGCACTCGTCTGCGATGATACGATGCCAAATAGTTATCTGGACTAGCCCGACACTGGTTCCAGCCTTGAAACGGACAGCTTTTCGAGTGAGTGTGAGCAGTTGAGCAACTCAGTGAGGCGATTTTTGCCACTTTCGAAATATCGTGCAGTATGTTGAAAACAGAATCTTGAGTAGCTTTTTTACTAGACTTGTTTCTGTATCGTAGGCCAGCAACACACATTACATTCAAGTTACACAGGGAGCCGGTGTCCGTACAGTCGACACTTGAGTACACCCACGTTACACGTGACCACCAGACGGCGACCAAAGCGCCACCAGAATTCGGTGGCCCCATGGACCTCATTCTTAAGCCAACCATTTGACAGGAAGCAATAGCGACTGAATCCTTGCGTACAGGACTGTGCTTAGGCCGGTGCATAGGCACTGATGGATCAGTTCATTCCAAGTGGGCTTCCTGTGCCAGGTGCTAAATCCTTACGCATCTATTCAATAAGGAGCTCACTCTGGTGTCAGCGCAATGCCGTCACCGCTGTCCGAGCCAGTCTTCAAGTCCCAGAACCTGCAACGTGCTCTACCAAAACAATATGCAGCACTGACAAGGTGAACGACCAGCAGGCATGTGTTATTTCAGTGTTTGTCTTGAACGCAGCTTTAACAGACTTAGAACGTTTCCCATTGTGGACCTGGACTCTAACTAGTCTCTTTCAGACTTGGTTTCCACAGAAAATGCGCCAAGAACTTAATTCAGAACTACTGAAGTATTATTTCGCTTTCATATCAGAAGAGCTCATTTTATCATGAATACTTGAAGACTTGTTTCCAAGAAGAAAAGCTGTGTTCTCTTACTTTAAATGAACTTGATATTTATTTTATGCTTGGGCCCAACTTTTTTTTACTGCCTGTGGTGCATACGTTACATAAGACTCTAAGGAAGCGGTAAATAGCATAAACATTGTTACTTCTGTCGTCATCCCTTTGAAGTAATCTGTTGTTGGCCAAGAGGAGGATAAAGAAGGGGAAGAAATGGGAAGTTGACGGAATGTATGTTGCCGCATCAGTCCATGGTGATACGCACACACACACACACACACACACACACACACACACACACACACAAACACAAAACAAACAATATTTTGAACGTTTCACTAAATATAATCGAGGAGGTAACATCCTATCCTCATTTACTGCAATAATAATAACACACATCTTTCCAGTATGCAGTTGTAGTAGAAAAATATAGTTTCCATTGTGTTGTGGTTAATACACTCCTAGAATTTTATTCTTGCAGCTGTTTCAAAATGAATATTGGGGACTGAAGGCTTTTTAGAATTTATTACTTTCGACTTACACTTATAAATATTTTAGGAAGTGAAAAAGCATTTGAGACCGTTTTGTTTATATACATGGGGGTATGTGCATGCACTGTTGCTGTGTCTTCCAATATAAAGGCCGGCCGCTGGTGGCCGAGCTGTTCTAGGCGCTTCAGTCTGGAACCGCGCGGCCGCTACGGTCGCAGGTTCGAATCCTGCCTCGGGCATGGATGTGTGTGATGTCCTAAGGCTAGTTAGGTTTAAGTAGTTCTAAGTTCTAGGGGACTGATGACCTGAGATGTTAAGTCCCATAGTGCTCAGAGCCATTTGAACCATTTGAACCAATACAAAGCGGTAATAACCAATATGGTGCCCTAATGAACAGAAAGTTTTGTATTTTACACTTTGCAGTGACTCAATCTGTTCTTCCAGTGCAACATGCCTTCCATATTAAGTTCCACGGTATTCCTCCAAAAATGGTTCAAATGGATCTAAGCACTATAAGACTTAACATCTGAGGTCATCAGTCCCCTAGAATTAGAACTACTTAAACCTAACTAACCTAAGGACATCACATACAGCCATACCCGAGGCAGGATTCGAAGCTGCGACCGTAGCAGCAGCGCGGTTCCGGACAGTAGCGCCCAAGTGGTGACAAAGTCAGTAGATGGTATCATCAGTTTGAAGACACCACTTTCTTTGCAAACGGAACAGTACGGGACAACCAAGAGAGACTGATGACCGTGTTGAACATTTTCCACACGTAGCCCCCGTAGCCCCCAAAACCTAGTTCGGAATGCTTGCTAGTTGTGAATTAGCAGATCCAGTGACATTTGTGTGGAGAGTCTTACAGGTATGCTTACATCCATATCTTCTGCAGCTGTTCCAAGCTCTCAAGAACTCAGAATACAGTTCACGTACCAGCTTTACAAAAAAAAATGATGCTTCAAGACGATGAAGGTTTTCTCGATCATGTCGTCTGCGGTGACAAATCGACATTTTATCTAAGTGGATACGTCAACACAGGTCCTGTTTTCATGCAGGGGCCAGCAAGTCATCGCGAGATGCTACAGTTCCAACGTGACTCCCCTAAACTGAATGTCTTTGTGCCATATCCCGGCGGAAAGCTTATGCGCGTTAGCCTCGGTGGGAAGATGCTGAACAACTTGATTTGACAGCAAGATGGTGTGCCGGCTCTCTGCTGTAGCTCAGTACGCCATTGGTTAAATGTCGTTGTACCCGACCGCTGGATTGGCCGCGAGGGCCGGGATGACAGAGCTTGTTATTCGTGGCGTCCACGTTCGCCTGATCTGACACAATGCTATTTTTACCTATTGGGTTTCACAACAGGTCATGTGTATGTGTCTCCGCTACCGGCTGATGTACCAAACTTAAGGAGAGCCGGAGGTGCCTATCTGCCCATGTTAAAATCACTAAGTTTGAGGAACATTTATGAATAAACTACCAAATAGAAAAATTTGAATTTTTTTTACATATAGAGTGGTTTAGTATTGCAGTTATGACAGAGGGATTTTGGAGTATCTTTTCTAGTTTCCTTCCAATTATTTTTTTTATTAATGACCCATTTTTTTACAAATAATTGCTTTATAATTAAACTGAAATGAAACTACTGAACATATTGCCAAATGGCTGTGTTACAATGTAAGTTTGACCACTAGGAGTGCTGTATAAAAGTTTCATCTCTCTAGCTTGAGTGGATTTTGAGAAAATGTTCCTTATATTCGAAAAATTCTAAGTTACGGGAAATGGCTATCGAAGTTTCTCAATACATTCCTGCACTATAGGATGGATTATCAGGGTCTTCTTCTTCATCCTCCAAAAGCTTCCTCTTCTGTATTCTTTTCTGGCCTGTTGTTCCATCATACTTCATATGCCTTTCTCTTCTTTCTGCTCCTGTTATCCTTTCTCTGTCAATATTTCTTAGTGCTGGTACAGTGTTCACCCCAGCAGTAAATCCTAATGCCTTCAGAACTTCACACTTCACACTGTTCCCTTGGTTGTAGGTTGCTATTGCATCATACATGCCAAGTGCAGTGTTTTTATGCTTACAAACACCCTTTTAAGAATCACTTTCCAAATCAAATTGTTTATGCTCTCATTAGGATTCTGCGTCTTTCCGTGTAGACATTTGTGTAACAATTCTGGTTGTGCTAAGTCATGAAAAATTGGTTTTATTGTTCCCTCCTGATTCTTGTACATACTGCATATTACCCGCTTTACACAAGAAGTATAATACTACCAACAACAGGCGCAACACTGAACTAATTCGAAACGGTAAACAGCAAAGAGACGATGTTCCGCGCTCTTATTCATTGTAGTATCGCAACTTGGTGTTAGTGTTAATTTTCTTTTCCCTACGTTCTTCCTCTTCTTATATACACGGTTACTAAAACGTGGCATCGTAACCAGAACAAAAGTGTACAACAATATTAAATGGAGCAAGATGTTCGAAATTCTGAGGAAAATAGGAGTAAACTGTACTGAAATACGGGTAATATTTGTCACAGAAAACAATGTAGCCAACCCTTGCACACTCGCTGTATGCGTAACATAAGGCGCTGTATGCGTAACAGGCCGAGAAAATCCCAAGCAGTTCGCCAGGAAGTCCGAGAGGGTGTTAAATACATTCAGCGGCCGCCCATTTCCTCTGCAACTCCACTTCCAGGGCGAGTAGAATAATAATTCAAAGTTTACATTAAAGAGGAATGTTCCAATTAATTTTCTGTAGCAAAAAAAAATCGTAATTTTTTGGATTTGACCACCTCCGACTCCCCTTAAGAAATATGACTAAAACAATTGCTGCAACAATTACTCCAGACACACTATCAAAGTTTGGCAAGAACTCGCTTATTGACTCGACGTGTAACGTACGACAAATGGTGCTCACAACGAACACTTGTAAGAGGAAATATCTCAGTGGATCTTTCCGTTCATACATTATTTACAATCGTAAGTTGAATGTAATAAATGTTACAAAACCTTAAAAACTCGATATCATTTTTGAAACACCTGGTTTTTACATTACTTTCGATTTTTAGGCCTTCTTTAAACTTGGAACGACTGGGAGCAGCAGGTGCTTTAAAACGTTTTCTCGACTTAACGCTGACAAGAAAGCGCTCGCCGTCCCCATCTCACACTGCGACCAATTGACATACGGACTAACATTACTGCTTTCGTTACCGTAGAACATTTCAGTTTGCGATGAGGCAAAGTGATCATTGTTGATGCCACCGGCCGCAGCGGAAGTGTTGCACACATTAATATTTATGACGGATAGCTTCGGAAGCCGGCCGAGGTGGCCGAACGGTTCTAGGCGCTACTGTCGCATGATCGAATCCTGCCTCGGGCATGGATGTGTGTGATGTCCTTAGGTTAGTTAGGTTTAAGTAGTTCTAAGTTCTAGGGGACTGGTGACCTCAGAAGTTGATAAGTCCCATAGCGCTCAGAGCCATTTCAACCATTTTTCATTTCGGAAGTTTGTGTGTGTTCTCCAATCCGAAGACTACAATGATGCATTTCCTACCGCTAGCCTGCACTTTACAAGCCTCTTCTACTCAGCGTAGCTACTGCAGCCTGTATCAGTTTGAATTTTTAGACTTTAGTCAAGCCTCGGTCTCTGCCTACAGTCTTAACCTCTCCTCCCCACCTCCCCACTCACAGCTCCCTCACATTACCAAAATGATGATCCTTCGATGCGTCAGACAGAGAAGATCAGAGATACCTTTTGATTAGAGCACGTAAGCGTTGTCTCCAAAAAAACAGATGCAGAAACCTTTAGTGCAGCACTCACTGGAACATATAACGGATCTTTTACATTGGGATAAATTTATTTTATTTTTTGTTAGATGTTTTCGTTAAATAGCTGAATAAATTGTTATTAGGAATAATTTAATTAAGCAGAGTAGAGATGATAAAGTCAAAGAGATGTTCATTGGGCGGACATTATCGTAATGTAACGTCAATGCGTTGTTCGGTTGTTAAAACAAGTCGTTTGTGTTCCGTTCTGCTGTTCGGTCGTGCGCGTATCTGAAAGGAATTAATTAGGGGACTGGAATAAACTTTCACATAATAGTTACGATTCGATGTTCCGACAAAAGGGGATAACGTCAGTGTTAATCTGAACTGTGGAGGACAGGATTAGTTTTGACAGATACGTGGAAACTGACGTAACGAAAGTTGTTTGCATATCATCCTTGAACGTGACTTTTTATTTAATTAACGATGCGGTCTCATTAAAAGCTATTATCTCATGATTAGGATCAATCCCTCTTTCCTCCTAGACAGTCATCATTCATTAACATTTACGTCATAAGAAAAAGGATTATTAATAAAAGTGATGTTAAATGACAATTACGTGTTATTCCGTTAGTGAGAAACCGACGTAATATCTCTGAAATGACATTGATATAAAATTTGTGTTAAATACTGAACTGAGATAGGAAGTAAATTGAAATTAGTGAACATTTGATACTGAGACTATAGAAGCAAAAGTGCTTAAGGTTTCTCTTCTCTAAAATGGCAAAATAGGTGCTAACTTTAACTCAATAGTCGACATTATGTATTGCAAAGACATTAGCATTTCATACTTAATTTGACGACGCGCTGTTAAACAAAGGAACGTTGAGTCTCTGTACGAGTAATAAAATTAAATCTAAAAACATAATTAATAACGGGGAACTCCGCTTTAACAAACTGTATTGCGTGTCGTCATCGGGAAAAAACTGCTCAACCCTGGAGACTTGTGTGGTGAGATTAGAAGTCGGGCATCTAAAACAAACTTAAAAATCCATTCAAGCTACAGTGGAGTCGGCACAACACGACGTGGGCAGTTATAAACATCAGCTGCAAGCAGGTCTTTACAGGCAGCCAATGGGGATGCGGGCCATAGACCAACGTAATTCTGAACCTGGGTGCTGCAAACAGTGCTGGTACAGTACCCTGCGATGCAGCCTTCTGTCGTGGACTGCACTGCTAGAAGTTGCAACACAGCGCAGTCTTTCTACAGCCAGGTACGTGGCAAGAGCCTAGCTCCTGGAAGAACTTTTCTTTATGTCTCCTTTTGACCTAAGAGTGATCGCCTTTGCCAGCTTATTCTTCTGTGATAACAGGTTGAGGATAGGATTTTCTCTTTGTTTATTCATCTCATTCAAAGGTGATTTGTCACGCAAATAGGTGGTTTAAATATTTTAGGTGATTATCGTCAGTGTAAAAGTATGTATCACTATTTTTAACTTTGGGGATGGGTATTCCTATAGCGATCATTGTAGTAGGCTGGTGCTGCGTCCCCCTACATTGTGTTATCAGGTGGGATATCGATGTTCTCGGCGTACCTTGTATTTGTACCACCATCAAGGAAGGACTCGGGTAACGGTAGGAAGTTGTCAGACGTGAGCTCTATTCTCATCCAGTTACTAAAAAGTTTTTTGGCGGAGCACTTGATCTTAGCAGCGAGTAGGTTTTCACGTTGCTCCTCGCAGACGTCTCTGGTCGTGGGGCACCTAGGGCCCTCTAGGCTCCATTTTAAGCACTTCTTCTGCAGTGACTGGAGTTTTGAGATGTTTGTGACACAGGTATCTTCCCTTGATGCAGATCCGTAGAGAAGTGACGATGTGACTGTCGCTTTTATGTAATTTCAGTTTCCTTTATGGTTTAGCGTCCCTGATGGTGAAAAACGGCATACGAGTTGAAACACTTCATGGGGCTGATTTTCTTCTCGTGTACCCTGCCTGTGCAAGTACAAATTCTCGCGGAATTCAAATGCGCTGTGCATTCGAGTGGCGTTGTCTTCGTGCCAGTCATGGGCTCATTTAGCAGCAATATCAACTAGTTAAAGCCACTGATCTACGAACCGTTGTGTAGCCCGATGGTTCTGAGCTTCGAAATGGAACTGGTGAGTCGAGACCGCCCTTTGCGTACCACTGCCTCATTCCAGTCACTCTCCACGGGCTATGGGTCCAGGTCAGGGCGTCTGCACGTTCCTGCCATCCAGTTTCGTAGCGTGCAGAGCTCGCTATCCTACCCATCTAGTCTCGCTCAGCCGCGGAGTTGACACCCTACACGCACCAGCAAATATCTACATCTACATCTAAATCTACATGGTTACTCTGCAATTGATAAGTGAATGGCAGAGGGTTAATCGAACCATTTTCATACTACTTCTCTACCATTCCACTCTCGAAAGGCGCTTGAGAAAAAGGAACACCTAAATCTTTCCTTTCGAGCTATGATTCCTCTTATTTTTATTATGTTGAGCATTTCTCACTACGTAGGTGGGTCTCAAGAAAATATATTCGCATTCGGGAGAGAAAGTTGGTGATTAAAATTTCGTAAATAGATCACGCCGCAAAGAAACCGCCTTTGTTTCAGTGAATGCCACCCCACTCGCGTATCATATCAGTGACACTCTCACCACTATTGCACGATAACACGAAACGCGCAGCCCTTCTTTGCACTTTTTGTATGTCCGCCGTCAGTCCTACCTGGTTAGGATCCCACACCGCTCACCAATATTCCAGCAGAAGACGGACTAGTGTAATGTAGGCTGTCTCTTTAGTGGGTTTGTCGCAATTTCTAAGTGTTCTGCCAACAAAGAGCAGTCTTTGTTTCGCCTTCCCCACAATATTATCTATGTGGTCTGTCCAATTTAAGTTGCTCGTAATTGTAATTCCTAGGTATTTAGTCGGATTAACAGCCCTTGGATTTGTGCGATTTATTGTATACCCAAAATTTATCGGATTCCTTTTAGAACCCATGTGGATGACCTCGCACATTTCTTAGTTTAGTGCCAATTGCCACTTTTCGCACCATACAGAAATTCTCTCTGGATCATTTTGTAACTAGAATTGATCGTCTCATGATTTTACTAGGCGGTAAATTACAGCATCATCTGTAAACAATATAAGGGGGCTGCTCAGATTATGCCGGCCGGGGTGGCCGAGCGGTTCTAGGCGCTACAGTCTGTAACCGCGCGACCGCTACGGTCGCAGGTTCGAATCCTGCCTCGGGCATGGATGTGTGTGATGTCCTTAGGTTAGTTAGGTTTAAGTAGTTCTAAGTTCTAGGGGACTGATGACCTTAGAAGTTAAGTCCCATAGTGCTCAGAGCCATTTGAATCATTTTTTGCTCAGATTATCACCTAGATCATTTACGTAAATCAGGAACAGCAGAGGGCCTTGCGTAACGCCAGATATCACTTCTGTTCTACTCGATGATTTACCGTCCATCACTACGAACTGTGACCTCTCTGTGAGGAAATCACGAATTCAGTCACACATCTGAGACTGTGGTGTCACCGCCAGACACAACACTTGCTAGGTGGTAGCCTTTAAATCGGCCGCGGTCCGTTAGTATACGTCGGACCCGCGTGTCGCCACTATCAGTGATTGCAGACTGAGCGCCGCCACACGGCAGGTCTAGAGAGACTTCCTAGCACTCGCTCCAGTTGTACAGCCGACTTTGCTAGCGATGGTTCACTAACAAATTACGCTCTCATTTGCCGAGGCGATAGTTAACGTAGCCTTCAGCTACGTCATTTGCTACGACCTAGCAAGGCGCCATTACCAGTCACTATTGATGCTGTAAAACATGTACCGTCAAGAGCGATGTTTACCAATTATGGATTAAAGTTAAGTATTCCAGAAGCTATGTACGTTTTTTTACTAGTCTCATTTCCGTGTCCTGTTCCAGATCTCACGCCAGCCTGCGTGAGCTTAAACGCGTGCCTTTCGGCTTCCTCCTAGTGGATTGGCTGTCTTGCCAATCCACAACAGAGACGATATTCCATATGCACGCAATTTGTTTAGTAGTCGCTTGTGAGTAACGGTATCAAAAGCCTTCTGGAAATCTAGGAATATGGAATCGATCTGAGATCCCTTGTGGACAGCACTCATTACTTCATGGGAATAAACAGCTGGCTGCCCAGTCGTTATGGTCGGTACCTGCATGCCAGCATTCAACGTACTGTGTTGAAGCATAGAATAATGAAGTTGTTGCTCAGTAGGCACTCCTGAATACGCACTCGCCGCAATACTGGAGATCCTGTCCCACAGCTTCCTGCACGCGCCACTCTGGTGCCATATGCGGTTACCCTGCAACACTGGTGACATTTAGCTGTCACAGACTTATGCACCGGTGTTTCTCAATGGCGATCTCAACGCGCTGAAACGTTCGTTGTTCCGTAATACTTCTTTATTCGTTTATATAACCAGGAATTGCGCATCGGAGTTGGTAGTTTAATATGTTGGACTGAATCAGAGAAACAATTGCACAATAAAATACCATTCAATTCCGTTGAGTACTTTCTTGTACAGAAGATTTATTGATTTAGCTGAAAAGCATGCTGTAGTGCGAAATAGTTTGTAAATTCAGGACTCTTCCATTTGAACAACCGGCGGATGATTAGCGCTGGCTATTAGAGCAGACGGTGACATTTCCTCATAACTAAGGGAAGCGTGCAGTGTCAGAGGCCACCGGTTCAATTACCTTCGCTACTATTAATTTATTTCCTTTCCTGCTAAACAGATGAAGAGAGCTAGAGGTGCCTTTCATCTTTTCGTCTGATGAAAGAGTACGTAAACATAATTGGAAAGGCCGGACTAATTACTAGCTCCACGTCGCTCTCCGAACGCCAGGAAGTTGGATAACTCTGTCTGCGTGCACCACGTACAGTTACTGTGTAGCACAGAGAAATATGCAGTGTGATTCAGGTGCTCCTGCCGATGTCGCTTTATGCAAACCGCAATTATGTATCTGACCTTCGAAAACCGTGTGCGAGATTTTCATATTTTCTCTCTCGCTACCCGTGAACTATTAGTTGTAGAGAAAAAATTAACAGCACATTTCTGTAGTAAATTAAATGTGGTAAAATTTTGTTCTGGGATGCGTTTCCGCTAGAGGCCATAGTTTTTCGAATAAGTCAAGAAAACCGTAAGATCTTGGAGCTTCAAATGTACCCCTATTTTTGCAGTCGCACATTTTGGACAATTGTAGGAGGGAGTGCCGCGAGTAACATTTTAAAAATTCTGATGTCAGGAATGACTGTTGGGGTGAAAATTAACCTGAAAGTCACTTTTGTAAGTTTTTCTCGAATAACTCGAAAAATGTAGCCTCCAGCGAAAACGTGTCACAGTAAAAAAATTTAATTTCGTTAAATTTTCTACGAAAAGACTGTGTACACATTTTTCTCTAGGACTAACAGTTTTCGTGTAGCGAGCGAGAGAATATGGAAACTTTTCACGTGGTTTTTCAATGACAAATGTAACATTCCTGGGTGCATAAAACGACGTCGGTAGGGGCAACTAAATGAGTAACTGATACAAGTACACAGTAAACACCGCGTAATGCGCGTTTGCTGGAAGAGGGTGTGTCAATCATCAAACCTACCATAGAGTTAACCAGAACTGTCAACCTTTTCCATGATACAGTTTTTCGTAGCTGATGTAAATAAATTTCATCGTTAATTTCTTAGAACTCCTATCCCTCAAGAGCACTACATATTTTCATATTAGCAGTTACTCGAAAATCGCCTCAGAAGGTCTTACACAAGCAAGGAATACATCCTGAATCGTGCAAAAAATGGCAGTTTATATCTAATTAGTTAATAAGTACTAATTTCGATATTTGTTCGTGAGACTTAACAATGTACGATGAGACTGTACATGTTTACACTCGTAACAAGGTGCTGTTAACTTTTACACAGAACTAAATGACGTTTCCAAATTACATAATATGATGCTATGTTGGTACAGATGTATAAAGCTGTGTCTGTCGTGTGTCGCAAGGTGATGAACAGAGATCAAAGTAATTTGGGGTGATAAATTATTAATACTCTTCAGCTTTGGCTATCATAGAGAAATGTGTTCATATAAAATAAAAGACCGTTATCATAGAAGGGGAGGCAATGAAATTTTATTTTTACTGATGTTCACATCTGATAAGAAATCAGTTGTGATTCGTTCATCAAATATGTTACGAATTTATATTCGTGATAGAAAGGGGACACTGACTACCAAGACATTGTCTACAACTGTTCCCAGCATACAGCGATAGTATCACGTTGTTGAAGTAAACAGGGAAAAGAAAACGGGAGGTTGAGGAAAAGTTATTAATTAGCGTAGATATATCTGCAAGAAACTAAATTACATTCTCTATGAAACTTCCTGGAAGATTAAAACTGTGTGCCCGACCGAGACTCGAACTCGGGACCTTTGCCTTTTGCGGGCAAGTGCTCTACCATCTGAGCTACCGAAGCACGACTCACGTCTGGTAGTCACAGCCAGTATCTCGTCTCCTACCTTCCAAACTTTGCAGAAGCTCTCCTGCGAACCTTGCAGAACTAGCACTCCTGAAAGAAAGGATACTGCGGAGACATGGCTTAGCCACAGCCTGGGGGATGTTTCCAGAATGAGATTTTCACTCTGCAGCGGAGTGTGCGCTGATATGAAACTTCCTGGCAGATTAAAACTGTGTGCCCGACCGAGACTCGAACTCGGGACCTTTGCCTTTCGCGGGCAAGTGCTCTACCATTTTTTTTTTTTTTTTTTTTTTTTGCCTTGGCTCCTTCCTCCCTTACAGCCCGTCCATCCCTTCGCCATTTGTGCCTTCTTCTGCTAGCTTCTGTGCTATGTTTGTTCCATAAGAGATAGTTGACCAACGAAGTAAATATATACAAGTAAACAAAATCCCTTCTTTTGGGGTTGTGGAAAGAAAATAGGTCCGCTACATTCTTCCATCAGTGTGCGGGAGCGATTTTTATAGGAGAGCCAGGCGTACTTCAGCCTGCTGTGTCATGTTTGCGTCAGCAACCTATTAGTGCTGCTACACGAGGGCAAAGGGTAAACGAAATAGCCACCTTGTTGGCGTAAAATGAATGAGAAACTTAGTAGGTAATTTCATAAAGAGAAAAAAAAAAGGAATCTTGAGATTGAACAAAATATCGTTTGATCGTTCTTCCGCTCTGTCGGTAAGACAATGTTCGGTTCAAGAAATTTGCGTAATTTTCTCGTCAGCAACCTATTAGTGCTGCTACACGAGGGCAAAGGGTAAACGAAATAGCCACCTTGTTGGCGTAAAATGAATGAGAAACTTAGTAGGTAATTTCATAAAGAGAAAAAAAAAGGAATCTTGAGATTGAACAAAATATCGTTTGATCGTTCTTCAGCTCTGTCGGTAAGACAATGTTCGGTTCAAGAAATTTGCGTAATTTTCTTTGTATTTCTTTTGTCGTTCGAGCTTTTGATGTTCTGTCATCAGGTACATCCAATAATCTGCTTCACTCTTCGTCGTAGCCGTTAAGATGTAATGGACTGTCAGTCCTTTGAGCCAGTTGGCTGACCTTCTTTTAGTGTTAGGATATTGCACGTCATCAGGCAGAAGGACGTGTGTCGGTGTAATCGTGTTAGGTGACGTGCGGAGCACATATGCTAGTTTTTGCCTGAAGAGATTCCACACGTCTTTCACATCGTCACAGACGAAGCGATGTTCTTCAGTGTCGACGACATTGCAGCTGGGACAGTTTGGTGTGTGTGCCAGACGTATCGCGTGCAATTTGGAGTTGGTGGGGATTTTTCTATTGACTGCGAGGTACCACGTCGATCGCACATTGGATGGTAGATGGGGGTCAGATATGTTTTCCCATATGTATTTCCAGTTATAATGTCGAAACTTGTTTTCTATTCGATTGCGCAATTTTCCTTCCAGCAAGGTATTGTTAACCTCCTTAACCTGATATATGTCCTTTTCCGGTATTCTATGGCATACATAGCTGTATTCCACAAGAAAATGTTTATAGTGGTACAGCTCGTGGGAGATGTGATGCACATCGATTGGTGGATCTCTGCTGACTGGGGTGATTTCACGTGAGAGATGAGCCACTAAGGTCCGCGGTGATCGTTGCCACTGTTTATAAGTTTTTCTAACGTATAGCGCTTGCGCTTTAAGGTAGATGTCTGTCAGATGTAGCCCTCCATTGCGTGTCGGTAGCGTCAAGGTATCATATGAAACCTTTAATATCTGACCTCTGCTGACAAAATAACCAAGCGCAGCTTGCATTTGGTGTGCTATGGTTCTTGGCAGAGGCAGCACTTGAGCAACATAGTTTACTTTGGAGGTTATATAGGTATTGGCTAGTTGCACTTTTAGTATTGCATTTAAATTACGCAAGCTGTGTTGTTTTATGCTTGCTCGTAATGTGGTAGGTAATTTTCTATAATTGAGAGCGGCCGTGGGGCGGATATTACTCGTATATTCTATTCCAAGGCATTTTATTTTTTCTGCAGTGTTGATACGTCCAGCGGCTCTGATACCTATACCCCGACCAAGAGTCATAATACCAGATTTATTGCGGTTGAGTTTAGCTCCTGACGCCAGTTCGTAGATCGCCACAACTTCAAGTACTGTTTCCACTTCGCTTTTGTCAGTCACAAGTACCCCTACATCGTCCGCGTAGGCTTGACATATGATCTTCTGTCCGTGTATATGTAGTCCACGGGGTTGCCGAGTCAGGGATACTAAGAGAGGTTCAAGCGCAATAGCGAAAAGCGTCATGGACATGGGGCAACCTTGTCTTACCGAATATTGATCGGGTGACTGAGTTGTCCGTTGACACTGATTCTTGAAGTGCTATTCGTCAGTATGTTTTTCACGGAGGCTATAATTTTCTGTGGGAAGTGCATGGATGTCATACACCGGAACAGGTAAGAATGATTAAGTTTATCAAAAGCTTTTTCAAAGTCAAGCGACATCAAAGCACAGCCAATGTTGCAGGCTTCCGATATCGCTCTAATGTCTCTGTAGTCGCATAAGGTCTGAAATATCGTTCTATCCTTTCCCACACTTGTCTGGTAAGCTCCTGTCACTGTACGAATAACTGAATTAAACCTTTGCATCATGATACGGGCGAAGATTTTATAATCACTATTGAGAAGTGTTATGGGTCGAAGATTCTCCACGGTTTTGCCTCCTGGTGTTTTGGGGACTGAGCCCACTGTACCTTCACAGAATTCCTTCGGAAGGTCAGTGTCGGCATTTAGTATTTCATTGCAGACGAGTGTCAAGTTAGCAATTATATGTTCGCGAAAAGTTTGATAAAATTCAGCGGGTAGCCCATCTGGTCCAGGTGATTTATTCTTTGGGCTCCTCGAGATGGCATCTTCGACGTCTTCGTCCGTTATTCTTGCTGTGAGCACATCAGCTTCTTCTGGAGTGAGTCGCTCTGTCGTCCTAGCAGTGAGAGCTTGCTGCGCTGTTTCATCTGTCTGTGTATTGGCCAGCAATTCACTAAAGTGTCGATGGATCTCGTCTCGAATTGCAGGTTGATCTGTCAAGAGTCTCCCGTCTGAAGTTTTGAGTTCCGTCAGAATTTTCCGTTTTTGTCTTTTGTTCTCTTGGAGGATGTGGTACATCGATGTTGTTTCTTCTCGTGTACCGTTCTGCAAACGCGTTCGTATTTCATAGCCTTCGAGATGGTGTCTCTGCAGGGTGAGCAATTTTGCTTTTATTCTGTTGATTTTCCCATAATTTGTTGTGACTGTAGCATCCCGAACGCACAAGTCTCTCAGACAGCTGAAGTAAAAGTCTAATGTCCGCTTCCGCTAGGCGACTTTTTCACGGGAGTAAGTTTTAATTGTCTTTATTATTGCGGGCTTCGCGCAGTTTAGCCACCAATTCAGCGCCGTACCGTACAAGTGGAACTTCCTTTCACAGTCTGCCCAAGTGGTGTGGAAGGCGGCGTGACATCCAGGATCCGAAAGATGAGCAACGTTTAGCTTCCACTGACGTCTCGCCCTGTAAGTTCCTTGTTTCTCTAAATTTATCGTACATATGTACGCGATATGATCAGAGAAAATAGTGGGCCATAGCTCGGACTGTAAAACGTGTCTCCTTAAATTGGATGTTGCGTAAATCCTGTCGATACGACTGGCAGATTGACTGGTGATATAGGTGAAACCTAGCTTATCACCATGTTTTAGTTCCCAAGTATCAAACAGATGGAAGTCTCTGACGATGTTCTCCAGCTCCAGAGATTTGTTAAAATTTGGCGTCTGATCTTTGGGGCTCAGCACGCAATTAAAGTCACCCGCAAATATTATTTGTTCAAATCGCACCGCGAAAAGGGGGGCGATGTCCTCCTTGAAAAATTCGGCTCTGCGGCGCCTGTTTCCGGTTCCTGACGGGGCATATATGTTGATAAACCTGGTGTTGTTTATCGTGACAGCGAGACCTCTACTGTTCGGCAGTTTCGCCACGTCTGTAAGTAGGATCCACTCTTTAGTCATAATCGCTGTGCCGAGGCTATTGTCATTGCCAGGATTGATGACGGCGTTGTAGCCAGTGATGTCGTCCAAACGGATAGTCGTTACTTCTTGCAGCATTAAGATGTAAACATCAGCGGCGTACTGAAAATCTTGGAGATTTCTCAGATTGAGGGTGCTGCTAATTTTATTTACATTCTGTACGCCTGCAAGGACGTCATGTCGACTATACCGTGTCAGGTGGGATACTGTTTGCCAGGTGAAGTGGATGTTTGCTCTACTTAGAAGAAGTCGGCATCATCATCTGCTGCACGAGCGTCTTTGTTGGTGGTTTGTTGCCGCGTGGACACATCTTGTCGACGGTCGGGTGCCGTCCGTCCTGAATGTTGTGGTATGTCAGCCATCTCTGCATCATGGCTGTGCTCCTCCATGTCATCCGCCCAATCTCGCGTGCACGTAACTTCCCGCGTGTCTGTTTTTGGTACAGGTGGAAGGTCCTTCGGACTAGCTGTACCGTCTGGAATGTGGATTCTACGGTCGGGGTCAGTGTCTTCTTTTTTGGTGTTCGATCTTCCAGAGGATTTACCTGTGTCGTCTCCGCCAGTTCATGGCCTATCTGTTTCGCCTTTTCACGCAGGATTGGCGCGATTTCTGCTGCTCCCTGACGGGCTATTCGACGTTTCTTCCGTTTCTTTGGTGAAGCAGTTGTAGGCTCCTGGTCATTATCCTCCGATGTTGCAACCGTGTCCTCTTTGTGTTGCCCGACTTCTTCAAGTGGTTTGCACATGCCTTCTTCTGCTGTCTTAGCCTGGTTTCATATCAGCGCACACTCCGCTGCAGAGTGAAAATCTCATTCTGGAAACATCCCCCAGGCTGTGGCTAAGCCATGTCTCCGCAGTATCCTTTCTTTCAGGAGTGCTAGTTCTGCAAGGTTCGCAGGAGAGCTTCTGTAAAGTTTGGAAGGTAGGAGACGAGATACTGGCAGAAGTAAAGCTGTGTGTAACGGGCGTGAGTCGTGCTTCGGTAGCTCAGATGGTAGAGCACTTTCCCGCAAAAGGCAAAGGTCCCGAGTTCGAGTCTCGGTCGGGCACACAGTTTTAATCTGCCAGGAAGTTTCATAACAGCGCACACTCCGCTGCAGAGTGGAAATCTCATTCTGGATACATTCTCTATGTTGGTATTTCCTGCGTCAAATATATGTGAGATATATACACAATGAAAAGCTGTGGTTCATCCTTTGAGTCACGGTAGTGATTTTGTTGTTATTTTGAGCGCTGTGTAGCCTCCTGGCCAAGTTTTTATTGTAGTACTACAAAGACGTCATTTAGATCTGAATATCTAGAATGGAAATCTAGGATGATTACAATGAGGTAACTGGCTGACTAACGTTTGATATACTTGCATTAGGAGTAGATTCCTAGAAACGGTAAACTGTATTCCTAGGGCCGTATGGGGTCGTACAGTACTACCTAGACCTACTATACGGCCAAATTCAAGGTGAAATATTATCCACGCCTACAGTTTCCCAAACAGCTATATGTGGCCAAAAAAATAGTCATTGTGGGACCAGAATGATTGATGGATGTGCGATGTAGACGGCGGTGAGAGGATAACATGGTCTTTTTATTGCGAACGAATGAAGGGACGTGTTCTTCACAGATGAACCACAATCCAGTCTACAGAATGATATTTTCTCACAATTAACGGAAAGGAAATGGTGTCTGGTAAAATCAACAGTACATCATGGAAAGAGGGTAGGATCTGCAATTGCTCTGGTAAAACTAGTTTCTCACTGAAAGATTCCATTGGCGGAGGCCACTTGTGGCGAATTGTAGTCAGCCACAACAGGCAACACAATGAACAAGTATGGAATACGCTGTTTCATGATGTGGAAAACTAATTTGATTTTAAATTCGTGTCCGAGCGCCATTCCTGTCGGCATCGTCTCGTGATAACTTTAGAAAAGGAAGCCATTGTCACCGTTAATGTTTGAAACATGTAAACTTCGTTCATACTGACACCTGAATTTCTCCCATCGTATAAAATGTTCTAATAACTTACGGGAATGCAGCCGTATGACATCGTCGAAAAAAGAAATATTGGGACTGACAGGGTGTTCACCTGTCGAAATATCAGCGGTTGTCGATTGCGTCACCTGGCTGCATTCCCATAAATTATTTGAACTTAGTTCAGTCCATATTTGTGTTCTAAATATTTATGTATCTTATTTTCCGAGGCGGGGATTAGGGGAACAGCGCGGAAGTTGCCTTAGTGAGAGTGGAAAACCGCCAGAAAGCTACACTCCGGTTGCCTGGTGTAGAAGACCACCGGTCTTTAGTTCGCCACAAAGATTCGATCCGGTTCTGGCGTACCTCTTTTTTACGTGATGTAGTGCATTGTGCAGCTAAACCATGTCAAAAAACTTTTTTACTCGGAGTAAATCATATGTGCAATAACTCTCAGACACAATGTAATATTTCACCGGCGATTATTATGGGCACGATAGACGGTTAAGCTTTAATCGCTGTGCTACGTTACCAGAAGACAAGACCACGACGGCAACTGAAGTGAACGGTTCGCTTCAGAGGGGTCGCTCTGCGAAAAGTCTGACGTTGAGAAGGATGGAAACATTTTCATGAAGTACAGGCCACGCAGGAAGATTTCGCAAGTGTCAGCCTCACCAGAGTGGGGATACCTTGTACAAATTCCGACAGATACAAGGAGGGGCCCCTATAACTCACCAACACCGGCTGAAACTTTTGCGAAGTGCAGGCTTTCCGCTGGAAATGAGCGGGGTTGTTGTGTGGCTGTATTTTGTACAACTGATGAATGCAGTCGCCAGTTCAAACAACCAGGTGGGGAGATTGCAGGCAGCATCGGGGAAACGCACATGATATAACACGTAGTATGAATTCCCGGATCACATGCAAGCCACCGCATTGGATGGCATTGGTAATTCCGCCAGCAAATAGCAGCGCCAGTACGGTGTAAAATTCTGGAATCCAGTGAGTTATGTGAGTAGCGATAAGAGATCAAGAGAGAGAGACAAACAGATATTCGAACAGACAGCGAGGTAGCAAGATGACAATGAGTCAGTGGGAGACAGTGAGAAGACCGATGGGACAGCTTTTCCACTCCATGGAGTGGTGATACAGCAACCAGTGCGTAGAATGAGGAGAAGAAAACAGTCTTGGTGGTGGTGTTGAAATTCTTGTATACTTATTCATCAGTGACCCACGGTTTGCCTAATTCAAGTCATCTTCGAATGACTGACGAATTTTTTTTCCAGTGTTGTATCATAGATATCCATAACTTGCCTATGAACATTTATTGGCAAATCCTAAGATGCCTTGAATTAGAAGAAACGTGTGTCATCGACGAAACACTAATTTCAACATCGCAACCAACACTTTTTCTCCTCACCGATGAGACAGTGAGTTTACCTTCTGGAGGCATATCCGTCTATTGCCGACTCATTCTCTTGACTCTGAGTCAGATCTCGACCTGCATTCTAATGTTTGTTGTCAGCTGCTGTCATATTCTCTTGCGCTCCATGTTGAACTGACGAATCCTTGCAGTCAGCTGCCTGGAGGTTTAAGCATTCGACAGCACACTGCGATTTTCTTGGCTGGCACCTGCCCCCAACCACTGCGATAACACCACTTCGCGTAAATTCAATTATCACGGACAATAGCCTGTGACAGAGCAGACCTCGTCTCCCGAAAGTGCTACCTGAACGGTATTACGGAAGGAAGTCAGTCACCATGAAAGCTGCCCTGGTCTGTAGCCTTGATGCCGTTGAACAAGAAAGAGAGATTCTACCACACGTCAAATAATCACCACGCAACAACGTAAAGTTATAAACGTGGCCCCGAGCTGGCATCTGTCGCAGAGATCTTCACGTAAGAACTGGCTGCGTCGAGTGGGGAGATGATGGTTCCACTTCTTCTTGCCAGCTACTGACTTACTGAAATCACCTTTTTATTTTCGTATTAATAGTATGATAAGTAAAGTAAATGTCCTCTACACTGGTTGCTAATCTTTGAAAAGTAATGCCTCCGAAGTTTTCATGTGAAAATTCTGAAAGTTTAAAGAATAAAACAAACCTTATTAACACGCTATAACTTTATCCTAGATGTATAGATGTTTACAACCCTCTGCCGCTAGAGGTCTCCCAGATGTAGCGTGTAACGTGGTGGTGTCTAACGTTACTATGTTTTTACGTGAGAAAAATGTGCTGTACTCGAGTTAGTATTGAATTCGATGAGTCCGCCCACGTTTTGAGCACCTTTTCCTTCAGCATAATAATGCCAGACCTGACACAAACGCTGTTACATCTGCAACAATCCGACGTCTTCGGATCAACACCATCGATCATCCTCCATGCAGTACCAAATTGGCCCATCCAATTTTCATCTGTTTCTCAAAGTTAAAGAATACTTTCGAGGACTTCGCTTTGACAGCGGTCAAGCGGTGAGGTTGTGGCTCTATCAGCAAAGTCAAACATCCTTGAGAGGCAGTATTGACAAAGCGGTCTCTCGTTCGAAAAAATGGTTCAAATGGCTCTGAGCACTATGGGACTCAACATCTTAGGTCATAAGTCCCCTAGAACTTAGAACTACTTAAACCTAACTAACCTAAGGACATCACACACACCCATGCCCGAGGCAGGATTCGAACCTGCGAACGTAGCAGTCCCCCGGTTCCGGACTGCAGCGCCAGAACCGCTAGACCACCGCGGCCGGCTCTCTCGTTCGGAGAACTGTGTTAGTCGCCAGGGTGACTATACTGAAAAACAAGTATGTACACATAGAGAATGGAGATGTAGAATGTTAATAAAGTTAGCTTTATTTAAAAAGCCTAAAGAGATTTCACACAAAAATTCGGAGGAGCTGTTTATCAGCACACCTTCGTACCACACCGAAATTAGGAGCAGACATAGAGAGTGCACCTACATTTTAGTACAGAAGGGAACTGAAAAAAAAAATACGTAATGAGACGAACAGAAATGATACTTTTATTCAAAGACAGTAATATGGTTGAAGACTCGGCGTTTAGTGACAGTCCCCTGAAAATTACCGAAGTTGGGACAGATTTTTACCATGGTATGTGATCAGCATGCGCTGCAGTGCGTGCACCGCAACGTGCGCCCATTCTGACAACAGGTTGATGAGGTGTTCTTGTCGTACGGCAATCCGATCCTTCACCAGCGTGGTTGACATCTTCTGAACGGTCGACGGTGCATGTGGACGTGCCCCAATACGTCTCCTCAACACGTTCCATACGAACTCGACGGGGTTTAAGTCGGGGGTACAGACAGGCCGGATCATTCGCCGAGAATTGTGTCGTTACAAAAGCTCCTAATCCTGTGCTGTTCGATGTGGTTGCGCATTGTCATCCACATAAATGAAGACAGGTCTCAGTGTACGCCGAAAAAGACGCACATAGGAAAGGAGTGGAGTGTGTAAGTACAATAATGTGGACTGTTGATTGTGTTGTGTGCAAAGATTTAGAGGTTATTATGCCTGCGCCGGCCGAAGTGGCCGTGCGGTTAAAGGCGCTGCAGTCTGGAACCGCAAGACCACTACGGTCGCAGGTTCGAATCCTGCCTCGGGCATGGATGTTTGTGATGTCCTTAGGTTAGGTTTAACTAGTTCTAAGTTCTAGGGGACTAATGACCTCAGAAGTTGAGTCCCATAGTGCTCAGAGCCATTTGAACCATTTTGTTATTATGCCTGCCAAGATCATAACAGTTGGACCACCAAAATGTTCATGTTTGACTATGTTCCTGGGTGCATTACGTGTCTCCACCTCCAGTCGTGTGAGGATATGTCCAGAATTACTACATAGACTTAGTATGCCCTCATCGGAGACGAGCACGCGACCCCACTTCTAACATTCTGCGTGGTTTCCTGTTTGTTGTATGTCGTGTCTCCCTACCATCGCGTTTCAGATTTTTACTTCAAGTGGCAAATGTGAATACCATGAGCTTTAATTGACGATCGACACTAGTATTACGTAGAAAGGGGATGTAACAGATGAGACTTCTGCAGTTCTGAGTGAAGCCTTATGCGCTCAAAAATGCGGCATCGCGTGCGTTCATTACCTTGTCGGTGTTCGTCAGGGGGCGGCAGCTGGCGCAGCTCCATCCAGCCCGCCGTCTCGGAAGCAACTCTTCTCTAACTTCTCCTTACTACAATTTACCGAAGTTGGTTTAAAAAAAACTATCTGGCTGTGTTTTTATCTGACCAATCAGGGTCTCAATGGTAACCTTAAGCTCCGCCTACAAAAATTCTGTCTATCCAATGAGAAATGTTATACTTTTCGTGGTGGGGCAATGTTTTTAAAGTTTGCGACGTAACAGAGACGCGAAAAAGTCTCACGCTAAAACTTGCAGCTGGTGTGGCCCTTTTAGTGTTATCGTAAGATCTATACTGTTCTTCTGGAGGGCTCTAGCTTTTAACATGGGCTGGGGGGTGGTCCTAGCGGTTAGCTGGCGACGTGCGTGTCCGTCCCTTATCGTATGGCCTTCTAACTTAACACGGTTCTGCTTTCGGCTTCTGTTCTCGTTTCTCCCCTCGGAACTGCGTCTGTCTCACGGTGGGAAGATATGACATGCATTTAGGCATTCTTCTGTTAGTCTGTGGTATTCCATTTTCTCACTCGTTACTCGTATTACTTTGGTTTATTTAATGTCACGATTTATTCGGAGCTATGTGACATACTACTGGATTTGCTTATCATGTCAGGGTTTTCATGGAAGGTGTTGGATTTGCCTGACACCTTACACACTCCACGTTGGCCCAGTCCCTGTTCTCTTGACACCGTCGCAAACGTTGAGGCCGTTGCGCGGGTGTCAACAGAACACAACGTATTGACTACTGGTCGCCGTTCAAGGAGACTAGTATCATGTAGTCACAGTGCCACTGTGGAGCATGAGATTGGACGCTTTCCAATGTGACTGAAATTGCTCCCTTTGTTTTAATATTGGTTCCTTCTTGCCTTTTGCAAAGTGTAGCGGTCATCTGCTGCTGCAGGCGACAATGGTCCACCACCTCCTCTCTTTCGGGTAGCAGTAATTGGCTCCACATACACATGAAACAATGCTGTTGGGGAGACCAAACTCCGTACAACAGTCGACACACTGCACCACTCTTCCAATTTTCCAACAACTCTTCCCCCTGTGAAGTCCTCGAAACGTTATCTCCGAACCATGTTGTAGTGAAGAATAATGAAGAATACCACCACAATGCACCGTAACTGCTCGATGATTGACACACACTGTCTTTTCCCGTTCTGTCAAATGCCTCGTGTTGCGGGGCCATTCCCATTTGATGCTATTTCCATTTGACACTATGTTCATATTTGGCTATGTTCCTGGGTGCATTACGTTTCTCCATCTCCAGTCGTGTGAGGATATGTCCAGAATTACTACATAGACTGAATATGCTCTCATCTGAGCTCACGCCAAGTATCGTCCAGATTTCTGTGCATGGCTCAGAAAGCTCTGGCAGTATGCTACCGCACTTTCATTCATTCCTACAGAGTTTTTAGTATGTCACGTTACTTTACCTACCGCATCCGTAAGTTTTGCAGAGCAGTGTAATTTGTTTCATTGGCGTACCAATTTTCTTTCATTTATAACTTTCTGGCGCCCGCTGTAGGTCGAGATATCATTTCAGTCTCAATTAACACATTCTATAGCTATTTAAGAGTATGTGAATCTTTTTTGTGTCTAATGTAAGGTGCAGGGATGGTGTGTTTGTGTGTGTGTACTGTGAGTGGTATGAGTGAACAGTGTGCAGGAAACATAGATATAGCAAGTGTATTTATAGTCTGTTGCTGCAGCATCGTTTGTATCTTGGGATGTAGTTTTAGTATGTGTAGTTTGTTGCTATGAGTGTTCTTTGTTTCAGCTGTTACCTTTGTGGCAACCAGCATTGATACAGGCGTTATTTTGTTTGTGTCATTTCGTTCTGTTGAGTACCTGTAGACATAATGTATGATGGGAGAGCAGCAATCAGTGATTGTATAATGTTACTTATAATCCGTCTTGATTCCAAGATTTTTTTTATTCATGTCACCGGTTTCGGTTCATTCAGAAACATCTTCAGATCTGATATTTCAGTTACAGGAGTAACCCGTCTAAATCCTGCAAATTTCACATGCTGCGTCACATTAAAAAAAAATCCAAAAAAATGCAACATGTGAAAGTTGCTGGATTTGGACGGGTTACTCCTGTAACTGAAATATCAGATCTGAAGATGGTTCTGAATGAACCGAAACCGGTCATATGAATAAAAAAAAATCTTGCACTCAAGACGGATTATAAGTAACAGTACCTGTAGTTCGTATTAACGCTTCCCACGCAACTGAGGTCTGGGCAGTTGACATACTTGGAAGCCGACAGGTCTATTGAGGACAGCTCGAGAGCAAGTGAGGAGGCACAGGTCTACATATGTGGTGCGTGTACAACGTTAGGGTTGAACTTTTCGCATTCTCGGTATGTCAGCTGAACTAAAACAACAAAATGTCATGACGGTGGTGCAGTTAGATGAACTAACCCAGTGACGCCACAGCGCACGTCGGAAATTACCACAGTCGCTACTGTGGTGCAGTTGAACTAGAATAAACTGAGGAACGCAGAAAACGAGGCGCAATTCGCTCAGATGAGGTAGGAAAAACCAAGCACTATTTGCTACACTTGAAGCACTGAAGAAACTCTGCTCTCGAATTGACGTTGAGATTGCAGAGAGCCAGCAAAGACATTTGCAGATGTCGCTCACAGTCTGGGCGAGGTGAGAATCGAGAGTGATGAGAAGTTTCCAGAGTGGAATCATGGGTAAACGCAATATGATGGAGATCGACGGCCACATGGGTAACGAAAAGGAATCGTCCAAATAGGGACAGCAGCAAACTATTCGCCAACAAGTAATGCACTAAAAAGGGTGTCCTCTGTCGAGCAGGAAGTGTCAGAATAGTGACAAGCATGTGTCCTTGCTATGTAGATCCTGCAGTGGTTTTTCGTGCTGGATTTCCAATGCATGATGTGGACACAGCTCTGCCTAAATTCAGTCAAATACGTAGTATCCACCCGAAAGGCAATCTTAAGAATACCAACTGGTATCTGAGTGGAAACGGTTCAGCAGAGTATCAAACGTAAATTGTTGTATTATTCATCTCATCCTATCCGACTTGAGGTATGTTGGTCTAAAATTGCGTGAACAAGAATTTGAGTAAACATCAAGTTTCTACTTTTACTTGTATATCTACCTGACGAACATTATTGCAGATATATTGTTTACCTTCTATCATGTACCTATCATAATTCTATGCAACTTCTCTAAATTTTTCGTATTGTGTTTTGTGACATGATAATGCTGTTCAGAATTACCTCTGTTTTTGATGTATTCTTTACATGTAGTTGATCGCTTTGTGTTTAGTTACACCACTGGCCATTAAAATTGCTACACCACGAAGATGACGTGCTACGGATGCGAAATTTAACCGACAGGAAGTATATGCTGTGATATGCAAATGATTAGCTTTTCAGAGCATTCACACAAGGCTGGCGCAGATCGCGACACCTACAAAGTGCTGACATGAGGAAAGTTTCCAGCCGATTTCTCATACACAAACAGCAGTTGACCAGCGTTGCCTGGTGAAACGTTGTTGTGATGCCTAGTATAGGGAGGAGAAATGTGTACCATCACGTTTCCGACTTTGAGAAAGGTCGGATTGTAGCCTATCACGATTGCGGTTTATCGTATCGCGACATTGCTGCTCGCGTTGGTCAAGATCCAATGACTTTAAGCAGAAAATCTAATATATAGGTTCAGGAGGGTAATACGGAACGTCGTGCTGGATCCCAACGGCCTCGTATCACTAGCAGTCGAGATGACAGGCATCTTATCCGCATGGCTGTAACGGATCGTGCAGCGACGTCTCGATCGCTGAGTCAGCAGATGGGGACGTTTGCAAGACAACAACCATCTGCACGAACAGTTCGACGACTTTTGCAGCAGCATGGACTATCAGCTCGGAGACCATGGCTGCGGTTACCGTTGACGCTGCATCACGGACAGGAGCGCCTGCGATGGTGTACACAACGACGAATCTGGTTGCACGAATGGCAAAATGTCATTTTGTCGGATGAATCCAGGTTCTGTTTACAGCATCATTATGGTCGCATCCGTGTTTGGCGACATCGCGGTGAACGCACATTGGGAGCCTGTATTCGTCATCGCCATACTGGCGAATCACCCGGCGTGATGGCATGGGGTGCCATTGGTTACACGTCTCGGTCACCTCTTGTTCCCAGTGGACGTTACATTTCAGATGTGTTACGTCCCGTGGATCTACCCTTCATTCGATCCCTGCGAAACCCTACATTCCAGCAGGATAATGCACGACCGCATGTTACAGGTCCTGTACGGGCCTTTCTGGATACAGAAAATGTTCGACTGCTGCCCTTGCCAGCACATTTTACAGATCTCTCACCAATTGAAAACGCCTGCTCAATGGTGGCCGAGCAACTGGCTCGTCACAATACGCCAGTCACTACTCTTGATGAACTGTGGTATCGTGTTGAAGCTGCATGGGCAGGTGTACCTGTAAACGCCATCCAAGTTCTGTTTGACTCACTGCCCAGGCGTATCAAGGCCGTTATTACGGCCAGAGGTGATTGGTCTGGGTACTGATTTCTCAGGACTTATGCACCCAAATTGCGTGAAAATGTGAACACATGTCAGTTCTAGTATAATATATTTGTCCAATGAATACCCGTTTATCATCTGCATTTCTTCTTGGTGTAGCAATTTTAATGGGCAGTAGTGTATATATGCCAATTAATGATTTTTGAGGGGTAGTTATTTGTGTAATTGGTAGGACTTGGCTTGACGCTTCAGGGCACCACTGACAGTCACATCTCCGCAAACTTTATACGTTTGGAAGTGAGGTTAAACTTTTTTTTTGGGTGGGTGGAGGGGGAATCGAAGGGATAGGGAGTACAGATATGTGCGACAGGTCGACACAGATACATCACATCAGCATGAGTCTCAGCCTTCTGCACCAACCAACCAAAAGCTTAAGAGTCATGCCAAACACTCTTATAATACGAGGGAGTGATGAAATATAATCCTCCGAATTTTTTATGTGAAAAGTTTTATTTAAAACTAACGATATTAACATTCAGTAGCGTTAGTCTTCACATCTACTTGTTTGCAAGCCTCTGCCGCTAGAGAGCTTGAAACTGTAGCGTGTAATATGGTAGTGTGTGTGAGAAACAGTGTGCTGCAATCGGATTTCGAATTCCACATATGGATCACTCTCTTTTTCAGAGTGACAATGCCAGATCACTCACGGGCATTGTGACATTTGCAACAACCCGATACCTAGTAGTCTTTGTCTTCGATTATCCTCTATACAGTCCCAAAAAGTGCCCCATCCGATTTTCATCTGTTTCTAAAACTTAAAGAAAGCCTTCGAGGACTACACTCTGATAGCGATGAAGCGGTGATAGCAGAGAAGGCTATTACTCCGACAACAAAGTTAAACATTCTGTTGTGATGGCATCAACAAACTGGTCTCTTGTTGGGAGAAATGCAATAATTGCTACGCTATGTTGAGAAAGAAACATTTAGACACGAGAAATGAAAGTGTAGAATTTTAATGATCTTTGTTTTACTTATAAAACTTTAAGAATTTTCCCATAAAAATTTGGAGTCATTACTTTTCAGCACGCCCTCGTACTTTGCTGTTGGGCGTTAGGGACAGGGTAGACGCTTTAGCTGCTACCGCTATTTTAGACTTGGAGCAGTTCCAAGAGAAAGAGATCGGGACGGTCGCTGATGTTTCTGCTTCCCTTGATAAGGGTTGTCCTACATAATTTCTGGCAGACAGAGGTAATAGAAACATTTTAAAGAAGTAAAGGACGTGCATGGCCGGCTTCTGAAGTGTTGCCTTCCATAAAATCCTGTGGGCGCTAAGAGGGATGCCACACACACCTGCGTAAAAGGTGACGAAGAGCAGGCTTCCCTTAAAACGAGCGAGTCTATTTTGTGGTTTCTGTCGTTGCAGTCTGGACAACTGAGGAATTCAGCCAAACGCTGAAAAGCATCACCTGAGGAGATCGGTGTCAGCGCTCGGTAATTGTCACAGGATGAAACACATGACAAAAGTTCGGAAGTTCCCGAGTCACGTTCATGAGGCTACAAGGTAAAAAATTTTAGTCAGGCACGAAGAGTGGGAGGTATGGTTACGAATCATCGGTCTGTCGCTGGGCAGTGTTGCAAATTCGACCTGCCCCTGGCAATGTAGACACGATAGAAAATTCCGGCAGTCTCTGAGGTAACTGAACAGCGAGGAGAGAGAGAAGGTCGAAGAGAGATGTGAGAGGCATGAAGACATAGCGATGAGGCACTGAGTTCAACATTTGGGGCACATCAACCAATTGATGACTCAGTCCCTGGACTTTGAATCAGATGCTGACTTCCATTCGGACGTTTATTGTCACCTGGTGTCATAGTCTTCGCTTCATGTTGAATGGACGAATTCTTGAGAGTAATTCTCCGGTCTATCAGCATTCGACTGCACGCAACATTTTCCTTGTTTGACAGACACCCCGAGGTATTATATTAGGCGACGTCCTATCACATAGGACGCTACTGAGATAACAGTAGCAGATTCCTGCCACAAACAGAAGCCACAGGGCGGTATTCGCGACGTTCTGCTACGATGGGAACAACAGCGCTATATTATGAGAATGGTTACGTTTCAGGCTCTTTGTAGGGATACTAGCGAACAGCAGCTTATGTATTCTTAAGGCAGAGCGTATGTTATGTACAGTAGCTCAGTTGCAAAATCTAAATTGCCCTTTCTTTCCAGAGATCGCGATTAATCACACACACCCATCCGAAGTTTGGTAATATTTTTATTTAGACAGGTTATTTTCTGGTCCAGAAGTCGAATTGTGGGCAGTGAACAGAATTAGTTCGTCAAAAAATTATCTACAAAATATTATTACGAGGGTTGAATCAAACATTCCCTGTATCAGCTGATTTCGGTTACTATGACGACCGAGGATTACTGTTTACACCAAGATCAGCGAGTGCAGTTACCTCTGGCTACCATACCGAAAAATTCTCAGGTATAGGAAAATATTTTGCGCCATTCGTCATCACTTTCGACAGTTTCTGAACAATAAAACTCATCGCTTTTCACTGATATCCACGTCAGGTTAGTAATGCTTTCAAAATATTTCAGTATTCACAGTTTATAAGACGTTTTCGTGATCTCGCTAAGTCAGAGATTAAAAACACATATATTTGACTTCGTAATGGATTTTAAAATTTCATTCGCAGAAAATTACTCCTGTCCATCATCTTCAAACATATACCTGGGCTAATAAACTACATTCTGTATTCCTAAAATAGTTGATACCATAACACGTTTTGCTTGCTTTCAAATAACACTAAGTGTTTTATTTTAGGAAACTAAGTACAAATTACTGCCACGTGACTAGTTCAACATACATTTGCAGCGATCGTGGTGATCACAGAACTGAATCGACGTCATTTCATTTTTCGCTTTGAAACAGTTCTGAATTATTTTTTTAACTTAGGTCGTCAACTTGTTCTCAAGCTCTTTGAAGTCTACGTCCGGCGACATCAACATTTCCTACAAGGCTGAAGATCTTCGGCTGCCGCTTACTTGTTGTGGCCCTCATGAAACACAATAAAGAAACTTATACCCGCATTGTAGTTCCTAAAGAAAAATTAACATCATATACATATATACCGCATTTGATCTCTAACACTTACAAGTGACCAACCCGCGCAGATACTCACTACACTAAATACAGGAAAACGCCTTATACCATCGCAGCCTCCAAACATCGCTTCGGTGAGACAATTACCTTGGAGAAAAACCATCATCACAAAAGACGAAGAACTGCCGAACTTGTCATCCTACCGGTATCCAGGACAGAAGTCAGTTAGGACGGAAGCTGCCATGGGCCTTTACTTCCAGGCAGTCAAACACGGAATACAAAAGCTGCCGGGTGTCAGCTCGCCGTCACACAAGAACACAGAAGTGAGATGTTAGATACGTCCTGCTGACCTCGCATCTGTCACACACCACTTCACGTAACAATTGACGTCGTGGATTGGTGAGAAATCCGCTTCCACATCCTACTTGTCAACTTCTGAATCGTTTCCATGTCCAGTAAAATCAGCCCTGAGGCTTGTGTAATTATACACTACTTGCCATTAAAATTGCTACACCAAGAATAAATGAAGATGATAAACGGGTATTCATTGGACAAATATATTATACTAGAACTGACATGTGTTCACATTTCCACGCAATTTGGGTGCATAAGTTCTGAGAAATCAGTACCCAGACCAATCACCTCTGGCCGTAATAACGGCCTTGATACGCCTGGGCAGTGAGTCAAACAGAGCGAGGATGGCGTGTACAGGTACAGCTGCCCATGCAGCTTCAACACGATACCACAGTTCATCAAGAGTAGTGACTGGCGTATTGTGACGAGCCAGTTGCTCGGCCACCATTGAGCAGGCGTTTTCAATTGGTGAGAGATCTGGAAAATGTGCTGGCAAGGGCAGCAGTCGAACATTTTCTGTATCCAGAAAGGCCAGTACAGGACCTGTAATATGCGGTCGTGCATTATCCTGCTGAAATGTAGGGTTTCGCAGGGATCGAATGAAGGGTAGAGCTACGAGTCGTAACACATCAGAAATGTAACGTCCACTGTTCAAAGTGCCGTCAATGCGAACAAGTGGTGACCGAGACGTGTAACCAATGGCACACCATACCATCACACCGGCTGATACGCCCGTATGGCGATGACGATTACACGCATCCAATGTGCGTTCAACGCGATGTTGCCAAACACGACCATCATGATGCTGTAAACAGAACCTGGATTCATCCGAAAATATGACGTTTTGCAATTAGTGCACCGAGGTTCGTCGTTCAGTACACCATCGCAGGCGCTCCTGTCTGTGATGCAGCGTCAAGGGTAACCGCAGCCATGGTCTCCGAGCTGATAATCCATGCTGCTGCAAACGTAGTCGAACTGTTCGTGCAGATGGGTTTTGTCTTGCAAACGTCCCCATCTGTTGACTCAGGGATCGAGACGTGGTTGCACGATCCATTACAGCCATGCGGATAAGATGCCTGTCATCTCGACTGCTAGTGATACGAGGCCGTTGGGATCCAGCACGAAGTTCCGTATTACCCTCCTGAACCCATAGATTCCATATTCTGCTAACAGTCATTGGATTTCGACCCTCGCGAGCTGCAATGTCGCGATACGATAAACCGCAATCGCGATAGGCTACAATCCGACCTTTATCAAAGTTGGAAACGTGATGGTACGCATTTCTCCTCCTTACACGAGGCATCACAACAACGTTTCACCAGGCAACGCCGATCAACTGCTGTTTGTGTATGAGAAATCGGCTGGAAACTTTCCTCATGTCAGCACGTTGTAGATGTCGCCACTGGCGCCAACCTTGTGTGAATGCTCTGAAAAACTAATCATTTGCATATCACAGCATCTTCTCCCGGGCGGTTAAATTTCGCATCTGTAGCACGTCATCTTCGTGGTGTAGCAATTTTAATGGCCAGTAATGTATTAACTGTATGATAATGAATGTAAATATTCGATGTTTCAGCCGATAAATTAAACTGTTTCACTTGTATAACACCGTTTTCAGTTTCATACAATACAGATTGTTACGATTTCGCAACTCTTGGAGGATCATGCCCCGCTGTGTTGAACAGCTTCCGTGAGCGCTTTTACTTAGGCGAGAGAATTTCACGACAGGGTTTGGTCAGCGGTATCTCTGAATTATACAGACGAAATCTGGTATTCATGTGGAGGTGAATAGCAGTTTGCAGGAAGGACATGTGTTCATACCTTAAGTTATTCTCTAATTGTGGCAGGTTCCTCCAAAGGTATCTTTTCACCTCATGACTGTATTTTAGTTTAGGGCACTAGTGCTAGCGCTCGTGTTCGCTGTAATTTGTTGGTCAATTTTTTACATTACTTAATTTAGATTCCACAGCGACAACGAAGACCATATGCAGATCAGAATGCTAACGTAATTATCGCAGTACCGAGGAGTGATTCTGATTTATCCGTTATCATGATCACTGGCCGTATCTGCCTTGCTGTTTGTGTTATCAAGAAATAGTATAGATGAAACAATGCCTCCAATTGACATAGCCTGAAAAGCAAAGCTTCAGGATCACAGCGAACATCATTTGTACTCCATGTGGCGTGTGGTTTCTTCTACACACTCTCAATTTATCTGAGTGTATGTCTTGATATTTTATTGAAAATAGTTTGAACACTTCTTGTCTTAAGGCCTGCTCTAGAAGGGATCCATGTAAGATAAAAAAGCCAGTGTTTAGTTGCTTTAATAGCAATTCGTTATTAGTTAAGGGGCTCCGGAAAGGCTCAAAATCATGAAAAGTTCAATTTTTACTTTTTTGCGTTTTCTGAATCTGCAGACTATTACCTTTTAATAGATATATAATTTATTCAATTCCGAAGACTACAACTATTTTTAAATTTTTTTTTAAATGTGTTCTACATGGGCGTGACCCACTGTGGCGCTGTTAAACTGCTGTCAAATGGTGTTATTATTAACGTCCGTGTTCAACAGGTACATTTTAGTGATGTGAGATAAAGTATGTGTTGTGGCTAACCTGTGATGGTTCAATATATATCGCTGGTGTGATTGTCGATTGTTTCATGTTTATTTACTCTGTCGTTATCTCGAAAATATTCGTAATTAATTCTGTTTCTTGAGTCTCTGTTTTGTTGGAGTATAATAATGAGTAAAAGTAAAGTTATTAGAAATCCTCTGAAGGCTTTTAAGAAAAGGAGAAATGTTGGAAAGCCAAAGGTATGTGTTATTACTGTAAACAATAAAGACGATGAAAATCTCCAACATAGCTTGTGTCCCAAAGAAGAAGACAGTTGGTGTAAATATAACAAAGGATTGCTAACTGGTGAAGTGTACACTCATAAGCATAGTCTGCCTCATGCAATAATGGAGGTGATAAAACCTATTTTCAGAGACTTAGCAGCACCTGAACTGTTGAAAAAGTGTATTCACGGAAAAACTCAAAACCCCATTGAAAGTGTAAATAGTGTTATATGGTCGAGAATCCCCAAGACTGTATTTGTTGGAATAGAAACACTTCACTTTGGTGTGTATGATGCTGTTGGGACTTTCAATGATGGCAACATTGTAAGGTGCAAGGTATTTAGAAATATGGGAATGAAGATAGGTTCTAACATGGTACGAGCGATGCTTGCTTTAGACAAGGAACGCCTTCGGGCTGCAGACAGGGCTGTAAAGAGTCTAGAAATACAAGCAAGAGTAAACAGGAGGAGGAACAAGAGGAAGCTGGAGGAGGAGTTTGCAGAGGATGAAGATAATCCATCCTATGGACCTGGAATGCACTAAAAAGTTAATCCAATCTTTGTCGCTCGATTCCCAAAACTTTTATTTTCTCATACTAATTACATGTTTTCTAAGGATCTTCCAAACATATTTGTTTCAAACTTTCAGTAAATGTTACACAGTACCTTCTGCATAATTTAACACAGCCTTTTTCCAAAAAACTGTATATTTTTGAATATATAAATAAAAAATTGCAAAAAATGTTGTGAATTTTCATTACAATTGAAAAAAAATCATCTTTAATAACTGAACTAAAATTTTGTAAAATCCCTGTGTTAAGTTGTAGCCCATATTCCAATAAATAATCTGTAAAAAGTTCAACTTCCTACCTCAAATACTTTGTGAGGAAAGATGTATTTTATAAGCGTTATTTTAACATTGCAAGTATAGGGCGTTCCGGAGCCCCTTAAAGAAAAAGAATCGTCTCATTAGAAAATCCAGTAGTACTCGTGAAATTATTTACCCTGGCTGTGTAACAATTATAATTACAACTTGCGGCTCAATAGCGATGTATTTTGCGTAATCTTGGTCGACATGCGTTTGCTTATGACGGGAACCATTAGAGGAAGAGGCGTTCCGCCTGATTCAATCGCAGTAGGTCAACCCAGTGTTGATTGCGTAAGGCATACTATACTTCTATACTACCCTCAGAGTGATATCTTCAGCAACCCGCCCAGATAGCCGTGTGGGTGCAAAAAGCAGCTTACCCGACGGGGAGGCGTGCCGGCCAATCACGGTGTGATTTTTAGGGGGTTTCCCACATCTCGCAACCCAATCGCCTTGCTGGTACCAAGTCCCCCTCACTTAAACATTTTGAAAACATTTGCTCATTTACCCGTCAATAGCAAAACACGCAATCATTTGGGGTGCACACATTCCGTCTAGGAAGGGCGGGGGGGGGGGGGGGGGGGGGCGAGCAGGTAGGGCAGCGGGGCGACAGGAAGTGCTTCTGATCACCCCTCAAAGTGATGTTGCCAAATACGTGAATAAACATTCCGACCTTGTACTGATGCGGGACACAGGAACAATAAAATGGTGACGAATAGTGTCTCTAACTCCAAAACAATGTAGGCAACTCTTTCTCTTGTTTTTTCTTAGAAGAGGTCCCCCTCGTTCAACCACCTTCCGACTGTTTAAAGTCTACATAATCCCCCTTCTAAAAAAAGAAAAAACCAAAAATATCTCTCTACAGCATGCTGCAGTGGGACAGCCTATCAACCGACGTATATCATGTCAGTTGGGTCGAGTGACGAATGGTCCCAGTACTGGTGACGTACATGAGACCAGGCCTCACCAAAACCATTCCACGGTCACGTGTCTTACGGCTGCGTTCCTGGGTATTCTGTTGCGAACTAACAGGAAATGTCTGGAGAGGAGAGGAAAAATAGCAGGCTAAAACTACTAGATGAGTATAGTAGTCCTGTTACTTACACCCGTGTTCAAGGGGTTTGATTCTTTTATTCTGATAAGTATGTCTTTTTCGTACATTATTTGGGTCCACTACAAGTATAAAGGTTTCTTTGGAGTCACGGTTCTGAAGTTCCTCTTAAGCTACGTGATGGTGCTTCTTGCTAACCCGGAACTGGATTATATCAATGCCCAAGTACTGAACCTCCTGCTGAAAGCTGACGACACTTTACTTAAGGAAGTGTTGCTCCCTTGTGGCGATGTGGGTGATATACGACGCTGGTCCACTCAACACCGGCCGCAGTGTTAAAGCGGAATCAGTTCCGTGGAGATGGTAGTTAAACGTAGCGTTCCTTCCCATCTACAGGTCTGTGGTTACCTCATTGATGTCTGAAACGCCCTGCTAATCCCGCAGGACGGAACAGGTAGTTTAAATTGTGGAAAGGGGCCAAAATAAGGGGCTGTCAGTTACACTCGATCATACAACTTTATTATTTGATCAAACATTACAAGAGCCCAAATTACAAAACACACACACACACACACTTTTAATCTTTGGGAATTAATTGACGGCTGAAAGCTACTTTAATTTAATTGATTCTCCCTGACTAATCTCTTAAATTTCACCGTACTCTTCATCACTATTTCATTGCGATCTGACTCGGTATCTGCTCCTGGGTACGCTTTACATTCCGGAATCTGATTTCGGAGTCTCTGCCTAATCACGATGTAATCTAACTGATATCTTTCAGTGTCAGCCATACTGTTCCGAGTATACCTCCACCTCTTCTGATTCTTGAACAGAGTATTCACTGTTACTACCTGAAATTTGTTACAGAACTCAATTAGTATTTCTCCTCTCTCATTCCTTGCCCCAAGCAAATATTCTCCCATAGCTTTTTCTTCTACTCCTTCCCCTACAACTGCAATGACTATTAGATTTTCATCTCCTTTTGCGGATTGTATTACCCTTTCAGTATCTTCATATACTCTCTCTATCTCTTCATCCTCATCTTGCGACGTCGGAATGTATACCTGAACTATCGTTGCCGGTGATGGTTTGCTGACGATACTGATAAGAATAACCCTACCACTGAACAGTTCACAGTAACATACTCTCTGACCTATCTTCCTATTCGTAACGAATCCTACTCCCGTTATACCATTTTCTGCTGATGTTGATATTCCCTTACTCTCATCTGACCAGAAATCCTGGTCTTCTTGACACTTCACTTCACTGACTCCTACTGTATGTAATTGAGCCTTGAGAATGTGTTGTTGAAGGTATTTATGGATATGGTGGGATAAGGTGGACTCAACAACATTGGTAAAAAGTTAAGTGAGGCTGATGGGACGATAGGAGGAGGCGTCAGTGGAGAGTTTATTTGGTTTGGGGAAGAGGAGGATTGTAGAGGTTTTCCACATCTCAGGACGCAAACTTTTCCTAAGCAGTACATTATAAGAGGCGGCTAGAATTTCCGGAAAGAAGAGGGGACATTTTTCGATGTGTCTGTAGGTGATGCAGTCATGACTGGGAGCCATATCATCTTTGTGATGGAGTATCAGTTGAATATCTTTTGCTGATACTGGAGTATTGAACTGTATTTGTGGGATGTTGTTGAGTGGGAGGGGTGGGAGGGAGGTATTGGTTCACCCATAGACTGTTGGGAACAAGGAGTAATCGGAGTGGGGCTCATCTGGAATGGTGAAGGTGTCAGCGAGGTAAGATGCAAAATTGTTGGCGTTTCTTAGGTTGTCAGGGAGAGGGTGATTATCATCCAGGAAGTGGTAGCAGGGAGAAGGGCTGTTGCTAAGAAGAGGTGAAATGCCTTCCAGTACCCAGGGGAGAGTATGGGTAATGAGGCGTTGACGTTTGTGCATGTTTGATGCCAAACATGGCGCTTCCTTGCATTCTGTTGTCATTGATGTATAAGTGGGTTTTGGCCATGGGTTTGCAGGAAGGATCAGTGAAGGTGACTGATTTCACAGATGACTAGAAGAGCATGTGGCAGTAGTGTCGGACAGTTTACAAAAATGGCCTTTTACGGAATATCTTTAGTTATGGCCTTTGACAAGGTCTTTGTAGGAAGATGTCAGTATATGGGATGTCACTGTAGTGCTGGAAGGATAGGGTATGGCTTCCAAGTAAGATAACAATGGTTTCTCTGCAGGCATATCTGTTGGTGCAGGGGCAGTAGACCTGGATTTGTTTGGAAGAGCGTAGGTAGGACGCTTGGTGTAGGGGATGAAGATGATTGTTCCTGATGCGGTCAAGGACTGCTGCTTTAAAGCGCCCAAGGAGGAGATCAAGTGAGGATAACATCAGGAGCGTAGTTCCTTTCGAGACTATTATACACTGGGAGAGGGTATATATCACTATGGAGGGAGTCAGTAAACTGGTGCCACAACTGGATTTCAACATAGGAGCTGCTGTGGATGTTAAGGTTAATGGCAACAGCGAAGGTCGAAATAAAACTGTACATGTTGGTGATGAAGTCGTAAGAAATGGGATGATGTGGTCAGATACAGAGAGTGACACAGGTCACACTTGTCGTTTTGAGGAATAACGTGAGAATGAGGTGTTTGGTACAAGTACTGTAGAGGAGTTGTGGCTGAACAGGGATGTTATTGTGGTGGTCGATAACAACTCTGAGTCTGCCAATGAGTAGCAGGTTATCTGTTCAGTTGGGACGTTATGGCGAAATGTGGATAGAATGCTGAGCTTGGAGGAAGATTTCATTCAGGATTAAGCATCAGTATGGTGTTGGGATAGGTTGTGGAGGTGGTTGTTGGCTGATAAGGAGCAGATATTGTAGAATACAACATTATGCTGCTGTGATGCCCTCATGTAGAGAGAGAAGGGTTGGAATGGATGGGTGGCTAGGGTGGGTTTAAAGCAGAGTGTTGAGATGGGTGAAAAGAAATTGGACTTCGTTACTGGAATAGGTGGTTCATTTGTTGAGTTGGGAGACAGAGTGGGCAACAAGGGAAATTTGATATAGGATGTGTGGTCTCTTCAAAGGGTGGATGGTCTGAAGAACTATTGCCATGCAACAGAGAATGTCTACAGCTGTGGGTGATTGGCAGAATGAGTTGTTGGGTCACGGGAGTTGTCAGTAGGTTTGATGGGACGTATCAGCTCAGGTTTGGAAGGCAGAGATTGACCCCTGCACTTATGAGAATGAGTCAAGTGGGGCAAGTTACAGGTATTACATGAAGGAGAGGAAGTAATAGGTTAGACATTGCTGGAGGAAATGGTGGGATCTATAATATGGGCAACCAAGAGGGTTTGGCAACCAGCCGTTCGGCTGTCACTATATATATATGGCATATTTGGCACCAGCAGGGTTGAGGATAGGATTTGGAAGGTACTTTGATATGTCATAATTTTCAGATCAGCGCAGTATGGTGAATATGGTATTAAATTGCAGATGGTGATTAAGTGAAGATGTGGATGTTGAAGGTTCGGTTAGAGTTGTCAAAGATATGGAGTGCTTTCCAAACTCCTAGATCAGAATGGCAGTTGAGCTACGACTCGACCTCCTCCATTGTGGTCTGAGGATCGATCCTTTCGATCAGGGCAGCAATGGTGCAGGAATGCCAAACATTGCGGTTACTTGGTCCTGGTGGTTGTGTGAAAAGGTGTGGAGTTTCCATGGGGACTAAAAGTGTCAAGGTATATCTCCTCGACGAGTTTGATGCAAAGTTCTATATCATGGTTCTGGAGCCGGAAGGAGACCATCCTAGAGATGACATGAGTGATGGGAGAGGAACAGATATATTTTCTGATTTCGAGGATGCTAGTTTTGTATTTGAGGAAGTTTTGGTTAAGATGTGGAAGCACTAGGGCATGAGGTTCTGTAGGCGTCATTTGAGGTGGAATGGGCTGGAAGTCTTTAAAGTCTGAGCTTTTGGTTTGCTTTGATGTTTTTTTTTTTTTTTTTTTTTACTTTAGGATCACCGATGGGGTCAGTTTCAGTGTTGAGGCGTTTGGATGTCTTCCTGATGGGTGTAGGTTATGAGAGAGTGGTGGGCACAACTAGGGATAACAGGTGATGGGATTGTTTGCAGTCAGGGTCTGATGAAGAGAGTACCACAGTCAAGGAACATATTGCAAAAGCATCGGGGTGAGCCAATTGTGAATGCGCAAGTGGATCGACGTATGGTGGTGCCAATTCGGATATTGTCGCTATTATTGATGATGCTGGTCCTTGTTCTGGAGGTACTGGATGAGAGGAGGCCGTTACTAAGGATGGATGCCACGGTTGAAGAGGAGAGGACTGGGAGAGCGAGATAGGTCTGATGGAGGATACATGTACTCCATGTGACGGTTGTAGGGGATTGGGAGAGGTAGGTGCAAACAGAGGTAGTGGTAGGAGAAGGCATAGTTGCAGCGAAGTTACCAGTTGATGGATAAGTGGCGAAGCCAGCAACGGCAGCGTTGGCGATGATGGCGAAAAGGAGATGGTGACATATTCCATTCTACAATGAGAGTAGCAGAAAGCGAATTGATAGTAGAGTGTACTCCTCTAGTCGAAGAATCGCAGCAGTGGTGAAGTATATTCCGTTAAATAAGCACAATATTTTATTTGAAGAATCGATAATACTTGCTCACAGACCGATGTGTTAGGACTCTACGATGAGAGAAGCAGCCGAAATTAGACTCTGTGAAAGCAACTTAAACAGAGATATCGGTTATGCACTTATGACTGCATAGAAACGTGCACTTCACAATGAAAAAGCACAGAAGAAGACTTCTCACAGTTTACCACCAGATGCGGGGAATGGTTCAAATGGTTCAAATGGCTCTAAGCACTACGGGACTTAACATCTGAGGTCATCAGTCCCCTAGACTTATAACTACTTAAACCTAACTAACCTAAGGACATCACACACATGCATGCCCGAGGCAGGATTCGAACCTGCAGCCGGACGCTGTGGCCGAGCGGGTCTAGGCGCTCCCGTTCAGAACCGCGCGACTGCTACGGTCGCAGGTTCGAATCCTACCTCGGGCATGGGTGTATGTGATGTCTTTAGGTTAGTTAGGTTTACGTAGATGAAAGTTCTACGCGACTGATGACCTCAGATGTTAAGTCCCATAGTGCTCAGAGCCATTTGAACCATTTGAATCAAACCTGCGGCCGTATCAGCTGCGCGGTTCCGGACTGAAGCACCTAGAGCCGCTCGGCCACAGCGGCCGGCCAAGCGATGTCAGTCAATCATTATGTGGTTATCAACAGCTTACCAGTGGACAGATGGGATGAAAAACACACCATCCATGTACTGTAATAATAAGCATTACAGTTGATAGTGTGAACAAATTTGGGAATTTTACAGTAATTTCAACACCAACAAATGATGTGACAGCATGTTTCCCCATTCTAGTCTCATAGCTAAACCTCACCTTTTCTACTTTGTGAGTATCATTGTGAATGTAGATAGATGACTGTACAGTACGTCAATCCATTGTTAATTCTCGAACAGATAAATCATCAAAGTATACCAGACAGTGCTCTACATATTTCTAGCACCTCGAGCATAGTACTTAATTTACGATCTATCTCTATGTGGATGGGAGTCACAAAACATTCTCACAGTCTTAGGATAAAATTAGTGACTGAAAGACACCCTCACACTGTCTTTGACCAACCCGCTCTGCAGCACCATTACCGATTTAATCTGCAGCCGACCATAAGACCGCTACATTCCGCATCTCATGAATGAATGGAGGTTGTCGAGTCCTCGCCCATCCAAGTGCACAAGATTTCTCCAGATGCGCCCATGTCGAGGAGGTTAGCACTCCTTATTTTTGTATAGCAACAGATTAGAGTGTTGTGATGAAATAGCGGACGGTTAAGAGGAAGAAGAAACGGGTGATTTTTATGCACGATGGAGCTCCAGACGGACGGAGTTCGAAGCATTTTACGTAAATCAACTACGCTATCAATTTTATTGTTCTAGTGTCTGGGATCAGTACCATAGCGGTATTGGTAAGAGAGAACACAAACACATGCACTCCTAAGGCTACACGGTTCTGAACTTAAACTATAATGTTAGATCGCTTGATTTTCCAGCCTATCAGTCCTGTGGAATACAGCGCCTAATATTCAAATGTAAGAAATATATTTCCAGCGCATGACATACATCCTTTTGCAGGTTTCCCTACGATAAGCTATGGTAACAAACTGTAAAACGATAAAACTACTTCCTTAAAACATTGGCTATATATATGACATATGCACAACGTAGCTTTCCAGAGATGAATAGCGTCTTCTGTTCACATCCGATCTCGATTCAGAAGTTATACTATGCCCAACATCAGTCCTATGTGAAATGATCGTTAGTAATGGAGAATACCTCTTACACAGAAACAGATAACCCCTTAGCAGCATTGTCTGACATGTGAAATTACAAGTCATGACACCGCTAACTCTGTAAACGGCACATCTGTCAAGAAGATGTATACACAAGGGTTACAATGTCTCACAAACACTAACCGCTAACTTGGAATCATCTTAGTTATGGAACTGAAGTCTCGATTTTACACTCAAGAAGCGACTGGGTGACTGGGTGATCGCATAAATCTCCGTTTAGCGTAATGTGACAAACAGGATGGTCACGTTTCATCACACATGAGATGGAAGTCCTCTGATGACTGAGAGGTTTGCTTTTAACGATCACAAGTAGACAGTGCTCTAAATCACATACAGAACACATGATTGTATGCGAGTGGAACCGAGACTATGTCACGCGACAGATGCATCCTGACAGAACAGCGGAAAAGTTGTCAAATAACCTGCAGCAACACCTCCCTCTCTAAAATTCATCATTAGTCTGCCATTAAATCGTACCTCGTTACAGCTCCAGCTCAATCGATCACCCCGTCCACCCTCTGTTATCCTTTAATGCAGATGCTTGTAAGTTTAGAGGCAGATGGTTCTCTGTCTTTCGGAAAAGCGTCAGTTACAGTAGTCAAATCACGTGTATCTCTGTTGGATCAATAGACATAGAGTAGAATGCTGTCTCTACAGAAAAAGTGACTATTTCCCTGGTTCCCTTCGCTTCCATGTCGACTGTTTCTTGGATTCATCTTGATGTCGCATAGTTGTTCCCATGTACGAATTGTTCTACGACAACCACAATACACGAAAGTACTTCCTCAATTTTGCGGCATTTCGGTGTATGTTCCCTCAATTTATACGTATTTTCCCGTCATTTCTCGCAATTCTGTCGATTTTATGTCAGTTCTACCAATGCGATCATCATGACACAATCTCTCGTTCCGTGTTCTAAAACTGCTTTTAAATGCAGTACAGCTGCCAACACCTAGCGCAAATGCGCTATTTTTCCGATCTGGAGGCATAGTATAGCACTGAACTCGACTGAATCCAGTCGCCTCCACTCCATATTTGCAGAGCGTTTGCTCTGTTTTCTGTATGTCTGTGTAAGTGCATGTGTTGCGGATCAGGCTTATAAAGAATGTGTTTGTGTTCTGACATGTGCAAAGGACATGACTATGCCTGGAAGTAGGGAAGGTATGGATTTGACCTGGAATATGGTGATAGCAAAGGGAAGATATTTCAAGTCATAAGATGGTACAGATACTTCTATTTCCAGAGTCACAGCTATCAGCAGGACGTACTTCCAATAATTCACTCATTGTCAAATATCGTTCTATTGAGACTAAAATCGTAACATTTAATTGTAAATATAGGATCAAATAAGTATGTTGCTGCTTTAGTAGCATGATTCGGTCTAAGGGTGAATGGTGGGCCGGCGGTGGCCTGTGGTGGGAATGATTCACGTTTCCCACTAACACCAGAAGCCGTCCGAACGCAAAGGACTGTTGGGATGCAGGAATGTAGCCGATTTAACCGTGCTGTCCTCTAGACAACCGAATAGCGGTCTAATACTTGTATGTGTTGGATATTTTTCGTCACCGCGTGGAAATTTGAGAAGATTCAATATGGACATGTTTTTGCGCTGGACTATCATTTCCTCCCATTTAAATTATCTGGCTGACTGCTTCTTCACATTTCGCGGCTTTATTTAGTTGATGAAACATCGATTGTGGTGTGTGCATGAAGCAAGTGAAATACTGGTGGAAGTGGAAGACGTATTTGTTGGTTCTCTAGACAGGAGGTACACCTTAGTTGACTTTGTAAATTATAGAGATGGTCTGGAATCTCTTACATCACCAGCATCGGAATTCGCGAGTGGAAATATGAGATTCGTCTATATTTTTAGAGTTTTCACATAAAGGTCTTCATAGACGGGATAAGTTTCTAGTTACTCAGTGATTTACAGCACGCTGCACCTCGCCAAGGCTTCGTGTTTCTAGAGAAGTAATTTACAGTGTATATCTTCTGAATGTGCACACGATACTGCTATGCAGACGATATGGCTGTGTGCTTGATATCGAGTAGTACGGTGTAAACGGGATAATATTCTTTCAAACCATGTCAAATTACATATGTTCTCGTAATCCCAGAGTCTGGAGGTAGGTGTAGAAAGCAAGCAACCAAGCAGGTTGGGGCCACAAACAGTAACGCCTTTGAGCCAAGGGGAAACGACCCTGTCTTTGTACAACAGTTAAGAGAGTGACTTCAATGCACTAAGGGTGCTCTGGTCATGCGCTAGAAGCCCATGACTTGTGGCCATTGGCTGTGGTGGATGGGCATCCAAGCTTGCGGGAAAATATCTAATGTTGCAAGGAGTATACCTATGGTGCTGTCTGTATGGTATGTGATGATATATTGCCAGGTTGGAGATCGGTTTCACGCTAAGAAATTCAAGCTTCCATCCTCAGTGGTAGAGCAGTGTAATTCAGGAAGTGTCTTTCCGTATTTGACGATCTGTAGGGCACTTTTTCAGGGTTTCACTGTCAGTGCAATATGGCGATCTGTAAAAAATAGTTTTATTGCTGAATGTCTTGTCTGCAGAAAGGAATAGGCGGACAGTACTTTCACGTCAGTAGCATCAGTAATTTGGCGGGTAAATTCAGTGACAGCTGATCAGAATGCTCCATTCATTCGCAAGACATCCTTTGTGCTGCGATGTAGGAGCCTCTAGATAGCTGTGAGAACGTTTGCGTTTTGGAGATGTTTGTTGAAAGCAGGACTTAACGATTTCCAGGAAGGGTAACGTGTGATGAACGTGGTGCCACGATGGGACCATAATAAGGAGTGCATTCATGGTTATTCTGGGCTATTTTCGTAAGCAGGCTCCATCCAGACAAACTGGGACATCACGAAAGCTCCTACAAAAGCGATGGTTAAATGTTTCTGCAGCACTCTACCAATTCCGAGAACTGACTGATAAGTAATGGACGTGCTGTCGCATTAGGAGCTCGAGGAAGAATGCAGTCGGTGTTAATCTGGGCTATTTTAGTGAACAGGTCCTGTTAGGACCACAATTTTCATCCAGAGAAGCTGAAACATCACAAAAGCTCCTACAGTAGTGATTGTTAACTATTTTTGCAGCACTTTGCTATTTCCGAGATGTAGACTTGGCTCTTATCTACATAGACATGTGACAACAGTATAACATTGAGAATCTTTTAGCTGCACCTGTGTGGGTGAGCCACTACGCAAACATGTCACACTTGGCAATTAGGCCTGTGCTGGATTGGCACGTACGTTTGGTGTCTGAGTAAACATGTGCGTGGCTGGAGGCATCTCGTATTCCCCATTAGGATTGCTAGGGAGAATGCACCCTGTGCTATTCTGGGAAGCATTGCAACACATTTCTATAATGAGTTCAGAGGGGAGACTTGGCTCTAAACATAGACCTGTGATTTCAGTACAACATTGAGAACCTTGTAGCAGCACCTGCAAGGGTTAGCTGCTATGCATACATCTCGCTGAGGGTCATCTGCTATGTGAACATCTCGCTGGATCACAGGGACAAAGTCTATTCATCATCACACCAGCAACAATGTCTAGGTAGACATGTGTTTCGAAAGGTATTTCTCAGGTGTCAAGTATGAAAGGGATGCCGCCGTCTTATGTTCACAGGACCCAAACTGTCACATGAGCGTGGTTCGGCATCTGACATCTATGTTGTCACATTGCGGGGGCCGCCAGTGCATCCCAACTCATGGGAGCATATGCGGTGGTGTTGTGTTTGGTCCAGTGGAGAGGGTATGGCGGGCGGTGGGTGCTACGTGATCTAAAGTTATTTATCTATGTAAATACGTGTGATGTGTGTTTTTTGGCTGTGTTTCTTGTGTGGTTGGAATAAAAAGAAGGGCGATCGATTTAATTACTTCTTACAAGACCTGCTTGTTTCCAAACAGCAGAGAATGGTGAGAAAGAGAAATCCAACCCCTGTAAACAGATTTTTTTACAAATAAACAATATACCCTTAAATTTCCCTTCTTCAGATCCTTCCTCTCCACTGCAGAGCTGCCATTTCCAGGTAGAGGACGGGAGGATGAGTGGGGAGGGGAATAGGGTGGAGTGAAGGGGTATTGATTCTCTGAGAAAAAAATTAAATAAATAGATAAACTATATCCATACACAGCCTTGAATAGTATAATTCTGTAAATAAACAATATTTCATACATTGCCTAGATTGTTTAAACAATATTCCATACTCTGCATGCACTGCAATCGACTTCCCTCCAAATGACCGATCAAGTGAGTCTTTTCCCCGCCAATTTCTGTGAGGGAGGGAGGGAGGGGATGGGGGTTTACCAGAAGGGGAGAGGTTAAATAATTGATCAATTTAATTCAGTGGTCAGTCATATTGGTAAGAATGAGAAAGGCTATTCCAATAACTCAGACCTGAAAGGGTACTTATAGCAACGAGGAAGAGGAGGTGGGGTGGAGGTTTCCTGAGCAGGAAGGGGGGAGGGGGCTGGGGAACAATAGATCAAGTACCTGTCAATCAAAAGGAACAGTAGGCTAAAGACCTGTCAATCGAAGGGAAACAATAGGATAATCACATGTCAATCAAAGGAGAACAACAGTTTTGCCCCTGAATGCATACCTGCCCCTGGTGTAGGCAGCCCGCACTGTAAAAAAGCGCTAGTGCCGGCTTTTTCCCCCTGCTGCCAATTCGTTATGTAAGAACGACTTGTAATCTATCTAGTGCTCACATCATTAAGCAACCTTGACGTTGGAGACAGTATAACTGTTTCATGATTTACCAAGATACGGTTTCTACAAATTCATGTAGCAGCACGTCGTATGAACAACGCCCCATTTCTTTTCAGAGTCCCTTTGTAAGTACCCGAGGCATTTCCCTATTTACTGGTTTGCAGTCCTTGCGGTGCAGTGTGGAATCTGTTCGAAACCTCCTGCCAGTTCTCGATAAAACGAATAGATTGGATAATTAGCGAGGAACGCACTGAGTCATGAAATGCTTCCATATGTGGTTTCGGGCCTCCTTTTGCACAGCGTATTGCTGCACCTCGACATATCATGGAGCCAACAAGTCGTTGGAAATCCCTGTCAGTAATATTGAGCCATGCTGCTTTTATAACAGTCCATAACTGGGAAACTGTTGCCACTGCAGTGTTTTGTTCACGAACCGACCTCTCGATTATGTCCCAAATATGGTCGATTGGGTGTATGTTGGGTGATATTAATGACCAAATCATTCGCTCGAACTGTCCAGAATATTCTTAAAAAGAGTCACGAAAAATTGTGACTCGGTGACATGACGCAATGCGATGCAGGCGGTGTCGTGCTGTTGGTAAAAGAATTCGCGTCGGTCGTCTGCTGCCATAGCCCACTAACGACAGATTTCACCATAGTGTCAGAACGGATACGTACGTCGAATCCTCACATTGATTTCTGCAGTTACTTAATGCAGTGTCACATGGCTGTTAGCACTGACAACTCTACGCAAACGTCGCTGCTCTTGATCTTTAAGTGTATGTAGTCGGCTACTGGGTATTCTGTGGTTAGAGGTAATGTCTGAAATTTGGTATTCTGGGCACACATTTGACACTGTGGATCTCGTAATATTAAATTCTCTAACGATTTCCGAAAGAGAATGACCCAAGTGTCTAGCTACAACTACCATACCGCGATCAAAGTCTGTTAAATATCGTCGTGCGGCCATAATCACTTCGGAAACGTTTTCACACGAATCACCCGAGTACAAAAGACAGCTCCGCCAATCCACTGCGATTTTATACGTCGAATACGCGGTACTACCGCCGTCTGTATGTGTGCAAATCTCTAAGCATGACTATGTCACGTCAGTGTAGTTCTGATTAGTGTCTTGTACTTAGTGCCTTTAACAGAAGCACTGTAATTTCGCGAAATTCCGTCAACCGAGCTAATACTATTAGCTGTCGTTTCCGTTGACTACGCGCTTCCGTATCGCTCAGCAGAATTATCCCTTCGCTGCGTATGTTTGCAACTAATACTAGAATACATCTGAAGACATCCGGCTCTTTTTCTTTGTTCATCTTCATTATCTTCCATTTGTACACGTTTAAAGAAATATGTGGCTAAATGTGTCAAATGGAAATACAGTGTAAGACACTATGCGTTTACTTACAACTATCCAACCACGTTTCCTTACTCTGGAAGACAATATCGTCAGCGAGTGAGATGAGAGTGCCCCTGACTACATATGATAACAAGGAGCGATCAAAAAGTTCTCCAATGAAGGCCGTACAGTCCAGAATTGGTACGCCAAACATCATAATCATCGTGAGCGTTGAAGGCAATCATCCCAACCACGCACCGGGTTGTATATATCCGTTTGGTGAAACACTTTGACCTGCTGCGTGAAGAAGTCCGTAACTACCTCCTGCACGTCCTAGTCCGACAGGAAACGTTGACCTTTCAAGGATTATTTCAAGGGGTCGACGGCGTGATAATCGCATGGGGAGAGATCAGGTATGCAGTGCGGGCGTCCGAGTTGGCGTTACTTTTGTTTTACGACATTTGCTATATGAGGACGTGCTTTGTCACGAAGCACCCGTTCCCGTTGTCGCAGTTTTCCTGGATGCTTTCCCATAATTGCCAGCCGTAAATTCCACAGCGTTGAACAGTACCGTTCTCCTGTGATGGAGACCCCAGGACGGGGTCTTTTGTATAATTGCTACCAGCGCGGAACTTGGCGCACCATGAGTTTTGACATACATACTGCCCCATACACATCAATCTTTGTGCAACGGATGTCTGTTGTTGTTTGTCCTTCGGCAGCCAAGAAAAGAATAACAGCACGTTAGTCCTGTTTGGATACATTTCGAAATAATTTCTTCATAGTTCATCTTTGCACATTTGGCGCACGTACGTCGTACGAGTGGAGACCCGTGGTCTAGGGGTAGCGTCTTTGATTCATAATCAAAACGTCTTCGGTCCCGGGTTCGATCCCCGCCACTGCCTAAATTTTGATAAATAATCAGCATTGGCGGCCAAAGACTTCCGGCATAAGAAGTCAGCCTCATTCTGCCAACGGCTTTGTCAAAGAGGGCGGAGGAGCGGATAGGGGTTCAGGGCACTCTCTTGACCTAGGGGTGGGAAATTGCCCCTAAAGGCGGAATAATCAGCAATGATCAACGACATGAGGATGCAGAAGGCAATGAAAACCACTGCATTAAAGACACGTAACATGTATCCACAGGACATGTGGCCTGTAATTGAAGAAGTGTCATGATGATCTCTCCATTGGCAAAAGATTCCGGAATAGTCTCCCATTCGGATCTCCGAGAGGGGACTGCCAAGGGGGAGGTTACCATGAGAGAAAGATTGAATAATCAACGAAAGGATAACGTTCTACGAGTCGGGGCGTGGAATGTCAGAAGCTTGAACGTGGTAGGGAAAATAGAAAATCTGAAAAGGGAAATGCAAAGGCTCAATCTAGATATAGTAGGGGTCAGTGAAGTGAAGTGGAAAGAAGACAAGGATTTCTGGTCAGATGAGTATCGGGTAATATCAACAGCAGCAGAAAATGGTACAACAGGTGTAGGATTCGTTATGAATAGGAAGGTAGGGCAGAGGGTGTGTTACTGTGAGCAGTTCAGTGACAGGGTTGTTCTAATCAGAATCGACAGCAGACCAACACCGACAACGATAGTTCAGGTATACATGCCGACGTCGCAAGCTGAAGATGAACAGATAGAGAAAGTGTATGAGGATATTGAAAGGGTAATGCAGTATGTAAAGGGGAACGAAAATCTAATAGTCATGGGCGACTGGAATGCAGTTGTAGGGGAAGGAGTAGAAGAAAATGTTACAGAAGAATATGGGACGAGGAATCAAAGAGGAGAAAGACTAATTGAGTTCTGTAACAAGTTTCAGCTAGTAATAGCGAATACCCTGTTCAAGAATCACAAGAGGAAGAGGTATACTTGGAAAAGGCCGGGAGATACGGGAAGATTTCAATTAGATTACATCATGGTCAGACAGAGATTCCGAAATCAGATACTGGATTGTAAGGTGTACCCAGGAGCAGATATAGACTCAGATCACAATATAGTAGTGATGAAGAGTAGGCTGAAGTGCAAGACATTAGTCAGGAAGAATCAATACGCAAAGAGGTGGCATACGGAAGTACTAAGGAATGACGAGAAACGTTTGAAATTCTCTAACACTATAGACACAGCAATAAGGAATAGCGCAGTAGGCAGTACAGTTGAAGAGGAATGGACATCTCTAAAAAGGGCCATCACAGAAGTTGGGAAGGAAAACCTAGGTACAAAGAAGGTAGCTGCGAAGAAACCATGGATAACGGAAGAAATACTTCAGTTGATTGATGAAACGAGGAAGTACAAACATGTTCCGGGAAAATCAGGAATACAGAAATACAAGTCGCTGAGGAATGAAATAAATAGGAAGTGCAGGGAAGCTAAGACGAAATGGCTGCAGGAAAAATGTGAAGACATCGAAAAAGATGTGATTGTCGGAAGGACAGACTCAGCATACAGGAAAGTCAAAACAACCTTTGGTGACATTAAAAGCAACGGTGGTAACATTAAGAGTGCAACGGGAATTCCATTGTTAAATGCAGAGGAGAGAGCAGATAGGTGGAAAGAATACATTGAAAGCCTCTATGAGGGTGACGATTTGTCTGATGTGATAGAAGAAGAAACAGGAGTCGATTTAGAAGAGATAGGGGATCCAGTACTAGAATCGGAATTTAAAAGAGCTTTGGAGGACTTACGGTCAAATAAGGCAGAAGGGATAGATAACATTCCATCGAGCTTACGGAATATCGGACCAGGTTTGTGATTGGATTCAGGATTTCCTAGAAGAAAGAACACAACATGTCATTCTTAACGGTTCAAAATCTGCAGATGTAGAGGTAATTTCGGGAGTACCGCAAGGAAGCGTGATAGGACCTTTATTGTTTACAATATACATAAATGACTTAGTTGACAACATCGGTAGCTCCGTGAGGCTATTTGCAGATGACACGGTTGTCTACAAGAAAGTAGCAACATCAGAAGACTCGTACGTACTCCAGGAAGACCTGCAGAGGATTAATGAATGGTGCGACAGCTGGCAGCTTTCCCTAAACGTAGATAAATGTAATATAATGCGCATACATAGGGGCAGAAATCCATTCCAGTACGATTATGCCATAGGTGGTAAATCATTGGAAGCGGTAACGACCGTAAAATACTTAGGAGTTACTATCCGGAGCGATCTGAAGTGGAATGATCACATAAAACAAATAGTGGGAAAAGCAGGCGCCAGGTTGAGATTCATAGGAAGAATTCTAAGAAAATGTGACTCATCGACGAAAGAAGTAGCTTACAAAACGCTTGTTCGTCCGATTCTTGAGTATTGCTCATCAGTATGGGACCCTTACCAGGTTGGATTAATAGAAGAGATAGACATGATCCAGCGAAAAGCAGCGCGATTCGTCATGGGGACATTTAGTCAGCGCGAGAGCGTTACGGAGATGCTGAACAAGCTCCAGTGGCGGACACTTCAAGAAAGGCGTTACGCAATACGGAGAGGTTTATTATCGAAATTACGAGAGAGCACATTCCGGGAAGAGATGGGCAACATATTACTACCGCCCACATATATCTCGCGTAATGATCACAACGAAAAGATCCGAGAAATTAGAGCAAATACGGAGACTTACAAGCAGTCGTTCTTCCCACGCACAATTCGTGAATGGAACAGGGAAGGGGGGATCAGATAGTGGTACAATAAGTACCCTCCGCCACACACCGTAAGGTGGCTCGCGGAGTATAGATGTAGATGTAGATGTAGATCAGAATTTCTAAAATCATCGGGGGAAGTGGCAACAAAACGACTATTCACGTTGGTGTGTAGAATATATGAGTCTGGCGACATACCATCTGACTTTCGGAAAAGCATCATCCACACAATTCCGAAGACGGCAAGAGCTGACAAGTGCGAGAATTATCGCACAATCAGCTTAACAGCTCATGCATCGAAGCTGTTTACAAGAATAATATACAGAAGAATGGAAAAGAAAATTGAGAATGCGCTAGCTGACGATCAGTTTGGCTTTAGCAAAAGTAAAGGGACGAGAAAGGCAATTCTGACGTTACGGCTAATAATGGAAGCAAGGCTAAAGAAAAATCAAGACACTTTCATAGGATTTGTCGACCTAGAAAAAGCGTTCGACAATATAAAATGGTGCAAGCTGTTCGAGATTCTGCAAAAAGTAGGGGTAAGCTATAGGGTGGGACGGGTCATATACAATATGTACAACCAAGAGGGAATAATAAGAGTGGACGATCAAGAACGAAGTGCTCGTATTAAGAAGGGTGTAAGACAAGGCTGTAGCCTTTCGCCCCTACTCTTCAATCTGTACATCGAGGAAGCAACGATGAAAATAAAAGAAAGGTTCAGGAGTGGAATTAAAATACAAGGTGAAAGGACATCAATGATACGATTCGCTGATGACATTGCTATCCTGAGTGAAAGTGAAGAAGAATTAAATGATCTGCTGAACGGAATGAACAGTCTAATGATTACAAGTATGGTTTGAGAGTAAATCGGAGAAAGACGAAGGTAATGAGAAGTAGTAGAAACGAGAACAGCGATAAACTTAACATCAGGATTGACGGTCACGAAGTCAATGAAGTTAAGGAATTCTGCTACCTAGGCAGTAAAATAACCAATGACGGACGGAACAAGGAGGACATCAATAGCAGACTCGCTATGGCAAAAAAGGCATTCCTGGCCAAGAGAAGTCTACTAATATCAAATACCGGCCTTAATTTGAGGAAGAAATTTCTGAGGATGTACGTCTGGAGTACAGCATTGTATGGTAGTGAAACATGGACTGTGGGAAAACCGGAAGAGAAGAGAATCGAAGCATTTGAGATGTGGTGCTATGGACGAATGTTGAAAATTAGGTGGACTGATAAGGTAAGGAATGAGGAGGTTCTACGCAGAATCGGAGAGGAAAGGAATATGTGGAAAACACTAATAAGGAGATGGGACAGGATGATAGGACATCTGCTAAGACATGAGGGAATGACTTCTATGGTACTAGAGGGAGCTGTAGAGGGCAAAAACTGTAGAGGAAGACAGAGATTGGAATACGTCAAGCAAATAATTGAGGACGTAGGTTGCAAGTGCTACTCTGGGATGAAGAGGTTAGCACAGGAAAGGAATTCGTGGCGGGCCGCATCAAACCAGTCAGTAGGCTGATGACAAAAAAAAAAAAAAAAAAAAAAAAAAAAGTCGAAAAAGCGCTGATCCCTTTCATAGAAGTCGGTGTTTATGTACGCACATCACAGTTGCGCTACGTTCCATATACGCTGCAGCAATACCTTGAAACGTGACCTTTTTTATCATCCCTTATATTAAGCGCATGCGTATTCATAAACTAATCCGTCTCCCTAGCTGACATCGCTAAGGCACGCTAGTGCAGTTGCGCTCAGTTCGGAGGTAAGCCGGTTCGAATTCAGGTGGTGGATGAAGTTTCCACTGTCATTATTTGGTCGGCAATGCCTCATGAAGCGAGGGCATGTGGCACTGACGATGGTGGTCCATCCGTCAGATAGGGGCGTTCGGCAGCCCCCTTGGTGCTATTCACGAGGAGCACGCTATGTGTTGGTATGGGGTTTCACCCCTACCCGTAACAACACAGACCCAAAAGTATACTGTTCAAAAACACACATTAGAGTCATCCACAAGACACGGATACACGGCTTACACAACATGGTCGGAAGAAGGCAACGGTAAACCACTAGGACCTTGCCATGAGCGGTGGTGCAGAATTCCTGTATCTGACCCCCTACGTTCGTATCCTGAGTTTGGGGTTTAACACTGCATTGATAAACTAGTGATACAATTCCATTTCGTTGGGGAGCATTCGATGTTACTTAATGCTTCTGTATACTATTTGTCGCTCAGTATAACACACTGGGTTCTTCAAGGAAACACAATAGTAAACTCTGGTGGAAGGTAACGAGATCCACCTCGCAGTGTGTTGGTCAGAAGGGAGGACCAGCCATCCTGAATCACAGGGGAGGGGGAGAACATTTGCCTCGGACCTTAACGCATCAAGTAGAGAAACTCACTGGACAGTAGTCAGCTTCCAGCGGGCCACTGTTGGTGCTGATCCGAAGGTGAGACAGAGATATCTGCAATAAATGCGTTATTTGAGGACATCTGACAAACTGGCAACGGAACTGTAGGACGCACATATCAGACAAAACAAACGCAACTAAAGGTAACGCTCGGATTCTCTCAGAGAGAAGCAGTCTTGGACAGTGTGTATGGCTTCCAGCAACTGAAACAGAGAGCTATGGACTGACAACCAGTTTACTAAACAATTCGAGTGGAGGCTTCGACCCTTAGCTAACCATGCAGCTAAATGACACAGCCATCATAAGCTTTGCAGGACGCTTGGAGAGACATCTCCCTGGTGCGGTTCGCACTGATGCACCACCCAGAAAAAATAACTCTGAAAGATTTCGTTTATACAATGTGCATATAATTTTTTTCTCGTTCTATAAGTAATTATGTGTGGTGAATGATAATTTAAACCAACTACTTGTGGTCCAGAACAAAACGTACCAGTATTCTAAATCTGAAACGATTGTAATGGTCTCTGTTTACATTCCTCCAAGTGGCGCAAATAATCTAAATTGCAAATACTGCTCGCAAGTGCCCGTATCTTATCAGTAGCAAGTGAAATCAATGTTAATGAACCTTCACAAATGTGAGTTAGAACAAATTCCATCATTACAATCTACCACTACTGTGTGCAACATAGAGTACTTAAAAAAAGCGAGTAGTGTTTCATTAAGCTGTACCTTAAGCTGTAAATCTTTGAGAGAAGCGAAGTCCCTCGAGCTCTCACTTAATGTTGACAAAAATAGCATTTTCGTGACTATCGAACACAACGCTGGAGGTAATATTTCTATGTAAGTAAGTACTACAGTAGATAAGTTAACAAAATAGAAATCTTAGAAATCTGTGTAAAAATTTCTTTTTTGTTTGCAATTACTATTAATATATGAAGTGCAATCTGACGTGAACGAGGCAGATGGAAAAAAGCAAGTAAACTGTTTATTATTTCAAAAGTAATGGCCATAACAGTTAATACATTTATCCCACTGTGAGGTAAGATGGTCACTACTTTAGTCCAAAAATATCTGCGGTTTTCTAGGGAACCATGATTGTACCTAGGCGCGCACTTCTTCATCTTAAGCAAATCGATCACGTATATCTTTCTTCGGGCCACCTAAGATATGGAAATCGCGTGGGCGGAAACAGGGACAGTATGAAAGAAGTATAAGGGCTTCCCATTCAAACTTCCGCCGTGTAGTCGAAATAACCTCGGTAACATGTGGACGAGCATTATGATGCAACAGAATGATGATGTCCGCCAACATCCTGGGCGTTTGGATTTGATGGCACGCTCCAGTTTTTACAAATTGTCCAAATGCCGCAGTGCTTTAATAGTAGTGCCATGTTCCGGGAAGTCAGTGTGAAGCCGTCTCATGCAGTTAAAGAAAAATGTCACCATGACTTTCCCGAAGCTGGTGTGCGTGGAAAACGCTGCGTGACTTTCGCTGGGAAGCCATTACACATCCTCCATATGGTCCCAATTCCTTACCCTGCGGTTTTCAGATTTTTCGTGTCCTCAAGAAAGACTGTCGTGTCCATCGACTTGCTTCGGACGAAGAGGTGCACCCCTGTGTACAATCACTGTACCTTAGGCAACCGGCAAACATTTTTACATGAAGACATTAACCGTGTCGTCTCACAGTGGGATAAATGCGCTTACAGTCAATGTGATTACCTTTGAAATAATAAATATTTTACTTATTTTTCTTCCATTTGTCTCGTTTTCATTAGACTGCCCTTTACATCTTCTATCCAACGCAAATGTTAAACGTTGGAGTGTAAGTAATAATGGGTTGCTCTGAGAATTTGTTTTGAGTTCATAATCCACTGTGTAACAAAACCTGTGCGCTGACTGGATTGCTAGGCGCAGTGGAACGATGGCTCTTACAGGCCGAAGACCCGCGCATATTCTCTGGAGTGGCCTTCAGGAAACCTAAGTATCGGAGTATCGGTATAGACATCAGCGAGTGGCGCCATTTTGGGTGGCTAGCCTGGAGGACCCGTCAAGTAAAGTCCCACGAAATCACAAAACAGAGGGAAATACATCAACATGGTAAAACTAACCTCTTACGTTGGTTTGGTAGTGTTTGCAAATATTAGTATGGGAGTGATGCGCCGGCCGGAGTGGCCGAGCGGTTCTAGGCGCTACAGTCTGGAACAGCGTGACCGCTACGGTCGCAGGTTCGAATCCTGCCTCGGGCATGGATGTGTGTGATGTCCTTAGGTTATTTAGGTTTAATTAGTTCTAAGTTCTAGATGACTGATGACCTCAGAAGTTAAGTCGCATAGTGCTCAGAGTCATCTGAACCTTTTTTTTTTTTTTTTGGAGTATTGCGCATAACATTAACGGCTGAGGTAGTATGCCATCTTGGTAACTGGAATTGGTGTTGTAACTCGTTTTTGCACACAGAGTTTAAACCCCATTTATGTTTCACCTGCAGTTGCGGGATGTCCATACAGCGACTTACTCTGATACATATCAGTTGATACTATCAACGTATTACGCGGGGCATTGTTTATATTACTGTTCTAATATTACGCTGAAATGTTAGCAGCGTTAGATTAAAAAGCATAAAAATCTCTAAAGACAAGGGTTACTACAGTGGTCTTACTCCAGGCAGCTCCTCTCGTTGTGTATCGGTTGTTGCGTACAGGGACCAATTAATACACGCATTAGGGTTGTCTAGCACAGGGACGTTAATTTCTGGTTATCCATGTAATCGCTTTTTTCCAGTTGCTTCCCAATGTCTTCTTCAGCACAGGGAAATGTCAGCAGAGAGGACAGAAGGAAATAAAAGTTCCATTCAGGAATGAGTACTCAAAAACTCTTTTAGGTAATTGTTCCTGTAGTTAGTGGTTACGGAAACTAATTCTATCTGCTGAGCAATTTGTAAATACCGTTCAACTAAACGTACGGCTGACTAATTTAGAATAATTGTTCACGTTCCATTAAGCTTCTCAGTTGCTCGCTTGGAACTCATTAATCTCCAGTAGCCCGCAGGCAGATAGGCAATGCTTTTCTCCTACAAACATTAAAGTGCAATGTATCTCCCTCGGTCTGTTTGTGAATTAAACCACAGCTGATTCGCCCAATTCTTCCACGTCGTTGGCTCGTAACGGCCATTCTGTGCGCTCTCTTTTACTGCCATCGTCAATCTGTGCACAACTGTAGTAAATGGCTGAAACATGACAATAGTGCTACTAATGGACAAGTCTGTTGCCACATTAAAAAGCAAATGTGTTTTGAAATCTGAACGCTGTACTTATTAAATAATTATTTCCTATTAATTTAATTCAAAAAATTTGAATTTTAATATGCGGACTGAACTATACGTTGCTTGTAGGTTAATGAAAGTTAACTTATTATTAGTATTTCACAAGCATTTTCCTATAGTGGAGAAATGCCTCCTCTATCGCATTATTCGTCACGCTTATATTAACTGAAATTGTTACTCAGGGAATTTCTTGATTTTATTAGGCTGTGCAATTGCGAAACATAGCTGCGGAAGTTATATTCTACAACAGTAGGATGACTTCATTGCAGCAGCCATTCTTTCAGAACTTAACACACATTAATCGTCACTCTTCATCATTGCCATTACAATGCACGTACTATGTCATATACAAGATTTAGGTCTACATATTATAACAGAGCCTGACCGTACAATTTTACACTCTCTTTATTGTTACTGTGCCGTATTAACTATTTGTCTATGTATGAAGACGTATGTGAGCACGATACCGACATCTGCTTAAGCTTTTCAACACATTTTTTATCTCGAAAATTATTTCTAATTACTTAAATTCCACATTAGTACAACATTATACTGGCGTGCCACATTTCAGACTCTTTCTCCTTTTCTCTGCTCTGTTCCTCCAGTACTCACCTACATATAAATCTGTGTTTCAGAGGTAGGGTTTCTGTTGTTTTGTCATGTTTCTGACAACACTAACGAGGGGGCGCTGAAAAATGATACCTCAGATTATTTTAATGTGAAAACTCATAAAGGTTTTAAATAAAAAATCTTTATTAACATTCTACATCTTTATTCATCATGTTTACATATTAATTTTCAACACAGTCACCGTGGCGACGAACACATTTCTCAGAACGAGAGACTAGTTTGTTGATACAGTCATTGCTGAATGTTTAACATTGTTGAAGGAGGCATAATTTTATCTCTCCTTGTACCGCATCGTAACTAAACAGATCTGTTTCGGAAACAGATGAAAATCGGATGGGGGCCATGTCTGGACTGCATGGAGGATGTCGACGACAGTAAACACAAGGCGTCGGATTGTTGCAGATGTCGCACCGTTCGTCTGCAGTGTGATGTTGCCGTGCTTAAGGAGAGGATACTTCATGTGTACACGAACTTTCAAAAATCGAAACTCTACTCCAGTACGCTGTTTCCCACGCACCGACATACGTAGTTAGTTGCGTTACGCACCGCCGTGTTACGCGCTACATTTCAGGGCCCTCTAACGGCAGAGGGTTGCGGTGTGTACACAGAGAGAATAAAGATGTACAATATTAATAACGTTAGTTTAATTTAAAAATCTTTCAGACATTTCACATAAAAAATCTCAAGCATTAAACTTTTCAGCACGTAATACCACTCGTAATACCACTAGAACACACTTGTAAACCATGGCTCTCTTCGGTGACATTTAGCTTCATCTTGTCTATTGAGTCCCAGAAACGAGATTTATATACTGTTTCTATTGTACGTTCCTCGTTTAGGAAATTTATAATGTAATCGTTTTCCTTTCGGCTACTTGTTCTAGTTTTCATTAGCTTTCACTCATATTATGTGCCAACCATACTGTCAAACGTGTTAGACAGTTTCTTCAAGGCGGAAAAGCTGTGACATTCGAGAAGCTCACTGCTAACAACCGTTGGCCAATCACATTTATTTCCTGAGATTTTCCTCCACTTCATGTATTTGTTCTTCGCCAGAGAAGGAAATCAACAGTGCAATCAGGGGTCATACCCTTCTTACCATAAAGTTACATTTCTTGTTTGGTCACTTTCATCACTTACGCTAGATTTTTGAGGTTATTTATCTGTAATTCACTGTCACTCTTCCCAGGATATCGAAAATTTTATTATATTTAGTATATTCGAAGCTTTCTCTGAAACATCAAATGTTGTGACAGTATATTTGTTTGTCTACATTCCTTCACGCAATTTTTAGATCGAAATCACTATAGTTCTTCTGTACTTTTACCTTTCGTAAGATGAAAAGTACCTTCGTCAGGTACTTAATCAGTTTTCCATTTTACCTTATGTTATTGAAATGGGCAATTAACAGGCATTGAAATGTCAGAATGATTTCTTTGTTCTCTGTATGATTGTGGAAAGAGATAACACTTTCGTTTAAATTATAGGAATTATGTTTCAGTTACACGACTGAATAACAGTCAGACTGAACTATTACTCTTCATTAGGCAAATCTCGTGAGATTATTCAGTCGTGTAACTGAAACATAATTTAATGTGACTGCGAAAACTAAATTTTTATCTGTTTAGAGCAAGCGAAATTGTATTTGAAAACCCCTTCACCTAATACAGAAAAACAGGCGGCATCTACACAGGAATAGGTATTCATTGGGAGTATCATCGAATCTATTTTGCAGTGCTCAGTCACTGAAGATACACAGAGGCAAGCACTTCACGCATGTGTAAACTCATATCAAGCAGAAAATGTATTTCAGTGAAAATCACCATCCCTTTCACGGTTTCGGATAAATGCTGTGCCAGTTGTTTTGGAAAAATGGTCCCCATCACAAGTCCGCCAACTAGTACAGTGTACCCCGCAATCACTTGCAGGGGCCACCCGTATCGTTTGCCGGCAGTGGTCCGGCAGTTTTCTTAGAGCATTCTGGAGCCCATCAGTGTATCTCTCGTGTTACCTAAATACCAGAAAAATACTTTCCACTTCAAGTGGTCTCATGTAAAATATGTTTCGTTGTACAGCGAGTAAGAAATCTAAGTAAACTACGTTTTAGAGTCTATGGCAAGGTCAGTGGCGCAAGCTCGTGATCGGGTTATAAACATGCAGGGGCAGGTTTTCTTCCCCGCGGTATTAGGAGTTAGCAGGAGGGGGGGGGGGCGAAGGGGGCTTGTCGGCTCATAGCCCCCGTCGCCAATTATCCTTGGAAACTGAAGGCAGAATGAGTGGATGCGGTGCCGCCCTGTACGGACTAAAGAAAGGCAATGTTCCTGCCCCTCTCTGGGATTGACCATCGGTCCACCAAGGACAGAGTCCGGTGCACCACCCGCTAGACCACCACGGTTACGAAGATTGAAGATATAATTGTATAAAGTTGTAACAAAATATATGTCAATAGCGTCACTGTGTTCCCCTAAGGCAATATGTCCAGTCTGTGTGAGAAATGATGTGTGTGAGAAAGAATCTGGAGCCCTGAAGCTGGGAAGACGAAGCGACCTGAGGGAATACTTCAAGAAAAAAAGCAGGAGGTAATTTAGAGTTTTACGTCATTTCGACAGGAATACTGTTACAGACGGAGCGGAAGCTCTTATTAGAAAAGAATGGAGGAGAAAAGGTGAATGGCCCAATCTGTAGAAACCGTTCTAGATTTTGTCTTATACAGTCTAGGGAAACCATCGAAAACGTAAATCTCGATGGCCTGACGTAGATTTGAACCGTCGGCCTCTCGAATGCGAGTTTAGAGCACTAACCACTGCGCCATGTTACGTGTCTCGCGGAAAAATCACATAAACTGTCAACACTTCAATGAGCGCTATACGCTGTGGTGCTATCTTTTTGAAGAAAAAACTTCTACTATTTCATGTTTCGCGATTGAACCTCTGTTACAACGAATTCCTGTGTAGATGCCGCCTGTTTTTCTGTATTAGGTGAAGGGGTTTTCAAGTACAATTTCGCTGAAAATTTATGTTAGTTCACTCTAGCTGTAGATTATACCACGGCATAATCATTTCAGTGTCCGTGGGTCATTCGTTCGCTCGTTTAGGAAGGAAGTAGTCAGTCTCATCTATTTTCAGAATGAAGTTAAAATACTGTACTTGCTCTAAACAGATAAAAATTTAGTTTTCTCAGTCCAACAACTCTATTCCTAGTGTTCGCTCAACCCTTTAACGTTTTGAACCATTCGCGGGTGCCACGGGGAATTTGGGTAAAGTTCCTTTGAAAATAGTGTAACAAGAGAGCTTGATTACATGTATGTCGATTTTCTATCTGCTGTAGACTGAACAATTCCACTGCTTTTTTATCGCAGGCGTTTTCCCAGATTCAGTACATCTATAAACTTTGCTGGTGTGCAAAACAAGGACCGACGTTACTTCCGCGTGAAGTGTCACTGACAACTAACGTTGCTCAGTGTTCGCTGCGGTCGTGCACTGTCATCGATGAAAACCAAGTCAGGGTCAAACGCACCGCTGAAAAGACGTATATGGGAAAAGAGTACTGTACACGACAACATTTACGGACAAATGTAGTGTGTTCAATGACTTAGATGTCAGTACGCCATTTCAACATAATGCCTCACCATATCATAAGACTTTGACCACCAAAAGTATCATGTTCGACATTTTTCCTGGGTGCATTAAGTGTCCCCATCTCTTGCCGTATGAGGGAACGTCCAGAATCGTTACTAAGACAGAATTTTTTTTCTCATCCGAGAAGAGCAAACGTTTTCACTCCTCTTGGTACCATCATAAACTGTGACACCGATTTTTGTGTGCTTACGGAATACAGCATACTGGTCGTCGTGTCAAGAGAAAACTCTCATACAATTGCGGTGCCACTGTGGAGGGACAGATCGTGTGCATGGAAATCCCGTTACATATGGCTGCAATTGTACACAGTGTTTGCAGAGCTTCCTTCTTGTTAGTACGACAATACAGCGGTCATTCCTGCTGTAGCTGACCATGGTCGACCACCATTTTTCCTTCGGCAGGGGCACCTGTGGTTCGGAACGCTCCCCATGCACGTCAAATTATACTGCACAAATGAAAAAAAGTTTTGCATCACCCCGGTTCCCAGAACTCCTGAAGATAGACGTTTACTGAGGATATTATACCACAGACACAGTTAATTTGATTGTTCAGAGATGTCACTAAACCCGCCCAGGGATACGAACAACCATGCATGAGTAGCTATTAGACAGACGGGGGTCTGACGGCCGATCAATTTCAGCCATTCCACCAGGAAGGAGGTACACGCCTCTTGTTATCTGTAGTTCAACCATGCCTGGACGGTCAATACCGCGGTTTGATCGCGTCTGCATTGTTACTTTGTGCCAGGAAGGGCTCTCAACAAATGAAGAGTCCAAGCGTCTCTGAGTGAACCAAAGCGAGTTGTTCAGACATGGAGGAGATACGGAGAGACAGGAAATGTCGATGACATGCCTCGCTCAGGCCGCCCAAGGGCTGCTACTGCAGTGGGTGACCGCTACCTACGGATTATGGCTCGGAGGAATCGTGACAGCAACGCCACCATGTTGAATAATGTTTTTCGTGCAGCTACAGGATTTCGTGTTGCGAAATAGGCTGCATGACGCGCAACTTCACTCCCTACGTCCATGGTGAGGTCCATCTTTGCAACCACGATACAATGCAACGCGGTATGAATGGGCCCAACAACATGCCGAATGGACCGCTCAGGATTGGCATCACGTTCTCTTCATCGATGAATGTCGCATATGCCTTCAACCAGACAATCCTCGGAGTCGCGTTTGGAGGCAACCTGGTCAGGGTGAACGCCTTAGACACATTGTCCAGTGAGTGCAGCAAGTTGCATGTTCCCTGATGTTTTGTGGTGCCATTATGTGGGAACGATGTACGCCGCTGTTGGTCAAGGAAGGCGCTGTAACGGCTGCACCATACGAATGCCATCCTCCGACCGATAGTGAAACCAATTCGGCAGTGTATTGGCGAGGCATTCGCCTTCATGGACGACAATTCGCTCACACATCGTGCACGCCTTGTGAAGGACTTCCTTCAGGATAACGACATCGCTCAACTAGAGTGGCCATGATGTTCTCCAGACATGAAAGCTATCGAACATGCCTGGGTTAGATTGAACAGGGCTGTTTATGGACAATCTAACCTACCAACCACTCTGAGGGATCTACGCCGAATCGCCGTTGATGAGTGAGACAATCTGGATCAACAATGCCTTGATGAACTTGTGGATAGTATGTTACGACGAATACAGGCATGCATCAATGCAAGATGTGCTGCTGGGTATAACAGGTACTAGTGTGTACAGAAATCTGGACCAGTACCTGTGAAGGTCTTGCTGTATGGTGGTACAACATGCAATGTGTGGTTTTCATGAGAAATAAAAAGGGCGGAAATGATGTTGATCTGTATTCCAGTTTCCTGTACAGGTTTCGGAAGCGAGGTGATGCAAAACTTTTTTGACGTGTGTATAATATTTACCTACACCCGTCACATTTCGCCTTTCTTACAACTTCGTGAAGATTCTTCACCATGTGAAATCATCCAGATATTATCTCCGGGCCGTGTTGCAATGAGCAACGCTACCACAGCGCACGCTGACTGACCCAGACTCTGGTTTCCAGTTCCTTGAAATGTCGGGACTTGCGGGGCCAGCAACATTTTGTGGCACAGTTACGCTGACGTCACGTCACGTGACTGTCAGCTTGCTATACACGACTGGGAAACATCTGGAGACTTGCTACTTTATCTAACTCGTCTTTAAGTTTTGCAGAACTCTGTACATTGCCATTCCGTGATTTTACTTGTCGAGTGCTCTTTGCAGCAACGATTGTATAAGCAGTACCAGCTTTCCTAAAATGCAATTCTGTAAGTAACATGTTAGTGTACTTGATAAATTATCTTTCAATATAATCCTTAAAGAAACAATCCTGTGGGAGGATCATCCGCAACTGAGCATTATACCAGAGGCTAAAAATATCGCTACAGTTTTAAGGTTCCTTTAATTTAAGAGACGACCGGTTTCGGGCTCTTATACGCCGATGTTTAGTTGTCGTAGCTTGGTGTTGTGAACCGTGCACTGCGGTGGACGTGTTCAAGACGCGGTTATGCTACCAACGAGAGGAGAGCCAAGCCAATAACTGAATGATAACAAAATGGTTCAAATGGGTTTGAGCACTATGAGACTTAACATCTGTGGTCATCAGTCCCCTAGAATTAGAACTACTTAAACCTAACTAACCTAAGGACATCACACACATCGATGCCCGAGGCAGGATTCGAACCTGCGACCGTAGCGGTCACGGTCATCAGTCCCCTTGAATTAGAACTACTAAAACGTAACTAACCTAAGGACATCAGACACATCGATGCCCGAGGCAGGATTCGAACCTGCGACCGTAGCGGTCACGCGGTTCCAGACGGAAGCGCCTAGAACCGCACGGCCACACCGGCCAGAGAATGATAACGTCAAGAAACTTAATCCGGTGCTAAATTGAGTGACCACACACGAGGAATAATTGTGATTGTGCTGCTAGAATGAATAGGTAAGTTATTGGTTTATTCATTTTTAGTACTGAAGGTACATGACGCTATGTTCCATACCACAAGGCTCAAAGCAAGACTGTGCAGGACGACCTGAAGTCATGACGTGGCAGCTTATAGAAAGCTCCTTTCATCGAGAAGGGGTCGCTGCGTACAGCGTCCATAGATAAATCTCTCCTGACAGAGTGGATTCAACCAAAAGAGACACTGCAGGCATGTGCAAGAAAATACATGTTTTCAGAACAAATATGGCTACAAACATGTAAATACACTGCTGGGAAAAAAAATTTGTACATCTGGAAACACGACGTCGATTTTATTCCGATGACCAGAGAGTAGATGTACTGATAATTGTTTCAAAGTCGTCCGCCAGTAGATAGTGTAGTGGCATAGCTATCATAGAGTCATCTGCGTCTACCCTTTAATAGGGAATGTCTACAGTCAAAAGGCTCAGTGTGGTGGAAACGTGAAGCAAGTAGGCAACCATGCCACGCGCTTGCCACATTCAAGTGAGGTAGTTTGAAATGAGTCAAATTGTGCCTTCGCAGTGGGGGGGATGGTCTTTTCGGAGAACTGCCACACTAGCTGAACGTGCGGCGTCAGCTGTGCAGCGATGCTGGTATCAGAGGTCACGTGGAAATACTCACACCCGTAGACGAGGTTATGGATGTCCACGCAGCACAGACCACAGAAGTCCAAGAGCATCGTCGTATTGTGGGGGCAGTAGTGGCACATCCTACATCTACAACAGCACAGACAGGCGGGCTTGGCGGCCGGAGTGGCCGAGCGGTTCTAGGCGCTACAGTCTGGAACAGCGCGACCGCTTCGGTCGCAGGTTCGAATCCTGCCTCGGGCATGGATGTGTGTGATGTCCTTAGGTTAGTTAGGTTTAAGTAGTTCTAAGTTCTAGGGGACTGATGACCTCAGAAGTTAAGTCCCATAGTGCTCAGAGCCATTTGAACCATTTTTTTGAACAAGCGGGCTTGTGCTGCAGTTTTCAATGCTGGGATATCAACAGGTGTCAGCGTGTAAACCATTCAAAGAATCATAATCGACATCGGCTTTCGGAGACGAAGGCCCACGCGTGTACCGCTCATGACTGCAGGACACAAAGTTTAACGCCTCTCCTGGGCCCATCATCACCAAATTGGGCTGCTTATGACTGGACATATGTTGCCTGATCGGACGTGTCTCATTTCAAATTGAATCGAGCAGATAAACGTGTACGGGTGTGGAAAGAACTTCACGAATCCATGTCAGCAGGGGACTGTTGAAGCTGTTGGAGGTTCTGTAATGGTGTGAGGCGTATGCGGTTGGAGTGATGTGGGACCCGTGATACGTCTAGATACGTATCCCGTCTGATCGCCTGCATCCATTCATGTCCATTGAGCGTTCCAACAGCCTTGGACAATTCCAGAAGGACAATGCGACACGCCACACGTTCAGAATTGCTACAGTGTGGCTTCAGGAACACGCTTCTGAATTTAATAACTTCCGCTGGCCTCCATACTCCCCAGGCATGAACATTATTGAGCGTTTATGAGATGGCTTGGGTTCAGAAGAGATCTCCAAGCCCTGGTATTCTTACGGATTTCCGGATAGCCTTGCAGGATTCGTGGTATCAGTTCCCTCCAGCACTACTTCAGAAATTAGTCGAGACCATGGGAGGTCATGCTGCTGTATTTCTGTGTGCTCGCGGGAGCCCTACATCATATCAGACAGATGTACTAGTTTCTTTGCCTCTTCGCTATATTTCACTGCACTTTCAGGTCAGATCCCAAATAACCAAATTCTAACTAAAGACAAACACATAAAAATATTTCCCCCAAATTCTTAAACGACAAACACTTAGGACAACAGTGGACTTTTACTAACCAACCATTCCTGTCAAAAAGCAAAAATTTGTAAAAGCACTTGCAGTTTAAAAATAGTTTTTAATTATTGATGTTAATTTATTATGAAACAGTTCATTCTTATCTTTCTATTTAACATTTCTATTAGTTAAAATGAAATTGTGCTATGAAACTGAAAGGGTTGCAGGTATAAGAAATGCTGGCAGTGCCGTCAACATTTTATGTGTGGTGTCGGATCTGCTATTTTGCAAACTACTGTTGGGCTAAAGTCTGGTTGGCTCTGAGCACTATGGGACTTAACATCTTAGGTCATCAGTCCCCTAGAACTTAGAACTAGTTAAACCTAACTAACCTAAGGACATCACACATATCCATGCCCGAGGCAGGATTCGAACCTGCGACCGTAGCAGTCGCGCGGTTTAAAGTCTGGTCTCTGGCGATCTACAGAGATGGGAAGCGCCCCATGTGGTCATGAAAATTAACTGAAGGAAATACGAGGGTTTCCCAGAAAGTAATGCACCGCATTTTTTTGTTTCGTCAGCGAAACAATATGTATGTATTATTTGAAGTCTGCTGAGTGAGGGCTCCAAGTTTCCGTCACTTCCGACAGATAGCGTAGTTTGAGCATAGTTTCCAAATGGCGTCTGTAGGTGATGTACGTTACAAGCTACGTGTCGTCATTGAATTTCTTACTATAGAGAAGGAAACTGTGGAGAGTATTCACAAACGTGTGTGCAAAATCTGTGGAGCATCTGCTGTCGACAGGGGTACAGTTAGTCGCTGGGCACGGTGGGTCAGGTTATGAGAAGGCGGTTCGTCGGAGCTCCACGAATTACGGCTGTCACACCTGACCTAGCGCCTGGACTTCCACTTGTTTGGCCACTAAAGGACATTCTGAGAACGATGAGGACGTGATTCACACAGTGAAGTACTGGCTCCTCCACCAGGACAAGGATTTGTACCGACAGGGCATACACGCCCTTGTTTCGCGCTGGAGGAAGGCCATAGAACAGGAAAATAGAGTATGTAGATAAAACACGATTCTTTCGTCTATGTAATTTTCTCAATTTTCAATAAACAACTGGCGAAGAAAATAGGCGGTGCATTACTGGGAAACCCTCATAACAATGTCACAAGATGGAAACGTTTTACTGAAAGATAATGGACAGGAGTGGCCCAATCAGACTTGATAGGGGTACGACACTATAAACATTTTAAGGAGAGGGATCGTCTAATGTATAACAGAAACAGGTGATCAATATAAAAGTCTTATTTAATATCATAAAGTAAAGCAACATGAGTGAGCTGAGCCGTGGTAGCTCGGTTTGCTGGTCTAACTACCTCTGGTACCGGTATCGATTGTCACCTCCCTTGTGACTATCTTTGGTTTTCCTGGTTGAGGTGTGGAGGCTCGGCGCGGCGGCAGTGTGTTGTGAACAGCACGTGATGGAAGAAGGAGGGCTATAGCAGCAGTGCCTGGCGGTGGGATTTGATTGGGCTGAGGGGGTGGGACGATGCATGTACCCAGCCGGATCACCGAGCGACTTGTCGATTGAGGGCCAGCCGCTAAAGAAGATGACGAAGGCCGTGCTCTGGATCTCTGGTGACTGGGGCCTCCTTCTGTTATTTGAAGAGGAGTTGCAAGGATAACTGACGTTAGGGAGAGTGCGTTGTAACATACTGCCCATTGACGTTCTGGCCCTTTGGTTTTACTGTCTAAAGGAAAACTGGTGCAATATTATCGTGTCTTGTTCGGTGAATAATATGTATTTGTTTGTTCTGCAGTGTGCCTTGGCATGACAGTGGCCGATGGTTGTTAGTGCGTCTTCTTTGAAGCCACGTGATTCTGTTAATTGGTAAACCGCTTGTGTGCACCCGTTTGGGGTCTAATGTTATCAATTGAAGTGATAACACCAGTGAGTAGCACCGTACTCGGTGGCGGTGGCAACGTCGTGGTATTGTATCAGGTACTGGGTAAGAATTTGAAACCTAGTTGTGATTTAGTAAGTGTATTTGCTCTAACCTACGTTGATGTGTTTTAGTCATAACTCAATTACGTAGGGCTCCTGCTGAGTGAAATTTTATGCTTTGCTTAAGCTTACCTTAAATAGAGTTTCTTAAGGCTTTTTAGTAATACTTATTCATGCATCAGGGGGTTTAACTACAACTGTTCTGTTTGTACCAGCACCTTGTCAGTTACATGTACTCGCTTACCTTCTTACCTAGACAGAGACGTATATATTCATTTTGTACGACAAAATCCATTCTAATTACACTATGTGATCAAAAGTATCCGGACACCCCCAGAAACATACATTTTTCATATTAGGTGCATTGTGCTGCCGCCTACTGCCAGGTACTCCATATCAGCGACCTCAGTAGTCATTAGATATCGTGAGAGAGCAGAGTGGGGCGCTCCGCGGAACACACGGACATCGAATTTGGTCAGGTGATTGGGTGTCACTTATGTCATACGTGTGTACGTGAGATTTGCACACTCCTGAACATACCTAGGTCCACTGTTTCCGAAGTGATAGTGAAGTGGAAACGGAAGGGACACGTGCAGCGATAAAGCGTACCGGCCGACCTCTTCTGTTGACTGACGGAGACCGCCGACTGCTGAAGTGGGGTGTATTGTGTAGTAGGAAGACATTGTAACCTCCCCCTCACTTATCGACCTTAATGAAAGTGAAAAATTAAACCGCGTGTACCTAATGGAAATTTGGGAAAAGCAATCGTCACCGAAGTTAATCTGTCGGTAAAGAGGGAGGAAAGGGTTACATCTAAATGAAAGGAAAAATGCAAATGAAATTGCTGGAAATTAATTATGAAAAAGGGTAAAGTTAATAGAGAAAGTAAATGTGCGGTCGTTACATTAACAATTAACTAGCGATAATTACATATTTGAGATTTGGGGAAAATTACGGTTGCCAGTCCTATGGACAATTACTATAGTAACTGAAAAAGAAAGGTTATCGCACATATAATTAGCACTAAAAGCGTGGCAACTGAAGGTTGACACGTGTTGTGTGAAAACTGAATGTTTGTCAGAAGTAATAAATTTCGCTACACTCTGACTTAATTTAACAAAAGAATTAATAAAACCGGAAAATTGAAAGTTAATTTAGTGACTGAAATTAATAGTGAACTTTGTTTCTGAAGAACTACGAAATTCAGTAAAATAAGGTTAGTCTTGGGCTACCTCAACAATCATTTCAAAAGCTACTTGAATCTACGCAATTTAGAAATAAGAGATTTAACTTTGAACTTGAATTAAATGATTCTGAACAATTAACAATAGTAAAATTTAGTACGTACCAAGCTGAGCTGCAGTCACAGGTAAGCTAAAATATGGTAACAAAACTCGCACTCTTAATTTGTGCTTGTGTAATCTAAATATCGTAGCCAGCTATGAATACCTTAACTGATCTTTGAAATTAAAGCAGGGAAATCTAATGATACTACTTTAATGCTGGCGTTTGAATTTCAACGACACTCGGGTTCATTCCGGAAAAGGAAGGGACCCTGCTTGGTAATGCAATTGGGACAATGAGCAAAAAAGGTTCATGCTAAGTTGCTGTAATTTTGTGATGCAACAATTTTAAAAGCTGAGGTCTGCCGTACAGTTCTAAAGCTTTACGTGCTTCCAGTCTTCCTTGTTGGTTGATTGAAGGTTTGAAGCCGTCGATCGAGGAGGTGGCGGCAGTCACTCATTGTCGGCCGTCGCTGTTGCAGAAGCTGGATGTTGGCGCGCCTTCTTCTCGACACGGTCACCAGGCGAAACGGGCTCTCGATGTGCGCCATCTAATGCTTCCCGTGCGCGACACCGTGTCAGAAACTATAATAGCAAGTCGAGCGCAATTACATGCTGCCAAACCCCGAAAGCGCGGCAACTCGCGGGAGCGTCACACAACACACCTGCTCCGCCGACCTATTCCCGCCAGACTCCTCCTGCCCTCGCTCCGTGCAGCAGAGTTAACACTACCAAATGTCTTAAACACTTTGGTTCTCCACACGACCTATCGATGTAATCGTTCGATAGCATAGTTTTCCCTAGGCCAGACCCAGAGTAAAAATACAAATAATCTTTACACAACAAACCAAATATACATCGACAGAAATGCATATATTTACAAATAGAAAAACAATTACAATATACAAAGACACAGAAACGTCATATGTTCAGGTAACAAAATAAGGAAAAGAGTTTATAGTACAATAGATGGAAATAGGACGATATGCATTTCCGGCGTTACATGTTTGCAGAGCATGACACAGGAGTTCCAAACTGCATCAGGATCCACTGCAAGTACTATGACAATTGGGAGGAGGTGAGCACACTTGGATTTCATGGTCAGGCGGCTGCTCGTAAGCCACACATCACGCCGGTAGATGCCAAACGACGCCTCGTTTGGTCTAAGGAGCGTAAACATTGGACGACTGTACACTGGAAAAAAAATTGTGTGGAGTCACGAATCACGGTACACAATGTGATGATGCGATGGCTGGGTGTGGGTATGGCGAATGCCCAGTGAATGTCACCTGCCAGCGTGTGTAGTGCCAACAGTAAAATTCGGAGGCGGTGGTGTTGTGGCGTGGTCGTGTTTTCATGGAGGGGGCTTGCACACATTGTTGTTTTGCCTGGCACTATCACAGCACGGGCCGACATTGATGTTTTAAACACCTTCTTGTTTCCCCCTGTTGAAGAGCAGTTCGGGGATGGCGATTGCGTCTTCGAACGCGCTCGAGCACCTGTTCATAATGCACAGCCTGTCGCGGAGTGGTTACACGACAATAACATCCATGTACCGGATCAGCCTGCACGGAGTTCAGACCTGAATCCTACACAGCACGTTTGGGATGTTTTGGACCTCCTACTTCGTGCCAGGCCTCACCGTTCGACATCGATACCTCTCCTCAGTGCAGCATTCCGTGAAGAATGGGCTGCCCATGCCCAAGAAACCTTCCAGCACCTGACTAAACGTATGCCTGCGAGATTGGAAGTGTCATCAAGGCTAAGGGTGGGCCAACCCCACATTGAATTCCTGCATTACCGATGGAGGGCGCCACATACTTGTGATATTCAGCCAGGTGTCCGGACACTTTTGATGACGTAGCGTATCTCTGTCAATGTTATATAGATTCCCTGATCTGATTAAAAGCCCTGTGAAGACGAAGACACACACACACACACACACACACACACACACACACATATATATATATATATATATATATATATATATATATATATATATATATATATATATATATTAGTTTAGGTTACGAGTTGTATTTATATTACTAAAGCGAGTTTCATCATTTAATACTGTATGTTCTGTTATTGGTTGAGGGTGCTGCCTCACGCGTGATTTGTGTCCACAGTTTACTGCGAAACACGCGAGTCTACCTCGGTGTTTGCAGCCGTGACTTCTGGGCCGCTACTTTGGCTGCATCCTGCCCAACGCCCGAGGTCTAAGTTGCTGCCACTGGATCGCTTTGCCGCGTCGTCTGTCATACCTAGCAAAGTTGAGTAGTTGTGTTGTTCCTTGGAACTATACGTTAGTTGAACGAGTGCCGCCAGGGTTGTAGGCTGAGGAGTTTAGCGGGATTGACTGATGAACTTTTGTAAATTATCCATTTACTGTTCATAAAAGAAGAGTGTTCATACCCTCCAGTAACTGTTCTTCATAAAATCGGGTGCGCTCAGCATTTGGTGAATGTAGTTTCCTTTTACTGAACAATTCAAATTTCATTCTTACTGTTCATAAACTCAAATGTGTTAAGTTTATTGAATACTGTTCCTTTTGCTTATATTGTTAAACTTCACTAGTCTGTCACTTTATATGTCACTATAATTCTGATGGTTTCACGTTGTTATTGATCTGGAATTTAAATGAGCGGTATGTTTTTCTTAAATAAATGTTAATTTGGTGAAAACGTCGATCTATCTGATGGTTTTCCCATTCACGTGTTGATGTTCGATCCTTTCCTATTCTGAACCTGTTATCTGGGTTTCATTAACCACTGAGATAAACAACTGTACATTAAATACTTAGACAAGACGGGGAACTGTAATGTTGGTACAAGTGGGTGAGTTCTATAAATGCAAAATTATACTGATAACGCGCAAATACGACTAGTGTCCGTAAGCATGGTTAGTAAATCAGTTAGCTCTGGGGAAAATAGTTTCGAACACCAGTGAAAGCAAACTAGCTGGCTGCGAAGTATTAAAATGGAATAATTGTCTCCTGAAGTGAGTGAATTAGTATCGAGTCCCTCCAGAACTTAAGATCGCACCGATAGCGTATCTTACCATACCCTTAGCGTAAGGGGCTGTTCTCTTCCTGTTCACAGAACTCCAGTGGAAACATCCTTCTCTGTGACCACAGAACTAGCCTCAGCATTCATCCTAACTCTTCGCTGTCTAGTCATCAGCGTTTACTCCTCTATCTCCTAACTCGAAGTGTATTTTTCCGTCATCTAGAGTGAAACCATTACTTTCCCGTCACCTAGCGTTTGGTGTTCTCTTTGTGGATGCCGGCCGCGGTGGTCTAGCGGTTCTAGGCGCTCAGTCCGGAACCGCGCGACCGCTACGGTCGCAGGTTCGAATCCTGCCTCGGGCATGGATGTGTGTGATGTCCTTAGGTTAGTTAGGTTTAAGTAGTTATAAGTTCTAGGGGACTTATGACCACAGATGTTGAGTCCCATAGTGCTCAGAGCCATTTGAACCATTTCTCTTTGTGGATGCTCCGTAAATAGGTTGCCCCTTCGACAGAACAGAAACTCAGTGGCAGACATTGCGAGTTTCGTCTAGTGAAACTCAAGTAAAGATAAACACTCTCCTACTGTTGCGGATGTTTGATATTTCCAACGAATATAACTCTGAGGTGGGGAAGAAGGCAGGAAATCTCTCCCATTACATGGCACAAATATAAAATAGACTTCACTAAAAGCCTGACACATGGGTGCGGCAGAGAAAATTCGGGAAATGATAGCAAGTAGTAGCCAGAACGCTGGATCCTAAAATTCAAAAAGGACGTTATTTCATGGTGTCGCCCCTGGGGTAACGAAGATTTACGCGCTAAATTCTGGGAAGTGATACCTGGCTAGAGATCTCTCAGCTTGCTAAAATGCTTCTAAGAAAAATATTATGTACTTTTGACAGTAGCTCTCCAGTGTCCTTCCTGGACAGGGCTGGATGAGGGAATAGAATGCCTGTCTGTCTATCTGAGGCTGCGGCTTCGCCTGAGATTCTGAACATATTTGTCATAGCCAACTCCTGTTAAAGGCATTCTTATGTTTTGCTAGCCAGCTCGCAGGCTTCCAGCTGTGAAGTCGATTCACTTACTAAAAAGGAAATGAAGGGAAAGCAGTAAGAGGAAAATTCACTGAACCTCGGCTGCAATTATTATGCAACGTCAGCGATCTACTACGTGTCAAGGAAAATAAGCATAAACGCATTCTGAAATACTTTGAGTGACTGTTTCAGAGAAAACTGACGACCTAACACCACCTGCACTTGAACTGAATCTAACAAGATTTTAATACAAGGAATTTTTCCATTCTATCAACCAGATAACGCCATGTATCTGTAAAACACTACCTGTGTGTACAATCAATGTTTGAATGTTCATGAACGTAAAAACTGAAGAAACAATACCGATTAAGAGACACTTACCGCCACAAACGAGGCATTATTTGGCTAAAATCTAAACATTTTCTGGAAACAATACATAGTAACTCACGCAGTTATTACAGAGCAATACTTTTCTAAATATATGTCACTGTGTCGTCCTACGTTCTAGCCTTATTCGTAATCGACGTGTTAATATGGAGTATCAATGAAGTGACTGAAACTCAGAGGATTGGAGTCATAGTCACACATCACAAGCTGAATCTTCAGATATGCTGCATCTTTTTCCGTGTATCAGCATCAGAGTAGCTTAATACCAAAAGGAAAAGTGAACTTTGCCACTCATACGTAAACATGCTTCTGTATCCTGATGCAGAAAGCTTGTTGTAGATGGTAGAGTATAGACAGAATACTAACAATTCATATATCTTAAAGGTGGCAATATATCGTTCTCTTTGGTGGCAGTAACTTCATCCTAATACAGGAAACATTCTTCCGGTTTCACAAGACTATATGTTCTACAAGCACTACAGGTTCTACATGAATGAATTTTGCTTGGGGGAAATTTTAACTTCCGCATCGAAAGAAAGAGGTTGGCTTGGCGCCAATAGTACGTTGGTAGTTCATGTGGTAGCGCGCAGCGGTTTCTTTGGTACAACCCGCTCGACCGCTTGCTCATTCATCTGACTTCGTCCAGTATTGTGATAAGATGCTGAAAAATCCATTTTTCAACAGGACAAAGCATCACTTCACTGGTAATTCCACGTAAGAACACTTCTTAACTGTGGTAGAGTATAGACAGAATACTAACAATTCATATATCTTGAAGGTGGCAATATATCGTTCTCTTTGGTGGCAGTAACTTCATCCTAATACAGGAAACATTCTTCCGGTTTCACAAGACTATATGTTCTACAAGCACTACAGGTTCTACATGAATGAATTTTGCTTGGGGGAAATTTTAACTTCCGCATCGAAAGAAAGAGGTTGGCTTGGCGCCAATAGTACGTTGGTAGTTCATGTGGTAGCGCGCAGCGGTTTCTTTGGTACAACCCGCTCGACCGCTTGCTCATTCATCTGACTTCGTCCAGTATTGTGATAAGATGCTGAAAAATCCATTTTTCAACAGGACAAAGCATCACTTCACTGGTAATTCCACGTAAGAACACTTCTTAACTGTGGTAGAGTATAGACAGAATACTAACAATTCATATATCTTGAAGGTGGCAATATATCGTTCTCTTTGGTGGCAGTAACTTCATCCTAATACAGGAAACATTCTTCCGGTTTCACAAGACTATATGTTCTACAAGCACTACAGGTTCTACATGAATGAATTTTGCTTGGGGGAAATTTTAACTTCCGCATCGAAAGAAAGAGGTTGGCTTGGCGCCAATAGTACGTTGGTAGTTCATGTGGTAGCGCGCAGCGGTTTCTTTGGTACAACCCGCTCGACCGCTTGCTCATTCATCTGACTTCGTCCAGTATTGTGATAAGATGCTGAAAAATCCATTTTTCAACAGGACAAAGCATCACTTCACTGGTAATTCCACGTAAGAACACTTCTTAACTGTGGTAGAGTATAGACAGAATACTAACAATTCATATATCTTGAAGGTGGCAATATATCGTTCTCTTTGGTGGCAGTAACTTCATCCTAATACAGGAAACATTCTTCCGGTTTCACAAGACTATATGTTCTACAAGCACTACAGGTTCTACATGAATGAATTTTGCTTGGGGGAAATTTTAACTTCCGCATCGAAAGAAAGAGGTTGGCTTGGCGCCAATAGTACGTTGGTAGTTCATGTGGGAGCGCGCAGCGGTTTCTTTGGTACAACCCGCTCGACCGCTTGCTCATTCATCTGACTTCGTCCAGTATTGTGATAAGATGCTGAAAAATCCATTTTTCAACAGGACAAAGCATCACTTCACTGGTAATTCCACGTAAGAACACTTCTTAACTGTGGTAGAGTATAGACAGAATACTAACAATTCATATATCTTAAAGGTGGCAATATATCGTTCTCCTTGGTGGCAGTAACTTCATCCTAATACAGGAAAGATTCTTCCGGTTTCACAAGACTATATGTTCTACAAGCACTACAGGTTCTACATGAATGAATTTTGCTTGGGGGAAATTTTAACTTCCGCATCGAAAGAAAGAGGTTGGCTTGGCGCCAATAGTACGTTGGTAGTTCATGTGGTAGCGCGCAGCGGTTTCTTTGGTACAACCCGCTCGACCGCTTGCTCATTCATCTGACTTCGTCCAGTATTGTGATAAGATGCTGAAAAATCCATTTTTCAACAGGACAAAGCATCACTTCACTGGTAATTCCACGTAAGAACACTTCTTAACTGTGGTAGAGTATAGACAGAATACTAACAATTCATATATCTTGAAGGTGGCAATATATCGTTCTCTTTGGTGGCAGTAACTTCATCCTAATACAGGAAACATTCTTCCGGTTTCACAAGACTATATGTTCTACAAGCACTACAGGTTCTACATGAATGAATTTTGCTTGGGGGAAATTTTAACTTCCGCATCGAAAGAAAGAGGTTGGCTTGGCGCCAATAGTACGTTGGTAGTTCATGTGGTAGCGCGCAGCGGTTTCTTTGGTACAACCCGCTCGACCGCTTGCTCATTCATCTGACTTCGTCCAGTATTGTGATAAGATGCTGAAAAATCCATTTTTCAACAGGACAAAGCATCACTTCACTGGTAATTCCACGTAAGAACACTTCTTAACTGTGGTAGAGTATAGACAGAATACTAACAATTCATATATCTTAAAGGTGGCAATATATCGTTCTCCTTGGTGGCAGTAACTTCATCCTAATACAGGAAACATTCTTCCGGTTTCACAAGACTATATGTTCTACAAGCACCACAGGTTCTACATGAATGAATTTTGCTTGGGGGAAATTTTAACTTCCGCATCGAAAGAAAGAGGTTGGCTTGGCGCCAATAGTACGTTGGTAGTTCATGTGGTAGCGCGCAGCGGTTTCTTTGGTACAACCTGCTCGACCGCTTGCTCATTCATCTGACTTCGTCCAGTATTGTGATAAGATGCTGAAAAATCCATTTTTCAACAGGACAAAGCATCACTTCACTGGTAATTCCACGTAAGAACACTTCTTAACTGTGGTAGAGTATAGACAGAATACTAACAATTCATATATCTTAAAGGTGGCAATATATCGTTCTCCTTGGTGGCAGTAACTTCATCCTAATACAGGAAACATTCTTCCGGTTTCACAAGACTATATGTTCTACAAGCACCACAGGTTCTACATGAATGAATTTTGCTTGGGGGAAATTTTAACTTCCGCATCGAAAGAAAGAGGTTGGCTTGGCGCCAATAGTACGTTGGTAGTTCATGTGGTAGCGCGCAGCGGTTTCTTTGGTACAACCCGCTCGACCGCTTGCTCATTCATCTGACTTCGTCCAGTATTGTGATAAGATGCTGAAAAATCCATTTTTCAACAGGACAAAGCATCACTTCACTGGTAATTCCACGTAAGAACACTTCTTAACTGTGGTAGAGTATAGACAGAATACTAACAATTCATATATCTTGAAGGTGGCAATATATCGTTCTCTTTGGTGGCAGTAACTTCATCCTAATACAGGAAACATTCTTCCGGTTTCACAAGACTATATGTTCTACAAGCACTACAGGTTCTACATGAATGAATTTTGCTTGGGGGAAATTTTAACTTCCGCATCGAAAGAAAGAGGTTGGCTTGGCGCCAATAGTACGTTGGTAGTTCATGTGGTAGCGCGCAGCGGTTTCTTTGGTACAACCCGCTCGACCGCTTGCTCATTCATCTGACTTCGTCCAGTATTGTGATAAGATGCTGAAAAATCCATTTTTCAACAGGACAAAGCATCACTTCACTGGTAATTCCACGTAAGAACACTTCTTAACTGGGGTAGAGTATAGACAGAATACTAACAATTCATATATCTTGAAGGTGGCAATATATCGTTCTCTTTGGTGGCAGTAACTTCATCCTAATACAGGAAACATTCTTCCGGTTTCACAAGACTATATGTTCTACAAGCACTACAGGTTCTACATGAATGAATTTTGCTTGGGGGAAATTTTAACTTCCGCATCGAAAGAAAGAGGTTGGCCTGGCGCCAATAGTACGTTGGTAGTTCATGTGGTAGCGCGCAGCGGTTTCTTTGGTACAACCCGCTCGACCGCTTGCTCATTCATCTGACTTCGTCCAGTATTGTGATAAGATGCTGAAAAATCCATTTTTCAACAGGACAAAGCATCACTTCACTGGTAATTCCACGTAAGAACACTTCTTAACTGGGGTAGAGTATAGACAGAATACTAACAATTCATATATCTTGAAGGTGGCAATATATCGTTCTCTTTGGTGGCAGTAACTTCATCCTAATACAGGAAACATTCTTCCGGTTTCACAAGACTATATGTTCTACAAGCACTACAGGTTCTACATGAATGAATTTTGCTTGGGGGAAATTTTAACTTCCGCATCGAAAGAAAGAGGTTGGCTTGGCGCCAATAGTACGTTGGTAGTTCATGTGGTAGCGCGCAGCGGTTTCTTTGGTACAACCCGCTCGACCGCTTGCTCATTCATCTGACTTCGTCCAGTATTGTGATAAGATGCTGAAAAATCCATTTTTCAACAGAACAAAGCATCACTTCACTGGTAATTCCACGTAAGAACACTTCTTAACAGGGGTAGAGTATAGACAGAATACTAACAATTCATATATCTTGAAGGTGGCAATATATCGTTCTCTTTGGTGGCAGTAACTTCATCCTAATACAGGAAACATTCTTCCGGTTTCACAAGACTATATGTTCTACAAGCACTACAGGTTCTACATGAATGAATTTTGCTTGAGGGAAATTTTAACTTCCGCATCGAAAGAAAGAGGTTGGCTTGGCGCCAGTAGTACGTTGGTAGTTCATGTGGTAGCGCGCAGCGGTTTCTTTGGTACAACCCGCTCGACCGCTTGCTCATTCATCTGACTTCGTCCAGTATTGTGATAAGATGCTGAAAAATCCATTTTTCAACAGGACAAAGCATCACTTCACTGGTAATTCCACGTAAGAACACTTCTTAACTGTGGTAGAGTATAGACAGAATACTAACAATTCATATATCTTGAAGGTGGCAATATATCGTTCTCTTTGGTGGCAGTAACTTCATCCTAATACAGGAAACATTCTTCCGGTTTCACAAGACTATATGTTCTACAAGCACTACAGGTTCTACATGAATGAATTTTGCTTGGGGGAAATTTTAACTTCCACATCGAAAGAAAGAGGTTGGCTTGGCGCCAATAGTACGTTGGTAGTTCATGTGGTAGCGCGCAGCGGTTTCTTTGGTACAACCCGCTCGACCGCTTGCTCATTCATCTGACTTCGTCCAGTATTGTGATAAGATGCTGAAAAATCCATTTTTCAACAGGACAAAGCATCACTTCACTGGTAATTCCACGTAAGAACACTTCTTAACTGTGGTAGAGTATAGACAGAATACTAACAATTCATATATCTTGAAGGTGGCAATATATCGTTCTCTTTGGTGGCAGTAACTTCATCCTAATACAGGAAACATTCTTCCGGTTTCACAAGACTATATGTTCTACAAGCACTACAGGTTCTACATGAATGAATTTTGCTTGGGGGAAATTTTAACTTCCGCATCGAAAGAAAGAGGTTGGCTTGGCGCCAATAGTACGTTGGTAGTTCATGTGGGAGCGCGCAGCGGTTTCTTTGGTACAACCCGCTCGACCGCTTGCTCATTCATCTGACTTCGTCCAGTATTGTGATAAGATGCTGAAAAATCCATTTTTCAACAGGACAAAGCATCACTTCACTGGTAATTCCACGTAAGAACACTTCTTAACTGTGGTAGAGTATAGACAGAATACTAACAATTCATATATCTTAAAGGTGGCAATATATCGTTCTCCTTGGTGGCAGTAACTTCATCCTAATACAGGAAAGATTCTTCCGGTTTCACAAGACTATATGTTCTACAAGCACTACAGGTTCTACATGAATGAATTTTGCTTGGGGGAAATTTTAACTTCCGCATCGAAAGAAAGAGGTTGGCTTGGCGCCAATAGTACGTTGGTAGTTCATGTGGTAGCGCGCAGCGGTTTCTTTGGTACAACCCGCTCGACCGCTTGCTCATTCATCTGACTTCGTCCAGTATTGTGATAAGATGCTGAAAAATCCATTTTTCAACAGGACAAAGCATCACTTCACTGGTAATTCCACGTAAGAACACTTCTTAACTGTGGTAGAGTATAGACAGAATACTAACAATTCATATATCTTGAAGGTGGCAATATATCGTTCTCTTTGGTGGCAGTAACTTCATCCTAATACAGGAAACATTCTTCCGGTTTCACAAGACTATATGTTCTACAAGCACTACAGGTTCTACATGAATGAATTTTGCTTGGGGGAAATTTTAACTTCCGCATCGAAAGAAAGAGGTTGGCTTGGCGCCAATAGTACGTTGGTAGTTCATGTGGTAGCGCGCAGCGGTTTCTTTGGTACAACCCGCTCGACCGCTTGCTCATTCATCTGACTTCGTCCAGTATTGTGATAAGATGCTGAAAAATCCATTTTTCAACAGGACAAAGCATCACTTCACTGGTAATTCCACGTAAGAACACTTCTTAACTGTGGTAGAGTATAGACAGAATACTAACAATTCATATATCTTAAAGGTGGCAATATATCGTTCTCCTTGGTGGCAGTAACTTCATCCTAATACAGGAAACATTCTTCCGGTTTCACAAGACTATATGTTCTACAAGCACCACAGGTTCTACATGAATGAATTTTGCTTGGGGGAAATTTTAACTTCCGCATCGAAAGAAAGAGGTTGGCTTGGCGCCAATAGTACGTTGGTAGTTCATGTGGTAGCGCGCAGCGGTTTCTTTGGTACAACCCGCTCGACCGCTTGCTCATTCATCTGACTTCGTCCAGTATTGTGATAAGATGCTGAAAAATCCATTTTTCAACAGGACAAAGCATCACTTCACTGGTAATTCCACGTAAGAACACTTCTTAACTGTGGTAGAGTATAGACAGAATACTAACAATTCATATATCTTAAAGGTGGCAATATATCGTTCTCCTTGGTGGCAGTAACTTCATCCTAATACAGGAAACATTCTTCCGGTTTCACAAGACTATATGTTCTACAAGCACCACAGGTTCTACATGAATGAATTTTGCTTGGGGGAAATTTTAACTTCCGCATCGAAAGAAAGAGGTTGGCTTGGCGCCAATAGTACGTTGGTAGTTCATGTGGTAGCGCGCAGCGGTTTCTTTGGTACAACCCGCTCGACCGCTTGCTCATTCATCTGACTTCGTCCAGTATTGTGATAAGATGCTGAAAAATCCATTTTTCAACAGGACAAAGCATCACTTCACTGGTAATTCCACGTAAGAACACTTCTTAACTGTGGTAGAGTATAGACAGAATACTAACAATTCATATATCTTGAAGGTGGCAATATATCGTTCTCTTTGGTGGCAGTAACTTCATCCTAATACAGGAAACATTCTTCCGGTTTCACAAGACTATATGTTCTACAAGCACTACAGGTTCTACATGAATGAATTTTGCTTGGGGGAAATTTTAACTTCCGCATCGAAAGAAAGAGGTTGGCTTGGCGCCAATAGTACGTTGGTAGTTCATGTGGTAGCGCGCAGCGGTTTCTTTGGTACAACCCGCTCGACCGCTTGCTCATTCATCTGACTTCGTCCAGTATTGTGATAAGATGCTGAAAAATCCATTTTTCAACAGGACAAAGCATCACTTCACTGGTAATTCCACGTAAGAACACTTCTTAACTGGGGTAGAGTATAGACAGAATACTAACAATTCATATATCTTGAAGGTGGCAATATATCGTTCTCTTTGGTGGCAGTAACTTCATCCTAATACAGGAAACATTCTTCCGGTTTCACAAGACTATATGTTCTACAAGCACTACAGGTTCTACATGAATGAATTTTGCTTGGGGGAAATTTTAACTTCCGCATCGAAAGAAAGAGGTTGGCCTGGCGCCAATAGTACGTTGGTAGTTCATGTGGTAGCGCGCAGCGGTTTCTTTGGTACAACCCGCTCGACCGCTTGCTCATTCATCTGACTTCGTCCAGTATTGTGATAAGATGCTGAAAAATCCATTTTTCAACAGGACAAAGCATCACTTCACTGGTAATTCCACGTAAGAACACTTCTTAACTGGGGTAGAGTATAGACAGAATACTAACAATTCATATATCTTGAAGGTGGCAATATATCGTTCTCTTTGGTGGCAGTAACTTCATCCTAATACAGGAAACATTCTTCCGGTTTCACAAGACTATATGTTCTACAAGCACTACAGGTTCTACATGAATGAATTTTGCTTGGGGGAAATTTTAACTTCCGCATCGAAAGAAAGAGGTTGGCTTGGCGCCAATAGTACGTTGGTAGTTCATGTGGTAGCGCGCAGCGGTTTCTTTGGTACAACCCGCTCGACCGCTTGCTCATTCATCTGACTTCGTCCAGTATTGTGATAAGATGCTGAAAAATCCATTTTTCAACAGAACAAAGCATCACTTCACTGGTAATTCCACGTAAGAACACTTCTTAACTGGGGTAGAGTATAGACAGAATACTAACAATTCATATATCTTGAAAGTGGCAATATATCGTTCTCTTTGGTGGCAGTAACTTCATCCTAATACAGGAAACATTCTTCCGGTTTCACAAGACTATATGTTCTACAAGCACTACAGGTTCTACATGAATGAATTTTGCTTGGGGGAAATTTTAACTTCCGCATCGAAAGAAAGAGGTTGGCCTGGCGCCAATAGTACGTTGGTAGTTCATGTGGGAGCGCGCAGCGGTTTCTTTGGTACAACCCGCTCGACCGCTTGCTCATTCATCTGACTTCGTCCAGTATTGTGATAAGATGCTGAAAAATCCATTTTTCAACAGGACAAAGCATCACTTCACTGGTAATTCCACGTAAGAACACTTCTTAACTGTGGTAGAGTATAGACAGAATACTAACAATTCATATATCTTAAAGGTGGCAATATATCGTTCTCCTTGGTGGCAGTAACTTCATCCTAATACAGGAAAGATTCTTCCGGTTTCACAAGACTATATGTTCTACAAGCACTACAGGTTCTACATGAATGAATTTTGCTTGGGGGAAATTTTAACTTCCGCATCGAAAGAAAGAGGTTGGCCTGGCGCCAATAGTACGTTGGTAGTTCATGTGGGAGCGCGCAGCGGTTTCTTTGGTACAACCCGCTCGACCGCTTGCTCATTCATCTGACTTCGTCCAGTATTGTGATAAGATGCTGAAAAATCCATTTTTCAACAGGACAAAGCATCACTTCACTGGTAATTCCACGTAAGAACACTTCTTAACTGGGGTAGAGTATAGACAGAATACTAACAATTCATATATCTTGAAGGTGGCAATATATCGTTCTCTTTGGTGGCAGTAACTTCATCCTAATACAGGAAACATTCTTCCGGTTTCACAAGACTATATGTTCTACAAGCACTACAGGTTCTACATGAATGAATTTTGCTTGGGGGAAATTTTAACTTCCGCATCGAAAGAAAGAGGTTGGCTTGGCGCCAATAGTACGTTGGTAGTTCATGTGGTAGCGCGCAGCGGTTTCTTTGGTACAACCCGCTCGACCGCTTGCTCATTCATCTGACTTCGTCCAGTATTGTGATAAGATGCTGAAAAATCCATTTTTCAACAGAACAAAGCATCACTTCACTGGTAATTCCACGTAAGAACACTTCTTTACTGGGGTAGAGTATAGACAGAATACTAACAATTCATATATCTTGAAGGTGGCAATATATCGTTCTCTTTGGTGGCAGTAACTTCATCCTAATACAGGAAACATTCTTCCGGTTTCACAAGACTATATGTTCTACAAGCACTACAGGTTCTACATGAATGAATTTTGCTTGGGGGAAATTTTAACTTCCGCATCGAAAGAAAGAGGTTGGCCTGGCGCCAATAGTACGTTGGTAGTTCATGTGGTAGCGCGCAGCGGTTTCTTTGGTACAACCCGCTCGACCGCTTGCTCATTCATCTGACTTCGTCCAGTATTGTGATAAGATGCTGAAAAATCCATTTTTCAACAGGACAAAGCATCACTTCACTGGTAATTCCACGTAAGAACACTTCTTAATTGTGGTAGAGTATAGACAGAATACTAACAATTCATATATCTTAAAGGTGGCAATATATCGTTCTCCTTGGTGGCAGTAACTTCATCCTAATACAGGAAACATTCTTCCGGTTTCACAAGACTATATGTTCTACAAGCACTACAGGTTCTACATGAATGAATTTTGCTTGGGGGAAATTTTAACTTCCGCATCGAAAGAAAGAGGTTGGCCTGGCGCCAATAGTACGTTGGTAGTTCATGTGGGAGCGCGCAGCGGTTTCTTTGGTACAACCCGCTCGACCGCTTGCTCATTCATCTGACTTCGTCCAGTATTGTGATAAGATGCTGAAAAATCCATTTTTCAACAGGACAAAGCATCACTTCACTGGTAATTCCACGTAAGAACACTTCTTAACTGTGGTAGAGTATAGACAGAATACTAACAATTCATATATCTTAAAGGTGGCAATATATCGTTCTCCTTGGTGGCAGTAACTTCATCCTAATACAGGAAAGATTCTTCCGGTTTCACAAGACTATATGTTCTACAAGCACTACAGGTTCTACATGAATGAATTTTGCTTGGGGGAAATTTTAACTTCCGCATCGAAAGAAAGAGGTTGGCCTGGCGCCAATAGTACGTTGGTAGTTCATGTGGGAGCGCGCAGCGGTTTCTTTGGTACAACCCGCTCGACCGCTTGCTCATTCATCTGACTTCGTCCAGTATTGTGATAAGATGCTGAAAAATCCATTTTTCAACAGGACAAAGCATCACTTCACTGGTAATTCCACGTAAGAACACTTCTTAACTGTGGTAGAGTATAGACAGAATACTAACAATTCATATATCTTAAAGGTGGCAATATATCGTTCTCCTTGGTGGCAGTAACTTCATCCTAATACAGGAAAGATTCTTCCGGTTTCACAAGACTATATGTTCTACAAGCACTACAGGTTCTACATGAATGAATTTTGCTTGGGGGAAATTTTAACTTCCGCATCGAAAGAAAGAGGTTGGCCTGGCGCCAATAGTACGTTGGTAGTTCATGTGGTAGCGCGCAGCGGTTTCTTTGGTACAACCCGCTCGACCGCTTGCTCATTCATCTGACTTCGTCCAGTATTGTGATAAGATGCTGAAAAATCCATTTTTCAACAGGACAAAGCATCACTTCACTGGTAATTCCACGTAAGAACACTTCTTAACTGTGGTAGAGTATAGACAGAATACTAACAATTCATATATCTTAAAGGTGGCAATATATCGTTCTCCTTGGTGGCAGTAACTTCATCCTAATACAGGAAACATTCTTCCGGTTTCACAAGACTATATGTTCTACAAGCACTACAGGTTCTACATGAATGAATTTTGCTTGGGGGAAATTTTAACTTCCGCATCGAAAGAAAGAGGTTGGCCTGGCGCCAATAGTACGTTGGTAGTTCATGTGGTAGCGCGCAGCGGTTTCTTTGGTACAACCCGCTCGACCGCTTGCTCATTCATCTGACTTCGTCCAGTATTGTGATAAGATGCTGAAAAATCCATTTTTCAACAGGACAAAGCATCACTTCACTGGTAATTCCACGTAAGAACACTTCTTAACTGTGGTAGAGTATAGACAGAATACTAACAATTCATATATCTTAAAGGTGGCAATATATCGTTCTCCTTGGTGGCAGTAACTTCATCCTAATACAGGAAACATTCTTCCGGTTTCACAAGACTATATGTTCTACAAGCACTACAGGTTCTACATGAATGAATTTTGCTTGGGGGAAATTTTAACTTCCGCATCGAAAGAAAGAGGTTGGCCTGGCGCCAATAGTACGTTGGTAGTTCATGTGGTAGCGCGCAGCGGTTTCTTTGGTACAACCCGCTCGACCGCTTGCTCATTCATCTGACTTCGTCCAGTATTGTGATAAGATGCTGAAAAATCCATTTTTCAACAGGACAAAGCATCACTTCACTGGTAATTCCACGTAATAACACTTCTTAACTGTGGTTCGCTCGCCCGCATCTCGTGGTCGTGCGGTAGCGTTCTCGCTTCCCACGCTCGGGTTCCCGGGTTCGATTCCCGGCGGGGTCAGGGATTTTCTCTGCCTCCTGATGGGTGGGTGTTGTGTGTGATGTCCTTAGGTTAGTTAGGTTTAAGTAGTTCTAAGTTCTAGGGGACTGATGACCATAGATGTTTAGTCCCATAGTGCTCAGAGCCATTTTTTTTTGTGGTTCGCTCGCAAATAGCGTCCGGATATTGATTTGCACCACTGGCTTGCAAGGTCACCAGATTTCACGATATGCGATTACATTTTTGTGGGGTGTTGTGAAAACTCCGTCTCTTTGCCTTCATTTTCCACGACTTGCGTAAATAAGGACGTTACACACGAACCGCTGCGAAAGCAGTAGCCCAGACCTGCTGGACGAAGTATTGGATGAGTTTGACTTTCATTTGGATGTGTATCATGCGTCCTGAGCGGTGCACACCGAACATTTGAGAACGGTTGTTGAAGACATTGATCCTAGATACAAAGGTAAGAAGTATTGCAGGTTTGTACGCGCGTACGTGTGAAAGGTATGGCCGTTGAAGACATAATACCTCATTTTGCAGTTTCTAAGTTTCGGTTACTGGGCATATTTTGAGCAGCATTCTTGCTGTTATCGAGAGAACGAAGATATTTCAATTCGTTGTAATAAAAATGAAGCTGAAGGGGTATCGTGTATGATAAATAAGCTAAAAAATGGCCTATGTTCCGCGGAAATGAAAAGTCTCGGTTCAAAGATCGCCCTGCAGAAAGCTGATCATTTCCATAAGCTGGAGCTTTCTACCCAGAACTCCTTTCAAGCACGGAGTGATACGTCAGCTCCAATAGCAATGTGTTGTTGCTGTGTGGTTTAGCATTGAGATGTCAAGCCGACAGTCAATTACGCATTGCTCTTTCTGTAAGTATGATATAAAACTTCGTATTTCTTTTTTCAGTAAATACTTAGTATTCGTATGCCTGAGCTGACATCCACTCGAAGTTTTATTTTCACCCGTAAAGGAGGTATAGCCTTGTGAAGACGGATGACTTTTTTTAAACAATCTGTGTTATTATTGGTAAAATATTCAAGTATAGGCTGTTCACAAATGCAGAGTATTACATATAAACTACCTGAATGGCAGATGGAAAGTTGCAGCTCTGTGTTTTAAAATGGTTCAAATGGTTCAAATGGCTCTGAGCACTATGGGACTCAACTGCCGAGGTCATTAGTCCCCTAGAACTTAGAACTAGTTAAACCTAACTAACCTAAGGACATCACAAACATCCATGCCCGAGGCAGGATTCGAACCTGCGACCGTAGCGGTCTTGCGGTTCCAGACTGCAGCGCCTTTAACCGCACGGCCACTTCGGCCGGCTTCTGTGTTTTAAAAACACATTTATTCTGTATTAGCAGTTTCAGCACGGGTGCCAACGTTGTAAGCGTATAAATGTTTCAACACCTTCTTCAAACGAAATGAAATTTATTACGATGTGATATAACCATCCGTCAGGGGGATAATAAACGCAAATGGTATGAGAGAGATTGTCATCTTTATGGAGGTGTCACACGAGCGCCCGCAGGAACTCATTACTGGCGAGGCCGCAGAGATTTCTCATTTCCGGAGGTAAAGAGTTCTCAGAGATGGCGCAAGCAGTGAGCAGCCACTCAATTACCTCCTCTCCTGGGACTCTCCCTGGGACTTTCAGGACGACTGCTGCCACTGGCCTCGTACCAGCGGGACCTTTCCACCCACACAATCCGTCACTAAACATCTGGCACCTCACGAGCATTCTCTGGAACTGAAACGGAGAAATTGTGAAACCTCTAGTTGCATCCTGCAGATAACCACCAAATGCATAACAGAACTTCCTTTTCTTTAATGCATCGGTTACGCGTTTTCGTATACATCTACATTCATGCTCTGCAACAAACCATACGGTCCATGGTGGAGTGTACCTTGTACCTTTACCAGTCATTTCGCTACCTGCGTTTCCTCCCATCCCCCGCAAATGGAGAGAGGGAAAAATGACTGTCTGCACGCCTCTGTACGAGGCCCAATTTAGTGGTCTGTACACGAGGGTACGTTGCTGCTAGAAAAATCGTTTTGCAGTCACTCGCAAATTCCGTATCTTTAAACTTTCTCGAGAAGAACATCGACCTCCCTCCAGCGATTCTTATTTGAGTTCACGGAGCGTTTTCATAATACTTTCGGGTTGATCGAACCTACCGGTAACAAATGCAGCTGCACACCTCAGAACAGATTCGGTGTCTTCTCTTAATGCGACCTGATGAGAATCCCAAACACTTGATCAGTAGTCGAGAATGGGTCACAGAAATGTTCCTTTACATATCAGCTAAACCTCTCTAGAATTCTCCCAATTCACAAACTGGGTCCTCTGCACTCTCTACTAGCCATTTTACGTGCTGTTTCCATTTCATATTGCTTTGCAACGTTACGCCTACATGATTAATCGACGTGACTGTGTCGAGTACCAATAATACTGTGCTCCAACATTACAGTGATCCCTTTTCCTGCTCATGTGCTTTAGCTTACACTTTTATACATTCATAGTAATCTGCTATTCGTCATACCAAATAGGATTTCAGTCTAACATTAAGTCATCCTGTTACCTCGAACAGTCACTCAACGACTACAGTTTCTCGTTCACTGCAGCATCGTCTGCAAACAGTCGCAGACAGCCGCTCACCCTATCCGTCAGATCTGTTATGTATGTAGGGAACAACAGAGGTCCCATCAAACTTCCCAGTTGAACTCATGACAACATCCTTGTCTCTGATGAACATTCGGTGTCTGAGCAACTCTTCCGGCAGTTATTGTAGGGTGTTGCTTTGAGACGTTTCACGCCGTACACGCCAACGGTCATCTGTCCCACGGTGCACAAAATTAATGTGATTCGTTTGCAAAGCCCACCTGACCCCCTCTCAGCGCGCGTATATTTTCAGTATTGGCTTGTAAATGTCAGCCTTCGTCGTTGAAGAACAGAAATCAGCATGTGTGTATGAATCAGGTGCCTGCTGCGGAGGCCCACACGCAGCAACGTTCGCTCAACGGTCATTGAGGAGACACAGTTGGTAGCCCCTTGATTCTTCTGGCCGGTCAGTTGCTCAACAGTTGTACGTGTATTCCCGCACACACATCTCCAAATCACGACTGCCGTTTATGGTCCACGGCGTACCACAGTTGCCTTGACACCAGTTTCGGGTAGCGTCATGTACAATGTACTGTAATCACAGCTGGACAAGAACATTTACAAACTTAGCCGATTCGGAGATGCTTTCATCTTTGGCCCGAAAGCCAATTACCATGCCCTTTCGGATAAATCGCTCCTTTTCTACATTAGGCAACGATTGCACTGTTTTCCGCGTCCACTCGCCATGCTTTATATATCCTCTAGCGCTGGTGCTGCCACCTACAGTCTGTGGATGTTTATATCACACTGACTTCGAACATAGACGGTGGTAGCATTAATGTGGGTGGCCCGCGTATATGTTCATTGGCTTATATTTCCTCTCTTTCTTCTCTGCATAGCATCGAAGACCTCTTCTTTCCTGATGAATAGCCTGCTATACGTCTCAGTGAAGACATGGTCGAGAAGGTCAAATGCCATGTCCTCTCCCTATACCTCACCTCAGCTGCTTATATTACTGGATCTGTAGATATTTCAGCATAGGCTATCTGCACGTGCTATGTGACAGTGAACCCTTGCATGTGAGTAGCTCCGAGAGCATCCAGGTGTGTAAAAATTATTTCGTAATTTTTTAAAAAGGTAAATTTAAGAAAGAATGCTAACCACACTGAACACCTTGTGCAGAGTTGACAGACAGATGTCTGTCATAGGAAACCATATCCCATTTTTTAATAACTGACGAGTAATAGATGTCTCTTAGGAAGAGAGTTTTGTTTCTATCCTGAATAATCCAACTTTATGAAAAAGACTGAAATTCTTCAAACAATGGATATTGAGGCTCATCAAACAGTCCAACTCCTTGAACTTACTTCCCATGTTGGCTTCAACAGAAATATGACGTGGGTCTTAGTGTCGCTTAAAAGCTTTGCATCTCCTTCCTTGAAAGTTACTCAAGCGTACTTCTCTCTCATACCTGTCTTTGGGGAACCTCTCAAGACATGTTTTCACTTCACCAGCTTTGAGTAATGCATTGTTGCCCACCCTAATGTGTAGAGGTGGTAATAATGTTTTTCGCATCCACGATGATGCACGAAAATAATAAGAACAGCACAATTTGTTACAGGTGCTAAGATTACATTAACCAGTACAACCACAGGCTCCAAATTTTTAAGCTCATATTATTATTAATATTGAGACAATATATGAAATATATACAGTCAAAATCATTAAGCAGCATTTTTCAAATATAAAAGGTTAAATGTAAAAAACTGTTGCTTGTATGGTCCTTCACATGTTCAAGCCACACTCATTAAAAAACCTTTTCCTCATCGCTCTGTAATTGCATGCCTCCATCTGTAGCTGCAGCGCAACTACAGACGAGGGAGCTCCAGGGCATGTACCTTTGGTGGGACCCACCCCTCCTCAACGCCTGCTTTCTCCTGCTTACTCAACTCACCCAGAACGTTTATCTCATATCGTTTCTCACAGCCAGCACCAATTGCGTATCCTCTTATGAGAACTGTGTTGTCTCTTTTACTTGGGTCAAAATGTAAAACAAGTAATAATTTTTGTAGAACAACAGTCTATTTATTGTAACATTTCATTAAAAGAGAACATAATCGGGACCAAATTCTATCTCGTATGTCAACACTTGAACTGTTCTTCTTTCGTATATTATAATATAAATGAAATACTACACATAGTTATTCTGTTCTCGTTACTTGACCATTTTTCCCAAAACTGTTCCTATAATTGACATAAAACCAGAATTAGAAAGACCAGTTATGTCAGAATAATTTATCCTCATCTGTAAATGATACGTGTATCAGTACCAGTCATTTTCAGTACTTTACTAACGTACATTATACTGTCGTACCTCAACATGATTCACCTACATAAGATGCCACTCTGAAAGCGTACGGAGCTGGGCTACAAGTCAGTAGGCACACAGCGGGTCATATTAACTTCTCAGGGGAGGCCGCCCCAAGTAGAATTTCTAGAACGAGTCACCGACAGCTGCGGAGGTCAGTGCCATTTGGTCACACAAGCCTTTGCGTTGAAGAGCAGCCCCTGCGTACCGCACGTCAGGAGCCACAACGCGGATACGATCTCCAGTAGTGTAGGGCCTGTGGAAGAGGCTGTTTCAACAAGGAGAGTGTGTTAGGAGGAAATGTTGGCGAGACTCGGAGGAACGATCTTGATGAACAGAACGTAGAAACCAAAGCATCTTCGAAATACATCGACTGCTGTTTTTTTTTTTTTTTTGAAAACAATTCAGTGTCTTCACCTTGAAAAAGTGACGAATGATTTTATTTCTCTTATTAGACTCTCTAAGATTTCATTATTTGTATGCTCTAGTGCATCTGTTGCTATTATTCTAGAAGTCGTACAAAACAATACATGATCTTCCCCTCATCCCAAGATAGTTACGTTACCCCAGGGATAATTTGGTTCCTATCATCTGTGCACACAGCATTCTTGACTTTGCCACGCCGGCCGGTGTGGCCGAGCGGTTCTAGGCTCTGCAGTCTGGAACCGCGCTACCGCTACGGTCGCAGGTAGAATCCTGTCTCGGGCATGGATGTGTGTGATGTCCTTAGGTTAGTTGGGTTTAAGTAGTTCTGAGTTCTAGGGGACTGATGACCGCAGAAGTTAAGTCCCATAGTGCTCAGAGCCATTTGACTTTGCCACACAGCAACAGGTACATAATTATTTCAGCACCGATACATCAGGTGAAGTCTTACATACTGCATGTGGATACGAATCGTCTAATACGCCACGCCACGTCACGACATGCACATCACTGTGTCGGAAATGCTGTACCGATTGTTATGTCGTATGTTTGTTGCTCGTTTCTAACAAATGAAGATGTAACTGGAACAGGACTGATCGCTTTTCCCATTTCCTACAATAACACAATATATAAAAGCAGTGGAAATTTTAGGAATAAACGTTGCTGTTTTTTAAAAGAGTTTTCTTTAGGAAACAAAAATTTTTGAACTGTTGCTATAGTAAATTGATACACCGTTTTTTAACCCGGTTATTAGTAAATAAATAAAAAAATACCTGTTATAACCGAGACAAACTAATACCGAAAAATATCTGTTACTCTGAAATAAAATACTGAGATCGAGTTTAACCTGTCGGTTTTTCCCATCCCTACTGTTAAGGATGTCCTAAACATCCGGTTTCTGCTGTTGGTTACAGGCTGTGCTGCCTATACGACAAAAGCGGGAGCAAGACTTACAGAATTATATCCCAGTATGGCCCATTGCACCTCTCCTGCCCATGGCCTGTACTGCCTAGCGGAGAAAGTGCTAAATAATTTTCCTAAAGTTAACGGTATTATTTCTATTGTTAAGAAAATACTTCTCAAAACTCCTACACTGATTCAGTCCAGCATTCCTCGCCCACCTACACACCTGAACCGATACTTACACGTTGGTGCACCTGGCTCATGGCATCTTTATACCATCGAACATTACCATAAAGTCAATGAGGTGATAGACACATTCGTCTCTAGTGAATCAAATTTTATTGTAAAAGCAAATACGATCCTTAAGAATTAGAAGAATGCAGCATCCTTGGCACTTTTAAGACTCACTTCCAGTGTACAGCTGTTGCAATTCGACACATAGAGTCACCATCTCTACCAGTGAAAGATGCTGTAGGCGTGATCTCTGAGGTGCCGACGTATCTGGAGGAAATACGTGGTACATGGGATAAAGCATCCGTCATTAAATTAAGGAATGTTCTTCCGAATAATCCCTGGTATGAAGATATGAAAAATGTGTCCGCTCTTAGTCGGTGGGAGAAGTTCTAATGTGGATGGCACTGAGGTTACGAGGTTAAGAGCAATTGCGTCGATGAAATACGCAGCAGTGATATCTTCTGTAGCAGAGATCTTTCTCAGCCTACGAGAGTGCACTAAGAGACAAAAGAAACAATACCACTTCATAGAACTTAGATGTGTGGTTATTTTTTAATACAAAAACGAAACGTAACGTAAAATTACACATTGGTTGTAGCGTTAGGTCACGGACTGTGGTCATCCATAGGGATATACACTGAAGAGCCAAAGAAACTGGTACACCTACTTAGTATCGTGTAGGGCCCCTGCACGCAGAAGTGCCACAACACGAAGTCGTGTGGACTCAAGTAATATCTGAAGTAGTGCTGGCGAGAACTGATACCATGAATCCTGCAGGGCTGTCCATAAGTCCGTAAGAGTACGAGGGGATTGAATTCTCTTCTGAGCAGCACTTTACAGAGGCATTCCTGATATACTCAATAATGTCCATTGAGCCGTGTGCGGCTCGCGTTGATGCCGTTCATAGCTTGGCATCTTGTAATATCAATAGTGGAGACTCGTTTTCACTGGGGCCACTACGTTTGCTCGTCTTGTCAGCAGCAGAGCTTATCGGTAGCGCGTACTGTGGTACCATCCTTGGAGCGCCCTCTAGTATTTCCGGGTCGTTGTGTGTCGAGAAAGTTGAGTTGAGACGGGGCAGCAGTGAGGTCCGAACAGCAAAGTACTCACCCGACCTCTGGCGACGCACATGCACTGTCCGACGGAAGGATGTGGTCGCGAAGTACTCACCCGACCTCTGGCGACGCACATGCACTGTCCGACGGAAGGATGTGGTCGCGAGAGTGCACGACCACGTCAAGGACCGGATTCAGCGAGTTTTAGTTTAATGGACCTTGATATTCGAGTAGTGCAACTTTCACTTGTGTGTATGTGGCCACCTATCGAAGTGACCTCATGGCAATAAGTTGTCAGTCGACGATTTATGCTGGGATCTTTCCCGTGCCTGACTTGAGTGGGGACGACCGTTGGTTGGTCGTTCGGTCGGTCGTCGCAGTGGAAGATGTGCATTTGGTCTTTCGACCACTTCTAGCTTCTCTGTGTTTGTGCCGACTTATAATTCGTCCTTGTTGTTTCACAGTGACTGGTTTTAGTATTGTGAGTTATTGATGGATTTGTTTCCCGGATCTGTGTCTATCTTGTGGTTGAATGAGCAGTTATTTTAATGCTGTCTCCGTACTGGACTTAGAGGCAAACGGACATCAGTTCAGTTGTGGCGCAGCAACGAGCAGGTCCGTGAAGCGAGAGGAGCAAGCCGGGACCGCTGGCGGCGTGGTGCCACTACCGGATCGAGGAGGGGTAGCTGCGACAGCGATGACTTCGTTGCACACCGAACCCTGGACGTTTAAGTTGGAGAGTTAACTGCTAATGCAACCTCGACTATTCTGAGATCTCCACTTTGGTCGTCGGGTTGTTGCTCCCAGGGCCGTTGAGCCTGGTGGCAACGAGTGAAGCGTTTTGTAGAGGTGAAATATTGCAGCCGTCATTCTCTATTTGTTATTCATCATTGAATTTAGTGTTATTCTTATTAGTGAATTGCAACCAGCGTATTTTCTGCCTTGTGGCCGCTAACGCTCCTGTTACCTCTCCTGGAGGTTAGCATACTTTTCCGGCAGTGTACCTTGCCTCGTAGTGTTGATGCTCTCCGACACGGCGTGTAGTTCAACAGCCTCATATATTGTACTGTGCTTATTTTTGGGAGATCTATCTTGGTTCTAGTGTTTCCTTCGGCCTTGGGTGTTTTCTGAAGGCGTAGTGCTGTCTGTCTCATCGCCCTTGCCTAAAAAAAACCATCGTTGTACCGCTGATCGAACGTTAGGAAGATTGGTTAGTCGGTTGGTCGGCGCTTCAGTTGCCCCTAGTTTGAGTTGCCATCCTGTTACATGAGTAAAACTCTTGGCTGCTTGTCTCACTTTACCTTATGTTTGAGTTACCTTCTCAGGCCGACCCTTCGAATACTTGCTGAGAAACGCTTGTCCTGATTCCTTAGATTGTGATGTTTGTTTTAAAGATATTTGTAATATCCTAATTGAGACCTGCAGCCGTTTGTGATTGCAATTGTGCAGCCTTCAGCCGAGCAATAATTACACTTCTTTTTTAACAAGGCCTTCAGTCATGTTACAAGAAGTGTTTTTTTAAGTAAACTTGTTTTAAAGGCAAGGCGTTTGTTGAGATGTGTGTTTTTTGGAATAGTTCTTCTGACTTCTAATTCAGGCGTTAACTCATTTGTTATTTGAAATTGTTTGTGGCCTTCAGCCAAGTAATAACTTCACTTTTTTATAATAATGCCTTCAGCCGTGTTACGGTTTGTTTTAAAACGAAGTATTTATCTTAATATGTGTTATTTGGAATTATTCTTCTGACTTTTAATTCCGGCCTTCAGCTGTGTGCTCTTTGAGGGTATTATTTGGGGCCTTTGTCCCTAAAATTGTGGAGTTTTTAGTGATAAGGTCTTCAGCCGGCATACAGTCAATTGCGTTGTTTTATAACAGATTGTTTTAAAATTTTAATGTTTTTAAATAAGGTTTACGTATTTGTTGTGGAACCGAGAGCAACTGATTATGCCCCGTCCACAGTCGTAACCTCATTCAGCCCCATCCTGAGAAACCTGCTCTCATTCGCGTCTGGAGAGTTTTGTGGCCAGCGGAAGTGTTGAAACTCAGCAGAGTGTTGCTGGAGCCACTCTGTAGCAATTCTGGTCGTGTGGGGTATCGAATTGTCCTGCTGGAATTATCCACGTCCGTCGTCATGCACAGTGGACATGATGGATTCAGGTGATCCGATGGGTTGCTTACATACGTGTCACCTGTCAGAGTCGTATCTAGACATATCACCGGCCCCGTATCACTCCAACTGTACACGTCCATTACGGAGCCTCTACCAGCTTAAAGAGTCCCGTGCTGACATGCAGCGTCTAAGGATGCATGAGATTATCTCCATATCCGTACACGTCTATCTGCTCGATACAATTTGAAATGAGACTCGTCCGACCAGGCAACATGTCTCCAGTCATCAACAGTTCAATTTCGGTGTTGACGGGCCAGGCAAGGCGTACAACTTTTTGTCATGCAGTCATGAAGGGTACATATGTGGGCCTTCGGCCCCGAAAGCCCATATCGATGATGTTTCTTTGAATGGTTCGCACGCTGACACATGTTGATGGTCCAGCATTGAAATCTGCAGCAATTTCCAGAAGGGTTGCACTTCTGTAAGTTGAACGATTCTCTTCAGTCATCGTTGGTTCCGTTCTTGCAGAATCTTTTTCCGGCTGCAGCGATGCCGGAGGTTTGATGTTTTACCAGATTCCCGATATTTTCATTACACTCGTTCAAATTCACTTAAACCTTTATAGTCTGCCATTGAAGCTGCATTAATCGATCTAACAACTACGCAAGACACTTGTTGTCTTATATAGGCAGTGGTGACCGCATCGCCGTATTCTGCCTGTTTACATACTTCTGTATTTGAATACGCTTGCCTACACCAGTTTCTTTGGCTCTTCAGTATACATCAAGTTAATATTTTTATGCGACTCACACATGAAAATAATTTTCCAGTAAAAGACTTTTCATTGAAATGTTATAAAAAGAGAAAATATCCGCAGCACGGATAAATATTTCAAATGTTTTAGCAGTTTTGGGTGCCGGTAGAGGGAACAGCTATTTGCTCATGTTCCACACAGAACTGAAATAACTGTGTCAAAGTTACAAAAAAAAAAAAATTCTTTCTTAATATTAGTGTTCATTATGTTTCTCATGAAAGACTCGAAAACGGATAAAACAGTTTGTTTGAACATAAAATGGATATTTCAAGAACATTAAGGGCTAAACCCATTTTATAAAAGCGTAAAATTCCAATCGCAGGTTGCGACCCATAATGTTGACGTTTTGTGTTTATGATCTAGCCGACAATAGGAAGTGCAGACTTAAACTCTTTTGTTATGAAGCAGGTAGCAGATGTCAGTTCATTGATAGCATAATCAGAAAATAAAATCCTGATTAGATACTTTTTACGAAACAAGATCGGAAGTTAATCACTCGTATTCTACCTGACAGCTGAATGTCAGCTGCTGCATCAACCTGAAAGGACTGAAATCTATGTAGATAGCATTGAAAGCACTTCTTCCATAAACCTGTTCGTCAACATGCTAGGGGCATTCGTAAATACACAACAATGAATATTGTAATTAATAAATTTTCTTTTTTCTTTTCATTCTTAAATTTTTTTATTATTTTCTGGAACCTGGGCACCTCTTGTTTCCGGTGTCCCGAAGGTTCTGTCCCTGTTCTCTGTGCTTATTTTTGTTAATGTCTTCTGAGGAGACAATAAAGAGGCGAGAGATGTTTGCAAAATGCTGTTCATAGCTCGTGTAGGTATAGCGTCTTTCATTAGTAATCAAAGCGTCTTCGCGCTTGGACTCGAACCCCATCACCGCTCAAATTTTGAATAAAAGCCATCGGCAATGGCTGCCGAACACTGTAGGCAGAAGAAGTCAACCTCGTTCAGCCAACGGCCTTGTAAAAGATGGCGGAGGAGCGGATAAAAGTTCAGGGCACTGTATTACCCCAGCAGTGGGAAACTGCCCCTAAAGGGGGAAGAATTAACAATGATCAACGGCATGAGGATGCCGAAGGCAACCATCCTATTAAAGAAAATATATGTATCCACAAAGTCATGTGGCCTGTAATAGAAAAAGTATCATGATGATCTCTCCATTGGCAAAAGATTCTGGAATAGTTCCGCATAGGGTTTTCAGAAGGGGAGACTGCCAAGGGGAAGGTGCTGCTCTCACACTGGACGATTCTGTGATCGTGGATCCTCTCGATCTCCCCTATTAAATCTACCCGGTTACAGTCCTATACTGATGAACATTATACGAGGATTAGTCCAACGAGGTCTTGTAAGCAATGAATTATATCAATTAAATAGTCTACATTTCCTATGGATTCTTCCATTAAATCTGTCTGGCGTCTAGCTTGCAACGGAGCTCTTTCGTGAGGTAGTTTGCTCTCAAATCACCCATAGATTTCCAGTGACTAATAGACAGTACTGTAAACAACTGTTCTTTCTGCCTATTCATGAGGAGTATGTGATGCTAGTTTGTGTTGAAGGCTAACAGTAAGTCATTCCTCCAACGCGTATCATTACAACGCTATGTCGTTGTTGCCTCTTAAGAGTGTACCACAGTTTCGTGCACAGATATCCTCATGAGGCTTCCGACGCTGTAAACCAGGTCGTATGTATATAACACGAATAGTAGCAGCACTATAGCACCCCCATGAGGCAGTCCCGGTGCTATCGTCAGATCTGGCAATTTCTTCTCGGCGCGGAGGAATAGAATCTTTCGAGCGATGGATTATTGCAGAATTCCCTTTGATAGCAAAAGAGAAGATTTACCATCTCTGTAAACGCCATAATACGTTAATGTAAAATATTCGTATTAATTTAGCAACATATTCACGGTAGTGAGGTCTCAAATGTGTTGTGATCCCAGGAAACTTTTCGCACAGCTGCATGTCACACACCTGCGTTTATTCGTTCTTCAGCTCCGGAAAAATACACTGTCCAGCCCGATCGGCTGTGTGTTTTTCTCTAAGACTACAGAAAGATACGAACTTCAGACTGTCATTCAGATTTATAATTGAAAGTTGTTAATACCTATCGCTCTTCTTGGCTTTTTGACAGAAGTGTGTAGAGAATAGTGAACGTAGTAGGGAGTCTGCTACTGGGCTCTAAACTTCACCAAGTGAAAACAGCCGGAACAATACCAATTATGGGCGAGAGAATTCCGAAAGCTGAACTAAAGTGGACACATTTCGATTCTTTTTTTTTTTTAAGTGATGCATTTTTGGATGTTGCACTGCACACCCGAAAATAAACGGCAGTTCCTCTAGTTTAGATCCTCTTCATGCAAGCCTTGAAAATGCCAAAAAACACAGTGTGTCGGCTAAGAAAATACAACTATATTTTCGAATCGAAAGAGGGTCTTACTGTGGGATGTCGTGTGTCCTATAATCGCAACTAACATGCGACTAGTCACACAGATAGTTCAGAACCAGAGAAGAGAGATATGCAGCTAGAGTGTAACACTTTACCATGACAAAGCCCAAGTAGATGGCGCATGTGAAATGGTCGCAGGACGGTAACAAGTTGCACATAACGTCACCAGTGCATTAGTCATACAATCCAAAGTTAGCACTCACTATCAACGGGTGATTTTCTAAATTGAGAGAAAGTGTGGCTGTAAAGCTCTTCAGTGACGATGGTCCAGTAAATATTCCCTCACTTTCTGCTGAAAATCGTGTAACGAAATAGCGAATATGTAGGAAAATGTACGCATTTGCAAATTAAAAACATATATTAATAACTTGTAACACTTTATTCTTAAATTTGTAAACGAATTTGATATCTTATATTTGTGGGTTAACTAGTATACATAATCGGCTAAGCATCACTTTTGGTCCAGCAGCGGTCATTGCTGAAGTGAGTGATATAACACGAGCTTACAAGGAAGGAAGATTAGTGTTTATTGTCCAGTCGACACCTAGGTCATTAGACACGGAAAGTAAGCTTTGGTTAGGGAAGGGTGGGGAATGAAATCCTCTGTGTCCTTTTTGAAGGAACCATCCTGGTGCTTGCCTTAAGCGACTTAGCGAAATCGCAGGTTACATAATTAAGGTTGTATTGTATTGTACTGTACTGTATGTTAACCGGGGGTCTATAAACGACGGAGAGGCTCCGTCCCCGCCGCAGCCGCAGTGGTCCACAAACCCCACGACAACTACCGCAGTCCACTTCACCCCTTCGCAGCCCCACAGCGAGCCACTCTTTCAGAGTCATTGTGCGGTTCGGCCCCCGGTTGACCCCCCCCCCCCCCCAGGGAACGTCTCACACCAGACGAGTGCAACCCCTGTGTTTGCGTGGTAGAATAATGGTGGTGGACGCGTACGTGGAGAACTTGTTTCCGCAGCAATCGCCGACATAGTGTAGCTAGGCGGAATAAGGGGAACCTGCCCGCATTCGCCGAGGCAGATGGATAACCGCCTAAAACCATCCACAGACTGGCCGGCTCACCGGACCTCGACACAAGTACGCCGGGCGGACTCGTGCCGGGGACCAGGCGCTCCTTCCCAATCCAGAAAGCCGTGCCTTAGACCGCACAGCTAACCGGGCGGGCTAATTAAGATCGGTCGAACAGGGATTTGAATCGTCGTCGTCCTGAATGCGACTGCAATGTGCGAGCCACCACACCACCTTGCTCGGCGTGATTTTAGAGGTCGAAGTAACTTATCAGTATGTCTCTCATATCAGTCAGTACGAGAAGATAAGAAAAGGGAACCAACGTAAGTTATCCTAAATTGATTCAAGGGCACAGAATAGAATATATTATTCTTTTGTTGCCTGTTTCACCATTAATATTATCAATAAGCGAATGAATGGCTGTCTTTCATTCGTCTATCAAAACGTCTTTGTGTTCAACGTCAGATAACTACTTTCCAATTAATTTCGCACTATGTATTAGAGTACAGTTTTTATTATGTTTAACTCTGTAATGAATCACTCTTTTTTTTTGTAATTGCTTAATCATATTGATGGGCAACGGCCTTGCCGCAGTGGATACACTGGTTCCAGTGAGATCACCGAAGTTAAGCGCTGTCGTGCGTGGTCGGCCCTTGGATGGGTGACCATCCTGGCCGCCATGCGCTGTTGCCATTTTTCGGGTGCACTCAGCCTCGTGCTGACAATTGAGGAGCTACTCGACCGAATAGTAGCGGTTTCGGTCAGGAATACCATCTTGCGACCAGGAATGCTGTGTGCTGACCGCACGCCCCTCCTATCCGCATCCTCCACCGAGGATGACACGGCGGTCGGATGGTCCCGGTAGGCCACTCGTGGCCTGAGGACGGAGTGCTTTAATCATATTGATGCAGAGTAACGTCACGCCTTTCCCCACCATTGAAAACTTGGTCCACGTAAAGGGTGTTCCAAAAGGTACTCTACAACTTCCATGTCATGTAAGTCGACCTGTGATTAACTTAGAGGGAAAAAAAAGTTTGTCTGATGCACCCACTGAAAATGCCTTTTGTAGTTCCTTAATCAAGATCAGTTCAAACCCATTTCTCCATGTCAGTGTCGACTGTGTCAATAGCTGCCGCTTTTATAGACGTCAGATCAGTAACATAATTTGCTGCGAGTCTTCGTAACAACTGCAGTACATACGGAAGCATACAAGATTATTTTCAAAGTACTCGGTGTACTGTAGAATGAGAGATTCGCAGTTGGTTTGATGCCTTACGAACAGACATCTTCGCGCGCTGGAACACCTATCAAATTCCCTCCGAAACATCGTCGCTTCTCCTTGGTGTACCTTCAAGATCCACACTTCCCGTTTCCATGAAGTTCCTGTGACATTTTCTTATGCATGGTCGAGAGAATTGTAGTTTCTTGTGTCGCATTTTGAATTTTCTTTTAATTTGATTGTGTGACTTCTTTTCCGTAACAAAGTCACAAACTGTATGTTTTCCAGTATAGACTTTATTCTTCGATTCATTAATGATGCTCCAACCACCCTGTAAAAGGCAACAAAACCTTTTTCAGTTGTGTTGTTCTTGTAACCGGGAAATACAAAACGTTTATTTATTCAACCAGAAAAGAAAATTCTTTTTGAGTTGACGCATCAGTCAAACATTTCGAACACTTTACTTTTTGAGATATGAGTTGAGTTACATGACACTGAAGTGGTAAGGCATCTTTTGGAACACCGTGTATAACTTCCTAATATGATCGAAACAATTAATAATTAGTAGTTAATCAACAGATTCGCCATAAATATATGAGCCATAGAGGCCTGCTCACGAATCGAGCCATGACATAGGTCACACAAAGATGATAAGATATTAAAAAAACCAAAACGAAAAGTATTAATAAGAAAGATACACTAAAATATTTACGATAAATAATGCATTTCACAATAGAAGACAAAATATTGGCGAGGAACTCCTACACTGAATAAACGGTTCTTGCCCCACAGAAGTATTTCTAGTAACTTTTGAAAAATACACTCCTGGAAATGGAAAAAAGAACACATTGACACCGGTGTGTCAGACCCACCATACTTGCTCCGGACACTGCGAGAGGGCTGTATAAGCAATGATCACACGCATGGCACAGCGGACACACCAGGAACCGCGGTGTTGGCCGTCGAATGGCGCTAGCTGCGCAGCATTTGTGCACCGCCGCTGTCAGTGTCAGCCAGTTTGCCGTGGCATACGGAGCTCCATCGCAGTCTTTAACACTGGTAGCATGCCGCGACAGCGTGGACGTGAACCGTATGTGCAGTTGACGGACTTTGAGCGAGGGCGTATAGTGGGCATGCGGGAGGCCGGGTGGACGTACCGCCAAATTGCTCAACACGTGGGGCGTGAGATCTCCACAGTACATCGATGTTGTCGCCAGTGGTCGGCGGAAGGTGCACGTGCCCGTCGACCTGGGACCGGACCGCAGCGACGCACGGATGCACGCCAAGACCGTAGGATCCTACGCAGTGCCGTAGGGGACCGCACCGCCACTTCCCAGCAATTTAGGGACACTGTTGCTCCTGGGGTATCGGCGAGGACCATTCGCAACCGTCTCCATGAAGCTGGGCTACGGTCCCGCACACCGTTAGGCCGTCTTCCGCTCACGCCCCAACATCGTGCAGCCCGCCTCCAGTGGTGTCGCGACAGGCGTGAATGGAGGGACGAATGGAGACGTGTCGTCTTCAGCGATGAGAGTCGCTTCTGCCTTGGTGCCAATGATGGTCGTATGCGTGTTTGGCGCCGTGCAGGTGAGCGCCACAATCAGGACTGCATACGACCGAGGCACACAGGGCCAACACCCGGCATCATGGTGTGGGGAGCGATCTCCTACACTGGCCGTACACCACTGGTGATCGTCGAGGGGACACTGAATAGTGCACGGTACATCCAAACCGTCATCGAACCCATCGTTCTACCATTCCTAGACCGGCAAGGGAACTTGCTGTTCCAACAGGACAATGCACGTCCGCATGTATCCCGTGCCACCCAACGTGCTCTAGAAGGTGTAATTCAACTACCCTGGCCAGCAAAATCTCCGGATCTGTCCCCCATTGAGCATGTTTGGGACTGGATGAAGCGTCGTCTCACACGGTCTGCACGTCCAGCTCGAACGCTGGTCCAACTGAGGCGCCAGGTGGAAATGGCATGGCAAGCCGTTCCATAGGACTACATCCAGCATCTCTACGATCGTCTCCATGGGAGAATAGCAGCCTGCATTGCTGCGAAAGGTGGATATACACTGTACTAGTGCCGACATTGTGCATGCTCTGTTGCCTGTGTCTATGTGCCTGTGGTTCTGTCAGTGTGATCATGTGATGTATCTGACCCCAGGAATGTGTCAATAAAGTTTCCCCTTCCTGGGACAATGAATTCACGTTGTTCTTATTTCAATTTCCAGGAGTGTATTTTTTCCTTTTTTTTTTTTTTTACACAAGTTTTTCAGTTCTGCTTGAAACCTGTCGGAATATAAACATGCAAAACAGTGCACATCTTTCTGCAAACGTTCGAAGAATGGAAGCGGTCAGCGCTAGAAATTGCTAACCTTCAGTTTAGACAAGACTGATCTGATCGTGTTATCTGTTGTGTTTCCGAATGCTCCGCATATTGATAACAAGTATTTCCCTATCTACAGCTATGAAAATGTTTTCTATTGCATAATTTGCTTTGTCTTACTGTATTTATGATCTTATCTTTGAATTCAGCGAAACATATAACATGTAGTAACACAAAAAAGCCGCTGGTGGGGTATTATTTCCTTCTGCCGTCCACTTCAATTATTATCCAAGTATAGTTCTTTATTCCCCTGTACTTCACCGACTGAATGTGGAACTTCGTCGAAATGATTCTATTTTATTTATCACAGGTCCAGTGAGGGAATGCAAGTACATGAATGGCAGAGTTAGGTTTCACTGACACCCGAAGGGAGGCCTGAACAAAGTTTGAAGTAACAGCGGAGATCGTTCTGACTGGCCCTTTATGCTCTAAGATTCTATGTGAATGCAAAGAGTTGCTCAAACATAAAACTGGAGAGTAGAGTAAAGTGAAAGAATGCTGAGCAAAGAAGCGTTTGAGGTATAAAATATTATTACAGTACTCTGATGTTTGCCAGTTACATTGTAATTCTGTCAGAGAATGGACAGTTTCTTTAAAGGAGGATGGATTCTTTTGTGGTAAGTTCTATGGGACCAATCGGCTGAGGTCATCAGTCCAGAGGCTTACACACTACTTAACCTAAATTACGCTAAGGATAACACTCACAACACCCATGCCTAAGGGAAGACTCGAACCTCCGACGCTGGCCGCTGTGACCGAGCGCTTCTATTCGTTTCAGTCCGGAACCGTGCTGCTGCTACGGTCGCAGGTTCGAATTCTGTCTCGGGCATGGATCTGTGTGATGTCCTTACGTTAGTTAGGTTTAAGTAGTTCTAAATCTAGGGGACTGATGACCACAGATGTTAAGTTCCAAAGTGCTTAGAGCCATTTTTTTTAATCTCCGATGTGGGGAGCCGCGCGAACGAAAGGAGGATGTAAGACGAAGATAAAAAAGAAACCAGGATAACTGAATGTAATCTAATTAAATCAGATAATGCTAAGAGCATGAGATTATGAAACGAGGCACTTAAAGTAGTAGATGAGTTTTGCTATTTGGACAGCAAAATAACTGATGATTGCCGAAGTAGAGAGGATATAAATTGTGTACTGCCTGTGACAAGAAAAGCACATCTGAAAAAGAGAAATTTGTTAACATCAGATACAGATTTAAGTGTTAGGAAAACTTTTCTGAAGGTATTTATCTGGAGTGTAGCCCTGTTTGGACGTGAAACATGGAGGACAAACATTTAGTTAAAACAGAATAGAAGATTTCGAAATGTGGTGCTAAGCAAGACTACTGAAGATGAGATGGGTCGATCATGTAACAAATGAGGAAGTACCGAATAGAATTTGGGAGGCAAGAAATTTGTGACGCAACTTGACCAAAATAATGGATCGATTGTCGGAACATATTCTTATACATCAAGCGATCACCGCTTTAGTATTGGAGGAAATGTGACGGATAAAAACCGTAGATGGAGACCAAGATATGAATATAGTAAAAGATTCAAAAATGGTTCAAATGGCTCTGAGCACAATGGGACTCAACTGCTGAGGTCATTAGTCCCCTAGAACTTAGAACTAGTTAAACCTAACTAACCTAAGGACATCACACACATCCATGCCCGAGGCAGGATTCGAACCTGCGACCGTATCGGTCTCGCGGTTCCAGACTGCAGCGCCAGAACCGCGCGGCCACTTCGGCCGGCAGTAAAAGATTCACTAAGATGTAGGTTGCAGTAGTTATTCGGAGATGAAGATGCTAACACAGGATGGAGTGACATGGGAGCTGCTTCAAACTAGTCTTGGGACTGAAGACCACAAGTAACGACATCATTCAATCTTTGCATAAAAATTCAAAATATTTGATTTCAGAGGTTATCTGATCGTCTCGTAGTAGTAAAATTTCGATTCTGCAAGACTTTGGTATCATTAACTGTACGCTGCTGTTCATTTAAACTCTTGCTCGTTCTGAGTCCTAGTTACGAATATCTGGAATTTGCACAAGTTCGAAAATCGTTGAAATGGCTCTGAGCACTATGGGACTTAACTTGTAAGGTCATCAGCTCCCTAGAACTTAGAACTAGGTAAACCTCACTAAGCTAAGGACATCACACACATCCATGCCCGAGGCAGGATTCTAACCTGCGACCGTAGAGGTAGCGCGGTTCCAGACTGTAGTGCCTAGAACCGCTCGGCCACCCCAGCCGGCTTTGCACAAGTAATCTGATATTTTACACTAATACACTGTCCTGTAATTTATTGAAACATGTTACTGAACTCCTCTTATATCCTCATCGAAAATACGTCAGTGCGTAGATGGCGCTGTATCCACGTAACAGGCCGAAGTTCACCTGTGAGCGAATGTTCAGTGAAACTAACAGTCGAAAGATTTCAAAAGTTTGGAAGCAATGAGTAGCAGTGCCATCACACTCATCTCTTCATGGCCCTCATGAAACCATACGTGAATAATGCGAATTTGGGTTCACGTGGGCTTTTCTTACAGAATTGAATGTGGTTGCCGTGGAGAAGGTTGGTTTATCTATAAAAGAAATTTCCTTTACACCCAGTATTTTATTTTTTCCTTAGAGTTCCACTACATAAGTAGGTGAGTGATATACGACTTCAGTAGTCTGGGTGAGTTCCAATGGGCGTTTTAGAGCGGTTAGGCTGTTCTAAAGGATTTACGCATCCCGCTGTATTTCTTTTTCCCTAGTGTGTTACATACAACTCATCTGTCACAGCTCGCAACTCAGCAGAACCTCTCCCACAACAGTTCTTTCTTTATACTGAAATTTACAAATTTACATAAAAATTAACATTAGTGTATTCCAGAGTTACTCAATTCGAGAGATAGCCGCAGTTATTTTAGTTCACATTTACATGTACAATAGCTCGCATGCCCGACATTTGTTTACATGTGCTACAATTGCTTTTTTTTAAATTGCTTGCCCTGTTATTTGTGTAAGCCGCGCTCTATGCTGTGTTTACGTTCAGCTGCAACTACATACACTGTTCGTAACGGATGCGAGGTAAATACCACATTTTTTTCACCTACTTAACTTGGATATCGCACTACAAATGTCATCGCCTGAATATTCACAACAGCGTTATTGCCCACCACAGAAAACTAGCTTTTATTTACAACTGCAATGCTGTAATTTTTGTCAGAGAAGCCAAGCCTATATTAGTGGCGGGATCAACGTCTGTATTTCATCTCTCCTGTTTCAACGGAGTAATGGTCAAGGAAGTTTAAGTACCAGCTGGTAGTCACACAGAAAAAGAAATACGACAGGCATTTGATGTAAAGAAAATCCGAATGCCGAAGGAACGGCAAGTGCAGCCATTGAACAAAACAGTCTTTGTACTCTTTGTCTTTTCATCGCGAATCTTCCGCCTCGACATTGTCGTGGTTCACTAAAACGGATATAAAAGTCGTACACCATCTGAAAACAACATTTTAATATAACTATCTCTAAAATGTTCATATTAGCTTTATAAATTTCCAGAAATTTATTTTTCCAGATACATGAAACTCCCAACGTAAATCAAGCTCCAGTAATAGGTGTCTTGCGTTCTATTGTATGCATACGAACACTGTATGCACCCTCTGTTTTGTTTTCCTACGTACAATGGTGCGACAAAAGTCATGGGAGTCCGCTATGCACATATACAAATAACTGTAGTGTCGTATAAAAGGAAACGATCGGTTGGCGTCATTGGCCGGGAGGCCCCTCGCGGGGCAGGTCCGGCCGCCTTGGTGCAGGTGGGGATGAGATGATGATGAAGACAACACAACACCCAGTCCCTGAGCTGAGAAAATCTCCGACTCAGCCGGGAATGCAACCCGGGCCCATAGGACGGCAATCTGTCACGCTGAGCACTTAGCTATCGGGGCGGACAGTACCGCATACGCAAGACATAAAATGGCAATGCATTGGTGGAGCTGTGATTTCTACACAGGTGATTCATGTGAAAGGGTTTCCGATTCCGACTTGACTATGGCCGTACGACGGGATTTAACAGACACTGAACGCGGAATGGTAGTTAGACCTAGATGCATGGGAGGATAACAAGTTTCACGCAATACCTATCACCACGGACAGCGCGTTGGCTGACGGCCTTCACTTAACGACCGAGAGCAGTGGCGTTTTCTTAGAGTTGTCAGTGCTAACAGACAAGCAGCGCTGTGTGAAATAACAGCATAATTCAAAGCAGAGTGTACGACAAAAGTCCCTATTAGGACAGTGCGGCGAATTGTGGCGTTATTGTACACTCCTAGAAATTGAAATAAGAACACCGTGAATTCATTGTCCCAGGAAGGGGAAACTTTATTGACACATTCCTGGGGTCAGATACATCACATGATCACACTGACAGAACCACAGGCACATAGACACAGGCAACAGAGCATGCACAATGTCGGCACTGGTACAGTGTATATCCACCTTTCGCAGCAATGCAGGCTGCTATTCTCCCATGGAGACGATCGTAGAGATGCCGGATGTAGTCCTGTGGAACGGCTTGCCATGCCATTTCCACCTGGCGCCTCAGTTGGACCAGCGTTCGTGCTGGACGTGCAGACCGCGTGAGACGACGCTTCATCCAGTCCCAAACATGCTCAATGGGGGACAGATCCGGAAATCTTGCTGGCCAGGGTAGTTGACTTACACCTTCTAGAGCACGTTGGGTGGCACGGGATACATGCGGACGTGCATTGTCCTGTTGGAACAGCAAGTTCCCTTGCCGGTCTAGGAATGGTAGAACGATGGGTTCGATGACGGTTTGGATGTACCGTGCACTATTCAGTGTCCCCTCGACGATCACCAGTGGTGTACGGCCAGTGTAGGAGATCGCTCCCCACTCCATGATGCCGGGTGTTGGCCCTGTGTGCCTCGGTCGTATGCAGTCCTGATTGTGGCGCTCACCTGCACGGCGCCAAACACGCATACGACCATCATTGGCACCAAGGCAGAAGCGACTCTCATCGCTGAAGACGACACGTCTCCATTCGTCCCTCCATTCACGCCTGTCGCGACACCACTGGAGGCGGGCTGCACGATGTTGGGGCGTGAGCGGAAGACGGCCTAACGGTGTGCGGGACCGTAGCCCAGCTTCATGGAGACGGTTGCGAATGGTCCTCGCCGATACCCCAGGAGCAACAGTGTCCCTAATTTGCTGGGAAGTGGCGGTGCGGTCCCCTACGGCACTGCGTAGGATCCTACGGTCTTGGCGTGCATCCGTGCGTCGCTGCGGTCCGGTCCCAGGTCGACGGGCACGTGTACCTTCCGCCGCCCACTGGCGACAACAGCGATGTACTGTGGAGATCTCACGCCCCACGTGTTGAGCAATTCGGCGGTACGTCCACCCGGCCTCCCGCATGCCCACTATACGCCCTCGCTCAAAGTCCGTCAACTGCACATACGGTTCACGTCCACGCTGTCGCGGCATGCTACCAGTGTTAAAGACTGCGATGGAGCTCCGTATGCCACGGCAAACTGGCTGACACTGACAGCGGCGGTGCACAAATGCTGCGCAGCTAGCGCCATTCGACGGCCAACACCGCGGTTCCTGGTGTGTCCGCTGTGCCGTGCGTGTGATCATTGCTTGTACAGCCCTCTCGCAGTGTCCGGAGCAAGTATGGTGGGTCTGACACACCGGTGTCAATGTGTTCTTTTTTCCATTTCCAGGAGTGTACTATGGCAGCAGACGACCGATGCGAGTGCCGTAGCTATTACCACGACATCGTCTGCATCGCTTCTCCTGGGTTCGTGACAATATCGTTTGGACCCCAGACGACTGGAAAACCGTTGCCTCGTCAGATGACACCCAATTTCAGATGGTAAGAGCTGATAGGGTTCGAGCGTGGCACAGACCCCGCGAAGCCATGGACCTAAGTTGTCAACAAGGCACTGTGCAAGCTGGTGCTGGCTCCACAATGGTGTGATCTGATTTTACATGAAATGGAGTGGTCCTCTGGTCCAACTGGACCGATCGTTGACTGACAATGGCTATGTTCGGCTACTTGGAGGCCATTTTCTCAGTTCGTGATCATCACCTCCCCAACAAGGCTGCGTCATGCCATTGCGCCACTATCGTTCATGGTGGTTTCAAGAACATTCTGGACAGTTCGGGCGATTGATTTGGTCTCCTAGATCGCCCGACGAGAATCCCATCGAGCATCCATGGGGCAAAAGCGCGAGGTCGGTTAATGAACAACATCCTGCAACACTTTCGCGATTGTGGACAGATACAGAGGTAAGTATGGTTCATTATTTCTGCAGGGCACTTCCAAGGATGTGTTGAGTATAATCCACGTCGGGTTGCTGCACTATGCTGGGTAAAAGGAGGTCCGACACGATATTCCACGGCTTTTGTCACCGCAGTGAATTTTACTTCATACAACGTTTGGGAGTTGTTCTGTTGCGCACAAACCACCACAAGATTTTACCGGCCATCGTAGACAAACCAGGTGGCTCTGACTAAAGTGTCTCTCCATTTTTTACAAATGTTACCTTTGAGGTATCAGATAGTTCACTGAGAAACTAAGCAGTACTTCTCATTTCGGAAGCTGGGCCTCAGCTAAGGAAGGAATTTTATTTGCTTTCTTCTTTGAGATGCTTTAATGAATATCCCGAAGGAGACAGCTGTGTACTTTTTAAACGGAAAATGTAAGCTCTAAAGGCTAACTTTCGAAAATATAATGATCTGAAATATAATTAAGGAGTTGTTATCACTTCAAAATTAATTTTTTTCCTGCTTTGCCTATTAAGATAAACTTAGCTTCCTCGGTCTTGATTGACATCTCCCAACTGGCTTTAGTCTTATTACCTGGGTAGGTAATATTTCTTCGCCCATTCTTTCGAGATCTTCATTTCAGTTTCTCAAATTTTATAGTACTTTATTGAGGATATTAAATGTATTCAGTTCTGTACAAATTTCCGAATTTCGTAATTGTCGGCTCTTGTGCATCCCTTTATTGCTCTTAAAATTATCAACTCTGTTGCTTCTTGGCGGTTGCTTATTGCCCACGATTCACTTCCGTAAACAAGCGTTTGGCCTGTCGTTGTCTTATACAGTTCCATTGCTGTGCCATTTTTCGCTTTATTCTTTAGACTTATTTCTGTTGCTTCCCATACGTTCCTAAACTTTTCCAATTTCTTCCTTGTGTCTTTGTGATACTCAGTGTGAAGTCACAACCTAAATAATTAAGTAATTGTTCTTCTTTACTGTTCTACGGCTATTCACAATTTTTCGTAAATGACGTTTTTCGTTTTGTAATATTTTCTGAAATCATCAAATGGGACTCTTCACCATCCTTATTTGGTAAATGTATCTCCCTCCAGAAGTCACCTTCATTCTCCGTCAGTAATGTGGCATGGTCTGCATTAAAAAGGAAATTCTAACATATATTAAATAAATGAAATACTCGCTTTTGTACTGGACTGCCCCTATACAACGTATATCAACAGTTCCTCGTTTATGCCATACCAGAAGCTTTCCTATTCTTTCTGTACTTGAGGGCTTCCCTTATTTTAACGAGCTATACATTATAGTTCAATTCCATCCTCTGAAGAACGTTTATTCATATCAGAAGTTACTGTAATATTTTGGACATTTTGCTACTTCGAATGACAGTTACTCAAATAATTTATTTTCTCTTTGGCTAAGCATTTTCATTGTTTTATTAGCTGTCATTTGCTTTCAGAAAATATCATCTTCAGTTACAGTTATAAGTCCATCTAAATATTCTTGACGAGCTCGTTTCAGTATCCCACTTTCTGCACTTCTGTCTTGTTTGTAAAACAGATTATTTTCTTCTGTTGAGTCATTGCTATACTTAAGATAACCTTCTTACGTTTTCCTTTGTCATTTTGTCTACTTCTGGCAAACAAATTTTTTACTCTTTCTTCCCTCTTATAATTCTCTTTTTTCCTAAGGCTTCTCTACTTGCATCCGCTATTTCTTCCACTTCTTTTTTCTGCTCCAGTTCATTCAGTTGATATGATTTATGGATTTCTTCCTTCATCTTTTCTCCTGTCAACTATGTTTCTATCTCCATTTGATGTACGTAACTGTATGAGTTACTGTGTCATGGAACCGTTTTCCCTATGTTCTACAGATGGGTAACCTAAAGATTCTTATAGCCGTTCTAACACATATCGCTCAGTAGTACGAGACGTCCCGTAAAAACGACAGCTGAAGATTATGTCAATATAATAAACGACATATTGTCGGACAGTTATTTTTTGAAATAGAAAATACTAAAGCCGTTTTAATTGAATATCTGTTCGATACACTGCACGGGTAAATGATTTTGAACGCTTTTTCTTAGATAGGTGTCACAGTTCCTGACAAATGACAGATGACCAAGATTATAGTTAGTTGAACGCGCACATAAAATTTATTCGACATATTATAATTCACATACAAGTTTGTTTACAGATTATTAATTCATTTTGGGTTATGAATGCACGATGTCCATTCACAGATGAAAATCTGTCAAGAGGAAGGTCGTTTATCAGCATTCTATTGAACCTTATCTTTTACGTACGATAATGTTAATGCATTAGCCTGTTTACTTATGGAACCGAGATCATGTATCCACTGAGGCGAAAGCTAAATGTCAGCACGAAGTACTTACAACTGGACAGACAGATAAGCTTCGCCGCCCTGTAACTACCTCGCGACAAGGAATAGAAAGTTGCCGTTCCGTTATTAATTTGACGGACAAGGCGATTGACGATGCTAAATGGGCTGTCGCAGCGAAAGGTAAGACTTACCGCAAACGCCAAGAACTGTACCCGTACCAGCCCTCATCAGTGCCATTAAATAAACTTTGCGGTCCGTTTTATAGTGTTTCCACGGTTGATGACCGGCAGGAGGCTTGTCTTACGAATGTCTCTGCCCACAACGAAGTAATATCTCCGTTGACGAGACACAGGCCCTATGAAGACGTTGTGAAGATTCGGACTCAGCTGTTCTCCTTGGCAGTAAAGTAAATGCCACCGTTTTAGTATCACGTGAGACGTACTGTTGTAAGATGTACACTCCGTCGGACGTTTCTACCTAACGCTAGGACAACGAGGACCTCGCGCCGAAGGTTCGAGACCTCGCTCGTGCATGGGTGTGTGTGTTGCTTTTGGCATAAGTTAGTTTATGCATTGTGTAAGACTAGGGACCTATGACCTTAGCACCCCCTTAGGAGTTCACCCACATCTGAACATTTTGAAAATTTTTTTGACCATGAAGACACTACGATCTCGATTGTTTGCAGGACTCCACAGCTCCTGGATGCGTTCTCCTTACCTAAAGATGTTGTGAGCAAATTAAAAAGTCAGTGTGCGATTTCACCGTGTTTTTATGGGTTTTAGAAGTAGGTACAACAAGGATGTGTGCCTACCACCAATTTCAACTCACGCGTCTCCTACATATAACGTGACTGAAGATTAAGCCTCTCTCTTGAGACTTCTTTTTTGAAAATTTCCACATTATATCTTATACTTACCATATTTACTATAAATTTTGAGGAGAAGAAAGAGGAATGGTTCAAATCCATGGTCTTCTACATGGATACTCTGCAAATCACATTTAAGTGCCTTGCAGAGGGTTCATCGAACCACCTTCACAATTCTCTGTTATTACAATCTCATACAGCGCGCGGAAAGAACGAATTTCCCTTTAGATAGTAAGGAGAAAGTTTGGAATTTCATGAGAAGATTCCGTCGCAACGAAAAATGCCTTTGTTTCAATGACGTCCAGTCCAAATCCTGTAGCATTTCAGTGACACTTGGTTCTGAGCACTATGGGACTTAACATCTGAGGTCATAAGTCCCCTAGAACTTAGAACTACTTAAACCTAAGTAACCTAAGGACATCACACACATCCATGCCCGAGGCAGGATTCGAACCTGCGACCGTAGCGGTCACGCGGTTCCAGACTGAAGCGCCTAGAACCGCACGGCCACCACGGCCGGCCTCAGTGACACTCTCTCCCATATTTCACGATAGTACAAAACGTCCTGCCCTTCTTTGAATTTTTCCAATGTACTCCGTGAATTCAATCTGGTAAGAATTCACACCGCAAGGCAGTATTCTAAAAGAGGACGGACAAGCTTAATGAAGACAGTCTCCTTAGTACATCTGTTACATTTTGTAAGTGTCCTGCCAATAAAAAGCAATCTTTGGTTAGCCTTCCCCACAATATTTTCTATGTTTTCCTTCCAATTCAGGTGGTTCGTAATTGTAATTCCTAGGTATTTAGTTGAATTTACGGCCTTTAGATTTGACTGATTTATCGTGTAACCGAAGTTTAACGGATTCCTTTTAACACTCATGTGGATGACCTCACACTTTTCGTTATTTAGAGTCAACTGCCAATTTTCGCACCATTCGGATATCTTTTGTAAATCGTTCTGTAATTTGTTTTGATGACTGTATTAGTCGATAAACGACAGCGTCATCTGCAAACAACCTAAGATGGCTGCTCAGATTGTCTCCCAAATCGTTTATGTAGATAAGGAGCAGCAAAGGACCTGTAACAGTACTTTGCGGAACGCCGGAAATCACTTTGTTTTACTCGATGATTTACCGTCAATTACTTCATATCGTCCGTAACGGATCTCTCCTCTAACGTACACTGGGGTGACAAAAGTCACGAAGTACCTCCTGATATCGTGTCTGAGCTCCTTTTCCAGCAGTTCCATGTGGCGTGGACTCGGCAAGTTGTCGGAGGACCCTGCAGAAATAATGAGCCATGCTGCCTCTATAGCTGTCCATAATTGCGAAGGTGTTCCTGGTCCGGGGTGTGTTTGCACGAACTGTACTCTCGAGTATGTCACACAGGTGTTTGATGGGATTGATGCCGGGCGATCTGGATGGCCAAATGATTTGCTCGAACTGTCCAGAATTTTCTCCACACCAATCTCGAATAATTGTGGCACGGTAACACGACGTGTTGTCATCCATAAAATGAAGCACTTGAATGGCAGCGGCAGCGAATGGTGTACAAGTAGCCGAACATAGCAACTTCCTGTGTATGATCGCTTCAGTTGGACCAAAGAACTCTTCCCATAATGGAGATAGTACCAAGTGCCTCGATTACAGCTTGGGTCCATGGATTCGTGGGGTCTGCGCCACACTCGAACCGTAACTACAGTTGTTACCAAATGAAATCCAGATTGATGTGATCAGGCGACGGTTTTCCAGTCATCTAGGATCAAAGCGATATGGTCACAAGCCCAGGAGATGCGATGCAAGCGATGTCGTACTATTAGCAAACACATTCGCGTCGGTTGTCTGCTGCCACAGCCATTAACGCCGTTGTACGTCCCGCATAGATTTCTACTGTTATTTCACGCAGTTTTGCTTATCTATTAGCACTGATAACCCTACGCAAACGCCTCTGTTCTTGGTCGTTAAGTGAAGGCCGTCGACCTGCGTTGCCAATCATATGAAGATTCGCATGTATGTCATTCTTACAAGGGAACCTCCCCATCGCACCCCCCTCAGATTTGGTTATAAATTGACACAGTGGATAGGTCTTGAAAAACTGAACACAGATCAATCGAGAAAACAGGAAGATGTTGTGTGGAACTATGAAAAAATAAGGAAAATATACAAACTAAGTAGTTCATGTGCAAGATAAGCAACATAAAGGACAATAATAGCTGATGTGCGCCGTGGTCTCGTGGTTAGAGTCAGCAACTGCGGAGCGAAAGGTCCTTGGTTTGAATCCTCCCTCGAGTGAAAATTTTACTTTCTTTATTTTCGCAAAGTTACGATCTGTCCGTTCATTCATTGACGTCTCTGTTCACTGTAATAAGTTTAGTGTCTGTGTTTTGCGACCGCACCGCAAAACCGTGCGATTAGTAGACGAAAGGACGTACCTCTCCAATAGGAACCGAGAACATTTGATCGCAAGGTCATAGGTCAACCGATTCCTCCACAGGAAAACACGTCTGATATATTCTTTACGACACTGGTGACGGCATGTGCGTCAGATAACAGGAATATGTTGTCGACCCAACTAACTTGCACACTTGGCGAATGGGTAAAAATATTCTTATACCTTGCCCGATTTAGGTTTTCTTGTGGATGTGATAATCACTCCAAAAAAAGTGATGAAAACATAAGAGTTTGTCACATAAACTGCATCAAATGAATGCAACAGTTTCAGAGTCGCACAGTTTATCCTGTGCTCTGTCAAAACATATGTTTTTTACGTTTTCAAATGTTTCCGTGCGTAGACCGTCAAATTCTGTATATGTCCAAGCAAATCTGAACATGTCCTGGAATTTTGGAGAGCGAAGTTGATTATGTGTGAGTGCCTGAACTTTGATAATTATCTGAAAATAAAAAATTAAAACTTTCACCCGAGAGAAGATTTGAACCAAGGACCTCTCGTTCCGCAGCTGTTTACGCTAATCACGGGACCACGGCGCTCGTCAGCTCACACTCTCCTTTATGTTGCCTATCTTGCGCATGGACTACTCAGTTTGTATATGTTGCTTATTTTTTTCATAGTTCCACACAACTTCTTCCTGTTTTCTCGACTGATCTGTGTTCAGTTTTTCAAGGCCTATCCCTGTGCCAAGTTATAACTAAATCTGTGAGGGGTGCGATGGGGAGGTTCCCTTGTTAGACTGTATCTTATTTGATCTATGTTTCAAATAATATGTTCATCTATCGGACTGAAACAGTTGCCAAGATGAGATATTCCTCATTTATTTATATAGTTCCGATATCCGCAATCATTGTACGCCACACTGAATTCCTTCTTCGCTAAAAACGGTACTGCATTGTGCGACCGTTCATTAGGAAGTCCAATATATTAAGCGTCTCCTTCCAAGTATCTGACTGCTGATGGCAGCACACAATGAAGCTGAGTACATTACACACATGTTTAGAAGAAGGAGTAAAGATACACATTAGCCGGACGAAAGCCTACCGTACGCTCTCTGTTCGCTATGCTCTTAGCCTGTTGTTTAATCTTCATAAATTTTAATATAACGCTTAGGGTGAATATATTGCGAGATAAATATATAACTTGACTGCATGACTCAAGATACTGTTTTATATGATTAATAATTTTAGCTACCCATTGAAATTAAAGCACCGAAATCAAAAGAGTTTATTGTGTGAAAATCTGACTATGTTTGCAGGTACCAATCTCCGATACTGCTATATGTGTGTCAAATACCTTACCAGGCATCTTGACTTAAAACAAATACAGTTAACAGAATACTTCTACTACCCATTATTCTTAAACACTCGAGATCTGAATCCTACTTACTTTATCGTGTTCTACCAGAATTTCTTCCTTCACTAGGACCTAAGATGCTATTACTTCCACAATACAAATTTAAAGAAAAATTTATATCATGTCCCCACGGACCTATTGACTTAGAAGTACAGTGCCTGTGATAACTGGCCACGAGATACAAATGCCCTCTTTCGTGTTGGTCGCAGCGATAAATCTTGCTGCAGTTAACAGCGCCCTGTAATTCATCGACAGAGCACTAGGAAGTTATCCGTTATCTGTGAATGGATGAAATACAATGAAATTTACATGAGTGATGTAGGAACGAATGCATGGACTCGATTTGCTTTGTTCTTTAATTTGTGAGACATCACGGTGTATTTTCAGCGGTGGGTTGACATGAAGCCTTAAGCTGTTACTTCACGATCTCTTCTCTTCCTGGCGACGCTTTTCGTGTGATTAGGGAAATACGACACCAAATGTGGTCTCTGATTACCGTCGGGGTCAGAAAGCCTGCCTGTTCCCCACGAACTGCCAAAAGATCAGAATCCATTTCACATAATCTTTATAAATAAAGCAAATGAGGATGTTAGGAGATTAGATATTTTTATTTCGTCCGTCTCAGTTACTTTGATATAAAAATTTTTCTGCAGTAGTTAATGGTTCCGGGATGTCACGCACATTCTCAAAACACACACCTTGTTATTAACCGTAACTACCCATACATGACGGTGCCAAAATCCCAGACAGCTATTGTACAGGAAGGGATACGGTGGGCAACAGGCAAACTATTTGATATTAGCCTATCCTTCTGTTGTATTTGGCTGAGACAATTACAAGTTTGGTTGTGTCAGTCATGTGAAATAGAGGTATAGGCTAATATCAGTGAGTGTCCTTGTTGCTCACAGTAAACCTATCTGTGGGAAGCTATTCGTGTCCTTTGGCACAATTGTGTGTAAATAGTTGCACTATGGGCGTGTCAGTTCGAAACGGTAACCAATGCAACTGAGACGGACGAAAATAAAACAATTATCCAATCTCCTCAGTAGTGATCGGTTGCGGGCTTACCATTCCGTGGCAGTCACGTTACAAAAGATATTAACACAACTAACATTTTATAGGCTCACTGGACAATAAATAAATGAAAAATATATGTGGAGGCTAATAAGAAGCAAGGAATCAGGTTTGGTTACAAAAATTTGTGGACGGAAGCAAGATTATTGTTTAACGTGTGGTCGACATCGATGTCATTAGAGACGGAGCACAAGCTCGAATTGGGCACGGATAGGGAAAGAATTCGGCCGTTTCCTTTCAGACGAACTATCCCGGCATTGGTCGTAAGTGATTTAGGGAAATCATGGAAGACCTAAATCTTGATGGCCGAGCGAATATTTGAACCCTTGTCCTCTAGAATGCGAGTGAAGTGTACTGACCAAGGCACTACCTCGCTCTGTCTGTATATTTGTTTTTAAAGTGTCTTCGTAGATGGCACAGCGCAGTTTTGCCATGTGAAATGGTTCAAATGGCTCTGAGCACTATGGGACTTAACATCTGAGGTCATCAGTCCCATAGAACTTAGAACTACTTAAACCTAACTAACCTAAGGACATCACACACATCCATGCCCGAGGCAGGATTCGAACCTGCGACCGTAGCGGTCGCGCGGTTCCATTCTGAAGCGCCTAGAACCGCTCGGCCACATCGGCCGGCTTTGCCATGTAGGTAGCAGGGGGCACAAAGCAGTATGATACGACGGCGACTGCGGCAGCCTGCTTTCAATCCTTCCAGAACTCATCCAGTAACAAGAGATATCAGATTTCGCTTGTGTATCATCCCTGCTACACAACTGGCTTCCTGACGCAGGCAACTATACCGACAGAAGGGAAATTCACGTCACGTATGATGCCGAGATTCTGCATACTATTACGTTGACTGTCGGCTTGTGTCCTGATGATTAACAATCGCTAGAATGCCTAGCAGAAGTTATTAAAAGCATGCAAGCCGTTCTTACCGTCATACTTATGAGCAGTCACTTTGAAATAAGTCGAAAACGTAAGAAAATCGGAGCCGAATTCTATGGAAAAAATAATCGCACAGTTATGTTATTATATTTGTCATGTTACGCTGATAAAATGAAACCGACAGTGGACGTTGGAAATTCTAATCATTTTATTTCAGCCCAAGACTCTCGTTGGCAATTTCATAACCACGACGAGACTCCAAGGGAGCATAGGCCTCAGGAAACTCTTCAGAGAACAGCTAGTGAATCGCGACGCAGCCTTGTGACATACGAATGATTAAAGTACTTGAAAACAGGATTCTGGTGGTGGCGCAAGTGCCTGGAACCACTCCGATGTGTTTTTATTTGTTTATTGATCATCTTTTGCAATGACGACACCCTCCTCGTCATCTAGAAGGCATGTGATACATAACACACTGTGCAAGAGAATTAAAGATTCACTGTTTCGAACGTCCGTAATTTCCAGCCATTAAGACGCTTAAGTTTCAAATTCGGCTCAAAGGTGAGTACAACCTTCGTCTGTAACGGTGAAAAAGTGTGGTGCCTTGCGACGTCACCCTCTGGTTCGACGACATTTCAAATAGCAAGGTAACGACACACACACACACACACACACACACACACACACACACACACACACCTGAGAAGTTCATTGCCGCGTAAGGTGGGTGAGTGATGTCACACTGGCACGAAATCTCACCACAGTTCTGTCCAATGCTGCGATGGACGTGAAGTTCACCTCAGCTTTTGCCGTAGACTTCCAACGTTGAAATCAGTCGGTTTTCTTAAGAGTGGTCTACGAACATGCCAGATGCACTGCCGCTCAGACCCCGCACGAAAAGACCGTAAGGGGTAGCATAAAGGGAGAGTAAAAATGAAATATTCATACCGTCGTTCATATACTGTAAACAATTTGAGATACTGACAGTAGTTTCTAGGGAAAGACAGCGCGCGAAGGGGAGAGTACTTTGCCATATAATTATCATGTGAAACTGTCTTATTTATCGTGATAAACGAGTAACTAAAGATATTTTCTGTTAAGTGACGTAATAATTTAACTCGTCATCGATAGTTGGTAAAATGAGATTTATTATGAATTCGTAACAACATAAGTGAAGCAATTACATGTTTATTTTTATACCGAGCATTAAGTATTCAGAAGCTACGATATAACTTCTCCTCAGTTCTTTGTTTAACAGTGGACTGTTTCAAGATTCTGTCGCAATTGTAACTGTATTAGTATGTTCCCAACACCACCGTTGTCGCCTCCGCTACCGCGTCGTGTGAGCAGTTAGGACCCAAGAAATTCTGTAGGCACTCTACCAGAGGTAGTCTGTGTCACACACTGTGAGGTGGCTTGAGGAGGTAAATGTAGATGTGTTCTTCACCTGTAGTGTAAAGTAAACTCAATGAAAATTACGTCTACATCTAAATCTACGTCTACATGATTACATTAAAACTCATACTTAAGTGAGGGTCCATCGAACCACCTTCAAGCGCTTTCTCGACGTTTCCACTGTTGATCGGCACGCAGGCAAAACGAGCAGTTAAATCTTTTTGTTTAAGCTCTAATTACTCTTATTTCACCCTGATGGACGTTTATCGCTATTTCCGTGGCCTACAACAGAATATTTTCGCAATCGTAGGAGACAGTTGATGATTGAAATTTTACGCGAAGATCCTCTCGCAAGAGAAAACGTCTTTATGTTAACGATTGGCACCCCAATTTACGATTCATTTACATGGCACTATCTCTCTCTCCTATTTCCTGGTAGTACAAAACGAGATACCCTTCTTTGAACTTTTTCGATGTGCTCCATGAGCTACATCTGATGCGGTTCCCACACCACTGAGCAGTTCTCCAGAAGAGAGCGGACAAGTGCGGCGTAAGCAGTCTATTTAGTAGACCTGTTGCCCTTTCTAAATCTCCCGCCGATAAATCGTATTCTTTAGTTTGCTTTCACCACAAAGTTATCTACGTGATTGGGACAATTTAAGCTATTCGTAATAGTAATCCCCAAGTGTTTAGTTGAATTTGCTGCCTTTAGATTTGTGTGGTTTATCGTGTAAGCGAAATTTAGCGGATTTCTTCTAGCACTCATGCGGACGGCTTCAAACTTTTTCTTTATTTAGAGCCATTTGCCACTTTTGGCACCATAAATATATCTTGTCTAAGTTATTTTGCAATTGCATCAGATGCGTAGGATCCTACGCAGTGCCGTAGGGGACCGCACCGCCACTTCCCAGCAAATTAGGGACACTGTTGCTCCTGGGGTATCGGCGAGGACCATTCGCAACCGTCTCCATGAAGCTGGGCTACGGTCCCGCACACCGTTAGGCCGTCTTCCGCTCACGCCCCAACATCGTGCAGCCCGCCTCCAGTGGTGTCGCGACAGGCGTGAATGGAGGGACGAATGGAGACGTGTCGTCTTCAGCGATGAGAGTCGCTTCTGCCTTGGTGCCAATGATGGTCGTATGCGTGTTTGGCGCCGTGCAGGTGAGCGCCACAATCAGGACTGCATACGACCGAGGCACACAGGGCCAACACCCGACATCATGGTGTGGGGAGCGATCTCCTACACTGGCCGTACACCACTGGTGATCGTCGAGGGGACATTGAATAGTGCACGGTACATCCAAACCGTCATCGAACCCATCGTTCTACCATTCCTAGACCGGCAAGGGAACTTGCTGTTCCAACAGGACAATGCACGTCCGCATGTATCCCGTGCCACCCAACGTGCTCTAGAAGGTGTAAGTCAACTACCCTGGCCAGCAAGATCTCCGGATCTGTCCCCCATTGAGCATGTTTGGGACTGGATGAAGCGTCGTCTCACGCGGTCTGCACGTCCAGCACGAACGCTGGTCCAACTGAGGCGCCAGGTGGAAATGGCATGGCAAGCCGTTCCACAGGACTACATCCAGCATCTCTACGATCGTCTCCATGGGAGAATAGCAGCCTGCATTGCTGCGAAAGGTGGATATACACTGTACTAGTGCCGACATTGTGCATGCTCTGTTGCCTGTGTCTATGTGCCTGTGGTTCTGTCAGTGTGATCATGTGATGTATCTGACCCCAGGAATGTGTCAATAAAGTTTCCCCTTCCTGGGACAATGAATTCACGGTGTTCTTATTTCAATTTCCAGGAGTGTATAAACTCTGATTATTGTCAAAAAATACTGTACCACATAAGAAGACTAACAATTATGAAATTATCTCAGTACAAAAATTACAGGCATTTCTACCAATTGCGTTATTTGTGGAAGAATGGGAACAAAGAGATCAAATAAACACTAACAATGAACGTTATTCGTTATGTGAGGGACAAACATTGCATTCTTGCGCATGCATTGGTTCCTTGAAAAATGCCTCCAAAAAATCTTCTTCATCAATAGAATCAATTAAAACTTCAGCGAGCGCAGAGTACCACGTGGCCAACCTACAAAAACCGATCTCTCTCAATAAATGCTAAATTTCAGCATTACTCCTCCGTCGTTAAACCGGAAACAACATATGGAAGTGAAACACTATTCAGACGAAATACAAAAGCAACAACTGACAAATTGCGATAGAAGAATACTCCGAACAATTATCAGTAAGAAACACCAAGTTAATGAGCAGTGGAGACTTTTGCCCAATTCAGAAGTGTATAAAGAAAGTGAATCCATTATTGACACAATGCGGAGAAGAAGGACTGCATTTTTCGGCCACATATCTCGCGTACCAAATACCAGAATCCTGAAGCAGCTTTTTGACTACTTCTGGAACAGTAAAACCGAAAACATCTGGTTTAAAGAAGTACAAAGTGATCTGGATGAACTGAACAACACCACACACCAAATTCAACAAAGAGAAGAGAAACTGCTTCTGAAGAATAAATACACACGGCTGGAGTCCAAACCATCAGAACGGAAGAAGTATGTCATATCTGGAGAAAACGAGCAGCCAGATCACAGCGAATGAAGAAGTTCTCGGGAACGAAGAAATTGCTGACTGCTAAGACTTAAACTTAATTATTGTAGACTCTGCTGTATTATGTTTGATTTTAGTGCTCCAATGTGGGCGTAAAGTATGTAAATAAATAAATAAATAGAATTAATAACATAAGATACAAACAAGTCTCTATCTCCATTACAATGTATTCCAGATTATTTCTGTCAGATGCACTAACATAAAATTTCCTTCTTAAAATCTGAAACTACTCGCTACTATGCCTGAAATAGGGATGCCGTAGCGCTGCACAACTGAGAGACGAGCAGGCGAACCACAGACAAACACAGAGTCGAGTACCTTAATCACTAATCGTGCGTTGCTCTCGTTCATTCTTCCCCAGTAAAGTAAAGGTGAATTATTTACAATGGCAGAAAACATATGAAAACTTTCCAAATCTAAGAAGGCTGCTCGAGTTTTCTCCTGATATGAGATTAATATGTCGGTACCATTTCCAATGTGACCTTTAAGTCATTTAATGTAAAGAATTCTGTTAGTGCACTGGTAGTAGTCACAGAGCAGAAGGATTTTTTTCCGAGTGCAGTACCTAGCTAGCAATTGTGAGCCTGTGTGCGGATTACGTTGTAAGCTAGGGGATAGTCTCCATCCAGGGCTTACGTAGGTCAGTACCAGCACGTGCCTTAGTTACAGCAGCGACATATGCTCGCGCGGATAGGTCTGCAGCGCTTCGGGTCATCGCGGAAAGGGGAATGGGGAGAGCGGTAGGGTGCAGGCCCGGGCCCGGAGCCTGGGCGTGCTGCCTGGGGTGGTGGAGGTGGTGGGTGGTGGCAGCACTGGTGCTGCTCGTGGTGGTGGTGGCGGTGGTGGTGGTGGGAGCGGCTGAGTTACTGCCAGCGCTGCAGATAAGCCGCCTCGCTGCCACTGCGGGCGGCGGGTGGAGGCGACCCACTTCCCAGGCGACGCCTCGCACCACCTCACGTTCCGTCACAGTGAGTCTAGGATTGCCCGACTCTTACTGTGCGCCCAATTACCATCACAGCCATTCTACTGTGCCATAAAAAAATCAACAAACGAGTCAAGAGCTGGCGACGAAATAATTTCATTAATACGGTAAAAATATCACAACACCAAAATGTAATTAAGGTAGAATAATGAAATTTCAGGGATACATTTGTCTAGGCAACATATTTCAGTGATTAATATTGCAAAAACACGGGTTAATGTAAGAGCAAAATAAGCCATTGCAAATGTTAAATGCTGGTACAATAATAACCAGTGTGACCGCCAGAGTAGTGAATGCAGGTATGCAAACATGCATGCATTCTGTTATAGAGTTACCAGAGGTCAGTTCTTAGGATGAATCTCCGTGCCTCTTGCACTTGGTCAGTAACACAGGGCCGGTTAATGCTGTTTGGGGATGATTGTCTAGGTGTCGCCCAAATGTGCTCAATTGGAGATCTGGTGACCGAGCCTGCCAAGGCAGAATGTCGATACACTGTTGGGCTACAACAGCATTATGGGGGCGTGCATTATCCTGTTGAAAATAGCCCCTGGTAATACGGTTCATGAAAGACAGCACCACAGGCCGAACCACCAGACCGACGCACAAATTTGCAGCTATAGGTGTACGTTCAGTGTGTCTAGCATGCAGAAAGGTTGTTTTCAGGCTCTCAACTGGCTTGCTTCCAAATAACACTCGGACATTGCTGACACTGAGACAGAATCGGCTTTCATTAGAAAACCCAACGGATCTCCACCCTGCCCTATAGTGAGCTCTCCCTTGATACCACTGATGTGGTTTTGGGGTCGCGGAATGCGCACTACAAGGCGTCTGAACCGGAGTTGTCCTTGAAGTAACCGACGTGTAACAGATCACTGTACCATTGTGGTGGCAACTGGTGCTCACAATGCTGATGCAAATGACATACGAGCTGCCAGAACCATACGCCGAACACGAAGGTCTTCTGTCTCGGTAGTGGCACATAGCCATCCGGAATCCGGTCTATTTTGGAACCTCGCATTTTCGAAACAACCACTGCCAGCAATCATGTGCCTTGGAGATATTGCTGGCAAGTCTTTTTGCAGTATTGCAGAAAGAACATCCAGCTTCTCTGAGCCCTATAACATGACGTCGTTCAAACTCAGTGACGTGTTGATAATGGGCGTATTTGTCTCCGTAACAAAGTTCTTGACTTACGTCAACTCACCTCGCCCAATCTCAAGGCTAGGTAACGCTCACGACCATTACAGCGTGTATGTAAAGCAAACCTGATTTCCACCCTCACACCCTAGCTACTAGCGGCACTCTTATGCGACTGGCGCGAAATCTGAATAGATATCATCTTTCAGATGCAGGAACACGACTACCAACTTTCTTTTATGTCGCACAACTCTTTTTGGTTACGATTTTCTTTCGTCATTGTAATTTGCAGATGCCATAAAATTACGCTACTTCGCAATAATTTTTGTATTGGGTGAAATATAAGACAAGCTAACCTGAGTAAATGCTGTCAGTACTATATAACATACTGTGTTCACTTCATGGAACAATGTAAAACCATATTATGACAGTATTGCTACTTTTTTTCATCGGTCTTGCGACTGGTGTGATATGGCCCGCCACCAGTTCCTCTCCTGTGCTAACTCTAGCACTTGCACCATACGTCCTGAGTGATTTGTTCCATGCATTCCAATCTATGGTTTCACATACAGTTTTTAACCACCACAACTCCTTGTAGCGCCATGGAGGTTGTTTCCTAATGCCTATAGATATATCCTGACACCGTGTTCCTTTCTCTTAACCAATGTTTCCCTTTTGTTCTTTTTCTCGCCGATTTCGCAGAGAAGCTCCTCATTCCTGACCTTATCTGTCCACTTAACTTTCAACATATTCTGCAGCACCACATCTGAAACGCTTCTGTTCTCAGTATACGTAAATGCATAAATATTGTGCCGATAAACAGTGCTATTAACAGTAAAATGTAGTTTGCTAAAGAAGACAATGCCTTAGGATGGCTTGTACTTTGACAAAACAGAAACAACGCCGTCATGTAGGCTGTTATAAATAATTTTGTGTGCCTGAGTATGATCAGATGATTGAAACATGTACTATCTGTGTTAAATAAAAAACTTTTTATCAGTAGCTTTTGGCTGTCTTGAAGTAAACCTTCACTTGCTACGTTACAACACCTGCTCAGGTAACTTCATCCTTGTTAAGATGATTGCTTATTTAAGGTTGTTGTAGAAGTCAGGCGAACTAACACTAAAGCTCTGGTTTGGATATATGCAACAAAAATGACTTTTGCATGTTGTTAAACCGAAACTGTATTATTAAATTGAAACTATGCGATAATTCAGTGAACGTTTTAGGTATACTGCTCAAAAAACGTTTTTCATCACGCTATTCATTCCATAATTTGTAATTTCCAATCTAAAACCTCTTTCTCAATATTATTCTAACCACACGAAGTCAAAATGTACATCCGCAAGTGTAATGGAGGTAGATGTAAATTAATAGTCTCTTTATTGTTGCGATGAGCAGTTACGCGCACTGAAATGTGACAACTGCACACTAGCCGTCCTGTAATCGTACCTCTAAGGGTCATTTGGAAGTTAGACAGAGTTCACATCGTTACTACACAGCGAGAATGGTTTATAGAAAGGGAAGCTGCCCGCCCAATCGACATACACCACAGTGACGTCATTCGAAGATTCAGCCTCTGTAGGTAGACGCAAAACATGGAAGATGACAAGCAGTGGTCACCCTCGGTCAGCAACAGTAACCGACGACCGCTCCGCACGAATAACGGTTCGCAGGTATATCGTGGGTAGTGCAAGCGAACTCCTTACTGTCTTCTTGAGGACAACTGGCAGGGCTGTTTCATCTCAGATAAAATGCGACCGTCTCGAGAAGACAGATGTAGCGCCTCCTGTCGATTAGGAAGAACAGTACAAAGTCACTACACAGTGATGCGCGAAGTAAGGTGGTGGGGGGGGAGGGGGGACAGAAACCGCTCGATCAGGGGCGTCGGTTTCTCTTCACTGACAAGTGCTGATTTTATCACACGCCTCTTGATTCACAAAAGAGTGTCGAGGCTATCGGGTGCCAATGCACGCTTGAGCGCTTTAGGCAAGCACTCTTACGTTTTCTAAAGGGGGAGCGTATGCCATGTTTTGTGCCAGTATCGCGTACGGAAGGCGGAGGCCTTTCATCGGTATGGAGACTATTTGAGAACTGTGGAGTATCTCTACAGGGTATCCCATGAAATTGCTCATTGCTACAATCAACATTTCACCGCTTCATGAAGACACCATGCTAATCTCATGAAAGTGGCAGAGATCAATAAAATGGCCTTTGATATCTGCTAAAATGAATCCAACTGAAATTTGCAGCGATCCGTCGCAGAATCGTGCCCTGCATACTTGACGAAATCGACAGTGCTGCCATCACACACTGGGACAGTCTTGAGCAACATCGGTTCCACTACCTGTTCGACAGCGTGAAAAAGGGTATTACAGCACGCTACAATGCGCTGTTTGGAGCAACATATTGTTAAATGGGAGAGACGGGTAATATAGAATATGTGTAGAACATGTTCTACTAATTATTTTGCGCTATCACATCGTCCATTCACACTTCCAATAACACAGATTTCCACTTTGGGTAATGCTAGTAAATTGTTTGTTCTGTAGTGCCCAACAACACCGAGTAAAGTACCCTACCGCGCTACTGCGGCGCAGATGAGCTTCGAATGGGACGCAGCGGAACGTACTTCGGCTGAAATAGTCAGTAGCAAAAGCATGCGTCATGTAACGGACTGAGGACACTTCTGTAATGCGCGGCTGCAACGTGAAGTGCACGTCACTGATACCGTGTACCATTTCGTTTAAGTTGTAAAATGCAGCGCTGTAAAATTCGAATCATTTCTAGTTAAACCTTCTTCGACATTGCGGGGAGGGTTCATACTGAAAGTTAAATGTAAGTTTGGTAAGAGTTTTGCAGAGGGTTGGTGACACAAAAAAATGAAAGTTTTTTCCATTTCTGTACACCGTGCGTAAGTTCGCAGGGCAGAATATCTTCTCCATTTGTATTAAACTAAATGGATTTTTAGAATTTAGTTCTTGAGGGGGAGCCTTTCTATACGCGTTTCTAATAGTGTAATCTATGGATTTATTTGATTCTATTTGTGCTGCAGACGCAGATGAAAGCGATTTTTGCCTTTATACCTGGTGTTTCAAAAGCATTCGTTTAGACTGATACAGGTGGTAGAGAACTTTACAGAAAATATATGTGATCTCTGAAGGCAACTTGTAATGTCACCAAACATTCTGCTGCTGGTGCTGATGTAAACTGTTGTGCCGGTTTCGCTGCCTGGAGTGTCTAGTGACATTCAGAACAGCTCTGTGTACTGGTTATTGTCTCTGGGGTCTGCTTGGAAACATACTGATTCATCCTCAACCATCTCCGCGTTGTTTGTACACACACCGATTCAGTCGCAATCGTTATCGCCTAATGTCAAACAGAAGTGAACATGGGGCCGGGGCGAGTTTAAGGCTACCTCAATCACTGCAGTCGCGTGGGGCCCCGAGCTCGGGGGGCGCCGCCATGAGCCACGTAAATATTGGTTCTTGACTAATTAAATCTAGTCTCCTGTTCAAAGAATAAATGCTTCAAATTTAGAATGTTAACAGACTCCATTTACGCTAGAGCACTTTATTGTTGATTCCACTTTTTCTTAAACTGGACAGTTTTGATGAATACCGCGGCAGTTGTTCAGCCAGTGAACAACGAAAATAGGGATTTCCATTTCTCTCCCAGTCGGTCACCGGCCTCTGCGGAAGTACGAGAAACGTTTGATGTCACTGAGCGCCGCGGTATGCCTTGCCTATTACACGAAGTGCACAGTGCAGGCCAGAAAGCGGTTTGGGGTTTACACTGCTAATCCACGGGCGGGCAGGTTCTAGTAAAGGGCACTAATATTTCCGGTTTCTAGGTTCAGCAGTACAATGAGGTGTGACGTACGAAGCCAGTATGTGGTCTGGGTCTGGGGCAATCACATCCTGTGATTTTTTTATGACGGAGAGTAGAATGGATCGTAAATACTTGTCAGGTTCCCAAAAAAGGGAAACATGGCTGTGACCTAAAAGAACTGTTGCGGCAAAAGGGTTCATTAAATAAAATTTTGAACCTGTACTTTCAGTGAAAGTACAGTGTGAAGTGAAGGAATGTAGTGTTACTATGGCCTCATCAGTTGATAAAGCTGAAGAACTAGTGGCAGATTAAACTGTTGCACTAGCGGAAGTATCTAACAATAATGCTACTGCGTAAGAAACCAGAGCAGGCGAAGATATCCAAAATGAAAGAAAATCTAACGAAGAAAATGGCTTTCAAGTTGTCGATGATCTTAGCGATCCGGGAACCTAGCCTCATAGCATAAATAATACTTTTAGGGTAAAAGCAGTTAAGAAAGATTCGCAAGACGCTAGTGCAGAAAATGTCACATTTCCTGTGGACAGCGATACCAGTTACTGTTTTCCATTGATTCTGTCTTCTTTCAAATGATGAAAACGTTAAGCGCACGTGTCTTGTATTTTCTGGAATAAATGCTACGTATTGCCCTTGATGCTAGTTGTTCAATTTGAGTGCTGGTTCTATCTCAAGGAATAGGTTAGGGGACTGACAAAGCTTGTCAGAGGGTCTCTCTAACCTTGAACTGTCCCGCAGTCATATTACTGAAATGTGCATTTGGAAAGAGCTTTCCTAGAGAATTATAAACTGAAAAAATTAATTAACTAGACAGCTCAAGAACAAAGTGATAACGAAAAAAAAAAAGAAGTGGAGATCGAAGTTAAGAGTCGACGATGGAATGTTCGGCAAACCAACAATATTAAGTGTCGCTTTAAGAGTGGTTGATGCGTTTCCCAAACCACCAGCAAACGTAGATTATTGGAGAAGGTATTACAGAATTACTACTTCGGATACTACATAGCAAGAGTAGTTAACAAAGATCCGCAAGACGTTAATGCAGAAAATGTCTTATTTCCTGTGGAGAGCGATACAAGCAGGTGTTTTACTGTTTTCCGTTGCTTCTGTCATCTTTGTGTCACCCAAGAAAATCCAAGAGCTCATAATATCTCTGTTGCTCATAGCTTGATCTTGGTTGTTAGTGATGCAGTTAAATCATTTATAGTAGCACTACATCTATTTTTTGGTGTTGTGCAAGGCCGTTTACATTATTTTCTGCGTCTGTGAACCACTAGAAAACACTCAAGAATCACGTAAACGACTCTGAAGCCGCTGTGTGATACAGTGTAGGAGGCTAGGATTGTAAGATCTGAGCTTCCATTAACAGAGTTGAAAAAGTCGTGCAAAAATGATCCAATGGGTTTCACTCAAGTGTCTAGTCCCTTTAAAGGAACTGGGCTCCAGCGAACCAGGAAAGAAGGAATTCACGGAAGAGCTAGGTTTGAGGGTATGACGTCACTCATTATTTGCCAAATGATTCACATTTATTAAACATATTTTTTTTTAAAAAAACGACGATATTAAGACACTATGAGATTGAAATGATACCAGGCTAACACAACGGTTTGGAATTACAGACCCAAGATTTAACAAGGCTAGCAAACTATACCAGTCTAGCAACAGTTTTGAGTCACAGGTCCAAAATTTAACACTGTCCTTTAAGAGCCCTCACAAATTTAAAGCAAAAATTTTTGAATCTAATCTGACAACGACTAGCACACATGTAGTATAGGTAACACGTTTCAACCAATTTAAATGTCCCAAGCTAACAGACTCCTTTTAATTACAACTTACAATTTTTGAAGATCAAAGTTAACAACGACTAGCGCAATTATAGTATCAGGTAAAATGTGTAAGCAATTTAAATGTCCCAAGCAAACAGAATGGTTTCAAACCACAGACCAAAATCTTTGAATCTCAAATGTAACAACGACTAGCACCAATTTAGTGACAGATAAAACGTTTAAGCAAATTTAAATGCCCAAGCTAACAGAATGGTTTCAAATTGCAGTCCAAAATTTTATACGGTATCTTAAGAAAGCTGACAAATTTAAAACAAGATTTTTAAAAGGCCAAATGTAACAATGACTTGCACCACTTTAGAATTGGTAAAATGTTTAAACAAATTTAAATGTGAAAACTAACAGAACGGTTTCAAGTTACAAATCAGAATTCAACATAGTCCGTTGAGTAAGGTGACAAATTTAAGCGATACATGGGCCAGCAAATGACCCGGCTTACTAACGAAAACTCGATACAGAAAGTGCACGGCCCCAAAAGTGATCCAAGCCAGGAGACAAAAATACATGAACTCTGAACACATTTAGGCCCACGCGAACAAGTCAATAAAAGACTTAACCTAAACAGCAGCCGTACGGTGTAACGATAGTGGCAAGTAGCAAATACCTGCCAGTGACACACTGTACAGCCATAGAAACTGGTACACCTGCCTTACATCATGCTGGGTCCCCGCGAGCACGCAGAAGTGCCGCAACATAACGTGGCATGGACTCGACTAATGTCTGAAGTACACGTCCATCCGCTCTATAGAATTTGAAACGAGACTCGTCCGAGCAGGCAACATGTTTCCAGTCATCATCAGCCCATATGCCGGTGTTGACGGCCCCAGGCAAGGTGTAAGGCATTGTGACGTGTAGTCATCAAGGGTACACGAGTGAGCCTTCAGCTCCGAAATCCCATATCGATGATGTTCCATTGAATGGTTTGCACGCTGACACTTCTTGATGGCCCAGCATTAAAATATGCAGCAGTTTCTGTTCTGTCTCTTTGAATTATTCTCTGCAGTCGTCGTTGGTACCGTTCTTGCAGGAGGTTTGATGTTTTATCGGATTCCTGATATTCAAGGTGTACTCGTGAAACGGTCCTACGGGAAAATCCCCACTCCATCGTTCCCTGTAGATGCTGCGTCCCAATGCTCGTGCGCCGACTATAACGCCACGTTCAGACTCACTTAAATCTTGATAACCTGCCATTGTAGCAGCAGTAACCGATACAACAACTGCGCCAGAAACTTGTTGCCTCACATAGGTGTTGCCGACCACAGCACCGTATTTTGCCTGTTTACCTATCTCTGTACTTGAATATGAATTCCTTCACCAGTTTCTTTGACGCTTCTGTGTACCTTGCGCCATTGCGCTCACCCTCGTTATTCCGGCCCAATTGCACGCATAGACTGCACAAACGGTAGTTGACCAATCAGGCAATATTAGGGCGCTCTTAAAATAAGCGTCATGCGACAAGAAAATGCTTAGATACACCAGCAAACCAACTAGTACGGTAACAAACTTTCAGCAAATAACTGCCTGAATAAGCAATCCAGAATTAGTTACAACAACACCCGGCAAGCGGCGCCGAACAGTTTAAACCTAGAATTTCGAGTTAAACACTGGAGAGAGCCAATTAGAAATAACATCACTAAATTACAAGCATAGTTTAAGTGGTTTTACACATCAATCTTGAATCCTAGTTCTATTAATAATATAACGGTCAGATACCAGTAGACGACGGCTCACAGTCCAAGAATCATGTAAGGAATCTCGCTTTACAACACCCAAAGGTGCCAACATAGAAAATATCACATCTCTCCGGCAATGCCCCGGTATGCTAACAGATCGGGACAAATCAGAACCTAACGATACCGACCACAATACAACGAATACCAACTTCCCGGAAAGCACAAATTCTAGTCGACAGTCACAAACTTCAGTGGTTCGTGTTTTGCAATTATCACGTTGTTGAGGCTCACAATGTTCTTTGCTGTCTCAAAGAAAACGAATATGTATTTTTAATAACTGTGAACGACGGCAAATTATACGAGGAAATTATTGACGTTCTTCACGGTCTTGTTGTGTTACTCTGTAAAAATGTGGATAACCCGAAAGGAAACAAAGGACATTGTAGCAACAAGTGAATTTTTAGACGCTATCTATTCGAAAGCGGTTGATGATATTTTCTTATTTCTAATTTTTCAATAATGACATAAAAATTTAATTTCAAATGTAAGTAACATTCTGAGCTATCGTCCGTTGCGACACCCGTCTCTATCATAGTTTAGTCAAATAAAGTAATGCGACTTCATTACAGTTGGTAGCAGGAGAAACCATGGTGAAATGGGATTCTGAACAACGGTGGATCCCGCTGTTTACTAGGCTTCGCCAAATGTGAGCGACGTGTTATTGTGCGTGTACAAGATTTTAGAATAGTGAGAGAATTGTCACAAGAAATCAATTCACTAGATCACCCGAACCCACAAATTCTAGTTTCAAAATGGAGAAGCACAGACCTGCCGACGATCGGCTTGTATGGAAATTAGCCTGGATTCCTGGACTACTACTTTCATGACTGTTTAACTTGCATCTGGTCCTCTAGAAGTCTCAGGATGAGGGAAGAGCAAAGATAATTTAATTTCTGAGACGCCGATAATAGCATAACCTTCGAGAAACATTTCCTCGAAAGTCCTCACAGCTGCTGGTCTAGTTCAGAACAAGTTCGGCTTACGAGTTTCCTCTCGATGCAGTACACGATTCGCCAGCCAGCGTCTGCCCAGGTCGTTCAAAACTTGACACCTGGGACACTTAGAGCACATGTTTCAGCCCTCGCACTGGCAAGCATAAAAAATGTCTTAATCAAACAGTCATATTGCAAACAATCATTTATTTAAAAATGATGACCTGTTTCGGCCATTATGCTGGCCTCTTCACATCAACGGCACCAGGTGTCTGACGTAGGTGATGTGCGGAACATTTGCGCAATGCCACGTTCTTTTACTGCGAGCAGTACACGTGCACTAAACGACACGAGCATCACGCAACTGTTCTGTGCACCGCTTACTTCAGCCATATGGTGCCGTTGATGTGACGAGGCCAGCATAAAGGCCAAATCTGGTCATCATTTTTGAATAAATGGTGATTTGCTGTCTTGATTGTTTCATTAAGTGATTATTTGCAAATGATCGCTGTTTTATCTCCAACCATTTTATCTATAAAAGCATACAGTTATTTATTATTGTGGTTTCATTTTCCACCCTGAACGTCTCCCAGAGTCCAGGTGAACACTATGCAGCAACAGCAGCTGTGTGAACATTATTCATGGGGCAAATGGTATGCAAAATGTAATTGCTGACTAATTTTACCTCAAAAACATAGTTTAGAGCATACGTTCCGTTCGCTGCATATTTTTTGTCTTTTTCAAATGACGCTGAGCAGTATGGGTCTTAACATCTGAGGTCATCAGTCCCCTAGAACTTAGAACTGCTTAAACCTAACTAACGTAAAGACATCACACACATCCATGCCCGAGGCAGGATTCGAACCTGCGACCGTAGCGGTCGCGAGGTTCCAGACTGAAGCGCCTAGAACCTCTCGGCCACACCTTCCGTCTTTTGTTATCACACAGGCTGCTGTAAGTGTATTTATCAATTATTTTTTATTTGAGATTCTAGTATTGTTCTTGTGGTGATACAGTGAATGCTGCTTCTTTGACGGTTATGAAGAGAACTGTTTAAGCGTTAGAAAACAAAGCGTGAAATGAAAAAGTCTAAAGTACACAGTACTTAGTTCATTTTGGTTGCTGACTGGAAGGGGCAGCTGGTGGCTGCAGGTCACAATATTTGCGCCATTTCAAGCAGGATCGTTTTGATGTGAATTATTCTATACATTGAGTGGACAAGGTTATAGATTCGGTACAAAAGGAAAGTATGAAGAGTAAAGTTTGTCCTGTAAATAACAGGACAACAGATCAGTTCAGATGGAGCAAGAAGGATGAGGAAGATAGCTGATTGTCTATTCGTCGGAATAATTCCAGCATTTGCATTAAGCAGCCGGGAGAAATTACGGCAAATCTAAAGCAAAATGGTCAGATGGTAGTCTGCAATATCATACTAACGAATGAACAGCACTAAGCAACAGAATTAAGGGATTACTTCTTCGAACTCACGTAATTGTTACCCATTGCGACGCAAAAGTTTGAAATTTGGCTCAAAGGTGCCTACAACCGTCCCCTGTAATGGCTCAAAAGCTCGGCAAGGTGTCGATAGTGCGAAAATAAGGCCACAACTCAGAAGTTGATCCGAAATGTAATTTACGTTAATGGTCGCAGATGGGCACCAAATTGCACCAAAATTCGACCTAGCACCATAGTGGAAGTGTAACACGATGCGAACGTCGTCACAGCCGTTCTTACCCATATTTTACCATTTCTTTTGATACCTCTGTGATAGAGGTGAAAACGCCAACACCCAGTGTGGGAATCGAGCGGTCTTCCTTTGGTAGCCGAGGAAAAGGTTTCAGGCAAACCACGGCTCAGAATCGACACGGAAAGCCGCAGAGGGTGCCGTAAAGGGTGTCAATGAAAGTACCCTTTCCTTGGAGCGTTGATTTCCGCCTAGTTCGCCCTCTAAAACGACAGCTCTCAGTGCAATAAGCAACAGAAAGAAGTTCTTGACAGCCTTCGACGCTGCTGACATCCCCGGACATTTCGACCCCTCTGTAAGGACACTGTCAGGCTGCATCCCTATTGAAAATATTCACACGTCTTTGGAGTGCAGCGAGACTGAGATTTGTGCTCCCGTTTACAGGTCAGAACCACTGGGGACAGCTCAGCAACTGCCATCGAAGGGGTGTCAAGTGGTTGTCTGCCTACAGGCATCGCGGACTACTTCGCCGGTTTTCTCTATAAAGATATATTTTTAAAGCTCTCAAAAAATGTGGACTGGTGCCAATAATGGTACTGTTGGACTCGTGGTGTCTTAGAGGGACCCTTTGTCGTTGTATTCACCCGTCACTGTCGCAGTCCTCTGTGATCATGCCACAGGAGGATGCAAAACAGGAGATCCGAAAAAGCACAGGCACCCTTCACTAATATAGATAATATTCAAAGTTCGTAGAATGATTCTGAACGTTCCAAGTGGTTCCACATTGCGCACGAGAGCAACAACTGCAGTCTCGCTGCGCTCCAAAGGTATGCGATCACATCTATTTGGTAAGGAGTCACGCATTGTCCTTAGAGAGGGCTTGAAACGTCTAGGGGTGTCAAAGGATGTCCAGAACATCGCACGTTGCACCGACAACGAGCGCGAAATGTGCTGGTACCAGCGCTCCAAGGAAACGGGTGGTACCATTGACGCTTTTCATGCCACCCTGTGAGGACTTTTCATGTCGATTATGAGCGGATGTGTGTCTGAAATCTTTTGGTCAGCCACCTGTAAGAAAACCACTTGATTTCCACGTTGGGTGTCGCAGTTCAGACCTCCATTACAGAGGCGTCAAAAGAAAGGGTGAAATATGGGTAAGAGGTTGTGTGACGACCTTCCCATCGAGTGACACGTCTACCGTGGCGTTGGGTAGAATTTTAATGAAATCTGGCGCCAGTTTGACGTCATTAACCCACCTTACACGTTACATGAACGTCTCAGCTGTGGTTTCATTTTCGCCTATGTAGACCTCTTGCTGGCTGAGGCGTCGTCGAGCCATATGGTGACGTCGCAGGTTGTCATGCTTTTGTTCCATTACAAGGAAGGTTTTAGGCACCTTCGAGACAAATTTAAAACCTCTGTGTCGCAGTGGAAGACAATTACCCTGTTTCGAAAAAGTGATACTTTAATACATTCTTGATGTGCAATAGTTTTATCTTTTTCTTTTTAAGGCGTCATTTTCCTGACTTGTTTGATATGCCTGCCAATAAAATTCGATTATTGTACTATCCTCCCCATCTCAGAGCAGCATTTGCACCATATGTGCATATGGAGTATCGTCTCAGTTGTGTGGCTAGATTCGTGATTTCCTCTCAAAGATGTCACAGTTCTTAGTGATAGACAGTAAATCATCGAGTAGAACAGAAGTGATATCTGGTGTTCCGCAAGGGTCATAGGCCCTCTGCTGTTCCTGATTTATATAAATTATCTAAGTGATAATCTGAGCAGCCTCCTTAGATTGTTTTCAGATGACGCTCTAATTTACCGTCCAGTAAAATCATCAGAGCGCGGCTGCTACGGTCGCAGGTTCGAATCCTGCCTCGGGTATGGATGTGTGTGATGTCCTTAGGTTACTTAGGTTTAAGTAGTTCTAAGTCTAGGGGACTGATGACCTCAGATGTTAAGTCCCATAGTGCTTAGAGCGATTTGAACCAAATCATCAGACGATCAATTACAGAATGATCTAGAGAGAATTTCTGTATGGCGCGAAAAGTGGCAATTAGCACCAAACAAAGAAAAGTGCGACGTCATCGACATGAACTAAAGACATCCGATAAATGTTGGGTATACGATAAATCGCACAAATATAAGTTCTGTCAATTCGACTAAATACCTATGAATTACAATTATGAGCAAATTAAATTGGAAAGACCACATATGCAATAATGTGGTGAAAGCGAAACAAAGACTGCGCTTTGTTGGCATAACACTTTGAAGATGCGACAAACCCACTGAAGAGACAGCCTACATTACACTTGTCCGTCCTCTGCTGGAATATTGCTGCGCGGTATGGGATCCTTACCAGGTAGTATTGACGGAGTACATCGAAAAAGTGCAAAGAAGGGCAGCTCGTTTCGTGTTATCGCGCAATAGGGGTGAGAGTGTCACTGATATGATACGCGAGTTGCGGTGGCAGTCACTGAAATAGAGGCGGTTTTCTTTGTGCCGAGATCTATTTACGAAATTTGAATCATCAACTTTCTCTTACGAATTCGAAAATATTTTGTTGACATCCACCTACGTAGGGAGAAATGATCATCATAATAAAATAAGAGAAATCAGAGCTCAAACGGAAAGATTTAGGTGTTCCTTTTTCGCCATTCGAGACTGGAATGGTAGAGAAGTAGTTTGAAAATGGTTCGTTGAACCCTCTGCCAGGCACTTAAGTGTGAATTGCAGAGTAACCATGTAGATGTAGATATGTTATCAGTTATCAGTTGGGTGTATTCCAATCTCCGTCTTTCACACCAGTGTTTACCCACTGCAGTTCTTTCTAATACCACTAAATTAATTCTCTGACCTCTTAACAGTTGCCCTGTCAACCTGTTCGTTCTTCTTGTCGATATTTTCCACATGTATCTTTCAGTAATGGGACATAAGTCCAATGACACCTTGCATTATTGTCAATTTTCCTACACTTCAAGCCTTCCTCCTACTTCCCCCTCCCTTCTACACTCTCCTCCCACTGTCCCTCTGTTCTAATCCAAATGGGTTAGGTTGAGACGGCAGCAAATTAAAAAAAAAAACGTGGGGGATGGAGTACTACCCTACTGACTGTGGAGGTGAAGACAGTCTTCATGGTGACCAATTTCCTTTATTACCCAATCAGCTTATAGTAATAAGTCGTGTCTATATTTATGTCACCAATAACTTTACGCCATAATTTATGACCAAAAATGGCCACCACAATCATAACTTGAATGTCTCTATATTTACGCCACCCTTAACTCATTTAGTAACATTTATGACTGAAGACGGCTGCCAGTATCAAACTAGGCTGCCAGGAGGAAGTAAGACACTTGATATTACAGTGAAGGAGTAAAAATGGCGGAATATTTTAAAAAATCCAGGTGATATAGTATGGTCAGTGATATAAAGATACCAGAATCCCGTTAAAAAAGGCCATGACACAGATACGGGCCATACTGTAATAAATGTAGATTACAAGATAATTAATAATATAATTTTTAATGTTGTTAATATTGAACCAATTACGGTTGAACATATGGAGTCAATTTCAGGAACAAACATTAAACACATCACTCAGTAATTACTGATGTGTTCCAACAATCTAGTGTTGTTAAAGGTTGATTAGATAACATAGCTATAGACACAGAGACACTGAAACCGCATGCCAGGCAAGCCATGGCCGCATTACGCAGAGAGATGTGGGATCGCCACACATGGCACTACGCGCTATGCAGCTGACAGTGCCCTGCCAACAATAAGCAGGATGACAGCTCCAGTGTATACTTGGTGAGTGTGCTCGCCAGGACGAGCAGGGAAAAGGCACCACAGACAGGCGCCTCATATTACTACCGCTTGCTACTTCTCTCTCTAAGGTCTGCCACTGATTTTCCCAAAGGAAAATGGGTGCACCACCACCAACCAGCCAGCTGACTCATCACAAAATGCCCTGATGTTTTGTACTCACTTATCTTTGTGTTCCATTATTCGTTGCTCTTCTCTCATCTTAAATAGTACATCCAGGCCTTTGCCTATAAATTATGAACTACTCACACAGCAGCAGCTGAGGTCTGAATAATAATGATACTTAACAGATGACACCCATGTGTCATTTTTCTGGTTGGCAAGTATGATGAACATGAATAGGTAGATGATACGTAATACCTGCATGCTGTATATACAATGACTCACTCAAAGAACTCCCTGACAGAGACGTGAGTAAATTTACACTCTCTGGTAAACTTCCTACAGTCTACATGTTCGTTGTATAACTCCATCTGGTAGTGGGTTCATTATATTTATATTAATGGACAAACAATGTCCTCAGAGGATACGTCACTAAATCTATATTGCCTGGTTAACTTCCTGGGCAAAGCTTGTGTCAACTATGTAATGCGTACAGACAATGTGGTCATTCAAAATTTAGAGGTGACTGTTACACATGGCATTTCAAAATTTATAATTTTCAGCAGTCCTTATGTACACTATTAGTTCTCCTCTAAATGGTGGCTACATTCAATACATTAAGACACCCTCAAACACAAGTGTGACGCATCTGCATAAACAAATAATATAATGCTTCCAGACAACAGCTGAATTCTGTATCTATCACAAGCCTGTAAGACAGTTGCTTCTACATCCCCCAGTTTTCTATCTCTTCCCCTGTTGACTGAGAAAATGGCGGGAAGTATTTGTTAAGTTCACAAGCTGCCTGTCTCCCCCCTCCACTTCACATACTGCAGAATTAAATAGGACTCACTGCATACCTTGAATTCAGTTCAATGTTATTCGGAACATCAGCAGAAGCTGTGAGCATTCATGTGATAGATGTATCAATAGTGAAAAGAGCAGACATCCTCATCTTTATTGCAATAACATTGCATATAGGTATCTACGTCAGCACTGTTTCTCTGGTGCCTTTACCTTTCCTAAAGCCAGACCGACAAGCACGTAACTTATCCTTTTCCAGTCTCCTATTTTATTCTTTCTAGCAGTTTCGATGCGTGAATTGTGGAGCTGATTGTGCGACAGTTCTCGCACTTGTCAGTCTTTGCTATTTTCAGAACTGTGTAGATGATATGAATTTTTCGGAAAGTTTGATGGTACGTTGCCAGTCTCATAGTTTCTACACGCCGATTTGAATATTCGTTTGGTTGCCACTTTCCCGAATAATTTTAGAAATTCCGTTGGAATGTTATCTATTCCTCGTGCCTTATTTTATCTCAAGTCCTTTAGATCTCATTTAAATTCTAACACTAATAATGCGTCCCCTACGTCTTCCATATCGACTATCACGAAATCAGACGTATCCTCCTCCTGGTAGCGCCTTCAGTGTACAGTTTTGACGTATCTGCTCTGTCATCTGGGCTTAACAGTGGAAAGCCAAATGAACTCTGAAATGTTAACGCCCTTATTTTCAATTACACCGAAAATTATTTTGACATATCTGTGCGGTGAATCAGTCCTTCCAACAACCATTTCATTTTCGATGTCTTCACATTTTCTTCGCAGCTATTTTGCTGCCTTTTTCTGCACTCCCTATTTATTTCATTCCTAAGTGACTTGCAGTATTTGTGTATTCCTGAATTTCCATTAATATATTTGCACTACCTTCTTTGGTCGATGTGTACGTCTTCCGTTACAAATTGTTTCTTCACAGTTACCTTCCCTGTATCTATATTCATCTGTAAACTCCTAGATTGTCCAGTCCTCTTCAATTGAACTGCCTTCTGGGGAGTTACATAACCCACTTCTTTACATACAATTTTTTCAGCACTAGTCTCTTAAACTTCAGCCTACTGTTCATTAAGTTGTGATCCAGCCTCTATCTAGTCCTGGGTACGCGCTACAATCCAGTGTTTCACTTCGAAATCTTTAGTTAAGCATGATGTAATTCAGCTAGAATCTTCCCGTATCTCCCAGCCTTTTCCAAGCATACGTTGTCTTCATCTGATTTTTTGATAGTGCATTCGCTATTAGTAGCTGAAAGTTTGTTGCAGAACTCAATTAATCTTTTACTTCTCTCATTCCTACAACAAAGTTCACGCCCTCCAGTATCTTTCCTCGTTTTCCTTTCCCTACTACATATTCCAACCCCCATGATGTTTAAACATCTCCTTTTGTATACTGAATTACCCATCCAGCATCCTTATACAATTAATTTACCTGTATCTTTTCATCGACTTGTTGTTGTTGATGTTGGTTTGCTGTTGATTCTGATGAGATCTACCCTTTCACTGAACTGTTCGCGGTAGTTCACTCTCTGTGCTACATACATGTTCGTAACTAATCCTACTTCCTTTATACTATTTTCTGCTGCTTTTGATACAACCCTACATTCATCTGATCAGAAATCCTTATCCTCTTTTCATTTCAGTACACTAACACCCAGGCTGGCCGGGGTGGCCGAGCGGTTCTAGGCGCTACAGTTTGGAACCGCGCGACCGCTACGGTCGCAGCTTCGAATCCAGCCTCGGACATGGATGTGTTTCATGTCCTTAGGTTAGTTAGGTTTAAGTAGTTCTAAGTTCTGGGGGACTGATGACCTTAGAAGTTCCATAGTGCTCAGAGCCATTTGAACCAACGAACACCCTCTGTTATCTAGACTGATCCTTTGCATTTCCATTCTCAGACTTTGTAGCTTCCCCTGTCTATATATAAGTCTGACATTCCGCGCTCCGACCCATAGTATGTTACCCTTCCTTTCGTTATTTAATCTGTTCCCTATGATTACCACGCTGAGAGGCTCCTCCCGGAGATCCTAACGAGGGACTAATTCGAAAATTTTTCCAATAAAAAGATCATCATGACGCTTTTTCAATGTGAACTGAAAACAAACGTCTTATTCTTCCTTTTTTAAAGAAAAATATATTAAGTTCCTAAAAGTAGATAATCGTCTTGTCACAAAAATTTCGTTTGTTATGAAACAATAGCTACAGGATTCATCACCGTTGTGGATCTGATCCTCAGCAACGAAAAACCGACGTATGAAATTCTTCTTCCCTTAAAGTAGCATCTCATAAAAATGGTTTTCTAAAAGTCGAAATTTTGTTGTCCGCAAACGCAATATGCCAGTCGGAAAAAAAGAATTTCTCTGGTAATGAAACGATGTTCAGCTGGAGGGAAGTCGGTAAGCTACCAATTTACTAATACCCTGGATGACAGCTCCGTCACAAAGTAATGCAAGATGTTGATAAAACGTTCGTCAAAGGCCATGTGACGTGGCGTTAGCAGCAGGTTCTTATGACCTTTCCTACAGAGGGCCTTTGAAAGCTCAGTAAAAACAAGCGTGCTGGCTGTGATATTGGCTGTAGAAGAGAAAATAAGGTCACTGAGATTAAAGGCGCACAGATATCGATCCTCGATGGGGAGCAGCATAGGTCACAGGAAATTTCCATAGCATATGTTCCAAGCGGATCTTAAATACTGTCTTTACTACTTTGAGATCCACGTTAATTAGACGCAATTTTTCAGCCGTCTGGGGCCCTTGTTTTTTCGGAATAAAGACCACGAGTCCGTCTGTGAATTCAGTCCATACCGTATTTTATTCCTGTCACATGCATAATGTTTTTCAAAGAGGGCAATAAGTTTTATAAAACTCAGCTCTTGAGATCTCTTTTTCAACGTCTTAGAAAGGTGAAGTTTTCATTTTTTCTTCACTGAATTGCGTACTAAGAGAAGGCCTTCCTCCCTCCTGTATCAGGATATGCTAACTCTTAGGGAGAGACAGAGGCGCAAATCATGAAAAAAAATCTGTTTTTTATTTGCTTATTTAAAAATAAATATAATTGTGATTATTACACCAAATTTTTCTTTGGAATTCTAACTATAATTTCGACAAAAAAAATTAAAACCCTAAGCAGTGTAAAATAATGCTCCATGCTCACTTTTCACGATATCCAGTAGAGGAAAACTTTCCTTGATCAATTTTTCCTGTGATCCTGAAAACGATAGCTTTAGAAGGCTCTGATTGTTTCTATGTGCCACGACAGTATAGAAGGCTGTGGAGCTTTGTATGCAATTTTTGTGCCGTTTAGTAGAATTTGAATGAAGTTGTATTTATTGTGTCATTCTTTCTGCAGGCTTGAATATACTGATCGTTTTCTACAATATGTATGTCTGGTAAAGTATTTAAAAATATGGTAAGTCCCATATTTCCAATATAAAGCGAAAAACTGATGTTGAGGTTAGGGTCAGGACTGCAGAGGCAAACATTAGCTTGTCTCCAAGTGCATCTAAACTGAAACTTGGGAAAGGTATTGTGTCAGAAGAAACAAATCATGACAGAAATACAGGTTTCAGAATTGTGGATCTGTGGATTTGGAATTGGTGGCAGAGGCCCTTGTAATTGCTTGAAAGTGCTCTTTTTGTCGAGGAAATGTGAATTTGGTGGAAGATGGAAAGCGAGAGTTTGGTTTGCATGTTGCACATTTTTTATCAAAACTGTGATGGTGATACACCATCTAACACATCAAAGGCCAGTAATAGAATGTATGAAGCCAGTATGAGATTTTATTATGGATTAAGACGTATAAGGATTCGAAGAGATGGTGGAAACCTTTTATGCGGTACTATGAACATGCTTGATCCACCCCTAAAATTTACTGCAGTGAACACTACTCTCCTCAATGCAGTTGCAGAAGTGAGTGAAGAGAGCATGAAAATGGCAGTCTAGGGGGCAATTCCAGAAAATTGGGATGTAACTAATATCAAAGATATACCAGTTTCCTGTGATGGTTCCTTGATGGAGAGGGGCATACTTCACTGCACAGTGTTTCAACAGTCATTAGTGTTGACACTGGAAAAGTGGTAGACTTACACGTATGTCTAAATACTGTTCTGCATGTTACTTGCACAAGAAATATAGTGATGGAGATAGATAAACAGAATGACAAGAAGATCACGAAGCTGCTTGTAAGAGGAAATATGTAGGCTCCAATGGTGGGATGGAAGCTGCCGGTGTGAAACTCATTTTCTATAGGTCATTGCGAAAGTATGGGATAAGATACATACAGTATTTAGGATATGGAGATACCAGAGCTATCAAGAATGTAGTTGAAAGTTATCCCTATGGAAAGGACTGCACTACTGAAAAACTGAAGAGCTTAGGCCTTATTCAGAAGACGATGTGTGGACGACTCGGAAGACTAGCTACAGACAGTACAGGCAAGCTGCTAGAGGATGGGAAGCTATTGGGAGGTAAAAACAAAAATGAGAACTGACACCCTGCAAGTATATTATGGTGTGGCAATTAGAAATAACCTCACATATTTGCCTACTATGAGGAAGGCAGTGTAGGTCATTTGATTTCATTACTTGTCGACAGACACTACATCTCAACATGGGCTATGTTCTGATGAATGGTGCAAATTTATGAAAAGCGAGGTTACAATGACCATTAAAGCAACTTTTCGAGCAGTGGCTTCACCAGAACTGCTGGAAAGGTGTCTGCGTGGCAGACACAAACTGAAGTTTCAGTGGTCTTATTTGGAAGAGATGTCCCAAAGCTGTGAGTGTTCCCAATTTGGTAGTGAAGATTTCAGCATTGGAAACTGCAGCAGTGTTTCAAGACGGGAATGTGACAAGACTTCATATCCTGAGCAAGTTGGGCTTTACACGTAGAGTCTTCACTGAGCAGATACTGCAGATCATCAATGAGCAATGAATCGTGTTGGCGGAGACTTCAGTAGACAATACAGAAAAAATTGCAAGGCAAAGTAGCAGAGGAGCTAAAAGAGCTTCAGAGGATGATGAGGAAGAACTGGAATATGGATAAGGGCAGTTTTAGCTAAGGTATGTTTCAATTTTTTTATAGCCTTTCATAGAAACCTTAAAACAATGCTTCTGTTAAATAAGGTTATCTCCTTTCACGAATATCAGAAATTATTCGAAGGATTTCGATTAAATTGGGCACTCTTATTCTTTTACATGGAGACAATATTTAAGTGGTCAAAGTTTTAATTTAGATATTATAAACTGTTTATGGTTGATAGTATGTGGAAAATTTGTCGGTAAAATAGTGTTCAAATCCAAAATAACACAGAAAACAACATAAATAATTTACCAAAAGTTACTGCAATTCATTGTACATTTATTAGTGTAGATTACTTACCATAGAAGAAATTTTCCAGATTTACATTAAAATAATAATGTAACAAAAAATTCAACATTCTCTCACAGAATTAAAATTTTCTTAACAATTCCGTAAAAATTATTTAGAGCATATTGGATCACTACACATAAATAAGCAAAATTTCATTGAGATTGAGAAAAAACTTACAGAGATATGGCTTTACAAAGATGTCAGTGCGAGCCAGCCACAGTCTCCCTTGTGAAAGTCTGGGGCATAGTCCTGCGGAGGTAATACAGTTCATTGTCGTAGTCATGGATATGTTTGAGAATCGCTTGCTGTGACTGAAGAAGCCTGCCATTTGCACCAGGAACTCCCTTGAGCATCATCGATTTTCTATGACGCGCAAGATATAAAAGATGAACAATTTGAGTTATTTTTGCTTTGAAAAATATTATTCTAGTGACTGCGGCGTTATCAGGGATGGTATTCCTCTGATACGAGGGCTAATCAGAAAGTTCTTGCCCTCAATTTTTTAGCCAAATTACGGCTGTAAATGCGAAATCAACATATGAATTCCAAGCAGTTAATCTTCCCTGGACTGGCTCGGTCCTGTTTTACGGTAGCTACGCTCTACGCTACTGCTGTCAGCTGTTTAAGATAGCAGTTTGGGCTTCACACGTCCACGCCGTAAAGGAGAAGAAGTGTGATTCGCTTTTTTTGGAGCAAGGGACGGAACCCCATCTAAATTCACAGGGAAATGGAGTTCACGAATTGGGAAAAATGTTTCTCTTTGAGACGTTTGAGGTGGAGGTAGAGGTGGAGATGAAAGTGGAGAGCCGGCCGTGGTGGCCAAGCGGTTAAAGGCGCTACAGTCTGGAACCGCGCGGCCGCTACGGTCGCAGGTTCGACTCCTGCCTCGGGCATGGATGTGTGTGATGTCCTTAGGTTAGTTAGGTTTAATTAGTTCTAAGTTCTAGGCGACTCATGACCGCAGAAGTTAAGTCGCATAGTGCTCAGAACCATTTGAACCATTTGAACCATGAAAGTGGAGAACGAGGCTCTGAGCACTATGGGACTAAACATCTATGGTCATCAGTCCCCTAGAACTTAGAACTACTTAAACCTAACTAACCTAAGGACAGCACACAACACCCAGCCATCACGAGGCAGAGAAAATCCCTGACCCCGCCGGGAATCGAACCCGGGAACCCGGGCGTGGGAAGCGAGAACGCTACCGCACGACCACGAGATGCGGGCAAGAGAACGAGGAAAGGTTGCGAGTTCGAAAAGGACGCCATGACTTGCATGAGAATGAACATTCAGGGGAGGGCGTGTTCGGTCTCCTAAAGACCCATGAACGATCTCGTAAACACTTCCACACAAAACGGCAATATCCCGGGTAATGTGCCGATCCGCTTTTACCATTGCATCCTCGCGGGAAATGTTGTTGTCAGTCAGCGACGAATGTTGCGTCCTCGAAAGCTCATTGTCATGCAGACACTCGCGACCTTTTTCTAATTCCCGTCTTCTCTGCTTCTTATCCTCACATGCAAAGCGAGTTACTTTCGCCATACGTAATCTGTATCTTCCTGTAGATTTCGACGGCGGTTCGTCCCTTTCCTTGCTCCATAGAAAACGAATCACATTTCGCAGGTCGTAGGCATTGGACGTGTAAGTACAGCCGGCACCTCCAGCTACTGACAGCAGCGCCATATCGTGGACTGCGGCAGATAAGACCGGGCTGGTCCAAGAAAGGTCCACCGCTGGGAATCAATTTCTTGACTACACGTTTACAGCCGTAATTTGCCTAAAAACTTGGAGCCATGGCTGAGGGTTCACCCTGGTAGATATCGCTGAGGCAATGATAATAAAACTCTGTCGTACGGTGTTCCCATAAACGGATATCTCTTGAATATCTGTTGACAGTAATTTTCAGTCGTGTTTCAACATAATGAAACCAACAAATCCAGCAGCTTTGGGTACTGTTTCTTGTAAGTGAGTATTTGCGTCCTTTGTCTACGTACTTCTTCGGCGAGTTCACAGTCCTGGTGATCATTTACCCGTATCTCCTCGCTCTTGTAACGTATTGCGGTTGTAGATGGACGTAGCAACACTATGCTTAATGACTACACATAGCCACCAGAGCCATGTCACAGTTTACAACAGGAGCTGTAGTAGTACTGCAAACGTATTTAGAACTATGCGACTGGCCGTTCCGTTGGATAAGTACGTGTAGGGGACAGTATTTCCTTTAAGAAGTTACCATGCGTCATGAAGACGGAGACTAGATGCTACGGTCGTCATTTCTTAGCGGGTGTAAAATGTTTGGGCTTTGGTCCCTGGCACTGAGAATGCAGTTTAAGTGGCCACTAGAAACGTAGAGTCAGTACTGGTTCGGCAGCGCGGGGTAGCCGTGAGGTCTGGGGCGTCTTGTCACGATTTGCGTCGCCTCCCCCCCTCCCACCGTTGGAGATTCGGAGATTCGAGTCCTCCCTCGGGCATGGTTGTGTGTTGTCCTTAGTGTAAGTTAAACTAACTTAGATTAAGTATTGCGTAAGCCTAGGGACCGATGACCTCAGCAGTTTTGTGCCAAAGCCCTAACCACAAATTTCCAAATTTTTTTCAGTACTGGTCCCAGCGATCGCGGAGAATTTCTTCATGGTGAAATCGAGTAAAACCACGTCCAGAGATCGTTCTTCCCTCTTGGGTGCAGCCATATGTCGGGTATAAGTTTGTTATTACGTTTATTATTGGCTGTGCTAGAAAAGGCTATCCCACTAAGTGCGTGCTGCACTTGCCAGTGGATGTATCTGTATTTTTTTTTCGGTCATCAGTCTACTGACTGGTTTGATGCGGCCCGCCACTAATTCCTTTCCTGTGCTAACCTCTTCATCTCAGAGTAGCACTTGCAACCTACGTCCTCAGTTATTTGCTTGACGTATTCCAATCTCTGTCTTCCTCTACAGTTTTTGCCCTCTACAGCTCCCTCTAGTACCATGGAAGTCATTCCCTCATGTCTTAGCAGATGTCCTATCATCCTGTCCCTTCTCCTTATCAGTGTTTTCCACATATTCCTTTCCTCTCCGATGCTGCGTAGAACGTCCTCATTCCTTACCTTATCAGTCCACCTAATTTTCAACATTCGTCTATAGCACCACATCTCAAATGCTTCGATTCTCTTCTGTTCCGGTTTTCCCACAGTCCATGTTTCACTACCATACAATGCTGTACTCCAGACGTACATCCTCAGACATTTCTTCCTCAAATTAAGGCCGGTATTTGATATTAGTAGACTTCTCTTGGCCAGAAATGCCTTTTTTGCCGTAGCGAGTTTGCTTTTGATGTCCTCCTTGCTCCGTCCGTCATTGGTTATTTTACTGCCTAGGTAGCAGAATTCCTTAACTTCATTGACTTCGTGACCATCAATCCTGATGTTAAGTTTCTCGCTGTTCTCATTTCTACTACTTCTCATTACCTTCGTCTTTCTCCGATTTACTCTCAAACCATACTGTGTGCTCATTAGACTGTTCATTCCGTTCAGCAGATCATTTAATTCTTCTTCACTTTCACTCAGGATAGCAATGTCATCAGCGAATCGTATCATTGATATCCTTTCACCTTGTATTTTAATTCCAGTCCTGAACCTTTCTTTTATTTCCATCATTGCTTCCTCGATGTACAAATTTAAGAGTAGGGGCGAAAGGCTGCTGCCTTGTCTTACACCCTTCTTAATACGACCACTTCGTTCTTGATCGTCCACTCCTATTATTCCCTCTTGGTTGGTGTACATATTGTATATGACCCGTCTCTCCCTATAGCTTACCCCTACTTTTTTCAGAGTCTCGAACAGCTTGCACCATTTTATATTGTCGAACGCTTTTTCCAGGTCGACAAACCCTATGAAAGTGCCTTGATTTCTTTAGCCTTGCTTCCATTATTAGCCGTAACGTCAGAATTGCCTCTCTCGTCCCTGTACTTTTCCTAAATCCAAACTGATCGTCACCTAGCTCATTCTCAATTTTCTTTTCCATTCTTCTGTATAATATTCTTGTAAGCAGCTTCGATGGATGAGCTGTTAAGCTGATTGTGCGATAATTCTCGCACTTGTCAGCTCTTGCCGTCTTCTGTATTACGAACGGTAAAACAGCCAGTCACATAGAGCTGGTCAGTGAGAGCTTCTTGCAGAAGAGCGACTACAACGTAGTTACTATACAAATGCTCAGTTAAGGAACGGATCATTAGGACAGCTGTGATTCGATTAATATTCACAGTCGCGAGGTTATAGACTGATCAACCAGACCATTATTACCATCGACCTATTATAGAAATAGATCCGCCTAATTGATAGCAGCGTCACGTGGCGAGGAGTGACTGCTAGTTAGACGCACGCGCGGTGCATGTAGTATCTGTGAACGTGCTGTCCGTGTGTAGAATGGGGAATGCGCGCGATCTAGCTGAGTTTGACCGAGGGCAGACTGTGATGGGACAGAGACTGGGCACGAGTATTTCGGAAATTACACGACATTTCGGGTGTTCTAGGAGTGCTGTGGTTAGTGTCTTCAACAAGAGGTGAAAACGAGTAAAACCACGTCCAGACGTCTTGGGGTTGGGCAGCCACCAATCATTGCAGATGTGGGACGTTGTAGGTTTGGCAGACTGGCGAAACCGGACAGGCGACGAACTGTGGCGGAAATAACATCAGACTTTACTGCTGGACAGAGTACAAGTGGGTCCGAACGCACTGTGCACCGAACACTCATAATGATGGGCCTCCACGGCCGAGGATCTATGCATCTGCCAATGTTAACACCATGACATCGGCAACTAGGACTGAAATGGACACGTGACCATCGGCACTGGACTTTGGCGCTCTGTATGCTCTGATAAATCGTCATACCTTCTTCATCGCGCCGATGAGAGAGGGCGAATGGGTCGTCTTCCAGGGGAGCAGCTCCTGGACACCTGAACAGTGGGACGGAGACAAGCTGGCGACGACTCCACTATGCTAGTGGGAACATTCACGTTGGCGTCCAAGAGTTCCGTGGAGCTCGTACAGGGGACCATAAAGGCCAAGGAGACCACGTACACCCTTCCGTGACGATCATGTTTCTTGACTGCAGTGAAATTGTTAGAAGGACGGGTCTGTGATGGAGTGGTTCGAGGAACACAGCGGCAGATTACAGTTCATGTGTTAACTCTCCTACTCACCAGATCTGAACACGTTTGGGATGAGACTGAACGTGGCGTCACAGCTCATCGCTCCCACACACGGGATGTACGGGAATTAGGTGACTTTTTTGTGTAGATGTGGTGCCAGCTCCCTCCAGCGATCTACCAAGGCGCCATTGCTTTCATGCCAAGACGCGTCGCCTCTGTTTTCCGTACCAAAGTCGACATACCGGCCATTAGGAAGGTGGTCACAATGTTCTGCGTGATCAGTGTAAGTTTATTGGAACAGAATAGTCGTTGTACATATGTGTATTACAGATTACGACGGGACAGCTACTGAAGGTCCCCCAGCGGCCTGTTGCTCCCACCACGGCTCTCCTTTGTCGGTGTGCTGTACCGCGCACTGTTCTGCCCATCACCGACAGCTAAACCAGTGGGTGTGGTTGCGTCTGCCTGGCCAACGCTCACCGAAACTACTGTCAGCAAGTGTCTACTAGAGCACTGAGGAAGTTTCACACCGCTTTGCTTGGTTTTTGGCACTGCATACGCCGTAACTGCTCTTTCGCAGTATGCAGCTACGCTTTCAGGTAGTAAGTATGCTCACGTATGCTATCTTGCTATGCCTTTTTCCCACCTCGTGGAGAGGTTACCTTTCGCTGCCAGTTTCCGAAACGGCTGCTTTCTCCAGAGTAGCAGGTCTTCCTTCTTTGCCGTTGTTCTTTTGTTTTTCTGTCTACGTGCCTTCCTGTCGTCTGACGGTATCTTTTCTCATGATAGCTGTTCTAGCAGGGGTGGAGGAGCTAATGTGACTATCATTCACTCGTACTAGCTTGTGGGGGAACTGAAGTCCTTTTGTTTCCAAACGATACCCATTTTGGCAGGTGTGGTGGAGTTGTTCTGCCACAGATATGCAACAGAGCTGGAGCTTCCACATCGTGAACTTGAAGCATCAGCCGGGGTTGTGAAACTGTTCTCGCGACCGTACAACCTTCCCAACACCGTTTACGGTACTCTCAAGGGGAAATTAGGGCGGACATTTAAGGATGCAGCTCATCGTAAAATTTTCAGTGCTGTGACGAATTGAGGAAGTTTGTGGCTGACCAGTTTAAGTGACTTCAGTGCGGTATTCGCCAACTATAACGTATGACGTGATGTGTTTGCTTAAATTGATACAAACACTTCGCACTCCACTGTTAACCTTGTACCTATAAGCAACTGACCATTTCTCTCTACTCACCGAAAGAAGTACACTGTGTTGCGGCAAGTTACATGTTCGTTGACACTGTCAGTGCTAGAGACAAGCCATCTTCCGTAATTTTTATATCGTCGAAGTCAAGATAAGAAATAAGTCTTTTATTTGGTTATTAGTTTCAGCTACACAAGAGCCAGCTTTAGATTATAAAAACGTTATTGATGGTGTTATAGCCCTGACGGCTCAACACATAGTTAAAAATCTCTTTAAAATTGTCAACATGCGTATAGAAAGCATAGCTAAAATAAATTCAGATAGTCCATAACAAGTAGAACGAAGGTCATAAAATTAGGCGCTATTCCGTTAAATCATTCTCATATACCATGTAGTAATAACCTACGCAGGATAATCTCTGCCATGAGATAATACAAATACTGATTACATTGTGGAAGGTACTAAGTTTGCACGGCATAGCGCCATGGTTTTATGACGTTCATTCTACATTACTGGTTATGAAGGATGTAAAGTTATTTTATGTATTCTTTCTGTACGGGTGTTGTCAGTTAAAAAATATACGAAGAATATTTTTATGATCTGAAGAAGGATCGTGTGTAGCTGAAACTAGCAGTCAAACAAAAAAATTATCTGTAATATTGACTTAGAGGATTTTCAACATTTAATATAAAAAACTGAAGAGCAGTTACCTTATTTGGCCATTCAGGAGGTACGTAAAATACCCTAACGTTCGTAATGCCGTAACCTAAATGCATATTCTATGTATTGCTTACACTCCTGCCTCTGTGTTTAAATTTTCGCCCACGGAGATTTTTCTCTTCAGATTCATCACACAATTGTCAATCAGGAGCGTCCCTACTGTGAATATTGAACGAAGTCTAACTAAAAGATGTCAACAAAATCTTCAGGTACTTTTAACTACTAAAATAATCATTCATGTATTTCGAATGCCGTAAGGCGCAAAGCACTGCAATGAAACACACATTGAACAGTGCTCACTTCATTGAATACCAACATTTTATTACGCTTCAGCACCTAAATCTTGCCCATAAATGCTGCTCACCTATGCACCACAAGTACCGACCGGCGACTTTAGCACTGGCCCAAACGCCCTATTTGCTCCGCTCGATGTGCATAACCTGGCACCCAGACGATTTCAAGTGAAAGAAGCTACCTCTAGACAACGGGTACATCTCTAAATACGTGAAAACGGTAACCTATACGAATACTGTCGGACCCTGATAGACAATTTGGGATGTTAAATTGTTCATGGTTCATTTCTCTGTTATGTTATTCTCGTGTGCTCCATAAACTAATGAAGAATGCATGTTCATGCCGTGAACTCCAACAGTCTGGCCTTTGCTCCCGCTCGCGGGGCATGTTCAAACTGATTTGGCGGGAGAACATAAGTGATGTCACTAGGACAGTGCGGCAAGTGTCCGGAACACCACCACCGGCTGGCGACAGGAAGCCGCGGCGAAACGGAGGTAGCTGGGAATCGGACAGCGAACGGACCGTCTTCTGCAGAGGATTCTTCTGGCGAAACAGCACAGCAGCCCGTCGGACGGACGACTACGGTGGTAGGCGTTTGCTGCCGACACGGCGCATCTTTCTGGACTGAGCAGCCGATGTTGCTGAGCTTCAGGAACGCAATGAGTACGTCGCTTTGCCACGCTTTAGTGCGCTAGTGTTAGAGGAGTGTGCGTTTGCTGTGATGAGGGCTGGTTGTGGTGCATGCGAGTGAGGCAGGCTGGCCTACTGGGTTGCCTGTTGGTTAAGTGTTGAAACACGAGGGGCTGCCTTTGGGTTCAATGTATACAACTGGATGAAAACTAGCTGAGGAATGTGCGAAGTGAAAATTAAATTCTCAATGCCATATTATTTCATTGCTTTGCCATTCTGACATTATGTGTGCTACGGAATGTATAGATCGTTGCCTCCATTGGCGGTTTTGGCATATTTGTTTTTGCCTGCTTAGTAGTAATTACGGTATTGACTGTTTGGATATCTTTAGGGTATTTTGAGGTGAGATCAGATATTGAGTGTCTCGTATTCTGTGTATTCTTATTTGTGTATCTTAACTGGAGTCCTTGTTCAATTTTCTAGATGCTCAGATAGGTAGTAAATTGTCGTGGAAAGCCCACATTCAGGATCTTGTTCAAAGACTTAATGCTTCCATTTTTAATATTCTAACGGTATCTGAAGTAAGTGATCGTTGGACGCGAAAATGAGCCAACTTTGCTTATTCTCATTCGCTTATGTCGTCTGATATTATATTTTCTGGTAACTTTTCCCATTCTAAAATGATATTTTGGGCTCAGAAACGGACGGTTGGGGCAATAAGTGGTGTACGTTCGCGAACCACTTGTCGATCCCCGTTCACTTATCTGGGTACTTTGACAGTGGCCTCTCAGTACATATATATTTTACTGTCGCTTCTTGTTAACAATATCAGCTTATTCCCAAGAATAAGCAGCTTTCACGCAGTTAATAATCGTCAGAAATCCAACCTGCAATTAGATCGGATTTCCTTTACTATTGTGCAAAAAGGTGTGCAGTACATTTTCAATAAGCTTCCACAAGAATTAAACAAAAATCTTAGCAGTAATCCATGCACTTTCAATTCGGAACTGCAGAGTTCCTTCATGGGTCAATCTTTCTATTCTGTTGAGTTCTTTGAGAAATTAAGCTGGTTCTTATGTTATATTGTTTTGCGTATACCAGTACTTCAACTTATGGCTTGACTTTTTGGGTTCGTAAACATTTTATTTTAGCTGTTATTACTTTTATGTTGTAATTCATGTACTGACACGTTCAATGACCTTTAATATTTACTTCTCAATTTGGTCCTGCGGAAACTGACGTATAAATAAATAAATAAATAAATAATAGCTCGAATGAATCAGAGAATCTGATTTACTGACATTCTGCCTGTTGTGTTAGGTACTATTGTGTTGTTAAATTGTGTATGAATCTGTGGCTCCTTGTTGTAACGTTGACTGATTATGTTAAGCAAAGCACTCTGAGCGCTGAGTTCTTTGCTTGTTGTTTATTCCGTATCTTATTTTGTGCGAGATCTGGATTGTTCATTCTTATTAATAAACTGAATAACATTTCCTTAAGAAGTTATACCAACACCATCTCCAGATATTTACCACTCCAATTGGAGCCAAGCGCCACACACTGCAACTATATTTCATCTTTGTAACCTTATGACGAAAGTCTTTTTCTGTAAAGAAATGTATCCATAAAGTAAGCCTACCGAAATCGTTATCCATTAGCAAGATATTACGCCCTTCCAGGCTTGTAACGACCAGTGTCAGCGAACACTCCACATGCATACTCAATTTCCTGCTGTGAAGCTTTCGTGCAACTGTAAAGAGATTATTACACACTGTCAAAAATGTGCGATTTGTTTAACACAAATAAATCAAACATTTTCGACACCTAGTGAATAGTAATGTCCATATTGATAATGAAATAACATTACAGGGCTACCACGAAAATTGAAAATGTAGCAGGGGGAGCAGACGCAAACGAAATCCGGCTACAAATTATTCAGTGCCACAGTTTAGGCAACAAACTGCGTATTCACAGAAAACTAAAACCATCTAGACTGAAGCATACAAATGCAAGCATGAACAAGTGTACAGCTCACCAAAATTTTCACCTTACTGTACAGACAATATTTCGAAGAAGCAATAACGGAATAAGAGAAAGCCTCAAAAGTGGAAGAGATGTCAGTGATAAGTTTCGCTGATCACATTGCTATCCTCTGTGAAAGTGAAGAACAGTTACTGATGACACAAAGAAGTGTCCATCCGGATGGCAGCCTTCGCTTTACTTAAATATTTAACAGTCATGATATGGATCAGACTGCAACTGCCTGGACTACATTAAGAAACACCTAGGAAGTGAGACAGTGAAGATTATTCTTACATTGCAGATTGCAGCTTTCAGTTTCTGCATATAATTTTTGACGCGATACTGCCAGCAAACCCTATAATCGACTCTCCGTACGAGTAATGTCAAGTGATCAATTTCACAAACTTTTCTGATGTTACTGACTACCCTGTTAGCCACAACACTTACGATATGTCCACGTGTATTACAATAACACTTGTTTCACATTAAAGAGAAAAATCTTTGCCTCGTATGTTATGTTTAGTGCCAGCTCATTGATATATACAGGATGGTCCATTGATAGTGACCAGGACAAATACAGGGTGATTCAAAAAGAATACCACAACTTTAGGAATTTAAAACTCTGCAACGACAAAAGGCAGAGCTAAGCACTATCTGTCGGCGAATTAAGGGAGCTATAAAGTTTCATTTAGTTGTACATTTGTTCGCTTGAGGCGCTGTTGACTAGGCGTCAGCGTCAGTTGATGCTAAGATAGCTTTTTGTGTTATTGAGTACGGCAAAAGTGAATCGACGACAGTTGTTCAGCGTGCATTTCGAACGAAGTATGGTGTTAAACCTCCTTATAGGTGGTGTATTAAACGTTGGTATAAACAGTTTACAGAGAATGGGTGTTTGTGCAAAGGGAAAAGTTCTGGACGGCCGAGAAAGAGTGATGGAAATGTGGCACGCATCCAGCAAGCATTTGTTCGCAGCCCAGGAAAATCGACTCGCAGAGCTAGCAGAGAGCTGCAGATTCCACAATCAACTGTATGGAGAGTCCTACGAAAAAGGTTAGTTATGAAACCTTATCGAGGCGATGGATCGGCCGCCAGGCAGCCCGTGACAGAGCACTTCATCACTGGCCTCCAAGAAGCCCTGATCTTACCCCCTGCGATTTTTTCTTATGGGGATATGTTAAGGATATGGTGTTTCGGCCACCTCTCCCAGCCACCATTGATGATTTGAAACGAGAAATAACAGCAGCTATCCAAACTGTTACGCTTGATATGCTACAGAGAGTGTGGAACGAGTTGGAGTATCGGGTTGATATTGCTCGTGTGTCTGGAGGGGGCCATATTGAACATCTCTGAACTTGTTTTTGAGTGAAAAAAAAACCTTTTTAAATACTCTTTGTAATGATGTATAACAGAAGGTTATATTATGTTTCTTTCATTAAATACACATTTTTAAAGTTGTGGTATTCTTTTTGAATCACCCTGTATATCACGAAATAAGCATCAAACGAAAAAACTACAAAGAAGGAAACTCGTTTAGCTTGAAGGGGGAAACCAGATGACGCTATGGTAGGCCGGCTAGATGGCGCTGCCACAGGTCAAACAGATGTCAACTGCATTTTTTAAAAATAGGAATCCCCATTTTATTACATATTCGTGTAGTACGTAAAGAAATATGAATGTCTTAGTTGGACCACTTTTTTCGCTTTGTGATAGATGGCGCTGTAATAGTCACAAACGTATAAGTACGTGGTATCACGTAACATTCCGCCAGTGCGGACGGTATTTGCTTCGTGATACATTACCAGTGTTAAAATGGACCGTGTACCAATTGCGGAGAAGGTCGATATCGTGTTGATGTATGGCTATTGTGATCCAAATGCCCAACGGGCGTGTGCTATGTATGCTGCTCGGTATCCTGGACGACATAATCCAAGTGTCCGACGGTTCGCCGATAGATACGTTATTTAAGTAAACAGGAAGTGTTCAGCCACATGTGAAACGTCAACCACGACCTGCAACAAGTGATGATGCCCAAGTAGGTGTTTTAGCTGCTGTCGTGGCTAACTCGCACATCAGTTGCAGACAAACTGTGCGAGAACCGGGAATCTCAAAAACGTCAGTGTTGAGAATGCCACATCAACATCGATTGGACCCTTACCATATTTCTATGCACCAGGACTTGCATGGCGACGACGATGAACGTCGTGTACAGTTCTGTCACTGAGAACAAGATAAATTACGGGACGATGACAGAGTTTTTGCACGCGTTCTATTTAGCGACGAAGCGTCATTCACCAACTGCGGCACAATATGCACTATTGGACAAAGGAACATCAGTGACCTTGGCGGGTTAACGTATGGTGCGGCATTATGAGAGGAAGGATAATTGACCCCCATTTTATCGATGGCAATCTAAATGGTGCAATGTATGCTGATTTCCTACGTAATGTTCTACCGATGTTACTACAAGATGTTTCACTGCATGACAGAATGGCGATGTACTTCCAACATGATGGATGTCCGGCACATAGCTAGCGTGCGGTTGAAGCGGTATTGAATAGCATATTTCATCACAGGTGGAGTGGTCATCGAAGCACCATACCCGCAAGTTCACCGGATTTGACGTGCCCGGATCTCTTTCTGTGGGGAAAGTTGAAGGATATTAGCTATCGTGATCCACCGACGACGCCTGACAACATGCGTCAGCGCATTGTCAATGCATGTGCGAACATTACGGAAGGCGAACTACTCGCTGTTGAGAGGAATGTCGTTACACGTATTGCCAAATGGATTGAGGTTGACAGACATCATTTTGAGCACTTAATGCATTAATGTGGTATTTACAGGTAATCACGCTCTAACAGCATGCGTTCTCAGAAATGATACGTTAACAAAGGTACATGTATCACATTGGAACAACCGAAATAAAATGTTCAGATGCACCTACGTTCTGTATTTTAATTTAGAAAACCAACCTAAAATTGTGAGTCATATGTTTGTTACTATTACAGCGCCATCTATCACATAGCGAAAAAAGTGGTCCAACTAAAACATTCACATTTCTTTACGTACTACACGAATATGGAATAAAAATGGGGGTTCCTATTAAAAAAAAAACGCTGTTGATATCCGTTTCACCTATGAGAGCGCCATCTAGCGGGCCAACCGTAGCGCCATCGGGCTTCCCCCTTCAGGCTAGACAAGTTTCGTCCTTTGTAGTTTTTTCGTTTGACGTTTATTTCGTGAGATATTTGTCCCGGTCACGATCAATGGACCACCCTGTATATAGCAATAAATGCGACAGATACGGAACAGAACTGTAGCATCCCTACTCTACATTGTTCCAGACGGGGGAAAAAGACGAAAGACAGTAAGGTGAAACTCAGTGTGCAGCAATGTCATGAAGTAGGGAACTGGTAAAGAGTGTTGCATTATCTGGAAACGTTATTCCGTTCAGTTACTCTCCGTACTGAATATTCACGACTGATGAATTTTATTTTGTAGAACTGTATGAACTACCTTGAACAGCAAAAACATTTCGTACTCTTATGCTTGCTGTGAACCGGTAATAATATTCTGGATCTTCTGAAGTCACTGCTGAAGGTAATAAGTTAACGACCTTATGAGACAACAGACTCGGACTCGAGAAAGCTGGGAACGAAAATCGGCCGTGATCTTTTCATATGAACCATATACCTGAAGATAAATACAACGAAAGTACTGTGCAGTGCATGACGTAGGATCTTCCGTGACGAAGTAGGAGATTTCCTATTGAAGACACATGTGGAGCAAGCGCAAAAAAATCGAAAACTGGCTGATTTTGCTTCCTTTCCCTACATCTACGTCCACACCAGTACCAGAAGGTCGCTATTCAATGATTGGCAGATGGTCCAAAGACCATTTTGAGACTATTTCTCGATCGTTCCACTCTCGATTAGCACGAGGAAAGAATAAACACCTAAATCTTTCCGTCCGATTTCTTATTTTATTACGATGGTCATTTCTCCCATCGTAGGTGAGAGTCAACAGAAAATTTCCGCATGGGAGAATATATTTGGTGTTTCAAATTTTGTTAACAGATCTGACCACTGTTTTATTGATTGTCACCTAGTTTGAATACGACATCCGTGTACTCTCATTCATGTCGCGATAATGCAAAATTAGCTGCCTTCCTTCGAACTTTTTACATGTCCTCGTTCAATTGTATCTGGTAAGAGCCCTATACTGCGCAATAGTACTCTAACACAGACCTGATAATTGATTTGCTGTTTCTTCTAAGTGTTCTGGCAATAAATCGCGGTCCTTGGTTAAGCTTGACCACAATATTTCCTATGTAATGCTGTCAATTTAAGATGTTCGTAACTGTAAGTCTAGGTATTTTGAGGAATCGACTATTTTAATTTGTATTTTTTTCGTGTAACCGTAATTTTAAGTATTTTTTAGTACTCATGTTGATGGCCTCACATTTTTTATTGTTCAGGATCAATTGAAACTTTTTGCATCACACTGGTACCGCGTCTAAATCGTTTAATTATCTTTTCTGGCCTCCTGATGACTTTACTAGACGGTAAACGGCACCATCATCTGCAAACGATCTGAGAGAACTGCTTAAAATTTCTCCCGAACAGTTTATATAGATTAGAAAAACTTATTTGGGGAATTCCAGGTATCACTTCCGTGTCATTCGGTGACTTCCCACCAGTTACTCCGAACTTTGACGTTTCTGATAGGAAATCATGAATCCAGTCGCACAACTGAGAGGATACTCCATAGACATGCAGTCTGATTACAAGCCGTTTGTGAGGAACAGTGCCAAAAGAGTTCTGCAAATGTAGAAATATGGTATCATTTTGAGATCCCCTGTCGACGACACTCATTACTTCGTGTTAACAAAGGTCCGTTGTGTTTGACAAGAAACATGTTTTCGGAATCATTGCTATGTGTTAATATCTTTGAGACATTTCGTAATATTAGAACATACTATACGTTCCAAAATCATATTTCAAATCGACATCAATGATACATGTGTTCTTATTTTCTGTCTTGGCAGTCAGGTGACCAGTAAACTTTCTTCGAGTGGGCGTTTGTATATTATTGTTGAATATGGAAGTATTTCAACAGCAGACTCTGAAAATAAACTAAATGGTAAGCTATCTGGACCGGAAGATTAAGTTTCTTCGCTACACGGAGAATATCTGCTTATAAGTTGCCCATTTTGGCAGTTGCTTTCGATTCGAATTCTGGAGTATATTTGCTACATCTTCCTTGGTGGAAGTATTTCTGAAAACAACGTTAAGTAACTTCGCTTTAGTCGCACAGCCGTCGTTAACATTTGCGTTTCAACTGCCCAGTGAAACTACTGATTGTGTGTTGCCACAGCTGTGCTTTACATACGACCAGAATCTCTCTGGACTTTTTTCCCGACTTCGAGACTTGGTTCATTTGGGAAACTATTATGAGCTTTTTTCACACTGAAGTTCCCACTACATTTCGATCTTCTGTGAAACATTTCCAGTCTTGGAATTTTGCGTTCTTTTAAATGTGACATACTTCTTTCGTTGTTTCTTCGACACTGACCTGGCCTGTTTTGTGTATCATGACGTATCTTTTCCGTGTCCTTATAATTTACATGAAACGAATATCTCAATTACCGTCAACAATATTACTTTGAATTCAATACCAATCTCGTCTACGCTTATGTGGTTTGGAAACAATGTCTATTTTTAAGCAGTCAAACGAATTCTTATTGCAATTTTTAAATAGGTATATTTTGCCTTTATTTTTATTGACTTTGGATGTTACGGCCCTGCATCCACTTACCCCTGTATCCGTTATGTCGCTCCCTATTTGCTCAGGAATTTTTGTTGCCAAGAAGTAAAGTGTGTTATCGCAACCATATACATTTCGCGTGGATTTCTGAACTAAGCGTCCAAAAGAATTTTCGGGGAATTCACTTGGTACACTATCGCACAGCGTTTTATGCCTACCACCGACTTCAAACATGTATTTCTCGGCAACATATCGAGGGCAGATTGAAGTCATCTCCAACTATAATTGTGTGACTCGAGTGCATATTCTAAATGAGACTCAAATTCTCGATGAAACCGTCAGTAACCTTATGTAGGTGAAGTTATTGGCAAAAGAAACCATTTATTAATTTTTTACCGTTATGGAGTATAAACTTTACCACTAACCCACAGCATCTCCAGCGAATCTATCCCTAGTTTCAAATAATTCAATATCTCGTTGACACAGATCTATAGATGAGTGCAAAAATCGGTATGTTTATTCTGAAGCTGTAAAAATGTTATAGAGAAGCTATACAACACTTTCAAAATAGTTCGGAAAGCTGCTAAAAGACGATGCTGTAATCGTTATACGTAGTACTTGCAAATAGTGCACCGCAGCAACGCTGAAACGTTAAAGGAGGCTAGCGTACCGAAGGAAGAGGTTTTTTTTGCTACTGGAATACCACAGGTTAGATCGTGATACTACGGCACTGAGAATGTTTTGAAACACTATTTAATGTTCGAAAACGATCCAATGCGAAAACCATTCGCGAGCTCTTCGCAAAATTCTAACGGACAGGCAGCATGGCTGATATTTTAACGGGGACTGCTGGTCGAAGGCAAACTGTAGTTACTACTGAAAATGTCACCACGGTTTCTGGAATTATGCAGCAATATCTAACGGAAACCGTCAGAAAAATTGCTGCAGAGGGACTGGTTTGAAGCGTTCCACCACCCATAAAATACTGAGATACCTCCTACACATGTTTCAGTTGAAAATCCAAAACCATCAGGCCGTACCTGTATGTCCTGCGCCACAGAGGGATGTAATTACTAACCAGATTCTCACAATGATTTGATAGTGTCTGATTCGATGTTGGCTGCAGCTGGTTCACAGATAAAGCACACTTTCACATGAAGGGAATCGTGAAATAACGAAATTGGCGATGTTGGGGTTTCGAAAATCCTCGTTTGTGGGCAGCGAAATAGCTGTATTCTCCCACAGTTACGTTTTGGATTGCAGTATGCAGCAGATGCGTTACTGCTGTTCTTGTCATGCGAGAAATGATAATTAGTGAACGTTACGTTGGAACTTCAGAACAATAGCTAACGCTGGAGGATCAAAAACACAATAAGTGGTTCATGCAAAATGGGGACAGATCACATCGCACAGAACAGATGTTCGCAATTCCCGATGAATACTTAAGAAATAGACTCATTGTGTTTGCTTATTACAAATTTACTGGTACAGGGATGTGATGGCAAATTTCATTGTTAGTTTGGGCCACATCTGTACTGCGAGTACTGGACATTTCGAAAAGAATGTGAAGTGGCTGCAATGACTGCTTGCAGAGGACGAGTTTAATTGTGCACGCTGCGGCTGTGCGAGTTGCATAGTGTACAGTGCTATTTGTTTGCAACTTTTCGAACTGTTTCGAAACTTCCATACAACTTCTGTATAAAACTCTTACAAGTAACCCTTAAACATATCTTTTCCTGCACTCCTCTTAGTTTTATTAGTTTTCAAGATATATTAGTTTTCAAAATATTTGATTATGAAACCAGTAACTCTTTCGCTGGGCTCTCTGTACCTACCTCAATTTCACTACAAGTTAAATTACTCCAAACAGCTAAAAACACGTCATCACCAACTGAAGTCACTGTATCCTTTCTGAACATTATTAGGTCCTTGATAAAAGCTTCAGCTGAATCTATCTCCATCTTTAACCAGCTTTTAGTGCCTAAAAGGATTTCTACTTCAGTGTATTCTAAGAGCAGTTGGATCGTTGCTTCCTCACGACAATTTACAGTATCGATACCTGTCAGGTTTACCTTCGTCCTGTGTTTGCCGTGCACCCTTTGAGGCTGAATCCTGTTTCTACAATTTCTTAACTGTCTAACCTAGAAAATCATCCAGTCCACTTCACACAGCATCCAAGACCGTCAGCCACCTATGTGTTATGGACACAGATCTATTGAGCAGAACCCTATACACCAGCACTACGTGGCGCAACTCAAGTAAACTGCAGCCTACACGGACGCAGAACCGTCTGAGCCTCTGATTCAGACCCTCCACTCGAGTCTGCGCCGAAGACCACACTCGGTCCAGTCAAAGATGCTGCGGATGGTTAGCTGCTCCTTCATCTTGGAAGCACGATCGTCTCTCTTTAAACTTCTCATAGTCGTCGAAACCAGAGAGAACTCCTTCTGACCCAAAACGGCTCATGTCATTATTTCCGCCAAGATCCGCCACCTGCAGTTGGTTGCACCCTGCACTCTTAGTAGGATCCGGAAGGACCCGCTTCACATCTGGGGTGACGTGCCATGGTATGCACACACAGAGCACCCTGGACTTTACTTGGCCGCCATGCCGCCATATCTCTAAGGGCCACATCACGCGCCTTATTTGGAGTTTCCAACTACCAGTAATCCCACCCTCTTTGAATGCTCGGATGTTGCAGGATGAGAGGCTTCCTCTGATCGGGGCAAAGACTGCAACTGACTTTGATTGTCCATGAGCTACAGACAGGACTTGAGGTAACTGCTGTAGCCGCACGCTTCGGACATCGTAGCGCCTACTGCATCGGCAGCCCACTTTACATCCAACCATAACGGGATGCCTGCATAACAGGGTGTATATTCACCAGGGGAACCTACGTCGTCTGTGTTCTCAAAACAAGGACTTACTGGCGGCCACCAGGTCTCCACCAACGGCCCCCAGGGACCGTTACCCGTGTTACCCGTTGGCGGAGCCTGCAGAACAGCTTCACCAGAGGTAGCAGCTAACATAGGAACTACGTTGCTACGCCAGGCACGTGAACGCAAATACTTCCGGCAGATACATCCGCCAGCGGGCTTTATAAGGCGGCGCACTTCCGGCAAAAGGCAGTTCGACGGACCACTCGATAGGATACAGATCTGCCGCCCCGGCAGGCACGGCCCGACGCCTCTTACAGCTAGCCGATCTCTTGGTATATTCGACTAACCTCTTGATGTTATAGAACTGTTTGTGCTCGCTCCCCGTGAAGAATCTGGTCTTTTATTATTATTACTGTTATTATTTGTTAGTTTGTATTTGTGTCGATCCGCAGTTGGGATCGAGTCGGTTGTTCTCTTGGATATTGTATTATTGTTTCGGTTTGGTGAGTCCAAATAAATTGTTTTCGGACTTGTGTTTTCCGCATTTCTATTCTGCTAGCACAGATACTTCAGTAACTTTTTCAGAAAAACTGCGTATGCCTTTCTATCAGTCCCCTGGAATGTCTTTTGCTGCCTGCCACAACTTGAAACGAGAAAAGATCTGCCGCAGATCAGGGGTCATTCTCAGTGCCGGCAGTAACCGGGGGGGGGGGGGGGGGGGCACAGTAGCGAACTGATGGGGAGGGGGACACGTGTTACCTGCTGGACGTTCCATAGACTCCTACGACTGGCCCACGACCATGACGCTCATTGGTGGAAGCCTCCAGTTGCGTGATCGAAGCTGACACTGCCTAGAGCTGTGAGCGAAGGGTCACTCTGTTAGCTCGAGTGCTGCTATATCTTTGTGGGGAGCCCTCTGCACTGATCAAGAACGTTCCTAACTCAGAAAAGTGCGCTCAGTGAATTTTCGGTGCAGATTCGAGAACTTCTCTTAGGTCGTTGTTCACACGTTTCTAAATTCTAAACCGAGCGAGGTGGCGCAGTGGTTAGCACGCTAGACTCGCATTCGGGAGGACGACGGTTCAATCCCGTCTCCGGCCATCCTGATTTAGGTTTTCCGTGATTTCCCTAAATCGCTTCAGGCAAATGCCGGGATGGTTCCTTTGAAAGGGCACGGCCGATTTCCTTCCCCATCCTTCCCTCAACCGAGCTTGCGCTCCGTCTCTAATGACCTCGTTGTCGACGGGACGTTAAACACTAATATCCTCCTCTCCTCCTCCTCTAAATACTAACTCTGCTACCCCTGTACACATGTTCCATTATGAGATATGTTGTTGACAATACTGACTCACTCAGATGAAAATGCAACATTTATCCTGTGAACATTAGGCGGAAGAACGATTTGCTCTAGGATAACACTTTTCTAAGCATTGTACGAAAGGTTGTGCACTGTTACAGGTATAGTTTTCAACGGGCCTCCAGCTGAAATGAAATACGTTAGATATTAAAGTTGAATGATTTGCGTGTGGCACATACCTCCTTTTCCATATGAGCTGAGAATTTCTCTCTGTAATGTATTCCTTATTAGTATACTCTCTCGGTATTTCTTTCGTGTCCACTTATTGTTCAATTCTTTGGTTTGTAAATTTGCTAGTCAACATTTCACTAACAATGTAGTGGCTCATTCCATGACCACGTGTTCTTAGCTTACACTAAACCTGACAGACACATAAGAAAAAGAAAGCTACATTAACAAGGTAAAGTATGCAACAGATGATTATGATGTACATTCTCGCATGCTTTTAATGGCTTTAAAATACCACACATTATTAAGTTTAGTTATTTAAATGTTTTACTATGTCAGTAAATGCGAAAATGGCTATTTTATTGGATTTATCCTCCTTATTATCACTGGAAAAATCTCATTATTCAGACAGTAAAAATCAAAATTTCAGACTAATATATTTTTAAAATGAAATCGTTCTGGAGACCGTAACTACATGGGGCCTATGTGGAATGTAGCGATGTGGATATACAAGCATCAGCTTGTAGATAAGGCATTAGTGTGGTGTTCCTGTATTTCCTACTTGTCTACGGGAAATACAGAAACGTGAACTATGGCGACACTATTGCAAAATGCATCCAAACACGATCAACGTGTTGTTATTTGTTCTTGGCTAACGAAGGGCTAACACTGGCAGACTTTCATCGGAGAAACAAAAATGTGTATGAAACAGCAAGTGTATCGGAAAACGCCCGTAATAGGTTTCGCTGCTTCACGATGACGCACGTACCCGTTTCGCAAATGTCGTAACTCAGAAGTTACGCAAATTCATGTGAGAGACGCTGCAGCCCGCGCCCTATAGTCCTGACCTCACCCATTGCGATTATCGCGCCTTCGGTCGCTTAAAAAAGGGCCTTGGATACGATTCCTGTCGGATGAGGTTGTGCAGCAAGCATCTTCACGCAGCAGACATTGGTGTTTTACCATACGGGTATCTTCAACGTAATGCGTTGGTGGGGTTTGACTGAATGTTCACGACTGAGTTGCTTTATTCCCATAGCGATCCTGAACAGTACGGCATTCGAATGGGAACTTTTTGATCGCCTCCTTTAGTATAAGTGAAATGAAATTCTCAAACGGTAAGGCATCTATTAATCTAAGAGACGCTTTTCCAATCGGCATTCAAGTAATGAATTTGTTGCCCCTAGATTTTAATTAAATGGTAACTGTTTATCAGGTAAACATTAGAAGTACTTTGTGTTACAGGCTGCTTGGCACCGACCAACGACTTTGTCTGCTACGCGTTGAACACGCGCATGGTCTGCAGAGGCAATGCAGACCTGGAAAAGTTTCCATTATTCAGAAACATATAAATTTAACATTACGACGCAGTCCTGCAGTGTCATTAATAAGTGCTATTGTAAGATTAGGTCAATGTACTTTTTATCGGCCGGGCTGTCGACGACCCGTTAAAACAAAGATAAAACACAATTGGTCCACGGTATCCAGACAAAAGTCGAGGAAACGACCGTTGCGAATGGGCTATAAAGTATCCACTGAGGTAATTGCTGCTGCATCTGTCTGAGTGGTATCCTTGTAACCGCTGTCAGCAAAATGCTGACCGCGCATCCGATAGGCAGTTGGTACCTGGCGCCGGTGACTCACTGAGATCCCTCGGTTTCATGCGGCGACCGTGACCGGAAGCGAACGCGGCCCGTCAAATCGTTATGTGGCCTCCATTTACGGGAATCGGTACGCCTTTACTGCATTTTTACGACAGCTGGGACAGTAACAGGGCACACAGATGGTGCGGTAGAGCCGGATAGCCGACGTGTGACACTGACATGAATGTAATACCGTAAATATGTCGGAAACGTTTCGACATTTGTGACGTCACCGCAGGACTGCACAGAGGTTGTTACAAGCAGAATTCGGTTAATAACTTTTTATGGGCAGACAGTCATATGCGAATGTACTGTAGCGTATATCACAAATTATTAGAGATGTATATTAAAGGTGAACAAAAAGCTTGCAATTGGGAGCTGCCAACCTTCGGAACTAATCCAAAAACAGAAGAATTACTTAGAGACTAACAGGTGACATTAAAGAATAAACACTTTTATTTATTAATAAATAACCTTTGTATCTTAATGATGAAACTTTCTATTCAAAACCAACTTAATGACATTTCTTCACTCTCCCAGATATAAAAAATTGCATTTGTGAAGTACATTCTCGAGTGTTTATTTTTGCCCTTAAGTTCTTTTAAATCTTATTCATAAGTTGTAAGGGCAGTTCACATGCCTTCGCAAGAAAATCCTTCAGTTCAGATAGTCATTTAGATTTGATGTGCGTGAGTAGTGAATACAAATTTAGACGTAATGCACCGGAGTGTTGAATACTGATGGCCACAAAAGATTAGACGTTTGGAAGCCTTCGTTAGTGGACATTTTTCTTCTAAAACCAACTCTGAAATTCAATAGGTGAACATCCTGCTTCGTTTCAGTCCTTTCATTTCTCCGTCCAGTTGAATTTCCTATAGTTTCAACTCTACAGCTGCTGAAACTTGTACGTGTGGTTGTGAAAAGGGACAATCATCCCCCACGAAATAAACAGCAAACCATCTTATCCAGAATGAAAATAAGAGACTGAGCTGTCATCAAATCACCAAACCTGCCTTTTATTTCTTTAGCGAGGTCAGGCATTTTACAACAATAATTTTACTTTTCATTTGAGCTTCAGGAAGTATTTCAGTAGTTTTCATGAGACATTCGATACGAGCAAATGTTTTACACTCAAGGTCTTTCAGAAACACTCTTAGCGTGTTATGAACATTACACACATTCTGAACTAAATGCTGAATAAGTTTTACATGTCGTTGTATGATATGTTTAACGTTTCTAAATGCTGGTCGACACGTGTAGTAAAAACAATATTTGAAAACCATTGTAGGTAGTTACACCAAGAGAAACATTTTCTTTTTATTGCAGAAACTGTTTGATGAGAATCAACAATTGTACAGATCTACCTACTACATTTGTAGGAACGTAATCCACTCTTTGAAAGAAATTTGACAGGAGAAACTCACGACACCATCACGTTTCTTGTGAAGTGTGTCACTCAGTCCTGTCACAAAAGTTAGCCACATGTGAACAAAACTGTTTAAGAAAACTACTTTACCAAACTCTGACCGCGGATTTATGTGGTAACCCAAAGTAAATTTTAATTATTTATACTCTAAACAAACTGTTTACCTGTGAAGTTAATAAAAGAAACCATGTCAGAGTCCTGTGATGAACCCCCAAAGAATACAAATCGCAGTCCGTAACTAACTTCATAAATAATGATAGAACAGTGTGTCATTTTTCTCATTTATAGTAGTGAAACCCAAATAAAGTCAGTTTTCGTCATTCGTAAGCGGTAATGCGTCGTTGTATTGAATGTAAACACAGTTCACATAGTTGGAAACACACACACACACACACACACACACACACACACACACACACACTGATTGTCGCTCTTCGACTGAAACTATTGATAACGCATCCTTACAATACTTCTGCATATCTACATTTAATTTAGTATTTAACAAAATTTCTTACAAAGGAGATCAACATTGAAAGCTTCATACTCAATAAGGGAATCATGTAGCAATACAGATACAAAAAATATAATCACATTTCAATTTGCAGCACAAATAAAATATAATCTAGACCATCAAAGATATACGTACAGGAGAAAGGAAGCAAAAGAAAATAAAAAAATTCTCAATTGCAGTTAGCAACAACTTGACCCGCTACCTCTTCTAAACCACGCCCTAGTACATGTCGTATCCCTTCCTGCTCCCCATTATGCTTTTTAATACCTTGTGAATAGGCTCTTTACGTTTTTGAGCCAATTGTTTTCAGTAAACGTATACTTAGCTATACTAGTCACAGCTCTGCATTTAATCATGAGACACCTGAAAAGTGTCCTAAGGAAACATAGATTGATGAAGAGGACATCCAAACTGAGAATCACTCTACCAAGCGGTCAAATGTGCTATGCTCATTATATTCTTACATTTTCTACATCTAAATTTATACCGCACAAACGATTGGGAAGTGCATCGCAAAGAGTGCGTGTCATTGTTCCAGTTACTCGTATTAGGGCATCTTCTCGTCCATTCAGTTATCGAGCATGGAAACAATGACAATATAAATGTCTGTGTGTTGGCTGTAATTAATGTAATTGTGTCCTTACAATCAATACGGAAGTGGTACATAGGCGGCTGTAATATATTCCTGGAGCAACCATTTAAAGCCAGTTCTTGAAACTTTATAAGTAGGCTATTTCGGAATAGTGTATGTCCACCATAAAAAAAAAGTTATTTCAATTTCCTCAGCATCTTTGTGACACTCTCCAGTGGGTCTAACTAACCTTTGACTATTTGTTCTACCCTTCCCGGTATAGGTTCAATATCCCGTGTTCGTTCTATCTGGTATGGGTGCTACACACTTGAGTAACATTCTGAGGTGGGTTGCACAAATCATTTTTAAGCAATCTCCAGATTGCAGGCCCGTAGCCTTCTACCTATAAACTGAAGTCTGTCACCTGCTTTAACGACGACCGGGCTATGTTATCGTTCCTTTTCATATCCCCATGGGGCGCAGTGGCCTCCGTTGAGAGGCCACTATGGTGAAGAGATAGAACACTTTATTCAGTTCTTGCTGCAACATTCGCAGTCCTGGGATGCCGCTGGACACACTCCCTCAGGCGATCGCCATGGTGGCAGAGTCCACTTGCCAGCAGTCCCCACCCAGCGATGCTGACATTTAGGACTCTCAGCTACACGTGCATCTGTGCGCCCAGTGTGGCGTCATGTGGCAAGCGCCAGCGGTGGCAGATTTCTCCTGGAGACCGTCAGAGCCTCGCCTAAGTTAGCAAACATTTTCGGTGCTGGACCGAACCGTTGCTCTCCAAAGCAGCAGTCTGGTTGCTACTGCCGAAGAGATCCTGGAAGCGGTCATCAATCCCTAGAGCGTTGGCTTAGTATTGGGTGGCTGGTTGGGCAGACATGGAATCCCAGACTGGAATCGTCTGCTTGTTGATCCGTAACCTGCTAGGGACTGGCGCGTCTCTCACTTTGTTGTGGGCGCTGTCGGACAGCTGACATCACTGCTGTAATCAACGAGTGTTTATATTGGTTAATGGATCCATTTTTATTCCAATGAAGTGCTTCCAGTCCCGTTCAATTCCACATCCATAAGCCTCAAAGACGTACTATCCACCTGGCCCATTCCTCTTCTGCGCTGTACTTCTGTTATGTCACCATAACTGCGAGGTGTCACCTGGCCCGCCTTTTGGTGGCTGTAAAGGCCTGTTGACGAAATCAGCACACCAGTACGTCACCGCCCTTTTCGTCTACCCATTGCTTTCAACACAGCCGCTGCAAAATTGTTGTTTGCATACTAGAGTTCAAACAACAGTTTCAGTTACGTCTATATTTCCACTTTGGGAATACCCAGCGAGCGTTGTCTCTACCCATAACAGCTCCGTAACTAATGACTACACAGACAAACATCAAAAAATGTTTTATATCACCCCAATTCCCAGAATTCCTGAAGATTGACTATGGGTACTGTATCAGAAACACAGTCCATTTGACTGTTCAGATATGTCACTAAATACGCCCAAAGATGTAAACAACCATGCATGAGCAGCGCATATTAGACGGAGGGGTGCCGACAGCCGATCAGTTCCAGTCATTGCACCAGGAAGGAGGTACAAGGCTCCTGTTCTCTGTAGTTCAACCATGCCTATACGCTCAATACCCCGGTTTGATCGAGTCCGCATTTTTACTTTGTGCCAAAAAGGACTCTCAACAAGGGAAGTGTCCACGCGTCTCGGAATGAACCAAAGAGATGTTTTTCCGACTTGGAGGAGCTACAGAGAGACAGGAACTGTCGATGACATGCCACTCTCAGGCCACCCAAGGGCTACTGCTGCAGTGGATGACCACTACCTACGGATTATGGCTCGGAGGAATCCTGACAGCAACGCCACTATGTTCAATAATGCTTTTCCTGAGGCCACAGGACGTTGTGTTACGACTCAAACAGTGCGCATGACGTCTGTCTTTGCAACCCCAGTGCATAAAATCTCAGATGCCGCCCTGGAATGGAGTCCAGGCCATTCTCCTCCATATCCGCCCCGCTTTCCCCGCAATTACCGAAGTGACCTGCAGTGTATGGTTCTGCATTGTGGTAATCATTTTGCATAGTCTAACAACTGCAGCGAAAGATGATAACAGGATCTGCAACACAGTTACGTTATATGTGCTGGGCCGTGTGACACGCAGTTCAGGTAATTCTAAATCCTCTGATCATGATAGTATGTGTCTTCATCAAACCCTAGTGATTTCATTTTTCTGTGCGTTAAATAAAGAAAAGTAGGATGCATGCACCCCCATTCTCAGATACTTCCTAGTGTAGATGCATCACACTTCCAGATGCCCATAAGTTAGTGAGTATCTGATCTTACAACTTTCGCTGTAGATGTGACAGAGGATGGCTTCGGGGGAGAATTTGTCCCCTCCGGGAAAAATCAACCCCTCTCTTTCAGAAATCAAAAAATTGTTTTATCATATCAACAGGGACAAATCCATCTTAAGAAATTTTATTCCCCCAGAAAAACATTTTTATCTATTACATGGTTGCTCTTCAGCCATATGATATTATATGTTGTTTAGTAGGCTGGCGAGTGCTCTGTATTTTGGGCACAGCGTCAGGAACTGTAACCCACAAATTGTAAGGTGCATGTGTGCAAAAACCTTGCAGCTAAGAGAGCTCGCCTCGGGCATGGATGTGCGTGATGTCCTTATGTTAGTTAGGTTTAACTAGTTCTAAGTTCTAGGGGACTAATGACCTCAGCAGTTGAGTCCCATAGTGCTCAGAGCCATTTGAACCATTTTTTAAGAGAGCTCACTGTGCTGGGTAAGTAGTTCAACTCGTAAAGAAATGGAAATATTTAAGTGTGGTTAGTTATAAATGTCTTCAAAACTGAAAAATGAGTTGAAAAGCTATTTCTCTTGTTTCACATCCCTAACTCTGCGCAGGGCATATTCGCCATTTTCTGTGCTATGATAGCAGCTTTTTCCTCTCTTACTCCAAACTTTTACTCTGCCTTAATTTCAGCACTGGAAGGCCATAGCTTGGGAAGTTTTTTGTTGACTCGGGCAACGACTGATCTATTACAGGTTTTTTTCGTTGCCTTTCGAACCATGTTACTTATATCTGTGGTAAAAGATAAACTGTCACAAAACAACAGGGTGACCATTAATTACGTGTATCTGTCTACATTCTTACAATATTTTAACAATTTCACACACGTTCACCACGCAGAATCGGAGAGCGTAAAAAAACTTCATCAAAAACGTGTTTCATGCATTTGAAACTGGTTGAAGTTAGCTTTTTGAAAATAAACTTTCATAATTTTCGCTATAAACTATTTTTTATTTATCTGATTCACTCTCAACTCTTTCTGCACATTCAGTTCATGTAGGAAAGCGTGCTACATTTAGTTCTACTTTAAACCATCGTATCTCGACAGCAGATAAAGATTACTGGATAAAAGAACTTTGTTTTGACTTCATCTATTTATCTACCTTTGTGCAAAGTTTGAACCGATTGGTACAAGTTTAAAATATAGAAGTGGCACGCATGAGAAACCTCCTAGAATAAGTGTTTTTTGCATTAAAATGCAAACCGTTAGGACTCGTCTTAGACCAAAATACGATACAGCGGTGATCCAAATCTTAGATACTCGTATCAGTCTCGCTCCAGTCCAGGGTTGTTTCAGGTTGAATATTTTTGCTCGTAAAATACGAACAAGGGAGACCCCAAAATCAGAATATTGCAGATACAAATGGTGCCATTAGCTGACACTTAATTTCAGCCCAATTAAAATCTATTGAAAAAGGAATTAATGGATTCGCACTATCTGCCTGAGCGCTTTTGCCGCTTCGCCGATCGAACCTTGCTTAATATACTGAAATATAGCTACAGTAAGACGGATGTTCGAAAAACTTTGCACTCCATGTTCCTAGCACAAATGGGAACCGAGCACCAAAACTACCCGAACTGCAGATCTGTGCGTGGCCTTTTCAGACTCGTTTGTTACACTCCTTTCGTGTTTTAAGGGCAAGTCACATCCAGTCACATTTAGCAACATTTATCTATTACAATTATAACACAGAAACTACATATCAGCACATCATTGCACATATCGAAAGTAAGCATTGTTTGTATCGTTTCGAAACAAACTTACTCCATTCACTTGCGGTACCTTCTGTTGACAACAGTAACACCATCGTCACTCTTCGCTGTATTCAGTACTGCTCGATTCTGTCTCCGCTTTGTTTTTCCCTCAACGTTAATTGGTTGCTTGGTTTGTGGGATTGAAGGGACCAGACTACTAGGGTCATCGGTCCCTTTTTCCACGAACTTTAAACACCCACAAAGAATAAGAACAAACAATGGAGATGACAAGAGACGACACAGGACAAGAAAGACACAGACAGAGACTAGGAAAAAAGGAATTAAAATCGCTCGGACTGTGACACTGGTTGGCCGACCATAGAAACAAAATAGGAAAAGCCAAACACCAAGAAACGCACTAAAAACCCCAGTCCAAAATCGTAGGCCAAAGGGCAGACTCAACACAAAGAAAAGGACAAGCACTTAGATCAAGCGATAAAAACCCGCTGCTCGAATAAAATTCAAAGCTAAATATGCCATCGCAACGTCACCTGATAAAAGTGTAGGACGCGTATCAGGCAGCACAAACGTCTGCCTGAGCGGAGTTAAAAGCGGACAGTCCAACAAGATAAGGACCACTGTCAAAGCTGACCCGCAGCGACATATAGGTGGGTCCTTCCGGCGCAATAAATAGCTGTGCGTCATCGAGGTGTGGCCAATGCGTAACCGGCAGAGGACAACAGAGTCCTTGCGAGAGACCCGCAAGGAGTAGCTGCACGCACCGATAGCCTCCTTGATGGCCCGAAGTTTGTTGGGTGAGGGAAGGGCGCGCCATTCTTCACCCCCACGGCGGAGTACCTTCTGTTGTGACTATGCAAGACAGCCAAGTCGTAACGAGAGGAAGCCGAAAGGCACGCGTTAAGCTCACGCAGATTGGCGTGAGGTCTGGAACAGGACAATGTCTTGAGAATTGCAATAAAGTACGAAAATCTTGTAATACTTTAATCCATAATCTGTGTACATCGCTCTTGTACAGATATAATCTCCATTTCACTAGACACTGGTAACGGCGCCTTGCTAGGTCGTAGCAAATGTAGCTGAAGGCTATGCTAACTATCGTCTCGGCAAATGAGAGCGTATTTATCAGTGAACCGTTGCTATGAACGTCGGCTGTATAACTGGGGCGAGTGCCAGGACGTCTCTCTAGACCTGCCGTGTGGTGGCGCTCGGTCTGCTATCACTGACAGTGGCGACACGCGGGTCCGACGTACACTAATGGACCGCGGCCGATTTAAAGGCTACCACCTAGCAAGTGTGGTGTCTGGCGGTGACACCACACCTTCTGCCACAAAACTGACCTGAGGTCACTCTCGAAAGGCCAATCTCCAAGGCTGGTGCACCGACAGACTGTTTGACCAGCGTGTCAACACATGCATTTCCCTCAATGCCAACATGACCCGGGGTCCACACAAAGACCACAGAGCGGCTGCAATGGGCAAGAGTATGGAGGGACTCCTGGATAGCCAGCACCAGAGGAGAGCGAGGGAAACACTGGTCGACAGCTCGTAAACCACTCATGGAGTCACTACAGATGACGAAGATCTCACCTGAGCAGGAGCGGATATAGTCTACGGTGCGAGAGATGGCGACCAGCTCGGCAGTGAAACCACTGCAGCCAGCCGGCAATGAGTATTGTTCATAATGATCCCCTAGAGTAAGATCATAACCGACAGGACCAGCAGCCATCGAACCATCAGTGTAGACAACTTCAGAGCCTCGAAACACGGCAAGGATTGAAAGAAAGCAGCGACAGAGGGCATCAGGAGGGCCCTGTTCCAACTCGAGCTAAAGTCATTGGCGGGGCACACACCACGGGGGTATACGCAGAGGGGCCCAGAAAAGAAGAAGAGGGAAAACCTCAAGCCCAGAGAGAAGAGCTCTGACGCCAACCGCAATCGTACACCTAGACTGGGACCGACATTCCGTAACATGGACGACCGACTGAGGGAAGAGGAGACGATAATTGGGATGCCCGAGCAAGCTACAAACGTGTGTAGCATAAGTGGCCAGTAATCGCTGGTGACGGAACCCCAATGGAGGGACACCTGCCTCCACAAGTATGCTGTTGAAAGGGCTTGTCCGGAAAGCTCCAGTGGCGAGTCGGATCCCACGGTGAAGGATGGGGTCCAGCAACTGAGATGCGGAAAGGAATGCCGAACCATAAGCCAGTCTCCCACAATCTAGACAGGGCTGAATTAACGCCTGGTACAGCCATAGAAGGGTAGACCGATCAGCACCCCAGCTGGTGTGACGCAAGCAACAGAGTGCCTTAAGGTGCCGCCAGCACGTATGTTTAAGCTGCCAAATATGAGGGAGCCAAGTGAACCGGGTATCAAAAATCAATCCCAAAAACCGATGCGTCTCCACCACAGCAAGAGGTTCGCCGTCAAGATAAAGCTGTGGCTGGGGGTAAACAGTTCCTCGCCGGCAGAAATGCATAATGCAGGTCTTGGCAGCCGAAAACGGGAAGCCACGTGCTACAGCCCAAGACTGCGCCTTGCGGATAGCGCCGTGCAGCTGACGTTCAGCAGCTGCAATGACAGTGGAGCTAAAGTATAGGGAGAAGTCGTCAGCATACAATGAAGCTGAGACACACGTTCGCACCGCCGCTGCGAGCCCATTAATTGCAATTTTAAAAGAGGCAGACACTTAAGACAGATCATTGCGGCACCCCATTCTCCTGGACTCGGGAGGAACTATGGGAGGCCGCAAATTGCACGCGGAAGGAGCATGGCGACAGAAAATTTTGTATGAAAATTGGGAGCTGACCTTGAAGACCCCAACCATGAAGCGTAGAGAGGATGTGATGTCGCCTTGTCGTAACATATGCCTTCCACATGCAGAAAAAGATGGCGACCAGATGCTGATGGCAGGCAAAGGCCATATGAATGGCAGACTCCAGGCACACCAGATTATCGGCGGCAGAGCGGCTCTTCCGGAATCAACCCTGAGACGGAGCCAAAAGGCCCCCGAGAGTAGCCAACTCAACCTCCAGCTCACCATGTGTTCAAGCAACTTGCAAAGAAAGTTGGTGAGGCTAATCGGGCAGTAGCTGTCCACCTCCAGTGGGTTCTTGCCAGGTTACAACACGGGGATTATGATGCTTTCTTGCCATTGCGACAGGAACTCATCTTCAACCCAAATACGGTTGAAAAGGTCTGGGAGGCGTTGCAGGCAGTCCACCAAGAAATGTTTGAGCATCTGACAGTGGATTCAATCTGGCCCGGGAGCCATATCTGCGCAAGCGGCTAGGGCACTTTGGAATTCCCACTCACTGAACGGAGCATTGTACAATTCAGTGTGGCGTGTGTGAAATGAAAGGCCCCGACGTCCCAACCACTCTTTCAGGGAGCGGAAGGTCACTAGGTAATTCACAGAGGCGGAACTCTGAGCAAAATGCTCCCCTAAGCAGTTTTCAATTGTTTCAGAGTCAGTACAGACTGCTCCATTCAGTGAAAGCGCAGGTACACTGATGGGGGTCCGATAGCCTGATCTTGGCCCTAACCTGGGATGACCTCGGGGGACCACCAAGGCACAGTCCTCCGGCGAGGGGACCCAGAAGAACAGGGAGTGGCAGATTCTGCGGCAGTAACGATGCCGGTGCTAACTGAGTGAACCACATCAATGGCGTCATAGGTAAGAGACTCAATAGTGGCAATGTAAGTGAACAAGTCCCAGTCAGCTTTATTCATAGCCCATCTGCAGGGGCCGACAGAAGAGTGACGCTGTGGCAGTGACAAAAAGATCAGAAAGTGGTCACTACCGCACAAGTCATCATGCACACTCCATTGGACAGATGGTAATAGGCTAGGGCTGCAGATCGAAAGGTCAATGGCCGATTACATGCTATGCACCACACTGAAATGTGTGAAAGCACCAGTATTCAAAAGAGAAAGTTCGAGCCATGACAATACTCGCTCAATGATGCTGCCTTGGCCTGTTGCCACTGAGCCACCCCACAGATGGTTATGGGCGTTTAAGTCGCCCAGTAACAAAAAAGGTGGGGGCAATTGGTCTATCAGCACAGCCAGGACATGCTGCGGGACATTACCATCTGGTGGAAGATAGAGACTGCAGACAAGTTACAGCCTGAGGCGTCCACACCTGAACAGCGACAGCCTTTAAAGGTGTTTGTAGAGGGACAGACTCGTTGTAAAGAGAGTGAAGGACGTAGATGCAGACGCCACCAGTTACCCTCTCATAAGCTGCCCGGTTCTTATAATAACCCAAATAGTCATGGAGGGCGGGGTTCACATCGCCAGAAACCGTTTCCTGAAGAGAAATGCAGAGGCAAGGGTGAAGGCTGAAGAGTAGTAAAAGCTTAGCAGGATGGTGGAAAAAACTGCTACAATTTCTAAGGGGTCCGCAGGCCCTTACTACTTAGTTTGCATCAGCACAGGTCGACAGGGCAACTATCGATAGTGTGTTGAGTCGCGAGAGGGAGAGTCAGTTCAGTGTGCGGTGTGTTGGAGGTTCCCGCGAGGTGGGCAGAGAGCTGTGCAGAAGCCAGCAGTTGTTGAAATAATGCAAATTGCCGACAAAGGGATTGGCCATCGCCGCGGTTTAACCCCTTTGTGTTAGTATTATACGGGAAAGTGAAGAAGTTTAATTAGCAGAGTGATTCAGTGATATTTATGTGCTGTTATTGAGATTCCGCGTCTACCGCGCCGGCATTATTTGGATTACAGTGTTGGATTACAGTGACTGGATTTTGCGTGTGACGATTATGAATAGCGAAGCAACCTGTGCTGAGATTAGCCGTTATTAACAGTGTATGACGAAGGCAGTGGCTGTCTCCTTATTTTTGTGCTTTTGATACGAATATAGGTCTTGATTAGTGAAGCTGTGTTGTTGTTCTGTTGCCACCAGACATTTCATTATTGCAGCATTTAAGAAGGACAGAATGGAATGTAACAACTCCCGAGCAGTCCAATCCGATTGCCAGCCCCATTAGGTACACGGTCACATTAATTAATTACTTAATTTTGGGCTGCTATTCAGATCCGCGAACGAGCGGATACACCAAATTATAAGGGAGTGTTACACCCTTGGCTTACCGTGAAAGGACTAGTGCAATTTTCGGACGAATCGTAATGAACAATAGGTAATTTTACCGTGCTTAACGCGAGAAAATTAATTTTTCAATGTGGAATAGGGACAGTGCATAAACTTTAAAATTGCGACAAGGAACAGTGCATTTTTTGAACAATGCGAAGTAATAGCATCTTATGATTGTGACTAAACTGTTTTTCTTGCCATATTAAATAGAACAATAATGTCAATAAACTGTGTTGTAAAGTGCAAATCCGTAAATCCGCGCGAAAAACTGTGAAAAGTGGACACTAAAGAAAGACAAGTGTGAACGTTAAAATAGCGAAACGAGCCAAGATTTCGTCACAAAAGTTGTTAAAAAAGTGTTCAGCGGTAGTATTTCGACTGAAATTACTTTTTGAACAGTGAAAATCGGACGGCTTCGTGTGGACCCATAAACTGTTATGCTGACGACAATGTGTTGTGGCGACGCAATTATTGAGTGACGTCACGCAGACCCATGTAGCAGTTGCACCAAAGAGCTTCGATCCGCAAGGTGATTTCACACGACATCCTACTACGGAGCAACGCGACTTCGAGACAACGAGCGCAGTCTCGGCATCTAGTGGCCAAACTACAAACTACGCCCGTCTGCAGCGCCACGGAGCGGCCGACGGAGAACTACGTCGTCTTGTAGCAGATCTTCAACTTCACGCGAGCTTCGGCAGCAGTACACCGCCACGCCCACCTCAAACGTCAAAACATCGCGACTCGCGGTAACGTCGGTTGGTGAGTGAAGACGACTGGTTGACATAACAGTAAATTGCAGTGTGCAGTATTCGCGATAAATAAACAGTTTTTAACTGATATTTACATTAGGAAAAGTGCTAAATTGTGGTAATTTCCGAAAAATTTGCGAAACATACTCTGAAATATAGCATGCTTATTTATGCACACTACACTGACTAAATGGTAACTGTTTTTGGGGATTTTACTTTTATAGATTTTGTGAGTGTTGTGATTATCTTGTTTAAAACATTTTTACATAAACTGTGTATGTGGAAAGTGTTATTGGAAATTAATAGGTTTTTGAGAGTTGTGATGTTCGGTACTCATGCATGTAGTATCATTTTGGGGATTAACTGAAAGGATTGCAGGTGCTGTTTGATTAGTTTCATGGTAATTAGGAGTGTTTTGGGGTGACTAGAGGTTATTTTGTATTACTTGGCTGTGTATTAAAAATAAACCAAACATGTCTACTGAAGATAAGCAGGTCTGTGAGGCAGTAGTTGAAAGGAAAGGGATAGGACAGGAAGACAGAGATGATTCAGGAATTAGTGATTGTGGATTGTCATTAGGAAGCCCATCAGCACATTCAACTAGTTATCCCGAGACACCGGGACAAACGACAAAAAATAAGTCAGTTTCAGAGGGTGCCGATATGTGGTCGGTATTAGCAGACTTGCTAAAGGAGGTTAAGGCAACTAGAGAAAGGGGAGAAATACTCCAAGAATCGTTAGAGAAGAATTCACAAGAAACAAGAGAATCGTTAGAGAAGGGTTTACAAGAAACAAAAGAATCATTAAAGGAAGAGTTACAAGAAACTAGAGAAGAGGGAAGAATATCCCGAGAATTATTAGAGAAAGGTCTCAGAGAATCACTAGAGAAGAGTTCACAAGAAACAAGAGAATCACTAAAGGAAGATTTACAAGAGATCAAAACATCACAAATGAAGATGGAATATAATTTGAAGAAGGAAATGCAGGAATTGCAAGAACGACTGAAGATGGACATCGACGAAAGAGAGAGGAAGCTACAGAAGAGCATAGACCAAGTCCAGGGAGACGTGGAGAAGATCTACATCTACATCTACATTCATACTCCGCAAGCCACCCAACGGTGTGTGGCGGAGGGCACTTTACGTGCCACTGTCATTACCTCCCTTTCCTGTTCCAGTCGCGTATGGTTCGCGGGAAGAACGACTGTCTGAAAGCCTCTGTGCGCGCTCTAATCTCTCTAATTTTACATTCGTGATCTCCTCGGGAGGTATAAGTAGGGGGAAGCAATATACTCAATACCTCATCCAGAAACGCACCCTCTCGAAACCTGGCGAGCAAGCTACACCGCGATGCAGAGCGCCTCTCTTCCAGAGTCTGCCACTTGAGTTTGCTAAACATCTCCGTAACGCTATCATGGTTACCAAATAACCCTGTGACGAAACGCGCCGCTCTTCTTTGGATCTTCTCTATCTCCTCCGTCAACCCGATCTGGTACGGATCCCACACTGATGAGCAATACTCAAGTATAGGTCGAACGAGTGTTTTGTAAGCCACCTCCTTTGTTGATGGACTACATTTTCTAAGCACTCTCCCAATGAATCTCAACCTGGCACCCGCCTTACCAACAATTAATTTTATATGATCATTCCACTTCAAATCGTTCCGCACGCATACTCCCAGATATTTTACAGAAGTAACTGCTACCAGTGTTTGTTCCGCTATCATATAATCATACAATAAAGGATCCTTCTTTCTATGTATTCGCAATACATTACATTTGTCTATGTTAAGGGACAGATGCCACTCCCTGCACCAAGTGCCTATCCGCTGCAGATGGAAGGAAAGTTAGCAAAAAAGATAGAAGACGATATTGAAGAAACAAAAGCCGAATTGGGAGAAAGAATCAACGACGTGGAAACAAATTGCAATCATCGAATCGCCGAAGTGACACATATGCAGAAACAATGCAATGATGCGGTTAAGGGGATAGGAGATAGGCAAAACCAACTAGCTGTCAATCTGAGAAATGCTATAGCCGTGCAACGAGAAGAGGATAACAAGAGGGTTGAAATGGAGGTCAAGCAGTTACAACAGGGAGTGCAGCAATTGGAGAGCAAGACAGAAGAAATTGATAAACGAATTAGCAATGCCACCTTAGCCATTGGGGGAGGTAAGGTCGTTACATTGATGAGCAGTGATAATCGGTGCATCCAAAGTAATACAGGGCAGAAATTTAGACCGAAAGGAGGGTTGCACCCAATGATATTTATGAAATGGCTAAAAGGAGTTTTCCCAGCACATCTTAAGGACTCAGACAAGATTCAATTTGCAATAGATAGAATGGAAGGTGAGGCCTTCACTTGGGGAGTCAGGAAGAAGGAAGGGACTACTAGTTATGACCAGTTTGAAGAGGAATTCTTGAAGAAATACTGGTCCAAAAGCCATCAATGTGCAGCAATTGAGGACCTACTACACCGCAAGTCACTTAGTACATGGAGAGGAACGTTGAGAGAGTTTGCCGAACATTTGTGGGAATTGAACGAGACCTTGGAACAACCCCTGAGTGATGACGTAATGATATCAGCGATAAAAAGAAGAATGAGCCAGAGAATGCAAGAAACTGTATCCGGGAGCCTAATTGAAGATAGGGAGGCCTTGATGAAAATACTGGAACAGTTGGAATCTGTTCGATCACAGGGACACAATCAACCTAATGATCAAAACCGAGGGGGAAGTAATGACCCAAGGAATCATTTTGGTAATTCGTCTAATTATAGAGGAAGAGGTGGTGGTCATAGGTACGGGAACTATGGTGGTGAACGTCAATGGAGAAATGATTGGAGAAGAAGTGAGGAACTAAGAGCTCATGAGAGAAGATGGGATAGTCGAATGAATGACACAATGCATATAGAAGAGGGAAGTAATGACCCAAGGAATCATTTTAATCATTCATCTGATTATAGAGGAAGAGGTGGAGGAACCGAAGAAAACTGAATGACACTCCAGGTGAGGTCCGGTCAAGAGTGAGGGCTACCAGGACCCGAATAAACCTGCTAAGATATTTAGGACATTTAGTTGCAAAACGGACATTTAAAAAGGGAAATGTTTATTTACAGTGTGTTTTATGATGTATTACAATTAGAATTGCATATTTCATATCAAAGATTATCTGAGAATAGGTATAAAATCTGTAACAACTATTTTGTAGTATAGTAATTCACATGTCATGTGTATAGGTAATAATTTTTGAGTGTATATGTTGCGTGTTTCATTCAATATTGGACTAGAGAGGACTAATGCTGCTTGATAAAAATTTGTAATTTGATATATCATATTTATGTGATGTAATAACCTTTTGTAGAAATTATTGTGGAGGCAGCCCACTACCGGAGTCGAGGGATTATTTAGTGAATTGTAATTTCATTAATTATTTACACTGTGTGTTTTGTTCAAATGTAGCAATGTTTAAATCCCTTGCCGATTCTTTTTCGCCTGCGGCTCTAAAGAAGTTTTCGAGGGCGGGGATATAAGGGGTCCGCAGGCCCTTACTACTTAGTTTGCATCAGCACAGGTCGACAGGGCAACTATCGATAGTGTGTTGAGTCGCGAGAGGGAGAGTCAGTTCAGTGTGCGGTGTGTTGGAGGTTCCCGCGAGGCGGGCAGAGAGCTGTGCAGAAGCCAGCAGTTGTTGAAATAATGCAAATTGCCGACAAAGGGAGTGGCCATCGCCGCGGTTTAACCCCTTTGTGTTAGTATTATACGGGAAAGTGAAGAAGTTTAATTAGCAGAGTGATTCAGTGATATTTATGTGCTGTTATTGAGATTCCGCGTCTACCGCGCCGGCATTATTTGGATTACAGTGTTGGATTACAGTGACTGGATTTTGCGTGTGACGATTATGAATAGCGAAGCAACCTGTGCTGAGATTAGCCGTTATTAACAGTGTATGACGAAGGCAGTGGCTGTCTCCTTATTTTTGTGCTTTTGATACGAATATAGGTCTTGATTAGTGAAGCTGTGTTGTTGTTCTGTTGCCACCAGACATTTCATTATTGCAGCATTTAAGGAGGACAGAATGGAATGTAACAACTCCCGAGCAGTCCAATCCGATTGCCAGCCCCATTAGGTACACGGTCACATTAATTAATTACTTAATTTTGGGCTGCTATTCAGATCCGCGAACGAGTGGATACACAACAAATTATAAGGGAGTGTTACAAATTCCACTGGAGGATGACATTGTCTGTGGCCGAGAAAGGCGTGAAGGGACCAAGGAGGCAGATTACGCTCCTGAGCCACCGCTGCCACTGAATGAGTACTGACGGGAGTGACATCCGTCATATCTGATGGACTGGAGACATCTAGGTCCTCAGCGGACGCCAGAACCTCCACTGTGTCCTCAGGTGCAGAGCTTGTAGGTAGCAGTGGAGTGGGTGCCACCGCAATTTCCTTGGTCTTAGGGGTCTTTGATTTCGATTTCTCATGCTGTTCCTTGAGTTGCCCTTGCTGGGAGGGCTTCTTTGATTCAGTCTCAAGGACTGAAGAGGACTGCGAAGCTCTATGACCAGCTCTATGACCAGCCCCTTGCCGATGTCTGGTTTGGCACTGATAGGAATCTGGGAAGGGAGTGACCTAAGGGATCCCAAAGAAGACTTACGCTTCTCCAGTTTAGAAGTGGGGGCTGGTGTCCATGATGGATGAGGAGGTGCTGCTCCCGAGGTATGTGGTGTGGGAGCAACAGGGAGGGAAGTGTCCCCAACCATCAAGGGGTCAGGTATGGTCCTTTGGCTCTGAGAGCTGACTCTATGTGCTGCAATGTATGGAGCTGTAACAGATGTGACAGTGGCGGCACATGATGACGTCATGCACATGGGATGAAGCCATTCAAATTTCCGCTTAGCCTCAGTGTAGCTCAGTCGGTCCAGGGTCTTGTATTCCATTACTTTCCGTTCCTTCTATAGAATCTTACAGTCCGGCGAGCATGCGGGATGGTGCTCTTCGCAGTTGACACAGATGGGAGGCAGGGAACATGGAGTATTGGGATGGGATGGACGACCAGAATCGCGACATATGAGGCTGGAAGCATAGTGGGAAGACTTATGGCCAAACTTCCAATTCTTGAAGCACCGCATTGTGGGAGGGATATATGGCTTAACATCACAGCAGTAGACCATCACCTTCACCTTCTCGGGTAATGTGTCACCCTCGAAGGCACCAGTGGCAACCTGATTATCCTTTGGACCCTGGTGGACGTGAAATGGACACCTCGTCACTCTAAGTTGGAGCGCAGCTCGTCATCGGACTGTAAAAGTGGGTCCCTGTGAAAGATAATGCTCTGAACCATATTTAAGCTTTTATGGGGCGTGATAGTAACAGAACCATCCCCCAGCTTCTTACTAGCGAGTAATTCCCGTGACTGGGCAGAGGATGCTGTTTATATCAAGACTGATCCGGACCACATTTCTGACAAGCCCCCCTATCCGAACTTGTCCTCTAAATGCTCTACAAAGAAATGAGGCTTGATGGACACACAGGATTCCCCCCCAATCAGCTCTCATGCAAACTGGTCTCGTTGTCATTCATAGCCTTTCATTCCTCCCAAGGTGTGATCAAGGAGGGGAACAATCTGGAGTCATACGTGTTTGCATTAAAGTGAGCCCTTGAACGCTAAGAGACTGCTTGCGGTTGGCCACCAGCAAGAGATGATGTGCCTCACTTCATTGTGTGTCATCCACCTTGATGCCACCTACTCTGACCAAGTCTCCCCCCCCCCCCCACGGGTACCACCCAGCCACAGCAAGGGCCACCTGACAGGATGGCCATTGCCGGGAGTCTCGATGCCCCAGGGAGATAGGCATCTACTCCTTGGCATCGTAGGGAGTTAACGGCGCAGACATCAGCAGAGCGATCCCTGTGTTCTCAGGGGGCTACAACCAACAGGGTACATGGCGGCCCCACCACAACAGACTGGATACCGTGCTGGATATTAGGTGGCAAGTGGTCCATGATCGTCATCAGTGCAGAAAGCGACACTGCAGGGTGCATGGTGGAAATCGCACCCAGAAATGTATCCTCGTCCAAGAGATGGAGAGCGAGCAGGACTGCAATGCAACGAAGAATAAGCTGGCTAAAGGTCTCAATGCACAATAACGCACCCAGTAAGGCGTCGGCCTTCCCCAATTGGCTCGCTCTTCGGAATAATTTTGGAATATGGTGGTCAACCCCAAGAGGGGACCATCACGTAAGGGCCGAAACGTTTGAGTCTCCTTTTAGCCGCCTCTTACGATAGGCTGGAATACCGCGGGCCTATTCTTACCACCGAACCCGCAGGGGGTCAACGTTAACTGTATGTTAACATTGATACTTAGAAGAATGGAAGGTTTTCTGATGAAGTGTTGTCCGATTTGGAATTCATGCGTGGGCTCACTGAATGTACGAGTGGAAAAACGACGCTACGTCGACTGTTCCGCAGCAATGGCAACCACGTTACAAATGGCTCTGAGCACTATGCGACTTAACTTCTGAGGGCATCAATCGCCTAGAACTTAGAACTAATTAAACGTAACTTACCTAAGGACATCACACACATCCATGCAGGAGGCAGGATTCGAACCTGCGACCATAGCGGTCGCTTGGCTCCAGACTGAAGCGCCTAGAACCGCACGGCCACTCCAGCCGACACCACGTTACAGTACGTCTACATCTGTATGTATGTGTGCCTGCTAAAAACCGGATCTCTCTGTGTTATAACGGATACGTTTTATAACATTTTTCACTGCTGTTGAAATATTTCCAGTAAACAATATCTAATAGGATAACAGATCGAATAAATCATAATTATCCTACTGCTGTGTAACAGGCCATAGGAGAATATGAATCCTTTTTTCCTAAACTTTCAGAAGACATCCATGAACATACTGTGAAATTTTTCCGATGGAGTTTTCGATCAGCCTGTAAATAATCCTTAGGGAGAAATTCGTTGCAAAATGAGAATGACTTTACAAATTTAAGGTGGATTCAGAACTATAGCAACAAAAACCAGGACGCTGGTAGGGATGAAAACAGTTTCAGTAAGTTTAGACGTTGTAGTTGGGCAGCATTTGCCGTCATACGCTTACATTATTTTAAATTTATACCGTTTGTGTTCCATCTGGAGTCTTCGCTATACAGAATGCTTAGAAGGGTGTTTGAATGATATTTCTGGCATTTGACTCTACAAACTTCTTTATTTCATGATAATATCGTGGTTTTAATCCTTAAGCCTTTATCAAGTACAGCAATATTTGGTGTGATTAGAATCTGTCGAGGCCTAAGACAGGCTGCGGCGCTTACATTACGAAGGTAGGCCTGCACTTACTCAAGTCGCAAGACAGACTACTTTTGTACACCTGTTAACTCGTGACTAGGTGTGTAGGTACAAATGAGAATTGCATCTTCTACTGGAATCTACTATTATAGATACTTACTGTTGTTAGTCCTACAATGATCGGAAGTCTACCGGCCTGCTTATAATTAGTTATGGCTGTACTGGGGTACAATAAAATTAGTCATGCCATAATGATTATCAATTGCATAAGGTGCCAGTTCTTGTATGAAATGTTAATCAGAAGAAACTAAATGCAGTAAACAGGCCGTTATACCATCTATGACAAGTACTGACCCTAAATTAAATTTTGTTGTAGTATTGATAATCAGTAACACTTCAGAATAGCAGATTCGAGTAGAAGATGCAATTCTCGTTAGTACTGTTGCGGCCACATTGCTTCATGCAGTGGAGAATGGCAAAACAGAGGCAGCCGGCGATCGAGGCGTTGCGAAGTAACTGCGGCACAGATAGCCTTGCAGTCTACCAACCGGCTGACGCAAGGACGCATGCAGACTGAGTGCCGAGCGAAGCCTGGAGAGTGCTGAGTAAGGTAAGTGAGGCCAGCACTCTTACGCTGCAATATACTGCAGGAGTAATAACAAGAAGCTACCACCAAGGGTAAAAAACGTCCTCCTGTCGGATATAAATAGTGGAGCGCAGGCAGCAACAGACATAAGCAATTAGGAAGCAGTTCGGATCTTAGGACGGACGTGGCCCGTGTCCGAATGTTTAATCTTCGTAGATGACGATTCCAGAAGTCTGTTCCAGCTCGCAGGAGTCATCCGTTCAGCGCCAGATGTCAACTTCAGCTCTGGAGGTCGGCCCGCGTTCGGCGGCACCATGTCTGACTAACTACAGCGAGAACTTCCAACAGGACTGGCCGCAGCGCTGTCTTGGTCACAGGCGCCGCCGAGGACTGACGCCCGGACTTCACGGCAACCCGGCCACGCCATGTGGTCCGTCCATGACATCGCGACTGAGAGCTTCCCAGCCGCCGGTGCAGCAGGCGTCGGCAGCTGACCTCACAGCGACGCGGCTGCCGAGCGGCGACGAGTTCATCTCAACCACAGGGCATTCTGGTTTCAGCGGAGCACTGGTGGCCTGAGGTTACAAAGTGCGATCAGCGGCGCGCGTTGAGCGTATTGTCGGAGAATCTACACAGTAGCAGCCAGGTGGAGGGATCCGCAGTGCGGGGCAGCGACGATGAGGGAAAAATTGTAAACAAAGTTCAATAAATAATTGTAAAACTCCGCGCCGTCTCAGTCTTTGGCGCAGCCAACGTGTCTGCTGCTAACAAGTACTGCAGAAGCCGTAACAAGTGGTGCAGAAGTCGTAACAAGTAGCAAACGGCCATGACAGTACGTACATGCTTAGCTGCGAGTTAACAGGTTTAGAAACGTATTTTGTTTGCTGGGCTGAGCAAGCAAGTTCAGGACTACCTTCGTAACATACGTGTCGCGGCCTGTCTTTCTCGTGGGCCTCAGACTTTGTTAAGTGACGTCATCGTCAAGATCTATTAAAGTAGGTGTCCCAGAGTGTGGATACGTGCAAAATCACAAAAATATATTGCAGGCACGTGAAGACATGTTTTTCATCTATAGAACAACTGAATCCCAGAACATTAATACAGTCGTTACATGTGCACTGGACATGGTCTGAAAATACACGTTCGAAGTTATTGGTTGACTGGTGGTCAAAGATGAATGGAGTAGGTTGTAAGTCTGTGTTGTATATTCCATGATTGACAGATCTTGTTGAAGACTTCACGTAACAAAGTCTAATTATATCGAACATTGCTGTATCTGATAATGGTGTGAGGCCGAAATCGCGATGGTAAAATAAAATAAACAAGTTTATACAGTCAAATGGCAGAATATACTGTCGGAACAAATCTTAGTAAACATGAAAAGGCAATGTTGATTTTGGCCTAATGACGACACACGCTAAGATGACGGCTAGTAGATGTACTGATAGTGGTTCGAACGTTGTCTGGCAACAGATAGCGTAGTGGAATAGTTACCAGAGTGCCATCTAACCTTTAATAGGAAGTACTCACAGCTAGGATGCTCAGAGGGCTGCAAATGTTTGAAGCAGGCAGGCAACCGTTCCATGAGAAGCATTCATGCTTCCTACAGCTAAAAGGTCCAGTTTGAAAGAGGACAAGTTGTGGCTTTCCGAGTTGCGAGATGGTCCTTTCAGAGAATTGCCTCACAAGTTGGACGTCCTGCGTCAGTTGTGCAACGATACTGGTATCGCTGGTCATATATGCATTCGTATATCTACAGACGAGTTTCTGAACGTCCAAGCGGCGCAGACGCCCGCCGGGATCGTCGTATTGTAAGGGCAGCTGTAGCAGATCGCACAGCTCCCACACCACAGATAAGAGGGCTTGTGAGCCCAGACACGTCAACATGAACCGTTACGAACCAGATACTAGCTGTGGGACTACAGGAACTCACATCTCTAGCCCGTCCTCCACTTGCTCCACTGCATCGACGTACATGGCTCGACTGGAGCCTTCAGAGGACCGCTTGGAAGACGGAATGGCGCGGCGGGATCTTCAACAGATTCCCCCTGCACACTAGTGATGGTCGTTTACGCGTACGACGAAGACCTGGTGAGTGCTGTCCCGTACAGTCCATTGTCCAAGGCACACTGTCGCAACCCCAGGGAATATGGTCTGGTATACGATAAGATACAACGCTCGTACACCTTTGGTGTTTCTGGAGGCCTACTAACCAGCGTTAGGCCCGTTCTTTTGCTTATCTTGTAGCAGGGATGCGATGTGTCGTTCCAACCGGATAATGCTCGTCCACACACTGTTCGTGAAAGTCAACGTGCCCTGGAAACGTGCAGTAACTTCCCTGGCCAGTACGTTATCCGAACTGGTCTCCAATCGAGCAAGTATTGGATATGATGGGACGAGAAGTGACTCGTGCGACTAGTCAGCCAACAGCTCTTACAGAACTACGTAAAGAAGTCCAGCAGGCATAATATAACGTACCTCAGGAAAGGTATTCGCCATCTGTACGAACGACTGGATGCCAGAATCAGCACCCACATAACCGCTTGTGGAGGCTACACCATATACTAACACTGGTGTTAAGCATGGGTCGACAGGCCGGCCGGAGTGGTCGAGCGGTTCTGGCGCTTCAGTCTGGAACCGCGCGACCGCTACGGTCGCAGGTTCGAATCCTGCCTCGGGCATGGATGTGTGTGATGTCCTTAGGTTAGTTAGGTTTAAGTAGTTCTAAGTTCTAGGGGACTGATGATCTCAGAAGTTAAGTCCCATAGTGCTCAGAGCCATTTGAACCATTTGAACCATGGGTCGACACCTCGTAATCGTGAAACGCATGCGCTATAGATCTGCAAATGTAATCAGTTCATTTACTCTACAGGCACTGTTGTAACAATAATTCTTGAGTAAACTGGAAAGCTCTAAAAGGGTGCACTATTTTTATTGCTACTTTATTATTCAAACATTATTACATGTCTGTGACCCAAAGAGAAACTTAGAAGTGTATTGACGTAATCAGCAGCCTCTATTAGTATCCTGATTTCCGCGGGGAAAACATCAGACTCGACTTTTGCAGCGTGATGTATTCCGTCGAATACCCTCGCTTGCTCGAAGACACAGCCGACGTCTGTTCGTAATACGTCCAGCGGTGATCCCTTTCTCTCAGTTTCTTTCAGAAACAGGTTGCATGTGCGGGCTCTTTGTCGGGTCATTACATTATGAATCGCAAAGCGAGAATTAAGGGCAGGGTAGTAGCGGCGCAGCTCTCACGCCGTGATTTCCAAGTCTAATGGGGCGCACAGCGCCGCGTCACACTTGTGGCGACGCCGCAGGCCGACGTCTGTCCGCGCCGCGACGCCGACGCCGGGGTTCGCGCTGAATGCATAAGAGAGCGCTCCGGGGTCTCGTGTGCGATCCAGCCCACTGGTTCTTTCTGGACAGGACTTGCGTTTCCGTTTTGCCCGAAGAATGTGTCACCTTATTCAACAGGGGGACATCGTATTCAAACATAGATGCGCTGCGAGGGACACTCACGTACAGTGTGGCTGAGAATTGACTCACTATTGAAAACTGTTTATAACTTTTGGTGCTCAACTAATGTTCATGAAACAAAAAATATTTTGTTACACTACTAGCAGAAGTGCGTGGCTTTGGCCAGGTTATTTAATATCAACCATAAAAAGTGAATGGAGCTGTGCCTTAATGATACTCGTAGTGATGGGAGACTCGAGTAGCTTTAAATCGAAAGGTCGAAAGGCATATTTAAATAACTGGGTATCAGTGGAATGCGAGGAATGAATACTTCTTCACCTGCGACACATCCACGTTCGGCAATAGGTTCGTCACGGCCAGCCTTGTTCCGCTCCATTTGTAACAATGGCAACTAATCAGTAAATAAGATTTTGCAACCATATTTCTGTCAAATTCTTGAGCTTCCTCTTGTCCCGCCATCTAGTACTTCTCATAGTACTAAGGTGGGTATTTACGCTGCAATTTATTCTTCCGATAGGAATTATAGTCAGTTTAACACGATATAGTTCGTTTCTTACGTATTTATTTTTTCCTTAATTTTCATTCTTGTTTCCCTGAATGTACAAGTTTGAAGTAAATCGTCCAAGAGCTTTGTAGGAAAACAGTCAAGTACTTTTCGAGACGTTTTCGTTACAACGTTTCTCCTTTATATATTTATGTATATATTTAAAAAAATGTGCAGTGTATGTTCGCCCAAATGTTCATTAGGAGATGTGTAGACATCAGAAGTAAATCGGTCAAGAACTTTTAGAGATTTTTGGTAACAGCATATACACACATACAGGTTTCAAGTCAAATTACCAAATCTTAAGGCAGTGACCTCCCTCTTGTCTTGGAGGTAAGGTATGCAGAAGTTTATAAATACTGTAATAAAACTGTAGATTTCTACGAATTACAAACAAACAAGCAGACGCTCTTCTTTATATGTATGTACATAGATAGCTTATTGTGTTATTGCAGATTTTAGTGGCAAAACGTGTGAAACGTCTAGCCTTGCGTGAACGGGCTCAAATGGCATACCAGTATGAAGCATGGCCATCGGTGGTAGAAGTACAGAGATGGTGGCAAAGTGTGAGAGGACCGCGTGCATCGATAGATGCGGAGACCATGAGGAATCGTCACTCGAAGCTAATTGACACAAATTCTGTATCAGATGTTAGAATAAGCGGTCGAGCTTCAAAATCCAGGATGGAGGAAAATGTGCACGCTCACTCGAAGTCCTCGAAAATGACAAAGACAGGAGTCTTTTCCGAAGAGAGAGCTGAATTTTGTTCAATGGCAAACGCGTTACTGCCGGTAATTATCGCTGGAAGACTGTGATTATCGGTGAGAATGTGGGGAGATGATGCTTGCTCGCTATGAAGACTGTTCCAATATTTTCGGTAATATGCTGCTGTCAGATGAAGCCGTGTTTTGTGTGTCGGGATTTGTTAACAGGAAAAGTTTTTATTGGGCAAAACAGGTTCCGATAGTAGTTTTTGGATACAGCCAACATCGCAGAGAGGTCACCGTTTGCTGTGGCATGACGTCCACGAAAGTTGTGTGTCCATATCTCAATGAGGACACATTGAATTCAGAACGGTACCTCAATATATATTCGAAAATTGTGTTCGCCATATTGTATCCACATGGGACAATTATACTGGCCTAATGTGTATGCAAGATGGGGCCCCGCCTCACTTCACATATACTGTCCGCACGTGGCTCGACACCCATTTTTCAGAACGTTTTTTGATTAAGTCGTGGCGTCCTCGAATGTCTAGCAAGGAGTGCTGACCTAACGTCCTGCGATTTCTTCCTCTGGGTGTAGGCGAAAGAGGAATTTTAGCGCTCAAAACCAAAAACTCTTGGCGTATTAGAGAAGCGAATTCACCGACTTCCTGGAAATGGGTCTCTTGCTTATCTGCAAATATCTGTCGCGAACACCTACATCTGTTAACGGAATACAGAAGATAATGATGGCCCTCACGTTGAATTTTAGCAATGCATAACAATTCTACCACTGTGGGAAGTGAAATGATTTTTGTTTCGTGGAATTTGTTTAAGTATTAAAAAGTTGTAAATAATTTTATGGGGAGTTCATTCTCGACCACACAGTAGTATTAATTGTCACCTTGAATAAATAAAGCTGTAGCCATGAAACCTGGTGATGGTCTCCGTCGTTTTGTACACGTTCGCCTTACAATGCGGTGCAAAATTCCCAACAATGGATGACTTGACGCACACCGTGGTTACGTAAGTCTGCATTTATCGCCGTTCAGGGGACGTTGCTTCTCGAAAATCACCCCGTCGTCATACTGGAAATGCCTTCAACATAATGGTATAACCATCCGAAGAAAGAAGAACAAGTTCATGGTTTCCGTATCAGGGGAATACTAGGGTGAGGCAAAAATCAGATAGCTACAACTAATAGCATGTATGACTGTGTTGTGGGCCGTTGTCGTGGAGAGAAAAACACCCACTTGGACAGCCTCTCCCCGACGTCATCCAGTAACATCGTCGATAGTGTGCTCCAGTGACGGTTTGCCCTTTACGACCATAATGTGGTAGCACCACACTGTGGCAGTTCCAAAACACTCAACTTACCTTGCCACATATTGTTTGTGTGTGTGAATTCCTAAGGGACTAAACTGCTGAGGTCATCGGTCCCTAGACTGACACACTAATTTAACTCAAGCTGAGAAGAACATCCATGTCCGAGGGAGGACTCGAACCTCCGGCGGGAGGGGACGCGCAGTCCGCGACATGGCGCCTTAAGCCGCGCGGCCAGTTCGCGCTGCATAATGTTTGTGATTTCAGCTTTCCAGATGGCGATGAATCCACATCTTTGCAACACTTCTCTCGGTCATGGTGATACACCCAGCACTCGTCCGAAATGTTTAGCCGGCTAAGAAAAACATCTGAACTGACCTAACGCAGTTGCAACATTTCCTGATCTGCCTCAATTCGATGGAGGTCTTGATTGTATGCAGTCGAGGAAACCAGAACGTTGTAACGTTTACCTCTGTAAGTGTTGTGGGTGTGGACGAGCGTGCTGGGGCTCGACAGTGGGTTTTGCAACCTGCCTACCACATTTACATACTCAACATCGAAACGTTACAGAAGGTAGTGTATTCCTTGTACAATACGAAGGTTATTCGGAAAGTAAGTAACGATCGGTCGCGAAATGGAAAATACAGTGAGACTCTGATGAAGCTTTGCACAAAAGCGTTGGGCACCGTATCTAGTACGCCAGTCGATCGCATCAAGTCACTCTTTTCAGTTCTGAGCTTACAGAGAGAACGTAAAGATGGCTAGAAATTAGCAACTCCCACCAAGTATGAGGGCCTGGTGAAAGATTTCGCCTGAAGCTATGCAATCCACATAACATAACTGTCATGCGGTTCGATCTACACAACAATTCTCTGCCGCACTCTGCAGGGGCAATGTGGATGCTCCTGCAGCGTTTTAGATGGGAAGTGTTTGATCACCCACAATCCAATCAGTAATTGGCTACCCCTGAGGTTCATCTCTGCTTAAATGAACCAATGGCTATGAAGACAATATTCTGACACAGACAACGAGTTGCAGTTCAGATTAGAAAATTGTCGAAAAGCACAGGTGCTACGACAGATGTCTAAGTCTAAGCAGCGACTGTGTAGAGAAGTAGCTGGAAGATGTAGCTAACCGTTGCAAATCAGATTTCATTTTCCCTGTGGTTTCCTTTTCGCGACCTACAGTTCCTTCCTTTCCGAACAGTCCTCGTATTAAACAAACAAACTGCTCTTTACAATAATTGAACTACTCTGTGATCTCAAACCCGTGTTAAATGCAAATGAGAGCAATTGTCATTAAGCATTCACTTCACAAATGAAGTAAATGTTCTACCACATACATTAAATATCCCATGTAGGGAGGCCTCCACAAGGGCACGCCGTGAGAGCTCAATTCAATTGCGCGAAAGAAGTCAGTCACACATATATTTTAATTAAGGTTGCCAGACGAAAACTGTTATACTGCGAAATTAAATTGCAGTCATAAGCTTTAACTTAAATTCATTTATTATTTTTCATATTAATATCAGAATTGGACAATGTGCAATTAATTGTTAGTACAAAAAGTAAATACCTATTCACGTAGTTATATCTCACATTGTGGCCTACGTGTAGCACATGGGAAGCTATATGATTTCAAACTGAGTTTAACAAACTCAGTTCCACAACGGAATGCACGTTTACGTGCGAAGAAGTTCAATAAATGATTGCTTGAATCAGGCTCACATGGGACAGAATATGCTGCTAACATGTAATAGTTACTGCAAAGTAAATGGAAAATTAATATCGAACAGCAATTGGCTTTCCAAGTCTGTGCATCACACCAACGCAAATTAAAAAGCGCATTGCACATCGAAATAAGTAAAATCATTGGAGAAGAAACACAAGTTACGGAATAAACCTCGCAAATTGTAAACTGCTCAGAGCAAAGGCAGCCTAAAGCTAAAAAGTGACACTTACTGAAAGCACTCAACAAAACTGTGCCAGGCTGCGGTCACCTTCATTTCTCTCTTGATATGACCTCACGGTCACACATCTCCACAACGTATACTCGTTCTTCTCCATTTACAGAAACTGATGGCTTGGAGGCGAGGATTCACAACTTTAGCCACACTAAAGAGAAAGAATTTCTCTGAAAACGTTAAAAGGCAGCGGAAGTCTGACAAAAATTCTCCATCATCGCTTACAGTACGTCCATTTACTGACTAGAGGTTGGTACACGGTATTTGCGGTGTCGCCACCCACTGGTCCAGATATTCACGTCACAGTGCCTATAATGACGACCCATCAGGTTGTCTGACAAAATCCGGAAAGTAAGATTCTAAAATTTTGCCTCACTAGAGATGGCAAAATGGGCGTGTCACGTTTTTGCATAAGCCGACTGGTTCTGTAGACTTGTCCCGCCAGAAATGCTAGAGGACCTGTGGTCGCTATGATCTTACCTATAAGGTCCGTTGCACGCTCATCGAGTACGGAAACTGGCAGTTTGCAGCCGTAGTTCTGTGGACCATCTCTCCAACAAGTGGTTTTAAACTGTGGCGTATTCGAAGCGCCAAGATCACTCAGGTATCTCTCAACACATCCGCTCAGGCCTACCTCATCGATAAGAAATTCGAGAACATTATTCTAGAAGCCACTAGCTATTTGTTTCCCGCCAAAAAAGTAAAGAAAACACAGCTGTGATATTTACTTATTATTGCGAAGCGATGTGCTACTTTATTGTCACAATGTTTAAAATGTCCAAAATGATAAAAGTTAAACAATGACTGGTTTCCACATTTTCCAATATTTCCTATTGTGATATACCGGTCTTCGATCAGGGCCTCCACTTTCCTCGCGTTTTCCGGTACTTCACAGAGATATGGCATGCCACTTAATTAGCTGTCATTCACACTAGTTCCACAAGGAAAGGTCTGTGGCACCTGACTACTGTGTCACATATTAGTTAACTGTTGCTGTACATTTCCTACAGTTAAGCAAGGTATGTAGCACCGTTGGTCCCCTACAATTGCAGAAAATGAATTACCTGTGATATTCCTCTTCATCTTTGCCTATGCGTTGCCCCACTTTAAATTTGGCCCCTCTATGGCGTCATGATCGGGTTGTTCTAATCAGAATCGACAGCAGACCAACACCAACGATAGTTCAGGTATACATGCTGACGTCGCAAGCTGAAGATGAACAGATAGAGAAAGTGTATGAGGATATTGAAAGGGTAATGCAGTAAGTAAAGGGGGACGAAAATCTAATAGTCATGGGCGACTGGAATGCAGTTGTAGGGGAAGGAGTAGAAGAAAAGGTTACAGGAGAATATGGGCTTGGGACAAGGAATGAAAGAGGAGAGAGACTAATTGAGTTCTGTAACAAGTTTCAGCTAGTAATAGCGAATACCCTATTCAAGAATCACAAGAGGAGGAGGTATACTTGGAAAAGGCCGGGAAATACGGGAAGATTTCAATTAGATTACATCATGGTCAGACAGAGATTCCGAAATCAGGTACTGGTTTGTAAGGCGTACCCAGGAACAGATATAGACTCAGATCACAATATACTTGGTGTGTCGGCAGCTGGGCCAACACCTTGTAGATAGAGGTGACTTAAAGGGCACGCGAGACTAACGCAGACGGGCGTGAAGTACTGGAACAGGATACGTAATTAATGCTATGAAGAAAAGAACGGAGTTTCTCATATACTTATCTTTAATGTCTTCTTGTACATCTCTATGGTGAACACAAGTGAGACTCTAATTACAATCACTGTAAGGCTAATGGCGCCTTCCTAGTTCGTAGCCATTAACTTAGCTGAAGGCTATTCTGTCTCTCGGCTAATGAGAGAGAAAGGCTTCGTACGTCTAGTCGCTAGCACTGTCGTCCGTACAACTGGGCTGAGTTCGAGTCAGTCTCTCGAGACCTGCCTTGTGGTGGCGCTTGGTTTGCGATCACACAGTGGCGACACGCGGGTCCGACATGTACTACAGGACCGCGGCCGATTTAAGCTACCACCTAGGACGTGTGGTGTCTGGCTGTGACACCATAATACTAGTGATGAAAAGTAGGCTAAAGTTCAAGACATTAGTCAGGAAGAATCAATACGCAAAGAAGTGGGATACGGAAGTACTAAGGAATGACGAGATACGTTTGAAGTTCTCTAACGCTATAGATACAGCAATAAGGAATAGCGCAGTAGGCAGTACAGTTGAAGAGGAACGGACATCTCTAAAAAGGGCCATCACAGAAGTTGGGAAGGAAAACATAGGTACAAAGAAGGTAGCTGCGAAGAAACCATGGGTAACAGAAGAAATACTACAGTTGATTGATGAAAGAAGGAAGTACAAACATGTTCCGGGAAAATCAGGAATACAGAAATACAAGTCGCTGAGGAATGAAATAAATAGGAAGTGCAGGGAAGCTAAGACGAAATGGCTGCAGGAAAAATGTGAAGACATCGAAAAAGATATGATTGTCGGAAGTACAGACTCAGCATACAGGAAAGTCAAAACAACCTTTGGTGACATTAAAAGCAACGGTTAAATGCAGAGGAGAGAGCAGATAGGTGGAAAGAATACATTGAAAGTCTCTATGAGAGTGAAGATTTGTCTGATGTGATAGAAGAAGAAACAGGAGTCGATTTAGAAGCGATAGGGGATCCCGTATTAGAATCGGAATTTAAAAGAGCTTTGGAGGACTTACGGGCAAATAAGACAGAAGGGATAGATAACATTCCATCAGAATTTCTAAAATCATTGGGGGAAGTGGCAACAAAACAACTATTCACGTTGGTGTGTAGAGAATATGAGTCTGGCGACATACCATCTGACTTTCGGAAAAGCATCATCCACACAATTCCGAAGGCGGCAAGAGCTGACAAGTGCGAGAATTATCGCACAATCAGCTTAACAGCTCATGCATCGAAACTGATTACAAGAATAATATACAGAAGAATGGAAAAGAAAATTGAGAATGCGCTAGGTGACGATCAGTTTGGCTTTAGGAAAAGTAAAGAGACGAGAGAGGCAATTCTGACGTTACGGCTAGTAATGGAAGCAAGGCTAAAGAAAAATCAAGACACTTTCATAGAATTTGTCGACCTGGAAAAAGCGTTCGACAATATAAAATGGTTCAAGCTGTTCGAGATTCTGAAAAATGTAGGAGTAAGCTATAGGGAGAGACGGGTCATATACAATATGTACAACAACCAAGAGGGAATAATAAGAATGGACGATCAAGAACGAAGTGCTCGTATTAAGAAGGGTGTAAGACAAGGCTGTAGCCTTTCGCCCCTACTCTTCGATCTGTACATCGAGGAAGCAATGATGGAAATAAAAGAAAGGTTCAGGAGTGGAATTAAAATACAAGGTGAAAGGATATCAATGATACGATTCGCTGATGACATTGCTATCCTGAGTGAAAGTGAAGAAGAATTAAATGATCTGCTGAACGGAATGAACAGTCTAATGAGTAGACAGTATGGTTTGAAAGTAAATCGGAGAAAGACGAATGTAAGGAGAAGTAGTAGAAATGAGAACAGCGAGAAACTTAACATCAGGATTGACGGTCACGAAGTCAATGAAGTTAAGGAATTCTGCTACCTAGGCAGTAAAATAACCAATGACGGACGGAGCAAGGAGGACATCAAAAGCAGACTCGCAATGGCAAAAAAGGCATTTCTGGCCATGAGAAGTCTACTAATATCAAATAGCGGCCTTAATTTGAGGAAGAAATTTCGGAGGATGTACGTCTGGAGTACAGCATTGTATGGTAGTGAAACATGGACTGTGGGAAAACCGGAACAGAAGAGAATCGAAGCATTTGAGATGTGGTGCTATAGACGAATGTTGAAAATTAGGTGGACTGATAAGGTAAGGAATGAGGAGGTTCTACGCAGAATCGGAGAGGAAAGGAATATGTGGAAAACACTGATAAGGAGAAGGGACAGAATGATAGGACATCTGCTAAGACATGAGGGAATGACTTCCATGGTACTAGAGGGAGCTGTAGAGGGCAAAAACTGTAGAGGAAGACAGAGATTGGAATACGTCAAGCAAATAATTGAGGACGTAGGTGGCAAGTGCTACTCTGAGATGAAGAGGTTAGCACAGGAAAGGAATTCGTGGCGGGCCGCATCGAACCAGTCAGTAGACTGATGACAAAAAAAAAAAAAAAAAAAAAAATGGCATCATAGGGTACAACAGATTTCAAAGTGTACAAGGACTAAAAACATCTATGCGCAACCAAACAAAAAATGCTTTTGTAGCTTAATTTTTTTCTGAGTGATAATTAAAGCTTGACAGTTAACAGTGTTGCATGTATGAACAATAATCAGTACTAACCACGCTTATTTCTAGTATTCTGTCGGCTTCCAACAGACGAAGTACATGCTGAAGCAAAGACGTAGTGCATATTGAAATATAAAACACTTTTGACACCGGAAACTCGTCACTCTAAGTTACATTGGCAGGAGACTAGGTGACAAGTACTTTTGGTGGCAGGGAAGCAAAGGTACAACATCGATGTGAATAGCTCTCTTTCCGGGTGACCCAGAGATCGAGTGGATCCAAGCTGTGTGTTATGTAATCTCTAACTTGTGAAAACCACAACAGTCTTTGGGTTATAGCAAATGTTGCGCGCCAGAAAAGTTCGGAATACGAATTGTGGGTAATGAAAGTTTTAATCCTACCATGGCCAGGCAGTCGAGACCAGCCCGGTCGACGTGTTAATGAAGCAAGCCACTGGACAATATTGTTGACATTATGACGGAAAACTAGACAGACGGAAGTTTTTGACACCGATCGGCGTGACCAAGAGTGAAGTAATATTTTGTAACTCGGGCACTTGCGTGATACCGAGAAACTCACACGCTCCATATTTAACCGGGCCTAGCAACCCGTGATTGAAGCAGAGCGAACTAGGAAAACCTGTCAGGACAAGAAATAGGAAGCAAACTTACTCGTACACCTCCAAAAAGACTGCGTCAGAAGTGTAGCTATAAGGTTATACCAATCGAGCTTAAGGGCTCAAGGCAGTCATACGAGCCGCCATTCTGTCTGCGTCTTGAACCAGAGAGAATGACGGGCTTTTGAGTTTCAGAGAAACGCGATCCACCCTCGGTGATGAAGATCCGGTAATTACCTGCCCTGATTGACTCATCCAGTTCTGACGAATTGCACCTACCCGTGGCATAGCGGCCGTATGACTTGCAAAACTTCACCGATGCTTGGAGCTGGAGCGCGGCCACCATTTGCCCTCTGATGACCTCTGCCGACGGACTACGATTTACGTGAATTCGGTAGCTGCCGCGCATGACCCAGGACAAAGGACGGCACTGGTGGATCGGTGCCTCATCACATTCCGCTATCGACTAGGATTGCTAGCACGCAGTGTGACAGTGAAGAGGGCGGGATTTCTGTATACGGATGCTTGAATAATCAACTATCAACACCACCACTCCTCGACTGTAGGACACAGATTAAATCTGCCCTCTTCCTCTCACCCATTCTTATGCATAGTGGCCTGGAATATGTCGGGCGTTACAGAAGTATTTGCTTTATTCAGTAAGAGGTTTCAATGGCAATGTTGAACTTTGAGTTAGCAAAAGAGGTAAATAAAACGTAGAGCCATGGCTGACGTGACATTTCATAAAAATGCGGTAAAATTACGGTAAACGCTTATTGGTCATGAGGTACAGCGGTCGTTAGCACACTTTCGGTATGGTGATTGCGACTGAAATCAATCCTTGAATGAAGCAGGTACTTGCCAGCATATACTGCCGTGCTTTTTACATTTTGTCAAACTTCAGATGGCTGTTATTTTCAAAGTGAAATCGTCACTCCTTATTGACCTACCGCTATCTCACATATGTTTTGCGTAAGACTACCGATCTTTCATATTACCTTGTTTACAAGTAATACTGAGGACAAGTTCTGGGCGTATTATATCCATAGAATTTAGAGTAATTGGTTCTCGTGAATCTTAACGTGGTTAACAACCATTCGATACTATGACACTTATCTTAGCTCGCACGAACATCGTTGGTTCCGATATTAATTATTTATTCTAAGCCGGCCGCTGGTGGCCGAGCGGTTCTAGGCGCTTCAGTTCGGAACGGCGCGACTGCTACGGTCGCAGGTTCGAATCCTGCCTCGGGCATCGATGTGTGTGATGCCCTTAGGTTAGTTAGGTTTAATTAGTTCTCAGTTCTAGGGGACTGATGACCTCAGATGTTAAGTCCCATAGTGCTCAGAGCCATTTGAACCATTTATTCTAATGTTGTTGTTGTTGTGGTCTTCAGTCCTGATACTGATTTGATGCAGCTCTCCATGCTACTCTATCCTGTGCAAGTTTCTTCATCTCCCAATACCTACTGCAGCCTACATCGATCTGAATCTGCTTAGTGTATTCATCTCTTGGTCTCCCTCTTCGATTTTTACTCTCCACGCTGCCCACCAATACTAAATTGGTGATCCCTCGATGTCTCAGAACATGTCCTACCAACTTATCCCTTCTTCTAGTCAAGTTGTGCCACAAGCTCCTCTCCTCCCCAATGCTATTCAATACCTCCTCATTAGTTATGTGATCTACCCATCTAATCTTCAGCATTCTTCTGTAGCACCACATTTCGAAAGCTTCTATTCTCTTCTTGTCTAAACTATTTATCGTCCACGTTTCACTTCCATACCTGGCTACACTCCATACAAATACTTTCAGAAACGACTTCCTGACATTTAAATCTACACTCGAAGTTAACAAATTTTTCTTCTTCAGAAACGCTTTCCTTGCCATTGCCAGTCTACATTTTATATACTCTCTACTTCGACCATCATCAGTTATTTTGCTCCCCAAATAGCAAAACTCCTTTACTACTTTAAGTGTCTCAGTTCCTAACCTAATTCCCTCAGCATCACCCGACTTAATTCGACTACATTCCATTATCCTCGTTTTGCCTTTGTTGATGTTCATCTTATACCCTCCTTTCAAGACTGTCCATTCCCTTCCACTGCTCTTCCAAGTCCTTTGCTGTCTGACAGAATTACAATGTCATCGGCGAACCTCAAAGTTTTTATTTCTTCTCCATGGATTTTAATGCCTACTCCGAACTTTTCTTTTGTTTCCTTTACCGCTTGCTCAATTTACAGATTGAATAACATCGGGGATAGGCTACAACCCTGTCTCACTCCCTTTCCAACCACTGCTTCCCTTTCATACCCCTCGAATCTTATAACCTCCATCTGATTTCTGTACAAATTGTAAATAGCCTTTCGCTCCCTGTATTTTACCCCTGCCACCTTCAGAATTTGAAAGAGAGTATTCCAATAAACATTGTCAAAAGCTTTCTCCAAGTCTACAAATGCTAGAAACGTAGATTGGCCTTTCCTTAACCTTTCTTCTAAGATACGTCGTAGGGTCAGTATTGCCTCACGTGTTCCAACATTTCTACAGAATCCAAACTGATCTTCCCCGAGGTGGGCTTCTATCAGTTTTTTCATTCGTCTGTAAAGAGTTCGCGTTAGTATTTAGCAGCTTTGACTTATTAAACTGAGAGTTCGGTAATTTTCACATCTGTCAACACCTGCTTTCTTTGGGATTGGAATTATTATATTCTTCTTGAAGTCTGAGGGTACATATTGCTCACTAGATGGTAGAGTTTTGTCAGGACTGGCTCTCCCAAGGCTGTCAGTAGTTCTAATGGGGCCTTGTTTCGATTGAGCTCTTTCAGTGCTCTGTCAAACTCTTCACGCAGTATCATATCTCCCATTTCATCTTCATCTACATCCCCTTCAATTTCCATAATATTGTCTTCAAGGACATCGCCCCTGTATAGACCCTCTATATACTCCTTCCACCTTCCTGCTTTCCCTTCTTTGCTTGGAACTGGGTTTCCATCAAAGCTCTTGATATTCATGCAAGTGGTTCTCCTTTCTCCAAAGGTCTCTTCAATTTTCCTATTGGCAGTATCTATCTTATCCCTAGTGAGATAAGCCTCTACATCCTTACATTTGTCCTCTAGACATCCCTGCACTTCCTGCCGATCTCATTTTTGAGACGTTTGTATTCCTTTTGGCCTGCCTCATTTACTTCATTTTTATATTTTCTCATTTCATCAATTAAATTCAATATTTCTTCTGTTACCCAAGGGTTTCTACCAGCCCTCGTCTTTTGACCTATTTGATCCTTTGCTGCCTTTACTATTTAATCCCTCAAAGCTATCCATTCTTCTTCTACTGTATTTCTTTCCCCCATTCTTGTCAATTGTTCCCTTATGCTCTCCCTGAAACCCTGTACAACCTCTGGTTCTTTCAGTTTATCCAGGTCCCATCTCCTTAAATTCCCACCTTTTTGCAGTCCACATCTGCCCCTGGAAATGTCTTACCACTTAAAACTTGGTTCCTAAATCTCTGTCTTACCATTATATAACCTGATATCTTCTAGTATCTCCAAGGTTCTTCCATGTTTACAACCTTCTTTCATGATTCTGGAACCAAGTATTAGCTATGATTAAGTTATGCTCTGTGCAAAATTCCTCCAGGCGACTTCCTCTTTCATTTCTTATCCCCAATCCATATTCACCTACTATGTTTCCTTCTCTCCCTTTTCCTAGTTTCGAATTCCAGTCACCCATGACTATTAAATTTTTGTCTCCCTTCACTACCTGAATAATTTCTTTTATCTCATCATACGTGTCATCAAGTTCTTCGTCATCTGCCGAGCTAGTTGGCATATAAACTTGTACTACTGTATTAGTCGTGGGCTTCGTGTCTATCCTGGCCACAATAATGCGTTCACTATGCTGTTTGTAGTAGCTTAACCGTTCTCCTATTTTTTATTCATTATTAAACCTACTCCTGCATTACCCCTATTTGATTTGGTATTTATAACCCTGTATTCACCTGACTAAAAGTCTTGTTCCTCCTGCCACCGAACTTCACTAATTCCCACTATATCTAACTTTAACCTATCCATTTCCCTTTTTAAATTTTCTAACCTACCTGCCCGATTAAGGAATCTGACATTCCACGCTCCAAACCGTAGAACGCCAGTTTTCGTTCTCCTGATGACGTCCTATTGAGTAGTTCCCGCCCGGAGATCTGAATGGGGCACTATTTTACCTCCGGAATATTTTACCCATGAGGACGCCATCATCATTTAATGATACAGTAAAGCTGCATGCTCTCGGGATAATTACGGCTGTAGTTTCCCCTTGCCTTCAGTCGTTCGCAGTACCGGAACAGCAAGGCCATTTTGGTTAGTGTTACAAGGCCATTTCAGTCAATCGTCCCAGACTGTTGCCCCTGCAACTACTGAAAAGGCTGCTGCCCCTCTTCAGGAACCATGCGTTTGTCTGGCCTCTCAACAGATACCCCTGCTTTGTGGTTACACCTACGGTACGGCTATCTGTACCATTGAGGCACGCAATTCTCCCCACCAACGGCAAGGTCCATGATTCATGAGGGGGGGGGGGGGAATTTATTCTAATACCGATTCTAAACGAGTCTTACTGACATTTTGTATTTATAACCATTCTAAAAATTTGCGAAACTTTCATTCTGGCAACACATGTGCTATACCGTGTGTAATACTAAACTCTATACGTGAAACACTCTCAGGCTTAAAGAAGAATGTAATACTCCCATCACCAAAGTGGCCGGTGCTGACTGTTGTGAATATTATCGATCCACCAGTTTACTAAGTCACGATTAAGAAAAAAAAATTGCTAGAAATATCTACAGAGCGCACAAGCTAACCAGGGGGGAAAATCACTTAATCTTCGGAAGAAGTCTTGAGACACTTAAAGCCACACTCTGCTTCTTTATCTTGTGCTTTTGTTCTGCATCGGTGCAGGGTCGGCATAGTTATGAATGGATGTGGCATATTTACTTTCAGTGATGGCAGCGAAAAATTAGGCTCGCGAACCATAACCTGGCAGGAGTGCGCCATACTGTTCAGCCTTACTGCTGATTTCGTCCACCCCCGAGCACACTGTCTGCGTGTGAAGAGGGGGAAGAGGGGACGCTGCTAATTAACCGCATTTAAATGGCACTGCAGACGCACTTCATACGACTACGGTCTACGTTTTATATTTTACATTTCTCAACAACATAGATCACAAAGAAAACAAATTAAATTATTTTTGGAGCGCTGAAGACATCTGGTACATGTTATCGGCATAAGGACAGACAGTTTTACAGAATTCGCTCTCTGGATGCCATGTAGTTGTGACTTACTTAGATTTATAATTGAAAAATGGTCTTTCTCTCACTTGTGTTGATCGAAGTGTCACAGCACTTTTGCAACCTCATTACAAAGACTTGGAAACTGTAGCCGGGGAAAACAGTGTAGACGTTCTGAACGGCATTAACGTGAAAGAATTTGTCTTTAAAACAGAAATTATATTGGAGATTAATCACTTACATCTAGACAGGCACAGGATGGCTTTTAACTGAAATAGCAAACCATCTGGAAAACATGTAAGATTGGCAGTGTCCTCACATTGTTTAGAAATCTGTCCTTATAATTTTTCAAGGCCAGAATGAATTCTTGAAACCCCACGTTTCTCCAACTCCAGTGAGTTTTGGCAACTGGACTCTGTTTGTCAGAATATGTCTCTAATACAATGCGATTTTCTTTTTAAACGTATCCTCATGAAATCAGACGTAAGTTGTTTCCCACCTTCCAATGCCCTAGTGTGGTCAGTTTTCAGACAAATCGATTGCAAATGCGAGATCTGAAATGCATTCCACATGCTCTAATTATCATTCCTGCTCTCTTTTTTTCTTTCGTACATTCACGAATAGACGGTTTTAAGTCGAAAAATCTTTCCAGGCGTGCCCCTTGACTTACAAACTTCGCAATGATGTATGAAATCTCTTTTCTCTTTGTCCAGTTCCATCGAAAACTGTTGTAACTGCGTGTGACTGCAGAAATATTACTGCTAGTAAAATCAATTTCTTTACGTGCTCCATGCCTGCAGATCTAGGACAAAGTGCTTCTTCATTTGCAGAATAATGAATCCCGTCTGTTGACCGTTATAATTTGCTTTTCTTTTCCAATGTTGGCGAAATCTATAAATTTTTCTGCATGGTACTTCACTGTCGGGTCACAGAAAATTTGCAGTACCGTCGATTATACGACTGCATATTAGGTACTGGGAGTTCTTAAGTGTCTCTTATCTCATTCCTGTTCAGTTTTAAAGGCTTTCAACGCTAGTATGTCATTTTTTATGCAAACAGCCACTGGACCTGTGCATATTCTTCAAATTACAAACAAATGGTGAAGAGTAAGCAGTGCTGACACCACATTTTGCCGAAATCAAGAAGAACTGTGCCGACTCAACAATGCCGCACACCAGTTCTAAATGAAACGTCGCGCTTTGCGGGGTACTTTAGTGGAAGATAAAGTGAAACCGAAACGGTCCGAGCCTCCGCATTCACGTGGCCTGTAGTGGACTGACAAGGCAGCCAGTCCACAGTGAAGTAGCCGAAAGGGCACGCGTCAACTCACGCCGTCTGGCGTGAAGTCTGGAACAGGATAAGTTATGAATGTGATAAAGAAAAGAACGTAGCTACTAGAACACTTAACTTTTACTGCCTCCTTTGGTATACAGCATTCTTGATGATACAAGTGAGACTCTATCTTGAGGTACATGCAATGGTACAAATGGCGCCTTGCTAGGTCGTAGCCATTAACTTAGCTGAAGGCTATTCTAACTGTCTCTCGGCAAATGAGAGAAAAGGCTTCGTCCGTATAGTCGCTAGCAACGTCGTCGTACAACTGGGGCGAGTGCTAGTACGTCTCTCGAGACCTGCCGTGTGGTGGCTCTCGGTCTACGATCACACAGTGGCGACACGCGGGTCCGACATGTACTAATGGACCGCGGCCGATTTAAACTACCACCTAGCAAGTGTGGTGTCTGGCGGTGACACCACATTCCTCCCCCGCAAATCGGCGAACGATCGTGTTATAAGGCGTCCGCCCGCCGTGGGGAGGACCCCATGTTGACGTATGCGATGAGGTGGGGAGCCTAACAACAGGCGAGGCTGTGCCACCCGCACCCGGCCATTCGGTCCGAGGGGAGCTAGGAAACGCCTGAAAACCTAGTCCAGGGTGCACGTCAACATGCGGTGTATGCGCCCGTAATGAGACAGGAGGGGCCGAAGGGTCGACCTCCATTGCGTCGGGGCATCCGACGCGCGAAGAGGACATCTGGTCAGGAGCGGGCAAGAGTTCCATGGCGGAGGACAGCTGGTCACGGGAAGCGGACGGCGGCGCGTGACCCAAGGAGGCGCTTGGCGGCTGCAGCGAAGCGTCCACTGCAGGCGGCGCCGGCGGCGGCTGCGGCGGCTGCGGCGGCGGCGCGACGCCATGGGGCAATATGGAAGGCATAGTCGGTAACACCTGGGGATGAGGCGAGCCAGTAGATGGGTCCCCAGGGCGCTGACCGGACGGCACCGTCGCTGAAAGCAGACGGGGAGCGGCAGAACCCAGGCGACGACAGAGGCGCAGCTGATTGAGATGCCGACGCACCTCACCAGAGGCCCCCAAAACCAAATACATCGCGCGGCCGAGGCAGCGAAGAATGCGCCCTGCGAGCCAACGCCGTGAACCGCGATAGTTGCGATAGAAAACAATGTCGCCAGGAGCAAAAGCAGGAGTCTGCCACTGCACAGGAACCTGATGCGGCGGATGCAGCAAAGACATCAAGGTCCGATGAGGACGACCCTGGAGCAACTCAGCCGGCGAGCGACCATCTCGGGGCTGAGAGCGATACGAAGACAAAAAGAGCAATAATGCGTCCTCCCGAGAATGGGACTCTTTCAACTTCAACATCTGTGACTTGAAAGTTCGGACCAATCGTTCAGCGGCACTGTTTGACTGAGGCGAAAACGGCGCGGATGTGAGATGTTGAATACCATTGGCCTTGCAGAATGACTGAAATTCTGCGGACATGAATTGTGGGCCATTGTCGGAAACAATAGTCTGTGGAAGACCTTCAATGCAAAAGATAGCAGACAACGTTTGGATGGTGGCAGAAGACGTCGTGGAAGACATCCGGACAACAAATGGAAAATTACTGAAGGAATCGACAACAACCAACCATCGAGCATTCCAGAATGGACCAGCAAAATCGATGTGCAAGCGTTGCCAAGGGGAAGTGGCTTTCGGCCATGCAAAGAATTTCCGCGGCGGTGCGGATTGTTGTTCGGCACACGCCACGCAAGAAGAGCACATATTCGTAATCGCAGCATCGAGTCCGAACCAAGTACAGTGCTGACGAGCAAGTTGTTTCGTACGCACTATACCCCAATGTCCTTGGTGAAGAAGCCGTAAGACAGAGGACTGTAACGAACGTGGGACCACGAATCTGGACTGATCATTATCAGAACGCAACAACAAAACACCACGTCGTACAAAAAGTCTCTCCTTGTGAGCAAAAAATCGGCGAACCAACGGATCCTCGATCCGCGACTTCGACAAGGGCCATTGCGTAGCAACAAAACGCAAAACAGTAGCAAGGACAGGGCCAGCAGCTGTGGCTGTAGCTACACGACGAAAATCAATCAGAAACGATTCGACCACGTCATCGGTTTCCGCATCAATGAACATGCAAGCAAGTTCGGAAGAATCGAATGCTTTATCCTCAGCAACAGGCAAACGGGACAACGCATCAGCGTCGCCGTGCTTAGCAGCGGACTGATACAAGATATCGTAGCGGTTGGCGACCGCATAACGCAATGCGTGGGGAACATTGCGCGCCCTGAAAAATTGCGGTTGCGCGTTTACTTTCAGTTCCAAATGTGCTTCATAGTTCTTAGCGCAACCAAGGCCCGGTGCAAAAATGTCTGCAAATTCTTCACATAGACGAGAAACACTGGCTGAAGGCACAGTCTGATTCTCGGATAGGACCTGATTGACTATTGACAAGTTAAACAACTGAAATAAATCTAAACCAAACAAGTTCACTGCAGTAGAAGAACGAAGCACGTAAAATGACACAAGTTTTGTTTGTCCCTTGTATGTGGCAAGAAGGCTGCACTGTCCTAACACAGGTATAGTCTGTCCTAAATAACTATGTAACTTAACATTCGCGGCACGCAACGGAGGTTTGCCCAGTCGTTTGTACGTGTCGTTATTGAGCAATGAAACTGCAGCTCCGGTATCGAGCTGGAATGGTATCACTTTGCCTTCAAAGTCCAAGTCCACAAAAAGTTTATTGTCCTGCTGACGACAAGAGCGACTTTCACGTGCAATTTGAACGGATACAGGGACAGAAGCACTTGCGACTTTACGGGATTTCCGGCGACGTCGATGCACACTTTTTGTGGGACGAACACAGTCACTGTTAGATAAAGTGGCACTGGACGGGGTGGAATTAACTACATGAATATCCATTGGCGAAGGTTCACGAGCCTGATTGTTCTTGGTTCGATTCCGGCGCGAAACAAAGGGCCTGGAATTGTTGTGGTTGTCTGATCTAAGCTTTTTCTGGCAAACACTTTGAACATGTCCTTTCTTATGACAGTAAAAGCAAATAGCTTGGCGTGACGGGCAATTTTCATGCGAATGTCTAGTTGCACACCGCGGGCATGATTTTAGAACTGCATTGGCATGCTTACGCGGCACACGTGTTTGCGAGCTAGGCCGCAGCTGCGCGGACGTGCGCGAGGGCCGCTTAACGGTCCGTGCTGCGCGCCTGGCGGGCCGGTTAATGTGACACACTGCTGGCGAAGTTTCAAATGATTCCTGAGCAAAGTCAAGTGTGTCTTGCCTATCTAATATGTCTAGGACTTGTTGAAGGGAGGGATTAACTAGTTTCAAAATCTGTTCCCTTATGCGAACATCAGAAACGTTCTGTGCTATTGCATCACGCACCGTAGTATCTGAATACGGGAGTCCACAGTCACATTCAAATGCACACTCCCTAGTAAGGCCTTGCAATGTTGCAACCCACTCCCTATTAGTCTGACCGGCCGTACGTTTTGTACGAAAGAACGTATACCTTTTTGCAACGACATTGACTGTGTCTTTGAAATAGGCATCTAAAGCAGACAAAATTTCTTCGTAGGACAGAGTTGCTACGTTGCGTCGGGGAAACAATTTCACTATCACATGGTAGGTGGACACACCGACACACGAAAGCAAAAACGGCTGCCGCTCATTACCTTGAATTCTGTAGGCGGCGAGATGAAATCCAAATTGTCGGGACCATTCCGGCCAGCTTTCGTCGTCCGCATGAAATGGACGAAACGGCGGTGCAACTGCGGGTTGTGGCTGCGGTAGCGATGAAGCGGCAGCGGCCGCATCGTTTTGCAGCGCACGTTGACCCTGGACGAGCTGTCCAAGGGCATCCAATAAGGCCTGCGTCTGCTGATTCTGCAAGCGTTAAAATTCGGACAGTACATCTGGAGAATGTGGCGAAGCCATCACACAAGCAAATTAATACAATACGAACGCTAAAGTCCCTTTTGAGACTCGTCGCCAATGTAGTGTACTGACAAGGCAGCCAGTCCACAGTGAAGTAGCCGAAAGGCACGCGTCAACTCACGCCATCTGGCGTGAAGTTGGGAACAGGATAAGTTATGAATGTGATAAAGAAAAGAACGTAGCTACTAGAACACTTAACTTTTACTGCCTCCTTTGGTATACAGCATTCTTGATGATACAAGTGAGACTCTATCTTGAGGTACATGCAATGGTACAAATGGCGCCTTGCTAGGTCGTAGCCATTAACTTAGCTGAAGGCTATTCTAACTGTCTCTCGGCAAATGAGAGAAAAGGCTTCGTCCGTATAGTCGCTAGCAACGTCGTCGTACAACTGGGGCGAGTGCTAGTACGTCTCTCGAGACCTGCCGTGTGGTGGCGCTCGGTCTACGATCACACAGTGGCGACACGCGGGTCCGACATGTACTAATGGACCGCGGCCGATTTAAACTACCACCTAGCAAGTGTGGTGTCTGGCGGTGACACCACATGGCCCGCACATCTGGCTCACATGTGGTTTGGCAAACTGTGGCATTGGACCCCTGGGGTACACCATATAAACTAGTACGAGAGAAGATCCGCTCTCCACTGGAATTATCGACAGTCAGGCACGGGGACAGGATGACGGAATCTTGGCAGGAAACTGCTGAGGTCCTCCTCCGGTCCCTGCTGCCTGATGATAGCGCGGATGGGGAATATGACCAGCAACAACAACTAAGACGAGACAACCTCAATGAATACACCAACAATACGGCAGTCTACCCTTTTTCGGAGGAAGAGGTGGCTGCCCACATAAAGTCACTGAAGATGGGTAAAGCTCCCGGGCCGGACGGCATTGTAGCTGAGGTGGTGCAATTCCTAGCTCCCCAGCTAATTGCACCACTCACTCACTTGTACAATGAGTGCTTGACACAGCAAAAAATTCCAAGGGTGTGGAAGTCCGCAAACGTAGTCATTATTCGAAAAGGGTTAGACAAAGATCCTACAAACGTAAAATCCTATAGACCAATCTGTTTAATCAACATACTAGGGAAAATATTAGAAAAGCTATTAGCTGACACACTGGCTGCACATAGAGTGCTGTGTGGGGTGAGCGACAGGCAATTCGGCTTTAGGCCTGGGCGATCGACATCTGATGCAATCGCCCTGGCTGCTGAGGTCTGTGGCTCTACCCCACATAAGTACGTGGTGGGCATCATGGTTGACATCAGTGGCGCCTTCGACAACCTGTGGTGGCCTTCGCTCTTCTCCTGCTTGCGGGAGAAAGAGTGTCCAGGGCCGCTATGTGGTTGTCTGAGGAGCTATTGTGAGGAACGGGAGGTCTGGCTATCATCTTCTAGCAAGTGAATTGGAAAATTTATAACAAAGGGCTGTCCTCAGGGTTCCGTGCTAGGGCCCCTGTTTTGGGACATCCATATGGAGCCTTTACTAGACACCCTACAACAAAGTGAAGAAGTGCTAGAGGTGATAGCCTATGCAGATGACCTCCTCCTGCTGGTTGGCGGCCGTAGCCGCGAAGACATTGAACCTAAGATAGAGAGTGCCTTAGACAAGCTACAACTATGGTGCCAAAACACCAAAATGACGGTGTCACCAAGTAAGTCCACTTACTTACTACTGAAAGGACAACTAATACGTAACCCGACTGTACGAATCAACCGCTCGCCGATTCTTCGGAGACGTGACGCACGATACCTGGGCATCATCATTGACGAGAGGTGGAATTTCGGGAAGCACATCGAAACCGTAACCCAGAAAGCCCTTCAAACATTGAATAACCTCATATCTATAGGACACAGAAGATTTCATCTCCCACCACACCTTATAAAACTTTATCATAACAGTATATTAACATCGATAGTGGGAGTCTGGGCACACAGGCTCACGAGGGTGGTACCCGCCATGACAGTAAGAAGGGTTCAAAGGAACATGATTCTTAGATCGGTAGGTGCTTACAGAACTACACCGGGGGGAGCACTACTAGTCATAATGGGGCTTTGCCCCCTGGACATCAAAATTAGGGAGCAAGCTGCATGGTTCTGGACTAAAAAGGGAAATATAACAAAAATAGAGGAGATCTTAGGTACTGGGGCAAGGGACAAGGGTGAGATTCGTCAAAGAGGTGCACAATTATGGCAAGAACTGTGGGACGCGGATGAAACAGGGCGCAGGAAGCATGAGATAATACCAAGCATTGGGGAACGGCTAAGAATGAAGTACTTTGAACCCACCAGAGGGCTGATCCATTTCCTCACTGGACATGGACCTTACCCGGCTTACTTATGCCGGTTTGGGAAAAGGACCACACCTGCGTGTGAATGTGGTGAACCGGAGGGCACTCCCGATCATGTGATTTACGAGTGCCCCCTCTTCAATGATGTTGCCTCTACACTAAGGGACCAACTACCAAACCACGACACTTACAACCTAATAAGACAAGAAGACACCTTCCAAATAATAAACACACTTGCCAACGAGGTATCACAGAAGGTTTTGAGGGAGTACATGAGGGAACAAGACTGAATAGTACAGATTATGACTAATGTGCCCACTCCCATTCCGCCTGTGCGTGGATAGGCCGACCCTCAGTCTGGAATCCGCCACGCACGGGACTAGGGGGGGTGGGGAATATGAACAACCCGGAATTGACAATACACTGGAAATGACGTAGGTTAGAACTAGTTAGTAGGAATTAGATTAGAAATCTTAATTTAGAAACCTGCAGCGATTAACATCCTGGCCTGCCCAGTGTCAGGGGCACGCCCATCGGGATTAGCTCGATGGGCAAGGCAATTAAGTAGGTTTATACATCGCTGACACATTTGTGACGCTGCAGGAAGTAGAATGTAGGTCTAGTTATAAGATTAAGTTAAAATAAATAATTGCATAGCTGCCCATTGAATGTAGATTAGCTGTAGCTCACAACTTACTACAAATACTGTAATCAGCTGCTAATTGTAAATAACAGTTGCAAGTAATGACCCACTAATCAATTAAGGTAGTGGGTTCGGATGTATAATTATTATTGTTGATGGTAAATAAAGATTTAAAAAAAACTGTGGCTCGCCCTAGTTTAAGGAATGGCTCGGCGTCTCTGTTGCCGCTCACTACCAGCGACAATATGTGTACCCCACCTTTCCACGTATAGTGCTATTCACGTGAAAGTGAACGAAAATTTTCTCAGTGGTTGAGAATCGTATAACTGACACATGACTTCGGTACAAGCCCGGCACTCTCCTTGTGGGACGTGAAAAACTGCAGGCTGGCCGAAACACCGATAGTCAGAGTTAATTGGATTCGATCCTGGCTGGCGCACTTCCTCATCCCGGAAGCGGTGCCTTAAAACGCACACCCATGACAGTGGGTGCTGGTAGAAACATTGCGTCCATTATTTATCTTGAACAACAACAAACCTACATGTGCCATTGGGACTGACTACATGATCCGTCTGGAGCATTCGAGTGAAAGGCGTCTATGAAACACTCCTTAAAGTCAGGAGGACTGCAACTAAAACAGTGAAAATAATCGAAACTAATCCTCTAAAATCTAAAATTTTTTATAACCTTGTGTGACAAAATGGTTAGTAGATACATAGGTTTGTGCATTTATACTATTTATATTTACGCTGGAAAGCCACTGATACACCTGTCGAATATCGCGTAGGGCCCCATCGAGCACGCAGTAATTCCGCAACACGACGTACCATGGACTCTATTAATGTCAGAAGTAGTGCTGTAGGTTATTGACAACATGAATCCTGCAGGGCTGTGCACAAATCCGTTCGAGTACGAGGGCGTGTAGATGTCTTCTATACAGCAAGTTGCAAGGCATCCCAGATATGCTCAATAATGTTCACGTCTGTTGAGTTTGGTGGACAGCGGAAATCTTTAATGTCGGAAGAGTGTTCCTGAAGCCACTCTTAGCAATTTTCGGCGTGTGGGGAGTCCTGCTGGTATTGACCAAGTCCGTTGGAATGCGCAATGGACATGAATGGATTCAGGTGACCAGAAAGGATGGTTATGTACATGTCACCTGTCAGAGGCATATCTAAACCTATCAGGGGTCCCATATCACTCTAACTGCACATGCCTCATACCTTTACTTAGCCTGCACCAGCCTGAACAGTCCCCTGCTGACATGCAGGGTCCATGGATCCAAGCGGTTATCTCCATATCCATACACGTTCATCCGCTCGGTACAGTTTGAAATGAGACTCGTCCGACTAGGCCATGTATTTCCAGTTGTAAGGTTATTGTTAGATGGTTTCTTATTCAATGATTGAACACAGCTGTGTAAGCTGTAATGACATTGCCTAATATTGCAATATTGTCATGTAAATACATCCTTTTATACAGTATACAGCGTTACAATGTTAAACGGTTGTCAAAATGACGCATCTCATCCTGTGAAAGTGAACTGATCCTAAACACAACAGTATTAAATTTTCACTCTCAGAAAGTTAAATAAACCCTGACACAACAATATTAAAGTTTAACTAGAAGTTTCATTAGGATTACGTTATGATGTTGGCCAATACTATGATAAATCATCCGATTCCAGTTCAAAGTTTGGTTCTATTTTTAGAATGACAATCAAGTCGACGGGGGATGGTTAGTTTTGTGACAAGTTGGGCAAAAGATTACCCAAGGTCGCTTCAGTTTACAGTGGGCGCAAGCTGGTGAACCAACAAGTTCACACCTCTGCATGTGGTCTCTTAAATTGCTATAAAACTAATTAATCCTTTGCTGAATTTTCCAGCAGAAACTCTCCCTATGTTTCACGATATGCGAGAAAACATGAACTGATCCCTAGTCTCAGACTTTGGCGATATACATGCGCATGGCTGGAGCAGTGTGCATATTATAATGCCCTCTCAATTCTCGCAAGAACAGTTAACTAACTGGCTGGTTCTTTTCTAGACAGCTGGAGCTCAATGACACTACAGGTAATTTCTAGCTGGATGTCAGCTGCTGTGAACATAGTGTTCACACAAATTTCTCCTCTGCATCGTACATGGCGTTATGTGATCCATCCTGCACTAGACGCAAGTTCGTCTTGTCTTTCTCATAGCCGAACTGTCTCCCCATCTGGGTTCTTTCATTCTGCATGTCGGCTTTTTCCACCAATTGGAGCGTTTCTCTTATTTTGTGGAAATTCTCTCTACTAATCGGAAGGGTTCTACCATTAAACTGCCTCGAAGTTTTGGCACTGTACTCCTTCCCAGTGCGTTTCCGCCAATCGGACGTCTTGAGTCCGCTCCAGACGCCTAAAAAGTTACATGTGTCTATCACGTGTGTACCACTCGCAGTTCACATGATCGAACGCATCACTGGTTTTGTTCGTATCCATTTGGAATTCTGAAATGCAGTTTTCTAAAGCTTTTTCTGTCCTCCTCCTGGTGACCTGGCCCCTTACTCTCTCTCCCGTCTCCCGTCTGAGTTACCTGGTCGATCGGTCGTTGACTCTCGCCTGGGACGTCCCTTAAGTGTTTTCCGTTGTACTCCTTGTGGCGTGATATTCGCCTCTGCCCGCCCTTGCTTCCAAACCAAAATGTTTCCTCTCACTGCTTGTTCCGCCTTCTGCTCATAGAAATGCATTATGTATGATCAGTGTGTTAGTACCTAGATTGAATGTCATCCCTTTTTGCATTACATACTGATAGGCAAATTTGCTCATTACCACCTAATTAAGTTAGGTGTCATATTCACCTTCCCATTGTGATGTAGAAAGTTCATATTTAAGGTGCAAAACTGACCTCCATTTATTCTGTCACCTTACACAGTCATCAAGAGACCAATGTCGGTGTTGACGGGCACAGACGAGGCGTAAAGCTTTGGTCATGCAGTCATCAAGGGTACATGAGTTGACCTTCGGCTCTGAAAGCCGATATCGACGACGTCTCCTTGAATGTTTCGCACGCTGACACTTGTTGATGGCCCAACATTGAAATCTGCAGAAATTTGCGGAAGGGTTGCACTCTTCAGTTGTTGTTGTTCCCGTTCTTGCAGGATCTTTTTTTGGCCGCAGCGATGTCTGAGATTTGACGTTTTACTGAATTCCTGATATTCACGGTACACTCGTGAGATGGTCGACGGGGAAATCCCCACTTCATCGCTACCTGAGAGAAGCTGCGTCCCGCCGCTCTTGCGCTGATTATAGCACCACGTTCAAACTCAGTTAAATCTTGATAATCTTCGATTATAGCAACAGTAACCAACATAACAACTACGCCAGCGCCTTGTTCCGCCTGTTTACGCATCTATGTATATGAATACGCATGCCTATACCAGTTTACGTGACACTTCGGTGTTTATTCCAATAGTATGGGAAGTTTTCCCTTTCAGACGGAAGGAGTTCTCATTCATAGACAGGAAAACACTCTCCGTAGCATGTTAATATAGGAATGTTATCATCCTATTGAAAATTTCCCATCTAATAGACTTTATTAAAATGTAGTGTCCTTAAACGGTGTACTTCAATGTCTGAGAGATGACAAATATTATTATCTTCACATAAAGATAAGTATTATATTCTCAATAGCCTTCAAATCGTGAGCTAAACTCTTAGTTTTTGTGTATGAAATTCTAAATTTACTCATGGGGCTTTTCTGCCTATACCTGCGGTCGTTTTCAGAATTCAAATTTATAATCAAATGAATTAATTTAATAAAATTGAACCTTAAATTGGCGGTTTATCCATGTACCACCACAATAAAATAAAACTAACGAATAGTTGTGGAATTATGAATGATAACAGAGGCGTATTTAAGTTTACAAAATAATGAGAACATTTATCAATCCTTTTATAACTACTTCAAAGCTGATAAACCTTACACGATATAATTACGAATACACATCAGAACAGGGATGGCATTTGATTGGCAAAGCATATATTTGCGTGGAAGCGATACAAATTCACCCCTGAGATAATCCCTTTACAACACGATCTATGTTTACATGAATCCGCTAAGAGGCAAAACTCTACTCAGATGGAATCTACAACGACCCAGAATACCACAAACTGTGGTTCACAGGAGAACAGGGAGCTGTGACTATCATTTAACAGCCCTACTACGGTGCAGCAGAATTTTACCCTTTCATCTCGATTCAGGGGCCAACAGAAATGGTGCACTCTGGGAGAGGAGTGAGGCACTGCGGCTGCTATAATGTTCTGACGAGTCCAGGACAATTTGCAAACTATGCCATCTGGTGTTCTGATTATCAGATCGCGGGAAATTACGCTGTCTGAGTCCTGAATGCCCATCAGATTTCTGTGTGAGGTGGATCCATTTGCTGATCTGGCCAAACGAATGTGACACACAGGCACGACTGTGCGTGGTAGAATTATCAAACGTCAGACAGCCGACTTGCGACGAATAAGTTCGCCGTCATGACACATGATATGTTCGAGATGATACGCAGTTCCACTGTTGATTGAGTTGAAAACTTCCACTGGCTCTTAGTTCACCACATGATACAGACTACAAGTGTCACCCACAGGGGAAAGACCTGTAGTTTTCCTCCAGGGGAGGACAATTATATGAAGAAAGCAAAGAATCACCACCACTTTCCACCTAGCCCTGGTAAGGGAGTAGAAACGAAACCGCCTTCACAGTGCACAAACCAAGTGAAATAACCTGTACTCATGGAATCCCTCCTCATGAATGGTCTGTTGGCCTGGTAGCCAATCAAGATACAGCACTGTGGTTCCCACACTGGAAGACCATGCCTCTACTTCGTATACCCTAAGAGGAGCCCATCAGCGATTCCAAATCTCTCTTGTCTGAAAAAAGAAGATTTTAGACTAGAGAGGCATCATTCTTATGGTAAGCCATTTTGGGACCCAAAAAAAAAAAATTCTACGTCGATGAAACCACAGTCCCTCATTTAGAGAGGTCTAATCTTTTCAGGCTGACCGTATATACGTTTTTGGCCGCTCACTACAAGAACCTGGCGACTTCCTGGCATCAGGGGAATTACAGTGCCTCCACTGAACATGTGCACCAGCCGCTCTGCCCGTATTGTCCCAGTTTCTGGATGAGAGTGGATAGAGTTTTATGACCTTCCCACCATTTACACAAAGGCTCAGTTTACAGCACTCTCTCCTTAATGTATTCCTCCCCCTACTTTCCACCAACTGGATATCTTCACTACAGACTGCCACTTGGCCCAGGTGGCTTTGGCTCTGAGCACTATGGGACTTAAGATCTGAGGTCATCAGTCCCCTAGAACTTAGAACTACTTAAACCTAACTAACCTAAGGACATCACACACATATCAGCCCCAGGCAGGATTCGAACCTGCGACCGTAGCGGTCGCGCGGTTCCAGACTGAAGCGCCTAGAACCGCTCGGCCACGGCACTGGCCCAGGTAAAATATTACGAACTGGCGCCTTCTTGTCCAATCCTAAGCACAAGGAGAGTGCTACATCCACAAATCTCTCTGCAGGCGATCCACTGAGTGCTGATTGCCAGAGGCTCTCACACAGCCTGGTCGCTGCACTGAGAATTTATGGCCCCTAATCCATCTCTCTCGCTCTTCTCCATTTCCTCCACTATGGTCTGTCAGGTACAAATTCTCTACAGGTTACACATGCAGTTTACAAGAACGTTCTGTTCACAATTTCTTCATCTTAAAAAGTCATAAATCACGCATGCCAAATGTAATATTGTGGAACACCAGTCTCATGACCTAAAATATGAGTATTAATCTGACTGACAATGTTGTTAAAGTGATAGATTGGCATGCCACCTCCTAACATATCCAACTTGATACTTTAGATCCTATTTTGTGTTCATGCTGACTGAACAGTTTGTAAATATATTTGCACTCGAATAAACCTTATTGAGGCAGCACTTGTACTTAAAATCAGTCATTTGGAAAGAAATTCTTTAAGTCATTTGAAAGCATTCGCTCTGTCCATATTTTCCCTGTTGTTTCTGTACTTGTGCTTGTTCAATGTGCATGTTTATTATTTTAAGAATTGTGTATATTCTTTAATTTCTTGTTCTGAGTTATTCAATCATCATGTGTCGTCTTGTATTTCTTTCATCCAGTTAGTCTATAATTTACTTGCATTAAGGGTGTTAAAAGTGTTCTTAGTGAGCATGTTTACAGCCAAACAACATACGCGTCTGTAGAACTGTAAGTGTATTTCTTTAAATTTGTCTGTGATGTGCATGTTTTTGCAGAGTTCTGTTGTAGGTCGCCTGACAGAAGTTCCATCTCGCGTAAAAGCGCCGCGTATTTTTTAAATAATTATTCATTTTTAATTCGTAATTTTTAATGCCAATAATTTTCGTCATCTCTGTAATTACTATTGTTTCTGCCACATACAAGGCTTCTGGTGGAAACAATGAGCTGTTGTGCAATATTTCCGCATTACGAGATACTGCTCTTTTCTTGTAGTGATTCCATTTCAGTTCGTGTGGCTTTTGCGGTCTGAATATGATTTTTGTGGTTTCAGTCCCGTAGGTCGAATGGTTTCTCGTAAATACTTGAAGTATTGACCTTGAGATTTTTCCCCGCTGTGCTTTCAGTGGAGGTTTCCCTGTTGATCTAGTGTCAACATACTGAGACTTTTCGAAGGAGATTTGGAGTTTAGTTTTACAGGAGATTTCATATAGTTTGTGTCGTACCAATATGAATTTGCTGGTCATTAATATACCCAGGTCATCTGCCAAGGTGAAACATTTTGCAGTGGCTCTATTTCCCTTCTCTTTTCCTATTCTATGGTTATTGTCTCCAATGCCATGTGACATCTCATCTACTTGTCTTCGATCTCTAGAGTGAATTTAGAATGAGTTTGAGATTTATTCCTTGGGATTGCCTTTTGAGATGGTTCACGATAATATTTCCTGGATGATGGCCCTTTGTTTTTCTATTAATGGCTAATCCTTCTAGGCTGTTGAACAGGGCACGCCATTCAACAGATCATGAGCCTTTATGAAATCCACAAACGTTAATGTTGTGTTCTGTAATAATCTGATATGTAGTCTGGTTTTGAGGGACCAAATCTATTCAGTACAGGTTGTCCCTTTCTTGAGTTCCGCCTTATACTCTCCAAGCAGTTGGTCAGCTTGCGGCTCGAATCGGCTCACCAGTACTTTAGAGAGAATTGTATAAGTTACTGTAAGAAATGAGATTCACGTGTAATAGTGCAATAATTCCATCTTCGCCAGGCGCTTCGTAGTTTTGTAATGACTTCAATACGTTCTCTTCTTCTTCGTGTGGAAATGAATAGGATTTGGTGCTGGTTTTGAAAATTAGAGTTGTTCAGATAGCTCCTCACAACTGAGCAGTGTGCTGAAATATTTCGCTAGGATTTCACAATCAACTTCCGTATTAGTTTCCAGGGATCCAATCTGTAGTTGGGAGCACGAACTAGAAGGTTGGATGTCTAGCTAAATTTCCTCAGAAAGTCTTGTAAAAGAAGTGGGTATTGTTCTTGATGAAGTCACTTTTCTGTTGTTTTATGACCACTGAAATATTTACACAGTTGAATCCTATATTCCACAACTAGATCGTATGCAATGTTCCAGCGCATATGTTTTCTCTTTATCGTTGATTTTGTTCAGTTTCTCTGTATGTTTAGATCAGTTTGTGGTATCGAGTCTACAGATTTCTTCAGGGTCTTGTTTTTTATTTTTTTAAGTTTGGGACCAGCGCAGGAAATCTGCGCTACTTTTTTCCTTTTCTGTTGTGATCAACTTTTACCTTAATTTCAACTAAGTGGTAGTCTGACAAGAAGAATCCTCTCCTGGTGTTTTTCATCTGAAGATAGCAACGTGATCAGTCCTGAACTCCAAGTATGGTGTATTGGGGGATTTACGTGTCTTTAGGTTCTGTGTGGCTTTCTGGAATTGTGTTGACATAATCTTTAGATCACAATGTTTACAAAGGATTATGAGGTGTTCACCATTTTTAAGGGTCTTGTTGTGAGTTTTGTATGGTCCTGTGATTCTCCTCTGTTACAAGCTATACGTTAAAATCATCTAGTACAAACTTGTCGTAATGTCTGGGAATTTTGTTCGTGAGCTCTTCCTGAAGTTCCCAGAGGACTTTCGTCACCAGTGACTCTTTTTCTGTTCACCTACTTCTTGCTACGTGTGCGCCTTGTTTCCTGGTCTTATGGACAGTGTTGAGAGTTTTGCTGCAGGTGAGGCTGAACCTGTGACACATCTGAGAACCGCTAAACCTGTGCAGAGCTCTTTCGAACCTGTATTGATTGGAACAAGTTTTCTTATACAGAACCTGTAATTCTCCGAATCCAAGTGTTTTTCGTCTGTAAATTGGTTTTAATGAAATGCCAGAATTTTCAGTCTGAAATCTGTCAAGCCTGTTCGTTAGGTATTTCAGTATTCATGATTTCAACAGTGTTTGTACTGAGTGTAACTATGAAAATTTTAAATGAGAAAAATTTTTCACTACGGTACTACGCTATGAAATGGCTAAAATGGTTCAAATGGCTCTGAGCACTATGGGACTTAACATCTGTGGTCATCAGTCCCCTAGAACTTAGAACTGCTTAAACCTAACTAACCTAAGGACATCACACACATCCATGCCCAAGGCAGGATTCGAACCTGCGACCGTAGCAGTCGCGCGGTTCCGGACTGAGCGCCTTAACCGCGAGACCACCACGGCCGGCGCTATGAAATCAAAGTATCGCTCAATGTTTAACTTCCGTAATAGAAGCTAGAGTATCCATTACGAATATCATACAACATTTTATTAGGTTTTTTTTTTCAAGCACAAAAAAATTAATTACCATTGGGAAACAAGTCATGATTTGTCTTCTGGGTGAAAAAGGAAATACCACAGATTACAAACGACCCTGTGGTTTCGGCATCCGCGGCAAATACTCCACAAACAGCCATATTAAATAGAACTCTTTTGGGAGCTCTTGCCACAAAAAATACCACAGGGTTTAATAAATATCGTGGAGTATCATTCCTTCCAGTAAAATACCCAATCGTGTCACTGCCAGTTTTAACATGTTAAGCCCAAGCAGTCAGACATAAACAGGAAATCAAGGATGGTTACGAAAAGGTCAGGCGACGGTAGAACTGAAAATCATGTAAACAGTATTCTGTGAAAGGGAGACAACATGTATCTACCGCTGCCGATTTAGAGTACGCACCTTACTTTATCGAGCGTGATGTTCCGATGTTCTGGAGAAACGGGATAATGGTGATACCAACTCAAAAATAATATTCCAAGGATGATTCTCTAAGCTCTTTGAACTCTAAATAGGATTTCAACATAGAAATGACCACTCTTGTTCAATTTCGTATTGGAAAAATAATACACGCATTGCGAAAGGAATTAAAACTTCGGAACGTTTCTGAAACCTTAAGTTTGAGGCTAAGAACAATGGAATGAAAATATGCTGTTTAGCTATTGCAGGTAGTATTATTATAATTACGAAACGTTTTGAAACAGCATCAGAACGTATAATTGTAGTGAAACAAGTAGCAGAACAATCATGCTTGCAGATATACGTTGGAGAAAGTTAAGCAGTGTCGAATGCCATGGACGACACAACCCAATTAAAGAGTGGATACAGAGTAACGAAACGAGTAAATAGCTTCAAATACATATGTTAATGTATTACAGTCAGTGGGCTGAATAAAGAAGACCTGAAAGCAAAAGTCAAATAACTGAAAAAATCTTTTCAAATAACACCACTTACAACACAAAGCGCTACAGGAACGTCAATAGAGATAAAGAGAAATGCAACTAGAAGACTTGCAGAAGCAAAACATGAACGCAAAAGCTATACTGATGTTTGGCATTTACCGGTGCCAAGCAGTTAAATGGAAGAAGTGCTAGACATGATACTTGGTTTATGAAAGAAAGAACAAAAGCAAGTTCTTTCTGTATTATAAAAAGTCAGAACTGCATAATCTGCGTCTCTGGGAACATTCATATCAATAAAACAGCCGGAACATATTGTGCTCCTGGAAGAGCTGAAGCGCACATTTTGATCTTTACAGTGGAATTTATATTTTAGTTGTCATTATCATCGTTTGAAATAAGTATTACTAAGTTTAGAAGACATAATCTATTGAATCTAATTCTAAAATGAGGCAATTTTTATGTTTTTATTTCCAACTGAATAGTTTCCACAATTATTAAAAACACGAATGTGTTCCTAGAAACGACTTTATCTAGTAAACAAACACAGTTTTCTTCACACTCTCTTAGTACAGAAGGTGACATAGTTATTAGATACTCATTATCATAAAATATATTACTGTAACATTTTATTTACTACAATTAAAGTCCTGAAACATGTTTGCCAAATCCACGTACCATAATGCATTTGTAAAATACTGTCTTACTTTTTCTTCAGTGTATTTGCGCATGCGATGTGAATCATGCGTATTTAGTAGTAGGATCTACATACCACTTCCTTAGTTACGTCCTTTGACCAAGAGCCACACACTCGCTGTTAGTACTTTTTCCGGATATAGCTCGTCTTGTGTCTGCTTTTCCTCTTTGACATTTCCTTGTAGTTTTATTTAGTATCACATATTCTCCAAATTCTGGTTTTGTTTCCATCGACTTAGATTTCGAGTTCATGTACCTCCATACGAAACTAGTACTAGCACTAGTTTTAGGATGCAATTTCGACGAGTGATCTTCTTTCATGTAACTTCCTTGCAAAAGATTGAAGAACTGATTGCTGCCAAGTCAAGAATATTATGAAATACGTTAACTGTCCATCTACATGTACCAGCTCGAACAGTATATTTCCTTCCCATCTGATCTAGCACGTCAACAGCACATTTTGTATTGTAGAGGTCTGCTGCTTACTTAATTCCTTTAGGGCCACCTTGAAGTTCACCTTATGTGTGTAGTGTACTATATACAAAGACGTTCTTGCTTCGTATACGTTAATACGCTGTAAGAGCGTTTCAGTTGAGCTGAGTCGTAAAGACGAGCTTTCATAGCCTTCACAGCATTAGGGATCTCTCTTAATCGTCCAATTGTTCCAAAAAGTCTGGTACCATTACTTTTCAACTTCCTTCCAAATTTCACTGTTGTAAAGGGATTACCTGTAGCTACGTTTCATCTGTTCTTTTGAAATGGCTCTTTCGCCTTGATTACTACACTTTCGGGGAGAGTCGCGACACTTCGTCTGAGAGGTTCTTCTCCGAGAGAAGGAAACGCACTGCACAGAAACTTTGAGTCCGTGTCCACAAGAAGCAAAAATGTTATATCTAATATTTCTGGTTGGTTGGGCTTATACTCTAAGAACGGACACCTTATTTTGCATGGGAAATGCTGCTCGCCAGCAGTCAAATTTTCACCTGGAATACATGTCAGTTAACAATTTTGAATCAATTTGTTCCAAACTTTCGATTATAATGCAAATCTGTATTTGTTCAAGCTTTGTGATCTCGTATTTCTTAAGTCTTAGAATCTTAGAATTTCTCGAAAGCAATTCTTCCCACTGTATCACTAAAAAATTGTGGCCCCTGCTTATTAGTCTTGGGTATTAATAACTCCTTCAGCTCTATTTGGTCCCTTATTACTGTACCACTACCGTGTTCGTGTCGCTAAAAGCCACATTTTCAGATGACATATGATTAAAACATTAGAGCGAAATAGCTCGGAATCTTTTTTCTCAACATCCGTTGTCCATCAAAACAAAACACCACTAAAAGACGGTATGTCATGGATTAAAAACTTCCAAATACAGAGGATGAATCCAAAAGAAATCGTATCGTAACTATCACTTCTCTGATCTACATGGCATTCAGGAGACGTGACATATCGAATGGTAATTTGATAACAGAAAGTGTAATAAGTGTTTGTTTACAAACTTAGAAATTCAAATACGCATTCAGGAAAGAAGATAAGTTAACAAAACCTTATATAAAAAAATAAACATTCTTTCAGGTAAAAGGTGGTTGGGGGCACAACTACAAAAAGTGTGAGCACCTCATGCACGGCACTGGAGGTAGAGCGTCAAAATAATGGTTGCCGGCGTGGGACAAAGCAGCGGACCCGCCAGTTCACATAGGCAGAACAATAGGCTGCTGCCACTGCGCCACGGGCGGCATTGTTTCTTCGTGAATGAGAGAAATGTTCCGTTTTGTTCCTGATCAAAGTATCTGCAGATTTGGGTCCTAAATCATTCGCATTGTTCCCAGCGTGTGTGCACCCTGGCCCTACCACGGTAATGGCATTCACTTGCTCTACGCACCTTGTAGTACTTCCGCACAGACGTTTAGTCAACGACCGAATCTAACAGATCACTAGTCTTCTAAAAGTAACTGCTCTACCTGAGTGAGTCCCATCAAGGCATTGTTGAAAGAACATCCGCAGAAATAAGTGGATGATATATAATCCAAATCGTGGAGGTACTGTTAGACGGAAGTAAAGAGGTAACTAGTAATCTACAATACACTGACGGAACTGGAAAGTTTTACATCGTGAGGCATTTATGAAACTTCGAGAAGATTTTCATCACTCAACAAGTACTGATTTTGTAAACGCTCATTAATCTGATGCCCATCGTCAACATCCGTATGAGGTGTCATCCCTTCAAAGGGCACGAATACAGTCTTCTATTCGTTGTAGATGGAAGCAAACAGCCCTCGAATGTTATGTTGAGGAATTTCTTGCAATACATCAAATTTATTCTGTTGTCAGTGTATGGATGTTATGTTGACGAGTTACGAAATGGATCGATCTGACAAGTACCCTTTGGCTCCTGCAAGAAGCCATTTCCACCCCACACTACTACAGAAGTCAGACAGACGTTCGTAACGTACCAAAAAGAAATGCCTGAAATACTTTCAGCAATATCTCTTCTGGAGTCGTCCGCTGTAAGGAAAAGACAAAAATATATTTTATTTTCTTACGTAACTAGTGGGATACTTGGGTACTGGAGTATTGCTAGTTAGTGTAAGAAAAACATTAAACGAACGGAAAATATTATTTATTGCAAAATTTAAGAAAAATCAAATGAAACTTTTATTTATATACTGATACACAAATTTCCGGGTTCTTTTCGGAATAGGAGGTTACATCTTATGGATAGGAAACCTTTTAATGACATTTATATACAAAGTGTGGGAAAGCTCTTTTATCCCTTTTCTTTGAGAATGTTATTTACTCTGCAGAATGGCTGAGAGCCGCACCTACTTAACTTGCATAATTATCCAATTGAGTTTTTCTAAGTACGGTCGAGGCTGTTACGTGAGATATGTAATGGAGTGACGTGAATGAAGTATTTTATTTCTAATGGAGGAAAGATGGGGCTCGCCTACGCTGTAGCGCACAATACCGTGAGCTGCAGCGACTGCTGCCTGCGTCGTTCACTGCTGAAAAATAACAAAACTATCACTTTCTATCTGGACTGATTTTCACCAATCTAACTCTCAATACCCCTTGATGAAGTCAAGGACTCCTATCTGCCACTAGTCTAATTATTGACATGGTACACCAGTGAGATAACCAGTCCACCATCGCGCCACTCAATGTTCGCTCGCAGGTGCTAACTAATACTCTGTCTGTGCTCACACCGCACATTAAGTGTCGCGGCCAACACAGTGAACAAACTCTTAATCGTGAGCGACTCAATATAGAGTATCACTCTGATTCTCTACTGACAGAGGTGCTCTCTCAGTGAAGTACTGAGTAGAGACTTGGTTCCTCGCTCTCTGCGTACACGCACGAGCGGACTCGCTCCCGTTATGTGTTCCCTCTACAAGAGCGTCACCGAAACGACCTCCCTCCACACAAAAATCGAAAGGGTATATCATCCGTTGTCTTTACCTCACTCCTTCGGCTCATTGCATCAGAAATAGTCCACCAATAAGCGTTACTCTTATAAACGGGAGAATGGCTAAGCCGATCAATCCGGAATATGTAGAATCTGCGTTAGGCATTTACTGTCCACTTGTGCGAACTCAGCTGCGCACTAGGTCCGTCAAAAAAAATGCGTATGCTTTTGCTTTTAAGATATGCTTTTGCTTTTAAGGTGAACACGCAGGCCATTATTCCTTTTCTCTGGCAAAAACTGTTTTGGTCCATGGGCAGTCGGCCAGCCAGCACAGCTGCGTGCTAACTCACCCTCCTACGGACTTTCCAGCAGGCTGTTTGCCTCCGCCGAACAAAAACTCCTGTGGACGTCGTGTCTTGAATGTTTGTGTACTCCAGCCTCGACTGTTTAATCTTGGTGCATCCTTGTGATTTATTTATCTGATTTGCATATCCATTAAATGGAAATATGTAAAATTGACTCTACCCTATCGAGTTTGGGCTCGAATAAAGCGTCTTGATAAGCAGAATACGATGGTGAGTTCGGAATATGTAAGAAATGGAGGTCAGGAGACCACACCACCTTACACTTCCTCACTTCATAAAGACTGCTGGCTCGGGCCAAATTGGAAGTATACCGCTTCCCATCACATCCAATACAGGCTCTATATGAATGACATATCAGGGACCACACAGTCCAGGATCTGTGTATTCCTCAATACCTTTTTGGTGTAAATTACTGTGTGCAATCTTCCATTATTTTGATGGAACATGACGTTTGATAACCAGCTAGAAGAAAATATAACATGAGGCTTTACCATTATAGCTATTCACTGAACAGAATTCACCCTCCACTCAACAATTATTGGTTGCCTGTTGTCATATCGCACTTAACAGAAGCAGGTAGTGAAAATCTGTTATAATAACGAATAATTTTTGTTGTTTTCTTTTTTTTAAAATTATACCCCAGATTTTCTGGAACAAGAATATTAGTGGTTTTTGAATGTTTGGTGTATATTGATAGGAAAGAGACCGCATTTTCTAAAGAACACGCCCAATTTTGTCAGTTCAGCAGTGTTTACCCTACATGCAACAAACTATGTTTGTCTTTATTTAGTCTTCGACGAACGCTTTTCAAGTTCGTCTCCCTTGTGCCAAATGAGGGTAGATAACAACTGAACATCAAATCAGCGATCTGTTTATTTTTTACTCATTGTTGTAATCTGAAGAAGATGCTTATTTCAAGAAGCAATTTTACTGTGTTCGTACTCTTATTTTACCTGTATAGTCTGTAAGTATGTGTAGAATAGTATGGAGAATTACTAATAATTTAGGAGAAATGTGGAAAGCTACAGGGTGACAATTATTGAACTATATGAAATAAAGTCGTTGTAACTTCTGAAGGACTGCAGGGTTGGTCACGGTGAATTAGTACGGTTTGGTTTGGTTTAGTGACGAAGCTCACTTTCATTTGGACGGGTTCATCATGAAGCAAAATTGGCGCGTTTTCGAGGACTGAGAATCCATATTTCACGATCGAGAAGTGTCTTCACCACGGGTGACCTAGTGTGCAGCGTCCAGTCACGAATGATCGATGCGATATTCCATGACGGCACGGTGACCACCAAACGGTACGTGAAGGTTTTGGAAGATGATTTCATCCCCATTATCCAAAGTGACCCTTATTTCGACAAGATTTGGTTCATGCAAGATGGAACTCGACCCCATCGAAGCAGGAGAGTGTTTGATGTCCTGAAGGAGCTCTCTGTGGACCGCATTCTGGCTCTGGCGTACCCAGAGGCCACTGGCATGGGCCTCATTGACCGTCATATTCCCCAAATCTGAACACATACGACTCCTTTTTGTGGGGCTGTATGAAAGACAAGGTGTACAGCAACAACCCCGAAACCACTGATGAGCTGAAAACAGCCATTCAGGAGATCATCCACACCATCGGTGTTCGGATACTTCAGCGGTTTATGCAGAATTTCGATATTCGTCTGCGCCACATCATCGCCATTCATGGCAGGCAGATCGAACTGTCATATCCTAAGTCCGAAATTTGTAGCGATGTTTAAATTTTGAATAAAGGTTGTATACACCGTAGTTTGTTACTAATTTACGGTTTTTTCTTATAGTTCAATAATTGTCACCTTGTAGGCCATGTTCTTTCACTGTAATAGTAAAGATGAGGACCCCTGTGATTCTCTTGGTCCAAAGGCCACTGAGTCATGGTGTAAGAGTTAACGTAATATGTGGTATACATAGCCACAACCACCTACTGGCACTATGAATAGCAGATGTATTACAAAAAGTATCTATAGGAACACAGTTAGCAGAAACTCACTTGCTAAATGCATTCGTCCGAGAACTCAAAATCCTAATGAAACTGTTAGTACCCGTGTGTGGAACGCTTGCCTAAAACAGTATTTGTGGGCTTCTAAACCATAAAAACTAATGTCATGGACACAGTATTGTGTTTCAATCATGAGTCATTCAGCAAACTGAAGAGTTTCGGTGATATGGGCATGGAACGTGGAGCGGAAATGAAGAAGACGGTAGTATCAGCTGGACAGGCGAGGGTGAAGGAGGCAGAGAAAAGCAGCCTAAAAGTGGCAATAGAGGATAGAAAATGTAAGCTGGAAGATACAGAGACCACCACCGATAACACATTACAGCTACGGACCCGCCCAGGATGAACACACAGCACCAAAGGCTTTATATGTATTTTCCCGAAATTTTGAAAATTTTGGCTTTAGTTACAATATTCTCTGAAACTAATACATCCATTCCATTAAAACTTGGTACAGAAAGTATTACATCAGTTTCATTAAATATAATAGAACTAAGGCAATTAAGTAAAATGGTGACAAAAATTCTGATACTACTTCCTTAAAAGTGCCAGATTTTTAGCTCACTTACTTTTGTATGAGTTTCTACTGTTATAACGATGATACTGCCGTACACAACTTCTTTACGTTTCAAATCTGCTTTGATCTCAACAACTAGTTTTTGAGAAATGTGTGCCAACGTTAGTATGATGACCTATAGGAAACTCGCTCACGACCGGCTCTTTTCAACTGGAATAGGAAAGGCAGATTCTGTAACCATAATCCGCTACGAGAAAACCAATTGCGACTTTATAACCGGTTCATAATCTTTGAGTAATTGGACCACAGACAGCTCTGATTAATAAGCATAGCTTCATGTAGCCATACGGTCGAGCCACAAACGTCTGTTATCGTGCCGATGAGCGGACTCACTGCCAATAATAACGTGTACCTGTGATCCTGCATTCAAACAGTCAGTGTATTGGTTAGAGTTGAGAATAGAAAATTAAACATATACTTTTAATGCAAGTTATAAGAATAATTACCTAAAAAGGGTTCTGTTCCTAAAAAGGGATCTGTAGGTGACACCATGGAGGTTGAATGTCAAATCAAAACACCTTCCAATTGTCCAAAATTCCGAATTTTTATTATTTGAGCAACCAGGTTCGGCCTGAAAATGGCGTAATATACAGCTGAAACTGGTTGCTCAATAAAATCACACTTTGGTAATTTAGGCGTCTGAAAGGTGTTTCGATTTGACATTCTGTGCTGAACAGCCGACGTCCCGCAACCATTTGCATAAAGATGGGCATACAGGAACTAACGAGTCTTGTCGCATAATGTTTATTCAAGAAGTCATTTCAATGGTAGGAAAGTGGTCCTGCTAATAATAATCAAAAATAGACAGGAATATTGTATTATTAATCATGCATACAGTGTGTTAAACGCGATACTACAATGGTAGCATAATTCCAAAGTTAAATAATCAATCAAGCTGCGCGACAACTAAGTTCATTTAGACAGCACAGTAACGAAGTAGCCGTCAACTTAACTTCTTTCAAATTTCAGCATCACGTTTTACAAACGAACACACGAAATACAAAGAGTGGTAATTCATACTCTTTTTACGATTCCGTAACGTAAGTGGAAAGTTGAAATTCAGCACTGGAGCACATCCAAACCACGCGCAATATAAAGTTACTTCAAAAGTTAAAGTAATGCAGCGGCCGTCCACAGTCCAAAATCAGTAACCCACACGCACGACTTTATAGGCGGGTCTGCCTTCTTCAAGAACAAACGTAAAAGCGTCCCGAATCGTTCATTTGAGTACGCAACTCATAAAGTGTCCGTCACCACTTGACTCAAGAAGTGATCCGCCACGCCTGCTTTTCCAGTGGCTGACGGCCGTCTGCATGAAAATATATCATTCTGACGATCTACAGACTTGGTTTTACTCGACTTGATCACGTTCTGCGCTAAATTAAAATGTTACCGTAATAGTTAAGAAAAGAAATGTAGTTACCATTTAATTACAGTTAGACCATTCATAATAAATATAACTAACATTTGTTCATAAGTAAATTAGCCAGCGTTTCTGCACAAGAGTGTTCAAGCTGAATGACAATAAAATGTTAAATATTGTTCAAACAGTTACAGTGACGGAAAAAAATCGCAACACCAAAAAAAAAATATTTAACATTGCGTAACGAAATTTCGGGGATATATTTGTCTAGGTAACATATTTAACATTCCAAGATCAGCGGTTAAAATAAGCACGAGACAAGCCATTGCAAAAGTGAAACGACGGTACATTAATATTCACTGTAACCGCCAGAACATAGACCGTAAGCATGCAAACGTGGATGCATTTTGTTGTACAGGTGCAGAATCTCAGTTTGTGGGATGGAGTTTTGTGCCTGTTGCACTTGGTCGGTCAATACAGGGACGATTAATGCTGATTGTTGATGACTCTGGAGGTACCGTCCGATGGTGCCCACATGTGCTCGTTTACAGACAGATCTGGTGATCGAGCAGGTGAATGCAACATGTCAACACTCTGTAGAGCACGTTGGGTTACAACACCCGGATGTGTGTGAGCGTTATCCTTTTGGAAAACACCCCCTGGAATGCTGTTCACGAATGGCTACACGACAGCTAGAATCTCCAAACTGCCGGAAAAATTAGCAGTCAGCTTCCGCGGGATAACAACGGAACCGCTTTTCGTCATAAAACGCAAAAGACCCCCATTCCGTCCCCCGACGAGCTCTAGCTTTGTGCCAGTGGAATCGTTAGTGGCAGTGGCTTGGGGTTAATGGAATGCACGCCACGGCACCTCTGGCTCGGAGCTGTCGTTGAAGTAACTGATTTTTGACAGTTCCTTCAGTCACTGTGGTGCCAACTGCTGCTCAAATTGCTGATGCTGAGGCAGTACGATGGGCCAGAGCAGTATGCTGAACATCATGGTCTTTCCTCTCGGTAGTGGCACGTGGTCGTCTGGAGCCCGGTGTTCTTGCGAGCGTACATTCCTAACACCAAGGCTGCCAACAGTCATGCATAATGACTACATTCCTGCCTAGTCTTTCTGCGATATCGCAAAAGGAACCTCCAGCTCCTCGTGGCCCTACTACACGACCCCGTTCAAACTCTGTGAGGTTTTCATAATGGCGTCTTCGTTGCTTTACACACATTCTTGACTAATTTCTATCTCGAAGGTGACTAACGCTGACGATCGTTAGCCTGTATCTTTAAAGCAAACCTGATTTGGATCCACATAGTGGTCATACTAGCGCCACTCTTATGTGACTGGCGCAGAATCTGAATAGCCGTTACCTTTCAGATGCAGAAACGCAACTACCAAGTTTCGTTTATGTCGCGCAACTCCTTCTTGGTGTTGGGATTTTTTTCCGTCAGTGTATTTACACTAAAGCGCCAGAGAAACAGGTACAGGCTTGCGTAGTCAAATGCAGAGAACGGCGCTGCGGTCGGCAACACCTATATGAGACAACAAATGTCCGGCGCAGTTGTTGGATCGGTTACCGCTACAATGGCAGGTTATCAAGAATTATGTGAATCTGAACGTAATGTTATGCTCGGCGCACGAGAGAAGGGACACAGCATGGCCGAGGTAGCGACGAAGTCGGGATTTTCCCGTACGATCATCTCAAGAGTGTACCGTGAATATCAGGAATGAAAGCTCCGACATCGCTGCGGCCGAAAAAGATCCTGCAAGAAAGCGACCAACGACGGTTGAAGAGAGTCGTTCAACGTGACAGAAGTGCAACCCTTCCGCAAATTTCTGCAGATTTCAATGCTGGACCATCAGCAAGTGTCAGCGTACGAACCATTCAACGGAACATCATCGATATGGGAACCGAAGGCCCACTCTTGTACGCTATATGACTGCACGACCCTAAGCTTTACGCCTCACCTGCCCCATCAACACCGACACTCGGCTGTTGATGACTGGAAACCTGTCGCCTGGTCGGACAAGTCTCGTTTCAAATTGTATCGAGAGGATGGACGTGTACGGGTATGGAGACAATCTCATGAATCCATAGACCCTGTATGTCAGCAGGGTACTGTTCAAGCTGGTGAAGGCTCTGTAATGATGTGGGGCATGTGGAGTGATATGGGACCCCTGATACGTCTAGATACGACTCTGACAGGTAACACGTACGTAAGCATCCTGTCTGATCACCTGCTTCCATTCATGTCCACTGTGCATTCCAACGGACTTGCTGAATTCCAGCAGGACTCCCCACATGCCGAGTATTGCTACAGAGTGGCTCCAGGAACGCTCTCCTCAGTTTAAACACTTCCTCCGACCTTCAAACTCCACAGACGTGAAGTTTAATGATCATATCTGGAATGCCTTGAACGTGCTGTCGTGCTGTTCAGAAGAGATCTCCACCCCTTCGTACTGCTACGAATTTAAGGACAGTCCTGCAGGATTCATAATGTCTGTTCCTCCAGCACTATTTCAGACATTAGTCGAGGCCTTGCCACTTCGTGTTGCAGCACTTGTGGATGCTCTAGGGGCCCTACACGATATTAGTTAGGTGTACCAGTTTCTTTGCCTCTTCAGTCCACGTTGATTAATCAAAGCGTCTTTTTGTATATTTTTTATACAGTTGACGAGTGCGACTGACCACTTTCAAATTATGTTGGTTTTTTCATAACGGTTGTAATCATATTTAAATAAAGTTGATCGCAAGAATGATAGCCTATTCCTTACATAACAATACAACAATGAAAAGATATAAGGTAATCATGCTACATTTATTTGCTGTATATATTGGGGAAAAGTATGGTCATAAAAACATTGTAGTCGAAAGTTTACAAATAAAACTTGTAAAATATTAGCTTTGTTGGAGGACAGCTATATCAAATGCAATATTTTTTGCTGAAATTGAGTGAAGCGTTTAAAGCTTGTTAATTCTTGAGTTTATTGTCAAAATATTTAGTCACCGTGAAGTATTCATCTACGTAGTTCTTAAGGATAAAGAAACTATTCTGTCATTGGATGTGCCTCATTTTCCTGAAATCGCTGATGCACACGGACGTGTTTTATTATTTAACTGTGATCTACTATTGATTTTCTAAAATCTATAAGAAGCCATCTTTCGGATTGCCTTCAACTCGGCCATTCCGATGAATCTCCTGCAAACCTGCTAAGGAAGCCACCTCCGCCCTCATGCTCTGGGGTGTACCCACTTCCGGCTAAGCTCCTGACCGCCTTTGAACTCGCGGCTGGGCGTTACCGATCTTCTTGACTGATCTGGCCACACCGTGGCCTGGGATTTGAGCGCACGGACGTTCAACCACACAAGGAATTCATCTCTTACCAATTGTAGGCTGCCGAATACCTCCCCTACAATGGCATAACGCTGCACACCTCCAGTTGAAGTGCCACATCACCTCGGCGAACCGACTCATCGTAATAAATAGAGTCATTACAACATAAACAGAATACTCGTGTGTTGCAACAATAGTGTACGTATCTTTGTAGTGGTGTATGAAATAGCAAATGACTCCTAAGATAAGCCATAGCAAATATTCATAGCATAAATTGATTTATAAAGCCATTACCAATTAAAAGTCTTAACTGGGAAATAAATTCAAAATACATAAATCTAAGTAACTTTCGAGTCATATCGGCTTATAACAAAAGCTATAAGAACTGTTGCGTTCATTTGAAATCACATTTTGCTTTGACCATTTCTTTGTAGTTGTTTACTATAAGAAACATAGCACAGGATCAGGTGACAAAATTTAGACTGTTCGCAGTTCAGCCCTCTCTACAACTACATCTACATCTACATCCATACTCCGCAAGCCACCTGACGGTGTGTGGCGGAGGGTACCTTGAGAACCTCTATTGGTTCTCCCTTCTATTCCAGTCTCGTATTGTTCCTGGAAAGAAGGATTGTCGGTATGCCTCTGTGTGGGCTCTAATCTCTCTGATTTTATCCTTATGGTCTCTTCGCGAGATATACGTAGGAGGGAGCAATATACTGCTTGCCTCTTCGGTGAAGGTACGTTCTCGAAACTTCAACAAAGCCCGTACCGAGCTACTGAGCGTCTCTCCTGCAACGTCTTCCACTGGAGTTTATCTGTCATCTCCGTAACGCTTTCGAGATTACTAAATGATCCTGTTGGATCTTCTCCATCTCTTCTATCAACCATATCTGGTACGGATCCCACACTGCTGAGCAGTATTCAAGCAGTGGGCGAACAAGCGTACTGTAACCTACTTCCTTTGTTTTCTGATTGCATTTCCTTAGGACTGTTCCAATGAATCTCAGTCTGGCATCTGCTTTACCGACGATCAACTTGTATGATCATTCCATTTTAAATCACTCCTAATGCGTACTCCCAGATAATTTATGGAATTAACTGCTCCAGTTGCTGACCTGCTATACTGTAGCTAAATGGTAAGGGATCTTTCTTTCTGTGTATTCGCAGCACATTACACTTGTCTACATTGATATTCAATTGCCATTCCCTGCACCGTACTTCAATTCGCTGCAGATCCTCCTGCATTTCAGTACAATTTTCCATTGTTACGACCTCTCGATATACCACAGCATCATCCACAAAAAGCCTCAGTGAACTTCCGATGTCATCCACAATGTCATTTATGTATATTGTGAATAGCAACGGTCCTACGACACTCCCCTGCGGCACACCTGAAATCACTTTTACTTCGGAAGACTTCTCTCCATTGAGAATGAGATGCTGCGTTCTGTTATCTAGGAACTCTTCAATCCAATCAGACAGTTGGTCTGATAGTTCATATGCTCTTACTTTGTTCTTAAACGACTGTGGGGAACTGTATCGAACGCCTTGCGGAAGTCAAGAAACACGGCATCTACCTGGGAACCCGTGTCTATGGCCCTCTGAGTCTCGTGGACGAATAGCGCGAGCTGGGTTTCACACTATCGTCTTTTTCGAAACCCATGCCGATTCCTACAAAGTAGATTTCTAGGTTCCAGAAAAGTCATTATACTCGAAGATAATACGTGTTCCATAATTCTACAACTGGTCACCGTTAGAGATATAGGTCTATAGTTATGCACATCTGTTCGACGTCCCTTCTTGAAAACGGGGATGACCTGTGCCCTTTTCCAATCCTTTGGAACGCTACGCACTTCTAGAGACGTACGGTACACCGCTGCAAGAAGGGGGGCAAGTTCCTTCACGTACTCTGTGTAAAATCGAACTGGTATCCCATCAGGTCCAGCGGTCTTTCCTCTTTTGATTTTAATTGTTTCTCTATCCCTCTGTCGTCTATTTCGATATCTACCACTTGTCATCTGTGTTACAATATAGCGAAGGAACTACAGTGCAGTCTTCCTCTGTGAAACAGCTTTGGAAAAAGACATTTAGTATTTCGGCCTTTAGTCTGTCATCCTCTGTTTCAGTACCATTTTGGTCACAGAGTGTCTGGACATTTTTTTTTTTTTGATCCACCTACCGCTTTGACATAAGACCAGAATTTCTTTGCATTTTCTGCCAAGTCAGTACATAGAACATTACTTTCGAATTCATTGAACGCCTCTCGCATAGCCCTCCTCACACTACATTTCGCTTCGCGTAATTTTTGTTTGTCTGCAAGGTTTTGGCTACGTTTATGTTCGCTGTGAAGTTCCCTTTGCTTCCGCAGCAGTTTTCTAACTCGGTTGTTGTACCACGGTGGCTCTTTTCCATCTCTTACGATCTCTACAGAAATTCACGACTCCCTTGCCGCGTACCATGCCGAAACATGCGTCAAAAAACAATAATGATAGCTGTTGAAGTACGACTATGGTGTAGTTAACAAAAATCGTATCGTTTCACCTCATCCCTATATATCAGGCACTGCACGCCCTCCCCAGTGGAGTTGATAAATTCGCAAACAGAACAGCATAACAAAATCCAATTTATTGCTTTGGCAAAACATTTCATTCAGTTCGATATTTCTCACACTCTGTCCATGTTCCCACGAGGAAACATGTCTTTCATGCCGTTCGACTCGATCTACAATTCAACTAATATTCATCACCTCTTTACGATATCGCATCTAATCAGAAACTTTGAATAAAGCTAATACTATACCAAGCGGAAATGTCCCATTTAACTCTTCGTTTCTCAGCAGATAAACTTCTCTATAAAATCATCAGTATCCTGTTTACTTAGTAAAACAATATCCCTAGACGTTATAACCAACATTTATTTACACAAATCTCTTAAAAAATCCTTCAGTAATAACATAATTACAGAAACAGTCCACGAAATATATCTCGAAATCTTTGCTTATATTAGGCACACAATCATATTTTTTTACTTCAGAAACAATTAAAGTTTAATGAGGTCTCGTGGCCTTCATGCACAATTTTCATGCTAACAATATCTTTAATTAATACCTATAATATATGAGAAACCGATCAAAAATACAACAAAGAACACATTTAAATGACATCTTGAAGTTTCCCCCCCAACCTTCTTACGTACCGTAGAACTTCTGTTTCTCACTAATGCAACTACTTACTGTCTGCCGACCTCAGTGCACCAAACTTCGTTAACTTCTTACACTAAACTGTGCCTCTCTACTATATCATACACATTTTAAATTCACCAAACTACCCCTTACACGAAACACGAATAACTTCTAAAATTCAAAAACTACACATGAAAATAAACTTATTTATAAAACAAGTTTTCACAGACCCTTCTTCATCCATAAGGTGCAACTCTGCCACCGTTGAGTAGTACATATTTATATCACTAGTGTGAATACCTTTCGAGGCCCACTTTCTTATGATTTCTGAACTGCTCAAATCGGAGGCCTTTCTCCTCGTACACCGAAGGACCCGGTCGACTGCATACAAAATTTTTTGCTAGCGCTGGAAAACCATTTTAGCCTAGTGAAATGTACACCTTCGTCCTTCATGAACGTAGTCACTTCACTCATAGGATGCTCATTAATTTAGCCCCTCTCTAACCATTTCCTCCCTCAGAAGATCATTTCCAGTACATCTTCTCTTTTCATCCATATTTGTGGTACATCTTACATCAGAGCAACATTCGCTCTTACCTTTAAGCAATTCGCTAAACATTTTCGTCTTTCCCCTCTTTCGTATCTCTCGTTGCTTTATATTTCTTCCGTGCCCACCAGTGAGGTAGTAACGACACCAATATTATTCCCGCACCGCCTTTAACCATTAAAAGAGTAATAACTTCCTTCCTCGCGGTACCATTCAGTGCTAACATCTTCTCCTAAGCAAATAGTTTCCCCATCATCCATTTCCAAATTCCCCCGATCTACCTTAAATCATCTGTTACATTTAATTGCTCCTCCTAATTCTTCGTTTCATTGTCCTCTTCTAAATTAAATATACTGACACCTTCCTCCGAATTAACGATGTCAGTAGGTGAAACGTACTCACGATTAACGACAAAACTTACAAATTCGTCTGCCTTAAGCAAAACCTCACTTATTTCCGCCGAATCATCGCGAAGTTTACTACAAACAATTCCCTTAACATTCGCCGACAACCCATAAGTTTCATTAATTACTATATCCATTACATCCACAGGTATATTACAGAAGCCACCACCAGATACTACATCATCATCCTCCTCCCATCAATCCATAAAATTTCCTACTGCATCGCTCCACATTAGATTTTACAGTACACTCCGACTCCTCGAGCTCGGATCTATCTCTGTCTACGTTACGTTTTCTCTACTCTGAGATTTCTCTGATACTCTCCATTCTAATCTACCACCCAACACACTGTTTTCACGTTCATCCTTCTACATCCACTCATATTTCACGCTTTCTTCAAGAGCCACCGGTTCGCTTCTATTAATAGGAATAAATGCAAAAATTCCTTCCTCAGACATATCTCACCATGCCTAAGCCACATTCACAAATATCTCCACATATTTCTGTCGATACACCACAAAATTCCTCTCTAGTACTTTCAGCTACAGTGCTATAGCCGTACGTACTGAGTAACGCCTCCTCTGAATTCATCACACATTCCGCCTCCACAAAATTCACATCTACCACAGCCTCTCTTTGTATCATAGAATATTTCAACATCCATACATTCATTCCATCTTTCACTTTCCTTTCACAAAACAAAATGTTCAGCCCCGTACCATCCTTATCAGCATTCTTTACATATTATACAATATGCTTGGCTGCTTTTGCTGTGCCGCTGCTGCATAAAGAATTGCTGGTGCTAATGCCCACGGCGACGCTGAAGGACTCGAAGCCGGCGCTGTTGGACCGTGCTGCCATGACCGCCACTGACGCTCACACTCCCCTAGCTGCTGCAAAATAGAACTCCGCCTGACTCTTCATAGCTTCTTCTTCTTTCTTGAAGTTCCAGCTACACCACACCTAAATTCTGCCAAGGATTCTCATGAACGCAACTGCTGCAGATTCATGTGCTCGGAGCCCCCTCACAGACTACCCATCATGTAATACACTCCTGGAAATGGAAAAAAGAACACATTGACACCGGTGTGTCAGACCCACCATACTTGCTCCGGACACTGCGAGAGGGCTGTACAAGCAATGATCACACGCACGGCACAGCGGACACACCAGGAACCGCGGTGTTGGCCGTCGAATGGCGCTAGCTGCGCAGCATTTGTGCACCGCCGCCGTCAGTGTCAGCCAGTTTGCCGTGGCATACGGAGCTCCATCGCAGTCTTTAACACTGGTAGCATGCCGCGACAGCGTGGACGTGAACCGTATGAGCAGTTGACGGACTTTGAGCGAGGGCGTATAGTGGGCATGCGGGAGGCCGGGTGGACGTACCGCCGAATTGCTCAACACGTGGGGCGTGAGGTCTCCACAGTACATCGATGTTGTCGCCAGTGGTCGGCGGAAGGTGCACGTGCCCGTCGACCTGGGACTGGACCGCAGCGACGCACGGATGCACGCCAAGACCGTAGGATCCTACGCAGTGCCGTAGGGGACCGCACCGCCACTTCCCAGCAAATTAGGGACACTGTTGCTCCTGGGATATCGGCGAGGACCATTCGCAACCGTCTCCATGAAGCTGGGCTACGGTCCCGCACACCGTTAGGCCGTATTCCGCTCACGCCCCAACATCGTGCAGGCCGCCTCCAGTGGTGTCGCGACAGGCGTGAATGGAGGGACGAATGGAGACGTGTCGTCTTCAGCGATGAGAGTCGCTTCTGCCTTGGTGCCAATGATGGTCGTATGCGTGTTTGGCGCCGTGCAGGTGAGCGCCACAATCAGGACTGCATACGACCGAGGCACACATGGCCAACACCCGGCATCATGGTGTGGGGAGCGATCTCCTACACTGGCCGTACACCACTGGTGATCGTCGAGGGGACACTGAATAGTGCACGGTACATCCAAACCGTCATCGAACCCATCGTTCTACCATTCCTAGACCGGCAAGGGAACTTGCTGTTCCAACAGGACAATGCACGTCCGCATGTATCCCGTGCCACCCAACGTGCTCTAGAAGGTGTAAGTCAACTACCCTGACCAGCAAGATCTCCGGATCTGTCCCCCATTGAGCATGTTTGGGACTGGATGAAGCGTCGTCTCACGCGGTCTGCACGTCCAGCACGAACGCTGGTCCAACTGAGGCGCCAGGTGGAAATGGCATGGCAAGCCGTTCCACAGGACTACATCCAGCATCTCTACGATCGTCTCCATGGGAGAATAGCAGCCTGCATTGCTGCGAAAGGTGGATATACACTGTACTAGTGCCGACATTGTGCATGCTCTGTTGCCTGTGTCTATGTGCCTGTGGTTCTGTCAGTGTGATCATGTGATGTATCTGACCCCAGGAATGTGTCAATAAAGTTTCCCCTTCCTGGGACAATGAATTGCCTGTGTCTATGTGCCTGTGGTTCTGTCAGTGTGATCATGTGATGTATCTGACCCCAGGAATGTGTCAATAAAGTTTCCCCTTCCTGGGACAATGAATTCACGGTGTTCTTATTTCACTTTCCAGGAGTGTAGATATGGGACCAGTAACGCAGAATAATGTAAAGTGCCAGAATTGCAATTGCAGTTCCGGACGGGAAAACTCCAGCAGCAACGTATAACACTTAAGGGGTAGTATGAAGGCAGATTCTCTAAACAGAATCCGGAGTGAGCAGATCAATTGCGACTTAACCTGCGGTTCACATTCTGTTTAACTGGCTATGCGTGACTCTGACTAAGAAGAGTAGCTCAGTGATCCACGGTTGCTTTCTTGCCCAGAAGCCAATTCTATGCAAATAGTAATAGCTTGTACCAGACTTCCTGCAGTTAAGCACTCTACGCATTGGCTAGAATTGCGCATTAGAAAAATTGTCATAATTTTTAATACAAGTTATAAGAATAATTATTAAAAATGCAGTTTATTCTAACGTGTTTAATTGATGTAGACAATAGAGAATTGTGCTGAATAATGTTTATTCAAGAAAGTAAATCTCAAATAAACGGTAAGTGGCACTACCATAACCAATTGTAGACTGTACATGACTATATCTAGACAGAGTGCAGTAAAGCTGCGTTGACAGCATTGCGTGAATGGCAGCAGAAACCTCAAATTAAATGGACCTTCAATACACTGAAAACTAAGCTCGTTTTGAAAACACAGTAATTAAATTTTCGTCATCTCAAAGTAATTCAAAGTGTAGCATCCCGCTTCACTAATAAATGCACAGAATACAAAGAGAGGCAGCTCATACTCTGTCTATTCTCAGTTCCGTAATGCTAGAAGAAAGTTGAAGTTCAGCATGGAGCTCATTAACACCTCCCAAAATACAAAGCCCTCTTAAAAGTTCAAGTATTGTAGAGGCCTTTCACCGTCCAGGATGAGCCCCCCACATGACCGAATAAGGCACTATGTCATTGCCAGGTCTTCCTTCGTCTTCTTCAAGAACAAAACTGAAAGTGTCCCGAACCATTCCCTTGAGTGCACCACTCAAAATTATCCGCCCCTGGTAGCTGAGTGGTCAGCGCGACGGAATGTCATACGTAACGGCCCGCGATCAATTCCCGACCGCGCGGGATTAGCCGAGCGGTCTCAGGCGCTGCAGTCATACATAGACTGTGCGGCTGATCCCGGCGGAGGTTCGAGTCCTCCCTCGGGCATGGGTGTGTGTGTTTGTCCTTAGGATAATTTAGGTTAAGTAGTGTGTAAGCTTAGGGACTGATGACCTTATCAATTAAGTCTCATAAGGCTTCACACACATTTGAACGTTTTTTTCGATTCCGGGCTGGATCGGAAATTTTCTCCGGTCAGGGACTGTCTGTTGTTTTGTCCTTATCATCATCATTTCATCCCCATCGACACGCAAGTCGCCGAAGTGGCGTCAAGTCGAAAGACTTGCACCAGGCGAACGGTCTACCCGACGGGAGGCCCTAGCCACACGGCATTTCCATACCGCTCAAACATTACATCTTCACTTGACTCCAACAGTGTTTCATCATTGCTTCCTTCTGCATTCTACTCTAAATTACGCTCCAGTGAGCTATGATTCCTATTTCCTGACAAAGAATTCAAATAGCAACATGCTTGTCTATGCTAACAAACAAAAATCTCAATCTATCCTAACAAATCAGCACAAAGCCGTTCGCCGTCAGAAACAAACAATCAAGTGACGCATAAGTCAAAACCACAACATGAAAATACACACATACATTAATTAAATATTAGTGCTATGTCTAGGAGCCTGCACCGCGAATCTATTTTACCCAGTGCACCACACTGAACATAGGGGAACAGAAACTTCACTATGTAACACTATCTACGATCTGACGGCCAGAGAAGTTTCCAGCAATTCAAAATTCAGCGCAAGGGACGTAAAATTGAGTGACTACACTAATCAGTGCGACCTGACGTTCACAGAAGGTGCCATCAATCCGAGGGAGGGGACGCCACAGTGAAAGTTATCCTAGCAGGGCCGCCACAATGAAAGTTACCCTGCTTAGGGGCTACGTAAAAATGATTGAGGATGTATGCAAAATGTAGTTTACTGACAACAATTATTGTCCCAAAAAACGAAGATAAACATAATTTATGCAAAACACGTAATGATAGAATATCGTAGACAACTTACAGGTGGTTTAATACCACAATGGACAAGGATCCTGAGTGGCAAAAGTGAGTCAAGTACAGTGCCCCGAAGAAAGTTGATAACGCAATTTGAATTAATCTGACGTTGAGCAGACTTTTACTGTTCAAATCTACAGAAGTTTATGTTGGTGAAGCTGAGAGTAAGTGGGGTTTGGGTTTTTTACGCCCTGACGAGGCCTGTTTGCTTCGTGCAGCGATGTAACTTGCAGCTGGCGAGATCTGTGTGGTGGAGGCGAGGCGTAAGGCGGCACCTGTGAATCAAATGGTTCAAATGGCTCTGAGCACTATGGGACTCAACTGCTGTGGTCATAAGTCCCCTAGATCTTAGAACTACTTAAACCTAACTAACCTAAGGACAGCACACAACACCCAGCCATCACGAGGCAGAGAAAATCCCTGACCCCGCCGGGAATCGAACCCGGGAACCCGGGCGTGGGAAGCGAGAACGCTACCGCACGACCACGAGATGCGGGCCCCTGTGAATCGTTCGCGACCACGAAAGGAACTCAAAATCTCACGGTCTAGGAATCAGGCAGATGGATTGCAAATGACTCCCCACCAGAGGCCTGAAATCACGGTAGATTTAAGTGTGTGACACACCTGCTCGCTAGTCGTACCAAGGACCAATTTGGTCCACTTATACGACAGAGCGTACAAGGATTCCAAACGTCAAGACTGGTAAACGATAAACGAATAAGTATGCCCTCGGCAAACGAGTAGTCACACTGTCAGTACAGTAAGAACTTCACCACAGGCTCCCCAGTCTAACTACTCGCAAGTGAAGTCAGTCTTAGGACAGGTCCCAAGCACCAACCACACATGCGAGAACTTTGACCAGAAGTTGCTTCCAGACTATGGGGTTGCTTCGTGCAGCGATGTAACTTGCAGCTGGCGAGATCTGTGTGGTGGAGGCGAGGCGTAAGGCGGCACCTGTGAATCAAATGGTTCAAATGGCTCTGAGCACTATGGGACTCAACTGCTGTGGTCATAAGTCCCCTAGATCTTAGAACTACTTAAACCTAACTAACCTAAGGACAGCACACAACACCCAGCCATCACGAGGCAGAGAAAATCCCTGACCCCGCCGGGAATCGGAATTCAAAATTAATAAAATCAAGCAACGGGAGAATTATTATGAAATGAGGTTAGTGATTTTCAGTGTATAATTTAATCGTACCAATCACGTAAAATAACCATCTCCGGCGTACATTCTACGCTGTAGCAGTGTCAGGTTTAAAATTCAAAGAAGGGAACACATTAGATCGATTTTAATAATTAAATACCTTTCTTTAATGAGAAATACATTCGTTTCATTCATTTACACCACATACACAAAAATTTTCAAAGCTAAGAAATCTGTGGCACCAGAGCCTGAGTGCCTTGCACCCCTCCCAGAGAAAAATAAATTCGGTTTTTCCCTAAAGTGCATGAACGACACCGCCCCCACCCCGTTTTGAGCCAATCACAGGGCTAAATCTCATCTCCTACGCATTCGTCCTAAAGTATTTTGAAATGTTATTCGAAAACAGGTATTACTCTATGCAAAAAGTAGTAACTCATATGAGTATGTCAACCTTACACACATACACGTGCAATATTTGTGTATTTTAACCATGTGCTGGTAGTGATATATATACGCTTCAAATTCAAAATTAATAAAATCAAGCAACGGAAGAATTATTATGAAATGAGGTTAGTGATTTTCAGTGTATAATTTAATCGTACCAATCACGTAAAATAACCATCTCCGGCGTACATTCTACGCTGTAGCAGTGTCAGGTTTAAAATTCAAAGAAGGGAACACATTAGATCGATTTTAATAATTAAATACCTTTCTTTAATGAGAAATACATTCGTTTCATTCATTTACACCGCATACACAAAAATTTTCAAAGCTAAGAAATCTGTGGCACCAGCTACAGATCAGAAACTACGCACTTTGGTACAATGAACGGAACTGTTTACCTGGTTCATAAGCCTCTTGTCCACTCCAGAGCACAGTACTTCGCGCTCCAGCATTTAACGGCTGCAGTGGGGCGGAGCCAGTGACAGACGGTGCGCGCTCATGTTTAAAAGCAGCATGCTGAGAAGTAATAACTGCGAAATAACAGAAAAACGGCCTAAATTTTCACGCGTTATCTATTGGTAGGGATGGGTCAAGTTGATGATGTTCCCTTGAGTATGCAAAAGGAGACAACCGAGGTCCTGTTCGAAGGGTCACATAACAGGAGTTGACCCAGCAAATAGGCAAACAGGCAAACAGTTATCAATGGCTTAAACAGCTGGTGATGCTACGCGTTACGTAGGTGGCGTATTACTGTTGTCTAGGTTTGTTACAAGAAACTGCGCCGTTATTATGTTAATGTATCTTGTGGGATTACTTAACTCAAGTGTCTATATGCTTTGTGAAATGGTTTTTGGTTATATGGATCATTAAAGAAGCCACATTGTGTGTAGATCAAATTAAAGATGTGAAATGCCTTGACGACAGTCTTTGGTTATTGACTGGATCATTCATTAAGATTTCGTGTAGGGTTATATAGAGTCCGTATTGTTATTTTGAATACGTAAGAAATGTATGGTTCATTTAAACGAGAGATTATCTCCTGAAGAAATATTTATCTCCTGAAGAAATATTTTCTGAAAACTACGATCTCAGAAGTAAACGGCATGATAGCCAAGAGTACTTCCAAAAGGTGCGTCCAACTGCCCTTTGCTGGCAATGCGCCTTCCTATAAAGCCCGTTTGGCTCATGTATCTGCCGGAACTAATTGTGATCATGTACCACCCTGTATACTGATGAGCCAAAATATTATCAGCACTGCCCAACACGTATGCCTCCTGCTGGTGTTGCGGTCCCGTGAACTAGCACGGGAAGAAAGTAAGCGATAGGGAGTCTAAGACATGGACCGAAAATGCGGAAATCCACTGATACAAGCGGTTTTGGCAAAGGTTACACTGTTTTGGTGCTGCGGCATGAAACGAGAATTTCTGAAACGACGAAGCCGGTGGCCTGTTGGCGTATTGCATTCGTGAAAGTGATGGAAAGTGATTAAAGGACGGTGGCATAACGTGCAGGCCGTATAGTGCTGGACGTCTGCATCCCATCAGAGAAGGTAGAGATCGGACGGTCCCCCACTATGCAATCCAGGATAGGTAGCGATCTGTGGCAGATACGACGACAGAGTACAGTGCTGGTGCAGTCACAAGTGTTCTGGAGCACACTGTTCATATGCTGCAGTTGAACATAGACCACCACATCACCTGATCCCTACAATTTCATGTGCTGACCCAATGTCATTGTCAGTTACGACTGCAGTAGGCAGAGCGTCACTGAGGTTTCGTCGTGGATCCATAGAAAATTGCCGCCTTTCGAATGAGTCGCATTTATTCTTACACCAGGTTGCTGGTTGAGTCCTTCCACGCCGTCACCCAGGCGAATGGCTGCACGAAACATGAACCACACCACAGATGCAGATCGAAGAGAGCTGAATTATGCTATAGGTACTCAAAGATACAATGACAGCAGTAAACTTCGTGAACAATAACAAGTTCGTTTGATGGCCAACCACCGAAGCAAGCACAGAACTACTAGTTTTGTAAATAAAACCGCCTTTCCTTGCTGTTACTTAATTTATTTTTCCCAGACGCTTTTCGTCTTTCTCTTGCTCTAAGGCATCTTCAGTGGGATAGTTTGATGTAATCTGCGTTCCCTCTTATCTGATCTGGAGGTTGCAGGTGTTCGAACAAATAGCTAAATCTAGTGACAAAAGAATAACAGTACACCACAAAAAAGGTTAAACAGCGTGAAAAAGTTGGGAATAAAAAATTGTGCTTATTTTTCGAAAATAGGGTGGTAATGCGACTTCCACGTACGAAACGCGTCTGGGAAAAATAAATTAAGTTGCAGTAAGAAAAGGCGGTTTCATTTACAAAACAAAGCACTATACCGTAATTTCCGGGAATACAGTAACCTCTGCGTAGACATATAGTGCCACATACTTCTGGAAAACTATCAAGAACTTGTAGAATCCATGCCAAGCAGAATCACTGCAGTATTGTGTTTGAAAAGTAAACCAACACGCAATTAAACAGGTGGTCATAATGTTTTGGCTCATCGGTGTGTTTACATAAAACCAGTACTAAAATTTATCGCAGTAAGAATTATAAAATGCAAAACGTGATCAATAGCCCCCTTCATACGAATGGCGTTGTTCTCCTACATCTACATCCCTCTACATCTATACTCCGTACGCCACCTGACGGTGTGTGGCGGAGGTTACCGTGAGTACCTCTATCGGTTCTCCCTTCTATTCCAGTCTCGTATTGTTCGTGGAAAGAAAGATTTCCGGTATGCCTCTGTGTGGGCTCTAATCTCTCTTATTTTATCCTCATGGTCTCTTCACGAGACATAGGTAGGAGGGAGCAATGTACTGCTTGACTCCTCGGTGAAGGTATGTTCTCGAAATTTCAACAAAAGCCCGTACCAAGCTACTGAGTGTCTATCTTTCAGAGTCTTCCACTGGAGTTTATCTATCATCTTCGTAACGCTTTCGCGATTACTAAATTATCCTGTAACGAAGCGCACTGCTCTCCGTTGGATCTTCTCTATCTCTTCTATCAACCCTATCTGGTACGGATACCACACCGGTGAGCAGTATCCAAGCAGTGGATGAACAAGCGTACTGTAACCTACTTCCTTTGATTTCGGACTACATTTCCTTCGAATTCTTCCAACGAATCTCAGTCTGGCATTTGCTTTACCGACTATTAATTTTATACGGTCATTCAATTTTAAATCACTCCTAATGCCTACTCCTACAGAATTTATGGAATTAAATGCTTCCAGTTGCTGACCTGCTACATTTTACGAGTAGTTAGATGATAAAGGATCTTTCTTCCTATGTATTCGCAGCACAGTACACTTGTCTACATTGCAATTTAATGGCCATTCCCTGCACCATTCGTCAATTTGTTGCAGATCCCCCTGCATTTCAGTACAATTTTCCATGGTTACAACCTCTCGATATACTACAGCATCGTTCGCAAAAAGCCTCAGTGAACTTCCAATGTTATCCACAAAGTCATTTACATATATTGTAAACAGCAACGATCCTACGACACTCCCCTGCGGGACACCTGAAATCACTCCGCCTTCGGAAGACTTGTCTCCATTGGGAATGACGTACTGCGTTCTGTTATCTAGGAACTCTTCAATCCCATTACACAATTGGTCTGATAGTGCATATGCTCTTACTTTATTCATTAAACGACTGTGGGGAACTATATCAAACGCGTTGCGGAAGTCAAGAAACATGGCATCTACCTGCGAACCCGTGTCTATGGCGCTCTGAGTCTCGTGGACGAATAGCGCGAGCTGGATTTCACATGATCGTCTTTTTCGAAACACATGCTGATTCCTACACAGTAGATATCTAGTCTCCAGAAAAGTTATTATACACGAACATAATACGTGTTCCAAAATTATACAAGTGATCGACGTTAGAGATATAGGTTTATAGTTCTGTACATCTGTTCGACGTCCCTTCTTGAAAACGGGGAAGACCTGTGCCCTTTTTTCAATCTTGTCGGACGCTACGCTCTTCTAGAGACCTACGGTACATCGCTATAAGAAGGGGGGAAATTCCTTCGCGTATTCTGTGTAAAATCGAACTGGCATCCAATCACGTCCAGTGGCCTTTCCTTTTTGAGCGATTTTAATGGTTTTTCTATCCCTCTGTCATCTATTAGGATATCTACCATTTTGTCATCTGTGCCACAATCTAGAGAAGGCATTAGAGTGCAGTCTTCCTCAGTGTAACAGCTTTGGAAAAAGACATTTAGTATTTCGGCCTTTAGTCTGTCATCCCCTGTTTCAGTACAATTTTGATCACAGAGTGTCTGGAGATTTAGTTTTGATCCACCCACCGCTTTGACATAAGACCAAAATTACTTAAGATTTTCTGGCAAGTCAGTACCTAGAACTTTACTTTCGAATTCGTTGAACGCCTCTCGCATAGCCCTGCTCACACCATATTTCGCTTCGTGTAAGTTTTATTTGTCTGCAAGGCTTTGGCTATGTATATGTTTGCTGTGAAGTTCCCTTTGCTTCCGTAGCAGTTTTCTAACTCGGTTGTTGCAACACGGTGGTTCTTTTCCATCTCTTAAGATCTTGCTAGGCACATACTCATCCAACGCATATTGTACGATGGTTTTGAACTTTGTCCACTGATACTCAACACTATCTGTACTTCAGATAAAACTTTTGTGTTGAGCTGTCACGTACTCTGAAATCTGTTTTTTGTCAGTTTTGCTAAACAGATAAATCCTCCTACCTTTCTTAATACTTCTATTTACAGCTGAAATCACCGATGCTGTAACTCATAGCTTCATTCGAGGTGAAACTTCCAGCTGTCCTATCGAGCCACAGCATAAATGGCAACACGTAGCCCGTGACACAGCGGAAATCAAAGTCTGAGTCATAACTCGACCACATTTTTAACTTCTCACATACAATCAGCACAATACGTACTTAGCAAAAATCATTTACACCTTAGCAGGGCTATTCCAGTACGCTGAAACTGAGTACCTAATTTCCGGCTGGAGCAAGCGCTAGTTGTGAAGTGTTCCTGAGCGTGGAGGAGGCGCTTGCATCTCATTAGCGGCGTGGCTGGCTGCGTGCTCAGCGGGGCCGGAGGAGCGCCGGCAAGCAGCGAGTGGCGGGCACCAGCTAGCTGCCTCGTCTCCGCCCAAGTGGAAGAAGACCCACAGGGCGGCGCGTGTGGGTGGCTGCCAGCGCAATATCGCCGCCTCGCAGCCTACCAGAGCAGCACTGCAGGAGCCTCGTTCGCCTTCTCAGCTGGTACACACCACCGGTTATGTTGTCTCTTACCTCTGACTTCCTTTCGGACTGGCTTCCCTTTGTCGGGAGTCGCTGCATCACTGCGGAAGGAAATGTTACGATGGGCGCTCAATAAGTGATGCAACATAATTTTTTGTCTGTCAGTAGCGGCTGAAAAAATGCGGACAATGTTGTGAGCCATCATGGAATATTCCCGCTTTAACCCCTACAATTTCATGCCGTTTCGATAGGTGGCGGCGTTAAATGTAGCCTTCAAAATGGCTTCTTTTACGGAGGGGCGATCCAAGCAGAGAGCTGAGTTTCTTTTGGCCGAAAACTAGAGCATCGCAGATATTTATAGACATTTAAGGAATGCCCACGGAGACTTGGAAGTGAACAAAAGCACGGTGAGTCTTTGGACGAGGACTCTGTAATCATTGCGGCAAGGTTGCGGGAACCTGTCCGATCTCCCGGATGCCGGCCGTCCACACACAGCAACAGGAAACTGAAGAAACCACTTCGGCGTTTTCGTTGCCACAAAAATGCAAACGAACTTATACTTGACAACGCAAGGCCTCACACAAGCCTGCCTGAGGGCCAGAAAACTTCAGTTGAGACTGCACTAATTATTTCCCAAATTCGACCTTTCCGTGGTCCTTTTGACTAGCCTTATTACGCCTTCAGCTTGGTCGAGCACTTACAAACTGTAAAACTGACATTTGTATAAGTTTTACCTAACAACTGCCAGAATTTTAGCAGCATGAAATAAACAATTATGTCATTGTATTAGTCTGGAGCGTTGACTACGAAACTACTAAGCTTGTAAGCGTTAAGTTTGGATCGAATGTTCAACATAATTAGTTTTAGTGTAACGTTTACAAAAGTGGTTTTACTTTCATTACCGTCATGAGCACGTTTAAATTGATTTTGTTAATTAAATAGCTAACCATGCTGGTGGTGTAAGAGCCTAATCAATAGAGATCTAAAACGGTCAAACATAGGGAATAGTCCGTGAAGTAGGAAATTTTTGTAGAGTGGTAGGAGGAAGTGCCATATGCAACATACTAGAAATCTTGAGTGATGAGGGAGGAGTATGGAGGTGTAGGAGCGTTTTACTTGAATAATTCGAAAACCGTGGCCTTCAGCGGAATCGTATCGCAGCACAAAGTTTAACTACATTCAGTTTTCTACAAAAAGTTCGTTTTGGTTGTTTTCTCTAGAACTAACAGCTCGCGGGGAGCTAGCGACAGAGTATGAAAATATCTCGTGTGTTTTCTGAAGGTCAGATTTTACATACCGCGTTGCATGAAACTACATCGGCAGAGATAGCTGAATCACCCTGCATACTTGCGAGGAGATCATTTTGTGGGAGGCATTTCTGAGATGGTAATGAAAGCAAGTTCTTCCTCTGCAGTACGCTGGTAAGGTGAATGTCGTTGTGTCCCTGAATTTCTGGAGAACTAAGATTCAGTTGTACACTTATCAAGCCAGTTATGATCAGGATCTTATTCAGTGAAAGCGACCTGACGAACCAAGGATATCGCACGATAGTCACTGCCTACAGTTGCAGTATGACCGTTCTGCTTGCAGAAATGGAGAAAAGGGAGGCGCTACCAACATCTTGTTGATCATCTACTTTAGACCCATTTGCGAATACCTTAGTTGACTCAAGCCGTCCTTCCCCTTGGATGTCGTTAATGTTATTAATATTGGAGAAGGTAGCAGCCGGGAAAATGGAGTCTGAAAGTAGTACTTCACCTGGTAAAGTACGTATCAGGGAAACATCATTGTTATGTAGTGGTTAGTATTGCGCTGCGGTCTCTCTCTTTTTTTTCTTTTTTTGTCCCGTATGTATACAGATATCTAAATCATTTTGCAACTCGTTTTGGTCATCTGATGACTTTTTAAGACGGTAACTGACAGCATCATCGGCAAACAATCTAAACGGCTACTAAGATTGCCTCCTATATCGTTAAAATATAGATCAGGAACAATAGAGGGCCTATAACACTTTCTTGGAGACCGCCGGATATTACTTCAGTTTTACTCGATGGCTTTCAGTCTGTTACTACGAACTGTGTTCTTTCTGACAGGAAATCACGAATCCAGCCGCCCAACATGGGCGATACTCCATAGGCACGCGTCGAAAGCCCTCTGAAAATCTAAAAAATATGGAACCAGTTTGACATCCCCTGTTGATAGCATTCATTACTTCATGAGCATAAAGAGTTAGTTTTGTTTCGTAAGAACGATATTTTCTGAATCCATGGCGACTATGTGTCAATAAATCGAGTTTTTCGAGATTCTTCATAATGTTCGAATACAGTATATGTTCCAAAGTCCTGCCGCAAATCGAGGTTAGTTCTACGGGCCCGTAATTCAACAGATTACTCTTACTTACCTTTTTGGGTATTGGTGTGACTTGATCTATTTTTCAGTGTTTGGGTACGGATCTTTCTGTGAGTGAGCGGTTGTATATAATTGATAAATATGGAGCTGTTGTGTTAGCATAGTCTGAGAGGAACCGGACTGGTATACAATCTGGACCAGAAACCTTGCCTTTGTTAAGTGATTTAAGATTATTTGAGACACCGAGGGTATCTACTTCTATCTTTCTCATCTTGGCAGTTGTTCTTGATTGGAATTCAGAAATATTTACTTCGTCTTCTTTGATGAAGGAGTTTCGGAAAACCGTGTTTAATAACTATGTTTTAGTAGTATTGTCATCAGTGACTTCACCGTTGTTATCACGCTGTGAAGTTGCTGATAGCATTTTGCCACTGGTGTACTTTATGTATGACCAGAAGTTCTGTGGGTTTTCTGGCTGATTTCGAGATAGAGTGTCGTTATGGAAATTATTAAAAGCATCTGGCATTGAAGTACGCGCTGTATTTCGAACTTCTGTAAAACTTTGCCAGTCTTGGGGATTTTTGCCTGTTTTTTCCGCCGCTTCTTCAACAGCGATCTGACACCTTTTGTGTACCATGGCGGATCAGTACCCTCACTTATTAATTTATGTGGTATATATCTCTCAATTGCTGTCGATACTCTCTCTGAAATCATTCCACAACTTTTCTACGCTTAAATGAACAGATCGGAAGGAGCAATTTTAAATAGATATACTTTGTGTTTCTTTTTCATGGTTGTAGGTGTTACCGCATTCAGCCAATAGCAACTGCCTTGTGGTCGCTAATCCAAGTATTCGTCACGATACTCACTATTTGTCCAGGATTATTTGTTGCTAAGAGGTCAAGTATGCTTTCGCAACCATTTACGCTTCGAGCGGGCTCATGAACTAACTGTTCAAGATAATTTTCTGAGAATGCATTCAGTACAATTTCCGATGAAATTTTATGCCTGACGCCGGCAGATTGAAGTCACCACCGACTATAACTGTGTGAGTGGGGTACATATTTGAAATGAGGTATAAGTTTTCTTTGAACTGTTCAGCAACTATATCTTCTGAGTCGGCGAGTCGGTAACACGATCCAATTAATAGCTTAGTCCGATTGTCAAGTATAACCTCTACCCATACTATTTCGCAGGAACAATCTACTTCAATTTCACTACAAGGCAAACTACTTCTGACAGCAATAAACACTCTGCCACCAACTGTATTTAATGTATCCTTTCTGAACACTGTTAGATCGTTTGAAAAAATTTCGGCTGAACTCATTTCCGGCTTTAGCCAGCTTTCTGTACGTATAATTATTTGAGCTTCAGGGCTTTCTATTAGGGCTTGAAGCAGCTTTTTCTCAACGCAGCTACAACAGTTTACAACTACAATACCGATCGTTTCTACAACTAGCTGTCCCCTTTTAGGTGGGCGCCCTTTATGTAGTTCCCTGAGACCCTCTAACCTAAAAAACCGCCCAGTCTTCCACACAGCCCCCGCGACCCTTGCAGCCGATTCCTGTGAGTAGTTGACTCCTATTAAGCGGAACCCGGAAACCCACCACCCTATGTCGCAAGTCAAAGAATCTTCAGCCTACACGGTCACAGAAACGCCTGAGCCTCTGATTCAGACCCTCCACTCGGCTCTGCACCAAAGGACCACAGTCGCTTCTATCGACGATGCTACAGATGGTGACCTCCGTCTTAATCTCGCAAGCAAGATTGGCAGCCTTTACCATTTCTGCTAAGCACCTGAAACCAGAGAAAATCTCCTCTCATCCAAAGCGACACACGTCATTGGTAATGACATGAGCCACCAGCTGCAGTTGGGTGCACCCTGTACTCTTCATGGCATCCTGAAGCACCCTTTCCACATCCGGAACGACACCCCCCCCCCCTCCCCCGGTATGCACATGGAGTGCACACTGGCTTCCTTCCCCTCATTGACAGCCATGTTCCTAAGGGACTCCCAGCTACCAGCAAACCCACCCTTTTTTAAAGGCCAGACCTTGCGGGCCGAGAAGCTTCCTCTGTAACAGGGTCGACGACTGTATCCGGCTCAGAGACATCGTCAGCCACAGATAACGCCGAAACCTGTTTGTGAAATGAACTGGGGAAGCCCTACGATCAGCCCCTCAGAATGTTTTTCGCTGCCTGCCAGACTTTGGAATGATCTACCACTCGACCATGGGTGAGGAGGGTTCAACCTCAGTGCAGGCAGTACCCAGGGTGGTCAGAGGAGTGAACCGATTGGGGGACAAGTGGGAAGAGCTCGACGTCCCTCGAATCCCTGCGTCCGAACCCCACTGTGATGCCTGTTGGCAGCAGCCTCAAGCTGTGTGACGGAAGTCAACGCAGTCTGGAGCTGTGAGCGAAGGGTCGCCAACTCAGCTCACACCTGTAAACAGCAATCACAGTTCCTATCCATTACTGCAGTCGCTACTGTCTGAAACTCGTAAAACTATGTAAAAAACGAACAGCGTAGTCGGCTTATTAGCAGCAGGAATTCGATGTGCTCTCTCACTAACGGTTTAAACGACACTGAGCTACACTAACCAAAACAAACGGAAGCCTGTACGATATGAGCGTCGATAACAAAGGCGGTACTATGCTCTACGCCGTTATTAAAATAAAAGATTAGGCCAAGTGAACATTTGAAGACGCAAGAAATTACAAAAATAATCTACTAACTATACAGGTATCTGTAAATAAATCGCTCCTGCTGGAAGCTGGTAAATATATATAACAAACGAACAGAGTACTTTCCTTATTAGCTGCAGGAACACGAGGTGCTCTGTCTCTGATAGTCTATCGGACACTGAGCTATACTAACCAAAGTCCGCAGCTCGTGGTCGTGCGGTAGCGTTCTCGCTTCCCGCGCCCGGGTTCCCGGGTTCGATTCCCGGCGGGGTCAGGGATTTTCTCTGCCTCGTGATGACTGCGTGTTGTGTGATGTCCTTAGGTTAGTTAAGTTTAAGTAGTTCTAAGTTCTAGGGGACTGATGCCCATAGATGTTAAGTCCCATAGTGCTCAGAGCCATTTGAACCATATACTAACCAAAACAAACAAAAGTCTGTACGATACGTGGTCTGTAGTGCCACACATTACTGTATATCCCCTTATCCTAATAATATTATAGGCCAGGATGGTTACTTGTTCCATCAGCTGCTTGCAGAATCTAGCAAGCCTCATATGTGCTTCCTACTTACTGAAGTTGTAGAGTAATGCCTTTGCTCTTCCGCATGCTCGTTATTGTCACAGGAAGAAGCATTAAAAGTAGACCAACAACCCAAGCCAGAGAATCAATTCCTTCACAAATTCTCCTTAGCCTGACAAGTATTACTGCGCTGCCTCCAATCACAGAGACTTGAATAATATCGGGTTGATCCCATCGCCATCTCGCCCCTACATGAAGCCGCTCGCGTGCCAGGAGATGAAAAGCTTCAAATCCGTTGTCACTTCTGATCTCAAAAATTGTTCAAATGGCTCTGAGCACTATGGGACTCAACTTCTGAGGTCATCAGTCCCCTAGAACTTAGAACTACTTAAACCTAACTAACCTAAGGACATCATACACATCCATGCCCGAGGCAAGATTCGAACCTGCTACCGTAGCGGTCGCGCGGTTCCAGACTGTAGCGCCTAGAACCGCACGGCCACTCCAGCCGGCACTTCTGATCTGATCGCGAGCTTCTAAGTAAGTATGTTGCTACCGAGTTCGGGTTACAACATATAAACTGGTGCCAAGTGTGAGGTCGATGCATCTGCACTTGGCTGAGTAGTTGTCCTAGGACGTATGGTGCCTTATAGTAAAAAAGACACGATGTTTTCGTAAAAGAACTACAAACCTCGTTTTAGGATGACGCGGATTGAGATTTCGAGATAGATCAGATACAGTGCACTGGCGGAACATTTCTTTTTAGTATATCGTAGCATCTAAGTAAGAAGGAGGCAGAAAGAAGAAGTTGAGAGGTCGTCCGCCTTGCCGTGTCGCAGAATTATAAGGCCGCCGCGAGCAGCCCACAACAGTTAATACCATGGGTCACCTTACCAGTAGTTACAATAGACGAAGCAGCGGCTACCGACACCTTAATCAGCGGCATGTGTATGTTGACCGCACTGAATTTGAGTGTTACGTCTACAGGATGCGCCAACGCACTTTCACCAGCCATCAGTAACAGATGTGGTGATTGAATCAAAACACTACGTGGAGGCAAGTTCGCCAGGTTTGAGAAAGGGCGAAAAATCACCTAAGACGAATCTTCAACCATACACGCACACTGAAGCGACGAATCAAAATTTGTGCCAAAGTCAGGGTGCGAACCTGGGTCTCCTGCTCACTACGCAGATGTGGTAACCATTACACCACCCTGAGGGGATCCATGTAGTTTCATTTGAAACTGAAAGGTACCTAGGCCCCTATTCAGCACATAATTTCCTTTGATGCATTTAATTTAGCTCCGAGAGCTTTCTAAGAGGATAAAGATGAAGTTAGAGAATTCATACACAATTATTGTGACCTTGAAAATGAATCTGCAAGCATATACAGAAACTAACACCAAGCGATAATCATAGTTTGCCATTAAAATTTGCTATAACTAGGATTGTGGATGAAACTCTAAGTAAACTTCTCATGTACAATTTTAACTTGGGCAGACTTGAAGGGTATTCTGTTGGAAAACTGTGAGTCAAAACGGACCTTGCATTTCCGTGCTTGCCTGTTTCACTCTAGTGAGCAGAACAGGGCTGAAAGTACGGCCAAATGGTCGATTCGCGTTGTTACGTTGTAGCACCAACTCCTAGAAGCCATATAGGGAGTGATGAGGGAATCAGATATGCTGGGAATATAAGCTCTAATTAGGAAGCTGCCGTCAGCTGTTATGATACAGGGAATTAAAGATGAGAGGATTAAAACAGTTGCGAGAGCAAGAGGAGAGGGTTTACCGTCAGCCCAAGCAATGCATCTAGCAATAATGGAATAAGCAGCCTTCGCCTCTTGTAAAGCGAAGCTCCATAAATCGAGTAGCCCGAGAGGTTACGGTTTTAGCTGTAAGAGAGGAGGCCATCATGGAAGGAACTGCATTGCGGGGAGACATGCTAGGAAAACAGACGCCTCGCAGCCGAGCTGTAATGGGCAGAGGAATGGACTCCCCATCCTCCGTCTCCGCCGAGATGGAGAGATAAAACATTTTGCAGAAGTCATCACAGAAATTGGATACGTTCGATCGACTGTGTGTTGTCGATGCGATCTTAAAGGGCATTCAGTTCTGTATGATAAAGCGGGATCAGTGTTACGTTATGTTTGTAGGGAATCAGGACACTTAACGTGACAGTGTAGCGTCAGTGGTGGGCTAGCAAGTACGAAGACTCGGTAACTGGAAAAACGAAGGAACAGCATGAGTATGCAGTCGACACGTGCTGCACAGTTGTACTCAGTAGACAGCAAGGGCAAGAATGATCCTGTAAACATAAGATGCTAGGAGGGAAGTGCGGGAAACACAAGTTTCATAGTGTCACGAATCAGCAGCGAGAAGTACGAAGGGCAGTAACATCATTCACAGAATAAAATTTAAAGGAATCACTAAAGAAGTAACAGTGACGCCTGTAGCCTTGATGTTGACGCTGGAAGTGGATGACGGTGTTAGTGGGGAACATAAGTTTTAAACAGTTGAGGACGAGTTAGATGTACCATTTGAAAGAATCTGAAGTGAACATTTTTAGAGAGTTTAAAAGTAATCATAGATTACGTAACAAAAGCACTACGGGTCAAGCGCAGACCAGCACTGTTATAGATGGAACGAGAGCCGAACCATCGAATCCTGCAGACCGAGATAGAGCTGCGAAAACAGGAGCGGTGACCCATGGAATGGACTTTGGACAGGTAACAGAAACAGGTCGCGAGATCAAATGCGACACCGAAGCTATCAATAGGACTCTAACTAGAATAGGAAAAAGATCTCAGAGAGAAGAGAAACGGAGTAGAAAGAGAGCCTGTATGACGTTATACGAATAGCTCAATCAGAAGAAAATATTTTAAAAGTTACGATGCAAACCACAGAACTGACCAAGGGGATAATGGAGAATGAGCATTTACAAAAGGACATATATTTACCTGCATCATTGATGACCGTGCAGAGGCCCTTGCGTCACAATTATTTTGAATACCAAAGGTTCCAAGCTGAAGATAGTAGTACCTCTCATACGAGACGGCGAGGAACGCCACTTACGTAGTATACCTTCTGTGGACCACGAGACAACGTCGTGAATTAGCAGGTTAAAGGAAATGGTTCAAGTGGATCACTTAAACGAAGAAGAAAGGACTTCGATTATTGAACACTGAACTGCGTATCATAATGTAACGCACGAAATTAAATGGAAAGTAAAGACGCAATGAAAAGTCATAAATATATGGCCATATAATATCAGAGACGCAATTGGAAACACTCCAAAAGAGATACATGCAGTGTTAAGGGAAGCTGTCATTATTGCGAGCTACAGTAGGTGGAATTATTCGTTATTCATGATTTCAAAGGAGGCACACAATCAGGGAAGTGAAAGTGGAGAATACCTGAGGACTACTGGAGGTTCATTGACAGCTGTATTAGCACTGTATTTCGGCTACCCTAAGATTTTAAAAAGCCTAAGAAATGCACCGCTTTCGATTGTGCAGCGGGGTTACCATCAAATACCGTTAAATGACGATGGCAGACAGAAAACAGCAGGACATATGAATACCAGAGATTACTGGTGGGAGTAACAAGTAACAGAGCCACTTTTCAGAGACTGATGAACACAGCACTAACCAGAATTCAAGGCCACATAATTACGACAGAAGGATTAAAACTCGACCCACAGAAAGTCAGTGCAAGACCCACTACCAATTTGCAGTTAAAGAGCTTTCTATGAATCATGTAATTTTACTATCCATATATCAAGCACCTCAATAGGTGGGCGAAATCTTGAAATGAATAACTGAAGAAAGCAGAAACACACGAGTGGTTGACTTATCAGGAAGCAGCTTTCCAGAAAATAGAAGAGAAAACATTTACCCCCCCCCCCCCCCCCCCCGTCGGACCCTAAAGCATCGTAATTTTATGAAACAGTTCAGAATCAGACGGTAGCGAGAAACTGACTGGTGGCTTACCGAGATATGGTGAGCTAGGGTGGTATTTACCAGTAGCCTTCGCATCCAGAATGCTAAACCACACCAAGAAAGGGTATAGAATGATTGAGTGAAAACCCTTAGTCATAGTGTGAGCTGTGAAACATCACCGCCCTTAAATGTACCGAAGAAAATTCCTTGGATATACTGATCACAAATCCTTGAAATGGTTAACAAATACAATTGATCCGTCATCAAGAAAATTAGAATTCAGAATTAAACAGACAGAATATAACTGAGATAATATGTATCAGAAGGGTCACAAATCACATATCATACGGATTGTCACACATATCAGAAGGTCCATCTCCAGTCATTAGGAATGTAAAAGAGGACGATGATGTATAACGAGACGACCAGCAACCATGATTAGAGCTGTTCTGAAGCAGTTTCATGATTCGCCAGTAGGTGGACACCAACGAATAAGCCACATGTCCGACCGTAGTAAAAGGAATAGATCATGGAGAAGTATAAATAAAGACATAGAAAAGTACATCCGAAGTTGCAAGAGTTGTCAGGAGAGCAACATTACGCAGCAAAAAGTAAAGATGCCCATAGTGTTGCCGTAATACATAACCGGGTATTCACTCTTTGTGAATCATGCTAGTCGGGCCATTTATGATAAAAGAGAATGAGAATACATACATCCTAACGTTTCAGGGTGCCCTCGTGAAACTCGATGCAGCAGAGTCTGTAGCACAACCCGATGCTGACACAATAGCGAGAGTTTTAAGACTGAAAATAATTTGCAATTACGAAATACTGTAAATTATTAAGTAACCAAGGAAGGAAGTTTATAAGTAACATCCTGAAGCTGGTTTGTCATTTACTGATGATTGAGAAGATTCATTCATGTGCATGCCATACTAAACGAATGGAACAGTCGAAGAAATGCATTGAACGCTAACAGCATATCTGTGCCATTAAGTAAGAATGAAGCAGTAAAACTGGGTTCATAGAGTGCATTTTGCCACTTTTGTATACGACAACACGCCGCTTTCATCAACTAGGTTATCTTCCTGGAGAGTATGCAGTAATCCTGGAATCTTATAGCACGATCCGGCTAAAGTACAGCTATGATTGTTACGTAGTGGAACTAAACGAAGCGACACGCCAAATTCATCAGATGGCAAGGAGTTTTAATAAGGCAAAAAGAAGGTGGATAAGGAATATTATGGTGGCTCAAAACGCGTAGGAATCAAAGGCAAGAGACAAGGCGTTATTACACGAGGAAAATGTGAGAAGAGGACTGTCAAAGAAGTTAACAAGCCCATGGGGAGGCCCTTTTTGTGTTATAACGACTCTTGGACCAAATGTAGTACTTCAGTTAGCGAGTAAGAAGTTAAGAAAGGTGCATACAGACAGATGGAAGGAGTCCTTTAAATTTAAACTTGTGTGGGTGTCAAAAAATTGAGTTGATGTGTTCTGAAATATGCAGGAGAAAAAAATAGGATAAATTCTGTCATGAAAATGATCAAAGAGATTTTTACCTGCATAAATTCGAAACGTATAGGTGAGATGCCACATTGTGTTCGGTCCTCGAAAACAGACCGACACCGAGTCCCTTTGCCTCTTCCTAAACCATGCGGCAGTAGAAAGCAGAAGAGATAGGGCAAGGTCCACACGAACTGTTAAGTAAGCTAGGATTATACAAAAGAGTAGCAGGGACTGAGTGAACCAATTGGAAAACACGGCTTTCCGTATATGCGTTGTTCAAGCCCACCACTCTCATAAACATCTCAGACACAGCATTCAGTGCAGGAAGTGTAAAGAAAAGAAGTGGTATGAAGATTTAAATTTCGACTGTGATCCAACTCATGGGAAAGTCTCATAAGAAGTGCAGTCCCCATGTGAAATTATTCCTAAACCCAGTGTTTCGTCACCGGATACACAGCATCACAGATGAAGGATCGAAAAGTATGTGACAAATGTGTGAACATATTTGTGCTACAGGCATGTACACTCCTGGAAATTGAAATAAGAACACCGTGAATTCATTGTCCCAGGAAGGGGAAACTTTATTGACACATTCCTGGGATCAGATACATCACATGATCACACTGACAGAACCACAGGCACATAGACACAGGCAACAGAGCATGCACAATGTCGGCACTAGTACAGTGTATATCCACCTTTCGCAGCAATGCAGGCTGCTATTCTCCCATGGAGACGATCGTAGAGATGCTGGATGTAGTCCTGTGGAACGGCTTGCCATGCCATTTCCACCTGGCGCCTCAGTTGGACCAGCGTTCGTGCTGGACGTGCAGACCGCGTGAGACGACGCTTCATCCAGTCACAAACATGCTCAATGGGGGACAGATCCGGAGATCTTGCTGGCCAGGGTAGTTGACTTACACCTTCTAGAGCACGTTGGGTGGCACGGGGTACATGCGGACGTGCATTGTCCTGTTGGAACAGCAAGTTCCCTTGCCGGTCTAGGAATGGTAGAACGATGGGTTCGATGACGGTTTGGATGTACCGTGCACTATTCAGTGTCCCCTCGACGATCACCAGTGGTGTACGGCCGGTGTAGGAGATCGCTCCCCACACCATGATGCCGGGTGTTGGCCCTGTGTGCCTCGGTCGTATGCAGTCCTGATTGTGGCGCTCACCTGCACGGCGCCAAACACGCATACGACCATCATTGGCACCAAGGCAGAAGCGACTCTCATCGCTGAAGACGACACGTCTCCATTCGTCCCTCCATTCACGCCTGTCGCGACACCACTGGAGGCGGGCTGCACGATGTTGGGGCGTGAGCGGAAGACGGCCTAACGGTGTGCGGGACCGTAGCCCAGCTTCATGGAGACGGTTGCGAATGGTCCTCGCCGATACCCCAGGAGCAACAGTGTCCCTAATTTGCTGGGAAGTGGCGGTGCGGTCCCCTACGGCACTGCGTAGGATCCTACGGTCTTGGCGTGCATCCGTGCGTCGCTGCGGTCCGGTCCCAGGTCGACGGGCACGTGCACCTTCCGCCGACCACTGGCGACAACATCGATGTACTGTGGAAACCTCACGCCCCACGTGCTGAGCAATTCGGCGGTACGTCCACCCGGCCTCCCGCATGCCCACTATACGCCCTCGCTCAAAGTCCGTCAACTGCACATACGGTTCACGTCCACGCTGTCGCGGCATGCTACCAGTGTTAAAGACTGCGATGGAGCTCCGTATGCCACGGCAAACTGGCTGACACTAAGGGCGGCGGTGCACAAATGCTGCGCAGCTAGCGCCATTTGACGGCCAACACCGTGGTTCCTGGTGTGTCCGCTGCGCCGTGCGTGTGATCATTGCTTGTACAGCCCTCTCGCAGTGTCCGGAGCAAGTATGGTGGGTCTGACACACCGGTGTCAATGTGTTCTTTTTTCCATTTCCAGGAGTGTATTAAAAGTATCAAATGAAAAGTCTATGTATGCACGTTTAGAGTTTTAAAGAAAAGAGAAATCCATGAATTATGTAAGTATCGACTTTCATAAATGAGGGACTGTGGTCCCGTCTAGGTAGACGCTTTTTGACGAAACATGGCTAATGCTTACCACGAGAAAGATGCCTCCCTAGTTTAAAGTTTTCTTGTTTCAGACAAGAGAGATTCTGAATCGCTGATTGGTTCCTTTCAGGAGTGGCAAAGCAGGGATTTGCTCCCCCAGAGTGGGAATTCTGGTGCTGTTCGGAAGGGGTTACGAGGCCAGCAGAACAGTCAAAATGGGTCATTCCATAAGTAGAGGATAGTTCGATTGGTATGTACAACATGGAGGTGGTTTTCATTGCTAAATCGACTCCTGTACCGGAGGACAGTAGTTGGGATTCTTTGCTTATTCGTCTTTTGGTTCTCCCATGGTGGAGAACTTCAAGTGTTTCCCTAGTGGGTGAGACTTGTGGTCAGCAACTTTTATTGGACTGAGAACCAGTGGCAATTTATAACTCTATTGACAAAGAAACTGCATATCATCTCGGACATATCATGTGTCACGAGGGTGTACTTATTCGTCCTGAGTCGGCCGTCTGACTTTTGACAGTTGCAGAAAGCCCCGCCGTGCCTGTGAATCAAATTGGTTTAGCCAGACCAGCGAACGAGTGCACCTCACAAAGAAATCTGCCGGGATTTCAGGGCTCTGACAGGGAAGTTTCCCACGTCATAATAATCAGAACTATAGTCCATGTAGTTTGCCAGTTTTTGTGGACGCGTCAGAATATCACAGCTGCGGCAGCACGCCGCTCCTCGCCCACAGCGTGCCGTTTTCTGCTGTCGCCTAAATCAAGGTGAAAGGGTCAAGTATAGCTGCACCGGCGTCGGGTTGTTAAATGATATCCATAGCTCCCTATTCTCAGGTGAACCATAGTTAGTGGTGTTCTTTGTAGTAGTTGATTCCATTTGAATAGAGTTGGGCCTCATGTAAACAAAGTCAAACTGCGTTGTAAAAGAGATTAATTTACTGGAGAATTTGTATAGTTTGCACCCCAATGTATGCTTTGCCATTCAAGCACATCCCTTTTCTGCCTCATGTTTCTCTTTTTTTTTCTTTTTTTTTTTTTTTTGTAACATTTATCAGCACGATTGTAGGTATAAAAGTATAAATACAAACTGGTCATTACGTCTGTTAAATACACCACATTTCTCATTCGCCACAGTTCTCATTCATATTCCATCAGCTATTGAATATTTTTATTTTATTGTGACGATATATGGCTACAGCAGCAATTCAAGGTTTAGTTTTATTAAACTCATTTATTTTAATTTTACCTAGAGCTCTGAAAATGATAGAAGACATAGGCTACAAAAGTTTCATAAGTAAATTCACTAATTTCACATAAACTGAAAAGCCAAAGAAACTGCTCCGACCAGGCGAAATGTATCCAGTCTTCAACAGTCAAGTGTCGACGTTGACGGGCCCAGGCGGAGCGGAAGGCTTTGTGTTGTGCAGTCATCAATGGTACAGGAGTGGGCCTTCGCCTCCTAAAGCCCATATCGATGATGTTTCATTGAATGGTTCGCACGCTGACACTTGTTGATGGCCCAGCACTGAAATCTGCAGCAATTTGTGGAAGGGTTGCATTTATGACACGTTTGAACGATTCTCTTCGGTCGTCGTTGGTCCCGTTCTTGCAGGATCTTATCCGGCCGCAGCGATGTTGGGGATTCGTTGTTTTACCGGATTCCTGATAATCACTGTACACTTGTGAAACAGTCGTATGGAAAAATTCCCACTTCATCCCTACCTCGGAGGTGGTGTGTCCCATTGCTTGGGCGCAACTATAACACCACGTTCAAACTCACTTAATTCTTGATAACCTGCCATTCTAGTAGCAGTAACCGATTTATCAACTTCCCCAGACACTTGTTACCTTATATAGGCGTTGCCGACCGCGGCGCCGTATTCTGCCTGTTTGCATATCTCGGTATTTGAAAACGTATACTGTAGCAGTTTCTTTGGTGCTTCACTGTATAAAAATTAAGGATGTATGTCATGGTTTAAAGATTATTGAGAAGATAATACTTTTCTTTACGTTGTTTTCACTAACGTTTTCGTTATCAGCAGACATGAAAACGAACATTAGCAGTTTTCATGCCAGTTGTAGAAAAGGGAAGATTTGATGGCTAGTGTAATGGAGGCAAGACTTAAAAGTGAAGACACTTTGATTGGAAATATCAACGAAGAAAAAGCATTCTGCATTTCAGGATAGTGTGAAATACTTTAACTCCTTGGAAAAAAGTAGATACGAAGTACAGGGGAAGATAGGTATCATACAATATGAAAAATATATAATTAAAATGGATGAACAACAGATAAATACGCCTATTAAACGCGGTGTGATGTAACGACTGTAGTCTTTTTCGTCTAATGCTCAGCATGTGTATCAGTGAAAAAAGAATGTAACAAGGAGTAGCGTGATTTAGCGCAAAATTATCATCTTACTGGTGGACCAAGTAATAGGCGAAGCGGTGGATTTCTGCAATGTTCTATGCTTAATGACGCCTGGCGTAGGAGCAAGGAGGAAATAAGAAACAGACTGGTACTGATAAAGCGAACACTCCTCGGCAACGGATGTCTGCCAGAATCACACATCAGCCTTAATGTGAGGCAGGAATCTCTCCGAAAGTTTGTGTGGAAAACTTTACTGTGTGGAAGTGAATCGTGGTCTAAGGGCCAGAGGGAAAAGAAGAACATGGAGGCGTTTGAGCTGTGATTTAGTTGCCTAGTAAATTATAAAATGGATGGGTACCAGACAGAATCAATGAGGAAAAGAATATATGGACAAAGGAGGGAAGAAGAAATGCAGGCTGATACATTGTATTAAGGTTTCAGGGAATAGCTTCCATAGTATTAAAGGTGACATTACTCGGCACATACTAGGGGAAGTCACAGAACATCCAACAGACAGTTTACAGAAATCATAATTTTTAAAAAAGAAAAAAAAATTATGGTGTTTTCTATACTGTATCTTTAAAATCACATTGGGACCTGAAAGCATCCTATGCTGGCGAGACGACTCGAAAACCGTGGAAAGACTCTAATTTCGTCAATACTTACTAGATCTTTGTCCACTGATCACAAAACCACATTGTCATTCGTGGGGAGTTTGCGAATCATAGTCGAGTGGTTGCTCAAACAAGCTGAATCCTAGAGTGGCCGACACGAAATTAGACACCTCAATGTCACGCCCATTTGCTACTGTCCACCGGTGCTAAGCGTTGTGATTCACCTGCTTCAAAGCTTTGTTACTGCATGTACGCTAACGGTGCAGTAGGTCAGCGATAGCTGAATTTTCTGTTTTGCCGTGCGGTATCTTGTGTTAAAATGTTATTTGTCTTCTGTCGAACTGTGCATTGAGATTTGTTTCGTAATGAGAGTAATGAAGGATTAAGGGCCTACATGAAGTGATTCTTTAGCTGGTGATGGACGAAAAAACAGTCAAAAACAATGTAGAATTTTTGAATCGAGTGTACTGAAGATTTTTTACTGATATAGTCAACAGTAAAGACGCCAGGAACAACGTACATCTTTTACAAGTTCATAAAATGGCAATAAACGCTTGTGGTATTTCGGAATCGACTTACTCCGACTAACACCATAATAACATCGACACAGTCCCTAGATATGAACATGTGCTTTGATTCTCAGTAGTAAGTGGGTGCATCAAGTGCTCCAGGTATATCTTTATTGCAAAAAAAAAAATCTTCAAGTGGCTCTAAGCACTATGGGACTTAACATCTGAGGTCATCAGTCCCATAGACTTAGAAATACTTAAACCTAACTAACCTAAGGACATCAAACACATCCATGCCCAAAGCAACATTCGAACCTGTGACCATAGTAGCAGCGCGGTTCCAGACTGAAGTGTGTTTATTGCACTTTTTTTTTTGAGAAATGAATTAAATTGATTTTATTTTAATATGAACTGATTAAATTAATTTTAGTTTAATTTTTATTTAATCTTATTTTAATTTTTAGTTATTTAATTTTATTTTTAAATATTTTTCATAAATAAGATTATTTAAAAATTAAATGATATTAATTAAAAACTAAAATGAAACTATTTAACTGATTTGAATTAAAATAAAATAAATGTAATTACTTCATCAAAAAAGGATGTGCAATAAAAACATGATAGTTGCTCTCAATGTGCCCAGTTACTCCTACTATTACTATTATAACTACAACTACTACCACTACTACAGAAAATTCGACATCAGTTTTGAGAACTCTAGAATTAATTTGAGAAAAAACAGGTAATGAAAAACAAATAATTATTTTTCAAGTCTTTTCATTCTTAATATCATCTTCAAAATCATTAAAATCATTAGAAAAAATTTTTAAATAAAAGGTAGAATATTTTAATTGAAACTTTACGTCTCAAAACAGAGCTTTTTTCAGCAAAACTCCCTGTCTCAATGCAGAAATCCTTGGGAACACTAACCAAGATTTTTTTAATAATACCCAGTATTTGCACAAGATTCGAAGGATGAAACGCCACTGGTAGTCATTTTATGAATTGAATCCACTCATCTTGGCGCTGGGCTATCTGCAAAAGGAGAAAAATTTTACATTAATTTACTTCCAATTTCAAGCAGTACACACTAAAAACTATAGTAACCAACTTTAATAGTATAACTCTGAATTTTAAACTGTGTACCTCAATTAATAAACTATGTGAAAAAATTGTTTACATTGTGCAACTAAAAATATGTGGTACACGTTAACTTTTTAAAATGAATTTTAACCATTAAGACTATGATTACAAACCACTTAAATAGCAATAACTCAATGTTTAAACCATTAACATCAGTTAAGAAATATTAATCAGTGTTTAAAATACTTATTTCTGTGCCTACATGGTGAATATAACTGTGTGATAAAGCAAGAATCATTGTGTGAGCAAGATGGATTTATAGAGGTAGAGCAAAGCAGAAGGCATGGTTGGATATCCTTTCTGTTGCACCCACCTCATTCATGTGAGAGATCTGCTAGAGATCAGACATTTACTCAGCACCTGCCACCTGGGAAGTTAATTTGATCGATTTTTGTTTGTTACTTAGCTAATTGTTATGCATATTTAAAATATCAAAATGCAAACATAATATATATAAAAAAGCTATTCATAAAATAAATAAATAAAATGAAATATCATTAGAGACTCTATTTTTCAGTATAAAAATTCTCTGTTAATATTCTGTGTTTTGCATCAAATGTGAGATTCTTCATTCTATACATAATTGTGTAGGCACTTGTGCCATTTGATAGTTTATCATTGTATGTTGCATGTAATTTCATAGTAGTCTTGTGAGCAATAACAATATTCTTAGTGTGAGTCATTTTGATTACATAAATATAATGTTCATTATCAAATTAATTCCACTTACATCAACATCACCCTTCCACTTTGTAACTTCTTTAAAATCAAGAAATGCATCATGTGACTTCAGATAATTATTTGATGGATCCAAATTGCACATTTATTGAGGATATATTTCATTCCTTCCATTTTAATACAAATATTCTGAAGTTTGACCTCATCATATAATGGGGAATCAAACAACTGATTTTTGTTTGAATATAATATAACCAAACAAAAATAAAATAAGGTATGTTAAACTCTACTGAATGATAGTATTTCATGGTGTATAGCTCAATATTTTTCTTTGGATTTCATCTGGCAACTGCAACTGTTTGAAGTTCATAAAAAGGTACAGGAATCTTAGGACTTTTTATAATAATTTCTCATTGTTGTGGCCCATAAATCAGTTCATATTTAACAATAGGCAAGTAGCTAAGTTTGGTACTGGACTTTACTTTCCCATACCTCAGTTTCAACAGCTTATGAAAAGACTTAAATTTTATGTCTTTTAATAATAATTTTGCATCTCTAATTCTAACTATTTTTACTCAAATGTAATAAAATTTTTCTGTATAGATGGAAGCTAACAGTAACATGCACTAAAAATAAAAATAAAATTCTACAACAGAGCTACTTGAAAAAAAAAGACAGCCAATGAAGGATTTGGTTTGTTGTTACTTAAAGAAAATTTAATAATAATATTATTACCAACACTCAGGATATTAATAAAACAAATAAATGAGAATAATTTAAGACAAATACTGGACCATTTTGTCACATTACGAGCCATAAAATAACACATTTTTTAGACTGCATTGGGTAATTACAAATTAGTAAATTTCTTGTAAAGACATCGGCATGGGGCAGTTTTAATTCCTTTTTAAGATCGAGATTTCCCAAATTTGGTTTGTATAGAGACACAGTTAAAACAAAAATTATTTATTTACTAGAGTCTAATTTACAAATAGTTCTTGGTATTACACAATTTATTAATAAGGATATAAGAACTATTAAGCAAAAATATAAAAATCTTATTGCTGTTACTATAACCAGATACTTTAAAATAAATTAGGAAAGATCATTACTACTTACTGGGCCTTGCAATAGCATAACATTTGAAAAAAAAGACAGCCAATGATGGATTTGGTTTGTTGTTACTTAAAGAAAATTTAATAATAATATTATTACCAACACTCAGGATATTAATAAAACAAATAAATGAGAATAATTTAAGACAAATACTGGACCATTTTGTCACATTACGAGCCACAAAATAACACATTTTTTAGACTGCATTGGGTAATTACAAATTAGTAAATTTCTTGTAAAGACATCGGCATGGGGCAGTTTTAATTCCTTTTTAAGATCGAGATTTCCCAAATTTGGTTTGTCTAGAGACAGAGTTAAAACAAAAATTATTTATTTACTAGAGTCTAATTTACAAATAGTTCTTGGTATTACACAATTTATTAATAAGGATATAAGAACTATTAAGCAAAAATATAAAAATCTTATTGCTGTTACTATAACCAGATACTTTAAAATAAATTAGGAAAGATCATTACTACTTACTGGGCCCTGCAATAGCATAACATTTTCCAGATATTATTAATATAGAAGAAATGTGAAGGTATTTAACTAATATTTATAATTTTCAAAAGCAAGGAGAATATAAAATCATTTAATGCAATAAAAAAAACAATGATACTGCAAAAAAATTGCTTAAGTTGGCTGAATTCCAAATCTAGAGTAAAAATTGAGAGCAACTTTATTTGTCAATTATTGAGTCCAGGAGTTGAAAAAACAACTTCGTAAGCTTATTGTAGATTTTTAAAAATTGTCCAGATGAAACAGTAAAACATATATTTGCTTCTAAATTAGCTAATCCAAATGAAATTAAAAGATCAGAAGCAACAGTTTACAATTATATGAATAAATTTCCAAAAAACAAAAAAAAATTCGATCCATCCACAGACTATTTAGAATTAAGAAAAAGTGATAACACTTGTTTTGGGAATGCTCCTTTATATTGTGTTCTATTGCCCAAAATATGGAAAATTAGCAGATTTATTGCAAAATAGTTGCTGCCTTATTTACAAAAATCGACTGTAATATGTGCATCAGGGCCACAGAAAAACGAATGTAAATAACGATTAAAATACATAATAAAGTAAACCTGAAAAATTGCAAATTATTTAGGAACAAAGGAGATGACTGACTGAAAGGGCAGAAGTGTCCATCAGCAATAGTTGCACATACAAAAGGTACAGAAATTTGGTACCTTCTAGAATCAATTTCGTTTTTCAAACTTCTAGGAGAAATATGCAAACAAACAGACACACACTCACTCACTCACATGAATACACCTGGCTCCCTATACCGTGCTCAGTAGAAAAAATTAGTTAAATATGTTCTACCTGCTTGCAGTTTTAATTGCTTGCCTATTTACTGCATAGAAATTTTCGAAGCAACGAAGAAAACAAATTCTGTAAAACAAACTTGTTTTACAAAGCTTTGGTTAAAGACTTCTCTAAATTCAATTCCATATTTTCTACAATATCAGAAGATATAAATATCTAAGAAATAGAATTATTAGAAACAAATAAGAGTATTCCATTTGTGTCTAGAAAAGCAACAAATATTACCAACAAACTCTATGTGTCCAATTTAATAAATAAAACCAATTAATATGTGATATTTTCAACGCACTAAAAATGAGAACAAGACGGAAAGTAGCGTAAGAATATATCTTTAAGAGACAAAAAACCAAAAATATTTTGAAGAAGGATCAAAAAATAAAAGAAAATGGAGAGGGAATAAATAAATACTTTCAATGACAATGGGTAGACTTTCCAATGAGTTCAGCTTATAAAATTTATGGTTTGTTATAAACAATGAGAATAAGTTCACATATGTAGGTTGTTTGGGTCAGAAAAATGGGAAAAGGTCCAAATGAAAATATTTTTAAAAATGAAGGGTTTATTTATATTCCATATAAGAGTTTTAAACATGAATAAGAAATTTTTCATTATCCTAAAGATAAACCAATTTCGGAAATAAAAACAGAGTTTATACTTTTAATTAAAATTCCTTCCACAGAATAAATTTCTGTGAACACTACCCAATTTAGAAAGCAAAGAGTATTAATTGTATAAAGATGAAGATAAGGAAATAACCTAAAATATAAAAATGGGACAATTATTAGTAAATATAAAAATGAGAGACTAAAACTGACTAGAAACTATACAAGGATTAGATCTAACTATTTCCAATAGTACCATTGGAGATTTTCTAGGACAGATTAGACAAGTTCTTAAATTAGTAAATATAAAACATGGTTTTCTTCTAATTATTAGTTAGAAGAAGAAATTCGAATTGAAGAATGTATGTAAATTGCAAGATTAAATCTAAATTATATATAAATGAAACAACACCAAAAAAGCCCAAAGAAAGACTTGTGTTCTTATTTAATTTTTTATGGGCATATTTTGTTTCCAATTTTTCTGAAATACCTATATTACCATATTAAACGAATCTACCATTAATTTCGGAATTAGTTCATTAGTTCCAGCTAAACTTGCTGTGTATTTATGAATACAATAATCTCAAAAAGTGGAAGAAATACAAAATACATTTCCATCTTCGACACTATTACTGTGGTAAGCATTATATGTTAAATAAATTAATAATATCAGAAACCGTTCCATTTCTACAATTTACTTGGTTATGTAAACATATACATCCATTTCACAAGCTTCTATATCCTTAGAATGATTAGTGCTTCCATTTAGTTTCATTAAAATTATTTGTACTGTAGCTTTGAACAATAATTAGAGAAAGATGAAAATGGTTAAATTTTAGATTATTTTACAAAAATTAAATTAATTATTAAGGTACAAGAGAAATATTAAATATTTTACTAGATGACAAATACCACTTAGGATATTATTTTACTTAAAAGTAGTTGTGCAGGAGGTAGTGTTTACATAAAGCAGAAATGAATTTGTAGAATTAAAAGAATTAAAACACTTAGTAGACAGAAATATACAAAATAATTCTTAATGCAGTGAGTATTATTTGGAAGAAGATTGTTTTAATTCAACCATAGAAAGTGAAATAGGTAGTGATAAATATTACACAAATGTATTTGTACAAGAAGAAGCTGTAAAAGACGACAATGATGGCCCAGTTTTGGAAAAGACGAAATTTATTTTCATATTTTTTATTAATTTATAATTCCATAAGATTTTCAGTTTGCAATAGAGTTTGGGTCACAAATCTGAGATAATTAAAAACTAAGATTTTTAACAAAAAATTATTACAATTCAATAATTTTAATGAAATAAAAATAAAATACCACTCACTTGGTTTTAGATTCTAAAATGTAATGGCGATTAAAGGATGTTTTTCAAGGAATGCTGAGGCACTGCAGCAGCAACAGCAAAGTTTTGTGCAAGGTGCGCATAACTCCATGTTGAGGACATTAGTCTTTTGTATACTTTGATACAACTTTGGTTTCACAAAATCAAATGCAAAAATGTATATTTCTCGACATCAAGTACTTACAGTTACTTCTGTATACTTAGTGTATATCGGTGATTTCGTTGATGGGTGCACCAACAAAGGGTCAGTGAGAAAAGTAAAAGAGTCTCTGGAGGTGGGGAATATTCATGATCGGATTAAGACAAGCCATCAGGACCAAACACTTGACAGTGGCATATAAGTACTAGCACTCAGCTGTGCTTGGTGTTTCTCATAAATAAATTGCATTTATATGTGAACATACAAAAATGACATCTGAGATGCCAACAAAATTAATTTCTAGGTTTTCTTAATTACATGCATTAATGATATGATGATACTGCCATCTTCTAGTATACATTTTGTTTAAATAGTACTCAAAAGGGAGATGCGCAATTTTTAATAAGTTATACGGACAACTGAGATGTGGAAGCACTGAATTTAAAGATTTATAGTGGATGAAAAATGAGGTATAGCAACCAGACTTCCAACATTAATGATGGCTGCTTAATCGAATAGTTATTATCAGTAGTGCCAATATATTAAATGACAGAGTATATGTTATAATATCGACAGTTTAGATGTAGGAATACTTAATCTCGAGACTCATTGGGTGCAGAGTGTGTGATATGTTATATATTTCGAGAAGTACTACAGTTTTATTTTGCTCAAATTTTGGAGACCTATAATAATGCTTGTCTACTCCAGTAAGCCACTTGTATGTGTGTGTGTGTGTGTGTGTGTGTGTGTTTGACCTCAATAATAGAGAAATAATTTTAAGAAAGAATTTACTTTCGAGACATTGACTCTGACATTGCCTTTGGGTACATCACATATCGGCCACTGTCTTTGGCCTTGTTGGATGCAAGTGAGTGTACATTTTCACATCACACGTATTTTTACTAGATATTGCTGTTGATTATCGGAATTACGGTCGCTACATGTTTTAAACAGCTGTAGCACCATGGTTCTGATTCTTTAATATCAATAAGAAACTGCAATAAAGTACGAGAGTGTGTACATAACCATAACACATGTCACAGACAGATGATGGACATACCAGTTATTAGACTTAAGAAAACGGAAAATATTTACACATACATAAGGATACAATTATTTGCTATGTTACCACCTACAGCACACAGTGTATCATTGAATGTTTTCAGAATTATTACAAAATGGTGGCTTGAACAACACCTTTTATATGATGGGAGAAGTTAAAATGTGTGATAAAAATGATCTCATGTATCAAAGCTCTTGTATAACGTGACCACTCTATTACCTGAAGTATTCCAAAAATGTCTTTGTATCATATTGTTACATTTTATTTTCATAATGCATATCTCATTTATATTTGTTAATTTATTTTTTCAGCATGTGTACTGTGTTATACATACTGTTTTTCTTTTTGTCATTCTGCATGATTCATATATATTTAATGATTACTGAATGCGTCCATTGTAAACCAGACAAATCCTTGAATATGTTAAAACCGTATGGCTAATTATGAAGCTATACAGTATTTGTAATGTGACAACAGTAAATACATGGAAAATGTTTACAGATGGATCAATAAAATAATTTGTAATAATAGTTATAATAGGAAATCAATATCACTGATTATATTTTTCTGTGTATGACATGATACACTATCGTTTTTCCTCCTAAAATAGTGCTTGAGAACACTGATATACTTGATGTACACAATGGAAATTATTGCATTGCTAACGTATATTTTCAGACATTTTAGATTTGGGAAACAACGTTGTAACTCTCGACAGTTTACATAGATGTGAAAAATAATGAATCTCGAACTCTGTTCGGTATTAAACCAAATGTGATAACCTGAACGCCATCATCTGTAGGTACATATAAGCAACAGCAACTTAAAGCAGAAATTGGTTGTTATTTCGCGTTTCTGAAAAATTTCAGAATAGTATTTAAAGTGAAACTCATTTCCGACAACTACATCTTAATAATTTAGGTACATTTTATGAGCAAACGTTGGTTTTTAATTACTTATGGAGTATGTTTAACACTCTTTCTCATCTTAAATATGAAGTACACCTGCCAATGTACCACGCCACATGTCTTTAGAAATGTAAATAACATTGGGTAATTGCTTTAGAGTACACAGTGATGCTTTAGGCACCACTTTGTCTTATATATTGCACCTTTTAGCTTTTCTGACGCTTTTTTCAGATATTTTAGAACATTGTGATACTTATCAAGCATCACAGATGTGGCGAGTAATTAATTTGAGGGCTCAGCAGACACAGGTAATCGATTACTTTGTAAGAGAGATATGTACAAGGAGTCCTTCATATAATTTCTTTTATTAATTTATTTATTGAAATGACATTGTGATTGTTTGCCTCCTTTTCATACCACACTGTGATCAGGAGGAGAATGGGGAGGGACACAAATCACTACTGCACTAGTTCTGACATCTTGGATTTATTTAAAAATTTCATGCCATTATTTATATTTCTTTCAGGTGCCACCTTTAAATCATGGATCTTCCACAAATGCTATGCTGCGACTGCAGCACCAACTAATGGTGGAAACTTAACTATGAGACACATAGTTGGTAGCCATTCTACTCAATCTGATTCAGCAGTCGCAGGACACTGTTATAATGATCTAATTCAGCCAATCGTCTGTAAAGCTTCCAATTAGCCTTATAGAGCATATGTATATAAGAGTATTCCTTAGGACACTTTTCGATCTCTTATATGTATTTAGTTCTGTAAGTGGTTGATGGGTAACAAATCATCGACTAGCTACTTCTTTCCAGCATAAAAAGGACCTGTAAAGAACAGCATGTTCGCCTCAAGACAAATAATAGCAGTTGTATGTCTTCGATTTTCTAATAGGAGAAAGGAGTATCTCCTTTGTTCTTACTCTTTTAGAAATTGTAAGGCAAGAAGGAAATATGACCATTCTAAAAGTCTGCAGTGTTTCCTTCTGCTGTTTGAGAGCTTCTCAGTTTCATCATGTGTAATAAGGGAAGATCGTGTCACAGTGGTGGTTATGATTTCCAATGGTGGTTTAGCTGCCTCAGTTGCCAGAATCTCGCAACCTTACTTTTGCGATGTAAGAAAGTTGCCTGAAATGAGAGTGTGTGGAATATCTTGTCATATCTGTATTTCTGACGGTTGGGAAAAGCTGCTGTGACAATGGATATGTGAAGTCTAATGAGTATAAAGCTACCCCATGCAGGAACAAATTAAAATCATTTAGTGCCATTTTAAGTTCAGATCTCCAATCATAAATTTAGTTTTAGGTAATTTGTTATAATTTGCTGATGGGTTATTAACAGAACAATAGAAAAACTATTATAAGCCGACATCTGGGAAAATCGGTTTCTGGAGAAATATTGGAAGACACAAGGCAGAACTGATCATACGACTTATCTTAGAAGACAGACTGAAGATAGCATAACCTACCTCCATAGCATATGTAGATTTAAAGAAAGCTTTACACATTCTTCACTGGAATACACTCTTTCAAATTCCTTGGTAGCATGGACAATATAAATTGAGCGAAATCAACCAGAAGGCAGTTTGTCTTAGGACATGACAGGGAGGTACTAACTGAAAAGGGAGTGTTGCAGATTAGTAGCATATTACAGATGCTATTTTTACAGAAAGCAAGCAGTAAAGAAAACCAAAAGACATGGAAACAGAATTAATATTCACAGGGAAGTAGTAAAAACTTAGCGTTTTGCTGATGAGTTTTAATTTATATCAGAGATAGCAAAAGGTTTTGAAGATCAGTTGAACAGAATGGATACTCAACGAACACTTTGTTTTTGAAGCTCTATCAGGAGTCATATTTAACGACTATAGTTACTGGATTTCATGTAAGTTTATTTCACAAACTTTTGTTTGTAAACAACAGAAATTTACAGCGTTTTTTGTGCCATTGTATGTACTTTCATTCAGTTCTATAAAATGTAATCACATTTGAGGGCAATAATTATTGTAATAAAAATTGCCCTAAAAAGTTAATGGATCTTATTGTTATTGTCCTAGGTTTCTATATTGTTGGATTCTTTATATTATGGCGTACCGGGAGCTCATCATTTGCAGCTAGATGACGGTAGTGCGACTTTGGCTTGTGAGTTAGTAAATTACTTTATCTATGAAATGTAATATCATTGTATGAATAGATTTTGCGACTATATTTTATATACATTTATAATTAGTTGTGGAATATCAGTTGCCTCCAGAATAAGAAATCAATCAGGAATGTTAGGAGATGGATATGTCAGTCACTGATGTGAACTTTAACCATTTCTAACTGGAAACTAATTTACAATAAATGGGTTTCTCAATTTAAGGCAATCTGGTTGTGGTTCATGGCTGTTTTGGCAGAAACGGACACGTAACTTCACTGTCCCATGAGATTTCAAAGAATTATACATTTAACTGGCTTTCAGTTTCTGTGCAAGTCATGCTATGGATTGCTAGGTAAAGGAAAAGATCTCTGCTGGGGATACGTCCTACCATATAATGCTTTCATACTTACTGCGAGCTGCCACACATTCATGCTAATTGCTGGTGTAAAGTTAAACTTTATTTCATGCAATATTACATTCAAAAGGAACAACAGCTCACAAAATCCATCCATCCTGTTAGATCAATTTTACAACTACTATCTTTCTCATAAATTCCTCATTCACACTATCTTGCTTTGTAAAAATTTTGTTGCCCCAATATTATCACACATTCATTGTTGGCTTAAAAATTTATTCAGGTACACTACTTATTGAACACAGAATTGTTAAATCATATTCACTTTAGACAGTGGATATTCACTGTCATTCTTACTCTTTGACAGTGTATAATTATATGAGGAACACATATCTATCGAAACACAAGTAATCGAAGTGCATATCGACAAATTTATCAAATTTTGTCGTATTGTAGGTGTCCATGTACATAACAAAAATCACATACATTTCTGTAAATTGTGATACACAAGAAAATTGTATAATAATTGTATTAAAGCATCAAGTGAAGTTCACATCCTCCACATGGAGCTCAATATTACATAAGGGCTTTACACCTTTGACGGTATTATTATTAATTCGTCGTCAGTTTGGCAGTATCCTTATATTAGGTTTTAACATAAGGCTATAGTTTATTATCAAAGCCAACAAGTCATTCCGTGAGAATCCACGTTAAAGCACATAAAATACTCAAGTTCAATAATCACTCCATGTAAAATAAATGTAATTCACAAATTTACGACTAATTCGAGGTCTTTCGGTCTCTTCCTCACATAGCGTGGTTTTTTCACTAGTTCGGCACGAGAAAATCGAAGTAAAGTTACAGGTTTTGGTTCACTGGTACGAGGATACTTTACTTAGAAATGCAGAATTGATTCCACCTAATTGTCGACGAAGTTGCGGAGTTCCTCTCAACATGGAGTTGCCCCATCTTCTTTTCACCACACATCAGTGTACAATCAGTCAACCAGGTATTCATACTTTTTTATCACAACCCATTTGTATTCAAAACCCTGCAAGTCTACGATTTTGCTACTGCTGTTCTTGCTTGTTTTGACTATGTATCAGCTCTTGCTACCGAGTAAATGTTCAGCCTTTCAGTAACGCTCAGATACTTCTGGAACATTGTGGAGGCTATAATGTACTTCCACTGACTCAGGAGTTTGAATATACTTTGTTCCTTCTCACTTAGCAAACATCATTACCTCAAGATATAATAGTCCTCAACCCTGTCTGCAGTTTTCCTGTGTTACACAAAAATTTTTTCTCATGGACAGTACTTTGAGGTCATTAATCACAATCGTCATAATTCCATGTCTGTGTAGGTGAGTTCTTTTTCTTAAAATTGCGACTTGTGATAGATATTTCTATAACACCTGCTGTCAAAGCGAACTGCAACAAATACTTAAATAACTACATAGCATGAATACATAACTTCCACATTATCCTCATCTGTAAAGAAAAACTTCATTATCCATCACTTCATTATCTATATTATCATAACTCCATTATCATCATCACCTGTAAAGGAAAACTTCATTATCCATAGTAGCATATACTTCATCATTATTCATCAGCATTCATTATCATCTGCAAAAAGTCACTTCATTACTCATTATACAACTATTCCTTATTTCTATCATATTTCATCACTAAAACTAAGATGTGTAGTTCTGTCTGACAGCCTGCATCAATCGCCTTGTATTCTGAAAGAAAAAATTAGTTAAGACTGCTATTCTACGATGTGTATAGTATATTCTTGTTAATGCTTGTTAATTCTGATCCATTTGCTCTTCATCAGGAAGTATTGCATTCTCTTTCGTTCATTCCGAAGGTGAAATTCCCATTTCTGTTTAATTTATTTCTTTCGGGCATCATTTCTTTCTGAAATTGATGAACAAAGATTAATATCTTGCATTTACATCATATACTCACTAAATAATGACTGGTTTATGGTAACATAATTAAGCATACAGCATAACATGACAAGAAACGTAATATGTTAAAAAAAATAGATAGTGTTCAGAGGCAAAAATGTACACAGTGTATGACAATGTAGCAGTAAAGTAGTCACGATGTTGAGATATCCTAAGGCAAAATGTCAAAGTCAACTGGTGTTTGCTATATCTTAACTATTTCATAGTGCATACAAACAAAACATGAAACAATCGTATATACCTAAGAAAGACAAAAAATGTGACGTTCGATGTGTTCAGCTTGTATGTTGTGTAGTTAATAGAGGCGAGAACTAAAGACTTTAATGGAGAGAAAATTTAATAAAATTAATATGTCACTAGATAACATTGCATAATTATTCATAAGATACGTAAGTTTCTCTGGAAAAAATGTGCACAGTCTGATGTGTAACGACAAGAAGAGCGACCTGCTAACCTTACCTTGCCGGGCACTTGCCAAGAAGTAGTCATGTGAATATAATTGCATAAGTGATCATAAAAGTAGCAAAATGGCATTATAGTATGTTAAATCATAAAGTGTCTTCATTCAATAAAAGGTTTGATGTTTGACCAATGGTGGTTGCCTTTGGATTTTCTGGTTCTCAAAGTTTCGACGTGTACAACATTGGGGTGAGGAATGCTGCGAATCCGATATGGACCTGCGTATAGAAGTTCAAATTTACTCCACCTACCTTTTCCTTTGTTGGATAAATAGTGTGTACATACTAATATCTTCTGTCCAATGTGAAAGTCACGGCGTGTACAAACCTGTTTTTGCTGTCTTCTCCGGCGCTCTGCGGCACGTTTGATGTTGTTCAGCGCAATGTCAATTATTTCATGGTGTCGTAGTCGACGAGAAGTAGGAAAGTTTACTAATTCTTTAATTTTGTTAGGTGGTTCAGCATTTTTCAGTATAACAAACAGAGATAGCATAGTAGATTCATTTGGAATGGAATTAATTACATCTTGGAATGAGTGTATGTGTGTGTCCCAATCAATATGTCTTTTGTGGCAGTATATTCTACACAGTTTACCAATTTCTTTCATTAATCGTTCACAAGGGTTCGAAGAAGCATGGTACTTGGATATATAGATCGGAGAAATGTTTCTAGCTCGTAACATGCGTGTCCATATAGCAGAACGAAATTGTGATCCATTATCGGAAATTACTTTCAACACATGCCCTACATGAAATAGAAAATGTTTTAAAAATGCTTTCGAAACGGTTTTAGCAGTAGTTTTGCGTAACGGAGTGAAAGTAACTAATTTTGAAGTGAGTTCAACAGCGACAAAAATGTAGCAAAAACCTCTATTAGTTCTGGGAATTGGACCAAAAATGTCTACAGCGGCCATATGTCTCAATTTAACAGGTACAATTGGATGTAATGGAGGAATATGTGAAGTTGTGTCTGACTTAGCTTTCTGGCAGATTTTACATGACGCTAAAACTCGTCGTATACGTTTCTCCATGTTGGTAAAATAACAGTTCTGTCTCAGTATAAGAAAACATTTTCTGGCTCCGTAATGTGCGTAACTTAAATGAGTATACCAGATTAATTTGTTAACAAGCTCGTCAGGAATGCATAATAACCAATTGTTGCTGTCAGGATGAGAGCGGCGAAACAGAATGTCATTGCGTACAGTGTAATGGTTTCTAATCGTAACATTATTCTTATCTTGCCAAAGGTGTTTAATCTCTTTCCACACGTTGTCTTTACTCTGCTCTTGTGCTATGTCTTGTAATGACGACGAAATAAAATTTTCAAATGCAACTTGTTGAATGTACATAACGCTGAAATTTGCTTTGCAGAAGTTGGTTGCGATTTCTTGCAGATTGTTTCTGAGAGAACGAGATAGTGCGTCTGCTATAATATTTTGTGTGCCGGGAATGTGAACTATTGTAAAATTAAATTCCTGCAAGTAAAGTTTCCATCTGCTTAATCTGTCGTGAGTAAATTTAGCTGAAAGTAAAAATTGTATAGCTCTATGATCTGTGTAAACTGTAGTGTGTCTTCCATAAAGAAAATGTCGAAATCTCGTAAAAGCCCAAACAACACATAATGTTTCCAGTTGTGTAACACAATAATTTCGGTCAGCAGGTGACAGAATGCGACTTGCAAATGCGATGTTTTTAATTACTGTAGAGCCATCTTCTTCAATTTCTTGAAAAATATGTACGCCTAAAGCGGTGTTAGAACTGTCGGTGGCGATGGAAACATTTTTGGTAAGATCTGGATGCGATAAAAGTGGAGCATTCAACAAAGCATGTTTCAGGTTCACAAACTCAGAATGTGCTTGCTTATCCCAGGACCAAATGGTGTTTTTACCTGTCAATTGGCATAATCTAGGCGTGTCTAAAGCAGAGTGATGAATACATTTACGAAAAAAGTTAATTAAGCCCAAAAAACTGCGTAGTTGTTTCTTCGTCTTAGGAACAGTAATGTCACGTAGAGCTAGAAGTTTTTCCAGATCAGGTGTAATGCCTTCTGCTGAAATTACATGTCCAAGAAATTTTATAGAAGTTTTGCCAAAGTGCGATTTACTGAGATTAACTGTGAGTCCTTGAGCATGAAAAGTTTGCAACAGTTGTTCTAGAATCAGATTGTGTTCAGTCCAGTTAGCTTCTGCAATAAGAATGTCATCTACGTACGTCGTGATTCTGTCTTTAAGTTCTGTCGGAAGTATTGTATTCAAACCGCGAATAAAAGCTGCTGAAGAAATAGTTAAACCGAATGGTAATTTGCAAAGTTGATAACAGTCGCCAAAACAGAGAAAAGCTGTGTACTTTCTGCAGTTCGGATGGAGCTGAATTTGCCAAAATCCCGATTTCAGATCTAATGTAGAATAAATAGCAGTACCGTGAAATTTCTGTAGAAGTTCCTCTAATGTCTGTGTCGATCTGTTTCATTAATAATTATGTCATTGATGTGACGTGAATCAAGTACGAGGCGAAGTGAGCCATCTTTTTTCTTAACAATATGTAGCGGGTTTATGTACGGACTAACTGCTGGTTCAATAATTCCTTGGTCAAGCATATCCTGCAATTCTTTCTTAACCTGTTCTCTATGGATATATGGAATGGGATAGTGCGTGGCTTTAAATGTGTCGTGCTGTTTGACTTGAAATTCATATATAAAGCCGGACATAGTACCAGGGATGTTGTCGAAAACTGCAGCTTGCTGTAAAAGAATTTTGTGTAGTTGCGTGCGTTCGTCGTCTGTATTTGCACTGCTTTGTTTAACTTTATCAGAAATTATCTGCATTATGTCGTAGTCAGCTTCGTCTGGAGTATTATAGTTATGTACGTACGTATCAGTGAACAATGTGGAATTACAGTCTATGTTACGTGATGCAGAAATGACCTCTGTACGGTTAATTGTTTGTTCTTCCGCAGATAAAGAATGCTGAAATTCTAAAGCCAATTGTACATTTTCATCCTTCAACATCTAATAGGAATTTTGAAAGTCAATAATGGCATCGTGTTGTACCAGAAAATTCGTACCTAAAATAATGTCTGTCGTCAATAACGGAATAATCCAAAAATTTGAGTGAAATGTGTGACCTGCAATGCAAAATGATAAATGTGTCTGTAATTTAACGTCTACTCCTTTACTCGATACTGCTCCTCTCACTTTCGTTTTGCCTAATGGTAATGTAGGATAGGTATTCTCTTTGTTACACTCGTTAAAAGTTTCTTCATTTATTACTGACATAGGTGATCCGGAATCGATAACTGCTGAAAATTTCCATGAACCAATTTTAATTTCGATGACAGGATGTGAAATGGTTTTCTGAACAACTGGTCATTCCTGCAAAAGAGTGTCTCTGATGGCGTCAAAAGTAATAACATTTTCGTGAACAACATTTTGCGTGTCTAAAGTAGTGCTTGTGTTACTGGAAGATGCGACCTGTACGGTATCTAGTCAAATTCTATCTGTCGTGTTATTATTTTCAGGAGGATGCTGTGGCATTTCCTCTATTTGAACTGTTCTGTTATTTCTTCCAGACGTATTACGTTCTGGATGATATCTACTATCTGGTTCATTCATGAGAATATGTTCTTGTGGATAATTTTGCTGTTGGTAAGACCGACTGTTATGGGATGTACGCTGAAAATTGTGCTCATTATTTTTACGTCTGTCGTAATAGTCATTTTTATACGGTGCATTGCGATAGGAATTGAAGTACTGTGTTTTCTGTACATAGTTATTTCCTTGCTGCCGTGCGTTACTATTTGTTGGAGCTGAGACTATACGTGCACGCGGCGAAACACTAAAGCTTGGTTGACCTTGTGTACAGTATTGTTGGTTAGTTATGCTAACCGGCTGACTTTCATGCTGTTGCGGTGAAATACCTGTATTGTTACCAAAATGTGTTTGCTGTCGCTGATAATTTTGACGATATTGATAATTAAAATTTTGTCTGTTATTAAAGTTCTGGTGGTTGTCGTTCCTAAAGCGTCTGTTGGCTTTGCTATTGAAATTACGTGCCTGATCGTAATTACTGTAAGTTTGTTGGCTTTGGTTGTTATATCAAAAATTTTTGTTTACGAAGGAATAATCTGATTGCTGTACTTCCAAAAGCTGTAACAGATCTCTGAATGCCGAAATATTTTCCTTCTGCTGACCCGTTACAAGAGACACACGTAATGATCGTGGTAATTTAGAGATACATAGTTGAACAAGTGCAGATTCACTGTATGGTTCACTTAGGTACTGATTTTGTTGGACCATGTGCTCAAAAAATTGCGTGACAGTGGAAAAATTTGAGTTCTCATAATTCGGTAAACTAATTAATTGATCCTTAATTCCGCGCTTTGACCAATACGCTGACAGAAAAGCATTCTGAAACTCTTCTACCGAATAGCATTGCCTCGTGATCGGTCTCATACGAGTTGCCGGTTCGCCTTCCAAAAAACTGCAAATAAATTCAAGTTTATGTGTTACGGGCCAAGTCGGTGGAAAAGCAAAGCTAAATTGTTGTATCCAATCCAGTGGGTGAATCTGTGTTCTGTCATTTTTAAACACTTTAAATTTTCTCACTGACAGAAAATGTTTGTAATCAAAATTATCGTCTCTGTATGATGGAACAGGTTCAGGATTGTATGGGAATCTGTTTGACTGTGACCGTTCTGAATCTAACTCACGTACTCTCTGTAGATTACCTAAATTATACGCGCTGCGTGAGTCTGACAAATGTTCGCAAAGTGGCGTCTGCTGTGATGTGTTATTAACTGAAATATGTTTTGTCTATGTTACCTCTTGCTGTAAACTTGACAATTTTCTACGCAATGTGTTATTAGACGAATCGATCTCATTGATTTTCTGCTGTAAATTTTGGAATTCAGGTGTTTGGTTAAACAAAATCGGTGCAGTATCGTCTGATTTGCTGTCATTATTGCTTTCAATAATATCAATACGACTGGCCAATTCATCACATTTTTCAGTCCGTATTTTTACCTGATCATCGGTTTTAGTGTCAGAGGCATTAATCTGTTTTTGCATTTTACGTGTGGTTTCGTTCAGTTTTGTAACGTCAGCTTTGACGACATCGGAATCCTGTGTTAGTTCTAATTGTTCGAGTCTGTCGGTCACTGTTTGAAAATCTGTTGTGTATGTGTCTGTTTTCGATTTAAGATCAGAAAATTCGTCACGTAATTCTGTGTTCAACTGTTTGATGGTATTAATTTCGTCGGACACTGTAGCAATATTGTTGTCTACGTATGTTTTTGCTTTCGCGAACAATTTACGTTTGTCTTCTTGCCTCTGTGCTGTGATTGTTTCCATAACTTGTCGTTTTACTTTATTTTGATCCTGTATAAATTTACGGAAACGCGTATCACTGTTTTGTATGTGAAGATTAAAACGCTCATCAATTTGACTGTTCTGTTGCTCAAATTTCGTGTCAATCATTGCATCCATTGTGCGCGAAAGTTCTGCTGTCATTGCTTTAAACTCGTCGCGTAATTGTGTAGCTTTTTCAGAGCATTGTTTACCGACTCCATTCATTTCGTCCCTAAGCGATTCTGTTGTAGCTGTTTGCATATCCCTTAATTATTGCGCAACGGATCTAATTTCTTCGCTACTTTTCCTAGCACAAGCCTCAATTTCCTCTCGTAATTGTTCCTTAGTGTCATGACACTGTGCGGCAATGGCTGTAATCTGCTCGCTAAGCTGTCTGGAATTGTTGTCTAATTTTTCATTAAGGCTGTCATGTTTTTCATTAAGCTGTTTGATCTGTTCAATAAGCTGTCTAGAATTGTTGTCTAATTTTTCACTAAGTTTGTCTTGTTTTTCATTCTGTTGTCTGACCTGTTCATTAAGTTGTTTGAAATTTTCATTACTGTTGTCTAGTTTGTATTCTGTTTTTCATCCATTTGTCGTAAAAATGCCATAACTTGATCCAAGCCAAAATTACCGGCTCTATTCTCCATGCTGTGTGATGGCGTACCTGCAATTATTACGTTTTGTGTGACCATTTGGTCATTCTGTGATTCACCAAAAGGCTTGCCTATCGGATGCGCACTGATAGTCACTACCTCGGAATTAAATAAATCTGTCGTACTCTGATTACACTGTTCATTTTCATTAGACAAATTTGTCTGTTCATCACGTGAATTTGGAAACCGGTTGTGTCAAGCTGGGCAGCGCTCATTGCAACAGAACGCCCCGCGTCATCAATTGTCGTTAAATTAACAGACGACGCAATTGAATTCGTCTGTTCATCACTAAGATCAAAATCAACACTGGTGGTCGGTACACACTGATTGTCACTAAATGGAGGATTGTCATCATTACATTGCGTGTGACAATTACTATCGGTCAAGTTGTTTAATTCGGTTATTTCACTCATTATACCTCGCGATGCACTATTAATAGTCTTTCGCGGCATTTTTACACTAATCAAAATTATTCACAAATGAAACAAAGACAATGCAAAATCCAACAAATACAAATACAACAAAGAGCAACGAATTGCCGATGATCTGAGGAAAGAAAGTCACAAAATTAGTAAAAGCGTTGCGCCAAATGCTAATTATATTTTAGTAAATAAAAGCAGATATCTGGCTACTTCTCAAAAGATTCTCAAAGAAATACGATCCTGGTCCGGATGTCGCCAAGTGTAACCTCCCCGCAAAAATAAAGAAATCATTTAAATGTGAATGGGCATCGAGCCAAGTGTAACCTCCCCGTGAAAATATAAAAATGAAAAAGAATTGAATATAATTGCAAATAGTGCCATATGTTAGCTTCCCACACTAATAAAACTCAATGATAATCAAAAATGTGCAAAAATGTTAAGTCCGCACAAAATTAACGTTATGGTGAACCTGATAAATTTTATAAGGGCAGCTGCGCTGACCTTAGGCCCTGTGCAATAATTAATCTGATAAATTGATTCTGGGAGGAAAAGCATAGGAAATATTGTTTCAATTGGAATGATTCTTTTCTTAAAAATGATTACTTTGAAAACAAAAGTATTATTGGGGTAATTCTTGAACAAATTAATTACAATTAACATACATTACATTATCAAATGTGCACAATGCTGCTTCATTACCTTATTTAACAATATACCTCGTGCCGAACCTTGACCAGAGACCCATGTCGTCGCCCGCCGACTCCTCACACACTACTCCGACCGAGTCCAACTCGCAACTCCCTACTCGCAACTGAACCTGCCGACTCGCTACACGCAACTGAACTCTCGCGCGGTCAAGCGCAGACTAGCAACGATAAACAACTCTCTCGTCAGAGATTCTGTCATGCCTCGCCATCGCTGGTACTACATACGTGTTTCAACAGAGGTTGCCCTAGCATATGGTAAACATGGGTGCTGTAGTCCACAAGTTCACGGATGTAGATGGTTTTTGAAATACTGAAAGAAATAAAGGTCACCATGAAATACTATTTACTACAAGTCCTTTTAGACTTCAAAAATGTTCAAATGTGTGTGAAATCTTATGGGACTTAACTGCTAAGGTCATCAGTCCCTAAGCGTACACACTACTTAACCTAAATTATCCTAAGGACAAACACACACACCCATGCCCGAGGGAGGACTCGGACCTCCGCCGGGACCAGCCGCACAGTCCAGGACTGTAGCGCCCTAGACCGTTCGGCAAATTTTTAGACTTCAAAGTGTATATTTAATAAAGGAGAAAAATACAGCATTGAAACACACATATTACACAATACAATGTAAGGCTTTATAATAGGATCCGAACATTATAAATAAAGAAGAAAGACTGAGCACATCAAATTTTTATGCAAAGCTTTGACGAGAGAATTAGTAGCTGCAGAAATAACACAGATAACCAAATTTCACAAATTCACTATAGTCTCGAGTAGCAGAAAACTTTAAGAAATTTCATCCAAGGAGCTACAACAAAACTAAAACAGCACATTGCTGTACAAACAAAAACAGGAAATGGTGGCAGGGTGGTGAACGAGAGGATGTGCATAGATGAATGATAAGATGTGCACAGACAAAACTCTAGGCTTCCTGAAGGATAGCAATGTCACGAGAAAGGCTCAACTTGCAAGTCGCTATAGAAACATTAAACAGACACTAAGAAACACTGAAAATATATCCACAAAAGCAAAGATAAAAATTAAATAGAAAAATACAAAGGCTCATACTCGAAATTACTTACCAAAAGCGCACAACCAAAATATTCCCATAAAAACACTCATTAACTTACGCAATGCTCCATCCTACCAAATAGCCCAACATACACACACGCACACACAGACACACAAAGTACTGAAGAACATATACAATTTAGATAGTTCAGGAAGTTAGAACACTTCAAGCAATTAATAAACAGGACCAAGAACACAGGCATTCCAGTCTTCAAGGAATGGATCCTATGTTTGGAAGAATTTGTAAGCTGAATATCAAGAAAAGTACAACATCGGCGAGGGAATATAGTCGCGATAAATTAAATGACTGTAACCGAGTTAGATTAAGAAATAATACACTACATATAACAAATGATTTTTACTACTTGAGCAACAAAATAACTGTCGATGTCGGATATAAAGAGAATACGAAATGCAGGTTGGCAACATCAAGAAAGCCTTCCTGCAAAAAGAGTAATTTATTAACATCGAATTAAAATTGAAATATAATGAATTCCTCTCTGTAGGTATTTGTTTACAGTATAATCTTGCACGGAAGTTGAACATGGATGACAACTTTTCATGCAAGAAGGGAATATTAGCTTTCGAATTTTCATGTTATAGGGGAACACTGAGGAGTTGATCGGTTGGAGACGTAACTACTGAGGTGACACATAGACTAAATTGGAAGAAAAGATAGTTATGACATAATTTGACTGAAAGAATGGTTTGGTTGGCAGAGCACGTTCTCAGACGTCAAGAAATTGTTAATTTGGTAATGATAAATGAGCCGTGCGTGGCTCGTGTTCCCGCAATTACCCATTTTTCATCCTGTTTTTAACGTACTTCCACCTCACTCGTTAATTTAAATTACTACTGTCTCTCAGTTGCTGCTTTGCCTGATCATGAGCGGCAGAGTTCGTGTTGGGCAGTTCGGGTTGAGAGTTCGGGTCGGCCAGTCAGTTGGAACGCGTCTGGAGCGCATTCCGGTCCTGCCAGTCTGGGAGTTGCAATGCGACACTGGTGCAGTCGGGTGGAGCAGACGTGAGGTCTGCGACGACGTGGCTCGCCTGACCGTCGCCACCACGCATCACTTGAACCGGGCCACGGTCTTGGTAGATCGTCGGTCGGTCGTCCTACCGGACGACGCGTCTTGGCTCGCCGATCGTTCATGAGTCGGCTGGCTGGCTGTGTGTGTTTGTGTGTGTGTGTGTGTGTGTGTGTATGTGGGCGCGCGCGCGTGCGTATCGTTTCCCGATTTGTCTTCGCGTATGTGTAGTTACGGTTTGGTATCGTTAAGGTCTTCGTGCAAGTGTTTACCAGGTTGTGCGTATAGTTTATGTGATTTTAAGTGACAAGTTATTTTTAATGTTGTCGGCGTACTGGCTCTGAGAGGTCGGTCGTCTCATCGGGCGACGTGTAACTGGTTCTCTGAGCGCTTCTGGGCCCCTTCAATTACCATCTTGTGGAACTTGGGTCGGTCGTTTCCTGGTGCAGGGATGTTGTTTAGCCAGTGGGCGTGTTACCATTGCATGGTTGGGTCCGAGCCAGTATTTCCGCCTTCATGTCAGGAACTGAGTGGGAGACGCGCCAGGAGTGCAGTCGCGACGGAGCAGCAGGCAGTCGGTCGGTTGCTGCGGACCAGGGAAGATATCTCGGCGCGGTGCAGTCGGCTGGGTCCGCTGCCAGTCCCTGGGCAGTGTCGGAGCGTGTGAGGAGCTGTCAGGTCCCTACGAACTTCGTGGTACATCAATCCAGAACGTCAGAGTTGAGTATTGCTTTCACGTATCCAAGCAACGTCCATTCATGTTGTGTGGCTCGTTTCGATGGTTCGCTGTTGGCGAGATTTTCTGTTTGAATTCTCATGTACCAACTGCTGGCAAGCCAGTCGTTTGTCGGTCGGTCCGCGGCTGTCCCCTGGTTGGGTTCCGACGTATAAAGTGTAGTTGGGCTCACCATCTGTCTTACTTAAGTGAACGAGGGCCGACCGACCTCCCTGGAGGACTTCTGAGTGCCACCGGTGTTTAATTATCTGTTGTCAGCTATTTTCAATTTTAGTCTTATGTATATTTGTTTTGTTTTCTTAAAATTTTGCAAAATTTATTTCTAAATTTATCTTTCAAGCTTAAACACTGCGGCCTTCTGCCTTTAAAGATTATGGTAATATATTTTAAAATTTTGAAGTTTAGTTGTCGCCCTCAGCCATTGGTATTTCAACTGGCATATGTTGTTTGAGTTATTTTATTGCTATCTTAATTGGATTTTTATCGTGTTAAGATTTCTTGTTAGAGGCTTTCTGCCGTGAAATACACTCCTGGAAATGGAAAAAAGAACACATTGACACCGGTGTATCAGACCCACCATACTTGCTCCGGACACTGCGAGAGGGCTGTACAAGCAATGATCACACGCACGGCACAGCGGACACACCAGGAACCGCGGTGTTGGCCGTCGAATGGCGCTAGCTGCGCAGCATTTGTGCACCGCCGCCGTCAGTGTCAGCCAGTTTGCCGTGGCATACGGAGCTCCATCGCAGTCTTTAACACTGGTAGCATGCCGCGACAGCGTGGACGTGAACCGTATGTGAAGCTGACGGACTTTGAGCGAGGGCGTATAGTGGGCATGCGGGAGGCCGGGTGGACGTACCGCCGAATTGCTCAACACGTGGGGCGTGAGGTCTCCACAGTACATCGATGTTGTCGCCAGTGGTCGGCGGAAGGTGCACGTGCCCGTCGACCTGGGACCGGACCGCAGCGACGCACGGATGCACGCCAAGACCGTAGGATCCTACGCAGTGCCGTAGGGGACCGCACCGCCACTTCCCAGCAAATTAGGGACACTGTTGCTCCTGGGGTATCGGCGAGGACCATTCGCAACCGTCTCCATGAAGCTGGGCTACGGTCCCGCACACCGTTAGGCCGTCTTCCGCTCACGCCCCAACATCGTGCAGCCCGCCTCCAGTGGTGCCGCGACAGGCGTGAATGGAGGGACGAATGGAGACGTGTCGTCTTCAGCGATGAGAGTCGCTTCTGCCTTGGTGCCAATGATGGTCGTATGCGTGTTTGGCGCCGTGCAGGTGAGCGCCACAATCAGGACTGCATACGACCGAGGCACACAGGGCCAACACCCGGCATCATGGTGTGGGGAGCGATCTCCTACACTGGCCGTACACCACTGGTGATCGTCGAAGGGACACTGAATAGTGCACGGTACATCCAAACCGTCATCGAACCTATCGTTCTACCTTTCGTAGACCGGCAAGGGAACTTGCTGTTCCAACAGGACAATGCACGTCCGCATGTATCCCGTGCCACCCAACGTGCTCTAGAAGGTGTAAGTCAACTACCCTGGCCAGCAAGATCTCCGGATCTGTCCCCCATTGAGCATGTTTGGGACTGGATGAAGCGTCGTCTCACGCGGTCTGCACGTCCAGCACGAACGCTGGTCCAACTGAGGCGCCAGGTGGAAATGGCATGGCAAGCCGTTCCACAGGACTACATCCAGCATCTCTACGATCGCCTCCATGGGAGAATAGCAGCCTGCATTGCTGCGAAAGGTGGATATACACTGTACTAGTGCCGACATTGTGCATGCTCTGTTGCCTGTGTCTATGTGCCTGTGGTTCTGTCAGTGTGATCATGTGATGTATCTGACCCCAGGAATGTGTCAATAAAGTTTCCCCTTCCTGGGACAATGAATTCACGGTGTTCTTATTTCAATTTCCAGGAGTGTAGTTGCTAAATTACAATAAATGACAATTAAAAGCAGAAAATGACTTCAACTCTTGGCCCTTTCCACAATCCTATTACCTGTACTGCTCAGCGGGTTTGGCGGGCGTTTCAATAAAGTAGGTTAAAACTGCAGAGGGAGACCAAGTACCGTCTACAGTAAGCATATTCAGATGCGTTTAGGGTGCAGTTATCATACAGAGATGAAAAAGCTGGCGCTAACGTGGAAAGTCGCACCACGTTAGTCTTCGTGCTAAAGGCAACAACAACAAAACTAACAGAAACGCAAATGTTAAGTAACGTTGTTGTCTTCTTCCAGTAAAAGAATTTTGAGACCGTTGGCAAGACATCGTTATTCTTCAACCAGCAGCTCTAATTTTATTATTATACGGTGTTCTATTCCAGAAGCTCGTTGCTTGTTTGAATATAAGTGCGAACTGGTTACACTTTATCTAGAAACGTTATTGTGGCCTATATTGGATTCTGACCGTCACCAAAATTATAATTAGACAGAGATATCACAGTATTTCCTGCAGTTTATCTCAGCTCTGTCTACTGAAACATATGTTGCCATATGTGCACTTATCAGTTCCGTCTATCAGCACAGCGATACAGCGCATTTTTTGCTATGTCACATTAAGCCGACACTTCGCCTGTTGTTACCGAGACAAGCGCTGTCGCCCAACGGCTGGTGGACAGGCATCTACTTTAGCGAGTTTATGTTAATGCCCGTCATTTGAGGCAGAGTGACACATATATATATATCTTAATTGTCTTAGGTTCTATGATTGCGACCTCACAGCATTCAGCTCTTGCCTCCACTTCTAAATTGTAGGAAATATATTTCCTCAGCCCAAAAGAAAGGCTGTTACATTAAATAAAAGCAGGAAACTGATTTTTGTGGCTGTCTGTTAAGTCTCAGTATATCAATACGTGGTCAATCTTCGCAATGGTTTTCTGTAACATTCTTAAGAAAATTTTCAGCATGTGCGCCTCCACTTAAGTGGCCACTCCACCTATCGTTCTATTAGATACTGTCAACAATATTCCATTTTTTAAGTCTACTAACATTATCAAAACCAACATGCTCTCAAAATTCTATACTTCAGCCGGAGTCTCCGAAATTTCGAAGGTTGAGCCAGCGTAATGCAGATATGCATTTCCTTTCTCTTTCTCCGTCTCGGTATCTTACACAAATCATGTAGATATAGTAATTTTATATCTACTTCATTTCGTCTCTTATTCGTAGCAGCACATTTTTTTCATTCTTCCTCTGCCCATATAGTTTATTTAACTCTTTAACATGTTTTATCTTGCATCCTGGAGTATTTATACAGATTACGGGATTAAATACGAAAAAAACATCTCACAGTTTTCAGTTAACTGTTTATGGACTATATGTTTCGTTCCTGATGGAATGACCTCCATATTCGCTACCACCCTGTCAGTCAAGTAATTACGAAGCGAGGTAGTCCAGTGTTTAAGGTACTGGAATGGAGTTTGGGAGGAGTGGATAAAAATTCTGGTAGAGCCATCTGCAGAGAGGTTTCTGATTGTTGGCACAAGTCACTAGTGTTAGTTTTCAATACCTGTGCCTGAAGACAGTCATGTTATATTTACTTTCCTGATTTGAGTAAGTGTAGTCCAACTCTGTCTCTAGTGGTAGTGTAGTTCCTTCCTATAACTATCTCTTTGCTGTCCTGCTTTATTATCTACAGACTCAAAATTAAAATTACAGGAGATCACGGGTGCCGTTCTGTATCTTCTCCATGTCATTCCGAACATTTCACTTGGAGTCAATACATACAATGCGGACAAAAGGCTGTATGGAAGTTCGTTATTGCGCCTCCCTTCCACGCACATCTGAATATGAGTCAGAATCTAGTGTATTAAATGAAGCTATATCTATAAATGAAATTCTGTTAGTTGTGTATATTCCGTCTTTCTCTAAGTTTTATATTTTAAAAACCGTTATTCAGATACTGACGACCCTAAAAGTCTTCTGTTGTCTTGACGTTTCTTCTAATTCACTACACTAACGCTGCATTTGACGTCTTTTGGCATTCACTGAGTCCAAATCAGCCTGTGCTGTTTTCTACAAAAAACGCAAGTAGTGTATCTAGATCACTAGTTGCTATGAAGACGAATCTAATTTTGCACACATTACGTAGATTTAATTGAGAGAACGTCCTTAATACTCGAAGAGCCTCTTTCTCTGGAGCTCTACGTTCTGGCGACTGTTTCACTATAAGAGGACACGGCGGCCGGCATTTTAATTAACGCTGTTTTTCGCCTCAGTCGGCTCCAGCAGCCGTAATGGTAATAGCGGACCGCCAGAATGACTCTGTGGCTCTCCGCTGGGAAAAGAATATGGCAACACCATTGGTCTAAATTGTGTCCCCAGCCTGAATGTTTCGCTTGTTTTAATGTCACACAAACATTCTTTCACTCACTTTTCACATCTATTTGTCTTTCTCGCAGTTATATACCGAGGAATCACATTACGCGTCTACATCATATGTCAGGTGTACTGAGATACGTAAGTACCTAAGTACTGGAAAGTTGCACAGGTCACACCATATTTAAGAAAAGTAGTAGGGGTAATCCACTAAATTATAGGCCCATATCATTAACGTCGATAAGCAGCAGGACTTTGGAATATACATTGTGGTCGAAAACTATGAATTACCTCGAGGAAAACGGTCTACTGACACACAGTCAACACAGATTTAGGAAACGTCGTCCTTATGAAACACAACTAGCTCTTAACTCACACGAAGTGTTGAGTGCCATTGACAAGGGATTTCAAATTGATTCCGTATTTCTAGATTTCCATAAGGCTTGTGACACTGTACCATACAAGCGGCTTGTAGTGAAAGTGCATGATTACGGAATATCGCCTGAGTTATGTGACTGGATTCGTGATTTTCTGTCAGATAGCTCACAGTTCGTAGTAACTGACGGAAAGTCTTGGTGTGAAAAAGAAATGATTTCTGGCGTTCCCCAGGGTAGTGTTAAAGTCTATTTGCTGTTCCTTATTTAGCCGGCCGGAGTGGCCGTGCCGTTCTAGGCGCTACAGTCTGGAACCGGGCGACTGCTACGGTCGCAGGTTCGAATCCTGCCTCGGGCATGGATGTGTGCGATGTCCTTAGGTTAGTTGGGTTTAATTAGTTCTAAGTTATAGGCGACTGATGACAGAAGTTAAGTCGCATAGTGCTCAGAGCCATTTGAACCATTTTGTTCCTTATTTATGTAAACGATTTAGGAGCCAATATGAGCAGTTGTCTTAGGTTGTTTGCAGATGAGGCTGTCGTTTATCGTCTAGTAAAGTCATCAGAAGATCAAAACAAATTGCTCAACGATTTAGAAAATATATCTGTATGGTGCAAAAATTGGCAGTTGACCCTTAAGAACGAAAAGTGTGAGGTGATCCACATGAGTGCTAAAAGAGACCCGTTAAACTTCGGTTGCACGATAAATCAGTCGAATCTTAAGGTTGTAAATTCAACTAAATTAGTAGGAATTACAATTACGAACAACTTAAGTAGGAAGAAACACACAGAAATTGTTGTGGGGAAGGCTAACTAAACACTGCGTTTTATTTGCAGAACACTTAGAAAATGCAGCAGATCTACACAAGAGACTGCCCACACTACGCTTGTCCGTCCTCTTTTAGAATACTGCTGCACGGTGATGCGTCCTTACCAGATAGGACTGACGGAGTACATCGAGAAAGTTCAAAGGAGGACAGCACGTTTTGTAGTATCGCAAAATACGGGAGAGAGTGTGACAGAAATGATACAGCATTTGGGGTGGAAATCATTAAAAGAAAGGTGTTTTCCGTTGCGGCGGAAACTTTTCACGAAATTTTAATCACCAGTTTTCTCCTCTGGAAGTGAAAATATTTTGTTGATACCGACCTACAGAGGGAGAAACGATCATCAAAATAAAATAAGGGCAATAAGAGCTCGCACGGGAAGACACAGACGTTCTTTTTCTCCGCGCGCTATACGAGATTGGAAGATAGAGGATTATTGTGAAGGTGGTTCGCAGAACCTATTGGCAGGCACTTAAATGTGATTTGCAGTGTGCAGAGTATCCATGTAGATGTAGATGAAGAATATGCGGACAGAGATCGTCAGTTATCAACGTCTGTTCGTGCTGAAGAAGTTACTACGTAAACAAAAATGTTTGGTACTAAGATAACCTCTGACCTACTGGAAGGGAATTTTCTGTCGTGCTTATACACTAAGGGCAGAAGTAGCTCTCTTTCTTTCTGAAGCATAGGGAGTAGTTGTAGATAGATTTTTTTTCTTTCCTTACAGGCGGGGTGAGTGGAGACTGGTGTTAGAGATTTGATGATGATGATGATGATGGTGATGATGATGTTGTTTGGTTTGTGGAGGGGCTCAACCGCACTGTTATCAGCGCCCGTACAAATTCCCAACCTTTGCTCAGTCCAATCTCGCCACTTCCTGGAATGATGATGAAATGATGAGGACAACACAAAGACCCAGTCATCTCGAAGCAGGCAAAAATCCCTAATCCTGCCGGGAATCGAACCCGAGAACCGTGCTCGTAGAGATTTGACCACGGAAGCACAGAAACAGCCGATTTTCTTCGATTTGGATGCTACCGTTTAAACTGTTATCAAGATGATGGGAGCTAGGTAAAATAATTTCACAATTGCGTGCATCCAGTTTATGACAGTTCAGAACCAAGGAGCTGAAACGTTCGTTCCTAAATAAAACTATCTCTTCGCTTTTATCATTGATAACCAATGTGCTACTACAATTAGAGCGTTGTTTATCAGCGTTCGACCATAGATTGGTTGTTTACCATACAGAGACATCTACATGTAATGATAACATTGGCGGACATAATTACAAGAAAAGCTCATAAAGTATTGCATCATCTATAGAAACATCACTCTGTATCTAACTTGTTAAAATCAGTTCTAGACGAATAGCTGTGTTATCACGTTTACAGAGAGATAACTATTGCGAGTATTAGTACCTCTAGAAATATATTTTCGATTAAATTTTGTTAATGTTTATCAATAAACAACCGAAATGTACTGTTAGCACTAATAAGTACTGAAAAATCAACATTGAGTCAGTAATCAACTGCGAAAGTTATTATTTTTCTTTATACTAAGGTCGTAAATAACGGGTAAATTAAGTCATTGCATTATTGCAGCAATGGATTTTGGTTAAAGTATTTCGTTTTTGTCATCAAATCGGGGACATTCCATAGCGGTACCGTCAGTGTGGCATGGCTGCAAGGAAAGGAGAGAAACTTTGTTAAGAGTAATAATTAAGACAAAGCACTAGGTGCAGTGTCAGGCGGACGTCAAAAAGCGGGACAGCCAGTGCTTCATGAGAACTCAAGAGCTGCTGACTGCCCACTGAGAATACGTCAGCTATACAGGGTGGTCCATTAATAATGACCGGGCCAAATTTCTCACGAAAAAGCATCAATAGAAAAAACTATAAAAAACGAAATTCGTCTAGCTTGAAGGGGGAAACCAGATGGCGCTATAGTTGACCTACTAGATGACGCTACCGTAGGTCAAACGGATATCAACTGCGATTTTTGAATAGGAACCCCCATTATTTATTACATGTTCGTGTGGTACGTAAAGAAATATGAATGTTTTAGTTGGACCACTTTCTTCGCTTTGTGATAGATGGCCCTGTAATAGTCACTAACGTATAAGTACGTGGTATCACCTAACATTCCGCCAGTGCGGACGGTATTTGCTTCGTGATACATTACCAGTGTTAAAATGGACCGTTTATCAATTGCGGAAAAGGCCGATATCGTGTTGATGTGTAGCTATTGTGATCAAAATGCCCAACGAGTTTGTGCTATGTATGCTGCTCGGTATCCTGGATGACATCATCCAAGTGCCCGGACCGTTCGCCGGATAGTTACGGTATTTAAGGAAACGGGAAGTGTTCAGCCACATGTGAAACGTCAACCACGACCTGCAACAAATGATGATGCCCAAGTAGGTGTTTCAGCTGCTGTCGTGGCTAATCTGCACATCAGTAGCAGACAAACTGCGCGAGAATCGTGAATCTCAAAGACGTCGTTTTTGCGAATGCTACATCAACATCGATTGCACCAGTACCATATTTCAGTGCTCCAAGAATTGCATGGCGACGACTTTGAACGTCGTGTACAGTTCTGCCACTGGGCACAAGAGAAATTACGGGACGATGACAGATTTTTCGCACGCGTTCTATTTAGTGACGAAGCGTCATTCACCAACAGTGGTAACGTAAACCGGCATAATATGAACTATTGGGCAACGGAAAATCCACGATAGCTGCGACAAGTGGAACATCAGCGACCTTGGCGGGTTAATGTATGCTGCGGCAGTGTGGGAGGAAGGATAATTCGCCCCCATTTTATCGATGGCAATCTTAATGGTGCAATGTATGCTGATTTCCTACGTAATGTTATACCGATGTTACTACAGGATATTTCACTGCAGGACAGAATGGCGATGTACTTCCAACATGATGGATGTCCGGCACATAGCTCGCGTGCGGTTGAAGCGGTATTGAATAGCATATTTCATGACAGGTCGATTGGTCGTCGAAGCACCATACCATGGCCCGAACGTTCACCGGATATGACGTCCCCGGATTTCTTCTGTGAGGAAAGTTTGCTATCGTGATCCACCGACAACGCCTGACAACATGCGTCAGCGCATTGTCAATCCATGTGCGAAAATTACGGAAGGCGAACTACTCGCTGTTGAGAGGAATGTCGTAACACGTATTGCCAAATGCATTGAGGTTGACGGATATCATTTTGAGCATTTATTGCATTAATGTGGTATTTGCAGGTAATCACGCTGTAACAGCATGCATTCTCAGAAATGATAAGTTCACAAAGGTACATGTATCACAATGGAACAACCGAAATAAAATATTCAAAAGTACCTACGTTCTGTATTTTCATTAAAAAAACCTACCTGTTACCAACTGTTCGTCAAAAATTGTGAGCCATATGTTTGTGACTATTACAGCGCCATCTATCACAAAGCGAAAAAATGGTCCAACTAAAACATTCATATTTCTTTACGTACTACACGAATATGTAGTAAAAATGGGGGTTCCTATTTAAAGAACGCAGTTGATATCCGTTTGTCTTATGGTAGCGCCGTCTAGCGCGCCAACGATAGCACCATCTGGTTTCCCCCTTCATGCTAGACAAGTTTCGTTCGTTGCAGTTTTTTCGTTTCACGCTTATTTCGTGAGATCAATGGACCACTCTGTATAATGGCTAAGTGAGGACCACACCCTTGGGACGCCATTGTGACTATCAGATGCTGGCACATAGCCGCAATGTTCGAGAACGTTCTACAATGTTTTGGAAGAATCTCAGTCCTAAGGAAGACTCCAAGAGCCAAGGAAAAAGGTTTATATCGGAGAAACGAGCACAGGAGTCGCAGAAAAACCGGTATTTACGCTGCTAGCATTGAGGACCAAAACCAGTGAACAGATACCAGTGCGTCTATCAGTGAGAAGTAGTAGTTTCCATACTCGAGTTGTCTGGAGCATCACTGTAGAGGGACACTTCTATGCAACTACAGGGCAAAAACACTGTACACATTCGAAGAACGACATCAAGGTTTCCAGTAAGTGTCCACAAAGAGTTATTATCTCGAGTTTTCTGTTATAGAGGAACAAACACTACAGTGTTTGTGTGTAACAGCAACGAATAATATTTGATGTTTTCTGTGTGTCAGAATATAGGAAGGAACAAGTGCTGTTTCACACAGAGCTGCACTTGTGGTTGCGGTATTTGACTGTGTGTTGTCGGAAGAAGTTACAAAGCAGAGCGCTCGTCTACGGAAGCGAAAAGCAGAACTCAGTAACTTGCTGTTTGCTGGAAACGCCTAAAGGACACAGCAGTGGGGTGTTCTCATTGATTTGCAAACATACAACTACTGTAAGTCACCTCACCAAATGAAGTTAAATTCCTGGGAAATTAAATTGTTCTAAAATTGAATCAGCCAAAATGGCATTCCTGGCTAAAAGAAGTCTGCTAGTATCAAACACAGACCTGAATTAGAGAAAGAAATTACTGGCATCGTACTTGCGGAGCACATCATTGAATGGTAGTGAAACGTGAAATGTGGGGAAACCGGAACAGAAGAGAATATAAGCATTTGAGATGTGGTGCCACAGACGATTGGTGACAATTAGGTGGACTATTAAGGTAAGAAATGACGGGGTTCTCCGCAGAGTCTGTGGGGAAAGTAATATATGGGAAATGGTGACAAGAAGAAGCGCAATGTGGTAGGCGCTCTGTTAAGACATCAGAGAATTATTTCCATGGCATGGGAGTCGTAGAAGATAAAAATTATAGAGGAAGAAAGAGATAGGAATGAATCCTGCAAATAATGAAGGCTTTGGTTACAATAGCTACTCTGAGATGAAAAGTTTGACACATGGGACGGCCCGCATCGAACGTGTCAGAAGATTGATGACAAAAAGAAAGTAATCTTTGAATATTTTTACCCTTACTCACATCCTACGAATCACAACTTCTCCTCTCCGTTTCAGAATCACCTTTGCGAAGCGTCCTAGATGACTTCCTCCCTCTCACTCTGTTAAAAGTGACCAGCAAACTTTGGCGCACATTTTTGTAAACGTCTTGATTACGCTTAGCAGGCCACCCTTTCGTCCAGCTTGATGATAGCACCTGCGACATGTCGCGACAAGTGTAATTATTAATTACTACTATATAACTCTTCTTCTCATCCAGATGTCTAGTTATATTTTTTATTTAGTGGTAATATGAGGAACCGGTTAATGAAACATTCAACCGATGAGTTGGTAGAGGCCCAGAGACTGTTCGATTTATTAGTGAAATTATTACTTGTTCCAAACTATTTCAGCTACTCTATGTTCCAGTAACATACAGTGTGCTAAATATAGCATTATCCGCTTCATACCGATACTCTGAGGTCACGGACGGGTGGTGCTAATAGTTAATCTGACAATATTAACAAGTGAGGTTCACCAAGGGCCACGGCTGTCTCCAACTTTCAACTCCTTACCACTGTAACCGCTCGCACACAACGGTAATCAAATTTAAAGAGGCATTGCCAGTAGGCAGTGTTCAAATGTTCAAATGTGTGTGAATTCTTATGGGACTTAACTGCTAAGGTCATCAGTTCCTAATCTTACACACTACTTAACCTAAATTATCCTAAGGACAAACCGCCGGGACCAACCGCACAGTCTACGACTGCAGCGCCCTAGACCGCTCGGCGAACCCCGCGCGGCTAGGCAGCGTTCAGTTTTAAATGCTGGGCACGGCTTAACCAGCGACATTAATATAAGACTCTTTCTGCAACAACGCTGCGCAGTTAACACATGAAAAATATCAAAAACTTAACTAACATTCTGACGTCTGAGGATATGACATCCCCTCAACGAGTCCATTGATGTTACGCGATTTGTTGTCTTCTGTTCCACACATGTATGGATCACAGCGCTGACCAGGCTGGTGCAATTTCTCTCATCACTTTGTCTCACTCACTATTTTACTAATGTGGGTGGCGCCTTCCTAGATTTTGCGTGACTGCACACCAAAATTTATACTGGTATTCTCAGCTGAAAACTTCGCTTGAGTCAAACAGTTTTGTCTGAAGAGTTCTAATAAATTCAAATCAGCAAACGTGGTACTGATGTTTCCAGTTTATTCACAATAGTTCACTGTGAGTGTCACTTTTCGCAACATCCAAAATGTAAGGAGTTTCCACTACCGATAAAACGCGTGGCGGGGTATCAACTCCGATCGCCGCATACACACCGTGTCTTGGCTAGCGCCGTGTCGTTTTTAACCGATCCTTGCGCCATTTATCATGGACTTGTCTGTCGACAGGATCTCACCACAGAGCTGTGCACAAACTGAACCCAAAATCTCACACAGTGATATTAGCCTACTGAGTGACCAATTCAGATGTCACTCGGCGTATGCGCCATTGCAGTCTGCACATAATGGCGATGCGTCTACTGTAATGGTGTCTTCCACTGATGAAGCACGGCTGCATTTATGGGGACACTTAAGCTCGCAGGACAACCGAGGTCACAGTTCTGACAGTCATCACCGATAGTTCCAAAATGAGCTGAAAAGAAGGGCATGCTGGTAACAACGCAACATACATCTGGACCGTTCCTCTTCCAACGAACTATAATATGCGAAAGTTGTGTGAACTATTTTCTGAAATATTTATTTCTACATTGACACTACTGCTCTGCAATTCATGGTTAAGTCTGTACCCGAGGGTTCATCGAACCAGCTTGAGACTATTTCTCTATCGTTCCATGCCAAAACAGTACAAGTGAAAGACGAACACTTAAATCTTCCCATGTGAGCTCTGATTTCTCTCATTTTATGACGATTATCATTTCTCCCTATGTAGATGGGCATTTGGAGGAGATAGGCGGTGACCGAGATTCCGTGAAACGATGTCGCCACAACGAAAAACGATTGCGACACCAACGCGTGTGACTTATCCATGAGTCTCTCTCTCCCCTGTTCGCCATAATTCAAAAGGGGCTTCCCTTCTCTGACATTTCTTGGCGTCTGCAGTCAATCCTACGTAGTAAGGATCCTATGCCGCATAGCAGTACTCTAGAAAAGGACGGACAAGTGTAGTATCGGCAGTGGCTTTAGTGGACCTGTTGTATCTCCTGTTTTGCCAGTGAAATGCACTCTTTGGCTAGCCTTTCCCACAACATTATTTAGGTCATTAAGTCAGTTTAAGCTATATATAATTGTTATTCCTGCGTATTTCGTTGAATTGACAGCATTTATATTTGTGTAATTTACAGTGTTTCAGAAATTTAACGGATTCCTTTTAGAACTCACATTTTTTGGGTCAGTGCCATTTTGTACACCAAACGGATATCGTATCTAAATCGTTTTACAGCTAGTTCTGATATTCTGATGGCTTTACTAGACAGTTAATGACGGCGTCATCAGCAAACAATCTATGAAGCGCTGTTCAGATATCCTCATAAAATATTTATTTTAGTTCAGGAACAGCAGAGTGCCTATAACTCTTTCTTGCAGAACGCCAGATATCACGTGCGTTGTACTCAACTTATTTACTATGAACTTTGCCCTTTCTGACACGAAATCACCATACAGCCACACAACAGAGACGCTAGTCCATAGACAGGCAGTCTGGTAAAATGGTTCAAATGGCTCTGAGCACTATGGGACTTAGCATCTGAGGTCATCAGTCCTCTAGAACATAGAACTACATAAACCTAACTAACCTAAGGACATCACACACATCCATGCCCGAGGCAGAATTCGAACCTGCGACCGTAGCGGTCGCGCGGTTCCAGACTGAAGCGCATAAAACCGCTCGGCCACAACGGCCGGCACAGTCTGGTCACACGCCTCTAATGATGAACGGTTTCAAAAGCATTCTGAAAATTTTTAAATATGGAGTCAATCTAAGATCTCCGTTTATAGAACTCATTGCTTCGTGTGAATAAAGAGCTAATTGCGTTGCACACGAACAATATTTTTTGAATCGGTGTTGACTGTTTGTCAACAGCTCGTTTTCTCCGAGGTAGTTGGTTATGTGCGGACGTACCATTGAGTACATGTTCCAAAATGCTACTGAAAATTGCGTCAGTCATATGGCTCTTTAATTCAGCGAGTTCCTTCTGATGCATTTCTTGGAAATTGTTGTGAATTGTGTTACTAACCGATCTTTAGTTACGGAGTTCTTCTATATGACTGCTAAGTGTGGAGTTACTATAGCAGCATACTCTTAAAGGAACCTAACTGTTATACAATCTGGAACGAAAGACTTGCTTTCAGTAAGTAATTTCAGCTCATCCACTACACCGAGGACATCTACTTCTAAGTTGCTTTTGTTGGCAGCAGTCCTTGATTCGTATTCTGGAATATTTACTTCGTCTTCTTTGGTGGCATAATTTCGAAAAACTATATTTAATAATGCAGTTGTAGTGGCGGTATCATCGATAATATCACCATTGGAGTCACGCAGTGAAGCTATTTGTTGCGTTTTGTCGCTGTTTCCTATGTATACGACCAGAATCTCTTTGGATTTTTGGTTAGATTTCGAGACAGAGTTCCGTTGTGGAAGCTGTTAAAAGCATCACCCACTAAAGTTAATTCAAAATATTTACCTTCAATAAAATATCACTTATCTTCAAGATTTTGTTTTCTTTTTGGCATGCTTCTTTCGTTGCTGCAGCAACTGCTTTCTGACCTCATTTGTTCACCACAGAATATCATTTTCGTATATTATTAAATCTTTTGGGGTAAATCTCTCAATTAGAATCGAAACAATTTCCTTGAATTTAAGCATCTGGTTCACACTTACATAGTTCAGAAGGAGTGGAGACTCTGTCTTAGGAGGGTATCAAGCGAATTTTTATCTCCTTCTCCGGTAGATATATTCTGTGTCCATTCTTGGTAAATTTGGATGTCATGGTATTCAGTGTCGCTACAATCACCTTGTGGTACTAATCCCTGTATCCGTAATGATATTCTCTAGCTGGCCAGAATTATTTCTTGCTAAGAGGTCAGGTGTGCTTTCACACCCATTTCCACTTCGGATGGCTTCTGAACTAAGTGCTCAAAATTATTTTCGGAGAATGCATACAGCACCATTTCGATCGCTGCTTTATGCCTACCACCGGCCTTGAATGTGAATTTTCGCCAAAATTCGCGTGCAGACTGAATTCACCCCTACGACAACTGTATGAGTTGGGTACCTGGTTAATACGTAACTCAATTTTTCTTCTTTCAACAATTGTATCATCTGAGTCAGGGTGTGGGTAAAGTTAATAATATATTCCGTTTGTCAAGTATATCTTCTGTCAGTAATAACTCACACGAAATATCTACTTCAGTTTCTCTACAAGGCAAATTACTTCTGAATTCATCTTCGGGTTCAGACAGCTTTTAGTGCCTATAACGATTTGAGCTTCAGTGCTTTCTACTAGCGCTTGGAGCTCTGGTGCTTTGCCGCTAGAGCTATGGTAATTTATTACTATAAATCCATGGCTCATACCTAGCTCAACATTCGACTAAGGAAAAGACCTAAGGTTGTTTCGTATAGGACAGTGTAAGAGTAGAGACCACACATGCGTTGGTGGCAGTTTTACGAGAAATTTTAGATAACTGTGACAATTGATACGGAGTTTGTCACTGTATACGACAAAATGGACAGTCAGCCGCGGAGTCGTTGATTCCGTACCACGTCGGGGAAAGCGCTTGAGTTGTACGTGGAACGCCCTGTATAACTGCGCAAACACGATATTTCACGAAACAGGGAAAACACAAACCATCTAATTTGTTATGCCGTCATGAAAGTTATTGCGTTGTAATGAATCACTCCTCACCGTTAATCAGAAACGTTGTCACCACGAAGTTTCATGAGGATGCTGACGATGATCGTACGGCATTCTTGGCCGGGACTCCCCGTCTGGGGAAGTTCGGCGGCCTGGTTTCAAGTCTTTTTAGTTGACTCTACCTTGGACGACTTGCGTGTCGATGGTGATGAACTGATGATGCGGACCACAAAAACGCCCAGTCCCCCAGCGAAGAAATATCCGACCCAGTCGGGAATCGAAACCGGGCCAGCTGAATAGCTGTCAGACTCTCTCACCACTCAGCTAAGGAGGCGAAGGGTTCTCTGAGGAATTTTAAAATAAGTAATGCATACATCGATTCATATTGATTTTTACAAATATTACATTGACACTAAACTGCAATAATTATAAATTCTCTACAGACTTACACTTACAAATGAAATATGAAGACGGATGGCGTACTTGCGAAATGATGATCCCCATATGTATGATATATGCTGCTGTTAATATCACAGGTCCAGCACCGAAGTTGTGTTTCCAAGAGAATACGAAAGAAGCAGGCGAACGACGGTAGAAAAGATGGAGGGGTCTTATAATCAGGGGAACGTTATGGTGTGATTCACTAGGGTCAATAACACATTTTCTATTATGACGCTCGTAATTTACTTATGTGGGCCATTCTTTAGCGAGGTAAGAGAGGAATAATACCATCGCATAGCATAAAATCTATTTTCGTTCACGTATCATTAAAAGGGTATTCAAAAGAAAACGAGACCGATGAAAGAAAAGTAAGTAAACTCTTAATCATTTCAAAGGTAACCACGGAAACTGTTAATGCATTTATTTCACTGTGAGAGAAGACGGTCAATATCTTCATACGCCAATATTTGTGACTGTCTACGGAGCAAGGTGTGCACCTCTTCGTCCGAAGGAAATCGACGGCGACGAAGTTCTTCAGGGTTCCAAATATATCAAAGATATGGCAATCGCTTGGGGAGAAATGGGGACTGTATGGGGGATGTGTAAGACCTCCGCGTCAAAGCTTCTACAGCGTAGACGCAACAATCTCGCCAACATATTGTCCCACTCAGTCGATAGCGCAAATGCCCGCGAAAGGTCCCTGTTTCGAGTTTCGTCGAGGTACACAGGTAAAATTCTGCCACTGACTTTCAAATCAGCATACACTCCGCTGCAGAGCAAAACTTCATTCTGCCAACAGTATTTAGGTTTACCCTGAATAATCAGGCATAAATCGATACTTCGGCTAACACAATGGTGACTCGATTTAACTCCACGATAGATACTAGATTGACTATATTATCCGGAACGCAAGTCTGAATAAAATTTCGAATCTTTTAAAAATAAGTAGGATCGAACTTCATGACAATATTATAGAAATGGACGGGGGCGTAGATGAAGATGACATGGGAGATATGATACTGCGAGAAGAATTTGACAGAGCAGTGAAAGACCTAAGTCGAAAAAGGCCTCGTGAGTAGACGACCTTCCGTCAGAACTAGTGCCAGCCTTGGGAGAACCATCCATGACAAAACACTTCAAACAGGTGTGCAAGGTGTATCAGACAGGCGAATTGCGCCCGGACTTCAAGAAGAACGTAATTATTCCAATTACAAAGTAAGCGGGTACTGATAGGTGTGAATATCACAGAATTATCACTTTAATAAATCGCAGTTGCAGAATACTAACACGAATTCTTTAGAGAAGAAGTGGTAGAAGCCGACTTCGTGGAAGATCAGTTTGGATTCTGGAGAAATGTAAGAACACGTGTAGCAATACTAACCTTACGATTTATCTAAGAAGATAGGTTAAGCAACGTTCATAGGATTTGTAGACTTAGAGAGAGCTTTTGACAGTGTTGACTGGAATTTTCTCTTTGAAATTTTGAAGACAGCAAGGATAAAATACAGGGAACGAACGGCAATTTGCAAAAAATGGCTCTGAGCACTATGGGACTTAACATCTGAGGTCATCAGTCACCTAGAACTTAGAAATACTTAAACCTAACTAACCTAAGGACATCGCACACATCCATGCCCGAGGAATGATTCGAACCTGCGACTGTAGCAGTCGCGCGGTTCCGGACTGAAGTGCCTAGAACCGCTTGGCCGCCGCGACCGGCGGCAATTTACAACTTGGACAGAAACCAGACGGCAGATATGAGAGTGGAGGGGCATGAAAGGAAAGCAGTGGTTGAGAAGGGAGAGAGACAGCATTGTAGACAATCCACGATGTAATTCAATACGTATATTGAACAAGCACTAAAGGAATATGAAGAAAAATTTGGAGTAATAATTAAAGTTTAGTGAGGAGAAATAAGAACATTGTGGTAATTCTGTCAGAGACGGCAAAGGGCTTGGATGAACACATGAACGAAATGGACAGTGTCTTGAAAATAAGATGAGCATCAACAAAGGCAAAACAAGGGAAATGAAATTTATTCGATTAAAGGCAAAAGATGCTGAGGGAATTAGATTAGGAAATGAGACATTTAAAGTAGTAGATGAGTTTTGTTATTTGGGCAGCAAAATAAACTGACGATTGCCGAAGTACAGAGGATATAAAAAATAGCCTGGTAGTTGCAAGAAAAGCGTTCTTGAAGAAGAAAAATTTGTCAACGCCGAATATAGATTTAAGTGGTGGAAAATCTTTTCTCAAATTATTTTTATGATGTGTAGCCATGTATGAAAGTAAAACATGGACGATAAACTATTTACCCAAGAAGAGAGTAAATGCTTTTGAAATGGGGACCACTAATAAAGAGGTACTGAATAGAATTGTGAAAAAAGAGACATGTGGCAAACCTGACTAGAAGGAGGGATCTGCTGATAGAACATATGCTGATACATCAGTGGATCTCCAATTTGGTGTTGGCGTAGAGTGAGGGTGGTAAAAATTGTAGGAAACAAAGAGATGATTAGAGTAAGCAGATTCAGAAGGATGTAAACTGCAGTAGCTATTCGGAGATGAAGAGGCTTCCACGGGATAGAGCAGTGATACAGTAGCATGGAGAGCTGCATCAAACCCGTCTTCGGACGAAAGTGCACAACAGTAACAGGAATTATGTTAGGGTTAGCTGTGTCCACAAGATTAAATGACTCAGCTTTTGACTTCCCAACACGTTAGTATCTTCAGTTACCATGCTCACTGTAAAATAATTGCAGATCTAGCTTCAAGCAGAAGGCGAAGTTCAGTAGGTGATAAAATAGGCTCAATTCTTTCTGGAAAACTCTACAGAGCAATTTCGTTTTATAAAGATTTCCGTTAAGTTTACTGTTCGTTGAATTCCACTGAACTCTGCTTTAAATTTCACCGAGACAATAAATTAGTCTATCGATTCAAGAAATCGTGGATTTGAAATTAACACCTGTCGTTTTAGAACATCTTCACATTTCGTTCTCTTCCAACTTCACTTTTACCAGCAAAACTGGTTGTACTTTATCGGCACAGTTGTTCTCAGTCAACCTAATAACCTGGAAAACTGTGGATTTGAAACAAATACTTGCTGCTATCAATTATTTTTTATGATTCACGTTGCTCAATCACACTATCATCGGAAGTATCTTTAACAGCTTATGGCCACATCAGTATTTGTTGTTAATATATCAAGTTTTGCACAGACAAATTCCTTCGGGATTTTCAGAACGTCACTTTTTTAAAGATGTCCGTTTCTATCTCAACTGTCAACCTTGTAAGTGCTCTAGGTGTGCGGTATCCACAAAATGATATTTTTATTTTTTGTTTTTTCAGATAATGTCCGAAGTTATAAAGATTGGTGGGAATTTCTTCAGAAGTTGTGGAATATTTGGAGCAATTTTCACATACATTTATAAATAGAAATGTTTTATCTGGGGCTGTTTTATCTTGAGCTCTTTCATCTCATCCCCCTACTAAACTTATGTTAAATCTACTCCTACAGGAGCTAGTTACACAACATACGCTAAGTCATATGTTCTTGACGTTTGTAAAAGATATCTCACGTGGTCTTAGTGCACGACTGCGGTTACAACTTTATGGATTCCAGCTCAGTTTCTTCATTTGCTCGTGAGAATCTGTCAAACGTACCCCGAAAGATGGACAGGAGAAGAGGTTGTGCTTTGTGGTCAGTTCGTCTAACTGTTTACAGTCAATTTGGTTTTCTGTTTCAGGATCGAGGGAAAACACATTATCTATACTGAACGGGTGAAAATTATCGTCGTTTGTTACAAGATTACAAAATTAGAACAAAAGTGTGGCTGTTGTAATAGATACATCAGCGGCTTCCGTGACGATACCGTACCTGCAGCGAAGCTGGATTACGTGACTTTGAACAACGTTTGTAGAAAATTCATCTCGTGCAAGCTGTCCTCATACACAAAACCATCGTAATACTGGTGCTACTTGGAATTTTATCATCGTCAGTGAATCAACGGTATATTTTGAGTCTCCTTCCATTTACTTACAACTTCTGAATTTGTCGTTTCATGGTCAGATTCCTATTTCTCGAACTGGTATACTTCCATTATTGTTACAGCTTTGTATTACGGTGACAGAAACATGTAGCAGTTCTTGTTTTTGTGGTCTTCAGTTCTGAGACAGGTTTGATGCAGCTCTCCATGCTACTCTATCCTGTGCAAGCTTCTTCATCTCCCAGTACTTACTGCAACCTACATCCTTCTGAATCTGCTTAGTGTATTCATCTCTTGGTCTCCCTCTACGATTTTTACCCTCCAAACTGCCCTCCAATGCTAAATTTGTGATCCCCTGATGCCTCAGAACATGTCCCACCAACCGATCCCTTCTTCTAGTCAAGTTGTGCCACAAGCCTCTCTTCTCCCCAATTCTATTCAATACCTCCTCATTAGTTATGTGATCTACCCATCTAATCTTCAGCATCCTTTTGTAGCACCACATTCCGAAAGCTTCTATTCTCTTCTTGTCCAAACTATTTATCGTCCACGTTTCACTTCCATACATGGCTACACTCCATACAAATACTTTCAGAAATGACTTCCTGACACTTAAATCAATACTCGATGTAAACAAATTTCTCTTCTTCAGAAACGCTTTCCTTGCCATTGCCAGTCTACATTTTATATCCTCTCTACTTCGACCATCATCAGTTATTTTTCTCCCCAAATAGAAAAACTCCTTTACTACTTTAAGTGTCTCATTTACTAATCTAATTCCCTGAGCATCACCCGACTTAATTAGACTACATTCCATTATCCTCGTTTTGCTTTTGTTGATGTTCATCTTATATCGTCCTCTCAAGACACTGTCTATTCCGTTCAACTGCTCTTCCAAGTCCCTTGCTGTCTCTGACAGAATTACAATGTCATCGGCGAACCTCAAAGTTTTTATTTCTTCTCCATGAATTTTAATGCCTACTCCGAACTTTTCTTTTGTTTCCTTTACCGCTTGCTCAATTTACAGATTGAATAACATCGGGGAGAGGCTACAACCCTGTCTCACTCCCTTCCCAACCACTGCTTCCCTTCCGTGCCCCTCGACTCTTACAACTACCATCTGGTTTCTGTACAAATTGTAAATAGCCTTTCGCTCCCTGTATTTTACCCCTGCCACCTTTAGAATTCGAAAGAGAGTATTCCAGTCAACATTGTCAAAAGCTTTCTCCAAGTCTACAAATGCTAGAAACGTAGGTTTGCCTTTTCTTAATCTTTCTTCTAAGGTAAGTCGTAAGGTCAGTATTGCCTCACGTGTTCCAACATTTCTACGGAATCCAAACTGATCTTCGCCGAGGTCGGCTTTTACCAGTTTTTCCATTCGTCTGTAAAGAATTCGTGTTAGTACTTTGCAGGCGTGGCTTATTAAACTGATAGTTCGGTAATTTTCGTATCTGTCAACACTTGCTTTCCTTGGGATTGGAATTATTCTATTCTTCTTGAAGTCTGAGGGTATTTCGCCTGTCTCGTACATCTTGCTCACCAGATGGTAGAGTTTTGTCAGGACTGGCTCTCCCAAGGCCGTCAGTAGTTCTAATGGAATGTTGTCTACTCCCGGGGCCTTGTTTCGACTCAGGTCTTTCAGTGCTCTGTCAAACTCTTCACGCAGTTACGTATCTCCCATTTCATCTTCACCTACATCCTCTTCCATTTCTATAATATTGTCCTCAAGTACATGGCCATTGTGTATACCCTCTATATACTCCTTCCACCTTTCTGCTTTCCCTTCTTTGCTTAAAACTGGGTTCCCATCTGAGATCTTGATATTCATACAAGTGGCTCTCTTTTCTCGAAAGGCCTCTTTAATTTTCCTATAGGCAGTATCTATCTTGCCCCTAGTGAGATAAGCCTCTAAATCCTTACATTTGTCCTCTAGCCATCCCTGCTTAGCCATTTTGCACTTCCTGTCGATCTCATTTTTGAGACGTTTGTATTCCTTTTTGAATGCTTCACTTACTGCATATCTGTATTATCTCCTTTCATCAATTAAATTCAATATTTCTTCTGTTACCCAAGGATTTCTACTAGCCCTCGTCTTTTTACTTGCTTGATCCTCTGCTGCCTTCACTACTTCATCCCTCAGAGCTACCCATTCTTCTTCTACTGTATTTCTTTCCCTCATTCCTGTCAATTGTTCCCTTATGCTCTCCCTGAAACTCTGTACAACCTCTGGTTCTTTCAGTTTATCCAGGTCCCACCTCCTTAAATTCCCACCTTTTTGCAGTTTCTTCGGTTTTAATCTACAGTTCATAACCAATAGATTGTGGTGAGAGTCCACATCTGCCCCTGGAAATGTCTTACAATTTAAAACCTGGTTCCAAAATCTCTGTCTTACCATTATATAATCTATCTGATACCTACTAGTATCTCCAGGATTCTTCCACGTGTACAACCTTCTTTTATGATTCTTGAACCAAGTGTTAGCTATGATTAAGGTATGCTCTGTAAAAAATTTTACCAGACGGCTTCCTCTTTCATTTCTTAACCCCAATCCATATTCACCTACTATGTTTCCTTCTCTCCTTTTTCCTACCCTCGAATTCCAGTCACCCAAGACTTAAACTTTCGTCTCCCTTCACTACCTGAATTATTTCTTTTATCTCATCGTACATTTCATAAATTTCTTCATCCTCTGCAGAGCTAGTTGTCATATAAACTTGTACTATTGTAGTAGGCATTGGCTTCGTGTCTATCTTAGCCACAATAATGCGTTCACTTTGCTGTTTGTAGTAACTTACCCGCACTCCTATTTTTTATTCATTATTAAACCTACTCCTCCACTACCCCTATTTGATTTTGTATTTATAACCCTGTAATCACCTGACCAAAAGTCTTGTTCCTCCTACCACCGAACGTCACTAATTCCCACTAATCTATCTTTAGCCTATCCATTTCCCTTTTTAAATTTTCTAACCGACCTGTCCGATTAAGGGATCTGACATTCCACGCTCCGATCCGTAGAACGCGTTTTCTTTCTCCTGATAACGACGTCCTCCTGGGTAGTCCCCGCCCGGAGATCCGAATGGGGGACTATTTTACCTCCGGAATATTTTACCCAAGAGGACGCCATCAATATTTAACCATACAGTAAAGCTGCATGCCCTCGGGAAAAATTACGGCTGTAGTTTCCCCTTGCTTTCGGCCGTTCGCAGTACGAGCACAGCAAGGCCGTTTTGATTAGTGTTTCAAGGCCAGATCAGTCAATCATCCAGACTGTTGCCCCTGCAACTACTGAAAAGGCTGCTGCCTCTCTTCAGGAACCACACGTTTGTCTGCCCTCTCAACAGATACCCCTCCGTTGTGGTTGCACCTACGGTACGGCCATCTGTATCACTGAGGCATGTAGCAGTACACTAACATAAAAAAGGCTATTAATGCACACAATTATTATATTTGTAAACGCAAACTTACAATACAGTGAAGTGTTACGTCTGTAGCTTTGCGGGCCCCTGCCGATCAGTAGTGTGAAACTCACTGGGCTCTTTTGGACGCCAAGCAATGATTTCTATTTCTACTGCTACATCGCCAGGAAAATATTCCTGCGAATGACAACGTTCGTTGTATTGGCAGACATGAGATGCTCGTTTCTAAGTGTCACAGCTCTTTGAAAATAAATCTAGCCGTCTGTATAATGAATTTATGAATTTTTTTGAGTATTTAACAGCAGGAACAAGCAATTAAGATTGGTTCTTGACACTGTAGTGGGGCGAACAATACGCTTTAGTTTTCACAAAAAACATGTTGAAGTCTCCTTTCCAGGTTAATCTATCGTGATAGATTTTTGTTCAATGTCGGCACATTGATGCATAGCGTTGGAAATTTTGAACCCAACACTCACATCAGGAGAAATACTGTTAGTTAATGAGATTCTATAACGCCAGACCTATTCTTTGAGTTTCAGGCATGTTTACGGTGCTCTGCGTGTTCTCCAGTTGGTTCATTACTCCATCCAGTTTCGTGGTGGTGCGCAGAATATTACATACAGTGCTTATTTGTAAGCTGCCTACACGTTCTGACATCACCGGAAATCTTCTGCGTCTAGGTCTACAACATAATTCCGAAAGACACTCTTACAAAGCTGCAGCCATCGATTTTCTGGTTTGCCGTCACCAGTACTACTGTTTGTCCTCTCACTCGTAGCCTGTAACTGTGCGTGCATTTGTGTCAACATGAATGTCTTTATTTTGCCGTGAAACATCTATCGAGAAATATATGCGCGATGTTATTAGCGTAATTAGGTCTGGGACTGCCCTCGCTGTTTGGCATACCTTCATCATGCTACAAAAACTACTTTCCCGTGCCCTTCCGTTACTGGTGTTGCATTCGTTCCCTCTACTCCTCCTAATCCTCACCTAATGTAAGCATAGCAAGCAAACAGTTGCTTTATTGTTGTCACATTACACACACAAACACGATGACCTTCCCTGATCTCTGATATTTCAACAATGAAGTGCCCATATTCGACGAAGAAGAACTATTTCGAGCGCCGGTTAACGGTAATATTCGCAGAATATAAACAGCCTTCAGTTCGTCAGACGGAAGTAGAGGCCACTAGCGAAAATACAAAATAATGTATCTTGTTTTATCTCAGATTATCCGAGCTGTTTTGTGAACTGCACCGCTAAATAAATATATGAAGAACTGTAAGCCCTTCAAAATAGTACTTTCCTAATTCGCATACATTAAAATTCGTCTCTCGTATTTAATTTAGCAGTCTATGCCTTTCAGATAATTGGTATGTGAAAGCGTTATTAATATTTCCGTTATTCAAAACGACTGACCAAGTTTGGCGCAGATATAACTAACTGACTTTTCTGTGGCTTCGTCCGCATTTCGTGGTCGTGCGGTAGCGTTCTCGCTTCCCACGCCCGGGTTCCCGGGTTCGATTCCCGGCGGGGTCAGGGATTTTCTCTGCCTCGTGATGACTGGGTGTTGTGTGCTGTCCTTAGGTTAGTTAGGTTTAAGTAGTTCTAAGTTCTAGGGGACTGATGACCATAGATTTTAAGTCCCATAGTGCTCAGAGCCATTTGAACCATTTTTTTCTGTGGCTTCCTTATCCGTCAATGCATCGCTTAATTTAAATAGAAAAGTAAATATAAAGCATCGACTATATCACAAACACGGTAAAATATTTATTTGTGAATTGTTACGGTTTTTGTATACTTCACATCACGAGATGTAATATAAAACAATATTTAATAGAGAAAAAATTGCAACGCTAAACCGAAACAAAATGCCTGAACAAAATATAAACTTAATAACTGCCGTTACCTGTACTGTATCTGGCTGGAAATGTATTGCAGAAGTAATCATGCAGTAACAAATTCTCCCACTGCACAACAGCTGCCGCATTTCATGGAACTTCACATCAACCGCACGCAGTGGCACTTTGTCGGGTGACTGAATGATAACTGCGGAACTCCAGGGCGTAACTAGAGCGTTGCTATTAACTCATTAAAAGTGTTTGATTATGAAAGTAATTATCGTGTTGTGAGTCTCCGTACCAGTTTTCCAAAATTCTTTGTAAACACCGTCACTTCCTTTCACGGGCTATTAGACTGCCATCGCTGTTCATAAGCTAGCCACTAGAAGCAACAGTGTCAAGGGCCTTTAACAGAACGGAGACCAGGTTTCATGGGTAAAAAGGAAACCCGACCTTTCCTTCGTTGCTGGAAATGTTAACTTCATCCATACCCGTCCGCAATCTACCTTTTTGTGGCGCTCAAAGACCACAAGGAATTCAGTTATGGTGGTAATTGTAGCCTTTCTGCGTTTCCCTGAACATGCCATCGTTTACGTTGTGATAAATTACCTACTATAATTACCCTTGATGACCTCTAGTACTTCACAGCAGCCCTTGCAAAACAACATAGAGGAATCTAATCACGAAGTTTTCTCCTCTACATAATGATTCATTTTGATTTTGCTCTAGTGTGCGAAATCCTGCAAGGTCATCTGCAGCTGACCTGAACGTGAAAATTTCCAATGCCACCTGCTCATCCTGATCACTGAACGGCCGTCGTTACTCTACCAGTAGATGGATTGCCTTCTGGGCCGCTACAAAACAGCTATGGATTCATTACTCTTGGGGTGGATTGCAATTGTACTACCATCTACCCACTCTCAGACGCTGTATCGGTCTATGAACATAGCTACAAGGGCTATTCGTTTATTAGCGTTAAGGTGGTCGCGAAATGGAAACCACAGTGAAAATCCGACGAAGCTTTGCACAGATATGTTAGGCGGAGTTTATAGTACACAAGTTGATCGCGTCACGTTGGTCATTCCACTTTTGAGCCAACATTTAGCACGCAAAGGTGCATAGAAAGTCGGATTTCTTGCAACCCGTACAGGGCGGAGAAAAACTGAGTCACAAAATTTTAACCCTGAATACCTGATTCCAGTAGCAACCAAAATTACTAATGTTGTGTAGGTCGACAACGCACCATTTTTAAACGACGGAAACTTGGCGCCATGCGATCCGATTGGCCGTGGGATTGCACTGTTCCTTTCGTCGGTTGACGGGCAGCGCTATGGTTGTCGGTTCACACATACAAACGTCTGTCGCCCCGTCACTGCCCCAACGTGATACGCACACGTGTCGTATAGGGCTTGCTGTTGGTCTCCTCCTCACGTCAGAGGCACTCACACAATCTTCGCTTCGGAGTATACACATCATCTGCGATTTAGTCATACACCAAGCGCGGTGGTACAGTATTCGTTTGAAGAACAACAAGATATCGTTTTTTTTTTATGGTCTAGCCGACGGTAATGCGCATGAACCTCGACGGTTGTATGAGGAACGGTACCCAGCTAGGTGCTGCCCATACCCGTAAACGCTTACAGCAATTCACTTGGCGAAACACGCTCGCTAGCGGGATATCTTGGTGATGCCGGGACACCTCGATCAAGACGGGATGCTGTAATTGAAGAGGCTGTTCTCCAACGGCTAGATGAAGCACCTACGACAAGTATTCGAGCGGTTGAACACGACATAGGGGTCACTCATCGATTAGTCTGGGAGGTTTTAAGGAATGACTGCCAGCATCCATTTACTTTCCACCCCGTCCAAGACCTACATCTTGTGGCGGAGTATGAACACAGGATAGGGTTTTGCCGGTGGTTTCTGCGACGTGTTACACGAGATCCCCACTTCCCCACCATTCTGGTGTTTACCGACGAGTGCACCTTCCATCGGGATGGCCTTTACAACACTCGAAACGTTCCTCACTGGGCAAGAGGAAATCTTCACTTCACGTACGTCCACGGACAACAGGAACGATTTTCGGTCAACATTTGGGCAAGCATTGTGGGTGACCATCGGATTGGGCCGGTCCGTCTTCCTCCTCGACTTGCCGGGGAAAATTACCTTATTACCTTCACTTTTTGCAATAAACTCTACCTGGCCTGCTGGAAGATGTTACCATGGACATACTACTACGCTTGTGGTTGCTGCTGGTGGGGCGCCAGCACAAAACAGTCGTGCTGGGAGTGGATATTTAAATGAACTCTTCGACGGCCGGGTAATTGGTAGAGGTGCTTGTAGGTCTTGACCCCTGCGATCACCAGACCTCACGCCACCGGACTTTTTCCTGCGTGGATTTTTCAACGCTCTAGTTCACACACCCCGACGCGAACCACCTAGAAACGAAGATGAATTAATGGATCGCATTCATCATGCTGCCAATCACATTAAGGCAATGCGAGGAATCTATGCAAGAGTTTGGCAAAACACCGTTCGACGTTACCAAACTTGTGTCGCGTCAGAGGCTCCCCAGTTCGATCACCTGCTTTAAATAAACAGTGTTCTGGCTACAATAAAGGCCCTTTTCGGGACCGACACAATATGTAAAAGACTTTCTGTACGCGAACTAACAGCTGCTGACTGGTTTGCTCCCTGAATGTCTTAACATAAAACTACAATGGATGTGTCGGGGCAACGGCGGATTCGCTCCAGGCCCGCAGAGTGGAAGGCTGGCGCGCTACCACCGAGCGTGCGGGCTGCCTTGGATACATCGCGATCTCCGGCAGGCAAAGCACTGGCGTTCGTGCGTTGTATAGAGCATCCGGCAACAGGGCAATCCTGCGACCGATCGGAACGCGTGGTACCAAGATTCTGAAGTTTAAAAATTGTGCGTTGTCGACCTACACAACATCAGTAATTTTGGTTCCTACTGGCATGAGCTATCCAGTGTTAAAATTTAGCCAGACAATTTTTCTGCACTCTGTATATCGTAAATTTCGGCTGCACACTGGAAGTGGCAATGAAGACTCTTCTGCAGCAGTTTTGGTGGGAAATGTTTGATAACCCAACATACTACCAGGAATTGGCTCCCTCTGAATTTCATCTCTGCTCACATGAAGAGAACATTTTGGCACAGACAACGTAGAAAATTCAATCAAAACACATGCGACTGTCTTCTGTGTCGAGGGTGCAACGCTATAACAGATATCTTAAGTCGAAGCGATGTGAGGATAACTAGCCGGAAGATGTAACAAACTGTTGCAAATAAAACATTTTTGACTATCAGATAACATTTCACGACCGATCAGACCCTAATAAACGATTAGCCAACGTAGTTAGACCAGTTAACTTTGCCGAGCGACCATTTGGTTCTTGCCTATCGACCATTAATTTATGTTGCAAGTAAATTATGACAAGAAGAATGTCCCCTTAGAGAATATTGGTAACCGTTTTCCAGAAGGTAGCGTCTGATTTTGAGGGATAGTAAAATAACATGCCATTGAAAGAGAATGTCTAAATGACGAAATGTTTATTTTGCAATGCAATTAAACCTACGCCGATAAGCAAGTTGTAGAGCGTGACACAGGAGCAAGGTAGACTTACAGCCACCTCAACTCTTCATATTACCACAGAGCATCATGACGGAGCATTACTACAGAGTGTCATGACGGATACAGGGATTAGTGAACACAACGTCATTGTAGCGAGTCTCAGAACCATATCAACCAAAATCACTAAAAATAAACGCAAAATATATCTATTTAAAACAGCAGATAAAAATTCGCTTGATGCCTTCCTAAGAGAGAGTCTCCATTCTTTGCAAGCTAATTGTGTAAGTGTAGACCAGATATGGCTCAAATTCAAAGGTACAGTATCGAAAACAATAGATAGATTCATACCGCATAAGTTATCAAGAGACGGGACTCATCCACCATGGTACACAAAACACGTTAGAACACTGCTGCAGAAGCAACGAAAAAAGCATGCCACATTCAGAAGAACGCAAATTCCCCAAGACTGGCTAAGTTCCACGGAAGCTCGAAATTTAGTGCGGGCGTCAATGCGAGATACTTTTAATAGTTTTCACATATTGTCTCAAAATATGGTAGAAAACCCAAAGAGATTCTGGTAGTATGTAAAGTACACCAGTTGCAAGAAACAGTCAATACCGTCACTGCGCGATAGCGATGGAAATGTTACCGATGATGGTGCCACTAAAGCGGAATTACTAAATACAGTTTTCCGTAGTTCCTTCACGAAAAAAGACGAAGTAAACATTCCAGAATTCGAAACCAGAACAGCTGTTAGCAGGAGTGACATAAAAGTAGCTATCTTAGGTGTTGCGAAACAACTCAACTCACTTAAGAAAGGTGAGTTTTCCGGTTTAGATGGTATACCAATAGGTTCCTTTCAGAGTATGCTGACAAAATAGCGCCTTTCTTAGCAATCATATACAACCGCTCACTTAACGAAAGGCCTGTTTCTAAAGACTGGAAAGTAGCACAGGTCACACCAATATTCAAGAAAGGAAATAGGAGTAACCCATTGAATTACAGACCCATATCACTGACCTCAATTTGCAGTAGGATTTTGGAGCATATGCTGTACTCGAACATAATGAATCACCTTGAAGAAAATGATTTATTGGTACATAACCAACACGGATTCAGGAAGTGTCGTTCTTGTGCAACACAGCTAGCTCTTTATTCCCATGAAGTAATGAATGCTGTCGACAAGGCATCTCAGATCGATTCTATATTCCTAAATTTCCAGAACGCTTTCGATACGGTTCCTCACAAGCGACTATTAATCAAATTGGGTACATATGGAGTATCGTCTCAGTTGTGTGACTGGATTCGTGATTTCCTCTCATAGAGGTCACAGTTCGTAGTAATAGACGGCAAATCATCGAGTAGAACAGAAGTGATATCTGGCGTTCCGCAGGGTAGTGTCATAGGACCTCTGCTGTTCCTAATTTACATAAATGATCTAGGTGATAATCTGAGCAGCCCCCTTAGATTGTTTGCATATGACACTGTAATTTACCATCTAGTAAAATCACCAGACGATCAATTCCAATTACAAAATGACGAGAGAGAATTTCTGTATGGTGCGAAAGGTGGCAATTGACACTAAGCAAAGAAAAGTGCGAGGTCATCCACATGGGTACTAAAAGAAATCCAATAAATTTTGGGTATACGATAAATCGCACAAATCTGAGGGCTGTCAATTCGACTAAATACCTAGGAATTACAATTACGATCAACTTAAATTGGAAAGACCACATAGATAATATTGTGAGGAAGGCGAAACAAAAACTGTGCTTTGTTGGCAGAACACTTAGAAGATGCGACAAACCCACTAAAGAGGCAGCCTACATTACACTTGTCCGTCCTCTGTTGGAATACTGCTGAGTGGTATGGGATCCTTACCAGGCAGGATTGACGGAGGACATCGAAAAAGTGCAAAGAAGGGCAGCTCGTTTTGTACTATCGCGTAACTGGGGTGAGAGTGTCACTGATACGATAGGCGAGTATGGGAGGCAGTCACTGAAACAAAGGCGGCTTTCTTTGCGGCGAGATCTATTTGTTAAATTTCAATCACCATCTTTCTCTTCAGAATGCGAAAATATTTTGTTGGCACTCACCTACGTAGGGAGAAATGACCATCACAATAAAATAAGAGAAATCAGAGCTCAAACGGAAAAATTTAGGTGTTCCTTTGGACATGCGCCATTCGAGAGTGGAATGGTAGAGAAGTAGTATGAAAATGGTTCGATGAACCCTCTGCCCGCCACTTAAATGTGAATTGCAGAGTAACCTTGTAGATGTAGCATCATGGACAGATTGTGATTTTAGTAGCATTTATAAGGGTAAGTTTTCTTTCAACGAATAATTTAAAAAAAAGTAATAATAATTTTTGAGGTATGACTGTCAGGTGGATTCTCATCCTGCGTGGTGGCCACCTTAAATAGGTACCATGCATACTCAATTGCATTCATGTCTGGGGACTGTGCTGCTCATTCCATTCGGTTGCTGTTGCATCATTGAAGATACTGAGACACTTCTAGAGTACGGCGTTTTCTTGCATTGTCAGCGACTCATGTCTGCTGGGCCTTTCAATCTTGGAGGTATCGGGTACCGGTCAAATTGCCGTATATGGGAAATAGAGGGGGCTGCCGACCCAACGTTACTGCTGTCCAGAACGTTACACTTCCAACTCCAAAAGAGCCCAATCCTTTGATTGCGTCGGTTCCGTTGGTGCCGCGCGGGATTAGCCGATCGGTCTTGGGTGCTGCAGTCACAGACTGTGCGGCTGGTCCCGGCGGAGGTTCGAGTCCTCCCTCGGGCATGGGTGTGGGTTGTTTGTCCTTAGGATAATTTAGGTTAAGTAGGGTGTAAGCTTAGGGACTGATGACCTTAGCAGTTAAGTCCCATAGGGTTTCACACACATTTGAACATTTTTTTTTCCGTTGGTTCCAAGCAAAATCTCTCATAGGTCTTCTGGAAGGAGCACTCTGATGTCATCTTTTACACACTCTTTGGCCTGAGATACGAATCCCTATTACCCGGGAGAAGTCATTTCCAGTATTTCTGATGTTGGGCGCCTGCGAGCCGACAGATGGAGGAAACGATCTTTCATTGGTGTTGTCATACGAGAATGGCCACTGTGAGACCTATCGTTCATATTTTCCATCTCTCTGTACTTTCTCCACACCTTAGACACACCACATTGTGTGACATGTAACAGATTGGTAACATCTTCCTGCATATGGCCTGCTGCAAGTAAATGGTTCCAAAGGCTCTGAGCTCTATGGGACTTAATATCTGAGGTCATCACTCCACTAGAACTTATAACTACTTAAACCTAACTAACCTAAGGACATCACACACATCCATGGCCGAGCCAGGATTCGAACCTGCGGCCGTAGCAGTCGCGCGGTTCCGGACTGAAGCGCCTAGAACCGCTCGGCCATCGCGGCCGGCTGCTGCAAATAAAGCCACTATCCCGACTCTGTGCAAAGTTTTGTATACCTCTACGCGGCATGTTACTGCGATGCTGTACACAAACTGCATGAAGCCAATGTTGACAGTGGTCAGCTCGCGGTGTGCCGCTGCGGCAGCGATATGTTTACATCACTGGGGAACAGCCACAAAACAAGCCAGTACTAAACATCGTCCAGTGTATGAGCTCTAACTGGTTATTGCATGAAGTTCAAAAAATGGTTCAAATGGCTCTGAGCACTACGGGACTCAACTGCTGTGGTCATCAGTCCCCTAGAACTTAGAACTACTTAAACCTAACTAACCTAAGGACATCACACACATCCATGCCCGAGGCAGGATTCGAACCTGCGACCGTAGCAGTCGCACGGTTCCGGACTGCGCGCCTAGAACCGCGAGACCACCGTGGCCGGCTACTGCATGAAGTGCCTAGGTCAATGAGACCTCTAGTATTATAAACTACATTTCACCATAGTATTCAAAATTTCGTCGACCACCGTAATTGCTTATAAAATACTTACTTTTGATAAAGGAACACACTTATAAATATTTTCAAAACCGCAATGTGATATTTCGCCTCTGTGTTGTTGTATCAGTGGATTTGAAGGAGAAATCAAACACTTAGGGAATACTGAATCTGAGATATTGTGTTAAGATCATTTTGCTCATAATGAAACATACAGCTGCACGTCTTCAGGGCCCCTGACGAAATAAAAGCTGAGCAGTAGCTGGGTGGACGCGCATAGTACGATCTGACGAGTCAACATTTCTATTTGGTGTGTTTTCAAATGATCCGCGATGTCGAATGTACCGACGGCACAGTGAGGCTTTTAACCCGTCGTATATGTATGAGAGGCATTAATAGGCCGGGGGGGGGGGGGGGGAGGCTGTAGTTTTGGCCTGAGGTCGTATGTGATGTTTTAGGCATCTGTTTCATCGTTGTCAATGTTTACACTTTTTGCTACGTACCTAAGACATGCTTGTGGACACATTCCCATGTTCACTTGACTGCATGCATACATTTCTAGTTTGACGAACGTCAAGGTACTCTATCGAACCACGACTGATGCACTGAATTATGCGCTCATAATCATTACAGCGCGGTAGTACTGCAACGAACATTTCTGAAAAGGCTGTGCGCTGAATCGCGGTTTATCAGCTGTAAGGGGAGTTCTTCCAAACACCATGCCTCTCCACAGTTGCGGTTGCCTGGAGTATAAGATAGTTTGTGAAACGTTTTTGGTTAGCCTTTGCCAGCGATCATTTGTATAGCCATTCGAACTTGTCTTACTGTAACTATGTTACAGTATGTTAAGCAGCGTTTGAACGACGAGCAGTAACTGCCGCCAAGCAAATTGTGCGAATCGATTTATTCCATTTGCAAAAAAATTTAATTATGATGAAATTAATTCTCTGCCAGTGCTAGCATTTGCATGTGCACGGTTCTGATTTTACGGGCAAAAACAGTGACCCTCGTTCGGATTCTACGAGCAAAAACAGTCACTCTTAAATAACTCCGGACTGATGCGGACTGATGGTTAAGATGTGGTCCACCGGTGTATGGGACTTCGATCTAAGATCTTTTGTTTACCAATGGAAATACATCAGGTGCATATGGGACCTGAAGATAGCACACCTAAATACGGAAACTTGCCTTCAAAGTAAAATAACTATCAAAATGTGAGGCTGTTTGACGATTATCCTTGGTAAATGTTTGACCAGCCACTGTGCCCGTCCACAATAGATCAACAGACAAAGATCTAAGATTAGCTTCTAACATTTGAAAAAATCTTACATCGTTTGGATTTTACGGGGAAAAAAACTCGTTTTTCTGGGAGGTTTTGAGCCGGGCGTTGTGGCCGAGCGGTTCTAGGCGCTTCAGTTTGGAACCGCGCGACCGATACGGTCGCAGGTTCGAATCCTGCCTCGGGCATGGATGTGTGTGATGTCCTTAGGTTAGTTAGGTTTAAGTAGTCTAGGGGACTGATGACCTCAGATGTTGAGTCCCATAGTGCTCAGAGCTATTTGAACCATTTTCTGAGAGGTTTTGAAGCGCGCCACTTCTATACTTTAAAGTTTTATGAAACGGTCCAAACTTAGCACGAAGGTATGTTAATGGGTTAAGTCAAAACGGAATTATTTTATCAAATGATCGTTATCTGCTTTCGAGATACGTTGTTATAAATTACAGCTAAATGAAGCACGTGAAGCTCTTTCTTCCTTGATTTCAATGCGCGAAAACAGTTTAAAGTGAATCAAATAAACGAATCGTTTGTTCTTGCGATGAAAATGAAAACTCACGTTCATAAATCTAGCTTAATTCGGATTTTACGGGCGCAAACCACGTTTTTTGTTAGTTTTATTACGTACGTCACTTATATGTTCGAAACTTGTGCGAATCTGTCCAAATATTGGGAGAAGTTAGACAGACACATGTACTTAATGATTGTCCCAGCTTTGTGCGCTGACATGGTAGTATAAGAAACGTGGTTCGAAAGACAATAAAAGATTATACAACGGATAAGACGTCGCCTGAGTCAACAAAAAACTATATCTGTTGCCAAGCTCTGGCCGTCTAATGTCAAAACAATTTAGGCAGAGTAAAAGCTCGGAACCAGAATGAAAATTTCTCCGATCGTAGAACAAAAAGGGTAATATGTCGAGGGCAGTGTTAATGATGTAAAAGAACGTAACTAGCTTTCTGACTCATCTGGAAGCTTCAAAGACCTTAAAATCAAAACATCTTGACATATTCGCTCTTTTTCCGCCTAAACCCTACTTCCCCAGTGCAGTGAGCTGTCTTAGACGCATCCCCTGTTAGGTGTATGATGAGGGACATAAGAAAAATTGGACAAGAATTTACGTGCTTCTAGAGAGTAGGACCCATCTAGAAGAGGAGGTATCCAAGAGTGGGATGCATGTATAATTAGAAATATTCGAGACTGGGGATCCATACATAGTAAATTTTAATGGCATCTTATGTCATATTGCACGACGTGTCGAAAGATATGTTGGATGACATGATGCTATGTCCCACATTATACGACATGGCATCATCTATCATTTTACCTTACTTGAGACAATTCACTACATGATATGGGTAGTGATACTTACAAGTAAAAAAGCGCGAATATGTCAAGATTTTTGATTTAAATGTCTTCGAAGCTGCCAGATACGTCGGAAAGCTTTTTTCCTTCTTTTAAATCCCTAACTCTGCCCAGAACATAATCGCCTTCTTCTGTGCTACGACAACAGCATTTTTAATTCTGGTACCATAAAAAATGCTTTATATTGGTGACACGGATGGTCTGCAGATGACCTGCAATTATAGGTAACTGACAGAAACTTCACAAGCTGAGATCGCTAAAAGACGTTTTATTGGATGACCGGTTTCGATAGAGCTTTTCTGTCATCATCAGATCTTATGCTTTTCAGTTTTACAACACAATATCGCATCACATAGCATATGTACTTTCCACTACCATGAAGATCACTATATTTGACATGCCGATGTGTAGTGAACTTCATGGTAGTGGGTAGCGCATAAACAATGTTAGGCGACTGGAAACACTGATGAATAATATATTGTAAAAATTCGGAAGTTTAAGATTCGTTGATAACAGCATAGTTCTGTCGAACCCTATCATCCAGTAAAATTCTTTTTAGTGATCTTGGTTTGTGAAGATTCCTTCAGCTGCGATAGAAAATGTGTAAAACTGATTGGAGCACAGAACAGATCGGAGCAATAACCTTCCCAGTGACTGGTTAGCTCTAAGGGATGTAATCATCAATTGGTGCCTTCCTCTGAATATGGCATAGCTGCTGCACTTCTGCAGTCTCTTTCCCGCAAACCTAAACCCATTAAAAAGGTTCTCTCTAGTGTGCTTATAAATTAATTATCGTTTCTGCTGATGCTCTCTCTCTCTCTCTCTCTCTCTCTCTCTTTTTTTCTTTCCTCTATATAGATTTATGATATAGATTTATGACGCTACTAGTTCCTCTAGGAGAAAAGTAATAAGAGGACTCGTTGCTTTATTTATGAGCTGAGGCATCAGCGGAGATTTACTGTGCTGAGTTTTTTCATAGAACATTCTACACTCGAATATTTTAGGCCAAGAAAGTTATTTTGCAGTATTAATTCTTTACGTAAACTACTGGATACATGCATTATATTTGGTTGAACTGTTGACAACAAGAAACAGCCACGCTTACCTCTGTAGTTGGCTAATCGATACATGCACATAGTGTGGAGATTACGCGTGCAGACCACCTGCGTCCAGTTATGTTGACTGTTGATACCGAGCCGCCCACGTAAACAGACATTGTTTTCAGTTGGGAAAGAATGGCCGTAACTCCCACAGACGGGCGACTCCCAATGAGTAACAGACCGCGAAGGGAACGTTTAGACAAGGAAACTCCTCCGCATGTAGACAGTAGCTTTGCTGTGTCGAACTGAAATACCAGCAGTACCTTCCCTGTTGATTTACATTCTAACACCTGTCAGTGCCATGAAAGCCACGAATGAATGCTCTCAGCTACCGACAAACATCTAGCCATGACACTGAATCCCATGCTCTGTCGCAAAGACTTCTTCTGGCGTAACTGGATAACAGCAACGCACAAAGGAAAAGAAAACTGGTTTCATTTTTATACTAACGATACAGTACTGCTCGCGTACTTACTGAGGGAAAAAATTATCCTCTTCGAATCTTTGTAAGTGGTCAAATCCATTATATCATTTTCTCGTGATTCCTAAGGTAGGTGTGTGATATAAACGGTGGAACTGCAGGAAGATCTGCATTAAATACCGGTTCTTTAAATCTACCCACCATAATACAGTGAGAACACATTTTTCTTCCGATATTTTTTGGACACCTGTTGTAATTACATATGGTCTCTGTAGAACTGTTACAATTCGCAACCAAATGTAATGTACTGCACGTCAATGGAAGGATATGCTGCTTATTTTATGATTACACGAGTGTCGAATAATCACTGGAAGCAGTCAAGCCATTAAATGTTTAGAAGAAAGTGCACAGAGGAATTTAAAGTGGAACTACCAAGGAAGTCAAATAGTGGGCAAAGCATAAAAATATATAAGACTATTTGGAGCAGCAGACGAAGTAGAGCAATCAGCTTCCCAGCAACTTGCTAGCCATACAGGGTACAGTTATCAACGGCGGTGTACCTGAATCTTTCTTGTCAAATTGGACGTATTGTCGCGGTCGGAAGCGGTGTTACAAGATACTGGCGCATTGTCTTTCGTGTATCACAAGTTCTATGGCAGGCGTAGTTGTAAATGATCGAGTTGTTAATTCTCCTGTTTGCTCCTTTCTCCTTCTTTCCTTGTGAAACTGAGATTTGTTGGGAAACACCTAAGGAACTGCACTCTATCCACAATGTAGGTAGCTTACAAAACACTAGTTCAACATATACTTGAGTATTGCTCGTCACTGTGGGATCCTTACCAAACAGGTTTGATGAACGAAATAAGAGATGATCCAAAGAAGAATAGTGTGTGATGTCACAGGTTCGTTTAGTAAGTGCGTTTCATTACACACTGAAGCACGAAACTAACTGCTATAGGCATGCGTATTCAAACACAGAGATATAAAACAGACAGAATAAGACGCTGCGGTCGGTAACGCCTATATAAGACAACAAGTGTCTGGGGCAGTTGCTAGATGGGTTACTGCTGCTACAATGGCAGGTCTCAAGATTTCAGTGAGTTTGAACATAGCGTTATAGACCGGGCACGAGCGATGGGACTCCGCATTTGCGTGGTAGCGATGAAGAGAGGATTTTCCCGTACTACCAATTCAGGAGTGTGCTGTGAATATCAGGAATCCGATAAAGCATCAAACGTCGGACATCGCTGCGGCCGGAAGAAGATCCTGCAAGAACGGGACCAACGACAACTGAAGAGAACCGTTCAACGTGACAGAAGTGCAATAATTCCGCAGATTGCTGCAGATTTCAGTGCTGGGCCATCAACAAGTGTCAGCGTGCAAACCATTCAACGAAGCTTCATCGATATGGGCTTTCGGAGCCGAAGGCCCACTCGTGTACCCTTGATGACTGCACGACACAAAGCTTTACTCCTCGTCTGGGCCCTTCAACACCAACATTGGACTGATGATGACTGGAAACATATTGCTTGGTCGGACGAGTCTCGTTTCAAATTGTATCGAGCGGATGAACGTGTACGGGTATGGAGACAATCTCATGAATCCATAGACTCGGTTCCGGCCGGGGTGGCCGAGCGGTTCTAGGCGCTACAGTCTGGAACTGCGCGACCGCTACAGTCGCAGATTCGAATCCTGCCTTGGGCATGGATGTGTGTGATGTACTTAGGTTAGTTAAGTAGTTCTAAGTTCTAGGGGACTGATGACCTCAGAAGTCCTGTAGTGCTCAGAGCCATTTGAACCATAGACCCTGTATGTCAGCAGGGTACTGTTCAAGCTGGTGGCGTTGTATAATGGAGTGGGGCGTGTGAAGTTGGAGTGATATGAAACCCCCTTTTACTTCTAGATACTACTCTGACGCGTGATATGTACGTAAGCATTCTGTATGATCACCAGCATCCATTCATGGCCACTGTACATTCCGACTAACTTGGACAATTCCAGCATGGCAATAATACATCCCAGACGTCCAGAATTGCTACAGATTGGCTCCAGGAACACTCTTCTGAGTTTAAACACTTCCGCTGGATACCAAACTCCCCACACATAAACATTATTGAGCATATCTGGTATACCTTGCAACATGCTGTTCAAAAGAGATCTCCACCCCTTCGTACTCTTACGGATTTATGGACAGCCCTTCAGGATTATTGCGTCAGTTGCTTCCAGTAGTTCTTCAGATATCAGTCGAGTCCATGTCACGTCGTGCTGCAGCACTTCCGCTTGATCGCAGGCAGGTGTACCAATTTCTCTGGCTCTTCAGTGTAAATACGACGTCTCACCTGAGTCTGAATCGACCTATTGAACCACTCCAGGGTGAACTTTGAAAGGCTTGTCTGGGTACACAGTGTGTGTGAAAAAATGTATTCCATGTTTTGAAAGGCTGTAGTATAGCATATAGCAATCATGAACTCTAAACGTTAAGAGGTATGAGCGGTTGTTCTTCTGCGCTGCTTTGGAAGACATCCCTTCTACTTTTGCCTCTTCACTATTACGAAGGACCTACAGAATGAGGACTTATTTTCTGTTACAGTTCATCGTTGCAGCATGCAGTAAACACCATATTCACAGTTATGGGCAAGTGCAGCGTATACATGAGCTCAAATGGAACCAGCTCGTGTTTTGGTATGTTCGTGAAATGTTTTTACATTGGAATTTTATCTTTGCAGCTACCAGAAAAATGAAAGCCTGTTACTCCACATGGGAAACGGCAGACTTGATCTCCTGTTATGGCCTCGAAAATGTAAACAGTTGTCGAGCCACATCGTATATGTTGAAAAACATCCAGAACCCAGCGTATCGTCTGCGTAGCTATGCAGCCGCCATTTCCAGCGAGTACAAGACTCTGGCTCCGTAGTTCAAAGACTGCTGGTAGTGGCAGATCTCGCACCATTAGTATTCATGCTATAGAGGAGCGAGTATTGCAACGAGTAGAAGCAGATCCTAGAACAAATGTACGTAGAATCTCGGCATCAATCGCGGTTATTTATCCTCCAGTCTACGCGAAGCTACTTCAAGAGTTACTTTACCCACATTATATACAGCATGTCGAAGCCTTTCGGTCACACGACCAGCTTACCAAAATGTTGTTCTACTTGTTACTATGGTAAAGGTTTGTTGAAGTTCCGCTTTTCACTACGAAGATATGGTTCCCAACCAGTCTGGTTTCAGGTGAGGCGGAGTTGTCAGTTTTGATAACTAACATGTTTGAGTGGATGCAAATCCACACGCAGCTGAAAAAGCAAACGTCGATTTTCGATTAACATACGGCCAAAAATAATTGGCGATTGCTAATGGGATATTACGTACTACCAAATGCGTCAACTGTTGCAAAGTATCTTCAGAGTGTATGAAACGACCTACCTGACCTGCTGATGTACCATTCCCACAACGACTGGGGATGAAATTCATGCATGATGGAGCAGAGCATCAGTGCATTTTCTCCTAAATGTCCGAGAACACATCACAGAGACATTTAATCGGGAATGGTTTGGTCTGGGAGATTCTGTACGTTGGCCAACACTTCACCCGATCTTAATCCGTTGGGCCGGCCGGTGTGGCCGAGCGGTTCTAGGCGCTTCTGTCTGGAACCGCACAACCGCTATTGTCGCAGGTTCGAATCCTGCCTCGGGCTTGGATGTGTGTGATGTCCTTAGGCTACTTAGATTTAAGTAGTTTTAAGTTCTAGGGGACTGATGACCTCAGATGTTAAGTCCCATAGTGCTCAGAGCCATTTGAACCATTTTTTTAATTTATTGGTTTTACGGTAGTGGGGACACTTGAAATCTTTTATGTATCCATGCCCCATTAATGATGTATGGTATAAACTCCAAAAGGACGCCAGCGCATACGTGGTCAACTTGGAGTTTTTCAGAATGTGAGTGACTGCCTAGGCCATTGGAGCAAAAATCGTGCCTTACTATGAATGGATACCATACTGAGCACGCCCTTTAGCGAAGACTCGTAAGAATATATCGTACGTCGTATTTAATAAAGAGCACATTACATTAGTTGTTCTTCTGTTTCACAATGAAGAATAATGTATTCTCATTGGTTCATTCATTTGCTTGCTGCGTTCGGTGGGTTGTTTGTAATAGCAACGAGGCTGCATTAGAGGAGATGCTTTTCATAGTAGCGAAGATGTACTAGTGTTCATAGCTGTTGAGGTATGCATATTTGGGCCCAAGTTTATCGGAGATTTTGTTCTTGTTTTAGTTCTGATACCACTTATCAAAATATTGAATACGATTTCTTGACATCCTGTACAAACTAGTGAGGCAGAACGTTATGAGCACTGTCCACCACAGTACTGAATGCTACCAAGTGGCGATGTGGGCAGGCGACGCGATGAGGTACGTCTGTATGTAAGTGGAGCAGGTACAAATACAGATTCAGGTTGGAGTCTAAATAGCGCGCACACCTGAAATAGCCACTACAGCTTTTTTTTTTTTTTTACTTGTTCTGTTTTGCTGCATGCAACTTATATAGCTGCACGCGAGTTTTCCGTGACACACGCATAAATATGGTGCTTTCACGTTGCATGCCTTGCTGTGTGTGACAATGTGCTGCGGCGCATACACGCGAAATATCCAGATTATCAGGATTCGGGCGAAATAGCTATAGGCCGGCCGGAGTGGCCGTGCGGTTCTAGGCGCTACAGTCTGGAGCCGAGCGACCGCTACGGTCGCTGGTTCGAATCCTGCCTCGGGCATGGATGTGTGTGATGTCCTTAGGTTAGTTAGGTTTAATTAGTTCTAAGTTCTAGGCGACTGATGACCTCAGAAGTTAAGTCGCATAGTGCTCAGAGCCACTTTTGAAATAGCTATAGAGCAAAACAGTTCCAGAGCCCCTTAGCATCGCGCCCTGTAAGGTTAGAACTAGCTTAGGCATAATTATAGTAATCGCAAACAGAATGAAACGTCCCCCTTCTCCCCTGCCATCGTGCATGACGACGACAACAGGGTAGAAAACACCGGACTACAGGCAGTTTATGAAGAAATGCAACCAACCAACGAAAAGCCAGCTGATGACACCAAAATGACGAGCAGAACGACAAATGTGGAGAAAATAGGAAAGGAAGCAAAGAACAGAGGAACTACGAAGAGTGCAACAGAACGTGGCAGTATACACATCTTCTGAGGGCAACAATGGCGACCATTGCTGTGATTCCAAAGGAGTGACTTCCTAGAGAGACATAGTAAGAGACAGTAAGTGATGAGGAGAAAGCTCTTCGCAAGTTTCGGAAAATAAAGACGCTGGTGGCAAACATGTCAAGACACAAAATAGAAAGCCTTGCTGAAGGCGAAATGAAACAAGGAATCCAAAACCAAGATAAGATTAAATATTCAAGATTTAAGATTGTTCCATTAATATCGCATAACTTCTCAAACCCAATGCAATCTACTAGAAAGCTGAAAAACGTTGTTAGCGTAATCATTAGGTGAACCTATCGAGACGACTGCATTAAATATTATGTCGAATCTATGGAAACTACGGGAAATTCTTGTAGTTCTTTCAGGACACGAACGTGGCCTTCGTTGCCTACCAGTACTCAATAGGGAAGTTGCAAAAGTTGGTGGTCAAAGATCTACCGTCCAAGGCAACGGAAACTAAAAGTAAAAAGGATTTGATAAAGAAAGTCAATGAGGCACTGAAGGTCTACCCACACAAATGAAAAGATGTGGAAACTATAAATCAAACGCCACTAACTGTTTTGACAATAACGTTACCAAACTTCTCGACCTCCAATGCTATCTATAATGTACGTTACGTCCTTTATTACGAAGTGCAGGTTGAAGAATATACCCAGCCGTTGTGGATGAGCGGTTCTAGCGCTTCAGTCTGGAACCTCGCGACCGCTACGGTCGCAGGTTCGAATCCTGCCTCGGGCATGGATGTGTTTGATGTCCTTACGTTAGGTAGGCTTAAGTAGTTCTACGTTCTAGGGGACTGATGACCTCAAATGTTAAGCCCCATAGTGCTCAGAGCCATTTTTTTTAAGAATATAGGCCAAGAGTTGAATCAGTACCATGTGAACGTTCGCAGCGATGGAGACACAGAAATAACCACGGTTGGCATCCGTCACGGTTCGTCAAATGCGGGAAGAAATTCTATTATGGAGGGGCAGCAACAGAATTTGTCATCTGTCTACAATATCATTCAGTTTCATATAGAGACTGCAAGGGTTTTCAGAAAATAGTCCAAATTACCAAGCCCACAAGGAACGTTATCGGGTTAGAATTACTCCCAGCAACTGGAAAGACAGAGGAAACCACCCAAGAAGCCGCCACAGCAACAATTCAATCGACGTAATCCACCATCACCAGAGCAAGACACACAGTCACCATCATCGACGTCACAACAAAAAAACACGATAGTACGCCAGAGCTACAGTATACCTACCAGAAAAAAGTGCCACAACGGGTGTTGAAGGACAAAGGAGTGAATGATGGCCTTAGAGACTTTGTTAAACAAAAGAAACAAAAAGGGGAACCTTATGTTTGTTTTAATTACTACTGGGAAAATGAAGGAAGTAGAAGACGCTTTGACAGAAATTGTAACCCTAGAGGAGGACTCGCGTCAGTTGCAGATTAAAGTACACAATGGCAAATCGGTCCTATAACTATATAGTAGTTTTTCTGTGGAATGCAAATGGACTGAGAAATAAAAAGAAGGAACTCCAGCACTTCAACACACTGCACAAGGTACAAATCATCCTCACAGAAACTCACCTCAATACTGCATACAAGTGAGTGTTATGAAACATGATTGGTTAATGACCAGATAGCAGCGGGGACAAGGAATCGTCATCTCCCTCCATCAAAGTATTTCCCAAAAATCCAAACACCAGCTCAGTTGCCACAACTATCAGCTACATCAGTTACGACTTGGACTAGTATGGAGCAGATAACCATCATAACGGGGTACCAAAGACCTAACGTTTCTTTCCTGATACCTGAATTGTTATTGATTTATTTGATTCTTTTATGTTAAGCTGCTGCCTTTGTCTGCTGCTTTTCGCAGGTGGTCTCATAAAAATTGTTGTCAAACACTCCTTATACATAACATAACATTTACCTCGTAAGAGTAAGTGCGACCTTAATCAAATTTTATTTACGAGCAATCATTCTGGTCCGAATGATCATTTTAACTTATTTCATTCAAGAGGAGGGAGCTTTGCTAAACTTAAAACCAGTGGTAGCACGTGGCACTTAGCACGTCCCTACTATATTATTTATTTGTCAGCTCTTTGGCTGGGGCCATTTGTGGCTCAATCAGCTTAAAACTAACTTACATCTAAGGCAAATCTTGCTCTCCTACAATAAATGTATTTCATTGCAGGTGCTCACATAAATTACTTCTCTTGTGGAGGCAGGTCGACAGGGTGTTAGTTCTGTGCATTATTCTTATGTACACTTATACTTCACACATAGTATGACAACTTACAATTATATATATATATATATATATATATATATATATATATATATATATATATATATATATATATATATATATATATATATAGGCAACGGCCTTGCCACAGTGGATACACCGGTTCCCGTGAGATCACCGAAGTTAAGCGCTGTCGGGCGTGGCCGGCGCTTGGATGGGTCACCATCCCGCCGCCACGTGCTGTTGCCATTTTTCGGGGTGCACTCAGCCTCGTGATGCCAATTGAGGAGCTACTCGACCGAATAGTAGCGGCTCCGGTCAAAGAAAACCGTCATAACGACCGGGAGAGCGGTGTGCTGACCCCATGCCCCTCCTATCCGCATCCTCACCTGAGGATGATACGGCGGTCGGATGGTCCCGATGGGTCGCTTGCGGCCTGTAGACGGAGTTAGTAGTTATATATATATATATATATATATATATATATATATATATATATAGAGAGAGAGAGAGAGAGAGAGAGAGAGAGAGAGAGAGAGAGATAGAGAGAGAGAGAGAGAGCAGCTCAACTTAGCAGATATCTTCAGTGGTTGACTCAGTATTTCTTTAAGTCTGCATGATGAAACAATCCTTTTATTGTTCCACATACAGGGTCAGCTAGTAGATAGCAACCAATGTGTGGTTTTCTTAGTATAGTAAATGGTCCTTCATACAAGTGCTGCCACTTGCGATTCTTATGAAGTGGGTCTTTAATAGCACTCGTTCATTTATACGATACGATAGGACTTTGCTAATGTGTTTGTCATGCGCCTTTATTCTTAGGTTGGCATGAGTGGTTAAAGACATGAGAGCTTGTCTTAACTTGTCGTCTAAGCTTACTTCATGGTGTTGTAATTTCGTTCCGCAGCTTGCCCGTGGAGGAATAAAGAAGCTGCTAATGGTTTTCCGACTTGGGTGGAGTTGAAATGTCAGTTGTTTTTACTTGATTAGTATTTTGTATCATACTAGGCTGAAAACTTGCGTTCGTGTCCCATACGAACTGTGCATCACTTAATTGTGTGTCATTCGACATCGCGTTTGACGCTTGGTTCGCCTGTCTGTAAAAGATAGTTGAGTTTCCTTGGCTATTATGACTGGCGGTGTTAAGGAAAGCATGCGACGAATTGTCCTGATTATTGTTCCTGAACTGTTGGTTGAGTTGGTGAAAAAATGTCCCATTTTGAGGCTGTAAAGAATTCCTTCGATGTGAGGGAGTGAAGTGACTTGGCTGACTGTACTGTTGTGGCCTGTTATAATTGTTCCATTTCTTTCCTTGTGACGATTTCCGTTATATTTTTTGTTGTTCGGATGCTGGTAATTACCGTTGTGATTTATTGGTGAGTTACCGTTTTGTCGCTGTGTGTTTTGATAAATCGGGTTGTATTTATTCTGGTTTGGATATTTACTATATGGTTTTCCATTGCGGCGCCTGAAGTTATTATGATTGCTGTAAGTCTGAGCGTTTAGTGGTCCCGTGTTATGTTGGTGCGACATTCCGTTGACACAGTTTGCTATGTGCTGTTGCGAAGCGAGCGGTCCATTATTGTAGTTAATCCGCGCACTCGCACGCACATCCTCATAGATCATATCAAAATTGTCAAGAACGGAAAGAAAGGCTTCATGGTGCTCTTCACTCACGTTAGCTAATTTTTCCCTTATTGACACAGGAAGTTTTGACTTTAAGATCATGATGACATCTTTGGTTGAAATGAGCGTGTCCCAATACTGAATTTTACGTAGATATTTTTTGAAATAACGCCTCAAACCTCCTCCCTTGGTGTTGAAAGGTTCGGCATTGTAGACCTCCATTCGGAGTCTTTGTTGCATACCAGAACTCCAGAATTTATTCAAAAAATGCCTTTCGAAATCTCCGTAGGTGTGACATTTGTCTATTTCAGTACTCCTAATTGATTCTTCGCCATGTATATACCCTAATATGAGCTGTATTCACTGCATGTCGTTCCATGATTCTGGAAAAGCACCTGTGAATGATTTTAGAAATACCATGGGATGTATATTTCGTTTTTCAGGTATAAAAGGCTGTAAAACTCTGTGTTTCAGCGCTCTCATCTCGCATTAGTTCAACGAGTGTCAGTTCATCGGTATGACTACGTGACGTTGAAGCTTTATAACGCGTATTATTTACTGTAGGTGAGAATTGTACCTGATAATCGGGATATTGAAGAGTATCTTGTTCTGGCGGTAGTGGATAATCGCTTTGATTGTCACCTTACAATTCTATAACTTACCTTTTCAGCTGATCTATGTCATTGGTCAGCCGTTGTTTCCATTCCAGAAGATCGTGGCTCAAGGCTCGTCTGAGTTCGCCTAATTCACCGGTTAAAGTGTCACCAGAAGTACCGGGAACGGTGAGGATATCTACTGTGGCGGATTTAACTGCACCTTTTAGATCAGAGTGTACCTTACTTTCAATGTACTGTTCCTTGGATTGTATCCAATTTTCAAATTCCCTATTAAGTGTGGTGCTTATTCCTAAGGTGACATCTTCGATCCTTTTGTCAATATTGACATCGGATATTCGCTGAGCAAGGTTTTCTACTCGCTCGCCAATGTGGCTGACACCTTCTATCAATTGGCCTACTCTTTTTGAAACATCATTGTAATATTTCAAAGAGGCACGCACTGTTGATTTACACACATCGACTTAGGTCTACAAATCTGTAAACTTTCTACCAATGTTGGTATCGGTGGAATCCACCATGGTAAGAACACTGTCTGTTTTTGTATGTACACTTGCGTTTAGCTCGCTTGCGTAAGTAGTGGTAATGGCTTCGATTTTTTCCCACATGGTGTCATTCGAATTTTTGATTTGTGTTTCGATGTCGGTAGTAACAGAATTTATATTGGTCGTTCGCACTTGAGTGTCCTCTATCGCCGGCGAGAGTGGCCGAGCGGTTCTAGGCGCTACAGTCTGGGACCGCGCGACCACTACGGTCGCAGGTTCGAATCCTGCCTCGGACATGGATGTGTGTGATGTCCTTAGATTAGTTAGGTTTAAGTAGTTCTAAGTTCTAGGGGACTGATGACCATAGATGTTAAGTCTCACAGTGCTCAGAGCCATTTGAACCATTTGAATTTTTCCTCTATCCTCAATTCTAAACTGTTGAACCTGCTGTCTACAGCTCTGTTCTGTTCCTGTAATCTGGCATCAACTTCCGCTATTTGACTTCTAAGATTACCCATGTGAACTTCAATATTTTGTCACTTTTGTTTGTTAACTTACTGATCTGCATTACAACATTGTCACTTTTATTTGTTACGTGTCCCATGTGTGCTTCAAAACTGGTTTTCATATTAGCAAGCAATTTTAGTACATCTCACAACGAGCATTCACGCGGTTGCGACGCGGACTGTGGCACCGACACCTCGCGTGTCGCTTCGTCGTCTGTTGTTCCTTCACTACGAGATTCAAGTCTGTTAATACCTGCGCACGGTCTAAGTTGTCTGGGTTGCTCATCTGCCATCTTAAATTTAGCGTAGCTACACCACACGAGCCAGAAAAGGTAATTTATAATTACGATTTTCACTTGTCAGGCGCGCCAATGATTTCGCGTCCTCATTTCTCAGATATTGCTTGCGCGTTATGAACAATAGAAACTCTAGCACACGAAGATGCCAATATGGCAACTGGAGAGATAAAATAAATGAAAAACACTTACAAAGCACTGAAACTGGTGTTGATAGCGACCATTTTGATCCACTAAAATTTACAACAATGGAAATTTTGACTAACTATTTCAAGCTATTTTAAGCGAAATGATGTAAAAGAGGCAGATCTAACAGCAAAATTTAGGAGAAATTTGGAGATTAAATAGTGCGAGGAAAAGGAAAGAAGCGTAGAGAGTGAATGTTGACTAGCCGATAGAATGCTCGGTAGGCAAAGCTACAAACGTAATGAAAAGTCGTACTCACTTTTCGTTGTCTTGAGCGCTGCAATTTACGGCTGTTGGGGTTTCGTACTGCGATTTTTCTTACTGATTTTTCTGCGACTCGCTTCCAAACCTAACCCGGTTGGTTGCACGAAAAATAAAAACAACAGATCAGTTTTTAGTCAAGTCCCTGTTCGGCGCCACATCTGGCGTTAGGAACTTGCTTATTAAAAATAGTGATGCTGTAACTGTTGGTTGGTAATATTTACTGACAAAATGCAACCTAACGCTAGAGTGCGTAAATACGGCTATCCTGTGTGGCCATTTTTAGTACGACTTTAAAAGAGAGAGAGATTATTAATTGATCACCGATGCGTCGGTTCTCGGTTGTGTTCAGGGGACGCACGGATTGATTACGCGAATAATTGACCTTTTGACCCGGTTGCCGTCACGCAATCAGAATCTTCGATGAAAATACCTAAGGAACCTATTTGAATATAAAAATGGAAATGCAAGCAAGTTAGTGGAATTTCGCAGGAGAAAGATTAACAGATCGGAAGTTGAACACATTAGTGGTCTCCCAAATACAACCGAGACACCGCGATAAAAAGCGAACCTGTAACAAAGCTCACATACAATTTTAACATAATTTTTGGTTAGTGAAAGAAAAGAATAAGAAGAAAATTACTGCACCGTAAAATATTAATATATTTTGAGCAAATTGGCTTTAAACTTCTACACATTGACAAATACACAATAAATGCAAGACTTACATATTATATTTCTTTTGTAAATGGCGCAGTCCAATATTCGCTGCTTTGTCAGTCCATTCCTTCTTAAAATTAAATGTCCTTGTGTGTGCGTAAGTACATTGTATCCTCACCCGAGTTACCGAAATGTTTGTTCGTCGTTTCACATAGTTTTTACAAAAAATAAAAATACAACTTGCAACAATGCTATGTAGTACGTCCTAACATGTTGGCGACCGAAAGTGCAAGGGTTAATGAAGTCTCTAGAATATTTCTTAACAAAAGATAGATTGTTCTTTCTTCTGTTTCGCAGCTTCTTGCTACCAAACTCAGCGGCAATGATTTTAAATATCTGCGCCCAGTGGGTGATAGTGTTTATTTTGAGAATTTAAACGCTCGACGTGCGTTTTGGTATAGGCGCACTTAAAAAAAATATTTCATCTCTTTACTCTCGCACTGTAATGCTTAGCATCTTTACGAACTACAGCTCGTTGGCTGTCCTTTTCTTTAATGACAAATATCTCACATGCAAAGTAGCTCAAATCCAATAATATTACAACGCCCAAATCGAAGTCCAAGATTAAATATACATCATCACTACCTATGATAAGGTTGTTATTGGAGGACACATAAACGCAAAGCACTAATACTGGAACTCGTGGTGTGTCACTCCAAAATCACTACCATTGGCTACGGTAGAAAGGCAGCTGGGCATAAAAATTGTAGGCCCTGAAGAACCAACGCATGGACCAACGGTGGCTAACTATCGTTCCGATGTCCTGGACACCCCAATTAAAAAAAAAAAAAAAAAAAAATGAAGGAAGAGGCCTAGGAGCAAAAACGATAAATGAACTCCCATCTGATCGTCACCTGATCCTAGGAGTACTCTGTCGAAACATCACGAACCCACGAAACTGAACGCAGCAGGAGGCCAGCTGGGATCAGTACAGTCGGTATCTGAATATCCTTCGCTTCCCGTCACAACTCCTGAATAGTTTGAAACGGCAGTTGAGCACATACCCATGTCAGAGAAGTTAGTGTCGATAGTAATTACCCAGAACACAACTTACCGGGAACACTTGCCATATTTAACCGAGGAACTAAACCACCAGAAAAATCTTTATCGAAGGCTGTGGCAAGAAACAAGAGACTCCCGGCTCCACGGGAAGAGTCAGTGTCGCTAGCGGGATTTAAGGAAACGTATTTGTCAAAGAAAAGCTACAAGCAAGAGATGGATGGCGACTGATGAGGAGGTTACGGAACGAAAAGACGTCAAACAACCACTACTCACAGCAGGAGGTCCATCAACAGTCCCACTTAGCAAAGCAGAGATCTTGACGACAACAGTTCTTGGAACGATTATCGCTCCTGCAGGGACCGCTGAACCTGTTAGCAGGGAATACCAATGCCACACAAGTCAAATGGCTTAGCCTATTCGCATAGAGGAAACGCTTACTCGCACCGGGCGACGCTTGCATCTCTACGTCTCACCACACCATAAGAAAGAGGTATTCTCAAAAATTTTATCAATTCCAGGACGCCAGTCCCTGATAAAACCTGAAACGGTTACCCTCAATATTTGCGAAAGAAACAGCTGGTACTAATAACTAGCAATTACAGTGCATACGTGCTAACGCAGTACTCCCAAGTCAAACAGAAAGAAACGAATATAATACTAAGACCAAAGAGAGCCAGTGGTCTCACGAACGCTGGAAACCACCTCCCAGTTAGCCTTCTTGTAGCGGCAGCAAGAAATTCGAATGGCTAACCAAGGACTGAAGACCCTCTCACATTAGAAGAAATGATAATGTGGCGACTAACTGAGCATATCACAAAGAACTTTAACTGTACGATGTCAACAGCCGCCGTATTCCTGGATATTGAACGTGCCCTGTCATAAGGTTTCAAAGGAAAAACTTCTCAGGATAATTCAGAGGACGACGAGTATACAGGACTGTTAAACCCAATTAATTGTCTATTTCCTCCCTAGCAGATGTGTTTTGGTGCACGTCGAAGGACAAAGTTAAAACTCCTAATCTCGGCCTACCCCAGGGCTCAGTGTTGTACCCTATTTTACTCACCGTGTACATTATCGATATACAAGCGTTCCAAATGTGCAGATCACCCAGTTCACGGACGGAACGGCATTTTTCATTATTGGATATATAGACAAATATCCCTCTTCTACAACGCCAAGATTCTACTAACTATTGGTTGCGAAAGAACGAAGTCAATCTGACCGCAGAGGAGACAACTTAATTCTACTTCAACAAGAAGAGGGCTATATTACGTTTTACGATTACAAAACCGGAAGATCTCATGGAGCCGTGCTGTCTGGTACATGTTTGTTAAACTAGACCTACACCTATTTTTACACAAAAATGTGAAATAACTACAAACAAAAACACCCACTGTGGAAAAGAAGCTCATCACACTATTCCTGAGTAGTGAGCTAAGCGTTGTTACTAAACTTAGACTGTATAAGAGCACGGCACAATCAAAGCAATGTCTATGGCTTAACGAGTCAAATAGGCCTCAATTAAGAGCAAATAGTGGAGAAAATATATTGGGAGCTTGAATAAATTTTCAATTTGACGAAGAGTAGGTAGTAGATGTACTAGCGTAACGTACGGAAAGCGAGACAACACCAACAATATTTAACAGTAGAAACATTAGGCTTTCAGTTTTGTGCGTGGCTTTCATGTGGAGTAAAAAGAAGATACGAGTTTTGTGCGATGATCATGTCGGGTTTCTTACTTACCAAATAGCATTTGTGGAAGTGTGCTCATCTGCTTCCATTTCACTTTGCGGGCTTTCGCCTTTAATTGCGTGATTCAAATTGAGCAACTGTGCTCAGAAGCGTTCTGGATGCACCGTTTGACCTGGTTGCAGAAGCTCATATGTTAATGTGTGAATTCCTAAGAAACCAAACTGCTGAGGTCATCGGTCCCTAGTCTTACACACTTCTTAACCATACTTAAACTAACTTATGCTAAGAACATCACACACACCCATGCCTGAGGGAGCACTCGAACCTCCGGCGGAAGGGGCCTCGCAATCCGTGAGATGGCGTCTCAAACCGCGCGGCCACTCCGCGTGGCGCAACAGCTCATAGTGCATTGCACTCACGATTACCTAAGTAGTTTGTCTCTCACCTCAAAATCGTTGTGTTTCAATCGTCGAAACCAATCTCTGCACGTTCACTTTCAGCAAATTATGGTAGACCACTCTATTGAAATAAACGTATGTTCTCTGTCCAACGAACAGCCAGATTTAATTGAAGTACCCAATATTAGAAGGATTAGGAGAGGGAACAGGTACTCGAGACCTGCTCCATGACTCCCACAAGGAGGTATTAGAGACAGCAGTTCAGAAGCTATAATGTATCTACACAGTAAGATCGACCAGGTCCGTAGATGCGTCAGACACTTGGAAAGCAGAGGTGCAACTAATCTACGTCCCTGACATCGATTCGTAGTTCCAAAGACGTTAGCCCACATGGCATAATTTTAGAAAAAGTTTTCAGAGGTAGACTTGTTAATCCCAGGGAGCTTAAAATCCTCCTCCAATGGGAAGTAATGGGAACCATCAACCTTACCTCCTACAAGCAATGACGTGAACGTTGCCCGGAGGAGATGAGACTCCAAACAACTCTCGGACATAAAAAATGAAGAATCATTCTAGGGACGATAGGGGTCTTAAAAGGGGAAAGGTTCTGACATAAGTGGCCTACTATGTGTAGGTAGTTATGTCACTGGGCCTGGGAACGAGCATCTTGGAAACGGTGAAACTGATCAGCTGCTCGCTTAGTACTGTCGTGAACAATGTTAAAAATAACTGAAGTACGGTGAAACCTCAAGTAGATGACAGTGTGTTGAGAGGCCACGCTTTCCTCACAGAAAGTGATGGACGCAGGCTTTCCCGTTCTACAAAGTAGGTTAGGTGGCGATGTGCGGCATTTCTGACGACAGAATAAAATGCTGTTGCAGACTCAAGTGTTTTGGAGCACATCGTTCAGCGGTCATTCTTGAAAATGAGACTCCGTAACAGGCGGCCCATACGTACTCCCATGCTAACACAATAATATCGTCAGTTACGGTTGCAGTGGATGCGGGTTCAAGGAGAGTGGACCATGGATCAGTGGAGACACCACATCGATGACAGATTCCATATAGGTCTTCATTCAAGCAAACAACTGTTCAAAAGATGCATAACACCACGACCGGGAGACACAGAGATGTACCGTGCTAGACGGGAATGTTCATCTGGGCTTCCACGGGAAATGTGGTAGCAGTCGAAGGCACAATAACAGCTGTGGGGTAAATTAACATAACTGGCCTCCAGCTGCATCCGTTTATGTTTTATGTCATCCTCAGCTGCGCTGCCAATTCCAACAAAATTTCGTATCACAACAGTACAATCATGCTACGGCGGTTTGAGGAGCATGACAGTGGACTTAGTATGATAGCTCGGCCACAGAACTGAAGCGGTCGGAAGCGAATTGAACAAATCTGAGACGTTATCGGGCGCCAGCTCTTCGGCCACAAACCGTGGCCATATACTTTACGAAAATCGCGTAGTGATCTGGAGGCACGTACCTCCGGAAACCGATAAGGACTTGTCTAATCATTGTTACGCAGAATCACTGCTGCCTTGAGTCCCATAGTCGAACCGACATACTATTAAGAAGGTACTTACGACATCTGGGCACGGGAAAGTATGTCTAAATGGAAATACGCTGAGACACGAGCAGTCTACCGGTAAATTTACTAGATGGCTGATATTGGATTAAACCGTGATTTGAGAGGACTCAGCATGAGCGGATGTACCCAGGGAGGTAATTTAAGTCTAGAATACTGGTGTTGGGATGAAAGTCTTCTGCACCTAGCAGAGGTCATACTGTACTTATTCGAAGTGAAAAATTAAAATGCGGACAGAAACTTAAAAGCGAATCCTTGATTTTCACACGCCTTATACCATCCGACAACACCTCGTAGACCAACTCAAGGCTTCAGCTTGTGACAGGCATTCCCACATTTCTTGTTACAGTAACGCGAAACTACTGGCGGTCATTTGGTGCCGAGTGATCCTGATGCTAGAATGGGAACGGCGAAGCGCATCTGTGTTACTGGCGCAAACAAGGCAGTACCTGCGCGTGTCGTGCTGACGTTATCCGAGCAGATTACCCGACAAGCAATATCCGTCCCCTATCGCGGCCGTTCTGTCAGAGATCTCTGTGTGTCAACCACGTGCCCCGCTCTGTGCGAAACCCATTCAGGGAGCGATGGGGCAGGAAAGTCACAAGCTCAGACCCAAACGGAAGCACCATTTTCTACTTCACTGACTGCTGGTGCAACCGTGACTTCTTACAACCCATCTGTTGTTTTGATAGTTCAGTAGAATGTTCAGTGCTCGTAAAGTAGCGCAAATACATTTCCAAGCAAACTGTCTTTCATGTTATCATATGACCTATGAAAAATCCAAACTACTGTTCCACCTACTAAACGAAATGAGTTTGCAACGAGCAACACTACTTTGTATTTTTAAAAAAGAGAGATAAGGAATTCAACTCTCAATCACAAGCCCAGTCTGTATTTTTATTTCAGGTCTATATTTCAGCTGATGAATATTCAGAGTCACTGCGCACAACTGTTCCGATGTAATCCCACTTGTTTAACTGTTTCGATGCAATCCACTTATTTGTGTGTTTCTCTTGACCACAGTTATTTTATTAGTTTCCTTGCCCATTGCTACCATTGGCAGCCTCCAAAATAGCTATACCAAGAAGACAAGATATCATAAAAACTATTTACATTAAATATTAGGTACAAATTTACACTTACGTTTTCTTAGCAAGCGTGAGATATTAAAGTTTTCCATATTGTTCATATCAATTTGATGCTAATAGTATATACGCTTGACAAAAGTTGGAGCACCGCACTCAGATGACATGGCTGTAAATCAATATAACTTCGTAAATGTACACGTCACTGGTGGGTATGCTAATGCATTTCTCTGTGACAGGTGAGATGGACACCAGATTGCTTTCGTGTTGCTTGTTTTCAGGGCTGTTATTAGGCATTTTAGGATGTGTAAGGGGCGTCAGACATTCAGTGATCACTGAAAGACACGGAGAGATTGTGTTCTTGTGTGAGGTAGTGTTATCAGCACCTGAGAGAGTATTTGGCCAACTGGTCGAATCGTGCAATATACAGATTTGTAACGCCTTTGGATGTGACAGTGGCACCGTATGCAAATTTGTGGCAGACATACTTGTCGTCAGGTTTCAGTGGGCCAAGTCTTTGCTCCACAAAGTTAGACAGCCATACTGTGCACAAAGCATCTCGCAACCTCTTCCCATCTGCGCCGATCAGTCGAAGAAAAGCAATGGACTCCTTGCAACTTTCTGTATTACCCCACGCCATTGGTCGGAGACTAGCAGCAACCAGACAGGGAAGTTACGGTCTCTTGCTTAGGTTGCCGTTACCACCGGAAAACCAACGTCTCGTTTGGAGTAGTGCCGTGACTGAGAACGATGGGCTGCTGATGAATGGCGTCGAATTGTGTTTAGCGATGAATCACGGTTCTGTAATACCCCGGTTCACAATAATTGGCGAGTACGGCGACCATCTGGGGAGAAGCCCCATTCACACAATGTTTAAAGAGACGCAGCAGTGTTCCCCTAGGCGTCGCGGCGTGGGCAGCCATCAGACGAGAAGGTATGAATTGACAGCACGGCTGGTAGTGACTGGATGAATGCTGGCAGTATCTAGGTACGTCACGGGCATACTACTCCATGTGTTACCTCTTATGCAGCAGTATCGCGGTGCCATTTTTCAACAAGACAAGGCTCATCCACATATGGCACTGTTTCCGTGATTCTAAGATCCGTCATTGACCAGTAACGTCGCTAGATTTGACCCCTATGGAATATGTCGTGAGGTGTGTGTTCTATTTTAAGAAATAAGATATTATAATGAGTTGTTAGGTGAAGTACTAATCCATTAAGTTATGCTGGTTACAAGAATACTCACAACACAATGATCTAATGGCAAACGCTATCTGATCACAAATAAAGATGTTGCCACAGGGCACACCCATTTAAATGTACGCAACGGTAAATGAATTTGCGTAGCTGTGTTCTCATCATTAAAAAACAGGTAATCACACGTCTAATTATATTCACTGAGCAAGATGGTGCAGTGGTCAGCACACTTGACTCGCATTCTCGAGCACGACGGTTAAAATCCTCGTCTGACCATCCTGATTTAGATTTTCGGTCACTTCCCTAAATCGCTTCGGTCATATGCCGGGATGGTTCCTCTGAAAGGGCACGGCCGACTTCCTTCCCCATCCTTTTCTTAACCGATGGAACAGATGACCTCGCTGTTAGTGCCGCTCCCACGAATCAACCGACCAATGTATCCAATAACTTACACACTGTCTATGCTTTCAGAATATAACTAAAAGCAATGTCTTACTGATGTTTTTTGTATCTGTAATTATTAAATGTAGAATCGAGAAGAATACACCACTGGCCATTAAAATTGCTACACCAAGAAGAAATGCAGATGATAAACAGGTATTCATTGGACAAATATATTATACTACAGCTGACATGTGATTACATTTTCACGCAATTTGGGTGCATAGATCCTGAGAAATCAGTACCCAGAACAACCACCTCTGGCCGTAATAACGGCCTTGATACGCCTGGGCATTGAGTCAAACAGAGCTTGGATGGTGTGTACAGGTACAGCTGTCCATGCAGCTTCAACACGATACCACAGTTCATCAAAAGTAGTGACTGGCGTATTGTAACGAGCCAGTTGCTCGGCCACCATTGACCAGACTTTTCAATTGGTGAGAGATCTGGAGAATGTGCTGGCCAGTGCAACAGGTCGAACGTTTTCTGTATGCAGAAAGCCCCGCACAGGACCTGCAACATGCGGTCGTGCATTATCCTGCTGAAATGTAGGGTTTCGCAGAAATCGAATGAAGGGTAGAGCCACGGGTCGTAACACGTCTGAAATGTAACGTCCTCTGTGCCAAGTGCCGCCAATGCGAACAAGAAGTGACCGAGACGTGTAACCAATGGCACCCCATACCACCTCGCTGCGTGATACGCCAGTATGGCGATGACGAATACACGCTTCCAATGTGCGTTCACTGCGATGTCGCCAAACACGGATGTGACCATCATGATGCTGTAAACACAACCTGGATTTATCCGAAAAAAGGACGTTTTGCCATTCGTGCACCCAAGTTCGTCGTTGAGTACACCATCACAGGCGCTCCTGTCTGTGATGCAGCGTCAACGGTAACCGCAGCCATGGTCTCCGATCTGATAGTCCATGCTGCTGCAAACGTCGTCGAACTGTTCGTGCAGATGGTTGTTCTCTTGCAAACGTCCCCATCTGTTGACGCAGGTATCGAGACATGGCTGCACGATCCGCTGCAGCCATGCGGATAAGATGTCTGTCATCTCGACTGCTAATGATACGAGGCCGTTGGGATCCAGCACGGCGTTCCGTATTACCCTCCTTAACTCATCGATTACATATTATGCTAACAGTCATTGGATCTCGACCAACGCAAGCAGCAATGCCGCGATACGATAAACCGCAATCGCGATAGGCTACAATCCGACCTTTATCAAAGTCGGAAACGTGATGGTACGCATTTCTCCTCCGTACACGAGGCATCACAACAACGTTTGACCAGGCAACGCCGGTCAACTGCTGTTTGTGTATGAGAAATCGGTTGGAAACTTTCTTCATGTGTGCACGTTGTAGGTGTCGCCACCGGCGCCAACCTTGTGTGAATGCTCTGAAAAGCTAATCATTTGCATATCACAGCATCTTCTTCCTGTCGGTTAAATTTCGCGTCTGTAGCACGTCATCTTCGTGGTGTGGCAATTTTAATGGCCAGTAGTGTAATTTCTGAAATGTCCCATCAAACCGGTAAGATCATGACATAATTCAAAACCATATTATGCACATAGTATTGAAATGGGGAATTTCTTGCTAACAAATTTTCCACGAATTATATCACCTCTATAAAAATAAGCACAATGCATGTTCTTCCACAGCTATCTGCATTCCGGAACAACGATGGATAAACAGTCTTTCTGTATCTGGTAATCTCTCGTGTACAGTATGGGACATGTAATATTAATGAGCTGAAATGTCAGCGTCAAACTGGATTATTTAACCATTCCCAGACTGACTTGTCATTGACAAGTGTTGAGAAGGTGACGGTATTCCACCATGTAGCTATTTTACGTTCAGTAATAAGAAATCAATGACCGGGGTTAAGTAACACAACAGCAATATTGATTGTGATCGATACATAGCTCTCAAAACTGTACAGACATTACGAATACCACATGGATTCTCAGAACACGTAAAATGAACTGGAAGTTGTACTAAAAGCCACGTAATTTCATATTCTCCAGGATTGTATTCCAGAAATCAAATACTTAGAATAAGTCCAGCAGAATTGGTTCAAATGGTTCAAATGGCTCTGAGCACTATGGGACTCAACTGCTGAGGTCATTAGTCCCCTAGAACTTAGAACTAGTTAAACCTAACTAACCTAAGGACATCACAAACATCCATGCCCGAGGCAGGATTCGAACCTGCGACCGTAGCGGTCTTGCGGTTCCAGACTGCAGCGCCTTTAACCGCACGGCCACTTTGGCCGGCCAGCAGAATTGGACCACTTCCCTTTCCAGCCTAAAATTTGTGTATTTTTCTACTTTCTTTACTGCTGGCAGCATGTTGGTGCAGAGTCTCATATAAACTTACGTAAAATATATTATTGACGCACTATTATTTAAAATAAATGGCATATGATAAAATGAAAATATGCGTGTGTAGTCCATCTCACCCACAGGTGTGTGGATTAGATGTTCCAGAGTTAAAATTACCAAATATGCAGCAACCAGTCGCATAAGCATGTTTTATTTATTCTTTGGCAAATCGATTTCAACTGATTAACAGCCATCATCGGTGCTTTCAACCAATATGTGCCCAGAGTAGTAATACTGTCTTAAACAGAGATCAAACATAAAGTTAACTTTATGTTTGACCTCTGCTTAAGACAGTATTACTACTCAGGGCACATATTGGTTGCAAGCACCGATGATGGCTGTTAATCAGTTGAATCTATTTCCAAAAGGGAATGAATAAAAAATGATTTTGCGACTGGTTGCTGCATATTTGGTAATTTTATGGGTTACGGTCGGTGCACGACTTGGGAACCACATGGAGCCCACCATTCATGTTCCAGTGTGCTGCGAGAGATGGACCACATAAAAATTGCTATAAATAAAAGAAAGAATCGATTATAATTTCATATTTTTTTGAATATTCTGTAAAGAAATCGTAACTGTGCGATTAAATGTTTTAGTAAAAAAGTTGCATAAGTTTATTATAAGTCTTGACAGTCCATCGGCTTTTCTAATGAGTTGTTTAGTTTGTTCAAGCATTAGCCTGTCCTTCTCTCACCAACAGCGATTATACCTTTTACCAAATGAAGATCTTTGTGAAGAGGCAACACACTAAATACAATCGCCGTTTGTCTTAGTTTCGTAATAGCTTTCACCGCACCACCATATTCATCCTCATTCATCAAAGTTATTTTCGTAATCTTGTACAATGCTTGCACCTGATGAACATGGTGAGCTATTTCCAGTGTTTTTCTTCTTGAGCTTCTTCAGACTGAATATCTTTTCACTAGGATTTCTCGTTTGTGATCCTTTTGCGCTTTTATTCTGTGTTTTTTTTTAATTTTTTGTTATCCTTCTTCTTCTCTGGAGTTTCAATTTCAATATTGTCAGCGGAGTTTAGCCCTTTGGATACAGTTGCTGCTTTCCTCTTAAAATTCATGCTTTTATCAGCAGAAGAACAGGTGATATTTTTTCCAAAAGTTGTGTCTGAATTGGCTTAGGAATAGCCAGTTTTCAAATGATACTCTTGAAAGTTGTAGGTTTAATAGGCGCGGGGTTCGATGTTGCGTCAGTGAAGGAATTTGACTTGTGCAGATAACTCTACTCTTTTGATGCGCTTGGGATCAGTACGTCCCTTTATGGGCTTTGAACTGGTTCGTTGGCCTGTTTGTCAGATTCTGCTCTTCCACTTATTGGCATGCTCACATCTTCCGAGGAATAAGTATGGTCTATCACTGTAGCCATCTCCAGTGGGATTATTGCACATACCTTATAACTAAATATCATTGAGCTCCATCTCTTAAATTAAAGTAAATGGTCCATCTCTCCCAAATAACACTGGTCAGTCTCTCCCGATTGTCAGGGAGAAATGCACCACTCCGACTTCTGTCTGTAGGCAGCGAAGTCCATTTTAGGCTAGTTTTATGCCTACACATTTGTTAAGCTCGCAATATTGTACAAACTAAGCCTTAGTAGTAAAAGTATGTAACTACACGATAAAACGTTTCAGCTTACCACAACAGGTAATGTGATTTTTATGCAGAATTAACACGAAATCCACAGCAATTCTTCTGCACTATGTCTGTCTACAAAAGAGCATCCTTGCAAGCAGCGGGAGATTCTCTCCAGCAGAGCATTTGTGAAATACACCACTGGTCCGGCTTAATCAGCTTCCTGTTTACGAAAGACATGCATCCTGTGAGCCTATGTGCCGTCTTGCGCATTGTACTACTTTACGTCGTAGCGTACTGCAAATTCTGTGTATGGAGTAATCGCAAAATAACTGTGCGAACATTTAGATCACAGTACTATAATGAAACACACATCGGCTGTTAACAACTACACTAAACTTACTGGAAAGATCTCACCCAAAATCTCCAACATTTCAGATCTCCGAACCGCCGCACGCTCACTCTAGATCACAAGGTACAATACAGATGCTATAACTATTCAAATTACTGCCGCATGACTCATTCGCTTCGCGCACCTCCTCGTTTGCGGAACGCGAGAGGAAACTCGCCAGTGCTGTAAACACTCTCCAGTGCTCCCACAGAGAGATAAGTCAAAGAATAAGGATCGACTGCCGGCCGGAGTGGCCGAGTGGTTTTAGGCGCTGCAATCTGGCACTGCGCGACCGCTACGGTCGCAGGTTCGAATCCTTCCACGGGCATGTGTGCTTGTGACGTCCTTAGGTTAGTTAGGTTTAAGTAGTTCTAAGTTATAGGGGACTGATGACCTCAGAAGTTAAGTCCCATAGTATTCAGAGCCATTTGAACCATTTTTTTGAGCGACTAATTGAAGTTGATCATAGGCTGTCTTCGATGAATACTGCAAAAGCAAATTCGATATTTTAGAAGGTAAGATTGTGGGCAAAATAAATGTGTAATTTAGCACGCAACGTTCAATGTGTGGTACCAAAATGGTTCAAATGGCTCTGAGCACTATACGACTTAACATTTGAGGTCATCAGTCGCCTAGAACTTAGAACTAATTAAACCTAACTGACCTAGGGACATCACACACATCCATGCCCCAGGCAGGATTCGAACCTGGGGCCGTAGCGGTTGCTCGGTTCTGGACTGTAGCGCCTAGAACCGCACGGTGACTCCGCCCGGCAATGTGTGGTACCATATCAGATATTAACTTTTTCCTGATTCCAATAACAACAATATCGAGACCCCAGGAGAAGATGTTACAACTTTATGGTACCCCTCCTAACTTTATCAGCGTATGCATCCAGGCCAGAGCGGGTGCGATATCGTACTACAAAGTCATTGTAAATTTGATTTGATACAGCAGTCACTGAAATAATATCACGTACCTTTTCAGCTTGTGGGGTTCTGTTTCGTTACTTCCTCTCCTTCCTAATGGTTCAAATGGCTCTGAGCACTATGGGACTTAACTTCTGAGGTCATCAGTCCCCTATAACTTAGAACTACTTAAACCTAACTAACCTAAGGACATCCTGACATACTGAACCGCCTAGAACCGCTCGGCCACCCAGGCCGTCTGCTTCCTGTTTCACTGTTTTTCCACTAGTATCTATACGACAAGAACAAAAACAAAATCGGGAAATGTATTTTGCCGTATTTGTCAACAAAACGTAGGTGCAAACTGAAAAAGAGGAGCTACATGACCATATCTACATTTGCATCTACATCTACGTAGATACTCGGTAAGTCACTGTACGGTGCGTGGCGCAGGGTACGATGTCCCTCAAATAGAACGAGGGGAAACGACTGTCTACATGACTCCGTATGAGCCCTTTGACTCATCTGAAGCTGACTGCCGAACTATTCTATTGTTGCCAACATACACTGGGCGTAACTCTTTCAGTTGTTTCTCTACCACGTAAGTCATGTTCACAAGATTGTGTAAACGAGAGCAAAAGTGTAACAATAACACGTATACACACACGACCAGGAAAGTGTTAAAAATTATAGATTAAAAAAGTTGTTAATCAAAAGAACCTACACGGAAAACAAATCAATAAAAAAAAGATCATATTCATCGCAAAAAAAATCATGTTCATAAAAACAGAGAAACTGCGAAAAGTTATTTCGCAAACAGTTCTTTCTTTTTTAATTTCAACCTCCGCTAAAAACGTAAGAGTAAACAATGGGCTTCAGAATATGTAAAAAAGATATATTAATTGAATTTTTTTGTAAATACGGCAACGATCTCTGATCAGAAATATTTGTGTATGCAACTACTGTTTTCAGTCATTATGAAAATCTTCAGACTGACCTGAAAAGAGGAAACGTAAACATTTATGAAAAAACGTATGTGAGAGTAGGATATCAGCTATTAAAGGCAGAGTCGTAATAGACAGTCTTGCAGGTTAGCGAACATACCTGTCGCCGGCCGCGGTAGTCTAGCGGTTCTAGGCGCTCAGTCCGGAACCGCGCGACTGCTACGGTCGCAGGTTTCGAATCCTGCCTCGGGCATGGATGTGTGTGATGTCCTTATGTTAAGTTAGGTTTAAGTAGTTCTAAGTTCTAGGTGACTGATGACCACAGACGTTAAGTCCCATAGTGCTCAGAGCCATATGAACCAAGAAAGGATCTAAGAAACCGAGGGTGGCCTGGGGCTGTTGCGTGCCAGAACAGGCTTATTGAGTCGGGAAGAGGAGTGACTTTGGTCATCTTTGGTGACACTAGTGTTCAGTGTGTGTGTGTTTCTTTCCTGCATCAATCCGAGAACCGAGGATTTAAATTTGCATGTACGCCGCCTGTCGGTTGCAGTTTGCCTTGAAAATGGCGGGGTGTTCTCCGGCCGAAATATCGTTGGTCGCCGAAAGTGTTACCTGGCTGAATTCCCGGAAGTTATTTGAAAGTTGTATACGCAAGGAGAAACTTAGGTCTCACATATGCTCTATAATGTTCATGTCTGGGATGTTTGGCGGCCAGCGGAAATTTTTAAACTCAGAAGAGTGTTTCTGGAGTCCGTCTGTTGCAATTCTGGACGTCTGGAGCGCTGCATTGCCTGCTGCAATTGCCCGAAGTACGTCAGAGTTCACAATGGACATGAATGGATGTAGGTGATCAGACAGGATGCATACGGACGTGTTACCTGTCACAGTCGTACCTAGACGAATCAGGGGTCCCATATCACTCCAACTGCATACACGCCACACCATTACAGAGCCTCCACCAGTTTGAACAGACACTGCTGACATGCAGGGTCCATGGATTCATGAGGTTGTCTCTATACCCGTACAAGTGCATCTGCTCGATACAATTGGAAACGAGACTCGTCCGAGCAGGCAACATGTTTCCAGTCATCAAGCGTCCAATGTCGGTGTTGACGGGCCCCGGCGAGGTGTAAAGCTTAGTGTCATGCAGCCATGAGTGTGCCTTCGGCTCCAAAAGCCCAGATCGATGATGTTCCGTTGAATGGTTCGCACGCTGACACTTGTTTGATGTTCCAGCAGTCAACTCTGCAGCAATCTGCGGGAGGGTTGCACTTCTGTCACGTTGATGATTCTCTTCAGTCATCTTTGGTCTTCTTCTTGCAGTATCTTTTTCCGGCAGCAACGATGTCAGAGATTTGATATTCACGGTACACTCGTGAAATTTTTTATGGGAAAATCCCCACTTCACTGCACCTCGGTGATGGTATGTCACATCACTCGTCCGCTGATTGTAACACCACGTTCAAACTTACTTAAATCTTGATAACCTGCCACTACAGTAGCAGTAACCGATGTAACAAATGCACCAGACACTTGTTGCCTTATACAGGCGTTACCGACCGCAGCACTGTATTCTGCCTGTTTACGTGTATCTCTATTTGAATACGCATGCCTATACCAGTTCCTTTGGCGTTTCAGTGCATAACCTACAAGGTCTGGTGATAACGCTCAACATGAAAAACACTAATGTACTTGTGTTTTTGTGGATTTCAAATTAACAGCACGCTGTATCATTAACATTCTGACAAGCTCCAGTGCTAATTCATCTACAGTGGTAGGTATTTTGAACAAACAGAGCTTGAAGTAACTAGTTTCCTTTTAACTTTATCTATTCTTAAAAATACTACTTCTAATCTTTTAATTCTGTAGGTAATATCATACAGGGTGTAATGGGTGTAAGTGCAGATATTTCCTTTATGTGGTACCTCAATATGTACTGTTGTGTGTCTTGATTGTTTTTGCTCTGTGTCAAATAGTCTTCTCAGAAACGCATCTCATCATATACTACCTAACGCTTTCTGCATGGATGTAACTGCCCAGCAAGGTGAATTATGCTTGTCAGTATAGGCTAACCATTTTGCATTTATGTGGCTGCACTTCAACACCTGGCCTGCTGCACAAGGGAAAATAAGCATTAATGTCTTGCTCTTTCCACTGTACTTGGAGGTACCAACCAACCAGAAACATGCTGCTCCTAGTGGCCATAATTATTATTAATCTGCAAATGAAGTTAATACTGATCTAATGATACTCAGTACACTGTTCTCCCTCATCAACAAAAATATCTGCATATGTACCTGTTACACCCTGTATAGTGGCAATTTTCCTCCTTTGTTGTAACAATTCTGTAATTAAGAAACATACTACGCTGCTGTGTACTGGCAACGCAAGGTGTTAGCTCTGCGACAAGCAGCTATGAGTGAAAATACCAACACTTATAATAAAATGGTCTTGAGAAGGAGGGGGGAGATCGAGGTCACGACCTATATGACTCCCATTTGGATCAAAGGCAGCAAACCAGACTTAAATATTATCACTTCTGTACAATTTGTTTCTTCCCCCATGAACCATGGACCTTGCCGTTGGTGGGGAGGCTTGCGTGCCTCAGCGATACAGATGGCCGTACCGTAGGTGCAGCCACAACGGAGGGGTATCTGTTGAGAGGCCAGACAAACATGTGGTTCCTGAAGAGGGGCAGCAGCCTTTTCAGTAGTTGCAGGGGCAACAGTCTGGATGATTGATTGATCTGGCCTTGTAACATTAACCAAAACGGCCTTGCTGTGCTGGTACTGGGAACGGCTGAAAGCAAGGGGAAACTACAGCCGTAATTTTTCCCGAGGACATGCAGCTTTACTGTATGATTAAATGATGATGGCGTCCTCTTGGGTAAAATATTCCGGAGGTAAAATAGTCCCCCATTCGGATCTCCGGGCGGGGACTACTCAAGAGGACGTCGTTATCAGGAGAAAGAAAACTGGCATTCTACGGATCGGAGCGTGGAATGTCAGATCCCTTAATCGGGCAGGTAGGTTAGAAAATTTAAAAAGGGAAATGGATAGGTTAAAGTTAGATATAGTGGGAATTAGTGAAGTTCGGTGGCAGGAGGAACAAGACTTTTGGTCAGGTGATTACAGGGTTATAAATACAAAATCAAATAGGGGTAATGCAGGAGCAGGTTTAATAATGAATAAAAAAATAGGAGTGCGGGTTAGCTACTACAAACAGCATAGTGAACGCATTATTGTGGCCAAGATAGACACAAAGCCCATGCCTACTACAGTAGTACAAGTTTATATGCCAACTACCTCTGCAGATGATGAAGAAATTGATGAAATGTATGACGAGATAAAAGAAATTATTCAGGTAGTGAAGGGAGACGAAAATTTAATAGTCATGGGTGACTGGAATTCGTCAGTAGGAAAAGGGAGAGAAGGAAACATAGTAGGTGAATATGGATTGGGGCTAAGAAATGAAAGAGGAAGCCGCCTTGTAGAATTTTGCACAGAGCATAACTTAATCATAGCTAACACTTGGTTCAAGAATCATAAAAGAAGGTTGTATACCTGGAAGAATCCTGGAGATACTAATAGGTATCAGATAGATTATATAATGGTAAGACAGAGATTTAGGAACCAGGTTTTCAATTGTAAGACATTTCCAGGGGCAGATGTGGATTCTGACCACAATCTATTGGTTATGAACTGCAGATTGAAACTGAAGAAACTGCAAAAAGGTGGGAATTTAAGGAGATAGGACCTGGATAAACTGAAAGAACCAGAGGTTGTAGAGAGTTTCAGGGAGAGCATAAGGGAACAATTGACAGGAATGGGGGAAAGAAATACAGTAGAAGAAGAATGGGTAGCTCTGAGGGATGAAGTAGTGAAGGCAGCAGAGGATCAAGTAGGTAAAAAGACGAGGGCTAATAGAAATCCTTGGGTAACAGAAGAAATATTGAATTTAATTGATGAAAGGAGAAAATATAAAAATGCAGTAAATGAAGCAGGCAAAAGGGAATACAAACGTCTCAAAAATGAGATCGACAGAAAGTGCAAAATGGCTAAGCAGGGATGGCTAGAGGACAAATGTAAGGATGTAGAGGCTTGTCTCACTAGGGGTAAGATAGATACTGCCTACAGGAAAATTAAAGAGACCTTTGGAGAGAAGAGAACCACTTGTATGAATATCAAGAGCTCAGATGGCAATCCAGTTCTAAGCAAAGAAGGGAAGGCCGAAAGGTGGAAGGAGTATATAGAGGGTTTATACAAGGGCGATGTACTTGAGGACAATATTATGGAAATGGAAGAGGATGTAGATGAAGATGAAACGGGAGATAAGATACTGCGTGAAGAGTTTGACAGAGCACTGAAAGACCTGAGTCGAAACAAGGCCCCGGGAGTAGACAACATTCCATTAGAACTACTGATGGCCTTGGGAGAGCCAGTCATGACAAAACTCTACCATCTGGTGAGCAAGATGTATGAGACAGGCGAAATACCCACAGACTTCAAGAAGAATATAATAATTCCAATACCAAAGAAAGCTGGTGTTGACAGATGTGACAATTACCGAACTATCAGCTTAATAAGTCACAGCTGCAAAATACTAACGCGAATTCTTTACAGACGAATGGAAAAACTGGTAGAAGCGGACCTCGGGGAAGATCAGTTTGGATTCCTTAGAAATGTTGGAACACGTGAGGCAATACTAACCTTACGACTTAGAAGAAAGATTAAGAAAAGGCAAACCTACGTTTCTAGCATTTGTAGACTTGGAGAAAGCTTTTGACAACGTTAACTGGAATACTCTCTTTCACATTCTGAAGGTGGCAGGGGTAAAATACAGGGAGCGAAAGACCATTTACAATTTGTACAGAAACCAGATGGCAGTTATAAGAGCCGAGGGGCATGAAAGGGAAGCAGTGGTTGGGAAAGGAGTGAGACAGGGTTGTAGCCTCTCCCCGATGTTATTCAATCTGTATATTGAGCAAGCAGTAAAGGAAACAAAAGAAAAATTCGGAGTAGGTATTAAAATTCATGGAGAAGAAGTAAAAACTTTGAGGTTCGCCGATGACATTGTAATTCTGTCAGAGACAGCAAAGGACTTGAAAGAGCAGTTGAACGGAATGGACAGTGTCTTGAAAGAACGATATAAGACGAACATCAACAAAAGCAAAACGAGGATAATGGAATGTAGTCAAATTAAATCGGGTGCTGCTGAGGGGATTAGATTAGGAAATGAGACACTTAAAGTAGTAAAGGAGTTTTGCTATTTAGGGAGTAAAATAACTGATGATGGTCGAAGTAGAGAGGATATAAAATGTAGACTGGCAATGGCAAGGAAAGCGTTTCTGAAGAAGAGAAATTTGTTAACATCGAGCATAGATTTAAGTGTCAGGAAGTCGTTTCTGAAAGTATTTGTATGGAGTGTAGCCATGTATGGAAGTGAAACATGGACGATAACCAGTTTGGACAATAAGAGAATAGAAGCTTTCGAAATGTGGTGCTACAGAAGAATGCTGAAGATAAGGTGGGTAGATCACGTAACTAATGAGGAGGTATTGAATAGGATTGGGGAGAAGAGAAGTTTGTGGCACAACTTGACTAGAAGAAGGGATCGGTTGGTAGGACATGTTTTGAGGCATCAAGGGATCACAAATTTAGCATTGGAGGGCAGCGTGGAGGGTAAAAATCGTAGAGGGAGACCAAGAGATGAATACACTAAGCAGATTGAGAAGGATGTAGTTTGCAGTAGGTACTGGGAGATGAAGAAGCTTGCACAGGATTGAGTAGCATGGAGAGCTGCATCAAACCAGTCTCAGGACTGAAGACCACAACAACAATTTGTTTATCGAAAATGAGTCGAATGGACTACAAAACCACACAATTGTTTTTTTTTAATTAATAAGTAGCACATATTTTAAGAACTTCAGCAGTTCACATTGAAACAAACCAGATCATGTATTGGGCTGCATATCTGTGAAGATCATCAACACCGAATCATGTGTTATTCGGTATTTGACAAGCTCTGACTTTTTGTATTGCAGGAAATTAAAGTCTATTTCTTAATTATGAATTACTATATATGTGACATAATATATAAATATTAGCTCATCTCTATGTATGTGTGTTACTTGGTAGATATATGTTTTAATGACGAAAGTTCATGATAATAGATAAACTCTTTCTCATAGGCTGTTGAGTATTGGTAAATACGCTGAAATTTTCACACATGTAAGATCAATAAGAAGAGGTGTACTACAAATGGGAATCAGTATTAGAAAAAATAGGATATATGATTACAAGTATCTAACATGAAAATTGAAACTCATTACCTTAATAGGAAATGATATCAAATGATGAAGAAAAGTAAATCTACAAATAATTTACTGATGTTAACTATTAAGGCTATAAAATATAACAAATATGAAAACTACAGAAATGGTTATATTTACAAAATGATAAATAAATACTTAATAAACACAGAAGAAAGGCCATGAAAAAAGATGTAAACATTTTCATGAAATGAATCATTGGTTGAGAGTCATATTAATCATCAAAAAGTATAGTTAGTTGGAATACAACAGTTTAGACTTCTGCACACAGAGTCAGTGACATAAAAGCTTTCTGTGTGTGGTACTGCCTTATATTGTAAAAAAAACAATATGATGCAGGGCACTACCCAGAATACTTTAGTGTCAGTTTGTTAGACATTCGTAAGGTCCTGCGAACACTGACAGACACATGAGCTGCAATATCGGAGCAGAGCTTAACATTTGTATCCGAAGAAGCAAGTTTCAAAGTAACAAAATGAATAATAAGCACTTCACAAGAAGACATTACTAGACGAACTATATCTGAAAAATCCAATCAGCTAACCTTGTAGTGACAATAGATAGGCAGGTGGGTTTGTACATGACTACATTTTTAGGGAGAGCAAAAAGAAGGGCAGAAAATTATACAAAGTTTAGTCTATATTGTTGCCTATTCTTGAGATAACATTTTTCCAAAATTTCTGAACAAACTGGTTTTAATTGCAGCCACGGAAAGTCTTATCCATGATAGTATACCTAAGGGGCAGGGCTGAGTAGTTGTCATCACTAATGGATTTTGCAGCTGCTGTAAGCTGAAAGACCTGGCTGTAAACTGTACTGCCTTTGTGCCTTTGCCCACATCAAAGTGTGCTGATGTTGGAGAAAGATATACTGAAGTGCGTTCTCACAGCAGAACGCTTGCAGAGGGGAATGTTTTATAAACACGTATATAGGGGAAATGTCAATGTCACATAGGATCGCAGCTGTGTTCATCAAGTAAGTCTTTGAGAGAGCTTTGCCACTCATATTTAAGAATACCATGAATACGATTTGCTAAGGCTGTCTACAGCTGTGCAGGAAAACACAAGATAACTATGTTGTGCTTTTGTGGTGAATAGTAAAATAATTTTGTTATTTACTAATTAGCGGAGAAACCCAGGTTTTCCCAGGTATTTATTAAGAGGGGTAGGGCGCCAAAAAATAAAAAAAGTCGATTTTCAAAAATTTGCCTATTTTAAAGCGCACGTCTTCCTGAATAGTTTGATGTATGAAGCACGTATATTTGAGAGATTATAGGAGAAGTTATTGGGTTTAAGTGCACCAAGATGCAGAACCAGACCACTTTGCACACCATTCTTGTATTTCGCTCTGTAGAATTCGAATGTTTGTATTTGCACCAGAGACTGTCATACGTGAAATAAAGGACTATTGATATCGATACTTTCTCTGCTGCTATAGACGTCTATTGTTTTGATTGCAGATTTTGTTTGTTCTTTGTTTTGAAAGTCTTGCTGGGTGGTGTTGCGAATCTCGAAATGATTTTCATTCGGCTGTACTGTTTTGTGTTCGTTTGTGGCATATTATCACAAAAGACAGAATTCGTTGCTTCAACTGTAAACAACGTCACCAGGGCAAACACACTGTAAACGGTGCTACAGCAAAAGTTACACCAGTGGCTCAAGACTGGAACCTCTCACAGCCGGTGCTTCAAGTAGGAAACTTGTTTTGTTGCTAATGAATATGGATGCTGTGAATCTGAAAACTAGTGTAATATTATTGTTGATGTTAACATACCGCCACAATTAATATCGGACAATGTTATGTGCAGTCTTTGCTTTAGTGTACGGTGTGTTTCAATGGTGGAAGATGAGAGTGGCAGGAAAGGCCTTGCTACGAACTTACCTGTGATATACAGCGAATGCAACGTTTCTGCGTCTTGCGTGACATCGAAAATCGTAAACAACAGTTATGATGTGAATTTGAGGGCAGCGTACGGCATGCGCTGTATTGGGAGGGGCAGAAGGCTGCAAGAACACTTTGTGCAGTGATGGATCTTCCACCTCCTCCAGCAAAATTTGAGAGATATTATGGCTTATTGCTTGAGGCTGTAAAAGAAGTTGAAAAATCATCAATAAAAACCGCTTTGTAAGAATCTATTATCGAAAATGATGGTGACAGGGACACAGTGGCCGCTCTTGATGGTGCGTGGCTAAAAAGAGAGCACACTTCAATGAATGGTGTTGTGACGACATCTGTTGACACTGGCATAGTACCAGATGTTGAAGTGTTACGCAAATTTTTGATAGTTGTGTGAAAGGTACTCCAGATCATGAATGTAATATGAACTATAACGGCTCAAGTGCAGGTATGGAAGTGCAGGGAGTTGTCAGCTTGTTTACCAGATCTGTTGCCTCCCATGGCCTGCGATACGTGAAATACCTTGGTGATGGTGATGGTAAAGATTTCCTTGAGGTTCAAAAATGTGTTCCATATGGAGCTGACTACTGTGCACAAGTTAAAATGTGTGGGACATGCACAGAAAAGTCTTGGTACTAGACTTAGAAGGCCGAGACAAGTTTTGTCAGGAAAAATTATCTGATGGGAAGGGAATAAAAGGAGAGGGCGAAAGACGGATGCAGATTTTGAGAAGCTACGGACATATTATGGTTTGGTAAAAAGAAGGAAAACAGGGGACTTGAAAAATATGAAGCAAGCAGTTTGGGCCTTATACTTCCACACAACGTCCACAGACAATAACCCTAACTACAACTTGTGCCCGAAACGAAGTGAACCATGTTGTGGCTACCAAAGGTCAATTACTGGTGGTGAAGAATACCATCACAAGAATCTTCTACCAACTGCTGTAATGGAAGCCATCAAACCTGTATTCAGGGCCCTTGCAAATAAAAACTTACTGAAGAAATGTCTTCATGGTGCTACCCAAAATCCAAATGAAAGTTCTAACCGATGTGTATGGGGAAGACTGCCAAAAACCATTTTTGTGGGAAGAAATGCACTTAATATTGGTCGTTATGATGCAGTTTCACGTTTTAGATATGGTGTGCAAAGCAGGAAATCTGTTTTAGAGAAAATGGGAACTAAGCTCGGAGTGAACTGCATCAAGGCTTTGTATGAGATATACACAGAGCGTTTAGTGGAAGGAAATGAATCATTTTTGGAGGTGATAGAATCAGGAATAGTGCATCACAGGAACGTAAAAAGGAAGAAAAGTGATTTCGAAAATGAAAAAGAACCTGCTTATAGTGCTGGACAATTGTAAAAGAAAGCCAGAAACAAGCATAAACGTTAACAGCCATTTTCCGCAAACCGCAAATCTTTGTACTCAGATACATGTAACATCAAAAATAAATATCCTGTTACTTTCAAACAAAATTGAGATAATTAACTATAAAATTTGAGCTTTTCTGAACATGAAGTTTAAAATGTAAGAGATTATTCATTTTTTCATAAATTAAATAAATTCTACAGTTTCATACACCTATAACTATGGTTTGTAGGCTGTGCAAAAATCATTGAAGAATCCCTCTTACTTATGAAGGAAAGTGAACCTATAGCAACAAATGCAGGCAATAGTAAGTGGAAAAATGATAATATTTCACAGGTAAAATAATTTATTGTGTTATATTATTGAACTTCTACTTATATGAGTGTGCATCCCTAATCCTTCCTGGTCGTGCTGGCAAAGTTTTATGAATTTATTTGTAAAAGTATAGACAGTGGAAATTAAAATGTCGTGTGGTACCTCTCCTGCTCCAAGTCGGCCTGTTTGACGTCCTACCCCCTTTAATATCTTTGCATCCAGACCCGTACCACTTAACATTTGACCTTCTAATTAATGTTTATGGCGCCATATGTCCTGAACTATGTGTGATGCAATTATATAATTTTGTGATTACTTTCAGTTGTACATGTGCATACTGTTTGCAAAATGTGTCACGAAAACAGTTAGTGGTAAAAAGTAATAAATTATAACGTCATGCTTCATGTGGTAGTTTTACTGTGCGAACAATGCAAAAGTAGTAAAGAATAAACATTTTTCTTTCATCATTTTGTGGCGGTTGTAAGCGAGAAAAAATGTCACGAAAGTTTGAAAATTTGTGTAACATTTGTTACAATTTGCTAAGTGCTCTCATTCTCAAATACTGGATGAATGAATTCTGGAAATTCACGCTTCACAGGCTACTCTTCTTTCCACCACACACCCAACATAGGTAATTATTACTCACACAGTGATTGTCGCCTGACAGTAAAGTATACGTGTACGAAGTTTTGTTGAAATCGGTCCAGTGGTTCAGGATGGGATGTGGAACATACATACACACACAGACATATATACATTTTGGGTAATATGTATGCATTTATTATGACAATGGTGTGCCTTCTTAACTACTGCAAAAGTTGTGAATGTAAGAGCAGTGCTAATCTGAAACGGACAATCATCATGAAATTTCGCCACAGCATCAAGTAAATGAGTCATGACTATAGAAATGTGCCTATTACTTTTCTGCGTCTGACACAACTCACTTTCCACTATCGGTTCAGTTGTAATGATCACACCAGGGTGTGTATATTTCTGAATGAGATGCTCATTTCCCCACTGCCAGTCTAATGGAACATTTGGCTTAACATACGGCAGCTGTATATCGTCACGTACTGCTCTCATGTTGAGTCAACGTAGTTCACAATTTGTAGTTCACAGTGAAGAAGTAAAGATTTTATAATAATACATCAATGCCCATTGTACTATGAGAGCAAAAATAATCAGGCTGTGCCCTGAGGATCGAATATACAAAAAAAACTTTCTCGTATTCCCATGCCCCATAAAGTGAAATCAAATGAGCATCAGGAATAACGACATAATCATCACTACTACTCGTAATTTACACCAAAATAATTTTATCTTCCAGATGCAAATGCATCATTAAATCACATTCTCAAAATTTTCTTCCCCCACTTCTGCTGAAAGTACTACACTAAATAAGACTGCCCAGGAGATTTACGATCACAGATAAGCAATCACACACAAAACCAATTAAGGGAAGTGTAAGAACGTGGTCAATTTTACAGACATATGTTGCCCATTTGCTCAATATAGCTTTAATATCTGCTGTATTTCCAGTATGACAAGGTCGACCATATAGTGGACAGAAACAACATGCACTGGCCCTTGTCAAGAGCTGAATACAGGACACACACCCTGCCCAAGACGACGCCCTAGTCTGTGTACTCCAGGAAGACGGTGGACCGACTTCAAGACACAAAAACAACACTGGATATTCCCTACAATAAACGCTCGTATTGTCAGCCACCAGTGGCTGCACACGCCAAGTGTGCACTCCTCAGGTATCTCTCCATGTGCGTGCTGTTCCATTGTTCCACAACACATCGACTTCAGACATTGGGATCACAGTGGCCATCTCGCCTTCCATACTTTCAGGGATACTGTCAGACTGTGTCTCCCCAGGCGCACACTCGAAGACTACCCGGTTCAGCTGATGCCACACATACTGAAAGACGGTGAGACAACGCCGGCCAGAGCATGATCCTTGTATACAAGGCCGCACGCTTCTGTTGTCATCTTGCTGATAGAGACTTGTCTCCTACGGCATACGCCCCAGGACCGAGCGGTAGTGCTGTTCGCTGATTAATTCAGGAACCAGCCACTCCGAAGTGAAGACAGCACTAGGTTGTTGTCCCACCATGCACCTGGCGCCGCTAGGAAGTGTTGTCTGTCAGCTGCCTCTTGTCTGGCTTTAATTTATGTCTGATCCACTGTCAGACAAAAGACTCCTTACCTCTGTGGACCTGCCACGCTCGTCGACGTACGGTGGTGCTGCCGTCGGCTACTTCGCTGCCTCGCGCGCTCTCTGCCACGGCAGGAAAATACCACCAGCCATGGCGCCACCAGCTGAGTGTGACTGCACTTTAACTCTGCCGTGCGCTGATAAATCACGGCACAGTAATATGGAAATTGGTAGGATAAATAAATCAAATCATTCACAGTACTTGTGAAGTTCCTATATGAATCACAAAGTAACGCAAACAACAATTTAAATGGGAACATGTTTCCAGTAGAGTACCATGTCGGAATGCAATGTCTAATTATCATCGCAAGTAGGTATGAAGAAGTCTTATAACATGAGTGTTTGTTTCTAGGAAGTTGTTATACTTTATCAAATAGTGACAGTATTCGAAGGTTAATTCGTAAGTCCATATACAACGTGGAAAGTGTTGTGCGTAGTTTCCATTTTATTCATGATAAAAATGTCATTGTGACATTGTGAACATCTCATTTCCTACATGAAACTAACGTCTCTGGTATCCTCCAAGGACTCACATCACAGTAAACGACTAACCAACAAGCAGTTGCCTCATTCTCTACATGGATACAATTAACAATGTTAAGAGTTCGTCTTCATCGTTGAATAACGCATACCTTCTGGTATGCAAAGCAGACTGGCCGTAAACGTGAGCGAACTCTGAGAACAGCTATGCCCACTTACTACTGGCGCCAGTGGAACTGCCTGTGCTGTATTGTACTGGTTGCGTCTTAGGCCTGGCGCGCCAGTGTCTGCCACAGGGCTGGCTTTTACTGCTGCCATCTGGACGAGCGAGCGTTGCCTTTATGAGCAAGAGGGATGGCTGCGTGAGAGGCCGTTACTCCAAATACGCCCCGGTGCCTACTGTGGCAGCGCCACGGCTTCTCCAGGAGAGGCACCGTTGCAATATTGCGCACCAGACGATCTGAGGGCTGAGGGTAAACGGAAACAACTTTGCATGGAAATGTTATTGCCAGTGATTGGATTCAAATATGTTGGCTGGTTCCACGTTTACAGAACAATTCTAGTTATTGTCGCATACACAACAAGCGGCCCTCGTAGAGTGAAGCAATCGATTGACGAAATAAGGCAGTTTTGCAGTATATAATACAGAGATCTTTGCAGTATTGAAACATCTCTACGATGGTTTATGCCTGGAACGAATGACAACAATTGTAATGAATTGTCTCATTGAAACAATGAAATTAAATTTTGTAGTGGCTGTGTGGGGTGGTACCTTATTTCAGCCTGAATGTGAAGTAGAACAATTTACTAGCTTTCAAAATTTTCCAGAACATTTTTATAAATTCTTTTAGTTGTTTTGCTCGCAAAAAGTACATTGCATCGCAACTGAATACCAGCTTTCGCTGCTAAACAACCATCTTCAGAACACTTTTGAAAAAAACTTCGTCTTTATATAGATTGCAGGGTAAAGCGCGGTCGTCTGATGCTATTCGTTGGTAACTGCCCATTAATATGCCGTGTTTTAACACACTGCTGGCTATACCAGCGCAATTCTCGGTGTTGCTTACTAAGATGGTACCGGAGTACAAAGTTTACACATCCTCGTTACAAAATGTAACTCAACAAAATCGAGAATTTGAAATGAGAAAGGATGCAAAGTTGGTCAGGATCATTTCTCTCAATTCGAGGCAATTAGAACACTTACTGTTGTGTGTCACAAGTATGATCAACTTTGCATTTTTTTGTATTTCACTTTCTTGATTTTCACGACTTATTTTCTGTAACGACGATGTGCAAACGTTGTACTCAGTTAAACTTTTTAGTAAGCACGGTACACAGTGGCACTCTGTAACTTAAGTGGTATAACCACAGCGTATTGAAACGTGGCTTATTACTGAGCAGGCACAAGATGTACGTAGTACTAAACGACGACGTTCTAGCCTACAATGTATATAGGCACAGCGTCTTTACCACGAGTGACCTGAAAATGGTTTCTTAGTAAACGAAACAAGTAATCAGTTGCAATGTTATATACTTTTTGCGATAAAACCAGTTAAGAGATTGTGTAAAATTTGTTTGAAAAAGTTTAACGCTTTTTTCTATCACCTGAGAATGTCACAGTTCCTACTGACAATTTACTGGTGATGAAGTCACAAAATAACATGGATATTGCCGTAACGCAACCATAAAAGCCAAGGAGTGACAGTGGGAAACCAAGACCGCTAAACAGTAATTCCAAGGTGACACTCGTTCCCAGATGAGGTTAATAGAGGAAAACATCTGACTTTCAATATAAATAAATAAATTAGGTGCAATCTCTAAATATGGTAGTCGATTCCGAGATGCCCAGTCCAAATCCTGAGGGTGCAAGAAATTTTGAATACCAGCACTTGGTGCAGCGTACACCTTCTCACAACCTGATTTTTTGCCAATGTCCAGCAGTATTTTCGAAACCTCTTCGCTGTGTCTTACGAAGTGAGGCTTTGCGACACTGAGACCCGCTTGCTGCTATCCTACAAGCGTAACCAATGAGGTGGCACTCTATTTCTTCCTCTCCCTCATCTCATACAACAAAAACGTGACACCACAAGGTTCACAATCTCATTGCAGGCAACTACACTCAGCACAAGTATTTGAGATATGTCTCTCACCGTCTGCATGGAAAAGAACCAGTCTGTGCATAGCAGGAAAACCATCTCGGATTAAGCGACTGCACCAAACTCTCGGAGTCTCGCAGTCAACACCGGCATATTGCTATTTCTTTTTTCCTTTCCGAGATGATATTACATAACTGTAACAAAAAATAACTAAATAAAACAATCAACAGTTGATTCCATATTGAAGACGGGTAATGCTACAATGGATACCGCTTATTTTGCCGTCTCAGTTGTACATTTATTTTTGTGGTAAGGCTAGTCTCGAAAAAAGCTGTTCATTTTAAGATCTATGTAGATGCGTAAGCAACGCGACGTTTCCATATGGACCTATATATCAGAATACTGTATTCTAATGTGAAGTACTACAGAAATAAATACGGCATGTGAAGCGATAAATTTTAAATAACAACACATTTATCATCAACGATAAGATCCGAAGGGAAGGACTACACATTCTACCAGAAAGTCTGAGAATTAAGAGGCGACCCTGTTTATGCCATGTACCAGGAACCCACAATTTTAACCTAATTTGACTTCTATTATTCGACTTTTATGGACTCACATTTTGTACACACCTGTAGATGAGACACAGGTACCGAAGCTGAGTTGCCTTCCGTTTTGGACCTAAAGAATATTACCATTGTGACGAATCTTATCATTTGTCAGCAGTTGTGGATGTTCTGTCAACAGAAAAATCAACACATTTGCTGAATCTGTAGAGATGAATATATCTTCAATAGTGATCAGGCAGACCAAGAGAGTTCTGACTTAGAATGATTTGTTACCAAGTTCACCCCACCCTCTTCCACTCCCCTATGACCTAATCGATGATGTCATGCATTGTTGACAGATTTCTCCTAGTATTGCTAATGCCCTATAGAAAATGGTGGGAAATTCATAACTCAAAGGTAGGTATTGCCATGTTGGTGCGAAATTTAGGAACTTACCACAAATTACCAATTCTCTACGTTCTTGTCAGATTTCCTGAGGTTTCTCAGTTGAGACGAGGGATATTTGTTTTCCCTATAGGCCAAGGCCTGTGGGCCTGGAACAAAGGGCAAGGTCATCCCCCTCTCCCAACTCTAGGACAGAAAATGTACGTTTATCCTGCAGGTCCAAACCTGGCTTATAGATAAAGGATGCCGGCCTGAGTCTGTGGATAAGTAAACATGTTTTTCACTTTAAAGGCCGTAACCACGGCGCTGTCTCGTGTTCAGCGACAACCAAAGTTGCCTAACATGTTTTCCAAAGCTGTTATTTACTCAGGCATGCATCGACCTTCAGTCATGGTTGCATTGTCGATTGTTTTAAGTACAGAATTCAAGTGGCCTCACATTTACCCCTGACGTCACACACTGCCTCCATCAAGTTGAAGCCCAGTTGTCTCAAGTTTAAACAATTTTACTCACCCCCCTGACCTCATAGCCTCAACAATTGTCATCATAAGTTTTGATCTAACTTGTCGTGGGTTAAAGTACATCTGTTCTATACTATACTTGGAATAGAATAGCAACAATAGCGTCTCTTTTATTTGAACGAACACTACGTCAGAGGCAGCCGATTTTCTTCAGTCGCAAAGTTCGTGTCCTCCAGACGATGTGCCGATGTCTTACATAACTGTGATAAGTCATATAATATGAAAGCACTATTTTCATGTCGTGGGTTTCCAAAAAGTTAATGTTAACTGAACTCTCAATCTGATGACAATCCAATAACAATGCATTTAAGGTTACATAGAGTAACGCCACATTCTTCTGTGCGCTATGTACTGGTAGTCGTGCAGAGATTGGGGATAATTGCAATTCAAAGCCTGGTGAACAATCTGTGTGTCCCGCTCCAACGTATCGTGTAGCTCGCTTTGAACTAGTCCTGCGTGCCACTCCAATATATGGAATTCTAGATCTGCTATGTTGATTTCAAATTTTTAGTTATTCTTGCTATATTACCAGCCATATAAATTATGTATGCTTTCGTAAAACTGGATATAGTGTTTCTGTACTCTTTCTAGTAGATGTGTTCTGATAGACTCCTACTTTGGCCTCATTCAAGTCTGTTAATTTTGGTATTACGAATCACTATCTGCAACAGATGTACTGATAGTTGGAGAATAAAGTGTGAATGTAAGTGATTATCTGAAATTACACTCCGGACAAGAGACCAACAATCACTGTACTCTGTTGCTTAATGGCTAAAAACTCAGAATGTTTACAACAGGATAGTTTAGAATACCTCACACTCCCCTAGGTGGCACATGAAGCATTTGGATCTTTAGGATTACATCCAAAGATTCTTTCAGTCTTATGTAAGATTAACCTACCTGAGAATCAATAGCACTGGTGAGTATGACGACCATTCCCGCGTCTTTAATGGAGAGACTGAAGGCGTATCCACCAACCTCTTTCACCCATATGCCCGTATGTGATGACTGCCTTCTGACTCCCTCACTGTTTACTCATGCGGTTCCAAGAGACACATTCACCTCTATGAATATGTGCCACGGTTCTCCAAGTCTTCTTCGATCGTCTAGTGTGCATCAAGGCATTAATTACAAAAAAATTCTCGTTCTCCAATCGAGTGAGATAGCGGAGTGGTTAGCACACTGGACTCGCATTCGGGAGGACGACGGATCAACCCCGCGTCTGGTCATTTTGTTTTAGGTTTTCCGTAGTTTCCCTAAATCTCTTCAGTCTAATTCCGGTATGGTTCCTTTGGAAGGGCACGGCCGACTTCCTTCCCCATCCTTCCCTAATCCGATGAGACCTATGACCTCGCAGTTTGCTCTCTTCCCCCAGATCAACCCAACCCCTCTTCTTCTCCAAGACAACGCTAGACCTCAAGCAAGTCTCTCCACCTGAGAGGAGCTCATAAAACTTCATTCGGCTGCTCTTTCTCATCCAGCCTACAGCTTGGGTCTCGCATCTTTCACCTCCATCTGTGTGGCTCAATGGAGGATGCATTCTGCGGGAACCAGTACATGGCTGATGCAGATGTTATTGATAGAGCAAGACGCTAGCAGCAGTAGAGTGGTATCATGCGGGCATGCAGACCGTCCCAGTAAGGTGGTGTACGGCCATCGCTCTGAATGGCGTTTATGTTGAAAAACTGTTTTTTTTAACAAAAATAGTGTTGAATATTGCGGCGTATTGGAATCATGAATAAAATCAACTTGTTTTCAGAAAAAAGTGTGGCAACAGTTCTTGAACGTTGTTTGTAGTTGCATGGTGAAGTGTCTGTGGTTTAACTGTGGTGTGCGAATGGACGCATTCGATGATGACCGTCTCTGTAATGCGCGTTCATGAATCCCTGTTACTTTCTTGTCAAAATTTATACCACACTTGCTGAACGGTACGAGTCGCGTAAACCCGTGAGTGGCCGAGGTACTTGCCCCTCTGCCAGCTGAGGTAAGCGGCCAACATTACTTAATTCACCGCTGAATTCACAAACACCCATTAAAATTAAAGGGAATTTAAAATGTTACTGACTCTGTAAGTTTCTGTGTTTGATAATGAGCAGAAAAATTCCACTCTTAACAAGGTCTTAGCATTTGTGGACGTTTCTGAATTCGGCTGTTAGTTGCTAGACGCATATTATTACAAAGTACGGCTGAGGACTGTGGCCCGCACGAATACCTGAGTCGGGGCGCTTGTGGTCCGCGTACCGCATTCTGACGACCACTGCCTTTGCATCATTTATTTCCTCAGTTGCGTATTTCTCCATAACAAGTGCTGGACAGTGACTGGAAGTTTGCGAGTGTCATGTTTAGTCATAGTACATCTGGTATGATCTTTGTTGCATTTCTAAAACACTCTGTGGACATCAATGATGCCCTGCGTTACAAAGGTAGGTGCTTCCGCACATAGAGGCGGAGCGACAGGGAAGCGCGTGCAGGGCTGAGGTCTGCGTGTTAGCGACGGCAGAGAGCGGGCAAACGAACTCCTTGTTGCCGGACTGTGCTACTTGCTGACTTGGTTTATTTGCCTATGGTACGTAGTGTGATGCTTTCAGACCTATAAGGGGGACTAATAAACTTTATAACCAGTTTTGATAAATCGCCTACCTGAAAGAAATATTACTTCACGTCTTGACATCGTTGCGTCCACTGTTCCACAGCTGTAGCCCACGTGATATCAGCAGGCGAGAACTGCTGACGAAGCTTTATGGAGACGTCAAGCACAATTTTTGTCAAAATGACGGTTCTGATACGACAAAGGCATTGAAACTGGTCGCAATTACTGTTATTTATTGCGATTTGGTGTTACGATTGAAAATGTAACACACAACGAAATTAACTTCAAACACAAACTGGAATGATAGCATTAGCATGACAAATGCCTCTAACCCATAGAAGCTTTGAGAAATGTGTATAATGCATGTATGTGGGTTTGTTTGACTGTAGTCAAGTATAACTCACTGTGTGTAAGAAACACCTTCTGGTAGCAAAGACTAATGCAAAAGACTCAAGTAAATATATAAGAAGGTAGTATCTGTTCCCGAAAGAACAGATAACATTGATGGCCGTGCCGTGATGTATATCAACGCCTGTTTGCAGCTAGAGTGTCGATTTAATTATCATTTCATTCTAGAGAAGCTGCACGGTGATCAATGGTACCTATTCTTTCAGCAATAGATACTACCTTCATATGTAGTTAAAATATAGCTACCTGGCCATTGACCTTCTTGTGCGAACGCACACGCTATGCCCCAACTCGTACGGCACTTGGTAGATTAATCTGCCACGAGTAATGAGTGTGATGGGGAAACATCTATTAGGTGCACTACGAATGTAGTGGTGTGGACATGATTGGAATGTTGGTCTCACGGGGAGCGTGCAACGGATAAGTCCCTGCAGGTGGACTATCCTCTGTGCCCTCGGTGGCTCACATGGACACTCTGCCTTTGGCTGCGGAGCAGCTCGGAGTTGTTTATGTCCTCGCTGCGAACGTTCGCAGAAGAAGCGATTTTTACACCGTCATTACTGTTACTTTTTGCATCGAACGCAATGGCACACGATTTTCAAAAACCCACGATACTGTTCACGTTCTGTAACGAGTATGCAAGACAGAAGGGTTTCGAAATCGAACGTTTCTTGAGAGACGAAGTGCATTTTAATTACACGGAGCTTATTGGAATTCACTTATCAATCGTGAGCAGCAAAAAATGGTTCAAATGGCTCTGAGCACTATGGGACTTAACATCTGAGGTCATCAGTCCCATAGAACTTAGAACTACTTAAACCTAACTAACCTAAGGACATCACACACATCCATGCCCGAGGCAGGATTGGAACCTGCGGCCGTAGCGGTCGCGCGGTGCAAGACTGGAGCGCCTATAACCGCTCGGCCACACCGGCCGGCCGTGAGCAGCACTCTTAACGTAAAGATGATTTACGACGCAGCATGTGAATTAGTGAAGCCACCAAGCGAGGATTCCAGTTCCGACACTCCGATGGTCATATTGGCAAAGTTTTAGTAGCTCATTCGGGCCTGGGCGTGCGTACGATTCGAATCTTCGACCTGCCTTTGGAGATACCCGAATTATTGGTCACTGAATCACTCCAGAAATACAGCAGAGTTATTAGTCATACGACCGAACGTTGGTCAAGTTTTAGCACGTATCCAGTGCTCCATGGCGTCTGACAGGTGCGAATTACCCTTACGAAACATGTGCCATCGTACATAAACATCGGTGGTGGTAGAGTTTTTGTCATCTATGACATACTCCGGGTGTGGCGGTGAAGGGCACCTTAGATCTGCATGTATGCCGAGGAGACTCGTGCAACTCCCCAGCGGAGACTTCGACAATCCGGCTACACTACGTCACTGCCGCTGACTTACGTGACGGCGATTCGCGGAGAGGTGACGCAGAGGTCGAAGCGTACTATCGAACCAACGCCGCCGTCGATTGTGGGACCTTCGGGCCCCACTGAAGAAGGAATGGCTCCGACAAACCTCCAATCCCAGACACTGCAGGTGGTGGAGAAAGAAGATGACAGTATCACACAAGGCTTGGAAGCTGAAGTGGAACGGCCCCAGGACGTTGTGGCGGTGGCGAAACAGCAGGAGATACAAGATTCGCCAACACCGGAGGCCGAGGTAGGGCCCGCAAACAACGCTCGCCGAAGTGCCGCAAGAAGCGCCGACTAAACTCTGCGGAGAGGCTCTCTTCTCTTCTTGGGATCCCTGATGTGTCTATCACTATGGACCTGTCTGACATAGAACCACAAGCTTTGGATTTTGCTGACCAAGTGAATTCGAACAGTGAAAAGATGTCACGTCGTTCAGACGACGCATTCGCTCAGGGGCCCGACACCCATTCTGCGGCGGAGTCTAAAGTTGCGAAAGATCCACAGACGCCACACATCAGTGCCGCACAGGGCAGTTTGGAGCACCCCCATAATATCAGCTGGGATGCGCAGGACGACTAAATCACCGATGCGGACCCTTCCATTGGTGGTGACTCGCATCCGTCCGCATCTCAAGAAACCTAATGCCGCAGGGAGACGTCCGTCGGGCGACCCTTTGCGGATGTGCAAAGGGACTATCGATACGGTGAATTTTCGTCATTTTAACATCATGCGGAGATGACAGCTATTCGACCCCAGGCAAACAGAATAGGTACAGTGAATGTAAATACCATTAGATCGCCCGTGCGAGACCAGTTGTTTATTGACAAGATAGACAAGTCGGATGTGGATATACTGATGGTGCAGGAGGTTTACATTCCTGAGTTCCAGTAAGTTCACGGATACATCTCCCGCACCTCGCCTCACTCGGACAACGACAGTGGAACGGCTATATTGGTCCGGGACGGGATTTCGGTTCGCGACTTGGCTTATCTGCCTCCGGCACGAGAAATGGCGATAACTGTTAATGGAATTCGTTTTCTCAATATTTATGACCCTTCCGGCACAGATAACAGACGAGCGCGTTCGCGATATTATTCGTAATAGATTGTGCCCTTATTTATCGGCAGATTCGATCATTATAGGTGGTGACTTCAACTGTGTTCTAGCCCAAAAAGACCAGACTCCACATTGCAATAACTGTCGTGAACTGCAAGTTGTGTGCCGGGACCTGGAGTTATGCGACACCTGGGACAGGATTCCTAGGAACCATGAGGGATATACTTTTTTACCAGTCACTCGGCGAGCAGACTTGATCGAATATATGTTTCGGTTGGCCTACGGGATAAGGTGGTCGGCGCGGAACGATGGGCTGCGGTATTTACTGATCATCTGGATTACATTTGTACCATATCACTCCCTCGGCAAAGTGTGTGGATAAGCCGCGGGTACATCGAAGCTCAGTTCGTCACTTTTGGCAGACCGCGAATGTCGTCAGAGAGTCGAGGAGGTATGGGCCACATGTCACCGTCGTCTACCAACATATGTCTTTGTGCTTCAATGTTGGCTCGAGTGTACTAAGCCGGCAATAAGAAGAGCTCTAATACAGTAAGGTCGGGATAAGACGGGATGGCAAAGATACACTCTTTATTATTATTACACCATGCTTCGTGAGCTGTCATTCCAGGTGCTGTCTGCAGAACATCATGCAGAAGTTCATCATGTCAAGGCACAAATCCTATCGATCACGCGGGGACGACTGGATGGCATCCCGATACGGGCAAGATGTCTCGACACCATCACTGGGGAACGTACCTAGATGCACCATGTGTTGCGGGAACATAAACGTTACCGCCGGGCATTGGTCACAGTGCTCGACGGTTTAGATGGCCGTTAACGGACAACACAACAGGGCATTGCAAACGAATTTTTAGAGCGTTTCCACCACCTATATGCCGGAACACCGACGGACCGTCGAGTGGGGTACGACATATTGCAACATCTGCAAACGACATTAACAGAGGGGGATAATACAGCACATATGGAGCCACTCACAGAAGACGATATAAAGGTGGCACTCAAAAAAGGAGCGGCCCATAAATCACCAGGGCCAGATGTGATTAAGTTACAATTTTATCGGAAATTCACGGACATGATGATACTACAGAGGGTGTCGATGTACAACGAGGCGATGCGTCCTGACATGCGCCTACCGGCGGAATTTGTGACGGGCTTTCTTCTTCCCATCCAGAAGATGGTAGGGAGTCGCAGTGTTAATCAATATCCGCCTCTCACTATGCTAAACACCGACTATAAAATCTTTGCATGACTACTAGCATCTCGTCACAAACTGGCGATATCCAGGGCAATATTCCCTGATCAGGCTTGCCTAGGGGTACGAAGCAACACCTCCTCGGTGTTAAGTGAATACCGTGACGTTATCGCCCTTGCGGAAACGGGTAAATGCAAGCAGCGATTATATCTGTGGACTTCGATCGTGCGTTCGACAGGATAAACCATGACTTCTTGGCGTCAGTCATGAGCCGAATGGCGGTTCCACCTGTTTTCATCTTCATCGTTATGAGGCTAATTTGAGGAGCTACATCGAAGGTGACTGTAAACGGTCGGGAACGGGCTCGATTCCCATTAACAGCTCTGTTCGACAAGGGTGCCCACTTTCCATGATGCTCTTTGGGATAGCACTCGAGCCGCTGATGTGTGTTATCCGGCGCTCACTTACAAGGATAGCGCTTAATGAGGACTCTTTCGTTTGTCGCGCATATGCGGACGACCTGCTCCTTCTTGTCGGATCAGGACATGAAGTGTGTCAGGCTGTCGAACATCTAGACTCTTACTGGATAGCGGCAGGCAGTGTCGTTAACATGACTAAATCCAAAATTTTGCACATTGGACGAGGTCCGGAGGCGTACCGGCCGGCCGGTGTGGCCGTGCGGTTCTAGGCGCTTCAGTCTGGAACCACGCGACCGCTGCGGTTGCAGGTTCGAATCCTGCCTCGGGCATGGATGTGTATGATGTCCTTAGGTTAGTTAGGTTTAAGTAGTTCTAAGTTCTGGGGGCTGATGACCTCAGATATTAAGTCCCATAGTGCTCAGAGCCATTTGAACCATTTTTTGAAGACGTTCCGGGACTGTTTCAGACGGTGGAATCGCTGAGATGTCTGGGGATCACATTTAGCCGTTCACTACGGCGGTCAGCGGCGGCGAGTTCTGAGCGGCTTCTGCAGAATGTTCGTCTGACCATACGCTACAACTCACTGAGAGCCTTTGACATGATCCAACGTGTGGCATACACCAACGTTCACATAGCGTCAAGACTGCCCATTTAGCGCAGATCCTACCAATACCGAAGGGTATTGCGGACCGCCTCATGGCTGCCTTTGGTTATTATGTTAGTACTGGTATGTTATTTAAGATCAAATATGACACGTTAAGCCTACAGTTCCAGAACAGTGGCCTCAACTTCACAGACTTGCGAAACAAAACTTTGGCGCTTTACATGCGAGCGATGATACGAAATTGGCAACAACGAAAGCATACCATAAAATCAGCTGTGATAGAAGTACTTGTTCCGCCTTCGTACGAACCCTCGATAGCGGTGGGCAACATTTCGCCTTCTCTTGCACACATTGCCTCATTTCTTGTTGATTATAGTTATGTTCGTCTGAAGGTCTCTTCGACGAGAATACCCACGACTCGGGAGATCTATGGTGCTTGATGGGTCACCATGGCCGCGACGTAATGGAATTCAAATACCCAACGAAAACTTGGAAGCACATTTGGTGTGCAGTAAATACTCCATTACCGTCAGCAGCAGCGAGATCGATGTGGTATATTCTTATAAACCGTAACCTTGTGACCAGGAGTCGATTACATACAATTTATATGGTCGATTCTCCTCTTTGCACAAACTGCGGACTGTTAGCAACGGAAGAAAATGGTTTAGTGTGTGACGCAGCGAGGGACGTCTGGATGCTGATAACTCGAATTCTGGTCTTCCTTCGGCGCACTAACTACAAAGAAATTACATCGGATGTACTTTTTCTACCGGACAAGACCTTTTTCCCCAAACAAAAGACGTATGCGGTCAATTGGATCGCTGGACATGCGACGAAATATTTGTTTTCTACGATATTAAGTCCGTGATGGATAATTGGACGCACTTAGAAGAACAACACAATAATCGAAATACAGGACTTACTTTTCCAGTTTTTTAGGAATTGTTTTTCACAACCCGGCCGACAGCTGGGGTGTCCCAGAAATGAAAGACTCCTGCAGAAGAACGATTAGAGGCAGTACTGTACGGTTCAAATATATTGGCTTATGCACACTGAGATGACAACTTACCTGTTGGCGCAAATTATGACTGGTCCTTCGAATGGTCGACGCAGAAGAAATACAGGCCACCCACAATGGCAGATATGGTGAAGCTTATATGGCTTTCTGCCCTACTCATGATGCAACACCGCGTGCTGTAGGGATTGTGATGCAGATGATAGCTTCGTTTTCACTCCCATCCGTGACTAGGATTGTCATTTACTTTATTCATGTAAAAAAAAGGGCGGCCTTTACGTTGATTTTATGGTTTCCAAATAGTTTTTGCTGTCTCGATACTCTTCTTATCCCTCGGAGAGCACAATTGTACGAATAAAGATGGGCTGTTTATCCTGCCTTCCTGTTCCACGAGAAAAAGGCAGCCTTAAAGAAAGGATGGATAGAGCGTCAGGCATGTAAGCAGGAGATCCAGGGTTCGATTCCTGGTCGGGGCAAACATTTTCAACATGTCCCCAATGTTGTATATCAACAATTGTTTGCAGCTAGGGCATCGATTTAATTATCATTTCACTTGAGTAAATGGTCAGTATGTTGCCATATTTTTCTCTGTCAACGGGCATTACGATTTTAAAATAACTTGTTCGACATTGCAGTGAAAGATCACATTTGTGATCCATTGAAAAAGGAAACAATGAACCATCTTCTGCGAATAACTCGAGAGAATGCCGACTGATAACGTCTAAACCCACCGATATCTCGGTAGGTAACACGCCTTGTCATTTTAACCCTCTGCTTATCAGATATATTTGTATAGCGTTGTCTATCTGCCGGGCCTCTCAGGTCTGTATTGTTTAAATTGACATAAATGGACGCTTTTTTTGACTACTTATATCTATGAACGATTTTCAAAATAATTTTATGTATTTAAAGTTTACATTTTGAAAAGCACAATTTCTATACTTTCGCTGGTTGCTTTTATTCCTATCGCAAATTTTCAGTGGGTCTACAGAGAGTAGTAGAACGTTCCCAACATACATGTTTGGTGCATTTATGACATGTGATTTCACTTTTTCTATCTTTCTTCTTTACACAATATGCAAATCTTTTCCTTCCGTTAGCTAATGGTTTAACAGCACTTCCCGGATCCGGAGTACTAATGAATTCGTTGGCTTCTTTACCCCTGAAAAATGCTTTCCCAAATCGATGATGAAAGTCCGACATCTTTTTTTTTCACTGCATCATGCAAATTATGTATGTATTCATTACACTTACACCGATCATGTTGAAGAAAACCACCAGTGGCCAGTGCCTTATAATCCTCTTCACACTGTAGCATTGCGTCTTCTGGTCCATGATGTCAGTGCCGCCCATTGTGGCACTGTATGTCATTATGGCGGCAGGCTTCTTCATCTGTGATGATGATACCACTGGTTGTTGGTGTTAACAGATAAGGACGGTAACAGCTTTATTTTCCTTAGGAACATAAAAAGCTGTCATCACATTTGGTGGAATACCAAATAATGTAGAGTATACTTCACGTCGCCTAGGTGTAATTAAATCGGTAGGCAATTCATCATTGTTCTTTCGGATAGTACCGACTTAGTGTCCGATCTTTTGACAAACGAGCTAAATCGAGAGGGCGCGAAAATTTGTCTCAGGTGATATTAAGTCCAGATTTTCAAGCCCAGTCACCAAAGTTTTCACAACATTCTCCCCAAGCCACATGGCTCTAGATTCTTCTTCCTTCTCCACAAACGCTTTCACCGTCTAGCACTAGCTTCTTTCACTGTCACAAATGGCGCACAAATTTATTCCGTATCTATCAGGTTTTGACGGGATGTACTGTCGAAATGGACAGCGACCTAGAAATGTGAAAAAAATATTCATCCACGACCATGCACCATCCTGGAATGTAGACATCCGTAAGGGTGGTTTTCCACATCTCAAATACTCTTCTGTTTGGTTCCAATTTGTCGCTTGACATATGTTCACTTCGATCTGCAGCATTCTCAAAGGGTTTCATCCTCAGAAAAGCTTGGAAGCTGTTGTGAGACATAATTTCATTGAATAGTGGTTGGCCGCTCTTAACTTCCCAAAGCTATTATCTTCATTTCTTAACTGTTGACTCTAGTCAGGACCAGAACACCAAGAACCTTTTGCATTTCATGCATATCTATATCATCCAGTTCTGGTAAACGATTCGAGCTTCCATGTTTGTTCACAAACACACTTTGTCAATGAGAGATACACGAAAGAACAACATAAAACAAGATTCTTCATTATCACCTTTCTTAATCGAAAAAATTGTAGGTTCCTAGTCTTCTTTCAATACATCCTTTCTTGCTCCACCTATCAGAAATTCCAATTTGAGCAGCTATAGCTAATATTTTATAGTCATTACGAGAAGACAATAAGTCATACTCAATAGAATTTGCACATAACTGTTCTTCTCCATCTTCGTAAAGAGATTCTTCATGGTCATCAACTTCGCGTAGTTCTGAGTTTTCAGCGACATCTACCTCATTATCATCATCACTGGAAAATTCTCGTTCAATAGAGTTTTCAGAATCAGAAGACAATTCTCTTATCTCCTCATCTGATAGTTCTCTTCTCTGTAATATTTTCAGGTTGTAGAAAAGACAACTACAATGAAATAATGCAGCAAAATAAACCTGTGCTTATCGCGAGGAAGCCTGTTGCACACTGAAAGGATAAGAGCGTGAGTCAGCAATGGCAAATGACGTAACAGACGCTGCGTGGACAGACGGCTGGTTGTTGAAAAATTTCTTCCAACTGCACGACTCAAAATTATGACTAAATTGACAAATTAGGAAAATTCATAAAATTTCATTAAAATAAAATGTATACTTAAAAATACAGAAGATGTTAGACATCACTGACGGTCCTCTGAGACCGACGGTAGATAGCGGGTTAAGGAATCTTCCAAATCACGTCTTGAAAATGACAGGCATTTACTTGTTGAAATTTCGTAGTTTCTGACGAATTCAACAGGCCGCATTCGCGGGGGTTTCTACAGCATACAAGTGATGGGAACAACCGGTTGAAAACAATCTATTTATTCGATTGTTGGAAAAACAATCAACTCCTCCGGTTTTAGTTATACGTATCGGTTGAATTAGTCATTCATTCTTTCGAGAGAAAGCAGTCTGTGGGAGCAACCGAATGAAAACAGTCGTTCGGCTGGTCATACTACTCATTCATTGTTTTGAACGAAACCAGTATATGAGAACAACCAAACGGAAACAATCGTGTCAGTCGGTTGTAGTTTTACTCCTCGGTTGGATTATTAGTTAGTTTTTTCTTTCAAATGAAAGCAGTGAGTAGAAGCCGCCGAATGAAATGATTCCAAAATGTTGTAAAATGGGTCAAATGGCTCTGAGCACTATAGGACTTAACTTCTAAGGTCATCAGTCCACTAGAACTTAGAACTAATTAAACCTAACTAACCTAAGGACATCACACATATCCATGCCCGAGGCAGGACTCGAACCTGCGACCGTAGCGATCGCGCGGTTCCGAACTGTAGCGCCTAGAACCGCTCGGCCACCCTGGCCGGCACACAATATTGTAGTTTTGCATGTTGACTAAGTTATTCATTCTGTCCTTTAAAGTGAAAACATCAGTAGTTTTTTTTATCAGTTGAAGCACGTATTCAGTCTCTTGACTGAAATCACTCTTTACTGATTTAGCTGACCGTGCTATCCATTCAGTTTCCTGAGCGTAACCATTCTGAAACACTATAATTAGTTAAACCAACCAGTGCTACATTATGACGAGAGTAGTCCTACCCCCAGGGTTAAGTAAAGACGTATCTCAGGAGAATGCCAGAGTTAAAATAAGCAGTACACATGCTCATCTAGTTGGGTCCTGAATGGAGTAATTTTTTTCCAGCATTTAAAACTAATCCATGCGTTTTTGTGGATTAAGTTCTCCGAGGTGAAATTAACGCGTAACTGATTGTCCTGACGTATCGCTGGCGTGGGCCAGCCATCACTTAGATTGCCGATCCCAGACAGAAATTTCGAAATCTCGGAGCCGGCAGTAGTGGCCGAGCGGTTCTAGGCGCTACAGTCTGGAACCGCGCTACCGCTACGGTCGCAGGTTCGAATCCTGCCTCGGGCATGGATGTGTGTGATGTCCTTCGGTTAGTTCGGTTTCAGTAGTTCTAAGTTCTAGGGGACTGATGACTTCAGCAGTTAAGTCCCATAGTGCTCAGAGCCGTTTTTGAACCAAAATCTCGGACATCAGGGTCAAATCGGATTATTTTCCTTGATGCAAACAATCTGTAGACGATAATGTGGCCAATGGTCACAATGTTGCGCGGGGAGCGGGGACGTGACAGTGGGAACGTTTTCTCGCTAGCGTTTCAGTGCCGACAACGCCAGCGGGCCCACGCCTCCCTCAGACCAGCAGATATAAATTACACGAGAGAGAGACAAGGATTTGTGAAAGCGCATTATAGAGACGTACATATTCAGGCGTAGCACTAATTTACAACAAGGAATGCGAAGAAAAGTAAAATCAATTTTATACAGCTCAATGAGTAAAAGTAAGTGGTAATTATGATATTCAGTCGTCTGGCGGGCGGGGCATCGTCGCGGTGCATACGATCGTTCATTGTCGGCGGCTTATCCTTATCTTAATAAATAACTATGGAAAATACAGGGCGATCCAAACAACTTTCATCGGATGTATTTCAGAAATGGAGAGAGGAAGAAACTTACGGTTTGCAGCATAATGCTCACACACGCCTAAGGTTCTAGAAACCGCTTAACAGAGTTCACAATGTTAAAGTGGTCGTATCTCCTGCATACAATTTCGGGACACATTAAAAAATTTTGATATTACAAAGAAAGTCAAATTGAATGTAATAAATGCGAGCTATCAATTTAAATTCTTACAGTATGCACATTAATTTATATTTTATTACTAACTTTAAGATGAAGGAGTGGGAGCTCGAGTTTTTATCAGTGCTGCAAATTTTTTCAACATGTCTGTTTTCTTCAGTAGCATATGAAAACATTCGTCTCAAGTTTCATCGTAAATTATTCTAGTTACTAACACTTCTTTCGTAATTTCTAAACGAAATGAACCATGGACCCTGGACCATAGACCTTGCCGTTGGTGGGGAGGCTTGCGTGCCTCAGCGATACAGATAGCCGTACCGTAGGTGCAACCACAACGGAGGGATATCTGTTGAGAGGCCACACAAACGTGTGGTTCCTGAAGAGGGGCAGCAGCCTTTTCAGTAGTTGCAGGGGCAACAGTCTGGATGATTGACTGATCTGGCCTTGCAACATTAACCAAAACGGCCTTGGTGTGCTGGTACTGCGAACGGCTGAAAGCAAGGGCAAACTACAGCCGTAATTTTTCCCGAGGGCATGCAGCTTTACTGTATGGTTAAAGGATGATGGCGTCCTCTTGGGTAAAATATTCCGGAGGTAAAACAGTCCCCCATTCGGATCTCCGGGCGGGGACTACTCAAGAGGACATCGATATCGGGAGAAAGAAAACTGGCATTCTACGGGTCGGAGCGTGGAACGTCAGATCCCTTAATCGGGCAGGTAGGTTAGAAAATTTAAAAAGGGAAAAGGATAGGTTAAAGTTAGATATAGTGGTAATTAGTGAAGTTCGGCGGCAGGAGAAACAAGACTTTTGGTCAGGTGAATACTGGGTTATAAATACAAAATGAAATAGGGGTAATGCAGGAGTACGTAAAATAATGAGTAAAAAATAGGAGTGCGGGTAAGTTACTACAAACAACTCAGTGAACACATTATTGTGGCCAAGAGACACCAAGCCCACGCCTACCACAGTAGTAAAAGTTTACATGCCAAGTAGCTCTGCAGATGACGAAGAGATTGATGAAATGCATGATGACATAAAAGAAATTATTCAGATAGTGAAGGGAGACGAAAATCTAATAGTCGTGGGTGACTGGAATTCGATAGTAGGAGAAGGGAGAGAAGGAATAGTAGTAGGTGAATATGGAATGGGGATAAGGAATGAAAGAGGAAGCCGCCTGGTAGAATTTTGCACAAACCAAAACTTAATCATAACTAACACTTGGTTCAAGAATTATTAAAGAAGGTTGTATAAATGGAAGAGCCCTGGAGATACTCGAAGATTTCAGATAGATTATTTAATGGTGAGACAGAGATTCAAGAACCAGGTTTTAAATTATAAGACATTTCCAGGGGAAAAAAAAAAAAGTTCAAATGAGTGTGAAATCTCATGGGACTTAACTACTAAGGTCATCAGTCCCTAAGCTTACACACTACTTAACTTAAATTATCCTAAGGAGAAACACACACACCCATGCCCGAGGGAGGACTCGAACCTCCACCGGGACCCATTTCCAGGGCCAGATGTGGACACTGACCACAATCTATTGGTTATGAGCTGTAGATTAAAACTGAAGAAACTGCAAAAAAAGTGGGAATTTGAGGAGATGGGACCTGGATAAGCTGAAAGAACCAGAGGTCGTAAAGAGTTTCAGGGAGAGCATAAGGGAACAATTGACACGAATGGGGGGAAGAAATACAGTAGAAGAAGAATGAGTAGCTTTGAGAGATGAAATAGAGAAGGCAGCAGAGGATCACGTAGGTAAAAAGACGAGGACTAATAGAAATCCTTGGGTAACAGAAGAGATAATTAATTTAATTGATGAAATGAGAAAATACAAAAATGCAGTAAATGAAGCAGGCAAAAGGGAATACAAACGTCTAAAAAATGAGATGGACAGGAAGAGCAAAATGGCTAAGCAGGTATGGCTAGAGGACAAATGTAAGGATGTAGAGGCGCATATCACTAGGGGTAAGATAGGTACTGCCTACAGGAAAATTAAAGACACCTTTGGAGAAAAGAGAACCATTGCGTGAATATCAAAAGCTCAGATGGAAGCCCAGTTCTAAGCAAAGAAGGAAAAGCAGAATGGCGGAAGGAGTATATAGAGGGTCTATACAAGGGCGATGTTCTTGAGGACAATATTATGGAAATGGAAGAGGATTTAGATGAAGATGAAATGGGAGATACGATACTGCGTAAAGAGTTTGACAGAGCACTGAAAGACCTAAGTCGAAACAAGTCTCCGGGAACAGACAACATTCCACTAGAACTACTGAAAGCCTTGAGAGAGCCAGGCCTAACAAAACTCAACCATCTAGTGAGCAACATGTATGAGACAGGCGAAATACCCTCAGACGTGAAGAAGAATATAATAATTCCAATTCCAAAGAAAGCAGGCGTTGACCGATGTGAAAATTACCGAACTATCAGTTTAATAAGCCACGGTTGCAGAATACTAACACGAATTCTTAAGACGAATGGAAAAAGTGGTAGAAGCCGACCTCGGGGAAGATCAGTTTGGATTCCGTAGAAGTGTTGGAACGCGTGAGGCAATACTGACCCCTACGACTTATTTTAGAAAATAGATTAAGGAAAGGCAAACCTACGTTTCTAGCATTTGTAGACTTAGAGAAAGCTTTTGACAATACTGACTGGAATACTCTCTTTCAAATTCTGAAGGTGGTTGGGGTAAAATACAGGGAGCGAAAGGCTATTTACAATTTGTACAGAAACCAGATGGCAGTTATAAGAGTCGAGGGACATGAAAGGGAAGCAGTGGTTAGAAAGGGAGTGAGACAGTGTTGTAGCCTGTCCCCGATGTTATTCAATCTGTATACTGAGCAAGCAGTAAAGGAAACAAAAGAAAAATTCTGGGTAGGTATTAAAATCCATCGAGAAGAAATAAAAACATTGAGGTTCCTCGATGACATTGTAATTCTGTCAGAGACAGCAAAGGACGTGGAAGAGCAGTTGAACGGAATGGACAGTGTCTTGAAAGGAGGATATAAGATGAACATCAAAAAAAGCAAAACGAGGATAATGGAAATGTAGTCGAATTAAGTCGTGTGATGCTGAGGGAATTAGATTAGAAAATGAGACACTTAAAGTAGTAAATAACTAACATAAGAAAATAAGAAGAAAAAGCTTTAGGCGTGTGTGAACATTATACCAAAGACCACACCTTTCTATCTATTCCTACGGTTAAAATATACGTGGTCAAAGTTGTAAAGATAATTTTGGAATATACTGCATGTGTATAGGAGAGAATCTGAGCGTGCTTGCAGCTGCTTTTTAATGGCCTAAAAGGAAGAAACTATTTATGGTCCAGTCCTCATTTAATGAATTTTAAGTAAGGTGTATTACAATCTATTTACTTCCAACCAATTGAATTTCCACTGGTGTGAAGAAAGGTCGGATTTTACCCAGGACAGATGTATAAAAAACACCCCCAGTATGCGTCTGGACGCTCTCAAATCTGGGACCAATCCGCTGAAATTCGGACGTACTGCAGCAGGGGATGCAAAGGTGAGCATAATGGTTCCATTAAGTGTCTATGAAGAACAAAGGAACCTTGCCTCGTTTTAGCGACAGTTTACATTCCGTTTTCTACATCTACATGTACCTGGACAATTTGCAAATCACACTGGAGTGCCTGGAACAGGTTTGTTAGAACCACCGTCAGAATGTGCGCAGCTCGTGGGCTAGTGAGTAGCGTTGCCGCCTCTGAATCACAGGGCCCCGGGTTAGATTCCTGGCCGGGTTGCGGATTTTCTCTGCCCGCGGACTGGGTGTTTGTGTTCTCCTCATCATTTCATCCTCATCATCATTCGTGACAGTTGCGAGATTGCATTGTGTAAAAACTGGACTGTGTCAAAATTGGAACTTCGTACAGACGCTGATGACCGCGCTTTTGAGCGCCCCACAAACCAAATATCATCATCATCATCATCATCACCTTCACAATTATTCCCTATTATTCCATTTTCGAACAGCGTTCGGAAAAAGCGAACTCGTATATCTTTCTATTTGACGTTTGAGTTCTCTTATTATACTATGATGACCCTTCCTTCCTCTGTAGGTCGGCGTCAACAAAATATTTTCGCATTCGGAGGAAAAAGTTACTGATTTAAATTTAGTGAGAAGATCTCGCCGCAACGAGGAACGCCTCTGTTTTAATGACGTGCGTTCCGGATCCTGTATCCTGTTCGTGACACTCTCTTACCTATTTCTCAATAATACAAAACGTGCTGCTTTTCTTTGAACTTTCTCTATTTACTCCGCTAATTCCATCTGGTAAGGATCCCAGACAATGCGTGATGATGTTCACAAATTTAAAGTCATCTGAATATTCAGCCATTTATTTGTGTGGAAGGTAAACATTTTGTTCAGAAAATTACGCCACCAGCTACATATGCGCGCTCTGCGTTTTCAGTTCCGTAGGTAGAGTCATAGCTATTAAAAATTCACAAGCACAAATTGTGAGGACTCGTATGGGGCTGCGTGAGATTATTTAATATTTATTAGTTTGTTTTGAGTCCGTCTTATATTAAAAAGGTTTTCTGTTTAAATAGTTATTTTCAGATTTTTAGACCTGCGTTGGTGAAATTAATTAATATTTAATTAATTTATAGAAAATTTATTAGTTTGTTTTGAGTCCGTCTTATATTAAAAAGGTTTCCTGTTTAAATAGTTATTTTCAGATTTTTAGTGTTGCGTGCGTGAAGTTTTTCAATTGATTTCAAACATTTTTATGAGATTACGACAGAGAGGTGGTAAACTACAAGTTATTTCAGTTCCTAAGTCAACCGATGTATTGCTTCTTCTTACGCATATCTCGCGTAAGGACCATGAATCTAAAAATTAGAGAGAATCGAGCTCACAGGCCAACTTAGCAGCAATCGTTCTTAACTGCGAAACATTCGCGACTGGAACAGGAAAACAGAGAAATAGCAGTGATACACCAGTCGACCTACCCTCCGTCACACACAGAAAGAAAGTCCTTAGCTTATCGGGAAGTTAGTTTAAAACCAACTGCAAAATTTGTACAGGACACACAGGCAGCCCGAAAAACAAAGTACCGTCCGCCACACACCAAACTCGAAAGCGAGTTACTATTGCAGTGTCTTCCAGTTCTGAGTTAATAACGAGCATCAAAACCGATTCAGGAATTATTGAACACAGGGTATCGTAGCGAGACTGAATACTGTAATCCCCAAATCCTACAAAAATTAGCGAAAAATTTACCTATTCAAAAAAAGCAGTTAAAAATTCGCTTGACGCCTTAATGAGAGACATAGCGAGACTGAATACTGTAATCCCCAAATCTTCCAAAAATAGCGAGAAATATACATATTGAAAGCAGCAGAGAAAAATTCACTTAGCGCCTTCCTGAGAGACAATCTCCACTCATTCCAAATTAATAATGTAAGTGTAGACCATATGTGGCTTAAATTCAAAGAAATAGTATCGGCAGCAATTGAGACATTTATATCAAATAAATTAACTAACGACGGAGCTGATCCTCCTTGGTACACAAAACGGGTTAGATCGCTGTTGTAGGAACAACGAAAAAAACATACCAAATTTAAACAGGCGCAAAATCCCCAAGATTGGCGATCTTTTACAGAAGCACGAAATTTAGCGCGGAATTCAATGCGAGATGCTTATAACAGTTTCCACAACGAAACTTTGTCTCGGAACATGGTAGAAAATCCAAAGAGATTCTGGTCGTATGTGAAGTATGTTAGCGGCAAGAAACAATCAATACATTCTCTGCGCGACAGCAGTGGAGATACTATCGAAGAGAGTGCTGCCAAAGGAGAGTTACTAAACACAGCCTTCCGAAATGCCTTCACAAAAGAAGACGAAGTAAATATTCCAGAATTCGACTAGAGAACAGCTGTCAACATGAGTAACGTAGAAGTAAATATCCTCGGAGTAGTAAAGCAACGTAGATCACTTAATAAGAGCAAGTCTTCTGGTTCAGACTGTATACCAATTAGATTCCTTTGGGAGTATGCTGATGCATTAGTTCCATACTAGACAATCATATACAATCGTTTGCTCAACGAAGATCCTTACCCAGAGACTGGAAAGTTTCACTGGTCTCACCAACATTCAAGAAAGGTAATATGAGTTATCCACTTAATCACAGGCCCATATCATTAACAGCGATATGCAGCAGTATTCTGGAACACATATTGTGTTCCAACACTATGAATTACCTCGAAGACAACGGTCTATTGACACACAGTCAACATGGGTTTAGAAAACATCGTTCCTGTGAAACACACTTTTGACACTGTACCACACAAGCGGCTCGTAGTCTCGTAGTGAAACTGCTTGCTTACGGAATATCGTCTCAGTTATGTGACTGGATTCGTGACTTCCTGTCAGAGAGGTCAGAGTTCGTAGTAACTGACGGAAAGTCAGCGAGAACGGCAGAAGTGATTCCTGGCGTTCCCCAAGGAATTGTTATGGGCCCTTTGCTGTTCCTCATCTATATAAACGATTTGGGAGACTATCTCAGCAGCCGTCTTAGGTGGTTTGCGTATGACGCTGTAGTTCATCGACTAATAAAGTCATCAGAAGATCAAAACAAACTGCAAATAGATTTAGAAATGATATCTGAATGGTGGGAAATTGGCATTTGACCCCAAATAACGAAAATTGTGAGGTCATCTACATGAGTGCTGAAAGGAACTCAAACTTCGGTTACACGATAAATCACTCTAATCTAAAAGCCGTAAATTCAACTAAATACCTAGGTATTACAATTACGAACAACCTAAATTGAAAGGAACACATAGAAAACGTTTTGGGGAAGACAAGACTACGTTTTATTGGCAGGACACTTAGAAAATGTAGCAGACCTGCTAAGGAGACTGCCTACATTACTCTTGTCCGTCCTCTTTTAGAATACTGCTGCTCGGTGTGGAATCCTTACCAGATAGGTCTGACGGAGTACATCGAAAAAGTTCAAAGAAAGGCAGCACGTTTTGTATTATCGCGAAAGAAATGATACAGGATTTGGGCAAGACATCATTAAAAGAAAGGCGTTTTTCGTTGCGGTGGAATCTTCTTACGAAATTCCAATCACCAACTTTCTCCTCCGAATGCGAAAATATTTTGTTGACACCGACCTACATAGGGAGGAACGATCACCACTATAAAATATGGGAAATCAGAGCTCGTATGGAAAGATATAGGTGTTCATTATTTTCACGTGCTATACGAGATTGGAATAATAGAGAATTGTGAAGGTGGTTCGACGAACCCTCTGCCAGGGACTTAAATGTGATTTGCAGAGTATCCATGTCGATGCAGATGTAGAGTTATGTTGAAAGTTTCAAGTGTCCAGCTTATGAGGAAGCTAGTTTAGAATCAAGTGCAAAATTTGTACCGAAAAAACCGATCTAATAGGAAGTGTTGAAAAGTGATTGCTTATTTATGTATATACAAATTTACATTGCAGCACCAGATAATAAACTTTTAAAACCAACCAAAAATTTATATTTAATGCAACAACTACGAAGATTTGTATTTCAGTGAGTAAATGCATATATTTTGAATATACTTTTTAGAGATATGCTATTTATTCACATCTCCTTGAAGTAAGATACTTTACTTGTCTCTACACAAGCTGTCAACCTTAGTCATGGCTCATGTGTAACTGAAAATGCTGGAAAAGTATTTACCGGCCGGAGTGGCCGTGCGGTTCTAGGCGCTACGGTCTGGAACCGCGCGACCGCATCGGTCGCAGGTTAGAATCCTGCCTCGGGCATGGATGTGTGTGATGTTCTTACGTTAGTTAGGTTTAAGTAGTTCTAAGTTCTAGTGGACTGATGACCTCAGAAGTTAAGTCCCATAGTGCTCAGAGCCATTTGAACCATTTGAAAAGTATGTAGACGAAATGTTTAAAACCTGTTTCAAACATTCATGCAGCTGACCCGGCCGCAGAGACTTCTATTCGGTTGTTTCATTCGACTGAAAAAACCGACTGAATGAAAAAACAATCGACTGACCTGTCGACTGTTAAAAACAGTCCATTGTCCCATCACTGCATACAAGACGCTCGGAAAAACTTCTCCTAGGGCAATACGTCGAACATTGTGGCCATACTTCATAGAATACAAATTCCTAATCAATAATAGCTAGGAAGTTCGTACGCGACTAGTATGTTGACAAATTTTAACCATGATTTTTTAAAATCAAAGTCTTCATCGTAATACGATCGTCACTGCTATCTGAAACTGCGTCCCATCTAACTGATTCTAAAGTTACGATGACAAGTTCAAGGCTTATCAACACTTCTCTATCCAAGTCTTTCCATGAATCTTTTCAGCGTGATACACTCAGTCTACCCAATCTGAAGGAGGGATCGTGTCTGTTGCTTCATGCACAACTGATTCATTGTCTCTTTTCTTGAATGATTTTTTTTCCTACCGCGAAACCTTTAATCTGTGCTCAAATTAATTCCATCGGATTATACCGACAGTGATATGTCGGTACATTCAAAACTGTGTGACGACATTCACGTGCACGAAAGTCAAGTTCGGCGTTCTGTCGAGTAACTTTTAAGAATTAAGGATCTGCAGGAGTTCGGCAGGAGCCCGGTTTATAGTGTGCGGAATATTTTTATTCTTAAACGAGAGCACAATATCCGCTTCTCTAGTGTTTTATATGTAAGAGCTAAATGGTAACTGCAATGGTACATTACAATGAGAGACTCTGAAGCAGGAATTGTTCAGTCAGCCACACCGTTAGGCAGTCACTGCTACTTTTCTTATACCTAAATAGAAGTTTACCCTCAGGAACGACCTGAACAAGAGCCAGCATTCAGAATAATTATCGGAGAATCTTTTACTATGAGAATTTCAAACCGCCAGTGGAGTCTTCTCATTTTACAGCAGTTATTCCTGGAGTGGTTCTGATTCACAATGTTTCATCCAGGTAGTACACTGCTGAAGTACCTCCTCCTCTTGTATCGTGCTGCACCTACGTCACTTCTTTCAATTAAAAACTCTCTTCTGAACGTATTTGAAATCAATGTCTTTTGTAACACTGTTCGACATGGGTTCTATTTCTGATATTAAAGTATGTGCTTCCAGACCATTTTACCGTGGGAAATTCAAATATGTAAACAAAATATCGTTGTCAGGGATACTTTTTATGTAATACGTATATATATAAGTATATTCACAATTCATGGCAAACACAGAGACGTTATAGAGAAATACGGTTATGTTGCTGCATCCAGTAGTGATAGAACGTATATAATTTCTTGTGCAACAGCAGGTGGGAAGAATCAGACATCATTAGTTTACCCTTGCCACACCTGTGTCATTAAGACCACCTTAAACACCTCATTAACTCGAACGGCGACAGCCGGTCGCTGCCTCGGCAGTAAAGCTTCACGCCTCCTAGGGGCAGTTGCATCGAGTTTACAACAGTGGTGTTAGCCGCAATTTGTGTCAGTCTTAACAAGTGGGTGTTTTGGCTGACAAGTGACTGTCTGTCATATTTCTGAGCACGGTTGAATTTTTTAGTTCCTGTGTGTAAACTGATTGAGCCTGGTGCTGAAGGTAAAACGACTGCTTGTTTTTACACATCAGCGTTCCTCTAGTTCCCTACTATTAATTTCATACAGGTGTATTACCAAAGTGGTATTTTTAAATTTGCAGAAATGCCACGTCATCGTGGATGTCGATATAAGCCGGAAAACTTCTGCTACATCTGTGGGAAGTTCACTTTTGCCAGAAATAGGAAGAAAATTTCTTCAGTCATAAAGAAAGCATACAAACATTACTTTGGAGTAGAGGTAGGAGACCAAGATAAAGAATGGGCACCACATTTCTGTTGTGCTACATGTTACTGCAAACTAATTCAGTGGTGGAAAGGTAAAGAGAATGTGGCGTTGTTTGTTGTTCCCATGGTGTGGAGGGAGCCTAAGTAAGGACCATGTTACTGATTGTTATTTCTGTCTAACAAAAATTCAGGGTTTTACAAGCAAAAAGTCGAAGAGGCACATTGTTTACCAAGATCTGCCTTCAGCGAGAATGCCAGTTCAGCATTCCGACAACCTTCCAGTACCTTCAAGAGCTCGAGGTCAAATTCTGAGTGACAGTGAAATACGTAGTACTGAAAAAAACACAGATGATGATTCTTTATATCACTGCACAAGTGAGTCATCGCCACATTTGTTAACACAAGCAGATTTAAATGATTTAGTACGTGATCTAGGACTAAGTAAACAAAAGGCGCAGCTGCTTGGTTCAAGATTACAAGAGTATAATCTACTGCACCAAAGTACTAAAATTAGTGTGTTCAGGCACAGAGAACATGCCTTTATTTCTTATTTCTCAACTGACGAAGCACTGACTTTTGCAATGACGTTGGTGGCCTGATGAAAGTGCTGAACTTCACTTATATTTCACTGGAGTGGAGACTTTTCATAGATGCATCGAAAACAAGTCTGAAGGGTGTTTTGCTCCATAACGGAAATAAAATACCCTCTGTTCCAGTATCTTACGCTAGTTTGACAAAAGAGAATTACGAATTCGTACAAAGGATGCTAAATTCATTAAAATACAATGAACACAAATGGAAAATACGTGCAGATTTCAAGGTAATTGCTATGGAACTGGGAATGCAACAAGGCTACACAAAGTATGCCTGTTTTCTTTGCGAGTGGGATAGTCGAGACCAAAATTCTCACTACGTGTAAAAGAAATGGCCTAGGCGAAGAGGGAAAGTTGGCGAAAAGAATGTACAACGTGAAAGTCTGGTAGCTCCTGAATATATACTACTTCCACCGCTTCACATCAAACTTGGCCTGATGAAACAATTCGTGAAGGCCATGGATCCAACAGGCTGTGGGTTTGTATATCTAGCTACAAAATGACCCCGTCTTTCAGCTGCAAAAATAAAGGAAGGTGTATTTGTGGACCCACAAATCAGAGAGCTGCAGAAAGATGCAAATTTTGAAGCATGTTTAACTGATAAAAAACCGCATGGGACTGTTTCAAGATGATGTCGGAAAACTTCCTCGGAAGAAGAAGAGCTACTAACTACAAAGCAATGGTGAAGGATATGATCAAAGCATATCAGGATTTGGGGTGCAATATGTCTTTGAAAGGTACATATGATGGACTCTCATCTGGACTACTTCACAGAGAGTTGTAGTGACGTATCGGATGAACATGCCGAAAGATTCCATAAAGACAGTTCTATCATAGAAAGGCACTATGAATGGAAGTGGGTACCTTCTATGTTAGCAGATTATTGCTGGAATATCACTCGAGAGAAGAAAGATTCACAATACAAGAGAAAAAAGTGATGTGCATTACAAGGCAGTGGCTCATTGTTTGTCAATTTTCTGTAATTTCTCATGTCAAATAAATGCTTCAAAGTGTATACACAAAGGTTACTGTGTTATATGTTAGATACCACCCTCCATTAATGTGATGAACTTATAACATCATAAAGATGTGCATTTGTTTATCGAATTTCACCTCACGTTTGCTGCACTATATCAGAAACTGGAAAGAGAAATAAAATTGCGATTACTCATAAACTATCCCTGACAGAAAAAAACCAAAAACAGTTTTCAATTCAGCACTCAAATTACAACTAGGATCACAATACTTTTTATCAGAAATAGAAAAAAAGGTTTTTTTTGTAGAACAGTGTAATCCTTTGCATTGACGAAGCACTACCTTCGAAGCCAAACTTCTCATTCGTAATTGTAACAAGTTTTCTTGATGTTGGGATTTTACCACTTACATTTCAAACACGGAGCGCTTTAAAATGTCATTCAATCGTGTTACAATTTTCTTGTGATTTCGATGCTGGAGAAGACACTAGGTATTTCCTGAGGTATTTATTGCTCTGATACTTTTGTTTACAGTTCTGTCTACAGTCTTCTTGCTGGCAGCATAGGCTTCAGCAGTCCGCTCTTATGTCTTCAAATGTAAACAACAGGAGTCCCACCTTCAAATTAACGTTTTTAAAAATTATAAAATCGTAAATATTCCACCTAACCTGCTTGTGAAGCACCTTAAATTTATTGTCGTCATTTGAGATATTTGTTCGGAAATCACTCAAACACATTTACAGATACACATTCACAGCTATATGCTACAAGAAAATAACATGGACACAAGATGAACAGTTCGGTTGTCGCGAAGTACGGCAACAGCGCAGCATGCAGGAAAGAGACTACCGCAGTCTGGTTGTAACTCAAGGCCAGCCGCTCGGAAAGAGAATGAATCATTTTGGATGTTAGCGGTTAGTGGAGGGTTATGCGCGGCGCCTGAAAACAGGGGCGACATCCTACATGTTGCGGAATTTATTGCCAGTTTGCGTTGCAGTCATACTGTGATCATCGAAAGCCACCCACGCAATGTGGCGATAATGGAGTGGATGTTTACGGCGCAGAAATCTCAAACAAAGACGACAAACTAACTTTCCTTCATTTCGCCACAGCAGGATCAACTCACACTCGTACATAGCTCTACCTAACGCCCGAAATGTATATCGGAAAGAGGAATCTGAACTACCACATACCCATAATACGACCAACTGAATATCAATTAAATGCATGAACTGTCGATGCTCTCCTGACATATCTACATCGTTCAATAACATTGTGCAATAAACAAAAGGAAATGTAGTCCCGCATTGAGTAAAATACAATCTTAAAGACTCACCGTTTCCATGATGGTCACCATTCCATCGTCAGCACAGCGCTTCGATGCTTTGCGTTTACTAACCTCTCCTCCATACAGAGACTGAGAGTCCAGAATAGCGTTTTAACGTCCAATCGACAGTCAGTTCGTCAGTGACGGAGCGTGACCTCTGGTTACGAAAGGCTGGGTAAAGTAATCGGCAGTGGCGTTTTCAGAGAAACATTCCCGGCATTTGTCTAGGATGATTTAGGGAAACTGCGGAAAACCTAATACTGGATGGTCGGACGGGGATTTGAACGTCGTCCTCCCGAATGCAAGTCATGTGTAAGAACCACTGCGCCGCCTTGCTCGGTTGTTACAGATTAGTTCATTTTTTATAGGCAGATTCAGTAGCGGAAGAAACCATGTACAGGCTAAATGCACCAAAATAAGTGAACAAACATACAACAGATTCTGTATTGCTTATAGCAGTATTATTACTTGTATAACTAGGTATGAATTTCATTTTAGTTTTGTTGTTTTTGTTGGGTTGTTGTGGGGGGAGGCGACAGACAGCGACGTCATCGGTCTCATCGGATTAGGGAAGGAAGTCGGCCGTGCCCTTTCGAAGGAACCATCCTGGCATTTGCCTGGAGCGATTTAGGCAAATCACGGAAAACCTAAATCAGGATGGCCGGACGCGGGATTGACCCGTCGTCCTCCCGAATGCGAGTCCAGTGTGCTAACTACTGCGCCACCTCGTTCGGTATTTAGTTTTGTAGTAGTAGATGTAGTTGAAGTATAAAAAATAAGTATCACAAATAAATGGTTGATATATATATATTTTATTAGCAAACAGAATAGAATTTGCATCGCCTATTTTACCTTATCAGGTAATAGGATGTAATTGCGAATAATAAATAAATATTTAATTTTGTACTTACATTAGTGTGTAGCATTAAGGGAATGGTCAATATTTTCCTGGCGTGCAGTCCCACTTATCTCTGTTTTCTAACCCAATTCATTACAAAGATTGCGCTGTATTGATGTTGTTACTATTTTCCTGCACAACTTAAAATTACTGTTCTGTGTTGGTCGAAACCGCTGGGAACAATGAATGGGCGTAAAATTACTACTGCTCTGCATAAGTTCTCCCTCCGGCCTTTTCAAATGCGTGAATTCCTAAGGAACTAAACTGTTGTCATCGGTCCCTAGACTTATACACTACTTAAACTAACTTACGCTAAGAACAACACACACACCCATGGCCGAAGGACGACTCGAACCGCCGGCGAGAGGGGCCGCGCCGGCCTTTTCAAAGAGCATTTAAAATTTATTGAAACATTAAACAAATATGTTCATAGGGCTTGGCAAATTGAAACATTTTATTTCGACATATTCCTGAAGATGTTTAGAGTAGTTAATCGTAACACTGTTGACAGGTGTACCGAATGAAAAAAAGAATAGAACTAAACCAGGAGGTGCTTTATGACAGCTGACACCTGTCCCGGAAATGGAATATGCCTGCGTGAACTTTGTTTAACAATTGTAATGGGTGCAGAGACGGTTGATTACAGACTTCCACATTAATTTCATGTTAATGTTCAACCTATGTCACTTAGTTCAAAGTTTAAAAACGGGGAGCCCGGGGTAACAGGAATCTCGAATTAATGGCTGTTGGTATGATACATCGACCAGCCTAAAGGGAATTTTCTTATTGCTTGCGACGGTGGTCTAGCGAAAGGTCGTGCCCTCTTCGTACCTTGGGTGTAGAAGCTTGGCACATACAGTGTTAATACACTGAAGAGCCAAAGAAACTAGTTCACCTGCCTAATATCGTGTAGGACGCTTGCGAGCACACAGAAGTGATCCAACACGACGTGGCATGGACTCGGCTAAGGCGTGATGTAGTGCTGGAGGGACGTGACACCATGAATTATGCAGGGCTGTCCATAAATCCGTAGGAGTACGAGGAGGTGGAGATCTCTTCTGAACAGTAGTTGCCAGGCTTCCCAGATATACTCAATAGTGTGCTTGTCTGGGGAGGGTTGGGTTGTTTGGGGGAGGAGACCAGACAGCGATGTCATCGGTCTCATCGGATTAAGGAAGGTAGTCAGCCGTGCCCTTTCAAAGGAACCATCTCGTCATTTGCCTGGAGTGATTTAGAAAAATCACGGAAAACCCAAATCAGGGCCGGCCAGAGTGGCCGTGCGGTTCTAGGCGCTACAAATGGCTCTGAGCACTATGCAACTTAACTTCTGAGGTCATCAGTCGCCTAGAACTTAGAACTAATTAAACCTAACTAACCTAAGGACATCACACACATCCATACGCGAGGCAGGATTCGAACCTGCGACCGTAACTGTCGCTCGGCTCCAGGCTGTAGCGCCCAGAACCGCTCAGCCACACCGGCCGGTCCTAGGCGCTACAGTCCAGAACCGAGCAACCGCTACGGCCCCAGGTTCGAATCCTGCTTCGGTCATGGATGTTTGTGATGTCCTTAGGTTAGTTAGGTTTAAGTAGTTCTAAGTTCTAGGCGACTGACGACATCAGAAGTTCTCGCATAGTGCTCAGAGCCATTTGAACCAACCCAAATCAGGATGGCAGAACCTGGGTTTGGACCGTCGTCCTCTCGAATGCGAGTCCAGTGTGCTAGCCACTGATCCACGTCGCTCGGTCTTGTCTAGGGAGGTTTGTGGCCAGCGGAAGTGTTTAAACTCAGAAGAGTGTTCCTGGAGCCACTCTGCAGGAATTCTAAACGTGAGGTGTGTCGCATTGTCCTGCTGGAATCGTCGAAGTCCGTCGCAATCGGCAATGGACATGAATGGATGCAGGTGATGATTCTGTACGTGTCACATGTCAGAATCGTATCTAGACATATCAGGGACCCATATCACAACAACTGCACATGCCCCACACCATTACAGAGCCTCCAGTAGCTTGAACAGTCCCTTGCTGACATTCAGGTTCCATGGATTCATGAGGTTGTCTCCATACCCGTAAACGTCCATCCGCTCGATACAATTTCAAACGAGACTCGTCCGACGGGGCAACATGTTTCATTCGTCAACTGTCCAACGTCGATGTTGACGGGCCCACGCGAGGCGTAAAGCTTTGTGTCGTGCGGTCATCAATGATATACGAGTCGGCCTTCGACTCCGAAAGCCCATAGCGATGATGTTTCGTTGAATTGTTCACACGTTGACATATCGATGACCCAGCATTGAAATCTGCAGCAATTTGCGGAAGGGTTGCACTTCTGTCACGTCGAACGAACCTGTTCAGTCGTCGTTGGTCCCGTTCTTGCAGGATCTTTTTCCGGCCGCAGCGATATAGGAGATTTGATGTTTTACCGGATTCCTGATATTCACGGTACGGTAGTGAAATGGGCGTACGGGAAAATCGCCTCTTCATCGCTACCTTGGAGATGCTGTGTCCTATCGCAAGTGCGCCGACAGCACCACGTTCAAACTTATTTAAATCTTGGTAACGTGCCATTCTAACAGCCGGGACTGCAGTAACCGACCTAGCAATTATGCCAGACATTTGTTGTCTTATATAGTGTTGCCGACCGCAGCGCCGTATTTTGCCCGTGTACATAAATCTGTGTTTAAACACCGATACCTGTTCCAGTTTCTTTGGCGCTTCAGCGTAGAGGCAAACATAATGAATTAATAGCTCACTTATGCGTGGATTACGTAGCAGTTTCATCAGTATAGTGAAAGTTGTGATAAGAACGGAAGGACATCGCTCCACTATAGGGAAGTAATGCCGTGTATTTGATGGGTAAGTGATAAAAACGTGCTAAACCAGGAGGAGGAAACAACAACGCAACAGAAATATGTTTTGAGTGACATTTACACCTGTATCAACTACTTGTATGCTCCACATCCATACTCCGCCGGTTAACTGTGGCGACGGTGCTTCTCGTGCCGCCGTCGTTTACCCACTACTACGAGGTATCGTAAACACTTGGAACGTGTCACTTCACAGGATATTTTACATTAATTATTATTTGGGTACGACCAGGTGATAACGACCGGCGGAATGTCCCTCAGCACGCGCCTTGACTTTAATCGACTCCTGTGAATTCACATGACGCCGAGTGATCTGGCGTTCCCGTCGTCAGCGGGACAGACTCTGGCAGCCAACACAGACAGTAATGTTAGGCCCACAACAGTCCATTGCTCTCATAAAACTCTCTACTGTCTCACGTTATGAGCCGATACGGGGGCCTCTGTGTGGTGAACTTATGCAGTCCTGAGCGCCAACCGCTCTTGCAAAATTGAGGAGGTGGAGGAGATTACTGTTTAACGTCCCGTTGATAAAGATGTCATTAGAGACGGAGCACAATCTCGGATTAACGAAGAATGGAGAAGGATGGCGGCCACGCCCTTTCGAAGGAATCATCCCGACATTGTCATCAAGTGATTACAGGGAAATCTCGGGAATCCTAGTTCAGGATGGCCAGATGCGGATTTGAAACGTCGTCCTCCCTAATTCGAGTTCAGTGTGCGAACCACTGCGCTACGCCGCTTAGATGCAATATTGAATTGCTATGCCGACCATCAGCGGAAAAATATTTACCGAAACTTAAATGTAGACCCTTCGGAACCATAATATTAGTATGCTGCTAATCTACCAGTGTGTATTTGTGTCACATTATTTTCATGGATGGTTCAAATGGCTCTGAGCACTATGGGACTCAACTTCGTAGGTCACCAGTCCCCTAGAACTTAGATCTACTTAAACCTAACTTAAGGACATCATACACATCCATGCCCGAGGCAGGATTCGAAACTGCGACCGTAGCGGTCGCGCGGTTCCAGACTGTAGCGCCTAGAACCGCTCGGCCACTCCGGCCGTCTATTTTCATGGATATCATGCTAGTGTTTGCTATCAGAGCCACTACAAATTGCTGTAGCTCTTTCACCCAGTTGATGTGATGCCTGGAGCATTATGTTGCATGTGGTTATTTATTTTATTTCTTCATTTAGTTATTTATTTAACTCAATCTAAAAGGGTCCATAAGGTCCTCTCGTACACTGGACCAGAATTTCGCAGATACAGCACTTCTGTACATTACAATTACACAAGAAATAACAATTTTAATACTATAACTAGCACTAAAATGATTTGAGTGTCTAAGTGAAAGTGCGAGTAAATTATATTGGCTGTGAACTAATAAAGCGAAGGTTCTACTACTGCTGGTGCTGCCACTAACAGTGACCATCGTAATATTAAAAATAATGAGGATTACAGTTTTGAGCATGGCTGTTATTCAGCAACCGCATATTAGTTTCAGTACAAGATAAAACAGCCAACCAATTACACATAAACGTTAGGTACACTGACCTATATTTCGACACCTACTAGGGGTGTCTTCATCATAATGAAATGTTGCTAAATCCTATAACATAATACATAGAAATTAGGTATGACAAAAAACACATTAACCAAGATGACAATTTTCGTGACGCACAAAGGTTACTTACGTAATATTACACTGATAAAAAGCAATATAATTTGGAGCAGCTATGCTCAAGTCAAAATAAAATACAACGTTCTGGTCTTTGCCACGTGTGCCCAGCTGGGAACAACATCAGTCTCATTGACACAGTGGCTTACATTGTTGCCACGAAAACAACGCCAGTTACGCCTCCTATCAGGCGTGGACAGTAACGTGTACCAATTTGAAACATTATAACAAAAATAACTGAAAAAACGACAATTAATTTTAAAAAACAAAATACAAAGAGAGATTAATGTATTTATGAAATCACACAGAACTCAAGTATATTACGTATTATAGAGCCACTTGTTAGACTTTATAGAAATTACTATTACGTAAGAGGAAGGAATGGCATAGAAAAATTTTTACAAACGACTGTGCAATCCAGAAAATAATTGCATGAAGGGAACTTCAGCAGCACGTATCTCTGAGATTAGAAGAAAATAATGTTTCGAACTAAGAAGTAGGAAAAATACAGTAAAAAATAGAGAAATCAAAGTTCCGCGAGCAGTGGATTGAAACCATTGAAAAAATTGTTGTTACGTAGCCGTAACTGTTCATGGAGGATGAGGCCATCGCTCTTAGAAATACACTCCTGGAAATGGAAAAAAGAACACATTGACACCGGTGTGTCAGACCCACCATACTTGCTCCGGACACTGCGAGAGGGCTGTACAAGCAATGATCACACGCACGGCACAGCGGACACACCAGGAACCGCGGTGTTGGCCGTCGAATGGCGCTAGCTGCGCAGCATTTGTGCACCGCCGCCGTCAATGTCAGCCGGTTTGCCCTGGCATACGGAGCTCCATCGCAGTCTTTAACACTGGTAGCATGCCGCGACAGCGTGGACGTGAACCGTATGTGCAGTTGATGGACTTTGTGCGAGGGCGTATAGTGGGCATGCGGGAGACCGGGTGGACGTACCGCCGAATTGCTCAACACGTGGAGCGTGAGGTCTCCACAGTACATCGATGTTGTCGCCAGTGGTCGGCGGAAGGTGCACGTGCCCGTCGACCTGGGACCGGACCTTAGCGACGCACGGATGCACGCCAAGACCGTAGGATCCTACGCAGTGCCGTAGGGGACCGCACCGCCACTTCCCAGCAAATTAGGGACACTGTTGCTCCTGGGGTATCGGCGAGGACCATTCGCAACCGTCTCCATGAAGCTGGGCTACGGTCCCGCACACCGTTAGGCCGTCTTCCGCTCACGCCCCAACATCGTGCAGCCCGCCTCCAGTGGTGTCGCGACAGGCGTGAATGGAGGGACGAATGGAGACGTGTCGTCTTCAGCGATGAGAGTCGCTTCTGCCTCGGTGCCAATGATGGTCGTATGCGTGTTTGGCGCCGTGCAGGTGAGCGCCACAATCAGGACTGCATACGACCGAGGCACACAGGGCCAACACCCGGCATCATGGTGTGGGGAGCGATCTCCTACACTGGCCGTACACCACTGGTGATCGTCGAGGGGACACTGAATAGTGCACGGTACATCCAAACCGTCATCGAGCCCATCGTTCTACCATTCCTAGACCGGCAAGGGAACTTGCTGTTCCAACAGGACAGTGCACGTCCGCATGTATCCCGTGCCACCCAACATGCTCTAGAAGGTGTAAGTCAACTACCCTGGCCAGCAAGATCTCCGGATCTGTCCCCCATTGAGCATGTTTGGGACTGGATGAAGCGTCGTCTCACGCGGTCTGCACGTCCAGCACGAACGCTGGTCCAACTGAGGCGCCAGGTGGAAATGGCATGGCAAGCCGTTCCACAGGACTACATCCAGCATCTCTACGATCGTCTCCATGGGAGAATAGCAGCCTGCATTGCTGCGAAAGGTGGATATACACTGTACTAGTGCCGACATTGTGCATGCTCTGTTGCCTGTGTCTATGTGCCTGTGGTTCTGACAGTGTGATCATGTGATGTATCTGACCCCAGGAATGTGTCAATAAAGTTTCCCCTTCCTGGGACAATGAATTCACGGTGTTCTTATTTCAATTTCCAGGAGTGTATGCTTGAAAATCTTTAGTTCTTCGAGTACATCGAGCCTATGACCTTTCCTTTATCGACGTAAAATGGAAATTTTTTCAACTCGTTTCGGTTTGTGTCCGGCAATTAGCAGATGATCAGCGAAAGTGGAATTGTGTACAATAGTGCATCTTTTTCCCAATAAATCTCCTTTGTACCTGACCCTAGAAGACCTTCCAGTTAGTCCTATATAACAATCGGGACACATATCTCAAGTGATTTTATACACCCCTGAACAGTTACAGCTACGTATCAAAATTTTTTCCATGGTTTAAATCCACTGCTCGCAGAATTTTGATTCCTCTGTTTTCTGCTGTATTGTTCCTGCTGCTGGTTTCGAAGCACTATTTTCTTCTAATCTCATAGATATGTGCTGTTAAAGTGACGTTCATGCAAATATTTCCTGGATTCTACAGCTGTTTGTAAATTTTTTTATGTGATCTTGCCCTGTACGTAATAGTAATTTCTGTAGAGCCTAAGAGATGGCTCTGTTATATTAATCTGCTTGACTACTGTGTAATTTCAGAAAGACATTAATCTGTCTTTATATTTGTTTTTTTTTTTTTTTAAATTTACTGACGATTTTCAATTGTTATAATCTTTCAAATGGGCACCTGTTACTATCCGCGCCTGATAGGGGCGCAACTCGCATTGTTCCCTAGACACCAATGTAAGACACTGCGCCGATCAACCTGATGTTCGCAGCTGGGCACACGTGGCAAAAGCTACGGCGTTTTCTTTAACTTTTGACTTGGGCATAGCAGCTCTAAATTCTGACTATTGCTTTTTAGCAATGTAATTTTGCGTAAGTAACCCTTGTGCGTCATGAAAATTGTCCTCATGGTTAATGTGTTTTTTGTCACGCCTGATTTTCTGTGTATTATCTTAAAGGATTTAGCAACTGTTAATTCTGATGAAGACACACCTAGTAGACGTCGCAACTTAGGTCAAAGTACTTAACGTTTATGTGGAACCGGTTGGCTATTTAATTTTACATTTATTGAAAATAATTAAGTTAGTAACAAAAATGATAGCGACAGATAAAAGTAGAATTTGAAGGTATACCAAGTAGATGTTGTCTGATGTAACGAGTTCTGGGGAAAAGGAAAGCATCCGCTAAGAATACTGGGAAATGAGGAAAAAATGTCGGAGAGAAGTATGTGCAAGGGTAACAGGTGCTCACAACATCTACATCTACAACTATGTGGATACTCTGCAAATCACATTTAAGTGCCTGGCAGAGGGTTCATCGAACCACCTTCACAATTGTCAATTATTCCAATCTGATACAGCGCGCGGAAAGAGTGAACATCTTTATCTTTCCGTACAAACTCTGATTTCACTTATTTTATCGTGGTGATCGTTCCTCCCTATGTAGGTCGGTGTCAACACATACTTTCGCAATCGGAGGAGCAAGTTGGTGGTTGGAATTTCGTGAGAAGGTTCCGTCGCAACGAAAAACGCCTTTCTTTCAATCATGTCCAGCCCAGATCCTGTATCATTTCTGTGACACTCTCTCCCATATTTCGCGATAATACAAATCGTGCTGCCTTTCGGGGAACTTTTTCGATGTACTCCGTCAGTCCTATCTGGTAAGGATCCCACACCGCGCAACAGTATTCTAAAAGAGGAGGGACAATCGTAGTGTAGGCAGTCTCCTTAGTAGGTCTGTTACATTTTCTAAGTGTCCTGCCAATAAAACGCAGCCTTTGGTTAGCCTTCCACACAACATTTTCTATGTGTTCCTTCCTATTTAAGTTGTTCGTAATGTTTATCTTTATTGTTGTTTTAGTAGAAATGTCATTAACCCTCTTCTACAGCTGGAATGTGATTTAGTTTTCTAATACAATGCGTGAGATTATCCCCGAGTGGGATTCCTGCTACTGAGAATGACTTCGAGATAGGGGCCGAACGATGGAGTGAGGCAGAAATGATTTTGCTCCGTTGGGAACAGGTGTATCTGCCGTGTTGTTCAGACAAGAGTGTTTAGGTCGAGGAGAGATCTAAGAGACAGTGTACGTTGAAAAGACACTAGACAAGACAGAGGGTAGAAAAAAAATATCTGCACTTGTCTGCAGACATCCAGGATAGCTGTATATATGATGGTGACATGTGATCAAATAGTCAAATATCACAAATATAACAAACACAGGCAGTTCCTGGCACCGTCAGTTTTCCCGAGAAAGATCTTTGCAGGATGACATGCATGTTACAAATAACTGGAAGTACAAATGTTCGTACTTTTCTTTTTCAGATCTAGAGGGAGGAGCATTTTTATTTTTGTAGGGCATGGGGAGATGCTGATGCCGTGTTGCACGCTGCTGTTACGTGCTCACTCCAATTTTTATTTTCGTCTATTATTATTCCTAGCCTGTTTGCTGATGGACAGAAGTTGATATTAATCTCATTTGGGGAGACGGTTGAGATTCCCAATATTTCGGGCAAACGAAGGTAAAATGTTCAACCGGTACTTCTTCGGTGATAGTGTACACAGGTCGGTATTGAGATCGTCTTTGGCTACCTTCAGGCTCATTCTTCTCCGCAGGTTCCCACTCGTATCCACTCATCCGCACATTCTAGAAGTTTATGAGGAGAATGTAGAAACAATTAGAATGTGAAAATATTTACCACTTTCATCATCCTTTCTCTCACGTTTTTCAAATCATTTCATTCGATATTTTGACGAAATACCGCTACTTTTTTATTTCTAGTGTTGTTAATTGTGTAAAGTGCTAATACATTACTATTTCTGGTGCTGACATGAATTTTCATGGCAGAGTAACGGCAGGAGGTACTTTATGTGTTCTCATGTAGTGGGAGCTCTTGTAGACGACGAATTTCATCCATTAATGAGAAGTTGACCATATATGCCACCCGTCATCAAAACGGAAAACTGCTTAACCACACACATTTTATTTCAGTCCTATAAGTGAGGTAGTCAGTCAATATTAGTAGACTGTGTTTGTCGCGAGGATACTGCATTTCTGCTTTAGCTACCTGCTCTGCCATGGCTTGTGCGCATATTGTTGACATTCAAAAATTATTTTGAGTTAACTGCTGAAACACCAAGTATAGCTATGTTTCACGTTTGTTTGTGTTAAATTGAGTAACAGAACGGGTTTTTCTCCATGACGCTTGACACAACTAGACTTATCTGATTACGTGTTGTATTTACCGCCCATTTTATATCAGCTCATCGTAATGTTTCCTCATAATAATATTTCAGTAGGAGTAATTATTGACGGTAGGATTAAATGGAAATTTCTAGAACAAGTCTGATAAAGGAAGTGTATCATTCAACAAGAGAAAGTGACTTTTTAAATATAATCGTAAAAATAATATTAAAAGCAAATTTAGCACATGAAGACATGTGCGGCTCGCGCATGCGCTTGGCCGCGGCCGAGCCTCGCCGCGGAACTGCTCGCGACGCCTAGTTTCCGTGCCGCCCACAGTTGGTCCTTATGTCTGGCCGGCGTACCTACGTCTACGTTCGCCTTAATGGTTTTAATTTTGACAGACATAACCTTATGATTATGCGTCTTTATTGTTTTAATTTTTAATCTGTGACATGGTCAGTGTTTGGCTCTCAAAAAAATTTAATTTTTAGTAAGTATCACGATTTCTTTATTATTCAATCATTAGACTGATGATGCATTTCAGTGAGTAATATATGTCCGTATGTGGTTTAATTTATAGGTTCTGAAGAATATTCCATTACTGGAATCGAAACCTAGGTAAACGAGTAAAAATTACCTTCCAACTGAAGGCTGTAAAAATTGTTTATTTCTATACATATACGGTTGCTGACGTGCTGCATTATGTTAAAGATTTGTATATCTGTGATTGATTAGGAATTAGATCACATTCTCCTCAACTGCATGTTGTCTGCTGTTCTCATCCAAGAAACTAAACTGAAATGTGTATCGCGGCCTTTACAACGGCTTACAGAATCCGAAACTATATTTATAGAGAAGCGGGCAAGGTGGAGCCATGGTTCACAGCATCGACTTTCACTCAGAAGGGCGACGGCTCGAATCCCCTTCCGATCACCCGGATTTATGTTTCCCGTCATTTCCCTAAATAGATCCAGGAAAATGGCGTATTGTTACCTCTGAAAAAGGGGATGGCTAATTTTTTTCCCATACTTTCACAATACGACTCTAATGACCTACCAGTCGATGGAACTCTAACCCTCCTTCCTTCTGTGACAAAAGACCAAAGAAACAATAAGTACGTGAGTATTTTAGTAATAAGTGTGGTTTAGTAATATTGTCCTACGTCATAAAAATTAAACCTAGAGTAACAAGACGCAAATATCGATACATGAATAACACGGTGGGGTAAAAATTTATCCCTAGATTTTCTAAATCATCTCTGTTAAGAAAAAAGGTTCTGGAGTAATATGAAGTAATAATAAAACAATATGCAACATTTATTATAAAGTGCTGTTAAAGTTTTATAATATGACACAGCAGATAAAAGTTATAATATTAATGTATTTTATTCTGTCATGATTGTCATATGCGGACATATGAGATTCCACTTATATATTGTATTCAATTAGCCTTTTTGTTATGACATTGCAAAACACAATAGAATATACCATAAAGCATAAGAATCATTGAAGGAATTGTTTAGCATAATATGACAAATAGCACGAAAATTGGTAAAGAATATAAAAATAACAACTAAGAAAAAATAGTTCCTCATGTAAAGGGAAACAAAGATGTTATACATTAATTTCAAAATTTGATGACATTGTCAATGTATCGAAAATTTTCACACTAAACTGTTATGGTAACTTTGACAAATGTTTTTCCGATCGTTTTGATACACTGTTTTCGAACAGACACAGCATTCAGATCTTGGAACATAGCTCCCAAAATGTGTCAAAATCTGTTCCATGATTATGCGAAGCCCTTTTTCTCGTGAGTCAACTGCTTCGGCTGTTTTTGCAGCCATTGCCCTTACACAAGAGATAGGCGTTTATTCATGACACGTCTAAAAACCCACACATGATTGGCCGGCGCCTGTTTTTTTGTGCCGTGGTCTTTCTGTGGAATAGTAAACCAAATACATCCCTTTATTATCATTGTGGGAAAATACTATGTTCGACTTCTTTGCCTTTTGATGTATTTCATCTATCTCAGGCATCGTTGACAAAAGAATAACTTCTTTAATTTTTTTTGGACCGCATGATTCCAACAATTTTTCTTTGCTGGAAATGAATACAGATGAAGTAACTGGACTATTCTTGGTTGGAAGCAGGGATTCTCGGATTTCTAGTTTGTCATTGCGTAACGCGCCAGTCATTGTCAACATTTGGTCGTACACTTTGCCGGCTGTTTCAGAAGAAACAAACCAATTCTCCATCGGAATGTTCCGGTTGGTCCCATACATAGACAGCAAAGGACCAGGAAGAGCAGCTGAACGGAATGGACAGTGTCTTGAAAGGAGGATATAAGATGAACATCAACAAAAGCAAAACAAGGATAATGAAATGTAGTCGAATTAAGTCGGGTGATGCTGAGGGAATAAGATTAGAAAATGAGACACTTAAAGTAGTAAATACGTTTGCTATTTGGGGAACAAAATAACTGATGATGGTCGAAGTAGAGAGGATATAATATGTAGACTGCCAATGGCAAGGAAAGCGTTCGTGAAGGAGAGAAATTTGTTAATATCGAGTATAGATTTAAGTGTCAGGAAGTCGTTTCTGAAAGTATTTGTATGGAGTGTAGCCATGTATGGAAGTGAAACGTGGACGATAAATAGTTTAGACAAGATGAGAATAGAAGCTTTCGAAATGTGGTGCTATAGAAGAATGTTGAAGATAAAATGGGTAGATCACATAACTAATTATGAGGTACTGAATAGAATTGGGGAGAAGAGTAATTTGTGGCACAACTTAACTAGAAGAAGGGATCGGTTATTAGGGCATATTCTGAGGCATCAAGGGATCACCGATTTAGTATTCGAGGGCAGCGAGGAGGATAAAAATCGTAGAGGGAGACCAAGAGATGAATACTAAACAGATTCAGAAGGACGTAGGTTGCAGTAGGTACTGGGAGATGAAGAAGCATGCACAGAATACAGTAGCGTGGAGAGCTGCATCAAACCAGTCTCTAGACTGAAGACCACAACAACAACAATATTTAGGAACTGAAACATATTTATCGCAAGTATCTTTTCCCAAATACGAGATGTTCCCATAAAAGTAATACGTCTTCGCGTCACATAATGAAATTAGCTTTAGCTTGCTTGGCAGATAAATTTCGAATGGGCTTTGCCTCGGAAGCTAAGGAGTGCCTCGTCAATTGTTAGGAGAACGGAGTCAGTGTAGAGTTCTTGACTATGCTTGACTGTCATACACCATAAATCACGAAATACAGTGCACTTGTCTGCCGTTCTTCTTTGCAATCTAGTATGATTGTCATCAAATCATAGACTATTGATAGAAAGTCTAAACGGTATTTCGTCGTAACGGGGAACCGTATACCACACACCACGCTTCGTTACCACTGACATGCGCCTTTTTTAGAGCTCCACTCATAAAAAGTTTCGATTAGTATCTCTAATATACCACTGCGGTGATGTGAACTTTTCCCTTGCATCGGCAATATTTTGGTTTGTGTAGGGAATTGACGACATTGTAATTCTGTCAGAGACAGCAAAGGACTTGGAAAAGCAGCTGAACGGAATGGACAGTGTCTTGAAAGGAGGATATAAGATGAACATCAAAAAAAGCAAAACGAGGATAATGGAATGTAGTCGAATTAAGTCGGCTGATGCTGAGGGATTTAGACTAGGAAATGAGACACTTAAAGTAGTAAAGGAGTTTTGCTGTTTGGGGAGCAAAATAACTGATGATGGTCGAAGTAGAGAGGATATAAAATGTATACTGGCAATGGCAAGGAAAGCGTTTCTGAAGAAGAGAAATTTGTTAACTTCAAGTATAGATTTAAGTGTCAGGAGGTCGTTTCTGAAGGTATTTGTATGGAGTGTAGCCATGTATGGAAGTGAAGCATAGACGATGAATAGTTTGGACAAGAAGAGAATAGAAGCTTTTTTAGAAATGTGGTGCTACAGAAGAATGCTGAAGATTAGATGGATAGATCACATAACTAATGAGGAGGTACTGAATAGAATTGGGGAGAAGAGGAGTTTGTGTCACAACTTGATTAGAAGAAGGGATCGATTGGTAGGACATGTTCTGAAGCATCAAGGGATCACCAATTTAGTATTGGATGGCAGGGTGGAGGGTAAAAATCGTAGAGGAAGACCAAGATATGAATACACTATGCAGATTCAGAAGGATGTAGGCTGCAGTACGTACTGGGAGATGAAGAAGCTTGCACAGTATAGAGTAGCATGGAGAGCTGCATCAAACGAGTCTCAGGACTGAAGACCACAACAACAACAACAGGGAACTATCAGTGAAAACAGCAGTTCATACAATTTCAGAGGAGACGTTTCGTTTGTTGCCTCGCCTAGTGCACCAGGTACTTGTACCACTATATTCTATGCTAGCACTCTCGACACCTTTTTATGGGGGGAGTACATGTTCCAAAAATACCCACTCCTGCCATAAAAAGTTTTCCTTACTTAGCGATCACCTTCATCTGATGAATCAACCTCAAATGGCGTTACCTTGAATTCGTCATCCTCCTTGTCGTCTGTGATATGGCTGTCTTCAGGTTCACTCATATCCTGGTCTGAGTCGCTAAAATACACGTATTCAGCCTCTTGACGCTCAAATTCTGCCATTATTTCCTCTGGAATTCTTAGACATTAACTGTGCCTGCAAAAGAAAGTACCACCTATTTTGTAAACAAAACAAATTCAGCCTAAATAACTAGGCGTGGTGATTTTTAGCCCGACGGATAAATTTCACAAATACCTGTTAAAGGATGATGAAGAATAAAGCCTGACAGATTTACCTCCTCAACGTGAACAGCTGTAGTGAATGTAAAGGTAAACAATGACTCCCGCCCGAGAAGCCAGTAGTATCAACATAGGATAAAAAATTGTATGGGCTGGGGTAATCTTTTATCCTATATTGTTATTCTAGGGTTAAGTTCCAGTCATACCCCTTTCTTTCCGAAATTAATTTCGATAAATGCCAATCATGTTTAACCTATAAAGTGCAAACCGTACTCGAATACATACCTTCTCTTTAATATTGCATGGCACACTGCACACGACCGCAGTTTCGTAATAAAGTCGCCTGTAATGTGTCCATGAATATGATACGCCACACGTCTCGAGCAGACTTCAGCATTAAAGATGAAAAACGTGCACGAAAGAAAGCCCTATAGCAGCGCTATAAAGTCGCTGAAAATGGGGCGTGAAAAAAGTAAGTGCAGTCAGCGACGCGGTTACTGCTTGCTGCTGCCATCAAACTGTTTGGTACCTGCGGAACAGGCCCAGTGCTTTAGCCAAGGGTTGAGCTTGCTTCAGAAGCAGAAAAGGTGCCTGTGATCACACGAAGTGAGACTTGTTCGAGCTTCTGCTTCAGAACTCTGGATCGTTCTGCAATGGGGAATAACCACTGGCAGTTCCACTCTGTTGGATAGAAATGTGGATACCCTGTGGTAAACGCAAGTTTCAACATAAACGCCGCAGACGCTAGCCAAGTCTATAGGTTGCGTTGTTGTATTTGACGACTTGTGCACCGTCTTCAATACGTTCCACAGCCCAGTCGTCTTCGGGACAGTGTTCTGTGTAATTGTACGTGCATTACGTCGGATCTAAGTGTACTGGAGCGTGGCCGTATTGGTGGGGCTCGCGTGGTGAGTGCTTCCGCAACCAAGGGAGCCGAAGTGTTTGGTGTTTCAAGAGGCACCGATTCGAAGATTTAAAAAAGCATATAGGGAAAGTGGAGAAATATCATCCGCTAAGTCATAACTCAGACGAAAGTGTGTGTTGGATGATCGTGACAGACGGTTACTGAAGAGGATTGTGATGATTAACAAGAGGGCGAGAGCTGAAAAAGTTGCTGCATAACTGAATATATCTATTTTTTACCTCTACCACATCAATGTTTTGTACACCTATAAATACTTTTATAAATTCTTTTTTGTACTGGCTACTACTACTACAAATACTACTACAACTGATACTACTACTACCACTACTGTTGTTATTATTGTCATTATTACGGAGGGTAATCCCAGAAGTAAGGTCTCCTATTTTTTTTTATAAGTGCATAGACCTATTTATTTCTACACTGGTTTACATCAGTTTACAGCTTGAAAATTTAGCTATATTTCGACATAATCACTATTTCTGTCGATGCATTTTTGTAGACGCTGTGGAAGTTTTTGTATGCCCATGTCATAGCTGCTCGCCGCCATGCTGTTCAGAAAGTTATGAACCTCTTGTTTCACTTCGTCGCCAGAGCTGAATCGCTTTCCGGGCGAATGTTCTTTTAACCTAGGGAACACGTGATAGTCACTGGACTATAAGGTGGGTTGGTGATTATGTTCCACTGAAACTGTTGCAGGAGACCAACGGTGTACCCAGCGACGTGTGGGCGATCGTTGTCAAGGAGAATGTGTACGCCCTTGCTCAACATTCTTCTCCTCCGGTTCTGACTGCCCGTTTGAGTTTCTTCAGAGTCTCACAGTAACTGTCAGCGATAATTGTGGTGCCAGCGATTCAACTCCGACGACGAGGTGAAAGAAGAGGTTCATAACTTTCTGAACAGCATGGCGGCGAGCTGGTATGACATGGGCATACAAAAACTGCCAGTGTCTACAAAAATGCATCGACAGACGTGATGATCATGTCGATAATAGCTAGATGTTCAAGCTGTAAACTGATGTAAACCATTGTCGAAATAATCAGGTCTATGTACTTATAAAAAAATAGGAGACCTTACTTTTGGGATTACCCTCGTACTACCACAACTACGAGTATTACTGGAGGCAGCAGTAGTAGAAGTACTCACATTGCTAGCTTTATTAGCTCTTAATCAGTACTATTTATTCATATTGTCTATAATGGCACTCGTATAACCTTATTATTACTTGTACTGACACATTGTTTAATTGTTATTAGTTATATTAAAATTATTGTTATTTCTTAGGTAAATATGATGTAAGAGAGGTATTGCGTGTGTGTAAGCCTGATTCAGTGTAAGAGAGGACCTAAACGCTCTAATCTGATCAGGTTAAATAAATACGTAAGCAAATAAATAAAAATCGTACTCGTGAATCCTGTCACCACCAAATCAATACGAAAGGAGCACCGCAAGCAGAAAATTGTAGGGAAAGGTGGAATTCCAAAACCTCGCATGAGTGCTGGAAATGCCCGTAACGTGGTACCGAATTCACATAACCTGCAATATGGAGAAATGGAAAAAGTTATTTGGCTGGATGATTTTTCTTCCACACTGATTCCATCACATGGCCGAGGTTACGTCCCAAGAGTGAAACACGGCGGGTGGTTCGGTGGTTTGGGCTGCTATATCGTGGTATTTCGTGGGTTCCACTGTTAATCTACAAGCTGTCGTTACTGCCAGGGATTATGTGACTGTTTTGGCTGATCAGGTCTGTTTCATGGTTCAACGTTTGTTACAGAAGGCTGGCGCTGTGTTCGAAGACTGCAGGACCCCTATTCACAAAGCTGACGTTGTTCAGGACTGGTTTTGAGAGCACGAGGCTGAAGTTCCACATCTCTACTGGTCACCATAGTTACCAGATGTAGTTTAGAGTCAAGGGTGCGTGATCGCTATCTACCTTCATCGTCGTTATCTGAAATTGCCATTTCTTTTACAGGAACATTTTTATAAGATTCCCTTGAGATCCACACAGGAGCTGTATTTACCATTCCTAGATGACTGGAAGCTCTTTACAGTGACAACGGGTTCCCTACACCCTATTAGTCATGGTAATGAGTTGTGTTTTTGGTGTTTCCACATTTCGTTCAGCCCCTGTGTTTGACTTGAACCAGCTTCCGGCATCTTAGAAGCATTCACGACGAAATTCATATTGGTGGCATCACTGCGATAACGCGTTAGCATACCTAATAAGTTTCGCTGACATACGATAATTACAGCCCCAAATGGAGCTGCATGTGTACCTGCATTTTGATAAACGTAACTGCGCCCAGCTTCCACCGCTAGGAGCCAAAGTCTCGTCGTAGTCAGGGCCTGGCTGCCACCACCCGGACGCGAGGTCCCGCACTCGGCTTCTCCCACCTGGAAGCGGATTCTCGACTTCGACAGTGCCCCGCTGCTACTCCCCTCTAATACTAAACTAGCGATCCCTTGATGTCTCAGAATGTGTTCCGTCGACAGATTCCTTCTTCTAGTCAAGTTGTGACACAAATTTCTTTTCTCCCTAATGCTTTTCATTACCTCCACAATAGCTACGTGACCTACCCACCCAATCTTCAGCATACTTCTGTAGCACTATACTTCTCGTCTGAACTGTTTATCGTCCATGTTCCAATTCCATGCGTGTTATACCCCATAAGTATACAATGGTGTCCAAAATTAAAATAACAAATAGTTGTTTCTCAGACTTGTGTCTAAATAACGATATAATCATAGAAACTCTCAACAAATGTCCGTGCAATCGCGTTCAGCATGGATGACGGCATTCTGATCAACGGACAACTAAGCAGACGGTGACGTCAGGGCACCCCTCAAACGGGTTAGTGTTTGCCGGTTAGTCCCATATCCACAATCGCTGTGTGCTGTATGGCACAGAGAAGACGCCTAATAGGCTCTGCGGTGAAGGGTCACAGCAAGAACGGAAGCAGGACAGACGCAAACTGACATGGTGCCTCGTTTCTTCATGTGAATCGTTCTGTTGTTTCTCGGATGGGGCGGCAGTTTACAGAGACCGAAACTTTATCACGGAGAGCAGAACAGGCCCGACCGCGTGTGACTTCAAAAAGAGTGGAGCGCAATGTAGCTATAATGGCATGACAGATAACTCCTTAGTACAGCGCGGCAACTGCCGTCTGACCTCGCATTCACTGGGTGTGTTGTATCGAGGCAAACGGTGTGCAGAAGGCTTTGGCAGAGTGGCCTCTATTGTCAGAGACTTCCTGTATGTACTCCTCTGATTGCAGAACCTCTTCTGTCTAGAGTGGAGTCGCCAAGAAGCCACCAGTATGGTCGAACAGTCGGCCAATGTTGTTTTCACAGATGATCCCTGATTTGGGCTGAAGAGTGATTCTCGACGCATTCGCATCGCTAGGGAACAAAGAACACCATTTCGGGACCCAAACATTGTGCAAATGGACTGATATGGAGGAGGATCCGTAATGACGTGTGCAAGATTTATGTTGACCACTGGAACACCTCTTCATGAAATTATATGGCAGAATAGACAAGGTTTAGCTGCTCGCAGGTATCGTGACAAGATCTTGCGAACTCATGTGCGGTTGTCACGAGCCGGCCGAAGTGGCCGAGCGGTACTAGGCGCTACAGTCTGGAACCGAGCGACCGCTACGGTCGCAGGTTCGAATCCTGCCTCGGGCATGGATGTGTGTGGTGTCCTTAGGTTAGATAGGTTTAAGTAGTTCTAAGTTCTAGGGGACTGATGACCTCAGAAGTTAAGTCCCATAGTGCTCAGAGCCATTTGGTAGTCACGAGGTGCTGTGGGCCCGGCTTCGAACTGATGAACGACAGTGCTAGACCACACAGGCTACAGGTTATTGTTGTTTTCTTGGAGGATATTGCAGACATGGCATGGCCTGCTCGCTCTCTCGGTTTGAATCCGATAGAGCAAGTCTTGTATGCGCTAGGCAGACAGGTTACATCAGATCAGCATCCACCACCCTAGACTTACTAGCAACTCTTCAGGAAGAACTGGCGTTATTACCTGAACATGAGATTTGTGACATCATTCACAGCATTTTCCATTTATATATGTGGCCTGTATTGCTGCCAGAGGGGGTCACACCCCATACTGAGAACAGTAACAACTTGTCAAAATGTGTATGCAAATTTGTTAAGTGGGAAGAAACCAAAAACATTTTGGTCTGCCGTTACGGGTATTGAAGTTAATTACGTTGTGTGTTCTTTACACTGTTTGTACTCAACTGTTAGCTGTTTATACGGTTTTGTGGCAAAATAAACACAACCTTGCAAAATTTCCGTGTTTTGCTTTAATTTTGGGCAGCAGTGTACTTTCAGAGAAGACTTCCTAACACTCAAATCTACTGCTTTATGTGTCTCGTTTCCTAAAATTATTCCCTCAGCATCACCTGACTTAGTTCGACAACATTCCATTATCATAGGTTTCCTTGTGTTGATGTTCATTTACAACCTCTTCTCAAGACAGTGACCACTCTGTTCAGTTGCTGTTCCAAGTACTTTGCTGTCTCTGACAGAATTACAAAAATCATCGGCAAAACTCAAAGTTTTTATTTGCAGTTCATACTCCACATTTCTCTTTTGTGTTCTTTACTGCTTGCTGAATGTACAGATTGAATAATATCGGTGATGGGCTACAACCCTGTCTCCCTTTCATGTCCTTCGACTTTTTCCGAGCCATCAGTCCTCTGATTGATGCATCCCGCCACAAATTTCGCTCCCGTGCCAACCTCGTCATTTCAGAGCAGCACTTGCACAATACAGCCTCAATTATTTGTTAGATTTATTCCAGTCTCTGTCTCCTCCTACAGTTTCTACCCTCTGCAGCTTGTAACCTCCCCCTCACTTATCGACCTTAATAACAGTGAAAACTTAAACCGCGTGTACCTAATGGAAATTTGGGAAAAGCAATCGTCACCGAAGTTAATCTGTCGGTAAAGAGGGAGGAAAGGGTTACATCTAAATGAAAGGAAAAATGCAAATGAAACTGGTGGAAATTAATTTTGGAAAGGGGTATAGTTAATAAAGAAAGTAAATGTGCGGCTGTTACGTTAACAATTAACTAGCGGTAATTATATATTTGAGATTTGGGGGAAATTACGGTCGCCAGTCCTATGGACAATTACTATAGTAACTGAAAAAGAAAGGTTATTACACATATAATTAGCACTAGAAGCGTGGCAACTGAGGATTGACACGTGTAGTGTGAAAACTGAAAGTTTGTCAGAAGTAATAAATTTCGCTACACTCTGACTTAATTTAGTAAAAGAATTAATAAAACCGGAAAATTGAAAGTTAATTTAGTGACTGAAATTAATAGTGAGCTTTGTTTCTGAAGCACATCAAAATTCAGTAAAATACGGTTAGTCTTGGGCTACCTCTACAATCATTTCAAAAGCTACTTGAATCCACGCAATTTAGAAATAAGAGATTTAATTTTGAACTTGAATTAAATGATTCTGAACAATTAACAATAGTAAAATTTGGTACGTACCAAGCTGAGCTGCAGTCACAGGTAAGCTAAAATATGCTAACAAAACTCGCACTCTTAATTTGTGCTTGTGTAATCTAAATATTGTAGCCAGCTATGAATACCTTAACTGAACTTTGAAATTAAAGCAGTGAAATCGAATGATGCTGGCGTTTGAATTTCAACGACACTCGGGTTCATTCCGGAAAAGGAAGGGCCCCTGATGGTAATACAATTGGGACAATGAGCATCAAAGGTTCATGCTATGTCGCTGTAATTTAGTTATGAAAATGGATCAGTTTGAAAAGCTGAGGTCTGCCATACAGTTCTAAAACTTGACGTGCTTCCAGTCTTCCTTGTTGCTTGATTGAAGGTTTGAAGCCGTCGATCGAGGAGGTGGCGACAGTCACTCATTGTCGGCCGTCGCTGTCGCAGAAGCTGGATGTTGGCGGGCCTTCTTCTCGACACAGTCACCAGGCGAAACGGGCTCTTGATGTGCGCCAGCTAATGCTTCCCGTCCGCGACACCGTGTCAGAAACTATCATAGAAAGTCGAGCGCAATTACATGCTGCCCAACCCCGAAAGCGCGGCAACTCGCAGGAGCGTCACACAACACACCTGCTCCACTGCACTACTCCAGCCAGACTCTTTCTGCTCAGCCCGCGCTCCACGCGGCAGAGTTAACACTACCAAAGATCCTAAACACTTTCGTTCTCCACACGACCTATCGATGTATTCGTTCGATAGTATAGTTTTCCCTAGGCCAGACCCAGCGTATAAATACAAATAATATTCACAAAACAAACCAATTATACATCGACATAAATGCATATATATACAAATAGTAAAACAATTACAATATACAAAGACACAGAAACGTCATATCTTGAGGTAACAAAACAAGGAAAAAAATTATAGTACAATAGATGGAAATAGGAGGATATGCATTTCCGGCGTTACAAGCTCCCTCAACTAGAATAGAGGTCATTCCTTGGTGCTTTAACATATGCTCTGTCATCCTGTTCCACGTTCTTATCAGTGTTTATCGTGTGTTAGTTTCTTCACCTATTCTGCGGAGAGCCTCCTCATTCATTTTTTTATCATTTCACCTAATTTTCAACATTCTTCTGTAGAAACACATCTGAAACACTTCGATTCCTGACGTTCCGGTTTTCCCATTGTTCATGATTCACCGCCAAAAAGAACTGTGCTCGAAACGTATGTGATCAGAAATTTCTTCAAGTCGAGGTCTATATTTGATACCAGTAGACTTCTCTTGGTCAGGAATTCGTTCTTCGCCTATGCTAGTCTGTCTTTTATGTCCTCCTTACTCGTCCATCACAGGTAACTTGCTTCCAAGATAGATGAATTCCTTAACTTGGTCTACTTCGTGATCCCCAATTCTGATGTTGAGCTTCTCGCTGTTCTCATTTCTGCACCTTCGTCTTTCTTCGATTTAATGCTAATCTATATCCTGTAGTCATTAGTCTGTTCGTTCCATTCCACACATCCCGTAATTCTTCTTCACATTCACTAAGGACAGTAATGTCATCAGCGAAACTTATCGCTAATATCCTTCCACTCTTGACGCTTTCTTTTATTTCCGTCATTGGTTCATCGCTGAACAGATTGAACAGTAGGTGCGAAAGATTCTTTGCCTGTGTGGCACCCTTTTTTAATCTGAGCACATCGTTCTTGGTCATGGGTCTTGTACATATTGTATATTACCCGTCTTTTGCTACAGTTTTCTCCTACTCTTCTCAGAATTTCGAGCGTCTTGCACAATTTTAAACTGTCGAATGCTTTTTCTACGTCAAGGAATCCTATGAGAGTGTCCTGACTTTTCTTTGGCCTTGTTTCCATCATGAAGAGCAACGTGAGAACAGCCTCTGTGGTGCCTTTACCTTTCCTAAAGCCAAATTGATCTTCATCTAACAGATCCTCTATTTTCTTTTCAGTTTTTCTTTAAATTATTCTACCCCACAGATTGGATGCATGGGATGTTAAGCTATTATCTGCCGTTTATGTCTTCGGAATCGTGTGGATGATATTTTTTCGAAGGTCAGATGGTACGTCGCCAGTCCCATAGATTCTACACAGCAACTTGAATAGTCTTTCGGTTGCCACGTAACAATGCTGCTGTACACATGCCGGGAACAAGCTGAGTGTTGTATAGAGTCAATCAGTTGGAAGCGGTCGAGAGGCAGCACAGGTATTAGAAAACAACTAACTTTATAGACACGAACCACATCACTCAGTGTCTCAAGCCCTCCTTGGGAGTTTGTGTGAATATTGGTCCTTTCAGACAGACGAACGTGCAGGGAGCCGTCGGATTGTGTGTACATCAGATTTGAAAGACTGGTGGATGTAAGACAAACCTTAATAAGCTCCAGACAAGTGGTCCGCCAATATGGTGTTAGCCACAGTACGCATATCCGTGACGTAGATGACAACTACTACTATCTCTATCACATGCGACGAGGGCAAGGATTGGATGAGAAGAGATTCTCTGTGGTTTCGAGCGGCTAACAGAAGTGGTAACGGCTGCCAGTCTTGCTTGCGAGATGAAAGCAGAGTTGACCATTTGCAGCATTGTCTACAGGACCGATTGCGGGCTTCTGGTAGAGAGCCGAGAGTCTGAGTCAGAGGCTCAGACGGTTCTGCGACCGCGTAGCCTGCAGATTCCTTGACTTGCACCAAACGGTTCCGCCGCATAGGTCAGGAGATCATTATAAGCAGGAGGCGGCTACACGCGTAGCAGGGGCTGTGTGCCGTGGACTGGGCGGTTTTTTAGGTTAGAGGGTCTCGGGAAAACACAAGAAAGGCTTCAGTCGCAAAGGTTGCAGGCCGAACAAAGGAAAAACGTAGATATAGGAAGCATCGGTACAACGGTTGTAAATTGTCGTAGCGGTGTTGAGAAAGTACCAGAGATCCAAGCGCTAATAGAAAGCACTGACGCTCAAATCGTTATAGGCACTGAAAGCTGGCAAAAGCCGCAGATAAGCTCAGACGAAATGTTTGCGAAGAATCTAACGGTGTTCCGAAAGGATAGGCTAAACACCGTTGGCGGTGGCGTGTTTGTTGCTGTTAGAAGTAGATTTCCTTGTCGCGAAATTGAAGTAGATACTTCCTGTGAGTTACTCGTAATATGGGCAGAGGTCATTGTGGGCAACCGAAGTAAGGTAATAATTGGATCCTTTTACCGACCTCCCTGTTCAGATGACACATTTACTGAAAGATTCAAAGAAAACTTGAGTTTAATTTCAAACACTCGAAATGATGGCGAAAATACATGTTTAATTCTGGAGGTACGCATAAAACACCACTTAAAATTGAGCTAAACGCATACTCTGAAAATTATTTCGAGCAGTTAATTCATGAGCCCACGCGAATAGTAAACGGTTTTGAAAACACAGTAGACCTCTTAGCAACAAATAATCCTTAGTTAATAACGATCACCAAAACGGATACAGGGATTAGTGAATACAGGGTTGTCATAGCGAGATTGAATATTGTAAACCACAAATCCTCCAAAAATAAACGGGAAATATACTTGTTCAATAAAGCCTTCCTGAGAGACAATCTCCACACCTTCCAAATTAACAATGTTACACCAGATGTGGCTTGAATTCAAAGAAATAGTATCGCCAGTAATTGAGAGACTTATACCAAGTAAATTAACTAACAGAGGAGCTGATCCTCCTTGGTACTCAAAACGGGTCAGGACATTGTTGCAAAAACAACGAAACAAACATGGCAAATTTCAACAGACGCAAAATCCCCAAGTTTGGAGATGTTTTACAGAAGCTCGAAATTTAGCGTGGACTTCAATGTGAGAAGCTTATAATAGTTACCACAACGAATCTTTGTCTCGAAACCTGGCAGAAAATCCAAAGAGATTCTGGTCGTATGTGAAGTATGTTAGCTGCAAGCCACAATCAATGTCTTCTCTGCGCGATACCAATGGAGATACTATCGAAGACAGTGCTACCAAAGCAGAGTTACTATACACAGCCTCCCGAAATGCCTTCAACAAAGAAGACGAAGTAAATATTCAAGATTTCGAATCAAGAACAGTTTTCGACAAAAGTAACGTAGAAGTACATAGCCTCGGAGTAGTGAAGAAATTAAATCACTTAATAAAAGCAAGTCATCTGTTCCACACTGTATACCAATTAGGTTCCTTTCAGAGTACGATGAAGCAATAGCTCCCTGCTTAACAATCATATACAACCGTTTGCTCCACGAAAAATCGGTACCCAAAGACTGGAAAGTTGCACAGGTTGAAAGGGTACAGTACCGCCCGACATTGAGAATAGGTACAGCATACTTCATTATTTTTGTCAGAACAATACATTTTTTTTGTAAAATAACTCAATTTCAATTAATACAGCGAAGCCGGATACCAGTGTGGGAAAGAATGACAAATTTATTTATTTAATTGATCACATGTGCACTCCCACAAAGTAAATCCCTACATCCAGTTTGGTGAGATCTGTGAAATGAATGAATGTATGGTCGTCTGCTAACTGCAGATAGTGAATGTGAATATATGATCATCTTTGAGACGATCCTTTGGCCACCTTTGGTGGGACCAAAGAGATGAAATTTACCAGAGCTTTGAGCGCCTGAAATGTGACTGACCAATACGGTAGCAAGGTGCTCCCCCACCTCGACAGAGATGGGAGATGACCTGGAGAACGGCCATGTTTCGGCACTCTGCCGCTGGATCTTGTGCTGTTAAGACCTTTTTTAGTTGTGCTCCGTAATGACAAAAGAGTGGAGACATGGTATGCATGTGGAATATTTAAGAGTAGTTTGAAATAATAATTTCTCTATTTCAGGAACTTTTGTGGGGAGAATTAAATGTCAGGCAGGTAATATTAATGGGATTGTAGTAATCTTCGGAAGTGACCAATGGTCACAATGAAACCATGTGTAGCAATAAGTTGAAATACTTCCGTGTGCTTAAGTTAAGCTCAATTACTAGCGTGTGTACAATAAGTTGAAATATTTAAGAAATAGCGTGTGTACCATAAGTTGAAATATTTAAGAAATGGCGTCTGCAGGACTGGAAATTAGAGACGAGTACTTCCACGTGGTGAGTACTGTTTGAGTCTCAAACTGTGTATGAGACAAAAGATAAAGAGAAGTACTCGTCCATGGTATCAGTTGAGGACTCGCGTGTGTGATGAATACGTTCTTAATATTACTTTACATGACATGATTCCGTGTGACGCTAGATTCAAACTCTGAGAGAGAAGCAAGGTGAGTCGGCCATCTATCCAGCAACGCCACTTGGCTTGCATTGCACAGGAAGACGTGCAAATATCTCCAGAGTTCATAGTAGCAAAGTAGAATTACGAAGTGGGACAGTGTCGTGTGAAACTGGGATAAATACTAATTGAAGTGGGAAAGCTGAAAGTGATAATGTTGTGACTATTTAGTGTTTTGTATTTCATGTCGTAGTGTGGTGTATGTCATGTAATTTGGGTATGTGTGGTTTGCATGGGAGAGTAGCAAGGTAGTTTCAAAAGATTAGTGGGTTATGCTTGTTCCTTCTGTACTGCTTGGTCTGGAGGATAGTTTCGTGATGATGATTGTGAGAGTCGAAGTGTGAGAAATAATAAAAGATCCACCATCCCATCCAGAAAGTGCACTGTAGCGTTAAATAATTACGAGACCATAATATATTCACCAATGTAAAGCCATGCCCACTGGGCGGAAGTTCTCATGTGTTATTGTTGTAGGTTATAGAATTTGTGTGTTTAGGTTAGAGAATTTATCGGAATAAATGAGATAGTGAAAAGAAAAAGATTGGTAGACTTTTCCTTCGAATTGTTTGTTGTCATAATGTCCCGAATTTATAATGTGTGCGCCATTCATATTCAGTGCGGTGGACACGTGTTGACAAAAGCCGTTAAATAAAAGACAAAAAGAAAATGTGGTATTGCCAGTGTGTAGTGTACATTGTGAGTTCTGTAAATGACTGATAGTCAGATGCGTGTTTCCGTTGTGTATTAATCATATAGGAGGATAACTTGTAACTTAATTGTGAGTACGAGAGTTCAAGTTACTCGATAAATAAGAATGAATCAACTCGCTTGGCAGACCACTCATCTTGCAGGCCTGACTGCTTGATGCCACAGTATGAGCAAGGCATGTGGGTGCCTCTCATAATTTCGACGCTGCCAGGATAGTCTGTCAGGATATTTTGCTGTTAGGGTTTGCTTTTAAGATTTTTTTTATTTTTTGATGGAATATATTGTGATAGCGCTAAGAAGTATAATTTTTTCTGTTTCCAATTTCTTTCTGGATTGGTGAGGATCTTTTATTTTTTTATGTAATTAATTGCTATATCGTCCAAGGCTGGAAGATCGTTGTATAATTTTTTTTGCGTAATATCCGTAGTAACTAGGTCGCAGTCGAAAAGTGTAGTCACCATGGAGAATAGTGATTCTGGCGTGAACGTAGCAGTTCAGCAAGAAGTAGTTGTTGACCACGGGCTAATGAGCAGGAACGGCAAACACTCGGAAGGGGCTGAATTGTTCTGTGGACCGCTGCTAGGTGATCCTTTGAGCGGCGGGCTTTGTTCACAATCGGGGGCTTTTCCCGACGACGCGGGCGAGCCGGTACTAGGTCAGGTATGCAGTGAAAGTGCAGCTACCCTTAGCGAAGCTACAGTTTCTCAGGAGAACGAGGTGAGCGCACCGAAAGTAGCAAATGACAGTGTGCTACAGCAGTTTTTACAGAGGATGGATAGAGATAATGAGAGAGAGAGGGAGAATAAGGAAAGATTTGAAGCAGATAAGGAAAGATTGGAAGCGATGAATAAAGATAATAAGGAAAGGTTAGAAGCAATGAATAAAGATAATTAGGAAAGATTAGAAGCGATGAATAGAGGTAATAAGGAGAGAGATAGGGAGAATAAGGAAAGATTGGAAGCGATGGATAGAGATAATAAGGAGAGAGATAGGGAGACTAAGGAAAGATTGAAAGCAAATAAGGAAAGATTGGAGGCAATGGATAGGGGAAATAAAGAGGCAATGAGGAAGCTACACACAGTTATCGATGAGCGTCTGCCCGCAGTTAATAATCGGTTAGATGAGGGGGAGAAGAATCTGGGTGCGTTGAAGCAAGTATGTGACGCCGTGAAAGAAAAAGCCAATAATTTGGAGGTACGAGTATTTGCAATAGAGAGTGATACTACTGAACGTAGGGACGCGTTGCCAGATGAGCGAATCAAAGAGATAGTGGTCAGAATGAATCCGATTAGTGGAGAGGTAGAAAAGATCAGAATAAGAGGCGAGACAGGCTCTGACAGCACGCAGCGAGAGGTTTATGTCAACCAGGGGGAGATACAATCGCTATTACAGCTTAAAGAGGCGCAATTAGAAAAAAGTAGGAAACAAAGTGAAGAACTAGCACAGTTGCAATTAGCGTGCAGTAACGAAGGTGACACACCACCATGTAGATTGCAGAGGGAGAGTGAGATAAATTCAAAAAACGAAAATAGGCAGAAAGAGGAAGACGAATTCACAGAGCCAGAAGAACGGTTGTGTCGGATAAAACAGGTGGCAATCCCAACTGGGTATAGTCCAAGGCTGTCTCAATTTCAAGATTCATTACCTTCATCGTGGGGACCGCTCCTCAAAATGAAGTTTGTGTGTAATCATTTGAGGGACGAGGCTAGAGCGAAAATGCAGGAAGTTATTAAAGGCTGTAGTAGCTACAAGATATTTTGTGACAAGTTTTTAAACGATTTCTGGTCGAAAAGTAAGCAGGACCAGGTTAAGAAAAGCATATTGATGATGCCAAATTGTAACGAAGGTGGTATAAGAGATCCAGTGTCGTGCTATCAGGAAATGCTGAGACGAAATAGGTATTTGGATGTGCCATACGAACCTGGGGAGTTCATTGGGATCTGTGTAACAAAGCTGCCAGTGAAATTGCGCAGAGATATAGTGATAGCAGGCAGAGGCGTAGACGATTCTGCGTCATTTGAACAATTGTCACAGGAACTGGGTAATGAGAGCAACATTGTGAACGGAGACACGACTCATAGGTCACATAGTGTCGAAGATAGGAATGGCAGAAACTATCAGAATGACAGGAGACCATGGAATCCAGGCATTTCATTCTTGTCATAATGGATTAAAGGATAGGAGAAACTAATCCAACATATCGGCCCTTAGCATCTTGCCTTAAAACACATGCAGCTGGCACTGAAAATTGTCTATGTAGCAGACATACTCTACTAATATGTAGGAATGCAAATACCATACTTCTGATCAGAGAATAAAACACCAGTAATGGCATCTGTTATGCTGGTCTCTCAGAGCAAAATTTGCAAATTTTTATTTCGAACAGTAAAGTAAAAGAACTGTTTCTTCAAAGAAACCAGTTGCTAAAATGTTATGTGATAATGCCAATGTGGCCAGTTTAATTGGTGTGATTTGACTATTGCAGGTACTTAACACGTAATGTAAAAAGTAAACAATGTGATCTGTATGGAATAGGGTACGTTTATACTGCTGTTACAGGTAACATCAGTAATGTGATCGAAGTATTTAAATTAGACGCTATCTGATATATAGTATGTCATTGTCGTGGTGACAGTTATAGTGAGGTGCTGTGTATGGTTGTTCGGAATCTGGTGTTAGGGAAAGAGGCCACTAGCACCTAAGTTTCTAACACTTGGGCTGCCCATTTCTCCCAGCTTGTATTCTCTGCACACATTTAATTTTCATGTAAGCACAGATTCCTAACTAGCAAATTTTTTACTGTGTATAGTGGACCAGAGTGAGGCGGATTGCCCAGGAAAATGCTGTACTGATTGAGACAATCAAGGGAAAACAATCTCGTGGGCTTCATCACATTTCTAACATCAAATTATGGAAAAGTTAAGGATATATCGAAAGTAGGCAATTTATGGTAGATAGTCAGTGTATTTATTTGTGGTGTGTAACGTTGTGCAGGGGCAAATCGAACATAAGAATTTTCAGACGGGATGTCAGGAAGTATGACGGAATAGACTGGTCGAATGAGTCATGAACAGGAGTCGACAGAGTGGTGTATGTACGTATTTTTTGTCATATGAATAAGGATCAAGCAGAAACGACGTGATGATTAATGAGTGGATAAAGATGGTAAAGATGGTAGATAGAGAAGCGACGTGATAAATAGTAGTGGATGAAGGTGATATTTAAGGAGAGAAGCGACGTGAAGCAATGTGATTAATAAAGAGAGATTCGACGTGATGAAACAGTGGTAAATAAAGGTGAGTAGAATTAATAATGTGGAGATGTCTTAGATGTATGTTACAGAGAGGCCTGTGTATGCTGCAATAGAGATTGATGCCAATGGCGAAGGAAGACCAGGAAATGATGGAGTAATCGACGGACGGAGAGCCGAAATACGAATGAAGAGATGAGGACAACTGCACAATGTGAAAGGACATAAAGGGAGTATGAGATCCAGATGGTGAACGTTGTGGAATACTGACGTAGGATGTAATATAAGTGTAAATCTAATTCTTACCATAAGATTTGCAATTTGGCAAAAATAATTTTGTTGTTGTTGTTGAAGCCTGGTACCAGTATAAGTAATCAAAACGGTACCAAGAATGTGTACAGTTATTTTGCAGGATGAATAATTTGTGTATTTTCTGTTCTTAGATGAAATGTCGCAATTCTAAGTTGATATTTAGCAGGATGAATAATCGGTAAAGTGAATGCAGAGGTAAGCCGATGGAGAGAGGTGCCAGAGTGAAAGGACGAATTTGGAGACCGGAAAGCGATCTCCGAAACAGCTTCATGTGTTATGTGGTTGAGTATAAGGGAGCAAAGGTATGGTATGTTGTCGTGAGTGTGGTGGTGTTAAGGTTAGCTGACTTCTAGACCTATTCTGTAGGTGTATTAATGGATTGAATGAGAAGGAAAATGTGATGTCTGGTGAGTGAGAGTCGTAGAGTAGTGTGAGCAATGTGCACACTCCTGTAAAGGGGATGCTACCGATCCATAACTAAAACATTATTGTGTTTTATTGTTTGATTGGGATGAACCTCGATGGCAGGTCAGGATCTGACATGTGGATGGTACATACGTGTCCTAGAAATGTTGTTATATATAATAAAATGTAAAATATATAAAGAGATACTAATTTCAGTCTGTCACAAGCACAAAGGTGCATTGTATGTTGTAGATTTAGAGTCACCAGTTTCTAAAATGTTTATTGTGTTAGGATGTTAAAGTAGTTTACTATTTAATAACATGTGGTAGGTAATTGTGATCTGTGTAGATTATTTCTTATTTTTTTTGTTAGAACACTTTCAAGGGGGTATTAATTTCAGTCTGTCACAAGCACAAAGGTTCACTGTATATTGTAGTTTTAGAATAAACAGTTTCTAATATTTTCACTGTGATAGGATGTTAGAGTAGCCTACTACTTGATATTGTAATTATGAGCTGTATAGACTGTTTATTTGTTTTTTTTATACTTTCATGTTTTGTATGAGGGACGACAGGTACAATCAATAGCACAAGTGTGGGCTGTATATAGAAAAGGGATAAGTGTTGATGTCGTATGTGTAGAAAACTAGGGTGTATGATTTTATGTTTTTAGAACAAAGATTCTTCTATTACCAATGTATCTAATAGATCATACATGTAATCAATGAGTATTTAAATACTGTAAGAATATCCTTTTGTCTGTATTGTTGCAAGATGCACGGAAGGGTGTGACTGATTGGGTGTCGTAGCGCTGAGGGGCTACACCGAACCCGCCCGTACCACATAAGCCAAGCAGACGTCGACAACAGAGCCGGTGCGCTCCCCACTCCACTGCCGGTCGGGGTACACTCCACGCGCCTGCTACAGCAGGTCAACGGCCTGGGGAGACACGCACATACCACTGGCCATTCATAAGTTCTGCCACCCTTACGACTGGGGAAAGTATCCCATGGAGGCAACAGCGGGTGGTTTCTTCTGCTCAACGGCGGAGCGACGGCAGAATGAACGATGTGCGGCAGAGTCCGGCAGGCATTTTTTACCAGCTACTATTAACTAGTATTGGACTGTGGAGCTGTGAAACAAGATTACTGCTCGTGTGTCTCCATAAGGTGGAAAGTGAAGGACTGGTGTTTCCACGTTGTGAGTGGTGAAAAAGATTTTGTCTTTATTAGACAGGACGATCGTTTTGTTTTGTCTTGACCACTGAACGGTGGGATCCATAAACTTTTGGCAGTGACTTGTTAAGTGTGCTTTGTGAATTGCATGTGGGACGCTTGGTATACTTAAAGAGGACAGTTGTCGTTTGGTGACTAATTATTGTATGAACGCAAGAAACTAAAGTGGGACATTGACATTTGCATTTGTAGTAGGAGACATTTCTTTAATTGGTGCAGGAATAAGTGCTGTTTGTTGGAACTTACGACTTTTAATTACACCATGAACTGAAAGGACAGAACCGTGGGTAATAGTAGTTGTAGGGCCATTTCTGGACGACCAAATTCGTGTGGATGGTACGCTGAGAGTGACTATGACATTTGTTTTTAATGTGAGATACAGTTTACTGTTCAGAGCGTGTTCAAAATGCCGATTTGAGTGACTTAAAGACTTTCGTCCGGGTAACCATGGGAGAGCTTTGACACCGAGACAGTGTTTCTAGGGAACCTGTCAGCAACTTTTTTGACCCCAAGAAAATCACAGAATGGAATGTTTCCGTGTGACTCGCAAGATAGGGAATAATGTATTTGTAATTGTGTAAATTTTTTTTATATGTTTCATTCCTGAAGGGACAGCAAGTGTAATTGTATTTCATTAACATTTGTGTTTAGAATATTTAGTGTTTTTTTTATTTTTTATTTTTTATTTATTTATTTATTTTTTTTTTGTTCTGGGTTATCAAGTTCACGTGGCATGTTTATTAGGATATATGGTACAGTGATGTTTTAATTATCAGCCAGTGGCGTAATACTAACGTAGCGGCTCTTGTTGCATTGGTCAGTAAGGTTGTCACGGGGGACAAGAGTTTGCATTGCACAACAAAATATCGGAATTAACTGATGTATTTTGATGTCGTGGACAGTAATAATGTTGTTGGTGTGTTGACTGAAGCCACTTATTTGCATTATCACAGTGGTGATATTTCACATTAAAGTGTAACGAAGGCTAGTCGAACTGCAAGTTCTTGTCGTCCAAATGTGTAACAACAAAGAAATGAGCAGTAGAGTAAGATACGAGAGCTACTGGTGGATTCAAGCACTTATTGCTAACTATTTATTGCGTGTATTGATATGGAGCCCGACTTCTATGTGTAACTAGTGTACGAAATTTTTTTCTTTTGTTGATTTTGTTTTGTATTTAGTCATTGCCGTGTAAAGATTATTACAACGCAATTTATGAATGTCAGATTACTTGTTCTGTGTTTGGACGGTGAGCTATTTAAAATTTCATGAGTACAATTAGTATTTTTTTTATTTGTTTTAGAATTATTGAAGTTTGGATTACTCCTAAAAATAACGGAGATCCCAGTAGCTAAGCAAATTTTTATCTCACCATTATTTTTTATTTCTATGATGTGATGTTTTAGTTGTCATTTGGATTGTTGTAAATATGTATGTGTACGTTACTCCGGATTGTGGAGAGTACAATAATGCAACAACTGTGTCAATAATTTGGTAAAGTAACAGCATTTGGTCGTCTGTTTGAGGTCAGCAGGGGCTAAGGTCACCTCCTGGTTATTTTGATGACTTGATACGTTTGTTCTAATACAGTATTCTTAAAAAAAATGTTCGGAACTACCCTCGCATTGCAAGGATAGTACCGTGCCATTTTTTTCTGCATGGGTAGCCGGTGGTGAAAGGGTACAGTACCACCCGACATTGAGAATAGGTACTATATACTTCATTTATTTTGTCAGAACAATACATTTTTTTTTGTAAAATTACTCAATTTCAATTAATACAGCGAAGCCGGATACCAGCGTGGGAAAGAATGACAAATTTATTTATTTAATTGTTCACATGTGCACTCCCACAAAGTAAATCCCTACATCGAGTTTGGTGAGATCTGTGAAATGAATGAATGTATGGTCGTCTGCTAACCACAGATAGGAATGTGAATATATGATCATCTTTGAGACGATCCTTTGGCCACCTTTGGTGGGACCAAAGAGATGAAATTTACTAGAGCTTTGAGCGCCTGAAATGTGGCAGACCAATACGGTAGCAAGGTGCTCCCCCACCTCGACAGAGATGGGAGATGACCTGGAGAACGGCCATGTTTCGGCACTCTGCCGCTGGATCTTGTGCTGTTAAGACCTTTTTTAGTTGTGCTCCGTAATGACAAAAGAGTGGAGACATGGTATGCATGTGGAATATTTAAGAGTAGTTTGAAATAATAATTTCTCTATTTCAGGAACTTTTGTGGGGAGAATTAAATGTCAGGTAGGTAATATTAATAGGATTGTAGTAATCTTCGGAAGTGACCAACCGTCACAATGAAACCACGTGTAGCAATAAGTTGAAATACTTCCGTGTGCTTAAGTTAAGCTGAATTACTAGCATGTGTACAATAAGTTGAAATATTTAAGAAATAGCGTGTGTAGCATAAGTTGAAATATTTAAGAAATGGCGTGTGCAGGACTTGAAATTAGATACGAGTACTTCCACGTGGTGAGTACTGTGTGAGTCTCAAACTGTGTATGAGACAAAAGATAAAGAGAAGTACTCGTCCGCCGGCCGCGGTGGTCTCGCGGTTCTAGGCGCGCAGTTCGGAACCGTGCGACTACTACGGTCGCAGGTTTGAATCCTGTCGGGCATGGCTGTGTGTGATGTCCTTAGGTTAGTTAGGTTTAAGTAGTTCTAAGTTCTAGGGGACTGATGACCACAGCAGTTGAGTCCCATAGTGCTCAGAGCCATTTGACACCGAGCGAGGTGGCGCAGTGGTTAGACACTGGACTCGCATTCGGGAGGACGACGGTTCAATCCCGCGTCCGGCCATCCTGATTTAGGTTTTCCGTGATTTCCCTAAATCACTCCAGGCAAATGCCGGGATGGTTCCTCTGAAAGGGCACGGCCGACTTCCTTCCCCATCCTTCCCTAATTCGATGAGACCGATGACCACGCTGTCTGGTCTCCTTCCCCAAACAACCAACCAACCAACCAGAGCCATTTGAGCCAAGTACTCGTCCATGGTATCAGTTGAGGACTCGCGTGTGTGATGAATACGTTCTTAATATTACTTTGCATGATATGATTACGTGTGACGCTAGATTCAAACTCTGAGAGAGAAGCAAGGTGAGTCGGCCATCTATCCAGCAACGCCACTTGGCTTGCATTGCACAGGAAGACGTGCAAATATCTCCAGAGTTCATAGTAGCAAAGTAGAATTACGAAGTGGGACAGTGTCGTGTGAAACTGGGATAAATACTAATTGAAGTGGGAAAGCTGAAAGTGATAATGTTGTGACTATTTAGTGTTTTGTATTTCATGTCGTAGTGTGGTGTATGTCATGTAATTTGGGTAAGTGTGGTTTGCATGGGAGAGTAGCAAGGTAGTTTCAAAAGATTAGTGGGTTATGCTTGTTCCTTCTGTACTGCTCGGTCTGGAGGATAGTTTCGTGATGATGATTGTGAGAGTCGAAGTGTGAGAAATAATAAAAGATCCACCATCCTATCCAGAAAGTGCACTGTAGCGTTAAATAATTACGAGACCATAATATAGAGATTCACCAATGTAAAGCCATGCCCACTGGGCGGAAGTTCTCATGTGTTATTGTTGTAGGTTATAGAATTTGTGTGTTTAGGTTAGAGAATTTATCGGAATAAATGAGATAGTGAAAAGAAAAAGATTGGTAGACTTTTCCTTCGAATTGTTTGTTGTCATAATGTCCCGAATTTATAATGTGTGCGCCATTCATATTCAGTGCAGTGGACACGTGTTGACAAAAGCCGTTAAATAAAAGACAAAAAGAAAATGTGGTATTGCCAGTGCGTAGTGTACAGTCAGAGTTCTGTAAATTACTGATAGTCAGATGCGTGTTTCCGTTGCGTATTAATCATATAGGAGGATGACTTGTAACTTAATTGTGAGTACGAGAGTTCAAGTTACTCGATAAATAAGAATGAATCAACTCGCTTGGCAGACCACTCATCTTGCAGGCCTGACTGCTTGATGCCACAGTATGAGCAAGGCATGTGGGTGCCTCTCAAGGTCACACCAATATTCAATAAAGGTAGTAGGAGTTATCCACTTAATTACAGGTCCATATCATTAACGTCGCTGTGCAGCAGGAGTATGGGACATATATTGTGTTTCAGCATAATGAATTACCTCGAGGAAAACGGTTTATTGACACGCAGTCAACTTGGATTTAGAAAACATGGTTCTTGTGAAACACAACTAGATCTTTTTTCCCATGAAGTGTTGACTGCTATCGACAAGGGATTTCAGCTCGATTCCGTATTTCTGGATTTCCGGAATGTTTTTGACACTATACCAAGCAAGCGCCTTGTTGTGAAATTGCGTAATTAAGGAATATGGTCTCAGTTATGTGGCTGGATTAGTGATTTCCTGTCAGAGAGGTCACAGTTCGTAGTAACTGATGGAAAGACATCGAGTAAAACACAAGTGATTTCTGGCGTTTCCAAAGGTAGTGTTATAGGGCCTTTGCTTTTCCTTATCTGTATAAACGATTTGGGATACAATATGAGCAGCCGTCTTAGGTATTTTGTAGATGGCGCTGTCGTTTATCGACTAATAACGTCAACAGAAGATCAAAACAAATTGCAAAAGGATTTAGAAAAGATATCTGTATGGGTCCAAAATCGGCAGTTGATCCTAAATAACGAAAAGAGTGACGTCATCCACATGAGTGATAAAAAGAATCTGTTAAACTTCGGTTGCACGATAAATCAGTCAAATCTAAAATCCGTAAATTCAACTAATTAACTAGGAATTACAATTACGAACAACTTAAATCGGAAGGAACACACAGAAAATATTGTGGGGAAGGCTATCCAAAGACTGCGTTTCATTGGCGGGATACTCTTTTAGAATACTGCTATGCGGTGTGGGTTCCTTACCAGATAGGATTGACGGAGTACATCGAAAAAGTTCAAAGAAGGGCAGCACGTTTTGTATTATCGCGAAATAGGAAAGAGAGTGTCACTGAAATGATAAAGGATTTGGTGTGGACATCATTAAAACAAAGGCGTTTTTCGTTGCGGCGGGATCTTCTCACGAAATTTCAATCACCAACTTTCTCCTCTCCAGATTATTTTTTTGGCGCTGACCTACATAGGGAGAAACGATCACCATGATAAAATAAGGGAACTCAGAGCTCGTACGGAAAGATATAGGTGTTCGTTCATTCCGAGCGCTATACGAGTCTGGAATAACAGACAATTGTGAAGGTGGTTCGGTGAACCCTCTGCCAGACACTTAAATGTAATTGGAGGAGTATCCATGTAGATGTAGTGTACCAGCACCGAATTTCCCTCTACGGGAAGTATTTGTCGATGGTTTTTGCACCAGACTGTCACAATTACGGGATTTCTCTCGCGATTTCTCTTTAGTGACGAAGCAACGTTTATCAGATACGGTATCATCAACCAGCATAATCGTCATCTGTGGGCTGTACACAATACTCATGGAATGGTTAAGGCGTTTCATCAGCGTCGCTTCACCATCAATGTTTAAGTAGGGATTCTTGGTGGCCTCATGCTTGGACCTGTCATTATCGCACAGTCCATCCACGGAGGAGGGTACATGGACTTCCTGCGGAACACTCTACCTAGGCTGCTTGAGAATGTACCTTCACCAATACCATAGGTTATGTAGTTTCTCCACGACAGAACACCATCCCACTTCTGCATAATAGTAAAAAAAAATGGCTCTGAGCACTATGGGACTTAACATCTATGGTCATCAGTCCCCTAGAACTTAGAACTACTTAAACCTAACTAACCTAAGGACATCACACAACACCCAGCCATCACGAGGCAGAGAAAGTCCCTGACCCCGCCGGGAATCGAACTCGGGAACCCGGGCGTGGGAAGCGAGAACGCTACCGCACGACCACGAGATGCGGGCGCATAATAGTCCCTAGATCTTTAACTCTGGGAGCATCAGACAAGCTTTGTGTATGCTGACCCAGTTCCTGATTTACAGACCATTCAACATTAAGGTCATGACTTCTGTGACGCTATTCGGAGAGAAATCGGAACGCGTAAAAGAGTGTGACAATCCATGATGCGACGTGTGAACGCGTGCATTGCATCCCATGGAGGCAACTTTGGACATCTGTTATGAAGTGGATGCCATGTAGCTCTGTAGTGTGTTCCGGGACGATATGTTGTTGTTGTTGCACGCCTACGGTCCAGTTCCAGATACATATTCATCAGACACTATTTTCAATCAAGAATCCATCCCTACAGTTTGTCAATTTTATTAATGTTCACCCTAAATACATATACACGGTGACTTGCTTAAACGTTTCAGTACAAATATGTCTGAAACAAAAATAGATATTGAAAAACGACTGGCCGGCCGAAGTGGCCGCGCGATTCTGGCGCTGCAGTCTGGAACTGCGAGACCGCTACGGTCGCAGGTTCGAATCCTGCCTCGGGCATGGATGTGTGTGATGTCCTTAGGTTAGTTAGGTTTAACTAGTTCTAAGTTCTAGGGGACTAATGACCTCAGCAGCTGAGTCCCATAGTGCTCAGAGCCATTTTTTTTTAAAAACGACTTCACCGGTACGAATGTAGGAAGTGAATTAAAATAAGTATTATGAGACACTCTAAAACTTATGCAAATATTAGTTTCAACGCGGACTTATAATTTTTCTTAAATGGACACGCTATATTACTTCTTACGCAATCAATAACACGAAAATCCACAAAAAGAGTGCCATTGGTTGAATCGCAATACGTCATTTACATCCCGAGAAATTGACGCTTGAAATAAACGAAACGTGCCGCTGTTGCACATCTCGAGAAGCAAGCGTGAACCCCAGTTTGCTCATAATCGCGGTGTCACTGACATACGTAATCTTACTTTCATTGTGTCTCGAGCGTGGAAAGTAATAACAGGGTTTTCTGTCACGAACATTGATATATGGGGATCACTCTTGCACCTCGGCATGTACAATAGCAGTGCGATTCGTATATTTCAAGCGTCAATTTCCCATAGCAATTTCTCGGGATGTATCTGACATATTGCGATGCAACCAATGTCATTCTTCTTGTTACTTTTTCGTGGTGCTGACTGCCTAATAAATAATATGGGGTGTCCAATTGAAATAAACTAAGTTTTTGTTGAAGCATGTGTTTCTTTTGTAAGATGGCAAAAAGTATGCCCCTTACATGAAGTCATTAAAGATCACCTAACTCACATTGAGCGAACAGTAGGGCTGAACAAAATGACTGACAAGGCACAATGCACCTTGTAGAGGGTATAGTATGGACGTAGTGGAATAATTAATGTCAGGTGATGGTTTTAAAGTAATTCACACAACATGAAAACTTTGTGGAAACGAGTCGCTTTACTGGATGCTAGTTTACACCAGGGAAGTATTTGACCGTGGCCGGCCGGGGGAGCGGCTAAGGGAAGTGACGGTAGGCAGCTTAGGGCAGCTCAAACTCTGAGAAAGCAGTAACGTGGCGCGGCCTCCAACCGCCTTAAGATGAGTGACAGTGAGTGGGTTGTTGACCCCGAGTCCATGCTGGTGTACCGGGAAACAGACAGAGAACTTGTACGCCTGTTGATAAATGTCCATCGTCCCGTTTTCTGTGAAACATGCGACAAAGCCATGCAAGCTACGGTGGAGTGGTCAACAGAGGTCAAAATATGCGTGTTCGTGGATATAGCAACTTCACGCTGAATTCACGGTCCGCAGAGCCTGAAGTAAATCAGGTGAAGAGCAACAGCATGAAATACGCCAGCCTCCGATGGGAAAGTAGGACCAAAGAATTTGAAGTACTCTCCTGGGAGTCAGAATTCCGGAAAACATGGTGTTAGTGCAGATGCTAAACTTGATGGGTGGCCTGGGGGGAGCTAAATGGAAGAAGTTGAGAGGAAGGGAAATTTTGTGGGAATTTGTTCACTTCCCAGAGTAGGCTTTAGTCGGCGCTGGGAAGCGACGCATAATTAACGCGACTTGCGCTGCAATTGGCGTAAGTGATTTTGCTGGAGGGAAAACCGAGGTGAAGAGCGGACTGTGAGAAGTCTCCGTAGAGGTCTTCCGTTCCCAGCTTGCCTAGAGTGCTGACGTGGCGTTGTTTACTCAGCTTGCCTGAGAAAGAGTGAACACCTCTGCAGTTTAGGACTTAGCAAATGGAACGATTGAGCTTGGAGATACAATGTTTTGGTTCAGCTATGTACTGAGCAAGATAGCTAGGAGTGAATAGACGAGCGCAACCTTGCAGCACCACGAGGTCGGCCGACGTCCACACAACGACGCTGCTCCGTCACGCTGTATTCGGTGATATTGCGCCCGCTCCGGCCACTGATTAATTTGTTGGACCACGTCGGCAAAGTTTTCACGAGGGTTTCATGGACCGTGTACTGTAGAATTCTTCTCGCACTTCGCATTACGCCTGGGTCAGTCGATAGGAATTACTTTGAGTTATTGAGCTTTACTCCACGCAAACGCAATTTATTACCACTGCCTGGTAGGAGAGACATGTAGTGTGATGATTGAAGGTCGTGAGTTAAAATAAATTTGTGATAATCGACTGCATCTGTTTTCAATCAAGTAGTTGAAATCCCAAGTCACTTTATTCATTAATTTTATGTTCAACATTTGCATCTGGTGTTCAATAGCTACATATAACATCAATGTGCACCCCTTTTTAATTAAAAGTAATCAATTCTGAACCAATTAATGTCAACACTGCCACCGCAGTTCAATCAGGAGTCACAGGGCCTTATTACTTTCTCTGCGTTATCCGATATTGCGGCAGTTTTGCACTCTCTGTTGATCTGTTAGTCAATTAGCTGGGGTGAACACACGCCAAAACCAGATAATTGACAGGTGGGGTGTTACATATGGCTGACCCATGCCAGGATACGATACTTCGGGATTTGCTAGGAATTAGTCTTGAAAAAGGAAATTTTTCCACGTGATCCATTGCTTAGCCATTTTTAATTAAAAAAACGGGTAGTATTAGTTACAATAAGTTACACTGTCTTCTTCATGTACTGTCCTTTCAAATTGACATTTATAGGTGCGTGTGCATTGTATTTGTGAGTTGTTGGAGTACTTATGATGTGCAGTGCCGTAATCAGCCGATGCTGAGCACACAGAACACAATCATTGGCACTAGCCTTTTTGGGGGAATTCTTTATGAACTGTTTGTCGGGTCATTGCTGACACCCAGTGTATCAATTTGTGTCCTGATACATGTTTTAGGTTATCTAATTATTGAGTGTAAGGGGTACCTGGGTTTTGAGTTTTCGTGTAACATAAAAGTGCAAGTGATAACGAGGGGAAAAGCCAAGACAACGGCAGAATATAATCAGACTCTTACTCGGGAGAACATGTGTGATAGTAGGGAAAGCTCTACCGATGAGCGTGACGAACGCGAATTGCAACTTCCTGAAACTGCGTTTCACGACTGGTTTAGTCCACTGAATAGCAAGGACGTTGATTCAGGCAGTGATGCTAAGGGCTCGGGGGACGCAGGGAGTACAGGATTAATCCATAAGTATGGAAGATCCAGCCTAAGAAGCCAGAGTGTGTTGGAACAAAACGGTGTCCGACGATTATCAAACGATTCATCACAAGTGATCGGACGGGGGCGCGGAGACGGTACTTGTCTAGATATCGCAGGGTTCCTCAGAACAGAGGAGAAGAGTCGCATTTTCAACCAAAAAAAGGACGGGGGTCAAAATGCGGCTACTCTCAAAGACATTACGGACCTGTTGCAACAGATCCAAACGCAGAGCGCCAACCTTAATGCCGAAATTAAAAAGGTGAATTCGTAGCTGAAAGAGCAGAGCGCCAACCTTAATGCCGAAATTAAAAAGGCGAATTCGGAGCTGAAAGAGCAAGTAAAGGAGGAGGTAAAAAATATCGACGTCACAATAGAGAAAGAGATTGCCATCATCAAACGAACGGTAATTGAAGCAAAATTAATTGCGAAAGGTGCAAGGAAAATAGCGATAGGAACTCGGGACTCCACGCAAAGCACGGCATAAGTAGGAAAGGTCATGTTATCAAGGCTACAAAGCCGCATAAAACGTGTTGAAGAAAAGCAACAAGAGCAACCGGACAGATGGCCTAACGAAATGTTGAAAGAGGAGGTGGCGATATTAAAAAGAAATTTAAAGGATGAGGTAAAACGTCTCATTACAGAGACATCAGGAAAGGAGAAGGATGTAATTACTGCGTCGACTGAACCGTCACTTGGCGGAACACAGATAACCGCTTCACGGTGTGACAAAGTTGACACTATAAGCAACGGGAGCCACGCCTTCATTCACAGCTCTGAGGCAACGACCGAGGTAAACACGGACAGCGCGCAGCAGTCCAGTGAGCACAATTGTTGTCGGCTGATTAGGTGTCCCGAACAACTGTCGAACATAGAGAGGTTCATATGGCTCTGAGCACTATGGGACTTAACATCTATGGTCATCAGTCCCCTAGAACTTAGAACTACTTAAACCTAACTAACCTAAGGACAGCACACAACACCCAGTCATCACGAGGCAGAGAAAATCCCTGACCCCGCCGGGAATCGAACCCGGGAACCCGGGCGTGGGTAGCGAGAACGCTACCGCACGACCACGAGTTGCGGACGAACATAGAGAGGGGGAAAGATGACGATAGCGTGTCGGAACGAATTAGTCCACGTCCCGAAGTTCATACGAATCGTAAGAACGGGCGAAATGATAACTGGAATTATGACCGGTTTGACTACAAGCATTTTGTATCAGTCCGAAAGTTCCATCACTACAAGGACGAAGGTAATAGGTTGCATCCAAAAACTTTTATGGGACAATTCGAGTTATCTTTGCCCCCACACTGGCCATTGATGTACCAGCTGGATTGTGTGTGCTCCCATATGGAGGGCACGACCGCTGAGCACATGAGACATGTAGCGAAGTCGAGCGTCTCGTTCGAAGAATTCAAAAATGCCTTCTTGGGCAAGTATTGGTCTAAAGAAACCCAAGAAAAGGATCAAACAAGAAATTATGATGTCCAGAGATATGTAAGGGGCAGGGTACCGGAGTCCGGTAAAATTTTTCGAAAATATGACAAAAAGGAACCAGTACCTAGACAACCCATGTAGCGGTGCGGAAATCATCACATTATGCTACATGAAACTTCCCATCTCGTATCAACAATCACTTGCCGGTCGTTGTGGTAGTGATACTGAGGTATTTAAGGGCATTTTGCGCGAACTGGAATTAGCATTTCAAGAGGAACAGGCTCGGGAGAAACGCCGACAGCGTGAACAAAATAACAACAGTCTCAATAATGGACCTCAGTGGGATAGCAGGCCAGTGCCGAACTACAACGGCCACAATTAAAATAAGAGCAATGGCAACTCGAAAAGAAGGTACACGGAAGAAGAGCGACACTCTCCGGTGCAACATAATAAATCACAAAGGACTTGAGGCGGTAATCAGCAATCGGGAAGGAACAGGAATTATGGTTACCAAAATAACAACCAGGAAGAGCTCGAAGTCCGCCCTTCAAAGCCTGGTCCATCCCACCTTAACGAGCAGGATTACGAATGACTAGACCAGAGCGCGGACGTAGTAAATATAGGCTTAGAATAAGGATTTTGTTAAAGTGTCTTGTTTGTTTGTGTATATACTGATCTTAGTGGTAGAATGTCTCGTTTATATGTGCCTATATATTTTGTGTTTTATTATTAATAATGGTATCTCGCCTCTCGATGCTGTGAAAGTGAAGCACTAGATTATTTTGTAAAAACACATGATTAAAGAATGGAATACAAGTATTTCTGGGCGTACCCCTAGAAAAAGATTTATTAAGAACTCTGTAAATTACAGAAAAGTTTCCCGTAATTGTATATCCGTCATTGGAGAACATATTTAAGGTGGGCAGTCCCGTAGGTCGTTACGAGGACGCACCGACGCATCTCGTATGCCCCTGAATACGTAAGAGGTGGACAGCTACGCACAGTTGCGTGAATTAGCGCACCCAGTGTATGTTAAAATGAACCGGATGTAATCATCTACAGAGCGAACAGCAGCACTGATACGCCAGAAATCCTTGTTGATACCAAGATAGTGTAATTACTTTTGAGTTATCGAGCTTTACTCCACGCAAACGCAATTTATTACCACTGCCTGGTAGGAGAGTCATGTAATGTGATGATTGAAAGTCGTGAGTTCAAATAAATTTGTGATAATCAACCTCATCTGTTTTCAATCAAGTAGTTGAAATCCCAAGTCACTTTCCTCATTAATTTTATGTTCAACATTTGCATCTGGTGTTCAATAGTTACATATAACATCAATGTGCACCACTTTTTAATTAAAAGTAATCAATTCTGAATCAATTAATGTCAACACTGCCACCGCAGTTCAATCAGGAGTCACACGGCCTTATTACTTTCTCTGCGTTATCCGATATTGCGGCAGTTTTGCACTCTCTGTTGATCTGTTAGTCAATTAGCTGGGGTGAACACACGCCAAAACCAGATAAGTGACGGGTGGGGTGTTACACTTTACGTTTTAGATTGTCTCGCTGTATGTATTTTTATGATTCCCAGCCTTACACTCAAACCCGTCAAATTGGTTTTTTGGTATCTATTGTTGAACCAGAGATATTTACGCTGAAACGCTTAACTGGACCACCTGCTACATGCTAGTATCAGAATAGTGATTCAGATGATTACTTTTTTAAAAACTGAACTTAATCAGAAAATACACAAGTAGTCAGTTCGCTCAACATACTGCAGATACAAAAAGTGAATTAACTAGTCTCAGCACTCAGGTGGGGTACGAAGTGTAGACAACCTCCTAGATGGTGTACCCCGGGCAACGCTGTAACATGGCACAGCGGCGAAAAGTCTACATATCCACGACGGCCGGACGCGACAATGCCTCCCGGCCCACACAGAGGCAAATAGAGCAGAGTCTTAGCATGAAGAAGCTGAACGTATGCCAGTTCAACATAGAAGGCTACACGAGGACCAAGGGAGAAATCCTCGAAAACATCTTAACGAGAGAACGAGTAAGTGTCGTACTCCTACAAGAGACCCACCTCACAGATGAAACCATCAATCGACTCAAAATACCAGGATTTACAGCTGTGAGCTACACTGGACACGACAAACATGGCATAGCCACCCTAGTGAAGAACGAACTCCTAAGGAATTTGGGCACCAAAGTGGTACCAGTAGAGCATGCGATAGGCATAAAACTGGGATAGATGACACTGTATAATGTCTACAAACCTCAATCACAGAAATGGCCCACAGCTATCCTACCCGAGGCTAACCACCCAGCAGTTTACGCTGGCGATTTTAACTCTCAGCACACCAGATGGGGATACCCGAGATCCACAGCTGTAGGGACTGGACTAAGTGACTGGGCAGACGACCGGGATCTACACCTCCTTTTCGACCCCAAGGACACAGCGACCTTCAAATCAAAGGCGTGGGGCACAACGTCAACACCTGACCTGGCCTTCGTCACACGTGGAGCAACAGGTACACCCGTGCGAGCTATAAGAAGGGTCCTCGAGGCGTTCCCCCGAAGCCAGCACAATCCAGTAATAGTGGAGATCGGACTATCAATCCCAGTCATAAAAAGCCCCCCAATCCCCCGGTGGAACCTGAGGAAAGCTGACTGGAATAAATATCGATCCTATGTTGAGAAAACGACAAATCGGATACCACCAAAACCTGAGAACTACAAAAGATTCGTAAACTTAGTACAAAAAGCGGCCCTAAATGCAATTCCACGATGATCGAGAATGGAATACACCCCCTGCTGGACGAAAGAGTGTGAAACACTACTGGAGGAATATGAGAAGACTGGGGACGAGGAGACTGCAGACCAACTGATCAACGCCATGATTGAGGAACGTAGCAGTAGATGGAAGGAGGCGATGGAGAATCTAGATTTTACCCACTCCAGCAGGAAGAGCTGGGGCCTGCTGAGGAAATTAGGCGGTGCCACAGCGCCTAACAGGCCGACTCTTGGAACCAGCGCATCTGAGATTGCAGCTGTCCTGAAACAGACCTCCAAAATCCAGCTAAAAACAGCCGAAAAGAGAGAAATTTCCCAAGAGCTAAGCAGTTTATTGCTTAATAACCCAACCAACATGGGCATTGTAAAAGAAGTGGAGTCAGAAGAGATATCCCAGGCCTTGAAGCTAATGAAGACAGGAAAAGCAGCCGGACCTGACAACACCCTACCAGAATTCTTAAAGGAATTGGGAACTTTAGGAAGAAGGTGGCTGGCCAAACTTTGTACGGAATGCATAAGCACGGGGGTTGTGCCTAAGGAATGGAAAGAAGCAAAAGTCATCGCAGTGCTGAAACCCGGAAAGACTGGAGAAAATCCTAGGAATTACAGACCAATATCCATGCTATGTACCTCCTATAAATTATTCGAGAGAATATTGCTGACTAGATTAACTCCATACATCGAAGCCAACCTCCCAACATACCAAGCGGGTTTCCGAGCAGGTAGAAACTGCTGCGATCAAGTGCTGTCCCTCACAACCTATATTGAGAAAGGCTTCCAGAACAAGATGAAAACTGGCCTGGTCCTCATAGACCTCACAACCTCACATCAGCTTACGACACAGTATGGATTGAAGGGTTACTGCTTAAGCTAACTAGAATCATAAATTGCAAGCAGACTTACAAACTACTCAAGAACATACTAACGAACAGGAAAAGCAAGGTCTCACTCCATGGCACGAACAGTAAGAGCATGGTTCTGAATAATGGTCTGCCACAGGGTTCGGCACTAGCACCCGCTCTCTTCAATCTATATATAGCTGACTTGCCAGAAACTAAATCACGCAAATTTGCATATGCAGATGACCTGGCCATTGCATATCAGAGTGAAAACTACAACGATCTCGACGAAACACTGAATGCAGACCTTGAAGTCCTGAACACCTATTACTCCAAGTGGCACATACTTCCCAACCCCAGCAAAACAACAAGCACTATAATGCAACGCAACAACAGAGAGACACACAGAAAATTACAGATCTTTTCGAATGGCCAAGGCATAAGACATGAGGATAAGCCTAAATATTTGGGAGTGAAACTAGACCGGACCCTAACGTACAGCTCACATCTCGAAGACACAAAGCAAAAACTAAAATCCCGCAATGCTATCCTTTCAAAACTGGTTGGAACAACATGGGGATGTGGAGCGAGCACTTTGAGAACTTCAGCACTAGCCCTTGTCTACAGTGTAGCTGAATACTGTTCACTAGTCTGGAGGAGAAGTGCACACGTATCTAAAGTGGATGTCCAGCTGAGGGAGACAATGCGAATAATCTCGGGAACACTCAGGGCCACCCCCTGTGCATGGCTTCCTGTACTAGCGAACATAGAGCCTCCAGAATCAGGCGATCACAGCTAACCCTAAAAACCTACAGGAAAATTATAGACAACCCGGACCTCCCTATCCACCAAGATCTGACACCGACAAACAGGCTTAAATCCAGATCACCCTTTTGGAAAATCGGTGAAGAACTACAAGCCTTTGAGCCGAGAACGGCCTGGAACGAAGTATGGTCGGCAAGTGAATTTAAGAACAAAAATTTAGTACACGATCCGAACAAGAAGACTGATGGCTTCAACCTACCAAGAAGAGTGCGGACAGCTCTAAACCGGGTCAGAACGAGTGTTGGGAGATGTAAACACCTGATGAACAAGTGGGGCCTGGCAGACAGCGCTGTATGTGAGCGCGGTGAAATACAGACAATGGACCATCTACTCGTGTGCAAAGTGTATGGCTATGGTGGTGAACTCATGGACATACATAGACTCAGTGACTCAGCCATAGAGTGGCTCAAAAACATATCTAATATAGTGTAGAATTATATTGTTTTCTTTTTTAGTATATAGTGATAAGAATATTGTAAATTATGCCTCTGTGATGCCGAACGAGCAAATAAATAAATAAATAAAAGCACTCAGGTGGCGAATATGCATTCTACATTAGAAGATCATTTTCGCGAATGCAGGGGGGAAAAACACAAATGAAACAAAATGTACTAAATGTGAGCGAACAGACAGTCAGCACGAAAATCATAGTACAGGAAAAAATTGATACAAATAATGTCATGAGTGGGTCGTGAGAAGAATTTAGTATCGTCACCCATATCTCTAGTTCCAGGAACGAATGATACGTTCCATAATATTTTTAAGAACGTTTGAGAAGTCTCTAAATTTTAAATGGGACAACAACAAGAAAATTCATTTTTTGAGTCCGAAGCGGCAGCATGGGCAGGATTTCACAAGCAATAATTTAAGAATAGGCCAGATTTTTTGCGACAGTTTAAACACTGGTCAGAAGGAGAACTGCTGAAGCTTGCAGTAGATTTCCGTGATCGTGACCTTATAGTAGGCGATGGGGAGCGCTTAGGAATATTCCGTGTGCCATTTGAATAACAAAAATCTTACAGACGGACCCGTTAGCGAGAGTCGCTTAATTAGGGTAATAGATTGTGGTAATCCTGTTTATGTGAGGGAAAAGGTGACTTATATGAAGTGGTCCAAGGAAAACTCTATATAAAGCTGTGCGAAACAGTTACATATTTTGAAAAAGATAGGGAAGGCAAGACGTTTAGAAATAATAGACGTGAATTTCATTCCAAGAGAAATAGGTAATACTGTTGGTGAAGAGACAAAATTCGGAACTTTTAACTAAGGAACATGGTGGGCACAGTTCAGAACTACAGAAAATTTGGGAAACTAATGGTCTCCGAGCTATGTTCAATCACGATGGTAGCAAACATTAAATCATGATAGGATCCTAAACGTTAATATCATAGCGTATGATGATGATAGCAGCTTGCAGGAATATTTATTGTTTGAAAACAACGTAGATACAAATGGTATAAAGAGAAAACCGATGATTAGAGGAAATATTCATATCACATAGGTGAATATATAATTTAAATTCTGGAGACGGTATCACCATTCTGTCCAAAGAACTTTTATGAATCCAAACGCATAGAATGGGACTATCCTGTAACACCAGTCATGGGTGTCAAGGTTGTAACAGTATCAGAACGTAAAGGCCAATCAGTCAGAAGGGAAGTGTTTCTCACTGTTATTGTAAACGGAGAAGTATTTAAATACTATTTTCTGTAGGTAGCACACTTGAATATATCAGTGTTATTAGAGACTGACTGGTTTAGGAAACACAGAGTTACATTAGATTTTAATAAACTTTGTTTGAGTATACTGAAAGGGGATAAGGAAATGGTTTCTCCATTTTCAAACAAACTTCTCCCTCTGTAAGTTTACTCTCTGATCCGGCACTAGTGGGGCATACTGCTGGTATTTGTTATTCTGTCAACACTACTGAAATAGAGATAGATGCTAAATGAAATCAAAGTAGTTCATTAAATGTGGAAAAAGGAGCGATATCACTGTTAGTAGAATTGTGCACAGTTTTCTCTGATAACCAAGGAGTTATCAGTGTGTACGAGAGTAAGTTAAAAATTTAAGAGCACTGAGCCTTCCTTTAAACGTGCATATGCCATATCGTCAGAATTTAAAAAAAGCTGCTGTGAGAGAAATCTCACAAACTATTAAACAGGGCTTCAAATCAAATTATCGAAATGGAGACGCACGACTCTGTTCCTATGGAATATGAGCACAATACATCATTGACATGATTCTTGCAGCTGGCTACTGGAAGTAACACTTGCATCCAGGTTCAATGAAGTACACAGCTCTCCTATTTGAAGCAGAGCTTAACAGTTCAGGGCGCTGACTTTTGGACAGATTTTTTCAGTGCTTGTTCTCATTAGGGCGTTAGTTTTATCCTTAGGGAAACAGGTGTTACAAAAATAATTTCCTTATGGAGATTCTGTATCAGTTGCGAACAGAGCATGGGGTGAGAACGAAGCCAAAGGAGAAAGGAATTACAATCATGGTGTCAAAATCATTTGTTGGAAAGCGAGAACTGAAATTTTTGCAGCATGTTGCAGGTAGCTGAGGCGCTAGATCAGATATCTCTTGGGTAGGAGCAATTTCTCATTCTCCTAGTCTCGGGAATACAAAACAAAAGAGTCGTTTTTAGAGATGGTAGGTTTTTTAGGACAGTTTTTAGCAGAAACCCACGTGACCAGCCCTAAACATTTCCTCCTGCCTAAACATAAACAGTGTTGCATTGGGGAGAAGAAGGAGGGCGAATATAAAGAAAGACTTGGTAAATACTCAGGTTTTGTTTCATAGTAGTTTCGAGCTCGTGTCAAAATGTCGGCAGATGTCCCGGATTATCTTATGAGCTGTCTCAAAGGGAATTATGTATTGAAGAGGGGCTACACTGCCCAGTTGCCTTCACAAATCGAGCTTTAAGCAAATACGACATGAATTATGGCACCACTGTGAAGGATGAACTTGCTGTGGTGGGGGATTTCACAGTTTATAAGAGCGGCAAAATGTGTATTATACAAATATGACATGCATTTACTTTTATGATGAGCTGTCACAGGTTGCCTCATAGACCGATGTGATGGATGTTTTACCTTAAAGAATTCGATTTTGAGGTACGATGTGTAAAGCGAGAACAAAACGTTGAGTCGGATCACTTGTCTCCACTTCCCATGAATCTACGCTGGTGTCCAAGATTAAAGCAACAAACGGAAATTTTTGCAAAGTTGCGCTTATTTTGACACAAAAGATTGTAAACAAGTGACCGTAACGTAGAAACAATGTAAACAATGCAGAACGTAAAAAGCTGCAACATGCGTAACCGTGGACAAAAATGTTCTTCCTTTTTTCCAACTTAACGGATTAGCACCCACATTTCGACAACTCCTTAGTGTGCTCAGTATGGGGTATGATCACCTCTTGCTGCATTATAGGCCTGACAACGACTTGGAATGCTATGTATGATGCCATCAGTCTCATGTTCAGGCAATAACGCCCATTCCTTCTGCAAAGCATCTCGGCGTCTTAGAGAGTAGTTGGTGGATGCTGACGTGATGCAAGCCGTCTCCCTACTGCGTCCCTGACTTATTCTACGCGTTTCAAATTGAGCAGGCCGTGCCATGCGTGCAATATCTTCCAAGAAGGCATCAAGCACCAGTGCTTTAAGAGGTCCAGCATTATCGTCCATCAATACGAAGTCTGGGCCCACAGCAAGTCGCAACAACCGCAAATGAGGTTACAAGATTTCGTCAAGATATCTAACAGCAGTTAAACCTTGCCGATTCACAATTTCACGAAGAGGGATTCAAGTGGTAAACATAATCCCTGCCCACATCATTAGGGATCCTCCTCGATATCGGTCTCTTTCCACAATATTAGGGTTGCGAAATCATGTTCCACGTTCCCTCGAAAGCGAATCCATCAAGAATCACTCTCCAGACTACATCGGCGAACTCATTTTTGAAAACAATGTTGGCCCACTGTTCGACGGTCCAGCACGTTGCTGACTACACTCCAGACGTTCCCTTCTATGAAGTCTCGTCAGAGGTAGACATACAGCAGGTCTTCGACAGTAAAGGTCACTCTGACGAAGCCTTCTGCAACCCGTTTGCCTCGAAGGAACACGTCCAGTAGACGCTGCAAGCTCACAAGCCAGTTGCCGTGCAGTACTAAGGCGGTACCGTCGTGCCCTTGCAGCCAAATAACGGTCCTCTCTTCTGAAGTCACACGTGGTCGGCCCTGCTCTGGTCTTCGGGATAAAGTTTCTGTGGTATCGATAGCAACGATGATACGGCATAGTTGCAAAGATTGGCGCTACCATGAGGCACCGACGACAGCGCCCTCTAGCTGGTGCTATGCAGCTCTACGAGCTCCGCTACAGATTCAGCCCATTTCTTCAAGTGCAGACAACCAGGACACTTCGCTTCAGCTTTGCTCTGCATACAACAGGTCTAAGACTTCGCATCTGTACAAAGTTATGTATTCTTTCTTGCAACAGGAAACCACCTTTATTCACTGCAGTGCCGACGTAATTTTCCTGCTCCTGCTGCTACCCCCAAGCCGCCTTCCAGGCGGGATACAAAAGTTTCAGTCTCCATAAACTGTCGTCACATTCAAGAAACATCTCCTCTGTTATGCCAGTCCTGCCTGGATATCTGCCCCCCCCCCCCAAATTCTATAAATCCCTCCAGATCCTTGAGCGTCATGCACTCCGCCTCGCCTTCCGTATACGCCTCCCGTCCCCCACGCGGATCCTCTATGATCTCATTCCTTTCCCCCGTCTGCTCCTATTCCTCGAACATATCCGCATCCTCTACACCTCCCGCCGTCTTGAACCCCCTCACCCCATGGTTGCTCCTCTCCTCTCCGATCCCTGCCCCCTGCCACGTCTTCACCGTTGTGTCCCCCCTACCCTCCATCTCTACACCCTACATCTCCTTTCCCAAGGTGGCTTCCATCAACTCCCCCTCCCGGATGATGCCCTCTCTCCCTCCATTTATCCCTCCTATCAACTCTGATCCTCACTCCCCCTCCTTTCCTCTGTCCTTTCCCTGGGCTCCCTCTTCCCCCCTTCCGTCCTGTTTTCTCCCCACTAAACCTCTCCCTACCTCCCTTGTCCCCCCCCCCCGAGTCCTTTTGTATTCCCCTCCTCTGCCTACCCCACTCCCTGTCGCGTCTGCCCAGCGCCCCCCACCCCTCTTATGGGTCCTCATCCTCCATCAGCTCCTTTGCCGGCTCCCCCCCCTTTTTTATTTTCCCATCGTCTGTCCAGTTTCCCCCCACCTGCTCTTGGCTGTGGTCTGTCACATTTGACAATTTTTTAGTGCAGTGTTCCAGTGACTGTTCAGTGTTGTTCGTCTTTCTCGTGTTGCGAACAGAAACCATGCTGTCGCTGGGTGTGAATTTTATGTCTTTTGCGAACAGAAACCAGACTGTCGCCGTGTTTTTTTAATTGTCTGTCTATTGTTTTACCTGTCTGCTTTGTATGTATTTTCTTAGCGTCCTCATCCCTCTGTTCTTTGTTTTAAGTTCCACGATTTCTTTTCGCCATGTTACTCTTTAAGTCTCCGATTTTATAGCCTGTTTTTATTATTTATTCTCTTCATCTTTCTAACAAAGTCTGTAGGCTGAAGAGCAGCATACTAAGCTGCTGCCAGCCCGCCCCCTTCGGGGGGAATTGAAATTCAATAAAGGAAAAAAAAAAAGAAAGAAACATCAGACTGATTTACATTAAGCCGTCGGGCCAAATCAGTCTGCGACTGTCCTGCTTCCTTCGTTTCTGTGGCCCTCCACCGCAGAAAGACTGGTAGGCATCTTCTCTGTGCCATACTGCACCGCCTGTGACTGTGTACATAGTAACTGCTGATGTGTGGCTACCTGGCAAACATTACTTCGATTCACAGGTACCCTGACACCATCGTTGGTATGGTTGTCCGTTCACCAGAATGCCATATTCTGTGCAGAACACGAATGTACGGACATCTGATTGAGAGTTTCTATGATTATATCATGAGTTAGACAAAGGACATGGAAGTAGCGGTTTGTTGCTTTAATTTTCGACACCAGTGTATATTTCAAGTAGTGAAGGGCATGGTCTAAAGGTGAGGCAGCTTGTTAAGTCAACGAAGGCCGAACGGATTCACGATATACAACTAGGGAAGATAAATTAGGCTATAAGTGAAGGAAAATATCCTAATAACAATCTTACTCCTCAACCGTGGTTAATATACTCGTATAATGATGTACTTTACTGAAAGGCTTCTAATTTAGTACAATGTATATACCCTGTTTACTAACAGGTTAACTATTAACTTACATATTTTAAGGGTATGGGCATTTTGGAAGTTGGAACTGTGCCAAGCATATTGTGAGAAATTCTTATGTAATATGGGTTGTGAGGTCTATACACAGAATTTGTGAAACTTGTCGAAAGGTGAAAGACAAGAACCCTTGTATTAAATCTAAATTGCACACAATTATTCTGAAGAGCATGTGGGATTTAATTGCTGTCGACTTTTTGTTCCCATCCAGTATGATATATGAGGCATAACCTGTGTTTTTCTGTTTTGGAATTTTCGATAATTTGATTTGAAGGCCTGGCATCAAAAACCAAACGTACATCACCTTCTGTTTTCTTTACAGTTTTTGCTATTTCTCTCACAGCAGCTTCTTCTAACACTAAGTATATGATATACGCACTTTGAAATTGAAGGCTCAGTGCTCTTGATTTTTAAATTACTCTTTGTATTCCCTATTAGCTCAAAATTTCAAATGTGTGTTAAATCTTATGGGACTTAACTGCCAGGTCATCAGTCCCTAAGCTTACACACTACTTAACCTAAATTATCCTAAGGACAAACGCAAACGCCCATGCCAGAGGGAGGACTCGAACCTCCGCCGGGACCAGTCGCACAGTCGATGCCTACAGCGCCCTAGACCGCTCGGCGAATCCCGCGCGGCCGCTTTTAACTACTAGGTTATCCGAAAAAACTACGGAAAACTTTATTAACAGTGACCTCTATTCATTTCTTCCGCCCACATTTAATGGAACTAATTTCATTGCATTTTACGTCTATATCTATTTCAATAGTACTGACAGTATAACATATATCAGTACTATACCACGCAAGATGTTGCACAGAGAGTAAACGTTTAGGAGCAGAAATTTATAAGTAAATGGAGGATCGATTGCCCTGGCCCCTTTCTGTATACTCACACAAAGATTAGTAAAATGAAATGTAGCTCTGTGTTTCCTAAACCAGTCAGTCCCTAATAACACTGATATATTGAAGTTTTGTTCCACCTGAAAATAGTATGTAAATACCTCTACGTATATAGCGAAAGTAAGAAACGCTTCCTTTGTTACTGAATGGCCTTTACTTCCTTGTACTCCTATAACTCTGTCACCCACGACTGGTGGTACAGGATATTCCCATTCTTTGCGTTTGGATTCATAAAATTTCTTTGGACGGAATGCTAATGTCGTCTCCAGAATGTAAAATAAATGTTCACCTACGCGATACGCATCTGTCTTCTAACTATCGGTTTTCTGTTTAGAGCACTTGCAAATATGTTATTTTCGAACTGTAAATGTTCCTGCAAGCTCCTATCATCATCACAAAGTGCGAAATTGACGATACGGGGCCTGTCACAAAGTAAGGCTGGCTGTCCTGGAGGTTGACCTAGACCTCGGAAGGCTATCTGTTTCCCGAATTATATAATGATACAGCAATATTATAGAATTATTTATAATTTATATCGAATTAAATAGCTCGAATTAAATAAAATATAGTAAAAAATAATGGTTGAAGTTCCAGTTATTGCTCTCAATTATGGATGATTGTGCTGTTCCGTAATAACCAATATAATCGAGCTATAACGACGTCATAAAGCGCGTTTCTATATGGGTAGTCAGAACAGCAGACCAGTAATTTAGAACATGCCGTGGCTATTAAGCTACCAGATATTAAGGTCGTTTGAGATGAGATAGGGAAGGTTACGTTGCCTCCATCCACCTGTGCACTAGCCTTTCGTATCTTCGCCACACACTGTGTAATCAGCAATTTCACAACCGGCGTTACACAGCATCGTACCACGTACTATATACACAAACATCTGGAGTGGTACGTCGAAATTCAGGCGATAACCTCCTCGCCAGCAGCCCACAATTTTAATCTCTATGTCATGAAAGCGGAACAGTCGTAAATGAGGAGAACAAGTTTCTAAGCAGACGATGTACTTTTACACTGCGGTATGGCTGTTGACTACTGTTCACTCGTTAAATGACTACTTCCGTGCAGAACTACATTGGTATGCAAAACGTTAGGACAATAGTGACTTCTGCATGATGGTTCACTGGCAAGTAACGCAGCTAAGTGGAACTTTGGACCATACACAGAAAGGAATGGTACAGAAGGTGACTGAAATACGCAGTGAGACGAACAGATGTGGCACTTTTATTCAAAGACAAGGACTATAATGAAGTGACTGCAATTGATGATGATACTGCGGACATTAAAAAAGGCGGGACATTAATAGTGTGTGTCATTACCACGAATTATGCTGGTCGCTCTGCACCATGCTCCCATTCTGACCATAAGGTTGGTAAAGATTTCTTGTGGCAGCGGGTAACGGGCAGGGAAGCCCCTTCGCCGAATATACTCTCATTCCAGGAATTCCTACACTTGCATTGTTCGATGCTGCAAGGGATTGTCATTCATGAAAATGAATTCAGGAACGAATGCACATGAGGAAGGAGTACAGTGTCAGAATAGCATTAACCGGTGAGTGTGCCGTGTTCACAGATTTGCAGATCAGTACGACTATGCAACACAATGTCTCCGCACGTCGTATCACATGGATCATCAAAACGATCATGTTCGGCAGTGTTCCTGAACGCGCTACGTATTTTCTTATGGCGTGGGTTGGAAATATGTATTGTCTCTCGTGACAATATCGAAGATCATCGTTTCGATATCCCAGGAGTTATGGTGTGGGGAGACAGTGTTGCATTGGCATTCTAACCTCCAAAACACACATTATTCAGCGCTATTGTTACCCTGCATTCCTTCCCCGTGCGCATATCTTCAGTCTGCATTCTCCACTGACTTCATTTTTATGTATGACAATGTTTGATCGCATTTATCTGTTTGTCATATGGTGACCAAAATGCCAATATTAAGAAATGTATATAGTTTGTATCTATATAGTTCAGGAATTAGGGATAAATGTAACATGTTTAAATTTTGAATATTAATAATTCAGTCGTAATAAAACAAGAAACGTTTAAACTATTCGTATAAAGTTGCGACTGTAATTAAGTAGCTACATTTAGTCGGAGTTCAACTTGTAGGGAATAGAGCCAATTGATAGCAGAGGGAGCAGCATCAATAAAGTCACTGAACTGTCCTGGATGCATTCTCAGTGGGCAGTCTGACAGTATGCTGGACGGTTTGTTTTTGGGACCTGCAGTCGTAGGCTGGAGAGTTCATGGAATTGTACAGGTAGGGGGAGGATATTCTTCAAGTGGACTGGCCTCCCCATCCTCGGACTTCAATCCCATAAAGTACATATGAGATCCGTTTGGTAGAAGTATTGCAGGACGTGCACACACGAATCGACAATCATGCAACAGTTGTGAACCGCGCTGGTGGAGGAAAAGTGCGCCCTACCACGAGAACCCCTTACCAACTTTGTGACCAGCATCGAAGCGTTTTGCAGAACTTGCGTTTCCGCCCGTGGTGATCACATGCCTTTTGTAATCTCCAAGGGATCCACCAGAAATCGCGGTGATTTCACTCTAATTATTATCTTTGAATAAATGTGTCAGTTCTGTTCGTCTCACGTCGTATTTCATTCAGTTACCTTCTGTACGAAGGTGTGCTATTTCTTTCTATGTTACTTGGCAGTGTCTTGCGAACGTTACTTTCACATCAGTGTATATTATGTTACTTCCAACTATCTCGTCATTAATGTTTGTGGATCAGTGTATATTAACTTCGAGTAAATATGAAGCATCAGAAACAGTTTAAGATGTTTATTTTAGAATTTTTCTTCCATATTTATTTCGCCCTCTCCGTGAACTAAAGTGCAATAACTCAAATCAACTTTCACACCTATAATATGCGAACCATTCTGAAGTGCACGGCAGAGGGTACGACCCATTGTATCAGTTTAAGGCTTCTTTCCTGTCACTTTATGTGTTCTGTTTTACTGAAACTTCGAAATCAACCACATACTTCAATGCGAGTCGTCTGTAACAGCTTCCACGATGAAACTCTGTCTCGAAATCTGACAGAAAATCTGAGGAGGTACTGGTTGTTTGTAAAGTACATATCAATACCTCCACTGCGCGATACCAGTCGTAATATTACCAAAGATAGCGTCACTAAAGCGGAGTTATTAATTTTAGTTTTCCGAAAATCCTTCAACAATAAGGACGAAGAAAATATTCCAGAATTCGAATCAAGTACCCATCTGAGTAACTTACTAGTAGTTGTTCTCGATGTAGCGAAACAGCTTAAATCACTTAATAGAAGCTAGACTTATGGTCCAAATACCAGATCACTTCTTTTCCTGTCCGCCAACGGTAGCTGAGTGGTCAGCGCGACAGAATATCAATCTTCAGGGCCCAGGTTCGATTCCCGGCTGGGTCGGTGATTTTCTCCGCTCAGGGACTGGGTGTTGTGTTGTCCTAATCATGATCATTTCGTCTCGATCGACGCGCAAGTCGCCGAAGTGGCGTCAACTCGAAAGACTTGCACCCGTCTAACGGCCTACCCGACGGGAGGCCCTAGTCACACGTCATTTACATTTAGTTATTTTTCTTTCCGAGTATGCCGGTACACCAGCTCCATACTTAGTAATCAATACATCCGCTTGCTCGACGAAAAATCCGTAGCAAAATACTGGGATGTTGCACTAGTCGGAGCGATACTCAAGAAAGGACGAAGGATCAGTCCAATGGATTACAGACCCATATCACTGAAGTCGATCTGCAGTAGGATCATGGAACATAAACTATGTTCAAACATTACGTATTTTCTTAAAGGAAACGTTCTATTGACACGTAATCAGCGCGGGTTCAGAAATTATTGTTCTTGTGAAAAACAACTCCCTGTTTATTCGCAGCACATAATGAGTGCTACCGACAGGGAATCCCAAATTCATTCTATATTGCTGGATTTACAGAAGGCTTTTGACACCTGTCCTCACAAGAGACTTCTAAACATGTTGCGTGCTTGTAGATATCGGTTCAGTTGAGCCATTGGATTCGTGATTCCCTATCAGAAAGGTCATACTATGTCGTAATCGTCGGAAATCATCGAGTAAAAGAGAAGTGACATCCGGCGTTTCCAAGGAAGTGTTATAGCCCACTTCTCAATCTATGTAAACGATTTAGGAGAAAATCTGAGCAGCACTCAGATCTTTTTGCAGATGGTGCCGTCATTTACAGTTTACTAAAGTCATCAGAAGATCAAACCCATCTGCAATATTATTTAAACAAAATATCCAAGTGGTGAGAAATTTAGCAATTTTTTCTGAATAACAAACGTTTGAGGTCATCCACATGAATAAGAAAAGATATTAGTTAACTTCGGTCACACGACAAATCACACAAATTTAAAGGCTGTCAGTTCCACTTGATACTTATGAATTACAATTTCCAACGTAGGTAAAGTTGTGGGGAAGGCAAACCAGACATTGCGGTTTACTGGCAGAACGCTTAAGACATGCAACAGGTCTACTAAAGAGTGCGTACAATACGCTTCTCAGTCTTCTGGTTGAGTATTTCTGTGTGGTATGGAATCCTTACCAGACAGAATTGACGGATAACCTCAGAAAAGTCCAAAGAAGGGCAATACGTTTTGCATTATAGTGAAGTAGGAGAGAGGGTGTCACGGATATGACAAGCGAGTTGGACTGGCAGTCATTAAAACAAAGGGATTTTTCTTTTCAAGAAATTTCAATGACAAACTTTCTCCGTGCGTAGGAAGAAATCATCATCATAAAAAAAGAGAAACTAGAGCTTCTACAAAAAGATTTTAGTGTTCATTTTTCCCACGGGTTGCAAGAGAGTGGAACGGTGAAGAAATAGTCTGAAGGTGGTTCGAAGAACCCTCTGCCACGCACTTATGTTTTAATTGCAAAATAGGAATATAGAAGATACGGGAGCAAAATGATTCTTTAAGTGTCTCTGTGTGCGTTGTAATTAAACTAATATTGTCCTTTCAGTCCCTACGAGAGCGCTGTGTATGGAGTTATAACTAGATCCATCATTTAAAAATGGTTCTTTGAAACTTTGTTAGTAGACTAACTCGTGATAATTTCCTTTTTTAACAGCCTGCCAGTTCAGTTCTTTCAACATCTACGTGACAGTCTGCGGCTTGACAAACAAACTTGTGATCGTTCATGCTGCCTGTCTTTGTATATATTCAATATCACCTGTTCCTGTTACTCCTATCTGAACAGTATTCTAGGATGAGTTGCAGGAGTGATTAGTAAGCAGTCTCTTTTGTAGTCTCATTGCCTTTCACTAGTATTCTACTAATAAACTGAAATATGCTACCTGCTTTACCCGCGACTAACCATTTATGATAGCACCATTACATGTCCCTACTAAGCCGAAGTTTTAAATTCTGGTTTAAGGAATCGTTCATCCAGGAGAATCATACAAACATACCGTCGTTCCACCATCGCACAGAGTCCCGTGTGGACGACAGAGTAATAACTATCCCTGGCGTAGCGAAACAACTCAAAGAGTTGAAAACATATAAGTCGACAGGTCCAGAGGGAATCTCAGTCCGGTTTTACAAGGAATACCCTATGGCACTGACCCCTTAGTTAGCTTGCCTTTATCGCGAATCTCTCGCACAGTGCAAAGTCCTAAGCGACTGGATAAAAGCACAGGTGACTCCTGTGCATAATAAGGGACCTGAAAAACTAAAGACCAACATCCTTGACATTGGTTTGCTCCAGAATTCTAGAACATTTTCTAAGTTCGAATGCAACAATTTCCTAGAGACCAAAAAGCTTTGTCCGCGAATCAGCACGTCCTTAGCATCGAGCGTGTGAGCCTCAGCTTGCCATTGTCTCATAAGATATAATGCGAATCGCCGATGAAGGGCAACATTTAGATTCCATATTTACAGTTTTCAGAAAAGCATATGACACAGTATCTCACTGCAGACTGTTAACGAAGACATTAGCATACCGCATACGTCCCAAGATATGTGAGTGACTCGTCGACTTTTTAAGTAATAAAAGTCAGTTTGTGGTCCTCGAGTGTTCTTCAGAGACAAACATATCGTCAGGAGTGCCCCAGAAAAGTCTAATAGGACCTCTATTACTTTCTATACACGGAAATGATCTGGTAGACAGGGTGAACAGCAATGTGGTTGTTTGCTAATTATTCTGTGGTGTGCGGGGAGGTATCGAAGATGAGTCGCTGTAGGGTGGTACAAAAGCACGAAGAAAAAACTTCCAGTTGGTGTGATGAATGGCAGCAAGCGTTAAACGTAGAAAATTGCAAGTTAATATTGACGAGTAGGTGAAAAAAAAACCTCAATATTCTCATGCAGCATTAGTAGTGTCCTGCTTGACACAGTCGCGTCGAGCCGGCCGAAGTGGCCGTGCGGTTAAAGGCGCTGCAGTCTGGAACCGCAAGACTGCTACGGTCGCAGGTTCGAATCCTGCATCGGGCATGGATGTTTGTGATGTCCTTAGGTTAGTTAGGTTTAAGTAGTTCTAGGTTCTAGGGGACTCATGACCTCAGCAGTTGAGTCCCATAGTGCTCAGAGCCATTTGAACCATTTTGAACCGTCGTGTCGTTTAAAGCGAGTGGTCGACTTCGGTTTCTTGGGAGAACTCAAGGAAAGTGTATCTCTTCCGGAAAGGTGACAGCGTTTAGGAAGTTAGTGCGACCTGTCCTTGATTTTTGCTCGAGTGTTTAGTATTCGAATCAGTTCTGATCAAAGGAATACATAGAAGCGATTTGAGGTTTCCTTTCTAAAGATTCCGCTTACGTTAGAAGGTGAGCGTGGTGGTGGAGGAAAGGACCTTATTATAAATGTGTGCCCATCCCTGATACTGAGTCTTGTCCAAATAATCTGACATGCAGCTGGCCCTCTGAAAGGCGGCCTCGCGCTCGTCAACGTATGAGCGCTATCCTCGGCTCTCTTTGTGCATACTAAGCTGCTGCGCTGGCGGGGATCCTCCCCATCCTTTACACGTCGTCTCTTGTATATCCTACTACCAGCTTCCCTCCAACCACCGATCGAGATAGCACACATCTCTCTATTATTGTAACAAATTGTAACCTGTTTAGCCGAACTCAGCTGTATTCGGAACGATATCCCGGTCAGCCTCCATCCCTGTTTATACTGTCCACGCAATGCCGCCCCATGGCAGTACAGAAACTAGACGTCAAATGGTGAACGTTGTAGGTGTGCAGCCATGCACCCTACTTACCACTGAACGTGTATGTCGTTTCGGAAGGTAAATTCCCTAACAGTCGTCGATTGCGTCGTATAGGACTGTCTACGTCGGCACTTTGCTGTGATTGCCAACCTGGCGTCCCCCTGAAACTTTACGTTTGACTCCTCATCCAACGCATCGTCGGCTGTTACCTCAGTGCCCCGCCGTCATTGGTTACCTCAGAGTTCCTGTTGTCGTCCCAGACCTCACACTACATTCTTGCGAAACAACACGCACACATCTGGTTTCGAGGACAGATCTTACAGTACCTCTTTCACAAGAGTCCACATACGGTCCTCGACTTCTGATACTGGGTTGTAATAGCACGCAGTATGCTCACCCGGTTGCCTCATTACCGACTAACTTTCGCAGGATGTCTCCATAGCGTCTTCCTTGAACACCCCTCAGTTGGTGTATGCCCCATCTACCCATTTCATGAGACTTTTGTGATCATCTTCCGCGGTGCGGTGCTCCGACACGTACAGGCCAAAGAACGGCTACAATAAAAAAATCGTTGTTTCATAGTTACTAGGATCCCCTATCCCTCATTCCTATTGCCCTTAAGGATTAGCACTTTAAGATTGCCCTTTTTAATTACCGTAGTTTCTTTAGTTGGAGGGGGGGGGGGCTGATGGCGGGGCGGGGAGGTTGAGGTATAGTTAAGGTGCCAACGACTGAAGAAGTATCAGTCTATTTTTTCTATCGTAGGATGCCCTGTAGGGATGGTCCTGTTTTTTGTTTTATCTTGCTAGCTACCATTGACGCGCCTGTCTTTGTGGTTCCGCACATGTCTTGTGGATTCATTTATTGGTGAAACGAAAGAGAAAAGCGATTAATGGAGCAGCACATGCGGCGTGGTAGGTCCAGGTTCGAGTCCTGGTACAGCCCAAATTTGCAGTTTTCGCCATTGTATTACCAGTATGCCGTGAGCGGCTGGAAGTCATGAATTTCCACGCATCTCTTCCCTTTCTTTCCCCAATGTATGTTCTATAGAAATGTGTTACAACAGACAGCACAGGATCAGAATTGTTTATAACAGACAGAAGGATCTTCAAGGAAATTTGCTCTCACCTGTTATAACGTCTAGTAAGAAAAAAACAATATATTATGTAGTAACGAGAAATTTATATGTATCATAGTGTGTTATTGTATGAAATTATGTATTTTTTTTTATTATTTATTTTTGAGAACATCTGCGTCGGCGAGTAATGAAACCGCCACAGACGATAAATGTCCAACAAAGATTAAAATAGGTAACTAGTATATAATACGTGACAAACATTAATTTCTTTGTCTTCTTCATCTGGGAGTCGAGCGAGTAAGATATCCTGTGTCGTAGTAGCGAACGCTAGTGTAGCATTCTTTTGTCGAGACTAAGAGATGTACGCCATTACGTGTGAATTCATAAAGGTGTGTAACAATTGAAATATTTAAATGTTTTAATAGAGTTATTTAAATGAAAACTTGCATTATTAATTGTTAAAGCTTGCTTGCCTATTATCACATCCTGTTGAGACATTTTTCAGTTATATAAATATTATCTGTGGTGCTGAGCTGCGTGGCGAACGAAAGAGCCGCTGCCGCGGCGTATTCAAACGACTTCCAATATAGTCTATCATACCGCAAGGAAGCGGTAAAGTAATAGTAAAATAATATTTCTTTTAGCTTCTAGACTTGCAGTGCAGATCAGCAGATTTTATGATGTGTTGCAGGTTGACGCGGGCTGCTGATAGTATATAACTCACAGTACAAATAAGTTAATGTACCGTCAAAATCTAATAGGAATCTTGCTGTGCTCCGTTCTGGTCTGGCAAACTTTATAGTGAAAACGTATTTTTTTAATAAGAGTCTCATGTTCTTGTGCTAGTCGTGGTATTGAATGGTGTTTTACCGAGAAACAAAATCCACTGCAAAATTTTGTTGTTGAATGATCATACGAACTGTAACATCAGTGTTCATAACCAAGTAATTTCCATTTTCAATAACTATAAAGTAGGAAAGATGTGTTGATTTTTAGAATGAGTTACAGTCACGAAAAAACGTTCCTTTAATTGTCGGCCAGATACAGAACAATAAGATCTCAATATATTCTGTTTTGTTAAGAGGTAATGATGATAAAGAAATTCCTAGCACAGCATTGCTAACAGATATTTCGCGGCTCTTTTCATATATGCGTTGTTACGCAAATAATAATAATAATAATAGAAAAGAGTTTATAACGAACCAATTACGACAGAGACGCGAAACTGGCGCCCAACGTGGGGCATCGCCTCTATGTGATAGTGGTACCCTTTGACTATTCCTGGTCGGTCGGTAAATACCATAGTATATTCCGATAGCAGCTGCGTCAACTGTTGCTTTTGCATATCGCTTAAACCTTCAGATTCCTGCACTTTGGTTTGAAATGCCTCAACATTTGTTTCAAAATTTCGATCCTCTAAATTCGGGTAATAGAGGTCTGCTACATGTGAAAAATCATCGAGGTGTAGTACCCAGGGGTTCCTACCTTTGATATTAATTCGATTACAACATGGCACAAGTACCTCCTTCGATTTCATCATAGACAACTCAATCCTCCTACCTTTATTAACTATGCTTAGTTTCCCCAAGGAGAGGTCGATCACTGCGTCCCTCTCACGGAGAAAATCTACTCCCAGAATGCAGGCCACCTTTAATCCTTTAACAATGAGGAACGAGCTCACTATGGCTTCGCCCTCCTTACAAATCTCTACCTGCACCTGGTACTTAACTAATTGGCTCTGTGCACTTATGGCTCCAGACACCTTACAATTATTAACCGGGAAAGTCGGTATGCTACGTCCTTTTCCCAGTGCTTTAAATAACTCTATAGTCATTACACTTACTGAGGCACCTGTGTCGATGATTATGTTCACTGCAACGTCATTGATTTTCGCTTCTATTATGGCTTGCACATTTTCGTTATTATCTTTCTTACATTCGTGCGGTTCGTTCAGTAGATCTTTATCCATACTGATACCGTCGTTGTATCGCAGCATACATATTCCAGGTATATTATTATCATTCGTGTTGCTCTCACTCCACCCCTCGGCCAGCGATGGAGAGCATATCGAGGCCGATTCTAGTTTGTTGGATTGCTTACTTGTGAGGTACTTGGACGGCTATTGTCCGCGACCTCCACTATATGTACATTCTGATTTGTAGGCCGCCACGGCTGCGCAATAGGCGCGTTTTGCGGTGGTGGTCTATTGTTGTCATACCGGTCATTACCCTGTCGCTCTGGGCTTGTTCTCTGATTCTGATGCCAATTTCGATTACTATCACTATAATTGCTATGCCACTGACCTCGCGCATTTTTCCAGCGGTTGGTCCCTGACATTCCGGATTCGTACCGGTCGTCAAATCGACGCTTTTCGTTATAAGTTGGCTGCCCATACCCGTTCTGGCTTCTACCATTATTACTATTTTGCGATTGCTCTTGCCGCTTGTTACCACCCCCACCATTTCCGTGGTTGTGGTTTTGTGCACTATTATTTCTGTCATGTTTACACCCTGATCCATTATTCCGCGAGTGATCGCACGCTGATTTTGCGTCTTCCTGGATCAAGTCTATTGAATCTAGAACAGACAGGAAGTGTTCCATGTCGCTTTCTGGTACGTGTATTAATTTCTCTTTGATATGAATGGGTAAATGTGATTTTAGTAGTCTTATTATGTCTCTTGGTGATATAGGCTCGTCCCAGTAGCGCGTTTTGTTTATATACTTTTCAAAATACCGTCTCAAATTCCCAAGACGGGGTGAGTACGGTTCGGGATTATATACTTCTTTTCTTAGCCGCTCTTGTATACAAGGCGACCAATATTTCGACAGAAATGCCCTTTCGAACTGTTCATATGTCATGCAGCTGTCTGCTACTTCCGTAGCCCACAACGCTGCGTCACCCTGAATGTATGACATTACGTATTGAATTTTCTGTGCTTCATTCCACACACTAGGCATGATATTTTTAAAGCTTTTTATGAATACTACTGGGTGTACTGACTTCCGTTCAGTAGTAAACGTTTGAAACTGCCTATTTTTGATTAAACTTTCTTCCACTAATATTTTTGAACTATATGGGTTTGCTTCTGGGACATATGCTGTGTGCTCCGAACCGAAGCTACAGCTCTTCGCATTATCGACTACAGATTCACCATTGTTGTATCGCGTATAAGTTTGTGCGTTGCCAAAAACATTGGCTGTTGGCGACATAGGTTCCTGTTCCAGATGTCTTCTGCTTTGTGCTAAACCCTTTTCCAAGTCGGATATCCGTTTGTTAACATTCACTTGCCACTGCGGAATATCCTCACTGAGTATTTGTTTGATGGTTTGCACGTCGTTCTGTACCTGACTATTTACTGCGGTACTGAACGATTCGGAATTTTTATCTGCTATGGCTGCTTGTACCTTAGAATTAATATTTTTTTCGATCTCACTCTCCTTCACTTCTAGCCATGAGTTGAATTCGGTTTCAATTTTAGTTGCTTGTTCGTTCCACTTCTGCTCTACAAGCTGTGTGGAATCTATTTCTAGCTTTTCTACTCGGTTGGCTAATACACCTACTTCGTCTACCCTGTTAGCGTTTGCTACTTGCAGGTTGTTGACCTGTTCAGTCAACTCCTGCACGGCCTTAGGTATCGACTCATAATTCTGTTTCATACAGGCTATCTCTTTTTTTCATATTTGCTAACGATTGCACAAGTTGCTGGTCCCGCTCCGCTTGCTTGCGATCTCGCTCAGCTTGCTGTTGGGCAAATTCTGCCTGGTAATTTAGCACACGCTCTAATATAGCCTGAAGTGAATACCCGCCAGGCAGATTACAACTAGATGATTGGTCACATGTAGCAGACTTCTATTACCCGAATTTAGAGGATCGAAATTTTGAAATAAATTTTGAGGCATTTCAAACCAAAGTGCAAGAATCTGAAGGTTTAAGTGATATGCAAAAGCAACAGTTGACGCAGCTGCTATCGGAATATACTATGGTATTTGCCGACCGACCAGGAATAGTCAAAGGGTACCACTATCACATAGAGGTGATGCCCCATAAAACATACTGTCGCGCAACTTACTCCATCCCTTGGTCGAGGAGAGAAGTAGTGGCCAAAGAGAAAAAAGAGGTACGATCGAGGTGTAACTAACGAACAGAAATATAATGTAGGGGACCTGGTACTTATTCGTAACCACCCTAAATCCTCAGCCACCTTAAAACAGAATAGTAAGTGGCAATTGCTATATTCAGGGCCCTTTGAAGTAATAAGCGTGCCACACGAATGTAGCTATTTGTTAGCACATCCCCATACGGGGAAGATAAAAGGATTGTATCCACGTAAAGATGTAAAGTTATTTATTCAGTGACATGCCACATATAAGGAGTAATAGTTGTAAGAAGATTTTAATTGTGTTTTAGAGTATAAGTATGTTAGTATTAGGAAAGAAATTTGTGTGTAATTAAACTTGGAGGAAGTGGAATCAGGAAAGTGAGCTATAGCATACATAGGGAAGATTGTGTTTACAGACAATTAGAGTCATTAAAGTACTATATGCTCATCAAGCAACGAACAATCTTCTTGTTGATAAAGTGAGGATTAATTTCTTGAATCCTTTTACAAAGGATTAATTTCTTGAATCATTTTCTATGTGTAATATTTAAGTGCAATTAATGATGCAATCTTATATAGTAAGGTAACAGTTGTAATTGTATTAGAATTAAGGAACCCTGAGAGAGAGAGTCTCTACTAGCCAAAAATTGACTGGGTAATATGAACCAATTATGTGATGTGATGTTTGCTGCTAGTAGTGATCTGAGAACGACACTGGAGCAGAAGCTAATCAAAAACAAGCCCGTTCCGTGTAAACTCCGCTTTGTATATATCGAAGCTTCAATTGAAGCCTGTGTACTTGGTACACGCCCTTGAATATTCATTACGCGATACGCGAATTAAGTTAATCAACACGGAACCTACACTGTAGTCATGTAGGAAAAATCATTAAAAATAATGCTGGTACTAAATGAAGTATTTATTGAGCAATATGCCCAAGTCAAGCTGTCATGCACATGGTAAAATCTGTTTGCTAGATGGGTGATAACCAGGCAAGCTACACTGAAATAAGGAAAGGAAAGCTATGTACAAAAAAATCACACACCTTTAAAAAAAATTACAAAAGGGCCATATACGCCTAGTAATAGCATTAAAAGTGTGTTTTGTCAAGGTAAAAACAATGGACGCAATGTAGATGAGAGTGATTATGCTAAGAACAGTTAAAATGCATTAAAAATAAACTGTGAGCATAAACAATTGAGGAAAGGACGGACTATTGTGTGTAGTGTGGACAGAAAATGACTGTTGTATCTGCACCAATATATACGTCGATATAGGTCAAGTGTTGAGTGACAGACTGTCCTAGTGCTTTTTAACATAGTCACTGACAAGATAATAGGGCAACGGCCTTGCCGCAGTGGATACACCAGTTCCCGTGAGATCACCGAAGTTAAGCGCTGTGGGGCGTGGTCGGCACTTTGATGGTTGACCATCCAGGCCGCCATGCGCTGTTGCCATTTTTCGTGGTGCTCTCAGCCTCGTGATGCCAATTGAGGAGCTACTCGACCGAATAGTAGCGGCTTCGGTCAAGAATACCATCATAACGACCGGGAGAGCGGTCTGCTGACCCCATGCCCCCCCCCCCTTTCCACATCCTCCACCGAGGATGACACAGCGGTCGGGTGGTCCCGATAGGCCACTCGTGGCCTGAAGACGGAGTGCTTTACTGACAAGATAATAAAGGAAGTTTGCTAAGAGTCAATGATGGGCAGATGATGCGAAAATTGTAGCATGTGCAAGCGATATAATGATTGGCAAAGAAAACAAGCTGGAAGTAGAAGAACAACTAAATACATCTCAGCAAGTAATTGAAGAAAGGCATGGAAATAACCAAACAAAACGTGAAGTAATGAAAACCAGCGGACAAAATGAAGGATGTAGGTTGCAATGAAAAAGTTACTAAAAAGTAGATGCTTTCTACTTCTAGGAAGCAAATTATCCAAAAAAGAAAACGTGAACGATAAAAAACAGGAAGTCGGTCGAAATTTTATTGTTATGTGTCGGACATAACAAGAAAGTTGAAAATATCTTCCAAAGCAAAGATCATTTTGTACAGGTAATATTATCTACTAATTCTGATCCATGGATCAGAATGTTGGACTCCTGGAAGAGAAATATCTGAGCGGTATGCAAGCAACAGAGATGGGCTATCTACGATAGATCCTGGTAAAAGGAGAACCGACAGGTTGGGTATGAAACAATACGAAACACCCTGCAGATCAAGTCCCTAAAACAAATTATGGAAAGAAATTGACTTAAAAGGTTTGGCCACATAAAAGGAATGAAACCAGAAAGAGCTCTACCATGAAAAAAATCTAGACGAAGACGAATTGGACGACCACGGGCAACACGGAGAGACCAAGTGAAGGATGATGTGAAATGAGGACGACTGCATTTGGAGAAGATGCTGAATGACAGACTGTGGGAAAAACGAGAAACTTTAAAGAAGCTCTGCGAACGACGTGCATAAGTAAAAACGTTCCAGGAAGAAGAAGACTCGGTAATCGCAGCTGCAAATATTCTCTCGCTCAAGTGGCACCACGAGACGAGGATAGTTTCGAAGCTGCCGTTCTTCAGCTCTGCAGATAATCGGGATTTAAAACCATTTCATTATAAAGGTAGTACTGTTAATATATCTGGATTTACACCCTGCTGTGTAAAACATGTGCAACTTTTGTTCAAATTAGCGATTACTTGTTCTTTTAACAACAAATTGTGTAATTGTGTTACGATTCTTATCTAGGAAAAAAGGACGGTGAACGTGATATGTTAACATGTTACTCTGAGCTTCTGTAGTAATCGGTACGCGAAGTGAATAGTACAGTTCTGGACCATACCAGTGGAACGATGCTGTTGTGTTGTCTGTGTCTGTTAATCCCGCACGTGTCGCCTCTAACTGATGGAACTGAATTGGGATTATAATTAAATGTTACTGTTGTTTACTCTATGTCAAGCGATAACGAGAGGTTCACGACATATGGAAGTACAGCACTGGACAGATGCTCAAATTGCTGCTGTGAAACAATTCTGCTTCTGCTGTCATAACAAGTTAAACACTCCACAGTTATTGAGTCTTCAAAACAACGTCGATGATAGACATGGGTCACAGAAAGCAGATACAGTAACAGTAAACAGATCATTTTAGGATTAAGTGTATCGACACAGTGAATATGAAAATCAGTGTAGAGAAACGAAAATTACAAACTAAAAGAACAAATCATTTTATTGTTAACTATGGACGACTACATATACAGAGACCATGATGCCGTAAACTCTGATACGGAATGTCAATTAGGTAATTACGCAGAATCAAGTTGTACGTAAGCAGATATTAAATGAAAAATTAATAGTAAGTCTATATTAGTAAAAGAATGAGAATATATGAATACTAATTTATGTGTGCTTCGGGAGGACTGAGGAGTGATAAATTGAAAATGAGCTTAACATCTACGAGTACTGTCTCGTGAATTTTGCATGTCGATAGATATTAGGACTAACTTTATTTCTATTTGATGATTGACGTAGCCAGGTTATATTACAGTTATAAGGTTACTTGTTACAGTTAAACATAAATTCTACATATTTTATATTACACGGGAGGTATGTGAGAGAAGTATTGAGACTAGCAACAGCACGAGCGATCTGGCAACGCTGTGTTGTTCTACTTTTGTAGATCAGTGTGTCCATCCCTTCCATATGCCCAGACCTAGTTTCAACTCCGTACAGCCATCAAGTGACTTATCATAGCGCCATCAGTGAAGTTTTTTTTGTTTTTTTGTTGTTGTGTGTTAGGAAACTGGAACAGCGGAATTTAGGGCAACGTTATGCCATTACGTTTTGTGTCGAATTCACGTAATCCAGGAGTATGACCTTTGCAAAATTGAAAGAGTTTGTCAAGAGCACAAGTTTTTCGCAGGTACACCTACCTCATTTTAGGAAGGCCGAGAACACGTTGAAAACCAACCTCGCTCTGGAAGAACTTCAACTTCAAAAACCGACGACAATGACGAACGTGAGCGTGCTCTTGTAATATATGACCGAAGCTTAACAACAAGCACAAACGGTGAGCTTTTAAACTTAAACACTTTAACCGTGCATGAACTTTTGGCCGAAGTTTTGCACATGCGAAAGGTTTGTGTCAAAATCACCAGAAGGGTATTCGAAGAAAAGTGTGCGTTGATCTTCTTGAGAGTATTGCCAATGTTTACGAATAGTTCAACCGTTTAATCACAGACAATGAATCCTGGATTTTGAGTACGATTCTAAGGCAAAGCGGCAAAATAGGAGTGGTGCACGGAGACTTCTCCTCGGCCGAAGAAAGCTCGAATTGGCTAATCAAAGATTTAAAAAATGCTGATTTGCGTTTATGACAGTAGGGGTATAGTGCATGAAGAATTCGTTCCTCCAGGACAAACTGTAGGTAAAGTGTTTTACAGAGATGTCCTTTAAACACTCGGGAAAAGCGTGGCTCGAGTAAGACGGGACGTGGCAGACAACTGGATTCTGAATCACAACACCCAATGCCACTCGGCCATTTCCATCACGCAATTTTTGAGCTCGAAAGGCATTCCTGTTGTTCCACAGCCCCCTATTCACCTGATACGAGCCCATGTAAATTTTAGCTTCTTCCAAAATTGACAAATGGCTTAAAGCGATGTCATTTTGCGACTCTGCGGGGGATTTAATAGAATGTGACCGACATTTTAAAAGTCCTACCAGTTGAAGCCTATCAACGCTACTACCAAGTGTGGGACATCGACTCTGCCGGTATATACTACTTTGAAAGGGACAAAATGGCTCTGAGCACTATGGGACTTAACTGCTATGGTCGTCAGTCCCATAGAACTTAGAACTACTTAAACCTAACTAACCTAAGGACATCACACACATCCGTGCCCGAGGCAGGATTCGAACCTGCGACCGTAGCGGTCGCGCGGTTCCAGACTGTAGCGCCTAGAACCGCTCGGCCACTATGGGCGGCCTCGAAAGGGACAATAATGATGTTTGGAAAGAAATTACGGTGGCCTAGATTTCTACTTATGAGTGCTAGCAACAAAGGGCATGAGAGAAGATGGTGAAAGAGGGAGATGGCCACACAGTTAATGAATACAAGGGAAGAGGAGGTAGCGTGGCTCATAGAGAAAGCAAAAGAAAAACATGAACAATTGGAGGAGGTGGGATGACAGATCTTACTTTTCGACAGAGGATAAGTTGGTCATATCGGGTAGTTTTTAAGGAAAACGTTATGAGGGTGACAGAAGTAATAGGGCATTGAATTGTGCTTTGAACGCAGGGCAGGTTATTGCAGAGGCTGACAGCAGCGACACCGAAGGAATATGATAATGTTTTGTTTTTATGAATTTCCGTAGCTAGGATCCTAGATAAATATGGCATTGTGCCCCATTATTATTGTATAAAAGGTCTTTAATCACTGATAGGTAACAGAGGTAATAGTGTGCTTGGTCGATGATGAGTCAATGAAATAGACATCGCACGTAGCAGTTCTGTAACCTGTCCGGCATCAACCATCCTAACTAGGCGTAAGAAGTACTAACACGGTCATATCGATGAATATTACTGATCAAAAAATCATTCGTGGTTACCTCAAACCGTCTTTTGATTCCATTACTCGTGCCTTACTAAAATGCATCCGAACAACGGAGGGTCGTAGAACGAGTGCTTGCACGAGTTTACGTTTCATATCCGGTGGAACTATGTTCCGAAACATTTTGAGGGCATAAAGGTAAGCGGAAGTCTCCCGGTATATGATGACAGTATCCTCTGCCCAGTTGAGATGCTCATGCAAATTGCTTCATTGTTTTGCGGCGTGTTACTGGAATACCGTCAGGCGGAACATGAGACAGTTATTCCTATTTCTGGTGGGACATTTAGATTAATTCTGAGTTTTTAGCATTTAGTCTAAGCCTCAAGCCTTTAGCCCAACTTACAGCTGAAGATAGGTCATTATTAATGTGGGAGATCGCAGTATTTACATCTTCAGGTCTGGCACTTAGATAAAGTAGGAAGTCATTGGCAGAGTACTTATATTTACCGGAAAACATCCGATAAATAACATTCACACACAAGGAAAACAAATGTGTGCCTAATGACGATGATCGCATGGCATCGATGCCCGGGATTTCCCGTCTGGGGAAGTTCGGTCGCCGAGTAGCAAGTCTTTTCAGTTGCAACCACATTGGGCAACTTGTGTGTCGATGAAGATGAAATGATGATGAGGACAACACAACACCCGGCCGTCGAGCGCAGAAAATCTCCGACCCAGTTGGAAATCGAAACCAGGCCCGCTGCTCAGCAGGCAGACGCGCTCACCACTCAGCTAAGGAGGCTGACTGTGTGCCTAAGACAACACATTGCTATTTTTTTCCCAAGAAACTTTCCAACCAATTCAGCGAACTATTAAAAAAACTTACCTATCCAATTTTTCTGAGCTTTATGCCAAAGTTCACAATAGAAAAAGCTTTGCTGAATCCTAGTAGTATCAACATCGTTGCCTCGCAGTTGTCCATGGCATGTTTCAGGTCATCAGTTACCTTAATTACTTCAAGTAGTGCAATGTTCGTGCTGCGGTGTTTATAAAAGCCGGGCTGATATTTGTGATATAGGTTAAATTTTCCTTGGTGTGCAGTAATCTGGTTGTGAACAATATACTCCAGAGCTTTGGACGAAGCGGGTGATACGCTAATCAGTCGCTAGTTAAAAGACGATTGTGGGTTTTGTATCTTAGGAAAAGCTCGGGCTGGGCCTCTTTTCCATGCTGTGGGATATACTACATTTACGAGAGAAATACTAAATACGTCAGTTAAGACAGATACTGAGCTAACGATGGCATTCTTGATCATTTATATGCTGATACCGCCGTTGGCTATCGCTTCAGAAGATATTCTCATTATTGTTGTATACATTGTTAGGCGGCTTATGTAGTTTGGAGATTCTAACGGGCTATAGTTGTTTGCCACATGGGGACTGACTAGTGAAGAGAAGAAATCACGCAAATAGTCTGCTGGGACACGAAAAAATTTCTGATTTTCTTTTCTCGGCAATGTTGCCACAGAGATTCTTCCACAAATTCGTGGGTGTTGTATCGTTGCATACCAAAGAACGAACGGGCCTGATTTTGAACTGCGATAATATTTTTTTACCCTCATTCATTCCTTTCTGTATTCTTCATGACGTCTGGATTTTAGGTTTACTTGGGCAGCATCTCCACCGTTAATTATGCTGGCCGGGGTGGCCGAGTGGTTCTAGGCGCTACAGTCTGGAACCGCGCGACCACTACGGTCACAGGTTCGAATCCTGCCTCGGGCATGGATGTGTGTGATGTCCTTAGGTTAGTTAGGTTTAAGTAGTTCTAAGTTCTAGGGGACTGATGACCTCAGAAGTTAAGTCCCATAATGCTCAGAGCCATTTGAACTATTTTTTTCCACCGTTAATCGTTCGACGTAATTCGTTTGTTAGCCATGGAGCAGAAGATTTTCTTAAGTGAACTGTGCTTGGAGAAGCATGTCTGCCGGTGAGCTATAATAAGGTTCCATGATGAAGGACAACATTTCTCCATTGGGAAAGACGCGCTTTTGCTTTTTACAGTGTGAAAGTCAGGTCGCGCAGTAGAACGAAGAAGACACGAGAGGAAACATGTGCCAGAGTCTCTGCATCCATTGAACAAACTCCTATTAAATCGACACTTAAACGTGACTCCGAATTCGATATACTGAGGACAACAATGCGAGCTCACAAGAAAAAAGACCATAAGGTCAGACCTCATCTACCGACGTTCGTAAACTAATTACCGGGTGCAGACCGAAAAGAGCATGTTTTAGCATGATGTGTTCCGTTACTGCCAAGCTTATGTTTTCAGATGAGTGTGTTGTTTATCACAGTTCAGTGGGACACAGAGAATCCTCATTACATAGTCAAGATTGAAAGGAACCCGCCACACATAACGATATGGGAAGTGATGACATCACAACATCTACTTGGAAAGTAGTTTTTTGGTTGGTTGGTTTACTTGCGGGAGGGGACCAAACAGCCAGATCATCGGTCCCATTGGATTGAGGAAGAATTGGGGAGGAAGTCGGCAGTGCTTTTTGAAAGGAACCATCGCGGCATCGCCTGAAGCGATTTAGGGAAAGCACGGTAAACTTAAATCGGGATGAGCGGACGCGGATTTTAACCATCGTCCTCCAGAATACGAGTCCAGAGTGCTAACCACTGCGATTCCTCGGTCGGTAACTTTTTTTTGAAGGGACTGTGAATGATGCACATTACTGACACATGTCACAAACATGGTTAAGATCTCAGCTTGAGAAAAGGGACTGCACAGAATCGCGTATTGTTGCAGCAAGACAGAACGCCTCTTCACTACACCCTCGCAGTGCGCGTGCTCCTAAATGAACACTTTTCAGGACGGTAGGTAGGCCGTCGCTCATCAGCAACCGGCACCCTTGAAATGGCTTCCAAGAGGTCCTGACATGAATACTTCTGACCACTTCTTATGTGGTGTCATTACGGCGCATGTATCTGCAGGTTGTGCGCAATGCTGTTCAGGATGCATTTCACACAACTGGACATACTCAGGTTTGTGGTACGTGGACTTCTCGCCCATCCTGTACATTGTAATAGGAAAATGCTCATGTTGTTATAACTGAACAATCTTCTCAGCTTTATCACCATGGAAGTGTCTCTCAACAATTCTTCGTTTAAGTCTTCCATTACAATGATGTGTTCTTACTGACATTAAAGTGAATGTAATTCCAACAGAAAGGAAGGCAATGAGCTGCTGTCTGGTGGTTTGTAGATGACACCAGTTGAGCACTTCTGACCATGTGCACTTATTTCGATAATCATGATTTCAGGTTCTCTCTCTTCGGTAGTGTTTGACGTACATTTGCATTTGAGATCAGGTCGTAAAAACGCACAGACACACCCGCCACGTTTAATATGTTACAAATTATTAGCAAGATAGTGAGTTGCCAGACTCTTGAAGATAGACGTGAACCATTCCGAGAAAGCTTACTTAGAACGTTCAAGAAACGAATTTATGTGGTCACTCTAAGACTATACTACTATCCCGTAAGTATCGTGCCCGCAGGGACGTGAGGATAAGATCAAACTAATAAAAGCACGCACGGAGATATTTAAACCGATCAATACGTGAATGGAGCGGGAAAATAATGATAACTGGTAATGGAAAGTATCTTCACAGTGATTCAGTGAGTATAAATGTGGATGTAGATGAAGATGTAAAATTTTCTTAAACGCAGTCTTTGTGTGATAGAAGGCAACAACCGCTTGCTAGGATACACCTGCTAGTTTATGCTGTCACTAAGGAGTAGCCTTAGCCTGGTAACCTAACATCCGGACTCGCCATTTCCGAATTTATTACAAAGAATCAATTCGATTAGTAACAAAAGGTAGTGCAACTACACTCATGCTCATAAATTAAGGATAATTACAGAATGTGATGCCACACAACGTGGCACTACACAAAACTGGCGCTAATAGCATAGGCACATAGGGAACACACACGACACATATTTGTAAATCCACGGTATTGGTGATAAGTTGAGATAACCGTCCCGAAACACATGTGTTAGAAAACGCCACTGTTTCCTGCACATGTACCCCGACATCAATATAGGATATGATCACGATGCACACGTACACAGGCCGCACAACAGGTTTGCATCCTCTGGATCAGGCGGTCGAGCAGCTCCTGGGGTATAGCCTCCCATTCTTGCACCAGTGCCAGTCGGAGGTCCTGAAGTGTCCTAGGGGTTTGAAGACGTGCAGCGATACGTCGACCGAGAGCATCCCAGACGTTCTCGATGGGGTTCAGGTCTGTAGGACAGGCAGGCCACTCCATTCGCCTGATATCTTCTATTTCAAGGTACTCCTCCACGATGGCAGCTCGGTGGATCCGCGCGTTATCATCCATCAGGAGGAAGGTGGGACCCACTGTACCCCTGAAAATGCGGACATACTGGTGCAAAATGACGTCCTGATACACCTGACTTGTTACAGTTCGTCTGTCAAAGACATGCAGGGGTGTACGTGCACCAATCCCACCTCACACCATCAAAGCACGACCTCCATACAGGTCCCTTTCAAGGACATTAAGGGGTTGCTATCTGGTTCCTGGTTCACACCAGATGAAAACCCGACGAGAATCACTGTTCAGACTATTCCTGGACTCGTCCGTGTACATAACCAGGGACCACTGTTCCAATGACCATGTACTGTGTTCTTGACACCAGGCTTTGCGTGTCTCCTGTGACCAGGGGCCAGTGGAATGCACCTTGCAGGTCTCCGGCCGAATAAACTATGTCTGTTCAGTCATCTGCAGACTGTGTGTCTGGAAACAACTGTTCCAATGGCTGTGGTAAGGTCCCGAGCAAGGCTACCTGCAGTACTCCGTGGCCATCTACGGGCACTGATGGTGAGATATCGGCCTTCTTGTGGTGTTGTACACTGTGAACGTTCCGTCCTGTAGCGCCTGGACACGTTTCCTGTCAGCTGGAATCGTTGCCATAGTCTTGAGATCACATTTTGTGGCACACGGAGAGCCCGTGCTACCACCTCCTGTGTTTGACCAGCCTCCAGTCACCCTAGTATTCTACCCCTCATAACGTCATCAATATGCGCTCTTTGAGCCTTTTCAATACACAGTCACCATTAGCACGTCTGAAAATGTCTGCACACTTACTCGCTGCACCGTACTCTGACATGCACCAACACACCTCTGCGTATGTGGACTGCTGACAGCACCAGCGTGCGACGACTGCAGGTCAAATGCACCGCATGGTCATACCCCGAGGTGATTTAAACCCGCAAAGCGCCCACCAGAGCGTTGTTATACCATGTATCAGCATTATCCTAAATTTATGAGCATGAGTATATGTCGACGTTTCCCTTGAGACCACAGGTTCCATATAAATCTGGAGAAGAGCAGCTTTTAGCTGGCCTCTGAGGGAACAACACACACTGCTCCCATCAATACAGTTAGCTTCTTGACCGAATGGACATGCGTTTTAGGCGCCATGTCTTTACAAGTTTTCTTGAATTCTGAAGACTGAGAATCTTAAAGGAGACTACCAGTCTCCTATGAGTAATCGTTACAATCATCCCACTGCCCGATAGTCGTGGTAACATAACGCCTCTTTTGAGAAAACCGCAAAATAATCTTTCTACAAATGGACTGCTACGTAACATTTCAGATGTTATTTAAGTGAAGATGTATGCAATACCATAAAAACTGTATAGAATGAATACTAAAAATTTGTTTCCCTTAACTGTACTTGTAGAAAAAAAGGCAATGACTAATTGAAAGCTAATCTCTGTAAGTCTTATGGTAATAATCTTTGGTCCAAGAAGTGATAATTACTTTCTTTTAATCCATGATAATGGACGATTTCCTTTGTCTTCTTCTTCCTCTCTTGACAGCCACACAGATCAAATGTGAGTGCGTTGTTTGTAATCCTGTTACCTATAATATTGGAAAATTTATTTCAAAATTTGGTTTAATTCGTAAAAGAACCACTTCTGCCTCCTGTTTTATTTGTATGAAGTAAATGCTTTTGGCCACTAAGTTTCAGTTGGAAGCGACTTGCTTAGAGATGCAACGATCGAGCTCCAAAAGCGTTCAATTTTTAGTTCTTTACCATTTGAAAATCGAGCTTGCATCTTTTCCGGAAAGCCGATTAACTCTTTCCAAAGTAATTTTCCTTGTGTGGATTCTAACTACGCACATGATTATGCGTCACAAGGCAGGCCATCATCCAGTAATGATCCTTTTGACCAGGATGTAATTTTCATTCTTTTCCTGGCGGTAAAAATATCAACGTCTGACTTTATGAAGAAACAAAAAGTCCTGGTTGCAATGTTAAATTTTTTTATTATTTCCTAGTGACGCGTTCCACCTTTGTCCAAGCATCTTGGGATTGGCCTACGGTAGAAATACAGAACTTCATGACAGTGGCGTGACACCAATTGGTATTGCAGCCGCCCTGTATACTCTTTTGTTTTCCCGTTATGGCAAAGTACTTTTAACATAGTTTACTTTTTAATTTTTATTCACCCTGATTGGACTAGCAATTAATCTAAGCAATTTATCAACCATTTTTAGAACATCCGTCATGTATAATTAATGTCGTGACAAGATTTAGCAGTTGAACACCATTGCAGCTCACAGCCTGCAGGCGCCATATGCCGAGAGGTGCGTGCATTAGTCTTGGCGCCTTGCATTATTTCATATCCATTGCGATGCGTGCAGCCACAATATGCACTACACCTTCGCCATGTTTAATATATGCCTGAGTCCGTTTGGTTTGCTTTGGACTGCGCCATTTCCTGCAATAAGTTAATCGGCCGTTTCCTTCCTATTTCTAGTGTGGGTTGTCGATTTAGGGAGAAAGCAGGTTACAATCTTTTTTAAAAAGTACCTTTCCTTCATTTTCTGTTTTATTCTACTTTACAGGCCGTGTCGCAGTGTTTTTAAATCTTTGACAGGATGTATTTTGTGCTGCCTGCCTTTTTGGCCGAGTGGTTCTAGGCGCTTCAGTCTGGAACCGCGAGATCCTACGGTCGCAGATTCGAATCCTGCCTCGGGCATGGGTGTGTGTGATGTCCTTAGATTAGTTAGGTTTAAGTAGTTCCAAGTTCTAGGGGGCTGATGACCTCAGAACTTAAGTCCCGTACTGCACAGGACCATTTTGTATTATGTGCTGTATCTCCTGTACCCATCTCTACCAGATATCAGAAAGTTCCTTTGGTTTCCTTGGTTATGCAGTCTCAATAAATAGGGTTAGCCTCTATTAGTAGTGATACGCCCTGCTAAACCCACAGGACAGGACAAGTAGTAGGAATTGTGGAAGGGGGCCTGAATGAGCGGCTGTCAGCTACATTCCAAACATAACACTTTATTTAGTCGTCCAAACATTACAGCGCAACTTCTAAGCTTGACTATCGACAGAAAATGTCTTTAATTCTAAAACGGCTGAAGGCCCAAGAATTACAGAAGGCACTTAGGCTTTAACCTTAAATATTATTGACGGGCCAAGCGATGTAAGACTTGACTAGTCAGATAGATTAAGTTTTTTAAATGCGGATGAAGGCCGATAAATTTAAAACAACATAACTACAATAACCTATCAATAGGCAGAAGGCCCAAGCTTTATGACCCATAAGAAGCCTTACTCTAAAATGGGTGAAGGTCTTTGTTTTAAAAAAACTGCAACCAATTTTCCAAGGCAAAGGATCCAAAGCTTTTAACCTTAAATAGTATTTAAGCCCAAAAGATGTAAGATTTGATAAGTAAGAATCCAAAATCTTAAAGCGGCTGTAGGCCCATCATTTTAAGAACAATACAACTACGATAAATTTTCAACACGCAGACGGCCAACAGCTTTATCTTGAATGAATGTAATACTTGATAAATAAGAACTTTAAAACTTAAAGTAGCTGGGGGCCCATGCTTTTAAAAAACAATACAACTACAATACTTGATACGCAGAATCCTTACAACTTAAAGTGGCTGAAGGCCAATGCTTTTAAAAACAATACACTACAATAAATTTTCAACAGGCGGAAATCCCACAGCTTTATCTTCCAAAAGGTAATACTTGATAAGTAATATCCTTAAAACTTACAGCAGTTGAAGGCCGATGCTTTTAAAAACAATACACGACAATGAATTTTCAACAGGCAGGAAGTCCACAGCTTTGTCTTCCAAAAGGTAATACTTGATAAGTAAGATCCTTAAATCTTAAAGCGGCTGAAGGCCGATGCTTTAAAACAATACAATTAATTTTCAATAGGCAGAAGGCCTAAGCTTTATCTTCAGACAGTGTCAGAGTTGCCCAATTTAGAAAAACTTACTTTTAAAATGGCTGAAGGCCTTTGATTTTAAAAACACAATTACAAGCATACAAATTCCAACGATCGGCTATGAGCCATTAAAAATACACAATTAACCGCCAACAATAAAGGTAGTATAGGCAACGGCGCTCAGAAGTTTCCAGGGGGCTCGGTCTGCCCTTGAAATCTAACGTTCGCTTAGGTGAGACAAGAAGTCGGCCAACTATACTCGATCCGGCGGCAACACATCAAAGAGACAGTCAAGGACCCACCGACAAGACGACTTGCTAACCACCGACCAGAATAGAGGAATTCCAAAGCCAAAACGTTACAGACACAGCCGCCCACAACCAAAAATACATAAAGCTGTCAAAAACTACCCACCATATTGGACAGCGACACCAGGTGAAGAAAGAAGACTGCCTGAATTTATGTCAGCGACCAGGGCAGGTAACCGGAACACTAACGGCCACAAGGCAGAAAATTCCACTGGTACACCGGAATTTCAAACCGACAAGTATAGTTAACTCCACCACACAGCGGCTAAATCTTCATCAACTCGAATACTCGCTGTTGCTCCCATGAATACCGCCAACAGCGAACCACCATCCAAGAGGGTAACGTGAACAGACGTGGCTTCGGTAATTAAATCATCACTCAATTTCCATGTCCTGCGTCGGTGTGCCACGAACCTTGCAGCACTCGGAACAGCCGCCACACGCTCCGACACTGTATAGAGACCGCCAGCGGGCCCAGACGACTGCGCTGCGCAGAAACTTGCTTGCTGATCCGTTCCAACCGAACGACTGACTGCCAGTACGCCGACAACATTTAAAACAAGTTGTCAGTGGAAATGATGCCGGCTACACACACAGTTTGACAAACGCTTGCACGAAGACTTGAATGACATTCAGCAGTGGATGTGCAATCACGAAGGCAAATTGGGAGTCGATAAACCCACACAGCCAACCTACAAGCGATCGGCGAGCCAATTCACGTCGTCTAGTAGGACGACCGACCGACGATCCATAATCCCCAGCTCAAGTTATGCATGGCGGCAACAGTCGGGCGAGCCATGGACATCCAATCCTCACTGCTGCTCCAACCCAACTTAACTAGTGCCGCGATCCAACTCCATGACTGTCAGGTCCGAACTGCCCTCCTGGCACGTTCCAACTAACTCCACTACAGACAACAACTGGGAAGCAATAGCAGTGCAGCAAAGATAACGTATGAGGGCTATATCTGTAGGCGTTGCTGCTGCTACTGAGAAGCAGACAAGCAGACAAAGCAGCAACTCAGTGACAACAGAAACTGAAACTAACATAACGAGGTGGCAACACGAAAAAACCAGGATGTAAAATATGAGATGGCACGAGCGCAAGCCACGCATGGCTCATCAAGATTCTGCATTTCTTCCGTACGCCAAAGATGAAAAGCATCATTGGAAAGCAATAAGAAAATTTAACACTATGACCAAGACTGCTTGTTTCTTAATATCACACAAAGTGACTGCTGTACCAAAGCCGTGATTAAATGGAAGAAATCTGACTTCGTTAAATGTGTAGGGCCCAGGGGTGAGGAAGCGGAATGGCGCGCTGGTGGGGCTCGGTAACAGAGTGGTCGTCGAGAAAATCACTTTATTAATCTTCGGTTACACGTTTCGTCGTTGTCCGTGTGATGCACGCATGCCGCACTCTGGTGCAGCAGGCCGCGGACGTGTGGTTTCCTCCCCAGTTGGATGGAATTCGCGTTGGCGCCCTGTGTTGTAGACAACAGAACAGGTGTCAGGGTCCCTACCTGAGTGGTCAGAACTCCATGGTGCGGTTCCTGGCGGGATCGGAAATTTTCTCTGGCCGCGGACTGGCTTCAGTGTAAACTTCATCATTGTTTCATCCTCATCGACGCGCAAGTACGGAAATGACGTCAACTGAAGAGAATGGCGTCAGGCGCCCGATCTACCATACGGGAGGCCCTAACCACATGGCATATTTCACTTCATCAGACCAGATAGCGGCCAGCGGTCAGTCAGTAGACCTACGCCCTGACGTCAGCGGCGCCATCTGTTGGTGAACGACCACACACAGGTGACTTGTATCTTCTCTCGTGGCAAGGACACTCTCGGGACAAGACTCGCTGCCTCCTGGCAGAAGTCTGGTGGCGGCAGATGCAGGTTGCAGATCTGCAGCGCTAGGGCATCAAGTCCCACCAGGTGGACTTAGTTCGAGAGGCAGTCTCCCAACCTGGTCTCGAACCTATGGCTCATCTGGTGGAACCCCGTCGTCTCTTCCTTTTACGCAGATCTGGCGTCGTTGTACTGCCACTAGGACCCAACCCAATCTGTCCCAAAATTCACAGTTATCTACATTGCTGTGAGGCGCTTTTGTTGCACTGTTACCTGGCACCTGGTCGAATAGCTCTTAACATAGTTCTTGCTCTGGTGTGGTGACACCATTCTGCCCATTCTGAAACACTGCGCATTGCGTATTTCGCAGAGCACGTCTAGCCCATCTTGCGATCCTCTACGTACCTGTTGCTATAACCTATATGTCGCCACACTGCACTTAACAGCCTGCGGTAGCTAACACAATGGTCCACAGCAGCAAATTTGATGATCCGGTGACTGATAATACGGAAGGTTCAGCTAGCAAAATGGAATCGCAAGCTGAAGATAACGAGTTTGTGAAACTGTATAAAAGAATGGAAACAATGACGAAATGGAATTCAAAGGGAAATCTCGATAGATCACCAAAACTTTAAGTCTTCAGTCAGATCAGAACGCCTGTAAGTCCATACTTGAGAACAATCAGTCCGACCAGAGAGACTTTCAGTCCAAATTTGATGATGCTCGGTCCAAACTGAACGCCATTCCTGAAGCTATAAAGAAATTGACAGACGACGTTGGAAGATACAATTGGAACAAACCAGTTTTGAAGAACCTGCTCAGCAGCTAACAGAACTAGTGAGTAACTTTGCCACTGAACAGGACGAGTAATTAAAAGTACAATTTTATGTACGGAGTCAGTGTTCTTCATATGATTTTGCGAGATGGATATCTTGATAAGACGCAGAGATTAACGAAAAGTTGGAGTCTGAATGGAAAGTTTCCATACAACATGTTATCACTGGAGCGTTATCAGTACGAGATGCTTCAGATCTAATTCAATCCGAATGTGTCCAATTAAAACTGTACTAACAAGCGGACAGTACTTCACGACATGTCGAAACCTGCCCTAAAGAGAACACCGAAAGAAACAGTGTCAAAATTTTAGCAGCCAACTTACACTGCAAGTGTACAAGAAAATGTTGAAAACTGCCAGGCGGATGGAGCTGTAGCAGGCATTACATGCGCAACATGTCAGGAACATATCCTTGGTTGTCGGTACATCAGCAATCAGATAACGCGTCAAATGCTATCGTAATTCGTAAAATGAATTTAAGTTTCCCTTGATGGTTTGTCTGGCACAATTGTTAACAGTCACTATTCTCCCGAATTAGCAACACGCTGAATATCTATAATAATTAGCAGTTGCCTTTTCTGTATCACGAAGTGTGAGCAGCGGAGATAACGCTGATTTTTTTTTTCTTTGTAAGTATGATTGCCAATAGCCTGTGTCTTCTGCAGGTTGGAGACTTCCACAGTAATGTGAAATCCATGTAAGGTTTCCAAACTCGCGGACATGAAATACGAAGAACGTGATAAGCAATCGAAATCACCGACTTCTCCTGAAGACGTACGTATATACTATATGCTACTTATTAGTTAATTTTTGGGACATTTCCTCCAAACATGTCGACATTTCGTTGGAAAGTCGAGAAACATTATAAGAAACAGTAAAAATATTTGATAACTCAGTGAAGTTTGGTGTGACGAAGAAAAGATTGTACACTTTTTGCTTAAGCGAATTAGGGAGAGAAAGCTTAAAATTAATCAGTGTTCAAAGCCACTTTCGTTTTCTGACATCTGAACGTGAATTGTATCATTAGAGGTAACATTTACACCAGGTGCGAAATATGCACCAAAATGAAACTCATAAAAGTGTGAAACATAAATAACTTGAAAGACTACCACCTTTAGTGAGATGTACCAGACTGGGTCCTCTGAATTGGAAGTCAGATGAACATTAGTATTTTCCAGGCTTCTTCGACGTAATTGAACAAATACAGGAAATAATACGGAGAAGCAAGTCACACATTTATGAAATTTACTTCAGGTAAACACGTAGAGTAGACGTCATTAATACGTAAAACTATAGAAGAATTCGTATCTGACGTGAAGAAGAAGCTTCTTACTGTGTAAAAAGCCTATCAGTGAGGTTCTAAGCAAGAATGGCGTGCAAACCACACTTCATCAATACGAGCGAAAAAGACAGAGTCGTCTGTGAAATCGAAGAAGGCTCTCACAAATTCGTATACAACAGTTTCAATGAAAAGTATCAGTTGGTTACTGTTTTCTCAGCTTTATATCTGTCTTCAGGAACCTCAATGCAAATGAACACCAAAAATTTAACAAAAAGGCTTTTAATGGCAAAAATCTTGCAATCGATATAGTACAATCTGGAAAAATAGAGAAAGAGAAACATTTTCACTATTACGTAAGAAACGTCTCCTTACCAGTTGCAGAAAATCATTCATCGCTTTTGTAGGATTCTTGGCCTACACATAATGACCTTCTGCCCTTAGGACAATGAAAAGAGTGTTTACATATTACGGATTCCATCTGGAACCAGTATTGTGCTTCAGACTCTTTATAAAGAATTTTTCCGACAGTGCAAAGCAGTTTTCAGAAAAATGTCAGAAAATATAATTTCCGTTAGATGTTTGTCATTTAGGATTTATCAATGGGACAGTATTTTTAAACTTCAGTCATTCGTGGATTGCCAGTTTGCATTACCACGTTTTATGAATTTGATGAAGTACGCCTGTTTCGCTACGCAATATGCGGAATAAGGCCATGATCATTTGTTACTCCAGTCCTGTTTTGCCTAAATGAAACTAGTAATTAATGTGAAGTGCCTGACTGTATTAATTATTCTTTTATCAGTTGTGCCTCGTGTAATGCAAATGTTGGATTTCGTCATCAATAAGCACTTGGTATTTTTTGTGAAGACAGCAGAGAATAAACAAGGAAATCTCTCACTGTAGCACACATTATTAAGAAATTATCAAAAGATCTGTGCAATAGGAATAGTTACAAAAAATGTAATGTCAATAAATTAAAGCCCTGACTAATGGAAGCTGTCTGTGATGTGTATCGTGCACTGCTTTGAGTTTCTTTCCTCTGCTACTCACTTGTGTGAGAATTACATCTGCAACGCTTTAACTGACAATATGAACTGCAAGTTATCAGGAAAATTAATGGTTTTAGACATTTTTGGTATGGTTAAAGTACTTAAAACTCACGTGTGTGCAGTTTCGAATTCGACCTATGTGTCACTACATTCTGTTGTCATAACTGCGTTTGTTTGTTCCACGATCGCTACACGCCGTAATGATCTCTTGTCACAGCTACATCTGCTTATTGACCGATTCGTGAACTAAGCAGGAAGGACTGTGCAAACCGCTGCTGTAAGCGGTTCTTCATGCGTCAAAAATGAGTAACTTTAACATGCTTTAGACAGATACTTGCAGTGGGCTTTTGCAGCTAAAATTTTGATAGTGCATTTCTGTTGCTGTATTGCTGTATTCTTGCTCCCCTCGGGGGCTAGTATTCCTTCGCTGAGTACGTCTTGGCCAGCACGGGGTTTCTGAGCTGGTGACTGGTAAGTGCCACAAGCTCCCTGTCACCATTAGTACTGGGCATGCTTCAGCTTCGGCAGTGGACCGTTGTGTGTCACAGGGAACGGGGATCTTGGGTTGATCGCCCGGACCGCGAGAATGGTAAAACCCTCCATAAAAAAGAACCCCAGTTTCAAAGTGTGCTTCGCGCTGATGAGATGCATGGCTGTTGACGTGGAACAGTCGTTAGCGGACAACCTCTGCGGAACCTGCCATACCTCAGTTGTATAAGGCTTACCAAGGCACGAGGGCTTTTATCTAGGTGGACTTTTAGTTCCCTAGCTGCTGGTGGGACCGAGATGGGTTCTTCGAAGTTTCATTTTCCACCTCCCAGCGGGATCTGTGGACCACTGATAGGTAACAACACTTAATCAAATAAGAGGGCTCGGGTATACAGTCCTCTTTGTCATTTGTAGCAGAACGCGTGCTGTTTCTCAGAATGTGTTTCTAATAGTTAAGAGAAAAGAGGTCAGTTTGGAAGAGATTTCATCATTTTATATACGAGAAGGACTGGAGGGCACTGAAGGAACATCAAATTCTGTCAAGCGCTTGCGAAATGGGACCCTGTAGGTTGAAAGTCCAGTTGCCAACAAATGTAGAACCTTGAAAACGCTCAATGCCTTTGTAAGTACTCAATAGAAACTCAACTGCACAACACCTTCAACTACAGCAAAGGTGTGGTGACATGCAGAAGTCTGGTTGATTCCACGAAAGGAACTGAAAGCTGAATGGTCCCAGGAAGGCACTGTTGACGTTTAGAACATTATGAAAACAGTCTAAGGCTGGCAGTCTAGTAAAATCAGACTCGTTTGTACTGACGTTCAGCGCCACGGATCTCTCAGAGCACGTTAAGGCTAGCTTCCTTCATCTTAGCGTAAGATCTTATTTCCTTAACCCAATGCGTTGTTTTAAGTACCAGCGCTTTGGGCACACTGCTTGTGACGAATGTGGGTAGACCACCGATGAAGAAGTTGGCTGTCCACTTCTTGTGAAATGTGTCAACTGCTCGGGGATCACACTGTCTGGAGTAAGGACTGCAGTATCTTTCTTGTTGAAATGAAAGCACAGGAAATAAAAACAACTAAACGTATCTCATATGGAGAGGCCAAAAAGCTCTATGAGGTCGTGCATCCCGCAACGCTCGCCACCTCCTTTGCATCTGTTACTAAACAGTCAGTCTCTAGAATCGATGCTGCAACACAAACGGAGGCTGCCAGTGTCAGCTCTAGTACCTGCAAGTACACTTGTTCTGCCTCAGTTATTTAGAAGCACATACTTCCACCTGTGACTAGGCTGTTGGTGCAGAGCTCCTTGCCCCTCTGAAGGTTAAGCCTGGTCCACCATCCAGTTCTGGTGCTACTACTGCAACCACTGTTTTGGACCCAAAGCCCACTCGGGGTAAAAAGTGCAAGACAAAGCGTCAGCCTATAACAGAGACAAGAAGTCAATTGTCCGATGATGTCAACCTTGTCCTCCCTTATATATCTCTCGATTCTTCATCAGAGCAAATATAAACTGATGACTGACATCTCGCCCCAAAGCTCAGCCGCCTCATAGGGCAGGTTCCCTTTCCAGGTGGGAAGACAAAGTGCAGCCCCTGTCATAGTTGGCTCCCATCCTTCAGTGGAACGTTAATGGGTTCAGGGGCCTTGTGAAGGAACTGAGGCTCTTATCACAGATACGCCCAGTGTATATCTGTTTGCAGGAAACGCTTTTTAAGCATTTGATGCCACTGTCCTACAGGGCTGTACAGTCTTTTGCAAGCACTACCTGACTGGGGAGAGGGCAAAAGGAGGTGTTGGTTTGTTTGTAAATAACGCACACCACTCCTCTGCTCTCACCCTGGCTACTGACCTGCAAGCAGTTTCTGTTGAAATTCACATGTGTCGGAGGATCACAGTTTGTTCACTGTATTTACCTCCTTCTGATACAGTAGACTCTGACGCACTCACAGATCTTTCTCCTCTTGGGATGCTCACCATGTCTTGTGGAGCTCGACCACCACTTGCCCTATTGGTTGCGTTTTGGCAGCCCTCATAATATCCAAGAGCTGTGCATTATAAACACTGGTACTCATTTCTGTGCTACAGGTGGGTCATTCTTGCGCATTGACGTCTCTCTCTGCTCTCAAATCCTTCCAGACACTGTTCAGTGGCAAGTCATTGATGACCTTCATTCCAGTGACCACTTTCCACTCCCCATTCACTTTCTGGATGGAGCACCACCTGAAGAGAAGTCACCAAAATGGATGATCAGCGTGGTAAACTGGATTCTGTTCAGCCAGCTGGCTGTGTTTGCACACAGCGACAGTATCAAAGAATGGGTGGACCGTATCACATGAGTGATCCATCATGCGACTGACTTATCAATCCCCAAGTCTTCTGGTCATCTTAGGAGGTGACATATTCCTTGGTGGACAGACGAGTGCCGTTCAGCAATCTGGGAGAGGCGTTAGGCTCTTCGATGTTTTAAATGCTGACCGGCAGCAGACAACCTCTGGGTCTTCAAAGTCGCAAGGGCCAATGCTTCACACATCACTAAGGAGAGTAAGGAAAGATCATGGCAAGCATTTCTGGCCTCCATCAACCGTTCTCAACCGTTCCACTTCTTCTACAAAAGTACGGTAAGTCATCCAGATGATTAAGACTTCCAGAGGATTTACAGTAAACACACTCGCTACCAATAGCAGCAATACTGAAACAGGGGAATCTGCAAACCTGGAGGCATCACTCAGATGCTCGCCGAGCATTTTGCAAAAACTACTGCCAATGACAGGCAGGATCCGACTTTTCGTCACTATCATGCGACTGTAGAGAGGGGAGAATTGGTCTTCAGATCCAACAATTCTGAAACTTACAACTACCCTTACTCCATGTGAGAACTGGAATCGGCTCTGTCTGAGGCTCGTGATACTGCACCTGGTCACGACTGCATGTTTTGACATTTGCCAATGGCATCAGAGGATATCCTCCTCGAATGCTCTAGTCCCATATGGCAGGTAGGTAACTTCCCCAAATGACGGAAAGAGTGCCGGCCGAAGTGGCCGTGCGGTTCTTGGCGCTGCAGTCTGGAACCGAGCGACCGCTACGGTCGCAGGTTCGAATCCTGCCTCGAGCATGTATGTGTGTGATGTCCTTAGGTTGGTTAGGTTTAATTAGTTCTAAGTTCTAGGCGACTGATGACATCCGAAGTTAAGTCGCATAGTGCCCAGAGCCATTTGAACCATTTTTGAAGGAAAGATGCACTTTTGATAACTCTCCTGAAATCAGGAAAGGACATCAGGAAAGGACCGAACATGTCCCAGTAGTTATCGGAGTATTGCCGTAACGATCTGTGTAGGAAAGACCCTGGAACGAATGGTTAACCGTAGTCTGGTCTGGTCGTTAAAGACCAGGCAACTCCTTAGCTCCACTCAGTGTGGATTCAGAATACTTCTGTCCGCTGTCGACAACCTGACTCTACTTGAGGCGGCTATTCAGCAGACTTTTGTATGTAAACTTCACTGTATCGGCATCTTATTCGACATCAGTAAGGCGTACAATAGTACCTGGAGACAATGTATTCTGGGACAACTGCATCAGTGGGGCTTTCGAGGCCACGTCCCTATCTTCATATGGTCTTTTCTGTCTAAGAGGTGTTTTAGGACCCGAGTTGGTGACTCGCTGTCATATCGTTTTGAGCAGGTGAGAGGTCTCCCTCAGGGCAGTTTTTTAAGTGTTGCCCTCTTTGCCATAGCCATAAACAGTACCACGTCTAAGGTAAGGAGTCCTGTACAGCGCTCATTATTTGTGGATGGGCTTGCTGTTTTCTGTTTCTCCTCCAGTGCTGCAACAGTGAGCCTTCAGTTTCAGCTTACATTGCTCAGGTTAGAGGAGTGGGCTGTAAAAATAGGTTTTCAGTTATCTGCAGGTAAGTTTGGGTGTGTTCATTTTAATAGTTCTCGTCATATTTTTAATTTGCCTGACTTGCATATGAGGGACACCATTCTACATTTTAGAGACTCAGTGAGGTTCCTGGGCTTCATTTTTGGCTCAGAACTGTCATTGTTGCCACACCTGAGAGTTTTGAAAGTCAGAACCCTAAAGGTACTGAACATCATCAAGTGCCTTATCTAAATGTCTTGGAGAACGGACAGGGCACGTCTGCGCCAGTTTTGCAGGTCTTTAGGGCTTTCGAGCGTTCGCAGCTGCACTATGGGTGCATAGTGTATGGATCATAGGGGCCTCCTTATTTGGAGATGATTGACGACGTTCGACATGAGAGGATTCGGCTGGCCTGAATGCTTATAGGACCAGTCTCTTCGCTGAGGCTGGGGATCCGCCACTCACCATCCGGCGGCAGCTCCTCACGATGCGTTTCTGCAAGGCATCATCAGTGGCAGGTTGCGTGGACAATTTCTTACATATTACGCTCCTGTTGCATGTTTGGTGTTGTTCTTTTTCTTATGAACGCCAATTTGCGGTTTTTTCCACATTCCACAGCACTATGCACTGAACGCTTGTTTTAATGCCTTGCAGAAAATAAAGGCTAAACGCGTATGGCACTAAAATTGTGTTTTATTCAGTTGCTGTCAGACGGTCCATAAGTAAAAATTATTAATATACCGTAATATTACACGCAACTGAGGAAGACAGGACTATAAAAGTTGAAGATGACTAACGGTTTGTTTATGTCCTCCTGTGACTTCTTCGTATGTGTTAATAAGATTTTTTTTTTCAGAACAGCCTTAAATAGGACTTAGGTTACATGCTACTGATACATGTCTGCAACTGTTTAACGTGTATGACCTATCCTGAGGCGTGTAACTACTTACCACGTCATTGGCCAGGCGGTCCGAATAACTACCTCTCTACAAAGGGTCCTGCCTTCGACGACCGACGCATCCGTCCTACCTGCGGTCCAGTTCGCCTTATTTCAGTACCTAAAGTTATACGTCGACAATTACTATTCAAAATACAAAATTTTTAAAAAAGGAAGTAAACTGTTTTAACAGACTTGCTAACATGTGATTCTTTTCTTACTTGTTAACTACATTGAAACTGTTGTAATATAACGAACTTCAAATAATTTAAATATGTTACGTTGTATGAAATATGTTGAACATACTTATCTGTTTTATGCTCATGGATGAAATTTAAATTTCATAGTACCCAGTACCCGTCAGAATACCGTATAAATGTATGAACTTTGTCTAAAAACACCGTGTGCTTGTACTAACTGCCAAAAGAACTTCAAATTCGTTACATATGATGTAAATTCCAACCTTAAATGGAATGCACCCCCTGAACCATGTTATTTGTAGTTATGAACGACATCGAAGTCTGAAAGCCGTCTCTCGATTTTCCGGTGAACTTAGCCTGAACAGTGTCGGAGGGGAGGGGGGGGGAGGGGCAAATACGTTAAGAAGGATCCTCTCTCGGCTTTGCACGGTTCTTCTCCAAAGTACCCGGTACTGCGCAATATTTCATTTAATATTTCGATGTGACGTTTTTCGGTCAGTACAGCTCACCTCAGTTTTGCAGAATCACGTTGTCAGCGCCGTTTACCATTCGGTATTTATTCGTGGTACGAAGGACGTTCACAGGTTCAGTGGCTGTTTGCTCAAAAAGAGGCATTCTAACGATCTATAGTCACAAGCCCTCATTTTAAGTGGACGTGACTGCACTGTGCCCCCAGTAAGACAGTCCAAGGTGCGAAACGACTTATTGCTGATTTGATGGGGATCCATTTGAAAAGAAAATAGTACAGTAGTAGGGACAAATTCTGTCAAATATAGTTCAGTTCCTCAGTCTCACTGACATTAAACAAAACGAGAGATATGAAAAATTCATTATGGCGTAGAATGAGTTACATTGATACTTATCTAAAAGCTTTGAGGAAAATGCGTCTTTATCTGTTTTCGAGCTGCTTTGGAGAAGGTCTGCCGCTTCAGCTGAAAGTGCCACAGTACATGTACAAATGGAACTGACTGATCTGCAGTGTACTTCCCATTTGAAAAGACAAATTCTTTAACGTTCAAACCGTCAAGGAGGTTTACATCATTTTACTCGAGGAGAGCTTCCACGTCACCATAGTGAAACTGCAATCGTGGTAAATATTTCGATGAATCTATGAGTGTGAAAGACGATTCTTCGGGTATGAAACTAAGTAACTCAAGATAACGTGGCAATTTGAATCCAAAATCCGTGAAATTGTCTATGTCTCTTCTTACGTCCACCGTTTGTACCATATAAAATTTGTAATAAGTTTTCAGTGCACCAAAAATAATTAAATAATACTGAACATTTATTTTGTTTGTAATCTGTTTTGTTGAGAAGTGTAAAATATAGAACCCAGTCACGTGCAGTGCGGCTGAACTGCCATTTAAATGAAGGGTGTTCGCAGTTTCCTCCTCTCCCTCCTCCTCACACTCAGCCAGCGTGCCGTGCAGGTAGGGGAAATGTGCAGTGAGGCAGATTGCTATGGCACTCATGGCAGGGCACAGCTCGCAACTCGAATTCTTGGCCCCCCTGATTATATACTCTTTTACAATGAAATGAATACCCTTAGCTGTATACAGACGTTGATATGTCAACGGGGACAGTTGAAAATATGTGCCCCGACCGGGACTCAAACCCGGGATCTCCTGCTTACATGGCAACACTCAATCCATCTGAGCCACCGTGGACACATAGGGTAGTGCTACTGCAGGATCTCGGGCACGCCTCCCGTGAAGCCCACATTCGCAACTTATTGTCCTGCACTATATTCATGGTGTCCCTGACCATCATACTTATTACTCGCGGCTTTAACGCTGATTCCCGTAAGAGTTTTGGCACTGTTTGTGCATCCGCACAGAAGAAGATTATATATATATATATATATATATATATATATATATATACTCCTGGAAATGGAAAAAAGAACACATTGACACCGGTGTGTCAGACCCACCATACTTGCTCCGGACACTGCGAGAGGGCTGTACAAGCAATGATCACATGCACGGCACAGCGGACACACCAGGAACCGCGGTGTTGGCCGTCGAATGGCGCTAGCTGCGCAGCATTTGTGCACCGCCGCCGTCAGTGTCAGCCAGTATGCCGTGGCATACGGAGCTCCATCGCAGTCTTTAACACTGGTAGCATGCCGCGACAGCGTGGACGTGAACCGTATGTGCAGTTGACGGACTTTGAGCGAGGGCGTATAGTGGGCATGCGGGAGGCCGGGTGGACGTACCGCCGAATTGCTCAACACGTGGGGCGTGAGGTCTCCACAGTACATCGATGTTGTTGCCAGTGGTCGGTGGAAGGTGCACGTGCCCGTCGACCTGGGACCGGACCGCAGCGACGCACGGATGCACGCCAAGACCGTAGGATCCTACGCAGTGCCGTAGGGGACCGCACCGCCACTTCCCAGCAAATTAGGGACCCTGTTGCTCCTGGAGTATCGGCGAGGACCATTCGCAACCGTCTCCATGAAGCTGGGCTACGGTCCCGCACACCGTTAGGCCGTCTTCCGCTCACGCCCCAACATCGTGCAGCCCGCCTCCAGTGGTGTCGCGACAGGCGTGAATGGAGGGACGAATGGAGACGTGTCGTCTTCAGCGATGAGAGGCGCTTCTGCCTTGGTGCCAATGATGGTCGTATGCGTGTTTGGCGCCGTGCAGGTGAGCGTCACAATCAGGACTGCATACGACCGAGGCACACAGGGCCAACACCCGGCATCATGGTGTGGGGAGCGATCTCTTACACTGGCCGTACACCACTGGTGATCGTCGAGGGGACACTGAATAGTGCACGGTACATGGATAATAACAGGGATAGTAGTGAACAGCATCAGTGCCACATAAGATAATATGAAGAGGATTTCCACCACCAGCAATGGCATTTTTTTTTTTTTTTTGGTCATCAGTCTACTGACTGGCTTGATGCGGCCCGCCACGAATTCCTTTCCTGTGCTAACCTCTTCATCTCAGAGTAGCACTTGCAACCTAGCAGATGTTCTATCATCCTGTCCCTTCTCCTTATCAGTGTTTTCCACATATTCCTTTCCTCTCCGATTCTGCGTAGAACCTCCTCATTCCTTACCTTATCAGTTCACCTAATTTTCAACATTCGTCTGTAGCACCACATCTCAAATGCTTCGATTCTCTTCTGTTCCGGTTTCCCCACAGTCCATGTTTCACTACCATACAATGCTGTACTCCAGACGTACATCCTCAGAAATTTCTTCCTCAAATTAAGGCCGGTATTTGATATCAGTAGACTTCTCTTGGCCAGAAATGCCTTTTTTGCCATAGCGAGTCTGCTTTTGATGTCCTCCTTGCTCCGTCCGTCATTGGTTATTTTACTGCCTAGGTAGCAGAATTCCTTAACTTCATTGACTTCGTGACCATCAATCCTGATGTTAAGTTTCTCGCTGTTCTCATTTCTACTACTTCTCATTACCTTCGTCTTTCTCCGATTTACTCTCAAACCATTCTGTGAACTCATTAGACTGTTCATTCCGTTCAGCAGATCATTTAATTCTTCTTCACTTTCACTCAGGATAGCAAAGTCATCAGCGAAGAGTATCATTGATATCCTTTCACCTTGTATTTTAATTCCACTCATGAACCTTTATTTTATCTCCATCATTGCTTCCTCGATGTACAGATTGAAGAGTAGGGGCAAAAGGCTACCGCCTTGTCTTACACCCTTCTTAATACGAGCACTTCGTTCTTGATCGTCCACTCTTATTTTTCCCTCTTGGTTGTTGTACATATAGCAGTGGCATAGCACCCATGAAAGAGCCTGCGAAAATCAATGTGGGCCATCTCCGATAGATGAGAATGGCAGGGCTGTGTCGAGAAACGTTGTGTCAGGGCTGCCTGACTGAGGGAGTGGGAAAGACAAGAGTAGCCTTCACGTTAGATGTTGGCATTGATTCCAGGTCCGAGGATGGCAACGGGTCAATATCGCTATGTGTATCATTCCCCGATCCAATTTGTCAAAGAGCTGGAGGTTGTGGGGCATAGTGAGGATGAAATAAAAAACCAGATATCAGAGTCCCTACGGCCAACATTAGACTGAAGTGACCAGAGTCATGGGATGCCTTCTAATATCGTGCCCGATGTCCTTTCCCGGGCGTGGTGCAGCAGCTCAACATGTCATGGTCTAAACAAGTCGTTGGCCGTCCCCGGCAGAAATACTGAACCACGCTGCCTTTATAGCCACCCATAATTGCGAATTTATTACCAGTGCAGATTTTGTGCACGAAATGACCTCTCGATTAAATGGTTCAAATGGCTCTGAGCACTATGGGACTCGACTGCTGTGGTTATCAGTCCCCTAGAACTTAGAACCACTTAAACCTAACTAACCTAAGGACATCACACACATCCATGCCCGAGGCAGGATTCGAACCTGCGACCGTAGCAGTCGCACGGTTCCGGACTGCGCGCCTAGAACCGCGAGACCTCTCGATTATATCCAATAAATGTTCGATGAGATTCATCTCGAACGACTTCAGTGGCCGAGTTGTCCATACTGTTCTCAAACCAATCGTGAACAGCGATCATGCAGTTTCACGTCGCACCGGCATTCCGTATACTACTGTTTGTTTGGCACTTAGGCGTACCCTCCGATGCTATCCGTACAAAATATATCGGCATCATGAACTGTTACCTGGCGATTTAGTGAAGCGGAGGGCATTTGCGGTGTGGGCGTTTCAAAGGATGGCGAAAGATGAAGATTGGTTGAGTAACGTGTTGTGGACCGACGAAGCTCATTTCATGCTCCGAGGGTCTGCCAACGCCGACAACTGCAGAATTTGGGCTACCGAAAATCCTAGAACTGTCGTGGAAACTTCATTGCACGACGAGAAAGTCATGGTATGGGTTGGAATTACCACATCTACCTTTATCGGGCCTTTTTCTCCGAGGAAATGCGTGATTCTGGTTCTGTAACTACTACCGTGACAGGTGAGAGGTACGCCGATATGTTACAGAATCGCATCATCCCCAGCCTGGCTGATAAACACTTGCTGGAACGTACGATGTTTATGCAGGATGGCGTTCCACCCCATATTGCTAGAAGCGTGAAAGATCTCTTGCGCGCGTCGTTTGGTGATGATAGTGTGCTCAGCCGCCACCTTCGTCATGCTTGGCCTCCCAGGTCCCCAGACCTCAGTCCGTGCGATTATTGGCTTTGGGGTTACCTGAAGTCGCAAGTGTATCGTAATCGACCGACATCTCTAGGGACGCTGAAAGACAACATCCAACGCCAATGCCTCACCATAACTCCCGACTTGCTTTACAGTGCTGTTCATAACATTATTCCTCGACTACAGCTATTGTTGAGGAATGATGGTGGACATATTGAGCAGTTCCTGTAAAGAGCATCATCTTTGCTTTGTCTTACTTTGTTATGCTAATTATTGCTATTCTGATCAGATGAAGCGCTATCTGTCGGACATTTTTTGAAATTTTGTGTTGTTTTGGTTCTAATAAAAAAGCCATGTCATTCCAAGCATGTGTGTCAATTTGTACCTCTCTATCTACATTATTCCGTGATTTATTCAGTTTTCAAATTTATACTGACCTTTTGATCACCCGGTAGTTTCATTGAGTCAGTAAGTCCCACGTTTTAAAGTAACTCTTTTCAGAATTTTCTAGTCAAGTGTCTGATTATAGAAGTGCAAATTGTGCGGCTCTCGCAGCCGAGCGAAGCAGACGTGCGGTGTGTGCTCTCCGCTGTCAGAGAGGGCCCGCGCGCCTTGTTTACTTTCTTCGGCCGACACTAACGTGACGCCGTAGCGCTACAAGACCATGGCAAATCAATACAGAAGATCAACCTTGAAATTCACATTTCGGAACGACTTCAACCGACCAAAGGCGCTCGAAGTCGAACGCTTTTTAAAAGAGGAAGCCAAGATCCCGCTGCCGACATTGTCGGCATTCACTTTTCGATCGTCAGTAGCACGGTCTATGTAAAGCTCATAATGAAACTACATGCGACAAGGTGCTTCGTGAGATGAAACAAGAACTCCGCTTCTGCCACGCAGATGGCAATGTTGGCAACGTCGAGGTCGGCCACGCCGCAATGGGACTGCGGACTATACGCATATTCGAACTTCCTTTTGAACTCCCGGCGGCAGAAGTTGTAGCGGCGCTCCGCCCCTACGGCACGGTACACGAACACGTGGCTGAAAAATGAACCCAGTTTATGACGTATCCAGTACTCAATGGAGTACGCCGAGTGCGCATAGATCTCCAACGACACGTGCCATCCTATCTACAGATAGGAGGATGCCGGGCCATAGTTATTTATGACGGCCAGCCGAAGACGTGTTCCGGATGCGGCAAGGAAGGTCACCTTCGTTCCGAGTGCCTCCAGCGTCGGATCACACAACTCCCACCGAAGGACGTTGCACCACCAGCGACGAAGACTATTCTACCCGTGACTTACGCGGCGGCGCTCACGACGTTCTCCACACAACAGACACGGCCGACCGCTTCAGCGCTACAAGAATCACTTTCCACGGACAAAAACCTGGATGACCCGCCGACCTGGCCAGTGGTGGAAAATAGTACTACGACTCTGGAGCTACCGAACGCGACAGACATTGACGCCGGCAAGATGGCAATTGATTCCCTTATTGTACCGACCGAAGCATTTGTTTCGGCGGAGCGTGAGTCAGTGCCGTCTTCTGGCAATGAAGGCCATGTACGGAAGCAGCGATCACCGAAACGCCGAAAGCGCGGTCGTCGGACCGTGTCGGAACACAGCGCTTCGCATTCGGCCGGGGAAGAACAACTGACCACTCAAGAAGTCAGTCGCGAAGCTGAGGCTGTTTCCACTGACTCCAACCTTGCAGAACAGACAGAAAAACATGCAGCTTTCGACCATCAGCCCATTGACGGAAACAGTGAGCAGCGGGAAGGTACCAGTGCAGGCAGCGAAGTCGCCCGGTCCCTTACTATCAAACATTCCGAGGCTATAGAACATGAACAGACATCCACGCCCGCTTCGTGGGCCGAGGACGTCGAGACACAAGATCCCGATCCGCGGCCAGCTGAGGCGCCGCCGGATCATGCCGCATAAGCAGCACAAGGAGGACCGCGTTCGGCGGGGGGTGACATCACTTCCGATGTTCGCTTATTTCCAACTTCAACATGGATAACCTCGCCCAAACAACGCGTCGCCAGACTTACGGCCTGGCGACAATGAATATCAACATGATCAGTTCTCCTGTCAAGATCCAGCTTTTGAAAGAAACCATACGAGCCATGGGAGTTGACTTTGCTTTCCTACAAGAAGTGAAAACGACTGCACTCCCGCACTTTTACGGTTACGCCACACATGTGACGCCCGGTAGCCCTGCAGAAACCGGAGTGGCAATATTAGTGCGTGAAGGTATTGAAGTTACCGACGTCACTTTTCTTCCCTCCGCGCGAGGAATAGCATTTACGGCACTCAACACCCGATTCATTAATGTTTACGCGCCGTCGGGTACCACAAGACGTCACGACCGCGCCAGATTCTACTCCACAGATGTCGCTTCCCTTTTCCTTGGACGATACGACCACAGCGTCTTCGCCGGCGATTTTAATTGCGTACTTCACCCCAAGGACCAAGTCCCACATTACATGCCTTGTCCGGAACTGGGTGCGATGATCCAAGAACTTCACTTGTGCGACACGTGGGAAAAAGTCCACGGTAACCGCTCTGGCCACACTCATCTTACCAGTCATTCGGCCAGCCGACTTGACCGCATATGTCACAAGATCTCACACAAGGTGTGGTGGACGCCGAACTATGGCCTCAAGCCTATTCCGATCACAGTGCCTATATCTGCACTATACACCTACGCCCCCAACAAGTCTGGCGCAGCAATGGCTTTTGGAAGCTCAACGTAACTCATCTCCAGGACCTGGATTGCCGTCGGCAAGTTGCAGCAACGTGGACTGACTGTGAACGCCGCCACCCACGATACACAGGGACCCTGGAGTGGTGGCTCCTCTGTGCCAAACCAGCAATCCGTAGGACATTTATGCAATATGGCAAGGACGTGACTGCGTGGCATCGACAGACCCTCGATTTTTACTACGCGGCACTCAGGGACCTCGACGCCTTACCCCCTTCCCCGGAGAGACAACATGACCAAAGCAGAATCAAGGCTCACATACTATCATTGACGAAGCGCCGACTAGAAGGTGCAGTAGTCCGCTCGCGACGGCACGACCGAACGGTTGCAGAGGAACCCACTATGCACCACGTTGTGGCGGATAAGCGCCGACAACGCCAACATTTAATCACACAACTCAGGACACACGACGGTCGCTTATGTACGACCCAGGCAACCATAGTAAAGGCGGTGGAGGATCATTTTCGTCATCTTTACAAGGAAAGAACCGTCGATGACGAGGCCACTACTGAAGTGTTACAGCAGGTAACACGTACTATCGACGAGGCTACCGTGAATGCACTAACAGAGGAAATCTCACTCGAAGAAGTCGAAGACGCCGTGGACAAAGGTGCGGCCAATAAGTCTCCTGGACCTGATGGATTGCCCATCGAATTATACCGGACTTTCCGTGACATCATGATGCCTCGCTGGGTTATAATGTTCCGCGAACTTATGTCTCCAGACTGTGTTGTGCCGCCAGCGTTTGTAGAAGGTCTTCTCATACCGGTACACAAGCCAGGTGGAGGGCTATCGATTAACGACTATCGGCCGCTTACAATGCTGAACGCCGATTACAAGATTTTCACCAGGATTATGGCGAGCCGTATTAAGACGACTTTGCCGATGATCCTCGCTCCAGAACAGACGTCGCAGGGGGGAGAAGCCAACATACACATGGCCACCGGTGACTGCAGGGACTTAATAGCGATCGCGTCTGCGTGCCGTCTGAGAGCGGCGATCGTCTCCGTCGATTTCAATGGCGCCTTTGATAGAGTGCACCACAACTTCCTCCTACGAGTGATGGACTGTATGGGATTCCCCACGGGTCTCATCGACACCCTACGGCGTCTTTGGACCGCAGCCAGCTCACACGTCCAGGTCAATGGAAGGACGGTAGGACCAGTACCCATTAAGAGGTCTCTACGACAGGGTTGCCCCCTTTCTACCTACCTTTATGCAATCGCACTCGAGCCACTCCTAAGGGGCCTTAACGACCGCCTATCTGGCATCACGCTGCGGGACGTCACCTTTCGCTATAGGACATACGCTGACGACCTGCTACTGCTGGTTCGTTCCAATGACGAAGTTCGAAGCTTACTAACCTGGATTGAGCGATACGGACAGGTCACAGGCAGTCTTCTGAACATCAACAAGTCGGCGGCGTTGGATATTGGGCGTGGTCTCGGACCGGAAGCCCTCGCTCCTCTCCCACCAATCTGCGATATTTGGGAATCACGTTCAAGAAAGATGTACGTAAAACAGCTGCAGCAAACTACCGACGGTTATTACAGATCATACGCGCAATGGTGCGACAGAACTTGAATCAGCTACAACGTATTGAATACCTGAACCTCTACGTGGCATCAAAACTCAACCACGTGGCACGGGTCCTCCCACTACCGCTGCAGATAGGTCGCCGGCTTCAGGCGGCCTTCAGTTACTACGTTTCCGCAGGTCATATCTTTAAAGTACGATACGACACTCTTACCCTCCCAGTGCACAAAGGAGGGCTGGGATTGGTCAACGTCAGGGCGAGAGCAGCTGCCCTTTACATGAACAACATGAGGAAACGATGGAAAAGTCAATATACCTCTCTCACGGGTCGTTTACTACAGGTTCTGATGCCAGTCTCTAACGTACCGCCGGTGTCGGTAGCGCACGTCGCACCACAGCTCTCCCATGTGTCGACCTTTATTCTTGATTACAGCTATGTCAGCTCGAACTTCTCCGCCACACGTCCACCAAAGGCGAAAGATGTTTATACCAACCTTTGCGGGCTGTTCCCCAGAACGTGGTGGAAAACAAGTACCCTACGGTTCACTGGCCAAGAGTGTGGAAAACGATACACCACAACTTTCTGTCATCTACGGTGCGTTCGAAGTGGTATCAGATCGCCAACAAAAAATATGCCACACGACAGAGACTTCACACTATTGGACTGGCTGACTCCCCTTATTGCCCAGATTGTCACCTTTTGGATACCGATGAACACCGTTTTACTTGCGCATCATCGTCCGGAGTTTGGCGACTAAGAAGATATTGGCTTGTTACCTCCGAGTCACACCTGAAATGATTGACCCTCAGACCCTACTCTGTCCCGATGAAACTTATTTTCCGGCTGCAAAATATCATGCGCTTACATGGTTCAAAGGACTTACCGTCGCCTACATCTTTAGCGACGAAGAGAAAGAGCAGCTTGATTACTGGTGGTTCCTACAAAATGCTCACAATGCCCTCGAACGCACACCGAAATACCGTACGCTGTTCGCAAATTATTTACGCAGCGTTTTCGTTAACCCCCCACTCAGCTGGGGAGTGCCAAGCTGCGGTTAATGTTATGTGCCGCATCACACTAACGGCTGAACGTTCTGCCTTGTCAGCCATGAGCGAAGGAAGAGACAAGCTGCTGCAAGGATGCTGTTTCCCTTGAGGCACTAGCGAAGCAGAATGCCTCCCTTGCAGATGCCCTTCAAAGGCGCTATTGGAGATATCAGATAACGATGGCGAGGCTCCAAGTGGAACCAGTTACATTATTGAAGAACCTTTTAGTTGGAATTACATCAGTGATTTATATTTTTATTTTTTGATTACTCTTTTATGACACCTTTGTTGTTGTAACACTTACTTGTAACACTTAGTTACTAGAATTCTCATTTGTACACGTTACCTAAATGTAATCATGTAAAAAAAAAGTGCCAAAGGATAGCCCTAACCTTGATTTCCCATATTTCCCCTGGTATATAGGCAGCTCTCTGGGTAGGTTTACTCAGGAGCCAACACCTGAAGTGGATCAGATATTTTGTTATAGGATGAAAAGTGGCGGTGGCACTTAAAAAAAATAAATAAAAAAAGTAAAAAAGGAGAAAAAAGAAGAAAAAAAGGAAAAAAAGGGAAGCATCTTTGATTCTTAGTAAAAACCTCTTCGGTCCCGGGTTCGACCCCCGCCACTGCCTAAATTTTGATAAATAATCAGCATTGGCGGCCGAAGTCTTCCGGCATAAGAAGTCAGCCTCATTCTGCCAACGGCATTGTCAAAGAGGGTGGAGGAGCGGATAGAGGTTCAGGGCACTCTCTTGCCCTAGGGGTGGGAAATTGCCCCTAAAGGCGGAAGAATCAGCAATGATCAACGACATGAGGATGCAGAAGGCAATGGAAACCACTGCATTAAAGACACGTAACGTGTATCCACAGGACATGTGGCCTGCAATTGAAGAAGTGTCATGATGATCTCTCCATTGGCAAAAGATTCCGGAATAGTCCCCCATTCGGATCTCCGGGAGGGGACTGCCAAGCGGGAGGTTACCATGAGAAAAAGATTGAATAATCAACGAAAGGATAACGTTCTACGAGTCGGGGCGTGGAATGTCAGAAGCTTGAACGTGGTAGGGAAACTAGAAAATCTGAAAAGGGAAATTCAAAGGCTAAATCTAGATATAGTAGGGATCAGTGAAGTGAAGTGGAAGGAAGACAAGGATTTCTGGTCAGATGAGTATCGGGTAATATCAACAGCAGCAGAAAATGGTATAACAGGTGTAGGATTCGTTATGAATAGGAAGGTAGGTCAGAGGGTGTGTTACTGTGAACAGTTCAGTGAGCGGGTTGTTCTAATCAGAATCGACAGCAGACCGACACCGACAACGATAGTTCAGGTATACATGCTGACGTCGCAAGCTGAAGATGAACAGACAGAGAAAGTGTTTGAGGATATTGAAAGGGTAATGCAGTATGTAAAGGGGGACGAAAATCTAATAGTCATCGGCGACTGGAATGTAGTTGTAGGGGAAGGAGTAGAAGAAAAGGCTACAGGAGAATATGGGCTTCGGACAAGGAATGAAAGAGGAGAAAGACTAATTGAGTTCTGTAACAAGTTTCAGCTAGTAATAGCGAATACCCTGTTCAAGAATCACAAGAGGAGGAGGTATACTTGGAAAAGGCCGGGAGGTACGGGAAGATTTCAATTAGATTACATCATAGTCAGACAGAGATTCCGAAATCAGATACTGGATTGTAAGGCGTACCCAGGAGCAGATATAGACTCAGATCACAATATAGTAGTGATGAAGAGTGGGATGAAGATCAAGATATTAGTCAGGAAGAATCAATACGCAAAGAAGTGGGATACGGAAGTACTAAGGAATGACGAGATACGTTTGAAGTTCTCTAACGCTATAGATACAGCAATAAGTAATAGCGTAGTAGGTAGTACAGTTGAAGAGGAATGGACATCTCTAAAAAGGGCCATCCAGAAGTTGGGAAGGAAAACATAGGTACAAAGAAGGTAGCTGCGAAGAAACCATGGGTAACAGAAGAAATACTTCAGATGATTGATGAAAGGAGGAAGTACAAACATGTTCCGGGAAAATCAGGAATACAGAAATACAAGTCGCTGAAGAATGAAATAAATAGAAAGTGCAGGGAAGCTAAGACTAAATGGCTGCAGGAAAAATGTGAAGACATCGAAAAAGATATGATTGACGGAAGGACAGACTCAGCATACAGGAAAGTCAAAACAACCTATGGTGACATTAAAAGCAACCGTGGTAACATTAAGAGTGCAACGGGAATTCCACTGTTAAATGTAGAGGAGAGAGCGGATAGGTGGAAAGAATACATTGAAAGCCTCTATGAGGGTGAAGATTTGTCTGATGTGATAGAAGAAGAAACAGGAGTCGATTTAGAAGAGATAGGGGATCCAGTATTAGAATCGGAATTTAAAAGAGCTTTGGAGGACTTACGGTCAAATAAAGCAGAAGGGATAGATAACATTCCATCAGAATTTCTAAAATCATTGGGGGAAGTGGCAACAAAACGACTATTCACGTTGGTGTGTAGAATATATGAGTCTGGCGACATACCATCTGACTTTCGGAAAAGCATCATTCACACAATTCCGAAGACGGCAAGAGCTGACAAGTGCGAGAATTGTCGCACAATCAGCTTAACAGCTCATGCATCGAAGCTGCTTACAAGAATAATATACAGAAGAATGGAAAAGAAAATTGAGAATGGGCTAGGTGACGATCAGTTTCGCTTTAGGAAAAGTAAAGGGACGAGAGAGGCAATTCTGACGTTACGGCTAATAATGGAAGCAAGGCTAAAGAAAAATCAAGACACGTTCATAGGATTTGTCGACCTGGAAAAAGCGTTCGACAATATAAAATGGCGCAAGCTGTTCGAGATTCTGAAAAAAAGTAGGGGTAAGCTATAGAGAGAGACAGGTCATATACAATATGTACAACAACCAAGAGGGAATAATAAGAGTGGACGATCAAGAACGAAGTGCTCGTATTAAGAAGAGTGTAAGACAAGGCTGCAGCCTTTCGCCCCTACTCTTCAATCTGTACATCGAGGAAGCAATGATGGAAATAAAAGAAAGGTTCAGGAGTGGAATTAAAATACAAGGTGAAAGGATATCAATGATACGATTCGCTGATGACATTGCTATACTGAGTGAAAGTGAAGAAGAATTAAATGATCTGCTGAACGGAATGAACAGTCTAATGAGTACACATTATGGTTTGAGAGTAAATCGGAGAAAGACGAAGGTAATGAGAAGTAGTAGAAATGAGAACAGCGAGAAACTTAACATCAGGATTGATGGTCACGAAGTCAATGAAGTTAAGGAATTCTGCTACCTAGGCAGTGAAATAACCAATGACGGACGGAGCAAGGAGGACATCAAAAGCAGACTCGCTATGGCATAAAAGGCATTACTGGCCAAGAGAAGTCTACTAATATCAAATAGCGGCCTTAATTTGAGGAAGAAATTTCTGAGGATGTACGTCTGGAATACAGCATTGTATGGTAGTGAAACATGGACTGTGGGAAAACGGGAACAGAAGAGAATCGAAGCATTTGAGATGTGGTGCTATAGACGGATGTTGAAAATTAGGTGGACTGATAAGGTAAGGAATGAGGAGGCTCTACGCAGAATCGGAGAGGAAAGGAATATGTGGAAAACACTGATAAGGAGAAGGGACAGGATGATAGGACATCTGCTAAGACATGAGGGTATGACTTCCATGGTACTAGAGGGAGCTGTAGAGGGCAAAAACTGTAGAGGAAGACAGAGATTGGAATACGTCAAGCAAATAATTGAGGACGTAGGTTGCAGTGGCTACTCTGAGATGAAGAGGTTAGCACAGGAAAGGAATTCTTGGCGGGCCGCATCAAACCAGTCAGTAGACTGATGAAAAAAAAAAAAAAAAAAAAAAAAAAAAAAAAAAAAAAAAAAAAAAGAGAGAGAGAGAGAACTGTAGTGTGGGATTAAAGAAAGCAGTTATAATCGACTTTTTACGACGTAGGTTAAACGTTACACCACGTGCGATGACATCCATTGTGATATTGTCAGTATGTGGTCAAAGACTTACTAATTTATGTAGAGTTCAGAAGTATTGAAAGCGAATGTGGCCATACCTGTGACTTTTAGGGAATGCAACGTATTATTATACTTTATTGTCCAGTTTTTGAAATACTTCACTTTTTCCGGAGTATGTGGTAAAGTGCCGAAGCTATCGAAGTAATAAGCAACAGCCGGCCGGAGTGGCCTAGCGGTTCTGGGCGCTACAGTCTGGAACCGAGCGACCGCTACGGCCGCAAGTTCGAATCCTGCCTCGGGCATCGATGTGTATGATGACTTTAGGTTGGTTAGGTTTAATTAGTTCTAAGTTCTAGGCGACTGATGACCTCAGAAGTTAAGTCGCATAGTGCTCAGAGCCATTTGAACCATTTAATAAGCAATATTACCCTTATAGGTAAATGTTTCGATATCAAAGGGAACCTAAGATGTCGCTAGCAAATTAGTATTGTAATCGATGAGGTGAGTGATGATATTCATTTGTAAACAAGAGATGCACGATTTGCTGTCTATCTTATGTTACTTCATTTGTGGCTCTATCACCCTGGCAGTCAGGGGGGGCCCATAATGCGTGTGCAGAACAGAGATTTTTCGCCGTACTGCGCATGACGAGAAACTCCGCTCAGTTAGCGCGCGCTTTCTTATGTGTTGAAGAAAATAAGTTTTGTGTTGTTGCTGTTTGTTATCGTGTTGAATCGAGTTTATTCTTTCTGCGACACTTTAACAATGCCGAATTGTGCCGTGGCTGTGTGTGAAAACTATAATCAGAAGAGTAAAGAGAGTAGTATTTCCTATCATAAGTTTCCGAAAGGTCCTGAAACATGTGCTCCGTAGGTTCAGCTCTGTAGAAGAAGTGATAGTATTAACATTAAAAATGTTACTATCTGTAGCATACATTTTAAAGAAGACGATTATTTGCGGGATCTCCAAGCTGAATTAATGAAACTTTAACCAATGAAGATCTTAAAGCCGACTGCAGTGCCTTCATTGCACCTCATTAAAGCCACATCTGCAGCTGCTGCTGCTGCTTCGTCTTCTGTCCAAGAAAGAAATGACAGAATGAAAGATCGCGAAACACGTAGACGTGCACTTAACAGACTAGCTTCTCTGTCACCGAAGGAAAAAAAAAAGTGGATCAAAGCACAGAAACTGAAAAAGGCCGCATCGAGGATGAAATGAAGAGGCTTCATAAGGAATTATCGCTACAGACGGAAACAAAATAAGCGTTTGATAGCTAAAAACAACACGCTGAGAACGAGAAACAAATTACTGGCTCATGCATTAAGCAGACAGAGAACACTATGCCAAAGCCTTCAGTATCAACGAAGTACTAAAGTGACAACTAAAGTACACCAAGTTTTAAAAAAAGTGTTTAGGAACGCACAAATTGAATGTCTTATGAAATCAAAGAAGAGTACCCATTGGACCCAGGAAGATATAAGCAAAGCCTTGCTTCTGCGCTCTCTGTCCAGAAAAACTTAAATTTATTTAAGAAATATAATGGGAATACCATTACCTGGATTTTCTACGTTAAAACGATGGATATCCAATTCTTTTCGTTGTGTTCCCGGAATTTTGACTGATGTACTTAATGAATAAGCAAGCAACAAACTTAAGTCAAGCAGAGAAGCTGTGTGTTAAGCTTTGACGAAATGAATGTGGACAGTCGCATATGCTACGACCAAGAAACTGACACCATATACGGACCACATAACCAGGTAAAGGTTGTTATGGGATGTGGTTTGTGTGGAACCTGGAAGCAGCCCGTATATTATAACTTTGATACTACGATGAATCGGGATTTACTGATCAGTATCGTCAGAGAGACGCAGAAAGTGGGATTTGTCGTAGTTGGTATAGTGTCTGATTTGCGGGGTAAAAATGGCAAAGTGTGGAAGGAATTCCACATCGACTACACAAACACGTTCTTCACCAACCCAGATGATGAAACGAAACGTGTTTGGGTATTTGCTGATGTAAGACATATGGTAAACTTCTCAGAAACTACCTTTTAGATGATGGTTTCTCATTAAGTGACGGAAGAACGATAACAAAGCGCGTAATCGAGCAGCTAGTGTCGAAAGATAATGGAAAACTGAAACTGTGCCCTAAGCTTACTGCTCATCATCTGACAGTTTGTGGAAGAGATCGACAGCGCGTTCATCTTGCCTGCCAACTCTTTTCCAACACTGTATCAGAAGCAATTTCTTTTGTAATGCCTGAAGAAAAAGACACGGCAGAATTCTTCAAATTGGTGAACGACACTTTTGATGTTATGAATTTGAGGGTACCTGTCGGCAAACGACCAATTTCAAGTGCTTTTGGATTGTGTAAGGAGACGTAGGAGGAAGCTCTTCGCAGATTCTACTCCGTCTGTGAAAAAATGAGAGTGGGAAATCATAAAACTTTACTTCCTTTCCAAAAGGGATTACTCACCTCGATTCGGTCACTGCTGGGTTGTTTTTCGGATTTAAAACATGGCTACGGTTTGAAGTATGTATTGACCTCAAGGTTCAACTAAGACTGCCTTGAAAACTTATTTTCCCAGATAAGAGCAATTGGCAGAGCCTGTGATCATCCCTTACCAGTGGAATTTAAAAGCCGTTTTCGTATTTTAGTTATGAACAAAAGTATTGCTGACATTCAGTTACGCAGTTCTTGTCCAGTCTCAGCGGAAACTGATACAAATTATTTGACTTCCCACCTGTTTACAGGACTAGTGCCGGGCATTGAGTAAGCGTTGTTAATGATAGAAGGTGATCAACAAATGAGGGACATTACACTACATGACTTAATTGTTCCACCTTTGATAGAAGATTCAGAGTGTTCTCTAGAAGGTCTCCGCTACATCGCTGGATATATTGCCTCCAGGTGCGTCTCCATTGACAAATCACTCGGTCATCCTAGTGGTAAGACACTCGAAGTGTCGAAAGACCATGCAAATTCTGAGTGGATTGAGAAACTGTCTCGTGGTGGCTTAATCATCCCTTCAGATGAGTGGTTTGATGTTGTTAAGCAGTTAGAGGTGTTTTTTTTAAATTTTCATGGCAGCACTCTGTGTAAAGACGGCAATGTGATCAGAAACCTGACGAGACTTTTAATTGGGAAGTTTCCAACTATTCCTCAAGAGGTCATCACAGTGTACGCTAAAACCAGAACCTTCATCCGGATAAGGCACTTCAACAGATCTGCAAAGGCACAGAGGGCCAAACAGCAGCAGCAGAAAGCAGCACACAGGTGGAGAGCTTCTGCAGTCCCCTCCAGATCTGATTAAGGTATTAAAATTTTTCTTAAAATTTTTGAATGTGAGTTCAATAAACCGGGCTTCTGTATCATTATGTGTAGTAATGTCTCAACTAACTAGACGTACGGTTGCTGCTTAATATCTGCATGAAAAAGATGGTACACACTATTGCCGACTGTGATGCAAAAAATGTGTTTAGTAAACTGAAAGCTCTTGTATTTGTTGCGTTTCCAGTACTATTAAAAATTGTAAAATATATATAAAAAGTTACTGAAGCATACCAGATTGTTGTTATCTAACCAAAAATATTGAGTAATAGAATATAAATTGAGGGGGAGCCACAAATCTGTAGTTTTACTTTTGTCATTACCAGAGAGACAATATAAGAGTTTCACAGTCGTAGCAGGTATTAACATTCAGTCCCTCTATTGGTAAGCTTCGATCGAATGCATAATTCATTATATTGCCCTTCACTTTTCGTAAATTAATGTTAGTTTAAGCGCAATAGCGCCGTATGCGAACGTCTCGCGCTGCTGACGCTTCTCGACAGTGACGTCACACGGAAGCGCCCGATCGCCGCAGAACGCATTGGCCCAACCTTCTACGTAGCAACCTTGCTGGCAGTAGCGTAGCATATTTGCACCCTTGTCATACAGTTTGCTAATAATAATCGTATTTACTACTTTTGTCCATGTTCAGATTATAAATCACTGTAGTTTCCTTTTCTCACTAATGATTTGTAAAAGTTACCCTATTTCAGAGTAATTTAAGCTGGAGGGAGATCAATTTAGTGATGTGTAGATTTGCCAGCCATCCTCGCGCTATTATGTGCAGATTACCACACCACAGAAAAATCGAACATACGTCATCTAAATTTATCAAACTAATGCTGATTCATATCACTCAAAGAAATTCAAATTATTTGTTGCATTGTATTTAATACAAATACGGTGCGCTTATCTGCTCGCCAATAACAATCCGGAGCCTGACAATCAGCAATGAAGGTAACCCATCATATTACAACAGATCATACGCAGTAGAAGTTCGGGTACATTGTTATTACTCTGCTGAATTACGCTTTTCATGTAGATTCCTGTGGTGGTCGTTGTGATTGATCTTGACGTCCGAGCAAGTAAGGTTCGAAAGAATGCTGCATCAGCAATTTTCTCAGTTCTTTAAAATCCAAAAGAACGTTTTAACTTCTGTCTCTTTTGTATGGGGTGTCACCGCGGTGTGGCATTTCACAATTGTTCCGCGTTGTGCCACTGGCTTAATACCACAAAGAGCATCTTACCTTGTGGTGGCGAGAGTCATGGGACAGCGACATGCACGTATACAAATGGTAGTAGTATTGCGTACACAAGGTGTAAAAGGGCAGTGCAATGGCGAAGCTATCATTTGTGCTCAGGTGACTCATGTCGAGTGTTAGTAATAGTGTTCCATAGATTTCGTGTTTGTTTTGAATACAGTCAGAGAGAGTCCCTTTAGTCAACCACGGTGCCAGTAGTTCTAGTGTTTGTTTTGAATACAGTCCCGAGACAGGTAGTGCTATTTTCATTGTTTTCTACAATAAGTGGCTAGCAATCACAGTTTAGTCAACAATCAGCCGCCTTTAGTGAATTAGCAGTCTAGTTAAAAGTTGATTAACTCTCTACAGTAAGTTGATTCCTTAGCATGGATAGGATGTGTGACTGCTGTGTACGGACGCAGGAGGAGCTGGCCACTGTTCGCGAACAGCTGAGCGTGTTGATGGTCGCGGTCAGCCGTCTTCAGGCTGCTGCCTCGGAGTGTAGCGGCAGTGGGGAGTCTGGTGCGTCGCATGGTACACCCCAGGTGTTACATGCTTCACCCACTGTACCTGCTGTCGAGACATCTTCGCGGGTACCGGGCGCGGATGGGCCACCCTCTCCCCAAGGGGAGTGGCGGGTTCAGCGGCGTTCGCGGCGCACGAGGCGGAGGGTAAATGTGGAGGCTGGCCGTGTGGCATCGTCCGCTCTGCCTGTGAGTGGACATGGGGTGCTCCTTCAGCAAGGTCCGAACAGGCACACGGGGGGAGGGATTTATTAGTTATTGGGAGCTCCGACGTTAGGCGGGTGATGGAGGCCCTTAGGTAAATAGCGGAAAGGTCGGGGAAGAAGGCCAGTGTTCACTCTGTCTGCTAGCCGGGGGGTCTCATCCGAGATGTGGAGGAGGCCCTGCCGGCGGCGATAGAGAGCACTGGGTACACCCGACTGCAAATTGTTGCTCATGTTGGCACCAATGACTCCTGCCGTCTGGGTTCAGAGGTCATCCTCAGTTCGTACAGGCGGTTGGCGGAATTGGTGAATGCGGAAAGCCTCGCTCGCGGGGTGGAATCAGAGCTAACTATTTATAGTATCGTTCCCAGAACCGATCGCGGTCCTCTGGTTAGGAGCCGAGTGGAAGGCTTAAACCAGAGGCTCAGACGATTCTGCGGAGATCTGGGGTGCAAATTTCTCGACCTCCGCTATCGGGTGGAGAAATGTAGGGTCCCCCTGAATAGGTCAGGCGTGCACTACACGCCGGAAGCGGCTACAAGGGTAGCGGAGTACGTGTGGAGTGCACATGGGGGTTTTTTAGGTTAGTGAATTCCCTCCCTATGCCCGACAAGCCGCCTCCTGAGACGCGGCAAGGTAGGAGTAGGCAAAATGCAACAGGGAATGACAATATTAATGTGCTAATAGTAAACTGCAGGAGCGTCTATAGAAAGGTCCCAGAACTGCTCTCAAGGCCCATATAGGACAGAAAGTTGGCTGAAACCAGACGTAAACAGTAATGAAATTCTAAACTCAGATTGGAATGTATACCGCAGAGACAGGCTGGACAGTGAAGGGGGAGGCGTGTTTATAGCGATAAGAAGTGCAATAGTATTGAAGGAAATTGACGGAGATCCGAAATGTGAAATGATTTGGGTGAAGGTCACGGTTAAAACAGGCTCAGACATGGTAATTGGATGTCTCTATAGGCCCCCTGGCTCAGCAGCTGTTGTGGCTGAGCACCTGAAGGATAATTTGGAAAATATTTCGAGTAGATATCCCCACCATGTTATAGTCCTGGGTGGAGATTTTAATTTGCCGGATACAGACTGGGAGACTCAAACGTTCATAACGGGTGGCAGGGACAAAGAATCCAATGAAATTTTTGTAAGTGCTTTTTCTGAAAACTACCTTGAGCAGTTAAACAGAGAACCGACTCGTGGCGATAACATATTAGACCTTCTGGTGACAAACAGACCCGAACTATTTGAAACAGTTAACGCAGAACAGGGAATCAGCGATCATAAAGCGGTTACCGCATCGATGATTTCAGCCGTAAATAGAAATATTAAAAAAGGTAGGAAGATTTTTTCTGTTTAGCAAAAGTGACAAAAAGCAGATTACAGAGTACCTGACGGCTCAACACAACAGTTTTGTCTCAAGTACAGATAGTGTTGAGGATCAGTGGACAAAGTTCAAAACCATCGTATAATATGCGTTAGATGAGTATGTGCCAAGCAAGAACGTAAGAGATGGAAAAGAGCCACCGTGGTACAACAACCGAGTTAGAAAACTGCTGCGGAAGCAAAGGGAACTTCACAGCAAACATATACATAGCCAAAGCCTTGCAGACAAACAAAAATTACGCGAAGCGAAATGTAGTGTGAGGAGGGCTATGCGAGAGGCGTTCAATGAATCCGAAAGTAAAGTCCTATGTACTGACTTGGCAGAAAATCCTAAGAAATTTTGGTCTTATGTCAAAACAGTAGGTGGATCAAAACAAAATGTGCAGACACTCTGTGACCAAAATGGTACCGAAACAGAGGATGACAGACTAAAGGCCGAAATACTAAATATCTTTTTCCAAAGCTGTTTCACAGAGGAAGACTGCACTGTAGTTCCTTCTATAGATTGTCGTACAGATGACAAAATGGTAGATATCGAAATAGACGACAGAGTGATAGATAAACAATTAAAATCGCTCAAAAGAGGAAAGGCCGCTGAACCTGATGGGATACCAGTTCGATTTTACACAGAGTACGTGAAGGAACTTGCCCCCCTTCTTGCAGCGGTGTACCGTAGGTCTCTAGAAGAGCGTAGCATTCCAAAGGATTGGAAAAGGGCACAGGTCATCCCCGTTTTCAAGAAGGGACGTCGAACAGATGTGCAGAACTATAGACCAATATCTCTAACGTCGATCAGTTGTAGAATTTTGGAACACGTATTATGTTCGAGTATAATGACTTTTCTGGAGGCTAGAAATCTACTCTGTAGGAATCAGCAAGGGTTTCGAAAAAGACGGTCGTGTGAAACCCAGCTAGCGATATTCGTCCAAGAGACTCAGAGGGCCATAGACACGGGTTCACTGGTAGATGCCGTGTTTCTTGACTTCCGCAAGGCGTTCGATACAGTTCCTCACAGTCGTTTAATGAACAAAGTAAGAGCATATGGACTATCAGACTATTTGTGTGGTTGGATTGAAGAGTTCCTAGATAACAGAACGCAGCATGTCATTCTCAATGGAGAGAAGTCTTCCGAAGTAAGAGTGATTTCAGGTGTGCCGCAGGCGAGTGTCGTAGGACCGTTGCTATTCACAGTATACATAAATGACCTTGTGGATGACATCGGAAGTTCACAGAGGCTTTTCGCGGATGATGCTGTGGTATATCGAGAGTTTGTAACAATGGAAAATTGTGCTGAAATTCAGGAAGATCTGCAGCGAATTGACGCATGGTGCAGGGAATGGCAATTGAATCTCAATGTAGACAAGTGTAATGTGCTGCGAATACACAGAAAGATCCCTTATCATTTAGCTACAAAGTAGCAGGTCAGCAACTGGAAGCAGTTAATTCCATAAATTATCTGGGAGTAGGCATTAGGAGTGATTTAAAATGGAATGATCATATAAAGTTGATCGTCGGTAAAGCAGATGCCAGATTGAGATTCATTGGAAGAATCCTAAGGAAATGCAATCCGAAAACAAAGGAAGTAGGTTACAGTACGCTTGTCCGCTTACTGCATGAATACTGCTCATCAGTGTGGGATCCGTACCAGATAGGGTTGATAGAAGAGATAGAGAAGATCCAACGGAGAGCAGCGCGCTTCGTTACAGGATCATTTAGTAATCGCGAAAGCGTTACGGAGATGATAGATAAACTCCAGTGGAAGACTCTGCAGGAGAGACGCTCAGTAGCTCGGTATGGGCTTTTGTTAAAGTTCCGAGAACATACCTTCACCGATGAGTCAAGCAGTATATTGCTCCCTCCTACGTATATCTCGCGAAGAGACCATGAGGATAAAATCAGAGAGATTAGAGCCCACACAGAAGCATACCGACAATCCTTCTTTCCACGAACAATACGAGACTGGAATAGAAGGGAGAACCGATAGAGGTACTCAAGGTAACCTCCGCCACACACCGTCAGGTGGCTTGCGGAGTATGGATGTAGATGTAGATGTAGAAAACGTTTTCGACGTGATTATGACCACACGCCTGGAATTAATAGAGTTTGAACGTGGAATGGCCGTTAGGGTTGGAAGCATCGGACATTTCATTTCACAAATCATTAGGAAATTCAATATTCCGTGATCCACTGTGTCAACAGTGTGCCGCGAACAGCAAATTTCACTCATTGCCTCTCACCATGGACAAGACAGAGGCCGATGGCCCGCACTTAACAACCGAGAGCAGTGGCAAATGCGTAGCGCTGTCAGTGCTAAAAGACAAGCAACACTGAGTGAAATAGCTGCAGAAATCAATTTGGGACGTACGACGAACGCTTCCGTTAAGACAATGCGGCCAAATTTGAAGTTGCTACGGCTGCAGACGACCCATGTAAGTACCTTAGCTAACACTACGACATAACCGGTAGCGCCTCTCATGGGCTCGTGACCATATCGGTTTGACCGTTAACGATTCGATAACCGTACCTTGTCAGATGATTCCCGATTTCAGTTGGTAAGATTTGATTATAGGGTTCAAGTGTGGCTCAGATAGCACGAAGCCACGAACACAAATTGTGAACAAGACACTGTGTAAACTGGTGGTGGCTCCGCAATGGTGTGGTCTGTGTTCACACGGAATGGACTGGGTCCTCTGGTCCGCCCGAACCGACTGGAAGTAGTTATAATCGGCTACTGGGAGACAGCCTGCAGTTATTCATGGACGTCACATTCCCGACCAACGATGGAATTTTTATGGATGGCAATGCGCCATGTCACTGGGCCACAATTGTTAGGGATTGGTTTGAAGAACATTATGGATAATTCGAGCCAATGATTTCGAATCTCATCGAATATTTGTGAGACATAATCGAGAGCTCAGTTCGTCCATAAAATCTGCACTGGTGACAAATTCGCCATTGTGGGTGGCTCAATATTTTTGCAGAGGTCTACCACCGACTTGTTGAGCCAATGTGACGTTGACTTGCTGCAATACGCAGGGCAAAAATCGGTCGGACATGATATTAGTAGGTATCCCATGACTTTTGTCATCTCACACTCTCGAACTAAGCGACTGAGTAGCAATATAAATATTGATTTTGAGCTGGATGATAATATAGTCTTACGTTTTGAGAGAGATATAAAAGAAAACGAGACCTTAAAGACAAAAAAACATGCCGAAAAGTGTAAAAGATCTATTTTGGTTGCGTGTGAAGAATAAAAGATTTCAGAGTCGAATGTAAGGAAATTATCGAATATGAGAAGTATGTTAACAAAAATATTTCACTTATAAGATATTTACGTTCAAAATAAAGAAGCAACGATCACTCAAAAGTTATAGGGTCAATAATATAAACAATAGAAACGTCAGTTGAATAATATACTCAACGTCCGTCAAATTTGAGTCAAAATGTAAAACCAATACCCAGGGAAATTCACGGAATTGCGAATAAAACCGTAACTGCACCCCAGCAGCCTTAAGTGCAGAGCTCAGCAAAACAAGTTAGTTTTCCAGATGATTTAACAAACTTGCAAACTCTGAGTGTCAATGTTCTGGAAGATGCTGTGAAGAAGATAGTGTTGTAAATAGAACAGATGATCCTGTAGCAGAGATTAACCGTTTTCCGGCTCTAAATGGAGAATATTTACCTGCACTTGCTACGACATAGCATTTTGTGGCTGCAAACCATTCACAGTCTGTTACTTGAAAACTTTTTGTGTGGAGAAAATTATTTGAAACGTTCAGCAGTATTATTTCGGAAAACCTATCACCATTTTGTAGTCGGCTACGGCTGATATAGTAGTCGATATACTAAAATGAATTTTATCGTTACTTTTGAAACCGTAGGATATAAATTTGTAGTAATATTGCAAGTTACGAAATGTTTGATGAAAAATTTTGTGTTTTTAACGCACAAATTTAGATGTTTGCTAACAAATTTTTCAAAAATATTTTGAAACATTATTTTAACTGTGCCAGCTCCGTAGTCAGTTTGCACAAATGTTTATCTAACGCTTACAAAAGATTTCAAAATGACGCATTAGAGGAAAGAATGTCATTTCTGTGATAGCAAAGTCACGTTTGATTTAGTATAAAATATACACAGTTTTGATTGCTAGTAGGCCCAGACAAACCATTATTAGTGTATGCAGCTATGGAAAATGTGACAGTAAAATTATTTTTGACATTGACTTTAAAATAGAAAAAGCACCACAGAATGACTCAGTTAAAATGTTCACGAAGCCACCTGATTAATTTCATAGTATTTGAAATGTAGTGATGCATAATTTGTTCAGAAGTGAAAAGATTAATTTCTTGTTCTACTTTACTTGCAATATGACCTTCGCATTACTGATTATCACATGGTCGATGTTAGGATGTACATTACACTGTACATTTAATGGTTTGTCTGAATAGTGTTTAATGATTTATAACCATGTTCTGTTAAGAGTTTATTAGTGATTTGCTAGCTCTCAAATATTTGACGTTCCTTTAATTTATTCATCTACATTAGGCACTTTTCAAATGAATGCATGTAGTGGCCTGTATACAAAAGCTATTATTTTTGGAATTATTTGCAGAATTGTGACTGTTACTACAAAATTTTTAATGTGAAGGGGGCTCATTTGGTCTTCTACTAGCTTACAAACAAAGTTAATGGTAAATAGTTATGGTAAATAGTCATTCCACATATAATTGAAGTATATGTCATTGATTGTTGAAGAAGTGCTTCTTACAAAGCCAGAGCTATCAATCTCATATCTTTTTGATGAGAAAAGAAACGAGTATTAAATGCTCTGGTCCTGATCTATGCCAAGTAGGAGATGTTGAGAATATATTAATGATGCTGTTGGAATTGTTACCTGCGATATGTGATAAGGAACTGCATGTACTATTACTGTCATGATTTTTCTGTAAGGTGAGTTTGCTACTATTGATGAAGTTTTGAACTGACTTATAAGGTAAGGAGAGTATATTATGAGAAGAGCAGTTTAATGGAGATGTGTTAGGCCTTTATGTTGATTATGACAATGATGATAATGATGATTATAACAATAAAGATTATTTTCATATGTAATGGAGAAATATTTTGTTAATTGTGGAAGCAGGTGGGTAGGAATTCAAGTGTCCTGTATGATAATACATTATGTTCATGAACTCATTTTATATGAAGTCATGATGAAGTATTTGTAATCAGAGAAAGTGGTTAATCATGAATATGAGGCAAGTGATAGAGTAAATTTTAACATCAACTGAATTAGCAAATATGGAAGTGCAAAGATATGTGGACTGTTAATAAGCAAATCAAACTACCAGCTGTAAAGAACTGTTATAATCACCATCCATGCTAAATAGAGAATGTCATCGAAGTAAAGTAGAAACCAACTTCTGTAGGCAAATTGTAAAGTGCAGTGAAGTTACATTAAATACGAGGGGTTACTGTTACTTGTCATATGAAGAATACACATAATATTAAGTGATGAGAATATAGTATTACTAGAAATGTGGGGAATACACATGACATTAAGGTATACATATCTGTATTAGTTACTAAATGGTTCAAATGGCTCTAAGCACTATCGGATTAATATCTGAGGTCATCAGTTACCTAGACTTAGAACTGTCGGATTACTCAGTGTACTTGCAGCGTCTAAGCTGGTATCAAAGCGTGTAAACTTTTGTTTTGTGTGGTCAGTTATCGAACGTATATTGTTCGTAATGGCGGTTAATGGACCTTCCAATGTGAAAAGGAGCAGGAAAAGTGTTTCGCTTATTAATTTCTACACATCCGGGCGTCCCTTGGGCGTCTATGATAAATGTAGACGGCTAATTCTCTCACACCAGGAGCAAACATGCTACTAAATTGACGACCTCTATTAGAGTCAATCTTAAACATGTGCATTTGAAGTAAATATAATTTCAAATGAATCCAGTTTATTTCTCCTTTTCTCCCTTCTTAATAATATGCGTTTTGGAATCCAAATTGTATTTTATGTGTAATTATCAACAAATCACGAACATCTGAATGACGCTTGTGACCCCTACAGGTGTCAGATAGCAAACACACTTTAAAACATGACCACAATACAGTCGAAGCTTATTTGAAGTAATGCATCGAAGGTGTCATCATTAGGTCAGTATAGAACATGATGCTACAGATCTTCCAAGGTCTTGACGTCAGCCTGAAGCTCAGGTGTGCTTAGGAGCGTCGGCTCCGAGCGGTACCTGCCGTTTCAGAGTGTTACCGGCCCGCACTCGAGCGTTACCAGCCCTCGCTCGCACTTGCCGGGCTGCACAGGAGAGTTGCACGCTTGCACCGATGCCGCAGCGAAAGTGTTAAAACTAACCAACCTAAGGACATCACACACATCCGCACCCGAGGCAGGATTCGAACCTGTGACGGTAGCAGCAGCGCGGTTCCAAACTGAAGCGCCTAGAACCGCTCGTCCACAGCGGCCGGCTGTTAGTTACTGAATGATACTATCATATCTCGATCAATAACATGAATATACTGTTACTACCTCACTCAATTTGCCATATGAATGGCTGAGATGGCTGAGATCGTGCTACAGCCTTTTTAAGAGGTGTATCTACAAAATAATCGTTCACAATAATCTTCCACTTTGGGTTGATGTAGTAACAAAACACAAGTGAGGATTCATTTTAGACTAATGTGTGACCCATGCATAAGGATAGATGAATACTCTGCAGACAAATTCTTCTAACATCAGCGTTCATCATAAATAACCCTGGAAAACATTTAATATCAATGTTTGCCATTTATGTGTGGTGAGATCTGGGACATCCACAGTCCAGTATGAAGGATTGCGTTCTGCATTAGAACAGGATGAGTGTCTGCAGTAAGGGGGCACAATGGTACTACATTTGTTTGAGGGTGTATAAAGTTTACTGTAATGGTAGTCTGATACATGCTATCATGACACTCATAATACCCACTATGTTGACTGGAGTGTTGCAGTCAAGCGCAGATTAATTTTGTGGTATGCACTATTGTGAAAACTTACATCAAACTTCTAAATGAATATTCTGTGTCATGCCTGCTATACAAGTAAACATTCTAGGTTAAATTGAGGCTTCAGTTTCATAGCAATAGCGATTTTGAGTCAACGACAGGAAGTGTTGAGATTCTGTCAGCACTGCACAAACGTATCTCTAATCATCATCAGCAGAATCGGAGAGGTAAGCTCTCACATCATCGTCTCTGAATTAGAAGAAACTAGGGCCTTGTTTGCTTATAAATCAGTCCTGGAAGTTATACATACGCACTACTCTGTAATCTCTTCAGTAATCATGTATTGTCACTAAAAGCTTCTAAACATCAACTTAGCACCTATATGTTGCTTTTTAAGTTATAATAAAAGTACAGAATGTCTGGTGGGGTACAAAGGTGAGAGTCAGTGCTATAAAGTTGGATCAAATGTTCAGCAAGCTGAAATAAATGGAGGATTATACGGTAACTGACTATAGTCCATACCCTCGATACATCAACATCTTCGGCAGCAGCAGTGCATCTATCATTAAAGTGTCTGGGAATGATATGATGACGTTAGCGTCTCACCACTCAACACAGTGCATGTATTTGAGGCATACAAGTCTTACGGATATGCGCAAGTTATTTGCTACGATTCGGCTCACTGTAGAGAGACTCAATTTGTGGAGAATGTATTTCAAACTACTCTACAATGACGTAGTCGAGTATGTGTTTGAAAATAAATTTCACTATGATAAGGAATTAGAGTATAGGTGTGTGTATGTGAGCTACACCTAAGTCAGCTAGTATGAGCCCCATAAACAGAAATTCCATGCAAGCCAAATTCACTGATGGCATACCTATTAGTGCTTCAATTTGTTTGAGCGGTACAGAATAACAACCGCATTTGAAAACTACTGCAGAGTGATTGATGTAGAAGAAAACAAAATGACGATGTTTTAATGATAATGATTTGTTTTCCACAGTTAACAAAGTACAAAAATTTATATTAACAATGTACAAAAGTTGTAACAAAAGTATATACATGCCTTACAAGTTGCAGTGTATTTTATTCCATCTACAAGAAGCCATGAATTGTCTGATTGTTTACCTTACTAATCTGACCGGTACAGCTATGGAAACAGTTCACTTACCACAGAGACAGTGCTGGTTTATTAAGTTACCCAATGGAAGTTAATAAAATGCAAACCATTATGGGATCTTGAGCACTGTATCCTGAGTGGGTGGCAATTAAATTTCTACTACTCCTACCTATAGACATGAGATTCATTAAATATGAAAGAACAATCAGTGGATGAAATACATTTATAATTTACTCCACAACAGGTATTAAATAATGAGATGGGATTGAACATTCATTCCTAACTGCTCCGATTCAAGTAGAACAGACATGGTTATGTTAATGACAGTAACCAATTGTTGGCAAGGTTCGGAGATGGCTGGTGGTAGCAATTTTGTTACGATGATTCGTTATCAAATGGTTCAAATGGCTCTGAGCACTATGGGACTTAAATTCTGAGGTCATCAGTCCCCTAGAACTTAGAACTACTTAAACCTAACTAACCTAAGGACATCACACACACCCATGCCCGAGGCAGGATTCGAATCTGCGACCATAGCGGTCGCGCGGTTACAGACTGTAGCTCCTAGAACCGCTCGGCCACTCCGGCCGGCATTCGTTATCATTGTTATTAAATGTGAAATGGAACTAAAAATATTGTAATTTAATCTCAAAGATAAAAGAAGAAAATTTGTTCGAGTGTCGTACCAGAGGAATACTCCGAACAACCTTTTTATCCTTGATAGACAAAGGACTAATTTCGAGATTCTTTTATTACTTCTAGTATTAACTACCTGTTGTTCTGATGTGCTGGCATAAAGACGTACTGTATAATTTCATGTCTATGTGTGTTAAATGAAGGTGTTAAATGATGAAAAATGTGTTTTATAATTTCTGCCAAGATCAAGCCTAAATCCCATACTAATGAAGTAGAAATTATTCTGTTAATTCGAGAAGGCGGATTTTAGATAGACGCGACGATCTTCACGACGGAGCTTCTCAACAATAGAGGTACATGATTTTGCTCACTTCTTTCCTTTGGTGGCCGCTAAGATTAATTCCGATGTGTTTTTGCCGAGACATTCAGAACCTGCAATCTTCCTTTTCGTATAAAAATAGGAGGCCGATAGAAAAAGAAATATTCTTAAATTTAAATAATTGCAATTCTCTTACCCAGGCCACGGGGAATGATAGAACGTACGTGCCTCTACCCTGATTGTAAGTTCGCAATCTCCGATTATGTTACGACGTAATTATTTTACGAAAAAAAATTAAGATAGATCTTTCTGATCAGATCGCAACCACTCGCACGCGAATGTACGTACCCTCTCAATGTGTCTAGTCAGTCGTGCGCATTGTTCTAAAGCTTTTCTGTTACTATTAAGTGGATTGCATCTCCGCAATTAATTTTTCTTTATGTCGCAAATCGCACTTCACGCGAAGTATTTATTACGCAAGTTTCAGGCTCCATTTAATGTCAAAAATTGCGAAGTACGGCTGACTAAGCAAACCGCTACAATAATTTCATATCTCTACAACTACAATAACACAAAACAACAATAACATAACAGAGAGGGTACGTTACAATGGCGAGCGTGACAGGACGATTATTTCAGTAAAAATCAGTAGAAATTTTAGTTGAAATATTTAAGCCATTTTTACGCGAGCTGCGTACCAAAAAAAAGAAAAAGCCCATAGAAATTACCATTTTTGAGATCATTTAATGTTAATTCTTCTAATTACAAAACCGTCCGAAGAAACACGTAAGGTAAGAGCAGCAGCACTACTACGCTTTCGTTGAAAGTATATGTGGGATTGTTTTTTCATTTTTTTCGACACCCACTGCGTAGAACGCATCAGTTCTTTTTCCAAATTCTTTTACATTTTTTTACGTAAAAATTGCAATAGTTAATTTGCTAATATATGTAAATGCATCACAAGATGGCGGACAAAATTTATTAATTGTGCGCGAAAAAGAAGAGTCATTTATCAGTCTTCTGTTTTGCCAGAGACATATTTTACTACGTGAATTTTCACGGACGAGCGCAAAGCCATCTGTGGTTTATTTACGTGCAGTACGAGCTGTGGTGATAGTGAAGTTCGGCTGCACGCTGTTCTGTGTTGTGAATCGGCATGGTGAAACTCAGATGTCAAACCAAAACCATGGACAGGTCGTCAGATGAGGAACCCATAGTCCAATCTTTACATAACCTTGAGGCAGAAAGTACTGCGAATACTGAAAACACAGTCGCAGCGACCGGCAGAGCTCAGTCGCAAGCGACGGGCGACAACATTTCGACTATGGAAGCAGACACGAATACTGACAATAAACAAGACCCAGTAGAACCAGACCCCATGCGCATGTTTAGAGAGATGCAGACGAATTTAATGTCGCAGTTTGCAGCTCACGTCACAGCTCAGATAGGGACTATTAACACACGTGTAGAAAATGTTGCAGCACAAATGCACGCTCACGTTACAGCACAAATGCACGCTCACACAGAAAATGTCACCACGCAGATAGATAATGTTACAGCACAAGTAGGTACTGTAAATACGCGTGTAGAAAATATTACAACACAAATGGACAAAATAGAAAATGACGTGAAGAACCTGACCGACATGCAAAACATCCTGACGACTCAACTGACCCAGTTAAAAAGAGATGTAGCGGATCAAGTGATATAGGTAGTACGCGAAGTTGATGAGATGACGAAACAACAAAAACAACAGTTTGGCGAATTTTTAGAGGAAAAAGACAAACATATCAACCATACTTTAGAGACGGAACGGAAAAAAGCAATAACTCATACTGTAGAACAGGTGTACACTACCCAGAACACGTCCGTAACTAAACTATAAACTGACCTAGCTCAGTTACAAAAGCCTCTGACACAGGACTCACCTGACTGGAAAAACATGTAGACGAACAACTAAAGAGTAAACACCATACACGGAACGAGATAGAACAACATCTAGAAGAGGAATTTGACGACAGACGCACAGGTAAGAGTGACGATGCAGCAAACAGTTATCTTTATCCCGATGTACCCGTGTTTTCACCAAACCAAGGTCGTTACGGTAACCAACATTACCGCGACGAACGAGAGAGACACCAGACAACCGAACCAACTTTGTCGGCTGTTCTGTTAGAGGAAAGCCTTATAAAACACAGGCAGTTCGAAGTGTTTATCCCAGAAAAAAATCCGTCCACTCGGTAAGTTTTATAAAGTCATTTAAGAATGTGTTGCCTAAGACCTGGTCTGAAACGAAAAAAAAAATAGTATGTAACTGGATATATACAAGGCGATGGTGCTGTATGGGCAATGGAAATGTCGGAAAACTATCAGACTTTAGAACAATTTGGAGGTGCATTTTTATCTAAGTATTGGTTACAAGGTGTACAAGAGAGATTAACGAAAGCTTTGTTGAACCCGGAGCAATACAATCCAAAATTTGGATCACTCCGGAAGTATTTTGAAAAATACGAGCCCGTCACACACACAGACGTACTGCGCATCCAGAAGGCAAAATTACCGTTCAGTATCCGAGAAAAATTAGTACAAGTACCAGAGAGCAATCTCTAATATTTCCTGTCTGTATTAGATTCTATCGGTATAATTAATGAGGATGCCAGACAAAATCAGGCCAACCAAAACAATTTTCGTGGCAGCGGTAGCATCCAGCCTGCGCAGCGCCAGCCGCATTTCGGCGTCAACAATGTAGCGTGCGCCGCTGAGTCACGACCGGCTTTTGTCGATCGCGCCCCGACAGAACAGACGCCAGGCCCGAGTTCGAGAGGAAATTACGGCAACAGCTGCAACCAGACCTACCATCCACAGTACAATAGAAAAAGTAAAAACGGTGATAGGAATTTTTCTGGTTATTTCGATGACCGAAAACGTAACTGGAACAGAAATGGCAATATCCAGTAAACAGCCAAGCCTATCAATCTCAAATATGCCGCTAAACTCAGGGCAAAACCACGACAGGAATACTCAGCTAAGGCACAACACGTCAAGGGTAAATATAATTAAAGTCGCAAACGAAACACAAACAGATGTGAACCGCGGAGCGTTAAACTAAACAATCTAAGTGGATTGAATATTTAAACGTTCTTGAACAGGTGGTAAACAATCTCCCAATATACGATACTGCAGTTAGACCGTCTGATCTGATATGCAATAAGAAAGAGAATAATGAATGGGTAAACCCTATCCCGTCTGTTCCTAGACAACCTGTAGACCTAAATGAAAAAATAAGGCAAGTATTAATCTCTCAAATGGCTCAAATGGCTCTGAGCACTATGACTGTGGTCATCAGTCCCCTGGAACTTAGAACTACTGAAACCTAACTAACCTAAGGACACCACACACATCCACGCCCGAGGCAGGATTCGAACCTGCGACCGTAGCGCATTAATCTCTATCACAGAAGAAGCCCAACGCCGAAAGAAGCATTATGATAAACAGCTACATGGTGTTACCAGATTTGCAGTCAGAGAAAAGGTGTTACTCAAAACTCATGTGAAATCCTCCTTGTTAGCTAAGAAAAACGCTAAGTGGCAAATAAAATATACTGGGCCGTACGTAATTGTACATATTCCGCACGACGGATGTTATTTAGTTGCATACCTTTACAGTGGCAAGATCAAAGGACTGTATGTACATAGAGACTTAAGAAAATTCTACTATAATTAAGTATCACGTGCCACACCTATTAATGCACACATAAAATAAGTTACTGTAAGAAAGAGAACGAACACGATTAGGATACAGAAAGTACATCTTATGCAGCTAAATGAATAAGAACATTTCACTATTATTGTTTACATTCGTCAGTGAACGTGGACGCAAGACACAGGTAAGCTAGGACATACACGTCAGTTGGTGACTAGCGATGTTTAACACGAAGTGTACTTGTAAGTTTTGACGGAAAGTTTTTGTTTGGTCACAGTGGTATTCTAGTTTTAAGTTTATATACGAAGGTATCTGGAGCGAACAATTAGCTCAGACCTCGGAACAATATAGATGTAAGCTATTTTTTTAATGCCATTTGTGTATCAAAGCAATAAAGTATAGGGTAAGTTACAGAAAAATATAGGACTCCCTAAGGTACAAAGGATAAATATGTGACATAAATACACTATAGGTTGCTGAGAAAGTATTGTGTGTTTTTGACGTGTCCACACCACGAGGTTTTATCTATAAATGTATCGCATAAAAATGATGTTAATATTTTTTGTATGCTGCAATTATAAAAATGATTTCTAGCTGCTAATGAAACTTTAGCGTAATATATATCATACGCGCAGTAACCTAATCTAAGGAAAGTGCACCTAAAGATAGGATTCATGAATAACAACTTGTGTGATTTTACTGTCATACAGATAATTTTTTTCCAACTTTATATACATGTTTGAATGCAAGTACCATGTTGAGATACGATTTGTGAATGTTAACTGAGGCAAACATAACACCATCTCTTATAACAAAATAAAGGAGTATGGACAAGGTAAGTTACAGGAAACCAACTAGCCGAAAAAATGAGGTAACGCCGAAACAAACGCAATTATTTACAGGTGGCGCTCGGCGAGATACGGCGAGACTTCAATCGGCGGAGAAAAGCCACTAAGTTACACTAATGTCACTATGACTGAAGTATGACGTAATAAAACATTACCAAGATCACTGAGAAATACACTACGTGACACTAAGTAACGACAGAGGATTTCAATAATCTATTTTTTTAGTATGAAAACACTAAGGTTGTAAGCTGACTTTAGAGGGATGCAGTACACTTTTTTTTTTTTGCAATGTTTATAATATTTTGTCCAATCTGAGCAGAAGATATTTGATGGAAGGAAAAAGTAACAAAAACATGAACACAAAGAAACACCATATACGCAAGCACAGACTTTACGAGGCAGTAGCGCACAGCAGCCAAGCTTCATTATTAATCTGTTGTTTGTACTACATAGCAATTTAAGTATAGTGATTTATTTATGTATGTATTTTCTTATTTCTTTTTTTTTATTTTTGTTTGTTTATGATGTGTGTACCATGCGCTGTTACAAACTTGGGTGACGAAAGGATGAAAAAATCCCCCCCCCCCCCCCCCCCCATAGTAACTCGCGGGTAGAAAATGAACAGATTTTGCCTCATTTGGAGACAACTTCTAAAAGCACTTATAGTGCGGTTATGTCCTAGTGTTGTCACTCCAGTACATAAGTGCATCAGCAGTACGACATAAAGTGCTGTTGTTCTCAAGAGTGTTCTCCTAGGCTCTATGAGATGTCTGACAGTGTCGCGACCGCGAAATGTAGTATTATAGGCACGTACTCTCTGAGAACACAATCACCTACCAATTTATGTAATAAAATGTTGTGAGCAAAAAGTACGCCTACATAGTTCCGTATAGAAACACAGGAACAAATAACGAACGTGGGCATTTATCATAAAAGAGAAGCTAGAGGTTTCATGAGCTATAGTTTTGTTTCTGGACGAACTGGATAATGAACAGGACAGCGTATATTTACCCAGTGACAATGAGTTATTCAGTGTCAGTGACCTGTGAGCTATACGGAAATAGACAAGTGAAAATACGTTTCATATCAGAAACATTTTTTTTTTCGAGGTAAAAGAGATATAGTGAATCGAGGAAGCCTGCTACGGTACGAGTGTTTGTGCACTATATAGGACAGTGTGCCGTTGCAAGCCAAATAGTGAAGTGCAGTACTTACCTTTTGTGCAGTGAACTTACAAGGCACCCAGTGGTCCCTTCGCACAGCCAAGGTGTACTGCAAGTAGAAACAAGTGCGGCTGGTTTTTCGCAAACTCTGCGAACACTGCACGAGACATTGAAAAGTATGGACCGGGACGCGCGGCATCGCTTTACGGCGGTAGGCCCACGCTACTGCTGAGCTCCAAACGGCGCGCAGCGCGCCATCAACCTGATTGTTGCGTCTGCAGTTATGCGCATCTGACGCATTATTGGCTAACGGCGTAACATAGGAGGACAATTTAAATGCAAAACAATATCTACTTTTAAATGGACACCCAACAAAGTGCCAAGACATGTAGAAAAACAATTCCCTGTCACACCAAATAAAGCCTGACTCCCACAGCTCATGATTGACGTCCCACATTAACTTTGAAAAACGCCTATGTATATATATATATATATATATATATATATATATATATATATATATATATATATATATATATATATATAAGACATGTAGAAAAACAATTCCCTGTCACACTAAATAAAGCCTGACTCCCACAGTTCATGATTCACGTCCCACATTAACTTTGAAAAACGCCTATATATATATATATATATATATATATATATATATATATATGAATCATGAGCTGTGGGAGTCAGGCTTTATTTAGTGTGACAGGGAATGTTTTTCTACATGTCTTATATATATATATATATATATATATATATATATATATATATATATATATTAGTATTAAGTACTAATCCATGTGAATTTTTATTTGTTATATGTTTATATTTCCCACGACGAGACAATAGTAAAATACGAAAAGGATGTCACTAAGCAGATCCTGGCGTAGAAGAGGGAAGCAGTGGAAAGCACAAGGAACTCTAAGCAAGAAATAACGCCTCTTGCTGCCCCAGACACCTCTGCTAGTCCCACACCTTAGATCCGTACACTCCAATAAATATGTGACTTGCCTGTAAAAATTTTTTACTCAAGAGACAAAGACTTATGAAAAATGAATTTTATTGTCAACATGCGAACGAGAAGGCTGTCTATACGGCGATTTGTTATGTATAAAACAATGTGATACCCTTGTATAACGCAATGTACAAAGATATAAAAATAATTGTGTGTATACTGTACGACATAAAAGAGAAAGAAAAAAAGAGAAAGAAGGTAAAAGAAGTATGTAACAATTCTGTGTATAATTATCCAGATGTGATGATTTTATGTGAAATACGATATAAAGATAAATGTAAAAGATTTTGTGTGTATAGTATGTAAGTTTACGTGTGTTTTACGTGTGTTCTGTATATTCTAATGTATATGTTTTGTCCTCATTGCCACGTGTCAGTGCAGGTATCAAAACCATGTTTGTAGAATGAAGATATGGGAAGAAAGACACTGACAGTGCAGTCGCATTACGTGTGTATAACAGTCAAGTGTTATGTGTTTGGGCTCATTGCCCGGAAAATTGACATTTCTTCGGACAATTAACCCAAGGGGGCGATGAAAAGGAACTAAAAAATGTTCTAATTTAATCTCAAAGATACATGAAGAAAATTTGTTCGACTGTCATCCCAGAGGAATACTCTGAAAAACTGTTTTATTCTTGATAGAAAATGGACTAATTTCGAGATTCTTTTATTATTTCTAGTATTAACTACTATTTGTTCTGATGTGCTGGCGTGAAGACGTACTGTATAATTTCATGTCTATGTGTGTGTTAAATGAAGGTGTTAAATGATGAAAAATGGGTTTTATAATTTCTGTCAAGGTCAAGCCTAAATCCCATACCAATGGAGTACAAATTATTCTGTTAATTCGAGAAGGCGAATTTTAGATGGAGGCGACGATCTTCACGACGGCGCTTCTCAACAATTGAGGTACGTGATTGTGCTCATTTCTTTCCTTTGGTGGCCGCTAAGATTAATTCCGATGTGTTTTTGCGGAGACATTCAGAACCTGCAATCTTCCTTTTCGTATAAAAATAGGAGGCCGATAGAAAAAGAAATATTCTTATATTTAAATAATTGCAATTCTTCTACCCAGGCCACGGGGAATGATAGAACGTACGTACCTTTACCCTGATTGTACGTTCTCAACCTCCGGGTGTGTTACGACGTAATTATTTTACGAAAAAAAATTAAGATAGATCTTTCTGATCAGATCGCAACCACTCGCACGCGAATGTACGTACCCTCTCAATGTGTCTAGTCAGTCGTGCGCATTGTTCTAAAGCTTTTCTGTTACTATTAAGTGGATTGCATCTCCGCAATTAATTTTTGTTTATGCCGCAAATCATACTTCACGCGAAGTATTTATTACGCAAGTTTCAGGCTACATTTAAAGTCAAAAATTGCGAAGTACGGCTGACTAAGCAAGCCACTACAATAATTTCATATCTCTACAACTACAATAACACAAAACAACAATAATATAACAGAGAGGGTACGTTATAAATGGCAAAGTTAGACGACAATTCTGCAGGTATGAGAATGAAAGGAAGTGAAGACATACTCATTACTAGGACAGAGAAACTGATAGTGGGTTCACCTCATCCATAAAAGTTAAAACGATTTGTACCTATCAGTCCCTCTCATGCTGATAGTGCAACGTGTTCTTACCATTCACAGTTGTAGTTACAGCAGACCAACAGTGATATAACTTGAGGGGGCTAAGAGTCCGTCCACCTCTGACTGTATTTCATGGATCGTCACTCTAGATGTCCATGTACGAGTCTCTGTACTCCAATGCCCAAGCCCCAATGTGTGTACTGAATGTCTGCCCCGAATTACTAAGAGCCCAGTACTCCTATCTTCGTGGCCACTCGGCTGCCGCCGCTTCATGGTTCAAATGGTTCAAATGGCTCTGAGCACTATGGGACTCAACTTCTGAGGTCATTAGTCCCCTAGAACTTAGAACTAGTTAAACCTAACTAACCTAAGGACATCACAAACATCCATGCCCGAGGCAGGATTCGAACCTGCGACCGTAGCGGTCTTGCGGTTCCAGACTGCAGCGCCTTTAACCGCACGGCCACTTCGGCCGGCTCCGCTTCATGGTAAAAATGGCTACGCACAGGTGTATATTTGACGACCGAAATTATCTTGCGATTTTCTCAATAACGCTTGACAATTACGCGCTACTGCTTACGCATTTTGTTGTCCTCGTGGAGTGCTACGAGTGTAGGAAGTCTGCAGTAAATTCGCGATCCAAACGTGGTGGCCTCCCCTTGTAAGTGTGCAAAGTACAACTCACAGATTAGACAAGGAGAACAATGGTGGATGCAGTTTTAGCACTTCGACTCTCCTTGTGTATTAGACCACTGTTATGGCCCTCACTCGCCCTTGCACTTGCTCGCACTTGATGTTCTGCACATCGTCGCAGAGCGTGCAAGAAATACCATCAGAATAGAACACAGAAGGTTAGTAGTAGCACTGCAATCACTGTCTTATCAGTCCTTAAAATTGTAAGTGCATTTGGAGTGTTAAGTTGTTATTAACTTACCAATCTCTTCTATTCCACTTACATTGAATGGTTACCCGCCTCTCAAGTCATACTCATATCCCCTGACTCCTAAATCAGATGATCTTAGTAATTTAGACATTCGCAATGGCAGAGAAACTTTATATACCAGTTGTTACTGTTTTGGAGAGACTAACAGATTTTCACATTAAAGTGAGCGTCATATATCTTGGCGGCCGAGTTTAGGTTCGTTTTGCGCATCTGACGTCACAAAACACAGTCAGCCAATGAACAGAGAACGACGTTGCCAGATCTCGACTGCAGTGCAGAGCACGGACGAGTGTCTTCAGTTTTACAAACGTTCAGTTATAAATAAAGTAATAGAACAAAAGCAATGTCTTGATAGCAGACTTTCCTTTATAGAAAGTTTGGAAAAAGCATTCTTTATACCAATTGCTTCATATTCTATTAATTAATTAAACCAAACAAGCAATAAGGCTCCTAATTCAGGCGATAGCAAGGAAAGGTGTTTGTTTCAATCTCACGAACTGCTTTTTCGCAATAAAGAACAGCGGTAATTGTTTATTTCCTATTGTACTTCTACGAAGCGTGAGTAATTCATAGTCATACCAAAAGTGTTTATAAGTAGTTGCGTGAGGTGTTAGAGTCCTATGGAGTTACACTGTCCGATGAGCTGAGGTAGCGGAACGGCTAAGGTGTTGGGCTGGCAAATAAAAGGTTATGAGTTCAATATTATCTTTATTTAAAAACAATATTGGAGTGCCTTACTTCACGAATTTTATTCGTTTGAATGAAATTTCTAGTGCTTTGCCTCTTCATTAACTTTTTCGCTGCTGCAGACACGTGCTCCCCGCATTCCGCGCTGTGCGCGATTTTGTCATCACTGCACTTCTCGCCTGTGCAGACACATGGTGTTCCCACTGCTTTGACACACTTATCATTCGATTTCACAAAAACTATTTGGCCAAAAAATTTGATTTTTAAATGTCTTCTTGACTGATACCTTTCACCTCATAAATGACTTAATTTTGTTTTGATGTGCAGCATTAAATGTAGTAAACCATTGCACGAAATTTTGAAGAGTTTGCAGAGGTAAAAGTCCATAGCGTATACTTTCTATATGGTCAATTTTAGTTGCCACAATGTTCAGAATGAAATGTGGACAAGATACCTAAATTTCATATAATATTTACTGTATAACAATATCTCATATAATTTAAGTACCACATAGGTGTCGTATGTAATATTGAGAAATATTCCGTCTTTCGCGACTGTAATAAAAGTTTTATTTACACAGGGCGCGTTTGACTTTATTTTATAGCACTTCCATCGATGAAAGGTATGGCACATACACAATGGTATTCATGTTCTATTTCTTGTTTTTGTTCCACAGTCGCAGTTTTACCAATGGTATTGAAATATATCCCTCTTCTGCAACTGTAATAAGCGACTTATTTAGACCAGACGCGTTTCTCTCTTTTGAAGCATCATAAGAGGACTGTATTTTGTGTCCTCCATTGCCAAGTCACCTTTCGTAGTTTTGTGCTGCGGTAGCACAATATTCAACGTTTGTGTTGGCTCATCAGTGTTTTAGCAAATAAATGCTGTTTGTGTGTGCCACACACAAAATTATATTTGACATATCTCTGAGCACTTCACTGACAGACGGTATATTCAAGTCCTAATGTTTTTGTAAGTCCACAGTTTTGTTTAATGTATTTTGTCTACTTCCTTTTGATTGATTGAAGTGCTTTAAAATAAAGCCAGACGTGCTCAGTGTAAATAAAACTTTTGTTACAGTCGCGAAAGGTGGAATATTTCTCAATATTACATACGAAACTTATGTGGTACTTAAACTAAATGAAATATATAGGTATCTTGTCCACATTTCATTCTCAACATTGTGGCAACTAAAATCGACCATCCGGAAAGTATACTCTATGGACTTTACCTCTGCAAACTCTTCAAAATATCGTGCAATGGTTTGCTATATTTAATGCTGTATAGTAACTGCGTTGAACATCGAAACAAAATTAAGTCATTTATGGGGGGAAGGTATCAGTCAAGAAGATAGGTAAAAATCTAATTTTTGAGCCAAATAGTTTTTGTGGAATCGAATGATAAAGAGTGTCAAAGCAGTCGGAACACAATGTGTCTGCACAGGCGAGCAGTGCAGTGACAAAATCGCCCACAGCGCGGAATGCAGGGAGCACTTCTTTGTAGCAGCGAAAGGGTTAATGCGGCCGTGGTGGCTTTACTTCATGAACTGCGCGCTCCCCCCTAAACGTAAGCTTGCGAACTATGCCATTATGGCGCTGCTTCTCTTGGCGCGTGCGTCGTGTGCAACTGGCAACGCAGCAATCTCCCGCGTCTAGGCGGGCATGCGCGAGCCGCCAAGATAAAAGAATTGAACTATAGATGACACCTAACTGTTCAGCTGTTGCTATGTGAGAGAGTGAAATATAGCTCTTCATATGTTTTATCAGATATTGTTGGACATAGCAGTTCATTGCCACAAGAGGCAAAATTACAAAAGAAAGTAGAGCAGTTAAATATTTTACATGTGAAAACTGTTGGTTGATGCTGTATTTATTATGACAAAAATTGTCTTACTCTAACCAAAATATTATTCTGAGACACAAAACATGACGAAATGGACTTTACACATTTAATTAAAAATATAATGTGTCTGCATAAAAAATACCGCTCCCAAATTTCAAGAAAACAAATTGTACACAGGTGAATGTAGTCGATAACTCTCATAGCCATATACCATTCAGATGACAAAGCACTTTATGCTTTAATACTAACAACGATTATAGCATCCTAATGTATAATATCAGCTGCATCAATAGCTATAATTAATATGCTTTTGTGTTAACATATAGTACCTACAAGAAAAAATTCTTCACAAATGACATCTAGGACATTCATCCAGTACAAGTGTCAAAATTTTGCACAGTCTTTGATACATATATATACGTGACTAAAAACATGGACTGTTAATTCCCATCGAGCAACACATGCATCATGATAGGCATACAATTATTTTCTGAACTGACTCACTTTTTTTCCTGCAAACTGAATTTTACTATTCTTATTAGACAAAACAAAATGTGTGCACTTGAACTGAGGCTTCTTACATATACTTCAAATTCCAAGTCAGTAGTTACTTCTGTTGCAGATGGTTGATCGTGCATATACACATCCAACACATGGCCTACATCATGAAATAAGATTGATCACAATTATGCAGAGTTGGAATTATGCGTATGAGAAAGGATTGAATTGAAGTACATACAGATGACCTGCACGAGATGTGGAGGGGGGAGGGAGACTGTTCCTAGCAAGTAGTACCCTGTGTCAGCAGACCTCTGTTCAGCTTCCAGTTGGGGCCTGCATTGTGTTGCTGGTAATAGCTGTGTTTTTGCACAGAAATGTCTCACAGAACTGTCACATACAACTGTGACAAGTGTTTGAGAACCATTTGCTGCACCAGTGAGCCATACATTCTTAAATTTAGGAGAAGTCAGCTCTTGGATTTGAAATGTAGGGTGACTATTGTTTAAATTGCAATGTTAGAGGTGTGTGTGGGACATTATTTCAACATAGTAAAAGTGGATATAAACTTAATGCAAGTGAAATCTAATATCGTCCCTATTTCTTCAAATTGCTTTGCTGTCTTTTGAGGAGTACGATTCGACTTGTAAATTAGTGTAAGCTCGTTTCATTCTCAAACATGCTTGATACATAGTGGCTTCATATATGAAAGAAGTGTTTGTAGCAGAACCTGGATCCTAGGCTTGACCATACCTACCATCACAGCTGCCACCCATCCCAAACATAATTTTTTGTGGTGAATTTTATTAACATAGAAGTCTTTCATTTTAACTCCTCAGCAACTGCACACCCCTTTTCCCAAGAGAATGGACGGGCATCTTCTGACTTTTTTAAATTTCCCTGAAGGATACGTTGTGGGCTATAAGTGTGCTTCAACTTAGATGAATTTTGAATTTCCCTAACATTTTCAGTATGACGAAAGACATAACTGTGCTACTAGCACTTCCAAGTTCTCCTTTTAACTTAGGCTATGTAGGTCGCGACAGGAGTGCCGTCACAAACAACACGTTAGTGACTGAAATCAGGACTACAATCATGCACTTCACATTACGCTGTCAAGTCAGCAGTATTCATTTATCGTGTCTCATTGCAGCTTTTCCCGGTGTTGCCAGCAAGTGACATGTGGCGACTACTGGCTGGCAGTTGTCAGCTGGCAGTGACTCACTTGAGTGTGTCTCTCATGGCTGCATCAGCATGGGTGAGTCACCTGCAATTGGTAATATGCAAGACCCACGTATGCACGGATGCACAGGGATGAGTGGGAGGGCACCTCGCCCTCGCATAGTGTTTGTTCAAACAAAAAAGATACAATTGCGTATCTCTTCCAGTCTCATCCTACTTTACACAACTCTTACAGTTGTTTCAGAAGCATGTTGCACCAATAAGCCATATGTTTTTAAGGTTAGCAGAAGTTGGCTCTTACATTTCAAATGTAGAGTGACTATTGCTTAAATTGCAATGTCAGAGGCGTGTGGGGAAATTATTTCAACACAGCACAAGTGGACGTAAAACTAGGGTAAGTGAACTGTAATATCATATGAGTGGAGAAAACTGTAGATTTCTTTAATTTCCCACCATTTTAAAATTATGTTACGTGATCTGTCAACCATGCAGGCTGTCCTATTATCCACACATGCACCATAATGGATTCTGACCTCATTCTGACTTTCCTTAAATTCACACTAACAGGACAACGCACTGTCTTGAATTTCCTGTCAGTTTACATTTAGGGCAACAGCCCTATTTCCACTATGATGTCAGAGGTATGGAGGGAAATACTGTATCATGATTGGGTTACTTTGAATTTTACCATTCTGTACACAGGATGTTTTCCTTGTGTCAAAGGCATGGAGGAATTATGTCAATAATGCAAGACACCTTCGATGACAAGGTAGTAGAGGAGTTGCAACGTTGGAGGGGAGAGGCAAGAGGGAGGTGGCGGTGCCCATTCTCCCAGAACCCGCACAGATACACTACTCCCAGCCAGTCTCAATTCGATTTCGCCGTTGACCTCATGAACATCGATTTTATAGGCAAAGGGTAACTTTCATTATGACACGAGGTCAAAAAGATGAGACACTAAATGGAGGAATTTTATATGTGCCCCAAAAATATTTTCATTTGCCTTTCTAACAGCATTACGTCAAGGAAACAAGTTAGACAGGAAAGAAATGAAGTTTCGATCTATGAGGCTCATTAATGAAACATATTGAGTTAAGGAATGGATATATATGCTCTAAACACATACTGTGGTTAACGCTCTTTCCGACGTGAAATTTACAATGTTCAAACCAGCAACAAAGGGCAATCACAAGAAACCGAAAACAAAGGTTTGTGGTTCAGAAAGATTTATTACGCACATCCCAAAAACAATTTTACAAAATCTTTTACAAAACCGACCTTCCAGTAGCCACCAATAACAAAACTATAATTAAAAACCTTATGCAGTCCTTACAAGAGTATATGGAATGAAACAAGTTAAGTAAAGATCCTTCCTTTTAACTAAATAACGAATGGCCCCAGATAAATATACGCTAGATGACAAGCATAATTGCCCACAAATTGAACAGGAATTTACCGGGACTACATCCTCATTGGTAAAAAAAGCAACAGCACAGAATATTAAACAACAAATCTTAAGTAAAAGAGACAATTCCCCAACGGGAACTTTAGATCAACAGATCACAGAGCAACGGCATTCCACCAATTATACAGTGACTTATTCCACTGAACTCACTCGTGAAATCCCTTTGTAGTATAACAACTATATTTAGGCAGAAAAGACAGTTATGTTAATAGTTAGTTCAAGTTCCACGCAACAGCGGACACACCCCAACGGATGACCCACCCTAATACAAGAGTGACCAAACTACTAGGAACAAGGGACGCGCCTTGGCGCAGCGTGAACACACTGAGAGGAATCTCCAAATAATTAGAAGAGAGAATACTCAACTTCTGACAAATACTGGGGCGAGTTGCGGCTCTGACAGGATACAACCAAGTAGCGCAGAGCATCACCATAACGTAGCTGGCTGAGCTAGCGGTGTCCGAACATATTTCAATCAAGGCACCGCCCACCGTATTGGTCAATCAGGATCTGGTTCTGCCCGTTGCTCGTAGTACACTGTAAAATAAAAAAAAAAGGACGGACAGCCAAACCAAAGGACACAACACAAACCCTCTTATTTCAGAGTTATGCCCCCCCATTTTAATTTAATACCTTAACACATGCAAGATCTCAAACGAATAGCATGGAAAATTATTCAGTTCTTAGAGCTCATTATTTTTTACTCTTACAGGCAGACCCCAATAAGAAGAATAAAGTCTGGAGAAGTTAACGGCCTGCCCATAAAACAAGATCACAGAGTAAAGCATAAGACACTCAAGTAACATTACAAGCACAGTGTCTTAACACTAAACATGGCCTGCCCACTATCCTAGAATGACTCACGCAGCTTCCATACTACCCTCGCTTAGTGCTTCCGTCACTGAGCAGTGTTTTACACTCTTAACACCACTACTCAACATATACCGTAACCAAGAGTGGATTCCTTATTACCTCCACGGTGGGAATAATCACATACACATCACTGTTTCCGACTGTGAGCACAAATTACGATCAGATTGATCACAAAACAGAACTTCAAAGAAACAGCAGATGCCCACCGTTAGTAGCAGCAAACGACAAGAATCCACATAGCATACATAGGCATCAAGCATCAGGTAGTGCAGCACAAAAACTTGCTAGTGCATTGGAGGTCATCACCACCAGCCCGCCGCCGACACACTCCTCAAACCATAACACAGCGCCGCGAGCAACCAATGCTCCTCCGTAACGGTCACTCCAAGACTCGCCAACACATGCCCAAGCAACGGGCAGGCACGAACGCTAGGGACCCGGAGCTGAAAACCAATCAAACCGTAGCCGGAAGCGCCGAGCAAAAATAGCGGCCAGATGAGGAAAACCAAAGAGAAAACGCTCATGCCAGAACGAACGGGATTACTGCCCCTATTAGGTAAGAGAGTCACTGGCACCAGCGACTCCGCCACGGCTCAAACGCAGTTTGAGCCACAGAAACATGGACAACACAAAAAGTTATATAATTACGTGCTCACCTATAATGACTGAGAATTCCCATTAAATAACTGGAGAATTTACTGCATTTGTAGCTTGTAATACATAAATGGTGCATACCGAGAGTGTTACGGAACAGCGGCAACGAAAACAGTGACTGTGGTGAAAGCATGTGGGTGAAAGCATGTCAGTTTACAGAAGTTGAACCAGTAAACAACTCCTTCAATTCTACGAGTGCCAAACGACGAAGAATTAATTGCGCATTCGCTTCGTAACTTTTTTATTCAACAATAAAATGCAAGGTATGGGTTTCTTTGATGCCAATTAAGGGATACGGCAGATTCTGCTCTTTTGATCTTCTTTTGTTGTACTGCTGCACGGTATGTCTTCCTTACTAGATGTGATTGACATCGATGAAATTTAAAGTAAGGCAGCTAGTTCTGTATTACCGTGGAATATGGAAGGGAGTGTCATAGATAAGTAATCCGAACAAGGGCGGCAATCATTAAAACAAAGGCGATATTAATCGTGGCGAGATATTTTTACGAAATTTCAGTCACCAACGTTCTCCTCCGAATGCGAAAGTATTTTGAAGATGCCAATCTACATAGGAACAAATTATCTTCATAATAAAATAAGAGAAATCACAGCTCGCATGGAAAAATTTAAGTGTTCGTTCTCCTAAGTGCTACTGGAAAGTGGAAATACAGAAAAATAGTGTGAAGGTGGTTCTATGAGCCCTCCGCCAAGAGAACTTAAATATGAACTGCAGACTTGTCATGTAGATGATTACTAAGTGCAGCATCGAACGGAAATCCCTTAGCTTGAGTGAAAATATTCCCAGAAGGACAGATGCGAAATAACTAAATGCAATCGCTCAAGGCGATGATATATTCATTTGTACAATCAGGATGAGTTTTGATTTACTGCTGTTCAACTTGGTATTATTATCAACAAAGTATCATGAGTAGACTACAAATTAATGCATTTTAATCACTCGAATATTTATAGAAAGGTTTTAAACGTTTTCTGCACAAACACAAATTTGAATTTAGAAATAAACCAAAGTATGAAACATTAAACTCACTGATCTTCAGATAAACGAGAGAGAATTTGCTCATAAACAAAGACTACTTCATTAATATTCCTTCTAAACACGAAAATTGAATAAATAAATATAATGGAAAAATAGTTACAAAAATTACTCCTCCATTGCATGAGGGTGGGTTCAATAAATAATACACCACAATTTTCTGTCAGTAGCTTGGTTTTATTCACCATATTGGTTTCTTTCTTCAGATTTTAACAAAGACACATACGCCTTTCTTTCTCAAGTGGTCACAACACACTGACTTGTCCAAGAAAAAAGGTAAGTCGTTTGACATGGGTTTTCAAAATAAGTAACGCTAGTCATGCTCTTAACCTCTTTTGTCCTAAGTGACATATGCGAGAAGAAGTATTAACGTCCTATAACCTTAGGCAGCGCTGATAGGCTCATTCCAGAAAAGTAACTAAAAGAACGATCAATGTTAATCGTAATTAGGGTTTTTCAGAGCAAAGCGCCTAATGGCTATTACAAATTCATTGAAGAACAATGGCATGGTAATTACTGCGAGTTTAAATTTGAATGCAAACAAGGCACCACAGAATATGTTTCTAGTTTTAACGTACGGAAATGTTTTACATCGAACTGTTCACTGCATTGAGTTAATTGCAAATTTAATAGCTGTAAGTCGCTAGTAAAGGTACTGCGTGAATGAAATTTTCTGCCGATAAATAATAAAACTCTGGACTAACAAGTACCCCTAATATTGCTGCGGTGATGAATTTCCGAACAAAAGTACTGCTTTGTCAGTAATTTTATGCATACATATAAACTCGGTATGCTTTGATGAAATATTAAATGAAAAATTTACAAGCTTTTTCGAGTTTATTTTCGTAATGTTTCTTCTTCGTGTGTATCCTAATTGAATACGCATAACACTTCTCCGCTCTGTACTGATCTATTTAGAAACTGACGTTTAGTTTGTGTTGTTTGTAAAAAATTAGAACAGTTTCTGCATAAAAGTCGTTTTTTTCTATATCTGTAGATGTACACAGCATCCCGAATTACAGAACGCTACAAATAACAAAGATGAAAAATAATACTTAACAGTGCGACATTAAGGAATATTCATGAAGATATAAAGCCTGCAAGTTTTCCAGCATGCGAAACAATTGTCCAGTACCCAAATTGAAATTAACACTTCTCGCAAAACCAGCAAACTTTAAACTGCCTTCACTGCGGAAAAGGTTAATATCATGGGAATAAATTTTAGCACTTGTAGACATTAACGTAATGGCAGCCTCAGGAATAAACAGATGTGTGAAGATTATGACAGGTATGAAAGGTGCTTCTGAGCAGTGGTTGTCAGTATCCATTAGAAATCACACAGGATGAACTACCATTCGAACTACATATTGTAATAAAACTTACGAAAGACATATTTAAAGGTATAAATGTATGAATACGAGGGACAAACCTATTACTTATCAGTTATACTGTAATTCTATTGCGAAAGCAGCAAACTTTGCTGAATCTCAAATCAAACATGTACTGCCGAATATTATTCTAATGCTATGTTCCAGTACAATCGCATGTGACATTGTGTCACACTCACGAGTAGTGTGAATGCCACAAGTGTTACTCAAAATGCACATCAAACATTTTTTTTTTCAGATGTACATTCTCAGAAATTTCCTCCTCGAAACAGAGCGTATGTTTGATAGCAGTAGACTTCTCTTGGCCAAGGAGGTCCTTCTTGTCTCTGCTAGTTTGCTTCTTGTATTCTCCTTGCATCGACCATTACGCTTTATTTTGCTTGCTGAATCTCTTGATTTCGTCCACTTCTTGACATCCAATTCTCGTTTCCGCTACTTCTAATTACTTTTGCCTTATTCCTGTTTACTATCGATCCAGATTCTGTACTCATTAGACTGTTCTTTCCTTTCAATAGATCCTGTAATTCTTCTTCACTTTCACTGAGGGTAGCAACGTCATCTACTTGTGTTATCATTGATGTCATTTCACCCAGAATTTTAATCCCACCCTTGAAGCTTTCTTTTATTTCCGTCGTTGCTTCTTTGACTTGTAGATCGAACAGTAAGGGCGAAAGAGTGCATGTCTGTCTTACGCCCTTTATGATCCGTTAACTTCATTCCTGGTCTTCTTTTTGATTCTTATACACACTGCATATCACCCGTTTTTCCTTGTAGCCTATTGCTATTTGTCTCTGAATTTCGGACATCTTGCACCATTTCACAATATCGAACGTTTTTTTCTATATCAATAAGCCCTATAGGCGTACCTTGATTTGTCTTCAGTCTATCGTCCGTTATTAAGCACAACGTCAAGACCGCCTTTCTTGTTCCTTTACCTTTCCTAAAGCCAAACTGATCGTCATCTAATGGTTCCTCAAATTTCTTTCCCATTATTCTTTATATTGGACTTGTCAGCAACTTGGATTCAAGAGATCTTAAGCTTACTGGGAGATAGTTTTCTCACCTATCTGCAATTGTTTTCTTCGGAAATGTGTCGATGACATTTTTCTGGAAGTCTGATGGTTAACCGCCAGTTTCATAGCTTGGTTGCAATTTTCCCCAGTGAGTTTCTAAGTTCCTACGGATTGTTACTTATCACTTCTCCTTCATTCGAACTCAAGTCTTCCAGAGCTCTATTAGATTCTAACTCTAATAATAGATCTCCAGTGTCTTCCTTATCGACTCCAGTTTCTTCTTCTATCACTTCATACAGGATTCAGGTACTCCCCCCCCTCCCCCCGCGCCAAACACATAGAGGCGTCCTGTGTAATTTTTACAGGTATCCTACCTTACCTATGCGTTTGACAGTGGAATCCCCATTGCACTCTCATTGTTGCCACCATTGTTTTTAACGTCAGGATGATTGTTTTTACTCTTCTGTATGCTGAGCCAGTCTTTCCGACGATCATTTCTTTTCGATTTATCCACATTTTTCCTGCGGCCATTACGCCTTGGGTGGGCAGCTCCTCATACTAACTTCATCTTAAATGATTGTATTGCACATTGCCGTATTGCTGTCTTTCGCTGAACAATATTGTACTTCCTCTTTCGTTGACCAGTTGAGGTATTTCCTCTATTACGGCATACGAAGTGTCTTCAGAGTTGCCTTCCTTTTACCGAAGTCTGATTGTCCAACATCTGTGAATGTCCTTTTTAGGGATTTCCGCTCATCCTTACCTACTGTGATATTTCTTAATGCAGTATCCACATATTTAGCGAACTTCAGACGTTTCTCATCATTCTGTAGTACTTCGGCTCCCGAGTTTTTTCCACATTGTCTCGTCCGTATAATTCACTTCAATCTGCTTTCGTCATTATTAAATTATGATCTGAATCTATATCTACTCTTTGGTGCGCCTTACAATCCAATATCGGATTTTTCAACCTCTGCCTCATCTTCATGTAATCCAGATGTGTGTTTCACGTTTCCCCTGGTATATCCCAAGCATACATCCTCCTCTTGTGACTTTAGGACAGATTATACGCTATTACCATCTGAAATTTGTTGCATAATTAGTAGTAGTAGTAGCTTCATTTATCTGCAGATCTCTTTTTACATGGATATAGGACATGTCAAAGTATTTACAAGTATAGACCAATTTCAAATAAGCTAATCTGTATATACATATATTTACAGACTTCTAGTTAGACACAATCATCAGATTTACTTTTGGTACACAATACTTTATTTACAAATAACTTATTAAATAATGTAATGCCACACTGTTCATTCATATCTCGCTATCAGCCGCTGCACACACTATACACACATTGTTTCATAACACTTCCCTCACTGTACACACACACACAAACACACACACACACACACACACACACACACACACACACACACACACTGGTGATCTCGGGGCCATTTTCTGTACTGCAGCTTCCCATTTGCTATCCTGAAAAACTGAGTTAGCATCCCTCCATGATAAATTAAATGTTTAGCTCAGAAAGAGGAACAGGTGTTAGTATTGTGCTATGCATAGCTTGGGGGTAAGTATTTATCGAAAGGAAAAAAGAAGGAAAGAAACATAAAGTGAAGGTGTTGTGTGGAATGTTAGATGTTACATAATCGTTATTATTATTTATTTGTATAATATTTTTTTACCAAAGCCTACTCTGTTTTATCTAAGTAATCCTTCAATGTATAAAACGTATTGCATAAAGGGTACTTTTTAGCTGCCTTTTTAAATGTCTATTTGGAATTTCTTTAATCTCTTTTGGTAATTTATTGCACAGTTTTATTACTTGGTAGAAAATGCTGTTTTAAGTTATATATTTTTTTTTGGTGAATGTAATTTGATTCTATCTCTTGGTGCATGTGCATGGACAGAGCTGTTTGTGCAGTAATTATCAATGTAATTTTTGATATGTACAACTTACTGGTAAATGTATTCACACAGAGCAGTTAAAATCCCCAGTGTTTTGAACAGATCTTTACAATGAGCTTGACTAGTATTTTTGGTTATTATTATTATGGCTCTTTTCTGGAGTTTGAAAATTGTGTTCTTATTTTGTGCATATGTTCCCCAAAAAAGAATGCCATAGCTAAGAATTGAGTGTACATATGAATAACATGTAACTAAAAGACACTGCATGTTACACACTGATGATAGGGTTCTAAGGGCATAACATGCTGATGACATTGTGTTTGCATGTACCTTTGTGTGTTCACACCACTTCAACTGAGAATCAATATTCATTTTTAGAAATTTAGCATTTGCTACACAGTCTATAGAGGTGCCATCCTCATTTAATTTAACTTTATAATTTTTTCTCTTCAAACTGAAATTCATGGCATTAGTTTCCTGTACATTCAATTTCACTTTATTGCTTATTGACCAATCGTAAATTTCCTTGAGAGTTTCATTTGCTTTCTCGTCAATGAGTTCTCTTGTTTTCTCAGTGACTATAATACTGCTGTCATCAGTGAAGAGAATTTGTTGACCATGAGTAACACTACTCGGAAAGTAATTAATGTATATCAGGAATAGCATTGGTCCTAATATGCTACCTTGCAGAACTCCTATATTAATATATTCTAGTTTTTATAAGTGTTTCACTAAATGTTTGGATCTAAGTGAAGTATGTGTTACCTATACTCTTTGTACCCTATCTGTTAGGTGCGGTTGAAACCAGTCATTAGCTATCACTCTTATTGCTAATGCTAATTTATTTAATAGAATCTTGTGGTCGACTATATCATACGCTCTAGAAAGATCCAAAAATAAGCCTGTGACACACTCATTTTTATCAAGAGCATCTAGTACAACTTTTGTGAATTCTACTATTGCTGACTCTGCATTTTTACCACTTTGGGAACCAAACTGTGATTCGCTTGAAAGACTGTATTTATTCATTAATCTGTCTTTCATAATTGCTTCTATTATTTTTGAGAATGGTGATAGCATGGAAATGGGCTGGTAATTTTCTATGTCTTCTGCATTACCTTTCTTAAACAAAGGTACAACTCTTGCCTGTTTTAACTGCTCTGGAAATGTCCCTGATGTGAAGGATTCTGTAGTGGACTGTTAAGGCAGCCAGTCCACAGTGAAGTAGCCGAAAGGGCACGCGTCAACTCACGCCGTCTGGCGTTAAGTCTGGAACAGGATTCGTAATGAATGTGCTAAAGGAAAGAACGTAGCTACTAGAACACTTAACTTTTATATTGTCCTTTGGTATACAGCATTCTGGATGATATAAGTGAGACTCTATCTTGAGGTACATGCAACGTTACAAATGGTTAATGGCACCTTGCTAGGTCGTAGCCATTAACTTAGCTGAAGGCTATTCTAACTGTCTCTCGGCAAATGAGAGAAAGGCTTCGTCAGTGTAGTCGCTAGCAACGTCGTCGTACAACTGGGGCGAGTGCTAGTCCGTCTCTCTAGACCTGCCGTGTGGTGGCGCTCGGTCTGCGATCACTCAGTGGCGACACGCGGGTCCGACATGTACTAATGGACCGCGGCCGATTTAAAGCTACCACCTAGCAAGTGTGGTGTCTGGCGGTGACACCACATTCCTCCCCCGCAAATCGGCGAACGGTCGTGTGATAAGGCTTCCGCCCGCCGTGGGGAGGACCCCATGTTGACGTATGCGATGGGGTGGGGAGCCTAACAACAGGCGAGGCCGTGCCACCTGCACCCTGCCATTCGGTCCGAGGGGAGCTAGGAAACGCCTGAAAACCTAGTCCAGGGTGCACGTCAACATGCGGTGTATGCGCCCATAATGAGACAGGAGGGGCCGAAGGGTCGACCTCCATTGCGTCGGGGGATCCGACGCGCGATGACGACATCTGGTCCGGAGCGGGCAAGAGTTCCATGGCGGAGGACAGCTAGTCACGGGAAGCGATCGGCGGCGCGTGACCCAGGGAGGCGCTTGGCGGCTGCCGCGAAGCGTCTACTGCGGGCGGCGCCGGCGGCGGCTGCGGCCATGGGGCAAAATGGAAGGCATCGTCGGTAACACCTGGGGATGAGGCGAGCCAGTAGATGGGTCCCCAGGGCGCCGACCGGACGGCACCGTCACTGAAAGCAGACGGGGAGCGGCAGAACCCAGGCGACGACAGAGGCGCAGCTGATTGAGATGCCGACGCACCTCACCAGAGGCCCCCAAAACCAAATACATCGCGCGGCCGAGGCAGCGAAGAATGCGCCCTGTGAGCCAACGCCGTGAACCGCGACAGTTGCGATAGAAGACAACGTCACCAGGAGCAAAAGCAGGAGTCTGCCGCTGCACAGGAACCTGATGCGGCGGATGCAGCAAAGACATCAAGGTTCGATGAGGACGACCATGGAGCAACTCAGCCGGCGAGCGACCATCGCGGGGCTGAGAGCGATACTAGGACAAAAACAGCAATAACGCGTCCTCCCGAGAATGCGACTCTTTCAACTTCAACATCTGTGACTTGAAAGTCCGGACCAATCGTTCAGCGGCACCGTCTGACTGAGGCGAAAACGGCGCGGATGTCAGATGTTGAATACCATTGGACTCGCAGAATGACTGAAATTCTGCGGACATGAATTGTGGGCCATTGTCGGAAACAATAGTCTGCGGAAGACCTTCAACGCAAAAAATAGCAGATAACGCTTGGATGGTGGCAGAAGACGTCGTGGAAGACATCCGGACAACATAAGGAAAATTACTGAAAGGATCGACCACAACCAACCATCGAGCATTCCAGAATGGACCAGCAAAATCTATGTGCAAGCGTTGCCAAGGGGAAGTGGCTTTCGGCCATGCAAAGAATTTCCGCGGCGGCGCGGATTGTTGTTCGGCACATGCCAGGCAAGAAGAGCACATATCCGTAGTCGCAGCATCGATTCCGAACCAAGTACAGTGCTGACGAGCAAGTTGTTTCGTGCGCACTATACCCCAATGTCCTTGGTAGAGAAGCTTTAAGACAGAGGACTGTAACGAACGTGGGACCACTACTCTGGACTGATCATTATCAGAACGCAACAACAAAACACCACATCGTACAAAAAGTCTCTCCTTGTGAGCAAAAAATCGGCGAACCAACGGATCCTCGATCCGTGACTTCGACAAGGGCCATTGCGTAGCAACAAAACGCAAAACAGTAGCAAGGACAGGGTCAGCAGCTGTGGCTGTAGCAACACGACGAAAATCAATCGGAAACGATTCGACCACGTCATCGGTTTCTGAATCAATGAACATGCAAGCAAGTTCGGAAGAATCGAATGCTTTATCCTCAGCAACAGGCAAACGGGACAACGCATCGGCGTTTCCGTGCTTAGCAGTGGACCAATACAAGATATCGTAGCGGTACTGCGAGAGGAAAAGCGACCAGCGAATGAATTTCTGCGCTGTACGTGGAGGTACAGGCTTGTTCGGATGTACAAGCGAAGTCAAAGGTTTGTGGTCTGTGTTGATGGTAAAGTGACGACCATACAAGAAATCATGGAACTTAGTAACACCAAAAACGAGAGCCAAAGCTTCTTTCTCTATCTGTGAATAATTTCTTTGCGCAGGTGAGAGCAATTTGGACGCAAAGGCAATAGGGCGATCATGTGAACCATCTGTGTGCGCAAGCACAGCACCGATCCCGAAATCCGATGCATCGACCATCAACAAAAGTGGTTTCTGGGGATCGAACGGCGTAAGGCAAGTAGTAGAAAGCAACGCCGATTTCAACTGGCGAAAGGCGCGTTCGCATTCCGTCGTCCAGACAAACGGAACACCTTTACGGCGTAAGCGATGAAGCGGAGCTGAAATGGAAGAGGCATTGCGCAGAAAGCGATGGTAATAGGTAATTTTTCCCAACACACTCTGTAGCTGCTTCACATTCTGTGGCGAAGGCAAGTCCTGTATGGCACGGAGGTGCTCCGGACTCGGATGTATGCCTTGGGCATTGATTACATGTCCCAAATATGGTAAGTCACGAGCAAAAAACACACATTTGTCCTTCCTCAAGCGAAGACCATTTTGCCGCAATACGTGAAATAATGTGCGGAGGTTGGCTAAATGTTCGGCTGCTGTCTTTCCGGAGATCACAATATCGTCCAGATAGTTTGCTGCAGTAGGGACCGACGCACAAACAGTTTGTAAATATTGCTGAAACAACGCAGGGGCGGATGCACACCCGAATGGCAGTCTTTTGAATCGGTACAAACCAAGTGGCGTGTTAACCACCAATACTCGCTGGGATTCTTCGTCCACCGGTATTTGCAAGTACGCATCTGCGAGGTCCAACTTGGAAAAATATGTTCCCGGACACAGTTTGTCAAAAAGATCTTCCGGGCGGGGCAAAGGAAAAGTAGCAGTCACAAGTTGTGGATTCACAGTTGCCTTGAAGTCCACGCAAAGTTTCAATTTTCCGGAAGGTTTTTTCAAAATAACTAAGGGTGAGGCCCAGAGAGAAGCCTGCACACGTTCAATGACACCTTGTGATTCTAAATCGTTTAATGTTCAGGCGACCTCATCACGCAATGCGTGGGGAACATTGCGCGCTCTGAAAAATTTTGGTTGCGCGTTCACTTTCAGTTCCAAATGTGCTTCATAGTTCTTAGCGCAACCAAGGCCCGGTGCAAAAATGTCTGCAAATTCCTCACATAGACTAGAAACACTGGCTGAAGGCACAGTCTGATTCACTGATAGGACCTGATTGACGATAGACAAGTTAAACAACTGAAATAAATCTAGACCAAACAAGTTCACTGCCGAAGGAGAACGAAGAACGTAAAAAGACACAAGTTTCGTTTGTCCCTTGTATGTTGCAAGAAGAGTGCACTGTCCTAATACAGGGATAGCTTGTCCGGAATAACTCGTGAGCTGAACATTTGCTGCACGCAACGGAGGTGCGCCCAGTTGTTTGTACGTGGCGTGATTGAGCAATTAAACTGCAGCTCCGGTATCGAGCTGGAATGGTATCACCTGTCCGGCAAAGTCCAAATCTACAAAAAGTTTTGTTGTCCTGCTGGCGACAAGAGCGACTGTTTTGTGCAATGTGAACAGACACTGGAACAGAATCACGCGCGACGTGACGGGACTTCCTTCGACGTCGACGCACACTTTTTGTGGGACAAACACAGTCACTGTTAGCGAGAGGAACACTGGACGGGGTGGAATTAACTACATGAATGTCCATGGGCGAAGGTTCACGAGCCCGATTGTCCTTGGTTCGATTCCGGCGCGAAGCAAAGGGCCTGGAATGGTAGTGAGTGTCTGATCTGAGCTTTTTCTGGCAAACACTTTGAACATGCCCTTTCTTATTACAGAAAAAGCAAATAGCTTGGCGTGACGGGCAATTCCCACGCGAATGTCTAGTTGCACACCGCGGGCATGATTTCACTGCATTTGCTTGCTTGCGCGGGACACGTGGCTGTGCGGACGTGCGCGAGGGCAGGTTAGCGTTCCGTGCAGCGGGCCCGGCGGGCCGGTTAATGTGACACACGGCTGGCGAAGTTTCAAATGATTCCTGAGCAAAGTCAAGTGTGTCTTGCCTATCCAATATGTCTATCACTTGTTGAAGGGAGCGATTAACTAGTTTCAAAATCTGTTCCCTTATGCGAACATCAGAAACGTTCTGTGCTATTGCATCACGCACCATAGTATCTGAATAAGGGAGGCCACAGTCACATTCAAATGCACACTCCCTAGTAAGTCCTTGCAATGTTGCAACCCACTCCCGATTAGTTTGACTGGCCGTACGTTTTGTACGGAAGAACGTATACCATATTGCAACTACATTAACTGTTTCTTTGAAATAGGCATCTAAAGCAGACAAAATTTCTTCGTATGACAGAGTTGCTACGTCGCATCAGGGAAACAATTTCACTATCACACGGTAGGTGGACACACCTACACACGAAAGCAAAAACGGCTGTCGCTCATTACCTTGAATTCTGCAGGCGGCGAGATGAAATCTAAATTGTCGGGACCATTCTGTCCAAGATTCGTTGGCTGCATCAAAACTACAGAAGGACGGTGCAACGGCGTGTTGTGGCTGCGGTAGCGATGAAGCGGCGGCGGCCGCATCGCTTTGCAGCACACGTTGACCCTGGACGAGCTGTCCAAGGGCATCCAATAAGGCCTGCATCTGCTGATTCTGCAAGCGATAAAATTCGGACAGTACATCTGGAGAATGTGGCGAAGCCATCACACAAGCAAATTAATACAATACGAACGCTTAAGTCCCTTTTGAGACTCGTCGCCAATGTAGTGGACTGTTAAGGCAGCCAGTCCACAGTGAAGTAGCCGAAAGGGCACGCGTCAACTCACGCTGTCTGGCGTTAAGTCTGGAACAGGATTCGTAATGAATGTGATAAAGAAAAGAACGTAGCTACTAGAACACTTAACTTTTATATTGTCCTTTGGTATACAGCATTCTGGATGATACAAGTGAGACTCTATCTTGAGGTACATGCAACGTTACAAATGGTTAATGGCACCTTGCTAGGTCGTAGCCATTAGCTGAAGGCTATTCTGTCTCTCGGCAAATGAGAGAAAGGCTTCGTCAGTGTAGTCGCTAGCAACGTCGTCGTACAACTGGGGCGAGTGCTAGTCCGTCTCTCTAGACCTGCCGTGTGGTGGCGCTCGGTCTGCGATCACTCAGTGGCGACACGCGGGTCCGACATGTACTAATGGACCGCGGCCGATTTAAAGCTACCACCTAGCAAGTGTGGTGTCTGGCGGTGACACCACAGATTCATTTATTATATTTGTTAAGGGGCCTTACACAATCCCTATGCATTGTTCCAGTACACACATTGGTACTTAGTTTTTGAACAGTTTTATTGACTTCGTTCTCTGTGGTTGGAAGTAACATCACTGTATTTAGTGCAACAGTATTTACAGGTGTTATATTTGTTTTGGGGAATTTTTGTTCTGCAATGCTTGAAAAATGTTCAGTTACATAGTTTGCTAAGAGTTGTGAATCATATATTACCTTATCTCCCTCCCTTAGCAGTATGTTATTCTACATTTGTTTGCCTCTCCCCTTTTCCTTTTTTATAACAAACCAGACTGCTTTGCTTTTATTCTCTGCATTATATATTATTTTCTCATTAAATAAGTTTTTGCAGCACTCAGCACCTTCCTATAGATCTCTTTGTATCTATGATAGAAATTGAAGAATTATGGATCATTTCGAATCTTTTCCATGAAAATGAGATGTTTAAGTGTTTGGGACGACTTCTTAATACCTGCTGTTATCCATCTGCTTTTGTGAGAAGTTGGTACAGACGTGCTTACTTTTGGAAATGCCATTTCAAAGTTCAATTTAAGCAGTGTGGGGAATTTCATAGTCACATTGATTTCCCTATACATTTCATCCCAGCTTTGTTTTTCTAGTTCTTTTGAAAAATCTTTTATTTTGATTTCTGTTACATATCGTTCATAGGTGTGCAGTTTATGGAATGATTCGATGCCTGATTTTACTGTTGTTATTTGACAGAGATGATCTGATAGTCCGAGACCTTTTACAGCTACATCCAATTTTTCCCTGTCTATATTTGTGACCACATGGTCAATTACTGATGCAGTCATTGTAGTAACCCTTGTTGCACAATTGTCCAATAAGGACATGCAAAATCTTGAAGGATGTTTATGGAGATGCTGCTGGATTCATTTATGATATTAGTATTGATGTTTCCAGAACAATTTGGAAGGTAGGAGACGAGATACTGGCGGAAGTAAAGTTGTGAGTACCGGGCGTGAGTCATGCTTCGGTAGCTCAGATGGTAGAGCACTTGCCCGCAAAAGGCAAAGGTTCCGAGTTCGAGTCTCGGTCGGGCACACAGTTTTAATCTAACAGGAAGTTTCAGTATTGATGTTAATGTTCCCACACAGAATTATGTTGACCTCTGTACTTGAGATTTTATCTATAAGTTCTGTTAACTTATTCAAAAATGTGTCCACGCTACCACTGGGAGACACATACTCACACAAAAAGATTAATTTCTTGGTGATATCAATCCCTGTTCATTCAATAGCTGATATTTCCAGGTGTTTGTCTTCACCTACTGTACTGAGGACATGTCTTGATATGAACTTTGTTCCTTTTCTAATATAAATGAGTGATCCTCCAGCCCTTGAAGTAGTTCTGCAGTAAGAGTATGCCCTTTCATAAGATGATAATACTACATATTGGATTTCTGTGCTCAGTAATACAAACTGCTGTTAGGTTCAAAGATTGAAACTCAACTGCTAATAGTTGTATTTTATTTTTTATTGATTTCGTGTTCTATGGAGGATTGTTAAGTCTGTGACATGCCCCGCGTTTCTCTTTCCAGTGGTTTGTTTTTCTTTGTGACATCTGGTATGTGTGATATTTGAAGTGTTAAAATCTGTCTTGTGAGTGATTGTTTCAGTATTTATTAAACTGCTGAAGATACGTTTTAGGCAGGGGAACCTGTTGTCTGGATTTATCCTAAAAAAGACCTACTTGTCCTACCTATGACAACAGGTATTTGACCATGTGTAGCCCAAGATCCACCCCCTATACTTTTCCTGAATCAGATGTACCAATTTTCCCTTCCCAGTCCTGTTTAGGTGTAGGCCATGCCTAGTGAAACCGCATCTGTTGATAGTCCCGATGGGCACCAGAGAAATATGAGCAAAGTTGGTTGTTCTCAGAGCCATCTCTAACCACACATTGGTTTGTCTCATAGCTCCATCAAGGAGTGGTCTATCACGACGCCGGAACAGCTCAACAAAGTGTACATTGGTGCTATGAGTCAGCTAAGCTATTTCGTCCAGGTGACCACCTACGTCATATGCCCATTCCTGTCCCGCCCTACCCACTATCACTACATGGTCCTCTTTTGTAAGGTCCTTAATAAAGACCCTAGGTCCTCTATCACATGACTTAGCCCTGCATTTGGCCTGAAGACACTGGTGGCCTGGTACGCTGCCCCTAAACTTTCCTGTATCTGAGGGCCTACACCTCGCCCATTGCTACTACCTAGCAGCAGCACTTTCTTCTTCCTAACACTTTGTACATTCCGAAGCTTCTTGGCCTCGGTTGGAGTGTGCTGACCATTTCCTGCTCCTCGTCCTACCTGAGGCTCTTCTCCACTTCACTATGGCAGTGGTAGATACCTGTTTTTGGTACGGGTGATAAAACTGTCAGATCGCGTTGTCTTTCTTCCTATCCTCTTACCAGCTGCCAATTCCTACCCCTTATCTCCCTTGATCCTTATGAGTTCCTTCCTTGCTTCTTCCAACTGTGCCTGAGGGGCACAGATTTTCCTTTTCTGTTTCCCAATCACAATGTTCCTACGGCATACTCTACAGTTCCAGGAGAGAGCCTCTTCTGTTCTCCCAACATTATCCCCAGTGCATCCCCCCAGTAAAAATACTTCCTGCAAGATTGGCAACAAATCCCTCTACGCACTACCCTGTAACAGCCCCCACATTTCTCACTCATGGTGAGTTTGGAAAGAATAATTAAGTTTAAAGAATGTTTGAAATTTGTCCATGACGCGAGACTGCTGACTGTAAACAAAAACCGACACAAAGGTCTTATGTGCGATGGTTTTTGATTTTGTAGTGATTTAGAATAATGAATTCGTAATTACTTTCCTTTTAGAGAATTTAAGTTATTATGTGGGTTTGCTCAGGTTTTTTAACGGTTATAACTCGGAAATTTAGGCCTAGATCGCGTCTATCTAACTAGTAAACGTGGCCGCGCGGTTCTGGCGCTGCAGTCTGGAACCGCGATACCGCTAGGGTCGCAGGTTCGAATCCTGCCTCGGGCATGGATGTGTGTGATGGCCTTAGGTTAGTTAGGTTTAACTAGTTCTAAGTTCTAGGGGACTAATGACCTCAGCAGTTGAGTCCCATAGTGCTCAGAGCCATTTTAACTAGTAAACAATACGAAATGTGTTAGTTAAATACGATTTGGAAACGTTTAATTACACTTTTATTGTGACAATAGACACTGATGAAACTAGTAGCTGTCTTTTTTAAACGAATTTTTGGGTATCAAGAAAACTTGAATAGAATTTTTTGTGTTTATGTCACGCAAAATTTCGGGTTATATCTCGATTATCGGGACTTCAGCTAAAGGACAAATTTGTTCAAGAACAAGCACTGCTGGGACGCTAATATTCAGTTGTGTGAAAAGAACGGACGCAACAGTAAGTATACAAAACAAAGAAAATTTACATTTGACACTATTTCCTCTTAAATAAGTTCTTTTAGCGGACGAAGAAAATACCTGTGCTTTCACATAGCGGACATCTTGGACATTTCAATTAACTTTTCTCTTCTCTCATTCCTACTGCCTAGAGAATATTCTCCCTCTTCTGTTCCTCTCCCTACATTCGCATTCCAATCCCCATGAATATTAGATCTTCGTCTCCATTTACTTGCTGAATTACCCATTCAGTATCCTCATACATTTTCTCTAACTGTTCGTCTTTTGCTTGAGACGTCTGCATGTGTACCCGCATTACTGTTGTCGGCAGTCGTTTGCTGTCGAATCTGATGAGAACAATCCGCTCACTGAACTGTTCACAGTAGCTCCTCTCTACCCCACTTTCCTATTTCTTACGAATCTTGCTCCCACTGTAATATTTTTTTCTGCTGTTGATAGTACCCTATAGTTATCAGGTCATAAATCCTACCATCTTTACATTTCATTCTAATTTTCCTACGCAGCTCAAACTTCTGACGTCCCAGACTCCGTCTCTCACTTTGCTATATCGACATTGGTTATTCCATTTTCTACCTGACAGTCTCCCCACCCTTGGCCATCCCCTCCCAGACACCCCAATGGAGGACTAATCCAGAATATTTGCCCCTGGAGGGAGCAGCACGGGAATCTTTCAATTACAATTTTTGAGGCAGGTTGCATGGGGGCTTAATTCTATGAAATGCAAATAATTTTAATTTTTGCTTTAGTAGCTGTCTGTCCGTTTTCGAAGTCTCGTAACGGTTGGCCCTGACTAGTATTATTACGCTATCTGACTGCATAGAACAACAACAAGGAATGAAATGGAAATTTTCATTAACACAATTAATTAATTAATTAATTAAGTCCCCAGCAACTATAAAACCTACGAAACCAAAGCACAAGTATCACTGTTCTGTGTGTGGGAGTGTGACTCAACGTACACATCTGGCACGGTTCTTCTTCAAAAGACAAGAATTTCAAATACCATTTATACTGAATTAATTAAAGAAAATACAAATACCATAATTACTCAAGAGAACCACAATTACACTCTAATCCAAGAACACAAGCCAGATGCTTTGTTGACTGAACCTGTAATGACACATTATTTAAAACATGGAAATAATGAAAAATAAATCAAGTTTCGTTACCTTCATATATTGACCAAAATCACTCTCATAATTACAATATATCTCCACACCGACTCGCTATTACCACATCTCAACAAGAACCTTTCAGCATCACATCTCAGCAAGCACTCCCTACTAGCACATCTCAACACGAACTGACTACCACGAGTCCTCGACAAGCACTGCCCACTACAACATCCCAATAATCACTTCCCGTGGAGGCGGCGGAACAATGCTCTCTAGCGATCTCTGTCGCTGTGGCTCAGTGTAGCCACCTTTCATATGCCCTTCCTCCACGGCTAGAATTTGATGGTATTTTTGCCAGCATTGGTGGTGAAAATACCACCAAATTCGTCAAAAAAATATAGACAAAAATAAAAGATAATATTAATACGTAAATATCATATAACTAGATAAAATTTTGGCTTTGCACTGACCTTTCAATAACCTATTATATAGAATACAGTAAGCAATACAAATTCTTTCATACATGTGACTTTACATAATAGTTTACACAAGTATTATGTGGTTAAACAATTCAATCAATAGCGTCAGCAATGACGAATATGTGCAGGTAAGAGTCTCATAGCTTTCCACAAACAGTAATACACAAAAAATCAGTTTATACAAATATTCACATAAACGCTTTCCATAGCCCAAGAATAAGCAGTTGACAGTTCCAGCAGTAGCACCCAGCAATGGTCAACAGGTGCAAAAACCAATAAGTAACATTTTTTCAATAGAAGCAGTCCATCAGTGGCACCCGCAATGTTGATCAGGTGCACACAGCAACAGGTGACTTCATTTCAGTAGAAGCAATCCATCAGTGGCACCCAGCAATGTTGAGCAGGTGCAGACATCAACAGGTGACATCTTTTCAGTAGAAGCAGTCCATCAGTGGCACCCAGCAATGTTGAGTAGGTGCAGACATCAACAGGTGACATCATTTCGGTAGAAGCAGTCCATTAGTGGCACCAGCAAAGCTGAGCAGGTACACACAGCAACAAGTCACATTTCTCAGCAGAAGCAGTTCCATAAAATACACTGTCACTGATCACACTGTTCATCAGAGTTTATAAGCAGAAATTAAACATGTCCTAGTGGCACCAATATTGTAGAAAAAGTACAAGTAACAGTCCATAATTTTTTTTACAATCACTGATCACACAGTTCATCAGCAGAAATTAAACATGTCCTTGTGGCACCAATCATGTAGAAAAGGTACAAGTAACAGTCCATAATTTTTTTACAATCACTGATCACACAGTTCATCAGCAGAAATTAAACATGACTAAATGTCACACATCATGTTGAAAAGTGCAGCACCATCACTAATCAGACATTTCAGGCATGAACAATAGTTTGAATACACATACAATGCTTTTACATTAAACATACAAATCATAACAAACACACAAATGATATCAGATAATTGTCCTATTAACTATTACAATACACAAATACCAGTAAACCTATAACATTTGTGGGTGTCAGTGCAAGCCACTACCAACAAATAAAATAATATTTAGGAGATAGGTGGGTAGGATTAGAAAAGGAAAACACACAAAACACATCCACTCATCTTTCATCCACATTAAGTACTACTGTGTAATTGAATAGTGTTAACTGTGTAAATGTAACTCTGTCCAAGATTTGATGTTCATCATGTGTACCAAGTACTAGTGGCCGCAATGTATAACAGTCAATAATAGTTAAGTCAACGTCATAGTCATCATGTCAAGACCAATGTTTGCCAAGCCAGATCAAAATGTACGGTTGCTGAACAACTGTCAGTGAGCCAAGATATGCACATGCTTCCTCTCTCAAAAAAAGTATATACTGCTTAGTGATTTAACAAGTGTGTGTATAGACAATCTTCCTTCCACTTTAGTGTTCTAGTCTGCCATCTTCATCCTCCTTGTTCCATATAAACCAACAAAACAATATGCTCCTCATTTACTTTACCTCTTATCCATCAAAACTCCAATAATCATCAACTTCACCTAATCTCAATACCTCAATAATACGTCGATACATATAAACCTCAGCACCAATATCATTTCACTTCCATAACAACTCTTTCCTCTAGTCAGTCTCCTCGAACAAGTACAGACAAAATCCTAGTGCAACTTCAATTCATCATCCCATACAATCCGAAGACACAGTGTCCACACACAACCTCTATGTAATCAATCTGACCCAAATTTTCTACTCATTATAAATTATAAGATACATTTTGGTTCCTTGTCCATCATTAAATAAAAGAAATGCATACATGACCTCTAACAGACTTAAGTTCGAATAACTCTCAGTAATTAAGTACGATTACGGAGTGTGAATGATCATAATATTTCACAGTGTGTACACCACTTCAAGAATCATAGCAGAAGCAAACATGTGGAGTATTTTTTGTGTCAAGTGTCACTTCCTATTTCAATTGCTCACGAAAATGCAGTGTAATACTGTCAATGGTCTAAACCTAGTTTTGGTATGTCATGTCGTTAGCTTCCTTCCTAGTAACATAAATTTATACAGCTTCCCTAAAACCTCAGCTCATGTGACTTCTATGAAGTATCTTGTACTAATGTCGTTCGTCGAATTCTAGCAGTTCATTTTCTTATCTTAAAAATATAAGGCACTGAGCGTAAGCAAAACATGCAATAGCGAGTAAATATACCAGTAGAGAACAGAATGTCAACAAGTGGATGCAGCACAATTCTTACAACGAGGCTCGGCCAAGCGAACAATCTATAATTAATACAATAGTGTGACCTAAACTCTATGTACGTACACAGTATATCAGCATTTCTATATTCTAAATTGAAGAGTAGTTATGACAACAAAACAGAAACGTGTAAATATGCAATCCATACGCACAGCAGCAAACATGCCTTACACAATAAACAGGTCATTAGCATCACATCGACATAAGCAAATAAATGTTCATATGTAATCTTAATAAGTACCCATGAAGGCGCAAGCAGATAAATCACAAAGTATAACTTACATATCTAACCACATCAGCACAATTAATCAGGTGACAATTATAATTTAAATAAATAAGCACAGCAGGCACATAATTAAAAAATATGACATCAGTGAAAAAGCATAGCAGCCAAGCGATGCATAATATATACAAATAACAACCCTGTTCATTAGTCAATCATTTTAGAAATGAGTTAATGTGCGCAAGCACGTCGCTTCACTAGTAAATTCATAGAACATGAAATTAGCACAAAGTATGAATCACGTAATCGCAAGCAGCAAATTACGTCTAAAGTACGTACCTAAGTGGAATTATGTTACCTGAAAAATAAACTCAATTAATCGTTACCTTTTTAGTTTATTAGTTTCATCTTCGAAATGACCTTCTTCCTGAAAATTTTCTCCAAAGCAAGTCGTCTTAACGTCGGACACGCACAGAATTTACCTGAAGGTCTTAAATACTTTATACAACCGTATCCTGAAAAATACTGAACGTTAATAACATAATTTATGAAGTCCTTATAGCTTTATACAGAATTTATTCGGAGAAATTAAACTGTGTATTTATTTACGTCTGTCAGTGCATTCGCACTGATCGCTCGATCAGCTGTAGGCGCGTGACGTAGGAAGCGATTGTTTGCGGTCAACGACTGCCTTGTGCGGCGCGCCGACTTGACTGTTGCTTTGAGTATGTGCCGCCGCCAAAACACAGCGCGGTATCCTTGTACTCTCCTCGTGTTTACATGTAGCTGTTGGTTTCTCAAAAGTATGTCATTCCACAAAAATTTTTTACGTTCGATATATGATGTATTCCCTTAGAGCGCCGAGATTTAAGAGTTTCTACTTCAACAGTGTTATCATGAATAATTTTGCGAACTCTAAATGGACCGTTATAAAGCAGAAAAAATTTGCGACACAATCCTTTTCCTTTGTGAGACAAACGATGAGACTTAATTAACACCTTCTGACCAACTGACAAAGTTTTTAAACGACCAGGACGCTTAGCTGATTTCTCTCTTCTAGCAGCTGCAGATGCAATATTTTGTAGAGCCAGGTTGACAACTTCAGAATGCCGCAGTTTCCGTGAAGGCGGAAAAGGAACGATTTCAGAAATGCGATTTGTTGGTACTTTATTTTTTAATATCAATAGAGGCGGTAAAGAAGTTGAATCATTAGGGAGTTCATTCAGAATATTTTGAAAAATATGAAGATACTGATCCCACGTTCTGTGATTCTGATGACAATAAAGACGGCACAATTTATTGATTTCCTTCATCCATCTCTCTGAAGGATTAGATTGAGGGTGAAAAAGTGAAATGAAAATTGGTTTAATTTTACGACGCTGTAGAGTACGAAGCCAAATTTTAGAGTGAAACTGTGATCCATTATCTGATATAACCTTATCAACATGACCAACTTCTTTAAGAAAATGTTTGATGAAAGCATTAGATACTGAACGAGCTGTTGCTTTGCGTAAAGGTGTAAAACACACATATTTTGATGTCAATTCCACTGCTACGAAAATGTACGCAAAACCATTAGTAGAACGAACCACTGGACCGAACAAATCGACTGCAGCCATGTCATTTAATTTCGCTGGAATGATAGGAAACAACGGTGCTCTGTGAGAAACTGTTGGCGGCTTAGCCTTTTGACATAATTTGCATTTGGCAAGAACAGATCGAATACGTTTTTCCATATTACTGAAGTAGCAATTTTCTCGTAATTTATGAAAGCATTTTCTGGGACCAAAGTGCGCATAACTGAAATGTGTAAATGAGGTGTGGCCAAATCATCCAATCTAACAAAGCGTCTCAGAAAATTACAGACACCAAGGAAACTACGAACATCACGTTTTGTGGAAGGAACAGCATAATTACGAATAGCGTCTAGTTTCTCTGGATCAGGGAGAATACCTTCTGTAGAAATAATGTGACCGAGAAATTTCACCTGAAACGACCAAATTCTGATTTTTCCAAGTTCACTGTCATGCCAACTCGTGCAAAAATACGTAATAATGAATCCAAAATTTTGTTGTGCTCACTCCAAGAACGTTTAGCAATAAGAATGTCGTCAACATAAGAAGTAATATTGTCACGAAGATAAACAGGTAAAATTTCATTTAAACTACGAATGAATGCTGCAGAAAATATAGTAAGTCGAAACGGTAATTTCCAAAGTCACTTTTGGGTAAAATCGTCATATACGGTTAATCTTTACTTACTGTCTAGATAGAAGGATAGTAGAAGAATTGTTTTTTATAGATGCAAAGAATAGTGAAAGAGTACGCAGCGGTGCAGAAAACTAAAGGGGAAATAGCACCACTACAGCTCGGGGCCCTGTGATCGCTACGGCACATGTTCACTTAGTGTAGTGAATCCCCTGAGGACTTTAATAGCTGCACATAAATTTCAGTTTGTGACTCAGTGGCAAATCTGGCGGACGTGCATACATAAATTGATCTAACCATGAACATGGACGTATGTCATTCCTAGAATTGCAAAAGATCTTAAATTTCCGAACAGACAAGAAGTGTTTACAGTCAAAGCTTCCGCCTCGCGGCGACAAAGACCTACCGCGTCTGTCCCAGTCCCAATGTCGATTATTGTCAAGTTCCCGCGCCTGGCGCTCTCTTGTTACATCCCGTAAATGAAACAAATTACTTTCTTCAAAGCCCTCTGCTATCTGTGATTCTAAATTTCTTTTGCCGTCTTTTCCTACGATTTGACACATTTGGTAGTTAACTGTTCATATTGTTGTGTTAGGTTATTTATTCTGTCATTTGGTACGGATTCCTCGATTCTCTCAAATATCTCTTCCTTATCGTGTGCACGTTGTAAATTTAACTCTGAAAATTTTTGTACTATCACGCGATCTCTTTCTTCCTGTTCTCTATCCTGTTCCCTTTGTCTAATCTCTACTGCAACTAATCTACTATTGTGAGTATTCAAAATTGGTTGTACTTCTTCTCTGATTTCTCTCTTTAATTCATCTTTCATATTTTTAAAACAAGTCCCTATTCGTGAATCTAACCGTGTTTCCATTGTTTCCATCTGTGTTTTTAATTCAGATCTAAACTGTGTTTCCATTGTTCCCATATCATTTTTTAATTCAGATCCCAAAGTTCCCATCCGTGTTTCCATTCGTGTTTCCATTGTTCCCATCTGTGTTTTTAATTCAGATCCCAAATTTAATATTATACCCATCAACTGCTCCATTTGATCTGGTTCGAAATTCTTTTCGCCCCTATCATTTCTCGCAAAACCAGTTTCCTTCGTCATAGCTGTATAGCCATCTGTGTTCGATACTATTCCAGAATCTTCTGTCGTTAGTCTCGAATCCTGAAAATTTTCTAATTGTGAAAAGTTTTGAATTGTTCCGGACTATTTTCCCGACTTATTACATTGTTTTCCACTTAATTATTCAACATACTGTTCTCTTGTGTTGGCGAGTTCGCCATGTCAACAATTTCATCATTCTCACTATTCATCATTTTTGCCTTTTTCATTGATCGCGTAATCATTTACAAAACAAACAAAACTCGTCACTGTACGAAAATTACACACAATGACTCTTTATCATCAACAATACCATTCACTCGAAATGTTTCCCTCAAACACGATTAACGAACAATTGAAATAATTGCACTAAATCGTCAAACGCGTATACAAGACAACAAATCAAATTCAGAGAAAAAATACCATTATAAGAATGACAATTACCAAATCTACACATGCAAAACAGACTATAATTACTAAACTACAAGTTACTACAACAATGCTACTGTCTACTATTTTTACAATCAGAAGATTCCAAGGGACGATCCTGGCAGGGTCGCCACGTGCATGGGGGCTTAATTCTATGAAATGCAAATAATTTTAATTTTTGCTTTAGTAGCTGTCTGTCCGTTTACGAAGTCTCGTAACGGTTGGCCCTGACTAGTATTATTACGCTATCTGACTGCATAGAACAACAACAAGGAATGAAATGGAAATTTTCATTAACACAATTAATTAATTAATTAATTAAGTCCCCAGCAACTATAAAACCTACGAAACCAAAGCACAAGTATCACTGTTCTGTGTGTGGGAGTGTGACTCAACGTACACATCTGGCACGGTTCTTCTTCAAAAGACAAGAATTTCAAATACCATTTATACTGAATTAATTAAAGAAAATACAAATACCATAATTACTCAAGAGAACCACAATTACACTCTAATCCAAGAACACAAGCCAGATGCTTTGTTGACTGAACCTGTAATGACACATTATTTAAAACATGGAAATAATGAAAAATAAATCAAGTTTCGTTACCTTCATATATTGACCAAAATCACTCTCATAATTACAATATATCTCCACACCGACTCGCTATTACCACATCTCAACAAGAACCTTTCAGCATCACATCTCAGCAAGCACTCCCTACTAGCACATCTCAACACGAACTGACTACTACGAGTCCTCGACAAGCACTGCCCACTACAACATCCCAATAATCACTTCCCGTGGAGGCGGCGGAACAATGCTCTCTAGCGATCTCTGTCGCTGTGGCTCAGTGTAGCCACCTTTCAAGGTTCCCACCCGAAGGGCAAGATAATGCCCAGAATATGTGTCGACTCCTCCGCCCTCTTTGACAAGGGCGTTGCTAGATGCAAACCTGGAATGAGAACTGCTTGGCTTTAGGATTACACTGGAGGGTATTTCAAATATCACCACTGCAGTCGTAATCATTGACTTTCCGTCGTACACCAGGCACCATGGATCTTGCAGAATTGGGCTGGCTTGAGAACCAAAAGGCGAGATAATCTGACAACGTCTCCAGCCACGGCCGAGGAGTATGTGTGCAGTGACATGACTAACGCCTCTTAAACACCTCATTCTCTTCAGTAGTGAAAGGGCAACACGCTGAATGACTGAATATTCTGAACTTGTAACGCCACCAAACATGGGTGCGGTATGTGGGTGCTGTGAGTATGATTGCTTACTCTTAGGTAAAATGCTCGGCTCGTAAAAGAGTCCATCCTACTTCAGTTTGGAACTCACCAGGAAGAAGCTCTTATCAAGCAAAAGGATCATGGAATTTTAGAACCCTCAATTTAGGTTAGAAAAGTAGAAAACAGAAGTTGGTTGTTGAAGTTAGATGTAGTGGGAAACGGAGAGAGGCAGTGAAAGGCGGAACAAAGTTCTGGTCAGATGAGTGCAAGATTACCAACAGAAAAATAGGGGTAGTGCACGAGTAGGTCTAATCATGTGTCGGGAAACTGGAACGTGCGTGCTATGAACAGAACAGTGAACGTGCTATAATAGACAAGATAGACAAAAGCCAAGGCTTATCACAGTAGTGCAAATGTGTAACAGTATTAGCTCCACAGATGGAGAAGAGATTGAGGAGATGCATCATGAGGCGAAAGAAATTATTCAGTGAGTTATGGGAGATGAACATGTTTTGGGGACTGCAATAGTTGCAAAAGAAAGATAAGATTTATTTGGAGAATTTGATTTGGGCGAAACTAATGAAAGGTGAAACCATGGGGCAAAATTTTACACAAGGCATAATTTCATCATTACTAACAATTTGTTTAATAATTATTAATTATTATTGATTCCAACCAAGAAGCAAATTTATATACATGAAAGAGATCTAGACACTAGAGAGATTTATGCAGATTATATAATGGCAAGACAGGTACCTGAAAACTACATTTGGAACTGTATAAACTTTTCAGCTCTAGGTTTGAACTTAAACCATAATTTATGGGTAAAGAAATGATGTTCAAAATTTATGAAATTACAGAATGGTATCAAATCAATGGGACCTGGATAAGTCGAAAGAATGAAAGGTTGCTGAGAATTTCAGTAGAAGCGTTAGGCAACTATTGACTGAAACAGGAGGAAGAAAATAGACTCTATAGTAAATGCCAGAGAAGAACAACTAGGCTCAAAGACAAGGCCCAGTAGGAGCCTTGGTTTACAGGATATATACTGAATTTATTTGAAGAAAGTAGAAAATTAAAAATGCTACGAATTAATCAACTATAGGGTATGCAGACGTCTACAGAATAAGATCTACAGAAAGTACCAAAAATGAAAGAATGACTAGAGAACAAGTGCAAAGCAGTATAAGGTAAAATGACTATTTTTGGAAAGACTGATTTCACCTATAAGAAAATTTTACAACCACCCGTAAAAAAAGACCGCAGATTGCGAACTCGTGCTAACATGCTGGTATGTGGGAGGAATATAAAGGAATGAAACCTGAAGACAGTATCAAAGAGAGAGAGAGAGAGAGCTAAGGAAAAGTAGATGAAGAGATCCGTAACTGACAGAATCATTTCACAGACTGAGAAGACGCCAAAGTTGAGACAAAGCGGCTGGGTTCGGCAACTTTCCACTTCAACGCTATTACCAATGGAATTTAAGATAAATCAGGTGGGTAAAATACTCTCAGACTTCAAGATCTCAATATTCAAAATTCCTATGGAGGCGGTTGCTTACAGTTAAGTTTAGCTGATTGTAGTTTAGTTGCCTATCGTTTTTACAGTTCATGGTTTGATAATACTAACAGGAATTTTATAAACAATAATGAAAAACGTGGTAAAAGCTGACGTCGGGGAAGATTAATTGGGGTACAAGAGAAATTTAGTAACGTTTGTAACACACAGGACAGTCTTGATCCTACAGTTCATTATAGAAGGTAAGATATTGGTGTATGTAGACCTCGGGGAAGGTTAGGATAGCTATAAGCGAAATGTAATAGCATTCAAGACAATCCAGACACCACTACGTACCATAAAACACAAGTTGACAAAAAGGACGCCCTGCTTTATAACATTTGTAAATACAGACAAGACCCGTGAAGTGCGAACACACTCTGAAATTCTAAGGATAATAAGGATAATGTATTGCGAGTATAGGACTAACGGTAATTTTTACAGGAAACAGACTGTATTTACAAGGATCTAAGGACACGAAAGGAAAGCAGTAGTTGAGAAGGAAATGATATGAGTTAGAACATATCCACGATGTTATTCATTCTGTAAATAAAGGAATTCTGAACTTAGTTTTTGCTGCTTTGTATTAAGCTATTCAAATGTTATTTACAGACTAATGGAACGACTGGTGGAAGCCGATCGCGTCGAATATCAGTTTGGGTTCCAGAGATATGTAAGAATATGTGAGGCAGCACTAACATTATGGCTCATAGAAGTACTACTGAAGAATATTTTGAAGATACGGAGAGCAATTTCTTAAATATATTATGATAAATTAGTTTTAGCGAGATGTTTAAATATTGGTTTTGATACTGTGTTCTCTGTAACATTGAAACTAAGTAATGGGACGTATTTCCTAAGGAAACGTTTTATTATCAATCTCTAGACGTCCAGTATCTAGAATAAATGTGTCGCACGCTGTATGACGGTTTCAGGTATACTCCCGTTACCACTGTAGACGTGATGGAATAGAAGCGTATAGTAATCACACCACGTTCAGTTCGACACAAGGTGTAATTTATGAACGGGATATTTCCCAAAAACAAGTTCAATGTCTTTAGCTTCCTCCTCTGTTCAAAAATTATTTTGACGAATTTAAAACTGTAACCCTTCCTCCTTCGTTATGAAAGTAAACCGTCTGGCATACGTTACCCACCGGATGGCTTACAAATCTTCGATGAATGCTGTCACACCCATCGTTACAGAAAAGTAATATCAATTACAACCACCAAATTCACAATTTCACAAAGATTGTTCACGAAAGCTGACAATTTTGGATAACATAATTTGGCGCTGGCAAAGTTCAGTAAGTTTTCGTGTGACAGTTATTTTGTAAATGAATTTATTTTCTTTGTGATAGTATTGTGTGTGTGTGTGTGTGTGTGTGTGTGTGTGTGTGTGTGTGTGTCTGTGTGTATCAATTTATATTCATAACGCTCAAAACTGACCATTGTTAGTATCTCTCGATTGTGGTGGCTGTACGCTCATCAAACATAAGGCCAAGAACAGAGAAAAATATCGGCGGTCATCGACTCAAAATGTTGTTAGACGATTACCTACGTATTTAAAATAAAGCATAACGGAATGTTGAAGAGGCAAAGGATTTTTCAGCCGGTGAAGTCTTATTAGCAAAATGGCTCATGTCACATCAGTGGTTAACATGGATTTGACGAATTCTGCCCACGCCACTGTTCTTCCAGTTTCGTGCTTAATTACTCTTTCTCAAGTTGAGTACCTTCACGCACATCTTTGCGTAAATTTAATAAGGTCACTTTGGCAATTTATTGTACTGTAGAAGCTCTGGTAATTTTATGCTACTGCGGTTTGGAGAGATATAAGTAGAGACCTTTCGTTACATTACTTGGGTCGCACCCTACTGTTATTGAATGTCGATATTTTTGGATCAAGTGATTTCACTTGTGTACCTTTGACATTTTATATTTATTCTTCAGACGGCCTAATGGAGCCTTTCTGTCTCTTATGGTGGTGCTGGCGGTTGTGTACTTGTGCGAGGAAGGCGCCGGCAGCGAGAAATAGTGAACTGCAGCTTGTGTTGACTCGCTGCCGCGCGGTGCAGCGTGTGTTACAGTCGCCAGTCTGGCTGTTTCATTCCAGCTTCCCCTTGGCCAGTTCTCCGCCGAAATATCTAAGTTCGTTTTCTTGCTTAGTTCCAGCCTAAATTGGTAACCGTTAAATTATTTTGGAGTGGGATCCGTACTTCAATTAATTCGGAGGCGGGGAGTGCCTCTTCTTCTCTGAGCAACTCTGTAATTACCATCGGAACAAGCTTGGGTTATAAGGGAGAATGCTTTATGCTGACGTTTTTAAAAGGTTCTTATTTTACTTACATTGTAATTGATTTTCTATTGTCACCCAGGTTAACATGGAAGCTTACTGCAATGGATTGTGCTTTCTTCTGAGTTATTTCATTCTCAGGATAAACTGAATTATTCACTCGAGCTTTTGACATTGTCAGTAATTGCCCTTTTTACCTTAAACATGCTGGGTTTCAATAACTGTTCTGCATTTATTCTGAGGACTTATCCATTAGTTGTTAGCGATATTTTTGAAGGGCCTATTACTCTCATTGAGCATTTTAACTACTGTCGAACTAGAACTTTTCTTGAATCTATTTGTTAGTCTATCCTCCTGTTGTCTTGTAACAAGTTTTGTTCATTGCGTTTACTGATTGTTTAAAAGGTAAATCTTTACCCTAAAGCAAGCTTGCAGATGTGTGTCAAGAAGGTATCGTATCAGATTGTTAGCATTCTACTAATTCATGATAAATGCAGTTATTGTTGTTTAAGAAATAGATGGCAACTAATTGGGGCCATGCCTTTCACGTTTACCGTATACCCTCCTGGTTGCATACCAGGGGCCACTCCACAGTGTTCTGTACTGTTCCTACTTGTGCACTTACGATGTCACACTATACAATGTCGCTACTTCAGGGCTCAAACCAGTTTCCTGTGTTGGTAGGTCCAGCTGATTCCTGCACGGCTAGCGGACTACAAAAGTAAGCTCTTGCTTCATGGATGCAGTGAGTGGAAATGATTTCCAGTAAGCTCCGATATAGTCGGAGCACCGTAGTCATGACCCATAAAGCGTCTTCCCAGTCTAGCTGACCAATCACCGAAGATGTGTCGCCTTATATTCGGTGAATGTAACCTGTGTCTACTTCTTGTATGAAGAGTACTTTCCAGTTGTACATATAGTTGCTGAGTTCTGGGTACAACGCCGTCTGCAACTCATAAATGATTCTGCAACACGAGAAAAAGTGCCTCACGGGTATAAGACCAAGCCAAAGTATGAAAAATGGTTCAAATGGCTCTGAGCACTATGGGACTTAACTTCTGAGGTCATCAGTCCCCTAGAACTTAAAACTACTTAAACCTAACTAACCTAAGGACATCACACACATCCATACCCAAGACATGATTCGAACCTGCGACCGTAGCGGTCGTGCGGTTCCAGACTGTAGCGCCTGGAACCGCTCGGCCACCCCGGCCGGCGCCAAAGTATCACCTGTATTCATTTATATCTGTGCTGCTTTGTAATGATCAAGGAAAGGTTCAGATTTTTTTTTATTTTGGCTCGACTTGGTTGTATATGAAAGTATATAGTGCAGAAGTATAGAAGTCCGTCTCTTTGGCTGGACAGGGTTCTGAGCTACATGCTAACTGAATTACTAAGCTGTATTTAGAGAGGTTAGTCTCATTCAGAGCCCAGGCTGTGATGTTATCCACTGCTACACTCGTCTAGATCCTAGATAAATACATGGCTGATTTACATACCTGTCTTCTGATCTTAGCGTCATAACGGCTGTAGTGTGAAAATAAACAACGAAAACACTGTGAGAAGGACTTTCTTTGTTTCCATCAAAATACACTGCCGGAAAAAAATCAGTAGTAAAATCAATGCTGTGGTCATTATTTACGATCAAGATTACTTTAATAACACTAAGCAATTTTTCAAGGAGAGTAACATTGTGCAGATCGCTGATGATCCCACTATGAAATTTGATCTTACCTTCAGAAGTAAAATCGATGACTATCGTTTCATAATAACTGAAAAAGAGAAACCGTATGTCAAAGTGAAGAATACGAGTATACCAAAGCTACGCTTACAGGTTAAGACAGATATGGTTAATAAAACGACAAGCTCTATTGTTGCTAACAGAACATCGCCAAATTACGAACTAAATAACTTGTTAAATAAGAAATTGAAAGAAGTGTTCGTTTTTGAGAATCCCATGAATGTACAAAATTGTCAGATACCGGTGTTAGCGTCCTCTGATATAAATAACCTCTATACGAACATACCAATTGGGGAGTGCCTTGAAATAATAAAGAATAATTTCTTTTAACTCATGTAGTTTAAGTCAGGGAGGAATCGGTGAGCTAACTGAGCTGCTTAAATTATTGCTTTCTTACAACTATTTCTAATTTAATAAATTTTAAAACCACAATGAGTCAGTGGCCACGGGTAGCAGCCTGGCTGGAGCCATGGCAAACATCTTAATCAGTAACTTAGGAAATACTTTTTTTCTTCTGAATATACTTTCGAACGTTACGTAGATGACATTATCGTCCTGATGAAGGTTAAAGAAGTAAACGTTCAGAATTCTGTAACAACTCTGAATAGAATGCATACGAATATACTGTATATATTTAAATAAAAAAAGAAATGTCATACGTTATTTGAACATCGCCATTAAGAAACAGAATGGTAAGCATGCCTTCAGCATAGTTAGGAATCTGACGACTACTGATATGATTTTTAACGCTTCTTCACGTCATCCATTGCGTTGTAAGACTGTTTGTTTTAATACAATGCTATACAGAATGTTAAAGTTACCGTTGGATGGCAAAAGTGTAGAATAGAAATTGGCAACATTAAAACATATCGTTGTAGCTAATGGCAAATCTCAGGACTCAGTCAAAGATTTTTTCGAAAAAATAAAAAACAACTTAATTACAGATAACAAGTATAGTGTTACTTCAGGTCAATGCAAAAAACAAAAATACATTCCCACCAAATATGGAGGGAAGCTATCGGACAACACTGAATGACACCACCGGAAGTCAAATGTATGTCCTGCTTTTAAAATTCCAATAAGCTAACGCCTACGTTAAAACAAAAAACTGAGATGAGTGTTGAGGCGAGTGCAGTGATTTTTTATGCGGGACAGACGGGTTGGACAATTTTTACGGGATTTTAGGAAAACACTAGTATTCATAAAACCACTTCCGGATATCATCTCCGAGACAGGATGCATAGCATTACTGATATTCGTCGTAACATGAGAGTCTCTCATATAATGGTTCCTAAAGTAGAAGAGTATATGTACCAGAATATCTAAAAGTTTATACCTATAAGAATATGTATCTGAATAATTTATTGAATGACCAATTACAAACTAATGGGAGATTATTTTACTATAATTGACCATCTTTTGTGATTTGCTTCACGAAATTTGAGGTCTATTTGTTATTTCATAAAACTTGAGGTCTATTTGATATTTGACATTGATTACCTTTCGCTCATACAATGGAGTAGTGGCAAGCCCAAAACGGAAGGAAATTGTTTTCCCTCTTGATTTGGCGATATTCATGGCCTTGAGCATTATTTTATGCATTTACGTCAAATATCACCTACCCGTTGTGCGACACACTATTAAATTGTGATATGGTCACATTTTGTTTTATTATTTATTAATTTACATAACGTACAGAATCATTAAACATAATAATTTTTGGTACTATGTTGTTCGTTCCGTTTGGCCTTGTCATTTCCTGTTTCACACTTAAACCTCAAGCACTATCCTCTTAGCTAAACCTCGAGTTACAAGTTGATAGCTTAATACAGTGTGGACTGCATATAGCAAGCAATCCTGTCCTATTTGTATTGTTGAACGACTTGTTCACACATTGTATGAGTACAATAATGGATTATATTATGTGGCAAGTATGTTTTTTTGTATTACATAGCAAACTTCACAATTATGCTAGTTATTCCTGTGGTCTTCTCATCCGTGTCTTTCACATCGAGACCTCGACCACCGAGCTTCTACCTGAACGTCGAGCTACATGTTGATAGAATGAATATTGTGATTTGCTTGGAACCAGCTAAGTGATTCCACTGTATGGTTGCTGTACTTATCATGACGTCTTTATGGTAGTTATGAGTGGAACATTTGACGTTCCCTTTACAGTTACTTCAAATTTACTTAAGTGCACCTAGGTACCGAGCAACAGTGTATGTTTTTCGAGGCTTTATGCTACCTGCGTATTATGACTTGTATATTTAATTGTATTTATTTTTATAATACACCCATGCCACATGACTGGCTTCACTACTTCTGTATTAAACGATATATTAAAGGTACAGTGATTCCTGTTATGTTTTTAAGGTGGGTTTAAATTTTATATAAATTAATTAAACACTATTATAACAAAAAAGTGTAATGTGCTATGATTTGTATTATTTGTTGTGTTTCTGAAGTGTAACATTCGTAGATTGTGGGTTTGCCTTTATAATTTAATACGACACGATGCGCTTTTACTTGTAACTACGTCTACAGCGCTTTCTGATGGCTGGTTGTAACGCCTATGATGTTTAAATGAGAATCTCTGTCCTCATTCTGCTAATATAGGGCATAATTTTATACAACCAGTGAAAAATGGACCGATACAATAGTTACTTTATGGTTGACTTGCTTGTTCGCATGTTCATGAAGTATCGTTCTATGATATGACACAGTACACTGTGCATTATGCATTTGATTTGTACTGCAGAAGATAGTTATATTCCATGTTACAGTCCTTGTTTATGTAAACATTTACCACTCAGCTTTGGATCTGATCCCGACGTGCTTGCATAGTTGATCTATGCTTCACAGATCTAATAATGGCGACGTAGTTTGCTGAAACCGGCCATCACAACAAATGCTGTAGAACAGCCATCTTGGCCTCCTGAAGCTGTACTTTTGTTTCTGTGTATAGGAATATGATGTGTTGTTCCAACAGGGCACTGCTTGCCCACACACTCTGCCTGTGAAATTCAAAGTTCTCTGCACGACGTGCAGCAAATTCCCTGGCCAGCACGATCTCTGAAGATGTCTCCAATCGAGCAGTTGTGGGATATGACGAGACGAGAAGTGATTCTTACAGAACTGCGTGAACAGGTCGAGCAGGGGTGGCATAACGTATTCCAGGACAGTATTCGTCATCTGTAGGAACGACTGGATTCCAGAGTCAGCACCTGCACTGCCGCTCATGGAGGTTACATCACGTGCTAATAGGGGTGTTTCAGCATCGTCGATACCTGGCACCTTAGAACTGCTTGGGCTATTGATCGTTAAATGTAATAATTTCGTGTATTCTATATGTACTGTTGCAACAATAAATCTTGTGTGGACTGGAAATCTCTATACGGGTATACTAATCGTTTCCGGTAGTGTGTATGTAATTAAATGTGTCCCTGAAGCAGCAAAATTTGCTTGATGGAGTGTGTGGTGTCACCGCTAGACACCACACTTGCTAGGTGGTAGCTTTAAATCGGCCGCGGTCCATTAGTACATGTCGGACCCGCGTGTCGCCACTGTGTGATCGCAGACCGAGCGCCACCACACGGCAGGTCTAGAGAGACGTACGAGCACTCCCTCCAGTTGTACGGACGACATTGCTAGCGACTACACGTACGAAGCCTTTCTCTCATTTGCCGAGAGACAGAATAGCCTTCAGCTAAGTCCATGGCTACGACCTAGCAAGGCGCCATTTGTACCATTGCATGTATCTCAAGATAGTCTCACTTGTATCATCAAGAATGCTGTATACCAAAGGACGATATAAAAGTTAAGTGTTCTAGTAGCTACGTTCTTTTCTTTATCACATTCATTACGAATCCTGTTCCATACTTCGCGCCAGTCGGCGTTGTGTACGTGTGCCCTTTCGGCTACCCGTCTCTGTGGACTGGCTGCCTTGTCAGTCCACTACAGAGTGACAGTACAAAAGCGAGGAAACCTCTATGACAACTGAAAGACGAAGGAAAACTAATGTGCAGTTTGACACCAATGACGCGCTTTTTCCTGGCGGACGAGCTTGGATTATTTAATGATGGAACAGGAATCTCGACGGACCATGCCTAAGGAACGCTCCAGTAACAGTGATGTAGAGCGATCAGAGACAACATGAATATTGAAGGCCGTGTTCAGGGTTTTAATCACTGAGTCATTTCATTCTATGTTTGGTAGTAAGGTACGAGAGAAATTACTGACGGTATCACTGTACAGTAGCACATTATTTCATGAATCAATTTGTTTTTCAAGGTGTTGTTTTTGGAATGATTGAACATGTGACTGAAATAAGCTATTGACAAGCCCCTGGGTTCCAGTACTTGTAATTTTTAGGTTTACCGAAAGCGAATTTTATTCCGTTATTGCAGACCAGATGTGTCTTAACGGGTTATGCTATCAGTAATGTATGAAACCTGCTGGAAAATACATGTTAAATGCATCTTCAATTGTAGAGGTATGAAAAACAATCTCTACCCAAAATTTGAAATTCAGGAGTGCCAAATAGCAGGATGTAGGTTCGAAAGACTGATGTCTGAGAGAGAATAGTGACTTTCAGGAAAGACCGTAAAGAACAAAATAATTTGGGGTAATAGCAAACAGACAACTGCAAGTCTTTTCTGAAAAGTAGCAATTACATTTCGTAACGTTACGAGTATGTTGGCGAGTTATCCGTCCACTTAGACCTGGTACTGAGGAGAGATGAATTTGTGGTACTGCTGAGCGCCAGCGGGTCCAGGGCACAGGGCACGCCGCTCGCAGTCCGGACAGTTGATCATTTGTCGCGGACCACGTGCAGGGAGAATGAGAGCGTCGCAGGAAACTGGTAAGCTCCAGAGCTGGGAACTTGGACGGCTGATGCTCACATTGCCATTGTGCACAATGCGCTCCAGAAAATGGCGGAGTGTCACTTACTCTTAAAGATGGCTTCTTACAGCTCTCTGAGAGTCTATTTTTGCTTACAACCAAATATTAATACCAATCTGAATACATCGGTGACCCATCAAAATCAGGCGCATCCAGTGTCACAACAATATTTCAATATCTTTAAAACTACAGGAGTTAATGTTTCACAATGGATAAACATTTACACAATGAACCTCTGAACTAACAACTTTTAAACGTTTCATGCGATATCAACAAACGATATCTCAGATTGTAGCATTGCACTGTTGTCACCGTCCCTGAAAGCTGTGTATTTTATTTATTGGTTTACGAATTCTTTTACATCCTTTTCATTATGCAAACTTTTGTCACAACATCGTACTCTCCACATTCAACAGCAAATGAACACATCACCAGTACCTCTTATATTGTTATACTTGTCTCTTTATTCAATGACCCGTTTACTATTTTACCAGTAACTATACTATGTTGACTGCAAGTGCTATTAAAAACTGTGCTAATTTAAGAGTGGTCAATCGCCAATCGCATGTGTTAACCGACATCGCAGTTTAAAAGAGAACCAAGTGACGCTTCTGTCAAGATGGCATAAATAACTGTTTAAACAATACTTAAGGACTATCGGTTGTCATTTATGGTGAGATCAATTGCGCAGGAATGCTGGCTTATTTGTGAAACACCTGTTACTTATACAATTGTTAATGAGCTGAGCGTAACAAAATGTTTATAACATATCGTTGTTGCAATAAATTGCCAACCGGTGTGGCCGTGCGGCTCTAGGCGCTTCAGTCTGAAATCGCCTGACCGCTATGGTCGCAGGTTCAAATACTGCCTCTGGCATGGATGTGTGTGATATCCTTAGGTTAGTTAGATTTAAAAGTTCTAGGGGACTGATGACCACAGATGTTAAGTCCCATAGTGCTCAGAGCCATTTGAACTATTTTTTGTAATATATTAGTTTAGCCCGGGATGCGGTCAACTTGAATCAGGTCATGCCTGTGGAGATTGTGGTTGATGTGTTTTTGGTGGGGATGGCCTTCAGACAATAGAAGAGTAGATAGTGGTGGAACACTACGAGATTCAACTGTAAATGTTCAAATGTGTGTCAAATCTTATGGGACTTAACTGCTAAGGTCATCAGTCCCTAAGCTTACACACTACTTAACCTAAATTATCCTAAGGACAAACACACACACCCATGCCCGAGGGAGGACTCGAACCTCCGCCGGGACCAGCCGCACAGTGTATGACTGCAGCGCCTCTGACCGCTCGGCTAATCCCGCGCCGCAGATTCAAATGTAGATTCGAGTGAAGAGTTCAAGAGAGCGTTTGGGACATTTAATGTCGACTGCTCGAAGGATGCAGACCTGTCTATGGTAACGTGTGTGATTCAGTCGTGTAGGTGATTGATTGTCGTACGTGAAAGGCCGCTAAAATAGCTTTGGAGAAACTTTAAATTTCGAGAGATCTGAATGTGTTTCAGAGCAGGACTTTTAATTTTTTCCTCTTATATTAAGGAGCTGAGGATAGAGTAGAAGTTACTATTCTTCGTATCACGGATGTTACTTTGTGAGTCATCTCGCTGAGCTCTGAACTATTTTGAACTGGTGAATCTTCTGGGTATCGTAATCACGTCATGGACTTAATTTTCTGGAGCGTTTGGAGATTTAGTTTGGAGATTTTGCTACCGTTCTAGTAATGCTCACAACGTAGCTTTACTGCACTTGAAAAGGGTATTTCCTGTTCGTATTTTTAATGAATGTCGTAGGACCACATCCTGTTTATTTGAGAAGTCCTTTCTAGAATAAACATTATTTAACATAATTATCTGAAATCTTCTTCAATTAAAGGCATTAAAATAGAACCCTTTTCATTAAATTATTCGTTTATCTCTCATTTCACATTCTTGTCTATTTTATTAACGCACAATTAGAGCCAATGCATGGAATATATGATTGCAGGACCACAGCTACAGGTTAATATTCGCAGTGAATTAGCTGCAGGGCATGAAAGCCTTTTAAAACAGAGCCGGGCATAACCACAGTACCTCAAGTGCGAGTAACCGCAGGTAAAGACGTAACTGGTTTTCTCGCACGGGTGGTGTTTTTGAAGAGCAGCTACTCATCAGTAACCATTAGGTACTGTCGCAACTTGGATTACTTAAAAATATTTAATTTGTTATTTGGTAACTATACCTATCAGTATTTTTGCACTGATGTTTCACAATTGTAATATTGACAAGATAATGTGTATCTACATTTGTTTGATGCTTTGAAAATGGCGGAACGCCTAAACACGTGAGGTTTTGTAATATTAATAAAAAGATTTTGGTGGAGACACAAGTGTTATTACAGTGTACCAAAATGATCGCTACATCTGATGAAGTATTTACGCGCTATGTTTCGCAGTATTTGTTGATTTGACGTATAATTCCGAGAACGAGGAGCGGACGAGAAACAGCAGTTGCCCCGGGCGGCCGCAGACACACGACAAGTGGCCGGCAGACGACACCGGCCACAGAGGAAACGGCATGTCGATGGATTACCGTGACTGAAGTTTTACACATGTCTATTTTTATTTCAGACAAAGTCACAGAGTATGATTAAAGTTATACTCAGTTTTGACCATACATTACCCATCCTCGGAACACGAACGTCAACGTATGTTATGAAGCATTTTTTCGCCAAACGTCATCAAAAGTTAAGCAGTAGTGGGAGAGGATGTGGTCCTTCACCTCTATAATGAATGATTCAGTAAGAGTGGACATCAATATGGTGTGTCCACGGGAACAAATCGACGAATTAAGTGAGGCGTCCAAGATGCTTTGGTTTTTTCTTGCTTGAAAGTATATAAAAGTAAGATGTGCGGAGTGGATGGGGAACTGCAGTTAGGACTGAGGAAGGAGACGGATAGTGGTGAAAGTACAGGAAGTAAGCGAAGCTGTCAGGAAGATGAGGGAGGTCTTCTGTCTGGTGAGATTTACTGTTCGTCACAACAATAATGGAACCTTTACGGTATCCTGTGCATTTCACGACAAACTTAACCCACTTTTATATTACGTGACATTCGGATGACTGAGGAGAAGGCTGAATATGAGTATTTGTATGTCTGCATAAGAGTGTGTGAGTAAGATAGAGACTAAGAGAGAGAGACAGAGTGGGAGAGAGGAGGGAGACAGTATGGTTCGGCGTCATATACTATGATTCAGTTGACAACTTTACGCAATCAACAGTACAGACGAATTTTAAGAAAACTGAAAAATAAATTTTCAAAATGTTTAGTCCTCGTATAAGAAATTTATCCCCCACGTGAACCATGGACCACGCCGTCGGCGGGGTGGCTTGCGTGCCTCAGCGATACAGATACCCTCACCGTAGGTGCATCCACAACGGAGGAGTGCCTGTTGAGAGGCCAGACATACCTGTGGTTGCTGAAGAGAGGCAGCAGACTTTTCAGTAGTTGCAGGGGCAACAGTCTGAATGACTGGCTAAGCTAGCCTTCCTATACTGTTACTGCGAACAGCTGAAAGCAAGGGGAAAATATGGCAGTAATTTTTCCCGACGGCAGGCAGCTCTACTGAATGCCTAAATGATGATGGCGTTCTATTGGGTAAAATATTACGGAGCTAAAATAGTCCCCCATTCGGATCTCCGGGGGGTGGAGGCTACTCAGAACGATGGCATCATCAGAAGAAAAAAAACTGGTTTTCTACGGATCGGAGCATGTCATACTAGATCCCTTAATCGGGCAGCTAGGTTAGAAAATTTAAAAAGGGAAATGGATAGGTTGAAGCTAGATACAGGGGGAATTAACGATGTTCAATGGCAGGAGGAACACGGCTTCTGGTCATGTGAATATAGGTTTATAAATACAAAATCAAATACAATTAATGCTGTATTGGGTTTAAAAATGACTAACAAACTAGGAATGCGGGCAAGCATAGATAACGCATATCGTAGCCAAGACAGACATGAAGCCAACACCTACCACAGTAGAACAAGTTTATATGCAAACTAGCTCCGCAGGTGAAGAAATTCAAGAAACGTATGATCAGATACAAGAAAGTACTCAGATAGCTAAGGGAGACGAAATTTAGTTGTAATGGGTGGGCCTAGCATTCGATCGTAGGAAAAGGAAGAGCAGAATAAATAGTACGTGAATATGAACTGGGGAAAAGGAATGAAAGAGGATGTTGCCTAGTAGAATTCAGCACACAGCGTAATTTAATAATTGCTAACACTAGGTCTTATGACCTTTAATGAAGATTTTACACATGGAAGAGTCCTGCAGACACTGGAAGGTTTCAGATTGCTTATATATTGGTAAGACATGGATTTCGGTAAGGGTTTTAAACTGCAAAACATTTCTGGAGACACATGTGGTCTCGAAGCACAATTGTTTGATTATGTATTGCAGATTAACACTAAATAAATTGCAAAAAGGCATAAAATTAAGGAGATGGGACCCAGATAAGACGAAAGAACCAGAGGTTGTTGAGAGTTTGAGAGGGAGCATGAGGTAACGGTTGAATAGAACACCGGAAAGGAATACAGTAGAAGACGAATGGATAGCTTTGAGAGACGAAATAGTGAAGACAGCAGAGGATCGAATAGTTTTTATCTATTCCATCCTCTGCTGCCTAGTAGAAACTCTTGGATAACACAGTAGATATTGAATTTAACTAATGAAAGGAGAAAATATAAAAATGCAGCAAATGAAACAAGCGAAAGGGAATACACACGTATAAAATATGAAACTGAAAAGAAGAGGAAAATGGTTCAGCAGGAGTGGCTAAAGGGCAATTGTAGGGATTTAGAAGCATGTTTCACTAATGGAAAGGTAGATACCACCTACAGGATAATTAAAGAGGTCTTTGGAGTAAAGATTTGTACCTGCATGATTATAAAGAGTTCCGACTGGAAACCAGTCCGAAGTAAATAAGATGACCTAGAAGGCAGTATTATGGAAATGGAAGAGGACGTAGATAATGACAAGAAGGGAGATATGATACTGTGAGAAGAATCTGGCAGAGGCACTAAAAATGACCTAATTCGAAACAAGGCTACGAGTAGACGACATTCTGTCAGAGCTGTTGATAGCCTTGGGAGAGCCAGCCATGACAAAACTCTACCATCTGGTGTGCAGGGTGTATGAGACAGGCGAAATAACCACAGACTTCGGAACAACGGAATAATTAAAATTCCGAGAAAGCAGGTGCTGACAGGTGTGAATATTACAGAATTATCAGTTTAATAGCTCAGGATTGCAAAATTCTAAGACGAATTCCCTGTGGAAGAATGGAAAAACTGGTAGAAGCTGACCCAGGGAAGATCAGTTAATCTTCCAGAGAAATTTTGCAACACGGGGGCTATGATGTCCATACGACTTATCTTATAAGATAGGCTAACGAAAGACAAACGTACGTTTATAGCACTCGTGTGCTTATAGAAAGCTTTTGAAAATGTCAACTGGAACACTCCATTTGAAATTCTGAAGGTAGCAAGAGTAAAATACAGGAAGTGAAACGCTGCTTACACCTTGTACAGAAACAAAGGGTTAGTTATCAGTGTTGAGGAGCATGAAAGGGAAGCAGTGGTTGAGAATGTAGTGAGACAGGGTTGTAGGCTATCATCGATGTTATTCAGTCTGTACGCTGAGAAAAAAATAGGAGTTTGAATTAAATTTCAGGGAGAAGAAATAAAAGAAATATATGTTTGCCGATGAAGTTGTAATTCTGTCAGAGGCAGCTTGGGACTTAGAAGAGCAATTGAACGGAATGGACAGAGTCTTTAAAGGAAGATACGAGACGAACATCAGAAAAGTAAATCAAGATGTAACGAAATGTAATCGAATTGAATCAGGTGACGCTGAAGGAGATTAGGAAACGAGACAAAGTAGTAAAAGAGTTCTGTTATTTGGGCAGCAAAATAAGATATAACCAAAGTAGAGAATATATAAAATGTAGACTGGAAATTGCAATAAAAGTGTTCTCGAAGAAGGGAAAATTGCCAACATCGAATATGGATTTATGCCGTGGGAAGTCTTTTCTGAAAGTATTTGTATGGAGTATACACATGTATGCAAGTGAAACATGGACGATAAACAGTTTAGACAAAGAGAGAATTGAAGCTTTTCAAATGTGGTGCTACAGAAGAATGCTGAAGATTAGATGGGTATATCACGTAACTAATGGGGTGGTACTGAACAGGCAAGAAACTTGTGGCACAACTTGATTAGAAGAAGGGATCGTTTGATAATACACATTCTGAGACACCAAGGGATCACAAATTTGGTATAGAAGTGAATTGTGGGGTCTATAAGTCTTAGAAGGAGATCAAGAGAGGAATACAGTAAACAGGTTCAGAAGGATGTAGGTTACCATAGTTATTCGAAGATGAAGACGCTAGCACAGGAGAGAGTTGCACGGAGAGCTGCATCAAACCAGTCTTCGGGCCGAAGACCACAACAACAAGAAGAAAGCTATATGTCCATTTTGAAATTGCGTAGCTGATAGGGGGTAGATTACAACATCTAGCAATTTCTCGCTATCTACATCTACACTGTCATTTTGAAGCCTACATTTAGTTACGTGCATCCATGTTTCAACATTTGTACATCCCCACCAATATTACTGTCATACGGTTAAATATGAGAGCATGAGAAGTACATTAGGACACAGACACAGAAGGTATTACCATTAGTGGAAACGTCGTAACCAATAACCACCCAGCCAGGACAACAAAGAAAGATTCCTCCGTGTGTGTGTGTGTATGTTTGTGTGCTTTTCTTGTCTTCTAAAGTTTTAGGCGCTGCAGCAGGAAATCTTAATGAGGGTGACAGTGTCCAGGCGTTTAGGCGGCTATTTCACATTTCCTCCATTGTAATCCACACATATTAAAAAAGTGAATGTGTGTGTGTGTGTGTGTGTGTGTGTGTGTGTGTGTGTGTGTGTGTGTGTGTGTGTGCATGCTGCACGTTTCCTCCTAAACCACTGGACCGATATCAACCAAACTTCGTACATATGCCTTATTGTCAGGCGACACTCGCACTGGGCTCAGAACCACCTACCTGCCGAAGGGGCGGGAGGTGGAAGAGAAGAAACGGCGTAGCTTCCAAGCTACTTCCAACAAACTCCTAATAATTTCAAATCTTTGCGAAGCTTTTTCTCGCTGACGACCGCTTAAAATGATGAAAGAAGAAAATTTTACGCCTTACTACTTTCTAGAAGTTCATGTAGTAAAAGTATCGTATGAGGCATGACGTTATAGTTTGTTACTTCTCTACTAACTAACTGTACTCGCGACACATTTTACACAAAGTGTGCATATATACCACTGAACGTATGCGCGAAATTATATGATCATACGATACATAGTCCAGGACATATGTCATAATCAGTGGAACGAGTGAAAAACTGTCGCATCATGCATTGCGCTTAAATTAGTTGCTTCTTTTCTACTATGTTCGCAGCAAATGACCCTAAATAAACCTAAAAAGTTATATCGTTGTACTACTCTTAGTTAAGGAGATGTGACGTCATTAGCACGAAGCAGAAAGTCAGATGCGGTACGGGCGTGGACGCACAGCGCTAAATAAATACCTGGGCAATGCCAGGTTTCTCCACTAATAACATTCAGGGTGGAGAAAAATTGTGTAACGAAACTTTAATCCTGGTTAGCTGATGCTCGTAGGAGCCCAAATTACTAATGCTGTGTAGGTCGAAAACGCATCATTTTTAAACTACGGAAATTTGCGCCACGCGCTCCGATTGGCTGCGATATTGCCCTGTTGCTCTAGACAACGCATGATCGCGAATGCTTTGCCTGCCGGAGATCGCGGTGTATCCAAGGTGGCCCGCACGCTCGGTGGTAGCGCGCCAGCTCTCCACTCTGGGGCCCTAGGGGCGAATCCGCCGGTGTCCCGACACATCCATTGTAGCTTCATGATAAGACGTAACGGGAACAAATCCGTCGGCAGTTGTTAGTCCTTGTGCAGAAAGTCTTTTGCAAATTGTGTCGGCCATGAAAACGGCCTTTTTTGTAGCTACGTCATTGTTTACTCAAAGCAGGTGAACGAACGGGCGACCCTCGGACGCTACACAAGCTTGGTAACGTCGAACGATGTTTTGTCGAACTCCTTCAAATTTTCGTGGCACTTTCCTAATGTGATTGGCGGCATGCTGAATGAGATCCATTAATTCCTCATCGTTTTTAGGCGGGTCGCGTCCGGGTGGGTGAACTAGAACCTTGAAGAATGCCCAGAGGAAAAGGTTCGGTGGCATGAGGTCTGCTGATCGCAGGGGCCAAGACCTACTAGCACCTCTGCCGTCGAAGAGTTCATTTAAATATCTGCGCACAGCACGACTCTCATGTACGAGCGCCCCATCATGCTGCAACCACATGCGTAGCCGTACGTCCAAGGCAACATATTCCAGCAGGCCAGGTAGAGTTTCTTGCAAAAAGCGAAGGTAATTTGACCAGTTAAGTCGAGGATGTAGACGGGCCGGCCGAATCAGATGGTCACCCACAATGCTTGCCCGAATGTTGAGCGAATATCGTACGTGGTGTCCGTGGACGTACGTGAAGTGAGGATTTTCCCTTGCCCAGTAATGCAGTAATGAACGTTTCGAGTGTCGTAAGGGCCATCCCGATAGAAGGTACACCCGTCGGTAACCAATACAATGGCGGGGAAGTCTGGATCTCGTACAACATGTCGCAGAAACCACCGGCAAAACCCTAGCCTGTGTTCATAATCCGCCACAGGATTTGGGTCTTGGACAGGGTGGAAACTAAATTGATGCTGTCCATCCAAACCTCCCACACTAACCGATGAGTGGCTCCGATGTCGAGACCAACCGTTCGAGTACTTGTCAAAGGTGCTTTCTGGAAGCACTCGAGAACAGTCTCTTCAAATGCAGCATCCCGTCGTGCTCAAGGTCTTCCAGCATAACCATGATATCCCGCTAAAGAGCCTGTCTCGCCAACTCGTTTGTGGGTGTGGCTGGCGTCTTGCTGGGTACCTTTCCTCATACAACCTCTGAGCTTCATGCGCATTACCTTCGGCTCGTCTCGTTGTTCTTTAAATAAATACTTTGGCGCCATGCTTACTGTACGACTAAATCGCAGGTGGTGTGTGTGTGCTCCGAAGCGAAGCTAACGTGTGAATGCCTCTGACGTGAGGTGGAGAAACACAGCAAGACGTATTCGACACATTTGCGCATCACGTTGGGGCAGTGACGGGGTGAGAGACGTTCGTATGTGTGAACCTACAACCATAGAGCTGCCCGTCAGACGACGAACGGTAACAGGGCAACCCACGGCCAATCGGAGCGCGTGGCACTAAGTTTCTGTAGTTTAAAAGTGGTGCGTTATCGATCGACTCAACATTAGCAATTTTTGGACAACATGGTTGTGGAGAGAAGCAGCGATTAGTATGATTAATTAATAATTCAAAAACAGTCTTAATCGCATTTCTTATAATTATTATACCGCCAACCGGTTTCAACCCGACGTAGGGGTCATCTTCTGGGCGTTTACACCATTGGTCGACTGCTGGTGGTGTCAGGAAACTGCCGTTATGTAGACAGGAGTGACACCACCAGCAGTCGACTAATGGTGTAAACGCCCAGAAGATGACCCCTACGTCGGGTTGAAACCGGTTGGCGGTATAATAATAATAATAAATGCGATTAAGACTGTTTTTGAATTATTGATTAGTAATTTTGGTTCCTATTCAGGGTTAAAATTTCGTGACAAAATTTTTCTCCACGCTGTATAAATCGTCACCCGAATGAAAACTGGTTACAATAGTGGTGCTCTGTGAAACAGACACACCGAATGGACTCTTACCGAATCTGACGATTGCCGAAAGACCCAAAGCGTATGTACGTGAAATTGCCTGAACCGAAGTACACCCGCAACTGGCCGACGCGTGGCTCGGGGCTGCGGCGGCGTGTTGCTTTCTAACGCAAGCATGCACGCAGTTCCGAACAGAGGAGGTAATCAGCGGGAGTAGCAGAGCAGCCGGCGGGCGGCGCTTGCCGAGGCGGCCACGGCGCGGCGCTGGGAGCCGAGGCGACGCCGGCCGGCGGGGGCGGTGCCGCTGCCACGACGCCAGTCGACGCCCAGCCGCAGCCGACGCCGCCGCCGCAGCAGCAGCAGCAGAAGCCGGCGACGCTCCGACGACGCTCGCCGCCGACCGCCGTCGCCAGTGCTCCGCGTGTGCTGTGGCCCCTCCGCCGAGTGTGATACAACCCGCACGGCGCGCGACCAGCTGCGTCTTCAGAGTCAACGCGTCCTTGTTGGCAGACTGCACATTTTAGCCTGTCGGAAGTGTGTGAACTCCATGCTGAACTCAGTGTGGACAACTCACTGCCAGTTCGCTTCTCTTGTAGACATTACAGTGACTATGATCTAAAAAGACACCGCAACGATACTACATACAGTCGAAGACTCCGTCACATATTACTGCACTTGCGTTTCGTGGACCAGTAACTGTGCTACTACCTTATCAGCCATCTAGTGGTCCCTCCCAACAATACAGTGAGAAGTGCTCATCTCCCACGTAGGGCGCCACGGACGAGTGACTGCCGCGCTAAACGGCTGCGTCTAATTGCCCGGCGGGAGAGTGCTCCGCTTAATTGGCCCTGCGAACCCTGCCGACGGCTGTCGACGGTGAGGACCCTCGTCGGCGGCTGTGGTGTGGGTCGGCGGCGCCTTTGTGCCCTCCTGGAGGCGGCGGCGGCAGCGGCTAATGGAGGCGCCGTGTCCTCCAGCAACAAGTTGACGGCGGCGGTACTCTGCTCTCGGCGACCCGCTGAGTGGTCCAGCTCGCCCTGCAAAGTGGGTTGTCTCCCTGAGACTGATGCTCCCATCTGGAGACTCTTCTGATTGCGGCGGGTACTATTACCGAGCAATAAGACGCTGTACTACGTACTAATTTCATTTCAGTGCTAGTTAACAGTGCTATACCGTCGAAACTGGAACTGACGGTGTGCCTGTTTGGGTTGCCTGTAAGTATTATTTGTGGAGGAAAATCTTTTGTGAGAGTGGTGAGTAGGGAGGAATTATTACACTTTTATTACAACAGCGCTGACCTCGAAGCAGCGCTCGATTCTTGAGCACGTGAAAGGTGAAGGAACTGTCTCCATAAAATCAACTATACGGCATTCTACGTTTAAAGCATGCGCAACGAGTGACTTTGCACCTGTACTTTGGTTCGTCGGTTTTGTAACTCGAAACAAGCAATCTGACAGTGGTAGTCTGTTACGGATTAAGTTCCTGTGGCGACTTTATACAGGTAATCTCTTTCAAGACAGCGACTAAATAAAAAGTAGCACCATACTTGCTGCTTGATGCTGTGTACTTGGCGAGATAGTCTACTTATGCCGGATGAGAAGTTTTAATTTTTTTTTAATTTACTGTGAGAGAATTTATTTTGTTCTATGTAACGGTTTACGGTTTGTGACCGAGTGGAAAGACTGGTAACAGCGCTTATTTGGCAATGGATAGATACGACGCTAGTGCTTTCGAAGGAACACCTGCTTGCTGAATACGAATCTAGTTAAAGACGCTCTGAGGATTGTATGGATCGAAGATTCGCCGAAAATAGTATCGCAAATACATATTTCACAGAAGATCCTTTTTGCTAACGCTGCGATGAACTAGTTTATATGTAGGTGTACAGTATTTGTGTCGCTGAATTACTCTCAATAACGTACCTTAAATAATACAAAGTAGTTTTGACATCTGTTTAGCTGAAACGAGGTGCTAGTTGAGCACAAATCTCCGCGTCTGTTATGGTCATTAAAATGTTTTAAACCTCGTTTTTACGCACATATAAGCATAAGGTAGATAATAAACGTCGCACTTGAAGGTACTGCTAAACTAATAACAGTGGCACTGGTAGATTACGTCAGTGAACAGCTGATAGGCGTACGATAAGCTGTGCCTGAGGGCCGTACACTGTGCTCAATGGAAGAAAGTGTTAGGAAAGCCGGTTATCTGTAGCGCGTGGGCGGCGTCGTAAGGGCTCCGATAGGACGCGGCGCTTGTCATTACTGCTCTAGCCTCGTCACCAGTGGCGTCGTCGCGGCGTGCCTTGTCAGCGGGGTCGTAAGGATCATGAGCGGGCGTTAACCGCCAAGCCAGAGCGGGCAGATTGCGGCAGGAAGGCCATGGAGCAGCGGGCGGCCGAGTCGCGATAAGGCCGGCCGCGGAGCGGGCGTCAGTGTAGCGAGCGTCTGGGCACAGTAGCAGCGCGCGAGCCGCCATGTACGAGAAGTGCGCCAACTACACGGCCGGCGGGCCCGTCTCGCTGGTGGAGGCGGCGCTGCTGGAGACGCTGTGCCGCAACGTGTCGAGCTCGGCGGCGGAGGCTGCGGAGGCGGAGGCGGCCGCGGAGGCGGCGGCCGGAGACTGGGCGGCCAGCTCGGTGCTGCAGCGCGCCGTCGCCGTCGTGGTGCCGCTGCTCTTCGGCCTGATCGTGCTGCTCGGGCTCGTCGGCAACGCCCTCGTCGTGCTCGTCGTAGCCGCCAACCAGCAGATGCGCTCCACCACAAACCTGCTCATCATCAACCTCGCCTCCGCCGACCTGCTCTTCATCGTCTTCTGCGTGCCCTCCACCGCCACAGACTACCTGCTGCCCTTCTGGCCCTTCGGAGACGCCTGGTGCAAGGTCTGTATCGCTTCGCACTGCTGCCACCTTCCTTTTACACGAAGCGGCTCGTCATTGTCAAAATAGCTCACGCTACTGCAGCCGGCTAACGACCTCGACAACCGGCAATATTTCGACCGGCAGTCACCATGTCATTCCGTAATATAATCAACGAAAATATTTCGTCGTTCTCTCCAAATCTTTAACGTCCAATCCTTTCAAATAGGCAGCCTCCTATTCAGACTTCATTTATTCTTCCGGGATGCTATTAATGTTTGACATACAGGATTTCTGGTTTATCTCGACCACCACAAATAGCATTTGACTAGAAACAAAATGAAAAATTAGTAACTTTTGCAAACAGTCTGAGAGATCTGGCTCAAAATAATTTGATAAGGATTAAAAACAGTCTTGCCCGCAATAGAATATTTATTTACAACGGTTACCGATTTTGCTCAGATTGTGATCGCCTTCAGGCCATTTATACAGTGATTATAGGCGGTGGCGGTGAACGGAACAGGTGTTTTGACTGCCCGAACGTCAACTGCAGTTGACGTTCGCGGAGTCGTAACAGCTGCTCCGTTCACCGCCGCCGCCTATCTTGATATAAATGGTGTGAAGATGGGCACATTCTGACCGAATCCTGTAACCGACGTAAATCAATTTCTTATTACGGTCAAAACTGATTTTAATCCATTTTATAATGAGAAATACATCAAGCAACTGTTGTTTATCTGCCATGGAGATATTATCCTACTACCATGGAGATATTATCCTCCATGACTGCCTTGATTGTAAATTTGCTAATTAGCATCCCGTATTTTTTATTCTGTTGCCCACTTCCTTTCCGCCGGCCGGGATGGCCGAGCGGTTCTAGGCGCTACAGTCTGGAACCGCGGGACCGCTACGGTCGCGGGTTCGAATCCTGCCTCGGGCATGGGTGTGTGTGATGTCCTTAGGTTAGTTAGGTTTAAGTAGTTCTAAGTTCTAGGGCACTGATGACATCAGAAGCTAAGTCCCATAGTGCTCAGAGTTATTCGAACCATTTTTTATTCTTTTGCACACTTCCTTTCCTCATTACCTGCTCAAAAACACATCACACTATACCATTTACGAAAACGTGACGTTATTATAAACGTAACACAATACTGACTTTAGCCCTCCACTATTAGCACACAATGCGCGTAGCCGGGATAACGTACATCGTACACTTGCCGGACTTGGCAGTAAACAAATGGAAACACAAGGAAACTGAACACAGTTTAAGGTTTAAGTGAGTACAATGTACACAGACTCTTCAGTAAAAGACGGTGATAATCGATGTGCATTTTCCTTGTGTTGTTGACTGTCATTTCTAGCAAGTGGATGGGTTGCGTTAGCCCGCGCACTTGCCCTGAGTGTCAGTAGGAGAGAGAGCCAAAGTCGATGTTGTGTTACGTTTTCAATAACGCCACGTTCACTGAATGATACACTGCCCACGTTTCTGAACAGGTCTTGAGAAAAGTAAGTGGATTACATAGTAAAGAATGCAATGTGTTATTTAACTAAGTTAAAAAAGGCAGTCATGCTGATCAATGCCCCTCTGATAACTAAAAAAAAAAAAATGCTTCATACATTTTCATTTTGCTTCTGGAAAAATGTTATTTGGGATGTTCAACACCAATGAGCAACCTCGTACAATACCATCAAGTGTTAGACGATATTTGAAATACTGAGGCATCAGCATTTTTTTATGAACTCGCTTTTATAGTGAGTAAAATCAGATGTTAATGTGACCATGCTCCTGGCTATGTCGCTAGTTACGTCTGTCACCAGAACAACAAGACATAATTCTTTTTCAGCTTCAGTAGGAGAGAAATGGACATTCGATGACATACAGAAATACTTACTCAAGTGAGTGACAAAAGTATCATGAATGAATAAAGAGTAGTAAAGTAAACGCTTCTTCGCACACCTCTGCCGAACGAATGTGAAAAATATACCGAAACAATTCTTTCTGTATTAGTGGAAAAACTAATGCACAGTAACATGGATTACAGGAATAAGAAAAGAACGGGAGAGAAACAACATCAAAGAATAGGAAAAAACAAAAAAGACTGAATAAAATACTTATTTAGAAGGATTTCAAGGCAAAGAAAATGCAAAATAGAAGCCACATGGACAGGAAGAAAGAAAAGAGAACGTTGTGAGAACATGAAGGAGCACTGGGAAAATAGGAAACTACAAACAAGCAAGAAGAAGTTGTCGCTTCATCCTAGTTGGTCAATACGATGATAAAAAACAAACCCATTACCACAAACACGAAACTAAACGGATTATGTTACGTCGCTGTTCGAACAAGACTGAGGTATCACATTTGTAGAGCGCAAATGAATCTAAAAATCTGTTCGTATGATGACTTAAACGCTTAGTGGTCGGTGTTACGCCAACCAGTAAACAAAATACCGTGTATATCACAATAAAAACACATCGTAAACAACTGACGCCTACGTAGAAGCAAAGATTACTAACTTTAAAAATGGCTCTGAGCACTATGGGACTCAACTGCTGAGGTCATTAGTCCCCTAGAACTTAGAACTAGTTAAACCTAACTAACCTAAGGACATCACAAACATCCATGCCCGAGGCAGGATTCGAACATGCGACCGTAGCGGTCTTGCGGTTCCAGACTGCAGCGCCTTTAACCGCACGGCCACTTCGGCCGGCTTACTAACTTTAAATGTTGTCGGTAGTAAAATATAAATTAACAACGGCTCTGACCAACAGTTGTTTGACCAGGAAGAGTGATTTATTCCAAGCACGGCTTAAGTAAAAACCTCTATCTTTCTTTTGTTCTTCAAGTCATACTGCTCTCTTGATAGCCGGCCGCGGTGGCCATGCGGTTCTAGGCGCTGTAGTCCGGAACCGCGCGACTGCTACGGTCGCAGGTTCGAATCCTGCCTCGGGCATGGATGTGTGTGATGTCCTTAGGTTAGTTAGGTTTAAGTAGTTCTAAGTTCTAGGGGACTGATGACCTCAGATGTTAAGTCCCATAGTGCTCAGAGCCATTTGAACCATTTTGCTCTCTTGATAGTGAGGCAATAATGGCACAGAGTCTCTCTTCTTGCTCATTCGCTGTTAATATTTCGCTGTCGTTAACGCTTAGCGCCAGTCATCTTTGGTTGTGTAATGGCTCGAGCTGTTTACGATGGCTGTATTATCATCCTACATGCGTAGTAATTTCGTTCCGTGTTGGAGTTGGCCCCACCGCTAAGAGCTTACGTTTTCTCGTACATCCATCTCTCGTTTCATTTTCCCTTGAAACCTGCAGAGTGTTCAGCTGTGGAAACATCGATAGTTGGCGAGGGCAATACCCGGATGCAGTGCCGTAAGTTATTTGAACATTCTATACGACGGGAGAGACTCCAGTTTCACACTGCTCGTCATTGCTTTCCTCTGCTGTGATTCGGCGACGCTCTTACATAAAGTGAGGACGTCTAGGCAAAAATATTTCTAGCAAAGCTGACACCAGCAATATTCTACAATGTTGACGCTATCCGGCAACCACACGACAGTTACGTCACAATAATAAAATTGAAGGCCACTTTCGTTTCTACGTAATTATAGAAGCTATGCAGGGATGGCAATAAATATGTTCTGAATATTCTGATTTGAGTTAAACAAAATTTATTCATTTCTCTTTCTTCACCCATACATGGTGTGGTGAAGTGAGACGTTTATCAGAGGGATTCCCTTATTTGACCTAACAGATTTTTTTTTCATGTCGCTTTCTGTCTTCAGTAGTGAAGTTGATATTTCAATACAGTACATCATCTGCAACTATATTGTTGGTTCTTGTGGCTTCCATGCTCTCAATACTCTATGAAATGTATTCGGAACACTCCCTATACCACTGAAATTTGAGAACATGAAAACCATACCACTGAATTTTGACAACACGAAAATCATAACCACGTTAAAGAAAGTAGCAGATGAAAGACTGTGGTGAAATATCACCTGTATCGCAGAAGACAGATAGCAAAGCGGAATACATTTTCTGCCAATTAATGTGTAGAAAACGCAAGGGTGATGGTGTAACATTACCGAAACATGTGTGGCAGAAAATTTAGAAACTGTGATTTTTTTTTGGAACAATCTTCAAATAACATTTATTCTTGATAGAAACACAAAGGCCCACAATTTTAACGTCATTGACCTAAAATGCTATAGAGGAACCTAGAAATACAATATGTATTAGTTATGGTAGCAAATTATAATCCAGATTACCGCATTCCGTTGTTTAGACAATCTTGAGCAGTGTATAGATTTCCTACGAGATTGAAAGTAAGAAAGATGGAAATTTAGTGAATTGGAACCGATGTAGCACCTAATTACGTCTTCCTAATGCTGGGATAAAACCACTTAACATTCAGCGTTGTCTGTAGAAGCACCTTCACTTAGCGATATATTGACGATAATTCTTGCTGAAGTGTGCTCTATTTTGACTAAAATACTTCCTCGTCAAATGACATCATCAGTGACATTGTGGACCAGGAGCTAATGCCCCACTGAGAAACTATGCGCCAATGCCACCGACAACAGATAAGCAGTCACAAAGATGCGTTACGATATGAAAGTAAGCCTCCTCTCTGTACAGACGAATTGCCACGTAAATTTTTCTACATGCTAGGGACGTCAACGCTCGCACAAACTCGCCACCGAAATTCCCTCGCGTTGCTCAGTCTGTCTGGACATCATCCCTGATATTATGCCAGGGGATCCAGCTGTTTCCAGTAGAATTCAAACTCCAGAATCTTGTACGATAGCCCAGTTTTATGACTGTGCTTTTCAATCATACCAAGTGCTCATGACTTTATGCTTGTGGAAAGGAAACTTGTTGTCTTGGAAGACAAGGGCAATTATGAGACCTTGCTAGATAAGACGACGATAATCTTCAAGTCTTCTTTGTTAATCACTGTTTATATCATGAACTTCCTACATGTGGGGCCTCCTCTGGAAGTACTTTGAGCGTAAGGTGTTACGGAGTAAGGCATTGTTCCGCGCAGGTAGGAGCGTTATTTGTTAATCACTGTTTATATCATGAACTTCCTACATGTGGGGCCTCCTCTGGAAGTACTTTGAGCGTAAGGTGTTACGGAGTAAGGCATTGTTCCGCGCAGGTAGGAGCGTTATCTGCAAGATCACCGGTTGTCGTTAACTGGAGCTGTATTCCCACTATATCATCTTACCAGGTTCGTCGGCACGGATGAGAAAAGATCTCGTACTAGCTATTAGAGTCATTCCGGAATCTTCGTTTGGGAAGAGGGTGAGAAATTTGGCGTTCTGCAAGAAAATGGTTCAAATGGCTCTGAGCACTATGGGACTTAACATCTTAGGTCATCAGTCCCCTAGAACTTAGAACTACTTAAACCTAACTAACCTAAGGACATCACACACATCCATGCGACCGTAGCAGTCCCGCGGTTCCGGGCTGCAGCGCCTAGAACCGCAAGACCACCGCGGCCGGCGTTCTGCAAGAATTTCTGCCTGCTGGCGATATGATTAATGCTACGAACCAGATTATTGGCTACTCTGACACAGTGCCTCTGTAGAAATCTACGGTCTTGCTGCTTATTTAATCATAAGAAACAGGTGTACCAATACAGTTGAGAAATATGACGTCTCCTTCTTCGGGTAACGGTTGCTATGTTTCATCACAAACAGAACGCAACTTATTTCGCCTCGTTTCATTCCACGTACATTCGTTTGAAATTACTACTACAGAAGAGGCACTGGCAGACTTTTTGTTAGCTTTATAGACAATGGCATTCAGGAGGAACTTCGGGAACCATGGAAATACATCTCAATGACGGACGCATCGTTATAATACTGGAATGTGAGCATACGACGTTCATTTTATAATTCCAGTGTACCATAACAAAATTTTTGTTTCGCAACTATACGTGAGATCCAATACACGAAATAGAGAAAATGAAGAGAAATAAAAAACGTATATTAAAGAGACGGTAGAACCATGAATATTTCAGATTTCTATGAGGTATGCGCTCCCGAATGCCGCCACTCATATACCCTACCGTTCGCTGGTATATCGTCTGACATGCCACTAAAATTTATCCTTTTAATCGTTGTTCTAATTCAATTTATTTGGCCGTCGTAGATTAAAATCATCTTTATTAGAGACGCGAAGATTCGTAAGCGTTCTCGCACAGCTATCATTGACTGAATTGTGTTATATAATCTCGCAGTATCTAGTTAAACTAATTAGGTACACAACTGCAGGGGCAAAAATCAACTAAACTGAAACCTCTCAATGTGACGATATGAAGTGACACCCGCTGTTTTCCGTTCAATCAGTTTTAAGTTGGATCTAATTAGTAGAGAATAAAATTCAGAATACACGAGAATATAGTGAGATATCACTGCTCAGCCACGTAAGTTTACACTATCACCAAGTAGGAACTACGTACAACGCACGCAGTGCCTCTGACATTCAGTGATAAGATAATTTGAAAATATGTATTAGAGGAGTACTTAAAATTTTATTTAATGGTTAATTCTGTAATGAAAAGGCGTAAATATTTTTTGAGGAAATGTGGAACGATGATTTTACATTGTCAAATCTATGTGGTTGCATTTAGCGACCCGGCATCTCTGACACCGTCAATTCTGTTGTGTTAAATGCCACAAATAAACACCGTTAGAAAAGTCAAACTGGGGAAGTAAGTAACCAATCGATACGAGGACTAAGGCTCGTCGTAAGTCATTGAATCATTTCTTCTAGGTCCATGTTTCTACAGGGTGAGCCCATCTGTTTTCGTTTTCGTATCCGTTAGTTGTGGACAGAACTTCCTGATGAAATGAGGTAATTTGGAGTTCTCGGCTGGGATCTGAAATCCATACTACCAATGGAAGCGCTAGTTCGTCTATAAACATGATTATCACTGGCGTGGATATTATATTAGCTGCAGTTGCCCGGAATGTTTAATATCTGCCACACAAAGTGACTTGTGTTGTGCGTTGTTGATACTCATAGCGAATGCAAGCCGCATTGGAAACTGCTGCAGATGATGGTCTCTTTCCTCCAAAGTTTCCGTTGCCCTACACGTACAGGCTTTCATATGCTCGTGGTGTAGACAAATCTCCCGTTGTTCAGGTGTCTCCGAAGTCCAAATAGCTTTTCGTGTTTCAACTACAGGGGGTTTCTGACCAATAAACTTTATTTTCTTCGGCGGCATTTCAACAGGTATTAATTGATATCTACGTCAACTAAACTTACCTTTTTCTTTAGCTAATATAAACAAAACAGCACTTAAAAGTACTAGAAATTAGCATAAAGAAAGAAATATTAGTTAGCTGACTTAGCTAATTGCGCAGTCCGGCACCGTGCGACTGCTACGGTTGCAGGTTCGAATCCTGCCTCGGGCATGGATGTGTGTGATGTCCTTAGGTTAGTTAGGTTTAAGTAGTTCTAAGTTCTAGGGGACTGATGACCACAGCAGTTGAGTCCCATAGTGCTCAGAGCTATTTGAACCATTTTTTTAGCTAATTGCGACGCTTCCTAATGACGGTCAAATTAGAAATGGCGATGCAAATGACTTTACAACTTCCGCTTCCGGAGAAAAATAACCTGCGCTCACTTATCAGTATTCAACAAACAGACCTCTGACAAACAAAACTTCATATTCCTGTTAAATTTCGATAGGAGCTAAATCATTATTTTTGTATTAGTATTCTTCATTTCTTCAAGAAATTTTCCTAAACTTTGTATTTGTCCTGTATGAAAAGATGATTAGTTGCGCCCTCTGTTGTTTCATTTTGCGGTAAGTATCTCACTGTGTTTTTGGATAATTCGCCGTCTATTGCTTCAGCTCTATTTTGACCATTTCAAGTAGGGCACAACTCGGATTCTTGGAGCAGTTAACGCTACAATTCGGGAAATCACAGATTATCTCGATCTTTTGATCGGCCCGTGATACAGTGACTTTTGTTAACACTATACCCACGACCTGTCTTAGCGTGTGTTTGACGCTGGGGGGTTTTAATAATAAAAACAACTGTGAAACACGTATAAAACATCTTCTGTGGTCAAATGTAAGAACGACAACTAATCAAAAAATAGGAGTTCGCAATCATGTTTCTGTCAAAGCCTCGAGCTTTCCTCGTCCCGCTACCTACTGACGACTGATGGTATGACCTCCAAGACGAAAGTCGCCGCTATAATTCATTCTTGCGATAGCAATTACAGTCAGTTTACCACGACGTATACTGTTTGTTAGGCATTTTATTTTTGATTTTCTTCATTGTTTCCTCTGAGTGAAGAAATTTTAAATAAGTCGGCCAAGAACTTAGAAGTAATTCGGTCAAGTTCTTTTCGAGATGTTTGCTAACAATGTAGTGAAAAAATTCATAGCCTCTATCCACGTAAATGTTCATTAGATGACCTCGTATAAATATAAAGTAAATCGGCCAAGATCTTTTAGATATTTTTGGTAATAACCTTTCCACTTTATTCATACATATATGTTTCATGTCAGATTACGAAATCTTACGAAGACAGTGAGGGTAAAGTTTGCAGAATTTCATAATGATCGGATTAAAACTGTAGATCTGTATCATTCACAAATAAACTAACAGACTCTCTGTTTTATATATACATTTAGGATGGTGATTACGGATCCCATTAATATGAGACTTCCTAATATATCAGCTGCTGAATTCCTGGAAACCTTCTCCACTTTCATTCCATTGGTGTTGATGTCTGACTATGATCAGACCGTGAGAGTAATAATCCTGATTTTCATGCTCCTCCTGTTGCCATAAATGTCGTTTTGCTTAACGTCAGAAGGTCACGTTCGTTCAGTGTGTTTGTTTTTATGTGTCTGTGTGTCTTTGTGTTTGCACTTTAACTGTTTATTTACTTTCTTTATAAAGAGAAAACGGACAAAAAATCACAGTAATTGCCTAGTAATGTGTGGGAATCGGCCTAAAATACACCCTTAGGCTGTCCGTATATATATATATATATATATATATATATATATATATATATATATATATATATATATATATATACTCCTCGAAATTGAAATAAGAACACCGTGAATTCATTGTCCCAGGAAGGGGAAACTTTATTGACACATTCCTGGGGTCAGATACATCACATGATCACACTGACAGAACCACAGGCACATAGACACAGGCAACAGAGCATGCACAATGTCGGCACTAGTACAGTGTATATCCACCTTTCGCAGCAATGCAGGCTGCTATTCTCCCATGGAGACGATCGTAGAGATGCTGGATGTAGTCCTGTGGAACGGCTTGCCATGCCATTTCCACCTGGCGCCTCAGTTGGACCAGCGTTCGTGCTGGACGTGCAGACCGCGTGAGACGACGCTTCATCCAGTCCCAAACATGCTCAATGGCGGACAGATCCGGAGATCTTGCTGGCCAGGGTAGTTGACTTACACCTTCTAGAGCACGTTGGGTGGCACGGGATACATGCGGACGTGCATTGTCCTGTTGGAACAGCAAGTTCCCTTGCCGGTCTAGGAATGGTAGAACGATGGGTTCGATGACGGTTTGGATGTACCGTGCACTATTCAGTGTCCCCTCGACGATCACCAGTGGTGTACGGCCAGTGTAGGAGATCGCTCCCCACACCATGATGCCGGGTGTTGGCCCTGTGTGCCTCTGTCGTATGCAGTCCTGATTGTGGCGCTCACCTGCACGGCGCCAAACACGTATACGACCATCATTGGCACCAAGGCAGAAGCGACTCTCATCGCTGAAGACGACACGTCTCCATTCGTCCCTCCATTCACGCCTGTCGCGACACCACTGGAGGCGGGCTGCACGATGTTGGGGCGTGAGCGGAAGACGGCCTAACGGTGTGCGGGACCGTAGCCCAGCTTCATGGAGACGGTTGCGAATGGTCCTCGCCGATACCCCAGGAGCAACAGTGTCCCTAATTTGCTGGGAAGTGGCGGTGCGGTCCCCTACGGCACTGCGTAGGATCCTACGGTCTTGGCGTGCATCCGTGCGTCGCTGCGGTCCGGTCCCAGGTCGACGGGCACGTGCACCTTCCGCCGACCACTGGCGACAACATCGATGTACTGTGGAGACCTCACGCCCCACGTGTTGAGCAATTCGGCGGTACGTCCACCCGGCCTCCCGCATGCCCACTATACGCCCTCGCTCAAAGTCCGTCAACTGCACATACGGTTCACGTCCACGTTGTCGCGGCATGCTACCAGTGTTAAAGACTGCGATGGAGCTCCGTATGCCACGGCAAACTGGCTGACACTGACGGCGGCGGTGCACAAATGCTGCGCAGCTAGCGCCATTCGACGGCCAACACCGCGGTTCCTGGTGTGTCCGCTGTGCCGTGCGTGTGATCATTGCTTGTACAGCCCTCTCGCAGTGTCCGGAGCAAGTATGGTGGGTCTGACACACCGGTGTCAATGTGTTCTTTTTTCCATTTCCAGGAGTATATATATATATATATATACCTATGCACTCATACACCGAAACCACACGAAGTGCCGCTAAACTATGGTATACGGAATGTTGAAACAACTCACGTGCTGCCTAGAGTAAAATAGATGCACTAATTCAAGAACTTTCGGCGGCGGGCGCAAAACTCACCAAAGTTTCACTGTTTAAACGACTCGCAGGTCACCTATTCTAAAATGTCTGTATTAATTCGGAAACTTTTCCTAGTGTTCATAAACAACTCATGAAAGTTTCAGCGCAGTCGTTTGAATGACGTGGTACAAGCATACACTGATGAGCCAAAGAAACTGGTACACCTGCCTAATATCGTGTAGGGACCCCGTGAGCACGCAGAAGTGCCGCAACACGACGTTGCATGAACTCGATTAATGTGTGAACTAGTGCTGGAGGGCATTGATGCCATGAACCCTACAGGGCTGTCCATAAATCCGTAAGAGTACGATGGGGTGGAGATCTTTTCTGAACAGCATCCCAGATATACTCAATAACGTTCATTTCTGGGAAGATTTCTCGTCAGCGGAAGTTTTTAAACTCAGGAGAGTGTTCCTGGAGCTACTCTGTAGCAATTCTGGACATGTGGGATGTCGCATTGTCCTACAGAAATTGCCCAAGTCCATCTGAATTCACAATAGACATGAATGTATGCAGGTGGTCAGACAGGATGCTTACGTACGTGTCACCTGTCAGATTCATATCTAGATGTATCGGGGGCCCAATATCATTACTACTGCATTCGCCCCACACCATTACAGAGTCTCTACCAGCTGGAACAGTCTGTGCTGAGATGCAGGATCCACTGATTCATGAAGTTGTCTCTATACCTGTACACCTCCATCCACTCGATACAATTTGAAACGAGACTCGTCCGACCAGACAACATGTTTTCAGTCATCAACAGTCCACTGACGCTGTTGAGGAGCCCAGGTGAGGCGTAAAGCTTTGTGACGTGCAGTCATCAAGGGTGTACGAGGGATCCTTCGGCTCCGAAAACCCATACCGATGATGTTTCGTTGAATGGTTCGCATGCTGACACTTGTTGATAGCCCAGCACTGAAATCTGCAGCAATTTGTGGAAGCGTTATACTTGCGTCAATTTTAACAATTATCTTAAGTCGTCGTTGGTGCCGTTTTTGCAGGATGTTTTTCCGGCCGCAGCGATGTCGGAGATTTGATGTTTTACCGGATAACTGAGATTCACAGTACACCAGTGAAATGGACGTACGGTAAAATCCCCACTTCATTGCTACCTCGGAGATGCTCTGCCCCTTCGCTCTTGCGCCGACTATAACACCACGTTCAAACTAACTTCAATCTTGATAACCTGCCATTGCCACAGCAGTAACCGATCTAACAACTGCACCAGACACTTGTCATAAATAGGCGTTATCGACCTCAACGCCTTATTCTGCCTGTTTACACATCTCTGTATTTGAATACGCATGCCTATAACAGTTTCTTTGACGCTTCAGTGTAGGAAGTCAAGTGATATCACCACTATATTTCTCTTGACGGAGACGCCATTAGACATTCTGCATAATAAATTTATTATTGTGGTAATAATGATCGGGTAACTAGTCAAATTACAATTTTCAGAAATTTACGCTGTTCTTTATAAATATAGTGTCATCTGCACGTAGCGAAATTTTGAACGTAGATGCCACAGAGTTGGTATACAAGAAATGCGTTTCGAAATATTTCACACTTTATAATCAATTCCTTTCCTGTAGCTGCTCCGCAGCATGTGATATGTTTGAGGTAATGTATAGTTTGTCTCTCAGTCGGAAACGATCTGGATCTGATAGTAATCCTACAGGTACAAAAATGGTTCAATGGGACTTAACTGCTGAGGTCATCAGTCCCCTAGAACTTAGAACTACTTAAACCTAACTAACCGTAGGACATCACACACATCCATGCCCGATGCAGGATTCGAACCTGCAACCGTAGCGGTCGCGCGGTTCCAGACTGTAGTGCCTAGAACCACTCGGTCACCCCGGCCGGCTCTACAGGCACGCCAGACCTCGATTGGAACACCACGAACAAGTAAATAATCTGCTTCCGATGAGGCGTAGTTGTTGGGGAGAGTCTGTATGCTTATCAAGGCGTCAAAGGGCCGTGGGCGAGCAGATGCCTTTCGGTACAGACGGGTGTAAGAAGTGTATATCCCACTTGAGCGTCCGACAGCAACAAACTTTATTATTTTACGTTATTTTCCTGGTAGTGCTATCTGTCAATGATTATAAATAAGACTATTATTAAAAAGCAAACTAAGTATTACTAGGGAGTAGTCTCTAACGTATTTAACTTTAGTGCATAAAAAGTATAGTAAAGGAGTCATCCAAGAGGCAAGTTCGTTTTCAGAGACAAAAGGTGAGTTGCATATCATTAGATCTCTAGCTTGTAACCACACAAACATGTGTCTGTTAACCGGACACATCATAATGTTTGTCGCGAATACCCTCGTCATTCCAATAAGTTTCGAGAATGGACTTACAGAAAGAAGAGGAAAGATTGTAGATTAAACGCTTCAGAGATTTTCACTCGTTCTTCCCCACAACACACGCCGAGAACTTTCATATAGCCATGTGAAACAGCCAGAAAAGTCCTTTTTTTATGTTTTGTTGCCCAACTTCTTCGAAATTGGTGACCCATCATAGACTCATTCTGCTGTTTCTAGTTTTGTAGTATGTTCGTATTGATACCATGAACTCTGCTCGCACGTAATGATTTTCTTTTTCAAAAAAACAATTGTTTGCGTTCTTCATTTCAGTCAAGTCGTTCACGCGCCGATGTCTTAGTTTGTGAACCAAGGTGTAAGAGAGGAACTTTCTCACACACTTATTTCTTATTCATAACTTCCTAGAGAATATCCTGAGGACTTGATTTAGAGACGTTCAGTTCCTTGATCCACGCGAATGTTGATACGTTACGGTTGCACGTCCCGTATACATATAATACTGCACGCTCACTACTGACTAGTTGATGCACATCTGCCTTTCACAGTTGTTAGTTCAAGCTGCCATCTTAGTTTGTGAGGAGGAATAAAAATAGTCTGCACATTTTTAGGAGGACGGTTTACGTCGTTTACGCAGCTCTATCGTGCTACTCTATCCTGTGCGCGGCCCTTCATCTCCCAAGCATTACTGTACTCTACACCCTTCTGAATCTCATTACTGTAATCATCTCTTGGACACCCTCTGCGACATTCAACCGGCACACTTACCTCCAGTACTAAACTGGTGACCCCTTAATGTCACGTAATGTGTCCTATCAACCAATTCCTTCTTTTAGTCAAATTGTGCCACAAATATCTTGCCTCCCCAGTTCTACTCAGTATCTCCTCATTTGTTACGTGCAGACCTATCTAATCTTCAATATTCTTCTGTAGTGCCACATTTCAAAGGCTTTTATTCTCTTTTAGTGTGAACTGTTTATCATCCATGTTTCGCTGTCATATGTGGTTACTGTAGTGGACTGTTAAGGCAGCCAGTCCACAGTAAAGTAGCCGAAAGGGCACGCGTAAACTCACGCCGTCTTGCGTTAAGTCTGGAACAGGATTCGTAATGAATGTGATAAAGAAAAGAACGTAGCTACTAGAACACTTAACTTTTATATCGTCCTTTGGTATACAGCAATCTTGATGATACAAGTGAGACTATCTTGAGATACATGCAATGGTACAAATGGCGCCTTGCTAGGTCGTAGCCATTAACTTAGCTGAAGGCTATTCTAACTGTCTCTCGGCAAGTGAGAGAAAGGCTTCGATCAGTGTAGTCGCTAGCAACGTCGTCGTACAACTGGGCGAGTGCTAGTCAGTCTCTCGAGACCTGCCGTGTGGTGTCGCTCGGTCTGCGATCACTCAGTGGCGACACGCGGGTCCGACATGTACTAATGGACCGCGGCCGATTTAAGCTACCACCTAGCAAGTGTGGTGTCTGGCGGTGACACCACAGTTACACTCCAGACAAATACATTCGGAGAATACTTTCTCGCACCTAAATCTTTGTTCGATGTTAACAAATTTTTCTTCGTCAGAAATGCTTTTCTTACCATTGCCAGCTGACATTTTACATGCTCTCCTCTTCGGTCATTTTGCTTTTTATATAACAGAGCTCATCTACTACTTTAATCTAATTACCTTAACATAACCTGATTCAATTCGATTACATTTAGTTATCTTCATACTGCTTTTGTTGATGTCTATCTGATATCTTCCTTTCAAGATGCTGTCCACTCCGTTCAACTGTTCTTCCAAGTCCTTTAGTGTGTCTGGAAAAATTACAGTGTCATCGGCCAATTGCAAAGTTTTTATTTCTTCTCGCTGAACTTTAACTCCTACTCCAAATTTTTCTTTGGTTTCCTTTACTGCTTGTTCTATGTACAGATTGAATACCATCGCGGATATGGTAGAACCCTGTCTCACTACCCTTTCAACCACTGATACCCTTTCATACCCCTCGACTCTTATAACTGCCTTCTGGATTCTATACAAGTATACAGTCTTCTCTTATGATTCTGAAAGCAAGTGTTAATGATGATTAAATTAAGCTCTGTGTAAAATTCTGTCAGGCGGCTTCGTCTTTTATTTCTTTTCTCCAGTCCTCATTCAGCTACTATTATTCCTTCTCTTCCTTGCCTACAATCGAATTCCAGTCCCAAATTACAATTAAGCCTTTCGCTCCCTGTAGTTTACTCCTACTACCGTCAAAATTTCAAAGAGATTATTTCGGTCAGTATTCTCAAAAGCGTTCTCTAAGTCTGCAAATACTGTAAACGTAGGTTTGTCTCTTCTATGCCCGCCTTCTACAGTAAGGCATCCAGTCAGTATTGCCGCGCATGTTCCTACATTTCTGCGGAATCCTAACTGCACTTCCCCGTGTTCGATTTGTTCCACTTTTTCCGTTGTTCTATAAAGAAGTCGGGTTAGTATTTTGCAGCCCCGACTTATTAAATTGGTAGTTCAATAATGTTCACACATCTAGAATGAGATTTTCACTCTGCAGCGGAGTGTGCGCTGATATGAAGCTTCCTGGCAGATTAAAACTGTGTGCCGACCGAGACTCCAACTCGGGACCTTTGCCTTTCGCGGGAAAGTGCTCTACCAACTGAGCTACCCAAGCACGACTCACGCCCCGTCCTCACAGCTTTACTTCTGCCAGTACCTCGTCTCCTACCTTCCAAACTTAACAGAAGCTCCCCTGCGAACCTTGCAGAAATAGCACTCCTGAAAGACAGCATATTGCGGAGACATGGCTTAGCCACAGCCTGGGGGATGTTTCCAGAATGAGATTCCCACTCTGCAGTGGAGTGTGTTCATACATGTCAGCAATTGCTTTCATTGGAATTGGAATCACTACATTCTTCTCGAAGTCTGAGAGTAATACGTCTGCCTCACACAATCTGCGCACCAGGTGGAAGAGTTTTGTCATGGCTAGCTGAAGGAATTTCGTCTATCCCGAGCCTTATTTCTACAGGAGCCACACGTTTGTCTGACCTGCAAACAGATACCATTTGTTTGTGGTTGCACCTATGGTACGGCTAGGTGTATCGCCGAGGCACGAAGCCATCCGACGGTAAGTTCTGTGGTTTACAACCCACAGAACGTGTCTGACTGAGCACCTCTTGGCCGTCAAACATTGAGCACCACTATTGGCAGTATAAGCACAGCAACAGTTCACAGTTACATGTAGTAAGACATATGCGAGATGCTTTTAATAGTTCCCTTAACAAAACTCTGTTTCGAAATCTGGTAGAAAACAGAAAAAGATTCTGATCTTACGTTAAGTACACTAGTTGAGAGAAGCAATCAGTACCTTCACTGTGCAATAGCAATGGAAGTGTTGCTGATGACAATGCCACTAAAGCATAGTTACTACGCACGTTTTTTCCGAAATTCCTTCACCAAAGATGACAAAGTAAATATTCCGGAATTAGAATCTAGAACAACACGAGCAACTTCGATGTATATACGCTCGGTGAAGTGAAGCAACGTAAATAATGAACACAAGGCCTCTGGTCTTGTCAAAAATGTCACAATTTCGATTAGTTAACGAAAAATCATCGAGGAAAACAGAAGTAATGTCTGGCGTTCCCCAGCTAATGTTACACGCCCTCTGTTGTTCCTGGTCAATATAAGCCAATTAGCGGACAGCCTTCTTAGACTGTTTGCAAATCATGCTGTAATTTATTGTCTTTTAAAGTCAAAGATGATCACAGCTAATATGAAAATGATTTAGACAAGATATCTGTGTGGTGCGAAAAGTGGCAGTTCATTCTGAATAATGAAAAGGGTGAAGTCGTCGGCGTGAATACAAAAAGGAATCCGCTAAATTTCCATTACATGAAAAAATCACGAAAGTGTAACGGCTATGAATTCAACTTAATACTTAGAGTTCACAATTATAGAGAGTGCCACAGATATGATACGTGAATTGGTATGGCAATCATTGACGCAAAGGCGTTTTTCGTTGCGGCAGGATCTACTCATGAAATTTCAATTACCAACTTTCTCCTGTCAATTCGAAAACCATTTGTTGGTGTCCACCAACATAGAGAGAAATCGCCATAGTAATGAATCAGACGATCAGAGTTCGAACAGAAAGCTTCGGTATTCGTTTTTCCCACGTTCTGTTCTAAACGATAGAGAGATAGTTTGGAGGTGGTTTGTTAAACCATTCGCCACGCACTTAACTGTGAACTGCTGAGTAATCATGTAAATGTAGAGGCCAACACTATTCGTCGCCGTCTTTTACAAAGACGACGCATTTGTGTCCGGTTCCCTGTTGTTACTGCCATGCGTCTTCAATCACATATATATGTAACTGTGAAACTTCCTGGCAGATTAAAACTGTGTGCCGGACCGAGACTCGAACTCGGGACCTTTGCCTTCCGTGGCAAGTGCAGAAGAGCTTCTGTGAAGTCTGGAAGGTAGGAGACGAGTTACTTCTATGATTGAAACTGTGAGGGCGGGTCGTGAGTCGTGCTTGGGTGGCTCAGATGGATAGCCGGCACGGTAGCTCAGCGTGTTTGGTCAGAGGGTTTAGCTACCCTCTGTAATAAGAAACTGAGTGAACGTATCAACGAACAACCTGAACGAGTGTCATCGGACGTCAGACACGAAAAAGTCAACGAACAATATAGAACAAAATGAGATTAGAAAAAAAAAGACGGTAGAGCACTTGCCTGCGAAAGGCAAAGGTCCCGAGTTCGAGTCTCGGTTCGGCACACAGTTTTAATCTGCCAGGAATTTTCATATCAGAGCACACTCCGCTGCAGAGCGAAAATCTCATTCTGGTATAAGTAACTGTTTTGCAGTTTCAGTGGTGTGTCTATTGGAAATAGGGTTCCTTTTCCAACAACATCTAATCAACACACATATATGTGTAATCAATATTGAGTATAAAGACTTTGTGAGTAATGAGAAATTTAAATGCTCGATAGTTATAGTGACTGAGATGTGTTGACAGACCATGCGATACCATAGAAATTGCGATTAGATATGCTACACTCAGGGCCGGTTTAAGGCTCAAGCGACACATGCTGTTGGTTGGGACGTCAAACGGAGAGGAGCGCAGAGCGAGCAAGTGCATAATTTGTATACAAGAGGTTCATGATTAACTGAAAGAACTCGCACAGAAGGAAGTATACGGTAGCAGCCGTTTGCGAGATTATCGCGATTATGAGGTTACAAGGCGCCTTTGACTTCACTGTCAGATACTGCACTTGTTCGCAGAAAATAATTTGAAATGTAGGTGTTATGGTGATGAAACCAATCGGTAAGAAGTACAACTCAGGTACGTAGTGAAGTGTGATTTATATGTGTGCCAAGATCATAAATGCTACCCCTTTCCGTCGTCGCGCTTTCTAAAGAAGTCAGCAATAGCTTTTGATTGCCTTAACAATAAAGTAAATTCCAAGGTTCCTCATCTTCAAAAGCAATTAAATGTGTCTGAAGTGCAGTAAAAAAAGTGTTTATAAAATGCAGAAATGACGCAGTGAAAGTACTCAACTGAACGAGCGAAAGCATTAGCATTCTTGGAAACAGTGTGTGCTGCGAATGGTAGTTTTTTGTGGCTACACACGCGCAGACGAGCCTCAGGCCGACCGCGCACAAAAACAGACGGTCCAACTTCCAGTTTGTGCGCAACAGGCACCAGCTCCCTGGAATGTGCTTTCTAGATGTTAACATTTCAACACTGCTGCAAGTGAAAGTAGTTAACACCAATTATATCGTACTTGTCATTTTAGTAATTAGGAAGTATAATTCCAGTTGCAAAAAATGTATAGGTTTCATTGCACGTGATCAATTCTGTAAAAATTTTGCTGATCGGTCACACGGGTTAAAAAGTCAACCATGACTCCTACGCGCCAAACGGTTAGAGAAATACAGTGAGTTAACCGCATCATCGGTGTACTAAGTGGCGCAATCTAAAAACACTTCCAACTCCAATGGAGAAAACTAGATTCAAAACAGGTTATAGTAGCAACCTTCCGGAATAAAAATAATTTACTACACACAAACACAATAGTGTGATCGTTTCTGTCCCGTGACTGGCTCTCCCTTCTAAACAACAACGGAAAATGAAAGGAAACAGACTTACTTGAAGCAATTGCGGCAATACTCCGCCTTCTGTTTACTCTGAGAAGCAGTTTCGGTCGGAGATAACCGTGGAGAAGCATACTCATTATTCGCAAATTTATTCACACTGTCAACACCACTTTACAATTCACATATCAATGATGAAGGCAGATTATTTCCTGTTTCTCTTTTTTCCATTCATACACGTAGACGAAAGTTCACTAGAAAGTAGTTACTTCGAGACTTAATAATTTTAGCATATTTCTATGCCGTATATTGTAGCCTACTGATATATTCCCAGTTTTACACACAATTCAGTGCCCTCTATTATAGCATATTGATCCATTTATATTTCCATTCCATAACATCTACAAGAACTGTAAGGAACTGTGAACAAAGCATAGGATATTATTTAGAGTAATGAAATGCTATCCATCCACCATTCAACTAATAAAGTTTTATTTCATCGTTGTGTTAGGTAACTCGTGTGAGTAATAGGTGACAAATTCACAGTTCTTAATTTTGTTGAAGCCATGCACCAGCATCTTCATGTATTAGGGTCATCATTACGTAACGAATATTTCATTGTTTGTGTAGCCCCACAGTAACTCGAATTATTTACTCTTTGCATTGCAGTGTACATTCTTATGCAGAAATTCCGTTACCTCAACAGTATTTTCTACTATGTATGCGTTATATAACAAGAATACTTAATTTTTAACTACTTTATTCAGCGCCTGAATCAGAATTCTTAATATTTATTGCCAAATTCGTTTCTCACTGTTCACATATAGACAATGTGATGGCCCAAAAGTTCTGCTTCAGAAACTTCATCTTCGATGCTAGACAAAATGCAAGCTCAGAAATGATCTACCGTTAATAAGCGATATCATGCGCAATGCTGGTTATTGGCGCTTGCTTTTTTCAGTCAAATCTTAAGGGGATTTAAGATTTATACCTGTCGTGGTCTGTGCTTCGATCCAGAAAACATTTCTGTAAATAGGAATCACATATGCATATAAAAGAATAACGGTGGAAAATACAGATCAGAAATGGATCGAGTGCAACGTTGAGGGTTGCATATCTTAAAATAAAGGCGCCCTTTTACGTCAGGCTCATGCAGGTTTCTCTCCTTCCTGCAACCTTTCTACGAATCAATGACTGATCAGGTAGCGGTGAACGTAGCTGAAAGTACACGATACTAGAAACAAGAAAGCTAGCTGAACACGGGCTGTAAAACGCATACCTTAAGCGTTATGAGCGCTTCATCTTCTGTATTGTGAAACAAATCTTTCCTAATGCAAGCTCTCAGTTTCCTGTATTTTGGGAGGAGGAAGTATGACCAAAAAAAAGAAAAATGTGTCCAGTAAACATGGGCCCTAAGGTGCTGACTTAATGAGCTATGAGAATGTGTTTCAAGGCATGCGAATATGGAATGCTCCCTGATGAGTCATTGTGTCGGTATACTTATAACAGACGTCTTGTCCAAGGTAGCCTGTGTACTGCCAGTGCCGTGAGTCCTATGCTGTGCTTGTGAACTCGGGCACTCGGTCTCCTTTGTACGCTGGTGTGGTCCACCTGCAATCGATGACAGACGCGACTGACAAGTTTTCAGTTAGATGGGCAGCGGCAGAGGCTGGTGACTCGATTGTCCGAGCGTACGGGAGTCACAGAGCGCGAGATGTTTCGACGAGGAGCCAGCTGGCTTATTTAAAGCGAGTTTAAACGCCATTTCAGACCTCCAGAGTAAATAAATTGTGTCCTTTTATGAAATGTTGCAATTTGTGGCCGAAGGCAGAATTTTTCTTGTGTGTTCCCTGTGTATGTCTAATAAGTCGTAGATGTACCCTGCAGCAAATGATAATATTAAATGTTCTCAGCAATACACAGTTATAAAGTAATCTCAAACGAGGTTGTCCCACAAACAAAATCTTCATAGCATTATTATTTCATATGAGCATTATTATAAAACCAGGACTCAAACAATATGCTGTTTTATTGTAACAGATCAACTCCTAATAATCACTTTGACTGAATTTTTGAAAACCTTTAAAGTCTACCAAAAGCAATTCTGGGCACTCTTTTTATTCTTATGGTCATTTCTTTTCCTGTACAACATGTTATTACTTTCAACTGCTCTAAATGAGAAATTCATAAACTAGTTCTCTGACTCCTTTTCCGGTTTGTATTGAATTGACAGTATCGAAAGATAACTGAAAAGTGAGCAGTTTTCATCATCATTATATCGCGGTACGCAAACGCATATTTTCCTAGAAACCGAGGAAAAAAGCTTTTCCGACTGTCTCTTACGTACCCGTAAGGTAAAAGCTCTTCGATGAAAGCGCAGCTGGCGTAGCGAACAAAACATCCGGGTGGGAAGCAGGGAACCTTTGTTCGATTTCCAGCTACACAAAGCACGTGTTTTGCTTTCTACATTTGTATTTTTTTCGCATAGAACCAGTAGCAATTGGAGGGTTAATAAGGTAAGTTAATCAGTAAGGAATAACAACAAAGTATGCAAATAGCTTCTCAAACGACTTGTATTAGTAAAGAATTACAATTCTAAGCCTCATTGTATGTACAACCTCTGGTTCTTTCAGTTTATCCAGGTCCCATCCCCTTAAATTCCCACCTTTTTGCAGTTTCTTCAGTTTCAATCTGCAGTTTCTTAGAAGAAAGATTAAGAAAAGGCAAACCTACGTTTCTAGCATTTGTAGACTTAGAGAAAGCTTTTGACAACGTTAACTGGAATACTCTCTTTCAATTATTGAAGGTGGCAGGGGTAAAATACAAGGAGCGAAAGGCTATTTACAATTTGTACAGAAACCAGATGGCAGTTATAAGAGTCGAGGGGCATGAAAGGGAAGCAGTGGTTGGGAAGGGAGTGAGACAGGGTTGTAGCCTCTCCCCGATGCTATTCAATCTGTATATTGAGCAAGCAGTAAAGGAAACAAAAGAAAAATTCGGAGTAGGTATTAAAATTCATGGAGAAGAAGTAAAAACTTTGAGGTTCGCCGATGACATTGTAATTCTGTCAGAGACAGCAAAAGACTTGGAAGAGCAGTTGAACGGAATGGACAGTGTCTTGAAAGGAGGATATAAGATGAACATCAACAAAAGCAAAACGAGGATAATGGAATGTAGTCAAATTGGGTGATGCTGAGGGGATTAGATTAGGAAATGAGACACTTAAAGTAGTAAAGGAGTTTTGCTATTTAGGGAGTAAAATAACTGATGATGGTCGAAGTAGAGAGGATATAAAATGTAGACTGGCAATGGCAAGGAAATCGTTTCTGAAGAAGAGAAATTTGTTAACATCGAGTATAGATTTAAGTGTCAGGAAGTCGTTTCTGAAAGTATTTGTATGGAGTGTAGCCATGTATGGAACTGAAACATGGACGATAACCAGTTTGGACAAGAAGAGAATAGAAGCTTTCGAAATGTGGTGCTACAGAAGAATGCTGAAGATGAGGTGGGTAGATCACGTAACTAATGAGGAGGTATTGAATAGGATTGAGGAGAAGAGAAGTTTGTGGCACAACTTGACTAGAAGAAGGGATCGGTTGGTAGGACATGTTTTGAGGCATCAAGGGATCACAAATTTAGCATTGGAGGGCAGCATGGAGGGTAAAAATCGTAGAGGGAGACCAAGAGATGAATACACTAAGCAGATTCAGAAGGATGTAGGTTGCAGTAGGTACTGGGAGATGAAGAAGCTTGCACAGGATAGAGTAGCATGGAGAGCTGCATCAAACCAGTCTCAGGACTAAAGACCACAACAACAACAACAACATAATTTAACACGCATGGAGACACAATGTTACCAACATACCGTCTATCCACATGTGTCTCTACACTATCCTGCAGAAAACCAAAACTCAAGAGATGACTGTACTAAACTTAAAGGTTGGCAAAAATTTAATTTTAAGCAAAGCTTGGCCTTTCAGCGTAATGGAAAGGCAAGGGGTCTTGCGATTTCTGTGCACAGCCGTACAATGTGGTCCTCAAAACGAAGTGATGCAGATATTATCTATAAAAATCTCTACCTACTTCGTTTCCCGATTTAAAGACCTGCTAGTGCTGGTGCTGATTCCCCATTTAACATTTGACGATGCCACTATGGCAGCAGTACATTAGGACTTTGTTTTTATGAAACAGATCTGATGATGGTCATTAAAGACCGAAACCGGTAATCTGTTATCAAACAGTTTGTGACTATACACGTAAATTAATGGAAACTTATGAAAAGTATTCGGATACCCCAAAAACATAAGTTTTTCATATTAGGTGCATTGTGCTGCCGCCTACTGACCGCTACTCCAGTAGTCATTAGACATAGTGAGAGAGCAGAATGGGACGTTCCACGGAACTTACATACTTCGAACGGGATCAGGTGATTAGGTGTGACTTGTGTCATACGTATTTACGCGAGATTTCCACACTCCTAAACATTCCTAGGTCCACTATTTCCGATGTGATAGTGAAGAGGAAATGTGAAGGGACACGAACAGCACAAAAGCGTACAGGGCGACGCCGTCTGTTGACTGACAGAGACTGCCGACAGTTGAAGAGGGTCGTAATGTGTAATTGTCAGACCATCACACAGAAATTCCAAACTGCATCAGGATCCACTGCAAGTACTGTGACAGGTAGGCGGGAGGTAAGAAAACTTGGACTTTACGGTTGAGCGGGTGCTCATAAGCCACACATCACGCCAGTAAATGCCTAACGACGCATCGCTTGGTGTACGGAGCGTAAATATTGGATGATGGACAAGTGGAGAAACGTTGTGTGGACTGACGAATCACGGTACACAATGTGGCGATCCGGTGGCAGAGTGTGGGCATCGCGAATGCCCGGTGAACGTCATCTGCCAGCGCGTATAGACCCAACAAAAAAATTCGGAGGCGGTGGTGTTATGGAATGGTCGTGACTTCCATGGAGGGACCTTGCACCACTTGTTGTTTTGCGTGGCACTATCACAGGACAGGTCAACATTTCTGTTTTAAGCTCCTAGTTGCTTCCCGCTATAGAGGAGCAATTCGGGGATGGTGACTGCATCTTTCAACACGATGGAACACCTGTTCATAAAGCACGGCCTGTGGCGGAGTGGTTACTCGACAATAACATCCCTGTAATGGACTGGCCTGCACAGAGTCCTGACCTGAATCCTATAGAATACCTTTGTGATGTTTGGAACGCCAACATCGTTCCAGACCTCAGCGACCGACAACGATACGTCTCCTCAGTGCAGCACTCCGCGAAGAATAGGCTGCCATTCCCCAAGAAACCTCCCAACACCTGGTTGAACACATACCTGAGAAAGTGGAAGCTGTCATCAAGGCTAAGCGGGTGCCAACACCATATTAAATTCCAGTATTCCCGATGGAGGACACCACGAACTTGTAAGTCATTTTCAGCCAGGTGTCCGGCTGCTTTTGATCACATGGTGTACTCTCGGCGCTCTGTGAATCCCACGGCTACTAATAACCAGTGGAACTGATCGTCGAACGCTGTAAGCTTAGCACTGTACCGACCCTGTCTTATTACAGTTATTCATGGAACAGCGATTCTGACTTGTGTGTTTATGGATTTCGATTCTTTTGCCAATGCATCGGTTTTCGGTTAGCAGCAGAGTTCGTGAATCCCATCACTCAAGATGCAACTGTTACGTGTCACTGCAACTAGGCTGCATCGAGCGCTTTTGATATCATATCACATTACCAAAACGTACTTCAGGGAAGCAATGAAGGCTGAATCTGTGCTTTGTTCGAAGGCTGTTACTCGGTAACTGGGTAGAAAACTTTCTCAGAAACTTATTAATTTATACTCTCTGCTTCGTTCTATATTCCATTCAGTAACTGCGAATGACACATTCTACCGGTTGACCTTAACTAAAGTGGAGTTTCTCACGGAGTCCATTGCGGGCTGTAATTATCGTATGGCAGCGAAACTTGGAGGATATTTAAATGTGTTATTGCGAAACGCCGGAAAAAATTTGTTCCAAGGCCAGCAGGGACAAATCTGGCACTGTGAATACAAGAAAGATGTACTGAAATGTTTCTATATGTAATGGATTAGGAACGGGTTGTGGGCAGATAAAATCAAAAAGTGAGAAAGGCATAATGGTGATTTTATTAAAAACCGATACTTACACAATTTGTTCAGGATGAGCACCAGATATATCGACGAGGTGTTGCCTCCATAAAACGACGTGATCAACAATTGCATCATTTCCTGTGTACCGGCCTTCAGATCAGGTAGAAGCCGAACGTGGCAAACGCGCTCTCTACTAGGGATTCCCCAGAACCAAAAGTCACATAGATTGAGATCAGGTGATCTTGCAGGCTATGCATCTGGAAAACCTCTGGAGATAACACGTTTGTCGAAGGTTGCATTAAGCAGATCTTTCACTGCATACACGTGCTCTCTTAGAAAGCAGGAATAACATGCTGTACAAGGAGGTTTAAATAACGTGCCGAAATCACGATATACCTGACACGCACTCTGCTTGTATTCTCTTCAAATAAGAAAGGACCGAGTCTAAAGGTTCTTGTTAATCCACACCACACGGTCTTATAGGAAGAGTGCAATATCTCTTCGTGCACAACAAGCAGTTTAACAGTACCACAAGCTCGGCAGTCCTGTGTATTCACTGCACCTTGTTATGTAAAATGTGCCCCGTCATTCCTCAGGATATTGCCCGGTGGCATGTTATCCACTGTGATCATTGTCAGAAACCAAACAGCAAATTCGGAACGTCGTTCCGGATCAAGAGGTTTCAGTTGCTGCGTCGTCTGAATCTTGTACGGGTACCAGCATAAAGCAGATCACAAAAATTGTCGTGGCTCTGCACCACCACTACCTGGGGCACGTGCTGCATGGTCAGCTACAACAAAGGGAACCCCGTCAGTTAACTTCCACCGGGATAGGACGTCTTCCGCTTTCAGGTGTCACACCAAGCCCACCCGTGTTTTCATATATCATTGTCATTTAATGGCATCGGACATCTCCTCAGACATTTCAGTCGGCAATACTCCTCCAGTCTATCACTGTAATTGCTGCCGTTCACATAAAACAGTTTCACTAATAGCGCACTGTCTTTCTTCTCCATAAAAATACTGTTCACTCACGTAATCGCTTCTGGAATGACAGTGTGGATGTCGTACCGTCATACAAACAGTTTACAGCGACAGATTTGCACCTGGTGGCTACAACTGGAACTAATTTTTTCCACTGTAAATCGGTTACGCGTTAACGCATTACCATATCTATCGCGTTTCGCTGGCGTTTGGTAATTACAGCCTACAATGGACCTGCGTGAGTATCTGCACTTTAATTATAACTGCCCGATAGTGTGCCTAATTTTGTGGGTACGTTCCTCGTTTGTACACACATCAAAAAATGTTTTGCATCACCCAGTTTCCCAGAACTGCTGAAGATAGACGTTGACTGTGGATATTGTATCACAGACACAGTCCCTTTGACTGTTCCGAGACGTCACTAAACCCGACTAAAGATGTAAACAGGCACGCATGAGCAGCGCCTATTAGACGGAGGGGGTCCGACAACGGATCCGTTCTAGCCATTTCACCAAGAAGGAGGCACACGGCCCCTGTTGTCTGTAGTTCAACCATGCCCAGACAGTCAATATCGTGTTTCGATCGTGTCCGCATTGCCGCTTTGTGCCAGGAAGGGCTCTCTACAGGGGAAGTGTCCAGGCATCTCGGAGTTAACCAAAGCGATTTTCTTCGGACATAGAGGAGATACACAGAGGCAGGAACTGTTGATGACATGCCTCGCTCAGACCGCCCAAGGACTAATAGTGCAGTGGATGGCCGCTACCTTCGGATTATGGCTCGGAGGAATCCTGACAGCAACGACGCCATGTTGAATAATGTTTTTCGTGCAGCCACAGGACGTCGAGTTACGACTTTTGCTGTGCGCAATAGGCTGCATGATGCGCAACTTCACTCCCGACGTACATGGCGAGGTCCATCTTTGCAACCACGATACCATGCAGCGCGGTACAGAGGGGCCCTACAACATGCTGAATGGTCCGCTCAGGATTGGCATCACGTTCTCTTCACCGATGAGTATCACATACGCCTTCAACCAGACAATCGTCGGAGACGTGTCTGGAGCAACCCGGTCAGGCTGAACGCTTTAGACACACTGTCCAGCTAGTGCCGCAAGGTGGAGGTTCGCTGCTGTTTTGGGTTGGAATTATGTAGGGCTGACCTGCACCACTAGTGGTCATGGAAGGCGCTGTAACGGCTATACGATACATGAATGCCATCCTCCGACTGATAGTGCAACCATACTGGTAGCATATTGGCGAGGCATTCGTGTTCATGGACGACAGTTCTTGTCCCCATCGTGCACATTTTGTGAATGACTTCCTTCAGGATAACGACATCGCTCGACTAGAGTGGCGAGCATGTTCTCCAGACGTTAATCCTATTGAACGTGCCTGGGATAGATTGAAAAGGGCTGTTTATCGACGTGACCCTCCAACCACTCTGAGGAATATACGCCGAACCGCCGTTGAGGAGTGGGACAATCTGGACCAACAGTGCCTTGATGAACTTGTGGATAGTATGCCACGACGAATACAGGCATGCATCAAGGCAAGAGGATGTTCTGCTGGGTATCAGAGGCACCGATGTGTACAGCAGTCTGGACCACCACCTCTGAAGGTCTGGTTATATGGTGGTAGAACATGCAATGTTTGGTTTCCATGAGAAATAACAAGGGCGAATATGATGTTCATGTTGATTTCTATTCCAATTTTTTGTACAGCTTCCAAAACTGTCTGAACCGACGTGATGCAAAACGTTTTTGATGTGTGTATTATTAAAATCCAACGTTTTTGTATCGAAGCACATGGTGACAATGACTAAACAGCGCATGATTTCGAAATTTAAAATCAATTATACACTGGGTTCTTCATTTTGTGACGCTGCAGCAAGATAGACAATCGCATGTGCGTTCCAAGATGTGCACCAAAATGTAACGGGACCGGCCGTGCAGTGTCCGCTACGGAGGGGTGGAACAGTGGCTCTTCTAGTGGTTTTCACAACGATGGGTTCCAACATGGGCGTTGTGGGTTCGACGGCTGGCAAGGGCTGTATACGGAGGTGTATATGACTGCTGTAAGGCAGATGGCGCGCTTGTAATCTCTTTATGACTCCAATAAACTGCAGCAGTTAGAGGAGCGCGCTCTCGTTCCGCGTCGAGGCCCGACTCGAGAAATACGGGACCTCGCAACGAACTTGTCTCATCACACTAGTCGGCTTCTACGCCACACTTCTCGAACGCTCGTCGCCCTGCTGGGCCACGGGAAATTAATATGTGATTAAAGAAGTACGCAAGAAAATTCGCAAGTTTGTCGTGCAGTATGGAGAGGTTGCATGCATTTAAACACGCGGTACAGAATTACTAAGCTGGTGTGAAATACACTCCTGGAAATGGAAAAAAGAACACATTGACATCGGTGTGTCAGACCCACCATACTTGCTCCGGACACTGCGAGAGGGCTGTACAAGCAATTTTCACACGCACGGCACAGCGGACACACCAGGAACCGCGGTGTTGGCCGTCGAATGGCGCTAGCTGCGCAGCATTTGTGCACCGCCGCCGTCAGTGTCAGCCAGTTTGCCGTGGCATACGGAGCTCCATCGCAGTCTTTAACACTGGTAGCATGCCGCGACAGCGTGGACGTGAACCGTATGTACAGTTGACGGACTTTGAGCGAGGGCGTATAGGCATGCGGGAGGCCGGGTGGACGTACCGCCGAATTGCTCAACACGTGGGGCGTGAGGTCTCCACAGTACATCGATGTTGTCGCCAGTGGTCGGCGGAAGGTGCACGTGCCCGTCGACCTGGGACCGGACCGCAGCGACGCACGGATGCACGCCAAGACCGTAGGATCCTACGCAGTGCCGTAGGGGACCGCACCGCCACTTCCCAGCAAATTAGGGACACTGTTGCTCCTGGGGTATCGGCGAGGACCATTCGCAACCGTCTCCACGAAGCTGGGCTACGGTCCCGCACACCGTTAGGCCGTCTTCCGCTCACGCCCCAACATCGTGCAGCCCGCCTCCAGTGGTGTCGCGACAGGCGTGAATGGAGGGACGAATGGAGACGTGTCGTCTTCAGCGATGAGAGTCGCTTCTGCCTTGGTGCCAATGATGGTCGTATGCGTGTTTGGCGCCGTGCAGGTGAGCGCCACAATCAGGACTGCATACGACCGAGGCACACAGGGCCAACACCCGGCAGCATGGTGTGGGGAGCGAACTCCTACACTGGCCGTACACCACTGGTGATCGTCGAGGGGACACTGAATAGTGCACGGTACATCCAAACCGTCATCGAACCCAATGTTCTACCATTCCTAGACCGGCAAGGGAACTTGCTGTTCCAACAGGGCAATGCACGTCCGCATGTATCCCGTGCCACCCAACGTGCTCTAGAAGGTGTAAGTCAACTACCCTGGCCAGCAAGATCTCCGGATCTGTCCCCCATTGAGCATGTTTGGGACTGGATGAAGCGTCGTCTCACGCGGTCTGCACGTCCAGCACGAACGCTGGTCCAACTGAGGCGCCAGGTGGAAATGGCATGGCAAGCCGTTCCACAGGACTACATCCAGCATCTCTACGATCGTCTCCATGGGAGAATAGCAGCCTGCATTGCTGCGAAAGGTGAATATACACTGTACTAGTGCCGACATTGTGCATGCTCTGTTGCCTGTGTCTATGAGCCTGTGGTTCTGTCAGTGTGATCATGTGATGTATCTGACCCCAGGAATGTGTCAATAAAGTTTCCCCTTCCTGGGACAATGAATTCACGGTGTTCTTATTTCAATTTCCAGGAGTGTAGTTACTCGTTCCCCGAGAGCGGCGGCTGCTGGCACTCGTCAGACGTGCAGTGTCACCTGCTGTGACATACGCACCACGACCTGTCTTTCTCATCGACCTCGGGTGACGGGAAGTGGTCTGACCAAGGCGGCGGGAGTTCTACACCAGTGGTCCCAAGGCCTTGCATAGTCGGTGTACTACGGCACTGCTGTGTCAGATGCTGCAGCTGTATGTCACTCTTAGGGTACTGACATGGCCCAGTCGATTCTAACGAGGGGAACTCACCGTCGCATCACCCTCAGATTTAGTGATAAATGGTCCAGTGGATAGCCCTCAAAAACTGAACACAAGTCAAGCATCAAAACTGTGAAGAATGAAGAAAACAGTGAACGATACATGCTCAAGATGTGCAACATCGGTGGAATCAAAATAGTTGCGGCCTTGTGGTTACAAGGTCACGGTGTTGGACTCCGAAGCGAGAGGTCCATATCCAAACCACCGCGGTGCATTTTTTTTTTTTTTTTTTTTTTTTTTAGGCGCAATATTACGAACTCTCCGTTCGGTCGTTCACGTGTCTGTTCGCTGTATTCAGATCTTTGTCTGTGTCGGGGAGTAACGTCCGATTGCAACAGCGAGGTGTAAGGAAGGAGGAAGGGCCCTACAAGCGTACGTACTTCCTGTTTGTTGTACACAAGTACCACACGTTATGACTCCTGTGTTCCGTTTTGCAAGTTTTGATTTTGAATTGCTTTCTTGTAACGTAGTTCACATGCAATCATTTATTGTTTTCATTTGTGTGAGATGTCTATGCAGCATCTCGCCTGCTCTCACTATTCATCACATTAACTTGCAACGGCAATATATTCTTACCACATGAGTCATATTTTGTAACCAATGTACATTACAACAATTGCCAAGACTGGAGAAGGTGAACAGAAACGTCAATGACAGGACGAAATGGCTCTGAGCACTATCGGACTTAACTTCTGAGGTGATCAGTCACCTAGAACTTAGAACTACTTAAACCTAACTAACCTAAGGACATCACACACATCCATGCCCGAGGCAGGATTCGAACATGCGATCGTAGCGGTCGCGCGGTTCCAGACTGCAGCGCCTTTAACCGCTTGGCCACCGCGGCCGGCAAAGACAGGACGGAAAGTTCATTATTTTCTGAAAGACATGTTGTCACTAGGGAAATTTGAACACGTGTTTTCCGTTTTGCAGTCCAACACCATGACCAGAAAAGCTCGATACGATGATTCTGACAATGCACTTGGTGTGCACATCTTGAGCGTGGACCTTTATACTTATATTTTGCTTCTTTTTTCACAGCTCAGTACACCTTCTCCCTGTTTTCATGCTTGATCTGTGTCCAGATTTTGGCGAGCCATCCACTGGGCCATCTTACCACTAAATGTGAACGGAGTGCGATGGGAAGTTTCTCTTGCAGGCTGGCTGTGTCTACATCCCAGCCTGGACGACGACCAGTCTTACACACGCCCAGGCGGGTCACGTTGTGGCTGCGGTCACGTACGCGCCCTGCCAGGCGCCGCGAAATATCTCGAGACGTCAGTTATCGCCCCAGCGTCCTGCCCGTAGTTTCAGAGCCGCTACGTGGTGTGTCTGCTGAGCTTGAAGAGACGGTGGGTGCTGGATCCCCACAACACACCTTGGCCATGTCGCTACTATAGGCACCTCCAGGTTAGCAGAAGATGACTATGCGAAAACTACAGGACATACGGAACAATTACACATATCGCTGGACAGAGTGACTCTCCCACGGCGTCTATGTTCCCCAAAGCAGTGCATACACCATCTCCCTAACATTCGATTCACAATACGCACCGTGAGATAGTTGCACTAGAGAAACAGGCGTGTCAGAACATGTAGACAAATCATATGCTATACACAGTGGTCCAGTGATAGTGACTGGGCCAAGTATCTCACGAAATAAGCGTCAAACGAAAAAAAGTACCAAGAACGAAACTTGTCCAGCTTGAAGGGGGAAACAAGACGGCGCTATGACTGGGCAGCTAGATGGCCCTGTGATAGGTTCAAAAATGTTCAAATGTGTGTGAAATCTTATGGGACTTAACTGCTAAGGTCATCAGTCCCTAAGCTTACACACTATGTAACCTAAATTATCCTAAGGACAAACACACACACCCATGCCTCAGGGAGGACTCGAACCTCCGCCGGGACCAGCCGCACAGTCCATGACCGCAGCGCCTGAGACCGCTCGGCTAATCCCGCGCGGCCCTGCCATAGGTCAAACGGATATCAACTGCGTTTTTTAAAATAGGCACCCCCATTTTTTATTACACATTCGTGTAGTACTAACAGAAAAATGAATGTTTTAGTTGGACCACTTTTTTCGCTTTGTGACAGATGGCGCTGTAATAGTCACAAACGGATAAGTACGTGGGACCACGTAACATTCCGCCAGTGCGGCCGGTATCTGCTTCGTGATACATGACCCGTGTTAAAATGGATCGTTTACCAATTGCGGGAAGGGGCAATATCGTGTTCATGTATGGCTATTGTGATCAAAATGCCCAACGGGCGTGTGCTATGTATGCTGCTCGGTATCGTGGACGGCATCATCCAAGTGTCCGGACCGTTCGCCAGATTGTTACGTTATTTAAGGAAAGAGGAATTGTTCAGCTACATGTGAAACGTCAACCACGACCTGCAACAAATGACGATTCCAAAGTAGGTGTTTCAGCTGCTGTCGCGGCTAATCCGCACATCAGTAGCAGACAAATTGCGCAGGAATCTGGATTCTCAAAAACGTCGGTGTTGAGAATGCTGCATAAACATCGATTGCACCCGTACCATATTTCTATGCACCAGGAATTGCATGGCGACGACTTCGAAAGTCGTGTACATTTCTGCCACTGGGCACAAGAGAAATTACGGGACGATGACAGATTTTTTGCACGCGTTCTATTTAGTGACGAAGCGTGATTCACCAACAGCGTTAACGTAAACCGGCATAATATGCACTATTGGGCAACGGAAAATCCACGATGGCTGCGACAAGTGGAACATCGGTGACCTTGGCGGGTTAATGTATGGTGTGGCATTATGGGAGGAAGGATAATTGTCCCCATTTTATCGATGGCAGTCTAAATGGTGCAATTTATGCTGATTTCCTACGTAATGTTCTACCGATGTTACTACAAGATGTTTCACTACATGACAGAATAGCGATATACTTCCAACATGATGGATGTCCAGCACATAGCTCGCCTGCGGTTGAAGCGGTATTCAGTAGCATATTTCATGACAGGTGGATTGGTCGTCGAAGCACCATACCATGGTCCGCACTTTCGCCGGATCTGACGTCCCCGGATTTCTATCAGTGGGGAAAGTTGAAGGGTATTTGCTATCGTGATCCACCGACAACGCCTGACAACATGCGTCAGCGCATTGTCAATGCATGTACGAACATTACGGAAGGCAAACTATTCGCTGTTAAGAGGCATGTCGTTACACGAATTTCCAAATGCATTGAGATTGAGGGACATTATTTTGAGCATTTATTGCATTAATGTGGTATTTACTGGTAATCACGCTGTAACAGCATGCGTTCTCAGAAATGATAAGTTCACAAAAGTACATGTATCACATTAGAACAAGCGAAATGAAATGTTCAAACGAACCTACGTTCTGTATTTTAATTTAAAAACCCTACCTGTTACCAACTGTTCGTCTAAAATTGTGAGCTATATGTTTGTGACTATTACAGCGCCATTTATCACAATGCGAAAAAAGTGGTCCAACTAAAACAGTCATATTTCTTTACGTAGTAGACGAATATGTAATAAAGAATGGGAGTTCCTATTTAAAAAATTGCAGTTGATATCCGTGTGACCCGTGGCAGCGCCATCTAGCGGGCCAGCCATAGCGCTATCTGGTTTCCCCCTTCAAGCTAGACAAGTTTCGTTTTTTAGTTTTTTCGTTTGACGCTTATTTCGTGAGATATTCGGCCCAGTCACGATCAGTGGACCACCCTGTATTTTGTCGCAGCTAATAACCTCACGATGAAGGAAACCATCTCAGTAAACAATTTTCCAGAGCAAGTTCCTGTCACGCCTTCCTGGGAAATTCGTGTCAGCGAGCTCAATGAATCACACGCACGCAATGAAACTGGACTCTCATTGTGGAGGACGCCGGTTTAAATCCCCGTTCTGCCTTCCAGATTTACTTTCCCGTGATTTCACTGCAGCGCTCCAAGCAAATACCCGGATGGTTCCTTTGAAAAGGGCACGGCCGAGATGGTTCTCCATCTATATTGTGCTCTGTTTCCTTTTTCTCACATGCAAGTGCCCTTATTGAGCCCGTGTAATGCGGGCTAGTAACTATAGAATGGTTCAAATTGCTTTGAGCACTATGGGACTTAACATCTGAGGTTATCAGTCCCCTAGAACTTAGAACTACTTAAACCTAACTAACCTAAGGACATCACACACACCCATTCCCGAGGCAGGATTCTAACCTGTGACCGTAGCGGTCGCGCGGTACGAGACTGAAGCGCCTAGAACCACTCGGCCACTCCGGCCGGCCACGGAAGGACAAGAATGCATAGCCAATCTCTAATAAAACTGAGTAACTTTGTATAAACTTTCAGCCAATGAGTCAGGGCATTAAAGCAAAACCATACCATTTACCAGTCATCACCACAATTTTTTACTATTATTCTCATATAGACAAGGACGAAATTACTGTAACTGACGTTACGAAACAAAAATGCTTTCACCACAAATATTAAATTAGCAAATAGATCAACCAAGGAATTACCATTTCACGGTGTTATTAAAAACCAAAATTAGAACCATTTTACTCCGTATTTGTATGGTGTCCATCAAGAAACTTGCAGCTGACACCTCTGCGAAGAAAATTAGCTCATATCGATGGGCCACACAATGCAGGACTTCAGTATTGTCCACACGTCAGCCTACATGCGCAAGTAAATTATTCACCTCTAACATATAGTAGAGGTTTCGGACACATGAGAAATCGTATCATATATAACGTCTGTGAGGGTCTGTGAGGGTAGTACGGCACCTGTTAGTCTGTGATTGCCAACTGCGACGGTTCAAGTATGGACGAAAGAACTTTTTAGTGTTTGGGTAGTTACAGTTGCTGCTGCTCCTGCTGCTGCTAACTGTGGGTTTTAAGGTGACTAATTTGTAAGTCTACTATTGATTCCCACCTCCACAACACGGAAGCCGTGTACCCTAATCGTCTGCATCTGCAGTAAACTCTACGTGAAAGCCTTAGAATGTTTTCAGTATGTTTGCGTGACGCTTATATGAGGCAGTAGATGAGTATCATCCTGGTATTCATCTACTTGGATATGGGAAACCGCCTAAAATCCCATCCAAGTACATCGTAACACCAGCCTGCCGTCACTCTGTCGGACGGATTCGGACTGTGGATCCACGCGCCTCTCCGCCCGGAAGCGGCCACTTTAAGTGCAAGACTATAGTTACGGTTGCTCATAGCTAACAAGGGTGTCTATTGGTACAACTGCAGTAGCCTCATGCCACTAACATACCAAAAAGTTATGAGAGAGCCTGCATGAAAGTCAGATAATCTCACGTACAGGAGCCAATTTCCACTGTGTTGCCTGCGATGTGCGCGTTTGAACTTCCTGCTGACGGCTAGCCTCCCCTGCGAAATAGTGCTAACTGACTTAACTTTCGTATCATATAAGCAAATAACTTCTATGTACAAAGGTCTTGGATCGTAATTAATACATTATTAACTGAGATCCAAAGCGCATACTTATTTCATAACTCGTTTCTAAAAATATTTAGATTTTAGAATTTGTACTGCTACATTACTAGATTACGCTTAATTATGGTGTACCGAGATATTTGTAGAAGATAACTGTCAAATAGCGTGCCCTTGAGGCACCTTTCTTTATGATGCTGCAAATAGTTATCCAAAATGTAATGGTTTCAGTTGATTCTGCTTGCTGATACGTATTTGGTTTTAGAAATAGTAGCCATGTCCTGTGCTTACGCCCCGCAGGTTTGCTTGAAATAAGTGTAGCAGAGAGCCCCATAAGAGCCGATTTGTGCTGTAGCCTGAAAAACGTGTCAAGTCCACTAGTTGTACAGTTATATAGAAATTTATTTCAATAATTATTACAGTCTCTTAAAAGTCTGGAAAACAGTGAAGACTTGCTTTGTGGTCATACAGGAATAGCTTTCGCATGCGTAACTTCGGAGAATTAAAATTTTGAATTCAATACGTGTCACGGTCTTTGTTACTTTTTTTGTGTAATGGAGATAAAAGCGCTTTTCTGCGTCCACAGTAGGCACATGGATTTTTCCCATTGAGTAAAAAAGATTTACTTTGAGGACATTGTGTTTCGATTCAGTGTATTTCCCGTCCATATTGCTCGATTCACACAAAGGACTGCGTATACTGTGTATTTTGCTAACGGAAGTATTAAATATCTCTGTAAAACAGTCACATCAGAATAAACTCAGAGGTTTTCCATTGTTTCTTTTACTTATTTTTCTGGCTTTCAAACACTTACTCAACTACTGTCGTACCCCCGTCCTCAAATTCTAATCCATATCTGCTGATATACAGCCATTCACTGGACAAAACGTACGTTTCTCATCAAGAAAAAACCGCATAAACTGTGTAATTTCTTTTTTTCTTTTATTTATGGTACCTATTCCAGTATGCTTGTCTTTGTCGGAACAGAGAATGGCGATCTGATACATACACTCCTGGAAATGGAAAAAAGAACACATTGACATCGGTGTGTCAGACCCACCATACTTGCTCCGGACACTGCGAGAGGGCTGTGCAAGCAATGATCACACGCACGGCACAGCGGACACACCAGGAACCGCGGTGTTGGCCGTCGAATGGCGCTAGCTGCGCAGCATTTGTGCACCGCCGCCGTCAGTGTCAGCCAGTTTGCCGTGGCATACGGAGCTCCATCGCAGTCTTTAACACTGGTAGCATGCCGCGACAGCGTGGACGTGAACCGTATGTGCAGTTGACGGACTTTGAGCGAGGGCGTATAGTGGGCATGCGGGAGGCCGGGTGGACGTACCGCCGAATTGCTCAACACGTGGGGCGTGAGGTCTCCACAGTACATCGATGTTGTCGCCAGTGGTCGGCGGAAGGTGCACGTGCCCGTCGACCTGGGACCGGACCGCAGCGACGCACGGATGCACGCCAAGACCGTAGGATCCTACGCAGTGCCGTAGGGGACCGCACCGCCACTTCCCAGCAAATTAGGGACACTGTTGCTCCTGGGGTATCGGCGAGGACCATTCGCAACCGTCTCCATGAAGCTGGGCTACGGTCCCGCACACCGTTAGGCCGTCTTCCGCTCACGGCCCAACATCGTGCAGCCCGCCTCCAGTGGTGTCGCGACAGGCGTGAATGGAGGGACGAATGGAGACGTGTCGTCTTCAGCGATGAGAGTCGCTTCTGCCTTGGTGCCAATGATGGTCGTATGCGTGTTTGGCGCCGTGCAGGTGAGCGCCACAATCAGGACTGCATACGACCGAGGCACACAGGGCCAACACCCGGCATCATGGTGTGGGGAGCGATCTCCTACACTGGCCGTACACCACTGGTGATCGTCGAGGGGACACTGAATAGAGCACGGTACATCCAAACCGTCATCGAACCCATCGTTCTACCATTCCTAGACCGGCAAGGGAACTTGCTGTTCCAACAGGGCAATGCACGTCCGCATGTATCCCGTGCCACCCAACGTGCTCTAGAAGGTGTAAGTCAACTACCCTGGCCAGCAAGATCTCCGGATCTGTCCCCCATTGAGCATGTTTGGGACTGGATGAAGCGTCGTCTCACGCGGTCTGCACGTCCAGCACGAACGCTGGTCCAACTGAGGCGCCAGGTGGAAATGGCATGGCAAGCCGTTCCACAGGACTACATCCAGCATCTCTACGATCGTCTCCATGGGAGAATAGCAGCCTGCATTGCTGCGAAAGGTGGATATACACTGTACTAGTGCCGACATTGTGCATGCTCTGTTGCCTGTGTCTATGTGCCTGTGGTTCTGTCAGTGTGATCATGTGATGTATCTGACCCCAGGAATGTGTCAATAAAGTTTCCCCTTCCTGGGACAATGAATTCACGGTGTTCTTATTTCAATTTCCAGGAGTGTAATTATAAAGCTATCTCGCATGTCAATGTTCATAGCGCGAGAATGTAGAACTCCTCAGACACAATCCATAACTACTTTTTTGCTTTTCTGACCTACGACTCCAGTTATGTGTATGGAAAAGAACTGCGAAGAAATAAAGGAATTTAATCGAATTTTAAAGAGTCTCGCCAATCACATGTCATGCTCTTTTATGAGAAAAATTATCCTTCTTCTCGTAATAGCTGCGCCTTAACAATAGTTGAGTGGTATTTTTTTCATCAGATTCTGATTTATGTGATCGAAGTTTAGCTGAGAAGGTGGTTCCGATAAAATTTATACCCAGCGAAAGTTCTTTTAGTTTCTTAATAGTATAAAAGTGAGGCAATGACTAATTGCTATTGTGAAAAATATAGGGTCTTCGGAAATTCTCGTTACGAACTTTTACGACTTGTAGAGGGGAGTGAGAATATAATATTTCGAATATGAATCCGCGTTCGGGTGGAGTTGCATTGTGGAGGACGACAGTCGAAACCCGCTTCGATGCCGGTAGAGTTACGCTTTCCGTGATTTCCCGAAATCGTTGCAGGCAGTTGCTGGGATGGTTGCTTTCAAAGTGGATGAACGATTTCCCTCGGCATCCTTGTTACAATCCAAGCTTGTGCTCCGTCTCTAATGACCTCAGCGTTGACGGGACGTTAAACGCAATCTTCCTTTCTTTCTTACATATGCGTGTATGTACGGTTTCTGTGCTACAGCCTTTTGAAAACTTGTTTGCTAGGTAGGTTTGCAAGAGGGCAGTCATGATGGGCAGCGCTTACGTCGGATTGACTGATGTCATTTGACGTCTGTCCAACCTCCCTCGCCTGGTTCGAGCCTCATTCGTGTGCTTGTCCTTGTCAGAGGTGGCGTTGAATGTCGGAGACGGTTTGCATATAGTTATGGGTCATCCGCAACATACCAGACGGTGATGGGAGCAGCATCCATTGCAAGGGGAATGACTCGTGTAGTCGTTGATTGTGGCGTAAAGGGTAAGCAATGGAGTGAGAAATATTGCAAAACGATCTTGATAAAGGCGACGAGCAGCTTTTCCATTACAGTGAGCTTCGCCGTACATATGGATGATGTCGGTGTGTTCTGCAAACCTGTACTCAAGCATGTTGCTTTAACACTTACAGACATGTAAATGAGGCTCTAACCAGGTCAGAGAGGAGAACAGACGTGACATGACGTCAGCCGATCCGATGTGAGTACCCCGCACTATGTCTACCCTATTGCAAATCTATCTACCATTTCCGGATATTGGTTCCTGTTATAAATATTATGTACTTACTCCCCTCTACAAGTTCTAGAAGTGTGTAAGTCTAATTCCCGAACACCTTGTATTCTGCTTTCTACGTTTGTCACTTTCGAATCAGGAAAAGGAAGTTGGAATTCAGTTGCCATTTTAGTATCTCAATATCCAGATTACATGCCGAAGAAAGACATATTATAAATAACACGGCAATTTTAGTTTCAGATAAAATATCAAAGTATCATCTAACAGTGAAGTTCAAACTGCGAACGAATAATCAGTAGGGGAGAGTATCTTCTGGTCAGCCTTGCATTATAAGATTAATACATTTTCGTATACTATTTTTCAAACAATGGTATTCGCCTTTCACAGTATGTGCTGAACGTTTTTCTGAAACTATAAAAATTATTCTGGAAAGTTAAGGTTTTGCCAAATGTGAAAACATGTTCCAAGGGTCACAAATTTCATGCAATTTAAACTCGTTGCAGCCGAGAAAATCTTTTCGATACTATATTTAATCGTCTACCTGTTACATTATTTACTACACAACGGAAATTAGTAAGTAAAATCAAATCAAGCAGAATTATTATAAAAAAAGTTACAATTTAAATACTTTTTCCAAATGAGGCTCGTGGAAACTAACTTAAATTTCCATTTTCGTGATGGGTAATATTCTTAAGACATTAAAGAAACACAGTTCACGTAAAAGTATCAAATGCTGCACGATAGTAGATCTTATTCTGTTTCAAGGAACAAGATCATGCCCGGCTGAAGGAAGTATGACTTACCTGTCCACATGTTACATAAACAGTCCTAAACGTTTATAGCATTTTTATCACCATAAAGTTGTGTACCTGAAGAATTAATAATTTATTCGTAATATCCTTAATATATTATAGAGCACGTAAATGTGTAGAACACGAAATAATAACAAACGCTGTGAAAAATACGACCTCATGTTTAACAATAACAAAACAGAATGGCCGAACTTGTTTACACCAGTCTCTGGCGCGTAGTTCCCCTTGTAATTCTAAAATCTGTACCGACAAGAAACCATCGTGTGTACCTGGCTACAGTACCCTGTAGGTTCAAAACTCTCCCCTGCAAACAAAACTTTCGATTCTGTTATTGAAAATAAAATTCCGATGCGAGATTGCAAGTGAAACTTTATAAACACATGTTTTATAGGAACTCTCGCATTCCAGCATGTCACAAAATTGGAGTTCAGCAGAAATATTACTGGTGCGCTCTATTCGTAACGTGAAATATTTGCTGGAGAACGTTTTAGATTTCACTTTGTACCATTCTATATTAATGACATTGTACAAAACGATAGAGGAGAAAAGTTTATCAGAGAAAATTTATAGTACTATTGCACAATTCGTCTTCCAGATATTGCTATCACAAGTTGCTCACTATAATCTCCTAGCCCTCTTTGTATTGTGTATTTTATAAATTTAACAACGGGAATTAAGAGTTCATACAGTGTTCGAAATATTCTGAAATTCTGGGAGTGACGCTGCAATCACACTTCAATACAAGTGAATAACACAGCGTGTTCTAGAAGTAAACTCATACCAACATGTTTATTAACATTCGTAAATAATTAGCTTGAGTAACTTTTCCCTATGGTCTTACCACTGTTCAACATAAAGTGAGACTTCAGGTACTATGTAAACGCAGTACTCCGCACGAAATAGATGAAATTCATGGCATCACAAATTTTTCCCTGCTCTTTGCAACAAAATTGATGTTCAGTGACTCTGCCATCTTATTATGTGGAAGCTTCATTGAAATATACGTCATAAATACTCAGGTTAAATCTGTATATGGCATGAAGAAAACAGACTCTACTGTAACAGACTAACAAGGGAACTGTCCAGGTCCGACATGTCGAAATCTGTCCTGAAATTTTTAATATACAGAAATAATGCAGCAAAAGAAACACACTGTCTAAGTCTTAGCTGCTAAGACACACTGCAAGTATTTTTATAAAAATGTTGAAATTTGTCAAATTCGTAGCTCGCCAAGCGGTTGGGGAAATGTGTACCCTTCCACAGCTGTAGCAAACAGCACAACGCCAACATAATTTGTATAGCGAATTTCTGTTTCCGGTGATAGTTTCTCTGACACAATCGTTTACAGTTACTATTCGCTCGAATTTACAAGTCATTTAATATCCATAATAACAGGGTTTTTGACTGTTTCTGGAAATTCTCTTAAATGATTAATTACGTCCTTTTGCGCTCATAACATGCTTTCTTTCCTCTTGAATGTCAGTATTCTTTTATAGAAACAGAAATTAAATTCAAATAATTTGAAAGCACGCTGAAACACTCCATTCGATGCATGTGACGTCACTGGCTAGCTCGCTACTCCTGCTGTTACAATGCTAATTGACAGTGATACCCTGTTTCGGAATTCACGTCTCGGAAAATGGTTAGAAATGGTGTGTAGCACCACACTGTACAAATACATCTATAAGAACCTCTGAAAAGTTTTTTGAATGTTCCAGAGGAAGAGAAGACGTGTAAAATGTGGTTGCACTGTACTGGTAGATTTCCACCACGTCGACGCACAAGTTCACTAAATTAATTAAAACCATGTTGCACTATGAAGGTAACATTAATTTACCTCCGAGATATGTTTCCTTACTGTTACAAAAAAGGTCAGCAATGTTCAACGAAACTATACGCTTAGGAAAATCGTTTTACCTAACTCCACATAGATTATTCGGTAGCTCAGTATTTAGAGTGGTAGACCCTCGAATGTTGTGAGATGATATCCATAGATCGCTCGTTCGAATCCAGTTCGAACAATGTTTAAACTTATTTGTAAAACAATTCGACCGGTCTCTCATATGAAGACCAAAGCACAATTACGAAACTCCGATCAGAAACAGAATATTATCGTGTTTTTCATGGTGTTTACATTTGCAATCGTTGTTCACACACGTCACGATCAAAAAGCTATTTTCTAGTTAACGTGCCCACACACTTTTTGCTTTATCAGAAACAATGTTCTTTTTTTATTTTCATATTGTCCAGCTAGGATCATTATTGTTTAAACTTTTGAAGTTTCATCATATCATATAAAAATAAAGTACATCTGCTTCCGATACTGGCGTTAATTGACACTCACAAACGTAATAGACCTTTTACGCTTGTGATACCTGCATGCTGTACATGCTTGATATCCCTGCGTATAGAAAACCTCATCGTTATCATCGTTATAAATCTTGTCCCAGCGTGGGCGTATGGTGAATCGTCTTTTCCCAAAGTAAATGCATTTATCCCCTGAAGTCCATTTCTCAGGACACGATTAATGTGAAGCTATATATAATGCATCCCACCACAGAAACAACTGCTACAATCCGTTCTTGCTAATGCAGTTTTCGTATATAAACATACCAACTTTCGCGAGGTTTCCACTATTTCTTTCTACTGTTACTTAAACATTGTAATTGCATTCTCCATCACTAAATAGCTAAACCGTCTGCTGCAAAGTACGTAAAATCCTCGTAACATCGGCGAACACTCCTATAACACCTGTATAGCTTCGTCTTACTCCTAGCCTGTGACGTCAGCAATAGAGCGTTTTAGATCACGTGACCAAATCGTGATTATTTAAAGCTTTTTAAGCTTTAATTACACAAAAATAACAGAACATTTGTGAGAATATTGACCGTAAATGTTATTCGATTTTTGTATTCAGAATAACAACATTCCGAACCATATTATTAACACCGGAAAATAGTCTGCGAGTGGTTACCTTCGTTGTATCGCTAAGTGGTAACTGTGGAGATAAAACTGAATTAAATTTTTGTGATTTCTTTGTATATGCATACTAACAGCATCTGTCATTGGCAAGGTTCCAGGGTTACACAGTAATGTGGAATCGATGAACATTAACTGTAAAACTGGAGGAAATATTTACGTGCAGTACAAAATACACGCCAAAATGAAAGTCGCAAAATCGTGTAAGAAAAACTACTCGAAATATTTTGAACTGTTCGTGACAGTCAGTGCACTAATACCGAAGAAGATTTATGAGACTGGGTCCTCTTAATTGCAAGTGTGATGAATATTACTGATTTACAGTCTTCTTCGCCCTGTTTAAACTGAGCCTGGAATCTCTGCGGAAAAGGAAGTCGCAAAATTACGAATTTTACCTCAAGTAAACATGTAGATGAGATGTCACTAATAGTCAGCACCTTATAGAAATGCGCAACTAACTTGAAGACGAAGTTTTCTATTATCCCCTAAAGTGCTGCTTACAAAGCTAATCGGGCTTCGTGCAAATTTATCATTTCCAGTGAAAAAAAATAATGAAGGCCGAGTCGCTTGTGCAGTCGGTGAATGCTATGACACATTCGTCTACCACAATGCCTGCGATTTGAATCAATGGATTACTGCTTCGACTGCTTTATATCTGTCTTCGGGAACATCAGGGTAAAACATGACGAACAGTTTAAAAAAGACTTGCCTATTTGCAAAAATTTTTCAATCGATGCAGAAAAATCTGTAAAAATGGGAGCGAATAATTTTCAGAGACACATCCGAAACGTCCTCCCGTGTGCATTTGTTGGGCTCATGGTCTGGTCATAACGACATCTCTGTCTTCAGGAGGATGACGAAAATACTGTTAACATAATTCTGACTCCACGAGGAACGAACAGTGTGATTCAGCATCTCGATGAATAAATATTCCAACAGTTCAAATCATTTTTCAGAAAACTGTCGGGCAGTTCAATTTCCGTTACCAATTTGTCGTTTCAGGTTTATCAGCCGAACAGTATTGCTAAACTTCAATCATTTCTGCATTGTTAGTTTGCATCACCACATTTTACGCCTGGCACGCGGCAGAATATGCAGAACAACGGCAACGACAATTTCTTACTGCATTCCAGTTCTCTCTCATTAAAACTAGTAATTATGTAAGTCTGCAGGCTCTCGTGGCCGTTGTCACCGAAGTTAAAATCTTCTGGGTTAATAGGCCACGTCATGACGCGGCCTAATAACCCAGAAGATTTTAACTTCAAAACTAGTAATTACTGTGAAGTCCCTGAATGTATTAATTTTTCTTTTATAAGGTGTGTCTGGTGTAAGTAAAATGTTTGGTTTCGTCATCCAACAGACACTTCGTATTTTTGTGACAACTTCAGTGAATAAACAAGCAAATGTTTCATTGTTAGCAATATATACACATAAAGATACATATAAAGTCCTTATTGACGAAAGTAATCTGTAATGTAAGATCAAACACTGTCTTGATTTTCTTTCCTCTGCTAGTCTCTTGTGTAACAATTACATCTGCACCAGTTTAGCTGTCGATATTAACTGCAAGTTATTCAAAAACTTTGACTTGGGACATTTTTTCTATGGTTAAGTGCTTAAAATTCGTCAGCATGCACTTTGGACTTCGAGATGCGTAACGCCACGTCCTCTTGTTACGACTGTGTCTGCTCGCTGATTCGGTGCTGGGCAGGAAGGGTTGTACAAACCGCTGTAATAATCAGCTCTCCGTTTGTCAAAAATGAGTAACTCTAACATTAAAAAAATTACTTACAGCACGCCTTAGCAGCTAAAATATTGACAGGACATTTCCTGTGAAAGATTTCAGGGTTGGTTTCTACATGTCGGGTTGGATCATTCCCTTGCAAGCTATACCGACAAGTCCCAAGATCCGCCATTACAGGTACAACTGTGGCAGTAATTCTCTCATACTTTCCAAACATCACCAAAGTTATTCTGCAAAACTTACTGGACTAGGAGTCGTAGGAGAGTTGGTCTCAGATATTACTTCCTCAGGGACGGTTAATTTAACCCTAGAGTAATAAGGTGCTAATCCCGAGACATAAATAACAAGGTGGGGTAAAAATTTACCCCACGTTTTTCTGATTTATTTGTTTCACAAATGAGGTTCTGGAGTAACATAAAGTAATCATCACACAATATAAAACATTTATTACAAAGTATAGTAACGTTTTATAATATGACAAAGCAACTCATAACTATAATATCAATGCATATCATTGTATCAAGGGTGTATACAGAGATATGGCAATGCAATTATATATTGCATTCAGTTATACTTTGTGTTATGACATTGCAAAACACAATGGAATAAATCAAAAGGCATAAAAATCATTGAAGGAGATAAGATGTAAATTGGTAAAAAGTACAAAGTTAACAACTACGAAAAAAGAGTTCCTCATGTGAAAGGAAACACAGATTTTATTAATTATTTTCAAAATTTGGTAATATTTTGAATATACCAAACATTTTCAAACTAAACTGTTATGGAAACCTCGACAAATATTTTTCCGATGGTCCTAGCACACTGGTTTCAAAGAGAAATAGCATTCAATGGAACTTTTGCGGTCTTCTTTTCGACTGCAAAGAAAGTACACCTTCTTTTTTTTTTGTTTTTTTCGAGACCGTTGTGTTGCTGATCTTGGAATGTTGTTGTTGCGGTCTTCAGTCCTGGGACTGGTTTGATACAGCTCTCCATGCCACTCTATCCTGTGCAAGCTTCTTCGTCTCCCAGTACCTACTGCAACCTACATCCTTCTGAATCTGCTTGGCGTATTCATCTCTTGGTCTCACTCTACGATTTTTACCCTCTACGCTGCCCTCCAATACTAAATTGGTGCTCCCTTGATGCCTCAGAACATGTCCTACAAACCGATCCCTTCTTCTAGTCAAGTTGTGCCACAAGCTCCTCTTCTCCCCAAATCTATTCAACACTTCCTCATTAATTATGTGATCTACCCATCTAACTCCAGCATTCTTCTGTAGCACCACATTTCGAAAGCTTCTATTCTCTCCTTGTCTAAACTATTTATCGTCAATGTTTCACTTCCATACATGGCTACACTCCATACAAATACTTTCAGAAACGACTTCCTGACACTTAAATGAATACTGGATGTTAGCAAATTTCTCTTCTTCACAAACGCTTTCCTTCCCATTACCAGTCTATATTTTATATCCTCTCTACTTCGACCACCATCAGTTATGTTGCTCCACAATTAGCAATACTCCTTTACTACTTTAAGTGTCTCATTCCTTAATCTAATACCCTCAGCATCACCCGACTTAATTCGACTACATTCCATTATCCTCGTTTTGCTTTTGTTGATGTTCATCTTATATCCTCCTTTCAAGATACTGTCTTGGATCTTGGAATATCGCTCCTAAAATGTGTCAAAATCTGTTCCATAGTTATGCGAAGCTCTTTCGGTAAATTGTTTCTCGTAATTCTGTCCTTCATTTCTGCTTCAACCAGCCCGAATTCCAATGACTTAAGAAAATTGCTTCGGCTGTTTGAGCCGCCGTTATCCTTATACAAGACATTGGCATTTATTCCTGATGCATCTAAAAGCCCATACAAGTATGGCATTCTCCATTGCCTGGTTTTTCGGGTTGTGATCTTGGTGTGGCATAGTAAATCAAATAAATCGACTCCCCCTTTGTTATCATTGTAGGAAAGTGCTAAGTTCGATTTCTTTGTCTTCTCATCTATTTCACCAATCACATGCAACGTTGACAAAAGAATAACGTTTTCATTTTTCTTTGGAAAGTACGACTCAACATTTTTTTCTCTCCTGTAAATGAATACAGATGAATAAACTGGCCTATTCTTGGTTTGAAACAGGGATTCCGGTATTTCTGGTTTATTCTTGCGTAAAGTGCCAACCATTGTCAAGTTTTTGTCAGCCAGTTTGTCGGCTACTTCACAAGAAGCAAACCAAATGTCGACTTTAATGTTCCGGTTGGTTCCATATACAGGTTCACATAATTCCATCACATAATATTGTCCCTGGTCTCTTTCCCCAAATATGGAATTCCTGCATAAAAATAATATGTCTTCGCGTCACATAATGAAATTATCTTTAGCACATATTTGTCCGGCTTGCTTGACAGATACATTTTGAATGGGCATCTGCCTCAGAAGCTAAGGAGTGTCTCGTCAATGGTTAGGAGGGTAGAGGGAGTGTACAATTCTTGGCTATGTATGACAAACATACACCATAAATCACGAAATGCAGCGAACTTGTCTGCCGTTCTTCTTTGTAATCTGGTATGTTTGTCATCAAATCTTAGATTATTGATCAGAAACTCGAATCGGTTTGTCATAACTCCTCGGAAAAATGGGGACCCTTGTAAGTAGGCTGTTTAGGTTTTTTTATTGGTAACGCCACCTCTGTATGAAAATCACTGGCTGTGCTGTGTGCAGTCTGTGGCTGCTTTGCATTGTTGTAATACTCGCCATTGTAGTGTTAGGCAGCTGGCTGTGAACAGCGCGTAGCGTTGCGCAGTTGGAGGTGAGCCGCCAGCAGTGGTGGATGTGGGGAGAGAGATGGCGGAGTTTTGTAATTTGTCATGAACTGCTATATATATTATGACTATTAAGGTAAATACAGTGTTTGTTCTCTATTAATATCTTTCATTTGCTAACTATCCCTATCAGTAGTTAGTGCCTTCCATAGTTTGAATCTTTTATTTAGCTGGCAGTAGTGGCGCCTGCTGTATTGCAGTAGTTCGAGTAACCAAGATTTTTGTGAGGTAAGCGATTTGTGAAACGCATAGGTTAATGTTAGTCAGGGCCATTCTTTCGTAGGGATTTTTTTGAAAGTCAAATTGCGTTGCGCTAAATATATTGTGTGTCAGTTTAAGCACAGTCATGTATAAATTGTTCTAAGGGGACGTTTCATATGGCGACCCTGCCAGGATGTCATAATTCCTGTAACACTGATGTATGTGTTATTTCGATTCTTTTGTAAAGCCTGTACTACAAATGTTATCTGTATTATTATGTTTTTAATGATGTGTTTTGTACCTTTGTTATTGTGTTCTAATGTTATAAAATTGTAATTGACACCAGGTCATCAAATTAAGTACCTTGTAAGTTCCATTTCACTGCACACGTTTCTGTTGGTCATGGTATATGGACAATATGTGAGAAGTAGGGACTGTTAGTGTTTACACATGTGTTAATAATTCAGCAAGGGACTGGATAACAGCATTGCTGGTTCTAAGGACAATTAAAAAACTTTGTGATTGCACAAGTGGTGGTTTATGGACTTGCTATATTGTCCGCAAGACTCTTTGATGGTGATTGTGCACCTGCCCAGTCGCAGCAGATGGCTTCTGGCCATCTCTACAAGGACTACAGTGGGTCTACACCTTTGCTGACTCACCAGTACCATTATTTCTACAAGGACTGCAGTGGGTCTGCACCTCTGGTGGCCCACCAATACCACAATCTCTACCAGGGCTACAGTGGGTCTGCACCTCGGGTGGCCCACCAATACCATACTCTCTACCAGGACAACAGTGGGTCTACTCTGTGATGACCTACCTACCAATATTCTTCAAAACGTCGACTGACTCTGCTGTGGGTTTGCTCTGTTGTGGGCCATTACCTGTCAGCATGTCAAGAGTCAGCACTGTCTTTCCGTTGGAAGGACAACACTACTTCTTCAAGACTGCATGGAAATCCACTACTTCTATGTGCAATTTCTTTTACTAATGAGACTTTGTAAAAAAAACCTGTAATTACTATTATGATGAATGATCAGAACTATCTTTATGGACTGTGAGAAAATTTTCGCTTTTGACCAACATTGTATCAATAAGTGTGTGCATTTGATTTCTTTGTTATTGTAATTACGGTTATGAAAAATTTTAACAAATATGTATTGCCCAGTGCCCAAAACAATTTGTAAAATTTTTTGTGGGGAGCATGGGGGCTATGTAAGTCGGCTGTTTAGGTTTTTTTATTGGTAACGCCACCTCTGTATGAAAATCACTGGCTGTGCTGTGTGCAGTCTGTGGCTGCTTTGCATTGTTGTAATACTCGCCATTGTAGTGTTAGGCAGCTGGCTGTGAACAGCGCGTAGCGTTGCGCAGTTGGAGGTGAGCCGCCAGCAGTGGTGGATGTGGGGAGAGAGATGGCGGAGTTTTGTAATTTGTCATGAACTGCTATATATATTATGACTATTAAGGTAAATACAGTGTTTGTTCTCTATTAATATCTTTCATTTGCTAACTATCCCTATCAGTAGTTAGTGCCTTCCATAGTTTGAATCTTTTATTTAGCTGGCAGTAGTGGCGCCTGCTGTATTGCAGTAGTTCGAGTAACCAAGATTTTTGTGAGGTAAGCGATTTGTGAAACGCATAGGTTAATGTTAGTCAGGGCCATTCTTTCGTAGGGATTTTTTTGAAAGTCAGATTGCGTTGCGCTAAAAATATTGTGTGTCAGTTTAAGCACAGTCATGTATAAATTGTTCTAAGGGGACGTTTCACCCTTATACTACAGACCAAGCATCAGTACAATTCAGACGCGCATTTTTTAGAGCTCCACTCATAAATAGTATACCAAATAAAGCTTTTATTTCGTTTTGGTTGGTATCTCCAATATACCACTGCGGTGATGTTAATTTTTCGCTTAAATTAGCAATTTTTTGGTTTGTGTATGTAACTATTAATGAAACCATGTCACTAGTATACAACAGTGCAAATAATTTCAGTGGAGACGTTTCGTTTATTGCCTTGCCTAGTGCACCAAGTGCATGTACCACTATATTCTTTGCTGCACTTTCGACGCTTTTTTGTGGAAGGGATGTGTGTTCCACCAATACCCATTTCTGCCATATAAAATTTTCCTTACTTGGCTATTTCCTTCGTCTGAAGAAACAACCTCAACTGGCGGTACATCGAATTCGTCATCCTCCTGGTCGTCTGTGATATGACCGTCTTCAGGTTCACTCACATCTTCGTCTGATTCACTGTAATAAACGTTTACAGCCTCTTGACGCTCAAATTCTTTCATTATATCCTCTGGAGTTCTTAACAGTTCATGAGAAGACATTTTCTACGCCTGCAAAAGAAAGTACCACCAATTCTATAAACAAAAAAAATTTTACGTACATAACAAGGTGGGGTGATTTTTTACCCCGAACGCAAAATTTCACACTTTACCTGTTAAAGGAGCATGGAAAATAAAGCCTGGGAGATTATATCCTCCTCAAAGTGAATAACAATATTGACTGGAAAGCTAAACAATGACTCCGAGAAATCAGTGGTATCAACATAGGATAAAAAATTATATCGACTGGGGTAGTTTTTTATCCCATGTTGTTATTCTAGGGTTGTACCCGTGGTCTAACCTTTGTTTTATTACTTTTAAATGTCAATTGCAAAATATGTACTACTGTGGAATGTTATGACTAATAAATCCAGCAGAAAAAAAAGGGGTAGCGTCTTTGATTCATAATCAAAACGTCTTCGGTCCCGGGTTCGATCCCCGCCACTGCCTAAATTTTGGAGCCCGCATCTTGTGGTCGTGCGGTAGCGCTCTCGCTTCCCACGCCCGGGTTCACGGGTTCGATTCCCGGCGGGGTCAGGGATTTTCTCTGCCTCGTGATGGCTGGGTGTTGTGTGCTGTTCTTAGGTTAGTTAGGTTTAAGTAGTTCTAAGTTCTAGGGGACTTATGACCACAGCAGTTGAGTCCCATAGTGCTCAGAGCCATTTGAACCTAAATTTTGATAAATAATCAGCATTGGCGGCCGAAGACTTCCGGCATAAGACGTCAGCCTCATTCTGCCAACGGACTTGTCAAAGAGGGCGGAGGAGCGGATAAAGGTTCAGGGCACTCTCTTGTCCTAGGGGTGGGATATTGCCCCTAAAGTCGGAAGAATCAGCTATGATCAAAGACATGAGGATGCAGAAGGCAATGGAAACCACTGCATTAAGGACACGTAACATGAATCCACAGGACATGTGGCCTGTAATTGAAGAAGTGTCATGATGATCTCTCCATTGGCAAAAGATTCCGGAATAGTCCCCCATTCGGATCTCCGGGAGGGGACTGCCAAGGGGGAGGTTACCATGAGAAAAAGATTGAATAATCAACGAAAGGATAACGTTCTACGAGTCGGGGCGTGGAATGTCAGAAGCTTGAACGTGGTAGGGAAACTAGAAAATCTGAAAAGGGAAATTCAAAGGCTCAATCTAGATATAGTAGGGGTCAGTGAAGTGAAGTGGAAGGAAGACAAAGATTTCTGGTCAGATGAGTATCGGGTAATATCAACAGCAGCAGAAAATGGTATAACAGGTGTAGGATTCGTTATGAATAGGAAGGTAGGACAGAGGATGTGTTACTGTGAACAGTTCAGTGAGCGGGTTGTTCTAATCAGAATCGACAGCAGACCAACACCGCCAACGATAGTTCAGGTATACATGTCGACGTCGCAAACTGAAGATGAACAGATAGAGAAAGTGTATGAGGATATTGAAAGGATAATGCAGTATGTAAAGGGGGGACGAAAATCTAATAGTCATGGGCGACTGGAATGCAGTTGTACGGGAATGAGTATAAGAAAAGGTTACAGGAGAATATGGGCTTCGGACAAGGAATGAAAGAGGAGAAAGACTAATTGAGTTCTGTAACAAGTTTCAGCTAGTAATAGCGAATACCCTGTTCAACAATCACAAGAGGAGAAGGTATACTTGGAAAAGGCCGGGAGATACGGGAAGATTTCAATTAGATTACATCATGGTCAGACAGAGATTCCGAAATCAGGTACTGGACTGTAAGGCGTACCCAGGAGCAGATATAGACTCAGATCACAATATAATAGTGATGAAGAGTAGGCTGAAGTTCAAGACATTAGTCAGGAAGAATCAATACGCAAAGAAGAGGGATACGGAAGTACTAAGGAATGACGAGATACATTTGAAGTTCTCTAACGCTATAGATACAGCTATAAGGAACAGCGCAGTAGGCAGTACAGTTGAAGAGGAATGGACATCTCTAAAAAGGGCCATCACAGAAGTTGGGAAGGAAAACATAGGTAAAAAGAAGGTAGCTGCGAAGAAACCATGGGTAACAGAAGAAATACTTCAGTTGATTGATGAAAGGAGGAAGTACAAACATGTTCCGGGAAAATCAGGAATACAGAAATACAAGTCGCTGAGGAATGAAATAAATAGGAAGTTTAGGGAAGCTAAGAAGAAATGGCTGCAGGAAAAATGTGAAGACATCGAAAAATATATGGCTGTCGGAAGGACAGACTTAGCATGCAGGAATGTCAAAAAAACCTTTGGTCACATTAAAAGCAAATGTGGTAACATTAAGAGTGCAACGGGAATTCCACTGTTAAATGCAGAGGAGAGAGCAGATAGATGGAAAGAATACATTGAAAGCCTCTATGACGGTGAAGATTTGTCTGATGTGATAGAAGAAGAAACAGGAGTCGATTTAGAAGAGATAGGGAATCCAGTATTAGAATCGGAATTTAAAAGAGCTTTGAAGGACTTACGGTCAAAGAAGGCAGAAGGGATAGATAACATTCCATCAGAATTTCTAAAATCATTGGGGGAAGTGGCAACAAAACGACTATTCACGTTGGTGTGTAGAATATATGAGTCTGGCGACATACCATTTGACTTTCGGAAAAGCATCATCCACACAATTCCGAAGACGGCAAGAGCTGACAAGTGCGAGAATTATCGCACAATCAGCTTAACAGCTCATGCATCGAAGCTGCTTACAAGAATAATTTACAGAAGAATGGAAAAGAAAATTGAGAATGCGCTAGGTGACGATCAGTTTGGCTTTAGGAAAAGTAAAGGGACGAGAGAGGCAATTCTGACGTTACGGCTAATAATGGAAGCAAGGCTGAAGAAAAATCAAGACACTTTCATAGGATTTGTCGATCTAGAAAAAGCGTTCGACAATACAAAATGGTGCAAGCTGTTCGAGAGTCTGAAAAAAGTAGGGGTAAGCTATAGGGAGAGACGGGTCATATACAATATGTACAACAACCAAGAGGGAATAATAAGAGTGGACGATCAAGAACGAAGTGCTCGTATTAATAAGGGTGTAAGACAAGGCTGTAGCCTTTCGTCCCTACTCTTCAATCTGTACATCGAGGAAGCAATGATGGAAATAAAAGAAAGGTTCAGGAGTGGAATTAAAATACAAGGTGAAAGGATATCAATGATACGATTCGCTGATGACATTACTATCCTGAGTGAAACTGAAGAGGAATTAAATGATCTGCTGAACGGAATAAACAGTCTAATGAGTACACAGTATGGTTTGAGAATAAATCGGAGAAAGACGAAGGTAATGAGAAGTAGTAGAAATGAGAACAGCGAGAAACTTAACATCAGGATTGATGGTCACGAAGTCAAAGAAGTTAAGGAATTCTGCTACCTAGGCAGTAAAATAACCAATGGCGGACGGAGCAAGGAGGACTTCAAAAGCAGACTCGCTATGGCAAAAAAGGCATTTCTGGCCAAGAGAAGTCTACTAATATCAAATACCGGCCTTAATTTGGGGAAGAAATTTCTGAGGATATACGTCTGGAGTACAGCATTGTATGGTAGTGAAACATGAACTGTGGGAAAACCGGAACAGAAAGAATCGAAGCATTTGAGATGTGGTGCTATAGACGAATGTTGAAAATTAGGTGGACTGATAAGGTAAGGAATGAGGAGGTTCTATGCAGAATCGGAGAGGAAAGGAATATGTGGAAAACACTGATAAGGAGAAGGAACAAGATGATAGGACATCTGCTAAGACATGAGGGAATGACTTCCATGGTACTAGATGGAGCTGTAGAGGGCAAAAACTGTAGAGGAAGACAGATATTGGAATACGTCAAGCAAATAACTGAGGACGAAGACGGGGAAGAAGGATTTCGTGAAGTTTGAGAGGTTGGAGACATGAACTTCGAGAAGAGCGGGCTGTTAATCTAGTCTAGGTAGACTATACGGAAATAGTAATGCTCGAGAATGGCAAGTGTCCACGCCTGGGTACCGATCGGGCACACAGCTTTATTCTGTTGGGAAGTTTCACAAATACTGCTCTTCGTTGGGTTTAGATTGCACTAAGTAAGCTTTCATGTTCGGCCACAGACGGTATAGCAGGATTTGTCCCCATAAAAATAGCCAGAAGTTCCGCGTGAGCACCTCATTTCTTACTCTGTAGTGTAATAATCTTTTTGACAGCTGTTAGGAGAAGGCGATTCAAACAAGGAATTTTGCACGTTTGTAGAAAATGTCTCCTTCTACGAGTCCGATATCATGCGGATCTAAAAATAAAGACTGACTCTACAAATAGCCACAAAGATGAAGCTGATTACAGAGACAGACTAATAATTATAGACAAGAAAGTCTCAGAATTAGGCGAAGGCCAAATTGGTTGAAATGGACAGTAAAAAAAGAAGTAATCACACCAAATATGATAGAATGCGGGTAACTTACAGGAAGCTTAAAGAAAATAATGAAAAGAGTGAAATACTGTATTAAGAGTCAGTCTTATTGACAGAAATTAGCAAATTAGCATTTTTTCTTCATTACATAATGGTGGAATATTAGAGAGGCTCCGCCTTTGTTGTCTTTGTGTATTATGTTTGATACTGCAATTCTTTTACTTTTCAATTGTTACTTGTATAGACAAATCATATCGTAAGCTCATGCAGCGGTGTTATTTATCTGAGAAATAGTGAAATAGTGTGGATCATCAGTAGCATAGAGATGATCGAAAATTAGTATGATATTTAATGTTTACAGTTGTTAACAATGTTATTGCGACGTGTTAAGTTCGCAAAACAAAGGACATTCTAAAGCATAGATACCACAAGGAAATACGGCGTAAATCATCACGAGCCTGGACTATGTAGTACTTTTTCAACATACATTGAGAGTGCAGATATTTAAATATGTATGCGATGTACGTAATCAGGCTGGAATACCCAGTTTTGTACTTAAAGAAGATTTCACTCTGTTTTACAATTTACCTCTCCGGTAATTTAAATTAAGTTCCCACCTGCTATTATTATTGACATACAACATAAGCGAGTATTTCTATCAGACCATTCGTATCATGGGCTGTTCCGCGGTTTGGGTATTCTAAAATTATATCAGCTGGAATTTAATTTCTAAAGTGCTGGAATGTTCTTTTTAATGCGTGTATTCAGTTTTACAAAATAATAACGTTAAATATTTTAAACAGCTAGATATCTTTTTGAGTTATTTTGTCTGAATCGTTGTTCAGACTAACAGCTTCGATGTCGAAACCTTTCTATGAATTTCATTTATGCCAGAGATCGGGAAAGTATCCACATTACGTTATAGAGTTCCACGAAGTCTGTAATGCAATGTACTACATTGACAGTTACGGACGAGTTCTATTCACTGAAAATATGAAACATGTGCAAGGGAAAAAACCGCTGTGTTAAAGAATAGTGATATTTCTGTTTATATTGCTTCATGTAACACTTTACTGCTCCGATCTCGTCAACCGTTTTCAGGTATGCCAAAGTACATACTCGTATTGATTTCTGTTAATTTCATGATAATGCTATGTAAGCTCTGAGTATGATATTGTGACGTGAAACGTTCTGTACAAAGGTATTTGTGTTGGTCCGCCACCTGGGTGCTGCAGATGTTTGAGCGTTACTGCTTCTTCCTAACTTTCATACAAGTATACCATTCTGATTTCCACTAACGGTATTACGGGCTGTATATGGAGAAGTAACTTACGTCAAGAAGAGCCTGGAAAAGAGCGATCAAAAGGTAAAGTAAAAGAGCCAGGTAGCGAATAAGCAGTTTGCATTATCTCGTAGATTCAAACCTGAGCGGAAAAGATTATAGAAACGCTACTCTAGCTATGTTGTTGAAAGCAAGACTGTGACTATTGCATTTCATTAACTTCGACATATGAAGAAGAACGTTAGGGAACAGCTGAGGACAGTAAAGCTTCAAAAGTCCTGCTGTATGTTGCATTTGATTTTAGCTACCACCCACTTTCAAAATCAAAATAAAGGAATAATAGCTGAAATAGAAATAAATTCAAGGGAAACTCATTGTGATTCGAACAAAACTTTAGCTCCCATCTGGGAGCAAGCAACCCTATTAACAATCTATTAGACATTGAGGACAGACTATTAAGAAGTTCATCTATTCGAGTGAAATACTGAAAATTAGGACAGAATGAATCTAAGTGTATATTCCCCATGCCAATGAGCAGTGACCTAAATAAAAACACTGTGAAAAGGACCAATGCAGTTATATTTATTGTAGAAGCAGACACACACTGTTCAGTGACAACCCTGTACAGTATTAAGACAATCATCACGTGATGCAGATGATTTAAAATGAATCCCCTTGGTCTTCGGTGTTAGGAATATTGTAGAGTGAATTCACGGCTGTGCTAATTGTGGCTGTGGTCTTCAGTTGCGATAGCTCCAAATGTGGTGAAGTAGGAACTTATCAACTGAAATTACAAAAAGAACTTGTGCAATATTACGTCAGAGATCGAGGACAACACTAGCTACCCCTCTCCGTTTGAGGTACACCACGCTGATACAGCAAAAAGTTTATATATATATATATATATATATATATATATATATATATATATATATATATATATATATAGGGTGAGTCACCTAACATTACCGCTGGATATATTTCGTAAACCACATCAAATACTGACGAATCGATTCCACAGACCGAACGTGTGGAGAGGGGCTAGTGTAACTGGTCAATACAAACCATAAAAAAATGCACGGAAGTATGTTTTTTAACACAAACCTACGTTTTTTAAAATGGAACCACGTTAGTTTTGTTAGCACATCTGAACATATAAACAAATACGTAATCAGTGCCGTTTGTTGCACTGTAAAATGTTAATTACATCCGGAGATATTGTGACCTAAAGTTGACGCTTGAGTACCACTCCTCCGCTGTTCGATCGTGTATATCGGAGAGCACCGAATTACGTAGGGATCCAAAGGGAACGGTGGTGCACCATAGGTACAGAAGAGACTGGAACAGCACATTACGTCCACATGCTAACACCTTTTTATTGGTCTTTTTCGCTAACGCACATGTACATTACCATGAGGGGTGAGGTACAAGTACATACGTGGTCTCCGTTTTCAATTACGGAGTGGAATAGAGTGTGTCCCGACATGTCAGGCCAATAGATGTTCAATGTGGTGGCCATCATTTGCTGCACACAATTGCAATCTCTGGCGTAATGAATGTCGTACACGCCGCATTACATCTGGTGTAATGTCGCCGCAGGCTGCCACAATACGTTGTTTCATATCCTCTGGGGTTGTGGGCACATCACGGTACACATTCTCCTTTAACGTACCCCACAGAAAGAAATTCTGAGGTGTAAGATCAGGATAACGGGCTGGCCAATTTATGCGTTCTCCACGTCCTATGAAACGCCCGTCGAACATCCTGTCAATGGCCAGCCTAGTGTTAATTGCGGAATGTGCAGATGCACCATGATGCTGATACCACATACGTCGACGCGTATCCAGTGGGACATTTTCGAGCAACGTTGGTAGATCATTCTGTAGAAACGCGATGTATGTTGCAGCTGTTTGGGTCCCTGCAATGAAGTGAGGACCAATGAGGTGGTCGCCAATGATTCCGCACCATACATATACAGTCCACGGTTGCTGTCGCTCTACCTGTCTGAGCCAGCGAGGATTGTCCACGGACCAGTAATGCATGTTCCGTAGATTCACTGCCCCGTGGTTTGTGAAACCCGCTTCATCGGTAAACAGGTAGAACTGCAACGCATTCTCTGTTAATGCCCATTGACAGAATTGTACTCGATGATTAAAGTCATCACCATGTAATTGCTGATGTAGCGACACATGAAACGGGTGAAAGGGGTGACGATGCAGTATGCGCATGACACTACTTTGACTCAGTTCACCGGCTCTCGCAATGTCCCGTGTACTCATGTGTGGGTTCATGGCAACAGCAACTAACACACCAACTGCACCCGCTTCTCCTGTGACGGGCCTGTTACGGCCGCGTTTGCGTGCTACGACCATACCTGTTGCATACAGTTGGCGGTAGATGTTTTGTGATGTGCGGCACGTTGGATGCTTTCTGTCCGGCTACCGTTCTGCACACACCCTGCAGGTTTTAGCTGCATTTCGTCGACACTCGCCGTAGATGAGTATCATCTTCGCCTTTTCAGAGTTCGAATACGCCATGGTCACAGTTCCTACAACACTACACTATCACAGACGTCTGGTAACGCGGTGTACTACAGTTGGTCTGCGTGCGGAGACGAATGCAGAATAACAACAGCAGCAAGCGCTACATGCGGACACTGCGACAGCTAGACCAAACCACAACAGTGCACTACAGCCACACTCGTAAACACGGTCGTCATCGTAAACATGTTCCTGCAGATGCTGCTCGTCGACCGTGGCCCGTGTTTGTTACAACACGCAACTGAACGTCGGAGGTTTCAAGCGTCAACTTTAGGTTACAATATCTCCGGATGTAATTATCATTTCACAATGCAACAAACGGCACTGATTACGTATTTGTTTGTATGTTCAGACGTGCTAACGAAACTAACGTGGTTCCATTTAAAAAAGCGTAGGTTTGTGTTAAAAAACATACTTCCGTGCATTTTTGTATGGTTTGTATTAAACAATTACACTAGCCCCTCTCCTCACGTTCGGTCTGTGGAAGCGGTTCGTCATTATTTGATGTGGTTTACGAAATATATCCAGCGGTAACGTTAGGTGACTCACCCTATATATACAGGGTGTTACAAAAAGGTACGGCCAAACTTTCAGGAAACATTCCTCACACACAAATAAAGAAAAGATGTTATGTGGACATGTGTCCGGAGACGCTTAATTTCCATGTTAGAGCTCATTTTAGTTTCGTCAGTATGTACTGTACTTCCTCGATTCACCGCCAGTTGGCCCAATTGAAGGAAGGTAATGTTGACTTCGGTGCTTGTGCTGACATGCGACTCATTGTTCTACGATACTAGCGTCAATCACATCAGTACGTAGCATCAACAGGTTAGTGTTCATCACGAACGTGGTTTTGCAGTCAGTGCAATGTTTACAAATGCGGAGTTGGCAGATGCCCATTTGATGTATGGATTAGCACGGGGCAATAGCCGTGGCGCGGTACGTTTGTATTGAGACAGATTTCCAGAACGAAGGTGTCCCGACAGGAAGACGTTCGCAGCAAATGATCGGCGTCTTACGGAGAACGGAACATTCCAGCCTATGACTCGCGACTGGGGAAGACCTAGAACGACGGGGACACCTGCAATGGACGAGGCAATTCTTCGTGCAGTTGACGATACCCTAATGTGAGCCTCAGAGAAGTTGCCGCTGAACAAGGTAACGTTGACCACGTCACTGTATGGAGAGTGCTACGGGAGAACCAGTTGTTTCCGTACCATGTACAGCGTGTGCAGGCACTATCAGCAGCTGATTGGCCTCCACGGGTACAATTCTGCGAATGGTTCATCCAACAATGTGTCAATCCTCATTTCAGTGGAAATGTTCTCTTTACGGATGAGGCTTCATTCCAACGTGATCAAGTAATAATATGAGCTCTAACATGGAAAGTAAGCGTTTCCGGACACATGTCCACATAATATCTTTTCTTTATTTGTGTGTGAGGAATGTTTAATACTGCCGCGAACACGTGAAGATGTGGAAGTTCCCTTTAACTCCTCGCATTTCCATCACATTGGACACGGCTTTCATTTTACTCTAGTGGGCATGCTAATCATAATGAATGTATGAGTCGACAGAATGTTCGCTATGCACCGGTGGGTGAGTAGAACATCATCAGTATGTACAGTTGAAACCGGGAGACTTCTTAATGGTATCCCAAACTATGAGAATATTAGTCAGGTTTTTGTCATGTGAAACGCTATTTCGAGCTCTCATCACGAGCGCACGAGTGTATGCGATCATATGAGATAATTACTAAAAATTCGGTCTTATTTAGCCGACACATCGCTGTTCCTATGTCGGCTCCACCTTTCGGTAGTCGATGGATATGTTTTCTTTAGTAAGATATCTGAGGAATCTCGAGGATAGATAAAGCAAGAAGTTATTAACAAGACAGAGCCAATGGAATGTTACTGGATGGTAAGTGGTGGTAATGTAGCAAAACATCTCGAAATGTGCGTTCACTGTTTGGCGTCTCACCTTGTTGCGTCCAAAACTAACGCTAGGTTAAATCATGCAGCGTCACACAATAAAATACAGAGCTGCAAAAAGAGATAAAGTACGGAGTTTGTCTTAGAGTCATTGGTGTTACACTAAACTCAACCGAGCGAGGTGGTGCAGTGGTTAGCACACTGGACTCGCATTCGGGAGGCCGACGGCTCCATCCCGCGTCTCCGGCCATCCCGATTTTGGTTTTCCGTGATTTCCCTTTATCCTTTCAGGGATATGCCGGGATGGTTCCTTCGAAAGGCCACTGCCAATTTCCTTCCACATCCTTCCCTAACGCGAGCTTGTGCTTCGTTTCTAATGACCTCGTGGTCGACGGGACGTCAAACAATAATCTCCTCCTCCGTTCACTCAACCGCCTGCAGAGACAGCGGAAGGAAGTAAAACAATGGCGAGATGGAATGACGGCGATGTGCATCATGCTCCTCTGGAACAATACTCCTGTACGTTAACCAGTCTGTAATCATCGTAATGCACTTAGCCTCGGCAGTAATTCTAGAAATGCAGTTAGTCCTTGAGCAGGCATTACAGACAAATACTGCGTACTGGGTGCCAGTCCACCAATGAACGTAGTTTCCAAAATGAAAGGAAATTCACTTTCGTTCTGTGAGATATATATGTATGAATCCTAGGAGGTGTCCTTGTGAATGTTGAACGTACCGCTCTTTCGGTCACTGCAGTGTTTAGCGCACTAGTTTAAAAATTGCAGAAACAAGTTCCATAAGTGTGGCCGCGCGGTTCTAGGCGCTTCAGTCTGGAACCGTGTGACCGCTACGGTCGCAGGTTCGAATCCTGCCTCGGGCATGGATGTGTGTGATGTCCCTAGGTTTGTTAGGTTTAAGTAGTTCTAAGTTCCAGGGGACTGATGACCTCAGATGTTAAGTCCCATAGTGCTCGGAGCCATCTGAACCAACCAAGTTCCATAAAAGTCAGATGTGCCTTTCTGGATAGTTAACGACACAGCCGTTTCCTCTGTACTTTATGTGACGTGATTCGTTCTCTGGTCTCAGTTAAGCTCGACGTTGGGTTCAAAACCACCGTGTCAGTCCAAAACGACATTTTGCCAGCTGCACTGTGACGGGATGAAGAGTTGTAACACATCACAAACCAGAGTATAACGGTCAGTCAGTGAAATGGCGCCACAGCGGTACGCCATCATCGAAATAAATCTAAGGCATTATGTTTTTGGAGAGACACCGATACAGAGTGAAACTATACCAAGAGGATACATTACGACTGATAATGTCTACTGTAGGAAGTTACAAAATTTGGCTTGGGTATACAAAATTCGCGAAGAATGCAGACACGATAATGAGGCTGAAGTCGCAGTGGGACTATCGCTTAGACAGACAACCGACGGAAATCGTTAAGATATTTGTCGTGTTGTTGTCATTTACCTATAATAAGCGACTGTGAACGCAGATGATCATGATATTGTAGTAACCATGTAACGTCATTTAGTGAACCCCTGAAAATAGTGATTACTAAGTGAAATAGGAAGTACGATCCTCCTGAAGACATTTTCAGTCTCTCAAATTTTGCCATATACACCTCGCCTTGTCATTAGTGCGCATTAATAGTCCTGTAATGTTGACGATGAAACCGAAGTGTTTCCGCTCGTGGAGTTACCAGTTAATTACCAGCTGGAAGGTTTACCGCGTGGGGCAAGAGGACGTCGAAACGACTGTGAGTGGCGCCGGAGTGGCGTGCGTATGAAAGCGCTGCGCAGCTTCCGCCCACGCGTAGCGGCGACCTAACGGCTGTGTGATGCGACGTGAGATATTTCAACGGGCGCTTCAGTTCCTGCATTGCATTACGTGTAAGCACACTCCGTCCATACCAGAGGCAGTGCAGCGACACAGACTAATGTAAATCAACTTCCGCATCTGTCAGCCGTCTATGACCAGTGGCTTCGTAGAGAATTGAAGCGTAGTAATCTGACAGTTAAACCAACGTTAAGGATGGAGGGTTTTATCGCACCCACAACGAATATTACAGCCAAACAAAAGTGATTTAGCGTACACACTGAGTTGACAAAAGTTGTCACATATACATATGGCGGTAGCATCGCGTAAGCAAGGTTTAAAAGGGCAGTGTACTGACGTAGGTGTCATTTGTGCCCAGATGATTCATGCGAACGGTTTCCGATGTGATTATGGCTGCACGACGAGAATTAACAGCCTTTGAACGCCGAATGGTAGTTGGAACCAGATGCATGGGAAACCATTTTGAAAATCATTAGGGAATTCAATAGTCCGAGATCCACAGTGTCAAGAGCGTGCCGAGAATACCAGATTTCAGGCATTGTCTCTCACCATAAAGAACACAGTGGTCGACGACCTTCACTTAACGACCGAAAAAAATGGCTCTGAGCACTATGGGACTTAACATCTGAGGTCATCAGTCCCTTAGAACTTAGAACTTAGAACTACGTAAACCTAACTAACCTAAGGACATCACACACATCCATGCCCGAGGCAGGATTCGAAGAACGCATCAGGCATATAATATTAGGATGTCCAGAAAAGACAGATAGAATAGATAGGACAACAAATGATTTACACTGTAGCGGTAGAAAGCCCCACAATGCGTAACATTCTTTTGACCACAGCAGACGTTAGGGTGTAAGAACTCGCTTACGTAGCTCTTAAGGAATTATGAGTGTCCATATAATCAGCCATTGCCAAATCTAGATCCTAGGAGTGTGGCAACTGTAAATTTGTTAAATGTTAGACAGAGATGAATATAGTGTATACATACCAATTTTATAAAAATTATATTTCTTTCGGTAATCTACATTGAAATTTATACATAGACTATAATGAAAACTGACAGTTGTTACTAATGCCTTTAAATTATGGATGGTTGTATGGTCATGAAAGAAAAAGCAAAAGTAAACAACAAAAATTTATAACAGCGCCGGCCGGAGTGGCCGAGCGGCTCTAGGCGCTACAGTCAGGAACCGCGCGACCGGTACGGTCGCAGGTTCGAATCCTGCCTCGGGCATGGATGTGTGTGATGTCCTTAGGTTAGTTAGGTTTAAGTAGTTCTAAGTTCTAGGGGACTGATGACCTCAGACGTTAAGTCCCATAGTGCTCAGAGCCATTTGAACCATTTATAACAGCTTTATGGCAAATAGGCCTGGCGGTTTCGTCTCAGAACGAAATTTTTTAGTTAGTTACAAGCAAAAATTTCCCTCCTTTGTTAAAACAAGAAGACTTTTATTTTTATTGAAATCTCAAGGTTTTCAACTTTTGTTTTACGGTTCCAGAGAAAAAATAAAAAAAAAATTAAATTCGAATAAAAGGAAGGAAAAATTTAACAAAACATAAAGAAAAATGATGAGTGGGAAGTACTCGGATTTGATTAGCTGTACCTGCTCAGGGACGTCTGGAACGAGCTCCACTCAGCTTCGTGAAGCCAGATGAGGAGCTACCTGAATGTGAAATCAACGGCATCATCAGGATACGGCTGCAGGGACTGGTGACATGTTGATCACGTGTCCTGACGTCATAGATCGCTCCTCATAGGCAGCAGTCGGCCTCTCAAAGCAGACCTAAGACCCGATTCCAGAGTGGTACCTTCTATCATTTACAAGGGCTGATGTGGCCCGTTATCATAATTTATTAAAACTAGAGCAATTAATGACAGGTAGGAAACCAAGGAGATTTATTTTATTTTATTTTTTAAAAAATTATTCCTTTTAACAATTTCTTTTACCAGTTTCCGTAATTGTTTTCAATTTATCAGTAAAATACGCTGCATAAATTTAAATCTTACAAGGGGAGGCCGCCAATTGTGAAATTCAGATTCGATTCATAAACGCTCATGGCCTGAGGTGTAATGTGGCAAAGCACCAAGATGCACTTCTCAGCCGTTGTCGAGAAGTTCGACAGTTAAAAGAAACCGTTGCGGTGAAATACTCTCTACGATCAATAGCTTTCTGCAGCGTCGTAGCGCAGCGGTAAGTGCTCGGGCTCGTAATTCGAAGGTAGTCAGATCGAATCTCGCACCATGCAATTTTTTTTATTATTAGTTTTATGTAATTCATATATATATATATATATATATATATATATATATATATATATATATATATACTATTAATGAATTGCTTATGCATGTTGGTGAAGGCGGATCGCTCACCAATTGTACCGCCTCCATTTTTCCGTTTGTTTAACAGGGTGTACCAAAGCTCTCCCGTCCGCACTGATTTTCGACGATGTTATAAGGTGCGCTAGGGACCGCATCTACCTTCTTTCGAAGTTAGCAGGCAACTACGCTGTTATGCGGCGGCTCGTTTTGGCCCATTCAACATCTGTCCTTCAAGTGTAACGAGCGAGTAACGGAGTTTATATTTCATACCTGCCACAGCGAATTTGTGTTCGTGGGGTCTCTATTCTAATTCGAACGTTTGACTTACGCTATACGTATTCGTTTCGGAATATCGTTTCTACGTCTTCCGTTAACTATACGTGGTTAACATTATGAAGACAATTAATAACATTAGTGAAATACAACTTTGTTTGCGGAAAACATAATGATGTTCGAAGTTGCCGGTTTTTCCACGAAAAACGACTTTCAACAACTTATTATATGCATAATTGTTGCAACTGATTGCCGGGAATTATATATATATATATATATATATATATATATATGTATATATATATATATATATGTGTGTGTGTGTGTGTGTGTGTGTGTCTATACACATTTGAATTACAAAAAACAAATACTAAAAAAAAAGGTTGCACGGTGCGAGATTCGATCCGGCGACCTTCGGTTTACAAACCCGAGCGCTTACCGCGGCGCCACGACGCTGTATAAACGTATTAATCGTAGAGTATTTCACCGCAACGGTTTCTTTTAACTGTCGATTTTCTCGACAACGGCTGAGAAGTGCATCTTGGTGCTTTGCAACATTACACCTCTGGCCATGAGTTTTTATTATGCGCAGTATGAATCGAATCTGAATTTCACAATTGGCGGCCTCCCCTTGTTAGTAGTAAATGGGAGCCGGACGTTGTGGCCGAGCGGTTCTAGGCGCTACAGTTTGGATCTGCGCGACCGCTACGGTCACAGTTTCGAATCCTGCGTCGGGCGTGGATGTGTGTGATGTCCTTAGGTTAGTTAGGTTTAAGTATTTCTAAGTTCTAGGGGACTGATGACCTCAGATGGTAAGCCCCATAGTGCTCAGAGCCATTTGAACCATTTTGAACAAGTGCTGATAGCTCTTAACGTATTCGTTTAAGGACCTATGTTTACTGAAGACTTTTTATATTATTTTGGTCCATGCTACCTCCTCTCAAAATATGGAAACCAACGAGTTTGCAGTAGAAGAGGTGTGTTTCACAGTATCTGGGGTGGACGATTCCTCATACTTCGTACATTATGCGTTTCAGAAAACACATTTATACAGGTTTTGTTCTTGTTTTGGAGGATACTAGCACCTCTGTAGTCACTATGTTAAAGTGTTAAAATTGTCATCTGTCTAGTTAAAGAACGCTCATAGTTAATGTCGACTTGTTAGGTAAATTGTCAGGTTATACAATGAAGGCTTTCACGACTGGATGTTTCAGCTGCCGAGAATTCTTCGATTTGTATGGCTGTGGTCCAGTCGGCAAGACTCAGCACAACCAGAAGCACCTCCGAAGATGTCTAACGAAGCTTTCGACGAAACGTCAGGGGTAGAAGAGTTCCATGGATCACGACCGTACAACCAGGAAGAATTCTTGGCAGCTGAAATTGTCTGGCTGTCAGAATATACAGTATGGAAACTGATGGAGCCAATGATTTGCAATTTGATTTATGCCACTACGATTTCTCTTCCTGAAACAGACGGAGAGAAAGACCTCAAGAAATATGCATCGCGTGCCAGTACTCGGGGCCGGCGCACAGAGGATGGGCGGCTTGTCAGATTGGGCGTCGCCTTTTAATTTTCCTGATGAGCGGGCGGCAGACGGCTGAGGCGTGCGCGCCGACGCGCCGCTGACGGCGACAAGAAGACAGCCGGTGATAGCGTCTCTGCGGCCGCACTTATCGCGTCTTCCGCCAAATTAGGAGCGCGGCCAGCGGCGAGTGGGGCCAGCGAGGCAGGCAGCTGCGCGCAGATCGATGGGCGCGGCGTGGTGCGGCGCGGCATGCCGGCTCGCTAGCTATGCCACACTGTGACACAACGCCAGCGGGCAGCCGCCTGCGCTCGCGACCGCTAAGTGCCGCGAGCGGTGGGGACAAGGTAGAGGGCCGACAGAGAGAGAGTGGGGATATCGATGCCGACTGGCTGGGAGCTCATGATGCCATGACTTTTTTCTTACATTTCAAATTACTGGCTTTCGAGTGGTGATCGTACAGCTATCCTAATAGCGGAAAGGCGGTTCGCTGGCCGCGGTGGCCGAGCGGTTCTAGGCGCTCCAGTCCGGAACCGCGCGAATGCTACGGTCGCAGGTTTGAAACCTGCCTCGGGCATGGATGTGTGTGATGTCCTTAGGTTAGTTAGGTTTAAGTAGTTCTAAGTTCTAGGGGACTGATGACCTCAGAAGTCCCATGGTGCTCAGAGCCATTTGAACCATTTCTGAAAGGCGGCTCGACAGTGTATTTGAGGCGACGTTCGTGTCAGCTAAGACGATAAGTGTGTAAGGAGAACACACGTCCAGTCCCCAAGCCGAGAAAATCCCCAACCAGTCCGGGAATGAACTCGGGATCCATCGGTTAGTAGTCTGCCGCACTCACCCCTCTGCTACCGAAATTGACACTTTCCATGGTTTCATCCATCTTCAGTTTATTGTGGATAGAGTAGTCGGAGCATTGCTGTTGTAGACCGATTTTAACGCTCCCTAAACATATTCCGTACTGGCCGTTCTGATTGTCCTTCGTGGGTTCAAAAATGGTTCAAATGGCTCTGAGCACTACGGGACTTAACATCTGTGGTCATCAGTTCCCTAGAACTTAGAACTAATTAAACCTAACTAACCTAAGGACATCACACACATCCATGCCCGAGGCAGGATTCGAACCTGCGACCGTAGCGGTCACGCGGTTCCAGACTGAAGCGCCTAGAACCGCACGGCCACAGCGGCCGGCTTCGTGGGTTCATTATACGTAGTTCAACACATATAAAAGAATCATGTGGTGAGTCGAAGCTGCAACGATGATTGACAATATTCACTACTGGCCATTACAATTGCTACACAACGAAGATAGCGTGCTACAGACGCGAAATTTAACCGAGAGGAAGAAGATGCTGTGATATGCAACATACGCAAACAGCAGTTGGCCGGCGTTGCCTGGTGAAACGTTGTTGTGACGCCTCGTGTAAGGAGGAGAAATCCGTACCATCACGTTTCCGACTTTGATAAAGGTCCGATTGTAGCCTATCGCGATTGCGGTTTATCGTATCGTGACATTGCTGTTCGCGTTGGCCGAGATCCACTGACTGTTAGCAAAAAAATGGTTCAAATGGCTCTGAGCACTATGGGACTTAACATCTATGGTCATCAGTCCCCTAGAACTTAGAACTACTTAAACCTAACTAACCTAAGGACATCACACAACACCCAGCCATCACGAGGCAGAGAAAATCCCTGACCCCGCCGGGAATCGAACCCGGGAATCCGGGCGTGGGAAGCGAGAACGCTACCGCACGACCACGAGATGCGGGCAGACTGTTAGCAGAATATGGAATCGGTGTGTACAGGAGGGAAATACGGAACTCTGTGCTGTGTCCCAACGGCCTCGTATCAGTAGCAGTCGAGACGACAGGCATCTTATGGGCATGGCTGTAACGGATCGTGCAGTCACGTCTCGATCCCTGAGTCAACAGATGGGGACGTCTGCAAGACAACAACCATCTGCACGAACAGTTCGACGACGTTTGCAGCAACATGGACTATCAGCTCGGAGACCATGGCTGCGGTTACCCTTGACGCTGATTCACAGACAGGAGCGCCTGCGATGGTGTACTCAACGACGAACCTGTGTGCACGAATGACAGTACGTCAATCTTTAGGATGAATCCAGGTTCTGTTTACAGCATCATGATGGTTGCATCCGTGTTTGCCGTCATCGCGGTGAACGCACATTGGAAGTGTGTATTCGTCATCGCCATACTGGCGTATCACCAAGCGTGATGGTATGGGTGCCATTGGTTACACGTCTCGGTCACCTCTTGTTCGCATTGACGGCACTTTGAACAGTGGACGTTACATTTCAGATGTGTTACGACCCGTGGCTCTACCCTTCATTCGATATGTGCGAAACCCTACACCTCAGCAGGATAATGCACGACCGCATGTTGCAGGTCCCGTACGGGCCTTTTTGCAAATAGAAAATGTTCGACTGCTGCCCTGGACAGCACATTCCCCAGATCTCTCACCAATTGAAAACGTCTGGTCAACGGTGGCCGCGCAACTGGCTCGTCACAATACGCCAGTCACTACTGTTGATGAACTATGGTATCGTGTTGAAGCTGCATGGGCAGCTGTACCTGTACACGCCATCCAAGCTCTGTCTGACTCAATGCCCAAGTGTATCAAGGCCGGTATTACGGCCAGAGGTGGTTGTTCAGGGTACTGAATTCTCGGGACCTATGCACCGAAATTGCGTGAAAATGTAATCACATATCAGTTCTAGTATAATATATTTGTCCAATCAATACCCATTCATCATCTGCATTTCTTCTTGGTGAAGCAATTTTAATGGCCAGTAGTGTAGATTTTCACCCCAAATATTTTAGACTAATGTTAGGCGAATATATAGTTAAAGTATTTAAATAATTTAGCTTACTTAATTTTTAGAAGTCCTACGAGCAATTCCAGCTTTTCCACTACTGAATATAAAAATTATAGTAAGGGTACTTTATAACACACCTATTTCCGATACCCAGAAGACAAGACTTGTAAAAGCAGTTTGCGGAAACCAACAAATTATTCAATACGTCTTGTGTTGTGAAATACTAGTAGTAACGATGGGCCAATGACATTTCCTCTCGGCTACTATTCTTCCAACACTGTTCAGTGTTTCAGTGTACAATTTGTATAAAGTTTGTTGACATTGTCAACCATGAGATACGTGATCTCTTGTAAATTTTTTATTTATATTTTTAACTGAAGCCCTGTAAAGTCAAGATTGCACATGAAATGTTCGTTATTTGGATGGATTACTAGTTTCGGCTAATAATTTAGCCATCTTCAGATCATAAAACATACTCGGTTAGTGTAGGTGCCATTACGGCTTCGAATATCGTTAAAATCGTTCTTGTAATTGCAATATCCACGAATAACATAGTCAAAAAGAACTTTTAATCATTCGTCGCCAGTGTAATTGAACCCTGGTTGTAAAAAAACAAGGCGTAATACCGTTCAAACTTCATAAATAACAGAATGAGTATTTACAACATCTCGTAACAGACTTTATCATATATCGGGTGATTCAGCTGCCCCTACCTCTGGATTTTATGCAACCGATAACGCCTTCGATACCACCTGCAATATTTTCATATACTCTCGCTCGCTAAGCCAGAACTATTAGTCCTACAGAAAAAATTAACAGGAGCTTCACGTAGGAAATCTAACGTAGTTAAATTTTGTACCGGTATCCTGTTTTCGCTAGATGCCGTAGTTCTTGAATTAATGAAGAAAACCATACATAAACGATCTTAAAACGCGTTTTTCTTCAGTAACTCGAAAACTGTAACCTCCAGCAAAAACGTACCCGAACACAAAATTTTATTACATTTCCTCCAAAAAAGTTTGTTAATTTTTTTCTTTACGACAGACGGTTTGCCTCTAGCAAGCGACAAGCGAGGGAATATGGACATTTCGCCCGCAGTTTCTAAAACGCGTTGGGGCTGAATCACCTTGCATATTATGTTGTTGTAATGTGGTAAGCCTAAAACAGTATAGCGGCTGATACCTATTACAACGTTGAAGAATTGCAATATTCGGCATATGCACAATATACAGATCTGTGGCCTGTAATGAAGCGAAATTGCTGATTTGCTTCTTGTGGATACATATGTAGTAATACACTACTGGCCATTAAAATTGCTACACCACGAAGATGACGTGCTACAGGAAGAAGATGCTGTGATATGATTATGATTAGCATTTCAGAGCATTCACACAAGGTTGGCGCCGGTGGCTACACCTACAACGTGTTGACATGAGTAAAGTTTCCAACCGATTTCCCATACACAAACAGCAGTTGGCCGGCGTTGTCTGGTGAAACGTTGTTGTGACGCCTCTTGCAAGGAGGAGAAATGCGTACCATCACGTTTCCGACTTTGATAAAGATCGGATTGTAGCCTATCGCGATTGCGGTTTATCGTATCGCGACATTGCTGCTCGCGTTGGTCCATATCCAATGACTGTTAGCAGCATATGGAATCGGTGGGTTCAGGAGAGTAATACGGAACACCGTGCTGGATCCCAAAGGCCTCGTATCACTAGCAGCCGAGATGACAGGCATCTTATGCGCATGGCTGTAACGGATCGTGCAGCCACGTCTCGATCCCTGAGTCAAGAGATGGGGACGTTAGCAAGACAACAACCATTTGCACGAACAGTTCGACGACGTTTGCAGCAGCATGGACTATCAGCTCGGAGACCATGGCTGCCGTTACCCTTGACGCTGCATCACAGACAGGAGCGCCTGCGATGGTGTACTCAACGACGGACCTGGGTGCACGAATGGCAAAACATCATTTTTTAGGATGAATCCAGGTTCTGTTTACAGCATCATGATGGTTGCATCCGTGTTTGGCGACATCGCAGTGAACGCACATTGGAAGCGTGTAATCGTCATCACCATACTGGCGTATCACCCGTTACACGTCTCGCTCACCTCTTGTCGCATTGACGGCACTTTGAACAGTCGACGTTACATTTCAGATGTGTTACGACCTGTGGCTCTACCCTTCATTCGATCACTGTGAAACCCTACATTTCAGCAGTATAATGCACGGCCGCATGTTGCAAGTCCTGTACGGGCCTTTCTGGATACGGAATATATTCGCCTGCTGCCCTGGCCAGCACATTCTCCAGATCTCTCACCAATTGGAAACGTCTGGTCCATGGTGGCCGAGCAACTGGCTCGTCGCAACACTCCAGTCACTACTCTTGATGAACTGTGGTATCGTGTTGAAGTTACATGGGCAGCTGTACCTGTACACGCCATCCAAGCTCTGTTTGACTCAATGCCCAGGCGTATCAAGGCCGCTATTACGGCCAGAGGTGGTTGTTCTGGGTACTGATTTCTCAGGATCTATGCACCGAAATTGCGTGAAAATGTAATCACATGTCAGTTCTAGTATAATATATTTGTCCAATCAATACCCGTTTATAGTCTGCATTTATTCTTGGTGTAGCAATTTTAATGGTCAGTAGTGTAATTCACTTTATAGGTTGCGTGTACTTTATTTACCGATTGATGTTTTAATTGCTGTCTCGTGAGATTCAAATTATTGGTTATGAAAAAGGAAGGGCAGGAAATATAAATCTGTCAACGGATATTTTGATAGTGTTTATAACACGCGTATTGAATTAATTATTGTCCACTTCTTGTGCTGTGCCAATATGAGTACAGAAATTTCTTTTCAAAAATAAACTACTATGAAATTCTTTTCGCAGACCTTTATATTGTAGCTTTTGTAAAATAATATGAGCGCTCAGATATGTTTTCTATTTCCCCATTATAAGAGAAAGTTATTAGATCCATAACGGGCCAGTAAAAAATATGTTACGCCGAAATGAAAGAAAGATATTCCAAATTTAGATGCTACTAACTTTAACAACGAATATTCCAGAGGGGAAATACTGAACGTTAAGACAAAACGAAAAAAAAAAAATCGAAACTTATTTACAACCAGCTTCAACAACGAATATTTCAAAAGGGAAAACTGAAATGGCTTTAGACCATTTGAAACAAAACTTTATCTGGTCTATTTCCATTATTTCCAGTAATTTAAGCAAACAGCAATAAATGGCTAACATTTCAGTATTAAGTTCATCTGGCGTATACATTGTTTTACATCAGGTTGTTGAGTAGATTCCAAACTGAATACGTAATTACATAGCAATGGTATTCGTTTCCACCAAATAACAAGGTAGAAGCGTTGCTGGTATCACTTGCTAGAGCGATGTTTTTTTTATAGCTGACCGATGACTGCATTTCAGGCTGTGACGCTACGTAATTGTACATTCTGTAAGCCATTCAGGATCTCGCCTAGCCATTTCCTATATATATCGGCGCTCTAGGGTAAGGTAGACGAATCAAGTACGTTTATTCATATAGTCTCTGCAATCAGTGGAACCTCATAAAGGAGTCTGTGTATTACTTGCAAATGAATAACAAGAACTAAATGATTGATATCCAAAGTTGTACAAATGGGAGGATTCGGTGATAGATTTAACATCTTTCCATTCAGCGTTCAACCTAATTCAAAGCTCTCTTACTGTGGTCTCATGTTCCCAAAATCCCGGTTTGTTCCCAAACAAGCTCGGACCTAAATGGCGCTGAAAAACTGCCGTAATTGGTGGAGTACCACATGTGCCGAGAGGAGCATGTTATCCGGAAACACGTTTCTGTCCGCACTAACTCACAGCTTCACTGGCGCCCCTCACAGCCCTCCATAATGTACGAAAATTTATTGCCGGCATTATTCGAGTCTCTCTCTCTCTCTCTCTCTCTCTCTCTACCGCCCTCTTTTTCTGTCTCTCTCTTACTCTCCCTCTTTTAAAGACAATTTTGCTTTTTTTATACACCTCGCGGAAAATATAGTACCGTGATACTATTTCCTATGTTGTTATTGAGTCTGTGAAATTTGTCGACGGTTAAAAACGCTAAAACAATAAAACCACATTCTGACCCAGAGTGGTATTGCGCCTGACCCATCCTTTCGTCCTTGACAGCTATCCCTTTACGATCAGATGAATTTTTAAAAAAGTGATTTTATTTCCCAATGTTTTCTTATTCGTTTGGCTATAAATGTTAGTAGTAAAATAAGAAAAAAATTACTCGAGTTCAAAGTTTCTGGAGGGAAGCACCGTCACGATCGTGAAGGTCAGGATAATAACAATACAAAATATTTGAGAGAACATAAAATTTATTATGCTTGCTAAAACGTACATTATTTAATTTTGAAGTCCAACTTTTGTTCCACCAATTTTAAATGTAAATTTGTCTTCTTGGTTTTCAGTTGGGAGAAACATGAAAGCCTTTAAAATACGTCTTATCCTTCGATAGACACAGAGTACACTTTATACTTTTTGTACGACATTTTGCTGCGGCTTTTTCAAGACTCGTTTCTGCAAGTACATGGTGCCGGAATGTGATCAGCATTTGGGAAACGTTTATATACGTCATAACGCTTATCACTGCATGGATATTTAGCAGGTCCATAGGTGAAACTGCAAGCAATCCTTTTACTGCCTAGAAATTTATAATAATAGCAGATAAAATCTGTGTAAAGATAAAATAATTTGGTGTTGCAACTTATCCCTTACCTCAGATTTGAAGTGTACTAAATCTTTTTGTTCTTTCCTTGAAATATTATTCCCTTGATGCTTCTCATGTAATTGTTACATGAATTTACGACAACGAGGTCCATGTCCATTTTTTATTTCTGAACCAGGGTCTGTCATTCCATCTGCTGCTCTCGAACATCAAATCCACTTACCTTTGATTGTATTTGCGTATCACAGAAGGACAATTGACTTCAATGTGTTACTCTCAGAAAAGACTTCCTGAAACTTAAATCTGTACTCGATGTTAACAAATTTCTCTTCTTCAGAAACGCTTTCCTTTCCATTGGCATTCTACATTTTATATCCTCCCTACTTCGACTGTCGTCAGTTATTTTGCTCCCCAAATAGCAAAACTCATCTGCTACTTTAAGTGTCTCATATCCTAATCTAATTCCATCAGCATCATCTGATTTACTTCGACTACATTCCATAATCCTTGTTTTGCTTATGTTGATGTTCGTCTTATATCCTCCTTTCAAGACATTGTCCATTCCCTTCAACTGCTCTTCCAGATCCTTTGCTGTCTGTGACAGAATTACAATGTCATTGGAAAACCTCAAAGTTTTTATTTCTTCTTCATTGATTTTAATTCCTACACCAAATTTTTCTTTTGTTTCCTTTACTGTTTGCTCAGTATACAGATTGAATAACATCGGGGATAGGCTATAACCCTGTCTCACTCTCTTCCCAACCACTACTTCCCTTTCATGCCACCAGACTCATATAACTGCCATGTGGTTTCTACACAAATTGTAGATAGCCTTTTGCTGCTGTATTTGACCCCTACTACCTCCAAAATTTGAAAGAGAATATTCCAGTCAACATTACCAAAAGCTTTCTCTCAGTCTACAAATGCTAGAAACGTAGATTTTCCTTTCCATAATCTACCTTCTAAGGTAAGTCGTTGGGTCAGTGCTGCCTCGCGTTTCAAAACATTTATTTAATGCTCCTTTCACCTTTTTGCTTTCCCTTCTTTGCTTAGGACTTGTTTTCCATCGGAGCGCTTGATAGTCATGCAGGTGGTTTTCTTTTCTCCAAATGTCTCTTTAATTTTCCTGTATGCAATATCTATCTTAACATTAACGATATATATTTCTACATCTTTACATTTGTCATCTAGCCATTCCTCCTTAACCATTTTTCCCTTCCTGTCGATCTCATTTTTTAAACGTTTCTGTTCCGTTTCACCTACCTCATTTATTGCATTTTTATATTTCTACCCTTCGTAGATTAAATTCAATATCTCTTGTGTTAGCCAAGGATTTCTACTAGCCCTCGTCTTTTTACCTACTTAATCCTCTGCTGCATTCACTATTTCATTTCTTTCCCACGTTCCTGTCAATCGTTCCTTATTACTCTCTCTGATACTCGCTACAGCCTCTAGTTCCTTCAGTTTATCCATGTCCCAACTCCTTAAATTCCCACCGTTTGGCAGTTTCTTCAGTTTTAATCTACAGTTCATAACCAATAATTTGTGGTTAGAGTTCACATCTGCGCCTGGAAATATCTTACAATTTAAAACCTGGTTCCTAAATCTCTGTCTTACCGTTATATAACCTATCTGAAACCTTCCAGTGTCTCCAGGTCTCTTCTGCGTATACAACCTTCTTTCATGATTCTTAAACCAAGTGTTACCTATGAATAAGTTATGTTGTGTGGAAAATTCTACCAGCAGCCTCGTCTTTTATTCCTTACCCCCAGTCCATATTCACCTACTACTTTTCATTCTCTTCCTTTTCCTACTCTCGAATTCCAGTCTCCCATGACTACTAAATCTTCGTCTGCCTTAACTATTTGAATAATTTGTTTTATCGCGTCATACATTTCTTCATTCTCTTCATCATCTGCGGAGTTAGTTGGCATAAAAACTTATCCTACTATGATAGGCGGGGGCTTCGTGTCCGTCTTGGCTACATTAATGCGTTCACTATGCTGTTCGTAGTAGATTACTCGCGCTCTTATTTTTTTATTCATTATTAAACCTACTTCTGCATTACACCTATTTGTTTTGCATTTATAACCCTAAATTAACCTGACCAGAAGTCTTGTTCCTCCTGCCACAGAACTTCACTAATTCCCACTATAGCCAACTTTAACCTATCCATTTCCCTTTTTAAAGTTTCTAACCTACCTGCCCGATTAAGATATCTGACATTCCACACTCCGATCCGTATAACGCCAGTTTTCGTTCCCCTGATAACGATATCCTCCGTCCTACAGAAAAATCACGGTTTTGAGCAATTGTTCTATACTTTGTCCACTAACCACCTTGCTTGTTTCAAAGAGAAGCATTTATTCTCTTGGCCATAACTATTCTACTTCCATAGAGCTTCATTTGAGTCACTTTCTCCAGTAAAGGTAATGACGTTAAATAAGTATCAAAGCAGATGAGCCTTTGCTGAGGTAAAATTTGTGCCAACATTAATATCACGGAAGGACCAAATCCCAACTCCTTAGTCAGCTGAGGAGTAGGAGCACCTTGACATATTTCTAACACAAGACCAACTGATGTAGAAAATACCGAATTCCTTAATGCAACTGGTCGAAGTCCATAGCGACCTGTAAATTGTATCATGTGTTCATAAACTGAGCATGGTGCACGATCCGGTGGGCATCGAGAACTGGCTGTACTTTTCACAATTTATTATTATAATCTGACGGAGAGGAAGGATCAACCACATTTCTGAGTGCCATAAATCTGTCTCTTGACATGTTTGTTGAAGCTAGAGTATGACCAATTCAATACTCAAGTATAATCTCAGTCGAGGAAATATGATTGAATCAATGATCATGTCTTAAGTTCATTGCAACTGTTTTAATACTTTGTCCATGTTTCCAAACATTATATTGATATGTTCTTCAGCAGTCTTAAGGAACTGATCTGCAAATTATGCAGTGAAATATTGGAGGGGTGTGCGCAATGCATATGGAAACTGAAAGGAAAATTGATTTGAAAACAGAACGAAATATTGTATATTACAGTAACCCACAGAGACGGGTTTCTGCACTCGAGAAATATCCAACAGTCCTGGGCTAAACTTAGGTTTAAATAAATCTTCTTCCACACTTTTTTTCACCCAATAGGTTTCGTTCCTTTATCATTTGTGTAGAATTAACTTTTATGAGAATTTCTGCTTTTCCTTGAGGTTTCTGGTACAGTTTTCGCTGATATTTGATCGGTACCAGAATCCGAACTCGATGCACCAGTGTTCTCTGTCATAAACAAATCTTCAGAATCGTCTTCAAGACTTACTTCCAATTATGGCCTATAAAGCATCTTCAATATATCTTTCCCAGTAAGCCCGTTCATTACATATAAATGTTCCGGCACATTACATCATGTATAATTTCGGAAAGTGGTGTTTAATTAACTGTTTTGGAAGTACATTCAAGTAATTTCATATAAAATTATACTATTGCATTAATCATAGAAAAAAAGTTGTTGAAATAAACTAAACTAAATAAATGAAGAACGCAGCAATGTCTAGCTTCCACGAGTGTGATGTTGGAGACGCTCTCAAGCATCACAGATGCAATAACCAAATAAAATAGATATTTCGGTAAAACGGAAATACTTAGGGATGTCCAAATAGAAAGTGAATTCTAGAAATTGTTCAGAATTAAAGACTAACACAACTGCTACAGATAAGACTAAGCCTCTACATCCTATGCAACAACAGTGGACGACAAACAAGCCTAACAACATCGCAAAGTGGACGAAACTGCTATCTAATGGCGTCCTGCGGTACTGTATGAGCTAGGGTAACCCTCACGATCCTACATTTACGGCTTCAATTACATTCAAATCCCAGGAAGGAAAAGTATAAAGTCGTACCCAAACGTCAGGATCGTGAGTGTAGGGGCGTAAAGGGCTATAAAAAACACGAAACAACCAATGAACACTGTAATTTTTCGTATGTGATTTTCACGTCTCCCTCTGATCTGAGAACGCCTAATTAATCAAGACTGTACGTTCTCTGTTCACTATACAGGGCAAATAAAAACAACCTGATAAGGTCAGAGGAGCCGGCGGGCATCCAAACGAGCAACGTTTTTCCGGATAACCATGGGTCGCAAATGTTTTAAGCCAGAAGAAGTGCCAGAACGCGAAGTAACTCGCCCAGATTAAAGCCTCTTACGCAGAAGAGAGCAGTTACTGATTAAATTAGCCAAAGATACTTAAGTCATGATAACAGTGAAAGGTAAGCAAACTAAGTCCCTATCCATGGCTACTTTCGTTAGACTTGAATTATCTGTGAAGTCCAATGAGTAAAGTTTGACTAATAAATGGGCAACGCTAAAAGCACCATAATACCGTCAACGTGTTAAAGTAGGAAGCTGTACTGCACAATAAGCACTGCAGTAACATGGTTGCCTTTGGTACTGTAAGGCGCAACGTTAATAATTATAAAAAAGTTAAGGCTCGTGTGTTTTAATTTTTTCTAATGTGCAGAGAGCATGAAAATTGTTGCGAGAAGCATACAATTACTTCCACCGTCATACCTTACCGAAAGATCTTACCGAGAACCTGAGATAATTTTAGACTTACTTAAAATCACTTAATGGGTCGAAGCCTTTTATCAGATCAGTCGGCGACCAGTCTGGCGTGGCAATAGAAAACAACAACAGGAAAGCTGAAGTTTTAAATTGTACGTTTAAGAAATCTTTCACGCCGGAGGATTATACAAACATACAATACCATCGTTTGGTTATCGCAGACCCTCACCTGGAGTCCATTGAATGAGGCATCCCTGGAGTAGAAAAGCAACTGAAAGAGCTTAAAACAGATAAGTCACCAGTTGCAGATGGAATACTAGTTCGGTTCTATAGAGAGTATTCTTAGGCAATTGCCCCTTACTTAGCTTGCTTTTATCGTGAATGTCTCGCCCAGTGAAAAGTCCCAAACGACTGTAAACAAGCGAAGGTGATTCCTGTGTATAATAAGGCTAAAAGAACGGATCCACAAAATTACAGACCAATATGCTTAACATCTGTCTGCTACGGAGTTCGTGAACACATTCTGAGGTGGAATATAACAAATTTTCTTCAGACAGAGAAGCTTCTGTGCACAAACTAGCAATGATTTAGAAACCATCGCTCTCGCATGATATCCTACAACTATGGATGGAGAGCGACAGGCATGATTCCATATTTTTAGATTTCCCGAAAGCACTTGACACACTGTTCCCCTCTGAAGACTGTTGGCGAAGGTGCGAGCATACGGATTAGGTTTCCAGATATTTGAGTGGCTCGAAGACGTTTCAAATAATAGAACCCAATATGTTGCCCTCAACTTTGAGTGTTCAGAGACAAAGTTACTGAAGAAGTGACCCAGAGAAGTATGATAGGACCTCCCTTACTCTCTATATACATAAATGGACAGACAGGAAGAGCTATTTGCTGATGACCCTTTCGGGAAGGTGTCGTTGTTGATTGACTGTAGGAGGGTACAAGATACCTACAAGGAACCCCTTGAGTGCGAGGTCGCAAGTTCAGTCTTTAGTAAGGCTCGTTTCAAAGTGCTGTGTTCATAATTCAGCACATTCATCAGGAGGGCAACAGAAAACGAGTGCCGGGGAGGTGCAGAGCTCAATCTTCTGTGGAATTTATGTGTTGTACCTCACAAAATGGACATCTTCGACATTCAAGAAATGTTCAAAACAAACATTGACTAGTGAACGCAGAATGAAAAATGGCGCGGCACAGTGATTACAAAATTTCACACCACCAGCATCGAAGTTGAAAATCTTGGGAGTTACAAACCTTGCAGGACGCTCAGACAGGTGCCAACTCTTCAAGAGTGCATATAGAATCGTAGACGTGACGGGGTAATGAGAACTGATAGAATGTGATGGCATGCAACCGAATGTCGTGGAACTTGCCGTTAAACTCGCTATCCTTTAACGTATAGCTGTGATAACATAATTTATAGGCACGGGAAAAGCAATCGTCCACAAATTGATAATTAGTTGAAACCCTCAGCTGCCGACAGGTGTTATTGATGTACCTCAATGGGAACAGCTGAAAATGTGTGCCCCGACCGGAACTCGAACCCGGGATCTCCTGCTTATATGGCTGACGCTCTATCCATCTGAGCCAACGCGGATACACAGGAACGTCGCGACTGCAGGGACTTATCCCTTGCTCGCCTCCCGTGAAACCCACATTCCCAAATGTCCACAATCTACATACGTAATGTTCCTAATGGATATTTGCCCATCCACTCATTATTCGCGCACACGAAGGTGACGATTAACGTAAGAGTTCGGGCAACCTGTGCGCATTCACACAGACGAAGATCAATGGCTGGGTAGCCATTTTTAACTATACAGGGTGTTACAAAAAGGTACGGCCAAACTTTCAGGAAACATTCCTCACACACAAATAAAGAAAAGATGTTATGTGGACATGTGTCCGGAAACGCTTAATTTCCATGTTAGAGCTCATTTAATTTCGTCAGTATGTACTGTACTTCCTCGACTCACCGCCAGTTGGCCCAATTGAAGGAAGGTAATGTTGACTTCGGTGCTTGTGTTGACATGCGACTCATTTCTCTACAGTACTAGCATCAAGCACATCAGTACGTAGCATCAACAGGTTAGTGTTCATCACGAACGTGGTTTTGCAGTCAGTGCAATGTTTACAAATGCGGAGTTGGCAGATGCCCATTTGATGTATGGATTAGCACGGGGTAATAGCCGTGGCCCAGTACGTTTGTATCGAGACAGATTTACAGAACGACAGGAAGACGTTCGAAGCAATTGATTGGCGTCTTAGGGAGCACGGAACATTCCAGCCTATGACTCGCGACTGGGGAAGACCTAGAACGACGAGGACACCTGCAATGGACGAGGCAATTCTTCGTGCAGTTGACGATAACCCTAATGTCAGCGTCAGAGAAGTTGCTGCTGTACAAGGTAACGTTGACCACGTCACTGTATGGAGAGTGCTACAGGAGAACCAGTTGTCTCCGTACCATGTACAGCGTGTGCAGGCACTATCAGCAGCTGATTTGCCTCCACGGGTACACTTCCGCGAACTGTTCATCCAACAATGTGTCAATCCTCATTTCAGTGCAAATGTTCTCTTTACGGATGAGGCTTCATTCCAACATGATCAAATTGTAAATTTTCACAATCAACATGTGTGGGCTGACGAGAATCCGCACGCAATTGTGCAATCACGTCGTCAACACAGATTTTGTGTGAACGTTTGGGCAGGTATTGTTGTGATGTCTTGATTGGGCCCCATGTTCTTCCACCTACACTCAATGGAGCACGTTATCATGATTTCATACGGGATACTCTACCTGTGCTGCTAGATGTGCCTTTACAACTACGACACAACAGGTGGTTCATGCACGATGGAGCTCCTGCACATTTCAGTCGAAGTGTTCGTACGCTTCTCAACAACAGATTCGGTGACCGATGGATTGGTAGGGGCGACCAATTCCATGGCCTCCCGCACTTCTGACCTCAACCCTCTTGACTTTCATTTATGGGGGCATTTGAAAGCTCTTGTCTACGCAACCCCGGTACCATATGTAGAGACTCTTTGTGCTCGTATTGTGGACGGCTGTGATACAATACGCCATTCTCCAGGGCTGCATCAGCGCATCAGGGATTCCATGCGACGGAGAGTGGATGCATGTATCCTCGCTAACGGAGGACATTTTGAACATTTCCTGTAACAAAGTGTTTGAAGTCACGCTGGTACGTTCTGTTGCTGTGTGTTTCCATTCCATGATTAATGTGATTTGAAGAGAAGTAATAAAATGAGGTCTAACATGGAAAGTGAGCGTTTCCGGACACATGTCCACATAACATATTTTCTTTCTTTGTGTGTGAGGAGTGTTTCCTGAAAGTTTGGCCGTACCTTTTTGTAACACCCTGTATATGAAGATAGTAACTGTTCTCGAAAGAACGAATACCATTGATGACCGTGCAGCTTCTCTAGAATGAATCGTAATTAATTAAAACCCTCAGCTGCCGACAGGTGTTGTTGATATACCTCAATGGTGAAAGCTGAAAATGTGTGTCCCGACCGGGACTCGAACTCGGTTCAAATGGTTCAAATGGCTCTGAGCACTATGGGACTCAACTGCTGTGGTCATTAGTCTCCTAGAACGTAGAACTACTTAAACCTAACTAACCTAAGGACATCACACACATCCATGCCCGAGGCAGGATTCGAACCTGCGACCGTAGCAGTCGCACGGTTCCGGACTGCGCGCCTAGAACCGCGAGACCACCGCGGCCGGCACTCGAACGCGGGATCGATAATGAGTGGATGGGCCAATATCTATTAGGAACATTACGTATGTAGATTGTGGACAGTTGGGAATGTGGGTCTCACGAGAAGTGTGTGAGTCGCAGTCGCGCTATTCATCTGTGTCCTCGGTGGCTCAGATGGAGCCGGCACGGTAGTTCAGCGTGTTCGGTCAGAGGGTTAGCCGCCCTCTGTAATAAAAAACTGAGGTAATGTACCAACGATGAACTTCAACAATTGTCATAGGACGTCCGCCCCGAACAAATACAACAGTCAATTTCGAACAAAATGAGATTAAAGAAAAAAGAAAAAAATGGACAGGGTGTCTGCCATGTAAGCTGCAGATCCCGGGCTCGAGTCCCGGTCGGGGCACACATTTTCAGCTGTCCACATTGAGGTCTATCAACATCACCTGTCGGCAGGTGATGGTTTCAATTATTTATCATTTATTCTAGAGAAGCTTCTTCACTGTCATCAATGGTATCTGTTCTTTCGAGAACAGTTACTATTTTCATATATAGTCCACAAATTGAGTCTATCCCGTAGTCCAGGTGGTATGAACTGCTATGTCTCACACTTTTCGGGAGGGTAAGTTTGCTCTAATGTTGTATGATTTTTATGCGCAGACGAGGAATCAAGCAAAAGCTTGTTATTTTGACCAGCTATTGGTCTAAAACAGCTTTCATACCATAGTTGTAGTTCTCTCACGCCCATTTTCCCACTCTTCCTCGTTGTGAAGTAAGTATTTCATACTGCCCTTGCAAGATCACGCTCACGCGAAAGTGTTGTAGGACGCATAGGACCTCTAACTTCTCTGAACACAATAAATAACTTTCCAACCAGTTTACTGTCCAGATTAACAGTCGGTGTAATCGTGTCCGAATACGTTAAGACGTTCATGTTTGTTGATCTTGATACAACTCTATTGGTACATCTAATATCCTGGGTTCCTTTCATTTCCTCTTCAGATCCCGATTGGTCGTAGTTGAAAACAAATTCCGTACTGAACGACAGGGATCAGTTTGTTTATCTCATCTACAAATATTCAGTACGATTCCGTAATTTTCTGTCTGACGCTTTGTTTGAAAGCTGACAACATCGAGAGAAGGAGTCGGTGAACTTCTTTGATTTGGCGGGAATTCGAACCAGTTACACTCTTCTCTGCTCTCTCTCTCTCTCTCTATCTCTCCCCCTCCCTCTCTTCCTGCTTCCTATGTGTGTGTGTGTGTGTGTGTGTGTGTGTGTGTGTGTGTGTGTGTGTGTGTGTGTGTGTGTGCGCGTGTTTTAAATGTTCTACCTTCCTTTGCGTTTGATTTTCATACAGTTGTTTCTGATGTAAAATAATGTTTTATTGAAAGTAGCATAACATTAACTTTCAGCAAAACATTGCATGAAATTCCTGTTTCACTCGACACCTATCACATTTTATGTATTTGGTCAATATGTAACGTTTGTTGACTGTTTTTTTAGCCTAGCGGTTACAACCACCTGTGATCCTTGCAGAAAATCGTAAAATTGTATATCTACATATTTAAATTCGCGGAGGCTCGAAGAACTTGCTTAAAAAAACGTAAGTTACATATATTGCAAATTTTTTGTTGTTAACGAGTCAATATCTGCACTGACAAGCGTGCTATGATTCTGGGATGTCTTCGGGTTAAACAGAATTACGTGTTTTATATTAGATAATTTCGACTTAGTTTGATGACAAAAGAGAAACTTTGGGACGAAACTCAACAGGTGTGGCAGTGGTACAGCGTTGTTGCCTCTGTAATAGAGATCTGTTTTTTTGCTGTCCAGTGCCGATGTGTTTTTTTATGTTCCACTTGCAGTATACAGGATGAGACAAATAAATGTTGCCCGGACTAATGAATACTATTGGATGTGAATTTGTGCCAGCATTAACGGAGGAGAAAAGGCGTTGAGTTGCTTCCAACAGGATGGAACAACTGCCCATACAGCCGGCCGAACATCAGAGCACATTTACACAATCCTCACGCCTGGCAGAGGTGTTATCAGAGGTTAGTCGCGGTCCTAGCTGGCAACCCAGGTCACCTGATCTGTCAGTGTGCAGTTACTTTGTGTGCGGAGGGCACAAGCCTAAGGTGTATCGCGACAACACTCATAGTCTGCAAGAGCTGCAACAGAACATTTCGAATGAGACTGGAGCAATTCCAGCAGTCCACCTTCCATCTGCCTTCAGCAACTTGATGACCAGGGCCCGAAATTGTCAAGACATTAGTGACGGTCACTTTCAACATCTGCCATAATCAGGTTACTACAGTTTTTCTTTCCTCCGCTGTGTTTCTCTGCGTCCTGGAACTCTGTTCTCCGGACCACTTGTGTCCAAACATGTGATTTGTGTATACAGAAACAGCTTTCCCGAGTAAACAAAGCCTTCTCGGTCTACAGGACCTCGACTGGAAATACGGGGCGCACGCCATGGGGAAAACCTGCAGGTGCTAGTGCTGCCATGCACCGAAGGTGGAAAGGATGGAGCTACTGATCCTGTAACGCATTCCACACAGTACTATTTCTGATGCTGATGTATACAGCACGTCGTGTAGTTGAAGATGGAATGTTTTCAACATGTCGCAGAATTTCGTCTTACATTTCTGGAATTCGCGTTGTTCGATATAATTTTTTGTTATAGAAAAGCTTTTAAGCCTGTAAAGGCTTGGAAGTGATTAAGATTTTATAATGTTCTGTTATTTGTTTTCTTTCAATGCGAACGTTGTGGTTTTCATTTGATGATTTTCACGTACCATCATGGCACACAACTTTGTCATGCGCTGTGCTTTAGTGTTCGGTGATTTTAATTATTTTACTGTTTTTGAGGAAAAATTAGCAGTATTAATTTTATTGTTAACTGCTACTGATATTGTAGTAATTGTTGCATTTTTGGTGACTGGAGAATAGTGTAATAAGTAAAAGAGACGTTTCGTAAATCCTGATGAAGTGTCCCCTTCCCGGGGTTACCTTACGGCAGCGGGAGAAATAGTGCCAGTTGTCTGTATGTTCTGTCAACTGTTCATTTGCGCTGTGTTATATGTAAATGTTTGTTCCGTTGAAAAGGTTATTATATCTTGGGAAATACCATTTCTATTATTGGTAAGTATTTCTTGAAACTATACGTATTTGTTTTTGACGTGTGCTTTATAATTTCATAGCAACTGTATTGTACATGATTTGTAATTTTGGTTTTCTGTCCTGTAGGTTGATTTGATAACGGCCCCCTACCCGAAGCTAGAGAATTTACAACCTCTGCTGTTTTTGCGCTGTATTGATTAACGCAAGTCGCTGCCCTGCAATTACTCCAGCTTGCTGGAAGTTCGCCAAAATTTGTGATTCCGTAACATCTTCTGCCTCGTTATTCATAGACACATTTTCTGGTATTAAGAAACTGGCATTCTTATTGCGCCATTTGCGGTGTCTGTATGTGGTAATTCATAGCTAGGACCAATCGTATTCACGAAACGGTACTTCACATGGACAGACATTTCCTGTAAAGATAAATTCAAAGCCCCTCACTTCTGAGACTCTACTTTAACTGCACGAAGTTCTCAGTATGGCCGGAAGACGACAGTCTCAACGAAGCTACCACGAGTATCCTAGAAGATGCATAGAAACAGACTTCCCGCTGAAATTAGCTCAAATTTTCAACGAACTTACACAGAAACTTTGTTTTACAGGCCAAATGGTGCCCCAAGGCATCGCAGAAAGGGGCCTTGTATTTTTACAGTCGGAGATAGATGACTTCTTCGGTGCTTTTTAAGAAATACCGACTTTTAGCTGTCCTCAAAAGTCTTCAATACCTTAGAAGTCTTTAATACCTTATTTGGTGTCAATGTGTGACACAGCTTGGAAATTTTCTGATTGTGTTACATTTTATGACTAAGCACTGTCGGAGTAAGCTCTGGCGACGGTCATGTTAGTGTTTCTCTCCCTAGTGTTTATTTCTTATTTTAATGTTCGACTGCAACATATCTTGGAAGATCATGCATTACGTTATGATGATTTTTGGAACTGTTTTTTAGATCTGGTTAAAACTGGATTATGTATTTACCGTCAAATATAAAACAGCGCCAGGCAAATACGATGAAACACAACAAAAAATAGTATTTTAACTAACCACTGAAGCGTTTGCAATATATGCCTCTGAGGCACATACAGTCATGCATGCACGGAGACTTTCAACCACACACAGAGATAAACACACACACACACACACACACACACACACACACACACACACACACACACACTATATCACGCTTACACATGAGAATAACTTACACTAAGTCGATTCCTTGAAATCTCATTTACAGTTAGGTGAAGAAGATGGGAGATATATTGAGCTGACTGGTTACTGAACTGATTGCGGTTGAGCCCTTTTCAGCAGAATGTATGCTGATGTCAAAAGCCTCATATGATAGACGAGTACACGCCTAAGGCTGAGAGACTGATGTACGTATCGGAGCCACAAATAGTTTTGATGATTTGTTTAGTGCACTCATCGTTACAAACTTACAGGTTTCATGTGTAAGCAATTGTGTCGGAAGACAGTCTCAACCACATCAGTGTCCACAGGAAGTTTGTGTAAGAGGCTATTTTCCTGAGCAGTTTGTAGTGAGGGATAGAACGAGGTCATGGCAGGTTAACGCTTTAAACATGTCCATGATACGTGATCTTGTAGTTCATTCTTGTTAAGGAGTGAGTCTTAAGCCGTCCTCTGACCGGCTGTGGGAACGCACTCGGATGGAGCGGCGACTTCACAGCATGTAATCCACGTTCTGCTACATCTGGCACGTCGGATTGTTGGCTTGTGGAGAGAAACGAAGCCAGGGGGATGCAGCATCGGTTCTACGACAGAAGAATTTCGTATGGAGTTAAACTCCGTATTTGGTGTGCTTTTTTTGTTATAGCTTACGTGGTATGAATACAAGCTGTTTCAAACTGTTTCAGAGCACCCGCACACTGAGGATCTCCCTAAAACACGTCGTTTGCTGTGTTATTTGTCATGATAAAACGATACGAAACGAAATGTTGGTAGTTAAAGTCTTACCGTATTTGGTGCGTGTAGTGTTATAACCTGTGTGCTATTTAAGTATACACCTTCAGAGCTATGGGACAATGATGATCAAATGCGCGTAGTTTGTAACAGAGTTTGTCACAGTGAAATATCAAATAATGAAATTTAGTAGTACAGCCTTTACACATTGTCTATCATATAACTGCGGCACTGCTGCCAAAGTAGCGGGTTCACAGCTACCTCCTTCCAGTTTTTTCTACTTTTGCATTATAAAAGATTTGGGAACTTTTTCATTAATTTAATGGCAGTATTATCTGAAAGAGTCGATAATATTCATTATGAATAACGTATTTCCTTAAATTCTTGTTGCATAGACCAACGACTAGATTGTTTCCCCAGTGACCAGTAATCTTATCGTGGGAGCCAGTCAATGTCAAAAAGAAAAAGCAAGTTAGATAAAACTGGAGATTTTGGTATGATGAAACTTTGTGTAATATATTGGTACAATTGCGTTATTCATGTTTGTGTCTTGTTGGTAAATATCTCTTTCAGTGGCAGAGAGCAGCTTCGAAAATGTCTTTTCTTTCATCCGAACGAAATTACGAAACGAAACCAGATTTTCAAACCTCTATGATGAGGTGCGTGATGGCAATCAAACACAACATCGAGAATAATGGTATTACGAGTACGCAAGCTGACATTAGACACTACACTTTAACTATATTCAATTTGAAACCGAAGATTAGATGGAGAATCCACTAAGCTAACGAATAACTTCTAATGGTACGCATCTCAGATCTTTATACAGCATTACGTGGTGTTTCTCTACCAGCAATTAGCTGTTCAAGCCATCGACGACTACAGAATCTTCTTCGCGATTTTCTCCACTCTTCTTCTACGATGCCTGACAGAGTCAACGCAGCTATTTTACACGCGTCCGTTTCCGTAAACAGACTGTGTGATTCGTGAGCAAATGCAGCCATCTACCTCTGAGAAGCGCTGCGGTTCCATAAGAGGCATGAGGTTATTTCAGAGCGTGCAGCAACCACGACAGACACCACGTCTGGCATGCGTCACGATGAAGAAACACGTCTCAAATAGAACGGCCTTGATTGGCTGATTGGTTGATTTGGCAATGGGGACCAAACAGCAAGGTCAACGGCTCCGTAGAATTAGGGAAGGATGGGGAAGGAAGTCGACAGTGCCCTTTTGAAGGAACCGTCCCGCCATTTGCTTTAAGCGATTTAGGGACATTACGAAAAATCTAAATCAGGATAGCCACAAGCGGGTTTGAACCGTCGTCGTATAGAATGTGACTCCAGTGTGCTATTCACTGCGCCACCTAGCTCGGTGGGACGGCTTTAGCGAACCCTGATGGAAACATAACACGGTACACGTAATAACCTAATAGGACTATTGATTTCACCACACTGAGTCCGCAGTAGTAAATTTATAATCTTATCCATTCGTTATCTCTAGGGTTTCGAACAGAGTACATTATTATGTAAAGAGGAGTTTGTGCAAGTTTAGGAAGCCATATCGCGCTGCAAATGTAATTTTGAGTTGAATCATAAATATCTGAATAACGCTGAACTTCTACTATTCAAATAAGGAAGACAAGTCACATTTTGAAATAAAGCGACCCTTGCTTCAATCCTTAGCCATAAATTTATAATTGAAATAAAGCACACCCACGACCTTTTTGCTACGGTTATTAAATAATATGAGTTTAATAAGTCACGGCTGCAAAATACTAACGCGAATTCCTTGCAGACGAATGGAAAAACTAGTAGAAGCCGACCTTGGGGAAGATCAGTTTGGATTCCGTAGAAATATTGGAACACGTGAGGCAATACTGACCCTACGGCTTATCTTAGAAGCTAGATTAAGGAAAGGCAAATCTACGTTTCTAGCATTTGTAGACTTAGAGAAAGCTTTTGACAATGTTGACTGGAATATTCTCTTTCAAATTCTGAAGGTGGCAGGGGTAAAATATAGGGAGCGAAACGCTATTTACAATTTGTATAGAAACCAAATGGCAGTTATAAGAGTTGAGGGGCATGAAAGGGAAGCAGCGGTTGGGAAGGGATTTAGACAGGGTTGTAGCCTCTCCCCGATGTTATTCAATCTGTATATTGAGCAAGCAGTGAAGGAAACAAAAGAAAAATTCGGAGTGGGTATTAAAATCCATGGAGAAGAAATAAAAACTTTGAGGTTCGCCGATGACATTGTAATTCTGTCAGAGACAGCAAAGGACTTGGAAGCGCAGTTGAACGGAATGGATAGCGTCTTGAAGGGAGGATATAAGATGAACATCAACAAAAGCAAAACGAGGATAATGGAATGTAGTCGAATGAAGTCGGGTGATGTTGAGGGTATTACTAGTAAAGGAGTTTTGTTATTTGGAGAGCAAAATAACTGATGATGGTCGAAGTAGAGAGGATATAAAATGTAGACTGGCAAGGCAAGGAAAGCGTTTCTGAAGAAGATACATTTGTTAACATCGAGTATAGATTTAAGTGTCAGGAAGTCGTTTCTGAAAGTATTTGTATGGAGTGTAGCCATGTATGGAAGTGAAACGTGGACAATAAATAGTTTAGACAAGGAGAGAATAGAAGCTTTCGAAATGTGGTGCTACAGAAGAATGCTGGAGATTAGATGGGTAGATCACATAACTAATGAGGAGGTATTGAATAGAATTGAGGAGAAGAGGAGCTTGTGGCACAACTTGATTAAAAGAAGGTATCGGTTGGTAGGACATGTTCTGAGGCATCAAGGGATCACCAATTTAGTATTGGAGGGCAGCGTGGAGGGTAAAAGTCGTAGAGGGAAACCAAGAGATGAGTACACCAAGCAGATTCAGAAGGATGTAGGTTGCAGTAGGTACTGGGAGATGAAGAAGCTTGCACTGGATAGAGTAGCATGGAGAGCTGCATCAAAGCAGTCTCAGGACTGAAGACCACAACAACAACAACAACAACAATTAAATAAAGAATTGGATCCAAAGCTAAACGGGCTACATTCGGCTATCTACATGTTTAGAATATTGTCTACTTTTAGCACTAGTTACGGAGGTGTTGGTCTAGCGTGTGGAGTAGTTGACTCTATACGTGAAGGTCGTGGGTTCAATCTCGGGAAAGGGCGAGCGGTTTTACCGGTTCCAGCCACTACAGAGCAACTCGACGTCTATTCAGTCTGCTGTCAAAAAGAGTACCGAGGACTTTCCCTGGGGATAAAAGGTGGCAGGGGCGAGGGAGCCGCCACTCCTCCCCCACCTACTGCCGCGCTAATAGTAAGGCAGTACACTCCCCGCAGGCAGGCCGCTAGTAACGTACTGACCATGTGACACAGACTTCTGCATTTAGCTCTGCCTTTTCAGCGAGAGTAGCTACAAACAGGCCGGTATGGACTAACAATTCATACATATCTTTTCAGCGACAAGACAAGTCTTTCATTTACAACTTCTCGCTTAAGAGACTTTTTTCTTATTATGAATTATTTAAAAAAATAGTAGCAGCAAATGGTCACCGACCACAGAGCAGAGGAATCATTGTTATATTACGAGCACTCCCTTAACTCTTTTTCAAAACAATATGTGAGACTTCCTAGAGATTTGGAAATCGTGCATGACAATCTGTAAGTTTCCCAACCCATGTTTTTCTCTTGGTATAAATCTCGTGTTTTCTGCAGGAATACATAGGGCCATCTACATTGTATTTTGGATACGTAATCGATTAAAACACTAGAATAGCAGAGAATATTGTGTACATGTAAAACTGTAAATCCGTTCCTGTTTTAATATTCACTATAGTCAGTCAGAGAAAATATGAACTGACTAGTATGCAACCTATTCTTGTAAATACAGTGCAGTCCGGTTACCGAAGTGTATCGATGGTACGTGACCGTCAAACCTACATTGTCGTGCTACGCACGGTACTCAGGCTCTGTTCGTGATCTTGATCGACAGAAATACGATATGAATTCTCTTAACTGCATCCTTGTGTGTCCCGTACGGTGTGTAAAGGAATTTGCTATTTTGCGGTTTTCGTTCTTTTCTTGGATCAACTTCTACTTTACTCAATCAATACAGGTAGCAAATAAATTCATTTGCCTCTGGGTACTGTTGCGAATGACCAATAATAAGAGTCGTTTTCGAAGAATTATTAGGCAACATACACCCTCCACCATAGTTTAGTATACTGTTTCGATCGGATATTTGAGATATTAGAAGCGACACGTAGTAGTGTCAGGAAGGATTGGGCAAGGTATCAACTAATGTGGGAGCAGAAGGTTCAGCGTTTGCATTTTGTTAACACGTGTTCTGTTGAATACAAAAATTGAGTATCAGAACAGGTGACTTACAGGCCGGGCCAGCTTGTCTTAGGGGCGAGGAGAAGTTCGTGGCCTTGAGTGTTCTCATGTGTGGCTCGTCCACCAAATGACCACAAAACACGCAGGGTGAGTTACAGAATGATATGTACTTGCAAACATATCGCTACATTAATACTTCAAAGATGTCGTACGGCATACGTAAATTGGTAATCTGAAGTATGGTAATCTAGGTTGTTAGAAACATTTCCAGAGAAGGAAACATTGGTGGCTCATTGTATTATGTTGCTCCAACGAAACAGTTTCTCAGTTTGACTGCCACGAACACATACTATTCGTGTCGAGTCCTGGAATCTAGACACGTCTGTAGACACCTTGGAAACCAAAGTGGGTTTCAAGTGATTTATTTCTCTTTCAACTAGAAAACAAACGCTCTGTTGTAAGTTTTGTATGCCAAAACGACATACGGAGCGCTCCAAAATACTATTCTCTTTGTATCATGTGTTGGACTCTCCATAAAATGGTTCAGAGAAAGTACTGTTGCCAATAACTTGAATATTACTGTCGATGGAAGACAGAGAAATATAAAATGTGGTGAACAGACAAGGCTGTACAAAAACGGAAGCTTGTTGGTTAAGTGACAAGTATTCTATACGAAATTGCGTGATAAGTTAGTGACCTAATTATTAATAAAAGCTACAAGAATTAGGGCTTCTCTTTGTGCCTCGCATATGACGTTATTCATTGAGAGCAAGTTTGCTAATAGCTCCTCCGGTTTCAACGTAGTTCGGCACACAGACGCAGCGAGCTTCGCCGTCTTGCGTATGACCCTCAAAGTTTTCCTTCTTGGAGAGGTCGTATGAGTCGTCCGTCGGCAGCGCCGAGTTTTAGCTGTTGCTCTCAGCGTTGCCGGGATACGTGAGAGGCGAAGCCCAGAGGGTCGAGTGCCGCTTCGTGTTGATGAGGGAGGCCATAAGTCGACGACTGTGCTACAGCGGAAAGCTCCCACCCAACAACTGCACTCTACGCGCTACGCGTCGCCAATGGGTTCGATTCTGCAGAATAGTAAAATCTAGTCCCCGCTCAATTTACGTCGTCGATAGACGAGTGGTTGTGTTTGTCGTTAGCGATATTCCAGACAGTCGCCTTTATCACGTCTGTCAGGATAAACGCAGACCTAATGTCTCACTGAAAAACGTAAGCTACGGTTAACAGTTCCTCTACATCTATCAGTCGTCTACATCGTTGTAGTACGCTACTTTATCATAGGTTTCATGCCGGCACACAGACGTTCAGATCTGTAATTATATATAATAATAGCGAACCTGTTAACGCTTCGCAACTGCTAAATACGCGTAGCAATTGCCTGACGTCACCTATTTTCCCCACTCTCTCTATCATCTTCTCCTTCGTCTCTCTGCTCTTCTCCTCCCCCAGCCTCTTTCCATCTCCTTCTTCCCAATCGCTCTGTCCATCTCTTCCCTTCCTATGTCTGTATCCTCCCCCTTCTCTGTCCACCTCCTCCTCCTCCCCTCTACCAACCTACTTTTCCTCACCTCCTGTCTCTGACTATCACCTCCTCTTCCTCTTACTGTCCATCTCCTCCTCCCCACCTCTATGTCCATTTCCCCCCACCCCCCACATCCAACACACGTACTCATTCTCCACCTTGGCCGGCCGGTGTGGCCGTGAGGTTAAAGGCGCTTCAGTCTGGAACCGCGTGACCGCTACGGTCGCAGGTTCGAATCCTGCCTCGGGCATGGATGCGTGTGACGTCGTTAGGTTAGTTAGGTTTAAGTAGTTCTAAGTTCTAGGAGACTGATGACCACAGATGTTAAGTCCCATAGTGCTCAGAGCCATTTTTTTCTCCACCTTGTCTCCCCCCCCCCCCCACTCCTCTGACCTTGAGCCATATTTATTGGTACAGCGAATGAAACCTTGACTGGGAATTAAGGTCACTTAAAATGAAGGGATAAATCGTTTGGGGGTCATTGGTATGTTCGGTATGAGGCAGACCTCTCCAGCTGATGGATTTGTAAGGACAATAGATAGTATTTAGCATAGTTTTAATCTGTGAGCGGGGAAGATTATAACGATTCGAACGATTCAGATTTCTTAGTAGTATTCTAATCATAGCCCGGTAAGCCATAAACACAACTTTTCTGCCTTCTCTGAGATTATAAATGGAACAAACAATCTGTCTTATGGGTTAAGAGAACTGCTACCGTAGTTAATACTAATTGTGTGAAAGGAAACGAAATCCCTCATTTTCACTTCGTAGCACACACAGCATCTTTTTTTTGTGGTCGTTTTAACACAAAGCCAGTACACTGTTATTTAATATATATATATATATATATATATATATATATATATATATATATATATATATAGCCTATGTGGCGTCTGAACGTATAGTGAGAGTAGCGTGTAGAAATATGAAGCTTAAGCCGTCGGCACACAGAACGTGCTGTCGAACGTTAACGTTGAGCGTGCCAAGTTCAATGTGCTGCTGAACACTCGGGAATTATGCGACTTGTGCATACGGTACGTGGGCCCCAACGTGGTATACGCGATCGCAACGCACTCCAGCGGCAGTTGAGTGATGTTTCTAGTTCGTAAACCACACTGTTTACTCAACGGGCGCGCGTAAAATTCCCGCGTTAGCCCTATTAAAACACATTTCCTCCATCGTCCACGAAAAGGAAAGTACCACGTCCAATCAGTAAGGACAGAGACATGTAATAGTTCCATTACGAACAGTGCGGTACAAATTTGGAATACTTCTCCGCATAAGATAAACATTATTTTATCATTCCCACATTTTTGTAAAACCCCAAGGTCAGTCTTACTTGATCACTGTTCCTACCCAGTAGCATAATCTTTGCAACGCGTGAATTACGAAGCGTAAAAGAAAAAGGAGCAAAATAGCTTTACACAAGTAGCGCAAGGTGTCCTGTAGATCAAGCCACCCCTCAAAAAGATGTGAACTTGTATTTACATAACATCAAATATTATAGTCTATGCTTATATTAAACTAATAAGAAAGTATCAGAACATAATAAAAACGCGAATGTCAGGAAAAAAATTGGTTGTCAGGACGCGAACCACCGCCCCAACAAAAAACTCATTATTGACAGTGACGCTATTTATTACGCTAAACCAACATCACAGCTTTCCTCCCAAATCATAGTATCTTACCAGTTGCTAAAAACCTTAATCGTAGATATGTTACTAACTGAAATTTAATTATAACAAATTGTACCAAGAACAATGCGTTTTGGGTGGATCTACAGTGTAATGCTGCCTTCAAATAGCCTACTCTCACTATACGCAAGTTACAATAATTCTTTTTCCACGAATATGATGTTTCTCATTATTTCATTGGAACGAATCACACAGTTAACAACGGGTTTTACAGTGATTTTCTGGTGCTCGGAACGGTATATATACATATAGGCTTGAAATGAATACCAATATGGCGCCTCACAAGTCTGTACTGAATGGAGACGGCGTGCGTGTGACGTAGGTGGCGTTGTGCCATCTCATTGGTCAACGCTCAGACGCACGCTCAGAATATCTGATATGCCAGATATTGCTCTGCACGTTCGGAAAGACTCCCGAACGTGCTATTCCACGCCATAACGTCAGAAACTCGGCACGCTCAACGCTCAACGTTCGGATGCACGGTCCGTGTGCCGACGGCTTTATCGGACAAGAACTTTCAGAGATTTTTGCTAACAACGTTCCCCCTGAGCATATATATATATATATATATATATATATATATATATATATATATATATATATATATCAAATACATTAAAAATTATGTAGTCTATCTCTGTCCGAAGTTTAATAGAGTGTCGTGTAAAATAAGTAAATAAATCGTTAAAGAACTTCCCGAGTATTTCCCAAAAACGTTTTTCCTTTAAATATTGCATAGACATTTAAATACTCGTATATACATTAAAATAATATGTATCCTATGTCCGATCGAATGTTTTTTTCAGTAACGTAATAAAATTGGAAATAAATCTGTCAAGAACTTTGCAAGACGTCAGAGCAGTGTAAAAATCTGAAGTAAATCGGTGTGGAACTTTCCGAGATTTTGGTAATAACGTTAAACAACTTCTTGTCTTTATACAGTTGTAGAGATAATGTATTTCATATAGATCTGATGAAATTACATGCAAACGAGCTTCAAATTCAACTTATATCAACAAAGATCTGAAGATGAAGCATCCCAGCCACAACCGATCGTGACACTGGCACACTACTGTGTTGTGATCTAGACGGTTAATAAACGTTTTGGGAAAGAGTTTCACTATCCAGGCTCAAACTGATGACAGTAAGGTCTAAGAGCATATTGATGGTGCATTAAATTAGTGATACTATACTGGACTTCAGGATTAATAGCACTAGCCGGCCACTATGGTCGTGCGGCTCTAGGCACTTCAGTCCGGAACCGCGCTACTGCTACGTTCGCAGGTTCGAATCTAGCATCGGGCATGTATGTGTGTGATGTCCTTAGGTTGGTTATGTTTAAGTAGTTCAAAGTCTAGGGGACTGATGACCTCAGATGTTAAGTCCCATAGTGCTAGAGCACTCAAATGTCTTATATCGGAACCGTTCACAGTATGAAATCATTTTGTGCGGTATAAAAACTTAAGCGTTGTGGGTTGGGTGAAATTTGTCACATGCAGCTCTTTGTAAAAGAGACAATAAGATTAACAAATGCAATGAGATTACTGCTTACATAGCAGACAGCGTCGTTCATGGATTATTGTGTTTTGGTACCAGGCACCGGTGGTTTCCGGTGGTTTCGCTGTAATTTTGATACATTCGGTTTATTGCCACAATTACATTTGTTTCTCTCAAAATATCTTCACGACATTGTAAAATCTAGTAATATCAGGCAGATAAACGTAGAGCAGAGAGTACATGGTAGGGTAACGTACAGATGCTGAAGTACTTTGATGTGGTTGTCGTCGAATTGGAACACCTCAACATAGAGTCTTGTGCCTCTCTTCCATTGAATTTACACCCACGTGAGAAAAGTCATGGGATCCGACTTTTGCACGACGTAGTGCAGCAACTCTACGTGGCATGGTCTCAACAAATCGTTAAAAGTCCCCTGTAGAGGTATTTAGCCATGCTACATCTATAGCCGTCCAGATTTGCGAAAGCGTTGTCGCTGCACGATTTTGTGTACAAACTGTCTTCATAAATTTTCGATGCGATTCATGTCGGGTGATCTGCGTGGCAAAATCATTCGCTCGAAGTGCTCAGAAAGTTCTTCAAACCAATTGTGAACAATTGTGGCCCAGTGACACGCATATTGTCAACTTTAAGTATTCCATCGTTGTTCGTGAACATGAAGTCCATGAATAGGTGAAAATGGTCTCGAAGTAGCCGAACACAACTATTTCCAGTCAGTGATCCGTTCAGTTGGAACAGAGGACACAGTCCACTCCACGTAAACATAGCCCACAGCACTACGGAGCCACCACAAGCTTGCACAGTCCCTTGTTGACAACTTGGGTCCATGGCTTAGTGAGATCTACGCTACACTCGAACCCAGACATCAGCTCTTACCAACTTCAAACTGGATTCGTATCACCAGGGCACGGTTTTCTAGACGTCCTGGGTCCAACTGATATGGCCTCTGGCCGAGGAAAAGCGCTGTAGGCGATGTCGTGGTGTTACCAAAGGCACTCTTGTCGATCGTCTGCTGTCATAGTCCATTAACGCCAAATTTCGCAGTACTGTCCAAACGGATACGTTCGTCGTACGTCCCACATTGCTATCTGTGGTTATTTGACAAAGTGTTGCTGGCCTGTTAGTGCTGATAACTCTACGCAAACGCCCCTACGCTCGGTAGTGAAGTTAAGGCCGTCGGCCACTTCGTTGTCCACGGTGGGAGATAATGCCTGCAATTTTGTATTCTCCGCACACTTTTGACACTGTGGATTTCGGAATATTGAATTCACCAACAATTTACGAAATGGAATGTTCTATGCGTCTAGCTCCAACCACCGTTCGCTTTCAGAGTCTGTTAATTCCCGTCGTGCGGCCCTAATCACATCGTAAACCTTTTCACATGAATCACTTGCGTACAAATGACATCTCTGCCAACGCACTGCCCTTTTATACCTTGTGCAAGCGGAACACCGTCATCTCTACGTGTGCATATCGCTATCGGATGAATTTGTCACGTCATTGTAATGATTCTATAATGAGGATTTCGGGCTGCTCTTCATCAGTAATTCTATGGTAACTTCTATTATTACTAATAACGTGTAGTTGACACTGCCGGAAAAATACACATGCCATAACATAGCAGTGTCGTATTTCAAATTGAGGATAAAGAGTAGAGAGGGCGTTACTGTTATCAACAAGTACGCGTGAGTGAATGGAACAACTTCCTTTATTCAGAAAAAATACACACAGCCCTTTCGGTCGGTATTGGCACTGTTGTGCAGATGTTTCCAGTACGATATAGAGGCACCATAAATAGGGGAAAAAAAGCAAAAGAGATTCAACTGTAGAAGTTACAAAACTATGTCTGTAGAGTTCGGGGTCACCCTGTAAAATTATATCTCTTTCAGAAAAAACACTGACTGTTTAACACTGTTATACAGTGCGAAAATGAATGTTTCTTAAATGGAATGTAGCTTAGTAAAGTCATTGTTAAATAACCTTTCTCTCGTTTGACTTGGCAAATGATTACGCTTCGAACCATATCGTGGACTTACGCATCTTCAGCACATTTTCGTTCACTGTTGTTCTACGGGACAACACGTGTCGCGTACTCCTGAAAAATATCGCCAGAGTTTCCGGAATTATTCAGTTAAGTCCAAGGACATCTCTCTTAAGAAGTGCATCAGCGACTGGCTTGAAGACTTCTAGCACGCAGAAATTACTGAGACAGATCCTATACATGTTTCCGTACAAAATCCAAAGCCACCATGGCCTACCTGTACGAGCTGTGCGACAAAGGGCTCACTTTGCGTAACAGATTCTCACAGTGATTGATAATGAAGGATTTGATGTTGGCTGGAGCTGATTCACGAATGAAGCACCCTACCACCTGAATGATATCATGAATAAACGAAATTTGAGATCTGACGTTCCGGAAATCCCCATTTACATGGAACGAAATCACTTCACTGTCTCGAAATTACAGTTTGGGCTGCGGTATGCAGCAGAGGCATTATTGGATCTTTTTTAATGCAAAAAAGGTCACTAGTAAATGTTACATTGCAGCTTTGGAACAACTGGTCGTCAAGGAGGATGGGTCAGGCACCGAGTGGTTCATGCAAGATGGGAACAGACTACATTGTACTGAACAGGTGCTTCGGTTTCTTGTTGAATACTTTGGGAACAGAATCACTGCGTTCGATTACTGTCAATATACAGGAGCAGGGATGGTTCAGCCTCCATATTCGCCCGATATGACTCCTTGTGGCTACTTTTGTGGGGCACGTTGAAAGACAGTTTCTAGCGGAACCATCGCACCACGCTGGACGAGCTTGAGTTGGCGATCTGTGTGGCATCTGAATCCATTTCCGCTGAGACAGTAAAGGATGTGATGGCCAATGTCACTGATCGTGGTGGACATTTGGAAAAGTTTAAATGTGGTTGCGAAGACAGCTTGCCGGCCGCGGTGGCCGAGCGGTTCTAGCCGCTTCAGTCTGGATCCACGCGACCGAGGACGGATGTGATACCCTACGAGCTACAGAGCGTTCAGCGCCGTCTGTTAGCAGCTATTCAAAATGTTTCGGAACTTCTGCGTATGTTCTTAAAATTTCGTTAGAACTTGAAGCTAGTCTGTTGTTACACGAAGGATGAAGAGGCGGGATAAGTGGCTTCTGGTGATTTACTATGTGTTATTAAAATGGTTCAGCACTATGAGACTTAACATCTGAGGTCATCAGTCCCCTAGTCTTAGAACTATTTAAACCTAACTAACCTAAAGAAAGCACACACATCCATGCCCGAGGCAGGATTCGAATCTGCGACCGTAGCAGCAGCGCCGTTCCGGACTGAAGCGCCTAGAACCGTTCGCCCACAACGGCCGGTATCTGTTATTATTCCCTAACAGATCACTGATCTTCTTTCCCTGATGTCGGGCTTCATCTCCTGTTTCAGATTATTTGTCGCCTAGTAATGAATAAATTAAGCGAAGACAAGTAGCAGGAAAGCTACAGACTAATGAAATCTAGTAGATCCTGGTGATTATCTATTCAGAAATTAGTGCAGAAATACGTGGTAGCCTTGTCAGAAGTCTTCGTTAATAAGTGTCCCATGAGTATTAGCCTCCTGACGAGCAATTGACTTGCTGCAGGAAAATTCAGCAGTTACACACAGTTCCATAAATAGTTTCACTTACACAATAACCAGTCCCTAGAGAGAATGCGGAAAGTAAATCAGACTGAAACATGATAATGGAGAAAGGCAGGCATGGGTAACGAATTCTGTCACAGAATGTCACAGCTTACCACGTTACGACATGTGGATTTGGAGTGCCGGTATCAGACCTGTGGCAGGTCTGGTGACAGTACAGTCGCCACCCCTCAAGTTGTGGTGCTCTCCCTCATGATAAACATGACGAATAGATGGCTGATCACAAGTCACAAGACTCTTCCCGAAGTAATGGAAGGTAACACTTGAAGCAAAACGGCGATAATTACAGCACAGTGACACTTGTTGTTTAGACTCGTTCAGAAACTGCAACAGAATGGCTGGAAAGATGCCGTCTGAGCTATTTACAACCTCAGACGCCACACAGTCGTGTGCGACCGCGGTTAAAGAATAGTTTCCCGTTGCCAACATAACGGGGATTGGGCGAAGTACCATTCCATCACCATCCCTTGATGTTCAAGTTGGGGCAACTGTTTGGCTGTGAGTTCTCGGAACGAATGATGGGAGTAGCGTGCCTTCATAACCAGATGGGTCCTACTATAATTTTAAATAAAAGGCAGGGGAGTTGCTGGACTTTGCCATCTCGGCGTTTTCTATGATAATTATATTGGGAACGCCAATATTATCCTGAGCATTCCATCCTCTGGTCCTCTATGTAGACAAGACATAGGTTGTGTCTGCTATCCAGAGAAATACTTTAATTGTGTGAAAAGGGTAATTAATTTTGTCAAATTGTTAATTAATCAACTGACTGATCTAATTTTATAATGAAATTACTCGAAATTTTATCAGGAGTCCGAATCTGTGATTTAAATTAAAGAATTAATTTTATTTCTCTCTCTCCGCTTGAGGTATGGACCTGTCTGGACAGTAGCAGTGGCCTCGCTATGTGCAACATCTGTGCTTAGCTAAATCAATGTGTAACACTGCGAATGATCACTTGTGGAATATTTAGTTTCGACAACTACTTTGATAACAACTCCGAGTTTTCAAATAAAATATACTTGACGATGGCAGATGTATCATTAAACTGCAGTATCGATTTTATCCTGGCGCAGAATTTTATTGTTCTAATTCGAGTAATGATGTACCCCCATCTTCTATTTCTTTAGGTCTATGTCTCACTTCAGTTGCGGGTTTTATCGAGCCTGAAGGGATACTATTATTCTAGTTCGTTTCTGTTACTCGGGGTATCAGCAGCATGTCCTGGTCTGGCTTTTCAGTTTCAGGAACCTGAAGTTCAGATTCATCGCTGACGTTAACAATAGTGCTAGAGGCAGTCTCAGAACGGACACTGAGGAGTCCAAAATTTCTGAAGATTTGCTATTGGCTGAGTGCCCTAGCTGAATGTTTCCATCCGGTTTTCGTGGTTTTAAAATATCCTTCAAAAATATCATGGAATCAAAATACGAAAATGCCTTCTTATACCGGTTGACAGGCAGCGTCAGCTGCAGGATGAGGCTACGGCTCTTTGAAATACTATTTTGAATATGCTCCTTAAATTTTTCAATTTTCTGTTTTGGCACTTCCACTGAAGTAAAAATTGAATAATTTAAGAAAGGAAGATGTCAAAATATAACAGTAATAAAAAGTTGTTACTTGTCTCTTGAAAACTTTAAAAGAACTTCACAATGTTTGTGGAGAGATGACTGTTCCTCAACTTTCTTGCAAGTGTTTGTGGCAAACATTCGCATTAAAAAACCCAGAAATGTTTTGAAGAAGTACAATGGAATATTTTGAGTTGCGTCATTTTGCAAGACTACAGTCATACATTTCCTTTTCTCTTCCATATCCATGTAGAATAACACTGTCCTTAGCGTTCCCCCTGTCATAATGCTCGCCAATACAGAGGATGGATATCCTGCTATTTTAGAAGTCCATGTAACAAATCCAAGTGATGAGTAGCCAAAGGCAGAAGATAATACAATACTTCATGAGCTAAATTGTCCTAGAAATCCATCATCCATGGCGATATCCTATAAAGAAACAGTATTAATTGCAACTTATGCCAGTTCTGAAGAAAATAGGAGTGACATTTATGATGTTGCATGTAGGTCAAATAGAACACTGCTTAAAGCTTATTCGAGTCATTTTCTTCTGCCTGAAAACAACAGAAAGGTACTGTAATTCTTAGTATAAAGATGTTCTCAGTATTTGTTGAATATCTGACCTGTTTATTAAGATTTAGACATTTCATTGTCTGATAACTGTTATACCTTTGTGTGCTAAATGATACTGTCATTTGACTTGTACGTCTGAGTCTGTGAAAGGTAGTGTTAAATATATCTAATTTCCAAAAACGTAATGTGTTTGCAGGTTCAAATGGCTCTGAGCACAATGGGACTCAACTGCCGAGGTCTTTAGTCCCCTAGAACTTAGAACTAGTTAAACCTAACTAACCTAAGGACATCGCAAACATCCATGCCCGAGGCAGGATTCGAGCCTGCGACCGTAGCGGTCTTGCGGTTCCAGACTGCAGCGCCTTTAACCGCACGGCCACTTCGGCCGGCTGTGTTTGCAGGAATGAACACCAAAATCCCATTTGTCAAAATCTGTCCTACGTAATGTGCTACTTAATAAGAAATAAAACATTATTGATAAGCATAAACTGAAGAGAAAAAGTGGTATATGTATTTGTCTTAGTTTATAAAAATGTCAGAACTCTAAATAATCAAAAGATAAATGTCTGATCAAAACACTAAAACTGAAGTAACTAAAACAAAGGGCAGTTTATTAGGGTAATTGTTATAAATGACTGAAACATCATTTGATCCTGCTGTTACATCCATTCTCTTTAGTGTTGATCGATTTGTTTATCTTTATAACGTTTCACTATTGCCAAAAATTTTATCGTGATTCATGGTAAACGTGATATTTTGCGTTGTGTTACATTTTTAGCAAAAGTGGGATATGCCGGCGTAGGGTTACGCACTGAAAGAGTATACGAGCTCTTCTTTGATATCTCATGTAATCATGTAATTCAAGTTTTGATGTATATGGACGAGATAGGACTGCTTATGACGAGAGATAGGGTAACAGATTTCCTCTGCCTGTTCTCAGTGTTGTCAGGAAAATTAAGATTGATTTATTGAAACACGTTCCGTCATTCATAAATGTATCCAGCTGCCGTGCACTAGTGATCTGCGACGGACAACACAGCACATGTGCAATCTGCAATTCCACTAAACATGTGCATGTTGAGTGCTCACGGCGGCGCATGGCCCAGCTAACACCCAGGGACGGGGCTGGGAGGGCAGGGGTGGCGCTGTCTGCATCCCCAGGTGGTGGGGGCAGCAGGGCAGCGCAACCACCCCCGCCTGTGACAACAACAGTATCCCGGAAATGGAAAGCGAGAATGTCTCACAGACTGGAAACTTACAAAGGAATGCTAAGTCAGGACATACCGATTACAGGGAACGGAAAATAGAACCCTCAGGAAACGTTGAAAACTGCCGCAGTTCTCCTGCTGAATGTCGTACTTAAGTAACGTGGACATGGACAGCAACGCTTGCGAAAACCGTTTGGCAACACGAGAAGAAGAAAAGAATTATAGGTAATGAAGCAGATGAAACTGAAGATGTAAAAGTTACAGACAAATCACGTCAAAACATGTTGGAAGAAGAACGAATATATGATATCTCACAGCAGGGAAAACGACATCGCCGTCAATTGCAGCACAAATCAGGACTAGGACGACAATGGAAGAAAACTTTAATAGTCCAAGTAAATTGAAAAACATCGAATGAGGCCCGGGGGCCAACAGTACCACTTCGAACAGAAGATAATCTGAAAAAATAAAAGAAGATAAAGTCTTAGGTATACAGGAGAAGGCCACAGAAATAGAAGCCGAGGACAAAAATCAGGTGTTGACAACCAACGGATCACTGATACTGGAAATGATAACTACAGCCTTCATGGAATTAATTCTGAGTCATTGTATTAAACACCGAAAATCAATGGTATGGCTGGTTTATAGAAAGAAATGATCTCAAGTATTTTTAGATAGCAGATTTTCGAGAAACTTTAACTTCGGCTGCTGGTAACCTCGCTAAAAACTTTAATTTCGGCTGCCGGTAACCCTGCTAATCACGTAATCGTCAAAATAGGATCCGATTCAACAGAGGGATACAGATGTAGCACTGGATTTGAATTCTATGAAGAGAATAAGAGAGAGTTTGGCAACATCTTTAAAATAAGATTTCTTGGGCAAGGAATACGTTAATACTGTAATAGGTTAACACTGTAATCCAACTGAAACGGGAGATAAATCCTGATATTGATAATACTGAAGAAAGATGAACACGAAGTACTAACTTCTTCCGCGTATCTCACCCGTGTAAAAAATCCATGACCTACATGGGCTGTATATGTTACATTCGCTTTCAGCTCTTTTCTAATTACGTTTTGGGGCCGATTTGACACTTATTTAAATCATGCCAATTCAACAGCACATTTTTAAGGAGTTTAAAAGAAGAAGCAATTTATTTATATATGTTATCTTTATTTGTATATTTTTATCCCAGGGGAACATGATAGCATAATGTGTGATTATACATATTCTATTATTTATTTTATTCTGTCTTTCTAAACAACACAAGTAAAAAAATTAGTTCCTTTTCAAGTTGATCCAATTATTTTAGGCAGAACAGTTTATTTTTATTGTGGTACAGATTTATCTGAAGAAGCAGTCGTTTATTTTATCAAAAAGAAACTACGTTTTATGAAGAATCAAATATTTATGTTTATGACAATTTCTCTGCCTCATAACCAAGCAGAAACGAATTTATTTTCTTGAAGAATACACATTTCTGTTTAACGGTGGTGGACGCTACTCGGAGAAGGCAGATACAGGAGACCGGTAAAAGAGCTGAAGGGGAGAAAGGAGGCCCGTTAAAAGAAAAGCATGTTCGGTTCGTAAAAACAAAGCTAAAGGGCTGCTTTTCTGTCCACCGACGGTCCAACACTTTTTTCTTTTACTGTCGCTTCTTTCACCTGTGGCAATTAGAAAAGTACATAGTCAAATAGCACCATATTTCGAAGTAGAAAACTGTACGTCTCCATCTAACTGGCTGCATACTGGATTCATAGGTAGGAGGAAGTAAAGTGTGAGCCACTATGCTTAGTGAAATGCTGCAAAAAGATGGTTCAAATGCCTCTGACCACAATGAGACTTAACTTCTTAGCTCACCAGTCCCCTAGAAATTACAACTACTTAAACCTAACTAACCTAAGGACACCACCCACATCCATGCCCGAGGCAGGATTCGAACCTGCGAGCGTAGCGATCACGCGGTTCCAGACTGTAGCGCCTAGAACCGCTAGGCTACTTCGGCCGGCTAAGTGCAGCAGTGTTCGAATCCTCATTCAGATTGAGCACAGCTTTACTTGGTTTATAGCATAACAAATGCAACGTAAAAGCGTATTAGCAGATAGACAACCGACACGGCCCAGTTCAACTCAGTGCAGACACTTGCCAGTACTTCCCCCCTCCCCCTTCTGACAAGCAGAAGTAGGCTACGAAATGTACCCAAAGACGAGAACGCAGCCAACAGAAACTCTCAATCTGCAACACTTTCCTGCACTGTAGACTGCAAACATTATCAGGTATACACGTCTCGTTTATATAATTACGCTTCTCGTTTACATTTTTAGTGCAATAAAATGAGCGAACTAGGTTGGAACCCAGTTGTTGTTAATGATTTACATCAACAGACTTTAAATCTAAGACCTCTCAAGACTTTGTGGAATTCTGTTTTAGGATTCGACCTAACTAAAGTTTTCGTTAGAAGATATAATGATTTTCCGATCCAACAAGTATCTATGTAGTCACTTAGAAGTTCCAGATTGAAAATTTTCGGTGGAGACATCGGGTCCGAATACATAAAAGAGTTCACAATATTGCAACAAACTGGCAAGATTTTTAATCAAGAAAGTGTCCAGAGACGACTGTAAGACTTTTTCGCCGCTCTACACCATCCAACATTATCGGAGCAATGTCTTACCTTCAATTTATAACCAAATAGCTCACTTGTGCTGCTGTCCAAGGCCAAGGGAGGCTTGCAACAAAATACAGACATATAATAGCCAAATAAATTTCAAAGAAATCGTATCATGAGTCACAAATTATGTTATGATATAAAAAGTAAATGTATTTTGTACATGATTTGGTAATTAAAGCTAATGTTGAATCCCAACGAAGTTATTTGACAAGAACTGCAGCGGAATAATTTTCTGCTGAACAAGATTGTGATCTGAAAGTCTTATAACGTTATCCACAAATTAAGACGATTTCAAGGAACATAACACACTGATATTGTCTTTGCACACGTAGAATGTATTCACTTTGGTGTGTCACGATAGCAAATTTTTGAACCGAAAGCTAATTTAAAGGCAATAAGAAGTACATTCGTTTAATAAATTACGGAGACTTAGAGAAATAAATATCATTGGGTTTCGTATTTCTATATTATTTGAAGACATGCGCGGATAAACGGGCTAATACTCAAATGTAAAAGCATAGTGGTAAGTGTTGCCACCTGTTGCTGGGTAGGGGAACTATCAAAATTGACATTGGTCTCACCCGTTAAGTAATATTTAGGGGTGAGACCGATGTAAGTTTCTGTAGTTCCCGTACCCAGCAACAGATGGCAACATTTCTCTCTAAGTTTTACATTTGAGGATTAGCCCGTTTTTCGGCGCATACCTTCATTTATAACAAACTTTATTCATAGTTAGCGAATACCTTTGTAATTTATTGTCCTTATTTATTCTTTATTTATTTAATAAATCATGTCTCGAATAAATATTTTTATTTTTGTTAGACAGGAACAAAAGTAATAATTTTTACCTCTGTTCATTACCCTGCTTTTGAATAAATTAAGTCCAACTTTCGTGGTAAGGATAGCACAACACACATGTGCACACTGGAAATACGTAGCTCAAATTAGTAGCGATCACGTGACATCAGCGTGGCTGTGGACACGTACGCAATGTCTGCATGGTTGTGGTAAAGAATACTCGGCTTTTTCGTTAGAAATGGCAGCGTCGCTCGTCTTCGGTAGTTCCCGACAACGTGCTGACATGAGGAAAGTTTCCAACCGATTTCTCATACAGAAACAGCAGTTGACCGGCGTTGCATGGTGAAACGTTGTTGTGATGACTCGTGTAAGGAGGAGAAATGCCTACCATCACGTCTCCGACTTTGCTAAAGGTCGGATTGTAGCCTAAAGCGATTGCGGTTTATCGTATCGCGACATTGCTGCTCGCGTTGGTCCATATACAATGACTGTTAGCAGAATATGGAATCGGTGGGTTCAGGAGGGTAATACGGAACGCCGTGCTGGATCCCAACGGCCTCGTATCACTAGCAGTCGAGATGACAGGCATCTTATCCGCATGGCTGAACGGATCGTGCAGCCACGTTTCGATCCCTGAATTAACAGATGGGGACGTTTGCAAGACAACAACCATCTGCACGAACAGTTCGACGACATTTGCAGCAGCACGGACTATCAGCTTGGAGACCATGGCTCCGTTAACCCTTGGCGCTGCATCACAGACAGGAGCCCCTGCGATGGTGTACTAAACGACGAACCTGGGTGCACGAATGGAAAAACGTCATTTTTTCGGATGAATCCAGGTTCTGTTTACAGCATCATGATAGTCGCATCCGTGTTTGGTGACATCGCAGTGAACGCACATTGGAAGCGTGTATTGGTCATCGCCATACTGGCGTATCACCCGGAGTGATGGTATGGGGTGCCATTGGTTACACGTCACGGTCACCTCTTGTTCGCAATGACGGCACTTTGAACAGTGGACGTTACATTTCAGATGTGTTACGACCCGTGGCTCTACCATTCATTCAATCCCTGCGAGACCCTACATTTCAGCAGGATAATGCACGACCGCATGTTGCAGGTCCTTTAGGAGCCTTTGTGGATACAGAAAATGTTCGACTGCTGCCCTGGCCAGCACATTCTCCAGATCTCTTACCTAATGAAAAGATCTAGTAAATGGTGGCCGAGCATCTGGCTCGTCACAATACGCCAGTCACTAATCTTGATGAACTGTGGTATCGTGTTGAAGCTGCATGGGCAGCTGTACCTGTACACGCCATTCAAGCTCTGTTTGACTCAATGCCCAGGACTATCAAGGCCGTTATTACGGCCAGAGGTGGTTGCTCTGGGTACTGATTTCTCAGGATCTATGCACCCAAATTGCGTGAAAATGTAATCACATGTCAGGTCTAGTATAATATATTTGTCCAATGAACACCCGTTTATCACCTGCATTTCTTCTTGGTGTAGCAATTTTAATGGCCAGTAGTGTAACACGGAGTAGAAGGTCTGCAGTTCACCAGATGAGATTTGGGCACCTGAATCCAGTGACCCGTCATATGACGCGTGACAACTGTCCTCAGATTGATCTCTGCCTCTTGCATGTACTGGGAAAAGAGAACAATATGGGCGCATGAACACAAGTCGAGGTATTGAAAAAGTTCATATGGGTTCATGTGTCGTATCCTGTCAGTGGAGTGTACCAACATATATGGAGTATGCTGAAAACATTGAAAACTCTAGATGGTGGATACTGTTTGTCAACAGGAGACATGGGATCGTTCATGCTGTTAGCAAAAGTGTTTTCTTGTGTAAAATGTTTATATGGGACCAAATGCTCATCCTGACATTTCTGACATCGGCTTTCACAGGATAATGGTACAAGAATCGATTGCGTGCACGTTTACATTCTTGCATTCAGCATTTTGGCGGTTACACCGGTTATTAATGAACCAGAATTTCACGTTTGCAGTGGCTTATCTTGCGTTTACATTAACCTGTGTGCATGCAGTTTTGATAACTTAAATATGTTACCTAGACAAATGTATTCTCATAATATCGTTACTGTATCTTAACTATTTCTTTGTGCTGCGATTTTTTTTTTCCGGCAGTGTAGTTTGGTCTCCTCAGGGAAAGAAATCACTTAGTGTCCACTCACATGCTTCCTGCTGGCACAGTTTTCTTTGTCGAGTGGATAGAGTCCGAGATGCAGACATTTTAAAATTTACATAAATGTGTTTCATTTAGCTTTGTAGTCTCATTAAATTTTTGGAATGACAGCTGTTCCTTCAGTGACCGCACAGTTTTGATGGAAAGCCTATAAGTTGGATTTCGATTTAAAGCTGCTATCAAGTGACTTAGTTGCTGAAATATGTTTATTGGTACCGTGTTTCAGCAGCTGGACCACATTATTAGAGTTTCATGTTGAAACTGCAATTACGGGGTGTACAGTAATATATACAGTCAATAACGAAAATATTATTGTTCACGAATAATTCAAAATTATTGCTGTGTTAGATCAATCCCGAAGTTTCGATGACTGTAGAATATTTCTATTAATACAAGGCAATCCTCAGTAATCCAATAAGCAGAAAACTTCGCCTTGTTACAGGCAAGTTTGAGAACCATGGTATTAGGTACACATGTGACTTCTGTTTGCGTATATGACAGCGAATCTTCAACAGGGCTGTCAAAGAGAAACGAATGCACTTTGCAGACACCAGATGTGTCTCCATGCGGAGCGTGTTCGCTGTCTATGCCGCATAGCGCGCCTTATAAACAACGCGAGCTCACTAAGCCTTGTCCTTGGAAAAATCTCAGCAGACTGGCTGGCGCACCGAGATAACCTCCAGCGTTAGATAATGTAAATATACTTGTCCCACTCGGTTCTCAGCCCACAGTACAGTAATGTTCGTGCACGTTTCAAGTCTGTCTAAGCGACGCAAGGATATGGAAAATTTGTAACCGACGTCGCACACACTTCAGTAAATTGCTGTGATACATAACAAATACATTGCAGTATTCGTCTTAATTTCGCCGAAGATTGTTAGTGAAGCAGATTTTCTCGTAGTAATGAATTATATATAAACTACTGGCCATTACCATTGCAATAACGTGAAGAGGGCTTCTAGAAAACGTAAAATCGGCATGACGTGCTTGAATTTGCAAGTGGTCACTATTTCGCGGCAACCTCACCAAGCAGGTAGAAGTGTCATAGTCTACATTAAGTAGACGAGCTGATTGAGCTGCCCCCTACTGCTGTCGTTTTATGTAACACGCAATGTTATATCCGGCCTTCAAAATCCACAACCGAGAAACCGAGCGAGATGGCGTAGTGGTTAGTACACTGGACTCGCATTTGGGAGGACGATGGTTCAATCCCGCATCCGGCTATCCTGATTTAGGTTTTCCGTGATTTTCTTAAATCGCTTCAGGCAAATTCCGGCATGGTTCCTTTGAAACGGCACAGCCGGCTTCCTTCCCCGTTCTTCACTAATACGATGAGACCGCTGAGCTCGCTGTTTGGTCTCTTCCCCCCAAAATAACCCAATCACAAGCGAGAGTTTCTTATTCTCTCGCTTGTTATGAGAAAACTGTTAGTCCTACAGAAAAAATGAATAGAATTTCTTTGCAGAAAATTTAATACGCTTACATTTTTTACTGGGATGTGTTTTCGCTGGCAGTCACGGTTTTCGAGTTATTGAAGAAAAACGCACTAAAGTGACCAAATGCACCTCCAGCTCCTCCCCCCCCCCCCCCCCTTCCTCCGTCTCCCATCAACTTATGCCCTTCCGGTCATGATTTCTGTTACGTTGTTCGTGGCGCTCCTCTCTACCACTGTACAAAAATGTTCGTCTAGACGAACTATTCAGAATGTTCAATCCTTTTTGGTTTCTATCCATTAGGGTATTACGCCACCAGTGTTGTCGGCTATTTCGTTAACATTATTAATTTAAACATGCCCGTGAGGGTGAATAAAGAAAAACTTGTTTTTTAAACATCAATCTGAAGCTAATTACGTTGACAATTCTATCCTAACTTAACTCTTACAAGCATACCAATTTCGTATTCAGGAGAGCTGACCAATAAAAAAATGTAACTGTTTTTTGTTGTTAAAATTCACGAAATTGTCAGGTAAAACTTATAGTCATCTATTATACATTCTGTATGTGCTCAACTAAGCTGGTAGCGTAATAAAAGCCAGTCCATGAAAGCCAAAAATGGTCGAATATGGGAAATAATTCTTGCCGTCTCAAATTTTTGTAGAGTGAGAGGAAGGAGTGCCATGAAAACCATACTAGAAATCCTGACTGGTGGGAACTGATTGTGGGAGCGGAAGGGGGAGTGCGTTTGAATGTCACTGTCGTATGTTTTCCTTAATAACTTTATAACTGCGGGCTCTAGCGAAAGTGTACCCTGCGACAAAATTTATCTACATTAACTTGCCAACAAACAACGTACTGTTCATTATTTCTCTAGCGCTCATACACTGAGGTACAAAAAGTCATGGGATAGCAATATGCTCATGTACAGAAGGCGGTAGTATCGCATACAGAAGATACAAAAAGGCGGTGCATTGGCAATGCCGTCATTTGTAATCATTTGATACATGTGAAGAGGTTTCCGACGTGAGTATAGCCACACAACGGGAGTTAACGGTCTTTGAACGTGGAATGTTTTGAGATAGGCACATGAGACATCCCCTTTCGCTAATAGTTAGGGAATTCAATATTCTGTGATCCAAGAGCATGCCGAGAATACCAAATTTTACGCATTACTTCTCACCACGGACAACGCAGTGGTTGACAGCCTTCACTTAACATATGAGAGCAGCGGCGTTTGCATAGAGTCGTCAGTGCTAACAGACAAGCAACACTGCGTGGAATAACAGCAGAAATCAATGTGGGACGTACGACGGACGTATACTTTAGCAAAGTGCGGCGTTAAGGGGGGGGGGGGTGGTAAGGCAGCAGCAGACGATCGACGCGAGTGCCTTTGCTAATGGCGGCAACTCCTGAAACGCCTCTCCTGGCCTCGTGATCATATCGCTTGGACCCTGCACGACTGAAAAACCGTAGCCTCGTCAGATGCGTCTCGATTTCTTTTGGTGAGGGCTGATGTTTGGGTTCAATTACGGCGCAGACGAAACGAATCCATGGACATAAATTGCCAGCAAGGCATTGCGCAAGCTGATGGTGGCTCCATGATTGTGCGGGCAGTGTTTACATGGGATGAACCGGATCCTATTTTCAAAGTGAAGTTGCCATTGCCTGGAAATGGTTATGATCGACTAATTGTAGACCATCGGCGACCATTCAGTGACTGAATTTATACGAATGCGCCATGTCACGTGGCCACAATTGTTCGCGATTGGTTTGAAGAAGATTCTGAAGGATTCGAGCGAATGTTTTGGTCAGCCTCATCGCCCAACATGAATCCCATCGAGCATTTATGGGACATAATCGAGAGGTTAGTGAGACCTCAAGATACAGGTTGGTATAGAAAAAGTATCACATGGAAGGGTGGGTCTACAATTCTTGAATCATTTGTGCTATGAATGATCACATTTAATTGAAGTGCACATAATAGCACAGAAAAATAATCACCAAATACCTCTGAAAATAAGAGGTTGTTAAATGAAAATAAGCATTTTTAAATTTTGATCACAGTTTGACATGACTAGACTTTCAATTCCTGCTACCCAGAAGAATGAAGGCTAGTGACAAATAAGAAATAAATCATAATAAAACCACTCAAACAATAAGTAAGTAAAAGATAACTCTTGCACAATCTTCTTAAACATTCACAGTTATTAAGAATTGGTAATTTAGTATAAACACCCAAGAATGGCAACTCTGACAAACAGTGATTTATAATTAAAAATGGAAACTTAACGAGATGGCAATCAGAATGGAAATAACATTAAAATTTTCATCACCAGACCAAGTACACATGCAAATACTTGAACAGAAAAGGAACTACCTCAAAACGTAATTACAAAATCGCTCACATATAGGCCTCTAGGAAGAATATTTAGAAGTTAAAGCAAGTACATCAGAGCCTTAAGAAGAGAAAGGTGAAACTTAACTTAAAAAAGCCAAGCAGCCAAGGTGAACAGTTCTACTATAGCCATAGAGGACAAGTCTCAAGCACAGCCTGGAGACAGGTGCAGGCATCCTCATAGTTGTGCTGCTAGAGCTACCCTTCTGGGACTGGAGCGAAGTTTGAGTGGACATTATGTTTCAGATGTAGAAACACACCTACATTATTTCGTTAATGTCACATAGCTCGTTCTTGGGGTTGTGATTTTTTTCCTGTCAGCGGTTAACTGGCAGGGTGAACACGTTAGTACAAGGAGTTGCTTAGTTGAGACTCCACAACAAGAACTAGTAATATAAAATTCAAACTCCAAGTTTGGAAAAAAGCCAAAGCATAAAATGCAATAAAGAATTTTTCTGGCACTGTGGAGAAATATCTCATCTGGTAAACTGCGTATGGCATATTTTTCTCTGAAAGTAACTAGATATAACTTCACGAAGGTGAAATTAGTGTTAATTTCTATTGATTTAATTTAACAAGCCATGTTCAGCCATGCTTTGAGCATTGTACGCAGTTAATTATGATTCTGTATAATTCGTTCTTCAATTTCCCGCGTTCTGATAAGATTAAGCTTAAGTATTATGACAACAGTGAGACCACCTTGAAATGAATCACGCGAGTAATGTGAGTAGATGTACCACTGTGTAGTTGTTACAACTACACTGCTGTGTAGAACTTTAGGACGAGAGAGATAAAGTAAGATAAAATATTAAGTATTCGGTGGAAATGAATGAAAGTGCGAGAGAATGTTGCCACATTTCTCCCAGTCGGGCACAGAAAGTTGGGCGTCACGTGCCTCGGGGTCAGTGTGACCAAAGGAACAAATATGGCTGGCCCTGCAACAAGAGACAGATGAAGAAACAGGGGAAGTTAGTATGTGTCAATCAGCGAGAAATTACTGTGCAATATGGTGGTGTTCTTCATTACAACATGGCCCGGAGACAACATCTGGATGATCTAATAAGGGAAAGAATCAACGTGAAACTGGAAGAAGAACAAAGTGTGACGAGCGTATGTAGCCCACGTGTGTGATAACGCTCACAGCATTGTTTCACCTAAGTGGGGGCGTTCCGACCCACAAGTACTACTGCCCGAAGGAGAGGGTGTGGTCAACCACGGTCAACTACAGCATCGTGCAAGAAGGAACCGACGAGCCACAGCGGGAGCATTTGAAAACACACAACGGGACTATTTGACATATAGCCTAATGCTCCACAATAACACGGTGACTGCATAGTGGTGGCATCTTTGTTCGACGACTAACACTTTACGTTGCGTTCACACCGGCACATCGAAGACACCGTTTACTTTGGTGCCAAGAGAACAGGGAGGGGAGCAACGAGGAGTGGGATCGCGTGGTATTATCGGATGACAGGAGATTCAATCTCAGTAGTGATTTTGAGCATGCCCTTATATGGCGAAAGGTGGGAACACAATATTCACCGAGGAACACTGTCGAACATGATCGTTTTGTTGGTCCAGGTGCCAAGGTGTGGAGAGGCATAATGATGTATGGGTGCACTGATCTCCAAATCTTTGAACATGGTACACTCAACGATCGACGTCACACGCTGTACTCTTTCCCTACGTGCACCTTTTCAAGAGGGCATCCGCCTCCGACTTTATGTTTTACGGATGACAATGCGAGACTCCATGGAGACACGTGGAGGAGCTCTTGGAACAAGAGGATATGCGTCGAATGGACCGGTATGTCATCTTTCACAACTTAACTTCCATTGAGCACATGTGGGATGCCTTGAGCAAAAACACGTCCATAAGCACCAACGCCCATCCAACACTTGTCAACCTAGCAGGTGGGCGAATCGAATGCAGTCACAAGAATCATAGGAACAATCAGTTCCTGCTGTTACTGTTGTTGTAGTTGTAGCTGTTGGAACTGCGAGCTACGGTTGAATACTTATCGCCGATCGGGATTAGCCGAGCGGTCTAGGGGCGCTGCAGTCATGGACTGTGCGGCTGGTCCCGGCGGAGGTTCGAGTCCTCCCTCGGGCATGGGTGTGTGTGTTTGTCCTTAGGACAATTTAGGTTAAGTAGTGTGTAAGCTTAGCGACTGATGACCTTAGCAGTTAAGTCCCATAAGATTTCACACACACACACACACACACACACACACACACACACACACACAATACTTATCACCTTTTGACTTGTACGAGTCTCCAGTGCTCGTACTGCCTGTTCAAAGTCTTACAGTACCCTTACAGTCGATCTTCCTTCTTCAGAAACCATCCTTGGATAGGACCTCGGACACAGCCTGATTTAGTGTTTTGGACTTCGATGTTTCGGCGATACAGTTGTAAAATTCTGTCGGGATCCTCTCGCGGTGGCCACATGTATCTCGGCTTGGTTGTTATACGATCGACTCGGACATTTCCATTGTCCCATCAGAGTCACCAGTTAAAGTGAAGCCTTAAGTAGTGGTTTCTTGTTTTAATATACTACTGATGCAATCTTGTTCATGGCCTTGCTAAAGAGTGTTGTAACGTTTGCAATTAAGCTGCTACCTTAGCTGATCTTGTACGTAAGGTTACCGTAGAAGAAAAGTCCCCATCTTTACTGCAGTGCTTAGTGTGTTTGGTATTTTTTTTTAAATCTTACGAAGTGAATTTAGATTATCAAAACGTTATTAGAGTCACCACTCATTAAACTTCCACAGAATTTATTACTGTCTCGGAGTTACGTATTTTGATTTGTTTGAATATAGAAATCTCATTTTTTTAAATTTTTAGTAAATTATTTGAAAGTAATTGTAAAATACATTTTTTGTTCGTTAGAATTCTGTCCGGGTACACTTATACTTCATAGTAAAGAAAGAATCAAATCCGCGTGGTCTGAAGCCCCCCCCCCCCCCCTGTCGGAGGTTCGAGCCCTCCCTGGGGCATGGGTGTGTGTGTTGTCCACACTGTAAGTTAAGTTAGGTTAAGTAGTGTGTATCACTTGAGTTTTAAGGAAAATTAGCTTATTTACATGTAAGACACCCTCATTCGGTGTTGCGCCGGCCTATTTTCATTTGAATGTTATTTTGTTTTATGAAGTTTAGTAAGCTCCGCATTCCGCATTTGGGCCCAACTGAACGCCACACATCTACATCTACATGACTACTCTGCAATTCACATTTAAGTGCTTGGCAGAGGGTTCATCGAACCACAATCATACTATCTCTCTACCATTCCACTCCCGAACAGCGCGCGGGAAAAACGAACACCTAAACCTTTCTGTTCGAGCTCTGATTTCTCTTATTTTGATTATCATTCCTACCTATGTAGGCTGGGCTCAACAAAATATTTTCGCATTCGGAAGAGAAAGTTGGTGACTGAAATTTCGTAAATAGATCTCGCCGTGACGAAAAACGTCTTTGCTTTAATGACTCCCATCCAAACTCGCGTATCATATCTGACACACTCTCTCCCCTATTACGTGATAATACAAAACGAGCTGCCCTTTTTTGCACCCTTTCGATGTCCTCCGTCAGTCCCACCTGGTAAGGATCCCACACCGCGCAACAATATTCTAACAGAGGACGAACGAGTGTAGTGTAAGCTGTCTCTTTAGTGGACTTGTTGCTTCTAAGTGTCCGGCCAATGAAACGCAACCTTTGGCTCGCCTTCCCCACAATATTATCTATGTGGTCTTTCCAACTGAAGTTGTTCGTAATTTTAACACCCAGGTACTTAGTTGAATTGACACCCTTGAGAATTGTACTATTTATCGAGTAATCGAATTCCAACGGATTTCTTTTGGAACTCATGTGGATCACCTCACACTTTTCGTTATTTAGCGTCAACTGCCACCTGCCACACCATACAGCAATCTTTTCTAAATCGCTTTGCAACTGATACTGGTCTTCGGATGACCTTACTAGACGATAAATTACAGCATCATCTGCGAACAACGTAAGAGAGCTGCTCAGATTGTCACCCAGGTCATTTATATAGATCAGGAACAGCAGAGGTCCCAGGACGCTTCCCTGGGGAACACCTGATATCACTTCAGCTTTACTCGATGATTTGCGGTCTATTACTACGAACTGCGACCTTCCTGACAGGAAATCACAAATCCAGTCGCACAACTGAGACGATACCCCATAGGCCCGCAGCTTGATTATAAGTCGCTTGTGAGGAACGGTGTCAAAAGCTTTCCGGAAATCTAGAAATACGGAATCAACTTGACATCCCCTGTCGATAGCGGCCATTACTTCGTGCGAATAAAGAGCTAGCTGCGTTGCACAAGAACGATGTTTTCTGAAACCATGCTGATTACGTATCAATAGATCGTTCCCTTCGAGGTGATTCATAATGTTTGAATACAGTATATGCTCCAAAACCCTACTGCAAACCGACGTCAATGATATAGGTCTGTAGTTCGATGGATTACTCCTAATACCCTTCTGAAACACTGATGCGACCTGCACAATTTTCCAATCTGTAGGTACAGATCTATCGGTGAGCGAGCGGTTGTATATGATTGCTAAGTAGGGAGCTATTGTATCAGCGTAATCTGAAAGGAACCTAATTGGCACACAATCTGGACCGCAAGACTTGCCCGTATCAAGCGATTTGAGTTTTTTCGCAACCCCTAAGCTATCTACTTCTAAGAAACTCATGCTAGCAGCTGTTCGTGTTGCAGATTCTGGAATATTCCATTCGTCTTCCCTGGTGAAGGAATTTCGGAAAACTGCGTTCAATAACTCCACTTTAGCGGCACAGTCGTCGGTAACAGTACCATCGGCACTGCGCAGCGAAGGTATTGACTGCGTCTTGCCGCTTGTGTACTTTACATACGACCAGAATTTCTTCGGATTTTCTACCAAATTTCGAGACAATGTTTCGTTGTGGAGCCTATTAAAGGCATCTCGCATTGAGGTCCGTACCCAAATTTCGCGCGTCTGTAAATTTTAGCCAATCTTCGGGATTTTGCGTTCTTCTGAACTTCGCATGCTTTTTCCGTTGCCTCTGCAACAGCGTTCGGACCTGTTTCGTGTACCACGGGGGATCAGTTCCATCTCTTACCAATTTATGAGGTATGAATCTTTCAATTGCTGTTGCTACTATATCTTTGAATTTGAGCCACATCTCGTCTACATTTGCGTAGTCAGTTCGGAAGGAACGGAGATTGTCTCTTAGGAAGGCTTCTAGTGACACTTTATCGGCTTTTTAAAATAAAATTATTTTGCGTTTGTTTCTGGTGGATTTGGAAGAAACGGTATTGAGTCTAGCTACAACGACCTTGTGATCACTAATCCCTGTATCAGTCATGATGCTCTATATCAGCTCTGGATTGTTTGTGGCTAAGAGGTCAAGTGTGTTTTCGCAACCATTTACAATTCGCGTGGGTTCGTGGACTAACTGCTCGAAATAATTTTCGGAGAAAGCATTTAGGACAATCTCGGAAGATGTTTTCTGACTACCACCGGTTTTGAACAAGTATTTTTGCCAACATATCGAGGGAAGGTTGAAGTCCCTACCAAGTATAACCGTATGAGTGGGGTATTTATTTGTTACGAGACTCAAATTTTCTCTGAACTGTTCAGCAACTATATCATCGGAGTCTGGGGGTCGGTAGAAGGAGCCAATTATTAACTTAGTTCGGCTGTTAAGTATAACCTCCACCCATACATTTCGCACGGAGTATCTACTTCGACTTCACAACAAGATAAACCACTACTGACAGACACAAACACTCCACCACCAATTGTGCCTAATCTATCTTTCCTGAACACCGTCTGAGACTTCGTAAAAATTTCTGCAGAACATATTTCAGGCTTTAGCCAGCTTTCTGTACCTATAACGATTTCAGCTTCTGTGCTTTCTATTAGCGCTTGAAGCTCAGGGACTCTCCCAGCACAATTACAACAATTTACAACTACAATTCCGACTGTTCCTTGATCCAAGCACGTCCTGTATTTGCCATGCACCCTTTGAGGTTGCAGCCCACCCCGTACTTTCCCGAGGCCTTCTAACCTAAAAAACCGCCCAGTCCACGCCACACAGCCTCCGCTACCCGTGTAGCCGCCAGCTGAGTGTAGTGAACTCCTGACCTATTCAGCGGAACCCGAAACCCCACCACCCTATGGCGCAAGTCAAGGAATCTGCAGCCAATACGGTCGGAAAACCGTCTGGGCCTCTGATTCAGACCCTCCACCCGGTTCTGCACCAATGGTCCGCAGTCGGTTCTGTCAACGATGCTGCAGATGGTGAGCTCTGCCTTCATCTCGTAAGCAAGACCGGCAGCCTTCACCAAATCAGATAGCCGCTGGAATCCAGAGAGAATTTCCTTAGATCCAAAGCGACACACGTCATTAGTGCCGACATGTGCCACCACCTGCAGCTGGCTGCACCCTGTGCTCTTCATGGCATCCGGAACGACCCTTTCCACATCAGGAATGACTCCACGCGGAATGCACACGGAGTGCACACTGGATTTCTTTCCCTCCTTAGCCGCCATATCCCTAAGGGGCCCCATTACGCGCCCAACATTGGAGCTCCCAACTACCAATAAGCCCACCCTCTGTGATTGCCCGGAGCTTGAAGGCTGAGAATGATCTTCTGAAACAAGGCAGGCAGCTGCATCTGGCTCAGCCAGAGACAGTACCTGAAACCTGTTTGTCAGACGCACCGGGGAGGCTTTCTGATCAGCCTCTGGGGACGTCTTTCGCTGCCTGCCACGCCTTGGAACGACCTCCCAATCAACCACAGGCGAGGGATCAGCCCCACTGCGGGCAGCAACGGGGGCAACCACAGCGGCAGACCGATCTGGGGACAGACGGGACGAGGTTGACATCCCCGTGATACCCAAGTCCGGCTCCCCACAATGGTGCCCATTGGCAACAGCCTCAAGCTGCGCGACCGAAGTCAGCGCCGCTTGTAGCTATGAGCGAAAGGATGCCAACTCAGCCCTCGTTCGAACACAGCAATCACAATCCCTGTCCATTTTAATCGATGTTGAACAACAGTTACTGAAACACGAGTCAGTGCTTAGATAACGCAAGGGAAACACGCAAAGAATGTATTAACTAACCTGTACAAATGCCTAACGACTGCGCTACAATCTGCCTGAATTTTCGATTACAGTAACTGAAATTCGAAATTACACCTCCTATACGAAACTCACACGCAATTTAAGTAAGAATCTACGATGTAAACACTAAAGCGCGATGCTACAACTCTCAAATACTATAATACGCCCTAAATTTATGAATTAAACAATGCAAGTACCCAAAAACACGCAAAGAATTTAAGAATTAAACTATGTAACAAATAAGTAAGCTAGGGGTATATGACTTGCTGCTACAGCTGCTCATCCAACGGCGGCAGGGATCACACTGGCTGTAACCAACCGACACTGGCCGTTCAAAACAAAAACAGAAGACAGACGACTACGCGAATTTACACTATTCAGGTACTAAAGCGCGATGCAACAACTCTCAAATACTATAATACGCCCGAAATTTATGAATTAAACAATGCAAGTACCCAAAAACACGCAAAGAAATTAAGAATTAAACTATGTAACAAATAAGTAAGCTAGGGGTATACGACTTGCTGCTGCAGCTGCTTATCCAACGGCGGCAGGGAGCACACTAACGCTGTGTTATCCTCCGCCAGTGGCGTCATTGGATGTGGTATGGAGTGACGTGTGCTCAACACAATATTCTGCTGGTCGTGCTGTTCCGTAGAAAACCGTTACTATTCACTTGAGCTGCAATGGCTCTTCTAGACTTCCTCATCGAAGAAAAGAAACAATAACCTCACATAGTGGCACAGATGTTAGGACTTCCGGGCAATTTAGTTGCGTCTATGGGCGTGAAATTCTATTTTTGATGCATCCCGTATCGATATCGGACGCTTTTGTCGGGTTCTTCACTGAGCGTTGTGCTTACTTTACCACTTACGGCATTAGCCTTAGAGCTATCTCTTAAAGAGGAAAGAGCCGCTCCTCATTATATATTACACCATGCCCACACTGCTGTAAACGTTCCTAGTGTGTAACATAGCGATGACAACGGATATATTTTACTTCTGCCGTCTTACCTTCTTAGACTCTTACCCTACAATGATCGCACCCGAACCTGTGACCTCCGCTGCACACAGCTCTTAATCGCTGCACAATCTGTTGCACCCCTCATCAGGCGCTTGTGCCTGGATCGTCTCTAATGACTCCGATGTTGACGAGACGCTAAACCTCAACATTCGTTTTCGTGGCTGGCTGCCAGTGGCCTGTTTACTTCTGTGACCGCAGCAGTCTAGTATTCGGGTGGGACGCTCCTTAGCTATTGCGCCACTGGAGGGTTGCTACATTTTTGGCAAAGTTACTGCTGATCGTCAAATTTGCAACACCATGAAAAAGGTTTGCAACAAACGTTAAACTGACATCAAATGAACCATGTGTTTGCATCTGCAAGAGATTACCTTTCCACCATAAATGCACATAGTAGGTAGAACTAACGCAGCCCATTTTCTAGATTTATTTACAAATCACGGTTGGTTGGTTGGTTTGGGGAAGGAGACCAGACAGCGTGGTCATCGGTCTCATCGGATTAGGGAAGGACGGTGAAGGAAGTCGGCCGTGCCCTTTCAGAGGAACCATCCCGGCATTTGCCTGGAGTGATTTAGGGAAATCACGGAAAACCTAAATCAGGATGGCCGGACGCGGGATTGAACCGTCGTCCTCCCGAATGCGAGTCCAGTGTCTAACCACTGCGCCACCTCGCTCGGTTACAAATCACGTATGAATGTTGTTTGTTGACAAGAGAGTGACACACTTATATTTTAGTCATCTAGTACCGAGAATGAGAGCACTTACTGACTTACGACAAAATTCAAACATAATTTTAAACCTGTACGAAACATTTTCTTGCTGATAAACCCCACAAAACAATGAAAGGAAAAACCTGGTCGCTTACTATATTTTCCCTGTTCAGTGAAACTGCCAGGTGAAGCATGGCGTTTCAATTTACAGCTTCGTTACTGTTAACTGTATTCACCGCACGTTTTGTAGACAATATTTACATATGTCATTGAATGTATGGGCAAAATTATATCAGTGAACGACACATAGTTCAGAAGATATGACGTCAAATACTGAGATGCGTGAAAATCTGCGGCACCATGCATGACGTTTCGCTTATTACTTCATTACTGCTACCTCTATTCACAACACATTTCGCAAACAAAGGCCACGTATACCGCTGGATTTACCTGCAAAATTACGTCATTGTACACCAAATAATACAAGAGATATTACGTCATGGACGTCATAAGCATTAAGCTGCATGTAAATGAAGCTACAGGACGTAATTCGCCAGAAATGCAGGTGAAATATGTTTAAAGTATTAAATACGTAAAATATACATGAAATATGTTTGACATGTACGTACGTGTATGTACGTGGATAAAGTAAGTGGTGAAGAACTCAGCCTAAATCCCTGGAAAGATTTCAACCTTATTTGGTATATATTTAATTACGATCTGAAAAGAGATACTGTGGGGGTAAGAACCATTAGCCTCCTACTGTGGTGAGCGTGATAACGTGAAGAGATGGATGGACAGGCAGAGAGAGTGAAGGAGGAGGTGCACGCAGAAGGGAGAGAAGTGGACAGAAATGGGGGGGGGGGTGGACAGAGAGAGGGGAGGAGGTGTACAGAGAAACGAGGAGGAAGAGAAAGGCAAAGAGAGTTGAGAGGGAGATGAACAGAGACAGGAGGAGGATATAATGGACAGAGAAAGGGAAGAGGGGGAGATGAACAGAGAAGGGTGAGGGGAGGAGATGGACAGTGAGGGGTGAGAGGAGGAGATGGACGGTGAGAAGGTGGAGAAGGTGCTAGACAAAGAGATGGGGGGACGTGATGCAATTGGGAGGGGGGAGGAGATGGATAAAGGGAGAGGAGCAGATTAACAAAGAGGAGAGCAACACTTTCACAGCCGACCGGAGTGGCCGAGCGGTTAAAGGCGCTACAGTCTGGAACCGCACGACCGCTACGGTCGCAGGTTCGAATCCTGCCTCGGGCATGGATGTGTGTGATGTCCTTAGGTTAGTTAGGTTTAAGTAGTTCTAAGTTCTAGGGGACTTATGACCACAGCAGTTGAGTCCCATAGTGCTCAGAGCCAATTTGAACACTTTCACAGAGAGGGGAAATATAAAGATATGGGAAGAGAGAGGGACGGGGGGAGATGCGCAGACAGGGGTGAAAGACGAAGTGGACAGAGAGAAGGGGAAGGAGGAAACTAAGACACAACTGGAATAAATACAGAAACTGAAACAGGACCCACAGATGTTACACACAGGAAGCGAAATATGTACGGGTACAGAAAGAAAACAGCATTTTTCAGAAGGTGGCATGGTAGTACAAAAAATATTCTGTTGGCAATTCAAAAGGTGACACCAGGAAGAATATTAACTGTCGAAACTTTAGTTATTCTGCGTATCTCCTACAGTTAGAGGAATACCGCACCGCCGGGTACTTAGCTAGTACTTTAATAAGTGAGTTTCTATTGGAGAAAAGATAGAAACCGGTGATTATATATTCGGGAAAATTAAGTAAGGAAGTGAAAACACATAAACTTAAATTTTCGTTGTTTGCAGCTGCTAACATTCAGTTCCACTGAAAATGCTCCACAGAATTTCTCACCCCATTTTCTGCAACATATCATCGTCTCTTCAGCTCTATCTGACATTTTGCCAGGAGAAACCAAATCAGTTCTGCCCTTTACCAGCGTACTAATTCAGAGAGGCGTCAGCAGATTTCCTTGTAACGGAGCCATTGGTCCTGAATAGGTCGCGCGTACCTACCCCTCCCGCCCTTCCGACAGCAAGTGGCTAGCCGTGTCGCGTCTCCTGTGCGACACTGCCCGGTCAGAACACTGGCGGACAATTCCCACTCTAGCCAGAGATGTACAGGGCCTTAGCGGCCTGCCGACACGGCTGCAGAGGCCGTCACTATGCAGAGCTCTGCCATTCTCTCGCTGCCTGACAGTCTGATATATTTTGTTCTTTGTCTAGATGTTCTATAACAGGCGTATGCGATTTATATCCTTGTTGAGCCACACGTCTTGCATCATTAAAGGGCAATTTTTGGTGATTAACTTTATTTCTTCAAGGTATGTCCATCAGCTTACTGCAGGCGAGACTATGTACGAACTGAAGAATTAACTCTTCGTATGAGGGATACTAGCAACATATAATGGGTGTTTCACTGGAACGTTGTTGCATTAACACTGGCTGACGATCACTGGGAATGACAGGACAGCATGCCATCTGCAAAGTACTGTAAGTAATGAAGTCTATAACACAAAATAACCTGTAAGACCCAAGCTTCAAATAATGCACCGTCACGTGAGCAATATACTCATGCACTGCAAATATACAGCTCAAAAATAACTTTTACAGAAACAGAAGCAGGACCCAGAGTTTTGTCACGTAGGAAGCGAAATATGTACGGGTACAGAAATAAAACAGCATTTTTCAGAAGGTGGCTGAGTAGTACAAAAAATAATAACGGCCTTGATACGCCTGGGCATTGAGTCAAACAGAGCTTGGAAGGAGTGTACAGGGACAGCTGCCCATGCAGCTTCAACACGATACCACAGTTCATCAAGAGTAGGTACTGGCGTATTGTGACGAGCCAGTTGCTCGGCCACCATTGATCAGACGTTTTAATCTGGAGAATGTGGTGGGCAGGGCAGCAGTCGAACATTTTCTGTTTCCAGAAAGGACCTGCAACATGCGGTCGTGCATTATCCTGCTGAAATGTAGGGTTTCGCTGGGATCGAACTGTAGGTGTCGCGCCACCGGCTCCAACCTTGTGTGAATGCTCTGAAAAACTAATCATTTGCATATCACAGCATCTTCTTCCTGTCGGTTAAATTTCGCGTCTGTAGGACGTCATCTTCGTGGTGTAGAAATTTTAATGGCCAGTAGTGTATCTAACGAATATACGCTCTACAATATACAGCATATCAAACGTACTAGAATGTACCTGATCGTACCGATTACAAGAGTAATCTGTCCAACTTATCAGCAAAAGTTTACATGCTACGTCACATGGTAAAATAACTGTTTATTTATATCAATTGTGTCTGTTTTTTTGGAAGCGCCACAAAAAAAAGAAAGAAGGAACGTTTTTCAGAAAGTGGCTGAGAGGCACAGACAGCACTCATACACATTTATATGCGCCACGAAAGCTAATATGATCATTCAGTGGGGAGCACTCTTTGCCCGACGTCGCGTGACGAGCAAAAAAGAAGACGAAGGGTTACGGGGCGTTGTTTTGATAGTGTGCCGTAAATGGGAATTTGGAATTTTTGGGCCAGCGTTATTGGGTGGTACTCCACGCCGTTGTGTTTAACGACTGTAGCTATGCTTGCTCAAAAAAGAAAAGAAGTAGATGGTGTAGAAGGTTAACGCAACCGCCTAGCAAACAGGAGACCCGGTTTCGAATTCCGGCCTTGGTACTAATTTTCATTTACCGTCAGTGAATTGCTTCATTGTCCGAATGCGACAGAGACCGGACTTTCCTCCCTTCTGAAAATAGTTACTTAGTAGAACCCACGTTGTTCATATAGCCGGTGAGGCAACTGCCAGCAAGTTGCGACTGGTAAATTGTCACATTCGAATGAAGAATACATTTCTAAGCTTGTTGAGAATTCCGTTCTTGGGAATTCTTGATAAGAACATGTGGGGATTCGGATGAAAAAAATATTATAAAAAGTCATATAAATATGTAATCTATATAGTCGATAGAGTCCGTATCCACGGCATTGCTGCAGGCCGGTCTATGTCAGGTCGCGATTTTGGCGCCGTGACGTGACATGGGCAGTCTTTTGCTAAGAGCTGCCCTGCACAAAGGGCCGCTCCACCGATTTCAAGCACAGCAGTCAACTCCTAGCATTTTCACTACACACCTTCTCTATCGCCTTGGACATTCATATGACCAATGTACGTGACACAACGCTTTAATGTTGCCTATGTCGACCAGACGTGCTTTTGCCTTACGAGAATGTGTGCTCCCCCAATCAAGTTTTGAAGTTCCCCCTCTTCTGCCCTAAATACTGTTAACTGGGGTCGTTGAACTTAATACTACACACGTCTGAATGCCGCAACCTATATTCACTACTGAGAGGTGGAGGAAGGAGAACAGGTTTCCATGTCTTATTATGGCCCTCTCATTAAAATTTAGAACAGCTTGGCGGAACGGATAATTACGACGTCAACAAGTATGTGACGTTAGGCGGCGTTAAGGGGATTCTCCCAAGAATCATTTCCCTAATTACTCTTTAATTTGAAACTTGTCTAATTTCAGCACATACGTAACTGTTAATATTGCGCTAACATTCTTGATCTAGTCACGCAGGATTGCACGAGTGATGGGAATGTTTTTGTTGTTGTGCTCCTCAGTCTGAAGAATGGCTTGGTGCAGCTCTCAATGCTACTCCATCCTGTGTGATTCTCTTCATCTCCGAAAAACTACTGCAACCTACATCTTTCTCAATCTGCTTACTGTAATCGTCTCTTTGCCTCCTTCTACTATTTTTACCACCCACACTTCCCTCCAATACAATCTTTGGCGTCTCTGGCAGAATTACAATGTCATCGGCAAATGACAAAGTTTTTATTTCTTTTCCCAGAACTTTAATTCCTTTACTGCTTGTTCAATGTTACGTACTGAATAACATCGAGAATAGGCTGCTGCCTCTATTTCATACCTAACGACCCTTATAATTGGCGTCTGGTTTCTGTACAAGTTGTAAATAGCCTTTCGCTCCAAATATTTTACCCCTACTACCTACATAATTCAAAGATAGTATTCCACTCAACATTGTCAAAAACTTTCTCTAAGTCTACAAAACCAATAACCGTATGTTTAAATTACGCTCTGAGAAAAATTCTACCAGTTGGCTTCCTGTTTCGTTCCTTTCCCCCATTCTATATTCTCCTACTGTTTTTCTTTCTCTTCCTTTCACCATAAAAATTAAAATTTCATTTCCCTTAACTATCGGAATAATTTGTTTTTTATTTCATCATATATTTCTTCAATATCTTCATTATCTGCGGATGGGGTTATGAATCATCAAAGGAATATCTATTGAGAGAAAAAAATTTTTCAGTCCACGAATGGAGAGTATTTATTGTATTAATACATGGAACAAAATGGCTCTGAGCACTATGGGACTTAACATCTGAGGCCATCAGTCCCCTAGAACTTAGAACTACTTAAACCTAACTAGCCTTAGGACACCACACACATCCATGCCTGAGGCAGGATTCGAACCTGCGACCGTAGCGGTCGCGCGGTTCCAGACTGATGCGCCTAGAACCGCTCGGCCTCACTGGCCGGCTACATGGAACAAAAAAGGAAAAAAAGGCACAATGTTATACAATTAAACTCTGTCTTGTGACTTGAATTAAACACTCGCACAGGTCCCTTAACGTGTATCACAAAGGGTTTACGGAAGACATTGACTCCATTGGGAGTCACATTCTCAAGATGGCACCATCACACTGCGTGGGACAAAATTCATTTAATCCGCATGCACGCATGCACAGGGAGCGAGCAACGTCTGCTTCTACAGACATATTTCACGGTAATACTCATACAATAAACAGAGAGAGTAGGGAACCACCATCAGTACTACGACTCTAGGCTGCAAGAATTCCGTTAAATTCGGGAAAGTCTAGAACCAAAGGAAATTTCCAAGAGTACCAGTATTCGTCAGGTGCGAGATCTTGCAGTCTGTGAAATGCCCAGCCAATACCACTTGAGAAACATTGGTGATTTGTTGAAAAAAGGCTGTGGCATCACACACAAAGACTACACACACGAAAGAACGCTAATTCGAAATAGGCTTCAATATACGGGACAAAAAAGATTACAATATTAAATGAGTAAACAAATGCCAGTTGAGAACCTCACACATCGAATAAAACTCACACCTGTCGATTGTTCTGAACAAAACGTGCCGTATCAGATTACACTCATCGCGTGAAATTCAACAAAACGAGCTACAACGAGATATTGAGTATTACATTCCTAAGAAAAATATAGCTCAAAGACTTATAGATTAAATACTTGTAGATTAAATACTCATTCTGATACCGATACCATCCTATCTTAGTCATATTGCCTGCAAGAGCGCGTCTCCGTATTTACTTCTTCACAACGGAACTACCCTTCATCTTTGACAATTAACACTGCTACCTACTATTTGCTATCTCCTTCCTCCAAGTTAAGTCGGAAAGATGAAACTCCACATTACCTAGTCCTGGTTGCTCGCGGTCACTATTAAATTATAGTAATTCATCCACTGATTCATTGCAAAGGAGGGTAGTGACAGGTCTCACACAAATGCAGGAAATAAACAGGTAGACTCATCCCTTTTCCAGAGACTGACCAGACAGTTTGGCTGAAAGATACGTTGTGTGATCTCGATATTCTAATACCCTTGTTCTTGATACATGTTTAAAATTAATGAAACAAATCTAGCTTGCCCCTTTATTATCACAGACTTTATGGCGGAACCTGAATTTTAGCTCTTTGTTCGTTCGAAAGCTTCTTTTTACACTTGCTTTATAAAAGCATCTCTCGATTTTGTCGAATGACTTTGACGCGTTGCTCTTGATAACGACATAATCAGTTAGATTCTCGCACATTTGATTTTAGATTTGTCATAACGCCGATATGGTGTGTAGTAGAGGGTGTTGGTCAGATAGTTAATATTTTTTACACAGATCTGAGGGCGCTTTAGATGAACCAGAGCAAGTCATTTAATAAAAAAAAATGTAAGCAGTGGAAAACTGCTTAATTCCTTCGAAGACAGTATGCAATTTTTGCAAATTCTTTTAGCTCTTACAAACGAATTTTTAATAAATGCATATATGTGTTTCTTGTTTCAGTGAAAAGTGCAATTTGAGTAGTGTTAATGATTGATATTCTTCCTGACAGTGAAGTTAAGAGCAAGACAGACTCTGAGTCACAAAAACAATGCGAAATCTTAACAACTCCCTCGCTTTACAGTGGTACAGCTTTCTTAACAGTACTAATATACGCCTTCAAAGAATACGTATGCCGCACTCCATCCAAGATTTAGAGATGTGTGCTCATTTGCATTGCAAACATTTGAAACCAATATTGAAGAGGAAATTTTGCGACAAGTCTATAATACAGACAAATGTCATCACAAATATAGGACATCCCTTAAAACCTTAGTCACTTTATTCAATAGTTATTTCCCACTAAGAAAAGAGGAAGCACACATACAGCATTAATTAACAACCGATTTGGATAAGTAATAGTATTAGAATATGACGTAGGAGGAAAGAAGAGCTATTTAGGGACAGTTATATCACACGCTGCTACTGAACACAAGCAAAGATGAAGAGGAGGCAGTTGTTATGTTATTAATGGGTAAAGACTCCCATCAACATGATGAAATTTCAGGTAGGATTATGAAGATGTTTCTGTTACTTACGTTGAAAAATCTGCGCTATTACGGTCCAGTGCTGACTGCTTGTGATGATGAAGCAGGAAAAGAGTGTATGAAGCATATATTTATGTATATGTATACATCTGGTCTAAGGCACCACTCACACACCAACAAGTTTCACCACATGGAGGTATGTAGGGGTGAGCAAGACATTTCCTATCTGTTAAAAATCACAGTGACTGAGAAGTCACCGATATCACAATAAAAATTTTACATTATCTGACTGCGATTTCAGTTACAAGTAGGAGTCGCAAATAGCATTTAACATTCAACGCTATGCGCCATCTGTTGGTCGAATTTCGTACTTCTTCTTTCTGTGAACCTTGCCTCGTGCCACCGACTCTGGCTGCGATTTCACTGTCAAGTCGCAAGTAGCAACTAAATGTGCAGTCAATGTTCAACGCTGTGTGCCATTTGATGGCCCATGTTCGTACTTCGTTCCAAAAACCTTCTGCCTCACCATATTGATGTATTACATACTTATGGTCGAACCAAGAAGCTAATTTGCTCTGAGAAAAATTTTATACTCGGTTGGGAATTTGTGCAACCAACGAATGTGAATGCCGAATAAAGGTTATGCTAATAGACGGACCTATAGTATAGCCTGGAATTTTCGTGGCGTATTGAAACACACTTGTCATCATAAAAGCTAAAATAGCTGGGTAATTTCAGAAAACGTAATGGATGAGGCTCTGATGAGTATATCGATGTATATTACACACATATATCGTACATAAACAACTAAAATGCAATCAGGTGTCTGCTATATAACTTTTACCGAAAGCTTAACAACTGTATTCACAAGACGGATATTTCTTTCCGACAGTACAATGCACAGTTAAACTTTTGTCTATGTTTTCAAACATTGCACTAATGCTCTTCCATTGTCAACTTTTTAACTGTAAGATCAGTACTTCCGTTGTCATTTGTACTTCATCAACCTTAAAATATACAACCTCCTAACCTTATCTAGACCATGAAAAAATATAGACATTGAGTAAGGCTATAGGTCAGCCTGTCATCACAACCAACATTTCAAGACGGGAAGGATGGACGGATCAATATCACTCTCTAGCAAGTCTTTATCTCTAAATACACAGCAGAAAATGTTGGAGATGTCTTAAACGAAGTGATAATGGAATTTCCATCGCTCATTCACAGTGTAGTTCACATTTATTTATCATACCTTTCAAATCACATAAAGACTTCATTGGCCACTGTCCCTATAGTCATTTTGTGCACTTATGTTACGAACTGTGGCTATTTTAAGCTGCGTGTTCTTCAAGAACCATCTTGAATTTTTATTACTATCTCTTCTAGATGTGGAGGGTACATAAAGCACGCATTAATCGAAATGAGAACTGCGCCTGGAAAATCATGAGGATTATTAAACTTTTATACTGTTACTAATTACTAGTAATATAATTCACACTATAAATCGACTAATATTTCTGGTAAATAAAACAGTTGAGTGACTTCTCAGTCACTGTGATTTTTAACAGATAGGAAATGTCTTCCTCACCCCTACATACCTCCATGTAGTGAAACTTGTTGGTGGGTGAGTGGTGCCTTAGACCAGATGTATACATATACATAAATATATGCTTCATACACTCTTTTCCTGCTTCATGATCACAAGCAGTCATCACTGGAACGTAATAGCGCAGATTTTTCAACGTAAGTAACGGAAACATCTTCATAATCCTACCTGAAATTTCATCATGTTGATGGGAGTCTTTACCCATTAATAACATAACAACGGCCTCCTCTTCATCTTTGCTTGTGTTCAGTAGCAGCATGTGATATAACTGTCCCTAAATAGCTCTTCTTTCCTCCTACGTCATATTCTAATACTATTACTTATCCAAATCGGTTGTTGATTAACGCTGTATGTGTGCTTCCTCTTTTCTTAATGGGAAATAACTATTGAATAAAGTGACTAAGGTTTTAAGGGATGTCCTATATTTGTGATGCCATTTGTCTGTATTATAGACTTGTCGCAAAATTTCCTCTTCGATATTGGTTTCAAATGTTTGCAATGCAAATGAGCACACATCTCTAAATCTTGGAAGGAGTTGAGGGGAGGAGGTTACACACTCTGCATAATGTTCATTCACAAACATAGAAACTAACCTTATTTCTAACAAAGACGGTATAAACACACTGTGGCAACTTTTCCAGTTCTTTTATCAACGATATTTTGAATTATCGCTATATCGACTGACTGGCAATGTCGTTCAGATGCCTGTGAACGTAAAAACGTGCATAAAGTCCCTATTCCAAACATGAACTCTTATGGTACTATGTGGTAATTTGTATTATGATTCTCAACATCACACTATCAATATTTTCGCACTTGTTCCATTAACACAGAATTGAAGCCAAAGGAAGAACATAAGTAAAATATACTTGCTACTGACTGTTTTTTGATACCAAATTTTGTCTTTGGGCAAGCTTACCTTTCATATATCATGTAACAGCTGAGGAAGAAACCTTGTAAATATTAATAAAACCATTTCACGTAACTTTTTGTCAGTTGGGTTATTGAATCAAACATTAGGTCCTGACAAATAATAGCATAAACATGCGACAAAATATTTCCTGATTGTGTTTACGCAGTTCATTTCATACTTGCGACTAACGACAGTGTAACATTTATACTCCGTTCATCATAAGAATAAACGTGGTGTAAACAAACACAAACGTGATGATTGGTCAGGAGCCGTAGCACACGCACAATGGTATCGTTGTTCTCTTGGAAGTAGGTCCTTCTTACTTACTACATATATTATTACTAAGTTATGTTAAATGAAATTTTGAGATACTCTAATGTATTAACACCCAACAACGTTTTTCTTATTCACGTTTTAACTACGCAGTTTTTATTTCGAAAATCGTGTAGAGTAGCGCACTGTAGTGCACTGTAGTGCTCTGATTGTAGTACTGTTAATGTGCAACATGAAAATGGCTGAGGCTGCTTCCTGCTCCGTAATGAAACCACGCGTATGGAACACGGTTAAAAAGTGACGAGAAATAGATTGTTATTAATGTTATTCATAAATTTACAGAGATAGTCGGCTTTGAAGTTTGCTAGGGACTGTATTAGATTCGGTTGAGACATATATCCACAAAATGGATAGCGGAATCGGTAGCGTAATTGTCTGACAATCTATAACAGAACGTGGTTCGCTGATTAAAATCTCCTGTTCGTTATTGTTTTTCTCGTTCAATTTGAAATACCTACATCTCGTAATTCTAAAATTCGTCAGCGTTTTTTTATGAGTAGTGCACGCCCCCTTGTCTCTAATTACATACTGCACGCGAAATTCCTGTTTTCATTTCAAACATAAATTTTTAACTATCGATATTTTATAAAAGACTGTTAATGAAGGCTGCTTAAATTAAGGAAACATAATAATTTAAGTTTTTAAGGCAAAAATGAAGAACCAAATACTCTTTACTGGGACTATGTCCGTCGTTTTATACCACAGATGTAGATAAGTGTCGCAGAAACATCAAAAACATTCATTTTCACAGCGTCGAGCACATACAAATGCTGAATTTTCGCATTTGCCACTGTATCTTTACAATATTAAACCAATGGTCTGGAGCGAAGTTAGGGATTTGGGTCGAGAAGTAACAAGACTGTTAAGCTGCCAGACGTAATGGAACTAACGCACGCAGGTTTCTCACGTATCTCTGCCGAACGCTGGCTGGATATAGAACGGTTTGTCATAAAAGAAGAGGAGCAAATACGGCGCCTGGTTAATTCGTGGATTCTGTTGTTCATAGGCTCGTTATCAATGAAGCAGGTGACACTTCCAGAACTGAAATGTTTTTCTCCGATTCGGATAAGGAATGAGCTAAGAGATTATCAGACGACTGACTGTAATTAATACTTTCAGTGGCTTCAGTACTCAGCAGTACGGTGAAATCCCAGCAGCATGCTTTTGCATCACACACATCTCATTCTGAAAAATTACTTTGTGTTTAGGTTAGAAATTTTCATCACTCTTCTTCGTAATTAGAATATTACGTCAGGTGAGAGCGAGAGCTTCCTTAGAAGCGGGCGGTAGTGCTGGAGTTTGGCCTATCGTTATTTCGTTCTCTTTAAAAATGAAATGACATCCGGAGCTATATTGTTTCTTTGCTCGTCTCTTTTTACGTCTCAAGTGAAACTGCTCACATCATTACAGGTTAGTTGGACCACCTGCTAGTCAGTGCTGTCCCAAGTTTAATGCGCCGGTAGAGCTGTTGTCCCGCATTATCGCTCGGTCTATGAGCGTGTAACAGAGCGTAAAATGTATCCTCATGATCGTACTTGGCTGTATGGGCACAGCTTGGTTCCCGCTCCACGTCAAACGAAATCCAATGAAACTTCCTGGCAGATTAAAACTGTGTGCCGGACCGAGACTCGAACTAGGGACCTTTGCCAAATGGTTCAGATTAGATTAGATTAGATTAGATTAGATTAATACTAGTTCCATGGATCATGAATACGATATTTCGTAATGATGTGGAATGAGTCGAATTTTCCAATACATGACATAATTAGGTTAATTTAACAACATACTTAAGTTAATATAACAACTTTATTTTTTTGTGTTTTTTGTTTTTCTTTATTTTTTATTTTTGTTTTTTAAATATTTTTTTCTTTTTTTTCTTAATTTATATCTAAAAATTCCTCTATGGAGTAGAAGGAGTTGTCATTCAGAAATTCTTTTAATTTCTTCTTAAATACTTGTTGGTTATCTGTCAGACTTTTGATACTATTTGGTAAGTGACCAAAGACTTTAGTGCCAGTATAATTCACCCCTTTCTGTGCCAAAGTTAGATTTAATCTTGAATAGTGAAGATCATCCTTTCTCCTAGTATTGTAGTTATGCACACTGCTATTACTTTTGAATTGGGTTTGGTTGTTAATAACAAATTTCATAAGAGAGTATATATACTGAGAAGCTACTGTGAATATCCCTAGATCCTTAAATAAATGTCTGCAGGATGATCTTGGGTGGACTCCAGCTATTATTCTGATTACACGCTTTTGTGCAATAAATACTTTATTCCTCAGTGATGAATTACCCCAAAATATGATGCCATATGAAAGCAATGAGTGAAAATAGGCGTAGTAAGCTAATTTACTAAGATGTTTATCACCAAAATTTGCAATGACCCAAATGGTTCAAATGGCTCTGAGCACTATGGGACTCAACTGCTGAGGTCATTAGTCCCCTAGAACTTAGAACTAGTTAAACCTAACGAACCTAAGGACATCACAAACATCCATGCCCGAGGCAGGATTCGAACCTGCGACCGTAGCGGTCTTGCGGTTCCAGACTGCGGACCTTTGCCTTTCGCGGGCAAGTGCTCTACCAACTCAGCTACCCAGGCACGACTCACGCCCCGTCCTCACAGCTTTACTTCTGCCAGTACCTCGTCTCCTACCTTCCAAACTTTACAGAAGCTCTCCTGCGAACACTGCAAGACCAGCACTCCTGAAATGAGATTCAATCAAACGCGGAAGAATACATGGCATAATGTTTACATCAGATTTATTACTATGATGTACAGAGTATACCAGTGGTAAAATGCAGAAATCGCATAAAGCCCAGAAATAGCAGGAGTCACAGAAATCTCGTAAATCGCAGAAGAAGTAAAAATCGCAGAAATGGCGGAAGTAGCATTAGTGGAGTTCAGGGGGATACAAGTTGTGAATTCGACAACTACGATTCTCGACTGCGAGAGATCGCAGTTAAAGAGCCGCAGTTACCGAAAAATAGCATTCACAGAAATCTCTGATATCGGAAAAACGCAGTTTAGCCCATCCCTAGAAGTATGTATACAAAGATGGTGATGTCGTAACCAGTGTCAAAGACTTCCACTCTCAGAGATATTTCGATACATACATAGGTGTGACAACAGGAAGTTACAAATTATTTGTGTTCCAATACTTACTATTTATATTAAAAGAGAACTTATTAAAGTGAAGATAAACAAATAAAGCAGCCAGTTTTTTATAAAGTGTTGTGGTAAACACTGGAACCAGAGAAAGTGATAAGGGATAGGTGTACATATATAAATGTTACAGGTGTGGGCATATTATGTAAACATTATGGCATACATCAGAAGCAAAGTAAATGATTTGGGATGGACGTACACAAATAAATACGACAACAGTGGACAATACATTTATTTATTTATTTATTTTGGACATAGATAGCTGGAGATATTTTATGACAAACGGAGCTGTTACATATTATTCACCATTTCATGTTAGGTTAATGTGTGCATCTTGTTATTGTTAAAGGGAATAGTGTTTATTTTAAATTGAAAAGCACATGAATGATATTTTGAAGAAGAGCTGCATGGGCTAGCTTGGTCTGTCCATTGAGGAAATTTTGTGGTGATTTGCTTTTATGTACGTATATTTCAATATCTCCAAGCAAATTCATAAAGCTATCTTTCTCAGCTTGGTGCTTCACGTGTATGTGGTCTTCAGTGCTCTTTATTCCATGATTGTTCGTAGTTGTGTGCTTGACAAATGTGGATTTAGATACGGTATTTAAACGTATAGCATCCATATGCTCCTTGAACTGAGCCTCAATGCTTCTCCCAGTTTGTTCAATGTAGTAGGAGAAGTTAGTCTGACAACTGAGTTTGTACATGCATGAATTTTTGTATGGGGGTTATTTTTTTAAATTGTGTATTGCTGTCTGCTGAAGTTGTTTGTGTGGAAGCTTACCTTAGTGTTTGTGTTTTATCCTCTAAGAAAGATAGTTCAACATATTTTCTGCTCTTTTCTACTGTGTCATTTGTTAACAGTGGTTGTCTGGTGGGAAGGTTTTTGTCTGATGGTTTTTGGCCTTTGTGTGACAGTTTGTCTATCATGTGAGGTCTGTACCCATTGTTTGAGGGTATGGTTTTAGTGATATTGATTTCTATTTCTTTTTTAATTGGCTTAAGTGGAAATTTATATAGGGGATTCAATGTGGGCTTAAAATATGCTGTCTTATGGTGATCTGAATGGCAAGATGAGTTGTTGACATGTATATCAGTGCATGTTGATTTTCTATAAATCTCAGAATGCTGTGTATGGCTTTCGTTGGTGATTTTTGTGTCTATGAAGTTGTTGCTGTTGTTTGTCTCATATTCAATGGCGAATTTAATATTTTTGTTCATGCTGCTCAGATTTGTTGCTGATGTGTCTGTTTCCTTATTGGTGCCTTCAAAAACTGTCATCAACATATCTTTTGTACTAGTAGATTTTGGTGTTAATGTGATTGCTAGCTTCAAAAAATGTCTGCTATAAGTAATTTATATAAATATCCGCTACCATCCCAGATATGCTGCCACCCATTGCCAACTCATCTTTCTGTTTGTGTATTTTGTTATTAAAACTGAAGTAACTGTATCACAGTACCAAGGTGAGTAACTTAATGAACTCACAGTTCTCTACCATGTTTCTTTTCTTATGTTTGAGTAGAATGTTTCTGATTATGTTTATTGTGTGCTCTGTAGGTATGTTAATATAAAGGTTTACTACGTCAAGTGATGCAAATCTGGCTGTCAGTGGAATGTTATCGTCTTTAATTTTGCCAATGAGTTCAGATGTGTTGTTAATGGAGAATTTATTGTCAAAAGTAAAGTAGAGCAAGTAGTTTGTTTTATAACCTGTATGAAGGGCTGTTCCTAGAGATAACAACTGACCTGATAGGACAACTTTCTTTATAGGTTGCGACGGAGGCGAGGTATAGTGGGGTTCATGGAAATGCAGTCACGCACATCCCATTCAGTTAGAAGGAGCTTAAAATTCTTCTTTTCTTCAATTTGGCCTGATTCAGAAGTAGAATCAAATTCTAATTCTGTTATATTTTTATTATTAAAGAATTCAGTGGTTTTGTCAATGTAGCCATTTTCATACATTTTCGAAGTATTTATTTCGGATAACGAAGCAGAATTTGATGTACGTGTTGCCTTCTGCTTCAGGAACATATGACCGTGGCTTTCGGGCTCTTTTTAATCGCCTGTAAAACGACGTGGAAATATGGCTGGAACTAGCTTAGACGTAATGAATTAGGTTATTAGTACCCCCGTATTTAACGAAGCTTTTTAGGAGAAAAACTGAACTTTTGCTTTCATAATCGATGCCGCATGAAAATTTAAAGCTTGAGTTTTTACTTCAGTGACATATTAGACGGACAAAAGCTGGAAGAACTTTTTCATTGTCATCACTGGTTTTAGACTCGAAAATGTGTGGAGATAAAAAAGTTTCCTCTCTTCACCAGTCTTTTACAGATTTTTTTCAGTTCTGCTTAGCTTGGCATCTGTATACGTAGCGTGACTTTTAATGCTTGGAGTTCCAGCATCTTTACAACCAACGTCACACTTTCACTTTAATTAAAGAAGCTTTGGCATGTCGTATCCTAAACCCACTCCCTGATGTTAGCTGCTGCTTGCGGGAAAAAAAGCTATTTCTCTGTCTGCAATTTTTCACGAAATAGCTCGAATTATAAAATGCCTCATTCATTATTAACTCGTTAGAGACCCCTTATTTCAAACAGGAACCTAACTACTCTCTCCTTATTAAACATGGTGATCGTAAAAGTCCGTAATTACTCCTGCCGTGAACCACAGACCTTTGCTGCGGTGGGGGTGGCTCGCATGCTTCAACGATACAGATAGCCGTACCATACATGCAACGACAGCTGACAGGCCAGACCAACGTGTGGTTCCTGGAGAGGGACAACAGACTTTTCAGAAATTGTAGACGTAATAGTCTGGATGACTGACTGAATTTGTCTATACAGGTACTGAGAATGGCTGAAAGCAAGGGGAAACTACAGTCGTTATTTCTCCTAAGGGTATGTAGCCATACTATATGGTTAAATAATGACAGCATAAGTAGATTATAAAATTTAAAAAGTGGAAATGGATAGATTGAAGACAGATATAGGGGGAATTGTGAAGTTTGATAGGAGGAGGATCAGTAATTCTGGACATGTAAGTACAGGGTCATAAATATAAAACCAAATAGAGGTAATGAATGAGTAGGTCTAATAACGAATAAGAAAGTAATAATGCAGGTAAGATACGATCAACAGCATAGTGAATGCATAATCAAAGCCATGGTACATACGAAGCCAACACCCACTATAGCATTGCAAGTTTACACAGCAACTGGTCTGCTAATTATGAAGAAATTGAAAGAATGTATGATGCGATACAATATGTTACTAAGATAAATAAGGGAGAGAAAATGTAATTGTGAGGAGAGACTCGTGTTCCGTACTAGGAGAATGAAGAAAAGGATAAGTAGTAGCAGAGTATGGACTAAGTGGGAATGAAAAAGGAAGCCGCCTGGTAGAATTTTGCACTTGGTTTAAGAAGCATAAAGAAGGCTGTATACGTATAAGGGACCTGGAGCCACTCGCATGTTTCAGATTAATTATATAATCATGAAAGAGAGATTTCAGAATCAGTTTTCAAACTGTAAGACTTTTCAGGGACAGACGTGGACTCCACGAATACAGTTTGTGGTTATGAACTGTAGATTAAAACTTCAGAATTTGTAAAAAAAGAAAAAAGAAAAAATATCAAAAGCGACCTGGATAAGCTGAAAGAACCAGAGATTGTTGAAAGTTTAAGTGTGCGTATTAAGCAACGACTGACTGAAACAAACGAAAGGAATACAGTAGAAGGCCAGTGTGTAGCTTTAAGAGATTAAATAATGAACGCATCAGAAAATCGAATAGATAAAAAGAAAAGGCCATTGCAAATAATTTGATATCAAGGAGGTATTAAATTTGTTTGATGAAAGGATAACATATAAAAATAACAGCCAATGAAGCAGGCAAAACTCTTAAAAAAGAGACTGACAGGAAGTGCTGAATGGCTAAGCAGAAATGGGTAGAGGACAAATGCAGGTCTATAAAAGCATGCAGCTAGAGGAAATATAGATACCGTCAACAGAAAAATTAAAGAGGGCTTTGGAGAAAAGAGAAACAGGTATATGCATATCAATAGCTCAGATGGAAACGAAGTACTATGCCAAATAAGGAAAGCTGCTTCGTGGAAGGAATATATAAAGAGACCATACACTGAAAATGAACTTGAAAGCAATATTATAGAAAGGGGAGAGGATGTAAATAAAGATAAAATGGGAAGTGTGATAGCGCGAGAAGAACTTGACAGAGAATTGGGACAACTAAGTCGATACAAGGCCAGTGCAGCAGATGACACTCCCTCAGAACCACTGATATCCTTGGAAGAGTCAACCATGACATTACTATCCCACCTGATGTGCAAGACGTACAAGAGAGGCGAAATACCCTCAAATTTAAAGAAAAGAGTAATAATTCAAATGCCAAACAGGATTGGTGCTGACAAATGTGAATAATAGCGACTCATCAGTTTAATAGATCATGGTTGCAAAATAATGACACGTCTTATTTACCGAAGAAATGTAGGAATATCGTATCGTGTAATATGTGAGCCACTATTTTATTGTTAAGTCTATCTCTAATCACATATTTACCACTCCTCAATATTCTTTTGTATCTTTCGTTTGCTTTCAACCCACATTCTGCACTCAGTAGACAAGTCTTTCCATTCAGACCGAGCGAGGTGGCGCAGTGGTAAGACACTGGACTCGCATTCGGGAGGACGACGGTTCAATCCCGCGTCCGGCCATACTGATTTAGGTTTTCCGTGATTTCCCTAAATCACTCCAGGCAAATGCCGGGATGGTTCCCCTGAAAGGGCACGGCCGACTTCCTTCCCCATCCTTCCCTAATCCGATGAGACCGATGACCACGCTGTCTGGTCTCCTTCCCCAAAAAACCAACCAACCAACCATTCAGCAGATCCTGCAATTCTTCCTCACTTTCACAGGCAATAGCAATGGCTTCATCGAATCCTCGGTACTCGTATGTAACCAGTTCCATTCCAACAGCATCAAGAGAGCCGCAGATCTTAACATTGCCCTCTAACAAACTGGTCACCATCCAAACTGTCACACGCCATGCACAATGTGATAATGCAGTCTTATTTGGAATTCAACTATAGACGTTGGCACATTATCTGCTGCTCGTGAACTTAACGGTATCATTTTCAACGTCCTCCTCCCCGCCCCCTCCATTTCAAAATTCTGGTGGTGAACATTCCATCCACCACCATCAATCAAACAGACCCTCCTCTGAGGCAAGTGTCATGCCACAGCGTTGGCGACCTCGGCGGGACGGATCTTTAACTTAGTTACGATTACACTAGCCGCTTGTCAACAAAGCGATACATTGTTGTCGAAACCAAGTTGTGTTACATCCAATTTTGATACAGTAGGTGAATCGGTACTTCAGGAAGAGGATAGTACACAGCGAAATGAGCCTGTAACATTTGTAACAAAATACGTTAGGGGACAGTGTGACAGAATATGTCATACAAAACTCTAATTGAAGGATAGCAAAACTTCCAAGCAAAGAACACTTCTTCATCTTGGGCCATCAAAGGGGGAAATGCGTTTACCTTAGAGCTGCAGAGAGCCAGTCCTAAAGCTGTTCATAGATGTCAGGGGTGAACTTGTAACTCCCAGGCATCACTGCAGCCGACCTCTGCACATGGACCTTAGAGCGATCGTAAGAATAAGCCATATTTGTACGAGTCATGGTGAGTGGACCACGAACTTCTTCGCTGAAGGTTAGAGTCGTGGTTTGCTAATTTAATTCACACAATCTGCAAGTTGATCTCAGAATGTACTTAGGCAAAGGTACTGTTTTCTGGTTTCTTTTCGTTGGTCTGCTGACTAATTCTACAATCGTTGAGGATTTATGTGGACATAGGTAACTGTATCATTCCATTTCCAACTCCACTCATCTGTGACAAGGTCTTACCGTGTTCATTTTAGTTGATCTGAACCACTGTGCACTTGCTTTGCCTACTGGAATCCAGTCATTAGACTTTATTAACAAACAAAATTTTATTGTAAACTTTTGTTTCATTACGTAGTTTGATGAAACCCGTTTCTCATTATATCTGCATGAGTTACGCTACCCAGATTTCATTCTTAATTGGGCCACCTCTTTCCGCATTCAGCTGCTTATTCATTTTCGTTGGACAACTTCATTCTCAGTATTTCACATGATCTTATGGGAAGCGGTCTGTTCATTGTATATGCCATCGGTTTCAGTCCTCGTTAGTGTCTCAGGGGTATGCTAAACGTAGTCTCACAGAAGTATGTTTTTTATGTTGTTTGGCGCTCATTGCACGCGTACTAAAATTATTACGTTGGTGCACAACTGAGTTATGAAATCTCTAATGAAATAAAAAGATAAGGCTTTCATCAACCGGAACATCTGTTCCTGCACTTCAATACATTACTCGATTGGCTGAAAATTTTCAACAAAAGGATAAGACCGTGAACAAGAGAACCAGAAAGCACTACATTCCAGAATGAATTTTCACTCTGCAGCGGAGTGTGCGCTACTATGAAACATCCTGGCAGACTCAAACAGGTAGGAGATGAGGCACTGGCGGAAGTACAGACGAAAGGACAGGTTGTGAGTCGTGCTCGGGGAGCTAAGCTGACTGAGCACTTGCCCGCAAGGCATTAGCCGTCTGGCAAGCAGTTGTAATCTGCCAGGATGGTTCAAATGGCTCTGAGCACTATGGGACTCAACTGCTGAGGTCATAAGTCCCCTAGAACTTAGAACTACTTAAACCTAACCTAAGGACAACACACACACATCCATGCCCGAGGCAGGATTCGAACCTGCGACCGTAGCGGTCGCGCGGTTCCAGACTGTAGCGCCAGAACCGCTCGGCCACCAGCGGCCGGCTCCGCCAGGATGTTTCAAGTAGTCCGCTATTCTATTGTGGTGGTGATAACAAAAGATGGAGCAATCAAATAGGTAAAACTTCTTTGGTGCAGCTCTAAGACGAAACGTTCTCCCCATGGAGATCCGAGGAAAAGTGTCTATCCGCTAGCCTACTCAAAAATCTCTCTAGTTCTGTCAGCACAGTATTCTCTTCGGCCAATGGCTGTAAACATTCTGAGTTCCAATGAATAAAAAATTAATAACGATAACAAAATTCCCTTTCTTTACAACAATATGCCATAATTAACCATACAAATCCACATATTTTTCAAAAGTATTCTTTCCTTTACTTTTCAGAATGGTAGTTACAGTATGGCAAACGTGAGCCTTTTATATGCATCTGGGCCTTGCCTCTGACCGTGCATGTGGCCCAGAATACCTGGCTTAGGAGCCAGCCTTTCAGCTAGAAATATTTTTACGGCGCTCTAGCTGTTGGATGGCTGTGCCCATCACTTTCCCACAGTGCCAGCGGGACCCCACTTTCAGAAAGAAACCTCACATGTGTCTTCATTGGAATTGAATGAAACTGTGAAGCATTATTGAGATCTACTAATAGGGGTATTGTTTTATTAACTTTTTTTGCATCGGTGATACTTTGAATTTAATAGGGAACAGAGGCTAGAAGTAGGTTAGATTGCAGTTTAAAAAAATAAATAAAAAAAAACAGTTCTGAAATATATTGAATACCAGAGGAGCAAGTTATTTGATATGCATTTCGCAAAACGTAATATTTAGAAATTGAAAGCAGAAAACACAGGAAATCATCATCAAGACGGTCATGATTGCTGTATTACGGTCTTCTCCGAACTAACCCATGTCACACGTGTTACAACCACAGGTATCCAGGTCGGTGGTACTTAATAGTTTTCAAACGTCATGCATATACTTCCGTTAAATGATACACATTAAGACAATCTACCTAATAGCCGGTACCTCCACCTTTGGTACAGAAAAAGGCGACGACGCATCCCTGCATGGAAGCAATGAAGCCGTGGTAGGTCACTGGAGGTAGCTGGCATTACATCTGCACACACAAGTCACATAATTCTTGCAAATTCCAGGGAGGGGGTTCTGACCCCACTTTTAATCAGATACCACATGTTTTCGGTCTGGTTCAGGTCTGGCGAGTAGGTGAGGCCAGCGCATCAATCGGAACAACCCCATCACACTCATGGTCTTGTGACACGGTGTATCATCGTACTAATAAATGCCATTGCCGACGGGAAACTTGATCGGCATGAAGGTGTGTACGTGACCTGCAACCAGTGCTTCCCACGTCCTCTATTGGACCCATCGATGGCCACGTGAATGTTGCCCAGAGCATAATGGAGCCGCCGCCAGCTTGTATCCATCCTGCAGTGTAGGTCTCAAGGAGCTGTTCCCCTGGAAGACGACGAATTCGCGCCCTCCCATCGGCATGATGAGAAAGGTATCGGGATTCATGGGACCATTCAGCGCTCTGCCACTGCGCCAACATTCAGTGTCGATGGTCACGTGCCAACTTCAGTCATAGTTGCCGATGTCGTGGTGTGAATATTGGCACATGCATGGGTCGTCGGCTGCAGGGGCCCATCGATAGGACTGTTCGGTGCTCTTTGTGTACAGACACACTTCGCCAGCATGTCTCCATCCTGCAGTGTAGGTCTCAAGGAGCTGTTCCCCTGGAAGACGACGAATTCGCGCCCTCCCATCGGCATGATGAGAAAGGTATCGGGATTCATGGGACCATTCAGCGCTCTGCCACTGCGCCAACATCCAGTGTCGATGGTCACGTGCCAATTTCAGTCGTAGTTGCCGATGTCGTGGTGTAAATATTGGCACATGGATGGGTCGTCGGCTGCAGGGGCCCATCGATAGTACTGTTTGGTGCTCTTTGTGTACAGACACACTTGTACTCTGCCCAGCATTGGAGTCTGATGTTAGTTCACCGCCAGTCCTGTTTTACCAGTGTGCCCGGCCTACAACTTCTAGCATCTGTAATGAGAATGACGGGCCAACACCACGACGTCTGGACATGGTTTCACCTTCATTTCGCCATGTGTTGGAGAAATTCATCACTGCACAGCTTGAACACGTGACAAATCGTGCAGTTTCCAAAATGTTCGCGTCGAGAGCCGCGCGGGTTAGCCGCCCACTCTAAGGCGCCTTGCCACGGTTTGCGCGACTCGCTCCCTCGGGCATGGGTGTGTGCGTTGCCCTTAGCCTAAGTAGTTCAAGTTACAGTAAGTAGTGTAAGGCTAGGGACCGATGACCTCCGCACTTTGGTCCCATAGAACTTACACAAATTTCCAAATTCTCGCGTCGAGACTCCGGGTAATCACATTCTAGCCTCGGTCAAACTCAGATAGATTACGCGCTTTTCCTGTTCTACACACTGTAATTGATACTACATGCCCCGTGCGTGTTTCTGACTAGCAGTCATTCCTCACATGGTGACACCGCTATCACCTGGTCAGGTTTATATCAACAGTAGCTCGGTGGTCATAATGTTCTAGCTGATCAATGTGTCATGGTCATTTCTTTGTAATGAAATACATGGGCCATCTATTATTCTCTCGACACACGTTCCGGCCACCTCAGCTGCATTTTCATTGCAGTCGTTACCATGTCTTCTGCTCCTGTTTATTCCTTGATCCATTTGTCTTCCTCTCTCTTCTAGTAATTCCCTATATACAAAGAGTGCGCGCTGAACTTGATGAGGTTTTTCAGTAGTTATCGTGTTCGAAATCTGTGCCTCTCAGTAACAAAACTGACATTACATGCAGACTGTAAATGTTCTGTTTATTACGTACTGAAATCTTGGTTTTGAAAGCCATGTTTAGTTTGCCAAAAACACTTGATGAAATTTTTATTTTTTCTGTTTATTTCATTCTCTGGCAATCTATTTTGTCATCAGCAGCCCTAAACCAAAATTCATTACGTGATTCTCTTTCTCTGTTGTTTGTCTGTATTATTTTCGATTCAGCTGGTTGTATATACGAGGGGCGTTCAGAAAGTAAGCTCCGATCGGTCGCGAAATGGAAACGACTATGAAAATCCGATAAAGCTTTGCACAGATGTGTTGGGTAGTGTCTCTAGTATAACCCCAGTTAGCATCACGTCGCTCTTCTCATTTCTGAGCTCGCAGTGAGTGCGTAAAGATGTCTAGAAAATAGTGTCTGCCGCCAAGTACGAGGGCCTGGTGAGAAATTTCGCCTGAAGCTATACAGCTAACATTACATAACTGTCGTGCTGTTTCTTCTTCAAGACAATTCTCAGCCGCATTCTGCAGGGGCAATGAAGATGCTCCTGCATCGTTTTCAAATGGAAATGTGAGATTACCCACAATACAGTCCGCAATTGTCTCCCCCTGAGTTTCATCTCTGGTCACATGAACCGCTTTCTTTGAAGACAACATTTTGACACAGACAACGAGGTGTAGGCCAGCGTGGAGAATTGGCGGAAAGCACTGGCGGCTGCATTCTATGATGAGGCTATTGAAAAGTTGGTACAACGCTATGACAAAAGTCTAAGTCAGAACGGCGACTACGTAGAGAAGTAGCTGAAAGGTGTAGCTAATTGTTACAAGTAAAACATTTCTGATGTTCACTGTGGTTTCAATTTGGCAATCAATCGGAGCTTACTTTCTGAACAGGCCTCGTACATTGTTGTAGCGTTACTGCATTTTCCTTTCATACGTTGCTTCAAATTTTCCCTATGAAGGTATTCCAGTCTTTGTTAAAGTATGTCTGCGCTAATGGTAATAACACCAGAAAAGAATACGTGAGGTCTTTCAGATGTCTTCAAAAAATCCATATTTTGTGCACGTGACCCACATATCTGACGTATATGAAATCCATCACGTTTCAACTTCCAGGAGCTGCTAATACATAATACTTTATTCACAAACGGTTTTGGCCTTCGGGCAATCTTTAGGTACCTTAAATTTATTTCTAACAGCGTACGTGGCAATATTAAAACTACGGCTTCAAGAAACATGAATGTCAGTTTGTGTAGCAGCACACAATTATTTGAAACTCCATTGTAACACGTAGAATGGTTGTGTGAGGTAGCGTTCGCTCTTACTGCGCCTCATAATTAACCGGCAATTACTTTCGTACAACTTGACGTCTGTCTGAATAGGAAAAGCCGTACCCCACTACATTATAAGCAAAGGCGACTTCAATCTTACATTAGAGGTAACTCAGTCCAAGGTGAATAAGCAGATTACAAATGGTAGGGACATGAACGGCAGAGTTGTAACATTCCTACAAGCATGTATAGGTGCGTAAGGACTTTTGAATGTAAGTTGCACGTGTCACTCCATGCTAAGTTCACAGTGCAACAAGAGTGGCACTTTGACAGAAGATAGTACATGTTTCGGGTTTCTTGCCGTCATAGCGTGCCAGTGAAATTGCGCGGCAACGTGAAACGTACTCCATAGGTGATGTACGTGGGGCCGCTCGATTCTCATTTGAAAAGCGTTTAATTCGCACACAGATCGACGGTGAATTTCTGGCGGTGTGTGGACCAAATGCAATGTCGCGTCCTGCCGTAGTGAAATGATGCTAACAATGTGGCTAAGACAGCACAAACGTGAGTGATTCTGTCGGGTAGGAAGACCATCGACACTGACCAGAGACAATGTTCAGGCAATCGAGGAACTGATTCTCAGCGTTCACAGAGTGACAACCGCGGAACATTTCTCAGTAAACGTGCACCTCTAAAGGCAGGGCTCATTTCATCGTCAGAGATGTCTGCAGAACCCACAGCTTACGGCAAAGGGCGCAATACTAATTTCGATTCGTACTATGCAACAATGACATCGATGTGTAGTGTCAAAAAGATGCAAAGACATTGTTCTCTTGCTCGACAGTATGGCGCGCACAACCTCATCTTGTACTATGAGATTTCCATATTTCCTGCCAGCCAAAAGAACATCAGTTTCCAATGATGAGGAGATTCGCAGAACAGTTCTCGAACGGCACCGTGGCTAGGAGCAGTATAACGTTTCAACCGATGTTTACACACACTTGATTATTATCTAGAGGACGGTGTCCCGTGAATTTGACGCTTTGAAGTGCAGTGCAGAATTCAATAAATGGTATGGGGTCTGCCATAATTATTTGGAGCTTACTTTTTGACGCCGCTTCGTATAGAGTATCTACATTATTGGTTGAAGTTTATGTCGTCTACTGCTGATGTCACATTTCGCCATCTGCTTAAAACTTTACGGGCGCACTAATTCCTAGCGGCGCATTGTAGACGCGTCATACGCTATACGATACAATGCCTGAAGAATTACTAAAAGTAATATCGTGCACATATCTCAAAAAAATCTCTGTCCACGATAGTTTGGAACTGTTAATGGTGCCAGTTCTGAAACCTTCACTACAGGTCGTCATATATTCAGTTAACACTTCGTCCCAGAAAGTGTAGATGAGACAACATGTTATATCTGTAGGTAAATCAAATGAGGGGGTACCACAGCATACTGTAGTTTTATGGTTGACTGCTTGTCTGCCACGTTAAAATCACGTTGACTGAGCACCGGGCAAAGTGATGCAGCCATTGTGAGACGAGGCCCGCATTCAGCAGGAACCAGCGTCACACCTGCGTTTGGTCGTGATCCTCTAGTACCTCTGGGTTTCCCTACTTTTCTGAGAACAGCTGGTTTGTCGGTTATTATTAAAGACAACTTCGTATTATTTTTTTCAGTGGGATTTGAAAAGTTCTTTTGTAATTCGGATCACAGTTCAGACTAGAGGTCTCCACAGAATGTGAAAGAAAATAGCAGTATATTTCGTTTACAACCACTTCCAACTAAGCAAAAACAAAACATTTTTCATTCCTTGCTCGTTTTTACGCAAGAGCAAAATATCTCTCTGGCTTCTGCTGTAAGCAAAAATATCGTTGTCTTGGTGGTCCTTAGCTGTTGATGTGCCTGACACTGTAGCGCACGCGGGCCTGGTGTGGTGGTGCAGCGACACTAGGGGCAAGCTCTGTGAGGCGGAGAGAGCGCCACTGTCTCCTCTCACCTCATTTTGACGCCACTGCCGCGGGCGGGCGACTCGTCTAGGTGCTTAACGCCGCGCTGCCAACAAGTTCTCTCATCTCAGAGTGCGTGCCCTCCACAGAGGCTACTCTAGCGACTTCTGTCCGCGGGTTCCACCTCCCAAACTTCGTCCCTTTGTCCCCAGCCTAAGGCGGTACGATGTCAATAAGGAGGAAGCTTTGTGTCGTGGCTGTAAGAGACTGAGTCTCTTACGACAAAAATGTTCTAATTCTTAGTCTTAGTTTCTCTAGATGGCAATGCATTTCTGGCCGGCGATTTTCTTGTCGGCAGATCCCGTCCCAGAGATGTCGTTATCGGAAGTCTACAAATTACCCGTGTACGAGTCTTATTAGAACTGAAATAAAATTCAGGCGTCACTTTGATTATATGGGAGGGAGTAGGTGGAGTGGGGGGGAGGGGGGGCGTGATGGAGAGGGGTATCAGGAGACAGGGTGAAAAACCTGATGAACAAGGGAATATGTACATAAAATTCTGTGTCCGAAAAGGGAAGATCTCAGTGAGTTTCAATTCATTGAACTTACGTAGACTTTTAATCCGAAAGTATTCAGAAATCAAGAATTCCGAGTGAGGTGCGTTTTAGGAATCTGGGGGAGAGACAGTAGGTCTAACAAGTGCATTTGAAAACAAACTGCAGTAAAAGACGCAGTTATGAGTAGTAAAAATTAAAATAAGGCTGCTGGTGCGTGTAGCCAGGCGAATGGCTGATAGGTAGACCAAAGAAGTTCTTTGCTGGTTTCCGTGATATAAAAAGTTACGTTTATCTAATGCTGTTTCAAAGTCAATTTTTCGTAGAATTTGTAATTTTCATTAATTTTTTATGTTAAAATTGTGATTTGCAGCCGGCCGCGGTGGCCGTGCGGTTCTAGGCGCTACAGTCCGGAACCGCGGGACTGCTACGGTCGCAGGTTCGAATCCTGCGTCGGGCATGGATGTTTGTGATGTCCTTAGGTTAGTTAGGTTGAAGTAGTTCTAAGTTCTATGGGGACTGATGACCTACGATGTTAAGTCCCATAGTGCTCAGAGCCATTTGAACCATTTTGTGATTTGCAATTTCTCGTTGTAACAATTTGTGACCCACAGTTAATTTTTGTTCTGTAAACTTCATAATTTTGAACTTGTTCTTCTTTCCTAAGGCAAATGAATAATAAATAAATAGTGCAGTATGGGTGGACGGCATCAGAAAACATTCGTGAGTATCATTAATGCTAACGGCTGAAGACAGCAATGCATAGAGGAAACCAGACGAGACCTTCATCCAGCTACGGAAGCTGCATGTTTTGCTGATCATGGATAAACAAAATTCCGTTTTATACCACGTTAGAGCCTTGACGCCCGGTCCTGTGTTTCGGTACTAATCGAAACAATGCAAAAAGTACTATGCTGTGAAAAGGAGGCACGTGAAAATGCGCTTGTATCATATGTGCGTAGCGCCACAACTTTTTAATACTAAGCACTACTCTGAGATGAGACGACGTTCCTGTGGGACTCTGACTCATTACAGGCCCGTAATAACCAGCCAGCCGGCCGAAGTGGCCGTGCGGTTAAAGGCGCTGCAGTCTGGAACCGCAAGACCGCTACGGTCGCAGGTTCGAATCCTGCCTCGGGCATGGATGTTTGTGATGTCCTTAGGTTAGTTAGGTTTAACTAGTTCTAAGTTCTAGGGGACTAATAACCTCAGCAGTTGAGTCCCATAGTGCTCAGAGCCATTTGAACCAATAACCAGCCGATGTAAACATACGTCATCGTATTTATGTTTTGTCTACAAAAAGTCAAAGCAATCCTCGTAATATACGTCAATACACGAGTATCGTAGAATATATCGTTTGACGTTTTCTCTGTAATATGCGATGACGAAGGTGTCTTTAACGTAAAGATGTAGACGGTGGGGACGTAATCACTGACGAAGGATGGCCTGGTCAGTAAATTTTCTGATTCTGGCAACTGTGTGAGCAAATGGTATTCCAACGCTTCCAAAGACACTACAAGGAATGGAATATTAGGAAAATATTCCATATTCCCAGAATGTAGTCACCTTTTTTGCTACAGAGAATGCTGAAGATAAGGTGGGTAGATCACGTAACTAATGAGGAGGTATTGAATAGGATTGGGGAGAAGAGAAGTTTGTGGCACAACTTGACTACAAGAAGGGATCGGTTGGTAGGACATGTTTTGAGGCATCAAGGGATCACAAATTTAACATTGGAGGGCAGCGTGGAGGGTAAAAATCGTCGAGGGAGACCAAGAGATCAATACACTAAGCAGATTCAGAAGGATGTAGGTTGCAGTAGGTACTGGGAGATGAAGAAGCTTGCACAGGATAGAGTAGCATGGAGAGCTGCATCAAACCAGTCTCAGGACTGAAGACCACAACAACAACAGTCACCTTTTAAGCCAATGTAATTGATACAAGGTTTTTCCCATTATTTAGATTATATCCGTGAAGTGTGTTTATGGAAGTTCTGTAAAACTATCATCTACGACTTGCATAAGGTTTCACATTTACTCAGAAAGTTATCAAACCGCGAATTTTTTTTAGATGAACGAATAATTGTAACTTAGAGTGTGCAAGATCCCTGTTCTTATTTTACCTATGCACCTTTGCGGACAGATGATTTCTACCCGTGAGAAATGTTTTATTTTCAATTTGCAGTCGCGTATTTTTGCAACAAGTTCGTAGGAAATACTTTTGTAGTGTGGGCTAGGTATTCCTTTAGCCTTTGTAATATACTGAATTGGAAGAATCAATTTTGCAGAGAGACAAATACCTTTTGGGAACTAACCCATTTCGCTTACCATGGTGATTTGATTCCGTTGGTATATATATTCGGTGTGCATCGTAATTCTGCCACAGATCACCCGATGTCTTTTTAAATCTTTTAATTGTTTTAACTGATTGGTCGTAATGAAAGGGCAAACTTCTTATGTTCATCTTTGGATTAACCTTTCCTAGTAGTAAACTTTACAAAATAATGAGTTTTATGAGGGAACGATGTTTTAGTTAATGCACGCGCCCAAACCCCGGGTGAAGTGAATGTTTTAGAAAACGGTAAAACGAAAACTACACCACAAATAAAGACAACACTTGATTTAAATTACTGCACAGCTTGCACCAGTGTAATAGACATATAATCTCATATGTCATCGTTATCGAGTAGTTTTTCAATTTGGCCTAGTATACATTGTTTTATGGAAAATATCCGGACCCCTATTAGTGAACATTAGCATGGAGTACGTCCACCTTCTGATTCTATGACGACTCTGTGCTGTCCAGACTTCTCACTTTAAATTGGTTCAAATGGCTCTGAGCACTATGGGACTTAACATCTGTGGTCATCAGTCCCCTAGAACTTAGAACTACTTAAACCTAACTAACCTAAGGACAACACACACATCCATGCCCGAGGCAGGATTCGAACCTGCGACCGTAGCAGTCGCGCGGTTCACTTTAAATTATTATCAAGACTTAAATAATAATGGCAAAGGTAATGTTAATCAGAACACTGCGAGGAATTGTGATCTAAATAACAATATATTTATTAATTCTCAACATCACAAGACGAAAATAGTGACTAACGAAATGGCACCCAGACATTCTGTTATTGGGCAAACGCTTTCAATGATATGGAGTCGATGGTGAACAAATCAGCTACACGACACTAACCATAACTAGTCGCTTTACCTAACTCCATACATGTGAATCCGTGGTATGGTCCAAAAACTACACTACTATCAAGCATCTGCACTCTACTATTGCATAAAAAAAAATATGGTTCCAAAGAACTGTGTGCTGAGAAGCATATACTGGAGCCCTACGCCATAGCAGCGAATACTTTACCCTTCTGCAGGTCAGGGTAGCACACGAAGATGCGCTCAGCGATGGGAGTCATGGATCGCAGCAATCTGTTATTAACGGCGCGCGCCCGAAAAATGCAAGTACGCGGTCTCGCGTTCAGTTAATTCGAAACGCAGGTACTTCCTATGAGACTCTGAAACCCCAGTGGATTACAGTGTGCAGGTGGACCCATCTGCTGGTCTGCCAAACCAATTTGACTCCATGCACTCGTTGTGTGCGTGATGCTAGAAGCAGTACCTCTGACGGTTCAGATGTTGACTGGCACACTAGCAAAGGACACAAGTCTCACCGTTTAGGTAGAGACCTGCAGTTCTTTATTAGCGAAGCGCCAGTACAAGAGTGTCCTCTCTCAGCTTTCCTCACCAGCTCGGTAGCCTAGCACATTTACATCTTAGACTACTCCCACTTTAGTCCAAGTCATTCACGAGCTGGAGCATGGCATTCGAAGCTGGAAGACAATCCCTTGCTCCTCATACACAGATTAGAGCAATCAGCGACTTTCAAAATTAATTAGGAGAAAAGGAAAAAAGCTTCATCTTCACAGTTTCTTTACCACGTGTTTACGCCATGTTTTGTTTTTTAAAGCGTGACCTGGATGGACCATAGCCCTCCATAAAAAAAAATCGTTACCTCCGCAGTCATGTCCATTTCGAACTTTGGAAAGAGTAGCCATGAACTCGCTAAAAGCCTCGTGCCTTCCCAAAAATGTTTTGTAGTAGAGTCTGGACGTCTGGGCGCCACCGACCAATCCCATAGAAATTCGCAGAAACTCACAGCCGTCTCATCGGCTTCCTGCCTAACAAGGGCCCATCCTCTGCTTTATTGGCGGTCATCAATGCTCTGGCCGTAGAAGCGGTGACTCCTCGGCGCTAGTCAGCGTAACTGGAAGCTTCCGCCGACCGACCGTTGCCATACAACGTGTCTGCACAATCAGACCGAGGAACTCGGCAGTCCTCAACGTTTTCACCTATGTCTCACAGGGAAAACACTCCCCTCGGCCCTTAGCCGCCATACACTTTTACTGCAGTGGTTTAAATCAGCACCCTCTTCCTTTGAACCCAGGGAAAGTTTAACGCTATTCCTTCGCTAGAGCGCACCAGCAAGAGTGTTAACTACTGCCAACCATTCCATCATATGAATGAAGTCAGATCGTATCCAGTTACAGCAACCGCGTTTTTAAGATCAATTTCCCTAAGAACATTACGCAGCGTAACACTAAATCACAAGTGAGATTGTCCTGCGATCTCTCATGCTGACTTTCAGTAAGGTGTCTGAATGTATGTGGAAGCAAGGGTAGCTCACTCTTCCTCAAAAGCCGAAACCAGAGAAGGTAGTGACGTTAGGCGCTGTGATCTGTAACAAAGTGACGCTCCAACTCACTGCATGGGTGTTTCAGTAGGTTTAGTTCGGGACTCTTGGCAGGCCAGCTCATTTCAGGAATGTTATTGTCCACAGACAAATGCTTCACAGCTGCTGCTTTATAACAGGGTGCATTGTCATGCTGAGACAGTCGTCATCGTAATACACAATGCTGTAAAGTGTCTTCATATCGTTCCGCATCTATCATCGCCTTAAGCGCAGTAAGGGGACCACACCATAACCACGAAGTACTGCATCATATCGTAACATCGTCTCGTCTGTACTTTACTGTTGACATTACCCATGTCGATAGACAACGTTCTCGAGGTATTTCCCAAGCCCAAAACCTTCCATTGCCAAAGGATAGAGCGTGATTCAAAACTTCAAGTCATTTATTTCCAGTCATGCACTGTCCAGGGGCGGTCGCTCTGTGTCACTTGGAACTGACTACATAAATGCTTATAAAGAGCTGCTCGACCATCGCACCTCATTCGTTTGTACTCCCTACACACAGTCATTATTATGCTAGCTAGCTGGATTTCTGATACCACTTTTTAAGCCATGTGTCAATCCTTTCACTAATTTCCAGCGAGTTTTTACAACCACCCTCCACAATGTTCGATGATCTCTGTCAGTACATGGGATCTGCTTGACCTCGTTTCATTTGTGGTTGTTACTTCAGATTTCATATCACTATCACATCACCAACAGTCGGCTTGGGTAGCCTTAGAATGGATGAAGTATCCCTGAAGGAAACATTACTCAGGTGCGATCCAGTGATTAATCCACGTTAAAAGTTAGTGAGCTCTCCTGACTAACCCGTTCTACAGTTCTTGTTTCTCTGCTGACGACACAACTCTTTCAGCCTCCTTTTATACGGGCGAACTCCCCTCTTGTGACATGTAGTAGTCATTTCCACATTACATAGTGGTGTCCGGATGCTTCTGTCAGATAGCGTATAGAGGTAAAGGTGGATAAATAGGCCCCCACTCTGTTTTCTTTATATAACACCTTTTATTTTTAGTATAATCACCTGAAATTAACATAAAACATTTCTGTAGTATGTCCTGCAATAGTTACGACATGTTTTGGTCCAACTTTTTAATATTTAGAACAAAATTTTATTTTTTTCCTGATACTCTGCATTTTGTTGCGTCAAGAATTTGTGCTGGTAATATGGGCCCCAAGGTACTTTGAAATAAAAAGAAACAAAAATTTGAAAAATATAATTTTATTTAAATTTTCTGTACAATGAAAGAAAGATTCACTCTGAAAATTGTTAATTAGTCTACTAGTGGGATGGTTTTCACATCCTACGCCTAGCCTATTTACAATAGTCACACACATAAGCATCTTTTTCGCATCCAGCGCATTCGTTTTGAGCCCACATCTCGCAGGCTATACACTGGGCCCAAAGTTCACCTTTTGTGTCCTTTGAAAAACTCCCTTCACAAAATAGACATACAGCGTCGTCAACATCAGGGACAGAAACACCAACTTTTTATTTCTTGTGCAAAGCTGGTAGGCCATGCGCCTGACGTCATTTCTGGTAACGCCGTAGAATTTGGATTCCATAATGAGAAGATATTTAACCAGTTCGTCCTCAAGTCCCTGTGGTGAAACCGGTGGAGCGTAGAACGAGGGACAGAGTACACTTTAACCGCTGTTTTCAACCCCATTTTTATCTCTTTAATAGCTACAATAGCATTTGCCATATTTGCTTTGTCGCACGATTGCCGTTTCGATTTTTTTGGGGGTACAAGATGTATTCGAGGCATCTGAAACCTAAAGAGTAGCAATATCTGATTGATTTTACGGGGCCCATAATACCAGCAGCAAAAGGGGCCCATATATCCACCCTCGTCATCTTGGGAAAAACGATCTTGCCTACGGTTAGTTTGGTTCGCAACCGACGTTAATTAACGTAAAACGGTATCCCAACAGCAAGGCAAATACGTACCTTACCTTAGTTATACTAATAACATGTTAGAAATTCGAGTTTTATTCAAGTAAACACTAACCTTTCAAACTTTTGATGACAGCGAAAAAATTCACAGCACAACTACTCACAAACCATGACAGCTACTATGTCTGCGCACTCTACAGTGAAGTTTGGCAACTAGTTCTAGTAGTTCATGTGCTCTCCGCTAGAATTCGTGGCCTGTACTTCCAAATATGTAGGGGGCCCATAATACCAGCAGGGGCCCATTTTTCCACCTTTGCCTCTATATGTTGCAGAAGGGCTTAGGAAACAGTATGAATCAAAGGCAATGGCTCACTGGACAGACCACGAGGCAAATTTAGTTACAGATAAAGTGTCAGTGTGTATTTGAAGACTACTAGTCCACCAATTACAACCTGATGTAGGGTGTCTTGATACGGTCTGAAATAACTGTTAGAGAAAAATATGAGTTGTTCCTTACAGCTGAGCACCACGAAACGCAAACATTTTAACGAAACAATAATTTTTAGAATTAATGTTGTTAAACTTCTTATAGTCATATGGTTTATTCAGGGAACTCGGTCGGCAGATCTGTTTCATTGCCGTAATTATGCACAGGATGTTCCTCTTTTACACTCTAGCTTTAGCATAACTTACGGCAATTAGTAACGAAAAAATATATCACTATCATGTTGTTTTTCAAAAACAGTTTTTGTACTTTAATTCCCAATAACCTCATTTATGATTCGTGTATTCCCCGAAAGACCACCAATAATTCGTTCATGCCCGCGCATCATCAGCGCATGCGTGAGCCGTCCACAGACAAGCTGTTTACTTTCCTGTCGTCAGTACGATAAGAGCATGCGGACGCGCCCCCAGTTCGCGATTAACTATAGATCGGACGAGAGGTAAGTGAGGTTTCCAGATTCTGCTTTTGCGTCAGTAGCTATGTACATGAGGGATTTGATGCAACTGGAATATCCCTCCGTTTTGTGGGAACCATTTCTTGGTCTTACATTTAGCCCAAAATTGGATCTTAGTGGTTTTCATTTATTTTCTCCTTACCAATGGATCGCCATGATATGATTTGTTTAGGACCCATCCACTGTATTGGAATCCAGCTGTTTTATTCTACGACATACCGCCTATTAGCGGTGTTTTATTCTGTTTGGCAACGAATGAAAGGTAAAAATGTTCGAGGTATTCCGGTCTCACTACGGTCGCAGGTTCGAATCCTGCCACGGGCATGGATGTGTGTGATGTCCTTAGGTTAGTTCGGTTTAAGTAGTTCTAAGTTCTAGGGGACTGATGACCTTAGAAGTTAAGTCCCATAGTGCTCCGAGCCATTTATTTTATTCCGGTCTAATGGTTTAGTCACGTGAGAAGTAACACTTTTATGTTCTCATGTAAGAGTTTTTAATGCTTTTAAAACAATTTTAAATCTTAAAATAATTTACCATATCAGTGCATCTCTCAGGGCTGTTATTCCTTCTGGATTTATTGTTATACAGAGGTTCACCTGAACATACGGCTTAAACTGCCATGAGACCTGTAGTAATTCAATAATGAAAGAACTAAATACAGCTGAAGCCGTTTACTAATACCTAAGATGACTTTAGAGAGTGATTTTTCTGAGCCACTTACCCTACTCAGCTAAAACTGGAACAAGTCAGTTCATGTTGTTAGTCACCTTCGACTGTAAAGGCAGTGGAATGGTTTTCTGGTAATCGGGGAAGAAATACACTATTGTCCTGAAGTTTGGGCAGAGCAGGCAGTGGCTATACATCAAAAATGGGAACTTCTCTTAATCCTTAAAAATTACCAAAAGGGAAAGAAGAAACAATGTATTGAGGGCTCTCAATGTTTGTAAAACCCTTAAATACTCGCCTGGCTTGCGTAACTACTTCAAATACATGACGGTACACTTCAGTTAGAAAAAGTAACCTGACGCTTGGGTACTTAGTATTCTGAAGTGAAACACATCAGCTAAGTTTTCTGCTAAATCACGATGTTTATTTCGTCTGCGAATGTTAGTAAACTCAGTATCTGCAATGGGGCATTAAAGTTCCACTTGAAACTGTCTTATAAATTGGATAATTCTCCAAAAAACAGTTTTATTACACGAACTGACTTATCTCAGTCGTAATTAGTCACAAACACACGTACTTCGCACAATGGATATTCTTTGGCATCTGAAATGATTTGCTACTGATTACTGATGATTAATTTTCTCATTATGGAACCTGCCACTATGTTCCGTAATCAACCGAAACAGCAGGAAATACAAATATCAACTGATGAACTCAGTCGTTAATTCATAAGACTTGGTTGTTGAGAGTTGGTAACATAACGCTATCGCAAAACATTATCAGAATGACGAAGGAGCTACTGTTCTCTAGTTCTAGAGGCAAAGGTGCCTTCTGTGATCCGAAAATAATTTACTGAATTAAAGCCTCGATGGGTCAGCCGGCCGAAGTGGCCGTGCGGTTAAAGGCGCTGCAGTCTGGAACCGCAAGACCGCTACGGTCGCAGGTTCGAATCCTGCCTCGGGCATGGATGTTTGTGATGTCCTTAGGTTAGTTAGGTTTAACTAGTTCTAAGTTCTAGGGGACTAATGACCTCAGCAGTTGAGTCCCATAGTGCTCAGAGCCATTTGAACCTCGATGGATCACACCGAGTGTACAAAGTGAAAAATGGCTATCAAAGAACTAATGCGTAAACTGAAGACATAAAACCGTATCCTTTGTTATACTCATGCAAGGCACTAGTGCAAGGTCTCGTGGCTATTCACTACTATTCCTCTTGAAAACTTATAGTTCATTAAAATAAATCGATGAAGTGAATAAAATATAAATTAAGACATGAGATTTTCGTTAACTTTGCATTTATTGTTGGTTCCCAAGAATACAAATTTTTTGAACAGAACAATTTCATTTATGTTAAACGACTTACGTAGTGTTCTTGGCACATTCATACAGAGACTTACTGTGTAATGTAGATTTGAAAATGATGTAAGGTACAAAAACTTTTTGGTGAATATAATAACAGCTTGCTAAGCTCGATCATGAATAAAACATAATTAATCGTGGCTACACAAAATTCACTCCTTCGACCTCAATGCCTATGAAATCTGAGGTTCCAAAATGACTCGGCCAGCATATAGTTACAGAAAATTAGTACCGTGTGTTCCAGAGTAGCCACACAGGAAAGAGATGTATGTAACTCTGATTATAATTTAAATACAATCCTGTAGCTGCTTTCGTACATAGCTCTTCATCTTCTTGATGATAATTCAGTGCAGCCACGCTCATTATCAAACCATACCACCCTTTGACTCAAGAATAGTCTCGAACCGAGTAGAACTGAGCGCGAACGGTTTGTTCCACTTTCAAGTCTCTCCAGACATGTAGAGCGTCTTAAAGTTCTCATTGGCTGCGTCTGCACTCCCTTCAAAGATCTTACGCAGGCAAATCATTGTAGCTGAAATAGCTGTGGATCTATGGAAATCGATCATTGGGAGCATATAAGAGAGCAATGCTCGCTTACGTGTAGCAGAGCTGTAATAAACGTAATATATGGAAGATCGAAATAAAAAAAAAAAAATGGTTCAAGTGGCTCTGAGCACTATGGAACTTAACATCTGAGGTCATCAGTCCCCTAGAACTTAGAAGTACTTAAACCTAACTAACAAAAGGACATCACACACATCCATGCCCGAGGCAGGACTCGAACCTGCGACCGTAGCGGTCGCGCGGTTCCAGACTGCAGTGCCTAGAAACGCACGGCCACCCCGGCCGGCGAAGATGAAAAATAACAGACGATTTGAGTTGTTGTGTAGTTGAGCTGTATTAAGCGTAGTATATGGAAGATGACAAACAACAGATAATTTTAGTTGTAAAAGTTCACTCTCCCCAATCCGATGTGAAGCCGAGACACGTTCAAAACAGAGAATACCATTCAATATGACCTAAATTGGTATATGTCAGAGAAAGTGATGAGCAGGATATTGTGTCAATATTTAGCCTAAAGAGGTACTGGAGAAAGAAAGAAATTTTTTCAAAGAAAAGACATAATTCTCCTTTGCTTGTAGTAACAACTGTTCTTTTTGATATGTATTAAATATTGCAAATTTGGAAATTTATTTGCAGAAGAAAACTATTAAATCTAACGATATGTAATGCATTTATGCAGTTTACATATAAAGGTTGATTTTTATATCATCATTCGTTTTTGATCTGACAGCTCTGTGTACTATTTACCTTATGTGAGAGCAATTTAAGATTTTATTTCTTATCTTCTTGCAAGATAGCGATGAGAACAAGTTTAGAGAATACGTAATACAACCACACAAAAACCCCTACTTTTGAGAGTTTAAGACATGATAAAGAGATGTCATTTGCCACCAGGAGGTCTTCTGTAGGGCATCCTCAAAAGGAATTTTGCTAAATTATTCTGTGGTGGTCGCTTACGGGATCATAGTCGTAAATCGCTGAGAATCGAGGGTGTCATCCTTATGACCCTCGTACATTGAATCCTTCCGCTTATTTCAGATACCAAATTGTTATTCTGGTCTTCATCTAAGTTTTGATAAGCAGTTGTTAGCATCTCACTTAGATAGTTAGATGGCATCACTTAGTGCCAGTAAGATGGACGTTAAGGAATTATGGACAAAGTTTAAAAACATACCGTCGTTTCACCACCGAGCAGACTCCCGTACGGACGACGTAGTACTAAGTATCCGTGACGTAGAGAAACAACTAAAAGAGTTGAAAACAAATAAGTCACCATGTCCGGATGGACTCCCAATTCGACTTTTCAAAGAGCACTCTGCGGCCTCCCGTCATGAACCATGGACCTTGCCGTTGGTGGGGAGGCTTGCGTGCCTCAGCGATACAGATGGCCGTACCGTACGTTCAACCACAACGGAGGGGTATCTGTTGAGAGGCCTGACAAACGTGTGGTTCATGAAGAGTGGCAGCAGCCTTTTCAGTAGTTGCAGAGGCAACAGTCTGGATGATTGACTCATCTGGCATTGTACCACTAACCAAAACGGCCTTGCTGTGCTGGTACTGCGAACGGCTGAAAGCAAGGGGAAACTAGGGCCGTAATTTTTCCCGAGGGCATGCAGCTTTACTGTATGGTTAAATGATGATGGCGTCCTCTTGGGTAAAATATTCCGGAGCTAAAATAGTCCCCCATTCGGATATCCGGGAGGGGACTACTCAGAAGGATGTTATCAGGAGAAAGAAAACTGGCGTTCCACGGATCGGAGCGTGGAATGTCAGATCCCTTAATGGGGCAGGTATGTTAGAAAATTTAAAAAGGGAAATGGATAGATTAAAGTTAGATGTAGTGGGAGTTAGTGAAGTTCGGTGGCAGGAGAAAACAAGACTTTTAATCAGGTGAATGCAGGGTTATAAATACAAAATCAAATAGGGGTAATGCAGGAGTAGGTTTAATAATGAATAGGAAAATAGAAATGCGGGTAAGCTACTACAAACAGCATAGTGAACGCATTATTGTGGCCAAGATAGACACGAAGCCCACGCCCACTATAGTAGTGCAACTTTATATGCCAACTAGCTCTGCAGATGATGAAGAAATTGATGAATGTATGATGAGACAAACTATTCAGGTAGTGAAGGGAGACGAAAATTTAATAGTCATGGGTGACTGGAATTCGAGAGTAGGAAAAGGGAGAGAAGGAAACATAGTAGGTGAATATAGATTGGGGGTAAGAAATGAAAGAGGAAGCTGTCTGGTAGAATTTTGCACAGAGCATAAATTAATCATAGCTAACACTTGGTTCAAGAATCATGAAAGAAGGTTGTATACATGGAAGAAACCTGGAGAATCTAAAAGGTATCAGATTATATAATGGTAAGACAGAGATTTAGGAACCAGGTTTTAAATTGTAAGACATTTCCAGGGGCAGATGTGGACTTTGATCACAATCTATTGGTTATGAACTGTAGATTAAAACTGAAGAAACTGCAAAAAGGTTGGCAATCAAGGAGATGGGACCCTGATATACTGACTAAACCAGAGTTTGTAGAGAGTTTGAGGGACAACATAAGGGAACAATTGACAGGAATGGGGGAGAGAAATACAGTAGAAGAAGAATGGGTGGCTCTGTGGGATGAAGTAGTAAAGGTAGCAGACGATCAAGTAGGTAAAAAGACGAGGGCTAGTAGAAATCCTTGGGTAACAGAAGAAATATTGAATTTAATTGATGAAAGGAGAAAATATAAAAATGCAGTAAATGAAGCAGGCAAAAAGGAATACAAACGTCTCAAAAATGCGATCGACAGGAAGTGCAAAATGGCTAAGCAGGGATGGCTAGAGGACAAATGTAGGGATGTAGAGGCTTATCTCACAAGGGGTAAGATAGATACTGCCTAATGGAAAATTAAAGAGACCTTTGGAGAAAAGAGAACCACTTGTATGAATATCAACAGCTCAGATGGAAACCCAGTTCTAAGCAAAGACGGGAAAGCAGAAAGGTGGATGGAGTATATAGAGGATCTATACAAGGGCAATGTACTTGAGGACAATATTACGGAAATGGAAGAGGATGTAGATGAAGATGAAATGGGAGATACAATACTGCGTGAAGAGTTTGATAGAGCACTGAAAGACCTGAGTCGAAACAAAGCCCCGGGAGTAGAAAAAAATGGTTCAAATGTCTCTGAGCACAATGCGACTTAACTTCTGAGGTCATCAGTCGCCTAGAACGTAGAACTAATTAAACCTAACTAACCTAAGGACATCACACACATCCATGCCCGAGGCAGGATTCGAACCTGCGACCGTAGCGGTCACGCGGTTCCAGACTGAAGCGCCTTTAACCGCACGGCCACACCGGCCGGCCCGGGAGTAGACAATATTCCATTAGAACTACTGACGGCCTTGGGAGAGCCAGTCCTGACAAAACTCTACCATCTGGTCAGCAAGATGTATGAGACAGGCGAAATACCCTCAGATTTCAAGAAGTATATAATAATTCCAATTCCAAAGACGGCAGGTATTCACAGTTGTAAAATTACCGAACTATCAGTTTAATAAGTCACAGCTGCAAAATACTAACGCGAATTCTTTACAGACGAATGGAAAACCTGGTAGAAGCTGACCTCGGGGAAGATCAGTTTGGATTCCATAGAAATGTTGGAACACTTGAGGCAATACTGACCTTACGCCTTGTGTTAAAAGAAAGATTAAGGAAAGGCAAACCTACATTTCTAGCATTTGTAGACTTAGAGAAAGCTTTTGACAATGTTGACTGGAATACTCTCTTTCAAATTCTAAAGGTGGCATGTATAAAATACAGGGAGGGAAAGGCTATTTACAATATGTACAAAACCAGATGGCAGTTATAAGAGTCTGGGGGCATGAAAGAAAAGCAGTGGTTGGGAAGGGAGTGAGAAAGGGCTGTAGCCTCTCCCCGATGTTATTCAATCTGTATATTGAGCCGGCAGTAAAGGAAACAAAAGAAAAATTCGGAGTAGGTATTAAAATCCATGGAGAAGAAATAAAAACTTTGAGGTTCGTCGATGACATTGTAATTCTGTCAGAGACAGCAAAGGACTTGGAAGAGCAGTTAATGGAATGGACAGTGTCTTGAGAGGAGTATATAAGATGAACATCAACAAAAGAAAAACTAGGATAATGGAATGTAGTCGAATTAAGTCGGGTGATGCTGAGGGAATTAGATTAGGGAATGACACACTTAAAGTAGTAAAGGAGTTTTGCTATTTCGGGAGCAAAATAACTGATGATGGTCGATGTAGAGAGGATATAAAATGTAAACTGGCAATGGCAAGGAAAGCGTTTCTGAAGAAGAGGAATTTGTTAACATCGAGTATAGAAGCTTTCGAAATGTGGTGCTACTGAAGAATGCTGAAGATTAAAAGGGTAGTTCACGTAACTAATGATGAGGTATTGAATAGAATTGGGTAGGATTTTGTGGCACAACTTGACAAGAAGAAGGGACCGGTTGGTAGGGCATGTTCTGAGGCGTCAAGGGATCACAAATTTAGCATTGGATGTCAGCGTGGAGGGTAAAAATCGTATAGGGAGACCAAGAGATGAATACACTAAGCAGATTCAGTAGGATGTAGATTGCAGTAAGTACTGGGAGATGAAGGATCTTGCTCAGGATGGAGTAGCATGGAGAGCTGCATCAAACCAGTCTCAGGCGTGAAGGCCACAACAACAACAGCAATAACAACAACTCTGCGGCATCGGCTCCTAACTTAGCTTGATCTTATCGCGAATCTCTTGCTAAGCGCAAAGTGCCAAGCGACTGTAATAAAGGGCAGGTGACTTCTTTGTATGAGAAGCGCAAAAGGACGGACCCGCAAAATTTACTGACCAGTATCTCTAACACCGGTGTGCTGCGGAATCCTTGAACATATCCTCAGTTCTGATTCAGTAAGTTCTCGTGATATCGAGAAGCTTGCGGCCACGGATCAGAATGGGTTTAGAAACCATCGCTCGTGCGAACTCTGCTTTCCCTTTTCACATGACACACTCAGAACTATAGATGAAGGGCAATAGGCAGATTTCATATTTCTAGATTTCCGGGAAGCATGTGATACGATGCCCTACTACACGCTGTTAACGAAGCTAAGAGAATACGGAAGAGAATCACAGATATGTGAGTATCTTGCGGACTTCTTAAGTTTTAGAACTCAGTTTGTTGTCCTCGACGGGGAGTGCTCAACAGTATCGTCAGGAGCGCCCCAGGCAAGTGAATTATTCTCTCTCCATGTATATACAAATAATATAGCGCACAAGGTGGGTAGCAATCTGCGATTGTTTGCTGATGATGCTATGGTGTATGATAAAGTGCCGAAGTTGAGTGACTGTAGGAGGATGTAAGAGGACTTAAACAAAATTTCTAGTTGATGTGATGAAGAGAAGCGAGCACTAAATGTAGAAAAATGTACGTTTATGCAGATGAGTAAGAAAAACAGACCCTGAATGTTCGGATACAGCATTCAGTTACATCGTTTAAATATCTGGGAATAACGTTGTAAAGCTATATGAAATGGAACGAGCATGTGAGGAGTGTGGTAGGAAATGCGAGTGGTCGATTTCGGCTTATTGGGAGAATTGTGTGAAAGTCTGGTTCAACTGTAAGGAGACCGCATACAGGATGCTAGTGCGACCTATTCGTGAGTATTGCTCGAGTGTTTGGGATGCGTGCCAGGTTGGTTTAAAGGAAGACTGGTTGTCAGATCTTTCACCGGTAGGTTTGAACAACGCACATTCGTTACGGAGATGCTTCAGGAAGTCAAACGGGAATCCGTGGAGGGAAGGTGCCATTTACTTTCGAGGAACACTATTATTAAAACTTAAGAACCGGCATTTAAAGCTGATTGCAAGACGGTTCTGTTACATCCAACATACACTGCGCATAAGAAGCACGAAGGTAAGATACGAGAAATTAGGGCTCATATGCATAGAGACAGTCCCTCTCTGTCGTTCTATTTACGAGTGGAACAGGAAAGGAAATGACTGGTAGTGGTACAGGATACCCACCACCACGCTCCCTAAGGTGGATGTGGAGTATCCATGTAGATGTAAACATATGTTTCCAGCCAGTGTCGAGCTTTTTACAAACGATACTCACTGATGGTTTAGCGTTACACGGCATTGTTTCTTCAGTGACTCGTTATTCGGTAATCCTTAAAATACCTGTTATGCACATCAGCAGAATTTTATAGAAAAATGACCTTCATGGGTGGTAGCAGAGACACAGCCCCATATCTGGAAACTACAGTATTTGTATTCCGTTTAGCGGTAGCGAGATGTCTGACATTCGTTTAAAATAATTCAAGTAAACAGCATTTGGAATTTGCTGTTACGAGACATGGTGTCCATTGGCAAGGAATTCTTGCCTAAATTGATGAATTGAAACGAGTTAATGCTTCATTTTACAAATGCATTTTGTGTATGTGCCTTATTCGTGGTTGCCCTTGTCGTGACACAATAATTAGCACTAGTTACCATTAGACCAGGCTTTCGTGGGTACATAATCAATGCTAAGCAATGATACACTCCTGGAAATTGAAATAAGAACACCGTGAATTCATTGTCCCAGGAAGGGGAAACTTTATTGACACATTCCTGGGGTCAAATACATCACATGATCACACTGACAGAACCACAGGCACATAGACACAGGAAACAGAGCATGCACAATGTCGGCACTAGTACAGTGTATATCCACCTTTCGCAGCAATGCAGGCTGCTATTCTCCCATGGAGACGATCGTAGAGATGCTGGATGTAGTCCTGTGGAACGGCTTGCCATGCCATTTCCACCTGGCGCCTCAGTTGGACCAGCGTTCGTGCTGGACGTGCAGACTGCGTGAGACGACGCTTCATCCAGTCCCAAACATGCTCAATGGGGGACAGATCCGGAGATCTTGATGGCCAGGGTAGTTGACTTACACCTTCTAGAGCACGTTGGGTGGCACGGGATACATGCGGACGTGCATTGTCCTGTTGGAACAGCAAGTTCCCTTGCCGGTCTAGGAATGGTAGAACGATGGGTTCGATGACGGTTTGGATGTACCGTGCACTATTCAGTGTCCCCTCGACGATCACCAGTGGTGTACGGCCAGTGTAGGAGATCGCTCCCCACACCATGATGCCGGGTGTTGGCCCTGTGTGCCTCGGTCGTATGCAGTCCTGATTGTGGCGCTCACCTGCACGGCGCCAAACACGCATACGACCATCATTGGCATCAAGGCAGAAGCGACTCTCATCGCTGAAGACGACACGTCTCCATTCGTCCCTCCATTCACGCCTGTCGCGACACCACTGGAGGCGGGCTGCACGATGTTGGGGCGTGAGCGTAAGACGGCCTAACGGTGTGCGGGACCGTAGCCCAGCTTCATGGAGACGGTTGCGAATGGTCCTCGCCGATACCCCAGGAGCAACAGTGTCCCTAATTTGCTGGGAAGTGGCGGTGCGGTCCCCTACGGCACTGCGTAGGATCCTACGGTCTTGGCGTGCATCCGTGCGTCGCTGCGGTCCGGTCCCAGGTCGACGGGCACGTGCACCTTCCGCCGACCACTGGCGACAACATCGATGTACTGTGGAGACCTCACGCCCCACGTGTTGAGCAATTCGGCGGTACGTCCACCCGGCCTCCCGCATGCCCACTATACGCCCTCGCTCAAAGACCGTCAACTGCACATACGGTTCACGTCCACGCTGTCGCGGCATGCTACCAGTGTTAAAGACTGCGATGGAGCTCCGTATGCCACGGCAAACTGGCTAACACTGACGGCGGCGGTGCACAAATGCTGCGCAGCTACCGCCATTCGACGGCCAACACCGCGGTTCCTGGTGTGTCCGCTGTGCCGTGCGTGTGATCATTGCTTGTACAGCCCTCTCGCAGTGTCCGGAGCAAGTATGGTGGGTCTGATACACCGGTGTCAATGTGTTCTTTTTTCCATTTCCAGGAGTGTACTAAGCAGTGGAATATAAAATACCTAGGGCATACGTTCGTAGTCTGAATACAGAAAAAAGTCCGCAGGTGCTACATGCTTTATGTGTGATGTCTTTTCTAATAAGAATTTGAAGACAAGGTGATACAAATATTCCCATAAGGTGTACATCTTGTTTTTCGGACGGATCTCTAAATAAGCGAAAATATAGCTGACCAAAGCATTTTTTTTGTTTTGTTTTTTAATGGCGAACTGACACCTCCGTCTAAGATGCAACAAGATAGAACAGGATAGACCCTAGATCGTCGGCAGGAATATCCTCTGCCGCTTTCAAGAACGCGTGGCAAGAATTGATGCCGTCGTCATTGTTTATCCAGTGTTTCCACATTGTATTCTAGAATTGTCGACTATAAAATAGCTATAGAATAATAGATAAGGATCCAGTCCTCGTCCGAGGCCATTGTTCAAGTACCTTGATACTCTAGTTCTTCATTCGACAAAAACCTTCCAGGTAACATTATTGAGAATAATTCAATAATTTAGAGCCAGTGTTACAGATACTGTATGAGGTACCGTATATGTAAGGTTCTTACGTTTTACTGAGTCGCATAGAAAGATAATGACTGGAAACGTCAATAAAACCGGGGAATATTTATTCAGGGCTCAATGTATTCGTTCTGTCCTGGCCACAACGTGATAACGTGACTGACGGACACGCACTGATAGCCACATATCAGTGATGCGTGAATGAATATGTCCATCTCTGAGCTTCGTTGCAAAACACACAAAAATACTACCATGTCTGGAATGAACTTGAACATAATCCTAACAAGCAACTTGAGATATCTCACCATTTAGCTGCTAGCACAATGGGGATACCGTTCGAACATTTGCTACAAAGTAATTACATTCAATAGATTTCATTTGCTATCAGTAGAACAGAATTATTCATAGTTGTTATTAAATAAAGAGTTAGTCAATTACAAAACACAGAAGATTTAAACTGAAGTTTTGCAGTCTGGAACATTAAATACGTCGTATAACAAACTGCTCATTTAATTCCTCGGACACACGAGACAACTTTATTTCAGACACCAATGAAGTGCGTGTGGAAGAAGCGTAATCAAATCCAGACAACTGATTCTCATTCCATAGCTGAAAGAGACTGACTGTCGGGTATCACTTCATTTATTTGAACTGGTTTCATATATTACTTCTGAAACTTTTACACACTTTGTATGTGAAACAGTTAAAACATCGACCTATTTCGTAGTTTACATGTGTGAACATAATTTTAATCCTTACATTAAAAGATGTTCTTTTTTATTTAATTTGTGTGTTGCTTTTTAACTTAGATTACCAACCCCAAAGTGGATTCACTGTAAAATGTGGAGTAAAGATATTTTAGTAACACAAGTGAAGTAATTTCCCATAGCGACATCTTTGCCTTTGGATATAAACTGTTCCATAATACGCATCACTACAAAATCGGAAAACCTTTCCCACTAGTATCGTGTAATGTCCTCAACAATGTAAGGGAAACTATTCATAATACACTTGCCGTTAACAACTGCAGGTAATTAGTAATTTTGTCCATACATGTCAGGCTCATCTATCATTAGGTCAGTTTCGGGTTTGTGACATGTGGAGCAGATTTCTATGAATTTTATCCAAACAGTATAAACCAATGCAAACTTATCAGTCTGTAAATGTGAAGAGTGTATAGACTTCTAGTCGAACATCACGAATCTCATAATTACACAATATCTTTTTCTACTCGTGTTTTGTACACAAAATAATACGCTCCAAAAGTGATACCATAAGCTGTGGAGATCTCTGCTTCTGCAATCACTCACACCACGACCATAAATAATTGTAATAAATGCTTCTAAATCCTTGATGGTCACTGTCAGAATGTCATTTCTCACCACTCAATTTGCGTCTCCCATACCAATTTCTGTGTATACTTGATTATATAGTCGGCTATGAGCAAGTACGGAGCACTTGATACTCCACTAATGTCCATTCACAGCACAGCACAATAATATGAACTAAGGTTAATTATTCCAACAGAAAGTATAATAGCTGTAATTTGGGAGTGAATGAAGTAAATATTAGACATACCAATAAATAAAATTATAGTTCTATGTTATAGGGGTCAGTATGAACAATCTGAGTACTTAAGGTGAAAGCTGCATAAAATCATAATCATTTGTGCAAAATCCACTGGTTTCCAATATACTGAAAGTACATTGCATAAAACACATAAAAGGAAATTTTTTAACTTATCATTCTGTGGAACGTAGCTATGATTTAAAGACAAGAAAGGGTCATTTTGACCCCTTTCGCGTTTTAGTGCTACGGCAAATCTGATCGACCGTTCTCCCGTCTTTATTGAGACTTGATTGGAACATAATTGCTTTCAATAATGTCTTCCATGTTTTAACTTCTTTCGTAATAGGAAAGATGTCAGTTTATTATGTTATCCTCATTACTGCCGGTCTAAGTGAAATGGCATGAACTGTTTCATGTTCGATAACAAGGCCACAAACTAGTCTCAATCATCATATTATCTGAAAAACCGCAAAACCTTACCTCCACATTCTGCTGCAGAAAATTCGTAGAAGTCCGTATGCTAAGAAACATCGAAATCAGTAAGCATACAGCATTGCATTTGGCCACGTTCCCTCTCGTGGTTTATATACACCTATGGTTTTTATGCTCCTTATCAACGAGCTCTTCTGTGTTCATACTTGATCACGACTCATACTAAAATGCATCATTTTGAGTGATGTTAAGGTACCGTGTTGGCAGAATGTGTTCATATTCCTCAGAATAAAACATGCCATATAAAATGGAAAAAGTGTACCATTTGTCGTATACAATGAAAATGGAACTTCAGATTTTGCGGGCTCTTCTGGATGACAAACGGCTTGGTTAGGGTCACCATCTGGAGATGTACGACCCACAGTTAAGCAATAGCACGGGTTTCCTTCCATTTCGTGCGGGTGGTGGTGATAACGGAGCAAGTGTCAAAAGTCGATCGACATGCAGGAGGCGGACAAAAGGCGCTGAGCTGTGAGGCGCGATCCGCTTCCCTCCTCCCCCCCCCCCCAACCCCATCCTGCACTGCCCCCGTCTTCTCAACTCTCTCTGTCTCTCTCTCTCTCTTGGTGCACTGCCGTTATTTTCAAGTAATTTCGGCGCATAATTTGATGCTCTGCAAATTTTATTTCGTCGATGCTTTTACGGTCCTTTATTTATGTAATATAATAGGATAAACACTCATGAATTGGTAATTTATACAAAGCATATGAGGGAACACTCCATTTTTAAAATCCATTAACAAAACGAGTCTGATGAGACGGGCCACCCGAAATACATCCATAACGAGCAAATACATCGAATTGCGATATTCGTCATGTTATTGCGGAGAATTCTGCGAATTTTATGATGCACACAAGTACATTTTACCATTCATGGCTGACGAATTATATCACCGAATTTATTTCTTAAACGGAAGTATGTTAATTTTTTGAGTGGTGTTGCAAAGAGTGTGCGAAGAAGCCTACGACGTAACATGCACGCAAATTGATCAGTCAGGAACCAAATGATAGCGACACAAACCATGGTCGCACGATTAGAAGAAGTTGCACGTATGTCTGCCGTACTGTAACAAATGAAAACAGACACAAAACTCAGGTACAGTTCGTATGTTTATTACACTGTTGGCCATTAAAATTGCTACACCACGAAGATGACGTGCTACAGACGCGAAATTTAACCGACAGGAAGAAGATGCTGTGGTATGCAAATGATTAGCTTTTCAGAGCATTCACACAAGGTTGGCGCCGTTGGCGACACCTACAACGTGCTGACATGAAGAAGGTTTCCAACCGATTTCTCATACACAAAAAGCAGTTGACCGGCGTTGCCTGGTGAAACGTTGTTGTGATGCCTCGTGTAAGGAGGATAAATGGGTACCATCACGTTTCCGACTTTGATAAAGGTCGGATTGTAGCATATCGCGATTGTGGTTTATCGTATCGCGACATTTCTGCTCGCGTTGGTCGAGATCCAATGATTGTTTGCAGAATATGCAATCGGTGGGTTCAGGAGGGTAATAAGGCAAGCCGTGCAGGATCCCAACGGCCTCGTATCACTAGCAGTCGAGATGACAGGCATCTTATCCGCATGGCTGAACGGATCGTGCAGACACGTCTCGATCCCTCAGTCAACAGATGGGAACGTTTGCAAGACAACAACCATCTAACGAACAGTTCGACGACGTTTGCAGCAGCATGGTCTATCAGCTCGGAGACCATGACTGCGGTTACCCTTGACGCTGCATCACAGACAGGAGCGCCTGCGATGGTGTACTCAACGACGAAGCTGGGTGCACGAATGGCAAAACGTCATTTTTTCGGATGAATCCAGGTTCTGTTTACAGCATCATGATGGTCGCATCCGTGTTTGGCGACATCTCGGTGAACGCACATTGGTAGCGTGTATTTGCCATCGCCGTACTGGCGTATCACCCGGCGTGATGGAATGGGTGCCATTGGTTACACGTCTCGGTCACCTCTTGTCCACATTGACGGCACTTTGAACAGTGGACGTTACATTTCAGATGTGTTACAACCCGTGGCTCTACCCTTTATTCTATCCCAGCAAAACGCTACATTTCAGCAGGAAAATGCGCGACCACATGTTGCAGGTCGTGTACGGGCCTTTCTGGATACAGAAAATGTTCTACTGCTGCCCTGGCCCGCACATTCTCCAGATCTCTCACCAATTGAAAACGTCTGCTCAGTGGTGGCCGAGCAACTGGCTCGTCACAATACGCCAGTCACTACTCCTTGATGAAGTGTGGTATCGTGTTGAAGCTGCATGGGCAGCTGTACCTGTACACGCCATCCAAGCTCTGACTCAATGCCCTGACGCATCAAGGCAGTTATTACGGGCAGAGGTGGTTGTTCTGGGTACTGATTTCTCAGGATCTATGCACCCAAATTGCGTGAAAATGTAATCAGATGTCAATTCTAGTGTAATATATTTGTCCAATGAGTACCCGTTTATCATCTTCATTTCTTCTTAGTGTAGCAATTTTAATGGCCAGTAGTGCAGGTAACGTCAATTCTCAAAGTGTTGACCTTGAGCAATCGTCCATAGTATAAAGCGATTTTACATCTACATCAGCATGACTGCTCAGCAGTTCACCTTTAAGGGTCTTACAAGGCTTCATCGAACCACCTTCACACTATTTCTATACCGTTTCTGTCTCTGAGAGCACTTGAGAGAAACAGACTTAAATGTTACCGTGAGAGCTCTGATTTCCCTGATTCTCCCTATGACGAAAGAGAAATTCCGACATGGGGTGTAATCGGGCACTGAAATTAATCCAATGGCGAGAATTGAAAATTGATGCCGAACCGTGATTCGAGCCCGGAATTTCCGCTTATCTCGAACGGTCGCCTTAAACACTTAGGTTGTCCAAGCACGCTTCCCGTATAACTAAAATGCCCATATATCGCACTCTACGTACGTGCTCCGACACCCGAAGTGATTCAGGCGACCACTCGCGATAAGCGGGAATTCTCGGTTCCACTCCCGCTCCGGCACAAATTTTCACTTGTCACAATTGGATTTATTTCCGTGACTGATTGCAGTTGATGTTGGAATTTCTGCTTCGTTAAATGTACACGGCTGCAGGAAAGAACAAACACTAAATATATGAATTTCTTCCTATGTAGGCAGGTGTCAACAAAATATTTTCGAATGCTAAGTAGATGGTTCGTGGCTGAAATTTCCTGAAAACATCTCGCCACAACTAAAAACGTCTTTTTCTTGACGTTCGTCACCACAGTCATATCAGATTCATCATTCCCTCTCCCTGATTTCACCATGATACAGAACGATCTGTCCTTCGCTGAACTTTTTCTATGTCCTCCTTTTATCCTCTCCCATACGGATCCTGTACCGCGCAGCGATACTCCAAAATATGACGGACAAGCGCAATGTAGACAGTCTTTGTAGTCGACCTGCAGCAGCTTCTAAGCGTTCTGTCAGTTAAACGCAGTCTTTGATTCATCATACCTACAACGTTTTCTATGTAACCTCCCCAGATTGAGTTGGTGGCCGTGCGGTTACAGGCGCTGCAGTCTGGAACCGCAAGACCGCTACGGTCGCAGGTTCGAATCCTGCCTCGGGCATGGATGTTTGTGATGTCCTTAGGTTAGTTAGGTTTAACTAGTTCTAAGTTCTAGGGGACTAATGACCTCAGCAGTTGAGTCCCACAGTGCTCAGAGCCATTTGAACCAGCCATTTTGAGTTGTCTGTAATTGCAATCCCAAAGTATTTGGCTGAACTGACGGCTTTCTACATTTGTGTGACTTACAGTGTAAATAAAATTGAACAGATTCCTTTTAGCAGTCATGTGGATGGCGTCCTACTTTCTGTTATTTAGAGCGAATTACCACTTTGCGTACCATACAGTTATCTTGTCTAAACCAGTTTGTAGTTGGTTTTGATCTTATGATAACTGGTCCTAGATGACAGACAAGAGCATCATCTGCAAACACCTAAGAGGGCTGGTTAAATTATCATCTAAATCGTTTATATTGCTTAGGAACAGCAGAGAGACTGTGAAATTTCCTTGTGGAACGGCAGATATCACTTCTGATTTACTCGATGATTTTCCGTCAATTATTAACTTTTTGTCAAGAAATCACGAATCGCTTCGCAGTACTGCGACGGTGCTCCATAGGCACGCAGTTATTAAACGCCGCTTGTGAGGAACCGTATCCGGATGGGCAATACTGGATATTATATTTCACCTGGCAGCGTACGTCAGCATTATGGTTTTCTATATTTTCCGAGAGTACTTGGTGTTTCCCCGTAGAGCTCTTGCTTTAATTTTCTCCACAAACAGACGTCTAGAGGAATTAAATATTGTAAGCGTGCGGGGAATTGTGTATTACGCGAATAACCAATCCAAGGATCTTCAGATATTTTGTTAAGAAGCCTGCAATTGTCTGCGCGGAATGGGCGGTAATCCACTATATTGGTACCTCATCGATTACAGTCTGCCCTGCGGTATGTTACCCAATAACTGCGGCAGTAGCCTTTTTGGAACTATAGGCACCACCCTTCACCAATGACGTGGTTCTTGAAGACCTCGCACTAGTACTCGCGTTATTATTTAACCAAATCTCTCAGCTTACTGGCATTTGCTACTAGCCAGTGGATATTGTATAGATTTATTTCCCCATGGTCCCTAAACGATACGTTATAACTTAGCGAAATCTATCTTAGAAACGCTGCATTATTTCTTAGTTTCGTTCACGCGATTCAGAGAACTGTAACCGATTTTGAAAGTAACTGCGACAGATCCACTGATAAAACGAAATGCGAGAATGATGAAACGCGCTAGAATGCAGTCTTCTCAGAGGGCATCTTTGATGACCCTCGCACGTTTAGGTGGCCTGTACGAGTGGTAACATGATTTGTGTGATGCCGCTGCTGATATGTTAGTTATATTTATTTAACCAGTTGTAGTTCTTTTTCATTGACGTATTTTACTCTGCACTTTCTAGAATAATTTAATAGTGTATGATAGACTTTTTAGCATACAACCAAGTCGCTGCTCTAATGGTTTGGAAAATTCGCCAAAAAGAAAAGAAGACACAAATTTCCGACAATGATTAAATGATGATGGCATCCTCTTAGGTAAAATATTGCGGAAGTAAAATAGTCCCCCCTTTCGGATCTCCGGGCGGGGACTACTCAAGAGGATGTCGTTATCAGAAGAAAGAAAACTGGCGTTCTACGGATCGGAGCGTGGAATGTCAGATCCCTTAATCGGGCAGGTAGGTTACAAAATTTAAAAAGTGAAATGGATAGGTTAAAGTTAGATATAGTGGGAATTAGTGAAGTTCGGTGGCAGGAGGAACAAGACTTCTGGTCAGGTGACTACAGGGTTATAAATACAAAATCAAATAGCGGTAATGCAAGAGTAGGTTTAATAATGAATAGGAAAATAGGAATGCGGGTAAGCTACTACAAACAGCATAGTGAACGCATTATTGTGGCCAAGATAGATACGAAGCCCACACCTACTACAGAAGTACAAGTTTATATGCCAACTAACTCTGCAGATGACGAAGAAATTGAAGAAATGTATGATGAAATAAAAGAAATTATTCAGATAGTGAAGGGAGATGAAAATTTAATAGTCATGGGTGACTGGAATTCGAGTGTAGGAAAAGGGAGAGAAGGAAACGTAGTAGGTGGATATGGATTGGGATAAGAAATGAAAGAGGAAGCCGCCTGGTAGAATTTTGCACAGAGCACAACTTAATCATAGCTAACACTTGGTTTAAGAATCATGAAAGAAGGTTGTATACATGGAGGAACCCTGGAGATACTAAAAGGTAACAGATTATATAATGGTAAGACAGAGATTTAGGAACCAGGTTTTAAATTGTAAGACACTTCCAGGGGCAGATGTGGACTCTGACCACAATCTATTGGTTATGACCTGTAGGTTAAAACTGAAGATACTGCAAAAAGGTGGGAATTTAAGGAGATGGGACCTGGATAAACTGAAAGAAACAGAAGTTGTGCAGAGTTTCAGGGAGAGCATAAGGGAACAATTGACAGGAATGGGGGAAAGAAATACAGTAGAAGAAGAATGGGTAGCTTTGAGGAATGAAGTAGTGAAGGCAGCAGAGGATCAAGTAGGTAAAAAGACGAGGGCTAGTATAAATCCTTGGGTAACAGAAGAAATATTGAATTTAATTGATGAAAGGAGAAAATATAAAAATGCAATAAATGAAGCAGGCAAAAAGGAATACAAACATCTCAAAAATGAGATCGACAGGAAGTGCAAAATGGCTAAGCAGGGATGGCTAGAGGACAAATGTAAGGATGTAGAGGCTTATCTCACTAGGGGTCAGATAGATACTGCCTACAGGAAAATTAAAGAGACCTTTGGAGATAGGAGAACAACTTGTATGAACATCAAGAGCTCAAATGGAAACCCAGTTCTAAGCAAAGAAGGGAAAGCAGAAAGATGGTAGGAGTATATAGAGGGTCTATACAAGGGCGATGTACTTGAGGACAATATTATGGAAATGGAAGAGGATGTAGATGAACATGAAATGGGAGATACGATACTGCGTGAAGAGTTTGATAGAGCACTGAAAGACCTGAGTCGAAACAAGGCCCCCGGAGTAGACAACATTCCATTGGATCTACTGACGGCCTTGGGAGAGCCAGTCCTGACAAAACTCTACCATCTGGTGAGCAAGATGTATGAGACAGGCGAAATAACCTCAGACTTCAAGAAGAATATAATAATTCCAATCCCAAAGAAAGCAGGTGTTGACAGATGTGAAAATTACCGAACAATCAGTTTAATAAGCCACACCTGCAAAATACTAACACGAATTCTTTATAGACGAATGGAAAAACTAGTAGAAGCCGACCTCGGGGAAGATCAGTTTGGATTCCGTAGAAACACTGGAACACGTGAGGCAATACTGACCGTACGACTTATCTTAGAAGAAAGATTAAGGAAAGGCAAACCTACGTTTCTAGCATTTGTAGACTTAGAGAAAGCTTTTGACAATGTTGACTGGAATACTCTCTTTCAAATTCTAAAGGTGGCTGGGGTAAAATACAGGGAGCGAAAGGCTATTTACAATTTGTACAGAAACCAGATGGCAGTTATAAGAGTCGAGGGACATGAAAGGGAAGCAGGGGCTGGGAAGGGAGTGAGAAAGGGCTGTAGCCTCTCCCCGATGTTATTCAATCTGTATATTGAGTAAGCAGTAAAGGAAACAAAATAAAAATTCGGAGTAGGTATTAAAATCCATGGAGAAGAAATAAAAACTTTGAGGTTCGCTGATGACATTGTAATTCTGTCAGAGACAGCAAAGGACTTGGAAGAGCAGTTGAATGGAATGGACAGTGTCTTGAGAGGAGTATATAAGATGAACATCAACAAAACAAAAACCAAGATAATGGAATGTAGTCGAATTACGTCATGTGATGCTGAGGGAATTAGATTAGGAAATGAGACACTTAAAGTAGTAAAGGAGTTTTGCTATTTGGGGAGCAAAATAACTGATGATGGTCGAAGTAGAGAGGATATAAAATGTAGACTGGCAATGGCAAGGAAAGCGTTTCTGAAGAAGCGAAATTTGTTAACATCGAGTATGGATTTAAGTGTCAGGAAGTCTTTCCTGAATGTATTTGTATGGAGTGTAGCCACGTATGGAAGTGAAACATGGACGATAAATTGTTTGGACAAGAAGAGATTAGAAGCTTTCGAAATGTGGTGCTACATAAGAATGCTGAAGATTAGATGGGTAGATCACATAACCAATGGGGAAATATTGATATGATTGGGGAGAAGAGAAGTTTGTGGCACAACCTGACCAGAAGAAGGGATCGGTTGGTAGGACATGTTCTGAGGCATCAAGGGATCTCCAATTTAGTATTGGAGGGCAGCGTGGAGGGTAAAAATCGTAGAGGGAGACCAAGAGATGAATACACTAAGCAGATTCAGAAGGATGTAGTTTGCATTAAGTACTGGGAGATGAAGAAGCTTGCACAGGATAGAGTAGCATGGAGAGCTGCATCAAACCAGTCTCAGGACTGAAGACCATAACAACAACAACGTGCATTGTGAAAGCCCGAGGAGCTCGTGGATCAAGTTGTCTGATCGCCACAACAGTGGAGCGCCAAGGCTTCAAATACACGACGTGTTCCTCAGTTATACCTTCATTCATTTGTGGTACAGACATTTGTTTAATCAGTTATCAATGTGGCGCACAGTGACATACGGCGGTAATATCTTGCTACAGTTTGATCAAGGTCCACACATATCATGATTTAGAAGTGCTTCTCTAATGCTCTTTACAGTGGCACTGAACAGGTACATAATGCAGTTCTTTTAAAAAAGTGTCATTGTCATAATTATGTGACTGTTGCTGTTGTGGTCTTCATTCCAGAGACTGGTTTGATGCAGCTCCCCATGCTACTCTATCCTGTGCAAGCTTCTTCATCTTTCAGTACCTACTGCTACCTACATCCTTCTGAATCTGTTTAATGTATTCATCTCTTGGTCTCCCTCTGCGATTTTTACCCCCCACGCTGCCCTCCAATACTAAATTGGTGATCCCCTGATGCCTCAGAATATGTCCTACCAACCAATCCCTTCTTCTAGTCAAGTTGTGCCACAAATTTCTCTTCTCCCCAATTCTGTTCAATACCTCCTCATTAGTTATGTGATCTACCCATCTAATCTTCAGCATTCTTCTGTAACACCACATTTCGAAAGCTTCTATTCTCTTCTTGTCCAAACAATTTATCGTCCACGTTTCACTTCCATAGATGGCTACACTCCATACAAATACTTTCAGAAACGACTTCTTGACACTTAAATCTATACTCGATGTTAACAAATTTCTTCAGAAACGCTTTCCTTGTCATTGCCAGTCTACATTTTATATCCACTCTACTTCGAGCATCATCAGTTACTTTGCTCCCCAAATAGCAAAAGTCATTTACTGCTTTAAATGTCTCATTTCCTAATCTAATTCCGTCAGCATCACCTGATTTAATTCGACTACATTCCATTATCTTGGTTTTTGTTTTGTTGATGTTCATCTTATATCCTCCTATCAAGACACTGTCCATTCCGTTCAACTGATCTTCCAGGTCCTTTGCTATCTCTGACAGAATTACAATGTCATCGGCGGACCTCAAAGTTTTCATGTGACCATAAAAGTTATAAGTTATATGTGTAGGTCAAAAAACTAGCGTCGTTTCCAGTTGCTACTTATTGTATATATACTGCTATGAGAAACTTAAGGAAAAGCTAAAGTAATATAACATATTGTAAGAGTATTATAATATCGCTGGCTTAGTTGCGGAGTGTCTTTTTGGCGGTTCGTTTGCAGAGTTGAGAACGGGACACGGAACTGTTATGTTGTGTTGTGGGTAGCTCTGAATGTGAAAGGCATTGTTATTTTGGAAGTTCAAGTGTTGCTACAAGTGCTATTACAGTAAAGTGATGATATATGGAAGTGATTCAGAGGAAAGTGCGTAATTATGTAGTTAAAAATGAGCAGTGCCGCCGATTAACGTTTTTGAGAGTACCCGCCCGTTTGTATGTCGTACCGTACATCAATCATCCGCGCCGTGTTCGGCCTCTCAGAATGAACTAATGTCAATCAGCGATATAGTTTACCACAAAAGAGACCATTCAAGTGCCAGTGTCTTATAGCGAGCGTGAGAACGTGCGTACGGTCATCGCTTTCCGCATCATCAACAATCAGCCGCGCCGTCTTCGGTTACGCGTACGCTCGTCCAAGTGATATTGTGGACAGATAATTATCAAGAATGTTAATTGGGATAAGCAGTTAGAATGTAAACAGTGCAACCTGTGAGTTCATATCGTCTCGGAATATAGATGTTCATACCAGACGTAGGACAGTGTTGTGCTTAACTGTGAGTGGCTTGCATAATTAAATACATAATTTCAGGCAAGCCAGCAGCAGTGTGGCGCAGAACAGTATGACCGCCGTGGGATTATCAAGTACGTGGTGTAGACATGGCCACGGTCAAGAAGCGGCAAGCGAAAACAGTTAAAGGTTCCTCCACCATTTGTACCCCCAGGCGTGTTACAATATTAAGATCTCGGTGGAATTGAACGAAAGTGTGGGAACACGATGCCAGAAGTTTCCCAGTCGTTGACAAAAACCTGGACGTCACATGTCATGAGGTCAGCGTGAGTATAGCAATAAACAGGGTTGGCCCACAGTACGAGGCAACTGAAAGAGCGAAAAAAGAGACAGTCTGTGTCAATCTGCTAGCACTTATGGTGCTGTGTGGTGGTGTTCTTCATCAAAACATGGAGCAGAGACAATATGACGATGATGCTCGAGAAACTGGAAAGAGGAGAAGTCTGACGAGTGAAGCCCAGGAGTTTGGTGTTGGTCACAGCATTGTTTCACGTGCATGGTGACAGATCCGAACCCCAAGCGCTTTGCCCGAAGGAGAGGAGGTGGTTGACCACGATCAGCTACAGTGTCAGAGGCCCTCTATATTGTGCCACAGGCAGGAAGGGACCCGTGCCACCCGGCGGATACATTTGCAACCACAACTAGGAGGATTACGAGGCACGCGGTCTCAGTCTGAACAGTGGCACAGCGACTACATGAGAGTGGACTCTTTGCTTGTCGACCAGTACGTGGGCTCCGCTGGCGTCCGCACATCGGCGGCACCTATTCCCATTGTTCGAAGATCATAGCGTCTGGACCAAAGAGGAGTGGGGGGTCATACTCTTCAGTGTGAGTAGTGATTGGGCGTACCCTCCTATAGCGAGAAGTGGGAACACGCAGTGCACACGGATCATTGTACAGTATAATTGGTTTGGTGATCCATGTGTTACGGTGTGGGGAGGCATAATGCTGAATGGGCGTACTGAGCTCCAAATACATCAACAAGGTGCACTCACACTGTACTCGTTCACCACCAGAATTTTTTTCAGGTGTTCATTCGACTATGAATTCATGTTTATGGATGACAGTGTGCGACCGCATGGGACAGCGCAGTGGAGGAACTCTGAGAACGAGAGGTTATTCGGCGAAAGGATTGGCTTGCCCGTTCCTCCGATTTACAACCCATCAAGCACGTTTCGGTTGCGTTTGTCAGACTATTGCAGCACGTCCACATCCACTAGCCATCATCCAGCAGTCATCAACCGCGCTGGTGGAGGAATGGAACGCGGTATCAGAAGTCTCCTCGCCAGTGTCGTGGGCAGCATGGGTACAGTTTGAAGAGGCATTGCTATCATCGGCTATCGCACCCAGTCAAGAATCATGTGCCTTCTTTTGGAATATCCAGAGGGCCGTCTTTACCCGCAGTGACTTCATTGTAACTATTGTCTTTCCTGTTCTTCTCTTTGTTCGTGTTTCCTTCAGTTACCTTCTGCATGTCGCAGATAATTCTATATGTAATTGATAATATCAATGAAGATCGCCAACAGTTGCGCAAATGAAATGTTATTTTAACTACGAGTTTCGGCATTCCACTACGCCATCTTCAGGCCCCATATGCATCCCTCAAAATAAACGATATTGTCATACAGTGTCATATATTCCTGGACGTCGTTGTGAGCTCAAACTGTTTCACAAGTCTTCGAATGAAGCACCTGTGAAAAGGTTTGAATTCACGACATCCAGGAATATATGGCACTGTATGACAATATCGTTTATCTTGAGAGATGCGTATGGGGCCTGAATAGGGCATAGTGGAATGCCGAAACTGATAGTTAAAATAAAATAAAATGACGTCTCAGTCACACTGCTGTTGGTGAATTTAATTGATATTGATAATTATTTGACCAGCTGAAGTCCCCTGTCCATGATGGTTCAACAGATTCTATATATGGTCCAAGTTTCTTTGAGCTTTGTTACTTAGTGTTATGAGGAGTTTATAACTGTCAAGACGAGGTCACGACATTCAGATCACGGATTTACTTCAGACTTTGTACGTTTTTAATAGTCCGTTAGGAGAACGCAATGTGCAATTAGTAAGGCGTATTGCTTGGATGATTTCGGGAATATCACAAGAGAACCTTCACGAGTCAGTGATACAATGGCGCGTTGCGACCATAAGCACGAGCTGGGAGCGGTCCTTTGTTTAATGTTAAAGCTCCGTAATCTGTGGACCACTGGATCGAATAACGTGCATCCTTTCTTTTAATTTATATGTTTTTCAACAATAGCCACGTTATTTCGTACATATTACATTTTAAAGGTAGTATGATGGAAAGCCACCTGTATTTGCATGAACTTTTGTTGAATTTTCAATGTTATACCCCTATTTACTAATTTTTATTATTACTACAAATATTATGCGACTTTCATTTCTATAGGCAAGTCAGAAACTTTATCAAGCGCCTTGAAACATCTTTCTATTTCAATGACAACGATCGACGCACTGCTTCTCATGAATATACTATTACGATACATTCAGTGATACATCGCCAGTTTTCGGCAGCGATTTTTACGAAATGATGCGTTACGCATGTCTGCACCCGAACTGTCGGAAGAAAAAAAAATTGAAATTGGGACGAGCTTTGTTTTTCTTTAGCAGTTCTGAAGATTCCTTACGCAAACGGGAAAACTGCGTTCATTCATTCTAGTAGATGCCGTTTTATATTATGTTTCCCCTGTCTGTATGAAAAATATTCTCCAACATGTAATGTTGAAAATCTCGTCCGACGATTAACCTACGTTACCCCAATATTCGGGATTATTGTAAATAATTGTGTTATTGAATAAAGTTAGTTACACCTTCATTTATCGATGTTAGACTTGGGCTTTCAAAGTATGTCCCTCGTCCTTAAGACCTGTGTCTGCAAATCGAAGCGTCCAGGTGAAAAGCAGTTCTCGGTAGCTTACACGATTGCAGGTATAAGGGCTTTTGGAAATCATGACAGGCATATATTTTCAGAAAACTTCATGCGTTTTGTCGTTTACTTGTCCATGATTAGAAAGATAATATTTGTTGTAATAACAAAAAGTAGCAAACAACAAAATAACATTGGAAATTCAATGAATGGTCGAACCAGCGGTCCACCGTTTACGCAGCCTGCACGCTAACCACGTGACAGGGGCAGTCCCCCGCGCAAAACCGGAAAGTACCGATACATCATTGACGCGTAAGACTTCTCTTTGATTTTCTCGAAATCGCCTAAGCAGTATGCCCTATAAATTGCACGTTATGTTGTCCTAATGGACTACTAAAAATGTGCAAAATTTGAAGAAAATCCGTGACTCGAACGTCGTGATCTCCCTTGTAAGTAACTTATTTTCTGGGGTGCATAGTCTATTAGAAGCTACAGAAGACATTCAGTCGTGGCAGCCTGTTACAGCAACTGGTTTAAAAGTGTTTGAGGACAAAAACAGTCTCGGTTGCGAAATTATTTAATCTCAGAGACGCGTTTCGCCCTTTTGGGGCACCATCAGGCTGTCTAAAAACATTTTTCATGTCGGATTGATTATTTACCCGGTTACCTTACATTTGGTTTTAGGACTGATGGGTCACTTATCCATCTATTTTTACTATTTTACATCATAGGTGGTTTTATGACTAATGGGTCACATATCCATCTACATTTACTATTTTACATCTTATGTGGTTTTATCACTAATGGGTCACGGAAATAGCTACTTTTACGTAGGTTTTTATTACTTTTAGTTCACGTTGTCTGTGTAGCCGTGCAAGACAGGACCATGCCCTTTTCACTCATTTGTATCTAATTGTTGATTTCTCCTTTTTGTAGACAATCTGATGATTCCCCAGAAGGGCGAAACGCGTCGTCGACATTAAATAATTTCGCAACCGATACTGTTGTTCTGAAACTACAGAAAACATACGAGGTGCGACAATAAAATAATGACACTGATGTGAAAAAAATGTTGATTACCGTTTTAGTCACGTTTTGTGTTATATCCTTCAAAGTAGTTACCTTCTGATTGCACACACTTTTTCCAGCGCTTCTACCATTGATGGTAACATTTCTGGAACTCATCTTCTGTAATATCCTCCTGGACCCTCGTCACACCTTTTTGGACATCCTGTGTTGTTGTGAAATGGTGTCCCTTGACCGCCGTTTTGACTCTTGGAAATAGAAAAAAGCAGCACGGAGCGATATCTGGTGAATAAAATGGCTGTGATAGTAATGAAATTTGTTTTGAGCTTAAAAATTGCTGAACTGACAGAGGAGTATGGGATGGCGCATTATCGTGATTCTGAATCCAATTATCAGCCATGTTGGGACAGACACGAAGAACTCTATTACAAAGTCTTTGTAAAATTTCTTTGCAGTAATTTTGGTTAACTGTTTGTCCAGGAGGCACCCACTCTTCATGAACAATTCCCTTCGAATCAAAGAAGCACACAATCATGGATTTAACTTTTGACTTCAATATTCGTTCTGCCTTCACAAAACATTTTATGCCAACGGAAAACTTGAGTTCTTGGCATAACCTCCTCTCCAAAAGCCTTCTGAAGCTTACCGTAAGTTGTCGTCGCGTTTTCACCCAGTTTCACGCAAAAAGAAATAGCATATCATTGCGCAATATTATGCGTTTCCATTTCCGTGACGAGAGACACAAACCCGTGATAACTTATTACAGCACAACTCACGACTGAACAGTTGCATCGATGTTCTGCTTGGACTAGAAGCAGCTTATAGACCAAGGTCACAGATATTGTGCCTACTCAAGCCTGACGCCACATCTTGCAAAGAAAAATAAGTCTCATTACTTTATTGTCACACCTCGTATACCAGTCCGATATACACGTAGATCAAGGGATTTGTGATGTCCAGAAATCAACATCCTTAGAAATTCGCCTGCCGGCCGGAGTGGCCGTGCGGTTCTAGGCGCTACAGTCTGGAGCCGAGCGACCGCTCCGGTCGCAGGTTCGAATCTGCTTCGGGCATGGATGTGTGTGATGTCCTTAGGTTAGTTAGGTTTAATTAGTTCTAAGTTCTAGGCGACTGATGACCTCCGAAGTTAAGTCGCATACTGCTCAGAGCTAAGGCCAGAAATTCGCTACAAACTTCATGCCTTCTATTTACAATTAAATGAAGCGAATAAAATTCACACAGTTATTTTATTTTGGAAAGTTCATTTTTGGTCTACTTTCTATGACCACCCGTTCGCAGTTTTGTGGGCGGACACAAGGCGAGTGGTGAGGACTGGAGCAGTTTCGTACCGTTTCTGCGGACGCTATCCTCAGCGTCGCACCCCTCGCTGCCGGCGGAGTGCGCCTCATTAGAAGGCTTGTTGCAGCCGCAGCGGGCGCCCCCCTGCGCCTCCCGGCCGCCGGAGATTTAATTAGCCAACTTGGCGAAACTGATTCCCCCAGGCCGCCCTAATAGCCGACCGCCTTATGCGCACAGTAGCTGGGTGGCCATTTCCGGCTTAGCGGAGGCGATACGTTGAGCCCCCGCGGGAGCCGCTGCGCACGGACGCACCAGAGGACGCTGCAGCGGTCCGCGTGAAGATGCGCCACCAGCTGCGACCGAAGCGAAAATACGTCTAACATTTTCACAGTCTTAGATTAAGCTCCTGTTGTTACTGTTCTGGTCTATTTTTCTGTACTGTATCTGCACGCTGTAATCCATTCTGTGCAAGCCTCTTCATCCGTGCATAGCTTCTGCAACTTACATCTACTGGAATCTGATTATTGTTGTCAGGGCTTAGTCTCCCTCTACAATTTTTGGCCATAACATGTCCCCCCCCGAACCAAACACTCCACTCCCTGATGCCTCAGAATGTCTCGCCAATCGTTACCTTCTTTTACCTAAGTTGCACCATGCAGTCCTTTCCTATCCATTTCCATTCAGTATCTTTGTTGTGGCGTAACAAGCTCGCTACGCCACACTGAGAAGGAAGCCGAAAGGCACGCGTACACACACGCCGACTGGCGTCAAGTCTGGAACAGGATACTTTATGACTGCTATAAAGAAAATACGTAGCTTTGGAATATACTTAACTTTTAATGCTTCCTTTGGTACATCTCTCTTGACTATACAAATGAGACTCGTAAGATACATGCACTGATACAATTGGCGCCTTGCTAAGTCGTAGCCATTAACTTAGCTGAAGGCTATTCTAACTGTCTCCCGGCAAATGAGAGCAAAGGCCTCGTCAGTATAGTCGCTAGCAACGACGTCGTACAACTGGGGCGAGTTCTCGTACGTCTCTCGAGACCTGCCGTGTGGTGGCGCTCGGTCTGCGATCACACAGTGGCGACACGCGGGTCCGACATGTACTAATGGACCGCGGCCGATTTAAGCTACCACCTAGCAAGTGTGGTGTCTGGCAGTGACACCACAATCTTTTTATTCGAATTACCTACGTGATGTTCAATATTTTATGCAGCGCCACGTGTCAGAAGCACAAAAATGGATCAAATGGCTCTGAGCACTATGGGACTTAACTTCTGAGGTCATCAGTCTCCTAGAACTTAGAACTACTTAAACCTAACTAACCTAAGGACATCACACACATCCATGCCCGAGGCAGGATTCGAACCTGCGACCGTAGCGGTCACGCAGTTCCAGACTGTAGCGCCTAGAAGCGCTCGGCCACAGCGGCCGGCTCAGAAGCTCATATTTTCTTACTGTCATAACTGTTTGTCGTACACTTTTCGCTTCTGTGAAAGGCTGCTTTACAGAGAAACACTTCAGAAATTGTTTACTAACACTTAAATTTATATTAGATTTTAAAAAATCTCTCTTTCCCAGAAACGCTTTGTTTTTATTGTCAGTCTTAATTTTATATCCTCCTTACATTGACCGACATCAGCTGTTCTATTGTCCAAATAACGAAAATCGTCTGGTACGAGAACCTTCTCAAAAGCTTTCTTTCCTTCTTATCTTTTCGAAAACTCTTAAGTTTTTAAATATAACGATGGTTATTAACATTCTACATGTTAATACCCCTTATTTACATGTTTATATTTCAACACCCTAGGCGACAAACACATTTCTCCCAACGAGAGACTAATATGATGATACCGTCACTATAGAGTGTTTAGGTTTGTTGAAAGAGCCAGAACCTCACCTCTGCTTACACCGCTTCATCGCTATCAAAGTGAAGTCCTCGAAGGTATTCTGAAAGTTTCGGATAAAGATGAAAATCCGATGGGGCCAAGGTCGGGCTGTATGGAGGGTCACCGATGATGATGATTTATGGCTGAGGGCTCTAAAGGTCATCACCGGATGACCGACGACAGTGAACGCAAGACGTCGAATCGTTGCTAATGCCGCAGCGCTCGTGAGTGGTCTGCATTGTCATGCTGAAGGAGAGCGTGCTACATGTGTGGACGAACACTTCGAATTCGAAACTCGGTTATAGCATGCTGTTTCTCACGCACCGACATATACTGAAGAGCCAGCCTAATATCGTGTATGGCCCCGACGAGCATGCAGAAGCGCCGCGACACGACGTAGCATGGACCCGACTAATGTCTGAAGTAGTACTGGAGGCAACTGACATTAGGAATCCTGCAGGACTGTCCACAAATTCCTAACAGTACGAGGAGGTGGAAACCTCTTCTGAAGAGCACGTTGCAAGGCATCCCAAATATGCTCAACAAAGTTCGTGTCTGGGGTGTTGCGTGGTCAGCGAAAGTGCTTAAACGCAGAAGAGTGTTCCTGGAGCCACTTTGTCGCTCTAGGAACCTGTGGGTTTCGCATTGCCCTGCTGGAATTGCCCATGTTCGTCGGAATACACAATGGACATGAATGGATGCAGGTGTTCAGACGGGATGCTTACGTACATGTCACCTGTCACAGTCGTACCTAGACGTATCAGGTGTCCCGTATCACTCCAACTGCACACGCCCGACACCATTACACTGCCTCCACCAGCGTGAAGAGTCCCCTCCTGAGATGGACGACCCTGGCTTCATGAGGTTCTCTCCATACCCGTAGACGTCCATCCACTCGATATAATTTGAAACGAGACTCGTAGGACCAGGCAGACTTGTTTCCAGTCGTCATCAGTTCAATGTAGGTGTTGACGGGCCAAGACGAGGCGTAAAGCTTTGTGTCGTGCAATCATCAAGGGTACACGAAAGTGCCTTCGGCTCAGAAAGCCATGTCTATAAAGTTTCGTTGAATGGTTCGCACGCTGACACTTGTTGATGGCCCAGCACTGAAATCTGCAGCGATCTGCGAAAGGGTTGCAGTTCTGCCATGTTGAACGATTCTCTTCAGTCATCGTTGGTCCTGTTATTGCACGATCTTTCTCCGGCCACAGCGATGTTTGAGATTTGATGTTTTACCGGATTCCTGATATTCACTGTACACTCGCAAGTTGACGAACGGAAAAATCCCCTCTTCATCGCTACCTTGGAGATGCTGTGTCCCACCGCTCGTGCGCCGATTATAGCATCACGTTGAAACTCACTTAAATCTTGATAACCTGCCATTGAAGCAGCATTAACCGATCGAACAACTGCGCGAGACACTTGTTGTCTTATATAGGCGTTGTCGACCGAAGCGCCGAATTCTGCCTGTTTATATATGGCTGCATTTGAATACGCATTCTTATACCAGTTTCTTTGGTTCATCAATGTGGTTACGTTACACACCACCATGTTACGCGCTACAGTTCAGAGTCCTATAGCGGCAGAGGGTTTCAAATATGTCAACATGGAGACTAAATATGTAGAATGTTGATAACGTTTGCTTTATTTAAAAAGCTTTAAGAGTCTTCACCTACAAATTCGGATCCATTGCTTTTCAGCACGCACTTCTATCTTTATTATGTCAATTCTTAAATCAGATTTCTCAGAATCCCCTAGTTTTATTGAACTACATTTCCTTACTCCTATCTTACTTTAGTCGATATTCATCTTACAACGTATTTTAAAGACGCTATCCATTCAATGTATTCCTTTGCTATCTGTGACACAACTGGAATTCCATCACCCACCATCAAAGTATTTATTTCTTCTTTCTGAACATTAATTCCCCCTCCAACTTTCTCTTCAGTTTCCGTTGCTACCTGCTCGCTGAATTGGTTAAATAACATTAGCGATAGCCTAAAATGCTGTCTCAAACCCTTCTCTTCCATTGCTTCCCTATAATGTCTTTTGACTCTTATAAAAGCAGTGTGGTTTCTGTTCAATTCGTGTAATCAATCGCTATATGTAGTTTGTCCTGGCTACTTTCACCATTTCATATGGTACATCTCACTCTAAATTATTAAGCACTTTCTCTAAAACTACAAATGCTACAACCGTACGTTTGTTTTTCTGCAATCTAAGCTAATTCGTAGTGTCTGTATAGCCTCGCACGATCCTTCATTTCTCCTGAACTCAAAATGGTGTTGCTCGACGCCAGCTTGTGCTAGTCCTCCCCTTGTTCTGCAGAAAATTCGTCCCACTATTTTGCAACAAAGACGTATTGAATCGACGCTTCTACGTTATTCACACCTGTCACCACATGCTTTCGTTGGAATTTGTACTATCACGTTATTCTTGAGGTCTGAGGCCCATACCAGATGGAATAGTTTTCTCAGAGTGCATTCTTTCAAGAATCTCAACAATTCCGAAAGACTGCTGTCCACATCAGGTGCATTATTTCGACTTAAGTCAAATGTTTTGCAGTAGAAGCATGCTGACTGCCGAGAAGCTCACATGTGATACAATGTAAGAAATCTTTGGACATAAGAGATGCTGATATAAGAATATCAACATCTCGGACTGTAAAGTTATTTCATTCAAGTGCAAAATGAGAAAGAGGAAGAGAAAGAGAGAGAGAGAGAGAGAGAGAGAGAGAGAGAGAGAGAGAGAGAGACAGACAGAGAGAAATGAATCAACACTCAAATTCTTGAAGTTACTTGCAAATACAGTGTTACTGACAACCAATGTTTGCTCGCAGCAGGATCCACCACCTGCACCAAAACTATTATTCTTCGTTTTTCTTTTTAATTCTTTACATATTCTGAACACTCACAACACGTGTAATAACCACGCTAACAATGTCGATCTCCTTTGTAAATGAAATTAATTCATTTACAGAATACATCTACATCTACATCCATACTCCGCAAGCCACCTGACGGTGTGTGGCGGAGGGTACCTTGAGTACCTCTATCGGTTCTCCCTTCTATTCAAGTCTCGTATTGTTCGTGGAAAGAAGGATTGTCGGTATGCTTCTGTGTGGGCTCTAATCTCTCTGATTTTATCCTCATGGTCTCTTCGCGAGATATACGTAGGAGGCAGCAATATACTGCTTGACTCCTCGGTGAAGGTATGTTCTCGAAACTTCTACAAAAGCCCGTACCGAGCTACTGAGCGTCTCTCCTGCAGAGTCTTCCACTGGAGTTTATCTATCATCTCCGTAACGCTTTCGCGATTACTAAATGATCCTGTAACGAAGCGCGCTGCTCTCCGTTGGATCTTCTCTACCTCTTCTATCAACCCTATCTGGTACGTATCCCACACTGCTGAGCAGTATCCACATTTATATTTCGCACGCAAAGACTTATTGGTGCGGGATACTTCAGGTATCATCTTCTCCCCCCTCCTCCAACTCCTTTACTGTTCCTCTCGTGGAAGATGTGATATATAAACAGAGAATTCAGCAGCCCTTACCTGTGGGTTTTATGCAATACCTTCAAATACTACGTCAAAATATTCATATTCTGTTCCTCGCTACATGCAAACTATTTGTCGTACAGAAAAAACGTACCGGACGTTTTTGTATGAAATTTAATAATCTTAAATTCTGTACTGGGACACGTTCAGGCCGCAGTTTTTGAATTAATCGAAGTAAATGTACAAAAGTAACCCTCAAACGTGATTTCCTTGAATAACTCGAAAGCCGTATATCAGAATGAAATTTAAATAAATCAATGTTACTAAAAACAACTTCCTGTTAAATTTTCTGTAGGACTGATAGTATGAGAGAGAATATGCATATTTCGCGCATGGTTTTTGGAGCGGTTGTGGGTTGCATAAAATCCGTATGGACGGGTAGCTGAATCATCCTATACATACGTTCAAAGTCCACTTTTGGTGAAACTGGAGATTCTGGAATGAGTGGATTCTACGTATGTAAGAATTCAGCATAGGGAAACATGTCCAGAGAAAAAACAATAAAAATCCACTGTGAAATGGAAATATACATTTGAAATCAGAGTAATTTTGTGCTACTTCAGGACAGTTTATTATTTTAATTGTTGGCCAGCTTGGATTTTTTAAGTTTGTTGGATACGTAGGCATTGGTGTGGCTTATATTTATGTAATGTGAAACTACATTATTGTTCAATTAAGTTTACTTTACTGGTGCAGTAAAGTTTACATTTCGACATGGAATCAAATAATAAAAATGTTACAGATTTTCGTCACAATGTAACAAAGAAAAGACCTGGACATGGCAGACTTCATGATCGGAGTAAACGCATGAGAGTGATGAGTCATGTTCTTAGTGAATACTGCAAATGTAGAAAACAGTCTTTCACGAAAACTTCAAAATATGAACATGATGTATTAATCCGTGAATTCAATTTACTTTGAAATAAGAGTACACAGAGTGCACACTTGTATTCACTAATTTCAGTTTTGCCTTTGGAACGAAGAAGACCACGGAAAACAGAAGAATATAGCAACATCAGAGACCATTCTTACTCTTACAATGTATGTTAACCTATGGAAAAGGCCTTAATATGAAAAAGAGATTTCTAAGACTGCACATTTGGAGGAAGCATTGTATAGTGGTGAAATATAGACTTTCGGAAAACCGAAACAGTAGAGAACTGAAGCATCTGAGATGTGGTGCTACAGACGAATTTTGAAAATTAGGTCGACTGATAAGGTAAGGAATGAAGAGGTTCTGTACATAAACGGAGAGGAGAATAATACATGGAAAACACTGATAAGAAGAAAGGACAGGATTACAGGATATCTGTTAAGATACCAGGGAATAACTTCCATGGTACTGGAGGGAGCTGTAGAGGGTAAAAGCTGTCGAGGAAGACAGAGATTGGAATACATCCAGCATACAGTTGAGGACATAGGTTACAAGTGATACTCTGAGATGAAGAGGTTGAAGAGGTTGGCGTAGGAGAAGAATTAGTGGCGGGCCGCATCAAACCAGTCAGAAGACTAATGACTAAAGAAAAAAGTGATTTCTGTTCATAAAGATTTTGCATGTTTCTGGGAGATGCCTATTGGGCTAGCCCGTAAGTGGGCGTGTGTTGATCGTTGTCATCGGATATTTTTATATGGCTCACTGTTACTGTACTGAGTGAGTATTTGTTGCTTAGTGCTGTGACTGTCTGTATGTGGCAATCATCTGATTTGGGGGCCATCCCGACTAGAACCAGATAATGTCTCTTCAGGTGTGCAAACTGTTCTCTGTTTCGTTGTGGTGGTAGCATTCTCTTCCCACTTTAAGTATAGTAGTTTCAGAAAACGCCTGAAGTACTTTCTTTTACGTATTCTTATCATCCATCATGGCGTCATGGTCTCAGCTTCACCAAACTCAGATACCTCTTTCACACCCATTTCTAGTACTCACTGCCTATTCTCATCTCCCATCACTGTGGACTGGAAAGTGATATGACGTCTTATTACTAGTAAGATGGTGGTAGTGGATTCGGGGGAAGGGACCAAAGAGTGAGGTCATCAGTCCCATCGGATGAGGGAAGGTGGGGAAGGAAGTCGACGGTGCCCTTCACACAAAAAAAAAAAAAAAAAAATCGGCTTTTGCCTGAACCAATTTTGGGAAATTATGATCACGGAAGACCTAACTCAGGATGGCCGGACATGGATTTTAGCCGTCGTCCTCCCGAATGCGAGTCCAGCGTATTAACCACTACCACCTCGCTCGGTCAGGTAAGATGTAACCACACAGCTGATATCACTTCTTAGTACACTGCGGCAAGGCCGTTGCTATATATGTATATTACCACTCATTAATTTCAGTATTCCCAATAAATGACAACAAGTTTTCTGTAGATAAATTTTAATACCGTGGATACGGTTGAGGAAGCAAAGGAATAGTACAGCAGTTGCACTCATGTCATGATTTGTGGTCATCGAGATACAATAGTATCCAATAAACAATGTCGTGTACATAAACGTTATGTATCTATCTGATATGTTTGTTTACCTAATTGCCGACGGGCGCCGCACTTGGCGCAGCTGTGTTGTTCCCTGTAGTGATGTGATGTTCGCAGGGAACGGCAAGCATTGCTACAATATGTAACTTGTGGTTCTTGTACATCAGTTCCTGCGTGACACTGAAGTGTGCACATCGCTAGTATGGCTCAAAGAGTGGGGATATCCACTGAAAATTGTTCTAATTGTAGCACCTAGCCAAGCAAGTTTATCTATTGGCCAAATTGCGAAACAGTGTAGTGTGTCAATAGGGGGAGTGCAATACACCCTAAAGACAACAGGTAGCACGTACTACGACCAGGACGACCTCGTAAAACAACTAAAAGTGTTGATAAATATATCAGAATTACCAGTAAGAGAAACAGATTCAAAATGACGCCCCAAATTCGTGCAGAATTGGTAGAAATAAACACGACAAGAATATCTGTAGCAGGAGTGAAAAGGAGATTGACTGAAGCCGGCTTGAAAGGATATGTCACAGCAAGAAAACCCCTTCTAAGGCCCATGAATCAAGGGAAGAGACCTGAATGGGCTAGAAAACATCGTAATTTGACATCTGAAGAGTGGACGAATGTGTTATCACCGATGAATAACACACAGACTTTCCCCCCGTAGAAGACGCACTTTTGCTCTCATTGGCTAACGTGACGTTTTGTACTTAATGGGACATCGTCAACCGTGCAAACAAAAGACACATAGTGCACGTTTTTAAAGTAAAGAACGAAACCAAATTTTAGGTTCAGAATCAGTCTGTTACTCTTGAGCAGAATGTCCGCTGTTTTCAAACTTCGTGCTAGGTTAAAACTGTTCAGCGTATACGGACTCGAACCCAGGACTTCGGCTGACAAACGGTATTATCAACTTCCGGCTTATTTTTTTTTAAACACCAAGACCACTTTTTTAACGCTCAATGAACAAAACAGTCATTGACCTTTGTTAATTATTGCACGAAAACAAAAGTTCGCAGTTACTGCTTGCTGTAACGTACAGTTAGATTAACTAGAGTAATGTAAGCTTAAAGTTTTTGTAACTGCAAAACAATTGTTTGCTGTTCTTGTACTGATATTTGTTTATCTTTGCCTCTAGTTGCTGTAAACGAAGGTAGTCTCCTCTTATTTCTTGCCTAAATCAACGCGAACACTTTGTGATTTTTAAACAATTTATCTTCATTTAGTTTCTTATTAAAAATAAAAAATTATAATTAAATGAAGATGCTATATGTGTAAGTTACACAATTTTTTCTTCGAAAAGTCTTCACATGTGTGACTTATAATAAATAAGTCACCCAATTCCACGTTTTTCAAATAATATTGATAACATATTTCCAAAGTCTTTTCTGTAGGCTTTGGAGCTGTTTCCTTTGCCAGTACGCTGTTTCAATTTAATCAGAAATGTGTAGATGTTACCTCTCCATTTCTGTTTTGATGCTCACAGAATGTTCAACCACCCACATCACGGTGTTGTTTTTCGTTCTTGTGTAGTTCTCTAAGTCAGGCCGGAGGAGTATGTTGGTGTAATAATTGGTTTCCGAGATTGTTGTAAGCAACGCTGATTTCTTCCTCTCTCACCTCCAGTTCATTAACCAAGTCAACTAAAAGACCCATGTCACAGTGTAGCTACTAGATCACATTTAAGGCACTTGTCAATACCACTCAACCCAATATGGTTTCGTTTTTCATTAGTTGCAACAGTATTGCTTATAACTTTGTATAAAAATGAAACCATTTCTGAGTTTTCAATTTTCAAACTAAAATTATCCCATTCTATTTTCCATGTGGTATTTTGGTGCTTCAGATCGTTGGGGTTTGGGTTACACGTCTCCTTCCAGCCATCAAGCTTGGTCTTTGTCGTTAACAATTTTTTTCGTAAAATGCTGATACCGAGGCAACCTTCTTCCAGGTAAAGTTTCCCTGAAATGATTCAATTTAAAATTTATTTTGCTTTTATCAGTTGGTTGTTTTGGATTTGCGGGATACATAGTTTTCTATAACTTCGTTCCGATAGCATTTGGCTCCTTGTTAACAGTGATTGTGGTTCGATTTCGTACAGTGCGTTCCCTTTAGTACTGATATCTCTTAATTCCGAGGCTTCAGCCAGTTCTGATTTTGTGATCGTACTGTAATTCAGCTTGAAAATATGGCCTCACCACACATACCTGCTGGACTGCTCCATTATCTTCTATACTTGCATGGGAATGAGGAGACATATAGTGTGCTTTTCAGAATATGCTGGTGTCTAAAGTCCTTTTTTTTTAATTAAATGTGTAGACTGGCAGCCCATTTTCTATTACGGCACCTTTTATTTTGTGCATTGTATGCTTCTAATGTTTGGCTGCCACTTTTAATGCATACGTGTCCATTATGATTAGTAATGTTTTGTGGTAGTCTACGGTCTGCACGCACGGTACCTCCACAGCTCCTGAACCTCGTATCAGGATTAGCAGAATGATTCCTCCTATTTAATATTAATCTATTTAACATTGGATTTGGAATCACCTTACTAACAATAATCCAATGATGACGACACTGAATATTTTACATTCTCCCTCGTTTATATTTACTCCAGATGCTGCGCTGCAGTTGTCAGTATCAGCTTTCATTATTTCTACATCGTCCTGTTCTCGTATCACGAACGTGACATCTCCTGTGCAGGCTCTTGCCGTAAGGTTCGCACCAGAAATAGTCAGACCGGTTAGTTTTCCATTTCGTCTTCCGAGTAGTGAGTCCAACGACTGCACAAAAACCGACACAGATAAGGTTCTGCCCTGAAGTATATGAAAAAACTGTGTAATTGGTCCGTTGATGGTTATCTTGCAGTGATACCTGTTATGATATTCCGTAGTACATTTTCACACTCTTACAATCGTTGGCAGTCCTGTTTGTTTCAGTACCTCTTCTAGATAGTGGTAATTAACACGTTCGAAAGCCTTACAGAAGTCAGAGGAGAGTAAACCATTTTTAAGTTAGTTATGCCAGATATTGAAATAACATTGCGGTATTCCAAAATTGGGGTCATGATTGACATACCTGGAGGGCAGGCTTGATGTGCAATCACTACGTTCTCAAGGAGGGGCGCCATTTTGCTATTAATTGCTCTGGCAATAGATTTATAATCGAAGTTGAATCAGGTTATCTGACGGAAATTGTCTATTCTCTTGAGATGTTTTCTCTTCGGCACTAAAAACATTTCAGTCAATTATAACTTTGCTGTAAAAGGGCCTTCCCTCATAATTTTCTATAGAATTTCAGCAGAAGCTAATTATAGTATATTACAGAAATTAAGATAAATGTCTTTTGGTAGGCCGTCTGGTCTGGATGTTTTGCATGGCATCGACTACCTTCTTAACCCTTAATATGTCTTCCGTGTTAAAATAAAATAAGAATTCACGTCTTGCATAATCTTACTGTTAAAAACACGAACCATTTCTCTTGTAGAAGCTTCGTCTCTGTCATCGAGGTACATTTTTGGAAAATTTTGTTGAATGTCCTGGACAGTGAGTGTGATTTTAGTTTGCTAGGAAGCTATAGCAAGTATTAATTTTCTGTTTCCATGCGTTCCGTTAAATACCTCTACGGTTTAGCTGCTGCCTGATTAAATAAAACATCGAAATCACATATTATTCCTCTACAAGAGATTTGTGTTTTCATTATATTTCGTTTCACGCCCACCAGTTTGGCTTCTAACCATTCTGTTTCTTGTATGTGTGTGATTGTTACACTGGATGTATCATAAAACTCTCTTAGTACACTGTAGTAGAACTGAAAAATCTGCTTATTGTTTCTTGCTTTTTGAGCGTCATAATAAATTACGATTTGCCTAAGTTTTCTTTTGATTAAACCGATCAACCATTCTGCTCTAGACGAAAGTTTATAGACTAAGCGTACATAAGTATGACAGGTGTCGCTTATAACATAGACTATTTCGATTTCTTCTGTACCGTTTGGTAGGCTGTTTGTCTAAGTTTAGAGTCACTGAAAGAACGCCGGAATCATAAAAACAATGTGGAATCACATCAACTGCAAGGACTCGTCCACTTACATTTTCAGCCACATGCTCTCCGTCTAGCCGCAGTGCGAAGATGAGGCGAGGAACGTCTATTTGACTATGGTGGGATACTTCAATTCCCAAGTATCTTTCAGTTTAAGTTTCAGAACCATCTCATGTAACTCTTTGCAACAGTTGAAACTCAATAACTGGTCTTTTTCTTTGAGAAAACAGTTACAGTCACCGTTGTGGGGGTTCCTCGTAACTGATAAGTAATATGCTCTTTACAAAGGGTAACTCTGTTCTTCTGTTTGTTGGCAGTGCGTATAGCTGAGCAATGTGACCTCTGTGTGTGTGTGTGTGTGTGTGTGTGTGTGTGTGTGTGTGTGTGTGTGTGCGTGCACGCACGATCTGCCGCGGTTTTATCGGACACTACGTCAGCGGATGTTCTATATAATATCAGAGAGTAGAAATAGTAATTTTGGGTACATCGATGACATACAGTATTATGGCTCCATTAGAAAACGGTCCATGGAGATATACACTGCGGAAAACCTTTATTACCGTGACAGCAGCCATCAGTTGTTTAATGTTTCGAATCACGTCATTTCCCTGTCTGCTGCTAGCGTACACAAAAGAGCGGACGTCTGTAGGACAGGTGAGATTCTCACTCCCCCATTGGTGGCGCTGCCGGAGCTACTATCACTTTCCCTGAAGATATTAACTGACGTTCCTATCGGCTTTCTTCTGACATTTTACCTCTGTAATTTCAACGTCATCAGACTGTCCTTGCGAAGAATGTCGTGGTAATTTTATTGCCAGCATCCCGACGAACACCAGGTGATTGAACCGAGTCCTCTGGCAGTTGCCTTTGCGGATGCCGTCTGAAACGCGATTAGCTTCGTGACCTTTGTTATGGAGGGCCGCTTCGAGTGTTTGTAATTTGTTCTCGCTGTAATGCTGATTTCGAAGAAAAGTTCAGGAGCGAAACATACCATCTTCTCGACTCCTAGGGCGTCTGACCTTCCACACAGTTCCTACAGATGTCGTCACTCTATAAGCAATAGCTTTACAACCGTATCTAGCAGGTATTTTGCACTTTACACCTGACAAGCTGTGTCTTCCGGTAAGACACACATTTACTTGGAACATCAAAAAATTTTATTTTTATTACAGCACAATCAATTAAAGGGCCGTTTGGAAACTGAGATGTCGTAGGAATTATATTTCAGTTTATGTTAGGATTCGTTGCAGGTACTAAAATAACTGTTGTTGCTAGATATACGCTTAATTCACTAGCGTATCATGGCTTTACTGTTGCTGTCTTTTTCAAAGCTTCCCGTAGAAAGGAAAACAAGTTGAACTTTTTCACATAAAGTACTTCTATCTTACGTCATAATAAACCGGTTAGCAAATAACTGTTTTCAACTTGATAAATAGTCGCAAGAGAGTCATACAGTAATGCTCACGTTTCTTTGCATTTAAGACTAATCATTGTTTTATGGAACATAATTCTCTTTTGTTGCAGAACATCTGATAAAAATAAGAGATCTTTATTGATATATGTTGGCAAGAGAAAAATAGTTGCAGGTGAACAAAGCATTTAAAATTGACAGGTCTTTATTCTTTTGTGTCGGGCTGATTAAAATGATGAGAGAAACTCTGTTTATAGGAACTTTGAGATTAGCCGGGAACCATCAAGTAACAATGAGAATTTGTGTCAGCCCACGGACTATATTCGAATTCCGTACGGTTTAAGCCAAGTACTCAGAAAAACCAGACGGTTCAAATAACAGCGCCGCCCCTAGTTCCAGTTTTCATACTTTTCTCTATACGTGTAGTTACAAATGTGATTCGCTCGTATAAAAAGTTTTATAGAATAAAAACAATCCTTGACACTTTTATTTCTTAACTTCTGCTGGTCTTGTCAAATTTTACGTCAGGCAGTTTTTACTTATAGGTTACATAAAGATTAGATAAACAACAATATAACTCTGTATGCACCCACTAACTACTTTTAGTCTAGTAACAAAAAAAAAAGAAAACACTGTATTAAGAGTACTACACTCCTGGAAATGGAAAAAAGAACACATTGACAACGGTGTGTCAGACCCACCATACTTGCTCCGGACACTGCAAGAGGGCTGTACAAGCAATGATCACACGCAAGGCACAGCGGACACACCAGGAACCGCGGTGTTGGCTGTCGAATGGCGCTAGCTGCGCAGCATTTGTGCACCGCCGCCGTCAGTGTCAGCCAGTTTGCCGTGGCATACGGAGCTCCATCGCAGTCTTTAACACTGGTAGCATGCCGCGACAGCGTGGACGTGAACCGTATGTGCAGTTGACGGACTTTGAGCGAGGGCGTATAGTGGGCATGCGGGAGGCCGGGTGGACGTACCGCCGAATTGCTCAACACGTGGGGCGTGAGGTCTCCACAGTACATCGATGTTGTCGCCAGTGGTCGGCGGAAGGTGCACGTGCCCGTCGACCTGGGACCGGACCGCAGCGACGCACGGATGCACGCCAAGACCGTAGGATCCTACGCAGTGCCGTAGGGGACCGCACCGCCACTTCCCAGCAAATTAGGGACACTGTTGCTCCTGGGGTATCGGCGAGGACCATTCGAAAACTGTCTCCATGAAGCTGGGCTACGGTCCCGCACACCGTTAGGCCGTCTTCCGCTCACGCCCCAACATCGTGCAGCCCGCCTCCAGTGGTGTCGCGACAGGCGTGAATGGAGGGACGAATGGAGACGTGTCGTCTTCAGCGATGAGAGTCGCTTCTGCCTTGGTGCCAATGATGGTCGTATGCGTGTTTGGCGCCGTGCAGGTGAGCGCCACAATCAGGACTGCATACGACCGAGGCACACACGGCCAACACCCGGCATCATGGTGTGGGGAGCGATCTCCTACACTGGCCGTACACCACTGGTGATCGTCGAGGGGACACTGAATAGTGCACGGTACATCCAAACCGTCATCGAACCCATCGTTCTACCATTCCTAGACCGGCAAGGGAACTTGCTGTTCCAACAGGACAATGCACGTCCGCATGTATCCCGTGCCACCCAACGTGCTCTAGAAGGTGTAAGTCAACTACCCTGGCCAGCAAGATCTCCGGATCTGTCCCCCATTGAGCATGTTTGGGACTGGATGAAGCGTCGTCTCACGCGGTCTGCACGTCCAGCACGAACGCTGGTCCAACTGAGGCGCCAGGTGGAAATGGCATGGCAAGCCGTTCCACAGGACTACATCCAGCATCTCTACGATCGTCTCCATGGGAGAATAGCAGCCTGCATTGCTGCGAAAGGTGGATATACACTGTACTAGTGCCGACATTGTGCATGCTCTGTTGCCTGTGTCTATGTGCCTGTGGTTCTGTCAGTGTGATCATGTGATGTATCTGACCCCAGGAATGTGTCAATAAAGTTTCCCCTTCCTGGGACAATGAATTCACGGTGTTCTTATTTCAATTTCCGGGAGTGTATTTACTGTGCACCGCCATTGATAAGTATTATGAACGAAGACGGTGAAACGTATTTAGTGGAGACCTGCAAAGAGAAATAGGCACTTACAGGCGCGGGCAGCTCGTACATTTTCGTCGAGATAGTTTCACCACTAAAGAAATCTCCGTCCCTCCCTTTAAACACACAAATTCGCAGTCGTATCGTGTGGGTAGCAACATGTAAAAACTTCCTTGGCCCAGGTCTCATGTCAAGTAGTATGTAATGAATAAAGTAGTAAGACGGATGTAATGTTATAAAAAGAATGGCTCCAAGGAAAATTCTGTGTTAATGATATAATGTAGCATTTTCTTCGACGAAAGAAACTCATAATATCGATGCAAATGATGGGGTGGTGAGAGAAGAGTCGGACTTTGAGTCTGTGTTTTGGTGCCTTCTGACTAAAATTACTCTGATATTACATAATACCGAACAGCTGAACGCTACTTTTTCCTCTCTTTTAGCTGTGGCAATGTTTTCCCCGTATATGTGAAATGAATGTTAAGCGTACTATGCTTCATTACTGACTGCGCTTTATCGTTCTTATTGTGTTATTATTTTTAACACCTTTGGGGTCTTAACGAATTATTAATTGCAATCTGTCGACTAGTTTTCATCTTTATGTGGTTAGTTAAAACTTCTCTGTTTTTTTCATCTACATTATTTGAGACTGAGCAATTTGTACTGATAGACTTGTCCACGAAATTATTTAACTTTTGAATGCTAATTCTTATTAGAGAAGTGAATATTAATTTTGCAACTCAAAGTTGTTACTACCTTATTACATAATTATAGCAAAGCACTAATTTCCAAGTCAGATAATTGAGACAGTGAGAGATTCCCCTACCATACTAAATTATACAGATACCAATGAATCTGATGTAACTAAAGACATTATAATGGTGCTAATTGTACCATAATATTGAACTTAATTTGACAGTGCTTTTTCCAGTCTGTACGATAGTAAGTGTACACATATACTGGTTTTTTAAAACCAGTAGCTGCAATTAATCTTAACGAAAATGCAAGAAACAGAACAACCAAAACATTACATGAATACTAGCGAACAAGGAACAAAAGACTCCGGTAATGTATGATGTTAGTTACACAGGTTTTACAAAAAACAAGAAGTTAAAATACTTCATGAGGAGAAAAAGAATGCAATGGCATAAAGTGAGCAAAGAGAGCAGAAGACAGAATAAAATCATTGCACCTTTAATACAATGGTTTACATATGGGATTTTTTCTTACCTTACAATTACTGAAAGGTGATGGATACTCCTCGAAAGATTAAGCTTAATGTCGGAGGAACATCAGAGAAAAATGATAATAGAGATCACTGTACTAATGAATCCTCCTCAACAGTACTAGTGATTTGTTTAGAGAATGATGGAAATCTTGTGTGCAGAATGTCTGTAATCTAGAGGGGATATTAGAAAGTTTGAAACTCGCAACCCTGAGCTATGTTATTTCAAACATATTACAGGGTGATACAAAGAGGTACGGCCAAACTTTCAGGAAACATTCCTCACACACAAAGAAAGAAAATATGTTGTGTGGACATGTGTCCGGAAACGCTTACTTTCCATGTTAGAGCTCATTTTATTACTTCTCTTCAAATCACATTAATCATGGAATGGAAACACACAGCAACAGAACGTAACAGCGTGACTTCAAACACTTTGTTACAGGAAATGTTCAAAATGTCCTCCGTTAGCGAGGATACATGCATCCACTCTCCGTCGCATGGAATCCCTGTTGCGCTGATGCAGCCCTGGAGAATGGCGTATTGTATCACAGCCGTCCACAATACCAGCACGAAGAGTCTCTACATTTAGTTTCCGGGGTTGCGTAGACAAGAGCTTTCAAAGCCCCCATAAATGAAAGTCAAGAGGGTTGAGGTCAAAAGAGCGTGGAGGCCATGGAATTGGTCCGCCTCTACCAATCCATCGGTCACCGAATCTGTTGTTGAGAAGCGTACGAACACTTCGACTGAAATGTGCAGGAGCTCCATCGTGCATGAACCACATGTTGTGTCGTACTTGTAAAGGCACATGTTCTAGCAGCACAGGTAGAGTATCCCGTATGAAATCATGATAACTTGCTCCATTGACCGTGGGTGGAAGAACATGGGGTCCAGTCAAGACATCACCAAACGTTCACAGAAAATCTGTGTTGATGACGTGATTGCACAATTGCGTGCGGATTCTCGTCAGCACACACATGTTGATTGTGAAAATTTACAATTTCATCACGTTGGAATGAAGCCTCATCCGTAAAGAGATCAATTGCACTGAAATGAGGATTGACACATTGTTGGATGAACCATTCGCAGAAGTGTACCCGTGGAGGCCAATCAGCTGCTGATAGTGCCTGCACACGCTGTACATGGTACGGAAACAACTGGTTCTCCCGTAGCCCTCTCCATACAGTGACGTGGTCAATGTTAACTTGTACAGCAGCAACTTCTCTGACGCTGACATTAGGGTTATCGTCAACTGCACGAAGAATTGCCTCGTCCATTGCAGGTGTCCTCGTCGTTCTAGGTCTTCCCCAGTCGCGAGTCATAGGCTGGAATCTTCCGTGCTCCCTAAGACGCCGATCAATTGCTTCGAACGTCTTCCTGTCGGGACACCTTCGTTCTGGAAATCTGTCTCGATACAAACGTACCGCGCCACGGCTATTGCCCCGTGCTAATCCATACATCAAATGGGCATCTGCCAACTCCGCATTTGTAAACATTGCACTGACTGCAAAACCACGTTCGTGATGAACACTAACCTGTTGATGCTACGTACTGATGTGCTTGATGCTGGTACTGTAGAGCAATGAGTCGCATGTCAACAAAAGCACCGAAGTCAACATAACCTTCCTTCAATTGGGCCAACTGGCGGTGAATCGGGGAAGTACAGTACATACTGACGAAACTAAAATGAGCTCTAACATGGAAATTAAGCGTTTCCGGACACATGTCTACATAACATCTTTCCTTTATTTGTGTGTGAGGAATGTTTCCTGAAAGTTTGGCCGTACCTTTTTGTAACACTCTGTATTGACGAATTTAAGATTATTTCAAGACATGGTGCTACTTCGATTTGCAGGAAAGTAAAATTAGAATTTAATATTCCATCCTCGATGAAAACGTCTATGAGAGAAATAATTTAGGGGAATAATGAACGTGAAACTAAAATCTGAAAACGCATGTGGGAGTCTGAAGCCTATTTCTTCCAAGGGTGACTCCACTGCCTTTACCGAGCGAGGAGCCCCACCGGGCACGCGTTCGGTAGAACGACAGTGCAAAGGCTTTCAGGTGAGAAAAGTCGTTCAAATGGCTCTGAGCACTATGGGACTTAACAGCTGTGGTCATCAGTCCCATAGACTTAGAACTAATTAAACCTGACTAACCTAAGGACATCACACACATCCATGCCCGAGGTAGGATTCGAACCTGCGACCGTAGCAGTCGCGCTGCTCCGGACTGAGCGCGTAGAGCCGGTCGGCTACCGCGGCCGGCCAGAATAGTCGTGGGAAGCTTCCTAATATGTTGTCAAACCTTCCTTTACTTGGCTTAGTGCATCAACTAGACGTGAAATGGATTAAACAAGTCGTTGGAAGTTCCCTGCAGAAATGCTGACCCATGCCGCCTCTACAGCCTTCCGTAATTGTGAACGTGTTGCCTGTGCAGGATTTTGTGCACTAACTGACCTTTCGATTTTGTCACATACATTTTTGAAGGGTGGCCAAATCATTCGCTCATGTTGCCCAGAAGTTTCTTCAAACCAATTGCGAACGATTGTAGGCCGTTGACATGGCTCATGGTCATACATGAAAATTCCATCGTTGTTTGGGAACATGAACTCCATGAATGGCTGAAAATGGTCTCCAAGGAGCAAAATGTAACCATCAGTGACTGGTTCAGTTGGACCAGAGAAGTCAGTCCATTCCCTGTAAACACATCACAAGCCATTACGGAGCCACCACTAGCTTTCACAGGGCCTTGTTGACCAGTTAGGTCCACATCTTCGCGGGGTCAGCGCCACATTCGAGCCCTACCATCAGCTGTTACAAACCGAAATCGGGACTCATCTGACCAGGCCACGGTTTCCCAGTGGCGTAGAATCGAATCGATACGATCACGGACCCAGGAAAGGCGCTGCAGCCGATATCGAGCTGTTAGCAAAGGTACTCGCGTCAGTCGGCTGCTGCGTAGCCCATTAACCTCAAATTTCGCCGCACTGCGTAACGGATACATTCGTCATACGTCTCACATTTATTTCTGAGGTTATTCCGTTCAGTGTTGGTTGTCTGTTAGCACTGACAACTACACGTAGACGCAGCTGCTTTCTTTCGTTAAGTGAAACCTGTCGGCCATTGCGTTGTCCGTGTTCAGAGGCAGTGCCTGAGATATGGTATTTTTTGACACACTCTTGACAATGTGGATCTCGGAATACTGAATTCCCTTACGATTTCCCAAACGGTACGTCCCATGCCTCTACCTCCAACTACCATTCCGCGTACAAAGTCTGTTAATTCCTCTAGGCGCTGCTGCTACGGTCACAGGATCGAATCCTGCCTCGTGCGTGGATGTGTGTGATGTCCTTAGGTTAGTTAGGTTTAGGTAGTTCTAAGTCTAGGGGACTGATGACCTCAGATGTTAAGTCCCATAGTACTCAGAACCATTTTTAGATCAGTTCTGTTGGTAGGACACATTATGAGGCACCAGTTAATATTAATCTGGGGGACGAAGGGAAGTATGTTTGGCGGTGGGGGTAAGCTTGTAAATGAAGAACAAGGCTTGACTATAGTAAGCAGATTCATATGGAAGCTGGCTGCAACAATTATAGGGAGGACTGCACAGGAGAGACTGTGGTGGAGTCTCCATACTGAACACTGTCACAAGAGCAATTACGTAACGTTCCTTTCTAGCTACACTTGTATGTTGAGTTAAATTTATAAAGTGGACTGACGTAATTCCCCTGGACAACAGCTATCGAATTTTGTGAGTCACCTAATGGCTCCTGTGTCGCAGTGATGTGTCTTAATTTATCTTGCCAGTTCTAATGTTTGGTTTTGCTCTGGTTTAAGTGAACTATATGCTTGAAGGATGAAATGGACTTGATCTTATTACGATGCTTTATAACGTTTCCTATCTTCGACCATTATTTCTGATACAGAGCGATTCGGAAGGGAACTAAAGTCGTTAAAAGTAAGTGGTGTATTGAAGTTAGGTTGCCTACACGGTATACTTACTATCGGTAGAACACGGAGATTATTTGCACACCAAGAGCATGAACACGACACTCACACATGTGTACATGAAAGAAATAATAAAACACAAAATAAAGAATAATGTCGTAATTGTAACATGTAATTATCTAGCCACACAATTAAACATCACCAGGAAGTAATAATCGGCTGTTACTCCTGGGTGAGGAGAGGGGAGGAGAGGAGAAACTCGAACTAGTACAGTCTATGAAAGAAAGTTCGTGACAGTTCCCGTGCGCTTGGCGCGGCTGCTTCGCTCGTCTACCTCAACTAATCACGTAACACAATTTTGTATTCGTCTCTATAGCAATGCCGCAGTGTCGTCACAGTTCCATAGACGACTGTTGTTCTCGCACGCTGCCGTTAGCAGTTCGCTGCCAGTTATCACTTTTCTTCTTTCGACGACACTGCATTAGCTAACTAATTCATCCGAAACATGGAAGGCCTTATCTGAGAAAAGATATTGTTGATGACACGCTGCATGTGGTTCACCCTTCGCCGCCGCCGCTGCATGCTACATCGATCGCCAAAAGCAGGCTCATCACTCAGCGCTGAAGACATGATCGAAGATGACGGGCGATTTTATTTCACTAGGCACCAAAGTTTGTTAATTGACATAATTAAATAACGTTTCATTACACAACATGAAGTTACCTTCCCGACGAGTTTATTCAAGCGTCTTGTAGGGGCAGACCAGACACATGATATGCATGAGCGCCCATCGATGGCTGTGAAAGCTGCTCGATTCTGTTCCCTGTCGTCACAAGTAGGATGATTGGTGGCAGACAACAAGTAACAGAAAACAGTGGAAGAGGGGTCTAAAATTTGGGACGTCTCCCGATTGTCAAACGTTGTCAGTGTCTTTGAATCATCAGTCTTCTGACTGGTCGGATGCGGCCCATTATTTGAAGTCTTTGACCTACACAACAGTTTTTAGGCTCTACAGTTCCCTCTACCACGGTGGTTATTCCCCGATGACTTATCACACATCCTATCATACGGTCCCTTTTTCTTGTCAGTGTTTCCATATGTCCTTTCTTCGCCCATCCTGCCAAGAATCTCCTCATTCCTTATATTTCGAGTCCTCCTGACTTTCTACATTCGTCTGTAGCACCACATCTCAAACCCTTCTATTCTCTTCCGTTGTTCCAGTACCGCTGTCGACCATTCACTGCCATACAGTGCTGTGCTCCAGACGTACATTCTCGGGAACATCTTCATCAAAATAAGGCCTGTTTTTCCTACTGTTAGAATCCCCTTCGGCAGGAATGCACTCTTTTTCTGTGTTAGTCGGTTTTTTATTCTCTCCTTGTTTCATTCGTCATGGGTTATTTTACTTCCAAGGTAGCAGAATTCCTTGACTTCGTCTTCTTCATGACCATTAATTTTGATGTCTCGTATCTCGCTAGTCTCGTTTCTGCTACTCGTAATACGAGTAGCATTTTTATAAGCACGAACTACTCTCAGTTCTTATTCTACGTCGGCCGGAGTGGCCTTGCGGTTCTAGGCGCTACTATCTGGAACCGAGCGACCGCTACGGTCGCAGGTTCGAAGCCTGCCTTGGGCATGGATGTGTGTGATGTCCTTAGGTTCGTTAGGTTTAGGTAGTTCTAAGTTCTAGGCGACTGATGACCTCAGAAGTTAAGTCGCATAGTGATCAGAGCGATTTTCTTATTCTGCACTCATTGGACTGTTTACCCATTCAACACAATATGTAATTCTTCTTCGCTAGGACTGAGGGAAGCAAAGTCATCAGCGACTCTTATCACTGATATCCCTACACCCTGAAATTGAATCCCGCTCTGTAACCTTTCATTTATTTCCATCATTGTTTATTCAATGTTTAGATTGATCCGTAGGACTTCATGCTTGTCTTACACCCTTTTAGCCGGAGCACCTCGTTCTTGGTGTTCCGATCCTATTGTTCCCTCTTTCCCACAATTGACTCATATTTTCCTCAAAAGTTCGATCGTCTTGAACCATTTCAAACCGTCAACGCTTTTTATAGATCGACGGAGCGTACCTTGACTTATCTTCAGTCTTTCTTTCGTTATCAAGCTCAAAATCACAATTGCTTCTCTGGAGTCTTTAACGTTCCTAAAGCAAAACTAACCATCAGCTAACAGATCTTCAGATTTATTTTCCGAACTCCTCTATATTTTTCTTATCAACAAAATGTATGCATGAGACGTTAAGCTTATTGTGTTTTAGTTTTCTCAGTTATCTACCCATGTTATCTTCGGAACTGTGCGTATGACATTTTTCTGAAAGTCTGAGGGTACGTAAGCGAGTCTCATAGATTTTACACACGAACATGAATAGTCGTTAGGTGGTCATTTCCCGCAATTATTTTAGAAATTCCGATAGAATGTTATCTATCCCTTCTGTTTTATTTCATATCAAGTCTTTCAGAGCTCCTTTAGACCCAGACTTTAATACTAGGTCGCTTATGTCTTCCTTATCGACTCTTCCATCAATTTATCAGACAAGCCCTCCCCTGCAAAGACGCCTTCAGTGCACTCTCTCCACCTATTTGCTCTCTTCTCTGGATTCAACAGTGGAATTTACATTACACTCTCAATGTCACCACCTTTGCTTTTAATGTCACCGAATGTTGTTTTGACTTGTCTTTAAGCTGAATCAGTTCTTCCAGCAGTCATTTCTTTTTGGATTTCTTCACATTTCTCCTGCAACCATTTCGCTTTGGCTGTCCCTCACTTCCTATTTACATCATTCCTAAGTGATTTATATTTCAGACTGCTGTATTCCCGTCTTTCCCTGAACATTTTTCTACTTCATCCCTTCGTCTGTCAACTGAAGTATTTCTTCTGTTACCCGAGGTTTCTTCAGAGTTCCCTTCTTTGTACTTGTCAGACTGACCAACATCTGTGAATGCCCTTTTTAGAATCCACTCCTCTTCAACCTAGCTGCCTATTGTGATATTACTTGTCGCAGTAGCCACATCGTTAGCGAATAATATGCGTCTCATCTCTTCTCAGTACCTTAGAACCTGACTTCCTTCCACATTAATTTCTCTGTACTCAGTCGACTTTCCATCATTGCCAAATTAAGATAAGGGTCTATATCTCCTCCTGGGTACGCCTTAAAATCTAGTATCTGATCTCGGTATCTGTCTCACAATCATGTAACCCAGCTGGAATTTTCCCGTGCCTCCTGCTATATCCACCCCTCTTCTCATTCTTGATCAAAGTATTCGATATTACCATTTGAAGTTCGTTGAATAACTGAATTAGTCTTTCTCCTCTCTCTCCCACTGGCCAGCTCCTATTCTCCCGTAATCCTTTCACCTATTACTTCCCCTACAACAACGTTCCAATCCCCTCTGACTGATACTTTCATCTCCATTTACATACTGAATTACCTGTTCAATATCCTCGTATACTTTCTCCACTTCATCTTCTACATGCGATGTCGGCATGTATACTTGAATAAAGTTTTCACGTTGTTTCACTGTGTAATCTGACGTGAACTATCTTACCACTGAACTGTTCGCGGTAGATCACTCTCTACCCTACTTTCCTATTCACAACGAATCCTACTGCCGTTATACCATCTTGTGCTATCGTTCATATTACCCTACATTCGTCGAACCCAAAATTCTTGTATTCTTTCCATTTCAGTTCTATGACCACCCAATATATCTGAACTGGGGCTTTGGATTTCTCTTTTCAGATTTTCTAGCTTTCCTACACATTCAAACTTGAACATTTCATGATCTGACTCATAGAATGTTATCTCTTCGCTGATTATTCCATCTTTTTCTCATAGTCACTCCCCTCTTGGCATCCCCACTCACCCTCCAGAAATCCGAATGGGGGACTAATCTAGAATCTTTTGCCAATGGAGAGAACATCATAATATCTTTCCAATTACAGGCCTTATGTCCTGTGGATACACTTTAGGTTTCATTAATGCACTGGATTCCACTGCCTGCTGCATCCTCATGCCGTTGAGCATTGCTGATACTTCCGCCTTTTAGGGGAAATTTCCCACCCTAAGGTTAAGAGAGCGTCCTTAACCTCTGCCCGATGCTCCGCCCACGTTGGCAGGGCGTGGATGACTTACTATGCCGAAAGTCTTCGCCCGCCATTGCTGATGATTCTTGTTCAAACTTTCAGCAGTGGCTACGTTCGAACCTGGAACCCATGTCGTTTTGATTACTAGTCGAAGATGCTACCCCCATGCCAGAGGTTCACCCAGTATTGAATATGCAGTGAAATTACCTTACATATCTTTGTATTAAACGAATGCTCCCAGATGTTTTGCATCAATATAATCGTATCAGGTGTCAAAGGAGCTGTGAAATTCAAACGACTTATTGACTGTCGGCGAAGTGGCGTGTTTTCCCATCACACAGCTTCTAGATAATGAGCAGCCATAGTGCAATACCTGCATCTGGCTTACGATAACTGACGCGGAGACTTGAAATTCCACAGGTGCGTGAGAGACCGTGGAAATGGCAATTTCCCCACCATTTCTTTACTAACGTACGATGACGTATGGAGATCTGAAATACTGTGTGATACTTTAAAATGATTTCTTTGGTTCACGTAAGCGTATCAACTTGTCATCACATCATTACCCAACTGATATATCGAGGACACGTTCGTTTCCAAATACTATCAAAGATTTTCTCTTCGGAAGGACTACAATGGCGTTTACTGAACCTCTTGAAGCCAGGTAAGGAGCTAGTTCAAGAAGTACACTGTACGGTTTCACAATCCAAGACTTAACGAATGTGGTATTAGCTTAGTCACGGTATGCTACTCTAATACCATTGCCCAACAATGTCTTCTGAAGTACTGGTTACTCAGTACGTTTCGTAGAAACATACCGAATGAAGTATCACAATATTTAAAGCAATGGAATTGTGTTTCCAGCGGTGGGGTTCAAATTTCCGTCTCACCTTTGGATTCCAGTTTCACTCTGATTTACCTTAAGGGTTCTGGAAAGATGGTTCCTTAAACAATCACACTCGCACTTACATCCACCCTTTCCTCTGGAGCTAGTAATTTCAGTGGTACGACTATAGTACAGGGTGACACAGGAAAAGGGGAGCATTTCCACAATCCAATAAAACTAGAAGTGATGAAGGAAAGAAGTTGCATTCATAGTAATTGAAACCTTACAACGTTGCCATTTACGAAACATTGATGGCATTTATCATTTTTCTAAGAAAATACGCCCTTTAGATGACGTCCTTCTGTACGAATATATTCGTGAAATCTGTTGTTGAGATTCCTCATTGACTGCTGCAGCATCTCAGCTGGGATACTGTGAACTGCATTCACTCAATATTAACTAATCCAGGGTTCTTGGTCGAGTCGTGTAGACTTTGCTCTTGAGGTAGCCCCTTAAGAAAAAATCACAAACGGATAAATCTGGTGGTCCTGGGGGCCACGGAATGTTACCGAATCGTGAGATCACACGGTTGCCAAACAATTCTCCCACATATGCCACTGATTTCCGTGCAGTGTGTGATGTCTCTCCCTCCTGTTGAAACCATGCTTCTTGAATGTTTGGAAAGTGGTTGAATGCAGGTGTAACGAAAGGTGACATCTTCACATAACGATCGGCACTGACGGTTATTGTGTTTCCCTGTTCATTTGCAAAAAAATACGGTCCCATAATCCCATGTGATGAAACAGCACACCATACTGTCACTTTACTAGCGTGTAAAGGCCGCTCATGAACGTCATTAGGATTTGTGTTTGCCCAGTAACTGTAGTTCTGTTTATTCACATAACCTGTGAGAGGAAAATGTGCCTCCTCTGACATCAACAACTCGTTTAGAAATTCATCTTCATTGTTAATTTTGTCATTTGTTGACAGAATTCGAATCGTAACAGTTAATCGTTGTCCTTCAATTGTTGCAACATCTATAGTTTGTACAGATGAAATTTTGAATCAAGATGAGGAATTCTGCGAACACTCTGCCGGGACATTCCAACCACTGCTGCTTTCTTAGGAATTCAACGCCGTGGTCTCTGTTCGACAGACTCACGTACAACATCAACGTTCGCTAGAGAACGCACACTTCTTGGTCGTCCTGTTGGTTTCTTCTTTAGGGCAGATCCTATCTCTTCAAACTTATTAATCCAATATCTTATTGCGTGTTTCGACGGAACGGCATCATGACGTCCTAAATTATAAAGACGTCGAAATTCCCCCTGCGCCGCTACCAAATTATTATTGTTTTTATAAAACATTGTTATGGCTAATGCACGCTATTGTCCGTTCCACTGATCCATGATAACTGAAATGGCGGACTGTTTACTCGCTGTCACGAACGAGCAGTGCTGCCACCTGCCCATGGCTGTCACTACTCATTTCAAGCATTCCCGTTATTCTGTGTCACCCTGTAGAAACAGCGCTGGTAGTTTTCTTTGTACAACCAGCAGAGATTTCTAATTAAGGATTAGAAAAGGTAATGAAAACCAGGCACTAGGAGCAACGTCGTGTAGCTAGATAGTCAATAAATGTTCACGACTGGCTTATCCCTGCTTGTCACTACCCTTGGAAGCCATTATAGTACCACTCAAACATTTCATTCGCTGCAGGGTTCTCACGGCAAATACGTTTAAGAAATTAATGCGTGTAGGTATTAGGCCACACAGTAAGTGCTGAAATGTCTCTAAAGTATTAAGAGATACGCATCAGACAATACTGTATATTTGCTTACCGCGACGTTAATGTCCTGATTTTTCAGCTGAGTTCTACAATTTACACAACATTCGGATCTACCACATATTATACATTATACACTAATGCATGCACATCATATACGCAGCACAGTGAGACTCCATTTAAAATCCATACGCAAACCCGAGTTGAAATTTAGATACACGATCTACTCCGAGATTACAAGTCAGAAGCAATGTCTGCCATCGCCTCATAACTGTTAAGGTATCGTACCAAAACAATGATCGAGCCAGATACCTTTATTTTTTTAACAACTTTTCATTTCTCATTTTTCTTGATATTATGGTTTAACGCTTGCCACCAAACAGAAGCATTTTTTTCTCTGTAAAACGCGTAAGCTCTAACTCTTGTGACGTGAACAAAATTTTATTCCTTATTCCGAATATCTGTTTTTGTTTGGTTTTTAGAGAGTCAACGCCTAAGTGGTCGATGCCGGTACTATCAGGATTCCGTATGTCAATCGGTGTAAACGGAACGCTTATAGGATAATTTTGTTGTCCGACTGTCTGTCTATCTGCCTGTCTGTCTGTCTGTCTTTTAAGAGCTCTTTTTCTCACAAACGGGTAGACATATCAAGTTGAAACTTGTGTCTAATGTCTACGGTGCCATAGCGGTGCAAAAAATTTAAGCTTCTAACTCAATGCAATCAGAAGACATCGACATTTATGTTACATATTTTGGTACTCGAAAACACACTAATCTAAATCTACAATGTACTTATCGCTGACTTAGAACTATAAAATGTTTCAAGAAACACGGTTTCACAGTACAAGTAAAGGAAAAAAAAACCTACTATTGTTAAGTTGTAGTTACACTACTGGCCATTAAAATTGATACACCACAAGATGACGTGCTACAGATGGGAAATTTAACCGACAGGAAGAAGATGCTGTGATATGCAAATGATTAGCTTTTCAGAGCATTCACACAACGTTGGCGCCGCTGGCGACACCTACAACGTGCTGACATGAGGAAAGTTTCCAACTGATTTCTCATACACAAACATCAGTTGACCGGCATTGCCTGGTGAAACGTTGTTGTGATGCCTCGTGTAAGGAGGAGAAATGCGTACCATTACGTTTCCGACTTTGATAAAGGTCGGATTGTAGCCTATCGCGATTGCGGTTTATCGTACCGCGACATTGCTGCTCGCGTTGGTCGAGATCCAGTGACTGCTAGCAGAATATGGAATCGGTGGATTCAGGAGGGTAATACGGAACGCCGTCCTGGATCCCAACGGCCTCGTATCACTAGCAGTCGAGATGAGAGGCATCTCATCCGCATGGCTGTAACGGATCGTGCAGCCACGTCTCGATCCCTGAGTAAACAGATGGGAACTTTGCTAGACAACAACCATGTGCACAAATAGTTCGACGACATTTGCAGCAGCATTGACTACCAGCTCGGAGACCATGGCTGCGGTTACCCTAGACACTGCATCACAGACAGTAACGCCAGCGGTGGTGTACTCAACGACGAACCTGGGTGCACGAATGGTAAAACGTCATTTTTTCCGATAAATCCAGGTTCGGTTAGCAGCATCATGATGGTCGCATCCGTGTTTGGCGACATCGTGGTGAACGCATATTGGAAGCGTGTATTCGTCATCGCCATACTGGCGTATCACCCGGCGTGATGGTATGGGGTCCATTGGTTTCACGTCTCGGTCACCTCTTGTTCGTATTGACGGCACTTTGAACAGTGGACGTTACATTTCAGATGTGTTATTACCCGTGGCTCTACCATTCATTCCATTCCTGTGAAACCCTACATTTCAGCAGGATAATGCACGACCGCATGTGGCAGGCCCTGTGCGGGCCTTTCTGGATACAGAAAATGTTCGACTGCTGCCCTGGCCAGCACATTCTCCAGATCTCTCACCAATTGAAAACGTCTGGTTAATAGTGGCCGAGCAACTGGCTCGTCACAATACGCCAGTCACTACTCTTGACGAACTGTGGTATCGTGTTGAAGCTACATGGGCAGCTTTCAAATAACTTCCGGGAATTCAGCCAGGTAACACTTTCAGCGACCGCCGATATTTCGGCGGGAGAACACCCCGCCATTTTCAAGGCAAACTGCAACGGACAGGCGGCGTACATGCAAATTTAATACCTCGGTTCTGCGACAGAAGCAGGAAAGATAACACACACACTGAACACTAGTGCCACCAAAGATGACCAAAGTCAGAGCTATCGATAGTGAGACTATGAATTCACAGGTGAGGCAGCATTGACTCTGTTCCTCTGTTTTTTGACAAAGGAGAGAGCCGGATTCCAAACAGAGTTTAAACAGAAACCTCCATCCCTGTTAACGAGGTTGCTCGCTAGTTTAATCTCAACTGCCTCCTTAATGACACTGTCCCAATAGCTGGACGTGCAGGCCAATATCTCGGTGTTATTATATAACATGGGGTGACCAGTATCCAAGCAATGTTCGGCAATAGCAGATCTATTTGGCTGCTGTAATCGTGTGTGCCGTTTATGCTCAGTACATCTGTCCTCCACGGTCCTGATAGTTTGACCAATATATGCCATACCGCAGCTACAGGGAATACGATACACACCTGCCTTACGCAATCCAAGATCATCCTTAACGGAACTCAAAAGTGCTCTAATTTTAGATGGAGGTCGGAAAACACATTTCACATCGTATTTCCGTAAAATACGACCGATCTTATTGGACGTGTTTCCTACGTAAGGCAAAAAGGCAGTAGACTTAGGTGTTGACTCAGAATTATCATCAATCACCCGATGTACAGTTGGTCGATAGCGCAACGCACGTTCAATCTGTCTATCACTATAGCCATTTTGACGAAATGTAACTTCAAGATGGGACAGCTCAGCTGGCAAAGTCTCAGCGTCAGAAACGACATGTGCCCTGTGTACCAAGGTACGAAGTACCCCTTCACGCTGAGCCGAATGGTGACAACTATTAGCTTGTAAGTACAAATCGGTGTGAGTACGTTTCCTGTAGACTGCATGTCCCAATGATCCATCATCCTTCCTCCTAACCAACACGTCGAGAAAGGGAAGGCAACCATCCTCTTCCACCTCCATCGTAAAACGAATGTTCGGGTGGATCGAGTTCAGATGTTCTAGAAAGACATTCAAATTTTCCCTACCGTGAGGCCAAACAACGAAGGTATCGTCAACGTATCTAAAGAAACAGGCGGGTTTTAAAGGCGCCGACTCCAATGCACGTTCCTCGAAGTCTTCCATAAATAAATTTGCGATCACAGGAGACAACGGACTACCCATCGCAACTCCATCTGTCTGCTCGTAATACTGGTCATTAAATAAAAAGTAAGTGGATGTCAACACATGCCTAAAGAGATTAGTTAAATCAGCACCAAACCTGGCTTCAATTAACCGCAACGAATCAGACAGAGGAACACGAGTGAAGAGAGAGACCACATCGAAACTCACTAAAATATCAGAGTCATTCAGCCTCAGTCCCTCCAAACGACGTAAAAAATCAGCTGAGTTCCTGATATGATGTTCACACTGTCCTACTTGTGGACTCAACAGAGAAGCAAGATGCTTGGATACACGATATGTCGGAGCGCCGATGTTACTCACTATAGGACGGAAAGGAACCCCTTCCTTATGAACCTTTGGAGGGCCATATAACCTAGGGGGAACGGCACTATAGGTGTTAAGCCTCTTGATTGTGTCCTGCGAAAAACCACTTTTCTTCAGGAGGCTGTTGGTCTTTCTCTCAACACTTTTCGTGGGGTCAGCATCGATTCTGCGATACGCTGAATCAGATAGTAAACGTTGCATCTTTTGTACATAATCAGGTTTATTTATGTACAAAAGATGCAACGTTTACTATCTGATTCAGCGTATCGCAGAATCGATTGTGACCCCACGAAAAGTGTTGAGAGAAAGACCAACAGCCTCCTGAAGAAAAGTGGTTTTTCGCAGGACACAATCAAGAGGCTTAACACCTATAGTGCCGTTCCCCCTAGGTTATATGGCCTTCCAAAGGTTCATAAGGAAGGGGTTCCTTTCCGTCCTATAGTGAGTAACATCGGCGCTCCGACATATCGTGTATCCAAGCATCTTGCTTCTCTGTTGAGTCCACAAGTAGGACAGTGTGAACATCATATCAGGAACTCAGCTGATTTTTTACGTCGTTTGGAGGGACTGAGGCTGAATGACTCTGATATTTTAGTGAGTTTCGATGTGGTCTCTCTCTTCACTCGTGTTCCTCTGTCTGATTCGTTGCGGTTAATTGAAGCCAGGTTTGGTGCTGATTTAACTAATCTCTTTAGGCATGTGTTGACATCCACTTACTTTTTATTTAATGACCAGTATTACGAGCAGACAGATGGAGTTGCGATGGGTAGTCCGTTGTCTCCTGTGATCGCAAATTTATTTATGGAAGACTTCGAGGAACGTGCATTGGAGTCGGCGCCTTTAAAACCCGCCTGTTTCTTTAGATACGTTGACGATACCTTCGTTGTTTGGCCTCACGGTAGGGAAAATTTGAATGTCTTTCTAGAACATCTGAACTCGATCCACCCGAACATTCGTTTTACGATGGAGGTGGAAGAGGATGGTTGCCTTCCCTTTCTCGACGTGTTGGTTAGGAGGAAGGATGATGGATCATTGGGACATGCAGTCTACAGGAAACGTACTCACACCGATTTGTACTTACAAGCTAATAGTTGTCACCATTCGGCTCAGCGTGAAGGGGTACTTCGTACCTTGGTACACAGGGCACATGTCGTTTCTGACGCTGAGACTTTGCCAGCTGAGCTGTCCCATCTTGAAGTTACATTTCGTCAAAATGGCTATAGTGATAGACAGATTGAACGTGCGTTGCGCTATCGACCAACTGTACATCGGGTGATTGATGATAATTCTGAGTCAACACCTAAGTCTACTGCCTTTTTGCCTTACGTAGGAAACACGTCCAATAAGATCGGTCGTATTTTACGGAAATACGATGTGAAATGTGTTTTCCGACCTCCATCTAAAATTAGAGCACTTTTGAGTTCCGTTAAGGATGATCTTGGATTGCGTAAGGCAGGTGTGTATCGTGTTCCCTGTAGCTGCGGTATGGCATATATTGGTCAAACTATCAGGACCGTGGAGGACAGATGTACTGAGCATAAACGGCACACACGATTACAGCAGCCAAATAGATCTGCTATTGCCGAACATTGCTTGGGTACTGGTCACCCCATGTTATATAATAACACCGAGATATTGGCCTGCACGTCCAGCTATTGGGACAGTGTCATTAAGGAGGCAGTTGAGATTAAACTAGCGAGCAACCTCGTTAACAGGGATGGAGGTTTCTGTTTAAACTCTGTTTGGAATCCGGCTCTCTCCCTTGTCAAAAAACAGAGGAACAGAGTCAATGCTGCCTCACCTGTGAATTCATAGTCTCACTATCGATAGCTCTGACTTTGGTCATCTTTGGTGGCACTAGTGTTCAGTGTGTGTGTTATCTTTCCTGCTTCTGTCGCAGAACCGAGGTATTAAATTTGCATGCACGCCGCCTGTCCGTTGCAGTTTGCCTTGAAAATGGCGGGGTGTTCTCCCGCCGAAATATCGGCGGTCGCTGAAAGTGTTACCTGGCTGAATTCCCGGAAGTTATTTGAAAGTTGTATACGCCAGGAGAAACTCAGGTCTTACATGGGCAGCTGTACCTGTACACGCCATCCAAGCTCTGTTTGACTCAATGCCCAGGCGTATCAAGGCCGTTATTACGGCCAGAGGTGGTTGTTCTGGGTACTGGTTTCTCAGGATCTATGCACCCAAATTGCGTGAAAATGTAATCACATGTCTGGTCTAGTATAATATATTTGTCCAATGAATACCCGTTTATCATCTGCATTTCTTCTTGGTGTAACGATTTTAATGGCCAGGACTGTATATCACAAGAAAGTTATGGAATTCCCGGGTCGGATATCGTGCCAGTATCGATATCGATAACAGGCAGAAACCATCGAGATTCTCTGAGGTGGATGAACTATCAGTATGCATAGTTAAGTTTGTACGGAACCCTCAGAGCGCTAGCCCGTCTTACACTTGGTCTACCTTTTCTTTTTGTTTTTAAAGTGTGAGTTTAGAGCTTGAACATTCTTCTAAGCAGAAAGAAAATATGTCAGTAGTTTGTCCTTAGTTAAAATACTGACAACTGGTTATTCAAAAAATTATGAATTATCTCTCTCAGATATGTGTGGCTGATTTGACATTAACATAAAATCAAGAAAGAGCGAGCCACTATAGCAAATTAAGCGTTTTCTTGAACATGTGATAAACACACATACACACAAAGGAAAGACGGAGAGAGAGAGAGGGAGAGGGAGAGAGCATTCTGCACACAAACAAATTGGCAGTATTATGCGGTAAAATAAAAGCTGTAGTCATACTGTTTTACCACATTCGAAATAGATGTACATAAAAGTTTTCGCTTCTCTGCAGTAGATATCTGCAACTCTGATAAACATTGAAATCCCCTCGCTGCAGTACCGTAGCATTTTATCACTTAGCAAAGCCACTTTTTTTGCTTCCTCTATGAAGACTTTCCGTGGGGATTTCAATGTTTAACAGGGCTGCAAACATGTACACGCAAACGAACAGAATATTATATTTATATTTTTGAGTGATAATGAGATCTTTACGATTACCCCTCACGTAAGACCAGAGAAGCGCAGTACATACGATTTCTGTCATTACCTAATATTGAAGACGAGTCTTTATTTAAACGAAAGTCATTGTTCCGTCAAGGAGTGAAACACCAGAAGTTAAAACATTGTTCACTGTGAGTTTTGTGCAAAAGGCTCTTCGTAGATTAGGGTTTGCCAAAATGTGTTGTGCGGGAAATGAGTAAGTGCTCTGTAAACAACTTTTACTAAAATGGCTTTAATTTTTCGACATTTTTCTTGCTTTTTACGGTTCCGTACCTCAATCGGTAAAAACGGAAAGCTTATAGGATCATTTTGTAGTCCGTCTGTCTGTCACTGTGTCCGACTGCTCAAAACTCTTCATCTCAGGAACGGGTAGGCGTACCAAGTCGAAATTTATCACACTGGATCTATGGTCGCTTTTCCATGTGAAAAAGTGAAGCTTCTAAGTCAATGAAATCAAAAGATACGGCTATTTATGTCACATATTTTGATTCTCTAAAACTTCACTCGTCAGAACCTATGGAGTACTTCCCGTTGACTTAGAATCGTGAAATTTATCAAGAGGCAAGGGTTTACACTATAACCAAAGTAAGAAAATCATAAAATTCTTAATTTGTAATTATATCATACGAAAACTCGTTTGTTATTAGACTATCTGTCCACCCGACTGTTGAGACGACTTTTTCTGAGGAACGGATAGATATTTCAAAATGAAATCTGTGCCACATACTGAGGTCTGTAGCCCTTTGGTGGTGAAGAAATGTTAAGCTTTCACATCAACCTAGTCAAAAGATACTGCGATTTACGTTGCGTATTCTGATAGCCGCAAACTCACTTGTTAAAACCTATAGCGCACTTCCTCTTGGAGTAGAATCATGAAATTTGCGAAGAAGAAAGATTTCGTAGTAGAAGTAAGGTAAAAAAACAGAAAAACTCTTAATTTGTATCTATAACAAACGAGTAAAATATTTTTTTGTCATATGTTCTCCGACTTCATACCTGAAATTAAAAAATTCTCGAAAGTCTTCGAATCCCTGGGACCGATATGTTGCCTGTGTCAATTTCTATAACGAGCAAATGTCATTAAGATCCTCTGTTCCGGGAATGGGTGAACTGTCTAATCTCGTGGTCGTGCGGTAGCGTTCTCGCTTCCCACGCACGGGTTCCCGGGTTCGATTCCCGGTGGGGTCAGGGATTTTCTCTGCCTCGTGATGGCTGGGTATTGTGTGATGTCCTTAGGTTAGTTAGGTTTAAATAGTTCTAAGTTCTAGGGGACTGATGACCATAGATGTTAAGTCCCATAGTGCTCAGAGCCATTTGAACCATTTTATTTGAACTGTCTACATAGATAATTAAGTTCCTACGGAACCGTGGCCAATTTTGAAAATTTTATCATGATTTCCGTGTTATTATTTATGATTTAAAATTTAGGTAATCACTGAATAAAACAAGTTTTTCTCATTTAAAATTTTTTTAATTTTATTGACCTTCAAAATAAATAAGGTGTTCCGTCAAGGCACTAGGATTCTAAAATGTTCCGTCACAAAAAAAAATTGGGAACCCCTGACATAGGGGCAGATTCTCCCGCATGCAGGAAGGTACGCTTTAGAGGAGAGTGCTGAATATGAGGACGTCTAAAAATAAGCACAGGTAGGCCATGGTCTCCAAAAAAAATCGTCTGCTATTTCATAACATTGTCTGAACTTTTCTGCGTCTACGTGATAACTCTGCTACTCACAATAAAGTGCCTGGCAGAGGGTTCAATGAACCACCTTCAATCTGTCTCTCTACCGTTCCACTCTCGAACGGCACGAGGGAAAAACGAGCACTTGAATTTTTCTGTGCGTGCCCTGATTTCTCTTATTTTATCGTGATGATCGTTTCTCCCTATGTAGGTGGGTGCCAACAGAATGTTTTCGCAATTGGAGGAGAAAACTGGCGATTGAAATTTCATGAGAGGATCCCGTCGCAATGAAAAACGCCTTTGTTTTAATGATTGCCACTTCAATTCACGTATCATGTCTGTGACACTATCTCCCCTATTTCGCGATAATACAAAACGAGCTGCGTTTCTTTGTTCTTTTTCGATGTCATCCGTCAGTCCCACCTGATGCGCACCACACACCGCACAGCAATACTCCAGAATATGGCGGACAAGCGTGGTGAAAGCAGTCTAGTAGACCTGTTGCACCTTCTAAGTGTTCTGCCAATGAATCGCAGTCTTTTGTTTGCTGTACCCACAATGATATCTATGTCATCGATCCAATTTAGGTTATCTGTAAATGTAATGCCTAAGTATTTAGTTGAATTTCCAGCCTTCAGCTTTGTGTGACTTGTCGCGTAATCGAAATTTAGCTGACTGCTTTTAGTACTCGCGTGAATAACTTCACAGTTTTCATTATTCAGGGTCAATTGACACTTTTCGCACCATACAGACATCTTACCTAAATCATTTTGCAAGTCGTTTTGATCATCAGATGACTTTACAAGACGGTAAGTGACAGTATCATCTGCAAACAGTCTAAAACGGCTACTCAGATTGTCTCCTATGTCGTTAATATAGATCAGGAACAATAGAGTGCCTATAACACTTCCTTGGGGAACGCTGTAAATTATTCTGTTTTACTCGAAGACTTTCCGTCAGTTACTACGAACTGTGACCTTCCTGACAGGAAATCACGAATCCAGTCGCACAACTGAGGCGATATTCCGTAGGCACGCAGTTTAGAAGATGCTTGTGAGGAACTGTGTCGAAAGCCTTCTGGAAATCTAAAACTATGGAATCAATTTGACATCCCCTGTCGAAAGGACTTATTACTTCAGAGTATAAAGAGCTAGTTTTGCTTCACAAGAACGATATTTTCTGAAACAGTGCTGACTATGTGTCAATAAATCGTTTTCTTCGAGGTACTTCATTATGTTCGAATACAGTATATGTTCCAAAACCCTACTGCAAATCGACGTTAGTGATATAGGCCTGTAATTCAGCCGATTACTGCTACTTATCCTGAGATGTGCGAGAGTCATCAAACTGTAACCTTCGTCACGCTGAATGCCGTTATCGTAAACTGACGTCAGAGACCTGGACTTGCTGTAATGAACAAAAGGCCCTTCCAGTGCCGATGTATAGTCGTGCCTAAGGGACAGGATGTAGACTTGGTTGGATTGGCGAGTGGAGATCCAAAATGAACCAGTACATCCAGAGTTACAATTTAGTTACTTCAGGATACTGAAGTTTAATATTCTGTTTGACTTAACAGAGTTGGCGTTTCATTCGAGTGAAAATCAGCAGTTACCCTGAGAGGAGCTTAAACGTTTTCTGACTGTCAAACAGCCGCAGTGCCTTAACTCTCGCTTATGGACCAGGGGTAAACGTCGTTGGCAATTCCGCTCGGAGTTTACTACTGTTTATCCTCATAAGACCGCGGGAGATGATTACAAATTCAGCAGTGGTCGCTCTCCGGGCCACTAGGAGCTGCCGATGCCGGGGAAACCAGGCGAGCCGTTCTCCGGTTACGACTCGCCTTGTGGAGTGCAGCCGCCTTTTTATGGCCTACACCAGCACCGACTTGACCCGCAAGTTGCATCGTTTCTTCTGCTTCGCTACCCACGCACTGTACAGTTACTACAGGTTTTCGAGAACGTTGATAGAACTGTTATTTGTGATCGCTTTCCTACAAATTTGTTGTCGTATCTATCTGTCGCGGCTGCGCACCCGTCCGGACAGTCGTGCAAGTTAGCACCTAGCGTACTGGACTCGGGAAGGCGCGTCGACCCAGGATAGAATCCGCGAGGTCGATTAACGGTGAGGGTCTGCATTTGATTCGGTTTCTAGGCGTTTTCCCACGTCAGGCAAGATGAATACCGGGCTGTTGTAAACGTACCACCTCGGTTAAAGAATCTGCAAATATTTCGAGAAAGGGCTCCCACACATTCACATTGGATAACACTAAAAGTACACAAATCCTTCTCGGGGGAGGGGCGTTATAGTGACAGTGTGGACATCCGTCCGTCCACCCTCTACCACTAACATACTAACATAGCCAGGTTACGATTAACATGCTGACCCCATGAAGACACAGAAGAAGGCAAAGAAGAAAGAGAAGAGGATTCCTCGAGAGTTGCACAGTATAAAAACAAGTAAGTGCCTTAAAGGACAGGAAAGTAAAAAAATCTTTGTAATCACATCATATAATTGTTTGATTGTACGTGGAGTGTTCCCTGAATCCTCACATAGTCACTAAATTTGAAGAAGACTATAAATATTGTTGAAAAATTGTTATTTACACATCAGATGTATTAAAAAAAACGTTGTTACTTTAGTCTGCAGTCGCCCTTTTTTGGTTTTGGTACCAGGTACCATCATCAAATCATCCTGTGATTCAAAACGTCACAGACCGTATTTAAAACTTTCTTTAGGAAACATTTTCAAAATATTTTTCTATGTGATTGGCAACGTATGGTAGAATGTTGAACGTCAAAATGTAGACAATCCCTTAACCCTGCTGCGCAATCGCCAAGCACACTTATCCAAAGAGATGACTCCTACACTAAAAATAAGGTTCCATGTTACTCTTTAAACAGCTACAAATTGCGGCCAGATGTGATAACGAGTGTGCCTCTCTGTACCTGTCTTTTTTGGTTCGTAATGTAAGCGATTTGTAGAAAAACACAGCATAAAATACACAATGTGAGAAGATATAGTAATGAAACGTAATGTATTAAGCAATCACCATGTAATAAAATATCATAGGTACAATACCCAGCCGGCCGGTGTGGCCGAGCGGTTCTAGGCGCTGCAGTCTGGAACCGCACGACCACTACGGTCGCAGGTTCGAATCCTGCCTCGGTCATGGATGAGTGTGATGCCCTTAAGTTAGTTAGGTTTAAGTAGTTCTAGGTTTTAGGGGAGTGATGACCTCAGACGTTAAGTCCCATAGTGCTCAGAGCCATTTGAACCATTTACAATACCCATCTAGTTGCTATGTTTTCACCCACCTTTTGTATAGGGTGGTGCATTCCACCGTAAAACGTTTATATGACCATGAATCATTCTAATAAAGTATCTATTGCCTATAATAATTGCAGTAGTATTAAGCTAAGTGAGGAAAACATTTGTGTTAAGAGATATGCGGCATCCAGAGTGAACAGTGGCGCAGTGTGGCTATGTAGAACTGTGAAACTGTAATTTGTTGATTTTTGGCTGCATTATGAGTTTCCTTTTATACCAGCAGTAACCAAGTGTACGACTGAGCTCTAGCCGGGGCGGTCCCCACAGCCGTGGCAACCACTCTTCATATGCAACGTGCAATCGAAAGAAGCTTCGACGATGAGCCTCAGTATCAGGAAAAAATCGCAAAAGGCCCACAATACTAAATCACACAACCGTTTCGTGATCCGAGTGTTATCCTGAAGGGGCAGTTTAATTCAACACTCACGTCCAAACACGTATGGCTTTACGTCCATAATCTCCTTTTGCAATGAGCAGCTTCAAACAACAAATCGAGTGCATTTAAAATACTATCGTACTTCAAACTTGGATCTCTGTTATGTTTAAGTCGATCCTTACGTCAATCATTTAAAACATATTTAACAATGGAGTGCGTTATCAGACCTTTACGTATCATAATTTTATATGGGTTACGTCATGCTGGGGTGAGATAAGAGAAAGTTGCGCGAGGGGGGAGGGTGGGGGGTTGGAGCGAAGAGGAGAGGGGAAAAGAGTAGTTCACTCATTTTGTGCGCAGTTCTAAAAATTGGTTTCCCCTCAACTCTATTTGATCACACACTAACGTACCCTATTCTTATCACGTGACTGTAAATTTCCATTTGTCCTGTTCTACATGTTCATCCGTAGGCCGTTAAAGGAAATATGTAAAATTTCAAGATTATTCCCATTTCTTGCATCGTAAGTTTACTTTCAATAAGATGATTATCGAAGGTAGATTTTTCCTTCGCTGGTACTACAGTATGCCCTTCAATCCTTGCCAAAATGTTGTGCCCTATTTACCCAATACAAAACAATTACTCAGGTAATATGAAAATTCTTAAATGCCCACATTTAAACGATTCTTAAGCAATCAGCGCTGCGGAACTACGTCTTGTGTAATGAATTGTTGGTTTTGAAACTTGGTTCAAATGGCTCTGAGCTTTATGGGACTTAACATCTGAGGTCATCAGTCCCCTAGAACTTAGAACTACTTAAACCTAGCTAACCTAAGGACATCACACACATCCATGCCCAAGGCAGGATTCGGACCTGCGACCGTAGCGGTCGCGCGGTTCCAGACTGAAGCGCCTAGAACCGCTCGGCTTCACCGTCCGGCGTTCTGAAACTTGTCTTAACCTTTTCCTTATGAAGCAAATTATAGTTTCTCCCGAGATGTCTTCCATATGTCATGCTTATATATATATATATATATATATATATATATATATATATATATTTCTACATCTTGATTAAACTTGCTTTACATCGTATCACGTAAGCGGTAAATTTCCTTAATCCTATGGCCGCTGTAATCTGCTACAAAATGCTCACGTCCTTTTTCATTAAAATCTGAGTGTGTGTTTACTGCAGTATTAAATTATAAAATTATTTAAATGCTAAAATACGAAAACAAGCGACCACCTTTCTCAGGGCAGAGTCTAGATATTTGTGCGGTGGATGCTTCCGCATATAGCATTTCTAACGGCGTCAGAAGACCACCGATGTCATATTTATCGGAATTTTGTTGTCTTTAAAGCACCACAAGTCGATGTTCGGAGAGAGGGAGAGTGTATGCGGCCAACTGTTTACGGGATACACGTTTTGTTGCCAATTAGTAGCCCTTAACGAGTCAGCGACAACCTTCCAGGGGTCGTGTTTTCGTGCTGTTAGCTTCGGAGCGGTAGCAGGACCTAGGGTCTGGTAGGGTCGACCAGCGACGCAGTAAACGCATATTTTAATGACACTGACGCCGGCTGCGGAGACCTACATGTTTATTCACTTCCTCTGATTTCTCGCATTTACACGAGAAGACTTCAAAGGATATGTTACACTTTACTATGATAGTCCAAGTAACATTTATTGAATGCTGCACTACACTTCCAAGTGATGACATTAATGTCCAACGTAGTCACCAAGTCACAACAAAAAACAGTGAAAACGTTGGACCTGTTATTCAGTTCACCGACGATAGAAGTCCGCTCCTTGGTCACGGAGCTAATCGAAGTCCTCGCTGATGAAAAATCTGCGATTGTGGAGAGAAATTTCCTCGTTTGTTGGATATTCTCTGCAGCTGACGTCAGTGACCTCGTTCCCGATAAGCACACCCATGTCTGTATGCCCTTGGCACCGTTTCGCTATGGCTCTATGCGACATTGCATTTGGTCCATATGCACTGAAGTGCCAAAGAAATTGGAGTAGGAGGAATGCGTATTCAAATACAGATATACGCCTATATAAGACAACAATCGTCTGGCGCAGTTGTTACATCGGTTACTGCTGCTACAATGGCAGTTATCAAGATTAACGTGAGTTTGAACGTGATGTTACAGTCGACACACGAGCGATGGGACACACCATCTCCGAGATAGAGGTGAAGTGGAGATTTTCCCGTACGACCATTTCAAGAGTGCACCGTCAATTTCATGAATTCGGGAACACCAAATCTCCGACATCGCTTCAAGAACGCGACCTACGATGACTGAAGTAAATCGTTCAACGTGACAGAAGTGCAACCCTTCTCCAAATTGCTGCAGATTTCAGTGCTGGGCCATAAGTGTCAGCGTGCGAAACATTAAATGAAACAGTCTATATGGCCTTTTGGAGCCGAAGGCCCACTCGTGTACCTTTGATGATTGCACGACACAAAGCTTTTTCGCCTCTCCTGGGCCCGTCAACTCCGACATTGGACTGTTGATAATTGTAAACATGTCGCTTGGTTGGAAGAGTCTCGTTTCAGATTGTATCGAGCGGATGGAGGTGTGCGGTTATGGAGACAACCTCTTGAATTCATGGAACCTGCATGTTAGCAGGGGACTCTTTAAGCTGGTGAAGGCTCTGTAATGGTCTGGGGCGCGTTCAGTTGGAGTGATATGGGACACCTGATACGCCTAGATACGACTGAGACAGGTGACACGCATGTAAGCATCCTGTCCGATCACCTGCATCCATTCATGTCCATTGTGCATTCCGACGGACTTTGGCAATTCCAGCAGAACAATGCGACACCCCAAACGTCCACATTGCGCATGACTATACCAGTGTCTTTGCCGCTTCGGTGTATTTTAGTGAATGAAGTTGGTGATAATGATTCTGGTGAAAGGATTTAAACGTCCATTTGAAATGTCAAAACGGGTTCTCAGAAATTGTTCGACTAACAGTGGTACAAGTGTGCTGTATAATTGAAAGATAAGCTTTAAAATGTCAAATTATACCTCAAACAATGACAGTTAAGAAACGGTATTGCAATTAAGATATTTACTTGCAGTGTGTAAAAGTGAATTCTATGACGGTTGTAGACCAATTGAACATAGATCCGCTCGCGATTCACGAATATTTGGAAGACGCAGCAACTGCTCTGAATCGTTAAGAATTCCACTAACACAGATGTCATGAAACTCGTTGCATTCATTCACGAGACTGCAAAAGTTTGCAAATAGCAGAAGTTATTGTAATACCATAGTCGTCGAGCTCCAGTCAATCAGCCGGCCGGTGTGGCCGTGCGGTTCTAAGCGCTTCAGTTTGGAACCGCGTGACCGCTACGGTCGCAGGTTCGAATCCTGCCTCGGGCATCGATGTGTGTGATGTCCTTAGGTTAGTTAGGTGTAAGTAGTTCTAAGTTCTAGGGGACTGATGACCTCAGAAGTTAAGTCCCATAGTGCTCAGAGCCATTTGAACCATCCAGTCAATCTGCGATACCATTTCACATCGCCGTCTAGGAAATAGAATAATGGACTGATGAGATAAGTTATTATAATGAAGAAGATTCATCCAACAGATGTCAACGTGTCATTCTGAATTTAACATAGCGCTATTTGTACTGTGGATGAGAGTGTTATGGCAGTCACAACGTATTTTTTATGCTCCACATATAGTGACTGATAATCGATCTGGGCCAAATCATGAAGAAGAGAGTGAGAATTGCAAATTCCTGCTTTCAGAGGAGGGATTAGTGATCCTAAATTGCCGGCTGGAGTGGCCCAGCGGTTCTAGGCGCTACAGTCTGGAACGGCGCGACCGCTACGGTCGCAGGTTCGAATCCTGCGTCGGGCATGGATGTGTATGATGTCCTTAGGTTAGTTAGGTTTAAGCATTAAAATAAAAAAATAAAAAAAGGTTCAAATGGCTCTGAGCGCTCTGGGAGTCCCCTGTCCCCTAGAACTTAGAACTACTTAAACCTAACTAACCTAAGGACATCACACACATCCATGCCCGAGGCAGGATTCGAACCTGCGATCGTAGCGGTCGCGTGGTTCCAGACTGTAGCGCCTAGAACCGCTCGGCCACCCAGGCCTGCTGAACCATTTTTGACCCTAAATTAATGTTAAGCTATTTACTAAGACAACAAATTACTCTTTGTTATAACAACACAAGCTCATCGCGACCTTTACAACGGAGACAGAAATTTTGCTATTTATTCTAAAATAGCCTTGTTACTGTTATACAAAGAGACAGCGATTACGGCCATGACAGTCAGCTTTCTGTTAGTTTCTTCGAGAGTTTCCGCTTGATGCATTCACTACTTCTGGCAGCTTCACAAGAAACTATCCACTGTGCACACAACAGACGACTGTGTATTTGTTTCCTAGGTAGTGTCTCCGCCGGAGATCCAGCAATACGGGCAGTTCGCAAACTCGTACGACAAACGCACTGTTCATTCAATGCGTCTCAACATCTGAAATATTTATTTTTAGCCCTTCGGAATTCATCTCAGTTTGAAATACTATGCTGCCTTCACCATTTTGACTCTAAAAACTTGTAACAAGTCGTAGATGACATGGTAGGTGGCACCGCCAGCTCTCTGAGGCTATTTGCGAAGGACGTAGTTGTAGTACACTGAGAGATTGTACCATTATGAAGTTGTTGCGGAGTACAGAAAGAGTTCGGCACAAATACGAGGGTCACTCCAAAAGATATGCACACTATTTGTAAAAATACAGTTTTCATTCTGCATGTGTGAAAGTTTTACAGTGTGTAGGTACATCCTTCCCGTTTGTTTTCAAACTCACAAACCGTGAGTGGCGCCATCACAGAATGTCTTCAAGATGGCTGCTACACTTGACGTTCGTCAGAAGCAACGTGCTGTCATAGAATTCCTATGCTGTGAAAACGAGACAGTGAGAAACATCCACAAGGGGTTGAAAAAGGTCTATGGAGATGCTGCTGTCGATCGCAGTACAGTTAGTCGGTGGGAAAGCAGGTTACGTGATGAAAGCGGGCACGGCAATATTGAGGATTGTCCTCGCAGTGGCAGGTCTCGTACTGCACACGCTCCAGACAATGTGCAGAGAGTTAACGAATTGGTGACTGGTGACAGACACATCACAGTGAACGAATTGTCACGCTACGTTTGCTTAGGGGAAGGAAGTGTCTGCAGCATACTGAAAGTGTTGGCGTTACCAGGATCACAAAACCCGTGACAACACTGAAACACCCGCCTTACAGTCCTGATTTGGCTCCATGTGACTATCATCTCTTTGGAAAACTGAAAGACTCTCTTCGTGGAACAAGGTTTGAAGATGATGACTCCCTTGTGCACGCCGCCAAACAGTGGATCCAACAGTTTGGTCCAGAATTTTACCTTGCGGGTATACAGGAACCGGTTCCAAGATGGCGTAAGGCAGTTGAGAGGGATAAAAATTATATGAAGAAATGAAAATATTGTTTCTAAAGGATGTATCTACACACTATAAGACTTTCAAACATGTAGAATAAGAGATGGATTTAAAAAAAATTTATTGTGCATTTCTTTTGGAGTGATCCTCGTACTAGGAGCAGTACTTCGACATGAGTAACTATAGTTCGTCACTGATAAATAGTCTACTCGTTCCATTGTTGTAGTTACTGTAATTAATCAGAGGCATCAAATGTCTACCGATTTGAGGGGGAGGCAGGCACCAAGTAGAGATTCAGTTAAAAAAGTACCAGGGACTTTCACTCACAAAATCGTTTGCCTTTTCCTGACATTTGTTCGTCAGCTTAATAATCTTAGTATCAGTAACGGGAGAAAAGGAGAACGTTCAAACAAGGCTGAACGATTTTCAGTGATTTATTTATCCATGCGACAGCGACACAGAAACGCACAAAGCTGCTTTCTTGGAAACACCTAAAATGTACGTCTTGCGCTACAACCATTACGCATTAATTTCTGTTAATAGATGCTTACCTCTAATTTAATTTGCAGGTTATTTTTCTCTCATAGCCTACAAATTATTGATTTTCGATTTTATGCAACCACGACCTTGAACACTAGTGTACTGAATGACTTCTCCTTTAATAGTACAGTTAGTTCTACTGTAAGACTTTTACTTTTGCACAGCTTCAGAATGATGCACCTGAACAATTTTCAGCGTTTTGGTTAAACTCGCTAATGCACGAGAGCCAGAAGTCCGACGTTTCCGACAACAGACAGAGCCGCGCCATTACTGTTGTTCCGCGGGTCGGAAACCACCTCTAAAAGCCTTCGTTCCCTGGGGACACACTCTCTGCTTGCTCTAAAGCTGTTACTATGTCCGCAGCTGTCGGCGCTTTCTCACAAATTAGAGGAGGATCATCTGTCCACAGCAGGGTACTCCACTTCCAACCCCACTTTCCAACCGGTCCCGGCATTAGAAACTAGTTCTGTTAAAATAACAAGTTACTACTAGGTATCATCGGCGTAACATTTCGCGTCCCCTCTTTTATCATTTAACCTTATTTCAACAGTCAAGATAATCTAAAAGTGCAACACAAATCTTTTCTTCATCCTTGAAACGTTGAAACATTAATTTCCAGTTCATATTCTTCACGATTCAAGCTTTTCCATCAGCGATCTGACAACTTTGATGTCGTGGTATCTGAAGTGATGATATCGGAGTCAGTGACCAACACGCCGCATCAGTGATAATAAAGTGATAGGAGGTTAGTGCAGAGTTTGTCTGCACAACTGAGAAGGCCTATATGATATCTGCCTATGACTTCCTTATGGTAATGCGTTTTTGCTTCATTGGAGAACAGGGGTTATTAAATGGATGTCGTCAAATGCCCAAGACTAATTAATACCCTTGTTATGTCTAACTTCATGTACATACAAGTCAACGTAAATAGGTTGCGAGCAGTGTGCTCTTACGAAGCGAGGACTGATATTGCTAATGTAATTCCTGGAACGAGGAAGCAGGTCAGTAACTAATTTTTTCACAAAAACTTATACCTGAACTTATAATATTCATAACGGGGTATTAGTATACCGTTTAGGTGATACTAAACGTGATTTTCCTATTAAATAAGGATAACTGAATGAAACGTAAAGCTCATATACTCTGTACCACTAACGCAACATCTTTTCGAAACTAAATATTTACCTTTTAAGCATATACGACATGTAGTGTCAGACATCACTGATTTCAAGCGTGTAATGAGAAGGAAAGACTGTACTCTGCAAGATATTGTGTAGTACGCTGCTTAGTTCACTTTGAACTAAGAGACTTGAGTTGTTGCACAGTTGACCTCGGCTTTAGATTATATAAGTCTATATTTCGCCACAATAATATCTTTGTTCTACTACGATTGCAATTTATATGCTCTGATTCCGGGGAACTATGAGCTATGGGCTTCATATAGCCTACACATCGGCTGTTACGATCCTACCAGAACATAACCTAATTTCTTCGCTGACTTGATAATGGCACAAAACACTTTCGATTGTCTTCTCACAGGAGAAGAAATCTACTAGGTAGAACAACATGACAGTACTCCTCCCAGAATCGATATGATTTCGTGGTTCGCCTGATGATTAGTAGACGCTACAGGATCTGAACGCTAGATAATGCCATTTCCTGGCAATGGGAGAGTCACTGTCACCTCAACTTGGTCAAAGTGTCGTTGAAGTGAGTAATAAAATTTGGCTAATAGTTTAATTACGTACCCATAAAGAAGCAACATTTATTGCCCGCCCGCAAGAAAAAGAAAAGAAAATGTGTGGTAATCTTGTGCCATTTGTGATTAGTGATGAGCTCAGAGAAGACCAGAGGGCAGCGCTCCTGGGAATCAGCCTAGATGACGGATTAGATGATTCAAATGGCTCTGAGCACTATGGGACTTAACATCTGAGGTCATCAGTCCCCTAGACTCAGAACTACCTAAACCTAAACAACCTAACGACATCACACACATCCATGCCCGAGGCAGGATTCGAACCTGCGACCGTAGCAGGCACGTGGTTCCGGACTGAAGCGCCTAGAACCGGTCGGCCACAGCGGCCGGCCGACGGATTATAACTACAAAAATGAATTAGACTTTTCTGGAAGAGTAAAAGTCATGATGTGACGTCACAGATAGATAAGAGCACGCGAAACGTTGCGGATGAAGCAGTGTCAGTGGCGTATTAAGTGTTAAGTGACAGTACGGTCAGAATCACACAAATATTTATGTTCAAGTATTTGATTGTTTCAGCGATCTTGCCGCTTACGAGTTAGATGACATGTGGCTAATAGACGAACCGCGTACAAGGTAGTGAACAAAATTTCTACGTTATACAGCGCTGCTACCCTCTATGCCTGCATGTAACTTCCTAGATTATCGTGCCACGTGGGATCATTTGAAAAGAAGTCATGCACTCAGACAATGATAGTGTTCATTATGATGTAAATACGTCCAAATACTTCGCTACATTGAGTGATTACTTGTTCAGATTTTTCCTGTCTCACCACACACACACAATCGCCCCATCCCATCCTAACAACGCTACAAAGAAAGACTAAGAACTGTAAACTACCTGATGATGAGTCGCTCGGTGACTTTTAACCGGTAGTCGTAAAATGAAAAACAATTTACCATCACACCCGTAATGAATAATTATTTTTACAGCGATTTCTGCTTATCCAGGGCTAGGCCTACACAGAAATTCTTCTAGTTGTAGCTAGTACTCCACAAGAGGTCACATTGGGGTCTCTTTTACAACTGTCTTAATGGGTGCATTATACTCTTTCAGAAATTCAAATTCATGTGTTCCTGTCATCTTACCTATAACTTATTTGGCGTATTAGCTTTCCCTGTATCAGTATTAGCTTCTCTTACATCAGTTCTTAGTGTTAGTTCTAGATTTTTGTATTTGTGGTAGTCAAGGTGTTCGGATTCGGTAACTGTTACTTTGGAATCGATTCGTAACCTTGAACAGAATCGCAGAGAGATGCAATTTTATAATACTACCGTGCAGACGAGCAGCTGATTTAGAGCTAAAATAGAGAAAGCACGATATATTTTTGATATGTGAAACTATACCGTAGTTTGAGAACAATAGACAATAGTACGGTGAATTCAGCTAACATCTAAACTACGCAAACGGTATTCAGTCACAATTGCCGTGTACTGCATTAACGAATTGCATTCGTACATTAACTAAAGCTGACATCAATGGCAAATTGTTGAAGTTAATATGTCGAAAGATCCCTTGGTACCAGAAACTAACAAGACAGTAACATTGAAGAACTTAGAAAATTTGAATTTGTCTGTTCAGGCTCTAATATTCTCAGGTTCACGTTTGTAAATTCTAGGAGTACCAAAAATTTTATTTAAACCGAAGCACACCGTCGTTGATCGCACTTGTTTTCAACGTAAAATCAAACAGAAATTACGTTGATGCCTGAAACATCGTCCCCTTTGAGTGTTTTGATTGATTACAAACACCACGGGCGCTAACATCATCACCAAACTGTGTATTCCACACTCAAGAGGCGGTGTTGTTCATTCATTAACACATCTGAAATACAGAATTTAATAGTTCTGCCTTCTGTTTTTTGTCTTCTATTTCGGTCCCATATCAAAAGGGAGAGCAAATGGAAGGATTCGGTCGTTTCATCGATTTTACACAGGGTAAGAATTTTATAGGCTGAGAGATACCCAAGAGCGAATAAAAGAAGATGCGTTATTAGCCTGTGTTCCAAAAAACTGTTTCTATAAATGTTGCTACCACTGGGCCACCTCATTTGGTATCATGTTAAAGTACTTACATTCATAGATACGTTAAGAACGCATGTCGAATTGATGTTCATTCTCGTCCTGATCAATCAAACGTCGTCTCTCGACGCAGAGCCCACCAAAGTACCTTAAAATGAAGTAAAATCAAACGCTTTGTCTTCTGTTGTTAGTGTCATCATCTTCATCAAGGCTAGTTTTCACGTATTGCATATTAAGCCTCACTTGACTGACAATCTTTGATGACGGTTTAGTGTCGACATTATATGGGTTATCGTAATGCTTTTTTGTAGTTTGAACAGCAATGAAATAGAACGCTTGAAATAGGTTTTGCTGTGTTACTGTCTAAAGATACAGAATACTACTAGACTAAAAGAAAAAATAACGGTTGTATTACTTTGAAACCTCGTTGGCAACTGGTTCTGTTTTCTTTTGTGTTATTAAGAATCTAATTCACATTTGACTTCTTTTATACACATGTTAGCAACCATACCAAGGAATGTAAGAAGACTAAATTAAATACTGAAGTCAGATCTTATTTGTAACAAAGAAATTTTATGTCATCGCCAGCATGTGCCATTTCTCATCCAACACTGCATAATGGTATTATCGACTGCTCCACACAGTTTGACTTTTAGCTCTATCCGTCCACGCTGATCCTGCATATTTTCTATTGTCATCAGTCCACCTTCCCTTTCAGTCTTCATTTTCCTCTTTTTCATCTGTTGGAGTGGTGCCCCATCTACCATTCATGTGCTGAAAATGTCATTTGCCACCCACCTACATGAAATTTTCAGTGTGGTCGCATTTTTTTTTTTCCATTATAACCTGTTACACGATCCTTTTATTTTATGGCTTTTTTTCTTGTCTTTCCGCTGCTCACTGACTGCTCCCTAGGTTTGTGAATGTTTTTGCATTAAAAGTGCACATGTCACTGTCATATTCGAATCTTGTCGATCACACTGGTTATAAAGTTTGGTTTTTACATAGGTAGCTTGGTTTTGAAAACCCTGTTCAGTTTACATAAGGCACTCAATACTTTTTTAATCTTTGTCTTTTTGTCCAGTTGTTAGCATTTGTTTCCTAAATACAAACAACTGATTGCTTGATTTTCTTCATTCTTCAATCTCTCGCTGTTTCTGCAAGCACCTTTGTTAAATAACTGCTCCCCTATATCCATGTGATCCTTGTTTTCAAAGATACTTACCGAATTACTTGATTTAATCTCTTATATCCTGTTGTTGTTAAATACTTTTATTTAATCTACATTATATATATCCTGCTTTTACTCTTTCAGAAGCTAAAAAAGTATGATAAATACAAAGCTGAGTTAACAATAACATGAAACTAAAAGCCGAAAGAAAATAAGCAATTTTTACATGATGTGTTGATTGTGGCCACTTGAAATGTTTTAAGTGATCCTAATGCAGAATTAAAATTGATAAAGTTTTATGATAAAATAGAATGGGCTAAATTGTAGACAGATACATGCTACTGGAAACTTCCATATATATCTTCAAATATTAGCGTTGAATCTGCAAACTACTACACCTGAGAAAGAGCTCGGGTCTTGTCATTCACATAATTAAAGACGACCTTCGAAATCTACATTGATATTCGTCCTTAGTGACATGTGCTTTATGTAGGACGATTTGTTGATTTGTTTGTATATTAAAGAAACTGAACTGCAAAGTTATCAGCCCTTTTTCCGTAGTCATACATGCTTCGGATTAAAACCATACCCCAAGAGAATCCTACCGCCTCAAATCCCGAGAAGGAACAAAATGTGCAAAATTATGTATGTAACCACACTTGACTAGAAAACGAAAATATCAAGCCAAAACGGAGAACATTAACTAAACGTTAAAAGCGCTAGAAGATGTTAAAACAACATAGCAGACGGCCTTGGCTGGCTGATCGCAAGAACAAGAAAAGGATGAGCCAGCCACTCTGCAACACACTAAAAGTCTCAGCCTAACCACACAAGCCAAGAGAAACACAAATGGTGGAAACACGAACACCAAGTCGATAGACAGCACTAGAGGGAGCGAGGAGGCGTTAAAATGCAGGTGTGGCGAGGGCCTGAAAGATGAAGGTAAGCCGCCCACTCTTAATTAGAATGATAAAAACTATGTTAGTCGTAGAGGCATTGTCTCCTAAAATTGAAGGACGAGCGCCAGGGGGATTAAAAGTCCACCACAGAGCGGCTGAATTTGGGCAGTCCAAGAAGATGTGGACCACTGTCAAACGTAAACAACAGTGACACTGAGACCGGTCCTCTCGACGTAGCAGGTGACCGTTAAGTCAGCAGAGCTGGCAAAGGACAACGGAGTCCTAGTGAGAAACTCGCGTGGAGGACCTCCACACAATAGACGTCTCCTTTGTCATGCGTAATTTAATGCGGTTTATGCTGCAAAGTCAGGGAGTACCATTCTGTATTCCAGAGCCCAAAAACTTTGCGGCGTAATACCGACCGAGGATCAGTTTCCAGTATGCCGATCTCCAGACTCAGTTTACGAGTAGCCTCTTTGCCTAGCCTTTCGGCAAATTCATTCCCCAGGATTCCGACGTGTCCCGGAGCCCATACTACTGATCGTCCACTTTGTTTAAGGACATAAACAGATTCTTGGATGGCCATTATCAAAAGATGGTGAGGATAGCACTGATCGAGAGCTTGTAAGACGCTACAAATAAGGAACGACTCCCCTGTGCAGGAATGGGTATTCTCCAGAGCACAAGAGATAGCTGCCACCTCTGCAGTGGAAACACTGCAGCCATCTGGCAAGGAGCGCTAGTCGATATGTCCTGCAGAATCATAAGTGAAAACAACCATCGAGACATCTGTGTAAACTACCTACATGGGTAGATCCATAGGAGAGGTAGTAGAGGGAAAGATTGGAGCTCAGTGGAACGGACTGAGACTGAAATTTAGTCCCCAATCTGCGTTGCCATAGAGGGTGATGGGTCGCCTTGTTAGGGAAAAGGAGACAGTGATTCGGATGTTTAAATGAGCTGTGAGTGGGTTCAGTTCAATTGGCAAGCAGTTGTTGACACCTGATCAGCAATGAAGGAACCGCAGCTTCCACGAGTGTTCTGTTCACAGGGTTTGTTCAACAAGCTCTTATTGCAAGGCAGACTCTGCAGTGGTGTATAGGGTCCAGCATCTGCAATGGCGAGGGCGACACTGAGCCATACTCGAGTCTCCCATAATGAAGACGGGATGGTATAAGGGCTTTGTACAGCTGCAATACCAAAGGACTATCTGCAAAATAGTCGGTCTGACTCAGGCAATGAAGAATGTCAAGATGCTGCCAGCACTTCTACTTAAGCTGACGAAGATGGCAAAGCCAGTTTAAGGAGGTGTCGAAAATGTCCTAAATGCGATAAGAGTCCACTACATTCAGGAGATGGTGACAGAAGTGCATGACACAAGTCTTTGCAACTGGAAAATGAAAGCCGTGAGTGAGAGCCCATGACTGCGTCTTTCATGTGGCTTCCTGCAGTCGACGTTTAGCCACACCAATAGTAGATGAGCTAAAGGGAATGCAAAAGTCGTCAGCATATAAGAATGGTGACAATGAGGATCCCACAGCCGATGCAAGACCATTAACGGCCACTAAAAGGAGAGGGACGCTCAGTACAGAGCCCTGTGAGACCCCATTCTCTTTTATGTGAAGCACCGACTCGAGCTCTGAAGGTATGGAGCGACAAAAAGTTTTGTACCAAAATAGCGGGCGGGCTCCATAGACCCCACTCGTGTAACGTAGTGAAGATGGAGTGTCGCCAAGTGGTGTCATAAGCTCGTCAGGTCAAAAAAGATGGCAATAAGTGGCAAGCTTCCGTCTTTCAATTGCAATCAAGACTTTAATAAAGTGGCAAAGGTAATGTTAATCAGAACACTGGGAGGAGCTGTGGTCTACGTAACAGTTAGTTTATTCAGTCTTAACATTACATGACAAAAGATGGCTAAAGAAACGCCACACAAAAATTTTTTTCTTAATAAACGCATTCGATAACATGGGGTCTATGGTGAACAAAGTGATCAGCTATGGATAAACACATGACATAAACCGGAACTAATCACTTTGCCTGATTTCGTACATATGAATCCGTGGTATAACCCAAAAACTACGCTGTTATCATCGCCTATACCCTACTATTCCATAAAGAAAAATATGGTTCCAAAGAACGGGGTGCTGAGAAGCATATATTGGAGCCCTAAGCCGTAGCAGCGAATACTTGACCCTTCTGCTGGTCAGGACGGCACTCCACGATGCGCTCGGCGACTGCAGTCATGGACAGCGATGACCTGTTATTAAAAACGCACGCACGGAAGTATGCAAATATGCGGTCTCACGTTCAGCTAATTCGGAACGCAGGTACTTCCGTATGAGCCGCTGAAACCCCGGTTGCTGGTTTGACAAACCAGTTTGACTCCGTGACATGACTATGCATGACGAAATATGTCAGATGTTTGGATGGCCAACTAAAGTACACCCACGAATCACTCGTTGTGTGGGTGATGCAAGAAGGAGTACGTCTGACAGTTCAGATAATCATTGGCACAGGCTCTAAGTGGCACACTAACAAAGGACACAAGTCTCACCGTCTAGGTAAAGACTTGCCATTCTTTACTAGCGAAGCGCCAGTACAAGAGAGTGTTCTTCTCTTTCTCTCAGCTTTCCTCGCCAGCTCGGTAGCATGGCACATTTACATGCTTAGACTACTTCCACTTTAGCGCAAGCCAGTCACGAGCTGGAGCGCCGCATTCGAAGCTGGAAGACCACCCATTGCTCTGCAAACGCAGATTTGACCAACCAGTGACTTTAAAAATTAATTGGGAGACAAAGAAAAAAGATTCAGCTTCACAGCCTTCTTCCCATGCGTTTACGCAGCGTTTTTGCTAAAAGCATGACCCGGATGGAACCACAGCCCTCCGTAATAAGATCGTTATGTCCCCTGTTTAGTCCATTTCGAACTTTCCAAACAGCGTCCATAAACTCACTAAAAGCCTTGTTCCATCACAAACAGGTTTTGTAGCAATCTGGACGCCACTGACCTGTCCAATGGAAATTCGCGGAAACTCACAGCCGTCTCATCGGCTTCCCACCTAACTAGGGCCCATCCCCTGCTATGTTGCTAGTCATCCATGCCCTGCTCATAGCACCAGCGATTCCTCGGCGCTTGTTAGCCTACCTGGAAGCGGCCGACGACCGACGAGCTCCAGCCAATGTATCTACACAGTGAGACCCATGGACTTGGCAATCCGCAAACGTTTTCATACAGGTTTCGCAGAAAGAACTCTCTCCTCGGCCCTCAGTCACTGTACACTTTTACTGCAGTTAATTAACTTGGCACCCTCCTCCTATGAACGCAGGCAAAGCTCACTACTGTTCCTTCACTAAAGCACAAAAGCAAGAGCGGTAACTACTGCCAACCATTTCGTCATATGAATGAAGTCTGATCGTATCCAGTGTAGCAACCAAGAATAAAGATCATCTTCCCTCAGAACATTAAGCAGCATGTCACCATATCAAAAGTGAGAGTGCCCTGCAATCTCTCAAAGTTGATAATGGCGAGAAAAAGCTATTCGGGTGGCAGATTCCAGGTATACTAAATTGTTGGAGTGACCTCGGCGAAGACTGCCCTGGGATGGAGCCAGAAGGCCCAGAGACTAAAGAAGCCAACACAAACAGCGCTTCACCATTAGTTTGAGCAGCTTGCACAGAACATTGGTGAGCCTAATAGGACGATAGCTATCCATAACTAGCGGGTTCTTACAAGGCTGTAGCACTGGAACATTGATACTCTCACGCCATTGCGAGGAACTCGTCATCACTTCAGATTCAATTTAAGATGGCAAGGTTGTGGTGCTGGTAATTCGCTGATAGTTGTTTAATCATTTGGAGATGGATGCGGCCTAGCCCAGGGGTCGTGTTGGAACAGTGCAAAAGAGCACTGGGAAATTCCCACTCACTGACCAGAGCGTTGCATGGCTCAAGATGGTGTGTAGTAAAACATAAGTGCTTTCTCCCATCCACTTTTTTATGGTGCGATAGGTCGGATGGTAATTCTCAGATGCTGAGGTTCAAGCATGATGCTTGACAAAACGCTCTGTATTTACGTCTGCGTTGGTATAGATATCTCAATTCGAGGAAATCCCAGGTACACCTGCAGGGGTCTGATACAAACAATGGCAACTGATCATAGTCCATGGCTGAGGAGGAGAGGTTCGTGTTTCAATGGTGGAGATGTACCAATCCCAACACTCCTGCTTCCATCTTTTGATTAGTTGACAGACCCAGGCGCAGAGCCTTTTGAAGGCATTGAAATGATCGATTTATGGATGTCATTTATTACCTTGTAGGGCCCACTTACGACCTCAAACGGCGGCAGTGACTCCTGGAGTCAACCAAGGCACTGTTTTCCACTGGGGGCAACCTGAAGAATAGGCGTTTGCCGGTTCAGCTGCAGAAACAATGGTTGTAGTAATATTGTGGATCACCACATCGAGATTGCAATGCAATGGAGCTCCAGTGGTGGTAGCAGAGGTGTAAGGATCACAGTCAGCCTTGGTAAATACCCATCTGGGCTAGCTTCCAGGTGAGTAATACTGGGGGAGGAAAAGGAAGATAGTAAAGTGGTCACTACCACACAAGTCGTCGTAAACTGTCCAGTGTAAAGAATGTAGAAGGCCAGAACTGCCAACTAGAGATCAGTGGCTAAGTGTGTGTCACGTTCCACCCTAAAATGAGTGGGGCACTTGTATTTAGAAGGTGAAGGATGAGTTGAGTTGGTAGGTTCTTGACATCTTTACCATGGCCAGTGATCTTGGTACCACACCAGAACGGGTTAAGGGCACTGAAATCACCTAAAAGTAGGAAAGGTGTGGGGAGTGGAGAAAATATTGCAGCCAATACTTTTTATCATACTTCACCATATGGAGGAAGATAGACATTGCAGGCGGTAATTTCCTGCATTGTATTCACCCTGAAAGCAACAGCTTCTAATGTTGTTTGATGGAGCACAGGTTCGCTATAGACAGAGGTAAGGACATATGTTCATACTCCATCTGATACCCTGTTACAGTCATTACGATTTTTGTAACACCCCAGATAGCCACGAAGGGCGGCGGTCTGGGATAATGTTTTGCCACGAGAATTCTCTAAGTCCATTGTCAGTCTCTGATGACATCCATTCAGTGCATTGCTGGAAACCAAGTTTCCTGAACGGCAAGGCAAAATGCAAGTGCTTAAGAGTTGTCGTAGCTCAGCTGGGTGGGACAAAAATTCGCCACAATTCTACTGGAGGATGAAGCTTTCTGAAGTCTGGGAATGTATAAAGGGACCAAGGAGGCAGTTTACGCCTCAGGGTCATCTGTGGCTACCGGTTGAGTGCTTGTATCTACTACCATCGCTGTTGAGGGGTCAGTGAGATCTAGGTCCTCAGGGGAAGGTAGAATCTCCACCTCATCATCAAATGTGGAGCTGCTAGCAAATGGTGGGGTGGGGACCACCAAAGTTTGGCTCCTACCAGATTTCTTCTTTGCCTGTTTGCCCTCTCACTTCTCTTTAGGGGCTTGCTGGGAAGGCTTCTCTGAAGATGCACACTTTTGCATGGGGGGAGGCCTTCCATGCCCGAGGAGCTGGAGGAGGGGGGAGGGAATCGATGTCCATTCCGTTTTCGAGGGAGGGGGGTCATTGCTCCCGAATAAGGCACTTTTGGAGCAACACAAAAAGAATTGCCCCCGAGCTCCAGGGGGAGTAATATCTGTGGGTGACTTTGACAGCCTACTGTAGAAGACAGAAATGAGGGGACTGCCATCACCAACGTCACCATTGTAGCTGCAGCATCGGAGGATGTCAATTGAATGGAGGTCAAAAAAATGGCTCTGAGCACTATGGGACTTAACTTCTGTGGTCATCAGTCCCCTAGAACTTAGAACTACTTAAACCTAACTAACCTAAGGACATCACACACATCCATGCCCGAGGCAGGATTCGAACCTGCGACCGTAGCAGTCGCACGGTTCCGGACTGCGCGCCTAGAACCGCGAGACCACCGCGGCCGGCTGAATGGAGGTCAACTGGTCAAATTTCCTTTTAGCCTCTTGGTAAATCAGCCTGTCCATTGTCTTGTATTCCATAATTTCCTTCTCCTTTTCAAGAACTGTGCAGTTCATCGAGCAGGGAAGTGGTGCTCTCCACAGATGAAACAGTTGGGACGAGGCGCACATGGAGTATTTGGATGCAATGGACGCCTGCAGTCCCTACATGTGCAGCTGGGATTGCACTGGGAAGACATTTGCCCGAATTTCCAGCACTTAAAGCACGGCACATGGGAAGGGACATATGGTTTTACGTCACATTTATATACCATCACCTTGACCTTTTCAGGTAATGAACCACTCTCAAAGGCCAAGATGAAAGCACTGATAGCAACCCTATTATCTTTTGGTCCCTTATAGATGTGGCACACGAAGTGAACACTCTGTAATTCTAAACTGGCAAATAGCTCGTCATCAGTCTGCAACAGGAGTTCACAATGAAAATCCCCTGGACCATATTTATGCTTTTATGAGGAGTGACTGAAATGGGAATATAACCAAGCTGGTCACAGGGGAGCAACGCCTGTGGCTGGGCTGGGAATGCTGCCTTAATCAGGACTGACTCATTTCTCATTTTGGACAGCGCTGCCACTTCTCCAAACATATCCTCCAGCTTTTCAACAAAAAACAGAGCCTTTGTAGCCAGAAAGGAGTCCTCATCGGTTCTGCAGCAAACAAAGTATTGAGGCGAATATGGCTTCCTTGTTTTTGTAGCCCCACGTTCCTCCCATGGTATAGCTAAAGACGGGAATGATTTGGGGTCATATTCCTCGGCACTGAAACCTAGCCATCTTTTACTAGAGGCTGCTGGGGCCATGCGACCACCAGCAAAAGACGACTTGGTCCTCTTCAATACTGGTCATCTGTACTGATGCCACCCACTCCAACCAGGGGCTCTCCACACTGGCGCTACCCAGCCCCAGCGAAGGCCACCTGGCACAATGGTCTTTCCCAGGAGTCTTGATACCCCAAGAAGATGGGCATCAACTCCTTGGCACACATGGGAAATTTGCTGCTCAGGCATCAGCAGTGCGATCCGTGTGTTGTCAGGGGGCCAGAGCCAAGAGGGTACATGATGACCCCTCCACGAAAGACTGCTACTACACTGGATACTGAGTGCGTAAAGATCCATTATTTTGATGGGTACAGAAGGTGACAGCAGACAAGGGATGTAGATTACACACCCCGTAGGGTGTCCTCACCCATACAGTTGGATGTGGTTGGAATTGCAGAGCCATGACAATATTAGGTGCAGAAGGTCTCCCCACACTTCTGAGAAATTAGGAAAATGTGGAGGTCAAGCCCTAAAAGGGGACCAAATTACTGAAGGCTGAAAAGTAGGAGACTCCTTTCAGTCGCCTCTTACGACAGGCAGGAATACTTTGGGCGTATTCTAATCTGCAAACCCTCAGGGTAACACTTGGTGTATATGCTTGGATTTTTATCAATGCAGTCAGATCAAACATTAAATTTGAAATGTATTCTCTTTCAGTTATATCTTTCAGATCAGCAGTTTCCGGATCAGACCTCTCTCTCAGCTTAAAACGTTGGGCGTTTTTCAAGGGTCCTTAAAATTTGTATAATGATTACGAAAACACATCGTATATCGTCGCGTAGTTTATTGTCATGTGGTGTACGAGAATATTATATGCGTGTTCAACATTTACTTTATTTTATTAAATTACGGAATGATATATTGGTTAACGAGGTACCTCTAATACAATTTTATCGTTGCTGGTTCGACCTAGTGCTGTATTAAACGCCATTTCACATTTCTTTCATTGACCAAGGAGGTATGATAGGATGAATGTTCCATGTTGGATCAACATGTGAACACGTACGGGTGGTCTGCTGCGGAACTTCATGTTCAGTAATGAACAATGAATGGTGCGCTCCGAAACGCTTGTGCCATTGATCATCATATATACTATTTTATGGAATACACAAGCCTCCGAACCCCACGTTCTGTGAAGAGTCGTAGACGTCCAACCATTAACCGCCTAGTGGTTGTTTCCCTGCCCTTCTTCCCGTTTCCGTAGAGGCTCAGCAGGCTTAGATACTTTCGTTACCGCGTCACATGCCCGCAACGCCACGAGGTGGCATCCAAAGTCGCGGTGGACAGGGATCATGATGTTTTTGCTTATGAGTGTATATTGTCATCGGATTAATGGTTTTATTGCCGCTACAAAAATGCGTGATTTTTTTTTCACCACACGCGTTTCATTTCATTGAGGTAAAGCTTCATCAGTGGTCTGTAAATAAATTCTTTACATTTTGATTTGCCTTTAGACCGAAAAACAGTTCGTTAGGAATATTTTGATTTGTACTTGATTTCTCCCTTACTTCGGGAAATGCCGTTTGCTAGCACGCCGCTGCTTTTCTGCGTTAGACACTGATAAATTTGGCCTAACATTTAGTTGTTCTGCAGCGCTATGCATTTCTTATGTTTTTCACAACACACTTTTATGCACACCACTGTACGTTTTCGCTGTTTCTAGGCAACCTGGTGACAGTCCTCATGCCATTTCCCCTTGGAATGTTAATACGTGTTTACAAAAAGTGACGTGTAAACAAAGGAACGGACATTAGTGTCGAATTTACAGTTTCGGGATCGTCAGACGCAGTGCAGGGAATGAAATGAAATGATCGTATGGCACTGTTGGCCAGGAGGTCCCCAGCCTGGGACGTTCGGCCGCCGAGTGCGAGTCTTATTTCAGTCGACGCAACGTTGGACGATTTGCGTGCCGGTGATCAGGCTGAAATGATGATGAGAACCACACAATACCCAATCCACGAGCGGAGAAAATCTCCCACCCGGAATCGAACCCGGGCCCGCTGCAAGTTTAGGATAAGAGAGATTACAAAGCTTATGAAGGCATTGCCCGAGTCATATCTTTAGAATACTAGTAATCTCTGGTACGCAGTTAAGAACATTGCCATGGACGCGTCGTATTCTTCGCCGGTTCCCGCCGATTACGTTGGACCCAGTGCCGACGAATAATTTTTGGGTTACAGCTTGTGCAGGGATGCGGTCAGAATTACAGGTTCAATTTACCGTTCTCGGGCACTAGAAACATCTTAACATCGTAGTCTCTAACAGGCTTGAGAAAGGTGAAAGTAAATTCATTTTCTTCAAAAAAAAAAAAAAAAATAAGGTTCAAATGGCTCTGAGCACTATGGGACTTAACATCTATGGTCATCAGTCCCCTAGAACTTAGAACTACTTAAACCTAACTAACCTAAGGACAGCACACACAACACCCAGCCTCCACGAGGCAGAGAAAATCCCTAACCCCGCCGGGAATCGAACCCGGGAACCCGGGCGTGGGAAGCGAGAACGCTACCGCACGACCTCATTTTCTTCCGTAGCTAGGATACACAGGGCCACGTACCTTCAGATTTTTATTCCTTTTTGTGTTTTATGTTGCTTTCGCTTCGATATAAACACTGCACACCACAGAATTATGTAACTGATGTCATTAGCGGAAGGCAATACAATATTCGTCACACTTATATGTTATTACCAGATCCAAATCAGGAAGATATTTCCAAAATTAGTTCAGCGCGAAATCTGTATTCCAGACACACTTTGTGTAAAAAAAAAAAAAACGGAATGAGGTTCAGTATCTATTTGTACGGCATTCATATTCAGACCAGTATGGCTTTAAACTTCATGCTCTGAATGGGCTACTCGAAAAATAACTGTGTGTTAACTGCTAAACCGTTTCAGATCAGAATTTTTTTTCGATTATGAGCGAGTCATCTCCATTGAATATGCCGTTGTGGTTGTGGTCTTGTTTCCAGGCCGGACAGCTCCTGGAAAGCATAGGTACGAAAGCCGTTCATGTGACGACAAACATCTGGAAGCTTCCGTACAGGTCGTGGATCGAAGCTTTGCTGGCGGAGCCATGGTGCCGGAGACGCCCACGGGAAATGTCTCACAGGCTTGTCCTGTGATCCGGCGCTGATGTTTGGCCACCATGGACGTTGAGCCACTCTCAGTCTTTCATCCCGTCTGACACAGGCACCAAACGAGGCTTAATTCCTTGTGAGACGATTTCTCGAAACCTAGGAAAAGATTATTTCCTGATTTTCGGTTTGCTGGACTTCCAAACCTTTACCGTCCCGTCTTCAGAATGAAACTTCGCCACGAGACGCCTCAGATGTTGCATATCACTTTTGTTCTAATCCTGATCATTTCCTGTATTTAAAACTTGATGGTCTCATCAGTAACAAGTTTAAATAACCAGTTGACCTCAGGGATCTAAAATATTAAAATGGTTCTAACATTCACAGAGCAATGTAACAAAAGATATTGGGAATGCAATTGCTTTTTCAAAAAATGGTGAAAGATAAAGGCATTTGACACATACAAATCCAGCTATTAATTCACATGGAAATTTGAGACAGAATACGTTGATTCCAATTACACAGCTAGTGCACTGAAGTAAATGAGGAACGAAGCATATTATTTTCAGTTGGTAATAGCAAGCGTGCTGGTACCGGAACAATTGGCATTAGTTACGTAATTCCAACTTCACTTATGAGTGGGTAAATAAAATATCTTACTGATGCCTCTGATTTCCTGAGTGCAGCGAGATAAAAGAGCACCGTTGCTCCTCTGGGTCTTTTGATAAAAAAGTCCCCGGCCCATCTCCTGCTCTCTTTAAATTCAGAAGATTGGCAGCGTTGATCACTCATTTTTATCCGTCGTAAGGGTAGAACAAGTTGCGTACATAACGTCAGCTAAGTCCAGTATTTCTAAGCTTCTTATTGCCAGCGGAAAACAGTACGTCTCCTTTCATATACTTCATTGAATAGCTGCAGCAACGAAAATGGCGTCAGTATTTAGTAGTGGCGCACGAAGAGGCACAGTAAATTCTTCGTTTAAGACAGGTTAAAAGGTTTAGATTGATTAAATAATGAATATAAACAGAACGATGCTCCTTGGAACAGAAGAATCCTTCCCTACAACCAAAGTGCCAACAATGGAAGTGACAGATGCAATAACAACGCCCTCCATAGCACCCAAGAAAATGGAAGGGGGTGCCAACAGACCGAACCCATTGTGGAATATGCCAGACAAGAACTGAAGTTTTAAACATGGCTGCTTGGTTAAAAACCATTTACAAATCAAAGTTAAAGCAATTACAGCCCTCGAAATTTAAGCCTTCTGACCAGGTTTCGACACTTCTACGAGTGTCTTCATCAGAAATTAAATATTCAAATTGATCTATAACATAAGTACAAAATTACGGGAAATTTTTTTTGTATAATAGTTTAAGTACTGACTAACAGTACAACAAAGAAACAGTACTTACATGTCACTACCGAGAGCTGTAATTGCTTTAACTCTAATTTGTAAACGGTCGTTGACGGCGCACTAATGCCCAAGCATCTAAGGCTGGCCCAATTATAAAGATCAAAAAAAGATACTACTAAGTACAGGCATGGCCATTCAGTTTAATAAGCAATGTAAAGAAGGGGACTAGTCCCTGATTATGCGAAGTACTATGTCATGTCCAACTTTTCAGACAAGAATGTAATAGTAAAACGGTTTGTCGACCTAAAAATTGGTCTTGGTTGAAAAAAAATAGATAATTCATGTAAAACTAGAATTGCTTATTATGTAGCTAACATTATCAGTAAAAACACAGCCTCTCTACATAATGTAATGCATAACGATAGAAAATTGGTTAAATCCATGTAAAAATAAACTTAAAGAAGCTGATGCTTTAGTATCTAAACCTGACAAAGGTTGCTCTTTAGTTATTGCCAACAATTCTGTACATATTTCCAAAATCTTAGGTTTTTCAACGAAAATAATATTTCGGAACTGCATGAGGATCCGACTCCAGAATTACAAAAATAACGCAAAATTTCTGATAAAACCTTTTCAGAAGAAAATGCTTATCAACATGAACCCTCAGCCCCAGAAACATTGGTGTCAATTTAAAATTCACAAACCTATCCATACGATACGGCCGATTTCTGCATGAAACTTCGAAAAAATCATTCTTTTTTGGTGTCAATTTAAAATTCACAAACCTATCCATACGATACGGCCGATTTCTGCATGAAACTTCGAAAAAATCATTCTTTTTCTAAAGCAGTTATTGCATCCGCAATGGTAACGCCTTATTCCATTAAATAAAATATGTAGAATGCAGTTCTGATACCAAACTGTTTTCATTAGACACCAAACATCTTTATAGTAACGTTCACGTACAAGAAACGCTTACAAAAGTAGAAAAAAAATTACGATATTTTCAATAAGATCTTTAAGATGAACAGATCACTGAATTCATGAATCTCATCACAGCCGTAGTCAAATACAACTATTTCGAATTTAATGAACACCAGCAATCCCACGGTCTCGCTATGGGAAATCCGTTACCTGTTATTCCCGCTGATATCTTTATTAACTCTCTAGAAGAAAAGTTTTTCAACTGTTTTTCAGCTACAGCACTAGGCATTCTCTCCTATTTCAGATACGTTGATGATATTTTAGTCATCTACAACGGACCTTCTGATAGCATTGACCGTATTTTCAATCTCTTTAATGAACTTCATGAGGATATATCTTTCCTCATCGAACTCAGAAACGAGGTCCGGCAATTAAATTTTCTAGACTTGATGCTTACAGTAGAGGAAAATAAAATCTCCTTCAATGTTTTTCGTAATGAAACATACACTGTTCAGATCGTACCTGCGTCTTCCAAGCATCCACAATCTCATAAAAACGCTTCCTTTCACTCTGTTATTCACATTGACATCCTTAAAAAGAAAACTGTTAAGAGTTACTACGCTTGGCATCTCTATCATTGAATCTAATCCAAAAAAATATTTTTCTGTTTCCTTCTTGGCGCCAATCTTCTATCAGATTCAACGCCTTCTTCGTAATAAATACAGCCGTAACGTTGCATTTTCTACCAATAATAATTTAAAAAAAAATTCATTCACAATTTAAAATAGACTCGTTCCCCTTTGGAAAATACTGGCATCTATAAGATTTTCTGCAACACCTGCTCTTCTTACTACATAGAACAAATAGAACAAACTGGAAGTGCCTTTACAACCAGATACAAAGAACATCTATTAAGAAAAAATTGCACTAGCACCAGAATTCGTCTTTTGCCGACCACCTACTGATTACAGGTCACGCGCCTAAAGCTGTTCACGATATCAACATTTTGCGCACCGAGAATAAAGGGCATATATCAGATATTCTCTTAGAATTAGAAATTTTTAAACATCTTTCTCAATGAGCAGCTACAATTACGTAATAAAAACTTCTTCAAGAGCATAAAATATTTTTTCCATGTAACTCAGCTCATAATTTTTCATTTATTAAGTGGTTTATATTGGCTGCTTTCATGTTATATCATTGTTCTACACGCTGTGTCATTCAGCCCTCTTTGTATTTTCTATAATGGTGTTTTCATCCTTCAAACTGTACTTCTAAGCTCTGATGTAGACAAAATGTTACCTGCTGCTATCGAACAAAATATTGCCTTTTACGTCATGTACTGAATAGCGTCCATCATAATATTCGTCTGTTTTTATTTGAATGTGAAGTAGCCATGTACTTGCGGCTACTAGATGGCACTCTCGGTCCAGTGTTCACCTGCCCGCAGTTGCTAACGAGGCGCCTGAGGCTGTTGCTACCTGTGCCTTTATATTTATGAGCAGCCCATAGTGGCTCGCCTTCCATGTATTCTTTTCAGATTTTTGTGATTAAAGCCTTTATCGCTTGATATTTATCTTATACGTGACATGTAAGTACTGTTTCTTTCTTGCAGTGTTAGTCAATACTTACACTTTCATATAAATTTTTTTTTTGCCATCATTTTGTACTTATGTTATAGGCCAGTTTGAATGTTTAATTTCTGATGAATGCACTCACAGTAGTGTCAAATCCTGGTCAAAAGACTTAAATTTTGTGACCTAGGGCTGTAATTGCTTTGACTTTAATTTGTAAACGGTCGCTGACTACGCAGCCATGTTTAAAAATTTGTTATCGAAAGTCATATAATCCCTGAGACTGATAACTTGCAAGTATCAACGCCGATTACAGGCAAAAATCGTCAAGATCCTCGATTCTCGGACGGATGAACTTCCCATGTACATAATTAAGGCTACACGGAAACCTGAGTGGTCGAGAATTACTCCCACCTGGCCAGTACTTTGCGTTAGATATTTATTCGGAAGAGAAAATACAGCAACATGTGGACTCATCTTTTCTAGATTCACGGTTTACTTTGTGTGTGTGAATGTTAACGCTTCAAAATGAAGTCTTAGGGGCCTGTCGAAAATTTACGGTTGTTATATTTCAAGCAGCGTTAAGCGGCGATCAGCGACCAGTCTGGGCCGGCCGATAACGTTTTGTTATTTATGGCTGTGTACGTAACGGGTAGGCAATTAGTGAAGCCTCTTCCGCACAGGGGATTACCGAAACGAGGACCACTTACCTTCCTCGCTGCAGAGTTTCTATTTCGGGAACAGTTTTTTGGCTGCACGAAATCAGAGCAGTAAGACAAGGGAATCAAAATCTAAAGCTCTTCAGTGTATCAACGTGGTAATTGCCTGTGCTGCGTTGTTATTGTTAGTCGATACAGTTATCACGCACGTTATCTTCATGACTTTAAATTTTTGAAACCAATATAGATTTGAGGTGCAAATTTGTGAATGTTCAGCCTTTTCATCATGCGCAAGTGCTGCCAACTGTTCGGCATCACAATCAAAATATCTCATCTACTAGTAATACACAACAGCTCGTAACCACCATAACAGACGGATGTGATTGGTTCGCTGCATAATTGAATATTATTATCGTTATTTTGAATGGTAATTATTGAATGATTACTTTACTAGTTATTGCAATAGAGAATATTTCATAATTAGTTATTTTAGCCAAGCGTTCAAAGTATGTTTTGAGAACAGGTACATGTTTTATGTAAGTTTTGCATTTAAAATAATTAAGAAATCAGCAACGAGTATTACGCCATAAAGAGGAAGAAGAATGCTTCAAAGTCATAATCGTTCTATCACGGGACGCCTTCAATCTTAGAAACGCTACACTATAATTTTGAGTTTTAAAAATCACGTTGTATAGTAAATGAAAGATGAATCTGAAAGAAGGTAGGTAATGTGAATGACAATAGTGGTAAATGTCACTTACATATATCTGTGTCAACGTGGTATTTGTCTGTGCTGGGCTCTTTCTGTTCGTCGATACAGTTATTACGCATGTAATCTTCGCAACCTTAAAAATTTTGAAACGAAGAGAGATCTGTTTAGATAAGTTCATTCAACGTTCTGCAGTTTATGTCATACCGTAAATGCTAGTTCTGCAAGGTTCACAGGAGAGCTTCTGTAAAGTTTGGAAGGTAGGAGACGAGATACTGGCAGAAGTAAAGCTGTGAGTACCGGGCGTGAGTCGTGCTTCGGTAGCTCAAATGGTAGAGCACTTGCCCGCGAAAGGCAAAGGTCCCGAGTTCGAGTCTCGGTCGGGCACACAGTTTTAATCTGCCAGGAAGTTTCACATCAGCGCACACTCCGCTGCAGAGTGAACATCTCATTCTGGAAAGTGAAGTCACGCTGGTGTTTCCATTCCATGATTAATGTGATTTGAAGAGAAGTAATAAAATGAGCTCTAACATGGAAAGTAAGCGTTTCCGGACACATGCCCACATAACATATTTTCTTTCTTTGTGTGTGAGGAATGTTTCCTCAAAGTTTGGTCGTACCTTTTTGTAAAACCCTGTATAGTACGTATGCTGTAAAGTACAATGCATTATCTTTTTTTCTAGTTACTGACAATTCATCAGTTATCTAATTCGTAGAGTTTCATTTTCATCCTCAGGATGTTTCAAAATAATATAAAATTTTATTCAACATTTGTAAGTACTTTGAATCTTTTTTCTATGTAAAATACTAGTTTACATTTTCTTTGAAATATTTTTTGTACTTTAAAACAACCTAGACCGAGTCAGACAATCACCATTCAAGCCGGGAAACAATCTCAAATCTCCGCCCGACGTTTGCAATGTCCTCTCGCTCTCTAAAAACACCTGCTTAGTCAGAAACGTCGTTAACGTTGTTAATTTTAACTTTGTCGTCTGACTGATGAAAGAAAAAAAAACTTTTGTAAACGTTCAAAAACTAATTATTGTTACGATCAGAGGAAGACGCCCTTATAAGCAAAATAGTTTCCTAGTAAAAAGGTGAGACAAACAAACCGACTGAAGTGCCAGATTATGGAGAAAATGTTTCAAACATTCATTACTAGACGCCGCATCGTTTTTGTGCTAAGCAACGCTTTTCAGTGTAGTTCCAAGAGCCACGCAACAGCATCTGCTCCGTTTTAATCTTATGCCCTTCTTAAAATTTGCAATATTTTTAGCTAAAATTTACCTACTAGTATCGAACAGTTGCCTTAATTTGGGAAAGTAAATTTCTGAGAATGTACCTTTGGAGTGCAGCGTTGTATGGCAGTGAAACATGGACCGTGGGAAAACCGGAACACAAGGGAATTGTTGCGTTTGAGATGTGGCGGCACAGAAGAATGTCGAAAATTAGATGGACTGATAAGGTAAGGAATGAGGAGGGTCTCGGCAGAATCGGAGAGGAACGGAATATGTGGAAAACACTGACGAGAAGAAGGGACGAGATGATGCGACATCTGTTAAGACATCGAGGAATAACTTTAAATTACTAGACGTATATGTAGAGGTTGGAAAGTGTAGAGGAAGACAGAGACTGGAAAACATCGAGCAAATAATTGACGACGTAGGTTGCAAGTGCCGCTCTGAGATGAAAAGATTGGCACTGGAGAAGAATTCGTGGCGGGATGCATGAAACAAGTCAGAAGACCGATGACTCAAAGTAAATCACAAACGTCACTTTTGCGTATTTTAAGAGCAGGATCGAGAGGATTTTAATAACGAAGAGCAATTTTAAGCAAAATCTCACCCTAGCGCACAAGCGCTGTATCTTAGGTGACTTTTTAGGCCAGTTTGACGACGCTGTTTTCTCCTTGACAGACCACACGTGTCCTATATTCAATTCGTTCGTCTCGACTTCACCTACACCACTGTGTTACGTTGTAGCGTTCTATCACGTGCCTCTACTTGACGCAAGAAGAAGAAGCAATGTATTTCCTGTCTGATTCTAGAATGTGGGCACTCGAAATTTTGAGAGTAGTTAGCAAGATTCTCGGCGATCAGTGTATTGTCTCTCGCAGCGCTTCCTAGCACTTTCTTCCGATGTATTCTCACGCTAACAAACATGCGACGAATGGTGCAAGCTTTTCCGCATTTTTTTTTTTTTTTGTATCTTCAGTTAATTCAACTTGGTATGAATGATGAACATACCTGAGGGATTGCTTTAACTAAGTTCTTGTATACGATCACTTTTGTATTTGAATTGCAGTTCGTCAGAATATCTTCAGTAAATCTCTGTCTAGTATCTACCTTCCTTCTTTTCATTACTCACCTTCTCCAAATTAGGATTAACTCATAAATTACATTGTATGACTGAGCCACATCTATCATATTCGGCATGCATGTTTCACTGTGTTTAGGGTTTACCGCGACTGCATGTGGAAGAATTCTGCTTCTGAGTACAAAAGAATATGCGGGACAATGTTCAGTCTCTTCAGTGGCTATATCACACCATTACAGCTGTAAGCTTGGCGTCTTTTTTTTCATAATGATGACATCCTTACAGATGCTCTACGTACTATTTCATGTGGATGCATCGCAGATAGTATTTCCTGACTCTGCTCTTCTCAGCTGTCGTAATGGTAACGCAGGGCTCTCCATCAATAGCGAGTCGTAAGAGCCTCACCGCCTACCACAATCAGCGCGCATCAGACACGTGGCAAGAGGCATATCTGTGACTCTAGTCACTTCTGACGCCGTCCAGTAAGCCTTCAGTAATGCAGACTGAAATTGGGCGTAGTGTTCCAGCAAATTCAGCTCAATTCATAGTCACATTTGAACAATCAGCATCCCGATATTAATATCGATGGATCCACGTTACAATCGTCGTAGTCAAACAGTGCTAACCATGTAGCTCTCTCGGAAGCGCGTGATGAGCATAGCCTGAACAAAGCGCCAGATAATACAGCGTGGAATACAATGGACCCACATCAAACGCCTGCGAGTGATATTACTGTACGTATTTGCCGGATAAGCCGTTCACTGCACTTCGCAATAATTTGGAACTCTCCACCACAGATACGAGTACTGCAGATCACAAAGGTTCTAAATAGCAGTCTGGGTCTCTTGCTTGAAACGAACTTGCGCTTTGGTATTCGGTGTGTCCTGTACGAAACAGTTTCTTTAACTACTTTTATTAGGGCAGCTATCCGAAACATGCAATATCGATCCACTAGAAGTGTTCTATGATCTTTTCGCGTGCAATGTATGCGCTAAACGACTGACGTCGCTTCCACTGGAGTTACACGATAGCGCTTTTGACCTTTTTTATTAACTCTGTATCTATCAGATGGTGGTGGTGGTGGGTAGTGTTTAACGTCCCGTCGACAACGAGGTCATTAGAGACGGAGCGCAAGCTCGGGTTAGGGAAGGATTGGGAAGGAAATCGGCCGTGCCCTTTCAAAGGAAACATCCCGGCATTTGCCTGAACCGATTTAGGGAAATCACGGAAAACCTAAATAGGGATGGCCGGAGACGGGATTGAACCGTCGTCCTCCAGAATGCGAGTCCAGTGTGCTAACCACTGCGCCACCTCGCTCGGTGTATGTATCTATCAGACATTATACAGCGTGATTAAGAAAGAATACATTTAAGTTGTTTGTTACAAATTATGAAAGATAGAAACACAGTGCGCCCGTCTCTGGGTAGAGGAAGATTCAAAGTCTTGTGTCTGCAAAGACACTGTGTCACACACACCACATGAGCACCTTGCGTTGCTCGAAAAACATCGAAACGACAGTCCTTTTTATTTCCCACACGTATCGATAAGTCCCTGTTTATTTAATCGACAGCCAAACAATTCGATTTCTCAGCTCCTGAAGAGTAGGCTTCCATCGGTGGGACAAAGGCTCTGTCTTTTATGTACCCCCACAGAAAAAATGGCGAAGTGTGGGGGTCTAGTAAACTGGGAGGCCAAAAGCAACGAACAAGGTCTTCTTGTCCACCTCTTCCAATCCAACGTTGTGGGTTGCTGGTGTTAAAATAAAGCCCCACCTGAAGGTGATAGTGTGAAAGTAAGCCGGGGCCACAGCACGCATAAAAATGAAACCATTGGAATCTTCGTGAAGTTGAGGAAACACCCAGTTTTGCAGCATGTACGTGCGTGACATTCCTATCACAGTTTTCCAGGTAAAAAGGAAAGGTTTATAAACTTTGTGAACGAAAACGGCACAAAATACTTTGTTTCGGTGAATATCTTTCATGTTCGACGACGACGACAGGACTTTGTTGCCCCCAAATTCTTATACTGTGTCGGTTTACTTTACCTGATAGATGAAACGCCGATTCGTCCGAAAAGATGAGTCGCTCGTAAAAAGTGTCCTCTGCCATCTTCTGGAAAACTAAAATGCAAAATCTTTGCCTTCTGTTATCGTCACGGTGGCCCAATTACTGCAGTAACAGCAATTTGTAAGGCTTTGTTTGCTGGCATCGTTTCAGAACACGACACACTGTTGTTTGAGGGTTGAAGTTCCTGATTTGCACGTCTTGTGGACTTCCGAAGATTTCCGTGTAAATGCGTCTCAGATACATTCGACATTTTCATCAGACGAGCGTGGCTCACCAGTGCTCTTCATATGGCATATGAAACTAACTACATAGACTTTTGTGTGTCAGTCATAAATCTGCTTGTGCACAGGAGGCTTCTTGCTGCATCGAAAGCACGTTACACTTGAACAATGGGTTGACTTCAAAGGAAATAGTAACATACAAAATTACTTATCTGGTGGTGTAGTCGTCATGTTGCTACAAACAAACTAGAGCGCAGCAGTGTCGAAACCTTGAACCTTTATCTATCCAGTGATATTCGCAAGATGTTTCTATCTCTTATAGTTTGTAATAAACGACCGAAATCTGTTCTTCCTTTTTGAATTGCCACATAAGGGGTACAAGACAATGATGTTTGAAAAGCTATTAACACATGTTTTCACGTGAACAAAATAAATGATGTATTACAACAAGCATCTAAATCAGTTTCAGTACCGTATTCAACATAATTCTAAAATGTTTCCTGCCGTAACAATATTACTATGGAATCGTGGTCATAATTTTCCTAATTTGTATTACTTGATTAATTTTTTGAACGTAAATATTGTACTGTGCTGTGGGTTATGGCAGAAAATTTGCATTTTCTTCAATAAGTTTCAGTTCAATTTTTGTATTTGCACGATGTTTTTGTAGCCACTGACATCGTAGAAAGAACATAATTACAGGGTTGGCAAAACTTTAATGAACTGGCCAGGCAGCGACGATCAGTACAGGCAGACTTCGTTGAGTGAGGTTCCGATAAGGACCTACAGTGTAATGAACAGATTTCTATAAGCATTTCCTCATTTTTTTACCCAACTAATGTACTTCATTGTGGTATTTCTAAATCATTCTTGGTCATTTGTGTTTCGATGTTTGTGACTGAATAAAGAAGAATGACTCTTGAAGCTATTTCACTACAAACTATTTGGATTTACTGCAGTAGCCTCACTTTAGAAAAAGATTCATTGTTAGAATAAAAAACTGTGTGCGATGCTTGTATTTGAGAATAAACTGTAGCAAACATATTCAACTCTTCGCAAATATTTGTATTTATAAATTTATCGCCGGCCGGGGTGGCCGAGCGGTTCTGGGCGCTACAGTCTGTAACCGTGCGACCGCTACGGTCGCAGGTTCGAATCCTGCCTCGGGGATGGATGTTTGTGATGTCCTTAGATTAGTTAGGTTTAAATAGTTCTAAGTTCTAGTGGACTGATGACCTCAGAAGTTAAGTCACATAGTGCTCAGAGCCATTTATAAAGTTATCCGAATTATTAGCTGTTGCATTCTTTTGCTATGTAAAGTCTCATAATGAAGTTGGACGTATCTCGTACATCATATGTCATGGACAAACAGTGTAACAGTGCTATCTTTTATATAATGGTGTCCCGCCTTCATTAATTTGGTTAAAATGGCTCTGAGCACTATGGGACTTAACATCTGAGGTCATCAGTCCCCTAGAACTTAGAGCTACTTAAACCTAACTAACCTAAGGACATCACACACATCCATGCCCGAGACAGGATTCGAACTTGCGACCGTAGCGGTCGCCTGGTTCCAGAATGAAGCGCTTAGAAACGCTCGGCCACAGCGGCCGGCCTCATTAATTTATTATTTATTATAATTTAGTAATTTATTATTTATTTAATTTATTATTTATAATTTATTAATTTATTATACGACAGTCAGTAAGTTCTGTAACGTGAAGATGCAGATCAGCTACTGTAAAACTAGCAACCAGTGTGTTTTGATCCCGCGTCATTCAAGACATCTGTAAAATAGGGTGAACTATGGCAGTCCAATGTGAAGGTACCGCTAGAGTCAGATTGTGGGACGCCATCATGTGTTGATGTGAGGAGAACGAGGCAACTTCGATGGTTCGTTTAGTAACTGCTTCGGCTTTTACGCATATAGTTTAGGAAGTTACCAATAAATAAACCAATAAATAAATAAATAAATAAAGAGATACGGAAATCTGGAAATAACACCAGTGACAAGGGATGAAATTTTCTGGTACGTGTTACCTCTCTTTCTACCATGCGGAATACGGAGGAAAAAGGGAGCATGTAACTTTTATCGACCCATTACAATGAATTTTGCATATCCGGAAGAATATATTAGGAAATATTGTGAGGTAAATGGCAATTCTGTTGTTACTACTATAATTTTCGTGTAACGCACACCGTGTAACAAAGCCGTACACTGTGAATTTTTCGTAGGACAGAATACACATTGCTATCAATATCTGAAATAATTTTCCCGACAATATCACACACATTGCTGGTTTTGGCCGTTTCAAACTGCCGCCTTCAGATGTAAGAATGAGAATTAAAAGTTTTCTTTAATCTAAGACGTCACATGTAAAATAGATTTAGAATTATAAGGCAGAGAGATAATAAAATGCTCACACTCATTTGCTGTTACTTTGAAATGTGGAGCATAAACATTTTTATGGGACCAAACTGGTGAGGTCATTGGTGCCTAGGCTTGCACACTACGTAATCTAAGTTAAACTAACTTACGCTAAGGACAACACACACTCCGACGCCCGAGGACGGACTCGAACCTCCGATTGGGGAAGGGAGAGTGGGGGTAGCAGGGCGAACCGTGACAAGGCGCCTCGGACCGTGTGGCTACAACGCGTCGCTGAACATTCCTGAATTTTCACGACTTCATTACACGTATAACTCATTTCCTTTTACAACACAAATACTATAAATATTCTTAATGTGTATAGGCACAGTCGGCTAAGGTCTGCTGAACGGCGTTTCCTCTTCAACTGTTGGGTTTCTTAGTATTATAGTCAGTAGGCATCCGCAGGCATCAGCAGCAGGGCGGCACACCAGAGCAACAGCTAGGAGCTGCTTGTTGGGCAGCTTGCTACACCAGGTCCTTGTAAGCACTTACACACCCGTCTCTGATAAATTAATTTCGTACATTCAGTAATTTACCCAGTTTCTTCTTGTTTGGTGTATAAATTTCCAGCTCCTCCCGTGCCTCCAAAACTGATAATCTGAAAGGACAACTGTGATTGTCTCGAGAAAAATTTCATACTGAGGTCAGTGGCCACTTACGACCACACAGATGATATCATTTTGCTAGAGGCTCATACTTAATACAAAGTTTCGACTTCTGCTGTCATATACTTTTATCCCTGTCAGATTCGCTATTAATTATGATACAACCTACATAATAATAATAATAATAATAATAATAATAATAAATTAAATCATAGGGTGCTGTTCTGAGTATACTCAAACGACATGCAAAATTTTTGTTCTTATGTCACACAACGGGAAAGCTTGGTCACATTAATGGACTTCTGACCGTTCTTTCACATTTGTGAGATTAAAATGTGGACTTGCGTAAAATGCTAAACTTATTAGGAACACAAAAAAATGGCTCTGAGCACTATGGGACTCAACTGCTGTGGTCATAAGTCCCCTAGAACTTAGAACTACTTAAACCTAACTAACCTAAGGACAGCACACAACACCCAGCCATCACGAGGCAGAGAAAATCCCTGACCCCGCCGGGAATCGAACCCGGGAACCCGGGCGTGGGAAGCGAGAACGCTACCGCACGACCACGAGATGCGGGCTATTAGGAACACAAAGATTGGAAATACCCAGATATAAAAACAATTTTTATCACTTTGTTAATGTCAGTGTCTGCTGGTTAAATATGTACTTCTTATAGGATGCTTCTTAAATATGTTCTCATTTTTTTCCCAGTCCACCGATTAAATATGTATTTACTTTTTATAGCTTTTATGATTTGGTAATAATCAAGCACACTCCTAGATACATGTCATTGGATTTACAATCATTAATGTTCTATTAGAACTTTTTATCGCTTTGCTTAAGTTTATTCAATCCTTTTGGCTCAAAGAGAAAAAAACAGAGAGAGAGAGAGAGAGAGAGTTGCTTTCAGAACATGGCAGATTAATGTATTCATTTTTGTTGACACAGATTTCCGAGTAGCCAATGACCCAGTAGTGGCCACATACAGAGAGTGTGTGGTTGCGGTGTGGAGATTCCAGTGCCTCGTGAACAGAGTCTGTCAGAAGCGTTCAGGACAGACAGTCCACCTACGTGAGGATCATTCTTCGTGGCCAAGTGATACGTCCTCTTCTGTCCATTGTGAAACCTTCGTCGACTGGACGTTCTAATCTTCCTGATTCCTTCCAGTCCTATGACCGCTATACATCAGTGGCAAGACACTGGACTAGCACTGAAATTACAACCAGGACACTCAGACCTATGTTTCCCGTAACCGCGTAAGGCTAATAGCGGGGCGGTCTTTCTGGAAACAACACCGCCAATTTCCATCACCACCCATCTCTTATCCGAGGTTGTGCTCCAGGGATCTCACCGTTGACGAATCATTAAACCCTTCGTACCTTCCTTTCGAAGTATTCTCATTTCGCGATTTTAAGCTTTCCCGACATATGATTACTTAGAAATGTCTGGTATTCAGCGGGGTGGCGTACTCCAAATGGTGCAGTATTTCGGTAAATTTATTTGTTTCCTTCTCCAGGAGGTGCTAAAGATGGCAACAAGTCAGTTTGTTTGGTGAAGTGAGAAATTTTGCAGAAATATCGCAACATTTGCAAGGCAGAATACCGGAGACCATTTGAAAATCCTCTCAAGCCCTTGGCGCAAGTTAGCTCCAGTACGTTTAAAATATTTTGATTGTTAAGTCCGATTACAGATTTCGTTCTCCTGCTCCAGTATGGGATTTGAGCCCTCCTACTCATAAGATTTTACGATGATCAACTGCATAAACGCCCCTTTTACCCTCATGATAGTTACGTTCCACATTAGTCTCTTACTTCTTACGTTTATAGCTTGAACTATGCATCGCCACACTATATACAATCTGAGATCTTGTATAAAACATATACATTTCTACATCGAGGCTGTGTTTCATGGTTGCAGCTCTGTACACACACACACACACACACACACACACACACACACACACACACACACATGAATGGTATCTTGGATTCCCATTTAGAATATATGAAATAGTTTAAGTCTTTTGGGTGTGCTAATGTGCTTGAAGAGATGTAGCAGAACCCTTGTGGTGTCAAATCTCTTGGGGGGCCAAATGAAGATGTGAGTTTCATTCACTGATTTATAGCTGTCGTATAATGGAGATATTTCGAAGCCAATACGATATAGGTTACTCCTGTAGCAGTTGTGGAGCAGCATGAGGAGTGTCACAGTGTTATTGAATCTATCGCAGCTCTGACGTTTTCCTTGTCAGAACATGGTTAAAACGGAAGGGTTTATGTTGATACAATGTCTGTCTTGTACCTGGATGATTTTTATCATTCGGGTTCCCCTTTTTTCTTACTAACCTTTTTAGAACTTTTAAGACATCTGCATCTGGCACTCCTATTTGTTTATTTTCCAGGATTGCCGCAGTGTCCATTACCCAATGTATGGAAACAGTCCTAGTATCATGATCGTGATGTCGTACGTGACTGAATGATCGTTTTGTCCACCGGAGAGACATCTCAATAATTAAAATACTGATCTCGTCACGCTTCTCAGCGTACAGACCTTGTTGTGTAGCCACAATCACACTCTCATAATTGTGATTTCCTTAGAGGAAATACCAGTAAACACACCAAAATCCGACTTGATTCTTCGAAACGTCGTCGATGAAATGAGGCTTGTGCTTTTAGGATTGTAGAGATATCCATTCGAAATGCTGTCATTTAGATATTCCTACTCATAGTCTAGGTCGAAATAGTCCAGGTCCATCCTGAACGAGGGTGTGTGTTGAAGAAAATTTCTCCATAGTCTTGACAGGGAACTACGTCATCCTGTGCACGAATTTGGCGTCGGCAGGTTGTGCCTTTCGTGTTTGTGTCTCGTTCTGCTACGGGTTGAGATATACAGCTCTGATAGCAAACCCTTCCGTGACTTTTAAAGTGGAAGGCCTGTTCTCTTAGTCCTGAAATCAATATCCACATCGCGACTTGGCACGTCACTCCGCGCTCTGTGGTCGAGAGCGCTCATTGGGCCCGCATCGTTCCTCAGCCTTTGAAACGTTTTTGTCGATACTGCACATAGGTACTGGCTGTTTGCAGAAATATTCGGCTCCTTCTGTTTGCTTTCACAAGTCCTTTTTGTTTACTTGTGTCGGGAAAAAATTACAAATCAAAATAGAATACGTTCTTCTTTTGTGTACTGAGGCGGAGTTGAAGCAGAGAAAACATGAACCATTTTCTCTCCTCCCCACCGCCCCACCCACTTAAAAAACCCCATAGAATATGTTTCAGACATCTGGCAGATCCAACATAACAAGAAATAGTAACTGAAAATGAATCTGTACATTTTTCGTTTGAACGCCATTTCTTCTGCCATCGAAATATTGAATGTACTATGTGTGTTTAACATCAGTATCTTCTCTTTTTCTTACTGTCTTCTTCACGCAGCAGTTTATACTACCTGACCCCTGAGACAGATGCTCCATTCTGTTGGTTTGTATCTCCCGCTGCGCTACGGTCGGCGGGTTCAAATCCTGCCTCGGGCATGGATGTTTGTGATGTCCTTAGGTTAGTTAGGTTTAACTAGTTCTAAGTTCTAGGGGACTAATGACCTCAGCAGTTGAGTCCCATAGTGCTCAGAGCCATTTGAACCATTTTTTTTATCTCCCGCTGCCAGTTTCCTAAAGCCATAAGGAGTGATCTTATGAACGTCTTTATCTGATCCTAATGTCGTTATCTAATTCATTTGTGAAAAAAATTGGATGAACAGTTTGTTGGGACCATGGGCGAGAACCTAATCCGTTTCGGAGCAGCAGACTGGGGTTTCGCCTCTAAAAATATGACATTGACGGGACGTTAAACTCTTATTTTTCTGATAATGACAGCGGAACAAATTAGTTTTATTATCATTTTTTTCCACTTTGATTCCCCGAACGATATGAAGTCGAATTATAAGGAACTGTTAAATGAAAACGAGACAAATGGGTAAAAAGTAAACTGTTTATTATTTCAAAAGAAATCGCCAGAAATTCTCATACATTTATCCAACTGTGAGACAAGACGGTCAGTGCTTTCATGGAAAAATGTTTGTGATTACCTACGCAGCCACGAGTGTACCCAGGTGTGCACTTCATTGTCCGCTGCTCACTGACTCTTTTGATCATGGCGCCATAATTAACACACAGCAGTACGTGGACGCTTTGCAAAAATTGTAGCGCGCCATTAAGTCCAAATGACCTGGAATGTTGACGGACCCCATCAATCTGTGGCAGGATAATGCCCGTCAACATGTCGCCACTGTTGTTTCAGTTACGCTGCAAAAGTTTTGATGTGAAGGAGCCACGAAGGAAGATCTTCGTGGCCATACATATGATTTTGACAAAGAATTTAACGCCCGTTTACAGTCATCTCTCACAGAACAACGTTGGTAGCGGAACAAACACTGGTAGCAGTTACTTCTGTAAAATATCTGGGAGTGTGCGTGCGAAACGATTTGAAGTGGAATGATCATATAAAATTAATTGTTGGTAAGGCGGGTGCCACGTTGAGATTCATTGGGAGAGTCCTTAGAAAATGTAGTCCATCAACAAAGGAGGTGGCTTACAAAACACTCGTTCGACCTATACTTGAGTATTGCTCTTCAGTGTGGGATCCGTACCAGGTCGGATTGACGGAGGAGATAGAGAAGATCCAAAGAAGAGCGGTGCGTTTCGTCTCAGGGTTATTTGGTAAGCGTGATAGTGTTACGGAGATGTTTAGCAAACTCAAGTGGCAGACTCTGCAAGATAGGCGCTCTGCATCGCGGTGTAGTTTGCTGTCCAGGTTTCGAGAGGGTGCGTTTCTGGATGAGGTATCGAATATCTTGCTTCCCCCTACTTATACCTCCCGAGGAGATCACGAAAGTAAAATTAGAGAGATTCGAGCGCGTACGGAGGCTTTCCGGCAGTCGTTCTTCTCGCGAACCATACGCGAGTGGAACAGGAAAGGGAGGTAATGACAGTGGCACGTAAAGTGCCCTCCGCCACAGACCGTTGGGTAGCTTGCGGAGTATAAATGTAGATGTAGATGTGAACGTGTCGTCGAGAAATTCACAGTAGCCTGAGATGGTTTCTTGCTGATGCAGTGCGCAAGAGATCTAAAACCGACATGTGGGCTACAATGTGTTGTTGTCGAGACTTTTCTGTGAATATACCAAAGTAGACACACACCACCGCCTGTCGTGTGGGTGTTTTATTCGCAGCTGTGTCAATAGTTACAAATGAAATTTTTAAAATGAAAGAGAAGTTATCAATGAGATCATGAGAGTAATCGGAACCAACTGAATGCTTCTGGATCAAAGTCAAAAACAATAAAACTGTGCACTGCATAGGCAGCATAATCAAAACACACTAGTATCCCGCGACTCGAATCCTGTCGATAATGCGCTTTTAAAATTTCTAATTCCTTTGACGACTTCGATCAGCAAGGCGATTACAGGTTCTCCCCCAAGTCGCACGAAAAGTTTCCTTCATCTCAAGGTTCCGACGAGGTGATCACAACTCGCATTCAAGCTTCAGTAACCTAGCAGTTGCAAACACCCCACTGACAGTCCTTCCGCAGCATACGAAAAAACGTATTGTAAGACTTGGTGCACGGTACTACGGTACCAGTGCGTGTGCTCGACTTAACACATTAGGTATGGCGGGACCATGGGGGGCGGGAGTGGTAAGGTTTGTTTAAAACTTTTTAAAATTATTGTTACGAGCACTAGAAAATTATTATGAATTAAAGTGATTTCAACTATGGAAACACAACTTCATTAGAAATAACATGAAACACAATCATTAAAACTTACGAGAGAGGTAACAGATGAGGGTGCTCTTTCAAGATTCCCTTAAGTTTTATCCAAATGTCCTAATAAACAGATTTAACATTGTCATCTCGTGGAATCAGGTGTACTGCCGTTGGTCCGCGTCTTCCCGACACGATATTTTGACGTCGTAACTCGGTGTCTTCGTCAGGTGTTCTCTGAGACAGGTTGACGAGCTGACCTGGTCCCATATTCATTCCTGGGCGGTGTGTGGCGCTCCCTACGCCGTCAGCTCCCACTGTGGCCATTTCTGGCGGTGGTATCAGTCTCTAGGCGCTCCATCTTCTGAGGTAGCGGCCATCCCAAGGCGTTCCCTATTGGGTCCGCGCCCGATAGGTGCGACCCTGGCGCTATCATGGCTCTGTTGAAGTTCCTTACGCTGTCCGCGACCGCGCCGAGTTTCTCTCGTGGCCGAACCATTCTCCTGGCCTTCTGAAGCCGGTATGCGCCTGTGAGGTCCGCTTCCTGCGGCATCCGGCTGCTGTTCGAGCTGCATATTATGATGGCCATCCTCCAAGGAGCTTGCTGCCACCTGGTATCGCGTATGCCGTTCTGTTCCGTTACTTACGCCCCTCGTCAACCAGTCTCAGAGAACACCTGATGAAGACACCGAGTTACGACGTCAAAATATCGTGTTGGGAAGAAGCGGACCACCGGCAGCACACCCGATTCTACAAGCTGACAAAGAATCGCCGGGAAGTCTTAGAAAAAAGGTGTAACATTCTTTAGTTGAGAAAAAAATAAACACACATACAATAGCAAACTTTAAAAATCGTAAAAGATGAAAATACCGGACGTAAGATTATTTAGCTAAGAAAAAATGAACACAACAACAACAGTAAACTTGCAACAAGAGAACAGAATAAAATATAAACGTTTGGCAGTAGAAGCCAAAAGCGAAAACAAATTACATCCAAGAGGGAGGCTGAGCTTAGTGACACTAGATCGACACGATCACGCAAAAGGCTGACTAAATAACCGATAAGGTTACGCGTCGAAACAAACGAGAAAGTGATGCAGCATAACGGCAAACGGGCAAGCTACCGAATAATATTCCAACAACTGTGCTACACACTCCACTGAGCCGATCTCAGGAAAAACACCAACGCATTAGAATAATTACGGCGCTCATTAAATCTTAATAGTCCAGGAGCAGCAAGACTTCGTCCGTACCAACAGCGAGTTATGCAAAACACAAGTTACCACAGTCTCTTGCGCGACCGCATAGCAGGAACGTACTGCTTGGCCTGTTAATGCTCTCTTTCCTTTCTCGCCCAGCGACTTCCAGAGTCCTTTCGTACCAAGAGTCTCGTAGCCAAAACTGACCGCTAGCGACCTCTTCCACCAGAAGAAATACTCCCTCTCCCGCTGCCCCAGCCTGCTCTGTCCCAACCAAAGAGAGTCTCACATCGCAGCACCACAGACATACTCCCAAGTCGGGCACGAGGTATCGACCTCAGCACTGTGTGAGAAACATTATCAGCACAGCTTAAGTTTGCTGATATTTCTCGATGTTCCCAATCACTTTCAAAGCGACAGCATATTGCAGCAAACTGCGTGCTTACTGAACAAATACGAGTAGCTTGACTTAAAATACGGACTGACTATCGTCGATCTACAGGCACAGAAGAGCCACTAGTTTCGGTTCGTGGCCATCCATACAGCGGTCGCAACACAGCCTGATATGAAGTTACATAGGCTTAGACTTCTCGCGTGTCATGTGACACCATGCAGGTCATTTTCCTGGCAGTTATGAAGACAAGGACAACACAGCACCCACTCTCAAAGAGGAGAAAACCAGGTCATGTTCACGACGTAAGAATACTATCCCTTTCCAGTACTACACCCGATTTGTCTTTGTCACGACTTTTCAAAGACTAATGAGCGCGTTTGAACACACATGCCTGCCTTCAGGGATGACATGTACGAGAGAACTTTCTGAAAACGTATAAACGATGTCAATGGGCGTGATATACACCAGTGCCTTTAGATGTGACTATAGCCATGGACCTAAAACATTAACGTCAGGTGAATGGCGAGGCCATCCTGTTGAACATCCGCGACAAATCCAGCTATCGTTGAACATTTGTACTAGGTATTGCCATACGAGGGGCAGAAAACAGAGTGGTTACCTGTCATGCGTAAACTTCGTCCCTATAATTTTGAGAAGACAACGTCCTTCTGTAGCACGGTTAACCTTCGAGAAAGCTATTAATTTGTCCTGTAAGATGTACGGTCATTTACTGTTACAATTCATGTACACTTATTGATAACTAAGCATATTTGATTCTTTGCATGCATGATCGCTAGAGGATCTGTATATGTCTGGATAATTTTGTATTCCGCTCAGTGTGAAACCATTCTCAACCGCAGAAAAAAGCTATGGAGTGCAGATCCTCAGCTTTCCATCTCACAGAATTCAAGTATCCATGGGCATACTTCTAATCTGCCACAGTGGTGATGTGGTTCACATTGTAAGGAATATGGATAAAGTAAGAGTTCGTGCTGAAATCAGCAAACAAGACCGCAGATCTTGCTTTCAGCAGCTCCAGCTGTTCGCATACTTGCTTGAGGGACTTACACTGGTAGCAAATCTCGCTCCTCCACCGTATACGGCGTGCCAACTCAGCGTGGTCTACCATGATCCATTTTGCCTACTGTGAATGATAGGTGCTTTCCAATCACTGGAACAACATGCTGAATATTTTTTTTTTTTCTACGTGCACCGTGCGTGTACCTGACTAGCAGTCGTTCCTCGACAGGTGACGCTGCTATCGGCTAACGGGTTTACGTCATTGCCTACGTAACAGAAGAACACCACGTCTACATCCACGCGGAATACTAGGATTCCATTTCACTGCTAACGCTATGAGTACACAAGAAAAATTACGCATATCTCAACAAGTATTTCTTTCCGGATGTACATTTAGATGATTTTCATCCAGTTATTACGAAAACTATATTCTGTAACACTACTGAATGCTTTGTAAATTCTTTATAATGGTAGGCTACGTGCTGAGCCTTTTACAAGTGATCGTATCGCCTCTGCGAGGTTTTTGCACATGCGAAGATTGCTTCCCGAAGCCGTATAAGTCACGATGGTATTGTGAAATGTGTTTGAAGGATACTAAGAATGAAGAAGTTTACTGATAATTCTTTGTGTGTCCATCCTTTTGACTGGAGGTCATTGGGACCACGGCCGTTCACTATTGTAAGTAACTGAAACGCCTACAGTCATCCTTATGATCTTATTTATTGTTTAGCTACCAGTTTCGGCGCTTCACTACGACATCTTCAGGCCGTAGTCTATGCTTAGCGGTTTATCAGGATCCATATACACACCGAATCATGGCCAGCATCACTGCCTTACGCAGACTATCTGTAAACTTTGGCGTCGACACTCCAATCATCAACTGCCAACAGTTGAGCTGAAGCACCGAAACTGGTAGCTACACAATAAATAAGATAAGAAAGACGGGTGTAGACGTTTCATTTTCTTGCTTTTCTAATAAGCGTGGAAAAGAATAATTAAACTGATCAGGCAGAACATTATGACTGCCGACTAATATCGATATATAATTATATGGATATGGTGTCTGTTCTTTCGGAGATGTCCGAAAGAACAGACACCTTATTCATATAAGTATATAGTTCTGACAATACCAGCCATGACCTCCTTCTTGTGTGCACATATATTCCTCGAACTCTTACGGGACTTGGTAAGAATGTCTTCCACGAGTAGCGAGTGTGTTGGGGTGGGACACTACGAATGTAGTGAGTGGAGATACAAGGTGAGAATGTGCGTCTCACGGCAGGCGTGCGCGAGATAGTCCCTGCAGTCACACTGTCCTCTGCGCCTTCGGTGGCTCAGATACATAGAGCGTCTGCCATGTAAGCAGGAGGTCCCGGGCTCGAGTCCCGGTGATGGTACAGATTTTCACCTGTCTCCGTAGATATATATCAACACCCGTCAGCAACTGAAGGTGTTGATGTCATTCTAATATCGATATAAGCCCATCCAGAACGTGACTGGTGTATAAGTGCAGTGTGAACAACGTCTGCAGTGAAATGGAATCGTATTTTTTCGCATGCAAAACAGCAGACGTGGTATTCTTCTGTCATGTAGGGAACGATAAAAACGGTTCCAGGCGATAGCAGCATCACCTGGCGAGGAATGACTGCTAGGCAGGTACACGCACGTTGCATATAGCGTCAGTGGGCGTGCTCTCCGTGTGGAGAATGGAGACGCGTGTAGTCTGACTGGGTTTGACCGAGGGCAGATTGTGATGGCCCGGAGGCTCGGTACGAGAATTTCGAAAACTGCGGGACATGCCGGATGTTCGAGGAATGCTGTAGTATGTATCTTGAACAAGTGGCGTAACCGAGGTGAATCCACATTCAGACGTCATGGGACTGGGCAGCCCCCCTTCATTATAGGTGTCAGACGTCGTAGGCTGGGCAGACACTTAAAGCAGGACAGGCGACAAACTTACATCAGAATTTAATTCCGAGCAGCGTACAAGTGTGTCTGAACACAAAGTGCACCGAACACCCCTAGCGACTGGCCTCTGCAGCCGACGACCCATCCATGTGCCAATGTTAACGAAACGGCATCGCCAACTACGCCTGAAATCGGCGCGCGACCATCGGCGTTGGACTTTGGCACAGTGGCAGAACGTTGCATGATCTGATGAATCCCGATACCTTCTTCATCATGCCGATGGGAGAGCGCGAATCCGTCGTCTTACAGGGGAACAGCTGCGGGACGGGGAAAAGCTGGCGGTGGCTCAGTTACTCTCTGGGAACATTAAGATGGGCATGCATGTGTTCAGTGGAGCTCGTGCAAGGCTCCATGACAGTCAAGCATTATCGTACACTGGTTGCAGATTTCGTACAGCCCTACGTGACGATGATGTTTCCCGACAGCAGTGGCATTTGTCAACAAGATAACGCACCACGTTACAAGGCCAGGTGTGTGACAGTGTGCTTTAAGGGATACAGGGGCGACTTCCAGTTCATGTGCCGACGTCCCAGCTCGCAAGAAACCGATTGAACACAACTGTGATGTGAATGAAAGTGGCGTCAGCGCTCGCCGTCTGCCTCCCCGGAAATCATGGGAATTAGGTGACTTTTGTGTGTGTAGATGTAGTGCCAACTTCCATCACCGACCTACTAAGGCCTCACTGCTTTCATGTCACGATGCATCGCCGCTGTTATCTTTGTCAAAAGTGGGCTCCGGCTATTAGGTAAGTTATCAAATTATTCTGGTTGATCAGTGCACTTCGTCTATGCGTTCATACAAGTCCCAACGTATCTGTCATTGGCGTCAATAAATAAAGTGACGATGATGTCCAGTTAGTCGCATGCAAACGGGTAGTTTATCTTGATGGTGACCTTACACCACTGTCGTACTCTATCCGGCATTCATGGTTCCTCAGACTTTCCGGTCAACAGTGGAACTCGAATATTGGGAATATTTTCATGGAGTGCTTTATTTCTAAAGTGGTGACCAAAACGAAAGTCTGTATAACAGAGAAAATACAGTTGTGATATCACTAACAAAACATTCAATGTGGCACATACAGGGAGATGTTTTATCCTAGGAAATGCCTTTGCATCTCATTACTCTGAATTCAAAGGTAATATTAGACTGGAATTTTAGCGAAGAACGGCTAGGCATACTACCGTTTTTCAAGTCTGTTTCATTCCAGTTTAGATTTAGCTGCTGCAAAGTGAGGTTCGTTTGATAATTCGTGCAGTCATCCTCATTCAGTCGTAGTGTTCACATGTGGTCCACATAAGGTTTGCTATAAAGTGGTGTTCTGTATAAATCTATGTCATTTCATTAAGTTAACCTGTTAAACTGAGTTGAACACTCTGAAAACGAAACACACCAAATCGGTCTCGTGTTTAAGGAGAAAATTGAGCACTTGCAAGACTTCAGAACCAGTAATCGATCCCAAGCGAACATCTGGGCAGTAATTCTGATAGAATGCAGCTATGACGTTCTGTAAATACAGCATTTAAACTTTGGCGTGCACCGTTTGTTCGTTACTCGCTCCGCCCTACCGCTACCTCCTACTACCAGAGCACGAAGTACTCTACAGCGCAGACAGTAAGTGGTCTGCGAAGTACCATTTTGACATAAGTAGAATTCTTGTACCAAAGTGCGCGGTCTCTAGCCTGTAGCTGCTGCTGGAGATGTTTTTGTTTCAATACTTTTACATTGCGATTCACAGGTGCAGTGTAAATAAATGAAATGATTTGCTGTACCACTAAAGAGACAGCCTAGCGATACTTAATTATTAACTCGCTGCTGTGCGTTATTACCTTTGGATTTTAAAGCTGGCTCTGTTACAAAGTGAAGACCAGCTGCACTCTTCAAAGTGATGGGCATGATTAAATTGTAAATCTAAAATAATTAACTTTATTCCGTAATTATTTATCAGTGACTTAGGATAATTAATATTGATTTTGAGGCGTATATATAGCTACAGAATCTGAGTAAGAGAATTTTATTAAAATAAATATCAACGTTCATGTTCGTGAGGTTGATATAGATGCAGTCACCTTATTTATTATTTTTCTCGTACCTGTAGAATAACATGACCGTTCTCGAACAATAAACACCTTGGGTTAAAGTGTCCACCTATCCTCTCCTCTTCCCTCGCCTTCAACATCCCACTAGTAGCTGGGCTCTGGTTCTCACTCAGGTGTACTACGCAGTACATTGCCTTATTTCACTGTGCGTCGCGCCAGCGGATTAGACGGTTTCAGTGGGGCAAGCGAGTGACGAACTACAGGTGCGCGTGAAGTTTAAAAGCTGTACTTCCAGAATTCCCCAACTTCAGAGAGGGAACGACTTCTGGAGCCGCTATCTTGCAAGTGTACGTTTTTCTCCATAAAACATGAGGTCGAGTCGTTGAAGATTCGTTGTGAGTCAATGTTTCAAGGTAATGTAAAAAATTACTTAATGTCAAATAGGGCTATAATTTTTTTCATTCACATCGTTGCCGGCCAGTGTTGGCGAGCGGTTCTAGGCGCTTCAGTCTGGAACCGCGCGACTACTATGGTCGAAGGTTCGAATCCTGCCTCGGGCATGGATGTGTGTGATGTCCTTAGGTCAGGTTTAAGTAGTTCTAAGTTCAAGGGACTGATGACCTCAGAAGTTAAGTCCCATAGTGCTCAGAACCATTTTAACCATTTGAACATCGTTCCAGAAGCACTGGGTGAGCTTTTACATGGCCGTTGAATAAGTAGCGTAGGCCTGGTTCCATTCTTTGCACGATCCCAGGTTGTTAGTATGATGAATTATAAATCTACGTAAAACATCACGTGTCTTCAGCGAGTTATTCCGAATGGAAAGCCGTTTCAGAAACGTCCCCTGCATTCACGCGACACCGTCCAACATCCTGTCCCTGTAATTTCATCTTTGTACAAGACGGTTGAGGGATTTCGTCTGCTCAGTATAAAGTGTAAAATTAAAAACTTCTTCAGTCTTTTGACGTACTGCTTACGTATTCTGGGTAAAATCCGGTATTTATTAAGCGACAAGTGGATTCATTCTCTATTTCTGGTCAATTTTATGTAAATATTCCAGCAAACTTCGTTACACTTATTTCACAGTTCACAGACCGTTATATCACCTAACCATACACCTGCCTATCAGCAGACTTATCGCTTCTTGATAATGTTGGTTACGACTTCTTCTGTATGATATTTTGATGTTGTTGTTGTTGTGGTCTTCAGTCCTGAGACTGGTTTGATGCAGCTCTCCATGCTACTCTATCCTGTGCAAGCTTCTTCATCTCCCAGTACCTACTGCAACCTACATCCTTCTGAATCTGCTTAGTGTATTCATCTCTTGGTCTCCCTCTACGATTTTTACCCTCCACGCTGCCCTCCAATGCTAAATTTGTGATCCCTTGATGCCTCAAAACATGTCCTACCAACCGATCCCTTCTTCTAGTCAAGTTGTGCCACAAACTTCTCTTCTCCCCAATCCTATTCAATACATCCTCATCAGTTACGTGATCTACCCACCTTATCTTCAGCATTCTTCTGTAGCACCACATTTCGAAAGCTTCTATTCTCTTCTTGTCCAAACTAGTTATCGTCCATGTTTCACTTCCATACATGGCTACACTCCATACAAATACTTTCAGAAACGACTTCCTGACACTTAAATCTATACTCGAAGTTAACAAATTTCTCTTCTTCAGAAACGATTTCCTTACCATTGCCAGTCTACATTTTATATACTCTCTACTTCGACCATCATCAGTTATTTTACTCCCTAAATAGCAAAACTCCTTTACTACTTTAAGTATCTCATTTCCTAATCTAATTCCCTCAGCATCACCCGATTTAATTTGACTACATTCCATTACCCTCGTTTTGCTTTTGTTGATGTTCGTCTTATATCCTCCTTTCAAGACACTGTCCATTCCATTCAACTGCTCTTCCAAGTCCTTTGATGTCTCTGACAGAATTACAATGTCATCGGCGAACCTCAAAGTTTTTACCTCTTCTCCATGAATTTTAATACCTACTCCAAATTTTTCTTTTGTTTCCTTCACTGCTTGCTCAATATACAGATTTAATAACATCGGGGAGAGGCTACATACAACCCTGTCTCACTCCTTTCCCAACCACTGCTTCCCTTTCATGCCCCTCGACTTTTATAACTGCCATCTGGTTTCTGTACAAATTGTAAATAGCCTTTCGCTCCCTGTATTTTACCCCTGCCACCTTTAGAATTTGAAAGAGAGTATTCCAGTTAACATTGTCAAAAGCTTTATCTAAGTCTACAAATGCTAGAAACGTAGGTTTGCCTTTTCTTAATATCTCTTCTAAGATAAGTCGTAAGGTTAGTATTGCCTCACGTGTTCCAACATTTCTACGAAATCCAAACTGATCTTCCCCGAGGTCCGCTCCTACCAGTTTTTCCATTCGTCTGAAAAGAATTCGCGCTAGTACTTTGCAACCATGACTTATTAAACTGATAGCTCGGTAATTTTCACATCTGTCAACAGCTGCTTTCTTTGGGATTGTAATTATTATATTCTTCTTGAAGTCTGAGGGTATTTCGCCTGTCTCATACATCTTGCTTATCAGATGGTAGAGTTTTGTCAGGACTGGTTCTCCCAAGGCCGTCAGTAGTTCTAATGGAATGTTGTCTACTCCCGGGGCCTTGTTTCGACTCAGGTCTTTCAGTGCTCTGTCAAACTCTTCGCGAAGTATCTTATCTCCCATTTCGTCTTCATCTACATCCTCTTCCATTTCCATAATATTGTCCTCAAGTACATCGCCCTATTATAAACCCTCTATATACTCCTTCCACCTTTCTGCCTTCCCTTCTTTGCTTAGAACTGGGTTGCCATCTGAGCTCTTGATATTCATACATGTGGTTCTCTTCTCTCCAAAGGTCTCTTTAATTTACCTGTAGGCAGTATCTATCTTGATCGTCTGCAGCCTTCACTACTTCATCCCTCAGGGCTACCCATTTTTCTTCCACTGTAATTCTTTCCCCCATTCCTGTCAATTCTTCCCTTATGCTCTCCCTGAAACTCTGTACAACCTCTGGTTCTTTCAATTTATCCAGGTCCCATCTCCTTAAATTCCCACCTTTTTGCTGTTTCGTCAGTTTTAACCCACAGGTCATAACCAATAGATTGTGGTCAGAGTCCACATCTGCCCCTGGAAATGTCTTACAATTTAAAACCTGGTTCCTAAATCTCTGTCTTACCATTATACACTCCTGGAAATGGAAAAAAGAACACATTGACACCGGTGTGTCAGACCCACCATACTTGCTCCGGACACTGCGAGAGGGCTGTACAAGCAATGATCACACGCACGGCACAGCGGACACACCAGGAACCGCGGTGTTGGCCGTCGAATGGCGCTAGCTGCGCAGCTTTTGTGCACCACCGCCGTCAGTGTCAGCCAGTTTGCCGTGGCATACGGAGCACCATCGCAGTCTTTAACACTGGTAGCATGCCGCGACAGCGTGGACGTGAACCGCATGTGCAGTTGACGGACTTTGAGCGAGGGCGTATAGTGGGCATGCGGGAGGCCGGGTGGACGTACCGCCGAATTGCTCAACAAGTGGGGCGTGAGGTCTCCACAGTACATCGATGTTGTCGCCAGTGGTCGGCGGAAGGTGCACGTGCCCGTCGACCTGGGACCGGACCGCAGCGACGCACGGATGCACGCCAAGACCGTAGGATCCTACGCAGTGCCGTAGGGGACCGCACCGCCACTTCCCAGCAAATTAGGGACACTGTTGCTCCTGGGGTATCGGCGAGGACCATTCGCAACCGTCTCCATAAAGCTGGGCTACGGTCCCACACACCGTTAGGCCGTCTTCCTCTCACGCCCCAACATCGTGCAGCCCGCCTCCAGTGGTGTCGCGACAGGCGTGAATGGAGGGACGAATGGAGACGTGTCGTCTTCAGCGATGAGAGTCGCTTCTGCCTTGGTGCCAATGATGGTCGTATGCGTGTTTGGCGCCGTGCAGGTGAGCGCCACAATCAGGACTGCATACGACCGAGGCACACAGGGCCAACACCCGGCATCATGGTGTGGGGAGCGATCTCCTACACTGGCCGTACACCACTGGTGATCGTCGAGGGGACACTGAATAGTGCACGGTACATCCAAACCGTCATCGAACCCATCGTTCTACCATTCCTAGACCGGCAAGGGCACCTGCTGTTCCAACAGGACAATGCACGTCCGCATGTATCCCGTGCCACCCAACGTGCTCTAGAAGGTGTAAGTCAACTACCCTGGCCAGCAAGATCTCCGGATCTGTCCCCCATTGAGCATGTTTGGGACTGGATGAAGCGTCGTCTCACGCGGTCTGCACGTCCAGCACGAACGCTGGTCCAACTGAGGCGCCAGGTGGAAATGGCATGGCAAGCCGTTCCACAGGACTACATCCAGCATCTCTACGATCGTCTCCATGGGAGAATAGCAGCCTGCATTGCTGCGAAAGGTGGATATACACTGTACTAGTGCCGACATTGTGCATGCTCTGTTGCCTGTGTCTATGCGCCTGTGGTTCTGTCAGTGTGATCATGTGATGTATCTGACCCCAGGAATGTGTCAATAAAGTTTCCCCTTCCTGGGACAATGAATTTACGGTGTTCTTATTTCAATTTCCAGGAGTGTATAATCTATCTGATACCTTTTAGTATCTCCAGGATTCTTCCAGGTATAGAACCTTCTTTTATGATTCTTGAACCAAGTGTTAGCTATGATTACGTTATGCTCTGTGCAAAATTCTACATGGCGGCTTCCTCTTTCATTTCTTCCCCCGAATCCATATTCACCTACTATGTTTCCTTCTCTCCCTTTTCCTACTGACGAATTCCAGTCACCCATGACTATTAAATTTTCGTCTCCCTTCACTACCTGAATAATTTCTTTTATCTCGTCATACATTTCATCTATTTCTTCATCATCTGCAGAGCTAGTTGGCATATAAACTTGTACTACTGTAGTATGCATGGGCTTTGTGTCTATCTTGGCCACAATAATGCGTTCACTATGCTGTTTGTAGTAGCTAACCCGCACTCCTATTTTTTTATTCATTATTAAACCTACTCCTGCATTACCCCTATTTGATTTTGTATTTATAACCCTGTATTCACCTGACCAAATGTCTTGTTCCTCCTGCCACCGAACTTCACTAATTCCCACTATATCTAACTTTAACCTATCCATTTCCCTTTTCAAATTTTCTAACCTACCTGCCCGATTAAGGGATCTGACATTCCAAGCTCCGATCCGTAGAACGCGGTTTTCTTTCTCCTGATAACGACGTCCTCTTAAGTAGTCCCCGCCCGGAGATCCGAATGGGGGACTATTTTACCTCCGGAATATTTTACCCAAGAGGACGCCATCTTTTAATCATACAGTAAAGCTGCATGTCCTCGGGAAAAATTACGGCTGTAGTTTCCCCTTGCTTTCAGCCGTTCGCAGTACCAGCACAGCAAGGCCGTTTTGGTTAATGTTACAAGGCCTGATTATTTTGATACTTCCTACATAATGGGGATTCGCTACGGTGTATTACATTAGCTTTACAATTTCTTCCATTAAAAAAAATGGCAGCTTATGAACCTGTGATTGATATATCATTTTGACGCAACACTTAATTCCTTTTTTTTAATTAGTGTTTATTACTCGTAGTACATGCCTGGCACGCAGTAATGCATGTGGTTAACAGGGGGTTGGCCCTTCAATAAATAGTTCCATTTTTACTAGTGTATGACAACATATAAATAATTTACCTTCAGATTGTATTCATCGATATACAGCTGTGATTGTTTTACATCAATTGATTCATGGGCACTGATATTAGCATTACATTCTAGTTGTTTGAGTTAGTAGTTATCTAAGAATGACATGTAATTTTGACCACCGATTAGTATATTCGCTTCACTATTATATTGCATATCAGTTCCCAAGTTTATATTCAAACACTGTGCAAATGTTCTTTCGTTTTATTTCTTAGTTTATCACTGACTTTGATGTCACCCTTGTATAGCTTGGTTTCTTTAATGTTTATTACAAATTCCCGCAGTATATAATTAATCTCTTAAATTTTACCCCGCCTCTTCATTATGTAGATCACACTTTCATTATTGTTGTCTTTATACAGGGGACGGAATGTGGCGTAGTGAAATGACGAAACTGATAGCATAAATAAATTGTATTCAAAATGTAGATGGCTAAATGTGTTTTTAATTTTACATTTTTATCGCCTAACATCGTCCGGGAATTTTTGAAATTATGCGACTGTCAATGGTCCGAGGACTGCTTACCTCTGAAGAAGCAAGAGCAATAAATTTTGAGCATAAAAATTTCCAATATGAATACTTCGTGATTAGTTCTTAGAGCTTTTATAAGACTTTTGTGATGCGACAATGGTGTCGCAGGCTTTTTCGCTAGACGCACATGAAAGTTTCTATAGCAGTGATGTACAGAGGCACTGATCAAACTGCCGTGAGATAAAAATTCTTTTCGAGATGTCAATGAAAATGTCGTCCGTTTTATAATAACGCACAACTGGGACCATCTTCTCTAGAGCGTCTATCGGCATCTCGTACACGAAACTCTTTACCTCTTCCCACAAAAACAGACATCCATAGAAGGTCAGCAAAATCTCCCCACTAATGTTCATCACACGGCACTTTCAGCACAGTCTGTAAACATAACTAGGGCCAAAACACTCACAGATCCATAGAGGGGAAATGATGGACTTTTATCAGTATACATCCTCTAACATCGTGTATATGTAGCTTAATTACATCCTCTCTATATAGGGTTGGTTCAAATGGTTCTGAGCACTATGGGACTCAACTGCTGTGGTCATAAGTCCCCTAGAACTTAGAACTACTTAAACCTAACTAACCTAAGGACAGCACACAACACCCAGCCATCACGAGGCAGAGAAAATCCCTGACCCCGCCGGGAATCGAACCCGGGAACCCGGGCGTGGGAAGCGAGAACGCTACCGCACGACCACGAGATGCGGGCTCTATATAGGGTGTCCCTCCTAAGGGTCATTAGGCGCTTTTCGTCATTTCCTCCCGTGTTTCAGCAGGCATTAGCAATTGCGCGGTTTTTCAGTGTGTAGTTGGAGTCAGTCCAATCAAATGGTGGTCTCCACGTCTTTTATGCGAAGCCTAGTGTCGACGGAAGGCAACGGTTTGTTTCGCATTACAGAAAAAAAAGACTGTTAAAGCAGAGTTTTACTTGCCCATTCGACAGAGCGTCTTCAGATTGGCATTACGCAATATTCGTTTTATCTATACGTATTAAGACAGATAGTAATAGAAGTAGAATAAGCAGTATTCTAGCAGCGACTGAGCAGTTCTGCTGCACGGCGTTACCAGACGGCATAGGCCCTGGCAGTGTTCTCGCTGCTGGAGTACTGGTTACTCTTCGTCCAACTGCTCACGCAAATCACCATTCACCAGCTATTTCGTGATCGCTGGATAACACATGAAAGCATCGTCAATTACACTGCATGTTCACCAGATTTTTTACCACGACTATTTTCTCTGGTTTAAATTCAAAGACGGCATCTGTGTAGTCCGTCCAGAAGTCCTTGCACGAGCGATCGCAATCATGAATTGCACCAGGTCATGTGCGGGATGCGTTTCGAGTACCTGTCAAGATAAACAGAATTTTATGGAAATTATTATTACGAATATACTATGTGATGTCGATCTTGTTGCTGCTGCTTCTGTTTGTGTATCACAAGTTTATTGTCAATTTATTTTGCCCATTCGAAATTATCATTTAACATTCATTATATTTAGATTCACATTTTTCAAAATACATTTGTACCATTCACTTTTCTACCAACGCTCTGGCGGAAATTAGATCAGAAACTTTATGGCAGACAACTGAACACGTCATTGCCTTTCAGTTTGTTTTTCGGATCAATCCCATGTAGCCAGGCATGATTTGTATCAGTTTCTGACAAAACTTGTCTCAACTTTTCCAGATTTGTAGTTAGTCTCTCTTAGATATGTCAAGATAGGTGCCACAACAATAGTATGCTACAGCTCTGTACACTACACTTACTTCTGCACAGGACAGGACAGTTATCAGCAAAATCAGATAAATCCTACTGTTCTTTATTTGCTCTGAAACTACATATTCATCTGAGATCTATGATGCTAGCAGCTCTGAGCCCAATAGTTCCAAATAAAGAGCTGAAATTGGCAACAATATCTCAGTAATTAATATAGCTATCTATAGTTTTCTTGCAACATATCAGGATTAATAATGAGTAAGGTTAGTTGCTACTCACCATATAGCACAGATGCTGAGAAGCAGAAAAGCACAACAAAAAGGCTCTTGCAAACTAAGCTTTCAGCCAACAAGGCATTTGTCAAAAATAGAGAGAATACACACACACACACACACACAAAACTCAAACACACATGACCACAGCCTCTGGCAGTTGGTGCTAGACTGCGAGCAGTGCGGCTGCGTATTATCCGTGAGGCAGCTGTATGGGAGTAAGGTGCGGTCTGGGGTGGGGAGTGGGAGGAATGGCAGGGTAGGGGTGGGGGACGGTATAAAGTGCTGCTGGGAGTGTGCAGGGATGAGGTGGAGATTAGGGCAGCTAGGTTCCATCAGGAGGCTAGACGGAGGGCGAGGGAGAGAAGGGGTAGCAGAAAAGAGAGAAGTAAAAATATTGGGTGCATTAGTGGAAGGAGGGATGTGTAGTGCTGCAATGGGAATAAGGAAGGGGCTACATAGGTAAGGACAATAAGTAACGAAGGTTGAGGCGAGGAGGATGGTTTTGGGAACACAGCACATATTTGCAATTACTTCGTTTTTGCAATGTGTAGCTGGAGTCAGCACAAATCGAGGATAGTCAAACACTTTTACCTGTCGTCCTCTTCTCTGCAAGTAGTAAAATTTTCTGACCACCCACCAGTTCCACAGTAATCGTGATTTATAAAGTAGTTGAGTAACTTTACTTCATAAAATTCATAAATTAGATTTACAGCAATTTAAAGCATACAACAGTAATTACTCTCGAAATACATTAGGTCAATATTTTGTGAAAATCTAATTATAATGCCTCCTACCGCTCACCATGAAAGCTGGATCATCCGAAAGTGGGCGGTTTGGAGCAGGTTGACTACCATTGGCCCAAACGAGAAGTGATCACCACGTGATTCATGCAGCGCCCACAGTCAACGGAGAACCTCGATGTTTCCCGTGACAGACGAAATCACAGTTGAAGCGTAATTTTACATACTCATTCGATAGAGCGGTCCAAAACTAGTATTGTACGAGATTTGTTTTATCGATGCATATTAAGAGGGGGCAGTAATACACGAATGATAACCAGTTTTCCACCAGCGACTGAGTAGCACTTCAGTATGAAATTTTACGTGTTACGAACTGACTGAAGAAACACTTACGCAGTCTTCTATAAACCAGAAACATGCTGTCTCACCCAGTGCGAACTGTCAGCGGTCCAATAACGCATATTTCTTAAATTCAGCTATCCGCACTTTTTAAATGTTGCTTCAGTGGTAGAGAGAACCGTTTGTAGAAAGCAGCTATTGTGCAGGTAATACATCAGTATTGAGTGAAAAAATTTCATGCGTTTTCTTCAGTCTCATTGGTTAATCTGCTGATGGCGTGACATATGATGCATAAGAGAAACTATTTGCAAAGTAGGGTTTCCACATTTTCTTGGTTTACGAAGCATCCTTCGTTTTCAGTATAAGCAACAGTCAGTAAATATAACGTACGTGTAGTCTGTGGATGGAATAGAACAAAAAATTTCCTCTGTGAGGCTTTTATATCCACATCTCGAATGTTTTACATTTTTCCTTCTTGTCTGTCCTATGACCTTATTTCGCCACGAAATCATAAACTTTACCAAAGGGAACGATGTCATTGAAGTTGGAAACAGCTAAAGTCTGTCTAACAATTTTATAATTTGTCATAAACCAGTGAAACAGTGAAACATGTTAGAGTTGTGGAATAATATTACAATTCAATCAGTTCAACAAAACATGGTTCAAATGGCTCTGAGCACTATGCGACTTAACTTCTGAGGTCATCAGTCGCCTAGAACTTAGAACTAATTAAACCTAACTAACCTAAGGACATCACACACATCCATGCCCGTGGCAGGATTCGAACCTGCTACCGTAGCGGTCGCCCGGCTCCAGACTGTAGCGCCTAGAACCGCACGGCCACTCCGACCGGCCAATCAGTTCAACCATTTACTTTAAATTTCTCATATTTCACAACGTCGCTTGTTCCATCTAGATTTTAGAGGAAAAAGAAGTTTGGAATCGTCTGTAATGCTTGTCAGATTCTTAATATACTATCTATTACATGCAGCTGCAGTCGCATATCAGTAGTTTAGTTATGTTAGTGACGGTCAGTAAGAAAACTACTGTATGTCCATTAACATCAGCTTCCCTCACGTGTCTGTCTGTTTGAGTAAACATAACTCGTGATATGCTTCACACTCTCTGTCCAACGTACAAAGGGGCCTGGGCAGGAGTGCGCATCTATGTAACGTGCTCTTGAAATAGTTTGTTACAAGTCACTAAGTGCTGTCCTCCTAAAATACTGGAAGAATAAAATCTGGGTATTCACGTGTCGTTGCCTACGCATCTTTTTCACCCTCACTTATTTGATAGGTACGTGGTTTCCATCCACACAGTGAATCTTTCCAGACAGTAAGTGATATGCATACAAAATCCGTTTTAAATCAGACCAGTGGTTTCGGAGGGGATGTGAAATGCACATACATATATACAAACATTTCTATACTATGTATGGATATCTTTCTTCCGTGATCCGATTTCATAAAATGAACCCTATACGGTTCCCAAACGTATACTCAAGTTAACTGCTGGTTCAAATGGCTCTGAGAAGTATGGGACTTAATTTCTGAGGTCATCAGTCCCCAAGAACTTAGAACTACTTAAACCTAACTAACCCAAGGGCATCACACACATCCATGCCCGAGGCAGGATTCGAACCTGCGACCGTAGCGGTCGCGCAGTTCCAGACTGTAGCGCCTAGAACCGCACGGCCACTCCGGCCGGCCAGTGATATGTAGAGAAAAATCATAATTTGGATAGGTTTCACAGGCTCGCTCTTGCAACGAACAACGGGAATTCGAATCATTGAAAAGCGAGATAGTATAGTATTATGCGACAATCAGGACACGATTTTTATAAGTCATTATACATGAGCTCTGAGATTATTTAATGAACGATGAATCCATCTGTTTATTGTTTAGCAGAATATCAAATATACCTTTTCAGATATTATAGTATCTCACGCTCTTAGGAGATCAGTTAAAATGCTGGTCTAGGCAAAAGAGGGAGGCACTGGGTTACAAATCGTCAGTTGTATAAGATAATAGTCAACGAGGCAATAAAATTCAGCGAAGAGAGCGAACTTGGCTGAGGCTGGTGATGATACTCAGAAGTTACTCTCTTTCAGACAACGAGATCACTTCACAACTTCACTTAAATTTGCAGTTTGGTCTAAATTAGACGCGTCTAGTACAAACATTTCGTAATCTCTGTGTTTGCTTTAGCAACTGCGGCTACAGTTATTCAGGTCGTAAATTCGCCGTTTCGCCTGGTGGGCTGCAGTATCTGCCTTGAACCTGCGCAGAATAAGAAAAGGTAGTAAATATCTTGTGACAACTGACCCTTATCTCAGTAATAAAATTTTCGACATAAAATTTCACGCGTTATAAAGCAATTGCATGGAACTGCAACCCATGACTAAAATATTTGCGCATCCGACCGTGACCTTTAACCAAAAGCCGTTAATGTGTCCGCAGAGTAATATATGAGGACTTTATGGATACATAAATGTGATACAAAAACATCAAAATGAAAGTAGGCTGTAAAAGTTGTTGATAAGCAAGCTTCATTAAAAACTGCTCACTTATGAGAGTTGTAATATTTAACTTCGTTTCTTAATTTAAAATATTATAACTTTCGCCTCATCATAGAGAGGGTTTTTGCAGTAACATTATTTACGTTGTTAACATTACAGAAGACTTTGTTACTACTCTGATTTTGTGAGACCTAGTAATTAGTGCTATTGCAATTTCCCATTCATTTAAAACTAATTAGTAAGCACTACGTATTATCAACAACATGTGGCTTGACTTCAGTCCTTGTACTACGAAAATTACGGCGTCTACACCGTTCCGTTCAGAAATGATGTGCAGATGAATTATATTTTAGTTAAGAGTTCATAAGTGACGTGCAATGACGGATCATCGTTAAACATGTGATGTCTATTTTCAACATCCTCTGAATCGTTTCCCTGGACTTCTTTCCTAACATACTTGTTGTGAACAAAGAGCGACCTATCAAGTACAATACCCATTAAGAAATTCTAAATTAAAGAAGGAAACGTTTTGACAGCCCATAAACGAAAGTATATTTTATAGAATAATATTTTCCGTAGAGATGAAAGTTAAGTAGTTGGAAGAAATTGTTTCCATAGTCCAATACAACAACTCAGAGAAATTTTTAATCAGACATACATATAAAATGAGCGGAGGCGAAATTTTATATCTGAGACACAAGTCCACAGGTAAACCTTTATTTGAATTCTGCATACGATAAAGAGGTAATTCTGTCAATTATATTTCCATTCTGAACATATGCTAAGAGAATTTGTATAGATCGTTACAAATAGATGTATTAAATGTTGCAATTTCTGATGACAAGAGCTATTGCAGCTTCCCACTGTTCAACGATTGTGAAGTTTTTCGTGGTTACCCTAAAGTGAATTGATGAGTAAGCGCTCGAGTTGCTAAAATATTATTATTTTTAACCGAGACAGGATTCAGGTTTTATACTGAATCCATTTTCAGATTCCATCAGAATGTGGTTGTAGTACAAAACCGGAAACCAATCGTGGAGTAAAAAAAACTACTGTTTAGCAACTGGAGCGGTTATTCATCAATTAAACACACAGTTGCAACGTCAGCGTTCTATAAACACAGGGAAACTGGTTCTCAGCCTGAACTACATGAGGAAAATTATTGGACAGTCCCCTATTAAAGTCTCAAACTATTTCTTTTTCCTAACTGTCGACAGTGCTAGTTTTCGTTTACAATAACGTTGTAGGTAACAACACTTTAAAATCCAGTACTCTTTCGTTTTCCTTGCTTTAATGACAATAACCATAAATGAAGAAGAAAATATAAATACAGCACAAATAAAAAATTGCATGGAACTCCAATGGACCTTTAATTTCTTTTTATGTAAGTCCACAACCTCGACGTAATTTATGAGTGGTGAAACCATTTAGAATCGACACCGTAGCTTTTCAGTTCTATTATGAAAAACCGTATACACTGACGGAAAAAATCGTAACACCATAAAATATTTAATGTAGAGTAATGAAATTCCGGAAATCATTTGTGTAAGTGATATATGCAAGTGATTAACATTGCAAGTTCACAGATAAACGTAAGCGAGAGATACGCCGTTGCAAATGTGAAATGCTGGTAGTTTAATAACTAGTGTAACCGCCAGAATGATGAAGGCAAACATTCAGACGAGCGTGCACTGTGTTGTATAAGTTCCAGGTGTCAGTTTGTGGGATGGAGTTAAAGCTGTTGCACTAGCTCGGTCAATACAGGGACAGTTAATGTTGGTTGTGGGTGTCGGTGGAGTTGGAGTTTTCCTCGATGGTGAGTGTTCATCGGAGGTGAGGGTATCATCTGGAGTGCTCCAGGGAAGTGTGGTAGGTCCGCTGTTGTTTTCTATCTACGTAAATGATCTTTTGGATAGGGTGGATAGCAATCTGCGGCTGTTTGCTGATGATGCTGTGGTGTACAGGAAGGTGTCGTTGACTGACTGTAGGAGGATACAAGACGTCTTGGACAGGATTTGTAATTGGTGTAAAGAACGGCAGCTAACTCTAAATATAGATAGATGTAAATTAATGGAGATGAATAGGAAAACGAATCCCGTAATGTTTCAATACTCCATTAGTAGTGTAGCGCTTGAAACAGTCACGTCGATTAAATATTTGGGCGTAACATTGCAGAGCAATATGAAGTGGGACAAGCCTGTAATGGCAGTTGTGAGGAAGGCGGATAGTCGTCTTCGGTTCACTGGTAGAATTGTGGGAAGATGTGGTTCATCTGTAAAGCAGACCGCTTATAAAACTAATACGACCTATTCTTGAGTACTGCTCGAGCGTTTGGGATCCCTATCAGGTCGGATTGAGGGAGGACATAGAAGCAATGCAGAGGCGGGATGCTAGATTTGTTACTGGTAAGTTTGATCATCACGTGAGTGTTACGGAAATGCTTCAGGAAGTCGGGTGGGAGTCTCTGGAGGAAAGGAGGCGTTCTTTTCGTGAATCGCTAATGAGGAAATTTAGAGAACCAGCATTGGAGGCTGACTGCAGTACAATTTTACTGCCGCCAACTTATATTTCGCGCAAAGACCACAAAGATAAGATAAGATAAGAGAGATTAGGTCTCGTACAGAGGCATATAGGCAGTCATTTTTCCCTCGTTCTGTTTGAGAGTGGAACAGGGAGAGAATATGCTAGTTGTGGTACGAGGTACCCTCCACCACGCACCGTATGGTGTATTGCGGAGTATGTATGTAGATGTAGAAGTAGATGTAGTATCATGTCCCATATGTGCTCGATTGGAAACATATCTGGTGATCGAGCAGGCCAAGGCTACATATCGACACTCTGTAGAGCAAATTGGATTACAACAGTGGCACGTAGGCAAGCGTTATCCTGCTGGGAAACACCGCCTGGAATGCTGTTCAGGAAAGGTAGGAACAACAAGTAAAGTCACCAAAATGGGTACAAAAAAATTCGCAACAAGGGTGCGTGGGATAACGACGAGAGTGCTCCTGCTTTCCTACGATATCGCGCCCCAGACCGTAACTCTAGGTGTTTATCCACAGTGTCTGGCACGAAGACAGGTTGATTGAAACCCTCAATTGGCCTCCTTCTAACCAACACACGACCATCGCTGGCACCGACGCAGAACCACCTTTTATCAGAAAACACAGAGACCTACACCCTGCCCTCCAAGGAACTCTCGCTTGACACCACTGAAGTTGAAAATGGCGATGGTTTGAAGTCAGCTACAGGGCGTCTAGCTTGGAGCTGTCCTTGGAGTAACCAATTTGTAACAGTTCGTTGTGTCACTGTGGTGGCAATTGCTGCTGCAATGGCTGCTGCAGTTGCCAGAGTCATACTCCGAAAACCATGGTCTTTCCTCTCAGCGCTGCCACGTTGCCGTCCAGAGCCCGGTCTTCTTGCAACCGTGCATTCTCGTGGCCACCGTAGGCGGCAATAATATACACTGGCTACACCCTTGAGAAGTCTTTCTGAAGTACTGCAGCAGTAACATCCATCTTCTTGTTGCCGTAATACACAACCTCGTTGAAACACAATGAGATGTCGATAATGGCATCTTCTTCGCCTTAAAGGCATTCTTCACTAACAATAACTCATCAGACCAATCTCAAAGGTAACTAACTCTCATGACGGTTAGAGCGTGTATTTAAAGCGCTACTAACGCCTCTCTTATGCGAATGGCGCGAAATTTGATTAGACATCATGTTTCAGATGTCGAAACACGCCTCCCAATTTTCGTTTATGTCACACAACTCCTCCTTGGTGTTGCGATTTTTTCATCAGTGTAGTTTCATCATTCCGTAACGCATCTGATGATGGTAGCATGCTGTCGAAAAGCATCGTGCTAATAAATATTAATAATAAGCAATCTGAACAATAAACTCATTTCATAAATTCACAAAAACTAAAATTTCGTTTTTTACTGTCCTCGCTGTCCAGTCTTAACATAAGCTCTCGAGCTACATGCACGCTACAGAGTGCGCTGCTCTAGATTATGATGTCATATTGTGATCAGATCTGTGTCATATGGTTCAAAATGGTTCAAATGGCTCTGAGCACTATGGGACTCAACATCTTAGGTCATAAGTCCCCTAGAACTTAGAACTACTTAAACCTAACTAACCTAAGGACATCACACACACCCATGCCCGAGGCAGGATTCGAACCTGCGACCGTAGCAGTCCCGCGGTTTGTGTCATATGAATTACAAATAAATAACCCAACTGTAAGCACTCTGGCAGAATTGTTAATACCCACAGCTCTACAATCGACGATGTCGCGCAGCCCTGTTAGAACAGAAACTAGCCAGTATAGCACCAATAAAATGGAACGGGAAAGACAGGAGACACCGACGGACGTGGAACGTAGAAACATTACGCATTTATGGACTGGCGTTTGAGTAAACATGGCGAATGAATTCGTCTGCGTCGATTTCAGCTTCGGTAGCCAAAGCGACCAGCCGCAGCACACTGCACGCGTTACGTGACATTTGCAGCGCATCGGTGACGGTGGGGTGGCGTCACAGACGACACCGAGGTGCGCCTCCCTAGCGACGCGGCAGCGTAATAAAAGCAAAGGCCAGCGCGTAGACCCGGGGAGCGAGGCGAGAGCGGCGGACGATGCATCGGCACGTGCACCCTAGCTCTCTGTCACGCGGAACGCGCATCTAGCTAGTGTCTCCCTAATCGGCACACACCGTAGCTCTCCTAATAGTATGGGGCACGGATTACGGGTCAAGTCCCTTCTATTGTTTTACTGTGAAACGTAAACACGTGAACCGAAGGTGTTAATAAAACGAATTTGAAACTAATCCGTAATTTTTGTGATTTACTTCTTCTTTTTAATTTTGTACCTAAATGTTTCTTTGTTAGAAGACTCTGTAATTTCTCGTGTGAGAACGGGAAATGTCTATCGGTAGTGGAGACCAGGGCACGTTTACGCTCGGGGCACGTTTACGCACAACGATTTTCTCTGCAACCATTCTTGCTAAAGCTTTACCGACAATGGAGGATTAGAACGTTCATCTGCTATGGGTTCTCACAAATTTAATGGCACCAGTTGAGTGAAAGCCTTATCGCTAAGCACATATTTGTGTTTTTGTGCAAGGTCAGTACATTTTGTTACTCAAAAACCTATGATTTTAGGAACCAGACATTTTAGAATTGAGAAGGGATAAATCTGTGTTCGTTCACAGAAAATTATTCTACTTTACAGAGTGCATTTGCATGATTCAGAAGACTCGTCTGTGCGGCTGATCCCGGCGGAGGTTCGAGTCCTCCCTCGGGCATGGGTGTGTGTGTTTGTCCTTAGGATAATTTAGGTTACGTAGTGTGTAAGCTTAGGGACTGATGACCTTTGCAGTTAAGTACCATAAGATTTCACACACATTTGAACATTTTTAGAAGACTCGTGTACCTTCAAAACTAATCCAAACAGTTCTGATGGGGCAAGTTTACGCACTACTTAGCATTGCCATTCTAACTGATTTCTCCAGTCACAAAACTTTAAGATATCAGCAGTTGAAAACGCAGTTCAAATAAAAAAAATTAAGGCACAGGACAATAAAACGTACGAATTGCTAAAAAAAGTTATTGGAACCGAATGAATATCACGCAGAAAGAATTAGTTCTGTGACAGCAAGTACTGGTAACGACAATAAATTACTAGAAACAAGAACAAGGAAAATTGTTGGTAGGCCTACTTCTAATATCATTAGTCCCCTATCCAAAGGCTGTTTTTCATTTGATATCTTCTCCCCCTTCTTCTCACACTACTCTCACAACTAGTCTTTGCGATGTGTTTGTTAGCAAGCATTCCCGCCTCGACGAATGTCCCCTCTAATTCTTCTTCCTTCGTCTTGAAGCAAAACGTGTGTGAAATCTTATGGGACTTAACTGCGAAGGTCATCAGTCCCTAGGCTTACACACTACTGAACCTAAATTATCCTAAGGACAAACACACACACCAATGCCCGAAGGAGGACTCGAACCTCCGCCGGGATCAGCCGCACAGCCCATGAATGCAGCGCCCAAGACCGCTCGGCTAATCCCGCGTGGCAGTCTTGAAGCCTGCAGCACCCTGATGAAGAGAATGAAAACTGCCTTTGTATTTAGTATGTGAAACTATACAACCAATGAAATAGATGTCAAGAGTGGGTGCAGTGCCTTAGATACAAAAGGTGGGCTTAGACGATTGTGCCACAGGAAACGAATCATATTTTATGTGCATAAATTTCCACTCGGACAGCGATGATTAATAGGCCTTTAATTAACATTTAAAGTTCTATGTAGGCCGTGTTATGCTAATAGGCGGCAATTCGCCAAAATATTTCTTTACTACCAGTAAAATTGTACCACTTTAATTGGTTTAAGTAAACCTGCAATTTTTTACTGCCAATAAAACCTAATTTAAATACTTTAGTATTTTGTTTTGTTTACTCATTATTGTGTTCCATGGTATGCTTAAACGTCCCCCATAGGTGTGTAAGCTTGCTCCATGCAGGGGCACTTTCACATACACGATTTGAGCCGACTTGAAATAATATTTTGCTCTTAAATGTGATGTTGAGTTAGATTTATATATACCTTGCTTCGCTTGCATGACTGTACGGCCTGCAGAGATTTTCTTGCTTTTCTTTGATCGAATTTTTATATTGTTCAAAAATTGCAACACCTCCTAAGCTTTTAACGATAATAAAGGCCATGTAAACATGGTCTCTTCCAAATGCAATTGTGACCAAAAATCGTTTCTGGTAGCTGGAGTCGAAAGTTTTTGATAATCATGCGTTTTCCGTTCTTGTGCTGATATTTCCATAGCAAATTACAGCCCCTAGTACGCCCGGTTAGCAGTCCGGTGTAACGCACTGCTTTCTGGACGGGAAGGCGTGCCGGTCCTCAGCACGAATCCGCCCGGCTGATTATTGTCGAGGTCCGGTGTGCCGGCCAGCCTGTGGGTAGTTACAAGGCGGTTTTCCATCAGCCTCGGCGAATGCGGGCTGGTTCCCCTTATTCCGCCTCAGTTACAGTATGTCGGCGATTGCTGCGCAAACACTTTCTCCACGTATGCGTACACCATAATTACTCTACCACGCAAACATTGGTGCTACACTCGTCTGGTGTGAGACGTTCCCGAGAGTGTTCACTCTAGCTAGCTGGTCAGTTTCCGTTTTTCGTAATTACAGGTTTCAGTAGTTTGTCTTTCATCGTTTACAAGTTGATACATTTCAGTAACAACTGCTCATTACATTTTCTGCCTCCAGTGAATGGACACACGGCTCCTTGGTTCTTCTGAATTAGTATAAATGACCCTTCAGATCTCCGTATAACGCTACCATGTCTTATACTGAGCCCAAGATCAATAAGCAGGGTACGTTTTTGAAGCAGGAAAATAATCGACGCACTGCTTTCTGAAATACTGGTTCTCTAAATATACTCAAAATGTGGTCACAAACGCAGTCTGCGCATTGAAGAAAGAAACATGTGACAATGTCGACCCATCGGAATTCGTTGAAGCATTTTCAAACATTGTAAGACACTTAAAAGTGGATTTTTAACTACGTAAATGGCTGTGTCATTCCTAATGACGAAATTTCAGTTGTTGTTCATCTGCAGGAATGACTACACTAGTGAGAGATTAGCTGACGAATTCGACGCTCAATCTAAATGCGTTATGACGCAAGCAGAGGTAACACAGTAGTGATTTATTAGGAACGCCGTGCAGAAAGTACCTCAGCCAACTTACTGCAGGTGAAACGTCTGTGTGCTGCTCCTGCACAAGAGCTGGCTCAAGACAAATTTAATGATTATTTTGTATACAAAGGTCAGTGTTTTTTCAATATCCGGTCACAATATATGAAAGTAGTGTACGGGATGCGTATTTATGTGAAAGAAAAATAACGTGTTTCTTTATGGCAACCCTCGTCATTCTATATTTTCTGAATTTCCAGATTATCGGGATTTTCGGCAATCTGAATGACGTACGGCTGTACTCAGTCGGGACAAACTAGGTTGAATTGTGCTGTGTATAAAGGTAACTGAAAGGTCGTCTGTTAATTTGTCCAGTTTTCTTCACAACTCACACACAGAACATATGCAGCTGTTATTTCGAACTTGGTTAAATAGTTATTATCAAGTCGTCAGTTATTTTTCATCACTACAGGGATCACGTTGTTAGTCGACGAGAGCGCGTGTCACACAGTGCTAAACTGAAAACAGAGGCCACTGCAAGGCAGCACAGTTTTATTTCGCTGCAGGTAGCGCGGTAATGCTTCATTTTCTCCTAGCCGATGTGTCCATGTCTGACGGGGATAGTTTTAGCTACCCAAAGAGAGACGAAAAATAAGGCAACTTGTTTTGTGTTTAAGGGCTGGAACTGGGAGTTTCCGATATTGTCCGAAATCTTTTGTGGTTCTTCAACATTTCTTCACCCAGACGGTGTGGTTCAAATGGTTCAAATGGCTCTGAGCACTATGGGACTCAACTGCTGAGGTCATTAGTCCCCTAGAACTTAGAACTAGTTAAACCTAACTAACCTAAGGACATCACAAACATCCATGCCCGAGGCAGGGTTCGAACCTGCGACCGTAGCGGTCTTGCGGTTCCAGACTGCAGCGCCTTTAACCAGACGGTGTGGCCAAGCACCAAAATAACGAAAATTATCTAGTACGAGGGCGTGCTGAAAATAAAGCCTCCCAATTTTTATTTTAAAATTCTTAAAACCTCTTAAATAAAAGAAACTTTATTAACATTCTTCATCTTTATTCTTCTTGTCACCGTTTTTATTTTTCAGCAGAGCCATCCTGACGACGAACACATTTCTGCCAAGGAGAGGCCTGTTTCCAGAAACCGTCACTGAAAAATGTTTGACTTTGTTGACGGAGCCACATTCTCACCTGTGCTTGTACCATTTCATCACTATCAAAGTGAAGACATCGATGGCTTTATGTTTTGGAAATAGATAAAAACCCGATGGCGCCCAGTAGGGGTTGTATGGTAGATGACGAACACTAACAATGATCCTAGGCGTCGGATTGTTGCAACGCTGGTCTGACATCGTCATGCTGAAGGTGACGGTGTACTCAATGTGTGGATCAACTTCTGGAATTCGAAACTCGATTACAGCACGTGGTTTCTCACGCATAGACATAATTTTGTTACACGCCGCCATTTCTACACTACAATTCGGAGCTCTCTAGCGGCAGAGGCGTACGAGTATTAGGCGTGAAGAATGACTAATAACGTTTGTTTTATGTAAAATGCTGTAAAAGCCTTGACATAAAAAAATTCTGAGGATTTACTTCCCAGCATTCCCTCGTAGCTGCGTTGCAATATGTAAGTTAAGTGTCAATTGTCGGTATAAAAGCGACCTTGTTTAACAGTTGTATTCTAATTATGGCACGTTGCTAAGAGTAGTTCATTTAATCAGTACATTGGACAGCACAAATCTTCCAATATTTTATACATTCTAACAATCTTAACATATCCCGTGGTGACCAATGCTAATATTGACCACATCAAACGTGATTAGACCAACGGCATTACCGGTATTTTCAACTGGTATCCTACATTGTCTTAAATACGTCGTTCCAATAGCAATATTGCCATAGAACTGTATTCATTACTCAGTCCGCAACATCAAAAATTCCGTCGAGAAAAAGTAAGTTATTCATAAAGCCACCTGCATCTACTCAAACGTGACAAATATAACAAAGAAATGTCGTCCACGATTTCATTACTTGCAACAGCCCTACCCGACATGTTATTTTCTGCTGAGATGATACAGGTTCCTCAAATTTGTCTGGTGCGAGACTCCATTGAAGGACCTTCGCAGAACACATGGAGAATAATCATAATTTCCAGTCTCTAAGTTTCATCTAGATTTATGGTTTTCCTCGTTTCCCTAACCACTTGTGACGAATGCCGGAACCGTTTCTTGCAAAAGGCAGCTGTCAATTTTTGGTCTTTCCAATCTACAGCTCGAGCTTGTGCTTCCGTAGTCATGTAGAACTGTCAACAATTTTTTTTAAAAAAATTGAGTTTCTAACGGCAATTAGTAATTTAATTTCCCCTTGATAGTTATTTAGCACTATTGAGAGTCTGGTCATTGTATAATATACGATATGACTGCTCTCTCTATGGAGTCACTCCACATCACCACACCACAAAATGAAATCAACATTTTCAGGAAAACTATTTCAAGGACGAGGAACGGTCGTTTTTATGTGAATATTGTCTACCTGGATGTTGCTGGATACTTTTAATGCTAAATTTCAATCTCAGATAGCAGATTCTGTCAATTACTACACTGATCAACTTCGATTACGAATTAAATCTCGCTTGCCTGTACGCCATTGTATTCACAAAGACCAGCCAATGTACCCTTACGCTGTTGATCACTGGTGTTTCTTTCATCGATAGGGACAGCTTCGCACCAAGTGGCTGAGAGCGTAGCAAGAGTTTTTATTCTCAAATTTCTTGCTTCCGTACCTAAGCCTCATGAATGAGACTAAGGAGCCAGAAACCTATGGCAACCAAATTAAGTGAAATTTGTTCAATCTTTTATTAATGTTCGAGGTTTCATTTGGTACTTCCGGGTAAGTGGACGGAAGCGGTAATCGTTTTCGAAGCATGTATATAAACAAATTTATTACAGATCTTCCAAGAAACGGAGCACATATAAGGGGCAGTCAAATGAAAATGAGACAGGTGGAACAAAATTAGTAAACTGTTTATTATTTCAAAAGTGATTGCCATAATTGCTAACATATTTATCCCCAGTGAGACAAAATAGTCATTGTGTACATCTAAAAATGTTTATGGTTGCCTACGGAACTATGATTGTATCCAGGCGTGCTCCTCTTCGTTCGAAGCAAATCGACAGCCACGAATGTTTTTCTTGGGAGCAGCAAAATATGAAATCGCACGGGCAGAGATCGCGACTGTATGGAGAATGTATAAGAGCTTGCTGGAGAAACTCCTGCAACTTAGTCGATACAACCCTGCAACAGAATGATACTGTCTGTCTACATTCCTGGCCGTTTGGACTTGGCCGCTGCACATTAATCATCACGCAGACCGTAAAAAAAAGAAAATGGCTCTGAGCACTATGGGACTTAACATCTGCGGTCATCAGTCCCCTAGAACTTGGGAACTACTTAAACCTAACTAACCTAAGGACATCACACACATCCATGCCCGAGGTAGGATTCGAACCTGCGACCGAAGCGGCCGCGCGGTTCCAGACTGAAGCGCCTAGAGCCGCTCGGCCACCACTGCCGGCACGCAGAAGGTCAATGAGCAGCGGGCCATTGCAATCAAAGAAAAAGTTCATCATGATTTTCTCGGAACTGGTGTGCCTGTTGTTTCGACCACGTTGCAGAAGTTTCGGTGGGAAGCTAGTACACGTCCTCCATACAGTCCCGATCTCTCCCCATGAGATTTCCATATTTCTTAAGCCCGGTAGAAAGACTTTCGTGGCCGTACATTTTCTTCGAACGAAGAGGTACATATCTTAGTTCAATCACAGTTCCGTAGCCAACCACAAAAATGTTTTCCTTAAGGCACTGACCGCGTTTTCTGACGCAAGGATAAACATACACTGAGGTGAAGAAAGTCAGGGGATACCTCGTAATATCGTGTCGGACATCCTTTTGACCAGAGTAGTGCAGCACCTCGACGTAACATGGACTCAATAAGTCGTTGGGAGTCCTCTGTAGAAACACTGAGCGATGCTGCATCGAAACCCGTCCATAATTGCGAAAGTGTTACCAGTACAAGATGCTGTTCAAGAACTGAATTTTCGATTATATCTCATAAATGTTCGATGGGATTCATGTCGGCGATGTAAATGGCCAAAGGATTCACTCAAACTGTCCAGAATGTACTCAAAACCAATCACAAACCATTGTGGCCCGGTAAGCTGGGGCATTGTCATCCACAAAAATTTCATCGTAGTTTGGTAACGTGAAGTCCATAAATGGCTGCAAATGGTCTCCAAGTAGCTGAATGCAACGATTTCCAGTCAACGATCGGTGCGGTTGGACCAAAGGACTCAGTCCATTCCACGTGACCATAGCACGTACCGTTATGGAAGCACCATCAGCTTGAACAGTGCTTTGTTGTCAACGTGGTTCCATGGTTTCGTGGGGTCTGCACCACACACTAAGCTCGTATCAACTGAAATCGATACTCATGGTTTTGCAGTCGTCTAGGGTCCATCTAATATGGTCAAAAGCCGAGGAACGGCGCTGATGGCTATGGCGTGCTGTTAGCAAAGGTACTCGCGTCGGTCGTCTGCTTCCATAGCCCGTTAAAGTCTAGATTTGCCTCACGTCCAAACTGATACGTTCGTCGTACGTCCCACATTGATTTCTGCTATTGTTTCACGCAGTGTTGCTTGTCCGTTAGCAGTGACAATTTGACGCAAACGCCTCTTCTCTCGTTCGTTAAGTGAAGGCCGTCGAAGTTGTCCGTGCTGAGAGGTAATGCCTGCAATTTGGTATTCGCGGTACGCCCTTGACACATTGATTTCGGAATACTGAATTCCGTATAACGACATCTCAAATAGAATGTCCCATGCATCAAGCTCCAACTACCATTCCGCATTCAAAGTCAGTTAATTCCGTCGTGCCGCGCGGGATTAGGCGAGCGGTCTGATGCGCTGCAGTCATGGACCGTGCGGCTGGTCCCAGCGGAGGTTCGAGTCCTCCCTCGGGCATGGGTGTGTGTGTTTGTGCTTAGGATAATTTAGGTTAACTAGTGTGTAAGCTTAGGGACTGATGACCTTAGCAGTTAAGTTCCATAAGATTTCACACACATTTGAACAATTCCGTCGTGCGGCCATGTTAATGTCGGAAAGCTTTTCAGGAATCAGCTGAGTAAAAACGATAACTCCACGAGTGCACTGTCCATTTATACCTTGTTTACGCGATACTATTGCCATCTGTATATGTGCATATCACTGAACCATGACTGTACAAGTAGTAAAGAGTTCTCTTATTTTTTCCGTCTGTCCGCTTCTCATTTGACTACTTGTTATAGGTTAAGATCTTGTTGATGCCACCGTGACTAAGGAGAGAACATGAGGGTAGTAGTAGAATAAAAGGGGCTGCAGTTAGCCGTGGTTTTATACAATAGGCCATCCAGTATTCGTCTGCGTTCCTTTAGTGATAGATGCAAAATTTAACATAAAAATATTAATAATAAAGAAATACATTGAATATGTCTGCTACATTTTGCAGCATTGTTACTTCATACGTTCTTCGCACATTTTAGTTAGCAACGTTATATTTTCAGTGTATATAATCTGTATGTGATTTAACGACTGCAAAAGCTTTCTTTCACCACTTAAAGGTAATTACTTGCAACTTACTGTTAGTTCAGATGTTGGGCAAAATAAAATTGGCCTGGAATATATTTCATGCAGCTTAAGGTAGGTAACACAGCTCACACCATCCGCACTCAGGATGAATGACGTTAACTGCATTCTCTACCTTATGGTGACCTTGGGAGAGCCAGTCCTGACAAAACTCTACCATCTGGTGAGGAAGATGTATGAGACAGCCGAAATACCCTCAGACTTCAAGAAGAATATAATAATTCCAATCCCAAAGAAAGCAGGTGTTGACAGATGTGAAAATTACTTAACAATCAGTTTAATAAGTCACAGCTGCAAAATACTAACGCGAATTCTTTACAGACGAATGGAAAAACTAGTAGAAGCTGACCTCGGGGAAGATCAGTTTGGATTCCGTAGAAATATTGGAACACGTGAGGCAATACTGACCTTACGTCTTATCTTAGAAGCTGGATTAAGGAAAGGCAAACCTACGTTTCTAGCATTCGTAGACTTAGAGAAAGCTTTTGGCAATGTTGACTGGAATACTCTCTTTCAAATTCTGAAGGTGGCAGGGGTAAAATACAGGGAGCGAAAGGCTATTTACAATTTGTACAGAAACCAGATGGCAGTTATAAGAGTCGAGGGACATGAAAGGGAAGCAGTGGTTGAGAAAGGAGTGAGACAGGGTTGTAGCTTAACCCCGATGTTATTGAATCTGTATATTGAGCAAGCAGTGAAGGAAACGAAAGAAAAATTTGGAGTAGGTATTAAAATTCATGGAGAAGAGGTCAAAACTTTGAGGTTCGCCGATGAAATTGTAATTCTGTCAGAGACAGCAAAGGACTTGGAAGAGCAGTTGAACGGAATGGACAGTGTCTTGAAAGTAGGATATAAGATGAACATAAACATAAGCAAAACGAGGATAATGGAATGTAGTCGAATTAAGTCGGGTGATGCTGAGGGAATTAGACTAGAAAATGAGACACATGAAGTAGTAAAGGAGTTTTGATATTTGGGGAGCAAAATAACTGATGATGGTCGAAGTAGAGAGGATATAAAATGTAGAGTGGCAATGGCAAGCAATGCGTTTCTGTAGAAGAGAAATTTGTTAACATCGAGTATAGATTGAAGTGTCAGGAAGTCATTTCTGAAAGTATTTGTATGGAGTGTAGCCATGTATGGAAGTGAAACATGGACGATAAATAGTTTGGACAAGAAGAGAATAGAAGCTTTCGAAATGTGGTGCTACAGAAGAGTGCTTAAGATTAGATGGGTAGATCACATAACTAATGAGCAGGTATTGAATAGGATTGGGGAGAAGAGAAGTTTGTGGCACAACTTGACTAGAAGAAGGGATCGGTTGGTAGGACATGTTCTGAGGCATCAAGGGATCACCAATTTAGTATTGAAGGACAGCGTGGAGGGTAAAAATCGTAGAGGGAGACCAAGAGATGAATACACTAAGCAAATTCAGAAGGACGTAAGTTGCAGTAGGTACTGGGAGATGGCCGCGCGGTTCTGGCGCTGCAGTCTGGAACCGCGAGACCGCTACGGTCGCAGGTTCGAATCCTGCCTCGGGCATGGATGTGTGTGATGTCCTTAGGTTAGTTAGGTTTAACTAGTTCTAAGTTCTAGGGGACTAATAACCTCAGCAGTTGAGTCCCATAGTGCTCAGAGCCATTTGAACCATTTGAACTGGGAGATGAAGAAGCTTGCACAGGTTAGACTAGCATGGAGAGCTGCATCAAACCAGTCTCGGGACTGAAGACCACAACAACAACAACAGGGTGACGTAATATTTTCCTGGCCAGTTTAATCTGACTCACCCTTCACAGAAAAGAATCCACTCAACATAGAGCGTAATACTAAAATAAATTTTGTCGTGTGGAGCCAGTCAGTAACAAAAACTTTCCACAGAAATACATAGATACACAGAATGTCCGTAACTAAAATCCCACTTTCAAAACGCTGTAGAAGAAGAACCATTGCTCAGAATGACGTCAAATTTGAAAATTATATTATAGAAGCATTGGGAAACGTCAGGGAACAAGAAAGATTTAACGGAAACTTTATCAATAGATTATGTCTCAGATTCATTTTCGGAGGGCGTTGCTCAATGCGTGCCATCAGTTCACTAGGTTCGTAACTGGGTAACTGAACAAAAAGTCTTCCTGATAACAACTCAGCCAGAATTCATAAGCATTAAGATCTGCGCAGCCAGGTTGTAGAGAAATGGCGGCCGATAAATCTAGCATTTCCGAAATGCCTCTGCAGCACGCGCTTCACTGGCTGAGCCATAAGCGGAGGACAGCCATCTGCCACAAAAATGATCCTACCCATACAACCACGCTCTTGAAGGGTTGGAATGCCGTTGGTACGCGAAAGACCGTTAAAGTTTTTACAAGTGACGGTACAGGTAAAGGACTTGTAGGACTGATCTCGTAAAATATGGGCCTGCGATAAACGACGCCGACAACCTGCACCACACAGTTACCATTACAGAACGAAGTGGTACCAGTTGATGTGCGTTCGGATTTTCGTTGTCCCTATTCTGAATTTCTACGTATTGACGAGTCCTTGGAGATGGAAATAGACTTTGTCTGTCCACAGAATGTTCCATGACCATTCATTGTCCACTTCCACGCGAGCAAGAAATTCCACGGCGAACGTTTGTCTTGCTGACATGTCAGCAGGGAGCAAATCCTGAACATTGGTGATTTTGTGTGGATAACAACGCAGGATATTTCGTAGGTTTTTATGCACCGTGCTCCCAGGCATGTCCAACGTTTAGGCAACTGCCCGTGCCCTCCACTTTTCCACCCCTCCTGTAATTTTGTGGCAGCTGCCTTTTCGAATTTCGTATACATTTTCTCCAGACACTTAGCAAAAATCAGACAAGTGCATTTTTTACGCATCTTGAGTGCCTGGAACTTCTTCATGGCTACCGGCGCACAGTCACCGTTCTCGTAAAAGAGGTTTACCAGCAGCGCGTGATCTTTCGTGGAGACAGACTGCGTAACAGCCATGTTCACACGTCTATTGCTGTACACACATTGTGACGCTTACAGCTCCAATTGCAACTGGAACTTCAATTATGGGCACCCTATATCGCCTGTGCTTTTTAACTGAAATAAACCCATCATGGGTAACAGAAGAAATACGTCAGTTGATTGATGAAAGGAGGAAGTACAAACATGTTCCGGGAAAATCAGGAATACCGATATACAAGTCGCTGAGGAATGAAATAAATAGGAAGTGCAGGGAAGCTAAGACGAAATGGCTACAGGAAAAATGTGAAGACATCGAAAAAGATATGATTGTCGGAAGGACAGACTCAGCATACAGGAAAGTCAAAACAACCTTTGGTGACATTAAAAGCTACGGTGGTAACATTAAGAGTGCAACGGGAATTCCACTGTTAAATGCAGAGGAGAGAGCAGATAAGTGGAAAGAAAACACTGAAAGCCTCTATGAGGGTGAAGATTTGTCTGATGTGATAGAAGAAGAAACAGGAGTCGATTTAGAAGAGACAGGGGATCCAGTATTAGAATCGGAATTTAAAAGAGCTTTGGAGGACTTACGGTCAAATAAAGCAGAAGGGATAGATAACATTCCATCAGAATTTCTAAAATCATTGGGGGAAGTGGCAACAAAACGACTATTCACGTTGGTGTGTAGAATATATGAGTCTGGCGATATACCATCTGACTTTCGGAAAAGCATCATCCACACAATTCCGAAGACGGCAAGAGCTGACAAGTGCGAGAATTATCGCACAATCAGCTTAACAGCTCATGCATGGAAGCTGCTTACAAGAATAATATACAGAAGGATGGAAAAGAAAATTGTGAAGGCGCTAGGTGACGATCAGTTTGGCTTTAGGAAAAGAAAAGGGACGAGAGAGGCAATTCTGCCGTTACGGCTAATAATGGAAGCAAGTTCCCCACAGTCGTTTAATGAACAAAGTAAGAGCATATGGACTATCAGACCAATTGTGTGATTGGATTGAAGAGTTCCTAGATAACAGAACGCAGCATGTCATTCTCAATAGAGAGAAGTCTTCCGAAGTAAGAGTGATTTCAGGTGTGCCGCAGGGGAGTGTCATAGGACCGTTGCGATTCACAATATACATAAATGACCTTGTGGATGACATCGTAAGTTCACTGAGGCTTTTTTCAGATGATGCTGTGATGTATCGAGAGGTTGTAACAATGGAAAATTGTACTGAAATGCAGGAGGATCTGCAGCGAATTGACGCATGGTGCAGGGAATGGCAATTTAATCTCAATGTAGACAAGTGTAATGTGCTGCGAATACATAGAGGAGAGATCCGATAGAGGTACTCAAGGTACCCTCCGCCACACACCGTCAGGTGGCTTGCGGAGTATGGATGCAGATGTAGATGTAGATGCACTGGAGAAATAGTCATATTGGAAGTAAAAAGTTGTCAATCATGGAACAAGGACGAGAGCATTATGCATAGGATAAGTTCATACGATTGGTATCAAGAAGTTTTAGTTGTTTGACTTAAGTCACTCTGCCGGCCCTTATTCCGTGCCGGCCGTTGTGGCCGAGCGGTTCTAGGCGCTTCAGTCTGTAACCGCGCGACCACTACGGTCGCAAGTTCGAATCGTGCCTCGGGCATGGATGTGTGTGATGTCCTTAGGTTAGTTAGGTTTTAATTCAAGGGGACTGATGACCTCAGATGTTAAGTCCCATAGTGCTCAGAGCCATTTGAACCATTTGAACCTTTACTCCGTAAGAAAGGAGCGTAATAGTACAACGGGGAACTAATCGATATGACTCATTCACCTGGAGAAGCTCAGTGTTTTGTTGGAAGCATGGCGTTGTGAAATGTTAGCATAACACACAGGTGTCAACAATTTCTAAGTTCCTGTCTCCGATACATTATTACACCATTTCAGTTTCAGACATCGCCATGACGCCATTGCTCATGTAATTCGTCAGCACTAGTTTATATTCACTTTCGCAGATAGATCGAACGTCAAAGTAATACGACTTCAGAATTTTGAGAATTGAGAACCATATTTCGCGGCTGCCAAATAACCCGTGAGATAGTGCAGTCGAAATAGTCCTGTAGGGGCTTTCCATGCGCCCCTCTAACTTTCATTCAGTTTTCCGCTCAGTCATCCTCATTTAGGCTTCCAGCGAAGCGAATTTCCGTGAGTCACTGCTGCTGCACTTTGAGACGATACCTTCGGGAACTCCAAGGCCGGCTAGTTTTCTTCTCATTCTTTTCTCACAGCTCCAATTCTCTTAATGCCAATACTCTGCCCTTCGCTGATTGCAACAGTAATCATCGGCAATCGATGCAACTCTTCTGTTTACCCCAGTGGGAGTGACTTCAGAGACTCTTGCGTTATATCGCGTAGTGCGATTATTTCGCAGCGCTTTCCGTTGTGTCGTAGAGTGTACGGAAGAAGACGGTGGGAATCGTGCTCGTAAGGGCAGTCTTTGCAAAATACATGCCAAGCGAACAAAATTATTTTTCAACATACATTTGTGTTGAGTAGAAAATGCAGGTAACAGTGGTATAAATTGCAGTAAGGATGATGACCACGAAATTAACAAATACATGTGCAGACGCAATTATTAGTGTATTTGTATAGTTCTCACCAACAGATATTAATTTTAAGTAAGATAGCTGTCGAAATAAATTCAATTTCTTCTTCCTACTTGTGCTCTGTAATTTCAAGTTTAACGATTTTAGACGTACAGTGTGATGAAATAGAGTATACCCCGTTTGATCTGTCGATTGTACTCTCATTTGTCGGTGGTCGAAATGGAGCGAGGTTTTGCTCAAGAAGTCCGACGCACAGTCCGATACTTCTGGTATTTGAATAATGTATAAGTTGAGCTTGCCTTCCGCGAGGTAATCCATTTCCCTTAAAAGCACAACCGAGACGCCCTGAGAGAGTCCCGAAGTGGTTGGATTCACTGTTAATTACAAACGAAAAATAACTGCTTGACATCCGATTCGGCAACTGAGCACATGTCACTGCGTAATTGTGAGTGTGTACTGTATGAGTAGTACAAGTCATGATTAAGAACACAGTAAATTTTCATTTATTTCTTACATCTGATATTACTTCTCTGATGGGGCACAGATCAACAGTTATTATCGGGCAGTAGCTAGAAAGTAAGTGACCAGTTCCAGCAGACAATAGAACGGAATCGATGCCGACAAGGAATCATCCGTATAGTGTGTGGACGCAGGATCCAAGCGGACTCACTGCTGAGATCAGCTTCCCCTTAAGAGAGATCTGTCCACCCTGGGTCCTTAATCCGTGTGGCTACGTGTCTTTTAAGCAGAAGGTGTCCTATAGTTCTGAATGTCGGATGCCGATGGTGCGGACCCATTCGCGGCACAGAATGTTTGCCTGCTGGACGTCAGAGTATGGAGGCAGTGCCAGAGATCACGTACTACCCTTCGACAAGCAGCAGGCCGTACCCTATCCACCAACTGGGGACAAACCCGACAGTGTGAGGCTAGTGCACTCTCTGGCTCACCACATGCATTGTCCTGCTCTCCCAAGCAAAAGCCAAGACCCACGCTGAAGACATCCATAGGCAGGAAGTGTGAAGTAATCTTAAACCAGTGCCAAGTGGATTCACCACTCTGCTTTAAGACAGTTTATTGCATGACAGATTAGTTTTTAAACAAGTCGATAGTTAACAGAAGCTAGCCACATTTCACAAAGTCAATTGATGAAGGAATATATTACTGTAAAAAAGGGCTTTAGACGAAAATTACGTTTAGGTCACTTAAAACGAACGGAGGAAGATTAGGGTTTAACATTCCGTCGACAACGACATCATTAGAGAGAAAGCTCAGGCTCAGAACTGTCATGAAGCAGGAACAAATTTTCACTGTTACTTCTAGACGAAACATCTAGGTACTTCTCTTGAGTGACTTATGGAAGCTACAAAAAACCTTTATTAAGATTCCTGGTTATTTGAAATATGATTCTCCCAAATTTCAGGCACTATCTTATCCACTGCCTCACTTAAAATAACGTGGTATAGCTTTTAGAAGAGAAGAGTTACCCAGGAAACAAGTCTTTTTTAAACTTTAACGGCGGCAACTATCTACCTATTATTAATTTCAAGGTATAAGTACAACAATAATCGGTCAGTTCAGGAGAGACATTTTGTTTTGCAGGGAAAAGTATAGAGTCAGACCACGAAGCACCAGTTACACATTTATCAAACTTTGTAGACATCTTCATAACACAAGTCACGAAGCACCAGTTCTATATCCACATGAAGGACATAATAATTCTTTCCGGAACGGATGTCGACCATCAATATCAGTATGATCATCACTCCACCCCCTCCCCCACCGCACGGACACAAAGACACTCCTGTATTTACTATGTGTGGAAGTAAGTATCCTCTGAATGTCATCTTCAGGAATTTCCTTCCAAGCCTGAAATACACGTTTTGTTAATGCATGAAGATTGGCGTGTGGAAGCTGGTACGAAACTAAACGTCTTCCCATCGCATCTCGGACATGATCTGTGAGTGATGAATCAGTGTACCAGACGAACCAATATAGTATCCGTTCATTTCTCAAAATGCACATCATCTGCGGTACGGGGTCTAGCATTATCTTGCTGGAATGTGGCTTTTGATATCCTGAACGTAGAGGTTCTGACAACCTGATTAACTACCGATGCCAAATACTGGATACTGTTCATCGTTCATGTCCTGTTGTGCCGGCCGGAGTGGCTGAGCGGTTCTAGGCGCTACAGTATGGAATCGCGCAACCGCTACGGTCACAGGTTTGAATCCTGCCTCAGGCATGGATGTGTGTGATGTCCTTAGGTTAGTTAGGTTTAAGTGGTTCTAAGTTCTAGGGGACTGATGACCTCAGATGTTGAGTCCCATAGTGCTCAGAGCCATTTGAACCATTTGTCCTGTTGTCACATCAAATAGCTCTCCACACGTAACCCCAGGATTTGGGGAGTGATGATTCTCGAGAATCGCCACTCCCTGTGTCGTTTGACCACGTCGTCTGCGGATACGTTGGCAACGATCTGACCGCCATAAACCGGAACTACACTCGTTCTGAACATAAAACAGAATGTCACTAAATGTCGTAGTTTAATCTGTATTGTGTATTGTGTATTTAATCTGGGGACCTAGAAACGACAGAGAGAATTCGTCCCGTGGCAGACCTTAGTGGTTCACAACCACACAACAGGCCACAGCAGTCCACCCACCCCACACCGAACCCAGGGTTATTGTGCGGTTCGGCCCCCAGTGGATCCTCTCCCCCCTGGGAACGTCTCATACCAAACGAGTGTAACCACAAATGTTTGTATGGTAGAGTAATTATTGGGTACGCGTATGTGGAGAGTGTTTGAACAGCAATCGCCGACAAAGTGTAACTGAGGTAGATGGAAAACCGCCTTAAAACCCATCCACAGGCTGTTCGGCACACTGGACCAGTACGCTTTCTCGCTCGGGAAGCAGCTCGTTAGACTGCGCGGCTAGCCGGGCGGGCAAGTTGAATTTGACTTTATAGCAAGCAAATCTCTATAGTATGTGGTGTCGAGTCAGCAGTAAATGACACAAGGCAGCTCGAGTAACCTTTTCTCGACAGTTCATTGCCTAAGCCTGGATGTCTAGATTCGTCTGGGGCAGTTGAACAGTCCTACGATACTGTTTTTCCGGAAGGACTCAAATCTACTCTCTTGACACACTCTTCTCTTCAGCCCACCTCGTCACAATTCTCCAGCCATTTCACTACAGTCATCTGCTTGTGCGATCTGTGGGTATGATACTCCGTGTCCCTCATGCCAACTATCCAACTTTCCTCACAGTCAGAAAAACAGCAAAAAACCACACTTCTGCGCCCTCTGTAAACGCTGTTCTCTGATCTCTGCCTGATGGATTCCAGTAACGTTAGGCACAGCCAATGACTGTAACGTAACCGCTCTTAGTTCGTAAGAATTATTTCTTTCTCTACTCCAATACACACGAACAAGTACGAGACTGCAAGTGATATATTCCACATATATGACATACTGGAGTGTATGGAGTTCTTGGCATTTGGTTAAGGAGTTCATGGTGTAACACGTTCAGTGTACGTCAGTGTATTTACGAACAGGAATAGACCACACTCAAATTGTTTACCAAACCTGTTATCTTTAAGTGAATAAATCTAATCAGTCTGATGACATTTCTTAAACTACATGTGGATAACATAAATATCACTTTCTATTTGAACAGGACACACGCACAGGAAATGCAGCTTAATACAACAATTTATGCTTCATTCCATTAACTAGCTGTATTATACCGTTAACTCAGGACCGTTTCCATAGACAGTCTAGTTTCTCGTTTCACCTGTATGTATTGTTATCCCGTTAAAGAAGCAATAGTCCGCACCTCTAAAATCTTTAACGACGCAGGAATAATATTGCGGTTGATGCATTGAGCTAAGAACAACGACATCACGTAGATGTTTTCCTCTTAATTACAATAACGCAATAAATATGGAGATTTTGCCGTGTAGCGCGATTTATGAGTTTGAATACCTGATATTGTAGGTATGCAACGTATGTCTGGCGTCTTTAATTAAGGATATACCAACATCAAAACTATCCGTTACTGCCTCGTCTGAATTTTAACAGGACGTGAAACATTAGCCTTACTTCCTTTTTGCTCTTTGTTTGTCGAACTCATTAAAGAGTAGCTTAGCAATTGCAAGTACATTATGACGAAAATGGTTCTCAGGTCAAAAGAAAATACTCTTAACATACGTTTGGAAGGAAACTTACAGAACGTTTGACGACAAATTGTGAACAAACCGTAGAAAGCATTTATTTTTGACATCATCAAGACTTCCATTTCCTCTTCAAAGAAGAGATTGTTCGTAGGATCAAAAAGCATACTATCGGCCAGTGTTCTGCAAAATTATACTGGGTGTCTGCAATTAGAGCGCAACTTGTTATAGAGGTCCAGTGTGGTATTAATTATCGTAAGACAGCGAAACTTGGTAGATATTCTAAGGTGTTAATGAGGAACCAATATGTGCTAAAAATTAAATATTAAAAAAGTTCCAATTTTGGCCGCCAGGTGCAATTTCGTGCCGTGAATGAAAGAAAGCACTTTAGAAAGGTTTCCATACGTAATGGACTAGGAACGGGACGTGGGCGAGAAAGATCAAACAAGTGGACATGACCTCGATTTTACACTACTGGCCATTAAAATTGCTACACCAAGAAGAAATGCAGATGATAAACGGGTATTCATTGGACAAATATATTATACTACAACTAACATGTGATTACATTTTCGCGCAATTTGGGTGTATAGATCCTGAGAAATCAGTACCCAGAACAACCAATTTTGGCCATAATAACGGCCTTGATACGCCTGGGCATTGAGTCAAACAGAGCTTGGATGGCGTGTACAGGTACAGCTGCCCATGCAGCTTCAACACCATACCACAGTTCATCAAGAGTAGTGACTGGCGTATTGTGACGAGCCAGTTGCTCGTCAAACATTGACCAGACGTTTTAAATTGGTGAGAAATCTGAAGAATGTGCTGGACAGGGCTGCAGTCGAACATTTTCAGTATCCACAAAGGCCCGTACAAGACCGTACAAGATCGTAACACATCCGAAATGTAACGTCCATTGTTCAAAGTGTCTTCAGTGCGAAAAAGAGTTGACAGAGACGTGTAACCAAAGGAACCCCATACCATCGCGCCGGGTGATACGCCAGTATGGCGATGACGAATACACGCTCCCAATGTGCGTTCACTGCGATGTCGCCAAACACGGATGCGACAATCATGATGCTGTAAAGAGAACCTGGATTCATCCAAAAAAATGACGTTTTGCCATTCGTGCACCCAGGTCCGTCGTTGAGTACACCATCGCAGGCGCTCCTGTCTGTGATGCAGCGTCAAGAGTAACCGCAGCCATGGTCTCCGAGCTGATAGTCCATGCTGCTGCAAACGTCGTCGAACTGCAGATGGTTGTTGTCTTGCAAACTCCCCCATCTGTTGACTCAGGGATCGAGACGTGGCTGCACGATCCGTCACAGCCCTGCCGATAAGATGCCTGTCATCTCGTCTGCTAGTGATACGAGGCCGTTGGGATCCAGCACGGCGTTCCGTATTATCCTCCTGAGCCCACCGATTCCATATTCGGCTGACAGTCACTGGATCTCGACCAACGCGAGCAGAGAAGTCGCGATACGATAAACCGCAATCGTGATAGGCTACAATCCGATCTTTATCAAAGTCGGAAACGTGATGGTACGCATTTCTCCTCCTTACACTAGGCATCACAACAACGTTTCATCAGGCAGCGCCGGTCAACTGCTATTTGTGTGTGAGAAATCGGTTGTAAACTTTCCTCATGTCAGCACGTTGTAGGTGTCGCCACCGGCGCCAACCTTGTTTGAATGCTCTGAAAAGGTAATCATTTGCATATCACAGCATCTTCTTCCTGACGGTTAAATTTAACGTCTTTAGCACGTCATCTTCGTGGTGTAGCAATTTTAATGGCCAGTAGTCTATTATTAACCGCTGCCCACACAGTTTGTTCAGTATGAGCACCGGAGACGTCAATGAGATGCTGTACAGTGCCACATTTGCATCTGGTAGACAAAATTGGAACTACTTTTTGCCGCGTAAATCGATTGATCAGTAACGCGCTGGCATGTCTTCCGAGTTTAAACTGATTGTATACCGTATTTTCTAAGGCGGAATTCCAGGAACAGTCTTGCATTCGCCTAAGAGAGCGTGGGAAAATTCTAAATTTTTTAGTTTATTGGCTTTCAGGAAGTGCCCATACAACCACATCAATTAAGACGATACGAAAGTGAGGACAACACAGCACCTGGTCCCCGAGCGGACAATAACTCCAACCCGGTCGAGAATCGAATCCGTGCCCCTTCAGTTAGCAATCCGCACAGCTACCAGGACGGAGGTTACTCGAACTAACAGTTATCCCAGATAAGTGGTTTCATAGTCAGGGACGACTCACTGAGTTGAACAATATCCACACCAATAATACAGCGTTATTGCAGCACTTGTTGTTTGTACTAAATCGCATACAATCCCAAACAACCTAAAGTACACCGTAGTCACATTTCTGAGGAAAATTTGCGCATATATCTAAAGGATAGGCTAACTGGAAATCGAAGTGGTGTACTTTTCGCAGTAGAAAAATTGAAATCCACCGAGATAGAAATTGAAGCTGCATAGGACATTGAGTAAGATGCAGTAACATGGATGGGTGTAAAATTATAACTGGATCCTTCTATCGACCACCAAAATCACCTCTTGATTAACCGAAGAATTTAGAGAAACACTGAGTTCGTTCGTACGTAAGTTACCCAATCATTGAGTAATCGTTAGATGAGACTTTAATCGTAGAACTACCTACGATGACAGTTACACTTTTGTTAGTGTTGGATGTGACAAGATATGCTGTGAAACATTACTCTGGAAACTATCTAGAACAGGTAGTTCAGAACCCCAGTCATAATGGAAACATATCTATTGGCAACAAACAGAACTGAGTTATTTGAGGATTTCAGCATCGAAGCAGGTATCAGTGTCAATGAGACAGATGCAGTAACAACGATTATCACAGAACAAAGGGCAACTAAAACAAGGAGACAGACCTTTTTTTCATCTATCTTCTGACTGGTTGGATGCGACCCGCCACGAATTCCTGTCCTGTGCCAATCTCTTCATCTCAGAGTACCACATGCAACCTATGCCATGTCTGCCCGCAGCTCGTGGTCTCGCGGTCGCGTTATCGCTTCCCGAGCACGGGGTCCCGGGTTCGATTACCGACGGGGCCAGGGATTTTCACCTGCCTCGGGATGACTGGGTGTTTGTGTTGTCCTCATCATTTCATTATCATTCATGCAAGTGGCGAGATTGGGCTGAGCAAAGATTGGGAATTTGTACGAGCTCTGATAACTGCGCAGTTGAGCGCCCCACAATACAAACATCATCAACAAGCTAGGTCATCACTTATTTGCTGGATATATTCCAATCTCTGTTTCCATCTACACTTTTTACCCTCAACAGCTCCTTCTACTACCATGGAAATTATTCGATTATGCCTTAACGCATGTGCAACCATCCTCTCCCTTCTTCTTGTCAGTGTTTTTCACATATTCCCTTCAAAGCCAATTCTCCGGCGAATCTCCTGATTTCTCATCTTATCAGTCCACCATTCATCTGTCGAACCATATCTCATATTCTTCGATTCTCTCCTTTTCCTATTTTCCCACAGTCCACGTTTCACTACCATGCAACTCTCTCCTCCAAACGTACATTCTCAGAAATATCCTCCTGAAATTATGGCTTATATTTGATATTAGTAGAATTCCCTTGCCCTGGAATGCCGTTCTTACCACTGGTAGTCCACTTCTGATGACCTTGCTCCGTCCACCCTGGGTTATTTTGTTGCCTATGTAACAGAATTCCTCAACTTCATCTACTTCGTGATCGCAAATCCTGAAGTTAAGTTCTCGCCTTTCTCATTTCCGGTACTTCTCGTTGACATCGTCTTTCTTATATTTTCACTCAATCCTTATTTGTACTAATCAGACTGTTCATTCCTTGCAGAATACTGTGTAATTCCTCACTTTGCCTGAGGATAGCAATGTCATCAACGAATTTTAGCCGCGCAGAGTGGCAGCGTGGTTTGAGATGCCATATCTCGGATTGCGTGGCCCCTCTCTCCGGAGGTTCGAGTCATCCCTCGGGCATTGGTGTGTGTGTGTGTGTGTGTGTGTGTTGTTCTTAGCATAAGTTATTTTACGTAGTGTGTAAGTCTAGGGAGCGATGACTTCAGCAGTTTGGTCCCTTAGGAATTCACACACATTTGAACGTTTTTTGAAAGAGTTTTATCACTGGTATTTTTTCACCTTGACTTTTAATCCCACTCTTGAACCTTCCTTTTATTTCCGTCATTGCTGCTTCGATGTACAGATTGAACAGTAATGGTGAAGGACTAGATCCCTTTGCTATACTCTTTTTAATCCGAGCACTTCGTTCTTGGTCTTCCACTCTTGCTGTTCCGTCTTGGTTTTTTGTACTGTATATTACCCGTCCTTTTCTACAGCCTATCCCTATTTTTTCTCAGGATTACGAATGTCTTGCACCATTTGGCATTGTCGAAAGCTTTTTCCAGGTCGACGAATAGTATGAATGTGTCTTGACTTTTCTTTAGTCTTCCTTCCATCATCAATCAAAACCTCATAATTGCCTCTCCGGTGGCTTAACCTTTTCGCAAAGTTAAACTAATCTTCATACAAAACACAAAAAATTTTATTTTCCATTGTTCTGTGTATCATTATTGGCACCACTTGGATGCATGAGGTGCTCAGCTGATTGTGCGATAATTCTCGCACTTGTCAGCTCTTTCAATCTTCAGAATTGTGTGGATGACATTTTTTCCGAAAGTTTTATGTTACGTCGCCAGCCTCATACATTCCACACACCATTGTGAATAGTCTTTTTGTAGCCACACCCAGCCATGATTTTAAAAATGCTGGTGGAATATTATCTATCACTTCTGCCTTACTCGGCCTTACGTCTTCCGAAGCTCTTTCAAATTCTATTACTGGATCCCCTGACTCTTTTATATCAAATCCTGCTTCTTCTTTTGTCACGTCAGCAGACAAGTATTCCTTCTCATACAGGCCTTCAATGTCCTCTTTCCTCCTATCGGCTCTCTCCTCTGCATTTAATAGTCGAATTCCTGTCGCACTCTTAATGTTACCGTACTTGCTTTTAATTTCTCCGAAGGTTGTTTTGAATTTCCTATGTGGTGAGTTAGACCTTCTGTCAATTACTTCTTTTTCGATTTCTTCAAATTTTTATTGCAGCCATTTCGCCTTAGCTTCCCTGCACTTCCTATTTATTTCACACCTAAGTTACCTGTGCTTCTGTATTCCTGAATTTCCCTGAAGTATTTTGTACTTCCTTCTTTCATTGATCGACTGAAGTATTTCTTATATTACTCAGTTTCTAGGAAGGTTCTTCTTTGTACGTATACTTTTCTTTGCAACGTCTGTCATTAACCTTTTTAGAGATGTCCATTCCTCGTCAACTGAACTGCCTACCGAGCTATTCTATTGCAGGTCTACTGCCTCAGAGAGCTTCAAGCTCATTTCTTCACCCCTTATTACTTCCGTATCCGATTTTTTTGAGCAGTGATTCTTCCTGAGTAGTCTGTTAAACTTCAACCTACTCTTCATCACTACTAAATTATAAGCTGTGTCTTTATTTGCTACTGGGTGCACTTTACGATACAGATTCTGGTCCATGATGTTATCTAACTGAAATCTTGCACATCTTCACAGCATCTTACTCTTTACCCCACCTTCTTATCTACAACGAAACCTACTCCGGTTATAGCATTTTCTGCTGTGCTGCTATTATCCTGTACTCATCTGACCAGAATTCCTAGTCTTCTTTCCATTTCACTTCACTGACCCTTACGATATCTTGATTGAGCCTCTGCATTTCTCTTTTCAGATTTTCTCGCTTCACTACCACGTACAAAGTATTGACATTTCACCCCCGGCTCGTAGAGCGTTATCCTTTCGTTGGTAATCCAGTCTTTTTCTCATGGTCACCTGCCCCTTTGCAGTCCACACCTGGAGATCCAAATGGGGGATAGTCTAGAGTCTTTTGCCAGTGGAGTGATCATTATGAGTCTTTTTTGAATTGCAGGCCACGTAGTCTAGACACTATGTGTCATTAATGCAGTGGTTAGCATTGCCTTCTGCTTCCTCAAGCCGTTGTTCATTGCTGTTTTTTCAGCCTTTAGGGGCAGTTTCCCAGCCCAAATGCAAGGGAGTGACCTGAAACTCTGTCCAGTGCTTCGCCCTCTTTGAGAAGACCGTTAGCAGAACGAGATTGACTTCTTATGCTGAAGGTTTTTATTCAAACATTAAGCAGTGGCAGCGTTCCGACGTGGGACCGAGACTAATTGAAGACGCTACCCCCTAAACCACCGGTTCAGCTATAAAGAAAGAGTTATACTTTCAATAAACTGGATAAAGGAGCAGCAGCAGTGTCATATCTCAATGAAGAACTTGAAAACTTTAGCACAGAATTGCAGAATTTGTAGGAACTGTGGCTACATGATGGAGGGACCTTCAATGTTATACAGACACTGTAAAAAAACTTCTAAAGATCAGATACTACTAAGTATTAGATGTAAAACAAAGCCTTGGCTATACGTAGAGGGATTCTGAATGAAATGCGCTTGGCTATGAATAAATGAAAATGTGACGCCTTAAATGGTTACTATAGCAGAATATAGTAGAAAGATCTTTCACAAAACCGAAAGAAATTTTAGTCGTATGTAAAATCTGTCGCTCACGTTTGAGAAGGGAACTAAAATTGAATGTAGCGAAACAAAACCAGAAATGCTTAATTCTGTTTTCAAATGCTCCTTCACAAAGCAAACGACAGGAATAGAGATTAGTGATGGTGGCATTGAAAAGCAGCCGAAACTCTGAAAATAGAGCAAAGCTCCATGGCCAGACGGAATTCCTATCAGATTCTGTATTGAATTGCTGCTGAGTTAGCGCCTCTATTAACTATAGCCCATATAAACCGTCGAACAATAACCGTACCCACTATTTGGAAGAAAACACAGGCCACACCTGCCGACATGAAGGGTACCAAATGTGATTCATAAAACTGCCGTTCGATTTCCTTCACATCCATTTGTTGTAGAATCATAGAACATATTCTGAGCAGAATGACCTTCATGCCTACCAACCATGCACTACGAAAACATAGATGTTGTGAAACTCAACCCGCACCTTTGTCGCATAACATTCTGGAAGCCATGCTTCAGAAATGGATTCCATTCAGTACTACATCAACGCTTATTACCAAAAATACGATCGTAAGAGATATCAAGCGAAATTTTTGACTGGACTGTCGGTAGGAGGACGCAGAGAGTTATCTCGGCTGGAGAGTCATCAGCAGATCTAGTAATAATTTTGGGAGTGCCCAAGGGTCGCGTGTTGAGACCGTTTGCTGTTCATGTTTTACATTAATGGCCTTGCGGACACTATAAATATTAACCTCAGCCTTTTTGCAGATTATGCAGTAATGATGTACAGTATGAAAGAAGCTGCGTAAATATTCAGATTTCGATAACATTTCACAGTGGTGCGGAGATTGGCAGCTTGATTTAAGACCAAAAATATAAAATCGTGAACTTTATAGAACGGAAAAACGTAGTATGTTTCGATTATAATGTCAATCAGTCACCGTTAGGATCGGTGAATCCAGTCACTGTCTGGGTGCAAGTCTTTGTAGGGAGATGAAGTGGAATGCTCACATAGACTCAGTCGTTGGCGAAGCAGGTGGGAGATTTCGGTTTATTGGCAAAATACTACAGAAATGCAACCAATCTACGAGGGAGGTTATTTACAAATCACTCGTACGATACATCCTAAAATATTGGTCAGTTGTGTGGGACCCGTATCTAATAGGACAAGCAGTGGATGTTCAACGTATGCGGAGAAGGGCAGAACGAATGGTCACAGGTTTGTCAGGTCCCCGGGAGGTGGTCCCAGAGATGCTAGAGAAACTGAACTCTCAGCCTCTTGGTAACAGGCGTAAATGACCCCGAAAAAGCCTCCTTACGAAGTTTCAGAAACTGGATTAAATGATGATTCAAGGAATATACTAAAATCAATTACGTATCGGACCTTTAGGTGTCTTGAGAACAAGATTAGATTAATTACAGCACACACACTGGCATTTAGAAACTCGTTCTTCTCGCGCCCCACACATGAATGGAGCGTGAAACAGCCCGAATAACCCTCTGCCGTGCGTTTCACGGTAGTCAGCAGACTGTAGATGTAGATGTCGTTCAAGTTAGTGTGCCATTAGAATAAACTGTATAATCACAGAGCAACAAAGGATCCTATCACTGACATCTCGTCTCATGTGTTTATAGGGCAGTTCGTCTGCCTGGTATTACCACGACCCTCTGCAGACATCTCACGTAATGATCAGGTTTTATGTCGCATGTGCTAAGGTGTTTTGGGAATGTGTTGCACAGATTTATACTACACTACGGGCCATTAAAATTGCTACACCACGAAGATGACGTGCTACAGACGCGAAATTTAACCGACAGGAAGAAGATGATGTGATACGCAAATGATTAGCTTTTCAGAGCATTCAGACAACGTTGGCGCCGGTGGCGACACCTACAACGTGCTGACATGAGGAAAGTTTACAATCGATTTCTCATACACAAACAACAGTTGACCGACGTTGCCTCGTGAAGCGTCGTTGTGATGCCTCGTGTAAGGAGGAGAAATGCGTACCATCACGTTTCCGACTTTGATAAAGATCGGATTGTAGCCTATAGCTATTGCGGTTTATCGTATGGCGACATTGGTGCTCGCGTTGGTCAAGATCTAATGACTGTTAGCAGAATATGGAATCGTTGGGCTCAGGAGGGTAATACGGAACGCCGTGCTGGATCCCAACGGCCTCATATCACTAGCAGACGAAATGACAGGCATCTTATCGGCATGGCTGTGACGGATCGTGGAGCCACGTCTCGATCCCTTAGTCAACAGGTGGGGACGTTTGCAAGACAACAATCATCTGCAGTTCGACGACGTTTGCAGCAGCATGGACTATCACCTCGGATACCGTGGCTGCGGTTACTCTTGACGCTGCATCTCAGACAGGAGCACCTGCGATGGTGTACTCAACGACGAACCTGGCTGCACGAATGGGAAAACATCATTTTTCGGATGAATCCAGGTTCTGTTTACAGAATCATGATGGTCGCATCCGTGCTTGGCGACATCGCGGTGTACGGACATTTGAAGCGTGTATTCGTCATCGCCATACTGGCGTATCACCCGGCGTGATGGCATGGGGAGTCATTGGTTACACGTCTCGGTCACCTCTTGTTCGCTCAGTCCGGAACCGCGCGACTGCTACGGTCGCAGGTTCGAATCCTCCCTCGGGCATGGATGTGTGTGATGTTCTTAGGTTAGATAGGTTTAAGTAGTTCTAAGTTCTAGGGGACTGATGACCACAGATGTTAAGTCCCATAGTGCTCAGAGGCAATCAATCACCTCTTGTTCGCATTGACGGCACTTTGAAAAGTGGACGTTACATTTCAGATGTGTTACGACCCGTGGCTCTACCCTTCATTCGATTCCTTCGAAACTCTGCATTTCAGCAGTATAATGCACGACCGCATGTTGCAGGTCCTGTATGGGCCTTTCTGGATACAGAAAATATTCGACTACTGCCCTGACCAGCACATTCTCCAGATCTGTCACCAACTGAAAACATCTGGTCAATGATGGCCGAGCAACTGGCTCGTCACAATACGCCAGTCACTACTCTTGACGAACTGTGGTATCGTGTTGAAGCTACATGGGCAGCTGTACCTGTACACGCCATCCAAGCTCTGCTTGACTCAATGCCCGGGCGTATCAAGGCCTTTATTACGACCAGAGGTGTTTGTTCTGGGTACTGGTTTCTGAGGATCTATGCACCCCAATTGCGTGAAAAAGTAATCACATGTCAGTTCTAGTATAATATATTTGTTCAATGAATACTCGTTTATCATCTGCATTTCTTCTTGGTGTGGCAATTTTAATGTGTATGTGTACGAGGTGTGGCTAGAAAAAAACCGGACTAGTACTGGTGAAACAATAAAACGAATGCAATAAGGCTGAAAGTCGCGTGGCCTGTCACGTGACTCGCTCCGCCTACTGCTCGAGTTTCATCTGCCTCCTGCACTCAGTCTGCCCGTGGCGTCTGTCTTAAGTAGTTGACGTTTTGTCTGTGCGTCGGAAAATGTTGAGTGTACAGAAAGAACAGCGTGTTAATATCAAATTTTGTTTCAAACTAGGAAAATCTGCAAGTGAAACGTTTGTAATGTTACAACAAGTGTACGGCGATGATTGTTTATCGCGAACACAAGTGTTTGAGTGGTTTAAACGATTTAAAGATGGCCGCGAAGACACCAGTGATGACACTCGCACTGGCAGACAATTGTCAGCAAAAACTGATGCAAACATTGAAAAAATCGGTAAACTTGTTCGACAAGATCGCCGTTTAACAATCAGAGCAGTGTCTGAGTTAACAGGAGTTGACAAAGAAAGTGTCTAACAAGTTTACCGATTTTTTCAATGTTTGCATCAGTTTTTGCTGACAATGGTCTGCCAGTGCGAGTGTCATCACTGGTGTCTTCGCGGCCATCTTTAAATCGTTTAAACCACTCAAACACTTGTGTTCGCGATAAACAATCATCGCCGTACACTTGTTGTAACATTACAAACGTTTCACTTGCAGATTTTCCTAGTTTGAAACAAAATTTGATGTTAACACGCTGTTCTTTCTGTACACTCAACATTTTCCGACGCACAGATAAAACGTCAACTACTTAAGACAGACGCCACGGGCAGACTGAGTGCAGGAGGCAGATGAAACTCGAGCAGTAGGCGGAGCGAGACTCACGTGACAGGCCACCCGACTTTCAGCCTTATTGCATTCGTTTTATTGTTTCACCAGTACTAGTCCGGTTTTTTTCTAGCCACACCTCGTATGTGTATATCTATTCACATAAATAACATTTCATTCTCGTGCCGCATAACATAACAGGAGGATATAGCGTTCCCAGCCTCTCTCACTTCTAACACTGCCACTCCTGTCGAGCTCTCGTGTATGGCTAATTCCCAAGAAAACAGTGTCTAGATAATCACTCATTCGAGTTATTACTGAATGTTGTTCGTCAGTATAGGAGCTTACCGATCAGAATTGTCAGAGGAGAAAGACAAGATCCATAGAACAGTGTAGCTGCGTTTCGTCACGGGTTTGTCTCATAATCGCTCGTAACAAGAGAGACGTTCTGCGTCACGGAGAGATTTACTCATAAATATCCGATAGCTTACATTCAAAGCAGAGCTGAGCAACATATTGCTTCCTCTCCGTACGTCTCACGAAATAGCCACAGAAATCCGAGAAATTAGAACTCATACGAAAGGATTTAAGTATATATTTTTCCAGTGCGCAGTTCGAAAGTTCAACGCAGAAAGTTAGTGTGTAGGCGTTTCGATGATCCCTCTGTCAGCTACTTAAATGTGCGTTGCAAGGTAGTCATGTAGCTGTAGATGTACAAGTCTGTTTACGGGCAGTGTCTCACAGATCCGAATATGCTCGTAGTTTCTGCATTGCAGCTCGACAAATACTGTAGCAAGTGTATTGTTTCAAGTTATGGGAAGCTACGGTGAATGTCATGTAAAGTCATCTTCCACGTTTAAGCGGAGATGTTCTTAAAACTGGTAAAAATATTGAAATACTTCTGCCATCAGATTGTTAGAAATATTGTATCTCCAATTTTCAATGTTTAATTCAACCAACGCGCAGTGACATGGCCCCTTTTCTACACGACTCTGTCCTTCTTGGCGAGATTTTCTTATTTCCTGACCTCAGGGAAGACATTTGTAGAGTATAAAAGGCTGTGAGCCGATTTACGATGTCCTCAGTTACGATTTATTAAAGTAAAGCACACATGGTGAAACAAAAACACCGAAAGAAAGCTTTAAAAACCTCATTTAGAAGAGAAGCTGTTAAAATTTCTTTTTATGACGTTTGTCCAATGTTCAGTTATGGTAACAATGGAAGTATCAGGACTCTTATGAGACTATAATTTGATGCACGCTACTTCACTGCATACTTAATGGACAAAATGGATGATGCGCGTAATCGGTAGTTCTGAAATGTCAGTGAAAGATATTGCCGAAACGGCATACCAGAGGGATCACGCTAAAAGAAAAGCGCTACATGAAGACCAAAGAAAGGTTTAATGCACTGATAGTTATGACCAACATTAAGGTACTTGTTTCCGGTATAAGCGCTAGTAAAATTTTGTTTCTGCATTTCTCACATCTTTTCCTTTTCAGTACGTATGAATCATTGCGTATAGAACGGAGAAATTTGCTGCAGACAGTCTAAATATTATCACACAGCTTCCTGTAGTACAAAATTTTTCAAAGTGCGTTACTGTAAAATTTATTTCAAAAAATGGTTCAAATGCTCTGAGCACTATGGAACTTAGCATCAGAGGTCATCAGTCCTCTAGAACGTAGAACTACTTAAACTAACCTAAGGGCATCACGCACAGGCATGCCCGAGGCAGGATTCGAACCTGCGATCGTAGCGGTCTCGCGGTTCCAGACTGAAGCGCCTAGAACCGTTCGGTCACAACGGCCGGCAAAATTTATTTCAGTTTTTGTGAAATAAAAATTGCTATGTATCATATCCATAAATCTAAAATATAAAGTATGTTACGAGAGTTCTAAGACTGATATTGAATATCAGGTGTAGAGATTTGTTTATCTAATTACTAAGAACAACGTATCGCATTTTGAAAGTGGTAATTGACAACTACGAATAACCTATCACATTTTGAAAGTGATAAGTGAAGTAATTAGTGAAAAAATGTTCCTCGTGTGATAGGATGTGTTCTAGAAGTATCCAACAATATCCTGGTCAAATTATTTGACAAAGAAATTGAAACAATCCAGATTACAGCCAATAACATACAACATGTGCAGAATTTGGTCCAGTTATCACGCTTGGTCTAGGGGTACCGTCTTTGATTCATAATCAAAACGTCTTCGGTCCCGGGTTCGATCCCCGCCACTGCCTAAAATGTGATAAATAGTCAGTATTGCCGGCCGAAGACTTCCGGCATAAGAAGTCAGCCTCATTCTGACAACGGCCTTGTCAAAGAGGACGGAGGAGCGGATAGAGGTTCAGGGCACTCTCTTGTCCTAGGGGTGGGAAATTGCCCCTAAAGGCGGAAGAATCAGCAATGATCAACGACATGAGGATGCAGAAAACAATGGAAACCACTGCATTAAAGACACGTAACGTGTATCCACAGGACACATGGCCTGTAATTGAAGAAGTGTCATGATGATCTCTCCATTGGCAAAAGATTCCGGAATAGTCCCCCATTCGGATCTCCGGGAGCGGACTGCCAAGGGGGAGGTTACCATGAGAAAAAGATTGAATAATCAACGAAAGGATAACGTTCTACGAGTCGGGACGTGGAATGTCGGAAGCTTGAACGTGGTAGGGAAACAAGAAAATCTGAAAAGGGAAATGCAAAGGCTCAATCTAGATATAGTAGGGGTCAGTGAAGTGAAGTGGAAGAAAGACAAGGATTTCTGGTCAGATGAGTATCGGGTAATATCAACAGCAGCAGAAAATGGTATAACAGGTGTAGGATTCGTTATGAATAGGAAGGTAGGGCAGAGGGTGTGTTACTGTGAACAGTTCAGTGACCGGGTTGTTCTAATCAGAATCGACAGCAGACCAACACCGACAACGATAGTTCAGGTATACGTGCCGACGTCGCAAGTTAGGTTAGGTTAGGTTAGGTTAGGTTAGGTTAGGTTGAAGATGAACAGATAGAGAAAGTGTATGAGGATATTGAAAGGGTAATGCAGTATGTAAAGGGGGACGAAAATCTAATAGTCATGGGCGGATGGAATGCAGTTGTTGGGGAAGAAGTAGAAGAAAAGGTTACAGGAGGATATGGGCTTGGGACAAGGAATGAAAGAGGAGAAAGTCTAATTGAGTTCTGTAACCAGTTTCAGCTGGTAATAGCGAATACCCTGTTCAAGAATCACAAGAGGAGGAGGTATACTTGGAAAAGGCCGGGAGATACGGGAAGATTTCAATTAGATTACACCATGGTCAGACAGAGATTCCGAAATCAGATATTGCATTGTAAGGCGTACCCAGGAGCAGATATAGACTCAGATCACAATATAGTAGTGATGAAGAGTAGGCTGAAGTTCAAGACATTAGTCAGGAAGAATCAATACGCAAAGAAGTGGGATACGGAAGTACTAAGGAATGACGAGATACGTTTGAAGTTCTCTAACGCTATAGATACAGCAATAAGGAATAGCGCAGTAGCCAGTACAGTTGAAGAGGAATGGACATTTCTAAAAAGAGCCATCACAGAAGTTGGGAAGGAAAACATAGGTACAAAGAAGGTAGCTGCAAAGAAACCATGTGTAACAGAAGAAATACTTCAGTTGATTGATGAAAGGAGGAAGTACAAACATGTTCCGGGAAAATCAGGAATACAGAAATAAAAGTCGCTGAGGAATGAAATAAATAGGAAGTGCAGGGAAGCTAAGACGAAATGGCTGCAGGAAAAAGGTGAAGGCATCGAAAAAGATATGATTGTCGGAAGGACCGACTCAGCATACAGGAAAGTCAAAACAACCTTTGGTGACATTAAAAGCAACGGTGGTAACATTAAGAGTACAACGGGAATTCCACTGTTAAATGTAGAGGAGAGAGAGGATAGGTGGAAAGAGTACATTGAAAGCCTCTATGAGGGTGAAGATTTGTCTGATGTGATAGAAGAAGAAACAGGAGTCGATTTAGAAGAGATAGGGGATCCAGTATTAGAATCGGAATTTAAAAGAGCTTTGCAGGACTTACGGTCAAATAAGGCAGAAGGGATAGATAACATTCCATCAGAATTTCTAAAATCATTGGGGGAAGTGGCAACAAAACGACTATTCACGTTGGTGTGTAGAATATATGAGTCTGGCGACATACCATCTGACTTTCGGAAAAGCATCATCCACACAATTCCGAAGATGGCAAGAGCTGACAAGTGCGAGAATTATCGCACAATCAGCTTAACAGCTCATGCATCGAAGCTGCTTACAAGAATAATATACAGAAGAATGGAAAAGAAAATTGAGAATGAGCAAGGTGACGAACAGTTTGGCTTTAGGAAAAGTAAAGGGACGAGAGAGGCAATTCTGACGTTACGGCTAATAATGGAAGCAAGGCTAAAGAAAAATCAAGACACGTTCCTAGGATTTGTCGACCTGGAAAAAGCGTTCGACAATATAAAATGGTGCAAGCTGTTCGAGATTCTGAAAAAAGTAGGGTAAGCTATAGGGAGAGACGGGTCACATACAATATGTACAACAACCAAGAGGGAATAATAAGAGTGGACGATCAAGAACGAAGTGCTCGTATTAAGAAGGGTGTAAGAGAAGGCTGCAGCCTTTGGCCCCTACTCTTAAATTTGTACATCGAGGAAGCAATGATGGAAATAAAAGAAAGGTTCAGGAGTGGAATTAAAATAAAAGGTGAAAGGATATCAATGATACGATTCGCTGATGACATTGCTATCCTGAGTGAAAGTGAAGAAGAATTAAATGATCTGCTGAACGGAATGAACAGTCTAATGAGCACACAGTATGGTTTGAGACTAAATCGAGGAAAGACGAAGGTAATGAGAAGTAGTAGAAATGAGAACAGCGAGAAACTTAACATCAGGATTGATGGTCACGAAGTCAATTAAGTTAAGGAATTCTGCTACCTAGTCAGTAAAATAACCAATGACAGACGGAGCAAGGAGGACATGAAAAGCAGACTCGCTATGGCAAAAAAGGCATTTCTGGCCAAGAGAAGTCTACTAATATCAAATACCGGCCTTAATTTGAGGAAGAAATTTCTGAGGACGTACGTCTGGAGTACAGCATTGTATGGTAGTGAAACATGGACTGTGGGAAAACCGGAACAGAAGGGAATCGAAGCATTTGAGATGTGGTGCTATAGACGAATGTTGAAAATTAGGTGGACTGATAAGGTAAGGAATGAGGAGGTTCTACGCAGAATCGGAGAGGAAAGGAATATGTGGAAAGCACTGATAAGGAGAAGGGACAGGATGATAGGACATCTGCTAAGACATGGGGGAATGACTTCCATGGTACTAGAGGGAGCTGTAGAGGGCAAAAACTGTAGAGGAAGACGGAGATTGGAATACGTCAAGCAAATAATTGTGGACGTAGGTTGCAAGTGCTACTCTGAGATGAGGAGGTTAGCACAGGAAAGGAATTCGTGGCGGGCCACATCAAACCAGTTAGTAGACTGAGGACAAAAAAAAGAAAAAAAACAGCAAAAGATGCATTAGCTTATATTTATCCGTGCATACGTCCCCTACCCCCCTTTTTCTCTGTAGTGTGACGTACACAGTGATTTTTCCACTGAGTTTATAAAAGTTATTCCAGTAGGATCCAGCCGTCGATGTTTGCAAATACTTTATTGAGAAGAGTGTACTACACACGAGACGATTTGCAATCACTTTGTAACGTACAGTGGCCAAAGGTGACTTCCGGTTTCGCTTTCCTGGTAGCTAAGACCCTGAAAGTAAGTAAACAGTTGTCTCATCTCTGCGGCTCTCGGGTAGAGGAGAGTGACCCTTCCAGAGCAAAGCCGGAAAGAAGCTTGGAGTGAAGTGGCAGGAGCGGCGGCTTTGGGCAGGAGGCAAGAGTGCTGGGGTGGGAGCTAGCTAGTCGGCGCGCGCGCGCACCCCACACGGCACCAGAACTGCCAAGTGCGCAAAGTGGATTCCCGCGGCGCAGATTTTCGCCGCTGCAAACGGATTGCTTTGGGGACGCATTAGCCCGCCGCTCGGCGCGCCGCTTGTTTATTTACGTGGGAGCCGTGGCGCTGCCTGCCTCTGGCCCGTGGCAGAGTGTTTAACTTGGGCACTTCCAGCCGCTGCCCCGCCAGGTGTCTCGCCAGGCAGAGGTGGGCAACTAAGGCAAGGCTAGGAGGCTCATGGCAGCTGACAGGAGACTTCGTGTTGTAGTCACTTCTAACTAATTCATGATCTTTTCCACTATTTACGAAGCAGAATACTATTTCCGCATCGTCATCTGATAAATCATTTCTCTGTAAGTAGATGTTCCACACCTACACTTTGTGTATTATCTGTTCACATTTCTTTTCTTCCAAATTTCCTTCCAGTTCGCAGCCCTATTGTCAAAGGCTCATCCTCATAGTCAGCCAAGTTGTCGAGCTAGAACCTGGCATCATCATTGCTCTTATTGTTAAACAGTCTTGAAAGCCATCTCTAACCGGAAAGATAAACAAACCAACAACGTGGAATCGTTTGTATGCTGATGGTGCAGCTTTTACACGCCGTCCGAACAGGCCTCGAAATTTTGTAAAATTAAGAAACCGGAAAACAGTTGCTAAATCCACAATCTTTTATTGCGTACACGACCTGTTTCGGAACACCTAAAGTTCCATCATCCGGTGAAATCAAATGTCTTGCGGCTAGAGCCTCCCATCGGGCAGAGCGGTTGCCTGTGCAATTCTTTTCAGTTGACGCCACTCCGGCGACTTGCTTATCGATGGGAAACATATGATGATGAAGAGAACACAACACAAAGTCCCTGATCGGAGAAAATCTCCTGCCCAGCCGGGAATCAAACAGGGCCCCTTGCATGGAATTCAGCCGAGCGGACCACTCAGCTATCGAGGTGTATATCGTACACTATAAACTTTAATATTATATTGCATGACAATGGGGGGGGGGGGGGGGGATCCTCAAGTCCGAAATGTCAGATAAAGAACTATGCACCTAAAATTTCTAAAATCAACTCGAATAATTTAAAAGAGAGAACAGGAAGTTACTTACAAATAAAATGACTTAACCATATGAGGCCGTCCTTTCTGTAATGCTGTTACGGAACCAACGTTTCATGTTATCAAAAGGATAAAAGAGACCAAGAAAAATCCGAAGAAAACGGACATCACGACGAGACAATAAGTGTCTCAGAACCTTCAAACACGTAAAATGCAATAATAAGAGGGGGAAGGGGGGGCAGGAGAAGGGGGTCAGGTCGGAGAGAAATCACATGCTGTGTAGAATTACTTTCATAAAATACGTAAAAGCCTTTCCACCGTGCTGTACGACCGGGAACACAAACCGGAGAACTATGTAACAGTAAATACTAGCCGTGGGATACTGAGGCTGCATACGATGCACAATGCAAGCGTGGAATAAACAGACATGTGATTGGTGAACTGTCTAAACTGGAAAAGCAGGAAGTAACAGCAGAAAGTGGACTGAATCAACACAACTGCAAAGGAGAAGACGGCCTGTACATAAAAAAAAGAAAATCTTTGTTACGTGCACACCTTAACCTCCATGAGTAATGTCATAATTCAAGATTTTTTTTTTTTTACGATACAGGTCATTGTGTTCATTAATTGTGCAAGCTTTCCATTAAAAATTGTCTGCAAGTGAGAAAGCTGAATATATTGATTTCAGAAACTTTCTCCTCATATAACGTGTACTTTAGATACCGCATTCAGGTGCTGAACAAAACTGACTGCTGGTTGGTTCTATGCTTCGCATGTGAACAGTGTCTTGAAACAAAATTACAAACTTTATGAAATGAAAAACTTGAAATGAAGGAAATGTATTCTCTATGGAAACTATATAAGTGAAACTCAGCACTGAAGTACATAAAGAACCCTGCGTGATATGAAGTGTAGTGTTAGATTTGGAATGTCTACAAAAATAAATCACTGATGAACTTTGAAGAAGCTGTGCTCGAAAGAAAATAACTGTTTAAAATTACGAACACTTTTCAGTGAAAATCAGTCTGCTTGCTAGCACAACACCTGACAATCTCGGCTACACACTGCTTGCGCAAGAATGCTGTTTTTACAAGAACGCAAGGTGAGATCTTCCCTGAAATAAAAGTGACTTACCTATTGCTCAGCATGTTGTTTTATGTCTGATATACTGACTTTCTTGAAAGTAAATACAAATCAGGAGATCAGTAAATAAAGGTAAATGATCTACCCTAAATTTAATCAAAATATCCACGGGTGTACTGCCGGTCTACAGTGTCCAACGGGCACAATATTTCGACGATCATACATGTCGCCATCATCAGGTGAACTGACGGATTGAGCTCCTGTGAACGTGCCGGCACGGAGATCCGTACACTATGGCTGCTCAGGGGGAACTGGGTTCGGTCGCGGCGGCGGCCGATTTAAATACCCCCCGCCCGCGGCGCGCTCACTCCGCCGTCCGCGCCCCGCGCCACGGTCGCGCGGTGGAACAGATTGCGACGGCGTCTGAGATGACGTCGGTGTGATGGCTCTGTCCGCCGTGGTCGTCACAACTATACATTTGCTCGATTTACTCTTGATTAACCCAATCGCTGGTTCCCAAGCCTTGCTAAGATTATAGCCACAGTCACGGATTATGAGGTCGTCATTGGTGCGAATTTCGATGGCCTCTCTAACAACGCTGTCGCAGTATCTTGACGTCTGTACCAGAATCCTCGTGAGTTCATACTCCATAGCGTGATTTTCCGACAAACAATGTTCAGCGACCGCCAACTTGCTCGGATACATCAGTCGAGTGTGCCTCTGGTGTTCACGGCATCGATCCTCGACGGTACGCATCGTCTGACCAATATACGACTTGCCACATTGACACGGAATCTGGTACACGCCGGCCTTCCTCAAACCGAGGTCATCTTTGGCGCTCCCCACCAGTGCACGAGTTTTATTCGGAGGACAAAACACAGTTCCGACCCGGTGTTTCTTCAAAATGCGGGCGATTTTCCCCGAGAGTGCGCCTGTATATGGGATAAACGCAGTGCCTACCTCCTCCCTCGTGATTTCATCCATCCGTGACTGTGGCTATAATCTTAGCAAGGCTTGGGAACCAGCGATTTGGTTAATCAAGAGTAAATCGAGCAAATGTATAGTTGTGACGACCACGGCGGACAGAGCCATCACACTGACGTCATCTCAGACGCCGTCGCAATCTGTTCCACCGCGCGACCGTGGCGCGGGGCGCGGACGGCGGAGTGAGCGCGCCGCGGGCGGAGGGTATTTAAATCGGCCGCCGCCGCGACCGAACCCAGTTCCCCCTGAGCAGCCATAGTGTACGGATCTCCGTGCCGGCACATTCACAGGAGCTCAGTCCGTCAGTTCACCTGATGATGGCGACATGTATGATCGCCGAAATATTGTGCCCGTTGGACACTGTAGACCGGCAGTACACCCGTGGATATTTTGATTATCAAATACGCCGGGAGAAACTCAAGAATCATACCCTAAATTTGTTTGTTTCTCGGAGACAATCTGTTGCTGCGTGTGGCTTAAGGTGCACAAGAGACAAACATTAAAGGTTTAATATGAATCTAAGAGGTGGTTTCTACTTTCAAAATATCGTTCCTAAGAAATCAAACTCTGTTTCCTGACAAAAAAAAAAAAAAAAAAAAAAAAAAAAAAAAAAAAAAACAGAGGAGACTCTAACAATTACAAAATTCTCTTATTATAGAGAAACTACGAACATACCTTTAAAATTTCTCCAAAACCTTCTCCATCAGTATAAGGAACAAGAAAGTATTATAAATGCGTGGCATCTCCATAATATTCTAGATAGCTTCTCCCAGATTCGCAGGAAACAGATCTCATTGTTTGAAAAACGCAGTTGCACGCTTCTATGTCTCAAATAGGAATGTCCCAGCGCTTCGTAACTGACTAACTAACAAGTCAAGCACAGATAAAACTAAACACAAGACCTTATTCACTACTCATGCAGTGCGCTCATTCATTTTTGTCCCAGTACAGTAAAGGTGAATTACTTACAATGGCAGAAAATACATGAGAACCTTACAGTTGTATCGAGAGGATGGGAATAAAGACTCCTTAAGATTTCAGTTTCTTTCAGAACATCGAACATCCGGCCTTACTCTGATGCAGCTATTGCTGATTGCGAATCAAATGTTTTATCACAGCTGACCTGGAACTGGCCAGGTATGTATGTTCTTTAACGCTCGTATAAAAGCTCCTGCCTGTCTCGGTCTCATTTATCGTTTTGGCACGGAATCATTGGTTCCAGACAACACTGGGATGGGGATGGTTAAGTTATTTTGTTTGTAAGCACTCATTACCTTTGTCTTGTTTTCGAGAAGCTCACAATTGTGGCACAGAACGGTCCCAAGTACGGATGGAAAGCGAGCCTCTTGTCTGTTTCTTCCTCTTCGGGATTCCCAGCATCTTGTCCCTTCTTGAATGCCCTACTTATCTACGCTTTACTATGCCCATTTGAGCGGAATACTCCTTTCATGTGTTGCAGATCGTCCGGGAAGCTTTCTTTATCGCAAATCATGTGCACTTTATTTCCAGCGTGGTCACAACTCTCTGCTGTTACGCTGAACGGTGGCAGCTCGTTGCGTGCAGGTACAGGTCTGCGTGTGTCTTCTTCTTATATATCTTCTTCCCTATTACGATGTCCAGCAAAGGGAGACAACCGTTGTCCTCTATTTCCATAGTGAAAGCAATGTTATGATGGATGTTCTTAAGGTGTTCCATAAACTTGTCCAGTACCTGTCCGTCACTCTCCCATCCCACAAAAGCATTATCGACATAGGGGAAGGAGTACTTAGGTTACTAGTGAGCGATTTGAAGAGCCACTTCCTCAATGTGTCTTATTTAGACGTTTGCGATCCCTGGAGCCAGTGGGGATCCCATGGCCCCTCTATCCATATGTTCATAAAACTCTCAGTTGCAGTTGAAGCAGGAGGTCGTCATGGCAAGTTCAAAGGGTTTAACTATTTCAGGCTCACAATGTTGAGACAGGAAGTCCAAGGAGTCTGTACTATTATACACTGAAGCGCCAAAGAATCTGGTATATACATGCGTATGCAAATACAGAGATATGTAAACAGACAAAATACCGCGTTGCGGTCGGCTACACCTATAGAACACAAGTGTCTCACGCAGTTGTTAGATCGGTTATTGCTGCTACAGTATTTATTTATTTATTTATTTATTTAACCCGATCAGATTAGGGCTATCAGGCCCTGTCTTACATCGGACCAGTGTTCCACACATGCAGTATTTCACACATCAGAGTTACCTCATGACAATAGTTTAAATGAGAAAATTAGATTACTCTAGTGACAATATGAATAAAGAGTAGTGACTAAGACCTAATAAAGTAAATGCGGCAGTATTTTTACAACAGGTGCTATACATACAGATTATGATAAAAGCAATAATAATAACAGTAAAAAAAGTCAAATAATAATGATAAACATGACTAAGATCTAATAAAGTAAATGCTGGCAGTATTTTACAACAGTTGCTATACATACAGATCATGACAAAAGCAATAATAATAATAAGTAAAAAAATCAAATAATAATGATAAACATGATAAAAATTGGCAATGGTAATGAAGATTTGTGCAGATGTACATTAATATCTTGGTGTGGAAAGTAGATGTTTACTAGTGTAGCGAGTTTTGGGGAAGGGAGATTTAAGGAGGGGGAAAGAGGGAAGTAATGAGGTGAAGCGCATTCATATACAGAGGAAGGCATTACTCTTGCTTAAGTAGATACGTCATTAACTGTTTTTTGAAGCCGGACATGTTTTTAAGTTCTCTAACATAACGAGGGAGGTTATTCCATAGTCGGGTTCCTGCTACTGTAAAGGACTTGGAGAAGGTGACTGAGCGATGCAGTGGAACAGAGAGGATTTTATTATAATGGGAACGTGTGTTTCTGTCATGTTGTTCCGACATGAGCGTTAGGGACGAGGAGAGATATGAGGGACAGTGTACATTTATAAGGCAGTAGATGACACAGAGTGTATGGAAATCTCTGCGTTTGTCTGCACGCAGCCAGGACAATTTTGCATATGCTGGTGAAATGTGATCAAAACGTCGAACGTCACAGGTATATCGGACGCAGGCATTCATGACCAGTTCTAGACGTCGCGAATTTTCCTGAGAGAGGCCTTGTAGGATAATATCACTGTAGTCAATGATTGGGAGTATAAGCGTTTGCACTAATTTCTTTTTCAGATCGAAAGGGAAGAGTTTTTTATATTTTTGTAGGACATGAAGGGATGCTGATGCTTTTTTGCACACTGCAGTTACATGCTCTGTCCAATTTAGATTTTCATCTATTATAACTCCCAAACTCTTTGCTGAGGGAGAGAAGTTAATATTTGTTCCATTTAGGATAAGAGATGGTACGGATTCCCGATGTTTTGGGCTAATGAGCTTAGAGTGACCAACAAGTACCGCTTGGATTTTAGATGGGTTTAGTTTTAGACCTATGTCCTGTGCCCATTTTGACAGTGCATCGAGGTCAGTATTGAAATTTTCAATAGCTTTCTTGAGATTGCTTGGTTTCGCACTTAGATACAACTGAAGGTCATCAGCATACATATGATATTTGCAATAGGTCAGAACCGATGACACATCATTGACATACAGAGAGAAGAGTATAGGACCTAATACTGAGCCTTGGGGAACGCCTGACACTACCTGCCGCCATTGTGATTTTATATTCCCAGACAGGACGCGTTGCTGACGAGACGTCATGTATGAGCGAAACCATTGCACTGCACTTGGTGAGAAATTTAGACCGCTAAGTTTGGCTAGTAAGATGTCGAATTCGACAGTATCAAATGCTTTGCTGAAATCTAAGAAGCAAATTATAGTTGCTTCTTGTCTGTCCACGGCAAGTTTCAGGTCATCTGTCACCTTTATCAGTGCGGATGTTGTGCTTCGATGTTTACGGAAACCAGATTGGTATTCGTCTAGTAGGTTGTTAGTAGTTAGGTAGCTGGTGAGCTGGTCATGAACTATATATTCTAAGGCCTTTGATAGTGCAGGAAGAAGGCAGATGAGGCGGTAGTCAGAGGGTGCTGTGGCGATGTCCTTTTTAGGCAGTGGCTTAATTTGTCTCAGTTTCCAGGCCTCAGGGAAAACACTTGTGATTAATGAATCGTTGAAAATGTCTGTTATAGAGGGCAGTAGTTGGTCAATAATAAGTTTTACCATCTGGATGGTGATGCCATCATGTCCAGTAGATGCTGATCTAATCCGCATTATAGCTTTCTTGACAGTATTGCAAGTGACGTGCTGTAGATAGAATTTTTCTTTGCTACAGTCATTCATCCCCATGAAGTAATCAATGATTCTCTGTTTTTCTTTTTTTTTTTTTTTTTTTTTTTTTTTTTTTTTTTTTTTTTTTTTTTTTTTTTGCGGTTCAATTGTAGTTGTAGGTAATGTGAAGAAACTGTTTGGTTCTTCAGCTGGGACCATGGGATTTTCTGCAACTTTTATTTTGCCTAAACCGAGACTGCGGAGATTTTTCCACAGGATAGCTGGTCTACATCTATTGTCAGCTGACGTACGGGTATGCCTGAGCTTAGCGTTTCTCACCGCTTGACTGACTTTGTTTCGTTTCTGCTTGTAAACAGTATGATTTTCAGGTGTAGGGTGTATCTTGTATGCTCGATGTGCAGCGTCTCTGAGATTCATGAGCTCTTTTAGTTCTTCAGTCAGCCAAGGTGCAGGTTGCCTTTTTACTTTTCTGGTCTTTATTGGAGCATATTTGTCATATAGTTGAGTAATTTTGCTAGTGAAATCCTGGAGTTTGTCGTTTATGTACGTGAGGGGAGTAGAGGTCATCGCCCAAACTATTTCTTGTGCCTCACTTTCGAGTTCAGGAAAATTTATGCGTTTGAGGTCTCGGTATGTAGACCGTTTTTGTTTCTTTCTAGGACATTCTAGTGAATACGTCATGAAAATGATGTCATGGTCAGACATGTCAGGCGCAGATATTTGAGAGGTGCGGATTATTCTGTTTGGAGATTTCGTTGCGAATATATCTATGAAAGTGTGGCTGGTAGTCGTGTGATGAGTAGGTGCCAGCTGAAGTAGCGTCATATTTGAGGAAGAAAGCAATCTCTTGAATTTCCCAGTGGAAGGACTATTGCGCAGAAAATTAATGGTAGTGTCACCTGCTATAATTACATGTTCATATGACGATACGAGACTAGAGAGGGCAGTTTCGAAGCAGGCGAACCCGCCTACTTTAGGAGGTTTGTAAAGGACACATATTAAGCACTTTCTGTTAAGGGATTTGATCTCAATGAACATATATTCCTCTTGTTTATCTACATTTTTGTCGGATGTGTGTAGTACTGTAGGTGACAAATCAGAGCGTATGTACGCCCATACTACCGCCCCCTCGTCTGTTGCATCTGTCGTGCCTGAGAAAGCTATAGCCATCTAGGTTTACGGAAGTTGTAGGAATACTTGATTCGAGCCAAGTCTCTGAGAAAAGTATTACGTGTATATCAGCAGTTTGAAATATATATTTGAACTCGTCGAAGTGAGCTGGCAGAGACTGGACATTTGCATGTGCAATATGCAGCTTGGTGCGTTCGGGTGTTGATTGCCCGAGGAGGTTGCGGACCGATGTTTGCGGGTCGTGGTTAGCGGTGACAAGAGGGTCTGGCATGAGGAATGCGGAAAGCGTGTGAAGGGGGAGGGGGGTGAGGGAGTGTCCTCCCAGTTTTGTGCAGTGAAAGCGGCCGGGAGGGGGAGGGGGTGGGTCCCCAGGGAGGCAACGGGATCTGCGGCCAATGTCAGCGAGGTCTGCAACGGTTCTGGAAGTTGCCGTGGGCTGGCAGGGGAAGGAATTTCGCTAAACACAACGGGAGTAATCTGCACGTTACGACAGAGTGTGATATTAATTGCACTTATGAGGATAACAACCAAAGTATGATGGTGGGTTGCCAATTAAGGATGGAAATGAGACCACCTCATGTAGTAATTAACAAAACTACATGAGAAAAATAATTAAAGATGAAAACAGTTATGTAGAGAAACGAAAAGTAGATAATATAATAGGAGGTCATCAAGATTTAAGTTAGTTTAAGAGATTTGTTATAGTCGGCGCTCGAGCGATGGGAAACGGCATCTGCGAGGTAGCGATAAAGTGGGGATTTTCCCGTGCGACTATTTCACGAGTGTGCCATGAATATCAGGAATCCGGCAAACATCAAATCTCCGACATTATTGCTGCCGGAAAAATGACGACTGAAGAGGATCGTTCAGCGTGGCGGAAGTGTACCTCTTCGCTAAATTGCTGCAGATTTCAGTGCCGGTACGTTAACGAGTGTCAGCGTGCGAACCATTCGAAGAAACATCATCGATATGGACTTTCGGTGCCGAAGGCCCACTCGTGTACCCTTGATGACCGCAGGACACAAAGTTTTACGCCTCGCTTGGGCCAGTCAGTACCGACATTGGACTGTTGATGACTGGAAAAACTTTTCCTGGTCGGACGAGTCTCATTTCAAATCGTATCGAGTATGGGGTTGTATGGGTATGGAGACAACCTCGTGGCCGAAGTGGCCGAGCGGTTCTAGGCGCTTCAGCCTGGAACAGCGCAACCAGTACGGTCGCAGGTTCGAATCCTGCCTCGGGCATGGATGTGTGTGATGTCCTTAGGTTAGTTAGGTTTAAGTAGTTCTTAGTTCTAGGAGACTGATGACCTTAGAAGTTAAGTCCCATAGTGCTCAGAGCCATTTGAACCATTTGAGACAACCTCATGAATCCATGGACACTGCATCTCAGTAGGGAACTATTCAAACAGGTGGAGGCTCTTCACAATGGGTCTAAGCACTATGGGACTTAACATCTGATGTCATCAGTCCGCTAGAACTCAGAACTACTTAAACCTAACTAACCAAAGGACATCACACACACCCATGCCCAAGGCAGGATTCGAACTTACGATCGTAGCGGTCCCGCGGTTCCAGACTGAAGCGGCTAGAACCGCTCGGCCAACCCGGCCGGCGGTGGAGGTTCTGTAATGATGTGGGCGTGTGCATTTGGAGTAATATGGGACGCCTGATACGTCTAGATACGTCTTCGACACGTTACACGTAATCATCCTGTCCGACCATCTGCTGCCATTCATGTCTTTTGTCAGTTCCGACGGAATTGAATAATTCCAGCAGGACAATGCGGTACCCCATACGTCCAGAATTGCTAAAGAATGGCTCCAGGAACAATCTTCTGAGTTTAGACACTTACGCTGGCCACCACATTCCAAAGGCATGAATATTATTGAGCATATCTGGGATGCCTTGGAACGTGCTGTTCAGAAAACACCTACACCTCCTCGTACTCTTACGGATTTATGGACAGCCCTGCAGGATTCATGGTGTCAATTCCCTCAAGCACTGCTTCAGAAATTAGTCGAGTCCATGCCACGTCGTGTTGCGGCACTTCTGCGTGCTCGCGGTGGCCCTACACGATATGAGACAGGTATACCAGTTCGTTCGGTTCTTCAGTGTACTTGTTTTTCAGCGGCAACTTCACATTCAACAAATGCAGCAGAGCCGCAGCAAGTCACTGAGACGCCTTTACAGCTGAATTTACATTTCGCAATCAAGTTTTTCCCGTTTCTAGATATTACCTCCACCGAAAATGTGCGGCCCTACGCGTGGGGCCAGTGGTACGAACAAATAAGGAACCCGCTCCTGCGTGTGGTTGGATGTTCCCATGTCCGCGTTACAAGCCGTGGATTTCCTCGCCCTGAAGGAGAGCTGTGTGGACGTGAGAAGTCGTGCTGCCGCCTGCAGTCCAGCCCTGTAGCCGTCGCCAGAGACGTGGTCCGCCTGCCACCGCGGCCGGCGACTCAGAACAGGCGGGCCTCGCAGCCAGCCAGCAACAGCGCGTGACCTGCATGTAATCCGACGCGGCCGGGGACAACGCCGAGGGGAGCCAGTCCGTCTGCGCCGCCACGCACGGCTTCCAATATCCGCCCGCTGCGCGGAACTCACAGACTTCTGCGGACTCGTTGAGCAGGTGCGCAGCCTGTTTGCTCGTTGTGTGGTTCCATTCGGATTTCGCCATCAGAATTGCATTAACCTACACCCTTGCGAGTAACCGCCGGCATCCGTGTTCTTTTGGAGTGTAACGAGCTCCACTGAATATGGTAGCGTTTACTCTCCGCGAAGACGATTTTAGATATCACTAAATATTGGGTGGTTATAATTGAAGTGTAGTTACTCACAGATGTCCAGTGGGGGCTGTAATTATCGTGTGGTAGCGTGGAGTTCAATTCGAGACGCATATAACAGTTTCCACAAAGAAACTTTGTCTCAAAACTGGCAGAAAAACCAAAGAGATTCTGCTCGAATGTGAAGTATGTTACGGCCAAGAAATAATCAATGCCTTCTCTGCGCGATAACAATGGAGATAATGTCGCCGGCCGTTGTCACAGAGTGGTTCTAGGCGATTCAGTCTGCAACGGCGCGACCGCTACGGTCGCAGGTTCGAATCCGGCCTCGGGCATGGATGTGTGTGATGTCCTTACGTTAGTTAGGTTTAAGTAGTTCTAAGTTCTAGGGGACTGATGACCTCAGATGTTAAGTCCCATAGTGCTCAGAGCCATTTTTTGAGATGTCGAAGACAGTGCTGCCAAAGCAGAGTTACTAAACACAGCCTTCCGAAATCACAAAAGAAGACGAATTCGAATCGAGAACAGCTGCCAACAAGAGTAACGTAGAAGTAAATGTCCTCGGAGTAGTGAAGCAGCTCAAATCATTTAATAAATGCAAGTGTTCTGGTCCAGACTGTATACCATGCATTAGCTCCATACTTAACAATCATATACAACCGTTCGCTCGACGAAAGATACGTACCAAAAGACTGGATAGTAGCACAGGTCACACCAATATTCAAGAAAGGTAGTAGGGGAAATCCACTAAATTACAGGCCCATTTCGTTAACGTCGATATGTAGCAGGATTTTGGAACATATATTGTGTACGAACATTATGAGTTACCTCGAAGAAAACGGTCTATTGACACACAGTCGCCGGCCGAAGTGGCCGTGCGGTTAAAGGCGCTGCAGTCTGGAACCGCAAGACCGCTACGGTCGCAGGTTCGAATCCTGCCTCGGGCATGGATGTTTGTGGTGTCCTTAGGTTAGTTAGGTTTAACTAGTTCTAAGTTCTAGGGGACTAATGACCTCAGCAGTTGAGTCCCATAGTGCTCAGAGCCATTTGAACCATTTGACACACAGTCAACATGGGTTTAGAAAACATCGTTCCTGTGAAACACAACTAGCTCTTTATTTAGTGCTGAGTGCTATTGACAAGGGATTCCTGACTGATTCCGTATTCCTGAATTTCCGGAAGGCTTTTGACACTGTACCACACAAGCGGCTCGTAGTGAAATTGCGTGCTTATGGAATATCGTCTCAGTTATGTGACTGCATTTGCGATTTCCTGTCAGAGAGGTCACAGTTCGTAGTAATTGACGGGAAGACATCGAGTAAAACAGAAGTGATTTCAGGTGTTCCCCAAGGTAGTGTTATAGGCCCTTTGCTGTTATCTATATAATCGATTCGGGAGACAATCTGAGCAGCCGTCTTCGGTTGTTTGGACATGGTGCTGTCGTTTATCTACTAGTAAAGTCATCAGAAGATCAAAACAAACTGCAAAACGATAATAAAAATATCAGAATGGTGCGAAAAGTGGCAGTTGACCTTAAATAACGAAAAGTGTGAGGTCATCCGCATGAGTGCTAAAAGGAACTCAAACTTCGGTTACGCGATAAATCAGTCTAATCGAAAAGTCGTAAATTCAACTAAATACCTAGGTATTACAATTACGAACAACTTAAATTGGAAAGAACATATAGAAAATGTTGTGGGGAAAGCTAACCAAAGGCTGCGTTTTATTGGCAGGTCACTTAGAAAATGTAACAGACCTACTAAGGAGACTGCCTACACTACGCTTGTCCCTCCTCTTTTAGAATACTACTGCGCGGTGTGGGATCCTTAGCAGATAGGACTGAGGGAGTAGATCGAAAAGGTTCAAAGAAAGGCAGCACGTTTCGTATTATCGCGAAATATGGGAGAGAGTGTCAGAGAAATGATACAGGATTTGGACTGGAAATCGTTAAACGAAAGCCGTTTTTCGTTGCGACGGAATCTTCTCACGAAATTCCAATCACCAACTTTCTCCTCCGAATGCGAAAAATATTTTGTTGACACCGACCTGCATAGGTAGGAACGATCACCACGATAAAATAAGGGAAATCAGAGCTCGTACGGAGAGTTATAGGTGTTCATTCTTTCCACGCGCTATACGAGATTGGAATAATAGAGAATTGTGAAGGTGGTTCGATGAACCCTATGGCAAGCACTTAAATGTGATTTTCAGAGTAGATGTAGATGTAGATGTAGCAAAACACAACTTGTCTAAAAGCGTCAATGGGAACCGATTTATGCTGGAAAGAAATTCTTTCCAAACCTGATGCAGTGAATGAGAAAGACGCACAGAAATGTTTCCTTAACATCATTGATTAGGAAATGGACATTGGCAGGAAATGGCAAACAAATGAGAAAGGCGTAATGTTCCTTTTCTTAGTAACGTCCGCTTACAAAATTTGTTCAGTATGAGTGCCAGAGAGTTTAACAAGATACTGCATGAGTAAAACGACATGATCAACAGTCAATCGCAGCAGTTCCTGTAGAACCTCAGCAACTGGCCTTCAGATCAGATACAGACAGAACATGTCCGTGTTAAAAGCGTCCTTTAAGGTATCCTCAGAATAAAAAGTCACATGTATTCTTATCACGTGACCTTGCAGGACAAATATCAGTTAAACCTCCGGAGGTAACATGTCCGTGGAAATTTGTATTAAGCAGCTCTGAGCTAGCGACGTGAGTCGTTACCCTATCTTGCGTGAAAACAGTGGTTTCCACACGGTTGTGCTCTTCGATAGCAGGAACCATATGCTGTACAAAGAGGTCTCAAAAACTTGCAGAATTCACGGTACACCTGAGGGGCCTCTGGGTGTATTCTCTCCAAAGAACAACACACCGAGTATAAATGTACTTGTGAATGCACACCGCACAGTCACGTAAGGCGAGGGCAGTGGCTCTTCGTGCACCGCTCGTGGTTTAATATACGTTGGCGCCGGTGGCGACACCTACAACGTGCTGACATGAGGAAAGTTTCCAACCGATTCCTCATATACAAACAGCAGTTGACCAGCGTTGCCTGGTGAAACGTTGTTGTGATGCCTCGTATAAGGGGGAGAAATACGTACCATCACGTTTCCGACTTTGATAAAGGTCGGATTGTAGCCTATCGCGTTGCGGTGTATCGTATCGCGACATTTTCGCTCGCGTTGGTCGAGATCCAATGACTGTTAGCGTAATGTGGAATCGTTGGGTTCAGGAGGGTAACACGGAACGCCGTGCTGGATCCAAACGGCCTCGTATCACTAGCAGCCGATATGACAGGCATCTTATACGCAAGGCTGTAACGGATCGTGCAGCCACGTCTTAATCCCTGTGTCAACAGATGGGGACGTTTGCAAAACAACCACCATCTTCACGAACAGTTCGACGACGTTTGCAGCAGCATGGACTATCAGCTGGAGACCATACCCTTGACGCTGTATCACAGACAGGAGCGCCTGCGATGGTGTACTCAACGAGGAACCTGGCTGCACGAATGGCAAAACATCATTTTTTCGGATGAATCCAGGTTCTGTTTACAACATCATGATGGTCACATCCGTGTTTGGCGACATCGCGGCGAACGCACATTGGAAGCGTGTATTCGTCATCGCCATACTGGCGTATCACCCGGCGTGATGGTATGGGGTGCCATTGGTTACACGTCTCGGTCACTTCTTGTTCACATTGACGGCACTTTGAACAGTGGACGTTACATTTCAGGTGTGTTCGATCCGTGGATCTACCCTTCATTGGATCCCTGCGAAACCCTACATTTCAGCAGGATAATGCACGACCGCATGTTGCAGGTCCTGTACGGGCCTTTCTGGATACAGAAAATGTTCGACTGCTGCCCCGGCCAGCACATTCTCCAGATTTCTCACCAACTGAAAACGTGTGGTCAATGGTGGCCAAGCGACTTGCTCGTCACAATACGCCAGTCACTACTCTTGATGAACTGTGGTACCGTATTGAACCTGCATGAGCAGCTGTACCTGTACACGCCATCCAAGCTCTGTTTGACTCAATGCCCATGCGTATCATGGCCGTTATTACGGCCAGAGGTGGTTGTTTTGGGTACTGATGTCTCAGGATCTATGCACCCAAACTGCTTGAAAATGTAATCACATGTTAGTTCTAGTGTAATATATTTGTCCATTGAATGCTTGTTTATCATCTGCATTTCTTCTTGGTGTAGCAATTTTAATGGCCACTAGTGTAGTACCAAAAATTCTGAAGTTCCGTGTATTCGCTGCAGTCTGTAGTGCAAAACATGCCTCGTCTAACCATAGAATATTTCCTGGCCACATGTCATCAACTACTATCCGTCACAGTAACCGAACAGCAAGTTCAGAAAGTTGCTGTTCACCAGGTTTTATTTGCTGCACACTCTCGATTTTGTACGGGTATCAGTGTGAAATAGACTGCAAGATTTCCCGTACTGCCGATCATGGGATTGACAGTTCTCGTAAAACTGCACGAGCACTGCCAGTACAAGTGGTCCGTTCTGCGTGACCAGTTACAGTAACAGCAACCTCGTCAGTAGTTTCTACAGGGAAAGGACGCCTTTCTCCACATGCCACACCAAGCTCGCCCATCTTCTGTAACGTACCTATCATCTCCCTTACATCATTTAATGAAATAGGGCCTCTCCTCAGACCTTTCAGTCGGTGATTGTTAATGCAGCACTGCAGTTGCTGCGGTTCACATAAAACAGTTCCGCGAGCAGCACATGGCCCCGTTCTCGGTAACCATAATGTTCAGTCACGTTCTGGCTTGTCAAATTACAGTGTGGATGTCATGAAGTCATACAAACGGTGCACAGTACAAGATTTGCATTGGGTGGCCAAGACTGGAACTAATTTTTTCCACTGGATATCGGTTCAGCATTAACAGAATAGCATATTTACGAAGTTTCACTGGCGTACGATACCTTCAACCACACGGATCTCCATGAGCAGCTGCAGTTCGATTACAACCACCCGGTAGTTACTGCATGAGTTGCGCACCATGAAGGTGTCTTTAAACACGAAGCGTCTACACCTAAACGACTACTCTCTAATTCATATTTAAGTTCTTGACATAGGTTTCCCTCGAATACTGCATGATAAAAATGGACACCTATGCCAGGACATGTGGCCTGTAATTGAAGAAGTGTCATGATGATCTCTCCATTGGCAAAAGATTCCGGAATAGTCCCCCATTCGGATCTCCGGAGGGGACTGCAAAGGGGAAGGTTACCATGAGAAAAAGATTGAATAATCAACGAAAGGATAACGTTCTACGAGTCGGGGCGTGGAATGTCAGAAGCTTGAACGTGGTAGGGAAACTAGAAAATCTGAAAAGGGAAATGAAAAGGCTCAGTCTAGATATAGTAGGGGTCAGTGAAGTGTAGTGGAAGGAAGACAAGGATCTGTGGTCAGATGAGTATCGGGTAATATCAACAGCAGTAGAAAATCGTATAACAGGTGTAGGATTCGTTATGAATAAGAAGGTAGGTCAGAGGGTGTGTTACAGTGACCGGGTTGTTCTAATCAGAATCGACAGCAGACCAACACCGACAACGATAGTTCAGGTATACATGCCGACGTCGCAAGCTGAAGGTGAACAGATAGAGAAAGTGTATGAGGATATTGAAAGGGTAATGCAGTATGTAAAGGGGGACGAAAATCTAATAGTCATGGGCAGATGGAATGCAGTTGTTGGGGAAGGAGTAGAAGAAAAGGTTATAGGAGAATATGGGCTTGGGACGAGGAATGAAAGAGGAGAACGACTAATTGAGTTCTGTAACAAGTTTCAGCTAGTAATAGAGAATACCCTGTTCAAGAATCACAAGAGGAGGAGGTATACTTGGAAAAGGCCGGGAGATACGGGAAGATTTCAATTAGATTACATCATGGTCAGACAGAGATTCCGAAATCAGATACTGGATTGTAAGACGTACCCAGGAGCAGATATAGACTCAGATCACAATATAGTAGTGATGAAGAGTAGGCTGAAGTTCAAGACATTAGTCAGGAAGAATCAATACGCAAAGAAGTGGGATACGGAAGTACTAAGGAATGACGAGATACGTTTGAAGTTCTCTAACTCTATAGATACAGCAATAAGGAATAGCGCAATAGGCAGTACAGTTGAACAGGAATGGACATCTCTAAAAAGGGCCATCACAGAAGGTGGGAAGGAAAACATAGGTACAAAGAAGGTAGATGCGAAGAAACCATGGGTAACAGAAGAAATACTTCAGTTGATTGATGAAAGGAGGAAGTATAAACATGTTCGGGAAAATCAGGAATACAGAAATACAAGTCGCTGAGGAATGAAATAAATAGGAAGTGCAGGGAAGCTAAGACGAAATGGCTGCAGGAAAAATGTGAAGACATCGAAAAAGATATGATTGTCGGAAGGACCGACTCAGCATACAGGAAAGTCAAAACAACCTCTGGTGACATTAAAAGCAACGGTGGTAACATTAAGAGTGCAACGGGAATTCCACTGTTAAATGTAGAGGAGAGAGCAGATAGGTGGAAAGAATACATTGAAAGCCTCTATGAGGGTGAAGATTTGTCTGATGTGATAGAAGAAGAAACAGGAGCCGATTTAGAAGAGATAGGGGATCCAGTATTAGAATCGGAATTTAAAAGAGCTTTGGATGTCTTACGGTCAAATAAGGCAGAAGGGATAGATAACATTCCATCAGAATTTCTAAAATCATTGGGGGAAGTGGCAACAAAACGACTATTCACGTTGGTGTGTAGAATATATGAGTCTGACGACATACCATCTGACTTTCAAAAAAGCATCATCCACACAATTCCGAAGACGGCAAGGGCTGACAAGTGCGAGAATTATCGCACAATCAGCTTAACAGCTCATGCATCGAAGCTGCTTACAAGAATAATATACAGAAGAATGGAAAAGAAAATTGAGAATGCGCCAGGTGACGATCAGTTTTGCTTTAGGAAAAGTACAGGGACGAGAGAGGCAATTCTGACGTTACGGCTAATAATGGAAGCAAGGCTAAAGAAAAATCAAGACACCTTCATAGGATTTATCGACCTGGAAAAAGCGTTCGGCAATATAAAATGGTGCAAGCTGTTCGAGATTCTGAAAAAAGTAGGGGTAAGCTATAGGGAGAGACGGGTCATATACAATATGTACAACAACCAAGAGGGAATAATAAGAGTGGACGATCAAGAACGAAGTGCTCGTATTAAGATGGGTGTAAGACAAGGCTGTAGCCTTCTTCAATCTGTACATCGAGGTAGCAATGATGGAAATAAAAGAAAGGTTCGGGAGTGGAATTAAAATACATGGTGAAAGGATATCAATGATACGATTCGCTGATGACATTGCTGTCCTGAGTGAAAGTGAAGAAGAATTAAATGATGTGCTGAACGAAATGAACAGTCTAATGAGTACACAGTATGGTTTGAGAGTAAATCGGAGAAAGACGAAGGTAGTGAGAAGTAGTAGAAATGAGAACAGCGAGAAACTTATCATCAGGATTGATGGTCACGAAGTCAATGAAGTTAAGGAATTCTGCTACCTAGGCAGTAAAATAACCAATGGCGGACGGAGCAAGGAGGACTTCAAAAGCAGACTCGCTATGGCAAAAAAGGCATTTCTGGCCAAGAGAAGTCTACTAATATCAAATACCGGCCTTAATTTGAGGAATAAATTTCTGAGGATGTACGTCTGGAGTACAGCATTGTATGGTAGTGAAACATGGACTGTGGGAAAACCGGAACAGAAGAGAATCGAAGCATTTGAGATGTGGTGCTATAGACGAATGTTGAAAATTAGGTGGACTGATAAGGTAAGGAATGAGGAGGTTCTACGCAGAATCGGAGAGGAAAGGAATGTGTGGAACACACTGATAAGGAGAAGGGACAGGATGATAGGACATCTGCTAAGACATGAGGGAATGACTTCCATGCTACTAGAGGGAGCTGTAGAGGGCAAAAACTGTAGAGGAAGACAGAGATTGGAATACGTCAAGCAAATAATTGAGGACGTAGGTTGCAAGTGCTACTCTGAGATGAAGAGGTTAGCACAGGAAAGGAATTCGTGGCGGGCCGCATCAAACCAGTCAGTAGACTGATGACCCAAAAAAAAAAAAAAAAAATGCCTTTCCGTGCGAGTTCTGATTTCTCTTACTTTATCGTGATGGCTTTTCTCCTAGATGGGTATAAGTCAACAAAACATTTTGGCATTCGGACGAAAGTTGGTGATTTTAATTTCGTAATAATGTCACTCTAGAAAATTTCACGTTTACTTTAACGATTGACACCCCTTCTTGCTTATCGTATTCGTGACACTATGTCCGTTATTTTGTGATAATTAAAAACGAGCTGCCCTTCTGTGGACTCTTTCGATGTCGTCGGTCAATCTTTTCTGCTAAGGATCCCATACCATATAGCAACACTGTGGCAGAGGACGTACGCAGTGTCTTTGGTAGACGCGTTGCACCTAAGTGTTCTGCCAATACAATACAGTCTTTGATTCGTCTCCCCACAAGATTTTTGATGTGATGGTTCAAATTTAAGATTTTCACGACTGTAATCCCCAGGCATTTAGCTGAACTGACGATCTTTGGCTTTGTGTAGTTTATCATGTAAATAAACTTAAAAAGATATAGTAGCGGTGAGATGGAACTTTCTGCCTTGCACAAACATGCCCTGGATATCAGTGACATTTGATTTAACGTCAGACATACATTTACCAAATCAGTTAGCCTCAACAGCATCTTACTTTCTTATCTCATCAGTTCATTTCCAATTTTGTACATCGCTAGCTTCTTCACAACACACATCGGGTTGGATAGATTACATTTTTAGGAAAGAATAGTCGCCAAAACGAGAAGTGATGACAACTGAAAACCATATCGGTGTTAACTTCCACACGAATAGATGCGAAACACGTGCATACAGCAGTGGCGACCAATGATATTAACAACAGTTGTCTAACTAATTTCGAAAAGGAATCAAACGCTACTCTAAAGATAAGGCTGCTGCCTTCCGGCTAGGCTTCCACATTTTAAAATGACATACTGTGTGTGTGTGTGTGTGTGTTTGTGTGTAAGTGTGCGCGTGTGTGTGCGTGCGCGCGCGCGCGCCCTTTCGATCAAGTCTCTAGGTTTCAGTTTCCTTCCCGTGACCAAGGCTGAGTCCTACCAGGCAAGCGCGCAATCGCCGTCCTGATTTAGTTTCTGTTACATCTCTGAAAGTTGCACAACAGGGTAAGCCAAATGTCAACTCGATATGCGGAAACAGTTTGGTTGTGCGGACTTTTTTTATTCGTCGTTGCGTGTCTCATTGATACATTAAATTGGATACGGCAATAAAGTAAAAATACGAGAATCAAACTCCTTACAAAATTTCACAAACATTGCTTTGTTTCCAGAGTCGCTGAAATGCAAAAGGTCGGTTGTAAAGGAATAGATTTCTTTAATCCGACGTCACCATGCACCTCAATAATGTGATCCACACGAGGCATGTCTCAAAAGGGCAACCATGCTGGATGAAACCATTTATATCGTGTAGAATAAAATATTTAATCATCAGCAATCAAGTGAATTAGCGATGCTACAGGCGTACAGTATGCTACATTGAGAAAGTTATTAGCATGATAGTTATATTGTCAAATAATGCGAGACCATGACTAACTTATACTGCTGGAGGAAGTTAATAAAAAACCAAAGCGTAGTAATACAAGAGGAGTAAGTGCAACACTCCTTGCTGTCACAAAATAATAAGTAAATTATACTTATACCTGGCCACAGAACCCAAGGACAACGCCAACGAAGTGGAGTTCAGCAGTTGCTTACAAAACAGGTAATATTTATTTCTAATGGATCACCTAACCAGGAAAAGTTATTAGATGAGTTAACGGACCTAGAAATTTTGAGTCAAGACTGTGTTTAAAAGGAGTTTTTTGCCTGTAGGCTTCATGAAATTTACAAAAAATTTACAGAGAGCAAAGTTATCTTAATATTCAGTAAATTTGATCAAGGGAGGCAGTAACCGTGAGGGAGGTATCAGAATTTACCTGGAAGACTTCACGGAGGAAAAGAGCACCAACAGTCTCATCTTTGCAGCTAGCGAATTCATAGTTTAATAACCCAAACTTAAAATTTGCAATAAATCAAACAGGCAACACAAATTACTTATTAGAAACCCACAAGTGAGCAGCTGAGAATGAGAATCGCGCGGTCGCAGATTACAAACTTAAATTTCTTCAAGAACAGCAAAATCTTCAGGACAGAATCAGAGAATGCTAGGACACGAGTCCGCAAAATCGTCTGTCCAGATGGTAGCTGGCTGCCAGTTTCCTCTAACCTCTAACCTCCTAGCTCCTTCCGAGTCCCCATTTCGAAAGGCTCTGATTGCAGTTGAAAACTAATTGCTGTTGCCAATATGATGAGCACGAACTCTTGCTAAATTCATAAAAAAGCACGCGTAACTTTCCTTCTTTTGCCTACAAGATGTACATGTCCAAACATGAGTTCGTAATGGGCCGAAGCAGTGTCTTCACGACTGGTCAACCTTACGTGCAAAGAAGACTGTCTACAGCGACGCAGTTGCATTAGCTTGTAATGGTACTTGAATTTCGTAACCATTACGGCACCTCACCTCAACCTCTCGATACCAGCAATATTCTACTGTTTTTCTGTAAAATAGTTAACATATTTCTGTGACAACATTGAGATTTGATTTCATTAATGTAGAGGTACTTCGATACATCGATATGTATATATTGCAATGATATTATTCTTATGTGTATTCTTTCGTTTGTCACTATGATCTTTGACGTACTTGTAACTCTGATTTTTGGGCGCGTGAGCGGTTATTAGAGAGTCAAGCTTTGGTCGTCATGCTAAAAAGACGCAAATCGTAGTCAGTTTATGAAATGTGAACTTTAACAGTGAGTAAGATATTCTCATGTATGTTTTATATTGTGAAGTGATGTTTTGGAACGAGTTACGTGATATTGCAACAAAAGTAATAAAAAAGAAGTGTAACTTAAATTCGGAGTGCTGATTACATTTTTACATCACCATTGTCCTAACTTGAAAGCTTAATCTTCATGAATGGTTTATGGAACACATCTATAAAACTTTTGAATATCGCTGAATAACACCTAGGTCTCTTTGCATCCGAGCTTTGATTCATCACTACCTAGATATTCTACGATTGAGCCATGAATTCACAACGAGACCAGCGTGGGAAACACGAAAAGATGAGTGCCTAGTTCATTCATTATTTCAAGAAATGACTTTATTAACTGTGCTCTAATGACGCCTGTCACATAATATAACTTTGTTGTTGCCCGAAAACGCGATATTTAGCAGCGTGAACAACATTGCAATCATAATTAATTTTTGACCTTTGTTGTGGTAAGATTGTTAGAAGCTGTAACAAATTATTAGAGTGGACATAGCTGACTCTCCCTTCTCTAGTGAACTGATGCCTCCGTGTCTTGCTCTTTGATGCCAGCACAGAAAAGCGGAAATCTCATCTACCACTATTCTACGGGGAGTGGCGGGGGGGGGGGGGGGGGAGGAGGAGAAGGAAGGGGTGGTCACAGCTTTCACAAATTGCAGGGGGTGCAGGTGTCAGCCCGGGTTTCGAAAGCTGTGGAGTGAGTCGCTTCCATAAAAAGTGCTCGTGTTCTCAAATGAGGCGCACTTCAACTAATGAGATTCACAGACTGCCTTCCTCCGACGAAAGAGACCATGGAGACGTTTCCAGTGGCATACTACCCAATGTGGAAGGCGGAAGTCTACATTTCTTGGCATACTGTTGCACTCTTCTCTTTGAAATAACCACGAAACAACGGTACAAAAAGAATTAATATCGCACAGCAATATGTAACAGTGACGTCACATTTGAATTATGAAAAAGCATTGTTCTAGATGGAAGCTGTATTTGTTGGTTGCTTGTCTAAAGATATTTCTTTGTAGTGATTGGATCGTTTTAAAAACAGTCCAATTGTCTTTGAGCGCCAATTTGCAACCATGAATGAGATGTGGATCTGAAACTTCAAGCCAGATCGAAACTGTAATAAAAGCAGTTTGTGGAACTGGGTCTTGCCTCTAAGAAATATAAAGTCGATTTCACCTACCAGACAGGTTATGACACTATATTCAACAATGTAAAAGCAATGGCATAACTGGTGAATACCACGCAAATTTATTAAAGTAGCTGTATGTGAATATATGAGTAGAGACCTGGATTCTCTAAGAGAAAGAAAATCGTGATTCATCAAAAATATAATTTGTACAGCTGTGATTTGCGGTCGCGGACCTGACAGTACACTGTGATTGAACATTGACCTTGTTTGCCAAATTTAGCACTCCCTCATCCCACGCACTTCACCATGTACAGATATTTTTAGCTGAAGACATATACTGTCTTGAATATGCTCTGGCATCCAGTGACAAATGTTTTACAGTTCTTCAACAGCTACACTTCAGAAACGGCAACTAATTACTAGGAAAGTTTACTTAATGGAGATCTCGTGTCGACATAATATGTTCTTTTAGCTTGAGAACACAGATTTTATTAATATATTGTGCAGTTTTCATCTTACTTTCGTAGCACAGTTTCATGCACAATTTAAACCCAGTGGCACATTACGGCAGATTTCTTTGAGTAACTGTAGTTTCCAAAAGTCTCCTTGCATTAAGAAGACTGGTCACAGAACTCACTGGAGATTGACTGTCTGAACTCGACGAGGTTGCTGGCAGATACACAAACGTCCGTTGTTTCTCGCTGTGGGTACCTGAGATACACTGACCTGTGTCTGTCAGATGATGATGTCTCCTCTGCGCGCTGAAGGTGATGTTCATGAATTCGCTGGTGAATGGCTGTGATAGTCTAGAGTGATGTGAACTCTGACAATAGTTAGTGGTCGAGTAATAGCACACACGTTTTTTGAAGGGATACTATTTTTAATTTTAGTAATTTCCTCTCGGTGGTTTACAAAACACGTTTGCACTATCACTGATCATCCATCTGCGACGTATGCAGAGTACAACTCTCTCACACTTATGTATCGCGCCAAAACAATGACAGTTACATTTAGCAAACTCTAGCCAGTGCCATAATTTAACTGATAAGGCACACACTGTACCGTGGTCAGCGGTATCTACCTGCTACTCAACTGCTCACCTACACGTACCTTCCCGATTGCCGCCTTGTTAGCTTGACACGGGGTACGAAAGTGATTCCTTGTCTTCTGGGCCGATCAGAGATCCCCTTTTTCTTTTCTATACTTACACTCCTGGAAATTGAAATAAGAAAACCGTGAATTCATTGTCCCAGGAAGGGGAAACTTTATTGACACATTCCTGGGGTCAGATACATCACATGATCACACTGACAGAACCACAGGCACATAGACACAGGCAACAGAGCATGCACAATGTCGGCACTAGTACAGTGTATATCCACCTTTCGCAGCAATGCAGGCTGCTATTCTCCCATGGAGACGATCGTAGAGATGCTGGATGTAGTCCTGTGGAACGGCTTGCCATGCCATTTCCACCTGGCGCCTCAGTTGGACCAGTGTTCGTGCTGGACGTGCAGACCGCGTGAGACGACGCTTCATCCAGTCCCAAACATGCTCAATGGGGGACAGATCCGGAGATCTTGCTGGCCAGGGTAGTTGACTTACACCTTCTAGAGCACGTTGGGTGGCACGGGATACATGCGGACGTGCATTGTCCTGTTGGAACAGCAAGTTCCCTTGCCTGTCTACGAATGGTAGAACGATGGGTTCGATGACGGTTTGGATGTACCGTGCACTATTCAGTGTCCCCTCGACGATCACCAGTGGTGTACGGCCAGTGTAGGAGATCGCTCCCCACACCGTGACGCCGGGTGTTGGCCCTGTGTGCCTCGGTCGTATGCAGTCCTGATTGTGGCGCTCACCTGCACGGCGCCAAACACGCATACGACCATCATTGGCACCAAGGCAGTAGCGACTCTCATCGCTGAAGACGACACGTCGCGACACCACTGGAGGCGGGCTGCACGATGTTGGGGCGTGAGCGGAAGACGGCCTAACGGTGTGCGGGACCGTAGCCCAGCTTCATGGAGACGGTTGCGAATGGTCCTCGCCGATACCCCAGGAGCAACAGTGTCCCTAATTTGCTGGGAAGTGGCGGTGCGGTCCCCTACGGCACTGCGTAGGATCCTACGGTCTTGGCGTGCATCCGTGCGTCGCTGCGGTCCGGTCCCAGGTCGACGGGCACGTGCACCTTCCGCCGACCACTGGCGACAACATCGATGTACTGTGGAGACCTCACGCCCCACGTGTTGAGCAATTCGGCGGTACGTCCACCCGGCTTCCCGCATGCCCACTATACGCCCTCGCTCAAAGTCCGTCAACTGCACATACGGTTCACGTCCACGCTGTCGCGGCATGCTACCAGTGTTAAAGACTGCGATGGAGCTCCGTATGCCACGGCAAACTGGCTGACACTGACGGCGGCGGTGCACAAATGCTGCGCAGCTAGCGCCATTCGACGGCCAACACCGCGGTTCCTGGTTTGTCCGCTGTGCCGTGCGTGTGATCATTGCTTGTACAGCCCTCTCGCAGTGTCCGGAGCAAGTATGGTGGGTCTGACACATCGGTGTCAATGTGTTCTTTTTTACATTTCCAGGAGTGTATATGTTGCCATTTGGAGTCGACCAATGACCGTCGCCTTGTGTGACTAATGTAATGCACCGTGATGTTACATACGAGTCTCTCTGTTCCCCCAGTTTATTTTCTCCCTCTCATAATCCAGTGGCAACATATTGCCAACATTACATAATTTTAGGTATCACTCATGGAGTAGCCCCTATTAACATATTCATCAAACATTGCACCATTAATTGTTTAGAAAATAGTGAATTTCGAAAAATTAACAACTTTGAAAATCTGTGTTCAGTATAGCTCTTAACTGGTCTGAGCTTCTTTTTGCATTGTATTTCCTAATCATATCTTCGAGGTATTTAAAATCTTTTAAAATTTTTGTTATGTTTGATTAAGATATATTAGGTGGTTACACATTTTATATATTGACATTGGCCCATTGACATTCATTTTTGTATGTATCATCATTACAGTTCTCATAGTATTTAACTTCACCTCATTAACTGTATTGGCACACTGTCGTTTGTGTCCGTTCATGTGTCAACACTTAATCTTGATTACACTTTAAAAACTCACTACCTTTTGCAGCCAAAGGCTCATCTTTACCTTTTTTATGAATACTTTGATTATTGTTAATGCTGACAGCCAGGTCAGACATCAGTCATCCTCATATTATTACATCTCGTAAACATGAAACATATATACAATTCATAAGTTAGCGACAAATAATAATCCATTAAACCTAGAAGAGAATATATGTAGTTAGATACTTGACGTATATAGCTCCTTCCAATTTACATCGCTCAGCAGTTACTATTATTGACATATTTTTCGTACATTCGTTTTTTCGTACCATTGACCCTGCATTCCGTTAATCTTCCTTGTACGCCATTGACTCGGTTTTTTGCCTTTCCTCGCCCACGACAGATCGGACACACCTCCCGATGCGACCCTCTTAACGACGGGTTTGCAAGTCCTGCGTCACCAGCTCACCTGGCCCATTGGCTGAGCCTCCGTGACGTTCATACTGTCTCTGCCGTTCGATGTATGCTTGTTTCTAACCATTTTACGCTGTGTTCGGTCTCGTGCTATGCCATGCAACGATACATAACTCTTCTCTGAACTAATTTTAACATAAAGTGCACACGTTCTAAGTTGTTTGGAAGAAGCTGCTGTCTATATTAGCAAGTATGTACTTCGTTTTAATTGCCTATTTTACTTCATTACCATTTTGAATGCAAATATTAGACTGTTTGAGGTTGAGAAATGTTGAAATTTAATGGCAGAACGTTCTAACACCTGTATTCGATAAATGTAATCACTAAATACTACATGACATGTTTTGTCCATATTTCTTTTGACCTGCTTTGCACATTACTAGCTACTTTGTCATTCGCACTTCTCAGTTTCTGCGTCGTTTAGTTTTCACAGCAAAAGTATCTTCTATAAGCTTCTTCATCACGAGTGGTTACACCTTCTGTGGTTACCAGACCAATAAATTCTTATTTCCTTATTTTCTTATTACTGGGTAGTACCTTACCTGTCCCATATTTATTACCGGCATTAATGTGTCCCCACACTGGTTACCTATATTTTACATTTACTTGTTCTCATCCCTCTACCTTGTCACTCTCTCACTCCTCGTTATTTGAATAATTATAACGCTTTAAGACAGAATCTCTCTTAGTTACAACTTTATACTTTCTCATCATTTTTCATTTACCTGCTGTTTCATCTCATATGTCATTTGAGTGTTTGTATAGCTTATCTTACATCCTGCATCTTAATATTTTGTTTCGGTTTTTTTTTTTGTTTGTGTGGTGTTTTGTGTTTATTCCTCTGTAAGCGTCTAGTGCTTTTCCTATCTTTGGTATTCATTTATTGTTATTCTGTTTCACTGATGTTGATCTGCTGCTGACCATCGAAGTTTGATAGTTTGAATTATGTTGTGGACAGATATCTCGTCATTTCCTATCGCAGTTTTACTGTGTTTAGTCGTATTTTTACTGTGCCAGCTTTTGTTTCACCTTCCTTCGACAGTTATAGATTATTTCAGACTCATGAGAGAACTATAAGAAGAAACTGCACTACTGTAGCTCGAAGCCCTCTAATCACGAATTACATACAAAAGAAATTTGAGTGCTCCGAGGTTGTTCCTCTTAATCATAGAATTCTTGGTTTCTTTCTGCGTTGTTATTGTTGGATTTCTCCTTATTACCTAAGTTCAGGTTTGTTGTGTCCTTATAATCATGAATATACTGTATTCATTTCGTTTCTTTAACATTAGTATGTTTTCGTCAAATTTCTGATTCCTGTTCTCACTATTTTTGCTCTCTATTGCCAACATTGCCGCTACATAATTTGCAATAGAGCCTTGCATCAGCATCTGCTTGTAACTTTATATCCTTGTTAGTACCTACCTGCTTTGTTTCCTTCGGCTCTTGTGGACAGTTGTCTGTAAATTGTCGCTTAAATGCTACCAGGTGAATGCTGCCCCTGGTAGAAAAACTGTGGAATATTTACACCCTCAAGTACTGATCGTCAGGCATAACGTAATTCTTATTATTGTCTTTGGATCTTTCTTGCTCGTACCATGATTCTAAACTTTGCTTTATTCCGGATTCTGTTTTGGTCAACTATTATATTGTTCCCTCTATTCCTGCTTCTGGCTTTGGTTTATTACTTTATGAACTTCTTCTAGTTCTGAGTGAAGTTCGTCTGCATTCTTGTTACAAGATGTTTTAAATGCAAATATCTTAGAGCATAGGTGATTGCGAAGCAGCTCAATCCGATCTTTCTGCAGTTTCTTAATTTGTTTATGACACAATTGTCCTTACATTCTTTTCATTCATTTTCTAATTTTCCAGTATCTGATTCTAAGCGTGTTATTCTGTTGTCCTGATCTTCTAGCCTCTGTGTATTTGTACATACTCGCTTTGAAAGGCCCTTTACTAATAATTCTTGCATTTTTCTATTTTCTTAACTAATATTGGTTTATAAGAGAATCTTTCTTTTCAATATTTGATTACTTTCTTCCACTTTTTGATCAACTTCCTCGAAGTTTTTATTCATGTGTTTATGAGACTCTTGATTATACTCACGTAATGTTTTCTGTAATTCCCTGAGAACCTCATCATACACTCATTACTAGAAAGTTTTAAATACTGTGAGCAATCATTGTCAATTTTTGTTGTCTCTGCTGATGCAGTACAGTGCGTTTTACTGGTTTCAAGCACTTCGGATCCTTCCTCGAAGTGTATCTGAACAGTATGCACCCGATGGGTGACTTATGGTATTTCTGATACCGTTTCTGTTCCGACAATATTTTACTTTGACGCTGTGTCCTGAACTATTATCGATGCATTTGCGTTTCACAATTCTGATATCTTTAATGTCATTGGTCTACCAAATGGTTCAAATGGCTCTGAGCACTATGGTACTTAACATCAGTGGTCATCAGTCCCCTAGAACTTAGAACTACTGAAACCTAACTATTCTATCACCCGGATGATTTTACCAGTAGATCCAATGACATTTCGTACACATTATTTCTCGAAATCTCCTGTTCTGAACCTATCGACCGGCAGAATAAGTACCTCCATATTACCCACGAGTACGGCTTTGTCATAATCACTAATTTTCTGCTCACATTTTATGTTTTACCTGTAAATTAATCTTAATACCGAGGTGTAATTGATTTTTTTACTGGCAATTTGCGCACCTTTTTTAGCTATGGCGCTGCTTGAATATTGTTTCAGTACTGCTGTCGTTTTCCGCTGCGTTGCTTGGCTGTAATTTTACCACTAGAGCAGACGGCCTTATAATTTTTTGCTGGAAGATCCGTGCCGAGTGCTGCGCTGGGTTCTGATGGACGGCTTTTGCCCCCCCCCCTCTCCCTCCGCCAACGCCCTCCCCCCCCCTTCGTGCTGCCCTGCTGCGAGGACAGGCTGCCGTTCGCCGCGTGTTGAGCACCGCTGCGCCGCCGCCCTTGCCAGCTACACAATTCCCGCCGCGTCCTTTGTGTCCATTCTATCCCTATTTACTCATCCATGCCACAAGGGATGTCATGTTAAACATTCCCATTCCATTAGAAAGACTGGACACACAACCTGTTGGTGACAGATATTTGAACTCTGCGAGGTTGCTGATGGAAACACGCAAATTTATCGTATCTCGTTGTAGGTCCCTGAAATATACTGACCTGCGTTTTTTGAATGATGATGTCCCCTCTCCACTGTAGAAGCATAGGTCGTGGGTCCGCAGGACTCAGGATCTGTATGAATTCTATAATGGTGTAGTGGAAATGCCGTGTGGCTAGGGCCTCCCGTCGGGTAGACCGTTTGCCTGGTGCAAGTCTTTCGAGTTGACGCCACTTCGGCGAGCCGCGTGTCGATGGAGATGAAATGATGATGATAAGTACAACACAACACCCAGTTCCTGAGCGGAGAAAATCCACGACCCAGCCGGGAATCGAACCCGGGCCGTTAGGTATGACATTCCATCGCGCTGACCACTCAGCTACCAGGAGCGGACAACGGTGTAGTGATGTGATGTCTGACAGAAATTAATAGTCGAATAAGAGCGCGCAATTTTTTTAAGGGATGCCATTTTTAATGCTAGTGATTTCCTTTGTGGTGGTTCACAAAACAAGTGTAAACAATCACTGATCTTCCATCTGCACCGAATGCAGATTGCAGCAGTCTCATACTCGCGTATTGCGCCAAAACAATGACAGCTACATTTAACAAACTCAAACCAGCGCCACAACTGTACTAGTTTTCGTCACTGTCTTATGAGGCACAGGTGTCTGGTTTGATTTAGGTTGACCATGGTCAAATGAAGTGGGGAAATGGACCACTGAAGCTTAATGGCGTCGAATGGAAACCAGATGCACGGTAGCAGCGTTTGCGGCCTAACTTGCCAACGTTTAAGGCTGGGGGCGGCGTGCTAACTACATCTCTCTAATGCTTCGAATAACTACTCAGTGGATGAAACTGCCGCTGCTCAGCATAACGTGTTTTTCACGGATCACCATTCACAACACTAGAGTTATGCTTTTCTTTTCTTCCATCGGTCTCTTTTTAAGCCTGTAGTACAAAACCGTAACACAAGGTACAATGGTGAGGACCGTGGATGTAATCGTAACGGAAGAGTGAGAACAATGGTGAGTGTAATGGATACTGCAGACTCTCACAGCGAAAAACTAGTAGCTACAGCAATGCTGATAAATCCAAATCCCTATAGGATATTTGTTATCCACGAAATTGTAAACAATCAACTGCTACAAATTAACGTGAAACAAATTCTCTCGCCTCTCTTACCTTCCACCAAAGAAAATATGGAGCCTGAAATGTGTATCTGGATCTTATTACCATCAGGATTTTTGTAGAGTCAAAACTGTTAGTGCACATTCAGAATTTTCCAACACTTTTTTTCTCCCACATCTCTCTGTCTACCACCTGTTACCCTCTCACTGTCCATCTCCTCTTTCCATCTTACCTTCCCCCATCTCTTTTATCTATCTCTTGCTCCCCCAATCCGTGTGCATCTCCTCACCCCCTCTGCTCATCTCCTCCTCTCCTCTCACAGCCCATCTCCTTCTTTCGTGTCCATCTCCTTGTCCCTTTGTCTACCCATTTCCTCATCCCCATCTCCTCCTCATTCCTCTCTCAGTTCATTAACTCCCCCTCTATCTGTGCATCTCCTCCTCTCCCCTTTCCCTATCAGTTTCCATCTCCGTGTCCATTTCTTCCTTCCCCTTCCCTGCTTGTCCACGTCTTCCTTGTGACAGTCCCTCTCCACTTCGTCACCCCACCGCAGTAGATGGTTTCTAGTTCTTACTCCCACAGTATTTCTACCTAAGTAGTAACACATGTACCGGGTTTGGTTGAAATCAAGCTAGCGATTTAGAAGGAGTTAATCACACGCAGCTTTGTCAGCATACGCTCATGTCACATGTACTTAACATACTTCACACTCAATTCTACACATTTTTCAGCCGTCACATTTTTCATCGTACACCTAGTGAAATTCGTCCTGCAGTTTCGTTTTCATTCAGTCCAGTTTTTATGAACTCATACTTCCTGAACAATGTAATCCAATAGTAAGATTTAGCAGGCGCATTCTGTGGTATATAGCATAATGGTAAGGAATATGTTCTGGGTAGAATTAGTGGTAAAAACGTAATAAATTAGTACGTCGTGGATGATGAGGGAATTTGCCACGGATCTCAGTGTTTATGACGTCGTTTCTCGTCAACTGTGTGACATACAATCATATAATTGTGTACGTTCGTCCAGTCCGAAAAAGTGTCGTTATTACAGTTTGCAGTAAAGAGATAACAAATTAAAATGTCAAGGATCATGCGGCAGCTTTCCACGCACCTCGGTGTTTATGACGTCGTATCTAATGAACTATGTGTTGTAGAATGATATAGTTTTGCAGGTAAGTGCAGTGACATATGTGAATATTCTCTGCAAAATGTGTCATGAATACAGTTAGTAGTAAAGAAGTAAAAATTTTAATGTCATGCCTCATGCGGCTATTTTACAGTATGAGCAGCGAAAATGTTGTAAGCGATAAACTGCTGGTTGCCAGCAAGAAAAGGTTTCCTAAAGGTTTTAAATTACATGGAAAAGTTTTTACAAGTCACTAAGTTTTTCATTCCCTAATAGTGGATGAAAAAGTTTGCGAATTCGCCAGCAGTGAGCTACAGTACGTTTCCACCGCCACCCCTGTTCTTATGATAGGTGTATGTTTCATGTCCCCACAGAGAATCGCTCTAGACAGTATGTGATACGTGTACCGAGTTTGGTTGTAATCGGTCCAGTGGTATAGGAGGAAATGTGGAACATAGATAGATGCGTACATATATACATACATCCATTTTTGTAATAGGGATGGATTCCACGACTGTTGCATGGAGGGTTAATTAAAAGAATATGATGCAATGATTTTAGTAGCTGTGTGACCGGTTACGAAGTCTCGTAACCGGTTTGCCCTGATTAGTATTAACACGCAATCTGACTGCATAAAATATAAAAATAAAGAATGACAAGGAATTCCGTTAACACAATTAGTTAATTAAGTCCCCTGCAACTATAAAAGCTACGAAAAAACAAAACACAAGTGTAACTGTTCTGTGTGTGGTAGTGTGACTCAACGTACATGTCTCTGGCTCGGTTCTTTCTCAATATGACAAATATTTTAAACACCATTTACAATGAGCTAATTGAACAACCAGAAATACTATAATTGCACATAGAAACCAGAATTACAAGTCTAATACATGAACACGCGCCAAACGCTTTGTTGACGAAAATTTTCCATTACACCAGCATCATAAATCAAAACCCATCTCCTTTCTCAAATACACTGTGATAATTGCAGCACCTTCCATCTATACATTACACCAACCGAACAGCATCTACTCTCTCGCCAAACAGAACAACAACTGCCCTCGACATCCTCTGAACTAACCGAGCGAGGTGGCGCAGTGGTAAGACACTGGACTCGCATTCGGGAGGACGACGGTTCAATCCCGCGTCCGGCCATCCTGATTTAGGTTTTCCGTGATTTCCCTAAATCACTCCAGGCAAATGCCGGGATGGTTCCTCTGAAAGGGCACGGCCGACTCCCTTCCCCATCCTTCCCTAATCCGATGAGACCGATGACCACGCTGTCTGGTCTCCTTCCCCAAAAACCAACCAACCATCCTCTGAACTACTACTGCCAGTGGAGGCGGCGGAATAATAATCTTTGGCGCAATCTCTGACGCTGTGACTCAGTGTAGCCACCTTTCATATTCCCCACCTCCATGGGCTAGAATTTGGTGGTACTTTTGCCAGCATTAGTGGTGAAAATATCACCAAATTCCTCCAAAAAACACAGACAAAAAAAAAGATGATATTAATAAGTAAATATCACATAACTAAATAAATTTTGGCTTTTCACTGACCCTTCAATAACCTAATACATAAAAATACAGTAAGGAATATAAATGCTTGCCTACATGTGATTTTACATAATAGTTTACGCAAGTATCATCTCTCAGAGTAGTTAAACAGTTCAATCAATGGCACCAGCAATGACGAAAAGGTGCAGGTAAGAGTCTCATAACATTTCATAAACAGTATATACACAATAAATCACTTTATACAAATATTCACATAAAATCTTTTCAATAGTTCAATAAACAAGTAGCACTCCTCAGAGTAGTTGACAGTTCCAACAGTGGCACCCGGCAATGGTTAACAGGTGCAAATAGCAGTCCCATAACATTTCATGAACAGTAAATACACAATAAATCAGTTTACATGTATAAAATCTTTTCAATAGTTCAATAACGAGTAGCACTCCTCAGAAAAATTGACAGTTCTAACAGTGGCACCCAGTAATGGCGTGCAGGTGCAGGCAGGAATGAGTGTATTCACATCAATAGTAGCAGTTCCAACAGTGGCACCCAGCAATGTTGAACAAGTGCAGCAATAATTAAACAGTTCATCAGAGTTCATCAGCAGAAATTAAACATTTCCAAGTGGCACCCATCAATGATAATAGGTGTAAGCACGAACAACAGTTTGAATGCACACACATTTGCTTTTACAAAATTATTATCAATGCTCTTACACTAAACATACAAATTATAATAAACACACAATTGATATCAGATAATTGTCATATTAGCTATTACAAATACACAAATATCAGTAAACCTATAATATTTATGGGTGTCAGTGCAGGCCGCAACAAACAAGTAAAATAATATTTAAGAGGTAGGTCGGTACCAATTATTTGGGATTAGGAAAGGAAACACACAAAACACACTCACTCATCTTTCATCCACATATTAAGTACTATTGTGTAACTGAATAGTGTTAACTGTGTAAATGCAACTCTGTCAAAATTTGATGTTCAACATGTGTATCAAATAGTAGTGGCAGCAGTGTATAATAGTCAATAATAGTTAGTCAACGTCATAGGCATCATGTCAAGACCAATGTTTGCCAAGCCAAATCAAAATGTACGGTTGCTGAACAACTGTCAGTCTCCAATAAAAAGTATATACTGCTTATTGATTTAACAAAGTGTGTGTGTAGACAATCTTCCTTCCAATGGAGTGTTCTAGTCTGCCATCTTCACCCTTCTTGTTCCATATAAACAAAAAAAAAATTCTCGTCACTTACTTTAACTCCAATAATCATCAGCATCACATAATCTCAATACTTCAATAATACCTCTTCAATACGTCGATACATATAAACCTTATCAGCAATATCATTTCACTTCCATAACAACTCTTTCCTCTAGTCAGTCTCCTCGAACAAGTACAGATAAAATCCTAGTACAAACTTCAATTCATCATCCCATACAATCCGAAGACACAGTGTCCACACACAACCTCTGTGTAACCCACCTGAGCCAAATCTTCTACTCATTATGAATTATAAAATACATTTTGGTTACCTTGTCCATCGTAAAGTAAAAGAAATGCATACATGTCCTCTAACAGCCTTCAGTTTGAATAACTTTCAGTAAGTAGGTGCGAGTACACAGTATTAATGATCACACAAGAATCTGAATGAATAAACCGTAATATTTCACAGTGTGTACACCACTTCAAGAATCATGGCAAAACAGAAGCAAACATGTGGAGTATTTTTTGGTCAAGTGTCACTTGCTATTTCAATTGCTCACGAAGAATGCAGTGTAATAACTGTCAATGGTGTAAAGTTAGTACTGGTATTTCATGTCGTCAGCTTCCTTTCTATTATAATGAATTAATACAGCTTCCATAGAACCTCCAGTTCATGTGACTTCAATGAAGTTTCTTGTACCCATGTAGTTCGTAGAATTATAGCAGTTCATTTTCTTATCTTAAAATGTAAAGCACTGAGCGTAAGCAAAACATGCAATAGCGAGTAAATATACCAGTAGAGAACAGAATGTCAACAAGTGGATGCAGCACAATCCCTACAATTAGGCTCTGCCAAGCGAACAATCTATAATTAATACCATAGTGTAACCTAAACTCTATGTTCGTACACAGTATATAAGTATTTCTCTATACTAAATTAAAGAGTAGTTATGACAGCAAAAGAGAAATGTGTAAATATGTATTCCGTACGCAAAGCAGCAAGTACATATCTTACATAATAAATAGGTCATTAGCATGATATCAGCATAAGCAAATAAATGTTCATATGTAATCTTAACAAGTAAACATGAAGGCGCAAGCAGATAAATCACAAAGTATAACTTACATACATAACCATATCAGCAAAACTAATCAGGTGATAATTATAATTTAAATAAATAGGCACAGCAGGCACATAATAAAAAATATTACATCAGTGAAAAAGCATAGCAGCCAAGCGATGCATAATATGCACAAGTAGCAACCCTGTTCATTAATAAAACATTGTCAAAATCAGCAATTGTATGCAAGCATGTCGCTTCACAAGTAAATTCATAGAGCATAAAATTTAACACAAAGTATAAATCACGTAATCGCGAGCAGCAAATTACGTATAAAGTACTACCTAAGTAGAAATATGTTACCTGAAAAATAAACTCATTTAATAGTTACCTTTTTAGTTTATTACTTTCTTCTTCGAAATTACATTCTTCCTGAAATTTTCTCGATGGCAAGTCCTCTTAACGTCGAACATGCAGAGAATTTACTTGAAGTTCTTAAATATTTTATACAACTGTATCCTGGAAAAACTGAACGTTAATAACGTACGTTATCAAGTCACTATAGCTTTATACTGAATTTAATCGGAGAAATTAGACTGTGTATTTGTCTACGGCTGTCAGTGCATTCGCACTGAGCGCTCGATCAGCTGTAGGTAAGCGTGACGTAGGAAGTAATTGTTTGCAGTCAACGGCTACCTTCCAGAATGAGATTTTCACTCTGCAGCGGAGTGAAAATTTCGTTCCGGAAACATCCACCCAGGCTGTGGCTAAGCCATGTCTCCGCAGTATCCTTTCTTTCAGGAGTGCTAGTTCTGCAAGATTCGCAGGAGAGCTTCTGTAAAGTTTGGAAGGTAGGAGACGAGATACTGGCAGAAGTAAAGCTCTGAGGACCGGGCGTGAGTCGTGCTTCGGTAGCTCAGATGGTAGAGCACTTTCCCGCGAAAGGCAAAGGTCCCGAGTTCGAGTCTCGGTCGGGCACACAGTTTTAATCTGCCAGGAAGTTTCAACGGCTACCTTGGGCGGCGCGCGGACTGACTGTCGCTCTGTGTATGTGCTGCCGCTAGAACACGGCGCGGTATCCCTGTATTCTCTGTGTGTTTACGTGTAACTGTTGATTTCTCAAAATTATGTCATTCCACAAAAATTTTAACGTTCGATATATGAAGTATTCCCTTAGAGCGCCGTGATTTAAGAGTTTCTACTTCAACAGTGTTATCATGAATAATTTTGCGAACTCTATATCGACCGTTATAAAGCAGAAAAAATTTGCGACACAAGCCTTTTCCTTTGTGAGACAAACTATGAGTCTTAGTTAACACCTTTTGACCAAATGACAACGTTTTTAAACGACCAGGACGTTTAGCTGATTTCTCTCTTCTAGCAGCCGCAGATGCAATATTTTGTAGAGCCAGGTTGGCAACTTCAGAACGCCGCAGTTTCCCTTTAGGCGGAAAAGGAACGATTTCAGAAGTGCGATTTGTCGGTGCTTTATTTTCTAATATCAATATAGGCGGTAAAGCAGTTGAATCATTAGGGAGTTCATTCAGAATGTTTTGAAAAATATGAAGATACTGATCCCACGTTCTGTGATTATGATGACAATAAAGATGACACAATTTATTGATTTCCTTCATCCTTCTCTCTGAAGCGTTAGATTGAGGGTGAAAAAGTGAAATGAAAATTGGTTTAATCTTACGACGCCGTAGAGTACGAAGCCAAATTTTAGAGCGAAACTGTGATCCATTGTCTGATATGAAAGCATCAGATACTGAAAGAGCTGTTGCTCTGCGTAAATGTGTAAAACACACATATTTTGATGTCAGTTCCACTACTACCAAAATGTACGCAAAACCATTTGTAGAACGAACCACTGGACCGAACAAATCGACTGCAGCCATCTCCTTTAATTTCGCTGGAATGATGGGAAACAACGGTGCTCTGTGAGAAATAGTTGGCGGCTTAGCCTTTTGACATAATTTACATTTGGCAAGAACTAATCGAATACGTTTTTCCATATTACTGAAGTAGCAAATGTCTCGTAATTTATGAAAGCATTTTCTGGGACCAAAGTGTGCGTAACTGAAATGTGTATACCAAATCAATTTAGTAAACGTCATGTGTCACTTCCGCTTTGTTAACCTTTTCCTTAATTAATTCCTCACTATTAATTATATCACCCATCGCGTCTCTGTATCTATTGTCGTTGTCATGAATGAACACATTGTCTTCATAAAACTCGGCGAAAACATCAGAAGTAAGAAACCTTAAACAATTTGTGTCTGATTCAGATTTCGTTACACACTCGAAAAATTTCAAACATCTCGGCATTCCGGCAACAGTCAAGTTCACACTTCCTTCCTTAAAGTTTAAAATTGCCTTATAAGTGTTAAGAAACTCCATACCTAAAATAATTTGTGTACTGAGTAATGGAACAATAATAAAATTAGCAGAAAATTCATATCCTTGACAAATGAATTTTAAGTTGGTCTGTTGTTTGACTTCCACACTTTTTCCAGAAATAGGTCCTCGAATTGTAGTTTTAGAAACAGGTAACACAGAACAAGTAATAGTTCTTACACATATACGAAAAACTGATTCACTAATAACATTAAATGGGCTCCCAGAATCTAAAACCGCGGTCAACTTAGTCTTACTCACGCGTACTTCAATAACAGGATGTAAAATTGCGTCTACATTATTTTCCTTTTCGTCTAGCAAAATATCTCTCATGTCTTCCAAGCATACGCAGTGTAAAGTCGTAGTGTCATTACTTTCTGAACCGTCTATATTGCTGCCAGAAGCCGAAGCTACAAGTCATTGTCGATTGTTTGCGTCACGTCTTTGATTATTCACGTCATTTCGTGGATCAATTTCTACGATTTGCACTTGTCTCTCTGAATTTCTGCCACGTGGAGGATGCCAATTAGGCCCCTCCTGTCTCTTAGATGCAAATTCTTGGTTCTGTCATTAAAATTTCTATTTTCCTGGCTATCTGCATGACTACTTCTTGTGTAATTTCGACTGTCACTTCTGTAATTATTGTGAGGTCTACTACCCTGGTTATTTCTGTGGTAAGAACTTCTATTATTGTATGAATAATTTCTATCATTATGGCTCATGGCTCTGAGCACTATGGGACTTAACAGCTATGGTCATCAGTCCCCTAGAACTTAGAACTACTTAAACCTAACTAACCTAAGGACAACACACAACACCCAGTCATCACGAGGCTGAGAAAATCCCTGACCCCGCCGGGAATCGAACCCGGGAACCCGGGCGCGGGAAGCGAGAACGCTACCGCACGACCACGAGCTGCGGACTTCTGTCTTTATGATACCGATTACTGTTTCCGTGTGATTGATCATTCCATTAAGAATTTCTGTTATTATAATTGTCTGTGTTATTTCTGTTAGAATTTCTGTTATTGTCATAAGGCTGGTATCTATTGTCCTGTCTGTTTCGTCTGTCATTTTCAAAATTACCGCTATAGCGTCCGTTCCGATCATTATCCCTTTTCTCTGAAAATCTATTGTGATTAACGTTACTGAAAAAAATACAAGAAGTTCCGTCGTTGTTGTCATACTCAAGTTCTTGTAGCAAAGTCTTAAAAGTTTCTATGTCTTCTTTACATCTTCTGGCTAAAGCAATGTATCTTATCGTTTGTGGCAGCATAGTTAAACAAATACGAATTAATTCAGGCGGGCTATAAGGGTTGGAAAGGAATTGATTCTTTCGAATCATATCTTCAAAGTATTCTGCCGGCGTGCGGAACTCAGACTGTTTAAAATTACGCTGCATAATAAGACTATGTTTGACTCTGTCTTGCGTGTTTTCGTACCAATATGCCGATAGAAATGCATGATAAAAATCATTTAAATTATTACAATCTCTAATAAGTGCGCGTATGCGCGTCGCCTGTTCGTTTTCTAAATATCCACACATAAATTCCAGTTTGTGACTTAGTGGCCAATTTGGCGGAAGTGCGTACATAAATTGATCTAACCATGAACATGGGTGTATGTCATTATTAAAATTGCGAAAGATCTTAAATTTCCGAACAGTTAAAAAGTGTTTATAGTCAAAGTTTTCGCCTCGTGGCGACAAAGACCTACCGCGTCTGTCCCAGTCCGAATGTCGATTATTGTCAAGTTCGCGCGCCTGGCGCTCTCTTGTTGCATCTCGTAAATGAAATAAATTATTTTCTTCAAAACCCGCTGCTATCGGTGATTCTAAATTTCTTGTACTGTCTTTTCCTACGATTTCGCTTGCAATTTGTTTAACTTGCTTTCGTAACGCCTCAAATTCCCTTTTAACGCGTTCATTAAATTTTCCCTGATTTTCAACATGTTTATTTATATTCTGGTATTCTTCTGTTTCTGCAAATGGCAATGGAGCTGTATCATCTGAGTCTCTGTCCCCATTTAAACTAAGACTTGTCAATTTATTCGAAATCTCCTCTACTCCTTCCGATAAGCCACCTATTTGTTCTTTCTGTTTATTTACGTCTTCCGTAAGTGTCGCGACTCGGGTTTCAGTATTGACACAGTTAGTAATTAACTGTTCATATTGTTGTGTTAGGTTATTTATTCTGTCATTTGGTACGATTTCCTCGATTTTTTCAAATATTTATTCCTTATCGTGTGCACATTGTAAATTTAACTCTGAAAATTTTTGTACTATCACGCGATCTCTTTCTTCCTGTTCTCTATCCTGTTCCTTTCGTCTAATTTCTATTAAAGTTAATCTATTATTGTGAGCATTCAAAATCGGTTGTACTTCTTCTCTAATTTCTTTCTTTAATTCATCTTTCATGTTTTCAAAACATGTCACTATTCGTGAGTCTAACCGTGTTTCCATTGTTCCCATATCAGTTTTAATTGTTCCTATTTGTGATCCCAAATTTAATATTGCACTCATCAACTGCTCCATATTAACTGGTTCGAAATTCTTTTCGCCCCTAACATTTCCCGTAAAACTAACTTCCTTCGTCATAGCTGTAAAGCTATCTGTGTTCGATACCATTCCAGAATCTTCTGTCGTTAATCTCGTATTCTGAAAATTTTTTGATTGTGAAAAATTTTGAACTGGTTCCGGACTATTTTCCCGGCTTATTAAACTGTTTTCTACTTCATTATTCATCATACTGTTCTCCTGTGTTGGCGAGTTCGCCTTGTTAACAGTTTCGTTATTCTGACTATCCACCATTTTTGCCTTTTTCATCGATCGCGTAATAATTTACAAAACATACAAAACTCGTCACTATACGAAAATTAAACACAATATACCACTTTATCACCAACAATACCAACCACACGGAATGCTTGCCGACAAACACGATTAACGAACAATTAAAACCTTCACAATTGCACAAAATTGTCAAACCCGTAAACGATTTATCAGAAATTAAGTTCTACAAAAATACCTTCAGAAGAAAGACAAGACAACTACAAATGTTCAATTACAAAATCTATACATACAATATAGACTAAAAAAACTAAACTACAAATTACTACAACAATACTACTGTCTGCTATTTTTACTATCAAAAGAATTCCAAGGTACGATCCGAAGCAGCGATCGCCACGTGCATGGAGGGTTAATTAAAAGAATATGATGCAATAATTTTAGTAGCTGTGTGACCGGTTACGAAGTCTCGTAACCGGTTTGCCCTGATTAGTATTAACACGCAATCTGACTGCATAAAATATAAAAATAAAGAATGACAAGGAATTTCTGTTAAGACAATTATTAATTAAGTCCCCTGCAACTGTAAAAGCTACGAAACAACAAAGCACAAGTGTAACTGTTCTGTGTGTGGTAGTGTGACTCAACGTACATGTCTCTGGCTCGGTTCTTTCTCAATACGACAAATATTTTAAATACCATTTACAATGAACTAATTGAAAAACCAGAAATACTATAATTGCACATAGAAACCTGAATTACAAGTCTAATACATGAACACGAGCCAAATGCTTTGTTTACTTTACCTGTGCCCAAGAAGCATTGTCATTAAAGAAATGTGTAATACCGTTTTACCTCATTATATATTGACGAAAATTTTCCATTACACCAGCATCATAAATCAAATCCCATCTCCTTTCTCAAATACACTGTGATAATTGCAACACCTTCCATCTATACATTACACCAACCGAACAGCATCTACTCTCTCGCCCAACAGAACAACTGCCCTCGACATCCTCTGAACTACTACTGCCCAGTGGAGGCGGCGGAATAATAATCTTTGGCGCAATCTCTGGCGCTGTGATTCAGTGTAGCCACCTTTCACTGTCTTCGATCTCAGATCAGCATCACGGCGTTCCGGACACATTAAAAAAAGCACAAAAACGCTAAATCAACATAATGGGATTACACCTAGAGATGAATCATCATCATGAAGCAAGAGGTTATGTAATGTTATCAATGTTCTTCTAAGATTAGTGTGACGAGAAACACAATATTTCCGTTGTCTCCCTTTGTTACAGTTATATTTTGCTCTCGTTTTTCTGATTGTTTACAATTGTATATTGCGAAACTCAGATGCGCTCGTTAAATTGCAAGTATGTAGGTACTGCAAGCTCTTGTGTCGTTATGTTGATTGATCTATAAGTGTAATTTTATTATGTACATTTATAAGCTTTCCTCTCTAGTGCATATGTACAGAACACCGTGCTGTTTATCTGAGATCGATGCCAGTTGTAGAATAAAGATATATTTTTCAAATAGCTACTTTACCATGAACTTTTATAAAACAACTGCCTTCCGCCTTACCACCCACCGAGCTCTTGGAGAGCAACGTATCCTTTCTCTCTGCTTTGTGAGTCTCTTATCGCTGTCTGCTTTTCCAGTAGTAGACTTGCTGCACAGATGAACAATGAAAGCTAACACACGACGCCGCCAATACAAACACTATTAAGTGTTTTTAATCACGTAGTACTGCAAGGGATGGACAGCTGTGAGAACAGGATATTGAAAAGTACGCTCGGGTGGAGCCTGTAATGAGACTTCGGTAAATGGTCTGCGATTCGCGACTGTGATAAATTCACAGTACTGACTACAAACAACACCGCAGAGCGCTCTAAAAGCATTAACACACAAGCAGAGTTTAGGCACCCATTGTGCGACTTCTTCAGGAACCATCGTCCCCTGAGTGTCTGTTGTGTCTCCTCCACCAGTTATTAACGCAGCTGATCATGGCGTTTGCAGGGCGTCATGTATGTCGGGAGAAATAAGATACTTTTTCTATGTGGACGGTCCTGTAAGAGTCCAATGTTAGTGTGAGCGCACAAAGTTCCTGCTACGTAATTCGCTTACCTCCATGAAGCACTGAATTTCTTACCCACATAAGCGGCCATGAAAATAGCTACTCCAGGAAGAGGAGCAAACAAAGAAAATTTATTTACTGTGCGTTTACAGTACTTAATGGTGAATCCATTCAGTCCAGCACTCCGTGAAGAATGGGCTGCCATTCCCCCAGAAACCTACCAGCACCCAGTACTGAATGGAGAATCGATTCAGTCCGTGAAGAATTGGCTGCCATTCCCCCAGAAACCTTCCTGCACCTAATTGAACATATGCCTGCGAGAGTGGACGGTGTCATCAAGGCTAAGGGTGGGCCAACACCATAATGAATTCCAGCATTACCGATGGAGGGCGCGACTAACTTGTCATTTTCGACCTGAAGTCCGGATACTTTCGATCAGACAGTGTATGTAATAAATATAACCCTTGCTGTCCAGATTACCAGCTATGTGGACCAGAGACGATCTAGCTGTGTACCCAGTGGCATCCACACCTTAGCGTTACAATGTTTGTGTGAGTTACACCTGTTATGCTATCTCCCTAACATTACTTATAATTATTTTAAGCAAAGTTCGTATAGGCATGGTAAGTCCAGTTATCGAAGCCTGTAGCTAGTTGCAGAGGCTAGAATCATGCATAGACCGTGTACAGCAAGTTCGTCCGCTGCGCTCAATCTCCTTACCGCTCTGTCTCGATATACCGCAATCTCTTACAGAAGAATAACAGAGTAAAAAGTCGGAGAATTCAAGTTGTCTTATCGTCAGTTTCGTGTGTCTGTCTGTTATTCTAACCTTCTCAATATTCCAAGCATAGCTTGTTAAAGCAATTAATAAAAACAGAAAATAATACTTCTCGGCAATTAACAGTTTTAGGTTTAAAATAATTTTAACTACAGGCATAGTCACTTTTCACACTTAATTCCAACGTTAAATCAGTTCATAAACGTTTTTCTGCCCTGTGAAGGCTACAATATTGCATTTTCAAACGTCAGCGTAACCTGATTTGTTGTGACATCCAATAAAATAACAAGGTAACATGTCTTGACGGCGTAAGAAAGTAATTAAAAGCAATATGAAACACAGAAGCATGTGGAACATCTTTTGTCCTCTTAGCCAAATTTGATAAATCGACGCGCTTCCTCAGAAGACTTCTGCTAAAGAGATAAAGTTGCTTGTGAGTTAATGAGTCGTACCTCTGGTACGAAAACACACAATATAACTAATACATTGACCGTATCAGGTGGAGAGAAATACTCTTTAGAGACCGAACGAGGTAGGCGTCTCGGGGACTATTTTCTTCCTTCGTTTCTCAAGTAGGGACGGTTTATCTGTCACTCTGACAGGAGCAGAGGAGAAAGAATCCACGGATGCTCTAGGGAGCCTTTTGTTTCTTCCGTTTCCCCTTCATTTTTCACTGAGGTTCACTCATTTGGAACAACTGCCAGCTCCACGCAGACATTTTTCTAGTTCAGTTATTTCGTCCTTTCAGAGAAGTTCTGTACCCAGGATACGATGTCATAACAGATTCTCATTTATTTAGCGTCCTCTTTTGTTGAAAACATTCCAGCGCAAACGTGCCAGCGCTGCTGCATACTTTGTGACATATTTAATTTCATCGCGTGTTGAGCCTGTAGAGAATATTTCGCTGATGCTGTCGGTTTTCATCTATTAGGGAATTCAGGGTTCTTTTCTTACTTATTTCAGCCTCATCTCTGTTACTCTTTAATTTAACTAATTTTTCTTCCAAAACAACTATTCTATATCACCATACATATTTGCCAGAAACACATTATTACTGCGTCGTTAATGAAATTTTTCTTAAAAAATTAGCATCGTTTTTTATTTATATTGATTTTAATTGTCTCCAAATCTTTTGCAGGTACGGTACACTGATGAAGCTGTCTTCATATCTGTCATCTCTTTCTCGTTCCTTGGTCCAACTAAGGTATGTCTCTCTATGACTTATCATTTTATTAGAAACTTATTCAGTTTCTTCTAAAACATACACCTACCTGTTCATTTATCCTTTTCGGACTTAAAATACATGTATATATAGTAGCTCCGATTTTACACACTACTTTTTGATGGACTTCTGGTAGTTTCAAGTAAACTGCAAGTAAAGTGCAGAATGGGCTGCAATTGCGTTTGCAAGATATGTGAACACGTCAGAGCCGTAATAAACATCGTTACCGTGTACGATGATCCATGAAATAATCAGATGGTAAAGTATGGGAGGAAGGCGAGTACCAGATATCGAAACAGTACATCCACGTGACATAAAGTAAGTAATCAAACATAATCCACCCAAACACCAAAGGAAAAGAGGGCTTTAATCCTAGCACTGATGTAATGGGAGACTTGAAACTTCATACAGAAACGATCGAACTGCGTTCTGTTTTGTTCAACAGCAGAGACCAGATGATCTCCCCGTAGGACAGCAGTTGTATTTGTTGTCTGCGTCTAGTGGGATACAAGACACACACACACACACACACACACACACACACACACACACACACACACACACACAAACGCGCGCGCGCAAATAGTTCGGTTACATATTTGGCATCTCTTGTAGTGATGGGTTGATGGCATGTGAAAAATGCTTCGGGTTATTGGTTACCTAACCACTGGACATAGATTTTTCTTGTCTAGGTCTATGTCGGGTTGGGAGTGGGTAGAAACGCGCTAGGCCACACAGATTATCTAAGGTCAACTCCCCGTCCCGATTGATCGGTTGGTTACCCCTCGACGTCCGCTGCTCTGACTCATCCCGCCACTGCGCATGTAGGCAGTGATACGCCGTGTGCAGTGGCTCCACCTTCATCACCAGGCCAAGCTGTGCTGCTTAGTGACATCCACCGATGAGGCTGAGCAGTTGGCGGCTGCATGAGTCTGTCACTCCCTACTTTCGTTAGCATTTGTTGGGTCGCGTCGACAGTAAGGCGGCACTGCTTGAGCAAAGTGCACGCCGTGTGTTTGATGACGACAACATCGGTCCTTTCTAATTCCGGCCGGAGTTGCAGGCTACGACGACATAAACACTTAAATGTTTCCAAGTACTTCGATGGTACTAACTCTATTCGCAAATTTCCTCGCAGACAGAATCCACATATGTCGCTCAATGTACCTACAAAAATATATCATTGTGCAGCACATGGTTCAGAACAGACGACGTCACAAACATTGAGCTGCGTCAAAATGAAACTGCAAGGCGAAATTCGCTAGAGATACAAATGAAATATGTGTAAAAATACATGGAGAAATACGCTAGGTTTATGTGAAATACATATGGTACGTGCATATGCACGCAAAGTCACGGGTGAAAGGGTCATTCTAAACACCTGGAACGATTCAATTCAAATTTGATATACGTATTAATTACAATCTGGAAAGAAATATTGTGGGGGTAAAAATCACCAGCTTCCTATTGAGGCATAACGTGACAACACGGAGAAAAGGGTAGGACGAGATGGGCACACAGAGAGGGGGAAGGAAGAGATTAGGACAGGTGGGAGGAGAAGATGGACAGAGAAATGGAAGAAGGAAGTGTGTGTGTGTGTGTGTGTGTGTGTGTGTGTGTGTGTGTGTGTGTGTGTGTGTGTGTGAATTGCTAAGGGACCAAACTGCTGAGGTCATCGGTCCCTAGACTTGAACACTACTTTAAACTAACTTACACTAACGTATGCTAAGAACTACACACACACACACATACACACACACATGCCCGGGAGAGGACTCGATGCTCCGGCAGGAGTGGCCGCGCAATCCGTGATGTGGAGCCTCAAACCGTGCGGCCACTGAGCGCGAGGAGGAAGAGGACAGAGAGACGGGAGAGGAAGAGATGGCCAGACAGACGTAGGACGAAGTCATTCAAGATGCACAGAGACAGAGGGAGGAAGTGAAAGGCAGAGAGAGGGGGAAAGATGAGATGTGGTAACAAAAGCTGGGAACAAGTACATTCCCAGGCAATGCTAGGAACTCAGCTAGTTCGTTTTATGTATTTTATGTATGGATGTTTTTTTTTTACACCTTATCATTTCTTTTATTAGGCTTTGCAGAGAGTTTGTGTTGATACGTGTCAATCTACATCAAATTTACATCCTTTTAGTTAGGGAGCCACAAATGTTCTCAGTTTTAGTGGTCGATGCAACACGCTGTACATAATTTGCTGTGTTTGGACGCATACTCTAGTGGTGGCAAGTTCATTTGAGATGTTTCAGCCACTTACGATGACTTTTAAATAATAAAGGCAAAACGCGCAGGGCATGAAAAATTCTTTTTATTAATTTACAGTTGGAGGGGCCTAAAGTGATATTTATCAATATAACATTCCACGCAACTGGGGACTGTAGTTTAATAGCAGTTAAAGGCGTAAATAGTTCGCGTCATTTTATTTTTATACTGCTATTCCCTGCCACGTTTTAATGTCACATTTATACTGCTATTCCCTGCCACGTTTTAATGTCACATTATGAGCCCATTTATATTAGTGTACCCTCATGTTCCTTCTTTTATCAGATATGTGGACCTGAAGATGATTTGTAACAGGATTCTAAACCGGTTATTCAAATAGCGTATCAAGTGACGCAAGTAGCGCTTTTATTCATTGTAATTATATGTAATCACAACGTCTAGGCCAACATTTCTTCACCTACTAAACGTGAAGACAGTGATAAAGGAAAATTACGTTTCGTGAACCGGGTCCGTGTCGTTAGGTGAGTCCGTGTCTACGACAGGGCTCTGTCAGGTAGGGGATCACCCCTCACATCGATGACTCTATAGTGGAATTCCTGTCGTGTCAGTCACACGCTATCTTCTGTAGCGAAATATACACGTTCTTGCCTATTCAAATCATTATCAAGGCCCAGTGTGAGGTGATATAGAACATCAGGACTGGCATGCTGCGAGGTTGGCATGTAATGAATGACAGAATTGTAATTGCTCTGTAATAAGGTTCACCTTTGCACCATTTTATCGGGTAGATTTGAAAGAGGAATACACTAGGTTTTCTGTGGCTTATGGTCCGTTAACAGATGAAATTTGGTGCTACACAGAAAAATGCTGAAGTTGAATTTCTTGGAACCACAAATTGTCGATAGAACCAACTTGAATGTAAAAGTAAGTGGTTCCTTAGGACTGGAAGCTAATTTACTGTGTGTTCTTTTTCCACCGCGTAGTGAAAAAATTTTATTCCCTATATAGGATAAAATACTTAATGATAAGTAAGATGAGGCTGTAATAATGCAGCAGCGGGCGCAGTCTGTTGTAATGGAGTCTCTCGAATAGTACTTGTAGTTTTGTTACAAGCTGTTTCCTCGTAGCCCCTGTCACAGTTACTCACTGAACAGTAGCGGAAGAATTAGCACCAGAACTAAAGCGTGTTGCTGCTGAATTTCGTAACAGTTCGAGAATGGCTGTATATTCCGCAACATTTCACCACCAGTTAGCTTCAGATGTATAAGTACGACTGCTTTGCAGTAGACAATGCTCGCTACATATTTAGGCATACCTCGGTTTCGCTACCTTGCTACTGTCGACTGTTGCTGCACTTATATTCACACCTTTGTCTCTCTCTACTTTTCCGAGGCTTACTGCATTCTTCGTAATTTATTTGCTTTACTACGGATCTCAAGATGCATCGTCAAAAACTTTGTCCCTTCATGCAGAGTTAAATACGATATATTCAACACGCTAGTTAGAGTCAGTAGCTGTGAAATCGCCACTAATAATATTAAACTTTGAAAATTTATGAAAACAGTTGCACTCATTTTGCATTTGAGTAGAAGTGATTTAATTTTTTTCAGATTGATTACAATTTGCGTTTCACGTACCGACGCCAACTCATGGTGTTGGTTTCTCTAACAAGGTGTACCTGTCGGCGTAGTGTTTCACTGATAGTCGAGTATGAACTTAACAGCTCTTCCAGTTTCTTGTATTTTTTCTTACTTAGTTATTGCTAACCGCGTAAGCCTGTTCAGATACCCACTGTGTTTGCCCTATTGTGAGCTTGCGTGAAACCCAATGTGACGCAGAGAGCTTCGCCTGTTTTGTTAAGAGACTTATTAGAATTTTTGCATGTGTTCTACAAAATTTATAATGTTTTGTGATATTATATGTTGAATCTCCAGCTCACATATCTGTCAAAATAGGTCTGCGATACGCATATGTTACATCGATGTAAGCTGTCATCTACTGACGTCACGTGTTTGTTTTTTCATTCCTATTTTAAGTGAGTACTTTATGTAACAGTGCTATTTCGAATATACGCTTATGAAAAGAAGTGAACCGCGGGACTGCTACGGTCGCAGGTTCGAATCCTGCCTCGGGCATGGGTGTGTGTGATGTCCTTAGGTTAGTTAGGTTTAAGTAGTTCTAAGTTCTAGGGGACTTATGACCTAAGATGTTGAGTCCCATAGTGCTCAGAGCCATTTGAACCATTTTTTTGAAAAGAAGTGGATAGTCTTCTGTATAACTTTCGCAATAGACCGTTGTCTTTAAAGACGTCCACTATTTCTATTTGGATTAACTCAGCTTCTTTTATTTAAAACCATATTTTTGGTACATGGAATTTGGTATTTCAAATAACAGATGAGCATTGTCCAGAAGCTATCGCAGTACAGAATCGCCTATGCACCCGTTACGCAACTGTTTGATTTAAACCAACCCAAGCAAAATGCGTACATATGAGTTTTCCTATCTAGGTTTTAGGCGGAATACATATTCTTATTGGTCAAAGCTGAACTGAACTCGCTTTCACGTTTGTGTGAGAATATCTCATGTTGGTACGGAGATGCTGGATCCAGTCAGTTTCTTTATTGAAACACATACATATTTGACTTTATGCAATTTAGTATGGGCTTGGACCTTAAGACACTGAGGTCCACTTGCTTCAGCTGAAGAGCGTTTTACATATTAGATTGGTCTTCATGAGTCAGTATTAATGTTTGTGTGTACATACGTACATTGCACTTGAGAGTGCGCATGGTTCTGAGTGTACACCTAGGTAAATGGCTCTGAGCATTATGAGACTTAACATCTATGGTCATCAGTCCCGTAGAACTTTGAACTACTTAAATCCAAGTAACCTAAGGACATCACACAACTCCCAGTCATCACGAGGCAGAGAAATCTGAGTGTACACCTGCAGCTTGCACATGGACATTAAGTAAGTATAAGAAAAGAAACAGGCACCTTTCACAGTTCTCTCGGACGTAGAATTCGAGACACGTCTATATTTGACTGAGCACAATCGCGGACTTGAGGTCATAACCAATGTGCATCGAACGGCTTTTTTCTGATGATTTTCGGGGCTTCCCAACGACGAGGCAATGTAGCTCACGCCTTTGTGGTGCCTATTAACTTCACTCCGCAGTGCGAACGGGGCCATGTGTGCTTGACTGAAAAAGGGTTCTCAGTAGCTGGAGATACAAATGAGACACAAGATTCTTTGCTCGCACGACTCTGTTCAAATAATTCGTAGTAGTTTCCATAAAGTTTATTTAGATCTTTAAATGTATTTGTTTTACGTTAGTTTCACTTGATCTTTTTCGTGAATCCCAAATAAGGGTGCCGCGTCAAGTTCAAATACGTGATTTAAGTTCTGAAAATCTTACATATCTAACTTCATGCTTAAAAATTTTGTTGACAATGTCAACTAGGAGATCTGCGATCTGTTCTAATTCTTTTTACTTTTGTTGGGGATTGAAAACCGACGAGGTCAACATCGCACATGAAATCTTTTTTACTTGAATGGATCACTAGCTACGCCTAACACGCTAGCAATATTCAGAGCTAAAATGTGAAACAGATTTTTCTCTTATTAGCAACATACAAAAGTTTGCAGAACTACACATAACAATGTAGCAGAGTTCAAGAGCACGTAGTCGAATTCATTGCGGACTACACACCCGGCTGGTCCCGGCGGAGGTTCGAGTCCTCCCTCGGGCATGGGTGTGCGTGTTTGTACTTAGGATATTTTAGGTTAAGTCGTGTGTAAGCTTAGGGACAGATGACCTCAGCAGTTGAGTCCCATAAGATTTCACACACATTTGATTTTGAACTACACACCATAAAACAACCTTGATTAATGTTGGTGTCATTACGGCTTCACACAACATTAACATCTTCTTTAAAATGACAACATCCACACATGACAAAGTCAAAAACAGCTTTTCATTGTACTTGGCCAGTGTAACGGAACGATGGTCATAAAACTGAGGAGATATATCAATACAGAGAAGAGGCAGTGGAAAGAAAAGAACAATGATTGCGTAACGGGAAAGAATAGAACAATGATTGCGTAACGAACTATCCACTAAAATGGCTAAATGCAAAAGGTATCATCTTACCAAAGGCTCTGGGTGTTAAAACATAGTAACTGACACAATTGGTATTACATCATCTTTTAACAGAGATTATCATTTATATACAGGGTGATTTTTTCCACCGTGTACAAACTCTATGGATTGATCGATGAGGGGATACGGAACAAAAAAAGGTCTAGTGAAAATATGTACGGAAATGCATGGTTTTCGTGCTAGAGACCATTTACTTAATCATACTTTGCTACAGAGACTGCTGCCTAATATGAACTGTACCATGCAGCCGCAGTGACAGTGTGATGAAAATGGTTTCCACGTGCCTCCAACACATACGTGTACGTCGCATAGCGTGTTCCGTCCCACGCGTTCACATCGGCCAGGCTGCATCCGAACACTGTCAGCATGAATACGCTGCTCCAGTGTCTCCACATCTTGAATGGACTCTACATGCACGATACTTTTGAGATGGCCCCGCAACCAGAAACGGCACGGGTTGAGATCCGGTGAACGAGCAGGCCATAGAACTGGAGCCCCTCATCCGATCCATCGACCAGCAAAGACACGATTGAGATGCGTCCGGACAAAATGGGCTGGAGCGCCATCATGGAACAGCCACAAAACCCTTCGAATCATCAATGGCACTTCTTCCAGCAGAGGAGGCAAAGTCACCCGCAAGAAACGCCGCTAATTCCGGCCTGTTAGGCGACGTTGAAGGATGACTGGTCCCAAAATACGGTCGCTAGCTACGCCGGCCCACACCGATGCTGATGATTCGCTGTCACCATACTATGGAGGTTCTGCATACTATTTTACAATGACTGTTATGGAAGTTGAATATACCTCTCCGCGTAAAGGTGAACTCATCTGTCAACTGGATGTATGATACAAATCCTGGAATCGTGGTTGTCTGGTGAAGAAACCAGAGACAAAACTGTACTCGATATGGGAAGTCTGACGCTAGTAATCCCTGCACATGCTGTAAGAGATAAGGCTAGTAACAATTGTCGTGGAGAATATTCGACACCGTCGTCTGGCTTACCCTGTACTGGCGAGCCGACTGCCTGGTACTGACACGGCGGTCGCCTTCCACAGTGTCAATGAAATTTCCCTCCATGTCTAGTGTCCGAACATTTGTGGTATGTTCTTCATGATTTCCTGCTTCCTGATACAATCCTGTCTCAGACAAACTGCGAAACACTGTTGCAGACATTGAATGCTATGGTTGTTGTTGGCGGGAACAGGTCTCCCGATACGACCTTGCTGGCCGCCTCCCGTTACCATTTGTCAACACCGTGTCGGGTAGCTCTGGATTCGAATACAGAACCATTGCGTACAACGCTGTATCACATCCACTACAAGCTGAGTCAGCAAGACAAGTGAATTGGACACAACATTACCAATCACTATTACAGGAGAGGGCACTAGGGCATGACGTATGAGGAACAGTACCACCCTCTAGGAGGAAACCAAGCATAGTGTAACTGCGGCTGCATGGGACCACGCATATTAGACCGCAGTCTCTGTAACAAAGTATGGTTGAACAAATGGTCTCCAGCAGCGAAACCATGCATTTCCGGACAAAAGTTTATTAGACCTTCTTTGTTTCGTATCCTCTCATCGATCAATCCCAAGAGTTTGTACACGGTGGAAAAAATCCCTGTGTATGTTGCTGTAACGTAGTGCCGTGAATATTATGGCAGCTGATGCCCATTACAACGCTCAAGAAACGCAACATTCAGCATATACATAGTATACACGAAGGTACTGTAGCGAAATGGATATTAACGGCCACTAGGTTTTAACGCATTGCTTGAGGCGAAGACCGCTAGGTGGAGTTAGCGGGTGGGTATATATCTTCTTAAAATATACGTATACTGATAACATTTTAAGGAACAAGGTGTAAATGTATTTAAAAAGTAACATCAATAAGTCGTCTTACAATAACAAAACTTTAACGATAATTACTAGCACGAAAGCAATATGTTTATATTATATAAATCAAGCGATATAATGTTATATGATACCTTATCGTACTGATACTTTACAATGAATTTCGAGTCTTAGTCACTGTCTCAAAATATTTTAATACATATCTATACAACAATTGAAGTCGTAAGGAACTACGGGGACTTGGTGAGTCGATACACTTTACGTTTTGTCGTATTAGCATATAGTTCCTCATTTCTCTTATTTCAACTCCCTCTTAGCTATATTAATGTATATTTTCAGTTTTATGACCATCGTTCAATGACAATGAACACGAACAATGAAAAGTTGCTTTTATCTATGCCATTGATGGATGTTAGCATTTAAAGAAAGATTTTAATGATGTATGAAGCCATAATGGCGCCAACATTTATGAAGAATATTTCATGGTATGTAATCTGTGATTAATTCGCGCACAGACTCTTGAACTCTGCTACAACAGTATGTGCAGTTCTGTAAGCTGTTGTATGTTACCACCAAGAGAAAAATCTGTTGTGTATTATAGACATGAAGGTGGCTAAATGGTTAGCCGAAACTTGTAATCTGTCTAAATAAAGAAGACCTCCTGTGCGATTTTCATGGGTTTTTCAGTCCCTGACAGAAACAAAAAAGTCATTTTTATAGTTTTTTAGTGGCTTCAATTGACACCAGTAGGCCACTCACCACCGATCGGGTGAGTAAACACGCTTGTATCTGTCAGAGTTTACTGGTGACATTACAGCCCCTGTGTTCACTAGGAATTTCACCTCTATGGTATTGATTAATAGCTCATCCGGAGTTCCACTTGCTGTTATGGATTCCGGCTTTATGCTATGAAGCACAATCTCTGTGCAACTGCTTGTGTCCAGGCGTCCTTTCTTCTGGCGAAATATACTGTATTGCGACGAGATATCTATATTCTGCAGCAAACAGCCAACGACTTATATTTATGGAGGTCACTTGCTAACACCATTGCTGTCAGGGCTGTTCTTTCTGCTGTTGCGTCTTCTGTGAGAGCTCGACATGTGCTACGTGCTCGTTTTCCGGTAGAATGACCTCATCGTCGATGAAGTGTTAAATTGTTGTACCCCTCCCCCTACGTGCTTCTTTGGTGGAACATTTTCCAAGGACTCGGTGCGCTGTGCGCTATCGACATTTCCATTCGCCCCACTCCGCTTCGTCACTTTATTACCAGAGGACAGGTGGCTGTAGAAGATATAAGGGAAGTGTGTTGGTCACATGCTGTTCACTAGAAAACTTTGGTACACCTCTGTCTTTTAGTCAAAGGCTTGCTTAGGTGTTAACACCAAGTAAAACGCTTGCGAAACCTTCAATACTTCGCCACGGCTAAGGTATGACATTCTCGAGGCCTTAGCTCTAACATCCCCACCAAGAGTTAATCTGCCCATAACATACGACGTCTAAAAAACGTGTTCCATATTATTACAGAAATCACTACCGGTTAAAACGAGAAAAGATTTTAAAAATATACATATGCACGAAAACTGAAACTTCTTAAGTATTAACCATTTTACTTGTTTCTAAAACGGTTGGCACTTTATTAATCATTTCTTATTGGCTATGTTTGTACGTAGCCCTCTGACTGTTATGCTGTTGTCAGACTTTGTACTACTTAGACCTGTGTCGTATATCTGAAATTTCGTCTCTATAGTTTTGGGGTTCTGCTGGCATCAGAATAGGATTAATGAACATCGCGAACAGTAGCATGGATCCCTTCTGGAGGTCGTTACAGTTGCAGGAAGACAACTGTGTGTTTTATGCTCTACATAGCATCACCGGATATTGTAGGACTCGTACGAAAATTCTAAATGAAACGTTTGGTAAGAGATGCATTGGTCGAATGAAGCCGCAACGCATGTCCCTCACGTTCATTTGACCTCAATCCCCCCAGAATGCTGACTAGAGGGACGCTTAAATAGTTTGTGTAAGCCAGTCATCGAGAATGCTCATACGTTACAGGAGCGTTTATCCCATGCATATGACGAAATAAGAAGGCAGAAAGGTGAGTTGACAGTAATTCGTGATATTTCCAAGAGGAGGACGGAATTCTAAGTAAGAATGAGTGCCAACAACGCTGAGCACCTCCAGTATGATCAGAAACTGACGGCGATTACGGAACAGTACGGTCTGTATATCAACAAGTATTTGTTTCCAGAGTTGTGTTTCGTTTTCCCAACTTTCACTAGGATTGTCAGCTGTGACAATGTGGGACACTATTATTTAAACATCCTATATATATCTGATAAGCGATTCTGCACCGATACACTACTTGCATTATCAAGGCGTTGGAAGGCGTACTGGTTGACACAAACGGGTAGATAATAAAGAACAGGTCTCTAAAACACAAACTACGACGTTTGACCAGCTGTCTCTCGACTACACGATACATCTTTCAACAAAAAGACAATAACAATACACTCTGAGAATCTGAATCAGAAATTCAGGGTGTAAATCCTAGCTACAGAAATTCTTTCAGTTATTACAGGACTTACCTAATAATACTGTTTCTACCGGTACGTGACACAAATTTCACAGGTGTACCGATTCCCCGTTATGGATTTAGGAGGGTTTGAAGCTGGACTTCTCTTAAACGGACGTTCACAGTCCTGCAGTCACAAAAACCAAGTCTGAGATCAGAAAAATACTAAGGTAACTCCTTTGTTCCAGCATTAATATTTACAACAAATGTGGCTAATATCGTTCACTTCTTTAGACCGTATCTCCTGCTTAATTTGCTTCTTGGGGAACTTAACGTATCCAGTGAAGTACTACAGGAAGTGTTTGAGAATGTCCCGCTAGCACTCCGGCAATGATTACGATTCCAGCATGGTTTGGCCCCCAACACGCCTCGCCATTGATGTCAGAGACCCATAACACAGTGTTTACACCAACTATAGAACTACCGAGCGAGGTGGCGCAGTGGTTAGCACACTGGACTCGCATTCGGGAGGACGACGGTTCAATCCCGTCTCCAGCCATCCTGATTTAGGTATTCCGTGATTTCCCTAAATCGTTTCAGGCAAATGCCGGGATGGATCCTTTGAAAGGGCACGGCCGATTTCCTTCCCAATCCTTCCCTAACCCGAGCTTGCGCTCCGTCTCTAATGACCTCGTTGTCGACGGGACGTTAAACACTAACCACCACCACCAACTATAGGACTAGTAGGGATGGGCCAGTACCGTGGCCACCACCTTCACCCGCCTACACTCTTGTGGCTTAACGTTTGTGGCAGAGGCGCTGGTTGCCCTACTGGTGAAACCTGTAGCCATTTATTCGTGAAAACTCTTGACTGTTTCGAGCGGGTTAGACAATCATTACCACGCAGGTGACAGTTATGCATTAATGTAAACAGACCACATTTTCAGCAACATCTGTGAAATTATACTCATCAAACGGCAGTTTTAATAATGCCTCTGAAAAATAATACCATCAAAACTTCCACGAACCTCTATCGAGGGCCGGCCGAAGTGGCCGTGCGGTTAAAGGCGCTGCAGTCTGGAACCGCAAGACCGCTACGGTCGCAGGTTCGAATCCTGCCTCGGGCATGGATGTTTGTGATGTCCTTAGGTTAGTTAGGTTTAACTAGTTCTAAGTTCTAGGGGACTAATGACCTCAGCAGTTGAGTCCCATAGTGCTCAGAGCCATTTGAACCATTTTGAACCTCTATCGAGGAGCGTTGCATGTGTGATATTTTGCTACTTAATGTGTTTACTGCTGTTTCCTTATGTACAAGAATGACTGATCCATTGTTCAGTTCTATTTACTGCGCAACAGATAAGTCTTCGTCGTGAATTCTCTAATGCACACGATAGACCAGCAATATTCAGCTGCATACAGAACAACGCTTAGCACACAGCCTAGAGCCATGTTGTTGGAACGCGACAGTTTGATCTATTTTCCCCATGGGCCTGACCTTCGGCCACCAATCACCCTACTATGGGTGCTGTAACAGCGTCTATTCATCCCCGGTCACGCTTCTGTGCGGATACGATGTTCGTGTTCACAATAAATCCACATATACATACATACTGTGCAAGCCGCTACACGTTACATAGTGTCGAGTATCTTGTACCGTTAGAGAAATCCTTTTTCTATTTTACACGCAAATGGGGAGAGGGAAAACCACTATCTATAAGTCACTCCACAAGCCCTGATTTCTCTTATCTTTTCTTCGGGGTCCTTAGGCGATATGTACGTTGGTGGCAGTAGAATTGCTTTGAAATCAGTTGCAAATGCCGGTTCTAACTTTCTCAGTAGCATTTCGTAAGAAAAGATCTTTTTCCTACAGGAAATCTTATTTGAGTTCTCGGAGGATTTGTGTGATAATTCGGTGCTGATCGAACCTACTGTTAACAACCATAGCAGCCCGTCTCCGAATCACTTCGAGGCCTTCCCTTATCAGACCTGGTAGAGATTTCAAACACTGGGGCAGTACTCCGGAAAAGGCCGCACAAGTGTTCCGTGAATTACACTTACCTAGAATTCTGCCAGTTAACCTTAGTCATCCATTCGCCTTACCTACACCCGGCATTGCGTGTTCGTTCCATTTCCTATCGCTTTGCACAGTTGTGCCTACATATTTGATCTACGTTACTCTCTTAAGCAACTCGCCACTAATACTGTATATAACATTGTTTTTCGTTCCCATCCGCATAAGCTCACATTTTTCTGCAGTTACAACAAGGTGGCATTGTCTCTAAGTCATCCTGTATCATTCTACCATGAAATACTTTATAATACTTGCAATGACATATTAATGTCACGTGCTATTAACTCTCTGATGAACACCCGTCTCACATAATCTGCTCCAGTTGTGTGTGACTAAACTGTGTTGCCTTCCAAGGTGGCTGAAATATTTTCCAGGTCAGTTTCATTTTGACCACGATATATAAAAATCCGAAATTTGAAGTAACCAGTGTAATGAGGAATGTCACACGGCCACATTACTTATTTATCAAGTGTTTCACTGTTTGAATGTAATGAAAACCTTGGAGCCATTACAATGCTCTTTTTGCCAGGTCCTATTGGAACACAGTCTGGCATCACTTTCATTCTGCCAGCTGCACTACCATGTAGCGACCATGACGCTTTGTACCAGTAAATCTGAGATTAGCATTTCAGGCAGAATCACTGAGAATATGTGGGCTGTGGCTGGTATAAAAACTCACTAAAGAGACGTGGGGAATCGTACCGTGTGGAATATGTAATGTAATGTCCATGACCTGCTGTCCGTCAGTTTTCTTTTATTGTAGAAAAGAAAGACGGTAGGCACTATTCCTGATCGCGCCTCATAATCTGTTTTTCTCTACTAGCTTCAGAAGGAACATTTGATTGGTCAATGGTGTAACACGACCTCACTCGATGAGACACCGCAGTGGGCAAATAACATACGTCTGGTGATATGAACTTATGCATTAACTGCTCTTTTCCATTTCCGATCGCATTTTTGTTAGAAGAAATTACTTACACTTCTAAAACTGCAACGGGGACGTATTGTGCAGTCCAAAATGCACAATGCGTTTTAGCGATCTTTGTTACACAGGGGTATTTTATTGTAACGGTTAACCAGCGCTTATTTTTGAGTGACCGTGATTCAGTTATTCTACATTAATACTGGATATTTATTTAATCTCTAACCCTTGCGTATTAACATAAGTATGCTCCCTTGCCTGGATGCGTTTGTAATTGTATAATCATAAGTTTTAGCAACACTCTAGGTAGTAATCTGATTAAACACATGATAAGCTAGCCACTTTTTTCCCTTTAACTTCATAAATACTCGTCGACTGGCTAGCAAGCCACAGAGCTACTTTATCAGTCTGAAATCTCAGTTCAAATGGGTAAAATTCGTTTCATTGTTATTTTTCCAAATATATATTCGTGTGTACACATTTATGTTGTATGTTTCCACAACTGTAGTGTTGCCACACAGTGACAGGACTTTTAAACCCACAACTTTGCTCAAGGCAGCAACCGAAACCGTTTATCAAGCCGCTGACTACTCTGAGAGCACGGGACCTACAGGAAGCAAGAACCGAAGAAACTTTTCTGATTATTTCAAGTGTCAGAGAACACACTTTGGTCAGAAGTGCTTACCGTGACTGACAGTGAAAAGCCGTAGCCAGATCAGCCTCATAGCCCTAGTCTCCTTTAGGGCCTATCAGATGATACGAAATTCTCTGGAACAACCTGTAAACAGCTTCTAACTTTCGCCATTACACTTGAGAGGTGGAATTACAAAAGTTTGAATGGTGGTATTACTCATCTCGATCATCGTGAGAAGTTTAGATAGCACTCATATAGAGAAAATTAGGACTCAGCAATGTCGTCGTAAAATGCACTTCTTTTCATGTCCTTGGAGCTTCTGCTAAACAGGTACCTCTGTGGGCCAATTCCCATAGAAAGACGTAATAGGTCGAGAAAGTTAGATTAGCTTCTAAAAGGGTTTTTAACTGAACTCGTCGTTCTTTTTAACCGAGAATCTATCTGAAGAACCTCTAAATTTTGCTTACGTAGAAATAAAACGACCCATTAATTATTTCCTAGCTCGGAATCTAAATTTAACGACGAAAGATTATGCATACACGTCTGTGCGTTTATTTATTTTGCTTTTAAGTATGTTTGAACACAGTACAAAATTAAAATGGAATCCACAGTTCGGGAGTATTGGCGTAATATTGTGCAATATAAAAACAAAGCATTTACGTTTACAACAATTCACTTTTAACCATCTTTGAATTACAGAATGAGATTTTCACTCTGCAGCGGAGTGTGCGCTGATATGGAACTTCCTGGCAGATTAAAACTGTGTACCGGATCGAGACTCGAACTCGGGAACTTTGACTTTCGCGGGAAAGTGGTAGAGCACTTGCCCGAGAAAGGCAATTGTCCCGAGTTCGAGTCTCGGTCCGGCACACAGTTTTAATCTGCCAGGAAGTTTCACCTTTGAATTAATTTTTGAAATAAGTTTTGACCGGTGTGCTCTAATGGATTTAATTTTTTATTTAGGCAATAATAAAAACTTGAACGTGTAATCAGGCCAGGAAGTTGGAACGAAGCGTTCGATATACAATCGCAATAGACGCAACATCACAGTCCATTGTCTTATCACTGATTGCCTTAGAGTCGTAGCAGTATCGTAGCCTCGAAAAGACCTGGTTTTAGTTCATCTTATGACTGTCCATCTGAAAATGAATTATATTTCAATGAAGACTCGGTCACCAGCTCTGAAGGAGGTAATAAATGTAAATGTTTTTGAAGGAATCGTGAATTTTTTTAGAACTCAGTAACAATTGTTTTAAGTCTGATTGACTTTCATGTTAGACCAGATTGATCAATGCTGCTTAGTACATTACGTAACACTGTAGATACCCTTTTGTATTTTAAGTTACGAGTACAGTTTTCAGTTATTTAGAAGTGGCTGATTCTACTTTTCGAATGAAATCCCTTAGAAATAAATCAACCAAGTGGAATGCGAGCGTTACAGGCCATTAAAACAAAGTCAGCTCTGAAGGAGCAAAAGTTTATGACTAAGCATTTAAGTTATGACTGATACCCGTTTTCATAACAATTATCATTCTGAAAACTCTTACAAAACGTTTGTAAAAATATCATGGCCAGGAAAGAGAACGTGAAATGAACTGTGAAAGAAAGGCGTTAAAACTAATTTTAGTAAAGTGCATCTATTCTGAAAACGATTACACTTCTTGTTTTCTTCTTCTTTCGCTTGTGCCTTTATCCCGCGGTTTCGCAGGGTCGGCGTTGTTAGAATCGGATTTGGCAAGGTTAATTTTAAGGGGTGGCCGGATGCCCTTCCTGCCGCCACCCCATACCCCCCAGGACGGAATTAGTGTACCCCAGCTGTCTGTGTCTAGTGGAATCCATGGAATAGTGTGAACGCGTTCAGATGTCTGCGAGTCGTGTAACTGAAGCGAGACGTGGGGATCAGCCGGGTATTCACCTAGTGGGATGTGGAAAAACGCCTAAAAAACACATCCAGGCTGGCTGGCACACCGGCCCTCGTCGTTAATCCGCCAGGTGGATTCCATCCAGGGCTTCTACCCGAGCCCAGGAAGCAGCGCATTAGCCCCCTGTGCTAACCTGGCGGATCAGAAAACAATTACACTATTTTAATCAAAATCTCTGACTGTAATCTCCAGAATTTTAATTTGCTTGCATTTACATAAATCCTCTTGACTTGTTTGCAAGGTGATTTGTAATGCTCTAGATGTAATTTCGTGGTTCATGGTTGGTTTTTCGCATCTCATTGTTTATGGATACGAATGCAACGAGCCATTCTGGCCGCTGCCACTATTACGCTTACTGCTGCAACGTCCAATATTAACATGTATATAAAGTATGGGAATCCTTGCGTGCCTAGCCTCATAATTTTACTAGACGATTTACCTTCCAGGTGAAATAACCACAAAAAATATTAGCGTCATAGACACAACTACCTCAGTCTCGTCAGTCTTCAGCCCATGGCCCTCAATTAAGTTATGTTCTGTTACAGCCGGTTTTTAAGGCTGTTGCAGGCTCGTGTGACGGCGATGTTCCGTGAGCGTGTCCTGAAGTGTGCAAATCGAATGGTCGATGTGAGTCTTCCCATATTGACACGATACTTTCATTTGCCAGGTTTCCCAAGCAACAAATCATCTTTCACAAAGCTGAGTGGTGCCCTAATCTTGGACGGTGAACGGATATTCATAGGAGGTGCATGAAGAGGAGTATATATCTGTGGCCTTTATTCCTTATGCTAGGGCCCTATCATTCAAGATTAGAAGACTTTTGAGAAGTTGTAACTTTAAGAATGTGTTTCGTCCTCCTTCCCAGACTAGAGGACTACTCGGCTCTGTGAAAGATGATTTGGGACTTCGGAAGCCTAGCATATATGAAATACGGTGCCGCTTAGCAGTGTTCATGTTAGGTGCGTGTAACATCACTAGCGCACGGCGCTACAACAGCCTGGGAAACCAGCTTATGAAAATTATTTTTGTATGGAGAATTGACTAAATAGAACTATAATATTTCGTAAGTTCGACGTAGAAAAGTAACGAATGGCCCGAACGAGTCGCTCAATTGCTAGCAGGCAATTATTTGGTGAGTACTGGCACGACCTCTGGACGATGCTTGGCATGACACCTCTCCTGCTCGTCTTTTGCCACAGCACCGCTGGCTCTGTCACTACCACTGCTACCGGGCGGTTATAAGTAAAGTGCAGCTACCCACAGATGTTCAGTGTGGGCCGAATTACCGAATTATTGTGTGGCAGCGAAAATTGGAACGTATTCTAATGCATTAATACAGAACAGTTTTACGATGGGAAAAAATTATATCTAGTTTTGACCATTAGGTGCAAATCTGTCCCTCTGAATGTAAGAAAGACATATAGAAATCACTGCATACATAATGGATTAGGAATCCGATGTGGGCAGAAAAGGTCAGACAGGTGAGAAAGGCGTAATGTTGATTTCATTATTATCAAATGGTGCTTACGCAATTTCTTCAGTATAAGCCCCAGAGACATCGACGAGAGCCTGTACAGCGCCAGATTTGCACCTGATGGCTACAAGTGGAACTAATTGTTTCCTCCAGTAAAATCAGTTCCACATGACTCATTAGCATATCAACCACGTTTATCTGCCATACGATAACTACAGCGCCGACTGTGCCTCCTTAAGCATCTATACTTTATTAATTATAACCACCTGGTACTATACGTGTGACACTTTCCGTGATATCAAGGACGCTAGGCATGCAGTAACGTCATTACGATAATGTACACTGATGCTAACGGTCTATAATCTCCACTACTAAGCACTGCGTAATCACTATAGGTTCCCGTCTGTCGGTTGAGCTGTCCGGATTATCAAACGAGGTCCTTCGTAAGCACACTGGGCAAAACAATAGTCGCCCCCTTAAAAGAGCACAGTGATCGCTTTGTAGAGCTGCAGACGGTGCAAAACTGTTGCCAGGAGGTCACGTGACCATCAACTGCCGATGTAAGTCATTCCTGTGAAGTAATGTGGGTAACCGTCGCTTGTGTGCAATCAGCGCAGTAAATTTGGACAGAAGGGCGGAAGGAAGCCACTGTGTTTGGAGATGCTCGTGATCTATCCGTGAATGAACTTGCATGGTTTGTTGCAGTATGAACGTGAACTGTCATATGCGTATGCAAGGAATGGTTCGGCCATGTAACAAGGCGTGAAAACGGTGATCGTTACAGGCAGGGACTGGAACAAGTGTCGCACTATGTCAAACAGTTCCAAATCCAACAGGAATTACTGCCGTCCGTGCGTGCAGAACTGCAAGAGGCGTCTCTTGGAAGGGCAGAAGTAGAGATGATTCTTTGTCAGGAGGCACTCTCCCAGTTCGCTCCTACCCAGGTTCCCTCAAGGACGGTGCTGATCTGTTGCCGTCGGTATAGGCAGTGAAAGAAGATTCAGAATTAATTATTTATTTCGATAAGCTACAATCAGTGTGTTGATTCGCTGTTGACAAGAGCTGTCGATGCCCGTCGAGGATTCGCCGGCTGTTGTGGCCGAGCGGATCTAGGCGCTTCAGTTCGGAACCGCGCTGCTGCTACGGTCGCAGGTTCCAATGCTGCCTCGGGCATGGATGTGTGTGGTGTCCTTAGGTTAGTTAGGTTTAAGTAGTGCCCGCCCGGTTTGCCGTGCGGTCTAAAGCAGGACTTTCCGACTACTTAAACCTAACCTAAGGACATCACACACAACCAGGCCCGAGGTAGGATTCGAACCTGCGACCGTAGCGGTCGCGCGGTTCCAGACTGAAGCGCCTAGAACCGCTCGGCCACACCGACCGGCGGTAAAGTGGACTGCGGTAGTTTTCGTGGCTGCGACGGGAACGGAGCCTCTCCGTCGTTTCTAGGTCTCCGGTTAACATACAATACAACAGGTTTAAGTAGTTCTAAGTCCAGGGGACTGATGATCTCAGATGTTAAGTCCAATAGTGCTCAGAGCCATTTGAACCATTCTGAACCGTCGAGAATTCGCGTAGTAAGCGACCTTCAGTTGTCTCAGGGTAGCTGACACTGCACGCGCAGTTGCCGGCCAGCTGCTGCTGTGGCGGCTGCCGCCCTCGGTGACTCCGGCGCTGGCCGTACGGTGGCGTGTGTGTTGGGCTTTCAACACTCGCCAATCTGGGAGTGTTCTGTCCATTCCCGCTCACCGCCGTTCTTCTTCATATATTGAACCGCAGTGACGGTTGCCGTGTATCCGTGTAATACAACGATCTTGGTCTGCCGTCAGATAAGCCCTGGTCAGACCACCTACGTATCAGGAACGCTCGTGTCTGAAAATGAATGATAAGGAAGACCCGCGGATCTACCCACCTGCGACAGCGGCGGACTGTGCTGTTGAACTCGATGCTGGTGATTATGGCGGGGTAGGCATCTTCCCGATTAGCACCTGTTCTTGTTCATTAGCATTCAGGACGTCTACAACAGGCTTGTGGCAGACGTCACTTTACTGTAGTCAGGGAGTCAAGTGTGAACTTTATGTACACCATCGATTCGGCCTTACGAACTAAGATACTGGGGTATTTATGGAGCGAAGTAGTGGCTGATGTTCACCCGATGTTACTTGCCATGATCACATAGTTCTTGCTATTACGAAGACATCAGCGGTTCTAACTGAGCCGTGATTACTTAACGAGTTTTTTATAGTGTAGGACTGATTTGTAAGAACTCATGGTACTCTTTGTTGCATTAGCAGTGGCGTTTCTTGCAAGACGTAGCGAAGCGGACCTGATCCTGTCCAGATGCTCTGCCCCACTACATTTCTGCTGAGGTCCGGTTTCTGCCTCGCCAGAAGCGCCGATGTTGTGTTTTCCTCTGACCCACACTCGGTGGTGAAATGTCACTCTTCGCGCCCATCTCGTGTCGACACCGCTGTAATATGAACGAGATAGCTTCGTTCTGGGACTTGGAAAACTTTAACTGTTTGCTGTCTTGTTCAAGGCTGGTATGCAGCAGAACCATCTCACACACTTCATTTACTTTATCGCACCAGAAGCATGAATCGCAGTACATAGCAACAGACGGCCGGCCCCCGTGGCCGAGCGCTTCTAGGCACTACAGTCCGGAACCGCGCGACTGCTACGGTCGTAGGTTCGAATCCTGCCTCGGGCATGGATGTGTGTGATGCCTTTAGGTTAGTTAGGTTTAATTAGTTCTACGTTCTAGGGGACTGATGACCCCAGATGTTTAATCTCATAGTGGTCAGAGCCATTTGAACCATTTTTGAACAACAGACAACAGATGAAAGTAAATAGGTAACTCTATTCTTTAACAATGTTATGTTAATTAAAGACGGCTTGATTTCTAAAACTTGTATAACAACTAATTAAAGCTTCACTACCTGTTTTGAGGTGTGGATGCAGGACGCACAGGCCTGAAAGAGCTTACACCAAATAGAAGAAGCTTATGCCCAGAAATAATGAAACTACGCTCGTTTATAAAGTATATGTGCTGTTAACTTACTTTCTGTAAGTGCTTAGCGGTCTCGCGACGCGATGATGGTTTGATCGAAATATTACTACTTATATTAAACTTAAAAGAGCAACACTTTTTTTATTTTTTGCTTTTTGGAGGTTTCGGTGTTGAGGATTTTTCTTAATTGTTAATTTAAATTTTGTTTCATGCTTTTCAAACTTTGTATTTTACATGTAAACGCTGTCCGACAGGTACTCTATCCCCGCATTTACACATAGTCTTTGCGGTACAAAATCGAAACTGTTACATGAGATCTTTTTTCACATATGCGATTTACGTGTTTATTTTTTTAATGCACAGATATAATCATCCACTGTGTTTTAATATACATACATTTACCTAATTTAGGTATCATAAGTAATAAGCAGTGACGGTAAATATAAATCAAGTCGGAAGAAAGTGGGCTGCCACTGCGTTCTCTTGCGATAGTCTAACTTAACTATTACAGCAACATCATTTGATTTAGCTCTACGGAGCGGTACTACGTAACCTGATGTAATTCGTATATATTACGCAGTGTATATCAAGAGAGCACGCTGGCGGTAAACCGTTTTACTTAATTTAGCGGGTGGAATTTAAACGGCTGAACAATCTTCAGTGGTACATAGTTAAGAATCATTCTGATTAAACACGCTATCAAAAAAATGACAAAAAAACACTGTATTAAAATCGGTCCTTTCGTTTGGGAGCTAACAAGCAACAGACAGATGCACAGACACACACGTTAAACTTATAACACACCCTGTTTGTGTCGCAGTTCAAAACGGGCAGAAATGTGCTTGTAAGCTGTTACGTTTTTTTTTCCTCCTTGTCTGCCACTTCGCGCATGACGCTTGGGGGAGCGGTACCGGCTAGTCAGTATAGCTTATCAGTCGGTGTTGGTTTCAAACAACCTGTGATAATGCTGCATGATTCACTGAGTGATATGTCCAATTGTTTGACGTGGCTACCGTTATACAGCACAAGATATCCATATTCCTTAGCTGAGTAGCACAGGGTTAAAAATGTGGTCCTTACTGTCCTGTAGAGTAGTGAGTATGCATTGTTGTAGTTAGTAAACTGGCTGTGACTAAAATACGAAAAGTAATTGATGAGCCAAGGTTGATATAGTCTGCAATCTCTCAGGTTTTCTCGGTATGATTGATTAATAGCGAGCTTCTGGGAGCTCAGCCGAGTTGTTGTTTCCATATTCTGCACAATACTTCGACGACCGACCCAGCCATCTACTTCAAGTGCTGCGAGTTTTGCTGTTGTTTGTTCTCGCTACCTGAACTCCTACCGAAATGTGAGCTGTTGCTGGTCTCTCCCCGCTATTTGTAGCCGTGTTTGATTGCCGTCGTCCACTGCGCCCTTTCGCTACAATCAAGCATCCTCTATAGAAAAATGGTTCAAATGGCTCTGAGCACTATGGGACTTAACATCTATGGTCATCAGTCCTCTAGAACTTAGAACTACTTAAACCTAACTAACCTAAGGACATCACACAACACCCAGTCATCACGAGGCAGAGAAAATCCCTGACCCCGCCGGGAATCGAACCCGGGAACCCGGGCGCGGGAAGCGAGAACGCTACCGTCCTCTACAGAACAAAAGAGCATCAAACTGTCGTGATTGTCACATATAATCACTGCAACATACTATACACAATGTATACAATCGTAAGATACTAGTCACGGAAGTCGTACTGAGCTATCAAGTATGCAAACAACTAGATGATCACTGGTTGATTAGGTAAACAGTAATCAGCTATACAGACAGCAGTATGTGGAGTACCTCTTTTCCTAAACTAGATTAGCATTTTCTTTTACAGATTTTGAAGTTTCCCCATCACGTCCAAACTTTTGAGATTCCACGCTCCAACTCGTAGAACATTACTCTTTCGTTGGTTCTTTAATATTTTTTTGTGATGGTCACCTCCTCTTTGGCAGACCCTACCGGAGATCCGAATGGAGGACTAGTCCGGAATCTTCTTCCACTGAAGAGATCATCATAACACGTTTTCAATTACAGCCCAATGTCCTGTTGACGCACGTTATGAGTTTTTAATGCAGTGGTTTCCCTTTCTGCATTCACATGCCATTAATCACTGCTGATTCTTCCAAATTTTAGGGGCAGTTTCCCACCTCAAGGGCAAGGGATTGATCTGAAGAGCTATTTGACGAGACCGTTGGCTGGATGACAGTGACTTCTTGTGCCGAAATTCCATAACCGCACTTGCTGATGATTTTTATTCAAAACCTAAACAGTAACTACGTTCGAACCTGGGACAGAGGACATACTGGTTCAAATGGCTCTGAGAACTATGGGACTCAACTGCTGAGGTCTTAAGTCCCCTAGAACTTAGAACTACTTAAACCTAACAAACCTAAGGACATCACACACATCCGTGCCCGAGGCAGGATTCGAACCTGCGACCGTAGCGGTCGCGCGGTTCTAGACTGTAGCACCTAGAACTGCTCGGCCACCCAGGCCGGCAGGACGTACTGTCATTTAATCACAGACGCTACGCAGAGACCATGGGTACTATACAGTCATAATAAAGGTTAATATACCGATTAAAATAATAAACGTAAATTGAAATATTTGAGTTTTTTTAATATTTGTCTCTGAAAATTGTTGGAAGATGAAATGCGGTTCTAAGGAAATAGTTATTTACCATCTGCTCTTGATGATTTAAAAATGAAGTTTCCAAATGTTCTCAGTCTTTGCATAATCTTTCATAGTCTAAGAAAGGTCAGAGACAAACCGGACCCGACGAGGTGATCAGATTTATCCCTTTGTTTCTGCCCAGAACCCAAAGGCAACGACACTAGGGGTATTAATTTTAATTTTAGTACGCTTCAGCCTCAGTTGCAACGTTTACCTAGAATTTATCTAGGTTTCAGTCAGGATAACCCAATCTTCTTCAGAATAAAAGTAACTACCGTTTCTCCATAGTGGACATCGTCAAACTAAAACTACAAATCCATAAATTATCGTCGGACTGTAAAAACTTACCTGAAACTGCCTCGGCCCCACTTCACGACCGCGATGCGGCAGCCACGACTGCTGGACTGGATCACTGCAACTGAGGCTGATCTTCATTAAAATTAATGTTTATACTGTTTCCAGAATGAGATTTTCACTCTGCAGCGGAGTGTCCGCTGATATGAAACTTCCTGGCAGATTAAAACTGTGTGCCCGACCGAGACTCGAACTCGGGACCTTTGCCTTTCGCGGGCAAGTGCTCTACCAACTGAGCTACCGAAGCACGACTCACGCCCGGTCCTCGCAGCTTTACTTCTGCCAGTATCTCGTCTCCTACCTTCCAAACTTTACAGAAGCTCTCCTGCGAAACTTGCAGAACTAGCACTCCTGAAAGAAAGGATACTGCGGAGACATGGCTTAGCCACAGATTGGGGGAGTCGTGCTTCGGTAGCTCAGTTGGTAGAGCACTTGCCCGCGACAGGCAAAGGTCCTGAGTTCGAGTCTCGGTCGGGCACACAGTTTTCATCTGCCAGGAAGTTTCATATCAGCGGACACTCCGCTGCTGAGTGAAAATCTCATTCTGGAAACATCCCCCAGGCTGTGGCCAAGCCATGTCTCCGCAGGATCCTTTCTTTCAGGAGTGCTAGTTCTGCAAGTTTCGCAGGAGAGCTTCTGTAAAGTTTGGAAGGTAGGAGACGAGATACTGGCAGAAGTAAAGCTGTGAGGACCGGGCGTGAGTCGTGCTTCGGTAGCTCAGTTGGTAGAGCACTTGCCCGCGAAAGGCAAAGGTCCCGAGTTCGAGTCTCGGTCGGGCACACAGTTTTAATCTGCCAGGAAGTTTCATATCAGCGCACACTCCGCTGCAGAGTGAAAATCTCATTCTGGAAATATTTATACTGTTTCCAGAATGAGATTTTCACTCTGCAGCGGAGTGTGCGCTGATATGAAACTTCCTGGCAGTTGCTCGACAGAGCCGCGAAATACTGAAAATATTTAAGACACTAGGAGTGTTACGAAAAGCGGTTTTCTTAATCTGTGGAGGAATGAAAGTACGTTATATGAAGTGAAAACTCACCGTACGTGATAGGACTCTCATATGGGAGTGACTGGGCAATAATTATCCGTGTGTCAATAACTACAGACCATGCACTTCGAAGAGTACGAGCGACTTCTGTCTTGAGTGTGTATAAATTTAGTGCGCGGACTGCTCAGTGACTGAAGGCTGTATTGGTAGCTTTTTGGCTATTCGATTGCCGTCTTTTGATTGAACAGTAGGTGACATTTGTATACGTTTGCCACATGTAGTATATAATCCACAAATCAGCTTACAGTACACCGGCTGTTGGTCTTCCTACGTCAGTCGCGAATGGAACAAAAGCAACGTGACCGTGTTTACGCCTCCGTCGCATTCCAATCCATTTTATCTTCTTCTCAGCGGTGCTAGAGGTAATATACGATAGAGCCAGTAAAACATTTTTACAGTATCTCGCAGAACTTCGCCCTATAACCTTACTGAACCGTATATCGCGAGAAATGGTCGTCTTTCTCCCCTCTAAATGGCTCCGGCGATAAAACATAAAACTCTCTTTATAGGAGAACAGTTGGTTCCTACGAAAAGCATTCCCTATCGGCCAATCCGTAGCAGATATATCCATCTTTCACTCTGTGGGTTTAATGTCCCATCTGCAGCGAATTCCTCAGATGCGTTGCTGGATACGTTGGACAGGCGTAGCAAACCCTCCTACTTCAAACGTAAAGGAATTTCAATCTGCTGAGTGGTCATTCTCAGTACCCCGATTCATCGCTCATTATGAAGCCCCTAAATTGTTCTCACTATTACCTGGGAATCTCGACCTCATATCAGCCGTTTAGTGCAAGCTTTTGTTTGAGAAGGTATGGATTACGTGAATGAAAGTTTGTCATTAAACGACATGAACGATGTAACTCTGGAGATAAAACTTCCTATCCAATTTGTACGTAATTATGCAACCCAAGTTGTGTGGGAAGTTGGCGGATGGATGATTCAAATAGTGATGAATGGCTACTTGCTCCGTTAAAACTCATTACTTTGTGCAGCATGTGGCCCATTTACCTGTTGCACGAAATGAAGCAGGCTGTGGTCCTAGGCGGTTTCTGTAGAGTATGACGAAACAATAGCGTTTTCCTTCCGCTAGGGCACAAATTTTTGTCATTATCAAACGTGTCCATCTCTTAATGATCTCAGCACCAATGATTATTCAATTCACTTTTCCTTCTTCTAGAAAATTCAAATATACTCTAAACGGAATGAAAATTTGGCTGTCACAGTTCTACCCAAATAAATCTCTTTCGGCCTTCCGAGTATACCGCAAATTCTCTTTGATGTGTGCTACGGTACATTCCCACATCCATTTCCTGATTGCTGTGGTGTACAAATAATTTGAAATTCTAAATATTTCGTGCATTGTCCGGTCGTCACTTTAGAGAACTAGCTATGGAAGAACGTGTAGAAACAAGAAAATAATATCAAAATGCCATATTCAGCATTCTAAAAAACAAATAAGTAAGTTCGAGCATAGCACACATAATTTGTCACGTTACTTCGGAATTCCTGAGATGATTGCGCAAACTTGCAAGAAAATGGTTATTAAGTTTAGTATATACAACGTGTAAGAATTCACGTAAATTTTCGAAACAATATTAAATACCCAACTGCGAACATAGGAACTACTGATCAATGCGAAAACTCTCACGTAATCAGCACAACTGCTCGAAGACCGAACCACTGACCAGAAAGGCGTACAGAAGTATGGAAACAAAACTGAAGATGTTAGATGACGAAGATTTTTGTTTAGTAATCTTGAAAACAAGAGAGAGGCAGTTCTGACGCTGCACTCGATAAAAAGAAGCAAAATAGGAAATAAATCTGTACACTTTCCTGGAATATGTTCCTACGAAATATTCTGGGAAGACTCATACGCCAGTAACAGGTTCTACACACGAAACCGCAAATTTAATCATCATAAAAGCAAAGACCATCTCCTATAGTGGTGTGATGGTCGTTATTAAATAGCTGCAACCGATTATTTATTTTATTCATCATATATCTATTTATAATGAACCAAACAGTCTTTGAACACTATCCGACGTGTAGGTTTAAGCTTAGACCTTCTGCGTGTGATAACTTTACGTAAATTATCAGCCTTGGAATTTTCCTGTAGAGGTCATTCGGACAGTCAGCAGCTATGACGACAGATAAAACGTCAGAGAGCTGCCTTGTAGTAGATGCTCGCGGTGAACACCACCAGCTAATGACCGCTGACTACAAGTTATAGCGGGTTGGTGCTGCCAATTGAAAAGCAACTCGGAGGGATGTGTCTGCCCAAAAAGTAACCGCCCCTACGTTATACATTTTGCCTCTAGGTTTCCATTGTGAAGATCGAAGGAAACACTCAGATAGCTGGTACATGAAGAACATCTGGAACGGAAATTAAATCTGTAGGATCAAACTCTCTTCGACTACAATAGCAAGATTTTTCTTACATCTGACGATCGTCGTAGAAGAGAGTGGAGGCGGCGATGTACTGTTGCATGTATTCCATTGACTGAGTTGGCAGATAGGTCACTGATGTTTTAGATTACTTACGTGTAGAGACTGGACACCTCTCATCACCATATAGGCGTGTACAGTATCGGAATAGGACCACTCTGTGTATTGCCCAGAAAAATGGAAGGCACTTCGGTGGTGGGTTTATGGTTGAAGAGGGTAACACACGAGAACCCCGCGCCCTCTTCTTGAACACGTTTTCCCAGCAAGCAGGACTGAGCGAATATGAATCACCTGCGGCATCTACAAATAGTTGCGCTTGCTTTGACCAATTGGAGAACATCGCCACAGGAAGCCTCCTCGCACACAGTGGATGACCTCAGGAGAACCTTCTAGGTTCGAGGCTCGGTACATCGCTTGAGCAGTAATGCATCGACAGGCTTGTGAACAGCATTCCAAGGTCAATGCATCTGATGTGGCGTCAAGGTGTTTAATGATAGCAGCAACTGATTCTGATTTTATAACTTTACAGAGATGTTCCTTTTTACAGTTATTGTTTTGCTCTAATTTAAGGACGATCTTCTACTTTAATTTCATCATGCTTATTCCTCCATACTACGCTCCCATTGAATCTAAGGCCACACACTTTCGTAGATACGAGTGTGGGGCAAGCCGTTTCTTTGGACTTTACGATTTAGTGCATTTCATAATAATTATAGGGACATTTCACACTTCCGTATGGTATGCCAAACGCTAGTTTCCCTTTTTCGTCACCCCATTAAGAACGGTGTGCTGAGTTCTTCTAGTTAGGATGCCTTCGGCCTACGTACATTTCCGTGCTATTAATCCGTAACCCGTATTTTGTGTGCTGGTCTAAGGCGCCTGATCTACTACTTCTGGTGAACGATTTATTAGTATACTAAAAACATTCAAGAGCCAGGATCACAGAGATATTTCTTAATTTAAAACAATCAGTTCTGAGAGATTTTGCTGTCATCTTCAAGTCTCAAAAAATCTTTTCGCTATTTAACCTGTTCATTTTACGTTGAACCTCACACCAAGTTGTTATGTGTATAGAAATCAGGACATTATAAAAGGTTTGTCCATATATATATATATCGCTCGCTGGTGTTTGTTACATAATAAAAACACAATAACACAGTACACAGAAGTATTGCAATACTACCTGACAGTTGTACATTACACGCCACTTAAAACGGATTTTCAATTATTAGAATAGGTCCAACTTGTATAAACAGATGTGCTGCTATGTACTGTGTTTTTGTGGACGTGGCCATTTGCACCAGGTGCTTTGCTTTTAAATATTTTTAAGTATTTTAACTATGATAAATATTTTATATTGTGCTGACATTTATCCACATAATGACTTGACGTAAGGTGCAACGTTAAATAAACACGTTTGAGAAGAAAAAGATTTCTTAGGACCTGAAGATAACAGTAAAGTCCGTCGAAATCGCTTCTTTAAGTAAAGAAATGTTTAAACGATCTTGGCTTTCGAATGTTTTTAGCAAGTGAAACGGATCGCTCCTTCAGTCTTCTCAAAATGAGAAAATTCAGTCTTCATTAGTATAAAGCTTCATCGAAGATTTCTGTTTACTTAAATGATCTTTAATATGAGTTATAATTGGTTTAGGTGATCAGCGTGTTCATAGCAGAATATAAATCGTAACATATTCCGAAAGATAATATGGAGTTTATCAGTGCATTCCGTTTAAGCAGTTATGAAACATTTCAAACATTCCTGTGCGGGCAGCTGTCTCAGTAACTGGGAAAAACTTTATTAAATAACAACACGAAACACTGTGTCCATTCGTTTTCTCCTTGACTTTTGTGTATATGAATGTTTCATCAAGATAGAATTATACGCCGTCATTTTAATTTTTTTAACCTAACGAAAGCAGTGTGTATTTTTACTTTTGTCTTAATGAACATAGAAATGACATGAGCGAAAAACGGTAACTAGTTACGTCCACACAAACTGAAGCAAGGTGCCATCTGTGGAGCAAAGATAGATTGGTTCTGAACAGCTGTAACTTAACTTTCACATCATGCATATTAGTTAAATAAAAATAAATAAAAATTGTCACGTGACACAAGAAGATGGTAAATCCTACTTTTAATAACATAAGTAAAAGAAAAATTAATTTACAACCTGTGACGAAGCCATAGATATAGTCCACATCCATTATGAAAACAATAGGGTGGTGCAAAGTCTGTAACATATCATCCGCATATGAAATACGACAAGTGATTCCATTCAAAACGCATTGCTTCGATTACATATTTAAATGAATTGTAGGCATGGGCCAACACGATGCAAGAAAAAACGCGTAGCCTCCAATGAATGAACGAAACTCACTATTGGCTCAATTCTTGCAAAAATTACTTAATGAGAAGAAGAATTAACAGCACGAAGAAATTACATAAAGTGACGGCAAAGATAAAAAACAACATCCACTAAAGAAACACCCCGCGCTCTCTGGCATCACGTCGCGCAAGTGCACGGAAAAACATCACTGTCACAATTTAACTAGCGGTGGTAACAGAAAATTCTTTGTAGACATGAAGAGTATATATCCTGTACAGAAACTTGTATGCATCTTACTTATTTTCGTAACTAAACGAGGTATATGACATCATGTGACAAAATATTTTTCCCAAGGAATAATTAATAATACTATCTGACAACGGTTTCACGAACATCTTGACGAGTAGTAGATTCTTACGTTGCACAACAAAGAAATGGGGGCCTATATGAACATTTGAATGAATTTAAGATTAGAAATTTAGAAGTTTCATAACCTGATTTGGTGAACTTATAATAGTTCTTCCTTGTCGGCAGCTAAAGATCTTTGAAAATGTGTAACTCAGTCGGATAACCTAACAGCTACCTGCACAAGAACACGAAATATAATAATCACGTCGAACATAATCAGGTAAACAGTAAGTAATCTTGAAATCTCTGTTACACTACTTATCTTTTGACCTGTAAAGGCATGCAAAGAAAATACAAAAGGGTTTTACTGATTGTAGTTTGACTTCTCACTGATTAATATTTCCGCGGGAGGCAGCATGCGCACTATAGTTCATGATAAAATTAAATACAGATTCGAGACTGAATACACGATCATTTGGCAATCAAAATTTTAGATGGGTTTCTTTAAGAGACTGGAGAAGGAAAATAAACAGTCGATATTTTAGTGAAATTCCTGATTATTTAGACTCACAAGAGAACCGTTCAATCTGACATGTCGATATCTGCCCTGAAATTTTCTTATGCTGGAAGAATACACCAAAAGAAGCACTATGTGAACATGTTAGCTGCTAAGAAACACTGGAAGCATTTATTTTTAATGTTGATAATTGCCAAATTCGTAGCTCACCAGGCGGATGGAGAAATGCACACCCTTACCATAGCTGTAGCAGACAGTGCACCCGCAACACGGCAGCTGCAAACCCTGGTTGACGGCACATCGGCTAACATAACACGGCACGACGCGACTCTAATTTGTAAAGCGAATTTCCTTTTACGTTGATAAATAATCAATGGAGACAAAACTAAATTTTAAATGTGTTTGTTTCGTATATGCTTACTATAGTATCTGTCTTTGTGCCGGCTCCACCGTTGCGCAGCAATGTGGAATCCATTTAATGTTTTCGACCTTTGAAGGACGAAATATGAAAAACGTGGTATACTATAGAAATCACCTGCTTCTCCTGAAGACCTACATCAGTATTATTTAGTAACTCATTTCTTGAACATTCATTCGAATGATGTCGACATTCGTTAAAAACAATGGAAAAATTAGAAAAAAAACAGGAAATAACTCGATGCAATGAATTGTAGCTCGAATGATGATTGTTGTGTTAACTAAGTGGCAGAACAAAGCTCAATGAAAATATTATAGTAATAATTTAATTTTATCCGTATTTTGCAGCTTCGAACGAGATGGTATTCAGTACACTGGAAGTATGAATTAAAAAATACCTTCAGTCACAAATTTTCGTGTCTTATTTAACACACGATACATTTCCGTCATTTCCATCATCAGTTGCAATTTGTCTTATTACATGATTTACTTTTTCTCTTGAATGAGGTGAAATACACATGCCTCTCCTGAAAAGGTTTTATGTTATTTTACGATTTCGTATGTCAAATGCGGAAAATATGTGTGAAATAGTGGAAAAAATGAACAGCGTAAACTTACCACATGTGCAAGCAACTGTTGATCATGTCGTTTTACGGATGCAGCGTTCCTTCGACACCTCCGAAGCTAATATTGAGCAAATATTTACTATTAAAAACAGTCTTGATCACGATTTATTTATCAAGGTGACCGGTTTCAACCACTACTGTGGTCATCTTCAGACCATTGAGTAGGAACCTCTTTTTGTTGGAGAATCACTACAGTAGTGGTCGAAACCGGTCACCTTGATAAATCAATCGTGACCAAGACTGTTTTTAATAGTAGTGATTCTCCAACAAAAAGAGGTTCCTACCCAATGGTCTGAAGATGACCACAGTAGTGGTCGAAACCGGTCACCTTGATAAATCAATCGTGATCAAGACGGTTTTTAATAGCAAATATTTGTAAGACATTGATCACTGCCTTTCCAGTAATGTATTCAAAAGTAATATTGAACAAGTTGTGTTACTGTCGGTTAATAATATAAACAACATGACGTCTTTCTTACTTGTTTGACCTTTCCCGCCTACGTCCCATTCTTAATTACAAATCGAAACATTTCTTTGCCTCTGGGGACCAAAATTGGAACTAATCTTTTTTTTCAGCGGAAGTCGGTTCCGCATTAACTCATTAGAATATCTACGAATTTTCGCTGCTATATGATAAATACAGCCCACTCTGGACGTCTGTGGATAGCTATACTTTGTTTATAACCACGTGGTACTTGTTAACAGTCGCCTGGATTTCATTTCAATATTTATTCTGCATTTTCATGATGTGTATGCTGTGGACACTCGCATCTTCTAAGGAGACAACAATTGGTTCACAGGGCTGCACACATCCGTTTCCTGTTTAACGACCACTCAAGCACCTTATCTCTCATCGAATGCCCTGCTAAATAACCCGAACGTAATCCTATGTAAAATGCCTGTGATTGTTTAGAACTATGAGCGAAGGGTAACAAAAATGTGGTAGGTCTGCGGGATGTAGAGGTCAACCAGTCGTTTCATCTGGGTCGGCCTACCTGAAGACTCTTGCTGATTCCTTTTCCTTCAAAACTGAGGCCATTATGAAGGCCACAGACAGTGATACAGGATACTAGATTGATGCGACTATTATTTTTCCGCTTATGTTATTTTATTCCACAGACAGCACGATGACACTTCACATCCAGGCGAATGTTAACAAGTACTAGGCGGTTATAATTAAAGTATAGCTATTCCCAGAGGTCCAGATTCCGCAATTTTTATCATATAGCAGCGAAACTTCGTAGATAGTCTGATGACTTCCTGGTACCAGTACTACTCCACCAGTAGGCCCTTTTCATGGGCTGACTAATATTTTCTCCGGTGAACTTAATTTGTGGGTAAAAGTTGATTCTTGCCTGCATGGGCCTGAAGACAAGGCATTTAACTATAACTGTTTACTCATTCGTACGAGAAAGGGATCTCAACAGATGGACTGACAGACACTCTCTTGGATGATAAACGCCAAAAAAAATTATCAATGATATAATCACAAATTCACAATTTTCGAATTATTTCCCTTATGTGCACTATGAAACCTTGCTTCTTGCCAAATTGCATGATTCCTGGTAAACGGCAAGTATGCTATAAGTTTTGAAGTTTTGATGAGTGAGTTGGCGAATATCAAACCTTGGACATAAACAGCCGTATCTTCTGACTGTATTGACTTAGATGCTTAAAGTTCTTCACCGCCCATGGATCGTAGACAGTCGTACGTAGTATGAATTTCAACTTGATACGTTGAAAGACGTGCACTTCATTCACCATTCAGTGCTCGTATTTCATATTTCTAATCCCAGCATCCAATTATTCGGTAATATAATAATGCAGGCTCTGTTAATATTTTCTATTGGTTGCCTGATTTATTTGACAATGTTTACAGTTTGTCTCGCACTGGTCTTTGAGAGGAGCTTGGCACTAGGAATTTTCTTTATTTATCGGCGAGGGCAGCAGTCTTCCTAACAACCATGATGGCTTCCCGTTTCCCATCCCTTTTCCGATCGCCAGTGTAGCATGTGATGTCGTTTGAACATTCAGTAGTTACTAAAGCTTCTCCTGTTCTCAGTTCCCCAACCTGTCTTAGCAACCTTGTAACTGCTATTTCTGCTCAATTGTAACGTCGCGAGGTCGCCTCCCTGTGAGATTCCGGCCCTCTGATTGGCCATTTCAGGTGCGCGCCCATTTTTCGCGGGTAGGCGCCAGCCACCCCCCGCGGGTGGATAGTGGACAAACGGGCAGTGGGCAGTTCTAGTGTGACCGTGCCTGAGGCAGTTGGGCATAATGTGCACGATGTGTTGGTTAGTCACAGTAGCTTGCAGTTCGGCACTAAGGTGTATACTTTCCTGCTCACTTTTCCGCTTCGTCTGGCAGTAGCTCTTTCAGTTCTCCCGTGCAAAATTTGACTCAGAATTTAGGTCTTCCTAGCTTGAAAGACTTGTGCCCTTTGTTTTACGCCACGTGGTGAGTGTCTGGCGTGCCTTCACGTTTCGTTAACGTAGCCAGACCGCGAGCCAAAGTTATCTAGTATCGCCTGTATGAATAGTTTCGCGTCTTGCTGGTTTTATTCCATTAGTACAGGAGGCTACCCCCAGTAGTATCTTTCTTAGTCTTTGACTGATTCATGGTGATGGTCGTTGCATGCCTGTAACCCCTTTCTTCAGTAAATTCAACTCCACTTGATAATACGGCGATCGTTCTTAAAATTCCTTTTCTCCTGCCATCGTGGCGTATTATGAACGTACGTTGGGGCAGGCTGCTGAACTGAACTCAGTTCTTTCTTCCCCCATCCCCATTTGATTGTATAATTGTTCAATATTCAACTTTTAAATAAATGCTCTAATCTTTACATTCTCCCTTTCATTACGTGAAATCACCCTTAGTGTCACAGTAGAATAATGCAGAACTATTCTCATGATAACCGTTGCTATAAGGTCGTGCAGGTTTCGCGCCTTCAGTGCTGGGATAAAGATTCAATATCGCGCGCCTGGCACGATCATTGCACGCATGGCACCGATAATAGTAATAATAATTTTCAATTATCCCCCATTGATAAACTGGAAAGTGTTCTCGGCTCAGTGTGAGTACATGAGCACTAAATCCACTAGATGTGGTGGAAGTAGTGGCCTCTGTTTTACCTTGCTGGTTTAGAAAAAAATATCAAAATTACAGCCCCTACAGCAAGGGATAGTAACCTGTAAAAAAACGAGCCACCGCTTTTTACGTCTACCCGTTCCTAAGAAAAATCATTTGTAACAGACCGATAGACAGACAGACAAACCAGTGTTCCTATAATGGTTCCGTTTTTTCAACTGATGAGCACTACAAGTAGATAAGAAAATGAAAGGAAAGGAATATTAATTTTTTGCTCTCCTCCATGAAGTACTAAGTAGCTGGCGTTTTCGCTATGGAAGCTACAGAAAGGACAGAAAGTACTATAGAAATAGCTCATGAAGACATACCTGAATGACAATGTGGCTTCGTACAAGTTGGCACCATTGGCGGGCATGTAAATGATTAGAGTTACACTTCTATCTGTCAGCTACAGTGGTCACCAGAGTTTAGTGATGATGTTTGTGTTTAGCGTCTTTAACAGGTCTGGTAGGGTATATAAAGAAAGTGAACAGCGTCCTATGTTCAGTGATCACTGTGAAGGGCACGGAGATGCTGCATACTCGTGTGAGGCAGCGTTATAAACACTTGACAGAGTTTGAAAGGGTATTCATTACGATAGATGATTAAAATATGCAATACGCAGAATTGTAGGGCATACGGATGTGACAGTGGACAGATGTGACCGCAGGCATAACCGTCGTCAGGTGTCCGGTCGACGTCGTCTGTCCAACCCGAGGGAGTACAGCCGTATTGGGCACCGATCACATCATAGCCCCTTGATATCTGTGCCTGTCATGCGACAACAGAACATTCGATGTCATCCCGTACCAGACCAGCAGTAGGCCAACTAGGGAATTGCCATCCCATGCTTAGGCCGCTGTTAACGCCACAACATGAACGGCTGCGCTTGTAATAGTGCCGTGAGTCGGAAGCATGGACTGCTGACTAATGGCGCCGCATCGTGATCAGTGATTACCCTCGGTTCTGCGCTATCTATGATGACCATTGTCGGCGAATATGACAGCGACCTGGGAAGAGGTCCCATTCTTCCAACAGTGATGTTAGTCCTGGTGGCATGGTACGGTTAGCCATCGGGTTTGCCCTCTGATTACGGCTGGTATTGACTGAGGGAACCCTGATGGTACAGCGGTACGGTTTGTACATCCTGCGTCACCATATTACCTCTCATTGCGTCGCCACGTAATTTTTCAACAGCACAATGCTCCACTCATGGCACACATAGCACGTATGAGCTGCCCGAGCTATATTGAGGTACCACTGAGGTCAGCAAGATCCCCTTATCTGCGCTTGATGGAACACGTGTGGAGCCTGTTCGGACGTCAACTCTGTCGCGCTGTCATTATCGACTATGCCAAGTATCAGTTACAAAAGTTGTGGGCCGTCTTGTCTCATTAGATATACAACAGCTTTATGAGATCCTTCTTATACCAAATTAGTGCATGCATTCAAGGCTCATACTGTAAAGTTGTTCGCAAATTTGACTCGATTTTGTAATCACTGGATTGACATCACTTTTCCTCTGAACCCACGATGTTTTATTTCTTTTCCTCGTTCCCTTTTGCTACACATTGTATGTGACGCAGTACACATATTTATTGGTGTGAGTAGGCTACATTATTCAGCTATACAAGAACCAACGGTCTGCAGCAAGCGGAAGGCGGCTAGTGGGAGCCGTGTCGGTTTTTTTTTGAATTACCGAGGGGAGCGCACCGTGCACTGCGGGCTTGCCTATCATCAGGCGTTGTGGCGACCTGCCGGCGGCCGCTTACGTTAAAGGGCGAGCAGTGTGCGTGCTGTGTGCGCGGGTAATGACGCCGCACAATCTGCAGCAGACATCGCTGCCGCTCGTTAAGCCTTGTCGCGCTCACTTAATGGCTGCACCGAGCACGCAGCAGCCGCAAAAAGCGCACAAGCTCTGCATTTCTTAAAAGGCAAAAGCCTCCAGCGGTCTGCCCTCCACTTGAAATGTGTCCTCAGTAACACGAGATTCTTTTATACGAGCAACCAGCCGACGTCGTACACAGTTTTGGTAGGAAAAGACAAAAATCACTTCAGGGAACGAGTAAACGGAGGGAATAGTTTTATAGAACGAGACGTGCTGCTCATAGCTGTTCAGTCATTGTGATTAGTAACACACTCCTAGATGCGTACTTTGAGTAGCTCAGGTTGTTTTGTCCTCATCGTGAACAGGCTTCTTGATGAAGACAAATTATAGCTTAACGTGGGATGCCTGAATTGGATCGTGACGGAAGAACAGATAAAGGCGCCGTTGGTGACTAGGCTACTAAAAACCGACCACATCCTAAGATCAGGGATGGAGTAACTGTGTTCGACAGAGTGTCACTCCGTTTGAATATGGAGAGGTGAAAGACTCCTGCTTGTGCCCTGTCCGTGGAAAAATCACCATTTCAGATCTCTGTCTGGTAAGACAGTTCATCCCTACTTGCATGGGGTTCGGAATCGATTAATTAAGAAACAGGAGGTGGACATTGGTTGCAACACACAATGGGAAAGTTATCATTATAATATTCGTATACCAAAATAAAGGTATTTCAGTTTGCCTACAATAGGTAACATTTCTGATGTCCTCTTGCAGGCAGATTAATTTATACCGTGAATCTAACGGTTGTGCTGGTGCTGAATACAACAAAATTACATCAGCTGACTCTGAGATAAACCACACTGGACAACGAACTTTTTGATGTAACTCACATTTACACTAAGAGGCCGTTTGCAGGAGTGCTTAGCACTATGTAGATACTGACCTACCTGCCAGTACCGCACCTTTGAAGGCTAGTGGCATTTCTGTGGAACTGACTTGACCTTGTCTCCAGTGCAGTTTTCAGTCCGCAGCGTTCCAAAATGACTAATTAAGTTGATAACACAACCATTCTTGGGGGAATTCGCATTACGCATATAGAGAAACTAATTCTATTGGAAGAGAACCATATTGTGAAAGCCCAGTGTTCTCAAAATAATCTGTTGAACATTGGTCATTACATCAAAATATATTCAAAGATGAAGCCTATCTCGATTCACATAGCTTGCAACAATAAAGAAGTGCCGTTACCAGTGGGACCAAGACTACACACGAAACTTAATTCGCGTAATGTTTCATGTTTCATAAATACCACAACACAGCTAATCTATTTTCAGAAGGTGTCACTAATGCTCTTTACCACGTAGGATTTCTCACACATAGTCAAGACAGTCACGAAAGCTATAAGTAAAATATTTGATATTCTCTAAGTCAAGGAAGCCCACAGATAGCTAGTCCCGAGAAGGTCATCGGCGCCGACAATGCTGCAACTTTTGGATAGTTAACGCTCAACCAATCTGCAGACATCGAAGTGATGTTTCACACACGCAGTAAGTTTAGCTCATTAGCTACCGGCGTCTAAGCCTCAGCAGCTTGTCACTGGCAGAAATGTACTTGAGACACATTCTTGAAGTTCACTGGCTGCATGGTTTTACTTAGATGACATTACTAGCAAAGTAATGAATGTTCTCTGAGAAATTAAGACGGAACGACCCTTGGAACACTTTAAAACGATGCCAAAAAGTAAAAGAGCAGCAGATCTTGTCAGTGGTGAAATGGAAAGAAGTAAACAGGAAGAACAGCGAATAAATGAAACAGAAGACAAACTACAAGCAAGTTTAGAAGCACAACGGAATACTGATTGTGGTATTGTTAAATAAGTAAGTGGTTCCAAGAGTTTGTAAGAGTGAAGCCCTGAAATAATGATCAGAGTCTGAATAATTTGAAAAAAGTCAAGGGAGATACACGTCACAAGATTTCTAAAGCCGCAACATCCACACAGTATCTATCATTTTCTAAGAGTAAATAAATGTCACTTCAGAGTAATGATTTTAAATCATTAACTGAACGAAAATTGCTCAATTTGATCTTCCACACAGCCTGTACGGTAATAAAGTCACTTCAATAAATGCCATGTACAAATGACCAATCGCGAAGTATAAAATATAACTATAAAACAATGACATAGTTCCTTCAAATGTCTTAAATCTAAGTTGCTTATTGTGGACCTAACTATCACTGAATAACGTAAAGTATTCAAACGCAATATCGGGTTAAACCTAGCTAGGCGCTGAGTATTTTGTACTACAACAGGTCATACAGAGCAGAACAGCTCTGACAATAAAATATATATGTGTTTTTTAATCTGCAGCTGGCCTCGACGGGGAATTTTTGCTCCCACCGCATTATTACCGTGCTGCCGGTTTCTCGCTGCCATTGACCGCATGCTGTCATCCACAGGTCGTATCGAAGGCAGTGTAGCTCACTCAGTTGATGTATTCTGAAACATTTTCGAATTAAAACATAGGAAATCCCCCAAATGGGCAGTTCCCTCAGCAGATGTTTCGTCCATCGTAACTTGGGGGGGCGGGGGCTAGTTCACGAAGTCAGCTATCAGAAATAATCAGGACAATCACAACAAGCAATCGGCCACAAAAACCGGAGCTGTACAGTACTGTTTAAAGAATCAAAATTGTAGCAAATCACTTACCTGATCCTACACTGACATTTTCTGTGACAAGGTTGCACACAAAGAATGTCGTCCAAACCGTATTGTGTCTCTAGGATGAATTAAATAAACGACTCTGGAATGTTTATTAAGCAACCATACCACTTCCATTACTTAATGTCAGGATGAGCTAGAGAGCGGCGAGTCACAATCGCTTTGTACGACTTTATGAACTAGTGCAATACGAGAAAACCAAAATATCCGAACTGAGGTCGAGAGACGTGCAACTTTTGACAAAAATATACCTGCCCATCAACCTGTATACTCCGCAAACCCCTACCCATTGAGTCTGCCTGTGTACGTGGTACCAGTAACAGCTAGTCTCTTTCGTATTTGATTCGACTACAGAGAGGTGGAAAAGTGAATATCACAATGCCTACGTAAACGTTCGAATATCACTCACCTACTTTTAATCGTACATACGCAATGGCACACAGACTAATGCACAGTCTGCCTTCAGTAACGTTACTCTGAATTCACCGAACGTCTTTGTACCAGCGATTCCCTATTTCAGTTCCGTTGGTTTCGCCTTGACTGAACGGAACGGCAACCTCAGCGACAGGTTATTTAATTCTTTAGTAGGCTCGATCACACCGACTTGATATATGCCTCAAGCTTTACAGCTATACTCTTGAAACTTTCGCATTTCAGTATTGTTACGGCAATACTCTTCAAACATTCACATTACAGTATTATTACAGCACTGCTCTTGAAACATTCGCATTACAAAATTGCGTGAGGTTTTCTTAACATAAGCTCTTTGCCTGAATTCTGTAACCTATCTACGTTTTCCATTTGGTATCCCTATTACAGGACTTATGCCATCGCTACATTTAAAATACTCTGACAGAAACAGTAATTACTAGACCATGAATCACCATTCCGATATTTACATCATTTTGTAGAGATGTTCAGCACATAACAGCGTTGAATCAGCATCAACACAATCATCATCAGTAAGAGGTGAGTTCGTCATAGACACGTATATTGTCTTACATTGGTTGTAGTATGGGAGCAAATTCCCCCCTCACCCCCCCCCCCCCCCCCGCTAAACTTCATCTAAAGCAATTTCTTGGCATGCTCATTCAGTTCGTGAAGCTTGCTGGCTGGGGGCTGTTACCGAAGTATACCTCTTCTCTTCGCATCTCAGACATACTCTATGGGTAGGGAATCTGGGTAGCTGGCAGGCGAGTCATCGATCCGTACATTCCTCAAAATTTTTTGTGATACGAACTGTAATGTATGATCTTGTGGAATCCTGTTTCAATATGCATTTGGGTATCCTTGTCGTGAAAGCTATGACAGCAGAATCTACCATATACGGACTATTGGGGAGCATTCAGCTTCGATTCAAAAATTGCCGAATAAGTCTAGCTGTGATATCATACAGCCCGCCACACTGATTTAAACAGTTGAAAAGTTACAGATCTCGAGAAACACTGATTCCTGTGACTTCTCATCACTTTTCTATGGACATGTTTAGTCCAGTCTGACCGACACAAAGAAAGGTGAGACTCATTGGTGGCCATCATAGAACGCTAATTAACATCCTAGTCGACTCTAGCTCCACGCCATACTAGTTAAATGTGGTATGTGGTATGTGGTGTGGTTTCAGCTGTAATCGAAACATGACAACACCACATCTAAGTCCGAGTTCCAGTAATCTGTTCCCGAGGCTTCATGAAGACACGCTGCCTGCAACGTCTAACAGGATGACAGTCGCCGTTATCCGTCTATTCATAGCAGTCAGTTCAGTAATCCTACGACTTCCTTCTGGAAGTGCCCGTGCCTGCTCTTCTTGCCACTCTCTTGTCCTGACACAAACTCCGCATTCCTTCCGCTACAGCCAAATGTCTGTTCTGTCAGTCCGTGCGATGGTCCAGCGTCCAACACGCCATTGTTCGACCTTTCAGAAAGCCCGATAGATGGAGATAAGTTTCAAGTTAATGGCCTCTGCGCATGATGTGATTTATATCTCCAACTGAAACGTTCCATTAGTGTTAGACACACCCAATAGCCATCACGTAGTTGCACTGTTCTTCATCAGTTGGAGTGGCTTTTTTCCTTAATACATATAGTCAAAATAAGTTCATGTAAGGAGGAGACTTTAAACATCCTACCCCAAAGACTTCGTGAAGAGCCGGCCTGGCCAGATAGCGAGCGGTCCCGTCGCTACCCTGGAAATTTTGGATATTATGGAAAGGCAGCTGCCGGACACCGTTAAAGCAGGGCAGTCGGCTTCTCACAGGTTACTAAGGACACTAATCGTGTCTTACCACATTTACGTTGTGCATCAGGAACACCGCTACGTCTACGCTCTTCTATAAAAAAAAAAGAAATGAAAAAGTGGAGAAACTACAACGTTCAATGTTGAAAGGGAATTGGTTTACTTTTCCGGTAGTTTGAAGGCCATACAACATAATTACAACACCAACCACGAAGACGAAACCAAGCTCTTGTCTCCTGAAGCAGGTCTGGATGTGACGTTGACGCTCGCTCGGATTGCTCGTTGCATGTAGTTCCGCGTTAGTCCGTCATATCACAAGACAACTGCTTCAGGCGAGGGAGGGTGCAACCCCATTCGACTTTCATGACGCTCCTTCGAGCATCACACTCTCGGATTGCTCCGCCCTCTGCTCTAGTTACCCGAGCACCACTCAGTTGCCCGCAGTAGGATCAGGGTAAATGAACACGAGGCGAAGAAGAATGCCAAAGCTAAACTTGATTCGAAGTAATATGTCGTGAATGCCAAAGACGGTGATTATTTAGGAGAACATTTTACATTAGGAGCTTTTAAATCTCGGTTCAGAATTGAGAAATGAAGTTTCCAACATTCAGCCCCATCCTATGACAGCAGTACGAAACACTGAAAGACAAGTCGATGAAATACGGACGAGTATGATGCCCAGCATTATTCAGACCGTAAGCGTGAAAGCATGTAGATGTACAGATGTCGGGAAATGTGTTACATATCTACTAGTACCGCGCACTTTGCTTATCTAGTGTAGGCCCAGCGAAATATGGCATTGGTGACAAGTCACTCTTCTGAGAAGAAAACAATTTATGGAGAATTTATTAAGAACTATATCGACGAACCATTATTCAAATTGTTAGGAGTAAATCCCAAGTATTTCAACAATATTTCATTTTCTAATGACGAAGGCGCTAATATATGCAAGGCACTGCAATCCTCTCAGCATTATGCATGAATTACACATGTTTTGAACGCATTCCTGAAACACGTGTTAGATGACGATTATTAGATTTTCCACGACTTATACTGCTAAAGATAGTGACTGATTCACACAGAAAACTGGTGACCTGAATTCGATATAGACAGCCTTGGAGCAAGAAACGTAGAATGCTACAGTATGTACTAAGCCAGTACGACAAAGTCATGGACTTGTTTCGGGAGAGAGGTGTCTCTAAAAAACTTACTGATTACGATAACAACACTGCAAAAGATATCGCGAAACTTTGAGAGCCATTCAAAGATGCAACAGGAATGCTCGAAGACGAAAAGTTTCCAACATTTCAGTTTGTTTGGTTATTAGTGCACAAACTGAAAAACTCATTGTAACATAAAACCTTAAGATACAAAGGTGCATACGTTTAAATTACTGTAGACTTGTTGCGTGTCAGCAAATGAAAATTGCCACTTAATTGCAGTTTGGAATATTAGCTCTGCCAGACGAAGCAAACTTCATCCGAAACGAGTCGATTCATTGTAAATACGCCACAAGTATATTTCTACAGCGTAAATTGACTGATCTGAGAGTAGTTCCATGAGCTGGAGGAAACGTTCTGTTCGCAAACCTCTACTTCTGACGAACAGGAATGAGTGCTGGCTGAACTTAAGGCGGCATTAGGGAAAAATTGCATTAAGGGTAAATAGAGCACAGACAAAATCTTTTTATGCTCGAGATCAGTAATGATTTGAATTAAGTAAGTGTATTAAAAGCAAGAGAACAATCATTTGGTAATAGATATGGCAGACAAGATTGATGCCACCAAAGAAAAATTAATCTTGTGCAAAAATCAGCTTCAGGCTCATGACATGGAACATTTTCCGCAAATCAAGGTAGTCATTTGTGGAACAGAGATTAATGACTACGTTCCAGAAAATGCAACATTTCTTCATGAGTTTTAAAAGAGCTTGCACGTTGAAGACGTTTCGATTTATTTGTCAGATCGCTTTCAGTTTGGCTGCTGATGAACTCTACATTACCTCCAAATTGTGCTGATTGACGTAGAGCGTAAGTCGTGGCTCAGTGAGACGTTCTTCCAGTCCAGGAATTTTCAAAATATTTTAGAATGTCGCCCCAGCGCAATATACTCCACTGCACAGACAAGTCGCTAAAGTCATGTTTGGTTCAACGTTTGTGTGCAAACGGCTTTCTTTAACTGTGAAATTAAGGAAGTCACGCCATTGTTCGGGTTTAATAGATTTTAATCTGTGTTACACTATGTGTTTGTACACTAAAGAGCCAAACAACCTGGCAGACCTGCCTAATGTCGTGTAGGGCCCACGCAAGCACACAGAGGTGCCGCAACACGACATCGCATGGACTGAGCTGATGTCTGAACTCATGCTGGAGGGAACTGACACCGTGAATCCTGTAGGGCTGTCCATTAATCCGTAAGACTACCAGGGGTGGAGATCTGAACAGCTCTCGTTGCGAGCCATCCCAGATGTGCTCAATAATGTTCATTTCTGGAGAGTTTGGTGGCCAGTGGAAGTGTTTAATCTCAGTAGAGTGTCCCTGCAGCCCCTCTATAGCAACACTGGACGTGTGGGATGTCGTATTGTCCTGCTGGAACTGCCCAAGTCGGTCGAAATGCACAATGAACATGAATGGATATAGGTGATCAGACATGATGCTTGTGTACTTGTAACCTGTCAGAGTCGTATCTAGACGTATCAGGGTTCCCATATCATTCCAACTGCACACGCCTCACACCATTAAAGAGCTTCCACCAGCTTGAACAGTCCGCTGCTGACATGCAGGTTCTGCAGATTCATGAGGTTGTCTGCATATCCATCCGCGTTCGACCAGGCATATCAGTACACGCCCATCCGCGTTCGACCAGGCAAAGTGTTTCCATTCGTCAACAGTCCAATTCCGGCGTTGACGGGCGTTGGCGAAGCGTGAAGCTTTGTGTCGTGCAGTCATCAAGATTACACGAGTGGGCCTTCGGCTCCGAAAGCCCTTATCGAAGATGTTTCGCTGGATGGTTCGCACGCTGACATTTGTTGATGGCCAAGCATTGAAGTCTGCAGCAATTTGCGCAAGGGTTGCACTTCTGTCACTTCGAACGATTCTCTTCAGTCGTCGTACTGATCTTCCTCTCTCGTTGCAAAAGTATGAAAACCAAGTTTTATTAAAGAAAACTTTAATCTTAAATGGCTTGATTTAGCTTTCTCAATTTAGCCTAGCGACCTGTGTAATTAACTTTCAAATTCTTCGAGAAAAGTAGACAGTATTGAGAGTTAAGTTTGATAATTATTATGAAGAGCAATTAACGGCACTCCTTCTTTTTGTTCTTTTTTTGAGTTATTAAGGAGAGTGCAGCTCGTTAAATCTTACCGATATTCGAAATTTACGGTTGAAAGAAGAACAGAACAGACTAAGCGAGCAGTTCTTCTTTTTTATTGTTACCGCCAACCCCCCAAGGCGAAGTTTAATCTCGTAAACTTTTAGTTAACGCATGGTAACTGCACCCTGCTTCCACAGTAATTCGCTTTACACATCCTAGGCCTTGTCTCTCCATAAAATTTATCCTCTTCACTGCTCCTTTCAGTTTCACTTTCATCTCGTTAAGTATTCGATTCTCTGGCCTGGGATTCTCATGCAATTTGTTATGTATTATTCCTTAAAACTCCTTTACTCTGTACTCTTGTCGATCTAACTTCCCACGTACTGTGTAGACTACAACGAATATTTCAATGCAATTCGATTATACAAAAGTACACTTTCAAAAATATTTCCCGTTATTACTCGTGCAGTTTGGAATCCAACAGTTCTTACGTTGTTGAAGAGGGAATTCTTCCTATCCGAGTCCGCTTTCTTGCTACCACCATCTTATGAATTCTCTCTTTCTGGTTGACAGAAACTTTCCTTGGCCTCTCAGGCGTGCTTTCGAATTTGATGCTCATCAGCTGAAACGAGAGGCTATGATTCCATTTTTTCGTAACTACAAACAACGTAGTAACGTCTGTAGCGTAGGGAATTAATGCAAATTTTAATAGAATGTTCCTCTTAACAATCACTAACAATTATTTCTGCTTTAGTACAATTTCAAGGAATGTTCACGAACTATTACATTAAATTAATTTTTCTTCTTTACATCTGACAAATCCAACTACTCAGTTCCAATTTACTAGTAACTAATACTACGCATTATCACAAGATACAACAAAGTTTACAAACGGAAGGACTATTCTGCATTATTATCACCTACTGGCTTAAAATGCTCAACGAATTTAAGATGTATTTGGAGTATTTCCTAGCTCGATATTTACCGGAGAGCTGTGTTACTTCAAGTTCCTGACCAAGGGATGCTGCCCAAACTTCACGATACTTTCTAACAATTCTTCGTTTTAGGAAAATTGTAGAACATCCAGGAACCGTTCACAAACAGAAAGAATTAAGCAGTCCTGTACATATTCAAAGGTATTCTGCAATTGAAAAGGAATACAGGACTTACACTTTCGAAAACCAGTTTCAGAGGTCTGAATGTGCCGTTTACGCTCGCTGGAATTGCTCGGTGCACGTAGTTCCATAAAAGTCACACAAATGTCAATGTATATTCTTTGCATCATGGGAGCAACTGCATTCGGCTTCCCTTAAGCTTTGAGCATGCCGAATTGCGTAACTGTCGACTCTGGGAAAGGGGTGGGGGAGAGAATCCACTTCTCCAAATTCCACATAGTAAAAACACTTGAAGGTATGTAAGACTACTCTAAATTACAGAATGAGATTTTCACTCTGTAGCGGAGTGTACGCTGATATGAAACTTCCTGGCAGGTTAAAAATGTGTGCCCGAATCAGACTCGAGCTCGGGACTTTTGCCTTTCGCGGGCAAGTGCTCTACCAACTGAGCTACCCAAGCACGACTCACGCCCCGTCCTCACAGCTTCACTTTCTGCCAGTACCTCGTCTCCTACCTTCCAAACTTTACAGAAGCTCTCCTGCCAACCTGCGTTCGCAGGAGAGCTTCTGTAAAGTTTGGAAGGTAGGAGACGAGGTACTGGAAGGAGTAAAGCTGCGATGACGGGGCGTATGTCGTGCTTGGGTAGCTCAGTTGATTTGCCGGCACGGTAGCTCAGCGTGTTCGGTCAGAGAGCTGGTTGGCCTCTGTAATAAAAAACTGAGTGGAAGGATCAACAAAACGAACTATAATGGATGTCATGTGACGTCCGCAACGAGCAAATCCAACGATCAATAACGAACAAAATGAAAAAGAAAAAGAAAAAAAAAGTTGGTAGAGCACTTGCCCGCGAAAGGCAAAGGTCCCGAGTTCGAGTCTCGGTGCGGCACTTTTAATCTGCGAGGAAGTTTCTACTCTTAATTGTTTTATGAACTTATTTTTTCACAAAAATCTTTACTTTCCTAGATAAAAAAGAAAACTGATACTTTCATATCACGTGACGGTTTAGTTCAATAACATTTCATAATGGATTTTGATTCAAACGCTTCGATAAAATCAAATTTTTTTACACATGGTAGTGCAAAATCTTAGACTTTTAATAAACTATTTTCCTTCAGGAATTCTTAACAATCATTTACAAATGACGCTGTTTGTCAAGAACTTGCACTTGATTTACAAATCTTGTATTGAAAAAATGTAATGGCGTACATTTTCCTATTGGTACCTTGTACACTTCACATTACTGCGAATGAAATACAGCAATAAGTACAAAACACTTTCTGAAATGGTAGTGACATGGGTATCTTACTTCTTCCACAAGTAAATGCAAGTGATTGACTGGCGTCAATGTCGCGAACGTAAGCTGAGTCAGTTAATGCTGGTTTAGTGCCACGAAGGAGAGAAAAACGAGTTACCAGCAATCAGTGGAGGAATAGTACCGTACTCTCGTGTAATCTTAGTCCATGTTCAGAACACTACAAATATATACGAATTTCTTCCTCGGCGATGACCGATTACACCGGGGAATCGTCTACTATGATCTTACAGTAGCCCACACATTCTATCATAACAGCAATTAATTTCTGTCCATTTCTTATGACGTTGCAAAAACAGATCCACGCGAACTCTTCCTGCCTTTCTTCTGAAACAGATGTTATAGAGCACTCCTTGTCGATGGCTGGTACGCAGTTTGACACTGGTCACCAAGGATGGAGTCACGAAATTTCTTTTCTTTATAAAGTAGGTAAGACACCAGACCATTTTACATTCTGTACCTAATACAAGTTTTTTGTGGTTTTTTCTTTTATTTTTTAAGGAGAAACTTCACCCTTTCTAAATGCTTGTTATGTCGATCGTGGCATATTAAATATTTTAGGAGCCTTCAGTCTCCATATGTTTTTATTTCTGACTGCACGAATTGTCTTAGTGATACTTGTTTCGTCTCATTTCTTCCTTTTATCCTGTGGAATATTTTTAGGCTTTGTTCTCCTCAGTCTAGAATGGAGGCGGCAGAGGTCAGTCATAGTGACAGAGGGCTCCAAATCTAGCTGCAGCCCAAATTTGGACCACACATCACAGCTCGAATTTAGACCATTATGAAATGAAATTTTCAAGTTAATGACGAAACGACTGAACCTACTTGGGGTTAAAAGTAAAGGTGTTCTAACAACTAAAATTATCCTTAAAACGACATACTAGCGAGAATACTATTGGTAAGTACGGAACTTGTGCAAAATAATTAATGGATACATGGAAAAAGATTTAGATGGTTGAAACTAAGTTTATGTTGGCTACAACCGGATGGGACAATTAACTGATGTGGCTGTGTTACAGAACAACTGACGTGGTCTGAGAGACTTTAAGCTGATTCCGAATTCCCTTTGTTGTCTAAAGCGTTAGACTCTCCCATGCTGGGATATATGTCTACAGCAGAACTAAACTAGTACGAATACTATGAAATCTTCAAGGGTTATCAGCCGAGTAGCGTCGTCTTCTAGTCGCAACGTTTCAATGGATCTTCAGGCGAAGATGATGGATACGCAATCCATTGAGACGTTGCGACTAGAAGACGACGCCACTCGACTGACAACCCGTGAAGATTTCATAGCTGAAATGCGCCGAGAAAGCCTGCAATCGCATAGTACGAATACTGTTTCAGCAGCTGGTGGGAATGTCAGGAGCAACACCAGCCTGCACACACAGAGCAATATGGCGGCCACCACTTCGTAGCCACGAGCTCGCCTCCGTTACAGAGCGCATTCGTAGTCGAACACGCCACACCTGAGCGTGGCACGCTCGAGCGCAATCTGCAGACCTCTAAATAGAGTAGAAGTGTTGGTGGCACGATGTTTATCACAGAGGCATCAGCTTTTAGGGAAATTTCGTATTATTCTCAAATACAGTAACCAATAAATCTATCTTAGCCTCACGACTGCTCTTGGGCGGGCGTTCTGCACGTTATTTAATTGAAAATATGAAGTTTCGTCTTGATTACCATGCAGATTGATCGTTCAATAGGCACGAAAAATAAAACAGGTACTGAGAGAATGATCTGTTCCAGTGACAGTTTCACTTTCTGCTTGTTTCTCATGTATCAGACACGTCATATTCAGTGAAAAACGTGGGTTCCGGCATTAATAAACCAAGCAACATGAACTGCAGAAGCATTCTTAAGGCAGTCTTAACGTCTCAGTTAGCTGCACATAGCTACAGTCAAACCAGTCTAGCCACAGTTGATTTGTGTTTTGTGGCAGTTACGCTTAAAGCCTTTATTTTATCATTTATTGCTACACAGTTTTTGGAGTCATCAGTAATTCGACTGGTTAGATGCGTGCCGGCCGGAGTGGCCGAGCGGTTCTAGGCGCTACAGTCTGGAACCGCGCGACCGCTACGGTCTCAGGTTCGAATCCTGCCTCGGGCATGGATGAGTGTGATGTCCTTAGGTTAGTTAGGTTCAAGTAGTTCTAAGTTCTAGGGAACTGATGACCTCAGAAGTTAAGTCCCTTAGTGCTCAGAGCCATTTGAACCATTTGGTTAGATGCGACTCGCAGCAAATTCATCTTCTGTGACGATCTTTCCATCTCAGAGTAGCAATTGAAACCTAGGTCCTCATATATTTGCTGGTTATATTCCAATTCCTGTCCTCCTCTACAGTTTTTACCCTCCACAGCACCCTCCAGAACCACCTCTTAACAGATGTCCTTCGATCCTGCCCCCTTCTTCTTGTCAGTGTTTTCCATATAATCTTTACCTCACCTTACCGGTCCACCTAATTTTCAACATTCTTCTGTAGCACCACATCTACATCTACATTCCGCTAATCACACTTGAGTGCTTGGCAGAGGGTTCATCAAACCAGCTTTATAATAATTATCTGTTATGTGATGTCCTTAGGTTAGTTAGGTTTAAGTAGTTCTAAATTTTAGGGGACTCATGACCATAGATGTTAAGTCCCAGAGCCATTTGAACCAATAATTCTCTATTATTCCCCTCTCCAACAGAACCGCGCAAAAGACGGACGCCTATGTCTTTCCCTGTGAGCTCTGATTTTTGTTATTTTATTATGATGATCATTTGTCTCTCTGTAGGTCGGCGTCAGTAAAATAGTTTCACATTCGCTGGAGAAAGTTGGTGATTGGAATTTCGTGAGAAGATTCCGCCCGGAAAGGAAAATGCCTTTGTTTTAATGGTGTCCATCCGAAATTCTCTAACATGTCCGTGACACTCTCTCCCCCATTTAGCTATAATACAAAACATTCTGCCCTTCTTTCAACTTTCTCGGTGTACTCCGTTAATCCTATTTGGTAAGGATACAAGATCGCACAGCAGAACGCACAAGCGTAGTGTAGGCAGTCTCTTTAGTACATCTGTTACATTTTCTAAGCATTCTGCCAATAAAACGCAATGTTTGGTTACCCTCCTCCACAACATATTCTATGTGTTCTTTCCAGTTTAAATTGTTCGTAATTGTAATTCCTAGGTATGTAGTTGAAATTACGGCCTTCAGATTCGACTGATTCTTTGTGTAACGTAAGTGTAACGTATTCCTTTTAGCGCTCATGTGGATGATCTGACACTTCTCATTATTTCATTATTTAGGGTCAACTGCCAATTTTCTGACCATTCACATATCTTTGCTAAATAGTTTTGCAATTTCTTATCTTCTGATGAGTTTACTAGGCGATAAACGATAGCATCTTTTGCAAACAACCGAAGACGTCTGCTCAGATTGTCAACTAAATCATTTATATAGATAAGGAACAACAGATGGCCTATAACACTACCTCGGGGAACGCCAGATATCACTTCTGTATTACTTTCAGTCAATTACTACGAACTGTGACCTCTCTGACAGAAAAACACGAATCCAGTCACATAACTGAGACGATATTCCATAAGCACACAATTTCACTACAAGCCGCTGGTGTGGTATAGTGTCAAAAGCCTTTTGGAAATCGACTGTTCATTTCATTCACCATATCCCGTAATTGTTCTTCACTTCCAGTAAGAATCGCAATGTCATCAGAAAATCTTATCATCGATACCGTTTCACCTTGAATTTTAATCCAGTCGAATATTTCCCTTATTTCTGCCATTGTTTCTTGGATGTATAGATTGAACAGTAGGGGGGAAATATTATTTTTGTACGAATAGTTTCATTTTTAACTGTAATAATTTTACAGTTCCAAGTACTACCGCGAAATTTTTTAGACTGTCTTGCAGATGTTGATTCTACGACAAGAAAACTCGAACTGCCACTGCAGCAACCCAGGAAATGAACCAAGGAAAAGAGAGGGAAGTAACTTATTCAAATATTTATTGAAACTCTTTGAATTGTATATTACAATTCTTCAATTTATTACATTGCGTAATGATTAGAATGTTGTGTTTAATTAATACTGATAGTGACAGAACTCGTCACAGGGTAGAAAAACCCTGCTGTATAAGAATCATACAGCATCCATACTGCATTACCTGGTACTTCTTTTTGTAACGGCACATCTTGAAAAATTCAACCTCTCCGAACTGAGGGAAAATTCCAAGTGAGCAGGAGCTGATTTATCTCTTCACTTTAATTCTAGAGGACATAATGTCAGATTTGATACTGGTCGATTCTAATTCGCTGAGATCGTCGCTGCTCATATAATACTTCTTACATAAATCCGGTGTCTGGTTTAGATGAAAAGTGCTGTATGTGTATCGCTAGCCACACACAATGCAACACAAATCATAGCGTCACTTACTGCCTGCGTCGGCTCTTTCGGTAATTTCTTTTAATCCTGTAGTTCTACCGGCCTTTCAGCTGAACTTGTCGGATTTTTTCTTTTTCGTCACGGTGCGCTTATGAGCTGGAATTCTCCAGAGTAAGCTGCACGTGGCGGAAATTGCACTTTTAGTGCCTTTTATTGTGCTGACATTCCCCACCCTTTAATATATCATCCACGGTACGTAGGTATTTCATACAACTTCGTAAATAGTTTTCCCGTTTCGTTTATTGTGAAGAAAACAACAATAAAAAAAGAACTCAATCAAGATGAGACTAAACGGTAAGAGATGAGTCTTTATTCTTCATTATAGATGATTTAACAGCTGACATCATCAATTTCCAGCATTATGGAAATAACAAAAAATGATTCTACCTTTATATCTCTTGTAAATCGCCTGATAAAAATCTTACGAACTAGAAAATGACAGACGTATTTTCCTTTTTATTCCTTTTCCGATAATTCTTCTGATAATACCAGTATGTGTGTCACTCCTACTGAAAGTGTAACACGTTTCTTTATAACAAAGAATTTTACTAGTTGTTTATGTTTGTCGCTAGACTAAAGAACCAAATCCTACAGCTGCTGCTTCTATGGGAAGCAAGATACATTAGGCCACTACGCGATGTTCCATATTGATCTCAAATTTATTCTTGCGGGCATAGATTTATTTTTTCTTTGTTCTGCACGTACATTTAGGTGATCGCTCGTGTGCACTTCAAAGAATCTTTACCAACCAATTTTAGTAACATCTGTTACAGAAATTGAATTTCAAAGTAATCCGATACATTTAACGTAAACACAACTACAGTGAAGTATTCTTGTTACGTCCGGAAGGCATCATACACAGACTTTCTTAGTCATCGTCACTTAATTAAACACAACCCTACACAACTGTCCTCAGATAGCCGGCCGGGGTGGCCGAGCGGTTCTAGGCGGTTCAGTCTGGAACCACGCGACCGCTACAGCCGCAGGTTCGAATCCTGCCTCGGGCATGGATGTGTGTGATGTCCTTAGGTTAGTTAGGTTTAAGTAGTTCTAAGTTCTAGGGGACTGATGACCTCAGGTGTTAAGTCCCATAGTGCTCAGAGCCATTTGAACCATTTGTCCTCAGATACAGGCGTAGGACTCCTAAATTGACGAACTACAATCAATCCTTATTAGTTTCAGTCTTTCCTAGGAATACAAATGTTTCCTCCAGTACCATCTTTAGTGTAAGCTATCGAATATTGAACAGCCCTTCCCGTTTCCACATTTCCTATGATAGACTAATTGCTTGTATTTCGAAATAATGGTAGCTCTGCCACTTCTTTATCAAGCCACCAGGTGCCGCAGTAGCCGATCGTTTGTTAGTTAGTTTCTAGTTCCACGGATCATTTTGCACGATAAATCATAATGATGTGGAACGATTTATTTCTCGTTCACATTGCAAATTAATTTGTAATTATGGTTACAGTGCAAGCATTTCTAAGGCAATCTTCGTTTAAAGTAAAGTACGTGAATTAATAATTGCTACCCGCCACCTTTCACATATAACTCTGCTACGGAATAGGAGCTGTCAAGCAGAAACTTTTTCAGGTTGTTTTGAAATGTTAATTTGCTGTTTGTCGGACATTTTAAATCGTTGGATAAATGATAAAAAATTTCTGTTTCAGCTTTGGCAATCTTTTTTTGTGTTAAATACAACCTAAATGTGAGTTAATGAAAGTCATTTTTACTTGTAGTATTGCAATTATGTATATTATTATACCTTTTTATCTGTAGTGGATTATCTACGACAAACGTCATGACGGAAGAAATATACTGTGAAGCAGTAGTCAGAACACTTAACTCCTTCAACAGGACGTCTACAACATGATCGTTGGTGTGCTTCCGCATACACATTTACAGCACATTTTTGAGCAACGAAGATTTTTTTCCTTAAAGATGAGCTACCATAGAACATTATTCCATACGACATTATTGAATGAGAACATGCAGAATGTATCAAGTTACTGATTTACCTCTCCCCTATATTTGCAATGATTTTAAATGTGACTCAACTAAGTTTTTTTCGGAGTTCAAAATGTGTATTTCGAGTTTAAATTCTCATCGATATGGACACCTAAGAATTTTTAAGCGTAAACCCTATTTATTATTTCCTAACCATTTGTTACATTTATCATTGCTGAAGTAACTCTACACGTGCCGAACTGAATATGTTGTGCATTTTTAAATTTGAGAGTGGGAACATTCGCAATAAAACATTCGATGATACTTTCTAGAACATCGTTCATCATTTCTTCTGTCTTTAAATTTATAGCATATGGGCGTCTGATAGTAGACCAGTGGAATCTGAGAGTGTCGAAAGGGTTGCCGGTATGCAAGCGCCTTGATCTTAGTCACAAGTTCTGTCTGTGCAGGTATGTTTTTAAAAGTCTCAAAAAAGGTGGGCTACCGTGGGTTTTTTCTAACTGGCACACCTTAGAGCCACCCTTTGCCGTTTTATTTATGCGTCTATTAATGTTGCATCAGTAAATATCTTTTAGTGTTGTTACTGTAAACCGTAGTTACAAATCTGGATATGTACAGCGCATAAATTAGTTCTAATGGAACTTATTTGTGGTTTATAAGTTTGTAAAGTGCCTGTACTTTGTAGTTTTATCTACACATTTACCATCATAACGGAAGTCTATTATTCCACAAGATAAATGGCAGACATAAGCTTCCTCAATGGTCTGGCTAATAGAAGCTAAAATATCGTATGAAACTGCAGCAGATTCACAGTAACAGATTGATGTGTTCTCATGTGTTTACTGCATTCTGTGACACGTACGTACTACGTACTAGTAAATAGCTTGTAATAGAAGATCTTCGTTTCACAATAGTAAAGTCGAAGTAGCGTTCGTAGCTCTTAAGGCATGCAGTTTAGAGACCATGTGTAGTGGATATTCTTTCTCCTTGTTTGGGTCCGTACTGTCAACTCTCAGAATATGAAATGCTTTTATTTTTAACAATCTGGGGCGGCATGCCTTAACTGCCTCTTCTTACTCCTAGCCAGTTCCTTAGAACTTTTTCGATAACCTCCGTCAGTTTCATCTGATGCAGATCTCACATCTCATTGCAGTACTCCAGAAGAAGGCGGGCAAATGTAGCGTAAGCAATGTCAATAGCAGACCTGTTGCACTTCCTAAGTTTTGTGTTAATAAATCTCAGTCTTTGGTTTGATGAACGTTATCTGAACGTTATCTGTGATACTGTTCCGACTTAAGTTATTCGCAATTTTGATACCTAAGTATTTAGTCCAATTTACAGCCTTTAGATTTGCTTGGTTCATCGTGCAACCGGAATTTCGTGAATTTATTGTAGTACTCATGAGGATGACTTTACGCTTCTCACACTCGTACTTTAGAGTCAGTTGCAGCCGGCCTTATGGCCGAGCGGTTCCAGGCGCTACAGTCCGGAACCGCGCTGATGCTACGGTCGCAGGTTTGAATCCTGCCTCGCGAAGGGATGTGTGTGATGTCCTTAGGGATGTCCCATAGTGCTCAGAGGCAGTTGAACCATTTGAAGAGTCAACTGCAACTTTTCGCAGCAAACAGACATCTTGTCTAAATAATTTTTCAATTGGTTTCGATCATCTGATAAGACTATAAATAGAGCATAATTTGGAAGCAACCTAAGAGGTCTGCTGAGATTGTCTCCTACGTCGTTTATGTAGATCAGGAACAGCACAGGGCCTATAAATCTTTTTGCGGGAAATATTACTTCTAGTTTAGTTGACGACTTTCCGTCATTTACTACGAACTGTGACCATTTTGACAGGAAATCAATAATCCAGAAAACACAACTGAGGCGATACTCCATAAACACGCGATTTCATTAGAAGACGCTTGTGAAGAACAGTCTCGAAAACCATTTAGAAATCTAAAAATATGGAATCAATTTGTCTTCCCCTGTTGATAGCACTCATTACTTTACGAGAATAAAGAACTAGTTGGGTTTCGGAAGAATGATATTTTCTGAATCCGTGCTATCTGTCAATAAATCTTTTTCTTAGAGATAATTCACAATGTTCAAACACAGTGTATGTTCAAAAAACGTGCCGCAAATCGATGTTAGTTGTGTGGGTCTGTAATTCAGTGCATCACTCCTGCTTTCTTGGGTATTGGTGTGACTTCAGCAAGTTTCCAGACTTTGTATACGAATCTTTCGGAGAACGGGCGGTTGTATATGGCTGCTAAGTACTGGGCTTTTGTATCAGCATACTCTGCAAGGAACCTGACTGATAAACAGTCTGGACCAGTGGCGTTGCCTGTATTAATTGATTTAAGGCTGCTTCGCTACACCGAGGATATCTGATTCTTAGATACTCAAGCTGACAGTTACTCTAGATTCGAATTCTGGAATATTTGCTTCATTTACGTAGATATAGATGATGATGGTTAACATCCCGTAAACTTCCATTTAAAAAATGAAACAAATATGATACGGGACTTCCACATCTACAAACGATAAAATTACTTGCTTATGCCAAACAATTTGCCACATTGTCCACTAAAACTAAGCGAAACCGTTCCCCTATATATCTACTTGGACAGGATGTATTTTGAGCAGCCTGTATGAGTTGCGTCACATTGCATATCTCAGAAATTAACTTTAACTGTTCCATGAAAATATGCGTGTAGATTTTGTAAAATGTAGGTTTTTCAGTTCTAATTACGACACTACCGCTAGCAAACCGGTTCATATTCCCTTGGAAATACCAAGAACCATCACCAACAGGCGTTCACCGATCCTACAGTTGTTTCTATTGGCATTTGTATTTTAAGTCTTTCATACATTTTTTAGCAAGTTTATTAAAATTGTATTATTTGTTTGAACAATTATATTTCTATAGTTCGCTACGTATTATTGTCCTATTTTTCATATTTTGTTCACAAGTTATAATGCTTTTTACATAAGTTCCCATTGGCTGCAGGTGACGTAATGCCGCAGGTGCGCGCGCTTTTGTACATTACTTAACCCGAGGCAGAATAGCCACTACCAGTAGTTACCATTGTGAATACACGCGGTTGTTTACTATTCCGCCAGCTGCGGCCAGCTGGGTGAACACCACGGTATAGTGTTTCTGATCTATTACAACGTTAAGAGGAGCTTCAGCCAAATATCATGCTATAGTATTTCTGTTCTTTTATATAAGAGTACGTTATGCAAAGGCTAACCTCCCTAATTGACAGACACTTTCATATCTTTACAGTGCTCATAATCTGAAGATGGCTGAATAGAAGTTCCGAAACCAGTCATTTTAATAAATGAGTTATTGTGTGAACTTGACTGATTTACTAATTGATATCAACTACAGATCGTTGCTACCTCCTTCCTACGTTGGTTAAAATTATGACTAACTGTGAGAGGTAAGAGAGAGCTTCAGCTAAATAAATAGATTATTGCCACTACGCCGGTCAGTGTGGCCGAGCGGTTCTAGGCGCCTCAGTCTGGAACCGCACCGCCGCTACGGTCGCAGGTTCGAATCCCGCCTAGAGCATGGATTTGTGTGATGTCCTTAGGTTAGTTAGGTTTAAGTAGTTCTAAGTTCTAGCGAATACCCTGTTCAAGAATCACAAGAGGAGGAGGTATACTTGGAAAAGGCCGGGAGATACGGGAAGATTTCAATTAGATTACATCATGGTCAGACAGAGATTCCGAAATCAGATACTGGATTGTAAGGCGTACCCAGGAGCAGATACAGACTCAGATCACAATATAGTAGTGATGAAGAGTAGGCTGAAGTTCAAGACATTAGTCAGGAAGAATCGATACGCAAAGAAGTGGGATACGGAAGTACTAAGGAATGACGAGATACGTTTGAAGTTCTCGAACGCTATAGATACAGCAATAAGGAATAGCGCAGTAGGCAGTACAGTTGAAGAGGAATGGACATCTCTAAAAAGGACCATCACAGAAGTTGGGAAGGAAAACATAGGTGCAAAGAAGGTAGCTGCGAAAAAACCATGGGTAACAGAAGAAATACTTCAGTTGATTGATGAAAGGAGGAAGTACAAACATGTTTCGGGAAAATCAGGAATACAGAAATACAAGTCGCTGAGGAATGAAATAAATAGGAAGTGCAGGGAAGCTAAGACGAAATGGCTACAGGAAAAATGTGAAGACATCGAAAAAGATATGATTGTCGGAAGGACCGACTCAGCATACAGGAAAGTCAAAACAACCTTTGGTGACATTAAAAGCAACGGTGGTAACATTAAGAGTACAACGGGAATTCCACTGTTAAATGCAGAGGAGAGACCAGATAGGAGGAAAGAATACATTGAAAGCCTCTATGAGGGTGAAGATTTGTCTGATGTGATAGGAGAAGAAACAGGAGTCGATTTAGAAGAGATAGGGGATCCAGTATTAGAATCGGAATTTAAAAGAGCTTTGGAGGACTTACGGTCAAATAAGGCAGAAGGGATTGACAACATTCAATCAGAATTTCTAAAATCATTGGGGCAAGTGGCAACAAAACGACTATTCACGTTGGTGTGTAGAATACATGAGTCTGGCGACATACCATCTGACTTTCGGAAAAGCATCATCCACGCAATTCCGAAGACGGCAAGAGCTGACAAGTGCGAGAATTATCGCACAATCGGCTTAACAGCTCATGCATCGAAGCTGCTTACAAGAATAATATACAGAATAATGGAAAAGAAAATTGAGAATGCGCTAGGTGACGATTAGTTTGGCTTTAGGAAAAGTAAAGGGACGAGAGAGGCAATTCTGACGTTTCGGCTAATAATGGAAGCAAGGCAAAAGAAAAATCAAGCACTTTCATAGGATTTCTCAACCTGGAAAAAGCGTTCGACAATATAAAATGGTGCAAGCTGTTCGAGATTCTGAAAAAAGTAGTGGTAAGCTATAGGGAGAGACGGGTCTTATACAATATGTACAACAACCAAGAGGGAATAATAAGAGTAGACGATCAAGAACGAAGTGCTCGTATTAAGAAGGGTGTAAGACGAGGCTGTAGCCTTTCGCCACTACTCTTCAATCTGAATGTCGAGGAAGCAGTGATGGAAATAAAAGGAAGGTTCAGGAGTGGAATTAAAATACAAGGTGAAAGGATATCAATGATACGATTCGCTGATGCCATTGCTATCCTGGGTGAAAGTGAAGAAGAATTAAATGATCTGCTGAACGGAATGAACAGTCTAATGAGTACACAGTATGGTTTGAGAGTAAATCAGAGAAAGACGAAGGTAATGAGAAGTAGTAGAAATGAGAACAGCGAGAAACTTAACATCAGGATTGATGGTCACGAAGTCAATGAAGTTAAGGAATTCTGCTAGCTAGGCAGTAAAATAACCAATGACGGACGGAGCGAGGAGGACATCAAAAGCAGACTCGCTATGGCAAAAAAGGCATTTCTGGCCAAGAGAAGCCTACTAATATCAAATACCGGCCTTAATTTGAGGAAGAAATTTCTGAGGCTGTACGTCTGGAGTACAGCATTGTATGGTAGTGAAACATGGACTGTGGGAAAACTGGAACAGAAGAGAATCGAAGCATTTGAGATGTGGTACTATAGACGAATGTTGAAAATTAGGTGGACTGATAAGGTAAGGAATGAGGAGGTTCTACGGAGAATCGGAGAGGAAAAGAATATGTGGAAAACACTGATAAGGAGAAGGGAGAGGATGATAGGACATCTGCTCAGACATGAGGGAATGACTTCCATGGTACTAGAGGGAGCTGTAGAGGGCAAAAACTGTAGAGGAAGACAGAGATTGGAATACGTCAAGCAAATAATTGAGGACGTAGGTTGCAAGTGCTACTCTGAGATGAAGAGGTTGGCACAGGAAAGGAATTCGTAGCGGGCCGCATCAAACCAGTCAGTAGACTGATGCCCAAAAAAAGGGGGGGACCGATGACCTCAGATGTTAAGTCCCGTAGTGCTCAGAGTCATTTTAACCATTTTAACCATTGCCACTACCTTCCTACATATTATGTCGATATCAGCAGCAAGTTGGCACTTTGTTTCAAGACTATTTCGTCCTGTTCTATCTGTATATCGAGGAGACAGTACCATAATCACTTAAGCGACGTCTTGCTTTTAAATTCAAATAAACTTTACAGTAGCAGGCTAATGTCTAAGTAATGAAAAACTCGATGACAACAACCTGAGGAGGTGCATTCCAGAAAGAAAGCAGCAATGAAGCTATTAATCGAGGAAGGCGGGAGTGCTAAAAGCCTGTTGTCGTATGACAAGGGGCTGGATATACTCTATGTGATCCAAAGTATCTGGACACCTTGCTGAAAATGACTTACAAGCTCGTGGTGCCCTCCATGCTGGAATTCAATATGGTGTTGTCCACCTTTAGCCTTGATGACAGCTTCCACTCTCGCAGGCATACGTTCAATCAGGTGCTGGAAGGTTTCTTGGGTAATGGTATCCCATTCTTCACGCAGTGCTGCACTGAGGAGAGGTATCGATGTCGGTCGTTGAGGGCTGACACGAAGTCGGCGTTCCAAAACATCCCAAAGGGGTTCTGTAGGATTCAGGTCACGACTCTGCGCAGGTCAGTTCATTACAGGGATGTTACTGTCGTGTAACCACTCCACCACAGGCCGTGCATTATGAACAGGTGCTCGATCGTGTTGAAAGATGCAGTCACCATCCTCAAATTGCTCTTCAACAGTGCGAAGCAAGAAGATGCTTAAAACATCACTGTAGGCCTGTGTTGTGATAGTGCCACGCAAAACAACAAGGCGTGCAAGCCCCCTCTATGAAAAGCACAACCACACCACAACAACACCGCCTTCGAATTTTGCTGTTTAGGTTCAAATGGCTCTGAGCACTATTGGACTTAACATCTATGGTCATCAGTCCCCTAGAACTTAGAACTACTTAAACCTAACTAACCTAAGGACATCAAACAACACCCAGTCATCACGAGGCAGAGAATACTGTTTAGGAGCGTGGAAATCTCGCGTACAGACGTAGGACACAAGTGACACCCAATCACCTGAACACGTTCGGAGTCCGTGAGTTCCGCGGAGCGCCCCATTCTGCTCTCTTACGATGTCTAATGACTATTGGGGTCGCTGATATGGAGTACCTGGCAATAAATAGCAGCACAATGCACCTAATATGAAAAACATTTGCTTTTGAGGGTGTCCGGATACTTTTGATCACACAGTGTGTCGCTTTTAGCTCGGCTTCATCGACGTGTTCCCCTGTTGTTAGTGTCTCTAAGGCGTTCCGTGGTGGCCAGATCTAAGCAGTGTCCCGAAATAACACGGCTTTCATGGCCCACATTACAGAGACCGTTCAGATGACAAACAAATATCCCGCCTCCCAAGTTCCATGCATCACTTCAGCGGAAGGGATCCACCTGGTACGACGACCTCGTTTGCCAAATGCATGCAAAGAGGATTGAGTCTGATGGAGCTTCTGGCCTGCGCCTTAGATTAGCTGCTCCCACAAACAGTTCTTCTTTGTTATAAAGGTTTATCTTAACAAATGAAATACGTCCCAGAAGGAAGTCGCATCTCTCATTCTGTCGTACAAGTTCCAAATATGGTACACGCTTTGTAATACGACTGGTATGGACATATGCACTGAACATACCTGAAGTGTTAGGGAATATGTGAGCAAGACCAGAGTTGATCTTACTTCCTGAGTCAGGCTGATGTTACAGCGGTTAGAGAACCGGCTACCTCCCTTATCAGCTCATGGAAGGGCGCAAAGCGTTCGCTGCTACGGAAAGGTCAGGATGCTCTCTAGAACCCTCCGTCATTTCCGGCAAAACAGGCAGGGAATCTCCTGACTGGTGCCGACACCGGAGATGACACAAGTATTGCTTTTGATTGCGGAGACAACCGGCTGCAGGAAACAGATCTTAGAACAACGCTGCTCTGTTCATCTGCTGAATGGTCGTCTGTGCCACTTCCCCCTGCTTTTACTGTTCCCCCTTTACATTTCTGTACGAAAGGCGAGACAACTCCGACCAGCACGGAACTTGGCAGCCAAATCCAGCGCATTCTGAAAGCAAGAAGGCAAAACGGAATTATAAGATTAGATTAGATTAGATTAGTTTTTCGTTCCATAGATCCGTGCTGAGGAGATCCTCGTGGATGTGGAACATGTCAATTTATTTATTTATTTTTTTAAGCTGAAATAACAATACTAATAGTATGAATATATACAATACATCATTTGTTTCTATTAAAAAATTCGTCAATGGAGTAGAAGGAGTTGGCCACTAGTAAGTCTTTCAGGCTCCTTTTAAACTGATCTTTATTTGTAACTAAATTTTTTATGTTTACTGGCAAATTATTGAAGATGAGTGTTCCTGAGTAGTGGACCCCTTTTTGAACTAAAGTAAGTGCTTTTAAGTCCTTGTGCAGATCATTTTTGTTCCTGGTATTGCATGTATGAACTGAGCTGTTTGTTGGAAAAAGAGATATATTATTTAGGACAAATTTCATTAATGAGTAAATATACTGAGAGGCAGTAGTTAGTATACCCAGTTCTTTGAGAGGTTTCTACAGGACGTTCGTGAATTTACTCCACAAATAATACGTATTACACGCTTTTGGACTCTGAAAACTTTTGTTTGACTTGAAGAGTTACCCCAAAATATTATACCATATGACATTATGGAATGAAAGTAGGCAAAGTATGCAAGCTTTTTCATTTTGATGTCGCCTATGTCTGCTAACACTCGAATTGCAAATACAGATTTGTTAAGGCGTTTCTGCAGTTCTGTGGTGTGCTCTTCCCAACTGAATTTATTATCAAGTTGTAATCCCAGGAATTTAAGACTGTCAACCTCTTCTATCTGCTCTTCTTCGTATTTTATGCATATGCTGGGTGGAAACCTCTTACAGGTTCTGAATTGCATATAGTGAGTCTTTTCAAAGTTTAATGTCAGTGAGTTGGCTTTAAACCATTTATTAATATCCATGAAAATATCATTAGCAGATCTTTCTAGAACTACACTTGACATACTATTTATTGCAATACTTGTGTCATCTGCAAACAAAACGAACTCTGCTTCTGGCAGTGTAACGGATGAGAGATTATTAATGTACACAAGAAAAAGCAATGGCCCTAAGATGGATCCTTGTGGGACACCACATGTAATTTCTTCCCATTCGGATGATGACTGATGACTTAATTCACTAGTCCCTTGCACTGACACCCTTTGTTTCCTGTTAGTGAGGTATGACTTGAACCATTTTGCAGCACTGCCTGTGACACCATAGAATTCTAATTTACTTAAAAGGATGTTGTGGTTCACACAATCAAATGCCTTTGACAAATCACAGAAAATACCTGCTGCTTGTAATTTGTTATTTAATGAATTAAGTACATTTTCACTGTAGGTGTAAATAGCCTTCTCGATATCAGAACCCTTCAGAAATCCAAACTGTGTTCTTGATAATATGTTATTTGTGGTCAGATGGTTGAGCAGCTGCCTGTACATTACTTTTTCTAAAATTTTTGAGAATGCTGGCAAAAGTGAAATCGGTCTGTAGTTTGATGGTATCTCTTTATCCCCTTTATTGAATAGAGGCTTAACATCTGCATATTTTAGCCAGTCAGGAAATGCCCCAGTTATAATTGACTGGTTACACAAGTAACTTAGAATTGTACTAAACTCACAAGAACATGCCTTAATTAACTTTGTTGATATTTCATCATACCCACTAGAATGCTTTGTTTTTAAAGATTTTATTATGGAAGTTATTTCTTTTGGTGAAGTGAGTGATATATTCATGTACTTGAAGCTATTTGTGAAGGCTAGTTTCAGATATTCAATGGCATTATTTACTGATCCTGAAAGTCCCATTCTATCAGTAATGGATATGAAGTACTTGTTAAATAGATTTGCGACACTATGCCCATCAGTTACTAATGTGTCATCTACCCTTAGTGCTATTTGCTCCTGTTCCTTTCTGGTTCTACCAGTCTGCTCTTTCACTATATCCCATATTGTTTTTACTTCGTTCCCTGACATTGCTATCTTCTTCTCGTAGTGCATTTGTTTAGACGTCTGAATTACTTTTTTTAATTTTTTACAGTATTCCTTGCATTTAGCTAAATCATCAGCATTGGAGCTATTCTTGGTCGACAGATACATTTTCCTTTTTGTCTTACAGGAAATCTTTATTCCTTGTGTAATCCATGGTTTTATTACAGACTTCTGTTTAATTCGAGTAACTTTTAGAGGAAAACAGTTTTCAAACATGGTACTGACATTGTTCATGAATGTGTTATATTTTTCATTCGTGTCATGAGCACTATAAACATCTTTCCAGTTCATATCTTTGAGCAGTTTTCTAAAACACTCAATTTTTGGTTGATCGACTACTCTCCTGTACTCATATTTAGCAGTCTTGATAATCTGCTTAGAATTTATTACAGGTTTTATGATATGATTTTGTTCCTTTGATTTGTCCATAAAAATGTTATCAATGGCTGTCCTTGAGGATTTAGTGATCCTATTTTGAAAGTTTACAGTGTGAGTTAGATTGAAAGACAACATTACTAACTGCAGTGAATGTTTAGTGGAAGATTGCATTAGAAAATCTGTATTAAAGTCACCAGCAATCAAAATTTCTTTGTTTCTTCCTGTTAAATAACCCAAAAGAGCTTCTAGATGATCTAAGAATAGATTATAATTTCCTGCAGGTGCTCGGTAAACAGTTATTATTATATAGGATCTGTTATGGAACTCTACTTCTGTTGCACATGCTTCTAGATGCTGCTCTAAACATAATTTATTAATGTCAATGTTCTTGAATTTATGGCAGTTTTTGATAAATGTGGCAACTCCTCCTCCATCCATATCTACTCTGCAGAAGTAGGAAGTAGGAAGCTTCCTGTTAAATAACCCAAAAGAGCTTCTAGATGATCTAAGAATAGATTATAATTTCTTGCAGGTGCTCGGTAAACAGTTATTATTATATAGGATCTGTTATGGAACTCTACTTCTGTTGCACATGCTTCTAGATGCTGCTCTAAACATAATTTATTAATGTCAATGATCTTGAATTTATGGCAGCTTTTGATAAATGTGGCAACTCCTCCTCCATCCATATCTACTCTGCAGAAGTAGGAAGCTAGCTTAAATCCAGAAATGTCTAACATATCTGTATCAGTGGTCACTTGATGTTCAGAGAGGCAGATTATGTCAATTTGGTTAGATGAATTCATTTCATCGATACAAATGAGTAGTTCATCAACTTTATTTCTCAGTCCCGGAATGTTCTGGTGTAATAAAGATAACTGATACTGCATACTAATGGGATTGTAACTGCTTTGGCGAAGATGAACTGGCAGTTTCTGATTACTTTCTGTTAAACACTGTTTAAATGGAGGCTGTATAATAAAATCTGACTCCTGTTCATCTGTTTTCTCAAACTGAGTGTGTCTGCCAATCTCTCTTAAAACTCGTTTTCTTTCCCCCTTCCCTATCCTAAAAAAGGCATCCCTCTGACACCTGTGACCACTGGTATTTTACCACTTGTGCCAGTGTCCCCCCTTAAGTTTTCTGCAATGAACCCAGACAGGCGGGTGGTAACTCGCAGCTAATGTAAAGAGACAATAGATGCCGTTACTGTCAGAGGAAACCTCTCAAAACTGAATATACAACATAAAATCAAATCGAACTTAGCAATCGTGAGGTTTTTAATTGCAGCAGTAGCCACAGAATGAAAACGTTCGACATCCACAACTACATTTATGTCTACACCTATAGTGTAGTATGAAGTGGATTCGCGAAATGCTGTGTTGTATAGTACAGCTTATTCTAAACTTGTAATGATGACCACTACGAGAGTAAATCGTAGGAGGCTGAAGTATATCTCCATATTGGTCACTTAATACTTGTGTGCAGGCAGCCCAGCCAGTCCAGGGGTAATACGAATGTTTATTCATAATTATAAATTTTTTCCACGTAAATTTTCGTCTGCCGTATTGGGTCGCAATTAATTGTGGACTGTATGCCTAGTAGGATCGTTGCCTTAATAGAGACTGTTGGTTGCCGTGAAACGTGCTAACCAACAAGCCAATATGCACCGCTTATCCCATTAAAGCGCATCATTAACTTCCGAAATACTCCATCCTACCACCTAGCCCAACAGAGACACACACTACTAAAAAAATTGTACACTTTTGATAACAACAAGAACCTGGAAAACTCAAAGGAATTAATCGACAGCATTAAGAACATACACATACCAGACACAGCAACCCTCATATCATTTGACGTCACATTAATGTTCACTTGTATTCCAGTAAATGAAACACTCAATATCATCACACAAAGATTAAAACAACAAGGAAACACACCAGACCCACGCATCAATGAAATAACAACCGAACTCAAGACCATAACATCACAAAATTATTTTATGTTCAATGAAGAATTTTATTCTCAACATGAAGGACTGCCAATGGGATCACCAAATAGTGGCCTCCTAGCTGGCATATTTATGAACAAACTATAGAACATAATCTTCAGACACATAACAAAACCAAAGAACTACTAAGTTATATACTAGTAACATTATGTCGATGACATAATATGCTTGATTGATGAACCACAAACACACATAGAACAGCTACACAATGAAATAAACAACTTATACCCAAAAATTTACTCCACTTTAGAAACAGAAACCAACAGCACACTACATTTTGTATACCTCACCATACATAACAGAAACAACACACACAACTTCACAATATTCAGGAAACCGACAACTATAAGCACCACCATTCACAACCTATCGAACCACCCATTGACACATAAGCAATAAAACTTCAGATTCATGTTCCATAGATTAAACAGAACACCCATGAACAAACAGAACTACTCACAAGAACTCAACACAGTAAAACAAATAGCAGCAGAAAATGGTTATGATACCCATATGGTAGACAAGTTAAATCAAAAAATACGTAAACAGTAAAAAAAATGTACGTACTGCACACAAAAAACACTCGCCCAACACAGAACCCCATAAAATACAAGCAATGACTACACACAAGACACAACAGAGCAACAACACACTTACAAAACGAAATGGCACGATCTCGCCTACAATAACAAGGTTCCTTACAGAATAGGCAACGTATTAAAGAGACAAGGATTCCAGATAGAATACAGGACAAAGAACACAACACAGAAAAATATCAAAACATAAGAAACACCCATGGGTAAATTTAACAGATCAGGAATATATGAACTCACATGCAACACGTGCCAGTCAGTGTACATAGGACAAACATGCAGAAACTTCAAATACCAGATATTCAGAACATGTCAGAGCATTAAAAAGAAACAGCTCCAATAGCATATTTGCTGACCACCTTATAGCCCACAATCACCACCCAACTTCAATAGAAACAGAATTAAGAATACTAACACCCAGCCGCAGCCTATACAGCAAAGTAACTATTGAGGAAAGCTTCCACATTCCACATACAGAAGGCAATAGCAGAAGGAAAACAAGTCATAAATGAATACACTACAATCTGCAAGGGCACACTATTTAACAAATTAAAGGAACTTTACAAAAAAACACCACACAAACAGATGAAGTCAGCCCACACACATAGACACACACACACACACAAGCGCAGGCACGCACGCACGCAGGCGCGCGCGCGCGCGCGCGCTCGCGGGCGCGTTGAAAATGAATACACTACACCCTGCAAAGACTCACCATTTAGTCACAAAAAGAACACTATGTAAAAAGACAACATAAACAGCTAAGAAGCGTATATGAAACAAGTATAAAAGTATTAACAAAAAGAAACAAACTATTGTTTGAGCTAAATATCCACATAATTTTGTAAATATTTAGTAAAAATGTTCACATTACTGATGATGGCACAGTGGTGCTGGAACATGTTTGGGCACTTGGTAAAAATAGTGTTTTGCATAACTGGCAGACCTCACATTCTACAATTTTAACTGCAAATACGGTAAACATAAGGAGCTGCGAATCCAAATGATTAAAGAATCACGTGTAGGCTGTCGGTCGTTGGCGAGGCGTCAGGTCAAGACTACGTTCTATCTGCCACCGGATTTCCGCTAGCGAAGAGGCGAAGTCCCTCCTTATTTTTCGGACTTGCTGCTGACACCAAAACGATATGTTTGTATGACCACTTTGACCGGCAGACGGTCTCACAGGCAGGCTAGGGCGCGCCCAGGTGTATTCCGTATCAGAAAATGTATTGGCCTGATTTCAAATTAACTCGTTTGTTTAACAAAACCTCCCTTCAGATGTCCACATCCTCGTCAGTCCTGGTGAGGATCCACAATGACTGGCACACTGGTTCTTGTAGCTTGGGATTCAAACGGACTGGAGTTCAGCTTGTGGGTTGTGCAGACGTGGGGCTCAGGTGAACAGTTATTTTATGCAACATCAAAGGAACAAGAATACGCTTTCACCATACCAAAGTATTCTGCAGCACACTACGATCCTTAAGTGGTGCTGTACACCATCAATACAAAAATGTCTTCCATTAAGCAAAGTAAAATTCATACTTTGCCCTAATATGCGTAGCTAGGCAATACCATTAACAGTTTAGAATGCCTGGCTCCAGTCCATAACGAGTCATCGTATCTCAGACAACTTGAGCAATAAAAAATAATGCAAGAGCAGAAGTACGACTTCGAGACAACATTGCTATTGTACAACATTTTTTGCTATGACCGGTTTCAGCATAGTACGCTGCCATCATTAGATGTGATACGATATAAGATGCATTTGGTGAAGACTCATCGAAATGTCCAGCAGGATCTTACGATGGCAAAGTAGATTGTTGAGACTAGTCACACAATAAATGTTGTACTATACGGTTTGGCAGTTTGAAGTTGTACTTCTGTTTCGCTACGGTCTGGAACCGCGCGGCTGCTACGGTTGCAGGTTAGAATCCTGCCTCGGGCATGGATGTATATGATGTCCGTAGGCTAGTTAGGTTTAAGTAGTTCTAAGTTCTAGGGGACTGATGACCTCTGAAGTTAAGTCCCATAGTTCTCAGAGCCATTTGAACCACTTCTGTTTATAAATTACTCTAGATCGCTCCCTAACTTGACAATGTCAAGCTTAAATAGTAAAACATAAGATGGCAAAACAACTTTTAGATAACTGGGATCAAAACAGCAGTTACGCATTGGCTACAAGTATCACCATCACAAAATAGCTACCACAGAAAGCTACACACAGCTCTACCAAACTAACTACGCATATACAGGGCATCAGTCTTAAGAGTCGTCAGGCAGACATTTGCAGTTTCGGTTTTGCTTTATATAGGTGGAGTCAGCCCAGAGGAATACCGGTCCTCACGACTTTCGTGCGATGCCCAGTGTCGACGGAAAGCCTGGTTTTGTTTTCTGATACGACAAAAATGATTTTTGAAGCGCAATATTACGTGCCCGTTCGATAGAGCGGTCCGAAGTTACCCTAGAGCGATATATGTTTTTCTAGATATTAATTAATGGGGACAGTAAAACACGAAGAACAACCAGTACTGCAGCAGCGACTGAGCAGCGCTTCTGCGTGGTGGTAGCAGTCAGCGCTGGTCAGGGTGGTGCTGGAATACTGGTTGTTCTTCGTGTTTTACTGTCCCCATTAATTAATATCTAGAAAAACATATATCGCTCTAGGGTAACTTCGGACCGCTCCACCGAATGGGCACGTAAAGTTACGCTTCAAAAATTCTTTTCCTTGTAATAGAGAACAAACCAAAGCTTTCCATCGTCATTGGGAGCCGCATGAAAGACGTAATGAGCGGTAATTGTTTTCGCTGACTGCATCTACGGAGTACAAAAACGAAACTGCGAATTTCTTCTGAAACACCAGAGGAAACGAGCCTGACAATTTTCAGGAGAGACGTCTATCATATAGTAAAACAAAATATGGCAAGACAGATTTTCGCAACTCGGATCATAACACACAACTACGCATTGGTCTACTAGTACCACCATCACGAAATAGCAACCACAGACAGCTACACGACTTTTAGAAGAGACACCTGATATATTAAAAAATGCTTATACACCAACGCAAACGGTTTTTCACACAGGGAACGAATAAAACAAACTAAATTCTCAGCAGTCACCCTCACGATGTGGTTTAAACAAAACATTTCGCTGTTAACACGATTCATCACTGTCACGTCCGCCCCCGGTAGCTGAATGGTCAGCGTCACGGATTATCAATCCTCAGAGCGCGTGTTCGATTCCCGGCTGGGTCGGAGAATTTTCTCCGCCCAGTGACTGGGTGTTGCGCTGTCCTCATCATCATCCTATCATCCCCATCGACTGCAGGTCGCCGAAGTGGCGTCAAATTGAAAGACCGGCACCCGGCGAACGGTCTGCCAGACGGGGGGCCCTAACCATACGAATAAATAAATAAAAAATCACTGTCACAGCATACGATTAACAAGTAGAACAGCTCCCGATGAAAGCCACTCACCTGCACTCCAGTGTGCTATTAACACGCAAATACCACTTGTCACATGAGGCCACGGGCTTCCATGCAGAATTTACGGATAGCAAACACAGCCAATGCATCTCCCGCATACCACACAGCGCACTGTACCAACTCACCAGTGTGAGACCGTCAGCTCCGAAAAGCACTCATCTACTGCTCTTCTTGACGTGATGAAGCCCCTTTGTCCTCCTCCACTAGGATCGCTGACCATCTGACCATGGAAGGAAACCAACCACTCCACCAGGATGTTGCGTCCACACAGCGGCCTCGCCCCGCGCACACCGTACTCACGCCTTGCTGACAGTATTGCAGGACACCTGTCTGTGGACGTCCTTGCTATCGGCTCTGTCCTGATCTCGCTCGTTCGTCTCTGTGCAACGACTGACTCCAGTCCCTTCATGCGCAGCCCGCCGTTACGGTCATACTGAATTTTCTTTTAAAATAAGGGAAGACAAACAACACATCCAGGTGTTGACTGACGTATAAAAAGGTCATTAGTGGATGTCTTTTATTTTTGTTTCCATTCATGGTACGGTAATAAACGAACGCAAAGCACAGATGGCGTTCGTGTTCTATTGAAATGATGCTAAATAGCCCTTTTTTTGGTGCTGTGCTAGAAATCCACGCTATGTAGATAACAGGTGTATACTTCTTCGCTCTTTTTTGTAGCTGTGAGCATCAGGGAGTCGTCTTACGCTCTCCGGTGTCCTCAGAGACGTTGACGACTTTTTCGCGTCTAGCGTTATAAATTTACCAATAGCAAACAACGTTACCGTGGTTAGAAGCGTCCGTAAGAGAATATAAGACTAACAAAAATATGTAGTTACGTAAACCTCTAGCCGTGATACATGTTTCCCTGTAGCGAGAGTTAGTTTCGAAGATATCGCCTGACCGCATGATGTGTCAGCGCTGAAAAAATGTTAAACACTTTAAGGTGCGGCGAGCTGTTTAAAATCCTAGAAAAATATGTGCACACTATAGGAGAAGACGGATAGTATACAAAATGGAGAAGAACCAAGAGGGTAAAGTCAAAACGAAACACAAAGGGATAGGCATGTTATTATATAGGTCGTACGGCAGTAACGCAGCGTTTCTCCTCTACTACTCAGTCTACGTATCGAAGATGCAAAGTAGGATATAAAAGAATGATTCAAAGATAAGTTTAAGATGCAAGGTGAAAGGATATCAAGCACAAGATTTGCTGATGACATTACTACTCTCTGTGAAAGTGAAGAACTGCAGGACATACTGAACGGAATGAGCAAACCACTGAGCATAGAATATGAAATTACAGTAACGAAGGAGGCCGTAAGTATTCAGAAGCAGTAGAAATGATGTCTGTGATACAGTAAGAATTGGCCATTACCTAATAGATGAAGTGAAATAATTCTGCTGTCCTGCGGACAAAATAGTGAAAGCGCAAGTCGAAATCGTATTCTTTGCGAAAATAAGGTTTTAATTATACAATATACCCATTAATTTACAAACGAAATTTCTGAAAATTTACTTCTGAAGTTCAGCATTTTATGAATGTGAATTATCTACTGTAGGAACACCGGAGAAGAAAAGAAAGAGTGTGAGACGTGGCTTTACAGAAGAGAGAACTAAGGGTACTGATAACATAAGAAATCTCTCCGGAGACTCTGTAAGGAAAAAACATATATGGAAACTACTGAAAAGATGAAACGATTGTATGATAGCACATTTGATATGGCACCAGGGAATAATTTCCACAGCATTAGAAGTATCCATTGCGGGGGAGGGGGGTTGGGGGGGGGGGCAAAAATTGTGGAGGAAGACAGGTATAGCAATTGATTCAACAAATAGCTTAGGATATTCTACTACATATGCAACAAATAACTGATGACAGTTGAGGATACTATAGGCAGTGACACCCCTGCTTCGCACAGGGACCATCGCTAACCACTAAATGACTCGTTTTCAAGAGAAACAACTTCAAATCCCGATTCATCCGTTCTGGTTTAAGTCTCTCTCTTTTGTCCTAAACCAGATTCAAGGAACATACCGACCACAACGAGGGGACTGCTTTTGGCCATCATTTACGAAGCATAAAACACGATAACGTATACTGAAAACAATATGAAAAATTTACACATGGCATCTAACGGGACGGAATTGGATGTATTTGGGAGTTGGGCGAGATATATACAGGGCTATTACAAATGATTGAAGCGATTTCATAAATTCACTGTAGCTCCATTCATTGACATATGGTCACGACACACTACAGATACGTAGAAAAACTCATAAAGTTTTGTTCGGCTGAAGCCGCACTTCAGGTTTCTGCCGCCAGAGCGCTCGAGAGCGCAGTGAGACAAAATGGTAACAGGAGCCGAGAAAGCGTGTGTCGTGCTTGAAATGCACTCACATCAGTCAGTCATAACAGTGCAACGACACTTCAGGACGAAGTTCAACAAAGATCCACCAACTGCTAACTCCATTCGGCGATGGTATGCGCAGTTCAAAGTTTCTAAATGCCTCTGTAAGGGGAAATCAACGGGTCGGCCTGCAGTGAGAGAAGAAACGGTTGAACGCGTGCGGGCAAGTTTCACGCGTAGCCCGCGGAAGTCGACGCATAAAGCAAGCAGGGAGCTAAACGTACCACAGCCGACGGTTTGGAAAATCTTACGGAAAAGGCTAAAGCAGAAGCCTTACCGTTTACAATTGCTACAAGCCCTGACACCCGATGACAAAGTCAAACGCTTTGAATTTTCGGCGCGGTGGAGATCATGATCAGCAATTCATGTCATGGCCTCCACGCTCTCCCGACTTAACCCCATGCGATTTCTGTCTGTGGGGTTATGTGAAAGATTCAGTGTTTAAACCTCCTCTACCAAGAAACGTGCCAGAACTGTGAGCTCGCATCAACGATGCTTTCGAACTCATTGATGGGGACATGCTGCGCCGAGTGTGGGAGGAACTTGATTATCGGCTTGATGTCTGCTGGATCACTAAAGGGGCACATATCGAACATTTGTGAATGCCCAAAAAAACTTTTTGAGTTTTTGTATGTGTGTGCAAAGCATTGTGAAAATATCTCAAATAATAAAGTTATTGTAGAGCTGTGAAATCGCTTCAATCATTTGTAATAACCCTGTATATATATATATATATATATATATATATATATATATATATATATATATATATATATATATATATATATATAAATGGTAGAAAAAGAAAAAATTGATGAATGAACACTCTGAAATTAACTACAATTGTTTTTTCGTCGTTTTTTTTAAAAAAAAAGATATGATTCAGCATAGCTGCCAGTTGATGGCTGTGCCTGTTGGTAGTTTGTATAACATTTTAACAATATCTGGGGCTTTTATCAGTACAACGTGGTGCATTTCATTTAAATTATAAGCTTTGGAAAGTTTCGAAAGCAGTGCAGTCAGCTGACAGCTGTAGCGTAACGATGCTGCCATCAACAAAATGAAGTATTTGCGACAGCGGCTTCTGTTATTGTCCACGTATGAGGGTCGCCCAGAAAGTAATGCGCCGTATTTTTTTCTCAGCTGAAAACAATGCTACGAATCCAAAACGTTGCGTATGTATTATCTGAAGTCTACAGAGTGAGCGCCCCAAGTTTCCGCCACTTCCGACACACAGTGTAGCTGCACGACAGTTCAAAATAGCGTCTGCAGGTGATGTACGTTACAAGCAATGTGCCGTCATTGAATTTCTCACTACAGAGAATACTGAAAAACGCTTGTGCAAGGTCAGTGGAGCATTTGTCGACAGAAGTACAGTTAGTCGCTAGTCACGGAGGGTAAAGTCATCAAAACGCGATTCAGCGGAGCTCCACGATTTGGATCGGTCGGGGAGACCATCCACGGCTGTCACACCTGACATGTTGCAGCGAGCTGATGTCATTCGCGAGGACAGACGCAGTCGTGGAAGACATTTTGAGGGCGATGGGGAGGTCATTCACTCAGTGAAGCACTGGCTCCGCTATCAGGACAAGGATTGGTACCGACCGGGCATACACGCCTTTGTTTCGCGCTGCAAGAAGCCCGTAGGACGGGATGGAGATTACGTGGAAAAATAGGGTATGTAGATAAAACATCATTCTCTCGTAGGTGTAATTCTCATTATATTCAATAAAGAATTATTGAAAAAGAAATTTTCGGTGTATCACTTTCTAGGCAACCCTCGTATTTTAAAGGTAAAAACACATTTTTATTATTTTAACAATGAGGTCTTCATCAGCACAACATATTTTCATTTTGGTTTGACTTCATGGTAATTAGAACATTTTAAAAGCACAGCTATCGGCTGACGGCCATAGAGGTCTGACACAGCGATGAGTAGGCAGCAACTACACTGCGCAAGAGAATTAAAATTTCACTTTTTCGAAGCTCCGTAAATCCCATCCAAGGAGACACTTTAGTTAGAGATTTGACTCGAAGCTGCGTACAAAATTCCTCTGTAATGGTGCAAAAGTATTTCCCCCTGCGAAGTCACCCTCGAACTCGACGACGCTTCAAACAGCGAGATGTCCACACATGTGAAAGGAACGCCACAGTTAGTGTGACGTGTAATGTGGCTTAATATCTTCACATTGAACCCCAATTCTGCCCAGTGCCACCGTGGCCGTGTCACAAGATCGGAAGGTGTCACACCAACTATTATCCGTATCTCACCCCATCTTTGGCGCCTTTGCGGTGGAGTTCAGAACAGCGACACCCAACGTGCAAATCACGCTGGTTTCTTACGAATCACTGAGGAAAATATTTCAGACACATAGCCACTCAGAATCGACCAGAAAAGGCCGCATTGGATGGTTCAAGGGGCGTCAATAAAACCACCCATTTACATGTGGCCTCGGTTCCCATACATTTTGCGGTCGAAAACGACAGTCCGCAGTTTGATGAGCAACAGGAATACTTAAGACTTTGTTTACAACCTCGGATGTTTCAGCCCTTCTCAAAGGACATTAAGGGGGTGCATCCCCATCGATCGTGATCGTGCCCATTTGGAGTACAGTGCAACAATCCTTGTTGTCGTGTACAGAATACAGCCGCCAGCGACCCATCAAAATCATTCGACGAAATTTGAATGTGATCTGAAGCAGCAAAGGGTGATTAATCTTTTCAGGCGATCCTAGTTTGTATCCTCCTGTGGCGTGATCATGGGGGGAATGCAACATTAACACTTGCGTAAATAAAACAGTTACACAAAGCCCCCGATAGCCCACCTTCTTTGAGACTTTTGAAATTGAACCTGTTCAGTGAGAACCTCTGATGAAGTTCTAGGCGCTTGCAGACGGGCAACCGCTTCGACGCTTTCAGATTGCAATGGTCTATCATCAGGCGCAAGAGCAGCAGTGTAGCAACGACAGAGCATCAGCGTAGCCCACCTATAGGCTCCTGGGACTCTCGAAGCGCGTTCTGTCTGTAAAGGCACATTTTTAAGGCGTACAGCAAAGGCGGGTGGGTGGCACTGACGGTTTTACCAAAGTGCTCGTCTTAGAAGGACCCTCTTCTGTTTTGTTCACGTACGTGTCAATGTGATATTCCCCCCCCCTCCCCTTCCCCCCCCCCCTATAATCACTCCCACAAAAAGACGAAAAATAGAAAGTATGAAGAATCATAAGCACCATGTTATGCTTCAGATCACGTTTAAATTTCTTCGAATGATGTTGAACGATCCCTAGACGCTCCTTCCTTTATCACCTTGTACATGACAGAACAAATTGTGGTCGCACTGTGCTCCAAAGTGATCAAATCACTTTTAATGTGGATGCTGCTCCACAGTGTCCTTATAGAAGGTTTGAAACGTCCGAAGATGTCAGCAGTGTCACAGTATGTCAGTAACGGCTTCCTGTTATTCATCGCACTGACAACTAGTTTTTTCGACCATGAAACGTGTGAGAAACAACGCCAAGGGTGGTTTCATTGAGGTTCTTTACGCCACCCCTCCAAAATAAGGTATGAAATCCAAGAGAGGCTGTGACGACCCTCCCACCGTGAGACACGTTGGCGGTGGTGTTTGGCAGAATTGTGGTGAACTTATAGTGCCAATCCGTCATCATTAATCCACTTTAGATGTTACGTGAGCTTCTGAGCTGTGGCTCTTCTTTGGCGTGTGTCGACACCTTGCAGACTGATGTATCGTCGAGCGAGGGCGCCAAGCTTTTGAGCCGTTTCATAAGAGGATTATACGCACCTTTGAGACAGATTTCGAACTTGTTGCGTTGGTGTGAATTACGGAGTTTCGGAAAAGTAATCCTTTAATTCTCACGCGGTGTAGAAGCAGCAGCACCTGCTGCCGTCGTGAAGATGTGTTAAACTTACGACTACCGTTTTATTTTTTTTACCAAATATGTGTTAGCCCACTAAACATGAAATTTATAACTAGTCTATAGTTGAGAAAATAATAATTCTAGTACATGGAAATAGACAACAGCAGTAGCTGGTGCTGATACAATGTAACGTCATCGATACGATTTTAATTTTTAATTAAGTATGTAATGTCACAGCCATAACTGATATAAGTTAAAATAGTTTTAAAATGAAAATTCGTAAAAAAAATTGTAACCTTTATTTCGGAACGTAAACATGAAACCAGAGACTGCATTGCCTGTAAGCGGAAACAGCACGCTAGAGCATGTAGTAAACAACTAAAGGCGACTATCAAGAGCTCCTAACCAGATTTGTGATGTTGACTTGGTATACGAACACGTATCTCGAATGTTCCATTGGATTTATATTACGGTCAAATGTTTGAGATGCACGTGTGTCTTAAATGATTTATTTTACTAATGTAATCTTGCATACAGAATGCTGGAATATTATTTATATATTTTAAATTCCGTATTTTATATTTTTGTTAACATTCTACCTTCTGGCGTAGGCAATAGGTTGGAAATGAGCACAAGCGCTCCAACCTAGTCACCATTTAAGATTATGTGCAGCTGCGGCGGAAAACTTACTAAATAAAAAAATAAATGCTACTAAAGGCTTTACACTTCGTGGCATGTTGGTACAGCAACCGTTACGCAGAATACGTTTGAAAATAGCAGTCTTGGTTTGCAGGAGTGATTTTATCTTCTGTTTGTTCATGACGGCGTTTCGACTAATTCAAGGCATCTTCCGATTGACTACTATAGTGTTGTTAAATGAGTTTTAGGTGCCTCGATCAGCGCAGTCTATTTTTGACGATGTCCTAATGGTGGCACCCAAAACTCACTAACCAACACTATACTGGTCAATCTGAAAATTCCGTGTATTAGGCGAAACGTGCGTGACCTATGAATGCAGCAATAAAATTAATTCTTCTTTGACGACTGTTATTTTCACTGAATAAATAGAGCTGCTAGTCCTTTATGCCAACACAGAGTTCGAATTGCACACGTTAACAAGTTTCAAGTACAGTGTGAGAGCATTCATTGAATGATGCCACTGCTGAAAATTAGCAATTTCTTCATCTAAGACAGTTATGGGCTCTTATGAATTCCAGTTGGACACGAGATGAGAACAAGATGCAGAAATTATACTGTTGACACTAAGCAGCACTTCTGCTAACACTACCCTCGAGATCTTTCGCCAGCTAAAAGTGGCCTTTATAAGTGAATACACATTAAAAGGTAATCCTCAACTAATGAAGCACTATAAAAACAAAAGTCTCACCAAAAAATAGGAGACCTTTCTGCACGTAAAGCAGTACCGTTTCGCATTAGCGTGGTCAACATATTTCTTCTTGTAACCTTAAACTGGTTTAAAGTACAAAATGTGGCTGCCCATAAAGAGAAATTGAAGTACTTCTAACGAGCGCCTTCTTGACCCCTTTTCGTGGAAATGGCAAATTGCTGACATACATTCATGCACAGTAAGTGAAAGAATACTACACGCCGGCCGCGGTGGTCTAGCGGTTCTGGCGCTGCAGTCCGGAACCGCGGGACAGCTACGGTCGCAGGTTCGAATCCTGCCTCGGGCATGGGTGTGTGTGATGTCCTTAGGTTAGTTAGGTTTAAGTAGTTCTAAGTTCTAGGGGACTTATGACCTAAGATGTTGAGTCCCATAGTGCTCAGAGCCATTTTTGAATACTACACACTTGCAAGCAAAATAACCCACGACGGAAGAAGCAAGGAGGAGCACAAGCATAAACAATGAGGGACTTCCTCTCTAAACCAAGTCGGCAGATATACGGCGTAGGTATTAATCTGAGGGAAACATTTCTGTGATTGTATGTTTGCAGCACAGTATTGTATGGAGGTGAACAATGGACTTTGCAAAAACTGGAGACTAAGTCAAAGGAAGCGTTTAACAGGTGCTGCTACAGAAGAGTGTTGAAAACTAAGATGACAGATAATATAACAAGTGAGAACATTGTCAGCGGAATAAGTGAGTTTACGAGTAGCTGGACCTAACCTTCTTGAGGAAAGGACAGGATAAGACGACACGTGTTAAGACGTCAGCCAGTTACTTCTCAGGTACTGCAAGGAGCCGTAGGGGAAGACTGAGCCTCGAATATATATGTCACATATAATTGTTAATGTTGGACGTAAGCTCTGCTTTGGGATGAAGAACTTACCATGGAAGACAAAGTTAGCGTAAGTTAAATTTGATCAGTTCTCTTCCAATAAATATATGAATATGGGTATTTTGTGTTTACAGATCTAGTTCCATGCATTATTATGCATCTCTTACTGCTGAAGAGCGTTATTTTCAGCTACTATCTAAGCGATGAACTCATTGTGATAGAGAAGAAAGCTTCTTTTAAGTAGAAGAGAAATTCCGAACTGCACTTTAAGAAGTAATACTGGAAATAAGATAGGTGTGTGTCTTTCTTCGACCCGTAGGTAATTTGCTAGAACGGATACGGATGTAAAGTGTAGTGTTATCGCCGTTGCGGTACGCTGATAGAGTTTGACGGTGCACTGAATTAACAGGAAATTTCGTTCTTCTTGTAATACAAGGCAAGAAATTATTTAATTAGGTTAATCTATAGCTTTCATTGATTGTAATTTACTTAATTTTAAACTAAAATTGTTGAAAATATTTGGTTACACAATGTTACTTTACTCAATTTCTAAGGAACTGTATCCTGAAATTCTTTGTATAAGGCTATGTTATGATACATGTTTTGCTATGGTAACAGAATCTAGCTTCTCATTCAATGTATACCTGTATTTGCTGCGGGCATACTAATTGTCAGCAAAAAATATTTAAAAAAATCTGTGCGAAATTAAAGGTAACTTTGAAGTAGTACAAATAGTTCCTTTTACAATTAATCATGATCTTTCAACATGTAGGCTAAATCAATCGTATCCTTTAAAAATTTTGTTTCATTATGGGGGTCTCCGTCTTACCATTATTCAAAGTATAACATTTTGCTACAGGTGGCCATACTATATGCCTCTTTCCAAATATTTCCTATTACCAGCTCGTTTTGTCCTTTTTTAAAATTTATTACTGTAGTTATAACTTTGTAATAATGCATTTACTTTCTTAAACGTTATCTTCTTTATTTAAAAACTCTTGTGATTTTAATTTTCTATCTCTTCCGTTAAGTCGTGTAAGGGTACTAACGAGCGCATGACTATGCACCTCGCATGAAATCACAGCAAAAGCTGTCGTTACCATCTCACACCTACCTTACTGGGAAATGTTACTGAACCTCGAAAGCGTGTACTTAAATTTATAACCACAACTGGTCTGACTCTGTCAAACTGTATGATGTAGTTGCGTATTCGCATTTGATAAATGAGTGTCGGCGTAAAAAACACTTGGCTATTAATCTTCGTAACACAACTTTATGCTAACAAAAAGTTTCAGTCAACAAAGTGCGTGGGAAAAACTATGAAATGATAATGACTGGAGCATTTATGCGATACGCAGTATTTATTTCAATAAGTTTTCCATGCTACTAACGAGTTTAGGGCACGTTCGGTTACGACGACAGTTCTATCGGCTACAAACTGACATTAGTGGCAGCTGCAGTCATTATTTCAGGGAACTGCAGAATAGGAAACGGTATCATATCCCGGAGTAACTCCTTATCTGTTAGGCACACAGAGTGGGTTTGAATGTGGCATCGTCATAGATATTACGTCTCTAGCTCAAGAATGGTACGAATTCAGTTCAGCGTGTATGAGTGATTACTGCAGTCAAAAATAGTTGGGCATTGTGCATATAAAGTGGACAACTATTCATTGATCCTTACATTTCATGATCTGATGAATCACACGCTAATTTGTGTTACCAGCAGCAGGTGTAATACAGACTGTGTCGCGATGTCTTACAAACACAGGTGAAATGTAATGGATCTTTCGTCGTACAGGAAAGCATACGCTGGTCTGACACACATTCGTGATAAAACTGTGTTCATGTTGGTGACTCGAAACCAGACACTTGGCCGGCCGCGGTGGCCGTGCGGTTCTAGGCGCGTCAGTCCGGAACCGCGCTGCTGCTACGGTCGCAGTTTCGAATCCTGCCCTGGGCATGGATGTGTGTGATGTCCTTAGGTTAGTTAGGTTTAAGTAGCTCTAAGTCTAGGGGACTGATGACCTCAGATGTTAAGTCCCATAGTGCTCAGAGCCATTTGAACTATTTTTTGAACCAGACACTTGTGGTTCGGTGTGTCGGCTACACTTTTTTCCGATATATCGATCTCCCGAGATGTGTGGAACAAGCGAAATGCAAGAGTGAAGTTGGCGGTATGAAGCATAGAGTTGAGTAATGACTCGTGCCTCGGTATATGTGTCGGCGAGAATATTGACGTCTTAGGAGAGGGTATGAGTTCGATTCCTGATCCCACACATTCATTCACTGGAACTCACGGTGCCCCTACATTTCTAGTCAAGAACTTAATTTTTAAAGACTTTTCAGTATTTTCATAACAACCAGAACGAATATCTGTGCCATCTCAAGGGAATTTAGTGTTAGTCCGTGGTGAAAATAAGTCTCATGAAAGAAAGTTACGAATTTTCTCGTGGCTTCGAATGTACACTCGACGAAAGTACAGGAATGAAGAAAGAAAATAATGGTTGTAGATGCCGACGTGGTCAGTAATACAGAGCACAAGCTCCGATAAGAAAAGGCTTGGAAGGAATCGGACCGCGACATTTGCAAAAAAATCAACCCGACATTGTTGTTAATCGATTTAGGAAAGGTATGGAAAACATTACCTCTGGAGAGCTGGACGCGGCTTTGAATCGCAATACTTTGTGCCTTCTGGCTCAGTGGAAAAGCGACCCAAATCGAATCCTGTCGGCACTTCAGCGCAATACTGGGCAGAAATCAGCTTAATTCGTTGAACCCCTCACTAGAAGAGACTTCAAGACGAATCCTCTGTAGTTTGATTACTTTGCGTAAATAATTAACCCCGGTTTATAACCAGGTCGCACTCGGTACCAACAGTCTACAGTTGGAACATTATCCTTTTTCGTAATAGTTGGAAGCATGGTTTCGCTGTTGTTCGACAGAAATCTATTTTCACATAGCTGGTTGGAGTGTTGCGTCGCTGGACGATTAAAAGATTTATTTTTGGTGCCGAAATACTTTCCTGTCTGATCTACCGCTTAACAGGTGTTATTGTCTGATGTTTGTTCGAAATTGTATTAATTTTTTGTCTTGATTGAAACCAAAATATAACTTTAACAATCTGTTGCTCGAGTTGCAAACATTGGTTTCTCCGTCAGTTTCGAAGATGGTAGTCCCATCTTTTATGTTTGTGCAAAGAAGGAAGTGACAAAGAAGGAGCTGAAGGGAAATTTAGTAAATCCATAGCGCTTCTGTGATTTATTGTTTGAAATACTATCAGCTGCTGCAAATGACGCGAACAAGTTCTCCGTTGTTAACACAGGGGCTTGTCTATGTTACGCATGATCTGTCTGATTAATTATGCAGTCCATCGTCATTTGCATGATATACTGCGCAATCGTCATTAGCTGCTGACGGTATGCCTCGAGAAATGTCATTGGGTCATTGTCCTCAGTTGGTATGCGTAGTCAAAGTACCTGAGTGTCAGACATCTGAAGTGTGGTCTGTTTTGTCATTTTTTATGACATTTGGCATCATTATCCTCGTTAGAATTCTTACGAAATTCCATTCGTCGCTAGATCAAGATACGCAAAACTTTTGTTTTCCATCTCAGAAGGGTAACATACTATGCGTTAACTATAAATAAAAATCTAAATATGGTTTATATTATACAGAATTGTTTTAGCACATATGCAGTACTGTGCGTTTCATTTATAGTTATGAAGCTATTCATTAAAGAAGAGACGAAAGAACCAGTTAACTTGACAAAGAAGTTTAAAAAATGAATACGCTATGGCAACGCTTGCACGCCTTACATGCAGATGGTACTCAAGAATCTCCTCCCTCATCGTAGCTCATGACTATGGTAATCGGATGATCATCCGAAAACCGAGTAGTGAAATGCCTAGGTCACTGGTGAACGACTGCCAACAGTCAGTGTAGCCTGGAATTAACACAGTGTTCATGTCCTCTATCCTTACATCCTTCCGGCATCCCAGTGGACGTAAATGTTCACATTCAGCAGCTACTCTCCCAACTCTGAATGAAATGTAGTTTTAATCCACTGTCTGTGCAGCGTGTAGATTTTTCTCATGGAACAGTAGCGTAACAAGTGATCATACGGAAAGCCAAAACTAACGCTGTATCTATCCATACATTACACTTAACGCGTACAGCTTTTCTGAGATACCTTTATCTGAACGAGGGTGTGTGCAATTTGTGGTCGTAGAGGCAATTTAAAATTCATTGTCCGACAATTGCTGTATTTTAAATGCTATAAATAACAGTGATTTGATAAACTGGATCATAAACCGCCAAAGGCAGACCGATGGTTACTTTATGTTTCACACAATAAATACGTATCTACGAGCCACTACATTTATATTATTAGGATTTAAACGGGCACCAAAACATTCTTACCGGAGATTTCATTCATAACTAGCGATGCGCCTGTCTACTTGATCTGACACGCTTACGAAATACGCTTGTCATTTTGTGAGTGTATTTTGGAAATCAGGGCCAAGAAATTACAAATACAGGAAAGAAATCTTACCACCTGTACCAGTTTTAAATTTCAACTGTTAGTCTGCCATGTGAGTGACACTTTCTCTGCAAGAGATCCACCAATACTTGTGTACACCATTCAGAGAAGGGGGCAAATTAGGGATACTCGAATACTAGCGCCGGCGAAGAATATTGGGCAGGGGAGTAATAGGACTACGGTTCACCTGCAGTCTCTTTACGATCCGTCCCAACATACGGTTGAAGTGAGTTATGGAAATAACAGGAATTCTGTATCACTATACGAGTGAAATCTGTCTAGCACAGCGCGACCTTTCCTAGTCTTTACGGCCAGCCTGCTGCGAGATGAGTCCAGTAATTACATAAACGAGTGGTTTAACTCTGCGATGTGTTAATTTCCCTGTACTACGCGATGGCAGTAAACAGGTACCTAAGTGGTTAGACAGTGTCGTCATTCTCTCTGTTTGAGAATCTAGTCAGCACCTTAGTCTCTGGATAAACGTGCCTACGCTATTCCATCAAATGCATTACAAAAATGGATGTGTGTGTGTGTGTGTTCCACATCTCTTCTTAAACCACTGTACCGATTTCAGCCAAACTTGGTACACATATCCCTTTCTCTCAAGCAACAATAGATGTTGGTGTAAGAAACACCTGCCTATATTAGTTCATGAAATATGAAGTCAAAAACAACGAGATGAGTGAAAAACTGCCGCAGCATTACATTTAAATTTATTACTTCCTTGCTACTAACTCTTTTCGCAACTTATTTCGCTGACAGTGTCCACATATGCCTCTGAATGAACATACACAAATATATCATTGTACGCACAGTTCAACAGATATGACGTCATAAACTTTGAAATGCGTTAAAATACTCCGCATCATGCATGAAGTTATAATACACGTATTCTTCACTACTCCACTCCTAAACTCAGGTGAACTTAAGGAAATCCCTGACAACTGGCAATGCTTTTGACAGTTTTTAGCCGCGCGGGATTAGCCGAGCGTTCTAAGGCGCTGCAGTCATGGACTGTGCGGCTGATCCCGTCGGAGGTTCGAGTTCTCCCTCGGGCATGGGTGTGTGTGTTTGTCCTTAGGATGATTTAGGTTAAGTAGTGTGTAAGCTTAGGGACTGATGACCTTAGCAGTTAAGTCCCATAAGATTTCACACACATTTGAACATGTTTTGACAGCTTTCAGCTGTGAAGCACAAATGGCAATAGACGGAAACAATCGCCCTCTATAGAGCTACGAAGAGGCATTGCCATAGAGACGTTTACAAAATCGCGTTATAGACACGCAAAGCAGCTGGGCCTAGCGCACAGAAACTGTCCGAGATATTACATCACAAACACAGTTCATTTTTTGTTTTGGTTTTCAATAGAACATCGGGAAAATGAATATCCGGGCAATGCAAGGCTTGTCAGCTAATACTTTATACAATTTGTATTGATATCAATGGGTAAAAGAGAGTTGACAAAACATTAAAATGCAGCAGATTCAAATAACTAAACTGACCTATATTTTATATCGTGTTTTTAAAAAGACTCTTTGACAAAAAAAATGGTTCAAATGGCTCTGAGCACTATGGGACTCAACTACGGAGGTCATTAGTCCCCTAGAACTTAGAACTAGTTAAACCTAACTAACCTAAGGACATCACAAACATCCATGCCCGAGGCAGGATTCGAACCTGCGACCGTAGCGGTCTTGCGGTTCCAGACTGCAGCGCCTTTAACCGCACGGCACTCTTTGACACAGTAGTGGTGCAAAACCCAAGTCCAAATTTCCTAAAGCCCTCATGGTATTACTTTTAATTTTTCCTAGTACTGAGTACACTTAGCGAATATCAACACGGAACTTTGTTGTCCTGATGATTAACTCAACTCCTTATCGAGTTAAACGCCCTCACATGCCAAGGACCAGACTTTGAGAATATCTTTCAGGGCAGTCACCACCTTTGTGGTTGTCGAATTTCATGAATAGTTGTTGGTCACTGAACTCTCAGAGCGGTTGTTCTACATGTCCGTGACCTGTAAGTTATAAATTTTGTTGACACCACCTGTGGCGAAAAGTGTCGGAACCGCCATTTCCTCAGCTCTGTCTATCGCAGCAGAACCATCAAGGATCACTGACATTTACTTTGAGACACTGATCTCTTTGAGTCATTCTGAAAGTTTACAATTTTTGAAAGCGAATTCTGAGCCGAAATATATCGTCGTGTGCAGCGAAGTAAGTCCCAAAGTGGTAGATAGGTAGTTGTTCTTGGAAGCTGTCTAGTACGCCTTAAATCAGTTTTACCAACCAGAACCAAGTTTTTCGTAAATATCGATATGTGCCAAATGAAATGTCTACAGTACAAGTATAGTTTCAGCAGTACAGCCACATAACTGAGCACTTTAACTGCAAATGTGACCAACAGTGGAGAATTTTCTCAAGGACCCAATCACGACTATCAAGCGAATATGAGCTTCGGAAATACTTCTTCGTGTAATTTTGCACGAAATTTACTCATAGAGACGTTGTTGACAGTTTTTGTCTCCTAGTTGTATACAAAGTGCGTCAAAGGTGAATTGATCGGACTCCGTGGGTCTATGACATCGGCGGGGGGGAGGGGGGGGGGAGCGGTGGGGATTGAACTAAACAGCGTTAACAAAAGATTATCTACTATGGGTCACCCTCGTACCTGACGCACTGAAAAGTTTCGGTGCAACGTATTCTACAATGGAAACCGCACTAATAAGAAAGATTCGGAGGCGTACTTTTTAGCATGCCCTACAGTTAATGACGCCGCGTTAGCAGCATTGCAATACATTTCCTTAGTTAAGCGGAAATTCAGCTTCATTGTTTCATCTGATTACTGTATAACCACCATTCCGTTATCAGAATTAGAGAAATACGCACAAGAGGGAGTTTACTACATCCTTTTTTATGAATCGTAGTGAAGTCCTTCCCTTACGTCAGTTACAGAGCAGACCTATTGGCTTTCACATACACGAATAAAGACACACTAAGAGTATTAACATCCACTTCGTTTATCTGTTGATGGGATCTGTGTCTGAAAACGCGCACGTTATAGTATAAAACATAACGAGGGAGCAGGGACTCGCTTTTCGTTACATACAATCTACTTGTGGGAGGAAGGATGTGAGATGTTCCGTCGATATCATTGGCATTCAAATACAGGAGATCATCTGGGTACGAATAGACTAAACCACTAGCTGGCGTAAAGAGAGACCGATTGAATCATTCGCTAACACTGATTTTCAGAAACTATGATAAACGCACACCAACGGAAGCAGTCTGGGTCTTAAATACGGTTTCAGTTTTTTTATTCGTGTGGCAATTGCCTCGGTCCCATGTTGACAACATTCAGCAGCATATTTCATAAATCCGGTGTATTTATGTCACTCAGTTCTCTAAAATGATTAAATTCCAACTCAGTTCGTTATTATTTACGCTGTCAAGGAACAGCTTAGAAGAGTCTTCCAACCGACCTGAGAAATAGTCAGAAAACTAACCATTGTGTGCATATTGTTAACATGGATATTTTTCATAGTTACTACAATTTTTTCAGTTTCAAAAGTGTCAATAACTGAATGGATATCAACAGAGCTATAGTACAGGCAATTTTTCTTTGAAACTGTGTATCCAATTTTCTTCGGTTAAGTGGCCTTTAGACAGACATTACATTAGGCGCATTTTAAATTATGACGATGCGGTCTGATACCCTGAAGAATCTTATTGAAGAAGACATTACACTGTCGCAAAACTGGTGGAAAATGAAGAAAACGAAATCAACTTCAGAATTTCAAATGTAAACTTGGGGTACTATTGGTGCTGTGTAAAAGAATTGTCAAAACTGAGTATTTGTACAAAAAAAAAAAAACAATTTTGTTCTATGTTCGCAACATAAATAGAATTTCAACTAACCAAGGGTTACTAAGGGTAAGCTACGATGCATTACTAGATAATGAACAAGTACTATAGCTAACCCAGTTTCACCAATCTGGATAATCCTGATTGTAGTCTATCTTGTTATGACTCATTATCCGAGGCTGCTATAAACCACAAACAAATCTTGCTACTGACCGTTCTTCATCTTTTCTTTACTTGAGTATCATTTAATATTTGGCGTTTCTTAAAATTTAGTGTACACTGAAGCGCCAAAGAAATTGGTATAGGCATGCGTATTCAAATACCGATATATGTAAACAAGCAGAATACGGCGCTGCGGTTGGCAACGCCTATGTAACACAACTGTCTGACGCAGTTGTTAGATCGGTTACAGCTGCTACAACGGCAGATATTAAAAGTGTATTCCGTCCGCCAGCTAAGACCAGAGCTCTGCTGGCCTCAGTGAAGGATGATTTGGGTTTGAGGAAGCCCGGGCTCTACAAGATTCACTGCCATTGTGGGAAAGCCTTTATTGCCAAACGATTGTTACGGTCCAGGATGGTTGCGTGGAGCTTTATCGCCATACGTGTTTATTTCAACCAGAAAAATCTGCAGTGGCGGAACATTGTCGTACTGGAAACAAAATGTTGTACGATTAGACATAAGTGTTTGTCCCTGCGTCGGGGTTTAGGGACTGTGTAGTAAAAGAAGGCATTGAAATTTGGCTGTCTGCCAGTATTGTAAACAGAGATAAGGAGTATACATTAAGCAAGAGTTAGAAGACTGTTCTATTTAACATTAAGAAACAACCGTCCTTGTTTAGGTCATCAAAAGCTGTCAATAGTGTTTGATACCGTTTTATCGTTTCTGCGAGCTTTCGCCACTGGTGCGCTGCTATGCCTTGCGCTAGAGGGCAGTTATGTTCGCGCACGCTCGGCGGACCCTGGGCGGTGCATAAAGGAGCCGCCGCGGCGTGTTTGATTTCAGTTCCAGCGGTTTAGTGCTACGGGCTACTCACCTGAAGGTAGCGGCCAGGTGGACCGCCGAAATATCGAGTCCACATGGCGATGTATTCCGGCTGGAGGCCCCACATGAGTACAGCCAATTATTACGCCGAGAAAGTTTACGAAGCCACATGAACTACATACTGCCGTGCCACAGCACCTGTTGATCCGTATAGAAATGAGGCTAACACAAACCGGCGCTCTTCATAACATTTGAACAAATGAGTTTGTTGACTACTGGAAAAGAAATTAACACCCGATTCTTCCTTTCAATTATAGTGTGTGAATATACAACAGACATGACATGGAGCACTGGTTGCCTCGTTTACTGTTTCAAAAGGTCTGGATGTGTACCAAGAGGCGTTGTGAAGTTGAGAACGAAGGGAGACATCCTCCAGGCGTGTAAACTGCAGCATGGCTGTCAATAGAGCCGCCAGAGCGTCCAATTGGTGGTGCGGCGCGGACGGCGATCGCGCCGTTTGCGACCGCCGTAATCCGCTTTCGCTGGCCCGTAGCGCAACTCAGCCCAGTAGCATTGGAGACCCGCGCAAGGCCAGCGGCCATTCGGTCCCCGCTACGGCAGAGCGATGACTTCCGTAATGAGAACACGTGGATCAGCCAAGCATCGTCGAGCTGCACAGCTACGGATTACAACACAGTGGTATCAAGCAAATAGACAAACCGCGGACTGGTGAGGGGCAACTGATGCGTGTTCTAGTCCCTCACTCAAGTATCCAATCACGGATGCTAACGTTCTGACGTCCAATACCGTTTAATACTTTAAAAGTATCAGTAATTTGTTCTACGGGAGAAGGTCAGTCAGTAGGTTCCCATAAACTTGAGTATGTTGCCGTCAACTGTTTAGCAGTTGACATCAAGACGGGGAACTTTGATTCAGATTTGTTAACATCGCGTCTAGATTTGTCAGGAAGTCGTTTCTGAAAGTATTTGCAGGGAGTCTTATTCTTCTTGGCTTTCAGAACGTGCCCATACAAGCAATTCACAGTGAAAAGACGATACGACAATGACACTGTGTTACAACAGTTCAGAAGATTCATTAGGGTCAAGCCGTACGCTAGTACAAAGTTACATAGGCTTATACTTGTGATGTACTACCATACAGCCGATTTTTGTGTCAGTAATGACCATACGAAGATAAGGACAACACTACACTCTGTTTCCGACCGGAGAAAACCTCCGACCTCGCCGAGAGTCGAGCCCGGACACTTCGGTTAGCAATCTGCCACACTGATCCCACAGTTACTGACGCGGACAAACCTGTTTCTTAAAATGAAATTATGCGGTTTATTAACTGCGGAATATCAGTTTCAGCAATTTTCGAGGATGATATTCAGTGATGTCACGTTTCATTAGTTATGACAGGAAATAGGAGATTAAAATTGGGCATTAGTCGTAAGTTTGTAACTCTCTGGTGGATAGAAATGTTTCGAGAAAGGAGCAGACGCTTGATCAATTGTGTATTGCTCTTCGGAGAATTTATTATCCGTCTATAAATTATACGAGGGCCGTTCAATTAGTAATACCATACACTTTTTTCTGAGAACATATTTATTGTTAAGAGTCACAATTTGGTGGCAATATACATCAACATGCCTTGTCCAAGTCCTATTTTTCTCCGTAGTCTCCACCACGTTCTATGGGCGTACTTCAGCGTTGTGGAAGAGCATGTATTCCCTGCTGGTAAAAGCTCTTGGCCTGTAGGCGGTGCCTTGTTTTCACTGACACTCTCGTCATCTTCAAAGAGTGTTCCCCATAGAGAATCTTTAAGCGGCCCAAACAGATGGAAGTCCGAGGGTGCCAGGTGTGGACTGTAGGGTGGGTGAGGCAATGATGTCCAAATCAATTTGGCGATGTGTGCCTGGATTCTCAGACTTGTGTGTGGGCGTGCATTATCGTGTTGGAGCAAGATTTCTGCTGGATTCTTGTCCGATCGAACACGTCGGAAACGGTTCTTGAGTTTGTTCAGAGTCTTCACGTATGCTTCTGAGTTGATGGTTGACCCTATTGGCATCACATTCACGAGAAAGACGAAATCCCAGAAGACTGTCACAATAACTTTCCCGGCAGGAGGGTTGTCTTGAATTTCTTCTTTTGTGGCGAATGAGGATGATGCCATTCCATGGACTGCCTTTCTGTTTCCGGCGCAAAGTGGTTCAAATGGTTCAAATGGCTCTGAGCACTATGGGACTTCTGAGGTCATCAGAACCCTAGAACTTAGAACTACTTAAACCTAACTAACCTAAGGACATCACACATCCATGCCCGAGGCAGGATTCAAACCTGCGACCGTAGCGGTCGCACGGATCCAGGCTGTAGCGCCTAGAACCACTAGGCCACCCCGGCCGGCCTCGAAGTGGTTCACCCAGCTTTCGTCTCCCGTAACGGTCCGTAACACAAAGGCATCTCCGTCGGTCTCAAAACGCTCCAACAATTCACATGGAACGGCCATTCTTTGAATCTTATCGTGCCCTGTAAGCATTCGCGGGCACCTCTTTGAATATCCGAGAGTCTCGATCATTGCAGACTCACTTCCAATACTGACCGACAACTGTAGAGCCAATTGTCGATTTATGATGCGCCGGTCGGCAAGAGTAATGCCAACCGCAGGAGCCATCATGTCTGGAGCAGTGGCTGTGACAGCAGTCCCTAGCGTGGCTCATCGTGGAGCTCTGTTTCTGCACTTCCTGAGACTGTAACTTCCTTTACCCATCGCCTAACTGTAACCATATTAACTGCAGCGTCGCCGTACACTGCCTACAAACGTTTATGGAATGTTCACCACGATTTTTTTTCTCACACAAGAATTCAATAACAGCACGCTGCTTGTAACGTGAGTCGCGTGTAGACGCCATTTTGACGCTGTACTACGACTGTGTCATCTGCCAGAATGGTTCGAAACTTCAACGGCGCACAGAACAAACATCAAATGTGAAGCACCAACAAGGAGGTTTTGTCTATGTATATTAATGGCATTTAAAAAATGTGGGGCATTACTTATTAAACGACCCTCGTATTTGTTTTTCAAACATAAGAATTACACAGCCAATCGGTTGCAAATAACTGTTCGGTACATTGACCAAGATTTCGCCACATCTAACGGTGTCTTCATCAGAATGAAATTTTGAGAAACTGTAAATCTACACTGAGATAAAGCAATGGTCAGAGTTCAGAGCAGCCACGCTCAAGTCAAAAATAAAGTAAAACTCGTTCCAGCCTTTGGCACGTATGCCTCACTAGGAACAACGTCAGAAACTGATATCTGATTATGACGTACAACAGTATCGAAAGGTGTGATTGTGACAGACAGCTTTCATATGTGTCACATCAGGTTAAATGTTACACTTGGAGACAGACTGGAACTGTAGAATTCTGTTTTTTTTTTTTTCGTGGTTAAGATCCCATTGGATTTGGTTTCTTGTTGGTTACCTCAGACCTGTTAAGAAGTATTAAATTTGGAGGTGTAAACTACATTTTTGGACTTCAGTGCACTGTTTTCTTGGAGGTAATATGAGGTAGGTTGGAACGAGGTGAAGGAGAATTCCTATGTCGGTGTCCCATTCCATTTTAGCACCAAACAAGTCACAGAATTTAACGCCGCCATCGAGTGTACGGAGCAGACCTCACAATTTAGTCATTAAGATCCAATACATCTTGGAGATAGATTACGTATTTGATCAAAGATTCTTACGGACGTTTTGAGGATCAGAAACTTAACACCACCTCCCCTACTCAACTGGGTAGGCAAAAGTTGTGAATGAACCTTTTTTTCGCCAACCAAAACTCGAACCTACTACAGCTGACTCCAGTGGCAGTAAATTAACGTGCACTACCGACATCAGTGACCGGTTACACGTGTACAATACGAATTCACACTGTACGCAGCGATCTCAGAGTCATACGGTGCAACCTCAAAGATTTCTTGAAGTAGCCGTGTCAAATTCTTGAACTAGCACTATCGTGATTCCCCGTCTTCATCCAGATGGTTCAGTGTTTTTCCTTAATGACTCATCTGTCGATGTAACATTAAACTACTTTACTTTCTTCATTCCTCTTTCTCCCTTCCCCGTCCAAAATTCTAGATTATTGGTTGGGTTGGATTGTTTGGGGGAGGACACCAGACGGTGAGGTCATCGGTCTCATTGGATTAGGGAAGGACGGGGAAGGAAGTCGGTCGTGACCTTTTAAAGGAACCATCCCGGCATTTGCCTCGAACGATTTAGGGAATTCATGGAAACCCTAAATCAGAATGACCGGTCGCGGGATTTAACCGTCGTCCTCCCGAATACGAATCCAGTGTGCTAGCCACTGCGCCACCTTGCTCGGTCCTAGATTATGTATCCTGTATTCTGTGTCGGTTTGTAAGGAACTTTACCTGCTGTAGTAACCTATATGTTAACGCAGGCTGCTCACCTGCCAACCCGTCCACGCTTCTCCTTGCTTATCTAAAATGAAAATATGATAGATTACTTTACGTCCATTTCATTACCATACTTCATCTTTTCGTATCATACTTAATCCGTCCACTTGCATTTTAGTATTCTCTATAGCTCATCAGCTCATCAACTTTTGTCGAGCGAACGGTCATATATGATTTTAATGTACGGAGCTATTGCATCAGCATACTCTGAAGGGAACCTAACTGGTGTACAGTCTGAACCGGAAGAGTTGCTTTTATTAAGTGATTTAAGTTGCCTGCTACTCTGAGGAGTAAGTTACTCACCTTGTCTACTTTTGACTTTTAAGTATTACTGCCGTATGTAGCGCTGGCATGAGACATGCTTCTGTGTGTTACCTTGTTCCTCCGGGTATAGACGCTAAAGAAACTGTCAGACTTGACGGATGATTTGAAGGATTCTGTCGCTGCTTATAAGCATCGGAGGTTACAGTTCATCAAGAGTAGCGACTGGCGTATTGTGACGAGCCAGTTGCTCGGCCGCCATTGACCAGATGTTTTCAATTGGTGAGAGATCTGGAGAATGTGCTGGCCAGGGCAGCAGTTCAAAAAAATGTTCAAATGTGTGTGAAATCTTATGGGACTTAACTGCTAAGGTCATCAGTCCCTAAGCTTACACACTACTTAACCTAAATTATCCTAAGGACAAATACACACACCCATGCCCGAGGAGGACTCGAACCAGGGCAGCAGTCGAACATCTTCTGTATCCAGAAAGGCCCGTACAGGATCTGCAACATATGTTCGTGCATTATCCTAGTGTTATGTAGGGTTTGGCAGGGATCGAATGAAGGGTAGAGCCACGGGTCGTAACACATCTGAAATGTAACGTTCATTGTTCAAAGTGCCGTCAATGCGAACACGAGGTGACCGACACGTGTAACCAATGGCACCCCATACCATCACGCCGGGTGATACGCCAGTATGGCGATGACGAATACACGCTTTCAATGTGCGTTCACCGCGATGTCGCCAAACACGGATGCGACCATCATTATGCTGTAAACAGAACCCGGATTCATCCGAAAAAATAACGTTTTGCCATTCGTCCACCCAGGTTCGTCGTTGAGTACACCATCGCAGGCTCTCATGTCTGGGATGCAGCGTCAAGGGTAACCGCAGCCATGGTCTCCGAGCTGATAGTCCATGCTGCTGCAAACGTCGTCGAATTGTTCGTGCAGATGGTTGTTGTCTTGCAAACGTCCCCATCTGTTAACTCAGGGATCGAGACGTAGCTGCACGCTCCGTTACAGCCATGTGCATAAGATGCCTGTCATCTCGACTGCTAGTGATACGAGGACGGTGGGATCCAGCACGGCGTTCCGTATTACCCTCCTGAACCCACCGATTCCAAATTGTGCTAATAGTCATTGGATCTCGACCAACGCGAGCAGCAATGTCGCGATACGATAAACCGCAATCGCGATGGGCTACAAACCGACCCTTATCGAAGTCGGAAACGTGATGGTACGCATTTCTGCTCCTTACACGAGGCATCACAACAACGTTTCACCAGGCAACTCCGGTCAACTGCTCTTTGTGTATGAGAAATCGGTGGGAAACGTTACTCATGTCAGCACGTTGTAGGTGCCGCCACAGGCGCCAACCTTGAGTGAATGCTCTGAAAAGCTAATCATTTGCATATCACAGCAATTTCTTCCTGTCGGTTAAATTTCGCGTCTGTAGGACGTCATCTTCGTGGTTTGTCAATTTTAATGGCCAGCAGTGTAATACGGAAATGTTTTATTTTCTAGATTAATACTTGAAAGGAAACTGGTAGTCTACTATAACCTGCCGTCGATATGGTTAGTCGCACAGCGAGGACAGCGAAATATACGATCTAACAGGATTAAGAAACTAACAAACAAATGCACGAATTGAGCCTGAGGAAGAGATACAGTATGTGAGATTTCTGTTTGACGATTTTACCTCATCATTTTGTGATGGACGCTTGTTGATGCCTTCGCGAAAGGCAGCATCTGCTTACGTCTCCGAATCAGTGGATTAGTACGTGAAGGTCAAACTGAAAACAGTTAATGAGTGGAAGTTAAGCTTCCACTAAGGACACAATCGTCAATAAGACATGAGCTTTCACGATACCGTGAATGAGTGTTGGGTTGCCAAGCAATGGTTCAAATGGCTCTGAGCACTATGGGACTTAACATCCATGGTCATCAGTCCCCTAGAACTTAGAACTACTTAAACCTAACTAACCTAAGGACATCACACACATCCATGCCCGAGGCAGGATTCGAACCTGCGACCGTAGCAGTCGCGCGGTTCCGGACTGAGCGCCTAGAACCGCTAGACCACCGCGGCCGGTGCCAAGCAATATTCCTTCGGGCAACCCTAACATTCCTGAACGAAGCTTCAGCCTGCAAAGGTCAGATATGGCGAGCTTTAACGCTTCACATTAGAGGTTTCATAAATACTGCAGGCCGTAAAACTGGTACTGCGGCAGTACGAAATATAAGGGAAGTCGATCCAGCTCGTAGGGAATTTTATGCTTTACGTCTGGATTGGTTTGATCCCAAATGGGTTGTTAGAAGTCATATTTTCATAACTTGATCTGTGCACCTGATTTTGGTTAATTTAGATATTGCAGATATACCTACAACACTCCATCAAAACTTACAGTTTCATTAACTTATTGTTCCTCTACAGACAAAAGTTTTGATAGCGAATATTTCTTGTGTTGAATAAAGTCATATTTTCGTCTGCGCAAACACGCTGTGCTTTAGCGATTCTTCATCATATTGATGTATTCTGTAACTACTTCTGAAGTATCTTGTAAATCTTTATAATTATCTCGTTTTTATCGTGGTACATTAGCCGCAACCCATACTCTGTCTTAGACAACGTGTTGATTGCATCAAAAACTTAATGTAAATTCCCAGAGCGGTCACCATTACTATAATTCCTCTGTTCTCTTTCATTCACAACTGAAACATTTCATTCGTATTAATTATCTGCTTCTATCCTACAAAGTAAAAAGGCAAGAAAAGTTATCTTTCTCTGTCCGACACTAACATAAGTGGCAACGTATTTTATTGTGAAAAATGAGAGGCAGTACAGTGTTGTCTGTTTGAAACTGCATCACACGATTCTAAAATTTGTATACCTTTAAACGTACGTACAGGGTTGCGAACCTTAGGCAAAAAGGAAGCTGTTATATTAATTAAAGCACGCCAGAGAGTATGTCATCTGGTCAACAGGTAATCGCATGAAGCTTAATAGCAGTAGGCAACCTTTTCGGCTGGAGATCGTGGACAGGAAATGTTGGCACGCTCCGTCAGCGGTGTTCCCTTTCAGAAAGTACGGCTGACAGACTTCCGCAATGAGTTGAGGAGATAAAGTTGGACCGGAAGTTTCTTTGCAAAGAAACCGCATTATAATGAACTTTCCGTTTCACTTCATCGCCTCGCTTATTACATACAGCGACGTAAACTTCGCACAGTATCAGTTAGTAAGTTAGTTTGCGCATCGCCGCTGGCGCTCGTTCTGATACAGCGCTTTCATTTAATGTTCCAAATGTTGAAGCATTGCACTAGCCGTCAGTAACTATTATGTACCAGTGTCACCCATACATTTTTCACTTACTACAATATTTACCAGCAGGATTGACAGACATGATCACCGCAATTTTTACTGTCTCTAAGTAAGTATTCCACGTTTCCACGTGCTATGCTTTGGCTGCGTAAGTAAATCGATGAATAATCCTGAGATTTTTTATGGATATGAATGAAAATTTCACTCCATTTCAGAGGGTGCGCTGATATGAAACTTCTTGGTATCTTAAACGTGTGTGCCGGACCTTTGCCTCTCGCGGGCATGCGCTTGGGAAAGCTTTTTCGTTTTGTATCTGTCGGTATTCTCGTTATTTTTCGTCGGCAGTTCTGTGAGGATGTCGCATGATAGCTCTCAAATAGTATCGATGTGAACTTCACTCAGTTTTTAGGATTCCATACGCCGTAGGTAAAAACGGAGCCCAAACGATTACTTTGCTGTTCGTCGGTCTGTCGCTCTGATTGTTACGATCCCTTTTCCTAAGGAACGGATAGATATATCTAGTTGGAATCTGTATCATATAGAGAGACCTACAGTGCCTTGGTGGTATTCAAAATTGAAGCTTCTACGTCAAATTCACTCATGAAGGCCGTTGACCTAGAGTCATGAAATTTGGCAGGAAGCTAGGTTTCACAACACACGTAAAGGAGAAACTCTGAAAATGGTTAATTTGCCATTATAAGACATAAAAAATATGTTTTTGTCTTTATAAAATTAGTGCATTCGTAGTATGTCAAAACCCTGAGGAACTGCTGTAACGATTTTGATCTGGTTTTCAGTAATGGATACAGCGATTCACGAGAAGTTTCGTGTTTATAGCCTACAAATATTTGGTACTAACTGCCTGAGATACGACGAAATGAAGTCCCCTGCCGCTGTGAAAACGATGGCTTTGCAATCTAGCTGTAGTAGCCGTAAGGCAGCCCGACTAACGCGCTGACGCATTATGTGTAATAAACGTACGGCACCTGTGTTGTAATAGTGGCAACTGATGCAGGGTTGCATTTCCATGGTTTGACATGATGTTCCAATATCCCGTAAAATATCCATTGAAGTGTTTCACAGAACGATTCGAAATCTGCGAAACAACAGCACTATGGCCTGTTGACTACTTTCGAATCTGGAGACTTCCATTACATCTCACTAGTAACTAGAGCAGACGAATTCAACGAATCTGCAATTGCCAGCTAGCATAGTACCTTAATACAGCGCGGAAATTAATAAATATATGAAAAATTAGAGTAGATAATGAGTAATTACACAAGAATTTAAACGTGAAACTCAAAATTAAAACATTTACGAAAGTCTTGCAAAACTCTTGCAATTCCTGGGACCGATCTTTTGCCAGGATTGAATTCGATAAGAGGCAAAAATTTTCGTGGTTTTCGATTTAGGGAATTGGTGAATGATCTACCTATACACATAATTATGTTTGTACAGAACCGTCGGTGCGCGAACCCTACTCGCACTTCTCCGGACATTTACTTCTTATTAAATAGGTCGGCCATCCCCAGACCGAACACACTGAGCTCTCACGTCAGCATCCATTGTGCCACAGGGCCTTACAGCAACTGAGATACCCAGGCATGATTCACGACCCACCCTCACAGCTTTACTTCCGCTCTTTTCTTCCTAACTTCACAGAAGTCCTCCTCCGGAATTTGCGGGCAATTAGCATACATAAAGCACTTACAACCGCACTCTACATTAATGCACAACAGTCTACGTATGTCTGTTTCGTTATAGCCTGTATATATATATTGTCCCTTTATCAGTGGTATGTTATGTACTCTCAACGCTTACTTTGATGCACTTGTATCCAACAATGTCACACAAGTTAATCTGCACTGCAGTTCTTGTATGTTTTCTCTCAGTCTCAACTGCTGATAAATATTATCAGACCATTTACAATGAGGTGACAAACCACATGGGGTACCTCTTAGTTCGTGTCTGGCTGCCTTTGCCCTGCATAGTGCAACAACTCGAACTGCTATGGGCTTAAGAAGTCGTTGGAAGTCCCCTGCACAAATATTGAGCCCTAACACTTCTATAGCCATCCGTAACTATGAAAGTATTACCAGTGCTGTTTGGAAAAAGAGTATGAGCCGTGGCTGGCTCGAGTCACGCTTGACTTGGGATAAACCTTGGTTGCAGTCCTGTGCTTTTATTTCTTCTGTGGTTATCGCGATAATGTTGCTATCCTCTCCATGAGTGGCAGCAGCAGCGTGTATCGATACTAGTACTGCTGTAGTATCTTTGGTGTGGTGGATATAGTTTCCGGCTGGGCAGTGTGTGACGAGTTGATCGGTTGCGTGGAGCAGCAAGAAGTCTCCATCGCACATACTCTGGCCGGGGCCGCTGGCGGTGTGCACGCGCGGTTGGAGGTTGAGATGCTGTTTGCGGGTGCTACGAGGTTCGTAGCCCACCGATCTTGGACATGAAAGTTAAGTCCTCACTTAACCTACTATCGAGCCTCAACTGTTTACATTTCCTCGTTTCATCCTGGTTATCGCTTTTGGGACATTCCCTCGAGCAACAACCAGATTCCAGCCGTCTTCCTGTGGAGTTTAACTTAATTTACTGCTTGTTATTGAAGTGACCAGCGGTATCTTCTGCCTTGTGGCCGTTGAGGTTCCGGTTACCTGCTCTGGTCGTTGACGTAATTTTCGGCAGTCTATTTTCCTCGTCGTGTTGTTGTTGTTGTCCAGCGCGGCATGTAGTTCAACCGCTGAGGTGTTGTTGCTCGCCGGCCGGAGTGGCCGAGCGGTTCTAGGCGCTTCAGTCTGGAACCGCGTGACCGCTGCGGTCGCAGGTTCGAATCCTGCCCCGGGCATGGATGTGTGTAATGTCCTTAGGTTAGTTAGGTTTAAGTAGTTCTAAATTCTAGGGGACTGATGACCTCAGATGTTAAGTCCCATAGTGCTCAGAGCCATTTGAACCATTTTTTTTAATGTTGTTGCTCGTTGTGGGAGCCAATATTCTGTGTGTCGTTGTATTGAAATCTTGTTGTCGTTTTGCTGGTTGCCTGGAGCGGAACTGATGTTGTTGATTGGTCGGTCGGCTGACTGTCAGTTGGATTGCCTTCAGATTAAGAAGTCGTTGGACAGACTGTCTCACCTAAACGGGTGTCAGTGTTACAATGTCAGGCTGACCCTTGGAAACTTCTGAGCGCCGTTCCTTGTATGTTACATAGTAATTTCCCTGTATGGGGTTGAGTTATTTGGTTGATATGTGGCCTTCAGCCGAGTTTTAATATCTCTTAAATTAATGTTCTTGTCTTGCCCTTAAAGCATACGATTGTTATGCTTTTGTATGTGGCCTTCAGCCGAATTTTGCGTGAAATGTTTTAAGATAACGCCTTCTGCCTTTTGACTGAAACTCTTCTTATTACTTAATATGCGGCCTCCAGCCAAGTTCCATTAAAATTAAGTCGCTAAGGCCTTCAGCCTGTTTAGATTGAAGATTTTGAATATATTTTTGGGTGAAACCTCCAGAAGAACATTGTATTTCAATTTCTTGCTTAGACCTTGTGTCCTGTATTTTGAGTGTGGCCTTCAGCCGATGTAAAGTTAGTCAAAGAAGGTCGATTAAAGTTTAGAGTGTCTTGCATCCTTGTTGTAATATAGTGTGTTGATAAATAAAGTTTGTATGTTGAGTGCAACTGACAGCAACTTATTTTGGCCTCTTTCCACAACCTTACCCGCTCAGTCCTGCTAGCCCAGGCATTTCACAATGGTCTCCATGTAGACAAACATAGCCGTTCCTAGTCAATGGCTACTTCAGTTGGACCAAAGTACACAGTCCATTCCATGTAAATACAGCCCACACCACTATGTAGCCACCATTAACTGGTGCAGTGCCTTCTTGACACCTGGATCCATGGTTTTATGGGTCTGCGCCACATTCGAACCCTACCGTCAGCTCCTACCGCTGAAATCCGCGCTCATCTGACTAGGCAACTTTTTTCCAGTCGTCTAGGGTCCAATCGATACGGTGAAGAGCCAAGGAGAGGCAGTGCAGGCTATGTCATGCTGCTCGCAAAGGCACACGCGTCGGTCGTCTGCTGACATAGCCCATTAAAGCCAAATTTCGCTACGCTATCCTAACAGATACGTTCGTCGTACGTCTCACTGACTTCTGCGGTTATTTCACACAGTGGTTAGCATCGACAGCTCCGTGTGGACTCTGTTGCTATCGGTCGTTAAGAGAAGGCAGACTGCCAGCGAACTGTCCGTGGTGAGAGGTAATGCCTGAAATTTTGTATTCTCGGTACACTCTTAACACTTCAGGTTTCGGAATACTGAATTCCCTAACGATTTCCGAACTGGAATGTCCCGTGTGCCTAGCTCCAGCTACAATGACACGTTCAACGTTTGCTAATTCTCGTCGTGCGACCATAATCACATCGGAAACCTTTTCAGCAGAATCAGCTGAGTACAAATGAGACCTCCGCCAATGTAGTACCCTTTTATACCTTTTGTAATCGATACTACTGGTATCTGCACATGTGTGTATCGCTATCCCATGGCTTTTGTCACCTCATTGTATGTTGGACTATCTTGTTGCTAACGTTGACATACGTCGTTATTCTAGCGAGTAATGTACCTATCTTTCTGCGCCTTGTTATTCAGATTGCACTTTCTCTACTGACATTACATGAGGAAACAGAGTACCCCAAACATTGAACATGTATTATAAAGTAGTAGGGCTTCAAAGCACTTCCCAGGGTACTGATCTCGATTTTACGAGTTTTTCCTAGATCACATTGACGAATATGATGACTGATTGTGTGTCCCATCCGTGACAAAACTAGCTCCTGCTCTGTTCTATTGATCATGGTGTTGACGGGCTATTTATTCATTTAATACAAATCAGAGATAGCTAGAAACTATATCGTTGTAAAAAGAGAAAGAGCTAAAATATGGATGAAAGTTCGTGATAGTACGTCTAAGGGTATTGTTAAGGCTGTTGTTCTAGTGAAATTGTTGTAATTCTGGACAAAGAGTGTGTCACAGCTCCATCCAGAAGCGTCGGAAACAAGACTGACAACAGACATCGTTTTGTTTGCTACCATTATATGACTAATGTTGTTATACTTGTTATAAAAACTGAATTTTATTTAGTATTTTAATGTAGTAAAGTCCGGTATAAAGTTTGGAAGCATCGAATTTCTGGTTAAATAGTGATGATATTTTCTTAAACAGGTATTACCTTTGATTCTTCTCTCTGCGGCACGCTTAGACACAATTAACGTAACTGTCCGATTATAACACAAATTTTGTTCCGCAAAGGCCAAATATACGGTTTTGACAACAAACATGCTGTCGAATCTTGGAGTCAAAATGTATCTCTTTTTGGTATGGAAATACGTTATAAAACCTACGAAAATGGGTCATCCGGTGTCCTTCGACAGAAAATGCAAGGCGTTCCAGAATACGTTTGCATAGCCATGTCTGGAAAGAATTGGGCAGCGGCAAGTTAAACGCTTTTAATCATGAACGAAGCAGTTCCGGATCACACTGTGGCTTTGCGTGTAAATGTGACGGATCTGCGCAAATAAATCTGCTCGTCAGCTTTATCTGTAAATTACCAGCAGTCTTGCGGGCAACGGTGATTTCCAGAAACGTAACATTCTGTGTTAAATGAAATATAAAGCAATGAAACTGTGTAATGTTGCAAATGGTTCAAATGGCTCTGAGCACTATGGGACTTAACTTCTGAGGTCATCATTCGCCTAGAACTTAGAACGACTTAAACCTAACTAACCTAAGGACATCACACACATCCATGCCCGAGGCAGGATTCGAACCTGCGACCGTAGCGGTAGCGCGGTTCCAGACTGTAGCGCCTAGAACCACTCGGCCACTCCGACCGGCCTCTAACGTTGCAAAAACCGGCGAAAAAATAAACTACAAATTGGCTCACAGCTGAACACCATCATGCGCTCTATCTGTGAGAAGCTTTAAGAATTACGTGTCGCAGGCGTTTTAAACATCTGAATAACTCTAGAGCCATGGTTTCCAGTTCAAAACACATACGCAAATCAAAAATAGTTCGCACTAAAAGTGCGTCATGTAACATCTCTGAGCACGGGAGCATATGAATAGCTTATGGAATGGGATTGAGATATGCGTTTTTATTTACGAAGTGTTCATTTCAGCATCTGTCACTGTTAAAAACGCTAAAGTGAGCTTTTAAACTTCGTTCGTATTCACATAAATGTCATGTATTATCGATATAGCAGAAATGCAGTTGAGCTGCTGCGATCACATCAAATTAATAAGCCATTCAGCGGGTTTCGAAAGCGTGAATATTTCGGAGTACACTTTTGCTTAAAACTCTGAACGATATGTGATAGCGCGTGATTGACAGATGAAAATGTCGACTTGCGCAAAGGTCTCCTGTAATAGCCAAAAAGGCAAATTCCACTGACAGACAGCTGACGAAAGAAAATGAATATGTCTACTTAACAGTTCAGATTGTTTCCTTGAAAGACGTATCGTCGATTATTTCTTAAATCAATACACATAGAGTACATTTCCACGCGAACCAACCTGGACAGCTTCAGTTTTAATATATGGAAAACGCAGTAATTGGCTGTGCAGGTTAAGTTACGAAATTGTAAATCGGTTTTCATATGGCAAAAAATGAAGGACACTTTAGTCATCAGGAGAACTCAACACACGAAAGGCTTGTAACATATAATTAAAATTCAGAGATGTAAAAGAGCTTGTAACATTTCATGTAAGTGAAACAGATACTTAAATGAAAAGTGAAACGTGTTCACATTAAAACTATACACATTACAGAGTGCAGAAAACTCTGGAGCAGGTGGCAGTTACTGAACTGTGTAATGTTGCAAAAACCGGCAAAAAAAAAAAAAAAATCTACAAAGTGGCTTGCAGCTGAACACCATCATGCACTCCATCTGTGCGAAGCTTTAAGAATTACGAGTCGCGCCGTTTTAAACATCTGAATAACTCTAGAGCCATGGTTTCCAGTTCAAAACACATACGCACATCAAAAATAGTTCGCACTAAAAGTGCGTCATGTAACATCTGTGAGCATGGAAGTATATGAATAGTTACTGAACTGCCACCTGCTTAGTGGTTAAACGCGTAATTCATGAAATGAAATGTATTCGCAGTTGCGAATGCGGACATCCATCAGCTGTATAAGGGAATGACAACAATGAAAATTTGTCGCGGACCGGGATTCGAACCCGAATTTCCCGATTTACACAGGAAATCGCCTTGACCGCGTTTCTTCTCTTTTTTCTCTTCATTTTCTTCATTATTATTCTAGTCATATGGTCTGGGCGAATGTTATATGATACCTCTTCATTCTGATCTTTCAATACTTCACTCAGATTTTTTTTTTACACGCACACACACAAGGCAGCCATCTCTTTGACCGAACAAGCTGAGTAATTTGACCATACATACACGACTCACGGCCAGGCATAAGCTTCCATATATATTTGTTTCTGCGTCACAAACTGTAAATTACTCGTACACATAATTATGTAATTTCCGCTCAGGGGAAGATACTTTAATTGGAAGTCGCTGCCTGGTATCGGAGGATAAATACGATACTGCACTGCCTGTGTTGTTAAGAAGAACCTTTATATAAGGAATATACTAAAAGGTGAGATTAAATATTCTCAGTTTTCTCTTAAGCAAAATGCCGAATGTGACAACAGGGTGGGCATCCAGCAAAAATATAAAAAACAGTAAACCATGGAGGCAGTTACCCGTCAATTACAATGTCTGCCTTGGCTTCAAAGAAATGCAAAAGATATAGAAAACAGCTGTAGATAATAACTCACGAAAGCTGTAGATAATAATCAACTTGACTCCTTGCGGCTTCGTTATGCTAACGTTTACACCACCGCCTCGTAATAATCCGGGTAAATCAGAAAATTCTGGTGGCTCCTATGAGACCAAACTGCTGAGGTCATCGGTCCCTAGACTTACACACTACTTACTCTAACTTAAACTAACTTACGCTAAGGACAACACACAAACACACATGCCCGAGGCAGGATTCGAACCTCCGACGGAGGAAGCCACGCGAACCGTGACAAGGCACCTAAGACCACGCGGCTACACCGCGCGGTGACAATAATAACATGGCTTTTGAACATTTATGGGAACGAAGAAGCAATATCGGCACCATTTCTCTTGCATTGTCTTGTGTCATTATTTCATCGTTTTCATTCATTTGTATATTCAATAAGGGCCAAGAGAAGAATGAAATCGTGCGCAATCACGGTAAGTAATACTCTTGTTACCTAATAAACAGAAAGTGAGCTGCACATGAAAGACATTTTTATTTGTTTGTGTAACGGTTACTTACGTCTCCCAAGTGAGAGCGGGCTAGCAGCAGCCCAACTTCCGCCCTTCTTCCATTGGATTACTTAGTTTTAAGCTTAATATAAAATAATTGAAGGAGTTAAAATAAACAAAATTTACGGCAAGATTTCTTACGATTGAAGCTGATGTGAAAGAGGGCGACTGTAGCTTATTGCTGGGGCTGCGATGTGGAAAGTGTTAGGAAGGATGTTACGTGAAATGGAATGTGGAATGGCTGTATAGAAGGGAACTGTATGTGTGACGTAGGTGCTTCGAGACGAGTAGGATGTTAGCTGGGCAAGGTAAGGGAGGGCTGAATACTTCATTTAAATGGTATGAGTTCATTTGGTTATTACTGTAAGGAATATATCTGTGACTAATTAATGATGTGAGAGTGTGGAAAGACAAATTAAATGGCGTTAATGAAAGAAAATGGCGTGTTTGGAGCCGGAGTGAAGAGTGGACGTGTTGACAGAAGAACGGTAGCAGATCGGGAGAAGGCTTTACTATGTCCAATGTGGAATGAATGTGGGGTAGACTGTGTGCCATTTCAGGATTCGCAGAGTGGGAGAACATGGGAGCAGAGGAAGTCAATGCTTCGATGGCGTACGTACTGATGGACCCGGTGAAGGATTTTATTTCTGCTGGTGAGTTTTCATTCCCATGTTCAGCAGGTTGGTAGTTTCAGTGCATTTTCTTTAGACGGTTAGAAGGCGAAAGTTCAGGTTTGGTTTTGATTGCGTGTTGGTCCAATGGCTCTTATTATTTAAGTTAATTGTAGTGAACAATTGTCGATTTTCTCGTAAAGGCTCTGGAAGCGGATATTAACGTTTTTCATACAGTTCTTGCCTGAATGTTTGCAAAATTAATAAGAAGATATCACAGATTACACTGGGAGATGGCACTGCCGATATGGAGTTCGAGGGCTGAACGGAGGATCTGGAGATCTGCTAAGAAGATTACATCGTCAGCAAATTGTAGTAGATAGACTGGAGAATAAATTTCTTTATTTCACGTTTATGGTCAGAATCTTGTAGGTCGTCAGAGTACTAGTTTGGTCAGCAATAAACACCTTCAGATCTACAGCAAAATACGGGAAAAAACAAATACAGCCAGCAGATTGACTACAGCTTAGAACAATAAAAAATGATATGGTCGTGCGGCATCGCTGGCCGGGAGGCCCCACCCGGGGAAGTTTGGCGACCGAGTGCAAGTCTTATTTCAGTCGACGCCACATTGGGCAACTTGCGTGCCGGTGATGAGGATGAAATAATGATGGGAACAACACAACAAGCAGTCCACCAGCGGAGACAATCTCCAACCCCGCCGGGAATCGAACTCGGGCCCGCTGCATAGTGGGCAAATACATTACCACTCAGCTAAGCAGGCAGACTTAGAACAATAAAATAGACCATGATGAAAACTACTGCTGACATACTGGTGCATTTATGCGCGTTAAATATAATGAAGCATACCTGTTTTACAAACCCGTGTCCTAAAATATACTGGAGCCATAGTGGCATCGTCAAATGCTAAACACAAAATCAGTGCCAGCATCTTGTGAGCAACACTACTGTTCAAAGCAAACTGCTGTACGATATCCACAAAATGTTTGTGTTCCAACTTCACCAGATGTCGCTGCTGAAGGCGTACACATATTCTTCAGTATAACTGCACGATGTAAAATAAAAAGAGGGATATAAGCAGTAAAGACTGTAGTTGGCCTGTAAGATGTAAAAGTCATTACAGTAACAAAATGCAATGAAGTAAAACAGGACAAAAGTTAGACTATTAAAAGGGGAGAAGTTGAGAGATAGTAACGGAGATACGCCCAAGTGGCAATATTGTAGATAATGACATAAATAATAAACAGTATTCCGAGTACACAGAATAACATAAAAGTTACAAAACAAAAAGACAAAGAAGCCCAATGACTGAAAACAGACTCCCGCACATAATAGGCGCCCTCTTGTTTGTGATAATGCCAGAACGCCGCATTGGCGAGACGGCCCCCGCTGCACGCCGTTCCAAGAATGGAATGATAAAACCCCGTACCAGTGCTTGAGCAACATGTCTAGTTAATGAAATATGTTGAATACAGAGAGAATGGACAAGAAAACACTAGAGTTAACATACAACGTAAGGAAACGAAATAAATATACCGGGTGATTAAAAAGTCGGTATAAATTTGAAAACTGAATAAATCACGGAATAATGTAGATAGAGAGGTACAAATTGACACACATGCTTGGAATGACATGGGGTTTTATTAGAACCAAAAAAATACAAAGGTTCAAAAAATGTCCGGCAGATGGCGCTTCTTCTGATAAGAATAGCAATAATTAGCATAACAAAGTAAGACAAAGCAAAGATGATGTTCTTTACATGAAATGCTATAAATGTCCACCACCATTCCTCAGAAATAGCTGTAGTCGAGGAGTAATGTTGTGAAAAGCACTGCAAAGCATGTCCGGAGTTATGGTGAGGCATTGGCGTTGGATGTTGTCTTTCAGCGTCCCTAGAGATGTCGGTCGATCACGATACACTTGCGACTTCAGGTAACCCCAAAGCCAATAATCACACGGACTGAGGTGTGGGGACGTGGGAGGCCAAGCATGACGAAAGTGGCGGCTGAGCACACGATCATCACCAACCGACGCGTGCAAGAGACCTTTCACGCGAATAGCAATATGGGGTGGAGCGCCATCCTGCATAAACATCGTACGTTCCAGCAGGTGTTTATCAGCCAAGCTGGGGATGATGCGATTCTGTAACATATCGGCGTACCTCTCACCCGTAACGGTAGCAGTTACAAAACCTGAATCACGCATTTCCCCGAAGAAAAAAAGGCCCGATAACGGTAGATGTGGTAAATCCAACCCATACCGTGACTTTCTTGTCGTGCAATGGAGTTTCCACGACAGTTCTAGGATTTTCGGTAGCCCGAATTCTGCAGTTGTGGGCGTTGACAGACCCTCGGAGCGCGAAATGAGCTTCGTCGGTCCACAACACGTTACTCAACCAATCGTCATCTTCCGCCATCTTTTGAAACGCCCACATGGCAAATGCCCTCCGCTTCACTAAATCGCCAGATAACAGTTCATGATGCCGATGGATTTAGTACGGATAGCATCGGAGGGTACGCCTTAGTGCCAGCCAAACAGTAGTGTATGGAATGCCGGTGCTACGTGCGACTGCACGGGCGCTGACTTCCCCGTGCATAGATGAACCCGCTACAGTCTCCATTTCTTACTGAACTGTCTCAGCAGCATTACGCCTTGTGCTCGGTCGGCCACGACGGGGTCTATCGTCTAAACAACCCGTGGCTTCGAACTTCGAAATCATTCTCGCCACAGCTGCATTTGTCAACGGACCTATACCCGTTCGAATCCCCTTCCCATGGCGATAAGATCGTAACGCTGAACTAGCACATCCCCCATTCTGGTAATACAGCTTCACTAAAAGCGCCTTTTTAGGTAACGTCAACATGCTGCGACTGCTGGCGCATCTGATTCTCTCTCTCATTACAGCTCCTTGTATACACGATTGTCGTGCGCAGTCACTGACGTTATGCTGTCCAGCGCCATCTGTCGGACAATTTGTGAACGTTGTTTTTTTTTGTTCTAATAAAACTCCATGTCATTCCAATCATGTGTGTCAATTTGTACCTCTCTATCTACATTATTCCGTGATTTATTCAGTTTTCAAATTATACTGACTTTTTGATCACCCGGTATAAAGCTCTCTATACCAGGTGACGCTATAAGCAAGATAAATGAGGTCTGTCTAAAAAGGATCCGTCCTTTGATTTTCCCGAGCAAAATAGAGACGATAGCGCGGCGCCACTGTACACAGTAAAGGAAGAGACCTTTACGCGCATGCGTGAATATTGTCCCCACCGTCCAGCGCGTCAGTCGCTGCCTGTCGGTCGCTGAGTGAGCTGCTACAGAACATGTTCGTCTGATTACCGATTCTCTCAAGATGACTGAACGTGTTGAGCAAAGATACTGCTATAAATTTTATCAGAAGCTTGCTGATTCTCGATGCGAAACAATTCGTAAGATTCAGCAGGTGCATGGAGAAGATGCGATGGGTATAACACAAATTAAGGAGTGGTTCAACCGATTCATAAATGGACGCACATCAGCGGGGAGTGACCAGCGTTCTGTCAGGCCCCAAACTGCTCTAAGTGCAACTGTTGTTGAGAAGGTGCAAAATTTGGTGATGGCAGATTGACATTTGACCGTGCGGGAGATTGGCCAAGAGTATGGAGTGAGTAAAGGTTCTGCGCATGCAATTTTGCGTGATGATTTGAACATGCACCGAGTGGCTGCGAAATTAGTGCCAAAGTTGTTGTCGCCGGAACAAAAAGACCTCCGTTTTCAGGTTGCACAGGACCTTCTGGGCACCAACACTGATCCTGGGTTTCTGACCACCGTGAAAACTGGAGATGAGTCATGGGTAAACGGGTACGACCCAGGAACCAAAAACCGTCGTCGGAATGGAAGCATCACGAGTCTCCAAGGCTGAAGAAAGTGCCGCAGGTGCAAAGCAAAATCAAGGCGATACTGTCTTCTTTGTGATATCCGTGGAATTGTGCATCACGAATACGCACCGGAAGGTCAATCAGTGCCAAAGGAGCACTATCAACATGTTCTCCGGCGACTCTGTGACGCAGTTCGGCGCAAAAGACCAGACATGTGAACGGCGAAAAACTGGCAACTGCATCACGACAACGCCCCCGCACATTCATCCCACTTGATCCAAAATTTCTTGGCGAAACATGGAATTACAGCCGTTTGCCAACCTACGTACTCTCCAGACATGGCTCTTTACGACTTCTGGTTGTCCCCAAAATTGAAGACGCCACTGAAAGGATTCCGTTTTGAGAGGAGAGAAGAGATACAGCGTAACACGACGACGGAGCTGAACACCATTCCAAAAGAAGACTTGCAGAGGTGTATCCGGCAGTGGAAGGATCGGTGGGCTAAGTGTGTGCTAGCACAAGGGGCGTACTTTCAAGGGGATTAGGGTCCCAACCTCGTCAGGTATTTGAAATATTTGTTCTGGCCAAAGGTCGGATACTTTTTAGACAGGCCTTGTATAAAACAGTGGCGTTCAGTGATTAAAGTAGAGCATTGTCCAACAAAGTGAAGTAGGCTTTTGGGGACAAAATCGCTTTGCCAGTTAAGCTCTTTTGTTGTCTCTTGTTTTATTTGCTTCATGAATTTCAAGCTCTTCTTATAAGTTAACCGGTAGTCTGAAGACCTACACGTTTGTGATCATAGACGGGAAATTAAAGAAATTTGTTCCACATTTTCGGGTCTGAAGACCTACAAGTTTGTGCTCATAGACGGGAAATTAAAGAAATTTGTTCTACATTTTAGACTTGTCGCAGCTTTTGAGATAGACTGGAGGTAGTGGGTTTGAGACGTCTTCTGTGTGCATGAGATGAAAGAGCGATGACACGATAGATCACTGGGTCGTGACTACGGCTGAATGGGAAGTTTAGGAGTGGACGTTCTTGATTTTTGCGTGGGATTCAAATTCAGGAAGGAAGCTGTTTACAGTCTTATGACATCATCACAATGTTATTTTATTTATTTTTTTATTTACATTTCAAGTTCCGTAGGACCAAATTGAGGATCAAGTTGGTTGGTTGGTTGGTTTTTGGGGGAAGAGACCAAACAGCGAGGTCATCGGTCTCATCGGATTAGGGAAGGAAGTCGGCCGTGCCCTTTCAGAGGAACCATCCCGGCATTTGCCTGGAGCGATTTAGGGAAATCACGGAAAACCTAAATCAGGATGGCCGGACGCGGGATTGAACCGTCGTCCTCCCGAATGCCAGTCCAGTGTGCTAACCACTGCGCCACCTCGCTCGGTCGAGGATCAAGTATCCAAGGTCATGGAACGTGTCAGTACATGAAATTACAACATAAAAATAATAAAACATAAAAATAGATGTTCATGAACCTGAAAAATGTCAGTTCATACGTTTAAGTAAACACTATCAGGAATACAATGCGAATCAGCTTAATTTTTCTAGGAACTCCTCGACAGAATAGAAGGAGTGACCCATGAGGAAACTCTTCAGTTTCGATTTGAAAGCGCGTGGATTACTGCTAAGATTTTTGAATTCGAGTGGCAGCTATTGAAAACGGATGCAGCAGTATACTGCACACCATTTTGCACAAGAGTTAACGAAGTCCGATCCAAATGCAGGTTTGATCTCTGCCGAGTATTAACCGAGTGAAAGCTGCTTATTCTTGGGAATAAACTAATATTGGTAACAAGAAACGACAATAAAGAATATACATATTGAGAGGCTAATGTCAAAATACCCAGACTCCTGTAAAACGCTTACAGCAGTAGGAGAGGTGGACATCATCGGGATATATCACACAGTATCTTGTAGAAGTAATTGAAACAATATTTTTTTTTTTTTTTTTGCAATCGTATCACCAGTCCAAAACAATTAAATGGAGAACTGAAGGCTGGTCAAGCGTAATCACTGATGGGACTTGTATCTAACATTAGGTGACGAAAGCATCCTATGTCCCTAGTGCAACGGCGTACTGTGGTTAAAGCTACAGAAGAAGTGTGGACTTGTTACTAAACTTCCCTGCCGGCCGAAGTGGCCATGCGGTTAAAGGCGCTGCAGTCTGGAACCGCAAGACCGCTACGGTCGCAGGTTCGAATCCTGCCTCGGGCATGGATGTTTGTGATGTCCTTAGGTTAGTTAGGTTTAACTAGTTCTAAGTTCTAGGGGACTAATGACCTCAGCAGTTGAGTCCCATAGTGCTCAGAGCCATTTGAACCATTTTTTTGAACTAAACTTCCCTGTATATCTCAAGCCGGCCAACGTTCAGTCACCGAGCGAGGTGGCGCAGTGGTTAGCACACTGGACTCGCATTCGGGAGGACGATGGTTCAATCCCGTCTCCGGCCATCCTGATTTAGGTTTTCCGTGATTTCCCTAAATCGCTTCAGGCAAATGCCGGGATGGTTCCTTTGAAAGGGCACGGCCGATTTCCTTCCCCATCCTTCCCTCACCCGAGCTTGCGCTCCGTCTCTAATGACCTCGTTGTCGACGGGACGTTAAACACTAGCCACCACCACCACCACCACCACCAACGTTCAGTCCCAGTAAATGTTCTCATTTCTTGTTTTCCCTAAGTGTTCGCGGTAGTGGACTGTTACCGATTACGTGATCTGTTACGGCGTACAGCCAAGTGCCGGCACGCCAGTCGGAGACGAGAGAGCAGAGAGGGCTGTGAAGAAACCGCAGGCTAATTGCACGCTGGCCAACCCATCTCTAGGACGACAACGCAACAGCAGCGGCCTCTATGTGGAGAGAACATAAGCGCCGCTCCCGAATGGCCGTGGCCCACTTCCACAGCAGCATCAATGTTGGGCACTTCAAGACCATCGACTTAGGAATTATATAAACTGAAGAGATTTCTTACTTGCTTGTTGACCTTTGCTTGAGACACTTCTGTGTTATTGTCATAGTTAAGTATTGTCATTGTTCATTACCTAATAAAACTCATTGATACGATTTGATTGAATAGTTTGTCTAGCGATCCGACAAAGCAGGTTTCCTGGACTCCCATCTTTGACGACTCGGCAGGATTCAGCGTGATCTGTGGGCCCACATATAACGGCTGTTATAGTCTTTTTAAGGCCCTCGTTCAGGTAAGCTTATTTCGTCATACAGCAGAAGATGTCTGACTTTTCAAGTGTATCCGATTGCAGACTTACGACGCGCTTGAAGCGGCGGAATTTTCCCGAATTGATTTGTATCCGTAGGTGGTGTTATCTATTTACATTTCCGTTGAGGATTTTCTTTACCTTTGCTTCAGCCTTCTCAGCAGTGCAAACAACCCCAGTTCTTGTATTTCTTAGGCAGCACCGGCCGGGCTAATGTTTGCAGAGCGCCACACCGCCTTTAGCTGGCAACCGAGGACTCCGAAACGGGGTAGCTCAGCCGGCGGAAGCGACCGCTCCATTGTACCGCCCCCCACCCCTTTCTCTATATGCCCCTCCTTCTCGGAATAGTAAACATCCTGAGTCTGAGGCCACTTCCTCCACCGGCGGTTCGCCAGGGGTATCGGGTACGCTGCATTGCAGGATGTACGTAGGGCTACCTTCCTGCGTAACTGATTTCACATTTACGAACACCCTCTTCACGCAGTTAATCTTTCTTTTTAATCTAACGCCAACGATCTAGTACTCCAAGCAGCTGTTATCGGTCTGGTATCAAATTCAGTAGAAGCGTCGGCTCAGATCGCTGGTCTGCAGGTGAGTTCCTTGTTTTCTGTGGTGCACCTCAATAATTTGTTTTCCTCGTGTGATAGTGAGACGATCTACTCTTCAATCCCTTCAGTTGTGATTACGCGTACACTCACTTCAAGATTATCAGCATGGATACTCTACCGCAATTCTTCCTTCCAGTGTTAATATTAATCGTGGTGGAGAAAGGAAATTTTCTTTTTTTAAGATAGTGTTTTGTAAAGGGTAACTGAAACTAACAAACCGTGGGACAAAGTAATAATTTTAGCAAATGACAAGATTGCAATTTACTCTATTTAGAAACTGCACTGATGTGCTGCCATCGTGTTGTTGTTTTGGTCCCCTTTGTGAACACTGGGTGCTCTATCCTGTGCAAGCCTTTTCATCTCCTAATAAGCTCACCAGCCTTCATCCATTTCAATTTGCTTACTGCATTCACCTCGCTTCCACTAACTGCCAAATTAACGGTTATCTGATGCCACTGTATGTGTTCTATCAACATATCATTTAGTCTGATTGCACCACAAATTTCTTGTCTCCCATATTCTATTCATTATCTCTTCGATATTTACGCGACCTATGCATCTAATCTTCAGCATAACATATCGAAAGCTTATATTCTCTTATATGTCCTGCTTATCGTACACGTTTCACTTGCCTATCAGTCTACGCCCTGCACAACTGTCTTCAAAAAAGAATTCCTCTCACATTTATATTCAATGTTAACAAATTTGTGTCTTTCATAAACACTTTCCGCCCTGTAGGAAGTCTACAGTCCTCTCTAGTTCGGCCATCATCAGTTATATTACTGACCAAACGACAAAACCCATTTACTACCTTTATAACTTATTTCCTAATCTTCCAACAGTGTGGAATCGTTAAATCCACACCACCTGGCCCACAACTCCTTCCTATTCTTCGCCACATCTGTCCACCAAATCCTGATATCATGAGTTTCAAAACGGCCCTACAAAATTGTTTTAACATCTAGGCCTTCCAATCAACCGGCCTCCATAGCAGAATGTAGACATGGTTCGATAGCTGGTCCTGAGGCAGAGATTAACACCTTCCAGGGTTTATTTCCGACTGCTGGACAACACCTACCGTCACGGAGGGTGAAGAGCCTTCAAGTCAGCGTAGTGTTCGCCTGCCACAATCCATCTCGAAAGAGTACGCGAAGCTCGACTTATCTTTTCCAGGCTGGAAAAAGTCACCTTCTTCTAGTTGCTGGAAACGGGTTTTGGCCTTCACAGTGACCAAAACTATGAACCTAAGAACTAGACATTTCCAATTTGGATGAGAACTGTTTTTAAATAGTAAAACCTTTTCGAAACTTAGATATCTACATTATATTTTTAAGATTATGAAAATACATCTTATTATTTATATTTTTGCAACTGCAGCGATCTCTTTCCGTTATTTTTACTCGCTAAAATATCCTTCAGTTCTCAGATCCAGTTGTATGGAATGTCGTGAAATTTGTCATCTAGCTTGGCAAGTCCGTAAAACCTTTCGATCCAGTACCGTTGTATAACTACCAGCATGTGAACCAACCGCTGCATTTTCATTTATTTCAGAGGTAAAAAGTTTCGGCATCCCATTATGGCATGATCAGGCTCTCTATGGTAACATAGTGACTGACCTTATATTTCCAAGCAAAATATCAGGCAAAAGCGATCCAGTATCAGCACAATCGTATGCAACATGGCTCTACACTCGTAAACAATCTGAGCGCAGTTATACTGTTGTGGTTGACGTGAGTCTCCAATTGGGTGCTATACAAGTACTCATGTATTTGTGTTTAGCCAGCATTGGACAGATGCTTAGGTAACTGTTTGGTTCAAATGTCTCTGAGCACTATGGGACTTAACATCTGTGGTCATCAGTCCCCTAGAACTTAGAACTATTTAAACCCAACTAACCTAAGGACATCACACACATCCTTACCCGAGGCAGGATTCGAACTTGCGACCGTAGCGGTCACGCGGTTCCAGACTGAAGCGCCTAGAACCGCACGGCCACACCGGCCGGCAGGTAACTGTTGGTTAATACCTCAAGTCTGAAGAGAATTAACGCCAATTACATATATAAGATAATTGCAGCTGTCTGTGGCATTAACAGTTAATCATAGATAACGCAGTTTGGTGAGTCAGCAACACGAACGAGAAATGAATACATTCAGTTGTTTTACTTTGACAAATTTTTCTGTTTTGTATCACAGACAGTCAGTTTTTATAAAATTACGTTAGAAAGCAATCAATATCTTGAAACCTCCTGTGAAATGAAAATTATGCGCTGGTCTATATGCGAAATCCTCAGTCTTGCATTTGGCAGGCGATACTCTCGAGGCAGGTACACACTAGACCAACGTTGGGCGAAATCTGCTAAGTGTGGGAGCAGCCAAAATTTCTGCTCGCGGTCCCTGTCCTGCCGCGGCACGAGTGCCGTAGCGCTCAGCTGCGCTGCACACTTTAGGAACCGCATCGCCACGCTGTCTGAGCGTGGTCAGGGGGAAGAGGGGAAAACTGAGAACGCGCAGCATTTAAATGGCAATGAAGTCGCACTGCGCACGACTTGGTTTTATAATTCACATTTCTCAACAATATAGATAGCAAACAAAACAAATTTCCGCTATTATTTAATCATGTATGAATATCAAGAGCTCAGATGGAAACCCAGTTCTAAGCAAAGAAGGGAAAGCAGAAAGGTGGAAGGAGTATATAGAGGGTCTATACAAGGGCGATGTACTTGAGGACAATATTATGGACATGGAAGAGGATGTAGATGAAGATGAAATGGGAGATACGATACTGCGTGAAGAGTTTGACAGAGCACTGAAAGACCTGAATCGAAACAAGGCCCCCGGAGTAGACAACATTCCATTGGAACTACTGGCGGCCTTGGGAGAGCCAGTCCTGACAAAACTCTACCATCTGGTGAGCAAGATGTATGAAACAGGCGAAATACCCTCAGACTTCAAGAAGAATATAATAATTCCAATACCAAAGAAAGCAGGTGTTGACAAATGTGAAAATTACAGAACTATCAGTTTAATAAGCCACGGCTGCAAAATACTAACGCGAATTCTTTACAGACGAATGGAAAAACTACTAGAAGCCGACCTCGGGGAAGATCAGTTTGGATTCCGTAGAAATACTGGAACACGTTAGGCAATACTGACCTTACGACTTATCTTAGAAGAAAGATTAAGGAAAGGCAAACCAACGTTTCTAGCATTTGAAGACTTAGAGAAAGCTTTTGACAATGTTAACTGGAATACTCTCTTTCAAATTCTAAAGGTGGAATGGGTAAAATACAGGGAGCGAAAGGCTATCTACAATTTGTACAGAAACCAGATGGCAGTTATAAGAGTCGAGGGACATGAAAGAGAAGCAGTGGTTGGGAAGGGAGTAAGACAGGGTTGTAGCCTCTCCCCGATGTTATTCAATCTGTACATTGAGCAAGCAGTAAAGGAAACAAAAGAAAAATTCGGAGTAGGTATTAAAATCCATGGAGAAGAAATAAAAACTTTGAGGTTTGCCGATGACATTGTAATTCTGTCAGAGACAGCAAAGGACTTGGAAGAGCAGTTGAACGGAATGGATGGTGTCTTGAAGGGAGGATATAAGATGAACATCAACAAAAGCAAAACGAGGATAATGGAATGTAGTCGAATTAAGTCGGGTGATGTTGAGGGTATTAGATTAGGAAATGAGACACTTAAAGTAGTAAAATAACTGATGATGGTCGAAGTAGAGAGGATATAAAATGTAGACTGGCAATGGTAAGGAAAGCGTTTCTGAAGAAGAGAAATTTGTTAACATCGAGTATAGATTTAAGTGTCAGGAAGTCATTTCTGAAAGAATTTGTATGGAGTGTAGCCATGTATGGAAGTGAAACATGGACGGTAAATAGTTTGGACAAGAAGAGAATAGAAGCTTTCGAAATGTGGTGCTACAGAAGAATGCTGAAGATTAGATGGGTAGATCACATAACTAATGAGGAGGTACTGAATAGGATTGGGGAGGAGAGGAGTTTGTGGCACAACTTGACCAGAAGAAGGGATCGGTTGGTAGGACATGTTCTGAGGCATCAAGGAATCACCAATTTAGTATTGGAGGGCAGCGTGGAGGGTAAAAATCGTAGGGGGAGACCAAGAGATGAATACACTAAGCAGATTCAGAAGGATGTAGGTTGCAGTAGGTACTGGGAGATGAAGAAGCTTGCACAGGATAGAGTAGCATGGAGAGCTGCATCAGACCAGTCTCAGGACTGAAGACCACAAAAACAACAACATTTAATCATATTTGGTGCGCTGATGACACAATAATATTTTTATCCGGTACAAACTATCAGCATACGGACAGATGCAGATACTTTCACAGTGTTTCGCACTCAAGTTCTCCCGTAAAAGTGACTTATTTAGCTGCGTAATCAAAAACCGGTCCTTCAAACAAATAAGTCTGTCGAAATATTGTAGCACTTTTGCAGCCTCATTACAAACTCTACCTAAAAGATGCAGTGTAGGTGTCTTCGACGGTTTTAGTGTGAAAAAGTTTGTCATTAAAACTGGAATTACCTTGCAGGTCAATTAGTTACATCTGCATACGCACAGATGTGCTTTCAACGGAAACGGTAAATAGTCTCGGAAACAGTTATAAAACAGCTGTAAGACTGACTGTGAAAAAATCCTTTATGAAATTGTCCTTGTAATTCTTTCAAGGCGACAATGAATTCTTCAAATCTTGCGTCTTCTTTGACGCCAGTGAGCTCAGGGAACTGGACTGTCTTTGTCAGACTGTGTCCCCTCCCACAGAACGATTTTCTATTTGAATGCATCCACGTTACATAAGAAAGAAATTACCTTGCAGTGTCATACTGTGGAAAGTTTGGAATTAAGTCCACGTAAAATGCAAAGTTAGCAGTCCTTTCCGCATATTGTAATTTTCATCCCTGCATTCCTTTTTCTTTCATAAATTCAACAATATCGAGTTTTAAATCGAAGACCCGTTCCAGTCATGCCGCTTGACTTAAGCAACGCAGTTTGCAGTAAAATGTGAAGTCTCCTTCCTCTTCGCTCAGTTCCATTGAAAACTGTTGCAACAGACGATGAAATAACGTGTGCGACATCAGGTATGTTACTATTTGTACCACTAATGTCTTAACTTGCTCCATGCCTGCAAACTTAGCAGTAAGTTTTTCTTTCAGTACAGAACAATGAACCCCATCTGTCGATAGCTATAATTTTTTGCTCTTTTATCATCAACTAGATCTTTAAATTCTCTCAACATCGTTTTGTAATGTAGCTTCGAATCAATTAAGCAGTACCTGTCGCTTATGCGAACTGAGAATCCTCATTCTTCTCTTTTGTCATTCCCATCCATTTTAAAGGGTTGTGACGATAGATCGCTAAACTGTCTCTTTTTGTGGGGAAAGCCACTGAACCCGTGAACGTCCCTTATACCACGAGCAAATAGCGAAAGGTAAACAGCTCTGACATCACGATTGTGGCGACCGAAAAATGCGGCACCGCAGTGCTAAATGAAATGTTGCGCTGTTCTAGGTACTACCGAGAAGGACCGTGAAACGCCCGCTAAACCCACTGGGCAGAACGATGATGATGATGATGTTGTTTGGTATGCGGGACGCTCAACTGCGCGGTTATCAGCGCTCGTACAAATTCGCAACCTTTGCTCACTCCAATCTCGACACTTTCATGAATGATGATGAAATGATGAGGACAACACAAACACCCAGTCATCTCGAGTCAGGTGAAAATCTGGGCAGAACGGGTGGTTAGGATTGTGTAAAAGACCAAATAAAGTGGAGGTCATTTTCACTTCAAAATTTTAATTTATTGCATTTTAATAAAATGTTTAAACCAAAACGGCACATAGCCGAACCTTTACAACTACGAGTTTCAAAATCAAATTCTTTCACGGCTGACGGTCTCCAAACAAGAAATCTTAAAAATCGACAAGATAAATTTCAAGTGACTGAAGACATGCAGTTAAATTTGCAAATTATATATATATATATATATATATATATATATATATATATATATAATATGGTAATATATTTTAAAATTTAATTGTGGCCTTCAGCCATTGGTATTGCATCTTGTATATGTTTGTTCTATCCCCTTTTGCCTTGAGGGGATAGAACAAATATATACAAGATGCAATACCAATGGCTGAAGGCCACAATTAAATTTTAAAATATATTACCATAATCTTTTAAGGCAGAAGGCCGCGATGTTTTCGCATAAGGGGAAATTTCGAGAATAAGGCTTTAAGCAGCTGAAGGCCCACAGTTGATTTTCCAAAAATTCACAATACCTTAAACCTTTAAGTTCTAAGTGGCTGACAGCGCACTAAATGAAAAGATAGCACAACAAAAGTGACTTTCAGCAAAATATCCACGTGACAGAATTCAGACTTACTTATATGGGCTGAAGGCTCTTGATTTACGTAATACAGAACAAAACAATTTTCTTTTAAAGAATTGGCTATAATAGATCGCCAACAGACCATTAAACACCCATGAAAAAGACACTATAGACTACGGCACTCAGACGCCTCCAGGAGGGGGGGGGGAGGAGGAGGTGGTGGGCCTGCCCCCCAAACAATTACATTCACTTAGATGAGCCAAGCGGTGGGCCCAACTACTTGATCCGTCGGTAACCCAATCAAGAGACAGTCACGGACCGACCGACCAAACGACTTGCTAGCCACCAATCGGTACATGAATTCAAGGACCAAACTGTTACAGACCTGATTATCCACATTGAAATATCTATTAAGCTGTCAAAACTACACGTCGTGTTGGACAGCGACAACAGGTGAGGAAGGGACACTGGCTGAAATTACGAAAGTGGCCAGGGCAGGTACCCGGAACACTAAGGGCCACACGGCAGAAAATTCCGCTGGTACACTTGAATTTGAAATAAGATAATGTAGTTAACTCTACCAAAAAAGAACACTGCCTGAATTTACGTCAGTGGCCAGGGCAGATTACCAGAACACTAATGACCACAAGGCAAAAAAATTCCGATGGTGCACTTGAACTGTAGTGAACCAATATAGTTAATTCCACCGCACGGCGGCTCGATTTCACCACTACAGTCACTCGTTGTTGCCCACAGGAAAAGCTCCCTAACAGCGAACCACCGAAACGAACGACACAACATGAACGGACGTTGCTTGGGTACTTAAGAAACCACTCAACCACAAAGCTCGTAGCGATCGGTCAGCTCCACACACGCTCCGACACTGTACAGGGATCGTCAGCAGATCCAGCCGACAGCACCGCACGGAGATATCTCCCCTGCTCCACATCTACCGCCCGGCTGACCGCACTCACCCTAGCCCGAAACTATATGCACAAGACCAAAGATGGTACACGGTGCAGATATCGATACACACTGCTGCTGCCAATGGTAGAGGGAGGAAGAACCATGGCATAAACGCAGCAACGGCGGGAAACTAAACGCAGGAAGACAGCCAAGTTCAAGGAAATGCATGGTTCGGAGTGAGCACGGCTCACAAGGGGAAGGCCTCAGAGACGGCCAACCGATTCGGCTCAGATTTCGCAGGTCGCTTGTGTACAACGTAAAACGAAGGAATCTAAGATATTTTGGGACAACAGCCCCACGTTTTTGAGAAAGTCACCCCTAAAGGTTATGACGAGCGATCGACTCAAAACTGGCGGGATCGATAGATAATTGTAAATAGAACATTTTTCATCACCAGGTATGGGGTCCGAAAACGCATACTTTTCCAGAAATCGAGGTAAGAACTTTTACAACTGCCGCGTCTGTACCCACATGGTTAATGCCTGTCGCTGACAGCGCCGATAGCGCAACGGCCAAGGTAATTGGCTGGTAATCGGAAAACCCTGGTTTGAATCTCGAAGGAACCTAGCGGATGTTATTTTTTTCGTTTGTATCTTCCATATTTCAATTGATAGGGATAGGAGGCTTAATAAGGTAAGTAAATCAATAAGGAATGATAATAATAAGGTAGGCAAACTATTTTCCCAAACGCCGTGAGTTAGTAAAATATGAAACTTTTAAGCCTTGTCACATGAAAACAACTCCGAGTAAAAGTCCTGCGACTTCCTCACGAGGGATCACAGATAGCCAACTTTGCGACGCTTGTTTACAGCCAGGCACGGTCTCTTCGTCTCATCATAGAGAAGGAACAGTGTAGCTGTCGAAAGATTGCATTCATTAGATGCTCTTGGTGCCGTGAGTATATTTGTTTCGAATGTTTATGTGACAAGTACCATCCATCTAGTTGTTCGAAGAAAAGTGAGGACACGTAACAGTGACTGGAAGAGTTATTGTAAAGTGACTTGGAGTAACATTTTAGTTATTTACTATCCCAAGAGGCTTGAGAAATTTGCCTACCTAATTATCATTTCTTGTTGTTTTACTTACCTTATTAACCCTCCTATCCCTCTCAATTGAAATATGGGAAAATAGAAACCAAAAGAATAACATCCGCTAAGCGTCTTCGAGATTAGCAGCCTTGGCCGTTGCGCTATCGGTGCTGTCGGCGAAAAGCGTTGAACATATGGGCACAGAAGCGGCAGTTGTAAAAGTTTCTTACCTCTATTTGTGGAAAAGTATGCGTTTTCGGACCCCATACCTGGTGATGAAAAATGCTCTGTTTACAATTATCTATCGATCCCGCCAACTTCGAGTCGATCGCTCGTCATAACCTTTAGGGGTTATTTTCTCTAAAACGCGGGGGTGTTGACCCAAAATATCTTAGATTCATTCGTTTTAGGTTGTACACAACGACCTGCTAAATCTGAGCCGAATCGGTTGGCCGTCTCTGAGAACTTCCCCGTGTCAGACCGAGCAGAGCCGAGTGATAGGCGGGACCTTGGTCATCCCGCAGCCTGCACACGCTGCACGCGTAGAGTTTGGCGCTTTGAGGATGGCCCTGGCTTGGTGTGTACGAACGGAAAATCAGAGCCAATGAAGAGATTGCTCCCGATTGCCGTTCGGATTTCGGCAATAATATATGAAAGCGTTGACGGTGGATGGAGCTTGGGACCTACCGCCTAGCGTGGAAGACGAGTATTAAAGCTCGTTGGTTCCGTAACAATATGATTGTTGAATGGGCATTTTTTTTGTGTCTAAAAATATAGGAGTATTGAGGGGAGTAAGGAGAGTGCATTAAAGCTGATAGTTCTATTATGAACAGGAAAGTTCGTTGGATCCTACGAAATGCGATTGTAAAAACAAATTGACAAATTGGGAAGATTAGGCACATGGAGGTAAATAACTGAGATGTTAGAAAATAATGTGTATGATGTGAAAAAGAAATTGGAGTCTCTAAGGATATCTTTTCAGAGCAGGTACAGCTCTCCTAGAAGAGGTGTCGCCTTGAAAATTTTAGGGCCTACACAATTCAATAACAAATCGAAATGTGTAGCTCTAATTTGCGAAAGATCATGGAATAGTCTAAATTCGAGTTCAACTTTAACATCACACATTAATTTAGTCCTACAACACTGCTCTTCATTTTTAAAAGAAAAGCCGCATACAAGCATCGTTTCTTCTTCGAATTATTTTCTGGTGATAAGCTTCTAGTAGTAAAATAAATGTTGTACATGTGACGGATGCTGAATCATCTTCTTCCCTTACGATATCGGTCAGTGAAAGAGTATTAAAACACTGCTTGATAAAAATAACGAAATGGGAGCAACCTCGACAAGTTATCTGAGCCATCTGAGATTTTACACTGCCAAATCCCGTGATTGCAAATCCTTGATTTGGAGAGAATGAGAGGCACAAAACCACTGTGATCGCGGACCAATGTTCGGCGAAATTCAATGGCTGTCGTTTGCCTTCACTGAGCTAGTGTGTACTCGCCTTTACCCACCGAATTCTGCAGGCACGACTCATGATTCGTCTCCACAGCTTTACTTCCGCCGTTACCTCCTTCCAGGCTTCAGAAAGCTCTCCTTCATGCCAAATAATCACAACTGGAAGAAAGGGTACTGCGGAGAAATGACTGAGCCGTAACTTAGAAGATTGTTTCCGCAAGGAATGTTTCCACTCTGCAGCGGAATGAGCGCTGATTTGATACTTCTTGGCAGTTTACAACTGTGTGGCAGACCGGTAGTCGTTCCTGGGAACTTGTCTTTTGTGGGCAATGCTGCAATCGAATGTTCCTGTTCTTTTCTTATCTGAGTCTCGAACCACCTCTTTTAGTCCGCCTAACTCTCACCAGAGGAATGGAAAAACTAGTGGAAGCCGGCCTCGGGGAAGATCAGTTTGGATTCCGTAGAAATACTGGAACACGTGAGGCAATACTGACCTTACGACTTATCTTAGAAGAAAGATTAAGGAAAGGCAAACCTACGTTTCTAGCATTTGTAGACTTAGAGAAAGCTTTTGACAATGTTGACTGGAATACTCTCTTTCAAATTCTAAAGGTGGCAGGGGTAAAATACAGGGAGCGAAAGGCTATTTACAATTTCTACAGAAACCAGATGGCAGTTATAAGAGTCGAGGGACATGAAAGGGAAGCAGCGGTTGGGAAGGGAGTAAGACAGGGTTGTAGCCTCTCCCCGATATTATTCAATCTGTATATTGAGCAAGCAGTAAAGGAAACAAATGAAAAATTCGGAGTAGGTATTAAAATCCGTGGAGAAGAAATAAAAACTTTGAGGTTCGCCGATGACATTGTAATTCTGTCAGAGACAGCAAAGGACTTGGAAGAGCAGTTGAACGGAATGGATGGTGTCTTGAAGGGAGGATATAAGATGAACATCAGCAAAAGCAAAACGAGGATAATGGAATGTAGTCGAATTATGTCGGGTGATGTTGAGGGTATTAGATTAGTAAGTGAGACACTTAAAGTAGTAAAGGAGTTTTGCTATTTGGGGAGCAAAATAACTGATGATGGTCGAAGTAGAGAGGATATAAAATGTAGACTGGCAATGGCAAGGAAAGCGTTTCTGAAGAAGAGAAATTTGTTAATATCGAGTATAGATTTAAGTGTCAGGAAGTCATTTCTGAAAGTATTTATATGGAGTGTAGCCATGTATGGAAGTGAAAAATGGACGGTAAATAGTTTGGACAAGAAGAGAATAGAAGCTTTCGAAATGTGGTGCTGCAGAAGAATGCTGAAGATTAGATGGGTAGATCACATAACTAATGAGGAAGTATTGAATAGGATTGGGGAGAAGAGAATTTGTGGCAAAACGTGACCAGAAGAAGGGATCGGTTGGTAGGACATGTTCTGAGGCATCAAGGGATCACCAATTTAGTATTGGAGGGCATCGTGGAGGGTAACAATCGTAGGGGGAGACCAAGAGATGAATACACTAAGCAGATTCAGAAGGATGTAGGTTGCAGTAGGCACTGGGAGATGAAGAAGCTTGCACAGTATAGAGTAACATGGAGAGCTGCATCAAACCAGTCTCAGGACTGAAGACCACAACAACAACAACAACAACTCTCACCAAAACCGCCTCCTCCAGAGCTAGCACTTGACTGAGGTCTCTTCTCAAGATGATTTAGTAAAATGTTACATTTCGTCGGTTATTTCAAAAGGAAGAAAAGCATATTGTGATACCTTATGTCGAAACCGACGGCACTTCTGGTACCTTATAAATGTAAAACCTGTTGAAATAAAACGGCACTTACCACCAGGAATACAGAAGTATAATAATCCGTTAAGCCCTGTGACTTCTGCTACGAGAGAAAACTAGTCGAAAAAAGTAAAAGAAATAAGAAATGGTAACAAGATTTCTACCGGTCTATAATCTGCATCACTCTATCGTTTAAAGCTGTCTACTGAACTCACCTGAGAATATCGTCCTCCTCTAACGTTGGAAGCTACGCATTATAAAAAGTTCACAAATGTTTTATTATATCTAACCCCAAGGTAGATTTTAGGTTGTAATGCTGAGGAAGTAGGGTGTGTCTGGTTTGTCCAATGATAATGAGTAGTAAATAAAACGAACAGTCATCTATGTGTGGATACTACACATGGACGCTTGGTAGAAACTCCAGGGTGAAAATCATACGAAAGTCTTCTGTGCCCCTGACATAGTACCTTTTCTCGGTTCCAGTTCCACATCTCATACTGCTCGGTACAGGAACGTTCCTCCCTAGTGTATGTGACCACACAACTACAGTGGACCACTGTGGATAGTTATCTTTTACGTACTTTCGGACAGAAGCGGAGCCAATTTCGAGTTGTCTGCATAGTATTAAGTGTGAAATGGGTTTCCCCATAATCGTTTTATATAAGCAAAACATTTGGAGATGATGAATATTGTGTCCTTTGTAAACTTTGAGATGGTAGTTTGCAGAGACGGAATCATTAATTTCGAAGCTCAGGATGATGGGTGGAATCATGTGTTGGGAGCGCAGCTTCTTCTATAATATCTTAGTTATTGAGTCCTCGGTGCTTCCTAATATCTTATCGGCTGTTCATAAGTACTCGTAGATCACCTTAAAATGGGGAGATCATGCAGTACCGGCCACTTCTCAAAGGTTTAGTAGCGCTAACGGCAAATGGTACATTTATAAAAGTTCCTTGCGCCACTTGTCATCCCTTTGATGACAAAAACCTTCTGGTAACACGAGTGGAGTCCAGAAATACCACTTCACTCCGTTGCAATCTAGTAAATATGCAGTTGTTGACAGATAACGAATTTAGCGTCCAGCTGGAGGCACTCGCGCTTTGCTTCAATGGACAATGGAGTCATATGTATAGTGTGACTTGCCCCCCCCCCCCCCTACCCGCCCAACTCCTTTCATTTTGGCTCTGCGATCTGCAAGGACTTATAAACTCATTTCCTAACTATCTTCCTCTATTTTCAGCCTGGTGTCTTTGGTGACGAGAAGATTCCGTCAGATTGCTAAAATTGCTGAGTCATCAGTGCCCTTCATCGCCCCACCATCGTCTTCCTACTCCTGAGTGATCTATTTGACTTTAATATACTCTTTGTTTGGTAAGTTGATAGTAATACAGTCTGCGTAATCATGTGATACGAAGTTCATTCCTTGAAATTCGAATCCGTGCACTGGGCAGTTTCCTCAGTAATGTCTACAGGGACATGGCTAACAACGTTGATGACAGGGGCAAAGCTCTTCGCACTAGCGCTCCGGTATTGAAGGTGTCGTTAACTTAGATGCAAGCGTGTGTGTGTCACAAATGCATTTCTGCACAGTGTTAATAAAGCCCTATTGGAAACGCAACATTCTCAAAGAGTCTGCGACGAAAGAATACACAGCTAAGTCATAAGTGTTTTCAAAAGGTAGCAGTGCCAAGTTATCTGGGATATTCGTTGTCCTACGCACGTACCAGTCGCTCTAGGTATACAGAAAAGCTAACATTGATCTAATGAGAACCGCGATGGTTTAGCAGGCACCAAGCTTGATACACTTAATTCAACTGAGTCGGCTGTTCGCTGCTCACGTGAAAATATTGGAGTCTACATACAAAATAATCAGCATTGGCGGCCGAAGACTTCCGGCATAAGAAGTCAGCCTCATTCTGCCAACGGCCTTGTCAAAGACGGCGGAGGAGCGGATAGAGGTTCAGGACACTCTCTTGTCCTAGGGGTGGGAAATTGCCCCTAAAGGCGAAAGAATCAGCAATGATCAACGACATGAGGATGCAGAAGGCAATGGAAACCACTGCATTAAAGACACGTAACGTGTATCCACAGGACATGAGGCCTGTAATTGAAAAAGTGTCATTATGATCTCTCCATTGGCAAAAGATTCCGGAATAGTCCCCCATTCGGATCTCCGGGAGGGGACTGCCAAGGGGAAGCTTACCATGAGAAAAAGATTGAATAATCAACGAAAGGATAACGTTCTACGAGTCGGGGCGTGGAATGTCAGAAGCTTGAACGTGGTAGGGAAACTAGAAAATCTGAAAAGGGAAATGCAAAGTGTAGTGGAAGGAAGACAAGGATCTGTGGTCAGATGAGTATCGGCTAATATCAACAGCAGAAGAAAATGGTATAACAGGTGTAGGATTCGTTATGAATAGGAAGGTAGGGCAGAGGGTGTGTTACTGTGAGCAGTTCAGTGACCGTGTTGTTCTAAAAGGAATCGACAGCAGACCAACACCGACAACGATAGTTCAGGTATACATGCCGACGTCGCAAGCTGAAGATGAACAGATAGAGAAAGTGTATGAGGATATTGAAAGCGTAATGCAGTATGTAAAGGGGGACGAAAATCTAATAGTCATGGGCGACTGGAATGCAGTTCTAGGGGAAGGAGTAGAAGAAAAGGTTAAAGGAGAATATGGGCTTGGGACAAGGAATAAAAGAGGAGAAAGACAAATTGAGTTATGTAACAAGTTTCAGCTAGTAATAGCGAATACCCTGTTCAAGAATCACAAGAGGAGAAGGTATACTTGGAAAAGGCCGGGAGATACGGGAAGATTTCAACTAGATTACATCATGGTCAGACAGAGATTCCGAAATCAGATACTGGATTGTAAGGCGTACCCAGGAGCAGATATAGACTCAGATCACAATATAGTAGTGATGAAGAGTAGGCTGAAGTTCAAAAAATTGGTCAGGAAGAATCAATACGCAAAGAAGTGGGATACAGAAGTACTAAGGAATGACGAGATACGTTTGAAGTTCTCTAAAGCTATAGATACAGCAATAAGGAATAGCGCAGTAGGCAGTACAGTTGAAGGGGAATGGACATCTCTAAAAAGGGCCATCACAGAAGTTGGGAAGGAAAACATAGGTACAAAGAAGGTAGCTGCGAAGAAACCATGGGTAACAGAAGAGATACTTCAGCTGATTGATGAAAGGAGGCAGTACAAACATGTTCCGGGAAAATCAGGAATACAGAAATACAAGTCGCTGAGGAATGAAATAAATAGGAAGTGCAGGGAAGCTAAGACAAAATGGCTGCAGGAAAAATGTGAAGACATCGAAAAAGATATGATTGTCGGAAGGACAGACTCAGCATACAGGAAAGTCAAAACAACCTTTGGTGACATTAAAAGCAACGGTGGTAACATTAAGAGTGCAACGGGAATTCCACTGTTAAATGCAGAGGAGAGAGCAGATAGATGGAAAGAATACACTGAAATCCTCTATGAGGGTGAAGATTTGTCTGATGTGATAGAAGAAGAAACAGAAGCCGACTTAGAAGAGATAGGGGATCCAGTATTATAATCGGAATTTAAAAGAGCTTTGGAGGACTTACGGTCAAATAAGGCAAAAGGGATAGATAACATTCCATCAGAATTTCTAAAATCATTGGGGGAAGTGGCAACAAAACGACTATTCACGTTGGTGTGTAGAATATATGAGTCTGGCGAAATACCATCTGACTTTCGGAAAAGCATCATCCACACAATTCCGAAGACGGCAAGAGCTGACAAGTGCGAGAATTATCGCACAATCAGCTTAACAGCTCATGCATCGAAGCTGCTTACAACAATAATATACAGAAGAATGGAAAAGAAAATTGAGAATGCGCTAGGTGACGATCAGTTTGGCTTTAGGAAAAGTAACGGGACGAGAGAGGCAATTCTGACGTTACGGCTAATAATGGAAGCAAGGCTAAAGAAAAATCAAGGCACTTTCATAGGATTTGTCGACCTGGAAAAAGCGTTCGACAATATAAAATAGTGCAAGCTGTTCGAGATTCTGAAAGAAGTGGGGGTAAGCTATATGGAGAGACGGGTCATATACAATATGTACAACAACCAAGAGGGAATAATAAGAGTGGACGATCAAGAACGAACTGCTCGTATTAAGAAGGGTGTAAGACAAGGCTGCAGCCTTTCGCTCCTACTCTTAAATTTGTACATCGAGGAATCAATGATGGAAATAAAAGAAAGGTTCAGGAGTGGAATTAAAATACAAGGTGAAAGGATATCAGTGATACGATTCGCTGATGACGTTGCTATCCTGAGTGAAAGTGAAGAAGAATTAAATGATCTGCTGAACGGAATGAACGGTCTAATGAGTACACAGTATGGTTTGAGAGTAAATCGGAGAAAGACGAAGGTAATGAGAAGTAGTAGAAATGAGAACAGCGAGAAACTTAACATCAGGATTGATGGTCACGACGTCAATGAAGTTAAGGAATTCTGCTACCTAGGCAGTAAAATAACCAATGACGGACGGGGCAAGGAGGACATCAAAAGCAGACTCGCTATGGCAAAAAAGGCATTTCTGGCCAAGAGAAGTCTACTAATATCAAATACCGGCCTTAATTTGAGGAAGAAATTTCTGAGGACATACGTCTGGAGTGCAGCATTATATGGTAGTGAAACATGGACTGTGGGAAAACCGGAACAGAAGAGAATCGAAGCATTTGAGATGTGGTGGTATAGACGAATGTTGAAAATTAGGTGGACTGATAAGGTAAGGAATGAGGTGGTTCTACGCAGAATCGTAGAGGAAAGGAATATGTGGAAAACACTGATAAGGAGAAGGGACAGGATGATAGGACATCTGCTAAGACATGAGGGAATTACTTCCATGGTACTGGAGGGAGCTGTAGAGGGCAAAAACTGTAGAGGAAGACAGAGATTGGAATACGTCAAGCAAATAATTGAGGACATAGGTTGCAAATGCTACTCTGAGATGAAGAGGTTAGCACAGGAAAGGAATTCGTGGCGGGCCGCATCAAACCAGTCAGTAGACTGATGACAAAAAAAAAAAAAAAAGTTATTGACTTGTAGTGCTTAACTGATCTGTGTTTTGCTAGCGTAGGGATGAGTACTGTAGTGCGCTCCGTGAATCTGCTGTCAGGTGAACACCCAACAAGAAGCGATAAGCTGATAGTCCAAGATGCGCCAAAACCTATTAAGTTCTGTTGAGAAACTGTGAATACCAAAAGATCTATTATTCGGAATGGCTACGTGGACCGTCATTTCTTCTAGCGTAAACAGGTCAATAAGAGTTCTATTTTGCTGTGCAGCATTTGTTGACGGCCTATGCGGAATTTAACCAACGCTCTGATACGGCTACAGATGTATTTTCCGATGAGCTTTAAGTCTTAAATACTTACACATGTGCCTCTTAATTTCTGTTTGTGTAGTGTGACAGTTTCCGTCAATATCCCATGGCGATTCAAAACTTTGGTTGTGCATCTCTTGACCATTTGAATCACTGTCTTTAGATGCAGGATATGTACATATCGCAATGACAAGAAGCAACTTAGTTTTCCTTGACATACGGCCCCCCTGCTAAGCGTTCGTTGCTAATAGGTGGATATGTTCGGTCCGGCTAGTTCAAAAATGTTCAAATGTGTGTGAAATCTTATGAGACTTCACTGCTAAGGTCATCAGTCCCTAAGCTTACACACTACTTAACCTAAATTATCCTGAGGACAAACACACACACCCATGCCCGAGGGAGGACTCGAACCTCCGCCGGGACCAGCCGCACAGTCAATGACTGCAGCGCCCAATACCGCTCGGTTAATCCCGCGCGGCCGGCTAGTTAGATTTAGTTTAAATTGTTTGAAAGTTATCTTCAAAACTGTAGCATCTTTACCTGAAACTGCACTTCTTTTGAGAGATCACAGTCAAGCCTCCATACGATGGTTCAAATGGCTCTGAGCACTATGGGACTTAACATCTATGGTCATTAGTCCCCTAGAACTTAGAACTACTTAAACCTAAGTAACCTAAGGACAGCACACAACACCCAGCCATCACGAGGCAGAGAAAATCCCTGACCCCGCCGGGAATCGAACCCGGGAACCCGGGCGTGGGAAGCGAGAACGCTGCCGCACGACCACGAGATGCGGGCAAGCCTCCATACGCCTCACCTTCTAAGTACTTCTTGTGATGCTGATGTCTGTTTGATGTAAAGTACAGTGTGACCCGGAAATATGCGGGGCAGAATACTGGTGGTCTTGAATTTGTAAGTAGGACGTGGTGCAAATAAAGCGTATTAAGTCTGTTTGCAAACTGACCATTACCACAGGGAAGCGCCATCGTAATTGGATAAGTTTTCTTGCACGTCTCGTAGCATTTTAATTGCTAGATTAAAACTCTTAGCTCCTCAAAAAGTATAATTGGGCGTTATCATTTCTTTCCAATATACAGTTAAACTTACTCACTAAAATCATTGGTATTTGCGCTTGCTAAGAAAAGTACCATGGTTTCTCGCCTGTTGCAATCTCTCTTCTAACTTTTTTTATTGGAGCCAGATGTTGTATATATGTTTATAATTTGCATATTAGCCGGCCGCGGTGGTCTAGCGGTTCTAGGCGCTCAGTCCGGAGCCGCGCGACTGCTACGGTCGCAGGTTCGAATCCTGCCTCGGGCATGGATGTGTGTGATGTCCTTAGGTTAGTTAGGTTTAAGTAGTTCTAAGTTCTAGGGGACTGATGACCATAGATGTTAAGTCCCATAGTGCTCAGAGCCATTTTGAATTTGCATATTAAAGAGCAGCACGCTATGCCTCTTTCGTTTGGTAACGAAGCTTTTGGGATACACGCTGCGCTATTCTAGAACACAACGGCTGTTCCCGCCTTGCTTTCAATGTCTGCCAGGCCTCATACTAAGGGGTGTCCGTTATTTGTGGTGTTATTGCTTCTTGTATTAAAGCTGAAGCTAGGCCTGCAAAATATAATTCTTAAACTCCAAAACTCTAATATCAAATGTGGTACGATTGACATTAATTGTAAAGATGGGTGTAGTGTTTTCGTTCGACATTGCAACTTGTTTATCGTCTCATCAGACCAGTTTGAGATCATAAGGTTGACTTTATGATTTATCCGTCGAGCTGTACGTTTTCAGTTTTATTAGCTTGCTCTCAACATTTGCTATAAGGTGGGCGCTTGGCTGTAGGTAACAGTTTCTGGTTTGCTGATTTTCGTAACTCCGTTCAAGTTACTCGCATTTTCACCGGTTTCAGTACCCTGGCTTTGCGCGGTTCTTTTCCTGTTTCTTTAAGGCACCCTTGGCATGAATTTACTGCAGGCCTGTATTTGTTACCTGTACGGCCACGGTTGCTGCACGTCCTGATTCTGTCTGGGAAACCGTCCCCGAACACGGCGGTATCGACTGCTCACTCTCTCCTAGCTCACTCTTCGAGGGATCTGTATCTTCCGTCGGCAGCTGCTAAACTCCCTTATCAAGTGCTGTTACCTGTCCTGAGTTTCTAGACGACGAGGACGCTTGTAGTTCGATCGGCGCTGAAGCACCCCCTTCACCATGTCATGTTTCTAAAGCGCCAGAGGCATCAGTTCATTGTCAAAGGGAAAGGTACAGTTAAAAATTGAAGAAATGTCTTATACGTTCACAATTTAACCAACCTAAACGTATGGCGAGTACTTAGGTGAACATAACGCTTCTCATAACTGTATAACTGTATAAAAATAATAAATGAGTTCTGTGTTGAATTGCTCATTGAGGATAGAATTAAGGAGTTTACTCAGTTGTACAGAAGTTCTGTTTCGATGCTAATGTGTGATTTTCTTCACGTAGCTTTGAACGAACAAGAGAAACTTTTACCTCATGAAATACGGAAGTTAAACCTATGTAACGTAGTTTTCTTCGGTCGTTCTCTCCACTCCCCCCCCCCCCCCCCCCCCACACACACACCACACACCACCACAATAATAGTGAATTGTATGCGCTACAAGTGTCGACGGTAGCCACGTGTCTACCAAAAGTACAATAGCTTACTGAAAAGTAAGGCCTCTTTATCTTTTTGTGAAAAAACTCTCAAAGCTTTTTACATATAGCAAAATTTATTAACATTCTACTTCTTTATTCTTAAGTCTACATTCTTGCAGCCCTTTGCAGCTAGAGGACTCTGAGTTGTAGCGTGTAACATGTCTGTATGTAGCGTAACTGTATTGGTGTGTGAGAAAAAGCGTGCAGTAATCGAGTTTCCAATTCGAAGAAATCACCCAAATATGGAGCACGCTATCTTTCAGTATGACAATGTCAGACAAAGTACGAGCGCTGAAACACCTGCAGCAATCCTACGCACTGGATTCGCTGTTGGCGGCCATCCTCCGTACAGTCTCGGTCCCATCCGATTTTCATCTGTTTCCAAAACTCAAAGAGCACCTTCGAGGACTTCGCTTTGATAGTAATGGAGCGGTGCAAGCAGAGGTCGGGTTTCAGCTCCGTGAATAAAGTATTCTACAGTAACGGTAATAATAAACTGGTCTCTCATTAGGAGAAATGTGTTCTTCTCCATGGTGCCTATGTTGAGAAATAAATATATAGACACTTAAATAAAATCGGATACATTACTTTTCGGCACCGCCTCGTAGAATGATTCAATCTTCAAGAGCCTGGAGATAATACTTGCACATACATTACTACAAATAAATGATTCTTATATTTATTTCAAGAAATTTCTTCTCCGGCTTCCACATTTGACATTGACGGTAGTACCATCCGCAGACTTTTCATTCTCCTCGGCTTCTCCTGATCCCATGTCGCATACATTTAAACGACAGGCCTACCTCGATTACGTGCACAGAGCACAGAGTTCATTGTCGGTCTTTTGTTTCAACTGATATGCTGATGCGGACTGCATCATACGGAGGGAAGTATATTTTCCTAGAAGAAAAATAAATGCAAAAATTCAACATCAATTACATTAAGTAGGTACAAACACAGTTCTCATTACTGTAATAATTCTTCGTTGAAAAGTAAACAGAGACCTCAATATCGCCTACACTGTTAATTGTTTACAGAGAAACGTTGTGTTCGTTGGGCATCCAATTCTCTCATCGTACTCTAAACAATCGGCGACGGAAGCGTAATACGAGCGATACTCTTCTAGAATCGCTTCGTTCTCCTTCCGTCAGTCTGTAAGTCCGACTGTTCAAAAATGTTTTCTAAGAAACGAATAGACGTATCAAATTGAACTTCATGTCAAATATTAAGGTCTACGGTTTCTTGGCGCTGTACAAAAATGAAGTTTCTAAGTGAATGCAGGAAAAAGATACGGACTTTTACGTCGAATACTCGTATTCTGATACTCCAAACCCACTCACCAAAACCTGTAGGGGACTTCCTGTTGATCTATAGTCATGAAACTTGCCAGAAGCAAGGTTTCACAATACGACCAAAGAAAACAACCGGAAATTGTTAATTTGTAGCTACACTCCTGGAAATGGAAAAAAGAACACATTGACACCGGTGTGTAAGACCCACCATACTTGCTCCGGACACTGCGAGAGGGCTGTACAAGCAATGATCACACGCACGGCACAGCGGACAAACCAGGAACCGCGGTGTTGGCCGTCGAATGGCGCTAGCTGCGCAGCATTTGTGCACCGCCGCCGTCAGTGTCAGCCAGTTTGCCGTGGCATACGGAGCTCCATCGCAGTCTTTAACACTGGTAGCATGCCGCGACAGCGTGGACGTGAACCGTATGTGCAGTTGACGGACTTTGAGCGAGGGCGTATAGTGGGCATGCGGGAAGCCGGGTGGACGTACCGCCGAATTGCTCAACACGTGGGGCGTGAGGTCTCCACAGTACATCGATGTTGTCGCCAGTGGTCGGCGGAAGGTGCACGTGCCCGTCGACCTGGGACCGGACCGCAGCGACGCACGGATGCACGCCAAGACCGTAGGATCCTACGCAGTGCCGTAGGGGACCGCACCGCCACTTCCCAGCAAATTAGGGACACTGTTGCTCCTGGGGTATCGGCGAGGACCATTCGCAACCGTCTCCATGAAGCTGGGCTACGGTCCCGCACACCGTTAGGCCGTCTTCCGCTCACGCCCCAACATCGTGCAGCCCGCCTCCAGTGGTGTCGCGACAGGCGTGAATGGAGGGACGAATGGAGACGTGTCGTCTTCAGCGATGAGAGTCGCTTCTGCCTTGGTGCCAATGATGGTCGTATGCGTGTTTGGCGCCGTGCAGGTGAGCGCCACAATCAGGACTGCATACGACCGAGGCACACAGGGCCAACACCCGGCATCATGGTGTGGGGAGCGATCTCCTACACTGGCCGTACACCACTGGTGATCGTCGAGGGGACACTGAATAGTGCACGGTACATCCAAACCGTCATCGAACCCATCGTTCTACCATTCCTAGACCGGCAAGGGAACTTGCTGTTCCAACAGGACAATGCACGTCCGCATGTATCCCGTGCCACCCAACGTGCTCTAGAAGGTGTAAGTCAACTACCCTGGCCAGCAAGATCTCCGGATCTGTCCCCCATTGAGCATGTTTGGCACTGGATGAAGCGTCGTCTCACGCGGTCTGCACGTCCAGCACGAACGCTGGTCCAACTGAGGCGCCAGGTGGAAATGGCATGGCAAGCCGTTCCACAGGACTACATCCAGCATCTCTACGATCGTCTCCATGGGAGAATAGCAGCCTGCATTGCTGCGAAAGGTGGATATACACTGTACTAGTGCCGACATTGTGCATGCTCTGTTGCCTGTGTCTATGTGCCTGTGGTTCTGTCAGTGTGATCATGTGATGTATCTGACCCCAGGAATGTGTCAATAAAGTTTCCCCTTCCTGGGACAATGAATCCACGGTGGTCTTATTTCAATTTCCAGGAGTGTATATAACGCTAAGATTTCATTTTTCTTTTCTCAGGAACGGGTTGGCGTAACAAGTTGAAATTTGTGTCAGATGCTGAAATGTGTAGTTCTATGGTGGCGTAGATCTCTTAATTTTTAAGTCAATGCAGCATGAAGATACTAAGAAGATTGGGCATATCGTACCGTGGACGATGAAGTCATTAGAGACGGAACACAAGCTCAGATTGTGTCAAAGAGTGCGAAGGAAATCGGTCATACCTTTTCAAAGGAACCATCGCGGCTTATGTGTGCAACGATGTAGGGAAATCACAGAAAATCTAAATCTAGATTGCTGGAAGCGGGTTTGAACCGTCGTCCTTCCGAATGCGAGTCCATTGTGCTAACCACTGTGCCATCTCAGTCGATCAAAACTTGCTGCGATTTATGTGACATATCCCGACAATTGCAAACTCACTCATTAAAATCTACAGGGTACTTCCCCTCGAACATGAATCACGAAATTTGATAAGAAGAAAGGTTTCACGGTACAAGTAAAGAAAAAATTAGAAAACTATGAATTTGAAACTACATGAAAAAAATATTTTGTTTTCCATTTCTTCGGAGGTTTCTTGAGAATTAAAACATTCTCGAAAGTGTTGGAATCCCTGGGTCCAACATCTTGACAGTACCACTGTCGAGAACAGTGAAAAACCTTCGAGATCCTCAATTCCCAGAATGGATTAACTGTCTGTAGGTCTATACATAATCAAGTTTGTACGGAACCCACAATGCGCGAGTCGCACTTCCACCTGACCCGTTTTTTAAACTTAAAAGTTGTCACCTTTGAATCAAGTGCTTCTTGTGTACAACACTCAGATTTAATACGGAGCTAGATGGCGTAGTGGTAAGCATGTGGATTGGTAATGGGAGACACGGCGGCTCATATCTCTGTTCAGATGTCTAAATGCAGGTTATCCGTTTATTTTTATTTTTTTTCATTAGACTCGTTAAGGCAAATGGCCGGGTGGTTCCTATTGAAAGTATACGGCCTATTTCCTTCCTCAATTCGAGCTTTGGTTTCATCGCTCATGACCTCGTAGTCGACGTTAAACTTTCCTGCTATCTTCATTTGTTGACACATCCACAGAGCCAACATTCGACAGTCGATTACTTGCGCCATGAAATAAACTAAATCTTGTCGCGAAAAATATTAGAGCTCGTAATAATGTGTCGCATCAAGGAAACCTAGGACGTTTAATACTGTTTTATACTATTCGAGTGACAGAACACGAGAAAAAACAATAGTAAGTGATAGAAATACTACCTAACCAAAGCTTCCATAATTTACGAGCACATTTTTTTTATCTGAAAAACATTCTCTGCAGTTAAATTGTATTTTGGTTTCGTCAACTCTGACAATCGATTTACCTAGAGTTGGACGGGCGATGATGATGATGTTGTTTCGTTTGTGGGGCGCTGAACTGCGCGGTCATCAGAGCCAGTAGAAAGTCCCAATTCTTTCACAGTCCAACCTATTCACTGTCACGAATGGTGGTGATGAAATGATGAGAACAACACAAACACACAGTCCCCAGTCGGAGAAAATCCCCAACCCGGCCGGGAATCGAACCGGGGATCCCGTGATCCAGGGACGGAAACGCTAGCCACTAGATCTCGAGCTGCGGACACAGCTGCACAGAACTATCCGCTGTCGTAATCGCAAATCTTACAAATTGCTTTTCATGTTTGTAATAGATTTGTAGTCCGTTCAACGTGCTAACTGTAATCGGTCCAATCTGGCGAACTAATCACTTCAGTGAAAAACATTGCCGAACTGATCCTTCCGAACTACCTCCCGCTTCAGACTTCCTGTGAAAGAAATTTAAATAGCTAGTTTTCGATGTTTAAATGTGATCGTGCCCTATTGCCTTTGTCATCCAAGCCGCATTTTAGAGTCAATTAAAAATATAATAACAACGACCTAACCAACGAGAGTATTATTACACTCGTTAATTGGTATTCCTAACAGTTTCACAATAAGTGCGAGTTTTCAGGCACGGTTTTAAACTAAATCACCAATTATTCACTACTCCCCCGTAATTAAACAGAACATTTACTGGCGTTGTGACGTTCGTGCCTAGCACGCGCCACTCCACACGCACCTGTTTCCTACCGCAAAAATATCGTTTACATTTAGACTTTGTGGAACCAAGCGACTGTTCCTCACAGAACTGTAGTAAACGGTAACGTTAATACGTTCAGAAGCTGAGAATTTTTCGGAATCAGAAATAATGTAATTTCAGAACTGTTCAGTTTTGTAAACATCTTCTGATGCTGAACAGACAATGACGACGGTAGTTGCGAGTATAGGATGTGCAAAATAGTTTTATCAGCAGCCTTTCTGAAACATTCCAACACGTGTACACTTCTTCCCTGCCACATTTGGTTCAAATGGCTCTGAGCACTATGGGACTTAACATCTATGGGCATTAGTCCCCTAGAACTTAGAACTACTTAAACCTAACTAACCTAAGGACAGCACACAACACCCAGCCATCACGAGGGAGAGAAAATCCCTGACCACGCCGGGAATCGAACCCGGGAACCCCTGCCACATTTAATAAATATTTGTTTTTTAGTATATGTGTAAAATTCAGTAGAAAACTTTAGTGAACAAGGGCTGCTGATCAAATTTGGCACCACCCTCCTGACCTCAATAGTACGCATTACTTGGTGAAAACCCTGTCCTTTAACACTTGTTTGTCTGCAGAAAATCGCGACGTACAGATACCTGTATAAAGATGGTCTGCCGTGCCCCTTCTCAGAACAGTTCAATGCAGCGCACTGGGTTTCTGAACCTGACCAGGACAATGGTTTGTACGCTGTTCTGTCCACAACGCACCTCGAAGTCATTTCAGGCACACACGGAGCACTCACTGTCATTTCCGGTAAACACGGATTGCCTGCACTTCATGATGCCTGCCGAAACGATGCACAGCAAAGAGAACGTAATAATATCTAGTCACCTGATTAAATTGTCCCCCACGGCAATTTCTGTCCCATGAACTGAGGCATCGATAGCAAGTTCAATTAACAGTAATTGCGGAATTCAAGGCGGGAAAGCTGCTTTGAAAGAATTCGTGTTTTAAAAAGTGGTGCCAATTTTGGTCGTTATGCGGAGGGATACCTCGAGTCCTGACAACCTGACGGCAACGGTACAGAACAAAATGCACCTTCGCTGCATTCGTCACTAGCTGCGTTTTTCCGACTGTGGGAGGAGGTCGCCCTAGGCTTGAGCCAGAGAACAGTAGTGCGCGATTCCTTCCAGGTCACCAACGCTTGGGTTGATATCCGGAGCCTGGTGATGGAGAATCTGCTCAATGGAAACATTTGAGCGGCAAAGCTACAGTGTCCAGTCACGTTAATGTGAACAACTTTCAAAAACCGGAGCAACCAACTTCTACAGTGCCAAGAAGAGAGTCAGTGAGGTTCCAGAAAGCGCCGACAGGAATGTGGAGCCACGATGACTCCAACGCCGTGGTCAGCTGCGCTAGATTTCCTATCGAGGTGTTCCCACAGATTCTCGACTGGGTCTGAATTTGGGGAGTTCTATGGGCAGAAGAGTACAGTAAGCTCATCGTGGTACTCTTCGAATGACGCACGTAACTTATGAGCTGTATACCATGTTGCGTTGTTCTGCAGGTAGATGCGGAGGAAAATCAAACTGCATGTAGGTGTCTACATGATCCTCCAAGATAAACACCCACTGTGATTTCCAGGGCGACGCGGTCACACAGGGAACGCCTTCCGACAGTTGTTGCAGTGTGTTTGCTTTCAGACGTTTCACGCCATAACCGTCAACGGCCATCTGTCTGAAGGAACATAAAACATGATTCATCCGAAGGGGCCGCCTATCGCCACTCAGTGGACGTCCAGTTGCAGCCGACCGCTGTGGCCGAGCTGCTCTAGGAACCGCGCTGCTGCTACGGTGGCTGGTTCGAATCCTGCCTCGGGCATGGAGATGTGTGATGTTCTTAGGTTAGTTAGGTTTAAGTAGTTTCTAAGTCTAGGGGACTGATGACCTCGGATGTTAAGTCCCATAGTGCTTAGAGCCATTTTAACGAACCAGTTGCGATACTGGCGTGCAAAATTCCGGCCATCGTCGACGATGAACAGCAGCTAGGATGGATGCATGAACCAGGCGCCTGCTGCACTGTCCTATATGCAGCAACTTTTGCTGAAGGGTCGTTGAGAAAACACTGTTGGTAGCACTTGGTTCATCTAGATCACTTGCTCGACAATTGTAGGTCTAATCGCCTGTACATACGTGAGCAGGTGTCAGAAGATGAGGCTGTCGCCTCCTTACTCTCCCTCGCTGCATACTTCATTGTTTCCAGTCTGGTTACGCCTTTGACAAAGTGCTCATTGGTGTGTGTGTGTGTGTGTGTGTGTGTGTGTTTGTTCGCGCACTCCTTTTTATTATTCCACTTTGTATTATTCCACTCAAATCTTCATAAAAGACTTTGCTTATTAATTACTTGGATTGGACATTGTTTAATGTGGACAGTAGATGGAAGAAGGAAGGTGGGGGGGGGGGGGGGGCAGATTGCACGGCATTTAGCTGAAACTGGGAGGATTACGGCGCTCCATACACTACGCAACCGCCCGTCTGTATGCGTCTATTAAAAACAACAGAATAATGGTTGAAATGGCTCTGAGCTCTATGGGACTTAACATCGGTGGTCATCAGTCCCTAGAACTTAGAACTACTTAAACCTAACTAACCTAAGGACATCACACACATCCATGCCCGAGGCAGGATTCGAACCTGCGACCGTAGCAGTCGCGCAGCTCCGGACTGAGCGCCTAGAACCGCGAGACCACCAACAGAATAATCCCTCAGGGTGTTCGCAGAGATTACCTGGAGAACAACCTTGACCATAGCGTCTTGTTCTCCTTTCCGACAAGTACAGGATTTGTCTGACGCTTGATTATCTTCGTAGCAGAGAATGAACGTGGCCAGACAGGCACTTTTTTCACGGAGCTGGCTATCAGATGGGCCAGACACGCTATGGGGCGGTATCGAATACAAACGCCAGACGCGTCTCTTTGCTATCTGGAGTGATCTGAAGGCTGCAAAGTATCTAAACTATTGTTCATGCATGCAAACAACATTTTCGTGAATGGCACATCTTGTAAGACAAAAACACACGACTATATCAAGCCCACGTCTTGAAACTTTTCTGAGGGAATAAGGAAGCAACCTAACGCAATGAGCTGCGGTACCTGTTGACGTGAACCATACTGAACAAGCTTGCGAGCAGTCGAGACTTGGAGTACGTCGCCGCAGACAGCCTCCTAATATACTGAATGAAATTACAATCAAATCAATACCATTAGCTGCTGATGGGCGTTGATATACACCAACGGGGACAGTTGAAGAATGTGTTCCCCGACCAGGACTCCAACCTGGGATCTCCTGCTTACACGGCAGACGCTCTATCTATCTGAGCCACAGGGTCACATAGTTCGACTGCAGGGATTTATCGCTGGCAGGCTCCCCGTGAGACCAACATTCTCAACTTATGGTCCACACACTACATTCGTAGTGCCCCTGCCATTATACCCATTACTCGCGGCAGACAATTTACCGAGTCCCGTAAGAGTTCAGGCAATTCGTGTGAATCCGTACTGAGGAAGGTCATCAGCCTGTTAACCTTAACGATATGAAGATGGCATCTGTTCTTTCGGACATGTCCGAAAGAGCAGATGCCATCTTCGTATCTTCATGTACTGGATGACCAGAGGAGGGATGCCGTCGCAGAGTGGGCCAGGCATGTGCAGCAACGTACTAATCCGTTTCTGGTCAGAGTGCCAAGAAGGATCCAGGTACACTGTAATGCAAAAAAACGAATCGACTACTCCACGAAGGAATTATCGGAATGGGACGAAATCGGAAGATATAATGAAAAAGTACAGACAAAGAAATAATTACAATTACAGAAAAAAGTGGATGATTTATTCAAAACAAAGAACCTCATAAATTAAGCAAGTCAGTCATGCGTTGGTCCACGTCTGGCCCTTATACGAGCTGTCATTCGGCTTGGTATTGACTGACAGAGTTGTTGGATGTTCTCTTGAGGTATATAGTGTCAGAGTCTATCCAATTGGTGCTTTAGCTTGTCAGACACCCCCGAGCTGGCTAGAGAGCCCAACCCATAATCCTCCAAACTTTGCCGCGCGGGATGAGTCGAGTGGTCTGGGGCGCTGCTGTCATGGACTGTGCGGCTGGTCCCGGCGGAGGTTCGAGTGCTCCCTCGGGCATGGGTGTATGCGTTTGTCCTTAGGATAATTTAGGTTAAGTATTGTGTAAGCTTGGGGACTGATGACCTTAGCAGTTAAGTCCCGTAAGATTTCACACACATTTGAACATTTGAACATTTGGCGATAGATATGATGATCTTGCTGGACAAGGCAGGGTTTCGCAAGTACGAAGATAAGCAGTAGCACGTCAAGCCATGTGCGGCCAAACGTTATCTTGCTGGAGTGCAAGCCGAGGATGGCTTGCCTAAGGGTTCCTGCTACGAAAAGAAACGCCGCCCCAGGCCATCTCTCCTGCTTGTCGGGCCGTACGGAGGGCGACAGACAGGCTGGTATCCCACTTCTGTCTGTCTATAACCTCACTGACGGGTGTTGAATTGCCTTCAGCCATGAGACCTACTTCGAACTGAGCCCTGAAGTCGTGTTATCAGAAGACGTTTGTCACCTATAACTAATGAGAGTTACCATACAATAGCGCCCTTCCTCAACCTCGGTCCCGCATCCGTCCATCCTGATTTAGGTTTTACCGTGATTTCCCTAAACCACTCCAGGACAATGCCAGGATGGTTCCTTTGAAAGGGCACGGTCGACTTCCTTCCCCGTCCTTCCCTAATTCGATGAGACCGATGACCTCGCTGTCTGGTCTCCTCCCCCACACAACCCAACCAACCTAACCTCGGCGTATCGGAGATCGTTCTCCATGTGTAATTATTTTCCCGTTAAACGCAAACCTTCCTTCTTACCTTCGTCTGTAAAGATGTAGAAACAGTTCATCTTACAGGGAGCAGGAAGCAAGGTTAGAGTTAAAAAATTCCAGATGGAGTTTTTTTTCAGTTGGGGAGAAGCGAAGATGTCCTGAATTTAGTAAATTACAGACCTACGAAATTATGATGTCCGGACAGGAATTCTAATTCCACTTCTCGCTGACGCGAGTCCAGCGTCGCTAGCAGTGTGCCAGCTCGCTCGGTCCCTGCAGTGAGGTCCCGTGCGTAAGATGCGGCTACAGCTGAGAACAACGTCCGACCGCGGGCGTATTGTAAACAGCGGCAGGCGCACTGGCTCTGCAGGTGTCTGCTGTGACTGACGGCGCAGACCCAGACGGTGCTGGCGACTGCCGCAGCGGCGCCACGCTGACGCTCTTAAGAGCCGCGCGTCTAGACGCCCTCCACCTCGCTCGCTCACGGCGTGCTTTATCTCGCGCAGCTGACGTGCCTCTCATCAGCTCGCTTACCTCCGGCTAAGCCCTCCTCGTCTGCACAAAGCTTTCGAGGCGAGAAGCCGTATCTCCTGAACAAAGGACTTCAGTGTTCTCCATCGGACTATACTGTGTTTACTGTGGTGCATACACATGCGGCTACGATTTTCACTACATAGTGGATTGGATGGATAGAAATCACTCCATACCCTAAATACTTACTGAGACACCAACTAAATCAAGCAGTGCTAACAGGTGATTAGGATTGTGGAAAGGGCCAATGGAGTTGTAGTCGGATTCATTTCACAATTGTAATTTATTATCATTTAGTTCACAAATACACTTTTGAAAGAATTAAATTTGCTTCGCGGCTGAAGCCCTCCAAACAGATGCTTTAGAATAAGTTCAATTTTGAAAAGACATGACACACAGTAAATTTACGAATAAGATAAATCGTATACATATATGAGATCAGCATGTGGAGCGGCAAAAGGCCGCCGGATTAAATCTTCAAAGTTCCAAATACACTATGATGATAACTGAAGGCAGAAGGCCACAATGTTTTAAGATGCTGACAGGACTGATGGCCCACAAGGTGCACAGAAAGAGATAAACAAACGCAGTAAGTTAATTTCTGAAAATTGCAACAGTCGGTAAAACAATGCATTAAGTTTAAAATTTCCTTTCTCAACGCCTGTGTTCTCGACCTGGCTTGTTCTGTTCATCTGCAGATTGTTTTTCCTAGTGCTGTTTTGCTCTTGTTTCGATTTTTATAATTACAAGTGAAAGTGAACATAGTGCAGCTGTGAAATTTTCTTTTCAATTCGATAAAAATGCTGCTAAAACTGTTATAACATTGAAAACAGCTTACTAAGATCACCCTACGGGAATAACTCGAGTGTGCGAGTGGTTTGCTCGGTTTAAAAACGGTGACATATGTACTGATGGCAAACCTCGTTCTGGACATCCATCAACTGCTCTGTTCGACGAAAATACTGAAAAAATTAGAGAGCTTTAGCACACAGACCGCCGGCAGCAGTTTATCAACTGTCAGAGATTAGTGGGTTTTCTTGGAACTCGGTTCAGCGAAATTTAACAGAAGATTTGGGAATAAAAGGGTTGCTGCCAAGTTTGTTCCTTGGGTTCTGACTGACATTCAAAAGGAACGTCGAGTTGAAACATGTAGTACTTTGAAACAACAATTTGAAATTGATCTAAATTATCTGTAAAAGGTTATTACTGGTGATAAGTCACGGTGCTACTGTTACGTCCCAAAATCAAGGAAACGGTCAAGTCAATGGAAGACGTCATCATCACCCCTTCCAAAAAAAATGTCATCAAGTCAGATAAAACATAAAAAAAATGCTGATTTGATTTTTTGATGTCAGAGGCGTAGTTCATTCAGAGTTTGTTCCCCCAGGTCAGACCGTCAACCGAACCTGAGGATTGCGCAAAAATATTCGTGAAAAATGATCCTATTTGTTGCAGACAGGAGACTGGTTCTTCCACCACGACAACGCACCTGCACATACAGCCACCTCTGTTAGACATTTTTTGGTTAAAAGCAGGTCGGTGTGACCGAGCGGTTCTAGGCGCTTCAGTCTGGAACCGCGCGACCGCTACGGTCGCAGGTTCGAATCCGGCCTCGGGCATCGATGTGTGTGATGTCCTCAGGTTGGTTAGGTTTAAGTGGTTCTAAGTTCTAGGGGACTGATGACCTGAGATGTTAAGTCCCATAGTGCTCAGAGCAATTTTTTTTTCCCACGCACCTTATTCACCTGGACTGGCTCCTTGCGACTTTTTCTTATTTCCACGTATGAAAAGGGGCATGAATGGACACCGATTTGACGGCATTGAAGAAGTCGAGATAAAAAACAGGGGAGAAGCTGTCAGCCTTTTCTAAAGACGACTGCAAAAAATGTTTCGAATAGTGGAAGCAGCAGTCTGATTAGTGTGCAATATCTTCACATGGAATCTTGGGACACTAGTTTTTATTTTTTATTTTTTAAAGATTAACATGGTAATACAGTAACGGTGAACTCTGAAAGTTATGCTGACATGTTGGCAACTTTTCGTCTTCCTGAAATTAATAAGTGTGATCCAGATGAAGAAACACTCCTCCAGCAAGATGGTGCAACAAGCCATACCGCTAATGTCTCAATGGATTTACTTAAATTCGCATTTCCAGGACGGATAATCAGCAAGAATATCGCTTGTCCTGCCCGTTCGCCAGATTTGACCGCTCCAGACTTATTTCTTTGGGGCTGTCTTAAACGCAACGTCTTCGAGGAAAATCCATCAAGAACAAAAGAAGATCTGAAGTAGTGACTCCGGCAGGAAATTAACAATATTCCGTTGCAGATGCTACAGAACGTCATGGATGGATTTCATCCTACACTCCGATAATGTGTGCAAAACCAAGGACGCCACCTTACTGACACCATTTTCAAAAAATGATTGTTTTTAAGATAAAACGTTAACTTCCACTCATGCACTCATACTCTTTTTGTAAATATATTATTGGTGATTTTTCAGAAGCGTGCCGTTTCACTGTGTCTTCCACGAATGGCATCCTTTAATTGCCCGAACAAGTGGAAGTCCGACGGGGCTAGGTCAGATGTGTCAGGTGTGACAGCCGTGGATGGTCTTCCCGACCGCTGCAAATCGTGGAGCTCCGCCGAAAAGCTTTCTGGTGACCTCACCCTCCGTGCACAGCGACTAACTGTACTTCTGTCGACAGCAGATGCTCCATAGACGTTGCACAAGCGTTTGTGAATATTCCCAACAGTTTATTTCTCTGCAGTGAGAAATTCAGTGATGGCACGTTGCTTGTAACGTGCGTCACCTACAGACGCCACTTTGAAACCGTCCTGCAGCACGCTATCTGCCGGAAGTGACGCAGTCTTGGTGCGCTCGTTCAGGAGACTTCAAATAACACATACGCAACGTCTCGCATTCTTAGTATTGTTTTCGCCTGAGAGAAAAAGTACGGTGCATTACTTTCTGGACAACCCTCGTAGACACGCACTTTCAAAATGCAATCCCCCGTTAACCATTCTCCTACTTGCAGTTGGTTACCCCCTATTCGCGTGCCCCCGTCTTTGTAACAACGGGGTGTGCCTTTTTAGAGAATTTTCTTTCAGCCTTTGCTGTTCCCGCTGTCACACTTACTCGCCAAACTGGGGTCTCGGTTGTCACTTGTACCTGGGGTGAAGTATTTTCCCTGGGATCCAGGCTGTCAGAGTCGTCCTGTAGTTTGAAGTTGCTGCAGCTTTAAGAGAATTCTCAAACAATACAGCCAGATGAATTTATTTCCCTTCCTCCACTCACCATATGCAGATAAACTGTTAGAAACAGTGTATATTTCTTGTCTGACCACTCTTGTATCATTGTACTTGTAGGGAAGCAGCCTACTCACGTCTTATAAAATTCTCATCAGTCTTTCCATTGTGTGCCAGCCTAGCTCTGACGTCATAAATGGTGCACAATACTTTAAAAATCAAGTAAATAACCTGAAACGTTTCTAGCATGTCAGGAGTAATACTAAGTGAATATGTGTTGCATATCAGTTCAATAACTTTAACCATTTTTGAAATTTGGACGTTTTTCTGTAAAAATCATTGGCGCAACAGAAAAGAGCTAGAGACTTAAAAATTTGTATTTAGATTCCTTTTTCATAATAATTTAATAGAAACAGTACTTTGCATCTCACAAATTAAAATTTTAGTGGAAATTCATAATTTTCTGGTTTTTGTCTTAAAAATTAAGGAAGCAAGATAGATTAAGTAGGAGAATAAATAAGGCTAGGATGTTTAAATTTAAGTAAAAGGGAGATTCGCTATAATCATAAAGATATGAGAAGTTTCAACTGAATAACTATAAAACTATAGTGATAGCGTATCTCCAAAGGGCAAGTTCAGAGCTCGTCTACTGCGTGTAGTGTAATTAAATTAATTCTATCGCCCTAAATATTTAACTTAGCCACGTCAAACTTTTATTATGATTACTTACCTGTGTGCTGAATGCACATTTAAATTGAGAGCTTCATAGGCCATCAGCTAAAGAAGCTATGATTTATTCAATAACTTAATGTGGTGCATTACTAGCCCAGCGGCTAGTCGGGAGAGCCGATTTGATCAGGCGTTCCCTTAGCCGTCCGCACTGCGGTTTTATATATAAGAACGCTGTGCGAGGAAGCAAGGCCCCAGTTCTCTCCAGACGCTGAATAGCACACCATCTGTGTCGGGAGTCGCGTCGCGTCGGTATCATTGCTATAAACAGCCTCGGATGCCGTATTAAGTTACTCGGGATACGCGTAACCACGAAATCATTTTCGAGTGAAGTGTTAATTCTGGGATAACTTTAATTATCTATCTTCAGTTTGCGTATGTCGTATTTTCACGTGCCGTCGCGGGACAGACATTCTACCATTATTTAGCGTGGCGTTTGATGAACATTATCATCAAATTTTGGCGAGCATTCATTTAAACATTTAATTTGGACAGTTATAGTTGCATCAGCGCATTATACTCTGAACTGCTCTGTTAGTCAGATTGTGTGGATTCTTTTTTTTTTCTGTGACTTTCAGATTGTAGAGAACGTTTTTACACGATCGTTTTTGATTATGAATCCCAGACAATCTCCTAATTCCTCAGAGCTATAAGCTGTAGCTATAAGTGTATTTCAAAAATGGCTCTGAGCACTATGGGACTCAACTGCTGAGGTCATTAGTCCCCTAGAACTTAGAACTAGTTAAACCTAACTAACCTAAGGACATCACACACATCCATGCCCGAGGCAGGATTCGAACCTGCGACCGTAGCGGTCTCGCGGTTCCAGACTGCAGCGCCAGAACCGCGCGGCCACTTCGGCCGGCTATAAGTGTATTTCTCAGATGAAGGCACTAGGAATTCTAATTACAGGCTTCACGTTTTGCTAATCACTTTCTGGTTGCCAATATTGTAGTTAGAGAGCCAGTGTTGAGAACGGCAAAAGACAGCATAAATAATAGGAACATTTTAAACAACATAATTCCACCCGCAGCCCCACATATGGTTAAACGGCAGGGAATTGCAGTGTTTCTACATTCTACAAAATTTATGTTAAGAAGTATAAAATTCCACCTGCCGCCCCACATACTAATGAACTCTTTTTCAACTTTTGCGGAAACAGACAAGCATTTTCTCCGAAGAGAAAAGTTTTATCCTATTCGCTTTTCATTGAATAGCGTTTCGTTATTTCTTTTCTGTTGTCATTTGATAAATTGAGTTTTGGATATGCAGAAGATTGGTGGTTGGTGCGGAGGCTGATATCTAATCTTGAACATAAACAGATCCAATGTGTTGTGCTTAAATAGACCGAAATAACAGTTACTGTCCGATTATCTTATTGCCGAACAGTCAGTATAAATAGTTACATACCTTAAAATACGTGGAAGTGTATGTACTCTTTTTCAACTTTTGCGGAAACAGACAAGCATTTTGTCCCAAGAGAAAAGTTTTATCCTATTCGCTTTTCATTAAATAGCAAAGATGAACGGGCACTTGAAACTAACCTAGATCACCGACTCATTCATAGGAAGAATTCTCAGGAAATTCAGTCTACCTACGTAAGGTCCTCGTTCAATGGATTGCTCCTCAGTCTGGATTCCTTACCAGATACGTCTAGGGATGGGGGTTATCGTTGAAACAACCGGTTTTCGGTTATATCGGTTTTGTTCCCTGCCAGTATATCCAGACAGTTAAAACAGCTATAAGTAACCGGTTTCAAAAATAAACTATTTTCGGTTTTATATTCATAATATTTCCTGTAATAACGTAGATATCTAACAAGGATTGAAAAAATTGTGTCTTTTTCAGTTGCAAGATACATAGAATCAAAATATTAAATTAAATACGCAAATAAAAGGAAGCTTAGTGCGTCTACAGTTCATTACTTATCTGGAACAGTAATAAGTCATTGAATATTACAGTAAACTACCATTATTCTCCCATTGATTGTAATTTTTCGAAACTCAGCTCAAAAGTCATGTTATAGGCTAATAGTCATACCACTATTTGTAGATTTAGAGAAAGCTTTTGACAATGTTGACTGGAATACTCTCTTTCAAATTCTGAATGTGGCAGGAGTAAAATACAGGGAGCGAAAGGCTATTTACAATTTGTACAGAAACCAGATGGCAGTTATAAGAGTCGAGGGGCATGAAAGGGAAGCAGTGGTTGGGAAGGGAGTGATGTTATTCAATCTGTATATTGAGCAAGCCATAAAAGAAACAAAAGAAAAGTTCGGAGTAGGTATTAAAATCCATGGAGAAGAAATAAAAACTTTGAGGTTCGCCGATGACATTGTAATTTTGTCAGAGACAGCAAAGGACTTGGAATAACAGTTTAACGGAATGGATAGTGTCTTGAAAGGAGGATATAAGATGAACATCAACAGAAGCTAAACGAGGATTATGGAATGTAGTCGAAATAGGTCGGGTGATGCTGAGGGTATTGGATTAGGAAATGAGACACTTAAAGCAGTAAAGGAGTTTTGCTATTTGGGGAGCAAAATAACTGAAGTAGAGAGCATATAAAATGTAGACTGGCAATGGCAAGGAAAGCGTTTCTGAAGAAGAGAAATTTGTTAACATCGAGTATAGATTTAAGTGTGAGGAAGTCGTTTCTGAAAGTATTTGTATGGAGTGTAGCCATGTATGGAAGTGAAACATGGACGATAAATAGTTTGGACAAGAAGAGAATAGAAGCTTTCGAAATGTAGTGCTACAGAAGAATGCTGAAGATTAGATGGGTAGATCACATAACTAATGAGGAAGTACTGAATAGGATTGGGGAGAAGAGAAGTTTGTGGCACAACTTGACTAGAAGAAGGGATCGGTTGGTAGGACATGATCTGAGGCATCAAGGGATCACCAATTTAGTATTGGAGGGCACCGTGGAGGGTAAAAATCGTATTGGGAGACCAAGAGATGAATACACCGAGAATATAGGTTGCAGTAGGTACTGGGAGATGAAGAAGCTTGCACAGGACAGAGTAGCATGGAGAGCTGCATCAAACCAGTCTCAGGACTGAAGACAACAGCAACCACTATTTGGGCATTACAAATAGTCAGTACTAAAGGGTGAAAATCGGAGTTGAATAGCCCATTTTTCCTGTTAATTTGTCTGTTTTCGAGGGATGCAAGCAGATAAAGGCATATTACGTAGACACAGGCAGCATATCAGCCACTTTCTATTTTTAATGTGTACTGTGAAAGAACTCTTGTTAAGTTTAATTTATTAGTGTTGCCATGATTTCCTTCCTTCTTTATTATTTCATAGAAATGTAAGAAGCATCTTCGATCTTTTGAAGCAAATGAAGCATTGTACTTCATTGCTACATCTCTTGGTAAAAACATTTGCAGCCTATGGTTGGTGCCATTCTGCAGTACAACAGACGACAGCGGGAAACTACCGTACAGATCAGGTGTGGGCAAGTCCGGCACACTGAAGGTATACGCGTATCTTAAGCCCCGACGTAGAGCAATAAGGACATTATTGTCTCAGCATAATGAACTAATTCTTATGGGATGTGTTTCTTGCTCGTTTCTGTCGGAAATTTTATTAAAATAGCGCTGTTCACTTTTCTATTTTCTGTAACAAAGCAATATTTGAAATAAATGCAAACCTTACAAATAAAAATTACTAGTTGAAACAAAAGAAGAAAAAGAAAATCAACGCTGCTGTTATGGCTAACCAATATTTAGCTTTTTTACTTTGTTGTTAGTAAAAAATGAAAAGTTTCTGTACCAAACAAATACCGAAAAATACAGGTTATTCAGAACTATCATACCGGTATCTTTTTTAACCGGTCTGCTTTTCCCCGTGGCTAAATAGGGCTGGTAGAGGGAAAGAATAGATCCGCATAAGAGCAGCTTATTTCGACGTGGGTTTCTTTAGTAATCTTGGAAGCTCGACGGAGACGCTTACTGAACACTAAAAAATAAGCGCTGTGAAGCAGGGTGAGGTTTAGTATTAAAATTATTAAAGCGCACGTTCCTACCAATATTCTGCTTCCTCCTGCATACATCTCTCGAAATGGCTATGGAGACAGGGATGCGAGCAAATACAGACGTTTCCCAACAAGGCTTTCCCCGGACACTATTCGTAGGTGGAACATGTAAGAGGGCTTCATTTTACTACTGATAATCTTTGTAGAATGAGCACAGTAAATTACGGCACGCTAATTTTCTTTTGTATACCAAAGACCTCTTCGTAAGCCTCTGGCTGTTTGCTATCAGTTCATTCATTATGATTACTGTCTCTTACTCAACATTTGTATGAAAATAAATCTGTTTCTTATGGGTGTCCATCCTATTGCATGGACGAGGTACTTCAGCTGATGATATATAGATGAGAAAAAGTGCCACTGCAGCTGTATTCTCACGCGACTATTTCCGGCGGCACATTACCGCCATCCTTAGACCCCACTACTGCCAAAAGAGTATTAGATTTCCTTGGCGCGTTTATTGTGCAGTCCTTGTTGTTTGTGCACATGGGCTAGCTTTCCTCAGGAGTCTCTACTCAATACCGTCTACTTGATTGTAGACGACGTGATGTCGCGTAGAGATTCCTGAGGAAAGCTAGCTCACGTCTACTATTAACAAGGACTCCACAATAAATGTGCCAAGGAAATCTAATACTCTTTTGGTATTGATGGGGCCTGGGGATGGCGGTATGTGCCGCCGAAACTATTCCTGTGAGATAATAAAGTCATTCTCAAGATGCACCTGAGGTAGTACTTTATCTCATATAAATCGGTATCTAGTATGATGACTCTTAAGGGTATGTATACGGTGCGCGGAGGTAACCTGCTTCTCACTAGTACCTGATTGTTTTGTGGAACTTATAAGTTAACACCTTCCGAGAAGTAATTCTGTCATAAGCCATACATTCGATGCTGTTCGATATACCGTCGATCGCTAGCCTGTATACGATCTGCATTAATGGCCTGTAATGATTCACACCCCTTGTTACTGCTGGCATCTAATTTCTCAGCACTTAATTGGCAGTAATGGAGATCTTCTGACGTTACTTATAAAGTAAGACTCGAATCTTGAAAAACTGCTTAGAACATCAATCGTATTTCAAATGCAGCTTTTTCGAGGAGTTTTGGAGCCACAGGAGGAAAGCAAATTGAGGAGACCGCCACCACATATTGCCATGTTTCACCACCGCATCTAGCAGTCTTGTTCTCAATATATGTCTTTATGGCATCTGTTTTCTTCCTCCTTTTCTTAGGATTGATTGGCAGCATTCTGGTTGGCAACGGTATCGATAAATGCATATCTCCAGTCCTCACGTCTTTGTGGTTTCTTCTTCAACTATCAGCCTTTTTTTCAAAAAAGCAAAAAGTCATCTTCGTGTAAAAAGATACCATTACGAAGCTACAAGAGATTTCATTACAGAAAGTGTCCTTTCATCATGTATTTACAAGCTATTTAATGTTTCTGATCTTGTTTCTCGTATTCTCGGTCGTATTTTTCAGCATAACATACTCCTTAGGCGAGAACGCTGCACTCTATTTACAAATAGTGGCGTTCATCGCTTTAGCAACCGTTTTGTTTGTGCAGCAGGAGGCAGAAATGTTCGTAAGAGCAAGGACATGTAGCATGAATCTGTTTTAATACAGTAAAGCAAATATAATGATTCCAGTTAAACAATTACGTTCTTCACTGCGTTTTGTAGAATTCAGATACTTTTTAAACAATTAGTACCCTTCGCCTGTTCGCATTTGTGGTATTAAATCGTTCAACTCTGCTTATATAATTAGGAATGGTGGAATGATGATTGTTAAAAGTTAATTCTAAATAGACAAAGAACTTAAGATTGTCTGGAATGCAAATAAAAATGACAAGAACAGGGTAAATTTTGTATTAGCGAGGAAATTTTCATCAAAAGCTCTCATAAAGAGCAAACACAAAAAAGATCAACCAGTGTCAGCTGAGTCATATTTTAAGCAGAAAAGGATTTTTGTAAAACATTCAAACACTTTTGAAAGAAGAACACATTACAAAGTTTACAGTTTTTGGATCCAAAAACGCAGAAGACTGCACATAATAACACTGAGAACAGCTGAATACTTGCAGACTACTTCGAAGAACTACAAAACTACAATCCACCTAAAGAAGAATTTAATTTTAATAAGGTAATCGAAATACAACCAGAATCAAAGCCATCAACGATAGAAGAAATCAGGGAAGTCATAAAACAGTTTAGAAATAACAAAGCATCAGTATAAGATAGCACATTTGCTGAAGTGCAGAAATACTCTACTAACAACATTATTCTATGTCTAACAGATATCATTAACGAAATTTCGCCAAGAAACAGCATACCATCCACTGCATAAAAAGGAAAGAAAACTGGTTCAAACAGTCATAGAGGAAGTTTCCTCTTGCCATTGACATACAAAATCTTGTTCAAGGCACTTTTAAGGAGAGCTGAAGGAATGCTCGATCCTCAAGTAGGAGAATATCACGCAGGACTGAGAAAGGGAAGGCCTTGTGCAGAGCAAATATTAAATATAAAGAACATGATAGAAATGAGGAAAATCGAAAACTTGAAATATGTGATACCATTTGTAGACTAAAAAGGACGTATGATTGAACTGATAGACATGCAAGAATCAATATTATAAAGAAATTTAAATTCGCAAGAAAACAGAAATATTAAAGGAACTGTAACAAACACAACATCAGAAATAAAATTTAAGGGGGAACTGCCAAAACCTGTTGAAATAAAATTAGAAGTAAGACAGAAACATGGTTTATCACGTTTACTTTTCAACTGCGCAATACAGAAGGCAGTGAGAAAATTTAAGAAATCCATCAATAATGAGGGTGTTCAACTAGGAAGGAACTCAAATAAATTAGCCATGCTCGTATATTATGCTACTTTTGAATGTGACTTGGTATTAATTACTGATCATTAGATAGTGGCAAAGAATAAATCACAGAATTACAGAAAGAAGCAGAAAAAATAGGATTAACAACATCAGTTAAAAAACACACTTCATGACCAATATTAATGCTGACCCCCGCATAAAAATCTTAAAATTCATAATAACGCAATATTTAAAATAAACTATTTTAAATGCCCAGGAAAATGGATAACAAGCAGCACAAAAGGAAAGAGATATAGAAAACAGATCAAATAAAATGGAAAAGGAATCCATATGAGAAAAAACATATTTAGCAAAAACAATTTGTTCTGGGGCACAAACCTAAGTCATTGAAAAATAATGTTAAGGCCTTAAATACTGTACGTAGCATAAACAAACCATAGGATTTTCGTATTTTGAAACACTGGAAAAAGTTAAAGAAGAATTATAAGGAAAATAGTGGAACCGGGAAGTAATTGTAATGTTGCGTACTAATTAAGATCGAACAGAGGTCTATACTGGAAAATGGATAGGATCAGTTTTAGGGACACATATACCGAATGCATAATAACAGACTAACCAAGCAGATCTTCAACTTACTAAACAGCCTCAAATCGAAACCCACACGGTTCGCGGAAATTGACAAATGTATTAAAAACACTGCAGCTTGAATGGGTATAATAGATTACAAAATACTTTCAAAGCTACACAAACGGCAATATTTCAGGAAATTAAGAGACCTGCTAAAGACGGAAGCGGTCCCATGAAGAAAAGGAACGACACTCTCGAAGAATGAAGAAAGCCTGGGAACACCGAAGATAAAGCACAAAGAAGCAATACCAGAGTTGATTTATCGTACAAAACTGACAAACGCATTGTATCAAAGATTTAGGCAATAACTACGCTAGTAGCACTTTCAGCCTTCTTGATTTACGTTGTTATGTTGCTTCATTTATGAAAGAGCCAAATCTTGGAGTTTCTGTATCGATGTGAAGTAAGGTCTCAGTAAACTCAAATATGGTATCATTATTTATTATGACAATATCTGAAGCAGTATATCAAAAATTTTCAAAAAGTTGTGGCGACACAGTGTAGAAGTGTTGTATAAAGACAGTTTCCTACTTAACATTGATTTCATTCTTTTAATCAACAAATGTTCTCAGGAGTTACTGTCTACCTACTGGACCGCTACAATGTTGGAGAGAGAATTATTGTGTATCCCGTAGAACCTTGCTGTCGTATGAGAATCACAGTTGTTTCCTTGTTTTCTGAATCTAAGGAAACAGCATAAGACTTTTATCATTGGGCTGCTCCTAGAATATGCATGTTACCCAAGCCATCCCCATGGGACAAAAGGTAAAGACGAATCGTATTGTACCGAGGAAGCTTTGCAAATTACCGATCCCAGCCACATCATACTTCTAAATAAGAAGTAAAGGAAAGAGCAGAAAGACTTACGCAACGAACTTTTGCAAAAAGTCTTTTCTTGACTTCAGTATCTGTGTAATTACATGGAAAGCATTATATCGCGTACAAAATCTTAGATGACTGGAGAGAAAGTCCGACTTTGTGTGTGTGTGTGTGTGTGTGTGTGTGTGTGTGCGTGCGTGTGGCGTGTGTTATGATGAGAGAGACATACAGATAGACAGAGTGAGTGACAGTGACAGAGAGAGAGAGAGAGAGAGACATGTCGTTATGTCGTTTCTTGGGGGGGGGGGGGGGGGGGGAGGGGTTATTTATACATTTCTTGTTTTGTGACAAATAGTGTTATATTGCAGAGAGACGTATATTCATCCGTTACTGTTTTCTCTTTTATTTTATCTTCTCCCAATTATAATTATTAATAAATAATCCGTTACTGCTTTTGCTTTCCTTTTATCTTCTCCCGAAGTATGATTATTAATAAACACTCAGACTTACGCAACTATCAACTCGTATAAAGATGAACGATCGTCTTTGCTAACGTAATACATTTCAACATATCTTTGCATTCTTGTTCTTCGGTAGATTTGTTACGTTTTGCTTTTGCAATAGTCCAGGATTAGTATTTGTTGCAGAGGCTGTCTATACCGTTTAAAATTATTGTAATGTAGTATCTGAGCTGGTAAATATCCATGCTTTTAGTTAATGCACTGCGAGGGTAGTGATGCATCTAGTAGCTGTTGCGTCATTCCTCCAATGTAGATAGTCTCCACTGGAAATTATAAATTCTATGTAATATTGATATCACGCCTTGTAGCAAATATTTCCAAGATATGCAGCTCGTTTTGAAGTGATCGGAAACGTTTGGGAATATTTTGCCTTTACCTTCTCGTCCTCTGACAACATGTGCCAATTTGGTATTAAATAGGAAAAGTATTGTCTTATGCAGCTGGACGTCGCTTAAAAGGAATTTTATATTTGTAGTGCTAAGAAACAGTACTCTCAGACTTAAAGGCAACAAACTGTTAGCTTTATTTGCATGAGCAACCTTATTCGACATTAATTTGACAATTCTGGATATTTCAATAAAGTGTATCCGCTTTCACAGGAGCATACCCTCCACAAAAATGAAGAGAGGAACATGATGTGAATTTTAACTTACACATAGAAATGAGGAGTTCAGCTTGGCGCCATTTGAAACTTGACGGTTCACATGGTTGACAGAAGATGTCTGCCTGGAGCGGCTAGCTCACTCTTTTTATTGCGCAGCTTGTTTAGAGCTGAAACGGCGATAATACAGCAACAAATGGCGTCCTACGTTCCCCGTATGGACAGGCACAATTCAGTTACAACAGTGCGGCGTGATTTTCTGAAGAGCGGACTGCGTCAACGATGGATCTGCCCCGAGGTACGTACGAATCTCGCCTCGAAAGACGCCTCGTTTGACGATAGTCCAGAGTCCGTGTGCTCGGGTTTCTCCCTGCCGGTAAGACTGAGTTTAACTGCGATGCCGCACGGCAAACATCAGCAAATGCAGTGACTCCAAACATTATCGCAGAGTAAGGTACGAGTTTGACCATCGTCTGAACGTTTGCCGTGCGTCCAGTGAGGGATATTTTTCGCTTTTAGATTTGTATGCGCATGCATGTAATAGATATAAGAGACGATCAAAAAACTCCATTTTGAGGGCGTTGCTGCATCTTCTGTGCAAAGTAGCGTACTTCCGATGCGGGTATAAACTGAAATGACAAACAGTCATTGGACAGCGGTATGCACGTTTACAGATGGCGGTAGTATCGAGCATACAAGATATAAAAGGACAGTGTATTTGCGGAACTGTCGCTTGTACTCAGGTGATTCATATGAAAAGGTATCCGACGTGCTTATGGCCGCACGCCGACAGTTAATAGATTGTGAACGCGGAATGACGCTTGGAACTACACGCATTAGAAATTCCATTTCGAAAATTGCTAGGGACAAATAACGCAATAAAATTACGTGTATTAAATAATTAAATAAACAAAAAATCGATATGAATATTCCTCGATTCACAGTGTGAAGAGTGTGCAGAGAATACAAAATTTCAGCCGGCCGTGGTGGCCGAGCGGTTCTAGGCGCTACAGTCTGGAACCGAGCGACCGCTACGGTCGCAGGTTCGAATCCTGCCTCGGACATGGATGTGTGCGATGTCCTTAGGTTAGTTAGGTTTAATTAGTTCTAAGTTCTCGGGGACTGATGACCTCAGCAGTTAAGTCCCATAGCGCTCAGAGCCATTTGAACCATTTTTTAACAAAATTTCGGGAATTATCTGTTACCAGGGACCACTCAATGGACGACTGCCTTCACTTAACGAGCGAGAGCAGCGCCGTTTGCGTAGAGTTATTAGTGCTAAGAGAGAATCAACAATGCGTTAAATAACCGCACAAATAAATGTGGGACGTACGACCAACGTATCCGCTTAGACAGTGCTGCGAGATGATGTTAACAGGCTATGACAGCAGACGAACGACGCGTGTGCCTTTGGTAACAGCACGACTTCGCCTGTAGCGCTTCTCCTCGGCTCGTGACCATGTCGGTTGGACCCTAGGCGATCGATAAACGGTGGTCTTGATAGATGAGTCCCGATTTCAGTTGGTAAGAGCTGATGGTATGGTTCGAGTGTGGCGCAGACCCCATGAATCCATGGACCTAAGTTGTCAGGCAGGCACTGTCCAAGTTGCTGGTGACTGCATAACAGTGTGGTCTGTCTTTACATTAAATGGACTGGTATAATGGTCCAACTGCACCTATCATTCACTGTAAATCTTTATATTCGGCTACTTCATTTTCAGTCCCCCATGGACTTCATGTTCCCAAAAACGATGCAATATTTTTGGATATTGGGCCAAAATTTTTCCGCGATTTGTTTAAAGACCATTCCGTTGGAGCGAATGATTTAGCACCCAGGTCGCCCGATGTGGAAAATAATCGGAAGGTCAATTGGTGCAAAAAATTCTGCACCGGTAACACTTTCGCAATTATGGGCTGTTGTAGAGTCAGTGCGGCTCACTATTTCTGCAGGGGTGCAGGGGTCTTCGAACGATTTGTCGAGTTCATGCCACGTCGAGTTGCTGCACTGCAACGGACGAAAGGAGGTCCGATACTATATGAGGAGGTATCCGCCGACTTTTTTCACCTCTGTATATAAGCACCGACATTGAAGCAAGGGATTAGTTTCGCATTGGTGCCTTTCCGACACGCGTACGGTAAATGCGGAAGCGTGAACTATGTCGACGTTAGTACCAAATGTGTCTAACCAGGACCAACGTTCTGTTATTCTTTCCTCAGCTGCCGATAGACATTGATTGGAGAATGAGGAATGTGTTTCCGACACCATGTCTGTCGAAAACCATCGTTGTGGAATGGTGCGACAAGGGGTGCTAGTGCTTCATGAAAATTCACTTCAGTATATCGTAAATTTCATAACGAAGAAGTTACGCCAAATCAAGACATTAGAGTACCCGCCCTATAGTCCTGATTTCTCGCCATGCGATTATTACGCTCTCGGCTGCGTAAAAAAGGCCTTGAAATGTCAAGGATACACGTAGGACGAGGATGTACATCAGGCAGTTACGGACTTCTTCACGCAGCAGGACACCAACTTGGGACAGTTCCCTCAGTGCACACGGTGATATTCCCCGATCGTTATTTCATTTGTGGGCTGCATGGCCTTTGAACGGAAACTTTTTGATCGTTCCTCATATATTCTTATAAAATGGGATGGTTGTTTTGGAAAGTTTCTATCTTCATTCACGTAAAAAATCAAGTATTGCGAAATCGGATGAACATTAATTAAAGGACTGTGTAGGTCCTTATCGTCTGTATTGACGGCTCGCATACACAGTCAATTTCTCAGATATTTGTGCATCTACAGAAATTAAAATTGTAATGAGTAAATGTACTCCGATTCATTTAAATGTGAAAAAAATGCTGCAACTTCATTACATTGCTAGGCGGAGAAGTTCCAAACTGCAAGATACCTTACTTCTTGCCTGCTATTAATTGTCGAGAGTACTCTTGCGATATCTTGAATGGTCTGTGTTTACCTTGCGCAATGCACGCTGTATCAATGTCCTTCGTATTCAAGGTGCCGCAGATGGTAATAGGTTCCATGGCAAGAAAAATTTCGGGTGTTCTACCGCTCTGCAGAGTAAAAGCCATCTCGCTGCGCAAACTCTCAAAAGCCTACAGCTCTCCCGTTACACTGCCATGGAACATTGCAGGTTGTTTTCGTATAACGGAGGAAAGCAGCCACCATCTCTTTTCGAATACTTTTCCTCGTGTATTTGATTTGATTTAATGAACGTAGGAGTATAAAAGGAAGCGGCAAAAGTTGCACTTCTTTTGATGTAAGAACAATGAAGACAGATCTTTTCATAAAGGCAACGGAGAAAGAAAAAGGCTGTCACCAGCTGACAGTAAATGGAAGGGGGAGCAAGTTTGCAGAGGGAAACTTAGTTACGCCGTTGCAGAAACATGGCGCCCTGCGCCCGTTCCCAGAGAGCCGAAAGTGAATAATAAACTTTGGTTACCGGCGGTAAGCGCTGCAGGAGAACACCTCGTTATACAGGTATAAATGACGCCTACTGTTTCACGCCGGATGTTACCGGGCTACCACACTCACTCATGCACAACAACATTGACTGAATACGTCATTTTGTATTCATAAATACGTTAAACGTAGGTCATTTATTTGCTGGCGTATATGTTTAAATACTGTCGCCTGCTAGACGACCTGGCTTCATAAAGTGATATTAATCATCAAAGGAAGTGCTTTCAGAGTCCACAAAAAAAATTTCAGTACAGCTGCATTTCTTTCTCTTTTTGAAAGTAAATACCTGCCTCTTTTATTGTACTTTTCCATTCTTCAACACCATTTAATATCTTTTTTTTTGTGTGATCTAAAATTTAAAAACCTCTCTCACACCGGCCTGATTTAGCTTCACTGATCAGGATAGTAAAACATGCGTATGTTAAGGGAATTTTCATTCACAAAGCAGGCTTATCACATTCTCACAGTTCAATACTGTTCTATCCTGATTAAATTGAGCTTAAATTCCATAAGGCAGTGAAGCAATTTCGAAGTCTCGGTGCGACGAAAATTGTCAGTCGATCTCCTGGAAACATTTGTAATAATTATTAACTTTCGGTGATCACATGGGGAAGACCGGAGATCTGCTGGTAAGACCGTGTTAGCCTGTTTATTTGAAGTAACTGGATATCTTGAGCATACAAAACGGCAGGTTCGTCCAGTGTAAATCAGACGTTCCCCACTGATCCCGTGCAACACAGCGTAGTAAGCAGACACTGTCAATAATAAACAGTTAAATAATACGCGAACACACTTACTTTAGTGTAGTTCATGTATTAAATTTCTTCTCATACAGAATCTCATCAAGATGGCGACTAGCTCAACAATACATACATATACATCCTCCTTCTTTCACGACTAATCGGCAAGAATTCCTTCATTCTTTTCATAAGAGAAAACATACGAGTAGATAGCAGAGAAGCTATTCCATGGAGTAAATGGACGCTCCAAGGAATAATTGGGCTTGAAACTACTTTGCATTGATAATCGGTGAGATAAGAAGACATATTTCGATATATGTACTGAGTTATATAATTTATAACGGCTGAAAGCAAGGGGAAACTACAGCCGTAATTTTTCCCGAGGACATGCAGCTTTACATGCAGCTTTACTGTATGATTAAATGATGATGGCGTCCTCTTGGGTAAAATATTCCGGAGGTAAAATAGTCCCCCATTCGGATCTCCGGGCGGGGACTACTCAAGAGGACGTCGTTATCAGGAGAAAGAAAACTGGCAATCTACGGATCGGAGCGTGGAATGTCAGATCCCTTAATCGGGCAGGTAGGTTAGAAAATTTAAAAAGGGAAATGGATAGGTTAAAGGTAGATATAGTGGGAATTAGTGAAGTTCGGTGGCAGGAGGAACAAGACTTTTGGTCAGGTGATTACAGGGTTATAAATACAAAATCAAATAGAGGTAATGCAGGAGTAGGTTTAATAATGAATAAAAAAATAGGAGTGCGGGTTAGCTACTACAAACAGCATAGTGAACGCATTATTGTGGCCAGGATAGACACAAAGCCCATGCCTACTACAGTAGTACAAGTTTATATGCCAACTAGCTCTGCAGATGATGAAGAAATTGATGAAATGTATGACGAGATAAAAGAAATTATTCAGGTAGTGAAGGGAGACGAAAATTTAATAGTCATGGGTGACTGGAATTCGTCAGTAGGAAAAGGGAGAGAAGGAAACGTAGTAGGTGAATATGGATTGGGGGGAAGAAATGAAAGAGGAAGCCGCCTTGTAGAATTTTGCACAGAGCATAACTTAATCATAGCTAACACTTGGTTCAAGAATCATAAAAGAAGGTTGTATACCTGGAAGAATCCTGCAGATACTAATAGGTATCAGATAGATTATATAATGGTAAGACAGAGATTTAGGAACCAGGTTTTAAATTGTAAGACATTTCCAGGGGCAGATGTGGATTCTGACCACAATCTATTGGTTATGAACTGCAGATTGAAACTGAAGAAACTGCAAAAAGGTGGGAATTTAAGGAGATGGGACCTGGATAAACTGAAAGAACCAGAGGTTGTAGAGAGTTTCAGGGAGAGCATAAGGGAACAATTGACAGGAATGGGGGAAAGAAATACAGTAGAAGAAGAATAGGAAGCTCTGAGGGATGAAGTAGTGAAGGCAGCAGAGGATCAAGTAGGTAAAAAGACGAGGGCTAATAGAAATCCTTGGGTAACAGAAGAAATATTGAATTTAATTGATGAAAGGAGAAAATACAAAAATGCAGTAAATGAAGCAGGCAAAAGGGAATACAAACGTCTCAAAAATGAGATCGACAGAAAGTGCAAAATGGCTAAGCAGGGATGGCTAGAGGACAAATGTAAGGATGTAGAGGCTTGTCTCACTAGGGGTAAGATAGATACTACCTACAGGAAAATTAAAGAGACCTTTGGAGAGAAGAGAACCACTTGTATGAATATCAAGAGCTCAGATGGCAACCCAGTTCTAAGCAAAGAAGGGAAGGCAGAAAGGTGGAAGGAGTATATAGAGGGTTTATACAAGGCTGATGTACTTGAGGACAATATTATGGAAATGGAAGAGGATGTAGATGAAGATGAAATGGGAGATAAGAAACTGCGTGAAGAGTTTGACAGAGCACTGAAAGACCTGAGTCGAAACAAGGCCCCGGGAGTAGACAACATTCCATTAGAACTACTGATGGCCTTGGGAGAGCCAGTCATGACAAAACTCTACCATCTGGTGAGCAAGATGTATGAGACAGGCGAAATACCCACAGACTTCAAGAAGAATATAATAATTCCAATCCCAAAGAAGGCAGGTGTTGACAGATGTGAAAATTACCGAACTATCAGTTTAATAAGTCACAGCTGCAAAATACTAACGCGAATTCTTTACAGACGAATGGAAAAACTGGTAGAAGCGGACCTCGGGGAAGATCAGTTTGGATTCCGTAGAAATGTTGGAACACGAGAGGCAATACTAACCTTACGACTTATCTTAGAAGAAAGATTAAGAAAAGGCAAACCTACATTTCTAGCATTTGTAGACTTAGAGAAAGCTTTTGACAACGTTAACTGGAATACTCTCTTTCAAATTCTGAAGGTGGCAGGGGTAAAATACAGGGAGCGAAAGGCTATTTACAATTTGTACAGAAACCAGATGGCAGTTATAAGAGTCGAGGGGCATGAAAGGGAAGCAGTGGTTGGAAAAGGAGTGAGACAGGGTTGTAGCCTCTCCCCGATGTTATTCAATCTGTATATTGAGCAAGCAGTAAAGGAAACAAATGAAAAATTCGGAGTAGGTATTAAAATTCATGGAGAAGAAGTAAAAACTTTGAGGTTCGCCGATGACATTGTAATTCTGTCAGAGACAGCAAAGGACTTGGAAGAGCAGTTGAACGGAATGGACAGTGTCTTGAAAGGAGGATATAAGATGAATATCAACAAAAGCAAAACGAGGATAATGGAATGTAGTCAAATTAAATCGGGTGATGCTGAGGGGATTAGATTAGGAAATGAGACACTTAAAGTAGTAAAGGAGTTTTGCTATTTAGGGAGTAAAATAACTGATGATGGTCGAAGTAGAGAGGATATAAAATGTAGACTGGCAATGGCAAGGAAATCGTTTCTGAAGAAGAGAAATTTGTTAACATCGAGTATTGATTTAAGTGTCAGGAAGTCGTTTCTAAAAATATTTATATGGAGTGTAGCCATGTATGGAAGTGAAACATGGACGATAACCAGTTTGGACAAGAAGAGAATAGAAGCTTTCGAAATGTGGTGCTACAGAAGAATGCTGAAGATAAGGGGGGTAGATCACGTAACTAATGAGGAGGTATTGAATAGGATTGGGGAGAAGAGAAGTTTGTGGCACAACTTGACTAGAAGAAGGGATCGGTTGGTAGGACATGTTTTAAGGCATCAAGGGATCACAAATTTAGCATTGGAGGGCAGCGTGGAGGGTAAAAATCGTAGAGGGAGACCAAGAGATCAATACACTAAGCAGATTCAGAAGGATGTAGGTTGCAGTAGGTACTGGGAGATGAAGAAGCTTGCACAGGATAGAGTAACATGGAGAGCTGCATCAAACCAGTCTCAGGACTGAAGACCACAACAACAACATATAATTTATAAAATTTTCTGAAAATATCGCGGAGAGACCGCTGCAAGAGACATTACAACCGCGTAGCAAACAATTTTTTTCTCATCCCTCTGCTGGTAGTTAAGTAAATCCATATCTTCTGGTGGGGACCTTCATAGGGAGACCCTTCACATGTGGACACAAGACTGACACCAAAGTTTGTGAACGATGTTGAGAATATGGTGTTAGGTTACTTTGCAATAAGAGGCATTCAACGTTCCGTGTAAGCAGTTCGTAGTTATAGTCTTAGCATGTTTCATCATCCCTTTGCAATGAAGAAATCAGATAATATTTTACTAGCGAAAACCGAAATTTTAAGACAGTGTGGTATCACCGCCAGACACCACACTTGCTAGGTGGTAGCCTTTAAATCGGCCGCGGTCTATTAGTATACGCCGGACCCGCGTATCGCCACTGTCAGTGATAGCAGACCGAGCGCCGCCACACGGCAGGTCTAGAGAGACTTACTAGCACTCGCCCCAGTTGTACAGCCGACTTTGCCAGAAGGGGATCACTGACAAATACGCTCTCATTTGCCGAGACGATAGTTAGCATAGCCTTCAGCTACATTTGCTACGACCTAGCAAGGCGCCGTATTCAATTGATATTGAGATTCTATTAATGTATCATCAAGAGCGATGTTCTACAAATGTGGATTAAAGTTAAGTATTCCAGAAGCTACGTACTTTTCTTTATAGCATTCATTACGTATCCTGTTTCAGACCTTACGCCAGCCTGCGTGAGTTTAAGCGCGTGCCTTTCGGCTTCCTCTAATTGTGTCTAGGCTGTCTTGTCTAGACACAACAGACGGTGTTTTTATGTTAAATCTTTTCCTTCCGTATTACAGCTCTAGACAGGTGTTATAGGTTTATCTACATAATGCGTACTTGTAGACATTTCTACGACTGTATCATGAAATGTTGGTTGAGTGCGACTATCTTCAAATAAGTGAAATAACACAATTAAAAAGGAAAGAAGGAAATAGAATAAAAAAAGATGAAAATTTTTCGTAAGCAACCACGCTCAACCAAGATTTTCAGCCAAGACTTTCAAAAATGGTTCAAATGGCTCTGAGCACTATGGGACTTTACATCTGAGGTCATCAGTTCCCTAGAACTTGGAACTACTTAAGCCTAACTAACCTAAGGACAACAAACACGTCCACGCCCGAGGCAGGATTCGAACCTGCGACCGTAGCGGTCGCGCGGTTCCAGACTGAAGCGCCTAGAACCGCTAGGCCACACCGGCCGGCCCAAGACTTTCAACCAATTTAGTCAGCTGTGTGTTTAGACGTCAAGCTACTGTTAAAAAATAACGACGTACTTATAGTGCCAATACTGATGATACTCATACAACTACTAAACTACAGGTACTATTTACACCTATGTCAGATAAATGAAAGCTACTGTCAATTCAGAATTACTGCTGCCCTTCCACCTGCTTGATATGTCTCTGAAGTTGTGGAGCCCGTGGAGAATGCATCGGGAGGCCTCATCTTCCGCACGTCGCACCATAGATCTTCCCGTTCAGTGTCAGATTGTCTTACTCCGAGGTGTGAAAACCGCCAGACATCACTTCTTAAATCCTGTCTGCAATACACTTTAATGAATTTCTCGTTTGTTTTGTATTTCCTTTCACACCGACTGCCTTCGCATGCCTTTACAAAAGTACTTATTGCCATTTTCGCCGGACATTGTCATCACTCTTGGTAGGGTATCAGTTCTATACCATATGACAAAGAAAGATTTACTCGATTACCTATGGAAAGCATATTCCACTGTCCAGCACGGGCTTCATTTAAATCAAGGTACAGTGACGAATTTTTATCCTGTATATCCTCTATCCTGGCTGTAATCTCAGGATTAACTTACGTTGACAGCCGTACCACTCAGGTACCAAACACAGCTGCACACTTTGCAGATAAATGTCAAATGAAACATTGTATAGCACTTCTAACTAATGACAATGGGTGTCAACGAAGTGGTTAGTTCTATATCTTATTTTTCTCTTGTTGATTGTTATCTTGGAACATACTCTTACCTGAATGAGATTTTCACTCTGCAGCGGAGTGTGCGCTGATATGAAACTTTCTGACAGATTAAAACTGTGTGCCGGACCGAGACTCGAACTCGGGACCTTTGCCTTTCGCGGATAAGTGCTCTATCATCTGAGCTACCCAAGCACGACTCACGACCCGTCCTCACAGCTTCAGTTCTGCCAGTACCTCGTCTCCTACCTTCCAAACATCACAGAAGCTCTTGTGAAAGGTTCGCAGAAGAGCTTCTGTGAATTTTGGAACGTAAGAGACGAGGTACTGGCAGAACTGAAGCCGTGAGGACGGGTCGTGAGTCGTGCTTCGGTAGCTCAGATGTTAGAGCACTTGTCCGCGAAAGGCAAAGGTCCCGAGTTCGAATCTCGGTCCGGCATAAAGGTCCGAGTATAAAGGTGAATGTGAACCACACCATGCTCTTACATACGGGGAGTGGATTGGTTCTTCGTACACAACGCACCGTTTAACAGTACTTCAAATTCGGAAATTCTGTATATACATTTCACGTTGTAGAATAAACTGTGCCTCATCACTCCACAGAATATATCCCGGCCCCAAGTCATCACGCCAAAAAGCGAAGAGCAGGTTCAGAAAGTAACTGCGGATCATGAGCCTTCAGTTGCTGCACCGCCTGGATCTTTCTTGTACGGTTACCAGCATAAAACAGACCATCGGACGTAAAATTGTCGTGACACTGCGTGAGCACTAGGACTACCTGGAGCACGTGATGCACTGTCTGTTAACGCGACAGCAACCTCGTCAGTAATTTTCGCCAGTATAGGCTTCCTTCCACTTCCAGGTGTCACACCGAGCTCACCCGTGTTTTAGAATTTCATTATCATCTTTAAAAAATTTCATGACATCGGGCCTCTCCTCAAACGGTTCAGTGGCGATGCTCTCTCAATGCAGCACTGTACTTGCTGTCGTTTATGCAAAATGACGTCAGTAACAGTGCGTGGTCTGTCTTCTCGATAACCGCATTTTTCACTAACATTATGGCTTGTCACATGATGGAGTGGATGTCATACCATCATATAAACAGATTACCACCTGGTGGTCACAACTGAAACTAATTTGTTTTCCAGCGTAAATCGGTTCCCCATTAACGCATTAGCAGGGTTCGCTGCTATACGGTAATTACAGCCACACTAGACGTTCCTCTGAGTAGCTGCACTTTAATTATAATCGCCCGGTGTTTGGGGCGAGGACCTGCGGTGGCAGTAGAAAAAGGATTACGTGTGGAAAGCGACCCATATTATTGTGTAACACACAGCTTCAGAATCTCTAGACCAACTGACAAAGTACCTGCATTTAGTAGAAGAGATTGCTATGAAAATATTTACAAACGAGCAGAACATTTTAAAATCTTCCATATAGAACTAAAATGAAAGATTTATTTCTGCACCACCTTTTGGTACACTACATAATTTTGATGGTGAAGCTGGCTTAATCGCTGTGGAAACACATAATTCTGAACACGAAAGATGCACTGCCTTCGACACTAATTCTTTTACCTATAAGTATATATACGGATGCAAGCACGTGAGGTGGGGAAAAAAATGGCTGCTGTACGCTTTACTCGCCAGCGTTCTCGTTTGTCACATCTCGCGTGTGTATTCAATTCGTTTTGGTTCTCCAGGACAGATTTCTCATTTCGGTCTATCTCTAAAATAGAATATTAGGAGTGCGGCTAGCTGCGTCACTTTCCCTCTTTAGCCTCAGCGATATAGTTTTATTATTTTTTCAACAGCTGGATATTATTTGACCTGCTATGAGGTACCTATCGTCGATAGCCAACCACACTCTGTATGGAAGAATAAGTAATGTCAAATTATATGATATTGTGTGTAGAGGTACACGGCCCTTGCACAGTCAACAGAGTTCAAAACTTTTACTAAATCTATAAATGATACAGAACGTTGCCGAAGAAACAATACTGCGTAACGGATTTTTTCAAATTTTGCAGGTTTGATCAGTTCGCATACATGACTTAGCGATCATACGGTTACCTCGGGAATGAGGAATTTAAGGATCTTATCATTGGAAAGTGAGCTGAAAGAATAGCGTTTAACTCAGAAAGCGTAGTTAGAAGTTATAGCTACGTGTAACGGCATAGGAATGAAATATCAGGTATCTGGAATGTCGGAAAGTCAGTCAGGCTTTTTGCAGCCGTTGATGTTGTGTATGAGGAGAATGCAACGCCAGACGACTGTGCTGAAGTCCACAAAGTCTTGCAGAGGGTCAACGATTGGTGCAGTGGCTGGCGGCTGTCAATCACTCTTAAAAACAAATCTCCACTTTTGCACGTTACGTTCAAGTGAGCATCGAGTTCTTTCTCTGTGATTTTACCAATTTGTAAAACGCTGTCCATTTCCATCGAGAGAAGCCTTGATTCTATGACCCATTTTGAAACCTGGAGATGTACATAACAAGAATGACAACGTGCTGAGGCTATGCGCGCTTTTCAATTTACGCGGAAAATCGTCACAGATTTAGTTGCGTGGTCATGATTCCTCAGTGGTGGTAACCAGGTGTCTCTTTCTTCGACCTATCAGCTAAGACAGGCCGTAGCGTGGGAAGTGCCCAGCGCGTTCCTACCTGTCAAATGAGTAAGTCACACAAAGAGACAGACGGAGCGCCGCATTCCTCCTATGAGGATTTCTCGCCGCACGTGTCGCGGGCAGCCTGAGCCTCGTACAAGGATCCCGCCTCGCTAATGACTCGCAACAGGGTGGGCGTCGCTCGTAATGAAGGCGGCTGGAGTGCCCAGATTCACGACATCGTCCCTCTGCCTGCGTCCGCGATTTAATTAAACAACGGTGAGCGGCGCAAGGCGGGCACTACATAACACAGTAATTAACCGTGTCCTAATAGGCGAGCATTGCTCCTCCTCCTCTCGAGAGCGCAATTACCGCTAAATGGACAGTATGAATGCGCCTCTTCCGGAGTACAAGCTGCGCGAGACACCCTTCACAAGAATGAACTGCTCATCGTTAGGCCTTACCATTCAGTTACAAGCGTTGTCGTGCTTGTAGTCCAAAGAGCTCGCAGGGAACGATTTCTGTGTTCGTTCTTCCTGCCCGCTGTTCGATAGTGGAATAGAAGAGAAATAACTTGAAGGTGGTTCCATGAACCCTCTAACAGGCACTTAATTCTGGATTCCAGAGTAATCGTGTAGTATCAGTTTCAGATTTGCAGATGTAGATTGCTATTTCTGTACGAGTTATGAATCTCCTTGTGTTATAGCAGTTGTAAAATTAATTTACGTGTGTGTCAGAGTACTTTTCAGATGTGTAGGATCTGAATTAGAACGTGTCGTTTTTAATGTTTCTGCCGATTTGACGACGCCTGATACCCTTTCTATGCCGCAATGGATGTGAAAAGGATACCCTTATTCAGACGAATAGATCGGATACAACTACATTCTAGGCTTTCAACAGGTCATTACTTCGACTAATGAATGCTAGCTTGGGTCTTGACCACATGGTACCTACAGGTTGATACGTTCGATTAGAATGTTTCATAAGTCAGTCCTCACGGATTTGGGAAGCCAAATGTTTTCCCAAATAGAAGTGCAACTTCTTGGATAGGCATGATTTATTGTGAGCACTGCAGATACCTTAGAGCTGGCACGGTGTGCAGTGTTTCGTCTCAACAGCTCCACTTTTCGCATGCATGCTGGTACTTTGTAGGCTGAGAATTTACGCTTTTGTTGAATTTGTACCAAGTTCGACAGCAGTGAAGCGGTAGGGAGCTAGCTGGCGCGTAGGAAGGTACTAGTAGTAAAAAATAATTTATCTTGAAACAATATAGAAAACCATTAAAATCATACAATAAAATCTGCACCAATAAGAGGATCACAATAGTGAGTAGTTAAAAAGGTTTTAAAACGAAAACAATCACATAAATATCTCAGTGGCAAATAACAAGTACTTCCCACAAGAAACTTACGAGTATATTTTGAATAAGGCATTGATGAACGAGCAAACACAAACGAAATTGCTGCTAAATAGTTAATTGCAAGTAAAGGAAACCAAATAACAAACTTTGGCAACTGCAAAATTGGCTTAAGGCCCAATTACTGTATGATTCAACGGAAAGGTGACAAAAAATTGTTATGAGCAGGTACAGTTAACAATTTAAATCCTAAATTATTCGTAACATCTGCAACAAACGATAAAGGCCTAATGATAACAGCGCATTGTAATAAAATATTCAGGTACAGGATACAATTACAGATTAAAAGAGTAAAATCTGAAACCAAAGATTTACACTTGACAATTTCACCAAATGACATAGACCTAATAAACTTACTAACCATGATGAAGGCAACACCAAATCTTAATTTGACTACAAATTATACAAACACTCATCTTCAGCAATATTCAAGTATCTACATCTACATCGATGCTCTGCAAATCATATTTAAGTGCCCGCCAGAGGGTTCATCGAACCACCTTACAATTCTCTATTATTGCAATCTCGTACAGCGCGCGGAAAGAACGACCACCTATATCTCTCCGTACGAGTTCTGATTTCCTCATTTTATCGTGGTGATCGTTTCCCCCTAGGTGTCAACAAAATATTTTCGCATTCGGCGGAGAAAGTCGGTGACTGGAATTTCGTGAGAAGATTCGGTGCACACCGTCCAATTAGCCTTGTCGAACATCAATCTGCGCAGCTTGCTTTTCTGCCCTGTGGACTGAGTAGGTTGTTCGGCACTTCCACCTGAGAAGCGGAGACTAGAAATTGGTAGTGCTGAACGGCACTCTATCCTATAGTGCACGTTCGGCCACATATTCAATAAACATGCTAGTGGTAATTATAAGAACCCCTTTACAGGTCGACTCATGGTGCTGGTCGTTGTTAACCCTTTCAATACCAACGTATTTTCAATAATGAGTGTTACCAAGGGAGTGGGAAGCAGGAGGGGAACTTCATACCAATCCTTGAAAAAGTAAAAGAAAAACTGTTAGTTGTTTCCAGAATGAGATTTTCACTCTGCAGCGGAGTGTGCGCTGATATGAAATTTCCTGGCATATTAAAACTGTGTGCCCGACCGAGACTCGAACTCGGGACCTTTGCCTTTCGCGGGCAAGTGCTCTACCATCTGAGCTACCGAAGCACGACTCAGGCGCGGTACTCACAGCCTTACTTCTGCCAGTATCTCGTCTCCTACCTTCCAAACTTTACAGAAGCTCTCCTGTTAGTTGTTGTTGACTTATATTATTAGTATACTTATTATAGAGGCACTGCTCTGTAAGTAGGATCCAGAACTTGAAAAATATATTTGACCGTGTGGCCAAGTATTATCCTGTCAGAGCAACATATCACCTTCCTGTTGCAAGAACGACAAAAGAACGGATCCAACAACATTCTACACGGACCGACCGATGGTTAGTGTCTCCTCCAGAACCATGAAAGGTGAATGAGAAATGGTTCAAATGGCTCTGAGCACTATGGGACTAAACATCTGAGGCCATCAGTCCCCTAGACTTAGAACTACTTAAACGTAACTACCTTAGGACATCACACACATCAATGCCCGAGGTGGAATTCGAACCTGCGACCGTAGCAGCAGCGCGGTTCCCGACTGAAACTCCTACAGCCGCTCGGTCACAGCGGCAGGCGGTGAATGAGAGTTGTGATTTAGTGCACATCAAACTTTAAGGCCTGTGGTGAGGCTAGTGTGTCTTGGAGAACTACACTCTACGTGACAGTGCTCGCCAGGTCAACGCAACGATGATCACCTATGTGCAGGAAGAATATGCTTTCAACGCTGAAGACCACAGGGCGCCATTCTATCTCCCAAGTGATTCGCCGTCGGCACCAGTGTCGTGGACGTGGACGTGGTGGTGTGGCGTGAATGGAAGACAGAGTAGGGGTGTGCGTGCCCGTAGTCCCCGTGCTAATAACTGGTTAGCTGCAGTTTATGTTGACACTTCCGCACTCACAAGCACTCTATCTGTGCTGTGGTAGCTGTACAATCTGCCACTGCTACGTTTACAATACGACGATCCTGGCGTGTGTCTGCGCAATGCGGACGTCCAGAACCTCGTCTACAGCTGTCAGAATGTTCACGTGACCGCTGATATCGACATTGTTGACATCTGACTTAGCACCTCCAACCTGTGTGGCAATTCTTCGAAAGATCCGTACCACCACTCTGAAGGTCACAATTTGACACCAATCAGTTTTGCTCAATTGGCTGTTGTAAGCAAGTGTGCGTCCCGTGGCATGGTTGATACACACTATCCTACCACACTAAACCTTCTAGCTATGAGCATTCCCTATTAAAGGGTAGATACAGATGGCGGTCTGGTAGCTGTGCCACTGTGCTATCTGTTGGCGGACGACGTTGAAACTATTATCAGTACATCTATTATCCTATAGGTGGCAGACGCTGTCTTCGGCTTAAAATAGACGTAGTCTTTCCAGGTGTAGATTTTTTTTCGGAAATGCATTATAACTACTGTCGATGTACTTGCACTCACGCGGCAACTGTAAGCTGGCGTTTTGAGAGAAGGTAAGGAGCGGCGTCCGTCATTGACAAATATTGCCAGATCATCTTCATATCCTCCTCCTCTGAGGCAGCCGTTGTTGCGTAGTGACTAGGTTTCAGCCCACGAGGAATCATAAATGTCGTCTGAATGTTAACAAGGGTTCTCTTGTGCTAGACGTTTCGGTTCCTCCACCTGGGCCCTAAACCTTCTCATGTTGAGCAAAAGCGCCCATTTAGTGATATTTCTTCTTTCTTTCACCCAGCCTCACCAAACTTGTGCCATTCCAAAAACAGACCCTGTCCGCTGAGTTATTTATCATGACTCACCCCTTTACGCTTGTAACCTCCCTCTTACTAATCGGTATATCCCGCTTGCGATATAAAATATGACCGTGGATCGCGTGTATGCCTAATGGATGTTTTCTAATTGGATAAGGCTATTTTTCCTAAAGACGTGATACCGATAAGTAGGAGGAAAGTATACAACAAACCCTTCTGATGGAAAGTCTTTTAAAAATAAAAGTAATTAAACCGTACAGGGCTATAATTTGGAAGTTGAAAGATATTTTGTGCCTTCACTCACAAACAACACTGGACAGAAAAGGAGTACCGCTGATCATGAATCCAAAAGTTACACTAATGAACGAAAAGGAAATAATTAACAATCGCCATCCCACTAGGGCAATTTACATGCAAACTCCTGTTCAAGATGATTGGAAAGAAAAACATGTATTATTAAACACTGACGTGGCAACTGAAGGTTGTCACGTTTTTTGACACTAATTTTAAGTGAGTATGTAATGATAAATAAAACTGTGAAGTCACTCTTCCGTTATGTTTGGCCTTAAATTTTGAAATAGGCAATCGAGTAATGATTTGAAAATATGTAATTAAACTTTATGTTAGTATTGAACTTCGTTACGTGAACAATAACTTTCAGTCACCTCAGCATAGCGTCATCAAAGAAATGTAGAAAAAAAAGCAAGCACTTTTTACTTTGCCGTTACTTATTTTGCAAATTGGATTTCAATTTCATATTATTATCTGACAACTGAGCCTTTTTTACTGACTTCAACAGAATTAAACAATAGAATACGTGCCAAACCAAACAGCCATGTGCTCCAAGCTGTATGTAAAATAAATAAGACTTCCGCACTCTTAAGTTGTGCATTTCTTTAGATTTGGATTTTTTGCAGTGATTGATTCTCAAACTTGAAAAATTAAATTGCTTTACTTTAGTCATATACTGAAAGCTCTGTTGCTCAACAGTAAATTGAAAGTAGACTAAGGCTAAAATTCTTAAAAGGAAATTATTCATCAATGAACTGGCTGTAACTAATCAATTTGTGACACTCGGTTAGCATATAGGGGAAAAAAGGACCCTGCTAGGTAACAATGTCTGGGGACAATGAGGACACCATTGCCCTGAGTTTAACTGATTATTATTTAAATAAATATTATCAATCAAATCACATTCAGTTGTGCTGCTGGGTTTGCCGTTAATACTTTCTACCAACGAAGAGTCTTACTCCACTGCAGTGCATACGACGAAACTCAGAGCCGATGACGACACTGTGTTGCTGGAACTGCTGCTGTTGTTGGAGACGGTAGCACCCTGTGGAGCCACGGCTAATTACAGGAATGGGCAATCATAATTAATACACCATCTTCCGCCCGTCCACTGTCCATACTCCTGCTACTAGTCATCTGGCTGGCGCGCATATACGATGCGCCGAAGATGATACTCTCTACTGCGAGAACGTTAACACCACACTTCCGCACACTACAAGCGCTGGATCCCGTCTCTCGCTCTCTCCGCGCACTCCGCGCAACAACTCCCTACCCAAAGATTTTACAGTGCACAAGCACTGCTATTATCGTTGCTAGTCGATGCCAATAACAATTCCTTTGGCTTTTGCCCAGAGCTTACAAGTTTCACAGTAAAAAAGAGAGAAATACAATGAGACGTCTACAGACTTCTACCTAAATTTACACATACAGTAAAGCAATGTCCTTACTTATTAAAAGAAAGCATTTAAATTACAAATATTTACATGCAATTCAGAAAAAAAGTTATATATCGATAGCAGGTGCCATGCAACCTGCATTTCCGGTTTTACACACTCCCAACTACATAAGTGTGAAAGAGACACACTCAGTCAAGACGGGAAAGCATACAATCTACGTACAATGTTAATAGGTGTATACAACAAGACAAAGCTTAACCACCGTGCACTTGGCACACAACGTTGCCCCGAATAAGTCTTGGAAATATTCTGAAACGAATTTTCTTAAAGGCATCATCTTTCGATTGGTTCGATGCTGTCCATCAACTTTTCCTGCGCTTTGATTTTTAAGTAACCACTAGACTATGCAAAATCTATAATCTGTTTGGCATATTGCAGTTTTGAACTGCTCTATTATTTTCCCCCTTTATTGCTCATTCTGGTGCCGATTGTTCGTGCGTATCATAGCAGATGTCCTGTTAACACGTTCTTCTTCTGGTAAATGCCTTTCATCGGCATTTGCCGGCCGGGGTGGCCGAGCGGTTCTAGGAGCTACAGTCTAGAACCGCGCGACCGCTACGGTCGCAGGTTCGAATCCTGCCTCGGGAATGGATGTTTGTGATGTCCTTAGGTTAGTTAGGTTTAAGTAGTTTTAAGTTCTATGGGACTGATGACCTCAGAAGTAAAGTCCCATAGTGCTCAGAGCCATTTGAACCATTTTTTTCATCGGCATTTATCCTCAGCTATTGCTTGTAGCACTTCTTCATTTCGAATGAATTCAAAACCTTCCGCTTTCTTCCTCTTCTCATCAGCTGTTCACGTTCATTCAGTGCTGTGCTCCAAACGTCCATTTTCAGCAACTTCTACCTCACTTGCATGTCAGTACCTAGTATCAGCAGAGCGCTTTTACAGCAGATAGCTTTCTTAGCTGGTGCTAGTCCCCTTTTTTGATACCGTCTTTCCTTTGACCCTCCAGTGAAATCTTGCTTCCTACGTATGACTCCTTCCAGAATGTGTCGTTTCCATTTTTGATGTCAAACAAGTCATCATAAGAAACTGAAGTGGCACAATCATAAAATAACGGCCGTTATGTAGACAGGAGTGTCACCACCAGCAGTCGACCAATGGTGTAAACGCCCAGAAGATGACCCCTACGTCGGACTGAAACCGGTTGGCGGTATAATAATAATAATAAATGCGATTAAGACTGTTTTTGAATTATTGATATCACACCGTCATGCAGTGTGCGTGCGTGTGACGACGTGGGGCAAGCTGGTGCTGTCGTGGAACTGATGTAGTTGGATGGATGGCAATGGGTCCCGACATTCGCCTTATAAATTTCCGGAAGCTTCTGTTGAAAAACTGGAAAGGCTATTGTCGACTTCGACGGACGTGTCGCCTTCGGGTGACCTTTCCAACCGGACTCAGGGATCGGCAATGGCTGCGCACAGGGGATGGACTGGTGGCCTTTCAGTGTCTGAAAAAGGAATTCTAATGTTCATTTTGGCATCATCGATGTGTGCCTGTTCTGCTTTGAATTCCATAGCTCAGCTGGTCACCTGAATGTCAATTCCAGACTGCTAGTTGTGCGGTCTGTTGAACACTCGATAGAGGACTGTAATTTTTGTAAGGTTTCGATGTGAAATTTTCCCTTGAAGTAGCATTCTGGGAGATGCAGCAACAGGATGAAAGTGGGATGGGGACGACTACGGAACAATATGCATTGAAATGTCTGCAATGGACATTGCTGGACAAGTAGTAAGGAATACATTTTATCTTAACTTTGAAACATAAAATGTGAACATTTCAGCCTTCAAAGAACGCAAGAAAAGTTCGGATTCGTCATTCGACTGAGGAAAGAACAAAGGCATTCAGACATGCTGAATTTCATTTTGTTGACAGTCTCTGAATGTCCAAAACGAAGACATGAGTTAATTCTTCGAGACAGAAATCAGAAGTGAGTGCTCTGACAATGCTAGCGCGGTTGTAGAAGTCACGGGAATGACTAAAGAAGATTTACGGAAAGGGTCGACGATGATTAGCCATCGTCTGTTCCAAAAGTAACCAGTGAAACATACGTGAATGTGTTGCTGAGAACCGTTCACTCGCGTCCGATTAAATTCTTGACACGGCGCTGTCTGATTGTCCGCGCAAGCGTTGCCGTGCAAAGTTGTCGTTTACAATTTGTTTGTCCATCCCTTGCCAGATGCTGTGTTACAGACATAGTTATTTTGTTTTGGCCATATCGCCGGCCGAAGTGTCCGATCGGTTCTAGGCGCTACAGTCTGGAACCGCGCGACCGCTTCGGTCGCAGATTCTAATGCTGCTTCGGGCAAGGATGTGTGTGTTGTCCTTAGGTTAGTCAGGTTTAAGTAGTTCTAAGGTCTAGGGGACTGATCACCACAGATGTTAAGTCCCATAGTGCTCAGAGCCATTCGAACCATTCTACCGATATCTTTCCAGACACTATTGTATCGTCTATACAATTAGTACATAACGAGACACTCGTTGTCACGTCCTATAAAAACATTTAAAGGAAGCAGAAACTGAAGCACTTCCAATGGGAAGGCGCTGTTACTGTTAACAATAACTTATGCATATTAATTACCATCTATTTCATTGTTTCGTTGTCACGAGACGGATGTAAAAGAACAGATACTTGCAAAGTAGAATTTTAAAGAAATTTTAAGATATTGAATGATCAGCCCAATTTATATCGAATAGCGAGAATTAACAGGGCATTCATTTAATTTAAATTTTCAGAAACAAACAGCTCCCTAAGCGAAGTAAAATGCAGTGACATCAAAGGTTCATAACAATTACAGCTATGAATAATCAGGCGCACAGGCTTCCAACCTTAAACTTAGGAAATCCTCGAAATGAATCGTGGTCCATAAGGGACAGTTCAAAACAGCTACAAGTAAAACCCAGCTCTCTGAAGCAGGACACCCCTAAAACATAAACAAAGTTTAATTACGGCACCTAATCGTAAATGCGGCAAGCAGGAAACAGGAGTATCAAGGGCACAAGCTATCACGCCACGCACCACACCCATACGGCTGGACTGCCAAGAGGAAACCGCGCCACCGAAATACGACCCATGGAGCGGTCTCAGCGCTCGGCCCACAAAGAACATATTTTCCACAATGCAAACGCAGCTAAGTAGTGGCGGCGTGCCTGTGGTACCACCTGCTTCAAGAACCATTCACTGCAGTTTATCACAGGAGTACGAGACGTCGAAATTTCCAATAAGTACAACGGCATTTGAACTTCGCCAATACACTGGCAGGGCCACTACCGTACTAAGATGACTAAGACGGCTTAGAAACTTACTCTGAAGTACAACAGAATAAGAATGAAATAAGATAAAGATCTGCTGAGGCCTAGGACAGATCACCCACAATTTTAATCGCTACATGCAATTTTTCCATACGCAACTAAACTGTCACATCCAGCCGTCGTGCATCACGACCCCTTATACAGGCCCACAATAACCCGCATATAGCATCACAATATACCTTCTGGGGGCGAAGGTTTGACAGTAACTACAACAGTTTAAAATAACACATAGAGCAAGTTACAACATCACAACCGAAAAAAATTTCTTAATTAAATTCAGGGTTGCATAACATTAGATACAAATCTCAATGGCCTATCTAAATTTTTTAATGTGTACCTCACATCTGCGTGAACGAAAAAAAAATGTTTCAAATGGCTCTGAGCACTATGGGACTTAACATCTGTGGTCATCAGTCCCCTAGAACTTCGAACTACTTAAACCTAACTAACCTAAGGACATCACACACATCCATGCCCGAGGCAGGATTCGAACCAGCGACCGTAGCAGTCGCGCGGTTGCGGTCTGAGCGCCTAGAACCGCTAGACCACCGCGGCCGGCTCTGCGTGAACACACCACACGGTAATTCAGATGTTAATCCTGTTATAAACAATATGCTACAGATCGTTCAGAAGGAGGTCATTGCAGCTTAGCAGAGAGCAAACTGTGATGGCCATTAAAGGTTACAAAACGAAAGCTCTACATTTAACCCTAATCTGCATCACAAAAGTAGCAGGAAAATGAACTTACCGCCAAAGTGCAGGGCCCACACCACAGGTTCTTCACCTCGGCCACGTTCCATGGAGACAACAACAACAACAGCAGGGACTGCCACACCGCCGCAACGTCGAATCCTTTGGCGAGGAACTCCACACACACCAGAGCTCGCCGTCGACCCAGCCCAACGACACTGCTCGCACGCCACAGCAAGACTCTCGCCGCAGGCCTCACATGCACACCGGTCGCGGAAACCGGGTAAGGATCAACCTTTTGCGGTCGAAGGTCGACCAGACCAAGCAGCTACAGTTCAGGAATGAATCTGTCACTGAGCACTTACAGTTGATTTGAAATCAGCACAGAGAGTAATTTTTCAGTTTGCCTTCCTACAGATTACCAGAGGAGATGCCCACTGATTTGCTGAAATGGTTTTCTGGACGTCAGTTTCCTCCAGTCGCTTGAGTTCAGTAGCTACTTCATTGCGAATAGCACATTGTAGTGAATCTGCTCCGGACTATTTAGGTTTATCATTAGCTGTAGGTACAATATGCCCTTTTAAATCCTTTGTGTACTCCAGAGTGCCATCGAGTAGATGTTGATATTTGTCGCGTTATTTGTTGATGTTCTAGTGTGATACCTGAGAACTGATTGCACTTACATTAATGCATTATCTTGAATTCCCAGATCAAACGAATCCAAATACGTATACACTTACGAGCCAAAGAAACTGGTACACCTGGCTAATATATTGTAGGGCCCCCGCGCCCACGCAGAAGTAATGTAAACGACGTGGCGTGTACACGACTAATATATGAATAGTGCTGGAAAGAACTGACACCATGAATCCTGCAGGGCTGTCCATTAATCTGTACGAGTGTCTGGACTGCTCACCCTTACAGAGCCTCCAACAGCTTGAACAGTCTGCTGCTGATATACGAGGTGTGGCTAGAAAAACACCGGACTAGTACTGGTGAAACAATAAAACGAATGCAATAAGGCTGAAAGTCGCGTGGCGTGTCACGTGACTCTCGCTCCGCCTACTGCTCGAGTTTCATCTGCCTCCTGCACTCAGTCTGCCCGTGGTGTCTGTTTTAAGTAGTTGACGTTTTGTCTGTGCGTCGGAAAATGTTGAGTGTACAGAAAGAACAGCGTGTTAACATCAAATTTTGTTTCAAACTAGGAAAATCTGCAAGTGAAACGTTTGTAATGTTACAACAAGTGTACGGCGATGATTGTTTATCGCGAACACAAGTGTTTGAGTGGTTTAAACGATTTAAAGATGGCCACGAAGACACCAGTGATGACACTCGCACTGGCAGACCATTGTCAGCAAAAACTGATGCAAACATTGAAAAAATCGGTAAACTTGTTCGACAAGATCGCCGTTTAACAATCAGAGCAGTGTCTGAGTTAACAGGAGTTGACAAGGAAGGTGTTAGGCAGATTCTTCATGAAAGTTTCAACATGAACAAAGTGTGTTCAAAAATGGTTCCAAAGTGTCTCACAATTGAACAGAAGGAACGCCGAAGAATGATTTGTTCTGACATCCTCGAAAACATTGAAAGTGATCCCACCTTCTTACAAAATGTTATTACTTGCGATGAATCGTGGATTTTTACTTACGATCCCGAAACTAAACGCCAATCGATGCATTGGAAAACTCCTGGTTCTCCACGACAAAAAAAAGCACGAATGTCAAAATCGAAATTCAAGGCAATGATGATTGTTTTTTTTTTTGACATCAAAGGGATTGTGCACATTGATTGGGTACCAGAGGGACAAACAGTGAATCAGCATTACTACATTAGCGTCCTGGCTACCCTACGTGAGCGAGTACGGAGAAAACGGAACGATTTGTGGAGAAAAAAGTCATGGATCCTTCACCAAGACAATGCCCCAGCTCACAGTGCGTTGTCAGTGAAGACGTTTTTGGCAAAACACAACATTCCCATCTTAGATCATCCACCCTACTCACCTGATTTGGCCCCCTGTGACTTTTTTTCTTTTCCCTAAAGTCAAGTCAGCTTTGAAAGGAACTAGATTTGAGACTGTTGAAGCAGTAAAAGAAAAAGCGACGGAAGTAATGTATGGACTTACCGAAAATGATCTGCAGCATTGCTATGAACAGTGGAAAATTCGTATGGAGCGGTGTAGAGACCGAGGAGGAGAGTACATTGAAGGAGATAACATGAAATTGTAAATCATTGTAAATAAATGTTTTTCCAGCATCAGTCCGGTTTTTTTCTAGCCGCACCTCGTATAGGGTCCGTGGATTCATGAGGTTGTCTACATACCCGTACATGTCCATCCGCTCGACAAAACTTCAAACGAGACTCGTCCGACCGGGCAACATGTTTCCAGTCATCAACCGTCCAATCTCGGAGTTGACGGGCCCAGGCGAGACGTAAGCCTTTGCGTCGTGCGGTCATCAAGGGTACACGAGGGCCTTCGGCTCCGAAAGCCCATATAGATGATGTTTCGTTGAATGGTTCGCACGCTGACACTTGTTGATGGCACAGCACTGATATCTGCAGGAATTTGCCGAACGGTTGCAATTTCATCACGCTGAATGATTCCCTTCAGTGGTCGTCGGTGTCGTTCTTGCAGAATCTTTTTGCAGACGGAGAAATGTCGGAGATCTGATGTTTTACCGGCTTCCTGATATTCACGGTACACTCGTGCAATGGTCGTACGGCAAAATCCCCACTTCGTCACTACCTCGGAGACGCTGTGACCCACCGTTCAAACTCAAATCTTGATAATCTGCCACTGTAGCAGCAGTAATCGATATAGCAACTGCGCCAGATACTCGTTGTCTTACATAGGCGTTGCTGACCACAGCACCGTATTCTGCCAGTTTCAATATCTCTGTATTTGAATAGGCTTGTCTATAACAGTTTCTTTGGCGCTTCCGTGTATTTTGACTACAGCTGAATTGAACTACACTGAATGTCACTGCTCTTGTCGTATGTTCTTATTTTTCTGGTTGTTAACACGTCGTCACAAGAGAAATTCTTTTGTCATTACAAGTTGACATGCAAATTTGACTGCTGAAAGCTTCGTCGCTCGAATTTTTCGTATGTTTACTTAATTAGTAAAGTAACTGAAGGACTAGCATGTAGCTTAAATTTCCCATTTTTATTGAGAAATTGTGAATTAATGAACAATTTGCGGTTATACCTTTGAATCTGAAAATCTATTTGGGGAAAGCTGAAATGACGTATCAACATGAGAGTTTTTGCTGCGCAGTTGTATGTTTGCGCTTCGAGCGATTTCTCTATACTTTAAATTGAGTTCTGTTGCGAGGAGCACCTTTGATTTACGATTGTAAGATCACTTTTATTTCCATTTTCTCCATTTGAAAGTTACGTGGAACTGAATTCACTTTATGGTTCTTCTGGTAGCAAAGTTGTTACATGGGCCCGATTTTATGGCAGTGTCGGCATTCTGCTTGGCGGAAATAGCAATGTTTATGACTGTCCGTTATGAACTGCTGAGAGCATTACCTCATCTCTCGAGCACTGCTGTGCCTGCACGGTCGCGCTGCGAAATGTTAGCGCTTACGACGCTCAGCAACAGAGACCGATGGCGACTTGCGGGTCCGCGTGGAACACTTAGCGTCCACAGCTCCAACTACAGGCGCCTAAAAGTCTAATTCCGCCATGTCTTGTACTTGCTGAGGGTCATTCCCTTGTAGTACTTCGCCCAGACCGGGGTTGCGATGTTTTAAGACTTCTACTCTAATTCTGTTGTCTCCTACATTTTGGAAAAATGGTTCAAATGGCTCTGAGCACTATGGGAGTTAACATCTGAGGTCATCAGTCACCTAGAACTTAGAACTACTTAAACCTAACTAACTGAAGGACATCACACACATCCATGCCCGAGGCAGGATTCGAACCTGCGACCGTAGCAGTCGCGCGGTACCGGACTGAAGCGCCTAGAACCGCTCGTCCACAGCGGCCGGCCTACATTTTGAACAAGCATTTAATCCCAAAATATGCTCCACAAGTAAAACTGAATTTCTCACTTCTAGTCATATATATAACTCCTGTTAGCCTTTCTTTATAGAACTGGTTAGGTTTTCTACGCGTTCTGAAAAATTTATAGCTAGCAGCAGCCACATGTTGGTCTATCAGAGATTCATTTATTCACTAGATCAGCATAGGGCTAAATCTGCGTCTCTACAGGAGGAAAATATTTTCTACAGAATCTAAACCAACGTGAATGTTGTATGCTAATAAGTGCTGCTTCAGCTGCAACTTATATAAGGGACATTCTTCTACTTTGTCGTCGAATGGGCGAAACAGTGGAGGCTGCGCGGAACCTCTGTAATTCTGAGCACCGGGAGTCATCAGCTCATGACGCTCTCTGTATGTTGCTTCAGTCTACGCTGCCTGGCTTCACGAAACAATATTATCTATATCATTCTGTTGACAACGTTACGTGTACCTGTAATACTGCATTTATTCGCTCATTTGCGTATAACCCGTTCACTTTACTGCTGCGTTCCAGGCCAGTGTGCTCTGAGCTGTTGACGTTTTCTGCTACTTGTTGTTTCGGATGACGCGCAAGCGATGTAAATGCCCTCTATCAAAATGTAATACGGTTCCTGAGTGTACGTGGTATGAGACAGCTGTGCGAGTAGGAGACAACATTACTTTTTCCTTTAATATATCCTTCTACAGGAAAACGTGAAAAAAAACTTGTATTACTATCCCGTAACCCAAGTGGGCGTCTAATAACTTTGCTGTACATTCTACTACACAGAAGCGAACGAAATTAAATTAAAACTTGTTTTTCTATCTAATAACTGTAATTTACGTTCAGATCACGGTTATAGGTTTCTTCGCACCTTTCTTATATTCTGACATTGTTTAAAGCGAGCTTGCACTTCATGCTACAAAGTCCTCCCTGTCAATCAGAAATTTTCTATTTTTTTCCCTTATTTCAACTACAGAACTATGAAATTTAAAATTTTCCCAGCGAATTAAATGTTCGAAAGGATTTCGGGATTGCAGCCTGTCGTCGTAAACTTCATTCCATGATATTTCAACTGGACACCTGCCAGTAATCTTCAGGTGAGCCATCGAACACTGACCAAGACGTCAGTCTTCGATGGCTCACCTGAAAATGATTGGTAGATGTCCAGTTGAAATATCGTGGAATGAAATTTACGACGACAGCCTGCAATCCCGAAATCTCTTCGAACAACTACGGAATTTTTCGTTATTCTTCTCGGCAGATCTGAACCACGATATTTATCAAGACTTTTCCATTTGAGGGTACCTTCGATAATGTATATATATTTGCGCGGTGACTATCCATTTCAGCAGACGCTAACAATACGCAGAAGTAGTAACGCACTATGACTATAACGTGACTGTACAATGACGAGTGAGGTGCGACAATCGCGTAATGTCGAGTATTGTCGGACGCCTTAGGGCCCATCTGTACGTAAACAAAGTGTAATTCCGTATTCTGGCGCTGGCAGTTGTAAAATGAACGGCTTGTAACTAATTTGACAACTAACAAATCTAAAACAAACCCGATAGAAAGGCGATATGCGGCAGTGGCTGAACAAGCAAACACACAGAAAACAGCTGCGAGTGTAGTGCTGTACCAGGCGCGGTACGTACGCAAGGGGTGGCGGGTCCGGGCACACACCCTACGGTCCTTCGCCATGGGAAAGGCCCCCTTTATCTACTTCTACGCTCTGTGACCTCAGACGTAGCGTGATCCAATGAACTCGCGGCGACTGACGGAGGACCGTGAGTACCATCCTAGCCTCTGGTCGGGTACAGCGCTGCACTATTCCGTCGCTCTATTGCACTGTACCACCCCTCCCAAAGTTCTGTCCGAGTACAGCGCTATACTCCAATGTCCGAATACTGCGCTATACCACCGTGTGCGAAACCATGTGCCGGTAAAGCCTCATACTCTACTGTGTGAATACTGCTCTGTACCACACTGTTCAAAGTATTTTCCAAGTACAGCGCATCACCATACACTCCGGGACATGCGTTGGTTCTATCCCATACATAAGAGTGGTACTTGCGAGGGGCAGTCTCCCCCTCCTTGTCACGGACACTTTCCACACAAAGAAGGTCAACTGGGCTAGGAGGTATGTAGAGTGTATGACCAGAAATCACGTTACAGGAAGTGCCACCATCTTGGATCTTTAGAGTATAAAAGAAGGCTTGACAAGCGCAACTGATCAGTGTCCCGTGACAGTTAAAAGTGTCGACATGGATTCCTCCAAATTCCTCAACATCCCTCAGTTTTTAGGGAGGAAGACGAGACCAACAGACGAACGCTTCGGTTTGCGGTTATTACAGCAGAACCTGGATAATCTGGCTGCTGACATTGGCAACATGAATTACACCGAAAATGGTATACCACTTAGTGAGAAGAATGTAAATGTGCTTACACCTATTACACGACCATTTTCCAATAACATTATTGTGGTTAAAATCTGTGATTAAGTGGATTGCCGAGAAAAGTTACAAATAGGGCTGTCTGTAACTTTAAAGAAGGAAATGTATGGCTTTTCTCCTACACGGGAACGACAGTGTGACAGCAAGGAAAATACGAGAAAAAATCGGAAAGGAAGCTCTGGAAATTATTTTTAGAAAATACAAAAACCCTGTGGTTACACCATACAAAGTGGAATTAACTGACGTTAAAACGGGTGTTCTAATGAAAGAGCTTCCAGTAATTTTCCAACTTCTACGTCTAGACGACTATTACCTTTTTTGATGTGCTCATAACGCAAGACTTTGCCGGAATTTTCTATAAAATTGAAATGTCCGACTACTTTATATCAAACCAAGATCTCTGCATGGAAGGGGATCGTCAGCGAAACAGCAATGTGATTGTGGACAACGATAATACAATTGGAATAGACTGGCTAATATGGTTAATCTTCAACTGTAGAATAAAGATATATAACAAATTTATATCTCAAATTACAAGTCCTGGGGCAAACAGAAATTTTGATAACTACATTATAGATTTTACAAAGTGTCCTGGCATGTGACTACGAGAAACTCTTTGTCCTTTCTTGACTAAGCTGCATGGCATTACCATGCTGGAGCCTACAATATACAACTACAGAATGCATTGCGTATTCGACCCTGTGCGAGAGTGTATACGTGTACTAGACGCCAACAGACAGTATTTACAATATGCTCCACTTTACTGTGTGCCAAATGCTTCCACGTGGCGTCAATTAACAGATAACCTACATAACAATTGTTGCGTTGTGTTTAATTACGTTATACATGTTGTGTATAAGAATACCCGAAAATTGACCGGTGTACAATTAAGCCTTCCAGATACTCAAGACCGAGAAAAGCTCACCAGATACTTTCTATCTGCATGCAGTTTTAATAATCTACCTATAAACTACGTGGAGATTCGTAGTTCCGACTCCAAAAAAGACGATATAAGCACTATACAAAAGTGTTATGATGAAGAAGGAGAAAGTTATTTTTCACAGTCTAGAACGTTGTTCTCCACAATGCCGCCCGATACAGCTATTGCAGAATTATGACTGATTGACACAGACAATGCTTTACCACAAGTCCTAAGAAAAAGAATCAACGTGTTGAACGCAATCAAACCATTCCCCATTAAAGAAATTACACATTTAAGTACAATTTATGTATCTTGCGCATGGAAAAGGAAACTGGGTATGGAGGACGTCGAAGTAAAGAAAGGAGAACTGGAGTACATGGAGAAGACAGCTGCCATAAATGAAGAATATAAGCTGCTAATGGAAAAGGAAGAATCTATTGCGGATGTGCTGGCCAGATTTACATATGGCTTTAAATATAATGTATTGAGAAATCTGGCTACGACTGCGGAATACAAGATAAGAGCATTTGCTATAAACAGTAGTGCTAAGTGGCCATACGTTGGAGTACTGGCCGAAGACGGTGGATTGGAGCACGTTTACTATGTTAAAGGACACACGAAAAATCTGTTTATCAAACTCCATTCCTCCTTGGAACTCGTTAAAAAGGATGGCTACGTTATATCGCAGTGTGGTGGGCTTGATGTCATACACTTAGCAACAGAACAACCGTTTGCAAAGCTTAAAACTAACGGGACAATAACCTTTAATGAGAATTCTTTTGCAAAAGGCTTAAACTAGAATTTTTATACCGAAATTCCACAAGAATGTGCAGCAGAAGAATTGGCAGCTTACACTCAGGAAGATGTGGTATGTTATGACGACAGTATTGTGCAAGAAAAAAGAGGAAAAATTAAAATTCCCGAATGCTCTTGTCTAGAAGAACTGCCGGAAGGAAAAGAAATACTTGTTAAATCCGTAAAAGAGGTAGTTTTCAGGAAACATGTAGATACATACTGGCTGAAGAAAGGAATAGATGGCTCAGGTGTGGATTTAAAAAGTAAATTAAAAATTAAGTTGGACATTGTTAAAACAACACCCAACAAAAATAAGGAAAGAGCTGTTTTCTGTTTGTAAATGTATGTGCGAAAGTTAAAGACTCTGTACCAGAATATTTGCTTGTCTTATTCGTTAACCTACCAAAAATCCTAAGATATTTCCTATATACGACGATCAATGTGCACGTTTTTGGGATGGGGAGAACGTGCAGTCAGTGATTTTGAAAAATAGTTGAAACTAGGTAGTTGAAAGTATATTAACCTTCTTTTCTTAATTATATGAGGAACAGAACGCAGCTAGAAAGAATAAAAAAATATTCTGAGACAAATAACCATTTTTTGCTGGTAAGTGGCTGGAATATTGGACACAGCTGCTAGCTTTAGAAAAACACTTTGTTCCTCCTGAGGCAAACATGTAGCTTGATAATTCTGACGTCAGATGCATCCCTCAAAATACATCTTATTCAGGGTACAGCTGTGGAATGAGGACGCTAACTTCGCCTTCTTTTTCTTCTTCAAGCAGGTGGGTGCAGTAGGGGACAAAAAATTCTGAAAACATCTTTCGTTTGCCGGCAAGTGGATAGAAAGGTGGACGCATCTGCTATCTTTAGAAAAACATCCTTTGTTCATTCTGAGACAGGTAGATAGCGTGGCACACCCAATGCCAGTTGCATCCCTCGAAATACATGTTGTTATTTTCGTTAGGACTTCGCTAAGGGGAAAGGCACTAACCTTCGAAAACAAATGTATTGTTCGTGGTGGATGCCCAACAAAGCTCGCCTTGAGAACGGCGTTGCACATTAAAATCATCTGCCGATTTTCAAGCGCTGGCTGGCGCCTCCCCACCATCTCTTTGGTGTGGAAACGTAGCAGATCGCCTGGAACCAAGCCAAGCGGCACACGTGGCTCAGGTTGCGTTATCTAAGTTAAGGCCCGATTGAAGTCACCAACGTGCGTGGCGCGACGCCCTTTCGTCTCCCGGCACACCAATGTTGCACTCACGTTGGGCAGCACCCCATGGAGCAAATTAATGACTTTGCGATCGCAGTATACAAAGCGATCAGAAGTTAAACAAGAGTATCCCTATCGTACGCAATGCCTGTTATATCCTTCTTAGAGCATAACTTCCCATCCTATTTCTTTTTTTTTTAGATTTCTGCGAACTATTCCTGTTTTATAAACAATTTCCATCAACCATTTCCGTTTATATTACGTCCTCTGAACTTACAGTTGAATATAACAGCGAAAATTCGGAAGTCCCGCCAGTAGGGTAGAAGGGGCGACGGGAGTGGGGTTAACCCACAGGCACATGCAGGATGGCGAAAACGCATGACGTCATACGGATGGTGGGGATGTGTGTATTCGGGGGGGAGGGGGCGTAATTAATTGATCAATTTAACCAATTTGCATAACAATTTGATACCAATATTGCACCTGGAGCTCCAGTACCCTGACAGCAAAACAATAACATATCAAACATGACTTTAGTACTAATATAATTCGTGTTTCTGTTATTCATAAACATTTTTCGCAGCTATCAAGAATAACACGAAACTGTTGCCTTAAGTCATGACCAAGAAGCTCTACTGGGTACAAATAAATAACAACTACAATTATGTAGGTTTTTTTGTTTGATCATGTAAGCTGTACTTGCATCAAAAGTAATTGCTTTGGTTACATAAAGTGCAGAAGTTACGTGATGAACTAATTTTCATTGCTTGTAAAATGAAATTTATGTTTTGTAAGGATATAAAATACACAGTGGATTATCACTAAACGATGTGCGGTTTTAATTACGTGCGAAACGAACAAACAAGCAAAGGGTTTTTCAACGGAAAATGCTATATATACTTTCACTACACTAGTGAAATATTAAATGCTCTGAGTAACCGGAAGTCACCCGCTGGGATTTTTTTGTGACCTATCAAAGGCTTTTGATTGTGTAAATCATGGAATACTTCTAGATAAGCTCAAGTACTGTGGTATGAATGGGAAAGTGCTCCTATTGTTTAAATCACACCTAACTGGAAGAGTGCAGAAAGTTTAAATAAGCAATTTACATAATATGCAAAAAACTGGTGATTTCTCAACCTGGGGAACAATCAAGAATGGGGTGCCGCAAGGTTCGGTCTTGGGTCCTCTGCTGTTCTTAATACATATTAATGACTTGCCATTCTCTATTCACGAAGATGCAAAGCTGGTTCTTTTTGCCGATGATACAAGTATAGCTATCACACCCAACAAACAAGAATTAACTGGTGAAATTGTAAACGATGTTTTTCACAAAATCATTAAGTGGTTCTCTGCAAATGGGCTCTCATTAAACTTTGACAAAACACAGTATATACAGTTCCACACAGTAAATGGAATGACATCATTGATAAATATAGACTTCAATCAGAAACCGGTAGCTAAGGTACAATATTCAAAATTTCTAGGTATATGCAGTGATGAGGGGTTGAACTGGAAAAAAACACACTGAGGATCTGCTGAAACGTTTGAGTTCAGCTACTTATGCTATTAGGGTCATTGCAAATTTTGGCGATATACTTTTGAGTAAATTAGCTTACCATGCCTATTTTCATTCTCTGCTTTCGTATGGCATCATATTCTGGGGTAGCTCATCATTGAGTAAAAGAGTGTTCATTGCACAAAAGTGTGTAATCAGAATAATTGCTGGAGCTCATCCAAGATCATCCTGCAGACACTTATTAAAAAGAGCTACAGATCTTCACTGTAGCCTCACAATATATACAGGGTGAGTCACCTAACATTACCGCTGGATATATTTCGTAAACCACATAAAATACTGACGAATCGATTCCACAGACCGAACGTGAGGAGAGGGGCTAGTGTAATTGGTTAATACAAACCATAAAAAATGCACGGAAGTATGTTTATTAACACAATCCTACGTTTTTTTAAATGGAACCCCGTTAGTTTTGTTAGCACATCTGAACATATAAACAAATACGTAATCAGTGCCGCTTGTTGCATTGTAAAATGTTAATTACATCCGGAGATATTGTAACCTAAAGTTGACGCTTGAGTACCACTCCTCCGCTGTTCGATCGTGTGTATCGGAGAGCACCGAATTACGTAGGGATCCAAAGGGAACGGTGATGGACCTTAGGTACAGAAGAGACTGGAACAGCACATTACGTCCACATGCTAACACCTTTTTATTGGTCTTTTTCACTGACGCACATGTACATTACCATGAGGGGTGAGGTACACGTACACACGTGGTTTCCGTTTTGAATTACGGAGTGGAATAGAGTGTGTCCCGACATGTCGGCCAATAGATGTTCAATGTGGTGGCCATCATTTGCTGCACACAATTGCAATCTCTGGCGTAATGAATGTCGCACACGCCGCAGTACATCTGATGTAATGTCGCCGCAGGCTGCCACAATACGTTGTTTCATATCCTCTGGGGTTGTAGGCACATCACGGTAAACATTCTCCTTTAACGTACCCCACAGAAAGAAGTCCAGAGGTGTAACATCAGGAGAACGGGCTGGCCAATTTATGCGTTCTCCACTTCCTATGAAACGCCCGTGGCCCGTGTTTGTTACAACAGGCAACTGAACGTCGGAGGTTTCAAGCGTCAACTTTAGGTTACAATATCTCCGGATGTCATTAACATTTTACAATGCAACAAACGGCACTGATTACGTATTTGTTTATATGTTCAGATGTGCTAGCAAAACTAACGTGGTTCCATTTCAAAAAAACGTAGGTTTGTGTTAAAGAACATACTTCCGTGCATTTTTGTATGGTTTATATTAAACAATTACACTAGCCCCTCTCCTCACGTTCGGTCTGTGGAATCGATTCGTCAGTATTTGATGTGGTTTACGAAATATATCCAGCGGTAACGTTAGGTGACTCACCCTGTATATTCACTAATGAAATTTGTTATTAACAATCCGAACGAATTCGAAGGTAATAGCAGTGTACATGGCTACAACACTAGGAGAAAGGATGATCTTCACTACTCAAGGTTAAATCTAACTTTGGCTCAGAAGGGGGTAAATTATGCTGCCACGAAAGTCTTTGGTCACTTACCTAATAGCATCAAAATAATGTGTAAGATCAAATGATATGCGACACCTTATGTATCTCTCTGCTCAGCATGGGCTTGGGGGTTAGCTTTTGGGATGGCTTGGCCGTTATTTCGGAGCTGAATCCTGTATATTATTTTCAACGGGTTTTCTGGGACATATTGAAATACTGAAACAGGGTACGTGCAAGTAACACAAATTAGATGTGTGTGTAGTGTGTTCCACTGTTCCCAGACAGAGGGAAGAGTGTTGTAGCACTGGATTCACATTCGGGAAAGCGGCAACCCCATATAGGTCCTCTGGTCGCCCCCCCCCCCCCCCCCTCACCCCCAAATGCCTGAAGGTGGATTGTGGATGGCTACTCTGAAAATTATTTTCCTTCCCACTCTTCACACTTCGAACTAGTATTCTGTCCCTGATGAGCTTGTTGTTGACGGTAAGCTGAACCCTAACGTAGCCACCTTCCCCCTTAAACAGCACCAGTGGCAGAGGCGTTCTGCATCATGTCGTTTACTGTCACATCCCAAGAGCGTACGTTCGTAGAAGAGTCAAAAAATATATTTCCCCGTGATTCATGAATCCAGCTCAAAGGGTTACCTAAATTAACTCTTTCCGCGAATGGACCGCAGCTCGAACAGGAGAGAGTGGAAATGACAGTGGTACATAAGGTACCCCTCACCACACTTCCTTATGTGGTTTGAGAAGCGTAGGTGTAGATGCAGAAGAAATGTTGAAGTCGTTGTTAAGGTTAACGTGTCTACCGGCCGCCTGACAGTAATCGAAAACATCACATTCCTTCATTCCAAAAAGTTCTAAGATTCGATTGCGACTGAATTAAAATGTTACCGTACAGTCTAGTGACCAGGAAATGTAAATCGACACCTTCCTCACTCTGTCACGAGGCGCTGGGACTACGCGGTACTAAAGCATGTTATTGCTGCACTTTTATCATAATAATTTGTAGAAGATCAACGGTCACTGCTGTGCACTCGTGGTTTACTATGTCATTTGTTCCTGTGTTTGTTACGTAGTTGACATTAACATTTCTCCACACTATCATAAGGCCAGCAGCGGTTGTGTTTCTTGTCACATAAATCAGTCTCATTCGCTTTTAAACATCTGGTATATCCTAATGAAGTGATGCAGATTTATAAATAATGGAATACGTAAACGGATAGGAAATTGATTTTGAAATTAGAGCCGTTCCCACTTGTCTCTGAATGATTGATAAACGGCATTATTGTTTTCGAATGACATATGCAGCGCAGAGTTTCATCGCCCTTGTAAACATAACAGCAAAGTCGTGCGCTAAACTTAACGGTGGAATGAAACTGTGGTCGTACCATCGCGTGTGATTTGTGCTGGTACCCGTAACCAAACATTTAGCACATAGTGGAACTGCTTTCGTGGACCTTGCTCTGCTCAAATGTGGCTAATCGACGCTGCCTTTTGTAACAAGACACAGTGGTAAAACTCAAATCATACAGCGATATGGGTCATAGTTGATGTATAGAGTAACATACGATAGAGAGCACAGATTATCTGACACATCACATGCACAGTATGAGGCTTTCTCGCTACGACTACTTTCGCAACCGTTGTAATCAGCAATTCCGCACACGTGCTACGTAACTATTGTAGTATGCCATGTATTTAAAACCAGCAGAGGATCCGTCAAAGCATGGTGACAGATCGTGCTAAACGATGCTCGGCCTGAGACAGCTTACGGTACAGACTCCTACAATGGAATGTTTTGTCGGGAATAAATACATTAATTCAAAATTAGATTCATCGCGCGAAATTTAACGACGTGAGATTAAAACTTAGTTATTTATGTGGACATTTCATCCACCCGGGAATCTAGAATCTCTATGATTTTTTGCCTAGTATCGACACTGAAACTGGTAACAAATCGTTCCGGGAATTTCAAGACTTTCGAGAATGTTTTTATTTAAAAATCAGAAGTCAAATAACAGAAGAGAAAAGAAATATTTGTTTCCGCGTGATTTAATTACAAATGAACAATTTTCAAACCTCTCCCTTTAATTGTAATATGAAACGTTGATTCAAGCCAAATTTCAGTATGCTATGTCAACCGGAAGTCCCCTATAGGTTTGATGACGAGACTGCAATTACAAAAATTTGCGGCACAAATGGAAGGCTCTTACGACTGCACTGATTTACAAGCTTTAAGTTTTACACAGCTATGGGACCGTAGAGTATAATATGTGACATAAATTTAAACTTGATGAGTGTACCCGTTCCTCATAAAGAGGTTTCTAACAGACAGACAGATAGACAACTAAGTGATCCATAAGGTATCGATCTTTACCCGCTGATGTTTGGAACTCTAAATATTGTTTTTGTGTCCGTTCGGAACGTTGATTTCAAAAAATAATTACCCATAATGTTCTGCAAATAGATCTGTATTGTCTGGAGAAGGTCTGTAGCTACATTCATTTCCAGCAACCATGTACCAGTTTCCGTCAAAACCAATAGCGAGAAAGAATGCTGCAGTTCTCGACATTCCGTATTCTGTACAAGATCTGTAAAAAATTCGCTATTGCACGCCAATGGTGTGTTGGAGCGAAATGTGATCGGCATCCCTACACACGCCTGTGCTTAATGTGTAGCTGACGGAAGTTTCATAGTTGACTGTTAGTTATTGATTGAGTAGAACGTTGTGTGGCACAGTTTGCGAATTTCGAGATGGCAGAGTTATAGGAGCAACGCGTCTGCATTACATTTCTCGTGAACTCAAGAATACAGAGACACAGAAAATGGTCGGGGAAGGTTCTCCAAGACAAAAAACCTCATCAGGTGAAGTCAAATGTCAAAGCAATGCTGATAGTTTTCTTCGACTCTGAAGGATTAGTTCATCATGAATTCATGCCACAGGGAAAACTATTGATCGATGGTACTATCGGGACCTGTTGCGACCTCTGAGAGAAAATGTGAGAAGGAAACGGCCTGAAATGTGGCGAGACGATTCATGGCTCTTGCATGACGATGACGCACCCGCACACTCATACCTGTTGGTGCGTGACTGTTGTACAAAAAACGAAATCACTGTGCTCCCTCATCCTCCGTACTCTCCAGACCTGGTCCCTGCGGACTTTCTTTTATTTTCAAAGTTGAACACCCAGTTGACAGGATAAAGATTTGCAACGATAGACGAGATAAAAGAAAATTTGCAGACGGCGCTTCGCACGGTCCAGCAAGAGGCGCAGCAAAACTGCTTCCCGAAGTGTAAATGGCGTTAGTAACGGTGTATCAATTGGGGAGGTGAGTGTTTCGAAGGAAACTATGTACAATACGTAAAAGGTAAGCGCATAATCTGGTACGGAGGATTTTTGTAAGCTCTCTCGTTTTGGTGGTCCTGTGTGACAGTTTCTTTACCCGAAGTAAGTACCCTAAAAAAATATTCATACGTAAACAAGAAATATGTTCTTCCGATTGCGTTGAAATTTTGTACAACTATTGCTACTTACTCTCTAAAGCAATAATGACTCCTAAATGCGTATCAGTTGGTGGATCTACCAGCCAAGCACTAAAGGGAAAGCCATTACGTGCTCCTCAAGGAATCTAAGATCACCAAACAAGAAATGGAGCACATCGTTTATGTGTTGTCCACAGAAGTCTTTGCCGCTCGAAACCTGGGAATGAATAATTATTTTTCGCAACATTAATCCACCTTGACTGTGCAGTGGAACCAGACTCGCTGTCAAAAAACTTACGCCAGACCTTATTGACGCAACACTTCTCAGTGCCGAGTCCGGCGGAGAAGATGTGTTCATGCCATATATTCTCATCATTCCTACCGGCGTGCCATTTCATTTCAACCACGGTTCCCCATTCCCCTGGCATTCTGAGTGACTGTTAACAAAACACGAGGTCACCTGCTTCAATCAGGAAACTCCATGATTTTCGCATATTCAGTTATACGTTGCATGCTCAAGAGGGCGACAGTCGAAAAAATTATTTGGTTCTGCGTAAGACAAAAAGAATTCTTGTACATCTCAAAGCACTAAATTAATCTTAGTCACATTTAACGAATGAGGAAGAAATTATTCTTTTATTTATTTTTTACATATACACACATCAAAAAAGTTTTGCATCACCTCGGTTCAGAGAGTTCCGGAACCTGTACAGAAAATTGGAATAGAGATGAACAATAACATCATTTCCGCCGTTTTTATTGCTCATGAAAAACACACATTGCATGTTGTACCACCATACAGCGAGACCTTCAGAGGTGGTGTTCCAGATTGCTGTACACACCGGTACCTCTAATACCCAGTAGCACGTCCTCTTGCATTGATGCACGCCCGTATTCGCCGTGGCATACTATCCACAAGTTCATCAAGGCACTGTTGGTCCAGATTGTCCCACTCCTCAACGGCGATTCGGCATCGATCCCTCAGAGTGGTTGGTGGATCATGTCGTCCATAAACAGCCCTTTTCGATCTATCCCAGGCATGTTCGATAGGGTTCATGTCTGGAGAACATGCTGACCACTCTTGTCGAGCGATGTCGTTATCCTGAAGGAAGTCATTCACAAGATGTGCACGATCGGGGAGGAAATTGTCGTCCATGAAGAGTATGCCTCGCCAATATGCTGCCGATGTAGTTAAACTATCTGTCGGAGGATGGCATTCACGTGTCGCACAGCCGTTACGGCGCCTTTCATGACCACCAGCGGGGTACGTCGGCGCCCCTCCATGCCCGAACAACTTCGTTTTGGTGCACTCAGAGACGCCTGGACACTTCCCTTGTTGAGAGCCCTTCGTGGTACAAAGTAACAACGCGGACGCGATCCAACCAAGGTATTAATCGTCTAGGCATGGTTGAACTACAGACAACACGAGCCGTGTACCTCCTTCCTGGTGGAATGACTGGAACAGACGGGCTGTCGGACCTCCTCCGTCTAATGGGCGCTGCTGATGCACGGTTGTTTACGTCTTTGGACGGGTTTAGCGACATCTCTGAATACTCAAGGGGACTGTGTCTGTGATACAATATCCACAGTCAACGTCTATCTTTAGGACTTCTGGGAACCGGGTTGATGCAAAACCTTTTTTTTATGTGTGTATAAATGTCTGCTTAATTGATGTGCACGCGCTTTCAACAAATTGTAAAACAATAGAAAGAGGCATTGCAACGCATGTTGGGCATTGGATTGCATTAAATAAGTAAAAAGAATATTTTCTCAGCGAACAGAATTGCGAACATAACTGCCAATTGTAGTATGGTAACACTGACGTATATTTCGACGTTATAAATTGTAGGACAAGTTCAGATGTGTGTGAATTCCTAAGGGAGCAAACTTCTGAGGTAATAGGTCCCTAGACTTCCACACTACTTAAACTAACTTACGCTGTGGACAACACTCACACCCATGCCTCCTGTGGGAGGGGCCGCACGATTAGTGACGTGGCGCGTCTAGCCGCGCGGCTGCTCGCCGCGGCGTAGGGTAAGTGTAAAACAAAAGTAATTAAGAAAAATCACAAGGTATCAGAGTTAAACTGTTACTTTCAGCTGCAGAAAAGTGTTTCCAACAACACGATGACGTTAAATAAAGCCTAAACAGAGGCTACATTTAACTAAACGTAGGTGTTTCAGAGTTGCCAACAGCCAAACACAGCAATAGAATGTAAATCGCGTTTCTTATACACTTCAAAATGGTTCAAATGGCTCGGAGCGCTATGGGACTTAACATCTGATGTCATCAGTCCCCTAGAACTTAGAACTACTCAAACCTAACTAACCTAAGGGCATCACACACATCTATGCCCAAGGCAGGATTCGACACTGCGACGATAGCGGTGGCGCGGTTGCAGACTGAAGCGCCTAGAACCGCACGGCCACAACGTCCGTTTCCTATACACTTATACTTTAGCTTCAGATGAAATCAATCTTCAGGTTAGTGTTAATTTAAGGAATTACCATTATTGCGAATATTAGATCAAGATTCACGATTCTCAGTTCCACGTATGTAACGTTGGATATACTCGTGCAGTTTTTAGCTGTCGAAAGTTATAATTGTGCATTGCGTGTACATATTTTAGGCTTGTAGATAGAGATAATTATCTCTTTATAAGTAAGCGCGGTATCAATATAATTCATCGGTATAACCACTAGGGCGGTCGACAATGAAAATAATTTTCTACGTACAATGCCTTTTGTAAAGAACATGGCGAATGACAAGATATCGTGCAGCTTTCTTGAGACGCCAGTTTTCACCGAAATACATACTTCCTGTCGACTGACATTTTACCGAAACGTATTTGTTCTCTCCCGATATTACATACACATGTTTTTCCTAGTGTCCGTAATGTATAAAGAACGAATGCGGAGAGTAATTATTTATTGTACTTTACAGGAGCTTTTTTGACGTTATCTGTGGTATTCAAGGTTGGAGTAGATAGCGAAGTGTAGTTTGTGAACTTAGAACATAGAACGAGTCTCATTTCCAATCTGAATATTGCGTACAGACAAATAAATTCTCTTACGAATATCCATCTATGTAACTGATACTTCTTAGTAACATGTGCGAGAGAAGTGAACCAAGTCGGTGAAACAAGTTACAAAAGACATTGCGAAATGGGCAAAGTAAGTTCTATCACACTATAATTTGATGCATGCTATTACGTCTCACTGGAAGCGAGATTCAGTGGTTAGTTGGCCCGTTACATAGCCTGTCACAAACTCAACACAGATCAAACAAAAAAATGGGAAGATGATGTACTGAACTGAGGAGAAAATAGTAGTGTGTGCAACATCGAGCAATGATAATGATCGTAGTGTCGTGGATGTGTAGCCACGGTGTTCTACAGCTAAGGGGAGAACCCGTGTTCAAATCTCACTTGGTCCCTTTATTTATCCACAAAATTACGAACGTTTCGTCCGGTCATTGACGTGTCTGTTCGCTGTATTCAAATTTGTGTGTGTGTCGTGACGTAAGTTTGTTACAGCGATGTGTAACGAAGGAGCATCCAGGCATACTTACCTCCTATTTGTTCTACACAGGTACCACGTGCTATGCCTCTTACTTTCCGTTTTGGAAGTTTTGACTTATGAATTCCCTCTTTGTAAGATAGTTCACACTCGTTTATTTGCTGTTTTCATTTCTTTGAGAGGTCTATGTGGCATCTCACCTGCTCCCACTATTCATCACAGAATATGAGTCATGTGGTAAGAATATACCGTATTACCGTCGCAAGTAAATGTGATGAATAGTGAGAGCAGACGAAATGCCGCACAAACCTCTCACAGAAATAAAAACAACAAATAAGCGATTGTGAACTGTCTTGCCAGCAAGGAATTCAAGAGTCAAAACTTGCAAAACGGAACGCAACATCTTCATGTGCCTTTTGTATTGTATGCTTCACGGACATGCTATTAGAATATGCACCTTTGTTTAAAAATTTCATTCTACCTGGAACCGAACCCATGCCCCCCCCTCACAGCGAGCGAGCACTCACCATAAAGCTACACTACTCTTCGGAAAATATGTTCCCTGTTTTAACATATTAAACGTGAGTGGAAAACTTCAAAGTCGATTTTCTCCAGAATTTTTAAGAGTTGCATCGAACTGCTTTGGGACAGATATAGTTGAGGTCTCAACTTTGCGTATCATAAATACAAAAAATTACAAAAATGCAATTTCCTTTTGGTCCCCTCATTATAACCAACGACCTACAAGGAGTAAAGGGAAGAAAATCTTCTGGAAATACGCAACTGATTGAAGTTCATATGTTACTTTCCGGAGAGCATGCACAATGATAAATATTTCATGACGTTAATGGTGTGTGCGGAACAGTGACTGGAGTCATGAACGCCTGCCATTCGTGGACGTCGCTGTACTAACTGCCCTCTCCGAGCATGTTCAGCGAACCCACTCACGGCTTCGACTTGTCGCTTGTTTTTCGCCTTGCGTTGCTAGCTTCCACAGGGAATCCTCTGCTAAGCTGCGAGAGAAAGGCAACGGCACACAGCTATAGGTGTTCGCAGTCTCAGACACTGCGGAGCTTGGAACGAACCAAGAGAGGCAAGTAGTAAGCTGAGGCTTTGTTTGAGTCGGTACCTCAGGCGTGCGCTCTTGACAGCGGGCTGAAAGCAAAAGCATGTGATACGCCTAGCACAAAAACGTGGTTAAATAGACAAGGGAAAGAGGTATGTGTGGTCTGTGTGAAAATTAATATGGAATCTAACGACGAAAATATGATTAAATGTACTCAAAATTGAAAACGGCTTCAAATAACTTGCATGTAATTCAGAAGCAAATCAGTCTAACACAATGAGAAATTGGGAGAATATAAAATAAGGGAGCAGTACAGTAGGCAGAAAACGAAATAGGAAGGTATTTCAATTAAGCAAAAACAATATAGCGGCACAAATGTGGAAAATATATTTGCATCAGTGGCAAAATGTCCTGTCTGAGGAAAAGGGAAGGCGAGTATGTTCCTTTTCAAAAGACTCTGACAGAAAAGTTGGGAATCAGCCACCTCAGCCCTCATTCCGCCTTGCGCACCAAATATTTTGGCTTGCGATCACATTAGCCCTCTTTATCACACAACGTTCTCAATCCCTTTACCCAGTCTCTCTTCGCAGTCAAGCCTTCATACTCAAGCCTTCATACTCAACATCTGCCTCTCTCTGCCACTTTCTATATAGATCTCTCTCCAACTTTCTGCTTTATTTCCCCATTGAATTACAATATATCTTACTCCCACTTACACTGTCTCCTTTTGCCTTTCTTGCCGCTGCCACTGTGTCCACCAAACCTCCGCAGATCTAAAATTCTAGGGGGTACAACTTATTTTCTCCCCTATATTCACGTGTTTGAAATTTCGATCCAAAATGCACATTCCCCCATATCTACTTGCTGACTTTCACCGGCCTGAAAGTCCAGACCCACCCAAGCCTGTGTATGGTCTCCATTCATCTACATTTTCCATGTCCTCTATACACTCTCTCTTCTGATCCCACCGCTTCTATCTCCATCCATCAGTCGTTCCCTTTCACCGATTCTGTCTCTCACTGACAATCAATGTATCTTCTCTCTTTGGCTCCCACTGTTATTGTCTTCAGCCACCTCTCTCCCGCTTTCACTACATTTTCTCTCCCACCAGCACTGGCTCCGCTATGTTTCTCTCCAAATGGCACTGTATCTTTCCTTTCATTGTCACCGTCACTCTGCGATCCTCTGTCGAAACCAAAAAACGAGAATATGATTGAATGCCAAAAGTTTTCGAGACGAAGTTGGAATGAGGATTAAGACGTCTCGTTCCCTAGTTTACTGTCAGAGTCTTTTAAAGAGGAACACATCCATCCTTTTCCACTGGTTCCTTTCTTTTCACTGCTACGGCAGGGTGTGCTGCTAATACGAATTCCAAAGTCAATTACGTTTATACTGTTCATTTAGTATATATTTCGACACTTTTATATATTTTGTAGCATACAAAGGACAAATAGGTACTCGTAATGTAATTCAACACAGAGTTGTTTGATTAACGTTTCTTCTGAACAGATCTACTTGACGCATCGATCACAGTTCGTAGAAAATCACCGGTTTATGATCTGTATCTTAAAACATTAAAAATGTCATTTGAAATAATTTAGTGATTTTGCCGTCTTTCAAATTTTACGGACGTTTTGGCACTCATTTTAAGTTCTTTTCGGGTCTGTTAAGACTCTTTTTAGCCCATTTTTTTGTCACTGCAGTGCCACTTTGGACATATCTGTAGAGGCATGAAGCGTCTATTATACAGAGACAGCGCATTATAAAATTTTATTGGTGAACAAGTACTGACTAAAAACATAGTTCATTAATCTCAGAATCCTTGCGATGATTCTAAAATCGTTTCCATGTGTTCACTACGGCAGTTAAAACTACATTTACGACTCAGACAGTATATTACGTGCGAACTTTAGGTGCTTGTGCACAGTAAATTTGAACCTCCGGATCTCGGTAACGTTAATGATATCGAAATAAGCTTCAGGTTCCCTAGAACACATCTTAAGAACATTTGTAAAACTTTCGAATGTAATGAATGTAATGCATAGAAATTATAGAAATGGCCATCCTCGAAATGGCAAGTTTGGTACCCGGAAATCATCGTTAATGGGGAGTATTTTCTTAACGGATAAATATTTTTGAAACAGGATAGTGGCGTTTCTAGATCAATATACGGAGAATGTACGTTAAAATTTTGACCCATTTGCTATCATTTGTTATTTAGGTAATAGCGGTCTACTGGTTTTCTGCACAAGTACTTTGAACGTATGGATCTCGGCGACGGATAATGTTATCGAAAAACGTTTCGAAGTTGCCCGAAAATATCACCTTAAGAACATATGATAGATATTCAACAACTAGACGACTGCTGCGACTAGAAATTATAGAAGTAGCCATTCTCACAGTTGGTGTTTTCGAATCCAAAAATCTTGGTTTTCCGGTGTTTTCTTAGGAATCGTCCATGAATAAATGGTGTTTTTACAAGCTGCATCTAATGCGAAAAGGACCAAACGATTTTCTCAATTTGCCTGGGGTGGGAGAAGTGTGTAACTTTTAAATTTTGACCCCCTACTGTAGGTTAGCTGGAGTAACTCTTTCTTCCTACGGGCACAAAAATGGTTGCTAGGCCAGGGGTTCTCAAAACACTTGGTTTCTCTTTATGATGAACAAAATTCGAGGTGCAGCCCCCTAAAATATGACATTTTCGTGCACCACTTTTTGGAACGTATTTGTACTTCTGCATTGTCGGGCACGGACGGGTAACTGTAGTATGGAGTGCAGCTCCAGACAGATTAATGCATTTCAGGAAGTAAGAAATCATGAATTTTAGCTTCCTAAGACCAGCAACGTAATGGCTGTTCAAAGCAGACGATTGAGTGAGCAGACGGAAGGATCGTGGAAAGCATATACGAGGCAATAAATAGTCAACTGAGGAAAATAAAAATCGGGGTTTATCATTCCACTGACGACAATATAATTAGGAACGGAAGACCAAAATGAATGCGACAATGCCAGAATTTTAGGAATAACCATGTCCACATTCGCCAATATCGATTTGGAGAAAAGTGGGAAATTCTAAATGTGAGTCGTCTGGCAAAGAGTTGAATCGCGGTTCTCATTAGTCCTGGTCGAATGCATTGACTGCGCTCTGTTTCACCCTTTGGAACAAAGGTTTTAGTCGTTCATATGACATTTTGCATTGCAATCAGACATGTGACATCCGATTGGAAAGTATTTATGCATGAAAGTTGTTCAGTATGATTAAAAATCTGTAAAAGTATAATGGTATCATGATGCGTCTGGCAAAGAAATATTCTTACATCCTTAAGATAACAAGCGAGAATAAAAAAGGTGGCTGTGACAGAATGAATCTAAGAGGGGTACTTTAGCTTTAGAAGAGGTAAAGCTGCTGCTCATAAATTCAGCAGTGGAACAGAAAACGAAGAATGCCAGGATACATTCATAAGAATTATGCATGAAGCAAAACATTTCGTCTTCCAAACAGAATGGAGATGCTGACGTTATTTCTTGTTTTCTATATCTTTTGTTAGTTTTTGATTTGAGCAAGTGAGGCTATTGTATAGTTTAGTTATTTTCAGTCAAATACTCCAGCAGACAGGCAGCTGGCAATAACGGGAATGGGATATCCCGTTCCACACTCGCCTGGTTACCAGGGGCTATCTCGCACAAACTATAGCCGGAACCGACTGATGTGGTATGATAAATAATTTACAGTATACGTAAACAAAATTCAACTACGATTATTAGAATCGGTGTAAAAGACAATCTTTATTCCAGGAAGGTGAAAGATTGGATTTATTACCAGCTTTTTGGTGCTACTTAATGTATCCATGTAAGATTTCATAAAAAAGTTCAGGAAAATAATAAAGTTTCACTATTACGAGGTATGTGCCTATAAATTTTCTAAACAAAATCGATTTTTGGGGTAGTACCTATGTATCAGTATGGATGGACTGTTTAAAGTAGGATTGAGCTACACGTGAACAAAAGATGAAACTTCTGGCTCTAGGAACATTAGTAGCAACTTTATGAATTTCAAAACTGTGTGACAGTGAGCAGGTCTATTAACTAGATTTCAGCGACATTTGAATCAAAAATTTTCAGATATTTGCAGGTGTTAACGTGGTTTGATACCAGCTTACGTGTTTTAGTAGGAGACGCCATTACGCGATTAAGGTAAATAACTAAGATAGCTGCCGATACTAATATACGATTTCGGGAAGTGTTTCTTGATTGTAAGTCTAGCGTCTGAGCTGGGTGGCTCTTCCTAAGCATTTACAACTGGGACTCCTCCCTTAGCAGTCACGGCCCGTTGTGACGCTATTTGCGTGTTCGACGTCGTCATTCTAACAAAGGAAACTCCCCATCGCATCCCCTTCAGATTTAATCGTAAGATGGCCCAGCGGATAGCCAGTCAAAAATTGAACACAGTTCAAAAGGGAGAAGTTGTACAGAAATGTGAAAAAAGCAAAATGGAAGCAGTGAACGGTCCAAGGTCAAAAAGTGCAATGAAGAGCAACCTGAAACAATAATAGCTTCGTGGCAGTGTCCGAGCCCTTTCTTTTCACAACATTATGAACTGCCCGTTCAGTCACTGAAATGTTTGTTCTCTTTCTGTAGTTTTGGGAGTTGTCATACTATACATTGGTTATGGAATGTGAGTCATGTGGTAAGAATACGTTACCGTCGCAAGTAAATGTGATGAATAGTGAGAGCAGGCGAGATACCACATAGATGTCTCACAGAAATCAAAACAACAAACAGGTGTGACCTATGTCACAACAAAGGAATTTAAGATTCAATACTTCCAAACGGAACGCAACTTCAAGAACGTTAAAAACATACGTTTTGACAGAGCACAGAGCAGCTGTGTGATTGTGAAACTGTTTTATTCGTTAAGCTATTATTTTCTCATTATTTCCTTCGGAGTGATCACACTCACATTCATGCGAACTCACTTACCAGTCGTACAAATTAAGTGCCTCAGTAAGAGATTCCTATCATATGACACACGTAATGTCACTAACGTTTTTTTCGAAGGAGGATTCGGTTGACTTGCCGCCTTGTACCCAAACGTTTGCGGTTCCCATTCGACAGCCACTTCCTTTCGGCTACTAATAGTTGTGCAGAATCAACTGTCATTTTAGTTCTCTACCTTACACCTCGCTGTTACAAATGGACCTCACACCACGACACAGACACAGATCTGAATAAAGCGAACAGCGAAAAGTGTGTGAGAAAGAGAGAAAAAAGTTTGCTTGAGGGAGGTTTGAACATGGCTCGCCTACTTGGTTATCCAACACTGTAACTGAAGAATACTACGTATTTTAGAACACTTAGTATAATGTCGTTTATTGAAACAGAACTACACTTCTCGAACAATCACTATACACACACAAAAACACATAACTCGTAGACCACCATTCATCAAGAGCGTTGGTGAGGTCCGTCGGAGCTGGTCCTAGCTCGGCGAGGAACTGGCTGTACTGCTGCTGCGCTGGCCTTATAAGGCCGGCGGAGGCCGGCGGAGTACTCCAACTTTCCCTGTATCTGTGAGGCGACCTCTGCAGAAAACGGTTCGCATTAGTCTCTAGCAAGTTCTGTTTGTTTTGAAGAATTATTTTCCTGTTGGTTGCGCCTGCATGTGCTTGCGTATGTTATATGGTACACATGGGTGATTTGAGTGTAGTCTGCTTCGCAGGGGCTGTCTGGGGCAGATGTAACAGTAACCACTTTTTTTGTAGCATTTTTATTATTTTCTACCAATATTAACATAAAAAAGAACAACCAAAACACCACCTGACTCATCTTAAGGCCTGTTCTTGTGTACTTAACTCCATACTCAAGACATCAGGTACACAACTTCAGCACCTAAAAATAATGACAATTAAATAAGGATTTTACCAGTTTTATTAACAAAACAATCTTGCTGTACATACATTCAAATACTTTCTGCGAAAATAAGACCAAATATGATATAACCTAGTATTTTCCACACTACCTCCGTCCCAAACATTCAATTGCCTGCTCTAACATAGGCACCAACAAACAGCAATCTGGGAGCAGAGGTCTATACACCATTTCATTATGTTTAGACCTGTATATCCACTGTCTTTCATACATGAAATGAACAAGTTTGTAGAATTTATGTTTACAGTTTCATCACTATTCTTAACATTGCATTATATGGAATACATATGTCTCATTCCCAATTCTAACGTTCCTGTGATCCAGCGGCATGCAACTGTGGAGCACTACTTACTTAGTACTTTCACTGTTTATAAGAAAATTTAGAACAAACTTTCAAGTCAAATCACCAGAAGCTATGTCTAATGGAAGCACATATCTTTCTTAACAGAAATTACAGACATTGCTTCTTTACGTTCTATAGATTTGCTCTCCGTGTAACACATGATGATATACCGTTACAAAAAATTTATTTCACAGAATGACAAAAATGTAAGGTGGGTTCTTCGACTGCACTATGGGTGGGACAACATGTAGCCTTGACAATATACAGGAGCCTTTTACAAAAGAAACACTGCTACAACACCAATGTTCAGACTACCAGACAACTGCTTTTGATTGATAAAAATGCTAAATAGCTTCATATATGTAACCCAAGTAGATTTTTCCACAACAATTAATATGGGCTTAAATGTGAAGTTTGGAAACGAATCATCACTAATTTTGCTCACCTTAGTGAGAAGCCTCAGGACATGAAATTACATTGAATTGGCAGAAAAAGATACTTAATTTAACCAAACACCATCTGCTCACACACGCTTGTCCACAAAAAGCATGCCGTGTACGAAAAATATGTAATATATGTTACATTAATGAAATGAGCCATCCAGTCTTCAAATTCCGCATTAAGCGATGAGGCGAAATTCCGCAGCATACGGCTCACTACTTTGCAGTTACATACAGTTAATAAAGCACTAACAATTTATCTTGCAACAGCACGCTCAGTTATTCATAAATATGAACAGGGAAATTTAGAAATGTGTGCCTCGACTGGGACTCGAACCCGGGATCTCCTGCTTACATGGCAGGCGCTCTATCCATCTGAGCCACCGAGGACACGACCACGACGCCGTTTCTGTAGCCGGTTGCTCTGTGGTGCACTTCTTGTTCTTGGACCGTTCACTGTTTGAATTTTGCTTTTTTTCTCACAGTGCAGTACACGTCCATCTTGTTTTCTTGCTTGATCTGTGTTCAGTTTTTGACAGGCTCTCCACTAGGCCATCTTACCATTAAATTTGGGAGGGGAGGGTGGTGCGATGCCGAGTTTCCCTAGTAAGCGAGCCTACTGTGTATGGACAGAAGAGGTCCAAGACGTCAACAGAAATAAGTCTTTCCCACTCCATATAGGAAATAAAAGGTACTGGCAGACAAATTTAGACGAGACTGGTACAACAGGCGGGATGAACATCGGACTATCAGAATGTAATACGTTTTTGAAATTATATGCTAGCCGTATAGTGGGCGATAAAAACACGAAGAAAACAGAAAAGAATACATGTGTCTTATATTATACGTCATTATAGAATGACGTTGAAGAAACAGAAGGAATGTGAGGTATAAAATTAAGTTATTTGCAGACTGGACAAACATAGACACATTTATGGAATATCCCGTCACCATTAGCACACACATAGGCGTATTAAGAACTCTGATACTCAGTTGGAACATTAGCAACGTGCTTTACGGGCTTTAACAAGGAGAAAGAAATCTTATTCGGCAGAGGACTTAGTGGTACACATCATAGACATATGGTGTTAAGCTGTGGAGTAGGTTACACAGGAGACAACTTGTCTTCAAAGTCTGCTGAAAGATAAATGAAGTCAAAAAATGGAAGAGACGTTATCGGTAAACGAAAAAGGAAAACTTCATCTTGTTGCACAGATTCTAACATAGGTGAGATGTGACAGGTACTCAGAAGTGAGTAGAATACGAGTATTTGGAGACCGGTGAAGTACGTGTCCACTGACTGACGCCTGTAAAAAGAGAGGTGGCGGACGGCGTTTGCGACCGCAGGGACTGCTGAGCCGTCGCTGCTGCACTGATACCTCGGGTAAGCAACAGGTGGCAACGGAGAGGACACTGCCTCTTTGTGAGACAGTGCGACCACTCGCCAAGTTTCTCGGAAGCTTTTTGGTGCGATGTGCAGTAGCAGGCCGCAGCGCCGAAAGACGTCTCCTTAAGACAGGTGGCTCTTTTTATCCCTACGCTATTCAGCGAAAGATATATTGTATGTGTCACTAACCTGTATTCTAAAATAAAGATAAAGAATTACATACAGTGGGCATCTAAATATTTCTTCTGCTAGTAGAGGTACCGTGTACAACATCATTTCAGTGTCTTAACTGTTATTATGAATTATTTACGTGCACATTAACAGCTCAGGATCGTGTTGTAACTTAAATTCCTTTTCACCATCTTGAGTATTCTCTGTCTGTAGTATTGCCTCGTGAGCTCGCCCGTGTGTTTCCTTCGTTCTTCTGTACAGGCTGCAGTGTGCATGGCACATGTATATATCTCGTTAAGAAGTTTAAATATGTATCGATTAGACTGGTCAGCCTCTTGCAATATTTTTTTTCGGTTATTGCTAGTAGTTTCAAGAAGATAGAGTGTGATGCCAGGGGCTTCTCAACAGGGACTGTTAGAAGAAGATCACTTGCACTGTAACCAACAACAAGAAGCCCGGAATCATGGTTGGACCAATTTGCGTTAACGTAGTAAAGGCTTGTTCCATTCCAGAACTCAATGTTTATGTGTGTGTGTGTGTGTGTGTGTGTGGGTGGGTGGGTGGGTGGGTATGGGTGTGTTCATGCATGCGTGAGTGAGTCCGTAAACCACCCTCGGACATATACGTAGTGTGCACACACTTTTGGTATTCCATGAAACAACATTTATTTTCATGCGATACTTTGTATACACGAGCAGCATGTTTCGTTCTACAGATCTCATATATATATATATATTTGTTAATCCATATCCCGGCAAGCTTGCACATAGGAGGAAATCTAGAACAAGCCTTTAAGGGGCTCCGGAACGCCCTATACTTGCAATGTTAAAATAACGCTTATAAATTACATCTTTCCTCACAAAGTATTTGAGGTAGGAAGTTGAACTTTTTACAGATTATTTATTGGAATATGGGCTACAATTTAACACAGGGATTTTACAAAATTTTAGTTCAGTTATTAAAGATGATTTTTTTCAATTGTAATGAAAATTCACAACATTTTTTTGCAATTTTTTATTTATATATTCAAAAATATACAGTTTTTTGGAAAAAGGCTGTGTTAAATTATGCAGAAGGTACTGTGTAACATTTACTGAAAGTTTGAAACAAATATGTTTGGAAGATCCTCAGAAAACATGTAATTAGTATGAGAAAATAAAAGTTTTGGGAATCGAGCGACAAAGCTTGGATTAACTTTTTAGTACATTCCAGGTCCATAGGATGGATTATCTTCATCCTCTGCAAACTCCTCCTCCAGCTTCCTCTTGTTCCTCCTCCTGTTTACTCTTGCTTGTATTTCTAGACTCTTTACAGCCCTGTCTGCAGCCCGAAGGTGTTCCTTGTCTAAAGCATGTTAGAACCTATCTTCATTCCCATATTTCTAAATACCTTCGGCTTTCCAACATTTCTCCTTTTCTTAAAAGCCTTCAGAGGATTTCTAATAACTTTACTTTTACTCATTATTATACTTCAACAAAACAGAGACTCAAGAAACAGAATTAATTACGAATATTTTCGAGATAACGACAGAGTAAATAAACATGAAACAATCGACAACCACACCAGCGATATATATTGAACCATCACAGGTTAGCCACAACACATACTTTATCTCACATCACTAAAATGTACCTGATGAACACGGACGTTAATAATAACACCATTTGACAGCAGTTTAACAGCGCCACAGTGGCTCACGCCCATGTAGAACACATTTCAAAAATTTTTTAAAAATAGTTGTAGTCTTCGGAATTGAATAAATTATATATCTATTAAAAGGTAATGGTCTGCAGATTCAGAAAACGCAAAAAAGTAAAAATTGAACTTTTCATGATTTTGAGCCTTTCCGGAGCCCCTTAAAGCAAAACAAGGCTTCTATAATTTTAGGTCGTAACGGTGATATTGGACTTCTTATAAATTTTTTTTCCGACAGTTCGGCCTCTGGAAAGATGATGGGCAACCCACTTGATGACCTGCTCAACGTATCTATTAGATTTCAAGTTTCCTTGCTCGGGGAAAGTACATAAAATTCTGGGATTTTTGATTCTGGTACACTGAAGAGATCGGTTATTATTGATAGCTTAACTGGGAGTTGGACAGTGTTTCAACCGCTTGGAATATGTACCTATAAGTGAAGTGATTAGCAACTCACGCATTTTCTCTGCAGCTAAAGGATACTTTTGGCCCGTCCGGAAGGTTGAAGTTGATTTCAATTAGATTCTGTAGGAATGTTTCCCAGTTAACAGCCTGGTTACCTAGTATTTGTATACGTATCTCTGTTAGTGTAACAGAGTAAAATCGATAAGTTGTCCATGTTGATTGACTACACTATTTTAGTTGTACGTGTAGAACAAACCTTATTTTTGTTCATGTATCCTAGTTCCGCCGATTCATATTAATAGACAATAAAAGTACACGTACTCGAGTACGGATCCCATCTATCCACAGAATCACAAGAACCTCCAACAGTAACTGTAGCTTTAGAAAACATTAGCGACACTTATAATCGTGTGAACGTTTCGCAGATAAAATCGTAGGAATAATGGAACCTCAAAAATAGTTACACTGCTAAAACAAACTTCCATTTTTATAGCAGAACTACCGCTAAGCAGAAAACCAATTTATAATGAAACACGAATATTCAAAAGTAATGATTCTCATTCAGAAGAAGTTCAGAGAAATAGTAAAATCAGGATTTAGTGAAGGAAAGTGAAAGATATACTTCTATTGGAAGTCTTTTCAAAATCAAAGAAAGTTCCCATAAGTGTCATTTTTTGGTCTATAAAACGAAATGACGATATCGCTCGTAACGAAAGAGCGACCTACTTCGGGAATAAAAAAAATTACTGACGGTCTTCTACGACTAACTCCGTTTTCCGGCACCGATATAAAAACTAAGATTCTAAGAGCATCTCTGTCAAAACCTGAAGAACATAAGTTCAGCCGAAATTTTTCTGAAGAACCTAACGAGGTGCCGTGTTTGTTTCTGTTAGAAGTTGTTTATCATGTAGCGAAATTTAAGTAGATAGCTCCTGTAAGTAAGTATCGGCAGAAGTGATTCTTGGCAACCTGAATAAAATAATAATTGGATCCTTTTACCGACCTCCCAACTCAGATGATAAAGTTACTGAAAGGTTCAAAGGAAACTTGAGTTTACTGTCAAACACGAACCCGACTCGTACAATTATTGTTGGTGTTAACTTTAATTTACCTTCGACATTTTGCGAAAATACATGTATAAATCCGGAGCTACGCATAACAAATCGTCTGAAATTGTGCTAAACGCATTCTCTGAAAAATATTTCCATCAGTTAGTTCACTGGCCCACGCGAATATTAAAGCTTGCGAAAACACACTTGATCTCTCAGCAACAAATAATTCTGAGCTAATAACGAGCATCAAAACGGATGCAGGGATTAGTGGACACAATGGTTGTCGTAGCGAAACTGAATATTGTAACCCCCAAATCCTCCAGAAATAAATGAAAAAATATTTACTTGATGCTTTCCACTCCTTCCAAATTAACAGCGTGAGAATAGGCCAGATTTGGCTTCAGTTCAGATAAATAGTATCGACAGCAATTGAGAAATTTATACAAAATGAACTAACAAACGACGGAGCTGATTCCCCCTGGTACAGAAAACGAGCCTAAACGCCGTTGCAGAAACAACGAAAAAAGCGTGCCACATTTAGACGAACGTAAAATCCCAAATATTAGCGAACTTTTACAAAAGCTCGAAATTAAGCGCGGACTTCAGCGTGAAATGCTTATAATAGTTTCCGCAACGAAACTTTGCCTCGAAACCAGGCAGAAAATCCAAAGAGATTCTGGGCGTATGTAAAGTATAGTAGCGGCAAGACACAAACAGTGCCTTCTCTACGAGACAGCAATGGAAATACTATCGACGACAGTGTTGTCAAAGCAGAGTTACTAAACACAAACTTCTGAAAATGTTTCACCAATGAAGACTAAGCAATTTTCCAGAACTCGAATCAAGAAAGCTGCCAACATGAGTAGCTTAGAAGTAGATATCTCCAGACTAGTGAATCACCTTAAATCACTTAATAAAAGGAGGTCTTCCAATCTAGAGTGTATACTAAGGAGGTTCCTTTCGGAGTATGCTGATGCAATAGCTCCATACTTAACAATCATAGACAACCGCTCGCCCGACGAATGATTCCTACCCAAAGAATGGAAAGTTGCACAAGTCAGACCAGTATTCAAGAAAGATAGTAGGAGTAATCCACTAAATTACAGGCCGGTATCATTAACGTCGATATGCAGCTGGATTTTGGAACATATACTGTGTTCGAACGTTATGACTTACCTCGAAGAGAACGGTCTATTAACATATAGTCAACGTAAGTTTAGAAAACAACGTTTTTGTGAAACACAACTAGCTCTTCACACACCCTGAATGTAGACTGCTATTGCAAGGGATTTCCAATGGATGCCGTATTTCTAGATTACCAGAAAGCTTTTGGAACTGTACCTCACAAACGGGTTGTAGTGAAATTGCGCTCTTGCGGAATATCGTCTCAGTTATCTGACTGGATTCGTAATTTCCTGCCAAGATAGCGCTATAGGCCTTCTCCCGTTCTTTATCCGTATAAAATATTTAGGAGACAGTCTAAGCAGCCACCTTAGGTTGTATGCAGATGATGCTGTCATTTATCATTTAGTAAAAGCCATCAGAAGTTCAAAATAAATTGCAAAATGATTTAGAAAAGATACGTGTATGGTGCGAAAATTGAGAATTAAACCTGAATGATGAAAAGTATGATGTCATCCACATCAGTGTTAAAAGGAATCCGTTAAACTTCCGTTAGACAATAAATCAGTCAAATCTAAAGGCCGTAAATTTACCTAAATACCTAGGAATTACAATTATGAACAAAAATATGAAAGAACACATAGAAAATGTTGTGGAGAAGGCAAACCAAAGACTGCGTTTTATTGGCAGAACAATTAGAAAATTAACAAATCTGTTGAAGAGACTGGCTACACTACGCTTCTCCGTCATCTACTGGAGTACTGCTGCGAGGTTTGGGATCCTTACAAGATAGGATTAACGGAGTACATGGAGGAATTTCAAAGAAGAGCTACACGTTTGGTATAATCGCGAAATAGTGGAGAGAGTGTAATTGACATGATACAGGATTTGGTGCGGACATCATTAAAACACAAGCGTTTTTCGTTGCAGCGGAATCTTCTCAAGAAATTCTATGGATCGGAGGAAAGCCTCTCTAGCTTCCAGCGGCTATCTGATTTGGTGAAGACTGCCAGTCTCGCTAGCGGGATGAAAGCAGAGCTCCCCATCTGCAGCATCGTCGACAGGACTGACTGCGGACCTTTGGTACAGAGCCGAGTGGAGAGTCTGAATCAGAGGCTGAGACGGTTCTGCGACCGTGTGGGCTGCAGATTCCTCGACTTGCGCCATAGGGTGGTGGGGTTTCGGGTTCCGCTGGATAGGTCAGGAGTCCACTACACGCAACAAGCGGCTACACGGGTAGCAGGGGTTGTGTGGCGTGGGCTGGGCGGTTTTTTAGGTTAGATGGCCTTGGGCAAGTACAGAAAGGGCAACAGCCTCAACGGGTGCGGGGCAAAGTCAGGACATTCGGGGACCAAGCAGAAATCGGTATTGTAATTGTAAACTGTCGAAGCTGCGTTGGTAAAGTACCGGAACTTCAAGCGCTGATAGAAAGCACCGAAGCTGAAATCGTTATAGGTACAGAAAGCTGGCTGAAGCCAGAGATAAATTCTGCCGAAATTTTTACAAAGGTACAGACGGTGTTTAGAAAGGATAGATTGCATGCAACCGGTGGTGGAGTGTTCGTCGCAGTTAGTAGAAGTTTATCCTGTAGTGAAGTAGAAGTGGATAGTTCCTGTGAATTATTATGGGTAGAGGTTACACTCAACAACCGAGCTAGGTTAATAATTGACTCCTTTTACCGACCTCCCGACTCAGCAGCATTAGTGGCAGAACAACTGAGAGAAAATTTGGAATACATTTCACATAAATTTTCTCAGCATGTTATAGTCTTAGGCAGAGATTTAAATTTACCAGATATAGACTGGGACACTCAGATGTTTAGGACGGGTGGTAAGGACAGAGCATCGAGTGACATTATACTGAGTCCAGTATCCGAAAATTACCTCGAGCAATTGAACAGAGAACCGACTCGTGGAGATAACATCTTGGACCTACTGATAACAAACAGACCCGAACTTTTCGACTCTGTATGTGCAGAACAGGGAATCAGTGATCATAAGGCCGTTGCAGCATTTCTGGATATGGAAGTTAATAGGAATATAAAAAAAGGGAGGAAGGTTTATGTGTTTAGCAAGAGTAATAGAAGGCAGATATCAGACTACCTAACAGATCAAAACGAAAATTTCTTATCCGACACTGACAATGTTGAGTGTTTATGGAAAAAGTTCAAGGCAATCGTAAAATGCGTTTTAGACAGGTACGTGCCGAGTAAAACTGTGAGGGACGGGAAAAACCCACCGTGGTACAACAACAAAGTTAGGAAAATACTGCGAAAGCAAAGAGAGCTTCACTCCAAGTTTAAACGCAGCCAAAGCCTCTCAGACAAACAGAAGCTAAACGATGTCAAAGTTAGCGTAAGGAGGGCTATGCGTGAAGCGTTCAGTGAATTCGAAAGTAATATTCTGTGTACCGACTTGACAGAAAATCCTAGGAAGTTCTGCTCTTACGTTAAATCAGTAAGTGGCTCGAAACAGCATATCCAGACACTCCGGGATGATGATGGCATTGAAACAGAGGATGGCACGCGTAAAGCTGAAATACTAAACACCTTTTTCCAAAGCTATTTCACAGAGGAAGACCGCACTGCAGTTCCTTCTCTACATCCTCGCACAAACAAAAAAATGGCTGACATCGAAATAAGTGTCCAAGGAATAGAAAAGCAACTGGCATCACTCAACAGAAGAAAGTCCACTGGACCTGACGGGATACCAATTCGATTCTACACAGAGTACGCGAAAGAACTTGCCCCTCTTCTAACAGCCGTGTACCGCAAGTCTCTAGAGGAACGGAAGGTTCCAAATGATTGGAAAAGAGCACAGTTAGTCCCAGTCTTCAAGAAGGGTCGTCGAGCAGATGCGCAAAACTATAGACCTATATCTCTGACGTCGATCTGTTGTAGAATTTTAGAACATGTTTTTTGCTCGAGTATCATGTCGTTTTTGGAAACCCAGAATCTACTATGTAGGAATCAACATGGATTCCGGAAACAGGGATCGTGTGATACCCAACTCGCTTTATTTGTTCATGAGACCCAGAAAATATTAGATACAGGCTCCCAGGTAGATGCTATTTTTCTTGGCTTCCGGAAGGCGTTCGATACAGTTCTGCACTGTCGCCTGATAAACAAAGTAAGAGCCAACGTAATATCAGACCAGCTGTGTGGCTGGATTGAAGAGTTTTTAGCAAACAGAACACAGCATGATTTTATCAATGGAGAGACGTCTACAGACGTTAAAGTAACCTCTGGCGTGCCACAGGGGAGTGTTGTGGGAGCATTGCTTTTCACAATATATATAAATGACCTAGTAGATAGTGTCCGAAGTTCCATGCGGCTTTTCGCGGATGATGCTGTAGTATACAGAGAAGTTGCAGCATTAGAAAATTGTAGCGAAATGCAGGAAGATCTGCAGCGGATAGGCACTTGGTGCAGGGAGTGGCAACTGACCCTTAACATAGACAAATGTAATGTATTGCGAATACATAGAAGGATCCTTTATTGTATGATTATATGATAGCGGAACAAACACTGGTAGCAGTTACTTCTCTAAAATATCTGGGAGTATGCGAGCGGAACGATTTGAAGTGGAATGATCATATAAAATTAATTGTTGGTAAGGCGGGTACCAGGTTGAGATTCATTGGGAGAGTCCTTAGAAAATGTAGTCCATCAACAAAGGAGGTGGCTTACAAAACACTCGTTCGACCTATACTTGAGCATTGCTCATTAGTGTGGGATCCGTACCAGATTGGGTTGACGGATGAGATAGAGAAGATCCAAAGAAGAGCGGCGCGTTTCGTCACAGGGTTATTTGGTAACCGTGATAGCGTTACGGAGATGTTTAGTAAACTCAAGTGGCAGACTCTGCAAGAGAGGCGCTCTGCATCGCGGCGTAGCTTGCCGTCCAGGTTTCGAGAGGGTGCGTTTCTGGATGAGGTATCGAATATATTTCTTCCCCCTACTTATACCTCCCGAGGAGATCACGAATGTAAAATTAGAGAGATTAGAGCGCGCACAGAGGCTTTCAGACAGTCGTTCTTCCCGCGAACCATACGCGGCTGGAACAGGAAAGGGAGGTAATGACAGTGGCACGTAAAGTGCCCTCTGCCACACACCGTTGGGTGGCTTGCGGAGTATAAATGTAGATACAGTTGTAAATTTCAACACCATATTTCTCCACCGAATGCGAAAATATTTTGCTAGCGACGATCAACGATCGTCATAATAAAATAAGGGAAATCGTCGTTTGCTCGAAAAAATATAGGTGTTCGTTTTTTCCGCGCACTTTTCGAGATTGGAATAATAAAGAATTATTGTGAAGGTGGCTCTATGAATGAATGCTATCCAGGCACTTAAGTGTGATTTGCAGAGGATCCATGTAGACGTAGACTTTATTTTTAAAATACAGCTCATGTCAGAAGTGTGCATGTAACTGACGCGATACAATGTATAGAACTTTTTAAATGTGGTTGTGACCACGGCTATGCCCGAAACGGGTTGACGTGTACTTTTAAAAAAAAACTAAGGTATAATAGCTATAAAGACGGACAATAACACTGACTAGTAATAACGATCACGGACTCGTACTATGATTTTATGTCATTTATAGACACTACTTAAATAAAGTTTTTAAAATGTCTTTTAGTTCAGTTAAGGTTTTTCATCTGTCAGCAACCTTCCTACATGAAATAATACAAATAGCAAGATGTTGTTCCTTGGTTGTAATTCTGCTCCGATAAATGCCTTAAATTTTCTGTGACGAAGAACCTCAGTAGAGTTTTTCACAGTACATATTTGCATATTCATTGGTACTTGCGCAACTAGGAGAAGGGGAATTTCTCTACTATATGCAGCAGCTCACAGCGTCGCTATACGTGTAATTGTTCTTAGTTTCGAATTATGTTGCTCCAGGGATCTACGTGAATAACTATCAAGCATACGAAATCAGCGGATAATATTTATTTCAGAGATTTAACTATGCAATCCAAGGAGCTAGTAGCATGGTTAAATAAAAGTAGCTGGTATATCTAGGCTCCTAGAAATATGTATTCCTCACTCTAGAGACATACATTTAATTTCTCATAAACACTAAATACACTCCTGTAAATTGAAATAAGAACACCGTGAATTCATTGTCCCAGGAAGGGGAAACTTTATTGACACATTCCTGGGGTCAGATACATCACATGATCACACTGACAGAACCACAGGCACATAGACACAGGCAACAGAGCATGCACAATGTCGGCACTAGTACAGTGTATATCCACCTTTCGCAGCAATGCAGGCTGCTATTCTCCCATGGAGACGATCGTAGAGATGCTGGATGTAGTCCTGTGGAACGGCTTGCCATGCCATTTCCACCTGGCGCCTCAGTTGGACCAGCGTTCGTGCTGGACGTGCAGATCGCGTGAGACGACGCTTCATCCAGTCCCAAACATGCTCAATGGGGGACAGATCCGGAGATCTTGCTGGCCAGGGTAGTTGACTTACACCTTCTAGAGCACTTTGGGTGGCACGGGATACATGCGGACGTGCATTGTCCTGTTGGAACAGCAAGTTCCCTTGCCGGTCTAGGAATGGTAGAACGATGGGTTCGATGACGGTTTGGATGTACCGTGCACTATTCAGTGTCCCCTCGACGATCACCAGTGGTGTACGGCCAGTGTAGGAGATCGCTCCCCACACCATGATGCCGGGTGTTGGCCCTGTGAGCCTCGGTCGTATGCAGTCCTGATTGTGGCGCTCACCTGCACGGAGCCAAACACGCATACGACCATCATTGGCACCAAGGCAGAAGCGACTCTCATCGCTGAAGACGACACGTCTCCATTCGTCCCTCCATTCACGCCTGTCGCGACACCACTGGAGGCGGGCTGCACGATGTTGGGGCGTGAGCGGAAGACGGCCTAACGGTGTGCGGGACCGTAGCCCAGCTTCATGGAGACGGTTGCGAATGGTCCTCGCCGATACCCCAGGAGCAACAGTGTCCCTAATTTGCTGGGAAGTGGCGGTGCGGTCCCCTACGGCACTGCGTAGGATCCTACGGTCTTGGCGTGCATCCGTGCGTCGCTGCGGTCCGGTCCCAAGTCGACGGGCACGTGCACCTTCCGCCGACCACTGGCGACAACATCGATGTACTGTGGAGACCTCACGCCCCACGTGTTGAGCGATTCGGCGGTACGCCCACCCGGCCTCCCGCATGCCCACTATACGCCCTCGCTCAAAGTCCGTCAACTGCACATACGGTTCACGTCCACGCTGTCGCGGCATGCTACCAGTGTTAAAGACTGCGATGGAGCTCCGTATGCCACGGCAAACTGGCTGACACTGACGGCGGCGGTGCACAAATGCTGCGCAGCTAGCGCCATTCGACGGCCAACACCGCGGTTCCTGGTGTGTCCGCTGTGCCGTGCGTGTGATCATTGCTTGTACAGCCCTCTCGCAGTGTCCGGAGCAAGTATGGTGGGTCTGACACACCGGTGTCAATGTGTTCTTTTTTCCATTTCCAGGAGTGTATGTCACGGCACGTAACACAGTTAAGTTGTTAGTAAATTGTCACATAACACGAGATTACAAGTATTTTCCGAAAATTCCTTGATCAACAACCGACGAACGAAACAAGGTGTATCACTGATTTGAATATGTCTGTCGTTAGGTGAAGAAAGAGAGAGACATGGAGTAGGGAGACGCTCTGTCATCTTCCAGATCTTGTACGGTTGCGACCCGGAGGCATAAGGCTTGTGAAATAGATTGATGAAACAAAGTATTATAGTTACCTGCTGAATAACGTGTTAGTACAACTTTGGAATCCAATTCTGCAGCGCTTCTGAGTTGTATAGATAAGTCATTGGGCAGATTTCAGATCATGTATATTAGTGGCCGGTGGTTTGTGGACTTGCAAGTAGCGCCCGATACCTTAGCAGACAGACGTGTTCCGCTGGGTTCACATCAGGCGAGTTTCTTGACCAAGACATTCTGTTCCGCAAATCATTGTAGCATTATCCTGGCCTAATGGCAACGGACGATTATCCAGCTATAAGATTCCACCGACGTCTGGGAAGACCTCAAGCATGAAGGGATGCAGGTGGTTTAGAATAATGTTCACCTTTCCACAGCTGTCATGGCGCCTTCGATTACTACCAGATACTCCACGGAAGCCGAGGTTAATATCCCCCATAGCCTAACACTGTCCCGACCGTCTTTTGCCCGTGGCGTTGTCTTGTTTCTCGCAGCATTTAGCCTGGACCACAGCGTATCGCGACACGACAGCCGACCTGGTGTAAAAACCAGTGGGGTACTTCATCCGACGAGGCAAAACTTCTCGACCGACCCATAGTAAAACATCGATGATCCAGTGATCACTGTAGTTGTAACTGACGGTGCCATTTCATAGTCTTGGTAAAACCTTTAGATGTCATCTGCAGCGGAGTTCCATGCTCAAGAATGTGCACCGAACGATGCTATCCGAAACATTTGTGTCTGCACCAACACTTTACTCCGTCGTCATAAAAAACTAAATTGGGCCCGAACAGGCCACGAAGACCCAACGGCATATTGGCCGTCGTGTCATCCTCAGCCCACAGGTGTCACTGGATGCGGATATGGAGGGACATGCGGTCAGCACACCGCTCTCCCGGCAGTGTCAGACCGGAGCCGCTACTTCTCCGTCAAGTAGCTCCTCAGTTTGCCTCAGAAGGGCTGAGGGCACCCCGCTTGCCAACTGCGCTCGACAGACCGAACGGTCACTCATCCAAGTGCTATCCCAGCCCGATAGCGCTTAACTTCGGTGATGTGACGGGAGCCGGTGTTACCACTGCGGCAAGGGCGTTGTCATTCCGTCGTCAAATCTGCCACAAATCACTACCCTGATTTACAGGGCGAACGAGCCTCCGATCTCCAAATTCTGTGATGAGACGACGGGTCCAACGCCCCGTCTCCTACTCTTGATGTTATCATCCTTCAGTCACATTCCATAGATGTTCAAGACTACGGGACACCATCAGCTGACCAGATTCACCGTTTGGCGGATGCCTTTTCCCATATACCGGGAGATAACAAATCGCTCCGTTGTCAGAGTCGTCTACGTCAGTCTATTTCATCATCTGCAAACGATATCGTTGCTAGAATGACTCCCCATTCGTCTCTGCTCCGCAAGCACTTTCAGTATTGCTTCACGCGTTCACAGCACCGCCAGGCTACAGTCAGTCTCGCGGTTGGCACTGGTCGTATTTCTTTGGCCCAACAGCGTGAGTACCGATGGGTTTTGTACTCAGTGTTATCGCTTAGTTGGGTCAGAGGGGAGTGGAGAGGAAATATTGTTCGCATTCTCTTTTACAGCCAACGGGGGGTAAGCGGTAGGGCACTGGAATCACATTCGGCGAAGAAGCCGGTCTAGATACTCGTCCGGCTGTCCAAACTTTTCTTCATAATCTTTTATTATTGTCGTATGAACTTACATATGCAATTCAATAGGTTAAATGGGAAATGTTCTGACACTTTATGCCGTTTACCGTGGCTAGGTTTTACTGGGAGACCGACTCTGTGTTGGGGGACACTTGGTTGAATCTTCTTGATGTCAACAGGAGCCCCTCGGTCTGTTGTTGTTAAGCAGTTTCTTGATTAGCCTGGTTGCCTACATCCACCACACATTTTTATGAAGGCTGTGTTTATGCAATGATTAAAAAGTCATAATACGTTTTTAGTATTTTCCTTGTTTTCGACATTGGCCCCACAGATACGTCAAAAATTGTAATTTCTCTGTGGGTCTCAGGTGGCCGGTGGACTGCGCTCTCTGGACGACTGTCCATGTTGTGTCAGATCTTTTGGAGGCAAGGAATGGCTTGTCTGATGACATAATTCTTGTTAAAGAGTCGGCAGGAGGCGTTCAAAAAGTAAATGCTCAGGTATACAAGGAACAGCAAGTTTATTTTAATTAAGAGATCACAGTTTTCCTTCTTTGAAAGAAGTCGACAAACTGCCAGGTACAAAATAAACTCTTCTGGTCTGGACACAAACAGTACTTGAAGCGGAGTGCCTGCACAATAAAAAAAAATGGTTCAAATGGCTCTGAGCGCTATGCGACTTAACTTCTGAGGTCATCAGTCGCCTAGAACTTAGAACTAATTAAACCTAACCAACCTAAGGACATCACACACATCCATGCCCGAGGCAGGATTCGAACCTGCGACCGTAGCGGTCGCTCGGCTCCAGATTGTAGCGCCCAGGAACCGCACGGCCACTCCGGCCGGCTCTGCACAATATACCAGAATCATAGTCCAGAATGGACCAGCGAAATCTCAGTTGATGATGCTGCCGGTGACAAGAAATAGTTAAAATAAATATACTCTGAAGGCCTCTAGAACAAAAGCAAACACTGTTGGAAAATGTTACTAATTATTAACTACACAAAGTATTTGAGCCGCGCAGCGGCTCTCGGTGGTGCCGTTGCCAGGTTGGCATCGTTTAGTTGGTATAGTTACGGTTGTCGTCTTCGTGTTGTGTTCATTGGCGCCACTGCGTTTGCAGGCATTGGCTGTCCGCTAGTTGCACCAGCGGCGGTTATCAATATCTAGTAACGTTGATACTATCTTTGCGGCGACGTTGTGGTGTTCCCGTGTGGTGTGAGTCTGCAGTTCGGTTGGGGACGGACGAGCAGCTAGGTCCGCGCAGCGCAAGAACATGCCGGGACCACAGGTGACACACATGCACTGCCGGATGGAAGGGCTGTAGTCGCAAGGGGTACAACCTCGTTGTCAACCGGAACCAGGAAGTTTAAGGTGAGTGGGCCCTAATTCAAGTAGTGAAACCTCCACCACTGTGAGATCTCACTATTTGCTTGCGTGTTGCTTCTCGCAGTGTCGCCGTGACGAAGAGTAACGAGTAGAGCGTTTGGGGAACGTGAGCCTAATTAGCCTTCCTCCACTTCTTATTATTAATTGTTGCATACTATATGTTATTATTTGGCAACTTCAACCACTGGTACTTTTCCTGCCTAGTGGCCACTAACACCCTAGTTACCTGCCCTGGAGCTTAGAGTATGTTACGGCAGTGTACTTTTCCTCGCCTTGCTGCTGCTGTACAGTAAGGCGTGTAGTCCGACAGCTTCCTTGATATGTGGGCTCTGGAAGTAGTGGTTCCTTTCTGCTTCCGTATGGTCAAAACACCGGAGTCTGAAGACGTTTTGCTGATCGCCGGTTCTGGCATGGGTGTGTTATTCCATCGTTGCATTGTCGTCGGACGTTAGGTAGATTCGGCAAATGATTATTGGTCATGCATTTAAACTGAGTTACCATCTCATGCAGTGAATGCAACTCTTGGCTGCCTGTCTCACTGCTTGCGAAGTTTTGAGGGACATTCCCAGGTCGATCCTTGGAGCAACGTCTGCACCCGCCCCCCTATCCCTCCCCCTCTTCCTGGTTTGATCAGATTTCATGATTGAATTTAAAAAAAATTAATAACTCTAATTTCAAGTTTGAAGATGCTCAACTGGTTCTTAAGGGATTGCTAGTCAGGCTTCAACCCTGAAACAGTTTTAAATTATCAATATTGGGGAATTCAGCCGAGAAATAGTTTTGAATTTGTTGTCATTATGACCTTCAGCCGTGGAACACTTCTTAATTTATTGTCACCTTTTATTTTTTGTTGTTGTTTCCAAATAAAGTGTATGTGATTGTAAAATAATCTAACCAACAGCAATTGATAACGGCCCCGTCCACAATCGTAATCCAATCCTGCCTTTCTTGGTACCAGGTCTCAGTATTGCTGTCGCGACAGGGCAGTCCGAAATTAAAATTGAGAGATCTCGGACTCCGTTTAAGTTCCTGAAGGACAATCCAGTACTAAAGTTCCGGTATGGCGTAAAGAGATGTCCGGTGCATCGAAAATGATAACGAAGTCCAGAATTCATACAAGTCCACTCAGAAAAGCTCTATCCCGAAACTTCTCGTCGTCGTTGCAGCGGCTCCAAAGTGAGTTCCCGATTGAAGAAAATCATAAGTGTTCGGTGCCAGGCCCAGGAAGCCCACTCGGAGTAAATTACCCGCTCAGGACACGGCCTAAATACCGTCTTCGGTGGCAGGATGCGGTCGGTCCTGCCTCCTATCACATGGTCAGCGTAAGAGAGACGTCCATGGGACCAACAATATATGGTGGCCTTTCGGTCGCCGTGTGTAGTGTGGCAGCCCTCGAGTGTCGACTGCTAGGATGCCAGCTGCCTGTGTATCCTTAATGTAATGTAGGTTGCTGCCAGAAAAGACGTAAGCCCACAATAAATCAGTTGTGGTCCCGAAACGGTTTCACGCGGTTCTCTTTATCAGGCTGAGAACTAGTTTATTAGTGCTCCAAAAGTCTGTAACCGTCCGACAAAGAATACTGTGCTCCATAGTGGCTGGCTGTATCACTGCATATGCCTCAGGTATCTTACCTGATCAGGTGTATGCCTACTCGTTTGTCACTGGGCGCTGTCGCCCGGTTACGAACCCTGTACCATGTGTTGCGGACGTCTTACAATAGAAAACGCGCTTAGACATTTTGCAATGAGATGTTCCACCGATACTGAGGATATTTTGACTCAACGGTATTGTTTCATTGCCTCTGATTGTCTCATATAGTTTCTTCGCAGTCTCCTCACTGGAACTGAGGGCGCTTTGAGTAGCTCTTTTGCACGTACTATCGGTGCATGTAGACCAGTATAAATCGGATCTTTATGTGGTGCATTGGCGCTGTTTTGGAAACTGGTCTGTATTTGTCGAATAAGACCGCTGTCGAACAGGTCGTGTTGATTTGTATGATTTTTGATGTCCTGTGTATCAGAAGAGAAACGCATCCGACATAAAGTCGTGTGGATCGAGGCCTCCCTCTTCTGGCTTTAGAGTGCCCCCCGGCACAGTTATTTGGACAAGTTTAGAATTTGGACCATAAACTAAGATTTTGAAAGTAAATATTTGTTGATTATCTTCACCTCCTCTGTCAGCGTCAGGTTTCCTCTTGCGTCTGCTGTAACTAGGTCTGGTAGAACATAGTATTGTTCGCCGGTTGTGAACTTCCATTTGCCGATTATTGGCTTCGACATGCACTACGAGTGTTTTATATTTCTCTTTTATTACGTACCAATACCGATGAAATTGTCTTGTTTTAGTCCCTTTATGAGTAAAGTTTTCGTCGGGTTTATCGCTGCACCCAGTTCTCTTTCATATAGTTTTAAATCTACCTTTAGCTTGTCCAAGCCTCATCTGTAATAGATATCCCAAGATCATATGTGTAAGCTTAACAAATTGTCCGTTACTTTCCCAAATTCAGACTCCTGCATGATGAAAAGATTTTTGGTAGTAATTGATCGAGCGACATGATGAATGGTGCCATAGACAATGGGCATCCTTTCTTTACCAATCTACCTAACACGCCACAAGCTTTGTTCACGACCGTCTTGAGGCATCCGACAAAGCTTCAAGCTACAGTGTCATAGTAGCAGATTAGAAGTGTGATATGGCGAATATTGTCGATTTCATATTTATTTTGACTTTTTGGGACCAGGACGATTCGACTTTCGACGAACTGTCCTCGGACGTATGCACCGTTTGCGATTTCGTTAGTGATTTGAAGAACTGTATCTTTCAGGATGTCTCAACATTTTAAGTAGAATGCCGGGTGACTGTCGTCTTGGATTAGCCTTCAATGCTTCGTGTACGTCGTCGCCAATGAAACTTTCTAAGAGTTGGGCGTCCATCCGTGTCCGTAATCATTTGCAGCACGTCGCGCAGGAGACTATCAGGCACGTTGTTTTCAGAGACTTTCCTCGGGAGAGTTCTGTAAAATATTATTATATATTTAATGCTGTGCAGTTTCTCTATGTGTTCTCAGTCGGCTTTGCTTACACCAGTGATTTTATTGTGCTGTTGCCTAGTTGTCTTGCGGTGTAAGTGATATATTGATATGTCTTCTTAGTTGAAAGAACCTAGCTGTACAGTTCTCTAGTCCCTTCGGTTTACATTTTCCACTACGTAACAGTTTCGCTTTGATCTTCTTTATTTGTGGCAACATAACTGGTTTTGCTCTAGCAGGAGTCATCAGTGGGTCTCGAAGGCATTGCCTGTAGAATTTCTAAGTGCATATACGGCAGAAACTACTTTCTGTACTGTCGTTGATGTTAGTGTCTCATATACCTAGCAACAGAACATTCGTCTGTCTGTTACAATTTGCAACTGACGTAGGCTTCCTAGCACCTGAGGACTGCTGTATGTTTCCTACATCTACATCTACATTAGGCTCCTCTCCACCAAACTCTGATAGTTGGTCAAATATTATGGTTATTCGCAAAGAACAACTGCCTGAATATCTCCTCCTCGCAGCTGCCTTCTCACCAACTGCCAGTTCCCATTCCCCACGCCCTTCACCCTCCTCCACCTATCTAGTTCCACCTTTGCTTTTTGTAACTGCACCTGAAGGGCACAAATTCTGCATTTACAGGAGAGGATTTCTCTAAAATGCTCAATGGCTTCCCCACTGCACTCCCCTCAATGAAAATACTTTGAACAAATCTCACACAGTTACCCACTGCTCACAAACCTACGACAAAGGCCACACTTCTCAGTCATGGCAAAACGTTCACAGTCACTGAAAGAATTAAAGGTCTACGTAAACTCAATTCAATTACAACAGTAGAACTATTTAAAGAACTAACAATAATGATCTCGAATTTCGCTCTCTGCTAAGAAAGCAAGTACTTTTATATTAATGCTACTAACCCACAACTAGTACCAATAGCACAAAAACTTCACACAATTTCGTATGTAAAAGCAAAAACCCAAGTGAACACTGGAACACTCAACGAAATTAAACACGGTGAACGAGAGTTTACAGCGATATTTCATTACAAAAGATAAGAAAAGTCAGCTGAAAACTAATATACTAAATTCAGCAAATTACTTCATCTCGCAAACAACTCCATAAAACAAAGAGGGAGAAAGTTTCCGACAGTTTATTAAACCCCTATTTCGCCAGAAACAGCACGAGACACCGTTGAAAACTGCTAAATTTAACATAACAGTGCTCAAAAAACTTAAGAACCGGTACAGCTGCAACTACACTCCGTGAAATGTAAACATCCTGCTAATATTTGGATGAACGATTGAAAACTACTAAATTTAATATTCGAGTACACAGCACAAAAACCTTGTCAGTACATAGCTTTAGGACCGCCACAGCTGCAACTGCACGCTGTGCAATATTCAGAATGAAAATAATAGCAATCTGCAGTAATAAATTACGTAACAGCTTTTTCTCTACACTGAAAGCATTTCATTCATATTTCTATGCGGGGCATTCAGAAACTAATAGAACACATTTTCATGGAGAATGTCTGTTGAAAAAATGTGGAATTTGCTGTGGGGCACCGTGGAATATTCCATCTTTAGCCGATATAGTTTCCTAAAATTCTGATAGTTGGCGGCACTATACGTAGCATTCAAACTGACGTCTGTAACAAAGGTGCATTTCAAGCATAGAGCTGTCGTTGAGCTTCTTTTGACGGAAAACCAGAGTATCGCAGGTATTCAAAGCCGCTTACGGAATGTCTACGGAGACCGGCAAACGGCTGTGACTCATGAAGTGTTGGGACGTTGGCTCTCGTACCTTCGATGTTCCATCCATTTGTCCCAACGAAGGATGCACTCAGCGGGAATCAGTACATGGAAGATGGTGTGGTTACTGATGTAACAAGATGTGGGTCCCGCTCCCAGCAAAGGGATCCGCATTGAACGGAGATGATGCTGAAAAATAGGGTTTTGTAGCCAAAAGAGTGGGGAATAATATGGTGTATTGAATCCTGAATAAAACCTACCTGCTTCGAGAAAAAAATATGTTGTATTACTTATTGAACGCACCTCATATTAACTCGTATTAGCATTACTGCACAGACGTTCTGGGTATAAATGCACGTCAGTTAAAAATGTGATTTGCAAAATGACACGGGAGAAAGGAAATGATAATCTCTCCTGTAATATTTACGCACGTTATTACGGATTATATTAATGCACTGTTCAAAACTAGTTCTCAACAAATTTCCGCAACATGGGGTATCCCAGGTGCAATATTCGGTATTCAGGGGTCCGAAAGGAATGATCATTGGAAGCAAAAAAAGCCTCCCAAAATACGGATTAGAGCTAGCAGAAGAAGAGATTCGTTTCCCAGTATCGAAGCTGAAGAACATAGCTCTTAAGATATGCCTTTTAGAATCCAAGCTTACCTTTTGAATCCAAGTTTGCGTTTTGCTTCAATTGATCGTTCCTGTAATATCCCTGAATATTGACCGTTCCTCCTGGAACATTCTGCGTAACTGATCATCCTGTTACATTTTTTTTTTATGCGAAAAGAAGGTGTTCTTTGCCTTTGAACAGACACGTAAGCATTGAGCGGATAATGTTTTACAGTGTCTTCTCGTCCCGTATCCATGACGTAGCCACTGCTCGTCATAAGGCATTTTTCAATCACAAGGCATTCTGGATTTACGGTGAGAGCAAATTCCTTACTCACTCATTATCAAAATTTCTTGCAACCGACTTATTACCTTAAATGTAACAAATCGATATTTTCATCCAGCATTGTGCAATGCTTTTTACTGCAAAAAATTAGTTGCCAGCTACGAACTGCACTACTTTGATATCTAGCCACGATTTCCTGCTGGTTTCTTTTCTCTTTACGCGCCTAGGGAAGAAAAAGGCTGCCAACTGAAGAACGTATTACATACTCTGCTTCTGTCGTTAAGAACCACATACAGAAAGCTAATATATCATTTTCTCTAAGAGAAATTAGTTATTTACAAACATACTTTCAAACATTAACACCGTAAGAAATAATAAAATTAAATAATTAATCATGTATTGCATAACAGTCAATAGCCAATCAATGGTTTCACAGGCAATGTACGCAAAATTTAATCGATGTTAAATTATCACTACAAAAAAGGTACGAGAGCATGCTTCAAAGCGATGCCCCCAAATACTTTATGTCAAAACTATTAAAGTTCTTAAATAAATCTAACTTCATTAACTTCCTACGTATATACTCTTCATGTGTGTATATTTAGTTCTCAATGTTGTCACCTTGGCGACGAACCCGTTTTTCCTAACGAGATTGCAGTTTGTTGATACCGTCACCGTAGAAAGTTTGACTTTGTGGATGGAGCTACAACCTCACCTCTGCTTCCACCGCTTCAACACTGTCGGAGTTAAGCCTTTGAAGGCGATGTTTGAGTTCTGGAAACAGATGAAAACTGGATGAAGTCAGGACTGTATGGAGGATAATCGGAGACAGTGAAGCCATGGCTTAGGATTGTTGCAAATGTCGCCGCGCTTGTGTGAGTCTGCATTACCATGCGGAAGGAGCGGATGCTCTGTGTATGAACGAACTCTTCGAACTCGTGCTTTTGGTTCTCTGAGTGAGTTTACAGCATCGTGTTCCTCAAGCACCGGCGTAGTTAACGTTACACATCGCCACGCTACGCGCTAAAATTTGGAAACCTCTAGCGACAGAAGGTTGCAACTCGCTTCAGTGAACGGGGTAAGAGGACCGAGTAATATGTATGACTTGTAATACCTCAACCTTTATTAAGAGAGGAATGAGAAATTCCGAGGTGTTATTTTTGAGCACACTCTCGTACGGTTGTTACGTTACACTGCTTGGACAAATTTGTATCTAACTGTTAAATCCTAGCATCTAACACACGGTAACTGGAGTTAGGGTTCTGCAGACTGAGTGCCAATAGTGCGACAAAATTTCTAGAAAAATGAGCGAATGATCATTGTCACCACCTCGGTAGGCCTCTGTACTCAAAAACTCAGTCAACCTTACGCTGCAGAATAGAGTTTTAGTTACTGCAATTGTTTATTGAGAATGAGGTCATGCGAGAAGCTCCATTCCTCATGTGTGACCAGTACTGTAATTCGCGTGCATGGGATTGAGACCGTTAGGTATACTGTTTTTTCATCACATGCGTGAACATATACGAACACCATTTATATCAACCTTTCGAATAATTAAAGTAGTCCTCCAAGCTTTCTACCATCTAATACTGTACCGTTTATACCCAACTACATACTTTGAATCCAATAACGATAGGTGCGGAGCAATGAATTAAAATTTGTGCTTCAGCTGGGACTTGAAGCCCAGTCTCCTCCTTACTAGGCAGATGTGCTTCTCACCATATCACCGTAGCACTGTGGCTATTGCGGCTGCACAGACTACCTTTCTCCAGTGTCCTTCATCACGAAAACCTTAACTGACACCTTCATCCCATTTTCCTTTTCTTAATTGATCAGTATTGTCGAGGATCTCTGACATCGGAATAGCACCCCAGCCTTGTACGTTATGGAGAAATCCTACCCATATTCCAGGCAGAGGCTGTCTATTGGCCTAATCGAATTACATTTTCCTGGAGATATTTGAGTATGAACTTTATCTTCGATAAGGATAGAAGATGAAGCAATGAATTAAAAGTTGTGCCATCAGATCAATAAATCACCTACACATTAGGTACAGGCAGGACTTCTCCATTATGTACAAAGCTGGGCTGCTATTCCAATGTCGGAGAGCCTCAGCAGTACTGATGCTTTAGAAGAGGAAAAAGGGCTCAAGGTGTGAAATAAGGTTTTCATGATGGAGGAAAAGAAAAGTTCAAATGAGTGTGAAATCTTACGGGACTTAACTGCTAAGGTCATCAGTCCCTAAGCTTACACACTACTTAACCTAAATTATCCTAAGGACAAACACACACACCCATGTCCGAGGGAGGACTCGCACCTCCGCCGGGACCAGCCGCACAGTCCACGACTGCAGCGCCTGAGACCGCTCGGCTAATCCCGCGCGGCCCTGATGGAGGACAGTAGACTAGGGTAGATCGTGCAGCTTTAGAAGCGGTTACGCTACAGTGACGTATCTGTTAATAAGCAAGAGGCCCATGTTCAAGTCCCAGCTGTAGCAAAAGTTTTAATTCATTGCTTCAGTATCTGTCCTTATCGAAGGAAAAGTTGAGACTCATATGTGTCCAGGAAAATATAATTCCATCAGATCAACAGATATTTGGTGTGAAGATATTCTGATCATTGCCTGGTTCTGTAACTTTTCCTTCTTCAGTAGCTTTCAGTACTTTATTGCATTCCCATTTCAGTTTCACACAATACTGTCTCGTTGCTGCCTAAAGCTTATTTCATCAGTACAACATTTTTCTCACGGCTAAACCAGTTCCAGCATCTCCAATACCTCATGCACCTTGCATTTATGAATCGGAGGAAGCAAAATTTTTTGATTCTTATCCTGCGCCATACAGATTTAGTGCGAAACCGTCTGTTTATTTCACTTTCCGGTTTTCCTTGCCTTCAGGGAGAAATGGTACGTCCTCTAATCTGGATTTAAGCGTGTAACTTTTTTGTTCCCTGACGTCAAGGCCAATGCACTATTTCGGTACCCACACGCAACGAATGTCGGAAAAACAAGAGCCAGTTGTGTAAACAGCTAATTATCTATCGGCCACTATAGACGTCAACGGCCTCTGACAGATGTGTCTCCGAAACGCGATAGACATCAAAGACGCTTGTGCCCTGGAAATCGCCACATGGAAATCTTCGTCATTTTCTTCGCCCAGATTTTTCCAGGAAGAGGCGTGTTTTCTATCGATCATCCAGGATACAGGTATTTCAATGACCCTATGTTATTCCGGGGCTGCAAAAGCTCTTTATATCATTGGCTGATAATAACTTGCTAAACAAGGGAGAGAATAACATAATACCCATTCCTAGTTACATTAAATATCAATTCAGAAATAAGTGTGCGATAACATACACAGACACTCCCTCCCATAATAAGAAACATTTGTATCTACGTCTCCACGCAGTAAGTATTCGTGCGTACGATGTGGCGAAATGTTTATTTTAATTAGTCAACTCCTGTACAGCGTGACGGAGCGTGCAATCTAAAGCATTTACCTTTTCCTAACTCCATTCACAGACAGTGTGCAGGAAAGTGAGTCGTGAAACACTGTGGTGTAGCATGAGTTTCTTAAACGTGATCTTCACGATGATTATGTGTGCAGGAGGAAATGATATGATTTTTCCTGTGGGAATTTAAGTGCAAGAGCTTACGTGTTTCAGAAAGCTTTTCCTTCCTCTGGAGTTCGTCTCAGACACCTGTGAAAATCTCACAACCACTAAGCAAATCAGTGATGAATTGCAGAACCGGAAAAAAGAAAACAGAAAACCTTGAACGGTTAGAGATAGAATGTTCATATTCACAGGACACGTTCTGTTCCGCAGATATGAGTAGCATTTCAGTCACCTCAGTTCAGCATGTACCTGTTGCCTAGTATTCCCTGATAATTTGTTTCATGCACGATGACATCGACGCCTGTTAGGCGCGAATGGCGTCCTGTGATATAGCCATCCACGATAGATTCAGCTGATTCCAAAGTTCATCTATGGTGGTTGCCACTGGGTCACGGCGCTGCACCCACCGTTTCATGATGTCCCACACAACTGGCGACACGTGTGTTGGTCTGGCATGCTAGGGCAAAAGTCCGAAATCCTGTGAGACCAAGAACGCGCGTGTTTGTGCAGCAACACGTGATCGTGCATTACCTTGCTGAAAAATGGCGTCTGAGGTGTTGTGCAGGAAGGGGATGGCTACGGGTAGCAGCATGTCATTCACGTAGGTCACACTGGTAACAGTGCTGTGGACACGCACCAGCTGTGATTTGTGGTTGGGTTGCGGTTGTATGTCTTGTGCGAATGCAGTGACTGGGATGCCGTTCCCCCTGTCTAGGCCGAACCAAGATGCGGCCATCATTTTCAAACATACAGAACCTGGATTCGTCCGGAAAGCACTATCTGATGCCATTCGTGTCCCCAGTTACGTCATTCCATTCGCCATTGAAGTCTACCATGTTTCTTAACATTCGTGAGATCCAGGTGGAAAAGTGAACGGCAGTGACGTAATCCATGCCATAATAAACGGTGACCGACTCTCACCCCTGAAAGTGGACGATGTTTTACACTGTTCCAATTTTGTGCTAGAGCTAAGGAGAACGCAGATCTGCCCTGCAATGTCATGTGGATGAGGTGTCGATCTTCTTGGGAGCTGATCTGGGTGGTGCGACCTAACCCATCCCGTCATGTTCTACGGCCTTCCGTGAACCATTGTGCACTCACCCGTTTCACTGCCGAAACGCTTCGTCCCACACGAACAACATTTTTCCCGGTTGATACATCACATTCTCTGATGAAAATAAGGTGCCCTCTTTCAAACTCACTGATTTGACGGTACAATTCGCGCATTCATCTACGAGGCATCCTGCGCATCTGCTGAAGTAACGCTTATCCATTACCTTCCGTTTATCGCGACAACGGGAGCCGCAGCCACATTTTATCGGCAAGTGGTGTTCCGACGCAATATCACAGTTGATTTTGAACTCACTGGCCGACATGGTTCAAATGGTAATCATTTCTGCAGAACACACTAATGTACGTGTCCTGTGAATGTGAACGTGCTATGCCTAGTGGTTTAAAAGAGTTCAGGTTTTTCTTTTTTTTTAACACTGCGGGCTTTCAAATAAAAATGTGATGAGGTGAGTGGTCCTCAATTACGTACCCACAGACTCAGAGTTGAAATATTAAAAGGTTTTGGCTGGTTTCGTTGTCTAGGGGCTGGGATATGTAGTTGCCGCATTACAAGCCAAATACTGCTGAGTCTACAGCATACAATATGAATACACACATGAATCAAATGGTCGAAGGTTCCTATCACTCGGCAATTACGAATTTTGAACGTAACATTGACATTTATACATGAAAGACTGCAAAAATAAATTCTGCAGGTACTATTTTAACGTCTTTAAATTATGAGTACGATAGAAGTACCTGGCCCGCATCTCGTGGTCGTGCGGTAGCGTCCTCGCTTCCCACGCCCGGGTTCCCGGGTTCCATTCACGGCGGGGTCAGGGATTTTCTCTGCCTCGTGATGGCTGGGTGTTGTGTGATGTCCTTAGGTTAGTTAGGTTTAAGTTGTTCTAAGTTCTAGAGGACTGATGACCATAGATGTTAAGTCCCATAGTGCTCAGAGCCATTTGAACCATTTTTTGATAGAACTACCTTTAAGAATGTCCTTTATTACTGTAAAACACTTGTTGGTGTCGATGGTCCAACAAGTAAATAAAATATAAGTTGAATAACAGGGAAACAATAGATTCCTACTTCACGTAATTAGTTATGAGCAACAACATAGCTCGCAAGATATTCACTTCTAAACGCATACTACATCTTCACTGCAAGAGCCACGGAAATCTCACAAGTGCACAAGTCGGCACTACGAAATATTTCTGTCTCCCGCGACCACGCGCAAACGTCTACATACTCTCCCAGTAGTTCCTATGACCGACCGTTGCTGCTTCCCATCCAGCACTTCCCGCGACCGTGCGTCCGCCGTGCCGTCCCATCATGTGCGACTGTCCCTCGGACCGCACAGTTCAGAACTGCCCCGTGTCCTCTCCGGAAACGATGCTCCTCCCCAACCTCCATACGTCTCTCAACGTGTCCTCTTTGGAAACTATCGCTGGCTAGGGCGCTCCCGCCCTGTCTCCAAGCCAATGCACACTCACAAACATAATGAAACACATTCGGAATACTGGATTTACATTTGCATAGCTTGAAATTAAATAAATATTCCTTCCGCTGGACCATAAACACGCTCTAACACACGTTATTAAATGCATAAACAAATCAAATAAACATATATCAAAGGAATAGAAACAAAGTCAGCCAGTAGCCTAATTTCTCTGTGCTTTCTAAACACAGCAAATATTTGACCAATTTCTTCGTGAATAGTTTATATCAGATATAAACAAAGACATAGAGGAATAAATATATTTATAAACATGCTGCTAACGTTTTCTCGTGTAACTGTGGAGTACTCACGGCCTGACGCGATCGATAGTAATCGGCCACATTGACCTCCAATAACTCATGTACCATTCAAGTTACATGCTTGTAATCTATACAAATTTAGGTTTTCAATAACAGCTTTCGGAAGACACGTCGATCGACAAAATCGGATGAACCGTTTAGATTTTGGAAATTCATTGCTGGAGGTTAATTGTATAATTCATCGTCAGATACTGAACTTCAAACTAATAAAGATATTGAAAATCTGATTACACCATAAGAATCTTCGTGCAAATAATGCTAATGTACATGTTTTGAAACGTCCCCTTAGAAAAATTATACATGACTGTGCTTAAACTGACACACAATATTTTTAGCGCAACGCAATCTGACTTTCACAAACCCCTACAAAAGACTGGCCCTGACTAACATTAACCTATACCTTTCACAAATCACTTACCTCACCAAAAATCTTCGTTACTCGAACTAATGCAATACAGCGAGCGCCACTACTGCCAGCTAAATAAAAGATTCAAACTACTGAAGGCACTAACTACTGATATGCATAGTTAGCAAATGAAAGATTTTGATAGAGAACAAACAATATATTTACCTTAATAGTGTTCAAAAGTCATAAATATATAGCAGTTCATGACATCCAATCTTACAAATTTCAAAACTCCGCCATTTCTGTCCCCACATCCACCACTGCTGGCGGCTCACCTCCAACTGCGCAACGCTACGCGCTGTTAACATCCACCTGCCCAACACTACAATAGCCAACAACAATGCAAACCAGCCACAGACTGCACACAGCACAGCCAGTGATTTTCATACAGAGCGCTACGTGGCGTTACCAATATAAAAACCTAAACAGCCTGCCCCCATCTTCCCACAAAAAATTTTACAAATTGTTTTGGGCAGTGGCCAGTAATGACTTGATAAAATTTTTCATAATTACAATAACAAAGAAAACAAATGCAAACACTTATTGCTACAATGTTGGTCAAAAGCTAAAATTTTCTCACAGTCCATAAAGACAGTCCTGCTCATTCATCACAGTAAAATTGCAGTGTTTTTTTTTCTCAAAGTCTGAGCAGTAAAAGAAAATGCACACGGAAGTAGTGGATTTCCATGCAGTCTTGAAGAAGTAGTGTTGTCCTTCAAACGGAAAGACAGTGATGAATCTTGACATGCAGACAGGTAATGGGCCACAACAGAGCAAACCCACAGCAGAGTCAGTCGAAGTTTTGAAGAATATTGGTGGGTAGGTCATCACAGAGCAGACCCACTGTAGTCCTGGTAGAGATTACGGTATTAGTGGGCCATCAGAGGCGCAGACCCACTGCAGTCCTTGTAGAAATGACGGTACTGGTGGGCCACCAGAGGTGCAGACCCACTGTAGTCCTTGTAGAGACGGCCAGCCGCCAACTGTTGCGACTGTGCAGGTGCACAATCACCACCGAAGAGTCTTGCAGAGAATATAGTAAGTCCATAAACCACCACTTGTGTACTCACAAAGTTTTTGGAATTATCCTTAGAACCAGCAATGCTGTTAACCAGTCCCTTGCTGACTTATCAACACACGTGGGAGCACTAACAGTCCTCTTTTTTTTCTTTTTTTTTCTTTTTTTTTACATATTGTGCATATACTAAGACCAACAGAAATGTGTGCAGTGAAATGAATGCTTACAAGTTACTTAATTTGCTGAACTGGTGTCAATTACAATATTATAACATGAGAATACAATAACAAAGTTACAAAATATATCATTAAAGAACATAACAACACAGATAACATTTGTGGTAATACGGGCTTTACAAAAGGAATGAACTAACATATATATCAGTGTTACAGGACTGATGACGTAAGTACATACATAAAGAGCAGAAAAACTTTTGAAACATCACCTTCACATATGAGCAACAAAACAGAATCAATAATGTCAAAACATCTTTACAAAGTAAATAACATATTATCAGAAAAATTCTACAACGTAACTCTCATCAGATAAACACATAAAGACAGGAAGAACACAAATACCCTAGGGTACATAAACACATAGTGGGATAACACAAGAGGAAAGGGCAGGGTTTGTTTTCAGTGTAACATTTGGTACTGCAGTCCACCCCAAAACTTCATTCCATATATCTTTCCTTTTATTTCATCATTTGTTTCCACCAAAACAATTCTATCTAAGCATGCTTTCTGTATTTATATTTTCACACATTTCTTACCTCATTATTTATTTTCCATTACCTTACCTCATCATTTATTTCCAAGAAAATCCTACCTAAACCTGTTGTCCCCTAAACCCTACTTTTTTTGTTCATATCCTCTTTTAAATACTTTTTTGGCCAAACCATTTTCTTATAGCTTCTCAATGCATTTCTTTCCATTCATCACAACTCGTTCTCTTATATAGCCTACCCCATCTTAATCTAACTTAAATCTACTGAGCTCAGATGCTAAACTAAGGGACGAGGTAATGCAGCAGCGCAAAACAATTAACACAAACAGCAATGATAAAAAATGCAAATTGGCAAAGCAAGCAGCATAAATTAGCAAAGCAAATGCAATATTACAACTAATATAAGGCAATGTGCAGCAAACAAGAAAAATAAATCCGTAGTAAAACTGGCTTAACAAAGTAATACAAAGTCAAATTCAGTAACATTATGCCTGGCAAACAGCAGCAGCAAATGCAATAACTTATACCTAAACATGACAAAGCTCAAGCAGAAAAAATATTACACTAAAAATGGCCATGTTTAATACCTATGTCACATCTTAACTGTAGGGTGATGCATCACAAAAACTTACTCTGCAAAAAAGTTACCAAGTCATTAAAAAATTAATTGTGCAATTCCTGTGAAGGGAAATGTCTATTTGTGCTCTCTTTTCTACGAAAGTACATAATAAAATTATTCTTTACTGGGTCTGTAGACAGAAAATAGTGATATTAGTACATCTATTAAATTTTATTTTAACCAATGCTGCAGTGCAGCTAGAAACTAGATATTAAAAAAATGAGCAAATATGTACAAAGGAAGGCATGAAACATCAATCATTAGCCATATGGCATTTCATAAGGTAGTAAAAAAATCTCTCAACTAGAAAGACAGTAGTCATAATCAGGTGTATAGACATAAAAACATTTCTCGTCATTTCATTAGGCATTTCAGTAAATATCATAAATTAAGAGCTCCACAGTGTAATCATATGTTTTCAAGAATGAGCATGTCGTATTTGCGATGCTTTCTACAAAGAAATGTCAGTAGCGAGGATAATGGCCTCCTTTTTTTTCTCCACCTGTGCCTCTGAAAGGCACACACTAATGGCTTTTTTCCAGGCGACTGTCGCGCAGCTGGGTGCTTACAGTGACCTACCTTCCTTACCGAAATATTTACGACATCAGTTTGCACTACAGTGACAGTCTCATATAAAAAATTTCACAGGTCGAGAATTTGCGTTGCAAATGTGTAAAAACAAAATCGTATAAATATAACAGTGTCCAAAAAATTTTCGACAGCATTGTAATACATTCACGCATGTACACACATTTCATAATTCTTAAAGTACGATTCTTGGTTTCCAACATCCTTTTCCTCAAATCAGAGTCCCTAACCACTACTCATTATTCCTTACCTTATTATACATATTCGTCGACACTTCTTCAATATTTCATCATACGAAATACGTAGCATAATCAAATTCCCCATATACGGTAGCATCATCTTATTGATCATAAACATATCTCAACAGCATAATACACATCGTCATCGTAATAATATCATAACATCTCAGTCGATTCTCAAAATCGTTGTAGCTTCCTCCAATAATTTCGAAACCTAAAAAAAATTCTCTGCTCATTTCAATAGTGTCATATACCTCAAATGTACTTTAAAAATCATGATCCCATACCAAATACATAATTCAAAGCTCTCATAGTATCACAATGGTTCCGAAAAATATGAAGGGTTCACACAGTACAGACAAAATACAATTTCATAAGTGTGAAGGTATCCAGCTGTGTAATTGCGTAAACATCTGTCACTGACATAGTAAAACAAAAGTCTCTCTCAGTTAAATGATCAGATAGCTGTGTAATTTATGTGTTAGAGAAATATGGTACCGATGTGTAAAGTTGTATAAGCAAATACCATATTAGCTAGGGCTCCTAGTGTTTGCCAGACACATGGTACACAAAGTAAGCGTGTACCCCCCTGAGGATTAATGTAATTATACCCTCAGGTGTTACAGATTACAGCAATGGAATGAAATGTATCACGGAAAACCTTTGTATCATTGTACTTCAAATATCTTTAAAAATAAATGTTTTAAGTACAAAATTAATCACTCAAATACGTGTACTGTAGCGCTGAACTGTGTGTCTTGCTGTAAGATAATCTTTGTGGAAGTGTCGTAGTTATCGTCCTGCGAAAGCTAAGTTCTGCAGAAGTCAATGTACTTACCTCATGATAAACAAAAGTGAAATGCTTTGCGTATAGATATCTTAGTTATTACGCTTATTGCCGTGATGGAGAAAGTACTGTGCTGTAACGTATTGTTGTGCTACGGAAAAGGCTGTCTCATTGTACCTATACCACAAAAGTTACTACTAAAACATGTTTTACTTTCCAGAATAATTCAGAAAAACTGTGCAGATATAAAACAGAAACACCGCAAAAGCAACATTATAAATTGTCACTCATTAGTAGCGTCGTGATAAAATCGTGTAGCTGTCACATAAACTAACCATTGTGTCATCTGGTATCTCACAGAAAGTACTTTAAATCCAGAATGTATTTTCAAGTAAACCAAAATGTTGCGTTAAAATCTCATTAGCAGTACTGGTAAATGTTCTAAGTATGTGAGCCTTATAGTCGTTACGTAATCGTGCAACTAACAAGCAAGAATGTACACACACAATAACACTGTGTCGTCTGTTCACAATGACAATGCATTCGTAATTTCTGTTTAAATAACTTCTCTTGGTTCTTGACTGGATATTTAACTTCAAACATTGTTGCATGTTAACAGATTCTAAGTCTGAAAAAGCATACTAGTAATGTAAAGTGAAAAGTTATATGGCAAAGACAAAGTTAAAAAGCAGATTATCTTTCAATAAACGGTTTTACATGTGAAATGTGGTGTAAACCTTTACTCTTCCTAGTACGCAGAGTTTCAGCTTCAACGCAATTATCATATGGTATACGTCGAACTCTGTAAGGACCATTGTAAACTATAAAGAATTTGTGACTCAAGTGTTTCTTCTTATGTGACAATGAATGAGCTTTAATGAGAACTTTCTGACCAATATATAATTTCTTTGCAATTGCTTTACAGTGTAGTTTTCTCCTTTTGTCTGCTGCAGATTTTATATTTTTAATAGCCAAATCAATTATGTCTTTGTGTCGAAGTTTACGTGTATTCGGGAAGGGTACAAGCTCTCTGATTCTGTTCGGTGGTTCTTCATTCTTCAGTACAAGAGTAGGTGGTAAAGCAGTGAAGTCATGAGGCATTTCATTCAGCACGTTTTGAAATATGTGTAAATATCTGTCCCAATGCTGATGATTTCTGTGACAATAAAGTCTGCAAAGCTTATTGATTTCTTTCATAATCCGTTCGGAGGGGTTACAATGTGGTGAGTACAATGAAATAAAAACAGGTTTGATTTTATGATTCTGAAGCATGCGTGAACAACAGCAGATCTGAATTGCGGTCCGTTATCTGAAATGACTTTAGCAACGTGGCCAACTTCACGTAAGAAATTTTTAACAATGGCGTTGGATGCACACCGTCCAGTGGCTTTACGTAACGGAGTGAAAGAAACAAATTTTGAAGTAAGTTCAACAGCGACTTGAACGTACGAAAATCCATTCGATGTTCTGACAAGGGGTCCCAAGAGATCAACAGCAGCAAATTCTTTTAACTTAGAAGGAATGATAGGAAACAACGGAGCACGATATGAGATAGTAGATGGTTTCGCCTTTGGACAAAGTTTACAAATAGACAAGACTCTTCGAATTCTCTTTTCCATATTGTTAAAATAACAAGTCGTCCGAAGAATATGATAACATTTTCGTGGGCCAAAATGTGCATAGCTGAAATGAATGTAACAAATGAGCTTATTAACAAAATCGTCAGGAATGCAAAGTACCCATAGCCTGTCATCAACAGTGCAGCGTTTGAACAGTATGTTGTTTCTAACCAGATAATAATGCCGAATCTGTGTGTGTGTCTTTTCATGCCATTTGCTTTTGATGTCTTTCCAAATCGGATCTTTATCTTGTTCATGAGCAATGTCCTTTAAAGATGTGGTAATGAAGCTTTCAAAGGCGACTTTCTGAATGTAGAGAATACTGAAATCTTTCTCGTGGTTGCCTTCTGTGTTACTTTTCTCAAGCCCAGCCGGTACGCGTGACAGTGCGTCCGCAACAATGTTCTCCTTGCCGGGAATGTAGACTAGTGTGAAGTGGAATTGTTGCAGAAACAATGCCCAACGTTTTAACCTGTCATGATTTAATTTTGAAGACATAAGAAATTGTAATGCACGATGATCACTGTATACTTTTACGTGCTTACCAGAAAGAAAGAAACGGAATTTGTTAAATGCCCAAACGATAGCTAAAGCTTCTAATTCAGTAATGGAATAATTTTTTTCAGATTTTGTTAGCACTCGGCTAGCAAAATCAATGGTTTTCTGAACAGTAGTATCATTTTCTGTGGCTTCGTGAAATAAATGGGCACCAAGTCCGACTTTAGAAGAAACTGTGCTAAGGCAGAAATCTTGTGACAGATCTGGATGAGCTAGTATTGGCGCGTTAAGTAGCGATTCTTTCAAAGAATTGAATTCCAACTGTGCTTGTTCGTCCCAGTTCCAAATAGTATTTTTTCCAGTGAGAGAACAAAGTTTTGGTGTAACTAGAATTTGCATATTCAGAAAACGACGGTAAAAATTTACGAGACCTAGAAAACTGCGGAGTTGTTTTTTTGTGGATGGAACTGGAATGGCTCTGATTGCTTCTAACTTTTCAGGATCCGGCTGAATGCCTTCAGAAGAAATAATATGTCCCAAAAACTTCACCTTTGCCCTACCGAATTCAGACTTTTCCAAGTTAACTGTAATTCCAGATTCTGCAAAAATACGTAAAGACTGTTGAGGATGCGATTATGTTGTTCCCATGAAGCTTCTGCTATTAGAATATCGTCCACATATAAGGTGATGTGACGTTTTAAGAACTCAGATAATATGGAATTTAGCCCGCGAATGAATGCTGCCGAAGAAATGTTCAAACCAAAAGGAAGTTTCCGAAACTGATAACAAACGCCGAAACAAAGGAAAGCTGTTTATTTTCTACATTCTGGATAAAGTTCGATCTGATAAAAGCTGGATCTGAGAGCAATAGAAGACAACACTTTTACACCATTAAAATTTTGAAGAAGTTCTTCCATCGTTTGCGGCCTGTCTGTTTCAGGAATGATGATAGTATTGATTTGTCTCGAATCCAAGACAAGCCTGATCGATCCATTTTTCTTCTCAACAACATGTAATGGATTGTTGTATGAGCTTACTGCAGGCTCAATAATGCCCTCGTCATGCATAGATTGTATTTCTGTTCTAACACGGTCCCTATAATGTGCTGGAATTACGTATGGTCTAACACAAAATTTTGTATGCTCACGAACACGAAATTGGTGTTGAAATGCCTTGATTGTTCCTGTCTTGTGAGTAAAAACTGTGGAATATGCTTGTAAAATCTCAAAATGGTCCTGCCTATCAGTGTCATTACAATTCTCAATTGTTTGAATTTTATTCTGAATTAACTCATTAGTATCAAATGTTGTTGTTGTTGTGGTCTTCAGTCCTGAGACTGGTTTGATGCAGATCTCCATCCTACTCCATCCTGTGCAAGCTTCTTCATCTCCCAGTACCTGCTGCAACCTACATCCTTCTGAATCTGCTTAGTGTATTCATCTCTTGGTCTCCCTCTACGATTTTTACCTTCCACGCTGCCCTCCAATGCTAAATTTGTGATCCCTTGATGCCTCAAAACATGTCCTACCAACCGATCCCTTCTTCTAGTCAAGCTGTGCTCCCTTCTTCTAGTCAAGTGCCACAAACTTCTCTTCTCCCCAATCCTATTCAATACCTCCTCATTAGTTACGTGATCTACCCACCTTATCTTCAGCATTCTTCTGTAGCACCACATTTCGAAAGCTTCTATTCTCTTCTTGTCCGTACTAGTTATCGTCCATGTTTCACTTCCATACATGGCTACACTCCGTACAAATACTTTCAGAAACGACTTCCTGACACTTAGATCTATACTCGATGTTAACAAATTTCTCTTCTTCAGAAACGCTTTCCTTGCCATTGCCAGTCTACATTTTATATCCTCTCTACTTAGACCATCATCAGTTATTTTACTCCCTAAATAGCAAAACTCCTTTACTACTTTAAATGTCTCATTTCCTAATCTAATTCCCTCAGCATCACCCGATTTAATTTGACTACATTCCATTATCCTCGTTTTGCTTTTGTTGATGTTCATCTTATATCCTCCTTTCAAGACACTGTCCATTCCGTTCAACTGCTCTTCCAAGTCCTTTGCTGTCTCTGACAGAATTACAATGTCATCGGCGAACCTCAAAGTTTTTACTTCTTCTCCATGTATTTTAATACCTACTCCGAATTTTTCTTTTGTTTCCTTTACTGCTTGCTCAATATACAGATTGAATAACATCGGGGAGAGGCTACAACCCTGTCTCACCCCTTTCCCAACCACTGCTTCTCTTTCATGCCCCTCGACTCTTATAACGGCCATCTGGTTTCTGTACAAATTGTAAATAGCCTTTCGCTCCCTGTATTTTACCCCTGCCACCTTTAGAATGTGAAAGAGAGTATTCCAGTCAACACTGTCAAAAGCTTTATCTAAGTCTACAAATGCTAGAAACGTAGGTTTGCCTTTCCTTAATCTTTCTTCTAAGATAAGTCGTTAGGTCAGTATTGCCTCACATGTTCCAACATTTCTACGGAATCCAAACTGATCTTCCCCGAGGTCCGCTTCTACCAGTTTTTCCATTGGTCTGTAAAGAATTCGCGTTAGTATTTTGCAGCTGTGACTTATTAAACTGATAGTTCGGTAATTTTCACATCTGTCAACACCTGCTTTCTTTAGGATTGGAATTATTATATTCTTCTTGAAGTCAAAGGGTATTTCACCTGTCTCATACATCTTGCTCACCAGATGGTAGAGTTTTGTCAGGACTGGCTCTCCCAAGGCCGTCAGTAGTTCTAATGGAATGTTGTCTAATCCCGGGGCCTTGTTTCGACTCAGGTGTTTCAGTGCTCTGTCAAACTCTTCACGCAGTATCGTATCTCCCATTTCATCTTCATCTACATCCTCTTCAATTTCCATAATATTGTCCTCAAGTACATCGCCGTTGTATAAACCCTGTATATACTCCTACCACCTTTCTGCCTTACCTTCTTTCGCGGGACTGCTACGGTCGCAGGTTCGAATCCTGCCTCGGGCATTGGTGTGTGTGATGTCCTTAGGTTAGTTAGGTTTAAGTAGTTCTAAGTTCTAGGGGACTTATGACCTAAGATGTTGAGTCCCATAGTGCTCAGAGCCATTTGAACCATTTTGAACCTTACCTTCTTTGCTTAGAACTGGGTTGCCATCTGAGCTCTTGATATTCATACAAGTGGTTCTCTTCTCTCCAAAGGTCTCTTTAATTTTCCTGTAGGCAGTATCTATCTTACCCCTAGTGAGATAAGCCTCTACATCCTTACATTTGTCCTCTAGCCATCCCTGCTTAGCCATTTTGCACTTCCTGTCGATCTCATTTTTGAGACGTTTGTATTCCTTTTTGCCTGCTTCATTTATTGCATTTTTATATTTTCTCCTTTCATCAATTAAATTCAATATTTCTTCTGTTACCCAAGGATTTCTACTAGCCCTCGTCTTTTTACCTACTTGATCGTCTGCTGCTTTCACTACTTCATCCCTCAGAGCTACCCATTCTTCTTCTACTGTATTTCTTTCCCCCATTCCTGTCAATTGTTCCCTTATGCTCTCCCTGAAACTCTCTACAACCTCTCGTTCTTTCAGTTTATCCAGGTCCCATCTCCTTAAATTCCCACCTTTTTGCAGTTTCTTCAGTTTCAATCTGCAGTTCATAGCCAAGAGATTGTGGTCAGAATCCATATCTGCCCCTGGAAATGTCTTACAATTTAAAACCTGGTTCCAAAATCTCTGTCTTACCATTATATAATCTATCTGATACCTTTTAGTATCTCCAGGATTCTTCCAGGTATGCAACCTTCTTTTATGATTCTTGAACCAAGTGTTAGCTATGATTAAGTTATGCTCTGTGCAAAATTCTACAAGGCGGCTTCCTCTTTCATTTCTTATCCCAATCCATATCCACCTACTACGTTTCCTTCTCTCCCTTTTCCTACTGACGAATTCCAGTCACCCATGGCTATTAAATTTTCGTCTTCCTTCACTACCTGAATAATTTCTTTTATCTCGTCATACATTTCATCAATTTCTTCATCATCTGCAGAGCTAGTTGGCATATAAACTTGTACTACTGTAGTAGGCATGGGCTTTGTGTCTATCTTGGCCACAATAATGCGTTCACTATGCTGTTTGTAGTAGCTAACCCGCACTCTTATTTTTTTATTCATTATTAAACCTACTCCGGCATTACCTCTATTTGATTTTGTATTTATAACCCTGTAATCACCTGACCAAAAGTCTTGTTCCTCCTGCCACCGAACTTCTCTAATTCCCACTATATCTAACTTTAACCTATCCATTTCCCTTTTTAAATTTTCTAACCTACTTGCCCGATCAAGGGATCTGACATTCCACGCTCCGATCCGTAGAACGCCAGTTTTCTTTCTCCTGATAACGACGTCCTCTTGAGTAGTCCCCGCCCGGAGATCCGAATGGGGGACTATTTTACCTCCGGAATATTTTACCCAAGAGGACGCCATCATCATTTAATCATACAGTAAAAGTGCATGTCCTCAGGAAAAATTACGGCTGTAATTTCCCCTTGCTTTCAGCCATTCGCAGTACCAGCACAGCAAGGCCGTTTTGGTTAATGTTACAAGGCCAGATCAGTCAATCATCCAGACTGTTGCCCCAGCAACTACTGAAAAGGCTGCTGCCCCTCTTCAGGAACCACATGTTTGTCTGGCCTCTCAACAGATACCCCTGCGTTGTGTTGCACCTACGGTACGGCCATCTGTATCGCTGAGGCACGCAAGCCTCCCCACCAATGGCAATGTCCATGGTTCATGGGGGGTAGTATCAAATATGCCGTCGATATCGTCCCTGTCAGTACTTGCAGAGTGATTGTTAGTGTCAAGTTCCGTCGAAAATTCCGAACTGTTGTCTAACAGGAGGTAAAGCCAATTAATTTCTTCGTCATGGTTTGAGAGCCAATCTTCAAATTTCAGAACTATTGGCTTACCTTCATTCTCTAAACTTATTTCAGCATCGTGAAAGTTTAAGATTGCTTTGTATTTAATCAAAAAGTCTACTCCCAATTTAATTTCCGTCGATAGTAATGGAACAATAAGAAAGTTCATAGAGAAGCTGTGGCTTTAACAAAAGAATTCTATGTTGGTTTGTGGGCGTACATCTACACTTTTTCCAACGATTGCACCTTGTAATTTAATCGTACGTAACGGAAGTGTGGCGTAATCGTTCGATGTGTTGCATTTGCTAGAGGCTGTTTCACTAATTACTGAAATGGGACTGCCAGAGTCAAGTACTGCCGTAAATTTTACGTCATTTACTGTAATGTGAATCACAGGATATGCAATGTTGTTATATTTTACGTCGTGTTCCTGGAGTAAGATGTCCCTAATGTCTTCCATTTTTACGTAATTACTAGCTACGGCAGCTGCGTCGTCAGTTTCAGAAGTACGTTTTGTGGCAGCCAGCGGTATGAGTCATTGCCTATTGTCTCTTTGTTGGCGTGCGTCGTTATTGAGATTTGGAGAGCTAACTTCTACAAATTCACATTGTCGAGAGGGCCCCGGCCTGTTTCAATCCCGCCAGTTCTGATGCAATTGAGGTCTGTCGTTCTGTCTTTACGATCATATCGTCTGTCGTCATGTCGCTAGATTCCATAGTTTCTTTCTTGTCGGTCACGTGGTGGAGAATTTCTCCCTGAATCGTAACTGCGCGCTGGACCGTTGCGTCTAAAGTTATTCTGTCTCCCTTGATAACAATTATTTTGGTTTCCATATTGTCTGTTTCTCTGATTGTCTCTGTGATAGTCACTACCGCTGAGAGGTGATCTTTCCCTGTAATTATTACTACTCTGCCAACGGTTGTCATACGTGTGGTGCCTGTTTTGATCACGATTTGTGTTGTGAGAATAGCCTTGTCGTGTCCAGTTATTATTTCTAACATCGCGAAATTATGACGGATGTGACCTGTAATTGATGTGTTCCTGTTTTCGCGTTCCGCGATTGTCAGTGTCAATTTCCAATTCTTGTAACAGACCTTGAAAAGCTTCAATGTCGTCTTTGCAACGTCCTGCCAAAATAATACGTCGTAAATGTTCAGGCAATTTGATTAAGCAAATGCAGATGAGTTCTGAGGGGCTGTAAGGGTTTACAGGTACTGATTCTTGTGCAACATGTCTTCAAAATATTTCACGAGACTGGAGAATTCAGATTGTCAGAAATGTTTCATCATTATGATGTTATGTTTTACTCGGTCTTGTGTAGCTTGAGAGCAATATGCTGAGAGGAAGGCATGATAAAATTCTCCTTCACTGTGGCAATCGTGAATGACCGATCGCATTCTTACAGCTGGTTCATTCTCTAAATAGCCACACATAAATTCTAACCTGTGCTCTAATGACCAGTTGGGAGGAAAACAATGAGAGAATTGATGAAGTCACGCTTGTGGATGAAAGTCGTTGCCAGAATTCTTAAATGTTTTGTATTTACGTGTAGTAATGAACAGCTTATAGTCAAAGTCATCGTGTCGGCGAGTCGCATGTCGGTCATTGTTACGTCGTTTCGGCGGTTCCATTTCAAAATTCGGTGCACCTTGCCAATTTCTTCCATAATTTACGAAATGCGCTGTGTTATTATTTTGTGGCTGTTCCGTATTTCTATGTCCCTCTTCCCGTATTGGAGCGCGAGTGTCCTCTGAAATACGTAATTCTAGTATTACTTGTGCCAACTGATCTTGTACTTCCCGGATTTCTCCTTTGTATTGCGTATTAATTTGATTCTGATTTTGTTTGAATTTCTTAATTTGTTCATACTCTTCTGTGTCAGTGAAGGCTACAGGTATTGTGTCACTCAGATCATCATCCACCTTTGTAGATAAGTTAGTGAACTGATCCGAAAGTTCGGCTACTTTCTCCGATAGTGAACTTATTTCCTCAGTGTGTTTTTCTGAACCAAGTTCCAGAGTGTCCATTTGTGTTGAAATCGTATCTACTGTGTCCTTTAAGTTTTCCTGAGTTTTTGCAAGATGCATAACCGAATCGGTAGATGCAACTGAGTCAATTTTAGCTTGCAAGGTGTCGCGATTTTCATGAACAATATAGTTTGCAGTTCCTTTATGGCTGCTTCGTGATTCTGTAATGCATTTTCATGACGCGAAAAAATAGGTTGGAAATGCTCACAAATTGTGCTTTTTATGTCATTACAGACTTTTTGACATTTCGATTCGATTTTATGTAACTCAGTAGTTAAATCTTCACGTGTTTGTTCAAGCGTGGTGTCTAACTTTTGAAGATTTTGTTCCATTGCGTCTAACTGTTGCTGTGTTTGTCTCTGGTGTTGTTCCATTGTGTCTAACTTTTGAAGATTTTGTTCCATTGTGTCTAACTTTTGAAGATTTTGTTCCATTGTGTCTAACTGTTGCTGTGTTTGTCTCTGATTTTGTTTCATTTGTTGCATTAATTGCAATAATAATGTATTAGTGTCTGGAATCTGTTCCTATATGCTTTTCGGTAGTGCATTTGCACCGGCAACATTCACATTTTGACGAGCAGAAAATGTGTCTTGACTTATTTGAGAAAACGGTGAGGACCCAAAACCTTAATCTACAGTATTTGCGAAATTGTGTCCTGTCATTTCGGTTTTGTGAGGCGAGCTGTTGCCGACCGATCGATCGATAATGCTTCCCTGTTCACTAATTGTTTCACTGTCTACGCCATTATTTGCCGCCCGCTCCATTTCCCTATGCACAATTACCAAATTACCACTTTGAATGTCTGTTAATTCATTACACAGTGGTGCTGATAAGCTACGCTCGTCGTCACTGTTATTTCTCAGTTTACTTTGGAGCCTAGTCTTACGTTTTTCACACGCCATTATTGTCACAATATTTCACACAATAACACAGAAAAGCACAATTTGAAGAGGAAAATAAGAAAACACATTAACGTAGCACTGAAAATAATATCTAGTTAATTGCAAGCGCAGTTGCGAAATACTTGGTCCAAATCTACATGCATGCCACAACTGTTTTACTGTAAAACAACGAAAAACTACAACTACAAAGGAAATTCTCTCTATGATTACGCGCTAGCAATAAACAATAGCAACACTAATTACACAAACTACAAGAAAAAAATCAGAAGATTCCAGTGAGGTATCCTGGCAGGGTCGCCATATGAAACGTCCCCTTAGAACAATTATACATGACTGTGCTTAAACTGACACACAATATTTTTAGCGCAACGCAATCTGACTTTCACAAATCCCTACAAAAGACTGGCCCTGACTAACATTAACCTATACCTTTCACAAATCACTTACCTCACCAAAAATCTTCATAACTCGAACTACTGCAATACAGCGAGCGCCACTACTGCCAGCTAAATAAAAGATTCAAACTACTGAAGGCACTAACTACTGATAGGCATAGTTAGCAAATGAAAGATTTTGGTAGAGAACAAACAATGTATTTACCTTAATAGTGTTCAAAAGTCATAAATATATAGCAGTTCATGACATCCAGTCTTACAAATTTCAAAACTCCGCCATTTCTCTCCCCACATCCACCACTGCTGGCGGCTCACCTCCAACTGCGCAACGCTACGTGCTGTTAACGTCCAGCTGCCCAATACTACAATAGCCAACAACAATGCAAACCACCCACAGACTGCACACAGCACAGCCAGTGATTTTCATACAGAGCGCTATGTGGCGTTACCAATATAAAAACCTAAATTGCCTACTTATAGTTTCTTTTTGAGGTATCGTGATTCCTCTGGCTACTATTAATTTCTATACGAACTATGAAATGTCTGCCATTCACAAAGTACTCCATTTTTGGCACTCCCTGCATGTCTCCTTCATCGACAAAACATCACCATGGAATTCCCAGCCACGCAGTCGGTGGACCACATGGTCTGACCGTTGTGCGGTATCTCGCGGTTGCTAACGAGCCACGGCCCACCGAGAGGCCCCAGCGCGGCCACGCCAACTCCGAACTTAGAATATTTTCAGGGCGCCACGATTCGCCCGTTGCCTTACAACATGAGTGTACATTACATGTGTGTATAGTAGCTATACATATTCACATACCGCTCACGTTGACCCCATGGATGACTTTGTTCATTACATAGTGACTTTTCACATGAGCGAACTCAATGAATAAAACTAAGATCTGATCCCAGTGGTAGTTGACCTATGGTGAGTGACATCAAACGCAATACCATGTTATTCGTTGCATCTATTAAAGATAAGAATATTGTTACTCTCCGCTGTTACGGGAGGCACTGTGTATTTCATCTCTGATTTTCTTTTTGTCACGAATATTCAGTGAGTTTCTGATTTACCATTATAAACTCTTAGTTCGTCCAAAAATCACTGGATAGAAGATGCCGTGAATAGAGCCCATTTCCTGAGAAGTTCCATTCGAAATAAAACGAACAACGAAGTGCATTGTTCTTCCACCTCTCCAGAATGAAAGGGAGATGGTTGCACGCTGCTGTCGTTGTGGTTTCAGTCAGAAGACTTGTTTGACGCAGCTCTGCTCATTACGCTATGCTATGAAAGTCTGCTCAGCTCCGAATAACTGCTGCAAGCTAAATCCATGTGAATCTACTTACTGCGTTCATCCCTTCGCCTCCTTCTATAAAGTTTACCCCTCGACACTTCTCTGCATTACGGAGGTGAAGATACGTTTCCTATCGTCGGGCAAATACAGCGGCGACCTAATACGAGATACTACCATTATTCCAAGTTTTGTGAGAGGCACAACGGTGTTACTTCTGAAGTCAAGGGTTCATAGGGGGACATCGAGTTTCACTTCAGGTGACAGCTAGTAGTTACATCGTGAACTCGGATGGCAAAACAGTACATCACGGACGTCCTGCTTTCTTCTCATGTGTTATCTCCCATTCAGCAGTATTATGGTGCCATTTTTCAACAGGACAATGTTCGGCCACACATGGCAGTGTATCTATGAACTGTCTGCTTGATGCTGAGGTACTTCTGCGGCCAGCTAGATCGTCAGATCGGCCCCGATATAGCACGCGTGTGGCCTGCTCTGACGTCTGCCCAGTCCCAGTAACCAGGATATCAAGAAACAACCACGACTGGTATGAACCGTCTTGTCTCAGGGGAGGACACAACAGCTACATGACAACCTACCCAACCGAATCTGTGAACGCATCCGGGACTGAGGGGTACAACATGATAGTGGTTCATACTGCCACGCTCTTAGTACACTTGACTCACTATTTTAATTATCGAAGTAACAAACTATCTGAACACTTGATTTTGTTTCCTCCTGACATTCTGGTGTTTTACTTTTTTTTTCAGGCATTATATATGCTGTGTCTTCAGACCGTTTCAAATGCTTGCAAAATATTCCTTCATTTCTTAGTATGATATACAATACCTGTAAAGTTCGAATACGAACAGTGGTGCTATTACAAGATAAGATAACATCTTCAGATAATACGTACATGATTGTAAAGGTAAATATCTCGCAGGTTGTGGGGAAACTTGTATCACAGGATGGTTGTAATTAAACTTTCGCTAGTTGAGCCAGTATAGAGGGAAAACTGTTTACCGCGTCATTATGCAACTTTATAGGAATGATATTCAGACTGAGCGCTGCGGAATTTGCGTTGTTGAGAGTGTTCGTGTCATGACTTGCCGTTAGGTGGCCGTACTGATATAGGGCTGAAACATTACATACGCAGTAAGTCGGCTTGGGCCTGGACAAGGTGAGTAGCGCTTTGCTCGTAAAGTTTTATCAAACCAACAGTAACAACGTTTTATTGTAATTATAAAATTTGATGTTGAGTAAGCGCAAGGAAGGAGGAACTCTGTCCTTCGTGTATCATTATCAACATGAAAGCCATTGTCGTCGAAGGTACAGGACATGAACTTCTCCTGCAACCAGTGGACGGCGTCTGGAGTAATTGCGCAACACACCAACTATGGTTATTCTCGTCGTGTATCATCCATAGGTCGTAAAAAATGGTAGAGTCTCATATTGCTAAAAGAAGAAGGACAGAGCTATCAGTTCCGGAAATTGTTGCCGTGACACTACTAAAGCCTTTTCTCACTCCTCCTTTTAACATTTTTCTGTGTTATGTATAAATGGTTCCTGTTTCTATTCTCTCTACAATTTTGGTAGAGTTGCTAAATCAGATGCATCTTCTTTGCAGTCTCGTCATGAAAGTAATTACTTCCATACGTTCACATACGTTAATTTCTTATTTAAACTAACAGCCACCACATGATGATCTGCATCTACTAACGCCCCGTTAAAAATGCAACGAATAACTTTATTTCATTGAATTCGTTCAACAATAGGATCTCAGTACCACTCCTAACTTTACTCATGAGAATTTTACCTGTCTGTTTCTTAGATGCATTAAGTAATCTAGTTGGGTTGTTGTATGTAAGAATTCTGCTTCTTTTAAATATTCTATAGCGAATGATTTATTTATTAAGCACATTTTACTTGATGTGCGTATACACAAATGAGCTACATTATCAATATAATGCCTAGGCATGGTCCCCTCTTTGCACAGCATACTGATACGTGAAGGCTGCGATATTTTCATGAAAAAAAAGTGATTTAGAACAAGTATCTTATAGTCAGACTCTCATTCATTCATCACGGAAAAAGGTATGAAAATAATTCTTCACTACCAGTAACCACTATGAGGCTCGCTGCTTAATTGACACTGAAGTCTTAGCTCAACGCAGAGTAACTGTGGAACTGGAAATAATCCATTAAATTACACAACCCAAAAATGAAACAGAATAATTGACCAATGTAGGTATTCGTTATATTCTGCAATTGTACATGTATCAAATGATTCTAAAAGAAATTAATTTCGGTTAAGTCTGAGTGGCAAGTCGTTGAAGGCACCAGTTTGCATAGAAAGAACCACGTCCGTTCTATCAGAAAAAATAAAATTTAATTTGGATACTTGCGCGTATATTGCACAAGCACTAAAGGAGCATACATTTACAGATAATTAATGGAAGAAAGAATCGGTTTTCTACCAATGATCATGTGGCATCCCAGCTGAACAAGTTCACCAACTTTAAAGTCCGAAGAATCCAAGGAACTTGCCCCCCTTCTTGCAGCGGTGTACCGTACGTCTCTAGAAGAGCGTAGCGTTCCAAAGTATTGGAAAAGGGCACAGGTCATCCCCGTTTTCAAGAAGGGACGTCGAACAGATGTGCAGAACTATAGACCTATATCTCTAACGTTGATCGGTTGTAGAATTTTGCAACACGTATTATGTTCGAGTATAATGACTTTTCTGGAGACTAGAAATCTACTCTGTAGGAATCAGAATGGGTTTCGAAAAAGACGATCGTGTGAAACCCAGCTCGCGCTATTCGTCCACGAGACTCAGAGGGCCATAGACACGGGTTCACAGGTAGATGCCGTGTTTCTTGACTTTCGCAAGGCGTTCGATGCAGTTCCCCACAGCCGTTTAATGAACAAAGTAAGAGCATATGGACTATCAGACCAATTGTGTGATTGGATTGAAGAGTTCCTAGATAACAGAACGCAGCATGTCATTCTCAATGGAGAGAAGTCTTCCGACGTAAGAGTGATTTCAGGTGTGCCGCAGGGGAGTGTCATATGACCGTTGCTATTCACAATATACATAAATGACCTGGTGGATGACATCGGAAGTTCACTGAGGCTTTTTGCAGATGATGCTGTGGTGTATCGAGAGGTTGTAACAATGGAAAATTGTACTGAAATGCAGGAGGATCTGCAGCGAATTGACGCATGGTGCAGGGAATGGCAGTTGAATCTCAATGTAGACAAGTGTAATGTGCTGCGAATACATAGAAAGATAGATCCCTTATCATTTAGCTACAAAATAACAGGTCAGCAACTGGAAGCAGTTAATTCCATAAATTATCTGGGAGTACGCATTAGAAGTGATTTAAAATGGAATGATCGTATAAAGTTGATCGTCGGTAAAGCAGATGCAAGACTGAGATTCATTGGAAGAATCCTAAGGAAATGCAATCCGAAAACAAAGGAAGTAGGTTACCGTACGCTTGTTCGCCCCAGTAGCTCGGTACGGGCTTTTGTTAAAGTTTCGAGAACATACCTTCACCGAAGAGTCAAGCAGTATATTACTCCCTCCTACGTATATCTCGCGAAGAGACCATGAGGATAAAATCAGAGAGATTAGAGCCCACACAGAAGCATACCGACAATCCTTCTTTCCACGAACAATACGAGACTGGAATAGAAGGGAGAAACGATAGAGGTACTCAGGGTACCCTCCGCCACGCACCGTCAGGTGGCTTGCGGAGTATGGATGTAGATGTAGATGTAGATGTAAAAATGGAAATTTGAACCCTGCATTTCCCCCAGCTGTGCACCGCGAATTTACTTAACATATTTAAAAGAGTTCCACTTTACTAGCTGTATCGGAGAATAAAGCATCTTTACACTAAACATCACTCAGCAGTCAATTCACTAATAAATGATGTACTCCTTTCCATAAACACAAGAATAATGGTACATACACACTCAAAATTACTCCTACCACAATTAGTATGATTTTGCCCTAATATCCCAAATGCTGTGCTAAGGAGTGTTAAATAGAACATCGCAATAAGTAAACTGAAATACCTCTAGACACAAGCTGTCCGGAGACACGTCCGTTCTTGTCGGGCCTCACGTCAGCGGCAAAGTGCTTTTATCGGAGGAACAGTAACCGCTTTTGGTAGCCACTAGAGATGACTGCGACAGCCACTTGCCGACCTAGTTCGTCCACCTCCTCAGACACCTGCCCTGATGGCCGCGATAAACCTCTCTGCTTTTCCGCCTAGGCTACCACAATTTGCAAAACTCCATTATCAGGCAACAAATAGAGCCCACCCTTACGAATCTCACATTTACCCATCTCAGCTTCACATACTGAGCTAAATTACAGGAGAGAGATACAGGGATGACGCAGGTCACTACTACCAACGTAAATATCGAGAAAGCCAAAAGCGACAAGGACCCGCGCTCTGAGGGCAACGCACAAACTTAATTATGCACGTACACAATTCATTCAGCCCGGGAATCCTGAATCTCGAAGCTTCTTACCTTTTATTGATATTGGCTCTGGCAAGATATCAGCATCGGGAATGTCGAGAATTTTGACAATGTATAGTTTTAAGTTTTAAGTTGGGTAACAAATGACAACAGAAATAAAACTGAAACTTCCTGGCAGATAAAAACTGTGTGCCCGACCGAGACTCGAACTCGGGACCTTTGCCTTTCGCGGGCAAGTGCTCTACCATCTGAGCTACCGAAGCACGACTCACGTCCGGTACTCACAGCTTTACTTCTGTCAGTATCTCGTCTCCTACCTTCCAAACTTTACAGAAGCTCTCCTGCGAACCTTGCAGAACTAGCACTCCTGAAAGAAATGATATTGCGGAGACATGGCTTAGCCACAGCCTGGGGGAGGTTTCCAGAATGAGAGACAACAGAAATAGTTTTGTGTGATACGACTGGAAACGCACAATTTTCTGAAATTTCCCTTTACATGTACTGTCAAAAATTCCTTCTTGCCCATTCATGATTCTAGGTCAACCGGAGTACCTTATAGGTTTTGATCAGTGAGTTTTCGAGCATCAAAGTAACTGACATAAATGGCCGTATCCGTTGATTGCATTGATTTAGAGGCTTAGAAATTCTGAACTGCCACGGGACCGTAGACCTTAATATGTGACATAAATATGAACTTAATGCGTCTACCTGTTCCTGAAAAACAGGTTTCTTAACAGTCGGACAGACAGGTAGACAGGCGGACAACTAAGCAATCCTACTCTGAAGAGGCAAAGAAACGGGTACACCCGCCTAATATCGTGTAGGGCCCCCACGAGCACGCAGAAGTGCCGCAGCACTGCGTGGCATGGACTCGACTAGTGCTGCAGGGAACTGACACTGTGAATCCTGCAGGGCTGTCCATAAATCTGTAAGAGTACGAGGCGGTGGAGATCTCTTCTGAACAGCACGTCGCAAGGCATCGCAGATATGCTCATTAATGTCTGTGGAGTCTGGTGGCCGGCGGTAGTGTTTAGACTCACAAGAGTGTTCCCGCAGCCACTCTGTAGCAATTCCAGACGTGTGGGGTGTCGCATTGTCCTGGTGGAATTTTCTAAGTCCGTCCGAATGCACAATTGAAATGAATGGATGAAAGTGTTCAAACAGGATGCTTACGTACGTATCACCTGTCTGAGCCATACCTAGATATATGTCCCGTATCACACCAATTGCACACGCCCCACATCATTACAGAGCCTCCACCAGCTTCAACAGTCCTCTGCTGACATGCAAGGTCCATGGATTCATGAGGTTGTCTCCAAACCCGTAGACGTCCATCCGCTCGATACACGTTGCAACGAGACTCATCCGACCACGCAACATGTTTCCAGTCATCAACAGTCCAGTGTCGGTGTTGACGGGCCCAGGCGAGCCGTAAAGCTTTGTGTCGAGCAGTCTTCAAGGGCACACGAGTGGGCCTTCATCTCCGAAAACCCAAAAAATGGTTCAAATGGCTCTGAGCACTATGGGACTTAACATCTGAGGTCATCAGTCCCCTAGAACTTAGAACTACTTAAACCTAACTAACCTAAGGATATCACACACATCCATGCCCCAGGCAGGATTCGAACCTGCGATAGTGGGGGTCGCGCGGTTCCAGACTGAAGCGCCTAGAACAGCTCGGTCACATCGGCCGGCTCCGAAAGTTCACATCGTTGATGTTTCGTTGAATGGTTTGCACGCTGACATCTGTCGATGGCCCAACACTGAAATTTGCAGCACTTTGTAGATGTGTTGCACTTTATCCCCGCTGAACGATTCTCTTCCCTCGTCATTGTTCTTGCAGGACATTTTTCCGGCCGCAGCGAAATCGGAGATTTGATGTTTCACCGGATCCCTGATATTCCCGGTACACTCGTTCAATAGCCGTACGGGAAAATCCCCAGTTCATCGCTACCTAGGAGATGCTGTGTCCCATCGCTCGTGCGCCGACTATAAGACTACGTTCAAAGTCACTTAAATCTTGGTAACCTGTCATTGTAGCAGCACTAACTGATCTAACAACTGGGCCAGATACTTGTTGCCTTATGTAGGCATTCGCGACCGCAGTGCCATATTCTGCCTTTTTACATATCCCTCGATTTGAATACGCATGCCTATACCAGTTTGGCGGTTCAGTGTATAATGGTTCCGTGTTTACAGTTTGGCGCACGGAACCCTAAAAACAACTCACTTCCTTATGACCGGCATGCTGCCTTCGGCAACTGTTGACGAGTGGTAATGCAAAACAGAAATATGCTCGTATATGAAAAGGATGTGACGGATCCGTCTCATAGATGTTTCATGTCCGCCACCATAACTGAGTGGTCAGTATGGCTGGATGCCCCATAGAGGACCCACGCTCAAGTCCCATTACTGCTAGGAAATGTTTCATGGTGAGAGGACTGGAGTGTGGTCCAGTAATCCTTGTGACGCTAGCTGAGGAGTTACTTGAATAAGAAGTAGCGGATAAAAGATTTCCAAACCCGATAACTGCCCGGGCAGCAGTGTGCTGTCCCCATGGCCCTACATACACCAACCGAGCCTCATGGCAGACGATGACACGGTCGCCGGTCGGCATCGCTCTATCATCTGGACCTAATATCAGAGCTACCTTTCCACGGTTCCGTACCTCATTTGGTAACAGAGGAACCCTTATAGCATCACTTTGTTGTCTTTTTCTCAGGAACGTATTGACGTATGATGTCTACTTATTATGTCACGCACTAACGTCTATATCTCATTGGCAAGGGTTAAAAATTGAAGCTTCTAAGTCAATGCAATCAAAAGATACGGCCATTTACATCACATATTTTGATGCACGAAACATCGCTCATCAAAATCTACTTTCCGTTGACCTAGAATCATGAAAATTGGCAAGAATCCACGTCTCACAGTACAACCACAGGAAAAACAACGAATATTGTTAATTTGTAATTATACTGCTCAATCTTTTTTTCTCATTTGTTATCCGGCTGTCTGACAACGCCCCCTTTTTCTTTTGAATGGATAGACGTCGCAAGCGGAAATTTGTGTCACATACTAAGGTCTTTGTCGCCTTGGTGGTGTAGAAACGTTTAGCTTCCAAATGAGTGCGGTCAAAAGAAACGGCCATCTATATTACATACCTACTCTGATATTCGCTAACTCATTCATTAAAACTATAGGGTACACCTCGTTGACCTAGAATCATGGTATCTGGCAAGAAGCAATGTTTGACAGAACAGGTGAAGTAAAAAATTCGAAAATCGTTAATTTGTAATTATACCACACAAAAAAGGACTTCTGTCATTTGATGTCGGATTTCAAACTTAAACATAAAACATTCTCGAAAGTCCTACAATTCTCGGGACCTAGGCATTGCCTGTATGAATGTCCATAACAGACAAAAATACTTGAGGTTCTCGATTCCCAGCATGGACGAACTGTCCTTATTCATTGCTAGGTTTGTACGGAATTCTCAGAGCGCGGGAGCTGCTAGCACCAGCCAGTTCTTCTCATGGATGTTGGATTAAAGGCGCGAAACGAAAACAGAAATGGAGGGGGCAGCTATCGAATTACGCGCAGAAGATATACTGTCTTTTAAAGTACTAGAGGGAAGTACAAGAGAAACGAGGCAATAGCCGCGCCCCACGTACTGAAACTGCTTCAGGAAGCTATCCTGAGCCGGAATTGGTTTTATGATAATTCATTCGCCGAGGACGGCGCGGTACCCGGTTTGTGAGTTCGGGGGCTGCGGACCGCGTTGCGTCAGAGCCGCTCAATCTGCGAGCGAGCGCGCTCATAACGGCGGCCACAAAGGGCTCAGGGAGCGCCGGCCGGCGACTCTTTGATGTCCCGTGAGCGCGCGTGCGTCGCGCGGCCCGGCTGCCACTGTAGGCGCATGCGCGCTGCCGCCGCGCCTCGCCGTTATGGCCAATTTGCTTTGAGACTGCCGGCGTCGGCAAATGCCTCACTGTCGCTTGCTACGCAAATGGGCTTATTTTCTTTCGTGCCGAATCTTCCGCTCCCTGCCTCAGCTACTTACCATTAGCTTTAAAGGTAACGCCGCCACTGTTCCGCGCAAAGTACGGACTGCGTGCCGACGCAAACGGCTGACAAGGTCATCGTGAGCTTCATCGAGTCACTAAATTGCCTTTCCCTGCCATTACCTTTACATACGTGGCATTATGCACGGTCTCAAGTGCGCGGCAGGTTTACTATTCAGTTTACTATGTCCGCGTCCTATGCCAAAGTTTCTTCCAGAGCCGAATACTTACCGTTAACCCCCTGCCCAACAGCATTGTAATGTCTTCAGCCTCTCGCCTATAGTGGCCTTGTAGATATCATCACGAACGAACTGAAAGTTGGTAACCAGTGTACTCTATAATCTCAGCTCAGTTCTGATTGGCCGTCGGCGTTATTAAATGCTTATAAATGTATCAAAACAAAAAAGCCTTTGTAGACAGAAGAAATACAAATACTATCATTTCTTCCATTTCATTATTTCCAACTTGAGAACAAACATTTAGGAAAGAGCTAAAAACGAAGAATTGGAATTATCGAGGCTGTGGAAAGATTGAGAAACGTGAAAAATCACTATTTTACCTCGATATTATCATCATATTGCATCTGCTATCGAAAGCTGGCATTGCCTGTGAAGAGAAATTTAGTTATTGAAGCTTAATAATCGGCACTGCTTTTATTTTACTAACTACCCATTCAGCTTTTATCCCTCTAGTCCTTATAGTCCAGTAGAATTAGCATTCAAATCGGAAATAATTGCTACAAATGGTTCAAATGGCTCTGAGCACTATGCGACTTAACTTCTGAGGTCATCAGTCGCTTAGAACTTAGAACTAATTAAACGTAAATAACCTAAGGACATCACACACATCCATACCCGAGGCAGGATTCGAACCTGCGACCGTAGCGGTCGCTTGGTTCCAGACTGCAGCGCTTAGAACCGCACGGCCACTCCGGCCGGCTAATAATTGCTACAAAAGGTTTTATGATGTTACTTAAAATTTTTTGATGTTACTTGCAAATTTTTTTATTCATATGACCGGTTTCGGTTCATTCAGAACAATCTTCAGATCTGATATTTCAGTTACAGGAGTAACCCGTCCAAATTCAGCAACTTTCACATGCTACGTCACACGTTAAAACGAAAATTTTTCATGAACTTGGTCCAATTTTGAACAGCACTAGTATGGAAACGGGTGGTCCAACAAATATGCGTATGGTCTCATTCAATGCATAATTTACATGTGACGTAGCATGTGAAAGTTGCTGAATTTCGACGGGTTACTCCTATAACTGAAATATCACATCGGAAGATGGTTCTGAATGAACCGAAACCGGTCATATGAATTAAAAAAATTGCAATCAAGACGGATTTTAAGTAACATTATAAAATCACCGATTGCTGTTATCCCATAAGACATTATGTCTGTTTTTGCAAAACAAAAGGTTTTATTGTTTTAATGACTTCGTTTGTGTCCCACTATGACTCCCTCTCGGTGGAGTTGTGGAAAAGTGGTGGGGGGCAAAAATGTACCCGAAAAAGGAGTATTTTTTCGGTTTTGTGATTATATCTCGTAAATGACTCACAATATCGAAAACATAGTGGAATCACCTACAAGTTTTTTCTGAGCCAGGACTTTCCATGACATCTGTCAGATACGAGGTCTCTGTTCTTAAGCCTCGATATATGAAAAACTTTTTTAATATTATTTTTCAAATTTTACAAAATTTTAATATTTTATTCTATTACTATATTAAATAAGTACAAGACAAAAAAAAATGGCTCTGAGCACTATGGGACTCAACTGCTGAGGTCATTAGTCCCCTAGAACTTAGAACTAGTTAAACCTAACTAACCTAAGGACATCACAAACATCCATGCCCGAGGCAGGATTCGAACCTGCGACCTTAGCGGTCTCGCGGTTCCAGACTGCAGCGCCTTTAACCGCACGGCCACTTCGGCCGGCAAATAAGTACAAGACAATCGGTTGCTATAGTTCTGTATTTAAAAAACAGTGTACATAAGGATTACTGAAGAACTATATTTGAAATTGTCTTCATTGATTCCAACCTTAATGAGGAGCTGTACACAAATGGTTGGTCCAATAAATTCACTTTTGGTTCCATACAAATGCAGAATTTATCTCTCCATATCTTTTTTAGGAACGGCATTATTGATAGGTGGGTTACTTTCAACGATATCACCAGAAACAAACGTTAAAACGAAAATTTTTCATGAACTTGGTCCAATTTTGAACAGCACTAGTATGGAAACGGGTGGTCCAACAAATATGCGTATGGTCTCATTCAATGCGTAATTTCATGCCCTACAATTTTTAATTCCACTATGTTTCCGATATTGTGAGTCATTTACGAGATATAATTACAAAACCGAAAAAATACCCTTTTTTGCGTACAGTTTTGCCCTCCCACCACTTTTCCACAACTCCACCAAGGTGGAAAACCTAGGATAGTCATATTGAACCACAAACGAAGCCATTAAAACAATAAAACCTTTTGTAGCAATTATTTCTGATTTGTCTAATTTTTAGGTTTAACCCTACTGGTCAATTGAGCGCGTCTCATTTGATGAGCATATTTCGCAGTTTCTAACTCGACTTAGTGTCACTGCTATTACATTTAATTTACTATTTTCCTAATTAAAATATGATCTGTCATAATTTATCTGTAATTCCGTTCTTTATTAACACATTACCACCTTCAGGCCAAAAACAGACCATTAACTAGGATCTATAGGCAATTAAAACGACCATAATTAGGAGCAACGCGTTCACAGATCACACACAAAAACCATCATTGCGTAACCACAAAACATTTACCTCATTGCCTATACTTATTGAGAATTACATAAATTGCAACTCTAAGCACGGGATCAGAAAAGTGGCATATTCCCTTGCATCACTGAAATAGTTTTAAGGAATACAGAAGCCAAATCATAGACGCACCCTAAGGATAAATCGACACTCCTGCAAGGTGTGCCTCTGCTCCTATCGGTAATGAAAAAAACCTTGAAGCAAAATATAGTAATACTGTAGATGACAAAAGGAGTACAGACAAATGTTACGGAACATATGAAGTAGTTGTCAATTGCTGCATGAATAAAATGTTCTCGGATTTGAAGCCACGTCACTTCCAATAAGATTCTCAAGTTTTCGATGGCTACCTCCGCCATCGTCGTCAGGAGCAAAACTACTGACTGGCCGCTACCACCAATCAGAGGGGGCCGAAACGATGCGTGAGATTTTATTCAGTTATGCCGACGCAAAAGACTCCGACGTCACGTGCTACATTTTTACGTGTTTGTATTGAAGCTATAAACAACCATTGAATAAACGAAACGAAAAAAGACTTGTCGAAGCTTTCCATGCTTGCTGTTTTGAAAAAGTATCCAGTTTATTATATCTTGCACGATTGACCAATTTCAGCCTTACAGGTCATTTTCAAGCGCAGTAGGTGTCAATCGGACAATCGTGCAAAATACAATAAGCTGAATACTAGTGAAAAACTGCGTAGGTGAAAAAATTCAAAAATTTTCTTTAACAAATATGCGGCTGCAGTACCCCACTCCCAGAAAATGATCGGAAACGACAAAATTCACAGCTCAGTGTGCTGGTTTTCCAACCACTGAATTGCATTACAGCCAGCTTGACGCAGGTCTTCCGTCACGGCTTTGAGAGTCTCGCCATCCTCAGCTAAACAGAACAGCAGCTATTCTTCGTGTTCCACGTCTGATTAGATTCAGTTTGTGCCAGGTGATACGAGGGAGACTGCAAGCTGGGAGTTTCGTAGAAGAGTTCTTGGCACGCAAGAAGCCTTGTAGGTGTGAAGATGATCCGCTTCGATTGCCAATGAGCCACGTGATTGAAAGCGGTTGGCTTGCTAACAGGCTCGTGGTGGTTTTCCAGGTAGATTAACGAGATATAAATCGTATATTTATAGTAATATGGAATACAGAAACGCTCATTTTTTACTCAGTCTGAAATCCGACGGTGTACTGGCTTTCACAACAGCTTGTACTAGATTAAAACCGACAGTCTGAGGAAGATGTAACAATAATATTTCAGCCGGCCGCGGTGGTCTCGCGGTTCTAGGTGCGCAGTCCGGAGCCGTGCGACTGCTACGGTCGCAGGTTGTGTGTGATGTCCTTAGGTTAGTTAGGTTTAAGTAGTTCTAAGTTCTAGGGGACTAATGACCACAGCAGTTGAGTCCCATAGTGCTCAGAGCCATTTGAACCAATAATATTTCATCTTCAAAATGAGGGTAAATAGAGAGCAGTGACAGTATTGTTGCCTTAATACTTATTACTGAAAAGCATACATTCTAAGACAAAAGAAACGATGCACCATGGAGGAATTATCCGAACAGCGCGAAAATCGGTAAATGGGACGTACTTGTACAAGCAAACAAATTATTACAATTTCACAAAAAAATGAATGATTTATGCAAGAGAGAGAACTTGACAAACTTTACAAGTAATTAATGCGTTGCGACACCTCTGGCCCTTATGCAAGCATTTATTCGGCTTGGCATTGATTGACGGAGTTGTTGGATGTTCTGGCGGATATGATGTCGAATTTTGTTCAATGGTTGCGTTGGATCGCTATCGTCAAAATCCCAAGCTTACTGGAGGACCCTTACCATAATGTTCAAACGTCCTCAGTTGAGGAGATATCTCGCTACCTTGCTGGCGAAAGGTAGGGTTTAACAAGGACAAAGACAAGCGGCAGAAAGTCTGGCTGTGTGTAGGTGAGCATTATATATGCCCAGGATGGCTTGCATGAAAGAAATGAAATGGAACGGCAGACCATCACCCTCGGTTGTCGGGCAATATGGTGGCTGACGGTCAAGTTGGTATCGCACAACTGTCCCGAGCGTGTTGAGACACGTCTTCTCCGGTCATCAGAGCACATTTAAAAGCGGGACTCATCGCCGAAGACAGTTCTACACAAATCAATGAGATCGGAGGCCGAAGACATGTCCGGCGGCGTCCCGGACAGTGGTGGGACACCAACCTGACTGTCGCCCACAGCAGGAGTGATGGTCTGGGGCTCCATTTCATTTCATAGCAGGAACACATTGGTTGTCGCCCGCAGCACACGTACAGGAAAGTGTGACGTCAACGATATTCTGCGTCCCGTTTTGTAGTCCTTCATGACAAACCATCACGGGCGCTCATTTCAGCAAGATAATGCCCGCCCACACACGGCGATAGATTCTACTGCTTGTATTCGTACTTGGCAAAGCATACCTTGTCCAGCAAGGTCGCCCGTTCTCTTCCCAATTAAGAACGATTCGAGCATTATAGGCAGTGTCCTCAAACCTCCTTGGGTTTTTGGCTACCCAAAGCGCCAGTTTTAGAGAATTTGGCACGAGATCCCTCGGGAGGACTCTAACAACTCTGCCGATCAGTGCCGAGCTGAATAACTTCTTACATAAATACCAGAGGTCGACCAACGCGTTACTCACTTGCTCCATTTGTGATGCGCTTTCTCTTGAATAAATCATCCTATTTTTCTGAACTTGTAGTCACTTGTTTCTCTGTACTCGTTTCTAATATTTATAGAGTGCATTTACAAAACATATTAGATAATATCTATAGAAATTCAGCAGAATATAAATCCACAATATGTCTGTATACGTATTAATTTACAACTTCTTATTCTAGGATGTACCGCATGAGACGCATTATGATGTTTAAACAGTATTTGGTTTTAACATAAAATGAAATTCTAAGATGAAGACATATGTAAGGATGTAACAAAATTACGTATACAAAAAAATATATGATTATCAGAGGAAATAAAAAGGAACCGCTTTTGTTATGTGACATAAATGTCATAGGTGCACCGTTTCTGCGCTATGGGTCCTCGAAAAATTTTATGCTGGACTTTCCATACGCCTATGGTCACAATTGTTCTGACTGATTATTATTAAACATTTCGACACTAGAGCCCTATATGCAAGACAATTGCATCTTATTTCTAGCAGTTTTCGCGTCTAGGGACAAACAATTACATAATTATTGTCTACGTTGTGTATATAAGAATGTTTTTACTTATGTTTGCATGTTCCTGATGGTTGGTTAGTCTATAGCCGAGTTAGCCGATACGCTCCTCATTTATGCAACAGTCGGGTAATAGGGCGCCTATATGCAGAAAGACATACAGGAAAGAGGGAAACTGGTAGACCTCGCAGTGTGCGAACTGTTCAGCGTGAGGCGACAGCTCATTATATCGAACTGAGGACAACCCCAACATCAGAACACGATCCATAGCCAAGAGCTAATTACCTCCAACGACAGTGTACGGAATTCTGCCAGTAGTTTCTATACGAAATTGTAAAAATTCGTGACTTCGAAACTTGTATTTTGTTTACTGACGACCCACCCTACATAGGGGATTAACCCGTGTGTTCCATCGTCAACAGAGAGCTACCATAGATGTGTGGGCTGGAAACTGTTCACGATCATCTGATAGGAGAGTGTCATATGCGTAACTCTCTTTGCGAGGGAACTTAAGGTATCTTTCTCCTCGAGTACTATCGCAAATGTTTAAGAATGTCCCGTTTGCAGTCAGACAACGATCATGGCGCGAGCGTAGTTCCAGCACACTTTGACGATGATGGTCAGAAAACATTATGACACTGTTTTCCCCAGTTATTGGATTCAGAAGGGTGGGCGAACTAAACACACAAATAACACAAAAAATAAATACGAATACACTGTTCGTAATTTCTCGCGCTCCGCACTACGATTGTAGAAGAGAAGCTGACTCTTAACGTCGTAGGATTCTTCCGGGAAATACCTCCCGGACGTACAGATCCTACTATAGCTAGGTATCGCCTCCACTGTGCGCCGTTCCGCTGTTCAACATGTGGCTTCCCAGGTGGTCCACATCGCATTCGCGCACTTTCTTACTGCCGGTAAGCACTTTTAAGGTCCGTTACGACACGCCCACTCCCCCCCCCCCCCAGCGAGGGGGAGGGGGTGGGCAGCGTCGCGTCGACCTTGCCACTGTTCGCCACCGAACGGCGTCTTTGTAAATGGGCACAATGCAGAATCAGTTGCTTAGTGCAGCATAGTGGGTATTCTTATGCCCACGTCCACATCCCGCCGGGACCAGTAGACTGCGTCACGCTCCATCTAGCGCACATTCGTCATCAACTTCAGTTACGCTCGCACTCACTTACTGAGCACGCATCTTCCACAAATCAGTGACTTCTACATGCCAGTACTTCGTGGAAAATCTCGCAACAATGTCGAAATCAAACGACCATCGACCCAGTGGCTTTCTATTAGGTGTCATGCCCGCCAGCCTTTCCTCCCCACCAACGTCCAGGCAACATGGTACCAAGTCGTATCTGGAAAACTCGCCACAAATCAACGTCTTCACGCAACTGCATTAGTGGACACTCTGCTCTACACAGTTTTTCACTTCATAGACGATGACGCAACCACCTGATTTGTGCTGCCACCACTATATCTTGGATCGACAGTTCGTTGCCTGATAACCTCAGCATTCCGCCGGATTCGGCTGACCCACGGACTTTCATTGATCCTGGGGACACTCATTTCCCCGACGCCATATATCATGCTCTTATATGGGCTAAGAGATACACCTTTATGCTGATGGCGATAAACCACACTTTGACTTCTGGCAGAAGTACGGCCTTTACATTGTATTTATGCCTGTACAAAAAAGAGTTTATTTAACATACTTTCTGTTTCAAATTTTTTAAAAAATCCGGAGGAGGACGGTTTTGTTACAGGAAGGGGATTGTATTTTGGCCAGGCCTCGGGTTTCGTGCACTGCCCATCATGTCTCCACTGGTCCGAAGCTAACCACTCTACATCCTTAAAAACAAAGTGGTAAGCTTCGTGCTCTGTGAACATTAGGCAATGCGTCTACCCCCCCCCCCCCCCCCGCCAAAGAAAAAAATCAATAAAAAATAGGATCCAGTAAAAGGATAGCGTTATTGACTAGTAATCACAACGTCCCGGGTCCCGGTGTCGACCCTCGCCACTGCTTAAATTTTAGATGAAAATCATCAACAATGGTGGCCGAAGACTTCCGGCATACACAGTCAGCTTCGTTCTGTCAGCAGTCTGGTCAAAGAGGGCAGAGGAACGAAGAGAGGTTCAGTGCACTCTCTTTCCCTGGGTGGAAAAGTGCCCCTAAAAAGCGGAAAAATCAGCAACAATCAATGGCTTGACGATTCAGAAGGCAATGGAAACCACTGCATTAAAGGCACATAGCGTGTATCAACAGGATATGTACCTATAATTTAAAAGTGTGACGATGATCTCACCATTGGCAAAAGATCTCGGACTAGTGCCCCATTTGCATCTCAAGGAGGGGAATGCCAAGGGGGAGGTGACCATAGGGAAAACACTGAATAACCAACAATATGATACCATTCTACAAGTTGGAGCGTGGAGTGTCAGACGTTACAAAATAGAAACTCTGAAAAGAGAAATGCTAAGATTCAGTTTAGATACAGCGAACGCTGTACACAATTCGAGATGACTTCTACTGTGTGGGCTGTAGCGATATCATGCGGTGTCGGACATTTTCGTCGTCACCCACAGCTGCTAGTGGTTCTGAATGACACTGAGAAGTAAATCTACCCAAAGTATACACTTTGAATTTGATCGGTTTTTAATATTTTGTAGTGTAGAGAAAAATGAGAGACAATTTTTTTTTAATATGTGCCCATACGGTCACAATAGGAGTGAAAGGCCCGCTTGAGAAAAATTGAGGTTAATATCCATGAATGTTGAAACAGTAAAACATATGGGGAAAAAGTCCAAATAAAAGATCTATTCTTCTTAATGTACGTTACAACGGTGCCTACAGGCCTGTAGGAAAATTCTTTTTTTTTCCGAAATCCCCTCTCCATTTTTTTCTCACATTTCAGTATTTAATAGCAAAGCGTATAGCATCGTTAGTACCAAATTTAGTCCCATATAATGAAGTGGTATTCCAAAGACGTACTTGTCAAAAATAAGCTAGAAATTATATTAAGGTGTGTTCAGCATTTGTTTGATCCAAACAATTCAGCGTCTCTCTGATTGCTGTATTGATTTACAACAATAAAGTACACCATCAATTTGAAATATAACATAATTAAACGAGTAGGTTAATGTTTAACGTCCCGTCGATAACGAGGTCATTAGAGACGGAACACAAGCTCGGATTACGGAAGGACAGGGAAGGACAGAGAAGGAAATCGGTCGAGCCCTTTCGAAGAAACCATCCCGGCGTTTGCTTTAAACGATTTAGGGAAACCACGGAAACCTAAATCAGGATGATTGGACATTGGCTCGAACCGTCGTCCTCCCGAATGCAAGTGCAATGTGCTAACGACTGCGCTACCGCTCACGGTATTAAATCTGAAAAAAAAACCAACTATAAAGGAAAACGCAAATATAACACAAGATATTCTACATTCCATGAAATTAAAAGGGAAGTATATGTTTTTGCTGTTGTGGTCCTCAGTCCTGAGACTGGTTTGATGCAGCTCTCCATGCTACTCTATCCTGTGTAAACTTCTTCATCTCTAAGTAACTACTGCAACCTACATCTTTCTGAATCTGTTTAGTGTATTCAGCTCTTGGTTTCCCTCCATGATTTTTACCCTCCAAACTGCCCTCCAATACTAAATTGGTGATCCCTCGATGCCTCATAGCATGTCCTACCAACCGATCCTTTCTTCTAGTCAAGTTGTGTCATAAATTCCTCTTCTCCACAATTCTGTTCAGTACCTCCTCATTAGTTACGTGATCTACCCATCTAATGTTTCACTTCCATACATGGGTATACTCCATACAAATACACGTATTTTGAGAAAAGACTTCCTGACACTTAAATCTATTCTCGATGTTAACAAATTTCTCTTCTTCAGAAACGCTTTCCTTGCCACTGGCAGTCTACATTTTATATCTTCTCTGCTTCGAGCATCATTAGTTATTTTGCTTCCCAAATAGCAAAACTCATTTACTACTTTAAGTGTCTCATTTTCTAATCTAATTCCCTCAGCATCACCTGATTTACTTTGACTATATTGCATTATCTTCGTTTTCCTTTTGTTGATATTCGTCTTATACCTTCCTTTCAACACACTGTCCATTCCGTTCAGCTGCTCTTCCACGTCCTTTGTTGTCTCTGACAGCATTACAATGTCATCGGCGAACCTCAAAGTTTTTATTTCTTCTACATGGATTTAAATTCCGACTTCTAATTTTTCTTTTCTTTCCTTTACTGCTTACTCAGTATACAGTTTGAATAACATCAGGGACAGGCTACAAACCTGTCTCACTCCCTTCCCAACCACTGCTTCCCTTTCATGCCCCTCGACTCTTATAACTGCCATCTGGTTCCTGTACAAACTGTAAATAGTCTTTCCCTCCCTGTATTTTACCCCTCCCACCTTCAGAATTTGAAAGAAAGAATTCCGGTCAGCATTGTCAAAAGCTTTATCTAAGTCTACAAATGCTAGAAATGTAGGTATAAATGAAGCATATGTAGAGTAATGTTGTGTATGTATGTATCTGGGTAAGGCTTGTTAAAGAACACAATATCACAATTGGCATTGAAACGGACACATATCGGGCGCGCGTACAGCGATGTAAAGGTTTTTCTAGCTTATTTCTGACAAAAGCCTTCATCACTGAGGGCTGGATTTGATATTACGATACTATACGTTTTGCTGTCAGTCAAATGTCGAAATGAAAAACAAAATCGTGGGGGGGGGGAGGGGGATTTAGAAGAAAATGACTTTATTGAGAAGTCTGGGTGCACGGTTATAGCGTACAATAAAAGCCATAGAAAGCCTTTTTTTACAAAATATTACCGTTGAGAGTGTATTCCATGAGAAACCCAGGTTTTTCAAGGGGGTGTTTCACACTCTTAACATCCCTATGTGCACTTATAAAAATATATGTGTCTCCTATTTTTCCCTATACTACAACATATTCAAAGCTGGTAAAATTCGAAGTCTGTTCATTTGGTAGAGGTACTTATGAGTGGCATTTCTTCCACCGAGAAAGGCATTTTTCACGTTTGCTCTCTGTTCCGATCTGCTTTCATCCGTCTTATAACACGGCCAAGCTCACGCTGCATGTTTGAAGTGCAGGTACCTAGCCATCCTCGCAGGCGGTAGCAATCTGTCGTTTGATTTCGATAATGTGTGACAAGGGCTTTAGAATGTATTTACTACAATTAAAGAGATGTCACATGTTCGCACGATCCATCACAGTTGCCATGACTTACGGGATGGTCCTCGTATAAATGGGTGATGGATATTAACGTGCGCCGGCCGCGGTGGTCTCGCGGTTAAGGCGCTCAGTCCGGAACCGCGCGACTGCTACGGTCGCAGGTTCGAATCCTGCCTCGGCCATGGATGTGTGTGATGTCCTTAGGTTAGTTAGGTTTAAGTAGTTCTAAGTTCTAGGGGACTGATGACCACAGATGTTAAGTCCCATAGTGCTCAGAGCCATTTGAACCATTTTATTAACGTGCGGACGCCCCATAACATATACGTTATTCATATTAGGTGCAATACGCTGCCACTTACTGCCAGGTACTCCACATCAGCGACCTCAGAAGTCATTAGACATCGTGAGACAGCAGGATGGGGCGTTCAGCGGAACTCACGGACTTCGAACGAAGTCAGATGGTTGGGTATCACTTCCGCTATACGTTTGTACGCGAGATTTTCACACTCCTAAACATCCCTAGGCCCACTATTTACGATGTGATAGTGAAGTGGAAACGTGAAGGGACACGTAAAGCACAAAAAATTACAGGCCGACCTCGTCTGTTGACTGACAGAGAACCCCGACAGTTGAAAAGGGGCGTAATGTGTAATAGGCAGTCATCTATCCAGACCATCACACAGGAATTCCAAACTGTATCAGTATCCATTGCAAGTAGTATGACTGTTAGGCGGGAGGTGAGAAAACTTGGATTTCATGGTCGAGCGGCTGCTCATAAGCCACACATCACGTCGGTAAACCGCGCGGTTAGAGGCGTCCTGTCACAGGCTATGTGGCCTCTCCCGCAGGAGGTTCGAGTCCCCTCTCGGGCATGGGTGTGTGTGTGTTTTACTCAGCATAAGTTAGTTAGTTTAAATAGTGTGTAAATCTAGGGACCGATGACCTATGAGGTTTGGTCCCTTAGGAATTCTCACAGACACGCGGGGGTAAATGCCAAACGACGCCTTGGTTGGAGTAAGGAGCATAAGAATTGGACGATTGAACAGTGGAAAAACGTTGTGTGGAGTGAAGAATCATGGTACACAATGTGGCGATCCGATGTCAGGGTGTGGGTATGGTGAATGCCCGGTGAACATGTGCCAGCGAGTGAAGTGCCAACAGTAAAATTCGGAGGCAGTGGTGTTATGGTGTGGTCGTGTTTTTCATGGAGGGGGCGTGCACCCCTTGTTGTTTCGCGTGGTACTATCACAACACAGGCCTACATTGATGTTTTAAGCACCTTCTTGTTTCCCACTGTTGAATAGCAATTCGGGAATGGCGATTGCATCTTTCAACATGATCGAGCACCTGTTCGTAATGCTCCGCCTGTGGCGGAGTGGTTACGCGATAGTAACATCCCTGTAAGTAACTGGCCTGCACCGAGTCCTGACCTAAATCCTACAGAACACATTTGGGATGTTTTGGAACGCCGACTTCTTGCCAGACCTCACAGACCGAGATCGATAGCTCTCCGGAGTGCAGCACTCCGTGTAGGATGGGCTGCCATTCCCCAAGAAACATTTCCACCATCTAATTGAACTTATGCCTGCGAGAGTGGAAGCTGTCATCAAGGCTAATGGTGGGCCAGCACAATACTGAATTCCAGCAATACCGATGGAGGGCGCGACGAACTTGTAATTTTCAGCCAGGTGTCCGGATACTTTTGATCACATGGTGTATGTTACTGTGTTATGATTAATTTGTATTATTTCTGGTCATTTACTATTTCTCTTGGGATTACAAATGAAGAATAGTTTATGTTACATTGACGTACTAGGAAAACAAATCAAATGATTTTTAATACCGTAATGAGAGAGCTAATACCACTTATAAAGCTCTTCTGTGTGTGGGCCACAAGGAAAGCAGATGAGGCAAGAGAATTTGAATAACGGGGGGAATTTCAATAACTGGGTTAACTGCTCGTATAATCCAATACAACGGGGAGCAACAGCATATATCATCATATTGTGGCTGGATGCATCCAAGAGGAATCACATGCACCAATTCGTCATCTGTATCAGGCTTTCATGGAAAATAAGTATCGGGAAACGAGAAGCTAATCCACAATCCATTCGCGAACCACGGATTAGGAGGTTAGTGACAATATCAAAGCTATTCTAAGAACTCCTGTCTCAGAATGAACAACCCCTAATTGAACGTAACATCCAACTCCTACAGCAGCACTGCCGCGGCTGTCTCTGAAAGCAGCACTATCACCCATCAGGAGCTGAATCCCTTCCAAATCCAGACGCTGTATATGGAAGGCTGCAAAAATCACAGTCGGGCGTCTGCTTCCCCTTCACACTGGAGACTAGAAAAATTTCGGAAACTAGCCAATGGGGCACTTAGAGGAAGACTTCTCGCCCTCCCCTCCCAGAGAAATCGAGTGAAAATCGCTATCGTGATTACCAGAGAGCTAGAGGGACAGTACGTATTTTCGTAACCCACTACCTTGACACCTGCTTGTCTGAGAACTAGGATAATTTATTGATCATTTCCTATTGGTAAATTTGCTGCGGTATTACAAAGAGTGTTTCCCTTTGCGCTATATAGACGTAGACATAAGATCCACCAGAAAGAGTCATTCCTGTAGCTCCGCCCATCCAAGCAACTCCAGGCTCGATGGTGCAAGAAGCGCCCATTATTAGAGAATGAGGATAAGGCGTCGCTGTAGCTTGGCTCTCAGCTATGCGTCGCCAGCCAACCAATCGCCTGCAGGAGGGCCTTACTTTCCAGCTCGCCTCAGACCACCTACATGAGGCACGTAAATGTGCTTCTTTTGTCACAACGACTTCCCGTAGAGTGTGCGCAGCCAGAACGTAATGGCTTTCTATTGGCAGAGCGGCTGAGTGGGTCGGGAGCCCGTCACCTGTGTTCCCCTCCACAGGGGCCCACCCGCCCTGCACAGCTGAGGCAAAGAGCCAACATTTACGTTACTCGTTAAAGAATTCGTATACTGCTCGTACCCTGCATGGACCAGGAAATCCTGCCACATTAAGATCAGGGGATAGGAAGGGGAAGATCTCATACGTTGTCTTTCTACATCTACATGACTGCTTTGCCATTTACACTTCAGTGTCCGACAGAGGGTTTATCGAACCCCTTCCTTCAATGCTTCTGGTAATTATCATTGTTTTACCATCCCCTTCTTATTAAGGGGCCAAAATTAAATAGTATAGGTTGTTCTCAATGTAATGACCCTTCTGGCAATTAGCAGAACCCTTCCGTTGAGAGTGTCAGGTCTTAGTACACATTGTCCACGATCTCTCGACCACGTCTGACCACGACAAGGGAGGATCACTCTATTGTTTACCAAGCACATTGTAGCCCCCTCACACCTGCCCCAGTCATTCGAGAACTTGTACCCCCTGCAGCATTCTGTGACATCCCATTGATTGGAGACTAACTGCAACCGATCTAGAGAATGACAGCCCCACACGTAGGTAGAACGGCTGCTAATGATGGCTGCGTTTGGACTGTTACCACGAATGGGAAGCATGAACTGCGATGAATGGCATCTCACTGTGATCGGTAATGAATCGTGGTTCTGCAGTAGCCCGGAGTGTCGTGGCGACTTGGGGAGAGGTTTCATTCTCCCAGTCTCTTGGAGAGCACAACTGTGTTACTCCTGGCGTCTTGATATAGGGAGCCATCGAGTATGACTTGAGCACACGGCTGGTAGCGGTCGAATGAACTCTGATGGCAATGGTACGTCACGGTCGTCCTATGTCCTTACACGACAGTATCAAGGTGCCATTTTTTTGCAGGACAATGCTCGTCCATCCGCGGTAAGTTTCTCTATGGACTGTCTGCGTGATGTGAGATGCCCCGTGGGCAGCACGATTCCGCAATAAAACAAGAGCTGGTCCAGCTCGGACGTCAGCTCCGTCCCAGTGACTGCATCCAGGGTATCAAAGACCAGTTGTAACAACTGCTGGTCATCATGCCTCAAGAGAGGATACAATAGATCCATAACACCTGCCACAATCGAATCAATACGTGCGTCGGGACCAGGTCATGTACAACGTCGTACTGATGAGTAGGCCCATATTGCCCAAATTCTTTGTAAATTTGACAGTATTTGGTTGGCAAATAACATTATACGCCCTCTAAACCAGCAAAGTTTAATATCGGTTCATCCTCCCCTACTGTGTGTTTCACATTCTTTTTTGTTAATTTTCAATGATAACACTGGCATTGTTAAAACACTTCTCTTAATATTCAGTATTTGTCGGCTTTTCAAAACTTATACTGAATGAAGCATAATCCATTTCTTAACGTCATTATGTAAATAAATAAGATCTCTTGACAAACAGTATCCTTCTTCTTCTTAACCGAATTCAATTACAGTTAATAAATCCATAATGAGTCACTGTTTGCAGTATGTGCTACAGGAAGTTGTCATTTCCAACTTCCGACTTACCATAGGACTAAAATTTGATATTAATACTTGTCCCGTTATAATTGTGTTCGTCGAGATTACGTTCAGAGGAAGTCTGTTTTGAAATTCATTTCAATTAGTGTATTAAGTTTCTTGAGAGTCATCTTGACGGAACTATTACGCTGGTAACATAATACTCCTATACCAGACTACGTGTATATAAACTCCTTCACAAACCAAGTTGCAAAGATCCATTAGCTGATTATTTCCGATCTAAATCAGTCGAAAAATATGTGAACAAAGTGAGACTCGTAGTCTGGGAGAATGGTTTCTGATTATTTTCGAATTTAATCAATTGAAAAAAAGATTTGGACAACGTGGCACTAGTAGTCTCGGAGAATGGTTTAACATTTTCGTTCCCACACCGAAGGCTCTGCCATTAAAATCTTTTACTGCATCTACTGACGATTTCTTCAGAAGACTTTTCAGTTAAAGTTCGGGAAATAAGTAGTTTCATCTCCAACCCCAAAGAAATCTCAATCAGACGAGCACAATATACTTCTAACGTGAAAGGGCAGTGATTCCTGGTTCCTAGAAAAGTTCCTGGACGGTTGTGTTTCCTCTAGGTAATGTGTGTGAATTCCTACGGGACCAAACTTCTGAGGTCATCGGTCGCTAGACTTACACACCACTTAAACTAACTTACCCTAAGAACAACACAAACACACACACACACTCACACACACACACATACACACACATATGCCCGAGTGAGGACTCGAATCTCCGGGGGGGAGTGGCCACGCAATCCGTGACATGACGCCTCAAACCGCGCGGCCACTCCGCGCGACTTTCTTCTAGCTAAAGTCAGTGGCACTGTCATGCTGCCCCATAGATGAGGTGTCATTATATGCTATTTACTGATGAGAAAAGTCTGTACAGGTAAACCGCAAAATCTGTTTGATGAATCAACATATCGCTATAGCGGTGAGGGCCATAATGTTCCGCACCTCCTTTTTGGTAAGTTTAACACTTAATATAGCCACGTAGTTGAGAACTTGAGTTGACAAAACTAAACGTCATGCATGCGATTCTGTTAATTTTATTAGCTGACAAAAAACCTTCAGACATAGTTCTGAGATTTATAAGCTACGTTACATTGAGTTTCGTCATTTTATAAGAAGTCTCTTGTTAAGTTTTCATGACTAATTAGCAGTAAATGCGAGAGGAAGATGACGTTATTAACTCAGTTCGACCTAATTTCCTCTAACAGTGTAATTCGTAAGGATTATTTTGTGTAACAATGGTGTAACCATTCCATCTTCAGCGACTACATTCCTTACAGATCAGATCGAAGAGAAAGCATTAGCTTCTGCAGCTTCAGAATCGCTTGATGCAGTGAAACTTCATCCACGAGAATATTAAATTTACCATACGACAGTAGAAGTACGGGTGTCTACAGTTTCCAGACTTAACCAAACTGGAAGAAAAAGAGAGACGAATCCCTGCTTATAGTTTATTCGCCCATGATATTTATTCTTGCAGTCATTAAGATGCAACAATTCTTAGCACAAACTGCGCCTCCTAATGAACTTTGGTTCACGGGTTCCAAGTTCTGCACGACCACGATGAATAACTGATGCTCCCATTAGCGGTATTAAAGAAAAACTGGGAGTGGCCACATCCGATTAGAAAAACTCTTGAAACGAGACGGTTACGACGGCCGTGGATGGGTAAAGAGAAGAGATAGTTTTTATAGTCATCTTCATTTTTCCTGAAAGTATAAACGGAATTTTCTTAAGGGAGCCAGTATAAATAAAGTTGATGTTTCGTCAGACCTCTTGGTGTCTATGAAGGTTAATCTGCTGGCATGAAATGAAAAATATCCAAAGCAACTTGTAAATTTTGAAATTGTATTATGGATGATGCGCTCGTGGTTAAGGCAGCTGCACAGAGGCTCAGCGTGTTCGGTCAAAGGGCTGACTGGTCTCGCCTCTGTAAACATAAAATTAAAAAAAAGAAACCCTCACTGAAGAATTCAGCTATGAACTTGAAGGGGTGTCACGTGACATCCGCCCAGACGAAGTGAAGAGAACAATGGCGAACAAAAGGCAAAGGGAGAAAAGGGGTGGTGTCACTCACTAGTAATCGAAACTTCCTGAGTCCCAGGTTCGAACCTCGCCACTGTTTAAATTTTGAGCAAAAATCACTCACAGTGGCGGCCGACGTCATCCTCGCTCTGCCAACGGCATTGTCAATGTGGACGGAGGAACAGAAAAGTGTTCAGGGCACTCTCTTGCCGTTGGGGTGGGAAACTGCCCCTAAAAGGCAGAAGAATTGGCAATGATTAATGGCATGACGATGCAGAAGACAATGGAAACCACTACACTTAAGACACATAATGGGTATTCACGGGACATGTGACCTGTAATTCAAAGTATCATGATGATCCCTCCCTTGGCAAAGTATTTTGGACTAGTTGCCCCATTCGGACCACCGGAGGGACTGCCAAGGCGGAGGTGACCTTAAAAATAGACAGAATAACCAGTGAAAAGACAACATTCTACGAGTCGCGGTGTGGAATATCAGAAGTCTGAAAATGGTAGTGACGCTAGAAATGATAAATAGAGAAATGACAAGACTCAATCTAGATATAAATGGGGTAATTGAAGTGTTCAAGAATCACAAGAGAAGGTCCACATGGAACAGGCCGAGAGATACGGGAAGACTTCAGTTAGATTACATCATGGTCAGGCAGAGATTCCGAAATCAGCTATTGGATTGAAAGGTGTTCCCAGCGGAAGATACCGACTCACATCACAATTTAGAAACGATGAAGAACAGACTGAAGTTTAAGAGACTAGTTAGGAAGAAGCAATCGCAAGGATATGGGCTACAGAAGTACTAAGGAATGAAAGAGATAACCTTGAACTTTTCTGAGGCTACAGATATTGCGATCAGTAGCGAGTTAAGTTGAAGACGAAGAGCAATCACAGAAGTTGGAAAGAGAAACATAATTACCACGAAGGTAACTGTGAAGAAACCATGGGTAATACAATAAATACTTCAATACTGACGTTGTGGTTGGTGATGGAAAGAAAAATCAAGACACGTTCATGGGATTTGTTGACCTGAATAATGCATTCGACAACGTAAAATGGTGTAAGATGTTCGGAATTCTGAGAAAAATAGAGGTAAGATATAGGGAAAGACGTGTAATATACATTCTGTACAAGAATCAAGAAGGAACAATAAGACTGGAAGACCAGGAACCAAGTGCTCAGATAGAAAATGGTGTAAGACAGAAATTTAGTCTTCCGCCTCTATTGTTCAATCTATACATCGAAGAGGTAATGATGGAAGTAAAAAGAAGGCTCAAGATTGGGATTAAAATTCATGGTGGGAGGATATCAATGATAAGATTCGCTGATGACATTGCCATACTCAGTAAAAGTTAAAAAGAGTTACAGGATCTGTTGAATGGAATGAACAGTGTAACGAGCACGGAATATGGATTGATAGCAAATCGAAGAAAGTAGAAAGGAATGAGAAGTAGTGGAAATTAGAACAACGAGAAACTTATTTTCATAATTGACGATCATGAAGTAGATGAAGTTAAGTAATTCTGCTACCTAGACAGAATAATAACCAATGTCGGACGAAGGAAGGAGGACATAAATATCAGACTAACAGTAGCAAAAAGGGCATTCCTGACCAAGAGAAGTCCACTGGTACCAAACATAGGCCTTAATGCTAGAACAGTAAGCGAGTACTAATAGTTGAACACACCTGTCCTCCACTCTTTTACAGCTCTGTGGGTGTGGGCTGCTGTAAAGGACAATGACGGAAACTCGTTCCGCTCCCTTGCACAGATTACGATAGGATTGTTTTTCCATCAACTTCCTCTGGCGCCTACGTATCGTAGTACAGGTAGCTAATTCCATTATTCAAATAGAACTTTGTGACCATCATCATGCAGTTATAGTGGGCACGTCTAGAGCATGCTAGTCGCATGTGCTTTCCAGGGATACGAAGAATATTTTCAGCTTTATGAGCAGAGCTCGGAGAAGGTGGAGCGTTAACCTACTATGAGATCAACTGAAATTCCTCACATAGTGTCAAGAAAAATAAATTATTAGAACAGATTGTGGCCCCAAAGTCGTTCATGAAACCTCTACTGACAGCTGTTCCCGAGGCAACGAACTTATTAATACGTCAACATGTTGTGACAAAGGTACTTGTTATTCCCTCAAAATAATGATGCAGTGATCAGTCGCAAATAAAGCACGCACGTCTTGGGCGAAAGTTGGCAGACCTTAACGGTAAGCGTGTGAAAAGAAAAAATAATCTCAACTTATCTCTTGTCTTGAGGCGATGTTCTGTCGGTAGAGTTTTTCCTGAAATGTTCATAAAGTCAACAGAAAACTCCAACAGATCATGTTTTTGTCACGTTCGCGTCAGTAATTTTTGATGAAAGACGTCTTAGAACAACTCTTTTCGCCTGTTACAACGTCAATTGAAAAAATGGTTCAAATGGCTCTGAGCACTATGGGACTTAACATCTGAGGTCATCAGTCCCGCAGAACTTAGAACTACTTAAACCTAACTAACCTAAGGACAGCACACACATCCATGCCCGAGGCAGGATTCGAACCTGCGACCGTAGCGGCCCCGCGGTTCCAGACTGTAGCGCCTAGAAACACACGGCCACACCAGCTGGCCTACGTCAATTGAAACTAGAATTGTATAGTCCTCACTTCTGGTCGAGTTAGTTCACTAATGAGTTATTGCAACAGGATTAATGATTAAAAGGTATGTGAATTTCTACTCCAAGTAGGAACAAACAATATTTTTTGATTGTAACCCGTTAACTACAATAAATTCATCATTACAAAGAAAATTAGTTTTGAAATAAACCTTGACGCTTTTTTCTCTCACACTGTTACTTTTTACAGCATTCTATTGGCGAAGCTCAGTTAAAAAGTAATTAAAAATGATAGAGCCTTAAGAGGTACTTCTTAGCCTAACGGGAACTTATATACAAGAGAGAGCTAGACAGAGAATGTCTGATAGTAAATAAAACTACACAGATGCTTCTGTAGATAGATTAATTGTTTGTCAGTCGCAGATATTGATTAAACTGCGAATGATTTTATCCCTTTTTAAACATCGCGACTGTCTGCTGTCTGTTACGTGCCTGACTTCTTGCGTCAGAAAAATGTACTCGTTGGTTATTGGCAGCGATCTTAGGAAGCGCTGACGTCCGTCCGCACATATTCTTGGACGTGAAAGGGTGATAATCCAACGTCAATATTTGTCCTTGTCAGCTCATCCCTATTTTTTAATGGTATACAGCGCAAGTAGGAAGTTTGTAAGTAACGGCAGAAAACTAACAGAACACAAAACTGAAATGTAGCTTTCGTTACCGACTGAGTAGTTGTAAGCTTCCACTACTTCGGCACATGATGGTGGTGATGCAACGTCCAACGGACAGAGCTTGTTAAGAACGACGATTGGGTTCGCAGCATGTTTTTGCCACCATTAGTATCTTTCTGCGAATAAGGAATTACCCTGAAAGCGCTGCTGGGCCACAGAGCATTGGACTTACTTACCTCAAGCCGTTTTAGGGATATCGAAGGTTTGCTCGCACTATAAAGAAATTCAACAAACATTGGAATGCAGAAGAGGATACATTTCTAAACTCTGCAATTAGCGGTCGTTCTAGAAATAAGGATTACACAGCCTGTATGTTGTATCTTTCGTTTCAGCATCAGGCAATAGTAGCAGTAAGCAGGTAAATACAGCAGCAGTGCAAGCAAACCTTCTTCGCGTGTTCACTATATTGGTTCAGAGAGGTCACTATTTAAGATATTTTTTCTGTAACGTTCTTCATACTTACATTTGAAATCCATTCACTATTTCCGTCATCAACAGTTCTTCTTAGATTCTCGCAGAACTGAACTGATGCAGGGTTCTCCACCTATGTTCCACGGAACACTGGTGTTCCGCAAGAAGTGACTGAATGCTCCTCAAAAAACTGTTAAAAACATGGTGTCTCTTCTGACGTTTTGAAGATAGAAATTTTTTTTTGTGTTATGATTTCTGTTTTATTACTTATGATTTAAAATTGAAGCAATCGATAAAACAAGTTTTTCTCATTACCAAAAAAATTATTATCCTCGAATAAAACAAGGTGTTTTATCGAAGTACCAGGATTCTCAAATTGTTTCGTCAGAGGAAAGGTTGGGAACTCCTCAGCTATTGTTAGGAGAAAACTTCTTCTTGCTAAAAATTGTCTTGTTATCGTATTGATTTTTCTGTAGGTATCGAAACGTACAGCGATACTCTGACTTTGGTCCTCCAAATATATTCAATAAATCATTCCAGAATTCTGGCCTACACAGAGAGACTTTTCCTGCATCTTGTTAAAAACAAATAAGGAACAATATAAAATTTCGACTATTCATTTCGTATCTTTGGTTAAACTTAAACACTGAAACATTATTTCAGTGGTCATGTAATTTTACGTAGAATTAATTCTTCAGAGATGTTAATAATCTTTCAAGCTCTTCCTCATATTTTTTTCACCTTAAACACGTTTTTCACTCGTCGTGCGTATTAAAAAATCATGTAAATGAATTTTATTGTATCCTTAACAAGATGTCAATCCTATTAATAGCATGGCAGATACAACAGGCTTTTACACTTGAGCAAATGGACATTCACACCACTATAAAATTTCTGTAATATCTAGACACATTTAATCCCTCTAATACAATACATTTCTTACTTGTTTATCACTGTTTAATAATTAAATATCAACAACGCTGACGAGGCCAACGATATCTGCCTCTGACCGTGGGCTGGTAGATTTTCCGCCGCCATGACAGTCAGACCCGCAACGGCGAAAGTATACGACGCTGGTCTCCTCTGATCTGGCTCGAAAAAAAAAAATTGTAATTTCACTAACTGCTTTGATAGTCTTACTTAAATCCATCATTTAAGAAAACACAAACTCATATAACATCACTGAACTCTCCAGAAACGCAGTGCGCCGAAAACTGTGACACATTGCAATGTGTACTACCTATTATTATCTAATTGCCAGTTACAATAAGGGCGGTCACACGAATGTTGCGATTCGACTACAGAAAGATGGAAGATGTTTCCACAGATTTTTCTTTTCTTTTTGATACATTTAACTTTCACTTCACTACTCGTGCATCACTGAAGTTTTTGTAAGTAACACAACGAAAGAAGTATATGTAATATAAATTTATTCTCTAGCTCAGGGCGCCCATATTTTATATCCCCGTTTCCCTTCTTCAGTTCAAAATGTATATTACATCTCTGCGTGAAATTCAACGACAAACTGTTTTCAATGAACTGATTTAAAGTTCACGTGACAATGAGATTTACAGTTAATTAGAATACCACGGATATAGTCCGCTCTTACTGGATTATTTTCTGACATGAATCGCTGTTGACTATGTAGATTAAGCAGTACCTACTTTGCCTCTGATGTGTTCTGTTGCTGCAATTAATTCAATTATTGTAGTTAGTATTCTTATGAAAACGTGACTTAGACATTTAGATACTCGAAGGTACTTCTGTTCAAAAACTGAATTGTAACGATCGGCGCACTGACTGAACGACACCAATAGTCTTCTTGCAACGTGGTGACAGACTGTCTACAATGTACGACTAACTATGCGCCTTGACAATGTTGGAGCCATGAAATATGCTTCATCTGTGATACTTACACAATAATGTTTGTTCTGGTTTTTGACTTTTATCTAATCCCATATTACGATTTCATCAATTATAACTTTCACATCGAATTTCTGACGCGCTCAATAATTTTATGTAGCTTACAATTTCCGTATAACTGTGTTAAAATAGGGCAGTATATAAATTTGTGTTATAAATTACAAGCTGTAATTGGTTTAGAAACACGAGAATTAGCTCCCTTTCTGCCTCTATCGTAGGTGTCGAACCTAATAATGGTATTATAACATTGCTGTTCTTCATTTAACAGTGTGTTACGTTGAAGTTTTCTAGTTATCTCATTGTGGCTGATGATCGCCGCAAAACCTATAAGTACATTTCAATAGACACCCAATAACAATTAAAATTGTTATGAAGCCATGATTTACTGATTTCTATTCTCGAAAAATTCATAACTGAAATGTAAGCCAATTAGTCCAAATACAACGCAACTTCCTCAATATTATTTCTTGAGTGAACATAATTTTTTATTAGTGATTCATTAATCGTAGAAGTGTTCTTTCCTGCATGGCAGTTTCCTTTCTCAGCGCTGCAGTCCCCCAGTGAACTATGAGCCTTACCGTCGGTGGTGTAATTTACGTGCCTCAGCAATACAGATAGCCGTACCATAGTTACAACAAAAACGGTGGGGTACTTGTTGAGAGGCCATTCAGACGTGTGGTTCTTGAGGAGCGGCAACAGCCTTTCCAGTAGTTGCAGGGGCAACAGTCTGGATGATTGACTGATCTGGCCTTGTAACATCAACTAAAACGGACTTGCTGAGCTGGTACCGCGAACGGCTGGAAACAACGAGAAACTACAGCCGTAATATCTCCCGAGGGCACGCAGCTCCTCTGTATGGTTAAATGATGATGGCGTCGTCTTGGGTAAAATATTCCGGAGGCAAAATAGTCTCCTATTCGGATCTCCGGACAGGGACTACTCAGGAGGATGTTGTCATCAGGAGAAACAAAACTGGCATTCTACGGATCGGAGCGTGGAATGTTGATTTCCCTAATTGCGCAGGTACGTTACAAAACCTGAAAAGGGTAGGCTGAATTCAGATATAGAGGGAATTAATGAAGTTCGGTGGCAGGAGGAACAGGACTTCTTTTCAGGTGTATGAAGGGTTATAAATAACAAGTCACATAGGGGTAATGCAGGAGTAGGTTAAATTATGAATAAAAAAGTAGGAATGTCAGTAGGCTACTATAAACATCATAGCGAATGCATTATCGTAGCCAAGGTAGATGCAATGCCTACCTCTACCACGGTAGCATAAGTTTATATGCCAACTAGCTCCGCAGATGTTGTAGAGATTGAAGAAATTTGTGATGCGATAAAATAAATTATTCAGTTAGTTAATGGTGACGAAAATTTAATTGTGAGGGAAGACTTGAATTCGATAGTAGGAAAAAAAAAATGGTTCAAATGGCTCTGAGCACTATGGGACTCAACTGCTGTGGTCATCAGTCCCCTAGAACTTAGAACTACTTAAACCTAACTAACCTAAGGACATCACACACATCCATGCCCGAGGCAGGTTTCGAACCTGCGACCGTAGCAGTCGCACGGTTCTCGGCTGCGCGCCTAGAACCGCGAGACCACCGTGGCCGGCGATAGTAGGAAAAGGAAGAGAAGGAAAAATAATAGGTGAATATGGACTGGGGGAAAGGAATGAAAGAGCATGCCGCCTGGTTGAATTTTTCACAGAGCGTAATTTAATCACTGCTTACACTTAGTTTAAGAATCATGAAAGAAGACTGTGTATCTGGAAGGGGCCTTACGACACCGGAAAGTTTCGGATTATATAATGATCAGACAGAGCTTTAGGAATCAGATTTTAAATTGCATGACATTTCCAAGGGAAGATATTGACTCTGCGCATAATTTATTGGTTACGAACTGTAGATTAAAACTGAAGAAATTGCAAAAAGGTAGAAAGTTAAGGAAATAGGATATGGATAAGTTGAAAGAATCAGAAGTTGTTGAGAGTTTCAGAGGGAACATCTGGCGTCAAATGACTACAACAGGGGAAAGGAATACAGCAGAACACGAATGGGTAGCTTTAAGAGATGAGATAGTGAAGGCAGCAGAGCATCAAATAGGTAAAAAGAGAAGACCTACTTGAAATCCATGAATAATACAAGAGATGTTGAATTTAATTGGTGAAATGAAAAATTTTAAAAGTGCAGCAAATGAAGTAGGTGAAAGGCAATACAGATGTTTAAAAAATTATGTCGACAGGAAGTGCAAAATGGCTAAGAAGGAATGGCTAGAGGACAAATGTAATGATTTAAAGCATATTTCACTATTGGAAAGATAGATATCGCCTACAGGAACATTAAAGAAGCCTTTAGGGAAAGGAGAAGGAGCTGTATGAGTATCAAGAGCTAAAATGGAAAACCAGTCCCAAGTAAAGAAGGGAAGGCTGAAATGTGGAAAGAGAATATAGAGGTCTATACAAGGCAGATGAACTTGAAGGCAATATTTAAGGGAAGTTGACGTAAATGAAGATGAGATGGAAGATACGTTACTGCCAGAAGAATTTGACAGAGCTCTGAAGATCTAACTCGAAACAATGTCTCGGGAGGCAGATGACATGTAGCTTGAGAGAGTCAGACATGACAAAACTCTTCTATCTGGTGTGCAAGATGTACGATACAATACCATCATATTCCAAGAAGAATGTAGTAATCCAAATTCCAAAGAAAGTAGTTGCGGACAGCTGTGAAAATCACCAAATTATCCGTTTAATCTGTCACTGTTGCAAAATACTAACACGAATCCTGTTCAGAATAATGGAGTACCTAGTGGAATCCGACCTAGGGGAAGATCAGTCTGGTTTCGGAGAAACGTAGGAACACGAGAGGCAATACTGAACCTACGACCTTTCTTGAAAGATACGCTAGGGAAAGGCAAACTTACGTTTATAGCATTTGTAGAATAGAGGGAGTTTTTGACAATGTTGACTGGAATATACTCTTTGAAATTCTGAGCTATCAGGGCTAAAATAGAGGGAGCGAAGGGCTATCCACGACTTGTACAGAAACCAGACGGAAGTTATAAGACTGGTTGGGCATGAAATGGAAGCAGTGTTGAGGAGGAAGTGAGACAGGGTTGTACCCTATCCCCGATGTTATTCCATCTTTACATTGAACGAGCAGTAAAATAAACCAAAGAAAAATTTGGAGTACGAATTAAAGTTCTGGGAGAAGAAACAAAAACTATCCGATGACATTGTAATTCGGTCATAAACCGTAAAGGACTGGGAAGAACAGTTGAGCGGAATGTACAGGGTCTTGAAAGGAGAATAGAGGTGAACATCAACAAAAGAAAAACAAATATAATGAAATGTAGTCGAATTAAATAAGCTGATACTAAGGGAATTAGGTTAGGAAACGAGGCACTTATAGTAGTACATGAGTTTTGGGCAGCAAAAGAACTGATGATGGCCGAAATAGAGAGGACATAAAACGTAGACTGGCAATAGCAGGAAAAGTATTTCTGAAGAAGAGATATTTATTAATATCTAATATAGATTTAATTGTTAAGAAGTCTTTTGTGAAGATATTTATTCGTTTGGAGTGAAGCCATGTATGGAAGTGAAAGATGTACGATAAACTGTTTAGATAAAAGGAGAATAGAAGTTTTCTAAACTTAGTGCTACAGAAGAATATTGAAGATCAGATTGGTCGATCACGTAGCTAGTGAGGAGATACTGAACAGAATTGGGGAGACAAGAAATTTGTGGCACAACTTGACCATAAGAAGGGATCCGTTAATAGAGCACTTTCTGAGATACCAAGGGATCACCAATTTAATACTGGAGATTTAGATGGATGTAGGTTGCTGTAGTTATTCGGAGATGAAGTAGCTTGCACAAGTTAGAATTGCATGGAGAGCTGCATGAAACGGCCATTTGGACGGAAGACCACAACAACAAAGCTGCAATAGTACCAAAATTACTAGAACAGAATGTTACCTAATCTACTTTTCCTACAGTCAAACAGCAAGCCTCTCCGATTTCACAGAGCATTGCTTGTAATCTACAAAAATGTTATCACCTGTGCTTGAAAATCTGGCTTCTCCAGCTGAAAATACCAAGGGCATGTAAAATTAGAGCCATGAGTAACTGTAGCTCTTCTCATTGTTGAACAAGGAGAAGGGGTAAACTATCAGGAGCTCACTCACAAAGCTCAGACAAATTAGTGGACGATGAATATATGGTGCATGGAGTACCCTTACTGAGAAAACCCAGGGGATCGTACATATTAGTATTGTATACTCTTACTGAAATATCTTCAAGAGTACTTTACACCCAAATAACACTCAACATTTTTTCTCTGGTAGAGAACTAATTTTCAGCTTAATAGGTATGACCGAAAAAGCCATGCAAAGTCCTGTTTAATCTTATTTCTAAATAGTCAAGCTGTTGTGCTAATATTATAGCTACGATTACAAGCTCAGAATCTGTAGTCGAAAATTCATTTTAGGATTGAGTTGAAAAATTATATTCTTAAGTAGATATTGTAGTTCATTATTTGAATGTGAAATGTTGACATTTGTTAAGAAAAGCATTTAACTATGTCAACAACAACAAACTACGGTACATAACTCACAAAATTTTATGTTGGTAATTACACGGGAAAAATTACTAACTTCTCCCTCTGCGGTGTCTCCAGCTTGCAATTTAACTCCTACGTCAGCTTGAAACTGCGCCCGCGTGGATAATTGAGTTTGAGTTTCGACCGCACAAGTACAAGATAACTTGAGTGGAAGAGGCACATTTCACTCCCCCTTGCGGGTATTGCCAGTTACGATTTCGCTAGGCAGTATCTGAAAGCGCTGGAGAACCCCGAGTCCTGTGGGCCAACAGCGTAGTATTACAAGTACGAAAAGAAGACGATTTGTCACGCTTGTAATGTCTTACCACTTCCCTTGTATCTCCAGAAAAAACTCACTCACACACACACACACACACACACACACACACACACACACACACACAGAGAGAGAGAGAGACAGAGAGAGAGACAGAGAGAGAGAGAGAGAGAGAGAGAGAGTGGAGAGTACTCGAAGTGTCGATATTTGTGAAGAAATTCAAGTAGTCAAGTAGTTGCCTTGCTTTCCCAGACTGGAAGCATAAGTGGTAGTAAAACGTCAGCACACACTCGCCAAAAATTTCCGATAGCAGCCTTCCCTTTCTCTGGTGCGAAGTTCTCCTCTTCGCGTCAGGCACCCAACTCGAAAGAATGGAACCGATGAACGGCATTACGGGGGGTACATAAGAAATCGAGCCCCTGAGGAAGCTTATTCACCAGAGCAGTGGGCGGGACGTGATCTGCTCTCTCAAATAGGCGAGGCTTGAAGGAGAAAAATCAGATTCCCCATACCCTTCGCAGCTTCTTCCAATGTGCAGATATCTCACCTGATGAGAAGATAAAATAAAAATTTCTTTCCTCGGTGGCATACACTACGGTGCAGGAAGGCGTGATAAAATGTATCATCATGTGTCAAGCAGACATTTTAGTGTTGCATCCCTTGTTGTAAAAATATAACGGTACGAGCAAACAAAATCAGAAGTTACAGATGTAACGGATATTAATGTGAAACAGTAAATGGAAGATTATGAAATTAATAAGAGTTTTCAAAAGGAACGTCGAATGAGATACTTTATTACATCATCTCAAGCACGTGCTGCACTCTGAGTTTCAGTTTCATTTTAATTTTTTATTTTATTTATTTTTATCGTTTCTATGTGCGTTCCAGAGTCTCCACAAATAGGAAGGGAGATATCATTTACATTACCAAACGTTTCAAGTTCTTCCAAAATCGTACCATCAAACACAAGAAAACTTTTGCCTCTCACTTTCACGCCTCATCACACAGCGATCTCTTTTGATGAATTCTACTCGTGTATCTACCGTTCAGCAGACCTCTCGATTACTTAAGTCCAGCCGATCCGAAGAGCTCTTGTGCGCGCCAAATGATATGGTCGACAGGTTTCCATTATGTCACTGAAATGTGGTTTTAAGTGCGCTCACACAGCCTTCATTGTTGCCAGAATCGTGTTCATTGAAGACCACCGCATACATCAGCTGAAGAACGCGAATAACTCATCCATTGAAATATTTTGCACAGAAATAGTCATCAGCTCGACCCAACACTTAATAATGGTAGCTTTATTAATCAATCACACTGGGTAAAACCTTAGGAATCATGTCTCAATGTACTGCTTTGAGAACTATTTCGAGGTGTTATTTCTCTCGTCTTTCCTGTTCCATACGCACATGGAGCGCTGGAATGATGATTGCCCCTCTTCATTCATCAGTGCCAAAATCTCTTACCTCTTCTTGGGCAGATGGCACTTGCATCATGTTGCCATCAGTTTTAAGTTAATTTCTTTACACAGGGTGACAATTACTTAACTATCTGAAATAAAACCGTCGTTAACTTCTGAACGGTTTGCGTTAGGACGTTCAAACTGCGCGGTTGACCGCGGGGTATGATTGAAATTAGTATGAGCTGTATGGTTTGCTTTATCGACGAAGCCCGCTTTCATTTTTATGGGTTGTTCAATAAGCAAAATTGCCCCATCTGGGGGACTGAGAATCCGCATTTCGCGATCAAAAAATGGTGCAAATGGCTCTGAGCACTATGGGACTTAAATTCTGAGGTCATCACCCTAGGACTTAGAACTACTTAAACCTAACTAACCTAAGGACATCTCACACATCCATGCCCGAGGCAGGCCTTGAACCTGCAACCTTAGCGGTAGCGCGGTTCCAGACTGTAGCGCCGAGAACTGCTCGGCCACTTCGGCCGGCATTTCGCGATCGTGAGATCTCTTCACCCTCAACGAGTGACTGTGTGCAGTGTTCAGTCACGGAACAATCGGTGCGACATTCCTTGATAGTACGGTGACTACTTAATGGCACGTGAAGGGTTGGAAGATGGTTTCATCCCCAATAATACAAAGTGAGTCCGCCTCGACAGCTGAGTGGTCAGCAGGGCGGTCTGTCACTCCAAGGGGCCCGGATTTGATTCCCGGCTGGGTCGGACATTTTCTCCGTTCCGGGACTGGGTGTTGTGTTGTCCTCATTATCGTTTCATCATCCTCAGTGGAAGACAACGGGAAACCACCACTGGAATCACTTCCCTAGACGCTCATGCGGTGGACCTCTCTGCCGAGGCTTCCCCCACGACAAGACAGAAGGCAGGATATAAATTTTATACAAAGTGATACTGATTTCGACAAGATGTTCTTCATGCAAGACGGAGCTCAACCCTTTACAAGCAGAAGAGTGTTTCATGTCCTGGAGGAGCACTTTGGGGATCGCATTCTGACTCTGGGCTACCCAGAGGCCACAAGCATGGGCCTCGATTGGCCCCCATATTTTCCGGATTTGAACACACACGACTTCTTTTTCTGTGAATATATTAAAGAGAAGGTGTGCAGCAATAACCCCAAAACCACTTCTGAGTGGAAAACAGACACTCAGGAGGTTATCGACAGCATCGATGTTCCGACACTTCAGTGGTCATGCAGAATTTCGCTATTCGTCTGCGCCACATTACCACCAATGATGGCAGACATATCGAACATGTCATAACCTAAATTCGAATATGTGTAGTGACGTTTACGTGTTGAATAAAATGTGCGCACGCCGTAGTTTGTAACTAATTTAAGTTTTCTTCATATAGTTCAGAAACTGTCATCCTGTATTTAGCCAATAGTGTTTCGCAAAAATTTAGGCTTCAACTTGCAGCCAACCGGATTGCAATGCGAAATTGTTCAGGAACAGAATTTACTGTAGAACGGCACTAACCGGTGTTTCCTTCGCTGAAGCCTAACATTTTCTCAATAAATCGAGGTCTCGAGTTCGTTAACCTTGAGAACTCTTCGAACCACATTAAACTGGTTAGCTTGAGATCGGAGTTATTTCTGTACTCACGCACTTTACCCCGCATTTAAAATCATATGAGGTAGGCTGCCATTTGTTAGATCACGTAAGTGATGTCTCCCAGTCCAAATTTTCTCTACACTTCTGAAAAATACAGCTTTCCGATAGAAAAATGCGTCGTCGGCAGATATTTCAAGGGCACTGTCTAGACGGGCCAGTCTGTTGCTTACGTGCTACTGTACTGAGAATGAGGTTGACTCCACGACTCTTTCTTGGGAATTCTGTTCTTACTAATGAGCACGTATTATCCAGGATAATGAGCTAGTCAGGAATTCAACTGGACAACCAGGTATTTTAAAAACATGTACCTTACGTTCCATATCAGTAGTGTGGTACAGTGTAGAGTTCGTCTCATTTGTAGTTATGATATATGCATCAGTCACTCGCCAGTATTCACATTTTCCCATGTTGTGCTAATGGAATGAAGTGACGGTATAGGATTAGTGGCCGACATGCTTCAGCCGCCTGGTGCAGGTCTCTCAAATGGTTCAAATGGCTCTGAGCACTATGGGACTCAACTGCTGTGGTCATATGTCCCCTAGAACTTAGAACTAGTTAAACCTAACTAACCTAAGGACAGCACACAACACCCAGCCATCACGAGGCAGAGAAAATCCCTGACCCCGCCGGGAATCGAACCCGGGAACCCGGGCGTGGGAAGCGAGAACGCTACCGCACGACCACGAGATGCGGGCGCAGGTCTCTCCATCAACACCCAGTTCTCGAGTGAAGAAAACCTCCGACCAGGTCGGGAATCTAAGCCGGAACCCCATGGTCTAGGGGTAACAAGGCTAACCACTAAAGTACGCGCTTGCATATTTATAGAACAACTCGGACGGAAAAAAGATCGCTAAACCAAGAAGTGGTTGTGTGACATAAACAAAAGCAAAGAGGCCTGTTTCTACATCTGCAAGTTGACGTCCATTAAAATTTCACTCCAGTCGCTGGTAGCGCCTCTATGAGGATGCAAATCAGTTGTGCTTTAAACGCACGCTGTAGCGGTCGTGGGCGATAGATACTTTTGAGATTGGACGTGGTGAGTTGACGTAAGTCAAGAATCCATTTGAGGGGACAAAGACGCGATTATTAACACCTCACTGAGCTTGAACGTGGTCGTGTAATAGGGCTACGAGAAGCTAGATGTCCCTTATGCATTACTGCAGAAAGGCTTCGCAGTAATGTAGACACTGTACATGATTACTGGCAGCGGTGCTCACGAGAATGTGCGCTTGCAAGAAGATAGGGCTCTGGAATGGCATGTGGCACTACCGAGAGGGAAGACCGCCGTGTTATACGTGTAGCTCTGGCCCGTCGTACTGCACCCAAAGCAACAATTTGACCAGTAGATGGCGTCACAATGACGCAACGATCGGTTACTTCAAGGACAGCTCCGAGCACGACACCTTGTAGCGTTCATTCCACTAACCCAAAAACACAGTCATTTGATATTAGAATGGTGTCAACCGAGAGCTGGTTGGAGGGCAAGCTGTTGTCTTTTCTGATGAAAGATGGTACTCCTTCGGTGCCAATGATGGCCATGTGTTGGTTAGAAGAAGGCCACTTTAGGACCTGCAACCAACCTGTCCGAGTGCTAGACACACTGGACCTACTCCAGGAATTATCGTCCGGGGAGGGATTTGGAATGGCAGCAGAAGCACTCTCGTTTTCATCCCACGAACCCTGGCTACATATTTGTTCGTGAACCTGGTGGTTCAGCTTGTTGTGCTGCCATTCATGATCAGCATTCCAGGGATGTCTTCCAACAGGATGAAGCCCGCCCATATACCGCTGCTGTAACACAACACGCTCCACAGTGTGTCCACATATTGGCTTGGCCTGCTCGATCACCAGATCTGTCTCCAATCGATCACATGTGGGACATCATCGGACGACAACTTCAGCGTCGTCCACAAGCAATATTAAGCGTTCCTGTACTGACCGGCCAAGTGTAACAGGCATGACACTCTATCACATAAACTGACATGCGGCACCTGTGCAACACAATGCAAGCACATTTGCACGCTTACATGCAACATTCTGGCGGTTATACTGGTTGTTAGTGGTACCAGCATTTCACATTTGCAATTTCTTATCTCGCGCTTGTATTGACCTGTGATCTTGCAATGTTATCCACGTTCGTATGTTTCCAAGACAAATGTACTTCAGAAATTTCATTCTCTATATTAATTATTTTTTGGTATTGTAATTTTTCCGGCAGTATATGACCGCTAACATTATTTTCTGCAATTTAAACCCTTGGTATGTTTCTACTCTTTTCCCATATTGTTCTCTGTTAACTATTTATGGTCTCCGAAAAAATGTTCCACTAACCTGTTGCTTCTTGTGGTAGCTGTATTTCTTAAATTTGTATCCTCACCTGTTACTACGTCTTGATTTCTTGGTTTACCTGTCCACTTCAGTTTTGCGCATTATCCGATATTACTACATTTTAAATGTTTCCAGTTACGTATTCCCCTTATTTTTGATAGTCCACCTCCCACTTCCAGACAGTTCTATGCTCCAGCCGTATGTCCAGGAACTTTTACTGAGAGACGCCTTATTTGATTGCACTACTCTACTTCAGTCTTCCTTCGGTCATTATACGTAAGCTTGCTTAACACACACATAAAAAAAAAAGTTTTGCGTCACCCCAGTTCCCAGATCTCCTGAAGACAGACGTTGACTCTAGATGTTCTATCACACACACAATCCCTTTGACTGTTCGGAGATGTTACTAAACCCGCCCAAAAGATGTAAACAACCATGCATGAACAGCACCTATTAGAAGGAGGGGGTCCGACAGCCGATAAGTTACAGTCATTCCACCAGGAAGGAGGTACACGGCTCGTGTTGTTTGTAGTTCAACCATAACTAGACGGTCAGTACCGCTGTTCGATCTCGTCCGCATTGTTACCTTTTGCCAGGAAGGGCTCTCAACAACGGAAGTGTCCAGGAGTCACGGAGAGAACAATAACGATGTTGTTCGGACATGGATGAGATACAGAGAGACAGGAACTGTCGATGACATGCCTCGCTCAGGCCGCCCAAGGGCCTCCACTGCAGTGGATGACCGCTTCCTACGGATTATGACTCGGAGAACATTGACAGCAACGCCACCATGTTGATAATGCTTTTCGTGCAGCCACAGGACTCAAACTGTGCGCAATAGACTGCATGATGCTCAACTTCACTCCCGACGTCCATGGCGAGGTCCAACTTTGCAACCACGACACCATGCAGCGCGGTATAGATGGGTCCAACAACATGCCGAAGCCGGCCGTTGTGGCCGAGCGGTCCTAAGCGCTTCATCCCGGAATTGCGCTGCCGCTACGGTCGCAGGTTCGAATCCTGCCTCGGGCATGAATGTCTGTGATATCCTTAGGTTAATTAGGTTTACATAGTTCCAAGTCTAGGGGACTGATGAAAAAAAAAATGGCTCTGCGCACTATAGGACTCAACTGCTGTGGTCATTAGTCCCCTAGAACTTAGAACTACTTAAACCTAACTAACCTAAGGACATCACACACATCCATGCCCGAGGCAGGATTCGAACCTGCGACCGTAGCAGTCGCACGGTTCCGGACTGCGCGCCTAGAACCGCGAGACCACCGCGGCCGGCGGGGACTGATGACCTCAGATGTTAAGTCTCATAGTGCTTAGAGCCATTACTGTTGTGTGCCCTCAGGAAACTAAGAAAGTGGCACTGTCCCTTCAAGTCGTCATGTCTGAAGACAAAAGAGAAAGTGTCCTGCCAGAAAATATGCTCCATGTGAGCATCCAGAAAGCAACAGGGGTTCAGACCAGTTTCATCTATGCGTCTGTGGTAATACTGCGCAACAGAAAGGCGTTGAACAAGGAGATTTGCGACCGACCAGGGCACGGACGTTGCAGATTTTAGAAGAGAGATGAAAATTAATTAGTAGCTGGAATGTTTTAATAATGATTATTTTATAGTTAGTGTATTTTCTTTTAGCGTGGATAAAGAGCATGTCTTGTTGTGAAATGGACAGTTGTTAAATAATAATTAGATTGGTAAGGTGAAGAATAGATGGTGAGCAACCAAAGATAGGGTCAAGCCGAGGACTGAATTTTGCTGGGCATACAGTTGATAGCATAGCTGATAGCATACAGTTGTTGTGTAGTCTCGGAGTTAGGCTTGACGTGAATCACTTCAGCGTATGCTGGGAGCTCACCCGAGACTTGGTTCTAGGTGTAACCAACGATTATCAATAGTTTTCTTCTGCGTGGTTTCAAAGCTATCAAACATCAATAATATGGACCCTCTGAGGCTCCACATTATTTGAATGAAATGCATCATTCACCATTATTAGTCACTTTTAACCAAATGATCATTTTTAAGTGTACATCGTGAAAATAAAAATGGATATATGAGGACAAGAATGAGGAGGAATACGTGCGAGTATGTACCAACTGACAACCGACATGTTCCTACAGTCATGACCATACTAAAAAATGCTTTCCGGATGGGAAGGCGTGGCGGTACCCGGCACGAATCCTTCCGGTGGATTAGTGTCGAGGTCCGGTGTGCCAACCAGTCTATGCATGGTTTTTAAGGCGGTTTTCCATCTGCCTGGGCGAGTGCGGGCTGGTTCCCCTTATTAAGCCTCAGTTAGACTATGTCGGCGATTGCTGCGCAAACACCTTCTCCACGTACGCGTATACCATAATTACTCTATCACGCAAACATTGGGGTCACAGTCGTCTGGTGTGAGATGTTTCCGGGTTGGGGGGTGGGGGTCCACTGGTGGACGAACCGCACAATAACCCTGGGTTCGGCGGGGGAGGGGGGGGGGGGGCGGGGGCAGCGGTGGGGTGAATGGACTGCTATAGCCTGTTGTTGGGTTATGAACCACTGAGGGCTACGGCGGGGACGAAGCCTCTCCGTCGTTTCTAGGTCCCCAGTTCCATACAACACAATACTAAAACTGAATAATTAGAGACTCTATTTTATAATTTCCTGAAGACTTGAAGTCAAACATAGCATGCTGAAGCATATCATATCTTTGAGAATATATACAGGGTACTTTGGATGTGTATAGAAAATCCATCACGACGTGGTTAAAGGATGCAAAAGTTATGTACAATTTTCCTACATCTACATCAACATGGATACTCTGCAAATCACATTCAAGTGCCTGGCAGAGGGTTCATCGAACTACCTTCAGAAGAATTCTCTATTATTCCAGTCTCGTACAGCTCGCGGAGGAAACGAACACCTATATCATTCCGTGTGAGCTCTGATTTCTCTTATTTTATTATGATGATCGTGTCTCCCTGTGTACGTCCACAAAATATTTTCGCATTCTGAAGAGACTGTTGGTGACTGAAATTTCGTGAGAAGATATCGCTGCAAAGAAAAACGCCCATGTTTTAATGCTGTTCACCCTAAATCCTGAATAATTTCAGAGACACTCTCCTATTTAGCGATAATACAAAACGTGCCGCACTTCTTTGAACTGTCACGATGTACTCCGTCAGTCCTCTTTGGTAAGGACCCCACACGGCGCAGCAGCATTCTAAGGTAGGACGGATAAGCATAGTATAGGAAGTCTATTTAGTAGATCTGTTACAATTTCCAAGTGTCCTGCCAATAAAACGCAGTCTTTGGTTAGCCTTCTCCACAACATTTTCTGTGTCTTTTTTTCCAATTTAAGTTGTTCGTAATTGTAATTTCTTTGTATTTAGTTGAATTTACGTCCTTTAGATTTGACTGATTTATCGTGTAATCGATTCCTTTTACCATCTGTGTGGATGACTTCACACCTTTCATTAGTTAGGAAACAGACATTTACAGAGATATAGCGACTTTCCTGTAGCTTACAAACTTTTAGTGTAAATATCGGTAACATAGAAATAACTACACTTAGAGAAAATAACTAGATTATTAAGATTTCATGTAGCTGCTTCGTATATGCGAAGCACATTGGTCGCAAAACGCACGAAAATTTCCGTCGGGAAGCAAGGGAAACAGGGACGTAACACTGTAGACACGGTATTTCCTCTGGGCTAGGCCCACCGAGCGACTAGGCGTTACACAAACGTCGTCCACAGAATGCGGCATACTTTTCCCTGCAGGTTTCTGCCGTGTACTGCCAACACGAACCGTGAAGTCTTCTCTGCTGTTGCCCGTTCCCACAGCTGCACTCCGCTGCCTTTTCCAGAGTCAGCTGTTGGCCGGGCGTCGTTCACATTGAGGCCGTCTATCTAAGCCAATTTTCATTTTCTCGTGTGATCTTGCTTGTAACCTCCTCCACATGTTGGACACATGGTTTTACTTTGTGTTTTACTCTCTTGGAAATATGCATGGTGCGACAGTATTTTTCTTGTGTAAATCAAGCATCCACTGCATATCCAAGAACAACCTGTACAAGCATCCATGTGTAGGTGTGTATATTCAGGTCTGTCAGTGAGGGCAACAGAGACTTCCCTGCGCTCTGTGATAGAGTAGTACCAACCTTCAAAACCTTCTCCAGAGAAGTCTGGCGAAGTTGTTTCTTTGCGAGTCAGAACATTTCCCCATTTTTTCCCTCTGAACTACTGGCTACGAGATCCTCCTCATATCTACATAAAAAAGCAGATCTTCACGCAACCGCCATTAGTTGGTTTTCTTTAACGGTTCACTGGGATTCGTTGCCGATTTGCCAAGCATGAATGTTCCTCTAAACATCCTAGTCCGGTTAGTGACGACAGATACTTGTATTTTGTTAGGAAGTCGCTTGATTAATTCCATTAAATGCTTGGCAATGTTACTCATTTTGAATTTGTGGGGTTTTTCCATTGATTTTCACTTAACACGTTTGAATTTGATTTCTCCCTTGGTTCATACGTTCATGTCAGTAACGTCAATGTGCCACCAGCACTGGTATATTTATAACTGAGAAGCTTTTTGCATTTATTTAAGAGTAGTGTTTTCTTCCATTTAAGAGCTTATTGGTGCTGGCATAAATTAAATTATTGCGGCGTAAGCAGATTGAGATATTCTATGATGAGCAACTTCTTCATCGCGATTGTCACCTTCATCGTTCTACTCGTAGCTTTGATGTGCATTTATGTAAATCTGATCATAGGTTTTGAAGTAGTCTCTCTGTTTCTGGTGTGACAACCTTTGTGTGTAAAGATATCGTGAGCACAAGCTTTCTTGCTGCGTAAAATAAGTGATTCTACAAAAAAATGAACCCGAATCAGCAGAACGTTTTCATACATAATAGTAGTTAATGAAATTTATTAATTTTAGTGGTAAGGCTCTCATATGGATTTCAGTCAAGCTGTAGCTTAGTATCTTTAACCTTTGTGGCTGTCTGGTAGTGGAGAAGGACTTGTCTCGTTTAGGCACTATGTTGCTTATGATTATTCCAACGTCAGTGCAGGCACTCTGCTTTCTGTGTCGTCTCCTAGTGAGGGGGCCCAAGGTCAGTCGGAGGTGGAGGGGGTAGAGCCGGAGGGGCCGCCCGCTCCTACCCCCCCGCCCCCGCCCGCTTACCGCACTAGCTCTCTGGTAAAACAAAAAGAGTACAGCTTCGTCAGAGGTGTTTTTTTTTTTTTTTCAAGACAGTGTTTTAAAAGCCGGTAGTACATCAGTTTTAACTGCCGTAATTGGAACTTTTTTATGGCTACTTGCAAGTCGCTATTCGTCTTCAAAATATTAAAAAAACTCTATATCTCCAGGTGTAGGCCCTTCACAAAAAGTATCGTATGGACTCCCTTGCCTCCAAGTTTTCATGTCCTTGCTTCTGAAGTCATCCACGCTGGTTTTTCCCTACAATTTTATTTAAGCATGGTTATCGTTCAACTCATTCGTTTGATAATAGTTCATGTGTTTCATGTGGACTGTTGATCTTCATAATTAATCATCAGCTTTAACCAGAACCACTTTCCAGATATTCACCCTCGCTGTGCATTCCCGTGTCTTATTGTCGTTCCCCAGAAAGATAAAAGATATCAAGTCCATCTAGATTCAAAACAACATTTAACCAATTTTCATGGGCGGTGGGTGTTTACATGACGTGCTTTACGTGCCCGTGAAGCCGAGCCGTATTACAGGGACTAAAGTCCCGTTCTGTCACTGTCAAAACAGGCATCGGAAGGCCTAATGGTACCGACCAACCGCCATGTCATCTTCAGTCGAGAGGCGTCATTGGATATGGATATAGAGCGGCATGTGATCAGCACACCGCACTCCCGGCCGTTGTCAGTTTTCGTGAGTGGACTTAAGTCCCGTTGCACAATAAAACATAAAGTTTTCTGTGAAATACGTAAATCGTCCTCAAAGGTCGACAGTGTGTGCAATATTCACAAGAGTGAGACATAGTTTGTGGTAGCTGTTTACTTCAGCCGTTCATTATTCTACGTGAGTATTGAAGTCCATAGCTATATGGCGCCGGCCGAAGTGGCCGTGCGGTTAAAGGCGCTGCAGTCTGGAACCGCAAGACCGCTACGGTCGCAGGTTCGAATCCTGCCTCGGGCATGGATGTTTGTGATGTCCTTAGGTTAGTTAGGTTTAACTAGTTCTAAGTTCTAGGGGACTAATGACCTCAGCAGTTGAGTCCCATAGTGCTCAGAGCCATTTGAAGCTATATGGCAGCTACCGTGATTACTCAAGCATAATAATAGGCGATCTTCGGGGATTCATTGACCATAAATTGTGAGATAGAATATAAAAACAAAAATAGTAGTAGTAAGCTTACAACACAACCAAAAGATTTTGACGCTAATTAATGACTAAACCTTGGCCTAACAAGAACAGCGGAAGACGTAATTCCGTCTATACTGTATGTAGGCAACGTTTCTGTATACAAGGATACGTCACTCTGCATAATACACACCGTCCAAGTATGAATAGGAGTACAGAACCTATGTAAGTCAATCCCTAGCTCTAAGTCTAACTGTCCGAATACGTCACATTGCAAAATGTATCACATCGCACCAACGTTCACACTTACTTATAGTAAATACACAGCACAGATAACAGGTACTCGCGAACACAAACAGGATGCTAAATGTCGTGACAATCATCTTGCTGAAGACTGAGAGTCCCGAAGCTGATTTTCGTGTTTTAGAAACAAACCCGCTTTTTAAAAACCTCAGGCTTCTGTGAAAGAACGTGTTTCGACTCTTACATGCCCTCTTTTCTGAATAGCTCACACTTCTGTACAAAGTCATGTAAACTTTTGTTTTATTTTGGGCCTTCTGAAGATGCATCATGTGAACCTTGAATTTTGCAGGACGATCGGCTTTTATTAGCCTTATGACAAGTAAAAGGTCAAAAGGAAAAGTACAGTGTTCAAAAAGACGGGGTCCTTAAGAACTATATCCAAATGGAAGATAACAATTGATCTCTTCGAAAAACCAGAATACATTTTTTTTTACGTGTACACTTCCTGAGAAAAGGTATCCGGCCATATATATATATATATATATATATATATATATATATATATATATATATATATATATATATATATTCAGGGTGAGTCATAAACGAGGAAAAATATGTCGAGGACCGCATGTTGCTATGCTTAACTCTTGACGCACCGTTGTTAATTTCGTTCTCCTCGGTGTACTGCTTACATAAAACAAAAACACCTGTTAACCATTGAACGCGATACCGACGAGCCTCACGATCACGACATGTCATTCACCCATAGATACAACACATGACACATCAATGAGCTGATGTGTATCTGCCAGCGTTTTGAAGATACGAAAAAGAACATATCGCATCGTAATGTATGTGAAACTGTATTAGAACTTGTGAATCACACGTTGCCTGCGGTAACGGGATGTACAGCCCCACGTTAGGGAAAGTGTGTCCTGTATGCGGAAAGAGTGGTCAATGACGGAAGTAAAACCGCGGCGTGCATGACGTCTTTACAACACCTCTGCGCTGCTCACACTGCCCAGTACTCGCCGTGTCGACAGCCGCTAACAGCCGCTTCGCAGTGTTACTACAGTGCCATGGCAAGTTTCACAAATGAGGACTATGACGACATCCACCTCTCCTACGGGCTTGCAGATGGAAGAGCTGACGTTGCAAAGCAACTGTATCACGAGAGGTTTCCTAGCCGGCGCCTTCCATCCTCAAATACGGTTTACTCTGTGGACAGGCGCTTGAGGGAGTATGGTGCATGTGTAGCACCTCCAGGATTTAGTGGTCGTGGCCGACTGTCGACGTACATTGCGGAAGACGAAGAAAAAGTGTCAAACTGTTGCGGAGGACCTAACAGTAAGCACCTGGTCTCTCGCTACTGCGGTCGGAATGTCACAATGTACTGTTATGTGAGAACTCCATAGAAACCATTACCATCCCTTTTGCATGCAGAAGGTACAGGCATTGTTGCCGGAAGACTACCACAGAAGGCTGGACTTCTGCAACTTATTCCCACGACCAGCATCTTTCTCGAACAATACTGTTCACCGGCGAAGCCTACTTCACGAAGGAGGATATAGTGAATTCGCATAACTGGCACGAGTGGATGGGAGAAAACCGCCACACCACAGTGATACCAAGATACCAACAACGATGAGGTGTCAATATCTGGTATGGTATTATAGATCACTCTCTATAGGGCCGTATGTGCTACCACAAAGGCTTATAGGAGAGCAGTATCTGCGTTTCCTGGATGCTAAATTACTGGAATTGTTTGAAGACGTTAGTTTGGCCTCTCGTATAAACCTGTGGCACATGCATGATGGTGCCCCCGCTCACTTCAGCGGCACAGTGCGACTCCACCTGGACAGAGCCTTCCCTTCGAAATAGATCGGTCGTGGAGGCCAGCAAGATCGCCAGACCTGTATCCACTGGATTTCTTTTTGTGGGGCCATCTGAAATCTGCGATATATGAAGGAGAGGTTGTTGATGTCAACACTCTTCAACGCAGAATACAACATGCCTGTGATATTACGCAAAGAGAGACTGACATGTTGGATCGTGTTCAGCAATCCTTCCTGCGAAGAGTTCAACTTTGCCACACACATCGTGGCCGTCATTTCGAACAGTACTTATACTCGGCCACTGCAGCTTCTGGTCATGTGTTTCTACGTTAGTTTCGATTTGTACTGCTGTATTGCATTCGTTTGTATAAACTGCCACATACCTGTGTAGTTGTGTTTTGTATTCTGCATCTATGTACTCGTTAATAAACTGAGTCTGGGACACAAAAACCAAATTATAAAACATGCATGTACAGTAGTGCAGTCCATCCTCACGTTCCTTTCCCTATGCCAACTAGCCACGTTACATTATACCGGCCAGCGTAACCGGTACGAGGTAGATGTGGGCGCTGTCACTGCTCACAGAGTCACACAGACCGTCACTTGACGCCACATGCCTCGCCTTCTCGTGAGCGTCTAGACTACCTGCAACACTTACATGTTGTGTCCTGTTGCCGATCTGTCCCCTTGGCCAATGTCGGCGCAAAGTAACACTATAAAGTCCACTTCATATTTCCAAATTTTTACCATTCAATTTCACAGTCATTTATTGACATATGAAAATGCGGAAAACGAATTTATGTTTTTCTCATTTATGATTCACCCCTAACGTCTTTCAACAATTCCGGTAATGTAGGAGCCAGGAAACGCAGATATCGATCTCCTGTAAGCCTTTGTGGTAGCACATGCGACCCTATGAGATGGTGATCAATAATACCATACAATATATATATAAAACAAAGGTCTTTGTTTTTAGAAATATTTTTCCCTTGTGGAATGTTTCCCTATATATATATATATATATATATACACTCCTGGAAATTGAAATAAGAACGCCGGCCGCTGGTGGCCGAGCGGTTCTGGCGCTACAGTCTGGAACCGCGCGACCGCTACGGTCGCAGGTTCGAATCCTGCCTCGGGCATGGATGTGTGTGTTGTCCTTAGGTTAGTTAGGTTTAAGTAGTTCTAAGTTCTAGGGGACTTATGACCTCAGCAGTTGAGTCCCATAGTGCTCAGAGCCATTTGAACCATTTTTTTTTGAAATAAGAACACCGTGAATTCATTGTCCCAGGAAGGGGAAACTTTATTGACACATTCCTGGCGTCAGATACATCACATGATCACACTGACAGAACCACAGGCACATAGACATAGGCAACAGAGCATGCACAATGTCGGCACTAGTACAGTGTATATCCACCTTTCGCAGCAATGCAGGCTGCTATTCTCCCATGGAGACGATCGTAGAGATGCTGGATGTAGTCCTGTGGAACGGCTTGCCATGCCATTTCCACCTGGCGCCTCAGTTGGACCAGCGTTCGTGCTGGACGTGCAGACCGCGTGAGACGACGCTTCATCCAGTCCCAAACATGCTCAATGGGGGACAGATCCGGAGATCTTGCTGGCCAGGGTAGTTGACTTACACCTGCTAGAGCACGTTCGGTGGCACGGGATACATGCGGACGTGCATTGTCCTGTTGGAACAGCAAGTTCCCTTGCCGGTCTAGGAATGGTAGAACGATGGGTTCGATGACGGTTTGGATGTACCGTGCACTATTCAGTGTCCCCTCGACGATCACCAGTGGTGTACGGCCAGTGTAGGAGATCGCTCCCCACACCATGATGCCGGGTGTTGGCCCTGTGTGCCTCGGTCGTATGGAGTCCTGATTGTGGCGCTCACCTGCACGGCGCCAAACACGCATACGACCATCATTGGCACCAAGGCAGAAGCGACTCTCATCGCTGAAGACGACACGTCTCCATTCGTCCCTCCATTCACGCCTGTCGCGACACCACTGGAGGCGGGCTGCACGATGTTGGGGCGTGAGCGGAAGACGGCCTAACGGTGTGCGGGACCGTAGCCCAGCTTCATGGAGACGGTTGCGAATGGTCCTCGCCGATACCCCAGGAGCAACAGTGTCCCTAATTTGCTGGGAAGTGGCGGTGCGGTCCCCTACGGCACTGCGTAGGATCCTACGGTCTTGGCGTGCATCCGTGCGTCGCTGCGGTCCGGTCCCAGGTCGACGGGCACGTGCACCTTCCGCCGACCACTGGCGACAACATCGATGTACTGTGGAGACCTCACGCCCCACGTGTTGAGCAATTCGGCGGTACGTCCACCCGGCTTCCCGCATGCCCACTATACGCCCTCGCTCAAAGTCCGTCAACTGCACATACGGTTCACGTCCACGCTGTCGCGGCATGCTACCAGTGTTAAAGACTGCGATGGAGCTCCGTATGCCACGGCAAACTGGCTGACACTGACGGCGGCGGTGCACAAATGCTGCGCAGCTAGCGCCATTCGACGGCCAACACCGCGGTTCCTGGTTTGTCCGCTGTGCCGTGCGTGTGATCATTGCTTGTACAGCCCTCTCGCAGTGTCCGGAGCAAGTATGGTGGGTCTTACACACCGGTGTCAATGTGTTCTTTTTTCCATTTCCAGGAGTATATATATATATATATATATATATATATATATATATATATATATATATATATAAGCATCCTCCTACAGGCCAACCGCAAATTAGAGCAGCATGCCACCCTTCACCTCAAAAAACTATCCAATCTCCTGGTTTCCCACCTCCGGAAAGGCAACTCACTCACCCTTCACAACCTTTCCAGCAAACCTCAACCACCTCTCATTACACAGACCCAGTCTCTCCCATCTACTCAATCTCCCACTTCCAGCTCCACTCCCTCCAAAACCTCAAAATTCCAATCAACACAATCTGGTACCACAACACCCTAATTCAGTAGTTAACCTTTCCTCCAAACCTCTCTCCCAATCCGAAACCTCTGTCCTATCCAAAGGCCTCACCTTCAGCCCCACTCCCAGATTAAACCAAACAGCCCTCGTCAAAGATTTACTGTCCTACACTCGTACTCTCTGCTGGAAGTACCACTTTGCCACGAATGATCCTAATCCTACCCCTAATGATCCAACTCCCCAAGACACTATCCAAATTGAACCCTGCCTGGAACAGTTCCGTCCTCCGTCACAGCGGGACCCACCTCCTCTTCCTCAAAATCACCCTCTCCAAACCTTCCAGGAATTTCTGACTTCCAGCCTTGCCTCTCAATCCTTCTTAAAAAACCTTAATCCTACTCCCAACATCACCACTGCTGAAGCCCAGGCTATCCGTGATCTGAAGTCTGACCGGTCCATCGTCATTCTTCCGGCGGACAAGGGTTCCACGACCGTGGTACTTGATCGTGTGGCTGAGGGACTGCGTCAGCTTCCAGACAACACCACATACAAAGTTTGCCAAGGTAATCCCATTCCTGATGTCCAGGCGGAGCTTCAAGGATTCCTCAGAACCTTAGGCCCCCTACAAAACCTTTCACCTGACTCCATCAACCTCCTGACCCCACCGACACCCCGCACCCCTACCTTCTTCCTAAAATTCACAAACCCAATCATCCCGGCCGCCCCATTGTAGCTGGTTACCAAGCCCTCACAGAACGTATCTCTGCCTATGTAGATCAACACCTTCAACCCATTACATGCGGTCTCCCATCCTTCATCAAAGACACCAACCACTTTCTCGAACGCCTGGAATCCTTACCCAATCCGTTACCCCCAGAAACCATCCTTGTAACCATTGATGCCATTTCCTTATACACAAATATCCCGCGCGTCCAGGGCCTCGCTGCGATGGAGCACTTCCTTTCTCGCCGATCACCTGCCACCCTACCTAAAACCTCTTTTCTCATTACCTTAGCCAGCTTCATCCTGACCCACAACTTCTTCACTTTTGAAGACCAGACATAGCAACAATTAAAGGGAACAGCCATGGGTACCAGGATGGCCCCTTCGTACGCCAACCTATTCATGGGTCGCTTAGAGGAAGCCTTCTTGGTTACCCAGGCCTGCCAACCCAATGTTTGGTACAGATTTATTGATGACATCTTCATGATCTGGACCCACAGTGAAGAAGAACTCCAGAATTTCCTCTCCAACCTCAACTCCTTTGGTTCCATCAGATTCACCTGGTCCTACTCCAAATCCCATGCCACTTTCCTTGATGTTGACCTCCACCTGTCCAATGGCCAGCTTCACACGTCCGTCCACATCAAACCCACCAACAAGCAACAGTACCTCCATTACGACAGCTGCCACCCATTCCACATCAAACGGTCCCTTCCCTACAGCTTAGGTCTTCGTGGCAAACGAATCTGCTCCAGTCCGGAATCCCTGAAGCATTACACCAACAACCTGACAACAGCTTTCGCATCCCGCAACTACCCTCCCGACCTGGTACAGAAGCAAATAACCAGAGCCACTTCCTCATCATCTCAAACCCAGAACTTCCCACAGAAGAACCACAAAAGTGCCCCACTTGTGACAGGATACTTTCCGGGACTGGATCAGATTCTGAATGTGGCTCTCCAGCAGGGATACGACTTCCTCAAATCCTGCCCTGAAATGAGATCCATCCTTCATGAAATCCTCCCCACTCCACCAAGAGTGTCTTTCCGCCGTCCACCTAACCTTCGTAACCTCTTAGTTCATCCCTATGAAATCCCCAAACCACCTTCCCTACCCTCTGGCTCCTACCCTTGTAACCGCCCCCGGTGTAAAACCTGTCCCATGCACCCTCCCACCACCACCTACTCCAGTCCTGTAACCCGGAAGGTGTACACGATCAAAGGCAGAGCCACGTGTGAAAGCACCCACGTGATCTACCAACTGACCTGCCTACACTGTGACGCATTCTATGTGGGAATGACCACCAACAAACTGTCCATTCGCATGAGTGGACACAGGCAGACAGTGTTTGTTGGTAATGAGGATCACCCTGTGGCTAAACATGCCTTGGTGCACGGCCAGCACATCTTGGCACAGTGTTACACCGTCCGGGTTATCTGGATACTTCCCACTAACACCAACCTATCCGAACTCCGGAGATGGGAAATTGCTCTTCAATATATCCTCTCTTCCCGTTATCCACCAGGCCTCAATCTCCGCTAATTTCAAGTTGCCGCCACTCATACCTCACCTGTCATTCAAAAACATCTTTGCCTCTGCACTTCTGCCTCGACTGACATCTCTGCCCAAACTCTTTGTCTTTAAATATGTCTGCTTGTGTCTGTATATGTGTGGATGGATATGTGTGTGTGTGCGAGTGTATACCCGTCCTTTTTTCCCCCAAGGTAAGTCTTTCCGCTCCCGGGATTGGAATGACTCCTTACCCTCTCCCTTAAAACCCACATCCTTACGTCTTTCCCTCTCCTTCCCTCTTTCCTGATGAGGCAACAGTTTGTTGCGAAAGCTTGAATTTTGTGTGTATGTTTGTGTTTGTTTGTGTGTCTGTCGACCTGCCAGCACTTTCATTTGGTAAGTCATATCATATATATATATATATATATATATATATATATATATATATATATATAATGACAGCTGGAACTGACGACTGAGAACACTTACAGTGAAGCGTCTCAATGTACGTGGAGGAATGGCAGCCGATTCTTCACCGCATCCAGTTAAAGTAGTGATGGACGCTGGGGTCCGGACAAATGCTTACGCACTAACGCATCTCAAAAGTGTTCGATTGGGTCCAGGTCGGGACTTGGGGCAGGTCAGGATATTTCAAGTATGTTACTCACCAGAAACTACTGCGCCACACCTGTTGCTTCGTGATAGAATGCATTGTCATTCTATTACTGTCACAGTCTGAGAACCGTTGCTCTACTGTACGCAGTACACAGAGCTGCAAAATGAGTTCATATCCTTCTGCATGTAGCGTTTTACTAAGCACAATATGGAACCGCAATGTAACCACAGAAAACACACCGTAACATCAATTAGTCCGTACTGTACTGTTGGCCATCCACAATCACTGTGCAAGATGGGTCGTAATAACACTTTGTAACTTATGTGCTATTTCATCCGCTAATTTCACGCAATTTTGTTTTGAAACCACCATCTGCAATGCTCGATAGTCCCTGTCTCACTGTAGCTGAGATCTGCCTGCTCTTGTTACCTCGCGTATCACTTCAGAATCAGCAAGAATCGACTTGGGCGGCTTTACAGGGGTTGAACTGTCCATGATGAACCTGTTAATTAGGTTCACATCCAATGAATAGTCAACGTTCGTAGTCAATGAGCTCTCTTGATCGACCTAATGTATTGTTACTGCTTCCCGACTGACAACACAGTACTCCCCCAGACTCATTTTATACCGTCCGGTCCACCTGTCGTGACATATAGTAGTAATTCCGCATTACAGAGGTGTTCCCGGATACTTTTGATCTAATAGTATATTACCAAAAAAAACTCCCCCATCGTGGCTTCTATCTGTATGTTCAGAAAAACCTCTGGGAAGGCACTAAGAATTTCGATACAATTTTCGTTAATAGAAGGGCTCATACACGAGGAAGGTTTATGTCTATCACCACGTATTATAAACAAGTCGTCCGCCCTTAGATATTACTAAATGACATCATTATTGAATTACTAGATCTCCGTCGTTTACCTGCCATGACCGGAAAGACTGCGTCAAGAATACGTACATCCAAATGAGAATTTACAATTTTTGATATAACGCATGAAGGAAGTTGTTCAGAATAAGGACATATGTAACAAATGTGGACATGGGAACAACACTATTTTGTTCGGTTACTTTGGTCACCGCTGAAAAATTCTCCAAAGGAGTGGAATGGATGATGCTTCAAGTCCTGTACAGTTTTTCTTTTCAATAATCCTACCGGCAGACAAGGCACTTATCGAGTCAGTTTGTTGAACATTTCTGTAGCAGGCAGTGGAAAACTGTCTTGTGTCCCAGGCAGTCGACAGCTTGGAATTTCAGTGTTACTCTTATTGCAGGTATCATAATTATATATTTATTGCCTCATGTTGAAAGTCCCTTGGTTTTCCTTTACACTGATGATGCATAAAAGAGCATACTGGCTGATAATAGTCAGTATTCGTAACCAGGTGAACATGGGCTTACAGTGCTCAAGTCTTTTACTTGAAGTGATCATCCTAGTAGCTTTATTTTTTAGCGTTAACACATCCTTACAACCTAAAGAGTGTCTCCATAACAGCAGTCAATGATTAATGTGGCTGTGAAACAGTGCATAATAAACTGTTATAAGGTAGTGATCAGTTCCTCAGAAGGGATAGCAAGGGCGGAGGGATTGCTCATTCATTGATAGTTTGCTGTCAGTCACGAGGCCCAGGACTTTCACAGTCCCGGTGTTATTCTGACATCCAACGCCGCTGAGGCTGCGTATCAGACGGAGTGTTGTCTCTTCGTTAATTTTCGTTTTATTTTTGAATAACCACATTTTGATATCTTCGAAGTCTTGTAGAGCTTGTGCAGTAGTTTTTCCATTGGCAAAAAGAGTAGTGTCATCAGCAAACTGTAACATCTAGTTGTTACAAGCTATATCACTGAAATAAATAAGAAAAAGGGAGGTCGTATGATCCCTGGGGTATGCCATGCTATAATTGTTCTTCTTGGGAGTTTGCTGTGTTGATTGATACTACCTGCCTCCGGTTTCCAACACAAGACTGAAGAGATGCCGGATCAATACCTACAGTGCTATAACACTTCAGCTTATTAAGCAGTAGTCGATGTTACCCACGCGAAGCTGCTAGATTCGTATGAATTATTTCTCCGTACTATCATGTAACTCCACTGCTCGATTTTAACTGATAATTCGCAAAAAAAAGAGGCTCTAAAGCCAAATTCACAGGATAGAAATGCTAAAGCCACTCGAATATCTGCCCGGTTACCTAAGTACTAGGACTGGTAGATATGTTACTCTTACAATGTGTGTGTGTTTGTGTGTGTGTGTGTTAGTGTGTGTCAGGGAGGGAGGGGAGAGGGACAGAGTCACAGAGAGAGAGTGATAGTGAAAGATAGTGACAGAATGAGCGGGCATGTATTGTACGGCCTTGGAAACCGTCAATGTTACTATTGGTAGCCAAAGGACGTAGTAGACCGCTAAATGAATGGGAGAACGAATAATGCTGCACAAAGACGAACCCCAGTGAAGTAGTGAAGTTAAAACTGCTGGTGCTCCGTCACCCTGTTGCAGCATCGCTTGTCCCAAGTTTGAGTGGCTGGAGTGCACCGAGTAGCCTCCCGTCCGCCCCCGCCCCCGCCCCCGCCCCCCCCCCCCCCTCATTACCGTCGTCTGCATTGCAGATGTCTCGGACACAGGCCGTTTTTTTTTTCTTTCCTGCCAGCCTGCCGGACAGACCGCCGGCCCTCGCCGCAGCGCCGCTCTGTTTACTGTGCAAACTGCCTCGCCCGCCGCTGCCTCGCGCTTCCAATCCAGGCTATTTGCACAGTGGACGAGTTTCTAACTGGTCGTTGTCTGCCCCGTCGCATTTGCATGTGCCTCTTTCTCTGTGGTCGTCTAACCAAATCATTCTTCCGCACACCTTTATGATGCCATTACTCGTGTGTACCCAGAACTGCTTAGGGGTGAAGATCAACAAAGTAACGATCGAGAACTATCACGCACGTCATGAATGTCATAGCTTTGCTTACTAGAGCACTGAAAGATTTCAGCGACAAGCAGCTTCCTCGGAAATACAGCAGGTCCTTAAAATAGGCCATTCATTGGTTCCTCTAGTTCATAATCTAAACACATTTACATCTTACGAAGTCTGGGGAGGTTGTGGATGAATAGTGTCTATGTGTATATTCTTCAGAACACTGTGAAGTGCAGGGCACATTGTACTTTTCATCGTACCACGTATTACTGTTCCTTCCAGTTCTATTCACGTATGCACCATGGGAGGAACGACATTCTAAATGCCTCTCTGCATGCTTTAATTAGTCTGATCTTGTCCTCGCAGACACTTAGTAATGGTACTTGAAACTGAAAGTAGCGTTTCTTGGGACAGTTGACATTTATATTCAAGGGTCTCCCAGTTCAGCGTCTTAGCTTTTGTGTGATCCTCCTCCGTTACTCAGCTTACCTCTGACCAGTCAAGCTGTCGTTCTCTATGCAGGGTCTCTCACCGAACTTTGCCAATTCATCAATTCCCGAAATGAAACAAAATGTGAGAAGTGCAACAATGGGTTGGAATGCATAATCTTTACAAGTAAACAAACATAATTTTCAACTCAAAGTTACGTTCTCTTCTTTAAATGTCACATGTATCTTTTCCTACGGAATTGAAAATTATAGGTACAGTTAGTGACGGCAGGCATGGTTTCACTACTCTATATCTCATACCTTCTGAAGACTTCAAATAATGGAAACGATGCCCTAATTTCTGCCGTAATACTGTAATGCGGTTTGCCTGCACTGTGCTGAAGCCAACTGTAGGCAACCATTCCTCTGCCTATTACGGCGGAAACTATTGCACGTTGCCATACTTTAAAGTCTAGGTATTTTATAAGGTATAAGGTTTATAACAGTGAAAACAAGTCTGCCGTCACTGTATATATTTCGGAAGGTATGAAGTTTTTAACAATGAAAACAAGTGTGCCGTCACTACTGGAGCTTTGAGGGGGGGGGGGGGGGATGGGTGTTGTCTTGGGGGAAGAGACCAAACATCTAGGTCATCGGTCTCATTGGATTACGGAAGGACGGGAAAGGAAGTCGGCCGTGCCCTTTCAAAGGAACCATCCCGGCACTTGCCTGGAGTGATTTAGGGAAATCACGGAAAGCCTAAATCAAGATGGCCGGACGCGGGATTGAACCGTCGTCCTCCCGGATGCGAGTTCAGTGTGCTAACCACTGCGCCACCTCGCTCGGTGTGCTGTCACTAACTGTACCTCTAATTTTCATTTCCGTAGAAAACATAAAGGTTCTATTTAAAGAGCGTAACTTCTTCTTGAAAGTTATGTTTGTTTACATTTATGGATTCTCTGTGAGCCCTTGGCGTAGGCGTATCCCTGCTAACTGTATTTTTCACTTTTTATTTCCTTTCGGAAATACAAGAAGTGGCATAGTTACATCGGAGACCCTGTATACATTCCCCTGTTAGTCATACTTGGTGTGGCTGTCACAATCTTCAGAAGTATTCTAAGATGGGACGCACGAAAGGTTTGCATGCAGTCTCCTTTGTGACTGATTAATTTCTAAAAGAATCCTACCACTGAGCCGAAATCTGCTTCCTGGTTTACCTAACTGCTGCCCTAGGTGTTTTAAATCATAATGTGACTCACTGATAATGATATTTACTTTTGTCAAGAGCAGAGTTTTAAATTTTTGAAGCTAATTCTAATCTTTGCACCAGTTTAAAAATATCTGATTTGATATTTCTGCGCCGGCCGAAGTGGCCGTGCGGTTAAAGGCGCTGCAGTCTGGAACCGCAAGACCGCTACGGTCGCAGGTTCGAATCCTGCCTCGGGCATGGATGTTTGTGATGTCTTTAGGTTAGTTAGGTTTAACTAGTTCTAAGTTCTAGGGGACTAATGACCTCAGCAGTTGAGTCCCATAGTGCTCAGAGCCATTTGAACCATTTGATATTTCTGCAGTCCTTCTCAGACAGCATTTCATTACGCGGCTAACAGTATCATTCGCGGAAACTGTAACAGACAAGTAATTTCTGTTTGAGAAACATGAACACAGTGATACAGAAACAACAAGCTGGAGGTTTCGACAATAGTGTTTATAGTGTGCAACACGTATGTCTAGTAACAGAGATGAAAGTAAAATACAATTTCCGAATAGAAAAAGGACTATAGCCCGAGAAACGCAACCTTTAATATTTCGCTTCCTTGAGATTTTCTTTCAATTGGTAGGCTCAGTTCGCGTAAAGGTAGTTAAGTGGAAAAAAATTGATTATATTTATTGAGGACGTACAGTTTTTGTGTGACTTAATGTAAACGATGTGCAGAAATGTTTTGGTTAGTCTACGGAATTACAGGCTTACATTGGTAATATTCTTGTTGGGTCTGCAGCCGGATCATAACGTCATCTTGACACAATATTTCCGCGGTCCAACTGGCCGCCATCTTCAGGTGAGAGTGCTGGTACACGATGTCGCCGGAACTGACTTCTGAGCGTAAGCGGCGGCCCCTATATATAGGCCTAGGGGCCGCCGCTTGCGCTGCGAAGTCAGTTCCGGCGACATCGTGTACCAGCACTCTCATCTGAAGATGGCGGCCAGTTGGACCGCTGAAATATTTGTCATGATGACGTTATGAACCCGCTGCACACCCGAGAAGAATATTATCAATTATTACGCCGGGAAAGCCTTCGTAATCACAGGCTTACGTTGATTCAAATGGTTCGCATTTTTAAGCAGCGACCACTAATTAATGATATTTGGTAGTTATGTATATTTACAAGATCAGTGTGGTTTCTGTTTGATGAAATAAACTCTAACTCCTCCAACAGGCCATGAAGGCCCAACAGTACCGACCGGCCACCGTCTCATCCTCAGCCCATAGGCATCACTGGACGCAGATATGGAGTGGTATGTGGTCAGCACACCACTCTCCCGGCCGCTCTCTGAGACCGGAGTCGCTACTTCTCAATCAAGTAGGCCACATTTTGCCTCACAATGGATGAGGGCACTCCGCTTGCCAACAGCGCTCGGCAGACCGGGTGGTCACCCAGTCAAGTGCTAGCCTAGCCCGACAACGCTTAACTTTGGTGATCTGACGGGAACCGGTGTTACCACTGCGGCAAGACCGTTGGGTCTGTTTGATGAAGTAGGTCTTAGAATAACGACACAGTCCCAAGTAGTGCACTAATTCACCAAAACAGTTGCGAATGGTTGTGTTCCTTCGCTGTCAGTGTAGCAGGGCGACTGATACACTTTCATTACCTTTGCGGGAAATAAAGCAAACGTAAAATAACTGCTGATGGTAATCTAAACTGCTTATCCATTATGTTTAAACACGTCTAACGTTTTCCAAGCAAGTAGATATGTGGAAGGACATTCGTTGTAATGCACTGAACACCCAGAACATATGACTATCTACCTAATAGCCGATACCGCCCCTTCTGGCACGAATAACAGCGGCGACGCGTCGTGGCGTGGAAGCAATGAGACGTTGATAGGTCACTGGAGGGAGTTGGCACCACACCAGCACGCACAAGTCACCTAATTCCCGTACATCCCGGGGAGGGGACATTGAGCTCTGACGCCACGTTGAATCACATCCCAGATGTGTTCGATTTGGTTCAAACTTGGCGATCCGGAGGGCCAACACATCAATTGGAGCTCCCCACTGTGTTCCTCGAACCACTCCATCTCACTCCTGGTCTTGTGATATAGCGCATTATCGTGTCGAAAACGTCCTCTTCCGTCGGTAAACATGATAGTCGTGAAGGGGCGTACATGGTCTGCAACCAGTTTACGATACACTTCGGCCGTCATGGTGCCTTGCACGAGCTCCACTGGACACAGGGCTGCCCACGTGAATGCTCCCCAGACCATAATCGAGACGCCGCCAGCTTGTCTCCGTCCCGCTGCACAGGTGTAAGAAGCTGTTCCACTTGAAGACAACGGATTCGTGCTGTCTCATCGGTATGACGAAGAAGGTGTCGGGATTCATCGGACCATACACAGCTGTGCCACTGCGCCGACGTCCAGCGTCGAGGATCACGTGCCAACGTCAGTCGTAGTCGCCGATCTCTTGTTGTTAACATTGACACATGCGATATGTTGGCAAAAATACTTGTTCAAAACCGGTGGTAGGCAGAAAACATCTTCCGAGATTGTCCTAAATGCTCTCTCCGAAAATTATTTCGAGCAGTTAGTCCACGAACCCACGCGAACTGTAAATGGTTGCGAAAATACACTTGACCTCTTAGCCACAAACAATCCAGAGCTAATAGAGAGCATCATGACTGATACAGGCATTAGTGATCACAAGGTCGTTGTGGCTAGGCCCAATACCGTTTCTTCCAAATGCACCAGAAACAAACGCAAAATAATTTCATTTAAAAAATACTATGCAAATGTAGACGAGATGTGGCTCAAATTCAAAGATATAGTAGCAACAGCAATTGAGAGATTCATACCTCATAAATTGGTAAGAGATGGAACTGATCCCCCGTGGTACACAAAACAGGTCCGAACGCTGTTGCACAGGCAACGGAAAAAGCATGCAAAGATCAGGAGAACGCGAAATCCCGAAGATTGGCTAAAATTTCCAGACGCGCGAAATATGGTACGGACTTCAATGCGAGATGCCTTTAATAGGTTCCACAACGAAACATTGTCTCGAAATTTGGTAGAAAATCCGAAGAAATTCTGGTAGTTTGTAAAGTACACAAGCGGCAAGACGCAGGCAATACCTTCGCTGCGCACTGCCGATGGTACTGTTACCGACGACTGTGACGCTAAAGCGGAGTTTTCCGAAATTCCTTCACCAGGGAAGACGAATGGAATATTCCAGACTTCGAAAGACGAACAGCTGCTAGCATGAGTTTCTTAGAAGTAGATACCTTAGGGGATGCGAAGCAACTCAAATCGCTTGATACGGGCAAGTCTTCAGGTCCAGATTGTATACCGATTAGGTTCCTTTCAGATTACGCTGATACAATAGCCCCCTACTTAGCAATCATATACAACCGCTCACTCATCGATAGATCTGTACCTACAGATTGGAAAATTGCGCAGGTCGCACCAGTGTTTAAGAAGGGTAGTAGGAGTAATCCATCGAACTACAGACCTATATCATTGACGTCGGTTTGCAGTGGAGTTTTGGAGCACATACTGTATTCAAAAATTATGAATCACCTCGAAGGGATTGATCTATTCATACGTAATCAGCATGGTTTCAGAAAACATTGTTCTTGTGCAACGCAGCTAGCTCTTTATTCGCACGAAGTAATGGCTGCTATCGACAGGGGATCTCAAGTTGATTCCGTATTTCTAGATTTCCGGAAAGCTTTTGACACCGTTCCTCACAAGCGACTTCTAATCAAGCTGCGGGCCTATGGGGTATCGTCTCAGTTGTGCGACTAGATTCGTGATTTGCTGTCAGGAAGGCCGCAGTTCGTAGTAATAGACGGCAAATCATCGAGTAAAATTGAAGTGATATCAGGTGTTCTCCAGGGAAGCGTCCTGGGACCTCTGCTGTTCCTGATCTATATAAATGACTTGGGTGACAATCTGAGCAGTTCTATTAGGTTGTTCGCAGATGATGGTCGTCTAGTAAGGTCATCCGAAGACCAGTATCAGTTGCAAAGCGATTTAGAAAAGATTGCTGTATGGTGTGGCAGGTGGCAGTTGACGCTAAATAACGAAAAGTGTGAGGTGATCCACATGAGTTCGAAAAGAAATCCGTTGGAATTCGATTACTCGATAAATAGTACAATTCTCAAGCCTGTCGATTCAACGAAGTACCTGGGTGTTAAAATTACGAACAACTTCAGTTGGAAAGGCCACATAGACAATATTGTGGGGAAGGCGAGCCAAAGGTTGCGTTTCATTGGCAGGACAGAAGATGCAACAAATCCACTGAAGAGACAGCTTACACTACACTCGTTCGTCGTCTGTAAGAATATTTCTGCGCTGTGTGGGATCCTTACGAGGTGGGATTGACGGAGGACATCGAAAGGGTGCAAAGAAGGGCAGCTCGTTTTGTATTATCACGTAATAGGGGAGATAGTGTGGCAGATATGATACGCGAGTTTGGGATGGAAGTCATTAAAGCAAAGATGTTTTTCGTCGCGGCGAGATCTATTTACGAAATTTCAGTCACCAACTTTCTCTTCCGAATGCGAAAATATTTTGTTGAGCCCAACCTACATAGGTAGGAATGATCATCAAAATAAAATAAGAGAAATCAGAGCTCGAACAGAAAGGTTTAGGTGTTCGTTTTTCCCGCGCGCTGTTCGGGAGTGGAATGGTAGAGAGATAGTATGATTGTGGTTCGATGAACCCTGCCAAGCACTTAAATGTGAATTGCAGAGCAATCTTGTAGATGTAGATGTAGATGCAGATCGTCGGCTTCGGATACCCATCGTAAGGAGTTTTCGGTGCACTGTGTGTGTTCAAACACACTTGTGCTCTGCCCAGCATTTAAGGCTGATTTTAATTTCGCCACATTTCGCCGCCTGTCCTGTTTACCTGTCTGCCCAGCCTACGACGTCCGTCATCTGCAATGAGCGGTGGCTTCCCAACACTACGTCGGCTGGACGTGGCTTCATCTTGGTTTCGCCACGGGTTGAAGACGCTCACTATAGCACTACTCGATCACCCGATAAGTCGTGCATTTTCCGAAATTCTCGTACCGAGCCTCCGGGCCAATACAATTTGTCCTCGGTGAAACGCAGATAGACCGCGGCTTCGCCAGACTACACCCGGACACACTTTCACTGACGCTAAATGCACGGCGTGTGTGACTGATTAGCAGTCACTCCTCGACAGGTGACGCTGCTATCGCCGGGAAGGGCGTATATCGAATGTAGCTCGTCGGTCATAATGTTCTGGATGAACAGAGTATGTACCGGGTGATCAAAAAGTCAGTATAAATTTGAAAACTGAATAAATCACGGAATAAAGTAGATAGAGAGGTACAAATTGTCACGTGCTTGGAATGACATGGGGTTTTATTAGAACCAAAAAATACAAACGTTCAAAAATGTCCGACAGATGGCGCTTCATCTGATCAGAATAGCAATAATTAGCATAACAAAGTAAGACAAAGGAAAGAAGATGTTCTTTACAGGAAATGCTCAATATGTCCACCATCATTCCTCAACAATAGCTGTAGTCGAGGAATAATGTTGTGAACAGCACTGTAAAGCATGTCCGGAGTTATGGTGAGGCATTGGCATCGGATGTTGTCTTTCAGCATCCCTAGAGCTGTCGGTCGATCACGATACACTTGCGACTTCAGGTAACCCCAAAGCCAATAATCGCACGGACTGAGGTATGGGGACCTGGGACGCCAAGCATGACGAAGGTGGCGGCTGAGCACACGATCATCACCAAACGACGCGCGCAAGAGATCTTTCACGCATCTAGCAATATGGGGTGTATTTTTTTGTCTAATAAAACCCCATGTCTTTCCAAGCATGTGTCATTCCAAGCAGTTTTTACCTCTCTATCTACATTATTCCGGGGTTTATTAAGTTTTGAAATTTATACTGACTTTTTGATCACTCCGTGTGTTGGAGAATACCAACGACCGCTGCCACGACGCTCAGTTCGTTATAGATCCAGTGGCTGCGGCGAATGCGCCGTAGTCTGCGCCGTTGCCAGTACCAGCCACATGTGTCAGAGGGAGTCGCCTCGACTTAATCACGGCTCCGGCTCTGCGGGTTAGGAGGTCACGCTGGCAGCGCGGCACGCAAAGGGTAATTACGCCCCTCGAACGTGCGCGCTGCACACGACGAGAGCTGTGTGCCGAGGCGAACTGCTGGGAGCTCAGAGGCGCCTCAGTCTCGACACGCAAGCAGAACAAATTGTGCGCAGAGTCTTCTAAGTACAAAGAGGTTCACGCGTCGAATTTGCATATCAGTTACTTGCTAAGACCGAACATAACAACGCGTCAGACGTGCCAGGCTTTGGATAACGCCATTCGTAATTACGAGGAAACTGTTTCCAGTGCTGAAGGACTGGCCTGAAATCCTTACTGTCCTAATAAATCGGTTAACAATCCTTTGCGTAACTGTGATGTTGCTGTATGTTTTCACAGTCCCGCTCCGACAATACCCGACGATTGCAGGATGTTTTATGCAGCAAATCCTGACAGTCCGAGCTTCTTTCTCTAGATATTCATTGGATTCAATTACATTCATAGAGGGAGAATCCATTTTTCCAACAGTCGAGTTTAAATTTTTATCCACAGCAACAGCGTCAGTGAAGGACATAAGTACATGTAAGCTGATGTTGCTGGGCATTATGTAGATAAAAATGTATGTGACCTAACCAAAACGCTTCGCTCAGTTCAGCGACGAAAATTATCAATTTTCCCTAGCAATTAGGTGCTTCACGTCCACCCCTGGTAGCTGAGTGGTCAACGCGACGGAATTTAGCCTAACGGCCCGGGTGCGATTCCCAGCTGGGTCGGAGATTTTCTCCGCTTATGGACTGGGTGTTGTGTTGTCCTTAAAAAATGGTTCAAAATGGCTCTGAGCACTATGGGACTTAACATCTGAGGTCATCAGTCCCCTAGAACTTAGAACTACTTAAACCTAACTAACCTAATGACATCACACACATCCATGCCCGAGGCAGGATTCGAACCAGCGATCGTAGTGGTCTGTCGGGGACAGACTTGAGGATCTTGCCGGCCACGGAAGTACCTCAACATCACACGGATAGATCATAGAGACACGCCACATGTGGATCAGCGTTGTCTTGTTGAAATATGGAATCAAGATTCCGTCCCACGTCCCCTAAGACGTGACACGTGAAGAAGAAGGGTATCCGTGACGTTCCGCTGTGTCGTCACAGTTCCCTTAATCACTACAAGCCGTGACCGGAAGTCATACATGATGGCTGACCACACCTAGGTGCCAGGTGTAACACCACTGTGCTTCTCCAAAGTACTGGAAGAATGGAAGCTCTCCCTAGGCCGCTCCCTTATTTACCGACGACTGTCATTTGTGGTAGTGCAGAGCCGCGATTCATCGCTTAGCATAAGACGACGACATTCATCGGCAATCAATGCTTTCCAGTCATAGCACGAAACCAAACGCAGCCATTTGAGTTGTGATGTCAACGGCAGCCTACGCATCGGACGGTAATTCTCTAATACGACTGCTGCTAGTCTCTGTCCAATGGTACTGGACTGTAGACGCAGATGTGATAGAGTTACTACGAGTTTGATGCATAATACGGCGATCATCCCTTGTGGTGGGCAGGTGTGGTTGTCCGGCAACTTATCGACAATTATGTCCCCCTCTCACGTTCCAGCTTTTTGCTGCTTTTGAAATAGTGTTTGTCTTGATTGAAAGACGTCAACCTTTGATTCTGAGTTTGTGAATGTTCTCTGGCTGCTGCGTATTGAACTTTTTGTTTATGTCGCTATGTTCACTGACTTAGTAATATGTTTTCCTTCATTCAATAATGTTTGTATATATACTGTCTGGCAAAAAAATGTGAGGCAGCGAGAAGACACGTTAGATTGTTAATGTACCTTTGTGAGCATACACACCACTGGCGGATGTGCAATTCCCTGTGACAACTAGAACGGTCAGTGGAGTGCGGTAGTGTTGTTTGTGTTTAGAGTATTTACCGGGCCAGATAGGGCTACGAGGGGAGTGAAAAGCGAAAGGAGCGAAGTGATCTGAATGACACAGAGATGGTGCATACTTGTGCTCCGTTTGGCAGGTTGGTCGGATCTTACAATATCCAAATTGTTGGGACATTCGAATGTGACAGTGGTACGACGTGAAGGGAGGAATACTCCTCGTAAGCTTTCGGTCGACCATGTCCGGCCACAACAAGCGTATTGTTCACCAGACACATCGTAATTCCTCCACATCCTCGGCTGCAGTACGGAATCAAGTAATGGATTTTCTGCAACATTCTGTGTTATTACACACCATTTATCGGTGGTTAGTAATGGCGGGAATAAGGAATTGCCGTCCCATAGTTATACTATCGATTAACATCACAACAAAGACGGCTGCGTTGCCATTGGTGCCGAGAAAAGGAACAGCGTCGTATTCTGTTCAGCCCCGAATTCCCGATAACATTCCCACTCTTTCAATGATTTGCAGCACCACAGCGATTTTATTCCTGGCGTTATGATATATGGAACCATCGGGTATGATTTCAGGCCACGGCTGGTAGACAAGAGCGAACTCTGGCGGCACAACGGTACACTACGGACATCCTGCATCCTCATGTGTTGTGATACCATTTTTGGACAGGATAATACTTATCCACGCATGGTATTTGTTTCTACCAACTATCTGCTGAGGCAGACCCATGGCCAGGAAGATCCGAAAGTTTCTTCCAGACAGAACATGTGGTGGGCCGACCTTGGACTTAACTCCATCTCAGGGCAGATATACAAGACATCAGAGTCTGTGTACGACAGTTATGAGCCATGTTCCTTCAGCAGAGGGTACAACAACTTCAGGACACCTTTCTTAATCGAATCAGTTCATGCATGCTGGCCAGAGGGCGTGCAACGTCATAATAATAAGTGGGATCGTGTTGCGAAATTCTTGTAAATTTGACTCGATTTTATAATGACGTACATAATATCTCAATAATCGTGAAGTTTCATTTCATTTCACCAACCGCGGTGGCCACGCGGTTCTAGGAGCTTCAGTCCGGAACCGAGCGACTGCTACTGTCGCAGGTTCGAATCCTGCCTCGGGCATGGATGTGTGTGATATCCTTAGGTTAGTTAGGTTTAAGTAGTTTTAAGTTCTAGGGGACTGATGACCTCAGATGTTAAGTCCCACCATAGTGCTCAGTGCCATTTGAACTATACATCTACATCTACATTTATATTCCGCAAGCCACCCAACGGTGTGTGGTGGAGGGCACTTTACGTGCCACTGTCATTACCTCCATTTTCTGTTCCAGTCGCGTATGGTTTGCGGGAGAACGACTGTCGGAAAGCCTCCGTGCACGCTCGAATCTCTCTAATTTTACATTCGTGATCTCCTCGGGAGGTATAAGTAGGGGGAAGCAATACATTCGGTCCCTCATCCAGAAACGCACCCTCTCGAAACCTCGACAGCAAGCTACACCGCGATGCAGAGTGCCTCTCTTGCAGAGTCTGCCACTTGAGTTTGTTAAACATCTCCGTAACGCTATCACGCTTACCAAATAACCCTGTGACGAAACGCGCCGCTCTTCTTTGGATCTTCTCTATCTCCTCCGTCAACCCGATCTGATACGGATCCCACACTGATGAGCAATACTCAAGTATAGGTCGAACGAGTGTTTTGTAAGCCACCTCCTTTCTTGATGGACTACATTTTCTAAGGCCTCTCCCAATGAATCTCAACCTGGTACCCGCCTTACCAACAATTAATTTTATATGATCATTCCACTTCAAATCGTTCCGTACACATACTCCCAGATATTTTACAGAAGTAACTGCTACCAGTGTTTGTTCCGCTATCATATAATCATACAATAAATGATCCTTCTTTCTATGTATTGGCAATACATTACATTTGTCTATGTCAAGGGTCAGTTGCCACTCGCTGCACCAAGTGCCTATCCGCTGCAGATCTTCCTGAATTTCGCTACAATTTTCTAATGCTGCAACTTCTCTCTATACTACAGCATCATCCGCGAAAAGCCGCATGGAACTTCCGACACTATCTACTAGGTCATTTACATATATTGTGAAAAGCAATGGTCCCATAACACTCCCCTGTGGCACGCCAGAGTTTACTTTAACGTCTGTAGACGTCTCTCCATTGATAACAACATGCTCTGTTCTGTTTGCTAAAAACTCTTCAATCCAGCCACACAGCTGGTCTGATATTCCGTAAGCTCTTACTTCGTTTATCAGGCGACAGTGCGGAACTGTATCGAACGCCTTCCGGAAGTCAAGAAAAATAGCATCTACCTGGGAGCCTGTATCTAATATTGTCTGAGTCTCATGAACAAATAAAGCGAGGTGGGTCTCACACGATCGCTGTTTCCGGAATCCATGTGGATTCCTACAGAGTAGATTCTGGGTTTCCAAAAACGACATGATACGCGAGGAAAAAACATGTTCTAAAATTCTGCAACAGATCGACGTCAGAGATGTAGGTCTATAGTTTTGCGCATCTGCTCTACGACCCTTCTTGAAGACTGGGGCTACCTGTGATCTTTTCCAATCATTTGGAACCTTCCGTTCCTCTAGAGACTTGCGGTACACGGCTGTTAGAAGGGGGGCGAGTTCTTTCGCGTACTCTGTGTAGAATCGAATTGGTATCCCGTCAGGTCCAGTGGACTTTCCTCTGTTGAGTGATTCCAGTTGCTTTTCTATTCCTTGGACACTTATTTCGATGTCAGCCATTTTTTCGTTTGTGCGAGGATTTAGAGAAGGAACTGCAGTGTGGTCTTCCTCTGTGAAACAGCTTTGGAAAAAGGTGTTTAGTATTTCAGCTTTACGCGTGTCATTCTCTGTTTCAATGCCATCATCATCCCGGATTGTCTGGATATGCTGTTTCGAGCCACTTACTGATTTAACGTAAGACCAGAACTTCCTAGGATTTTCTGTCAAGTCGGTACATAGAATTTTACTTTCGAATTCACTGAACGCTTCACGCATAGCCCTCCTTACGCCAACTTTGACATCATTTAGCTTCTGTTTGTTTGAGAGATTTTGGCTGCGTTTAAACTTGGAGTGAAGCTCTCTTTGCTTTCGAAATAGTTTCCTAACTTTGTTGTTGAACCACGGTGTGTTTTTCCTGTCCCTCACAGTTTTACTCGGCACGTACCTGTCTAAAACGCATTTTACGATTGCCTTGAACTTTTTCCATAAACACTCGACATTGTCAAGGTCGGAACAGAAATTTTCGTTTTGATCTGTTAGGTAGTCTGAAATCTGCCTTCTATTACTCTTGCTAAACGTATAAACCTTCCTCCCATTTTTTATATCCCTATTAACTTCTATATTCAGAAATGCTGCAACGGCCTTATGATTACTGATTCCCTGTTCTGCACTTACAGAGTCGATAAGTTCGGGTCTGTTTGTTATCAGTAGGTCCAAGATGTTATCTCTGTTTAATTGCTCGAGGTAATTTTCGGATAGTGCACTCAGTATAATGACACTCGATGCTCTGTCCCTACCACCCGTCCTAAACATCTGAGTGTCCCAGTCTATATCTGGTAAATGCTGAGAAAATTTATGTGAAATGTATTCCAAATTTTCTCTCAGTTGTTCTGCCATTAATGCTGCTGAGTCGGGAGGTCGGTAAAATGAGCCAATTATTAACCTAGCTCGGTTGTTGAGTGTAACCTCCACCCATAATAATTCACAGGAACTAGCCACTTCTACTTCACTACAGGATAAACTACTACTAACAGCGACGTACACTCCACCACCGGTTGCATGCAATCTATCCTTTCTAAACACCGTCTGTATCTCTGTAAAAATTTCGGCAGAATTTATCTCTGGCTTCAGCCAGCTTTCTGTACCTATAACGATTTCAGCTTCGGTGCTTTCTATCAGCGCTTGAAGTTCCGGTACTTTACCAATGCAGCTTCGATAGCTTACAAATACAATACCGATTGCTATTTGGTCCCCGCATGTCCTGACCTTGCCCCGCCCCCTTTGAGGCTGTTGCCCTTTCTGTACTTGCCCGCGGCCATCTAACCTGAAAAACCGTCCAGTCCACGCCACACAACCCCTGCTATCCGTGTAGCCGCTTGTTGCGTGTAGTGGACTCCTGACCCATCCATCGGAACCCGAAACCCCACCACCCTGTGGCGCAAGTCCGTTCAGCCCTCTTGAATGTCTTTCGCCCGCTGCCACACCTCGAGACGACCTCCCACTCTACCACGGGTGAGGGATCAGTCTCAATGTGGGCAGTATCCCGGGCAGCCACAGTCGTACTCCGATCGGGGGATGCGTGGGACAAGCTGGCGGTCCCCGACAAACCCCCATCCGGACCCCCACAGTGACGCCCACTGGCAACAGCCTCAAGCTGTGTGACCGAAGCCAATACTGCCTGAAGCTGGGAGCGAAGGGATGCCAACTCAACCCGCATCCGAACACAGCAGTCGCAGTCCCTATCCATGCTAAAAACTGTTGTGCAAAGAAAGTCTGAACTAATCTACAGAGAGCACAAACAATTCAACACAAAGGTTAAACGGTTATTAAAATACAAGACTGCCTAGTAAATGCAGTAATGCTGCTACTTGCGCACTGCTGACACACTGCTCGGCGGCGGCAGGAGACTACGCGATTTTACACTATTCAGATACTAAAACGCAATGCTACAACTCTCAAATACTATAATACGCCCGAAATTTATGAATTAAACAATGCAAGTACCAAAAAAACGCAAAGAAATTAAGAATTAAACTATGTAGCAAACAAGTGAGCTAAGAGTATACGATTTGCTGCTGGCAGCTGCTTATCCAACGGCGGCAGGGAGCACACTGGCTGTGACCAACCGACACTGGCCGTTCAAAACAAAAACAGAAGACAGACGACTACGCTAATTTACACTGTTCAGGTACTAAAACGCGATGCTACAACTCTCAAATACTATAATACGCCAGAAATTTATGAATTAAACAATGCAAGTACCAAAAACACGCAATGAAATTAAGAATTAAACTATGTAGCAAATAAGTGAGCTAAGAGTATACGACTTGCTGCTGGCAGCTGCTTATCCAACGGCGGCAGGGAGCACACTGGCTGAACCATCATTTCGTTTCTTCCTTCGCTTCTTGGTCCTTCAATTTCTTTTTATCAGTCTGTGTATCTCTAAATTGCATGTCAGTATGCAAAAATCTAAAAGGTTGAAATTCTTTTGTTGTTCCCCGAAAAAGATAGTATTTAGTGTTTTATCGATATGTAACAGTATCTGTCGAGTACGGTTCTCTTTCCGGTTAGGTGGCGCTAGGCGCTGTTGTTGGCTGATAAGGGCGGGAATGGTGTGCGTATCTGCAGCTGTAGGGTTTGGACAGAACTGTGGAAAAGCCAAAAGCACAACAGATTGACAAGCCTTATAAGGGGTAGTAAACGTGTTGGCACGCAAATCAACTTCCAGTCGTCTCATAATGGGTAAATAAAGGTTTTGCATCGTTTTCAAGGTATCTTATACCATTATTCTACAGAAGAGTGGCAAGTTCAAGTAACTATGATACAGATGGATAGTGATGGAAATGGAAATAAGCGTTTGGCGTCATTGGCCGAGAGGCCCCTTACAGGGCAGGTCCGATCTTATTACATTCGAGCTGGATGTGGATGAAATGATGATGAAGACAACACAACACCCAGCCCCTGAGCGGAGAAAATCTCCGACCCAGCTGGGAGTCAAACCCGGGCCCCTTAGAGCGGCAGTCCATCACACTGATCATTCAGCTATCGGGGCGGACATGGATAGCGATCATGCGCCCTTATCTCAATGCACACCACAAAGGGTCAATAATATGATATGGTGACTGTGGTGTCCAGGGGAGTTGCGATGCGATAATTCGTCCACGTCCTGATCGATGAGAGCTGTGTAAACGGGGACCAAACACTGTACCAAGTAATGGGTCTTATCAAAAAAATGGCTCTGAGCACTATGGGACTCAACAGCTGTGGTCATAAGTCCCCTAGAACTTAGAACTACTTAAACCTAACTAACCTAAGGACATCACACACATCCATGCCCGAGGCAGGATTCGAACCTGCGACCGTAGCAGTCGCGCGGTTCCTGACTGAGCGCCTAGAACCGCGAGACCACCGCGGCCGGCGGGTCTTATCAGCCACAATCGTCACAGAGCCCTCTGCCTAGCACTTAAATGTGAATTGCAGAGTAGTCATGTAGATGTAGATGTACATGTAGACCTTAGCAGTTAGGTCCGATAAGATTTCACACACATTTGAACATTTTAAAGGAAATGGCGATGAGAACTCTCTGTGGTTTGACTGCATGAACTTCATTCAAATCATTGTCCCTGTCTAATATGAATTTCGGTCAATGATATGGGATCATTCGAGAGTACGTTATAGATCACTCACTGAACATTAGGAGGAACAATGCCTTGCAGTTGGATAGTACATAATTATTTACAGAAAGGTGTGCAGTTTTCCATGTGTTTCATTTTCAACAGGCTTGTCGTAGAAAAGGAAGAATTTCAGTCATAAACCTTATATTTTCATCTCGAACGACTTCGTAGTGACGCACTCTTTTTACACTCTACAGATGTTTCTCCTAGAAGCAGAATCCAAGATAATGAGCCACGAAAGTCAAACAGTTTTTCTGCGGTTTGCATGTATGATCATACTGCGACACGTTTGTGCGGTCTGCGTGTATGTCTGAAGTGAATCCAGTCGCTGTAATGCCGCTCCCCCAGTCTGCTGCGAACTGTCATTCGGCCACCATTTTCAAACAAACAGAACCTGGATTCGTCCGGAAATACTACCTGGTGCCGTTCCTGTTCCCAGAGACGTCGTTTCATACACCATTGCCGCCTAGCATGTTGCTGTACATTTGTCAAAGGCAGGCGCAGAAGTGAACGACACGCACGTAACCCGTGACATAATAAACAGCGACCGACTCTCATCCCTGAAAGTATACGATGTGTTACACGGTTCCACCGCTACACCAGAGCCGAGGGGAACGCAGATCTGTCCTGCAGTGCCATTCGGATGAGGGGGCAGGGGGGGCTCTGGGTGGTGCGACCTGACCCATTTCGTCGTGTGTTATGGCCTTCCATAAACCATTCGGAGCACACCCGCTTCACTGCCGAAACACTTCGTCCCACACGAGAAGCAATTTACCAGATGGATGCATGACATTCTCTCATGCTAATAGTGGTCACTGATTTGACGGTAGGGTTCGCGCATAGTTTGCGAGGCATTCGGAACGTCTGCTGGAGTCACACTGATCCATTACCTTCGGTTTACAGCGACAACGGGAGAAGCAGCCACATTTTAGTGGTAGAGGGTGTTGCGCCGCGGGCGGACGTGGCTCAGATGCTACTTCCGCTGAACGTCCTAACGTACATGTTCTGTGGGTATGAATGTCCTATCTCTAATCATTCAAGGTGTTCCGTTTTTTTCTGAATATGCGTGTATAACTGGGAATAGCAGCTTCGAATTTCCAAAGCATCTGTTTATTCAAAGCGCATTATAAGAGTCTGTACTGACAGCTTCGTGTAAGAAGTCAAAACCAGGAGCGGTGTAAGACGTGTTCATTGTCTCCACTGATATTTATTTTGTAGCTGGAAATGGGAAAAGGGAAGTAAAGTACCTCTTGTTTATCACGGGCAAAAAATTAGCGAAATACGATTACTTGATAATGCACCAGTGGTAGCCGAAACTTAACAGGAATTATGTTTTGTGTTAAACTACAGTTAACACATGTTCCATTACTTTTCAGGCATGCACGCGATAAGAAGGCGGACATGCTGGAGAACTGAATGTTACAGACGGGAAAGCGAAATGTGAAGACGTGTACATGGCGGTCAGAAACAGTCTGCAAAGCTTGTAAGGGTGTTGGAGGGTAGTCTGTGCTCAGAAATAATTGTCAAAAAAAATTCTAAACGTCTGACCTTTCTAATTAGCACTGAAGTTAGCCAATAATGCAGTTGCCCAGGCAAATTGAAGCGGCCTGCCAGATACAATTAGTGACAGTTGTTGTCATAGCGTAGATTATAGTGCAAGAGACGGCTCAGCCTTTGGCCCCGGGTTAGATCCTTAATCCCAACCCATGCACAATTTTTGTTGCGCTTTCTTGTTCGGTTTTGCAAAAGCGAACGAAGGACGCGCTTGGCGACACCATCTCTGGCGGACTGCTTGAATTTAGGCGCGCAACGGCGTTACTCGCTAACTCCAATGCTAATTTACTCGCAAACGGACTGACGTATCGAATTTTGTTCTTAACAGTTAGTTTTCAGTACAACCTGCTCTGAAACACCGTTACAAGCTTTTCAGACTGTTTTTGATTACCTTGTATACATTTTTAAATTTGGAAAGCAGAGTACATGAATATGATAGGTACACGCAAGGCATAAAAGCAAGGACAAGGCCAAATGCGTGTTTATAAAAAGCAAAGGCGGACAATTTTTTCTTCTTTATTGTTATTTTAAACACCTTGTACAAAGGTGAGCTGTCAGCAGCATAGTACGCTGCTCTTCAGCCGCGAGTGGTATAATATATGACATAAAGGATGTACAGATAATACAATAAAAATGGCGGGCAAAAACTGTAGACACGAAAAACAATATACACGAAGCCGTTCACGCTGGACAATAAAAAACACTAAAACCTGTTGACACGGCGCACAAAACACGGACGACTGCGACGACACAGGTGAACAGTGGTGGCGTGACAGCGAAAGAACACTAAACACAAAACGAAGGCACACACACGAGACACTGATGGCGATGATCTCCGGCGCGCGAATGCCCACTGAGTGTGTACGAGTCTGGGGGCCCGCCAAGAGAGGAGGAGGGGGTGGGAGAGGTAGAGGGGAGAACAGAGATGCCAAGGGCAGGAGAGATAGGGGGACGAAGGAAGGGAGGAAGGGCGAGGGGAAGCCCAGAGGAAGAGGGGTGGAGGGGGGGATGGGGGGAAAAGAAGAGAGAAGGGAGGGACAGTGCCCAAAGGAAGAAACACAGGAAGTGGGAGGGGAGGATCAAAGTTGATAGGAGGGGTAGATGGAGGGGAGGAGGGCATCATCAGGGAGGGGGAGCTGGCGGAAGCCAACTTTGGAGAGGGTAAAGAGGGTGTAGAGATGGAGACCGGGTGGGACGTGGGAATACAGGCACGGCAGCAGGCGGGGGTGGGAGAGGATGGGTGAGACAAGCGGGTGAGGAGGATCGAGTTTACGGGAGGTGTAGAGGATCCATATCCGTTCCAGGAAAAGGAGGAGGTGGGGAAACGTAATTAGGTCGTACAGGATCCGCATGGGGGAGGGGAGACGGATGCAATAGGCGAGGCGGAGAGCATGGCGTTCAAGGATCTGAAGGGATTTATAAAAGGTAGGGGGGGGTGGAGATCTAGGCCGGATGGGCGTAACAGAGGATAGGGCGGATGAGGGATTTATAGGTGTGGAGTATGGTGGAGGGGTCCAGACCCCATGTACGGCCGGAAAGGAGCTTGAGGAGACGGAGTTGGGAGCGTGCCTTGGCTTGGATTGTCCAGAGATGGGGGTTCCAGGAGAGGCGACGGTCGAGGGTGACACCAAGGTACTTAAGGGTGGGGGTGAGGGCGATAGGACGGCCATAGATGGTTAGATAGAAATCGAGGAGGCGGAAGGAAGGGGTGGTTTTGCCTACAATGATCGCCTGGGTTTTGGAGGGATTGACCTTGAGCAACCACTGGTTGCACCAAGTGGTGAACCGGTCAAGGTGGGATTGGAGAAGGTGTTGGGAACGCTGCAAGGTGGGGGCAAGGGCAAGGAAGGCGGTGTCATCGGCAAACTGGAGAAGGTGGACGGGGAGTGACGGCGGCGGCATGTCCGCCGTATACAAAAGGTACAGAAGGGGGAAGAGGACGGAGCCAAGGCAGACAATCTCTAAGACTGTAAAATAATATCTAGGTTTGAATGTTCTGCAACGAGCTTGAAACGTGCGAACAAACTCGTGGTGTGTTGACACCAACACGAGACCATATATCGCTTGAATTACGTTTTACTTTTCGTATTGGAAAAATCGTTTAGTGAGTCGCAAATACTATGTAAGAAAGAGCATTAAAAATACCGAGTTTGTAGTTTATATCGTGCCATTCCACTGTTAGTAAAGCGAGCCGCTTGGAGCGCTAGTGTCACTTAAGCTGTGAAAAGGCTGACTTCTGCTGCTCTACAGAGTTTCACGAATGTTTGTCGTAGAGTCTGGCACAAGACTAGATTCCTTCGTTGTTACGATTTTGTTTACACTCTCGGACTGAACAAACAAACAAACACAAATGCATACACTTTTATTTTTGGCTGGAATATAGATAATACAATCCCAAAACAAAATAAAATTAATTACAATCGCTCAGTTTCGTTCAAGGTTTTCGGGAGGTTTTCCTTGGATATCAAGCAATTGCCGGAACTGGAAATTCCTCACAAATATTCGAACATTTGGATTCCTTCTGACACAATCCCAGGTTGCTGGTATATTTGGCTGATAAGAACGAAGCTGTACTTCAATCTGTGCTGCTCTCACCATCAAGGAATGGTATATCCAACAAAGTAAATATATTAAAAACATTGATAAACATGTCGATTAAATTATTTACTACACCCTCTTACTCAATCAGACACCAATGCAAGAATATGCGTGTCATATGTTTTGCCATAAATAAATTAAAAGTAATTGCTATCCCTATGCGTCGAACGAGGTTTTCTGTATGTTTTCTTGATTGCGAATCACATGCCAGAATTGATTTCCTGCTCCTGCATAATCTCAATAGGAAACTTCTTAACCCACTTTCAGCTGCCTGGGATTTGGCAGAACACAAGTGTGTTCAACAACAGTGACTCTCTAGGACACCAGTGAATAGTGCGTTACCCAGGTGCAACCCCCCTACCCCCCCCCCCCACTCCCCCACCCCCCACCCATCTGCCGATGACGTTGCTGCGAGTGGTGCTGACGCTGGACGGTTGCTCGGTTGCAGGTGGTGCAGTACCTGATCGTGGTGACGTGCTACGCGAGCGTGTACACGCTGGTGCTGATGTCGTTCGACCGCTACCTGGCCGTGGTGCACCCCGTGTCGTCCATGGGGCTGCGCACCCAGCGGCACGCGCTGTCCGCCATCGCCGTCACCTGGGTCGTCATCCTGGCGGCGTGCGCGCCCGTCTACACCAGCCACGGCGTCGTCGGCTACGACTTCGAGAAGATACACCACACCGCCTGCGTCTTCCTAGAGGCCACGCACAACAAGCCCGCCTTCCAGGTAAGTCCGCCTGCTCCGCGTACAGCACCAGAGTTCTTAACACCAGCTCAACTCCACGAATGCAGCGAAACAGACTGCAAAATGTAACAACGTTTTGAATCTCTAGTTCCAAAGCCTGAATCTACTTTTCGACATTAAGGTGCGTATCCAGAAAATATTCCGCGTTTTCGTTAACGGTGTCAACGAAAACCCGACAGTCAAGTGTTATTTACCACGGTGGAAACCTTTAGTCATAAAGTCGGAAATGGAAGGAGATACTTCCATCAAATAGTCTAGCTATCACTGCCACACTTGTCTTACGTTTCAAGCATGTTATCGGCTGCAAGTTTAATTCGGGCCATCGTAATTTATTTAGTCCAGAGGAGGAGGGGAATAGACGTTAGTTACGGAGTTGTACCCAAGTGCCTAGTGCTTATTCTATGTCCCTTTTTCTATTTAAATATAGTTTGGACATTATTCAATGTTCTAATGAAACAGACAATCCTACATGAATGGTTTATCCTGTATAATTCAACTCGATCAAAATACATAAATCCGTTACTGTATCTTTGACAAGTAAGTAGTAACAACCCTCACAGTTAAAATTCCCTATACCACTTGTCACTGTTGTTACTATACCTTATCTATTATGCTTTGTGTCATTTGTATTATTCTCCATAAAATTTACGAAAATTTATTTGAAGAAATATTCACACTACTTAATGCAGAAGACAAGAGAATTATCAAAGGGTTACATACACATTTAGTCTTCGTGGATTTGCAGAAGTCATATGATACGGTACCACAAAACAATCGGTGTTCAAGTGTGAGGAACGTGTCAACTGCTTACAGCAAAGGAATAAAAAAATACAATATGGACTCTGTGAGCACTTTGTAAGTAGGAAATCCAATACCACTGACGGTGTTTGAAATGTATGTTTATTAAACACTTGAAGCCTGGAAGAGCAAATGTTTAGGCTTGGGAGTCCACTTGATGGACGAAAACTTATACATACTGAATTTCGCTGATGAGCAGGTCATCGTAGCAGGAGACCAAGACGAAACAGGCTTCGAAACAGATGGTATATCGTTCAGTTGTTGTAACACAGCAGAAAAATGGGTAGCACGAAAGCGCCAGAGTAAGAGGTTGCTTGCACTAGAGATGTAACTTTACAGGTGAAGTTATGGCATCTTCAAGCTGGACCGTGTACCAAATACCAACATAACAGAGGGTATTGAATGTTAATAAATCAATAACTGTCGCCATAAAGATGAAACGTCTGAAATGTTATGGTCATCTGGAAAGAATAGACGATAACCGATGACCAAATGAAGTGTGGCAGTGGAACACAGTGGAAAGAATAAAGCGTAGGCGACCTAGGAGGAGCTGAAGTCAAGATATCTGGGAATCGATGGATGCCAGAGGACTACAAGAAGACGACTGGCGTGATTAGAGGGAGTGAAATACGTGAAGCAAGAAGCGAGGAGCGGAGCCTGCCGTATAACGCTCGCAATATGAACACGATATTTAAATCATAGTATATCATAATGATTATTTCTTATTACTCACACGAAATTGTCAGCTTTAACTATTTGAGCCACTTTAATCAGAACACTGTTTCTGTAATAAGTGCCTTTTAATGATCTCTTAACCTTCATTATTAACTAATTATTTATTATATTTCTTATTAGGTTTCCCCTTACTTACTCATCCTTTACATTAATTTTGTATTTCTTATCGATACTATTCAATGGACCACCACCGCCACCCTCTTAACAAATTCCAAAATTGCCTGACACCGATAACTCAAATGACTCACTGCCTAAAAGAAAATCATATTGTCAGTGCTGTCTGACTGGTTTCCAAAGAAAGTGGCCAGGAACGTGTGATGGCCTGTGCCACGCATGTCCGTCGTCTTTTACTGTGGTCGGCCATTGTACCTGTTTCAAGACGTATGCCTCTAATGCTTGCCGCGCGGGGTATCCACGCGTCTAAGGCGTCTTGTCACGGCTCGCGTGGCTGATCCTGTCGGAGGTTCGAGTCATCCCTCGGCCATGGGTGTGTGTGTTGTCCTTAGCGTACGTTAGTTTAAGTTAGATTCAATAGTGTGTAAGCCTAGGTACCGATGACCTCAGCAGTTTGACCCCATAAGATCTTACCACAAATTCCCAAGAAAAAAATTTCTCTAATGCTTCATCTGTCTCGAATAATTGTTTTCCGTATTCTCGCTAATGATTACTGTGTCAGTGTCTGAAATTTAACACTGGCTGCCGTTGATGTTAGTCCAAAAATCATAACGCTCACACCCCTGTCCAAGTTTCATGTCTTATTTTCATATTGCAATAATGTTCATTATTAATTGTGACATCTCGCTTGAAATAATCCATATGGCTGAAAACCTCAGTGTTCCAGATATTTGTTAACAATTCATTCCCAATAGCTCACTGCGATTTGATTCTCTCACTGACTCAATATTACTTCGTTTAATCGCAGAGATGATTCAGTGCATCTGTTGTTCATTTCAGATTCAGAGTTTGTCCACAGACCTTGTTATGGCCCAACTTCTGAACAAACATGAGATGGATAGACGTCCACATTGCACACGTAAAAGTTGCTGCCCCTTTATGGTTGACACAACAGATTCGATGCTGATGTCCATTCTTGCTGCAACATCTCGCAGTATAATTTAAAATTCACTAGAATGAATTTATGAAAACACTTCACATTCACTGCGATGAGATGCACTTATATTAGCACTTTTTACAATATACTGACCTTTCGGGACAGTTTATACCGTGCATGTATTAGTTCCCTCAGTGGGGTTTCGTCTGTAATTCTCGCGAAAGTTTCAGCTCCCTCACTTGAACTGTTCATAAGTAATTTACTCGTGCAATATTTCTTTGTGGTAACAAATACACTCATTTGCGTCGTGTTTGTTTACTCTGCTGTGCGTGACACAGTTCTCATTAAACGGAAAAGCGAATACAATGAAGGATTAATTAACGTAAACATCGAGCGTAAAATCATTTCTACTCGTACCATCGAAACTAAGTATTACGAGCTATACGTCATCAACGAATTTTGGATTACAGTTAGCACACACGATTCATTTTTTCTACCAGTTCGTTATTAACGTGTGCAGTTGATACCGGAAGTACAACGTCCATACTCTAAAACAACACTGTACAGTTCTTCTCTAATACCTAACGAATACTGAAAATAATTCACATAGCAGCATTTACAACTCAGTTATAAATTTCCTTTAATCAGTGTCAGTTTAGAGATACTATCGTCATCGACGGTAGTACACCATTGCTGATTTGATTTCTAGAACCTGGCCTGGAAATATCGCAACCATTTCCATGAATCGAACTATTCCGGGTGTGATGTTGATTAGAACAGGCAGCTTTCCTATAGATACAGTTGGATGAATGTTAACTTCGAAATTAATGCTTTAGAGAACTATAAACAAAGTAGCAAAGCTGAAATACTGTAGCGAATAATACAAGCCCTTACTTGATTACTGTGTTTCTATGCCATTTACAAATTAGTGTTATTAAAACAAAAATGTAACAAGTAGCAATTGTTACCATACAAGTAGTTGGTAAGGCGTTTCTAGGAATATGAACCATTATCATACCGTACTGACTGATGAGTTATCGTTCATTACTGCTCCATACTATGAATGAAGGTGACTGATGAGTAGAATATGTATACAGTGTGTCCATTATCAAAGTTCCAGTTTCAAAACGCTGTAGAATGAGAACCACTGTTCAGACGTTAAATTTGGACAGCATTTTATTTACGTAGGGTTAAAAGTAAAGAACAAAAATATAACTAACGAAAAATTTTCAAATAGATGTCGCTGTAAGCATCTTAAAGTGAATGGGGTCGGCTACAGATGACAGACGAATCGCAGTACGATGGGTATGATTTGAGCTGCACATTACATCATCCGCACTGTTAGTTAGGTAGGCACTTCCACCGCGGCAATATCGAACCACATCGGGTGGGAAAAATCGGTTTTTCATTTTCGTGAAGCTGAAAACCGTATAAGAAGCAAAACTATTTATTATTGTCCAGGTGCCAAAACCTCCATAAAGAACATAACGACGTCGTTTTCTGTCGTGAGACTGGTGCAAGACGTGTCCAATTTGCTGTCCAGCGTTTCCCTACGAGTTGAAATAGAAACATGGAATATTCCGCAACAGGTCGGAGTGTCTCGGGGTTCACGTCCAGAATGCGTTGCGCATTGCTTGTCTTCGATTCAGCTGCAATCGTAATGGGAACACTGAACACAATGTCGCTCAGATAACTCCACATCCAGAAGCCACTCGGCTTTAAGATAAGGAGATATGGACGTCTGCGCTTTAGGGAAATGCGGCTTATAATTCTAGCACTTCCGAAATGCCTCTGCACGAGCCGCTTCACTGGCTATGAAATATGCGAAGGAAGATCATCTAGTATAAAAATGATCCTACCTGCATATCCACGCTGTTGACCGGTTGGAATGACGTTAGTGCGCAAAAGATTCTGGTAGCGTTTACCAATGACGGTATAGGTAATAGAACCCAAGGGACTCTTCTTGAAAAAAATGCGGCCCTACAGTAAACGATGTCATCAACCCGCACCACAGAGTATACTTTGCAGAATGAAGTGGTACCGGTTGATGTCCTTGCGGATTTTCCGGTGCCTATACTTTGCATTTCTGATATCGTCGTGTCCTTGGATATGGAAATAGGCTTCGTCTGTCCACGTAACGTTTCATCGCCATTCGTACTCCACTCCTGTGCCAGCAAGAAATTCCAGAGCGAACGTTTATCTTGCTTGCAGGTCAGCAGAAAGCAACTCCTGAACATGAGTTATTTTGTATGGCAAGCAGTGCAGGATGCTTCTTAGAATTTTACGCGTCGTGCTGCCAGGCAACCTGTATGATTGTACACCACCGCTCGACCCTACCTGCAATGCTGTGGTCACATCTTCGACAGACGTCGGATTAACTGCTTGTCTGCCTCTGCCACATTGCATTTCAAAAAAACATGACTTTTGAATTAAAAAACATGACTTCCGAATTTTTTAATCCAGTTTCTCCAGACCCTTTGCAGACATCGCACCAGTGCCTTTTCTTCCATATCCTTGAGCGTCCAGAACAACTGCAGGGCTACTGGCGCACAGTCACCGTCTTTATAAAAGAGCTTTGTCTGCAGCGCGTGCCCGCATCTCGTGGTCGTGCGGTAGCGTTCTCGCTTCCCACGCCCGGGTTCCCGGGTTCGATTCCCGGCGGGGTCAGGGATTTTCTCTGCCTCGTGATGGCTGGGTGTTGTGTGCTGTCCTTAGGTTAGTTAGGTTTAAGTAGTTCTAAGTTCTAGGGGACTTATGACCACAGCAGTTCAGTCCCATAGTGCTCAGAGCCATTTGAACCATTTTTTTCTGCAGCGCGCTATCCTTAATGGAAACAGTCAGGTGGAGCGTCTGGGACGCAAACTGAGGAACAGCCGTGTGCCTCGCGTCTGTTGGTGTGCATATTCTGACGCTTACAGCGTAATCTATGGAATTTTCTTTTTCTTTTTTTCCCATAATGGTTCCCCCTGCGTCAGTAATATGCTGTTCAAGTTTGACGTTATTCTGAGCAGCGTTTTTAAACTTTAACTCCAATTATGGGTACCCTGTACTTAGCTTGAGCCATCGGAAGTAACGTACTAGAATGCTATTAGGAGCAGCCGATAATCAGTTTAGTTTAAGTGATCATTCATTCCAGACTACCATGGGAAGCTGTTATTGATACCACTTGTATCTACAGTTTACGTGAAGTGAAAAAAAGAATTCTGAGGCAGGAGCCGCATTCTGTGCAGGATGTCCTGCTCTTTGCGAGCAGTTGCCTTGACTTTAGACTAACTCAGTACGTTTCCATGGCCAAACGAAAATTCTCAATTTTTTCGAAGTTACGGTAATGAATAAGGCGTGCATTGTTTCACGCGTTTGGAAGTTACCTGCCTGGGGACAAAATAATGTTCGTTATCTTGTGTCAGTTGCCACTGCTATTAACACTTCAGTTGCAGTTGTGGTTCTGAATAAGAAAACGAAAATTACCTTTCCTTAATCGAATTTTTTTCAGTTATATAGTCTTCATTATTTCACATGAACAGTTAGCACATTTCTCAGTGATTTGCTTCTGTTACGGCACCGTTCCTCCATTCATGGAGTTCGGCAGGAGAAGACAGACTCCGTCGTTGGCAGATCGTACAATATCAGTTCAGTGGTATCGCTCGAGATTAAAAACACTCCACGCTAAAGCACTATCTATTGCCAACTATAAGAGGAATGAATGCGAGTCCACGATTGTATTTGCTGTACTAGAAAATATAAGTGTTTTATGTAAGTCTGCAGGCTTTCGTGGCCGTTGTCACTGAAGTTAAAATCTTCTGGGTTATTAGGCCGCGTCATGTTTCTTCTAAAATGTTCGACGTTTCGACCTCTCTGCTGGGATCTTCCTCAGGATCTTTAGGTGTCCACTGCTGCTAGAACACTGTCAGAGACGAGTGTCGCGTCCGCTTATAAAGGGGGAATTTTCTGGCGTTCGTGCTGCAGAAGTGATAGTATTGGTTAAAATACATGTGGCTACCATTGATGGGCCATAGTCATAGGCTAATACAGAAGAAGGGACGTTGGTAGCTCATCCCCTGTGGATACCATTGGTGGTCATCGTTGGATAGAAAGGCACTGTTCCACACTTATGCTGGAGAATGGTTACTGGTTGAAATGCCTGCTACCGCTGTTGGTTGGTCGACGTTTCGAATCTAGCCTATGACTATGGCCCACCAATGGTAGCCACATGTATTTTAACTAGTACTATCACTTCTCCACCACGAACGTCAGAAAATTCCCCCTTTATAAGTGGACGCGAGACTCGTCTCTGACGGTGTTCTAGCAGTAGTGGACACCAAAAGATCCTGAGGAAGATCCCAGCAGAGGGGTCGGAACGTCGAACATTTTAGAAGAAAGATGACGCGGCCTAATAACCCAGAAGATTTTAACTTATAAGTGTTTTGCCTCATTCATATTTAACGAACACGTGCTTCGACGTTATACAATTTAGTTACTTTCTTGATGACAAATAAGCATTTTAACTGTATCTTTTTCTCGTAACTGCGTAAAGCCTTGCGTCCAACTGTAGCATATGACTGAAAGAGTTTCCTAAGCCATTCTCAGAAATGATATCAAAATGCTTCATATTACAAGACTGTGGAAATCGTATAATCTCGTTAGATGTATCTTATCATGTAGGTTTTTACTAATACTATGACTATAGAGTAATTCATTTTCACATTATACAACGACAAACTGAAATAACAAGTTCATTATAGGGTTTCACTGAATCAGACAAACCTGCTGTTTAGATGCCACGTGCCAGATTCTTACACAGAATGTATCATTCAGCACATAGGTACAAACACACGTCGTCATCAGCTATTTTTCTTCCCAAATAAGAAACCCAGCTACTTCTTTTTGCGTATCAGTTCGTAATCCAAATCCTTCACTGCACTATACATATTTCGCTTTAAAACAAAGTCAATGCTGCATCACAGTTACTGTTTAGAAAGACATTTACTGACCAAACTGAGAATGAAGCTACTAACTGAAAAAGTCCTACTTACTGTACAGTGCAAGAAAGAAATATAAATAGTTAAAAATAGCCACTACAGAAAGAGACAATCACATGAAAAAGTTTTTGACATGACTTTCAGTTCCCTTTTTTGTACTTTCGTTCAAAATTTCACTGTTTTGAAATTTATGTACCGAGAATCACGTGTTAGCCTGCGAATGTTTTCGTCCGATTCACCACTGCGATGTCCGATTTTTAATGTAGTTCTTCAACTGGAATTCAATGTATCCTCAACCTTACCAACTAGAAAACAAATAAATCTATTCATACGGGGAGCTATCGTTTCAACTCTTTAGCCTTTATATAAATAACGTCGCGCACAACAAATTTAATACTTTTAGAGTTAACAGTTTTATTAAATCTAAATATTTTCACAATCCCTTTCACATCTTGCATTTACTTTGACGAAGTTGTCATTTGTGACATAGTGACCAGGCATAAAACGTATCTGTATGCAAAAACAGTAAGAACAGAAATGTACCTGCGTCACTCCACGTTCATCTTCTTCTCAGTGTGATGCAAGGAAGCACTTTTGCAAGTGATATTAAGACTCATGTGGGGTTCCTAATCAGTCAAAAGGAAAGATAATAAACACTGCATGTCCACACGGAATAATGTAGTTCGACGTGCTGGAAGACGTCATAACAGCTGACCAATGTGCTGCGTTCGTAGTTTAATTCTTCCCGAGCCGCAGTAGTTGCCATGTGGACGTGACTTAAGCTATCCCCACAACTGAAACTCCATGTTAAGGAAATTGATGTACCATACTTAGTAGTTACCAGTTTTGCCTTAAGCCAGGAACGTTAACCACTAATAATCGTTGCTGTACGATAGTGCAAAGTTAGCAGACAGCTCTCTTCTTGCAAAAATCGTCATACAGTGGTGTTAACGGGGCTTCGAGAGGCCTTCCTCGTTTATGTTGTTTCCGATAGCCACAGTAATAAACGGTGCTCTGGACTTAAACACTGAGTTTGCTGCTTCAGTTAATTACGCATAAATAGGAACTTTCGCTCATGTTTGTAACTGCAACCGAAAAGCCCAGGGGTGTCTGCTAAGATATTTGGGTGAACGCTCGCAAAAGACGTTGTCTGAGAGCAGACTAAGGCGTCGAGCAGAACCGTCCAGGAACACAATTTGCGTTTACTTAACAAATAGTACAGACAGAGGGAGACACGAGAATAACGTAGTTTCCCTCCCAGAAGTCTCCGACAGATGGTTCTTACTTGCTAGAGAGCCTGTTCTGTATTGTGCGTTTCAGTTCCAAATATTCTGTAGGAAGCACGTTCAAGAAACACCGTTACAGTATCTCCACAACTATTATATTTGCGCCGCCAACCTCCAATAGTAACTTCAGGCTGATAATTTAAACAATTATATCTCTGCACATCAACGTTTACCTCATGAACCGTTTCCTGTGATTTCGGCATCATAATGTTGGCGTAAGAATGAACCATGTTTCGGGAAATAGTCGTAAAATTAAATCGCAATTCCGCCTTTGTAACAGTCTATATGCACAGCATTTGCGGAACAGCTCTTCCATATGAGATGTATTAGATCAATAGTGCTTGATGGTTTATATCCGTAAAAAATATAAGAATGTACGTCACTGCATCAACAGATCTTGTTTGGTACTATAAAAAAGAGTTAAACACTACGAACTCGGTACTGGATTTCACTACCACTTGGCTAAATTGTCAAATATTGATTATCTTGTCAATAGTGGTTGGATCTGTAACATAAGGTAGCAGGATTTTATCGTCTTCATCTCAGAAGAATACTTTTACTCAAAGTTAATTGTTTGATTTATTCCTTCCTGTGTCTTCCCTTATGGCTTCTGCCGTTTACGACTCTCTCTAACACCACGAAAGTCAATTCGTGGAGTGATGTGTAGACTCACGTCCCGTGTTTTATTCAGTGCTTTGCATTCCTTTCTTCGTCGATTCTGCGTAGGACCTACTGATTTCTTATCTTTCATTCCACATCATTCTGTAAAAGCATATCTCAGACACTGTGATAGTCGTCTTTTCATCTTATAAAAAACAAATTCCAGCAAATGTCATAAGTAAATCATGCCAGAACATCGACTAATGGGTGCCAGTAGAGCCGATACTGCTGTATTGCTATCTTTACATTGTTCCTTATTGCACATTATGTTTTGCCGTTAGATATTAAGTGTTGTTATCCGCCCGAATCTCGTGGTCGTGCGGTGGCGTTCTCGCTTCCCACGCCCGGGTTCCCGGGTTCGATTCTCGGCGGGGTCAGGGATTTTTTCTGCCTCGTGATGGCTGGGTGTTGTGTGCTGTCCTTAGGTTAGTTAGGTTTAAGTAGTTCTAAGTTCTATGGGACTTATGACCACAGCAGTTGAGTCCCATAGTGCTCAGAGCCATGTGAACCATTTTTTTTTTGTTGTTATCCTTTTGACATTCCTTTCAAAGCTGATAAGAATTTCGGAACAAAAGAAATCCATTTCCTTTTGAAGACATGTGTTCTTACTCATCATTCCTGTAACTTGAATGGTGGTGGTCTTCTGTCGAAAGACTGGGCTGCTGCAGCTCTCCATGCTGCTGTATCTTGTGTAAGCCGTTAGACCTCTGGGTAACTACTGCAACCTACGTAGTTCTGAATCTGCTTACTGTATTCATTTCTTGGTGTCCCTCTACGATTTTTACCCCAGACTATCCACCAATACTAAACTGCTGGTCCGTAAAGGCTCAGAATGTATCCAATCAACCGGTCCCTTCTTTTGGTCAAATTGTGCCACAAATTTCTTGTCTCTTCAATTCTATTCAGGAATTACTAATTAGTTACCTGATCGACCCATCTAATCTTCATAATTCTTCTGTAGCAGCATGTTTTAAAACTTCTGTTGTCTTGAAAAAAATGGTCACTCTGCAGCGGAGTGTGCGCTGATATGAAACATCCTCGCAGATTAAAACTGTGTGCCGGACCGAGACTCGAAATCTGGACCTTTATCTTTCGCGGGAAAGTGCTCTAGCGACTCAGCTACCCAATGACGACTCACGACTGGTCTTCAAACTTTCAGTTCTGCCAGTACCTCGTCTCCCGCCTTCCAAACGTTACAGAAGCTCTCCTGCGAACCTTGCAGACGGTGGATGTTGCTAAGCCACGTCTCCGCAATATCCTTTCTTCCAGGCGTGCTAAGTCTGCAAGGTTCTTAAATGGAAGGCCTACTTGCAAGTACTACGTTCAACACCTTGTCGCAAACCGAATGGTACTGTCTTCACTGTAAGAATGATCTCTACTGTCTGTGACACTGCAACAGTAATACTTGTTTATTTTCCTTACATCCATACTGATATCTCGTATAGTGTCTTTTATGTCAACTCTAGAATCACCAAGAATGCGGGAGGTCAGACTGATCTAAACTGTGAGTTCACCAACTTCGTGTAGGACATTAAGGTGTTTCGAAATTCTGATGCCACCGTCCCAATACATACATTCTACCATCGGCTTTCTTGTTGACAAAACCGACTAGTTCGGAAAGAAACTGCAGCATTTACTTAGAGAATGATGCGTGAAAAAATGATTTGCACTTGGATAACACTTACTTCAGCATTGTACAGAAAGAGTGCACTATTCAACAGGTTCCATACCCACAAGTTTCCAGCACAACTGAAGAAAAGAGTGATAAGCACCAAGTATCAAATAAAAGTTGAAAGGCTTTCTTGAGCTCGCTCCTCCCATTCTGTATAGGAGCTCTTCGCACTACTTGAGAAATTTTCGGTGTACAGATTTATTTGTACACTCAGTTTCCTTCTGGTTTCTTTTTTTTTTTTTTTTTTTTTTTTTCATCAGTCTGCTGACTGGTTTGATGCAGCCCGCCACGAATTCCTTTCTTGTGCTAACTTCTTCATCTCAGAGTAGCACTTGCAACCTACATCCTCAATTATTTGCTTGACGTATTCCAGTCTCAGTCTTCCTCTACAGTTGTGCCCTATACAACTCCCTCTGGTAACATGGAAGTCATTCCCTCATGTCTTAGCAGATGTCCTATCATCCTGTTCCTTCTCCTTATCAGTGTTTTCCACATATTCCTTTCCTCTCCGATTCTGCATAGAACCTCCTCATTCCTTACCTTATCAGTCCACCTAATTTTCAACATTCGTCTATAGCACCATATCTCAAATGCTTAGATTCTCTTCTGTTCCGGTTTTCCCACAGTCCATGTTTCACTACCATACAATGCTGTACTCCAGACGTACATCCTCAGAAATTTCTTCCTCAAATTAAGGCCGGTATTTGATATTAGTAGACTTCTCTTGGCCAGAAATGCCTTTTTGGCCATAGCGAGTCTGCTTTTGATGTCCTCCTTGCTCCGTCCGTCATTGGTTATTTTACTGCCTAGGTAGCAGAATTCCTTAACTTCATTGACTTCGTGACCATCAATCCTGATGTTAAGTTTCTCGCTGTTCTCATTTCTACTACTTCTCATTACCTTAGTCTTTCTCCGATTTACGCTCAAACCATACTGTGTACTCATTAGACTGTTCATTCCGTTCATCAGATCATTTAATTCTTCTTCACTTTCACTCAGGTTAGCAATGTCATCAGCGAATCGTATCATTGATATCCTTTCACCTTGTATTTTAATTCCACTCTTGAACCTTTCTTTTATTTCCATCATTGCTTCCTCGATGTACAGATTGAAGAGTAGGGGCGAAAGGCTACAGCCTTGTCTTACACACTTCTTAATACGAGCACTTGGTTCTTGATCGTCCACTCTTATTATTCCCTCTTGGTTGTTGTACATATTGTATAAGACCCGTCTCTCCCTACAGCTTACCCCTACTTTTTTCAGAATCCCGAACAGCTTGCACCATTTTATATTGTCGAACGCTTTTTCCAGGTCGACAAATCCTGTGAAAGTGTCTTCATTTTTCTTTACCCTTGCTTCCATTATTAGCCGTAACGTCAGAATTGCCTCTCTCGTCCCTTTGCTTTTCCTGAAGCCAAACTGATCGTCACCTGGCGCATTCTCAATTTTCTTTTCCATTCTTCTCTCTATTATTCTTGTAAGCAGCTTCGATGCATGAGCTGTTAAGCTGATTGTGCGATACTTCTCGCACTTGTCAGCTCTTGCCGTCTTCGGAATTGTGTGGATGATGCTTTTCCGAAAGTCAGATGGTATGTCGCCAGACTCATATATTCTACACACCAACGTGAATAGTCGTTTTGTTGCCACTTCCCCCAATGATTTTAGAAATTCTGATGGAATGTTATCTATCCCTTCTGCCTTATTTGACCGTAAGCCCTCCAAAGCTCTTTTAAATTCCGATTCTAATACTGGATCCCTTACCTCTTCTAAATCGACTCCTGTTTCTTCTTCTATCACATCAGACAAATCTTCACCCCTATAGAGGCTTTCAATGTATTCTTTCCACCTATCTGGTCTCTCCTCTGCATTTAACAGTGGAATTCCCGTTGCACTCTTAATGTTACCACCTTTGCTTTTAATTTCACCAAAGGTTGTTTTGACTTTCCTGTATGCTGAGTCTGTCCTTCCGACAATCTAATCTTTTTCGATGTCTTCACATTTTTCCTTCATCCATTTCGTCTTAGCTTCCCTGCACTTCCTATTTATTTCATTCTTCAGCGACTTGTATTTCTGTATTCCTGATTTTCCCGGAACATGTTTGAACTTCCTCCTTTCATCAATCAACTGAACTATTTCTTCTGTTTCTCATGGTTTCGTCGCAGCTACCTTCTTTGTACCTATGTTTTCCTTCCCAACTTCTGTGATGGCCCTTTTTAGAGATGTCCATTCCTCTTCAACTGTACTGCCTACTGCGCTATTCCTTATTACTGTATCTATAGCGTTAGAGAACTTCAAACGTATCTCGTCATTCCTTAGTACTTCCGTATCCCACTTCTTTGCGTATTGATTCTTGCTGACTAATGTCTTGAACTTCAGCCTACTCTTCATCACTACTATATTGTGATCTGAGTCTATATCTGCTCCTGGGTACGCCTTACAGTCCAGTATCTGATTTCGGAATCTCTGTCTGACCATGATGTAATCTAATTGAAATCTTCCCGTATCTCCCGGCCTTTTCCAAGTATACCTCCTCCTCTTGTGATTCTTGAACAGGGTATTCGCTATTACTAGCTGAAACTTGTTACAGAACTCAATTAGTCTTTCTCCTCTTTCATTCCTTGTCCCAAGCCCATATTCTCCTTTAACCTTTACTTCTACTCCTTCCCCTACAACGGCATTCCAGTCGCCCATGACTATTAGATTTTCGTCCCCCTTTACATACTGCATTACCCTTTCAATATCCTCATACACTTTCTCTATCTGTTCATCTTCAGCTTGCGACGTCGGCATGTATACCTGAACTATCGTCGTCGGTGTTGGTCTGCTGTCGATTCTCATTAGAACAACCCGGTCACTGAACTGTTCACAGTAACACACCCTCTGCCCTACCTTCCTATTCATAACGAATCCTACACCTGTTATACCATTTTCTGCTGCTGTTGATATTACCCGATACTCATCTGACCAGAAATCCTTGTCTTCCTTCCACTTCACTTCACTGACCCCTACTATATCTAGATTGAGCCTTTGCATTTCCCTTTTCAGATTTTCTAGTTTCCCTACCACGTTCAAGCTTCTGACATTCCACGTCCCGACTCGTAGAACGTTATCCTTTCGTTGATTATTCAATCTTTTTCTCATCGTAACCTCCCCCTTGGCAGTCCACTCCCGGAGATCCGAATGGGGGACTATTCCGGAATCTTTTGCCAATGGAGAGATCATCATGACACTTCTTCAATTACAGGCCACATGTCCTGTGGATACACGTTACGTGTCTTTAATGCAGTGGTTTCCATTGCCTTCTGCATCCTCATGTCGTTGATCATTGCTGATTCTTCCGCCTTTAGGGGCAATTGCCCACCCCTGGGAGAAGAGAGTGCCCTGAACCTCCATCCGCTTCTCCGCCCTCTTTGATAAGGCCGTTGGCAGAATGAGGCTGACTTCTTATGCCGGAAGTCATCGCCCGCCAATGCTGATTATTTATCAAAATTTAGGCAGTGGCGGGGATCGAACCCGGGACCGAAGACGTTTTGATTATGAACAAAGACGCTACCCCTTCTTTGCTTATATATCTTCTTTTCTTATTAGTGTGCTGTAAACTACGTACTGACTCTTTCCAAGACCTCTAGCTTTGGCTGGCGTTCTCCCACGGAAATTCATAGATAAATAAATAAAATAAAACACGCACTGTGTGCGTGTAATGACTGTGTGTGAGATTTATTCAAAGTATTAATAAACTAATTTACGGTATAGACAGAGAAACGATAGATAGGGTCATTAGAGAATTTGGTGTTAAATCAAAACTAGCAAACATAGTTCGTGAAACACTAACAGGTACAGTATCTAAAGTCAGATTTATGGGAGAAGTATCTCAACCTTTTGAAATAAAAACTGGTGTTAGACAAGGCGAAGGTTTAACACCTTCACTGTTTAATTGTGTTCTAGAAAAAATTGTAAGGATCTGGAATTTGGAGCTAAAAAATCACAAAATTGAACCAATAACTCTGGGAAGGAAAACAAATGGAATTAAGATAAACTGTTTGGCTTTTGCAGATGATTTCGCAATACTTTCAGAAAACTTGACAGAATCAGTTACTCAGATAAACATTCTGGAAAAATTAGCAAACAGAACTGGTCTCAAAATTTCACTTGAAAAAACTAAATTCATGATAAATATAAAAAATGCACCAAAATACATAGTAACACAAATAGGTTAAATTAGAGCGAGTAAATAAATTTAAATATTTTGGAGAAACTATACCACAGAATGGACTAGAAAAATCTGCAATAGATGTAAGAATTAACAAAATGGAAAGAGCATATGGTTTGACCAAAAATATTTACAACAAAAAATGTATATCTAGAAAAACAAAACTAAAACACTACACCACAGTGGTACGACCAGAATGTTTATATGGATCTGAATGTCTAACGATGATCTATAAGATGGACAAACTAGACGTACTGGAAAGAAGGATTATTTGAAAAATAATGGGTGCAATGAAAACTGCAGGTGGTTGGAAAATAAGAAGTAATGAGATCTACAAGAATATAGAGAAAATATGTGAAGTAATGGCCAAACGAAGATTAACCTTTTTTGGACATCTCTACCGATTGGATGCAAATAAACTAACATAACAAATACTCCTATATTTCTGGAAGAAGAAATCGACAATCGCATAGATTACAGAAGTAAGAAAAGACCTTGAAAGGAACAACGTCAAAGAATCAAAAATAGCAGAAAGAAACCGTTTTAAAAACAAAATATTAAATTGGAAGGCTTTCAAAGCAGAAGAAATAAAAAATCGGGAACAACATGGGCAGAATAAAGGAAGAGACTTCAAGGGGAGAACATAAGGGAATACTGGAAACATAGGAAACAACAACAAAGGAAGAAGAGGAACTAAAGTTGTTAACGTGATTCTAGTTGGTCAATACAATTGAAAAAAAAATCACGATTTATGATGATACAACTTATGATTAATAACTACTAACATTTGTAGGGCTGTTATTTCCTTTTTTTTACTAAGGCAATTTCGGAGTTTGCGGAATTTTCGAGTACCTACGAAAGGTAAAACAACGTATTGAAGACAATGTAATATGGGATTTGTAGCACATACAACCAGTTTTGGCGTTCGTTGACATTAATATACTTACTAGTATTTGTCATGCAGATCGACGTTGCGCAGAGATTACAACGTAATTGCGTACACGTCAAAGAGCAGCCAGTTAGCGACAAAGGCGATTATCGATCACGATATTCTAATTTGTATACAGTAATTTTGAGTGTGCAATGTAAGAATATCTCAACAGGTTTACGCATCAAAAGTGTGCACTTATCATACATTAGAGTAAATGTCTTACACAACCCAGAAAAGTTTGATTCCTGTGGCCCGTTTGTTCATTTAGTATAAATTATGGTTGTTCTGTGAAGGTGCTGCAAATCTCAAATTCTTATTCAGCATCCATTATTCTGTCTTTCCCTACCGCCGTACTTAGTACCTTCAAAGATTCCTCGATGCTGCCGGCACTATGACTGTAGTATGGTAGATGTGTAATGAATAGGAATTAAAAATTCTCGCTGATATTGGTGTGCTCTCTGGTGGATCCACATCTGCCTGTTTGGTCCTGGAAGTCACTTTCATCTTCATCACGTCTGATTTGATAAATTCTTGATTATGTAAATGGGTTTGTTTTGTGGGTGGTGTGTCTGACCGCTGTCCCTATTTTGTTGTTCGTGAGAAACACAGTCAGTGCATTATGCTTCTGGAACTTATGGGATATCCTGCCTGATACGGTTCCATAGGAGGGTAGAGCAATGTCTTCAGTTTCTTCTCTTTTAGCTCTAGTGTATATGTTATTTCTTTAGCTTTATTGTCACTTTTGTTCCGTTATTTTTGTAAAACATATTGTAGCGGTCCTGGGCCCAAATCTCAATGGCACAACCTAAGTTCAAACAATTTGTAAACTGGATTGGAAAACAAAAGGAATGCAAATTCTAGGAAAAAGATTAAATAACATGAATTGAAAAAAAAAACATTAAAAATGTTTTCCTCTTTTCTTAGAATACTAAAATAGTTCCAGAATTTACCATTTCCAACCTCAATGACACAGCCTAGGTTCCCAAAGTTTATTTAAAAAACTGCAAATATATTTATCTCTTTCCTTGGAATACGATAATACTTGCAGATTTTACCATTTTTCACTTACCACTACATTAAGAACAAATTTTACCATCGCAAATCCGCTAGACTTAAATTTTGGTTCAAATGGTGAAAATGGCTCTGAGCACTTAGGGGACTTAACATCTGAGGTCATCAGTCCCCTATAACTTAGAACTACTTAAACCTAACTAACCTAAGGACATCACACACATCAAAGCCCGAGGCAGGATTCGAACCTACGACCGTAGCGGTCGCGAGGTTCCGGATTGAAGCGCCTAGAACCGCCCTTCCACAGCAGCCGGCCACTTACATTTTAAAAGAACAAAAAACTATGCTGAAGTCTAACCTGATGCGTTACCCAACGTTACTTTTGTTATCAGTGGTCAGGCGTATGCAATTTACAGTCCAGATATTTACGTTGATCTACGGCTTTTAAAATGAACCTTTTACACACATCTGAAAAAGTTTAGCATCACCTCACTTCCGACAGTTCCGGAACCTGTACAGAAAATTGGAATTGAGATCAACTTAAACTTCATTCCCCGCCCTTTTTATTGCTCATGAAAACCTCACATTGCATGTTGTACCACCATACAGCGAGACCTTCAGGGGTGTGGTCAAGATTGCTGTACACAGTGGTACCTCTAATACCCAGTAGCACGACGTCTTGCATTGATGCATGCCTGTATTCGTTGCGGTATACTATCCACAAGTTCATCAAGGCACTGTTGGTCCAGATTGTCCCACTCCTCAACGGCGATTCGGCGTAGATCCCTCAGAGTGGTTGGTGGGTTACGTCTTCGATAAACAGCCCTTTCCAATCTATTCCAGGCATGATCGATAGGGTTCATGTCTGAGGAACATGTTGGCCACTCTTGTTGAGCGATGTCGTTATCCTGAAGGAAGTCAGTCATTCACAAGATGTGCACGATGGGGCCGTGAATTGTGGCTCATAAAGACGAAAGACTCGCAAATATGTTGCCGATACGGTTGCACTATCGGTCGGAGAATGGCGTTCACATATCGTACAGCCGTTACGGCGCTTTCCACGACCATAAGCGGCCTACGTCGGGCCCACGTAATGCCACCCCATAACAGATGGGAACCTCCACCTTGCTGCAATCGCTGGACAGTGTGTCTAAGGCGTTCAGCTTGACCGGGTTGCCTCCAAACACGTCTCCGACGATTGTCTGGTTGAAGGCATATGCGACACTCATCGGCCATTCGGCATGTTCTTGGGCCCCTCTGGACTACGTTGCATGGTGTCGTGGTGCCAAAGATGGACCTGGCCATGGACGTCGGGAGTGAAGTTGCGCTTCATGCAGCCTATTGCGCATAGTTTGAGTCGTAACGCGACGTCCTGTGGCTGCACGAAAAGCATGATTCAACATGGTGGCGTTGCTGTCAGGGTTCCTCAGAGCCATAATCCGTAGGTAGTGGTCATCCGCCCTTGGTCGGCCTGAGCGAGGCATGTCATCGACAGTTCCTGTCTCTTTGTATCTCCTCCATGTCCGAACAACATCGCTTTGGTTCACTCCGAGACACCTGGACACTTTCCTTGTTGGGAGCCCTTCCTGACACAAAGTAACAATGCGGACGCGATCGAACCGCGGTATTGACCGTCTAGGCATGGTTGAACTAGAGAGAACACGAGCCGTATACCTCCTTCCTTTTGGAATCTCTGGAACTGATCGGCTGTCGGGGCCCCTCCGTCTAATAGGCGCTGCTCATGCATGGTTGTTTACATCTTTGGGCGGGTTTACTGACATCTCTGAACAGTCAAAGGGGCTTTGTCTGTCATACAATATCCACAGTCAACGTCTATCTTCAGGAGTTTGGAAACCGGGGCAATGCAAAACATTTTTTATGTGTGTATTTAAATCTCACCCTTCTAAAAGAAAATTACAATCACAATATTTAAAATACTATGCTTAAAGGATTAAACACCATAAGTATCGAGACTGTAGTAGCTGCCTCTTATTGAAATTACTCTGAATTTTGCTTTGGAAGTTGAACAGATTGGAATTAATTACTTTTATTTTGAACACCAACAAGAAATCGAGTCCTAGGACATGCCCCTTATATACACAAAATAATTTCTTATTTAAGTGCGGAGTGTCCTGTGAAACTTAAGTACTTCGGGCACAATTCAAATCATAGATTATACCTAAGCACAACACAGCTTTCACAGTGAATGCCTTTAACAACTAGCATACCACACTACATGCACGCTATTACAAGAACATAGCCGGGAAGGTCATGCAACAATCACATTAAAAAATAATGACAGTGCTAGTCTAACAAAGCGGCATCCATGTAGGAAGAATCCACAACTCCAGCTCCCCTACAAACACACATAAAACGCCAGTAATTGTTGACATGGAGAACGTCGCATGAAAATGCGGAGTCACGTTGCGTCTACCTGCAACGGAGCGAGCCACAACCGTCACATGATGGTAAGCACGCCCTTTGTCTTCAGCAGAACACTCACACCGTTACGTGTTGCTGTAGTGCTACTTCCAGTCGGAAGAACTTGCGCTTCTTACCCACTAGTCACTTCTCGAACATAGGTGACTCATGTAAACAAATTACCAGCCGCGCCAATCGAGTGTGCCCTCCTCACCAACCAGCTGCCCAGCAGTAGCTCCTTTCAGCGCGAAGAATTATGATTGTGTTCCAATGACACTCTTCTGAACATAGACGACTCGTACTGCTGCAGTCAGTCGCTGAAGTAGAGAGAGAGAGAGAGAGAGAGAGAGAGACAGAGAGAGAGAGAACTGTACCACGCGACTGTCCAAAAGTCACTAACTTTCGTGTTCACTCCACACACACGTCGGCTCCAGTCATATGATCCATTCCACATCTCTGTCTTAGCGATACGCTTCCACGACATTTGACACAATATTTTCTCTACTACATTAGCACTATAGCCAACGATTATTATTGTACATTGTAGTATACGTGGGGCAAACAGGCAGACCTTTATCCACCAGATTCATAGAGCACACCAACATAAGCGAGAGCTGTATATCCTCACTTAGTGCACATCTCCGAAACTACAATCATAACACCAGCAGTATCGAGGAACCTCTGCAGGTTCAACGTGGGGTGGAGAAATATAGATTAATTGAAGCTCTAGAAGGAATTGAAATTTACAGCACCTTCAAGGAACAAGCACAATATATGCTCAACGAACAAACGTACCTCAGAAATAAAAATTTTCTCCATTGTTTTAGACGGTCAGTGTCCTGTAGAGTAAATGCACAGTATTAGATATGTCAGTCTGTCATGCTATACATAATCCACTCATACTAATAGTACAAAAAACGAAATATTGTGATCGATGATTGAATTTATCGCTGACTGTTTGTTCTTGAAGTGAATGCATATTACGTTGTAATCTTCTCACAATGTTAAACTACATGTCACAAATCCTGAAAGGATACAAATGTTAAGCAAACCGGAAAATTTGTTATACGTGATTTTAATTGCATGTTACATTGTTCTCAGTATCTTGTGCTGTGTTTTTCAGATGATTTAAAATCGCACAAATACCGCGATTTCAACATTACAATAAAAGCAGTAACAGCTAAAAGCAATGTGGCATCATTTAAAATTATTTAGAAGCTCTGGATTTATACTCGTATTACAAGAAAGTAATACACGTGTGCGCGTCGACATCAGAGCTGCAGGATGGCCGCTCCCACCCCAGAATGGTGTGTGCGGTATCTGTGTGTTGGGATCTTCCAATATCATGGAGAGCGCGATCCCAAGAATGCCCAGTCAGTAACAACATTGTTTATTAATCGTGGCTTCCGTACAGGAGGTGACTACTGCACACAGGAGCCGGCAGTGATCGGCGGTGGCCGTGTGTGTACGTTGAGGCAGCGGGGTGCAGTCAGAGCAAAGCAGCGAGTGGCAGAGTGTGTGACGCTCCCGACGAAGACTGGACTCAGTTCGGCACCCAGTTAGTTCACGACTGGACTCAGATATACTGGAAGCAGCACAAATGGCTGGAATAGGTGAGCCGATGCCCCACATTGAACCCAGAACCCCCGGAGGCTGTGTGCAGCGTCAAGCTGTGGCGAACAATGGGCAGACTTTCGTCAGTGGCACCATTTCGTAGTCCAGAACCGTCGGAGCTAGGAGACGACTAACGGATCCTCGGCATCAGCTATTTGATGATTAATATTTGGCAGCTCGATTTTTCTACGGCTGTTTAGCCAAACATTTGACCGATGAGTGGCCTGGAGACTGTCACCTGGCCGGTGAAAGTCGGAATCCAATTCGAAATGCGGCTAATGCGTGGCTGGAAAGCTTTTATATTTCCTCCTGCTGGCTTTCGTGTCACAGAGTACACTTACTATAACGCAGCCGTCTGTGGCACTGTAGCGTTGCCCTACAGCACGCAGCGATCCAGCTCACCACTTGCGGTAGAAAGACATGCTGCAGGACACTACGCCAGTATTAATTTAGCTCCCAGCTGCACAGTTACGTAGGTGGATGTGCTGCACTGTGGCGAAAGCTTGTTTGAGGGTGATGCCACAAATTAGAAAATATTTCCTGAAAGCAGTTCATTGTACGTGCTTTCACCATAGAGACAGTTGGACCACCTTGTCATCAACACTACTGTATACTATCTTACACTGGATAACAACTGATGACCCATAAGTTGTTGCACTTGTTGAGCATGGGCCGGCCAGTGTGGCCGAGCGGTTTTAGGGGCTTCAGTCTGGAACCGCGCGACCGCTACGGTCGCAGGATCAAATCCTGCCTCAGGCATGGATGTGTGTGATGTCCTTAGGTTAGTTAGGTTTAAGTAGTTCTAAGTCTAGGGGACTGACGACCTCAGATGTTAACTCCAATAATGCTCAGAGCCATTTGAATCATTTCTTGAGCAAGAACGGTTAAATTGTGCTACTCATAATGATTACTAGGATATTAGTAAAATCCTGCAGTAACTGTGCAGTACTACGTATTTCGTCAGAGGGTTACAAGGATCGCCCACACTGCATACAAGGCTTGAGCTTCTCGAAACTGAAGATGATAGTTTTATCCAGGTTACAAACTGTTATGTTATGTTAACCGGGGACCTAGAAACGACGGAGAGGCTCCGTCCCCGTCGGCCGCAGTGGTCCCCAATCCCACGACGACTATCGCAGTCCACTTCACCCCTCCGCCACCCCACACCGAACTCAGGGTTATTGTGCGGTTCGGCTCCCGGTGGGCTCCACAGGGAACGTCTCACACCAGACGAATGTAACCCCTAAGTTTGCGTGGTAGAATAATGGTGGTGTACGCATACGTGGAGAACTTGTATGCGCAGCAATTGCCGACATAGTGTAGGTGAGGCGGAATTTGAGGAACCAGCCAGCATCTGCCGAGGCAGATGCAAAACCGCCTAAAAACCATCTACAGACTGTTCGGCTCACCGAACCTCGACACAAATCCGCCGGTCGGATTCGTGCCGGGGACCAGGCGCTCCTTTCCGCCCGGAAAGCCATGCGTTAGACCGCACGGCCAACCGGTTGCAAACTGTACCTAACTTCTCACTTATGACTAACTAGTTACACTCGCAATACTGTCTTGAACATGCAGAAAATTATCGCTGATTCATGTGTCTTTCAGTAGAACAGCGTCATCAACTAGTGCATCCGCTGTCACGGATGGATAAGCTGACATTACGATGGAGCGCCTGCCCCGTGACAGCACAGGAAGTCGACATATTTTTAAATATGTTTCTCCGCAGTAGTATTTGTTTACAAGGCCGTTACTGCACAAGCCATCTTCAGATTGGTTGCTTCCGTATGAGTTCAAATGGTTCAAATGGCTCTGAGCACTATGGGACTTAACATCTGAGGTCATCAGTCCCCTAGACTTAGAACTACTGAAACCTAACTAACCGAAGGACATCACACACATCCATGCCCGAGGCAGGATTCGAACCTGCGACCATAGCAGTCGCGCGGTTCCGGACTGAAGCGCCTTCGTATGGGTAGGCTGCTGTTTGTGCGCTACGAAATGTAAAGTAGGGCAGTTCAGTGGTTGAACCTCTGAACTCCGTCAGGAAAGGAGGGGATGTCAAATAGTGATTTGGATTTTTTTTTAAAGTAATCTCATTTTCCCCCATACCCTTCTGCTACTGAAGCTTATGTCCTGTGTCCGGGTCCACTACTGACGCCAACAGCTTTTTATCATCTCACATTCTTTTCTTTTCTGTTTTCCAAAGGAACTAATACTGTCTCCACACTTGAACACAACGCAACTACCGTAACAGTAAGTGACACTGCTTGCTCTGGAACGCGATTGGAACATCACTGATTTCGATCTTCAAGCGTCTACCTGTGCAAACTTTATCTGCACTGTCGTGACGGTCTTCCGCCCATCAGACGATCTTTTCAGTATTGCTCCTGTCCTTCTTTGTATGCCGCCAATATCCCCATGTTAGTCTCATCTGGTATGGGTCCCACACTTTAATAAAATTCCAAAAAGGGTCAAACGAGTGTTTTGGAACTAGCCAGCTTTATAGATTGACTGCATTTAGACAGTATCCTACCAATGAATCTGACACTTGATTTACGTACGATTCAAATAATGTGACCATTCCAGCCTCCTATAGATTAGATACTACAAACTAAAATATATATCCAATCACACACACACACACACTTTTACATTCGTAGTAAACAGATTAATTACATGATGGTGTACTGTTATAATTGCCACGAGTTGTCACTCCAAACGCTAAATATGGAGCCTTTGAGATTCATGCCTCGTAAGAACTTTTCTGGTGTGCGCTGCTTAGATCTTTTACGTTATATGTGAGTGACTGTATTCAGTTAGCTAACATTGTCCTCTGAATCTCACGCATAACTCTACGACATGGCCCGTAAACAAAATTACCGCTATGCCAGACAAGGCGTCCTGTCATAGATGCTTTGTGCTACCCGTATGAAGTAGGGATGTGTAGCAAGTTTCTTTATAATTGTTCTCTTTTTTTTCTACAACGGAAATCTAAATAACACAGGGAAAACTGAACCTCAAATCGGAATCGCTCACTATTCAACTTCAAAATTACTACCGTTGATTCCTAAGTTCACTCAACTTTCCACGTCAAGGGGTGCTGCTTATCCCAGTTTGTGTAGGGAAGAAAAGAAAAGGATAAACGAAAAGTGATCGATGTTTGGCGAAAAGGCGTAAATCGTTATATGATTCACTGCTACATTAGAAACCTAGTAATATTTGCTTCACATGGTTCCTGACTTCGGGTGATTAACTTTGGTGCTTAACATATATTTCAGCGAAAAATACCTTCACACCGATGTGGAAAATTCTCCCTTAACAGCTATATAAGCAAGAACGCCTTACGGAAAAGTGTACACTTGTAAGAGTTTTGTACAAACGAATTTAGTTGTGCAGCTGGTCTCGACGTCCCTACTGCAACTCAAAGCGACTGGCTGGAGCTATCTGAAAATGAAATACGTGAATGATGGGACCCCTAATGCCTCTCGCGTTGAATAACGGCGGACTAGATTTATTCCATGCATAATAATCTGCAGCCAATATTTATGAGGCCCGGCAGGCGCTCTGTCCGTATGTCAGCGTCCATATGCTGTTGGGTGTAAATGTTCAAAATTATGAAAACATTCGCAGCAGAACAGTAGTGTCGCAGCGGGCTTTAGCTACCGCCAGGTGTGGTTACGAACGTTACAGCCACACAGCGCGAGGTACAGCCGACGTGACGGTGTAACAAACATCCACAGCGACGCGTCAGTCAACTTCACAGAATGCCCTCAGAGAATGTCACTGAAATTAACATCGCCATGCCGTCATACTGCGGGATATGATTCTGTGTTAATTAGCAGAATTAATTACTGCTATTCTTTGTCGCAAGAGTGGAGTGTTTCCGATATTTGCTAATGAGTCGTCCTCAATGAATGTGCGTGTAGTATGGCGGACTCTGATTAGCGCAAGAGCGCCAGTCTCTCTTATTTTTAGGCCATTCGCGAAAGATGAGTGGACTGAAACACTGTCAGTATGCCTCCGTATAAGATGAATTTTCACAAAATTTACGGCCACGTTCATTAGTTGTTATGTTAGATATTTTTTGAGTTGTGTTGGGACATGGACTGATTTGTCGTAGTTGATAGCGAAGGACAGAAAGTCAAGGCCTCTTCCGGTCATCCATATTTAGGTTTTCCGTGATCCCTCTAAGGGAAGGATGTCCAACCCGCGGCCCGACGGACAGTGGCGTCAATGGGGCCCAAGAAGGGCATCAGTGGGGCCCAAGAAGTGAGCATCTGTCACACAATAGGTAAAAAATCTACAAAATCCGTAAAATTCTGCTGATGAAAACTGTTGATAAATTGAATATTTCCAATTCGGAACTCACGCCACGCGGTGCTGTTCTCTCATTAGTATATCCCGTTCTCTCTCTCTCTTCTCAGCGGCCCAAAAGTACCCGTCTGCTTCGAATGTGGCCCACGTAAAGTAAAAGGTTGGACGCATAGACGTATAGACGTCCGTGTCCTAAGGCGAAAACCTGCATGGTTCCGTCGAAAAAGACCAGTGGGAATTCCTTCGCGGTCTTTCCCCAATCCGTAGTTACGATTCGTCTCTAACGATCTCATTGTCGACGTGACGTCAAACAGTTTTTTTTTTTTTTTTCTTAGTGAAATTTTCACTTGGAGCAAAGTGTCTGCTGATATGAAACTTCTTGGCAGATAAAAACTCCAACTAGAGATTTTTGCCTTTCGCGGGAAGGTACTCTACCGACATTTTCTTATCTTTGCACCAGTATGTCCGCCTTTTCAGGGGTGCAGTGGGTCCCACCTTCCTCCTGATGGATGATAACGCAATGCTCCACCGAGCTGCCATCATGGAGCAGCACCTTGAAACAAAAGATATCAGGCGAATGGAGTGGCCTGCCTGTTCTACAGACCTAAACCCCATCGAGCACGTCTGGAATGCTCTCGGTCGACGTATCGCTGCACGTCTTCAAACCCCGAGCACACTTCAGGAGCTCCGACAGGCACTGGTGTAAGAATAGGAGGCTATACCCCAGCAGCTGCTCGACCAGCTGATCCAGAGTATGCCAACCCGTTGTGCGGCCTGTGTACCTGTGCTTGGTGATCATATCTCTTACTGACATCGAGGTACATGCGCAGGAAACAGTGGGGCTTTGAAGCACATGTGTTTCGGGACGGTTTTCTCAACTTATCACCAATACCGTGGAGTTACAGATCTGTGTCGTGTGTTTTTCCTATGTGCCTATGATATTAGCGCCAGTTTTATGTAGTGCCACGTTGTGTGGCACCACATTCTGCAATTCTGTGTGTCACAGCGTACTTTGAAGGTTGACCGAACCATCAGAAAAAATCCGAATGACTGTTGAATAAAACTTCCTGTCGAAATCATCGTCAGCAGAACTTGCGCAGTATGAACTATTCTGGCTGGCAGATAGGCATTCAGGTAGGCAACACGCAAGCAGAGAATGGAGGCAAAAGTTGACCGCCGCTATACGGTGCATTGACGACGTTAAGGCGATAACGATGTAAGTAGCGTGAATAAAAGGAGGCTATGTGCAAGAAGCATGAAGCGCCCTTTGAATGTATCCTGATAGCTAAAAGAGCCACGCGCACTTTGAATAAGAAAATGCTATTGACACTGAAATCAATATGAAAGATAGGGTCGCCACCAACTCTAGCCACACGACAAAGAAGAGGTAGCACTGAGTCGGAAAATTACTTAATTTATTAATAAGAAAACTCACAAAAGAACATTCATTGTAAAGTCATTGATAAAGAATGGGATGTAGTTATTAATATGATCCAGGCATTCTTCCCGTGAATCAAATATTGAGTAAAGTAAAGAGGGCGTGAACACCATGCGTAAGTGCAGCCTGCAGCAAGATTCGTGAAAACACGATCTATTCCAGCGCATTTGTTTCAGATAAAAAAAGGGACACTAATCACTACACCTGTGCACATGGAAACGCTATAGGTGGGCCAACAAGGAAAACTACAAGGTAAATGGCGAAGGTAACGGCGACGTAACATCGGTACACAAGATAAGATTGAAGGCAAAATTATTTATTCCCTAAAACATTGCCCGCATCTCGTGGTCGTGCGGTAGCGTTCTCGCTTCCCACGCCCGGGTTCCCGGGTTCGATTCCCGGCGGGGTCAGGGATTTTCTCTGCCTCGTGATGGCTGGGTGTTGTGTGCTGTCCTTAGATTAGTTAGGTTTAAGTAGTTTTAAGTTCTTGGGGACTTATGACCACAGCAGTTGAGTCCCATAGTGCTCAGAGCCATTTGCACCATTTTTTAAAACATTGATGTAGTGCTTCTATAGACCGCTGTTGCATGCTAACTATGTACAATTGCTTGTGAAATACTACACGTTTCATGACAGACTCGCGTGCCCACTCGGCCCGCGGAGACAATTTCTATGGACCGTGGCCAAATTTTAATCAAATGAGACAAAGAAAATTCACAAGTACACAAAAATTACCAAGATCCGGAAAAGATTAGAAGCATACACACACAGTTGTAGGCACATAAACATTCACACTGAACCGAGGGTACTTCAACATATGCAACTCCTTTGTGCTGCGTTCCTCTCACGGAACAAAGTCAAGACTGCATTGGGAATCAAACTGAAAGTCTACAAAAGCCTTGCATTCCCTGCTGCAACCCAGCAAATAAATCTTTATAAGACGAAATTCGAGACCAAAAGCTAAAAGCTCCCCTCTCTATGTGACAACGCGCCACGCGGTCAGTCCAACTCACCCTTCTTCGACTGGAGCACAGCTGTGTACGCTTCCCGTACCGGCGGCAGACTGCCTCCCGCTTCTCCAGCCTCTTCCACGCTCCGCGTGAACCGGAAAACCCCAGGATGCCATTTCCGCCACCAACCTAACGCAGGTGGATTTCTCACAAGTAGCGGAAACCTCTTTGCCGACTTGACCACTATGAGAGTTGGCAATGAAAGGTGGCTACAGGACCCTTTCATCACCCCAAACGTCCCGGAGAAGACTGTGCCGCGAATTTTCTCGCCATGCTAGGAGATTCGCCAACAGTCTTCGAAAAAAACATACCCTAACGAGTAACAATTGCAACAGTAAACAGCAGCACAAAGGAGTTGATTAATCTCTTATATCCAAGTGAGCTTTATCTGACCTTAGTCAATAATTGTGACCTCATGCGGTCCGCAAAGCAAACAGAACAAATTAAATTAAGCGTGATATACTACGCTAACATCGTGTCATCTGACCTACTACGACCACAACCATGAGATATTATTTTAAAATTTCTTTAACCAACTATCAAAAGTTAACATAGAGACATAGGTGAACAGGTACATAATATATATAAATATATAAACAAATACAATGATGCAAAATCATTATCACGAACCAAAGCAGTATCATCTGGTGCTGACATATATAAAAACATGCAAGTGAAAGTGCAAAATTACCATATTCACAACAAATGCAGTGATACAAAATCATTAATGAACCCAATGGTATGACAGCTGGTAAATAATCACCTATGGAAAATAAGACATGAGTACAAAAACACATCCAGAAATCAACTCGTTGACACGCTGTCATTTTCAGTTTCGCCACATGGTTGTTTCACTGGGTATTCTCTTTAGGTGCTGGGGTGGGCGTCTCTTCTAAAGGCGACTTGGAGGATAAGCTACTAGGGGACCACAACACTGAACTGGAGAGTTCGCAGCGGCGTTGATTGTAACGTCCGTTGTAACCCAGGTTGTTCATCCTAGACAGCACCCTGCGACGTTGCCTCGTGCCCGTTTCCACCCTCTGCGTCCATACTGTGGAATGGTTCAGCGTTGCAGATTTGCAGATTTGCAGGACATCGCCACTTGTGGGCCCTGCCTCATCATCGAGAAGGCGGCTTGGCGGTCGTCGTCCGTGTGTTGTGGAGGAATGTGTTTTACCGACACACGCCCCCGTCTCCTGTCGTGTCAATGGGGAGACACGCGCTCTTCTGCGTCGCATCGAGGTCGACGTAAACTCGTGCGGGTGTCGGGCTTGAGACCCGCTTATCACCTCTTTGCACCGTCTCAGCTGATGCGTCAGTGGTGGGACCCGCGTCCCTCCGGGTAGTGGGCGTTACCTCACCGCAGCAGCCGTCTGGACTAGCGGCGCTCAGGGATCGGCGGCCTCGCCTGGTGTGCGTCATACTTTCCCTTTCGCTTGTCAGATGACTAGCGCATGGGGTGGAACGCCGACCATCAGCTGGCGCTTCCGTGGTGATACGCCTGCGGGCTCCGGTGTGAGCCTGCGCCTGGGGGAAGACCAGCATCCCCTCCCCTCTGACGGGGAAACAGCTGTGACCGCTCGCCGCATCACTGCTTCGCCGTCGATACCAGGGTTCGGCAACGCCTGCCGGTGGACCAAGCCCTGTGCTTTCTGATGCGGAGGCTCCCTAGGCGGCCTTGCACCCACTTAAGAACTGCGCTCACAGGGATCGTTACAAAATATCATGTGTACAGATTACCACAAAATCTTCGGAGTTTCTCACTCCTGATCAATACATGGAATAGTGCCCAAAATTAACTTGACAAAAAGGGCCTTCTTAACATTACTAATAAAAAAAAACAATGAACAAAATTAAATAACTAATATTCAAACAAACAAAAAATCCTTTTTATAAAATATAGTTCCAGCATTACATCTGCTGTCAATCATTCAGGGTAGATCTTGTACAAGGTTTGGTCAGGATTTGGATAGGATTTGGCGCCGTTGCTAGCTACAGACACAAAACTCTACCTGCTCCTAACTACGCTCTCACACACAATCTACACAGCTCGTACTAGTCACCATCACCATATAGCCCGACTACAATTCCCACATATAAACAAAATATTCCTTTCAACACCAATACCCATATCGTTGTTCATTGACTGCTCCTCCAAGGTTTGCAGAACATGTTTGCTGATCTGTGAAAAATTTCCGAGACTTCTTTTCTATGGACATTGCATAATAAAAGTTATGATTAATGAGACACAGAAGGTTCATTCAAGTCACATCTGGAATGGTAAATGTTTCAACATCTATTCATCAGACTAATGCAAAAGGTCAGTGGGCATAAAAATGAAAATAAAAATCATCCTATCCTATTAGCAAACACATAAACACTTCGTCCTATAAGTACATAAAAAAATACTGTCAAAAGAAATCCATTGTCCAGGGCCATGAGTACCCAACTTACTGCTATCATAAGATACTCATAATGATTACACACTTACTCACCACATGTCCCCAGGGGTCCTCACCTACCGTCATGTTATTTTAGCTTGGAGGTAGTCGCATTGATTCTCTATTAAATATCAAGCTGCTTGAGTTTATAAGCATATACATCTTCTGGGGTTTCACACCCTGGTGTCCTCAACCGTACCTAGTAGTATGTGACGGCAAGTTACACTTTCCAAATATCTTATAAGATGGCAACTCTGAAAATCAAACACTATTAATCTCCCTTCATACACAAGTCCTTCACCTACAAGTCACCAAGTTGCTTCATTAACATCGCAGTACATTTGAAAAATCTCACTGAATCATGCTCACCTAAGGGGAATAAGAACACTAAAACTGTAATTTATCATCAAGAATTACCTTACGACCATTGACTCGCCACGCCAACACACCCGATACCTTTTTAGTCATCAAAGAACGAAAGCCATCTTACTGTAATAGGAAACGCTTCATATGAGCCTCATAATCATTCACATTCAGATGTTTTGAAACTGCACAACACTACTCCTTTCTGCTGACAAGAAGAAATAAATACACACATATTGGGGGACCCTTTACAATACACAGAAAATATACACTTTAATTTTAATCACACCAGTGTGAATCAAAACATTGGAAAATATGCACTGTAATTTTACTCACAAAAGAATGAGTGCGAAAAAGCATATGGGCAATACGTCATTCCGACCTCCGAGGGGCAAGATCTTCTGCTTCTTATTCAATGTAAGGTTTTACGTTGGAGATGTGGTGCAGGCCCTTCGAATTTCGAGAGCGGAGTGTTTCTACTTCAAGCGCATTCGGATGTGGAATCCGCTTGATTTTGTACGGCCCGTTGAATAAGAAGAAGAACTTCTTTGACAACCCAGCCCGTTTATTAGAGAGCTTGTGCGAGCGTACAAGTACTTTCTGGCCCACGTGAAAAGTTATATTCCGCACCTTCTTTTTGTAGGTTCTTATCCGAGCCTCGGCGGCACTCTTTATATTTTTCAGGGCAAGCTCCACAATTGCAGATCTTCGTAACCTGGGTTCTACTGGCCAGGGAACCACCTCTTTTATTTTACTCGGAGGCTCCTTGTTTTTCAGGACCAGAATCGGTGGCAACGTCGTCGAGGAATTTGGCAACTCATTTAGTATGTTCTGGAAACTGGCTAGTTTCGTGTCCCACGTCCGGTGGTCACGGTGGCAGTATAACCTACACAATTTTCCAATCTCCTTCATCCACCTTTCACAAGGATTTGCTGAAGGGCAGAAAAGGGAGATAAAGATCGGTTTCACTCGCTTTCTCCGAAGCATATGCTCCCAGTGACGTGACCTGAATTGTGGCCCGTTGTCCGAAATCACACGCTTCACAGTGCCAACCTCCCGTAAGAAGTGATTTGCGAACGCGGCAGCTATTGCCTTCCCGGTGGCCCTACGCAGCGGGGTGAGGCAGACGAATTTTGACGTCAGCTCTACTGCCACAAAAATGTACGCAAATCCGTTCCTAGAACGCACTAGCGGACCGAATAGATCTACTGCTGCGAGATCCCTGAGTTTATTGGGAACGATCGGGTGTATTGGTGCGGCAAACGACACAGTGGGCGGCTTGGCTTGCTGACAGGGCTTGCATACCCTAATTACTTTACGTATACGCCGAAGCATATTATTAAAGTAACAGGTTTCCCGCAGCTTCTCCAAGCATTTCCTCGCACCAAAGTGACCGTAGCTCAAATGCACGTACCACACGAGCTTGTTCACCAGTTCCTCCGGAATCGTTAACAGCCACCTGGAGTCATCCAGAGCTCGCCTCATAAATAGGATGCCATTCCGGATAATATAATACTGCCTGATGGCCGCGTGGGATTTATCATGCCATTTCTCTTTGATGTCACGCAAGACTTCGTCCTTGTCTTGTTCCGCCCCGATATTGCCTAGTGACGTAGTGACAAAATTCTCGATTGCCACATTTTGAAGGTATAACACACTGAAATTGTTTTCATCAATAGCGTTATCCTCAGCATGGGTGAGCCCGATAGGCATCCGAGATAGAGCATCAGCAATGATGTTCTTGTGCCCCAGAATGTACTCTATCGTGAAGTGGTATTCCTGGAGGAACACCGTCCACCGTCCGAGTCTACCGTGATTGATTTTGGCGCTCATTAGGAATTGTACTGCTCGGTGGTCACTGTACACCCTGGTCGTGCGCCCGAACAAATAGTAACGGAATTTCTCGAATGCCCAGACAATCGCCAGGGCTTCAAGCTCCGTGACAGATTAGTTCCGTTCACTCCGCGAGAGCACACGGCTGGCGAACGAGATAGTTTTCCAGGTGGACGGGTCCTTTCCACCATCCGTCTGGAACAACACCGCTCCCAGCCCCGTCAGTGAACTATCTGTCATCAGGCAAAACTCCTGATTCAAATCCGGATGGGCGAGCAATGGAGTGTTAACGAGTGCATTCTTTAATTCGTCAAATTCGCTCTGTGCTTGTTCGTCCCACATCCAAACGGTGTTCTTACCCGTCAGTGCACATAAACGAGGGGTGGACAAAACATTGAGATTTATAAATCTCTTGTAGAAATTGCAAAGCCCCAAATAACCCCTGAGCTGACGCTTTGACGTGGGCGTTGCGCACTCCGCAATTGCTGAAATTTTTTCGGGATCCGGATGAATTCCATCCGCCGACACAATATGACCCAGAAACTTTATGCTTTCACGCCCGAACTGGGATTTGTCCAGATTCACGGTCACCCCCGCTTTCTCGAATACTTCGAGCAATCGATTTAGAACCCGGTTGTGTTCCTCCCATGACTTCTCTGCAATTAGAATGTCGTCCACATACACAGTTACGCGCGCTCTTAGGTCGTCAGGTAGTATGCTATTCAGGCCTCTTATGAAGGCGGCTGAAGAAACATTCAACCCGAAAGGGAGACGTTTGAACTGGTAGCAGCTCCCATAGCAGAGGAAGGCAGTGTATTGCCTGCAAGACGAATCGAGCATAATTTGCCAATAGCTGTTTCGGAGGTCAACGGATGACAAAACTTTCACGCCATGAAACCTTTGCAGCAGTTCCTCCAATCCTTCTGGCCTATCTGTCTCAGACATGATTACCGTATTTATTTGCCGCGAGTCCAACACCAAACGCACGGACTTGTCCCGCTTTGGCACAACGAGTAATGGCGAGTTGTATGAACTCCTAGCTCGCTCTGTTATACCCTGCTCCAGCATCCTACTTATTTCGGCTTCCACACTGCTCTTGTGCACCAGTGGGATGGGGTAGGGCTTAACAAAGAAAGGAAGATGCTCGCGCACCGTAAAGCGGTACAGAAATCCATCAATTACCCCCGGTGAATCCGAAAATACTCGGGAATGGCTTCTCAGAACGCGACACAGTTCCATACGATTCGCTTCCGAGGCTCCCGCACCAGCAATACACCTTTTCACCGCGCTCGTGAAAACATCGTTCCTACCATACTCATTAGGTTGTGAATCTAGGTCACTAATCAGATTGACCAAAACCTCCTGCCCAGGTCGCGACTCAGTCCTAACGTGAAATTTCAGACAGCTCACCTCAGACTCCTTGCGCAAAACACATTCCTCGAAAATTAGACTGACAGGGTTGCTCCCGCCAATGATAGTCATAACACCGCCAGCCACGTCGATTACGGCGCGGTGGGCATTCATGAAGTCAGTCCCCAATATCATCGCCACGCTCATCAGCGGCATCACAAAAAAATTGAATTCAAACTCATGTCCTTGACAGACGAAGTTTACTCGAGTCTGAACTTTAATTTTAACACTTTTTCCATATATCGCGCCCCTGACTGTAGTTCCTCTCACCTGGAAAGTTGGCCAACTCCCCGTTTCCTCAGACTTCCGAAACGCCGCCTCACTAATCAGCGAAAAGGGGCTGCCTGTATCGAGTACACATCTAAGACTGACTCCCCGAATGTAAACAGACACGACTGGGTTTACCGCGGGCACACCAATACTGTGGTCCTCCCTCAACAAATCTTCCCTAATATCGTCTTCCTCTATCAAATGCACATCAATATCACTGGTCCTCAATAAGTTGTCGCCAACCGAGACAGCCGCTAGTCATTGATCCCTTTGATTAGGGTCATGTGGCGGATTGTGACGCGGGTTTGCGGGACGAATTTCAACACCCAATGGCGGACCACCCGTACTGTTTACAGCACCCCTGTTGTTGCTTGTTCGATAATTATTCTGTGGTCGGTCACGACTACCGTTCCTAGGTCCGCTATAATTACTCCAATATCTCTGCTCATTACCATATCTTCTAAACTCCCGGGGGTGTCTTTGATTTACTCTCGGCGAATGATGACGATTGGCATCGTTCGTTCTGCCCGCGTTCCGTGAGGAATCGCGACGCTGCCAACGCTCGCGCGCCCTGTAACTCTGAGGCGACCCGTTACGTCTGGAGTACCACCTGTCTCTACGGCTGCGGCTTCGCTCGCGCGGCCGCTGCTCGTAGGCGCTCTGACCGTAATTCTGCGTGGTGCCATTCGCATCGCACTCAAGTTCTAAAAGGAAATTGCGAAACCCCTCTACGTCATCCTTACATCGTCCTGCAAGGATAACGTGCCGCAACTGCATTGGAAACTTTCCCAGGCAAATACGAATAATTTCTGCAGGTCCATAAGGATCGTCAAGATGTTCATTCGCCTGCAGCATGTGCTCGAACATCTGCACAGGGCTGGAGAATTTTGACCTGTTTAACTCTGGTAGCATAGTGAGTCCGTGTTTTACACGACTTTGCGCTGCCACTGACCAATATATCGACAGGAAGTGTTGACGAAACTCCCCAACAGTGTAGCAATTGCGTGCAATTGACCGCATCCGCGCCGCTGGCTCACCTTCGAGGTAGCCGCACATATACTCTATTTTGTGCGCACTGGGCCACGTAGGAGGGAGGGAGAACTCGAACTGCTGTAACCAGGCCCGCGGGTGAATCCCCGTAGCCGAGTTACGGAAGATTTCAAACTTCTTCACGGTCAGAAAATGTTTAAAGTCAAATTCGTGAGTTGCCCTTGGCGAACGTTCCTGAGGGTATCCGCGCCGTTCCCACCTGGTACGAGATCCGTGATCATGACGATGATCAAATTCGCCATCGTTCCCGGAATCATCGTCGGAATAATGGCCCTTTCGTTCATTTCTTTCAACTTCATGGGCCTTTAACCCTTTTAGGTGAAGTTCTAAACGGGCCATGCGCTCACATATTCCCTCGGTAACCCCTCTTTGTTGTATTTTTATTTCACACTGTCCACGCGGACATTTCGTTATCGACCGTATTTCGTCTGCATCCGCTGATGACGAGGTAATCGTTTCCCTATTATTGTCAGACTTACGCGCCGCTGCGTCTGAGATCCTGGCTATTTATTCTCGCATCTCTCGGTGGGCCGTGTCTTGTTTTGTTTGCGTAAGCCCTTGCTCTCGCTCGAGAGCTATTATCGCCTGGCTGAGGGTTTCTACCTGCGCGCTAAGGTGGACCGGGCACTTAGCCGCAGTGTCCTCTATTCGGGACACAAGAGCCGCGTGGTCACTCTGGCATTGTTCTGCTAACGTGCGGAGATCCCTGGCGGAATTTCGTCCTACTCGGGACTCAAGAGCCGCTTGTTCACTCTGGCATTGTTCTGCTAGTATACGTATATTCCCAGCGAACCTTTCTTCTTGTTCCATCACCTGCTTGCTAATGACTTGGTGCCCCTCTTCTAAGGCGGAGATGCGTTGGTCAATGATCGCCAGTTCCTCCCCAACACCCTGTACTATTTCACTAGTCAATCTTTTATTCGCTTCCTCGATATGCCTCCTATTTTCTTCTGCTTGTTTTTTATTCACTTCCTCGATATGTCTCCAATAACTGTCTAGTAATTGTCGTAGCATAGCCTGTAATGAATTTGCACCCATCGAATGATTCGAAATCACTACGGCGGGCTCAGGATGGACAACACTTGTACTTGCGTTTTCCGCGTTTCGTTCCTGGTCGGACTCGACGTTCTGACCTCGTCCTTGTTCAGGGTTATTGTCTGGCAGGTTTTTCCGATCGCGGCTCCCTGAACAGCTACGCGTCTCCATCATAAGGGTAGTTACTCCGTGCTCCAAAATACAACAAGAATAATGCCAAAGTCTCCTAATGCACTCACAGTCCCCACAAAGCACCCAAGATTTACTATATGACACCGATACACGCCACAGGACAAGAGTCAACCCACACTTGTAACACAATTGAATACTAAATCACAATATCTATACAGTAATACATATACAAGATAAAACATGTAAGAAAATGCACACCTATATCATAAATTCACGTAAATTCTGTATCACAGAAAGACAATATACCAATTAGCACATCCAACCGAAAATAACTAATCCTCAATGCGCATCAGAAGATCTCTGGTTTACCGAAATCCGTGAGCAGGGTAAGCCATGTGTAAGTAGCGTGAATAAAACGATGCTATGTGCAAGAAGCATGAAGCGCCCTTTGAATGTATCCTGATAGCTAAAAGAGCCACGCGCACTTTGAATAAGAAAATGCTATTGACACTGAAATCAATATAAAAGATAGGGTCGCCACCAACTCTAGCCACACGACAAAGAAGAGGTAGCACTGAGTCGGAAAATTACTTAATTTATTAATAAGAAAACTCACAAAAGAACATTCATTGTAAAGTCATTGATAAAGAATGGGATGTAGTTATTAATATGATCCAGGCATTCTTCCCGTGAATCAAATATTGAGTAAAGTAAAGAGGGCGTGAACACCATGCGTAAGTGCAGCCTGCAGCAAGATTCGTGAAAACACGATCTATTCCAGCGCATTTGTTTCAGATAAAAAAAGGGACACTAATCACTACACCTGTGCACATGGAAACGCTATAGGTGGGCCAACAAGGAAAACTACAAGGTAAATGGCGAAGGTAACGGCGACGTAACATCGGTACTCAAGATAAGATTGAAGGCAAAATTATTTATTCCCTAAAACATTGCCCGCATCTCGTGGTCGTGCGGTAGCGTTCTCGCTTCCCACGCCCGGGTTCCCGGGTTCGATTCCCGGCGGGGTCAGGGATTTTCTCTGCCTCGTGATGGCTGGGTGTTGTGTGCTGTCCTTAGGTTAGTTAGGTTTAAGTAGTTCTAAGTTCTAGGGGACTTATGACCACAGCAGTTGAGTCCCATAGTGCTCAGAGCCATTTGCACCATTTTTTAAAACATTGATGTAGTGCTTCTATAGACTGCTGTTGCATGCTAACTATGTACAATTGCTTGTGAAATACTACACGTTTCATGACAGACTCGCGTGCCCACTCGGTCCGCGGAGACAATTTCTATGGACCGTGGCCAAATTTTAATCACATGAGACAAAGAAAATTCACAAGTACACAAAAATTACCAAGATCCGGAAAAGATTAGAAGCATACACACACAGTTGTAGGCACATAAACATTCACACTGAACCGAGGGTACTTCAACATACGCAACTCCTTTGTGCTGCGTTCCTCTCACGGAACAAAGTCAAGACTGCATTGGGAATCAAACTGAAAGTCTACAAAAGCCTTGCATTCCCTGCTGCAACCCAGCAAATAAATCTTTATAAGACGAAATTCGAGACCAAAAGCTAAAAGCTCCCCTCTCTATGTGACAACGCGCCACGCGGTCAGTCCAACTCACCCTTCTTCGACTGGAGCACAGCTGTGTACGCTTCCCGTACCGGCGGCAGACTGCCTCCCGCTTCTCCAGCCTCTTCCACGCTCCGCGTGGACCGGAAAACCCCAGGATGCCATTTCCGCCACCAACCTAACGCAGGTGGATTTCTCACAAGTAGCGGAAACCTCTTTGCCGACTTGACCACTACGAGAGTTGGCAATGAAAGGTGGCTACAGGACCCTTTCAACGAGATAGCAGTGAATTTGGACACAGGGTAGGGGTGACAGATCTACTGGGGATGTTCACGACCAATAGACAGCGCCGTGGATATGTACACAGTCATTACACTTTCAGCCGCCCTCCCATGAACCGTAATGGTGACGAGGATCTGTGCGATCTCCTCCCGAGAACGAGCCAGCAGGAGGTGGTCACCTGCGTAAGCGCGCCATCGGAAGGGGTAACCGCATAAGGAGAGGCCGGACAACTGCGCCGTCGGCAGACCTATGAGCGGTTTCAGCGCCACTGCATAAAGGTGCATGGTTAGGCAGACTGACCGTTGGATCGGTATCGGAACCACCACACGCCCATTGACCTGGATCGACGAACGCGCGCTGCCTAAGAGCCGCCGAATGACGCTGATGAACCGGGCCAATAAGCCTACACGTTTTAAGACAGAAGACAGAAAACAGAAATACATAGATCACTCCGTCAAACGTGATGTTAAATTCTCCAACTTGGATGGCTGCACAAAGTCTGCTCGCCTCTGTCAGCGGAATCATGTCACGATAATCTCCATTGGCTGTCTGGGCGTTAACTGTGCCACCTGGCATATTTTCCTGGGTGGAGAGGACACGTGGCAAGAACGGTCTGTAGCACGCCACCAATAACCGCGCAAAAAATTTATAGTGAGTGTTTAATAAGGCAATAGGGTGGTAATTGACCGTAATCCCCGGTGTCGGTTTATGAACTGGAAAAAAATGCCCTCGACAGAAACTTGTGGAATCGCAGCTGCAGATGTGATCAGTTCATGATACATCTCCGTCCATCATGTAGACATGAGGTCACAATACGTACAATAAAATTCATTAGGAAGTCCGTTGATGCCTGGCGACTTGCACAGTGCACCAATCAAGATAGCGACAGTGATGTCTTCAGAGGTGAAAGGTTCCATTAACCTAAATCGTTCCTCAAGTGTGAAAGTGTGTGGAACGTCCATGGCGGTAGGATTGAAGTGCAGGGCGACCCCATCATTAGCACGGTAGACCCGGCGATAATCTTTGACAAAGTCATCGACTATGTCCGCTTGGCGGGTGACCCGCTGCACACCGTGATCTAAGGGTTCAGTGATTAAGTTTTGTCTGCGGTGTCTGCGATCGTGCGCAATATGATGCATGGAGGGATTCTCCCATCACGTTACAACAAGTCTGCGGCCGCGTACGACAACTCCCTGTAGTTTCCGGCGAGTAATCGCTAGTAGCTTCGCCGTAACCATGCTGCCTTCAATTTACACTTCATGCGAAGGTGGCTGGCCATCAAGGTTGTGGAGGGCGCTGAAGTAGATGTCTGTAGAGCGCCTCTGCCAAGCGGCCACCACCCTGCTGTAAGTGATGAATGTGCGACGGAGCATCGGTCTGGCACGTTCCAGCCACCAGCCCATCACTGATGATTACCATCGGAGACGCCGTTCGTACATTATCTACGTTCAAGCGATATGCTGGCAACAATCAGGATTCTGCAGATGCTGAATGTTGAGTCTCCATGGATCCCGACTCCTCCAGACCTCCTGGCGGGGAAGGAGCAGTGCACACGTGTACGCGCAGTGGTCAGAGAACACCAAAGGCCAGTGTTCTACGTCGAGCACTGCATCAATCAGCGGAAGGGAGACCTAAATGTTGTCTGATCGACTTGCTGAATTACTCGGGTGAAATGTCTGCGCGCCATACCTCCGAGGTATCCAAGCTATCGCGAACAATCAGACGCAGCTCCTGGCACGTTGTAAAATTTGAGTATTGGTCTTTACGGCATAGTACGCAGTTAAAGTCTCCTCCAAAGAGACGATATTCGTGTTTACCTAAGGGCAGTGGGGCAATCTCCTCCCCATAAAATTGTGCCCTTTCACGCCGACGCCCGGACCGGAATGCGCATAGACATTAATGAGACGCGTGGAGTGAATCGTAAACACAATACACCTGTCAGAGGGAGATACAAGATGTCGTCAGTCAGGATACCTAGGCGTACATACACCATCACACCTCTGTCAAGATGATCTCCACGAGATGTACAGAAGTCATACTGTACTACTACCCGTGGTACCGTTGCAAAATGCACCTCCTGAAACAGTGGAATGTCTAGTTCTGAATCCCATGTAATTTTTTTCAAGAGATGATTCTTGACGGGTGCGCAGATGCCGTTGCTGGTGAGAACATTGTGTTGGGCTCCATATTCTAGCATGTACTGGCATCTGACAACGTCAGCATCGTAACCTGTAGAAATTGCAGTTCGTCGTTCGGTGATAATGCTGCTCACGTTAGCCGGGATTCCACGACAACCACACAAACATGGAACCGATGGGTACCGATGGGTTGAGGAGGACTATGCTCAGCACAACTGTAGAATGTTCACTGGACAAAATATTAGTCAGCTCCTCAGATACTCGAGATATCATTACAAGTAACATTTAACACCGTGTAATTTCGCCTCTGGACTTTATAATTATCTGTATTCTGCCAGAAAATGAGTTCACATGGTTGTGCATGTACGTCGCATAAAATTTAAGACTCTCGCTGAGGATTTCACCGAGCAATTCCATCAAATTTCATGAATGGTAATGTCGGTGTTTAACCAGCTGTTCCAACATGTCCCTTCAAGTTTAGTGATTTCGTAGGGCAGTCGATGTGTAATACGGTGGGGGTGTGTTCAGAAACGCTGTCACACATTTTTGCAACCCGATGAACTTTGCTAATGTCTGGTAAAAGTAGGGGTATCAATAGCATACCCATCGTGCATGTGTTGACTGCATGTGTTGACTGCATGTGTTGACATCATTTGATGTGTTTAAATACACATCTTGGTTCATTTTGTTGGTCAAATCTTGGTGGGCGGGACCAATTCATGATAAGAAAAACTCCTCCCCATCTTTCATTTGGCCTTCGGTGTTGTCGACGACGTACGTTATTTGAATATACGTAAAAAGTGGTTCATCAGCCCACATTACTTTCCGACAGTCAGCAACTGTCCACGTTCAATGTGTTTTAGCCCATTGAAGACGCATAGCTTTATAGGCCTGTGCGAGCAATGGCTTCCTGCGAGATGACCTGAATCAAAATGTCAATTGCATGCAATTTCTGCCGCAAAGTACTCTCGCTAACATCTAAATCTAAATCTACATGGATACTCTGCAAATCACATTTAAGTGCCTGGCAGAGGATTCATTGAACCGCCTTCACTATTCTCTATTATTCCAATCTCGTATAGCGTGCGGAAAGAATGAACACCTATATCTTTCGTACGAGCTCTGATTTCCCTTATTTTATCGCGGTGATCGTTTCTCCCTATGTAGGTCGGCGTCAACAAAATATTTTCGGATTCGGAGGAGAAAGTTGGTGATTGAAATTTCGTGAGAAGTTTCCGTCGCAACGAAAAACGCCTTTCTTTTAACGATTTCCAGTCCAAACCCTGCATCATTTCTGTGACACTCTCTCCCATATTTCGCAATAATACAAAACGTGCTGCCTTTCTTTGAACTTTTTCGATGTACTCCGTCAGTCCTATCTGGAAAGAATTCCACACCGCGCAGCAGTATTCTGAAAGGGGACGAACAAATGAAGTGTAGGCAGTCTCCTTAGTAGATCTGTTACATTTTCTAAGTGTCCTGCCAATAAAGCGCAGCCTTTGGTTAGCCTTCCCCACATTTTCTGTGTTCTTTCCAATTTAAGTTGTTCGTAATTGTAATACCTAGCTATTTAGTTGAATTTAAGGCTTTTAGATTAGACTGGTTTATCGTGTAAGCGAAGTATAACGACTTCCTTTTATCACTCATGTGGATGACCTCACACTTTCCTTTCTTTAGGTTCAACTGCTACTTTTCGCACCATTCACATATGTTTTCTAAATGGTTTTTCAGTTTGTTTTGATCCTCTGATGACTTCCTTAGTCGATAAACGTCAGCGTCATCTGCAAACAACCGAAGACGGCTGCTCAGATTGTCTCCCAAATCGTTTATATTGATAAGGAACAAAAGAATGGTTCAAATCGCTCTGAGCACTATGGAACTTAACTTCTGAGGTCATCAGTCCCCTAGAACTTAGAACTACTTAAACCTCACTAACCTAAAGACATCACACACATCCATGCCCGAGGCTGGATTCGAACCTGCGACCGTAGCGGTCACGCGGTTCCAGACTGTAGCGCCTAGATAAGGAACAGCAAAGGGCCTATAACACTACCTTGGGGAACGCCTGAAATCACTTCTGTTTTACTCGATGACTTTCCGTCAATTGCTACGAACTGTGACCTCTCTGTCAGGAAATCGCAAATCCAGTCACATGACTGAGACGATATTCCATAAGCACGCAATTTCACTACGAGCCGCTTGTGTGGTTGGGATGGACCTTCATTCAATGCCTGCAGAAATTCCTGTCGGGTTTGGAAGCAGTTTTGATTCACAAGCTATGAAATGCGTCATCAATCGGGAATTTTTTCCAACCACACTTCTGACGCAGGGGTTCGTGGCCACATGAGTTTCGTGGCATGCAGATGCGTTTCGTGGCCTGTAGATGCGAAACGTCAACAAATCCAGCAACATCTCACACCGTATATCTATGCGCACGGCCGAACACAGTTGCCACTTTTAGCCGCTCTGTCACATTTACATTTGACCGTGTTTACGTACAACAAAAAAAATGGTTCAAATGGCTCTGAGCACTATGGGACTTAACATCTTAGGTCATCAGTCCCCTAGAACTTAGAACTACTTAAACCTAACTAACCTAAGGACATCACACAACACCCAGCCATCACGAGGCGGAGAAAATCCCTGGCCCCGCCGGGAATCGAACCCGGGATACGTACAACAAAGTCCGCTTGAAACATGAACACGATATTGCAGTGCCTGTGGTGTTCCAAATTACAACATAACATTCCTTTGAACACACACGCAGGTATAGGCACTGCGGCGATTACAGCCGTCATGAAATTCATGAAACGTATTCGCAGTTGCCAATAAGGATAACCATCAGCTGTAGAATGGAATGACGACAGCCGGACAGGGATTCGAGCCCGGATTTTCCGCTTATCGCGAGCGGTCGCCTTACCATTTGGCTATCCGAGCACGACTCACGCCAGTCTCAAACTTCCGTATGTGGTCAGCCATGCGTCTACAACCTGTACTCGTACATCCATTATGTATATTCCCCCACAAGCGAGACATTTTACATGAAAGTCGCTTTCCTGGTGTCGGCGGGTAAATACGATGTAGCAGTACCTGTGATATTCCGAATTACGATGTAAAGTTCCTTCGGTCATGCACTGTCGTCATGGGATGACAGCTGATGGTAGTCCACATTTGCACTGCCATTTCACGTTAAACATAAACGTCTGGTGAGCTTAGGTGTCACAAACCATGGCGGTCGAGTTTAGGCTTCTTCTGCACACCTACGTCATGCAATGTTTGACAGCCAATTAGCGTTCAGTAGTGATCTAAGCACTCTGCTGTGAATGCCGTAGCCAGTTCCAGCATTAAGAGTGGTCGTACAGAATTATTTAGTGAATATTTACTCTACTTGCAGCGAGATGTCATGGGTGATAGTGGTGGTAATCGCAGATTCTACACAGGATAGTATGAGACCTAATTTGGAGGATACACGCTTACAATCAAGCGTAAAGCTCGTGCACACCCGTATAGCAACCGTCGCCTGGAAACGACGACAATGCAATCACCTTCCGCGTCTCTACCTGCTCCAACCTCCAAAGTTCGTGGAACGGTCTACAACGCCCGAGAGGACAGGCGTGTTGTTCGCTCGGACGTGTGCAATCTACAGCAATACCACGTACGTTGTGTTACGAAACGGGCATGTCTAAAACAAGACAAGTATCCATAAGTACAATTACAGTTTTTTCATAATTATACACTATATACAAAAGCCCGCGACCAAGATATCATTAAGTTAACAATGACAGGAATGCTAACAAAACTGTTTCTTACTTATCACAGTGAGGATACAAGTACGTACATCTTTACAATAACATTCAGTCGCCTTCTTAGACGCCCTCGGCTATCCCCAGGACGTTGCTCATCCCTAAACAACTCGGATGAGAACCGCTCTACTATCTCAAATACCACTGGCAAGTAAGAGTCTTATTTTAAATCCCTTCACCACCCTTAAAGAATACAAGAAGTACTAACCAAACATCTACAACACAACATCTTGTTGAATCCTGCCTAGTCGTCGAATATGTGGTGTCTAGGAAACCTGCTTTCTCGGATCGGTAGACAATTCATATTAAAGAGATTTATTACAAAATAAATGACTATACTGAACTTTGTGTTAAGAAGATGTGTCGCAAGCAAAGGGCGACAGACAAAATAAGAAATATCTTCAGTACTGCACCTCCAGGTTTGAGCTACATAGAATGTACAAGGAAAACAATGAGCTTTGACGCTTCTACCTAGTCGCTAGTCTTCAAGCTGCTGTAGAAATGGCCGCGACCGGTCGGGCGCGGCTCTTATGTTCTCTTCGTATAGAGGCCGCTGCTGTCGCGTTGTCGTCCTGGAGAGTGGTCGCTCCGCGTGCAATTGGCTGACATCTTCTTCACAGCCCCTCTCTGCTCTCTCGTTGCCGACCGGCGTGCCGGCACTTGACTTAACGCCGTAATACATCTGCAAGTTCTAAAGCGCTTTTTGCAGATCCTGCTTACATCTTTAACTACATTTTTTAAAATTTATCTGTCATGTTAGTTTATTGGTCGAGGTAGGTATGTTTGTCATGAATAGGTATTTTAGTGTCGACGAGTGCGAAGGCGATCGTCAGCAAGAGCTCACCTCAAGACATCCTTTTTATCTATCTTCCAGAAGATAAGGGAACCTCTCTTACTCTTCTGTCTTGCCCCCTGCACTGTTCTGTCATAAAAGGTAAGTCATGATGCGTTTCGCTCAGTGGCCTTCAGGCGAGAGGCCTCCCGGTCCACTGATGACGGCTGGCGAAGTCCCACTCCAGCAGTGGTGGCCAGGCCAAAGATCTACTGTACCACTGACGGCGGCAGCTTTTCTCGGAGTGCCCTCTTTCTAGATGCCGATACATCTCAGACTCTGCCGCGAGGTTAGGCTTTTCTCACCTTTGTTTTGCACCAATACCTGTTTAGTTTTTATAGATAATATATTTCCGGACCCTTGAAAGGTCAGATACTTATCTGGGTGAAGGATGACACCCCGAGTGTCATTTGTCCCTAACTGTCGCCTCTCCTCAGAGACAGCTTGTGCGAAATCTGAACAGTCATAGATCATATGCTCAGGCGTCCCTTCAGGAGCGCCACAGCCACATGGTCTCCTTCCTATCCCAGGATACGGGCCATGTACAGTGAGAAAGTGTACCACCCATTGTGTTGGTTGGTAGTGTTTCATATTCAGTGTTTCACTGACATTTGGAGAAAAGTTATGGTGTCAGGTGGTTGCCACTGTATCTGATATAGTTCTCTAGTTCTGATTTTAACCCTTTTTACGTCCCTAAAAGCAGCAGTCCGTCTTCAAGCCACAAGTGGCCCATCGGGACCATCCGACAGCCGTGTCATCCTCAGCTGAGGATGCAATTAGAATGGGCGTGTGGTCAGCACACCGCTCTCCCAGTCGTTATGATGGTTTTCTTTGACCGGAGCCGCTACTCTTCGGTCGAGTAGCTCCTCAATTGGTATCACGAGGCTGAGTGCACCCAGGAAAATGGCAACAGCGCATGGCGGCCCAGATGTCACCAATTCAAGTGCCGGCCACGCCTGACAGCACTTAACTTCAGCGATCTGACGGGAACCCATGTATCCACTGCGACAAGGCCGTTGCCATACATCTGTAAAGGTACACCCATTATTTGTGTTGCTTTATCAAAATTCCTTTCATTAGCCAGTAGACGGCCGCATTCTGTCTTAAAAACAGATGCAGTGGTCAAAACAACGTTATAACTAACAATCGAACAGTGGGCGTCGTGTCATTTGCTCCGACGCATCGTAAGGTAACGCTCCTTTCTGTTCTTCTTACTGTCACGGCCGGCCTCGCCGGAACAAGCCTGTGGACACTGCAGCCATGCCCCACAGTCACTGCTAGAAGACAGTTGTGATACATCTTGGTTGCTGAAAGTGGCAAATGAAATCTTGTGTGCCATATTTTTATTCTTATCAAATAAGGCGATATGGACAGTGTGACAGCGTCTGCAGCGCTGCGGAGTGCCAAATCGAAGACTACTGTTGTAGTTTAGAGTAGAGAGAGCTGCGCCGACAGTGGCTCACCCAACGGCGACGACATTCCAGACGCATCCTGTTTCCGCGTACAGCAACCTGATGGACGTATCCGCGAGTGAAGACTCGTGGGATCGCTGCACGTGGCAACCGTCATCGGCACGTTGGCCCATCACCTGGAATGGCCGTATGGGGTGCCACTGGGACCGCAAAGTCGCGCGGAGTGGCCGCGCTGTTTGAGGCGCCATGTCACGGATTACGCGGTGCCTCCCGCCGGAGGTTCGGGTCCTCCCTCGGGGCATGGGTCTGTGTGTTGTTCTTAGCATAAGTTAAGGTGGTGTGTAAATCTAGGGACCGATGATCTCAGCAGTTTGGTCTCCTAGGAATACACACACATTTGAACATTTTGGACCGCAAAATGATTACCTCTGGTTCGAATTTCTGGTACTTTGGATGCTAATTTGGACAGCAGACGTTATATTTCTGACGTTTTAAGGCCAGTGGCTCTCTCTATGTTTCCCTGCCACATTATCTTACAAGGTACCGGAAGACCGCATGTCCACAGTGTTGTCCCACACTGGGCATGTTCCGCTGTTGCTATGGCCAGCAGATTCTCCATATCTGTCGCCATTTAAAAACACCTGTGCAAATAGACTGGCGCACTATCAGTTGCTAGCCAATGCGGTTGATGAGCTTTTGCATGGAGCTGAAGAAGGGGAAAATTACGTACCCGTTTCTGTAAGACAAGCTCAGTTCGACTCGAAGTGCAGACGGGTGAGATCTGCTGTTCTTCCAGAGGTGGCAGCTCAGTGCATTAAATGTGGAATCGTATGTACCCCCAGATCACGTACAAATTGCATAATTTATTCTTCCTACGATACTACACGGGAAGATTCTTAAGGAAAGGACAGATTTCAGTTGCTAATAGCAGGCGAACAATTAAAAGTAGAAACACATTGCGCTGGATAGAGGAATATTCAGAGTTTTGACACAGCTGCAATGTTGTTTCTTTATAGCAACAGCACCAAAAGAGACATCATTTTGTGCGCTGAAATTTGCGCGAAGTCAGTTCATTATTCGTGCGCAACATACATTCCACCGTCAATTCAGCAAGAGGTAGCCCCTGCACTGGTATACAAAGTTCTTGGAAACTGGTTGCATACAAAAAGCGAAAAAAACTGGTCGACCACGCATGTCTGATAAAAGTGTTGAGAGTATCCGAGATAAGTTCAGACGGGGTCCTCGGAAGTTGACAAAAGGGGCAGGAGAGGCACTTAAACTTCCTCAGGCAACGCTGTGGCTTGTTCTGAAATGCCGCCCGCGTATGTAGCCTTAAAAGCAGTAGTGTCTCCAGCAATTACGTCCCGGTGACCGTAACAGAAGGTACGAATATTGCATTTCAGTTCTCAAAGATATGGCGGAAGACACTTTTTCCGAATGGCTCATCTTTTCGGACGAATGTACCGGGTAAAGTAAACCGCCATAATATAAGAATTTGGCGGTCACAAAGTCTTGGCGTTGTCGTTGAACATGACAGAGGCTCACCGAAGCTGAACCTGTTTCGTGCCGGACTAAGTATATCGACCTTAATTTGTTGCGAAGCAAACTGTGACAGAAATCTCATACCTGGAACTTTTTGTTAAAAAAGATTGTTTTCGAACGTCACGAGGATTTCGGTGATTTTTATGCCTGACGGCGACCCGCCTCACTTTCACGTTGACGCGCAGCGTTATTTTAACAACACCCACAACGTTGGATTAAAGAGGTGCTAAGTAAGATCTTGTTCACTACTTTAGGCCTCCTAGGTCACCAGACCTCGCACTGTGCGATTTTTTTTTTTCGTGTGCATAAAAGTGAAAATCTGTGTAGCCCCTATGGAAGCTACTCTTGAAGAACTGCGCGGCTCATCCCGCCGGAGGTGAGAGTTCTCCCTCGGGCATGGGTGTGTCTGTTGTTCTTAGCGTAAGTTAAAGTAGTGTGTAAGTCTAGGGACCGATGACCTCAGCAGTTTGATCCCTTAGAAATTCACACACATTTGAACATTTTCCTTCAAGGGTTGAGAAATCGAACTGCTGAAGCTGCCGATTCTGTAAACAGGTACCGGTTGATTCGCGCGTGAAATGAAATGGATTACCGTTTCGTTGTTTCCGAGCAACGATTGTTGAGTGTATGGTACAGCGTCTGTGTGAACGTGAAACCCTGAAACTTACTCTATCGTGCGTAACGTATTTGTCTTGCATTGTTTGTCTGCAATAAGTAACTGAAATCTTTTCTTGTTTTTTGAATCATATGCTCAACAACTGAAATTTCCTTATTTTCTATCCTTAGAGTTGCAGTTTTAATTGCTATCAGTGCATTTCACTCATACTGATTAGCTAAGAAGGGATAGTACAGAACGTCGAACGCTAGACAAGGTTTCTGGACTGTTAGGAGGGAAAAAAGCGTGAGAAGATTCCTACATTGCAAAAGAAGAAAAAATATTTTAATCAGCACATTTTATCACGAAGTTGTTTTGGCTGTGAGTGCATTACGGAGTATGAAGGACTAATTGTTGGAAAATGTAATCCATTCGCAACATTTGTATCTGCCTTTATGGCTGGAGACTGTTTCAAGTTCTCTGAAGAGATTACGGATAATACGGTTGGAAGCTCCACAATAGCTAAGTGGGAATGGAAGTGATTAAAAAAACTTTGGGTAAAAGGCACTTGTCTAACAAAAAATTGTGATGAATTGTAAGTGGTAGTTCAAAAAGTTTTCACACACCCCTATTGCAGAATTTTTGTAGTCGTTCTCGGTTTTGGCTGCAAGAAGTAGAGTTTACGTACTTTTTAACCAAAGATTACATTATTTTTAACCAACTTTTAACACCTTGGTTAGTTCGTCAATCGCACAGATATTTCGTCGGTAACATGTGGCTAAGATGCGGGACAGTATCATTTAGGCTGCAAATTTCGTTGGTGGCACAAACCTCGTGTAATCACGTATCCTGGCTACGACGGTGCGGCTTCAAATACGAGGAGGTTTGATCTCATTGAAATTCCGTGAAAACACGCGGTGGAATTCGTTTCGGGTTATTATTCCCAATATTACGCCAGTAACGGCGGCAGCGGTCGCGCGGCCCCGCTATTTCCTGATTGCGCTTCGCCAGGGGACGCTCACAGTAACGCATCCGCCATCCTGCGCAGCACAGCGCTTAAATTAAACTTCATCACATATATCAGTGTTCGCAGCTGCGCTTCACTTCACGTGGTGGCACGCTTCCGCGAAATCAGTAATTATCGCAAGTAAGGTGGTTTCGCTATACAACACAATTTAACTTAGCAGGTTCTGAGATCCTGGTCCATATTTTACCGCTCGAGCTACTTCTGCTAAATTACTGAGCCAGCTAGTAACTGAAACCACCGAAATGCTTATTTATGTCGTGAAGACCGAAACCTTTAACTGCAGTAGCGACAGATAAACATCCACCACAGCCTCCTTACATCGATATAAGTATTGCTTCGCACATGATTATTTCCATTTCGGATGCTTGTGCCATCCCAGAAACGTTTTGGGAACGGCATATATCTATTTAAAAGCGCACTGCGTAATTGACAATGTTATTTAATTATTTAGGGGAAAGTGTAGCAAATCGTATTTTATCACAATGACTAATAAAGAGATCATACAAAGCCTAAAGGACGATCATCACAAACATCACAAAAAATTCTTCTTTTTGTAATCACTTTGTATTTGGTGTCAGTGATGAAAACGAGTCGCTGGCCAGACTGTCTGTAATATAATACATGGTTTCCTCTTACCAGAACATTCACATTCTGATCAAACTTCCTTTCCCCATCGGCACAATGAGTCCTTTAATCTGCTGTAGTTTTGTTTTTAATCCTTTCGAAGCTGTTCCCTATTCTGATTTCCAAATTGAGTCCCATGAGTATTTCTCTGAAAGATCATAGACACAACTTCGTGGGGACCCTTACCACAATTTTTTTGCTACCCTTCTGTAATATTAACATTGTCGGCAAGCAGTGCTCTGACTTTAAACTTTTAAATTCTACATTAAGTGTCTCTTCTGTCTGTTTTGCATATTCTTGCCTACGTCTCCATCTATGTTCTACTGGACTGCTAACTACAGCATCGCGTTGTCCACCATAGCCGATGGCCCACTACTCTGTCTCTCGTACTGGTCTATAGATGTCATTCGTACCCTCTTCTTTTTACCATTTCTGTGCTACAAACTTTATCTAGCCAAATTTGTAACTCCTTTTCATAGCATCACCTTGTAGTTTTTCTTGTCCTTCATTTTCCTCCGGGTATCCAGAATCACCATTCCCCTTCCATACAATTTCGTGACAGATGTAATGTTTGAAAAATGTCTTCCTCAGTTCTTGTTAGTACTGAGACAGGAATGGTTGTTATATTGTAAACAGTCATCTTTGCTTATGCCAAACTATTTCTGACATTTTTTCTTAGGTGCAAGAAAGGTATCATTCTTTTTTTTTCACACCTTGCGGCAAGCGTTTGTAGTCCGACACAGATGAGCGTCTAGTATGTCAGGTGTCTTAAACTTGTTTCATGTAGGAAACGGAGACGAGTTCAAGTAGGGTCTAGTGTTATTGTTGACGAGAGAAAACGGAGGGTGAAACTCTGTACCGACTAGTAGCTTACTCTTAGTAGGCAATCAGCGACCCTTTAATCCACTGCCAGTAAAGTATCACGTTCTAACGGTTAGAAAGAGCTGCCTCCAAGTGCTATCCGTTAATGACAGGTGTAGTGAATAAATAAATATGCGAAATAAATATTTTCATAGATTTAGCTTTGAAAATGTTTCCATAGTGAAATAATTTCGTTAAACTTTTCTTCCCCTGTTTCACTCCCTTAGAAGGTTGAAGATCCAAAAATAATAAAACACGTTCTTTTTATTTCTAGCCCTTAATAGCTGAATTTCCAAAGGTAATGGAACAGATATGTTTTTTATTTCTGACTGAAAAAGCAAATGCCAATTTTCGTACTTCTAACTTCAAAATGGTCAAAATGGTGAAATGTTTCCAAGAAGCTCTTCATTGCCTATTTTACCCCCTTACAAAAAGAACTTCGAACTTTCCCTTGTTAAACGATGTTTACAGTACAAAATCCACAGATTCTCCAAACTTCAAGTTTCTGTCCTCAGCGTTTTTGGCTGGGCAATGACGAGTCAATGAATTTGTCTGGCCCTATTTCACGCCATTAGGGGTTGAATTTACAAAAATAGTGGAACACTGTTTTTCCGTTTCCAACCGAGAAGCAAAATACTAATTTTCATAGATTTACCTTTAAAAATGCTTTAATAATGAAATATTTAATAAAAATATTTATGCCGCGTTTCACCCCCTCAGTTGTGAAATTCCAAAAGCACTGAAACATGTATTTTCTTATTTGTAACAAAGAGGTCATAGATGTAGCCTTAAAAATACTTCTTTATCTGTTTAATAATGATTTCTTAAGAAACTTTAAACCACTATTATACTATTTAAATTTCCAAAAGAACTGAAACACGGATTTCTTTTTTATGACCGAGAAGCCAAATAGCATTACGGTACATTTAGCTTCAAAATTGCCTTAATAGCGACATATTAAAAAAATAATTTTCATTCCCTATTTCATCCCGTTAGGGGCAGAATTTCATAAATTCCATCTTAAACGAGGCCGACAGTATAATATAACACAATCTCCAAATTTCATATTTCCATCCTTGGCGATTTGGCCTGGACAATGATGAGTCATTCAGTCATAACATTGCCTTTTATATGTTATTGTAAATTTATCGTTTATATTCAAGAGAAATATTTATCTTTAAAGAATTTTTTTAATAAAACTAAACACTTTTTGGAATTTTAGTTTATTTTTCAATATATTGTTAAATATTTTCGGAGAGATCAGCACGACCTCCCATGTGGAGGCAGATACATAAGGTATTGTAGCCATCAGTCTTGAGATTGGTTTGATGCAGACATCTACGTTTTGCACGTCTTTCCTTTTCTGTGTAGCTATTGCGTCTTGCATCCACTGGAACATGGTCACTACTCTCAAATCTTGATCTATCATTTAAATAGTATTTTGTTCTCCTATGCCCACATTCGCCTGTAACATTTGGTTGTTCCTACATGCTTCAGGAAGTGGCCTTTACGTCTACCCATTATTTTAGTCAAGGTGTGCCGTAAAGGGCTTTTTTCTAAGTTTCATTCAGTAACGCCTTTCTCTTACTTTCGTGGAGTCACTTTCTTCTTCATTGTCCGGCTTACAGCAAACATTTGATATCCATAAAAGACAAAATTCCAAATATTGTCAGAGAGTCTTGGCTTGAGCACTATGGAACTTAACATCTGAAGTCATCAGTCTCCTAGAACTTAGAACTTCTTAAACCTAATTAACCTAAGGACATCACACACATCCGAGGCAGGATTCGAAACTGCGACCGTAGCGGTCGCGCGGTTCCAGACTGAAGCGCCTAGAACCGCTCGGCCACAGCGACCGGCTTTTGCCATATCCTTTGGGAATTAAAAAAAAAATACAGTGGCTATCACCTCGCCTGTAGAAAAAATGGTATTTGCCTCCTTCGATGCACTTTCACCAGCCTTTGCCCATCGTTTTGACTGCCGTTTTGACTCTTGTGTGTAATAATGGATCCATGTTTCATCATCAGTCACAAACAGGGGCAGAAAGGTCTTGCGGATTGCGATTAAACATCGCCAGATATATTGTTTAAATATTGTGCCGGATTCGCATTTGGTGGACTGTTAGCAATCGCGGCACCCACCTCAGACCCGCAGTGTCTTCATAGTAAATTCTCCGTGCAAGATATTATGCACTCGCTCAGTTCAGACGACTATAGTATCAGCAATCTCACGCATTTTTATTCCGCTGTCTTGCACTACCGTATCATGGATTTTATCAATGATTTCCTTTGTGGTGACCTCAATAGGACTGCCGGAATGCGTGCGTCGCCTTCGGTGCTTGTCCGACCACGTTTAACTTTGTTAATCCAAAAGTAAATGGTTTTCAGTGATGGTGCAGAATCCATCTGAATTCCATCCAGTTCTGTTTTGAGTTGCGCGGCAGTCCAACCCTTCAAATGAAAATGTTTCTGATCAGTACGGAACTCGGATTTCTCCATTTTCAATCGCAGTAGACACACTGACCTATTCAGACGGCTGTCGTCAATGAACTGTTTGCCGTACACTGTTGAAACTCTTTATACGATCCTTGAAATAACCAAGCTTAACACCCTTTAAGACACTACAAAATTCTCCATTTTTCGTGGAATTTTACGAGTCTTATTAAACAACAGCCTGCATATAACTGTTCCATTGCATATGTTATAAGTTCAGGCACACTAGCATGTATTTGCCAATAACACAACATATAAAGAGGAGCTAAATACGCAAATATTCTTATGAAGAGCAGCAATTAATGGCAATCTGCTGATGAATGCACCAACTGGAAGAAATTGTCATCTGAGGATGGCCAAATTAGTCCACAATCAATAATAAGATAAAATAAATCTTTTAAATTGTTTGCATTCCTCACCACCAATCCCTAACGGCCGCTGTGTTTAACAAGACGGAGCGTGGATAAAATAGTACTTAAATTATAATCTCAAGAAATAAGTTTACTCACTGAAGCATAGCGAACTGATTCACAAAAGTCTCTGACATCGTGTTACGGCTGCCAGTGGGGTACTAGAGTCAACATCCAACGTTTTTCGTAGATAAGCCGATGCTATACTCTCCCGCATCAAAACCAACACACAACTTCAGTCGGCCTGAGGTTGACTATCCTGCTTCCTGGCGTTTATCGCATAGTACGATACTTGCTGATTTCATGATTCAGAAAATTTATTTTACTTTTCTTAACTTCGTTGTAGATACCCTCCTTCGGTTACAGTCGTCAGTAAACCTAAACGTGGTCGTGGAAGTGGCGCGAAAACAAAAACTTGCACTAGGCGGCTGAACAACACCACGTGGACTCTGTCGGCCAGCGATGCCATACCAATACTTCGTTTCATTTAATGGAATTCGTGTCCACTGCTCCTCTATGAATCAAAAAAATTTATTCTGTGTGTCATCGTACTCTAACTATGAATAGCATTTTCTAAAGTCAATATTGGGAACCATGCGGGATTTGTCCAAACGATCATGGAAAACCGCCTAAAAGCCACACAAACCTAGCAGGGATACCAGACTATCAGTCGTTAATCCATCGCCCAGGTTCGATCTTGCTCTTGCGTTCCTCCCTGTACCACAAGCTAGTGTTTAAGATATACGAGCACATTAAACGCGTACTCATGTAATTTCAAAATACAGAAATCACAAGGCTCTTTCGACAGTGAGTCATGTACAGTGGCTCGCTGAAACTATTAATCGCTAAGCGAGGCTTCAGTCAGTATTTTAGTTCATTGATCGCTGCGCATGGCAAATTCCCAATTTGATATTCAGCCTAGCAAACAGTTTTAATTTATAAGGGTGTTTATTCATTAGTTTACTATGGGCACTCATGGGACGATAAAGCTAAGGCTTGTGGTCGGAAGTACAGCGAATAAATAGATCGTTTGGATACTGTTGTTTACTTTTTATTGCTTTCTCAATTTGTGAACGGAAATACTGGGATACCTAGATTAGCAAAAGTCGTTTTTACTTCCTTCCCCAAACCTGAGATGATTGAATTCCGCTGATCTTTATAGTGAAACAGTCAATAATATTGTGTTAGTAAGATGTAGAAAGCCCGCCCAATTAGCGGTGCGGTCTAACGCACTGCTTTACGGGCGGGAAGGCGTGCCTGTCCCCAGCACGAATCCGCCTGGCTGGTTAGTGATGAGGTCCGGTGTGCCGGCCAGTGTGTGGATGGTTTCTAAACAGTTGTCCATCTGCCTAGGCGAATGCTGGTTGGTTCCCCTTATTCCGCCTCAGTTACACAATGTCGGCGATTGCTGCGCAAACACTTTCTCCAAGTACGAGTACACCGTAATTACTCTCCCACGCAAACATTCGGGTTACACTCGTCTGGTGTGAGACGTTCCCGGGGAGAGGGGGATCCACTTGGGGCCGAACCGCACAGTAACCCTGGGTTTGGTGTGGGGCGGCGGTGGGGTGGGTGGACTGCTGTGGCCTGTTGTGGGGTTGTGTACCACTGAGGGCTACAGCGGAGACGAAGCCTCTCCGTCGTTTCTAGGTCCCAAATTCCATACAATACAATACAAGATATAGAAACGTCAGTGAAAGTATCCTATTCTGTGATTTACGAGCATCTGCTAAATTCTTACAGCAGAGTTGGGTTGTTTGGGGGGAAGAGACCAAACTGCGTGGTTATCGGTCTCATCGGATGAGGGAAGGACGGGGAAGAAGCCGGCCGTAGCCTTTCAAAGGAACCATCCCGGCATTTGCTTGGAGCGATTTAGGGAAATCACGTAAAACCTAAATCAGAATGGCCGGACGCGGGATTGAACAGTCATCCTCTCGAATGCAAGTCAAATGTGCTAACCACTGCGCCACCTCGCTCGGTTTACAGCAGAGTGGTCTGCTGTTTAATGACTCATCTGTGTCTTACAGATTCTGCGAGAGTACACCACGTCCAGTCGCCGCACGGCCCTGCCCTGCACAGGGCACATTGTGTCAGTCTCATACGTCACGGAAGATTGATTGTAGACATACAGCAAGATACTAAGCTACAAGCATGCAGATCAAAGCAGTCGGAGTAGATGTTACAAAGAAGCCAGGACATAAAATCACCAGTGTAAGTTTTGAATGTCGACAACAACAGCCAAAAAATAAAAAAAATAAATAAAAATATAAAAATAAAAAAAATAAAAATGAATACTTTGGTGACTGTATTTTACCAGAATGTTTTCAAAGTATCAACAAAAAATCTTTTAAAACAGCAGTAGAAGATCATTTCTAATTTCTTACTCCTTGAATTAGTTGCCGATCCTGCGACTGGGCTGTTGGCGTGATTGCAGGCACAGTGCAGATTTTCTTCGCTGCGGCACTAGGAGGGGGAGGGTGGTGGGCCCAGAGTGCAGGCTGTCTTTAACCCCGGGGAAAAATCCCCAGTACCGTTAACCGTGCATACTTTGCCCGATTTTCAAATTCGTATGTGATTATTATGAGTGTTTTTTAACTTCTGTGATATTTATGTTTGTGAACTTACGGGCCAGTATGAAAGGGTTACATACTAATTAGCACAACACATTTCCTAATATGCTGAGGAGTAACGGAAGGTGGTCAAAATTAGCACGAGAATACATTGGCAGGCCTATACTTCCACAACGCCTGTCAGGTACCATTCCATATGCGATCAGCAGTTCCAGAACATAATGAAACTTGTACCACCCGGGAATAAACACATCGATCTCAAGTTTTCGTAATGGCTTCATTAAAGCTCATAGAAGGAAAAATCTAGTAGTGTACATAAATCCATCAGTGTGGTCCAACTTCAAAATCGTAACTATACGATAGGCACTAGGATTGAGTACCATACACATATAGCTTCGAATTTGGTTGAGCGTAACACCTTCAGTTTCACCTATCTTCGACCTAAATCCTCGTTTTATAATATCAATTTCCGTTAGAATTAAGGTAACTTGTTCTCCATTTATTGAAACAATGTCTGGTACTTGTGACCAGCCAAACTTCATTCCTTGTTTCCGAAGATATTTGACATTGTAGGTTACACCTGAATCACTGTCTGATCCACAACAACTTGCAATTTGAGCAATGTATGACTGACATTTGTATTTCTTAGTTGTAGGCACATTAAAAATTACACATGAGCCTTTGTCTACATACCAATGGTTAATGTATGTATTCTGTACTTTCACCCCGTCTGGGGAATCAAAACTGTTTCAAAAATTCGTGTTTCTGTAATACTAGAGTAACAATGACCAATGGTCAAGGTAACCCTAAACAGGTAAATTATGCACATGACCTCAGCAATGGTAATATACTGGCAGATTCATACATGTGAACAAAAAACTGATGAGTTGTATGTTTTCAGAGTTAACTCAATAACAAAAATGGCATGTGTATGAATGCGTGGTCTGGTGGCGATATCCATTAATAAAATGTTCTCGGGTTTCAAGACGCATCAAGTTGTTAAATGCCCACGACCTTTCGGCAGAGATCTCCTCTGCCATTGTCAAGTGGTTGACTGCCATCTGAATGCAGCTACCGAGCTTCTACAGCCGCGCCGCCGCCAGTGGCGTCACTGGTGCCCAGTATCACACCATATACGAGTATTGCAATAGTTTGGTTGCGCATCCGCCGCACCCGGTTCAGCTCCCCAACCATAGAATCTCGGGTCAGCTGAAATCCATTGTCGTTAATGAGGGTGTTGTCCGATATTTGGTCTCTGTTGCTTTATTTATTACACCATCCCAGAACCCGTTTGTCCGTTTGTTAATAACAGTGCCGTTGAGACGGCTAATCTTCCCTGTTATCGAGCCACAAAACGGTAAAAACGCAATCTTGTTCGTGTCTTCTTCGAGGGCCTTCTGCTTTCGCAAAAATGGTTCAAATGGCTCTGAGCACTATGGGACTTAACTTATAAGGTCATCAGTCCCCTAGAACTTAGAACTACTTAAACCTAACTAACCTAAGGACATCACACACATCCATGCCCGAGGCAGGATTCGAACCTGCGACCGTAGAGACCGCGCGGTTCCAGACTGTAGCGCCTTTAACCGCTTGGCCACCACGGCCGACTCTGCTTTCGCCGCTTAGATGAAACTGCTTGCGGAATGTACCTTTATTTTTTTTACCCGTTTTCCTTGAAACTTTCACGTAAGTAGCTCACTTCCCTTTTCAGCTTTCCGAAATCCGAGGTAGTTTCAACTCGCTGTGCCAAGGACCTCAGAACAGACCATTACCGGTATTGGTAGTTGGTAGCGTGCAAATAACGATCCATGTGGGTGGCCAGTTTTATAACGGTCAGACTGTCCGTACTCTGGGACAGCAAAAAAAAAAAAATGGCTCTGAGCACTATGGAACTTAACTTCTGAGGTCATCAGTCCCCTAGAACTTAGAACTACTTAAACCTAACTAACCTAAGGACATCACACACATCCACGTCCGAGGCACGATTCGAACCAGCGACCGTAGCGATCGCGCGGTTCCAGACTGTAGCGCCTAGAACCGCTCGGCCACTATGGCCGGCTCTTGAACAGCACTGCATAGAAGACGAAAGGTGTTTCCGCCTACACTATCCCGAAAACATCAGCTGTAGCTGAGCATGCACTGTGAAATCGACACCGGTTTGCATCTGACGATAGTTTTATTATTAAACGGACCTAGGGCTTCTGGGATAGCGTAATAAATGTAGCAATAGAGCTCAAAATATCGGACAACCCCATCAATAATGATGGTAGAGTGCAGCTGAATACGTCCTTGGTTCCTTTAACTGGCCGGCCGCTGTGGACCAGCGGTTTTAGGCGCTTCAGTGCAGAACCGCGCTGCTGCTACGGTCGCAGGTTCGAATCCTGCCTCGGGCATGGATGTGTGTGATGTCCTCAGGTTAGTTACGTTTAAGTAGTTCTAAGTCTAGGGGACTGATGACCTCAGATGTTAAGTCCCATAGTGCTTGGAGCCATTTGAACCATTTGAACCTGTAATTGGGGAGCTCAATCGGTCCAGCGGCCTCGCAACCAAAACTTTGCCAAATTTGGTGCACGACTGGGCAGCAGTGACGTCACTGGCGTCGGCGTGGGTATATAGGCATGTCAGAGGAACTCACACGATCGCCACTTGACAATGGGAGAGAAAATTTCCGCCGAAAGCTCGTGGACAGTTAACCACTCGATGTGGCTTGAAACCCAAGAATATTTTATTAATGGAAAAAGTATAGTTGAAAACACCGATCTCTTTATAGCTAAATAATATCCGTGGATTTTCACTACCAGACCTTAACACACATTTTCGTATACAATTACAAGTTGAAAGAGGTTCGCCAACTGTTGCGCAAGGACTTCAGCAGGTAATGGCGCCATTTAGCGTGTATTGATGAAATTTTACTACAAAAAAGTATAAACTAAACACCCAACTGAGGTCCAGCAGAGCTGTAAGACGTTTGGTGTATGAGAGGTCAGAGTAACCACAGTGGTCAAAGTATACCTGGTTTACGGCATAGCTACATTTGATAAAAAGTCGAGTGGACGAAGAGTCGTCCTGGAGGGACTGGAATGAGGCAAAGTTCCTATCATCTGGGATTGAACAGGGGACCTCCATTGCCAGAGTCTAGTGCTCCATCCGATAAACCACCACGGTCACTAGTCACCAGTATTTTTTGCTTTTTTCATTACTGAAAACCGAAGACCATGGTCGTGCCCAATAATGCTCTTCTAGCTACGAAGGGCAGATGCAGAAGCAGCTTCTATAAGAATATTTTCCTGTCAGATTCTTAGTCATTCCATCGCGATACGCCCCATACCTCAACGTCACCCAGTTTAACATTTATTTTTGTTCCAGTGAAACATCTAGCTTCATTAGCTAAAATTCGACGCTCGTTGTGAAACACATGATATTTTTACCTTCTGACGGTAGATTTCCAGTTATAAGCTAAATACTATACTAACTGAAATGTACGTAACCTTATTTGTCGTTGCGTTAGTCAGTTTCTCCCTAATTCTGTTTTTCCGTGCGTTGCTCTCCCTGACTTCCAATTTAAAAACAGATTAGACCGCTTTCATGTTTGCAAGTGTTCGTTGAAGTCCGAAGTAATAAAAATTTTCATTCTTGGTACGCAACAGGATTAAAGATTAAAATAGACTGAGATTATAAAGTAGTGAAAATGTAAAGGGTTACAGCAATCGTAGTATAGGAATAGCTTAAGTTGATTTATCTAAAGTGTATTGGACATTCTAGCTAATTTGCATGGACACCAAAATCTATTCATATTCATTAATTGCACAGTTATTGGTTTTTTATATCGCAGCCTGTTGATTCCATTTTACAATTTTGTTCTTTGTAGTGAAATAGGATTATGGTGCGGTAAATTCGTCAGTTAATAAAAATTTTACGAAGTTCTTCGTAGTTATGTGTAGTGTGCTAGATATGACAGATGGACAGAGAGAAGATGACATAGCCCACGCCTTCCTTAATGCCTGTAGAGAAACTTTAATTTCCATAAATTCAGTCTCATTATTTACTTAGCTTATCTGCTAACATACGGAGTACCCTGGTTGGATTCCAGGTACTACCAGGTATTTTTCCTTGGTGGGGTACTGGAACGGTGTCCTCTCAACATCGTGATACCAGCTGATGCACTACTAGAACGAGAAGTTCGGGTTCACGGTGTGGAAAGCTGGCAAAAGCCGACAGAGCGATGCGCTAACCTGCATCCAAATGACGCTGCATGGCAAAGGATGACACGGCAGCCGGCCGGCACCTCGCGGCCGTCTAGATCACGGAGTGCAGCATTTAAGTTTTAAATAACATGTTATTCTCCGCAGCCATAGAACTTATCTGTCTCTCAAAATGGAACTTAAAATGTATTATTGAGTATAAGTAGTAATGAAATTTCTTTAATAATTAAGGAATGAGAGTGTAGCAGAGAGGTATGTTCTGGATGGCGCAGTTGGTGAGAGCCTTATGCATGACAGGTACATACAGGACCAACATTGGCCATAATGTAACAAGCTATTTCTAACCATCGGAAATTTTCTTTGTTTCTCTCGTCTTAGCTCTAACAATATTTTAGTTCTCTCTGCCCTCATGGAACCGAATTCCCTTAGAATTTCTTGAGGCTGCGTTTTTATTATCACACGGGAAGAAGCTAGGTTCTGTACTCGCGACCTTATTCACTGTGAGCTTCAAATTCATGTCACTAGTACTATTTTTACCCCATGATGCAGCTAGCGCTGCCCATAGACGTTCAGTTTCATCTTACTCACAGTTCACAACCACCGTATAACGAAAAAGTCATGTTACAAACGATTTTTGATGCTTTTGCTCATACTCATGCACCACCCCCCCCCCCCCCCCCCCCCCGTCTCCAAAAACGTACAAAATTATCAAAATGTTCGGAATTTTGCGCTACATACCACAAAATAAAAAATTACTTTGATACGCTATTCCTTTTTGCAACACATCGTACTAGATTGCATGTGTGGTATAACATACGTAATTTAAATACCAACTAACATTCACCTGCTAAGCTCTCCATCTAGTAGCTGAGGCTGCAAATTGCACATTATATAATTTTTTCAGAACTGTTAGTCTTCGTTATGTCATCCTTCATAGTTTGAAATGGCATTAGAAAGTTAATGGAACTTCACCTCAGCACAGTGGTATTTCCAAGATCAGCTCGGACCGTATTTGCCGGAGATAAGGTCGTAATCTTCGCACGTAATGAGCTCCTTATAAGCGTTATAAACTATCATGAAAGCAATATATAGATCTCCAAACCATTATCAAAGCTGAAGAAACAAAAGGCAGGCAGAGATCGAGGATTCACATGTAGCAGAACATAGGGGACAGACAAAGCAACTACGCCTGAATGAAAATGACTCTCATCGACTGAAATACAAAGAAAAAAAAACACATAGCTACCCATAAGATATCTTTTCAACTGAAATATCTAAATAACACACGTGCCCAGGTTACTGGTAATTAATAATCTTTTATTGCTTTGGCACTCACAGACTAGCTATATTCGTCAAATAAATAGAGAAACAGGTAATATTTAATTGGGTGGATTCTCAGATATTAATAAAAAACTGTTTCAACGGGTAAGAGCGAAAATGAGCGATCAGGAGCCGCAGTGAATTATAAGTGAACAATATAATATTTTTCTGTATCTACGTCCATACTTCGTAAGCCATCTTACGATATTTGTTGGGGGGTACATCTGATCTATTACCATTCGCCCTTTCCCTTTTACATTCGCGAATGACGCATGGAAATCCAAGTGTGGATAAACCTGCGTATGAACTACGATTTCCCGTATTTCGTCGTCTGGTTCACTCACGAGACCTGTTTGGAAGGAGGCAGATGGTTCTTGAAACATATGATTTCTGAACTGCAACAGTAATCTGCTTCTGCTTCGTGATGAACAACTCTCTCCTGTGTCTCTGCTATAGGCATAAGGTGGCCTCATGATAAATGTAACAGATAAAAGAGCAATTATTGATCGAGGAGAATTTGTAAGTCACTTCTATGGTGAGTAAACTACTGTTCTACCACTAAGACTGCCACGTTCGGTATGTCACAAAATAATGAAATTTTAAGTATAATGCGTACATAATGTAGCACAATACATATAGGAATGAATTTCTAGATTGCTTGGTGGCATTTGGGCCCGAAATTTAGTACACACAGCTACTCCTCTAACCTGGCTGACCATCGATTCCAACTTAGAGAAGACCAACAGATGAGGGTGTGCCATTCCGTGCTATTTGAGCTCTATGCCACAGTTCATCAAACGTACTGGATGGTCAGCGGTGGCGCACATACTTTGATAAGCGCATGACTAGATGGTTTCGATGGGTGAGAGACTAAAAACTTGCAGGCCAGGGAAACAGTCGAATATCCTCTCTTCGAGGCTTGTTAGAACAGCACGGGCAACTTGCGGTCTTGCGTTTTCTTTTTGAACGATAGCGTCACGGAGACGTCGAAGATAGGGTACAGCTACCACCGTAACAGGTGATAAACCTAACGACTGCTGTACGAACTGCCGGCTGGGGTGTTGTGTAGCCAGTGACACTTCACAACATCAGACTATGTGGTCGGCCGTCTAATGACGATGAACTGAATCTGGTGAATTCGTTTTGTCGTCATAGCCGCAACACACGGAGACCAGCTTTATGACGCTCTACGCAGAATCGGAACTCGTCTGAAAGTTAGACGTGGTGCACCACTGTTTGGGACGTCTCTGTTGACGAAGGGAACCTGCAACGATAGTCGCCGCTACCAGTCGATGGTGTTCCAAACGTCATCGCACTCTCAGAGGTTACTCGATCCCATACAACCGAGAGGACAATATTTCCGTCTTCTTAGGTACTGGTCGCTTGGGACCGTTGATATCCTGCGTGGCGGTAGGGCCTGCTTGAACCTACCTATTCTACACTAACATGACAGCGGTGCAAACCGACCAATTATCGCGGAACCGTGAATTATAGGCCACGAACGTGTGACTGTCGACCTCTGACAAGGGTTAGTGTGCGTTTATCCTTCTTCCAGGAACTGCTACCTACTTTGGGAGATTGCGCTGAAAAGCAAACCATCTACCATCAAAACATATTATTATTATTATTAATATTATTATTATTATTATTATATCTGTTATTATCATACCTACTATTATCAATATTGTCATGCAGTATATATAGCGTGGTCACAAACAGTCTGAAAAGCTTGTAAGGGTGTTGGAGGGTAGGTTGTCCTGAGAAATAACTTTTAAGAAAAACATTCGATGTGTCGCACAGTTTCCGATTTAATTAGCACTGAAGGTAGCCCATCTACATCTACATCCATACTCCGCAAGCCACCTGACGGTGTGTGGCGGAGGGTGCCCTGAGTACTTCTATCGGTTCTCCCTTCTTTTCCAGTCTCGTATTGTTCGTGGAAAGAAGGATTGTCGGTAAGCTTCTGTGTGGGCTCTAATCTCTCTGATTTTATCCTCATGGTCTGTTCACGAGATATACGTAGGAGGGAGCAATATACTGCTTGACTCTTCGGTGAACGTATGTTCTCGCAACTTTAACAAAAGCCCGTACCGAGCTACTGAGCGTCTCTCCTGCAGAGTCTTCCACTGGAGTTTATCTATCACCTCCGTAACGCTTTCGCGATTACTAAATGATCCTGTAACGAAGCGCGCTGCTCTCCGTTGGATCTTCTCTATCTCTTCTATCAACCCTATCTGGTACGGATCCCACACTGCTGAGCAGTATTCAAGCAGTGGGCGAACATGCGTTCTGTAACCTACTCCCTTTGTTTTCGGATTGCATTTCCTTAGGATTCTTCCAATGAATCTAAGTCTGGCATCTGCTTTACCGACGATCAACTTTATATGATCATTCCATTTTAAATCACTCCTAATGCGTACTCCCAGATAATTTATGGAATTAACTGCTTCCTGTTGCTGACCTGATATATTGTAGCTAAATGATAAGGGATCTATCTTTCTATGTATTCGCAGCACATTACACTTGTCCACATTGAGATTCAATTGCCATTCCCTGCACCTTGCGTCAATTCGCTGCAGATGCTCCTGCATTTCAGTACAATTTTCCATTGTTACAACCTCTCGATACACCACAGCATCATCTGCAAAAAGCCTCAGTGAACTTCCGATGTCATCCACAAGGTCATTTATGTATATTGTGAATAGCAACGGTCCTATGACACTCCCCTGTGGCACACCTGAAATCACTCTTACTTCGGAAGACTTCTCTCCATTGAGAATGACATGCTGCGTTCTGTAATCTAGGAACTCTTCAATCCAATCACACAATTGGTCTGATAGTCCATATGCTCTTACTTTGTTCATTAAACAACTGTGGGGAACTGTATCGAACGCCTTGCGGAAGTCAAGAAACAAGGCATCTACCTGTGAACCCGTGTCTATGGCTCTCTGAGCCTCGTGGACGAATAGCGCGAGCTGGGTTTCAAACGACCGTCTTTTTCGAAACCCATGCTGATTCCTACAGAGTAGAATTCTAGTCTCCAGAAAAGTCATTATATTCGAACATAACACGTGTTTCAAAATTCTACAACTGATAGACGTTAGAGATACAGGTCTATAGTTCTGCACATCTGTTCGACGTCCCTTCTTGAAAACGGGGATGACCTGTGCCCTTTTCCAATCCTTTGGAACGCTACGCTCTTCTAGAGACCTACGGTACACCGCTGCAAGAAGGGGGGCAAGTTCCTTCGGGTACTCTGTGTGAAACCGAACTGGTATCCCATCAGGTCCAGCGGCCTTTCCTCTTTTGAGCGATTTTAATTGTATCTCTACCCCTTTGTCGTCGATTTCGATATCTACCTATTTGTCATCTGTACGACAATCTAGAAAAGGAACTACAGTGCAGTCTTCCTCTGTGAAACAGCTTTGCAAAAAGACATTTATTATTTCGGCCTTTAGTCTGTCATCCTCTTTTTCAGTACTATTTTGGTCACAGAGTGTCTGGACATTTTGTTTTGTTCCACCTACCGCTTCGACATAAGACCAAAATTTACTAGGATTTTCTGCCAAGTCAGTACATAGAACTTTACTTTCGAATTCATTGAACGCCTCTCGCATAGCCCTCCTCATGCTACATTTCGCTTCGCGTAATTTTTGTTTGTCTCAAGGCCTTGGCTATGTTTATGTTTACTGTGAAGTTCCCTTTGCTCCCGCAGCAGTTTTCTAAATCGGTTGTTGTACCACGGTGCCTCTTTTCCATCTCTTACGATCTTGCTTGGCACATACTCATCTAACGCATATTGTACGATGGTTTTGAACTTTGTCCACTGATCCTCAACACTATCTGTACTTGAGACAAAAATCTTGTGTTGAGCCGTCAGGTACTCTGTAATCTGCTTTTTGTCACTTTTGCTAAACAGAAAAATCTTCCTACCTTTTTTAATATTTCTATTTACGGCTGAAATCATCGATGCCGTAATCGCTTTATGATCGCTGATTCCCTGTTCTGCGTTAACTGTTTCAAATAGTTCGGGTCTGTTTGTCACCAGAAGGTCAAATATGATATCGCCACGAGTCGGTTCTTTGTTTAACTGCTCAAGGTAGTTTTCAGATAAAGCACTCAAAAAAATTTCACTGGATTCTTTGTCCCTGATACCCGTTATGAACGTTTGAGTCTCCCAGTCTATATCCGGCAAATTAAAATCTCCACCCAGAACTATAACATGGTGGGGAAATCCATTCGAAATATTTTCTAAATTATCCTTCAGGTGCTCAGCCACAACAGCTACTGAGCCAGGGGGCCTATAGAGACATCCAGTTACCATGTCTGAGCCTGCTTTAACCGTGACCTTCACCCAAATTATTTCACGTTTCGTATCTCCGTCAATTTCCTTCGATACTATTGCACTTCTTATCGCTATAAACATGCCTCCCCCTTCAATGTCCAGCCAGTCTCTGCGGTATACATTCCAATCTGAGTTTAGGATTTCATTACTGTTTACGTCTGGTTTCAGCCAACTTTCTGCCCCTAGTACTATATGGGCTTTGTGACCGTTTATTAATGAGAGCAGTTCTGGGATCTTTCTATAGACGCTCCTGCAGTTTACTATTAGCACATTAATATTGTTATTCCCTGTTGCATTTTGCCTACTCCTACCTTGCCGCGTCTCAGGAGGCATCTTGTCGGGCCTAGGGAGGGAATTCTCTAACCTAAAAAACCCCCATGTGCACTCCACACGTACTCCGCTACCCTTGTAGCCGCTTCCAGCGTGTAGTGCACGCCAGACCTATTCAGGGGGACCCTACATTTCTCCACCCGATAGCGGAGGTCGTCGTGCACGTAAACTCAAGCAGGCTGTCACAGACTGTTGCTGAACATGCTCGTTTGGTTTCTCCAAATCACACAAGATCAGTTTGAGAAAGCCGAACGAAGAACACGATTAGCAACACTGTCTCTGGCAGGGTGCTACAATTTACACGTACAACGACCTGATGAGGTAACTTCAGTGCTAATTAAATTAAATAGGAATGGTGCAGTACATTGATTTTTTTTACAATTATTTCTCGGCACAGCCATCCTGCAAATCCCTTACAAGTTTTTCATACAGTTTCTGGCCACCATGTACAGTACTGACTGTGTGGAGACTGGGAGAATATTAACCTCATTAACATTTTGTTAACCAGTTTCCCCATTACGTGCTGCTGGAATTTGAGTAATATCATATAACAGAAACTTGAGGCTATAATACAGAGGGAATCAATGTGGACAACTGTTTAAGTGGTCAGCTGAAGAGCGAGAATTAATAGGATAAAATTAGCAGCTAGAATGAAAGGAAAAAACATGAAGAATGCGAAAAGTATAAAAGATACAGTACGCTAGAATGAAATTTTCACTCTACAGCGGAGTGTGCGCTTATGTGAAACTTCCTTGCAGATTAAAACTGTGTGCCGCACCGAGACTCGAACTCGGGACCTGTCCCGAGTTCGAGTCGCGGTCTGGCACACAGTTTTAATCTGCCAGGAAGTCTGATACAGTACGCTGTTGGACAGAAAGAAAACGGCTTTGATACGCCGAAAGAGAAGCTACGCCGATAACAACACATAAACTGTTTACCTCCTCTTGAATGCATGGTTGTTTCGGATAAGACGCAAGTCACGGGGTACTTCGTTCAAGACTCGCGTGCCTAAAATGGAGAAGGAGCTGTTGCAGAAAGATTTAGTGTTACTGCACGGTCGCAGTCAGGATTCTGAGCGTAACGGAAGCTATATCGCTGATATGGAATGGTGATAGATATTTACGTCTGAGGAGAAGTACTGAGGCACTAGTAACTATAATGGCCGATAGCGTAAACATAGTGTGTGACAATCGACTCACTTACCAGTTTGTATGTGCCTGGATGGACATAGGAGCATCCGAATGTGATCAGTTTTACTTTACATTAAGAAAACGACGCCGTTGTGCGGTTTCCAATTAAAAGTTGCTGTGTCCTCAGGAACCGGCCCGATTCGAAAACTGGGTTGTAATTCTTTGTGCGTGTGTGTGTGTGTAGTTTCTTTTTTTAGTAACGAAGTTATCTTTGTACTCGAAAAGTTATCATTGTTCTGTTGTGTTAACTTGGCACTGTTGTAACTACTGCTGGCTTTCTGGTATTCGTCTTTTCATGTTTTTATTTTACATCTAGAACCTTTTGTATCGATGTACTGTGGAAATTGCGATTATATTATTATGGTACTTTTGTAACCTATTGTTGGTTGTAGGGTATTTGCTGACCAAAGCAAAAAATAAATTAATAAAATTTGATCAAACAGCCCAGTGTTTGATAAACACACATAGCTATCTCGACATGTCTGGAGACGTCCCATCTATGAGTGTTGGACCACATTATAATAGTACAACTTTGGCAGTACACAGGACTGGACTAATTTTCATTTCACTCTTGGCACAAATCTCTTTTTCAAAGTCGTTGACTTGCTTATAGGCAGGATAGGGCTTTACTGTAACGCTACAATAATTTGATGTTGAGCCAAGATTATGCCTAGGTCTTTTAGCGTTTCTTTTTTTAAAAATTATGTTAGCTGAAAAATATTTACAGTTATTAGAGGAACTGATTGACCAAAACGACTGCTGATCAACTTTAGAGATTAGTTTTATGCTGTCAGATGTAAGGGGTCTAATGACAGAACCCTGTTGTTGTCGTGGTCTTCAGTCCTAAGACTGGTTTGAAGCAGCTCTCCATGCTAATCTATCCTGTGCAAGCCTCTTCATCTCCCAGTACCTACTGCAGCCTACATCCTTCTGAATTTGCTTAGTGTATTCATCTCTTGGTCCCCTCTACGATTTTTACCCTCCACGCTGCCCTCCAGTACTAAATTGGTGATCCCTTGATGCCTCAGAACATGTCCTACCAACCGATCCCTTCTCCTAGTCAAGTTGTGCCACATGCTCCTCTTCTCTCCAATTCTATTCAATACCTCCTCGTTAGTTATGTGATCTACCCATCTAATCTTCAGCATTCTTCTGTAGCACCACATTTCGAAAACTTCTATTCTCTTCTTGTTTAAACTATTTATCGTCCATGTTTCACATCCATACATGGCTACACTCCATACAAATACTTTCAGAAACGACTTCCTGACACTTAAATCTATACTGGATGTTAACAAATTTCTCTTCTTCAGAAACGCTTTCCTTGCCATTGCCAGTCTACATTTTATATCCTCTCTACTTCGACCGTTCGACCGTCATCAGTTATTTTGCTCCCCAATAGCAAAACTCCTTTACTACTTTAAGTGTCTCATTTCCTAATCTAATTCCCTCAGCATCACCCGACTTAATTCGACTACATTCCATTATTCTCGTTTTGCTTTTGTTGATGTCCATCTTATACCCTCCTTTCAAGACACCGTCCATTCCGTTCAACTGCTCTTCCAAGTCCTTTGCTGTCTCTGACAGAATTACAATGTCATCGGCGAACCTCAAAGTTTTTATTTCTTCTCCATGGATTTTAATACATACTCCGAAATTTTCTTTCGTTTCCTTTACTGCTTGCTCAATATACAGATTGAATATCAACGGGGAGAGGCTACAACCCTGTCTCACTCCTTTCCCAACCACTGCTTCCCTTTCATACCCCTCGGACGGGAAACCTATAGAAATAAAATATGTGACGTTGTACAAGGAACGTGAATTTCCGCCGGTGTACGGCCGATTTACGACAAGCGTGCGTGCGACTGTGGGAAGCTACGGCGGATGCCAGCCTTTGCCCCTGGGATGTCGGCCGGCCCGCGGTGCGCTGCGCTGACGGCCGTCGCGGCTGTTAACGAGCGCGCGCCGGGGCCGGCTACGCGTGGCTCGCGTGGCGTCGCGTGGCTGTATTGACGCGGCGGCTGACGGCGCCACAATGGGGCGACGCGCCGCCGCCGGCCCCCATTGTGCGGCCCGCCGCGGGCGTCTTCTACCGACGCTCAGCTGGCGACGACGACCCTCGCCGCGTCCCCGACAGCTCCACACAAACACGCTAAACTGCCCCGCCGCCAGAGACGAGCATCCGCCGTTTTCAGGGGGGAACTCCGAGCCGAGACAATGTAGCCCAAACTGACAGTTTCCGGAACAGCTGCAGGCGAAACTTCCAAGTGCGATAGAAGAGATACTGACATTCGTCCTTCGGCTGTGTTTCCCTCGACAGCAGGTAGCCTTCTTCGAGGCTAATGAAACACTTAATGTCTCACTACATTTCTCTTTCGAACCTTCTTCGCTTCTTTTACAATGAAAGAGCAGTGTTATTAGGGGAAATTGTAGCATAATATGTGATCTTACCTAAAATCTACTTGCACTGTTGACTCAGTATTACGACCATGATCACAAGTTGTGTACGCACAGCAAGGTTGCGGTGGGAAGATTATGTATTTACTCCTCGTTGTTTCTAAAACTGTATTTGGTCCTATTCTTCAACCTAGTGATGTTCGTAGAGTTCTAATTGTTCCGTTGTTCCGTTATGACATTAAGTTTGCTTTCCACTCTACAATAGCAGCAAATGCATTTGTGAAACCTGAAAAATACTGGGAAAAACTGTACCCCTCTCGACTTCCTACTATATGCTCCTTTCAGGTGTCTTGCCCGAAAACTACAACTGCTCCATCACAGAAGCTCTTTTTATAAATTTTTTGTAGGAAGAGAAATAGCCCACTAGTAGTCACTCGTGGTAGCACGCCACTTGCGAGATGCGAGCAGGCGCGCCATCCCCAGATCGAACGACCCAGCGGATTAACGACGAAGGCCTGTAGGCCGGCCAGCCTAGACATAGTTTTTAGCCGTTTTTCCATATCTGACTAGCTGAACACCAGGCTGGTACCCATGCTGCGCCTCAGTTGCTCTATTCGCAAATATTTTGAAAATGTTGGCACACTTCCACATGGCCAATATAACACGAAGACACTTGTTGCACACACATTCGGTCCTGGGGGATAAAGAGGTGGCGACGGAAAGGGCACCCTGCCATCGTCTAATAATAACAATGCCACATCCAATAATAAACATGCTGGCCTGTGTAGGTACAGCATAAAGGCAAAAGAATAAATACTACGGAGATAAATAATGTTGTCTAGTAGTAGTCCCAATACACTTTTTTGTAACAACAAGTTAATATTCTTCAATTAATAAGTTCACATCCAATACGACCAGTTCATCTACACTCTCTAATTGATGTGAAAGTAGAATAATAGAAATGTTCCTGCCAGACAATGGCCACTCAGAGCCGGTAAACGCTATTTTTTACGTAAAGCGGAAATGTCGGCTGGTAGATGACGTTGGTAATGTTCAACCATGAAAGCTGCTCGTCCTAACTAGAGATTATTAATCAACTATCATTATCTAATTCGGTTCGTAATACGCAAAACCCTCCGCTTGCTGCGCGGTATTTCACATGGACTGCTTTATTGCACACAGAAAATAAGGACACGCCAACTCCTTCATCGTTTTACTTTAAAAGTTCCATCGACATCAGTCGTAAAGTTTATCAAGGTATAACACATTTGAGCCAGTGCGCGGAGAGATGTGGAGACGGATCCACTTCATACGTTCAACTGCTTCACTGGCGGTCCACAGGGACACATATCGTGCGCCGACGCTGTCGGCATTCATACAACATGGCTCTGAACAGCTTTCAATCGCAGCTATCTCTTGGAGTCATATCCCTTACAATCCTGCATGTTCTCAGAGATCCATTCTCACGTGAATTTTGCCTGAAGCATTTAAGTCACGATGGTCAAAGCCACACTACATCGTTAACACCGTGACTCACTAATTCACAAAGAATTCCCAGTCATCATTTCAAACCTATATTTAATAGATTCAGATTCCACCAAACTCTGCGAAGCACAGTTTTTTGAGAATATACTCATTTCAAATTGTACACGGAGAAGATTAAACCGGTTGAAAAAATGTTTTTTTCGTCAGAATAGTACCTGCTTTTTACTAAATTTAAATTTTCTGTCTCAGTACCCTGCCAGTCATAACAAAACATTGAAAAATAATTAACTTCCGAAATCCTCATTTCACCTTCTTGAAACTTAATGAAAAAGTGTTTCACTTTATCTACAACAATTTCATGAGTGAAAAGTGTTAAAGGCAAGTCACGGACAACACCTGCTCTCGTGAGTAGAACTCTACGACGGCGCAGTTCGGGTACAGAATGCCGCACATAACTCGGAGAGTAAGGTAAGGAAGGCAGTGCTTGCTTCTCCTCCACACCTAACGACAATGAAACCATCTGCGTGATTAGAGTGCCTCGTATTCTTTTTCAGCTTCAACTCAGCGTTTCGAGCCCTCTCCTGACATCTGCCTCAGGAGCCTTGTGCTGTCCCAGCATAGCTGAACATCGTCGAAAGCCAGTTTTTCGTTTTCATATAAGACAATCTCTTTCAGCATTTTTTCTGAATAAGCAGAGCTACTGTGTGAAATTTCATCGATCTCCCAATGGACGGTCATTTTCATTTAGAAGGTAATAACGTTAGTGAAACCTAGGGGGAATTTTACTAAAGTATTTTACTTGTTGTGCCATCGACGTGTCCTTCTGAGTGTGTACATTCTCGGAACGCCATCGTGGGTAGATTCTTCCATGTTGGTGGGAAGCCATGAAGCTTGAAGCTATAGATATAAAGAGCGTCGAAATAACACCAATACATTTAGGTCTTAGTTAATTCCAAGACATTGCTTCAATAAGTAGGGTGTTTTATGGCTAACAACTGTACCGTGTTATAGACAGTGTAGTATCCACAGTCCTCCCCGTATTCCACTACCTCAGATTTCACACTTTGTTGCAAAAATGTATAATTTAGTACCTTTTAATATATTCTTTTATTGTTTCACAGTCTCACCTATATTTCGCTTTGTAGCAGCAACACATCACTTGATTAACTCTTGCAGGATGGAATCAATAAACGGCGTCCGTTTTTAGTCGAAAATATCCTTTATTTTGTATTGACTAACGACGGTGGCTCACCAGTAAGTTCCTGATGAATTTCTATTCAAGAGAGCTGGTCGACGTTATTGTTTCGACCTGTAAATACAGACCGTAGTCTACTACTGTATATACATTGTACACAAGAACTGCTCATTTTAGTCCACAGTAAACCATCTGCATTGGATTAGTTACGATCCCAACTTCTACATCAGAGTACTCATCGGGATTGCCTGCTCTACAATCTTAGCAACAACGATAAGGTACATGTATTCCACTGTCAGGGATATCAGAATGACTATTGCGTACAACTTTCGACTCGGTCGTTTCTGGGCCAGAACACTTTACCACAAATTGATGCATTTACGTTTCTACATAATCCCTGAAAGTTTGTAACATCATAACACAATCAGCCAGTGTATTTGATGGCATTTGTTACACGATGTTCACTGATGAAATTCAGTTTAATGACTAGCCACCTGAAGGACTTTCCTTCAATAATACCACGATAAAGGAAGTAATCCATCAGTGTTTCAGAAATCGATGGTCATAAGATTCACAGATAAGGGCCGGTTTTTTTGTGGGAAATTTACACAAATATTCATTTGACGCTTTGCAGAAAGTACATCGAGAGCGCTTCAATGGCGCCAAACTGCAGAAATAATAGCTCCATGTGTAAACTGATCAGCAGATTTTTCGTGAAACAGTTTCTCTATTACTTCCTAATGGCATCTGGTTACTGCTTTCTAAAACAGTAACAGACCTTGAAACAGTCTTGGTTGAGCATCTAATTTGGGAACAACAAACTGTTACAGCGTGCAGGAAATCTCTCTCCAGCCTGTGTACAAATCGAAAAATTTAGAAAATTATTTGCACCTCAAACTAAACAAAAATTAGTTCATTGTTTAGTCCTGCCACATCTATGTCATTGTCATGTATTTCAGCACAGTACAATGAAAACTCCGGACAACTCGACTGAGCTATGGTCGCTTGCGTAAGATAATGTGTACAATTTTCGGCTTTTTCATAGTATCAACGCTTGCCATACTTGGTAGCGTTGGATGCGGCCAGATAGGCAGAGTGACATTCATTCGCACTGTTCAATTCATACGTTTCTTAGGTACTGCTGCCGTCAGTACCTCCCCTCAAAATGAAAATACAGCAATACTAGACTACGTCCTGCATCTTGGACAACAGTAAATCTTTCTCCATCTCCTTCTGTATCTTACGAAGCTTATTCTGCAACTTGAATCTTATCTGAATCAACTCAGCGTTCTAGAGCAGATTAGCTATCATCGTCAGTACAGCTTCACTCTCGGCATATCACAGCTGTTATCTTTCTGCCCAACGGGAAACATGTATCCATGTCGCATTGTAGATATCTACACTTTCTTAGTCCCTTTCTCTTTTCTTCATATCATTTCATCCGTTAATCTCAGCCTGTAGTATCTCGCGCTTCCTCTGACGAGTAATTTTCTTATTCACATTGAATTATGTAAGCGGCGATTAAGAAGTTTCTGTTTGAGGGCGTCGCTGCAGCGTACGACTATATGCAACCCAGCGCGACTCCGATGTAGGTTTATCAGCACAGACATGTAGGCAAGGGGTTAGTGCCGCCTCCGAACGAAAACTTTTTGATGATCTCATATAAAATTAAGGTTAAGTACAGTAAGGTGTTCAGTGAGTACTGTCATGTACTATACAGGCGAAATTCAGGAAGAAAATTGAAGTTTTAATGTTCTGTCACCTAAAAGGTCATTACAAATGCTGCACCAACTTGGATAAGCTGAGAACGGAGAAAGAAAACAAATCGGACACATCCTTTTCAATATAGTCACCAATGTAACTGATTTAATGGACTTGAGGAGACGTAGAAAAACAAATTTGTATGGCCAAATGGAGATTCGTACCTCCCCCCTTCGAGCATCGCACCACCTCTTCCCGTCATCTGCTATGTGATAATATTTTAATTTGATTGAGGATATGAAATGTAGAGAGGAATTAGCAAGAAAAATTTTTCTTAAGACCATAATGTGCTAGACAGACTTTTCGGAAATTATTTGTGTGTGCAGTAGACTTGTATGAAAGCGAAATGTGGATGACAAGCATTAGAGACAACAAGACAACAGAAGATTATGAAATACTGCAGACTGGATGATTAGATGGGATAAATAACGAAACGGTAGTAAATAGGTTTTGAGAGAAAAGATCAGGTACCAAAGATTTTTTGTGCTGGGGAAAAGTGTAGTGGACTGACAAGGCAGCCAGTCCACAGTGACGGGTAGCCGAAAGGGCACACGTACACACACGCCGACTGGCGCGAAGTCTGGAACAGGATTCGTAATGAATGTGATAAAGAAAAGAACGTAGCTGCCGCGCTGGATTAGCCGAGCGGTCTTAGGCGGTGCAGTCATGGACTGTGCGGCTGCTCCCGGCGGAGGTTCGAGTCCTCCCTCGGGCATGGGTGTGTGTGTTTGTCCTTAGGGTAATTTAGGTTAAGTAGTGTTTAAGCTTAGGGACTGATGACCTTAGCAGTCAAGCCCCATAAGATTTCACACACATTTGAACATTTTTTGAAAGAACGTAGCTACTAGAACACTTAACTTTTATATCGTCCTTTGGTGTACAGCATTCTTGATGATACAAGTGAGACCATCTTGAGATACATGCAATGGTACAAATGGCACCTTGCTAGGTCGTAGCCATGGACTTAGCTGAAGGCTATTCTAACTGTCTCTCGGCAATTGAGAGAAAGGCTTCGTCAGTGTAGTCGCTAGCAACGTCGTCGTACAACTGGGGCGAGTGCTAGTCAGTCTCTCGAGACCTGCCGTGTGGTGGCGCTCGGTCTACGATCACACAGTGGCGACACGCGGGTCCGACATGTACTAATTGACCGCGGCCGATTTAAAGCTACCACCTAGCAAGTGTGGTGTCTAGCGGTGACACCACAAAAAGTACGGGAGATGACGGAGGTATACGTTGCATACGTTAAGCGTGTTCAAATGAACGCACGGTGCAGCAGTCGCGCAGGTATTCAGGCCTTGCACATGAGACACTAACGTGAAGAGCATGTGGTAGGACCCGTCTGTCGATCTTAGCCTGAGGTAAATTACTTACTCATCGCCCCGACTACACCTGTACGGCAATCTGAAACAATTGCATAAAATTTGGTCGCCAGATTAGTGTAGCTCTGCGAGACCTCTGAAGGAGAAAATGTGCGCATTAATTGAAATATGCTCTGGTTGAAAGGAAGGAAGTGTGGGCTTAACGTCCCATAGACATCGAGGTGATTAGAGACGGAGAGCAAGCTTGGATTTTGTCAAGGAAGGGAAAGGAAACCGGCCATGACCTTCAAAGGAATTGTCCTGGCATTTGCCTGGAGCGATTTGGGGAGTCACGGAAAACTTGTATCTGGATGGCCGGACTCGAGTTTCAACCGTCGTCCTCGTGAATACGAGACCAGTGTGCTAATCACGGCACCACCTCGCTCGGTAAGCTGCTCTGGATCAAAGGTATTTTGTTCGATGGTAATTACAAAGTTCGACAGCAGTCTTGTGATGATGGATCGATTCCAGATATTCAGAAGGTGTATAGATAGAAACACACAATGTATTATTTTAACTAATCATCTAAAATGAGTAAGCTTCATATATTCTTAATGCGTTTCGATGGAAAAGTTATAATGATAAAAATCTCATCAATCCGATGAGCGTGGGAGAAACAGAGGAACATTTGCGCGGGATTGTGCTACGCACGGAGAGGTTGACTGTATACTGTAACGTGGTTTGCTGTGGCGGTAGTGAACTCATTGGCGCACGGATCCGACGTCGGAAACAGACGCCCATCCGTCACGGACTCGGCTGCACAGCACATCTCGCGCCGAACACTGTCCGTCTACAAAAAAATGGTTCAAATGGCTCTGAACACTATGGGACTTAACATCTGAGGTCACCAGTGCCCTAGAACATAGAACTACTTAAACCTAACTAACCTACGGACATCACACACATCCATGCCCGAGGCAGGCTTCGAACCTGCGGCCGTAGCGGTTGCGTGGTTCCAAACTGTAGCGCCTAGAACCGCTCGGCCACCCTGGCCGGCTGTCCGTCTACAGTACTTGTGCTCCACTCTGAAAACGGTCATCCTTCCCTGCAGCTGGCCACAGAGAATCAGTTGCACTGGTTCATCCCAGACTGCCAATCTAGTTGGTGTGCTGGGGTCTTCGGTATGGTCCTCCCAAAGGAACGACAAGAAGAATTTCTCTCACTCTCTCTTCCCCGATAGGTCGATTTTGCATGTGGTCTGAGACTGGCAATAACTTTGTCTTCTCTAACAGGTTTGAATTAAGTGCTCCAGCTCCCAGTTCCTGTACCAAGAAGGGGCCCTTTGTACAACATTCCTCCCAACGAAAAATTCCAAGATTTCCCTTTGTACAACATTCCTCCCAACGAAAAATCTTCAAGATCGTTAACGTTTTACACAAGCGCGTAACTTAGCACAAACTTCAGTGCAAGATACTGGTAATATTTTCCACAACGAATCGGTGTCTCAAAAAACTGGCACACAACTCAAAGGCATTCTTGTGGTATGTAAAGTACACCAGGGCCAAGACATAATGATATGCTTCACTGCGAGATAGCAATGTTAAAGTTACCGATGGCAGATTGGTAAACCGGAATTACTAAACATGGTTGCCCGAAATTCGTGCACCGCAGAATATGCAGTAAATGTTCAAGAATTATGACCAAGAATAGGTGCTGGCATGAGTAATTTAGAAGTGAATACGCTGGGCATCGCGAAGCAACCAAAGTTACTCCATAAAGACAAGTCTTCCGATCCAGACTGAGTACCATTTAGATACCTTTCCGATTATGTTGATGAAATAGCTCCATTTCTGGCAATGGTATGCAACCGCTGGCTCGAAGAGAGATCCGTACGTAAGGACTGTTAATCTTCATACCTCACGCCAGTTAAAAAGGAAGAAAGTAGAAGTAATCCACTGATTTACAGACCCATATCACTGACACTTTTTGTAGTAAAATATGCTGTGTTCTTAAATTATGAAATACGTCGAGGCAAACGATCTGTTAACACGCACGCTCAATACGGATTCAGAAAATATTCTTATGATACACAGCTGCTTATTTATTCACAAGAAGCGATGACAGGGGATCTCAACAAATTTTTAGATTTACAGAAGGTTTTTGACATCGCTGTTCATAAGCGACTTCTGATCAAATTCGTTTCAGTTGTACGACTGGATTCATAATTTCCTTTCAGAAGGAACACTGTTCGTAGTAACTAACATAAATTCATAGACTGAAACAGAAGGCATATGTTTGGTTCGCAAAGGTAGGATTTTAGGTCATCAGCTATTCATAATCAACATGTACGATTTAGGGTTGCAATCTGAGTGATCTTCTTAGATTGTTTGCAGATGATGGTGTTAATTACTGTTTAGAAAAATTACCAGAAAATCAATACCAATGGGAGACCTTATTTCAATATTGGCACACCTCCAATTTTGTTCTTTTCAAGACACTGAGACCTTAACATAATTGAGTGATGACAGTGTAATGAAACGGTAATCCCTCGCAACAAGCGCTGGACTGTAATATATCAAATATGTAAGTCAGAGAACTGGCATCACTAACCTGAATTTAAGCCTCAGTATCTCGAAATGAATAAAACTGGAGGTGGACAACTATTGAAACAAGTCCTCCAATCGAGAAAATGTTTATATAAGATAACTACGTGGTTCAAAGAGTGGCAACTGGTCCACAATAGTACAAAAGGTCTTTCTCATAAGTAGCAGGAAAATCCGTTCGATTTCGGTTACATGATAACTCATACACATTTAAGTGATTATAATTACTAAGAACCGCAACTGGAACCATCGCATAGAAAATGTAGTGGTGAAGGCGAACCAAAGAGAGTGTTGTTGTGTGAGAAATATATGCAGCAACAAATTACCAAAGAGAGTGCCTAAAGCACGCTTGGTCTTCTCTATGAGCACTTGTTCAATAGAGGGTATGTACTTTACATTAGCACAGATGAAGAAGTGTTCATAGCCACTCATTTATGCATTTTAGAGGCCATGTTTACTAGACACTCTTTCTTGTTTTGCTCCATACTACCACCTCTGAAACTTGCCTACCGTACGATCTTAGTAACAACAGTACCAGTACTTTTATCCCACTGTCAGAGGTATCAGAACAATTTTCGCTTGTAATTTTCGACTCGTTCGTTTCCGTTAGAGGAAACTTTACCTGAAATTGATGTATTAAATTTCTCCATCATCCTAGAAAGTTTTTGGCCGGCCGAAGTGGCCGTGCGGTTCTAGGCGCTAGAGTCGGGAACCGCGTGACCGCTACGGTCGCAGGTTCGAATCCTGCCTTGGGCATGGATGTGTGTGATGTCCTTAGGTTAGTTAGGTTTAATTAGCTCTAAGTTCTAGGGGACTGATGACCTTAGAAGTTAAGTCCCATAGTGCTCAGAGCCATTTGAACCTAGAGAGTTTTTAACATAATCAGGGAATCACCTCATATTTACTTAATTATTTAACCTGATCAGATTAGGGCCATCAGGCCCTCTCTTACATCGGACCAGTATTTCACACATGCAGCATTTCACACATCAGAGTTACATCATGACAATAGTTTAAATAAGAAAATTAGATTACTTTAGTGACAATATGAATAAAGAATAATGACTAAGACCTAATAAAGTAAGTGCTGGCAGTATTTTTACAGCAGGTGCTATACATACAAATTATGATAAAAGCAATAATAGTAACAGTAAAAGAAAATCAAATAATAATGATAAACATTAGAAAAATTGGCAGTAGTAATGAAGATTTGTGCAGATGTACATTAATATCTTGGTGTGTAAAGTAGATGTTTACTACTATAGCGAGTTTTGGGGAAGGGAGGTTTAAGGAGGAGGAAAGAGGGAAGTAATGAGGTGAAGTGCATTCATGTACAGAGGAAGGCATTACTGTTGCTTAAGTAGATACGTCATTAACTGTTTATTGAAGCCGGACATGATTCTAAGTTCTCTAACTTAACGAGGGAGGTTATTCCAGAGTCGGGTTCCCGCTACTGTAAAGGACTTGGAGAAGGTGACTGAGCGATGCAGTGGAACAGAGAGGATTTTATTATGATGGGAACGTGTGTTTCTGTCATGTTATTCCGACATAAACGTTAAGGACGAGGAGAGATATGACGGACAGTGTACATTTATAAGGCAGCAGATGAGACAGAGTGTATGGAAATCTCTGCGTTTGTCTGCGCGCAGCCATGACAATTTGGCATATGCTGGTGAAATGTGATCAAAAAGTCGAACGTCACAGATATATCGGACGCTGGCATTCATGACCAGTTCCAGACGTCGCGAATTTTCCTGAGAGAGGCCTTGTAGGATAATATCGCTGTAGTCAATGATTGGGAGTATAAGCGTTTGTACTAATTTCTGTTTCAGGTCGAAAGGGTTCTTTATATTTTTGTAGGACATGAAGGGATGTTGATGCTTTTTTGCACACTGCAGTTACGTGCTCTGTCCAATTTAGATTTTCATCTATTATTACTCCCAAACTCTTTGCTGATGGAGAGAAGTTAATATTTGTTCCATGTAGGATAAGAGATGGTACGGATTCCCGAGGTTTTGGGCTAATGAGCTTAGAGTGACCAACAAGTACCACTTGGGTTTTAGATGGGTTTAGTTTTAGTCCTATGTTCTGTGCCCATTTTGATAGTGCATCGAGATCATTATTGAAATTCTCAATAGCTTTCTTAAGATTGCTTGGTTTCGCACTTAGATACAACTGAAGGTCATCAGCATACATGTGATATTTGCTATAGGTCAGAACCGATGACACATCATTGACATACAGAGAGAAGAGTATGGGACCTAGTACTGAGCCTTGGGGAACGCCTGACACTACCTGCCGCTATTGCGATTTTATATTCCCGGACAGGACGCGTTGCTGACGAGACGTCATGTATGAGCGAAACCATTGCACTGCACTTGGTGAGAAATTTAGACCGGTAAGTCTGGCTAGTAAGATGTCGAATTCGACAGTATCAAATGCTTTGCTGAAATCTAAGAAGCAAATGATAGTCGCTTCTTGTCTGTCCATGGCAAGTTTCAAGTCATCTGTCTCCTTTATCAGTGCGGATGTTGTGCTTCGATGTTTACGGAAACCTGATTGGTATTCGTCTAGTAGGTTGTTAGTAGTTAGGTAGTTCGTGAGTTGGTCATGGACTATATATTCTAAGGCCTTTGATAGTGCAGGAAGAAGGCAGATGGGGCGGTAGTCAGACGGTGCTGTGGCAATGTCCTTTTTAGGGAGTGGCTTAATTTGTCCCAGTTTCCAGGCCTCGGGGAAAACACTTGTGATTAATGAATCGTTGAAAATGTCTGTTATAGAGGGCAGTAGTTGATCAATAATGAGTTTTACCATCTGGATAGTGATGCCATCATGTCCAGTAGATGTTGATCTAATCCGCATTATGGCCTACTTGACAGTATTGGAAGTATATATATAGACACATCTGCAGGCGCCGGCTCCTAGAACTTTGACGTTCTGTAGCGTCGTTGGATGACGTTATCGGACATGGGTTTCTATGTAAAACTGTATTTACTAATTCCTCAATACAACCTTTAGATGTGTGTAAAATGAATTATGAAAAAACCCTGCACTTCTCCGACTAATTTTTCTTTGTTTCTGTGGTAAAGTATGCCGCTATAGTCCATGTAGAACGACTGAGTGCCACATAAGTAGGATAAGGAAGTTGGACATGTAATGCTAACGAGCGTTTGCAAATGGCGTTCGCGAAGGCGGCGGAGTTTTCCGTTTGGAGCCCTCCGGCCCGCAGGGTCAGAAGTAGGTCAGTGGGACTGGAGAGCGATGTCCCTGGTGCCTGTTCCGGGATTCGCGTGTCGGAGGCGTCGGGTCCCGAGGGCCAGGCGGTGCTGTGCCCTGCCGTGCAGGGCCGGACGCGGCGATCGATGTGGCCTCTCGGAAAGGGGACCAGAGAGCGGAGGCTGAGGACGGGACGGGACGGGAGACAGCACCAGGCCGAGCGCGGCCCCGCCGTCCGTCACCTGCCGTCTCCCCTGCCACCTCCTGCGCTCTGCTGCTTCCTCTTCTGCAAATAACGGCGACACCGACACACCGCCCCTCTCACACCCAGCCGAGAGATGCGGCGCGGCAGCCGTACAAATGAACAGCTCCCGTTTCACATTCATCAACATGGCTCCTGATCTTTGAGGTTCGTCTCACAGGCTCGTCTCAGGCCGGAAGTCTAACAGCTGCCTAGGATCAGAGTCTGCGGTAACTGAAATGTTGTGACTGCCAGTATTTCATACATACTAGTTGCGCATCTTTAGTGCTTCGTGTCTGGAATACCATTCCACTCTAGTCTATCCTGTGCCAGCCTCTTCATCTCCGACCAACTACTGAAACATACATCCATTTCTTACCCTATTACTGTATTCAAGCCTTGATATGACTCTACAATGCTTACTCTCCACACTTCCTTTCATTTCCAAATTAACGAATCTGGGATACTGAAATATTTTCACGCGTCAGCGTATCTCACCTTTAAGTTCGTTACGCTCCAGTTCGATTCAGTACCTCCTCATTAGTTATTCGATCTACCAATGCAATTATCAGAATTTGCTTGTAGCCCACATTTCAGAAGCTATGCTGTTGTATTGCACTGTATGGAACTGGGGACCTAGAAACGACGGAGAGGCTTCATCCCCGCCATAGCCCTCAGTGGTTCACAGCCCCACAACAGGTTACAGCAGTCCGCTCACCCCACCGCCGCCCCGCACAGAACCAAAGGTTACTGTGCGGTTCGGCCCCCAGTGGACCCCCTTGGGAACGTCTCAGACCAGACGAGTGTAACCCCAATGTTTGCGTGGTAGAGTAATTATGGTGCACGCGTACGTGGAGAAAGTGTTGGCGCAGCAATCGTCCACATAGTGTAACTGAGGCGGAATAAGCGGAACCAGCCCGCTTTCGTCGAGGCAGATGCAAAACCGCCTTAAAACCCATCCACAGACTGGCCGGCACGCCGGACTTCGACACTAATTTGCAGAGCGAATTCGTGCCGGGGACTGGCACGCCTTGCCGACCGGAAAGCAGAGCTATGCTGTTCTTGGAGGAATTGCTTAGAGTCCACATTTCACTAACGCACGAGGCTACGTTCGAAACAAATACATCACAAAAGATTTCCTAACACTTAAATTTATATTTTCCTTTCACAGATTTCTGTTTTTCAGAAACTCTTCTCTTACTATTGCTAGTCTGTCTTTTACATTCCCTGTACTTCAGCCATCATCGCTTATTTTGCTGCGCAAATAGCAAAACTCATGGACTACTTTTAGGGTCTGATTTCCTGATATTATTCCCCCAGCATCAGCTAATTTAAGTCGACAACATTCGATTATCCTTGTTTTAATTTTATTCATATTCGTTTTGTAATCTCTTTTCAGGACACTATCCACGCATTTCAGCCGTTCTTATGAATAGGTTTTCAGATACCCCTACCAGCCAAAAAATGTGTTGATGAATGAAGTATTTATTTAGCGACATGTTTCGAAGATTATAACTCATCATCAAGTTATATTGGCATCTCAAAAAAATGTAACACATTTTTGTAGAGATATCAAAGCTTTGTTCTTGAATGTCCATTACCATCTCTATCAAAATCTCAATTTGATCGACAGACCGCTAAGATTTTGTGCCTTCTCCCTGAACTTTAATTTTCTTCACACCTGTCCCAATGTACAGTTTAAATAACGTCGGCGATAGGCTGCAACCCTGCCTCACTGCCTTCTGAAGCACTGCTAAACTCTCATGTCCTTCTACTCTTATAACTGCTGTCTGATTTCTGTGTAAGTGGTAGACAACTTCTTTGTGCCTCTATTTTACCCCTACTACCTTACAAATTTCAGAGCAGTTGACGTAGGTGGAATCCGTACGCCTGCTCCGTTGACCCTCACCACCCACCAATTTACTGACGAGATCTGATGATGGTCAGAAACTGACCGAAACTGACAACCACAAAAATAAACGTTTATTGCGGTCGAGGCGCTCATTTAAAAATGAATAGCAATAACGTCCATCAAATGTTAAGACAAAATGTCTTTATGGAGAGCATTTACTTAAGCCTACTGACGTCTTGGACATGTAGCGGTAAAGATTTTTCAGTTTCATACATTCGTGCTGAAAACAGGACTGTTGATTTCAAATATTTAATGAAAGTTAAACCGTAGAGGACAGTTTTGTATTACCAAATTATAATTCCAGTGTACGAACCTTAAAGTTGTATTTTTGTACGTAAAAGCTTAAAATAGTGGGTGTGTAGCCTTACTTTGTGTATTATTTTTCTTTCTCGCTTCTTCCAAGGCCCACATCTTATATTCATCTAAGAAAGGCTGTTCGGGAGAAAAGTACTGAAATGAATACAGAAAAATATGTTTCGAAAGGCCATCTAAGTGGTGCTTCTACACATAATAATTTATTCAGACTAGAGAAAGATGGGATAAGTGATAAGTATTTATTTTGAGATAATTTTTATGTGTTGACGAAGCCGCAGTTTGCAACGATCGTATGGTAGGACATTACAATATGTTTCATTTTTGGTTCACAGGGCAGATATACCAAGTCGTCGTAAAACATCCGTTTCAGGCCCTTCTGAAGACGTCAGCAACGTATGATACCTATTTTTGCTACTAGCTCTACTGTTATTCATCGGCTTTCCGTTACATTCAGATGCACTAAATGTGGAATGTTTTCCGTTCTCCCGAAAGTGTAATGAACGCTTGCTGTCAAACATTTGGAGATTTTTCTCTAGTATACAAATGACACTCTGTGTGTATCAATAGATATTCAATGGGGTTCATGTCGAGGTTTCAGTCATAACAGTCCATCAAAATCAGTTTCTGCAAACTACGGAAGCAGCTCTTCTTTTTATGTCAGCGAGAAGGCAGAGAAAATTTCTGATACCAAACTGTTGTCACGAGATATAAATTTGTCTCGAGTGTTTCCGTGAACACCTTCTGTCCTTCTGATACTATCCAAAACTGACAGGCAGAGCCTGTTCCGGTAAATATAGCAACGGGCCATTGCACAACTAACACCCAATTTCTCCACAGGAACAACACCACTCAGCTAAATATCTTTTGCCAAAGGCATTTCAAATGTGTACGTGTTAATTTGATTTACATATTTAATGTAACGAATTATTCCATTATCCATAGCATCACCGTGCTGCTAAGGGGATGTATGATGGTTGTCTTGCAAAGCAAACTCTACTGTTTTCCGCACTCCATCGGGAATATCCTAGGTCTACGAGAGTGATGATCGGGTTTAGTGCTTGATATTTTAACTTCACGTTGACATCTGTAACATTAGGCTGGTCACATGTAGCAACAATGACACCACTCAGACGGATAAGAAGCCTGTCAGTCTACTGAGATATTGTGGCTTCACTAACATACCCTCCGTTGCGTTACCGGACTCCACCCATCACTCCGTGAGCGTGGATATCACAGACGTTTGGCCAAGAAGAAAATATCTCTACTGCCCAATGCTGCGGATTCATTCCAATATCACTTTGCTTTAATAGTTACTTGGCCTCAGGAGATCGTTTCTCTTCCAATCTATATATATTTTTGATGCTAAAATTAATGAGGAACAAAGTCTGGATTCCCAGAATTTCCTGAGGTCGGACACAGAACTTCTACCGTTCATGTCAGAAGAGGTGACATTCGTGGTGAGCCCTATGAGAGAACTATGCTGATGTGTAGAAAAACAAATTGCATGTTAATTTCAATAAATGCTCCACACATATTATACTGTGATATTGATAACAGAATGCTACAGCGAAATCCTTTTCCGTGGCAGAGATCGCACACTAGGTTCAATAACAATCGAAGCTTGCAATCAGATGTTGGATCACATTTTAACTACCAGTAAATAGCCACCAGAATCAGAAGTTATCACCAGATTGGACACCAGTGCTCTGAGATAAATATAAAACATCTGCACAGAATCGCCCGAAAATAGATATGAGGCACTTTTCATCGTTTTCCGTCGTTTGGATGAGGACACCACGTTCAAGAGATATTTGTGCTGCTTGGAAGGTTTGGCTTTTGTTCAACACCGAGTTTCAGCAATCCCTCTCTTCACTCCCTCCCTACCCACTTCTCTCTCTCTCTCTCTCTATCTTTCTTTCCCTCCCTCCCCCTCCCCCCACTTTGTTTCTAGCCTCTACAATAAATGCCATACGATTTGTTTTATAATTCAGTAATACTACAACAATAAAAATTTCAGTAGTCACTTAATAATGTAAGTGTGTGAAGAATTTTAATCGCTTTAATCTGTCATCTCATTTTCATTTTGTCATATGACTATTAGTTTCGGTATTAAGTTCTGTCATTAAGTAATTCTCCAAAAAGAATCGAAGTGCTAATTATCATGCCGCTTAGGAAAAATTTACAAAACGCTTTCTTATACGATATCTACAGTTTGGTGTAAAAGTGCATCCCCTAACCCCTGTCTCTCGGTAATCAGTGTCGCTTACCCAAGTAGGTTACTGCAGTGGTGCGCTATGACGTTTTTGGTAGACAGAGGCAGCTTTTGGTACCGACAGCGGACGTTATTTTGCAAGATTAAAATGCATCTCTAGAACAAAGTAAATTAAATTCTCTTGATCGTGTTGTCGCTGTTCCTAGCGAAAGTAGGGCGTTAAAATGTAAATATTTTAAATCCTGAAGTATCCAATAAATTTCTTAACTGTGAATTCACTTCTCTCGAAACATACAGAAACACACATGCTGCCCTTCTTACATCGAGAAATAGTACCTGAATACCGTTTCACGTACACGATAAATATATTCCGCCAGAAATTAATTTAGGAAGTCAATTAATTACTTCACGTCCTCGTATTAAACAAACAAACCGTGTAGCAAGCAGTTTCCAGTATTTCTAATCAACATAATTCAACTCAACGTTCGTTGACATGAGACTCATGTAAGCAGTAATTGAAAATTTGGTTCTAATTTCGGACTGGCATCAGATAAACGTACAAAATACTATCGTGTGCTAGATTGTAGCTTGCTCCACGGAATTATTTGCAGCAAGTATACTGTCGTAGATTGCTGCTCCTTCATCCCAGAGGCTGTACAGCAGATTGGTCCTCCAGTATTCGGCCAAGTCCAGGGTGGGAGAAAGGGGGCTGGCGGGCGAAGTAGGTTGCGGGAGTGTTGGGGGCCAAAGTAGGGGTGGAGGAGGAGGGTTTAGTCTCTCCCTGGAGGCTGCATGCCCGGAAGGCGCCCCTGCGCGTCGGGTGCGGCAACCCGCCTCACACCCTGCTCGCACCATCCTCGCATCGACCAGGTCCCGCGCGCCTACAGCGAGAGCAGCCTTCTTCGTCTCGTGTTAGGCGGCTAATGCCTCCGTCTTCCGTGAGTGTTAAACTGTATGCGAGCAGTTCTACGGGAGTCACCAGAGTAGGAACTGCCAAGTGGCGTGCTACGTTTCCTTTATTTCTCGATTAACTGCTCCTGCTTTCGCATGAATACATTTCTGTCTTTCGAGTCAGCAGCAACGTCATTAGTGTAACTCGTCCTGGGTGTAAACTACGTTAATGAATGTAGGAAATACTGTTGTACTTCTCGCACGCTGTATCCAAGGAGGGAACATTACTGTGAATTAAACGCACTTGACACACACCGAAATTAAATTGTGTTAAGGACAAATGCTGAAGGGAGAGAAAACGGTCACTGTGTGCTAGATGCGGTAAGTGATTGGTATTGATAGCTGCAGAAATACTCTATAAAATTTGCATTTTGGTAGGACCTTACCCAATAAAATACCTCTGATATAACAAAAACACAGAGAACAGATTGAGACCTTAAACTCGCCACTGGAGGGACATGGGCACACCGCTGGGTGACGGCAGACCGAGCACGTGTACGCGTCGGCCGTCCATTGCATTCAGTCACACTGAAAACAGAGAAGTGAAGGCTTCAGAGTCAAAGCAAACGGGTGTAGTCTGCTTCCTGACTGCAGAAGGAGTTCGGAAAACGGAAATTCAACGAAGAATGGCAAACGTGTACGGAGAGCAGTTCCGATGATCAGTCCGATCTCTGGGGCAGTGTCTGCCAGCGTAACTCGCCGGCCTTCGGTAATGACAGTATCCACCTACTGCACAATAATGTCGGTTATGCGATGACCTCTTTTGAATCTCCTGTGCCACGCATTAACGCTTGCAATGAACATGCTGTGCTCTTCATACACTTGTGCATTCCTTGAGAAATTTCCGTTTCCCACACTCGTTCTGCTGTACTGAAACGCAGTACAGTCATTTTCTCTTCTTTTGAAACATCCTTGTCTCTATTTTCACCGTACTGAGTGCTCGCTCTGCCGTCATGTGGGTTATGCGGCGGTGGTCCTCTAGCGGCGAGTTTGAAACTTCTGCATTGTTATAAGGACCACACCTTCTTCTGTGAGGAACAGCATAGCGTTCCCTTCTGCGGTTTTCAGGTTACGACTTGTTTCTCCTAGTATTTTTTACTGTAATTGTATTGTATTGTATGTTAACCGGTGGCGTAGAAACGATGGAGAGGCTCCGTCCCCGCCGCAGCCGCAGTGGTCCACAACCCCACAACGACTACCGCAGTCCACTGCGCTCCTCCGCCCTGCACTCCTGCACCCCACACCGAACCACTCTTTCAGGGTTGTTGTGCGGTATGGCCCCGGTGGATTCCTCCCCCCATTCCTCCCCCAGGGAACGCCTCACAACAGACGAGTGTAACCCCTACGTTTGCGTGGTAGAGTAATGGTGGTGTAGCGTACGTGAAGAATTTAGACCGCACGGCTAACCGGACGAGCTTGCAGTAATTACTCGTGTAGTGGCGTAGCAAGAAAGCCAAGCCACTCGGAGGTAGCCGAAAGGCACGCGTTAAGCTCACGCAGATTGGCGTGAGGCCTGGAACAAGGTAAAGTAATTATCCTATAAAGAAAAGAACGTAGTTCTTGGAATACTTAACTTTAATCCACAATTGGACAACATCGCTCTTGTTTAGACATTATTACACTGAATATAAACTGGTAATGGCGCCTTGCTAGGTCGTAGCAAATGACGTAGCTGAAGGCTAAGCTAACTATCGTCTCGGCAAATGAGAGCGTATTGGTCAGTGTAGCTTCGCTAGCAAAGTCGGCTGTACAACTGGGGCGAGTGCTGGTAAGTCTCTCTAGACCTGCCGTGTGGCGGCTCTCGGTCTGCAATCACTGACAGTGGCGACACGCGGGTCCGACGTATACTACCGGACCGCGGCCGATTTAAAGGCTACCACCTAGCAAGTGTGGTGTCTGGCGGTGACACCACAACTCGTATATAGAAAAATTTGTCCCACGCTAGTACAAATTTATTCACAGCTGATGTTATTAAAAGGAAGTAGTGGGAAGCATAACCTTGCATTTAGTCGAATGTACAGCTATCTTACGTAAATCTCAAATTTTTTTCTTTTCATCCTACATCAATTCTTACTTTCAGCGCCTCCGTCATGTCAATAGTTAATTATTCCACTGTACCCTTAAACCAGGCTACTTCATCTACATTTGAAATAGTTTGTACCACACTCTTTTATTATAAGAGTACAACCATATAATGCTCGAAACAGGAAATTACAGCACCATGTATTTTATTTCTGTTCCTAAAAACATACATTTACAGTTAATTAATCAAAAGCAGCATCTAACTTCTGACAGTTCTATCTGATAAAATCGGTGTATAGCTGCTAAAAATTTATTTTATAATATCTATTGATGCAATCTGTTCTGTAACTAAGTTTTACGATTATCACTAGTTTCGTTCCTAAGTGGGCATTGTAAGATCTAGCGTTGTTTGAGAGCAAGTAATCGATTACATGTGCTGTGTACAACGTACGTAAGTCACTGATGGGCTATGGACATATTCCACAAAACATGAAACTAACTGGTCTCCATGCAATAAATCTAAAAACCCTCAATTAAGAACGAGAGAAGGTAGTATTACGTTTGCGGTGGTGAAGCAACGGCCTTACTTCCCATGAAAAGTGGTTGCTTCTCTTCATGACAGCGACTGCACAGCCGAACGCTACCTGAATGCGAGCAGGGAGCCGCTTTGACTGTCATGGCACTGTGTAATGTCCCTTCTTTTATATCTCTGTTCACGCTGGCTAAATCTCGTCAACAGGAAAGGAACTGTTGGCCACTGGCAGTCAAACCTATCACCTACTTACAGTTGTGGTAGTTTTGTTTCAGAAACAGCTGAAGCTGGCATAAATGCAGAACAAAGGGGAAAGGAGCATAAGGATAGAAGCTTCTACAACTTAGCATAATAAGTAGCCAGCCATATGACAAGTCACAGTTGTATTCTTCAGAAAGGAACTTGTATTCATGAGAAAGGAAAGAGCTGACAAAATATAGTGTCCTTTACTGTACAAAAGAAGTACAGCATCATGAGAATTCAAGGGCGTAGTTTGACACAATCAGCGTATATAGCAATCATCGTTTCTGGCCATAGCCTATCTCTGGCATGAAGAACACTTTCAACACCACGGAATTGTAATTCAACAAGGACGAAATAATTTTAAGTTTTTGGGAACAGCAAGGCTGGGAATAGCTAGGATGAGAATTTGCATGGAGATGGAAGAGCTGAGTTCGGTTCTGTGCCTGTCCTCGCTTCTAGAGCGTAGGAAGCAGCACGACAGCGTCTCTCGTTGCGACGGCTATGGCAGAAGTGAACTACTAATTAAATCGCTATGCGGTTGTTAAAATTAATATCTTGAAATTCATGGGCTAAGGCGCAAATCAATGCATGACTTCTATTCTCTTCTTGTCCAAACTGGTTATCGTCCATGTTTCACTTCCATACATGGCTACACTCCATACAAATACTTTCAGAAACGACTTCCTGACACTTAAATCTATACTCGATCTTAACAAATTTCTCTTCTTCAGAAACGATTTCCTTGCCATTGCCAGTCTACATTTTATATCCTCTCTACTTCGACATCATCAGTTATTTTACTCCCCATATAGCAAAACTCCTTTACTACTTTAAGTGTCTCATTTCCTAATCTAATCCCCTCAGCATCACCCTATTTAATTTGACTACATTCCATTATCCTCGTTTTGCTTTTGTTGATGTTCATCTTTTATCCTCCTTTCAAGACACTGTCCATTCCGTTCAACTGCTCTACCAAGTCCTTTGCTGTCTCTGACAGAATTACAATGTCATCGGCGAACCTCAAAGTTTTTACTTCTTCTCCATGAATTTTAATACCTACTCGGAATTTTTCTTTTGTTTCCTTTACTGCTTGCTTAATATACAGATTGAATAACATCGGGGAGAGGCTACAACCCTGTCTCACTCCTTTCCCAACCACTGCTTCCCTTTCATGCCCCTCGACTCTTATAACTGCCATCTGGTTTCTGTACAAATTCTAACTAGCCTTTCGCTCCCTGTATTTTATTCCTGCCACCTTCAGAATTTGAAAGAGAGTATTCCAGTTAACGTTGTCAAAAGCTTTCTCTAAGTCTACAAATGCTAGAAACGTAGGTTTGCCTTTCCTTAATCTTTCTTCTAAGATAAGTCGTAAGGTTAGTATTGCCTCATGTGTTCCAACATTTCTACGGAATCCAAACTGATCTTCCCCGAGGTCCGCTTCTACCAGTTTTTCCATTCGTCTGCAAAGAATTCGCGTTAGTATTTTGCAGCTGTGACTTATTAAACTGATAGTTCGGTAATTTTCACATCTGTCAACATCTGCTTTCTTTGGGATTGGAATTATTATATTCTTCTTGAAGTCTGAGGGTATTTCGCCTGTCTCATACATCTTGCTCACCAGATGGTAGAGTTTTGTCATGACTGGCTCTCCCAAGGCCATCAGTAGTTCTAATGGAATGTTGTCTACTCCCGGGGCCTTGTTTCGACTCAGGTCTTTCAGTGCTCTGTCAAACTCTTCACGCAGTATCTTATCTCCCAGCCATAGGGGTCCACAAATTCTGAAAATCGCTTTAACATAAGCCGAAACTGGTAAATATACAAATATCACTGCCATCTCGAGTGGTGATATTCACCTAAATAACCCCAGTGTGTTTAAGCAAGTAAATTTTGGCTAAAAAGTTTTATTTAATCTTTATTAATTAAATGATACCAATATTTGAAAGAAATTCCTCGACATTGGAGATGCTAAAATCAGCGTATCGAGGGACCCACCACAAACGAAGCGTGACGGCAACAGTAAAGTCGCTGCTCCGTCAGTTCTCAAGACGAAGGGTCGGCGCTTATATTACTCAATCGAAATGCGTTGCTTCAGACGTCAGAGGATCGTCTTAATGTTGGCGTTGCGATACAGGGCGTCCATGAAATCCCGCTATCGTATCAAACTATAGCTTGAAAACTACTGCAGATAGAGTATCGCGGTTTGTTGTAAAACGTTTAGTAGCTTTCAAAGCCTGTTATATCAGAACTTCGTTATGTACTCCAATCGTCTCTCGTAGAACATCAAGGAGATAATGGAATTCTGTCCATGTACGGGTCAGCAATGCAACTTCAAACGTTTTAATCGTCACGTTGATTGAGCGGTAGCAAGGTCATTAACTGGAGTTGTGCATGCGATATCCTTCTCGTAATCGCACGAAAAGAAGTCCAGTGACGTGACATCCGGAGAGCGCGGGGGCCACGTGATGTATCACAACCCATCCACTTTCACGAGATGTGTCATCCTGCACATGCTGCACTTGCAAAATCCAACGTAGTGGTGTGACACTGTGCTGGAAGATGCTTCATCTGGAAACTAGTACTTTTTCAAGAAGTCACTGTCAGGATATATGGAGGACAGAGTGGAAGCGCGATTGCATACCACAAAGGATGATCGTTTGGCTGCAACGCAGGGATCGTTAGCGGTTTGTGCGCAAAAAGCGTAACGCTTAAGCAACACTTTATGGACAGTCGTCGTATCTTCCTCCAACTCGTGTGATGCTCGCCGAATTGGCCTCTCCGGACTGCGTTGACTTACAACTTGCTCTCTGTCATCACGTCCTTCAGATACAGGGGAACGTCCGTTTCAGGGATAGTCGTCGACACTGCCTGTATTTTTACAGCTTTTTAATCATCTCATCGTGCCTTTGTTCCTTTGTACCTGTAGTTCCTACCGATACTGGCGTCGATAATTCTGCATTAGCATTGTCACAGATTTGGATTCTGCATATCAGATGACACATTGCCCCTCCGTTGTCCGCCGCCTTACTGATAAATTCCTAGGCAAATCTGCAATGAAGTGGAGAGGAAAAACTTTGATAGCTTGCTAACGTTTTAAAACCAACAACGATCCTCTAATAGTTTCCAAGTTACGACTTTTTGAAATGATATAGGGACATTATTGATAACTTGTATATCCGACGTTAGTATGGAAAGGTCGCACTATCGAATGTATTACTGAAGTTACTAATCTATTCGCAGGAGTCACTTGAAGATGCGATTACGAAAAAGCTCATGCGTGAAAATATCCAGGAAGAGATCGACAGTAACAATAGATCAAGAGAAATCGTTAAACTGTAAAATATCGTTTCGAGGGCTATATTTTTAGTGTAGTAAATTGTCCAGATTATCCGAATTTTACTTCGGGCTATGGTTTCATACAAAATATGTGTGACACAAGACACTCCAGGGCATAATTTCTTGTGAAGTAGGCTGTACCAGACATTTCCCTACTCCGTCAGTTCCGAATGCATCTGTTCCGCTACGTGTTTCAGTTCTGTTGCAAGGAAAGGGTCAGATCTTTTGTGAACACACTTTTAGCGGACATGAGAATTCATCTAACAACACTTTTTGATAATTATAAATTATTTTCCGTCGTTCAAGCACGTTGCGAGGAAGCATTACCAAAGGTTTATGTATAGTCTTTTTTCAATCGTTGGGCCTTTAAGAGATTCTATTGACGCAGTAAAGGTGAGTATAGACCATTAGCAGACTATGTTAGCTCCAGTGGTTGGACTAAGAATTACTCAGAGGGCAATTAGACAGTTATTTGCTTTATCCTGGTGATGTAGGACTTGCCCGAATAAAGTTTCGTGGAACAACGTCTGTTGTCGATGCAAATCGATACCGCTTCACTGGGATAAAGCTTTCGAAAGTGGACCAGTGTCCGCCGACATAATATTTTACTTACTAGGAGTTTAATTACTCGGTCCAATAACGAATTCATGCGTGTCTAACACTGCAAGCACCACGTTAAGGACATCAGCGGACGTTCGCTGCACTTCACGGGAATAAGAGGAAGAAATTTACACAACTGTAGACTGTCCGCAACAACGACCTTTAAATACATTATCGGTAAAATTACCCACGTTCTTCTTCAAAAGTATTCCAACGAAATAACCGTTTATACAGTCAAACATTATAAAATACAACGTAAATATAAGGACGCAAATTGATGAGAAGAAATTTTATCTGATTGTGAAGGAGCGCGACTTTACAAGGAAGTGATTAAGATAGATCGAAGACACTAAAAATATTACTCTTGAAGACTATTAGAGAAATGCCGGAAAAACGGTTGTATAAGTTATTGTTTTTGTACCAAACTCAGGGCATAAATTCTACATTTCCTATACGTTTGCATTCGGACTGTAATGAACTAACAGATGATATTAACTATAAACAAGATTTCAGGTAGTTCAAATGGCTCTACGCACTACGGGACTTAATATATGAGGTCATTAGTAGAGGTCCGCATTAGCTCCGATTTTTACCGGCGAGTCCCGCTCGACCTCTGGCTCTCGGGAGTGTGCGGCCGAGCGTCCTCTTCCGCCGGCTGTGGGCAGCCGATCGCCAGCGCTCGGCCGAGTGCGCCAGACGCTCGGCCGGTCTCCAGTAACCGGTGGACTCAGTGCCAGCGAGAGGCGCTTCGTCACACTCCTTGAGATCAGAGGCCACCGCTTCACATTAACCACTCACTTATTTCTTTTACAAATGTCTTTCGTTGATTACTACCAGTTCTATGACCTAAATAATACACTTGTATATGTTCCATTTGATGTTTGTTAATATGTTGCAGATTACTGGAGTGTCGCCTTTGAGGTTATCATGTATTCCAGTAATTGCAACATTAAAAACTGTAATGTCTGTATTTAGTATTTTGTTCCGTTTGGTAGACAAACGGAAACACAGTCGTCTAATCATAGACTATGTATAGCCTATCTCCAAACTCGGCCACGTGTACGTTGTCCTAATATTGAATGCAGGTTCGGGAAGGACTGACGGAGTTAAAAGTAGTACTCACGAAATTCTGCTGCACAAACGTTAATTTCTGAACAAATTATGACCAGTAAATAACGTTACAAGTGAATCATGACTATACAATTCGTTTTTCGTCATTGGTGCTCCCTGATACACAGGCGTCATTTGTGTTCCTGGAGCTATTACTATCGCTGGCGGTTTGAACTTCTTCCTGTGAAGTCAATGAAAGTGTAATCATACATTTATAGAGATGAGGAATGTTTCCTTCCTTGTGATTACGTGGTATGTTGTGAACACTTACGTAATTGTGATGGATTAATAAGAGATCATCCACCTCGTCTGATTCCTGGCACGACCTTTTGCTGGACAGCAGGTGACCGGCCTGGCTAAAATTTCTCTCGCTGGCAGCACTAGTGGCAGGAATACAGAGAACTCTTCTGGCTACTACCGACAGCCTTGGAAATAACCCCGCGTGCGTTTTCCACCACTGCAAAATTTGTCCTTCGGCACAGCTACAGTCGGATTTGGAGAGCGAAAGGTACTTGTCGAGTTCATTGGTAGTAACTGTGTGTCCATCTTCGTCGTCCTCATCCGAACTCCAGTCCATCCTGGACTTTTTCATGGGAAGAACTTGGTCACTGTTTGCTTGAATGGACTCTAAACATGAATGAAAACATCCGTAAGATATTCCTTTTCAAATGGCTCTGAGCACTATGGGACTCAACATCTTAGGTCATAAGTCCCCTAGAACTTAGAACTACTTAAACCTAACTAACCTAAGGACATCACACACACCCATGCCCGAGGCAGGATTCGAACCTGCGACCGTAGCAGTCCCGCGGTTCCGGACTGCAGCGCCAGAAGATATTCCTGTCACCGTAGTTAGAATTACTGGTCACTAAACGACTATATTTACGGTGACATTATATATATATATATATATATATATCGCACAGATTACATCAAAACGCAGTGTGGAATGTTTAAGCTGCGAAACCTTTCCCAAATATCACATTGTAGACGTCATAAATGTTGATCTAACGAAACATGGCAGATTAGACAAACAAACATTCGTTTACTAATTGGTTTCAGTGAATGAACCTTACCATTTTCGGGCAGTTTCGAGTACAATCGTCGAACTTCAGCATACGCGACTTGCTTTTCGTCTGCTGTGAGTTTCTTCAAATGACGCCGTGATGGCCATAGAACCGTGGCAACGTAATGGATAGCCTCAATTTTGCACTTCTTTGTGATGAAGTATGCTCCTCTCCTTTTTATTTTCGCCATGAGCTGAAAAGGAAACCCAATATACATAACCGCACTTTGACAATTCAACAGTTGTATAAAGGATCGTAACCTATAGGAAGTGTTCTTACCTCGTTGTCACTGTCTACTGGTTCACAGTGATGTAACAGACTCTTGTACCACGGCAGCGCACTTTCCAGCGTTGTTATCTTTGCAGTTTGCAAATCCAAACTCGCTTGTTTAAAGGGGGTTGGAAAAGCGACAACGTCTCGTACGCACCCTTCTTGGAAGATTCCTAAGAGTGTCGATTGCCCCCGGGATTGTAGTAGATCTCGAATATCGTCGATTTCACTTATGACGGAATTGAGCATTAACAGTATACTTACTGTTCCACCGAGTTACAGCTTCTTGCCGCAGACGCCCCGAGTGACCCGATCTCTTCAAATAGCCTACTATAGCTCTTGCTGATAGTAGACACGACAGGAATTCAGGGGCTTCGTCTTCTAAAAACGCCTCTTGAAATGTGTGACGAAGCGCAGTCACCAAGCAGTGATCAAAGGAAGGCAAACGGTCGTAAGATTGAAGTGCCTTGTTCATATTAGGTGCTTGGTCGGTGACAAAGTAACATTTCGTAAGATCATTCTTGTTAATTCCTAACCCACGCATCCGCTCTTCGATTTCGTACCGTACGTTCTCTCCTGTCTTAGGTACGTCCGGAAACTCGGTTGTTATCAAAACAAGCGTTTCTAGCTGCCACTCATCATTCACATAATGCGACGTCACAGTCAAAAAATTTCTCTTCTTGTAGTTATCAGACCACAGATCAGCGTCTAAAGCGCACATTTTGTTCTTTAAGGCACATATTAGCTCGGGCACCATTGTCACCCGTATTTTGTCTGCTTTTTCTTTAATATGCCGCCATACAGTGGTAGGGTGCGGAAGAACGTCTTCTATACTGACTTCGCCGTAAGTGGGACCAAACTGATCTCCTGCGAATAAATCTTGAAGCCAATCTTACTACAAGTATTTAACGGTAGCAAATCTATTCCACTCATATCGACCAACCTATCAACACCATCTTTCTTTATGCTACTTGGTACTGCAAGTGGCCCGTGGACTTCTGCTCCGCATTTACTTTTGCAGTGCCGAATCATACCAGTTGTGCTTGACTGGTACGAAAGTATGGTATCACATGTGGTACATTGCACGCAACCATTGCACGCAACCAGCAGAAGCCTGCGTGACAGGATCCACTACAAGTGCAAACGATTTCCAAGCTTCACTTTTCGCCTCCTCTTGCGACATGTCTTTCTTCTCCAGGGCTAATGAGCCGCTCCTAATTCTCTCCATAATACTTTTCTTCGTTTCATGAATGGAACGTTTACGACCTATACTTGGTTTATCCATAACGCTGTCTGCGCTGCTCAAAGCCAGGTCGTGAACTGCGTTTACAGACGCTTTCTAATGCGATTCGGCACTGTAGAACGCGCGGCAGTTATATTGTCACCGGCCGAGAGTGTGAGTACGCTCGAGCGCCCGGCAGTGCTCGACAGTCCAACAGATAACCGAGAGGTGGAGGACAACCGGCCACATGGTGCATTAGACGGCCACAGCCGTATCGCAGCGTGGGCCTTTCCCAGCCGTCGAGCAGCGGCACGAAATGGGAAATGCTCGAGCGGTTGTTTTCATCGAAATGCAGAGCTCTAGTCATTAGTCCCCTAGAACTTAGAACTCCTTAAACCTAACTAACCTAAGGACATCACACACATCCATGCCCGAGGCAGGATTCGAACCTGCGACCGTAGTAGCAGCGCGGTTCCGGACTGAATCGCTCGGTCACAGTCGCCGGCCAAGATTTAATAGCAGGTCTTGAAACATGTTGTTGACGGCCACATCTTACCACTACTGTATGGAAACCAACAACAGTGATTTCTTAGTTTTTGTGAGTCATAATAATACTGTAAGCATGCGTTTGGTGTTTAGTGGACTGCTAGGTTGTTGAACACTTTATACTGGCACAGTAATTGAATGAACGAGAATGAAGTGTTATTTATGAAACGTGTCAGTATATATCTGAAATGTTTATGGAAATTACGAAAAATATGAAGCAGGATGCTCACAGGAAGATATTAAGTCCTTTTCTCCCAACTGAGCAAGTCCCGGTGGCATGGGCCAAGGACACGATTTCCTGCTTTCTGTCTCGACTTTGTACAACAGCGTCAGGTAATGCTTCGTGATTGATGGGATGCGTATGTCCCACTAAAGTAAAATGCAATTTTGAGCGTTCGGACGTCTATATCTGTCTAATGAAGCTAGCTGTTTTCAGAACTGCAAAGTTGAAATACAGTGGAGCACACGATGGATATATAGAAGGCTGTGAGCGATGAAATGGGGCCGCACCTGTTTACAGGTGGCACAGTGCCTATGTTTCACGAAAAGCTGATCAAAACACCATCTCCTCCATTCAAAGAATATCTTAAGTAACTAATTGTTTTTGCCTATACGTCGCAGACATTGTTTCGAAACACAATTTCATACTTCAGTAATTCTGATGGTTTGTACATAATTTGTATGTAGTGGGACGTTTATGCCCCAGAAGACTTCATAGAGTGTAGAAAACATTGGTGTGTGAGGTGTCAAAGTCGACTTCAAATGTTATGCTGAAAACAGGCCGGCCGGGGTGGCCGAGCGGTCCTAGGCGTTACAGTCTGGAACGGCGCGACCGCTACGGTCGCAGGTTCGAATCCTACCTCGGGCATGGATGTGTGTGATGTCCTTAGGTTAGTTAGGTTTAAGTAGTTCGAAGTTCTAGGGGACTGATGACCTCAGAAGTTAAGTCTCATAGTGCTCACAGGCATTTGAACCATTTTCAAACTGGTGTGAGATATTTCATGTTTTTCACTGTCAGAAGAATAAATGTGTTTTGGCAGTGAGTTGCTGTATTTTTCCCATAATTGCCATCCTGACAAAATAATTCTAAAAAAATGTAATTCTGAAAGTCCTTGGTGAACATGAAAACATGGAGCTAGTTAGACTGGTGGGACACACGTGTCCCGCTTCACCGATTTTCGGAATCGGTTAGTTTAAGATTTATTTGGTGGTAAACGTGAATTATTTATCACAAACGAAGACAGTTTTTAACCTCTTATTTATCATATACAAGTACAATAATTTATAACGACGAACGGGTCATAGAAGATGCGACAGTTTCCTATCTTTTTTCTGATGTGTTAATACGCCACAGCTTCTATTTACGCAGTATGTAAAAGGCGGCGCTTCAGTAATCGTGAGAAGAATGCAGGTTAGCTGAGCCGAAGTGTCGAGGGGTCCTGTCCTCTTTCCAATGTCGGCCGATAGAGAGAGAATGCGAGACGGAATGTACTCTGACGAGTCGCCTATCGAATCACTCCCGCCACGGCCCGAGGCGCTCAATTTACCCCTGCGTGCACCGCGAGGCCGGCACACACTCCGAGGACAGTCGGCTCCCAGCATGAGGGACCAGGCCGCCTCCTCCCGGTACGACGGTACCCGGCGGCGGCGCCGGCGCCGACTGTACCGCAGATAGCGGCCGGCTATTTCCGCCCGCCGAATTGGAAACGCTGCACCCTTACTCCGGCCGTGAAACGATCTACAGCCCGCGCGACACCCTTAGCGACCTAGATCTCGCCCTTCCGCGCGCACTGATAAAACACTCCTCCCTTTCCGAGACCGTTTGTGTGACACTATCTAAAATCTTAGGAAACGGCGTGACCACTCTACCAAGCGTAAAAATTCTTTTCCTGATAACTCTGAAATAAAATGAAAAAAAAAGTCTGAATGCGTGTGCAATTCCCATAGCACTCAGGCTGGAGTAGGAGGAGGAGGAGATTAATGTTTAACATCCTGTCGACAACGAGGTCATTAGAGACGGAGCACAAATTCGGATTTGGGAAGGATGGAGAAGGAAAGCGGACATCCCGGCATTTGTCTTAAGGGATTTACGCAAATCACGGGAAATCTAAATCAGAATGGCCAGACGCGGGTTCCATCTTCCTCCCAAATGCGAGTCATGTGTGCCAACCACTGTGCTACCCCGTCAGACTCCATGAGCAATAGGAACCACGCTGGATGTGAAGTGTCAGTCCAAAAACACGAAAACATGCAGTTTTCTAGGTACTCGTTATTACCAGATTTATACGTTTAAATAAACAAAATTATAAAAGCCTACGAGAAAGAGAGAAGATCCAGCCATCACATTTTCACTGATGCAAAAATTTTCGCAATGATCAGTGTTGCTGACTTCTGGAAAAAGATGACCCTTGCAAAAACTATATTGTTCAGCGGGTACACGTACCCTGGGATAAGTTTACTGTACGCAACGCACGGGCGCACTCACAAACATACGTTCATCTACATCTACATCCATACTCCGCAAGCCACCTGACGGTGTGTGGAGGAGGGTACTTTGAGCACCTCTATCGGTTCTCCCTTCTATTCCAGTCTCGTATTGTTCGTAGAAAGAAAGATTGTCGGTATGCCTCTATGTGGGCTCTAATCTGTCTGATTATATCCTCATGGTCTCTTCGCGAGATATACGTTGGAGGGAGCAATATACTGCTTGACTCCTCGGTGAAGGTATGTTCTCGAAACTTTGACAAAAGCCCGTACCGAGCTACTGAGCGTCTCTCCTGCAGAGTCTTCCACTGGAGTTTACCTATCATCTCCGTAACGCTTTCGCGATTACTAAATGATCCTGTAACGAAGCGCGCTGCTCTCCGTTGGATCTTCTCTATCTCTTCTATCAACCCTATCTGGTACGGATCCCACACTGCTGAGCAGTATTCAAGCAGTGGGCGAACATGCGTTCTGTAACCTACTCCCTTTGTTTTCGGATTGCATTTCCTTAGGATTCTTCCAATGAATCTCAGTCTGGCATCTGCTTTACCGACGATCAACTTTATGTGATCATTCCATTTTAAATCACTCCTGATGCCGACTCCCAGATAATTTATGGAATTAACTGCTTCCAGTTGCTGACCTGCTATATTGTAGCTAAATGATAAAGCAGCTTTCTTTCTATGTATTCGCAGCACATTACACTATTACGCAATAATGCTCCAAGACGACACCAGCCCTTCCACAACAAAACGTTATATCTGCTCTAAACAGTTCACAACTTTCCATGGTCCTGCTTTGAGTTTGTTAGCAAGGCAGTATGAGCTGTAGAGTGGAATCTTTTCTACACTTAAGTTTGACGTGATGTAAACAATGAATTAACCTAAAAGTGGTGTGGTGAAACATTGCATGTATATACGTAACGAATCAAAATAAAATGTTTGTTGTCATCATGCATTTCCAGAATGAATTTGCACTCAGCAACAGAATGTTTTCTGATTTGAAACGTCTTATGTGATACTGTAGACTTGACCGGCATTGTGACCTGGCCTCAGCCTTGGTCTTTCTGCCCAATATACTTTTTTCCAGTATAATTCGTCCCACGAGAGGTATGCAGTGAAGACCGGAACGTTGAAGAAGAGATACTGGCGGAAGTAAAACTGTGAGGATGGGGTCGTGAGTCGTGCCTGGATATATCAGTCGGTAAAATAATACTTCCCCGCGAAAGGCTAAGATCTCAGGTGCATCCCAGACCGAAACAATGTTTTAATCTGCCAAGAAGTTTCAGTCAAGTAGCTATCACAATAAACATTGCATACTAGCGCAGTCGAAGTTCATAAAACACTTATCCGAAACTTGTTTGGTTAAGTAACAAAATAAAGATGCCACAAAAGAAGATCAAATGCTGTTCTTATTTGCAAGATAAATGGTATCTAAAATACTTGAGTCTTACATCTACATCTACATCTACATACATACTCCGCAATCCACCATATGGTGCGTGGCGGAGGGTACCTCGTACCACAACTAGCATCTTATCTCCCTGTTCCACTCCCAAACAGAATGAGGGAAAAATGACTGCCTATACGCCACTGTACGAGCCCTAATCTCTCTTATCTTATCTTTGTGGTCTTTCCGCAAAATGAAAGTTGGCGGCAGTAACATACATTTTTTGGTTGATGAATACTATATTTATTATAAAACTACTTGAGTACCCAGCATTGCTGTGGTATATACTTATCCCATTCTTCTCCCTATCTCTGTCTCCTCTCCTCTGTGTCAGCCTGATCTTCCTTCCTTCTGTCCATCTCCTCCTCCCCCTGTCTTTGTAAATCTGCTCCTCCCCCACCTCTCTCTCTCTCTGTCCATCTCCCTCTCCCCATTTCTCTGTCCATCTTCTCCTTCCCCTCTCCGTGTTCACCCCTCCTCCTCTCTCGTCTCTCTGTCTGTTTCCTCGTTTTTCTTCTCTCTGACCATTTCCTCCTTCCCCTGTGTGTTCATCTCGACCTTTCCCCCTCTCTCTATCTCTTCATCACGCTGCCTCTGCCTATCTCCTCCTCTTTCCTTTCTCTGACCATCTCCCCCTCTCCTCTCTCCCCTCTCTCTCTCTCTCTCTCTCCCTCTCCCTCTCTCTGTCCATATCCCCCTCCGCTACCTCCGTCCACCACCTACTCCCATGTGTGCGTATGTGCTCTTACCACCTCGATATCTTCACATCTCCTCCTCACCCATCCTTCTCCCCATTATCACAGCCATTTTGCCGGCATATGTACATGTCAAGAATATTTCACACGTACTTCTATCCATATTTCACCTGTATGTCCAGCGAATTTCGCTGTACAGTTTCTTTTTCACGCAACACAATGCTTAGAGCGTGCTGAACTATGGGCTTTACAATGGTATAATGTTTTAATTATATCCGGTGTTATATGTGACTACTGTCTGCCAAATGTGATGTGAATAGCAAAGGATAGCAAAGAAGTAATAAATTTAAACGTCATCCACGATGTGGAAGTTTTAATGCATGAACAGCGAAAATGCAGTAAGCGATATACGTTTTTCCTTTCATCACTTTTTTTGGTAGCGAGAAAAAGTTTCGTAAAGGTTTGTAATTATGTGTTAAGTTTGTTGCAAGTCTCTAATTGTTCTTATACTAATATAATGGATGGCTAAAGTGTGGCTATTAGTGCGTCATGAGTAACACTGTTTCTTCGCCCCCATCCTCACCATTTTCATGGAGGGGGTGTTGCTTACTCCCATAGCGCTTCTTTCTAGACGGTAAGTGATAAGTGCAACACAGTGCTTCATAACAAGGAAAACTAAACAGTGCAATTAAAGGTTTCAGATTCAGGAACTGCCTATTATGCATAACCCATTAAAGACGAATTTTCCTACCTTTTTTCTGCCGAGCCGCGTCGGCACTGTACTGTGCTGATCCTTATTTGAGATGAAACGAAGTACGACCAAACTTCTTCCAATTTCCGGAAAATCTTGGATATCACTTGTTGCTAAAGGCGGCCTGTGAAGAAGGTGATCCATCGAACTTGAATTTGGTCCTTGAAGAAGTTGCTAGTATTGCATTATTCCGCCGGGAATTCTCGTGCAGCTGAACAACACTAGACAAGAGCTTCAATCATCATTTCTTCTGAGTGGATCAGCTTAACGTACGCAGAGTCTCAAATTTTGTGGCCGCTGTTAGTTTTACTCCTACGGTATTTAGTATTGTGGCTTTTGTGAAGAAGAAACTGTAGGGAAGAGCGACGATTTGACAATACAAACAGGCGACAGACATTAGTGCAAAGAGGGCAGAAGAGCTAATTCACCAACACAGCGAATGTCTCCATTGCCAAAGTAACTGTATTTAGGAATTGTCAGAACATGTACTTAGCATTTGCTCATAACCAATACTTAGACTGGCTGTAATATACGGGCCTACAGGAGGCTGAAAGGACTAGCCCAATTTTACAGATAGGCGACAACGGTTTCATCAGGCTGACTGCCGCTCTCACTAATGCTTCCGCAAATGCAATGCAGTTGCAGATATTTTTCATCTATTATGTATACCGTTCACAGCGTGCTCTGCGCCAGTATATCTTTGACAAATGTCTTATGATAACGATATATTTTATTTAAGAATGCAATGCCATTAGGTGCACACTGTTTTCATAATTGCGAAGTACGAATTTGCTTCATCATCAAGATTATTTCTTGGACATTTGTATTTTGTAGCAAAGCTTCAATTTTACGTTCTAATGGCCAGTAAGGAACAAAACACGAAAAGATTTACAAATCAGTTTCTGAGCATGAAGAATCGTAATAATACACTACTGACTGCATAAAGTGAAACGCCAAGACCGAGAGATGTGATCACAATGAAATTTATTCCACGTGTTAGGTACCTGACACTACACAAATGATTAGCTTTACAGACCTGTACATGCACTGTGACTGGAAATCCAGTACGGAGTAGCGCCACCACGTGCTGCAAACATAGTTGCTAAGCGTCGTGGCGTGGAATCTAAGAGCGCCTGAATGTACTGCGGAGTATCCCACTCCGCCATGCGGTTTGTCGGCGCAAATCATCAACTGTGGCTGCAGGATGACCTGAACGAACAAGTTTCCTATGCACCACATCCCATACGTGTTCAGAAGGTGACATGTCAGGCGAGCAGGTAGGACGGGAAAGCAATGGTACTAGTCGTTCTTCGAAGAAGGCTTGCATATTTTTCGTCATATGCGAGTGGGCGTTGTCCTGTTGAAATATGGCATGTGGAACGGCCTACAGGAGGGGCAGTACCTTGGGCTGTAAAACCTCCCTGATGTAGCGGCAGCTCGTCATGACCTAGGAGACGGGATGGCGTGTTATAGGCAATTGCGCCCAAGGGCATCACACTAGACGTTTCTCCGCTATGCCACTCACCATTACAGTCTGTCTGATCGTGTTCACAACGGCGGCGTCGAACGCGTATGCGGCCATCACTGTAGGACTAGTCGGACCGGAACTCGTCGGAAACATCACATTTTGCCACTCAGCATGCTATGTCGGTGCTCAGGTTCCCAAGGCAGCCTGCGGCGTTGGTGCGTTCTGGTCAATGGAAGCCGAGGCAATGGCATGCATGCCACCAGTCCAGCAAGCAGACTTGTCCACACCCGTTACAGCTTTCCAGCATCGCGCTAACACTGTGGACGATGCTGTTCTGCCCGTTACGGTGAAGCAAACTAGACGGCGGTCATCTCGCACTGTCGTTAAATTGTGTCCTTCAGTACTAAATTGTGTCCTTCAGTACCCTATCGACGCAGTGTATGATCCTCGTATCTCCACTGGTTGAACGTACGCCTCACTGTCGAAGCAGTGTGCCCTGTACGAGTCGCATTGTCACTCAACGACACACCTGTCTCCCGTGTTCCAGTCATTCTTCCCTTTCGTATGCACTCAAATGCCAGTACTCCACCCTGTAATATTGCCGGCGCCAGATGCCACTTGGTTACACGTTTCCACTTCGTATGAAAGTTCCGCACGCACTGAGCGTTGCATAACACTGACCTGTCCGATTACACAAAAGACTGCGCTGTTGGGTGTACGTACACGTCATATCTCTCCCATTTAAATCACTTATTATGGCTACGCTGTTCTACGTGTCCTCTTATCGTGGCGTGTTGCAGATCACTATTTCTGAGTGTTTCAGTTTTGACAAACAGTAATGTGGTATTAAAAGAGATACTATTTACTTATAACTTTGCTTAGCGCCATGCGACGTCGTTCTCGTAACCCTAAGCAACCACCGTCTTTTACATAAATCAGATACATACCGGGCCACGTGTTACAATACCTTTTTCAAAGACACTGTCGAGTCATATTCCAGCGGTCACCGTTTGTAATCATGGAGAGCATCGCTCCCAGCTGCTGAAAGGTCTGGAAGTGACTATCTTTCAGTGAGACGCCGTCTCAAAGTAGTCCCATAACTAATGAAGATCGCATTTGGAAGTATTTTCGCAGTAGATAAGTCGATCAAAAACATCCTGTAGATACTCGCGTGGCTTAAGAATCAAGGAGTCCTGTGTTCAAAGAGGTACATTGTAAGGCTACAGCGAGCTCTTCCAGTGATTTCAGCACACGTGTACCCTTGCAAAATGGCTCATTTTGCTGAAAAATCGTGTGATCCTGAATGGCGAAGAGCATCATCAAAGCATATGACTTCTGAGTACGGGGGAAGAATTCCTTCGCCTTATGTCAATGGTATTAGAGTGCTACGGGAACGTTATCTGCACCGTAATTCTATTCTTACCTCCTCGCGGTCCTTCACCAACAGATATGGCCTGTTTTTCCACACTTATTGCCGGATATCCAGAAATCTAAAGACAAATGAAACAATAACTGTTACTCGTTAAGGAAAGTAACGTATCGCTCACGAAAGGCACCGTTTATTCACTAAATTTGACCGAATTCAGGTCTTTGATGTACTGCAGTCAGATTGGATGTACAACTCATTCACCTGCGTCAGAGTCACTTGTTCTGTAGGATTGGGTCTTCTTGTTATTTGGTTCCTTCATATGATGAATTGTGGTTCCTTTATATGATGAGCTGGCCAACTATTGCTGTTGTGGCCATTAATCCGACGACTGTGGTGATCCAGTTCACCGCTCTAGTCTATTATACGCAAGCCTCTTCTATTCTGCATAACAAATACAATCTATTTATACATCAGGCTGAACCTGAGTCAAGTTCTGACCTCGCTCTACGACTTTTGCCGCCCCAAATACCCCTCCATTACTAAATTAACCATTTGTTAATGCCTCAGTATGTGTTCCGTCACGCGACTACTTCTCTTAGTGAAGTTGTGCCCTAAAAATCTTTTCACCACGAATTTATTTTGAACCACCTCGATATGTATCCGAGCTACTCATCGAATATTCAACATTCAGTGTAGCGCAACATTGCTGAACCTTCTGTTTTCTGTGAAGCTTGACTTTCACTTGTCGCATAAAATGTTCAAAAAACTTACGGGAATGCACCCGACGGACGTCTTCGACAACCGCCGATATTTCAACTGCTGAACACCCTGCCATGTCATCCAGCAGCATCCCCCGAGTTGTTTGAATGTTCTGTTCTGTTCTAGGGTGTATTGCTTCTTGCTACAAGGCTAACGTTCAGAAAAGTACCTTCAGAAATGGCTTCTTGATATTTAAATTTATGTTAGATTTGACAAATTTCTGTTTTCAGCCACCTTTCTTACTATCGCGTCTCGTGCTCTCTCATGCAGCGAAACCCATATACTATACTATCTCTTGTGTCTCATTTCTTAATCTGATTTCCTCAGCCTCACCTCATTTAGTTCGACGACACTCTACTATTCTTGTTTTATTTTTCTTAATGCTCGTAAACTGTTTTGAAGACAGTATCAATTGCATTACAATGCTCTTCTTAGCCCTTTCCAGTCTGTAACAGAATTACAATGTACTGTGCAAACCTCAAAGATTTTATTTCTTCGTCTCTCCGTTTCTCCTTGGTTTTCCTGACTGGCTGCTCAGGTTACACACTGAATAATGTAACTGATGGGTGACAATTCTGTCTCACTCATTTATCGATAACTGCTTCCGTTTCACGTCCTTCGAATATTTTAACTTCAGTTTGGTATCAACCACGTCTGTCCAAAAAGTTACGAGATTGATTTTATTCCTGGTGGATAAGCGGCATTAGTGGAGTGAAAACGATGGAATCTTGAACTAACAACTGTAAATAAATGATTTTCATTCGGCCAGTGAGTTGTCAGGAGGCTGTGTAAAGTAGTGGACGTGGGACCATTGCGTGTCAGCGTTTTGTATTACAAATAGCAATGAAGCAGTACCTACAAATCAAAAGTTCAAGACATTCTCCACAATACAGGTTACCATGTCTATATTTTTCATTGGTAGTCACCTTTTTTAACTACCGTCCACTTTTGTATCTATCTGGTAGTAACATTTTCTAACCTCCCACTGCTTACACAGTAATGGGGGTTCATAAAGTAGGGAAGTAAATTTATTTTATGAAGCAGAGTTATAGCAAGTTAAAGCTTGTAATAATGAAACTTCCCCTTTGAACAATTATAAATGACTGTGCTTAAACTGACACAATATTTTTTTTTTTTAGCGCAACGCAATCTGACTTTCAAAAATCCCTACAAAATGTCCTAATCAGGTGTGCAGATGTAAGAATGGCCCTGACTAACATTAAACTATACCTTTCACAAATCACTTACCTCACAAAAATCTTCGCTACTCAAGCTACTGCAATACAGCAAGTGCCACTACTGCCAACTAAATAAAAGATTCAAACTATCGAAGGCACTAACTACTGATAGGGATAGTTAGCAAATGAAAGATATTAATAGAGAACAAACAATGTATTTACCTTGATATCATCATATATATATATATATATATATATATATATATATATATATATATATATATATATATAGAGCAGTTCATGACAAATTACAAAACTCCGCCATCTCTCTCCCCACATCCACCACTGCTGGCGGCTCACCTCCAACTGCGCAACGCTACGCGCTCTTAACAGCCAGCTGCCTAACACTACAATGGCGAGTATTACAACAATGCAAAGCAGCCACAGACTGCACACAGCACAGCCAGTGATTTTCATACAAAGGTGGCGTTACCAATAAAAAAAACCTAAACAGCCTACTTACATAGCCCCCATGCTCCCCACAAAAAATTTTACAAATTGGTTGGGGCAGTGGCCAATACATATTTGTTAAAATTTTTCATAATCGTAATTACAATAACAAAGAAATCAAATTCACACACTTATTGATACAATGTTGGTAAGCTAAAATTTTCTCACAGTCCATAAAGACAGTCCTGATCATTCATCACTTTGCAGTGTTTTTCTCAAAGTCTGAGCAGTAAAGAAAATGCACACGGAAGTAGTGGATTTCCATGCAGTCTTGAAGAAGTAGCGTTGTCCTTCCAATGGAAAGATAGTGCTGACTCTTGACATGCTGACAGAACACAGCATGTTGTTATCAATGGAGAGACGTCTACAGACGTTAAGGTAACCTCTGGCGTGCCACAGGGGAGTGTTATGGGACCATTGCTTTTCACAATATATATAAATGACCTAGTAGATAGTGTCGGAAGTTCCATGCGGCTTTTCGCGGATGATGCTGTAGTATACAGAGAAGTTGCAGCATTAGAAAATTGTAGCGAAATGCAGGAAGATCTGCAGCGGATAGGCACTTGGTGCAGGGAGTGGCAACTGTCCCTTAACATAGACAAATGTAATGTATTGCGAATACATAGAAAGAAGAATCCTTTATTGTGTGATTATATGATAGCGGAACAAACACTGGTAGCAGTTACTTCTGTAAAATATCTGGGAGTATGCGTGCGGAACGATTTGAAGTGGAATGATCATATAAAATTAATTGTTGGTAAGGCGGGTACCAGGTTGAGATTCATTGGGAGAGTGCTTAGAAAATGTAGTCCAGCAACAAAGGAGGTGGCTTACAAAAGACTCGTTCGACCTATACTTGAGTATTGCTCATCAGTGTGGGATCCGTACCAGATCGGGTTGACGGAGGAGATAGAGAAGATCCAAAGAAGAGCGGCGCGTTTCGTCACAGGGTTATTTGGTAACCGTGATAGCGTTACGGAGATGTTTAATAAAGTCAAGTGGCAGACTATGCAAGAGAGGCGCTCTGCATCGCGGTGTAGCTTGCTCGCCAGGTTTCGAGAGGGTGTGTTACTGTATGAGGTATCGAGTATATTGCTTCCCCCTACTTATACCTCCCGAGGAGATCACGAATGTAAAATTAGAGAGATTAGAGCGCGCATGGAGGCTTTCAGACAGTCGTTCTTCCCGCGAACGATACGCGACTGGAACAGGAAAGGGAGGTAATGACAGTTGCACGTAAGGTGCCCTCCGCCACACACCGTTGGGTGGCTTGCGGAGTATGAATGTAGATGTAGATGTAGATGTAATGGGCCACAACAGAGCAAACCCACAGCGGAGTCAGTCGAAGTTTTGAAGAGTATTGGTGGGTAGGTCATCACAGAGCAGACCCACTGTAGTCCTGGTAGAGATTACGGTATTGGTGGGCCACCAGAGGTGCAGACCCACTGCAGTACTTGTAGAAATAATGGTATTGGTGGGCCATCAAAGATGCAGACCCACTGTAGTCCTTGTAGAGATGGCCAGCAGCCATCCGTTGTGACTGTGCAGGTGCACAATCACCATTGAAGAGTCTTGCGGATAATATAGCAAGTCCATAAACCACCACTTGTGCACTCACAAAGTTTTTTTAATTGTCCTCAGAACCAGCAATGCTGTTATCCAGTCCCATGCTGAATTATTAACACACGTGCAAACACTAACAGTCCCTACTTCTCACATATTGTCCATATACTATGACCAACAGAAACGTGTGCAGTGAAATGTAACTTACAAGTTAATAATATGTTGAACAAATGACAATTACAATTTTATAACATGAGAATACAATTACAAAGGTACAAAATACATCATTAAAGAACATAACAATACAGAGAACATTTGTAATACAGGCTTTACAAAAGAATCGAAATAACATATACATCAGTGTCACAGGAATTATGACATAAGTACATACATTAAAGATCAGAATAACTTTTGGAATATCAACTTCACACATGAGCATTAGAACAAAACAGAATAAATAATGTCTAAGCATATTTACAAGGTAAATAACATATTATTAATGCCAATTATATTTGTGGATAACAGTATTCCTCATCATAGTGAATGTAGCTTAGTATTAGAAAAATTCTACAACATAAGTCTTATCAGATAAACATATAAATACAGGAAAAACATAAATACACAAGGGAACACAAACACATAGTGGGATAACACAAGGAAAGGACAGGGTTTCTTTTACTGCAGTATTTTGCAAACAAAACTTTCTTTACTTCTCGGAGATCTCCCTTCGTTCCTCACTATTTCCAAAAAGTCCTATCTATACCTGTTTTCTGTATTCTAACCATATTTCTTTCAAAATAATTATGGCTCATTGTACAATACTCATTTTGGCCCAAATCTTTTTTTATATACCTTGTCAATGCATTGCTTCCAATTCATCATAGTTAGTTTCTTATATAGTCTACCCCCTCTTAAGCTAACTTAAATCTACTGAGCTCAGATGCTAAACTAAGGGACGAGGCAATGCAGTAGCACAAAACAATTAACACAAACAGCAATGATCAAAAATACAAATGGCGAAGCAAGCAACATAAATTACAACTAACATAAGGCAATGAGCAGCAAACAAGAAAAATAAATCTGGCTTAGCAGAGTAACACAAATTAAAATTCAGTAGCACTATGCCTGGCAAACAGCAGCAGCAAAAAAAGAACTTATCTCTAAACATGACATAGCTCAAGCAGAAAAAATATTACACTAAAAATGGCCATGTCTAATACCTATGTCACATCTTAACACTAGAGTGATGCATCACGATAACTTACTCTACCAAAAAAATTACCAAGTAGTTGAAAAGAAAATTATGTATGCAGTTCCTGTTACTAGTCCCTTCTTATTGTTCTTTCCATTCCAAGAGCTCCTTTTTCGAATAATGTGGATCATAAAGTAATTATTTAATAGATCTGTTGACAGAAAGTGTTCACATTAGCAAATGCATTTAATTTTATTTTATGAAACCAATGCTGCAAGACAGCTGGAAATCAGATATCAAATGAAATAAGCAACTATGTACAAAGTAAAGCATAAAATAATCATTCAGTAGTCATGAGGCATTTCATAAGTTAGTAGAAATTCTCTCAATTCTCGTAGATAGACACTTGTCAGAATCAGGTGTGCAGATGTAAAAATGTTTCCAAGTTATTATTAGCGTGTCGTATTTACGATGCTTTCTACAAAGGAACGTCAATAGCGAGGATAATGGCCTCCCTTTTTTTTCTACCTGTGCCGCTGAAAAGGGCTCGCAATAATTGCTTTTTCTCAAGGCGGCTGGCACACCTGGCCGCTCACAACGAATTACGTCACGGTCACTTACCTTCCATACCGAAATATTTACGACAGCAGTTTTCGCTACAGTGACAGTCTCATATAAAAAAATTCACAGGTTGAGAATTTGGTTACAAATGTGTAGAAACAAAATCTTATGAATATAACAGTGTCCAAAAAATTTTCGCCGGCATTGTGATACATTCACGCATTTACACACATTTCATAATTCTAAAATACGATTCTTGGTTTCCAACATCCTTTTCCACATAGCAGAGTCCCTAATTCATTACTCCTTACCTGATTACACATATACATATTCGTCGACACTTCTTCAATATTTCCTCATAACAGACATGTAGCATAATCAAATTCCTCATATAGCATCAGCTTCTTGACCATAAACATACCTCAGCAGCATAATACACATCGTCGTCGTAAGAATAACATCATAACACCTCAGTCAACTCTCAAAATCGTCGTAGCTTCCTCCAATAATTTCAAAACCTAAAAAAAAATTCTCTGCTCATGTCAAAAGTGTCATCTACCTCAAATGTACTTTAAAATCATGCTCCCTTACCAAATACATCATTCAAAGCTCTCATAGTATCACAATGGTTCCAAAAAAATATGAACAGTTCACAAAGTACAGACAAAATGCAGTTTCATAAGTGTGAAGTTATTCAACTGTGTAATTACGTAAACATCTGTCACTAATGCAGTAAAAAAAATGTTTATCTCTCAGTTAAATGATCAGATAGCTGTGTAATTTGTGTGTTAGAGAAATATGGTACCGATGTGTAAAGTTGTATAAGCAAATACCATATTAGCTAGGGCTCCTTGTGCGTGCCAAACACATGGTACACAAAGTAGGCATGTACCCCCCTGAGGATTAATGTATAATACCCTCAGGTGATACAGATTACAGCAATGGAATGAAATGTATGACGGAAAACCCTTGTATCATTGCACTTCAAAAATCTTTAAAAATAAATATTTTAAGTACAAAATCAATCACTCAAATACGTGTCCTGTAGCGCTAAATGTGCGTCTTCTTGCAACATAATCTCTGTGGAAGTCTCGTAGTTATCGTCCTCCGAAAGCTAAGTTCTGCAGAAGTCAATGTACTTACCTCATGATAAACAAAAGTGAAATGCTTTGTGTATAGATATCGTAGTTATTACGCTTATTGTTGTGATGAAGGAAGTACTGTACTGTAACGTTTTGTTGTGCTACGTAAAAGGCTGTCTCATTGTAGCTATACCACAAAAGTTACTGCTAAAACATGTTTTACTTTCCAGAAGAATTCAGAAAAACTGTGCAGATATAAAACAGATACACCGCAAAAGCAACATTGTAAATTGTCACTCATTAGTAGCATCGTGATGAAATCGTGTAGCTGTCACATAAACTAACCTCTGTGTCATCTGGTATCTCTCAGAAAGCACTTTAAATCCAGAATGTATTTTCAAATAAACCAAAATGTTGCATTAAAATCTCATTAACAATACTGGTAAATGTTCTAAGTATGTGAGCCTTATAGTCGTTACGTAATCGTGCAACAAACAAGCAAGAATGCACACACACAATAACACTGTGACGTCTGTTCACAATAACAATGCATTCGTAATTTCTGTTTAAATAAGTTCTCTTGGTTCTTGATTGGATATTTAACTTCAAACATTGTTGTATGTTAACAGATTCTAAGTCTGACAAACCTTACTAGCAATGTAAAGTGAAAAGTTATATGGCAAAGACAAAGTTAAAAAGCAGATCATTTCTCAATAAACGGTTTTACGTGTGAAATGTGGTGCAGAATGCGGTATAAGTCGGTAAAGAATACTGGAATTTTTCTCAAGGTTAGCGTCTATGTTATTTTTCTCCCAGCCGGCGCACGCGGCTGACTGCGGTGCGAGTCATTGTCTGTCTCTTTGTTGGCGCGCGTCGTTATTGGGGTTTGGAGACCTAACTTCTAAAATTCACCTTGTCGAGAGGGCCCTGCCCTGTTTAAATCCCGCCAGTTCTGATGCAATTCAGGTCTGTCGTTACGATCATATCGTCTGTCGTCATGTCGGTAGATTCCATAGTTTCTTTCTTGTCGGTCACATGGTGGAGAATTTCTCCCTGAATCGTAACTGCGCACTGGACCTTTGCGTCTAAAGTTATTCTGTCTCCCTTGATAATAATTATTTTGGTTCCCAAATTGTCTGTTTCTCTGATTGTCTCTGTGATAGTCACTACCGCGGAGAGGTGGTCTTTCCCTATAATTATTACTAGTCTGCCAACGGTTGTCATACGGGTGGTGTCCGTTTTGGTCACGATTTATGTTGTGAGAATAGCCTTGTCGTGTCCAGTTATTATTTCTTTCATCGCGGAATTGCGACAGATGTGACCTGTAATCGTTGTGTTCCTGTTTTCGCGTTCCGCGATTGTCAGTGTCAATTTCTAATTCTTGTAAGAGTCCCTGAAAAGCTTCAATGTCATCTTTGCAACGTCCTGCCAAAATAATATGTCGTAAATGTTCAGGTAATTTGATTAAGCAAATGCGGATGAGTTCTGAGGGGCTGTTTGGGTTTGACAGATATTGATTCTTGTGCAACATGTCTTCAAAATATTTCACAAGACTGGAAAATTCAGATTGTTCGAAACATTTCATCATTATGATGCTATGTTTTACTCGGTCTTGTGTAGCTTGAGACCAATATGCTGAGAGGAAGGCATGATAAAAATCTCCTTCACTGTGACAATCGTGAATGACCGATCGCATTCTTACAGCTGGTTCAGTCTCCAAGTAGCCACACATAAATTCTAATCTGTGCTGCAATGACCAGTTGGGAGGAAAACAATGAGAGAATTGATGGAGCCACGCTTGTGGATGAATGTCGTTGCCAGAATTCTTAAACGTTTTGAATTTACGTGTAGTAATGAACAGCTTATAGTCAAAATCATCATGTCGGCGAGTCGCATGTCGCTCATTGTTACGTCATGTCGGCTGTTCAATCTCAAAATTCGGTGCACATTGCCAATTTCTTTCATAATTTCCGAAATGCGCTGTGTTATTATTTTGTGGCTGTTCCGTATTTCTATGTCCCTCTTCCCGTATTGGGGCGCGAGTGTCCTCTGAAATACGTAATTCTTGTACTACTTGTGCCAACTGATCTTGCACTTCCCGGATTTCTCTTTGGTGTTGCGTATTAATTTGATTCTGATTTTGTTTGAATTTCCTAATTTGTTCGCACTCTTCTGTGTCATTAAAGACTACCAGTTTTGTGTCATTCAGATTATCATCTACCTTCGTAGATAAATTAGTGAACTGATCCGAAAGTTCGGCTACTTTCTCCGAAAGTGAACACATTTCCTCAGTGTGTTTTTCTGAACCAAGTTTCAGAGTGTCCATTTGTGTTGAAATCGAATCTACTGTGTCCTTCAAGTTTTCCTGAGTTTTTGCAAGTTGCGTAACCGAATCTGTAGATGCAACTGAGTCAAATTTAGCTTGCAAGGTCTCATGATTTTCGTGAACAGTAGTTAGCAGTTCTTTTATGGCTGCTTCGTGATTTTGTAGTGCATTTTCATGCCGCGAAAAAATAGGTTGGAAATTTGTGTTTTTACGTCATTACAGACTTTTTGACATTTCGATTCAATGTGATGTAACTCAGTAGTTAAATCCTCACGTGTTTGTTCAAGAGTTTGCTCCAATGATTCTAACTTTTGAAGCTGTTGCTGTGTTTGTCTCTGATTTAGTTCCATTGTGTCTAACTTTTGAAGCTTTTGCTGTGTTTGTCTCTGATTTTGTACCATTGTGTCTAACTGTTGCTGTGTTTGTCTCTGATTTTGTTCCATTTGTTGCATTAATTGCAATAATAATATATTAGTGTCTGGAATCTGTTTCTCTATGCTTTTTGGCAGTGCATTTTCACCGGCAACATTCACATTTTGACAAGCAGAAAATGTGTCTTGACTCATTTGAGAAAACGGTGATGACCCAGAACCTGAATCTACAGTATTTGCGAGATCGTGTCGTGCCATTTCGGATTCCTGAGGCGATCTATTGCCGACCGATCGATCGATAATACTTCCCTGTTCACCAATTGTTTCACTGCCTACACCATTGTTTGCCGCCCGCTCCATTTCCCTATGCACAATTACCAAGTTACTATGTTGAACATTAGTTAATTCATTACACAGTGGCGCTAACACACTGCTTTCGTCTTCGCTGTCATTTCTCAGTTTACATTGGAGCCTAGTGTTACGTTTTTCACACGCCATTATTGTCACAATATTTCACACGACAACACAGAAAAACACAATTTGAAGAGCAAAAATAAGAAAACACATTAACATGACACTGAAAATAATACCTAGTTAATTGCAGCTGCGAAATACTTGGTGCAAATCTACATGCATGCCACAACTGTTTTACTGTACAACAATGAAAGACTGCAACTACACAGGAGATTATCTCTACAATTATGCACTAGCAATAAACAAAATCTACACTAATTACACAAAGTACAAGAAAAACTCTGAAGATTCCAGTGAGGTATCCTGGCAGGGTCGCCATATGAAACTTCCCCTTTGAACAATTATAAATGACTGTGCTTACACTGACACAATATTTTTTTTTTAGCGCAACGCAATCTGACTTTCAAAAATCCCTACAAAATGTCCTAATCAGGTGTGCAGATGTAAGAATGGCCCTGACTAACATTAAACTATACCTTTCACAAATCACTTACCTCACAAAAATCTTCGCTACTCAAGCTACTGCAATACAGCAAGCGCCACTACTGCCAACTAAATAAAAGATTCAAACTATGGAAGGCACTAACTACTGATAGGGATAGTTAGCAAATGAAAGATATTAATAGAGAACAAACAATGTATTTACCTTGATATCATCATATATATATATATATATATATATATATATATATAGAGAGAGAGAGAGAGAGAGAGAGAGAGAGAGAGCAGTTCATGACAAATTACAAAACTCCGCCATCTCTCTCCCCACATCCACCACTGCTGGCGGCTCACCTCCAACTGCGCAACGCTACGCGCTGTTAACAGCCAGCTGCCTAACACTACAATGGCGAGTATTACAACAATGCAAAGCAGCCACAGACTGCACACAGCACAGCCAGTGATTTTCATACAGAGGTGGCGTTACCAATAAGAAAAACCTAAACAGCCTACTTACAATAATAATTACTTACCAATTACTTCATGTCAAATTTTTTGATAACCCAATGAAAATTTTTTTAAAGTCGATTCCTCCTGCCACCCACTCTGAAAGCTGGAACGCCCAGTAGTGGGCGGTATGAACCATGTTGACTGCCACTGATCTAATGCAATGTCTGTCGGACACGCACGCTTGTCTAAAGGAACAGACACTGTCGACGATCTACAGCCGTATTAATTCAACGAAGTGTATTCATCTAGTGCTAATCCAATGGTACACCACCAGAAAAAGTGATGAAAATTTGTTGTGGGCCGGGATTGTCCACTTAACGCGAGCGGCTGTCTTAACCACTTTACCTATCCGTGCACCTTCCCAGAGGACTGACCCCAACATCGGTATGGTAGAAATGGCTCTGAGCACTGTGGGAATTAACAGGTCATCAGTCCCCTAGAACGTAGAACTATTTAAACCTAACAAACCTAAGGACATCACACACATCAATGCCCGAGGCAGGATTCGAACCTGCGACCGTAGCAGAAGCGTGGTTCTGGACTGAAGCGCCTAGAACCGCTCGGTCACAGCTGCCGGCCCAACATCGATATGTGAAAGTGCCTACGTCCCTTGCTCTCACATATTCCTGTGATTCCAGCACATGGACAGACATTGTGATTATCGACGTTTTGCCTTGTTGGGGCATGAAATACACGTTGTGAATATCGGTGTGGTTCAGACTTTGCATGGTCTAATGCATGTCTGAAGGCCATACGGCAGCAAGGCAAATCGACGAGAATTACTGAAATACACTGTTGGCCACCGTAAATGCAACACCCTGAAGGAAGCATCCGAATCAAGTGAAATTTACACCATGGGTTTGCAGCGATGAGATATGCAACTGATTAGAATTTCAGCGCAGACGCACATCACGCGCGCCTGTGGCGCCACCTCATAGCGCCATTTAAGGCTTGGCGATTTCGACGAGTGTACATTCGGCACGTGTGTTTACCTTGTGGTTGTTTCACAAGACGATCAGTTATGCCTCGTAGACAACAGCGAACATCGTTTGATCAAGTATCCGAGTTCGACAGAGGAAGGATAGTGGCTTACAGAGATTGTGGATTATCATACAGAGAAATCGCTAGTCGTGTTGGACGAAACCAAACAACTGTAATGCGGATATGTGACCGTTGGATGCAGGAGGGTACGACGGACCGACGTGGTCGATCGCATTCACCTCGGTGCACCACTGCACGTGCTGATAGGCAAATTGTGCGCATGGCAGTGACGGATCGCTCAGTGACATCCCGAACCATAGCACAGCACATTGCGTCTGTAACGCATCATCCAGTGTCTGCGCGTGCCATTCGACGCCGTTTACAGCAGAGTGGTCTGTCCGCAAGACGTCCATTGCTTCGTCTACCATTGACGCAGAACCACAGACGTCTCCGTCGCCAATGGTGTGATGACAGATGGATGTGGACGGCAGAATGGAATGACGTTGTCTTTACTGACGAGGCACGCTTCTGTCGGCAGCACCACGATGGTCGGATTCGAGTGTGGAGACACCGTGGAGAGAGGATGCTGGACAGCTGCATTATGCACCGCCCCACTGGTCTAGCACCGGGTATTATGGTATGGGGCGGTATTGGATATTACTCTCGCACGCCTCTAGTACGCATTGCCGGTACTTTAAATAGCCGGCGCTACATATCCGAGGTGCTGGAGCCAGTTGTCCTTCCTTACCTTCAGGACTCGGCCACAGCCATATTTCAACAGGATAATGCGCGACCACACGTGGCACGCATTGCCCAAAGGTTCTTCGTCAATAACCAGATTGAATTGTTTCCCTGGCCGGCTCGCTCTCCGGATCTTTCGCCGATAGAAAACATGTGGTCCATGGTTGCTCAACGAGTGACCCAGATTACATCCCCAGCTGCCACACCAGATGATCTTTGGCAACGTGTGGAAGCTGCTTGGGCTGCTGTACCCCAGGAACACATCCAACGTCTCTTTGACTCAATGCTGAGACTTGTGGCAGCGGTGATCTCCAACAATGGCGGCTACTCTGGCTACTGATTCTGGCAGGAACCACATGTCACAGACGTCTGTAAACGTAATCATTTGATACTTGGTCAACATGTTATCTACAAAATAAATTTTGTTGTGCTACCTCTTGTCTTTCTTGGTATTGCATTTACGGTGGCCAGCAGTGTATGTGCGACCATCATCAAGCAGGTAACATGGGTCGCGTCCCGGTCGAGCACAAACTTTCCTGTCGCCAGTTATTTATACAGCTGGTGTATAGTTTTATTCGCAATTTGCGAATGCATTTCGTTAGTTCTCCAGATTATTCTGAAGAAGGTAAAATGCGTGTGAAGTTCCTCCCACACACCTTGACGCCGGATAAAAGCAACGACGCGTGGAGACCTGCCGCGAGTTGACTGAAATATAACGTGGGGACAGTCATCTAATGATTTTTCTGACGTTTCGCCAGCACGAGTGGCTGGCATTGTCAAAGCTTCACCCTCCATTGCCGGTGGTGAACTGGAGCCGAGCTCGCGGGCGCAGACTATATGTACCTGGCGCGCCAACGTCCGAGGGCTTCTCCGCGGTCATTTCCGGTGCGGTTCTCCTCTTGCTACCTGCGACGGTCGTTCGCTGCAGTACGGGAAGCCAGGATCCGTTCACCTTAAGGCTTTCCTCTTTCTTGTTCAAACTGTTCGTGTGTTTTTGTATCTCTACAGCTTCTCTGAACAAGCGCGTGTGATAGTGGTTCTCTACAGTCAGAACTTCCGTGTCGGCGAATTTTATTACGTGGTCGGTCTCATTCAGTGCGTGTTCTGCCACGGCCGATTTCTCCACCTGCCCCAACCTGCAATGTCGCTTATGCTCCTTGATCCTGGTGTTAATGGATCGTCCAGTCATCCCGACATAAACTTTTCAGCATGTGCATGGTATGCGGTATATTCCCGACATTGCAAGTGGGTCTCTTTTCTCCTTCGCCGATCTAAGACACTCTTTGATCTTCCTTGTCGGTTTGAAGATCGTCTTTACGCCATGTTTGCGCAATATACGGCCGATTCTGTCTGTCACTCTGGGAATGTATGGCAGAAAGGCCGTACCCGACATTTCTTTTTCTGGTTCCTTACTTCGCCGAGTGTTTGGCTCAGTTACACTTCTAATATAATTTGTGGAGTACCCATTGCTCCTCAGGACTGTTTCCAGGTGTTGCATTTCTCGTTTGAGGTGTTGCGGCTCACATATTCGTCCTGCTCTCGTTACGAGCGTACTAATCATGCCCCTTTTCTGGCTCGGGTGGTGGTTTGACAGTTTGTGCAGGTATCGGTTCGTGTGAGTCGGTTTCCGATACACGCTGTGTCCCAGGTGTGTAGAGAACCACTATCACACGCGCTTGTTCAGAGAAGCTGTAGAAATACAAAAACACGCGAACAGTTTGAACAAGAAAGAGGAAAGCCTTAAGGTAAACGGATCCTGGCTTCCCGTACTGCAGCGAACGACCGTCGCAGGTAGCAAGAGGAGAACCGCACCGGAAATGACCGCGGAGAAGCCCTCGGACGTTGGCGCGCCAGGTACATATAGTCTGCGCCCGCGAGCTCGGCTCCAGTTCACCACCGGCAATGGAGGGTGAAGCTTTGACAATGCCAGCCACTCGTGCTGGCGAAACGTCAGAAAAATCATTAGATGAACGTCGGCCGAAGAACCCGAGACAGAAGCCAATAGGCAGTTTGTCAACAAGTGGCCACGAAAGCCTCAACAATTTTGTGGGGACAGTTCTTCTCTGTGTAGCAGGTCAGGTAGAAGAGGCCAGTACACTATAGTGAATGAAGTGCGGAAGGAATGGAGACGGTGCTGACGGCCATTGGTGACCAGAAAAACACATCTGAGGCCGAAAACACCTGTATTCAGTTTGTGCCGTGACACCGCAGACACGCCCGCTTGGACTTGTGAGGTGAAGTCTCCGCTGACCGTTGCCGCGCGCCTGGCTGTGACGTTCGCGCACGGTGCAGCTGACACTTGTTACGCCCGCTCAGTTACGTATAACTCAGTTAGCACAGTGCGGTAGCATGCTGCAAGGGGACAGCGGTGCGGTGGTCTACAGGTATTCAAAATTTCATGGTAACGTCAGGATCCGGAAGAAGAGCTCGTCCGTGCGGGCGACGATGCCTCGTGCTGGAAAGCTCGCCCAGATGGTGGAGCGCGGACGCCGCATCGCCCTCGGTAACAACCCGCTGCCCACCAAGGCAGAAGATGGGCTGCTGCTATGGTGAGACACAGAGTGGCTCATCCATGAATCGACACCAAGTCTATAGATGCCTGACGTAGGACTCGGAGCTGGTCTGGCAGACGCAGTGGCCCCGTCTGGCGTCACGTGCTTGTCGAACCTTAACCTGCTGGTGACTAGGGTGGCCGAGGTTTGTGCTGCCAGACTGCCCATATCTCTGCTAAAATGAACGAGTATTTACGCTGCTTAATAACACCGTTGTTATGCCGATGCACGACTCACATTCGAATTTGTGGTAAGGTCTTATGGGACCGAAGTGCAGAGGTCATCGGTCCTTTAGCTTACACACTACTTAATCTAACTTAAACTAACTTACGCTAAGGACGACAAACATACCCATGCCCGAGGGAGGACTCGTACCTCCGACGGGGGCAGCCGCACGGATCGTGATAAGACGCCCCTGACCGGCTACCCCGCGCGGCGCACGACTCAAGACATTCTAATCAACACCTATGTAGAGATTCCTTGCCCGCTCCTGCAGCTGCGTTGCACTTCTGTTACGTCTCCAGGGTTGCGGAGTGCGGCTCGACCCCCGTTGTGGTAGGTAAACTGCCCTGTTGATCAAATCGGCATACCAATGCCTCGGCGGCCATCGGCTATTTCCATAGCAGTGGGCGAAATTTAGAGGCGACACTAGATCTGAACAAATCATCACTGGTGGCGAGTCAATACAAAGTGTAAGTAGGCTGGTTATGTTTTCTTATTGGCAACGTTACGTAGCGCTCTGTATGAAAATCACTGGCTGTGTTGTGTGCAGTCTGTGGCTAGTTTGCATTGTTGTCTGCCATTGTAGTGTTGGGCAGCTGGATGTGAACAGCGCGTAGCGTTGCGCAGTTGGAGGTGAGCCGCCAGCAGTGGTGGATGTGGGGAGAGAGATGGCGGAGTTTTGAAATTTGTAATACTGGATGTCATGAAGTGCTATATATATTATGACTATTAAGGTAAATACATTGTTTGTTCTCTATTAAAATCTTTCATTGGCTAACTATTCCTATCAGTAGTTAGTGCCTTCAGTAGTTTGAATCTTTTATTTAGCTGGCAGTAGTGGCGCTCGCTGTATTGCAGTAGTTCGAGTAACGAAGATTTGTGGTGAGGTAAGTGATTTGTGAAACGTATAGGTTAATGTTAGTCAGAGCCATTCTTTTGTAGGGATTTTTGAAAGTCAGATTGCGTTTCGCTAAAAATATTGTGTGTCAGTTTAAGCATAGTCTTGTATAATTGTTCAAAGGGGACGTTTTATAAAAGTACAGAAATTCTCAAAAGGGTCAACGCTCTGACTACGTAACCGACATTCAAGTAAATTTGACACGCGTGTTGGACATACCAAAGCAGGATTTTGCTGACCGGTTTACATGCTTGTATGAAGGTCGTGTGTTTTATACTCAAGTGGGATGGAGACTATGCAGACCACCAGAAACAGTAAAGTCACCAACTTAATGTTTCTCTACTTTTATTAATAGTGTCTCGAGATGTGGGCCAGCCAGGGTGGCCGAGCGGTTCTACGCGCTACAGTCTGGAACCGCACGACCGCTACGGTCGCAGGTTCGAATCCTGCCTCGGGCATGGATGTGTGTGATGTCCTTAGGTTAGTTAGGTTTAAGTAGTTCTAAGTTCTAGGGGACTGATGACCTCCGAAGTTAAGTCCCATAGTGCTCAGAGCCATTTGAACCATTTTTGATGGATGTGCACACAAGTTGAAAGCCACATTACACTCACTCTCTTCGCTTTGTTCCTGCTATCTTCAGACTTTCAAAGACTGTACCCTAGTAAACCAGGTTCACTAGATCTTTCAGATAACATTGCACATCGATAGCACGTGGATGAATTACCATATCAGTTGTTCGTAATGTATCCAGCATAGCACGAGATGTTTTCAAGACAGACACATGCAAAAAGTACACAAACTTAATGTTTTCTGAAGATGACTCCCTACATCCATCCAAACAGCCCTTGCATTTTATGATCGTGCCTCTACTCATGACAGCAACGATTAAGGGGAGTCGTACCGCCCAAAATGACAAAATTTGACATTTTTGCTTTTATGCAAATTAAGAAAATGTGGATGTTTATGTTTAATTTGTTATTAGTTTTATTGAAATATTCGATTATTTACTATTTTAAATAAATATTTAAAAATAATCATGCAATGACATTTCCTAGAATTTTGTTTCCCATCATTTCGCATATCGGCATTTTTCTCTGCAACTATGTAGTCTAGAAGGCTGTGGTTTGTTTTGCTTTGAAGAGAACTGTCCATTTCATAAGTTGCCTACACTGGCGGTAGTTCGCAGTAAACTCTTTGAACTGGCATTTGTATGTGTTTGACAACAACATTATCAACTAGCCGCGTTTTAGTGTCTGTGTTTTCTGTGATAGTTTTCGTCATGACTAAACCAAAAGGAGTGTTTAAAAAATACTAAACGATGGAAACAGATACTACAGAACAAATATAGCAGCAGTAAAAAGAGTGGTTAGCGCCGAAGGGCGTGATAATTTGGCTGCAAATAGTGACAGTCCTTCTACTGCTCCGAGTGCTTCCAAGAAAAAACTGGTATGTAATGATGTAAAATACAACGCAGCATCAGACAGTGAAACACTCTGCAATATCATAATTAATCTCCATATAGTTATTTCAGCTTTGTGTGAACCAGTGTATTGTCGTATATGTTGAGGGGAAATTGATATTTCTGAAAAGTTATCTCAACGCAATGGTCTGGTGCGCACGTTACAAATAATATGTTTGAACTGTAAAAGCGAAAAGACTTTCAAGACTTCAGAAGTAAGTGTAAATAATGGACATTTTGACACTAATCGAAGATAGTTCTATGGACTCGGATGCATAGGAAAATGCCATTAAGCTGGTAAGTTTCTTTGTGGCTTGCTGAACCTCCATAGTCCCCTCACAAAATCTATCATATACAACTCCATATTAAGAAGTAGTGTCAAGGCATGTGCTGTGGAGTCAATGACTACAGCAGCGGAGCAGGCTGTAGCAGAAAATGGTAGTTCTGACATACCAATATCATTCGATGGATCCTGGCAAAAAGAGGTGTCCAGTCAAAGAATTCATGTACATCTATTATCAGCATCGACAATGGGAATGTGTTGGATGTTAATATGTTGACCATGTACTGTCAGGGTTGTAGGCAAGCAGGCAAAAGTATTGAAAAGCAAACTAAGCATGAAATGAACTGTCAGAGAAACTATGAAGAAACTAGTGGAGGGATGGAGGATGCTTCTACAATGAAAATGTTCCAACGTTCCCAGCATGACCGTGCTGTTCGCTACATGAGTTTTCTTGGGGATGGAGACTCACGATCGTATAAGGCAGTGGTGGAGAGTAAACCCAATGGTGATTTGTCAATTACAAAACTAGAGTGCATTAATCATGCGCAAAAGAGGATGGGCACGAGACTCCGTAGACTCAAACAGGAGTTGGGAGTACCAAGTTATCAGGTAGTCTAAGACGTCAACTGACTGATAAACAAATTGATCAGGTTACACAATATTATGGTATGGCTATTAGAAGTAACAGAGATAATTTAGATGGTATGAAGAGAGCTGTTTGGGCAATTTATTTTCACAAGCTGCTGAACAAATACACAATTCGTGTTCCACTGAATGGAGTAAATACTTGAAGGCAAAAGAGGAGGGTAAAGTACTTTCTCGCACAAAATTACTACACCAAATGCTGTTATGCTTGCCATGAAACCTGTGTTTCAGGATCTTGCCCGACCAGATCTGTTGAAGAAATGTCTCATGGCCAAAACACGAAATGCGAATGAATCATTTAACATTGTTGTATGGCAAAGGATACCAAAAAATGTGTTTGTTGGACGATCAGTCTTTGAATTTGGTGTTTTGTATACTGTTCTTACTTTTAATGATGGCTATTCAGAAAGACTACAGGTTTTGGAATATCTTGGCATTCATAAAGGTTACAACACCAGTAAAAGTGTGATGGACTTGGACCAACTGCGAATCAGGAAGGCAGAGACTGCAACAAACAATATGTCAAAAGAAGCCAGATCCAAGAGAAGGAGGGCAGCACTGGGTGAGGAAGATGAAGGAGGAGATGAGGACTACCATCCAGGAGGATTCTAACATACTTTTTATGTATCGGTTGGCTGTATATTAAAATTTTTTCTTTAAACGCAATTTTCTCAACATGACATTTTGCAGTATAAAAGCCCCTTTTTCTCAGAAACTTCTGAATCTACGTCAGTGGATTATTTACCACATTACATAGATAGTACAATTATGTTGTAGCTCTACTTTAGTAGTATTTACTGTAATATTGAAAATTCAAGAAATTAAAATTATGAAAATTTACACCAAAAAATTATATGTTTACGGAAAAAATTATAACTTTTTTCCAGTTGTTATTTTAAAGTCATTGTAGAGCAATACAGTCACAAAACATGGGAGAACATGTGATAAAAACACCACATTTATATACTCAACAGTTGCTGAGAAAACGGGGCATTTAGATAGCAAATTTAACATTGTCGAGATAGGGCGGTACGACTCCCCTTAACGAACACAGATATCCCCGTCAATCTCCTCATGCACCAGTTCACCCTTAGTGAGTGTCGTGAAATATGAAGGCGTGCGGAAAAGTAATGGAGGCAAACTTTTTCTGTGAAAATTCTTAAAGACTGATAAAGAAAACTCATGTTATTAATAATTCATATCTTTATTCCTCATGTCTACATATGTGCAGCCCTCTGCAGCTCCGAATTGTAGCGGTTAACATGGTGGTGCGTTACGTAAATATGTCGGTGCGTGAGAGGCAGCATGCTGTAATCGAGTTTCTAACTGATAGCACGAATTCGAAGAGTTCGTCCACACAAGGCGTACCCTCTCCTTCAGCATGACGGTGCCAGATGGCACACGAACGCGGTGACGTCTGCAGCAGTCCAGAGCCTCGGGTTCGATATCATCGATCATCCTCCATAAGGTCCCGCCCTGTCGCCATCCGATTTTCATCTGTTTCTAAAACTTGAAGAACACCTTCGACGATTTGACTTTGATACTGTTGAAGAAGAAGAAAGAAAGCAGGTGTTGACAGATGTGAAAATTGCTGAACTGTCAGTTTAATAAGTCACAGCTGTAAAGTATTAACGCGAATTCTTTACAGACGAATGGAAAAACTGGTAGAAGCCGACCTCGGGGAGGATCAGTTTGGATTCCGTAGAAATGTTGGACCACGTGAGACAATACTGATCCTACGACTTATCTCAAAAGAAAGATTAAGGAAAGGCAAACCTACGTTTCTAGCATTTGTAGACTTAGAGAAAGCTTTTGACAATGTTGACTGGAATACTCTCTTTCAAATTCTACAGGTGTCAGGGGTAAAATACAGGGAGAGGAAGGCTATTTACAATTTGTACAGAGACCAGCTGGTAGTTATAAGAGTCGAGGGACATGAGAGGGAAGCAATGGTTAGGAAGGGAGTGAGACAGGGTTGTAGCCTCTCCCCGATGTTATTCAATCTGTATATTGAGCAAGCAGTAAAGGAAACAAAAGAAAAATTCGGAGTTCGTATCAAAATACATGGAGAAGAAATAAAAACTTTGGGGTTCGCCGATGACACTGTAATTCTGTCAGAGACAGCAAAGGACCTGGAAGAGCAGCTGAACGGAATGGACAGTATCTTGAAAGGAAAATATAAGATGAACATCAACAAAATCAAAACGAGGTTAATGGAATGCAGTAAATTAAGTTGGGTGATGCTGAGGGAATTAGATTAGGAAGTGAGACACTTAAAGTAGTAATGGAGTTCTGCTATTTAGGGATCAAAATAACTGATGATGGTTGAAGACTGGCAGTGGCAAGGAAAGCGTTTCTGAAGAAGAGAAATTTGCTAACACCGGGTATAGATTTAAGTGTCAGGAAGTCGTTTCTGAAAGTATTTGTATAGAGTGTTGCCATGTATGGAAGTGAAACATGGGTGATAAATAGTTTGGACAAGAAGAGAATAGAAGCTTTCGAAATGTGGTGCTACAGAAGAATGCTGAAGATTAGATGGGTAGATCACATAACTAATGAGGAGGTATTGAATAGAATTGGGGAGAAGAGGAGTTTGAGGAACAATTTGACTAGGAGAAGGTACTGGTTGGTGGACACGTTCTGAGGCATCGAGGGATCACCAATTTAGTATTGGAGGGTAGCGTGGAGGGTAAAAGTCGTAGAGGGAGACCAAGAGATGAATACACTAAGCAGATTCAGAAGGATGTAGGTTGCAGTAGGTACTGGGAGATGAAGAAGGTTGCACAGGATAGAGTAGCATGGAGAGCTGCATCAAACCAGTCTCAGGACCGAAGACCACAACAATAACAGTGTTGAAGCGCTGCAAGCAGACGTGAGGTTGTGGTTCCAAGATGTAGAACGTTAATACAGTTCGCTTTATTTAAAAAAAATTGAAGAGCGTACGTATAAAATATTCGGAGGCATTACTTTTCAGCACGCCCTCGTACGTCGTGTACTGCAATGCCACATCTGGAGGTGGACGCAAAAAAATCACCTGGGAGGTGTATTACAAAGTTTCCCTGCAGAGTGAGTTGCGGTTTTAACCCTTAACACCGCCTTCGTGGCCCTGTTTAACAATCCGGAAGTGCGTCGGGCAGGCGGCGCCTGGTGCGGCGCCACATACGTTTTCATCAGGTTTAATCTGCTGGCCCGCCCACCGCCCACCGCCCGGCCCGGCCCCACCTAATCCTGACTTATTACCGGGCGGCCCGCGCTTTCACCGCCGGCTAATCTGGTTTCCCGTGGCCAGATGCCAGGGGCTGCGGCGCTGCCACCCCACTGCCTTACGCGTAATGCGGCTTCGTTTGGCGTAATCAACATCACACACGTGCCATCTTCCAACTAGCACGCCTGAAAATTTCCATGCAGTAAGTGCCTCGGTAACCGTTAACCAGTCCTCTGCTGATTTGGTTATTATTTGGGCTCTATTGTTTTACCCTTGAGCTAAGCACAGCTCCCAGGGAACGTCACGCTAATAGAGTCAAACACCGCTTCTGGGCTTCATAGATCTGTACATCTTGCAGAACAGTCAAACTGTGATGACGTTGATTGTTATGTATGACAAGCTGTTCCAAAACGTTCGAAATGGGATTACAAAGGGTGATTTAGCCTCCAGTCGAGGTGTGGCAGTCTATCTGAGTGTTAATCGGACCAAGAACATATGAGTGCAGCCCAGTGAATGCACGAGCTCAAATTTTGAAAGACGGGATTGTCCACAGCGTAGTATGAAGATGTAGATCAAACGTCAAAACTTGATAATCGATGATCCTTATATCTTACTATATATATATATATATATATATATATATATATATATATATATATATATATATGATGATGAAGTCCCATACTCCTTCACAGAGCGTAGGAGAACGATACGGGAGACCCGCACCGCCATACTAGGCAAAGTCCTAGTGGAGTTAGTTTGCCATTGCCTTCCTCCGACCATAATGAGGATGAATGATGATCATGAAGAAGACACAACAACACCCAATCATCGCGAGGCAGGTGAAAAATCCCTGTCCCCACTGAGAATCGAACCCGGGACCCTGTGCTCAGGAAGAGAGAACGCTACCAATCTTGGTACGCATATCACTTACTGTCTGGAAAGATTTCCTGTGTTGAGCAAGAATCTCGTACCTATCAAAGGGGCGGGTGTGTGTGTGTGTGTGTGTGTGTGTGTGTGTGTGTGTGTGTGTGTGTGTGTGTGTGGGATGGGAGGCTTGAGAAACGAGTTAGCCCAAGACGCGCCAATACACATACTTCAGTCACCTATTATTTGAGAATGAGAGCACTGAGTGACTTGCAACGAACATTACAAATAATTTAAAAAATTTACGAAACTTTTTGCCTCTGACAACCCCCACAAAGTGAAGTTACGAAAAAAAGTTGAGCGCTTACTACATTTTCGCTGTCCATGCAGTGGAACTACAATGTGAAGCATGACGTTTTAATTAATAACTACTTTGCTACTGACTGTTGCCATGACACAATTCCCGGACAGAATTCTCATATACCACTGTATGTGCCAACAAAATTATATCATAGCACGATAAATATTTCAGGAGATATAACATCATCAACACCAAGATGAACGAAAAACTTGCCACATTATGCAAAACGTTTAAATACGAGGGGCGTACAGAAAGTAAGGTCCGATCGGTCGCGAAATGGAAACGACTATGAAAATCCGATAAAGCTTTGCACAGATGTGTTGGGTTGTGTCTCTAGTATAACCCCAGTTAGCATCACGTCGCTCTTCTCATTTCTGAGCTCGCAGTGAGTGCGTAAAGATGTCTAGAAAATAGTGTCTGCCGCCAAGTACGAGGGCCTGGTGAGAAATTTCGCCTGAAGCCATGCAGCTAACATTACATAACTGTCGTGCTGTTTCTTCTTCAAGACAATTCTCAGCCGCATTCTGCAGGGGCAATGAAGATGCTCCTGCATCGTTTTCAAATGGAAATGTGAGATTACCCACAATACAGTCCGCAATTGTTTCCCCCTGAGTTTCATCTCTGGTCACATGAACCGCTGTCTTTGAAGACAACATTTTGACACAGACAACGAGGTGTAGGCCAGCGTGGAGAACTGGCGGAAAGCACTGGCGGCTGCCTTCTATGATGAGGCTATTGAAAAGTTGGTACAACGCTATGACAAAAGTCTAAGTCAGAACGGCGACTACGTAGAGAAGTAGCTGAAAGGTGTAGCTAATTGTTACAAGTAAAACATTTCTGATGTTCACTGTGGTTTCAATTTGGCAATCAATCGGAGCTTACTTTCTGAACAGGCCTCGTATATTTTTTCGTTGCTACAAAACCTATTCACGATAATTTTCGTAGACAGTATCCATAAATACCGCTGAAGGTATCTACAAAAATTTTTCATTGTACACATATTAATTTTGTTGTTGTTGTGGTCTTCAGTCCTGAGACTGGTTTGATGCAGCTCTCCATGCTACTCTATCCTGTGCAAGTTTCTTCATCTCCCAGTACTTACTGCAACCTACATCCTTCTGAATCTGCTTGGTGTACTCATCTCTTGGTCTCCCTCTACGATTTTTACCCTCCACACTGCCCTCCAATGCTAAATTTGTGATCCCCTGATGCCTCAGAACATGTCCTACAACCGGTCCCTTCTTCTGGTCAAGTTGTGCCACAAACTCCTCTTCTCCCCAATCCTATTCAGTACCTCCTCATTATGTGATCTACCCATCTAATCTTCAGCATTCTAATTGGCAAGTTGTGCCACAAACTCCTCTTCTCCCCAGTTCTGTTCAATACCTCCTCATTTCTCTTCTTCAGAAACGCTTTTCTTGCCACTGCCAGTCTTCGACCATCATCAGTTATTTTGCTCCCCAAATAGCAAAACACCTGTACTACTTTAAGTGTCTCCTTTCCTAATCCAATTCCCTCAACATCACCAGAATTAATTAGACTACATTCCATTATCCTCGTTTTGATTTTGTTGATGTTCATCTTATATCCTCCTTTCAATATACTGTCCATTCCGTTCAACTACTCATCCAAGTCCTTTGCTGTCTCTGACAGAATTACAATGTCATCGGCAAACCTCAAAGTTTTTATTTCTTCTCCATGGGTTTTAATACCTACACCAAATTTTTCTTTTGTTTCCTTTACTGCTTGCTCAATATACAAATTGAACAAAATTGGGGAGAGCCTACAACCCTGTCTCACTCCCTTCCCAACCACTGCTTTCCTTTCATGTCCCTCGACCCTTATAACTGCCATCTAGTTTCTGTACAAACTGAAAAGAGGATTTCGCTCCCTGTATTTTACCCCTGCCACCTTTAGAATGTGAAAGAGAGTATTCCAGTCAACATTGTCAAAAGCTATCTCTAAGTCTACAAATGCTAGAAACGTAGGTTTGCCTTTCCTTCATCTTTCTTCTAAGATAAGTCGTTAGGTCAGTATTGCCTCACGTGTTCCAACATTTCTACGGAATCCAAACTGATCTTCCCTGAGGTTGGCTTCTACCAGTTTTTCCATTCGTCTGTAAAGAATTCGCGTTAGTATTTTGCAGCTGTGACTTATTAAACTGATAGTTGGGTAACTTTCACATCTGTCAACACCTGCTTTCTTTTGGATTGGAATTATTATATTCTTCTTGAAGTCTGAGGGTATTTCGCCTGTCTCATACATCTTCCTCACCAGATGGTAGAGTTTTGTCAGGACTGGCTCTCCCAAAGTTCTAGTTCTAATGGAATGTTGTGTACTCCCGGGGCCTTGTTTCGACTAAGATCTTTCAGTGCTCTGTCAACCTCTTCACGCAGTATCGTATCTCCCATTGCATCTTCATCTACATCCTCTTCCATTTCTATAATATTGTCCTTAAGTACATCGCCCTTGTATAGACCCTCTATATAGTCCTTCCACCTTTCTGCTTTCCCTTCTTTGCTTAGAACTGGGTTTCCATCTGAGCTCTTGATATTCATACACGTGGTTCTCTTTTCTCCAAAAGTCTCTTTAATTTTCCTGTAGGCAGTATCTATCTTGCCCCTAGTGAGATAAGCCTCTAAATCCTTACATTTGTCCTCTATCCATCCCTGCTTAGCCATTTTGCACTTTCTGTCGATCTCATTTTTGAGACGTTTGTATTCCTTTTTGCCTGCTTCATTTACTGCGTTTTTATAATTTCTCCTTTCATCAATTAAATTCAATATTTCTTCTGTTACCCAAGGATTTCTACTAGCCCTCGTCTTTTTACCTACTTGATCCTCTGCTGCCTTTACTACTTCATCCCTCAGAGCTACCCATTCTTCTTCTACTGTATTTCTTTCCCCCATTCCTGTCAATTGCTTCCTTACGCTCTCCCTGAAACTCTGTACAACCTCTGGTTCTTTCAGTTTATACAGATCCCATCTCCTTAAATACCCACCATTTTGCAGTTTCTTCAGTTTTAATCTACAGTTCATAACGAATAGATTGTGGTCAGAGTCCACATCTGCCCCTGGAAACGTCTTACAATTTCAAACCTGGTTCCTAAATCTCTGTCTTACCATTATATAATCTGATACCTACTAGTATCTCCAGGATTCGTCCATGTATACAACCTTCTTTCATGATTTAATTACATATTAATTACAATCTGGAAATAAATAGTGTGGGGGAAGAACCATCAGCCTCCTACTTGTTTGACTTGATAAAGTGGAGAGATAAGGGTGAGTAGTAGGACAAAGTTTATGTCACCCCACTCTCCACTGTTGCCAGATTTATTCAAGATGGCGGATCCAAAGTGGTGGTGATAGGTATGGCAACATCACAATGACGTCATGGTGGGAAGATCAAATTTTAGCGGGAAAATAGGTCAATTGTGCTACCTCCACTAACCTAATGCCCTTCACTCCCCTTCCTGTCCCCCCTCCACTCCACTCCCCCAGAAAATGGCGGTAACTTCAAATTTTGGTGGGGAAAAAAGGTCAAGTGGGCTACCTCCACTAACCTAAGAAACTGGCGGGAAAATAGGTCACTTGGGCTACTTCCACTAACCTAAGTCATCTGAGCACCACCTTTTCTCAGGAATTGGTGACGAAAGGACTCAGCCTGCGCTGAATACGATGGACGTAAGTTTTTATTTAAACATTCTTTATTTAAACAATTTGATGTAGTAGCTCCATCCAGTGTGTTCACGATGAGGTCTGGAGTCCATTTGACCTAGTGCACAGTACTGCCACCAGAGGATGCCTTCGTCCCTCCCATGACATAATCCAAGATGGCGGTCTGGGACAAAAATGGTGGCAACCAACAGGAACCCTTAATCCAGTCACGTGTTAGACTTCAATCATTAGGATGGTGGTATCTGGTAATGTCATTGGAGGGGATATAGTGCGGGCTTAGCCAATCTGGGACCTCAGTCAACAGCAGTCGCAATCTAGCACAGCCCTGCAGAACAGAAAGAAGCAGAAAAGTAAGTATCCCATATCACATCCTTCTCTGTGATTAGCATTATTATTATTATTATTATTATTATTATTATTAATGGTTGTTTTCGCGCCTTGGTCCATATGCAGTGCTTCCTTGTCTTTGTTCAGCAGTAGCCCTGGACGCATCCAAGCCCACATGCTCGAGTGCTAACGAGCCAATCTCTACAGCATCTGGACCTGTAGCAACCTCAGCTGTCATCTTGTCGAGACCTGCACTGACCTCTGGACCTATGGCAGCAACAAATGGTTCAAATGGCTCTACGCACTATGGGACTTAACATCTGAGGTCATCAGTCCCTTAAACTTAGAACTTCTTAAACCTAACTAACCTAAGAACATCACACACATCCATGCCCAAGGCAAAATTTGAACCTGGGACCATAGCGAACACGTGGGATCATCTAGTGCACATAGCCCACTTGACAGAGCAGGACAAGGAGCTGTTGTTGTCTGTTCCACTCATCGATTTGTGTGATGATAACATGCAATCTGCTCCCAACACGTCGAATGCTGCTGGTGGTCCTAAACAACAGCCAGACGGAGGTCACTACTAGTCACTACCATACTACCCATCCCAGCAGAACATCTCTGTGGTAGTACAGGCACAGAGTGCAGATGATGTGAATAAGAAGCCATCGAATGTACCCATGCTTTTCAGTTCTACATACAATTTAACTCCCTGTGGAACGAAATGTGTGAACGTTGGTATAGAAGCACATCATGTCTGGAGCTTGCATACGAGAATAGAAATTGAAAATGCATCGAAGGGTGTTAAATTACCAATTTCTGAGTTTCAATGGGACGAAACATGTCGTGCAGAGCGCTACATCAATCAGCAGATGGCTACAGAGTATTAATCAACTCGTTGTCCCCCAGATATTCGCCTTACTGGTATGACATTATCTATTACAGCAGTGCATGATGACTGTGCACTATGTGTGAAATTGGGTGACAACTGTGTTTATCTAAGGCACGCCTCAGTTATGAACTTATACGATCTGGATATTGCGCTGTGTATTGCGCTGTGTCTTGCATTGGAGAGACTGAACCGTTGTTTGCCGAGCATAGACTCTGCATATAATGATGATGTAAACTTACTACGTGTGCATAGTGAACATGCTTATGATTTGGAGCAGTACCTTTGTTTGCTCATGAAGGCTGAACCAAAAGAGAAGAAAATTAAACATGCGTGTAAAAAACCCGAGTACTCTTAGGCATCCATTGGCTTGAGGGAGATACGCGCGAAATGTATTTCATGTCAAAAACTTTGTTTGGAAAATACTGTCCAGGGGCGAAGAAGAAGATACAGAAAGAGTCTCATGATTTTCTTGGAATACTGCATCTTATGTATGATATTTAAATAAATAATTATGTGTATATAATCTCAAATCGTGTTTGTGCTTTGTTTCAAAAATCTCTCATTATAGTTTTCTCTGTGTAGTCAATATTGCTCAGTCGGTTAAGTGATCGAGCTATAGTGGCTACACATACTATTACTGTTCCTTCAAGTGTGTCCTTCTGTCCAGGGTGGGTGAAACATCCTCATCACAAGGACTTCGTTCCCGGTGACTGGTCCTGTGAAGATGCAAAAAGAAGATTTGAGAAAGAAGACGAACGGAATTCTCCTTCCTGATAATATAGGTGCAATTATTTTAGATCCATCCAATTAAGATGGAGTCCGATTTGAACATGTTTGTGTATTCTCAAAACACTGTTTCAACCTAGGTATCAAGTATTACAGGAGATATTGTGCGGTGTAGATGGTGTTACATACACGACACTCAGTGAAAGTGGTTATATCCCTCCACCTGAAAAAGCAAAGCAAAACACTATCTTCATATTTGACGATGTTGCTGTGGAAAATCAAGACCAAATTTGAAAATATTTCTGTTTCGGTCGTCATATGGGTGCTGATGTATTTTATCTAAGCCAAACATAATCCAGAATCACTAAACAGTTGGTTAAGGATAATTCAAACCTCATTATAGCCTTCAAACAACACAATCTGAATTTAAAATACATTTACCAGGCACATGACGGAACTGACATTTGGTTCAATGATTTTGTAAAGATGGGTGCTGATTGCTGGAATCATTCACAGTATAGGTTTCTCGTTATTGATGAAACAAGAAAACTTTCAAGAGTTTCGGCATATATAGCACGGTATGAGAGGTTAGTACACCAGTATACGCCGCACCATGGACAAATTTGCGCGCATGTCTAGCTCTTAACCCGAGAGAATGTGTGTACAAAGACAGAACATTCGCCTGTACACGGATGCGAAAATTCAGGCTATTGTGCATAAAGTCGGAGGTATGCGCAGGGAACTAGAGACGTATTACCAGACTCTTCTGATAATGGTGAATTCGTTAAATTAGTTAGTTAAAGAAGTCGATTAGAATGTAACCGACTTAACTGAAAAGGTCGAGGCTATTGAGGGGAAAATGGATGTAGAGTACCTTGTTGTTGAGAAGGGGAGCAGGCACATAGTAAGAGAAAGAAGAAGAGCGGATATACAAAGCCACATGCTGCAGAGATGCCTGATTAGTATACACCGAGATGTCGACGAAGCTGAAAGTGATTCAAGCGCGGAAAGCAGTTATAGAAAAATTACTGATGCTGAGGTTAGGTCAATGGGACGACAGCAAACGCTAAGAGAAACCTTTAAGCCGGTTATTGAATGTCTCAGACAGCTCTCAGCAAAAACAAAAATAGGCGATAATGATGGTGTTGCCATTGACGAATTCATTATCTGTCACGCCCCTGGTCAGATAGATAGAACATTAGGAGGGGAAGACCGCACATGTTGGGTACGCATCGTATAACTGTAACTGAAGACACAATACAGATTGGTGATAGATGGTTTGAGAGAACACCTAGCTTAATGAATCTTGCTTACCTAAGACTTACCAAAAACCTATAAATTATTCAGTTAACGAAAGAGAAACGTACCATGACATACTGCACATAACTGATACACATGAGATCACGAAAAGCCTGAGAATCAATACAAGATGGCGAAAACAACAACAACAGCAGCAGCAGCAGCAAAAGCACCGGTAATGGTATTGACATTGAGCATAAAGCAGTGAACAATCGATTATATATTTTCCCCCACAGACTGCCATCTTGGATTACTTCACGGGAGGTAGCACTCTGGTGGCAGTACTGTGTACTTGGTCAGGTGGACTCCAGATGTCATGGTGAACACACTGGATGTAGCTACTACTTCAAATTGCTTAAACAAATACTGAAAATAAAGACTTACATCCATCCTATCCACCACAGGCTGAGTCTTTTTCCCACAAAGTCGTAGGAAGAGGTGGCGGTCAGATGACTTAGGTTAGCGGAGGTAGCCCAAGTGACATATTTTCCCACCATTTTCTTAGGTTAGTGAAGGTAGCCATTGTGTGTTGCATTGTATTGCTGAAATTTGAACGTCTTACCATTTCCTGGGGAGGGGACGGGGTTAGGTTAGTGGAGGTAGCCCCATTGACCTCTATTCCCGCCAAATTTCGACTTCCCACTATGACGTCATTGTGACATTGCCATATCTATCGCCGCTATCTTGGATCCGCCAACTTGAGTACATTTGGGAACAATGGAGAGTGGGGTGACACGAACTTTGTCCCACTACTAGGGTGGATCAGAAGATGGACAGATAGTGAGGAGGAAGGAGGCAGAGGAGAAGGTTAGAGAGAGGGGGAGGAGGAAATGGATAGAGACAGGAGAGAGGAAGGAGGAGGAGATAGACAAAGATCAAAGCGAGGAAGAAATAGGAAGAGAGAAGGGGCGGGAAGAAACGGACTAACGGAAGATTGGCGTAGGTACCTTCCCGAGTAATGCCGAGTCCTCAGCAAGTGTTTAAATAAACCTCCTGGCTCATGGGTTGGATAACTTGAATGACTCAGTCCAAGTCATGGGTTAAACAACTTGTTGCACCGTTGGTGCTTCGGACGCTTTGCATCATATGGAAACAGACAGAAATGCCTTTTGAAAAACGACTATATCGCGAGCCGTCGAACGGCACTTTACGCTTCCGACCACCTACAACCCAGTTTTTGTACCGCTTGGCAACTTGCAGACGCGCATCTTGATGTACCCATCTGAGCAGTGCCGTTTTGCATTGTATCCGTCTGCAAGTGTCCACTGCATGCAGTTCGTTGCGCTGTTCCCTCGGGAACTGGATGAAATGGACCTGCGTTGACATACAAGCGCAATTCCTTCCGGGTCTGAAACCAACTGTCACTGACAAGTCGTAGCAGACGAATCCTGTCCCTGTCAGTTAGGATATTTTTGCGACCACAGTTCTTAGTAAATGTCAAAACGCAATAGCTCCTTTTGCCACAGTCAAGTTTCCTCACATTATTGCGCTGACTACCAGCAAGCGATTGAACATACGCATCACGTCACTGGCACGTCGTTCGTCAGTGTTGGGGGTCACACGGCTTCCTGGTACTATTTCTACACCACAGGCAGTGATCCAAAGCGACCTTGGCGTCTTCTCAGGGGTTTATGAACACACTGTCCAGTCCGCTTATTGGGACCGCTCTCTTTAGTAACGAACTGTATTTGACAGGGAATGTATGCAAAATGTATCTTTGTGGGTATTTACAGTTTTCTAAAACATCACAAGCTGAAATGACGCAACGTATTCAGTCGACGTCTGCATTTAAGATGAGCGTCTTCCGGAATGAAGACAACAGCCTTTTTCGTTTATATTTGTTTATCTTCTTTTAAGAAGTTTATCTAAATGTGGATTTCATAGAAATAGACGTCAACAAAGCTGTCAAACCTGTAACAGCTATAATCGAAAATTCAGTTTCTTAGCTACATTATTTTGTGAATAAAAGCAGCCGTATTTTCCCAGAATATGAAAGCAGCAGTTCCGTAATGGACAACTGTTATGTTCAGTTTTCATGTGAGTCAATGGCTACGAAAATGCTGCCTATTATTACGTGATAAACAAAGAGAATATGATACATTTCAATAAAGAAACGAAATAGATTCGAGACTGATATCAAGAGGAGAAGCCAAAAAAAAGATATAGTAACTTGAACATAAAAAAAGCACTCCGTCTTCAGGCCACGAGTGTCCTACCGGGACCATCCGACCTCCGTGTCATCCTCAGAGGAGGATGCGGATAGGAGGGGCGTGAGGTCAGCGCAAAGCTCTCCCGGTCGTTATGATGGTATTCTTGACCGAAGCCGCTACTATTCGGGTGAGTAGCTCCTCAATTGGCATCACGAGGCTGAGTGCACCCAGAAAAATGGCAACAGCGCATGGCGGCACGGATGGTCACTCATCCAAGTGCCGACCACGCCCGACAGCGCTTAATTTCGGTGATCTCACGGGAACCGGTGTAGCCACTGCGGAAAGGCCGTTGCCATAGTAACTTGAACATGGAGTTTGAAATGGTAGTTGCCTCAGTAGAATTTTCAGAAAAACGAGAACACAATGGCGCAGAGAAATAAAGTTCCAGCAGGCAATGACTGCTCCGTAACGACTGGCGAAAGCAGGAGTTGTAAACCGCTGTCGAAGGTTCTCTCTAGCAGCTCGATACCAACTGAGTGAGACTCCGCGTGCTGATGTAAATGCAGAAGGAAGAAACCGCCAGACGCAAGTCTGGACGATCTCCGCATGAGTAGACGACTTGCAATACGTTGGGACGCAAACGTTGACTAGTTTCTGCAACATGTGATGCTTCCTCTAAAATAACCCCTACGGTATTGCTGCCGCGGACGAGAGAGTGACACTACTTTTAACAGATCAGTAGTTCACGCAAGGGGGTCGCAGTTTGACGCATCCACGTCACGTTCATATCGCTACACTCTAATTTGCACTCATTCTGTATCTACATATGGTGTCCCTTGACTCGGTAGGCAGCGCGAGGTTGCCGATTCATTGATCACTCACCTTTGACGCCATGTTGATCGCTACGAATAAATGGGCTAGATTACAATCATACTGCTTTTTTACCTTACGATTTAGGATGAGTAGACCTTTTTTATTGGGCGCTATAAGAACCCATACATCACGTAAAATAACTAAAACCAATTATGATGACGCAGCGAATAGTGACTTTTTACACACAAATAACTGACAAGTTCACACAAAAGTATACATTTACACTATTTGATCAAAAGTATCCGGACAGCCCCAAAAACTTTTTTTTTTCGTATTTGGTGCATTGTGCTGCCACCTACTGCCAGGTACTCCATATCAGTGACCTCAGTAGTCGTTGGACATCGTGAGAGAGGAGAATGGGGCGCTCCGATAACTCACGGACTTAGAACGTGGTCAGATGATCGGGTGTCAATTGGGTCATAAGTCTGTATGCGAGATTTCCACACTCCTAAACATCCCTAGGTCCACTGTTTCCGGTGTGATAGTGAAGTGGTAACGTGAAGGGACTTGTACAGCACAAAAGCGTACAGGCCGACCTCGTCTGTTGATTGACAGAGACCGGCGACAGTTGAAGAGGGTCGTAATGTGTAATAGGGAAATATCTATCCAGACCATCACACAAGAATTCCAAACTGCATCAGGATCCACTACAAGTACTACGACAGTTAGGCGGAAGGAGAGAAAACTTGGATTTCATGGTCGAGCGGCTGCTCATGAGCAACACATCTCACCGCTAAATGGCAAACGACGCCTCGCTTCGTGTAAGGAGCATAAACATTGGACGATTGAACAGTGCAAAAAGGTTGTGTGGAGTGACAAATCACGATACACGATGTAGTGATCCGATGGCAGGGTGCCAGCGTGTGTAGTGCGAACAGTAAAATTCGGAGGCGATTGTGTTATGGTGCGGTCGTGTTTTCCATGGAGTGGGCTTGCACCACTTGTTGTTTTGCGTGGCACTATCACAGCACAGGCCTACACTGATGATTTAAGCACCTTTTTGCTTCCCACTGTTGAAGAGCATGTCAGGGATGGCGATTGTTTCTTTCAACACAATCGAGCACCTGTTCATAATGCACCGCCTGTAGCGGAGTGGTTAAACGATAATAGCAGCCCTGTAATGGGCTGGCCTGCACAGAGTGCTGACCTGAATCCTATAGAACCCATTTGGCATATTTTGGAACGGCGACATCGATACCTCTCCTCAGTGCAGCACTCCGTGAAGAATGGTCTGCCATTCCCCAAGAAATCTTCCTGCACCTGAAGCTGTCATCAACGCTAAGGGGGTGCCAACACCATTTTGAATTGCAGCATTACTGGTGGAGGGCGCCAAGAACTTTTTACCCAGGTGTCGGTAAACTTTTGATCACATAGTGTATTTTACACAAAAGATACGGCTGTGTATACTAAGCTGCTTTATACACAGATACGTGAAGGCGTGCAACACGTTCACACCCTGTGACTGCCATTGGTGTGACTGCATTGTGTTTCTTTGGCTCATCAGAGACTTCTTTTTTCTTTTTCTCTTACCCAGCCAAGCCTGGAAAATACAATTGTTCCTTGTAATGTGAGGCGTTTTGTTACAGCGTCCTCAAAGCCAATCTTACTAGCAATACCACGTGCGTCGTCATGCATCAAGTGTGTGACTGATAGGTCAAACCACACCCTCTGTCTACAACTACATGCATATTCCGGAAACCACTGCACGGTGCGTGGCGGAGGGTAGCCCCTCCTTTCCTGTCCCACTGCCGAACAGAGCAAGGAAAAACTATTGTCTACAAGTTTATGTATACTCCCTTACTCTCGTATCTTATCTTCTTGTTTCTTACGCGAAATGTACGTTGGAGGCAGTAGAACCCTTCTGCATTCAGCTTCAAATGCCAGTTCTTTAAGTTTTCTCAATATTGTTCCTCGAGCAGAATGTCGCCTTCCTTCCAGGGATTCACATTTGTGTATCGGCGTAGCACCTGCGTGTTTTTCAAACCTACCAGTGACAAATTTAGCAACCCGCCTCTGAAAAGCTTCGATGTCTTCCTTTAATACAACCTGGTACGGATCCCGAACACTCGAGCAGTACTCAAGTATAGGTCGCACTAAGCGGTTTTCTTTAGAGATGAACAACACTTTTCCAAAATTCTCCCAATAAACTGAAGTCGACCATTCGTCTTACCTGACACAATGCTCACATGCTCATTCCATTTCATATCGCTTTCCAACTCTACGCCCAGATATTTAAACGACGCCTCTGTATCAAGCAGGACGCTACTAATTGCTGGTAATTAGTAGATTGTTTCCCCTACTCATCCGCATTATTATGGACCATTCTGCCTTGTAGCTATAATATAATATATAATATCTTCGCGCTAGATGCTATGTACAATAGAGTAAATGTCTCAGAAGGGATTTAGGTGGAAAATTTTGAATCAATAAGTTATGTGTGCAGCTCGGATTATCACGCTCTATCAAATCGTAAAACATGCGTTCATTCATGCAGTATCGTACCATAAATGTGCACAATGTGGCTAAAAAAATAAATATATGTTTTATAAAAATTCATTTCTCTATTTATTTCTATTTGCTTCTAATCCAGGACACAACAAACTATTTCTCCAAATTTTCTCCACTTAATCTTATGCGTTAGTCAGACAGAACATTTTTGTACATAGAAAATATCCTTTGCACATCATAAGAAGTGCAGGTGCATAATTAAGTAAAGAAATTTAGGACGAAGTCAGAGCTAGTTGACAGTCTTTTATGTTTTCGGCACAATATATTTTTTTGTCGACATCAACAACTCAAAATCAGGATTCGATCCTCTAACTTCGTTTACCTTACCTTTTGCTGCCCTACCTACTTCTCGATAGGACCATTGCAAAGATTTTTCTACCTCTTCAATAACCCTCAGAGGAACTTCCTGGAAGATTAAAACTGTGTGCCGGATGGAGACTCGAACTCGATACCTTTGCCTTTCGCAGACAACTGCTCTATCATCTGAGCTACCCAAACTCGACTCACGTCAGTCCTCACAGCTTTACTTCCGCCGCTACCTCGTCTCCTACCTTCCAATCGTCAGCCCACACTTGGCTGCAGAGTGAAAATTTTCATTCTAGGAACTCTCAGAGTTTCCACCACATACCTGTGACTTCAAACCTCGTTATTTTCTCAGGCAAAAGCGTAAACTTTAATTTGAAGTATATCAGGTCTTTCCTCAAATCTGTTTTCTTAAATGCCACTTCCGCGACTTTAACGCTGGCTGCATTCGTGGCTTCGAAAGTGTCCACGGCACAAAAGAAAAGAATAATTAGCGGCCAGTAACTTCAGGGTTTTCAAAAGAATGAAGCAAACAGATGTTAACTTTAACAGAGCTGCAGGTATTTAGGTCCTCTTAGCGACTTAACTGTAAAAAAGTTATCAGAGTAAAAGATGACAGCATTTACCCAATACCCCATCTGTCTAAAATAACTTGTGGTCGCAAGGTCAAGTCTGGCAGTATGTCCCTGAATGCTGTAACACGGACCGCCGCTTTCAAAAATACCTTCTATAGGAAAAGACTGGACAGGTTCGAATAGGAGTCGCACACTGACGGTTCTGTACCAACTTAATTTTTCATAAAGACACTTCATCCATTTCGAGAATCGAGGATCTCGATGATTTTTGCCTGTTATAGACATTGATACTGACAAGATATCGCTTCCATCAAGTCCAAGACTTTGGAGAATGTATTAATTTCATGTTCGAAGTAGGATAACGAATGTCAAACGAAATATTTTTTCGTGTGACAGAAATTAAAAATTTTCTAGTTCTTTACTTTTACTTGTGCTGTGAAACCTTTCTTCTTGCCAAGTATCGTGTTTTTCGTAAGGGGAACTACCCTATAGGGTTTAATGAGTGTGTTTGCGAATATTAAAATATATGACATGGAGAGCCGCCTCTTTTGACTGCATTCACTTAGAAGCTTATATTATTAGAACACCAAGTGACTAAAGACTGTTGTGTGTGACGTAAATGTCCAGTTGATACGCCTACCGTTCCTGAGAAAAAAGGGTTTTGAACAGTCGGACAGACAGATAGACAGACAGAAAACAAAGTGATCCTATAAAGGTTCTGTTTTTACCGACTGAGTTGCGGAACCCTGAAAAAGTCAACATATGAGTTAATTAATGCTGTCAGAACTATCAGACCTCTGTATTTTGTGCGTCTGTTTACTCTGTTTTAGTGGATATCAGCATATTGAAATTGTCGTATTTTAGATGTACTGTTTCAGCTACACGACGGAGCACATTTAGCACATTCTCTACACGTCAACGTGCTTTATGTTAGGATAAAGTATTGTAGTTGCTTCTCCAGCCTTCATCATATACGGAGCAGCATCGTTTAAGAAGAATAAGACCGTTGTTTATTTACAATTGTTGCCACGAAGTGTATTGCCTTCTACCGACATCTGCCGAACCGAGCTACGGCGCTTGACCTCACTATGAGGTTTGCAGACTGCAGCAGAGTTTGCAGAAGCCCTAATATTCTTTCGCTTTTGGCGTAATTGGAACGAAAACAACATCAAACCCGCTAAAATGCAAGTTACAGAAATATAACCACCGAGACAGAAAAATGATATAATATGCCTTACAAATGTCTAAACTTACGAAGTTATATCGATGAGATATCCGAAATGTACATTTACTAAACAAATTGCCAAAACATGCAAACATGTATGCAACATGCATTTACATAGAAATTTGGGCTCTAATAATGAGTCATATTTTCAGTAGGTTAGCATTTTATGCGTAAAATAGAAGCCACAAATTAGAAAAAAAAGACACTAAACCTTTATAAAAAGCTTACGGATGCTAAAAAGCAAGTAACTTACGAGACTATACATTATACGATGGCCGTTTAATAATTGCTGCAACACATTTCTTTCCGAAAGCAGGTTGATTTTGCACCATACATTTCCTCAGTCTTTTGGCTACAAAACCGTATTTTTCACCATAATCTCCATTCAATGCGACAGCCTTATACCAAATTACTGGGAAGGCCTGTGTGCCCGCATCATACTAGCCTACAGGTCGATGCCGGAGACAACGTGAAGTTTGCCTCATGTCCATTTGTTTATATTATTTATTTATTGCAGAATTATAGACCTGTTACCCCATGTTTTAAGACAGGTCGTACATCTTATAGTTTTCGTTTGTCATCTTTTTCCTGGTGCCTTTTTATTTTATTTTATTTTGTTTTAATCTCCAACATTTTACAAAGAATAGTACTTTTTAAAATAACAATAATTTAATATGTATGAAATACAAATATATTTAATATGTTTGAAATAGAAATAAAATTTTCTTGTTTTAAGAAGGATATGAAATGATAGGATAGAGGCGAGATTTGTTAGTGCCATCACCGTTTGTGACTGACAGTGAATACCTCGAAGTGGTTCCTTCGAGCTGTTCACTGCTAGCCCCAACAAAAAAGTTTGTTTAGTAGCAGAGACAAAGTATTGCTAATCCTATGCATCATCATTAGGTGATCTTCGGTGCGTAACATTTTGTGTTTTCTTGGCTAGATCGCTACAACTTTACGCTTATTTACTCTTTCATCTCGTCTTCCTTCTCCCTGTCATTGGTAGTGTCACTGTCCACCATCCGGAGATTGTTGTTACGTTGCATATAAGCATGTCTGTTATGTCGTATCCACAGGTACTCTTCATGCGTTGTTTTTGAAATATTGTTTTTCAGTGCATTTTGTTGTGCTCGATATTCTTCTCCTCTTATTGCTGCAAATATATGTAAGCATATTGTTTGCACAGTACCCACACAAGAAAGCATTGTGTTCTGGGGAACCTTGTTCCGTGCATGTGCATATAGTGTCTGTCTCAGACTCACTCGGTTTAAGTACGTAGGATAAGGTCGGTGTCCGTTTGAGAAATGCATCATACCGCGGCTGGGATCGATATGCTTCATTCTCAATAGCTCCCCTGTGTCAGGTAAGAGGTCGTGCCGTCTACTCCCCTATCACTTACATCCTACTCACCCTGACATGTATCCAGACGGCAATTTTTAAGATGACGTGCTGTCTCCATCAGTACACCTGTTATTGTATGTATCTAATCTAGTCTCCCCATCTTTAAAAACTACCTTGCAGCTCTGAATTTTATCCTGATACTTATGAGGCATATTCCGAGCACCACACACAGTGCATACACTGAGGTGGTACCGAAGGTTCCAGATATCCCAAGCAGGAAACTCCTCTTCCCCCGGTTGACTGATGCTCTGTTGATGACCAGGTTCTATCTGTGTGCCCATGTGCTAGCTGCGAAGTAGAGTAGTGATTCGAACAGCGCACAGTAGTATGTCCGTATGATTGATACTAGTAGGCTGTACTGTTTTGAATTTAGCATAACCAGTTTAAGTAATATTTTTTTCTGTTAACCTTATGTGTTCGTGGAGATTCAATTTCTCATCCACGTGTGTCCCAAGTTAGCACGTAACATGTGCTTGTACAATGTTTGTGTCCCCTATTCGTCAAGTTTCGCAAAGTGCTGCATGGGTGAAGTAGCTCTTCGCATTTGTTCTTGCAGTTTTATGAGGGTCTCGGAGTACCTCGGATTTTGGATTGGATTGTTTGGGGGAAGAGACCAAACAGCGAGGTCATCGGTCTCATCGGATTAGGGAAGGACGGGGAAGGAAGTCGGCCGTGCCCTTTCAAAGGAACCGTCCCGGAATTTTCCTCAAGAGAATTAGGGAAATCACGGAAAACCTAAATCAGGATGGCCGGACGCGGGATTGAACCGTCGTCCTCCCGAATGCGAGTCCAGTGTGAGTACCTCGTGAATTTATGGTGATGCCTTTAGCATAAATTCCAAATGAACCACACCATAAGCATTCCAGATAACTATGAGTCTGACTTTTCCAACTGATGGCATGGTCTTGAACTTTTTTGGAAGAACTCTTGTTTTCGGGATCAGAAAGGTAACCGAGATTTCAAACAAAAATGGTTCAAATGACTCTGAGCACTATGCGCCTTAACTTCTGAGGTCATCAGTCGCCTAGAACTTAGAACTAATTAAACCTAACTAACCTAAGGACATCACACACATCCATGCCCGAGGCAGGATTCGAACCTGCAACCGTAGCGGTCGCTCGGCTCCAGACTGTAGCGCCTAGAACGACACGGCCATTCCGGCCGGCAACCGAGATTTCATCACGTCTTATAATGTCGTTAAGGTACCCATCACACTCAATCTCAAAACGCAAAATAAATTACTGACAGACGTCCGATTATGTCTGTTTGACGTCAGTAACGAGCCTTCGAGGAATCCACCGTGCACACAGCGCGCTGCTTCCCACACATCGTCACAGACACGTTACACGTCGGCAAGTTACACGCTACAATTCGGAGCCCGCTAGGGGTAGAGAGTTGCGCCATGCATTAGCGAAGCGATGAGGTCGACCGAGTAATGACATGAAATACCTCAGCCGATAATGAGAGTAGAATAAACTGATCGGAGGCATCACTGTTCACCGTAACCTCGCAAATACTTCACATACAGATAAGAGTTAAGGGAATTGAATACAGAAGCCGAGCACCGTTCAGTTAGCCTAGGCGCGGCAGCACTTCGGCGCACGATTTTGGGTTGCCTGCCCTCCGCTCTAGGCTAACAGCACTGCGAGCCGACACGCAAACAGTCCCAAGTTTAATGGCGGAAGACGCCGTCTGGCGCTGTAATTACATGGAGCGGCGTTCTAAGCGCAGGATTCGCCGCGTCGAAAACAAATACAGCCGTGCAGAATCTCTGTTTCACTGCCGCCGCATTAAAATACTCGGAAGTCCCCTTTATCTCAATTGAATCTCTTAGCCGGGCCCGCTCTTTTAACGTTGTTTCTGCTGAAGGACCAATTACGAAAAGTATTTACAGACCCCCTTCTCGCCGTTTAGTAATTTCGCCTTAGAGTTTACAGGAGGCCTCACAAAGACGCAGAAAAACGTCCCTGGTTCATAAAGGAAATTGAATAAACCGACGGGCATCCGGATGGCACAAGCAGTCGCAGACAAACAGTCAGTACGATGGCGCGAGCGCAAAGAGAGAGATTACGCTATCGAAACAGGCGTAGGAGCCCGCTCTTTGTGATTCGATTGAGAGCGTAGGAGTAGCCCCGTCCCGGCACTCAGGGACGGCGGCAGAAACGAATTACGGTGACAGCAGTGAGAGGGTTGGGAGGGTGGGAAGGAGGAGCGTTGGCGACGACTGAGACAAAAGCGTGCCGTAACGAGCTGCCTGCCGTCTGGGTGGCAGGATGTGGAGGCGGGAAGGAAGGGTGGTGTACCAGCCAGTAGGGTGGAGAGGGGATGGGAGGGGGAGGGTACGCATTTTGTTTAGGGCCTGCCATGGCCTGCACGACATTGATCCTCTGCCATTACAGCATCGGGTTTCGCGAGGCCCAGAAGTCATCTTTCACACCACATTCCAGCCAGGTACCTCCACTGGCAGAATGGATTCGCAGTGGTGCGTGTGATTTGCGCAGAGTGCTTCTCAAGAGGTGCGGTCATTGACTACCAGGTTTCTACAGGCTGTAACATGAGTGATAGATACGGATGTTAAGGATATTTAATAACTGATAGCTAAAACTGACAAGGATGAAACCAAACGATAACAGAAACAGATGCGTTCCAGTAAACATGCGTCCACGACCGAGCCGTTTGCGAGAAAACTGTAAATTTGTGGCTGGGAGTCGCCGCTGACATCAGAATAAAACATAGTTCTAATGAATACGAATGTATCAGAAATGTGAACTCTTCTGTTAAATCACAACCTTCTTTCACCAATTTCCTACATTAATAAGGAATTCAATATTGTTTCAGCACGTTACATGTTATCATTTTAGGGATACCACTACCTGTTAAAAGAGGTGCTTCACGTGCCTTCTTCGCATTTTGATGTAATACTATATATATTTGACCAAGCGAAGTGGCGCAGTGGTTAGGCACTGGACTCGCATTGGGGAGGACGACGGTTCAATCCCGCGTTCGGCCATCCTGATTTAGGATTTCCGTGATTTCCCTAAATCACTCCAGGCAAATGCCGGGATGGTTCCTCTGAAAGGGCACGGCCGACTTCCTTCCCCATCCTTCCCTCCACCGATGAGACCGATGATCACGCTGTCTGGTCTCCTTCCCCAAACAACCAACCAACCAACCAACTATATATTGCTTTAATTACGGTTTCCTCTTCGTTTTGGAAAAATCGTTTAGTGACTCGCAAATATTATGGAAGAAACAGCATTAAAAATAGCAAGTTTCTAGTTTATAGCCGGCCGGTGTGTCCGACGGTTCTAGGCGCTTCAGTCTGGAACCGCGCGACCGCTACGGTCGCAGGTTCGATTCCTGCCTCGGGCATGGATGTGTGTGATGTCCTTAGGTTAGTTAGGTTTAAGTAGTTCTAAGGTCTAGGGGACTGATGACCGCAGATGTTATGTCCCATAGTGCTCAGAGCCAACCATTTTGGATGTAATACTTCACTGCATCAGCAGTGGGCTACAAATTCCTCTAAACACCCTCTGGCCATCACGAAAATCTTTTCAAGACTGTGCACTCTTCTGTCCCAAATTTTCGATCGTATCAAAAAGAGTGCTGTGCACTTCACATCTGAGTCGACGCCACACAGAGGATGGAGATTATGTGGTCTTGATGGCCAAGGCACAGTATGCTCTTGGTTCAATCCATTTTAGGCCTCATAGCAGCCTTAGACATCGCCTCAAGACAGCAGCAATACGTACCGTTGCACCATGATGCATACACCACATTCTCCTACAAGATATCATGGGTGCTATTTGAGCCAGTTAGAAGGGGTCTGAATCGAAATCTGCACACGTAATCACATGTTGGAATTTACACTGAGGTCACAAAAGTTATGCGACACCTGTAATGTCGTGTCGGACTTCCTCTTGCCAGGCATAGTGCAGCAACTCGACATCCCATGGACTCAACAAGCTGTTGGAAGACTCCTGCAGAAATACTGAGCCATGCCGCCTCTATAGTCGTCCATAGCTGCGAAATTGTTGCTGGTGCAAGACTGTGTGCACGAACTTTAGAGAACGTCCCATATATGCGCGATAGGGTTGATGTCGGGCGGTCTGCGTGGCCAAATCATTCGCTCGAACTGTCCAGAATGTTCTTCAAACCAGTCGCGAACAGTTGTATGCCAGGGACATTGCGCATCGTTTTTAGGGAACATGAAGTTCATGAATAGCTGAAAATGATCTCCAAGTCATCGAACGTAACCAGTTCCCGACAGTGATTGGTTCAGATGGACCAGAGGACCTAGTCCATTCCATGTAAACACAGCCCACACGATTACGGAGTCACTACCAGCTTGCACAGTGCCTTGCTCACAACTTGGCTCCACGGCTTTGTAGGGTCTGTGCCATCCTCCAAACTTACCATCAGCTCTTTCCAAGTGAAGTTGGGACTCATCTGGCCAGGTCACGGTTTTCCGATCGTCCAGCATCCAACCGACCCTACCCAAACCCAAGAGAGGATCTATAGGCGATGTCGTGCTGTTAGCAAAGGCACTCGCGTCGGTCGTCTGCTTCCATAGCTCATTAACGCCAAATTTCTTCGCACTGTCTTAACGAGTAAGTTCATCGTGCATCCCATTTTGATATCTGCGATTATTTCACACAGAGTTGGATGTTTGTTAGCACTGAAAACTCTACGCAAACGCAGTTGCTCTCGGACGTTAAGTGAAAGCCGTCGGCGTCTGCATTGTCCGTCGTGAGGATTAATGCGTTAAATTCGGTGTTCTCGGCAAAGTCTTGACACTGTGAATCTCGGAATATAGTATTTCGTAGCGATTTCCAAAACACAATGTCCTATGTGTCTCCGGGTTCAAAGTCTTTTAAGTCCCGTCGTGCGACCATAATCACGTCGGAAGCCTTTTCGCATGAATCAACTAAATAGATACGACAGCCCCGCCAATACACTGCCCTTGTATATCATGTGTAGGCGATACTAAATCCACCTGTATTTGTATCTATCGCTAATCCAATACTTTTGTCACCCCCCATGAACCATGGACCTTGCCGTTGGTGGGGAGGCTTGCGTACAGCGATACAGATAGCCGTACCGTAGGCACAACCACAACGGAGTGGTATCTGTTGAGAGGCCAGACAAACATGTGGTTCCTGAAGAGGGGCAGCAGCCTTTTCAGTAGTTGCAGGGGCAACAGTCTGGATCATTGACTGATCTGGCCTTGTAACACTAACCAAAACGGCCTTGCTGTGCTGGTACTGCGAACGGCTGAAAGCAAGGGGAAACTACTGCCGTAATTTTTCCCGATGGCATGCAGCTTTACTGTATGGTTAAATGATGATGGCTTCCTCTTGGGTAAAATATTCCGGAGGTAAAATAGTCCCCCATTCGGATCTCCGGGCGGGGACTACTCAGGAGGACGTCGTTATCAGGAGAAAGAAAACTGGCGTTCTGCGGATCGGAGCGTGGAATGTCAGATCCCTTAATCGGGCAGGTAGGTTAGAAAATTTAAAAAGGGAAATGGATAGGTTAAAGTTAGATATAGTGGGAATTAGTGAAGTTCGGTGGCAGGAGGAACAAGACTTTTAGTCAGGCGAATACAGGGTTATAAATAAAAAATCAAAACGGGGGAATGCAGGAGTAGGTTTAATAATGAATAAAAAATAGGAGTCGGGTAAGCTACTACAAACAGCATAGTGAACGCATTATTGTGGCCAAGATAGACACGAAGCCCACGCCTACCACAGTAGTACAAGTTTATATGCCAACTAGCTCTGCAGATGACGAAGAAATTGAAGAAATGTATGATGAAATAAAAGAAATTATTCAGATAGTGAAGGGAGACGAAAATTTAATAGTCATGGGTGACTGGAATTCGGTAGTAGGAAAAGGAAGAGAAGGAAACGTAGTAGGTGAATATGGATTGGGGGGAAGAAATGAAAGAGGAAGCCGTCTGGTAGAATTTTGCACAGAGCACAACTTAATGATAGCTAACACTTGGTTCAAGAATCATCAAAGAAGGTTGTATACATGGAAGATGCCTGGAGATACTGACAGGTTTCAGATAGATTATATAATAGTAAGACAGAGATTTAGGAACCAGGTTTTAAATTGTAAGACGTTTCCAGGGGCAGATGTGGACTGACCACAATCTATTGGTTATGAACTGTAGATTAATACTGAAGAAACTGCAAAAAGGTGGGAATTTAAGGAGATGGGACCTGGATAAGCTGAAAGAACCAGAGGATGTACAGAGTTTCAAGGAGAGCATAAGGGAACAATTGACAGGAATGGGGGAAAGAAATACAGTAGAAGAAGAATGGGTAGCTTTGAGGGATGAAGTAGTGAAGGCAGCAGAGGATAAAGTAGGTAAAAAGACGAGGGCTAGTAGAAATCCGTGGGTATGAGAAGAAATATTGAACTTAGTTGATCAAAGGATAAAATATAAAAATGCAGTAAATGAAGCAGGCAAAAAGGAATACAAACGTCTCAAAAATGAGATCGACAGGAAGTGCAAAATGGCTAAGTAGGGCTGGCTAGAGGACAAATGTAAGGATGTAGAGGCTTGTCTCACCAGGGGTAAGATAGATATTGCCTACAGGAAAATTAAAGAGACCTTTGGAGAAAAAAGAACCACTATATGAATATCAAGAGCTCAGATGGGAACCCAGTTCTAAGCAAAGAAGGGAAAGCAGAAAGGTGGAAGGAGTACATAGAGGGTCTATACAAGGGCGATATACTTGAGGACAATATTATGGAAATGGAAGAGGATGTAGATGAAGATGAAATGGGAGATATGATACTGTGTGAAGAGTTTGACAGAGCACTGAGAGACCCGAGTCGAAACAAGGCCCTGGAGTAGACAACATTCCAGTAGAACTACTGACAGCCTTGGGAGAGCCATTCCTGACAAAACTCTACCATCTGGTGAGCAAGATATATGAGACAGGCGAAATACCCACAGACTTCAAGAAGAATATAATAATTCCAATCCCAAAGAAAGCAGGTGTTGACAGATGTGAAAATTACCGAACTATCAGTTTAATAAGTCACGACTGCAAAATACTAACATGAATTCTTTACAGACGAATGGAAAAACTAGTAGAAGCCGACCTCGGGGAAGATCAGTTTGGATTCCGAAGAAATATAGGAACACGTGTGGCAATATTGACCCTACGACTTATCTTAGAAGCTAGATAAAGGAAAGGCAAACCAACGTTTCTAGCATTTGTAGACTTAGAGAAAGCTTTTGACAATGTTTACTGGAATACTCTCTTTCAAATTCTGAAGGTGGCAAAGGTAAAATACCGGGAGCGAAAGGCTATTTACAACTTGTACAGAAACCAGATGGCAGTTATAAGAGTCGAGGGACATGAAAGGGAAGCAGTGATTGGGAAGGGAGTGAGACAGGGTTGTAGCCTCTCCCCGATGTTATTCAATCTGTATATTGAGCAAGCAGTGAAATTCGGAGTAGGTATTAAAATCCATGGAGAAGAAATAAAAACTTTCAGGTTTGCCGATGACATTGTAATTCTGTCAGAGACAGCAAAGGACTTGGAAGAGCAGTTGAACGGAATGGACAGTGTCTTGAAAGGAGGGTATAAGATGAACATCAACAAAAGCAAAACGAGGATAATGGAATGTAGTCGAATTAAGTCGGGTGATGCTGAGGGAATTAGATTAGGAAATGAGACACTTAAAGTAGTAAAGAAGTTTTGCTATTTGGGGAGCAAAATAACTGATGATGGTCGAAGTAGAGAGGATATAAAATGTAGACTGGCAATGGGAAGGAAAGCGTCTCTTGGTTCAAATGGTTCAAATGGCTCTGAGCACTATGGGATTCAACTGCTGAGGTTATTAGTCCCCTAGAACTTAGAACTAGTTAAACCTAACTAACCTAAGGACATCACAAACATCCATGCCCGAGGCAGGATTCGAACCTGCGACCGTAGCGGTCTTGCGGTTCCAGACTGCAGCGCCTTTAACCGCACGGCCACTTCGGCCGGCGAAAGCGTCTCTGAAGAAGAGAAATTTGTTAACATCGAGTATAGAGTTAAATGTCAGGAAGTCGTTTCTGAAAGTATTTGTGTGGAGTGTAGCCATGTATGGAAGTGAAACATGGATGATAAATAGTTTGGACAAGAAGAGAATAGAAGCTTTTGAAATGTGGTGCTACAGAAGAATGCTGAAGATTAGATCACATAACTATTGAGGAGGTATTGAATAGGATTGGGGAGAAGAGAAATTTGTGGGACAACTTGACTAGTAGAAGGGATCGGTTGGTAGGACATGTCCTGAGGCATCAAGGGATCACCAATTTAGTATTGGAGGGTAGCGTGGAGGGTAAAAATCGTAGAGGGAGACCAAGAGATGAATACACTAAGCAGATTCGGAAGGATTTAGGTTGCAGTTGTTACTGGGACATGAAGCTGGTTGCACAGGATAGAGTAGCATGGAGAGCTGCATAAAACCAGTCTCAGGACTGAAGACCACAACAACCACAACAACTGTGTATCTTGGAAGCGGCTCGCTCACGGACAGATATTTACCGGAACATTTTAGGTTGTATAATCGTACAATTTCGCGCTTTTCATTTCTCGCTACTAATTATGATATGTATAGTATTTACGATACATTGGTAAATCATCTTACAACTTCCTCCCGTTAATATATTTTCGTAAGTACTTTTTGACAGAAAATGAAATAATCTTAAACAGAAAGCACTTCCTGGTGTGCTGTAAAATGTTATTTGTACACCGTATTTAAATGTAAGTCATGTGTCTTCCTTCTTTCAGCAATGATTACTATGTGATGGATGAAAGGTTACCTTCAATCTGACGTAATTATACAGGATTTAAACGATAACCATTTGCAACACTACACAGTGATTTAGGTGATCTCAAGACGGACATACTGATGCAGGACTTGAAAGTGATTCACATACTGTGAATTGTTCTAGCGTCAAATACTTGTGACAAATGACAATTTGGAGCAGGGCAGAACTCGAACCAGGATTTCTCGTTTGTGACGAGCTGTCGCCTTAAGCATTTTGACGGTCAGAGCACGGCCCCAGTGCCTGTCCAAACCTCGTAAGCTAAGCAATCACAATCCAAATGCTCGCACATTCATGATACTAAGCACAGGAACACAAATATTATTTTGTATCATCATTATAGCACTACTAAGAGTGATTATATCATTAATGGGTGCAGTGTCTGTGTTTATGTAGTAACTGCATTCATTACAATACAATGTCCTCCGACATGGATGAATATCTGAAAGACGTTGTGTTGTAATGAATGCAGTTACTGCATAAACACAGACATTGTAGGCCGGCCAGAGTGGCCGAGCGGTTCTAGGCGCTTCAGTCTGGAACCGCGCGACCTCTACGGTCGCAGGTTCGAATCCTGCCTCTGGCATGGACGTGTGTGATGTCCTTAGGGTAGTTAGGTTTAAGTAGTTCTAAGTTCTAGGGGACTGATGACCTCCGATGTTAAGTCCCATAGTGCTCAGAGCCATTTGAACCATTTTTGAAACACAGACATTGTAGCCATTAATGCATGCATGTCTGAAGGTCATTGTACTGTAATAAATGCATCTACTGCAGAGACACGGAAATTGTTGCCATTGAATGATGTAGGTCGCTTGTGGTCTATCAAGCCGGGAACGAGCAATAAATTGGGCTACAAAAATGACCTAAGCTACACAGCATGCGCCCCGTGCGATATTTTGGGTAAAATCGTCCTTGAATGCTATAGAAGCCTTGTTCTCGCACTTGAAAAACGTAAAACTGACGGTTGTGTAGATTTTGCCAGAAAATATTCAATTTCAGCAGCAAAAAATTGACAGTTAAATATCTTATTTGTGTGGCCTTCTTACTACGAAGCCACTGTGCTTGCAGTGGCTAAGTTTAAATCGAGTTATAAACGCAGTTAGGTTTTGCTTAGTCTTTAGGAAAGGTTTTCCTTTTATTCCCTTCCCGACAAATACTAAAACCATACTGTTAACGCAAATGTCCTGTAACTCAGGTGGCCAATTTGATGCTGTTTTCCGGCTTGATAGATCGCAAGTGTACTATATGAAACTGTCCGTCTCTACTTCAAATGGTTCAAATGTGTCTAAACACTATGGGACTTAACATCTCAGGTCATCAGTCCCCCAGAGCTTAGAACTACTTAAACCTAACTAAGCTAAGGACATCACACACATCAATGCCCAGACAGGATTCAAAAATGTTCAAATGTGTGTGAAACCTTATGGGACTTAAATGCTAAGGTCATCAGTCCCTAAGCTTACACGCTACTTAACCTAAAGTAGCCTAAGGACAAACACACACACATCCATGCCCAAGGGAGGACTCGAACCTCCGCCAGGACCAGCTGTACAGACCATGACTGCAGCGCCCAGACCGCTCGGCTAATTCCACGTGGTGAGGCAGGATTCGACCGTAGCAGCAGTGCGTTTGCTGACTGAAGCGCCTAGAACCACTCGGCCACAGCGGCCGGTCATCTCTACTTCCAGTACACCACTGTGGCACGATGTAAACAGTTATCGTTTATATCCTGTACATGCCCCATCATTTATATCCTGCTTATGCCCCATCACACACACACACACACAGCAATGAGAGAAAGAGAGAGAGAGAGTGAGAGAGAGAGGCAGAAAGGGACAGGCAGACAGAGAGAGAGAGAGAGAACGATTGTAGTTGAGAGGGGGGGAATGGGTGGGGGGAGTTGCAGCTAGAGATACATCCGCACTAGATGGAAAACTGAATTGTGACTGGCAGTTTAACACCGGTATGATGTACCTCTGCAAGAATGCACGCTAGCATGATGCAGTGCGGTAACCGTAAGAGTGACAATCTTCTTACGGTCCTACAGTTACTACACTAGAAGATGGAGTATGTTAATAGGATGTATTGAAAGTGTACGTCGCATCTATGACAGTGCTAAACTGACTGAATATGAAGCCGTAGGTTCGTCGACTCGATAGCAAATAAATTAAAACAATAAATACAGGTGAGTGATGGAAAACAAAAGTGAAGGAGCTTTTACTCTGCCCAACAAAATAGATGGCACTTCCTGTCTCAAATACCCACAGCTGTGAAAGTAACAAATTTAAAATGTTGCCTCTCGCGGCCATGTCCACAGTGAGACAACCAATGTCGTTACCGGCACCGTGTGTGTCAGAAGCACTTGACACTGCGACACACTGGAGGAGTTTTCTCTGTTTGAGTCGAGTCCTCCCTTGAGACGCCGCCACGCAAGTTGCCTCTTCTGCCCCCGCCTTCTGCCCCCAGGGACCGCCCGGAGCACACTCCCGTCCGGACACGCGCTATAAGTTGCGGGCCGTCAGTCGTGGCCTCTTGCTGCTGCTGATGTCCCCCAGGGCGAAAGCTGGCCCCGGCTTGCGCGAGAATACGTCCAGGCTGTCCGCATTTGCCTCTGTCGTTCCATTAACCGTCCTCTTCTGGGCCCAGCACGGCCTCCATCCGTCGCAGATGACGTAGGAGGCCTTGCGAGATGTTACAAGTTTGGGTACAGTTTACTCAGCAGCCCAATAGTTGGTGTTCTACAAGCTTCATAGAAATTTGGTAACAACTGGACGAGTGGCTGCAGAATAAAGGAGTGCATGTAAGGCAATATTATTCAGATTATGGGCTGTAGAAGTTAGAAAACATGACGTTGATTAAAATACCGATATTTAAGACGTAGTAAATTAATTTGCAGTCACAATGCCTTACATCCCAGCTAACACAGTATCTAATATGAAACATAGGGAGCAAACTATTAAAATTAAAATCTGGTGTAATACTTGGGGAGTTCCGTTTAACTACACGTCACAATAAAATTTCCATAGAAATGGAATTCATAACTTAGGATTCGAAAAGATAAGGCAACATTCCAGGTAGAAAACTGACTGAAATTAATGTAAACTGTTCAGATGTTCCAAAATACTTTTGCAATATTTCTGATACATGTAACAGAATAAATAATACTTTTTTGATAAAGGGACTACAGTATTTGTTTAAGAATCTGGGTCGAATGAAATACAAATAAGGATGTGTAAAAATATACCTAACTACGTGCAAACAACAGTAATCGATCAAGTACGACAAGTTAGAAAGTTTTGGTAAAATCATGCAAGAAAATGGAAAAGAATAATCACACATAGAAAAAATGGTCGGAAAAATGGAAATACCATGCAGTTTAGCTCAGAAGTGTACCACGTCACTACAAATTTATCGTCCTGTAATAAATGTTTATCTACAAATCAAAAACTTAAATTACTACACTATCTTGGTCACACCAGCATACGTAGATGTGTGAAAGATTCAGAAAATGATTTGTTAAACTGAATCGGCTAGACTCACCATTGAAGAACAGCTGTAAGAGAAGTAAAAGGCGTAATAAAGACATAAAATGGATGGAATTGGGGAAGGAATGTGGGAATTTACCGAAACTCGCAGAGAATGTTCCGTGTACAGTCCGAACGGAAGACAACCTCTTTTCAAATCTCTAAAATGAGTTCAGGTCGATTCGTGAACTATTACTGTAGTCTTTCTCGGAAAGATAGATCAACATATGTTTGTGAATCTGAAATAAGCAACAACCTGAAAAGAAACTCATAATTGGCAGAAAGAAATTCTGTTAGGAATAAAGAACTACTTTCAGTTGCAAAATAACACAGAGAAATGTTTAAAAGTAACGCTGTATTGACAGAATAAAGATATCACTAACATGGGAACAAAGATAAACTACGAGAAAATGAAAGAAAAATACGTCAGACATAGACCGAGAGAAAAATGAAACGCAGGAATTTAATCGCACACGATTTTCTTATTTGAAAGCTAGAGGGCGAGGATAAACATTTTTCACAAAAAGGCCACATAACATTGCTTCAGCACAAAGTTCCGTCTCCTGATATATATATATATATTCAAAGAAATGGAGCTGTTAATGACTCACATATCTGTTCTACAGACTATTAAAGAAATGACAAAAAATGTTTTTAGTTAACTATCTTAGAAAAAGTAAAAAGTATCCATTAATTGAGACCTACAAAGACGTAAGAAACACATTTCATACTTCGTGGTATTTTATCGACATATGAAAAAAGTTCAATTTATATAAAAAAAAAGGATAGCAATGTTCCACTGTTTCACATTTTTGATGTGCAGAGATATTCTTGAACACAGCCTAAACGTAGTTGCACTTCTACAGCCTAAACGTAGTTGCACTTCTAGAAGAAGCGTTTAGTATGAGAATGACTTGCTACAGAATATATCGTTCTCGAGTAAGCACTAGGACGATCTTATAGGTAATGCGAATTACTTGATCACTTCAAACTACACGTTCAGAGGGTCGCCAAAATTAAGGAAATCCCAAAAACACAACACACTACGAAGCCTATTATCGTATAGGATATCAGTTAGAATTCAAAACAGCTTGCAGACCACCCAGAATGGATAAATACCGGTTCTGTATGGTTTTCAAGGGAATGTTACACCATTCTTCGTACAAAATAGTGGCAAGTTGAGATAACGCTGGTGGAGGTCGGTAGCGATCACGAATCCTTCTCTCAAAGGTAGATCACCAAGGCGCAATAATACTGAGATCTGCTGATTCCGGTAGCAAGGACAGATGTGACGTTTTATCTCCATGCTCGCAAAACAAGTCCTGGACAGTGAGAGCTGTGGGAACAGGGGACCTGCCGTCTTGGAACACAGCACCACCATTGTGGGACAAAAAATTGTACCATGGGATGGACCTGATCATCCAAAATGATCATCTAATCCTCCGCAATAATGTCAGCTTGTCGATAAACATGGGGTCCATGGATTGGCACGATATGGCTGCCCAAATCATCATCCAACCCCTGCCAAGTTTCGCTCCCTGCATGTAAACTCAGTCATCATTTGGAGACAATGTGAAACAAGATTCACCCGACCAAATGACATTCATCAATTGCTCCACAGTCCAGGTTTTATGACTCCTGTGCCATGATTTACTATTACCAGCATTTGCGACACTAATAATTTGTTTTGTAATTCCAGCTCGTCCTACAATTCGCTGCGTGAAGAGCTCCCGTACTGTTGTTTTAGTGCTGGCGCAGATCGCAAATGCTACATTCAGTTCTGCAGTGACCTTTGCAGCTGTCATCCTCTTATTTTTTTGTAACAATCCTCTTCAGTGACTTTCCGTCACGATCACTCAACACACAACTCTTCCACGTTTTGACTTAGCGGATGATGTATATCCGCTTTTCCTGTATGCGGCATAAACCCTAGAAACGGTGCCTATTGAAACACCAAACACTTCTATTTTCCTTGAAAACCACCCACCATGATGTGTGGTGCTCTTTCGACACATAGAAATTAAACACATAACCAGTTTTTAGTTGTCACACACTTCTTTATTACAAACATATTGCTCTTGTCAAATTAACAGTAGCAACGATTATAGAAAGGGGCTTGACTTATATAACCACATATTTTTCAAAATTGTCTCAACCAAATTTCCTTAATTAAAACAATGTTCATAAAAGCATCATTAATCAAATTTAACTCAGTGAACTAATTCACACAAACTTCATGACTTAGATGGAACTGTTTTTCACATGACTCGCCTCAAAACTCTGACTACTTCCAACAGATAAAGAACAAACTCAAATCTTTCAATATTTGCTTAACTAACTTTCATTAAATATAACAATATTCATAAAACCATTATTAATAAAATGTAAGTGCCATAAGTAAACCTCACAAGCTTCATAACTTACATCGATACTGCTTTTCATATAATTCACTTCAAAACTCTAAAACTACTTCCACAACTAAGGGGGTGCTTTAAGTCCAACAAATACAAATCTATCAAAATTTGCTTAGTCCGCTTGCATTAATTAAAACAGTACTCATAAAACCACAATTAATGTAATCTCAAACATGCTTCAACTAACATAGAAACTGGTTTTCATGCAACTCAGGAGCCGACTAAGAACATTAATCCACGTAAGTCCAATAAGCTCAGATCTTTCGATAACTAGTCTTAAAATTCCTGACGAGTTAACAGAATTGTAATACATTCAATATAATAATAACATATGAAACGTCTTAACATAGGTCAGTCTCAACTGTACGATAAATTGGGGAAGGACGCGAGCAAACCGAAAGGTTCTAACGGATACAGGAGATGCACGGACCAGAAGGTGAAATAAAAATATACTGAACTTTGATCTACAAGTAAGCTTGCGGAAAACCACAACGCTCCACCGGCAAGACTGAATTACCGCACGTTAACAACGTAACCATAGACACCGATCCAGGTCCTTAATTTTCACTCCATCACCGTGATACCCCGATCGGAGCTTTCTCGCGTCGAGCACCGCCAATTATCTGAAACATAAACACATTAGCGGCAGACAACATTCTGACGCAACAGATACACAAGGATATTAACCCAACCAGTTATCCATAAACCTTTAATTCTACGCGGCACAAATGAAACTTGAGCATACTTAAAATATGTGACAGTGGTTCTTAACATTTGATAATACATCCTCTAAAACAACAAATAAAATAATAAAATAGAAAAGAAATTAGGGAAAATATTTCGGCCCGCTTCTGAACACCATGCACACACTTACGCACTACCTGGTATGTATTAAACGAGGCTTCACGTCTATTGGCTGTAAGTCACTAGCTCTCCCTTTAATGCCGTCAACATATCAGGCAGAAAGATCAAAGGTAACTGAAACAGCCAAGATACACAGGGGTATTCAATTATCATAAACAAAACCCACCGATGAACATTTCGACGACTCCAGTTCATTGACTTCGAACCACATGAAAGAAACACTAAGGAAATCTATCCTTCACATATCCAAGGAACCCCAATCACCGTCGGCAGCGGATCTGCAGTTTTTTTTTTTTTTTTTTTTTTTTCTTCAGTCTCCTGGCTGGTTTGATGCGGCCCACCACGAATTCCTTTCCTGTGTAGCAGAGTAGCACTTGCAACATACGTCCTCAATTATTTGCTTGACGTATTCCAATCTCTGTCTTCCTCTACAGTTTTTGCCCTCTACAGCTCCCTCTAGTACCATGGAAGTCATTCCGTCATGTCTTAGCAGATGTCCTATCATCCTGTCCCTTCTCCTTATCAGTGTTTTCCACATATTTCTTTCCTCTCCGATTCTGCGTAGAACCTCCTCATTCCTTACCTTATCAGTCCACCTAATTTTCAACCTTCGTCTATAGCACCACATCTCAAATGCTTCGATTCTCTTCTGTTTCGGTTTTCCCACAGTCCATGTTTCACTACCATACAATGCTGTACTCCAGACGTACAACCTCAGAAATTTCTTCCTCAAATTAAGGCCGGTATTTGATATTAGTAGACTTCTCTTGGCCAGAAATGCCTTTTTTGCCATAGCGAGTCTGCTTTTGATGTCCTCCTTGCTCCGTCCGTCATTGGTTATTTTACTGCCTAGTTAGCAGAAATCCTTAACTTCATTCACTTCGTGACCATCAATCCTGACGTTAGGTTTCTCGCTGTTCTCATTTCTACTACTTCTCAATACCTTCGTCTTTCTCCGATTTACTCTCAAACCATACTGTGTACTCATTAGACTGTCCATTCCGTTCAGCAGATCATTTAATTCTTCTTCACTTTCACTCAGGATAGCAATGTCATCAGCGAATCGTATCATTGATATCCTTTCACCTTGTATTTTAATTCCACTCCTGAACCTTTCTTTTATTTCCATCATTGCTTCCTCGATGTACATATTGAAGAGTAGGGGCGAAAGGCTACAGCCTTGTCTTACACCCTTCTTAATACGAGCACTTCGTTCTTGATCGTCCACTCTTATTATTCCCTCTTGGTTGTTGTACATATTGTATATGACCCATCTCTCCCTATAGCTTACCCCTATTTTTTTCAGAATCTCGAACAGCTTGCACCATTTTATATTGTCGAACGCTTTTTCCAGGTCGACAAATCCTATGAAAGTGTCTTGATTTTTCTTTAGCCTTGCTTCCATTATTAGCCGTAACGTCAGAATTGCCTCTCTCGTCCCTTTACTTTTCCTAAAGCCAAACTGATCGTCACCTAGCGCATTCTCAATTTTCTTTTCCATTCTACTGTATATTATTAGTGTAAGCATCTTCGATGCATGAGCTGTTAAGCTGATGTGCGATAATTCTCGCACTTGTCAGCTCTTACCGTCTTCGGAATTGTGTGGATGATGCTTTTCCGAAAGTCAGATGGTATGTCGCCAGACTCATATATTCTACACACCAACGTGAATAGTCGTTTTGTTGCCACTTCCCCCAATGATTTTAGAGATTCTGATGGAATGTTATCTATCCCTTCTGCCTTATTTGACCGTAAGACCTCCAAAGCTCTTTTAAATTCTGATTCTAATACTGGATCCCCTATCTCTTCTAAATCGACTCCTGTTTCTTCTTCTATCACATCAGACAAATCTTCACCCCCATAGAGGCTCTCAATGTATTCTTTCCACCTATCTGCTCTCTCCTCTACATTTAACAGTGGAATTCCCGTTGCACTCTTAATGTTACCACCATTGCTTTTAATGTCACCAAAGGTTGTTTTGACTTTCCTGTATGCTGAGTCTGTCCTTCCGACAATCATATCTTTTTCGATGTCTTCACATTTTTCCTGCAGCCATTTCGTCTTAGCTTCCCTGCACTTCCTATTTATTTCATTCCTCAGCGACTTGTATTTCTGTATTACTGATTTTCGCGGAACATGTTTGTACTTCCTCCTTTCATCAATCAACTGAACTATTTCTTCTGCTACCCATGGTTTCTTCGCAGCTACCTTCTTTGTACCTATGTTCTCCTTCCCAACTTCTGTGATGGCCCTTTTTAGAGATGTCCATTCCTCTTCAAATGTACTGCCTACTGCGCTATTCCTTATTGCTGTAACTATAGCGTTAGAGAACTTCAAACGTATCTCGTCATTCCTTTGTACTTCCGTATCCCACTTCTTTGGGTATCCATTCTTCCTGACTAATGTCTTGAACTTCAGCCTACTCTTCATCACTACTATATTTTGATCTGAGTCTATATCTGCTCCTGGGTACGCCTTACAGACCAGTATCTGATTTCGGAATCTCTGTCTGACCATGATGTAATCTAATTGAAATCTTCCCGTATCTCCCGGCCTTTTCCAAGTATACCTCCTCCTCTTGTGATTCTTGAACAGGGTATTCGCTATTACTAGTTGAAACTTGTTACAGAATTCAATTAGTCTTTCTCCTCTTTCATTCCTTGTCCCAAGCCCATATTCTCCTGTAACCTTTTCTTCTACTCCTTCCCCTACAACTGCATTCCAGTCGCCCATGACTATTAGATTTTCGTCCCCCTTTACATACTGCATTACCCTTTCAATATCCTCATACACATGCTCTATCTGTTCATCTTCAGCTTGCGACGTCGGCATGTATACCTGAACTATCGTTGTCGGTGTTGGTCTGCTGTCGATTCTGATTAGAACAACCCGGTCACTGAACTGTTCGCAGTAACACACCCTCTGCCCTACCTTCCTATTCATAACGAATCCTACACCTGTTATACATTTTTCTGCTGCTGTTGATATTACCCGATACTCATCTGACCAGAAATCCTTGTCTTCCTTCCACTTCACTTCACAGACCCCTACTATATCTGGATTGAGCCTTTGCATTTCCCTTTTCAGATTTTCTAGCTTCCCTGCCACGCCCCGACTCGTAGAACGTTATCCTTTCGTTGATTATTCAATCTTTTTCTCATCGTAACCTCCCCCTTGGCAGTCCCCTCCCGGAGATCCGAATGGGGGACTATTCCGGAATCTTTTGCCAATGGAGAGATCATCATGACACTTCTTGAATTACAGGCCACATGTCCTGTGGATACACGTTACGTGTCTTTAATGCAGTGGTTTCCATTGCCTTCTGCATCCTCATGTCGTTGATCATTGCTGATTCTTCCGCCTTTAGGGGCAATTTCCCACCCCTAGGACAAGAGAGTGCCCTGAACCTCTACCCGCTCCTCCGCCCTCTTTGACAAGGCCGTTGGCAGAATGAGGCTGACTTCTGATGCCGGAAGTCTTCGGCCGCCAATGCTGATTATTTTTCAAAATTTAGACAGTGGCGGGGGATCGAACCCGGGACCGAAGACGTTTTGATTATGAATCAAAGACGCTACCCTTAGACCACGGATCTGCATTACTGCGGCTAAACACGCCGCAGCAGCGGCCCGCGCTCCTTCGTCGAACCCACGCGGCCACTCGCCACGCTGCATACAGGCACAGCGCCACACGAGACTGTCGCTGACACAGCTGACAGCCGAACTGAAGACGCAGAGAGTGCGCGCACCGCAGTTAAACAGCCATCCGCCAAAGATACGAAGCCAAGCAGGGATCGGAAATCGACTCAGACGATCGTGATCAGAATCGATGGAGACTGGCGCCAGCGGCGCACCAGCTCACACCATACGAACAACAACAATTTGCCCACGTTAAAATTCACTTAACTCTGGCATATTGCACACACAACTATAGAGAACAGTGATCTAACCACGTCCAACACTTTTAACGTAGTGAAGACATTGCACAGGTGCCATTTGTGGTCAACTACAACAGCGCAGACTGCAGAGTTGACTAGTATCTGGATTTACTTTATATTCAAGCAGGCACTTTTCGCGGTATTCCTATGTCATAATGTCAGTCATATATGAAACAGAAACTAATTTCTTGCCCGTGATGGCAATACCACTACTGATTACCAAGAAATATTCTTTCAATTGAAATCTCCGCCAGCTATGTAAATATTGCTTATTCGTCAACCCTAAAACTTATATTCACTGCATTGTATAAAACGAGAAGTATGCAATATTTACAGTAATGGCTATAAACTAGAAATTATTTATTAATATTTTTATTTTTATTCCTGTAAGCACAAATACAGCGACTCCGTATTCAAATGAAGCAATTATCTAAGTTAGTCTAAAAGGTGTTGTAACAACATATTGAAACCAATTATTGCCTGCAGTGGACACACTAACGATGTATTACCAGTGCTAGTTTAGATCCATTCCACGCTCATCTCCTGATTCTTCTACGTACTTCTTCGAAAGACGAGCCTGAATTGCTCAGAGGCTAGTTGCAGGAATAAACACATACACCGTGAAAAGAGTGGATACAGTGAAACGAATCAGTGACTACCACTTTGATCATTATCATCTCTATCAGAATGTGGAAAATATAGCCGCTACGATCTAGAGGTCACGGCAGGCTGTAAATCGATGTTATTCGTCAAAATTAGTCACAATTTTTTTACTGTTTGTACACTCTTTAGTTTAAGTTACACAGTCCTGTGTTGTATTCGCACATCAGGGGTACTTTGACATTTATTAATACCAATGTACGCTTCTACACTCCTGGAAATGGAAAAAAGAACACATTGACACCGGTGTGTCAGACCCACCATACTTGCTCCGGACACTGCGAGAGGGCTGTACAAGCAATGATCACACGCACGGCACAGCGGACACACCAGGAACCGCGGTGTTGGCCGTCGAATGGCGCTAGCTGCGCAGCATTTGTGCACCGCCGCCGTCAGTGTCAGCCAGTTTGCCGTGGCATACGGAGCTCCATCGCAGTCTTTAACACTGGTAGCATGCCGCGACAGCGTGGACGTGAACCGTATGTGCAGTTGACGAACTTTGAGCGAGGGCGTATAGTGGGCATGCGGGAGGCCGGGTGGACGTACCGCCGAATTGCTCAACACGTGGGGCGTGAGGTCTCCACAGTACATCGATGTTGTCGCCAGTGGTCGGCGGAAGGTGCACGTGCCCGTCGACCTGGGACCGGACCGCAGCGACGCACGGATGCACGCCAAGACCGTAGGATCCTACGCAGTGCCGTAGGGGACCGCACCGCCACTTCCCAGCAAATTAGGGACACTGTTGCTCCTGGGGTATCGGCGAGGACCATTCGCAACCGTCTCCATGAAGCTGGGCTACGGTCCCTCACACCGTTAGGCCGTCTTCCGCTCACGCCCCAACATCGTGCAGCCCGCCTCCAGTGGTGTCGCGACAGGCGTGAATGGAGGGACGAATGGAGACGTGTCGTCTTCAGCGATGAGAGTCGCTTCTGCCTTGGTGCCAATGATGGTCGTATGCGTGTTTGGCGCCGTGCAGGTGAGCGCCACAATCAGGACTGCATACGACCGAGGCACACAGGGCCAACACCCGGCATCATGGTGTGGGGAGCGATCTCCTACACTGGCCGTACACCACTGGTGATCGTCGAGGGGACACTGAATAGTGCACGGTACATCCAAACCGTCATCGAACCCATCGTTCTACCATTCCTAGACCGGCAAGGGAACTTGCTGTTCCAACAGGACAATGCACGTCCGCATGTATCCCGTGCCACCCAACGTGCTCTAGAAGGTGTACGTCAACTACCCTGGCCAGCAAGATCTCCGGATCTGTCCCCCATTGAGCATTTTGGGACTGGATGAAGCGTCGTCTCACGCGGTCTGCACGTCCGGCACGAACGCTGGTCCAACTGAGGCGCCAGGTGGAAATGGCATGGCAAGCCGTTCCACAGGACTACATCCAGCATCTCTACGATCGTCTCCATGGGAGAATAGCAGCCTGCATTGCTGCGAAAGATGGATATACACTGTTCTAGTGCCGACATTGTGCATGCTCTGTTGCCTGTGTCTATGTGCCTGTGGTTCTGTCAGTGTGATCATGTGATGTATCTGACCCCAGGAATGTGTCAATAAAGTTTCCCCTTCCTGGGACAATGAATTCACGGTGTTCTTATTTCAATTTCCAGGAGTGTATAAAACTATGATACTGCTGCGCAGCAGCAACCTGAGGTTGTAAACAAATACAGTGCACAGATTACTCGCGTTTGAAAGAAATTCTACTTTCCTTATTCAGTTGTGTATTATAGAGGTTAAAGAAGTATAAATGTGTTATTATTTAGAGCCTTTTGTAATCTTCGTATTAACCTCTTCATTTAAAAATTTAATGTAGCTTAGGCAATGAATAGGTAAGTATAAACTGTGCTGATGATAAAACCACAAACTGGAGCACTTGCAACAAACTACCAGAAACAAATTTAAGACTGAACTCCTCGTTTGCACTTAGTGAGCCTGAAAGAATTTTGAGGTATTATCCCGGCAGTCGACTGTTACGGAAGAAGGATATCACGGAAAACGTGAGGCAGGATCGGTAGAGAGAGGTTCCTGAAAAACAAATGTCCTATGTTTTACATTGTTCCTCGACAGTGCATGTCCTTAAAGTGGAAGTAACAAGTTGCTAGTTTTGTTAGTGAGTGGGCGTAAGTGTTAGAGCGTGTCTTTATTTGTTGGCGTGCGCCCGTGCTTGCGGGTTCGTGCTTGTATGTGTGTGTGTGAGTGTGTGTGTGTGAACGTGTCAGTGTGAGTGCGTGTATGTGAGAGCGAGAGAGGGAGAGAGAGAGAGAGAGAGAGAGAGAGAGAGAGAGAGAGAATGAAACTTGCCACAGAGACATGAGTAAGGATAACAAGATAGGGTGGGACGTAGACAGACCGAGAGAGAGAGAGACACATAGCGACATACTGAGAAACAGGACAGTGGTAGAAGGGCGCTACTTCTTTATTTGTTCAGCTGTAAATGGTCCAAATAGCTCTAAGCACTGTGGGACTTAAAATGTGAGGTCATAAGTCCCCTAGACTTATATATAAGTAGTTAAACCTAACTAACCTAAGGACATCACAGACAACTATGCCCGAGGCAGGATTCGAGCCTGAGACCTAGCAGGAGCGCGGTTCCGGATTGAAGCGCCTAGAACCGCTCGGCCACAGCGGCCGGTTGTTCAGCTGTACGTACCCATCATGCAGCACAATAATAATTGGGGCTCCGTTTCTCTGTAGCATATTTTTCAAACAATGAAGAGTCCCATATCACCACAAATATAATGTACAAAACATTTTTCTAAACTAAATAAATAAAAACGTCAGGGTGGGTCTCTGAAAAAGGATTACACTATACAACACTCTGTTGCTGGTCTAATCAACAAAGAAAACATCAGTTTACTTAATCATTATTCCACGAGGCAATAACAAAATGAGAGAACTTGTCTTTTTCAAACAAAAATTCTGTTTTTACAGCCTTTGTTTCTGGCACAGTATTTATCCCAACATACGAGAGACGTTCAATAAATAATGTAACTATTTTTTGGTTTTTTGCTAATTTCTGCAAAAATCGAGGACTTTGTTGTGGGACATCGTAGAATATTCCAGCGTCAGTTCCTCAAGTTTCATTAAGTTCCGATTGATGGCGGCACTATACACACCACCAAAAAAGCGTCGGCAGCAGGGATCTGATATCGAGTTTCTTTTGGAGGGAAATCAGAACATCACAGACATTCATAGGCGCCTGCAGAGTGTCTACGGAGCCCTGGTAGTGAACAAAAGCACAGTGAGTCTTTAGGCGAGGCGTCTGTCGTCATCGTAACACGATTGTGCAAACCTGTCCTATCTCGCGCGTGCCGGCCGGTGGCACACAGCTGTGACTCCTGCAATATTAGAAAGTCCGCACACTCTCATTTTAGACGATCGACGGATCACAATCAGAGAACTTGCTGCTCAACTGAACGTCTCGATAGGTCTGCGCACCCGATAGAAACTCAAAAAACTTCAGTGGACTGTTCTTCCTCATTCACTCTATGTTCTGGATGTCGCACCTCCCCATTTTCATGTGTTTGGCCCAATGAAGGATGCACCTCGCGGGAAGCAGTAAGTGAATGATGGGGAGGATTTTGTGCAGAAAGGAGTTGGCGCCGACGTCGACCAGTATGGTGGTACGATGCGGGAATACGGATCACAGTTAAACACATCGCTGAGCAACTGCACATCTCTATTGATAGCGCTGACGTACTCGTACACCAGCTGGGGTACTCAGAGGTACGTGCCCACTGGGTTCCTCTTCGCTTGACAGAAGACCATAAAGATCGACTAAGGACCACCTAGGCGGAGTTGCTTGCGAGTTACTAGAAGATTTTTATACCCCAAATTCCGTTTATTCCTAACAGTTCAGAATTTATCTCTAAAAGTGTACAGTTAACTTTTCTTAACCATCTTCAGCAATGTAAAGGATCAAAGTGTCTTTCTGGTGTATAGTGCGATGCGCAACACACCGAATGGGACACGAAGCCCATACGATCACACAACCCTCCACCTCACTCGGGTCATGCATGCAACTCACACTTCAAGCGGTAATTGACGGAATGTGTTCAGCTAAGACTGAATTTAGGAAGTACATAATATATACTATATCTCCAAATCTGTAGGTGATAATCTAGCAGTACATAAGAACTGCAGTCAACAAGGAATGTTGTCGACCATAGGCGAATATTGGGTAGTATGTCGAACAGCTCTCAAACTAATGCCAATATAAAAGAACCCACTCGTTTAATTGTGTTAAAATATAGTGACTTTTAACTGAAACACCGTTAATTGTAAGGATAACAAAATCCAAAATTTTATCTGCGAGACGATACAACAAACCGATTTCAGATTCTTATGTTAATAGTTTGCTAGCCATTTATCGTCAAATTTCTGCAATTTTGAAGGATTCAGTATTCCACTCGCGACACAATTTGAACAAAACTTAGGAAACTACGCAACTACCATTCCGCCATTAATGAATTGCACCGTTGAAGAAATGCGATCATTTAGATGAAATGCAGCTGTAAGGTGTGTTAGAAATCACACTGAAGTTAGCAACTGCCTTAACGTAATTCGTAAGTCGCGTAAGCAACTTCATTCATAATCCTGTAAGCAAGCAGAGGTGCAGTTACTAATAAAACCTTCACTTTATCCAATTTCCTACTTCGCTGTAATATAAAATTGTCTTTACAAGACGTGCAGGATCAGATTTACTTAACAGATATTGGTTCAAATGGCTCTGAGCACACTATGGGACTTAACTACTGAGGTCATCAGTCCCCTAGAACTTAGAACTACTTAAACCTAACTAACCTAAGCACATCACACACATCCATGCCCGAGGGAGGATTCAAACCCGTGACCGTAGCGGTCGCGCGGTTCCACGTTCCAGACTGAAGCGCCTAGAACCGCTCGGCCACTCCGGCCGGCTTAACAGATATTGTTTACGCTTTGTGATACGTTTGAACATGACAGAAGAACATGACAGAAAAAATACAATATTTGGATCAGAAGATCTGTAAGCCTCCCGGCGACTGCAAAATTTCGGTTCCAGTTCGTCACTCTCGCGCTGGGAGCCAGGCGTACATGTCGTTATGGGGGTAATTCGGGAAATATCCAAGTTCGACGCACTTATAACACCTTACAACGAATATATGCCTCCGTCCAGCGTGCAAACTATGTTGCTCGCTAATTATCAGTTTTGTATTTCCGCACGCGATATCACTGACTCCGACGACCGTTCTCTTACAGATACACACTGAGGTGGCAAAAGTCATGCGACAGCGATACACACGTATACAGATGGCGGTGGTAACGTGTACACAAGGTACAAAAGATCACAACGTTGGTGTAGCTGTCATTTGCACTCCAGTGATTCATGTGAAAAGGTTTCCGACGTGATTATGGCGGCACGACGGGAATTAACAAACTCTGAACGCGGAATAATTGTTGTAGTTAGACGCATAGGACATTGCATTTCGGAAATCGTTCGGGGATTCAATATTCGGAAAACCGCATTGTCAAGAGTGTGCCGGGAATACTAAATTTCAGGCATTACCTCTCACCACGGACAACGCAGTGGCAGACCGCTTTCGTTTAACAACCAAGAGCAGCGGGGTTTGCGTAGAGTTGCTAGTGCTAACAAATAAGCAACAGTGTATGAAATAACAGCAGAAATCGACGTATGACGTACGACGAACGTATCCGTTACGACAGTGCGACGAAATTTGACGTTAATGGTCTATGGCATCAGACGACCGACGCGAGTTCCCTTGCTAACATCACATCGTCTGCAGCGCCTCTCCTAGGTTCGTGACTATGTCGGTTCGAACCTAGACAACTGCAAATCTGTGACCTGGTCAGATGAGTCCCGATTTCAACTGCTAAGGGCTGACGATAGAGTTCGAATGTGGTGCACACCCCTCGAAGCCATAGAACCAAGTTGTCAACACGCTTTGTACAAGCAGGTGGTGGCTCCATAATGGTGTGGACTGTGTGTAAATGGAATGGACTGGGTCCTTTGGCCCAGCCGAACCAATCACTGACTGAGACGGTTATGTTCGGCTAGTTGAAAACAATTTGCGGCCATTAACGGCATTTCCCACGCCCGGGTTCCCGGGTTCGATTCCCGGCGGGGTCAGGGATTTTCTCTGCCTCGTGATGGCTGGGTGTTGTGTGCTGTCCTTAGGTTAGTTAGGTTTAAGTAGTTCTAAGTTCTAGGGGACTGATGCCCATAGCTGTTAAGTCCCATAGTGCTCAGAGCCATTTGAACCATTAACGGCATTCAGGTTTCTAAACAACGATAGAATTTTTATGGACGGCAATGAGTGATGCCGTCGGGACACAATTGTTTGGAATTGGTTCGAAGATCATTCTGGACAACTCGAGTGAATTATCTGGCCACCCAGACGTCTTACATGCATCCTATCGAACACTTATGAGGCGTAATAGAGACGCCAGTTCGAGCACAAATCCTACACTGGCAACAGTTTCGTAATTATGAACGGCTACAGACGCAGCATGGCTCGATATTTCTGCAGGCGACTTTCAACAACTTATTGAGTCCATGCCACAAAGAGTTGCCGCACTCCTCAGGGCAGAAGGAGGCCCGACAAATTATTAGGAGGTATTCCATGATTTTTGTCGCTTAGCGTACAATTTTTACGTCGGACATAGAAATAATGTTGAAAAGAAAACAAAAAAAAATTTAATTCGCAGCAAAAACAGTAGTGAGACAGAGTAGTTCTACCACAGCCGAAAAATAGTGTAGCTGCAAGACAGGAGCGCGTAAGATAACATGTAACACAACCAGCGAAACCTTGTAATTCACTTTGACACCAGGAAGAAGATTGTCACGGCCATTGTCTGTCTGAAAGGCAAAAAGGTACAAAAATGATGTAAAGAAACTTTTACCGACAGGTTTTCGATAAATCTGAAACGGTCGTAACGAAAAGAAAAAGGAATAAAACAACAAAATTTGCAATTCAAATCTACCAGAAACTAAGATCATCTAGAACTGTAGCACTAGCCTCGCACCGATGCTGTATGTTAATATGTAATGTGCTTAATACAATCTGCACATAAATGTGTGAACCGCGGTAAAGGTAACTGCCACATTATACTGTGTTTTAAAAGGCTGTGAATTTCGGTGCTGGATATTTGTGATGCGATTTGCCCCTTAGGGCATCCCGTTTTAAAGGTAATGTAACTGGAGAAAAATACCTGAGGATGTTTTCTGATTACGATCTTTTTCATGAATGCAATGTAAGCTAAGGCAGGTTTTATTACCAGCAAGATAGGGCCATGCCACAATATCATAGGGATGTGCAAGCATTTCTCGATAAAAGTATGTTCTCAGCGTAAGGCAACTGAGTCAAGACTTTTGTACCTTACGATTTTTGTTTTGTTTTTGTTTTTGTGACTCCTATTCTAAATTGTATCGGATTTGATTTCTGCGACCACCAACTGGAGCATTTGGTTAAAACGTAAATCACGCTTTTAGGTAATGACAGTAAAATTTCTGATACAGTTGTCAATGTGTGCCCATTTGTTTTATGCAGCCCGCATTTGTATAACAAATTCAGGGAATTTTCTTATTTTATGTGCAAAAAAGAAACGTAAGTCGCATCCTGCAGACATACCCACATAATTTACAAGTAAATATGTTGAAAACCCACAATCGTGACCGAGACGAGTCGCTAAACGAGGCAGTATACGGCAACTTGAAGCCGAAGGAAGATCTACACTGGTGTCCAAAATGAAAGCAACGATCAGAAATTTTGCAAGACTACTTTTAGTTTGGCACAAAACGGTGTAAACAGGTGACAGTTAAGTAAAAACAATGTGAAGAATATAGAACGTAAACAACTGCAACACCTTTAAGCATAGACAACAATATTCTTCGTTTTCTCCAACGTAACGGATTTGCACGCACACACGGTCTAATAACTGGTTAATGTGCTCGGTATAGGGTATGAGCACCTCTGGCAGCAATACAGGCATGACAACGACGGAACATGCTGTAACTGATGTTGTTGCTTGTCACCTTCACGAAGAGCTTGCAAGTAGCTAAATTTTGTATGGTTTCGTGTGTAAACATCGACGCAACACACCCAGACGGACATCGGGGGCATGTTGAGCTGTCGAGCTGCACGGCGAACGGATTTCTGCGGACTCCTTGTGAAACTACGGCGGATGCGTTCGAGGTCAGGCACTCGAGCACGGACCAGCTATTTGCCTTTATGCAAACAACCTGTTTCTCGGAATTGCTCATGCCATCGTCTAATGCTCTGTGCTGTAGGAGAATCCACACCATAGCTAGTACGAAAGTCACGCCGAACAGTTATTATTGACCTGCACTATGCCAAACGTAGAACACAAAACGCTTTCTGTTGTCTCCGAGACCGTTTTTAGTACACTATAGGCCATTAAAATTGCTACACCATGAAGATGATGTGCTACAGACGCGAAATTTAACCGACAGGAAGAAGATGCTGTGATATGCAAATGATTAGCTTTTCAGAGCATTCACACAAGGTTGGCGCCGGTGGCGACACCTACAACGTACTGACATGAGGAAAGTTTCCAACCGATTTCTCATACACAAACAGCAGTTGACCAGCGTTGCCTGGTGAAACGTTGTTGTGATTCCTCGTGTAAGGAGGAGAAATGCGTGCCATCACGTTTCCGGTTTTGCTAAAGGTCAGATTGTAGCCTATCGTGATTGCGGTTTATCGTATCGCGACATTGCTGCTCGCGTTGGTCGAGATCCAATGACTGTTAGCAGATTATGGAATCGGTGGGTTCAGGAGTGCAATACAGAACGCCGTGCTGGATCCCCACGGTTTCTTATCAGTAGCAGTCGAGATGCCAGGCATCTTATCCGCATGGCTGTAACGGATCGTGCAGCCACGTCTCGATCCCTGAGTCATCAGATGGGGTCGTCTGCAAGACAACAACCATCTGCAAAAACAGTTCGACGACGTTTGCAGCAGCATGGATTATCAGCTCGGAGACCATGGCTGCGGTGACCCTTGACGCGGCATCACAGACAGGAGCGCCTGCGATGGTGGACTCAACGACGACCCTGGGTGCACGAAAGGCAAAACGTCATTTTTTCTGATAAGTCCAGGTTCTATTTACAGCATCATGACGGTCGCATCCGTGTTTGGCGACATCGAGGTGAACGCACAGTGGAAGCGTGTATTCGTCATCGCCATACTGGCGTATCACCCGGCGTGATGGTATGGCGTGCCATTGATTACACCTCTCGGTCATCTCTTGTTCACATTGACGGCACTTTGAACAGTGGACGTTACATTTCAGATGTGTTACGACCCGTGGCTCTACCCTTCATTCGATCCCTGCGAAACCCTACATTTCAGTAGGATAATGCACGACCGCATGTTGCAGGTCCTGTACGGGCCTTTCTGGATACAGAAAATTTTGGAGTGCTGCCCTGGGCAGCACATTCTCCAGATCTCTCACCAACTGAAAACGTCTGGTCAATGGTGGCCAAGCAATTGGCTCGTCACAATACGCCAGTCACTACTCTTGATGAACTGTGGTAACGTGCTGAAGCTGCATGGGCAGCTGAACCTGTACACGCCATCCAAGCTCTGTTTGACTGAATGCCCAGGCGTATCAAGGCCGTTATTACGGCCAGAGGTGGTTGTTCTGGGTACTGATTTCTCAGGATCCATGCACCCAAATTTCGTGTAAATGTAGTCACATGTCAGTTCTAGTATAATATATTTGTCCAATGAATACCCGTTTATCATCTGCATTTCTTCTTGGTGTAGCAATTTTAATGGCCAGTAGTGTAGAACTGAAGTGGGCGCACACTGCTGCTACCTACCGGGATCCTTTAAAAACTAGAGTGTTTCTCTTTCCAGAAGTAGGTTGTTCATGCACATATCCCAAATAATATAATAGTTACGTTTTTTTCGCTTTTTTATTTTTAAATCTTATCATTCTTTTCGATACACCTTATACTTACCACACCATGAAAAATACGGACTGAAATTACATTCGTGCAAATTTGAAGGACAGTATGCTGTGACTATAGTTATGTCTGCTAAGGAGAATTCTACCATCTAATGTGACATTCTGGAAACGAAGGCGGATGTCTCGTCATCTGAGTTTCTGCTCAGACAGCAGATGAGAAGCAAAGAACATTAATTCCGCCTGACGTAATCTTGTCCGTAGCTGCATGAAGCTCGGAGACGGCGGAGGTCTGGGGCGCCCTGCAAGCAGAGCAAAATAAACCCGGAGTCAGCGCGGCGCAGTCTATTCAACAGGCAGCCTAGCCACCTAGCGACGTCTCCTTCCTGCCCCATCACGACTAAGTGCCCCTCTCCGACGGCCGCGCTGCTGCAAGCGCTCTGATGAGTCCGACACACAGCAGAAGCCGCGGCCACAATCCTGAGAGAATTCTGACGGAACGCCGTAGCAAGAAGTAGCTTTCCAGACTACGCTGAGTTCCGACGCAGTTTAATACTGTAAATTGAAGTAAAACGTTTTCTCATCGAGCATTACAAAGGATCTTTACCTTCTCTTTATTTTTCTTCGCACGAATCGGATTCTTAATTATTCAGCACTATTTCGTGGCTATTTCCTGTTCTTTCCTATAGAGTGTATCCTCAGTCAGGTCGACATTCCTCACATGTCCTAAATAGCTCAATATGACAAAACAGGGTTTCTCAGCAAGTTGACAGCATTCAATGCATGGAATATTCCTCACTTATATTAAATTTTACCAACCTTTTCTGAAATGAAATATTATAGACATTACACCATTTTTCTTGACAAATGGACATTTTCGCCACTATAATTGACTTACTGAAAATAGGATTACAGTGCTGCAAATAATGTCCGTGTTGGACCAAAGCACAGAAGATATTAATATGATATGATGAAAGTGAATATCGAGACTGGAAGTTCAGAAATGGTTCACTGTTGTTGGCACGTAACCACCGCATCGTAGAACCGAGGCAGTACTATTCAAACTGACGTAAGGCTACACATGAGAGAAGTTTCCTGTCTACGTTTACCACAGAATTCACAGCAAAAATTAACAAGACTGTGTCGCTCTACTAACTACCTTCACGAGCTTCGCAATGCCGTTAAAATTACTTTTCTAATTAAAAAGATCGTTATTAGTTCAAATGACTTTGAGCACTATGGGACTTAACATCTGAGGTCATCAGTCCCCTAGCACTTAGAACCACTTAAACCTAACTAACCTAAGGACATCACACACATCCATGCCCTTGGCAGGATTCGAACCTGCGAACGTAGCGGTCCCGCGGTTCCAGACTGTGCGCCTAGAACCGCTCGGCCACCGCGGCCGGCGGATCGTTATTGAAATGTTGTTAAAACAATAGTCAAAAAATTTTTTCGCTTCATCTTATCATTCCGCAAAATTCCTTGTCCTGATTCATTTGTACAATGCATTGAATTATCGTTATCTACAAACCATACTCCACGCCACACTTCAAATCATTGTTTTGGTCCACGCAATATCTATTTTTAGTAAATATTCATCTATTACGCCTTACCTTAAATAAGATACTCAGTCCAAACATGTTTGACATAATGTGCTATATTCTGTCTACTAATATAATAATAAGTTGGCATGATGTTCCAACTCACAATGAACACGTTATAGCAGAAGGTTTTCAGAGGCCAGAAGATGACAGCAAAGCCTGTCGACTGGTTATTCAAAATAAATAACGATTTATGCGATCTTGTCTGTAGAAAGTTTCACCTTATCTCATAGTAGTATCTACGCCCAAATTCTCCAGTTATTAATTACATGTGTTCGAATCCTTGTATTCTCGAAAAAATTTAATATCTAATGTCTCCTCTAGCTGTTTCGAATGAAATTCCTGATCTCTTTGTCTATTTATCCTGTCGCTTCTTCCGGTAAGTGTATCCGAAATTTGCCTTTCCTTGCCGATTCTGCAAGGAACATCCTCATTTCCTACCAGTTCACTTAATTTTTAGCGCTATTACGAAATACATCATCTGAAAAGCTTCCATTCTGTTCTTTCCTGATTTTGCACAGAGATTCACTTCAGTACAATTCTGTGTTCTGTGGCACATCTTTCTCACACCAGGTCCTATTTTTTACACTAGTCAATTTGTTCTAACGAAGAATCCTCTCTCTGCCTCTGCTAGTCTGCTACTTATGCCTTCTTTGCTTCGTATGTCATCCATAATTTTGCTTCCAGTGCAACAGAATTCCATCACTTCATATATTATCAGGTCCACCACTCTGATGTCGAGTTTGGCGCTTACATAATTTCTGCTGCTCCTTGATACTTTCGACATTTTTCCATTTATTCTCAATATATACTAAACAGGCCATGCAACTTTGCCTCGATTTCAGACAGTATAACAATGTGATCAGTGATTCATTCCACTGATATTCTGTTTTCCTGATCTTTAATTCCATATCTGAACTTTTGATTCATCTCATTGCTTCTTCGTTATACTTGTCGAATAGAAGGGGAGAAACGCACCGTCGTTGCTCTCCGCCAATTTGAATCCGAGCACATTTGTATTGGTGTTCCATTCTTATTGTTTCCTCTTGGTTCTAATATGAATTTTATATTATACGTCTTTCTCAATCATACACCATTTTAAATTGTCGACTCTGTTTTCTAGTTTGAAAAATCCGACGAAAGTATCTGAATTAATATTATTAACTCTTGCTTCGATTATTAACCTCATCGTCAGAAATGTCTCCTCGGTGTCTTTAGCTTTCAAAAAGCGAAGGAGATCCTCAATTTCCTTTTCTGTATCACTGCCTCTTATCAAGTTCATCAACTGGGTTGCCTCGACTGTGAAGCTGATAATGTGTAGGATCTCGGATTTATCTGCCCTTGCTATCTCTGTTATGCCTCCAGTCTCATAAATTCTAAGATAACATCATTTGGTTGCCACTTCCTCCAACGGTTGTAATGTTCCTGTGTTACGTTGTCTACCCTTGCTGCATTTAATGTAATTTCATTTGACCTTAGACAGGGAGACTAAACAATAGTGGCCCAGTGGCCATAGCTCCCACTTCCCCTCACCGAAACAGAGTTTATAGTGTGGTACCTCTCCCAGTCATTCTATAAAAACGAACCAATGTCACTATAGAGTAGTAGGCTTCCCTTTACTAGATCTCTGTTAGCGACAATTTATTTAAATAGTGACCTAGATATTTTGTGTACAGTGTGAAGCACTGGAATATTAAACTTGATACGGCTTCATCCTCCGTAGCACGTAGTCTGCACACAGGGGTTTCTGTCTCTTTCTCTATGTCCATGGTGTGCAGGTGTTTCCTGAACTTCCTGTGATTAGTCATTAGACCTACCTAGGGCTTTATCTGCTTACAGTTGAAGTCCAAGATTCCAAAACTTTTCCGCATCGTTAGCTTCCCACGTATTTTTTATTCTTTTTATTTTATTCCAAGATTTTTCGCGCTGCCTCCTGATCGAGTTGAGTAATCTAGATGTTCGCCTCAGAGATGGTACCGGTCGAAAACATGGAGTAGTAACCCCTGCTCTTGCCAGCCTTGCCATTATCACCAATTCCTGAGTAATCAGGAACCCACAGTAGGTTTACACTGTTCCTTACACCTCACCTCATAAGGGTTTCATGGCATTCTAAAAAGGTCTTTTTACCTCGTTGCTGGGAGTGATGGAAATTTCAGAACTGCTTGACTGTCAGTATCCATGTAGGGAAATGATACTTGTAACATCTGGGTAAATTCAGCTCCACGCGAAAATCTCCGCCTGCAATACCATAGCCATTTCCTAGAAATATTGTATTCTGTAGTCGGGGCTGCATGTCATAAGAATACATCCAACTCTAGTGTCTTCGTCTGTTTTCGAACTACCAGTAAACCAGCCTGTATTTCTTGAATCGTATCATGTCCTTTTTCCCAGCGTTCCCTATCACCTATGGTACTACAGAATAATCTATTGAAATAACTAGGAGTTATTGTATGGTCAGCCGGCGTTTTTTCGACCATCTTCGGGGGCAAATAAAAGTGGTATGGAGGGTAAAAAGAAGCACGGCAGAGGAAATACAGTAGTAACCTGACTATATAAGATGTTGAAAGTGGCCACCATTCATCTCTTGGCACTTTTGAGCCCTGGTCAGCAAAATGCTGAAGGCAGATTGAAGCTAGAGTACTGGAATTGCTGCCGTCTCATCCGAAATGCTCTTCTGCAGTTCTTGAAGACTATGGCGGTTGTTGCGATACGCCTGACACTTGAGGGATGCCCTCAAAAGTAATGGCACACTGGACAGATCCGGTGTTCTGGGTGGCCAGTTAGGGCAACGACCAGCCTGACCTCCATTAACAACAGTGTCAGGCGTGAAGATTGTGTAAATGTCCTCCAAGGTCCGGCCGGCTGTATGGGCAGTTGCTCCGTGCCGTGGGAAGTAACTATAGTCTTGTCCTTCTCCGTTAATGCTGCCACAAATGGCCGGCCGGTGTAGCCGAGCAGTTCTAAGCGCTTCAGTCTGGAACCGAGCGACCGCTACGGTCGCAGGTTAGAATCCTGCCTCGGGCATGGATGTGTGTGATGTCCTTAGGTTAGTTACGTTTAAGTGGTTCTAAGTTCTAGGGGACTGATGACCTCAGATGTTAAGTCACATAGTGTTCACAGCCATTTGAACCATTTTGGAGCTGCCACAAATGGTTTCAAAATGTTGTCAATGTAAAACACCGAAGTTCGGCCACTTTTATTTGCCCTATCCTCTATTAGTGTGGTATCCTGAGTATCCTATAGACTCCCAGTTTTCGCACCTTTTAACCTTACACCCTTGCTGCAGCCTCCATTGTAGTCCCAAGATGTAATGGGGGCACATGAACCGGTTTTCCCAAAGACTCTTTTGGAGCACATAAGAGTACCTTTTGAATTGAAACTTTTGCTCTTTATGTGAGAGGTCCATGTTTGTTTCGTGTCCAGGCTTTACCCTCTGTACTTCAGTATCTCCCTGTCTGTAGTATTTCGTCGAAAAACTTAAGATCCCAGTACGTGTCTTGGATATGCCATCTCGTTAACGGTACTTCAAACAGTTTTCGTGGGCCTAACATTTAGATCCTGTATCCTACACCAGTTTCTCACAATGTTCAGAGCGGACTGTGTCAGTGTCCTAACGGTACCTGGAAATTTACCAAGTACTGCTATGACTAATTCGTCCTCGCATCCTTGACAAAATTAGTCTTTAGCATTAAGCTGATTTATGGCTCATTTTCCACTATACTACAGACTAGTGGGGACAGAAAAAAAATGGTTCAAATGGCACCGAGCACTATGGGACGTAACTTCTGAGGTCATCAGTCCCGTAGAACTTAGAACTACTTAAACCTAACTAACCTAAGGACATCACACGCATCCATGCCCGAGGCAGGATTCGAACCTGCGACCGTAGCGATCGCGCGGTTCCAGACTGTAGCGCCTAGAAACGCTCGGCCACACCGGCCGGCGTGGGGACAGACTCCATCTCGCTGACACCATCTAGTTGTCTTGATCAGTATTTTCACATCCGCCCTGGTAGCCTGCACCTTTCGTTCCTCTGCTATGTTGTTACATCGCAAAACTTCCAAAACGCAGTAAAACTTCAACAGTAGCTCTCCTGTATCTTCCAATTAGGCACTTTTCTTCTCCTATGAAGTCAGCAGACAAATCCTTCTCTTCATAGAGGCTTTCTATGCACTTTTCCACTTGACCAATCTCTCTGCTGCTTCTAATAATGGAATTCCTATTGCACTCTTAATGTTGACTATTTAGATTTTAGGTTCTCCGAAAGTTGTTTTGACCTTTCTGTACGCTGAAGATGCCCCTCTGACCACATTGGTCTTTGTGATTTCTTCAGTTTGCTGCAGTCTTATTGGTCTAGCTTCCTTGCACCTCCTATCGATTTAAATGATAAAAATTTATATACCTACTTTACTTTAATGTCCTGAAAATTTTTTTCTTTTCTACAATCGTTTTTTCAGTTTTTTTTCCCTAAACCTCCGCAGTGCATTTCCATTGATTTTCAGCTGAACGTCCTCTTTTGGAATTCATTATTTATCCATAGCTACAGAATACTTCGAACACACTTCGTCGTTACTGAGGAATTCAGCATCCCACGTCCTCACTCGCTGATATTTCGTGATGATTGTCTCAGTTAGGTATACCTAGTCTTTATCAGTACTAAAGTGCGATATGAGTCTGTCTGTGCCCCTGGGTACACCTTGCAATTCACAATCTGATTTCAGGATCTCTCTTCACAACGATGTAATTCATTTGATATCATCCTCTGTCTCCTGGCCTTTATCATGTGCACATTTTCATCTTGTGACTTCTGAAGAGTGTATTTGCTATTATTAGTTGAATTTCATTGCAGACTCAAAGAGTCTTTCACCTCCCTCATTCCTTCTACCGAGCGAGCATTCTCCCGCAGCTATGTCTTCCCCCACTATAGCGTTCCAGTTGCCCCTTATTATATGACTTCCATTTACATTCTGAGCTACGTGTTCTATTTCCGCATATACGCCCTCGTATATCGTCGACTTTTGCTTGTGTTGTCGCCATGCGTACCTGAACTATTGTTGTTGGTGTTGGAATGCACTAGATTCTGACGAGAATAATCTTATTGCTGGATTGTTCACAGTAACGCACTCATCGTTCAGCTTTCCTATTCGTAACGAATGCCTGCTACTTTCTCATGCTGTTTATACTACCGTATATTGATGTGACAAGGTATATTAATCTTTTTACGATTTCTTTTCACTTTCACCCAAGACATGTAAATTGAAGCTACGGATTCCATTTTTCACGTTTCTAACATCCTGCTTGTTTAAAAATTCTGACTAGTAGAATGTTACCTTTCCTTTATTATTCAGTCTTTTGCTCATATCCACCTCTCCCTTATCAGTCCCCTTTCAGAGACCGAAATGGCAGCGAAACTCGGAGTGTTTTTCCAATGGAGAGATCGTCGTTACACTTTTTCAAATACAGGTCGCATTTCCATTGCATGCACATTCTATGTCTTCACTACAGTTGTTTTCATTGCCTTCTGCATCCTCATACCGCTGATCATTGCTCCTTTGCCGGCTGTTTACCACACAAAGAGCAAGACAGTGCATTGAATGTTAATCTGCTCCGCCAGCCTCTTGGGAAAGACAATTGGCAGAATTATGGCGACTCCTTATAGTGAAAGTCTTTCGAGGCCATTGTTGATTATTTTTTGTTTAAAATCTAAGCATTGGTTGGGATCCAATCCGGGGTCCAACACGTTTCGACTGCTAGTCAGTGAAACACTCGCGCACGCGCTCAAGAACGTTCGTTTCTCGAGGTCGTGCTACGCTGTATTGGATATCTCACACTCTGACTTGTACAAAACGCGCTTTCTTTCTGACAAGTCTCTAATTACCACGCTAGTGATGTAATTATTTTGATTATTATAACTGTAGTTGGTTAAGTACATATATAACACGAAGTGTGTCTCAGCTGTTTCGTTTGTCTTGATTCGAGAAAATTGTGAAGAAGGATTAACTTACAACTTCATCATTTAGAAAAATAGTTCCCGTCTTATTTGTAATGTAGGCTTTATATTCCTAGAAACGTCGACCAGAATAGCAGAAGCCGCCGTTCAAGAGGGAGCAGCAACAGGTGAGTAACAGATTTTGTGCCGACAGGAGTGGCCGAGCGGTTCTAAGCGCTACAGTCTGGAACCGCGAGACCGCTACGGTCGCAGGTTCGAATCCTCCCTTGGGCATGGATGTGTGTGATGTCCTTTGGTTAGTTAGGTTTACGTAGTTCTAAGTTATAGGGGACTGATGACCTCAGCAGTTAAGTCCCATAGTGCTCAGAGCCATTTGAACCATTTTTGAACAGATTTTGTGACATTATACAAGTTCTTAATTAGAAGCGAATTATGTGATTTCATCTGTGTACTTTGGAAGTTTAGTTTTTGAGTTTCTGCATGTCAGTTTAATATTTAATTCACATTGTTCCTGCGTCTCCTTTTGTGCTGGAATGTAACTGATTTTGTGACATTTTATAAGTTCCTAACCAGTAGCGAATTATTTAGTCTCACCTGCATGCTATGGTAGTTTTTTTTCTTGAATCTCTGTGTATTAATCTAACATGCGTTGTTGTTAGTGTCTACAGTAGAGTTCCGCAACGCGTGTAGACAGTCGTTTGTTTGAAACTTCCTGGCAGATTAAAACTGTGTGCCGGACCGAGACTCGAACTCGGGAAATTTGCCTTTCGCGGGAAAGTGCTCTACCAGCTGAGCTTCCCAAGCATGACTCACGCCCCGTCCTCGCAGCTTTAATTCCGCCAGTACCTCGTCTCCTACCTACCAAACTTCACAGTCGCTCTCCTGCAAACCTTGCAGAACTAGCACTCCTGGAAGAAAGGATATTGTGGAGTCATGGCTTAGCCACAGCCTGGGGGATGTTTCTAGAATGAAATTTTCACTCTACAGCAAAGTGTGCGCTGATATGAAACTTCCAGAGTTCGAGTCTCGGTCCGGCACACCGTCTTAATCTGTCAGGAAGTTTCATATCAGCGCACACTCCGCTGTAGTGTGAAAATTTCATTCTAGTCGTTTGTTTGTCTGTGTAGTGCAGTTTCCACCACCTTTAGTATGGACAGAGACTGTGATTGCTGCGTGTGGATGCGAGCACAGTTGGCGACATTTCTCTCACAGCTCCAGGATGTGTTGGCTTCGGCTACACAGCTTGGGGCTGCAGTAGATGGGCATCACTGCTGTGGGCCGGCCGTGGAGATCCAACGGACGTCCAGCGCGACCCACGCGTCCGCCGATCGGTCTGCGCCGGTTGCGAGCCCAGTTAATTCTCGCCCTGAGGTTGACCCCTCACCTGTAGTCGAGCAGGAGATCGCCCCGGGGGTTCGAAAGTAAGGCCTCCCCGTTTAGTGTGACAAACAGGTTCCCGCCATATATAGCCACATGTAGTCACTTGCCCTGTTTCAGAGGAAACCTCTCAGCCTGCGAGACGCAGGTAGACACAGAGGGAGGAATTATTGGTAGTTTCGAGCTCCAATGTTGGGCACGTTATGGGGCACCTTAGGTTCAAATGGTTCAAATCTAACTAACCTAAGGGCATCACACACATCCATGCCCGAGGCAGGATTCGAACCTGCGACCGTAGCGGTCGCGCGGCTCCGGACTGAGCGCCTAGAACCGCTAGACCACCGCGGCCGGCGGCACCTTAGGGACAAGGCTGCCGGGGAGGGGAAGAAGGCCAATGTGAACTCCGTGTGTATACCGGCTGGAGTCATTCCAGACATGGAACGGGTCCTTCCGCACGCCATGGAGAGCACCGGGGGCAGGCAGCTGCTGGTAGTGGCTCATGTCGGTACCGATGATGTGTGTACCTTTGGATCCGTAGAGATTCTCTCTGATTTCGAGCGGCTATCGGAAGTGGTAAAGGCTATTAGTGTTGCCTATGAGATGAAAGCGGTGTTCAACATTTGCAGCATATTCGACATGGCCGATTGCGGACTTTCGGTACAGAGCCGAGAGAAGGATCTGAATCATAGGGTCAGATGGTTCCGCAAAGGTGTGGCTGCAGATTCCTCGACTTGCTCCATAGGGTGGTGGGATTTCGGATTCCGCTAAATAGATCAGGAGTCCATTACACGTAGTTGGCGCATACACGGGTAGCAGGAGCTGTGTGGCGTGGACTCGGAGATTTCTTTTTAGGTTAGAGCCGGCCGGTGTGGCCGAGCGGTTCTAGGCGCTTTAGTCTGGAACCACGTGACCGCTAAGGTCGCAGGTTCGAGTCCTGCCTCGGGCATGGATGTGTGTGATGTCCTTAGGTTAGTTATGTTTAAGGGGATACGGAATCACCTATCCCCGCAATGTTAATATATGCCTACTATAGGGAACATTTTCTCACAAACTACTGGAGACAGAGAGGTAAAAATTTTACTGTATGTGCATTCATATGTTACAATAATACTGAAACAACAGTTTATTGTCAAAGTATTTTCTTACAGAGATATTGTACATTTATTTTTAAGTAAATTTTTTCCATCGCTTTTTACTAGACTATCACCCCTAAGTCTTTTGTAAATCAAGTAATTAAAAAATCGTTGTTTCAGTATGTAATAGGGACCTATGTCACTACGTCATAAAAATTTCAGACTTCTAGGTTGACCAGTACCTGAGATAATGTTCCTAGATGAAGTAAAAAGTAAACTTACGGGAAACAGAGAAAGAAGATTAAAACATTCCTGATCCGTAGCTAATACCCCCTTCACAGTCTTCATAATCATCTTCAAGTCTTCTTTTGGCACCCCTCTGTACCTGTCTTGCTTTTTTCACTAATGTCTTGATTATATTATCAGCATGCCTTAGTCTGTGCTGATCTAAAAAGAACATAGCACGTACCGTACGGGAACCAACACACATACCCAACTTTTGAAGGACCTGGCATTTAGTTATATTTCCAAGATTGAAGGTTGCCACAGCATCATACACACCAAAATGTAGTGTGTTAATTCCGACAAACACTGTTTTTGGGAGACGATGCCATATCACACTATTCAAGCACTCGTTGGGGTTCTGCGTTTTTCCGTGAAGACATTTCATCAGAAGACTTCTGTCAGCCAGATCTCTGAAAATGGGCTTTATTTCTGCCATGATGGCTGATGGTAGACTGTGGTGGTGAATGTATTTCTCTCCTGTTGTTAGTCCACTATTGTATTTACACCAGCTGTTTTCACCTTTGGGGCACAAACCATGTTGTGGATGCTCATCCGTGGATGCGGTGTGGAAATATAAAGCCCATATAGCTCTCCTCATTTCTTCAAGATTGCCTGTATTTTGCCTGATTGCAAGGCCATAGCAGTTCTGAATGTGGTCTATTATGGAATCAGTCAATCTTCCTCTGCCATCCAAGGTTTTCCCATCATCTAGTTTTTTCCCTTTCATAACTGATTTTAACCTTCTCAGCCTGGCACCCATTCTCTTCTGCACATGTCCTATACATTCAAGTTTGCTTATATTTACACTGTTCCCATATGGTTTGCTTTCCAAAACTTCTTTGAATGCTTTAGAGTCACCATCTCCCAGATATTTGACATAGCGAACATTATACCACTGTGAAGAGCGATGAAAAATTTTCTTCACCCCAGCAACCTCCATGCCACCACTACTACCATAATAATTAGCAATACAGTCATCACTGTGTTCATTTTTCAGCCTGCCTGTGCACCTACAGTATTTAGACATTATTGCAACATCAATAACCTTGCCAGTATCAACACTAGTTGCTGTTACAACACCATTGTTGGAGGTGTGGCCCCTTTTCTGCCACGTGCCATCAAACGCCACTGTGAGGTCACGACTGCCGTCATTTTCTTCCACTGCTTCTTCCACAGCAACCTGCATTGACTTCTGTGCTACATCTTCAACTGCAGATCCTAGTACATAATTGTAAGCTTCAAACTTTGAAGGTGCACTTGGAAGATTTAGAACACCACATAGCATATCACCAGCTGCTTTGCCCTTACCAATTGCTCGCAATCCATAAACTAACCTAATATTTACACTATAAAGTTCAGTTTTCTTGTATCCATTATTTACAGTTACTGAAACCGAACTTGGAAACTTACAGCTGTATTTACAAACACTGCATATTAAATTAAACTGGGCAGCCAGGCCAACATGGGATTCTACTTTCAGAGAAACGTTTCCATGACATTTTTTGCAGCACAAACTGTTTTCAAGAGCTTCACACAATATATTCGTATCAATGAGTTCAAAAACTTCATTCCCTCTATCAAGTAAATTATATTTCTCTTCCAAATCTCTTAGTTTTTTATGAGAAGCACTGTTTTCATTTGGTGTAAGTTCGTTCGGCAAATCAGTAATAAGTGGATTCACATTTTCCAACAGTGATGATGATGAACTGCTTTGCTTTGCTAATGAATCATTATTTCTTTTCTTTTGCCAGTTCACACGCTTTTTAAATACTTTTGCTTTATCTCTAGGCATTTTCACTGCGAAAAATGAAGCACTAAATACGAAATAACTCAACAACAACTACTTTCTTATATCACACTGTTTACAAAACAGTCCCGCCACAAAGTCAAAGAGTAACTTGAGGAAACCAGAGAGAAACATTTTCGGGCAACTAGTGTATAAATAGTCGCTGGAAACCGGGATATTTGAATTCATGTCACTTTAAAGGTACTGCCAAAAAGTTCATGGTCAGCCACGAGAGACGTGTATAACTAAAGCGCAATACCCGATCTCACAAATATATAAAAATAAAATAGTTATAATTGTAGTAGAGCTATGTATGATACGTCATTTTAAAGAGGAAACATGGCAGAATATAATACGCCAATAAAAAAAAATTCGATTTTTTAACCCAAAACCGATTCCGTATCCCCTTAAGTAGTTCTAAGTTGTAGGGGACAGATGACCACAGATGTTAAGTCCCATAGAGCTCAGAGCTATTTGAACCAGTTTTTTAGGTTAGAGGGTCTCGGGAAAATATATAAAGAGCTTCAGTCTCGAAGGATTGAACACAGGAAGAAATGTAGATCCTGGAACAATCGGTGAAATAGTATAAATTAACATAGCTGTGTTTTGAAAGTACCAGTACTACAAGCGCTAACAGAAAGCACTGATTCTCAAATCGTTATGCGTAGTGTAATCTGGCTAAAGCCGGAGATAATTTCAGCCCAAATTTTTCCGAAGAACCTAACATTGTTCAGAAAGGAAAGTCAGTTGACGGTGGCGTGTTTGTTTCTGTTAGAAGTAGTTCACCTTGTAGCGAAATTGAAGTACATAGTTCCTGTGATCTAGTGTGGGTAGAGGTCAGTCTTGAAAATCGGAATAAAATAATAATTGAACCCTTTTACCGACCTTCCAACTCAGACGATATAACTGCTGAAAGGTTCAAAGAAAACTTGAGTTTATGATTTCAAACACGTACCCGACTCATACAATTATATTTGGAAGTGATTTCAATCCCCCTCAACTTGTTCGTGAAATTGTGCCAAACTCATTTTCAGAAAATAAGTTCGAGCAATTACTTCATGAGACCATTCAAACAATAAACATCTGTGAATTCACACTTGACACCGTGGCAACAAATAATCCTGAGATAATAACGATCGTCAAAACGGACACAGAGATTAGTGAACACAGGTCTCTCGTAGCAAGACTGAATGCCGCCAAAAATAAACAAAAATATAGTTATTCAAGAAAGCGGATGATAAAAACTTGCTTGACGTCTTCCTGAGAGACAAACTCTACTCCTTCGAAATCAACAACATAAGTGTAGAAAAGATATAACTTAAATTCACAGAGATAGTATCGACAGCAATCGGTTCATACCAAATAAGGACGGAGCTGATTCTCCATGGTACACGAAGCACGTGTTGCAGAAACGTCGAAAAAGAGTGCTAAATCCAAACGAACGCAAAACCCCCAAGATTGGCGATCTTTTCCAGAAGCTCGAAAATTTATCGTTAACATCAACGTTAGATGCTTATAATAGTTTCCACAGCGAAACTTTGTCTCGAAACCTGTCAAAGAATCGAAAAAGATTTTGGTCGTATGTAAAGTGTGCTAGCGACAAGACACAATCAGTAGCTTCTCTGCACGATAGCAATGGAAATACTATCGATGACGGTGCTGCTAAAGCAGAGTTACTGAAAACAATCTACCTAAATTCATTCGCCAAAGAAGACGAAATAAATATTACAGAATTCGAATCAAGAACAACTGCCAGCGTGAGTAACATAACATCTTCGGAGAAGTAAAGCAACTTAAATCACTTAGTAAAAACAAGTCTTCCTCTCCAGTTTGTATACCAGTTAGGTTCCTTTCACAGCGGGTTGCAACCAAATTGCGTGCTTATGGAATGTGGTCTCAGTTATGCGACTGGATTTGTAGTAACTGATGGAAAGCCATGGAGTAAAACAGAAGTGATTTCTGGCGTTCCAAAAGGTAGTGTTATAGTCCCACTGTTGTTGCTTACCTATATAAACGATTTGGGAGACTATGAGCAGTCGTCTTGGGTTGTTTGGAGATGATGCTGTCGTTTTTCGTCTACGTAAATTCATCAGAAGATCAAAACCAAATGCGAAATGATTTAGGTTAGATATTTGAATGGTGCGAAAATTGGCAATTGACCCTAAATAATGAAGAGTGTGAGGTCAGCCACATGAGTGCTAAAATCCGTTGAACTTCCGTTACACAGTAAATAAGTCAAATTAAAGGCCGTAAATTCAGCTAAATACCTAGGAATTAGAATTACGAACAATTTATATTCGAAAGGGCACAGAGAAAATGTTACGGTGAAGGTGAACGAAAGACTATGTTTTATTGGTAGAACACTTAGAAGATGCAACAGATCTACTAAAGAGACTGGCTACACTACACTTGTCCGTCCTCTTTTCGAATACTGGCGTGCGGCGTGGGATTAACGGAGTACATCGAACAAGTTCATGGAAGAGCAGCACGTTCTGAGTTATCGAGAAATTGGACAGAAAGTGTCACGTACATGATACAGGATTTGGGGTGGACATGAAGGCGTATGTCGTTGCGTCGGAATCTTGTAATGAAATTTCAGTCACCAACTTTTTCCTCCAAAAGCGAAAACATTTTGTAGACGCTGAGCTACACTGGGATGAATGGTAATCATAACAAAATAAGGGAAATCGGATGTGGCACGGGTAGATATATGCGCTCGATTTTTGCGTGCGCTGCTCGAGAGTGAAATAACAGAGAATTATTGTGAAGTTGGTTTGATGAAACCTCTGCCTGGCACTTAAATGTGATTTCCAGAGTAGCTATGCAGATATAGATGTTCCTCCTATGTACACGTATACCTCACGAGAAGGCATGAAAGGAAAACGAGAGAGATTCGAGATCGCACTGAGGCTTACCGTTCGTTACTTGAACATGGAAAGGAGACGCAACGTTGGTACACAAAGCAGCCCAGTAATACGCCACAGTGTAGCTTGTGGCGCATAGCTGTACGTGCAGAACAATTACAGTGGTCCGCAATCCGTCAGTTCGGCCGCTATTTGCCTAGCTCATATTGATTTGGGTACCATAACTGTACTTCTCCTCTGTTTTACTTATATCCATCCAAATATTTCGGCTTGTTGTTATAAATTCTTAATGCTTTGTTGGACTGCACGTGGAGGGCCACGTAGTGGGATTAGAAATCTTCGACTCTAAACGTACTGCTTCAGGTGCAGCGTAAATGTGGCATTCAGTATTTCAAAAGCACTTCGGTCCACTTTCCATCTCCAGTTCACGTCTATATTTCAGTACTTCAAATGAATCCGTTGTGTTATATCGGTAAATAATATGAACACTAATATTAATCTAGTGGATGCAATTATTTTCATTTCGCTTTTGGGTTTTTATCTGAAATTCCTACGAATATCAATTTTTATCGAATGTTCCTATCTATGAGAAAGAAAGAAAATTCATTCAGAATTATAAATAATGTGAAGTAAACGTTGTAGTGTTTAAATTTTTAGGTGTTTAAAATGGAAATCAGTATTTCTGTATCGATGCCTGCAGTGTGGCAAATGATGTTATGTGGGATTAAATTTACATAATATGGTTAAGTAAATTACCGTATTGATTGCACTGAGTGAAGACGAGGCTGAACGAGCTATCTGCGGATTATAGTTAATACGATGAGCACATCGTCACAGTCAGACTGATATTGTATTAGCTACAAAGTGTTGGACTGTATTGGAAATACGGGTGACACATAATCAGGTAACATTTAGCATGTACCTAATATTTTACATAGTTTGTTGTATATGATATTTGTAGTGAAGTATTGTCAAGTATTGTTCAAGTTATTGATTTTGCCAAATGTAAAGTCAATTATGTACAACACTCAAAGTCCACGACCATTTAATATTCTACTGTTCTTCAGAAGATGGTAGGAGTGATATTCATCGAATCGTCGCCCCATTACGATGAACTCACCAAGACATGAACATGCTAACTCGATATAATTTTAACTCGCTGGGACATACAGCGAAATGAAACCGAGTTTGTCATCCGCAAGGAATAAGAGGAAAATTAAGAAAATAATTTATATTTTCATGAACCATGAAAATTAGTGGATCATGACGGGACAGTCGTTAAACGAACTCAACTAAGAGGTCAGTCTGGTTAGAGCTACAAAAGCGGGAAAGCCACTTTGGTCTTCGTTCGCTTATAGCAGGTGACGAGTGAAGGTTCTGTGCGTCAGTAAAGTATTTTTTTTTTTTTTTTTAGATTGAGAAGACGACAGTTCACGATAACAGAAATAAACGCCGGATTTTGGATGAGATCGTTAATAACAGTTTGGGTACCACTAGTTCTGTGATCGTTGAGTTCCATAACAAATAGGCACTCTTATGTATATGTCGTTGAAAGATGTTATTAATGCTTAAATCTCGACTAAGATGTATTATTAATGCTTACATCTGGGTTAACAGATGTTATTAATTCTTATATCTGCCTGCTCACTATACAGAGAAGTAATGTAATGTGCGTTTTTAAATTTTTTTCAAATAAATTCGTTTAAATTATTCCAATATTTTATTTATATGATATCGGCGCCATACATTGTTGGTGATCGGATTATTCCACAGCGTTGAACCCGAAGATAATGTTCCGACTTAAGGTCGGCGCTCAATTTAAGTGCGATATTACGAATTTCATTGATGTTCATTTCATCACAGACTGAATAATTCATCCCGAAATAAAAATTCTTGATTTATAATACGAAGGATGGCTACTTCTGTTCATTTCGGGGGGTTTCACAGACGTTAAGATCAGGTGCTTGAAAACAACTCATAATCCCCGTTTTTGTGGGTGAAATCTGTGACACGTGTCCGATAGAAAATATCTACACGAACAGTTTGAATGTTTTTCAACTGAACGTGCCAGTCGTGACACCCACGAAGTTGTTCTGGGAGGCAATGGTCAAGAGATTCACACTAAAAGGGATGTATGTCTGTATTCTCTCTTAATAGAAAGTAATCAGGTCAGGAGGTGTGCAGTTTCGACAGTGTACTAACGCATATTCCTGTAGTCGTGTCTCACTGATATTTGTGTATGCAGTGCAGGTCTCAGCCGGAGTTAAACATTACGCGTCATCAAAGTTAGCTAAATCTGGCATTTACTCTTCTTTGTGACACGAAACTATCTAACTACAATATCCCATTACCTCTTTCGCTCTTTAGCAAAATAATTTTCTACAGTGACGAAACATCAAAGACTACCAGACGTTATACAAATGATGTAATATACTTTATCCTGCAAAGGAGAAATTTCTCAATTACAACAGTAAAATCTTGATGATTAGTAACTTTCACAGTACAGCAAACACCACATCTGGCGCAACAGGTTGGTGCCTCAGTATAGTACTTCGTTCCGAGATTTAGTCAACTATTTTGTTTGACGTCATTTAAGAAACCTAGCTAGTTATGTGTCGAGGGGTATGAAAGGGAAGCAGTGGTTGGGATGGGAGTGAGACAGGGTTGTAGCCTATCCCCGATGTTATTCAATCTGTATATTGAGCAAGCAATAAAGGAAACAAAAGAAAGTTCGGAGTAGGTATTAAAATCCATGGAGAAGAAATAAAAACTTTGAGATACTGTAATTCTGTCAGAGACAGCAAAGGACTTGGAAGAGCTGTTGAATGGAATGGACAGTGTCTTGAAAGGAGGGTATAAGATGAACATCAACAAAAGCAAAACGAGTATGATGGAATGTAGTCGAATTAACTCGGGTGATGCTGAGGGAATTAGATTAGGAAATGAGACACTTAAAGTAGTAAAGGAGTTTTGCTAGTTGGGGAACAAAATAACTGATGATGGTCGAAGTAGAGAGGATATAAAATGTAGACTGGTAATGGCAAGGAAAGCGTTTCTGAAGAAGAAAAATTTGTTAACATCCAGTATTGATTCAAATGTCAGGAAGTCGTTTCTGAAAGTATTTGTATGGATTGTAGCCATGTATGGAAGTGAAACGTGGACGATAAATAGCTTAGACAAGAAGAGAATAGAAGCTTTCGAAATGTGGTGCTACAGAAGAATGCTGCAGATTAGATGGGTAGATCACATAACTAATGAGGAGGTACTGAACAGAATTGGGGAGAAGAGGAGCTTGTGGCACAACTTGAGTAGAAGAAGGGATCGGATGGTAGGACATGTTCTGAGACATCGAGGGATCACCAATTTAGTATTGGAGGGCAGCGTGGAGGGTAAAAATCGTAGAGAGAGACCAAGAGATGAATACACTAAACAGATTCAGAAGGATGTAGGCTGCAGTAGGTACTGGGAGATGAAGAAGCTTGCACAGGATAGAGTAGCATAGAGAGCTGCATCAAACTAGTCTCAGGACTGAAGACCACAACAACGACAACATACCTACCGTGCCCTTTCGTCCCAGACTTTTTATTTCGCCGCTGTTACAAAACGAGTGTTTGGACCACCTCACAAAAAACACAACCCACAACAGGCACTTGCTACATATTAGCGATTTTAATACATCCGCCTACTTTTACATTCACATGTACATAAATACTCAGCAGGTTACCATACGGTGGATGGAGGAGAGCGCCTTGCACCACTACTAGACATTTCCTTTCCTGTTCCACTCGTAACTGGGGCCAAGGAAAAACGAACCTCTATACGTCCCCGTACAAGCATTAATTTATCTTGTCTTTGTGGTCCTCACGCGAAATATCCACAGGCAGAAGTAGAGTCGTTCTGCAGTCAGCCCCAAATGCGGGTCCTCTAAATTTTTCTCAATACTGTTTCGTGATCTCCACTCCATGGATTCCCGTTCCATCTCCCCAAGCCTCTCAATACTCGCTTGTTGATCGAACCCATTGGCAACAAATCGAGCAGCACACTTCTGAATTGCTTCGATGTCTTCCTTTAATCCGGTATGGCGGAGGTCCCAAACAATTGAGTATTACTCAAGAATAGGTCTCGCCACTTGCCTAAAATTCTTCAGATAAACAGAAGTCGACCATTCGCCTTCCTAGTACTGGCCTTACGTGCTCGTTCTATTAATTCATATCACTTCTCAATGCTGTCCGCCCCGATAGCTGAATGGTCAGCTTGATGAACTGCCGTCCTAAGGGGCCAGGTTCAAAAAATGGTTCAAATGCTCTGAGCACTATGGGACTTAACATCTGAGGTCATCAGTCCCCTAGAACTTAGAACTACTTAAACGTAACTAACCTAAGGACATCACACACATCCATGCCCGAGGCAGGATTCGAACCTGCGACCGTAGCGGTCGCGCGGTTCCAGACTGAAGCGCCTAGAAGCGCTCGGCCACACCGGCCGGCTAAGGGGCCAGGGTTCGATTCCCGGCTGGTTCGGGGATTTTCTGGGTGTTGTGTTGCCTTCATCATCATTTCATCCCCATCCGGCGCGCAGGTCACCCAATGTGGCATCGAATGTAGTAAGACCTGCACCAATGCGGCCGTACCTGCCCTGTAAAGGGCCTTCTGGCCAATGACGCCAAACGCTCATTTCCATTTACTTCGCAACGTTACTATCATGTTTAACTGACGTGACTTTGTCATGCGTCACACAACCAATGAGGTATTCGAACATTACAGGATTGTTTTTCCTACTTATCCGCATTAACTTACATTTTTCTAGACTCAGAGCAAGCAGCCATTCATCACAGGAAAAAGTGATTTTGTCTAAGTCTTCTTGTATCCCCCTACAGCCACTGAACGACGACATTTTCCAGTACGCTACAACATCATCAGCAAACAGTCACAGATTGTTGCTTACCTTACCTGTCAGATCATCCTAGAGCGGTCCTATCACACTTTCCTTAACTTAACAAACCCCTGAACTTCAAGCGAATACATAATATTACACATGGAAAACAGGGATGGGAACACACACTGCAGAGACACCACCAACACTGGACTCTGGAGTCAGCTCCTCGGTAGAAGACCGAGGTTTATGGAGTCAACACATAGCACTCAATCCGTAATAGTTATCGTAAGGATGCTGTCTCAAGAGGGAAACTCATCGAATCGCCTCCACTGGAGGCTACTCAACATCATAAATTAACATATCAGGTGTCCCCTGCTTACAAACATTCGTAGGGCATAAAATATGATACGTAGACGAATACGTTTTATCTTGAATTACAAGTCACATATAGAAGTTTTTGTGTTCATATACACTTGCTGTTATTTGTACTGCACAGTGACATAACAAAATCAGAATCGGACACTGTTTGCAAACAACTCATGTACCCAAACCAGGAGCAAGCCCAATGTGACCGCTGGTACCACGAGACACAGTCAACAAAACCAGTCTATATGAAATGTGGCCTCAACTGAGAAAAGGACACGTTTCAGGGGGGCATCGTGTTCCTCAGTCCCAGCCAGCTTGGCAACAGCAAAGTCATAATGGGCACTGTAATCCGTTGGTTGTAAAGACTGCACAATCTTGGCTTCATACACATGGAAAAGAAGTTGTTTTGTACCACGTGGTGCTCTTGTTTTTTCGGAATCTGCAGCTCATGTGAGGCTGTGCGGACTCGCTTCTCGGGACTTCTCACGAAGGCGTCCCTCATTGTACGCGCACTAGGTTCAGGCCTGCCTGTTATAGGGAGATCGCGGGCGCTCGCTGTTTCCTTAAAACCTTAAACTTCGCATACCACATCTTGAGGCCTTTGACCCCGGTGGCCGTCTGTGGTATGCCGTCTGGAAGCCTCTCTGGACCGTTCTTGGTGACTGTGTCACGTGATAGCGTGGGCTTTCTCCATGTTTGAGTGCATGCTGTTCGCAAATGTTGTTCGATACCTCTGCTGTTACGTCATTGTGCCCTGCAACAAACAAACTAGGTTTGTGTGTACACAAGATTTTGAATATGTCACGTGCATTTCAATATGAAAAGTATTTCTCTGAGTATCACCTTTAATGCCTTTCGACTGTTTGTAATCAGGAAAAGACGTCTGGGACACCTGGTACATCACATATCCTGTCAGTGGCAATCAAATGGCAACTTTGTGCAAGACACTAAGCACTCTGAAGCTCCAACGATTATTGAATCATAACTAAATTTTTAAGAGAGATGTAATTAGTTGCTTATTCCCATGGAGAATTTCTGTACCATGCCATAGACTCTGATGAGATAGTGCCAGACCTATGTATTTGCTTACACTTCAGCCACCATAAAATCAGAAACGAATGCCTCAGTATCACTACAGAACAAGTTAACGTATCTCCAACTTTTATTGCTCACGTAATAGTACTACATTTGTTGCCCGCACCATGATGTCTTTTTACGATTTGTTATAAGATTTTGTCTTCTGTATGAGTACCAGAAAATATTTCTTTTAATCATCAGTGTAGCTTCCGATCTATGATGCCTAAAACAAAAAACTTTTAGGTAAACTAGTATGTAAAGTACCTTCATCGTCCTTCATTGTACACAACATGGGAGCCTGATAGCCGAATGGCTTGCGGGAGGAAACTTCCAGACACGGAAATGGCCCTTCAGTCTGCCGATAAAAGAGTTTCCTGGAAGACAGCCGAGATGCAACTGCTTCCCGGAACAGCAGATTTTCTTACTTCCCCCTACTCCGTCGCGACCAGCGTCCTTCCCAGAAGAGCATACACGCCTGACTTCGTTAGGCTTGCCGCTGTTTCTGAGTGTAGGCGGAGCCCTCGCTCAAGAAACCTGCTGGATGCCCTGGATAAGATGTCATTACGTGATAGGGAACGCTACGTCGTATGTGGCGAGACTACGCAGCAGCGGCGAAACTCCAAATCCAGCTAAAATACAACTGGCGTTTGGACCAGTGTGATAACAAAACTGCTTGTCTACAAATGTAATATATATTTATTAACCAACATGAAACAATATTGTTCGTACTTCTGGCAGTAGTCACCACTTGAAATTTCTCACTACGGTAGAAATGTATGCCCTCTTGCTTCAGTCGGTTCTAATTCTTTCGGTGGCAGGCATTTTTACTATCAAAATACTATCAGGAAGTCGAGGGTGTGAATTTTTCGGTCGTTAGACATTTTGGATTTAAGCCATCGCTTCTAGAATGCCCCCTGGAGGTAAAGGACAATGGAGATGGTGGTCCACCTGCCAGTGAAGCCCTGCCTCTTATACGAGGGAGCAGAATAAACGATTTCAACCTCTTTTTCCACTTTAACTCAAGATATGCACAACTCAATGTACATCCACACTCTTCAAACCACTGTGAACTGTTGGGCAGGGTGTTCCTCCTAACATAACTTATGAGAGGTTGCGTTGTTTTGTAAATCCATCTTACCCAAACACTATTTCTTTCTTTATATTCGCCCTGAAATGTTTCGCCACCAAAGGATCAATTTTTATATCTGTAACGTATATCGTAAAGTTTATAATCACTTATCTATTGTAGGCCTAAAAATTATAACACTTGCGTTCAGCTGTTTTTCGACTTTCAGGCATACAATAGGTTAATGTTTGTAAAAATTATATAACACTTTACAAAATTAAAATTTGAGCTACAGATGTCGAAACAGGCTCTGTGCGAATGAAAAGAAATAAATAGTGTTAGCATAAGTGGATTTTCAAAATAACTTAAATTTTAAATCGTAAACGCGGGTAAACGTCTAGAGAAGGTTCAAACCTTAGTAAGAGTTTCATTGAGTTCCATTCGCGTGTGGAGTGCGGGAATGCCACTGTGAACAGTGTGATCAGTCGAATCATTTTTCTGCGGTACCTAAAGCGGCGATACGCAGGCGACTGTTATATATTCCGTGATTATTCACTTAATACTGAGCCGGCCGGAGTGGCCGAGCGGTTCTAGGCGCTACAGTCTGGAACCGCGCGACCGCTACGGTCGCAGGTTCGAATCCTGCCTCGGGCATGGATGTGTGTGATGTCCTTAGGTTAGTTAGGTTTAAGTAGTTCTAAGTTCTAGGGGACTGATGACCACAGCAGTTAAGTCCCATAGTGCTCAGAGCCATTTTTGAACTTAATACAGGCTCTTGAACTCCCTTGATTATTCAGTTAACACTGAATATCTTAGTTTGTAAGTAAGCTCTCGCGGTAAAGGTGACGTCTTTCTTCAACCTTCAGACCTTTCAAATTTTTAAACACTTCCGTGATGTTCTTTCGTGAGTCCACAGTCCAGGGACCATTCATGGTATCCTTCTTAGCACACTTTCAATATTCACCGTTGTTCCTTATTGGATCCGACACACATGAGCAATATAATACGATGAGTAGCACGAGTGTTGTACAAGCACTTTACTAGTGCTGTAACAGGGCACTCGGCAGTAGCAAACACAAGCATTATCACACATTTCACACTCATTCCTTAAAAAAAAAAAAAAAAAAAAAAAAAAAATCACAGAAATACACTGTACAAGAATTCGTCACTGTCATCGAAGGAATTTAGAGAGACAATTACTGTTCAACAATATGAGATAACGTCCATTATCGTAAGGTCAACATTCACCATAGAACTCACATTAGTATTCTGGCTACTGAGTATACTTAGTAATACTTGTTCATTCCGTAGTAAGAAATGAGACCTCAAGCAATTTGACTGACCTGTCAAATTCCCTCATTTGCCACCCTTGCAGAATGTTGTGAAGCACTGGGAAGACGTTTACTTTTACACTAGCCTCCGGTTATCAATGTTCATGAACTGACAAAGCAGACATGGAAAAAACTCCTGATGATGACGAGTTTAGGAGGCTGTCTGCAGCCATGGCAAAACAGATACAAGTTTGTATTTGTGCCCGTGTGATCACATATCACACGGCATTGATTATGGAAATTTGATTTAAATCGGTTCGTACACGGTTGGTTTAAACAATTCAGCTACATGACAGGAAAAATAATGTTGTATTTTCTGCAACGTCTAAAAAATAACCAAATAAAGTACACAGCCAAGCAAAACTTGACGATGCGGTAGATAAAATAACGTAACGTGTTAACGACTTGGTGGAAATGAATAAAAATGCTGGAACATGTTGCCAGAGGTCTCTCAGTCGTGTTACAGAGAGCCCGGGGCTACACCATGTTTTTCGTTTTTGGTTCCCTTGGTGGCGTGCTATGGTACTTCACGGCGCGAGTGTTTCAATGTATATCAGGGTTGTATCTATGCACCTCCAGAGAGACAAAAAATAATTACATAACTTTATTTTTTCGAGATCATAATTAAAACTTTACGACTGCCTCTCGTAAACTCCGCACGGAGTCCATGATGAGATCTGGGAAGAGGGAACACCTGTCATAGTTTATAGCTTGGAGTTCGTCGCTGAGGCATGCTGGGCAGACACAAGCGTGACATAGCGCATCTGAAGACCCGTTCGGCAGACAGTTTAAACTATCCGTAGGTACACAATCACGAAATTCAAATGGTTCAAATGGCTCTGAGCACTATGGGACTTAACATCTGAGGTCATCAGTCACCTAGACTTAGAACTACTTAAACCTAACTAACCTAAGGACATCACAGAGATCCATGCCCGAGGCACGATTCGAACCTGCGACCGTAGCAGCAGGGTGGTTCCGGACTGAAGCGCCTAGAACCGCTCGGCCACAGCGGCCGGCTTCAGGAAATTCAAATATGTAGAAAGACGTCGTAGAACACTAAGGAATGTGGCAATTACACTTTATGCAAGAGTGTTCTTTCGTTCAATCATAATATTCTAGCAGCTTACGTGCTATATTATTACTGCATGGATGTTTGTCAAAACAAAATAAGATTTTTGAAATCGTTCATCAAATTTTGATACTCATGTTCTCTTGAAAAGCGTGGGGCAGCATGTGGGAAATATTATTCGTGTAAACTGCGGTTCTAAAAACGACATCAGTGTCTGAAATGTACTTAATGCAAGAAGTTAGTTACATGACGGCACACAAACTAATAGTATCACGGAAATATGCGTGATCTGTGTTTTAAAATTCAACACAGAGTGAAGTTTCGTCACCCTGTATTCTACAGTTCCATATCTACTCTGTGACCCACCATAGCTGTGTGGCAGAAGTATTTTGAGAACCGCTGTCATTTAAGCCTTGTTCCAGCAGGGGGACGATTGTCGGGACGCCTCCCTTTGGGCTTGAATCTGTCTAATTTTTCCTTCACAGTCTTTTCATGAGATTGTGTTTTCTAGAAATGTATTATGAGTGATTTAAAATGGAATGATCATGTAAAGTTGATCGTCGGTAAAGCGTATGCCACACTGAGATTCATTGGAAGAATCCCAACGGAATGCAATCCGAAAACAAAGGAAGTGGGTTACAGTACACTTGCTCGCCCACTCCTTGAATATTGCTCACCAGTGTGGAATCCGTACCAGACAGTGTTGATAGAAGAGATAGAGAAGATCCAAAGGAGAGCAGCACGCTTCTTTACACGATCATTTAGTGATGGCGAAAGCGTTACGGAGATGATAGATAAACTCCAGTGGAAGACTCTGCAGGAGAGACGCTCAGTAGCTCAGTACGGGCTTTTGTTGAAGTTTCGAGAACACACCTTCACCGAGGAGTCAAGCAGTATATTGCTCCCTAGGTATATCTCGCGAAGAGACAATGAGGATAAAATCAGAGAGATTAGAGCCCACACAGAGGCATGCCGACAATCTTTCTTTCCACGAGCAATACGAGACTGGAATAGAAGGGAGAACCGATAGAGGTACTGAAAGTACCCTCTACCACACACCGTCAGGTGGCTTGCGGAGTATGGATGTAGATGTAGATGTACGTTCTCGGAGTTTGAACAGTAAACTACACCGGGATTGACAACGGCCCTCTTGTAGCGCCTGCTACCAGAGGTGGATGATCATCTCCGTGACGCTCTGACGCCGACTACACCACCCTGTGAGAAAATGCGCTGCGCTCCTGTGGATGTTCTCTATTTGATCTGTCAAATCGACCTTGTAAGGTCCTACATTGATGAGTAATACCCAAGCGTCGGTCGACCGAAGGTTGTGAAAGCTACCTCTTTCGCGGGTGCAGCACACTTCTTGAGGATTCTTTCACTGACTCTCATCCGGGCGGTTGCCTTTTCTGTAATGAGATTCGTCTGACCGCTTCACTTTTAGTTGCTCAGTATGCGTACTACTAACTTTTCAAAGGCTATTGCTCCTTCTAGTGTCTGTTTGGCAGCCGGCCGGAGTGGCCGAGCGGTTCTAGGCGCTTAAGTCTGGCACCGCGCGGCCGCTACGGTCGCAGGTTCGAATCCTGCCTCGGGCATGGATGTGTGTTATGTCCTTACGTTTAGGTTTAAGTAGTTCTAAGTTCTAGGGGACTGATGACCTCAGAAGTTAAGTCACATAGTGCTCAGAGCCATCTGTTTGGCAATCATAATGGCAACAGATGTTTCGGCCAATTTATGCACAGTACGCTGCATTTGGCCATGATAAGGACCAATCGCTGCACTGTTATTTACATTTCTCCAGCATTTCACTACGAATTTCTGGAGCTGCGATGTCTCCATATGCAACAGCGATTAGCGTCTTACAGCTTCTGACGCTATCCAGCACATTTGTACATTTGAACGGTTATGGTCGGTCCTACAACAGTACATTTATATATTTGAACAGTTATGGTCCTACAACACTTCCTTGACTCCCACTTTAAATTGGTTTTATGTCTGAAGATTTCGCTCTGTTAAGAATTTACTAGGAACTCGTTAACCGAGTCACATACCTGTTTTGATGTAGCGTGCGCTTCTATTTCTTTTCTTAGGTGACACTGTGGCACTGTGCCAAACACCTACTAGAAGCTAGGGGACCCAGTATCAAAATGGCTCTGAGCACTATGGGACTCAACTGCTGAGGTCATTAGTCCCCTAGAACTTAGAACTACTTAAACCTAACTAACCTAAGGACATCACAAACATCCATGCCCGAGGCAGGATTCGAACCTGCGACCGTAGCGGTCTTGCGGTTCCAGACTGCAGCGCCTTTAACCGCACGGCCACTTCGGCCGGCGACCCAGTATCAACCTGATCGCCGTTTCCAACAGAATTACGAGCCTCGCAGATGAAATGTACACAAATCTTCGCGGTGAGGTATGGTACGAGGAGGAACACGTGGCTGGAAGGTCCTTGCAGACTGCTCGGGCAACTCAATGGTTGTACAGCATCCTTCAAAGGCAAGCATATGTTTTCGATAGACCGTTTTAATTCGCACTAATTACGATGCATTCAGTAAATGCAGACACCTAGAGTGCAATTACTAAGAAATACGAAAGATACGGTTTATAAAAGACACTCTTCAAGTATCTTTCCTTCACCCATACTACAGAATTTTTCAGAAAGGAATTTTTCTCTGTAATTTACAAAATAGTGACGAAAGGAATATTTACATATAGGTAAACATAAGAAGCGGACTCTTTCTGCAAAATACCGAACATATACGAGGGCAGTTCAATAAGTAATGCAACACATTTTCTTTCTGAAACAGGGGTTGTTTTATTCAGCATTGAAATACACCAGGTTATTCCCCAATCTTTTAGCTACACAACACTATTTTTCAACGTAATCTCCATTCAATGCTACGGCCTTACGCCACCTTGAAATGAGGGCCTGTATGCCTGCACGGCACCATTCCACTGGTCGATGTCGGAGCCAACGTCGTACTGCATCAATAACTTCTTCATCATCCGCGTAGTGCCTCCCACGGATTGCGTCCTTCATTGGGCCAAACATATGGAAATCCGACGGTGCGAGATCGGGGCTGTAGGGTGCATGAGGAAGAACAGTCCACTGAAGTTTTGTGAGCTCCTGTCGGGTGCGAAGACTTGTGTGAGGTCTTGCGTTGTCATGAAGAAGGAGAAGTTCGTTCAGATTTTTGTGCCTACGAGCACGCTGAAGTCGTTTCTTCAATTTCTGAAGAGTAGCACAATACACTTCAGAGTTGATCGTTTGACCATGGGGAAGGACATCGAACAGAATAACCCCTTCAGCGTCCCAGAAGACTGTAACCATGACTTTACCGGCTGAGGGTATGGCTTTAAACTTTTTCTTGGTAGGGGAGTGGGTGTGGCGCCACTCCATTGATTGCCGTTTTGTTTCAGGTTCGAAGTGATGAACCCATGTTTCATCGCCTGTAACAATCTTTGACAAGAAATTTCACCCTCAGCCACATGACGAGCAAGCAATTCCGCACAGATGGTTCTCCTTTGCTCTTTATGGTGTTCGGTTAGACAACGAGGGACCCAGCGGGAACAAACCTTTGAATATCCCAACTGGTGAACAATTGTGACAGCACTACTAGCAGAGATGTCAAGTTGAGCACTGAGTTGTTTGATGGTGATCCGTCGATCATCTCGAACGAGTGTGTTCGCACGCTCCGCCATTGCAGGAGTCACAGCTGTGCACGGACGGCCCGCACGCGGGAGATCAGTCAGTCTTGCTTGACTTTGTGGCGATGATGACACACGCTTTGCCCAACGACTCACCGTGCTTTTGTCCACTGCCAGATCACCGTAGACATTCTGGAAGCGCCTATGAAAATCTGAGATTCCCTGGTTTTCCGCCAAAAGAAACTCGATCACTGCCCGTTGTTTGCAACGCACATCCGTTACAGACGCCATTTTAACAGCTCCGTACAGCGCTGCCACCTGTCGGAAGTCAATGAAACTATACGAGACGAAGCGGGAATGTCTGAAAATATTCCACAAGAAATTTCCGGTTTTTTCAACCAAAATTGGCCGAGAAAAAAAATGTGTTGCATTACTTATTGAACTGCCCTCGTACTAATGTGCAAAACGTAAGGACGAAAATAGCTTTCGCATTCCAAGTAACACGACTCGATGAAACTTGCACCATACATAGGAAGAACTGCTAAAATACAGAAGGTAATCGAAAGAAATACGCACTGAGACAAACAAAAATGACTCTCTTATTCAAAGGCTATAATTACACTAAAATCACTGCGATTTATGATGGAACCCTGGACGTTACAATAGACAGGACATGGCTGTTAACAGGAGTGTGGTCACCACGGACTCATGGACGGCAGTGCCTGCTCTGCAATGTGCTCCCATACTAGCCACAATACAGAAGGTAATCGAAAGAAATACGCACTGAGACAAACAAAAATGACTCTCTTATTCAAAGGCTATAATTACACTAAAATCACTGCGATTTATGATGGAACCCTGGACGTTACAATAGACAGGACATGGCTGTTAACAGGAGTGTGGTCACCACGGACTCATGGACGGCAGTGCCTGCTCTGCAATGTGCTCCCATACTAGCCACAATATTTGTAAGGAGTTCTTGTGGTAGGATGTTCCATTTCTCCACCAGCGTGTTGGCAACCGGTGGATGGTGATTTGTGCATGTGGACATCAACAGTACGATTCCTCAACCCATCCCGCACGTGCTCTATAGGATTTTAGATGGTAGAACGGACAGGCCCGTAAATTCACGGAATGCGAGGCGTATTCGGAAAGTAAGGTCCGATCGGGCGTGAAATGGAAACCACAGTGAACAGGTGACGAAGCCTAGCACAGATGTGTTGGGCAGTGTCTGCAGTATTCTCGTTGACCGCGTGACGTCGCTCTTTTCAGTTCACATAGCACAGTGACCACGTAAAGGTGCCTAGAAAATAGTGTCTCCCGCCAAGTGCGAGGGGCTGGTGATATCATGCAGCCCACATAACAAAACTGTCATCCGTTTCCTTCTTAATGACAGTTCTCGACTGCATTCTACAGGGGTAATGAAGATGCTCCTGCAGCGTTTTCAATTGGGAAGTGTTTGATCACCCATGATGCAGCGCCGGCCGGGGTGGCCGTGCGGTTCTAGCCGCTACAGTCTGGAACCACCTGACCGCTACAGTCGCAGGTTCGAATCCTGCCTCGGGCATGGATGTGTGTGGTGTCCTTAGGTTTGTTTGGTTTAAGTAGTTCTAAGTTCTAGGGGACCTCAGAAGTTAAGTCCCATAGCGCTCAGAGCCATTTGAACCATTTGATGCAGCCATTAATCTGCTCTCTCTGAGTTTCATCTCTGCTCACATAAATCGCTGGTTATTTAGAAAACATTTTGGCAGAGACAACGAGCTGCAGACCAGCGCAGAGAATTGGCAGCAAACACAGGGCATTGGAAAGTTGGTACAACGCTACGACATATGTCTAAGTCGGAGCGGTAACTGTGTAGAAAAGTATCTGGAAGGTGTAGCTAACTGTTGTAAATAACAATTTTATTTTCACAGTGGTTTCCGACCGACCGAACCTTATTTTCCGAGTAGCCCACGTATCATCTCGTTCCAAGAACTCCCCCATCTGCACTGTTCGATGAGCTCCCACATTGTCATCTATAAAAACGAACTCACAGCCGAGTGCACCCCTAAAAAGATTCATGGGAGGAAGGAGTACAGACTAACAATAACGTTGACTGGTGAGTCTACCGTGTGCAAATATTTAGAGATCAGCAAGCCCAAGCAACATTATGTCTCCCATACCACAACACCTTGACCACCAAAACGATCATGTTCGACAATGTTCCTGGCTGCATTACGTTTTCCCAACTCTCGCCATACGAGGATACGTCGAGAATCATTATACAGACAATCTGCTCCCATCCGAGAAGAGAACATGACCGTTTTCCTCGTTGGTCCAATCTCTTTGCTGTCAGTGTCACCGATGTGCGCTACGGTCGCAGGTTCGAATCCTGCCTCTGGCATGGATTTGTGTGATGTCTTTAGGATAGTTAGGTTTAAGTAGTTCTAAGTTCTAGGGGACTGATAACCTTAGAAGTTAAGTCCCATAGTGCTCAGAGCCATTTGAACCATCACCGATGTGCGAGTATCAACAAAACACAACTTTCGGTTGGTCGGGCGTAGAGACCACCCCCGTGCACTCACCGTGGCACCGTGGAGCGTGAGACTGTGTGGCTTGATTTACCGTTAAATTTGGTTCCAATTGCACACGATGCTTGACGAGGGTTCTCTTTGTCGGTTGAACAATGCAGCGGTCATCTGCTGCAGTAGTAGACCGTTGTCGACCATATCTTCTTCGTAGGGCAGCAGTGCCGGCGATTCGAATCGGTCCTCATGCGCGTGAAACAAATTCCTTGCATACATTCATCATACTTCGTCATTCTTCCAGTTTCCCGATAATTCATTCCCGTTTTAGGTCATCCAAGTGTTATCTCCGGACTATGTTTTAATTCAGAACACTGTCTTTTCCCGTTCCTTCAAATGACTCGTGTTAACTAAAACCTTAAGGCTACACGTCAAACTTTATGTTTCAATGAAAGACCGTCCGTGTTTGCGGATGGTACAGATCAACACGTTGGTGCACATCTCTGGTATACGGCGACGCGGCCAGCGCTAAATGCAGATGAAACCGGATACCGCCGCCGCCTCTGCCCTTTGCCGCTCGCCCTGGGCCCTCGCAGGCCCGCGCCGCGGCAGCGCCTTCCGCTATGGCCACCTGCAGCCTGCAGGCGGCGGTTGTCTTTTGTCGCCGCGCCGCTCTTTGAAGGCCGCGCATTGTGCCCGCGTCCCGCCCATTGTGAGTCAGATGCGCTCCGGGTTTCGCGCCCGGGGATCGATCCGCAGCCCTGAAGTCACCAGAGACCTGGCTGTCTCATCTCCAACGGCATTCTGCACGAGGTCACCCTGAAGGCCCTCCTTTTGTTCCCGAGGAGACGCCCTGCAGCTTCTGTAATCTACGGCCGGACCTCTTCTCCGCCTGCCTCGTAGGATGCTCGTGTGCTCCGTCCGCAACGTCGACAGCGCAACCGAAGCAGCTCCCGCACTCTTAAAAGTAAGAGGCGGGAACAATGCAGCACGCCCGGTTGCCTCCAGAGTGCCATATCAAATTCTGAGCAGTATTAATATGGAAGCCGTTTCTTCAGAAGCCCACAATCGTATCGTCCACTAAAATCCTCGGGCGCCGGGAATCTTTCACCACGAAAAACATTTGCAGAAGAAGCTCTAGAAGTTTTCGCTGCACCCAGAGGAATGATGGTGGAACCTGCCACCCACTTGGACGATCGATGGTGTGCCGCTCGAGCAGATGGCTGGATAAGCGACGTGCCGATGGTAGGAAAAACCAGTAACATATGTAGTGGCAACGAAGAGTGAGAAGTTACTGTCCAAGTGCGTATGAATTTCCTCTGACCTCTTTCTTTCCGAACACGCTTGACTAATTCGCTAAGCTACCCACATTTTCTGCAACTGTTGCCCTCCTTCCTTCAACTGTTTTCAATAAGCAGTGTTCTACACAGTTTCTCACCAGCCTAATAATATGCTAGCAAACAGCCAAACAATGCAAAAGAATCTGTGGCTGCCTGTCTCTACAATCCCATGTCTACCCACAGGTCAAGTACTAAAACTATTTCCCTCGTTAGCCGTAGCTAGTATTCCAAAAGAGGGTCATGAAGACATTAATACCTTGAACGATTGCATAGAAATGTGCACTAGGACAATCAAGAAATTCCGGCTCTTTAACTATATCACATGTAAAATTAAATTAAAGAGATTCACTCCATCTGCGATGGTTCAATCCCGCGTCCAGCCATCCTGATTTAGGTTTTCCGTGATTTCCCTAAGTCGCTCCAGGCAAATGCCGGAATGGTTCCTTTGAAAGGGCACGGCCGACTTCCTTCCCTATTCCGAAGAGACCGATTACCTCACCGTCTGGTCTCCTCCCCCAAAACCCAACCCAGAAAACCTGATGTAATCATGACATTTATATTTATATACATTCTAAGTCGTTATACTGCTGCATGAAACCTGAATATATTATCTGAATCCAACGAACAAAAAAACTAATAAGCCTGGCTCTCAATTATGGAATAATCTATTAATTTTCCAAGAAATTTATAAGAAACTCTGAACGTTTGTACTGCCACAAAAACATAAAAAAGCAATAATTTCTGTACCAGGCGGAATTAAACTATTAAACTACATCACTACGTGCGAAGCAACTTCACAAGCAACATCTTTGCCTGAACAATACACAAAGACACAGAGACAACCATACATGAGCATAAGCAAACTGCATCATCATCAGACCTTCTCCTTGTCACTGAGCTGAAGTCCGCAGCACGTGCTCTAGTGGTTAGCGTTGCTACCTCTGGATCATGGGGTCCCGGGTTAGATTCCCGGCCGGGTGGGGATTTTCTCTGCCCGGGGACTGAGTCTTTGTGTAGTCCTCCTCATTCCATCATCATTCATGAAAGTGACTGAACTGTGTACAGATTGGAAATATGTACGGGCGCTGATGACCGCGCAGTTGAGCACCCCACAAACCAAACATCATCATCCCTGAGCTGAAAATATTTATGTCTGCCCAAAGTTTCACAAATAATACGATTAACTACTTACAAAAAATAGAAAGGATTATCATGTTTAATGTTCTGCATGCATTTTCCTCATCTTACACCGCTTACATATGTGAACAGCAAACATTGGAATTTACTCCAATGGGACATAGCATATCGCAATACATAAAGATAGATAAAGTAGTGTTCTATACAAATAAATAACCCTTCAAAAATTATAATAGCAATAAAACTAACACTCTACCTTCTTTTTAAGTTTTCCAGAGAAAATATTTTCCCACTTTTTACGTATTCTCTATCAATATGTACAATCTTATTGTTTATTCTCGTAGCTTTCTTTTGAATCCAATCCTATTCCCGTACCCTGCATCAAACTGTTCCAATTCTCTGTCATTACTATTAAAATTACGTGAATATTTACGTTCAAGAATCCATAGCTAGATTAACATTAATTGATAACTCTGCTTTAATTAAACGATTAGATGCAATATATTTATTGTATACCTTAAACATAAATATCACTTGTTTTCCTATTGACCTGCTGTACATTCTAATTACCTTTGCTATTTTCATTTCTTTCACTGGTAGCTCTGCCAACTAACTGTTTCTTAATCCCTGCAGATATGATTTCTATGAAGCACATGTACTACTAAACTCCCTGTCTACAGGACTACTTCGTTTACAACTTACACTATTTCTACAGCGCTGAGAGGATGAAACTTTTCAGTAGCTGCTACTTTGTACCTTGTTTTCTTCAATAAATCTAGTTCAGTATCCTTGGTCCTTCCTTTTTCCATAGTAAATAATAAAGATTCCATAATGTTAATACTTCATCAACATATAAACGCCCTGATCTCAAGCCATTGTCTTCTTGATTTCAACATTTTCCTGCATAATGATCCATCAAAGTTACGCCCCTACAATTTCCATAGTCCCTTCTTTTCTCTTCTTGTAGTCTGAAGTAATAACATATATTTTTCATTCCTTGGGTATCCGATCCCCTTCCAAACACTTATTATTCAACTGGGCCGAGATATCATACTCAGTGGTAGGAGCTCCCTTTATTAACTCTGGGCTCAATCCACCTGGACTTGGTGAAGTGTTTTCCACGAAAAGTAAAATTAAAAATGCATCGTCTTCAAATGTACTCTGTTTAAGCCATACCTTATTCAAAATAACTCGATGCAATGACCTTCAGGTAAAGAGAAAGTAGGCCTGACTGATTACGTTTGTGGCCTTTAGAAATTTGATGGTTCGAGACGACTTTCGTAGAAGGAAACTTATGTAAAGTATCGAGAACGTGATGAAAACTTGGTCTGTTTTTACTGGAATATGATAAAGGGAAAACATTGACCTGCAAAGCTTGCTGGTAGCTGCCATCAGGTGACTTTAATATCAGAAATCGTTGACGCTACCTGTTGGCGTACCACACTAATACATGTGTAAACTGTTCAGTGTGACACTACAGCGCTTGTAAATAAATTCAGAGGGTATCTCTTACCTGGCAATATTTAGCGTTCGATTTCGTGTCTAGCAAAGCACGCTCTCTGTTCGCAGCGTTTATCATTACCATGGAATAACGGCTCTTAACACAAAAATTACATTGACAGACTCCAAGGGGTCATCCCGAAGCCACAGTTCAAAACTGATATTTCCCGAAAGAATGAAGAGAATCTGCAGCACACGTACAGAAAAAAATATGTATTACTCATAGTGGTTACATGTTATGGTACCTTGAGTCTACTGTATATTAATTATCAAGTGTTATTATCAGCTGTAACTTGTAAGTGAAAGTCTGTAGGAAGCCTCATTAATTGTAGCCCCACGAGCCTGTGCGTCATTCACCGCCCTGTTAGGCATCGTTAACAAAACATCAGCCATCCATTTGTTTACTAAATGCAGCGACAGTGAGCAATCGCTCTGTAAATTGCGTAATGGTGGTGCAGGTAAACTAAGTTACCGGCTGTGTAATTTACATAGTTAATGGTGCAGGTGGTCGCTGGATGGAGAGCCCGCACCGGCCGTGCAGCTAGGGATGGTTCATTCACGTGCCAATGTTCTGCATACTCCCCGCACCTATAGTTTGATTCTCCATGGTTCTGCCAAACCAATTCTTGAACTCATCAAAACTCTTTTTACAATTTATATTATTTCTGAAAGCTACGCATAGATACATTTCTCATCTTAATCCGATAACACTGAATATGCAATTCAACATTCAAAGTTTTTCTGCTGTACCAGACTGACAGGACATTATTAGAATCGTACAAATTATTGCTCTGTAAATATGTCTGCTGATTTTATTGAAGGTTTATTGTTCTACGCTTTAATTTTTATCTCATTCGACTCATAACTTCATGTAAGTCTTGTCATCCTGCTTCGTATACGAAATACAACGTGAATTATATCCCATTTTTACTTAAAATAGGCACTAAACGGTAAGAATAAGCGCATAACATTGAGAATATTTCGTGTTCATGGTGATGATTTTAATGTAATTTACTAGTAATCGCTCTAAGAGTCGGATTAGTTGTTTCATTATTTCACTTTTTTTGAAATGTGTTACCCAAAATTTTAAAGTAGAAAATCAACAAGGAACTATCAACTGCTACGATAATGCTTATACAAAAGATATTCTAGATTCTGCGATGATACAAGTTGTTAATAGCATTACAGGGTGCCGATGGTATCATCTGCCGACTTCATCCAACTGAGATTTGTTTTTTGTTGCTCCAGCACACTTTTTACCAACCATTTACTTCCACCTCTAAGTCCTGTTGCACAACGCATACACTCAACGCTCTACTTTGTAATCTCGACCCTCCTTCCTTCTTCCATCTATTGTCCACATTAAACAATGCCCAGTCCAAGTAATTAATAAGCAAAGTCTTTCATGGAGATTTGAGAGGAGCTAAGATTACAATAAACTTTCAAGTTAACTTAGCTTGTCACGTTGAGACGGCTCCAGCTCTTCTTGTCTAGGGGTTTGATTCTTGGAGCTGAAATCTAATATCAGGTACTAACGGTTGATTTGAAGTAAATAGATTAAGAGGATGGTTGTTGCACACTATTTACGCAAATATATTTTCTACTTATTTTCTCGTATTTTAGTATATCATACAGTGTTTTTATTTTTCACATTAACAAAGCCGATATTACATTGTTCGCACCTATTATACGAAAATACATCAGAGGCACGCTTCCGACTCTCATACTATGCGGAAATAACAATATTCCAAAGGGTTTACAATTTTTCTTAACAAATGAATTCTTACTAGTTTTCGTTACATTATTAATTTCGATTATTATTTCATAAATGAATCCAGAAATAAACATAGTAAACAGTACAGGATTGCGTAATCAATAATAGGAATTTTAAGTGTCCAAATAATCCGTAATTTCAAATGTTTATAAAAAATAATTTTAACTGTACATTCAGAACTAGTACTTATCGATTATAACATCTAAACTAAAACGTTCTGTAAAGTAATTTCTTTACAAAAATTTTTGCTTGACACAGGACATGCTGGGTATAAAATTGTATGGAAGTTTTCAGAAAAGCAACTCAGATAATATTGACCTGGCCAAAATATATATAAAAAAAATGCTGGTATCGACAACTACTGTTGAGGAAAAGTAATGCTAGAGGAGGATGTCCGGTGGCAACATGCAGCAGACGCAACGACGTCAGCAGGAAGAATAAAAACGTTTAGGTCTCCACCGGATCCAAAGCAGGAATAAATAAAGTCAAGTCTAGGTAAGACTAGATTTTGTTACTAAGATCATTTTCCATTTGCAACAGATCAATGAATTGCATCAAACACAAGTTAAATCCTACACTAAACACGCACGTTGGAATAGCTATGCCATGAAACTGATCGTTGAAGGAGAAACACATTGTGAGTTGAGCAAGTTATATAACTTCTCAAAAATACTGAGCATCATTAGACTCAGACTTGCACGTCCACTGATGATGATGGTCCAGGAAAAAGTAAATTTTCCGATCCCTCCCATCCGTATTCAGGCCCCTACAACCTTTCATTTGTGTCAACCAGACAGGAGCCGGTACCTCCATCAGCGCTACTTAAGTGTTTAATATTATTTTTTTAACTGCAGCACTATACGCGCAATAAATCCAACCCCCCCAATTGACTTGATGTAAGATCGAATCTCTTCACCTGTTTGTATTGACTGTAATAACAATTCTTTACAGTAAATGAGACATGCGCAATTCAAATACCTGGCTGTCATTCGTGAATACCGTATTCGAGCTGTTCCCTGGTTTTTGAGCGTCGCCTGCCCGTGTGTCGGGTATCGCGGGATGTCGGTGGTTTTCACGGCGCTGTTCGGGCTCTGGAATTCCGCATGGTCCTCTGCATACAGGAGATTTACAAAGGACCGTTATCCCTGCATCGTCTGCCATCTTGGCGGGCCGTTTTCTACTGGGCATTTCCTCTCGCTGATATGAACATTCTCACAGCATCCGACCTTAAACTGGCTGTCTCCTACTTACTTCTACCGTTCCATTGCAAATCCCAGTCGCTGTCCTTTCAGCTAACAAAATGTATATGGGCATGGACCAGTTAATTTGTGTGTGGTTCGAATAATAATCACAAAAACAAATTTGTGTTCAGAACCATATTTTCTGTCCTGATCACGAACCTAGGGAGGCTCCTCACCACAGTGCTACTAAGACCGAGTATTCTGATTTAAATGAACAATTCTTGCATTCAAATGTTTTAAAGTGATTTTTGCCTAATGTAAAAGGAGTAGTAAAAGTTAAAGTTAAAACCACAGAAGTGAAGTTAGATAAGATTTTGCTGAAGTATCCTTAGTATATTTGCAAAGTATAATTTTGTAGGGATACAGTGCTAGATTGTGTAAATATTACTGTCTAAAATACCTGCTTCACAGGTGTAAAAAAAAGACAAATACGTTAGGCTAATTTTCAGAAGTAGTGTAGTATTGATTTCTATCATGACTGATTCCTTTTTTGAAGTTAATTAAGCCCAATGTTGTGTTTCAATGTCTAACAAAGTAAATTATGGGCTATTCCAGGTGAAGAGAATGATTATTTTTTTGAATTAGACTTTTTTACTGTAATAATCAGAGAAAGTAACTAGGGAAAAAGTGCTAGTTCATGGGTCCCCATCAGATTCTTGGCGTATTAGGAAAAAATTGAACTTTTATTGTTGCTAAGGAAAAGTGACGTATGTAGAGGAGCTTAAACAGTGTATTTATGAGACAATTCGTCTTTATTGTTTTTTTGTGTCAGTTAAGATAAAAGACCCTTATGTCCAAATTTAGTTCTGCACTTCATGCCGTAACATTTCAATATTTGATTAAGTAATGCTCTTGAGTGTAGCTGTCATTGGTATGAGCTTGGTTCAAAATTACTTCTCATAATTTACTGATGTATGCGTTATGGTAACTGCTGATACACACAGTTCCGAGTGCACTGTGTGACTTTAACTCCCAAGGTTAAAGAAAGTCCTATCAGTTTTTTTTCTGTTATTTAACCAAATTCAAAATTATAGTCCGATACCTTTCAAGGGCGATATTCTTGAGGACAATATTATAGAAATGGAAGAGAAAGTAGACGAAGGTAGCCCGCATCTCGTGGCCGTGCGGTAGCGTTCTCGCTTCCCACGCCCGGGTTCCCTGGTTCGATTCCCGGCGGGGTCAGGGATTTTCTCTGCCTCGTGATGGCTGGGTGTTGTGTGCTGTCCTTAGGTTAGTTAGGTTTAATTAGTTCTAAGTTCTAGGGGACTGATGACCATAGACGTTAAGTCCCATAGTGCTCAGAGCCATTTGAACCATTTTTGTAGACGAAGATTAAATGGGAGATATGATACTGCGTGAATAGAAGCTTTCCAAATGTGGCGCTACAGAAGAATGCTAAAGATCAGATGGGTAGATCACATAACTAACGAGGATGTATTGAATAGAATTAGAGAGAAGAGAAATTTGTGGCACAACTTGACTAGAAGAAGGGATAGGTTGGTAGGGCATATTCTGAGCCATCAAAGGATCACCATTTTAGTATTGGAGGGGAGTGTGGAGGGTAAAAATCGTAGAGGGAGACCAAGAGATGAATACACTAAGCAGATTCAGAAGGATGTAGGCTGCAGTAGGTACTGGGAGATGAAGAAGCTTGCATAGGATACAGTAGCATGGAGAGCTGCATCAAACCAGTCTCAGGACTGAAGACCACAACAACAACAACCTTTGTCCATTAGGGACACGCGCGGTCAGTCTGAAAAATCCTCCCAGAGGGTAACATCAGCTTGTTTCACGGCAAGTTAGTGTTACAACCTGCGTTATATTTCTCGGTTGAGAAACCATCACGAGAATAGCCCGATAGAGGTGGTCCCACAAGTTCTCGATTAGGTTTAAATCCGGAAAGTTTGGTGGCCATGGGACTACGGCAAACTCATCCTGGTGCTCTCAAACCACGCACGTACACTGCGTGCTTTGTGACACGTTGCGTCCTCCTGCTGGTAGATGCTATCGTGCAAAATAAAACCGAATCTCATGTAGAGGTGCATATAGTCCCCAGTGATGATGTATTCTTGTGCTGACCCATTGAGCCTTCCAGGAGGAGGAGATCATCGAGGAAATTCCCTCCGGCCCTGACCCTTCCGCCAGTTGTTGCATGCGGGGTGTTTGCTTTCAACGTTTCACGCTGCACACTGCAACGGCCATCTGTCCGATAGAGCATAGAACGTCATCCATCTGAAAAGGCCACCTGTCACACTCAGTGGACGCCGAGTTGCGGTATTTGTGCGTAATTTCCAGCCTTCATCTCCGATGCACAGCAGCTAGCATGGGTACACGATCTACGCTCCTACTACGAAGGCCCACACACAGCAATATTCGCTGAACGGTCGTTGAGGAGACACTGTGGGTAGCCCCTTTGTTCAGCTGGCGGTCCGTTGCTCAACAGTTGCACTCCCATTCGGCCGTACACATCGCCGCAGCCGTCGTTCGTCCCTGACATATCTACATCTACATCTACAATTATACTCCGCAAGCCACCCAACGGTGTGTGGCGGAGGGCACTTTACGTGCCACTGTCATTACCTCCCTTTTCTGTTCCAGTCGCGTATGGTTCGCGGGAAGAACGACTGTCGGAGAGCCTTCGTATGCGCTCGACTCTCTCTAATTTTACATTCGTGATCTCCTCGGGAGGTATAAGTAGGGGGAAGCAATATATTCGATACCTTATACAGAAACGCACCCTCTGGAAACCTGGCGAGGAATCTACACCGCGATGCAGAGCGCCTCTCTTGCAGAGTCTGCCACTTGAGTTTGCTAAACATCTCCGTAACGCTATCACGCTTACCAAATAACCCTGTGACGAAACGCGCCGCTCTTCTTTGGATCTTCTCTATCTCCTCCGTTAACCCGATCTGGTACGATCCCACACTGATGAGCAATACTCAAGTATAGGTCGAACGAGTGTTTTCTAAGCCACCTCCTTTGTTGATGGACTACATTTTCTGAGGACTCTCCCAATGAATCTCAGTATGGTACCCGCCTTACCAATAATTAATTTTATATTATCATTCCACTTCTAATCGTTCCGTACGCATACTCCCAGATATTTTGCAGAAGTAACTGCTACCAGTGTTTGTTCCGCTATCATATAATCATAGAATAAAGGATCCTTCTTTCTATGTATTCGCAATACATTACATTTGTCTATCTTAAGGGTCAGTCGCCACTCCCTGCACCAAGTGCCTATCCGCTGCAGATCTTCCTGCATTTCGCTACAATTTTCGAATACTGCAACTTCTCTGTATACTACAGCATCATCCGCGAAAAGCCGCATGGAATTTCCGACACTATCTACTAGGTCATTTATATATATTGTGAAAAGCAATGGTCTCATTACACTCCCATGTGGCACGCCAGAGGTTACTTTAACGTCTGTAGACGTCTCTCCATTGATAACAACATGCTGTGTTCTGTTTGCTAAAAACTCTTCAATCCAGCCACACAGCTGGTGTGATATTCCGTAAGCTCTTACTTCGTTTATCAGGCGACAGTGCGGAACTGTATCGAACGCCTTCCGGAAGTCAAGGAAAATAGCATCTACCTGGGAACCTGTATCTAATATTTTCTGGGTCTCATGAACAAATAAAGCGAGTTGGGCCTCACACGATCGCTGTTTCCGGAAGCCATGTTGACTCCTACAGAGTAGATTCTGGGTTTCCAAAAACGACATGATACGCCAGCAAAAAACATGTTCTAAAATTCTACAACAGATCGACGTCAGAGATATAGGCCTATAGTTTTGCGCATCTGCTCGACGACCCTTCTTGAAGACTGGGACTACCTGTGCTCTTTTCCAATCATTTTGAACCTTACGTTCCTCTAGAGACTTGCGGTACACGGCTGTTTGAAGGGGGGGGGGGGGGGGGCAAGTTCTTTCGCGTACTCTGTGTAGAATCGAATTGGTATCCCGTCAGGTCCAGTGGACTTTCCTCTCTTGAGTGATTCCAGTTGCTTTTCTATTCCTTGGACACTTATTTTGATGTCAGCCATTTTTTCGTTTGTGCGAGGATTTAGAGAAGGAACTGCAGTGTGGTCTTCCTCTGTGAAACAGCTTTGGAAAAAGGTGTTTAGTATTTCAGCTTTACGCGTGTCATCCTCTGTTTCACTGCCATCATCATCCCGGAGTGTCTGGATATGCTGTTTCGAGCCACTTACTGATTTAACGTAAGACCAGAACTTCCTGGGATTTTCTGTCAAGTCGGTACATAGAATTTTACTTTCGAATTCACTGAACGCTTCACGCATAGCCCACCTTACGCTAACTTTGACATCATTTAGCTTCTGTTTGTCTGAGAGGTTTTGGCTGCGTTTAAACTTGGAGTGGTCCGTGGTGAATGAGAAATGCGTCGGCACCGGTTTTCGATACGGCAATTGTCCCATGCAGGTTATACCACGTCGACACGAGACCAGTGTACAAACTTGACCGTTTCGGAATTGCTTCCGCACTTGAGCGGAAAGCCGGCGATCCTTCCCCTTTGGACGTCAGATAAATCGCTGCGTTTTCGCATTACCACAGCCGCGCTGTTTTCTGGGTCCTTCTGATACTATTTATATACCCTCCAGTGCTATTGCTACCACCTGCCTCTGTGAGAGGTTATTGCACATTGACGTCTCACATGGGCGGTGTTCTTATTAATGTGACTTGACTATGTGTCGGCTACTTTAAGTGTCATAATAATATTGACCTGTAAATAAAAGCATATCCCTTTATCACGAAGACGGAACATGAGCTCAAGAGATGTTGGAGAATAAACACATTTCACTGTATTTTTTTTAACTTCTTGAGTAAGAACGAACGTAAAATAAAAATACGGTGATAAAACACTAAGTAGTGTGTGTACGAAAACTAAAATATTTACCGGAAAGATATCAGAAAACGTGGACTTACCTCTGCTTCGTGTACTTTTAAAGCATTTTTTCACGGAACAGTCTCCAAGCATAAAAATGTAATACTTCGCACTGCTATTTCAGTCACCTTCATAAATAAGTCTTGCGCGACGGCACAATTTCTTCGGTATACCAGTCGCTTGCGAACCGTTGTGTGCAAAATGTTTTATATTTTTCCAATGTTCGAGTCCAGAATGAAATTTCTCCGGCGTGAAGCCATTTTTATATGAAAAATTTCCCGTAAAACGTGGGCGTTTTGCCCTCAGACAAGATTTTTATTGGCCTTATGAGTTACCGAGCTACGCCTTTAGCCCACACAGCAACGCGTAGGGCACTTGTCTCCACCACCCTGCCCACCTACTCCCCTATCTCTCTCCTTTTCTTCAGTTCTTACGATTTCGCAAGTTAAGGCTCACACATATCTCCTCTACGGAGCACGAAATGCTGCTACGATTCGGTTTGCCTGTCACTCTGAAGATGAAAATTCGTATTGTAAAGGCATTTTGAAGGCGGTAAAATATCTTCTGATTTAAAAGTGACGAAAAAAATAAAATTTATAACTCAGGAAGTATTCCAAGGATCCGAATGATGATGTCATGCAAATTAGCAGAGAGACATGACTTTAAACAAGATCTAATCATTGTCCAATTGTAATCATACAAGTATTCTGCCTCCCAAATGTGTTGCTTTCGTTTCCCTTTTCCTCACATAGTTCTTTATTTCTCATATTCTTTCTTCTTAAAACCTATTACGATGTTCCGGTGTGCATTACGTGCCCCCAACTCTCGCCATATGAAAGTACATCCAGCATTGTCGAACATCATCGGTTTGGTGATCCAGGTGTTATGGTGTTTGGAGGCGTAACGTTGCACGGGCTTACTGACCTCCCAGTCATTGAACACGGTACATTCACCAGCCAACGTCATTTCCACGCTGTACTCCTTCTCCATAAGCGTCGTTGCAGGGGTGCGTTCGACCCTAACGTCATTTTTGAGGAAGACATTGCTCGACGCCACTGAGCAGCACAGGCCAACGATGTCTTGGAACAAAACGATATTAGGCGCATGGACTGGTCTGTCCACATGTCCACATGCCCTAAGTATGTACGACGCAGAAATTGCCAACCATGCTTGTGGACAAATGGAACGCACTACCATAAGAACTCCTTTTAGCCAGGGTGGGGTCACGTTCTAGAGCATGCACTTCCATCCATGGTGATCATCCATCATATTAACAACAATTTCCTGCCGTCTCTAATGTCCAGGAAACCATCATAAGTAGGGGTCACTTCATCGTAACTACAGTACATGAATAAAAGGGTCATTTCTAATCGTCTCATTGCTTATTTCTTTCAGTTAACTCTCGTACTACACTGTCGCAATTTATTCTACGTGTCGTTGAAGTTTCGTCGAGCTATGTTACTTGGCGGAGGCCCAGTTTTGCATACGACCGTAGTTTGCTTCCTAGTCTGGGTTATCCGACCAAATTATTATTATTTTTTCGTCAAACCCAAGAACATTTGGTTGTTATTCTGATCCTTACCATTACACTTGAAACACGCTGCCAGAAAAAAAATTAGTACATCCTGTTAGTGACTTCCAGTTCACTCAAGATTTATTGTTGGAATAGTGCATATGGAATATATGAAATTATTACATTTACAGACCAACAGCACAAGCGCTTCTGAGATACCAGGCATCGAACCATGTTGAAACACCCATAGTAGTATGTGCTGTAGCCTCGAAGGACAGCAATGAAGGTGCTCGCTCTGGCCTCCAGTCGATCGTAAACAGGGCGAATACTGTCCGGGGTCCGTTACGTCATGCCTGCTCGACTTGTTCAAGTAGCTCTGTAAGAGTTGTTGACTGACGAGTTGCACCCGTCACCCACACGTGCTCGATTGCAGACAAATCCGGAGATGGTGCCAGCAACGGAAGTAACTGCACGTCTTGCAGAGCACGTTGAGTTTGACAGCGAATGTGTGAGCGAGCATTATCCTGTTGGAACAACCCGTCATCTTAGCGAATGTGTGAGCGAGCATTATCCTGTTGGAACAACCCGTCACCTTCCTCTTGCAAGAACGCCAAAAGAACTGGTCTAACAACATTCTCACGTCCCGAGCACTGGTTAGTGTCATCCACAGAGACAACAAAGGTGAACGAGAGTTGTATCTTACTGCATAAAGCCTGGGGTAGGGCCAGTGTGTCTTGGACGAATGCACTCTACGAGACAGCACTCACCAGGTCTACGTCATACGCCCAAACGACCATCACTTGCGTGCATGCAGAATCTGCTTCCATTGCTGAAGACCACTGTGTGTCACGCCATCTTCCAAGTCATCCTCTGACGGCACGAGTCGAGCCGTGACGTCGATGATGTGGAGTGTGTGGATGACGGCCTATAGATGTGTGTCCCCGTAGTCCCACTGCTATGAACCGGTTCGCAACAGTTCATGTTGACAAGGGTGGACTCACAAGCCTCTTATCGGTGCTGAGGATGCTGTGCGATCTGCCACTGCTGCCATTACAATACTAGGATCCAGGCGGCGTCTGTGCTGCTTGGACGTCCAGAACCTCGTCTACGGGTGTGGGAATGTTCACGTGACCAGTGATACCAGCGTCGTGCACAACTAACGCAACATCCAACTTGTGTGGCAGTTCTGTGAAAGGACAATCCCGCCACTCGGAAGGTCGCAGTTGGAATCCTTTCTAACCTGCTTAGTCGGTTGCAACTCGTGGCATGGTTGCCTGTTCGCCTCACACGACTGCTCCACACTGAGCCTTCTGGCTGTGACCATTTCCTAAAAATGGTTCGAATGGCTCTGAGCACTATGGGACTCAACATCTGAGGTCATCATTCCCCTAGACTTAGAACTACTTAAACCTAACTAACCTAAGGACATCACACACATCCTTGCCTGAGGCAGGATGCGAACCTGCGACCGTAGCAGCTGCGCGGTTCCAGACTCAAGCACCTAGAACCGCTCTGCCACAGCGGTCGACTGAGAATTCCCTATTAAAGGGTAGACACCGACGGTGCTCTGGTAGCTGTGTCTCTACGCTGTCTGTTAGCGGACGATGTCGATACCTTTATCCGTTCATCAACTGTCCCCCAAGTTGCATATGCCGTCATCGGATCAAAATTGACGTCCTCTTTCCAGATGTACTATTTTCTTCGACAGTGTATTTCGACTTATATCCCCCACTTTTCTTTATTACAGTGTCATGACAATTCCAAATTTTTTTCAGGTATAGTACTTCAGCGAATCTGGAGACACTTTAGACCATTTAAACAAATTTGACAGCTGGTACCAGCTGAAAATAATTCTGACTCGCTGTTAAAGCTCCTGTCGATATAAGTCACACACATTCAGCTCAGAGAACTGACAAAGCAGACCACAGTAAAGTGCGCTACGCCGGCACAAAAACTGCTGCTTTTCATGAGGAGCCACACTGTAAGCGATCTCTTTTCGCAAAAGAGACATTTCTAACACACCGAGCGTGGTGGCGCTGTGGCCATACGCTGGTTTCTCATTCGGAAGGGCGACGGTACAAATTCCCGCCCTGCCGTTCTGGTTTTAGTTTTCTGTGAGTCCCTCAGTCTCTTGAGGCAAATGTTCTGATGCTGCCTTTGGAAAGAACACTGTCAATTATTTACTCAGGTATATGCATCTTCGTCATCAACAGTATGTGAAACCTTAATCTTCCTCCTTGCTTCCTAAGAGTTACAACAGGCAATTGATAATTAGTTGTGCACATAGCATAACAAGACTTTTTACACATAGGTCTATTCACCGTGAAAAAATGCCGCTCCAATTTGGAATTTGTGTTACGCACTGATTTGATATAATAACTAAACTATTACAATATAGTTACTCTCGAGGAGGAATTAACAACTTTCTTCATGATTACAATCCAGCGTATAAATTTAAGTGGAAAACTAATGTCCGAAAACATCACATATGTTCATTATCATTAAACAAATAGATCATTATTGATATCTATACATATTATAAAACTGGAGATATGTTTATGTTATGTTCTACATCCCCTCCTAAACCACTAGACCAGTCTCATCCAAAGTTGATGCCTCCCTAATTGTCAGACAATAATCGCTGTCGTGCTAAGAACCCCATACCTGGCATGCTTCAGGAGACATGACGCCATAAACGATGAAATGCGTGCAAAACTGGGGCCTGATGCATGACGTTTAAATTTATTGCTTCTGTGCTACCGACTCTATTCGCAAAGAAATTCGCAGATAATGTCCACATATACCGCTGAAAGTACTTACAGAAAAATGTCCTTTTACGTTATATGCTTAGAGAGATATGACGCCATAAACACTGCGATGCGTGGAGAAATGCTGCATCATGCAGCAAACTTTAGTATACTCATCCTCTGCTACTAAGACGCTCCTACAGCAATTCAACTTAAGGAAATACCTGGTACCTGGAAGCGCTTTTTTTTTAATTTATTGGCTTTCTGAACGCGCCCATACAGCCGTCCAAACACACAAAATGTTATATTAAAACTGGTTTTGACAATTCATGGTAGACATTATTTGAAGTCGTACTTTGGTAAGAAATTACTTAGGCTTAACAAAGGACTGACTCAACATAAAACCAGTTTTACAATCAGCGTATACTAGAACCAGTGAACATGACTAAAATGTAACAGAGGACACACAGTGGTGGTATGGTATAAAAAGCCTACTGGTAACACAATAAGACACGGGAAGTCGCCGATGGTCCACACTTCAGATTCGCAATTCAGTCCATATTTATGACTTTATAATCTGAGCTAATGATCAAACGTTCTTTATTTGTCCTGTAGCAATTGTTTCAAAAGCTGTTAGTAAAGAATTGAATATTCGTGTAGGCCTATACGTACCATGTAAACAGAACAGGAGCTCAGTTTATAAGAATCAGTGTTTTGTATTACACACACACACACGTACAGGTACACCAGTATTCAGACACCTTCAGATAGAAGGTACATAATGACATACAGTGGCTGTGTGTTGCATATTGTGCAGACTAGCTCGTCTTGATACTGTCAGTTAATTGGGCTTTGGTCTTCCCCTGGCATTCTAAGCACCAAGAGCTTTAGCTTAACAATGCAGGGGTCTATATCTTAATGTTTCCTCTGTTGAAGAACTCGTACAGTAGCTGTCATGTTAGCAGCGCTTTTGACAGCTTCCAACTGCGAAGCGCAAGCAGCGAAAACATTAGCATTCTCTGGAGTTACGAAGAGGCGCTGTCATAGAGAGGTTTACAAAATAGTGAGGCAGACACGCTAAGCAGCTGCGCCCAGCGTACGGAAACTGTCCGGCATCGTATCACTGCGAATCTGATGCAGGTATACATATAAGGATTTTTTGTTTCAGTATTATACTATAAAAACAGCTCATATTTCGTTTTCGTTTCTAACAGAAAACTGGTAAAACGAATACCCTGGCAATGCTGGGTTTATCAGCTAGTTTCCAACTGTTGCGCAAGGTAGACAGTCGTAAAGTGGGCCTCTCACTTCTTAATCTCCAAGGATGCTTAGTGTTCAAGGGAGGAACAAAATGCCACTGCAGATATTTCTTTTCGCAACTTAAAAAGCGCACACTCCTCATTAGCTTGACTGTTCAGTACCAGATCTGGTTTGTAGGACCGCAGGAGTGCAACAGGCACCGTGGTATGCAACCGCCATGCATTCTGTCCATCAGAGCTTACAGCAAGTCATGTGTCTAGCTGCGTTTTAAGAGCTTTCGACTGACTTTTCGGTTGCAATACAATATTGTATACGTGATTTGGTGAACTCAAGAGACATAGACGTTACAAAGCGACGGTGATAAATGTCGGCCGGCAATTTGTTGCCTTCTTTTTCACGCTAGATGCTCGTTTTTGTGTGCATGTATAACAATACCGATTCCCGCTACTGGCAGTAAGTTTCGAATTAGTTTTTCATTCCTCACTTTTCACGTTACTTCATTATATTGCGGTGTGACAGGGCCGTTTGATGTACTCTACTGAATTTATAGGGTTGCCGGAGCACTTAGCATTTCTGCTACCTTCGTTTCTCAGAGCACGACGACACAGAGGAACAACTGATTGCTCCAATTCCTTCGACTGTCCTCCAGCAATACTCAGAACTGCTTGTTCCTTGCACGCAGTTTTCCCCTGGGGTTTCCCTCGGCGTCCCCCGGGCCTCGCAGCCCCTTATCCCTTGCTCTAAGAGCAGCCCGGAGAATCCGCCATCTTCGATTCGGCCTCACCCCCGGACACGCACTGCTTTCGCCCCGCGGCCCCTGAGGCAGGGGACTCCCTGGAAGAGTATTCCGGCGTCGCGCTGAATAATTGATGTCGGCTATTGTGGGGAGGCCACAGCTCCGCACTCTCCAGACCGTCTGCAGATTTAAGCGGCCAGACTGTCACCCAAAGGAGCCCAGACCTCGTGAAAGAGTAACTTCTTCGGCGGCGCATCGCGGAGCGTCTTACAGAAGGTGCGCGCGCTTCAGAGCTACATTTTCTCCAATACTCTTTATAACCATCCTCTTTCGTGAATAAGTAAAATTTCCGTAAGGATTCTTCCAGTAAACCTGTCGGGGCTAACCCCTTGCATATCTGGATCCAGCTGCTGCTTTTAAATCATCTCGTACAGACAATCCTACACATTTGACAACAGTGACTGAATCTTAGTCCGTGGTTTGCAGGGAGTGTTCTAAACAAATAATATCACAGATTTCCTTTCTTTGCGAATCAGCTGACTGTATTGATCACCAGTTGTCATTCTTTACGCTGATCTTCCCCTGCAGCCGGTGTATCATGCACGTAGCAACGATTTGTGTACCATTAGTGGAAGCAGTGGCGTCACTTTGATCGCATACTCCGTCCCTTCACATTCTGAGGTGTGGGGTTGATATGGTATTCTGTTATTCTGCGCAACGGATTAATAGGAGATGTACCCTTTACCCTGTGGCTCCTGCAAGATGTAATTTCCACCCCAACGGTGCTACAGAAGTCAGACAGACGCTCCTAACTTTCTAAAGAGAAATGCCTGAAAAACTTTCAGCAATAAATATCTTCTGGAGTCGTCCGCTGTATGGAAATGACACAAAAATTCACAAAATTTCTTACGTAACTAGTGGGATACTTGGGTACTGGAGTAGTGCTAGTTAGTGTAAGAAAAACATGAAACTAACGAAAGTTATTATTTATTTTGCAAAAATTCTGAGATATCACAATGGCACTTTTATATATGAATTGAACAAGTTATATCCTGGTTCTTTTCGGAATTTGAAGTTACCTCTCAAGGATAGGATTCGCTAATGAAACCACTATGCACTTACTTGTTAATTACATATCATTTACATGAATTCATGCAACACTGACTTTATCTTATCAAGTTTGGGTTCGAATGAAGCGTCTTGATGTGCGGAATATGATTGTGAGGGCGGAATATGTAAGCAATGAAGGTCAGGAGACCACGACGTCTTACATGTCTATACAGAGTGTTCGGAAATTCTCATTAGAAACTTGTAGGACTTGTGGTCGGGAGTGGGTAGATGATATTTTTAACTGGAACCAATGTCCGGAAACCTATCGCTTCCATGCTACAACCATTTCAAAACATGTTGGCAACAAGACCGTTTGTACAAATAATTGACTAGACATAACCCAGTAGATCATTCCTTAATAACCGAAGAAATCGCTCGTGTACTCATTCACTGGTTCTTTTCAACGTGATGCAGTGCGGCCTCTTCATCTCGGATGCGCTTCGTCTCCCTGGAGCACCACAGTTCCGCCTGCTGACGCTTACGGTACCCCTTTCTCGAAATCGTTGCGTAATTTTGGCGAAAAGGAGATGCGGTGGAGTACGAACTCGTGAAGAACAATTATGATAAAGGTGACGAGGGCTGCTCTTCCATTACCGTCTGCTTCGCCATTCAGAAGGATCACGTCGGTGTGTTCTGCAAACGTGTACTCAGCCATGTTGCTCTAACACTCTCAGACTCGCAAATAAGGCTCGAACCAGATCAGAGAGGCCGGACAGACATTCAATGACATCATCTGAGCCGTCGTAACCAAAGCTCCCCCCCCCCCCCCAATGACTACCCTGTTGCAGATCCACCTAGCAAACATGTTTTCAAACGACTACAGCACGGAAACGGTACGTTTCGGACATGTGTTCCTATTCGGAATATTATGTAATCACTCTCGTCCACAAGTCCTATAAGTTTATAGGGGGAATTTCCGAACACCTTGTAAACACACTGCAAGCAAGAAAGTAAGTTCTGAAATGATAAAAGTATTGAATACCGTTTGCTAAAAGTCTTTACCTTCGTACTTACTCTCTTTTTTCCTTACACACGTATTTTGTTTGTTGGCTGGAACAGCGATCGATCGATTTCTAGAAGTAAAGGAATTTCGATCAGTTTGAACTGCATTACAACTGCTTTTCCTCTCTTGCATCACTGAGCAATGTGGACGAGTGGTGACCTCTGTAGGTTCTGACTTGGGCGCTTTTATGTTTCCGTGTAGTTTTGACACAATAAAAGGAAGGGAGGGAGGGGAAGGCCGATGCACTTTTACATCTCAGTAAGTTTTCTTATTTCTCGCAATGGTAGTACCTAAATAAAAAGCGTGGCTTTATAGATAAGTTTGCGTTCACCTTAGAAAGTAGTGAATTTTAATAATTATCACCGTTGCCTAGACGACTATGTTGTATTTACGTAGTATCAAAACGTGAACATGTCGCTTTCTCTGTTGCCTGCAGAGCTGACCTCAGAGCTGAGTGGATGGACTTCTACGTAGTAGGCGATCCGTCACATACTATTTAAAGCTGTCGCGTCATATTCCGTGTACGCACTATGTGTAATTATTTAGTCTGTCACAAACAGAGACCTTTCACCACGTGCCATGCAACACAACACATGTGGTGAAATTTAAAATTGGAAATAGGAAACAGAAGCATATAATTAGCGTTTGGTTACCCTAGCGGGATGCAGTGACGAAATATACTGATTTCCTTAAATTATTGTCTGCTTCTGTTTAACTTACAACATTGGAAAGTTATATTAAAAAACTAGAGTAGAAACGAGGTACAAATGAAGCGGTTACAGAATAAACATGTGGGAGTGAAGTCCATTGAAGACTCTTATATAATGAAGGAACATGCGATAGTGGTCGGTATTATGGCATGCATTGTTAACTGCTCACTAAAATAAATAGCAGAAGAGAAATATATGCAAGACATATATACAGTACGTAAGTAACATTATCAGTGGTGTTACTCGCAGTCAGTATGTAGCGATGTAAAGAATACAAAAAAAAAAAGTACTGACGGCATGTGGCATCAAATCGGTAAATCGACTGGTTTCTACAACAAAATTTAGTTAAGACTTCGTATCTGAGTAAACTTATATTAAATTATACAGGGTTAATTTTATTATGTGGCAGTTCAACCGTAATCGTTCCATAAACAAGGCCCTAACCTCGGCACCGAAGACTCTTGGAAAGTTTTTCCTGTTTCCTTTCGCGTAAAGTATTTTAGATATAAGATCATAATATAGAATAATATAGGAAATAAGACACTTAAAGTAGTAAAGTAGTAAAGGAGTCTTGCTATTTGGTTAGCAAAATAACTTATGATGGTCGAAGTAGAGGGGATATAAAATGTAGACTGGCAATGGCAAGGAGAGCGTTTCTGAAGAAGAGAAATTTGTTAAATCGAGTATTGATTTAAGTGTCAGGAAGTCGTTTCTGAAAGTATTCGTATGGAGTGTAGCCATGTATGGAAGTGAAACATGGACAATAAATAGTTTGGACAAGAAGAGAATAGAAGCTTTCGAAATGTGGTGCTACAGAAGAATGCTGAAGATTAGATGGGTAGATCACATAACTAATGAGGAGGTATTGAATAGAATTGGGGAGAAGAGGAGTTTGTGGCACAACTTGACCAGAAGAAGGGATTGGTTGGTACGACATGTTCTGAGGCATCAAGAGATCACCAATTTAATACTGGAGGGCAGCGTGGAGGGTAAAAATCGGAGAGGGAGACCAGGAGATGAATACACTAAGCAGATTCAGAAGGATGTAGGCTGCAGTAGGTACTGGGAGATGAAGAAGCTTGCACAGGATAGAATAGCATGGAGAGCTGCATCAAACCAGTCTCACGACTGAAGACCACAACAACAACATAGTTTTCGTTTCAAGACTAGTCATGTTTTTCAGCTTTTTAATCCGAAAGTTATTGTTTTGAAGTTTATAAACGTCGCACGATCTCCTCATTCTAAACTGGCAAATTTTGAGGAAAGACTGTAATCTACTTACTGTTTCCTACACTACATTGTATTTTGGTGCTACGATTCAATACGGTAATTGTTGACTACCTTGTCTTATACGTCATCTGATATAGATACATTTAGTGCTACGACATTTATTTTAAATTTCTTGAAGTAGTGTTATTTTTGATAAAAAATTGTTTTCATAGGTAAATTTTTAATTCAGTAGTTACTAGAACTGACAAGCATTTTTTCAATTACTTAAGTGGTGTAACTAAAGCTCCAATGATTATTATAGATTCACTGAAAGTGAGATATTCACGCTTTTAAGTGATTTGTAATAAGACGTAAATCGTATAGGACCTAAGTTCCTTGCGCTTCCCGATCATCCCAAAGAATACTTCGACCGCAAAGCACTGCAACTTATAACAGATTTAGTGAACTAAGGTGCGTGTGAGTTAATAACAACCCATAATATTACCGTGTGTAGTGGTTTCAATACTATTCTAATTATTGGGAGAACAGTATCAAATTTCTCAGCTGGGGATATCTGTTTACATCTATAATTTCCCCAAGTATTTGTTACATCTTGAAAGTAGGTTAACTATTCACTTTTTGACATGTGACGTAGTCTCACAAAAATGACAGAAAGGGAATAGTAATGGGCATGAATTCTTCATTTATTTGTTTCAGACTTTAAGTAGAATCTGGGTGCACGAATGTAAATGATGACATCAAACACAGTAAGACAATCAACAAAAATAGTGGTCGCATCAATGGTTCGTTAAAAGTTGCTGTCAAAACGTTTAAGTAAATAAGTTCACAGAGTGCAGTTTGAATGAAGTGCAGGCAACCACTGGGGAAAGCGTAGCGTACAAAACCGAGATCATTGTTGGAGGTATGGTGCGGCGAACAACCAAGTCCTTCCCTGATCGTGTCACCTAAGGCAGTGGCTGGGTTTCACAGAGACGGTGCACTGCGGGGATGCTGCCTGGGTATCTGCTGGTGAACGATCACTGCGAATACTAAAAGAGGTATTCAATTTTGACGTCAAATAAAAGGCTGTTGCATTCTTCGATATTTCCATTTGTACATGTAGTAGCTTAGCTTCCCTCATTTAACTTTGAAACTAGCGAGAGTGAGAAACTGGCATTATAATGAATTGCTCCTTTAAAAGGCTTCAGACTGTATGATTCGAATGTCAGATATTACTCTCCTATATACCCCTCTTTAGGCACAGTTTCTGTTACATTACGAGACACGCGTTTGAATATCTCCTGTTTGACCTTGGCCACGGTAGTTTTGGGAGCAATTGTACTGCGGTTGCCAGGCATTTTAGTCCTCTCTACCTCTCACCCAGTAATATCCGTTTTAACAGGAATTGGTAATATTACGTCGCTATCGCCAGCTACCAGTCGAAACGACTGTTACATTGCAGTCGGTATCATTATCTCTTTGATGCTCAAATGTTAGTGAAGTTATTTAATGCTGGCTGCGAAACTCCATATCGGAATTAGCGGCTGAATATTCTGCAGCGGTTCGATGTCGCCATATGAGCAGCTATCTATCTAAAACATCGCCTTGTGTAAAATTTGTGACATTGCTGATTGAAGACTTTTAGGAAAAGTTATTACCTACGCCCACACGTGTGCGTAACTCATGTCAGCGTCACCATTGTTCCCCGTGCTTATACCATTCCACACTGTGCTTCTATGCTATATATATATTACAATCGTTTGAGGGTGGCTCCAACCTAGGGAAGGAAGTGCACCGAATTACGGTATGCAAATGAAAATATGTGACTACGAGGATACTAATTAACGCAAGATACAACTCAGTATTTTTCAAGTTGCAATGTTCCTCCTGGTTTTGAATTATTACTTCAACTGCATCGGTCTTCGTAAGAATACGAGAAATCTCCGCAGCTTTTAATAATTTTCTTTTCTGTAATAATGGTGTAAAATAAATGGTAATAATATTGTTTTCTGTTTGTTTTGAATTACTTTCGCAATCGGGTTCTTGATACGACTGAATATAGATTACAGGAAAATGTTTTATGATCAGCTCTCTGTTACTGAAGTTATTGACTACCGCGTCGCAGATGTCCCTCGTTGCCTTAAGTGGCAATGTATCCCTGAATAATATATGCGTTCACTATGCGTCGATTACGATGGATTTTTAAATTTTGTAATGCTCACGGATGCAAATTATTTAATCCTGTGTATAAAAAAATTGGAATTCTCTATTAATTATTTTGCTGTAAGTATTCTCAAATCATATTAGTCATGCTTTTAATATATATATTAGGTGCAGCTGAACCCTGTCGGATCACGTAAAATTATTACTCCGCAAATTCTGTTACTTTCTTCAGCCCACTTTGGGCCTGGTCTGGTGGTGTCTTCACTCTCTGCCAGTACTTCCCATATACTACTTTTTATCGTTAGTAATTACTTTAGAAAATGTCTGATGCATTTGTACGACCTTTTCCTAAATTCTTTTTGGCCTTGTGTATCGGAGTTAAGGTTTTGAGTTGTTCTTTGTACATCGAAATTTTAAGAGTGAGTCTTGTTGCTAGGAGTCTCTGGATATGCCCACAAAATTTCAGTCTTATTTTTTTTATGGTTGCCGCTAGACGCATGGAGAGTTATGCCTGTGGGAAAAAGTATTAGAGACTTTTCACTTACTGTGTGCTACTCCTGACACTTATGATATTAATGGAAAATTGCTCATTTATGTTAAATCAGTGAATAGTACAGTCATATTGCTTCAGACATTCTTTTCTTATGATTGTTATAGTAAAGCATAACGAGGCTTTTGATGTTGCGTATCTCATCTTCTTGCGTTTTCTGACCGTTCGACAAAAACTTCATGGCGACCGACAAAGCAAAACACGGCGTCAATTGTAAAGGAAGATGCCACATTTTCACGATCTGGGGAAGTCAACGTGAAACGGGAAACAAATATAACTATGTGGATATACTGAGACAGAACAAATGTGAGTAGAATAAAATTCCAATTTATAAACGTTTACTTGTCATCATTCAGAGGCGGAAATGTTTATCATTGTTATGGAAATATTTGTAACACAACCACTTCAGTATCAGAAACCAGTACATGTAGACATAAGAAAGTGTTCACGTTGAGTGGTTTCTACGCATGCAACATTCGCAAAAGGAACAAGGAAAGGTAGATTTTAACATTGGGAAGAGCCATTAGAGAGAAAAATAAAGAGTAATGAAGAAGTAAATAAAACTGTTTCAGCTTGTTCGGAGATGTCGTCCCTAGGATTGCATGCAAGAGTTGAGGGGAAACCATAGAAAACCTAAAGTACCATGGCCAAAGATAAATTTGATTTTTACTCATTATTTCGAATGTATGTCTAGTGGCTAAATCAGTGCGTCATCTCTCTTGGAAGATAACAAAAATAGAACGAAGGCATAAGTTATCATTAGTCACTTCCGATATATGTCAGACTTGTAAATTGTTTTACGTTACTACGCGAATGCTTCACGTAATTTTTAAACTATTTTGAATCTCGTGTAAATCGTTTAATACAAGAAGATGCAATTTTAAAACGAGCTTTATGGAGGCTACAAATAAAGGTGGAAAAGCATAATCTCATTATCTCACAATACCATAAGACCTCTATATAGAATCATTTTAAGTTAAACATCTTTCACAAATAGAACTGATCATATGTCGTTCACCCAAAGAACGTATTCTACATAATACGGAACAGTTGTGAAATCAGGTAATCACTTAAATTATGAATCAGATAATGATACCTCCTTATCCATGTGCGCGCTAAGTAATACAGAATATTTACAACATAAAGTAAAACCAGATACAATTAAGTGCGGATAATTATTATTGTACTTAATCTGAATGACAAGAGCTTTTGGAAATAATATTGCGAAGAATGTGTTTATTACGTGGTATAGGACGAAAGAGATAACCAATAACAGAGTCTAGGATATCTGTCACGCAAAAAAAAAAGAAAAAACTAGCACGAGAAACAGCTGTCGAAAATTTAGAGTTTGCTTGAAAGGATAAACAAGAGAAATATGCAGCGCAAGAGAGCTTACATGAAGTATTGCTGTCAATCAGTAAGAACAAAATGTGAGCGTAACCTGGGAGTTACCGCCGTCTTAGAACATGATGGCTCTATCACCAGGATGCAGCAACGTGTATGCGGCAGATGGCAGTTGGGTAACATTACAGATAGTCGGGAGCTTGCAGCAACTATGGTATTGGTTATGTGCAGCCGTACTGAATGCTTCTCCCGTATTCGGCACCACCATTGCGTCAGCAGTAATGCAGTAATCTTATACGTGCCGCCCCATTTCTTGCTAACATATCTCCATTTCTGTGAATTGCATTTCTCACCTCCGACGTTGAACTCTCGCTATTATCTCCCGTTGTCTCTCTCTAAGTGCTGGTTTCCAACTTCATTGCTTTTACTGAACTCCTTGATGCGTTTCTCACGTGTCATACCTAGTCTACAGCAAGAAGACAGCGCGCGAAACTTAGTAACTTTGAATGCATAAGTGTAATTGTCTGTCAGGGCTTCCTCAATTTATGTTTCTGAAGGTGTACAAACCAGGGTGACCCATCCAACTCTGCCAAATCACATATTTCTGAAGCGAAGGAAAAGTGAAAAATGCAATTGTCCAGGGACGTACTTACGTCAGGGTCTCACAATGTAGGCAGGAATCCACAATCAATAACTGTAAACAACAACAAAAAAATGGTTCAAACGGCTCTGATCACTATGGGACATAACATCTGAGGTCATCAGTCTCCTAGAACTTAGAACTACTTAAACCTAACTAACCTAAGGACATCACACACATCCATGCCCGAGGCAGGATTCGAACCTGCGACCGCAGCAGTCGGGCGGTTCCAGACTGAAGCACCTAGAACCGCTCGGCCACGGAGGCTGGCATAAACAACAACACTCTCGACACTAAGTTACGCTTTTTAAATTGCACATATATATTTTTCCTACGTAAATGGAAAGCATACGTACGGTTAGGACAGCAGACTTGTTTTTCACTGTTCTAAACCTAATACGTTCCAAAAATCATAGACTTTAAAGGATGGCAACGGCGCCGCAGTTTCTGCCGTAACGCGCATTGCAAGGGCAGCCTACAGTTGCCTTCAGGACAGTGGAGGCAACCCGCATTACGGCATTACGGCGACAACTGTGGCACCGTTTCCATCACTTAATGTCAAGTTATTCCAGATGGTATAAGGTTTAGAGCTGTGGAACCAAGTCTGGCATTACTACTTGTACTTTTAGTTCCCATTTCGGTAAAAAAAACGTATGTGTGCCTTTAAAAAACTGTATGTAACGTAACATTTGTGTTGAAATCGATGTTTGTTTACTTGTATGGATACTGCATTCATCCTCATTGTGTGAGCGTGTGATATAGGCACATCCCTGACAGTTTCATTTTTCACTGCTGGTTTCTTTTCGGAAATGAATTAAGTGGCAAAGTTAGGTGGAACACTCTGTATAGTTTCATGTCGCACTTCACAGAAGGGCTTTCACTTACTGTAGCTTTTCCCTGTCGTTTTTTATTAATTATGTTATCGAGTACACAACAAAAACCTGCAAGTAGGGGACGTAGACAAATATCTACGCTGTTTAGGTACAGTAGATCAACAGGTGAGTGACTCTCTCGCCGTCTGATAGGGAAAGAAGTGTTTGGTCGTCCTTCATTCTGATTAATTTCGGTCGACAGTGAAATGACGACAGTCTCATTCGCTGTAACATTCACTCACGATCAAATGTAAAAGCTCCATTCGCCATAAGAGCAGTGCATTGTAATTTCGCCGGAGGCTCAAGCACTGATCTGAATAATGATTTTGCACGTCGGCGATTATTTATAGACAACGACTTAAAGATACTTCTCGACCGAAACGGAACAGAAGTGCTGAATGTTATTGTTCGAGAAAAATTTGTAGTACAAACGTGCAATAATGAATCGAAATAGACACCCTTACAAAAACAGAGTATGAGATAAAGTGGCTCTAACAATGTTTAGCATCTTAAATCAAATAGATTGAACATCAGTGGCTTGTTGAAGTATGGACTATAAATATCACAGAACAGTGTATTCGTATTATTTATCAACAGAAAGCGTTTGTGTATATTTTCCTATCTATTCACATATATCTAACTTTATGAAGTCCGAAGGAAAAGTTGAATCTCTAGTATCAGAATGCAGCCTCAAACATTTTTAATTTAACTGGGCAAACTTTTGAAAGAAGTTGTCGCGCAACGCCGCACGGTCTTGTATAAAGCAACTTCTGGCACCACGGGGAGGGCGAAGGACTCCGCTGCTGCCCTCTGCAAATTTGCTCGGTCAAGGAGAGCGGCGACTAAACAAGGAGGACTTTAATTACAGAGTCGCTCTGCTCTGACGGAGAAAGTCAGACACTCTTGCAGAGGAGAGGGGAGAGTGTCGCCTGGGAAGGCGCCTTTACACAATCATCTCAGACGAAGAACGCGCTGAAAATATAAACTCGGGTGGGTACAGAAAATAAAATTCTTAATAAGTGCCCGGGTGTTAATATTTACAAATTATGCTTCACTGTAGAGCGTTGACATGGCAAGAAACATATGAAAATACAAGATACTAGGGATATTACATTTCAGAACGCAAACTTTGCGAGAAAAACAGCATTACTGACGTAGTGCCTTGAATTTCTCTCTCTCTCTCTCTCTCTCTCTCTCTCTCACACACACACACACACACACACACATACACACACACACACACACTCTTCACTCCAAGGAGTATAGACGTCAGTTTGAGATGCGGCTCATTAACGTCGTTGTTCTTTTCAGCCAAGAATCTCAGTATACGGGCAGTGGGCCGTGGTTTGGAGTGGATTTACAGCTTCAGAAGACGCCTGGCGAGCAGAACCCTTGGTGTGATTGGAAATTTTTCAATTTAATTCTAGCCAATGTTAGGACTGTATTTGAACGTTTTCGTACGTTCGTATCTGCGAGTATGGTATGTGGTAGTCTACGCGTGAGTCAGTGTCAAATATGGCACACGGTACTTCATCTACATCTACATCTATACTCCGGGAGCCACCTTACGGTGTGTGGCGGAGGGTATTTATTGTACCACTATCTGATCCCCCCTTCCCTGTTCCATTCACGAATTGTGCGTGGGAAGAACGACTGCTTGTAAGTCTCCGTATTTGCTCTAATTTCTCGGATCTTTTCGTTGTGATCATTACGCGAGATATATGTGGGCGGTAGTAATATGTTGCCCATCTCTTCCCGGAATGTGCTCTCTCGTAATTTCGATAATAAACCTCTCCGTATTGCGTAACGCCTTTCTTGAAGTGTCCGCCACTGGAGCTTGTTCAGCATCTCCGTAACGCTCTCGCGCTGACTAAATGTCCCCATGACGAATCGCGCCGCTTTTCGCTGGATCATGTCTATCTCTTCTATTAATCCAACCTGGTAAGGGTCCCATACTGATGAGCAATACTCAAGAATCGGACGAACAAGCGTTTTGTAAGCTACTTCTTTCGTCGATGAGTCACATTTTCTTAGAATTCTTCCTATGAATCTCAACCTGGCGCCTGCTTTTCCCACTATTTGTTTTATGTGATCATTCCACTTCAGATCGCTCCGGATAGTAACTCCTAAGTATTTTACGGTCGTTACCGCTTCCAATGATTTACCACCTATGGCATAATCGTACTGGAATGGATTTCTGCCCCTATGTATGCGCATTATATTACATTTATCTACGTTTAGGGAAAGCTGCCAGCTGTCGCACCATTCATTAATCCTCTGCAGGTCTTCCTGGAGTACGTACGAGTCTTCTGATGTTGCTACTTTCTTGTAGACAACCGTGTCATCTGCAAATAGCCTCACGGAGCTACCGATGTTGTCAACTAAGTCATTTATGTATATTGTAAACAATAAAGGTCCTATCACGCTTCCTTGCGGTACTCCCGAAATTACCTCTACATCAGCAGATTTTGAACCGTTAAGAATGACATGTTGTGTTCTTTCTTCTAGGAAGTCCTGAATCCAATCACAAACCTGGTCCGATATTCCGTAAGCTCGTATTTTTTTTTTTCACTAAACGTAAGTGCGGAACCGTATCAAATGCCTTCCTGAAGTCCAGGAAAACGGCATCAATCTGCTCGCCAGTGTCTACGGCACTGTGAATTTCTTGGACAAATAGGGCGAGCTGAGTTTCACATGATCTCTGTTTGCGGAATCCATGTTGGTTATGATGAAGGAGATTTGTATTATCTAATAACGTCATAATACGAGAACATAAAACATGTTCCATTATTCTACAACAGATTGACGTAAGCGAAATAGGCCTATAATTATTCGCATCTGATTTATGACCCTTCTTGAAAATGGGAACGACCTGCGCTTTCTTCCAGTCGCTAGGTACTTTACGTTCTTCCAGAGATCTACGATAAATTGCTGATAGAAAGGGGGCAAGTTCTTTAGCATAATCACTGTAGAATCTTACGGGTATCTCGTCTGGTCCGGATGCTTTTCCGCTACTAAGTGATAGCAGTTGTTTTTCAATTCCGATATCGTTTATTTCAATATTTTCCATTTTGGCGTCCGTGCGACGGCTGAAGTCAGGGACCGTGTTACGATTTTCCGCAGTGAAACAGTTTCGGAACACTGAATTCAGTATTTCTGCCTTTCTTCGGTCGTCCTCTGTTTCGGTGCCATCGTGGTCAACGAGTGACTGAATAGGGGATTTAGATCCGCTTACCGATTTTACATATGACCAAAACTTTTTAGGGTTCTTGTTTAGATTGTTTGCCAATGTTTTATGTTCGAATTCGTTGAATGCTTCTCTCATTGCTCTCTTTACGCTCTTTTTCGCTTCGTTCAGCTTTTCCTTATCAGCTATGATTCGACTACTCTTAAACCTATGATGAAGCTTTCTTTGTTTCCGTAGTACCTTTCGTACATGATTGTTATACCACGGTGGATCTTTCCCCTCGCTTTGGACCTTAGTCGGTACGAACTTATCTAAGGCGTACTGGACGATGTTTCTGAATTTTTTCCATTTTTGTTCCACATCCTCTTCCTCAGAAATGAACGTTTGATAGTGGTCACTCAGATATTCTGCGATTTGTGCCATATCACTCTTGTTAAGCAAATATATTTTCCTTCCTTTCTTGGCATTTCTTATTACACTTGTAGTCATTGATGCAACCACTGACTTATGATCACTGATACCCTCTTCTACATTCACGGAGTCGAAAAGTTCCGGTCTATTTGTTGCTATGAGGTCTAAAACGTTAGCTTCACGAGTTGGTTCTCTAACTATATGCTCGAAGTAATTCTCGGACAAGGCAGTCAGGATAATGTCACAAGAGTCTCCGTCCCTGGCTCCAGTTCTGATTGTGTGACTATCCCATTCTATACCTGGTAGATTGAAGTCTCCCCCTATTACAATAGTATGATCACGAAACTTCTTCACGACGTTCTGCAGGTTCTCTCTGAGGCGCTCAACTACTACGGTTGCTGATGCAGGTGGTCTATAGAAGCATCCGACTATCATATCTGACCCACCTTTGATACTTAACTTAACCCAGATTATTTCACATTCGCATTCGCTAATAACTTCACTGGATATTATTGAATTCTTTACTGCTATAAATACTCCTCCACCATTGGCGTTTATCCTATCCTTGCGGTATATATTCCATTCTGTGTCTAGGATTTCGTTACTGTTCACTTCCGGTTTTAACCAACTTTCCGTTCCTAATACTATATGCGCACTATTTCCTTCAATAAGCGATACTAATTCAGGAACCTTGCCCTGGATACTCCTGCAGTTTACCAATATTACGTTAACTTTTCCTGTTTTTGGTCTCTGAGGACGGACGTTCTTTATCAACGATGCTGATGTTCTCTCTGGTAAGCCGTCAGGTATTTTATCGTTTCGCCCAAGCGGGGGTCCCTCTACCCTAAAAAACCCCCGTGTGCACGCCACACGTACTCTGCTACCCTAGTAGCTGCTTCCGGTGTGTAGCGCACGCCTGACCTGTCTAGGGGGGCCCTACAGTTCTCCACCCAATAACGGAGGTCGATGAATTTGCAACCATTATAGTCGCAGAGTCGTCTGAGCCTCTGGTTTAGACCCTCCACACGGCTCCAAACCAGAGGACCGCGATCGACTCTGGGCACTATGCTGCAGATATTAAGCTCAGCTTGCACTCCGCGTGCGATGCTGGTTGTCTTCACCAAATCAGCCAGCCGCCGGAAGGAACCAAGGATGGCCTCAGAACCCAAGCGGCAGGCGTCATTCGTTCCGACATGTGCTACTATCTGCAGCCGGTCACACCCAGTGCGTTCAATAGCTGCCGGAAGGGCCTCCTCCACATTACGGACGAGACCCCCCCGGCAAGCACACCGAGTGCACACTAGCATTCTTCCCCGACCTACCCGCTATTTTCCTGAGGGGCTCCATAACCCGCCTAACGTTGGAGCTCCCTATAACTAATAGGCCCGCCCTCTGTGACTGTCGGGACCTTGCCGGAGAATCGGCCACTGGCCCAACAGGCGAGGCATCCTGTGGTGGCTCGGAAACGATGTCATCACCACTAGGAAGCACCCCGTACCTGTTGGAAAGGGGTAAGGCAGCTGCCACGCGGCCAGATCCCACCTTCGCCTTTCGGCCAGGCACACGCGAGCCCACCACTGTCCGCCATTCACCCTGGAGTGATAGCTGACCGGTAAGATGCTCACTGCCGGAAGACGCAGCGACATCGGGGGTTCCATGTGATTCCAAGGCCACCGAAGTAGGCATAGGTCTCACCACAGTTGCCCCAACGCCACTACGAGCCGACGCCTGCGCCTCGAGCTCGATGAGCCTAACAGACAAAGCCTCCACCTGCCCCCGAAGAGTGGCCAATTCTCCTTGCGTCCGCTCACAACAACCACAGTCCCTACACATGACTATGTTTACCCTACTCTATACGGTGACAAATTCCCAAGATAATCTTCTGATGAGCTACTCTGATAATCAAGAAACACTCACTGAAATACGAGACGCGAAAACTACGCTAGGTTTTCCCAGAAAAACTATTTAAAAGCTAAGCGCAACAAATAAGTACAAAATAAATTTCTCTCCTAACGATCAAGAACTGTTAGTTTCTATGCAGAGCAGATAAACACAAATAAAATCCCTTCCTTAGTGGAAGGTCGTAAACAAAATGCAAAATAAACGCTTTATACAAACAGTACTCGTTGCTGCTGGTGCTCTCGCTCGCTTGCTGAAATACCGCGTAATTATAATTAAATTGCGGCTACTCGCAACCGTCAAGCGTGGGCTGTAATTACTGTATGCCAGCTTATTCCGTTAATGCGGGTCTGATTTATGCTGGAAAAATTAGTCTCGATTTAGCCCACCAGGTGAAAATCTGGCGCTGTGAATGCAAGAAAAACTGTTGTGTGTAATGTGTAATGGTCTGGGAACTGGCATGGGCATAAAAGATAAAACAAGTGAGAAAGGTATAGTGTTCATTTTATTATTAATCACCACTCACCCACTTTGTTCAATATCAGAACCGGAGACAAGATGTTGTACAGTGCCAGATTTGCACCTGGTGGCCAAAATTTGAAATAATTTACTTCCATCGTAAATAGGTTCCGTATTAAAGCATTAGCATATGTACGAATTTTTGCTGCCTTGCGGTAACTACACTCCACACTGGACCTTTGGAACTACCCAACTACTTCGTCCGGCAGGAGCAATTGCAGACAACTATTACTTTAAGCGATTGGCCTCTGTTTGTCACTTCGAGATTTCCACTGACCACATGGTCGATAGCTTCCACTCGTTCGAACTGATAACCTAGCAGTCTTCTAGGTTTGGGAACACAGAGCAGAGACATTCAAGCTGGGTATCGTGGGTGGGAAAGAGGTGGGTGGCCGGGGGGGGGGGGGGGGAAGGGGGGCACGCCGGCCGTACAGGCTACAATTTATTGTTAACTGTATTTATACCAAGAAAGGGAAGCAAACCTCCGTCGACAGAGGAGGGAAGATGAGCACACGTCGGATAGCTCCGTGACGATCTCGGAGTTCGCCGTCTGTTTGTAGATCAGGGGAAGTTGTTAGAGAAGTGAGATGCTAGCCTAAAAAGCACTGTGTGTCATTCATAGGTGCGCTGAGTCTGTAACGATCGATTTCCGACCAGCTATGGAGAAGTTTTCATTTCGCGTCTCGCCTCTTCGCAATCTGCAATGGTAACGGATGCTACAGCACAGGTCTTCCGGATTGTTCGTTGATGATGAAACTATCAACTCGAAAGTAATATCCCAGATAAGTAAAACCTGAAACATTTAGTGAGTTAAAAATGATGTACTGAATGACAGAGGTCCTTTAATCCAGGTAAATGCTTGAAAAAGCAGAGAAACAAAATAAACAACGTCAAAATGCCTCTTTAGATTATATTAATAAACTTTTGCAAATAGTATCATCATTTAAAAACAACTTACTACAACCGCAATTAAAGGAAAAGAAAGATAGTAGCACGGGCTAATCAAAGATCTAGAATTTTTCAAAGTTCGTTGCAATGTCATAAGAGTATCTGAGGGTTGTATTGTTCCATAACGTCTAGTTCTGCAATTTGTCTGCTGTGTTGCTATTTCCGTTAACTGCTTCCATCTTCTTCTGTTTTCCACGCTTCACTTTTATACATTTATGTGCTCCAGATTTACAGATTCACGTACAGGTTCTTGAGTTTCATTTCAATATTTCTTTGTGTGCGCATTCTGCATCAGATGTATCCATTGGTTGAATCATATTATACAATCTAGAATCCATGGAATTTCGTTGCTGCTACTGTGTTCTGTTCAGTTTCCATACTGTGTCTATGATTCACGGACGACAAAGCATTTCTGGCCAAAAAAGGTAAGGCACCTTAACAGGAATCCTTAACTGAATCGAATACATCTCCTGTCACAGCATTACAAAACAATCCAAACTGATGACACTCATAAATTGCGCGAAGAGACCAATATTACATGTCTACCACTTTCTTTTTTACAGTTTTAGTTTTCTAACCGAAAAGGTAGAGCGCGCTTTTCGAGTTCTGCACCCTTCTAGAGCCAGGGACTTTCATCCAAGTAAGTGGCCATCGGGTAGCGAGGCATAGGGACTTCCAATATAAGAAATATTTGGGACGTCGATTTACAACCCAGTAAAAGCCCCCAAAATCCATTGTTACACCCGGGAAGACTGAAGAGTCTACAAATAAGGCCTGGCCAAGATTTGCGCCGCCAGGGAGCCGTCACGCTACTCTAGCGCAGCCGAGTCTGTTTAGCGCTCCGACTTCCCCCACCAGTGGGTTATGCTGAGCAGGTGTGTGTCAAGTGATATGGCTAAACGAATACGACGAAGGCTGCACACGTGAGAAACTTAAGAAGACCTGTTTCGAATTCTGTGTGATTGCTCCCAACAGGCGAATATTGTAGCATACCATTATCAGCGAAGAAATGCAAAAATGGCTCTGAGCACTATGGGACTCAACTGCTGTGGTCATCAGTCCCCTAGAACTTAGAACTACTTAAACTAATTAAGGACATCACACACATCCATGCCCGAGGCAGGATTCGAACCTGCGACCGTAGCAGTCGCACGGTTCCGGACTGCGCGCCTAGAACCGCGAGACCACCGTGGCTGGCGAAGAAATGCACCCATCAGAGGAAAAGAAGGCTAGTATGCTCCGGTTTTAAAGTACTCAGCCTGAAAAGTGGTGTACCAGCTACCTCATTCTACTTTCCCCACTGCCATTAAAAATTTCCCAAAAGTTTTGGTATGGAAAACATTGTTGCTCCTTTTAAAATGCAACTAACATCTCACTCACACAAGCTCCACTAGCGCCGGCCGAAGTGGCCGTGCGGTTAAAGGCGCTGCAGTCTGGAACCGCGAGACCGCTACGGTCGCAGGTTCGAATCCTGCCTCGGGCATGGATGTTTGTGATGTCCTTAGGTTAGTTAGGTTTAACTAGTTCTAAGTTCTAGGGGACTAATGACCTCAGCAGTTGAGTCCCATAGTGCTCAGAGCCATTTGAAGCTCCACTAGCAGTAACTCACTCAGACCCACTATTCCATCTTTGTAAGTCGCTCGAACACATCCACTCCCACTTCCCCATTCTCACTCACTCATTCATGCCAACTCATTGTCATTATCTCTTTGTGTCTCCCTATCATTGTCGCATGTCGCATCTCCTTCGTTCTGTCCTATTAATAGTGTCTGCTCTCATTGCGATTGCCTTCCTCTTGCTCTCTTACCATTAATACCTCACTCCTTTCACCCTACTGCTGCCGTCTTTTCTCACTGTCTCTCCCTTCCTCGTTGTCATTGGCATTGTCTCTTATTATCACTGGCTCTCACCCATTTCCACTTTCTCTTTCTCTTCATTCCTCTTCACCCACACCCCCCACTTCAGGCAGTGTCTCCTTCACTCTTTCCGCAGCACTGTTCTGTCACTGCCGACTATGTTCAGCCACCACTATGTCTGTCTCTTTCTCTCACACTGCTATTGGCTCCTGCTCTCTTTCTACGCCAACAGCCACTGCCTGCTATCTTCCAATATTTATTATTTCTCATTCTCTTTGCCACGTCCACAATTTTCTTTCTCTCAACATATAAAAGTGCGAGTGCGTTCGCATGCCAACATTTCTGGGAGAAATTTTAAAGGTGCTGAGTAAGATAGAATGAGACAGCCGGTACACCACTTTTCAGTCAGAGTCTTTTAAATAAACAGGAACATATTCGCATTCTTTGTACTCCGATAGGAATATTTTTGCTCTGGTTCCCTTCTTTTCCCTGCGGCAGCAGAGCATGTAATGTAATTCATATGAAAAGAAATTTATTGGTCACTAAAATTTAAATAGTTTGCTTATGTGAAACTGAAATAACACAAAACTAATTTCACAGCACAGACCTGATTTTCTGTGGAATAAAATTTTCCATGTGCTTCAGTAGTATAACATGGGGTTTCCAGAATCCTTCTGATGATAGTGGAGACGCTTTACAGCATATTTCTCCGTGCTAGGTCACTTTACAAAATACGCTTTCGCCTTACACCGTACTTTACGTTCGTATTTTACGTCGACAATCAGCGTAATTCTGAATATAGTTATCTCGGAAGCGCATAAGTATATGAAGAAAATCTTCAGAATTGTTCGAGATCGAGATCTTAGGAATACATCGTAAAATTTCAGCCATTTTCTGTGCATAGTCGTCTGGGAAACCGCAGCTGGGGTTCGGTACATAACAAAAAGATTTTGCAGTTTCTCGATAACTGAAAAAGATTTTTGAAAATGGGGAAATGCTCGTCTAGATAAATGCCTAGAGAATATACCAATAAAGTTTTAGCAGTATGCTGCCGTTATTTATTATTTGCATTTCGCCCCATGCCGGATTTTACTTGTAGAAGTCAGGTAAATTTGAAGATTCGTATCTTGGAAATGGATAAAGATAAAATGAAAATTTTCAAGGTTGTTCTAGAATGAGAATGACAGTGACACTAAGACGACCCTTCTGTTGCGTATACAAATAGTCCCTACCACAAGGGCTATCGCATGCATACTACGAGCTTTGAAATAAAAAGAAAACGAGATGTGATGGTGACCCTCAACTACGTACCCTCCGACTCAAAGTTGAAATATTAAAAGTTTTGATTGGTTGAGTTGTCTAGGGATTGGGATACATAGTTGCCGCATTACAGGACAGATACTGCTGACTCTACAGTATACGATAAGAATACACACATGAATCGAATGGTCGAAGGTTTCTGTCACTCGGCAATTGCGAATTATGAATGTAGCATATAAATTTATAAGTGAAATATCGCAATTGAATAAAATCTGCAGATACTATTTTAATGAATTTAAATGATGAGTACGATAGTAGAAGTACTTTTAAGAATGCGGTATGTTTGTGCACAACACTTATTGGTGTCGATGATCTAGCAGTTAAATAAAATATAAGTTGAATAATAGGGAAACAATAGATTCCTACTGCAGGTTATTATGAAAAACAACTTAGCTAACGAGATATTCACTTCTAAACGCACACTAAGTCTTCACTGTAGAACCCACGGAAATCTCACAACTGCACAAGTCGGCACTCCGAAATATTTCTATCTGATGCTACCAGGCGTAAACTGCTCCACTCTCCACGTAGTTCCTGCGACCGTCACTGCTTCACGTCCAGCACTTCCCATGTCCCGTGCCATACTGCCCAGAACTCCTCTCCTCTCTCACACTGTTCTCCCACTTCCATCCAGTCTCCGCATTCACGAGCGCTGTGATTGGCTAGAGCACTTCCGCCCTGTCTTCAAGCCAACTCACACTCGCAATCATAATGAAACACTTTCGAAATACTGGATTTACACTTAAATAACTTGAAATTAAATAAATATTCATACGGCTAGACCATAAACACGCTCTAACACACATTATTAAATACATAAACAAGTTAAATAAACATATATCAAAGGAATAGATCAGAAATAAGCCAGTAGCCTAATGTCTCTGTGCTTTCTAAAACACAGTAAATAATTAACCAATTTCTTCATGAACGGTATATATTGGATATAAACAAAGATATAGACGAATAAATATATTTATAAGCATGCTGTTACCGTTTTTTCTTGTAACTGCGGAGTACTTGTGGCCTGACGCGACCGATAGTAATCTGCCACTTTGACCTCCAATAACTCATGTACTATTCAAGCTACATGCCTGCAATTTATACCAGTTTAGGAGATACACTAATAGCTTTCGAAAGACACGTCGATCGACAAAAGCAGATGAACCGTTTAGATTTTGGAAATTCGTTGCTGGGTGTTACTTGTATACTTTATCGTCAGATACTAAATTTTACACTAATAAAGATATTGAAAATCTGAGTACAGAATCGTAGTGCAAATAATTGTAATTCATATGTTTCTTTTTAAGGTATCGTGATTCATCTGGCTACTATTGATTTCTATTCGAACTGTGAAATGTCTGCCATGATGATTGCACTCCCATCATACAAGTCTCTTTCATCGACAAGCGTCGCCATGAAATTCCCAGCCAAACAGCTGCTGGATCCCTCTTGCTTCGGCCAACGTCTGCCACCACGTGGTCGACCTGCTGAGCGGCCCGCGCCCGCCGAGTGGCCCGTGTGGCCAAGCCAACTCCGAACTCAGAATATTTTCAGGGCGCCACAACTCGCCCGTTACCTCACAATACTGATATCACGAACTGTTTCGTTACAGAGTAAAGACATGGAATTATGCAGACTGGAATCTGTTAAGCCCAGATGTTGGCGGGACTTTGTCAATTTCGTAATGGAAGGAAACCGAGGTTCCTTTAATTATATCCTGGACCGATATTTCCGAAGCCAAGAATAATAAAACATGAGCCGTGCGGGGTGGCCGCTCGGCTTGAGGCGCCATGTGACAGATTGCGCAGCCCTTCCCGCCGGAGTTTCGAGTCCTCCCTCAGGAGTGTGTGTTGTTCTTGGAATAAGTTAGTTTATGTTAGATTAAGTAGTGTGTAAGTCTAGGGACGGATGACATCAGCAGTTTGGTCCCTTAAGAATTACACACATTTGAACATTTTTGAATAAAACATACATTGTAAGTGAGTGTATTTGTTAATGCAGAGTTCATGAGTTGATCAATATGCACAGCGAATCTATGACGCTGCCGATCGGAGACGATGAGATAGACGGCGAAAACATATTATATTTACATGTAATGGATTTATTCCCATTCGTCGACTGATGTAATCTCCCCAAGAATTATCTTCCAGTAACGTTAAACGGAAAAACTGCAGTATTAAACGGAAAAACTGCAGTAGATGATGTCCTGGCGGTATATGAATCACAAACTTCCGCCGTTGTCATTCCTTGCAGTGCTTTACGTAATGTCTGATAGTCGGTAGAAACCTGTCCGAAGATAAGTCTTCACAAATTCCAGGTGCCCTAAAGTCGGATCGCCTTGGAAATACTTCGGTGTTGGTGGACCTGAATTCGCCAGTTTATTTCTTGCAGACTGTAACTTTTGCCGATGTAATCAACAACGTTACTGTGTTGGCACACAACGCAATTATCGAATAATGCCGACAACGAAGGACTAAGGCAATATGCAACGTTTGTGCAGGAAAGCTATCAGACGTAGCCCCCAAATCCACCTTACAGTGTTGATTAATGGGTTGCGTAAGTAATGAGGGTACCAGACATGACCCAAAAACAAACTGATGCCACCGCTTCCACGGTTCCCCTAAGAGCTGCGCCAGCTACAAGTGTTTCCCGCGGCTTCGAGGCGGCACGCGGAATTGGCTTTCCCATATCATCTGAAGCGGGAGCCGCCAGCGGTAACCAGTGACGGGCAGAGCAGAGCTATGGGTGGGAACCAGTGATACTAGCTTACCAACTACCACCTCAGACAGACGTATACACATCACTATGTGTCGAAATGACGAATTTGAATATGTTCCTAAGTCAGTCTTAAATTCGTCCATGTGTCTCGGAATAACGAATTTCAATATGTTCCTGCGTCACTTTTAAATTCGTCCGTATGTCTCGGAATGGCGAATTTGAGTATGTTCCCGAGTCAGTTTTAAATTCGTCTAAGTGGACGGTTTAATGACTGTTGCAAGTACGGTACTGCATGGGATCAATTATACCATGACACTGCACAAAAGAGAGAGGAAGTTGGTTATTTGGACATATCATTGTATTTTATTTTCTTAATGATACACTGTTTCATGTATTTCATTATTGCGCCTTAACAGATTGGATGAATTACCTTTCATTATTGTTTCTTATCTCACTATTTAGTCTCTAGCCAATATGCAATAAACTAATCGCTCCAGAACAACAACATGCTACGACTCTCACAACAGCTGCTCCCGTGCGGACACCAAGATTTAAATTTCCCATGAATCCAAAAACGCTCCAGGCCAATGTCGAGATGTTTCTTTTGACAAACAGACAGTCAATATCTTTCCCTCTCTTTTCGTAACCGGAGCTTGTGCACCGTCTCTAAGAACCACGCAGTCTACGAGATATCAAACACTAATCTTCCTTCCTTCTTATAACAGCTTCTAATATTGCAATTAGCAACACCTAAATGCGTTTTACTACAGCAATAGAATATTCCCTGTTATGCGGTAGGCATTTACTTATAACTGAAAATGTCTGGCAGTTGCACCTCAGTGTTTAGTACATCAAAATCACATATTCCAACCACTCTGCAAGTGTTATACACTACTGGCCATTAAAATTGCTACACCACGAAGATGACGTGCTACAGACGCGAAATTTAACCGACAGGAAGAAGATGCTGTGATACGCAAATGATTAGCTTTTCAGAGCATTCACACAAGGTTGGCGCCGGTGGCGACACCTACAACGTGCTCACATGACAAATGTTTCCAACCGATTTCTGATATACAATCAGCAGTTGACCGGCGTTGCGTGGTGAAACGTTGTCGTGATGCTTCGTGTAAGGAGGAGAAATGCGTACCATCACGTTTCCGACTTTGATAAAGGTCGGATTGTAGCCTATCGCGATTGCGGTTTATCGTATCGCGACATTGCTGCTCGCCTTGGTCGAGATCCAATGACTGTTAGCAGAATATGCAATCGGTGGGTTTAGGAAGGTAATACGGATCGCCGTGCTGGATCCCAACGGCCTCCTATTACTAGCAGTCGAGATGACAGGCATCTGCATGGCTGTAACGGATCGTGCAGCCACGTCTCGATCCTTGAGTCAACAGATGGGAACGTTCGCAAGACAACAACCATCTGCACGAACAGTTGGACGAAGTTTGCAGCAGCATGGACTATGAGCTCAGAAACCATGGCTGCGGTTACCCTTGACGCTGCATCACAGACAGGAGCGCCTGCGATGGTGTACTCAACGACGAAACTGGGTGCACGAATGGCAAAACGTCATTTTTTCGGATGAATCCAATTTCTGTTTACAGCATCATGATGGTCGCATCCGTGTTTGGCGACATCGCGGTGAACGCAAATTGGAAGCGAGTATTCGTCATCGCAGTACTGGCGTATCACCCGGCGTGATGGTATGGGGTGCCAGTGGTTACACGTCTCGGTCACCTCTTGTTCGCATTGATGGCACTTTGAACAGTGGACGTTACATTTCAGATGTATTACGACCCGTGGCTCTACCCTTCATTCGCTCCCTGCGAAATCCTAAATTTTATCAGGATAATGCACGACCGCATGTTGCAGGTCCTGTACGGGCCTTTCTGGATACAGAAAATGTTCGACTGCTGCCATGGCCAGCACATTCTCCAGACCTCTCCCCAATTGAAAACGTCTGGTCAATGGTGGCCGAGCAACTGGCTCGTCACAACACGCCAGTCACTACTCATGATGAACTGTGGCATCGTGTTGAAGCTGCATGGGCAGCTGTACCTGTACACGCCATACAAGCTCTGTTTGACTCAATGCCCAAGCGTATCAAGGCCGTAATTATGGCCAGAGGTGGTTGTTTTAGGTACTGATTTCTCAGGATCTATGCACCCAAATTGCGTGAAAATGTAATCACATGTCACTTCCAGTATAATATATTTGTTTCATGAATATCCGTTTATCATCTGCATTTCTTCTTGGTGTAGCAATGTTAATGGCCAGTAGTGTATATTGAAACAATCTGTGAAATAGTATCGCAACACTCACCCCCATCGTTAAACTGCCATTATCGTAGCCAAGACAGAGACAAAGCCAAGGCCCTGCACAGTGGTACACGTTTACGTGCCTTCTAACACAACAGATGATAGCCGGCCGGTGTGGCCGTACGGTTCTAGGCGCTTCAGTCTGGAACCGCGTGACCGCTGCGGTCGCAGGTTCGAATCCTGCCTCGGGCATGGATGTGTGTGATGTCCTTAGGTTGGTTAGGTTTAAGTAGTTCTAAGTTCTGGGGGACTGATGACCTCAGATGTTAAGTCCCATAGTGCTCAGAGCCATTTGAACAACAGATGGTAAACAGACTGAAAGAATATAACACGAGACAAAAAATTATTCGGATAGTTAAAGAAACAAGAATTTTATTGTGATGGGGTCTGGAACTCGGTAGATGGAAAGGGAATAGAAGGGATAATAGTAGGAGAAGGTAGACTCAGGGGAAGGAATGAAAAGGGTAGCCGTCTGGCAGAATCTTGCAGAGAGTGTAATTTATCCATCGCTAGCAGTTGAGTTAAGGATCATGGATGAAGGTTACATACATCTAATACACCTTTATGCATCAGAATATGCATTATATAATATGGGCAAGGTTGAGTTTTCAAAACCAGATTTTAATCTGGAAGACGTTTCGAGTGGCAGACGCAGACTGACCGTAATTTCCTGGTTATAAAGTTCATATGAAGAGACAATAAAAGGGTAGGAAATTAAGGAGGTGCGACCTAGATAAAGAAGAGAACCATAGGTTACTGAGTTTTTCAAATATAGTATTAGGCAACAGAAACAGCCAAAGGAATCACTACTGGACGAAACGTTACCTTTGAAATATAAAGCAGTAAAGGCAGCAGAGAATCAAAGTAGGGAAAAGGTACAGTAGAACCCTTGGATAACACAGGAGGTACTGAATTTAACTGACGAACGGAAAAATATGAAAGTGCCACAAATTAAGTATACAAAAGAGGAATACAGATGCCTAAGAAGTGAATGTTTTAAGTGAGAAAGCTAGTATGGTTAGAGAAAAATGGAAGTCTGTCAGTATGCATCGAAAAGCTACATGCAACATGTAGCGAAATTAAATTAACAAAAAACATTTGGAGTGAAGAGAAGCAGCTGTATTAATATCAAGAGCTCAGATGGCAAGCAACACTGTAGCAAAGAATGGAAGGCAAGAAGTTTGAAATAGTATACAGGTTATTACAAAATTGTAACAGTGAACTTCTAGGGGTTGTAGAAGGTGGATTGAGAAAGAAATTGAAGATAGGAACCCATGTCCAGAAACGTCACCCAACGACGCTACAAAGCGTCGAAGTTAAATGCACTGGCGCCTACCACTAGGCCACCCCTTTCGCAGCTAATGTGGCATTGCACGATGAGGGACCGTAGGCAGTACGTCTCGCAGCATCTAGCTGCTTCAGAGACAGGTCTTTTCTCCTATGAGTGCGATGCTCTGTTACTTCAGTAGATGACCATTTTGGACTCGGGTTTCCATATGCAGTTTATTTTACTCTTGTGAACAGAAAAACATTTTAGATTTTAGAGGGTTACAGAAGAACATAAACTGCAGATGGAACCCATGTCAGAAACCATCACCCACTGAGGCCACAGACTATCACGTTCATAGGAGACAAGGTTTCTGCACAACATCTAGCTCTGTCTGCTCCCCTGGCGACCATTGCAATCACTGAATAACAAACAACACTGCGATACGTTCCGCCTATGGTCGGTCAGAGTACAAAGGCACCTTTGTTGCTGAAGGAGTGGCCTAGCGCCAGGCGCCAGCACCTGTAACTTGGATGACGTTTTCGAACATGGGTTCTAATCCTCAATTTGTTCCTCAAGCCACGTTCTACCAACCCTCGAAGTTTGTCAGTGTCGCTCCGTAACACCCTGCACGGTAGTGTGAATGGGAGCGGCTATACACCCAAACTAGTAAACAAAGCTAGACTCCTATGAAATGTCTGAACACGTGAGGCAATACTAAGTGTAGTAATTATAAGATGCACTAAAGAGAGGAAAAATATATTTAAAGTTTCAGACAATACTGTTGGCATACGCGCTTCGAAACTCTGAAAATAGCAGGGATAGAAAGCAGGAATGCAAGATTATCTACAATTTGTACAGAAATCAGACTGAAGTTGTAATAGTTGGACTTGAACGGAAGCAGTCGTCGAGAAGGCAGAAGTAGGGAGGATATCAAATGCAGACTGGCAATAACAGGAGAAGCGTTTCCAAACAAGAGAACTTTGTTGAGAGAGAATATAAATTTCAATGTTAGGAATATTTTGTGAAGATTTTTGCCTGTAGTGTGGCCTTGTTGGAAGTGAAATGTGAACGATAAACAGTTCACTCAAGAAGAGAATAGAAGCTTCGGCAATTTGGTGATACAGAAGAATGCTCAAGATTAAAAGAGTAGATATAAAATATGAAGAGGTACTGAATCTAAGTGAGGAGAAAAGGAATTTATGGTATAACTTGACTAAACAAAAAGTGACTGTATACGGAGGCATGAAGGAATTATCAATTTGGCAATGGAAGGAACTGCGAGAATTAAATATTAAAAATGGAGACCAAGCATTGACTGCAATAAGCTAGTTAAAATGGATGTGGTTGCAACATATAGTACAAAAAGCTTTGTACTGAAATAAAATTTACAAATCAAAATGGAACTTTGAGTACTGTCCCAAACACGTGTTTTAACATAAATTAATTGTGGTGTTATTGACTATTTAAGCACTGGTATTTATTCAAATTTTACTGCTGGAGATGTAATACCAAATTACATCTGCACTTCATCCATATCTCTATTACATTACTTTGGTTTCCTTGGCGGTGGTTGTCCTTGTGAGATTGTAAAGTGTTTTCCTCATTTTCAGCAAATTATTGTATTGAATTGCTGTGTTGGTCACTCTACAAACTGCAGCATTATAGAAAAGACACTTTAAACACTGTAAGATATCCCCCATCATCAATTCCTTCCTGAACCAAAAACTGGAACTAATTGCATACTGGAGATGACTTTAGAATTAAATGACATTTCACAAACTGTTTAGGAGTCATCGATGGCTAAATAATGTAATGAAATGTTCAGCAAATGCTGCCATACGTATTTGGTGTACAAAGGACTTTATTGCTGAGTCCAGGTATCAGATATCAAAGGGTTCACCAATTTAATGTGAAACCATTTTTAATTTTCTGTGTTGGGCACGCAGGTTAACCAAGACGACCCTTTGTCTCTTGGCAACCAAGTGACGAATCTGCCATCACATCATTACACTTGATTTGGAAACGGTACAGCTAATTATTATGGCAACTGTGGCACTACATAACTATTAATAAGTCTTTAATCAGTGAGAATACTCATCTAGTGTAGCGTATTGTTCTCCTGGACTTGCGGATTCTGAAGAAGATAATAGGCAATTTTACTTGGTACTTGGAATCGCAGGGTTGTGCTATCGAGGAAGTACAGTATGATCTTTTGGTAAAAGAAACTGAAGGAGGAGTATCAGATGTCTGCATGTAAGACGATGTCATTACATGTATCTATCAACTATTCTAAGAGTAAATGAAAGAAGTTCTTTGATGCAAACTAGATAATTTTAAACGTCTACCTACTTATGACTGCTTGTGAAATAACAACAAATGTTTCGATTTCTCCTTCGAAGTATTTAAACTGCTCTAGAGACCACCCTGTCTGGTGTAGAGACCGCAACGCCTGTTTGAAGAACCGATGATACAGGAGCGTAAAACAATAAAGTTCATGCTCCATGGTGAGGCCAAAATGATCTGTAAGTCCATGCAACCTCCGACACTCACTACCTCCGTCGCTTCAGCTCTTCAAAAGCCTATTTCAAAAGCCGACGCCTTGACACAGACTGAGATTTCAAGTGACAGTAAACAATCCGAATTTCTTAACGGACTTCTAAAGTTACAGCTATTTCAGAGCACATAGACTTCACTCAAACGCTGTTGCAGTCCCTACAGAGACTTCCCAAGCAAGCAAAGCAAACTGGAAGCTTCAACCACAGATGAAAACAAGTAGTAAACCGTCAGACTATGTCGACGTCGTTTGATCTGATGGTTCTGGTTCAGACTCAGTGGAATATGAAGTCTGCCCAGAGCACCATTTTGTCCCAAGACTGAGCCCCCACCTATTGCAGGCTCCCCACCCTGGCAAACAGCCAGGATGAAAGTGTAACTCACGTGATAAATGGATCATACTACAGTGGAACATGAATGAGTTCAGAACTCACGTGAACTAACTGATATTACTAGAACAGGCGCACCTCCTGTGCTTGTGTTTGTAAGAACACATTTAAAGCTTCTGCGCCCCCGTCCACTGCGTCTATAACCTCCAATCCAAGGATGACCTGACTGGGGAAAGAGCTAAGGGATGGGTTACTGTGTTTGTCAATAACACATACCAATCCTCTGCTCGCCTTTTGGTTACTTACCTGCAAGTAGTAGCCATTAAACATCTTGTGCATCAGAGGATCACTGCCTACTCACTGTATTCCCTTCATAGCATGCAAGAGGCTCTGACCCTCTCACAGACCTTATACAAGACTTCCCCGCCCATTTCTAGAACTGGGATACTTCACTGGTCATAATATATTATGGAGCTCGAACTCTACTCAAGTGATGTCTCAGGAACAGCTCATTCTCAACAATCCCACTCATTTCTGGCCTGCTACTGGGTTGTCCTCCGCCATCGGCCTCTCTATATGCTCTCCAGCCCTTGCAGACTCCGCTCAGTGGGAAGCAACTGATGACCTTCACTCCGGCAACCACTTTCCACTTCGGATTCAACTACTGGATGGTGCATTACTTGAAAGGAAGCCACTGAAATGGATGGTCAGCAGAACTACAGACACTGTTCAGCCATGTGGCTGAGTTTGAATGCTGAGGCAGTGTTCAGGAATGGGTGGCCCACATCACATGGGTGATCCACTACGCCACTGACTTATCCTTGCCAAAGTCCTCAGGTCGTCTTAGGAGGTAGCTTGTACCATGGTGGACAGATGAGTGTCATTCAGCAATCTGTGTAAAGTGTGTGGCTCTGCAGTGGTTTACGTACCCAACAGAAAACAATCTCCTCGACTTTAGAGTCATGAGAGCCAAACCTCGACGCATAATGAACATGAGCAGGAAAAGGTCATGACAAGCGTTCCTTGACTCTCAACCACTCCACTTGTTCTACATTAGTATGGAAAGCTACAGGAGCATTTCCAGTAAATGCTGTTGTTTACCAATAGTAGCAGTGCTGAAACAGGGGTGTCTTCTAATAACGCCTGGAGACCTTGCCGAGACGATGGCAGAGCAATTTACAACGATTAGGCCACGGTCAGTCAGGAACCACTATGCCATTGATTTATCTACTCCAGAGGCCTAGGTCACGTTAGGAGGCAGTCTGCACCTTGGTGAACAGATGAGTGTCATTCAGCAATCCAAGTGCAGCATACTGTGTGACCAGGAAGAGAGGCAAGTTGGACTTCAGGTCCAAGAATTTTGAGTGTCTAAACTGCCCTTCCTTCAAGTGGGAGCTGTATTTTGCGCTGTCTGCGGCTTGCAATACTGCGCCCTGGGAAGACCAAATCCAGAACAGCACTTTTTGACATTTGTAAGCAGCGTCAAAGGAAATCCTCCTTGAATATTTTAATCTGACTTGGCAGCTGAGCCAATGGAGAAAGGAAATTTTGATAACTTTCCTCAAACAAGGAAAAAGACGAACATGTCCCAGTAGTTACACGAGTGTCACCTTAATGAGCTGTTGGGGGTTGACGATTGTGGTTGAGTGCACACCCCTACGATACACAGGACTAAACTCTGGTGACCGACATTGTGATGAACCACCCCCAAATGATCATGCATATTAATTTAAAACAAGTATACTTAGTCCAATGGAAACGTCTTATTTAAACGAATATTAACATGGGTGTCCCAATTAAGCATGAAGCAACTGGTTACCACACCACTCACATAGATATATTAATAGGAGGAGGGGTCTCCCAGTTCTGAAAGGATAGAAATGGTCAGTACAACAATTAGATTTACTGTCTTCCAACATGAGAATTACCCACCGATATACTGAAAGGGAAACTGACAAAGGATTACGACCCTTAGCGTAGGTACTGGGGAGGACAAAACACACTAACGTTAATAAGTCATGGACTTGAGTGGCGACAGCGTAAGTCACAAGCTTTTAACTAAACACTGAAAGCACAAGGAAACATAGGAGCGAACACCACAGGATTGTCCAATTTGCACTGAGAGCAATAAGCTGGATGCGTGACTCTAAAATCGCATACATGGCTCCTGAAGGGAGCGAATTAACTTCGTGTATGAATGACGACCGTGCCTGCATTGGAGGTTCACCTTATCAGGCGCACGGAGGACGAAAAAAATCGGATGGGCGGCGTTAGCGAGAGGAGTGTCACATGCAGCCGTCCCTTTGTACCTGATGCTCAGGTACTGACGTCCCTCTGGTGGTTCCAAGGCTCGTCTCATCTGTCATCCTTTCTGTCCTAACCTGAAGTCTTTTCTCTCCGAAAATGTAAAGGGAAGCGCACTCTACCCATTCTCGAACCTTGCTGTTTTGCGTCAGAGCGGGTCGTGGCAAAGATTGCGAGCACCGACCGTAAAACTCACGTGAAGACGTTAAAAAAAATCTCCTACTTGCATAGATTTTCTCTCTGTTGCACCAAAAGGTCTCTTAGGCGGGGAGGAAAACAGAAAATTTCCCCACTCCACGGCAATATTCAGGAAACGGCTATCCGATGTTTTGTACATAGACACAATTAAAAAGCACGGGATCTCCAGAAAATAACAATGTGGCCGAATCAGAAAGCTGGATTCGGAAAGTTAAAACCAAACGTTATTCCGAGGCATCATAACGAAAATTCACACCCTTGCGAGAAACTACAAGTGGCTAGAGATTTCTTATTTTGCTACAAGCTTTCTGCGAAGAATTCCATGTTTCTTTCGACAGAAAACGGCGCGTCCTGTGTCTTACCTGGAGAACGTAGACTGGGGGAACGTAGTGGCCGTGAATCTGATTTGTCTCCATGAGGCTGTGCCTTTGCCTAGGGATCTACATTTTTATGATGGCAAAATCGTCTTAAAAGAATTGCTATATCGATCTTGTAAGCTATCAACTCTCGTAAACCTGCAGCATACTACATACGAAAGATAAAGAAACAAACAGTGGAATGAAAACAGCCAGCGCTGATGCTAACACAGATCTGCAATTACAGAACAACTACTTGATCAAGGGAATTTGCATATCATTCTCTAAATATGTTAGTGGCCGATTTCAGAGACAAATTACCACGTTCCATTGTATTAGGGACGACCCTAGTGCGAATGGTGAACTGTCGTCTAGCCTGGATGTTAGAGAGACAAGGACACTCCTTAGAAGCTCTCAGTGTAGATTCAGAAAATTTAGTTCCACTGTCGACATCCTGACTCTGCTAGAGGCCACTACTGGCAGGCTTCCCTACTTAAACCTCACTGTATCAATATCATCAGTAAGGCATACGACGCATCTTGGAGACTCAGTATTCTAGGGCAGCTCCGCCAAATTAGCCATCTTCATATGGTCCTCACAAATCTGAGGGCTGTAAATTCAACTAAATACTTAGGGATTCAAATGGTTCAAATGGCTCCGAGCACTATGGGACGTAACTTCTGAAGTCATCAGTCCCCTAGAACTTAGAACTACTTAAACCTAACCAACCTAAGGACATCACACACATCCACGCCCGAGGCAGGATTCGAACCTGCGACCGTAGCGGTCGCGCGGTTCCAGACTGAAGTGCCTAGAACCGCTCGGCCACGCCGGCCGGCACTTAGGGATTACAGTTACAAATAACCTAAATGGGAACGATCACATAGATAATATTGTGGGTAGAGCAAACCAAGGACTGCGATTCATTGGCAGAACACTTAGAAGGTGCAACAGGTCTACCAAAGAGACTGCTTACACTACGCTTGTTCGCCCTATTCTGGAGTATTGCTGTGCGGTGCAGGATCCGCATCAGGTGAGACTGACGAATGACATAGAAAAAGTACAAAGAAGGGCATCTCGTTTTGTATTATCGCGAAATAGGGGAGATAGTGTCACAGACATGATACGTGAATTGAAGCGGCAATCATTAAAACAAAGGCGTTTTTCGTTGCGACGGGATCTTCTCATGAAATTTCATTCTCCTCCGATTGCGAAAACATTCTGTGGCACCCACTTACATAGGGAGAAATGATCATCACCATAAAATAAGAGAAATCAGGGCTAGCACAGAACCATTTAAGTGCTCGTTTTTCCCGCGTGCCGTTCGAGAGTGGAACGGTAGAGAGACAGCATGGAGGTGGGTCATTGAACCCTCTGCCAGGCAGTTTATTGTGAATAGCAGAGTAATCACTTAGATGTAGATGTAGATGTAGATGTAAGCGCTTTAGTAGGTCCCGACTTGGTGCCATACTGTCGGATCGTTTTGACCAGGAGAATGGTGTTCCCCAGGGCAGTGTTCTAAGTGTTTCACTCTTTGGCATAGCCTTAAAAATATTACATCTACGGTACCGTCATGTACGATACTCCATATTTGGGGACGATTTCGCAGTTTTCTGTTCCTCCTGCAGCAGTGCAACAGCGACTAGTCAGTTGCAACTTACAGACCAGAGGTTAGAGGCGTAGGATGCAAGAACAGGTTTTCCGTTTGTGTAGGATGAGCATGTGAGTATGTGTGTTCTCGTCGTATTTTTAATTTCCTAACTTACATATTAGTGACACTGTTCTACATTTGAAAGACACAGTGTGGTTACTCCAACTAACGGACCTCAAAGCCAGGACCCATAAGGCACCGAAAATCTTAAAGTCCATTAGGCATAGGTCTTGAAGAGTGGACAGGAAGTGTTTGCTCTAGGGCTTCGTGCGACCGCGGCTAGACTATAGGTGCACAGTGTGTGGATAAGCAAGGCCTTCTGATCTGGAGATGGTTGATGCTGTCTATCATGACGGAATTAGGCTGGCCGCGGGGGCGTGTGGGACTAGTCCCACTGCTTCTGCTGAGACTGGTGAGCCGCCACGTACCATCCGGCCGTAACTCTTCATGGTGCATCGGACAAGTAAAGTCTTCGCTGCTCCGGGACAAGTAAAGTCTTCGCTGCTCCGAATTCACTAGCATACTATGCTGCTGTTTGTCCAACTCGTGGACGCCTGTCCTCCAATCTCCAATTCTTCACGAGCGACGAGGCTATTTGGGATCCTCATACAGCGTTTGCGGGAGTCACTTGATGTGGAGCAAGTACAACCCCAAATCTAGGGGTTTTCCTGCCTGACACCGTCGTTACTCCAGCTGCCCAGAGTAATTATAAATCTAGAGCATCACAGCAGAGGTTGCAATTTCACACCTGTTTTTAATCGATTTTCATGCGACAGAATGTATACATAATATTTTCCAAAATGCCGCGCATAAAAACGATATTTTCCGGTACTCATACCTCGTGTTCTGTCCTTGATAAGAGGGTAATTTCGCCGGCCGAAGTGGCCGTGCGGTTAAAGGCGCTGCAGTCTGGAACCGCAAGAACGCTACGGTCGCAGGTTCGAATCCTGCCTCCGGCATGGATGTTTGTGATGTCCTTAGGTTAGTTAGGTTTAACTAGTTCTAAGTTCTAGGGGACTAATGACCTCAGCAGTTGAGTCCCATAGTGCTCAGAGCCATTTGAAGAGGGTAATTTCAAGGGTTTTGGATAGCTCTTGCGGTATGGAGAATTTGTACACACAACAGAAAGTTCGTCTTAGTGTCCATATCCTCAATTAAGTGACTGGATTCATGATTTTCTTTTAGAAAGGTCTCATTTCGTAGTAATTGATGGCAAGCATCGAGTAAAACAGAAGTGATCTCTGGTGCTCCACAAGGTAGTGTTACAGGCCCTCTGCTGTTCCTTAGGAGACAATGCGAGCAGCAGTCTTAGGGTGTTTGCAGATGATGCTGTCGTTTATCGTCTAGCAAAGTCATGAGAAGGTCAAAACAAATTGCAAATTGGTGCGAAAATTGGGAAGTGACCTTAAATAACGAAAAGTGTGAAGTCATTCACACGAGTGCTAAAAAGAATCAGTTAAATTCGGTTGAACGAGAAATCAGTCAAATCTAAAGGCCGTAGATTCAACTAAGTACCTAGGAATTACAATTAAGGACAACTTAAACTGGAATGAACACAGAAAATATTGTGGGGAAGGAGAACCAAAGACTACGTTTTATTGGCAGAACACTTAGAGGATGCAACCGAGCTACGAAAGAGACTGCCTACGCTAGGCATTTCCGTCCTGTTTCGGAGTACTGATGTGGGAGCCTTACCAAATAGCATTAACGGAGTACATCGACAAAGCTGAAAGGAGAGCAGCATGAGAAACAGGGGAGAGAGTGTCACTGACATGATACAGGAATTCGGGTAGACATAATTAAAACAAAGGCGTTTCCCGTTGCGGCAGAATCTTCTCACGAAATTTCAATCAGCACTTTCTCCTCTGAATGCGAAAATATTTTGTTGTCGCCGACCTACATAGGGATGAAAGATAATAATAATAAAATAAATGATATCAGAGACGCACGGGTAGATAAAGATGTTCCTTTTTCGTGCACTCTTTGATAGTGGAATAATAGGGAATTATTGTGAAAGTGGTTCGATGAACCGTCTGCCAGGCATGTAAATGTTATTTTCAGAGTATCCATGTAGATGTACAGGTTGAAAAAATGAATATTACATAGTTCCTCCTGCTTAGGCAAATAGAACAAATCGATTGGTTCTTTTTACATTTGATGTGAACTATAGTGGATTTGATGTGACTTATCGAGGTGCCACTAGTTCGTGTGTGGTTCCTCGGAAACCGCCACAAAAAGAGTTTGTTACTGCATTTTCGCAGTCACCAGCGGACCAAAACCCAGCCCAGGATTTTTACGCTACGTTCGTAAGATGCCGATCTTGAACAACGTTTGAAATTGATATCTTTATCCGTTTCCAACATACGGAGGTTAAAAGTTACCGTATGAGTACAATACGGTATGAGACGAAACATAAATAATAAATTACCGCAGGAAATTACTCAGATTTTATTGGTATATAACCTAGGAATTTATTTAGAAGAGTCATCTCACCGTCTTCAAATATCTTAAAAAAAAAAAAAAAAGGTTCAGATGGCTCTGAGCACTATGGGACTTAACATCTGAGGTCATCAGTCCCCTGGAACTTAGAACTACTTAAACCGAACTAACCTAAGTATATTAGACACATTCATGCCCGAGGCAGGATTCGAACCTGCGACCGTAGTGGTCGCCGGTTCCAGACTGCAGCGCCTAGAACCGCTCGGTCATTCCTGCCGACTCAAATATCTTCATCCGTCACAAGAGACACCCTTAAAACTTGTTCTTTGTGTACCAAAACCAAGCCGCAGATTTCGAGACGTCTATACACATAAAATAGCTATAATTTCTACGATATTTTCGTGAGATTCCGATTCCAGTCAACCTTGCAAATTTTTTCATATCTTTATCCGTTTCCAAGATACAGAGTTTCAAACTTACCGTACCTGTACACTTAAAATACGCACGTGAAATCCGATGTGAGGTGAAAACATAGTTTATAAAGTGACGTAGCACAGGGAGACATGCTGCAAAGTGTCTCCGTTATCATCAGAAGGGTTCTGGGAACTCTATGTTGTAGTACTGATACATATGCGAATAATTTTTGCACATTGTATCCAGGTCTAAGTGTAAAATTAGTTTTCCTTTATTTTAAATTCACGTTAGTAAATATCTAGATGTTACTAACCAATACATTTCGTTTCATATGAATTACGTGCCCAGCTGCAGCAGGGAAAAGAAGGGAATCAGCGGGAAAATGTTTCTATCAGAGCACAAAAGATTCGAATACTTCCTCGTCTATATTTTTAAAAAAATGTTGGCATGTGAACGTATTCGTGCTTTCTTATGATGAGAGAGAAGAAGACAGTGGCAATGGCAAAGAGACGGAAAAGCAATAAATACTGGAAGATAGTAGGCAGTGGCCGTGTTATAGAAAGAGCGAGGGAGACAGTAGCAGTGTGACAGAAAGAGAGGGACATAGTGGCTGTGGTACATATTTGACAGTGTCAAAAAAGTGCTAGGAAAGAGTAAAGGAGCGAGTTCTGGAAGAGGGGTAGGTCAGAATAAAGAAAATCTGAAAATTGGAGTGGTTGAGAACCCGCAATAATGAGAGACGGCGTGTATGACAATGACATCGAGGAAGAGAGAGATAATGACAGCGAAAAGAGTCGTAGGAAGGAAGGAATGAGATATCAGCAGTGAGAGAGAGCAAGAGGAAGAAAGTGACAGTGAGAGGAGACTGTAGTAGCAAGACAGAATAGAGTGAACTGTGACAGTGACAGAGGACACAATCAGAAAGAGACATAAAGAGATAATGACAGTGAGTTGGTCTGAGTGAGTGGGTGAGAAAGCGCAGTTGGGAGTGGATGGGTATGACCGACCTACAGCGATGGGCTAGTGAGTGTGAGTGAGTTACAGTTAGGGGAGCTTCTGGGAGACTGAGGCGAGTTTCATGTTAAAAGAAAGCGAATATGTTGGCATGCAAAAATTTTTAGGAAAATTTTCAGTGATACTAAGGAAGGGAGAATGAGGCATCTGGTACCCCAGTTTCCATTCACAGTCTACTAAACAAGCAGGAATATATTCGCATTTTTTGTGCTCTTATAAGAATATTTTCTGGTAGTACATGATTGTTTGACATTTTGACTGAGCACCACACCTCTGTATAGTTCCTCACCTTCATTCCCTTTCTGTCCCCTCCGCCTTCAATTTACATAACTTAACTTTCTACCCCAAAAGTAGCTGTGGGGTGGATCTCAACAAGGGGAATCCGTTGGTTACTCTCTTGTCTTCCCTGATCGTGTCCTCAAGATCTCACTGCCTGAAAACTTTGTTGCCTTCGACGCAGAATTGTAAGTGACCTTGAAGACACTGGAACAGCTGTGACGTGTTGCGAGTGCCAAATTCCGACTCGCTGACTGTCCTTCACTCTCTACAATGCTTGTACGCAGCACATAAAGAAGTCCAGAATATCCGCGACGCCCTCTTCACCTCGCTGGGGAATGAGGTGCCTTTCTGCGAAGCATTTGGATACATGGGAGTTAAGGAGAAGTAAAGGGCAGATGTAGCGTGAAGGGGTGTATCATGACCCTCGTATACTTGAGTGTGCCTTCCGCCTATACACTGTCGCCTCGCTCTTGAGGCACACAGCCATGTCTCAATAGGAAGAAGAGTGAATGGAAGTGACAGACAGTAAGCTGCATCTAGTAAAGTTGACGATGTTGTTGTGGCGTAGCTCCTCTCAGCCACGCAGGCAGGATGTGGTCTTCCTTACTCGTCTTCCCATACACCACAGACCTACAACGCATGGTTTTATGTACCAGTGAGAGGACCTGACAATGAAAGGTGCTTGAGATGTACAAATCACAGTGCACCACATTTTATTAAACTGTGTTTAATTTCTAGACCAAAGGGTAATAGATGATATGTCGGCAGATATGCCCTCTATTTTAAGTGACAATCAAATGAATGTGGTCCAACATTTAAGGTTTGTGAATTTTTCGAATTTTCCCTAAAATATTACGAGGGGCTTTCAATAAGTAATGGCCACACATTTTTTTCTGAGTGCAGGTTGGTTTGATCCAGGACTCAGATAAACTTCATTGTTCCCCACTCTTTTGGCTACAAAGCCCCATTTTTCGACATAATCTCCATTTATTAATGGTGTGTATGTACGCATGGTACCACTCTACTGGCCGACGTTGGATTCAACGTAGGGCGCCATCAATAATTTTTCAATGATCCACGTACTGCTTCCCACGGAATTCATCCTTTGTTGGGCCAAACAGATGTGTATTGGAAGGTGCGAGATCTGGGATATAAGATGGATGAAGAAGAATAGTCCAATGATGTTTCGTGACCACCTCTCTGGTGCACAGACCTATATGAGGCCTTTCTTTTTCTAGTTGAGAAGAGTTGTGTTTGTGACCCGTCGATCACCTCAAATGAGAGTGTCCACAAGTTTCACATTGCAGGAGTGACAACTGTGTGCGTTTGGCCGGCACGCGGGAGATCTGACAGATTTGCGCGACCTTATTGTGATGATAGACGCCACGCCTTACGACTCACCATGCTCTTGTTCAGAGTCACTCTCTGTAGATATTCTGCAGGCGCATATAAATGTCTGCGATGCTCCGGTTTTCTGCCAAAAGAAACTCAATAACAGCTCTGTGCTTGAACAGATCTCCGTTCCAGATGCCATTTTGAAGCTATGTATAGCACTGCCACATGACGGAACGTCATGAACCTCTAGGGTCTGAAGCGGGAATATTCCACAATGTCCCACAACAAATACTCCATTTTTTAACCAACACTGGCCGCAAAAATAAATGTGTCGCAGTACTTATTGAACGAGCCGTGTAGGTTGACGTTTTGAATGTGTTATCGGGGTGGTGGCTCAAAGTCATCAATGAGCCACATATTACTGTGAATCTGTTTTAATTTTCCTCTAGTCTTACTTAGGTTACTCGAGTTTCACAACATGTGAATAATTTTGACGCTATCTTCCGTGACTTGAGCTAGTGTGACTGTACTGATGATTATGGGTCAGACTGGGGAGGGGGGGGGGGGGGGTGCGAGTGCGGTTCTATCTCAGCTTGCGTTTCATCTCGTTTCTCACATTTTATATGATTTAACCACATCTGTTTCTACAAATTTCATATGGTTGCTTATAATGTCGTCGTTGAGCGCCCCGAATCTAGAAGTACACACACACACACACACTCCGTAATATGTTGCCCAAATACTTTACAACATTGAATGGAAGCACTACGCGGGGACAAAGAGACTGTCGCTAGAGAGGAGGTCGTGGCAGTCAAAAGGAGGATGATCAACAAAAGAGGCCTGTATAAATTGGTAGTGGAATGACCCTAGTCAAGAATGCTTATTGGATGCGGTAAATTGCATGCAGCTCTTTGTCTCACTGTGGATTTACTGTTAGGGAGGATGGCGTGGGATGGAATGGGAAGGAAGGACACACTGGCGACTGGATGTAGTTAGCGGCTACCGGTGCAGCGAAAACAGAGGCCGCGGCGCCAGCCTCGTATTGGCGACTGCTTGTGGAAGCACGCAGGAGCACGCCGTCGGACCGCGGCGCATAAATCTGTCAGCGGGGCAGAGTGGCGACGGCTGGAGCCAGGGGCTGACTGCAGGCTGCCTTCCTCCCGAGTAGCGACGCACAGTAGCTGCGAGAGTGCGACTTTTACTGAGGCCAGCCACGATAAGCTTCCAATTAAAACTTTCACCTCGCTGTCTGCTGTTTTGTTCCAGCCAACTTTCGACGCGGCCCTGTGCTGCTCCCGATTACTCGCGAAAGGAAGGCAAAGTACTTAGTAAAAGTTAAAAATGGGCGCTGACATCCTTAAAACGCTCGTACGTAGCAGTTTCCCGTGACCAATGGATCAAACAGGAAAATGAATAACGTCTACAAGAATTTTATATAAAACACCGCGCCAACTGTTGTTAAGAAATGCTTTAATATCCATTACAACTTATGTTCATTGAATATCGTCAGTGCCCTGCATTGCAACGTAACAGTGACGCACATTCACAAAAGCATCTATCATTACAAGACAAGAACATCTGAAAATTACTTGTATTACAATACTCATAGGCGCCTAGCACCTTTAGGGGGTGCTTTGGTTCACATGGAAAAGGTTTCAGTATCATATTTAGGATATGTGATTTTGGGTATGTGACGCCTTGGTGCCTCGCAGAAAGTCAACTGGAGTGTAACTGGTGCCATTCCTAAGAATTATCCTCCCCCACAGAAATGTAAACGCATGCTAAGCGAGCTGTCTTTTGTGCAGACACACATAAGGATCGTCCCACAGAATCCGTGACCGTTTTACGGACCCAGAAGAGTTGCTTTCTCTCATACTATATGGTTCTCTCCCCCGATGCCTGAAACGCCCTGTCCATGCACATTTTGCTCCAAATCTAAAACTCATATACTATCGTAACGATTAAATAATTGCTCATAATTTACCCTATCCGGGGAGTGTATCTAAATTGCACTCAGATGTTGGTTCGCTGGAAATACTAGCTACTAATCTTATCCAATTGTTTCAGTTACTTTTTGAATTCCTCAAGCTTTCTTTTTATGAGAGTGGCAGAAATTGGTATTACATGATCAGTCAGACTAGTGGTGGACGAATTTCAAATCACATCAGGTAGTGGCTTCAAGCTACAATTTACAATTACAAATTCAATTTCCGACGATTATAATCTACAATTTGTATTCCTCTCTCTCTCTCTCTCTCTCTCTCTCTCACACACACACACACACACACACGCGCGCGCGCACACATACACATACATGTACGCGCGCGGGTCTCGAACTCGTTTCACGTATTTTTAAAATTATTCAGGTATATAAACATTATTCACATTTTTAGGTATTTTCATTTACGTCTTTCTGGTATTTAGGTTTCTTGTGTATTCCATTTCTTTTAAAAATAAAATTTGTCATCATTATTATTATCATTTTCCAGATAATACTGACCTAAAACTAATTTATTTATTTTATCTGTATTAGTATAAATTTATCATTCTGTGCAGATAATCCCAGTTCTTGATGTTTAACAGTAGAAACAACATGTAACGTGACTGAATTGCACATCGCGTATTTCTTTTTATTTCTGAACGCAAGTTTTGTCTAATCGTCGATGGTTAACCAATTAACAGAAGATTGCTTTATACTCTTTCCTCTACACATTATGTTCCCAAACTCGGTCACAAGAGCATACATTTTTACTTGTAAACTGACAAATTCTGTGATAGTTTGTTTCATTAACACACCCTCTGTTTTGTTTATCAGCGTAATATCATAACCGTTATTTGCAGGGAAACATGAAGTATCAAAACTTTATAGACATTAATCCTGGTCCCATTATAGCTAGACAGAGTTCTATAAATAATCTATCAGTGTCTATGTTGCACATATCTATATGATGTGCTTGAAACTTGTGTAATATGTATCCCAAATGAATTGTTTTCGAAATAGCGAAAATCGCTATTCGAAATGCAATCGATTTACCGAAGACTACAGTAAGCGTCGCCAGTTCAGTGGCGACTAAATTTTCAATAAAAATAACAATTACTTGGAAATATGGTTTGGCAGGTAGTGGCGCAGCTCCATATCTGCTTCTCAGGATGTCCCGCAACTGTTGCACATTTTTCATGGGCTTTTCAAACGCACTATTACTCATCAGTTTGAAAATTTCCTCCCAAAATCGCTGCTTGTACTTATGCGCTTTTGTGCGTTCCTCTAAATGTATCAGATGATAAAATTCAGTGACACTTTTTTAAAAGAAGTTCATGTTACTAACATTGTTTCAAATTTCTGTTAAGAGTAATATAGCTTTTCGTATCATATAACGACGTAACTGAAACTTCAGTGCCGGCCGGTGTGGCCGTGCGGTTCTAGGCGCTTTAGTCTGGAACCGCGTGACCGCTACGGTCGCAGGTTCGAATCCTGCCTCGGGCATGGATGTGTGTGATGTCCTTAGGTTGGTTAGGTTTAAGTAGTTCTAAGTTCTGGGGGACTGATGACCACATATGTTAAGTCCCATATTGCTCAGAGCCATTTGAACCATTTTTGAAACTTCAGTATTATATTATCAGATCTGGGTGACAAATTTTCTATACACAAGGACAAATCCTAATTATTCGTTAATATTCGAGATACACTTGTGAAATGCACCCTATGTTGCATTCGTCCGGTATGGTTTCCACACCAAAATTTTCAACACTCACTGGAGATTATTGTACAGATATGGACATCGAAGGATACTGTAACGTCATTCAGCTGTACAAACTATTCACTTCAAGATACATGACCCAAGATACGTGAGCTTTGTCTTCATAGCTGACCATGAATCCAGTATTCACAACTGGATCTCTGCAATAACAATGGACGTACCACTTTTAATTCCTCTTTCAACATACTGAACTCGTTATTAACTGCATTTTCTCTTCAATAATTTTCAGCAGACATCGCATGACAAGCAAGGTGAAGTGATGTAACCCACGGGATCTAGTTCATATGCCTTAAGACATAGACCGCGGAAGTTCTCGACCACATGTGGAAGGAGTAGCATGTCAATTTTCCTGTATAAATAAGAATAGTGTTTCACATTTGAATACATTCCATACATTGCAAGCTCTTCGGTACTCACCTTCTGTTATTATATCTCCTATTGGAATACTATAAAGGCTCTTGACCTTCCAGTAAAATCGATTTCTATTTCACATATTCACACAGAAAAACACTTTTCTGATAATCTAGGTTACGCTCTCGTTCACTTGGCAAAAATATCCACATTTTATTGATTTCTTCAGATTTCAGGTATGTTTGCACATGTTTGGGTGAGTACGTCAAGATTTTTTCCAATTTGATGAATCGGAAATTTATATTTCACTGCTGATCTTTTACTAAGATTAAAATTTTTCATGTTTGAGGAAAAATACGACCCGGATTTAACCTCTTCATCGCAGTCTGATGTCTGCTTTTGGAAATGTTCATGATTAAGAAATGCCTGCAGTAACTGCTTAGATTGTGGAATATGATGGGGACATTATAGTGAGGTGTGTGGTTCACACTGCATCTGCGATGTGGTGCGCCTCGGTATGTACCGGTGAAATTGTAGTGGCCTCTGTGTTTAATGTGATCACCTTCCTTAAATGGTTCCTGGTACATATGATAGACATTAGCTGATCGAAACACCAATTCTGCTTTAGAACTTATTTCTACCTTTTTATTTTCAAATAAAAGTCATTCACAGTCTCAACGATTGCATAAACTGTCTACTGAACTACTACTTGCGGCAACTGACTCTGTACAACTTCAACTCGGAGTATCCCGGATCATAGCTGCAATTTATGTAGTAGACCATGCGGAAGGGTGTATGTTAATGTATCTGATCAGAATGCGAACCACAGTCACTGCTATGACTGCAAGTAGCAGTTGGATCTAATATGCATCCTGTGTCAGTGTAAAGCCCAAATGTCAGCCTACATTTATTGTTGAACGTGCTAAATTTTGACTTTGTTGACTGGTTTATGCTGAGTACAGCAAACTGTGTGAGCATCTAACTTTTCTTTAAATTGAAATTAACGTAGAAAACTCTCGCATACTACAAATTTAATGTTAATGATCAGTAATACTACTACATGTGTGTGCTGGCCTTGACATGTTTTTTGTGCAATAGATATGAGATATTTCCTATTTGCAACCTGCAATATTAATACACTCCTGGAAATTGAAATAAGAACACCGTGAATTCATTGTCCCAGGAAGGGGAAACTTTATTGACACATTCCTGGGGTCAGATACATCACATGATCACACTGACAGAACCACAGGCACATAGACACAGGCAACAGAGCATGCACAATGTCGGCACTAGTACAGTGTATATCCACCTTTCGCAGCAATGCAGGCTGCTATTCTCCCATGGAGACGATCGTAGAGATGCTGGATGTAGTCCTGTGGAACGGCTTGCCATGCCATTTCCACCTGGCGCCTCAGTTGGACCAGCGTTCGTGCTGGACGTGCAGACCGCGTGAGACGACGCTTCATCCAGTCCCAAACATGCTCAATGGGGGACAGATCCGGAGATCGTGCTGGCCAGGGTAGTTGACTTACACCTTCTAGAGCACGTTGGGTGGCACGGGATACATGCGGACGTGCATTGTCCTGTTGGAACAGCAAGTTCCCTTGCCGGTCTAGGAATGGTAGAACGATGGGTTCGATGACGGTTTGGATGTACCGTGCACTATTCAGTGTCCCCTCGACGATCACCAGTGGTGTACGGCCAGTGTAGGAGATCGCTCCCCACACCATGATGCCGGGTGTTGGCCCTGTGTGCCTCGGTCGTATGCAGTCCTGATTGTGGCGCTCACCTGCACGGCGCCAAACACGCATACGACCATCATTGGCACCAAGGCAGAAGCGACTCTCATCGCTGAAGACGACACGTCTCCATTCGTCCCTCCATTCACGCCTGTCGCGACACCACTGGAGGCGGGCTGCACGATGTTGGGGCGTGAGCGGAAGACGGCCTAACGGTGTGCGGGACCGTAGCCCAGCTTCATGGAGACGGTTGCGAATGGTCCTCGCCGATACCCCAGGAGCAACAGTGTCCCTAATTTGCTGGGAAGTGGCGGTGCGGTCCCCTACGGCACTGCGTAGGATCCTACGGTCTTGGCGTGCATCCGTGCGTCGCTGCGGTCCGGTCCCAGGTCGACGGGCACGTGCACCTTCCGCCGACCACTGGCGACAACATCGATGTACTGTGGAGACCTCACGCCCCACGTGTTGAGCAATTCGGCGGTACGTCCACCCGGCCTCCCGCATGCCCACTATACGCCCTCGCTCAAAGTCCGTCAACTGCACATACGGTTCACGTCCACGCTGTCGCGGCATGCTACCAGTGTTAAAGACTGCGATGGAGCTCCGTATGCCACGGCCAACTGGCTGACACTGACGGCGGCGGTGCACAAATGCTGCGCAGCTAGCGCCATTCGACGGCCAACACCGCGGTTCCTGGTGTGTCCGCTGTGCCGTGCGTGTGATCATTGCTTGTACAGCCCTCTCGCAGTGTCCGGAGCAAGTATGGTGGGTCTGACACACCGGTGTCAATGTGTTCTTTTTTCCATTTCCAGGAGTGTAGATTTACATGTTTCTCTCGATGCTGCTTTGTGATATGTAGGGGTACAACTTGAACTACCCCTCATCTCTCTTGTTTTCCAAAGTCATCCATTTGCAATATGAATATTGAATACGATAGACAATAGCAGAGACACATGCATCCTGTTTTTCAAATACCAGTACTTCAAATGGCTCTGAGCACTATGGGACTCAACTGATGAGGTCATTAGTCCCCTAGAACTGAGAACTAGTTAAACCTAACTAACCTAAGGACATCACAAACATCCATGCCCGAGGCAGGATTCGAACCTGCGACCGTAGCGGTCTTGCGGTTCCAGACTGCAGCGCCTTTAACCGCACGGCCACTTCGGCCGGCTAATACCAGTACTTGCTTCAGCTCTGCAGAAAACGGAATGTTGACGAAGTTTAATTTACTTTTTATGGTAAATCGACACATTCCGTGCACTCCAATTTACAGGATATAAATCGGTTGGAATTACCCACTTGAAACGCGCGTTAATTCACCGAAGAGCCAAAGAAACTGGTACACCTGCCAAATATCGTGTACGGCCCCCGCGAGCACAATGAAATGCCACAACGCGACGTGGCATGGTCTCGATTAATGTCTGAAGTAGTGCTGGACGTAACTGACACCATGAATCCTGCAGAGCAGTCAATAAATCCGTAAGAGTACGAGGGATGGAGATCTCTTCTGAATAGCTCGTTGCAAGGCATCCCAGATATGCTCAATAATGTTCACGTCTGGGGTGTTTGAGGACCAGCGGAAGTGTTTAAACTCAGAAGAGTGTTCCTGGAGACCCTCTGTAGCAATTCTGGCCGTGTGGGGTGTCACATTTTCCCGCTGGAATTGCCCAAGTCCGTCGGAATACACAGTGGGCATCAGTGGATGCAGGTGATCAAATAGGATGCTTACATACGTGTCACCTGTCAGAGTCGTATTTAGACTTGTCAGGGGTTCCATATCACTCGAATTGCTCACGCCCCACACCATTACATAGCCTCCACTGGCTTGAACAGTCCCCTGCTGATATGTAGGGTCCATGGATTCGTGAGATTGCCTCCACAGGCCTAACGTCAATCATCCGGATACGATTTGAAATGAGACTCGTACGACCAGTGAACATGTTTCCAGTCTTCAACAGTCCAATGTCGGTGTTGACGGGCTCAGGCGAGGAGTAAAGCTTTATGTCGTGCAGTCATCAAGGACACGAGTGGGCCTTCGGCTCCGAAAGCCCATTTCGATGATGTTTCGTTGAATGGTTTGCACGCTAACACTTGCTGATGGCTCAGCATTGAAATCTGCATCAATTTGCGGAAGGGTTGCACTTCTCTCACGTTGAACGATTCTCTTCAATCGTCGTTGGTCCCGTTCTTGCAGGATATTTTTCCGGCAGCAGCGATGTGAGAGATTTGATGTTTTACAAGATTTCTGATATTCACGGATCACTCGTTAAATGGTCGTACGGGGAAATCCGTACACCATCGCTACCTCGGATGCGTCCGATCGCTCGTGCGCCGACTATAGCACCACGTTCAGACTCACTTTAATGTTGATAACCTGTCATTGTAGCAGCAGTAACCGATATAACAACCTCACCAGACACATTTTGTTTTATGTAGACGTTGCCGTCGGCAGCGCAGTATTCTGCCTCATTACACGTCTCTGTATTTGAGTACGCATACCTACACCAGTTTCTTTGGCACTTCAGTGTGTAGGGCTGAACGTTTATTGCTGCATGTTTATTTACTGTAACTTCGGATGAAAACGGTTCAAATGGCTCTGAGCACTATGGGACTTAACTGCTGCGGTCATCAGTCCCCTAGAACTGAGAACTACCTAAACCAAACTAACCTAAAGCCATCACACACATCCGTGCTCGAGGCAAGATTCGAACCTGCGACCGTAGCGGTCACGCGGTTCCAGACTGTAGCGCCTAGAACCGCTCGGCCACTTCGGCCGGCTAACTTCGGATAGTTTGGGGTACAGTCTTGCTTAAAACCCCTTATTTTGACTTACATTGACAGGCGGTTGCATTATTTCTTTCTACAAAAAGTCAGAACCTCTCGCTTGAAAAGTTTCTTTGCCAGTCTATCATCATTAATTTCGGATGGCATGAAATGTGCATTCTTTGTGCTGAGGTGTGTTTATTTTCTTTCACCTAACATGGGCAACAGAAAAAGTTGATTTTGTGACTTTCGTTAATTAGATCAATTCTGTTCTCAAACCTGTGAAACCGACTTCCAAGAAATAACTTGTCTCTTTACCCCAACACTATTAGCTATCACATCTGTACAAATTCGACTAATAAATGCAGACTCAACAGCAACCTATACAGGACTCTGGTTGCATATTATTGAGTATGTTATGGTTTTAGATCATTCGTTATTAGTAAACTGACAGTAATACAGTAAAATTACTAGGTTAGTATCAAAGTGGACGGCAATATTCATGATGTTTGACCTCCTGAGAGAGACTTCTCCGTTAGCGGTCTTCCTCTTCTGGTTTACCTTGTACTAGCGGCTGCAGTGCTTTGTCCACTGCTTGATCGGAGGAGTACTACAGAGTTGCTTGCACACTCCACAGCTTGATTGTGGGATACTAGACAGCAGCTCCTTTCAGCTTCTGCAATGTTGTTGTTATTGTTGTCTTCAGTCCTGAGACTGGTTTGATGCAGCTCTCCATGCTACTCTATCCTCTGCAAGCTTCTTCATCTCCCAGTACTTACTGCAGCCTACATCCTTCTGAATCTGCTTAGTGTATTCATCTCTTGGTCTCCCTCTACGATTTTTACCCTCCACACTGCCCTCCAACGCTAAATGTGTGATCCCTTGATGCCTCAAAGCATGTCCTACCAACCGGTCCCTTCTTCTTGTCAAGTTGTGCCATAAACTCCCCTTCTCCCCAATTCTATTCAATACCTCCTCATTAGTTATGTGAGCCACCCATCTAATCTTCAGCATTCTTCTGTAGCACCACATTTCGAAAGCTTCTATTCTCTTCTTGTCCAAACTATTTATCGTCCATGTTTCACTTCCATACAAGGCTACACTCCATACAAATACGTTCAGAAACGACTTCCTGACACTTAAATCTATACTCGATGTTAACAAATTTCTCTTCTTCAGAAACGCATTCCTCGTCATTGCCAGTCTACATTTTATATCCTCTCCACTTCGACCATCATCAGTTATTTTGCTCCCCAAATAGCAACATTCCTTTACTACTTTAAGTGTCTCATTTCCTAATCTAATTCCCTCACCATCACCCGACTTAAATCGACTACATTCCATTATCCTCGTTTTGCTTTTGTTGATGTTCATCTTATATCATCCTTTCGAGACACTGTCCATTCCGTTCAACTGCTCTTCCAAGTCCTTTGCTGTCTCTGACAGAATTACAATGTCATCGGCGAACCTCAAAGTTTTTATTTCTTCTCCATGGATTTTAATACCAACTCCGAATTTTTCTTTTGTTTCCTTTACTGCTTGCTCAATACACAGATTGAATAACTTCGGGGAGAGGCTACAATCCTGTCTCGCTCCCTTCCCAACCACTGCTTCCCTTTCATGTCCCTTTACTCTCATAACTGCCATCTGGTTTCTGTACAAATTGTAAATAGCCTTTCGCTCCCTGTATTTTACCCCTGACACCTTTAGCTTCTGCAATATTGAATGAGAAAAAGCACGCATGAGTTACAGCAGCTTATCAATAGATAAAAAGATTTAAAATTTTTAATAATGTTGTACGAGGTGTTCAAAAAGTCTCTCCGCAGTGCCGTATGATTGTTCGCCTGCCTGGGTTACTCCCCTTCAAGTGGACTCTCCCAACATTCCACTGTTTCGTTTATCTCAGCCAACGTCAGTAGTATCGTTGGTGTGTCTCGCTACGTGTTGACGTGAACATTTAAGTTTAGTTCCTTTGTTCGTTTGTTTCGTTTTTGTCACTGTTAAAGTGCTAACCATTAAAGAACATGTGTTTTTAGTCGAACAGGTATTCAAAGCTGGTGGTAAATACAAAGTTACAGTTCGCCAAACATTTAATTCAGTTTTCCCGAGTACAACACTCCCACATCGCGATACTGTGCGAGATTTGATTAACAAATTTCGAAGGCTGAGGATAAACTACTCGATATATCCGATAACGTGTCAGTAATGAAAACTGGCCCAGGAATTCGATGTTAGTGTCGGAACAGCCCACACAGCTGTATGGAAATAAATTAGAAATTTTCCCATTCAAAGTGACAGTCGTGCAAGAACTGAAAAATACTGATCATGGCAAGAGACTGCATTATCGTCAATGGTTCAAAAATTTCGTTCAAAAAAATGAAAGAGAGAGGCTATTCTTAATGAAACGTTTTCCTCCGATGAGGCGTGGTTCATTTATCCGGATACATGAACTCGCAAAATTCTCGTATGTGGAGTACTATATGAGGAACTACACCATTCCGTGAAAAAAGGAGTTTGGATTGCAATTTCTAGACGTCGTATTGTGGGTCCCATATTTTTCTACGAAACAATAAACGCACAGCCATACTGCAGTGATATTCTGTGCCCAATCATAGGAGAACTTGTGTTAAGTGAAATACTGAACGGTTATTTTCAACAAGATGGTGCAACCGCGCATAAAGCTCGCGTTCCAATATCACTGCTTGCTGATGTTTTTTGTGATCCCATAATTTCACAGAGACTTTGGCCTCCACGATCGCCTGACCTAAGATCACCTGACTTTTTCTTCTGGGGTGCAGCCAAAGCAACTGTCTATAAAAACCGTCCAAAATCCATCGATGAATTGAAAACTGCAATATCCATTTCACTGCTTCTGTTACAGAAGAAATGTTACAGCTTGTGTTTGGAAACATGATTAGACGAATTGAATTGTGTATTCAACAACAGGGGGGACACTTTCAACATTGAATGTGAAAATTTGTAACTAAAAATAAATATTCAATAAATTAATAAGTTGTATATCACTGAGTTTCATATCGGTATATTCACTGCGGCATACGGCACGCGCGGCTAATAATCATATGGCACTGCGTATAGACTTTTTGAACACCCCGCATGTTATTCTTACACACTCTGGGGAGTTCCATATGTGTTCCAAGAAGAAGAAAGTGCTGAACCACAGCTCTGATGGCCAGGAATCAGTAATGTGCCAGGAGTGTCTGCTCCAGAATCTGTAGTCCCTTTCCATCTGATTTAAAAATTGTTGAAATTTTCCGACTTGACAAGTCCGAACAATTTGAGCCTTGTTCCAAAGGAAAAATGTCAAGTCCGCAAGTTCATGATTTCTAGTGCCTAATGAGAAGACAACAAGCAAGACGCTCGTTTTTCAGTTTTTCCGATGCCTGCTGCGTTGTGACACTTCATATTTTCCATTGAACAATTTAGATGTGGAAAATAATTAATTTGAGGCTCCTTGTACCTTAGACCGTCGAGGGCGCAGAAATCAAACTTTGCACATGTGCAGCAGCTGCTTTACATAATTTGTGGGATTAGTACATTTGGACCTTCGACAAAAAAATCACAGCATTTGGATACTTCTGAGCACGGTGAAGATTGCTACTTAGTGATTGACTGTTTCTTATTAAGGGGCTCCGGAACGCCCTATACTTGCAATGTTAAAATAACGCTTATAAATTACATCTTTCCTCACAAGGTATTTGAGCTAGGAAGTTGAACATTTTACAGATTATTTATTGGAATATGAGCTACAACTTAACACAGGGATTTTATAAAATTTTAGTTCAGTTATTAAAGATGATTTTTTTCCAATTGTAATGAAAATTCACAACATTTTTTTGCAATTTTTTATTTATATATTCAAAAATATACAGTTTTTTGGAAAAAGGCTGAGTTAAATTATGCAGAAGGTACTGTGTAACATTTACTGAAAGTTTGAAACAAATATGTATGGAAGATCCTTAGAAAACATGTAATTAGTATGAGAAAATAAAAGTTTTGGGAATCGAGCGACAAAGATTGGATTAACTTTTTAGTGCATTCCAGGTCCATAGGATGGATTATCTTTATCCTCTGCAAACTCCTCCTCCAGCTTCCTCTTGTTCCTCTCCTGTTTACTCTTGCTTGTATTTCTAGACTCTTTACAGCCCTGTCTGCAGCCCGAAGGCGTTCCTTGTCTAAAGCAAGCATCGCTCGTACCATGCTAGAAATTATCTTCATTCCCATATTTCTAAATACCTTGCCCCTTACAATGTTGCCATCATTGAAAGTCGCAACAGCATCATACACACCAAAGTGAAGTGTTTCTATTCCAACAAATACAGTCTTGGGGATTCTCGACCATATAACACTATTTACACTTTCATTGGGGTTTAGAGTTTTTCCGTGAATACACTTTTTCAACAGTTCACGTGCTGCTAAGTCTCTCAAAATAGGTTTTATCACCTCAATTATTGCATGAGGCAGACTATGCTTATGAGTGTACACTCCACCAGTTAGCAATCCTTTGTTATATTTACACCAACTGTCTTCTTCTTTGGGTCACAAGCTATGTTGGGGATTTTCATCGTCTTTATTGTTTACAGTAATAACACATACCTTTGGCTTTCCAACATTTCTCCTTTTCTTAAAAGCCTTCAGAGGATTTCTAATAACTTTACTTTTACTCATTATTATACTTCAACAAAACAGAGACTCAAGAAACAGAATTAATTACGAATATTTTCGAGATAACGACAGAGTAAATAAACATGAAACAATCGACAATCACACCAGCGATATATAATGAATCATCACAGGTTAGAAACAACACATACTTTATCTCACATCACTAAAATGTACCTGACGAACACGGACGTTAATAATAACACCATTTGACAGCAGTGTAACAGCGCCACAGTGGGTCACGCCCATGTAGAGCACATTTCAAAAAAAATTTAAAAATAGTTGTAGTCTTCGGAATTGAATAAATTATATATCTATTAAAAAGGTAATAGTCTGCAGATTCAGAAAACGCAAAAAAGTAAAAATTGAACTTTTCATGATTTTGAGCCTTTCCGGAGCCCCGTAATGGTCTCTAAAGTACTTCCTAACATGCAAAAAAAATTTCAGAGCGTTTGGATACTTTTGAGCACACTGTTTAGTACTTTGGATGTGGTAGTGTTGCTTTGTGGAGAAATTGAAGACAACTCTTAAGGGTAAACGTGTTTACACATCATACTGCACAGATGAGTTTACATAATGCTAGATCTAGTAGATCAAAAAGAAGTGTACACATGTTCAAACATTTCACTGCACAAGTTCTTTCGAATGGGTTGACATGAAGCATAATCTGGTAAGTAAGAAATCATAGTTACTGTACAAAAACATCATGGAGAGTTGCTATAAAACTTGAAACATTAATCACTTCAATGTATGATAAAATGATAATAATTCTAAGAGGTACTGCTTGTAATTTCAATACAAGAAGCTAGCAGCTCGTTGACTTGGCAATAGAGATACGCACAGTATACTTGTGATGTCTCACGCCACATCAATGCAGCTTTTGCTTAATGTTTGAGAAGCGAGTTTCAAAAGTAAACACAGATATTGATGTTATAAATCCTTATTTATAATGAATTAAGAACAATTTTTCAGATACGGCATTCAGATGATTCATGAATACGTCATCAGGAGTTTTTATTGATCAGAACACTCGTTCTAGTGCCACCAACATTCCATTTCCAGGCAGTGAGAAAGAAACTATCACGCCATACCAGCTATTAGTGGCGTATGTTACAGGAGAAGTACACTTCCTAGAGTTACTTCATAACAAGGAAAACATTCACGATTTTTTAAGGATAACGTTGTCTGTCATTGCTGCTGTATGAGAAACTAATACCAATATTTTGTTTTATATTTATTGAAATACCTTTATTACTAACCATGGTAGTAAATCTCAAGGAGTAGTGTCTGTCCCTCATGTTTCTTCAAGTAAACCCTCTTTTCAATTTTACCTGTTCTTTTTTTTATCTACAAACATGTGTCGTAGGCTAATATGCTAAGGATCAGGAAGAATAATTTCATTCTCTTTCACATTATAGAGGATTAATAAACAAACTTCCGATGGTTATTACCAACAGCTGATCACGCTTAATCGTCAGTTAACATATTGTAACTGCTGAAGAGGTTTTCATTTCAGAAAATATTCTTCACATGCGTCTTCTTACCTCATTTTAGCTCTGTTATTGATCAAGTTACTGACTCCTAAGCGAACAATATCTAAAATTATGTTTAGAATAGTGGAAGAGTTGTATTTATAATAAATTCCAGGCTACAGGATTGCTAAGCTCCGTAAAACATGTAAAATAAGCTCAATCCTTTCTTCCTGCCTTAGTAGTTTTTCCTTCTACGTTCTACCGAAACGTACGCTATCACTTTATTTTCATTCACTAGACGCGTTCTCAGAGCTTACCGTGAGCTCTGAAGCCACCCACTGTCGCCCGTTTATATATCACTCGCGAGAGAAAAAGTCTGTGACATACCTCACTGCCAGGCGTCTATTCCGCCACGCCATTCCTCACTATGCTCCCCCAAGCCACGTCTCTGACTTCCGCTCGGACAACATCGCACGTGGGTGGTGTCCTTGCTGCAGATTTGCCCTCGGTTGGCCGTTTACGTCACTCTTTCGTACGTATAAAAACCACCGCGTGGAAGGAGCCTCATCCATCGAAAATGCGATCCAGATCGTGTGTGGGTAATACGGTTACACTCCCGATACATCTGACATTTATTTTTATGAATTACTGTACTGGTACATTTACGCAATTGGCTTATGTGACAGATTTAGTTACATGACCCCTTGTGCATTCATGGACGATATTTTCGCTCTTTTTTATGTATGTGGCAGTGAAAGTATGTTTTTGAGTGGTTTTCGGCGGAGAACACATTTTGGTCGGTAGTTCTTTATTGCGCTTAGTGTGAATTTGATAACAGTGTAGAGAATTGCGGTCCTATCGTAGCAATTTGCTCTTAAAAGATAGTAATTTAACTGTGTGTTATTCGCAGCAAAGGCAAAGGAATCACAGTTACAGACTATAGCTGGTCTCATTATTATATTCTTGAGTTTAATGTAGTTTCTTTATTAGTTTCTTCCTTTACATTAATGAATCGTTTCGTTTAGCTCGCTTGAAAAGATTCAGAAAATGCCTATCCTCGCGAGAAGACGGAGAAAAAGAAAAAGCAGAATATTTGTATTAACAAAAACTCCAATAACAGGTAAATAAATTTAATAAAACGGTAACATGACCGCTATAGTACATAACGTTCGAGCAGAACAATTAGTTTCTTTTATATGTTTCTGATCTGATGACTAGCTATAAGATCCCGTTGCGCTTTTCAAGAGTAATAATTTAATTCTAGTTTGTGTTCGGAGAAACCGTTGACGTTTATAAAATATTGGAGTTTGATGCCTTAATGATTGATACAACGTGGTGTAGAACCTAACATTAATATTATCATAATAATTTGGAAATAACAATTTGGAAATTATACTCTGACTAGAGCATCAATGCTTTGCATAGCTGATCAGCTATATACGAAGATGAAGATTGCAAAAGCCAAATAGTACCGGAGTCCGTGACTGTCAATAATGTTTGACACATGCGTTAATATTTCGACATAGCCGACCGTTTGTAGCTAATAATACAGCCATTATATCATTTACGTGAACTGCATTACACTGATATCTCAGATGAGTGCCCTGCTGGAGCTAGTACTGTCACTGGGCTACTTTGGCTCAAAAATTGAGCGTGATACCAATAAAATGCTAGAAATAAAGTTTGCCACAATTTTAATCACAGAAGTTTTATTAAAGCGTAATATAAATGGATATATTTCTTTACAAATATGGAGTGGTACAATCACATAGAGAAAGCTCGGCGTTAGCAAGAAAAGCTTTCGATGTAATATTGAATAAATAATTTGTGTAGTTAATTATCAACAGCTGTAAGATACTTTAAAAGAAGCAATTTTGCAATCTGCTGTAAATATTTAAATGTATTCTTAACCGATTTCGGCTAGTTCAAGCATCACTGGAAGAAAAATTATACATATCTTGGATCAAAAATATATGTTTCTCACGGCAGTAACATTAGCGTACAAAAATTAGCAAAGACAAACTGTAGAATGTAAAATAACTATTAAGTGGCAATAGGCATACAAAACGCTGGCAGTTAGCAGATGAGTGAGAACATAAAACGTGTCGAAATAAAAATTACTCCAGAACAGATAATGTACTACATTAAGCAATACAACATGTAATAACACTTAACATAAATGATAGGCAAAAAACTACATATTGTAGGTGCTAGAGCAAACATGTACGGAAAATCGGCACCACAATCACCCGTTGTTTTAGCATTTTCTCCAGATGTCGGAAGTTACACTCGAAGGCCTCATGAGAGCTGCAGTGTGTTTGTGAGTACTACACTAATTTAATATCTCATCCGAGATCCGTAGATGTTAACAATTCGTTTCTCAGAGATTAAAAAATGAGACCGTGACGTCACACTACTGAACATGTCAGCATAGTAGACCACTGACACTTACGCGGTAATGTAAACAGCGCGTCGAAGAACTTGAAGTTCGTGTGTCAGATAAATGGAGGGAAATAATGACATCTAGAAATGTAGAAATAAGCTTTTTGCGACTGGAAGTAACCTTTCCTTTTACATAAAGTAACAGGAAGTAAACTCATCTAACGAGAATTTAAACTCATGGCGTTAGTAAAGAAAAGACAAATCTTGTTTCGAAGGAACCATTAACTATATACATCCCATTAAATAAAAACTTTTATAGAACGTACTTCAAGATCATTAAAAAAAAGGTAGGAAGATGGAATATTACGAGAAAGCTATTCGGTGAAGCACTTGAAAATTGTTCTAAATATAAGCCCATTACTGAATAAATACATAAAGTAGTGACTGAGATAAAAAACTAAGAACATCTAATATCTTTTCTAACGAATTACAAAGGGAAATATTCTCCCCACCTGTCTTTGCAGGCTATTTCAGAACGTTCTCGAACGTTTTATGACGAATTATGAAAACAATATTCAGCAAGCGTATAAAACCTGGATTAATGACCGCATACAGCCATTCCACAGGTGTTTCGCCAATCATTTAGTGAAATAATGCGCAACTAAAACTCGGAAATGGAGTACCAATCATGTAACTAATTTTTAATTAAAGTTGTCTCTCTGGTGCTGCAAAACTAGCTTCACACCCGTTTTCAACGAGACGACATTAGCATTAAGCTGTGATAGTGTTCCGGATGATAAAATTCATTATTTACAAAAAATGAAAGATATCATTTCGATACCAAAAAAAAGTTTCGTGTTATGGCTGTCACGGGCCAGTCTGGACCGGCCGACCGCCATGTCATGCTCTGCCATGACGTCACTGCATGCGGTATGGAGGGACGCGAGGTCAGCACACTGCCCTCCCGGCCGCTGTTCTTGACCCTGGAGCCGCTACTTCTCATTCAGGAAGCTTCTCACTTTGCATAACGACGTTGTGGGGACCCCGTTCCACGCCTCCCATAATGAAAAATCCCTGGGAGTAGTGTATAGCGTCCAGAAACGCTGACGGCTGAGATTCAGAGGCGGACAGACTCTATAAAGCCAGATGAGATATAAAAGAATTCACGGAGTATTTGAGACTTCCACGTTGTAGTCCATTTCAGATCGCAGGAAAACGTTACATTAATTTTCAGTATGTCAAATTTACAGTAAACTGCACTGTCATGAAGTAATCCTTATCTTGAATGTCAGATCATGACTCTCGTCAGTGTGAAGGTTCTTAATATATAAAAGCCACTACACCAATAAAACTGCTTAACATTTGCTCACTGTTTACGGCTGAGAATCTAAAGATTAGTGGAGATGGCTGCCAATCTAATAACAGTGTCGCCTACACTTACGCCTTACCCTGAGTAACTCATGTAACACGATACTAACTGCCTCTTTCCATTATCTTCAACATTAAAGCCCCTCTAGTAGTGCTGTAAGTTTGTTTAAGGATTGTTATTCTACACAATTAGTTTAAAATTAATGAAGAACAGAGGAACATATTTGTAAAAACAGTGACTTACAGTCAGTAGCAAATAAATACCTAGTATATTTTATAACCTACTAAGGTTGTTGAAAATTGTAATTGATGGCGTGGTGTGTATGTGTGCATTCCTAGGGGATCAAACTGCTGAGGTCATCGATCCCTAGACTTACACACCATTTAAACTAGCCCAAACTAACTTATGCTAAGAACAACACACACACACACACCCATGCCCGAGGGAGGACTCGAACCTCCGACGGGAGGCGCCGCGCAATCCGTGACATGGTGCCTCAAACAGCGAGGCCACTCCGCGGGGCGATGGCGAGTTGATCAAGCTGACGCGTAAGGCAAGACGGTTATTTTATTATTTCATTATTTTATTTTAGCTGAAAAATGATAACTTGAGTTTGTATCATATACAATTGTGTCGAATACCCAAGAGAGATAAATAAAACACGCTCCTTAGTAAAGAAACATACATTGCTTTAATTGACCGTCATCCGATGTTACAGTCATCAATTCCAGACTAGTTTGCTGCTACTATCCACATCAGTCTATGTTGTGCTAGTCTTTGAATTTCTGACTGACAAATGAACCCTGCACTGAGTTGAAGCGGTTTATTTAATCTTTGGCCTCAATCTAGAATTGTTACGAAGGCACTTCTTTCTAACATCAAGAAATTAACTGTTGCTCAGGACGCATTCTTTCATCACTCCTTTTCTTTAATCCTACCGTTTTCCAGTGTGCCCATTTTGGCCCAGTATCTCTTCATTAGTTACGCAATCTACCTATCTAAACTTCCATATTCTTCATTAACACCACACTTCAAAATGCTTCTGTTCTCTTTTTTTCTGTGATTACCATCAGTAATTAATTTATGGGAAATTGTGTGAATGTGAAAATAGCATTTAACTGTATTCGGCTCGAACTATAGTGACTAATAATAATCATAATGTGTTACAAAATACAAAAATGACGTTAAGATAGACACGCACTTCTTTGCGATGTGTCATTTTTCATTTTAGGAACGTATCCTCTTTGAAGTGTATTACCTCCTCTGCTGTTGAAAGATACAGTACCCTTTAGATACCGGGGCCCGATATCTCTACACTAGCGGTACGTTGAACCATGGCCTCTGAAATAGCGTAGAAATTCAGCATATTCACACATTCCTATTCCCTACACCAGCACCGTTATTTCGTTACCGTTGGCAATAGGCTTCGGTGACGTTAATTGATCAAGAATTATTTAATTATTTGTGGTTATGAACCTTGTTTCATATACTCTAGCATTATCTGAAATAAAGGACTGTCAGATCAGCACAACATTGCAACAGTACATGTGAGAAATAATCTTTCCGTCTCTTAAGGTATGATTTTCACAATCTCTCTAGTGGTTTTGTTCTAGAAAATGCTCACAGAAAATTTAATGCTCAAAATGCTACGAACTTCGCCATCTTTCTCGTGGTATTTGTACCAGAAAATGATCACGGCAAATTTAATGCGAAATGTTTCATGAGCTCCGTATCTTGACTATCTATTCTCTACAGGGAACTGAGAACTTTTTAGACATTATGCAAGAAACCCACTGTATGTCAGTCACCTTGTACATGTAACTAAATATGTGAAATTAGACCACACGTAATATGGAGCAGCGCAGACTAATGATCTCTTAGGACAAATACGTCGTCACATTTGCACTACATGTGTCTGTTACAGAGTGGCTACATAACGTTGGCAGACAAGTGGACTGTATAAAAGAACTCTTAACGTCCCCTTAGAAAACTTAGTGAATTACTGTGCTGGTAAACCCCTTACGTTATTTGATTTTTAAACAGCTGAGCAGAACTGAACGTACTCAGACATTTCGCTCTTTACTTATTCTGATCAAGACTAAACTGGCACACAATATTTCAAAAATTCATATAAAAGAATGGCCCTAAATAACAATAACTTATACCTTTCATGAATCACTTACCTATCAAAAATCTTCGTTACTCGAACTACTGCAATACAGCGAGCGCCAATACTGCCAGCTAAATAAAAGATTCAAACTACTGAAGGCACTAACTACTGATAGGCATAGTTAGCAAATGAAAGATTTTGATAGACAACAAACAATGTATTTACCTTAATAGTGTTCAAAAGTCATAATATATACCTCAGTTCATGAAATCCAGTCTTACAAATTTACTCTCTCGGATGGACACACGTCCAGATCATCCGCTCTCAAAACTCCGCCATACATCCAACTGCGCAATGCTGTGCGCTGTTAACAGCCGACTGCCCAACACTACAATAGCAAATTCGAACAACATAAACCAGCCACAGACTGCATACAGCACAGTCAGTGACTTTTATACAGAGCGCTACGTGACGTTACCAACATAAAAACCTGAACAGCCTACTTACATAGTCCCCATGCTCCCCACAAAAAAATTTACAATTGCTTTGGGCAGTGGCCAATACAGATTTGAAGAAATTTTCCGTAATTACAATAACAAAGATATCCAATGCACACACTTATTGATACAGTGTTGGTCAAAAGCTAAAATTTTCTCACAGTCCATAAAGACAGTCCTGATCATTCATTATTGTAAAACTGCAGTGTTTTTTTTTCTCAAACTCTGAGCAGTAAAAGAAAATGCACACGGAAGTAGTGGATTTCCATGCAGTCTTGAAGAATTAGTCTTGTCCTTCCAACATAAAGGCAATGCCGAGTCTTGACATGCAGACAGGTAAAGGGTCACAACAGAGCAAACCCACAGCAGAGTCACTCGAAGTTTAGATGAACATTGGTAGGTAGGTCATCACAGAGCAGACCCATTGTAGTCCTGTTAGAGATTACGGTATTGGTGGGCCACCAGAGGTGCACACCCACCGCAATCCTCGTAGAAATAATGGTATTGGTGGGCCATGAAAGATGCAGACCCACTGTAGTCCTTGTAAAGACGGCCAGCAGCCATATGCTGCGACTGTGCAGATGCACAATCACCATCGAAGAGCCCTGTACTATATAGCAAGTCCTTAAACCACCACTTGTGCACTCACAAAGTTTTTGGAATTGTCCTTAGAACCAGCAATGCTGTTAACCAGTCCCTTACTGAATTATTAACACACGTGCAAACACTAACAGTCCCTACTTCTCACATATTGTGCATATACTATGACCAACAGAACTATGTGCACTGAAATGAATGCTTACAAGTTACTTAATTTGATGAATTTACAATTTTATAACATGAGAATACAATTACAAAGGTACTAAATACATCAATAAAGAACATAACAATACCGATAACATTTGTAGTAGTACAGGCTTTACAAAAGAATGGAAATAAACAGATACATCAGTGTTACAGGAATTATGACGTAAGTATATAAATAAAATAATGATAATTGTTTTCTAAACATTAATTTCACACATTAGTAATGTCTAAACGTCTTTACAAAGTAAATAACATATTATTAGAAAAATTCTACAACATAAATCTTATTAGCTAAACACATAAAGACAGGGAAAACTCAAATACACAAGGGTACACAAACACATAGCGGAATAACACAAAAGGAAAGGCTAGGGTTCGTTTTCAGTGTAACATTTGTTACTGCAGTCCAACCCAAAACTTCATTCCATAGATCTTTCCTGCAAAACAATCCTATCTAACCCTGTTGTCCCAACACCCTATTGTTTTTTTCGTATCCTCTTTCGAAATAAATATTTCTCATTGTACAATATTCATTTTTGCCCAAATCTTTTTCATACAACTTCTCAATGCATTCTTTCCCTATTCTTCATAGTTAGTTTCTTATATAGTATTCCCCCTCTTAAGCTAACTTAAATCTACTGAGCTCAGATACATAAATTAAGGGACAAGGCAATGCAGCAGTACAAAACAATTAACAAAAACAGCAATGACAAAAAAATGCAAATTGGTAAAGCAAGCAGCAGTATATCTAAATCAGCAATACATATGTAACATTACAACTAATATGAGCCAATGTGCAGTAACAAGAAAAATAAATCAGTAGTAAAACTGGCTTAATAGAGTAATACCAAGTGAAATTCAGTAGCACTACACCTGGCAAACAGCAGCAGCAAATGCAATAACTTATATCTGAACATGACAAACCCACAAGCAGAAAAAGTAGTACACTAAAGACAACAATGCAGATAAGGGAAATGTCTATTAACAACTTAATGTCTATGTCATTAAAGTGGTGCACCACAATAACTTATTCTATTATCAAGTACTTGAAAAGAAAATTATGTATGCAGTTACTGTTACTAGTCCTTTCTTGTTGTTCTTTCCTTTCCAAGTGCTCCTTTTTTGAAGAATGTGGATCATAAATTTATTATTTAACAGATCTGGTGACTGAAAGTGTTCACATTAGTGAATGCATTTTATTTTATTTTATAAAACAAATGCTGCAACACAGCTGGAAACCAGGTATCAAACAAAATAGGCAAATATATACGTAAAGCAAGGCATGAAACATCATTCATTAGCCATATGGCATTTCGTAAAGCAGTAAAGAAATCTCTCAACTAGAAAGACAATAGTCATAATCAGGTGTATAGACATAAAATATTTCTCATCATTTCATTGGGCATTTCAGTAAATAACAGAAAGTACGAGCTCCACCGTTTAATCACATGTTTCCAAGTAATAGCATGTCATATTCACGATGCTTTCTACAAAGAAATGTCAATAGGGAGGTTAAAGACCTCTTTTTTCTCCACCTAATGGCTTTTCCTCTAGGCGACTGGCACAGCTGGGTGCCCACAATGCATTACATCAAGGTCACTTAGCTTTCTTACCGAAATATTTACGACAGCAGTTTGCACTACAGTGACAGTCTGATATAAAAAAAAAATTCACAGGTCGAGAATTTGCGTTACAAATGTGTAGAAACAAAATCCTATAAATATAACAGTGTCCAAAAAATTTTCGGTGGCATTGTGATACATTAACGCATGTACACACATTTCATAACTCTTAAAGTACGATTCTTGGTTTCGAACATCCTTTTTCACATATCAGAGACCCTAACCACTATTCATTACTCCTTACCTTATAACACATATACATATTCGTCGACACTTCTTCAATATTTCATCATAATAAATATGTAGCATAATCAAATTCCTCATATATGGTAGCATCAGCTTATTGATCATAAACGTACCTCAACAGCATAATACACATCGTCATCATAACAATAACATCTTAAAACCTCATCCAAATCTCAAAAACGTCGTAGCTTCCTGCAATAATTTTAAAACCTTCAATAAAGTCATCTACCTCAAACGTACTTCAGAAATCATGATCCCTTACCAAATATGTTATTCAAAGCTCTCATAGTATCACAACGGTTCAAAAAAAAAAAAAAAAAAAAGAACAGTTCACAAAGTACTGACAAAATACAATTTCATAAGTATGAAGTTATCCAATTGTGTAATTGCGTAAACAATATTGCTTATACAACTTTACACATTGGCAGCATATTTCTCTAACACATAATTACACAGCTATTTGATCATTTAACTGAGAGAGACAAACATTTTTTTACTACATCAGTGACACATGTTTACACAATTATACAGTAGGATAACTTCACACTTATGAAACTGTATTTTTTCTGTACTTTGTGGACTCTTCATATTTTTTCAGAACCATTGTGATACTGTGAGAGCTTTGAATGATGTACTTGGTATGGGCTCTTGATTTTTAAAGTACGTTTGAGGTAGATTACACTATTGAAAGGAGCAGGGAATTTTTTTAGGTTTCGAAATTAGTGCAGAAAGCTACGACGTTTTTGAGATTTGGCTGAGGTTTTATGATGTTATTATGACGATGACGATGTACATTATGCTGTTGAGATATGTTTATGGTCAATAAGCTGATGTTATATGAGGAATTTGATTATGCTACGTGTTTATTATGATGAAATATTGAAGAAGTGTCGACGAATGTGCATATGTGTAATAAGGTAAGCACTAATGCGTAGAGGTTAAGGACTCGGATTTGTGGAAAAGGATGTTGGAAACCAAGAATTGTACTTTAAGAATTATGAAATGTGAGTACATGCGTGAATGTATCACAATGCCGGCGAAAATTTTTTGGACAACGTTATATTTATAATATTTTGTTCTACACATTTGTAACGCAAATTCTCGACCTGTACAATTTTTTTTATGGGACTGTCACTGTAGTGCAAACTGCTGTCGTAAATATTTCGGTAAGAAAGCTAAGTGACCTTGACGTAATGTGTTGTGGACGCCCAGGTGTGCCAGTTGCCTGGAGAAAAAGCCATTAGGTGGAGAAAAAAGAGGCCATTAACCTCGATATTGACATTTCTTTGTAGAAAGCATCGCAAATACGACACTTTCTGATATTTACTGAAATGACTAATGAAACGATGAGAAACATTTCACAGCTATTGTCTTTCTAGTTGAGAGATTTTTTTTACTGCCTTATGAAATGCCAAATGGCTATTGAACGATGTTTTTATGCTTTACTTTGTACATATTTGCCTATTTTGTTTAATATCTAGTTTCTAGCTGCACTGCAGCAATGGTTAAAACAAAATTTAATAGATGTACTAATGTAAGTATTTTCTGTCTACAGATCCATTAAACAATAATTTTATGATATACTTTCTTAAAAAAAGGAACCACAAATAGACATTTCCATAACAGGAACTGCATCAATAATTTTTTTTACGATTTGGTAACTTGTCCGCTAGAGTAAGTTATCGTGATGCATCACTCTAGTGTGAAGATGTGACATAGGTATTAGACATGGCCATCTTCATTGTAATATTGTTTCTGCTTGTTGGTTTGTCATTTTCAGATATAAATTATTGCATTTGCTGCTGCTGTTTGCCAGGCACAGTGATACTGAATTTCACTTTGTATTACTCTGTTAAGAGAGTTTTACTACTGATTTATTTTTATTCTTGCTGCACATTGGCTCATATTAGTTGTAATGTTGCATGTGCTTTGCTAATTTAGATATACTGCTGCTTGATTTGCCAATTTGCATTTTTTTGTCATTGCTGTTTGTGTTAATTGTTTTGTGCTGCTGCATTGCCTCGTCCCTTATTTTATGCATCTGAGCTCAGTACATTTAAATTAGCTTAATAGGGGGTAGATTATATAAGAAAGTAACTATGAAGAATAGGGAAAGAATGCATTGGGAAGTTATATGAAAAAGATTTGGGCAAAAATGAGTATTGTACAATGAGAAATATTTATTGTAATGGACACCAGTTCATCAAATTAAGTAACTTGTAAGCATACATTTCACTGCACACTGTTCTGTTGGTCATAGTATATGCACAATATATGAGAAGGTGGGACTATTAGTGTTTGCACATGTGTTAATAATTCAGTAAGGAACTGGTTAATAGCATTGATGGTTCTAAGGACAATTCCAAAAACTTTGTGAGTGCACAAGTGGTGGTTTAAGGACTTGCTATATAGTACAGGACTCTTCGATGGTGATTGTGCATCTGCACAGTCGCAGCATATGGCTGCTGGCCGTCTTTACAAGGACTACAGTGGGTCTGCATCTTTCATGCCCCACCAATACCATTATTTCTACAAGGACTGCGGTGGGTCTGCACCTGTGGTGGCCCACCAATACCATAATCTCTAACAGGACTACAGTGGGACTGCTCTGTGATGACTTACCTACCAATATTCTTCAAAGCTTCGACTGACTCTGCTGTGGGTTTGCTCTGTTGGGGCCCATTACCTGTCTGCATATCAAGAGTCAGCACTTTCTTTCTGTTGGAAGGACAAAACTGCTTCTCCAAGACTGCATGGAAATCCACTACTTCCGTGTACATCTTCTTTTACTGCTCAGACTTTGAGAAAAACACTGCAATTTTACTGTGATTAACGATCAGGACTGTCTTTATGGACTGTGAGAAAATCTTTGCTTTTGACCAACAGTGCATCAATTAGTGTGTGCATTTGATATCTTTGTTATTGTAATTGTGAAAAATTTTTTCAAATCATTATTGGTCACTGCCCAAAACGATTTGTAAAATTTTTTTGTGGGGAGCATGGGGGCTATGTAAGTAGGCTGTTCAGGTTTTTATGTTGGTAACATCACGTAGCGCTCTGTATGAAAATCACTGACTGTGCTGTGTGCAGTCTGTGGCTGGTTTGTATTGCTGGAATTTGCTATTGTAGTGTTGGGCAGTTGGATGTGAACAGCATGTAACGTTGAGCAGCTGTAGGTGAGCCGCCACAGTGGTGGATGTGGGTAGAGAGATGGCGGAGTTTTGAGAGAGGATGATCTGGACATGTGTCCATCAGAGACAGTAAATTTGTAAGACTGGATCTCATGAACTCATATATAATATACAATGACTTTTGAACACTATTAAGGCAAATACATTGTTTGTTCTCTATCAAAATCTCTCATTTACTGACTATGCCTATCAGTAGTTAGTGCCTTCAGTTGTTAGAATCCTTTATTTAGCTGGCAGTATTGGCGCTCGCTGTATTGCAGTAGTTCGAGTAACGAAGATTTTTGTGAGGTAAGTGATTCATGAAAGGTATAGGTTATTGTTATTCAGGGCCATTCTTTTGTAGGGATTTTTGAAAGTCAGATTGCGTTGCGCTAAAAATATTGTGTGCTAGTTTAGTCTTGATCAAAATAAGTAAAGAGCGAAATGTCTGAGTACGTTCAGTTCTGCTCAGCTGTTTAAAAATCAAATAACGTAAGGGGTTTACCAGCACAGTAATTCACAAATTTTTCTAAGCACTATGGGACTTAATATCTCAGGTCATCAGTCCCCTAGACTTACAACTAAGTAAACCTAACTAAGGACATTACACACATCCATGCCCGAGGCAGTATTACAACCTGCGACCGTAGCAGCTGCGCGGTTCTGGACTGAAGCGCCTAGAAACGCTCGGCCACAACGGCCGGCTATTGGCTAACAACACGCGCCTCTGTCCACCAATCAGTTCTGTGAAATCCCCACATCAGCAGCGCTTTCCATTTCCGCAATCTGCGCTTAAGTTTTACGTGATTCACCCTGTATAAAATTACTTAGTTTTATTAGTTTACAGTTAATGATTTACATTTGCTGGAGTGATATTCATCGTAAAAACAGAAAGCAGTAATTTTCTCGGCATCTTGCGCAAGTTATGAAAGTCGCATTTTCTTTTTTTTTTCAATTTCAGTAGGAAAATAGGATGATTTTGAAGTATTGCTTTACATAAATGTCTTATTTATCTTGTAATATTCAGTAGTAACCTATGTCTCACGCGTATGTGCCCTTTATTTTCTTTGAAAACATAAATGTTTTTGTGAATCTCTATAACTCATAATGTAATGTAAACGCAGTTAAAAAGAAAATCAACGATTTAAAATCAGCCTGCGGCCGAAACAAAACTGATATTCAATGTTGTCTTTCATCTGCCTTGTCTTAGGAGCGTAGCTCTGCATACTTTTCTTATGTCTTAGCTTTATCTAGCAGACGCATATTGTCAGTGCATCCGATTTATGCTCGTTTTATTATTGAAATTAAACTGAAACAGATGCAAGAAGGCTTTGACTATAACTCTTATCATATGTTCATACAGTGTGAATATTTATAAGTTTGTATACAAATGATCACTGTTTCGGGTCGTTTTTCGCTGAAATACTGAAGTTGACAGATGATTGTGAAGAAACGTAATGGGAGAGCGCCTATTGCTTTCGGTCATTAATTTGTTACTGCTCTTTGCAAATCGTGGCCGTGACATTATATGTCCATAATCTTAATGTGTCTTGCTCTTATTTCGTGCTCGATTTTATTGTGAATGATTCGATCATTCGTCTCTGATCAATGATTCCGTCGGGCTTCGATTCTGTCTGATACCTTCCGCACCAAAAAATATTGAAGGATGATGGTTATTGACTAAATATTTGTTAGTAACACATCTAAAAATTTTACTGAGCATGCTACGACGTCATGCCACGCACAGTAGCGATAACCTAATAACGCCACATTCTCATCATCTAAATGATGTGTTGCTCGCCCCCTCCCTCTGGTACCATTACTATTGAAGAATTTAACTTCTGTCATTTATTATTCAGTTAAACCGATCGGTACACTTACGAACTTTATGCTCAACTTAAACTATTATTAACACAAATGGGGATCATTACGCCAGTTTACATTCATAGCTGGTTCGCTTTCATCGCATAGGTTGGCAGCAAACGGTACGTAACGCATAATTTGGCCAAGTATTGGGGAGAGTAGCAGATCATGTACAGTGGAATGTATTTTGATGCAGTTTTCTCGGAATGCGATTTTTTTCTCTCTCAATGAGATTAGAGCAGTTCTGAAGCACTTTGATCAATTCTTTACTTGACGATAAAAACAGACATCTCAGAGATGGACTAGACGAGTGCATTTGAGGGAAATTTATTTCCAATCCAAAATTTTCCTTTGCCTTTTCTTTTGATGCCTTTTATGGTAATCCTATTAAATACAATATATTAAGCATTATTTCGGTTTATTTGTAGTGTAAGCGACGTGTACATTGAAAATAAGAATAGGTTTGAAAAAGAGTTCGAACCCACAACCCTCGAATTACTGTTCCGAACTCTTTCAATATGCTAACCGCTAGCTGGAAACGTTTTGAACGTAAATAGCTGATGCCTCGCCCAACAAGCACCAAAAGTGCTATTTTTGTTTCTAAATTCTTGCCCATTTGGAGCTTCCACTTGTCACTTTCCATTCTGGCCAGTCCTCGTATATCCCATAAATTTGGATGACATCGGGGCCGTTCCCCTTGTGAGTTCAGCATCCTCTCCATAGTCCATGAACTGCGTCTGACGCTGGCCGCTGACCGCAACAAGTAAACCGTTATATATAAATGTATTTCTTCCACTTCCATGATTTATCAGCGGAGATCCACAGGTTTCCATGAACTCTCCGCCAATCTAATCAACTCGCACCATCACCACAACCTGTAGAATGGTACCTTAATGCACCAAACATTAAACGGCTCCTATAAATGCTTGTTTCTGAAGTACTAGATCGTAAAAATTATTGGATTATATGTGCTAGAACCATATTAGTTAGTTGCATTAATCCATCATTTTCGCCTTCATATGATTGTACGGTGAGAAACACACACGAATAACGTGAAATAGGCAGCTAAATAGCGTGATAACACAAACGGTTTGCGTGTGCTTCTTCAACAACAAAGACAGGACGTATGTCCAAAGAGTAAAAGACCACTGATTAGCAAATATGGCTGTCAGCCGTAATAGTTTGCGCCCGATCATTAACTTACATGGATCCTTCGTGCGCGAACAGCAATAATATTCCAGCTCACTTCAGTACATATTTAAACACCTAAGAGAACATTTTCCCCGACATCTCAACTACCGTTATTAAAAGAATGGAAAACGTTATATTTTTAAAATCATTCATCGTATGCTTCGTTGTGGAGTCCCAGCGGCACTCTCGCAATAAGATCTACCAAGATCGGAAACTTTCAAAGAATCAGAGGCTAGGAAAAGTCTTCGAGATGAAAGAGGGACGCTTTTGTGGAGACGGCATCATTGATAGCATAGAAACATATTGTTAAAATATTTTGAAAGGGAATGTGCTATTTAGAATCGACACAGGAGAAAAAATAAGGTAGTAACCGTTGACAGGGAAGTTCAAGTCCGCAGCTGGAGACTGTGAGGCAAGCAATTTTCACAATTTGTATCACTGTACTGCAAAGAAGATTGGGTACTTCAGCCATTTCCCTTCCAGTTTCTCTCTAGCGGTTGCGGACGTGATGTGCAAGACCCTTTATAACTTCACGTGAACGATAGTGAGGCAAGATAATTCCAGAAATATAAGACCCTTTAGCATTCATCTGACGCCAGACAGTGTTCAAAAGCGAACAGCAGTTTTCCTATTTTCAGGGTGTTTCACGTAACTCTCCGTCTCTAATTACGCTGGCGGAACGTTAAAATCTAATCTTCCTCCCTTCACCGAACGCTTCCAAGAGAGGAAGCTTTTGCAGAAGAGGGTAACATGCTTGCATACATCAAAACACCTCTTTGGCATTTATCGGTTTCCTTCCACCCTGCAACAAAAACAGGGAATACCTTGAAGCACCCAGGGCGCTGCAGGGATGCCACCTCTTATCATCGTGAGACTGAACACAGGGTCTCTCTGCGTGCTGAAAAGGGTGTGCTTTCGAGCACGGTTAGTGCTATTCCTGGTAACCTTTTGGTATCTTCTCTTTCAGCTGGAAAAACTATCTACACCACAATCGTGTCATATACGTTGACTGTGGTGTCACCGCCAGACACGACACTTGCTAGGTGGTAGCCTTTAAATCGGCCGCGGTCCATTAGTATACGTAGGACCGGCGTGTCGCCACTGTCAGTAATTGCAGACCGAGCGCCACCACACGGCAGATCTAGAGAGACGTACTAGCACTCGCCCCAGTTGTACAGCCGACTTTGCTAGCGAAGCTACACTGACCAATACGCTCTCATTTGCCGAGACGATAGTTAGCATAGCCTTCAGCTAAGTCATTGGCTACGACCTAGCAAGGCGCCATTACCAGTGTCTAGTGAAATGGAGATTATATCTGTACAAGAGCGATGTACACCGATTATGGATTAAAGTTAAGTATTACAAGATTTTCGTACTTTATTGCAATTATCAAGACATTGTCCTGTTCCAGACCTCACGCCAATCTGCGTGAGCTTAACGCGTGCCTTTCGGCTTCCTCTCGTTGTGACTGGGCTGTCTTGCATAGTCACAACATTGACCGCGCCCAGTTCTTCCAACATTATTCACAGTTTAGTTACTTCTCTACGTATAACAGTTTTATATTCTCCCCACAATGGCTACTATTTATTTAGTTAGTTTAGTGCAGATGGAATGTCATCAACATGTTGTGACATTAGAGTCCTATTATAGCTACATAACGGCCAGTACTTTTCAGCTTCGTTACCATTCACAATTGTACTCAGTTCATAACTATGATATTCTTTGTTATTTGGGAACAAATGCACAAAATATGAACACACCTTTCAAACTATGGAAAAGTGTCATAAGAATGATAACGTAAAACGGTAGTCGAGCTCATCGTAAAGATCAGTTCAAAACACTAGGGATTTTAACTACGCCATAGGAGTTTATTTGGCAGTCAGCTGTGCGCATCGATATTATAATACGAGTATTACTGCACGAACAACTCCGTTCGTGACCATGGACCAAGATCTAAACTGAAATTACGTTTACCAACAATGAATAAACTTAAAACCCAAAATAGCCATTTCTACCACGAAATAAAAATGCACAAAAATTGCTCAAGTACATTATACACTGAAGAGATAAAGAAAGTGGTACACCTGCCTAATATCGTGTAGGGCCCTCGTGAGCACGCAGAAGTGGTGCAACACGACGTGGCATGGTCTCGACTAATGTCTGAAGTAATGCTGGAGGGAACTGAGACCATGAATCCTGCAGGGCCGTCCATAAATACGTAAGAGCACAACGGGATGGTTTCTCTTCTGAACAGCACGTTGCAAGACATCCCACATATGCTAAATAATGTTCATCTCTGGGGAGTTTGGTGACCATCCGAAGTGCTTAAACTCAGAAGAGTGCTCCTGGAGCCACACTGTAGCAATTATGGACGCGTGGGGTGTCGCATTGTTCTGCTGGAATTGCCCAAGTCTATCGGAATGCACAATGGAAATGCATGGATGCAGGTGATGAGACAGGATGCTTACGTACGTGTCACCTGTCACTGTCGTACGTAGACGTGTCAGGGATCCCATATCACGCCAACTGCACACGCCCGGCACCATTACAGAGCCTCCACTAGCTTGAACAATACCCTGCTGACTTGCAGTGGCCATGGATTCATGAGGTTGTCTCCATACACGTCCACCGGCTCGACACAATTTGAAACGAGACTCGTCCGACAAGGCGACATGTTTCCAGTCATCAACAGTCCAATGTCGGCGTTAACGGGCCAAGAAGGGGCGTAAAGCTTTGTGTCGTGCAGTCATTAAGGGTTCACGAGAGGACGTTCGGCTGCGAAAGCCCATATCGATGATTATCAGGCGGACATTTGATGGCCCAGCATTGCAATTTGCAGCAATTTGCGGGAGGGTTGCACTTCTGTCACGTTGAACGATTGCCTTCAGTCATCGTTGGTCCTGTTCTTGCATTATCTTTCTCCGGCAGCAGAGATGTCGGAGATTTGATGTTTTACCGGATTTCAGATATTCGCGATACACTCGTGAAATGGTCGTACGGGAATATCCCACTTCATCGCTACCTCGGAGATTCTGTGTCCCATCGCTCGTGCACCGACTATAACAGCACATTCAAACTCACTTAAATCTTGATAGCCTGCAGTTGTATCAGCAGTAACCGACCTAACAACTAGGCCAGACACTTTTTGTGTAATATAGGCGTTAGCTGGATGCGTTGTCACGGATTGCGCGGCGCCTCCAGCCGGAGGTTCGAGTCCTTCCTCGGGCATGGATATGTGTGTGTTGTTCTTAGCATAAGTTAGTTTAAGTAGTGTGTAAGTCTAGGCACCGATGACCTCAGCATTTTGGTCCCCTAGGAATTCACCAACAGTTGAACATTTTCTAGGTGTTACCGACCGGAGCACCGTATTCTACCTGTTTACATGCCCCTGTATTTGAGTACGCGTGCCTATACCAGTTTCTTTGGCGCTTTAATGTAGATATCACTAAAATGATCTGACTTAAAAAATCTGTTACGAAGTGCGTGTTATGCAACAAATTCTATTAGTGAACAATTACTTAGATAGCACGGAGTGTGGTTGTGGTAAAAAACTGCAACACAAGTAAATAGTAATAAATCTTGTGAAACAGAAGTAAATGAACCTAACCTTCCTTGGCACGAGCAGCATCTAGTGTCACTGAACAACTACAGTAATCCAATACTTTTTTTAAGATTAAATCAATATTTGACTGTGTACTACTATATTTATCCTTTGTACTATCCAGCTTTCGGCTTTTATGCCATTCTCAAGTGCAGTGCTGAAACGTTTTAGACCATTATTTCGTGAAGAATAATACAGGTGCCTTGGACTGCCTTAACAGATATGACTTAATAATGGTGTAACAAGTTTCAACAATGTACTTGATAACGGCATAAAAGCCGAAGCTGGATAGTACAACAGATAAATATAAAAATACACAGTCACTGGCGGATTACACTTTTAAAAAGACTGGCTTTGCATTTGGGAGGGTCCATCGTTTATCTCGCTGTCCTGATGTGGTTATTCTTTAGTTTCACTAAATTGCTTCATCGCTATTTCGTTTCTGGAAAGAGTTCTACTGAAATGAAGCAGCAGCAGAAAAAACTGGATTCGAATCAGTGTTCTATTACTTATAAATTAAACTGCGATTACGTAAAAGAAAAATGACATTAGTATAATTGGGTAAGATAGTACCAAGCACTAGCACTGTTCATGAAATTCTGTTATGCAAATAGGACACGAGGCAGCTGCACAGGTTAGTAAGCACTTCAAAAGTGGTTTGGCTTGCACAAGGAACATTAAATGTTTTTGCAAAAACTGGATCTCATTAACACTTACTGTCTGTACACTGAAGCATTACATGCAACTGATTACTGATGATGGACCAGTATTAACTTGGACGTCAGGGACATTTATCAGCTTATTTATTGGGAAATAATGTCACTGAAATGGTATTCAGATACTCGTATTCTCTGTTCTAATTACTTTTTGTTTTCTCAAGGAGCATTCACTTATTATTATCCTATATACACACATAAAAAAGGTGTGCATCACCCCTATTCCCAGAACTCCTGAAGATAGACTTTGACTGTGGATTTTGCATCACAAAGTCCCTTTAACCAGAGATGTCACTAGACCCGCCCAAAGATGTAAACAACCATACATGAGCAGCGCCTATTAGACGGAGGAGGTCCGACAACCGACCCGTCATTTCACCAGGAAGGAGGTACACACCTAGTGTTGTCTGTAGTTCAACCATGCCTAGACGGTCAATACCGCGGTTCGATCGCGTCCGCATTGTTACTTTCTGCCAGGAAGGGCTCTCAACAAAGGAAGTGTCCAGGCATCTCGGAATGAACCAAAGCGATGTTGTTCGGACATGGAGGAGATACAGAGAGACAGGAACTGTCGATGATGTGCTTCGCTCAGGCCGTCCAAGGGCTACTGTTACAGTGGATGACCGCTACCTACGGTTATGGCTCAGAGGAATTCTGATAGCAACGCCACCCTGTTGAATAATACTTTTCGTGCAGCCACAGGACTCAAACTATGCGCAATATATAATGTCCTTTTATAGCAAATACAAGTATGCAGCACCTATCGCTTATGAGAACTGAGAATTCTCATCCCTCTTCTATCTCATTCCCAGTCATTTTAGAGATCGCTAGACCGCCTGTTTCTGTGCAATCACCAACTGGACCTATGAACGTCCTCAGTAACACGGACGAATAGAAAAGGCTAAACAGTGCTGACAGCACGATTACGCCGAACTCAGAGAGTTGGGCCGACCAAAAAATGCCGAAGTGCTAAATGAAACGTCGCTATGCTCCGGGTACTTCCGAGAAGGACCGAGTGGAGCCGAGAGACGGGCGGGGAACCCGGTCCGCCCGCGGCCTGCACGCGCTGCACGCGTCAAGCTTGCCAAGTCGTAGCCCGTCGTGTCCCAGACAATTACCTTCGTGGAATGACTGAAAGTACTGTAATAGCACCACCTGTCGTCAGGGAGTGGTCGAGAAAGTTTTTCGACTGCAAGCTTTCGTTAACTGTGTACTGCGGAAATTTCCACTCAGCTATCTTTTATTCAATGACGTTCGTTTTAAATGGTCTGTTTCTGAATGGTACTACGCGGATTATTACAACGACTTTAATGGTACAAATTGGATTAATTTCAATCAGCCAGTCAGCAGAACTAAAAATACCAGGTTGTTGTTGTTGTTGTGGTCTTCAGTCCTGAGACTGGTTTGATGCAGCTCTCCATGCTACTCTATCCTGTCCAAGCTTCTTCATCTCCCAGTACCTACTGCTACCTACGTCCTTCTGAATCTGCTTAGTGTATTGATCTCTTGGGCTCCCTCTACGATTTTTACCCTCCACGCTGCCCTCCAAAGCTAAATTTGTGATCCCTTGATGCCTCAGAACATGTCCTACCAACCGATCCCTTCTTCTAGTCAAGTTGTGCCACAAACTTCTCTTCTCCCCAATCCTATTCAATACCTCCTCATTAGTTACGTGATCTACCCACCTTATCTTCAGCATTCTTCTGTAGCACCACATTTCGAAAGCTTCTATTCTCTTCTTGTCCAAACTGGTTATCGTCCATGTTTCACATCCATACATGGCTACACTCCATACAAATACTTTCAGAAACGACTTCCTGACACTTAAATCTATACTCGATGTTAACAAATTTCTCTTCTTCAGAAACGATTTCCTTGCCATTGCCAGTCTACATTTTATATCCTCTCTACTTCGACCATCATCAGTTATTTTGCTCCCTAAATAGCAAAACTCCTTTACTACTTTAAGTGTCTCATTTCGTAATCTAATCCCCTCAGCATCACCCGATTTAATTTGACTACATTCCATTATCCTCGTTTTGCTTTTGTTGATGTTCATCTTATATCCTCCTTTCAAGACACTGTCCATTCCGTTCAACTGCTCTTCCAAGTCTTTTGCTGTCTCTGACAGAATTACAATGTCATCGGCCGTAATTACTACAACGACTTTAATGGTACAAATTGGATTAATTTCAATCAGCCAGTCAGCAGAACTAAAAATACCAGGTTGTTGTTCTTGTTGTTGTAGTCTTCAGTCCTGAGACTGGTTTGATGCAGCTCTCCATGCTACTCTATCCTGTGCAAGCTTCTTCATCTCCCAGTACCTACTGCTACCTACATCCTTCTGAATCTGCTTAGTGTATTGATCTCTTTCTTAATACCCAACTTACTACTCGCGTATGAGAACCTCATTATTTTCACTAGTTTAGAAAAAAATTAATTTTGATTTTGATGACATGCAGACGTTGGTTACTTAGACCAAGATTATAGTCATATCATGACTGGATTTTAAAATCCAGAATCGATTATGTTCCATGACTGCCTTAAATAAACAACGCCTGAGTGCTAATTTATCGATTTATATGATTAACAAATTATATCTACGTACCTACTCCACAAGCAACTATACAGTCCATGACGGAGTTAACTATGTATCAATATAAGGGATTTTCTGTCCTACCTGCCACGCATTGAGCGGTGGATATATGAATGTCTACATCGCTCTGTACTCGTCGTAAGACAGGGTGGTTATAATTAAACTTTCCCTACATGAGCCAGTATAGATGTAAAGCAATTTACTGAATGGGTACCCAACTTAACAGGAATGATATTCAGCCTGTGTGCTGTGGGATTTGCGTTCTTGACAGTGTTAGTGTCATAACTTGCCGGTAGTGGTACGGCGACGTAGGTTTGGAACACAAGCGTCAGTGTGCATCATAGTTGCAGGTAGTCAACATGGTTCTGGGTAAGCTGAGCAGGACTGTGTTCGTAAAGCTGTCATATGTCATATTAAAACAACAGCAATGGTGCTGCTCTCTCTGCGAGTATCGACGCGGTAATGAAATAGGCAGAGGTGCTGTTTCCGCACTGCAGCTGAATAACATGATTCGGAAGTTCGAATTAAATGGTTATTTGGCAGTTGCTACCGGGAAAGGCCGACGGCTTCTTGCGCCACATACTTTTGAAGAAGTTACTGTTGCCATGAGTAAGACTGCTAGTCACAATGTGTCATATTCAGGTAATGCACGATCTGTGGCACGAAAGCGGAACATTCTATGGTCCACCAATTGTTAAATGCGGTTGTGGGCTGTTGTGGTTGTAGATGCTCGTCACATTGAGTAATATTTGTAACCTGGAGCATAAGCATGGTACGCGATTGAAAATCGGTATTCTCTCATCTCTCATATGGAAATTAAAGTATGGGTTGTTCGGTCTTTCTCTTTCGCGTGTCCTTACAAATGTTTCCAGAAAGCTTTACTGGACTACGGCTATTTGTTTTTCATGGGGTCCTCTCAATTAACAAAACTTTAGTTATATCCATCCTGCAATATCGCATGTTATTCACGCCATAGCCATGCGAGATATACATGAGGTGGCTAGAGAACAGATGCGTATTCTTCCTCGAATACATGCTTCTCACATCGGTAGGACTATTCGGAACACTCGCATTTTGCCTCCCCTTTCATCTGAGGTAACCGAACTGTTAGACCCTAGCATCGCATCTTCCAGTTATCTGAAACTTCACCAGACTGCACAGACGGAACACCATAAATTAAAATTCTATTGTGTGTACTGGAGCCTAGAGACAACTGTATTAGGAGAGTGTTTCCTTTATTTCGCAGAAATGAAAAGATACACGTTATGTGCAACTGGAATCATTTAGAAACGTGAAAATAACACCTGCAGTACATTCTCGTCAATACTCCGCAGGCCACCTGACGTCGTGCGGTGCACAGCACTTGTGGCACCACTAATCCGATCTTCTCCTTTGGCGCGTGTGACGAACGACCGTCGGGAAGGCTCTGCATTAGCTCTCATATCTCGAATTTTCTCCTTGTGCTCATTTTCCATGATGTATGCTGGAGAAAGCAATATGTTGTTCGTCTATTCCCTGAGCGTACTGTCGAGGAATTTCAGCAGGAAATATTTTTGTGATTCACTGCGCCTCTTTTGCAGCGTCTGGCACTGCAGTTAGCTGAGCATCTCCGTAACGCTCCCGCACCGACTAAACGACACCGAGACAAAACGCTCCGCTCTTCTTTGGATCTTGCCTATCTTTTCTACTAATCCAACCAGGTAGGTCCAATGATGATGGGCAATACTCTAGAGTTGGTCAAACAAGTTTTTTGCAATCCACTTCCTTCGTGGATGAGCAACATTTGCTTAAGTTTCTTTCTACGAATGTCATTCTCGCATCTGCTTTTCCTATTCTCTACTTTGGCTGGTCGCTCTGGATAGTTACTCCTGTGTCCTAAATATTTTAAGATGCTTACTGTTTCCATGAAATTGTCACTAGTAGTGTAACTGTTCGCGAGTTGATATCCTTTCCTGTGTATGCACCATATATCACATTTATTTTCGCCCTTGGTCAGCTACAGGTCTCTGCACCATTCGTCGATCCCCTGTAGGTCTTTCCGCAGGTTGCCACAGTTTCGTTAAGAGCGAGACCGATGTTTTCAGTTCTATACTCGAAGAACTCTTGAATCTACTCACGAATATGGTGCGATACTCAATAAGTTCAATGTCTTCCTGAAGACTGGCAACATGGTGTCAACTTTAACTCGATATTTACTGTGCTGTGGATCTCATAGAGGAACAGAAAAGAAATGTGTGTGAAATCTTATGGGACTTAACTGCTAAGGTCATCAGTCCCTAAGCTTACAGACCACTTAACCTAAACTATCCTAAGGACAAACACACACTCCCATGCCCGAGGGAGGACTCGAACCTCCGCCGGGACCAGCAGCACAGTCCATGACTGCAGCGCCTTAGAGAGGGACAGAGTGAACTGAGTTTCGCAAGATCTCTGTTTGTGGATTCCGTGTTGATTTTCATAGAGGAGATTGGCACTCTGTCAAAATGTCGTGACAAGTGACGATAAAACGTGTTCCATAATTCTACAGCAGACTAACATCAACTACACTCCTGGAAATGGAAAAAAGAACACATTGACACCGGTGTGTCAGACCCACCATACTTGCTCCGGACACTGCGAGAGGGCTGTACAAGCAATGATCACACGCACGGCACAGCGGACACACCAGGAACCGCGGTGTTGGCCGTCGAATGGCGCTAGCTGCGCAGCATTTGTGCACCGCCGCCGTCAGTGTCAGCCAGTTTGCCGTGGCATACGGACCTCCATCGCAGTCTTTAACACTGGTAGCATGCCGCGACAGCGTGGACGTGAACCGTATGTGCAGTTGACGGACTTTGAGCGAGGGCGTATAGTGGGCATGCGGGAGGCCGGGTGGACGTACCGCCGAATTGCTCAACACGTGGGGCGTGAGGTCTCCACAATACATCGATGTTGTCGCCAGTGGTCGGCGGAAGGTGCACGTGCCCGTCGACCTGGGACCGGACCGCAGCGACGCACGGATGCACGCCAAGACCGTAGGATCCTCCGCAGTGCCGTAGGGGACAGCACCGCCACTTCCCAGCAAATTAGGGACACTGTTGCTCCTGGGGTATCGGCGAGGACCATTCGCAACCGTCTCCATGAAGCTGGGCTACGGTCCCGCACACCGTTAGGCCGTCTTCCGCTCACGCCCCAACATCGTGCAGCCCGCCTCCAGTGGTGTCGCGACAGGCGTGAATGGAGGGACGAATGGAGACGTGTCGTCTTCAGCGATGAGAGTCGCTTCTGCCTTGGTGCCAATGATGGTCGTATGCGTGTTTGGCGCCGTGCAGGTGAGCGCCACAATCAGGACTGCATACGACCGAGGCACACAGGGCCAACACCCGGCATCATGGTGTGGGGAGCGATCTCCTACACTGGCCGTACACCACTGGTGATCGTCGAGGGGACACTGAATAGTGCACGGTACATCCAAACCGTCATCGAACCCATCGTTCTACCATTCCTAGACCGGCAAGGGAACTTGCTGTTCCAACAGGACAATGCACGTCCGCATGTATCCCGTGCCACCCAACGTGCTCTAGAAGGTGTAAGTCAACTACCCTGGCCAGCAAGATCTCCGGATCTGTCCCCCATTGAGCACGTTTGGGACTGGATGAAGCGTCGTCTCACGCGGTCTGCACGTCCAGCACGAACGCTGGTCCAACTGAGGCGCCAGGTGGAAATGGCATGGCAAGCCGTTCCACAGGACTACATCCAGCATCTCTACGATCGTCTCCATGGGAGAATAGCAGCCTACATTGCTGCGAAAGGTGGATATACACTGTACTAGTGCCGGCATTGTGCATGCTCTGTTGCCTGTGTCTATGTGCCTGTGGTTCTGTCAGTGTGATCATGTGATGTATCTGACCCCAGGAATGTGTCAATAAAGTTTCCCCTTCCTGGGACAATGAATTCACGGTGTTCTCATTTCAATTTCCAGGAGTGTATATAGGCCTACAGTAACGTGCTTCTGTCCTAACATCCTTCCTGAAAGTGGGAACGGCCTGCGCATTTTTTATAGACGCTAGGTACTCGTCGTTGTTGCAGCAACCCACGATAAACTGCTGCTAGAACGGGCGAGAGTTCTATTGCATAATCTTTCTACAATCTTTCACGTATCTAGTCTGGTCGAAATGCCTTTGGACTATTAAGTGTTCGTAGTTGCTTTTATATTCCGCGATCACTCTCCTTAATATCTACGCTTTCGACGTTAGTGCGATCATTGAAAGGAGGGACCGTATTACAGTCTTACGCACTAGAATAATTTCAGAAGACTGAATTCAGTATTTCGATCTTCTCTCTGCCATATTCCGTTTCGGTTCCAGCATGGTCACTGAGTGACTCACTTGATCATTTCGATCCACTTACTTATTTTACATAAGACGAGTACTTCTTAGAGATTATGAGTCACAGGTGTTGGCGAAGTCTTACTTTCAGGTTTATTGAATGCCTCTCTCATTGTTCTCCTTACGCTCATTTCCGCTGTGTTCAACTTTGGCTTGTTAGCTACGCTTTCGCTTCTCTTAAATCTGTAATTAGGATCTCTTTGTTTACATAGCAGCTTTCTAACACGGGTACCAACCCACCGTGAGTCTTTCCCGTCACTTAAAAATGCTGCTCGGAACACGCGTAAGGCGTACTGAATGAAGCTTTTGAATTTTGTCCATTTCTGCTTCATGTCTTCGTCCTCAGCACAACATTTGTTGTTGGCTACTCAGATACTTTGAAGTTTGTATCCTGTCACTCTTGCTTAGCAAGAATACTTTCCTGTCTTTCTTAACAGTCCTTATAACACCCGTAATACTTGATGCTTTCACAGCTTTATGATCACTGATACTCCCCCGTACGTTAAATGATTCGGAAAGTTCAGGTCTGCTTGTTGCTAGACGGTCTAAGACCTCACCCTCACTATTTGGTTGTCTAATTATCTGCTCGAAACAATTGTCGGAGAAAGCATTCTGAATAATGTTACACCAATTCCTGTCTCTGGTGCCATTTTTCATCGCATAACTCCCCTAGTCTGTACCAGACAGTGTCTGCATACTACAATTACGTGATCAGGAAACTTTTTCACAGAATTCCGCAAACTGTCTAAAGCGCTCTGCTACTACCATTCCTGATGCAGGTTGTTCATAAAAGCTTCCGGTTATCATTTCTGACCCACATTTGATGCTTAACATCACCCAAATCATTTCACATTCGGAATCCGTAATACCCTCACTAGATTTATCCAACTCTTTACTACGATAAATACATTCTAGCCGTTGAGTCCACCATCCCATGCGATAAATTTAGGATTTTGTTCAACTAATTTTGTGTTTGCAATATTACCTGGGCGTTATTAGCTTTAGTAAGCGATATTAATTTTGGAACCTTACCACGGATGCTGCTGGAGTTTACTAATATCGTATTAACCTCTTTCTATTTCGATATATGAGAACGAACGTTCTCTGAGGATAATGTGACTGATCGATCGTTTGTTTCGGCAGTTAATTTATCACTGGTCCCAAACTGGGGTTCCTCTAACCTAAAAATTCCCATGCGTACGCCACACATTCCACTGCCCTAGTAACAGCTTCCTGTCTGTAGTACACGCCTGACCTATTGGTGGGATCGTTACAATTTTTCACCCGATATCGGAGCTCAAGGAAATCACATCTGATGACGTCACAGAATTGTCTGAGACTGACCTTTCAGTCAGCTCCAGTCCAAAGGACTACAGTCGACTCTTGGCAGAGATGCACCTCCTTCCCCCCCCCCCCCCCCACCGCCCACCGACAGACGCAGTGCAATTCTAGATGCCTTCACCATGTTAGCCTATTATCCAACCGCTGAGAGGAACTGGGAATTGTGGCAAAACCAAAGATACTGGCCTTATTCGTGGTGAGATGAGCCAAGATTTCCAGCCGGTAGCAACCAATGTGCTAAACTGCTGCCGGTAGAGCTTCCTTTATGAGTCGGACGAGGAGTCGGATGAGACCACTTAACAAAAATACCCTGAGAACAATAGTGTTCTTTACCATCCTGTTTACTGTTTCCCTGAGGGTCTCCACGTCCCTCCTAACGTTGGAGCTCCCAATGACTATCATTTCCGCCCTCTGCACTTATCCAGACTTTGCAGGAAAATCGGTAGCTGGTCGAACAGTAGAGGCATGATCTGGTGGCTCACACGTATTATCAACACTGGGTACCAACTCGTACCTGTTGCTAGGGCGTATCGAGCCATGCCATGCGGCCAATTCCCACTCTCGCCCTCTGACCGGAGATACGTGAACCCAAAATTCAACACCACTCTCTATCTTTCTCTCTATCTCTCTCTCTCTCTCTCTCTCTCTCTCTCTCTCACACACACACACACACACACACACACACACACACAAGTGAAGAAGGCAGACCAATGTTATGTACCGGAACACGCAGTGATAACGGGGTTACAAGGGGATTCCCATGGCACCAAAGTTGTCGCAGGTTTATTCATAGGAGTAGCTTGATCAGCAGACAGCTGAATGTGCACAGAAGCCAATGCTCCATGTGTCTGCACACAACAAGCACAGCCCGTATCTATATCTTACTGTGTAAAAAGATAATTATGTAACTTGTAAAAAAAAGTTTACCAACAAAGCCGTCAGGATTAATTAAGTACCGACCAACAGATCTCAGGAAGAGATAAAATTACCAACTGTGGTGCTACTGTGGTGGGGATGAACACATAATGTAAACGATAGGAATAAACAAACACTAAATCTGCTCTGCACAGTTCTCACTCTACATTAAAAAAAATGTTCAAATGTGTGTGAAATGTTATGCGACGTAGCTGCTAAGGTCATCAGTCCCTAAGCTTAGACACTACTTAACCTAAATTATCCTAAGGAGAAACACACACACCCATGCCCGAGGGAGGACTCGAACCTCCGCCGGAACCAGCTGCACAGTCCATGATTGTAGCGCCCTAGATCGCTCGGCTAATCCCGCGCGGCTCACTCTACACTAATTTCACAAAATACGCAAACTTTTAAAACAGAAATGAATTAACCTGTTGAAAATAGCTGTATAAACGGTATTTTTCATTGGAAATTCAGGTAACAAATGGGCACGAAGTAAATATTCCAGCTTTTAGATGACGTAAATAAACACCGCCTTCACACACTTCTATTACGATAGTAGTGGCAAGCGACACAAGCCCGAATGTAAGTCGTAGCTTGTAATCGACAGGTTGTTTCATTTCGACTGGTCTCACCAGTTTTATATCCTAAGATTTTTCTCTCTTCATGAAGGCGTTTTCAGCTGAAGCCTTCCTTGCCAGGTATTCTGAATGTTACATTTTCAGAAGCAATATTGTCTTATATTTTTGTAATAATTTAGTTACAGCTTCGTTGCGCAGCAGAAAACTTTAGAGAGTCGGCCTACGCGGCAAGTAATAACAGTCCCGTGAAATATGCTGGTCGTTAGGAGGCCGGAAGAGCTCTAGGCGGCTGCCGCATAGTTTCCGTGGCAGCGGCTACGTTTCCTGCCGCCGCCGGGCCGTTAATTCCGCCGCAGCGGGAGTGCTGGCCGCATTCTCAAGTTCCCGCCACGAGAAAAAAATCGCCGTCGCGCAGAAACTTCTGAAGAACTTATGGGTCCGTGGGAAGCCGACCCGTAACTTGTTCCGTCCGCTGTTATAAAGACGAAAAACAAAGAAAGTGAGTGCATCACGGGAGTGGAAGAGGGGGAGCTACCTGCGCAAAACGCCGTACTGACACAGACCCCTGCCGTCGGCGGACGGCACCAGAAGACCTCTTGAGGACAAGTAGCAGAGTGCAAATAGTGGAACCGCAGCCACGCCCATGCCGGAAAGAGTTTTGTGATACATCCTAATATTCTGCGTGGTGTCTGTTTGTTCTAAGTCGTGTCTCCCCACCACTTTCGCGCAACGACGCTCTGAGCGTGTTTTTTAGGGAATTGACTAGTTTGAACCTGGGACCTGCTGCTGGTAAGGAGACGCCAGACGACACATGGCGTGTAGAGTTCAGAAGAGTTCAGCGAGGCTAGCGATGATATAATCAAATACTTATTGATTTCAGCGTCAGCTCCACTGCACACCCTGTAAAAGAATCTTAATACTAGCTACATTTAGTGGAAGGAGTTCAAGGCTTTCCTATTTTTAGTTAGCTGGTAAAATAACGTCGAAAAAGCAGTTAAGTTTACCATTGGAATTTTTATTCTACTCACAAAACATTGTTTATAAATTGCACTATTGATGAAAGGAAATATTTTAATACAGGATGATAAAAACTAACTGCGCTCAACAAAAATGTGAACGAATATTCCCTGAATTGGTTTCCAAGTTCTATAATGGATCGAAGGATGACCTATTCCCTATCCCATCTATAATCTAGGTTTAAGTTAAGTTTCATAAAAGAAAAAACTGTCAAAATGGTCTAGAGTGATCGTCAATTATCTTTAATTCCTTATTTAACTTGTCGTAAATTACAGTGGCTGATGTGGCTTCTCAATAATTATATAACAGAAAAATCATCGCGTTTCAGATTTTAACTTCTAGTAGCAAATGTGAATACCACGAAGTTTAATTGACGATCGACACTAGTATTACATAAAAAGGGGATGTAACAGATGAGACTTCTGCAGTTCTGGGTGAAGCCTTATGCGCTCTTATGCGGCCTCGCGTGCGTTCATTACCTTGTCGTTGGTTACTCAGCGTCAGGGTCGGCGGGCGGCGCACCTCCACACACCTCGCCTTCTCGGTAGCAACTCTCTCTAACTTCTCTTTACCAAAATTTCCCACAGTTGGTTTAAGAAAAAGGTATCTGGCTGTGTTTTCAACTGAACAAGCAGGGTCTCAATGCTAACCTTAAGCTCCGCCTACAAAAATTCTGTCCATCCAATAAGAAACGTTACAATTATTGTGGTGGGGCAATGGTTTTAATGTTTACTACGTAACAGAGACGCGTATAGTCTCACGCTAAAACTTGCAGCTGGTGTGGCCCTTTTAGTGTTTTCGTAAGATCTATACTGTTCTTCTGGAGGGCTCTTATCTTTTAACATGGGCTGGGGGCTGCTCTTGGCGATCGGCCGGCGATGTGGGTGTCCGTCCTTTATTGTAGGTCCTCCTAGCCTACACGGCTCTGCTCTCGGCTTCTGTTCTCGTTTCTCCCCTCGGAACTGCGTCTGTTTCACGGTGGGAAGGTATGACATGCATTTAGGTGTTCTTGTGTTAGTCTGTTGTGTTCCATTTGCTCACTCATTGATCTTATTACTTTGGTTAATTTAATGTCAGTAATTATTCGGAGCTATGTGACATACAGCCGGATTTGCTATCATGTCAGGGTTTTCATGGAAGGTGTTGGATTTGCCTGACGCCTTACAACATCTGGCACAAACGCCCTTATTCGCTCCCCTACAACATTCAGAACGTAGCATCAGAATCTTTCTCCACCACAATACGTATACCAAGGTTGTCGAGACGAAGTCCAAACGTCCAATACTGATAGAGGGATTTCTTGGTATGTGCTCTTCGATTTCTGACCCCTCTTCCCTTATTGTTAGCAAAATCTTCCCATATCAGGATAGAAAAGCAAGAAAATTCCAGATATTATGACCCAAATATTACACGGAAGAGCCAAAGAAACTGGTACACCTGCCTAATATTGAAGGGCCCCGTGAGCATGCAGAAGTGGCGCAAAACGACGTGACATTGACTCGAATAATGTCTGAGTAGTGCTGGAAAGAACTGCAGGGCTGTCCATAAATCCGTAAGGCTACGAGGGCTTGGATACCTCTTCTGAACAGTACGTTGCAAGGCATCCCAGATATGCTCAATAATATTCATGTCTGGGGAGTTCGGTGAACACAGGATGTATTTAAACTCAGAGCAGTGTTTTTGCAGCCGCTCTGTAGCAATTCTGGACGTGTGAGGTGTCGCATTGTCCTACTGGACAATGTATTCCTTCGGAATACACAATTGACGTGATTGGGTGCAGGTGACCAGACAGGATGCTTATGCATGTGTCACCCATCACAGTCGTATCTAGAAGTATCAGCGGTCAGATATCACACCATTACAGAACCTCCACCAGCTTGAACAGTCCACTGCTGACATGCAGGGTCCATGGATTCATGAGGTTGTCTCAATACCCGTACACGTCCATCCGCTCGATACAATATGAAACGAGACTCGTCCGACCAGTCAACAAGGTTGCAGTCATCGACACTTCATTGTCGGTATTGACGAACCCAGGCCAGGCGTAAAGCTTTGTGTTGTGCAGTCATCACGCTGACACTTGTTGATCAGCAATTTGAGGAAGGGTTGCCCTTCTGTCATAATGAACGATCCTCTTCAGTCGTCGTTGATCCCTTGGTCCCGTTCTTGAACGACTTTTTCCAGCCGCAGCGATGTCGGAGATTTGATGTTTTGGCGGATTCCTCATATTCAGGGTACACTCGTGAAATAGTCGTACGGGAAAATCCCCACTTCATCGCTACCTCGGAGATGCTGTGCCCATCACTCGTGCGCTGACTATAACACAACGTCCAAACTCACTTAAATCTCGATAACCTGCCATTCTAGCAGCAGTAACCCACCTAACAACTGCGCCAGACACTTGTCTTATACAGGCGAATGCGACCGCGGGGCCGCATTCTGCCTGTTTACGTATCTCTGTATTTGAATACGCAGGCCTATACCAGATTCTTTGGTACTTCAGCATATTTAGTGCTGAATTCATATTGAAGGCGACTTTGATACCCGAAAAATACTATATAATTACAGAAATACTTAAAGCTGCACTTATGTGCATGAATAGTAGATGTGCAGTGGAAAACATATGGAGTACACTCAGTCCTTATCGGCACGTTGACTGACAGGAGGGGGCAACTAATCGTCTTCACCGATTTCGTCCCGATTTACGGTTTACACAAGGCTTGACCAGAAATGGAAGTGGGAGCTCAAGATGGCCAAGAGTTTAGAAAGCATAGCATGTTTTGTGAGGGTCCGGCAACGAGTGAGTCATTCATGTCAGCGTAATTTGTACGTAGCTGTTAGGGCAGCGGTAACAGTGCAGACAGTGTTTTAGCAAAAGCTATTCATTAGAACCATAAGATTCTCTCTTTTCCAACAGTGTCCAGCAAAACTACCTTCCTGCCTATATCGCTATGATTCCTCAGCATTTCTTCCACCTTTATGTTTGAAATCACGTATCCTGGTATCAAGTGAGGTCCGTTACGCAAAGGAGAAATGTGTTTTCCACTTTAGCCTAAATGTTTCGGTCCTTCGCTCTGCTTTTGTGTTAGTATGTTAGTTTTCTTTAGAGCCACTCTTAATATGCTTTTACGCGAGGATCGGCGTATACAAATGAATCGCCGAATATATTTCGTGTATGGTTTAAGACATGGAAGGGAGATGTCTGCCATATAATTGCGCCCAGTAGGGCTCGTATTTTAATGTAGGCTTCATTCTCATCACTATTTTATCAGCCGAGAAACTGAAATGACTATAACGCTTCTTAATTTTGTCATTGATATTTATTGCAAAATTATCTGAAGAATGTAGTAAAATTGGAAAGCAACGTGGCTGGAGTCGGCTATTGACAACCAAGTGAGGCTCTCATGCCAGACTCTGTCGTTATATTCTTTTCTTGTTTCTACTAAAGCTGTTCACGTAAAAATCAGTACGAACACAAGTTTGAAATAGTCCTCTTAAGCGTTTTCTCGTACACTACAGTTGATCACATAGTGCAGTTTACAGAAGTGGTAGCTGGACCTACATCTGCACTGCCCGGCGAAAACGTGGAGCTCTCAGAAGACATGCTCGGATGTGAGTGCAACTTCGTACACGTACCCACGCCATCGGCACGTATGTAAATGACGAGAGTGGCATTCCTCTGTGTAAACTAGAACTACCACCAGAGTACACCAGTATGGCTCGTATACAATATTTTGTAATGTGGGGTATCTTATGTTCTACGCTGTTATGCACTAGTTTATGCGTCAGTTATGTACTTCACGCATGGATCTATTCTTCATATAATGTTAGGGATCGTTGGTGTGGTGTGGGAATCACCATGAGAGTGGTTTCCTGCTGGGTTTTACTACCTATCTGTGACTGCATCCTTGTCTCTGCCTCCACCACCCAATGACATTAAAAGAAGATTGAGTTTAACTACACTCCTGGAAATTGAAATAAGAACACCGTGAATTCATTGTCCCAGGAAGGGGAAACTTTATTGACACATTCCTGGGGTCAGATACATCACATGATCACACTGACAGAACCACAGGCACATAGACACAGGCAACAGAGCATGCACAATGTCGGCACTAGTACAGTGTATATCCACCTTTCGCAGCAATGCAGGCTGCTATTCTCCCATGGAGACGATCGTAAAGATGCTGGATGTAGTCCTGTGGAACGGCTTGCCATGCCATTTCCACCTGGCGCCTCAGTTGGACCAGCGTTCGTGCTGGACGTGCAGACCGCGTGAGACGACGCTTCATCCAGTCCCAAACATGCTCAATGGGGGACAGATCCGGAGATCTTGCTGGCCAGGGTAGTTGACTTACACCTTCTAGAGCACGTTGGGTGGCACGGGATACATGCGGACGTGCATTGTCCTGTTGGAACTGCAAGTTCCCTTGCCGGTCTAGGAATGGTAGAACGATGGGTTCGATTACGGTTTGGATGTACCGTGCACTATTCAGTGTCCCCTCGACGATCACCAGTGGTGTACGGCCAGTGTAGGAGATCGCTCCCCACACCATGATGCCGGGTGTTGGCCCTGTGTGCCTCGGTCGTATGCAGTCCTGATTGTGGAGCTCACCTGCACGGCGCCAAACACGCATACGACCATCATTGGCACCAAGGCAGAAGCGACTCTCATCGCTGAAGACGACACGTCTCCATTCGTCCCTCCATTCACGCCTGTCGCGACACCACTGGAGGCGGGCTGCACGATGTTGGGGCGTGAGCGGAAGACGGCCTAACGGTGTGCGGGACCGTAGCCCAGCTTCATGGAGACGGTTGCGAATGGTCCTCGCCGATACCCCAGGAGCAACAGTGTCCCCAATTTGCTGGGAAGTGGCGGTGCGGTCCCCTACGGCACTGCGTAGGATCCTACGGTCTTGGCGTGCATCCGTGCGTCGCTGCGGTCCGGTCCCAGGTCGACGGGCACGTGCACCTTCCGCCGACCACTGGCGACAACATCGATGTACTGTGGAGACCTCACGCCCCAGGTGTTGAGCAATTCGGCGGTACGTCCACCCGGCCTCCTGCATGCCCACTATACGCCCTCGCTCAAAGTCCGTCAACTGCACATACGGTTCACGTCCACGCTGTCGCGGCATGCTACTAGTGTTAAAGACTGCGATGGAGCTCCGTATGCCACGGCAAACTGGCTGACACTGACGGCGGCGGTGCACAAATGCTGCGCAGCTAGCGCCATTCGACGGCCAACACCGCGGTTCCTGGTGTGTCCGCTGTGCCGTGCGTGTGATCATTGCTTGTACAGCCCTCTCGCAGTGTCCGGAGCAAGTATGGTGGGTCTGACACACCGGTGTCAATGTGTTCTTTTTTCCATTTCCAGGAGTGTAGTAACGGAATAACCATTGTCCACTGTAAAGGTGAAATTCTCCTATAGTAAAAGCCTTGCCAGATGGTAGACAGTAACATAAATACTGAAATTGTATTCATTCCTGCACGGTTATCTGTGAGCAAACGTTTTGTGTGCGAAACACAAATTTATGAAGGAAGTGCTCAAAGCAATTGAATAATAATAGAATCTGGTAAACACTCATCAAGATTATACATAATTCCACAATAAAATACCATAAAATGATCTTATACTAACAGAATAATAACAAAGTTAGTTACTAATTCAGAAAAGGCTGAATTACTAAAGATTTTAAATATGGAACATGAAAATTTAGGAGATGATCAATGACGCTGTTCCATAAAATAAATGACCTGTTTAACTGTGGTGAAATACGTCACGGCCTATGAGACCAACTGACTTAAGCACTACCACAGCAAGACATTGTCGATTTTAGTATTTTAGACATGTGCCGATATGTATCAATAACTAAGTACAAGTACCCATGAGCGATCAGAGGTTTTTCGCAATATTCAAATATTTCAGTGATCTGGACACGAATTCCACACTTGCATAGCATATAATACAGGATTTTCATCTGAAATGCACAATGTTTCTAGCGTAAGGCCTGGAAATTATGAGACACCGTTGTTGGAGAACATTTTAATTGAAACTATTTCAAAATTGCCAACATCTGGAACATAACATGAAGAACAAAGTGATCCTGTAACTAAAACTTCATTGTAAATCTACATCTACACACTCTCCCCGCAAGCCATCACACGGCACGAGATTGAGGATACCTTGTGCCACTGCTGGTCATTCCCTTTCCTCTTCCACTCACAAATGGAGCGAAAGAGAAACGACTGTTCGTATTTCTCGGTACGAGCCATAACTTCTCTTATCTTGCCTTCTCGGTCCTTAGGCGAAATTAACGTGAGCGGCAGCAGAATTCATCTGCAGTAAACTGCAAATGACAGATCTCTAAATCTCTCAATTTTGTTTCGCGAAAAGAGAGGTGTTTTGCTTCTAGGAATTCTAATTTGGATTCGTAGAGCATTTTCCTGATACTTTCGCAGTGATCGGACGTACCGGTGATAAATGAAGCACCACGTCACTGAACTGCTTGGACGTCTTCCTTAAATCTAGCCTGATGCGGGGCAGACACTAGAGCAATACTCAAGAATGGGTTGCATCTACATCATACCTCATGGTGTGTGGTGGAGGCTACTTTCGGTACCACTATCTGATCCCTCCAACCCTGTTTCAGTCGCGACGGGTGATTCTCGGTAAGCCTCTGTATTGGCTCTAATTTCTCGAATTTTTTCCTCGTGGTCAATAAGCGAGATGTATGTTCGAGGGAGTAATAAGTAGTCTGACTCCTCCTGAAAAGTGCTGTCCCTAAATTTCAATAGTAAATCCATCCGTGATCCACAACGCCTCTGTCGAAATGTCTGCCAGTGAAGTTTGTTTAGCATCTCAGAAACGCTCTCTCGCCAGCTACACGATCTCGTGATGAAACGCGCCGCTCTTCGTTGGATCTTCTCTATCTCCTATATGAGTCCTACCTGATAAGGATCCCAGATCGATGAACAATACTCAAGAATTTGGCGAACAAGCGCCTTATAAGCCACTTCTTTCGTGTATGACTTGCATTTCCTTAAGATTCTTCCTATGAGTCTGAGTCTGGTGTCTGATTTTCCCACTATCTGTTTTATGTGGTCATTCCAGTTGAGGTCGCTCTGGATAGTTACGCCTAGATATTTCACGGCAGACGCTATCTCCAGCTGTTTGTCATCAATAGTGTAGCTGTACAGTTGTGGATTTCTTTTCCTATGTATGAGCAACATATTAAATTTATTTACGTTCAAGGCAACTGCCAAGAGTCTGCACTATTCATCAATTCCCTGCAGGTCGTTCTGCAAATTCTTACTATCTTCTGGCGTTGCCAATTTGGTATAAACAACTGCATCATCTGCGAATACTCTTAAAGAGGATCCGACGCATTCTACTACATCATTTGTATATGTTGTTAACAACTTCCCCGTAATACTCCGGATATTACCTTTACATCTGTCGATTTTGTTCCGTTAAGAGCGACTTGTTTAGTTCTGTCTGCAAGAAAGTCTTTAATCCAACCGCAAGTGTGCCCCGATACTCCGTAAACTCGAATTTTTTTTTCATTAAACAGCAAAGTGGAAGAGTGTCAAATGCCTTACTGAAATCAAGGAACGCGACATCAACCCGAGCACCGTTGTCCACTGCGACGTGGATCTTATGGAGGAACAGAGCGAGCTGAGTTTCGCAGGATCTCTGTTTGCAGGATCCATGTTGATTTTTATAGAGGTGATCTTTATTTTCCAAGAGAGTCATAATTCTTGAGCACGAAACATGTTCCATTATTCTACAACAGATTGACGTCAACGATGCCGGTCTATAATTGTGTGGATCTGTTTTACAGCCTTTCTTAAAAACAGGAGTGACCTGCGCTTTCTTCCAGTCGTTAGGTACCTTCCGTTGCTCAAGCGATCTATAATAAATTACTGCTAGAAGTGGAGCAAGTTCTTTCGCATAATTTTTATAGAATCTTATAGGTATCTCATCTAGTCCTGAAGCCTTTCCACTACTAAGCGACTGTAGCTGCTTTTCAATTCCGCGATCCGTTATCTCAGTATCTGCCATTTCGACGTTTGCACGACGTTTGAAAGGGAAGACAGTGTTATAATCTTCCGTGGTGAAACAGCTGTGGAAGACCGAATTCAGTATTTCGGCCTTCTCTCTGTTATCTCCTGTTTCGGTGCTGGTGTGTTCGCTGAGAGAATGAATTGATAATTTTGACCCATTTACTGATTTTACATAAGACAAAAATCTCTTACGGTTTTTACTCAGGTCGGTTGACAACGTCTTACTTAAAAATTGATTGAACGGTTCTCTCATTGCTCTACTTAAGCTCAATTTCACTTAGTTCAGCTTTTGTTTGTCAGCTACGTCCCTTGAATCTGAGATCAAGTGCTCTTTGTTTACGTAGCGCTTTTCTAACACGGCTATTAAACCATGGTGGATCTTTCTCATCCCTTAAGACCTTACTCGGAAGATACTTGTCTATGGCATATTGAACGATGCCTTTGAATTTTTTCATTTGTTCACCACATCTTCGTCCTCATCACCGAATATTTGATGCTGACTGCTGAGACATTCTGAAATTTGTATCCTGTCACCCTTCCTACCTTTCTTAATATTCCTTGTAGGACCTGTCGTCATAGATGCTGTCACAACCTTATGATCACTATCTTCCTCTACGATAACTGATTCGATAAGTTCAGGTCTGTTTGTTGCCAGGAAGTCTAAGGCGTTACCCTCACGAGTTGGTTCTCTATCTGCTCAAGGTAATTATCGGACAAGAAATCCAGAACAATGCCACACGATTCCCTGTTCTGGCAACGGTTTTGATGGCATAACACTCCCAATCTATACCAGGCAAGTTGAAGTCACCCTCTATTACAACAGCATGATAAGAAAAATTAATAATGGTGTTCTGCAAGTTCTGTCTGACCCAGGTGGTCTACTAAAGTATTCGATCGCCATTTTTGACTGTTCTTTGATACTCAGTTTCAGCCAGACTAATTCACATTCGGAATTCGTTATAACCTCGCTAGATTTTATCGAACATTTTACTGCAATAAACACGCCGCCACCATTGGTGACGAACCTATCTTTGCGATAAACGTTCCAGCCTGAACTTAGGATTTCGCTGTCATTGACGTCTGGCTTCAACCAGCTTTCTGTTCCCGATACTACCTGTGCATTACAACCTTCAGTAAGCGATACTAATTCTGGAACCTTTCCTTGGATGCTCCTCCAGTGTACTAAAATCATCTTAACCTTTTCTATCTCTGATCTGCAATGTCCAAGATTCTCTGAAGTCGCTATGGCTGATTTAACAGGCAAATCGTGTTTGCTCCCAAGAGAGGTGTCTAACCTAAAAAAGGACCGTGTGCACGTCACACGTACTCCGCTACCCTAGTAGCCGCTTCCTGCGTGTAGTGTACAGCTGACCTATTAAGGAGAACGCTACAATTCTGCACCGGATAGCGGAGGTCGAGAAATTCGCATCCGGTACCGTCGCAGAACCGTCTGAGACTCTGGTTTAGACCTCCCACACTGCTCAAAACCAGAGGTCCGCGATCAACCCTGAATACGATGCTACAAATAGACAGCTTAATCTGCATCCCGCGTACGTTGCTAGTTACCTTCACCAAATCAGCCAATCACCGAAAGCATCCGAAGATGGCCTCAGAACCCAAGCGGCAGGGGTCATTCGTGCCGACATGTGCCACTACACACAGCCTGTTGCACCCAGTGTGCTCGATAGCCGCCGACAGGGCCTCCTGCACATCACGGATGAGACCTCCCAGCAAACATACCGAATGCACACTGGAATTCTTTCCCGCCTTGCCTACTCTCTCCCTGAGGGGTCCATCACTCGCCTAACATTGGAGCTCCCAATGATAAGCATACCCTCCTTCTGTACTTGTCCGGACCGGGCAGGTAAATCGACCGCTGGCCCAACGGTAGAGGCATCCCGTGCTGGCTCAGAGTTATCAACACTGAGCACCACCTCGTACCTGTTGCTCAGACGTAGGGAGCCAGCCGCACGGCCTGTTCCCTCTTTCGCCTTCCGCCCAGTGACACGCGAACCCAGCACTGTCTGCCACCCACTCTGGAGTGAGGACCGACCTGTCGGATGTTGCGTATCAGAAGCAGCAGAGACGTCCGGATCATCAGGGATTCCAGTGGCACCATAGGTGTCGCAGGTCTCGTAACGGGCGCCCCGACGTCACCGCAAATTCGAGCATTAGCTAGAAGCTTGTCGACGGTAGCCAACAAAGCTCCCAGCTGTTTACTTACAGCAGCCATCTCTCCTTGTGTCCGCTCACAACAAGCACAGTCCCTAGCCACATCGTACTGTGTATAAGAGAGATATAAGGTCTCAAACGGCGCTACTGAGTTTGAAAATATACCAAAGGAGAATAAAGTAACACTAAAAGTTGGTGGGCATATTTCTGACTGTACTCTGAGACCGCAAGCTATCAAACTGAAACAAATTTCGCTGCACAGAAAATAGGAAGCCGCCCTACACAAGGATATTCACAAGACTTACGCAACAACAAAAACTACTGTTAATTTCCTAACCACTAGTCTACACAGTAAAATATACACGTACATTCACTTCTTTGCATAGGCACGTGAACAAAAATCTAAGACTAAATTAACTTACAGTTCATTACAGAAGTGCTGCTGCTGCTCTGCTGCGCGTCCTCCAGGCTCGGCGGCTGCCGCTCCACTGTGTACTACAAGCCGTCTCCTTGATACTAAAGCTACACTTCCCTACAATTCTCCCAATAAACCGAAGTCGACCACTCGGCGCCCTTACTACCGATCTTATTTGCTCGTCCCATTTCACGTCGCTTAGCAGTGTAAGCCTAAATATTTGATCGACGCATCTGTGTGAGGCAGCACACTACTATTACACTATTCGAACATCAGAGGAATGTTATTCCTACCCATCTGCATTAATTTCATATTTTATGGAAGGCGTTCAATACGTAACGCAATACTTCTTTTCTCGGCCAGTTTCGGCTGAAAATGTACAATTTGTTGCGGGACGCCGTGGAATATTATCGGTTCAGTCTCTGTAGCTTCATGAAGTTCCTATCGGTGGCGGCACTATACATAGCCTTCAAAATGGTGTCTATAACGGAACCGCGTTCCAAGCAGAGAGCTGAGTTTCTTTCCGGCGGCAAATAAAGCATCACAGATATTCATAGAGCATGCGTAATGTCTACGGGGACCTGGCAGTGTATTCCTGGGTCAGAAGGAGGGATTATTCTGTTCGATGTCCTCCCTCATGATGTAACGATCGACTCGGAGGTATATTATGCTCCCCTCAGGAAATTGAAAAACTACTTAAGCGTTTCCGTCGCGACAAAAATGGAAACGAACTTCTCCACGACATCTCAAGGCCTCACAGAAATCTACGCACTCGAGAGGAGATCACAGAACGTCACATCAGTTCTAAAAGAGATCCGTTGGAATTCGATTACTCGATAAATAGTACAATTCTCAAGGCTGTCAATTCAACTAAGTAGCTGGGTGTTAAAATTACTAACAACTTCAGTTGGAAAGACCACATAGATAATATTGTGGGGAAGGCGAGCCAAAGGTTGCGTTTCATTGGCAGGACACTTAGTTGGGATGGAAGTCATTAAAGCAAAGACGTTTTTCGTCGCGGCGAAATCTATTTACGAAATTTCAGTCACCAACTCTCTCTTCGAAATGCGAAAGTATTTTGTTGAGCCCAACCTACATAGGTAGGAATGATCATCAAAATAAAATAAGAGAAATCAGAGCTCGAACAGAAAGATTTAGGTGTTCGTTTTTCCCGCGCGCTGTTCGGGAGTGGAATGGTAGAGATATTGTGTGGTTGTGGTTCGATGAACCCTCTGCCAAGCACTTAAATGTGAATTGCAGAGTAATCATGTAGATGTAGATGTAGATGTAGATGGACTGAACTCCCTCGTCCACCGTACAGCCCGGACCTCGCGTCTTCCAACTTTCATCTGTGTGGCCTAATGAAGGACGCACGCAGCGGGGAGCAGTACGTGGGTGACGGGGAGGTTATTGATGCAGCCATACGTTGGCTCCGACACCGATCAGTAGAGTGATACCATACAGGCATACAGACCCTCCCAGTAAGGTGGGGTAAAGCCGACGAAATGAACAGAAATTATGTTGAAAAGTACGGTTTCGTATCCGAAAGAGTGATGAATAGTATGGTGTAACGGAATACTCAACAAAACCAACCTGCATTAGGAAAAAAAATGTATTGCATCAGTCACTGAAAGCCGTTCGTACGTTTAGAGCACGCTACCAAAACCTGCCAATAGATATTCTGTCTAAGTCATGCCGAATCGGCCTATAGTCACTCAACACCAACACTTTTCCGTGTACCACAGAGTCGTCAGTAAACCGTCCAAGATTGCTGTTCGCTCTGTCCTTCCGATCACTTATGCATATGGAGAACAAATGTGGTGCTACTACACTTTAGTCGGGCACTCTTAACGATACCCATGTCTCTGATGAACGTTCACATTTCAGAACAATACACTGTTTTCTATGATTTAAGAAGTCTTCAATCTATTCCATATGTGCGAATTTATTCTATATGCTCGGATCTTCGCTAACAGTCTGCAGTGCTTCACTGTGACAAACGTTTTCCGAAAATCTAGGAATATGTCATCTTCCTGTTTCCCTTAATTCATGGTTCGCAGAGTATCGTGTGGGAAAACGCAAGCTGAATTTCAGATTAGTTCTAAAACCATTCTGATTTGTCGACGGGAGCCTTTGTGCCTCATGGAAATTTGTTGCATTCGAACTAAGAATATGCTCAGGAATACTGCAAGAACTGATTTTATTGTCATTGGTCCGTAATTTTTCGGGTCCGTCATTCTAGTCTTCTTATACAGAGGAGTTACTCTTTCTTGCAGTCAAATGTTCAACTGTGCGTAAATCCTAAGGGACCAAACTGCTGAGGTCATCGGTCCCTAGACTTACACACTGCCTAGAGTAACTTAAACCAGCTTACGCTAAGGACAACACGCACACCCATGCCCGAGGGAGGACTCGAACCTCCGACGGGAGGAGCCACGGAGTCCATGACATGGAGGCTCAAACAACGCAGCCCCTCTGCGCGGCTTTCTTCCAGTCGTTAGGGACTTGGCGCTGGGTGAATGATTCGTGACATGTGCTGCGTACGAGATGCACTCAAGTTCTAAGGCCTCCGATTTTTTTTTCTAATTAACTACTCACCCGAAATCGATGAAACTGGCGTTACTTCTCGACGTAATCGCCCTGCAGACGTACACATTTTTCACAACGCTGACGCCATGATTCCATGGCAGCGGCGAAAGCTTCTTTAGGAGTCTGTTTTGACCAGTGGAAAACCGCTGAGGCAATAGCAGCACGGCTGGTGAATGTGCGGCCACGGAGAGTGTCTTTCATTGTTGGAAAAAGCCAAAAGTCACTAGGAGCCAGGTCAGGTGAGTAGGGAGCATGAGGAATCACTTCAAAGTTGTTATCACGAAGAAACTGTAGCGTAACGTTAGCTCGAAGTGCGGGTGCGTTGTCTTGGTGAAACAGCACACGCGCAGCCCTTCCCGGACGTTTTTGTTGCAGTGCAGGAAGGAATTTGTTATTCAAAACATTTTCGTAGGATGCACCTGTTCCCGTAGTGCCCTTTGGAACGCAATGGGTAAGGATTATGCCCTCGCTGTCCCAGAAAATGGACACCATCATTTTTTCAGCACTGGCGGTTACCCGAAATTTTTTTGGTGGCGGTGAATCTGTGTGCTTCCATTGAGCTGACTGGCGCTTTGTTTCTGGATTGAAAAATGGCATCCACATCTCATCCATTGTCACAACCGACGAAAAGAAAGTCCCATTCATGCTGTCGTTGCGCGTCAGTATTGCTTGGCAACATGCCACACAGGCAGCCATGTGGTCGTCCGTCAGCATTCGTGGCACCCACCTGGATGACACTTTTCGCATTTTCAGGTCGTCATGCAGAATTGTGTGCACAGAACCCACAGAAATGCCAACTGTGGAGGCGATCTGTTCAACAGTCATTCGGCGATCCCCCAAAACAATTCTCTCCACCTTCTCTATCATGTCGTCAGACCGGCTTGTGGGAGCCCGAGGTTGTTTCGGTTTGTTGTCACACGATGTTCTGCCTTCATTAAACTGTCGCACCCACGAACGCACTTTCGACACATCCATAACTCCATCACCACATGTCTCCTTCAACTGTCGATGAATTTCAATTGGTTTCACACCACGCAAATTCAGAAAACTAATGATTGCACGCTGTTCAAGTAAGGAAAACGTCGCCATTGTAAGTATTTAAAACAGTTCTCATTCTCGCCACTGGCGGTAAAATTCCATCTGCCGTATGGTGCTGCCATCTCTAGTACGTATTGACAATGAATGCGGCCTCATTTTAAAACAATGCGCATGTTTCTATCTCTTTCCAGCCCGGAGAAAAAAAATCGGAGGCCTTAGAACTTGAATGCACCTCGTAAGGAAGGGGCCAGTGCCGAAGAATGCTCTCTGTATAACAGACTTGGGATCCATCTGGATCGAACGACTCTTTTAGTTACTTCTTGACGCCAGGGATACCTATTTCTATGTCCCCCACACGAGAGTCTATGTGGTGGTCAAATGAGGGTTTGCCTGCACGATATTCCTGCGGGAATTTAAACCTCAGCTCTCCTTTTGCTGTCTTTCGTTGGCACACAGAAGTCTTCGACCTACTTTGTGACTTTCCGTAGGACCAGAATATTGCCAGATTCCAGGCAAGGTGATTCACTAATGTATGACGGTGAAAATTTTTGTATGATCCGAACATAGATCATTTTATAGTCGCACGACTCGGCACGTACTTCACCAGAGTACAGTTTACTTTCTGCTTAACCTTTGCCCACAATTCCTCTTCGTGCATCATATTAGAACTAAATAATGTCCATTTATCGTTAACAATGATGCTAACAGCTGCTTATCTTCTCTTTCCAGTATATATCTTTGCTAGCCTTTTTAATGGTTTGATTAACTTCACTGACCATCGTCCATATGATGACATTATCACCGGTGATCGGTGTCTATATAACAACAGTGTTGATAAATTCAGGCATGTTTGTAACTAAAAGATCTGAAATGTTTCCATTGCATGTTGGTTATCGAACTACCTTCTCAAATAAATTTTCGAAAAACGTGTTCAGAACTACTGTAATAGACGGTCTGCTCATTCCAACTGCAAAAAATATATAGACGCTCCAAACTGTACCTGGTAGGTTGAAGCTGCCTCCAACTAAAATTTCATGATCAGGGCACTTCAGTACTACTTACCTTTAGACTTTTCTTCAATAATACTACGATTGTTACAGCGAAATCAGGTGGCCAATAAAAACATCCGGTGATTAACTTGAGTTCACATATAGCGGTTATACTTGTCCAGATAACTTCGGAGGCACACTCAATGTCGACCTTTATATACACAATATTTTTGTCGACGCCAGTTATATCCCCCATCCCATGGCAACGAACCTGTCTTTTCGAAGCCGGTTGCTGTGGCCGAGCGGTTCCAGGCGCTTCAGTCCGGAACCACGCTGCTGCTATGGTCGCAGGTTCGAATCCTGCCTCGGGCATGGATGTGTGTGATGTCGTTAGGTTAGTTAGGTTTAAGTAGTTCTAAGTCTAGGAGAATAATGACCTCAGATGTTAAGTCCCGTAGTGCTTAGAACCATTTGAATTTTTTGTCTTTTCGATGTGTGTTTCACGCCTCATAAAATATGTGGCTGCTTTATATTTCGGGTTTCATCCATCTTTCGATTCCGAGTATAATTTGAACGCTATAGCTTTCCTGGTGGCTTATAAACTGGGAAACTATGTCACGAAAACTTCGGCAATTTACTGCAGAAATTTTGACATTCAACGTGTCTCTACATTGTACAAAGTTTTATTTAACCCTCCACCTCACCCCCTGTAAGAACCATGTGCTCTGCACAAATAATGTGCCACCCGGGCAGGTGGTTGCTGAGTGCAGTGCACCTCTTGCCCCTAAATGTGAGTCCTACAGTCCTCCGCCCTCTAACGCAGGTCCAGAAATCTGCTACCAAGAGCGTCAAACAATCGACGGTAGGTCTGGGTGAGACCTTCCACTCAGCTCCGGTCGGTTCTGGGTCGGATACTGCTCATTCCGAGCTCTGTTTGCAGGCCATTTTCGCCAGCCGCCGTTAGGAACTAATTGAGAGTAGGCCTCAGGAAGACGAAACTGACTGAGAGTAGCTGAGATTAACGATAAACTCAACACCAAAACTGCGACCACGGAGCAGACGATGTGAAGGAATTGTTTTACACTGTGAGCAAAATAATGTGTGACAGATGAATGAAGTACTTAGGAAGCAGATTAGCACAACCGGAGAGGGCATTCCTGACCAAAAGCTGTCTACTAGTGTCAAACATTGCTCTTAATTTATACCCCTAGCGACTTAATATGTTTCGATCTTCAACGAGCATTTTCTATCATTACATACAGGGTGTTGCAAAAAGGTACGGCCAAACTTTCAGGAAACATTCCTCACACACAAAGAAAGAAAATATGTTATCTGGACATGTGTCAGGAAACGCTTACTTTCCATGTTAGAGCTCATTTTATTACTTCTCTTCAAATCACATTAATCATGGAATGGAAACACACAGAACGTACCAGCGTGACTTCAAACACTTTGTCACAGGAAATGTTCAAAATATCCTCCGTTAGCGAGGATACATGCATCCACCCTCCGTCGCATGGAATCCCTGATGCGCTAATGCAGCCCTGGAGAATGGCGTATTGTATCACAGCCGTTCACAATACGAGCACGAAGAGTCTCTACATTTGGTACCGGGGTTGCGTAGACAAGAGCTTTCAAATGCCCCCATAAATGAAAGTCAAGAGGGATGAGGTCAGGAGAGCGTGGAGACCATGGAATTGGTCCGCCTATACCAATCCATCGGTCATCGAATCTGTTGCTGAGAAGCGTAGGAACACTTCGACTGAAATGTGCAGGAGCTCCATCGTGCATGAACCACATGTTGTGTCATACTTGTAAAGGCACATGTTCTAGCAGCACAGGTAGATTATCCCGTATTAAATCATGGCGGTGAATGGAGGAAGTACAGTACATACTGACGAAACTAAAATGAGCTCTAACATGGAAATTAAGCGTTTCCGGACACATGTCCACATAACATATTTTCTTTATTTGTGTGTGAGGAATGTTTCCTGAAAGTTTGGCAGTACCTTTTTGTAACACCCTGTATAAGAAAAGTTTTGAATTTATAAATGAAACGTTCTAACTCCGAATGTTACACTGATTTTAGTTTTACAACAGATTTCGTTATGTCTGTTGCTGATTTTCAAGTAATGGTTTAGCAAAAGCTGTTCGGCGGTGTAAATCGTGCGTCGGTTGGGACATTCAACTTGTATTTGGGAGGAATGAGTTTCAAATCAGTTTCAACCAGTTCTTTTTTTCTCTCTCTCTTTCAAGACGTCATGGGTCTTCTAATTGGTCCGATGCAGTACGTCACGAATTCATCTCCTGTGCCAACCTCTTCGCTTTGGAGTACCGTTTGCACCCATTCTTATATTAAAAGACGCCCACTCTTTCTTGGACATTCAAAACATGTTTAACTTGACAATGATTTGTAGCAGGATATTTTACCAATCTGAAGATGGCAATAAGCCGAAACTGGTCATACAGTGTAAAGAATTCTGTGTGATCAAGACCGACTTGTATTAAATGCTCCTCAGTAACTTCGTCTTACAGGGTACGTAAGGTCCGTGATCACGGGAGGAAGGGTGGTGTACTGTAGATATTGGAAACTGCGCGAGTACGAGTCTAACGTTCGGGTTCCATACTTAAGGTGCCGCTGTTACACCAGCACTAATGGACTTTCGTCGTTCCCGCTGTAGTTCCACGTGTGTGACGCGTCTGAGGATTGTGGCGCTGCGGTCGCTTCATTATACGTGACTCGTTCTCCCTTACTGAAGCGTGCAGGAGTTGAAGGCTAGTCGTGACTTATTGTTAGTACGGAAGGTGAGTACACGGTCTTGCTGCTGTGAACTAGCACCGACATCGCGAAATGGCCGACTGTCGGGATCAGATGGCCTTTAAGAAACTTTGTTTTGTGAGACTGTGGAGGCTGTAAGACGAGAAATTAATTGATGAAAAGTACACAATTGCAAAATGTGTTCCATCATAGGAGGAGTGGTATTCGGAATTATTTTCAAGCTGTAGTCCAGTGCAAACAAAATGGCCGTATTCTTGTTTATTCCACCTCCACCACGAGAAAACATATGTTCTACGTCAAAGGAACAGTGTCATATCGCTAGGGGAATACTAGTATACCACTGCGACAAAAATAACCGCGCTTTTTCTTGATTCATTTGGCCATAGTAAAAAGCATTTTTGGACCGACAGTCAGTTTTGCACCTTTTCATTCATTCCTGTAGTTTATTTTAATAATTCACCACCGTTTACAGACTGCTCTTCATCCTCATGTCATGGTTTCTGATAATATTGTTACAGGGTCGGTAACTTTTCCGAAGTATGTATACGTCAACGTAATTGTTACCCATTCTCTAAATAGTTATTAAATATTAAAATCGTGTTGCAGCAGTCTTCGAAAAGTTTTATTTGTAAAAAACGTAAGTAAAATAGAACAATATTTACTGCTAACAGACCAGTGGTTATATTGGTACAGAACTTGCTTCTGTCATATAGGCAAGTCGGACAGTTTGTGACTTTTCAACTTGCACTTCAGAATGGCTATAAAGTTGATATCATTATTGTGTGGAATAAATGAATAGTAATTTACAGTGTAACTGCGGAAATTTCTTTCAAAAGGGTTGCGAATGAGGTGGGAATTCCGCGAGGCCGCGGTTACCCTTGCGAACTTGTGTAGCCACTCTCCTCTCTGAGCGAGTCGAGTCCAGTCACAACACTTCGGTTTCATAAGAACTGGCAAATCGTTATCAATCAGCAAGGACTAGTTTGGTCAAGGGGACGGGGGCAATATGGACTGACATACATTCACACCTGACGTCTCTGACATTCACAGAATTACCGGATATAATATTCACGATTTTCTAGCCAAATTTAAGTTGTCAGAAATGGCTTGTCTATGACAGTGGAAAAGAAAACAGAACCATAATCAGAATCATGATACATGAATTTAGTTGTGAATGGGTAAAGAACTAGTTATGTCCCATCTTAATTAAGTTGAATAATAGCAGAAGTCTGATTCACGAGAACCCCGAAATGCATATAACATATGTCTTTAAAGTTACTGGAAGTACCCGACTCCAAAAATCGGAACTAATTCCCGTCAAAAGACACCACCATAGTGCACACAGAAGCGAATCATCTGCGAACCGACTAATCTCTGACTGTCTCATTTCTCGCTGCGAAACCAATCTGCTCGCCTTCGAGCAACGGCTGAAAAATCCTGCAGGTGTGAACTGACCAACCATTCCTCCAGTCGTAAGACAGGAGAGACGAAGCGTGTGTACTCGTTCTCAAAAATTTTGTATCGATCAACGTATGGAATTTTGAACGAACGTGCCTCCGCATGTGACTCTTAAGAGAGCCAATTGTGAGGACGCCCGTTGCGAAAACCCCCGCAGGTAACGCCCCTGCGCGCCATTTGAGTGGGGCAGCAAGACACCTTTGAAAGTTGTTTGCAGGACTTTGCCGCAAAACTAAGCCAAGAAGATCCTCCTGAAGTAACCCAGTTCCAATCGCTTCCAATTACACCCACATTCAATCAATCCAGTAGTCATCCATGTTCAGAACATGTCGTTAGAGGTACAGGACGTGTTAAATATGAAATGTAATGAAAGCGAGAATAAAACACACTCTATTTCGGTCCTCCCTGGCATGGAAAAATATGGGGAAACATGGGCAGCGGAGCCTGCCGGAGTGGCCGTGCTGTTCTAGGCGCTACAGTCTGGAACCAAGATACCGCTACGGTCGCAGGTTCGAATCCTGCCTCGGGCATGGGTGTGTGTGATGTCGTTAGGTTACTTAGGTTTAATTAGTTCTAAGTTCTAGGCGACTGATGACCCTAGTAGTTAAGTCGCATAGTGCTCAGATCCATTTGAACAATGGGCAGCGAAAAGACACGCTACAGAACTTCATAAAGTCGCAGAATTATAAAACCACAAAATTATAAGAAAGGTGGATGGTCTGTCGCCTCTCAGTATTGCAGTTTCTGTCTCCCTCTAGAGTTTTGATGCTCCATTTCTTGCTCAGCTATCATGCAAGATATTCCTTGATGTTTTAACTAAAGTCGCATTATTCAGCCTTTTTTTCTTTTCTATCATTTGCACATGTTCCTCTCCTGCACAAGTCTGTCGATATCCTCCTCATTCCTTACTTATCGATCTTCGTAATTTTCATATTTCATTCGAAGATTCTTTTCTTTTGTTTATCCCCACAGTCCGTGATTCACATCCATTCAATACTGGAGTCCAAACGTATATTCTCAGAAAGTTCTTCCTCAAATTAAGAGCAATGTTAACAGAAGACTTCTCTTTGCCAGAAATGCCCATTACGAGCGTACTGTTCTACCTTTTGTGTCTTCCTTGATCCGTCTATCATATATTACTTTGCTTCCAAGGTAGCAGAATTCTTCCTGGTGCCCAGTTTTTATGCTGAGTTTATTACTAATCTCATGTCTGCTGCTCTTAATTACTTTCAACTTTCCCTGGTTTTCTCTCAGTCCACAGTATGTGCTTAACAGACAGCACATCCTACATCCTCCTAAGCTATCGCGGGTGAATTATCCGGCTATTTGTTTCAAAAAGTCCTTGGTAAATTCCGTTTCAAACTCACGTCTGCGTAAGCCAGTGAGAGTCTCTAATTACGCCAGTGGTTAATAACTGACATTATTTTATTTTACCAAGACTTTGAAGTGTTGTGGGAACTGTAACCAAATTTTCCTCAATACTTGAAATGAGTCTTCAAGTCACTTCGCTTGTGGAGCTCGAAATGGGAAACATTCTAATGGGTGCTACTAACGTCATACATGATTGCAGTTCCGGTGTCACAACAAATCGTAAACTTGTGTTTTGACTGTTAAACGTAAGAATAAAACTGGTAACATCTTGAGAGGATTAAATTCTCCATTATTATTACAATTATTAGTGATTCTAAACATCCAAACAGAGGCCGTATCAAATTGTTGTGGGTGGTACGTAAGTTTTAGTTTCCCAGTTAAACAGAAAGGGCCCATACACCATATGGCTGTTCGTATAAGTGCCACCAATTTTATTTTAACGACAGTCTGAGAGCAACGACTGGACGAGCAGCGATTGTGCTGTACTGTTCCGCTACGCAGCCTCGTGTTTTCAAAATGCTCGCAAAACTCCACTGATAACGCAATCCTGCCATTTTCTGGTTTTCCACAAGTATTTCGCTAGCTAATTTCGTCCCAGTTGTGGACAGTGTCCGATACCGGCCGTAGATTACGGCCCTATTCGGCTGTCGCTAATAAGCCTCACGCGGCAACAAATTGGAGTAATTAGAGGGGCGCGTGCAGCCGAAAGTGCGATAGGCATCCGCTGCAGTGGCGCCGCAGTTGGCTGATGGGCTGCGGTGACATTACGCGGGCCGATATCCCCGTGCACCGTCCTAGTTACAGAGGCGCGGAACGGCACAGCACGCTGTACATAGAGCATAACCACTACCGAGCAGCACTTAGCTGCGGCGATACTGCAGTCGGACCATCTGCTGCCCGCCACTTGCTGACAGTCCGTCTGAATGTTTCCCTGCTCAAAACACACCACTTTACCTACCAGTGGTATGCACGAAAACAGTAGTTGTCAAGTCCTGATTAGATATGAAAAGCTCCAGTACCAAAATTATCTACACTAACTATTTGTTACGTCTTCACGACTAAAGCGCAGAACCAATTTTGATGAAATCTGGCATGGAGATAGCTTGAATGCTGACGAAGAACATAGGCTACTTCAGAAAGTGTGTACGAGGCGTGTTTTGTAAGTAAGAACCGTTTTGAAATTTAAGAAAAGACGTGCTAAGATATCTCAATAATTTTATTTTTACATGAAAGCCTGTGCCTTAATCTACGCACTGACGCCTTGTTTACGTTGTGTACTGAGTGTTTAACATGTCTCCGATATTCGTGAGTCCCGCCGACTGTGAAGTACGGGCTGCTATAAGATTTCTTAGTGCTAAAGGCCTAAAAGCGATCGTTCTTCTTCGTGAGATCTGTTCAGTTTACGGAAAAAACATTATGAGTGATGGAATGGTAAGAAAGTGGGTGAGAGCATTTAAAGGTGGCCGCACAAATGTGCATGATGAACAATGGAGTGGGCGTTATTCGGTCGTTAGTGAAAGTTTGGTGCAGGAAGTGGACAGTGTTGTTGTTGTTGTGGTCTTCAGTCCTGAGACTGGTTTGATGCAGCTCTCAATGCTACTCTATCCTGTGCAAGCTTCTTCATCTCCCAGTACCTACTGCAGCCTACATCCTTCTGAATCTGCTTAGTGTATTCATCTCTTGGTCTCCCTCTACGATTTTTACCCTCCACGCTGCCATCCAATACTAAATTGGTGATCCCTCGATGTCTCAGAACATGTCCTACCAACCGATCCCTTCTTCTAGTCAAGTTGTGCCACAAGCTCCTCCTCTCCCCAATTCTATTCAATACCTCCTCATTAGTTATGTGATCAGCCCATCTAATCTTCAGCATTCTTCTGTAGCACCACATTTCGAAAGCTTCTATTCTCTTCTTGTGTAAGCTATTTATCGTCCACGTTTCACTTCCATACATGGCTACACTCCATACAAATACTTTGAGAAACGACTTCCTGACACTTAAACCAATACTCGATGTTAACCAATTTCTCTTCTTCAGAAACGCTTTCCTTGTCATTGCCAGTCTACATTTTATATCCTCTCTACTTCGACCATCATCAGTTATTTTGCTCCCCAAATAGCAAAACTCCTTCACTACTTTAAGTGTCTCATTTTCTAATCTAATTCCCTCAGCATCACCCGACTTAATTCGACTACATTCCATTATCCTCGTTTTGCTTTTGTTGATGTTCATCTTTTACCCTCCTTTCAAGACACTGTCGATTCCATTCAACTGCTCTTCCAAGTCCTTTGCTCTGTCGGAATTACAATGTCATCGGCGAACCTCAAAGTTTTTATTTCATCTCCATGCATTTTAATACCTACTCCGAACTTTTCTTTTGTTTCCTTTATTGCTTGCTCAATATACAGATTGAATAACATCGGAGATAGGCTACAACCCTGTCTCACTCCTTTCCCAACCACTGCTTCCCTTTCATAACCCTCCACTCTTATAACTGCCATCTGCTTTCTGTACAAATTGTAAATAGCCTTTCGATCTCTGTATTTTACCCCTGCCACCTTCAGAATTTGAAAGAGAGTATTCCAATCAACATTGTCAAAAGCTTTCTCTAAGTCTACAAATGCTAGAAACGTAGGTTTGCCTTTCCTTAATCTTTCTTCTAAGATAAGTCGTAGGGTCAGTAATGCCTCACGTGTTCCAACATTTCTACGGAATCCAAACTGATCTTCCCCGAGGTCCGATTCTATCAGTTTTCCATTCGTCTGTAAAGAATTCGCATTAGTATTTTGTAGCTGTGACTTATTAAACTGATAGTTCGGTAATTTTCACATCTGTCAACACCTGCTTTCTTTGGGATTGGGATTTTTATGTTCTTCTTGAAGTTTGAGGGTATTTCGCCTGTCTCATACATCTTGCTCACCAGATGGTAGAGTTTTGTCAGGACTGGCTCTCCCAAGGTTATCAGTAGTTCTAATGGAATGTTGTCTACTCCGGGGACCTCGTTTCGACTCAGGTCTTTCAGTGCTCTGTCAAACTCTTCATGCAGTATCATATCTCCCATTTCATCTTCATCTACATCCTCTTCCATTTCCATAATATTGTCCTCAATTACATCGCCTCTGTATAGGCCCTCTAAATAATCCTTCCATCTTTCTGCTTTCCCTTCTTTGCTTAGAACTGGGTTTCCATCTGAGCTCTTGATATTCATGCAAGTGGTTCTACTTTCCCCAAAGGTCTCTTTAATTTTCCTGTAAGCAGTATCAATCTTACCCCTAGTGAGATAAGCCTCTACATCCTTACATTTGTCCTCTAGCCATCCCTGCTTAGCCATTTTGCACTACCTGTCGATATCATTTTTGAGACGATTGTATTCCTATTTGCCTGCTTCATTTACTGCATTTTTATATTTTCTCCTTTCATCAATTAAATTCAATATTTCTTCTGTTACCCAAGGGTTTCTACTAGCCCTCGTCTTTTTACCTACTTGATCCTCTGCTGCCTTCACTATTTCATACCTCAAAGCTACTCATTCTTCTTCTACTGTATTTCTTTCCCCCATTACTGTCAATTGTTCCCTTATGCTCTCCCTGAAACTCTGTACAATCTCTGGTTCTTTCAGTTTATCCCGTTCCCATCTCCTTAAATTCCCACCTTTTTGCAGTTTCTTCAGTTTTAATCTACAGTTCATAACTAATAGATTGTGGTCAGAGTCCACAACTGCCCCTGGAAATGTCTTACAATTTAAAACCTGGTTCCTAAATCTCTGTCATCGAGCGAGGTGGCGCAGTGGTTAGACACTGGACTCGCATTCGGGAGGACGACGGTTCAATCCCGCGCCCGGCCATCCTGATTTAGGTTTTCCGTGATTTCCCTAAATCGCTCCAGACAAATGCCGGGATGGTTCCTTTGAAAGGGCATGGCCGACTTCCTTCCTTGTCCTTCCCTAATCCGATGAGACCGATGACCTCGCTGTCTGGTCTCCTTCCCCAAACAACCCAACCCAAATCATAAATCTCTGTCTTACCATTATATAATCTATTTAATACCTTTTAGTATCTCCAGGGTTCTTCCATGTATACAACCTTCTTTCATGATTCTTAAACCAAGTATTAGCTATGATTAAGTTACGCTCTGCGCAAAATTCTATGAGGGGGGCTTCCTCTTTCATTTCTTAGCCCCAATCCATATTCACCTACTGTGTTTCCTTCTCTTCCTTTTCCTACTGACGAATTCCAGTCACCCATGACTATTAAATTTTCGTTTCCCTTCACTACCTGAATAATTTCTTTTATCTCATCATACATTTCATCAATTTCTTCGTCATCTGCAGAGCTAGTTGGTATATAAACTTGTACTACTGTAGTAGGAGTGGGCTTCGTGTCTATCTTGGCCACAATAATGCGTTCACTATGCTGTTTGTAGTAGCTTACCCGTACACCTATTTTTTTTTATTCATTATTAAACCTACTCCTGCATTACCTCTATTTGATTTTGTATTTATAACCCTGTATTCACCTGACAAGAAGTCTTGTTCGTCCTGCCACCGAACTTCACTAATTCCCACTATACCTAACTTTAACCTATCCATTTCCCTTTTTAAATTTTCTAACCTACCTGCCCGATTAAGGGATCTGACATTCCACGCTCCGATCCGTAGAACGCCAGCTTTCTTTCTCCTGATAACGACGTCCTCTTGAGTAGTCCCCGCCCGGTGATCCGAATGGGGGACTATTTTACCTCCGGAATATTTTACCCAAGAGGACGCCATCATCATTTAATCATACAGTAAAGCTGCATGCCCTCGGGAAAAATTACGGCTGTAGATTCCCCTTGCTTTCAGCCGTTCGCAGTAACAGAACAGCAAGGCCATTTTGGTTAGTGTTACAAGGCCAGATCAGTCATCAACCAGACTGTTGCCCCTGCGACTACTGAAAAGGCTGCTGCCCCTCTTCAGGAACCACACGTTTGTCTAGCCTCTCAACAGATACCCCTCCATTGTGGTTGCACCTACGGTACGGCTATCTGTATCGTTGAGGCACGCAAGCCTCACCACCAACGGCAAGGTCCATGGTTCATGGGGGGGAAGTGGACAATAAGGTGAGAGAAATCAGACGCTTTACGATTTCGTCCTTGCGGGATTACTTTCCTAATGTTTCTCGTAGTGTTTTGTATGGCACTGTGACCGAGCACTTGAATTACCGAAAATTGTGTGCACATGTGGTATATCTACATCTACATCTGTACTCCGCACGCCACCTGACGGTGTGTGGCGGAGGGTACCTTGAGTACCTCTATCGGTTCTCCCTTCTGTTCCAGTCTCGTATTGTTCGTGGAAAGAAGGATTGTCGGTATGTTTCTGTGTAGGCTCTAATCTCTCTGATTTTATCCTCATGGTCTCTTCGCGAGATATACGTAGGAGGAAGCAATGTACTGATTGACTCCTCGGTGAAGGTATGTTCTCGAAACTTCAACAAAAGCCCGTACCGAGCTACTGAACGTCGCTCCTGCAGAGTCTTCCAATGGAGTTTATCTATCATCTCCGTAACGCTTTCGCGATTATTAAATGACCCTGTAACTAAGCGCACTGCTCTCCGTTGGATCTTCTCTATCTCTTCTATCAACCCTATCTGGTACGGATCCCACACTGCTGAGCAGTATTCAAGCTGTGAGCGAACAAGCGTACTGTAACCCACTTCCTTTGACGGATGTGCACAAAACCAAATGTTTAGACAGTGCATTGACTTTCCTTGAAATGGCTCTTAGCAGTATGGGACTTAACATCTATGGTCATCAGTCCCCTAGAATTTAGAACTACTGAAACCTAACTAACCTAAGGACATCACACACATCCATACCCGAGGCAGGATTCGAACCTGCGACCGTAGCGGTCGCGCGGTTACAGACTGAAGCGCCTAGAACCGCACGGACACACCGGCCGGCGACTTTCCTTGAGCGGTACCACAACGACGGTGATGATTTCTTAAGCCAAATTGTTACGGGCGATGAAACACGGGTGGCCTTCGTCACACCAGAATCAAAGAAACAGTCCACGGAAGTTGAGCAAGGGCATCGTTTCGCTGCAAACAATGGCCGTCCGCATGTGGCGAGTCAGACAAAAGATCTCATCACATCTTTTCGATGGGAAACTCTAGATCATCCTCCGTACAGCCCCGATCTTGCGCCCAGTGACTACCATCTGTTTCTGCACTTGAAGAAACACCTGGGCGGTCAGCGACAACAAGACGATGTCAAAGCAGTCGTGATGCAGTGGTTAACAAGTCAGGCGGCAGACTTCTATGAGGAGGGTATTCAAAAACTGGTACAACGTTATGACAAGTGCCTCATTTTGTGTAGAAAAATAGATTAAGATACTGGCTTTCATGTAAAAATAAAATTATTGAGATATCTCCGCATATATTTTTTTAATTACAAAACGTTACTTACTTAAAAAAACACGCCTCGTATAAGGATATAAAAGGGAAATATTCAGAAATAATTACTGTTTGAAAAAGCTACGAGGTCTGTACGGATAGTAAGGTCCGATTGGTCGCATAATGGAGACCACAGTGAAAATCGAAAATGTTTTATTGGCAACTGTTTGCTCCATCTTCCAGCTACATCTCTACGTAGTCGCTGCCCCAGCGTTGTACCAAGTTCCCAATACCCTTGACATAGAAGGTAGCCGCTGATCTGCAGTTCGTTGTCTGTGCCAAAGTGTTGTCTCCGTTGCAGGCGATTCATGTGAGTAGAGATGAACATCAGAGGAAGCCAAGTCCATGTTGTATGGTGGGTGATCAAACACTCCCCATCGAAGATGTTGCAGGGGCATCCTCATAGCCCCTGGAGTGTAAGGCCGAGAGCTGTCATGAAGGAAATGCATGACAGTTACGTTATGTTGGCTGGCATGAAATCGGGCGAAACCTCACAGCGGACGTCTATACTTGGCGGGAGACACTATTGTTCTAGGCATCATCAAGCGTTCACTTTGTGCTCAGAAAAGAGCGACGTGACGCGATGCAAAGGTGTACTAGAGACACTGCCCAACACTCTTGTGGAAAGCTTCAGCGGATTTTCAATGTCGTTTCCATTTTGTAACCGGTCGGACGTTATTTTCGGAATACCTCTTTATTTAGTCTTTGAAGTTTATCGTATTTGTGAAAAAGTTCTACGTAATACAATACACGAGGTGAATACAATGCTTATACAATCCTCGCCGTGTTCAATTCATACTTCCATACTAGTATCAGTGGCAAGCCTGTTGCATTTTAGCCCCTGAGCACCACGCGCCTCTGTTGCAGAAAACATTTAAATACCTTTAGCGTCCTGCCTGTGCAGTAAATGATATTGTTCTTGGGGTAACAGGCCGGCCGTTGTGGCCGTGCGTTTCTAGGCGCTTCAGTCTGGAATCGCGTGACAACTACGGTCGCAGGTTAGAATCCTGCCTCGGGCACGGATGTGTGTGATGTCCTCAGATTAGTTAGGTTTGAGTAGTCCTAAGTTCTAGGGACTGATGACCACAGATGTTAAGTCCCATAGTGCTCAGAGCCATTTGAACCATTTTGATTTGAGGGAACATTTTATAAAAGACTTGTAAATTCCTGTATTGGACAAACAGCTCATTAAGCTAGTTGCTTCACTCTGCGTCTATCAGCTCAAGCTTGAGATAATGAGGCACATTAGCAGTGAGAAGCCAGAACGGTTCGACAAATAAATCGAAATTCGTCTTCTGTCTTGATATTGATTCGGAGTATCTTTGAGAACTCACGATGAAATGTTTCAATTTCTGAAACGTTGTCAGTCATGTCTGGTCTACAAATGACCGACATGAGTAGCGTGAAATGTCCTATGACATGAACATGAGGCTGATCTTTCCACAGGATTACTTCTAGTTTGATTGTATCAATCTTGTCCTCCATACCTTTTACCAAATGACTCTTCTCGTACATTCAGACATTTAATGAATTCAGATGATCGATGGTGTCGACCGTAACAGATTTTGCTACCACTCTACTTAGCATTAAAGCAGGTTTTTCCCCTAATGGTCGCCTTTAGTTCAGCCAGCATTCAACGTAGTTCGTCAGAAAACAAGTGTACCATATCGCCTTTAAGACTGTTGTTGTAATAACGTTTCAGTAAGTCTTTTGGCAACTCATAATAGTGTAACGGCCCATTAAACACTCTGCATCCTGCTTAAACAATACGAAAATAAGACAGTTCGCATTCGGCATTGAACGATGTGGCTTCCCGGTTTTTTTTCTTTTTTGACGATTGCGTAAACGCCATAGTATTCCTAACGCTGAATTTCAGCCTACTTTACCCCAGGTAGTACCATCAGTAAACTGGCTAGTGTCTGGCAAAGCGACTGCCTTGCTGTACCGGCATCCGCTTGCTGTCTGTTCCTCTTCCCCGTCGTTCCTCAGCCCTAATCGCTCAGAGGCCAGGCAGGAACGTAGCCTGGCCGCTGTTTTGCAGGCCTCAACTGCAGTGAAGTTGCACTTAGTCAATCTGACACCAAATCCTCTCTGCAGAAAGCCAGGTACAGGATACCCTTGCACACAGTTTCATTTGCTCAGATCAAGACGGAGATTGCCAGAGTAAAGGAACAAACAGGTTTTAATTATTAGAACGACCTCTATCCCATCGACTTGAACGTCATTTCCCAAACGAACTGACTCATAGTCCCAGGGACAACACCGGTCGCAAGCTCTGTGCTTGGCTCATTTCACTCACTGCTCGTTTACCACAACTACTTCGAATGCATTAGACTGCTATCTTGATTGCAACAGCAGCATCGTATCACGTGACAAAGATGCGGCATAAAATACGTTGAAGGATTTTAATCATCTGTTTTGGTTCGCATTGACAAAGTACCGTATTTTACGGACTATAAGACGCTACGGACTATAAGACGCACCTTAATTTTCAAGCAGTTACAAAAAAAAGTAACAGTTTTACCATTTTTATTGTTAGATTGCAAAGCCTGGCCAAAATAAAAAGTTCTTAGTTTATACAACCGAACTGACCTTCAGAATCCCTAAAAATCGTCATCTGAACTTTCTTGTCTTCACTGCAATCGAAAGCTTTACTTATGCCACTCTTGTTGAAAGATTCAACAACAATGTCTCCCCTCATTCTGGACCACGACTGTTTTATCCACTGACATACTTGTTTGATTCTAGGTCGTTGTAAAGCTCCCTTCGGCGTAAATTCATGTTGAGTTTCATCCTTCATCCATTTGTTCCATTCCTCTCCCATATACACTTCAATCGGTTTATTTATCGAGACATCGAGACGTTGCAGTTGTGAAGTAAGTTCTCCAGAAATAACAGAAAGCTCTGTATTTTCCTGTCTCAGTTTCTCTTTCAGAGAATTTTTCAAATTGCTACCAAACTGCTCTAGCACAAGAAGAGAACTCTTCTTCAACAAAGCACTTTTGCTTCTCTCCCACACTCTGTTAATCCATAATTTCATACCAGCCTCGTCCATCCAACCCTTGTCATGTACGTGAACAACAACACATGGTGGTATTTCAAAAGATTTTGACATTGTTTTGCGCTTGAAAATGATTGTTAGATGAAGTTTAGTACGGACAGCACAACATGTGAGGACAACAATGTAGTGCATTTTTTCAAGTCCACTTGTTTTTATAGTTACAGTTTTAGCACCCATCATGGCAACACTTCTGTTACTCTGCACAGCAAATGTCAGACGAGCTTCATCCATATTCGCTGTTTTTCTTTGCTCCACACTGGTTTTATTTTGATGTTTTCGTTCGATGTTGTAATAAAGGAATGGAAAGATAATGTTCTTCTCTTCATACTCTTGAACATTTTCTAAGGTATTTTGGTTTTGGTCTGCATGCTAAGTCCATCACGCTTCATAAACTTGTAGCACTAACCAACTCCACCCTGAAAGTCTTTTAATTACCAGTGTACCGCTAGCTTACGAGAGTGAATTTGATTCACTTTTGTATTATATCCAATGCCATTTCTTACGGTGTCCTTGGATTCATTTCAATAAGTCATCTCCCAGTTATGGCCATTTGCATTCAGTCCTCTATTTGCACATTTAGTCTTCGTCATTTTTCCAGTTCTTCCTTATTAGCCTTCCAATCGCGAATGGTTGTTTTTATGTTGGTAGAGTGTCGAAATGACTCTGAGCTGCTCTGTTGTCATGTTCTTCTGTTGTCAGTTTATAGGTCACATCATACGAATACCATTTCATTCCATTAGGAAACTAGCTACTCACAAAAATATTGTACTGTTTCTGCTAACACAAATCACTTCCAATTCAAGTTCACTGGCACCGATGATTCCAATGACGCAGCATGGGCTGGACAGTGGTCTGGATTTCTGACGGCGGCACGGGAGGGAGACAGTGTTAGCAAGCTTCTGAATCCCGTCAACCCATGTTCGTCGCATCGGTGTATAGCTGCTGTCAGCTGAATCCAGTGTTGCCAGAGAGAGATATGCCATTTTAAGACTGGTGAAAATTTTAAATCAAACGATTGACATTTTTATATTAATTTCGAGTATAGGACGCATCTGAATTTTGTAGGCAATTTTTCGAAGAAGAGAGTGCTTCTTATAGTCCGTAAAATACGGTATACAAGTTTCAGTTCAATCAGGGCCGACAACACTCGTGGTAAGGTAAATGTCTTTGCTGGACGTAACTGTTGATCCGTTTTCTATATTTTGATGTAATTCGGGATGGAGATAGCTTGAACCTAATGGGATGAAGCAAGGGATAGACCAGGCTTTTTTCCATCAGTAAACAGAAAACCATGTTAAAAAAAACAATAAATGTGTTGCATAATGTTTACACGTAGTATAATGTAGAGATCCCCACGCCCTCCTGCATGCACAGCTCGGCTACGCAGAGCTTAGCCGAACAGACAGGCACTCGGGTGCAGCTGACGCTACTGTACATACAACAGATTACTTACTCATCATCACTCATCGTAATAAAACCACTGATACGCGGACGCAGCTGCAGCGAACAGGTAGCAAGCCCTGAAATTGCATTTTTACTGTTATAATGTGTTAGAGGCACCCGTTGCTAAATCAGTCTGTATACTAATTTAGCAAATAGCCATCCATGTTAAAACGATGAAAACACACAGCAACGTGTTTCGAGAGTACTGCTTCGATTATGTGGCTGTCCATTTCTAAATTATTAAACAGGTACACACTAACACGCAAAACAACAGCCACTAAATAATACCAGTTGGAGAGAAAGCGATCGTCACAAATAGCAGACATGAAGTAAAATGATTAGGTCGTACAGTCTTCGCTTGCATTTACATTCACCCACTCGCGTACTTTCAGATTAATCACACTGCCGCCAGATTCCCGCGGTCCACACACGTCTTCAGCGATGCTTCTGGTCGGATCTGTTTGTTGTCTCTCCAGTGGACTTAGCACAACAACTGTTCAGCGACAGTAGTGCACAGCGATAAGTAAATTAACCGAATAATTGACAGTTCACCGCAGTTCGGTGATAGTATCACATGTTAATATTAGTATTATCCATTTTACAAATTACAGGTAACGGTTGCTACGTGAATTGTCGTATTTCTTTAGCACTCACTCACGTTATAACAAAGGAAACTCATAGGAGTACGTTTGTAGAAGCTCGCGTTCATCCCTGGACTGTCCATTTCGAAGCCAGTAAATAGAAACAACTCGAATCTGCGACATTTTCCAGAGATAACCAGTAATCATGCATCTTTGAATTGGGAGGGGGGGAGGGGGGGGCTGTCGGTTGTCAGCACCGTGTCACTGGTGTTGCGCTGTGCGCCAGCGTAGCTGAACAAGCTGTTGTGCTAAATCAGCTGGAAGGACAACAGGCGAATACGACCGGATGCGTTGCTGAAGAGTGATCGGCAAAGTGGGCGTCGAACGGAAATGTGATTTTCCTGAAGGAATATAAGCATAGGAGCGTAAATGTAAGACGAAGGCCTTTTGTCCCAATCACTTATACTTTTCGGTTTGTTTTCATTGTTTTAATATGCTTTTGGGCTAAATAAATACAACAAAAAATTAATAAGCTTGTTAGTTTCTTGGTTCATGGATCGTTTGCATGGCAGTTCGCTACTGCAAGCATACTCTAGATCAGGGCTTCACAACATACGTGCTCGCGGAGCAAGCTGTGAGCAGCAAGGCGCGAGCATGGAGCAGCGCGAGCACGCTACCCCCACTACCGGACCAGAGCGTAGAATGGGGAGAGTCACGTGGGGCACACACCAGCTGCCGCCAGTCGATGTAAATCCGCGGCCACCTGCAGGGATATCACTCACGAATTATTACTGCTACAAATGAAACAAATAAAGGAGAATGTACACGTGCCACATAATTTTATTAGCTTAGTGTATGCCTCTACCATCTGTAGACACTGAAACTAAAGAATTCCACGACAATCCTATATTTTCAACACTTTCTTCAACACTACTTAAAATATCACCTCCGGTTGTAGTGTTCTTCATGGCTACTACATCGAGGAGCTCCTCCCTCACCTGAAGATCTCTATTAACACCTCTAATAAATATGGCAAGCTGCGCTGTTCCAGTGATATCAACACTTTCGTCCAGAGCTAGAGAATACGCCATAAAATCTTAACAGATATTTGCAAGCTGGCTCTGGACGTCGTCTGCCATGTCCTGCATGCGACGCATAATGGTCATGTTAGATAATGGCACAATCCGAAACTGTTCAACTTCAGATGGACACAAATGTTCCGCTGCAACTATCAAACCTTCTTTATTAAATCGCCATCAGTTAAGGGGCGCAGGGATTCTGCTAAAGCAAAGCAATTTTGTAACCCACTCTGAGAGCTGCCTCAGTTGATTTTTCTTCGTCGTCCAGATCTTCTTCGGATAGCTTCCTTTTAAGTTTAATAACTTCATGTGCACGATCTGGTCAATCACATTTTCCACGTCTGTAGTCTTTCGCGTGGTTCAACATATAATGTCGCTGCAAATTAAATTTCATAAAAGAATTCAGCGTTTTGTGACATACTGAACATATTGCAACACCATCTTTTTCAGTAAACAGATACAATTCCTCCCAATGGGGGTTGAACTGCGAAAGCATGGTTGGGGTTACACAACGGCGTCTTCACATGATTCTTAACCAGCGAAGTGACTGTTAAGAGCTGATCGTAGTACTTTAAACGTTACACAGTCAGCGCGAATTCAATAGGCACGCTGCGGCCCTATTCCAACGTGCGCGCGCATTTCCCCTCCCTCCCCTCCACGCTACTCCGCAACCTTGCAGCTGCTCGCGAGCACGTGCCTGAGCAGACGCGAGTACTTGCGCTCAAAACCGGCCAGTTGTTAAGCCCTGCTCTAGATAATATTTCAGATCCACTTTCATTTTCAGGAGTTTCACAAAGTCGTACGAATACTTCCATAATATGGTGTAGAGACTTCTTTGACGTAGGAGATGACATCCAAAGGATCCCTAAATTTGGATGTGACATGCAAATGGTTACGAGTACGCTGACATACCTGTCTCCCCACACATCCACCTTAAATCAGTGTGCCGCTGGGCTGCGACCGAGCTATGTAGCGCAATGGTTAGCACAGTTAGCACACTGGACTCGAATTCACGTAAACGACGGTTCAAACCCGCGTCCGGCCATCCTGAGTTAGGTTTTCCCTGATTTCCTTGAACCGCTTAAGGCAAATGGCGGGATGGTTCCTTTGAAAAGGCACGGCCGATTTCCTTCCCCATGCGTCCCCAATCCGTGCTGGTGCTCCATCTCTAATGATCTCGATGTCGACGGGACGTTAAACACTAATTTCCTCCTTCTCCTCTTCCTGGGCTGTTGGCTGAGTGATATGGTTAGTTGCTCGTGAGAGTGTTCCCTTTGTCGTGCTCGCTTGATTTTGCGGTTTGGCACTGGCTGACCTAAAAGAGCACTGTGTCTGCATATAGTTTTGTCCTACATCTGGCGAAACCGCTGCAGAAAAGCACCCAACTTTGATCCTTTTTGAGGAAATGATATAGGTCAGACACAAACTCATATAAGCGATTCAAAAGCAGGCGAATATTGACTGTCATCACACAAGAAAATGTTCAGAAAGTGAGAAACCTGATTAAGGAAGGCTGTAAAATGATGATCGAGAACCTCTGAAACACCTCGGTAATACTTTATGGTACATGTGTACGTATTCTGTCAGAAAAACTGAACTTGAGAAGCATGGCGGTAAAATGTGAGCAACGGCTGCTTCAAGACGATCAGAAGAAAAGTCGCAAATCGCGTGGCAGTCTGCATGGAACTGCAATAACTATTCCAAACCGGTACCAACTTTCTTCCAAACAATGGAACAGTATCACTGAAACAGCATTTGTGTTTATGGACATGACACTGAGCAGCAATCCGCGCAATGGAAGAGTCCGTCTTCACCTCGGCCAAAGGAATTTTGTCAAATCAGGAGTAACGGTCTTTATATTAATCTCCTTTTTCAGTTTTTAAATATTATTACCGTGGTTGCTCATTAAGATCCTTCCTCATGGGCAGGCGTCGAATAACTAGTTATGTCTCGAGGCTGAGGGAGGACATGAGGAGAAAACGTCTGCAGAATGGTGAAGGAACGACCGGGTACTTAACTATGACAAAGCACGATCGCATACGGACTAATTATTCAGGAATCATTTTACTAAAATCAAGATTATACTTGTTCTCCACCTGCAATATTGACCAGACTTAGCTCTTCCCCAAGACGAAAATAAAGTTAGAGGCCGAAGATTTGATGCAGTGGAAGAAAGACAACTGGAATCGTAAGAGTGCCAAACGTTTTAGGAAGGATTCGCCGCGTTTCCTCCCGAGGCAACAATTTGAAATTTTATAGAACAGACGAAGCTCTAGATAGGGTGCAATAATTTTAATTAATATATTTCTGGAACTTTTAGATACCAGGTGGTGCAAATCAGCTTGATTTTACTGCGGATCGCTACATTTAGTACAACATCCCAACTTTAGGCGGCCTTCTCTCTTCGAGTTTCCTGATGAAACGTATATTTTATACAGTGTAAAATACGGATAAGCAAAACGTGCCACAGGCGGTATCCCACATCCCTAAACAGGTGTTTGTAATTAAATCTACTTAAAGAAAATTTTTTCGATCGCTACTCTCATGCAGTTTCTTAAAAAAATTGTCTAGAGGAATAGATGTAAAGCCGGCCGGGGGACTGATGACCTTAGAAGTTAAGTCCCATAGTGCTCAGAGCCATTTGAACCATTTGAATAGATGTAAATAAAACTTCAAAGTAAAGTTACCTATGTTACTACTTCCTTCCAGGCAGTAACTGAAGTCTCAGATCGATAATTTTACTGTGAACACCTCGGCGTATGGTTGCCTTATGAAGAGTCAGCAGTTGTTCCCATTTTCTTCCTATGTCAGTGACAGCGGAGCCGGGTAGCCGTCCAGTTCGGAAACCACAGCTCCCTCTCTGTATTATTAAAATCATTAAAAATATCGTCATTGCATTGAATGATTGTATCGACACAAATCTTTTGATTAACATTTCTATTGGTAATGCACTATTTTCAGATTCAGTTCTGTTAACGGAAGGTTTGAGAAACGGGTGTCATGAAACATAATTCTTAATTTCGGACCAAAGTGTACGTCCATATTTCATTGAATAAACATAAAGAAGGAGTATAAAAATGGAACGAGACTGTTTTCTTTCAATTGTAACTATTCACGGTCTCTGAACGTGCAGCCATGTACAAAATTTTGCGAAACAAATAAGCGTTTGGAAAAAGCTAAAATACAACTGACACATACCTAGGGTTGACAGTAACGAACAATAAGGCAGACGAACACGACGAAAAATAACGTAGCCTACAACACGACTCGAACCATACAGACTGCAGACGACCTAATGCTAGCTAGAGTACTATGACTAAAGACATCATAATACTCTGCAGACACATTTGACGGAACGCCAATACAATGACTGTGTTAATATCCGCAGCCAAGCGTCGTGCAGCCCTTCCTATACACACATGTTCATCTAGGAAAGGATGCATTTCTGGATCCATGTCTATTGGATTTATTTTCCTTGTTTCGATGATTACTAGCACACCTCAAAGTATTCTGCAATTTTTTTCGAACGCCCTGTATATCGGCAATGGAGTTGCATATAAATTGCAACAAATTCCTCAAACATATGATTCTTGAAAACCCTTTCTGTCTTTCAGTTTCATTTCACAGCAGCTAGGTCGTGAATAATTACATTCAGATAATAAGGGAGTGGTGTTGGTCGGAACTCCTCAGATCAGCCCTTTGGCTACGGCTTGACTGAGTTTTGTAGTCCCCTTCCTCCCCCCCTCCCTCTTTGATAATTTTCTCCTCCCTTCCCTCTGTCCATCGTCTCATCACACATCTCTATATCCACTGCCTTCTCCTACCCCTCTCCTTGTCCGTCACACCCTCCCCTCTATGTTTTGTCCATCTCCCCCTCCTCCTTCTTCATACCCATACCCCTAAACCCCTCTCTTTGTCCATCCACTTCTCTAGCCGTCTCAGCCTTCCTCCAGCCATACTCCTGCAAGTGGAGCCATAAAAAGACATTAAAGTAGGCTGTGACTACTTCCACATTACTATCAGGCAGGTTTATCTACACTGGAGATGCTTGAAAACTTTTTTTTATTCATGATGCATTGGCTGTTCCGCAGACCAGGTTGATGAGGCAGGCCGGTACTATTCCCACACAACTGCCTGATATGCAGGGTAGCCTGTATGGCAGGTGCTGAAAGAACACATTTTTGCACATATATAAGACCCTTTTGAAGCTAGGATGTTATAAACCCCACAGTGCTGATACTGGAAAGTTTACTGTTTGTGTGCAAAATTCGGCTGAAATCGATTCAGGGGTTTGTGAGGAGTTCCTGGACATACATACATTCTTGCACTCTGCTCCTTATCATACGTTCTAACAGCCATGAGCGGTATCGCAATGGTATAGAGAGTCCACGGTGACCGTTGAGCACACCAGTAACCTTAACTGGATGGGAGTAGGTGTCAGACACTATGACACACGGTTTCTGATTCTGAACATATGTGTAAGCCTTCTTCACTGGGATGACAAGGATGTTGACATCAGTAACCAAGAACAGGTCAACTGTGCTCATGTTCAAAACCCACGCTTCTGCGCCGCAGTATGTGATAGAGCAGTTTTATCTCAGTCATTGGTGACCTGCCATGTGTTCCTGACCAAATCGAAGGCATGACGACCTCTGAAGATGTTCACCACAGAGACAGCCGAGACGTTGGGTTATCTAACAACTGTAATAAAACCATGACATTACATCACAGAGGATTTAGTAAGTTTAACTATTCTGTCAGGACAAGCTTTCATTTTAAAATCGCTTAAGTACAGCATCCAGTCTCTTAGTCGATGAGAAAATGTAGTAATCTTCTAATTTGGTTAATTTGTATATATCATAGAGAATTATCACGAAAATAATACGTGAAATACAAAAGTAAATGTCTAGCTATATCTCGTAACTGTGATTCTGGAGAGCAGTTCTGCTACTTAATCGCATTTTATGCACTGCGAGAAGCCACAGGTGCCTTTTTGGTTCTGATTCACCTCGTTTCCTCTTTCTCCATATCATACATATGTATACTGCTACCCCAGCACGAATGCATTCGAAATGGAAGCGTTTCCGGACAACTACACCAGCTCCTGTGATATACGGTTGCGCTGTCGCGTGCTGTATTTGTTTCAATAGTATGCTAGTTTTGCTGCCTGCACCATGGGGAAACGACGAGTAACGATCTACAATTCATAGATCCTCATGCCTTTTTTGCATTTAAATTGCTATCATGTGTTCCTCTCCCAAACTACACTCCTTAGAGGTTTGTTGATGGAAAACTGTTTTATCACACTTGCTCATACATGACAGATACCGACCCAGGGTATAGACGAGCGTATTTCCACCTATGTGTAAATGACTGCAATTTTAAAATCTTAGCATCCTAATTTTAACGTAAATATTTTGGTACTATTCCCATCATCGCCAATGCCTGGTTTACTGAAAGTCTGTTCTTCGGCGTCATATTTTGTTCTTTATGTGGATTTGTACCTTTAAATTTGTGGGTCATTCTTTTTCTACAGGTTATTATCTGTAATTAACAATGCATTCACTTTAAAATTCTTTTCTTCTGTGGTGATAATTAGGTACAGAATCTTTTTACCGGAATTTGAGTATGTTACTTGCTTCTCTCTTCAGGCAAATTAAAATTAAAACTACGTCCAAGTGATTTCTATCTCGAAGGCGAGTATCTACGTCTGTTGAACTAACAAATCAGCATTTAAATTAGTCTCACTCACCTTGTTTTCCGTCTAATCACTAGCCACAAAGCTTGCACACGTATCTAGTTTATTGGCCGTTTTATCACTGAAAGTTCTGTTAGTAACTTCCGTGATGTTCCACAGCATATGGTCTGTGAGTGCTTCCTGTCTAGCAAGTAACGGCGCACAATGCGAAATTTACCGAAACGCAGATGAGACTTCGTAAATCTCGCAATGTTGCAGTAAGAAATTTTATTTGAAGTGTGGTTATTGTGTTGTGCAATATATTTTTACAGTCTTTGCTTTATTTCTCGTTAGCCGCACTTAAGATTATATCTTGCAACTTGCTATGAAAATAATTCGGCCAGCTGTAGAAATACAACGTGTTTCAAACGGCCACATACGAATTCACATGACAATACCTTCCACATGATTGGAGACAGAAACTTGTGGTGAATTTTACCTAACGCGAAGAAACTGTAAGATCACCTTGGAGCCAACTGGAAGTTGCCAGTTCATATGGTTGCCGGCACGTCTCCATGGTGCAGCTGGCCAACTCGTTCACTACACAGTGGTCGTGAGTAGAGATGGCCATAACACAGCAATAAAAAAAAGACGTGTTGCATTCTTCATTTGAGCTGTTGTATTTCAGTTACAGATGTGCGGCCTCGTTTCCGTTGACAGTAAGCCACTGGACCTCCTGATCTGCATGGTGCGTCATTAACTATTGCCACCTAGAACAGCTCCGAAAGTAGGATAGTAGCTGAAAAATTTGTGGGACAAGTGTTGCATGGGACAACAGGGGCCACAATATGACGTTGGTATTTGTTGAGTGGTGGGGTCACGTCAGAGATATGAAGGTCAACTTTGTTTTTTTAAATGGCATGCTTAGTCTGGTACTTATTTTCTGATATCGGCTATCGAGAAGAATCCAATGATGTGTAACAATAAGATCTTTCGAGGTCAACGGAGGTCAAAATGGTGGCATGAACGTCCATTCACAGAAGGTGTTCGCAGTGATGACCGTTGGTATAAATGCAGTGTTGCAATCTTCTTATCATGGATTGAGTGGTATTCCTTATCACATCGGCACTTATCGAGGCACATGCTCCAACAATTCTCTCTTGTATATCGTGCAAATAGGAAATATTCGCCGAATACGGCGTATCCATCTAACGTGCCATTGGCATGTAAACACTATTCGACGGTTTCGCAATACAACACTAATAAGAACGGTAAGACTGGTATCGTCGAATGAAGGAATGTGAATGATGTATTCCTTCGAAGAACGAGCTAATATGCTTCTTATTTAAGAAGAATGCCAACGAAATTCAGCGAGAGATATAGACTTATGTGCTGAAAGATATCCTCAACGTACTCACCTTACACGTCGTACATTTAAATATGTGTACGATAAATTGAGAACAACTGTATCTTTAACGCATCGGAAACATATCCGGCAAAGGAAAGTTACTAACGAGGAAACGAAAATTAGTGCTCTTGCCACTGTGGCTCGAGATCCTTGTGTTACTTCTCGTCATATACCAAGGGAATCCGTCATGAGCCAGCGTAGTGTTGTTCGTGTTCTGAATCGCCATAAATATCATCCTTACCACATCAGTCTCCGCTAAGAATTAACTGGTACGGATTGCAACCGTCGCATTGAATACTGCCGATGGACTCAACTTCAGAGTCAGAGGAATGACGCATTTATGAATTTGATTTTATTTACTGACGAGGCTACAATTACGAACCATGGAAATGCTAATTTGCATAACATGCATTATTGGGCAACTGAAAATCCATGTTGGCTGCGGCAAGCTGCATACCAAAAACCGTGGTCGGTGAATGTGTGGTGTGGGATTCTGGAAGACAGAATTATAGGCCCCTTTTTCATCGAAGGGGAAATTAATGGCAGGAAGTACACCTCATTCCTGCAAGAAACATTAGGTCTGTTATTGGAAGAAAGACCTTTGGGAACAAGGAACAGAATGTGGTATCAACACGATGGGTGTCGGGCACATTTTTCGCTGATGGCTAGAAATGAGTCGCAGAGACAATTCCCAATTCGTTCGATTGGACGCGGAGGAGATGTGTCGTAGCCGACTCTTTCGCCAGACTTGACGCCTCTGGAGTTTTTCTTGTGAGGATTCGTAAAAGACATTGTTATAAAGACGTTCCAATTACACCGGATGGCCGACCAGAGTGGCCGAGCGGTTCTAGGCGCTACAGTCTGGAACTGCGCGACCGCTACGGTCGCAGGTTCAAATCCTGCCTCGGGCATGCATGTGTGTTATGTCCTTAGTTATGTTTAAGTAGTTCTAAGTTCTAGGGGACTGATGACCTCAGAAGTTACGTCCCATAGTGCTCAGAGCCATTTGAACCATACACAGGAAGATATGCGAGAGAGAATTGTCAGAGCATGTGCTTCAATAAGTGCCGATGTGATAATGAATACCACTCAATCCATGATAAGAAGATTGGAACACTGCATTTATACCAATGGCCATCGCTTCGAACACCTTGTGTAAGTGGACTTTCATGCCATCATTTTGACCTCCGTTGGCCTTCAAAGATCTTACACATCATTAAATTCGTCTCGATAGCCTCTAACAGAAAATAAGTACCAAACTATAGCATCCCATTAAAAAAAAAAAAAAAAAAAAAGGTTGACCTTGATATCTCTGACGCGCTCCCACCTCGCAACAAATACCAACTTTCGTCCCACAAACTTTTCAGCTCCTATCATACGTTCGCAATCAGCCTAGGTGGCAATAGTTAGCGACTCATCCTGTATAGCATGAGGGTCGTACGAAACTCGAATTAGTCCAGTGACTTCGTCTTGCGGTGTAGCCGTGCGGTTTGAGGCGCCATGTCACGGACTGCGCGGCCCCTCCCGCCAGAGGTTCGAGTCCTCCCTCGAGCATGGGTGTTTGTGTTGCTCTTAGTATAAGTTAGCGTAGGTAGTATGTAAGTCTAGGGGCCGGTGACCTCAGCTGTTTGGTCCCTTCGGAATGCACGCACATTTGAACATTTCATTGACATCGAAGATCACTTGACATCACATGTGTCTCCCTCCTCTTACAGCAACTTACAGGTGAGCTGAGAGCCGTACAGCAACAATAGCGAACACAGAAACTCCTGATATGGCTACCCAAAAAGGTCTTCGAGCAGTCTAATTGTCATTTGGGTTTTTGTCGTGTATCTGGTAGAAGGCAAATTGAGCATTCATGAAAGGTATATAAAATCTTTCGTCCTACATCCATACTATAAAAGTTGATGTATGTATGTTCCACTTCTCCTCCTAAAACACTAGATCGATTTCAACCAAACTTGGCACACAAATTACGAACTATACTGGGTGTTTCCATAAGAGCGTGCAAAAATTTAACATGACGCAGAGGATGCTCCACAGAGCAATTTAAGATAGGGAACCTGTCGTCAGAGAAGCCAGCTTAAGGACATAGTAGGAATGGAATGACAGAACTTTGTACTATTTTATTTACCTTAGTTACAGTTAGCTGCAAACACCATCACTGACACAATGATGGTACCATTTGTACCGTATCTCACAGAATGTGCTGAAACTGACGGCCACCAACCTCAATACAAACATGACATCGGCTAACAAGATTCTGACGCACCCTCACAAATATCCCTGCTCTGTTTTGAATCACATCACAGGCAACTACAATCGGGGCAACTTCTTCCATCTCTGTATCCATTGGGGTCTCACACACTAGTGACTTTAGATACCCCATAGAAAATAATCGGGGGCTTTCAGGTCAGGTGACCTCGCAGGACATGGAATAGGACTTCCCCTTCCAGTCCAGCGACCAGGAAATACTTCGTAGTAATCAAGCTCGGCCTGCTCGTTTCCTTGCAGAAAATAAAGAATGTACATGTAAATAAACAGCACAGTATGTGTAAAGTTGTACGCACGTTAGTCGTAAATAAGCTGGGGAACAGTAATAGTAGACGAGGCGGGAGTCAAGTTTACTTCCATTACTCCTTAAGCTGGCTTCTCCGACCCCAGTTCCCTTCCTCAAAGTGTTCAGTGGAGCGTGTTCTATGTCCTGTTACATTTTTAAAGAACTTGCAGATACACGCTGTGTATAGAGGAATACTTTGGGTTAAGAACCAGCAACCTCCTACTGGGTAAGAGAGAGGAGAGAAGGAGATGGAAACGTAGAGAGAGAGTAAAGCATGAAATTGGCACAGAAACGGAAAAGGAGGATATAGACAGAGAGAGCGTGAAGAAAAAGATGGACAGAGGAAGGAAAGACGGACACAAGGAGGTTATGCGGGAAATGGGTGGAGAGGGGAGGGTGGAGGAGATCGAGAGAGAAAGAGGGAGGAGGAAATGGACAAAGAAAGGGATGAGAAGGAAATGTACAGGGAAAGGGGAAGAAGAGATGGGCAGAGAAAGGAAAAAGGAGGAGATGGACGGAGGGATGAGGAAGGAGGTGACGGACAGAGAGAGGAGTGAGGAGAAGATGGGCGTCGAGAGAAGGGAAAGGAAGGGAAGATGTAAATGGAAGTGGGGAAGGAGGAAACAGATAGTGAGCGGTGGAGGGGGAGATGGAAAGGTAGTGAGGTAGAAGGCTATAGAGAGAGATACAAGGGACGAGGAGATGAGGACAGATAGGGAGAAGGATGATATCGACTTAGATGGGGAGGATCATATGGACACAGAGTGGAGAGAAGAGGACAGGGACAGGTAGGGGGGAAGAAGGAGACAGACAGAGGGTGGGCGAAGGAGAAGATGGACAAATACAAGATTGGAATAAATGTATACCCAGGCAATGCTAGTTACTCAGATGTGTAATTATAAGGAGTACCTGTAGCATGTACGTGCATACGTGTAAAACCTATACTCTTGTAAAATCGGATGGTTGTTTTGAAAATTTAAAACATTGTGACCCAAAGAGTAAATTCAGATTGACTGTAAATGACAACCTTCGTTCGTGTGAAAGATATGATTTCGTTAAGTTGCATGAACTTTTTGTAACACACTGCTTTGTAAGCAAAACTGGAATAGTTAAGCCACGTAGACAATCAGGAATATTCCGTCTGCTACTTGGGTCGGGAAATCCTCAGAACCCAGCGCCTACTAGCTTTTCTGTTCTGAAACATCAGTTCACGCCTTACATCGCGACGTGCTGATAAATGTGAAATAATTTAGAAAATGTACATGTATACTACAACTTGGAGAATGAAACGTTCATTTTACACATCTACAGCTTTTTTTCAAGGCTTAACAACTTACCGTATACCACCCATCCAAAAAGTACCGAGATTGATTTTCTTTGCAAGTGACGTTGGCGCTGTAGCTACGGCGGTAGCTTGGACTAACAACTGTAAACAACAGATGTGCATTTGATAAGTCAGTTCTGAACAGGTAATGTTGCGTAGCGGACGTGAGGCCGTAGTGTGTTAGCCTTGTGCTTCACAAATCGCATCAGTGTAATGAACTGAACATTTCTGTGTCAACCGCTCAAGATATTCTACAGAAGAGAAGAGAAAGGGGTGTGCAAAGTACGTCCCGCAGACTTCGACTTTGCACTTGGCCGCCTGCCACTACTTTAATGAAATTAGAAACACTTCTCTTCTGGAAGTATACTCTAAGACAAAAAATAAATAAATAAAATGAAAACGTCGCACCACGAAGAAACTATCCGAATGGGACAGAAATCGGTAACTGTTCAGACAAATAAATGATTATTCAAAAAAATTGGATGGTTTGTTCAGGAGAGAGATCTTCACAAACAGACCGAATCAATAACGCGTTGGTCTACCTCTGGTTCTGATGCAAGCAGTTATTTGGCTTGGCATTGATTGACAGAGTTGTTGGATGTCCTCCTGAGAGATATCGTGCCAAAGTCTGTATAATTGATGCGTTAGATCGACAAAATCCTGAGATGGTTGGAAGGTTCTGTTCACAATGACCCAAACGTTGTCAACTGGGGGAGATCCGGCGACCATGCTGGTCAAGGTGGGGTTTCTCAAGCAAGGAGACAAGTGGAAGAAACTCTTGCCGTGCCTCCGGGCATTATGTTGCTGAAATGTAAGTCCAGGATGGCTTCCCATGAAGGGCAACACGGGGCGTAGAATATCGTCGACGCACAGCTGCGATGTGAGGGTGGCAATGCTGACAGCCAAAGGAGTCCTGCTATGATATTTAATGCCCCCTCAGACCAACAGTCCTGGTTGCGTGCGGGACGGCGCTTGCCCCACCATTGTTGTCATCGAGGTTCAGTTCGAAGCGGGACTCATCACTGAAGATATTTCTACTCCAGTCAAAGAGATTCCAGGCCGAAGACATATCTGGAGACGCCCCAGACACTGGCGGCATACCAGCCTGACTGTCGCCCGCCATATGATCCGGCAACTAGAAGTGATGGTCTGGCCTGATACCATTCCTTTTCGCAACAGGGCCCCTTTGGTTGTCATCCTCGGCGTCATTATAGCAAAACTGTACGTCGACGCTATTCTACGCCTTGTTTAGTTGCCCTTCATGACAAGCCATCCCAGGCTTACATTTCAGCCACGTAATTCCCGCTTGCTGACGGTGAGAGTTTCTACTGCTCGTCTTTGTGCTTTCCAAACCCTACCTTGGCCAGCAAGATCGCCAGACCTCTCCCCAGTTGACAACGCTTGGAGCATTGCGGACAGGGCCCTCCAACTATCTCGGGGTTTTGTCGATCTAACGTGGCAATTGGACAGAATTTAGCACGATATCCCTTAGGAGGACATCCACCAACTCTGTTAATCAATGTCAAGCCCAAAGCCCTTGCATACGGGCCAGAAGTGTACCAGCGCGTTACTGACTTAACCAATGTCTGAAGTTCTCTCTTTTGAGTAAATCATCCACAATATCTGAAACTGTAATCATTTGGTTGTCTGTATATGTAGATCACATCTAACCATTTGCGTCACATCTGGCTAATTCCTTCGTGGTGAATTTCATTTCCGTTAGAGTGTAGTTATCTCGGATGATGAGCCTTGGTGTTACCAATACGAATCTTTCGAGGTGGCGCAGTGGTTAGGACGCTGGACTCGCATTCGGGAGGACGGCGGTTCAATCCCGCGTCCGGCCATCATTATTTAGGTTTTCCGTGATTTCCCTAAATCGCTCCAGGAAAATGCCGGGATGGTTCCTTTGAAAGGGCACGGCCGACTTCCTTCCCTGTCCTTCCCTAATCCGATGAGACCGATGACTTCGCTGTTTGGTCTCTTCCCTCAAACAATCCAATTCAATCCAATTGAAAAACCAAGAAGGCGCGAAGGCCATTTGCGAGTTGAACAACATCCCAAAGAAGTACTTTTCTGATAGTTTCACCTGGTTGCGTGAACGTTCTGTGTCTCGTACTGAAGTAGGATCAGGCTATGTAAACCACGTGAAGCATTAAAACTACTATCATAACTTTTCTCCATTTTCAATTGATCCAGTCTGTAAATCTTTTGGGCTTACGGGGTATTTCCTGACCCTTTCGCAAAGTCTCGTTGTGTATACTATATTTTACTTCCGATTTTCCCCAAAACCGTCCTGCTGATCAGAAATTTAAACGTACTGTCCAGTCGTCAGCCTGTTGTTTGCAATGACTGCTGGCCTTCAGCCAGCAGGATGAGTGGTGTGCAGAGGAGGCAGGTGGAAGCGAACAACCCCCCCCCCTCCAGCCCCCCACTGTCACCCACCCCTTTCCGAACCTGCCCGTAAAAGTAATGATGGCTCGCTCGGCTGCCGCTGCTCGTGCGGGAAATTAGTTTGCACAGCGGTGTCGAGTTTCCGGTATAACGATCCTTTCCACTGTGCACTGCTCGCTGTGGGCCAGCAGTCGTTGATGAGACCCACTGTTCCATTCACAGAGTCTCTGGTCGGCAGTGCCGTGCACGCAGCAGTGTGATTTACACAGACGTATCGCTGGAGAGACAGCAGCAAACCATCGTGGCCCCCGACGTACATACATGTATTCGACAAGAAAGGAAGAAATGTTATCGCTGTGACACAGAGAGAGAGAATAAGGTGCTGATGACTGGAATATTGCAGCATACACTGTGTTGTGTGTGGTTTTTTTTCCTAGTATTTCTGCCTTCCATTTCAGTCACGTTTCGTGTATATTTCATCCGTTGGTACCTTTTTGTGTGCTGTAGACAAAACTCGCGAAATTTAAGCTATACAGGGTGATTCAGCTTTCCCTATCCACGGGTATTATGCAACCCACAACGCCTTCATATGACATGTTTTCATATTCTTTCGCTCACTATGCACAAGCTATTAGTCCTACTGAAAATATGAAAGGGATCTTTTTGTAGGAAATTTAATGTAGTAAATTTTGTATTGGGATACGTTTTCACTAGACGCTGGAATTATTAAAAAAAAATAAGGAAGAACGAAGTGACTTCAAACGTGTTTCTCTTGAATAACTCGAAAACCGTGGTCTCCAGCGAAAACGTATCCAGCACAAAATTTTGCTAGATTAAATTTATTACACAAAAGGCATGTTCAATTGTTTTTCTTCTCCCTCTAAGACTAACAGTTCGCACTTAGTGATCGAGAAAATATAAAAATCTCACGCTTGATTTTTGATTTGATTGGAAAACGAGCATACATGTCCTAAGAAGCACTTTCTTTCGTTTTTCGTACATTATTTGTCCGCTCAACCTCTAATACTCTCGTGCACTATTGTAGTGAAATGTTACAAATTCCTATTTCTCTGAGTGTTTCTTCCCAAGAATACCACCTTAAACAAAATCAGTGTTTAACAATCCCGGATATCTGAACTTTTTACATGCAAGTGGCCGTCTACTTCACACATCTGCCACGTGCCGGCAGTCTTGTGTTCTCTTTCTTACTGCACAGTGGGAATTTGTCCTTTCTACATCTGTATCTGTTTTATGTAATGTTGTTATTTTTATTGTAGTAGTAGTTGTTGTTGTTGTCTTCAGTCTGATTTAATGCAGCTCTCCACGCTAGACTATCCTGTGTAACCCTCTTCACCCCTGCGTAACTACTGCGAACTAAATCCATTATAGTCTGCAAACCAAAGTCAAACCCCGACATCCCTCTACATTTTTAAGCTCCCCTCTATTATCAAATTCACGGTTCCCTGATGCCCCTGGATGCGTCCTATCAATCATTCCTTTCTTTAAGTCAAGTGATGGCTTTAATTTATTTTCTCCTCAGTTCGGAGGACTACATTTTCATCTGATATTCAGTCTAGGTCCTACCCATCATATCATCAACGCACTTCTGTGATACCACATGTCACGTATCCTTCAAGGTGATTTTCAAGAGGATTTTGTAATAGCTATTACACTAATTTCATTTACTGGCTTTAGATACAAGCAACAACATATAAAGTAAGTTAGGAAGCTGCATTCTACATTCGGACTGCCCGTTGAAATTATCGACGACTGTAATGTCCCAGTGTACAGCGTCCTTGGATTCGTATTAGCATGCGTTCTCCCCGCTTTTTCTGAACAGGACTCATACAGCCATCGCGCCGGCCCAGATCGAATCCGCCCAGCGGATTAACGACGAGGGCCGGTGTGCTGGCCAGCCTGGATGTGGTTTTTAGGCGGTTTTCCACATCCCGCTAGGTGAATACTGGGCTGGTCCCCACGTTTCACCTCAGTTACACGCTGAGCAGACATATGAAACACGTTCGCACTCTTTCATGATTTACACAACATGCAGACAGTTGGGGTACAGGGTGGTGGCAGGAAGGGCATCCGGCCACTCCTTCGTACTAACCCTGGATAATCTGATTATAACAGTGCCGACCCTGCTCGACTTGTGGGATGAAGACTCAAGCGAAAGAAGAAGAAGAAGAAGACTCATACATATAAAGTTTACCACCACTGAAGAACAAAGAGTTAGTGCATTGAACATCATCATATACATAAAGCTACAGTGCTTTAAAGTTAGAAGTTGACCTGCTCTTTCGACAAAAAGGCAAATAAAGGCGATATATTCTCAGATATTTCAGTACAGCAGCCCAGTGGCACGTCGGGAAACAACAGACGATAGAGACCAAGCGTTGTAGCAGGTTTCCTGCACTGTTTTATATGTTCGTGCAGCCAAAATAGACGTGACTGATCTCCTCATCCTCATAACAGTAGCACAACTGGGGAGCGACCAGGCCAATACGATGTTGACGCTTTAGTAACAGCTGTGGTTCAATGTGAGGCGCCTTGTAGTATTAGTGAGGTCTTCGGGAGCTCCAATCTTTTTCATGGCAGGCGTTAGGAATTAGTGCTGGGTTCGCTTTGGCCTAAACTTCACGTTTGTATTTGGAGGTAATTCACCATTCTATGTTCCACTTATCTCTGATTGTTCACGTCATACTGTTTCAAAGATCCGTGGCTGGTACATACATGGGTCTCCTCGCTGTCATAGGCAGCTGACTTGACTAGGTTGTCTACTGTTTCATTTTCAGGTATGCCACAGTGTGCTTTTATCCAGCACATGATAACTTCCTGACTTCTGTTTGTAATCTGTAACATCAAATTCAGGGTATCATATGCTACCGGATGGATGGAACTTCTGCTGTGCAGATGTCTTAATAGGTTCAGCACTGATCTGGAATTGGAAAGGATAACAAACTCAGAATTCAACTTCATGTCGGCGTCTTGAAGGGCCTGGGGAAGAGCCAAAAAGCTCAGTCGTCACTATCGTGAATTGCTTAGAGAGCTTGATTTCCATTCTAGTGTGACAACTGCTATACCTGTAAGCAGAACTACATACACCTTCATTCAGTGTAGTTGACTCATGTGTTGTACTGTTGTCAGCCTTATCAAGGAAGATAATTATCTCTCTGTAGTTTGCTTGATAACTGGAGGAAAAGAAGGTTGTCAGTGTCTTGGGCGAATTAGCAGATTTAACCACCAGGCCCAATTAAATAACCCGAGTAAAATATTATTAGAGTTTAACGTGCTGTCGACACTGAGAACATGACATCCGGTTCGACAGCTCAGATGAAAAAGAACTGCGGAAGACAGAGTGACAAATGCACCAGGGACTTGTTGAATTTAAGGGATTCAAGAAGGTGCCTCGACTGGTTGGAAGACGTAGGACATTCTCAATGGCGACGTTTAACTCCCCGAGCTATTACATAGACTCGTTTAAAAGTTCTATTCTCTCTCAGACATTGCAAGAACATTCGTGCATAGATTGCCACTACAGTCAACCGCATTACAGAAACGCAAATCACAAGAGCGCGTGTGACATTTGGACGCACACACAATGAGAGACCAGATGTTACTCGACTGTGGTTTACAGTATATATGCAGGGGGTGGACAAGAATATGGAGACACCATAAACACAACATATTACCAGGAATAATACGGTGTAGAAAAACGGTTGTCTTTCAGAACAGCTCGGAGTAGGTAAACATAGGTTCTGTATGGTTTTCAAGGAAATCTTCCATCATTCTGCCTGCAAAATAGCGCCAAGTTCAGGTAATAATGATGGAGGTTGGTAGTGGTCACGCACCAGTCTCTCCAACGTAGACCTCAAAGTCTCAATTGTATTGAGGACCGGTTACTGTGCTGGCTAGGAGAGGAGCACCAGTTCAGCCTCGAGCTCAAAAAACCAGCCGTGGACGATGCGAGCCGTGTGTACTGAGGCCTCATCTTCTTGGAACACAGCTTCACCATTGGGGAACAAATATTCCACGATGAGACGGACTTCATCGGGCAAAATGGCCACATTACCATTGGCAGTAATGCGATCTTACACAGTACCAATGGAACGCATGTAATACCACGATATGGGTACCCAAATCATCACCGAAGCCGTTCCATGTTGCACTCTTGGGACGGAAACTAGGCCAGAAGTTGCAAACAATGTGCGACAAGGTTTGTCTGAGAAAATGACATTCTTCCATTGCTCCATGGTCCAGGTTCTACGGCTATGGGATGATGTTTCCACGATAGGGCATTTGCATCACTGATGACTGGTTATGGAATTCCAGCTCGCCCTACAGTTCGCTGCTTGTGGAGCTCCCTTCCTATTTTTTGGTGCTGACAGGACTCGCGAGTGGGACATTCAGTCCCGCTGTGACTTCCAGCTGTCTTCCTCTCATTTTCCTGCACAGCACTTTCCATAACTGTCTGTCACGATCACTCAACACACATGTTCGTCCGCGTTGGGTCTTAAATGATAATGTTATTCCGCTTTCCCTATATGCGGTATAAATCTTCGGAAGAGTACCTCATATATCACCAGACACTTCGGTCACCTTGGTTACTGAAGCAACTACTATACGAGCACCAACGACTAGACCACGCTGGAATTCATGTAGATACGAAATGATGTACTCATAACTACAGAGAACACTGTTCTGACAACGACGTATTGAGCACATTCCACATGCGCCGTTCCTTGTCAAACACAACAGCACATGCTGCTTGGTTGGTTGTCGATTGTATTTATGATCAAGCAAGTATTTCTTGAGATGGTTCCAAATTTTTCTCAAAGCCCCGAACGTTAGAAAAAATTATTGCCTCTCACATCCCATGACTCTAAACTGGTTATTTCATAAATGTTCAACTATTTTACGCTGTACGGTATAGTGAGTAATCCTGGTTAGTGCCTTTGAGGTATGTGATACGAGGTTGAACATTTGCCACACTGCACAGCTTTTTATGTTATTGATACTTGGAATGAGTGTCATGCTCATCTGCTGGAAATCGTGTGATATTTCTCCCTTTATATCGTTTATCACGTATGATAAACGATATATGTTTGCTGTCAACCATTATGGTCAGAGAATATATATGTGTACGTGTAACACGAACAGTTTCAACAAACTTCGTTCCCACTTTTCTCGTCAATGGCCCGATGAAAAGTATTCGTTAATTTCAGCGATTATTTAATTATAGAATGCGTAATTACGATTATCTGTGATAAAAGACGGACTTGAACTTCAAGTTAATAGTTCACCAGTAAACAAAGAGAGAATTATTAAAAGCATTTAAAATCTGTCTTTGCAGCAGCTAAAAAGCTTATTTACTTTGCCACATGGTTTCGTTGTACCCAGACATCGTCGTTGGTCTGAAATGGAACGTATTTATAGTCATAAAGTCATCTCGCTACAAAAGATAGTGACAGTGATTTTAAGTTACATCAAAACCATACCTCAATATCTTCCTTAACGAAATGGTTTTTTTAAGTGCTGATAGAAAGCCAAAATTGTAAATAAGGATCATTCTAGACTGATGACAATATTTTAAATCAATTAAAAGAGATGCTTATGGCAAAATAAAAACTTATTTTTAGTAGTTGCTAGTAGGTATTTTAAATGACTTTCGTAACTGTAGGGCCGGTATGGACGCTACACTCATACAGATGAAGGCAAAAAGTTGTGGGCCCTTAATAGGCCTACATGCGGGTGTAGCGTGGTGTCAACAATTTGCAAGGCGTATTCTGAAAAATACTTTAATTTTTTTTCTATCTCGTCATTTTTCACAAAGTAGGATCTCGTTTTTTAAAGATTTAACTAACTGAAGCTCAAGAATTATAATAAAATTTCAATCAAGGCACATATTTTATAATTATTTTTAGGAATATACTAAAAATTCTACAAACTGTTCTCTCAGCAAATTTGTAAATAGCTATATTATTTTTCTCTTTCTTTTTATTTCCTCACGGAGCTTTATTCTCTACTGTCCCTCTTTAACATCCAACAATAATCACCCATCATACTTCGATTCCATGATTCCTGTTCTGCACCTCCTTGATGTAAGCATTCTCCTTGCTCTCCACTGCAGTGTCCCAGATTTTCAAGAAAGTAGTCAGTATGTGAACGCAGTAAGCAGACTTTTACATTCATGTTACAACACAACTTCTTCAAATTTTACAATATGGTTACTATTAATTTGGATGCTTTTTATTCTACAGAAAGTTTTCAGAATAAACCTGAAGGCGGTTCATGCATCTTTTTCTTTAACGATCACTGTAACGTAAAATCTGTGACGCTTCATGAATTTGCGAATTTGAGGAACAACGAAAATTACAGATTAGAGTTTTTAATGAATGACAGGGGAAAATTTAATAGAAAGGAACTTAGAGCAGAATCTATCTTTTGGAAAGCCCAATTTGATGTATCGTGGCGAAAGGAACACTTTTCTGTTACTTACAAGTGGCTCATGCAGTCCACGCAACATATTCGCGCTTCGCACGTCGGGCGAGTAGGTTCTGTCTGGTTCCGCCTCTACCGCAGCGGTGAGGAAACTGCCATGTTTCCCCTTTACTGCTGTGTGAGTCTTTGTACGCTTCGTATCATTGTTTGTTTCTCAGCGTCTCGTGTCTGCGAATCAATTTTGACGCAGCTTTGTTTTGCGATGAGATGTCGTCCACCGCTCCCAGGAACATTCCACGTACAAGTATCGTCAGATTTAGTTTTGACAAGTTCTCGCGGCATGTGCAGCCATGTTTGTTAGAAATTCATGACTGTCTTGTATATACGATCAGAGTAACTTTGCGACAGGATCATACAGCTTACTTTTATTCTGGAACATATGTGTTTTATGCCAAATTTCTTCACCTGCTTCATGCTGACATATTCCTTTGGTAGCACGGACACCAAGTGCTTTCACTCAACACAATAGTTTTTGGTAAATGCGGAGCTGTGGTATACGAATGTGAGGGTTTTTAACCTTCAGCCCAAAGATGATGAAACTCTTCTGAAGAACATTCTGCTTCGGGACATACAGAATGTAGGGCAGGAACACTAGTCAGCTTAAAATCTTTTACATTTTTATAGTGGTGTTCGATCCGTGGACATGGTGATCAAACGGAATATCCACTCTCATCTGCAAGTGTGTTCATATCGGGTACATACACTGATAAGTCAGATTGTTTTGACCACCGACATACTATCGACATAAACCTGTCTAGGTGGTAGCAGCGTCACCAGGCGAGGAATGACAGCAAGTCAGGCACATGCACGCTGCATGTGGTATCAGCGACCGTGCTGTCCTTAAGTAGAATGGGGAAGGCACGCGATCTATCTGAGTTTCACCGAGGGCAGATTGTGATGGCCCGCGGACTCGGCAAGAGCTTTTCGGAAAGTACACAACTTGTCGAGAGTCCGTAGAGTGTTGTGGTGAGTGCCTTCAACAAGTGGCGAAACCAAAGAGAAACCAAGTCCACATATCGTGGAGTTGGGCGGCCGCCCCATATCGGACGTCGTAAGCTGGGCAACAGGTAAAACAGGACTGACGGCAAACTGTGGTGGAACTAACGTCAGACTTTAACGCTGGGAAGACTACAAGTGTGTCTGAACACACAGTAGGCCGAACACTCCCGACGATGGGCCTCCGCAGCCGACGACCTAAGCATGTGCCAATGTTAACACCACGACATCGGCAACTACGACTGAAGTGGGCACGTAACCGTCGGCACTGGGTGTGGGTGCAATGGCAGAACGTTGCTTAGTCTGATGAATCCCGATAACTTCTTCATCATGCGCAAATCCGGCACCATCTCGGCCAAGGAGTACCATAAACTGGTTGCAGACCACTTACACCCCTATATGACGTTTATATTTCCCGACGGCAACGGTATTTTCCATCAAGATAATGCTCCATGTCACAAGACCAGGAGTGTGATGGGGTGGTTAGAGGAACACAGAGAGGAATTCCAATTCACGTGATGCCCCCCCCCCCCTCTCTCCCCCATCAGACCGCCAGATTTGAACCCGATCGAACACATCTGGAATGTGCTTGAACGTGGCGTCAGAGCTCATGGCCCCCCTCTCCGGAATTTACCCGGAATAGGTGACGTATGTGTTCAGGTGCCAATTCCTTCCAGCGACCTACAGGGGCCTCATTGTTTCCACGCCACGATGCGTCGCCACTGTTCTCCGTGCCTAAGATGGACACGGCAGCTATTAGGTAGGTGATCATTACGTTCTGGCTGATCTATGTATGATTTACACGTAGTAGGAAGTGACAACTTTAATATTTAATGAGAGTGGACACTTCCGCTAAAATCAACCGCTTCGTCTCAAGGTTTTAAAAGCCACTTATGGACATCGTAAAAGACTAACTTCAGCAGACCCAGTGCCCCAAGTGACAGCCTAAATAAGTTCCTCAAGGACAACGGGAGCTATTCCTTGATGGCCCTAGACAATTTCCGCCGTTAACCTCCCGTAGGGACTTCGCCATGGTATCTTCCGCGACGCCCCCCTTAATCTTCAAACCAAGCATATACGAACACTTCAAGCGAGGTGGCCCAGTAGTTAATACACTGGACTCGCGTTCGGGAGGACGACGGTTCAAACCCTCGTCCAACCATCCTGAGTTAGGTTTTCAGTGATTTTTCCTAAATTGCTTTAGGCAAATACCGGGATGGTTCCTTTTAAAGGGCATGACCGGCTTCCTTCCCCCTCCTTCCATAATCCGATGGGACCTACGACCTCGCTGTTTTGTCCCCTCCTCCAAATCAACCACCCAACCAACTATACGGACGCACGATGGTAAGGAATCGGACGATTCCTCTTCCCTTCTTCGCCCTATTGAAAAGATTTCCCTAGGAGATGTCTCTCCCCTCACCGTGTTCAAACGTGATGATAACATGTCAGCTACTGTTCAATATCCGAGGGCGTCAAGTACCCCCGATCTTAGACCTCCGGCGCTGCCACAGTTCATTTACGATTCAATTGGAGACGTGATATTCTTACAAAAAGCGTTATTTTATTATTTTTCTATACCCAGCTTTTCTACCTTCTTTAATGTGGCTCCTGAACTAACTACTGGCTCTGCTTTATTTTACGGAGAGGAACATCACTGACCGACTTCGAAGTTCTTGATAATATTCAAGGGATAGGCTGCACAACGGGAGCTATTCCTTGATGGCCCTAGACAATTTCCGCCGTTAACCTCCCGTAGGGACTTCGCCATGGTATCTTCCGCGACGCCCCCCTTAATCTTCAAACCAAGCATATACGAACACTTCAAGCGAGGTGGCCATGAACCATGGACCTTGCCGTTGGTGGGGAGGCTTGTGTGCCTCAGCGATACAGATGGCCGTACCGTAGGTGCAACCACAACGGAGGGGTATCTGTTGAGAGGCCAGACAAACATGTGGTTCCTGAAGAGGGGCAGCAGCCTTTTCAGTAGTTGCAGGGGCAACAGTCTGGATGATTGACTGATCTGGCCTTGTAACATTAACCAAAACGGCCTTGCTGTGCTGGTACTGCGAACGGCTGAAAGCAAGGGGAAACTACAGCCGTAATTTTTCCCGAGGACATGCAGCTCTACTGTATGATTAAATGATGATGGCGTCCTCTTGGGTAAAATATTCCGGAGGTAAAATAGTCCCCCATTCGGATCTCCGGGCGGGGACTACTCTTGAGGACGTCGTTATCAGGAGAAAGAAAACTGGCGTTCTACGGATCGGAGCGTGGAATGTCAGATCACTTAATCGGGCAGGTAGGTTAGAAAATTTGAAAAGGGAAATGGATAGGTTAAAGTTAGATATAGTGGGAATTAGTGAAGTTCGGTGGCAGGAGGAACAAGACTTTTGGTCAGGTGATTACAGGGTTATAAATACAAAATCAAATAGGGGTAGTGCAGGAGTAGGTTTAATAATGAATAAAAAAATAGGAGTGCGGGTTAGCTACTACAAACAGCATAGTGAACGCATTATTGTGGCCAAGATAGACACAAATCCCATGCCTACTACAGTAGTACAAGTTTATATGCCAACTAGCTCTGCAGATGATGAAGAAATAGATGAAATGTATGACGAGATAAAAGAAATTATTCAGGTAGTGAAAGGAGACGAAAATTTAATAGTCATGGGTGACTGGAATTCGTCAGTAGGAAAAGGGAGAGAAGGAAACATAGTAGGTGAATATGGATTGGGGGGAAGGAATGAAAGAGGAAGCCGCCTTGTAGAATTTTGCACAGAGCATAACTTAATCATAGCTAACACTTGGTTCAAGAATCATGAAAGGAGGCTGTATACATGGAAGAAGCCAGGAGATACTGACAGGTTTCAGATAGATTATATAATGGTAAGACAGAGATTTAGGAACCAGGTTTTAAATTGTAAGACATTTCCAGGGGCAGATGTGGATTCTGACCACAATCTATTGGTTATGAACTGCAGATTGAAACTGAAGAAACTGCAAAAAGGTGGGAATTTAAGGAGATGGGACCTGGATAAACTGAAAGAACCAGAGGTTGTAGAGAGTTTCAGGGAGAGCATAAGGGGACAATCGACAGGAATGGGGGAAAGAAATACAGTAGAAGAAGAATGGGTAGCTCTGAGGGATGAAGTGGTGAAGGCAGCAGACGATCAAGTAGGTAAAAAGACGAGGGCTAATAGAAATCCTTGGGTAACAGAAGAAATACTGAATTTAATTGATGAAAGGAGAAAATATAAAAATGCAGTAAATGAAGCAGGCAAAAAGGAATACAAACGTCTCAAAAATGAAATCGACAGGAAGTGCAAAATGGCTAAGCAGGGATGGCTAGAGGACAAATGTAAGGATGTAGAGACTTGTCTCACTAGGGGTAAGATAGATACTGCCTACAGGAAAATTAAAGAGACCTTTGGAGAGAAGAGAACCACTTGTATGAATATCAAGAGCTCAGATGGAAACCCAGTTCTAAGCAAAGAAGGGAAGGCAGAAAGGTGGAAGGAGTATATAGAGGGTTTATACAAGGGAGATGTACTCGAGGACAATATTATGGAAATGGAAGAGGATGTAGATGAAGACGAAATGGGAGATAAGATACTGCGTGAAGAGTTTGACAGAGCACTGAAAGACCTGAGTCGCAACAAGGCCCCGGGAGTAGACAACATTCCACTAGAACTACTGATGGCCTCGGGAGAGCCAGTCATGACAAAACTCTACCATCTAGTGAGCACGATGTATGAGACAGGCGAAATACCCTCAGACTTCAAGAAGAATATAATAATTCCAATCCCAAAGAAAGCAGGTGTTGACAGATGTGAAAATTACCGAACTATCAGTTTAATAAGTCACAGCTGCAAAATACTAACGCGAATTCTTTACAGACGAATGGAAAAACTGGTAGAAGCCGACCTCGGGGAAGATCAGTTTGGATTCCGTAGAAATGTTGGAACACGTGAGGCAATACTAACCTTACGACTTATCTTAGAAGAAAGATTAAGAAAAGGCAAACCTACATTTCTAGCATTTGTAGACTTAGAGAAAGCTTTTGACAATGTTGACTGGAATACTCTCTTTCAAATTCTGAAGGTGGCAGGGGTAAAATACAGGGAGCGAAAGGCTATTTACAATTTGTACAGAAACCAGATGGCAGTTATAAGAGTCGAGGGGCATGAAAGGGAAGCAGTGGTTGGGAAAGGAGTGAGACAGGGTTGTAGCCTCTCCCCAATGTTATTCAATCTGTATATTGAGCAAGCAGTAAAGGAAACAAAAGAAAAATTCGGAGTAGGTATTAAAATTCATGGAGAAGAAGTAAAAACTTTGAGGTTCGCCGATGACATTGTAATTCTGTCAGAGACAGCATAGGACTTGGAAGAGCAGTTGAACGGAATGGACAGTGTCTTGAAAGGAGGATATAAGATGAACATCAACAAAAGCAAAACGAGGATAATGGAATGTAGTCAAATTAAGTCGGGTGATGCTGAGGGAATTAGATTAGGAAATGAGACACTTAAAGTAGTAAAGGAGTTTTGCTATTTAGGGAGTAAAATAACCGATGATGGTCGAAGTAGAGAGGATATAAAATGTAGACTGGCAATGGCAAGGAAAGCGTTTCTGAAGAAGAGAAGTTTGTTAACATCGAGTATAGATTTAGGTGTCAGGAAGTCGTTTCTGAAAGTATTTGTATGGAGTGTAGCCATGTATGGAAGTGAGACATGGACGATAACTAGTTTGGACAAGAAGAGAATAGAAGCTTTCGAAATGTGGTGCTACAGAAGAATGCTGAAGATAAGGTGGGTAGATCACGTAACTAATGAGGAGGTATTGAATAGGATTGGGGAGAAGAGAAGTTTGTGGCACAACTTGACTAAAAGAAGGGATCGGTTGGTAGGACATGTTTTGAGGCATCAAGGGATCACAAATTTAGCATTGGAGGGCAGCGTGGAGGGTAAAAATCGTAGAGGGAGACCAAGAGATCAATACACTAAGCAGATTCAGAAGGATGTAGGTTGCAGTAGGTACTGGGAGATGAAGAAGCTAGCACAGGATAGAGTAGCATGGAGAGCTGCATCAAACCAGTCTCAGGACTGAAGACCACAACAACAACAACAGGCTGCACCTTTTGTGACCTTGATTTAATTCTTCTTTATGTCCCTTCAGGATCTGGCAAATCCATAGATTGAGCGGATGCAATTTATTTATTTCGCAAATCTGAGGAGAGAGTTCCGTTAGGCGGAGACATTAGTTGTGTTCTGCGTTCTGTGGATCAGATACCAAGTTTTAATTTCAGTAATAAACTAATTTATTTGGTGCGCTCTTTACAAACACGCGATGCGTAGGTCTGTCACTATCCCACTCCGATCAAGTACACACATTTTACAGCTACTTCCAGCAGCAGACCCTATCGTTTTTATCTTTTGGATTCTGTATGTGGGCAACTGTTAGCGATGGATGTGAACTCACTTGTTTCACTGATCACTGTGCCGTAGCTGTTACCTTAAATCATGCGCCGCCACCAGTAAAACTGTATTGTCTATCCTTGGTGTTGAACACATGTCTTTTAAAGGACCATTCCGTCGAGCTTATCGCTCGAGAGTTTCGCACCCGTAGTTTGCGTTGTCAACGCTGTTATACTTCTTCTATGGAACTGTGGTCAGGGCCTGAAAAACCGCTGATCCGAAAAGCATTAATATGTTACTATGCTGAGAGCGAGGCCTGTCCGGCAGACCCAGGAATTTTATTACTCGGTCTTACGACAACTTTATGAAGGTGACAGACAAGCTCCCTTAAGGATTATGGATGTCCGTCATGTTAAGGCGAAGCTTCTTTTGTTAAAGAGACACCAGATGGAAAGACTCATGGTACGATCAAAATTCTGCTCATTTCTACAAGATGGATTGAGCTTCCTATATCATCTTATCAAGTAGCGGGCACGTCGAAAACGAACATGAATCGCGTCCCTCACTTATACCGATGGTGACGCACTGAAGTCCCAGCGTGACATTTCCTGGGCTACCTGTAATCACTATACCGACCTTCGTGACGTCCGTACCAATGATACGATTTTCCCTGATGCATTTACTTCTCTCGAGAACTGCATGGTTACTCCTGCATTAAATGATACTTTTTAAGTAACTTTACTCGATATATATATATATATATATATATATATATATATATATATATATATATATATATCGTCTTGTTGTTGGTCCACAAACCTGAAAATCGCCGAGATTCGACAGTATTCCCAAGGAATTTTATGTACATTTTTAGCCTCGTATAGGTGATACCATCACATCACTAGTAAATTAGGTGATATAGGTGGTCTGATTGCTGCCGTTTCAAGGTTGGTAAAATCATTCTGATTCCGAAGACAACCGCAAGTCCAGACATCGATAAATTCTTCCCGATCACACTCCGTAATTTCGATTACAGATCTGTCGCGAGAGCGGTTAATAGCCGTTTGTCGACATTGCTTGAGACAATTATTGCACTTCACCAAAGCTGTGGGCCTGGGTACACGATCTTTCTTTTGTAGTCGAAAGCCGGGAAGTCGTTTCGGTGACTGCAGCGACGTCTTCTTCCAGGACCTTACCTTCATATGGGTTTTAATAAGGCATTTGACCAGATCGGTCACAGTTTCTTGATTGCAGTTTTCGAGGCGACCGCACTCAGTCATACTGCATGTCGTATTAACCAATCCTTCTACTGAAATTCAGTCGTCTGTCGTGGTGCTTGGACAACTTACTCCCCAGATTACAGTCCAACAGGCCTTAACGCTGTCCCTAGAACCTCAGTTTTGCCGTACTGCTGCTCGGTTATATAGCTGGAAGACCTTCGGAGAAACCTTCGCGGTGCGACCGTGCACGGATGACGTTATGGCATTGCTATGTGACATCGATGACATATTCTTGATCAAGGACATACTGGATTCCTTTTGTTCTTCTCTCTCTGGGGTCCGCATTAATGAATGGAAATGCACCATGTAACCATTTCGAGGGTTTGATGAAGTTGTCATTCCATGGGCAAGGTTGACTGCTTGCGGCAAATCGTTGGGGATTATGTTGGGTCACTGCACGATGGAAAAAAATGGTTCAAATGGCTCTGAGCACTATGGAACTTAACAGCTATGGTCATCAGTCCCCTAGAACTTAGAACTACTTAAACCTAACAAACCTAAGGACAACACACAACACCCGATGGAAATGGATGCACTCATTTCGGCGAGGGGTGAGAGACCGAATTCAAGGGGTAATTCATAAACACAAATGCCGCTCCCTTAGTCTTCTTTGCAAATTAGATTCCTACAGTTTTCGTAACGTGTATTATGTTGCACAAATATTTCCGCTACCCATGATAATGGCGTGCAAATTGATGTGATTATCCGGTCGTTTCTTTGGAATAGTCATATTTTTCGACTCCGGTATGAAGTGGGGGATAGGCCCTGTCTCCTTGGAGGGTTGGGACTTCTCGCTACCGAAATAATTGCTTTAATATTGTTACTACGGCGTAACGTCTTCAGGCCTACTCCAGCTACCCATTCCATTGAGCATCACTTATTTAAGTGTCTTCGACCGGCCAGTCCAAGTCCCCCAGCGGATGTTGGCTGCATCAACTCTAAATTGCGGCATATACGAGAATATATAATATAAGTTTCTTGGGAGCCGACATTTTATCAGTGACACGCCCTATCAACAGATTTTCGCTTTATCGTTGAGGAATACATTCATCCTTACCCTCTGTTGAAATTTCCCGGCATTGATATCCTCGAAAACAGTTTGGTTTCACGTTAGTATTCCCATCCTCTTAGTAGAAGTTGCCTCATCGTGGTACAGGGATATGCATAATCTGATCCCGGCCAACAAACGCCTACATCGCTTTGGTCTTCACCTGAGTGTGACACATCTCGTCAGCCTGATAGATTACCACAGAGGCTTGTGTCCTGCGGACGATAACACTGGCACTAGATTCGCCGCCGGCCAGTGTGGCCGTGCGGTTCTAGGCGCTTCAGTCTGGAACCACGTGACCGCTACGGTCGCAGGTTCGAATCCTGACTCGGACATGGATGTGTGTGATGTCCTTAGGTTAGTTAGTTCTAAGTTCTAGGCGACTGATGACCTCGGAAGTTAAGTCACATAGTGCTCAGAGCCATTTGAACTAGATTCGCCGACAACTGGCTTTCCTTACCAAATCAGCGGAAGCTGCTTTCTCGGTTAAACCTCTTCTCTCTCAGGACGAAGACTAATTCGATCGTATGGCTCCTCGGGCACTAGCCCACTGTGTAGTCAGGTGTGACAACGACGCTGTTTTTCGCCAATATATGGCGAACGTGCATTAAAAATGGGAGACTCTTACACGTTATCTGCCTTATTTGTATGTTGCACCTACTCTTTAATCGTCTAGGTGTTAGGCAGCTTTTCCCCTTGTTCTGGAGCCTACCCTCATTGCGATCTTTCTAGAAACAAAACTTGTTTTCTTTTAGTCCTGTAATTGAGGAACTTATGTTTACCAAGTTTCCTTTTCTTAAAAAGGAGGGGCCAGTATGATGTGAGAGTCCTGTACAGTGACAGGCGGCGAGAAGAGACCTTGATGAGGCCCCGGAATTCGAATCGTCTCCACCCAGCCTGAAGCTGACAGTGTCCATTCGTTCCTGCCGGAAAAAGCATTTTCACTTTCCTAAAATCATAAAAACAACGTGTTGTGCCGTGGATACAAACCTCAATGAAAGAAGAAAGTGGTCACGACATTAGACTGCCAAACTGCCGGTTCGTGTTCGAGTCTTGATCGTGGCTTCCCTTTTCATTCGATATTCGGCACACCAGTGGCAAAACACAGTCAATACCGTCACTGCGCGATAGCGATGGAAATGTTACCGATGATGGCGCCACTAAAGCGGAGTTACTAAATACAGTTTTCCGTAATTCCTTCACGAAAGAAAACGAAGTAAATATTCCAGAATTCCAAACCAGAACAGCTGTTAGTGTGAGCGAGATAAAAGTAGATATCTTAGGTGTTGCGAAACAAATCACTTAAGAAAGGCAAGTCCTCCGGTCCAGATGGTATACCAATCAGGTTTCTTTCAGAGTACGCAGACACAATAGCGCCTTTCTTAGCAATCATATACAACCGTTCACTTGACGAAAGGTCTGTTCCTAAAGACTGGAAAGTAGCACAGGTCACGCCAATATTCAAGAAAAGAAACAGGAGTAATCCATTGAATTACAGACTCATATCACTGACATCAATTTTCAATAGGATTTTGGAGCAAATACTGCACTCGAATATTATGAACCACCTTGAAGAAAGTGAATTATTGATACATAACCAACACGGATTAAGAAAATATCGTTACTGTGCAAAACTGCTAGCTCCTTATTCCCATGAAGTAATAAGTGCTGTCGACAAGGCATCTCAGATCTATTCCATATTGCTAGATTTCCAGAAGGCTTTTGATACCGTCCCTCACAAGCGACTATTAATCAAATTGCGTGGATATGGAGTATCGTCTCAGTTGTGTGACTGGATTCGTGATTTCCTCTAAGATAGGTCACAGTTCGTAATGGTAGACGGTAAATCATCGAGTAGAACAGAAATAATATCTGGGGTTCCGCAAGGTAGTGTCATAGGCCCTATGCTGTTCCTGTTTTATATAAATGATCTAGGTGATAATCCGGGCAGCCCCCTTAGTTTGTTTGCAGATGAAACTGTAATTTACTGTCTAGTAAAATCATCAGATGATCTAGAGAGAATTTCTGTATGGTGCGAAAAGTGGCAATTAGCACTAAACAAAGAAAAGTGCGAGGTCATCCACATGGGTACTTAAAGAAATCCGATAAATTTTGGGTCAGTTCGACTAAATACCTAGGAATTAAAATTACGAGCATCTTATATTGGAAAGACCATATAGATAATATTGTGGGGAAGGCGAAACAAAGACTGCGCTTTGTTGACAGAACACTTAGAAGATGCAACAAACCTACTAATGAGACAGCCTACATTACATTTTTCCGTCCTCTGCTGGAATATTACTGCGCGGTACGGGATCCTTCCTAGATGGGATTGACGGAGGACATCGAAAAAGTGCAAAGAAGGGCAGTTCGTTTCGTGTTATCACGCAGTAGGGGTGAGAGTGTCACTGATATGATATGCGAGTTGAGGTGGCAGTCACTGAAACAAAAGCGGTTTTCCTTGCGGCGAGATCTATTTACGAAATTTCAACCAACTTTCTCTTCCGAATGCGAAAATGATTTGTTGACACCCACGTACGTAGGGAGAAATGATCATCATAATAAAATAAGAGAAATCAGAGCTCGAACGGAAAGATTTAGATGTTCCATTGTCGCACGCGCCAATCGAGAGTGGAATGGTAGAGAAGTAGTATGGAAATGAAACTTCCTGGCAGATTAAAACTGTGTGCCCGACCGAGACTCGAACTCAGGACCTATGCCTTTCGCGGGCAAGTGCTCTACCAACTGAGCTACCGAAGCACGACTCACGCCCGGTACTCACAGCTTTACTTCTGCCAGTACCTCGTCTCCTACCTTCCAAACTTTACAGAAGCTCTCCTGCGAAACTTGCAGAACTAGCACTCCTGAAAGAAAGGATATTGCGGAGACATGGCTTAGCCACAGCCTGGGGGATGTTTCCAGAATGAGATTTTCACTCTGCAGCGGAGTGTGCGCTGATATGAAACTTCCTGGCAGATTAAAACTGTGTGCCCGACCGAGACTCGAACTCGAACTCGAACCCGAGTTCGAGTCTCGGTCGGGCACACAGTTTTAATCTGCTAGGAAGTTTCATGTCAGCGCACACTCCGCTGCAGAGTGAAAATCTCATTCTGGAAGTATGGAAATGGTTCGATGAACCCTACGCCAGGAAGTGTGAATTGCAGAGTAACCGTGTAGATGAAGTAGATGTAGATGTTTTAGTTATGAAAAAAAGTAGCTGAGTGTTCAGCGTAGATGGCTGCCCTGGATAGGACCCGGGTTCGATTCCTGGTACTGTCAGAATTGTTTCGTGGGTGGGAGGCCTGGACCATGGTCCATTTAGCCTCCTGACGCCAACTGAGGAGCTACCTGATTGGGAGGTAGCGGCTCCAAGGACATGAACGTCGACAGTGGCTGAGACAGCGATGTGCTGACGCCATCCCCCTTCATACCCCATCCACATGAGGACACATGCCAGCGGATGACACGTCGATCAGTCGACGTCGCGTGATCTTCATGGCCTGATCGTGTAGCTTTTGTATCGTGGCTTCTGTAAGATGCTTTTAATCCCAGGGAAAAAGTCTCTCTGTTTTGGCCTAAAAACTGCACTCCAATGCTTTTGCTTTGGCCAGCTTCCCCACTCATGTGGAAAACAGAGAATTTTCATATACCCAGTCCTAGTAAAATTCTCAAAACTAAAAACAAACAAAATATTCATTCCACTGTGAAAATCTGTACCTGATAAAAGAACATTATGAACAGTTTTTAAATAAGCAGAAGAATGTGAGAGCATACATATTTTCAATCGTGCAGAATGACGTGCACCAGTAGCCACAAATTTGCCTGAGACGTAAGACGTGATGCTTCGTTTACAAGTCGACACGTCTGTGAAATACGTCCCGAAGGTCGTGTTCCGGTATCCGCCACGTGCCCGCCTTTGTGTCCGGTACTGCTGTTGAGGCGAATGGAGCGCTCTCCAAAGGACGGCGCCGCAGCACGGGCTGAGGGCGGCTTAGGGCGGCTGTGGGCCGGCGGCAGCCTGCCCTTGCCCTTGTCCACGCTATCTGCCCGGCTGCGCGCGCCTTATCCGCTTAGACGCCGAGGCCTGCAGGGGATGAGCTGCTGTCTCTCAGGGCTCGCAGCAAGCCCTGACCAGCCGTTTCAGACCCACCCTGTTAACAGCACTCTGGCCCTAGGTGGAAATGAAAACTGTTGCAAATTCTGCAGATGCTTCGCTCACTTCATTGACGCTCTCTAACACGTTTTCTTTAAGTCGGTGAAACATTTTCGTAGCGTCATTTAGAGGTCCAAAAACCTTTGTTCTGGTACATCTTTAACAGTTTTCAGTTTCATTGGAAATGAAAATCTTCTTGTTTATCTTTAAATTCCCTTTCAAACACCGCCAACAGATTTTAATGGTGGAGGAGTATTTATAGCAGTAAAGAATTCAATAATATCCAGTGAAGTTATTAGCGAATGCGAATGTGAAATAATCTGGGTTAAGTTAAGTATCAAAGGTGGGTCAGATATGATAGTCGGACGCTTCTATAGACCACCTGCATCAGCAACCGTAGTAGTTGAGCGCCTCAGAGAGAACCTGCAGAACGTCGTGAAGAAGTTTCGTGATCATACTATTGTAATAGGGGGAGACTTCAATCTACCAGGTATAGAATGGGATAGTCACACAATCAGAACTGGAGCCAGGGACAGAGACTCTTGTGACATTATCCTGACTGCCTTGTCCGAGAATTACTTCGAGCAGATAGTTAGAGAACCAACTCGTGAAGCTAACGTTTTAGACCTCATAGCAACAAATAGACCGGAACTTTTCGACTCCGTGAATGTAGAAGAGGGTATCAGTGATCATAAGTCAGTGGTTGCATCAATGACTACAAGTGTAATAAGAAATGCCAAGAAAGAAAGGAAAATATATTTGCTTAACAAGAGTGATAGGGCACAAATCGCAGAATATCTGAGTGACCACCATCAAACGTTCATTTCTGAGGAAGAGGATGTGGAACAAAAATGGAAAAAATTCAGAAACATCGTCCAGTACGCCTTAGATAAGTTCGTACCGACTAAGGTCCAAAGCGAGGGGAAAGATCCACCGTGGTATAACAATCATGTACGAAAGGTACTACGGAAACAAAGAAAGCTTCATCATAGGTTTAAGAGTAGTCGAATCATAGCTGATAAGGAAAAGCTGAACGAAGCGAAAAAGAGCGTAAAGAGAGCAATGAGAGAAGCATTCAACGAATTCGAACATAAAACATTGGCAAACAATCCAAACAAGAACCCTAAAAAGTTTTGATCATATGTAAAATCGGTAAGCGGATCTAAATCCCCTATTCAGTCACTCGTTGACCACGATGGCACCGAAACAGAGGACGACCGAAGAAAGGCAGAAATACTGAATTCAGTGTTCCGAAACTGTTTCACTGCGGAAAATCGTAACACGGTCCCTGACTTCAGCCGTCGCACGGACGCCAAAATGGAAAATATTGAAATAAACGATATCGTAATTGAAAAACAACTGCTATCACTTAGTAGCGGAAAAGCATCCGGACCAGACGAGATACCCGTAAGATTCTACAGTGATTATGCTAAAGAACTTGCCCCCTTTCTATCAGCAATTTATCGTAGATCTCTGGAAGAACGTAAAGTACCTAGCGACTGGAAGAAAGCGCAGGTCGTTCCCATTTTCAAGAAGGGTCATAAATCAGATGCGAATAATTATAGACCTATTTCGCTTACGTCAATCTGTTGTAGAATAATGGAACATGTTTTATGTTCTCGTATTATGACGTTCTTAGATAATACAAATCTCCTTCATCATAACCAACATGGATTCCGCAAACAGAGATCATGTGAAACTCAGCTCGCCCTATTTGTCCAAGAAATTCACAGTGCCGTAGACACTGGCGAGCAGATTGATGCCGTATTCCTGGACTTCAGGAAGGCATTTGATACGGTTCCGCACTTACGTTTAGTGAAAAAAATACGAGCTTACGGAATATCGGACCAGGTTTGTGATTGGATTCAGGATTTCCTAGAAGAAAGATCACAACATGTCATTCTTAACGGTTCAAAATCTGCAGATGTAGAGGTAATTTCGGGAGTACCGCAAGGAAGCGTGATAGGACCTTTATTGTTTACAATATACATAAATGACTTAGTTGACAACTTCGGTAGCTCCGTGAGGCTATTTGCAGATGACACGGTTGTCTACAAGAAAGTAGCAACATCAGAAGACTCGTACGTACTCCAGGAAGACCTGCAGAGGATTAATGAATGGTGCGACAGCTGGCAGCTTTCCCTAAACGTAGATAAATGTAATATAATGCGCATACATAGGGGCAGAAATCCATTCCAGTACGATTATGCCATAGGTGGTAAATCATTGGAAGCGGTAACGACCGTAAAATACTTAGGAGTTACTATCCGGAGCGATCTGAAGTGGAATGATCACATAAAACAAATAGTGGGAAAAGCAGGCGCCAGGTTGAGATTCATAGGAAGAATTCTAAGAAAATGTGACTCATCGACGAAAGAAGTAGCTTACAAAACGCTTGTTCGTCCGATTCTTGAGTATTGCTCATCAGTATGGGACCCTTACCAGGTTGGATTAATAGAAGAGATAGACATGATCCAGCGAAAAGCAGCGCGAATCGTCATGGGGGACATTTAGTCAGCGCGAGATCGTTACGGAGATGCTGAACAAGTTCCAGTGGCGGACACTTCAAGAAAGGCGTTACGTAATACGGAGAGGTTTATTATCGAAATTACGAGAGAGCACATTCCGGGAAGAGATGGGCAACATATTACTACCGCCCACATATATCTCGCGTAATGATCACAACGAAAAGATCCGAGAAATTAGAGCAAATACGGAGATTTATAAGCAGTCGTTCTTCCCACGCACAATTCGTGAATGGAACAGGGAAGGGGGGATCAGATAGTGGTACAATAAGTACCCTCCGCCACACACCGTAAGGTGGCTCGCGGAGTATAGATGTAGATGTAGATGTAAGTATACCCCAGCTTTTTCTTCTGATAGTCTCTCTCTCTCCTCTCTCTCTCTCTCTCTTTCTATCTCTCTCTGTCAAACACACACGCGCACACACACTCACACACACACACACACACACACACACACACACACACACACACATACAAAAATAAAATTGTCGTCTAAAATACATCGTGCACCTTAAGATACGCAACCCAACTTTCAATATCCGCCCCTTATGCGGATAGTGTAAGTAGTGTTGCCCATATTAAGGTGCACGATGCATTTTGCGGGCCACTTTTAGTTTGCCATCCCTGTACAAGATACGCATTAACTGCCATCTACTGCTTATTGAGAAATCCATAATTCGTTGCCTAAAGCATCAGACCGTTTCACTATCGAATAAATATACTGAAATGTAGGTACACACTTCTTCTTTTGAATAACGCTATATTACAGTGACAAATTTTTCGTTACGTAATCACTGACATGCTTTTTGTCTGTATTCTTGATTCGCAATGTAAGCCAGTAACACTGTTTTACTTACACTTTCTAATCTTGTGTGATATCTAACTGGTTTGTTTCGCGTTTATTTGTGATACTCATTTTGCTGCAACATCTTGTTAGTAGCTTGGTTATCATTTATAATGCATGACTTCAGTGGCATATTATAATAACAAATAACACATAAAAACTGATCTGTAGCGAAGTTATGTCTAAGCAAGACCATTGGCGATACTCAGAAAAGAAAATACTCATGCAAACCTTTGACCAGTATGATGATACGGGCTTAAGCCCTCAAAACGGATCTTGCGAAAAATGAATATGACTGACACAGTTAAAAGTCTGATTTTTATACAATATTTTTTACTACAGTTATTCAGAAGCAAGCAACGGTACGTGAAATGTACTTCTAGTATTCCACCCTAAGCCCCTCTTGTCGATCTAATTACCGCGCTTCCAGTGCTGCTTATGTATAATGTATCAAAGATATATGAAGCAATGAGTGCTGACGGCTTATCCCAACGCATCACAGAAACATTACATGCATTATATTCTGGCCATTATACGATATTTTGCTGATGTTTGCTAAGCTCTGATTTCTATAACGCTGATCCTCCTCCGCTGAATAGCTGGAAGAAATGCTATATATCTCTACTACATGCTGAGACCTCCCTCAATTGGTATTTACCAACCAGCGATGAAAGAACAAAAACTGCAGACCACCGCCCCCCCCCCCCCCCCAATAACTAACTGTAGCCGAAGGAGATCTTACAAAGGTGGAAAAAACGTAGAACTTAATACACTTCACACACATTCATACAGCTACAGTGGGCTTTCAATTAAAGATCCGAAAGCTAATGAAAGAAGTGCTCACGGGAGTGTGGTTCTGAACAAGTTACACTTTCGGCAATGTATTCTCTCAGTGATTTTTTGTCATTTGTGTCTAGCTCTAAATCCCACGAGGAAAATGCTAGTAATGCCACGAGTGTCCAAAGCATATATATTACTAAGTATGTGTGAGAGGACTAAGTAAGCTGTTGATATTTGTTTCTACAATTGATACAATTTAACGGTCACCAGATCGCTGAGTATCAATGACTAATACAAAGTAAAGGAATATATCATGTGGAATTCAGGCTGATCAGAAGTAATCTGTTAGTTAAAAGATGATTTGTCTCATCGAATTCTCATAACAAACAATACCCCCAAATATAAGTATGGCTGAAGGCCTTGGCTAATTTCTTTTCAAATGACATGGGCTTTATTAACCACCAAAATGATATTAAGAAGGATTCGGTTACTACACATGTGTTTTAAAAAGATTTACACACATGGGAGAAGCGAAACATGGCGGAAGTCTTCATAAAAAAAGTTTCCTGAAATATTAAACTGTTTCAGTTACAGATAATGTACGTATGGTGGGTCCACGGAGTACTGGAGAACACAGAATAAAAGAGGGTTACTTCCAAGGATGGTGACTGAATCGACACTAATAGATGTGGCACAAATAACTGCAATATCCATGGTGTTAAAGGAGAGGTTAGACATGCACCTAAATTACTGAGCAAGTCAATGAACTCAAGATTCACTGCAAGAAACGTTGAGTTCCGTATTGTGAAAGAACAGAAATTATAAAATTAAGAACCATTACCACAGGTGAAAAACGATTCTAATTCGATCGCAAGGTTCGCAAACTTTACACAGTGCCGATCTCCGTTAAATTCTAGTACTGCACCAACAACACTCACCATTCTGGCTACTACCTCGGATCTTAAATGAACACCCGCTGCTGTTCACCAGTCTCAGTGGCAAAGAACTCCTATTCGCCACCAGTCTCCAACACTCATCGCTGCCCACCAGAGCAGAATCTTCTCTCTGCCGCTCACCGAAGCTCTCTGAACTCATTGTTTCTCTAACTCTGGCGTCTCGCCAATAATTCCGCCAAAAACTTGTGTGAGTCAACCGGGGTTCACACTAATTTGTTCCACTTACCGGAAGAGAGAAAATTTTCCGCACAAGTCCATTCCTCTCATCGTATGGGCCTCAGAAAGATCCACACCACGTATTTGCAGCCAATGAGAACTCTAGTCCTGGGGTTGACCTTATAAAATGCTAGTTTCTTTCCATACCATTCTGCTTTACTCTCGAAAGTGTCTTAACTCTTCCCACAGTTTTGGTAAACGGCTTTGATGTTGGTACGTCTGTCAGGAGCGTAACTACATACTAAATCAGCAGGCTGTCAATTTTCGACCGGCGCCAGCATGTAGCCTGACGATGTAAGCGATGGTCGGTTTCTGAGCTGTATCTTCTGGACTAGTGCCGTGATGCCTTCAAAAGGCATACCTTTAACATTAACCAGAAGGATCTGCCATAGCACATTACACAATCATGCTGCAGTGATGGACTACTGAAGCATTTTAAAAGCGACTGCCCAAGGCAGAGACCACTCTGAATGCGTTACGTGAAGGTTTTAAATGTCTGAGGGGCATAAAGAGAGGCACCTGTCCTAACAGGCGCACGACCCATGTGTGAAACTCGGCCATACTAACATTATCTCAAACGAATGGATAACTATTATTTCGATAATATATGACTTGCTCGTTCGTTGACCTGTTAGTTGGAGTATCGAACTGCCTATCTAGGATCTACTAAAAAAAGCTAATTATGAGGGTCACTGCAGTTGTTTCTGCTCTGATTACACAGAAATTACTGATGAAGACCAATCTCAACTAACTTTAATTACACCAGGAGGCTGCCTCTGCCAAAGGGGAAGTAGTGAGACACACGCCAGCATCTACCCACAATCCTTTCATCAAACCACCTCTTTGTCGTCTGTTGTTGGATTATATTTTCATATTAGCTAGATTAGGAAAAGAGTCAGGAGCGCGGACCCAAATTATCATTAAGCACACATGTAAATATTAAGAATACGATAGCACACCTCTTCCTGAGAAGTTGGTTACTATTACAAACATTTGGCAAAATAAAAAAACCCAATGAACATTTTAGAAAAGTAGATCTATCAGACCTCTTTTCTTATGCCAACGTCCCAAAAAAAATAATGTCCTAGAATTACCTTTGCACTGGGAAGTTATCTCCAAACATTGAAAAAATATATTGTTACTTGCTTCTTTGCCGGCCGAAGTGGCCGCGGGGCTCTGGCGCTGCAGTCTGGAACCGCGAGACCGCTACGGTCGCAGGTTCGAATCCTGCCTCGGGCATGGATGTGTGTGATGTCCTTAGGTTAGTTAGGTTTAACTAGTTCTAAGTTCTAGGGGACTAATGACCTCAGCACTTGAGTCCCATAGTGCTCAGAGCCATTTGAACCATTTGAACTTGCTTCTTTCACAATACCCTCAAAATCATAATAAATTTGAAAAGAGATGTCTCCACAATAAACTTTGGCTGTAAAAATAGGGACAAAACCTCAATACACAGTGATGTGACCAAAAAGTCATGGGATAGCGACATACACACATACAGATGGCGATAGTATCTCGTACACAGGGTATAAAAGGGCAGTGCATAGGCGGAGCAGCCATTTGAACTCCGGTTATTCTTGTGAGTAGGTTTCCGACATGATTATGGCCGCACGACGAGAATTAACAGAATGGTAGTTGGAGCTGGACGCATGGGACATTCCACCTTGGAAACCGTAAGGGAATTCAGTTTCCTGAGATCCACAATGTCAAGAATGTGCCGAGAATACGAAATTTCACATTTCCTCTTACCACAGACAACGCCGTGACCGACGGCCTTCATTTAATAATCGATTACAGCAAAGTTAGCGTAGAGTTGTCAGTGCTAACAGCCAATCAACAATGCTTGAAAGAACCACAGAAAACAGTGTGGGATGAACGACGAACGTATCCGGTAGGAGAAACCGGCGGAATTTGACGTTAATGGATGATGGCGGCAAACGACCGACGCGAGTGCCTCTGCTAACAGCGTGAAATCGTCTGCAGCGCCTCTCCTGGGCTCGTGACCATATATATTGGACCGTAGATGACTGGAAAACCGCGGGCTGGTCGGATGAGTCACAGTTGGTACGAGCTGACAGTAGCGTTCGAGTGTAGCGCAGAGCCATCCAAACCATGAACACAAGTTGTCAGTGTGCAATGCAAGCTGGTGGTGGCTCCATAATGGTGCGGGCTATGTTTACATCGAGTTGACTGGGTCCTTTGGACATACTGAATTGATCATTGGCTGGAAATGGTTATGTTAGACTACCTGTAGACCACTAATAGCCATTCATGGACGTCCTGTTCCGAAACAATGATGGAATTTTAATGGATGGCAATGTGCCAGGTCACCAGGCCACAGTTGTTGACGATTGGTTTGAAGAATATCCTGGACATTTCGAGCGAATCGCTTTGGCATGTACCGAACGTGTATGGTACATAATCGAGAGGTCAGTTCGTGTACAAAATCCTGGACCGGCAACACTTCCGCAATTATGGGTGGCTGTAGAGGCAGCGTGGCTCAATATCTCTGCAGAGGATTTCCAACGACTTACTGCGTTCATGCCACGTCGAGTTGCTGCCGTACGCTGGGCAAAAGATGGTCCGACCCGAGATTGGGAGGTGTGCCATCACTTTTGTCAACTCAGTGTATCTATAACACATTTCAGTTACACGAGTAAACGTCTTTAAATACAACTAAAAACAAGTTTTCCTTCGTGGGGAGCCACAGTCATGAAGAATTTATTGAAACAAATCTCTGACATTTGACTCTTAGTTGTCGATTTATTTTACGCAAACATAATTTCGGCTTTGTAGCCATTCTCTCGTAGTCGAAAACACATATTGTTGTTCTTGGAGACCAGTTGTGTTACAGGATACGAGTACATACCAAACATACTTAATACGGCTAGAGTTGTGCACAATGAGAAACTGTTAACATACATAATGACGTATTAAACAGTTAACTGCGTACGTCACTTCCATTGATCACTGTTATGATGATGAAGTCCCATACTCCTTGACAGAGCGTAGGGGACGATGCGGGAAACCCGCACCGCTCAACTAGGCAAGGTCCTAGCGGAGGTGGTTTGCCATTGCCTTCCTGCGACCGTAATGGGGATGTATGATAATGATGTAAATGACACAACACCCCGTCATCTCGAGGCAGGTGAAAATCTCTGACCCCGCCGGGAATCGAACCCGGGACTGATCACTGTAATAAGATTAAAGGAATCTTTTTTCGAAGACGACATGTCACAGACACGTCAGACATATTTTAACATTTGAACAGACACGTGAGAATAGCTACAAAGCGAAATCGTGATTGTATAAAATTAATCAACAATTAACTGTGAATTGGGAGAAATTTTTTGAAAAGAAAGAAAGAGCTATTATAAGTTCAATATCTATTAACATCTTAGTTGTTCAGTGAGATCTTAGAATTGGACCAGAATGGCCTTAGCGTAATCAAGGAAATCGCTGAATATTATTACAAAGAGAAAAGTACAAACAGAATGAAAACTGAAATTACAAAAAGATATTAAATACGAGGGTTGTTTTTTAAGTAAGAGCCGTTTTTACTTTTAAAAAAAGATACAAATACTTTTGTAAAAAAACTTTTATTTTCTGATTCTACACACTTTTACCTATTTTTCTACATAGTTGCCTTGTTTATTTAAGCACTTGTCATACCGTACAACTAAGTTTTTAATTCCCTCTTCAAAGAATTCGGCCGCCTGCTCCGACAGCCAAGAGTTCACGGCCGCTTTCACTTCATCGTCGTCATTGAAGCGCTGCCCGCCAAGATGGTGTTTCAGGTACCGGAAAATGTGAAAATCGCCAGGAGCAAGGTCGGGGCTGTATGGTGCATGGTCCAAAACTTCCCAGCCAAAAAAATCAATCAAATCCCGAGTCTTTTGAGAGGTGTGAGGCCTAGCGTTATCGTGCAGGAGCAAAACTCCTTTTGTCAACATGCCGCGCCTTTTGTTTTGAATTGCTCTGCGGGGCTTCTTTAGAGTTGCACAGTAGGCATCTGAGTTGATTGTCGTTCCTCGTGGCTTAAAGTCCACTAGCAAAACACCGCGCCGGTCTCAGAACACAGTTGCCATAATCTTGCGCTTTGACAGCGTCTGTTTGGCTTTGACCTTGACGGGTGAGGTTGTGTGTCGCCATTCCACCGATTGTCTCTTGCTTTCGGGAGTGATATGGGATACCCATGTTTCATCTCCAGTGACAATTTGACTCAACATGTCATCCCCTTCTTCCTCGTAAAGTCCAATGAAGTGGCAAATCTCTTCCCTTTGTGGTCCTCTGTGAGGAGTCTGGGTACCCACCGAGAACACAGTTTCTTAAAGTTTAGGTTTTCAGACACAATTTTGTACAAAACCGATCTTGAAACTTGTGGAAATTCCAAAGAAAGAGTGGAAATTGTGAATCTTCTGTCCTCACGAATCTTTGTTTCGACTGCAGCCACCAAATCATCAGTGATCACAGAGGGCTGGCCTGAGCGTTCTTCGTCATGGACGTTTTGACGGCCATTTTTAAACTCTCTAACCCATTGACGCACTTTACTTTCACTCACTGCATTCAAGCCATAAACTTCTGTTAACTGACGATGAATTTCTGCAGCTGATAGGCTTCTCGCGATCAAAAAACGTATCACTGACCGTATCTCACACGCGGCGGGCGATTCAATAATCGTAAACATTATAAAGAAGCACAGCGATGCGTACACGTCAGCTACAGAGCTGCAACTTGCATCAGTGTGAACGGGAAGGATGCCGGCAAGTGGCGCGGTGGCTTGTTGCGGCGTCCGCGCGAACTACGGGACTATTCGCGCGAACGGCCCTTACTTAAAAAACAGCACTCGTAGGTAACAACATAACGACCAACGAAAATTAAAATAATATACAACGAAAACTGAAATTATAATTCTTCAAAGGTCACAGTGTTAGAATAAAAAAGTGTCAAATGCTTATGTGTACCCAGTGTTACATATTGAACCAAATGTACAAAGAAAATTGACTACTTATTCTAAAGTATTGGTGACATTCCAATCAATAATACATAAGTAAAACTATGATGTAAATTGAACATACCGTCGTCAACTATTAATATACTAGAACCTCTCTTCGACATTAAGCAGAAAATGGCTAGCCATATAAGAGGTGTTAGTACACCACCTTAAAAACCACCAGACGGCGTTATTCAACAAAAAATATTAATGACAATACAGTTGGCACAGAGCACAAAATATAAAACATATTTACACATCTACGACGCCTAATGCAAAGAAGTAGAAGCACTGACTTTGCAAGCAAAAGATACACAAGTTCTCACAAAACCTAAATAGTACTAAATTCACTTTTCACACATCATTGTTCCCTTACACTAGGCGATGGAGGGTAACTCGGTGAATAAACGACTTGGAGGATCGCCTTGGAAGGTTTTGGCGCTACACCCCGGTATAGGTGGACCGCTGATCCACGATGACAGCACTCACCTCGACCACCCGTATCGTACCTCGTCTCCACGACCAACCGCACCTCATCCCCTACCCAGCAAGTGACGGCACTGTGTCTGTATGGAGCACATGGCGACATGTACATGTGCCATGTCAGCCACCATGTTTTCTGCTCACAAACGCTCATGACGAGCACCGGGAAGATGTTTTCTCCTCGTCATCGGGCTATTGTTGTCCACTAATGGCAAAATAGATCATCCTTAATATTCATACTTGTGTCAAAATTCAGTTACTGCCTCTTCTTATGAAACAGAACGTACCATTAGAGTCCTGCCTAGAGCTGCAGGTTCTCATCTGTACCACCCTTGTTTCTACATAAATGCAAAATGAGGTTCGTAGCACAGCCCTGTGTCCTGTGCACACATCTCCGGATCGTAATAATATGATGAGCTGGCTAATAGGGACTCGTGCGCTGCAACTAGACATGAATAAGTCATTGTAATTTCCACGTAGGCCTTTAGATCGTCCTGTCGCAGTCACAGTCATCGGGCGACATGGTTCTGTCAATTGTGCAGCTGCTGACGAAGGCCAGTGGCTCTTGTTTGAAAGGAGCAGACAACCTCCCTCCTTCCCTCCCTCCCTCCCTCCCTCCCTCTCTCTCTCTCTCTCTCTCTCTCTCTCTGTCTGTCTGTCTGTCTGTCTGTCTATCTCTCTCTCTCTCTCTCTCTCTATCTCTCTCTCTCTCTAGCGACAGTGTCACGCCAACAGTAAATGGTGCGGTGGCGCAGCTAACTTAGTCGCCACATCAGCTGAACCACCCTCTCGACAGCCCATGGCCCACTCGGGGATGTCGGTGTTTCACCATCCGAACCCGCTCCAGCCCGAGCTCTTTAACCGCGCACGAGGAGAGGCAAAGAGACTCTCGTCTGGTTCGGATGCTTCCCTCGCAACGCCTCGTCATTCTCAACATACAGAAAACAATCCTAATAACAAATACATAAAGGTACAAAAATGCAGACTTCTTTATCACAAGTTTCCCCGTTAAAATTGTAAAAACAAAAAATTTGGAACATCTATCCTGAATGACAGAGTTAATTAATTAACTTGGAAAAGAAAGCCACAACAATATCAAATGTCTCTGTAATCTGTGCAATAAGTATGAATGCATTCTGTATTTATTGTAGACAGATGTTACAAGTAAAATCACCGTACATCAACCACACAAATTCTGTTCATAGTTCTCAGGTTCCTACAGTGCAGCTACACTTCTATATGCTATCCCATAACTGCCTACACTCTATAGCATGCAAGAGTTATTGCCTGGACCAACTTGTCATACCATTCAGCCAGCTATATACCAAACCTTCAAATCATGCAGTCACATTACATTAATTACCCTGGGGCGCAACCAAACAGTAATGTTATTTACATCGCACTTACCTGTGGGCGCCGGCCGGAGTTGCCGTGCGGTTCTAGGCGCAACAATCAGGAGCCGAGCGACCGCTACGGTCGCAGGTTCGAATCCTGCCTCGGGCATGGATATGTGTGATGTCCTTAGGTTAGTTAGGTTTAATTAGTTCCAAGTTCTAGGCGACTGATGACCTCAGAAATTGAGTCGCATAGTGCTCAGAGCCATTTTACCTATGGGTAAACGAAACATCCAATGCCCTAATTACTAAGCACTCATCTCCGGATGAACAAAAACATCCGACATACTTCTATCAAGAATGGATTACCATATTAAAATTGAAATCTAACATATACAGACTGTTTTCTTCGACAGGAATATTACTCCCACTTTATCCATTTGTATCTTTACTATTATATTTCTGTCATTTCCTTCTTTGAGGGCCGGCCGAAGTGGCCGTGCGGTTAAAGGCGCTGCAGTCTGGAACCGCAAGACCGCTACGGTCGCAGGTTCGAATCCTGCCTCGGGCATGGATGTTATTGATGTCCTTAGGTTAGTTAGGTTTAACTAGTTCTAAGTTCTAGGGGTCTAATGACCTCAGCAGTTGAGTCCCATGGTGCTGAGAGCCATTTGAACCATTTGAACCTTCTTTGAGGATGTTCCATTCTTTTTGGTCTCACCCCTTTTACTCCTTCTTTTCATTTTGCGATTACCTTCCCTTCTGTTCCCAGCAACTTAGAGACAGCATTAGGACACACACGTAATCTTCTAATTAAAGAATACGTCCGATACACACTCAAACCATAAGTCAACATCCCACAGAAGAAAATTGTATAAACATCATACTTTTAACTTGGATCTAGTTTTTACTTACGTATTTACATTCAATGCCCAAGGATAATCCTTCCTCCCGCTCACTGTTTCGCTCCACCCACGGAAGTTACCTCTTTTGTACAGTATGTCCAGAACCACACACACACACACACACACACACACATCTGCATCTCCTGTTACCTCCATCCACTGCATTAGTGATATTATTCAAGCAAAGTACTATGAGCACTCACAAAACAGCTCCTTGATCAAGGGAATCAATTACATTTCTCTCGTCTTGCTTTAGAAACCTCATTTTGTTACCTAACCATAGAATCTTTCCTTATTTGGTGGCGATTCACTTTACATATTATGTCGCATCGTTCAGTGAAGAAATTATAAAGCGTCCTCGATCTTATAATAAGACTTCATTAATATCCCTCCGTGTACACGTGCATAAAAATCTAACTGGATGCTATAAGTGCATTTATTAGTTTTCATATCTTACTTGAGGCTCTAGTATCGTTAATGCAGAGCGTTACTGAACCTTTCATATTTTAAGGTTATGAAGAGCATTGTTTAAGTTTTGGAAACGGTAAAAAATCTGACATTTGTGACATTTCGTTCTCCTTGAATTTAATAGTCGGGTGAAAGCAGTGGAAGTAGCTCGAAACATCTGTATTTTTTACGGAGAGAGTTATTCGAAGAAATCATGTCAGAAAATAGTTTTCTCGCACAAAGTAGTATAATTTTCACGTGAAATATTCTAAACATTTCGGGCAACCAATCATGAACGACTTTTTACTGTTCCTAACTATGGTCAACATCATTGTATTCGATAATTGGCAAGTATGATGAGCTAAACTTCATGGGATACTTGCATTCAGTGTTTCAGTAGACAATATTTGGGAAAAATAACACACAAGAAAATGAAGCTTAAACTTTCCGTGGGCAACGGGATCATTCGAGACGAAGTAGGAGTTCGGGTTGGGAAGGATGGAAAAGGAAATCGACTATACCCTTAAACGATTTAAAGGAATCGCAGAAACCGACGGCAAAAAACGGGGATCTGAACCACCATACGTTAACTTAAAGAAGGAAAATAATGGTTGAGACCCCAGCTGTCTATGTTTTTGTCACTCCTTATCGAACCATCAAAAAACTTTGTTTGTGAATGAAAATATGCTTAGACTTGTTTTGACGACTTTTTCACTCTGAATCAGCAGGTTTCCACAGGCGTGGTGCAGAAAAACTGCCTGTCGTCAGCCTGTTTCAGATAACGAGAGAGGATATTGTGGCGTTGATTAATTAATTTCTTTTTTGTCTGTTTTGTTCAAGTAACTAACAAAAAGTCACTGAAAAGTGCGGGGTGTCCCTGCAGAAATGGCCAATATTTGGGTAATTACAGGAATGACCATGTGAACCAAAAAACGTTGGTGAACATGGGGTATTAAATTGCACATCTTCGGAGCAATGACCTATTGTTCAGTAGGAGAGATGTGTTTCATAGTAGCGAAGGTGAAAAAGTGCTCGTAGTTCTTAAGGTGTGCACATTAGCGCCCACTTTAGAGCCTATATTTTTCTTGATTTAGTCCATACTACCAAATCTCAAAATATGGATAAAAAAGGGCTTATTGGAGAAGAGATTTGTTTCACAGTATCGGAGATGAAGAAGTGTTCGTAGCTCTTCATCACGCATTTTTGAGCCCACGGTCACCGACTTTTGTGCTTCAAATGATCGTTCTTGTCATATCCTTGAGTACTGACCATCCGGCCTGGAACAGTCTGTATACACTACAGTAATACAAATGAATTACAACTTATCATGATAACATTGTAACTAAAGTCTACCTTAAAGAAACCCAGTTAACAGATTATTTCACTGCCATAATTTCATCAATAAAATAATGTGTTCACGCAAAAACTAAGAATCTTGTCGATGGAAGCGGAAGAACTGAGGCATTGCCAATTAGCCCTTCTGTAATTTGATATGTTCCTTAACCACACCTAATGTAGCGAGAAGTTTAACGACGTAAAATATTTCCTAAGATTTCCTTACTTCTATCCGTAAACATACTGATATAAATATATTAATAACATTTCTTTTTTCAATTTTCAAAACCCGTATTGGTTTTGAAAATTGAAAAAAAAAATGTTTATGGAAATATTGTACTACCTTTGCAACTTCGTTATCCAGACGTGGAAACTGAACCTGAGGAAACCAATGAAGACATTCTGGAGTGTTTTAACCTAAAAGTATTTGTTTCTACAATGAGAATTACGTTGCAGATCAGTCTGCACATGCACAGTGGCGCTTTCAGCAGAAATGGCAAACACTCTCGTAGACAACTCGAAAGTAGACGTAACACTGGCAGTGTAGCCAAAACGCTTAGAAAACTGTCCCTGTAATTCTTTCAAGGTCACAACGATTTCTTCAGACGTCGCGTTTTGTTTAATGCAATAATTCAGAGAACTGGACTGTGTTTGTCAGAATTCGTCTCTTCTAAAATGCGATTTTCTTTTTAAATGCATCAACAGGACGCCCCAGACCGTGCGGCTACCCCGCGCGGTTCGTAGATCTTCAGGCAAACTCAACTTATTGACATAACAAATCATTAGGTCCTCGAACCTGGCCATATATATAAGGAACGTGATAAAGACTTTGGTCTCTCTGAAGAGGCAAAGAAACACTTCCAACGTGTATATCTTCCCCAAGACAGGATGCAAGCAGTGACGCAGGTCAGAGAAAATTCTTATATGGATTACCAAAGATACATAAGCCTGATGTTCCTTTGAGACCGATAGTTAGCGCAATTGGAGCTCCTACCCAAGAACTAGCCGGACACCTTGCCTCCTTGTTACAACCTTACATAGGCAAAACTGAGAGTCATATTAAAAACTCTCTACACTTCATTGAGAAACTGAGGGAAATTACTGTCGGTCCTAATTACATCCTTGTCAGCTTTGATATAGTGTCTTTGTTCACTATGGTTCCAGTTGATGAAGCTCTCTCTCATATAGCCGATATGTTCCCTACTGATATAGTGGCCTTGTTCCAACACTGTCTATCCTCGACCTATTTTCAGTACAATGGTGAATTTTATGAACAGATTGATGGGGTAGCCATGGGAAGCCCCCTAAGCCCCGCAATTGCGAATTTGTTCATGTAATATTTTGACCATCAAGCACAGCAGTCGGCCAAAAAAAAGCCTCTCGAAGTGGTATCGGTATGTGGATGATACCTTTGTAATATGGACTCATGAGGAAGAAGACTTGAATGATTTCCTAGTGCACTTAAATAGCATCAACCCAAAGATCAAATTTACTATGGAGAAAGAGAAGAACGAACAACGTAACTTTTTGGATGTGTCAGTTATCAAACGGGCGGTTGGGACCTTAGGCCATAAGGTCTACAGGAAAGGTACACATACTGATCGCTACCTCCATAAGAACTCAAACCACCACCCTAGGCAAAAGAGGGGGGTCATAAAAACACTAGTGGATAGGGCCAATAATATTTGTGAACCAGGCTACTTACAAGAAGAACTAAATATTTACGAATGGCTTTTGCGAAAAATGGTTATACGAAAAACGAGATTAACCGAGCACTTCACCCAAGTAGAAAAATGTCTAAAAATAGGAGACAGCAACAACCATCAGCTGGAAAAGTATTTCTTCCGTTCATCCATAACATCACGGATCGCATTGGGAAAGTACTAGCCAAGTTTCAGGTGGAGACTATTTTCAGACCTACTAAGAAAATTAGTGAATGCCTAAGATCAACAAAAGATGCTCGTCACCCCCTAGCCAACCCAGGGGTATATAAAATTCCGTGTAGTTGTGGCAGGGTTTACATAGGAACTACAAAAAGAAGCATCAATACACGGTTGACGGAGCACAAAGGAAACTGTCGCTTGGGACATATCGACAAATCGGCAGTAGCGGAACATGTTTTTAAGGATGGAGATCACGAAATAAAATTTGGTGAGATAAGCGTGCTAGCGAGGACGTCGCATTATTATACACGTATGTATAGAGAGGCAATTGAAATCCACAAACATCAATACAATTTTAATCGTAAAGAAGAAGGATTAAAATTGGATAAGATACGACGGTCGACGTTGCATCAATCACGTGACAATCGATTGCCTGCAATCGAGAGAACAGACGATAGCCAGAGATAGCCACACATCGACGCCACGTGACGTGCGGTGGCGCCCTCTACGATCTCCATATAAGCGGCGGCCCCAGCTCGTAGCAGCCAGTCGTCGACTCACCTCGGAAGATGTTCTCCGTAGTTGAGAACGAAACGTCAGGGAGAAGAATTTCTACAGATCGACCACGGCAACTTAGCCCGGAAGTGTTTACTGATGAAGACGCCGGCCGTGAAAGCCTACATGGGATGAAGTATTGTACAATTGAATATGTATTGTTCTGTGTATATAGTGTATACCAAAAAGTCTTCAAGCACAGTACATCAAATGTTTTACACTTGTACCTGTTTTACTTGAAAAAGTTTTAGGGCGCAAGACTTTTGTTATTGCATAAAAATAACGCAGAGGCACTTCAATCTCTAACCATACCTGCAACTTAAAAGACTCACTGATCATTAGGAAAAGATTTGTCAGTGTCAATGAAATTCGCCAACAGCCGTGTAACTTAAGATATTATTTTATTTTATTTCGAAGGTTACCAGTTTCAGCGTTTCATTATGCCACCGTCAGGCACCACGTTCATCTCTCCCAATAAAGGAAAATGTCATTTAGATACATAAATCTCTCGATGTCTTCGAATGAAGCACTTGTACAATGATTGAATTCACGACATCCAGACATTTTCGTGTATCTAGAGACATGCACATTGGGCCTGAAGATGGCATAATGAAGTGCTGAAACTGGTAGCCTTCAAAATGAAATAAAATAACATCGTAAGTTACACGGATGTTGGTGAATTTCATTGAGATTGACAATTACTTGACCAACCGATGTCCCCCGTCAATAACGGACCAACAGAGATTACGAAAAGATGTCTGATGTTTCGACAGAAACACACGTATTTTATAAATAGTCGTCTTACTTTGTCAATCATTAACTCAGTTTGCATCAGAAGCACTTCCATTACCTGTGTTCTCAGACCTTGAGTTAGGTTATAACTGCACTGTCAAACATTTACTTTTTTATCTCTCTCTCTAGGTCAAACGCCATTTTAAAAGTTTTTCAGCATTACTGTATCCTCTTTAAAGGCGGGAGGCATTTATAGACAGATGCTGGGCTTTTAAGCTGATAACTCTTTTAAGGGGCTCCGGAAAGGCTCAAAATCATGAAAAGTTCAATTTTTACTTTTTTGCATTTTCTGAATCTGCAGACTATTACCTTTTAATAGATATATAATTTATTCAATTCCGAAGACTACAACTATTTTTAAATTTTTTTTGAAATGTGTTCTACATGGGCGTGACCCACTGTGGCGCTGTTAAACTGCTGTCAAATGGTGTTATTATTAACGTCCGTGTTCATCAGGTACATTTTAGTGATGTGAGATAAAGTATGTGTTGTGGCTAACCTGTGATGGTTCAATATATATCGCTGGTGTGATTGTCGATTGTTTCATGTTTATTTACTCTGTCGTTATCTCGAAAATATTCGTAATTAATTCTGTTTCTTGAGTCTCTGTTTTGTTGAAGTATAATAATGAGTAAAAGTAAAGTTATTAGAAATCCTCTGAAGGCTTTTAAGAAAAGGAGAAATGTTGGAAAGCCAAAGGTATGTGCTATTACTGTAAACAATAAAGACGATGAAAATCGCCAACATAGCTTGTGTCCCAAAGAAGAAGACAGTTGGTGTAAATATAACAAAGGATTGCTAACTGGTGAAGTGTACACTCATAAGCATAGTCTGCCTCATGCAATAATGGAGGTGATAAAACCTATTTTCAGAGACTTAGCAGCACGTGAACTGTTGAAAAAGTGTATTCACGGAAAAACTCTAAACCCCAATGAAAGTGTAAATAGTGTTATATGGTCGAGAATCCCCAAGACTGTATTTGTTGGAATAGAAACACTTCACTTTGGTGTGTATGATGCTGTTGCGACTTTCAATGATGGCAACATTATAAGGTGCAAGGTATTTAGAAATATGGGAATGAAGACAGGTTCTAACATGGTACGAGCGATGCTTGCTTTAGACAAGGAACGCCTTCGGGCTGCAGACAGGGCTGTAAAGAGGGTAGAAATACAAGCAAGAGTAAACAGGAGGAGGAACAAGAGGAAGCTGGAGGAGGAGTTTGCAGAGGATGAAGATAATCCATCCTATGGACCTGGAATGCACTAAAAAGTTAATCCAATCTTTGTCGCTCGGTTCCCAAAACTTTTATTTTCTCATACTAATTACATGTTTTCTAAGGATCTTCCAAACACATTTGTTTCAAACTTTCAGTAAATGTTACACATTACCTTCTGCATAATTTAACACAGCCTTTTTCGAAAAAACTGTATATTTTTGAATATATAAATAAAAAATTGCAAAAAAATGTTGCGAATTTTCATTACAATTGAAAAAAAATCATCTTTAATAACTGAACTAAAATTTTGTAAAATCCCTGTGTTAAGTTGTAGCCCATATTCCAATAAATAATCTGTAAAAAGTTCAACTTCCTACCTCAAATACTTTGTGAGGAAAGATGTAATTTATAAGCGTTATTTTAACATTGCAAGTATAGGGCGTTCCGGAAACCCTTAACAAAATAGAGTGGTATTATGAGACATTCCATTTTTTTTCTAATCATATAAGCTTTGTACAGAAATGTTTCTAATTGCTGATATACTGAAAAAAGGCATTTTTATCTGTTGCAAGACCTTAAGATTCCTGCGAAAGATGGAAATGGTTATGACGATTCTCAAGTGTTCATTGAAAACAGCCGACCTCTTAAGTGATTCCCAATATTTCAAACGTCGAATTCCAAAGCTGAAGAACTGAGGGAACAGTTTGCCGCCAGTAAATTTCATGTGAATCCAGGATTTGACAGGATGTGACTTTGCCCAGCCCCACTTGACTCGCCAGCGGCAGGATATCGGGCCCGGCATGCATGTTTCTGACAGCGCGGATGTCAGCGCCAGAGAGAGGCCTGCAAGTAGGAGCGGACGATGCGCCACAGTAGCTACACCGGAATGTCTCTGTGAGAGATGCACACGCTACACGGCGTTCCACACAAGTTCCACAGATCGATGAAATACTTTACAGCACTATTTCTACCTATTAACAACACTTTAGAATTAAATAATAAGACAATAATGTTTCGAAGCTATATTTACACTCCTGGAAATGGAAAAAAGAACACATTGACACCGGTGTGTTAGACCCACCATACTTGCTCCGGACACTGCGAGAGGGCTGTACAAGCAATGATCACACGCACGGCACAGCGGACACACCAGGAACCGCGGTGTTGGCCGTCGAATGGCGCTAGCTGCGCAGCATTTTTGCACCGCCGCCGTCAGTGTCGGCCAGTTTGCCGTGGCATACGGAGCTCCATCGCAGTCTTTAACATTGGTAGCATGCCGCGACAGCGTGGACGTGAACCGTATGTGCAGTTGACGGACTTTGAGCGAGGGCGTATAGTGGGCATGCGGGAGGCCGGGTGGACGTACCGCCGAATTGCTCAACACGTGGGGCGTGAGGTCTCCACAGTACATCGATGTTGTCGCCAGTGGTCGGCGGAAGGTGCACGTGCCCGTCGACCTGGGACCGGACTGCAGCGACGCACGGATGCACGCCAAGACCGTAGGATCCTACGCAGTGCCGTAGGGGACCGCACCGCCACTTCCCAGCAAATTAGGGACACTGTTGCTCCTGGGGTATCGGCGAGGAGCATTCGCAACCGTCTCCATGAAGCTGGGCTACGGTCCCGCACACCGTTAGGCCGTCTTCCGCTCACGCCCCAACATCGTGCAGCCCGCCTCCAGTGGTGTCGCGACAGGCGTGAATGGAGGGACGAATGGAGACGTGTCGTCTTCAGCGATGAGAGTCGCTTCTGCCTTGGTGCCAATGATGGTCGTATGCGTGTTTGGCGCCGTGCAGGTGAGCGCCACAATCAGGACTGCATACGACCGAGGCACAAAGGCCAACACCCGGCATCATGGTGTGGGGAGCGATCTCCTACACTGGCCGTACACCACTGGTGATCGTCGAGGGGACACTGAATAGTGCACGGTACATCCAAACCGTCATCGAACCCATCGTTCTACCATTCCTAGACCGGCAAGGGAACTTGCTGTTCCAACAGGACAATGCACGTCCGCATGTATCCCGTGCCACCCAACGTGCTCTAGAAGGTGTAAGTCAACTACCCTGGCCAGCAAGATCTCCGGATCTGTCCCCCATTGAGCATGTTTGGGACTGGATGAAGCGTCGTCTCACGCGGTCTGCACGTCCAGCACGAACGCTGGTCCAACTGAGGCGCCAGGTGGAAATGGCATGGCAAGCCGTTCCACAGGACTACATCCAGCATCTCTACGATCGTCTCCATGGGAGAATAGCAGCCTGCATTGCTGCGAAAGGTGGATATACACTGTACTAGTGCCGACATTGTGCATGCTCTGTTGCCTGTGTCTATGTGCCTGTGGTTCTGTCAGTGTGATCATGTGATGTATCTGACCCCAGGAATGTGTCAATAAAGTTTCCCCTTCCTGGGACAATGAATTCACGGTGTTCTTATTTCAATTTCCAGGAGTGTACATCCGTATTCCACAAGTCATATAATTGTATGTGACGAAGAGTATTTTCTGTACCTCTGTCACCATGCCCCCACACCAGTTCCAGTCGGGAATGGTGCACCGGAAGAACGACTTTTGGTATGTTTCCATGTGAACTCCTGTCTCTCTAACTGTATCTTCATCATCTCTTCACGAGATGTAGGTCCTTAGGAGCAAGAGAAGTTATCGGGTGACCCTTCTGCGACTGTACGCTCTCGTAATTTTAGCCGTAAACTACTCCTTCTCGACAACACCTTTTCTATAGCATATGCCACTGGATAAGCATAATAGTGATGGTTTTGTGTTTATTAAAAGCAGCTATGACGAAATTCCCCTTTCTTCTTCGATTTCCTCTGTCAGTCTTACCTGGCAAGGGTCACACATTGACGAGCAATACTCCGACATCGGTGTGTGAAGTTTTTGTGAGCTACCTCCTCTGTCGTTTGGCTGCATTTCCTGAGGATTCTTCCAATAGAACTCAGTCTAGCAGTCTTTTTGTGATCGTTCCACTCTATACCGCTCTGTACACATACTCCCAAATATAACAAGGTGGTCAGAAACAGCATGAAAATCTTGTAAATGTATTGCAAGGGAGGTGATACTGAGAAACAATTGTTGAGAAAAAAATCGATACCCGAATTACTTTGCATTGAAGTCAGCCACAAATTCAACTGACCCGCCAGAGACGGGTTGCCAAACATGTTCTTCATTTGGTTTTCTAAAACCGAACGAGAATCGGTAGTAGACGGTAGTAAGGATCTAAACAGAGCCAAAGGATGAACAATCCCGTGAGCTATCATCTTCGCTACAACAACTCACACGATTTGTATCTAGCAGACTGCTTGAATCTGCGCTCGCGGAGACCTGATTGGCTAACTTCCGTGTTAATTAACTCGGAAATAGTGCAACGTATAGAATTTTTTTCTGTTTCTCAGCGTATTCTCCCCTACAATATCCTTACAAGCTTTTCAGACAGTTTCTGACCACCTTCTATAGTTGATGTGACTGCTACCACGTATTCTTCGACAATCATATGATCGTAGTATACCGAATTTTCGACTTGTAATCTGAAACGTGTTACATTTGTTCAAGCTGAGAATTAGCTGCAATTCCTTGTACTGAAAGTTGATCCTACAATTTTCCAGCATTGTGACTTCTCTATATACAACGGCTTCATGGAAATTCCGACCTGATGGCCGGAGTGGCCGAGCGGTTCTAGGCGCTGCGGTCTGTAAACACGCGACCGCTACGGTAACAGGTTCGAATCCTGCCACGGGCATGGATGTTTGTGATGTCCTTAGGTTGGTTAGGTTTAAGTAGTTCTAAGTTCTAGGGGACTGATGACCTCAGAAGTTTAGTCCCATAGTGCTCAGAGCCATTTGAACCATTTTTTGAACTTCCGACCAACATTACTTTTACATCTGAAGTTAAGAATGCTGTGTTACGTTTCCTAGGAACTCTTCAATGAAATCACGCATGAGGTCTCATATTCCGTATGCTTTCGTTTTGTTAATTAAGCGGAGATTTGGGACTCTATCTAAAGCGGTATCAACCTGGACGCTGGTATCTAATATCTTCTAGGTCTCGTGGACGAAGAGAGCGAGCTGGGTTTACACAACTTGTATTGATGGCTACATAGAAAATGTTTGGTCCCCAGCAAGGTCAAAACTTGCGAGTATAAAACATGTTTCAAAATTCTGCAAGAGGCTTACTTCAGCGATATCGTATTATACATATGCCTATCTATCCGATGACCCATTTCGAAAACAGGAATTACCTGTCCATTTTTTTTTCAATTCTAAGCACGCTGTATTCTCCTGCTACTCGGAGATAACTACATTGTTTCGTGTACTGACTGTAGAGTCGTATGTAATTCCCATAAGCGCGTCAGCTTTCTTTTTCTGGTTAAGGGGGGTAGGACGTAAAACGGGACGACTTGGAGCAGGAGAGACACCACAGGACATTTTAATTTCCACTGTCTATACTTTTGAAAATAAATTCATAAAACTTTGTCAGAATGACCAGAAAGGATTCAGGATTTACACTTATAGTGGTGGAAGTTCAAAAATATAAGAAAATAATTTATTTTTTTACATTTGTATTTCACCTTTTTTCACTTACTATTGGCTGCATTTGTTGCTATAGGTACACTTTTCTTCATAAATAAGGGAGATCCTTCGATGAATTTTGCACAGCATACAAACCGTACTTACAGGTGTATGAAACTCTAGAATTTTCCAAGTCTATTAAAAACTGTGGTAAAATGAGATAATTAACTATAAAATTTGATTTTCTTCTAAACATGAAGTTTAAAATATAATAGCACATTCATTTTTTCTACAGTTTCATACACCTGTAAGTATGGTTTATAGGCTGTGCAAAATTCTTCGAAGAATCTCTCTTACTTATGAGAAATGTGTACCTATAGCAACAAACGCAGCCAATATAAGTGAAAAATTATTATGTTATGTTTTTGAAATTCCACTGCTATGACTGTGAAACCTGAATCCTTCCTGGTCATGCTGATAAAGTTTTATGAATTTATTCGTAAAAGTATAGACAGTGGAAATTAAAAGGTCCTGTGGTGTCTCTTCTGCTCCAAGACGGCCCGTTTGACGTCCTACCCCCCTTAAGTGGTTTTAGTCGATTTTCTGTCCTGCGGTCACCTAATTAGTATGTGTGTCATTTAGACATGAGAGATAACTCAAAGGAGGCACAACCATACAATCCCTCACCTCGAAACAATTTTGAAAAAAAAAAAAAAAATGAACACGACTAAATAAAACTTATACCTTATGCAGTCTCATAATAACTGGTCTTTGTGTACTGCTGTTAATAACTGAGTGTCTCTAAGACTTTGATGGTCACAGTAGCCACACAAGGACAGGGCAATTGAGGTTCCCCTCATCTTCATCCCAGGAGACTACAACTCCAACATTGTTTGCCGTCTTCTGAGAACACTGAGCTGTCGCATCACATTACGAAAAAAGTATCGTTTAAATTGTGTGAACAGAAGCATTGTCCTTGACAGCCTTGTGCTAAGTGGTGGGATTAGAAATTCAAATAAGCTGGCTAAGTCAGAAATCTGGTGTTCAACAGTCCTTCATGGCTTTCTCGCCGCCTGTGATTCATTTCACAAATCTTCAGTCCTGTTTTCCAAAATTCACAGAACTGTCTGGTAAAATAAAATGGAATCCATAAAGTATACATACCTGAGCGCTTGGAAACCCACGAAGACATCTCAAACATGGCGATTAGATTAATTTATTTCGTCATAGTAGGAGATACTCAGACATATTGTCTTGTGACAGCCAGAGCGAGAGCACCAGCAGCAGCGAGTACTGTTTGTATAAAGCGTTTATTTTGCATTTTGTTTACGACCTTCCACTAAGGAAGGGATTCTATTTGTGTTTATCTGCTCTGCATAGAAACTAACAGTTCTTGATCGTTAGGAGAGAAATTTATTTTGTACTTATTTGCTGCGCTTAGCTTTTAAATAGTTTTTCTGGGAAAACCTAGCGTAGTTTTCGCGTCTCGTATTTCAGTGAGTGTTTCTTGATTATCAGAGTAGCTCATCAGAAGATTATCTTGGGAATTTGTCACCGTATAGAGTAGGGTAAACATAGTCATGTGTAGGGACTGTGGTTGTTGTGAGCGGACGCAAGGAGAATTGGCCACTCTTCGGGGGCAGGTGGAGGCTTTGTCTGTTAGGCTCATCGAGCTCGAGGCGCAGGCGTCGGCTCGTAGTGGCGTTGGGGCAACTGTGGTGAGACCTATGCCTACTTCGGTGGCCTTGGAATCGCATGGAACCCCTGATGTCGCTGCGTCTTCCGGCAGTGAGCATCTTACCGGTCAGCCATCACTCCAGGGTGAATGGCGGACTGTGGTGGGCTCGCGCGTGCCTGGCCGAAAGGCGAAGGTGGGATCTGGCCGCGTGGCAGCTGCCTTACCCCTTTCCAACAGGTACGGGGTGCTTCCTAGTGGTGATGACATCGTTTCCGAGCCACCACAGGATGCCTCGCCTGTTGGGCCAGTGGCCGATTCTCCGGCAAGGTCCCGACAGTCACAGAGGGCGGGCCTATTAGTTATAGGGAGCTCCAACGTTAGGCGGGTTATGGAGCCCCTCAGGAAAATAGCGGGTAGGTCGGGGAAGAATGCCAGTGTGCACTCGGTGTGCTTGCCGGGGGGTCTCGTCCGTAATGTGGAGGAGGCCCTTCCGGCAGCTATTGAACGCACTGGGTGTGACCGGCTGCAGATAGTAGCACATGTCGGAACGAATGACGCCTGCCGCTTGGGTTCTGAGGCCATCCTTGGTTCCTTCCGGCGGCTGGCTGATTTGGTGAAGACAACCAGCATCGCACGCGGAGTGCAAGCTGAGCTTAATATCTGCAGCATAGTGCCCAGAGTCGATCGCGGTCCTCTGGTTTGGAGCCGTGTGGAGGGTCTAAACCAGAGGCTCAGACGACTCTGCGACTATAATGGTTGCAAATTCATCGACCTCCGTTATTGGGTGGAGAACTGTAGGGCCCCCCTAGACAGGTCAGGCGTGCACTACACACCGGAAGCAGCTACTAGGGTAGCAGAGTACGTGTGGCGTGCACACGGGGGTTTTTTAGGTTAGAGGGACCCCCCCTTGGGCGAAACGATAAAATACCTGACGGCTTACCAGAGAGAACATCAGCATCGTTGATAAAGAACGTCCGTCCTCAGAGACCAAAAACAGGAAAAGTTAACGTAATATTGGTAAACTGCAGGAGTATACAGGGCAAGGTTCCTGAATTAGTATCGCTTATTGAAGGAAATAGTGCGCATATAGTATTAGGAACGGAAAGTTGGTTAAAACCGGAAGTGAACAGTAACGAAATCCTAGACACAGAATGGAATATATACCGCAAGGATAGGATAAACGCCAATGGTGGAGGAGTATTTATAGCAGTAAAGAATTCAATAATATCCAGTGAAGTTATTAGCGAATGCGAATGTGAAATAATCTGGGTTAAGTTAAGTATCAAAGGTGGGTCAGATATGATAGTCGGATGCTTCTATAGACCACCTGCATCAGCAACCGTAGTAGTTGAGCGCCTCAGAGAGAACCTGCAGAACGTCGTGAAGAAGTTTCGTGATCATACTATTGTAATAGGGGGAGACTTCAATCTACCAGGTATAGAATGGGATAGTCACACAATCAGAACTGGAGCCAGGGACAGAGACTCTTGTGACATTATCCTGACTGCCTTGTCCGAGAATTACTTCGAGCAGATAGTTAGAGAACCAACTCGTGAAGCTAACGTTTTAGACCTCATAGCAACAAATAGACCGGAACTTTTCGACTCCGTGAATGTAGAAGAGGGTATCAGTGATCATAAGTCAGTGGTTGCATCAATGACTACAAGTGTAATAAGAAATGCCAAGAAAGGAAGGAAAATATATTTGCTTAACAAGAGTGATAGGGCACAAATCGCAGAATATCTGAGTGACCACCATCAAACGTTCATTTCTGAGGAAGAGGATGTGGAACAAAAATGGAAAAAATTCAGAAACATCGTCCAGTACGCCTTAGATAAGTTCGTACCGACTAAGGTCCAAAGCGAGGGGAAAGATCCACCGTGGTATAACAATCATGTACGAAAGGTACTACGGAAACAAAGAAAGCTTCATCATAGGTTTAAGAGTAGTCGAATCATAGCTGATAAGGAAAAGCTGAACGAAGCGAAAAAGAGCGTAAAGAGAGCAATGAGAGAAGCATTCAACGAATTCGAACATAAAACATTGGCAAACAATCTAAACAAGAACCCTAAAAAGTTTTGGTCATATGTAAAATCGGTAAGCGGATCTAAATCCCTTATTCAGTCACTCGTTGACCACGATGGCACCGAAACAGAGGACGACCGAAGAAAGGCAGAAATACTGAATTCAGTGTTCCGAAACTGTTTCACTGCGGAAAATCGTAACACGGTCCCTGACTTCAGCCGTCGCACGGACGCCAAAATGGAAAATATTGAAATAAACGATATCGGAATTGAAAAACAACTGCTATCACTTAGTAGCGGAAAAGCATCCGGACCAGACGAGATACCCGTAAGATTCTACAGTGATTATGCTAAAGAACTTGCCCCCTTTCTATCAGCAATTTATCGTAGATCTCTGGAAGAACGTAAAGTACCTAGCGACTGGAAGAAAGCGCAGGTCGTTCCCATTTTCAAGAAGGGTCATAAATCAGATGCGAATAATTATAGGCCTATTTCGCTTACGTCAATCTGTTGTAGAATAATGGAACATGTTTTATGTTCTCGTATTATGACGTTCTTAGATAATACAAATCTCCTTCATCATAACCAACATGGATTCCGCAAACAGAGATCATGTGAAACTCAGCTCGCCCTATTTGTCCAAGAAATTCACAGTGCCGTAGACACTGGCGAGCAGATTGATGCCGTATTCCTGGACTTCAGGAAGGCATTTGATACGGTTCCGCACTTACGTTTAGTGAAAAAAATACGAGCTTACGGAATATCGGACCAGGTTTGTGATTGGATTCAGGATTTCCTAGAAGAAAGAACACAACATGTCATTCTTAACGGTTCAAAACCTGCAGATGTAGAGGTAATTTCGGGAGTACCGCAAGGAAGCGTGATAGGACCTTTATTGTTTACAATATACATAAATGACTTAGTTGACAACATCGGTAGCTCCGTGAGGCTATTTGCAGATGACACGGTTGTCTACAAGAAAGTAGCAACATCAGAAGACTCGTACGTACTCCAGGAAGACCTGCAGAGGATTAATGAATGGTGCGACAGCTGGCAGCTTTCCCTAAACGTAGATAAATGTAATATAATGCGCATACATAGGGGCAGAAATCCATTCCAGTACGATTATGCCATAGGTGGTAAATCATTGGAAGCGGTAACGACCGTAAAATACTTAGGAGTTACTATCCGGAGCGATCTGAAGTGGAATGATCACATAAAACAAATAGTGGGAAAAGCAGGCGCCAGGTTGAGATTCATAGGAAGAATTCTAAGAAAATGTGACTCATGGACGAAAGAAGTAGCTTACAAAACGCTTGTTCGTCCGATTCTTGAGTATTGCTCATCAGTATGGGACCCTTACCAGGTTGGATTAATAGAAGAGATAGACATGATCCAGCGAAAAGCAGCGCGATTCGTCATGGGGACATTTAGTCAGCGCGAGAGCGTTACGGAGATGCTGAACAAGCTCCAGTGGCGGACACTTCAAGAAAGGCGTTACGCAATACGGAGAGGTTTATTATCGAAATTACGAGAGAGCACATTCCGGGAAGAGATGGGCAACATATTACTACCGCCCACATATATCTCGCGTAATGATCACAACGAAAAGATCCGAGAAATTAGAGCAAATACGGAGACTTACAAGCAGTCGTTCTTCCCACGCACAATTCGTGAATGGAACAGGGAAGGGGGGATCAGATAGTGGTACAATAAGTACCCTCCGCCACACACCGTAAGGTGGCTCGCGGAGTATAGATGTAGATGTAGATGTAGATCATCAGGACTATTAGGACAGAAGTATTAAAAGCATTCTTGTCTACAAATACTATCTCAAAGCAACACAGTAATACTGGAACGTAAAATGAAATTAAAAAAGTAATATGTTCTAGTAAGCAAGATGTCACTAAGCTGCGAAATTCTGCTAAAATTCAATATTGAAGGCAATGGTCACTTAACTGAGCAGTATCGTTGTAGAAAGTACAGCAAGGATGAATTAAATACAGCAATGGAAAATCAGTTTAAGACATTCATAGACAGTGAATCAAAGTTGTCAAAGAAGTTGAAAATGTAAGGGAATACTACGAAAACAAAAATTGTGCGAATAAAAGATATTTAAGCAAGTAAAGTCTTTTTTACATAACTATGTGACGCAAATGTAAGATCTGAGAGACTGGAAGGGATGAAACAAGTGTAGATGATAGTTAAAAACCATTTCAGAGTTCTTGGATGGAAATCTGTCAGTATCAGAAAGGGTATTTAGAGAAAAATAGTATATCAAAAGTTTTAAGAAGGATATGGAACTATCCACTAACATACCAGAAAAAAGTTGATGGCGTTAAAGGTATGTTACAGTTACAATGTTGGTTAACATATTAAATGAATGGATACCACTTTACTGTACACTATATTGCGCAGGTGACTTACGAAACATACACTATTGATCAAAAGTACCTGGACACCTGGCTGAAAATGACTTATAAGTTCGTGGCCCTCTCCATCGGTAATTCTGGAATTCAGTATGGTGTTGGCCCACCCTTTGCCTTGATGACAACTTCCACTCTCGCAGGCATACATTCAATCAGGTGCTGGAAGGTTTCTTGTGGAATGGCAGCCCATTCTTCACGAAGTGCTGCGCTGAGGAGAGGTGTCGATGTCCGTCGGTGAGGTCTGGCACGATGTCGGCATTCCAAAACACCCCAAAGGTGTTCTATAGTATTTAGGTCAGGACTCTGTGCAGGTCAGTCCATTACAGGGATGTTACTGTCGTGTAACCACAGGCTGTGCATTATGAACAGGTGTTGAAAGATGCAATCGTCATCCCCGAATTACTCTTCAACATCTACTTTGGTTTCTGAACAAAAGCAACGACGCGTAATCACCTTCCGTCACTTGATTAAAATGCAAAGCGCTGCCAAATCTTTTCTGCAAAAGAATCACCGCTGGTCCGCACGTTACCAATACGAAGCTATCACATAACCACAAACTTCATAAATTTACATGAAGGGTAATCGTTCTGAAGACATAACAAGATCTGAACAACATTACAAAGAAGGACTTTTATGATAGTTTTGTGGGATTGGTTGAACGTTCTGTGCATTGTACTCGAACTATCTAACTTTTCTCTGCTTTTTATTGACCCAGTCTCAAAACTTTTTGAGCTGACGGAGTGAGCATGTGTGTATGTCTGTCCGTGGTGTGCAAGAGAGTGAAATCATGAGTTAACTGCTGGCCACAGTCTGAAACGATGATACGCAGTGGACTCTCTATCTGGACCCAGGTTCAGCTATGAGTGACACGAGTCCTCTCCTACACCTCTGTTTTGTACTTTGTTCTGACGAAAGATTAACTTCGTCTCAAAACCGCCGTGACTGACTACTGGCATCACTGACTAACCTACAGGCGTCCATGTGGACCCAGTGCATTGAGTGCGTTGTTCTTCATTTTCAACTAGCTCTTTCATTGGAAAAAATCGCTTCAGCTTCCCACATCCTCAACAACGCGATAAGGACAGTTCGACGCTTGTAAAGAGTGTGTGTGTGTGTGTGTGTGTGTGTGTGTGTGTGTGTGTCCCTATGCGCATACGTAGTTACTAACCTTGTTGAGAGTGTGAAAACTATTCAATTCGGAAGGTGTACATACTTCCAAAAAATCGCGACCGTTACAGCAGCAAAAAAAAAAAAAAAAAAAAAAAAAAAAAATTCAAAGATAGAATTAGTACAGGATTGTTGGATTATTGTAATACTCACACTACTGAATGAATGAGAGAAACTATATGCAGAAGAAGTGAAGGAATAGTTGTAGATAAACTTGACTACAACCAATTGCTATAAAAAATGAATGGAAGTCTAATCCACTCGTTGGTGAATTAGTAGTACTATCGTTTAAAAGTAAATGAAGCCGTTCACCATCCGAAGTTCATTTCAAATCAGTCACTAAGTAATATATAACATTTCTGAGTGTGAATTATACATATACACAATTTTAAGGAATTTTTCATGATTGTGTTCTGCAAGTGCACACAATTATATCTAGATAATCGATTCCCTTGTTCATTATCAATTATAATCTAACATTATCAAATTTCGTATTAAATAAATTTCTATATTTTAAAAATAGCGCCTCATATGACTAATATTGTCGTGATTTATTTGATACTTAGTGTTTTATCAGGTTCCTTTCTCACTGTGATAAATTTTAAAATATCTTTCTTTTCTCCATTTTTTTCAGGTAAACACCTATGTTCCTGTCTGAGTCCGCAGGTGAAATTACACTATATAGTCAGTTTTATTATTATTAGTAGTAGTAATAGTAGTAGTAGTAGTAGTAGTAGTAGTAGTGCAGTTAAAAGCATACACATGTGTAAAGGAAGAACTATTCATATACATGCTTCGTTTGTTGCGCCACGTGAAATATAGATATCAAATTTTTGTGCACTACATTAGTTGTAAAGATTAGTTGGCTTGTAATAAAACCCTGTGACGATACAGGTAAAATCTTTGTATTTAAAACTTCCCCGTGGAATCACTTATTTCGGGATTGACGGTCTACAGATGGTGCTTCGTAATTCTCCATAATAACTGAACGTTACGCTACGGATTACCAGAGCTCCCCGCCGTGTATAACACTTCTGAACGGATGCTGTAATGTGACTGAAGTACTCAGTGAACTACGAGCTGCCAAATAATAACAGTGTGAGGTTTCATCTACCTTTGGTCGCAGTGACACATCTGGATTGAGCGAGTCTTTTTTTCTCCTGTCTCTGGTGGTCGTCACATCGTATAAACAGTAAACATAATAGCTCCGAGTGTCTTCGACATCGTTAACGATCTAGGCTTACATACACTCCACACATTCGTAAAGCCGCTTCTAAAACGCAGAAGTTTTACTCGCGCAAATCAGTACTTTGCGTTCAGTATATTCCTGAGCTTCAATTTAAACTCTTCAATACTTGATCATTACTCATCGAGACTATCGAAGAATTTTCCTCGAGTCAGAGCACTCCGCTGATTTGCTGCTCAGTTAATGTGTCATCGTTTAAAAACGTGTGAGACGAAACCTCTCCGGAATCAACATGAAACTGTCACCCAGCGCCAGTGAATAGCTGACTAGTTTCGAAGAAACGTGATGTTGTTAAAATTGGCTGTTAGTGATCATAATGTTGTTGCTGATTCCAGTCGTGACTCGTTCCACGGCATCACCATTACAAACGTATGCCACCTATTTTCAGCTTTTCTAACGGTTTTCACACTGTGCCATAATTATAGCGTCTGTAACTACGCCGCTCTAATGCTTTCGTGAGTGATATAGCCTGTGTTTGGTAAATGGGTAGTGAAACTTCGATATCTGATCACTTGATAATAGTAAATAGTTCCTGTTTGAAAGAGCCACACTCTTTGGCACGCCACTCGAAAATTTACTTCGCCTTTGTCTAATCGAGAGCAGAGGCATGTGGTAGGCAGCTCCATCGAAAATTGTCTTTTTACTGCCTTACTGCCTTACCGTAGTATCGGATACTGGGCCCACCATTATTCTTATTTTTAAATAAGTACCTTCCCATGTCATATTTATAAGAAAGGAAAATGTACTTTTTGGAAAAATTATTGTTCATTATTTTCTGAAAGAACTATATTTTAACTTAGAAAAAATGAATTCATATTGTTGTGTACAATGAAGCGAATGAAATGTAGGATATAGTCTGAAGTCAATATAATAAAATTTGTGTTCATCTATTTTTCAATATGGACACTGGTGAGAACTTGAAGCAGATATCATACATCACAGTTCCCGTGACAGGGTTATATTCAGGAACTTTTACTCTGCGTGCGGTTGTTGAATTTTGTTATGGAAGTATGAGATAGTGGATTGTTTTACGTAGTTCAGTTTGTTAATATTATGCCGAAAAATATTCTGGGCCACTGACACATTATATACAGCATAGTCTTTGCAGAAAACATGTAATGAAGATTGTAAGTCATCAGAGCTTTGTGGATTAGTATCCGAACAACTGAACATATAGTTAGCAACTCCAAAACATATTTACCCCCTTCTGTCGTTCATCTTGAGAAAACGTGGAGTCTGAAAAAGCCTATTGCTTTGATACACATTAAGCTTGGAATCGTAATGAACTCCTTCATTCAACAGTTGAACTGACCTATTTAAGACTCAACCTGAGCTAATTATACAACGTACATTAGCTAATTTAGAATTTCTGCAGTATGTAACTACACAGGATAGCATATGAAATACTTTCGGCTCTAATACGTCAAGACCGTTTAAGTATGTAAAAATTTATTTCGGTTAGTGACACGTTGATCGAGACAGGTGTTTTTATGTGAGGGTGCTACCCGTAATTTTGTCAATAGAGATTTTTTTTAATGAAACGATACATTATTTAAGGTGGGACGTTATTGAAGATAGGACAACAGTTACACAAACATGTGCTTCGGCAGTTTGACCTCTCTGCTAACCTTCGAAGAGTTTCTCTGTTAGTGTCTGCGTAGGTTATGTCACAGAGCATACTTGTTCAAATCTCGGCAACTGTTCAACAGCTGCCTACCGAACAAATTATTTCAATATAGTAAGCAATTTTCAAACATTATTGGTGTGCACAAGGTGTAGGACGGCCATTGTAATTACTCCCCTGAAGCTTTAAATCGAAAGCTATAGTGTGGTCTCTAGAGCGTGGTCTTTATTGTCCACAGTCTCCGTTGCACTATCTTGTCGTTTCTAACGAACGAGGTAATAATAATAATAATGATAATAATAATAATAATTTCATGTGCCTCAATGGCTGAGTACAGTTCTTTCAATTGGACGCTAATTTGGCGACTTCCGTGTCTCTCGTTTACCCAGTTATCCATCTTCAGTTTACCGTGAAGTCCGAACTTCCTGACGACTGCTCACATCGTTGAGAGATGAATGCTAGATTAAAGGCAGGCTGAATTCGGGATCTCATCCCCAGTCCTCCAGATTTCCACGCACACTCTGTACCACTAGACCAACAGCTCCAACACCGATGGAAATAAATGTTTCACACTTGGATTAAACAAATGTGACTAATGCTTATACGCAAAGCTCGTTGACGCATATTCCCCCGTCGACTGGCTGAAAACGATATTTATAATGTCCTCTGGAAGCTGGAGAAACTAACGCCACCCACCTGTCTGAAGGAAAGACTTTACAGCTTGTCCATCCAGTACCAGCTACTAATAAACGTTTATTTCAATGTATTTCCAGATACTGTCAGCAGTAAGTGATATTTTGGTTTTTAATAGACTGGAGGTTGCGTCAACGCCGTTAGCATTGGTTACCTTTTATTAGGAGCTGCTAAAAACCAAAAATTATTCGGCGACTAGTACTGCTGAATAAAAGTGAGCCTACATTCGAAGAAATTTTAGGTTATTAAACATGGTTATCCACTTATCTTCAGTATAAGTGAACATTTAACTTAATCTTTTTATTGTTCAGGTTCGCTCCAGTGGTACTCCAGATAGCTCTTTAGTCGTCTAGATGTCCATATTTTCACGACTGCACTTTTCAGAAGCATTTATACCCGTAAATATACATACCAGCCGCAGGGGCCGTTCTTTGTTATCCGAAGCATTAAGGTCGTAACTCAGGCTGTAATCTTTACGGCCGACGCGACCCATGTAAACACCCCGCGGGTTAACTGCCGCTGCCGCAGATTCGGCAGGCGCGCTTCCACTGGCGTTATTCCTACTGTACGCAGCGGTACATCCTGATTACCAGTACATCCGCCATATACGTGATAAACACGCCCATTTAGGGGAAACATTAAGCAACCACAAAATGAATAAAACAAACATATAAAATTTAATGAGGTGTAACCTTTTATTATGGATCTTATGATTCCGCGACCTTTTCGCCATGCTTAATGCGTTAGGCTGGTGTTCTATTCAAGGTTTCCTTTATGTACATTGTGGAGTAGATGGACGGTAATGGATACGAGTGTGTAAAATGTGAGGCCCACTGCCACGGTGAGATAATATAGGAAATACAGAGAGTCCGTCACTGATATAAACCCTACTTGATGGTAGCAAAGTCACATTGACACATTGAAATACATTAACGATGGACGACACGACCCACTGAGTCAGTACTTAAAGAGCGGAACGATCCCAGTCTCGCAATATGGTAAGGCCAATTACACTTTTACGGCAAACTTTCTACACCTGCTTAAGAAAGCTTAGATTATTGACTAGAACCCTATCGTTTGTTGATTAATGGAATTTCTGCTTTCATAGGTCCAGATGCAACACTGATAATCTGACCATATTGTCTGTAGACTTAAAGAGACTATTGTAAATGCAGTTCTGTCCTATTCGCAGACATATAAGCGACATATTCAATGTCATCGTAAAAAATTTTAGAAAGAATTTACATCTGAAGTTTCCAAATGCATTCCAGTGATGTGTAACTGGATTACTTACAAGGGAACCTCCCCATCGCACCCCCTTCAGATTTAGTTATAAGTTGGCACAGTGGATAGGCCTTGAAAAACTGAACACAGATCAATCGAGAAAACAGGAAGAAGTTGTGTGGAACTATGAAAAAAATAAGTAAAATATGCAAACTGAGTAGTCCATGCCAAAGATATGCAACATCAAGGATAGTGTGAGCTCACGAGCGCCGTGGTCTCGTGGTTAGCGTGAGCAGCTGTATAATGAGAGGTCCTTGGTTCAAGTCTTCCCTCGAGTGAAAAGTTTACTTTCTTTATTTTCGCAAAGTTATGATCCGTCCGTTCGTTCATTGACGTCTCTGTTCACTGTAATAAGTTTAGTGTCTGTGTTTTGCGACCGCACAGCAAAACCGTGCGATTAGTAGACGAAAGGACGTGCCTCTCCAATGGGAACCGAAATCATTTGATCGCAAGGTCATAGGTCAACCGATTCCTCCACAGGAAAACACGTCTGATATATTCTATACGACACATGACAGGAATATGTTGTCGACCCACCTAACTTGTAAACTTGGCGAATGGGCAAAAAGATTCTTCTACCTTGCCCGATTTAGGTTTTCTTATGGATGTGATAATCACTCCCAAAAAAGTGATGAAATCACAAGAGTTTGTCTCATAAACTGCAACAAATGAATGCAACAGTTTCACAGTCGCACAGTTTTCCCTGTGCTCTGTTAAAACATATGTTTTTAACGTTTTCAAATTTTTCCGTGTGTACACCATCAAATACTGCATATGTCCAAGCAAATCCGAACATGTCCTGGAACTTTGGAGAGCGAAGTTTATTGTGTGTGTGTGCCTGAACTTTGATAATTGTCTGAAAATAAAAAATTAAAATTTTCAATTGAGGGAAGGCTTGAACCAAGGATCTTTCGTTCTACAGCTGCTTACGCTAGCCACAGGACCACAGCGCTACTAAACCACCACTCTCTTTAATGTTGCATATCTTATGCATGGTCTACTCAATTTGTACATTTTGCTTATTTTTTTCATAGTTCCACACAACTTCTTCCTGTTTTCTCGATTGATCTGTGTTCAGTTTGTCAAGGCCTATTCACTGTGCCAACGTATAACTAAATCTGAGGGGGGTGCGATGGGGAGGTTCCCTTGTTAGTCTCTGTATTTTCGTAAGAAGACCAATAAACATTTTGCACTCTGTGCCATCAAACAGGTTGAATGAAGCCTCTCTGAGACCCTTAAGTGAGAACTGCAGAGCAGTCACGTCGATGTACCGCATAATACAACTATTGGACCTATATAGCATTCATCTGATTCAGAAAACATGCAGAGACCCACAATTGTAACGTACTCACATTTTTTAATCAAATAATTTAAAAAAATTACTTCCAATTAATAATCTCATGTGGAAGTGAGTGCAACTATTATATTCATCGTGCGTGGGCGTCAGTGGAAGTAGTTCGCATACGTGCAGGCGGTGGGGTTGCTGCGACGAGCAAAACACAGCCGAAGACAGTCTAGCACTAACGACGATGGAAATCACATTACTATTTCTGGAACGGAAGGATGTATTGAACTGGTTCAAGAAGTACAACGACATTCATGAGATACAACGACAATGGCAGAAACATTTGGAACCCCACCAACAACAAGACATACAGTTGCCAGTATTTGTGATAAGTTCTAAGCCGATTCAATTGTTGGGAAGGCAAGATGTCACTAGCCACGAACAACAAAATGTCCAAAGTCGAGTGTTGTGGTGTTGCAACATTTTATCCCATCAACGCAGATTTCAATGCACCACGGAGGGTGCGACATTAGAATGAGCTAGTCAGGTCGAGTGCGTGCATCCTAAGACTGCTACGAGGACTACACCTAACGAAGAACTGAATATTGTGACTGCTTTGAGCACAGTCTTCCCGAGGATGAGGATACTTCAGGAAAATCAGTGTTCACGAAACGTATTCGCTGTCACAAGTAAGGTCCACCATAGTCTGTATATTGGAATGACGACAACAAACATTTGTGCCAGACCGGGACTCGAAATCGGATTTCCCGCTTTGCGCGAGCGTTTGCCTCAACTGCTTCGGCTATCAGTGCACGAATCACGGCCGCACCCAAACTTCCGCATGTCGTCTTCCATGTGTCACAGTCTGCACTCTTACGTATATTTCTGTCCAAGAAGAACATATTTATTGAGAGTCGAGTGCCTGGTATTGGCGAAGAAATATCGAATACCTTCCTCCGAAGCAATATTTCATCATATTTCTTAATAGCACAGACACTTGTTTCTTATTCGTCGCGCCGGCCGCTGTGGCCGAGCGGTTCTAGGCGTGGAGTCCGGAACCGCGCGACTGCTACGGTCGCAGGTTCGAATCCTGCCTCGGGCATGGATGTGTGTGCTGTCCTTAGGTTAGTTAGGTTTAAGTAGTTCTAAGTTCTAGGGGACTGATGACCTCAGCTGTTAAGTCCCATAGTGGTCAGAGCCGTTTGAACCATTTGAACCTTATTCGTCGCGATTTTTGTGACCTGATGAGACGCAACTGAAACTTCGCAGCACTGTGAACTGCCAAAATTGTATGAACTGGGATCCCGAAAATCCTCTCATTCATATGGACAACGCAGTGAAACTACTGGGGTTTAATGTGTGCAGGGGTCACTTATCACACGAATTCCTCGGTCCGTTCTTCGACGATACCGTAACTGGTCAGACGTTTATTGATAAACTTTGCACATGGATTTTGCTTGCTATCCAGACCCAGTATAAAGATGAAACGTGCTTTGAATGCCTCCACGGTACATGGCGACAGCAGCAGACAGCGCCAATAGCCGCACTCTCCTCACACTTGGCGCCACTCATTTCCCATCTGTCGCCACGTAGATGTCACTCATAAACAGCAACCTATTAATTTTTCTGCTAAAAATCGTCAAACAGCCTGCTCCATCCGCTAACAAAATGGTTCAAATGGCTCTGAGCACTTTGGGACTTAACTTCTGAGGTCACCAGTCCCCTAGAACTAAGAACTACTTAAATCTAACTAACCTAAGGACGACACACACACCCATGCCCGAGCCAGGATTCGAACCTGCGACCGAAGCGGTCGCGCGGTTTGTAGCGCCTAGAACCGCTCGGCCACTCCGGCCGGCCCATCCGCTAACAGTTACGTCAGCGCCGCGAAGAGCGCTAACAAGGGTAACTACTTTCTACTTTCCCCAGCGAGGTCGCGGATGCAAGATTATTCCGCCCCTCACAAATAAAGGACGGAGAAGTTGGCGCAGTGGCAGGAACAGTTGCTGTTCGCCAGAAACAGTAGCCTACAGTTCCAGCAGGCGCTTATCGTTTTCCGTCGTTATGACCAGAGGCAGTAAGTGAGTGTTCGTCAGACAGTAACTGCCGAATGGCGAAGTGATATCCTTATCCCCAGCCAGAACCCAAATCTTTTAGATACAGCAGTACAGGACAAACGTATATAAGTTACATAGTTCTCTTTCGCTGCGTTAGGTTAGATTGCAGTCCACACATGATCCATCACTCAAAGCTCTGAGTGCTTTATTCCGCATAAAATACAATATTTTAATAAATAATATTCATTGTTTATCATGATGTCGCCCATATTACGTATGTTTTCGATGTGATGTCCTGTAAACACATCAGTTCCTAACATGTTAGCCAACTACGCTGCTTCCTACTGCCATGGATGTTGGGCATCAGACTTGTTTTGGTGAATATAACATCCCGTAACTACCACTGAGCTATCAAGCTGTACCTCAATTCACTACCCGGACGATACACGACTTGAATTGTGGACTGGCCGAAGAGGCGCTGTTCACTAGCCACATTTCTCTCCCGTTTCATGTCTGTGGAGCTCCACACGTGGAGGGCCGTCGAGGTAACACGTATCGACAAAAACCACCTACAATATAATAGCTACATGAGAAAATAGTATCATAATGTGCTGCTGTTAAGCCAAATACGAGGGCGTGCAGAACAGTGATACCTACGAATTTTAAGCTTATAAAGTAAAACAAACTTCGTGATCTAAATCTTTATCCATCATGTCTACGTATTTGTTTCTCAACGTAGTAACCCTAATGCCGGCTGATGTGTCCCAGCGGTTCTAGGCGCTTCAGTCCGGAACCACGCTGCTGCTGCGATCGCAGGTTCGAATCCTGCCTCGGGCATGGATGTGTGTGATGTCCTTAGGTTAGTTAGGCTTAAGTAGCTGTACGTCTATGGGACTGATGACCTCAGAATTTAAGTCCCATAGTGCTTAGAGCCATTTGAACCATTTAGTAACCCTGGTGACGGACACATTTCTCCAGTGAGAGACCAGTTTGTTGACACCATTAGTGTAGAATATTTGACTTTGTTAACCCAGCCACTACCTCACCTCTATTTGCACCGGTTTATTACACACATCAACAAAAGTTTTGCATCACCCGCATCCGAGAGTTCCGGAACCTGTACAGAAAACTGGAACAGAGATCAACATAATCATCATTTCCGCCCTTTTTATTGCTCATGAAAACTACACATTGCATGTTCTACCACCACGCAGCGAGAACTTCAGAGGTGGTCTTCCAGATTGCTGTACACACCGGTACCCCTAATACCCGGTAGCACGTCCTCTTGCATTGATGCATGCCTGTATTCGTAGTGGCACACAAGTCACAAGTTCATCACGGCACTGTTGGTCCAGATTGTCCCTCTCCTCAACAGCGATTCGGCGTAGATCAGTCAGAGTGGTTGGTGAGTCACGTCGTCCATAAAACACCTTTTCAATCCATCCCAGTCATGTTCGAAAGAGTTCATGTACGGAGAACATGCTGGCCATTCTAGTCGAGCGATGTCGTTACCCTGAAGGAAGTCATTCACAAGATGTGCACGATGGGGCAAGAATTGTCATCCATGAAGACGAATGTCTCGCTAATACGCTGCCGATATGGTTGCCTTCCATGGCCACCAGCGGCGTACGTCAGCCCCACATAATGCCACCCCAAAACAGCAAGGAACCTCGACCTTCCCGCACTCGCTGGACAGTTCGTCTAAGGCGTTCAGCCTGACCGGGTTGCCTCCAAACACGTCTCCGACGATTGTCTGATTGAGGGCATATGCGACACTCATCATGAAGAGAGCTTGATGCCAATCCTGAGCGGTCCATTCGGCATGTTGTTGGGCCCATCTGTAAGGCGCTGTATGGTGTCGTGGTTGCAAATATGGACCTCGCCATGGACGTCGGAAGTGAAGTAGCGCATCACGCAGCATATTACGCACAGTTTGAGTCGTAACACGACGTACTGTGACTGCACGAAAAGCAGTATTCAACATGGTGGCGTTGCTGTCAGGGTTCCTCCGAGCCATAATCCGTAGGTAGCGGCCATCCACTGCAACAGTAGCCCTTGGACGGCCTGAGTCAGGCATGTCATCGACATTTCCTGTCTCTATCTCCTCCATGCCCGAACAACATCACTTTGGTTCACTCCGAGACGCCTGGATATTTCCCTTGTTGAGAGTCCTCTGACACAAAGTAACAATGCGGACGCGATCGATTCGCGGTATTGATCGTCTAGGCATTGTTGAACTACAGACAACACGTACCGTGTACCTCCTTCCTGGTGGAATGACTTGAACTGATCGACTGTTGAATCCCCTCCGTCTAATAGGCGCTGCTCATGCATGGTTGTTTACATCTTTCGGCGGGTTTAGTGACATCTCCGAACAGTCAAAGGGACTGCGTCTGTGATACAATATCCACACATATCTTTAGGAATTCTGGGAATCGGGGTGATGCAAAACTTTTTTGATGTATGTACTATCAAAGGGAAGTCCTCGAAGGTCGTCTTTAAATTTTGGAAACAGATGAAAATTGGATGAGGCCAAGTCGGGCTTGTAAGGACAATGTATCCAAGGTGATGTATTGTCGCAGATGTCGCAGCGATAGTGTGTGGTCTAGCAATATCATACTGAAGGAGAGGGTGCTCCCTATATGGACGAACTCTTCAAATTCGAAACTCGAACAGCACCCCGTTTTTCACGCACCGACATAGTTACGTTACACTCCGCCGTGTTGGACGCTAAATTTCAGAGCTCTCTCGCAGAGGGCTGCAACTTGCGTCAGCGAAGCTGGAAGTACGCCGAGTATATAATGCATAACATGCAACACCTCGTCTGTTACTGAGAATGGAATAAAAAGTTCGCAGACATTACTTTTCAGCACGTCCTCGTACACTAACAGCGGTAGTTTTGCTCTACTTTTCGCTGCTATTGGCATTGTTTAGAAGCTGCTGGTGATCAATCCAAATATAAGACATAGCTCGCTCTCGAGGAAAAAGAACTCAGCTTTAAGTTAATTTTTTTAGAAATCATGGACGATCAAAAATTAAGACGATTTTTTTGGATTCGTCCTATTGTTTTGTCATACGCAGACGACCTATAGCTTTAGGCACGATCAGTTATATCTTCCGTGTTCGGGTGCGAAATATTTACATTATTCTCACGAATGAATTATAGAGATATACACTCCTGGAAATGGAAAAAAGAACACATTGACACCGGTGTGTCAGACCCACCATACTTGCTCCGGACACTGCGAGAGGGCTGTACAAGCAATGATCACACGCACGGCACAGCGGACACACCAGGAACCGCGGTGTTGGCCGTCGAATGGCGCTAGCTGCGCAGCATTTGTGCACCGCCGCCGTCAGTGTCAGCCAGTTTGCCGTGGCATACGGAGCTCCATCGCAGTCTTTAACACTGGTAGCATGCCGCGACAGCGTGGACGTGAACCGTATGTGCAGTTGACGGACTTTGAGCGAGGGCGTATAGTGGGCATGCGGGAGGCCGGGTGGACGTACCGCCGAATTGCTCAACACGTGGGGCGTGAGGTCTCCACAGTACATCGATGTTGTCGCCAGTGGTCGGCGGAAGGTGCACGTGCCCGTCGACCTGGGACCGGACCGCAGTGACGCACGGATGCACGCCAAGACCGTAGGATCCTACGCAGTGCCGTAGGGGACCGCACCGCCACTTCCCAGCAAATTAGGGACACTGTTGCTCCTGGGGTATCGGCGAGGACCATTCGCAACCGTCTCCATGAAGCTGGGCTACGGTCCCGCACACCGTTAGGCCGTCTTCCGCTCACGCCCCAACATCGTGCAGCCCGCCTCCAGTGGTGTCGCGACAGGCGTGAATGGAGGGACGAATGGAGACGTGTCGTCTTCAGCGATGAGAGTCGCTTCTGCCTTGGTGCCAATGATGGTCGTATGCGTGTTTGGCGCCGTGCAGGTGAGCGCCACAATCAGGACTGCATACGACCGAGGCACAAAGGCCAACACCCGGCATCATGGTGTAGGGAGCGATCTCCTACACTGGCCGTACACCACTGGTGATCGTCGAGGGGACACTGAATAGTGCACGGTACATCCAAACCGTCATCGAACCCATCGTTCTACCATTCCTAGACCGGCAAGGGAACTTGCTGTTCCAACAGGACAATGCACGTCCGCATGTATCCCGTGCCACCCAACGTGCTCTAGAAGGTGTACGTCAACTACCCTGGCCAGCAAGATCTCCGGATCTGTCCCCCATTGAGCATGTTTGGGACTGGATGAAGCGTCGTCCCACGCGGTCTGCACGTCCAGCACGAACGCTGGTCCAACTGAGGCGCCAGGTGGAAATGGCATGGCAAGCCGTTCCACAGGACTACATCCAGCATCTCTACGATCGTCTCCATGGGAGAATAGCAGCCTGCATTGCTGCGAAAGGTGGATATACACTGTACTAGTGCCGACATTGTGCATGCTGTGTTGCCTGTGTCTATGTGCCTGTGATTCTGTCAGTGTGATCATGTGATGTATCTGACCCCAGGAATGTGTCAATAAAGTTTCCCCTTCCTGGGACAATGAATTCACGGTGTTCTTATTTCAATTTCCAGGAGTGTATAACCACTGACAATTATTTGCAAGCACCGTGAACTCTGTATCTACACACCATGCTAGCTTGAGAGACTGTGGGTGGTTGCGAGAGCAGGAGATCGAATCCGCGCCGTAAAATAACGACCGTTGGTATGGTATACCCGGACGTCTTAGTGTGGATATTACGTGGTTTTCCACGCTCCTTTAGGCAAATACTGGGCCGTTCCCCAATTTACACACCAGAAAATACGATCGACAAACAGTTTAAATCTGTTACCACACAGAATAAAGCTATCGTTGTACACAGACAGAGACCACACACGATTCCCCCATCCCCATTCCCCTCCCTGCCAGGTTAATTGTCAACTGGCGACATGAAGTGCATCCGGCCTCAAATTTACACTAAAGTAAATTTGCCAAGTCGTGAAAAACTGAGGACCCTGTAAGATGGGATAAACGCTACGAAACAGTGAGAGATTGTGCTGATATATCTCCGCAAAGCCCGCATGGGAATAATTCATTCACTCCTCATGCCAGATCTGAAGGTCGAGGAAACATTCCGAACATTTTGTTACCAGGCTGCCACGGTTTTCACTTTTCCATCTACGGTAATGGACATATATTTCATGAACTCAGAGCTACTACTTCTGTTTCAAACAACTCCTTAGACACACTTATCAACGTGAATGGACTCCGTTGCAGTCTACATACAGAAAAATTCCCTATGGATATTGGGGCTGATAGAGGGTCTTCCTGGATTTAAGGCCGTGAATCGCTCATGCGGTAGCCGATAGTTTCAGTAAATGATAGCAGGTGAATACAGTACGGTCTCTGCAAAGGATTACACAACAGGCGAGACACTGAGATACACCTTGAACTTGGCACTATAAGAAAAATAAATAGATAAAAACCATTGCACAAGTTTTGCTATAATTGATCGATATTTTCCATTTGAAACACACGTATATCATTTACAAAATTTGTAGCGAGGTATCATACTCGAGAGAACGGATACGTGCATTCGATTGTAATGGGATGTCTTCTTTATTATTAGTTATTAGCGTATTAAATAGCTCTGCCAGATAGTAAACTTCTTTTGCATTGGACGTATAGATCTGGAGAGTACACTCTCACATAGAACGTGTCGTCAGTCTAGAATACTTGCAGTCACAAGAGGCGTCGTTTCAGCTCACCGTTTGTTATTGCTTCATGGTACTTGTGGCTTACTATGGAATTTTTTCTTTTTCCGTACAGCTGGTTCTTAAGAGTGTGCTCACAATCGAGAATTCGGTGCCCAAAAAAAATTATTATTGAAAGAATTCGCCATCAGCGCACTGCGCGGTTTCTGCCTTTCAACGACTTGCGGAGGTAGGCGAACAAAAGAGAAGGCCGTCCTTTATCCTGCGGCCAATAACTTGCGATCCAGAGGCCCTGAGATTGTGACAGTTAGGCAGTTCTAAATTGCGCGGCATCTAATAGAAATTGGCCTTAATATAGAGGCGTTGAGACTACTTGCTAAATGAGGAAACTTTGAATGTGAAAATAAACATAATTTCATGTGATCTAGATTTGCGTCCGTAGATCATCGGTTGGAATTGGCATGGTACTAGATGGCCACATAAATAAAGGCGCTCCAGCCCTTGGGAGAAATTGGTAGGCCAGTTGCCAGTCGTCCGTGCCATATAGCCATGGTCTACCGACTTCGTCATGCACTCAGATTACACCAGATACTGGCTATCGTGTAACACATACAGTTGTACTTTTATGAGAGTGCTCGTTAAACTGTAGTTTTAACTGACACGTCGGAATGTTTATGTGAATAAACAATAACGTATGAAATGGAATAATACGTTGAAATGTGGCTTGTAGGATTGCTGCCTGAGCATAAGCGCACGCCCATGTTGACCTGTGTATGCAACAACCGACTCGCAACGAGAGGGAGCTAGAGTGAATACGACGATTACATTAATATCAATAAGAATTACATCCGTTGCAGTGAGTTTAAAGACATATTTTTACTTTTTGTGTCTCTTAACTACGTGCACACAATAATCTAGCACAATACCGGAGCTGAATTATTAATTTCAACAAGTTTAGTACGCTGCCGGTAAAAACACAAAATCTCTTCGTAAACGTATACATAGCTAAGAACTGTAGAACTACAAGAGGAAAAAAGTTCTTTCACGTCTCCACTACAAGGGAGCTAGAATCGTCGGTAGATGGCACATTCTACTAGCTACAAGCTTTGTAGGCAGGGCAGAAACAAATTGCACATTTAATTCGATAAGTACTTGTGAAAAACTAAATTCCTATCTATAAATGCTGCACACAAGTTTATAACAACAGAAGTAATATCAGACCGTCTTATAAGGGAGCACAGAGCACAGACACATCTTTTTTTTTTTTTTTTTTTTTCAGTGGAACCCTCTTGCAAAATTTTCTCTGAGTGCTTGCCATAGTCTTATGTGGTATACACGCAGCTCAGAGGTGTCGTGAAGCAAATACTTTTTTCAGAGTGATTCAACTTCTTTACAACCTATTCTGTTGCAGACCACACCCATGGGAAATTGTGAAACAGTGTGTTGGAAGTTTTTATTCCATATCTGATACTCGTTGAAGTGCTCAGGCTGACGCTGTAAGACCTATTGTAGATCACTTGGATAAGATTTCCATGGCTGTTGAACTCTCAGTAAGTTACATTTGTCATCAGAAACACGTCATGTTGTACGGGTTTCTTGGACTGTGGGAGATCGTTCAAATGTTTAACCATGGCATCAATTTGACTAAAGTTGTTGGTACCATTTGACTAAAGAATCAAACAACTACAAATTCTAAATACTGTCATTGATAATGGGGCAATAGACCTTGAGAGCTTTTTAAATAACGTCAAAAATCTTAGTGAAAATTGAGACATCATTCTCCTTGAAACTAAAGTTCTCACAAGTGCAATTAAAATCGATGCCGAATTTGCGGAGGCGCCCGCTAAGAAGAGGAAATCATTTCATGATGAAGCTAGGTATGAAGTAAGAGACGTAAATTTCGTAGATTTATACAAGGGAAATGTTTTTAAGTCATCATTGACACTCTAGTGTCTAACTTGAAAACCGGATGTGAAACGGTGAATATTGCAGATAAAATGTTTGGGTTTTTATGGATATACCCAAAGACGTCTGACTATCAGGTCGCTCAGGCAAGCAAGTTATTTGTCAATCAATACAGTAATGATGTTACAACAGATTTAGAATAAATAAATTAAATATTTGATAACTATTCATACTTCAAAATTTGGATACATTGCTTTGAAACAATTAGACCTCTATAATAAGATGCAAGAGCTTAGAATTTTCAGCTTGCTTCCGAATGTATGTGTAGTGTATGCATCTTTTACACACTTCTATGGACGTAACTCAAGAAGAAAGGTTAATCAGCACTCTGGCTCCTATTAAACCTGTCTCGGATCAACTGTGCACTAATAAAGTCTCACAGATTTTGGGACCTTCGCAACTGAATAAAATTAGGCAAGGCAACTAGACTTCTAAGCTGAGATTCATAAATTTGCTGAACGAAAGGCTCGCAAAGTGCCACTGGCACTGTTATGGGCAAATAAGTTTGTTTATAGTATGCAGTCCATTGCATACTCATTGTGGTTTTATATAAGAGTGCGCTGATGCCTGTTTACTGAAATGTATGGGCATACCAGGGAACGAGCGGGGAACAGAACACTCCATATGACATTGTCCTTGACTCCAGATATTCGTCAAGATACAAAACAGTATAATACTACCCTTTTGTTTCAAAGTAAAGTGAAACTAAATTAAACCAATCTAAAAAGTAAAAGCAAATGGACTGTACTCACATTTTACAATAATTCATTATCGATTACCATCTGAAATCAAACGCGTAATTTCATCAGTCGTACCAGCTTTCCCCTTTTGCCATGCAGGTATCGGTCCAGCTCGGCAGGCGTGGTGGTGTTGGGTCCGTGGTAACTGTCTTCATCACTACTTTTCAGGCTAATATTTATTGCCATTCCTTCTATCTCCTACACCATGAAATCATCATGACTATAGTATTCTTTCTCGATATACTCGTATTGCACTGGAGAGAGGAAATTTTACTTCTAGTGTCAGTTCTGTAAGTAGGAAACCAGCCTTCCCGCACTTTCGAAGTAATACAACTAAGTAAATATTTTGATATTCCGAAAACATTCTGTGACTTATAATATCAAAATAATTTCAGTAGTTCATTGTTTCCATCGTAATAATAACAGCGGAAGCAAAAGCATTTAATGTCTGAGTCACGAGCACTGGTTTTTGCACAGAAAATAAAGCATTTGCAGACACTGCATTACTGATAACTAAAAAATGTTTGTTGTCATGTCCTTTACGACATTAGAAAATTAGGAACATTTCCTTTGATACACCTGTATATAATTTTCAGCCCTGCGTCGGAACAATTCTCGTTATTTCTTCGGTGGATATTTGCTTTCTAAACTCAATGCAATGACATATCGCAGCGTATATGATGTCTTCGAATATTTACAGGACAACACTGCTTCCAGCATGTAACCGAACCTAGAGCCGTTAATAGTGGCTTAGTGATATACTACCGAGTGTTCTGATTCATTTTATTGCAACATGAACAGCTTTCAGTTCGCTCGAATTCCGCCGGCAATATCTCGTGCAATGTAGAGTGCCACTGAATAAACAGCATTTGTGAACAAACTTTTAGTGTTTAGTGAGACATTATTTTTGTTGTATATTTCATCCCAATGAGTATTTTTTGTTTATTTGCAATATTCCCAAAACTGTGTTACTTTTACATAATGCCAAACCTCCTTTAAAACAACAGAAAAATAGGAGTGCTATATTTGGCGATGGAGACCTATCACACATGCGCGATGTCTCACGCTGATTACTTGTTATATGCCTTTTCAGTAGTTTCTTATTTAATTTCTTATTTTCGAATGCCATTCAGTCTTGTTTGAACTTAAGCTTCCGTCCCTCTCTATAAACTTCAATTTTAGTTGTTGTTGTCGTGATTTTCAGTCCGAAGAGTGGTTTCGTGGAGATCTTCGCACCGATCTATCCAGTGCAAGTCTTTGTGTCTTTCCAAAACTACTGCAACACACATTCTTCTGAATCTGTTTACTGTAGTCAAGCTTTGGCCTTCGTCTGTAATTTTTACCCCACGCACTACTCTATATCTGACGATGTGCCCTATCAGCCGATCCATCCTTATAGTCAAGTTGTGCTAAAACTTCCCGCAATTCCGTTCAGTCCCACTTTCTTAGGAATTCGATTCCCTCGTATGATCTTCATAATTCTTCTTCAGTGCCAAGTTTCAGCAGCTTCTATTTTCATTTAGTCTGAACGGTCTATAATCTTCGTTAGATTTCTCTACAAGGCAACATTTCAGAGAAATACCGGCATAAAAGACTTCCTAGCACTTAAATTTAAATTTCTTGTAAAAAATTCTTCTTTTTAGAAAGGGTTTTCTTGTTGCTAGCCTGCATTTTATATTCTTTCTACTTCGACCATCGTCATTTACATTGTTACCCAAAAATAAAATATCCTAATGTAATTCCGTCAGCACCTCCTGATAAATTTCGGCTATATTACATTACCTTTGCTTAACTTTCATTGATGTTCGTCTTATAATCTCTTTTCAACAATGTCCGTTCCATTCTACTGATCTTCCACGTCCTTTGCCGTCTCTACCCAAATTACACTGTCGTCAACAAACCGAAAAATTTTATTCCTTCTTCCTTAATATTATTTCCCTTTATATTTTACAACTTTGTTTCCGTCACAGCTTACTCAATGAACCCACTGAATGAAATCATGGATAAGCAACAATCCTGTCTCAAGGGAGCAGTAGTTAAGAAGATCGTGAATTATGCTTGTATCTATTACCGATTTTATTCAGTGTGTACAGTCAGAAAGCAGCAAAGCATTCCAAGATACATTTGGCAAAGTAATTTAAATTCAGGGAGCAAGATTAAAACTTTATGGTTTAAAGCTTTCACCGCAATTTTGTCAGTGGGGGGGACAAAGGGCTTGGAAGATCAGTTACATGGAATACATAGAGTCTCGAAGATACCGCAGGTTAAAATATGAATATCGATAGAAGCAGAATAAGGGCACTCAAATGTAGCTGAATCAAATTAGATGATACTGAGAGAATTCTGTTAGAAAATCACAGTAAAAGTAGTAAATGAGTTACGCTATTTGGACAGTAAAATAAGTGACGATGGTCGAAGAAGAAATAGTATGAGTGTAAACTTGCAATAGCAAGATAAGCGTTATGAGAAAGAGCAAATTGGTAACGTCAAATATAAATTTGCATGCTAGAAAGCTTTATCTGAAAGTGTTTGTCTGATGGGTAGCGTTGTACAGAAGTGGAACTAGGACGATACGGAACCGTTCAGACAAGAATAGAATAGACACTACTGAAATGCGGTGCTACGGACGAATGTTAAAGATTATAAGAAAAGAGTGGATAAAAAATGAGAAGATACTGAGCAGAACTGGGAAGAAAAAAATTATTGCACAACTTGACTAAAGTGATGGATTGATAGAAGACATCCTGTGGCGTGAACAATAGGGACATCTGGTAATGGAGGGAAACGTGGGTGGCAGAAATTGTAGGAGACCGATGCATGACTACTGTAAGCAGGTTCGAATGGATGACAGTCGGAGTACCTACGCAAAGACGAAGAGAACTGCATATGAAAGAGTAGCATGAAGAACTTTCTTCAACTAGTCGACCACGTCAGCAATAATAACAAAAATATTGCAAAGACTAGAGAAAGGAACCTGAGTTTCAACTGCTTAATTCGATACAACGTTAATATCTGTTGTTTATTTCATCTACGGCAAATAGTAGGTTAAACAGCAAGCAAGTAGCATTGACTGAGGGCATGTGAAAATTATTAAAAAGCGCCGATGAGCGCAGTATCAGTTCCAATGTTTTGCACAAAGTGCTTAGTACAATGATCTCAGCCTTTCCTGTACGTAGTGATGAAAGCTTGAACCGGTAGAAGCGTATTGTTGAGCTGCTCAAACAACTAAGTTCAGCTAAGTCCCCTCTTCGCATAATTACAGACCTTGGACGGAAACTAATGAACCTGCTGACATATTTTGCATATTTTCACCTCAATAATGTCTTGTGGGATAATTTTATGGGGCAACTCATCATTGGAAAGAAAGTATCGAATGCACAAAAACGAGTGCTAAAAAAAAAAGCATGTTTTACCCGCTGTCGGTTCAAGGAGTCAGGAGTTTTAGCTACACATCTCAATGCACGTCTTCACTAATGAAATTCTTCATAAATAATCCACCACAATTTGATGAGAATGGGTATGAATGTACAAACAACAGTAGAGAAAAAATGACCTTTGCTACTAGTCATTAAAGTTACAACTGTTTCGGAAACGAGTTCAATAAGCAGCAATTACATAAAATGTCTGACAGCTAGCAAAGAAAGTTTTATTATAAATCTAGTCTCTCGACAATTCCTTATGTTCCACGGAATCATTTTTATTTAAAAACTGGTAATTTGTAAGGAAAACAAAAATTTTTAAGGTACTTGTAAGAGTAGCACTAAAAAATAATATCTTACGCATTTTTAACACAAACGGTGTATACTTACCCTGCAGACTGACTCGTTCAACATCATTTCGATAGAAGAATCTCTCAAATGATCTATAGTACATTAATTAACTAAGTATCTAAAAGTGGCGATATGAAGCATTTTAAGTACCGGATTTCACTTTCGTCAGGCGAATGAGAAAACAATTTCACTTTATGTACATAAAGTTCTTGCTTCAAGTGCCGTTACTATTGAGGGACTACTATTTATTTGTAATGTGACCCGTTCATCACTCGGTAAGTAACAACTCACTCCCCAGCAGACAAGGAACAAAACATGTATTAATAACTACATCAAATAACACTTCACTGTTCTTCAGGAAACTGACATGTTAGTTGAACACAAGAAAGTCACAACAGACTCTGTTTGTCACTAAAACTATTTCTGCTCGGGCGCGTAAATAATTTGAGAAAGAATCGTAACTGTCTGTCATAGCGGACAAGTTTGCTGACTGTAAACAATCAAACGTCTGTATCAAGAAGGCCCACAGTTAAGGACAGTTGTCGAAGAACACAAAACAGTAGCAGTCCGTTGAATACCAAATTCCTGGAGCCGGAGCCTCGTGAGACCAAGTCGCAGCACGGAGTAGATGCCGATGGCTGCTACGTTGAGGTAGATTCGGTAGGCAGGGTTCTTCGGGCTGACGAGAAGACTTTGACTGCCGGACGCTGACCAAGCGGCGGCGGGAGAGTCTCTCGTGGACTGTCTGCGGCCACGTGATAGGGCCGAAGCAAACCGATCACCACTAGCTGGTCCTTTTGACAAGGGAAACTCCACCCTCCCCACGCCTCCACCCCCCTCACCGCTCAGATTTAGTGGTAAGACAGTCCGCTGGACAGCCCGTCAAAAACTGAACAAGGATAAAACATGAAAACGGGAAGAAGGTGTACTGAACTACGACAAAAGAAGCAAAATATAAACACTGAAGGTGAAAGCATAATATGTGCAACATTGAGTTGACAGTAAACGCCATGGCTTCGTGGTTATGTGGGCACGGCGTTGGCCAAGTAAGCAGCGGAATCGCGTTCTAAACCTCTCTCGTGCCACATATAATTCTTTCTCACAACTTTATGAACCGGCGTCCGGTCATTGAAATGTTTGTTCTCTTCTTGTAGTCTTGGCAGTTGTCGTACAGCACATTGGTTACAGTACCGTATATAAGTCATGTGACAAGAATACATTACCTTCGCAAGTCAATGTGAGGAAGAGTGAGAGCTGGCGAGGTACCACATAGAGGTCGCACACATATAAAAACAACAAATAAACGGAAGTGAACTACGTTACAACAAAGGAATTCAGAAGTAAAAACTTCCGAAATGGAACGCAACTTCAAAAACGTTTGAAACATATGTTTCGACGGAGCTAAGAGAAAATGTGCGACTGTGACACTGTTGCTTTCAGTTGTAGTAGCTTATTTGACAAATTGTTATGTTTTCGTCATTTCCTTGGGAGTGATCACATTCAAATTCACACGAACACCTAAATCGTGCAAGGAGGCATATCTCACTCACTCACCAGGCGTAGAAATTAGGTACTATCATATGACGCACGTACTGTCACTAATTCGGTGTATGACTCACCAGGCGTATTTTCCGGTGGAGGATTCGGTTTACTTGTCGCCTCGTTATCAAAGATTTGCGGTTCCATTCGAAAGCCACTTCCTTTGGGTTGCTAATAGACTAGCTGTGCAAAATCAACTTTCATTATAGGTCCCTTCCTTACACCTCGCTGTTGCAAACGGACGTTACACTGCGATACAGACATAAACTTGAATACAGCGAACAGCGAAAAAAATAAAATGAAAGAAAAGGCAAGAGGGAGATTCGAAGACGGCTCGCTCCCTTCGCAGTTCTGTATCGTTACCACTCACACATGACGCCGTCGCTTTTCTTTCTTCCCTCAATTTGCACTTTCTAAGCTTGGACCGTTCACTGTTTCTACTTCTGTTTTTCTTCACAGTTCAGTATACGTTCTTCCCGTTTTCATGCTTGTTTTAGTTTTTGACGGACTGCCCACTGGGCCCTCTTTCCACTAAATCTGAGGAGGCTGCGATGGGGAGTTTCCCTTGAGAGGGCGATGCGGCTGCTCCCTGCCTGTCGACGCCCTGGTATCTTGCGTTGCCGTTGACAACACACTGTGGCAGGTTGTTCTCGTTGGGAAGTAACATTGTTTTGGCTCTCGTTGCAGTGGTGCCTAAGAGCTCGAGCTTAGGCTACCTGTGGCGCTGTTCTGCTCTGTTAGTGGGCTATATGTCGAGTCACGGCAGTATTTGGTAATTCAAGTACAGATTGCAGCAGCAATAATTTCAGTAGTGGAACTGTAGTCAACAAAAACCATTTCTGCTTACTTTGAAATTTTTCTGAGACTATAACGATACTGAAATCAAGAAAAATCTTGCAGATTTGGCTTCTGTTTCTTACACAACTTCATTTTTGGGACCAGATGTTACTGCAAGACTCCCTGTGATGTTGACGAAGAAATGCCAACATCGTCAACAGGCCTTTTTGTACAGCAACACATAAACATGGCCGTTCTTGCATATGAGATACAGCACATTAATGTGACCACGGCCTATGCACGGCGTCAATGTGGAGTAACATCTCACGGATGGCAGGTTGCAGCACTAGCAGTGGAGGGTATGTAAAGCATGTCAGATGGATGCAGTACATCCTCGAACATGTCCGCGTCCTTTACACCTCCCGCCGACTTGTTTCCCCCCCCCCCCCCCTATGCTATCCTCTCCAACCCCCGCCCGCTCTGGAGTGGGAGTGGCCGAACGGTTCTAGGCGCTACAGTCTGGAACCGCGCGACCACTACGGTCGCAGGTTCGAATCATGCCTCGGGCATGGATGTGTGTGATGTCCTTAGGTTAGTTAGGTTTAAGTTCTAGGGGACTGATGACCTCAGAAGTTAAGTCCCATAGTGCTCAGAGCCATTTGAACCAGCCCCGCCCGCTGCCTTCACCGTTGCGTCCCCCCTACCCTCCACCCCTACACCCTTAATCTTCTTTCCCGAGGTGGCTTCCATCAACTCCCTCTCCCAGATGATGCCCCCTCTCCCTCCATTTCTCCCTCCTATCAACTACGATCCTCACCTCCCCCTTCCCTCTCTGTGTGCTTCTCCCGGGCTCCCTCTCCTGCACCCCTTCCATCCTGTTTTTTTTTTTTTTCACCTACCCACTCCTTGACTCCGTTCACTCCCCGAGTCCTTCTTCTTTCCCCTCCATTGTCTTCCCCAATCCTTTCTCGCGTCCGTGCTGCTCCCTCATTTTTGTGTGCCCTCTCCCTCCATCGGCTCCGCCCCCTTCCCCACCCCTCCTCATCTATCTGGGTCCTCCCGACCCCCATACCCATATGCCTTCGTACTCTATAGTCCAGAGTTTTCTGTGAGTGTCCAGTGTTGTGTGAACCCTTTTTACAGTGCTGTGAACAGAAACCAGACTGTCGCCGAGTTTTTTAATTGTGCCTGTCTATTTCCTGAGTGTTTTTAATCAGCATCACTGGCCTCTTTTTTATGTTTTCTTCACAACTTCTTCGCCATGTATCGGTTTTAAACAGTCACCCATTTATCATCTCTTTTTATTGTTATATCTCCTCATTATGTTTCTTAACTTTATCTGTAGGTTGCAGAGCGGCGTATTACGCTGCTGCCAGCCCACCTCCCTCTGGCGGGGGGGAGGGGGGAATCGAAATCCAATATAGAAAAAAAAAAGATTCGGAACGCATTGCAGTCGTTATCAGACTGCAGAAACGGAGCGATTTCTCGAATGTCCAAAAGGGTAAGATCGTTGCCTTACCGGTCGAACGTGGAAGTATTTACCAAGCGGCTCAGTCTATAGACTTTATATGCTGCTTGATTAAAGTATACCGTGTATGACAGAATGGCGCTATCCAAACCGCCGCTATGCACCTGTGGTGCACTGCGGGCCGTTGATGACAGGGGCGAATGACGGCTGCGAAGATGTGTATGGGAGAACAGACGTGCAACTGTCGAGCTGCTGACCGCTAAGATGAAGCAAGGGACTACCAACAGCGTCTCCTCAATGACCGTTACGCGAACATTGCTGTGTGTGGGCCTCTGCAGTAGGATACTGGTTCACGCACCCATGCTGACTGCTGTTCATTGGCGATGAAGGCTGGAATTAGCACGCCAATATCGCAACTGGACGTTCAATAAGTGACGATACGTTCCCTTTCCAGATGAATCACATTTTATGCTCCATCGGACAGATAGCCGTTGGCGTGTAGGACGCGAAACGTCTGAAAGCGCCGCGCGGGATTAGCCGAGCGGTCTCAGGCGCTGCAGTCATAGACTGTGCGGCTGGTCCAGGAGGAGATTCGAGTCCTGCATCGGGCATGGGTGTGTGTGTTTGTCCTTAGGTATAATTTAGGTTAAGTAGTGTGTAAGCTTAGGGACTGGTGACCTTAGCAGTGAAGTCCCATAAGATTTCACACACATTTGAACATCCGTCTGAAATCAAACACCCTGCAACAATCGTCGGAGTGATGATATTTGTGATCTCGTCATTCAAAAAGGCAGAATGGATCAAAACAAGTATGCATCTATGCTTGGGGATCATGTTAAACCATGCATCAGTTTTTTTTCCCCCTCGACGCGAACCCATCTAAGAGCAGCAAACAAAAAAAAACAAAAAAAAAAAAGCTCAAATGGCTCTGAGCACTATGGACTTAAATTCTGAGGTCATCAGTCCCCTAGAACTTAGAACAACTTAATCCTAACTAACCTAAGGACATGACACACATTCATGCCCAAGGCAGGATTCGAACCAGCGACGGTAGCGGTCGCGCGGTTCCAGACTGTAGCGCCTAGAACCGCTTGGCAACCGCGGCCGGCCTACGAGCAGCAAAGTGGAACGTCTCACAAAGCTCACAGTGTACGTGAGTAGTTTTAAGTCCACCAGGATGAGTTTTTCCGTACTCACCTGCCCATCACACTAACCGAATTAAAACCCAATCGGGAATCCGTGCTGCAAAGGGTGGTTATTTGATATTTCGAAGATGGTCGCAATGTGACTGTACCGTGTATAAGACATGATGTTTCCTATCTTTAATAGACTGAATTTTTTCCATTCTTCTGTTGCAAAGTAAGATATTTTAAAAGTTATTTGAGATAGATGAAGAGGACACACTTTGACCATGCTGCATTTAGAGATCGTACTGGTCTGCATTTATGTCAGTGTTTCAGTAGAATCTTTAAAATGAAACCAGTGCTTTGTATGCAGTGGAATACAGGGATATCAGCTAAAGGTGACTCAAGAATATTGTATAAACCTTGCGGAACTAAGGCCTCGCTCACCTTGTTTCCTCTACGTATAACTACAAAATCTCTGTCTCAACTCAAAGAACAGTGCCCACTCACTAAAAAGTTATGTGTTATCTCTTCAAACTATTCTAGCCGTAGCAGGAACAACAGCTCTCTCCTAATAAATACTTGAAACATTTTTTCCATGCGATTTGGCATCAGAACAGGTTTAGGGACGTGCAACATAGCACCGAGAACACACTAGCACTAAACACACTTTTTTTGTGAAAAAATGCCATATAAAAGGATTCACATTTCCACTCCTCATTTGTTAACGTATGTACTAAGAGAAAGAATTACAATCAGCGGATTTTAATTTTGAAGGTTCGCTTTGGAAAAGTAAACGTAGCAAATAAGTGGACGATCTCCGGTCTGAAAGCGTTCGACCGTGTATCCTTCTAGAATTGTTCATGACTCTTTATTCTTTCTCAAATCTCGATTTGTTTGATGTGTTCATTTCCGTCTAGTCTCACAACGTGAGTTTCCAATTTCGTTTGTATTCTTGAGCAATACAATCTACAATGTTTATTTAATACCTCGTTTCTTGCTACTGCTCTTTTTGCAGTTTCGTTTCTGCTCTTTTCCACATTTAAAGTCGAAAAATTAAAGAGCGCTTGTATGTTAACTGAAAAAACACTTTTTTCCATTGTCGGCGTAGTTTTTGTGTTTCATCTCTAAGGTTCGCACTGAGGCGATACGACGTGAGATACGAGGCAGAGGCAGCCCGCATCGGCCGAGCGCATAGAAACAGAGTGGGATTAACTCAACTGGTACACACTGAGACGACAGTGGTACGACAACGATACGTAACCCTATCGTATGTTCAGGCGTAACACGTCGGAACCCCGCAGTGGAGAATTTCCCTTAACCCTATAAAACTAATTTTGGGCAGGTCAACGCTTTAAGAACTAAGCTTTAAATTTTTGTGCGCAAAGCTAAACGGATAACGCGAAAATTACGGCGTTATGCACACCTCTTAAAGTGTGGAAGGCGTGAAGATCAACCTGATCTTCATAACCCTCCCCTCACAGAGTGGCTGTGTCTCCTGCTCCATGCCAACGTCTCCAACAGTCATCATGCAGTAACTAGTCTGAATATAATCTCACACTGATCGAAACCGTTCACCTCTTAAAATTTAAATAAATTATTTTATGCTGCCGAAACTGTTTTTGAAAAATGGTTTCAATATTGCTTCTCGACCGCTGTTATTTCCACGAACAGTATATTTTTAAAAAGTTTTTAATTCATTATGATGTTCAGTGGAATTTATTCATACTTTCCGTCGATTCTATATAAAAAAAACTGTGTACTGGAGCAGCACTGAATGCGTATTGTTGCATTTCGCGGATAGCACTCTAACGCGATAGGAACATTGCTCAAGGAAGGTAAACCGTCGGGATCGATTCCCATCCTGAGACATAATTTTAGTCACACCTGGTAACACAAAATAGTTAAGGTTTTCGTAGTCACTTGATGACTTTCAGAGCCTCGGCTGCCACAAGCAGTGGATTGTGAAGCTTTGACAATGCCATCTACTCGTCCTGGCCAAACGTCAGAAATACCATCAAACAAGACAGACGCCAACAGGCAGTTCCTGGCAATACGAAGGGCTTTCCATATGTAATGCAAACTTTTTATTTCAAATCTGGGGTTGGTTTTATTCAGGATTCCAGACCACCACATTATTTCTCACTCTTCTGGCTACCAAACTCTACTAACAACAAAATCTCCGTTCAACGTGACAACCTTACGGCATCTTATTGGGAAGATCTTCTTGCCCGTATTGTGCCACCGTACTGGCCGATGTCGGAGTCAATGTCTTGCTTCATCAGGTAACTCCACCGTAATCCATGTATTGTTTCCCGAAGAGTGCAATCTTCATTGGGCCAAACAGGTTAAAGTCAGATGGTGCGACACCATAGCTGTAGGACGGATGACGAAGAATAGTTCAGTGACGGTTTGTAAGCTCCTCCCGGGTGCGCTTACTTATGTCAGGCTTTGTGTTGCCATGGAGAAGAAGTTCTTTTAAATTTGTTGGCGACGAACACGCTGAATTCATTTCCTCAGGTTCCTGGATACAGCTAATAAACTTCAGACACCAGCACTTGCTTGGTGACTATTCATAAAGATCAACTGTCATCTCTGCTTTATTAGTATCTAAAAATAATTCCGCCGAAATTACGATTTATTTTTGCCTGGCTTGTTAACAATTTGTAACTTTCAGACTAGCGCCATGAGTGGCGAATTTTGAGTAAAACCTACACATTTGTTTTGCTGCCATGTTAAAATTTGCTTCTTTTGCCACAAAGTAGAGGAATGTACACAGTCTCACGTCACTAACATGTTGTGCAGACACAACTGCGACAGAATTCTGAAATAGTGGTTTATTAAGCTTATTAAGAGAGGAATTGCGGAAAAGTAAGGTCAGCAGCTTATGAAAAAGCAGTTCCTTGGTACAAAAGAAGTGTGATGTCTTCACATATGGTGTTCCAAAACCCATAGCATTTTCGTTTCACCAGCTTTCGATGGCCCCTGAAAATTACATTTTATAAACCGAAAAAGCTGTAGTTATTGGAATAATGAGGTTTTACATAACAACGATATGGCCTAAAATAATCTCCTCAGCCGGCCGCTGTGACCGAGTGGTTCTAGGGTCTACAGTCCCGAACCGCGCTGCTGCTACGGTCGCAGGTTCGAATCCTGCCTCGCGCATGGATGTGTGGTGTCCTTAGGATAGTTAGGTTTAAGTAGTTGTAAGTCTAGGGGACTGATGATCTCAGATGTTAAGTTCAATAATGCTTAGAGCCATTTGAAGCATACTCTCCTCTTTGCATACTATCATTTGCCAAAATATCATATCGATATCTGAAACTGTTTATGAAATATTAGGAATGTTGTCGATATTTTATTCTAGCTTTATCACTGGCGCAGCGCGATCGCAAATGAGGTGCTGCATCAGATCAATTTTCTCAAGATTGGTGACACATGGATACACCTACCCATGTCTAAAGAAAAATTCAAGATGTTAGCTAAATTTCATACACAACATATTGAGTAATATGCACCAAACGCAACATCATAGCGATCCCATTTTTGATTGCACAGTTATACAAATTTGGCATAATGTCTTAATTTCACGTAAATTATACAAATTTGGCATAATGTCTTACTTTCACGTAAATATCACAATAACTATGACCATTAACGAAATGATGGGACCATCATCATGTACCTGACAAATAAAGCTACTAGAAAAGCAAAAATTAAATTTTTTTGTCGAATAGCTTTTGTAAAATCGGCTGAGAAAGATTGCAGTGTGCGCGCTTCGATTCTGTCATTGCAGACCGGCCGTTAGGTGGAGGACACTTAACAGCCTCCCCTTCCGAGCAAACGAATGAACTCGTCCAGCGCTTTGGACGAAAACTGGTCAAAGCGCATCGGCCAACCTATCCTGCGCGAGCTAGGCAGATTCCATTTTCTAAGCTACATACAGCGCCACCACATACGGGAACTTCATTTAACTGTAGGGGCGGAAGCGGGAATATTCCGCGATGCCCCACAACAGATTCTGCCTTTTTATAAGCGAAAATGCCAAGAAAAAGAAATGTGTTGCATTACTTATTAAATGCCACTCGTATCACTCGCTCTCGGAATCAGTATATACTGCCTAGTCCAGGAGGATTAGGGAAAGACCAGCTTAGCGAAGAGGTCAATAACCCTTTGCTAAGCAACGACCATAACACCGAACAGGACTCGCACTCAGGGGCGGCCAGCAAGTGGTGTGTTACGCTACGTTCGTCAGTTTGGGGTCACGCTCCTATAGACGTGTCTCTGGCAGAGAATCTTTTTCCAAGCAGGTCCGACCTGGTGCAGCAGCCGGCAGCTGCAGGGGCAGAGGCGCTGCCGCCTCGTATTTACAAAGCGGCTGGGTGAGAGGCGGGCCGGTGTCGCGGGAGCCGGCTTAGCGCCACCGGAGACGGGTAGCAGCCGGCTGCGGCTGTCGGCTGCCGGGGCGTCGCCGCGCAACTTGACCTGCGGCCGTCTCGATGGCCGCCAATTCCATCTCGCAGCGCAAACACAAACGCTGCCTCAGGTCCGCGCCGACAGGAAGGACACTCTGCACCTTAACGTCAACCCATGAAGACCAATACAATTCCTCGTTCTATTTCTGGGGACACGGATGACACACGTGCACTTCAGAAATTAATTCCAATCCAGTTCTCGATATCCCAGCTCAAAGTCGGCATTTCTCTCTCTTATGTTTCTGGAAGTTATCAACTGAGCCTACATGTGTATTTTAGAATGAGTTTAGCGAACGAAAGAATTTGTTTTTAACTGTTGAATGTCTCTCCTTAGTAAAATGTCATATAGTAAGTACATCTACATCTATACTCCGCTATCCACCAAGCGGTGTGTGGGGGCGGGCACAATTCGCGTCGAAGTCATATTCCTCCCCCCTCCCCTCTGTTCCACTCGCGGATCGCGGGAGGGAAAAACGACTGTCTGAACGCCTCAGTACGAGCTCTTACTTCCCTTATCTTTGAATGATGATCATTACGCGATCTGAAAGTTTGTGGTATTAATATTTCCTCTACATCCTCGGCGAAGATTGGATTTCGGAATTAAGTGAGCAGCCCCTTCTATTTAGCGCGTCGTCTATCTGCAAGTGTTACCACTTCAAACTTTCTATGAGATTTGCAACGCTCTCGCGATGGCTAAATGTACCAGTTACCAATCTTGCCGCTCTTCTTTGGACCTTCTCAATCTCTTGAATCAGATCCTCCCATACAGACAAACAGTACTCCAAGACTGGACGAACCAACGTATTGTAAGCTATTTCCCTTGTTGAAGGACTGACTGCATCGCTCCAGGATTATACCAACAAACCGCAATCTACAGTTAGCCTTACCCGTGACTTGTGTAATCTGATTATTCCACTTGAGATCATTTCGAATAGTCACACCCAGATACTTGACGGATGTTACCGCTTCCAAAGACTGATCATTTATTTAGTACTCATTCTTTAATGGGGATTTTCGCCTTGTTATACGCAGTAGGTTACACTTACTAATATTGAGAGATTACTGCCAGTCATTACACCACGCATTTATTTTCTGCAAATCCTCATCGATACGCTCACAACCCTCGCGCGATACCACTTTCCTGTAGACTGCAGCATCATCGGCAAACCGTCTAAGGCCGCTGTCAATACCATCAACCAGATCGTTTATGTAAATCGTAAAAAGCAGAGGACGTATTACGCTGCCTAGGGCACACCTGAAGTTACTCTTGTTTCTGTTAAAGTTACCCCATTCAGGACGACGACATACTGCTCCCTGCCTGTTAGAGAACTTTCTATCCAACCGCATATGTCACTGGATAGACCACAATCGCGACTTTTTGTAGCAAGCGACACTGCGGAACTGAGTCGAACGCCTTTCGAAAGTCGAGAAATATGGAATCAACCTGGGAGCCGGTATCTAGAGCCTGTTGTATATCATGCACAAAGAGGGCCAGCTGTGTCTCGCATGACCGCTGTTTCCTAAAACCGTGTTTGTGTCTGCAGATGAGCTTCTCAGAGTCTAGAAAGGTCATTATATTTTCCATGATTCTACAACAAATCGATGTCAGTGAAATTGACCGGTAATTATGTGCATCCGATTTTCTATCCTTTTTATAGATTGCTATGACCTGGGCCTTCTTCCAGTCCCGTACAACTTCGCGCCGTTCCAATGATCTCTGATAGATGACGGATAAGAATGGTCCTATATTTGTAGCATAGTCAACATAAAATCTTATGGGGATACCGTCTGGGCCAGATGCCTTTCTGGCGTCTAAGGATCTCAACTATTTTACGATCCCAGATGCACTAAACACTATGTCAGCCATCCTTTCGTTTGTTCGATAATTGAAAGGTTTAGAATTTCGGCCTTCTGTTTATCAACATCAGTTACGCTACCCGTACTGTCATCAAGAGAAGGTATTGGATGATTTGTAGCGTTCATAGATTTTACCTACGACCAAATTTTTTGGGGTTATTTTTAGAATCTGCAGATAAAATATTGCTTTCAAATTTGTTAAAAGAGTGTCTCATTGTCCTTCTGACAGCTGCTTTCATTTAGCATAATTTCTGCTTGTCAGCGGAGCAGCGACTACGTTTAAAACGACTGTGCAAAATTCTCTGCTTTCTCAGCAACTTCCTAATATGTTTGTCGTACCAGGGTGGATCCTTTCCCTCCCCTATACTTTTGCTGGGCATATACTACTCTAGCACATGGTGGACAATACCTTTAAATTCCGACCAAAGATGCTCAATACCTTTCTGTCCCGCGGTGAATGCTTGGAGCTGACTATGGAGATATTCATTAATGACACTGTTATTTGCTTTCCCAAACAAGAAAACTCTACGCTGTTTCTTTAGTTTTTTTGCAACTTCCACTGACAAATAAGCCACAACGACATTATGGTCGCTAATACCTTCTTCTAGATTAACTTCCTCAAAAAGATCAGGTCTGTTTGTCGCCAAGATATCATCACGACAAACCCATAAGAAAACCAAGCCGAGGACTAAATTATGAAACGACATACTCAAATGCAAAAAGAGCACATAATACATTACTAATAATTAATAATACATTTATCTTAATTCTTTCTCAGGCTGCACTTCATTCAGATTGCTTATTGAAACACTGTAGGCTTCTCAGTAAGTTCGGGATTCGTATGTGAAGGGAAACAAAAATGTTGTCTCGCAACTTCGTTATTTTCTCTACCTGGTAACGGTGTACTGCAAGGATGCGATTATTGGTTGTCCGTGCATGGACATACGAGGGTTGTCCATAAAGTAAGTTCCGATCGGTCGCTAAATGGAAACCACAGTGAAAATCGTAAACATTTTATTTGCGTCAGTTAGCTACACTTTCCAGATACTTCTCTATAACGTCGCCGTTCCTACTTATACATTTGTCGTAGCGCTGTACCAACTTTCCAACATCGTCGTCATAGAAGGCAACCGCCAGTGCTTTCCGCCAATTCTCTACGCTGGCCTACAGTTCGTTGTCTGTGCTAAAATGCTGCCTTCATAGCCAGCGGTTCACGTGAGCAGAGGTGAAACTCGGAGACAATTAAGGGCTGTATTGTCGGTAATCAAACATTTCCGATTGAAAACGATAGAGGAGCATCTGCATTGCCCTGCGGAATGCGGCTGACAATTGTCTTGAAGAAGAAAACGCACAACAGGTATGTAATGTTGGCTGCAAAGCTCAGGCGAAATTTCTCAGCAGGCCCTCGTACTTGGCGCGAGACGATATTGTTCTAGGTATCTCTATGTGCTCCCTGTGTGCTCAGAACTAAAAATAATGACGTAAAGCGATCGGCGGGCATGCTAGAGAAACTGTCCAACACATCTGTGCAAAACTTCATAGCATTTTCACTGTGGTTTCCATTTACCGACCAATCGGAACTTACGCTCTGGACAACCCTCGAATTTCTTTCAGTCCAGATTTGACTGATTTCAAACAGGTACTTGTATGATTATAGTTGGTGGTGACTTCTATCTTCCTTCGATATGTTGGCGAAAATGCATGTTTAACGTCAGTGGTAGGCATAAAATGTCGCCCGAAATCGTTTTCGGAAAATTATTTTGAACAATTTGTTCAGGAGTCCTCTAGAAATGTAAATGGTTGCGAGAACATACTTGCTTCTTTGCAACAAACAATCCTGAGCAAACGGGGAGCGTCATGACGGAGACAGGCATTAGTAACCACTACGTTATTGTAGAGAAACTAAGTACCGTAACATCAAAACCAACCTGAAAAGTGGCAAAATACATCTATTTCAAAAAGAAGACAAAAGTTCGCTTGACGCTTTCCTAAGCGACAGTCTCAACTCCTACTGATCTGACTAGGTTAATGTTGACCAGATGTTTAAATTCAAAGAAACTAATTTGAGAGATATATACCAAACAAACTAATAAGAGGTGGTACTGATTCCCCATGGTGCACAAAACAAAGGAGAACACTGTTGCAGAACCACCGGAAAAAACATGCCAAATTTAAAAGCATGCAAAGAACGACTGCCGACATGTGTAACTTAGAAGCAGATATCCTCGGTGCAGCGAAGAGGCTTGAATCAATAAAGGCAGGTCCTCCAGCCCAGGTTCTGTGCTAGAGCATCATCAATTACCTCGAAGAAAACGGTTTATTGACAGGCAGCCTACTCATATTCAGAATCTTCATATCATCTTATGAAACACAACTAGTTCTTTATTCTCACGTACTAATGAGCGCTATCCAAGGGGATGTCAAATTGATTCCATATTTTTAGATTTGCAAGAAGGTTTTTGACACCGTTCCTCACAAATGACTTCTGATCAAATTACGCGCCAGTGGGATATCATATCATTTGTGCGACTGGATACGTGATTTTCAGTCAAAATGTCACAGTTCGTAGTAAATGACGGAACGACATCGAGCAAAACAAAAGTATTTTCTAGCCTTCCACAAGGAGGTGTTATAGGCTCTCTGCTGTTCCTGGGATACATGAACAATTTAGGAGAAAAATAAGCAGCCCTCTTAGATTCTTTGCAGATGATGCCGTCATTTACGGTCTCATAAAGTCATCAGATGATCAAAATAAATTACAAAATGATTTAGACAAGGTATTTGTTTTCGTGCGAAAAATGGCAGTTGACTCGAAATAATGAAAAGTGTGAAGCCATCCACATCAGTGTTGAAACGAATCCCCTAAATTTCGGTTACAGGATGAAACACACGAATATAAATGATGTAAATTCAACTAACTACTTAGAGATAACAATTACGAATAACTTAAACTGGAAAGATCGCATAGACAATGTTGTGAGTAAAGCAAACCAGACTGCGATTTATTGACAGAACACTTGGGAAACGTAACAAGTCAGCTAAAGAGACTGCTTACACTATGCTTGTCCTCCCTCTTGTAGAGTATAGAGTATTTCTGCGTGATGTGGCATCTACACCAGTCAGGACTGACGGAGGACATCAAAAAAGTTCAAGGAAGGGCATCTCGTTTTACACTCCTGGAAATTGAAATAAGAACACCGTGAATTCATTGTCCCAGGAAGGGGAAACTTTATTGACACATTCCTGGGGTCAGATACATCACATGATCACACTGACAGAACCACAGGCACATAGACACAGGCAACAGAGCATGCACAATGTCGGCACTAGTACAGTGTATATCCACCTTTCGCAGCAATGCAGGCTGCTATTCTCCCATGGAGACGATCGTAGAGATGCTGGATGTAGTCCTGTGGAACGGCTTGCCATGCCATTTCCATCTGGCGCCTCAGTTGGACCAGTGTTCGTGCTGGACGTGCAGACCGCGTGAGACGACGCTTCATCCAGTCCCAAACATGCTCAATGGGGGACAGATCCGGAGATCTTGCTGGCCAGGGTAGTTGACTTACACCTTCTAGAGCACGTTGGGTGGCACGGGATACATGCGGACGTGCATTGTCCTGTTGGAACAGCAAGTTCCCTTGCCGGTCTAGGAATGGTAGAACGATGGGTTCGATGACGGTTTGGATGTACCGTGCACTATTCAGTGTCCCCTCGACGATCACCAGTGGTGTACGGCCAGTGTAGGAGATCGCTCCCCACACCATGATGCCGGGTGTTGGCCCTGTGTGCCTCGGTCGTATGCAGTCCTGATTGTGGCGCACACCTGCACGGCGCCAAACACGCATACGACCACGATTGGCACCAAGGCAGAAGCGACTCTCATCGCTGAAGACGACACGTCTCCATTCGTCCCTCCATTCACGCCTGTCGCGACACCACTGGAGGCGGGCTGCACGATGTTGGGGCGTGAGCGGAAGACGGCCTAACGGTGTGCGGGACCGTAGCCCAGCTTCATGGAGACGGTTGCGAATGGTCCTCGCCGATACCCCAGGAGCAACAGTGTCCCTAATTTGCTGGGAAGTGGCGGTGCGGTCCCCTACGGCACTGCGTAGGATCCTACGGTCTTGGCGTGCATCCGTGCGTCGCTGCGGTCCGGTCCCAGGTCGACGGGCACGTGCACCTTCCGCCGACCACTGGCGACAACATCGATGTACTGTGGAGACCTCACGCCCCACGTGTTGAGCAATTCGGCGGTACGTCCACCCGGCCTCCCGCATGCCCACTATACGCCCTCGCTCAAAGTCCGTCAACTGCACATACGGTTCACGTCCACGCTGTCGCGGCATGCTACCAGTGTTAAAGACTGCGATGGAGCTCCGTATGCCACGGCAAACTGGCTGACACTGACGGCGGCGGTGCACAAATGCTGCGCAGCTAGCGCCATTCGACGGCCTACACCGCGGTTCCTGGTGTGTCCGCTGTGCCGTGCTGTGATCATTGCTTGTACAGCCCTCTCGCAGTGTCCGGAGCAAGTATGGTGGGTCTGACACACCGGTGTCAATGTGTTCTTTTTTCCATTTCCAGGAGTGTATATTATCGCGAAACAGGGGAGAGAGTGGCACGGATATCATACACGAATTGGGATGACAGTCATTACAATACAGACGTTTCCCACTGCGGCAGGATCTTCTCATGAAATTTGAATCACCAACTTTCTCCTCAGAATGTGGAAATATTTAGTTGTCGACCGACCACCTACATAGGGAGAAATGATCATCGTAATAAAACACGAGAAATCAGAGCTCGCATGAGAATATTTGCGTGTTCGCATAACTCCAGTGTGCTGAGTAATGTGAAACAGCAACTTATTTTAAATTATGATGCAAATAGACAGCCAGAGTGGCAACTGAAATGGAGGTTTATTTAGTGGGTGACCGGTTTCGAGCAGTAACCATTCTCAAACAAATCAGTGTTTGCAGAGTAAAATGTCTTTCGACAATAGCAGAAAAAAAGTGAGTACATATGTCTATGTTCCTAACTAACGTACGTAATACATGTATTTGGATGTAAAATATTCCTCTGATTCAACTTGAATTTAAAAGCCTCTGCATTGACGCTAAAAGTCTTCCCGCTTTGTGAACGTCCTTTTTATGTTGTAAGAAAGCGCTTACAAATATCATATTGCTTTCCATTACCGTCACAGTAATTTTCTTAATATTCTGCTGCCTCATTTGTAGTTAGTCTTAATTTATCTTCATACTCGTTACGTGATACGTGTGTAGAGGCCGTCAGAACACTGGCTGCTTGCGCTTCCGAATTCTGTACAGATGTACAGGTGAGATACTGCTTTCACGTTTCGGTGGGTGACAGATCAAATCCATGTCCACTGATGTGACTTACGTTTTCCGTCGCTTCCGTCAGTAGCCTGACTTAAGGCAAACTTTGAGATCGCGATGATTTCTTTCAAAATACACGGTTGATTGCCTTCAAAAATGGTTCAAATGGCTCTGAGCACTATGGGACTTAACTTCTGAGGTCATCTGTCCCCTAGAACTTAGAACTACTTAAACCTAACTAACCTAAGGACATCACAAACACCCATGCGCGAGGCAGGATTCGAACCTGCGACAGTAGCGGTCGCGTAGTTCCTGACTGTACCGCCTAGAATCGCTCGGTCACCCCGGCCGGCTGATTGCCTTCCCTACTCTTTTCCAACCAGACCTTGTACGCCATATCTCACGAGCTCGTCATCGTTGAAGCGTTAAACCCAAACTTCCCGCTCTTTCTGCAGCCACATGCTTCGATTTTTCCAAGCAGATTCCCGGCAGGCGTTCGTGCCCCAAATATTTGCTAATTAGAAATGTATTGTTTTTCTGTTACTTTCCCATGACGTAAAATGAGCCAACCACAATTTGCGCTGCTCTGCGCAGTTTAAGCTCTTTACCGTCTGCTAGTCCGACATTATACAAACAAAGAAAGAAGGCTTAAGGCTTAAATGTCATCGATACCGAGATCTTGCCTAATTGGTTACGGACCGTGCCCTTTAGGCTAAATACCGCCGGATTCGTCTGAAATTACTTAAAAAAGCATAGAAACTAAATCGTGATTTCTGATTGGGGATGCGACCTATGTTTTTCCAGATTATGGAACGATAGTGTTAACGACTGCGCCTTAATACACTCTTTGATACAGAAAAGCTCAGCGTCTTAGATTTTTGACTGCCTCAACTGCTTGATTTCTCTCACACTTTCACTTGAAAAGACGTTGGCGATGCCTGAAGATGTTCGAAAGTTCACAAATTACGTCGTACAGAAATCATAAGTTGTATCGGTTATGAATTCTGAAAGCGATTTAGAAGAACCTTCGATCGCAAGTCATTCGTCACCATATTTGCATACTGTGTATCTTTGGATTCATAATTGGGTTTCTCCGCACAGTGGAAACACCTTCGCGTTGAAAATATCAACTTAGAGGTCACCTGCTGGACATGAGAGAGTTTGTATGAAAAAAGAACGCACAAATGGAAGTCGTTTTCAAAGTTACCGAACTTTTTTTTTTGTTTTAAAAACAAACTTGCTCTTAAAAATAAAAACTACAGAAACAAACACGAAAAAATAAAGCTAATTATATGGTCACGAAAAAGTTAGAATGACTGAAAGAAAAAGTAATAAAGAGATTCTCCGCTGGTCATATTACATTTTAAAATTAACAAGAGAGATAATACCATAAGCTCCGCATATTAGAAGCACAGATGCAGAAAGCTAAATTCGAGCTGCTCAGAATAAGGACTCTGAAATGTAACCAGCACCTCAAACGGAACTTACAATCTTCAAAATCCATAGTCAGCACGCCACGAACCCCAGGAAGCGAATGGTAAGAGTTCTAAGTTCTCTGTTCTCAGCCCAAACTCTCCACAGAGGGGTGACATCATGCTTGTTGCCCATGTGAAAGAACGTGAATGTGCCTGTAAACGTGTAACTCAGGGTAACGCTGGAAAACTTTGTTTAACATTCAGCTACACAAATACACCTATAACATTTTATATGGTTTTACCGAGTCTGAAACGTCCTTTCCTATTGGTGCATATTGCACACACATTTTCTAGAAGCAGAGGCAACAAATTAAATTGGATGACCCGAAATTGTTCGTAGATAGCACAGATTTTCTCAGTGTACTTGTTGACATGCATGCCCAATAAGTATTTGTCACAGCTTATGTGGGCATTTGGGGGCTTAGGCTCTCTGCGGCCGCGCATGGGTGTTGCATCAGGAAATCACTACTCAGAATGTCACAAGCGTGCCACCACGACTTATCCCTGGAGACTTCTCAAGACTTCATCCCATGTATTGAGGAAAGCTTTCACGCTGCAACTGGCAGTAAACACGTACTGTCACGGAATTCGCATCCTCATATTACAATTATCAACTTTCTCTCTATAACTGGCAATCGGAATGTGCCCATGCAGTCATCACATTTGCGGAATGTCAATGAAGACGATGCGAGCGTAAGAACAACACAACACCGAGTCACTGAGCGGGCTAAATCTCTTAACCGGCAGAGGATCGAACCTGGACCCCTGCGCTTGGCAATCAACCGCGCTGACCGCTCAGCTACCGAGGCAGACTCTCTCTAACAGTTTGTACCTCCAACTTTTATTCACGAAATAAATGTAATTGAACTGATACAGAACCGTTAAGTGGTGTGTACCAGTCATGTTACAGTTCATACAAAAATCTAAAGAAGTCAGCAACAGCTTTGGTAACATTAATGCAATGAAAATTAACTAGAACTCATTCTACGTTCCACCATTTTCCTTTAGCCACTCGCAATCCCAAATAAAGCAGATATAGTAGAACTTAGAAAAACTCCGCTTAAAGCAGTAATTACGAGGAATTGGAATGTTTAAAATCCAGAAGTGTAGTGAATGTTAAATGGGAGGCAAGAAAATGATTACATTCGCACCTGTTAGTGATTTTACTGCAGAGTTTGATGGTGTAGAATTCAGATGGCACATGGCCTGATCTGAAGTATCCGTACACCCATACGGAATGGGCTGTTGCCCACTACATGTCACTAGAGAAGCACCCGCCGCTGTAAAATGAAGCGGAGAGTGTTGTTTTGTTAGTAGCGACGTAGTAACAGTAGACTGTGTCGGTCATAAAAGTTCAATGACTCCAAATGTTGTCATTGCATGTAACCTACGTAGCGAACCAATCAGGGACATTTCTAGGCTTCTAAAGCTTTTGTGGACTGTAGGCGGTGAGATTGTGAAGTGGAAACGTGAAGGATCATCCACAGGTAAATCATTAGAAGGCACATCTAATGTATTGATGGACAGGGACCCTCGAACATTGCGAAGGGTCGTTGCAAAAAATTGCCTGAATTCATTGGACGGAATCAGTCGCGGGTCCCAAAATGCTACTAGCAGTCCAAATAACACAATTACTGTGTGCAGGGAGTTACAAAGAATTGTGTACGATGATGGTAGTGCCAGCACTGAAGTACAGATAAGATGGTGTTATGGGTGTTACGGTATGGGGTGTTTATCCTGTTTAAAGTGTGGTCCTATTATCGCCCTTAAGAAAACGCTAAGTTCTGAAGGATTGTTTACTGCTTACAGTTGTGGGGCAGTTTGGAGATGTTGGTCTTAGTACTAGGATGACTATGCACCCTGTCGTAAAACATCACCTATTTGACAAGTCTGTGGACAACAACCTTTCTGAAATTAACTGACATGCCCTGAGTCCTTACTTTGACTCATTGAAACACATTCCGGATGAGTTAGAATGCCGACTTTTCTTCAGACCCGAGGGTCCAGCATCACTGCGTTCTCTGCTTCCGCTCTTGAGGAAGACGGGGTTGCCATTCTTCCACAGACACTCTCACACCTCACCGAGAGTGTCCCCAGCGTAGCTCTAGAAAGACGAAGGGTTGACACACACTATATTAATGCCCACTAATAGTTTTCCGGATACTATTGATCAGATAATGCGTATTCACGTGCGAAATCAAATTCTGTATGTACTTATAAGAAACATTTGATTTTAATTATAGTGTTTGATTTATGTTGGTGGTACAATATGTACATATAATATGTACGTATTCGGTGCTGTAAAGAAATTATGATACTAAAGTAAATAAGCATCAGTCAATCGAATTTTTATTTTATATTGCTTTTTTCAATGCAACTGTGGCAGCATATTATCGTACACGATACACACTGGTGGATCTCGGGCCACACATGGTCAAATACCTGTTGTCATGAGTAGGAAAAGTAAGTCTTTTTTAGGATAAATCCATACAACAGGTTCCCCTGCCTGAAGAATATCTCCAGCGCTTTAAAAATACTGAAACAATCACTCACAAGTCAGATTTTAACACTCCAAATATCAGACTTACCAGACGTCACAAAGAAAAACAAACAACTGGAAAGAGTAACATGGGGAATTTCACTGACGTAACAATCATTCATCAAAACATGCAATCAATAAAAAATAAAAAACAACTATTAGAAGTTGAGCTCCAGTCTTTGAACTACACGGTAATTTGTGTTATTGAGCACCGGTGTAGAGAGACAGAAATCAAGCATATAATGTTATCATCTTATGAAAGGGCAAACTCTTACTGCAGAACTGCTTCAAGGGTTGGAGGATCATGCATTTATATCAGAAAAGGAACACAGTTCAAATCAAGACATGACCTCAGTACAGCAAGTGAAGACAAACACTTTTAAATATGAGTTATTAAATTAACAGGGATTGATATGTGTGTATAGATCTCCCAGTGGAAGTGTGGACCCTTTTTTCAATAAATTAACAGACGTTCTAGATAAAGTCTCAAGTACAAAGGTCAACATAATTCTGTGTGGGGCCATTAACATCAACCCTGACATCTTAAATGAAACCAGCAGCACCCTCATAAATATCCTTCAAAGTTTTGGTATGCCCCTATTGGTCAACAGTGCAACAAGGGTTACTACAACGACTGCATCAGTAATTGACCATGTGGCGACAAATACGGACGGGGACAGTCAGTTGCACACATAAAAAATAACATTGGTTGTTACGGCACAAACAGTTCTGTCCATGACCATGGAACAAGAGCTAGGTTCAAATTACATTTCCCAAGAAAAAATAAACATAAAACTAAAAGCAGAATTTTCTACCAAGGAATAAAACTGTACAATAAATTACCATAACAGATAAAAGATATTGCAAAAATACACATTTAAAAACGCAGCTAAAAGGTACCTGTTATCCAGAGCAAGCAGTAAAGGAAACAAAAGAAAAATTCGGAGTAGGTATTAAAATTCATGGAGAAGAAGTAAAAACTTTGAGGTTCGCCGATGACATTGTAATTCTGTCAGAGACAGCAAAGGACTTGGAAGAGCAGTTGAACGGAATGGACAGTGTCTTGAAAGGAGGATATAAGATGAACATCAACAAAAGCAAAACGAGGATAATGGAATGTAGTCAAATTAAATCGGGTGATGCTGAGGGGATTAGATTAGGAAATGAGACACTTAAAGTAGTAAAGGAGTTTTGCTATTTAGGGAGTAAAATAACTGATGACGGTCGAAGTAGAGAGGATATAAAATGTAGACTGGCAATGGCAAGGAAAGCGTTTCTGAAGAAGAGAAATTTGTTAACATCGAGTATAGATTTAAGTGTCAGGAAGTCGTTTCTGAAAGTATTTGTATGGAGTGTAGCCATGTATGGAAGTGAAACATGGACGATAACCAGTTTGGACAAGAAGAGAATAGAAGCTTTCGAAATGTGGTGCTACAGAAGAATGCTGAAGATAAGGTGGATAGATCACGTAACTAATGAGGAGGTATTGAATAGGATTGGGAAGAAGAGAAGTTTGTGGCACAACTTGACTAGAAGAAGGGATCGGTTGGTAGGACATGTTTTGAGGCATCAAGGGGTCACAAGTTTAGCATTGGAGTGCAGCGTGGAGAGTAAAAATCGTAGAGGGAGACCAAGAGATCAATACACTAAGCAGATTCAGAAGGATGTAGGTTGCAGTAAGAACTGGGAGATGAAGAAGCTTGCTCAGGATAGAGTAGCATGGAGAGCTGCATCAAACCAGTCTCAGGACTGAAGACCACAACAACAACAACATCCAATACATTTTATACATTTAAGGGTTACTTAGATAAAACAGAGTAGGGCTTTGGTAAAAAAAAGTTGTACAAATAAATAATAATAATGATTATAAAACATCCAACATTCCACATAACACCTTCACACTATGTTTTTTCCCTTCTTTTTTCCTTTTCTAGAAAAATGTACCCCCAAGCTGTGCATTGCACAATACTAACACCTCTCCCACTTTCTGAGCTCAACATCTCACTCATTATATAGGGATGCTGACTCAGTTTTTCAGGATAGCGAATGGGAAGTTGTAGCACGGAAAATGGCCTAGAGGTCACTAGTGTGTGTGTGTTTGTGTGTGTAGTGAGCGAAGTGTTATGAAACAGTGTGTGTATAGTGTGTGCAGTGACTCAGAGTGAGATATGATTGAACAGCGTGGCATTACATTATTTAATAAGTTGTTTGTATAAAAATATTGTATACCAGGAGTAAATCGAATGATTATATCTAACTAGAAATCTGTAATTGTTTGTGTATACGAATTAACTTATTTTAAATTGGTTTAAACTTGTAAAAACTTCGACATGTCCTATATCCTTTTAAAAAGAGATCTACGGATGGATAAAGCTACTACGACTACTACTACAAATACGACATCGGTATTTCCAAGTGACGACACTAGCAAACCCCGGCGACGTTGTTCTGTAGAAATATTTGAGCTTCTCGCGTTAGTGCGTAAGAAAATGGTTCAAATGGTTCTGAGCACTATGGGACTTAACATCTGTGGTCATGAGTCCCCTAGAACTTAGAACTACTTAAATCTAACTAACCTAAGGACATCACACACATCCATGTCCGAGGCAGGATTCGAACCTGCGACCGTAGCAGTCGCGCGGTTCCGGACTGCGCGCCTAGAACCGCTAGACCACCGCGGCCGGCGTTAGTGCGTAAATCCTAGCCTATGTGCAAGGGTGAAAGCTGTTTCGAGTAAGCTAGCAGACTGCAGCAGTGCCTCTGGTGCCACGCAACATTGCGTCCCAGTAGCGGGGCAAAATGCCAACGGCCTTGCTACAGTGGTAACACCGGTTCCCGTCAGATCACCGGAGATACGGGCTGTCGGGCTGGGCTAGCACTTGGATGGGTGACCATCCTGTCTGCCGAGCGCTGCTGGCAAGCGGGCTGCACCCAGCCCTTGAGAGGCAAACTGAGGAGCTACTTGATTGAGAAGTAGCGGCTCCGGTCTCGGAAACTGACATACGGCCGGGAGGGCGATGTGCTGACCACATGCCCGTCCATATCCGCGCCCATTGACGCCTATGAACTGAGGATGACACGGTGGCCGGTCAGTACCGTTGGGCCTTCATGGCCTGTCCGGGGGAGTTTAGTTTTCGTTTAGTTTAGCGGAGCAAAACACAAAGAGGTGGCTGCCTCGAAAATCAACGCGTTCGTCGGCATGCAAGGAACTGGTCTGTTGTGCAGCTAGACTGCCACGTGTTGTAGACTGGCAAGACAGCCAATCCACAGTGGCGGGTAGCCGAAAGGCACGCGTTTAATCTCACGCAGACTGGCGTGAGGTCTGGAACAGGACAATGTCTTGAGAATTGCAAATAAAGTACGTAGATGATGTAATACTTAACTTTAATCCATAATTGGTGTACACCTCTCTTGACTGTACATGCTTCACAAGATAAATATCAATTGAATACGGCGCCTTGCTAGGTCGTAGCAAATGACGTAGCTGAAGGCTATGCTAACTATCGTCTCGGCAAATGAGAGCGTAATTGTCAGTGAACCTTTCCTAGCAAAGTCGGCTGTACAACTGGGGCGAGTGCTAGGACGCCTGTCTAGACCTGCCGTGTGGTGGCGCTCGGTCTGCAATCACTGACAGTGGTGACACGCGGGTCCGACGTATACTAACGGACCGCGGCCGATTTAAAGGCTACCACCTAGCAAGTGTGGTGTCTGGCGGTGACACCACACCACGCATACGAAACGAGGCGCCCACTACGTTCCAAAAGAAGTGAAGTCTCTGATCACGTAATTGTTGCACAAATTCGTAGCGTGACCTCGTCTCTTACCTTTACAGAAACGGTACTTAATCACCTGTAGACAATGTCCGACAGTGGTCGCTCGGTGACCCAGATTTTATCAGCCAGAAATATCATATCTGTTAACCTTAAGAAGCTCAGCTGGATTATTAGACATCCTTCCGTACGAAACCGTTTCTTTGCTTCTCGGTATTCTTGCCGTCACTCGCCAGAATACGTTTTGTCTGGGGAGGGGTATCACAGACACCGTTTTAAGATTCCGTTGCAAGTCGTGAAGCTCCCATGATCATAAAGGCAGTCGGAATTCTAAAGTCAGTGTACGGTACCAAGAGGTATGAAAGCGTAGAACGTATTTTGCCAGAGACTGGTTTCCAAACTGCTTTCCGGTTATTCCACGTCTATATGTACACTCCGACAGCCACTTCGCGGTGTGTCGCTGAGGATACTTTTGGTAGCGCTACCACTTCCCCGCTTCCCTGCTCCAACTGCGAGTAATGCCAAAAATGGACGGCCGTACAAGTTTCTCCGATATTCTTGTCGTGTTCATGGCGCGAGGCGTATGTGGGAGGAAGTAATTGGTTGCCTGAATTTTCTGTGAACGTACACTCTAGGATATTCGATAGTGAAGCCCTGTGCGATGCACAAGGTCTGCCACTGGGGTTTCCTGAGCACCTCCGTATCGCCCTCGCGCTTACTGAATCGTTCCGTCTCTAACCGCTCCCTGCCCCTCTTCGTTGGATATTCTCTATTAACCCAGTCTGGCAGTGAACCTAGAGTACTGAACAATGATCATGAATCGGTCTTAAAGTGTGTTTCAGATCCACCTCTTCCGTAAATGAATTACTCTATGTGATCAAATGTATGTGTACACCCACAAAAATATACGTCTCTCATATTAGGTGCATTGTGTTGCCACCTACCGCCACTTACCCCATATCACTGACCTCAGTAGTCATTAGACATCGTGAGAGAGCAGAATGGGGCGCTCCGCGGAACTCACGGACTTCGAACGTAGTCAGGTGATTGGGTGTCACTTGTGTCATACGTCTGTACGCGATATTTCCACACTCCTAATTGTTAAACTGTTTCAGATGCGATAGTGAAGCGGAAACGTGAAGGGACACGTACAGCACAAAAGCGTACAGGCCGACCTCGTCTGTTGACTGACAGAGACCGCCAACAGTTGAAGAGGGTCGCAATGTGTAATAGGCAGACATCTATCCAGACCATCACATAGGAATTCCAGACTTCATCAGTATCCACTGCAAGTACTATGACAGGCGGCTGGTGAGAAAACTTGGATTTCATCGTCGAGCGGTTGCTCATAAGCCACACATCACGCCGGTAAATGCCAAACGACGCCTCGCTTGGTGTAAGGAGCGTAAACATTGGACGATTGAACAGTTGAAAAACGTTGTGTGGAGTGACGAATGACGGAATGTGGCGATCCGAGGGCAGGTTGTGGGTATGACGAATGCCCGGTGAACGTCATCTGCCAGCGTGTGTAAATACTATGTTTCTAAATTTGGATATTGTGGGTACACTTATGTACATTATGCATATTTCATGTAGGCTGTCCCATTATTTCAAAGGTGTTGTCACGAATACATGGAAATGAATTTTTTTCGATCAAAGACAGTTAACTTTTTTGTTTTCGTTCCTAAAGGAAAATTGGCAGAATGAATACCCGGGCAATGCCAGGTCTGTCAGCTAGTTATTTTAATGTTTTCTATAGTGCTTGAACGTCTTGCTCCTTCTTAGGATATTTGATGGACTTTAAGTCATTAGCAGTTCAGACACACAGATTTCGTCTTCGTCCTGGTCCACAACAGTCGTCAGTCAGATAATAGCAGAAATGGCTTAGACAATGCGACGAAAACGACTACATTCAAGGACAAAAGCATAAACTCATTACAGGCATATACGAAAATGAAAACAGTAACTAACACGTAAACTATTGTCTAGAATGTTTCTAAGTTGGTCGTTTCTTTTAATAAATACGTTTGTTAAGTGACACTGAACTCTCTACGGTTGGTTCATTGATTTGAGGGCGGGTCCAAACAGCGAATGATGGGGAAGGAAGTCGGCCGTGCCCTTAGAAAAGAACCGTTCCGGCACTTTCCTGGAGCGATTTAGGGAAATCACGGGAAACCTAAATCAGGATCTGAGCCGTCGTCCTCTCGGACGGGAGTCCAATGTGCTGATCATTGCACCATCTCGCTCGGTGAACTGCCTATGCATGATGGTGTGAAGTAAAAGTTTCTGAAACGAAACGCTGTTTCACTTTATAATATCTTATTAAAAGGTTGCTAAACATAAGGAGCAGTCACGTAAAATGTTGACAACAGTGTGACTGGAAGGGCGCAGAATCGCGGTACTTTTCCGCTGCAGAACGTGTCCTCTCACCTTTCGGTGATTTCTTGTACAGGAAGCACGCCTGCCCTGATTAAAAAAAAAACTAATAATGATTCTCCATTGCATGAACTGTACAAGGCCCAATCGTCCAACTGTAGCTAAAGGGTACATAATATTTTGTTTCAAGTTGCACGTTTTAACTACCTACGTACTAAATGACAGGAGTACAACGAATGAAAAATGTGATATGTTGTTACTTCTCTGATACAAAATCACCTCCATATCCCAGCTAATTTCAAGTTACAGTATCGTCATTCATACGCAATCACAGTCCCTCGTAATAGCCAGCTCATGGTTAGTCTACACGAAACAAACGTTACCGGAAAGTTAACAAACGGATTTTCTGTGTTTTCGAATGGTTGCTTTGTATACCGCAAATCATTCACTTAGACTGTTCAGTCCTCAGTCACACGTTTTCTGATTTTTATTGTTCGTTACGTCACAGTTTGCACAAAAAACCCGGAGTTTGTACTTTTGTCTTGATCACTCGTTTTGATTACTTTATATCACTCCATAGTCAAGTGTGCTTCACAACTCCTCAAAATTACACCCACATATCAGTCCTCCTAATAACGTGCTCGACCATTATGATTACTGAGCTCCACAAACCAATTCTTCTATCCCCCAAAATACACACGAACCCATTGACTTCCGATTGGGTGAGAAACGTCATATCCATTCAGCTACCAGAATCAAACAGCGCTATCCCGAGTCTTTTACTACGAACTAATAACACCACACTATACTTTCGGAAGGGTTGATTAAACAAAGAAATTTAGAAAATCCAATAATAAAAAGTACTCCTCTCTTCACGAAACTGCCGAATTTTACATTACAAACTTCATCTTAGCGTATGACTAATTAGCTCTGTAAAGATACATCTCCCAAGCTAACATTTATTCGTTCGCAAGACTTAACATCATTTATTTATCATATTACCTTGCATTCACGCCTTGATTCATACTAATAACTAGACATATTAAATTATCAATAATTAGTAAAACACACAATATTTACAGAAGACGAGGCTTAGTTTCGAAAATACGTTGTTTTGAATGATTATGATTTAACTTTCTGTATAATACTGACATCTCTCGACTGTGGCTGTAAGGATTAGCAACTGTCAGAGCACGAGAGGACATCTGTTAAGATAGAACCATGTCTTATTTTAGCATGAAGCTACTTGCTGCATTGAAATTGCTATATGTGTTATAAAAATCCGCTGAACCTCAAGCTCCCTAGAATTATAAAAAGTTCTGTAAAATTATTTCAATTATTATACTACATTTCAACTTTCAAATTTGTGACAAACAGCACAAATATCACAATTTCAGCTAAACTCTGCACTTCTTAAACCTGAACCAATATGTTAATTAGAGACTGTCCAGTCTTCACGCCACTGTTATTGACTTCATCTTCTTCCAGCAATTCTTATACAGTTTCTCTTCAATCAGAACCTTCTCTAGTCTAGAGATTACACACATAGTTATAGAAGCGCACTCACTGTTTATGTTTTTGACCGTAGTCAATCTGTCCACTAATGACAGATCCAAGCACTTCTCCAAATCTTCCAACTCTCTTTTTACGGTATTCAACCTGTTCTATAACGTCTCAAAATCACTGTCCTTCTTATCCTCCTGCAAATGCTCACTAATGCATTGACCACCATATGGGTCATCACCTGCCTGCAAATCACCCATTACTGCTCATAAATCTTCCTTAATTCCCTCCAATAATTCATTAAACCTTTTCTCGTCCAGCTCCTGCAATCCTTCATTATCTGTGTACTCCTCTTGCCTCCACAGGATTGCTCACCCGTTTCCCTGTACACACTCTACTGTATGTCAGATGTTTAGTCACTGACACTTATATCATCTAACGTATTATCTGTACTGTAGTGTTTACTTTGCTCATATCTATTCAAAAATTCTTCTAAGCCACCGCTAAGCATACTTACTCTGAAGACATTAATCTAATTAAAATTAGTTGTATCACTCCGGTATCACTTCTAATACTTGTTATTGTACACAAAGAGCACAACAAGTGGATTCAAATTACTATCAACCACTCAGCAAATGCTAACCACTTCACACACGGGAACTAGTTTCCTGTACTTTGTGATTCTGCTTCATTTCCAATCTTTACCCCTCCCTGTTGTCTGTTATGAAAATCCTTATCGCTCATAATGTAGAATTCAGTCTATACACCACTGCTCTCTTTTATTTACTCTGTTTATGGTAGCGTGGCACCAGCCCCACGCACGTCTCCCACTATGCTTGTGGAACACACGTATATTGTTTACATTTACATTTCGGCGGTCTTCCACATTATTCTGTAGTCTGAATTTTACGTTTGCCTGTTTTCATTCCTGCATTACCATCTCGACCCTTTCCATATGATTAGTAAAGTTATTAATATCATCCCTTGGAGCAGCTGTTATTTTACTTCACCAGTTCGTCAGCAACTTCCCATCTGAATCCATAATAATCTGGTATGGATCTAACTTATTTGTTATGGTAAATCAATAGACTACTTTAACACAAACCTTTTCACACTTTTTCTGGATTTAACTTTTCCTCTCCCTGAAAACTAATTTGCAGTTCTTCTCCCCAATATTCTTTAATAACGGCTTCCTTAAACTTTTCTAATGTATCATACGGATCAGATGCAGTTCGTTCTAGATTCGCCCCAAATATTTCGACGTAGTAAAACCGAATTCCTGCTCATTGGTCTACAAACTAGGCGGCATATTTTCAAAACTTTCCAACATTCTTCTAGATGTACATTTCCTGATGCATCAAACCATAAAAATTGTTTGTCAGTAATACAAGCAACTTCAGAAGATTCTGTCTACAAATTACACCCAATGATGTTCCTTCTTATTCTGATGTTATGCGCTACTTTAGACAGTACGTTATGTTCTGAAATTTACTTTTTACCGTCTCTTCTTGATTACTGAATTTACACTTTTCATTATTAATTTTGCTGTCTTAAAACTTTACAATAATTTTCAGAAGTGAATTGTAGAGCAGAAATTTTCTGCTCTGTTTTATTTACAGCTATTGTAACTTGTTCTATTCTGTCCTTGCTCCCAATACTAACAGTACCGCTATTAATTAACTTTTCACATTTTCTCTGTCGATCACTTTAGTGCTAAACAAACGCAAATCCTGCTCCAGAATTTTCTTTAAAGCAGCTGCTTGGCGTTCCAGTTTTACATTAATTTCAGATTTATATTTCTTAAGCTCGTTAGCTAAACTATCGATACAACCTATTGTTGTTTAAATTCAGTAGATTGTTTTCTATTTTCAATATCACCTATTTTTTTCATGTTAAACATTAATGCAGCTAACATTCCCTCGAACCTTTCTGGTTCGCTCTCCACCTGTACAGTTTCCTGTTCGATTTGCTTCACAAGGTAGTAAATCAAATCTGGTGTCTGCTTCTATTCTTTCCTGTTCATTTACATTAAATTAACTAACATCAAACAAACTAGTGACACTGCTACCGTCCAAATTTAAGTCTTCCATTATTACATTTGTTGAAACATTATTTCCCGGTTCTATACCTACAAGTGGAGATAAATGAGGTACATCAACTGAAACATCGTTACTTTCTGAATCAGCTACTTGTCTTTGTTCGGGATTATTTGTTTGCCTGAAACCCACATGAAAATGGACCGCATCACCTTCTGTTGCCTTCACAGAATTTTGACACAAACAAATAGCAGACAAAACAGACTTATCTCCAGCTGCCTGTCGTAGTTGCAGCGCGTCGTATCTACCGGTCCGATCTCCTCCTTTGGCAGTATCAGCTTCAGAGTTCCCGGCCGCTCCGGTCGTTGACAATACTGGTCTGCTCCGACGGCTGTTAACTGAATCTGCCGCTGCCTCGTCCAATTCTACGCTGTCTCTTCTATTGTGTTGTTTACGTTTTCGATTCCCTTCCTATCGTAAAAATCCAGTTTTCGTGGCATGGACCTCTTTTTCACTTTCTCGTGCACTGAATCTTACTGTTGCTTGCTTACCGTGCTACACTGGTTCTCCTTCAGAGTTATTCTCAACCGCAAATTCGACCTACTACAGCTTTTTACTTCTCAACCAAGTATGCACCATATGAGGTGGTAAGGTTGCGTTTTGCCTGCAGAACCTGTCCAGTCACCTTCTAGTGATACCTGCCACTGCGCAGTACTCATACGTCTGCTGTGTTAGAAAACGAATAATGGTTTTGCACTGGAAAACTGTAATAGAGTTAGTCGCACTAAATGTAGGAAAAGCGTGCATCAAAAAGCCTTTTTTCACGTTCCAGATTTTAACAAGTTACCATATTAAATGAAAGAAAGTCTGCGTATCAACTTTATGAAATATTATTACTTCTTTAATACAAAAGCATGGTCGATTCCAAGCTAATCTGAAGTTACAGTTTCGTCAGCCACACACAGTCAGAGTCACCCGCAATAGCCAGCTTATGGTATTTAATCGCATCTGTCATCGGAAAGGTTACAGACTGATATTGTGTTTTTTTTTCCGAATGCTCACTCTAGGCTATATCCCACAAATCGGTCACTTCCAAAATTCCGTTCTTAATTGCAGCGTGCACAATAAATATCGCTGGTGCTTTTAGTTATCCGTTAAGTCACAGTTCTCAAAGAAAACCTGGACTTTGTAATTTCGTCTTGATCACTAGTCTGCGATTACTTTACCGCACTCCACAGTCATGTTTGACTCACAGTTCCGCAAAATTACTACCACGTTTCAGAACTCCTAATACGAGCGTCCGAACATTATGATGTTTGAGCTCCTAATTCATTCTATATTCCGCAAAGCAATTCTTCTAGCCCACAAAATACACGTGAACCCACTCACTGCTGGCTGGGGTGAAAACGTCATATCCAGTCAGCCATCAGAATCAAACCGCGCTACCCACGTCTTTTACCATAAATCAATGTAACGTAATACCTTTTCAGAACGATTAGTTAAACAAATAAATTTAGAAAACCCAGAACTATAAGAGTACTCCTGTCTTTAACTGACTGAATTCTCTAACTATGTTTCTTCCTTCTGTTTTACCATAAGTTGGCGATTTCTACATTCCGAGTTTACTCTGAGCATATGACTCACTAACCCGTACGGATACAACTCGCTTGCTATCATCTACTAAGTTAAAAGATATGACAATATTCATTTATCATATTACTTTGCATTCACACATTACTTCACACTAATAGCTACACATATGAAATCAGCAATAATTTAAAAACGTAATATTCACAAAAGGCAACATTTAGGTTCCAAAAGCTGTCTTTTGACTGATTATGTTAGCTGCTGTACAATATTGATATCTCTCGACTAGAGATATTATTATTTGTAATTGCTGAAACAAAAGAGGATATCTGTTACGACAGAGCGATAGTAGAATATCGAAGCTGATTCGTGTCATAATAAGAGTTTTATCATATCCAGTGTCATGTTACACATCCAGTCTTAGGTTACGCACTAGGTTGCCTTGGTGCCCCCACTCCCTCTCGTTCCGCAGCTGCTCACGCTAACCATGGGCCCACGGCGCTCCTGAGCTCACACGATTCTTGATGTTGCCTATCTTGCCCATGGACTACTCAGTTTGTATATTTTGCTTATTTTTTTTCATAGTTCCACACAACTTCTTCCTGTTTTCTCGATTGATCTGTGTTCAGTTTTTTAAGGCCTATCCACTGTGCCAACTTATAACTAAATCTGAGGGGGGTGCGATGGGGAGGTTTCCTTGTGAGAATAGTACAATCTCCACAATATTTATGACCAGATGAAATCCGCATCTGTCAGCACTACCTCACCAGCAGTCCACAGGGGTTGACGCCAAGCAGCCCTGGAAATAGTGATCAGATCTCGGCCGTGCGAGATCTCCCTCGGGTAAGGGCCATCTCATTGGCTACAAGTAACACTAAAAATGGCAGACGCAGTCTGGCGGTCGTTCCATTCGGACACAAAAAACGAGAGAATTACTTCGTCTTCTTAAGACGTCAAAGTGCGGTCATTATGAAACGATATCTGAGCAGTTCCATACAAGCGACATTGTCTGTAATCGCCAGGGCCGCTTTGATGAGGCTCCCATCGTGCCACCTGTCCCGTCGCGGAGCATCCAGAGCAACCTCTACGAATAAAAATGTTTTAATACATTTTTTTAAGGTTACATGTCTATGAGTTGTTGGATCAATCTATACTGTCTTATTATTAACAAAAATGAATTATTTAGTAGCAAAATCACACCATACATGCACTGCTTACAATAATATCGTCAGGTGTATAGCGTTGGACGGTAAGATTTTACTGCGAACCCATATATCACAAAACCTCCAACAACATCGCATCTGCGACGTTGTTGTCGATAACGAATCGCTAATCAGGTAATGTCGGTGTGACCTTCAGTGCATGATGCTTCTGAGAGAGGAGAGGGATGTAGAAAGGTTATTACTAAATGTTTTTTGTCGTTCTCTTCTAAGACAGCCCAGTAGACAACTCGTTTCGAAACGAAAAATGCTCCTAATCCTTGAGCGTAACGTACGAGTATTTCTCTTATATGATTCTGCTGGTTAATTTGCTTAGGGATCATATGTTAAAGACAGGGAGTTCAATAATTATATTCCGCATCTGTTAAGCCAACCTAATATGGGTCTCAGACTGACGAGCAAATCCCGTATAGTGATTTTATGAGCTTGTTGACCACAGTTCGTTGCAGTGAATCTTTTGAAACTGTAACACACACCTTTCTAACTAGAAGACTTTTTCTTAAAAAACCATTGGTGCAATGCTGGACTTAGTACCAGTAGCTTCAGTCAACAGCTAGTATTACATTATCTGAAAGCGTACTATGCTATTTTTGCGATAACACTATTGCGAAGGGACATTTGCTACCAGCGTACATTCCATGTAAGCTAAGAAAAATCAGGGATCGACAGACGTTTCTTCTCTAGCATAATTTTTTTGTGAGTGATTCAAAGTACGATACTGTGTGTGTGTGTCGGGGGGGGGGGGGGGGGGGGGAAGAGAGACGTCATGTTTGTATGATCCTCATACAGCCAATAAGCGACCCAGAGCCTGGATAACAATTTAAGTAACAAAATGTGTCTAATATTCGTTAGGAATTGTAAGTTGGTAAACACTGGACTGTCAGTAAAAAAGACTGCTGTGGAAGTATTTCTTGCGATAACTATAGCGCGCATACATTAAAACAATTTGATAAGTATTTCTAACTGTAGCTCAAATCTCGTATTTTGTCGTAACACACCATAAACATTCTAAACACGTACTGTATGTGATAAATAATTATTGATTCGAAGACCAATTGTAAGTATTAATTTACAATTCAATATTGACATTAGCACTGCGCAGTGGAATCGTGATACATCTGGAAAGATAATGTTTATGCTACCATCTGAAGCGATTGTGTGACAATAAAACTGGTCTTCTAGTCTTGGTTGTAAAGGAAGGTACGTGGCCAGGCGAGATGATTTCAATCAACCGGTAGAGTAACTTTGAATTCCACCGTCAGACTGGCTACGAAACAAGTGTCAGTATAGCTGTATTCGTCTAGTTGATTTCCACTTTAAAACTGTAGGCATGCAGTGCTTAGTTTTATAAACAATTATAGGTTCTGAGTGTCTTTCATTAAGCATATTATCAAAGTATTACATCCTGTCATTACTGAATAAGCCATTAAAACTAGTCATCCTTAACATGTACATATCCAGCTAAAAAGTAAAAAACTTGCATGATCGAATTTCAGGGGCCACGACCAGAATGGGGATGGTATAATTTTTTCTATATTTCTGCCAGCAAGACAATCAGACACTCTAAAGATGTTTAGTTGTTCCTTGCATTTTCATATTTACAGTAACGATTATGACTAATAGACTGTCATCCAACATTCCTATACTCCACAGTAGACACCACAGACATAGAGAGCATAGCATTATAATCAACTGTCGACTATGATGTTGGTACAGCCACACAAGTCAACAGTACTTACTCTAATTCACCGGAAGATGTCGGTTTACTCTGCTTGTCAGTCAGACACAGTGCTCGTAAAGGTGTAGGACAAACATTGGATTCCGTCATAACATTACAGTATGACCACCAACAGCAACTGATTTTTCTTAATCAATGACGATTATTCACTGTAGTAGCAAAAAGCCATCAGATAGAGACCATGATGGCAACAGTCCCAGTCACATGATCTTTCAAATATGACTGAAATCACTCTACATTGTGTGTGCCGAGACGAGGATACCCCAAAGCCATGGGGTGGAACGGACTGTTGTGTCCAGCAACTACAAACAACATGTATAGCGCTATTCTATACACCCAGAACGCATACTTAGTGATGTATATGAATTTATGTATCAGCCACCATGTCTACAAAGATGCGAGATGCAGTTCCCAAGTCTGACAGGTATATGGACGATTGTGATAACGCAACCCTAGCTCGGAGGGTCATTATAATATACGAATGACTTTAATATCGGTTTAACTAATACTAATACACGTATTTTGATAAAATACACATAATCTGAACTTAGGTCCGGAGTCTAGCGCTTATAAATCCTTTACAGTAGTAGTTAAGCACGAGTTTAAATAATTTATTTGGCATTAAATTATTAAAATTATAGACAGATGGATAATATTCTGCACACGTCAAACACCGTTAGTCGAGTATCCATACAGGTAACAAACACATATGAGTTAAGACTCCAGATGACCACACATTGGATTATAACCTCTACGTGTGGTTTTTACTACACTCTTTTACGTGAATACTCCAAGTCCAGGGGTAGGGTGGATATGATTTTGTTTTACGTATGTATGACGTTCCTCGTCACAGACACTAATGGAGGAAATTGCCTTAAAAGAAACCCAGGCTTATTATTTTAAATAATAACAACGTACGACAGTCACGCAGGTAGATTTGGATACATTTATTTAAGGATCTAGGGATATTCACAGTAGCTTCTCAGTATATATACTCTCTTATGAAATTTGTTATTAACAACCAAACCCAATTCAAAAGTAATAGCAGTGTGCATAACTACAACACTAGGAGAAAGGATGATCTTCACTATTCAAGATTAAATCTAACTTTGGCACAGAAAGGGGTGAATTATACTGGCACTAAAGTCTTTGGTCACTTACCAAATAGTATCAAAAGTCTGAGAGATAACCAACAAGTATTTAAGAAGAAATTAAAAGAATTTCTGAATGACAACTCCTTCTACTCCATAGAGGAATTTTTAGATATAAATTAAGAAAAAAAGAAAAAAAAACAAAAAATATTTAAAAAATAAAAAATAAATAAATAAAAAACACAAAAAAGTTCTTATATTAACTTAAGTATGTTGTTAAATTAACTTAATTATGTCATGTATTGGAAAATTTGACTCGTTCCACATCATTACGAAATATCGTATTCATGATCCATGGAACTAGTATTAATCTAATCTAATAGCTATCTGGACTACCCTGACAGTACAGCTGCAAGATAGCAATGACCTACAGGATAGCACCGTAGCGAGGAGTGAACACGAAACAACAGTCGAGCTGCCAACATTTCAGGAGTCCTCCCCTCTCGCTCCAATGGACATTAATTTAAGACATGCGCGGGTAAACGGACTAACCCTCAAATGTAAAAGCTTTCAGATATGTGTTGACATCTTTTGCTGGGTATGGGAACTTTCAAAAATGACATTGGTCTAACCCCTACGTATCACATTAGGATATTTATGGGTGAGACCAATGTTTGTACATTTGAGGGTTAGTCCGTTTCCCCGCGCATGTCTCCAGTTCTCCTCGAAAACACTCCGCTGTATGTTTGTCGAAAGCAGTAAATTCCCTACAACTGATTATTAGGTTGGCTTGTAGTGTGTCTGCGTTCATACTTCAAGCGTTGGAACTCACGACTATACATCTACAAGTCGAAATCCAAGGGGCTCTCTGCCTACTTGCCACATTATTTTCGCTGGTGTGGTTTCAGTTACTGGTCGATTATATCTCTAGGTGCATGTTTGCAGCGCTGTGCTACACACATTCAGTATCTTCGGGGGCAGCGTAATTTTACTATGACGTCACACAATCCAGTAATGCACTGGTGGTTTATCTATTACATTGTGGTATATCTTACTCATAATCTTTAGTTATAATTCTATAAAGCTTACAGAATGTGATAAGACATCACAATTTCTACCAATATGATCGTTTCTGACACTATTATATCACAAACACTAGTAATGGAATGGTGGCTTAACTAAGACACATAAACTGGAAGCATGCTGCATTGTACTTGGTTTATCTATTACATTGTGGTATATCTTACTCATAATCTTTAGTTATAATTCTATAAAGCTTACAGAATGTGATAAGACATCACAATTTCTACCAATATGATCGTTTCTGACACTATTATATCACAAACACTAATAATGGAATGGTGGCTTAACTAAGACACATAAACTGGAAGCATCATGACGTTGATGTGACGTAACGCAATGCGATGTTGACATGGTGTTGACGCATAATTCACGTAATTGGATAAAATGGGCTAATTTGTGAAAAATATAAAAAAAAATGAACGTACTTACATACCTGCATGCATGTGGTGTCTACTGGTGTCTCAAATGGAGGAATATTAAATTTTTACTAACAAATAGGCCTTTCATGGTGTGATTTAACGTAGTTTGTTATTAACAAAGAGACACAGCCGAAAACGTCTTCCTAAGCTGCCCAGTTCGAGTGTCCAAGTTATAAAATGATGCAGTTACGGAGGTGTGCTTCAATATCCATGATAACTAATTCGGACACAAACTACATTGTCATTGCCTGAGAGTATCATGACCTCGACACGACTTCGTGAATGATGAGGTGGATCTTGTGTAATTGGCCAACATACGTAAAACTGCAGAAAAACCAGGTAAAAATACGAAAATGAATAAAAAGTATGTAAAATTGGTGAAAGTATGAGAAATATGGTAAACTACGTAAAACTGTGGAAGAGTGAGAGTTCTTACATATTTGAATGGGTGTTCTCTGCTTGTGTCTTGAATGATGTAATACTAAATTGTCTTAACGTAATCTTTTATTAGCAAATAGACGCAGTCTGCTCCACTCGCTTTACTTGTCAGCTGCAGAGTGAATCCCCCCACTCAAGCGTCCCAATAATAAAAGATGAAGGTGTTGAGGGGGTGTTAGGTCCTCATTGTCCCAGGTAGGAGGGGAGGTAATGGTGATAGGAGGAGGAAGGGAGGGCCTGTGATTCTATTGCGTTACCTTGACCAGTTCTCTGTATATCCCCAGGGGAGAGGGAGTGGGGGCCACCAGTTCACCAAGTGGTGGTCTGAGACAGGATGTGTAACACGACAGTGGACGTGATAAGATCGTAATCTTCACCCAAACCGGTTTGATACCCTGCTAACCATGACTCATCTGGGCCTGAAGCTACTGCTGTAGGTGCAGTTGGAAAAAAGAAAAGACAATGCATGAACAACAGAAACAAAAGCTACCTCTTCGAGTCAAACATAAATTAAGGAAATCATTAACACCATATTGAGTGTATTTGGTTTTGACAAACCAAATCGTAATTTCATAACGCTGGTACAGTAACTGGAAGATAAAGTTCTGTTATCTATTAGTGCAACTATAATCACTTTTCCATCAAGACATCTGCGTTTTAGTTGCCACTAACGTATCTAATAAATGTTCAAAGTAAAGGAGCTTAACAGTGTTCAGGAAGAGTGACGTCCTGCAAATAAATAGATTAGTTACTGAACTGGAGGTATGAGATCAAAAACAAAAAACTACATGTAAAAATTAAGTTATGCAAGAAAAAAGCGTTAGTTAAAAGACCTTTACATTTTTTGTTAAATAAGCATCTTGGCCATATCCAGAGTATTTTGATGGCACGTGAAGTAAGTGGAAATAAATGGCTGGCATGCTAAATAGAATGACGGCAATACAATCAGTTAACGAACCTCAGAGAATTACAACACAAAAGTTGTCAGTAGAGGTAAATTTTACGTTCAAACTACAAAAGTTAAGTTCGGGAAAAACACGAGATACGCATTAATCACAGATGACGAGGTTCGCATACTAGAAAGGGAAGCAGTATGGGATACATTTAAATAAAGGAACTACTGTCACTTCTGTTTTCGTGCTGCTGCAGATCAGAGGCCGGAAAAATATGCCCATTTCGTGAATGTCAGCGTCAGATAAACGAGAACAGACAGGGACAATAACGGCCAAATTTCTCCGCACGAATGTAGTTACAGATAGCTGGTATTGTTTGCTTCTTAAAAGATACGGCTCAGTGCTGATACTGATAGCAGACAGTGGAGCAGACATACTTGTAGTGCTACAGGAAGAAAATATTTATCAGCACAGTTTGATGTCAAGCAATGCATGTGTTACTGAAACAACAATATCCTGATACTAAAGTAGGCTACAATTATAATTTCATATTCTTCAAAGAAAATTTTGATTAAAAGTTTGGAAAACCTCAGATCGAAATGTGCTCGACATGTAAAGATATGAATCAAAAAATTGAAAGCCCGCTTTAGACTGACAATGCGAAAAGAGTGGCTATAGCAAAACTCATACCACAAAAAAGAAAAAAAGACAGAGCCAAGAAATTGTTCATGAAAATTGACGCAGTCAAGAAGCTTGACCAGGAAAACGTTAATGTAGGTGGTATTACTATCGGCTACATACAGAACAGCTCACTGCCGAATATTCCGGTGCAGAAGGTGTTTGTTTACAGACAATTGCTGTTTTGTCAATTTTACATTGCCAACTTGCGGTGTCATAAGGGAACGTTTTCTCATACCATGAAAGGCAGGCTCGTCAAAGACCCAACGAAGTCTGTTCATTACTAAACAAATATTTTCGGAAAAATCCATCTTCCTGCATGGTTACCCTGATCAAAATAATAAAAACACCGTGATCAGACTTTGATTAGCTGCAGCATCGCCTGGACGTTTTAAATAGATTTTTCATTATTTTCCAACCAGAGGATATTCGTTCCTGCGTTGTGATAGAGCTTTTGCCACAGCATGAAGAAGACTTATGATGATATCTGTTATGTACCATTGTAAAGATAAAAGATTGTGTAATAAAAAGCATACCAACATATGCATCATGCTGTATTCTTTACTAGTTCCATTTTTTATCACTTATTTATTTGACACAGCTGCAGGGTATCAACGATTCGTAGAATTTTACTTTGCACAAAAAGAAGGCCATATCTCCACATCAGTTTCTCGACCACAAAATAGGTCATGTATTGTTTTGGCACACAGTTTTATGTTCACGTTATGTTAAATATCCTAAACTATAGTCTAAATACAAACGACGACATTTCAAACTTCAGTTTTGCAATTCAAACAGTTTTTTTTTTTCCTTTCTCCTTCAAATTTTACTTTCGTAGATATATGGCCTTTTGGAAATGACTGATTCAATTTCCTGAGGAGTAAGAAGTCTGTGGAAAGTATGCTATTAGACAAAGCCACAGATTAGTGGAACGTAGGTTATTTAATACATGTCTAGAACTGTAAGGAATAGTAAATAGAATAGTCCATACACCCTGAGAAAAATTAGATTATATAAAACAGGCAATCGAACGTGTAAAGAGGAAGTGAGAAAATGATGCAGCATGGCAACATGCTACCCGAAAAATTAATGATAAAAGGACTTGGATAAGAATGAGAATGTATCTCGTAAATGATCCGTGCCAATTGCTTAGTTACAAAACACGTTATCTGTTCTGTGCTGGTATTTAAATTAACACTATTTGGATAAAATAAGACAAAGCCACAAATAAACACCACATTTCCCGTGTCCTAAGAATTATTTTTGAAATGATGAATGTTTACGTGAACATTGAAACGAGTTCAAAAATCAAAACAGGAAAAATTAATATTGGGTGATAAAAGAGGTCGTATTGAATTTTCTTTTCCAAACGTATACTTTTTTTTAATTCGTGTTTTAAGTTTTCGCGTGTTATGTTTTAAGGACAGACACAAATATGGGATTTTAAACAGAATTTCTGCGTACGTACTTTAAGGTCAGCTACTTAAAACATATTACTTGATGAGTGGCTCTCATGTAAACATACATCTGTGTACGTTTCTTAACATATTCCTTTACCCTGTTAAGTGTTTCTCCGAAGGTATTACGAAGAGAAATTGTCATATTCGGAAATAAGTAAGTTTGTCTGCATGGCCGTCTTCCGCAGAAGATGTGTATCAACTTCTTTCGTCTTAAACGTACAATTTTTCTTCGTGAATTGGATATAATCTATAAAATCTAAGATATAGAAATTGTAACAAATTCAATATTTATGAGCCGACCACTGATGATGTCTTGCCAACCAAAGCAAAAGTAATTAGTGTGAAACCCTCTTAAACTGCAGTACACTCAAGACGTAAAAATAAATAATAACTGACGACAGTAAATACTCGTCTTTTTTATGTTCCAAGAAGTATAAATACTTGTAAATTACACAAGTAAACAAATACAACCAATTACTGTGTTGCCATGTCAATGAAACAATAGACATAAGATTTCTGCCGAATGCAATCGAAATGTCGTCGTTACGTTAGATACTGAAAAAGATAAACGAGAATACCTCATGGTGAAGTGCGAAGGACGGTTATACCAGCATTCTTAAAGAGCCACACATTACACTCCCAGACAAAGTCGCAGGAGTACCACTCACTAAATACAAAACACTTTGTAGGGGTTTATACACTACAGACTCAATACAAGCCTTCACGAGATTAAAGTGCAGCAACATATATGCAACATTGATGGCTCTACCATATAAATTAAAATTCTATTCTACTTTTTTCTAGTATCTATCCATTGTAACCACATACACTTCAAATTTTCCCCGTTTCTGTGCCTATTCGTCAGAAGCAGTTCTGTTAAAATTATTTTTTGGACAACCTTTCACCTGTCGTTGACTAGATTTCGACACTGACAATTTTTATGATATATTTCTGGCAAATTACTGGTTCCATGAGTAATTTCACCGTTACATCGTCGCTCTGAATGACACAGCTTCTATCTTTATTTAAAAGTACCACGTCGTCGCGGCCGTCAATCCTGTCAACTATTTTCGGTACGTGAATTCTATTCGGCCGCGGCTCTGTCTCGGCTAGCAGTAACAGGGCTGTCACCGTAGCTATCCGTCATGCCGACTGGGACGTGTCTCGCATATTTCAGAGCGCATTGTAGCGTGTGGCGTGGGAAGCCCAGCGCTCGTTATGGATGAGAGCCGCTGGAATGTGTATTGACCGAATAACTCGATACGTGCCGTTCTGTGCTCGGCTGCAGGTACGTCGCAGCGCATATGGTCGGCGATACATTTACATGTTCCGAAGTTCCTGGTACTACCATCATCTCTGTGTCCATCCATATCTTTCACGTAGTAAGTGGGGGAAAAACGTTATCTGCACGTGGGAACATGCCCTTTGCTTTGAGGAACTTCATTTTAATGCATGTCCGAAAGAGAAGACATCACACATGTAAATAACATACAGTGAAGAGCCAAACAAACTGATACACCAGCCTAATATCATGTAGAGCCCCCGCGAGCAGGCAGAAGTACCACAACACGACGTGACATGGACTCAACTAATGTCTGAAGAAGTGCTGGAGCGAATTGAGACCATGAATGGTTCAGGGCTGTCCACAAAACCGTAGGAGTACGGGGGGGGGGGGCGGGGGGGGGGGCGAGATTTCTTCTAAACATCATCTTGCAAGGCATCCCAGATATTCTCAATAATGTTCATGTCTGGGTAGTTTGGTGGACAACGGAAATATTTAAATTCAGACAAGTGTTCCTGGAGCCACTCTGTAGAAATTCTGGACGTGTGAAGTGTCGCATTGTCCTGCTGGAATTGTCATAGTCGTATCTAGACGTATCAGGGCTCCCATATCACTCCAACTGCACACACCCCACACCATCACAGAGCCTCCACCAGCTTGAACAGTCCCCTGCTGACATGAAGCGTCCATGGATTCATGAGGTTGTTCCTATACCGGTACACGTCAACCCACTCGATTCAATTTGAAACGAGACTCGTTCGCTCAGCCAACATCACCAGTCCAATGTCTTTGTTGACAGTCCAAGGTCATGAGTAAAGCTTTGTGTCGTGCAGTCATCAAGAGTAAACGAGTGGGCCTTCGGCTCGGAAAGTCTATATCGTTGATGTTCCGTTGAATGGTTCGCGAGCTGACACTTTTTGATGGCCCAGTATTGAAATCTGCAGAAATTTGCGTAAGGATTGCACTTCTGTCTCTGTCTCGTTGAACGATTCTCTTCAGTCGTCGATAGTCCCTTTCTTACAGTATCTTGGTCCGGCCGCAGCGATGTCGGAGATTTGATGTTTTACCGGATTCCTGATATTCACGGTTCACTCGTGAAATGGTCGTACGGGAAAATCCCCTCTTCATCGCTGCCTCGGAGATGCTGTGTCTCATCGCTCGTGCACCGACTATAACATCTCGTTCAAATTCACTTAAATCTGGATAACCTGCCATTGTAGCAGCAGTAACCAATCTAACAACTGCCCCAGACACTTGTTGTCTTGTCAGGCGTTGCCGACTGCACCCCAGTATTCTTCCTGTTTACATACCTCTGTATTTGAATACGCAATACGCATGCCGATACCAGTTTCTTTGGAGCTTCGGTGTATAAGCTCCTTGATAGCGAATGGTGACACCTTCAGTGCGGAGGCACACTGCATCCGAACTCTTGCAGCAGTCAGGTCAAGCTGCGAGCAATGAGGATAATGAACGGTGGACGCTACTTTTATAGTGTTAGACAAGCTGAGAATTTGTGTCCGACGGAAAGCATGCTCGGGTAGCCGAAGTGGTTAAGGCGATAGTTCGCATATAGCGGAACATTCGAAAAATACGATTTAAAGTCCCCGCCCGCCACAAGTATTTTCTTGTCTCCATTGGATTTCTTTCAGTGTCCGATTGCTACTGAATAATCGAAGCAATTCAGAGGCTGGCTGCTAGATTTATGACTGGTAGGTTCTAACAACATACAAGTATTCTGAGCTGCATCGAGAACCAAAACGGGAATCAATGGAGGGAAGGTGACTCTCTTGTCTGTGAGCGCTATTGAGAAAATTTAGAGAGCCGGCATTTGAGACTGACTGCAAAACGATCCAGTGACACCGCAGTAGATTTCGCGTAACGACAATAAAGATTAGAGAGAGTAGGGCTCGTATGGGAGGCATATGGACCGCCGTTTTTCCCTCACTCTGTTTGTGAGTGGAACAGAAAAGGAACTGATTTGTAGTACGACATGGTACTGTTCGCCATGTATCATATGGTGGCTTGCGGAGTAAGCATATAGATGTAGATGCAGAAGTACATGTAGCTCTGCATTCCGCTTACATATTTTATGTCAGAAGCTTGGCTGTTTCCTTTGCTAGATCTTAGAATTTTATCATTAGTTTTTATGTGACGCAGGACATGCTTATTGTTGTCTCTTGTTACGTCAACTTGGCTGCAATACTTCCGTTGAAAGAAGGAATCAGAAAGGTTCAGATACTGTATACCTTTTTTCTCTTCTGTTATTCTGACATGTTCGCTGGCGTTATAATACATAGCAAAGTGCAATAGATTTCTTTTTAGGTGCTGAGAAATTTAGCCACCTCAGTTTGTTTTTTATGAAGATGCATCACTGGTTGATAAAAAAATTATTTCTCTCTCGGTTTCAGTAACTGGCGAGGGTAATGTGTACCACGGAAGGATCGTTCTTAAGGTCCAGAGAAGCCCAGTCCTATCAGAAATTTCGTGATGTAATTTTATTTTGTGTATTTTTTCAGAATTATGCCAAACAGTTAGCGTATGAAATGATTGTGGAGTAGTACGTGTGGCAGAGAGCAGAACTAGTTAGGCCCAGTGTCTGCTGCTCCGTTACAGAGACGCACGACGTTACTGCGAGCTGCCAGTAGGTCGGCCAGGCCTTGCCACATCTTTCCCTAACTGCTTGCCGCGTATATCTGACACGACTGCAACACCTTTCAAAAAGTGATTGATAAAAGACTAAAAATGAAATTTCCCTTAGTAATGGCAGTTTCTTCTGCATTACATACGTCTCAGTCCAGTGACTCAAGGAAGAAATACCTTAAATCAATAAAAACTTATGACTAGATGATCCTCACATCGGCAGATGTCTAAAGGAGAGTTTATAAAATCTAAAATACCACTAGAATAAAAGAAAAATAATACAAATCAAACTTAATTTACAACAACACACCCTGTTAGTTTCATGTTCGACGGATCATTTGCACAATAAATCGTAATGATTGAAACGAATCATGTTAAACACACAACGCAAATTAATTATTAGATGTTGTAGAAAGTCTTTCATTAGGATCCTCAGGGAGAAGTCATGTGAGAAACGAATAAAAGGGGTAGAAGCGGGAAGTAATTGTTCCATCTTCAATCTGGAAGAACACAAGAAGGAAAATAATAATAATAATAATAATAGTAATAATAGTAATAATAATTCTCCAAAATTATCATACTTTCTGTACGTGGGTTCCCTAAAGATCTATGAAAATCTGAAATTTGAATCTAAGCTCTGACGAATACAGTCAGAATCTCTGAGGGATACAGTCGGAATCTTCAGCAATGGTATCAGAAAGCACCCCGGCATAAGCAAGTGCTCCGCTCTGGCACTAAAGAAGGACAACATCTCAGAAAGTTAAGGCATCGAAATACCAAACGGACAAGCCATCAGGTGCCCCAGCCTTAGAATGATATCACCGATAGTTTTACGCTGAAGCAGCAACTCTGTCGGCGGTGTACTGAGTAACATTAAATATGAAATTTAAACCACCGGAAGCCCTTTCCTTTGCATTTAATTTATTTATGCAACCAGTTTCAGTGTTTCATTACACCCTCTTCAGGCCCCTGCGTTAGGAAACAACAATGATAACATATTCATGTTAACAGACAGAGAGCTAAGAGGCCGGTATAAAATTCTAAGATCAGTAGTGCCCAAGATAATTTACAGCAAACATTTGGCAACAGCCAACATATACAGGATGTGTGGATAAGCTGGTGGGTAGTTTGGTGACACAATTCCTGAAGTAAGTCTACAAACGTGTATGGCATAACTGCAGAGTGTCATAAGTATATGGAAAGATGTATTCAGTGAAATCACGAAGCGACAGAACCAAAGAATTGTGCATCTGTATGACAAATATACCTTGCGAGCGACAAGCCAGAGAATCTATCGTAGGCAAAGGGGTCAAAGCGAAAATGTAAATATGTGTCTATGTCATATAGTAAATACAAAATACTGAGGCAGGGATCATCAAGACGGAATGAAGGCAAACAGCTGTCTCATATGTATCCAAAAATAATCAGAAGAACCAGACAAAAACAAAAATCTGTATCTAAACGTACCCAGGTATATATAACACACCAAAATATAATATCCAGAGAAGGTGGACAAAATGAAGATGTAAAAATATCCATAAATCATGTTATATAAAGCAGTTACCATAGAACATATACAGGGAATAGAAGAAGACAAATACGTATTCTGTACAACATTATATTCATATGTATCACAAATTAAATATAAAACATTAAGGTAGGAAAAATCAGGACAGCAATGAAGGCAAACAGTAAGTATGTAAACAAAAAATGAGTCAGGAACCAGATACAGACAAATAACTATGTCACAGTATACAAAGAAATAAATATGTAATATGTCAGAGTAATATACAGGCATGCTAGACAAAAAGAAAATATAGATGTACAGTAAAGGAACCAGAAACTACTGTAAATAATGTAAACAAGTGATGGTGTAGTGGTGTGAAAACAGACACCAATATCATACATCAGACCTATCTGACTTTTATCCGGTTACATCTTGTATGCTGCACAGAGGAACGAGGAAGCATTACCTCAGAAATCGCAGGCTGGGTTATTTGCCAGGATTTTTACTCTGAGAAGAATACCATTGTATGAGTATAGGTATTTTCTTGCAAACTTTCCGCGCTGGACGACAAAAGACTAAAATATGTTTGGTCGGCGTTCGGAAGAATCTGTAGACAGGGAGAATGTTCCGTGGTTTCGAGAATATGATTCGTCTTCTGATTTTACGAGGGAGGGGAGCCGAGTTTTGCTGGGAAGCCAGCGTTGGAGAGAAGAGGTCTTCTGCTTTGAGCACCCGGGTTTGATGGTCTCTCATTATTAGTTTTGTTGGTACAGACGGATTCGCTGTCTTTGATCTCAGGAGATTTTATAGTTAGAACTGGAAGGTACTGTACCTTGGCGAACTTATACGATTCTGGACTTCTCCTCCGGGTTGGGAGTCGTCGTTGAGTATGCACGGTTCAGTGATAGAGAGCACTTCTTCTGAAACTTCCTGGCAGATTAAAACTGTGTTCCGGGCCGAGACTCGAACTCGGGATCTTTGCCTTTCGCGGGCAAGTGCTCTACCAGAAGTAAAGCTGTGAGGACGGGGCGTCAGTTGTGTTTGAGTGGCTCAGTTGGTAGAGTACTTCCCCGCTAAAGGCAGAGGTCCCGAGTTCGAGCCTCGGCCCGGCACACAGTTTTAATCTGCCAGGAAGTTTCACATCAGCGCACACTCCGCTGCAGAGTAAAAATCTCATTCTGAGCACTTCTTCTGCCTATACTCACGTTGAGACGTTATTTGAACTCCGTCCTTGTGGCTGGGAGTTCGCGTTTCTCGTCTGTAGAACACAGCGAGGCGAAGACAGTATTAGTTTATACTAGTCAGAGGACCGTCTTGTGCCATCCTAGTGTCTGAATGAGTTTTTTTAATATATTTTGTGACTGGAGTTCTTCCGTCGTCGCAGACTTGTACGAGAACTATCATTCGGACACCCTGACGCTGTACATACAGTGATATTGCTAATGGCTTCGACCTATTAGGGCTTTAAAGTTAAACAGCTGTGATCACGTAAATTTTATTTCCACTGAGGTTCCACACCACTGTATATCTCTTGAAAGTAGTGTCTTCTAGAGTTTCGTACATAGATGTTATCAGTCGTCTCGCGTTATTTATATTAGATCACTTAGACGAAAAAAGGGGCAGATTCGGGCAACTGATCAATCGTATTGGTCAGGAAATTCATTTGTATCTATTTATGTCCAGTGGACATTGATATATAAACAGTTGTAATATAAAGGGGTTTTAATCTACAATAAATGTATAAGCAGAAACAGGATTTATCATTTTATAGTTACTAGTTCCCTTAATCGTCCATTTATGTTTATGTTGCAATTTATATGTTAAAGAGCAAGAAGGAGGAAATATCATCATTAATAGATCCCTAGATCTGCTTCAGGGGGTAGTCAGACAGGGCCAAATCTTCATTTTAGCATTTATTATTTTCCGTTGCGCACATTCATTTTTCACCCGCCTGGAGTAGCATCTTGGACAAGGTACATTTAACATGAACCAGGATTAAAGCAACAAACCCCTATTTCCCCGTCCTGTGTCTAATTCACGATGTAATAATGCAAACTGTCAATAGATGTCCGTACGATCGTATTCTGCACGAAAGATGGCATTTCGGTCAACGGAAAATCACGCCAACGATGACGTCAGGGCACCTATCAAACGGAGTAGACTTTGCCGAGTAGTCCCACATGCACAGTCGGTGTATACACAGTCACAGAAGGTGCACTATGGCACCAGAGTCTCTGTGGCGGAGGTCCATAGGAAGAATGGAAGCAGGACAGTGCGAACTAAGGTGGCCCAATGGCTTAAAGTGGATCATTCTGTCGTTTCTCGGTTGCGACGAAAGTTTATAAAGACAGAAACTGTATCCTGAAGACCAGGAGAGGACCGACCACGTGCGAGATCAGAGAGGACCGTTATCTGGCTGTAAGGCCACGACAGTACTGCTTTAGTCTGCACAGTGGATGGCGTCTGACCTCCCAGCATCCACTGAACATGTTGTGTCGAGGTGTAGAGAAGATTTCGACAGAATGGCCGTTATTGTCGGAAACCTGCTGTATGTGTGCCTCTAACGCGTCTTCACAGAAGGGAACGTCTGGAGTGTAGTCCATCTGGACAGTGGAACAGTGGGCCAATATTATTTTCACAGATGGGTCCCGATTTGGTCTGGAGAGTGATTCCCTACGGATTCCCATCTGAATACGATTTAGAAATGGTTCAAAAGGCTCTAAGCACTATGGGACTTAACATCGGAGGTCATCAGTCCCCTAGACTTAGAACTACTTAAACCTAACCTAAGGACAGCACACACACCCATGCCCGAGACAGGATTCGAAGCTGCGACCGTAGCGGTCGCGCGGTTCCACACTTATGCGCCTAGAACCGCTCGGCCTCTGCGGCCGGCAATACGATTTAGATCCCGGAACATTGTGGAAAGAGACCGATGTTGAGGAGGATTGCTAATGGCGTGAGCAGACATTGTGTCAACCACTCGAACACCTCCTCATGAGATTGTATGGGTTAATGGGAAAGGTTTAACTGCTCTCAGGTACGGTTAAGATGTCTTTGGACCTCATGTACGGTTGTTGCGAGGTGCTGCGTGCCCAGACTTGTATTGATGGACGATAGTGCTTGACCTCACAGAGAACGAGCGGTTGACGTTTTCTTGGAAACGGAAGATACTGCACACATGGCGTGGTCTGCTCGATCTCCCGATTTGAATCCCATAGAGCTTGTCTACGATGCACTAGGGTGATGGGCTGCATCACTTCAACACCCACCAACCATTCTCCATGACTTGCGAGCAGCTGTGGAGGAAGAATGGGCGTTATTGCCTCAACATGACACTGATGACATTAATCACAGCTTGCTCCGTCGTTGTCAGGCCTGTATTGCTGCCAAGAGTGGTCACACCCCATAGTGAGCGCATTAAGTGGTGGCCGCAATGTGTGTGCAAATCCGCTAAGTTCGAAAAAATTAAGAACATTTTCGTCTACTGTTATGTATGTTGCAATTGTTTACCTTCTGTATTCTCTACGTTGTTTCTTCTTTGCTATCACTTGTTTATACTGTTTTGTGGCAAAATAAACGAAACCTTGCAAAATTTTCGTTTGTTACTTTAATTTTGGACACCAGTGTACATTCTTTCAGCTATAATCGTTGGTTAATTGGTTGCTAGGTGAGATGGCACATCCAACTGGAACACATGAAACATTATTTCACTTTTTTACATGAATAAAAGATTTGCTTACCATTGACACACTTCTTTGCCGCAGGATTTCTGTATAATTTACAACTCCCACTCACTATGAAAGCATCACTTCATGCACAGATTAAAAAACTATTCTCTTCAGGTACAATGTTCGACATTTACAACAGTACAAATACATCTGAATTTCTAAATACCCATCGGTTCTAACTAGGATGTTGACTGCCGAAGCTGAGGTCTCGAACTGAGACGAGTTCCTCGCATGCTCGACACTATATTGACCTCAGAGAGAGGGCGCTGCTGTACCGAGAGCCGAAGTGTGGCCCTCTGGAGCGCCTCCGATTCGTCATTGAGGTTTGCAGCGAGCCCTCGCTGTGGCCTGTGGTATCGATTTGCTTTGCCATGTCTGGTGTGGCACCGCGATCTCTGGGCGATACTACCGTAGACTATAAATATCTATGGAGTGAGCATTCTGATGCACAGCCGGCCGCGGTGGCCGAGCGGTTCTAGGCGCTTCAGTCCGGAACGCTACTGTCGCAGGTTCGAACCCTGCCTCGGGCATGGATGTGTGTAATGTCTTTAGGTTAGTTAAGTTTAAGTAGTTCTAAGTCTAGGGGGCTGATGACCTCAGATGTTAAGTCCCATAGTGCGTAGAGCCTTTGAACCATTTCTTGATGCGCAGAACGAGAAATCTGTCCGCAAAATCTCCTGCTGGTCAAATCACGTGGTATTGTGACGGCGCATGTTAGTCCGCATAGCGCTTAGCGTATTTTGAATGTTATTACTTTGCTGGAACAGACCACCTTCAGCAAGTATCCTGCTACTTTGTATATGCGTTTTATAGACATCTTAACAATTTAATACCTGGATCTGGAATAGTTTTAAAGCTGAATATTTTGTAGGGACGAAGTTCTTTCACTTAATTTCCTCCCCCCCCCCCTTCCCCCCCCCCCCCTCCATCCTATGATGCAGCGGCGCCCAATACAGTGCCACTGTGATGTAATTAATCAGACAACACGAATAAGTGCAATAGAAAAACGAAAAAGGTATTGTTGGCTGTCACTTCTTTTCCCACACCAGAAAAAATGCAAGTAAAGTGGAACTGAGCTATGATACTGTGGCGAAAAAGCACCATACCCTTGCTCTTCACAGCTTTATGGAGCCATATTTTGACTCTCTGTTCATCTTTCGGGAAACTAGAATACAAAAATTATATAACGTAGGAAACTGTCTCATGCAGAAGTACTTAGATACACACTTCTTTTGGACGAGCTCCTGAATAAACTGCAGGAAATTACCCACACTGTCTTATACAAATTTTATGAGCAGTTGAACATAGCACGAATACGTAAACACTGACTGGCAGCTTGAACGCACTGGCAAATTTATCTTGCATTTCTCTCGTAAAAACATGGGCAAATAAAATTAAAATCGCATAAATTTGCTCTACAAAAAGGACATTATAATACCGCGTCTCGATATTTTTTGACATATAAAGCGCCTCACATCAATATGATACTCACTATCAGAGATTTATTGTACGTACCTATGAAAAGTAACTGGTCCTCCTTTCACTTTACGTGCGTAGCAACAACAATACTGCACCATGGCTGATATTGCTACTAAAAGTGTAGAAACGTATGTAAAAACAGGTGAATACGTTTAATATTAAAGTTTCATTGTTACCACAAATTGCAGACAAGCAGCGACGTCCCATTGCCACGTGATTAGCCCGGTTTGATGTTGAGAAAAATGCGCGGTAAGCTATGCTCTTTCCATATATATTTATACTCTACGGATACTACACTCCCTTGCTCGGCAAACTGAGTCCATTAAGAGGGCTAGAGTCGGTATTGCACTGTACTAGCACTATGGCTCCTGGTGGGGACTAATTTTTCTTGGTCCGGACTGTTTATTTTTCACTCAACTTACTGCTCTGACCACACTGTTAATACACAGGGTGAAAAGTATTTAAACCGACAAACTGTGGAGGTTGTCAGGGACATCAAAACAAATACTTTTCCCTAATGTCATTTTTTCCTATGAGGATTATTTAAACCGGTGGAGGCCGTATTACGCTCTTCAGTTGTTAGAGGCCGTATTACGATCTTCAGTTGTTAGAGGGCATATTACTCTCTTTAGTTGTAGGCAACTGCTATCCACAAGTGTAGAAGTGCATTGTCTCTCTTTACTAATGGAGCAATACAGCTGGAGTGAGTACATATAGTTGATGCGTACTACGTAGCGCACCACAACGGACGAGCTGCACAGCGGATTTATCAACAACAATATCCTAATCGCCGTATCCCGCATCATACTGTACAACCTTTGCTGCTGGGTAGCAACGTCTGCGTGAGACGGGGTCATTTAGCAGATTACCTGGACAGGGACGCCGTCGCACGGTAAGAACGCTGCAATTTGAGGAAGCTGTCTTGCAGTATGTGGGGCGGAATCTTTCAATCAGCACTCGTGCAATTGCACGTAACATGGGGTCGAATCAGACGAATGTAAGAACAGTCCTTCGAGAGCAATTGTTACGTCCATTTCACTTATAGCGTGTCCACAACCTGGAACCAGTTGATTATCCACCCAGAGCACAGTTTTCGCAGTGGTACCTGGAACAGCGTGAAATGCATCCTATATTTCCATCCTCTGTGTTGTTTAAAGATGAAGCAACGTTTGGGCGTGATGGAGTCTTCAACAGGCACAATTCGCATGTTTGGAGTGATGATAACCCACATGCCACAGTTACTAGCGCTCATCAAGTGCGGTTCTTCGTTAATGTGTGAGTCGGTGTTGTTGGGGACTGTTCAATTGGGCAGCTGCTCCCTACAAGACAACGCATGTGGTTCCAACATGACTGGGCGCCGGCACATTTTAGTCGTCGTGTGCGTCGATTCCTGGACCGACGGTTCCCAGAAACGTGGATTGGCAGAGGTGGCCCTGTACCATGGCCTGCTCAATCCCCAGATTTGTCCCCTCTGGACTTTTTTGTGTGGGGAGAGATGCGCAACCTTGTTTACGCAACTCCTGTTGTATCAGAAGAGGATCTGGTTGACCGGATAGTAGCAGCGGCAGCATGGGTTTTTGCCCGTGTCAGACAGAACATGATCCGACGGTGTAACCTTTGTTTGCGTGTCAATGGAGGCACTTTTGAAAATCTATTGTAATTGAAATTGGGTTGTGTTAATGTGTTGTCTCTTGGTCATGAAAAAAATGGAAAAGTGTTTGTTGGTTTAATTAATTTGCCGCCAGAGGAATCATCCTCTACTGAGTTAAATACTCCTCACAGGAAAAAAATGACATTAGAGAAAAATATTTGTTTTGATGTCCCCTACAACCTCCCAGAGTATGTCGGTTTAAATACGTTTTACCCTGTAGTTTTGGTTTATGCAGCTACAACTGGTGATGCAAATTTGTCATCATACGTGTCCTTTGTACACAGTATGAACACTTATACAAACACATCGCTAAAACTATGGATATTATATATATATATATTTCTTTTTTTTTCGCCATTGCTCTTCAGCTCGCGAGAATTTTCGCCACAAGCGCTGTCGGCTGTCTGACGTTCCGGAGTCCCATTGTGGCGTCGGCTGTTAACGCCAGAGAGAGGGACCGTGCAACAGAGGGAGCGGAGAGCTGCCATTGGCCGCGTCCGACAGCGTCAACCGGCCTCCGCGCCTTTCCATTCGCTTTTGTGTGCCGGGCGTCCAATTAAAAACTCGGGCAGCCGCCGGCGCCCGCAGCCGGCACTCTGTTATCTGGGGCCGATGTTATCTGGCGCTGATTGGCGCATTCATGCGGCCGCCGCTCTCGCGGCACGTGATGTTATCCGACCCGAACCTAACCTTAACTCAGATTCATTTCCACGGCGCTGGCAGGCCGTACCAATCAAGGCAATTCTCCTGAATAGACTCAGAAATACTCGTGATTGATTTCTGCAGTGTAATAACATTGTTCCTCAAGGACGGACGACAAATCGCGGCAGAATTTGATGAGTACCACTGAAAATAACGGCGGTGTGTAACTGGGACAAGAGCTCTCAGGTATCCGCGCGCCATGGAAAGTGAAAATGCGGCTGATATTTGATAAAATCTTATTGCAGGAAATTTTGCATTACTTATTGAAGAAATATCATTTCTAAATTGTTCAAGAGCACGCTCTGTTTCTCGGCATGTACTTATATTCGCGTAATTCAGCTCTTCTGTAAATCGAGAACACAATAGATGCTTTTACGGCATGTATTTAAATCCTTGATGATTTTTATGTTAGTGAAGGTAAACTTACTTGTAAAGATCGCTCATAATAACCTTTATTCTCCATAATTGTTATCGTTAATGAAAGATAGGATCCTCTGAGCTGGAAGGTATTTGAATAGTATATTTTTAAAAGGGCATTAGTTCACAATTTGCTGCAACTGAGTTTCCATTGCTTCAGTTACTACATTTGGAACTGTAAGAAAAATGGTTCAGATGGCTCTGAGCACTATGAGACTTAACTTCTGAGGTCATCAGTCCCCTAGAACTTAGATCCACTTAAACCTAACTAACCTAAGGACATCACACACATCCATGCCCGAGGCAGGATTCGAACCTGCGGCCGTAACGCAGGTCATTAGTCCCCTAGACACAGTACTGTACACTACAGTCCCCTAGCGGTCATTAGTCCCCTAGAACTTAGAACTAGTTAAACCTAACTAACCTAAGGACATCACAAACATCCATGCCCGAGGCAGGATTCGAACCTGCGACCGTAGCGGTCTCGCGGTTCCAGACTGCAGCGCCTTTAAGCGCGTTTCCAGACTGTAGCGCCTAGAACCGCTAGGCCACTTCGGCCGGCGGAACTATAAGAACTAACATTAATGGGGTGTCAATCCGTCAGTTAGTGTACGTTCTATAGGATCCTGAGAAACAATGTTATTTTTGTACGGGTATTAGTCAATGACAATACGTTTTAAAGGTAAAGAACCATCAGCGGTAGCTCAAGCACCTTTGAAAATAAACTTAGATAGCAGCACTGATGATGTTACATATCATTTTATACTTTTGTAAGTAGGCTGTTTAGGTTTTTTTTATTGGTAACGCCACCTCTGTATGAAAATCACTGGCTGTGCTGTGTGCAGTCTGTGGCTGCTTTGCATTGTTGTAATACTCGCCATTGTAGTGTTAGGCAGCTGGCTGTGAACAGCGCGTAGCGTTGCGCAGTTGGAGGTGAGCCGCCAGCAGTGGTGGATGTGGGGAGAGAGATGGCGGAGTTTTGTAATTTGTCATGAACTGCTATATATATGATGATATCAAGGTAAATACATTCTTTGTTCTCTATTAATATCTTTCATTTGCTAACTATCCCCATCAGTAGTTAGTGCCTTCCATAGTTTGAATCTTTTATTTAGCTGGCAGTAGTGGCGCTCGCTGTATTGCAGTAGCTTGAGCAGCGAAGATTTTTGTGAGGTAAGTGATTTGTGAAAGGTATAGTTTAATGTTAGTCAGGGCCATTCTTTTGTAGGGAATTTTGAAAGTCAGATTGCGTTGCGCTAAAAATATTGTGTGTCAGGTTAAGCACAGTCGTGTACTATTATTGAAAGGGGACGTTTCACTTTCTGCTCACACCCTTATGTGGTACCAGTAGGGTCCACAAGAAAACAATATAGAGCAGTTTATTGTTTTGACTGTTGTACATTGTTTTGTATGTTGTCCATGCAGTTAAACACGCATTACATTATACATTGGCAGTAGTGTCTGCCGATTTTCTGTAATGCAGTCAGTGTTTCCAAAGGAGATATCAGAAGAATTCACCTAATTTCATATATTCTCAGGCATCTGCTCAGCAGATTTATGTTGAACAAAAGTGATTCTCGGAATCTGAACATTAATTTCCAGTGAGAGGACTCAGTTTTTTAACCTGCGATAGGAATTTCGGTATTATAATGAGGGAAGTAAGGAACCAGGACAATGTTTAATGTGCGAGACGTCCCAGAGGTGAATCCGTCACGTTTGAAACCAGATACATCTCTTGTCAGAGTGACTGCCGCTACTGAAGTATTAGACTGCAAGTGATGATGGTAACCGTACTACGGGAAAACGAATTCCTGAAGAAACTAAAGGGCTGGAGGATGAGGAAACGTGAAATTCTCTGTTACTACATTTTCACATTTCGGTTTTCGGAACACCAGAAAGGGTTATATTACTGCTTCTGCAACGATCAATAGACTCGTTAGTTACGCTTGTTGTCTGGGCTCCAAAAATTATCCGTTGGCTCCGCCAGAAAATCTGGCTTATCCATCAGGAAAGGTTCCAGTCAAGTCTAATAAAATCAAGGCCTTGGAAGCACTCAGATGCAATCTGCATGACAAACACCTACCTTTCTAAGAACAAATTTTGAACACGCCTGTGAAAAACGGCAGCTAAAATAAATAGTGAGCAGCCTGTCACACGCTGATCATTGTTGTAGAACGATGCATTAGTACTACAGTATGTAGAAATGTACGTATTATATTGCATGCACTCAAAATAATGTTAATGCGAATACAAAGCAGTGTGCAATTTCTGTCTCTTTCGCGTGTATTTTGTTCAAAAACATCTATTCCTAGCTTTTAATGATAATTACGTTATCAAACTAAAACATTACAAATTCAATCTCTCGTGTGACAATTATATTTGCGTCATACAAAACAACAGTGACAATAAAGACTCCCATATAAAGCTGTAATACAAAGTAAATAGCTTTTCAGTTTCCCACAAATGTGTGTCGGTTGAAGTAAGTCCTTTTAAAAATACACGATTCATTTATACAGTGTGATTATAGACGATACAAAGCAATTGTAATATACAGTATCAGGTACAGCGTAAAAGAAAAGACCAGAAAAACAACGTACCTAAACAGACAGGTTAACTAGAAGATTACTACATCTCAGATTAAAACATTATAGTCACAGTTATTCACACCATACATCTGTCTTAATGTTTCTAAAGAAAACTTTAGATATTTTAAATGACTTTGAACGTGTGTCTGCGATTTTTTAATTTGTTAAATGCTGTGTTTAGTGATACATAGTATATTAGTTCGTGGTAATTGTACCAAATACAAATTCAGTTTCTACAAAGGTACATTCTATAAGAATAATTTTTTAAAGCCCACTTAAATTACTAGCTGGCAATAATTTTGTAAACATGTTTTTGATTTATTTTCCTGCACATTTTAGCTACCACACTGTAATTTAAGCACACAAATGATTTCAAGGAAGAATATACATATTACACCAGTGACATCTGTCGGTCGAGTTGTTAACGTCTGCCCTCAGGCCTGCCCTTTACTGGTCACCGCCTGCCACTCTAGCGGCGCCCTGGCTGCAGTGATGTACTCCGTTGTGAGTGGCATACAACAGATGTATGTTCAGTGGCGGATTTAAAAATTTTTCGCCCCTAGACACACCATATTATATGCCCCCCCCCCACAGAAAAAAGGTTTTAAATAATGACTACTACACGATCACTTCTCAATTGCCGTTTTGGGTGGGAGATCTGGGAGCTGTTTCCGTACTCTGCTATTCGTTGTTCTGAAGGACGCCTCAGCGGTGTAGTGGCGCTCAATCAAAATGTAATACGGTTCCAGGGCTGTACTTGGTGTACGGCAGCGGAAAGACAACAGAAACCAATACAAGGAAAATAACTTTTGTTTTATGGCCTAAGAATTCAGCTGAGCGTGTACGAGACAACGGATTTTTGTTATACATTCACTTTCAATACGTTCTTTTACACGGAAGAGTTGGAAATGAAAATATAAAAAAGTAGTGTTACGATCTAAAAATTGAAGCGAACGTTCCATACATTAGAAATTAATACGTACTTTTACAAAGATGCGTTCAAAATTAAAATTAAACTGTCGTTTCACGATCTAATAACTTGAATGTGTAGCAGATAAAAAAACACGTTCGGTATTAATAAGTGAATGTATAGGAAACAGTAAGGAATAAAAATGAAATAGAGATTTCGGTGCACGAACTGATAACTAAATACAGACAAACAAACACAGAACTGGATTTGCTATGACATAATTTTACAGACTAGTGAGGAAAAATCAAATTTGTTTTATTATCTAATATTTAACGTGTAAAGTATTAGGGTCTGTGTAGCTAGATGCTGCATAATAAGTGTACACAATACCTTTAATCCATGTAAGGGCTGAACAGTTTTGCACTGCAGCTACTGCTCTCACCATAGCTCTTTCTAACGGTATTAGCAAAGCTTTTACGTATTTAGCGACAGAACTGAACTATGTTATTTATTAACACTTTATCATCTGAGCTACTCTCCGATAACGTATATTTCCGCAATAACTATACATTTCAGTAGACGCTAACAATACGCATCCTTTGTAATATACTACAGTATCAGTATGACTTGAGTGTACAGCGCCGAGCGGCCTGGGTAATTCGTGTATTGTTTAGTATTGTCGGGTGCCTTCGGTCACGTCTGTTCGTAAGCGAGGATCAGTTCCGCGTTCTGCCATTGGCAATTGTAAAATAAACAAGTAATACGTAGTGTGTATATCCAATGAATGTGCTCTAAATTATAATGAAAATCACATTACAATTTTAAATTTTTAAAACTAATATGAAAGAATAAATAAACTCACCAGTCAGCAAGTTTACGTCTGGCTTTGACTGCATGAAATTAGTTTATCATATCTACATAGTTCAGACGCTGATCAATTAGGAGGTCGGCTTCGATGTGAAGAATGGACAAGGCGTTCAGTCTCTCCTTAGACAACATAGAATTTAGGTACGATTTCAGTCTTTTAAGAGCCGAAAACGAGCGTTTTGCTGAAGAATTTGTTAGTGCCATACACAGAAATATTCTAAGAGCAATGTCAACATTCGGAAACACGGACTGTAACCTCTCTTTTTTGTAAAAATAAACTCATTTCCAATGCTATATCACTAATCTCAAAAGATTTCAAAAGTTCTGCAAGATATTCACAGTCACTAGGAAAGGAAGGCTCTAATCTGTGACATATGACGCTTGGAGTTTTGCTGCACATTCAGCAAAATCGTCAGGTGAACTGTTCTTAAAGTTACTGAAAACTATGAAGAAGTCCAACAGTGTTCATAGCTTTCCTTCCTCCTGACTAATTTGGTGTACAAGTCGTCGAGTACTGGGTGAAATGTTTCGACTCTAAATTTTTCCCTTCCAGTCAGAAAAATTTCTTCAGAGTCCACTTCTTCGTCATCATGAAGTTTGCGTTTTCGTTATCTTTTATAGGTGCATTCATAGTCTATATCAGTCACAATCTCCATGGACTCATTTTCATAATAGTTGAACATACCACGAATAGATGCAATAAATCATACAAGTGATTCATATAATTCGTTTACTCTTTTAGTATCAATGTTTACACTTTGCAATTTCAGATTTACACTATTACATCTGTGGAGTATGTCTTCCAAACTGTCATCATGAATACTGTTTCTAGTCTGCTGAGTTGATTCAATAAAGCTGAAGCCTCATTTCGCACAAGTGGTTTTCCTAATGTATCGTTGGTAAAATGTGTGAGGGCATTGATAATCCCCTCCCAGTTTTCATATAGATTTACACACGCTTCCTCTCTTGCTGTGTTTTTGATGAACTTTTTACCGTATTTCTTCCTGGTTTCATGAAAGAAAGAAGATTATCCCAGTTCTGTGTAGAAGCAGAGAAAAAATTATAAATCTTTTGCACTACATTGGAAAATGAACATGCTTCCTGACAACAGCTGGCAGCACTCTTGCCGACTAAATTCAAAGAATGTGCTGCTCAAGGCACATAATGCTCTTTCGGATTTCGTTCTTTAATGCGTGCCAGCCAACCAGTGTAGGTTCCTGACATATTGCTTGCGTTGTCATATCACTAGCCTCTACAGTCAGAATTTGGAATTTGTAGACACTACTTTTAGTAAGGCCTCAGCTAAGTTTTCGGACTTGTGTCCCAGGTTTGGTAAAAACAGGAGGAAACGTTCAACAGGTTCATTCTCGTTCACATATCTTAACATTACAGCTAATTGATCAATATGTGAAATGTCCACAGTAGAATCTACTATTATTGAGAAATATTTGGCCTGTTTTATTTCGCTTATGATAATTCTTTTTATTCGTTCAGAAAGGAGCTCTATTATTTTTCACAGATTGTTGAAGAAAGGTAACTTGTATGTCCCTGCTCTGGATTTCCATATCGATGAATGTGCTCTGCGAGAAAAGGGTCAAACTCAGCTATAAGTTCAAGAGACATCATAAATTGACCATTATGTAATGGATGGAATCTTTCAACGTGTCCACGTAGGGGAAGTCCACGACCTGTTAGCTCCTTCACTACTACAAACATCCTTTTCAACACACTGCTCCAGTACATTTTTTCTGTCTCAACATCTGACTCGAAATGGTTATCTTTTGTTCCATAGTGACTTTTTTTCTTGTTAAGAGTGATAACTCTGGATTTTTGTGTTCAAGTGAATTCTCATGATGAGATAAAATATTTGAAATACTTTTCCAATCTGCAGTAGCATCAGTAGAAATCGCGGCCTTACCTCCGAACAATTTACACGGTGCACAAAAAACAGCACCGGTGATACAGGAGTAAACTCTAAAATCACGCAAAGTTGATTCACAGTTTAAAAGTTTACGATAAAATACATTTTTGTTCAAATATCTGGTTTTATCGCCTATTCATGTTCTTGAATTGGAAAAAGCACCGTTACAATTTTGATTAATGCCACGTTGTTGATTCACTGACACACCATTCTGCAGGATCATCACAAACGAAGTTATTTCTTTTTGTAATCTCTGACTCGACACTTAGTTTTTCGTCAAACTCGAAATCAGGAACAATTTGCTTTTCTTTATTTTTAACTTTTGTTTCGTCTGTATTTACTTCTTTTACAACAGCTGCAGTGCCAAAAATATCATCCATACTACTTGAACTCGAAGTCGAACCAGCAACATTTTTTGCGAAAAATTCATCTACTCTTCCAAGCGTTTTTAGAACACTGGCTTCTCGTTCTCGCCTTTCGTTCGATAATTTCCGAAATGCCACCGCACGTAATTTTGCACATTTACTTTTTTCACTGTTATTAATGTTATTCACTGTTAAAAAATTGACAACCAACAGTCAAAAAACAAAAGGAAAAAAATTGTAAAAGGAAAGAAAGAAACCATGTATCCAGTTCCAGTCGTACTACACCGCACATGAGCACAAAGCTTCTTACTTTAAACGCGGCACACGGGCACAAAGAGTTTTCCTTTAAACACGGAGTGATGAACTGACCAACTCGGATTACTGGACGTAACTCTGCTATGAAAGAACGACAATGCACAAAAATTTAATTTCATGGTCGCCTGTCTCTCTGTTGTCAGTGAACAGAATAAACACACTTACACACTTGCCGGCTGGAATTCGTCTTGTAAAGAAAACGGGACAGTCCCTTTTTCGGCTTCTCTTTCCCACGTCGCCGGAATTTTAGCTGGGACGCAAATATGTTCTGAATATTCTTGACACTGTCTTTCTAATTTAAAAAGCAAATAATTTTTTGGAATTTCTTGCAGTGAGTTGTGCTGGATCGACTCTTATCCCACTTATTCTTATAAAATTTTAGCGGTTTCTGTGGGCAGAGAAGACAGACTTCAATGTTTAAGTAGTCTTGTTGGCAGTTGATGTGGTGTGTTGTCATTTGTGTGAACACTGCTGTTATGTCTACACGCAAATGCACCTTTTGTTCCAACATAAAATAAAAATAACCTTTCCTCGAAGAAAAAAGCTTAGTTAAGAAGTTTAATATAAAATTTGCAATGCCACGTACAATTCGATTGCACAGAGCGGGAAGTTTGATATCGTGCAGGCTGCAGCACAATAAATGAGACAAACGAAAGTCGGTTTGTTCTTGTGTTTTGGCAAAAAAAAGTAACTAAGTAAATAAATAAATAAATTTTTTAAACTGTTTTGAAGTGTATTTCACACGTTATTAGATATTCTGTTTATGTTCTTTTGGTATAAACACGTATTTCAAAATATAAAACATTCCCAGTACCAACATGTTTTGTTAAACAGGTGTCATTAAACCAAATCTCAAATATTGAAGACCACAGAGCTTTCACATTAATTACAGTAATGGAGGGTTGACTTGATACTTTCCCGTAATTTCTACAAGAAATTTAAGTAGAGTCGGGTTTTGCTTACTGAAGCCCACACAACTTACCGTGTTTAAGAAACTGCTGATTAGTTTATCACAGCTTTTCAAGGGTCCCGGTAATTTCACAGGGAAAATATGGTAGGGTTTAGTAGAAGGCGACAACATTCTCGGAATAAAAACGTTTCAAACATTGTATTGTAGACTGCCGTCCTGACAGCTTACTTCAAAACATTTTGAACAATCATGAAGGTGAATCAGACAGAAATCCAATGTTAAATTTCAATTCAGTCACCAAGTAAACTATGTATATTTCCAAGCTTTTTTGTAGAATTTCGTTCTTAAGGCTTATTTAAACTAGCAAGTTGTTTAACAATATTAAAAATTTTTGTCGTATGCAAGTGCAGTTATTTTAAAACGTAGAAGGTTAAAATGAGTACAGAGAAAAAAATGCTGCCTCCCCCCTCTCCCCCCCCCCCCCCTTAACGTGCCTCTAGGTCCGTGTCTAGTGGGCCTATATGTAAATCCGCCACTGTGTACGTTGTCAGTAACCGTGTATGTAGTAGTTAATTTTGACGTGCCGATGCATTAGTGTTCTAGTCTGTTACGTACCTGCCAATTCATGAGGAAGAGTACATTTACTGATATTTTAAGACATATTCAATTACTTGTCTGACGGTGTGTGTTTTTTTTTATCTTTTATATTGTACCTCATTCTGTACGTCACACTTGTTTTATATATAATCACACTGTCTAAATGTTTTCCACATCTAAAAGTGGTAACTTTGTTTACCGAAATCGGTTACTGAGAATAAAAATTGTTATTAGCGTTCTTGGCAAAAAAGTTTATTTTCATTCATACTTTATCACAGGTCGCCCCCTGTGGCTTAAACTAAAATGTTTAGGATTTTTGTTATGTGAACATTATCCGTCGTCTGAGGCACGTTTCTGAGAATATCGTTTCTTTCCCAAATATGCAGATATCCTCAGAGTATGAAAGAGGTAGTTATTTTCAAACGTGAACATATGCGGATAGGCATTTCAAGCTCAGTTTGTTTGAGTTTAAAAATTAACCAGTCACACCAACTGGGAGGAGAACCCAAAGAGCGCGGCATTTCCATTGCCATTCCCCATTGAAAACGATAGTAATATGACGTACGCTCATCTAAAATAAATTAAAACTCTCGTTTAAAAAAGCTATTCTGACCTCGCGGTACGCTGTCAGACTCCCCACGATAGCTGCTGTCACGTCGTTGGAGCGACTGGTCAACTGTACCTGATATCTCTCTCTCTCCCTCTCTCTCTCTCTCTCTCTCTCTCTCTCTTTCTCTGCTTCTGAGCGCAGCTGTGCAGTAAAACTTTAGCACAAAGTGGTTAAAAGCGATGTCCTATGAACGTCTACATAGAAAGCGCGTTTTTTATGACGAGAATTTTAAAAGGCGGAGCTGCCTGACCTTCGAGTGACATAAAAACGAGACGGCGGCGTATAACGTTTTACGCGCCCGCATTCCTACTCGAAACATGGGAGAAACATAAAACCTCTAGCTGAAATTGCTAGATGTCTGTTGTGACAAGGCCGTATCTCTTATATTTACTGCCGGTTCTCAGAGTTACTATGTTTTAAAAAATCAGTAGAGAGACAAAGTAAAAAAGTATAATGGGACAAAATTCCTTTAAGATTGGATACAACTTAAAAATGCATCGGTATCATAAATATCGATCTCAACAGAGCGCTAATCTAACTTAAATTTTTATATGTAGTAGATATTTATACTTAACTGAATGCGTGCCTATGGTGTATAGTTTCAGTTGTGCGAATCGATTCGTCATATTTTGTCACAGAACTCAAAGTTCGTGGTAATTAACGGACATTCATCACGTATAATAGAGGTGATATCTGCCGTTCCCCAAGGAGCTTAAGCCCTCTGCTGTTTCTAATCTATATAAGTATTTTAGGAGACAATCTGAGCAGTTCTCTTCGATTTTTTGCAGTTGATGCCGCCTTCCGTCTTCTAAAACCATCACATGGTAAAAACCAGTCGCAAACTGATTAAGACAAAATACCTCAATGGTGTAAAAAGTGACCCGAAGTAATGAAAAGTGTGAAGACGGTTATATGAGTACTCAAAGGAATACATTAACTTTAGGCTACACGATAAATTGTAAACTATAAGTGTTGTCAATTCCAATAAATACCTGGGGATTACAATTACGAACTATTAAATTTGAACGATCAAATAGATCATGTTGTGGGGAAGGCGAACCACACAATGTGCTTTATTGGTATAGCACTTTAAAAAATCAACAAATTTGCTAATGACGCAGCCTAAAGTACGCTTGTACATCCTCTTCTGGAATATTGCAGACCGGTACTGGTTCATGACCAGATACGTTTGCCGGAGGACATCGAAAAAGTTCGAAGAAGGCAACTCGTTTTGTACTATAGTGAAGTAAGGAAGCGAGTGTCACGGCTCTGGTACACGAGTCAAGGTCACAATCATTAAAAGGAACGCGTTGTTCGTTGTGGTGAGGTCTCTTAATCAAATTTCAAACAGTTACTTTCTTTTTAGAGAGCGAAAGTCTTTTGTTGACACCCACTTATGAAGGCAGATATCATCATCGCAGTGCAATAAAAGTCAGAGCTCGCACGGGAAGATTTATGTGTTCATTTTTCCCGCGCGTTTCTCGAGATTTGAACGGTAGAGAAGTAGTCCCAACACGTTCGATGAACCTTCTGCCAGGGTCTTGAGTGTGAATTACAAAATGGCTCTGAGTACTATGGGACTTAACTTCTGAGGTCATGAGTCCCGTAGAACTTAGAACTACTTAAACCTAACTAACCTAAGGACAGCACACACATCCATTCCCGAGGCAGGATTCGAACCAGCGACCATAGCGGTCGTGCAGTTCCATACTGTAGCGCCTAGAACCGCTCGGCCACTCCGGCCGTCGGTAATGCTGGAATTCAATATAGTGTTGGCCCACCCTTACCCTTGAAGACAGCTTCCACTCTCGCAGGTATACGTTCAATCAGGTGCAGGAAGGTTTCTTGGGGAATGACAGCCCATTCTTCACGCAGTGCACCAAGGAGAGGTGTCGATGTCGATCGGGTAAAAGAAACAGATTTTACTCTATCTTTACTCCTACTGGAGCCAGGAAATTATAAGCCCCACCATTCTGATAGTCGTGAGGCTTGCTGTCCTGTGCCAAATTTGGTTGACATCTATGAGGAGTTTTGGAGGAGATCTCAGCTATACACACATAAACTCTGCTTTATAAATATATCAGATATATTTATTTAACTTGGTCAGATTAAGGCCTTCAGATCCTCTCTCACATCAGACCAGCATACAGTAAAATACAGGAACATTCCTTTCCTGTGTCTAAAATCATTGGAGTTTAGTGGCAACCAAATGCTTATCCTGCTTAGTGTGTAGAATCTATGAGACTGGAGATGTGCCATTAGATTTTTGGAATATTATTGTGAATGTAATCCTGAAGACACCAACAGCAGATAATAACTAAAACTGTCGCTCAGTCAGCTTATCAACATAATGTGCCTAATTAGTTAAAAAGAACAACAGGGAGAAAAAGAAAAATTATTTGATGTGTTGAAAGAAGTGCATCAGTTTGATTACAGGAAAAGTAATGTCACGATGGTATCATTTGTGACTTTGTGCTTGATAATGGAGACAACACATAACTAAATGCAATATGTTTCACATTATCAGAAAAATAGATATAGTTGTTCGAAAAAAGAAGTAACTTGCAACACAGTTTGTACAAGAACCACTAGAGTACAATAGGGATTCAAAAGCAATAACGAATGAACGGAAATTCGGTGAGACAGGGATGCAGTCTTTTTCCTCCACTGTTCAGTCGACACATTGAATAAGCAATAACAGAAATAAGAGACAGCTTCATGAATGGGGTTAAAATATAATATGAAAGAATATCAACTATACGATTCGCTGATGCCATTGAGGTTAGATTAGATTAGATTAGATTAATACTTGTTCCATAGATCGTGAATACAACACTTCATAATGATGTGGAACGTGTCAGTTTAATAAAAGGTGTCTATACTAGTTATTACATTACACAAAATATTACATGACACACAATATTTTCTTTTTTTTTGTTTTTGGTGGAGGTTGGGAAATTATCCACTTATTATATCCAAAAATTCATCTAATGAATAGAATGAGTTGCCATTAAGAAATTCGTTTAATTTCCTTTTAAATGCTATATGGCTATCTGTCGGACTTTTTATCCTATTAGGTAAGTGACCAAAGACTTTTTTGGCTGTGTAATTTACCCCCTTCTGAGCCAAAGTTAGATTTAACCTTGAGTGTTGAAGATCATCCTTTCTCTTTGTGTTGTAGCCATGTACACTGCTATTACTTTTGAATTAGTTTGGGTTGTTAATAACAAATTTCATAAGTGAATATATGTATTGTGTGGCTACAGTGAAGATTTCTAGCTCTTTAAATAAGTGTCTGCAGGATGATCTTGGATGAGCTCCAGCATTCTGATTACACGCTTTTGTGCAATGAACACTCTTTTACTCAATTATGAGTTACCCCAGAATATGATGCCATACCAAAGCAGAGAATGAAAATAGGCGTGGTAAGCTAATTTACTCAGATGTATATCGCCAAAATTTGCAATGACCCTAATAGCATCAGTAGCTGAACTCAAACATTTCAGCAGATCTTCAGTGTGTTTTTTCCAGTTCAACCCCTCATCAATGCATACACCTAGAAATTTTGAATATTCTACTTTCGCTACCGTTTTCTGATCGAAGTCTATATTTATTAATGGTGTCATTGCATTTACTGTGTGGAACTGTATATACTGTGTTTTGTCTGTTGTGTGTGACAGCTATACATGTATCATCGGCAAAAAGTACCAGCTTTGCATCTTTGTGAATATAGAATGGCAATTCATTAATATATATTAAGAACAGCAGAGGACCCAAGACCGAACCTTGCAGCACCCCATTCTTGATTGTTTCCCAGTTTGAGAAATCACCAGTTTTTTGCATATTATGTAAACTGTTTATTTCATCTTTCTGCACTCTTCCAGTTAGGTATTATTTAAACCATTTGAGCACTGTCCCAATCATACCACAGTACTTGAGCTTATCTAGAAGTATTCCATGATTTACACACACAAAAGCCTTTGATAGATCCCAAAGGGTGACTTCTGGTTATTAAGAGCATTTAATATTTGTAGTGAAAGTATATATAGCATTTTCCGTTGAAAAACCCTGGTAACCAAACTGACATTTTGTTAAAACTTTATTTTTACAGAGGTGTGAAGCTTCTCTACAATACATTACTTTTTCAAGAATTTTGTATAAGGCAGTCAGAAGAGTGATTGGGCCGTAGTTGTTGACATCAGGCATATCCCCTTTTTTATGCAGTGGTTTTACAATGGCATACCTCAGTCTATCTGGGAAAATACCTTTCTTCAGAGAGCTATTACATATGTGGCTAAAAATTCCACTTATTTCTTGGGAACAAGCTTTCATTATCCTGCTGGAAATGCCATCAATTCCATGTGAACTTTTATTCTTGAGAGAGTTAATTATCTTCCTAATTTCAGAAGGAGAGGTGGGTGGAATTTCAATTGTATCAAATGGTGTTGGTAAGGCGTCTTCCATTAACTGCCTTGCTTCTTCTAATGAACATTTAGATCATATTTTCTCTACAAAATTCAAAAAATTATTATTCAAAATGTTTTCGACTTCCAGCTTGTTGTTTATCAAGTTTCCATTCACTTTGATGGTGATGCCATCATCCTGTACTCTTGGTTGCTCTGTCTCCCTTGAAATAATATTCCAAATTGTTTTGATTTTGTTACCAGAGGTATTAATCTCAGACATGATGCACATGCTTCTGGACTTTTTAAAAACCTTTCTTAATGTAGCACAGTAGTTTTTATAATATTTGGCTGTTTCTGGGTCACTACTCTTTCTTGTTGTTAGATACAGTTTCCTTTTGTAGTTACAAGATATTTTTATTCCTTTAGTAAGCCAAGGTTTTTTGGTTGGTTTCTTATAATTAGATTTAACTACTTTCTTTGGGAAACAGTTTTCAAATTCTCTTAAAAGTTTATCATGAAATAAATTAGCATTGGGTTCCTTATACACCTCATCCCAGTCTAACTGCTGAAGATTTTCACTGAAATTTCTAATTGTTGAGTCATTAATTGAATGCACAACTTTGGAGGGTAGTTTTGAATTACTGAATCGATCTATGTCATATACTGTAACTAGCTGAGCATCATGATCAGAAATCCCATTCTCAATAGGACAAGAATTTATTTTTTTAAACCTATCTTGGTCTATAAAAGTATTATCTATCAATGTGCTCCTGTCCTTTACTACCCGACTAGGAAAATTAATGACAGATGTCAAATTGAAAGAACCGAGCAAGATTTCCTGGTCATTCTTCCTATTACACTCTTTCAGTGAATTAACTTTGAAGTCGCCACAAATAATAATTTGCTTTCCACTATCTGACAGACAGTACTACAAGGCATCCAGGTTTTCCAGGAATAAATGAAAGTTTCCCTAAGGGGACATATATATTGTTACAATTATAAAAGAGCCCTGCTTCAGTTTAAGTTGACAGGCACATGCTTCTATACGTTGCTCTAGACAAAACGTTTTTGTATCTAAGCTTTCTACACAGTGATAACTTTTGACATATATGGCAACTCCTCCTCCCACCTTATTCTCTCTACTCATATGTGCATCTAGTTTATAAACACTGATATTTACATTTTCCATATCAGACACAATGTGATGCTCAGACAGGCATAGTATATCATTATCAGATTCAATGTCATCTAAACAAACCAGGAGATCATCTACTTTACTCTTCAATCCCGGAATATTTTGGTGAAAAATGGTAACATTATTTGTTACTTTACTTTTGTGAGAATCTACTTTTTTATTTAATCCACAATTACTTTGGTTAAATATGGTAACATTATTATTTACTTTCCTGTTGTGAGAATTTTGTGAGTTTTGGATCTCTTTAGCACCTGCCTGCCTGAACGTCTCATTGGACACTAATATTAGTCTAAAAAAGAGGTACATCCATGAGTACAAGTGTCCCACCTTATGGATTTCGCTAACAACCCTGCCAGTTTATCCTTCCCTTTCCTACTGAGATGTAGGCCATGCCTTGTGAAATCCCCCCCCATCAATAGCCTCGACAGGTGACAGAGTGGCCGCCCTACGCAACTGATCCAACTCCATATTTACCCTCCTGACAGAGTGGTTCAACTGGGGCTGGTCATGCTGCACGAAAGCAGGCACCAGCCCAACATTGCTATGGGTCGTTGCCGAGGCTATTTTCACCAGGTCACACTCAATACTGTAGCCCTGATCCCTGTCAATATTGTTTCCGACTCCACCCACTATCATCACATGATCCTGCTTTGTGAATCCCTTGCACAAGGAACCTATATCCTCTACCACCTGGCTAAGACTTGCACTTGGCTTGAAAAATTTTGTGACCTGGTACCTTGCACCTAATTTTTCCTGCAAAATCTGACCCTCACTTGTCCCATGGCTGCTACCTAGCAACAGAACTTTTCTCTTACTTTCTACTTTTTTTGAAACAGTTGGTTTCTTAGTGAGATTCTGTTGCATCTTAGCTACATATACTTCTCCTGGAGCCTCTTCCTTACTTAATTGTAGTAGCAAGGCAAATCTGTTGGTTGTGCCAATTGGGAAACTGTCAGACACTGTCCTCTTTCTGTTCCCAGCTACCACTTCCCGCCGCTGTTTGCCCTCCTCCCCCCTTAACCTCTTCAGTTCCTCCCTCGCTCTGTCCAAATCAGCCTGAAGGGCTCTAATTTTCTCCTCCTGTTCAGCTATAATCGGATCTCTTGAGCAAACCCTGCAAAAGAATGTAAGAGTCTCGTTTGCTTCCCCAATTCCCACGCCGCTACAATTTCCCCAATGAAACCACCTGTCACAACAATTGCACAAAACTCCTGAACTAACTTTCCTACTGGAGCTCACACACCATGGTAGTTTGGAAATTAGTTAAGAGATTTACTAAGTGATAACGATAATATATTAAATACAGATGCAAAAGGACACTAAATATGTTTTGGAAACTAATATGTAAGTAAACTATTACCAAATGCACTTAAATTTGTGGTATAACGCTAAATATGCACGATCAAAAATTAGGCCTAAACAGCCGAGTGTAACCAAAACGAACTTTTTGCGATAAGTGGAAGAATACGTAAATGAAATAAAAACCTTTAATGGCAAGCTTGAAGAGCACACTAATGAATGTATTTAATTAGTTAATCTATACCAAATGCACTTAAGATTGCGGTATAACGCTAAGCATGCACACTCGGAAAGTAAGGCAAAGTCGCGAAATATAAACAAAACGAACTTTTCGCAATTACTGGAACAATACGCAAATAAAAGAATAACCTTTAATGGTGAGCTTGAAAAGCACTCTAATGAACGTATTTAGTCAGTTAAACTACAGCAAATGCTCTTCCATTTGTGGTATAACGCTAAATATGTACACTCGAAAAATTAGGCCTAAGCAGCAGTAAGTAAACAAACGAACTTTTCGCGATTACTAGAACACTACTCAAATAAGAGAAAAATTTTGAATGGTGAGCTTGAAGAGTACACTATAGATCTTATTTAATTAGTTAAAAGTGTTCAACTGCAATTAATTACAACCTAAATTGATATCCTGTGTGAAAGCGAGGAAGCGTTACAGAACCTACTGAGTGGTAGGAAGAGTGTACTGAGCAAAGTATTTGAATTATTGTAAACTAAAGAAGTAATAATGTAGTAGATATAAGTGGTAACATCAAATTTGGGCACCAAGAAAAAGACGAAGTGAAGCAATTCTGCCACCTTGGAATCAAAATAACATACACTGTAGGAGGAAAGGAGACTATCAGAAGCAAAGTAGTTTCGAACATAGGCCTTAATTTGAGGGTGAATTATATGAAACATAAGTCTAAATTTCAATATTGTACTGAAGTGAATCGTGAGCTCTGACAAAACTAGAGAATAAAATCGAGGTGTAGGACATGAGGTGTTATAACAGGACGCTAGAAAAAAGGAGGACTGATAAGACGAAGTGAATATGTGAAGTAATGTGCGGAAAAATCTGAATCGAAGGGCTAGGATGATAGCACTTGTGTTGACGTATCAGGGACAATATTAGGCGGCAAAGCTGTAGTCGTGGCAGCTATGAAAGAATGGCTAGGTCTTTCAGGTTTTCTCATACGCTGACAGCCGATCACAGCCAGCTATAAGCTTTCACTATCGGATTACAGCAAACGCCAACATTCAGAGAACTGCGCCCATAAAAAGATTATCCTGTGTAATTGGCCGTATTTATAGAGACGAGGTAACGCTGATTCATATTACCATTGTCAGGTACATTCCGAAGCTTAGGCGTGTGGAACGTACTTGTTGTAGTTCCTGCAGGCTGTCAGCACCAGTACCAGCGATCGCCCTGCTGCCATGTAACGCACACACCCTGAGCGAGAGTACAGCTTACTTGTCAATTTAAATAGAAATTTAAGGTGTCTGATGCTCCGAGCACTGCTTCCACCGTTGTGAAGGATCCATTATAATCAAACACACCGCATGACATTCATGTCCGTTCTTCGGACAGCGCAGCTGCTTATGTATTGGTTTTAAAGAGACGAGTTACGAGTGGCCTCACATTCCTATAAAGTAACGGCGCCGTTTAGCATTTCAGACTGTTCCGTCAGTAACATCTTCACGCATATCTGTCTACAAACTCGGAATTTAACCTTGCAAAGTAACGGTAATGCATCGCCCGACCATACAACATACTGTTTCTCGACGTCTGTATTGCAGCTGACTATTGCAGTGTACGCATGGACATGTTGATCATGGAATGCCCTTTTTTGTGAAGATGCCTGCATATGTTTGGGGTACCTGAACTCGCAGAGAAATCAACGATGGATTTTTGAAAATCATCGAAATTTACATCACGAGCCTCTGCTTGCTGAGAACACAGCTGTGTGGCGTTCGGTTACTGCAGTACGAATTATTTCAAAGATATTTTCCACCAAACCATTAACTCTGACAGGTATGTGGACAATACATGGTTTAATAGACTGTTTACAACGTACCACAGTGGTGTAAGGATGCTTGTGGTTTATCAAGCCGGGGAACAGCCTCAAGTTGGCCTAAAAAATCCACCTGAGCTACACAGATTGTTGTTATCTTGTCGCCCTTTTATACCACCCGCTGAGACATTTGAAATTTTTTACTTCCTTAACATTAGTAATTTAAACTGTCCTAAGAAGGCAATGAAGGAAAAAATAATTTTGTAAACGTTACGCAAAAGCTAATTACATTCACATTTATGTCTAAACTTAACCCTTGTATGTTGTATGTTGTACGTTAACCGGCGACCTAGAAACGACGGAGACTCTCTGTTCCCACCGCAGCCGCAGTGGTCCACAACCACACGACGACTACCGCAGTCCACTTTAACCCTCCGCCGCCGTACACCTAATCCAGGGTTATTGTGCGATTCGGCCCCTGGTGGACCCCCCCCCCCCCCCCCACCCAAGGATTCGTCTCACATCAGAAACGTGTAACCTCTATGTTTCCATGGTAGGGTAATGGTGGTGTACGCGTGAACCAGCCCGCAAATAATATGTACCATCCGATGATCAATCGCTAGGCGATTCTAAACCGGTAACGAAAATAAAAATTGAAGAATAAAGCAAAAGGCGACTGGTTACAGCAATTTCTGGAAACATTGATTTCATTATAAATTTTACGATGTTAAAATTCAGAAATTTTGATACAAAATTTACGTAAACGCCAACTTCATAATTTATAAGTATTAGAACAACATCTGTTTCATGTTCAAGGACGATTTTAGTGAGAAAAGGAAATGAGCTTGAAACGGTTTAGACCGACTTTAGCAGGTGCCTTAAAAGGGCAATAGGGTGTTGAAAATCTCACATGTCGCAGCATGCCCTGAAGCTTAGGCACCTTTTGTATGCCAATTTGAGGTTGTTTCCCTGCTTGAGATACTACAAGAGTCCTATATGGAATTGTTCGTCTCAACTTCCCCCTACTATGGTGTTAAGTTGTAAACAATTAATATTCAAACTCCGTATGCTGCAAATATTTTTTTAGGGGACGAACAGTTACAAAAAGACTCATGGCTATTTCACAACGCAAATCAAGACACTGCCAGTACATCTAAACTGAAGAGCCAAAGCAACTATTACCCTTACCTAATGTCGTGTAGGCCGCCGCGAGCACACAGAACTGCCGCAACACGACACTAATATCTGAAGTGGTGCTGAAGTGAAATTGAGACCATGAATCCTGAAGGGCTATCCATAAACACGTAAGAGTACGAGGAAGTGGAGATCTCTTTTGAACAGCACGTCGCAAGGCATCCCGTATGTGCTCTATAACGATGTCTGGGGAATTTGGTGGCCAGCGGAAGTGTTTAAACTCAGAAAAAAAAGTTTATGGTAAGGTCTTATGGGATCAAACTGCTGAGGTGATCGGTCCCTAGGCTTACACACTACTTAAGCTAACTGAAACAAACTTACGTTAAGGACCACACACACAGACCCATGCCCGAGGGAGGACTCGAACCTCCGACGGGATCAGCAGCGCGAACCGTGACAAGGCCCCCCCTAGACCGCTCGGCTACCCCGCGCTGCTAAACTCAGGAGAGTACGGCTTGTTTGAGCTATCAGGGCGTGCTGCAACATAATGCCTTCGAATTTTTTATGTGAAAACTCTTAAAGCTTTTTAAATAAAATACATGATATTAGCATTCTGCATCTTCATTTTTCATGCCTACATATTTTTTCTCGACGTACTCACCCCAACGAGATGCCAGTTTGTTGGTACCGCCTCTGTAGAATGTTTAACTTTGTTGATGGAGCCAAAAAATCACATCTTCTCAGTATCAAAGTGAAGTCTTCGAAGGTCTCCTTTAAGTTTTGGAAACAGACGAAAACCAGTTGGAACTAAATCGAGACAGTATTGAGGACCATCGATGACAATGAACCAAAAGCGTCGGACTGTTGCAGACGCTGCAGACGAGTGCGGTCTGACATTGTCATGCTCAAAGAGCGGGTGCCCCCTGTGCGGACGAACTCTTCGAGTTTGAAAGTCGATTACAGCACGCTGTTTCTCGCGCACCTGCATAGTTACGTTACACACCGTCATGTTACACGCTACAATTCTGAGCCCTCTAGCGGCAGGATGCTGCAAATATGTAGACGTTAAGAATAAATATATTTAATGTTAATAACGTTTGTATTGTTTAAAAAGCCTTATCATTACTCACATAAAAAATTCAGACACGTTAAATTTCAGCACGCCCTCATGTGTATTGGACTAGAACCGATCTTTTGGCTTTCATTTGAAACGCTCTATTGGCGCAAGTATCGAAGTACATGTGATTTACAGGGTCTCAGCTCACATCAGCTTAAATTCTGAAAGCAGCACTAAACTCTCTGAACTATTCCGGTTACAAACTGTACGTAAACATATATACATGGAACTGTACTGAAATGTCGGCTCCTGTAAGTAAACCTCGATTTCCGGATAATAAATACCTCTTCAGTTTATTTACTTCCCCCACCATTTAGTTAATAACTCAGGTGAAAGAGTTTTTGTTTATGGGGGAAAAATATGGGAACCGCCTGTGACCTGAATAGGTAGTTACGTGCAGATGTTGGGATAGTTACCCGCTCATGAATGTTGACACCAGATGTACAAGGGAAAGCTGTAAGCCGCCCTCCTACCTCAACACATTACAAGTGTTCGTACAAAATGATGAACACATTTTATGCCCTTAAATGTACCCCCAGTAAGTGAATATGAGCAAATGGCAATCCGATCTCACCTTTTTACTAACGATAGGAGATGGAAAGTTCACGCAAAGCGCAACAAAAAGGGGGAAAGTTACTCGGAAGTAACACGGTTGAATACTGAATAGGTGCAGGACACTGTTACACGCACGAAAAACCAATCTTCAAGTGATAAAAATTGCACCTTATATATCCTGTCTGTACAAGGTCCACTATTTTTGTCTCCTGTTAGCTGCTTTGGCTAATAATATCTAAACATTTAGCCGGAGTGGTGAATACAACGGTCGGCAATCACGTGGTCTCTGCAGCTAAAAATCTTGGAGTAACTGCAGCAGCTTCAGTTTCCTTATTTGCTGAAAACAATTTATAGTCCACGCAAAATTTCAAGAGGAAACACATGAGCAATGTGATCGTTACTGCAGGTCCAAGCAAAAGCAAGAAGCACACTATTCTACAAAGTGTACAGGGTGTTTCAGAAGCAATGGTCAATATTCAGGGATATGACAGGAATGGTTATTCGAAACAAAAAAGTAAAGTAAAGATGGGTTATAAAACCCATACCTTAAGAGCTATGAGCAGTTCTTGATCTCCGACGCTGCGCAACATATATCTCCTACTGCAAGCTCTTTGCTTTCCATATTTTAGGAAGTGGTAGTATGGACCAAATCAAGAAAAAAATGTCCAGTAAACATGTGCTCTAAAACGTTTACGTTAAGAGCTATGAGCACTTGGTCATCAGAAGAGGTCTGTTTAACAGTATTGAAGATGAACGAAGGATCGCCATTCCTGCTCCAGGCTATAGTTAAGCCATTTCTCCTGCTGTACCCTTTCTTCCAATAGTGTTAACCCAGCAACAAATGCAGACTGCCTTCTGTGTTATCTGGAAAGTAGAACAGAGGTACTGTCAGAGCGAAAGTTTGATTATGGGATTTGACAGGAAGTCTTGGTCACTGACCTCAACAAACGACAATAGCTTCACCTGAAGCAGCATGCTAGTAGATACGAGCATCTCCTGCGGAATGCAATTTTTTTTTGTCGAGTCCCGGTTGTATTCTGTTGGGAAGGTTTTTAAAAAAAAGAGCACACACACCGGTATAGAACCATTCATCCTGGGTGAGTATTAATTAAGTGTACACATGTAGTCAAATGTTCAAAACAAATATGCAAACAGGGCCAAATGTCAATCCGTTATACTCAGGCTTTAGAATCGACGGAATTGCAGTATTTCAGTCATACGACATAAAAATGTTTCCCCCATACTCCACAGAGAAAAATCGTACTGTCACACCATTCGAGTTTGTAGTGAGTATCGAAGAGAGAAAAGTGGTTTTACGTTTTTCCTGTCAACTCGTAATTACGGAAACGAATTTCCGCAAATTACCATATCGATCAGCATGTACTGATGTTCTCTTTAGTGCGCAGCGTGGCGGTATTTATTGCACATGACACAACAACTGCATCAGTCTCCGCCGTTGTTCCCCTGTCCACTACCAAACCGTGAGCTGGGTGGATAATTTCATTTCTACTTTGCCCGCGTCTCTCATGCAAATTGCTGTCGCCACTTCGCAGTGCTGGCGTCAGCTGGTGATGCCTCCATTGTCCCGTTCTGCAGGTTGGTTCCCAGAGCCGGCAGTAAATTAAAAGGGGCGCTATCGCTAGCTGTAGCGGTGGAAACAAATCGGTATCTATAGGTGTCTGTAGCTCTACACCCGTGCTAAAAGAAACACAGTGCTGCGTTACGGTTTTCATACGCTCGCATCCGATCTTTCAAATGGTGGTAGACTGCTAACTGCGGGAGGCCTTTACAGTTGTGTTGTATGAGCCAATCCGTACATTTTCAACAAATTTGCCTCGCTGCCCTAGATACACATATTAGACTAACAGGTGGAGATGATTGTTTATTTGGCTATCAACAGCTGACATTGTGTGAACGTGATCTCACCTATTGGCTTCGACGTTCACCAAAGCTTCCTTTGTCCCGGTTTAAGTTTGCTGAGACTCTCTAAGCACTTTATTAATATAGTGACTTCTTTCGCTATGGGAGACCTCCATTTTTCTCAGATCAAACCAAGGTTCTGACGTCTAACAATATAAATATAATTCTCGTTGAAAGTGGCAACTTTTCATGGTAACCTGGGTTCGGCTTGCGTAACATTTAACAGACAAGTTGTTTGCACGTTGTTTGTTCTAGTGATGGAACGCAAGACTAAAATCAACTTTAAAGAAATATTCCTACACTACTGGCCATTAAAATTGCTACACCACGAGGATGACGTGCTAGAGACGCGAAATTTAACCGACAGGAAGAAGATGCTGTGATATGCAAATGATTAGCGTTTCAGAGCATTCACACAAGGTTGGCGCCGGTGGCGACACCTACAAGGTTCTGACATGAGGAAAGTTTCCAACCGATTTCTCATACACAAATAGCAGTTGCCGGCGTTGCCTGGTGAAACGTTGTTCTGATGCCTCGTGTAAGGAGGAGAAATGCGTACCATCACGTTTCCGACTTTGATAAAGGTCGGATTGTAGCCTATCGCGTTGCGGTTTATCGTATCACGACATTGCTGCTCACGTTGGTCGAGATCCAGTGACTGTTAGAAGAATATGGAATCGGTGGATTCACGAGGGTAATACGGAACGCCGTGCTGGACCCCAACGGCCTCGTATCACTAGCAGTCGAGATGACAGGCCTCCCTCACCACCCGATCCCCACCCCCGCCCCCTCTCTCTACCTCTTCTGTCTTTCTCGACGCATCATAAAAAAAATCACAAGAAATAATCAGTTTCACCAAAGAAGTTTCTGGTAGTGCAAGTAAGAATATTAACGTTAGAACTTCACAGGAAACATTGGTCATTGGCATCGATAAATGACGCTGACTTCATTTGACGCAGCACATTAGTCATCTACACTGATTGTATTTATTTATTTTATTTATTTATTTATCTAACCTGATCAGATTATGGCCATCAGGCCCTCTCTTACATCGGACCAGTGTTTCACAAATGCAGCATTTCACACATCAGAGTTACATCATGACAATAGTTTAAATAAGAACATTAGATTACTCTAGTGACAATATAAATAAAGAGTAATGACTAAGACCTAATAAAGTAAGTACTGGCAGTATTTTTACAACAGGTGCTATACATACAAATTATGATAAAAACAAATAATAATGATAAACATGAGAAAAATTGGCAATAGTAACGAAGACTTGTGCAGATGTACATTAATATCTTGTTGTGTAGAGTAGATGTTTACTAGTATAGCGAGTTTTGGGGAAGGGAGATTTAAGGAGGGGGAAAGTGGGAAGTAATGACGTGAAGTGCATTCATGTACAGAGGAAGGCATTACTGTTGCTTAAGTAGATACGTCATTAACTGTTTTTTGAAGCCGGACATGTTTTTAAGTTCTCTCACGTCTAGCCCAGACAGCGCAGCAGAAGCATACACAGTCAACAAAAGAACGAGTACAGCAAGGTCGTTTAGGACAAAACTAAACTCATATTGCATCAGACGTATTTTCACAAAGTTTTCTAGGAAAGTAACTATGGTCTAGTAACCGCGCACACACAACTGTTAGCTTGTTCAAGTTTCATGATTGTTGTCATCTTTTTTTCATTCGCAGGGTGGATAAAATATTCGTTTCACGAAACCATTACATAACGTAAGTAGAAAGCTCATTTAATGGCGCCAGATTAAGCGGCGAGACGCACAGTAAACCATGTTACTGTAATTACGCTAATTAGCTTCCAGTACATCAGAACCATTTTCAAGTATGAAAAGACATTTCGCACAAGCTTCTGTAATTCATGGTTGCCCCATGTACAACAGCCACGAGTTTTAAATTGGTGTGATCTTCCATTTAATTTATTGTTGCTTTCATCATTTTGGAAGTGCTGCAGGGCTTTTGATAATGAGAAGTCAAGGGTATGCCAAGAAGTTGGTAGCGGAGGTCAACTACCCTCTGCATCACATCGTTCTTCTATGAAAAATATGATTTTTGTGAACCAAACTCGCTTCCTGCCATACTCGACATATCGAAGAACACATTTGTAGTGCCATATACAGTTAAAAAAGAGAGAAACACAGACCAACAAATACACTCAAATAAGCATAACAGTTCTACCCACACGTCATAACAACCACAGATACCAAACTTCATGATGGAGAAATGCAGCTACTACAGAAATGTTTAAATCACAATGTCAGTACAAAGGTAAACGAACATACTATAAATAATTTGATCATAGCATTTGGAATATTTGGTCTCAAGAACATGGAATGACACAAACAACATGAACATGGGTCTTATAAGCAAAGTAATAGGCAAAGAAATTAAAACCATCTTGGATACAAGACATTAAGACAAGAAAAGAGGCCAACGAAAAGAATTCGTGAAGTAAACGCAGCAGTTCAAATGGTTCAAATGGCTCTGAGCACTATGGGACTTAACATCTTAGGTCATCAGTCCCCTAGAACTTAGAACTACTTAAACCTAACTAACCTAAGCACATCACACACATCCATGCCCGAGGCAGGATTAGAACCTGCGACCGTAGAAGTCACGCGGTTCCGGACTGAAGCGCCTAGAGCCGAAACGCAGCAGTAAGGCCAATTGTAAGCCACTAAAAGCACTCACCAGACATGTTAAACACATTCATACAACAGCAAAAAACACAAAATGACATAAGAGTGAAAAACGCAGAGGAACTAATAACCCACAGAAAGTGATATATAGTGCAGGTATGGTTCTTATGATCTCAGCTGACGTAGAAAACATGTACTCTATAACTGCAATCAAAGAAACAATCAGTAGGAAATTACAAGACATATATGCTTACGGTCAGTCACCACAGGAACACATCTCAGAGATAAGAAGCTCCTGCTGATGAAAATAGCTTTGAATTTAATAAATAATACATTTTACAAGAGAAACAACTGCCAATAAGATCCCCATTTCAGAATACTTAACAAATTTCTTCATGTACAAACTAGAGGAAAGAATATTTCAGAAAACAGTACAGAAAAATACAATTTACTCTACTGTTAGAGATACACGGATGAGACCCCTCCCTGGTAAATAAACCATAAACAAAGTAGAACAGCTACACACAGAGAAGAACACGCTACACAAAACATAAAGTTCGCATTCTAGAAAGAACCAGCAGGGCAGATAAATTTCCTAAATATACCTGTCACAAAGAAAAACAATTAACACTCATTCAGTGTTTACAGAAAACCACCACAATAGACACAGCACAGCAGCAGTCATGAAAACAACCAAAGTCTCAAAACCAGTCAGCTCTCAGATAAACACTCCACAGATTAAACAGAGTACCACTAGATAAACAGAGCTACAACAAGACGCTAGACATAATATCTCAACAGTGAAAAAACAATGAATACAAAGAATCTATAATTAGAAAATTTAATAATAGAATCCAAACGGAGATAAAAACCAAACAGGCTAAACGAGTAAAGCAAAACACCACACAAATACAAGACTTACCACTTACCACAAAGACACACACTAACAACACTGCCACTATGCAACAAGGACACAAGAATAAAGCTCAACAGATAATCTGGTACACACCTACGTATGAAAACAAACTGACGGACAGAACTAGTAATACTCTTAATAAACACGGAATAGTTCATTACACAAATGTTTAAAGGAGGATGAGATTGATATGAATAAAAAAGTCTGGCGCTTACAAACTTGAGTGTAATAACTGTGATAATTTATACTTAGTACAGACCAGCAGAACATTTGAGATAAAACATAAGGTGCACTAAAACATGACAACAATCATTCAGCCCTTGCAGAACACCGTCCAATCGCAACAGAAACAGACATGAAAATGATCATATTCAGTAACAGAAAAAATCCACTGACGCCACAAGAGAGCTTCTGAATTTAAAAGGCAACTACAGAAAAGAAACTTGTAATAAATTATTAAATAAGCACAGGCATCCAAATGTTATTTAAACTAATAAAGTAGATTTTAGATAAATAACAACGCCTCTAGCCACCAAACAAACAGTACCACAATCTGGGCAGCATACACACACGCCGAAAAATGTAAGCATATACCGAGAGCCACATAAACAAAGCAAAAGACTGTATCACTCCAAAGTCAAAATTATGAGTAAAATATTAATTTAGTCAAATTTAACAGCAGTAATTTAAAACACTGTAACTGTTTACGATCTTGGAAAACGGATTTGCACAAAAAAAGAAAGAGGAAAAAAATACTGGTCCGTACATCGGCTCGTATCGATGAGTTTGGAATGCGGCGAGAGGCCTTTCTAAGTCGTCGATGGTGGGCGGGCTTAGTGGGCATTCCGCTAGGGGCACCGCGAAGTGGCGGTTAAGAAAGCTTAGCGCCGGACTCACCTGTGTGAGGTCTGTGTTGCTGGGTACGCGAGCTGGTGTTGATGGCGCTTTGGGACTGGAGCGGCCTGTCACACGACGGGCGTACCGTAACCAGGTAACCAGTGTTCGTACTCTGTGTGGGATGGTGTGTTGCGAACCGTGACGAATGGTAGCAATTTAGCAGTAATTGTTCCTGCGTATGATGCGTCGCATTGGGCGGAGGTTACCGCCACAGCACCCTAAACTCTTGGTTGCAGGTTTCTGGGCGTATTTATCTGGCGATTTATTGGAATTGTTTGCATATAATGGACTATATTGGATCTGGCGAACCTCTATTTGATAAACTTGAACTAATCGTTTTGTCATTGAAAACGCAATCAATTGCACTGTCCCTGGCCGGCTATCAGCGGTTTAAATAAACCATTTTTCATGTGTTGAGGCCAACTTGTATTTGGTTGCTTCACCAGAAACTCATTACATTCAAGGCCACCAGCCACCAGTGTGGTCGCCGAGAAGTTCCAATTAGTATGACTTGTTTTGCAGGAAGCAGGTCTCACTAACGTTCGTGCTCCACGTCTCAGTGCCACACCGTGTAGTTTTCATCATTTTATGGTCAAAGGTTTGACCATCGGGCTGTTGGTAAACATGTTTCGGTCTGGCCCTTACTCTTAAGGGACGCCTTGGAACATTTTCTTCTCTCCTCTTCACAGGGACCACAACATGTATTTTATTTCGAAGAATGGTCTAGCCGTCTGTATAAAGGGAACAGAATGCTATTGTTACTGTGATATAATAACATTATTAAAGCGTACTTTCTCCAGATATGAAAGGGTTGGTGTCTTCATCTTCCTATCTGCTCTCAGTTTCTGTAGGATATCACCAAAACTGATTGTCTCTTCGTAATCTCTAGCTTTTAATCCTCTCTTTAAAATGAGGCTTGGCTGAGATTTGATGGCAGGTCTCCATTACCGGTGTCCTGCTATTGTTCCGTAGAACACTTACCTGATGATGCGGTCGTTTAAGGTTTGCCAATATCGGTGGATGGCAATACAGAGACTTCCCGCAACAGCTGACAGAGATTTTTTTCACATTCAACAAAAACATAAATGTTTAGTAAGTCCAAAAGAATTTCAGTTAACTTCCAACTAACACGGCGAATGCGGTGCAGCCAGTTGCCAGTTTATATTCTTCTTTACTCCATGCGCTTACAATATATTTAGTATGATTTTGAGGGTAAAGGCGATCATTCAGGGTACCGTTGGGGAGAGATCCATGCAAACGGAAAGTATTTTACTGAATTTTTAATGCTTGCCAGATACAGAAGCAAACTTGCTTTTTTGAATGACTTTAGTACTCATTTACAGTTAATTTGAGCAGCAATTGTTATACTTTGTAATGAAGTTTATCGCCGGCCGAAGTGGCCGTGCGGTTAAAGGCGCTGCAGTCTGGAACCGCGAGACCGCTTCGGTCGCAGGTTCGAATCCTGCCTCGGGCATGGATGTTTGTGATGTCCTTAGGTTAGTTAGGTTTAAGTAGTTCTAAGTTCTAGGGGACTAATGACCTCAGCAGTTGAGTCCCATAGTGCTCAGAGCCATTTGAACCACTTTTTTGAATGAAGTTTATCGTTGAAAAAAGTGGATAGTAAAATAAATGGTGAGACCAACGCCACCGGAGCCTAAAGGTCACGGCCGAAATTGCACTGTACCAGCAGTCGATCTCACAGTATGCAACATATTCTATGACTTCATAACAAAACTTGTTAGCGAAAACACCGACGCATATATTTCAAGAATTTTTTTTAAATACGAACGTTGAATACATTTTCACCAACTGCGACATAATCGCGTGTACAAACAGTGATCCAATACTGTAAAATGCTTTTTTATTCCAGTCTCTGATCATAAATAAATTCTTTAGACTATGACCGGTTTCAGTCTGCAATGACCATCTTCAGATCCTTTTTACACCATGTCTTAAAGTATCATTTGTGATCAGAGACTGGAATAAAAAAGCATTTTACGTTGAATACATTTATGAAAGAAAGTTGCCTCATGAAGAAGCAGGTTTAAATGATCATGGAACTTAAACGTGAAATAGGTATAAAACGTAAATGAAACAGAAAAATTCTAGTCACCACAGTCCCCCCCCCTCCACTCCATTAGCAAAGTAATCGTTGGAATCTCAGAATTTGTGCTATCAACGCACTACTACTTCTTTTAATAGAGACAGCGCGGGGTGCCCGCGTGGTTTCAGGCCTCATGTCACGGACTGCGCGCCTGCGCGGCCCCTCCCACCGGAGGTTCGAGTCCTCCCTCGGGCATGGGCGTGTGTGTTGTTCTTAGCGTAAGTTAGTTTAAGTAGTGTGTAAGTCTAGCGACCGAAGACCTCAGCAGTTTGGTCCCATAGGAATTCACACAGATTTGAACATTTTTTTAAATAGAGTTCTACCTCAAGCTCTTTTCTTCTCAATTCAGTCAAGTTCTTTTCATTAGTTACTCTGTCGACCTCTTTAACATTCAAATTTCTTTTGTAGCTCCGTATTACACAGTCTCATTTACTCCTCTAGTTTATCCAATTTATCGTTTCACTTTCATATCTTCATCAGAGAAAAGGGGTGAGGAGTGCCCCAAGAAGTGTGACAGGACCGCTATACTTTATATAAACACAAACTATCTGGAGCACAGAATGGGCAGCAATATGTGGTTGTATGCTGACGATGCTGTGGTGTAGGGGAAGGTATCGCAGTTGGGTGACTGTAGGTGGATACAAGGTGACTTAGATAAAATTTCTACTTGGTGTGACGAGCGGCAGCTAGCTCTGAATGTAGACAAATGTAAGTTAATAATGTCCGGATACAGCATTACTAGTGCCGTGATTGACACAGTCAAGTCGGTTACGTGTCTGAGCGTAATGTTGCAAAGCGATACGAAATGGAACGAGCATGTGAGGATCCTGGTAGGAAAGGTGAATGGTTGACTTTAGTTCATTGCGAGAATTTTGGGAAAGCATGGTTCAACTCTTAAAGAGACTTCAAATAGGAAGCCAGTGCGTCCCATTCTTGACAGCTGCTCGAGCACCAGGTCCGATTGAAAGAACGCATCGAAGCAATTCAGAGTTTGGCTCCTAGGTGTGTTAACGATAGGCTCGAACAACACGTTAGTATTACGGAAATTCTTTGGGAACCTCTGTAGTGTAGACGACATTCTTCCCCAGGAACATTATTGAGAAAGTTTAGAGAACTGAAGTTTGAAGCTGACTGCAGATCAGTACTACTGCCGCCGACCGAAATACATTACACGTGAGAACCACGAAGGCAAGATAAAAGAAATTAGGGCGCGTACCGAGGGATACAGACAGTCGTTTTTCCCTCGTTGTATTTGTGAGTGGAACAAGAAAGGAAATGAATAATGGTGGTACAGGGTACCCTGCACCACGCACCATACGATGGCTTGTGGAGTATGTATGTAGATATAGGTGTAGGCATACAAGATTACAGACAAATTCTTTCAGAAAAGAGTGTCTAACATTAATTCATTCTCATGATGGAAAATAATTAGTACTAATTCGGTTTTTATTTTATCGAATCCGCTCGGCGGATTAACGACGAGGGCCGGTATGTTGGCCAGCCTGGATGTGGTTTTTAGGCGGTTTTCCACATCCTGCTAGGTGAATACCGGGCTGGTCCCCACGTTCCGCTTCAGTTACACGATTCGCAGACATTTGAAACACGTTCGCACTGTCCCGTGGCTTACACTAGACGCAGACAGCTGGAGTACACGAATTCCGTCCCAGGGGGTTCGGGGTGGCGGGAGGCAGGGCATCGGGCCTCCCTCTGCAACTAACACTGCCACATCAATAGTAACCAGGCCAACCCCGCATTGTAGCGGTAATAAGGCCTCCAGAAAATGATGATGATGATGAATTCGGTTTGTCTTTCTATAAGCATACCACTGTAATTTTTTTCCGTGCTGATTTCGATTGATTTCGAAGCCACAAGGGACCCTCTTCAGGTACACAATGTTGAAATTAAAGTATTTTAATACTGGTTGCTCAATGGATTGATGATCTGCCTGATAACTGTATGAAATGTACTGTATATCGATTTTCGCACTATGTGTCTGAAGATTAAATTTTTTATCATCGATATCCATTACAGTTAAAGTGGCAAGTAATAAGTTTCCTGGATATGCAGTGTGATCGTAAAATCCGGTTACAAACGTCTAGGATTTTTACACAGTATAGTAGTTACGTACTCGTGTCTAGTGATTACCGTTTCCGTTCTAGAAGCATTTCACATCAGATGTTTAACTCATTCACTTACGTTTGAGGAATCAACTTAGGCGTGACTCACAACATTGTGTCTCTAACAACCAAACTCAATTAGGTAATAATTCCAAAACTAAAGGATCTTGCCCATTTATAACTTTAACGTTCTTGTCTATAGTAAAAGTTCAAAAGTTGTTTACAAAGTTATTAATAGGATAGATAAAAAATCTACTCACCAAGCGGTGGCAGAACACACACGTAAACTGGCAAGCTTTCGGAACCAGTGGCTCCTTCTTCAGGCAGAAGGGTTGAAGGAGAAGAAAGAGGAGTCAAGGAAAAGGACTGGAGAGGTCTACGAAAAGGGTTAGATTTACGGAAAGTCACCGAGAACCGCGGGTCTGGGGATAGAAGGAAAGACTCAGTTGTTTGCATCATTCAGAAGGAAGAAAAAGAAGTAAACCGCGGTTACCGTACTGTACACTTTCACCACAACAGCAGCATTGTGTGGCTACCACCAACGCCAGCACACACATTATCTTTATCAATCATGATATGGTACATTCTCTCTTGGTATCTCGTTAATCTGTTGCGCAACTAACAGAACTTGAACTAGCAGGTCTTCCTCTGTCGCTACAGGAGTTTCGTAGTCCGCAGCTCGTGGTCGTGCGGTAGCGTTCTCGCTTCCCGCGCACGGGTTCCCGGGTTCGATTCCCGGCGGGGTCAGGGATTTTCTCTGCTTCGTGATGACTGGGTGTTGTGTGATGTCCTTAGGTTAGTTAGGTTTAAGTAGATCTAGGGGACTGATGACCATAGATGTTAAGTCCTGTAGTGCTCAGAGCCATGTGAACCATTTTTTTTTTTTTTTTTTTTTGGAGTTTCGTAAATTAATCTTTACCTGTGATGCTACAATAAAAAGTCCAGGGGAATTAAATTCGAAGATCGAGGAGGCATGCAGTTGGACGACCTCGGCATATCTACCTTTGCTCAAATCTCACGTTGAGATGCTTCTGAGTGATAGTAATATAAATCATGATAATCGAACACGAAGTGATTAATGATCCTTGAAGCAAAATCGACGTCGTTGGACGTAATAAACGATATATAGAATAAACAGTGCTGTTGCTATAAATCAGACAAACAATATTCGTAAAAACATAATGCGATATCAGGTAATGGTCTAAGGTAGTTCTCTTCATCTTTCTACCAAACTGCATACCGTAATAGGCAAATCCAAGACATTTCCCTTTCTCTCATCAGAAGTGGATTAGCTAATCGCCTGACCTGATATGGTTCTAGAACGGAAGCGACACGTTCTCGGGAGGTTTCTTTTCAAGACATAGTGCACTCAGTGGCCTCAAAATGAACTATAAATTTATAACTATAATTTCCTAGACCCGTGTAGATAGTAGGAAAATGAATAATATGTATTTTCATCCATGAAAATGTTCGAACAGTACGTCTCCACCTGTTACATCAGCACGAAACCTGGAAGACTTTCGTATCACACTTTACAGCACATTCAGTGCCGCCTCGTAGCACAGAGGGAATAAGCACAATAATTTTAGAACAGTGGTCATTGTCTGAGACAGACTTGTACAGTTCATTGATTACGTACGTGTTTTGCCAGAGGGGTCACGAGGTACCACGTGAGACAGCGAGCGAGCGGCAGCAGAACAGCCTTGTACGTGACCGCTGTCCGTTTGCGCGCCGAGAGCAGTGCCTGGCGTTAAGTACCTGTCACCCGGCAGACAGCTGTGTCAGCCTCAAAGCTGCTCCCGGCAGCTGCGTTCCCCACCCCCTTTCATTTTCCAAAGCAGTCGTCATGACGACGAATAAACACCACGAGTCATGCCATCGTCACGCGTGCGGCGCTTAAAGCTCCATTTTCGCCGCCGGCACATCCTACTGCCGAAAGGCACACAACCAGCCGCAGTGATTTGTTCGCTTGTCACTGCTGGGAGACACAGCTAATTACTCCTCGACCCATAAACTTCGGCCCTCTGCGAGACCGGCTGGCTGTGTCGCAGTGATTAGTCAATGTGTCAGCAGACAAATTGATCAGGAAGGTTCCTCCCTTGCGGCTGTAATCGTGCTTCGAACGTGATGTGCACCGAGAGCTCTACAAATTAGAAAGATTTATCAAGCTGTTCCTTAAATCTGTTTCCTTTCCGCTGCGTCCACTTTACATTTTATTCGAGTAAGAACTCTTTTTCTTTCTTTGCCTGAATTTCTGTTCCAAGCGAACGTATAAAGTTATCTTCCTATAGGCCGGTGCACTACTTCCAAGCTTATAAAAAACTCTTATACTATTCTGCGACCTATATCAGTATCGGTTAAACAAGTTTGTTTTGTTTCCTTTATAACGGAAACCTTCTCCTTCTGTATAAAATAACCATCACTGCTTTCTTCAGTAGAAATGGTTCGTGTTCACTTCATTTCCACCTTATCGCTATTCCACTTTCTTGTATGCTCCTTATGTATGTACACTGCTGCCCACCAAGAAGAAATGCAGATGATAAACGGGTATTCATTGGACAAATATATTATACTAGAACTCACATTTGATAACGTTTTCGCGCAATTTGGGTGCACAGATCCAGAGAAATCAGTACCCAGAACAACCACCTCTGGCCGTAATAATGGCCTTGATACGCCTGAGCATTGAGTCAAACAGAGCTTGAATGGCGTATACAGGTACAGCTGCCCATGCAGCTTCAACACGATACCACAGTTCATCAAGAGTAGTGACTGACGTATTGTGACGAGCCTTCAGTTGGTGAGAGATCTGGAGAATGTGCTGGACAGGGCAGCAGTCGAACATTCTCTGTATCCAGAAAGCCCCGTACAGGACCTGCAACATGCGGTCGTGCATTATCCTGCTGAAATGTAGGGATTCGCAAGGATCTAATGAAAGGTAGAGCCACAGGTCGTAACACATCTGAAATGTAACGTCCACTGTTCAAAGTGTCGTCAATACGAATAAAAGGTGACCGAGACATGTAACCAATGGCCATTCCATCATGCCGGGTGATACGCCAGTATGGTGATGACGAATGCACGCTTCCAATGTGCGTTCACCGCGATGTCATCAAACACGGATACGACAATCATGATGCTGCAAACAGAATCAGGATTCATCCAACAAAATGATGTTTTGCCATTCGTGCACCCAGGTTCGCCGTTGAGTGCACCATCTCAGGCGCTCCTATCTGTGATGCAGCGTCAAGGGTAACAGCAGCCATGGTCTCCGAGCTGATAGTCCACGCTGCTGCAAACGTCGTCGAACTGTTCGTGCAGATGGTTGTTGTCTTGCAAACGTCCCTATTTGTTGACTCAGGGATCGAGATGTGGCTGCACGATCCGTTACAGCCATGCGAATAAGATGCCTGTCATCTCGACAGCTAGTGATACGAGGCCGTTGGGATCCAGCAAGGCGTTCCGTATTATCCTCCTGAACCCACCGATTCCATACTCTGCTAACAGTCATTGGATCTCGACCAACACGAGCAGCAATGTCGTGATACGATAAACCGCAATCGCGATAGGCTACAATCAAAGTCGGAAATATGATGGTACGCATTTGTCCTCCTTACACGAGGCATCACAACAACGTTTCACCAGGCAACGCCTGTCAACTGCTGTTTGTGTATGAGAAATTGGTTGGAAACTTTTCTCTTGTCAGCACGTTGTAGGTGTCACCACCGGCGCCAACCTTGTGTGAATGCTCTGAAAAGCTAATCATTTGCATATAACAGCATCTTCTTCCTGTCGGTTAAATTTCGCGTCTTTAGGACTTCATCTTCGTGGTGTAGCAATTGTAATGGCCAGTAGTGTATTTGAGTCTTCTGAATCGATTATAACACTTCAGTATGCTTTATTTCCCAATATCAGCATTGGAATGATACTATCTGTTGTGTTTATTCTCATGACCTTACGCATTAAGCGTTCTCTTTTCTGTAATAGTTCATATTTGTGTTACTTATAGCTACTTAAAACCCTTTACAGCATTCTGGAAACGATGTCCACCGATGACCTTCCATAACCAATTTTCTGCAACTATTTTGTCCGTTTTATCTCCCTTAAAGTTTCGTTACAATTTCCTATGACTATCAGACGTTAATAATTCTCCGAGATCTTCTGAACTTGAATTCTTACGATTACGTTGTAGCGTGCTGGATTACAGCCTTTTAAATAGCGCTTGATGTTACCTTATTCCGATTCTGAGACAAAATTCTAAGAGTTATGTTCATAACAACTAGTCTATGGCCACCTTTGATTTCTAAGACGATGCCTACATGTGTTATATGTCGTAATATCGTGTTCTCTCTGCATGAGGCGATTATTTTACTGATTTCTGTGTTTCAATTCATTGAGGCCTATAACATTTCACTTCAGATTTTATGTCATTCATAAGATTTTACAGTCCCTCTGCATCTAAGGTAACTCCTTAACGTCATAGTATTTTTGCAGGAGAAACAAGCAATGGTGACATTATATAATTTCCTTGTTTGATTTCATCTGCTGTCCAAAATCGAGGAGATTCCTTTATCTTCTTTTCGTTACATACCAAATTTCCTATCTTAGGGGACAGTTTACGGCCTTGAGCGGAATACTTTCCTTTATATCTACCTGAAGCACTGCCCACAATGAGTCTACTAGCAATGTAAATGATCTCAAAAGTTATCGACTTCAAAAATATTTCAACTGCAGTTAAATGTTTAACCACTGAGTATTTCTAACTTTTCCATAAGTTTTGTACTTTGTCGTGATAACACCAAAGACGATAAGGCTGTAATGTCTGCACTGAATTACAATAGTGATAACATTATCGATTTGAAAGGGACGCTATTGAGAGAATTAGCCGATACCTTAGTCGGTAAACTCTCACGGTTGTAGCCCAATATCCACATCACAAGGCGAATAAACTCTGAGACGTGTTCGCCATCCGCGTCGTTGAAACGGGAAGCGTTAAATTGATTATGTGACGGTTCCTCCGAGTCTCTTAAAACATTCAGAGGAGTGTCGGGAGGTAACAGGCAGCTAAGTAGACAAGGAGGGGAAGACCACCGCGCGGTTAACGTCTGTCCTCAAAGAAGACTTCAAACGAAATAATTCAGTATCAAGGAAACCGGATTACTGCTCCAAAGGATCTAGAACATCAGCATTTAAGAGAATTTCAAGCTTCCACGCATTTTTTGGCTTCTTATTTTCTTAATGCCTGGCCCAAAGACTTTCAACACTCTTTTTAGCTTTGATTTTGTTGTACTGAATTTATTACTGAAGGAACCCTTTCTCACAAATAGAAAGAACAGCAAAGAAATTTCGAAAACTGTACAAATAGAATCACTGTGGAAGTTGCCAAGGGTTGCTTACGAATATGACTAGCAACGCAAATAATGAATTCATTAAGAGTCTCAAACCAGTCGTTTCCTGTCTTTGAGGACACTACTATTCTCCCGAGCGACTTCTCGAGGGTTTCATTCAAAATACACGCTAGCTCTGCTGTCACTGAAGTATTTTCTTCTAAAATATCGATAACAGGGCGATGCCCTGAAGCCTTGTGGCAACACGCGTGTCCACGTGGATGCCATAAACATCTATAATGCGATTTAAAAAGTAGGTGAAAACAGAATTAGTGTTTCTACCCTATCCAGTCTGATGACGTTAAAAAAAACGAAAACAGCATATTCGAAAACGATAAAGAAGAAAATTATCGCGTCACTAAAGACTCATATTCTCCCGCGTTTCGTGGGCAATGCCTCCATTCTTCATTTAATGTGAGTTTTCTGGAAAAACTGACAAAGTGGGACAGTCAGATCTGTAGGAACACTCCCAGAACACTGCACAATAACTGATTAGCTTAAAGGTGCATTGGAGGAATTTGAAAAGGGGGAAATGATTTCAGTTCTAGATACTAAAGAAGATATATACACGGAGGTGGAATAATAGAGGGCAAAATATCGGCGATACTCCGTATCGGACGGGTTATATGGTACTGGAGGCCCCTCGAAAGATCATCCACTCGTTGCGTCACGAAATTTTATCCCATAGCATAGTCCATAATTATTACATTCCATACTTTTTGGTGATAACGGACTTCACTGCAGCTTAACGCTCTAGACTTTCAATTAGAACGTTGGGGTCGCATTCCGGGATCTCAGTTATATTATTCTCTTGCAATTGCACTTGCAATTTCAAGCCCATTACTGCGTGTGTAGAAAAATGTTAACCCCTACAGCGACAACAGCAGTGGCGTAATTATATGCCGTTTCATCTGACAGAACTGTCGCCGGTTCTAAATTCAAATTGTACTCAGCGTTTCATTTTGTTAATGCGTCAGGATTGGCCAGGAGGGGAAAGTTGTAGGCACCCGCAAAGGAAACATATTTTTATATGCATGGAAGTTTAATGCCGTAAACAGGCAGACCTGGAGAAGCCGCCGGGACTGAATGGGCAGCCGCCCAAGAGAGCAGGAGAAGAGGGCGTCTGATCGGTTTGGAAGCTGCCAGCAGAAGAGAGCGAACGGCGTGTCCGCTCCCGGCAGCCGGCCGCGGTTGCACCCCCACCCCTATTGGTCGTTCAGATCGTAAGACGCACAGTTCGGTAGCGTTACCTCGTCAGCAACATGTGAGTTTAGCTGCTGATGGTTCAACACGTGAGTTTCAGGGTGGTTCTATCCGGTTCTGGGCAACGTGACTGAGACGCTGCAACTTACCGCCAGGCAGGAGGCACTGGCGAACATCAAGGGGAAAATAGAAATCAAATTTTTATACTAGTAAACCCATGCAGTAACGGCCCCCACTGCAAAATTTTCCTCTTCTTCTTTTTCTTCTTCTTCTGGTGGTAATATTAGAGAAAGAAGCACACCCAGGGGCAAAACTGTGCTTTAAACAGTGTTGAAGATGTGGACTGCAAGATTCTCTGTAGTTTTGACTTTGTGTACGGTCTTCAGTTTTATCTTTGTAGCTGTTCCTTGTTTTAAATCTAATGCCTTTGTTATCAGCAGGTATGCACGTAGATGGCACCACCGCCTGTCTGTAACCCTCCTCTCTGTAATAAATGGTGCCATTAGAGTCTGTCTACGTTAATTGTAGAGGCTCTGCAGAGCACGTGAAACCGACTGCGACTACGACAGGCATCGTATACATCGATTTATTTGTAATGCCGTATGTGGTTTTCAGATAAGTAAGGTAAGATCAAAATTACGAGTCTCTTGTTTATTTTAACAGACTTAAACTTGTTCCGTGAAGAACGATACCGTTGATCATTGTGAAAACTGCATGAAAGACATCTCTACACTTCAGCTGTCGCGTATATTCTCCTGGTTGGAGACCAAAGAGTAGTTTATAAGTGAACGAGAATCTTGTAACTATTCATTCGTCGTAGCTAGTGATTCATTGCAACCTAATAGGCTGTAGAGCTGACATTTATGCTCTGTACAGAGAAACTGGTAAGTTTTAGTTTGGTTTAACACAAATTCGGAAACATTAGCGAAATGGCACTACCATTTACGGTATGTACGCGGTTCAGTCCGATTAAGGTAACCACTGCCAATGTTCGAAGCCAACGTGCAGTAACCACTCACAGACGGCAGATGGCAGCACGAGCGTTGAATGGTATATAAAGCGTGTCGGGGGACGGGGAAAACAGTGTAGTTATTTATGAATGGTGGGCTCCATGTGGTTCCCAAGTCGTGCAGCGACCGTAAACCATAAAATTACAAATATGCAGCAACCACTCGCAAAATCATGTTTTATTTATTCACTTTTGAAAATCGATTTCAACTGATCAACAGCCATCATCGGTGCTTTCAACCAATATGTACGCTGAGTAGTACTACTAACTTAATCAGTTGAAATCTATTTGCAAAACTGAAGAAATAAAACATGATTTAGCGACTCGCTGCATATTTAGTAATTTTTTTAGTGTAGTTATTGTTGTAATGTGGAAATAGAGCTATTTATCTGACGTCGAAAAGGACATGATCATTAGCTTACGGACCAAGGGTGAAAGCATATCCGAAACGGCTGAATTTGTACACTCCTCTTATGCCGCCATGGTTAAAGCATACCGTGCGTCGCAAATGGCCCTATCCGAAACCGGCGCCAGGCAACTGTAGTGCACCGCAGTCCATGGGTGACAGCGGTGAATGACGGTAGCGGAGGTGAACGGACGTGTTACCGCTGAACAACTGACCGCCCAGGTGGAGCAAGGGGCTACCGACAGTGTCTCCTTTACGACCACTCAGCAAACGCTGTTGCGTATGAGCCTCCGCAGGAGGGGCCTGGTTCATGCGTATATACGACTGCTCTTCATCTAGGACGACAGCTGAATTTCGCACGCCAATACCACAACTGGACGTCCACTGAACGGCGACAGGTTGCCTTTACAGATGAACCACTTTTTATGTTACATCGGACAGATGTCCGTTAGCATGTACGGTGTGAAACATCTGAAAACATACACCCCGCATGCGTTATGCTCTGGGGAATGTTTCATGCATTCCCTGGGTGATCTCGTCATACCGGAAGGCGCAGTTGGTCAACACAAGTATGCATATAACCTGGGGATCATGTCCGTCGGCCGGTGTGGCCGAGTGGTTCTAGGGGTTTCAGTCTGGAACCGCGCGACCGCTACGGTCGCAGGTTCGAATCCTGCCTCGGGCATCGTTGTGTGTGCTGTCCTTAGATTAGTTAGGATTACGTAGTTCTAAGTTCTAGTGGACTGCGGTATGCATACTGTAAGACCTTCGGTACACACACCATCAGATTATTTGACTTGTCGCTCTAACGAAGTAGGCGAGTGTAAGCAATATGTCTCGTGGTCTTATCGTGTGGTGTTTATCTTCTGCCGTTAGGTCAGACGATAGAAATGCCACTTGCACACTTAGAGTAGCAGATTGACGGTCACCAACTTTAAACAGAACTTGATTAATTTTCACACACATTTATTAAAATAATAAAAAGCATAGACATTGCGTAACTTGATTCTGCATGCTGTTTACAATTGACAATCTGATGTTCCTTTGGTCTTGGTACGTTAATCTTATTCTCACATATCTCTGATACTTGATAAAGTGTCTATTCATTTATCTTCATGGCTATGTACAGGACTATGGTAATGTTATTAGGCGCAGACTGAAACTTGACTATAGACTGGTGCAGACTAATGCAGACTGGTACAGGCTGGTGCAGACCAATGCAGAGTAATGCAGACTGACTAATCGGAGGTCTGTACACTCGTTATAATATCTCGCGCGTTCAGGTATCACTACGCGAGTGTGATCTGTGTGGAGAAAAGGTTCTACGTTAGCAGCAATCTCATTGGCTGCGTTACATATTAATACGTGGATCGGCGGAAGCAGAATTTGGTCCGTCTCTAAGGCAGCGCCATCTCGTCGTGCGGAGACAGACGAGCACTGCGCCTGCGCTGTTGTGCTTAGCGGGGCGCAGTGAGGAAGTTGTGTACGCGCTGACTACGCGGAACTATGTACACAACAGGGACTGATGAACTCAGATGTTAAGTCTCATAGAGCTCAGAGGCATTTGAACCATTTGGAACATGTCCACCCCTACGTGCTGTTTGTTTACACTCGTCACGACGGCATCTACCAGCAGGACAATGCAACGTGACACGCAGCTCACAGTGTACAAGTGTGATTGTAAGAGCACCAGGCTGAGTTTACCGTTCTTCCCTGGTCACCAAAATCTCCGGATTTAAACCAAGTCGAGATTCTGTGGGACCACCTGTATAGGGCTGTTGGCACCATAGATCCTCAAGCGAGAAACGCAGCGCATCTTGCCACGCCACTGCAGTCGACACCTTCCGGAGCCTCATTCACTCTCTTCCTGCACGTCTCGCAGTGATCCGCCATGAAAAAGTGACAAATGTGACACTGTATTGTACAGTGTATTCAAAAAATAGCTGTTGAATTAATAACAGGAAATGCTAAACGCTGACACGACACTATTTCATGTGGTGAATGATCAGTCGCAAGGGTGGAGACCAGTCACCCTATAAAATGACTTTTTTTAATATAATATGAATATTTATATATGTGTTTGGAGAGCGAGGGAGAGAGAGAGAGATTGGTTTTTGATTCAGATGTTTACTTTAAGTCGTAACTGGTACTTGAATTTTGGTTTCTGCCTTGCATGATCAGCTTCTGCACCAGTTGGTGACGTATTACAATTTGGAGGATTGTTTAAGGGTTAAAATACTTGGCCGTATTGCACATAGCTTTGAGCCCAAGTTTTCATAGCTTTTCATACCTAAGGGACCACTGTTGTAAGTAAATAAGATCAAAAAGCAATCTGCTTTTCGTGAGAAAAGGAGATTGCTTAGCACACAGACTTCCTTCAAACTACACTTCCTGCTACATCAAATGGTTCAAATGGCTCTGAGCACTATGGTTCAAATGGCTCTGAGCACTATGGGACTTAACATCTGTGGTCATCAGTCTCCTAGAACTTAGAACTACTTAAACCTAACTAACCTAAGAACATCAGACACATTCATGCCCGAGGCAGGATTCGAACCTGCGACATCAAAATTGGTCATTGGAGTTCAGCACCATACTATTGTACAAAAACATAATCCAATTACTGTAATTAAGAAATTATCAGAGGTTGTTACTTATTGAATGAAAACTATAGACGATGCATTTCTTTTCCTGTATTTTAGTGAACTTTGTACATTTACAATTCTGTCGATTGATAGACCGCGACGACAGTGCAGTTCACCTCCTTTACCAAAAACAAGATATATCTATTCTTCACTTCCAGAAAATTTGTATACATAAATGTTTGTCAACTCTTACACATACTTTTTTTTTTAGAGTCCATAATCAAAGATTCACAACTACTATCATTGCAGGGATTGCGCGCTAAAGAGTTTGTTGCTGTCCAGCTGTGCTTCACTTCACTTCAAGTACTTTTTGAATCATATTTACATTTACGGTGTTTACGTACATTACTGAGCTTCTCAGAATAAAATCAGACACAAATTGGTAAAAAAAAAAGAATGGTGGCAATGAGGCTCACATAACATTACAACCCTTGCGAAGGGCCCTTGAATGTCATTTGAGTCACACATCTTTTTACCACAAGCGGACGTAAAAGCCAATATAGCATCCAGATACAATTAAACAACATTGTTGTAGCTTATCTTGTACGGTTGACAAACACTGATTAAATTATTACTATCCTGAACTAACTTCAAACCTAACTAATATAATAACTTTGATAATAACTGATGTAGTTTCATTGTCATCACTTTGGTTACTTGTCTTGATTGCAACAGACATGAAATGCTCCGCCTACTAGGAACCTACTGTTGGCTATCTCTCGTTTCGTCCTTCATGTCTTTTCCGCAGGCTTTCGGTACAGCCGCTCTGAACTGGCGAACTGTCATTAAATACGTTTCTGTAATTTATCGGCGTTGCTCGTAATTCACATTTCAGAGATACCGTGTTAGATAACACGGACCGCGAATGGGAAGCAGTTTCCGGGGGCTATTCAATAAATCTACGCAGCCAAATTCACGGTACGTTCACAGAACGGTCGTCGAAGCACACTTTGCGTGATGAATGTCTGTATCAAAGAGCGATACACGCCGATGGGCAGTTATTTCGGTAGAATGCTAAACAGGGAATCCCGGGAGCTTTCAGTCTCCTCAACACTGCTATTTTCAACCATTATGATTCGATGGCTGCTGGTGGTTTATACATTTGTAAATGAAGCCAATATGACAAGAGTTATCATACATCCTGTATGACTACAAATTATCACCTTTTCTCTTGTTATTCTACCACGTGCCGAAGGGAAGGGAGATTGGAGACAGCGTCTGATGTCCTTTACACGACTAAATCATTAAAGTTTATCCGTAAGGTGTCTTCCGACACTATTTTCGAGGCGTGGTATAATGATTTCCAGATGGTTACAATGACAATGTGTCCTTTGTAACACGCAATCGTACTCTAGACCGTATCTACGGAGGCTGAATTCTTTGGTAACCTCTAAGGTAGCCTTCACACAATTTACTGTTGACGGTGCATCACGGTTAATCATTCGAGAGCGCGTGCTGTTTTCAGTATCTCTGAGTCGTTTGCACCGGACGTAGCCGGTCAGTAACCGATATAAAATGGGAGATTAATATAGGCGATGAGTAAAGCAGAAGAAACGTGTTGCAAGAAAAAAGATTAATTAGTAAAATGGATGGAAAGATTGTGGTACCGAGTAGTTAAAGTGTTCTGCTTAAGATAACAATAGCATGTCAACAATAAGGAACAACAATCGCCACAGACGAAGTTTCAACCAAATATAAATCGAGACAGAGTCATGGGAGGGCCTAAGGACAAGGTCACGGCTCGTAACCTTTCAGTGTAAACCTGTATTGAGTTGCACCTCCAAATTAAATTAACAATGAGTGCCTTTATTTAAATTTGTTATCAGTAACATCCTTGTAATATAGGGTGGCAGTGGCATCCTGTAAACGACATCCGAACATCATAATGTCGCAAACTAATAAGGCCACAGGACGGCATCAACAAGCAGTCAAATGTGAAGTTTAAGATTTGCTCTGTTGCTTGTGTGATTGCATGCGTCGTTAGCAATCAGTAGTGCTAGGACAGAATGTAACAAACCTTGATCGCTACACAGTTGCTGACGTATGCGGCTTGACAGCACCATAGCACTACGCTGTGCCCCGTTTCTGACGACCTCCTCGACATCGTGACGTTGTACCGTGATCTTCCTTCCTTTCTTCATTATCTCAACACTACGTAAATCACAATTTGTTTATCCACCATTTGTGGCCAGTACTGATTCAAAGTGACTTATACTTTTTGTTTTAGTCGATTTCAAGTTTCTAATGTTAATGATTAGAATTTCTATATTCACGAAGTCTAGACGTCTACTTTTGTTTGTTGTCGGGTGGCCGACATGTGGCTGACGTTAGCCATGAACTATTCTCGAGAGGATTGGTACCAATAATTCTTGGAATTTTCCTCCAAACACGCGTTAGTGTACAGAAGGGTGAGAGCCCGACCGTTATTGTAGATAAATATAGCGAGAAGATCGGCTAACGACATTCACTACGTTAGCGCACTGGTAACACACAGTTACAAGGGAAAGAACGTTCTTTAACAGTATTACGTAGTATCTTACAATGTGGTAAGTGAGCTTATCACCCAGTACTGACACTGTACTACCTTTCGCCCGTATAATCGATAGCTCAGTCTGGTGTGAGATCGACGCACAGTATAGGTGAAGAGATGCAGCAAATATTTTCCGGCCAACTGCACCAACTTTCTTCATTCATTGTAGACGTATGTGTGCTAAATACCTCAGACTACCACTGTGCACCTCGTAAGCTGGCACTAGAACAGAAATGTGGTAACACAGTAAGATATAATAAACAACATTTATTACGAGCATGTTACAATGTAATACTTAAGGGGCTCCGGAACGCCCTATACTTGCAATGTTAAAATAACGCTTATAAATTACATCTTTCCTCACAAAGTATTTGAGGTAGGAAGTTGAACTTTTTACAGATTATTTATTGGAGTATGGGCTACAACTTAACACAGGGATTTTACAAAATTTTAGTTCAGTTATTAAAGATGATTTTTTTTCAATTGTAATGAAAATTCACAACATTTTTTTGCAATTTTTTATTTATATATTCAAAAATATACAGTTTTTTGGAAAAAGGCTGTGTTAAATTATGCAGAAGGTACTGTGTAACATTTACTGAAAGTTTGAAACAAATATGTTTGGAAGATCCTTAGAAAACATGTAATTAGTATGAGAAAATAAAAGTTTTGGGAATCGAGCGACAAAGATTGGATTAACTTTTTAGTGCATTCCAGGTCCATAGGATGGATTATCTTCATCCTCTGCAAACTCCTCCTCCAGCTTCCTCTTGTTCCTCCTCCTGTTTACTCTTGCTTGTATTTCTAGACTCTTTACAGCCCTGTCTGCAGCCCGAAGGCGTTCCTTGTCTAAAGCAAGCATCGCTCGTACCATGTTAAAACCTATCTTCATTCCCATATTTCTAAATACCTTGCACCTTACAATGTTGCCATCATTGAAAGTCGCAACAGCATCATACACACCAAAGTGAAGTTTTTCTATTCCAACAAATACAGTCTTGGGGACTCTCGACCATGTAACACTATTTACACTTTCATTGGGGTTTTGAGTTTTTCCGTGAATACACTTTTTCAACAGTTCAGGTGCTGCTAAGTCTCTGAAAATAGGTTTTATCACCTCCATTATTGCATGAGGCAGACTATGCTTATGAGTGTACACTTCACCAGTTAGCAATCCTTTGTTATATTTACACCAACTGTCTTCTTCTTTGGGACACAAGCTATGTTGGGGATTTTCATCGTCTTTATTGTTTACAGTAATAAAACATACCTTTGGCTTTCCAACATTTCTCCTTTTCTTAAAAGCCTTCAGAGGATTTCTAATAACTTTACTTTTACTCATTATTATACTTCAACAAAACAGAGACTCAGGAAACAGAATTAATTACGAATATTTTCGAGATAACGACAGAGTAAATAAACATGAAACAATCGACAATCGCACCAGCGATATATATTGAACCATCACAGGTTAGCCACAACACATACTTTATCTCACATCACTAAAATGTACCTGATGAACACGGACGTTAATAATAACACCATTTGACAGCAGTTTAACAGCGCCACAGTGGGTCACGCCCATGTAGAACACATTTCAAAAAAAATTTAAAAATAGTTGTAGTCTTCGGAATTGAATAAATTATATATCTATTAAAAGGTAATAGTCTGCAGATTCAGAAAACGCAAAAAAGTAAAAATTGAACTTTTCATGATTTTGAGCCTTTCCGGAGCCCCTTAACTTTCGTAACACCTCGATGCATGGAACATGATATCCTATACCTAGTCCGATGAAATCTAGATAACTTTCCTGTCTATTGGCAGTTTATATTATTGTGACTATTACACAATGTAATTACGCAGACACTGTTGATTGTTCTATAGTATTAGTCCATAAACAGTGACTGCTATGTTGGAATGTTGTCATCTGTACGGAACTGATAGAACTGTGCTGTGTAGCGCAGTTGCAGAAACTATACTGAACTGTCTGACTGCAGGACTGGAACCGTGTCATGTGACTGGACAATCGTAACCGTCTGGGTGTCCACAGTGTGTTGCGTTTTAAGCCTGCCAGTGGAAAGGTTTTCATCTCTAGCAGTACAGGGTGCAAGAAATGGAGACCGTAAATCGCAGCGCCCCCTAGAGGTTCCAGGAGAGTGAATGCGTGGTATTTGATGCTGATGCTCTTTTTCGAGAAATGCGGAGCCGGGTATGACGTTATGGTAAATTTTAGTTTCACCGCTTAAGCTCACTGTTCGCAGATTACTAAGTAGTGTAGTTACCGACGACAAAACCATTTATCTCAGCACAAATCGGAACCATATGGAGCGATTTCTTACACTCTGAGATTATGTGATACGAGATTTATAGTTAACGTCTAGCTCAGTGGTAAGATGTGTTATTTACGAGTAGTCCCCCTCCCTTCGTTGCGCCTTGCATAAGCTTTGCCATCTCAGAACTAAGTCAGATAGCGTTTTGAAGGGAGTGGCAGCTTTCAACGTCCCTGTGCTCCCGAGCTACGGCTGCACTGTCTCTCTTAGTAGTAGCGGCACTATAACAACGCTGTCCTCGCACAGTATTCCACAAAAACAGTCCCAGTTCCAGGAGCACCTTGTTGCTCAAGTCTTACTTCATTTAGTGATGCCACTCTTTCGCTAAGTCTACATTCACTCGAAGTGTCCGAAACTTGTATAATTAGTAGGAACTAAATATCTAGCATCCATCTCCAACTGTCACCGCTTAATTGAAGATTTGGTATGGAATGCCAAGGCAGAATATAGTCACCAGATGCTATTTGATATATTGTCGTCGTGCATATCGACCATCTGAAAAGTTGTTGCTGTAGCACGTAGATGTTTGTTCCTACAATAATCCGGTTTTTCCGACGAACGTAAATGACAACATACTTCGTGTGGAAAATATTCTGTGTGCAATTTTTATCCACAGGATCGTTTACTGCTAGCTATATAAATTCATCACTTATTCTCACCTTCCAATCTACAGTCCACTCTTGATATATTACGCAAAAGCGCATTCTTCGCCTTCACGAATGTGGGAAAAGAGTTATACTGAATACCTGAGACAAATATTTACGTTTAGAAGTTCCGCGAGAGTATGAAGAAAAGCCTGTTTTTCCCAATTGATGAAGCTTTTTGTGTGACGTACCTAGTCACTAACACACTAGAATTGTTCTACGACTACACTACTGAATTTAAAGGATGAAGGAAGGAAGAAGGGGGTTTACCATCCCGTCGACATGGACACCATTAGAAAAGTAGCACAATCTCTGCTTGTTTCAAGGAAGGGATAGGAAACCAGCTTTGCCCTTTGAAAGCAACCCCGGCGTTAACCTATGGCGATTGTATGATATCAAGGAAAACCAAAATCTTGGTGGCAGGGCTCGTAATTGATCTGTCGTCCTTCCCAACAGCTGTTTTGTGTTCGGTACTGTGGTCAATCTGTGGCATGCCTAGTGCTAAGGTACAAAACCAAAACAGGAATCAGAGCCTCCAAACATGGCGCCTACGAGCGCTAAATAAGGGGACTTCATTTAATGTATTTTCTCTTCAATCAGGCAGCACCACTTGAAATTTTTTGGAATTTTGGCGTACGACTACAGTGTGTCCACTATTCGGTTAGGATTGGGGCATGGGGGAAGGGGGGTGGCGGGGTGGCGAGGCACGTTGAGTGACGGCTGCCGCAGGGATAAATGAAAACACTTGTTTTAACAGAGTCACTCATGTTCAGAGGAATTAGGGCCTCCAAACATGGCGCCTACGAGCGCTAAATAAGTGGACTTCATTTAATGTGTTTCCTCTTCAATCAGGCAGCACCACTTGACATTTTTTGGAATTTTGGCGTACGACTACAGTGTGTCCACTATTCGGCTAGGATTGGGGCATGGGGGAAGGGGGTGACGGGGTGGCGAGGCACGTTGAGTGACGGCTGCGCAGGGATAAATGAAAACACTTGTTTTACCAGAGTCACTCACGTTCACAGGAATTAGGGCCTCCAAACATGGCGCCTACGAGCGCTAAATAAGTGGACTTCATTTAATGTGTTTCCTCTTCAATCAGGCAGCACCACTTGACATTTTTTGGAATTTTGGCGTACGACTACAGTGTGTCCACTATTCTGCTAGGATTGTGGCACGGGGGAAGGGGGGTGGCGGGGTGGCGAGGCACGTTGAGTGACGGCTGCCGCAGGGATAAATGAAAACACTTGTTTTAACAGAGTCACTCATGTTCACAGGAATTAGGGCCTCCAAACATGGCGCCTACGAGCGCTAAATAAGTGGACTTTATTTAATGTGTATTCTCTTCAATCAGGCAGCACCACTTGACATTTTTTGGAATTTTGGCGTACGACTACAGTGTGTCCACTATTTGGCTAGGATTGGGGCATGGGGGAAGGGGGGTGGCGGGGTGGCGAGGCACGTTGAGTGACGGCTGCCGCAGGGATAAATGAAAACACTTGTTTTAACAAAGTCACTCATGTTCAGAGGAATTAGGGCCTCCAAACATGGCGCCTACGAGCGCTAAATAAGTGGACTTCATTTAATGTGTTTTCTCTTCAATCAGGCAGCACCACTTCACATTTTTAGGGATTTTGGCGTACGACTACAGTGTGTTCACTATACAACTAGGGAAACATAAAAACCTCGGACTTGATTTCAAATATTCGGTTTAAAATTTTGCCGCGAGAGAGCCATCTTACTGCAGTATGAAGAAACAAACTCTTAAATCTTCCATTTTTTTGCAAAACATCGTAAATACCGTGAGTTTAGAGCCCTTGCCCTAATGAAGTTACAGGGTATGTTGATACAATCTGTTTCGGACATGTCCATAGAAGCCACTGCTTCACCGTGTACTATAAAGCGTGTGCAACTTACTTCACTATTGCTGCCAGCCCCTTTAAGTGGCACGACTTTGCCTTGGCCCTGTCTGTACAAATAAAAATACACTTTTTGCCAAAGAATAAATAGTTTTAGCGAGTCAGTAATGGTCAGTCACACTAAAAAATTTTTCTCTTGTAGCATTTGACTCATGCAGTTTTTAAAATAAAAACTCTTCTCTTAATTCTTCTTGAAAGTCAGAATGTACCAAAACAAGTAACAGCGCCACATAAGTTCAACCGCCTATTTGAAGAGGAAAATAAATGTACTCTTTCAGTTGTTGTAACAACGTTTCTCTAGTATTGGAAGATATGTCTTTAATTCTTCATTTTTAGAATGTTGTTTGACCACGTTTCCCCACACGACTGCTTGGACCAAGCCACTGGCCGCTGTCAGTGAGAGAGACTCAACACTTGTGTGAGGTTTTCCTTCCCTTTCAGTTCTAAGACTAACCAGTTTATTCAAATAATGATCGGTGTTAGGAATTTGCTATGTATTTGAGTTCCTTTTACAAAACGATGATTTTCTTTGAAAAAAAAAGGTAATAGATTTACCACCAACTAAAGCATGGTGCTTGGATATTCGATGGCGTTTTAATAAGAAAGCTTTCGTGCTTTGATTTGCAAGCGTTTCTAAGCATACAACGCAATGGGCAGTTGGGTTATCACTGGTTTCAGTACGGCCTTTAATGTAAAGCAAAACTTTCAGCAGATTTCATCATACGTGCGATTATGTGTTGGTTTAGATCTTTCCTCCAATCCTTGGAGGTAGAAGGAACTGCTGGGTTTAAAAATCGCTTTATAGTTAAATTGAAAAACAATAGACGTACAAGTCACACAGTCAATTTAAACTTCAAATGACAATTACAGCATTCGAAAATCGGCTCGTTGTAAGATGCACACTCAGATTCCAGACGCATGCTTTCCTCGGACCACTGTGCCATTTAACATAACGTCGAACAAATCGACAATAACAACAACAAACCGTTCACTGCACAATGACTACTGCAACGCCACACGTTGGACACTGCACAAGTTGGCAGCTGTTTTAAAACGGCTCGAAAACTTTCGAATAACCACCGATAAGACCCAATCAAATTATCGTCAACATCAAAACGAGATGAGTCGCTGCCGACCAAGGCAGCGGTGACCAAGTAAGGGAGGGGTGGGAGGTTCCAATCCGACATTCCCGTGTACTGCTCACTGTCCAAAACAAACATGCTGGGGTAAATCCGTTTCCTTTAACATTATACAGTTGCTGATTTTATCCGTCAGTTTTCTCACTATCATTTTACTACAAAAGTAAAGTAACGCAGTAGTCGTTTTGTTTACTTGGACGCGTACCACCTGAAATGCTCTTGGGTATCACCAGTGATAAGTGTACCGCCGTCTGGGAGTCCCTGGTCTATAGAGCTGTGTCAATAAAAACAATGCAGCAAGTGCTATGTGAACAAAACGTTGTCGAGTTGAATGGAAAGGATACGGTTCACTGGCCCTAATAGAACTGAATCCGGATTTCTAATCGTTACAAACAAATAATGCGGATATAAGAATCTGTTTGTTAAGTTTTACCCTCGTACGTGGTAACCCTGGGGAAGGCTACATTTTGGACAATACTCAGTGGATTCCGCCTTCACACCGAAATGACAGACAGCTTGTTAGGTCTACAAAACCATTTCAGTCTCCCATGCTCATTCACTCAAAAAATGGCTCAAATGGCTCTGACCACTATGGGACTTAACAGCTATGGTCATCAGTCCCCTAGAACTTAGAACTACTTAAACCTAACTAACCTAAGGACATCACACAACACCCAGTGATCACGAGGCAGAGAAAATCCCTGACCCCGCCGGGAACCGAACCCGGGAACCCGAGCGTGGGGAGCGAGAACGCTACCGCACGACCACGAGCTGCGGACTGCTCATTCACTGTTGCAGGCAATATTCCCAACAGAAGTTTGTATTCATGAGCATGGTAATCTACCTCTAGATTTACATACGTGTTGTAATTGCCCCTACATAGCGCGTGGCGAGGAATATTTCAGCTGCAGAAGTCCACCCTATGCTATTCATTTTTTCTGGTAATGATTCTATTATAATGCGGCAGCCGGCCGAAGTGGCCGCGCGGTTCTGGCGCTGCAGTCTGGAACCGCGAGACCGCTACGGTCGCAGGTTCGAATCCTGCTTCGGGCATGGATGTGAGTGATGTCCTTAGGTTAGTTAGGTTTAACTAGTTCTAAGTTCTAGGGGACTAATGACCTCAGCAGTTGAGTCCCATAGTGCTCAGAGCCATTTGAACCATTTTTTTATAATGCGGCAAACTGGTGCATCGAGAGCCGCGCGGGGTAGCCGTGCGATATAAGGCGTCTTGTCACGGTTCCCGCGGCTCCCCCCGTCGGAGATTTGATTCCTCCTTCGGGCATGGATGTGTGTGTTGTCCTTTGTGAGAGTTAGTTTAAGTTAGATTAATTAGTGTACAAGCCTAGGGACTGATGACCTCAGCAGTTTGGTCCCATAGGAACATACCACAAATTTCCCAAAACAAAAAAAAATTTTGGTGCATGTGGCTTAGTGGTTGCACTGCTGACTGGTGTGCTACGGATCGCCAGCTCAGACCAAACCAACAGCAGTTATTTGTTATTTAGTACCTATAATTCCTGGAATTTCCGTGAGACGTGTTTGTAACGTTTCTACATTCCGTAATATTCAATGTTTTCATAAATAACAGCCCTCTTCGTCCAGGAAGTGTTTTGTTCTGGTACTTGGCGGATGCAAAACAGATTGCAAGACAGACTGAAAGACGTATCACAAATAATGGGTTGTTCCTGCCGAAGGAGACTGCTTTGTTACCATCTGTTCCTAATGTGGATATACAGAATATGTGGGAATGATATAATTTCAACTTCAGAACAAGTACGCCAGACCCTTTTTGACTAGCACTGTCGGAAGAATGCAGAGGACGCTGATTAGTCATATCTTTATTAAACCATTGTACTGCGTGGTTATAATTAAACCGACAGTGTTCCGAGTGCTGCAGTGAAGGCTGTATACATCGCTGGACACAGTAACATCGTAAGTACGTTCATCAAATGGTGCTCTCGCGGATTATGCCGAAAAAAAAATAATAGTTCCAATTTCTGACGCCAGGTGGAATTATGGCGCTATGGGCAGTCAGAATGTCGTGTGGTTGCAGGAAAAGAGGAGGAACGATCAAACACATGGACAACGGTGGTTCTGATATATTTATTAGGATATGACCACGAGTTACAACATGTGTTCAGTAAGGTTCCCCGACTCAGCAACATACTGAATCCGTTACAAGGCGTGGTCGACAGTTGCTCGCAGCGTATCTGTGTAATCAGTATGATAGGCCATCGTATGCTATCCTTCAGATCAGGAAGTGTCCTGATACATTCCTAATAGGCACCATCTTTCTGATATCCTTGCAACTGGAAGTCACATGGGTTTAGGTCGGTAGACCTCAAAGGACAAAATGGAAATTAGTGGGAGGTTCCTATGGGACCAGACTGCTCAGGTCATCTGTCCCCAGGCTTACACACTACTTAATCTAACTTAAACTAATTTACACTAACGACAACGCACATCCTTGCCCCAGGGATGACTCGAACCTCCGACGGGGGGAGCCGCGCGAACCTTGGCAAGGAGCCTCAGACCGCACGGCTACCCCGCGCGGCCCTCAAAGGACACTCATCTTGAAATTGCCAGACTGTGTGGTCATACCGACGGTTTCTTGAACTAGATCTTTCACTTAGCAAGTGACATTTGGTGTCACCCATCTTGCATGAAAGTACTGGTGTGGATACAGTTGCTTCCCTGCAAAACTGGAATCAAGTGTTGCACAAGGAGATCCTTATAACGTGCAGACGTCATTGCACAGTTAACAGGCCCGGGAGCTGTCATCTCTTCGAAGAAAAACGGATCGAGAATGAAGGAGTCACATAATGTGAGTGCAACGAATATTCCTGCGCAACATGTGGCGGAGTAGAGCCCTATATGCGACAGTTCTGTGCATTCTTGGCACCTTCATGAGTAAAATGTGCCTCGTCCATCCTAAGAATGTTCCCTGGCCACACGCCATCCATTTACGGTACATGTGTGCCAAAAAACGAAAAGCAAAGTCACGGCTTTGTAGTCTATCATGGGGTTTCATTTGATGCGCAGGGATAGCAATGTAAAATGCGGCGCAAAACCTTTTGAACTATTCACCAGGGAATAGACAATTCCTAAGTAACTGCCACGGGAATGGGCCACCTCTCTTTCCCTGCTGTACCATCTAATTCACCTGTTTCTTGAGATTTATTGGCCATTTTTTAGCTGATTGACAAGGGGCCTCTTTGCAGGTGTTTCTGACGCCGATATTCCCACGATGTAGCGCTGTTATTGCTGATGTTCTGATAAAATAACCTTACCAGCAGCATACGATCATTTTTATCGATAGCGTTTGCCTTTCGAACGAAAAACTTCAACCTTCTTAAACATTTACACCAATACTCACTTCAAAAAAGAATATAATTCGCGTTGCCAAGCGACAAACAATATACTGACGTCAAAATAAGAACGCTTCACATTCTGACTGCTTTTTCAACATTCTCCGCGAGTTCACAGATTAATAAACATAACTACGGTGTTTCAGTGTCCTACTAGATATACAGCCCGCACTGCAGAGTTTGGAACACCATTCGTTTAATTAGATTGACGGAAAAAAATCGCAACACCAAAATATAGTTAACGTAGAGTAATGAAATTTCGGGAATACATGGGTCTAGGTAACATATTTAAGTGATTAACATTTCAAGATCAGAGATTAATATAAGCGTGACATAAGCCATTGCAAATATGAAATGCTGGTACATTAATAACTGGTGTAGCTGCAAGAATGTTGAATGCAAGCATAAAAACATGCGCGGATATTGTTGTACAGGCGTCGGGTGTCAGTTTCTGAGATGGAGTTTCATGCCTGTTGCACTTGGTTGGTCAGTACAGGGACAGTTAATGCTGGCTGTGGATGGCGCTGGTGTTGTTACCTGATGACGGCATGAATGTGCCAGATTGGACCCAGATCTTGTGATCGAGCGGGCCAAGGAAAATGTCGACTATGTAGGTCATGTTGGGTTACAACAGCGGTATGTGGACGAGCATTATCCTGTTGGAAAATACCCCCTTGAAAGCTGTTCATGAATGGCAGCAAAGCAGGCCGAATAACCAAATTGCAGTTAGGGTGAGTGGGATAACCACGGGAGAGCTCCTGTGTCATACAAAATCGGACCCCTGACCATAACTCCAGGTGTAGGTTCGGCGTGTCTAGCAGGGAGAAACGTTGATCCCAGGCTCTTATCTGGCCTCCTCCCAACTACGCATGCAGAACCAGCTTTCCCTAGAAACACAACAGACCTCCACCCTGCCCTCCAGTGAGCTCTCGCTTGACACTCCTGAAGTCGCAAATGGCGATGTTTCGGGTCAGTGGAACGCACGCTATGTGTCGTCTGTCTCGGAGCTGTGCTTGAAGTAAACGATTTGTAACAGTTCGCTGTGTCACTGTTGTCCCAACTGCTGCTCCAGTTGTTGCTTGAGATGCAGTACGATGGGCGAGAGCCATGTGGCGAATACGATGGTTTTTCCTCTCGGTAGTGCCAAGTGTCTGTCCGGAGCCCGGTCTTCTTGCGATCGTACGCTCTCGTGACCACCACGGGCAGAAGTCATGTACAGTGGCTACATTGATGCCAAGTCTTTCTGCAATATCGCAGAAGGAACATCCAGCTTCTCGTAGACCTATTATACGACCTCATTCAAACAGTGAGAGGTGCTAATAATGACGTCATCGTGTATTAAACGCAGGTTTGCCTAACACCAACTCGCCACGTCCATTCTCAGAGGCAACTAACGTTCACGACCGTATTTGAAGGAGGTCTTATTTGCATCTTCATAATGAATAGGCATTACCTTTCAGTTGTAGAAGCACGTTCACGAACTTTCATTTAAGTCGCACAGCTCGTTCTTGCTGTTGTGATCTTTTCCCGTCATTTTGTAATTACCGGGTAATTCATTAAACTATGTCTGTTTTTTCTTTGAGTGAATCGATATGATAGCAACAATCAAAGGCTACAACTCGTCTATGAGGGACGTGCAGTGAACACATTGGTAGTAGCATCGCTTTCCACGATAGGCTATAATGTAATCTCTGTTGTACAGATACTGAAGAGAAGTTTAGGTCGTCTTGAAATCAGTTTTTAGACAGAATTTGGTCATTTCTTCCCGGAGGGCGGCGCACAGCACTTCTGGGATTCGGGCACACCAGGCCCGGATCAAATCTGCAGAACGGACTAGCGAGAGGGGTATGCCGACAGCCTGGATGTGGTTTCTGTGTAGTACCCCACATTCGACTAGGTGGACTGGTACCCACGCCTCAGTTATATGATCCGACAGCATTCAAGAAACGTTCTCACACTTTCAAAAAAATGGCTCTGAGCACTATGGGACTAAACTTCTGAGGTCATCAGTCCCCTGTAACTTAGAACTACTTAAACCTATCTAACCTAAGGACATCACAAACATCCATTCCCGAGGCAGGATTCGAACCTGCGACCGTAGCGGTCGCGCGGTTCCAGACTGTAGTGCCGAGAACCACTCGGCCACCCCGGCCGGCTCTCACACTTTCACATCGGATAACAGTATGAAAGGCGTCCGTTATTTTCGTACTCGCTTCACAGTTATAAATTTGTTGACTTACTACTGTTTTATTCAATGTTACTGTAAGATATATTTCTGTCTTTTAAATGCCAGTAGTTGAAGAAAGATTATCTGCTGGAAATTTGAGATTATTTTATCTTCGATTGAATTATGCCTCATTCCTTTCTATTACGAAGTTCCATAGCAGTCGCCTGCACGAGATAAGAACATGTCGACATTGCTTCAAATTGGAGGCAATCCTTTTCTTCATTCTCTTAGCTGCAGGAGAGTTGGCTTTCTTTATTCTTGCCGTTGGGGAAACAATCCCCAATGGAAGAAGTGTGCCTGCCCCCAATGTTTGAAATCGGATCCCTTGATCGAAACTGTCGAATCGTGCGCAGAACGTTCTAGAAGTTTCGAAATATTGTTTTTTAGTAACGAACGTAAGGGCCACGACCGTCTGTGTTCCTCTGGTCCCTCTGTTTGGCTTAGCGGCGCACGCTTTTTATTGGTCACGCTTTGTAATGGTTCACAAAGAATTGGCTCTGGACACAGCGTCTTCGGGAAGTATGTGAATGTTTTTTAGAGAAACATTCGGACCCGAGCAGCCGGTAAGCATACACATGTTAATGGAACATGCAGTTAGATATTAACGTGAGATTTTATTATTTAATTCGTACTCAATACTGTGGGTATCAGCACCATCAAGAGAAGGGAACAATTCTTTTTACTTGGTTTTGCTTTTACGTGTAAGGGTCAATAGTCAACGTGTCAGACGAATACTCCGTGGCTCCCTAGAATGTATTGTACTTTGGGATAATGGGTGTTTCCCTCTTGCTACTTTCTGTCTCTCTGTGAGTGCATTCTGAAGTAGATAATTATCCCGAACGCGTGGAGAGGTTGTCGCGTTAATTTTCCGAGCTGGATTACTAATGTACAACCTGCTTTGTGTGTACGCAAGTCACTAAAGTATCGAGCGCAATAACAAACAGCCATGCTTCTGAAAGCAGTTTAACTATCACTTAAGATTATTCCATCTCCCTTTTACTCCCAGAGTTTTGGTATGATATCAGCAATCCATCGAATCAAATGCATGCCGGGGTAAAGTAAATATAGTAGGTTCGTCAGTGCCGGGTCGTACTAGATCTTCGCGTGTCCGTCGTGTTAATTAGCTGTTTTTCCTTTTTTCAGATCAGTTGAAAAGTGTAGAAGTTTGCCGCGCGTGGTTAGCCGAGCGGTCTGAGGCGCTGCAGTCACGCACTGTGCGGCTGGTCCCGGCGGAGGTTCGACTCCTCCCTCGGGCAGGGGTGTGTGTGTGTGTGTTTGTCCTTAGGATAATTTAGGTTAAGTAGTGTGTAAGATTAGGGAATGATGACCTCAGCAGTTAAGTCCCATAAGATTTCACACACATTTGAACATTTTTTTTTTTTTAGAAGTTTCACCTTAACAAGTCAGGATCCAGTACGACCCTTGCACATGCAGTGGGCGATTTATCCGCTCATGAGGCGAGACGCGGCAAGTGAAACTTTGCGCAGTCTGCTAAGCTAAGGCCAGCCGCTGTGACCGAGAGGTTCTAAACGCTTCAGTCCGGAACCGCGCGACTGCTACGGTTGCAGGTTCGAATCCTGCCTCGGGCATGGATGCGTGTGATGTCCTTAGGTTAGTTAGGTTTAAGTAGTTCTAAGTTCTAGGGGACTGATGACCTCAGATGTTAAGTCCCATAGTGCTCAGAGCCATTTGAACCATTTTCTTGCTGAGTTAAGCTTTCCTTCCTGTTATCGTGACAACAACGCTTACGACTGACCAACCGTTAATCTACTGATCACGCTCACTTCATTATCAGTATTGTCTAAGGATAAAATTAAGACGGCCCCCTTCCGCATAGTGAGTCTGTTTGGGCTTGCAGCAGAAAATACAGAATCTAATCGTAGATAACATTAAGATATGAAGCTATTTCTCCCTTTCAACTAGACGCAGTCAGGTGGGATACAAACATTCCGTCCAAGGGGGTGGGGGTATGGCAGAAGCGGTGGCAACAGGAAGAGCAGCTGGCCACTCGCTGTCACTAACATTGCCAGATCGAGATTAACACTCTGACCCCGTGGAGATACGGGATAACGCCAAGAAAATGAAGACGAAGGAGGTCGAAGTTGGTCTACCTTGGTGGCCCAGTGAGTGAGTGTCAAACTGTAAGGCCTTTAATCCCATCCTCAGAGGCTACTAGAATTTTCTCTCTCAGGTATCACTTCTGTCACATCTAGCAGTGTTTCATATCTGTGAAAAATGCCAAGTCGGAGCGTTTTCTGGATTACACGTTAAAATGTACGCAACCTCTGTTGTTGGTTGGATAAGTCACTTCAAAGGTCCGAGGAAGACAACAACATATCACCTCGGACAGAACCATCTGCTGTAAAGGCGGAGCACACGCGAAACTTTCTGATCACCAGCAAGAATTTTCAGATTCACTCTTCTGTTGACAACGCTTACTGCGCGAAGGCATGTTAAGTGGTGAATCTAAAAAAAAAAAAAACAGCAGCAGCTAACAGAATGCCGACCGAGTGTATTGAATAATCTTTCCGTATATAATTAGTGCCATCATTACGGCTGAGGTGCATTCAAGCAAATAATTTTCTGTTAGTTCAGTGTATGTAAGTTCCTATGGGACCAAACTGCTGAAGTCATGGTCCCTAGGCTTAGAGAATCCTTAATCTAACCTAAATTTCCTTACCCTAATGACAACACACACACCCTTACCCGAGGGAGTACGCGAACCTCCGACTGGGGGAGCCGCGCGAACCGTGGCAAGTCGCCTCAGAACGCGCTGCTACCTCGCGTGGTTTTTCTGTTAACAATTCACTATGTTGGCCTGGTACTAGACGCAGCTGTAGAGGGTAAAAACTGTAGAGGAAGACAGAGATTGAAATATGCCCAACAAGTAATTGAAAACCTTGGATGCCGATTCCTGTTCTGAGGTGAAGAGGCTGACACAAGAGAGGGATTAGAGGCCGATCTTATCAAACCAATCAGAAGACTGATAACTCAAAAAAAGAAAAAAAATGAGCAGTTCTTTTAACGAAACAGGCCGACGCTGAAATAACTGTCGTAGAAGACACGCAATGCATACCGTTTCTCATTCTGTGACAGCATCGTGCAGCGTACTGTAACGAATGAATATTGTACATACATTTAAAGTTTGGGTTATTATAATTAAGTATGAGACTGAAAGGAACGGTAAAATGGTGCCAGTTTACTTCTCCATAAAAGTGTCAAGGGAGCGCTTCATCCAAGTGGCATATCACTGCCATTAGTTTAATTCCTTTTGACGTTGTTATCCAGGACAATGTGCGAAAACTTGGTTCCTGCTGTCGGCTGTTGCTAATTCGTCTTTGGGAGCATTGCCTACGATATTTGCCACCCAAAACCAACCATGAAAATGTATTCCTCTATAAACACCAAAAACAAACACACATAATCAATTATCAGTCTTGTTAGAGCAAACATGCGAGAGTAAAATAGAAGAGAAGAGAGCTTTTGTATGTGGCGAGACAGAAGTGTTTGTTATTGGTTATACAGGGTGTCCCAGCTATCTTGTCCACCGAAAATATCTCTGGAACAATAACAGCTATTGGAAAACGACTTTCACCGGTATCAATGTAGGGCTGGGGCCCATGAAAGTACATATTTGGAAACATTCTAAAACAAAAGCATATGTGTTTTTTAACACAAACTTATGTTTTTTTAAATGGACCTCCTATATTTTTTCTTCAGCAATCCATAGCATGACAAAGCACATACACAATGGCGTTGATTGCATCGCAATATTCCCATTACATCCCGAGATATTGAGACGCGAAGTTGACGCTTGAAACACCCGACATGCGCTGCTAGCGCACGTCCTGAGGCTCAGGCGTGAACCCAATGCTGCCCGTAATCGCGATGTGATTGACATGTGTAATCACACCTCCATACTTATCAAGAGGTCCGAAATGAATAATACGGTCTGCTGCCATAATGGTTTCCCTCTTGCACGTTTTACGTATCTACGTACACAATATGAACCAGTACCGATCGGTGTACACCCGTCAGGTTGCCTTATTTATCCTGCACACACGTTATATGACCCATTGTGCCTGTCGCGCAGGGCCTGGCTCCACCTAGTCAAGTGTCCAACGTAGTTCCCCCTACTGCCACAGTTACCACTTCGCCTTGTTTATGATTTGTGACCAATGCAAACTCCTGTACTCCACCACCCTCCAAGCATCCCATTTGTTGTTGCTTTGGCGTGCAGTACACCGCTTGCCAGTGTAGTCTTGCATCAGAGTAATCTAGTGACGGCACGGAGGTAGTACACATTGTGAATAAACGTTGTGTTGTGGAACTTATACTGTACACACATGAAGCTATGGTAGAAATGCTGCTGATCTATGGAGAATGTACGTTGACGGGAAATACGTTATGAGATTGCTTGTTTGTTGATAGTACTGTTAGCGAACATTATGATTATTAAGTTAATATGTCTGTTTTCTACCCTACTCTACATACCTGCACTGTACCCTGTTGTAGGTGGACGATATGCTGTTCAGGCAGAACGACTGTACAGAAGATGATTCCCTGACAAGCCATCGCCTTCGCGCCGGATGTTTGGTCGTCTCAGATCTCGTCTACGTGAAACGGGAAGCTTAAATCCAAGACCTCGACATCGTCCTAGAACACGCACAGATGAACGTGCTGAAGTTGCTGTGCTCGCTACCATAGCTGTGAATCCTCAAATCAGCACACGTCAAATTGAACGTGAAGTTGGTGTGTCGAAATCAAGTGCACAGCGTATTCTTAAACGTCATAAATTTCATCCTTACCATGTTCATTTACACCAGGATTTTCATGGAAATGACTTCCACAATAGGGTAACATTTTGTCGGTGGGCTCAGCAAAAACTTCTGACTAATCCAAATTTTTTTGCAGATGTTCTCTTTACCGACGAGGCATCATTCTCCAACAAAGGAATTGTCAATATGAGGAATATGCATTATTGGTCCGCAGACAATCCAAAATGGCTCCGTCAGGTAATCAACGTCCGTGGAAAGTTAATGTTTGGTGTGGGATCATTGGAGATACCATTATCGGACCTTTCTTTTTAAATGACATCCAAAATGGCAGACAATACTCAAGATTTACACGACACAATCTTCCTGTTCTCTTGGGCACCGTACCTCTGAACCGGAGAATGGTTATGTGGTATCAGCATGACGGATGCCCTGCACATAACGCCTTACGAGCACGACGACTTCTGAACCGTAAGTTCCCTGGTAGGTGGATTGGACGAGGTGGCCCAGTTAGGTGGCCTGCCCGATCTCCGGACCTTACACCGCTGGATTATTTTCTTTTGGGAGCAGTGAAGGATGCTGTTTACCAACATGAACCAATAACACCAGAGGACATGAAGCAACGCATTATTGATGCTTGTAGAGCCATCAAAGAGGAAACAGTAGCACGAAGTAGGGCATCCTCCATCCGCAGAGTGACCCTATGTATGCAAGCCAATGGGCATCACTTTGAGCATGAGATGTGAACGCTATGTTTAGTATGTAGTGCTGGTATCACAGTGGAAGTTTCTACAAAGGGCCACTTTACCCAGTGATGTTAAGAAACATTTGTTTGCAATAATTTGTCATTTAACGCATTAGATAAACGTAACATTGATAATTATCTGATAATAAAAGTAATTGGTTAAACATGTTTACATTCATCTTCTATGTCCTACCTGAACTTCCCAAATCAAAACATTTTTACCTAAACAACAGTAAAACTTTTAGTCCACTTGCTCGTTTCACTAAAACTATCAACATGAATTTTACTATTACGAGTGAATGATTAACTGTCACTTGCGCTAGAACTACAGTAAAGTAAAGTTTTAACGTTGAACGGCATTACCTTTCTAGTAACGGATTAACGATAAGCGAAGTTAACTTTGTGACTAACGTTGCGGTACACAGATATGTTACAGAACCGCATCACCCCTAGCCTATGGGATAAATACCTGCTGGAATGTACGACGTTAATGCAGGATGGCAGGAGACCGTATTATTCGTTTCGAGCCTCTTGATAAGTATGCAAGTGTCCTCTTTATAAGTATGGAAGTGTGATTACGCATGTCAATCACATCGCGATTACGGGCAGCATGAGGTTCACGCCTGACCCTTAGGACGTGCGCTGGCAGCGCATGTCGGGTGTTTCAAGTGTCAACTTCGCGTCTTAATGTCTCGGGATGTAATGGGAATATTGCGATGCAATCAACGCCATTGTGTATGTGCTTTGTCATGCTATGGATTGCTGAAGAAAAAATATAGGAGGTCCATTAAAAAAAAAAACATAAGTTTGTGTTAAAAAACACATATGCTTTCGTTTTAGAATGTTTCCAAATATGTACATTCATGGGCCCTAGCCCTACATTGATACCGGTGAAAGTCGTTTTCCAATAGCTGTTATTGTTCCAGAGATGTTTTGGGTGGACAAGATAGCTGGGACACCATGTATATGTCAGATGCAAAATATTATTCTCTGCGATAGGGCTGTGCTAGGCTGCAAAAAAGACTGAGCATCGGCCATACATACTCACTGTCATGCTACGATTATTTTGCATTAGTCACATCGCAGGACATCAAAACGTAACAAGACGGTTTTTTCTGTAACTTCGTGTGTCTAGCTTCGTGTGCTTCAATCTTCGTACGTAGGCGTCAAAATCTCTTTATTGCTCTCTAGATGAACTGAAATTAGCTATCAGCCATTTCCTGAAAGCCATTGCGTTTTAGTGGGTTATTGATTCTACATAATTGGCTTGATGAAGCGCAATGACGCAACTTTGACCTAATCGCAAGCAATCTCATTTTCACGCCTACTTACAGTCCCAGTTATCGATTTCTGTATGTTTAAGCTTAGCTGTCATTGCCTCCAGCAAAAGACAATTTCCATAACATCTAATCGAGTTCCGGGACAATATTCGCGCCATAATAAGTCGTTACCAGCAATTGCGAGTCCTGTGGAGCGTTTGAGTACGGCCCGCATTATCTGACGGTGGAAAACACAGCTTCTCGACAACACCTTTCCGTATTACGATCGGACCTACGGACCCTAATGACGTATGTGAAGGGCAGCGTGGAACCTGGAGCACCGGTATTAAGAGAACATGTTTTACGTTAGAAATTAACATCCATTCGATTTCATATACACATCTGGTAACGTTTAAAGTACTTTGCGCTGTTCACGGGATAACATTGGTGCGTATTTCGGTAATCTCGTGGTAAAGTTAAAATGTGATCTTTTCTAATTTTTGTAACTTAAATAACCTGTATCATTAGATATTACAATTTTTTGCAGAGAGCAGGTAAGATCGCTAGAGATCTCTCACAGCGTCCATGGCAAGCAGTAATTGCTACAAGTTGTTGATAAAAAATGGCATTTATTTTCGTTAATAGCAAAATGAATCGTGAACAGTATGCTATTGTAAGTATTATCGACGTATCAAATGTCCTCGAATCCCATCCTATTCTTAGAATTGTGTATTCATTTCTTTCGCTTTTAATGTCCTTAGTTAATTTCTATTCACTCTGCTGCAATTTGAAAAACTTAATTCAGTGAAAAAGAAAACATTTACTGTAATTTAACTACCTTTAACATTTTGAAACCATTGTTGCTTACGGATTTGGAGGAAAGAGTTCGAATTACACATCACTGTCACAACTCACCATATATTTCAATATTCCTGATAACCGATCATTTTCTACAGGCTCCTTATTCTATTTCCGTTGGTAAATAGACAAAATTTATTAACAGGCGTATTTAAGAAACTTCACACCATTTGCCGAAAGAGTGTCGTTTACGGTTTCCAAATCAAGCTAGCAGTCCATGTTGCTTTAAACACTCCAGTCAACTCTAACAAGAACATTTAATGTGTCTGATGCAAGTAACTGTTGATCTTTTTTTTTTCTTCTTTTTAGTATAACTGATGTGTATCGTCCTTGATAATATGCAGCAGAGAAATCACCGTTGCGTGATTCCACGGAAATATAGCGCTGGACGATGATATTCCTCTTCTGTTTAATCAACTCACATGTTGGTGGCCCGTAGCACATTGAAAATTCCTGTGCGCTTTGTTTTTATTCCTTGATGAATCAGAATAGTGTAGTTTTCATCGTTTCTTATCTTTATACTTCCATTCAATTTTATAAATGGCTCTGAGCACTATGGGACTTAACTGCTGTGGTCATCCGTCCCCTAGAACTTAGAACTACTTAAACCTAACTAACCTAAGGACATCAGACACATCCATGCCCGAGGCAGGATTCGAACCTGCGACCGTAGCGGTCACGCGGTTCCGTACTGTAGCGCCTAGAACCACTCGGCCACTCCGGCCGGCATTCAATTTTATATTTCTCAAATGCTAATCTCTGAGCTATTCGACAGTTTGGTTCATTGATAAATGCACTAGACAGAGTTGACATACACAACGATATACAAACTGCAATTTCCTTTACGAACAAACAAACACCGTCCAAAGAGGCCTTGAAGGACCAACTGTACCAACCGGCCGTGTTATCCTCAGCCCATAAGCGTCACCGGGTATGGATACGGACGGGCATGTGGTCAGCACACTGCTTTCCCAGCCGCTGTCAGTTTTCGTGATAGTGCCGCTACTTCTCAGTCAATTAGCTCCTCATTTGGAATCACAAGGGCTGACTGCAGCCCAGTTTCCAACAGGACTCAGCAGACCTGGACGGCGACCCACCCAAGTGCTAGCCAAACTCGACACCGCTTAGCTCCGGTGATCTGACGGGAACGGGTGTTAGCATTGCGGTAAGTCCGTTGGCGGGATCATCTTTAACACGAATTCTTTTATTTGTTGGAAAGTGAGTTAAGATTGGCAATAACAATCACTTTCAATCTCTAAATGGTGCCACTGCATCCCACTCCACCTAAAACAGGTACAGAATTTCGCAGAAATGAGTAAAATACACCCGCGTCGTCCGCTGTAACGTTCATGAGCGCACAGCCATCAGTAGACAGTGTCGCTTGGAACATGGGACCCAGTCACTGCTGAGATATGCTATGTTAGTTTTCAGGCGTGCGTCCAGCGGTTACATCTCGCCATTAGGAACACGCAGACAAACTACTGAATGGCCATGGACTTAGCCGACTTGGTACGGATCGACAGTGAGCGTCTCCACTTCCTTGAATACTTTATCACAACTTAGGCGTGAGTGCTTGACTTCTTGAAACTATCGTGACCGATTGTCCTACCATTCATAGCAACGGCAGTGCCGTTTGACAGAAATCTATGTGAGCTCTTCTTTAAGTTGGAGACATCTCGCATGCAGCTCTGTTGTGAAGCGTTCCTCTAGCCCTGCGAAGAAGTGCACAGTATGACGCCCTAAGAAGAATTTTTTTACCCTCCTCTACAGAACTTAGCTTCTTCTGTTGCACTGAAAACCTGCCGGCGAACTGCAACACCCCCTGTGAGTTCTGACGAATGATAATTTCATAAATATGCTAACAAATTCCCTGATAAATTCCCTACTCTTACGGGTTCAACCAGAGTTAACGAATGAAGTTCAGAGTGGAAGTAATTAAACTTGAGCCAGTGAAGATTGAAAACTATGTACCATATAGATACTAAACTTTAAAGGAATGTTGGTCAGACTGTGTGTTGCATGATTTGAGTTGTTACTAACGTCAGTGTCACAACTTCCCGATAAGCGCTGGTACTGGTATAATGACATAGTACACAGCATCACTGTGTATTACAGCTGCAGACAGTCAACATGGGTTTGGGCAAGGTAAGCAGGGCTTCAGTCGTAAGGCTGTTTCATCAAGGGAACAGCAGTAGAGCTGCTGATCTTCTCGGGTGTCAACGCAACAAAGGGATACGGAGAGGTCCTCTTTCATCATCAGGGTTTACATGATTCACAAGTTCGAATAAACTGGCGATGTGGCAGTTGCTCTTGGAAGAGGTTTACTCAACAAATGGTTATTGTCGCCATAGTTGAGAATATTGGATGCCATGTGTGATCGTCAAGCTGGGGACGAGCTCAACCTTCCATGGTACACCACTCGAAAAGTGCTGCAAACAGTTGTGAAATGTTATCCGTACAAATTTCCAGGATGACATGGGCGCAACATGTCATCACGCTGAGCAACTTTCGTAACCTGGAACGTAAGCATGATATGCTGTTAAGAAATATTACCCACTGATGTAGAAATTGAAATTTCTTTCAATGGTTTATTCATTGTTTCTCTTCCGTGTTTCCTTACAAATTCTCCACAAGGTTTCACAGCTCTAAGTTCATTCATTTTTCATAGGGGCCTCTCAAGTAGCGAAAGTTTAATTACAGCCACACTGCATATTTCTCTCTTGGACCAGGGTAGAGGCAAAAAATACAATTCGTGGGAAGTCTCCCCCACAACCATAACAAATACAATGAGCCAATCAGGGATCTCTTTACAGCATGTCTCCTTTGGGCCTAATGGTTGGGTCCCACGCTAGCTACATCACGTTTTCTCCTGTCCTTCAGACTTCATCTTTGTTAAAAGGGGTTCTTTTCCCTTTGTGCACAGTGAAGCTTTATAACAAGCCAGGCTACCCTTGCTAGTCACTCCTGTCGTGTTAGTCACCAAAGCGCTCTTCCCCCCATTTACTTGGTCGAGACTTTGGCTTTCAGCAGAAAGATTTTTAACGACCCCTGCAGTTTCCCTAGTGATTCTCGCCTTTCGCTAGCCAGCCAGCCAGCCAGCTAAAAACCCCAGGCTGCAGCGCATTACAAGACTGCTTCACCATACCAAAAGTAAAAGAGATACAGCTAATAAGAACTACAATCACTGCATTTGTTATTACTGCTTGCAGTTTTCATGCAGTGTTAGCGATTTTATTTGATTTACTAGTCAGACGTGCATATTAGATTATTTAACAATTTATGGGACATTTTTTTGGAATAAACTGCCATATAACATCATCCCTTGTCGTTTTTAAAATGGATTCTAGCGTAGGTGTGTTAAGACTAATCAGTGGCACAAGTACGTCAAAGACATTTGTATGATCATTGACTGGTGAGATTCATCTCACATATTATAGGCGAAATAGGTTAACCTGGTCCCGAGGTGACAAACATTGAAATTCTGACGCACACTTACCGTCAACCCTCCTCACACTCACGCAAGTTTGCTGGTGTAAGGTGAAATTTATTTGTATCATATATTTGTTTCTGCAATAGTTATTTTGGAAGGCAAATGCCTTGAGAACTCACACACACACAGGGATGGCTCGCTGTTAAAATACATTCATACTTGAAGTCAGCTGGACAGTGTTTTTTTTTTTTTTTTTTTTTTTTTTTTTTTTTTTTTTTTACAATCGTATTGACCAACTAGGATCACGTTAACAACTTCAGTTCCTCTTCTTCCTTTGTTGTTGTTTCCCATTTTTCCAGTGTTCCCACATTTTCTCCCCATGAAATCTCTTCTTTTCTTCTGCCCATGTTGTTCCCGATTTTTTATTCCTTCTGCTTTGAAAGCCTTCCAAATTTAGTATTTTGTTTTTAAAACGGTTTCTTTCTGCTATTTCTGATTCTTTGATGTTGTTTCTTTCAATATCTTTTCTTACTTCTGTAATCCATGCTATTGTCGATTTCTTCTTCCAGAAATATAGGAGCATTTGTTTTGTTAGTCTATTTCCATCCATTCGCTAGAGATGTCCAAAAAAGGTTAATTTTCGTTTGGCCGTTACTTCAGTTATTTATTACACATTCTTACTTACAGTATTACAACTGCAAATCAGTCATCCTTTTAGAAAATTATCCCATCAACATGATTCATTACAAATATGTTGTGTTCATAAAACACATAAATACACTGACATATATATGCCCATAGCATTCACATTCAGAACATTAAAAAGTAAGGCTGTAGAGCACTTTTGTCACTATATGACAAAATCCAAGTTCAAATTTGTAAATCATCAGATACATTTAAACGTACAATTGTGGTTTCATTTGAATATGTGTGTGTATATGTGTAACAACACTGACACCGAAAACGTTGGAAGATATTCACATAACAATACTGTACGAGTAGGCTCGAGTACAGATTTGTTAATTAGTGTCGTAGTTGTGATATTTAACAGATCAAGATATAATGTTGAGTGCTCAACATAAATCAACACTACATTCACATAATATCATTCATAACAAAAACGTATGTGAGTTGCAACACTGCTGATGGTGAGTATCAGAAGCATTCTACTAGTTATTGACTCTGAATGGGCTTTCAGGCTAGTCTGTGAAACCACATTTGGTGAGAAATATATAAAAATTCACGTAAAAGAAATAAGTATGTCACAGTAAATGTGCAGATAAAGCCGGCCGAAGTGGCCGTGCGGTTAAAGGCGCTGCAGTCTGGAACCGCAAGACCGCTACGGTCGCAGGTTCGAATCCTGCCTCGGGCATGGATGTTTGTGATGTCCTTAGGTTAGTTAGGTTTAACTAGTTCTAAGTTCTAGGGGACTAATGACCTCCGCAGTTGAGTCCCATAGTGCTCAGTCATTTGAACCATTTTTTTGTACAGATAAAAACACAAGGATGTTAGTACACTGCACTGATCTCAGGCAAAAACATAGTTCATCGCATTAATTTTCTTGACCACTACTTTGAAGCAGGAAATGACATGTTTGTGGAAGACTCAATATTCACAAAGTTTTTACAATTCTCATCATGGAAGCGTGGCACAGTTTATAACCTCGTATGAAGAGTTCCTATGATTAACTTGTAATGCCTTCCAGTTTTAATAAATCGGCTGACTAACATTAATTTTCTTGTCCACAGCCTGCTTGCAAGCAATGATTAATGTCATCTCGACTACTCTCAGTGTTTGTCATCATAAAGTTCACAAACTCCCATCTCTAGCATATGACCAGTGTCGTAACAGTCATAGTAAGTAATGTGAATAGTCTGTGTGCCTGATTGACAAAAATGGTATAAACAATGGAAGAGAACATTTTATTATGTGCCAGACCAATGTGATTATGTTTGTATAACTTGTTCCATGGGGTGGCGCATACACATTCTTCATTCATGTGGAGGATTCTCATGTAGGCAGTACAATGATAAGTTCAGTTTTGTCTCTAGTGCAGACACCACACAGGTATGCTGATGTCCCACATTCACTAAAATCTCCCTCACATTTAGTGCTGTAGATGCAGATTAGTTAACGTCTGAAGAATAGTTTCTTGACTTCATCGCCAGCCATCAGGATGGATGTTTCAAGCAGGATTAACGAACAGTTGGTACCAATGACTGACTCTGGGTCTGCCTGCAGTTGGAACCTGTCCTCTGTTGTGTAGCCACTGTGGCGGCTGCCATGTGCCATCGCATCCATGACATGCGGTACTTATCATTGGGGCCACTGGCTTCTCCTGCTCACCCCGCAGCATTTGTCAAGGTCAATTCCATGCCATTTTCTTGTCCTCGCTTCATAAGATGTGTCGACTGTTTGCCCTCAAACAGCGCTACACAGATCATTAGAAAGACAAATACAAATTTTGCACCATTACCGTGACACTTAATATCATTTACAATAAAAAAATTGTAAGTGGAAGAAAATGATTGCTGTTTCCACAGTTACATTTTGGCTCCTTGGACAAACATAATCAAAACAATTGGCCGAGTGTGAGCATGACTCAAAATCTGAGGTTTTCACACATACCTAATTAGGTATGTAGTTGATCCATCCCGTGAACTGAGAATCTCTACATTTTTGCCTGTTATCGATATCGACACAGACAAGATATCAGCCTAAGGAATTCCAAGAATTTCGAGAATGTTTTAATTTTACGTTTTAATTTTTTTACGTAATTTCGCATTTTTGCTATTGTAATTCCTCAGAAGAAGGTGTCTTAACAGATGGACAGACTAACAATCACATAAAAAATGACAAAAAACATTTTTGTGAGATATTATTAAAAATTAACTGTTTTCTGCTTTCTCCCTCATTTTTACTGTGAAACCTTGCTACTTGCTCAATTTAAAAATTTTAAGTCAACAGGAAGAACCCCATAGGTTTTGATGAGTGAGTCTGCGAGTATCAAAATAATGCAGTTTTGAACTGAATTGGTTTAGAAGCTTGAAGTTTTTACACCGTCAACGGATCGTAGACGATAGTATGTTACATAAACTCCATCTTGATACGTCTACCTCTCCCTGAGAAAAATGGTCTGTCTGTCTGTCGAACGGACAGACAAACAGACAGACGGGCAACAAAGTGACTCTAGAAGGGTTCCGTTTTTATGGACTATGGTACAGAACCCTAAAATTCAACGAAGCTATTTACAAATGCCACTGATGAGCACAATGGTGCATACTAAATTACAATTTTTTTTAACTTATCACTGGAAGAACGTGATAGTCATCATGTGAATACCTGGTTACAAATTAGTAAACATAATGTCAGTAATGTTTTTCTTTTTGAGTCATCAGTCTTGCGACCAGTTTCATGCGGCCCGCCACGAATTCCTTTTCTCCGACAACATTTTCATCTCAGAGAAGCAGTTGCAAACAAAGTTCTTAGTTGTTTTTTGGATGTATTCCAGTCTCTGACTTCCTCTACTGTTCTTACTTCTTAGGGCTCCCTCGAATATCCTGAAAGTTATTCCCTGATAGCTTAATGTCTTGTCATCCTGTCCCTTTTTCTCGTTGGTGTTTTCCATGTATTCATTTTCTCGTTCATTCTGCAGAGAACTTAATCATTTCTTACCTTATCAGGCTGCCTAATTATGAGAATTCTTGTGCAGTACCACATCTCAAATACTTTTATTTTCTTCATTTCAGGTTTTCCGATGGCCCATGTTTCACTATCATACAGTGCTGTGTTCCAACCGTACACACTCAGAATCTTCTACCTCGGATAATTGCCTGTGTTCGATATTAGTAGACTTCTCTTGGGTAGGAATGCTATTTTTCCAGTGTTAATCCAATTTTTATGTCAGCCTTGCTCCGTTCATCCGGTGTTATTTTTCTTGCTAGCTAAGAGAATTCATTAACTTCGCCTACTTTACTATACTCAATTCTGATGTTAAGTTTATCGCTGTTCTCATTTCTGCTACTTCTCATTACTTTTGCCTTTCTTCGATTCACTCTCCATCCATATTCTGTACACATTACACTGATCATTTCATTTAACGCAGCCTATAAACCTTCTCCACTTTCACACAAGATAGCAACGCCATCAGCAAATCTTTTCACTGATATCCTTTCATCCTGAGTTTTAATTCCCGTTTTGAACCATTCCTTTATTTCGTCACATCTTCTTCAAATTATGGATTGAACTGTAAACGGGAAAGATTACGTCGCTGTCTTACACCCTTTTTAATCTGGCTAGTTAGTTCTTTGACTTACAGGCTTATTGTTATCTCTTTGTTCTTGTATATATAATATATTATCCTTCTCTCCCGATAGCGTATCTCTATTTTTCTAAGAATTTCGAACATCTTGCACAGTCAAACACATTTTCCAGCTCGACACAACCAATGAACGTGTCTTGATTTTTCTTCAGTCTTGCTTCTGTAATCAACTGCAACGCCAGAAACGCCTCTCTGCTGCATTTACCTTTCCTAGAGCCAAACTGATCGTTATCTAACACATCGTCTATTTTCCTCTTCATTTTTCTGTCAATAATTCTTGTCAGCAACTTGGATGCAGGAGCTGTTAAGCTGATTGCCCGATATTCTTACATTTGTCGGCTCTTGCAGTCTTCGAAATAGTGTGGATGACGTTTTTCCGAAGGTGTGATGGTATTCCGCTTGTCTCAGACACTCTACCCACCAACGTGAATAGTCCTTTTGTTGCCACTTCCCCCAATGATCTGAGACACTCTGATGAAATGTTGTCTATCCTTTCTGCCTTATTTCATCATAAGTCGTCCAAAGCTCTTCATCATTCTGATTCTAATACTGGATCTCCGATCTCTTCAAAATCGATTCCAGTTTCTTCTTCTATCAAGTTTTCTAGTTCTCCCCCTGACAGAGGCCTTCAGTGAACTCTTAGCACTTATCCTCTCTTTTCTCTGCTTTTAACAGTGGGACTCCCTTTCCACTCTTAATGTTACCACCCTTGCTTTTAATTCCACCGAAGATGCTTTTGCATTTTCTAAATGCTGAGTCAGTCCTTCTGATAATCATCTGTTTTTCGATTTCTTCATATTTTTCATGGAGCCATTTCGCCCTACTTTCCTTGCACTTCCTATTTATTTTATTTACACTCCTGGAAATGGAAAAAAGAACACATTGACACCGGTGTGTCAGACCCACCATACTTGCTCCGGACACTGCGAGAGGGCTGTACAAGCAATGATCACACGCACGGCACAGCATTTGTGCACAGCCGCCGTCAGTGTCAGCCAGTTTGCCGAGGCATACGGAGCTCCATCGCAGTCTTTAACACTGGTAGCATGCCGCGACAACGTGGACGTGAACCGTATGTGCAGTTGACGGACTTTGAGCGAGGGCGTATAGTGGGCATGCGGGAGGCCGGGTGGACGTACCGCCGAATTGCTCAACACGTGGGGCGTGAGGTCTCCACAGTACATCGATGTTGTCGCCAGTGGTCGGCGGAAGGTGCACGTGCCCGTCGACCTGGGACCGGACCGTAGCGACGCACGGATGCACGCCAAGACCATAGGATCCTACGCAGTGCCGTAGGGGACCGCACCGCCACTTCCCAGCAAATTAGGGACACTGTTGCTCCTGGGGTATCGGCGAGGACCATTCGCAACCGTCTCCATGAAGCTGGGCTACGGTCCCGCACACTGTTAGGCCGTCTTCCGCTCACGCCCCAACATCGTGCAGCCCGCCTCCAGTGGTGTCGCGACAGGCGTGAATGGAGGGACGAATGGAGACGTGTCGTCTTCAGCGATGAGAGTCGCTTCTGCCTTGGTGCCAATGATGGTCGAATGCGTGTTTGGCGCCGTGCAGGTGAGCGCCACAATCAGGACTGCATACGACCGAGGCACACAGGGCCAACACCCGGCATCATGGTGTGGGGAGCGATCTCCTACACTGGCCGTACACCACTGGTGATCGTCGAGGGGACACTGAATAGTGCACGGTACATCCAAACCGTCATCGAACCCATCGTTCTACCATTCCTAGACCGGCAAAGGAACTTGCTGTTCCAACAGGACAATGCACGTCCGCATGTATCCCGTGCCACCCAACGTGCTCTAGAAGGTATAAGTCAACTACCCTGGCCAGCAAGATCTCCGGATCTGTCCCCCATTGAGCATGTTTGGGACTGGATGAAGCGTCGTCTCACGCGGTCTGCACGTCCAGCACGAACGTTGGTCCAACTGAGGCGCCAGGTGGAAATGGCATGGCAAGCCGTTCCACAGGACTACATCCAGCATCTCTACGATCGTCTCCATGGGAGAATAGCAGCCTGCATTGCTGCGAAAGGTGGATATACACTGTACTAGTGCCGACATTGTGCATGCTCTGTTGCCTGTGTCTGTGTGCCTGTGGTTCTGTCAGTGTGATCATGTGATGTATCAGACCCCAGGAATGTGTCAATAAAGTTTCCCCTTCCTGGGACAATGAATTCACGGTGTTCTTATTTCAATTTCCAGGAGTGTATAAGTGACTTGTATTTCTATATTCCTGAAGCCCCTAAACATTTTTGTACTTCTTTCTTTAGCCTATCAACTGAAGTATTTCTTCCGATATCCATGGCTCCTTCGCAGTTACCTTCGTTGTACCTATGTTTAGCGCTCCAACTTCTGTGATGAATCTTTTTAGAGTTGTCCGATCCTCTTTAACAGACCTGCCAACTGCGCTATTCATTATCGCAGTATCTGTAGCCTCAGAGAACTTCAAGAGTATCTCTTCATTCCTTAGTATTACAGTATAATAGTTCCTTGCATACTAGTTCTTCCTGACTAGTCTCTTGAACTCAGCCTGTTCTTCGTCATTATTAAATTGTGATCTGAGTCTATACCTGCTCCTGGGTACGCCTTAGAATCCACTATTTGACTTCGGAATCTCTGTCTCAAAAGTGGTTCAAATAGCTCTCAGTGAGCCCGCATCTCGTGGTCGTGCGGTAGCGTTCTCGCTTCCCACGCTCGGGTTCCCGGGTTCGATTCCCGGCGGGTTCAGGAATTTTCTCTGCCTCGTGATGGTTGGGTGTTGTGTGACGTCCTTAGGTTAGTTAGGTTTAAGTAGTTCTAAGTTCTAGGGGACTGATGACCATAGATGTTAAGTCCCATAGTGCTCAGAGCCAACCAAGCTCTCAGTGCTATGGGACTTAACATCTGAGGTCATCAGTCCCCTAGAACTTAGAACTACTTAAACCTAACTAACCTAAGGACATCACACACATCCATGCCCGAGGCTGGATTCGAACCTGCGACCGTAGCAGTTTCACAGTTCCAGACTGAAGCGCCTAGAACCGCTCGGCCACAGCGGCCTGCTCTCTGCCTCACTATGAAATAATATAAGTGGAATCTTCCCGTACCTCGCGGCCTTTTCCCGGTGCACCTCATACTCTTATGATACTTCAACAGAGTATTCACAATTACTAGCTGAAATTTACTGCAGAACTCAATTAGTCTTTCTCCTAACTCCTTCCTACTACCAAGACCACATTCTCCTGTAACCTCTTCTTCCATTCCTTACCTTACAATGGCATTCCAGTCTTCCATGACTATAAGATTTTCGTCTCACTTTACGTAATGATTTTCCCCTCAATATCCTCATACACTTTCTCTGCCACTTCATCTTCTGCTTAGTTTATGCAAATGCCATTCCCTTCTGTGGTTTCCGCCGATAACTATCAGAAAATTCCCTATGCTTCTGAGCAAGCAAATTTATGATACTTACTGACGCGTCATAAGACTAGCTACTGTACAGACAATGTGCGCGCGCATATAGTACGTACATATCAGTAGTCTGCGACCTTGGATTATTCATGTTGGTAATGAAGGAAATCGTGCTGCTACCTCAGTGTGTGTGACAGAGTTTGAAGTGTTTCCAAAACTTAACGAAAACCTTCGCGGACTCACGAACTTCGTTTTGGGAGTGATGAAGTGGTTTAGGAATAGGTGAGATTGTGGCTGAAGTAACAAAGACTGTGCAGTAATGGTACCTGTAGCAACAAATCGGTCACTACTTGGGAGAAATGTGCTCATTGCCAGTGTGACTATGTTGGGAAATAAATATGTACATATGAAGAATAAAGATGTTGAATGTTAATAACCGTGTTTTATTTTTAAATCTTTGAGAGTTTTCACGTAAAAACTTCTGAGGCACAACTTTTCAGTACGCCATCGTAGCACCAAGATTGGATGCCTGTGTACAGAATACATAGCACTGTTGTATCACCCAGCATTACATCAATTGAATAAAGGATATGCAATATCTCCTGTCCGATATACAAAAACCTTGTGACAGTTTTTTTTTTTTTTTTTAATTCATCACAGTTTACGAATAAGGCTCCAGGAAGTTGAATACGGCCAAGTCGGAGCCTCGGCCACCAGTCAGTCACAAGCCCAGTATTTGTGTCTCCGCTGTCTCGTTGGTTTCCCTACGGATCTGGATGGTGAACCTCTACAGTTTCTACGCCTTCTCTTCGCTGGTCATCTCGTCAGTGCTTCTGTCTACCATCAGTTTGATATGGTGGCACCAATCATTTTCAAGGACTGTTTCTATAGCATTGATTCCTGTTCTTGCAGGGTGGATGTCCCACTCGCCGGGTCACATTGAGTGGTGCACGAGGTACTGGACAGTAGTGGATTTGCGCGAAATGTACCGGTTCTGTAACTTCTTCTCTGTGATCTATCCAAATTCGTTCAATAAATGCGGGAACGTAGCGATATCACTTATTTCCCGACCTGAAACAGTTTGGCTGCCTTGTTCGACAGATTTTTATCAATTCTTTCTGCCGAAATCGGATGTCCAGGCACTGGCATCGTTTCACTACTTCTTCAAAGTATCGAATCGGGTTGCGAAATTGCTGTTTATCGTACGACTCCAATATTAAAATTCTGAATGTCACAAGCTCCTGTTTCTATTGTAAAATGTGTGCTGGAATTCTTCGTAAGTTCTACATTTGGTCGCAATTACTCGCATAGTAGATGCTGCTGTTTCTCGGACATGCGCGCATTATGAATTTACACTCCTGGAAATTGAAATAATAACACCGTGAATTCATTGCCCCAGGAAGGGGAAACTTTATTGACACATTCCTGGGGTCTGATACATCACATGATCACACTGACAGAACCACAGGCACATAGACACAGGCAACAGAGCATGCACAATGTCGGCACTAGTACAGTGTATATCCACCTTTCGCAGCAATGCAGGCTGCTATTCTCCCATGGAGACGATCGTAGAGATGCTGGATGTAGTCCTGTGGAACGGCTTGCCATGCCATTTCCACCTGGCGCCTCAGTTGGACCAGCGTTCGTGCTGGACGTGCAGACCGCGTGAGACGACACTTCATCCAGTCCCAAACATGCTCAATGGGGGACAGATCCGGAGATCTTGCTGGCCATGGTAGTTGACTTACACCTTCTAGAGCACGTTGGGCGGCACGGGATACATGCGGACGTGCATTGTCCTGTTGGAACAGCAAGTTCCCTTGCCGGTCTAGGAATGGTAGAACGATGGGTTCGATGACGGTTTGGATGTACCGTGCACTATTCAGTGTCCCCTCGACGATCACCAGTGGTGTACGGCCAGTGTAGGAGATCGCTCCCCACACCATGATGCCGGGTGTTGGCCCTGTGTGCCTCGGTCGTATGCAGTCCTGATTGTGGCGCTCACCTGCACGGCGCCAAACACGCATACGACCATCATTGGCACCAAGGCAGAAGCGACTCTCATCGCTGAAGACGACACGTCTCCATTCGTCCCTCCATTCACGCCTGTCGCGACACCACTGGAGGCGGGCTGCACGATGTTGGGGCGTGAGCGGAAGACGGCCTAACAGTGTGCGGGACCGTAGCCCAGCTTCATGGAGACGGTTGCGAATGGTCCTCGCCGATACCCCAGGAGCAACAGTGTCCCTAATTTGCTGGGAAGTGGCGGTGCGGTCCCCTACGGCATTGCGTAGGATCCTACGGTCTTGGCGTGCATCCGTGCGTCGCTGCGGTCCGGTCCCAGGTCGACGGGCACGTGCACCTTCCGCCGACCACTGGCGACAACATCGATGTACTGTGGAGACCTCACGCCCCACGTGTTGAGCGATTCGGCGGTACGTCCACCCGGCCTCCCGCATGCCCACTATACGCCCTCGCTCAAAGTCCGTCAACTGCACATACGGTTCACGTCCACGCTGTCGCGGCATGCTACCAGTGTTAAAGACTGCGATGGAGCTCCGTATGCCACGGCAAACTGGCTGACACTGACGGCGGTGGTGCAAAAATGCTGCGCAGCTAGCGCCATTCGACGGCCAACACCTCGGTTCCTGGTGTGTCCGCTGTGCCGTGCGTGTGATCATTGCTTGTACAGCCCTCTCGCAGTGTCCGGAGCAAGTATGGTGGGTCTGACACACCGGTGTCAATGTGTTCTTTTTTCCATTTCCAGGAGTGTATTTTGTACCCTACAGACCATAACTTCAGAAGCCCGTCTTGGAATTGTTCGATCCAAATATTTGGATGTAGGCGACTATTTTGATCAGTCCTGGTATAGTGCACTTCATCCTCCTCAACTTCATGGTATCCCACTCGAAGGGTACTGCTGGCTGTACATTTGCAGATAACTGTTATGGATCACTGCTTATACGGCAGAGTCGCTCAGTTAGGTTATTTAATTTTTCTTATTCCTTCCGTCCATCTTCTTTGTTAATTATTGTTTTGCTAATTCTAATACTATTTACTGAACCACTGCCTCGTTCCTTTCTTTGAATAATCGTACTAATGCTTCTCCGTTACAACGGTTGATGTTTACCTGGATTCCTTGAATTGGATTAATACAATTAATTCTTCCTGATCTCTCTAGTCCATTGGCATGATCCTATCCTATTCCGCTTCATACTGACAACTACTTGACTTGTTTCTTCACCAAATTCTCTATTACTTTGTTCTTCCATTCTTTGGTAATATCCACACCCTACACAATTCATCTGCCATGACCTTCACCTCCTGGGACAACGCGCCTAGCTTACTGATGCAGCCACCCACATGTTCATCAGTTATTTGATTCATATTGTCCTCGGACTTTCGATTTCTTCCCCGATCTTGTCCGTTTCTATGATATTTTCGTCACACCCTTGAGCATTTCTCGCTATCTGTGGTTCTCCCTTACTGAAATTTTCTTCTTGTAGAATTCCTCGTTCTCCTCGTCTTGTTGCTTATTGATCAATGTTAGTGCCGCGAAACTATGTTCCATCTTTTGTACTACAGGTCGTGCTGTTTCTTATTTTCCTACGCCTTTCAATTAGAAGGGTTTACAGAGCAAAAGGTGCCGTTGACTGAGGAGTTGGTACTTACACGTGACACTCTGTGTCAATTCCACATGTCCAACAGCTACAGAGTTTTCTGTTGCCTGTGTCAAAAAAAAAAAAAAAAAATCTTCAAATGTGTGTGAAATCTTATGGAAGTTAACTGCTAAGGTCATCAGTCCCTGAGCTTACACACTACTCTACCTAATTTATCCTAAGCCAAACACACACACACACATGCCCAAGGGAGGATTCGAACCTCCGCCGGGACCAGCCGCACAGTTTGCCTGTGTCATTATCACTTTCTCCTCACACACTGACCGAAATTCATGCTGTTCTCTTCTAACTTGTATCTAATTTTAATCACTATTTGTTACTACTCATCTTTGAAAAGTACTATTTTCACTTTCACTAATATCGACACTTAGCGAACTGTCTCGCTGGACTTTCACAGTTAATTCACTACTGTCAGTTGCCGATGGACTGGCTGTTTCCCTTTCAGATTCACTCATTTACTCCAAACTACGTGCGCGAGCGTGAGTTAACCTCAGCACAAATACTGACATAAGTTAAGCATTTCTCGCTTATTACGAAATTTCTAGTCTATGCACACCAACGAAACACAATGAAAACCCGCTAAAAGGAGATGCTTCAGAATCTGACCCAGGTGGCCTATAGTGATAGATAACTCCCCATAACATCACGAAAATAGAAACACCTGTGTGATTAAGACTTATCTAATTAAATTACTTGGGGTACCCGAGTTAAGCACGACAAGGTAATGGAATCCATCAGACTACAAAAAGAAATTAAGAGTCACTATTTTTAACAGTCTGATTTATTGCTTGAAGACAGTATACAATCATTTGTCTACGGTACAAAGGACTGAAAACTTCTATGACAGCCTTGGCACAGGTGAGTGAATATAAAACTGTGTTCCTGGATATCACCAGTTATTGCAGAATAAGTTAATGTGCTTAAAAAAATCCTAGAAAAACACGAACACCAGTACTAACACCTAAGTGCATAGTGAGTGAAACTTACTGGCTGTGAAAATTAGATTAGAAAAACGCAGTTTTGATGCAAGATAAACGACTTTGCAGTCGCCTCGCCTCGATATATGCAAATACAACCAATGACTACTACTTTAATGATGAACAGTAGCAGAAGATGTGTGCAGTGCTGGCTGAGAATCCTAAGTTCCGTACCTGCATCTGGGCTCTGCATTAAGGTGAAGACTTCGGCTATGCAGCTCTATTATGAAGCACAATTTCTGTAGCCCTGCGAAGAACTTCTCACCATGATGCCTTAAGTCTTTTCTTTCTCTCCTTTACTAAACTTAGATGGAATCTAGCTGGCTAATGGCAACTGACCTTCCAGGTTCCAACCAGACATAATTTAAAACATGCTAACAAATACCCAACTCTTACTGATTCTATACTGGTTAAGTGATTAAGTATATTTCTCCCTTGGAGTTGAGTAGAAGGCAGAAAATCCCCCTATTATGTAACGGGTTTCTAGTTACAGTCAATGAGAAAGTATCATGTACACACACACACACATGGGAACTCACCCCTGCTGCAAAAATATTTATTATGAGCTAATTAGGGAACACTTTGCAAAATTTAGAACAAAAATTCCAGCTGGCCTCCATTGACCCTGCCACCTTGGTACCACACTATAGTGCCTTTGCGCACAGTGAAGCTTTATAAAGGGCTGTGTCACCCTCATTAGTCGCTCCTGCTGCGTTTGGTTGGCAGAGCGCTCTTCCCTGCATTTACCTGGCTGAGATTTTGGCTCTCAGCAGAAACATTTTTATGACCTGTGCGGTCCTCCCTGTGACTCTTGCCTTTTGTCAGCCAGCTGCAACATTTTTCAAGACTCCTTCATCATAGAAAAAGGAAAAGACATACAGCTTATTAGAATTGCTATAATTCGCATTTTTATTATTGCTTTCACATTTCCTTTATTACTATTGTTTACACTTTTCATGCAGCGTAATTTGTGATTTGATTTGATTTACTAGTCAGATCTACACATAGGATTTTTAAACAGGTTACAGACAGCTTTGGAAAACTGCCAAGTACCAAATGAGCAAACAGTGAGGGAAACCAAGGAGCAAATTGGAGATAAAATTAAAGTTCAAAGACAAGAACTGTAAAGTCAGTGATGATATTATAACTCTGCCAGACAGAGCAAAGAACTTGGAAAAGCTCTTGAAATGGGTGGATAGTGTCTTGAAAAGAGGTTATGAGAGGAACAGCAGCGAAAGTAAATCAATAGTAATGGAATGTAATTGACTGAAATCGGATCACACAGACGGTGTTGAATTAAAAAATGAACCACCAAAAGTAGTAGATGGATTTTGTTGTTTGGGCGTCAAAATAACTGATGTTTTCCGAAGCAGAGATGAGGTACAATAGAGACTGGCTATACCTAAAAGAATTACTGAAAAAGAGGTATTTCTAAATATCAAATATAAATTTAAGTGTTTCGAAGTATTTTCGGAAGGTATTCCTCTGGCGACTATTGCTGTGCAGGAGTGAAACGTGGATGAGACGCTGTTCAACCAAGAAGACAATAGAAACATTTCAGATGCAGAGCTATAGAAGAATGAAGATTAACACTTTGCCTCACACTTAATTGTGAATTGCAGTGTAATCATGTAGATGAATCTTGTACCTCACGTTACACTGCCACAGAATATCTACTGCTGAGGATGAGTGCAGTATTTGCTACGTAAATTTTCTGTCCGCCAGTAATATGCAGATAGCTCAGACCCATCGCACTTAGCCTCATAAAGTGGCTTTATTATGATTCAACGCATTTAACTATGCATACATCTTACATGTTACCAAATAATGAGTGGTCTACAGCAGAGACGATCATTAGCAGGAAATATAGCGATGCCGTTTTTTCAACGAATTTTATGAAGTAAATCAAGATTATCTTTTAAAACAAAGAGTTTCGATTTACAACGGCAGTAAATTTATGTGTGATACGGAAGGCGGAGAGGCGCATCAGTGAAGCTGTGAGTTAGTGCAGCCAGAAGCGGGTTGCTTGATAATAGCCTCCACACAGCCCATGTAGCGCAGCACTAATTACTGTAATTTTTCCGTGCCATGTAGGTCCGGGCTTATTTTGGAACATCCGTGTATTCTCCAAGTATGGAGCCACAGCACACAGTTGTGAATTATTTTAAATGGTGAATGAAAAAACAAAAAGCAGAAGCAAGGGGCAAACAAACATCGAATGGACTCATTAAGAAAACTCTGAATTCAAGCATCACGTTCTCACTCAGGTTTTGCGAATTCTCCCTCTGGTTTTCAAAGCACGTGAATCGTCGTTTGATGGCATCAGCCTTACGCTTCAGTATACTTAAATGATCCAACCGTCGCTCTGCATCGTTGATACCTACACTGCTGGAAATTGAAATAAGAACACCGTGAATCCATTGTCCCAGGAAGGGGAAACTTTATTGACACATTCCTGGGGTCAGATACATCACATGATCACACTGACAGAACCACAGGCACATAGACACAGGCAACAGAGCATGCACAATGGCGGCACTAGTACAGTGTATATCCACCTTTCGCAGCAATGCAGGCTGCTATTCTCTCATGGAGACGATCGTAGAGATGCTGGATGTAGTCCTGTGGAACGGCTTGCCATGCCATTTCCACCTGGCGCCTCAGTTGGACCAGCGTTCGTGCTGGACGTGCAGACCGCGTGAGACGACGCTTCATCCAGTCCCAAACATGCTCAATGGGGGACAGATCCGGAGATCTTGCTGGCCAGGGTAGTTGACTTACACCTTCTAGAGCACGTTGGGTGGCACGGGATACATGCGGACGTGCATTGTCCTGTTGGAACAGCAAGTTCCCTTGCCGGTCTAGGAATGGTAGAACGATGGGTTCGATGACGGTTTGGATGTACCGTGCACTATTCAGTGTCCCCTCGACGATCACCAGTGGTGTACGGCCAGTGTAGGAGATCGCTCCCCACACCATGATGCCGGGTGTTGGCCCTGTGTGCCTCGGTCGTATGCAGTCCTGATTGTGGCGTTCACCTGCACGGCGCCAAACACGCATACGACCATCATTGGCACCAAGGCAGAAGCGACTCTCATCGCTGAAGACGACACGTCTCCATTCGTCCCTCCATTCACGCCTGTCGCGACACCACTGGAGGCGGGCTGCACGATGTTGGGGCGTGAGCGGAAGACGGCCTAACGGTGTGCGGGACCGTAGCCCAGCTTCATGGAGACGGTTGCGAATGGTCCTCGCCGATACCCCAGGAGCAACAGTGTCCCTAATTTGCTGGGAAGTGGCGGTGCGGTCCCCTACGGCACTGCGTAGGATCCTACGGTCTTGGCGTGCATCCGTGCGTCGCTGCTGTCCGGTCCCAGGTCGACGGGCACGTGCACCTTCCGCCGACCACTGGCGACAACATCGATGTACTGTGGAGACCTCACGCCCCACGTGTTGAGCAATTCGGCGGTACGTCCACCCGGCCTCCCCCATGCCCACTATACGCCCTCGCTCAAAGTCCGTCAACTGCACATACGGTTCACGTCCACGCTGTCGCGGCATGCTACCAGTGTTAAAGACTGCGATGGAGCTCCGTATGCCACGGCAAACTGGCTGACACTGACGGCGGCGGTGCACAAATGCTGCGCAGCTAGCGCCATTCGACGGCCAACACCGCGGTTCCTGGTGTGTCCGCTGTGCCGTGCGTGTGATCATTGCTTGTACAGCCCTCTCGCAGTGTCCGGAGCGAGTATGGTGGGTCTGACACACCGGTGTCAATGTGTTCTTTTTTCCATTTCCAGGAGTGTAGATACCCATGGTGAAGTTGATTTTGTATTTCTAGACTTTAGAAAAGCATTCGTTCCGGTACTGCGCATTTTCCTTCTAGGTAGTGCGATAGGGCCATTGCGCTTCATTATTTATATTAATGAAATATGAGACAGTATTGTAATCACAGATTTTTAGAGATGACACTGTTATATGGCAGAACATTGCTTTCAGCTAAAACTGAAATAATGTTTAGGAACATCTGAGCAAAATATCGATCTTGCACAAATACATCAGAAAAAATGACTGTAGAGAGAAAAGACGTGTTATCCAATTAGACTAAAAAATGTTGTATATTTTGACTACAGGATTAATTTACCACAACTGCAATCAGTCAAGTCGTAATAATAATAGTGGGAGCTCCCAGTCAGCTCTCTCTGTCTCTCTCTCTCTCTCTCTCTCTCTCTCTCTCTCTTTCTCTTTTTCTCTCCCTCTCTCACTTTCATCTGACGCTATTTTGTGATTATAATGTAACTAACAACCTACCAGTCGTCCTAATGATCTAATGATTCAGGTTTTGTCTTTTATGGATCTAAAACACTTCCGCCGTCTTTCGGCATAGCGCATTCTCGCCACGGATTTAACATTGTTCTAAGAAATAACTGTCATACTAAGGCAAATATGTGGCACGAAATGCGTACGAGAGAATGTTTTCGGAAAAATCTCGGACTTCAGTTCCCATGCTGCACAATTTTTCAACGTGTTTCTATAGCAGGAAACTAACACGGTATGATACAATACCCATCCAAATAGCATTAGGATAAGTGCCATACGAAGTAGAACGAACAATTAGGAAAATTAAAGAGAGAGAGAGAGAAGCTAAAGAATATCTATGTGCAAAAGAAAGAGCAATTGTCAAATGAGAATGTAAAACAATTAAAAAAACACACACACAAAGCATCTTGGGACCGACATAATATGTTATAACAGACAATATTTTGTAAGGAACACAGAAAATTACACTCATGGTCAACATGTAGTGGCCTATAAAGTCAACATTAATTACTACCACAATCAAAAGGTGACAATGCGTATGACTAGGCTGTGAGCCTCATCTGCGGGGAGCCCTACCTCCCGGGGCAAATATTTTAATCTGACGTTACTTCGGCGATCTGGGTGTCGCTGAGGATGAAATGATACAAAAGACACACAGTATCCAGTCCCCGAATGGAGATCATCGACCCGGCTGCAAATCGAACCAAGGCCTGTCGCATAGTATTCGCCGCGCTTACCATTCAGGTGTGGAGACGGACACAATCAACAGAAAACAGTTGGAAGAATATTATAAGAAGTTGTCGTATAAGCAGAAATGTGCGAAGGTGGAAAAGTGGTAGACGTTCTAAGATTAGCGGCATTAGAAGCAGCTTAAAAAACGAGAAAATGGAAGGCAGATGTTATAGATGGCATCGAAAGCAAGTTATTAAAATACTGAGGAAGTCTCCTTGAACTAAGATTTTTACGTTTCCTAAATTTGCGCTGGGGGAAAACGAGAATACCGGAAACCTTTTCAACACCTGTTGTGTACTCACTTTTTAAGAAAGATTATCGAAGAAGAATGTGTATGGTGTAATAAGTGTTTTAACAGCTGCGTACAAGGTAAATGCAAAATTTGTCACTCTAAGGTTAACACCAGTAGCAGAAACACTTTTAACTGATGAGCAAAGCGAATATAGATTTCGAAAAAAAGCAGACAGTAAGTTCACTATGAAGATACCGACAAATAAAAGAAGAGTATTTACTACTGAGACGCACAAATCTTTTATTTACTACGGCAAGGCGCCTGACAGATTAAACAGAACGAAACTCTGGTCAGTAATACGAGAACCAACGCAACACTTGATATATAGGCCATAAAAAGCATGCACGATGAAAATAAATTTTTAATTAAAACAGGGAACAAAGTACGTAAGGGTGGCATTATAACTACTCAAGAAGCTACACATGATATCAGTCTACACCCACTTTTATTCAATTTAGGAGTATATACGAATGTCATGATTACAAAATGCAATGAAGATACAAGAAAACAGCTAATGAATAAAACTAAATAAGGATCATTAAATAAAAAGGTTAATGCATATTGCAATCAGACTATAATATCCAAATCAGAAGGAAATTACAATGAAATATTTTTAAATTAAACTAAACTGGTAAAATTTATAATTTCAAATTATCTATAGAAAGGCGAAAGACGTGCCATTCCGACGAAAACAACACGTTCAGTCAAATTTAGTGACTGAAAAGACATCGAGGATATAAGTCATTTGAACCACGTGGGCAGTCATATTTCATTTCGTCGTGATAAAGGCATAAAGAATAAAAAATGGCTGTTCCATTGCTTCCTTACGTGTCTGAAACTTGGTTAGCAAACAAGGAAGATATAAATCTAACAACGACGTCAGAACTGAAATTCCTCAGATCGGTTGAAAATGACTAAGAAACGAAAATACCACAAATGAGCTTAAAATATTTGCAGTAACGGAAAAATCGACACATATAAGCAGAAATGGAAGAAACACGTAAACAGATTCATCAAGGCTGATATCCTAAAACACTTTCACAGTAAATACGCAAAGTGGCAGTTTTGCCAGTGGCACGTAAACTCTCATCATACACACTGTCGTTTCATAATTATTTCTTCGATCCTAAAGGTTAGGCACTCGCATTTGTTCACCCTGCATCTCGTTTTCTCTTTTGTTTATTGTTCAATAATTGTTTTATAGCATTCCTTTTGACATACAATCGATATATTTTAGTCACTTTACTCTCCTTTACTAATTATTTTACTGAATACATCGCCAAACCAAACCTGATGACCTCGTTGATTGTTCGGACTCTTAGACTTCTGCCTTTCGTGCGTCTTAAAAAACTTCATTTCAGTAGCATTTATCAAACGTTTCGTCTTTTTTCCGAAATATCAAAGACGCTGAATCGTATATCTACTCATTAACATTAATCCGCGTTCGTGTAATATAGGAAAAACGTTCGCAGTGTTACTTTGTAGTTAACGAAATTCAAGGTGTGGCTGAATGAGACAGGGATGCATGAGGCTTTTGCGTGTTTGTTTTTGTTTGTGTGTGTGTGTGTGTGTGTGTGTGTGTGCGTGTGTGTGTGTGTGTGTGTGTGTGTGTGTGTGTGTGTTATATCGAAAGACAGGCCGAGCAACTGTTTTTGTGCCACTTTACCATGTACAAGGGCCCTTCAGTAAGTAAGGCAACACATTTTTATTTCAGAAAGTACGTTGATTTTATTTATTACAATATACCAAGTTATTCCTCTCTCTTTTGGCTACAAACCCATAATTTCAACATAATCTTCGTTCAGTGCGACTATCTTACGCCATCTTACTGGGAGGGTCTGTATGCCTGCATGGAACCACTGTACTGGTCTACGTAGGAGCCAACGTATTGCTGCATCAATAACCCCCAAACCATCCATGTATTGATTCCCCGTGCTTCATTGGGCAAATCTGATGGAAGTCGGAAGGTGTGAATGATGGCTGTAACATGGATGAGGAAGAATAATTCAGTGAAATTTTGTGAAAAAAATGGCTCTGAGCACTATGGGACTTAACATCTATGGTCATCAGTCCCCTATAACTTAGAACTACTTAAACCTAACTAACCTAAGGACATCACACAACACCCAGTCATCACGAGGCAGAGAAAATCCCTGACACCGCCGGGAATCGAACCCGGGAACTCGGGCGTGGGAAGCGAGAACGCTACCGCACGACCACGAGCTGCGGACTGAAATTTTGTGATCTCCTCTCTGTAACGCAGAATTGTGTGAGGCCTCGTGTTATCATAGAGAAGGACGGGTTCCTTGGCATTTTTGTGGCGACGATCACGCTGAAGCCGTTTCTGCAGGACTGCAGGAGTCATAGCTCTGTGCGGCCGGTCGGCACGCGGTTAATCGGACAAGTTTACGCGAACTCTTTGTGGTAATGCCAAACGCCTCGCCCAATGACTCACCGCGCTTTTGTTCACTTCCAGGACTCCGCAGTTTTCCGCCGAAAGAAACTTAATGACGCATCTCCAGTACATTTTGAAGTCTTTATACAGGGTGGTCCATTGATAGTGACCGGGCCAAATATCTCACGAAATAAGCATTTACGAAGAAACTACAAAGAACGAAACTCGTCTAGCTTGAAAGGGGAAACCAGATGGTGCTATGGTTGGCCCGCTAGATGGCGCTGCCGTAGGTCAAGCGGATATCAGCTGCGTTTTTTTTTAAATAGGAACCCCCATTTTTTATTACATATTCCTGTAGTACGTAAATAAATATGAATGTTTTAGTTAGACCACTCTTTTCGCTTTGTAATAGATGGCGCTGTAATAGTCACCAACGTGTAAGTACGTGGTATCACGTAACATCCGCCAGTGCGGACGGTATTTGCTTCGTGATATATTACCCGTGTTAAAATGGACCGTTTACCAATTGCGAAAAAGGTCGATATCGTGTTGGTGTATGGCTATTGTGATCAAAATGCCCAACGGGCGTGTGCTATGTATGCTGCTCGGTATCCTGGACGACATCATCCAAGTGCCCGGACCGTTCGCCGGATAGTTACGTTATTTAAGGAAACAGGAAGTGTTCAGCCACATGTGAAACGTCAACCACGACCTACAACAAATGATGATGCCCAAGTAGGTGTTTTAGCGGCTGTTGCGACTTATCCGCACATCAGTAGCAGACAAATAGCGCGAGAATCGGGAATCTCAAAAACGTCGGTGTTGAGAATGCTACATCAACATCGATTGCACCCGTACCATATTTCTATGCACCAGGAATTGCATGGCAACGACTTTGAACGTCGTGTACAGTTCTGCCACTGGGCACATGAGAAATTACGGGACGGCGACAGATTTTTCGAACGCGATCTATTCAGCGACGAAGCGTCATTCACCAACAGCGGTAACGTAAACGAGTATAATATGCACTATTGGGCAACGGAAAATCTACGATGGTTGCGACAAGTGGAACATCAGCGACCTGGGCGGGTTAATGTATGGTGCGTCATTATGGGAGGAAGTATAATTGGCCCCCATTTTATCGATGGCAATCTAAATGGTGCAATGTATGCCAATTTTCTACGTAATGTTCTACCGATGTTACTACAAGATGTTTCACTGCATGACAGAATGGCGATGTACTTTCAACATGATGGATGTCCGGCACATAGCTCGTGTGCGGTTGAAGCGGTAATGAGTAGCATATTTCATGACAGGTGGATTGGTCGTCGAAGCACCATACCATGGCCCGCACGTTCACCGGATCTGGCGTCCCCGGATTTCTTTGTGTGGGGAAAGTTGAAGGATATTTGCTATCGTGATCCATCGACAACACCTGACAACATGAGTCAGCGCGTTGTCAGTGCATGTGCGAACGTTACGGAATGCGAACTACTCGCGGTTGAGAGGAATGTCGTTACACGTACTGCCAAATGCATTGTGGTTGACAGACATAATTTTGAGCATTTATTGCATTAATGTGGTATTTACAGGTAATCACGCTGTAACAGCATGCGTTCTCAGGAATGATAAGTTCACAAAGGTACATGTATCACATTGGAACAACCGAAATAAAATGTTCAAACGTACCTACGTTCTGCATTTTAATTTAAAAAAGCCCACCTGTTACCAACTGTTCGTCTAAAATAGTGAGCCATGTGTTTGTGACTACTACAGCACCATCTATCACAAAGCGAAAAAAGTGGTCCAACTAAAACATTCATATTTCTTTACGTACTACACGAATATGTAATAAAAATGGTGGTTTCTATTTAAAACAAAACGCAGTAGATAGCCGTTTCGTTCTTTGTAGTTTTTTCGTTTGATGCTTATTTCGTGAGATATTTGGCCCGATCACGATCAATGGACCACCCTGTATAGTGCCGCCACCTATCGGAACTCCATGAAACTATAGGGGCTGAAGCTGGAATATTGCTCAATGTCCCACAACGTATTCTGCATTTTTTTCAACCGAAATTGGCCGTGGAAAAATGTGTTGAATTACTTATTGATCGCCTCTCGTAGTTTCCCATTCGTTTTGCAGTCACTGTAACCTGAACTCTACAAAAAAAAAAAAATGTAACCTTGGTTCAAAAATGGCTCTGAGCACTATATGACTTAACTTCTGAGGTCATCAGTCCCCTAGAATTTAGAACTACTTAAACCTAACTAATCTAAGGACATCACACACATCCATGCCCGAGGCAGGATTCGAACCTGCGACCGTAGCAGCAGCGCGGTTCCAGACTGTAGCGCCTAGAGCCGCTCGGCCACCTCGGCCGCCTGTAGCCTTGGTACTTGGTTATATTTTTAGTTTTGATGTTGACTCATAGTCGATGAGTGACAGTGAAAAATGTTGTGAAAAGTAGCCATTAGAGAAAGTACTAAAGAGAAGTATTCAACGAGAACGACGGAGGGAAGAACGTGGCAGTTTCAGGTCAGTGAATAAATGGATAACGTGATTGGTACCCAAATGGAATAACCTGCGGATAGGAGGAAAGATGTATGTGGACAAACCCCAGGAATCGAGATGCGAATGGATGACTGTCGATGAGAAGACCACTACGGTCCAGAGTAATAGGAAACAGTGGAAAGTGGCAGAAAGAGGATAAACCCGTCGATCAACGGAGAACCGATGTGGGGTGAGTGGACGCGGGGTAACGGGGACGAGACGAGGACACGCGAGCGAGACGGTATCAGGCGGTCGGCGCGCTCCGGTTGGTTGCTATGCAGCGGGTCGCCAGAAATTCTAGCTGTCCGCCGGCGCGCGGCCGACAAGAAAAGTGGCTGCAATATATCTGCCCGGGGCCGCGTCCGTCTCTTCGATTTCCGCTTCCGTACGTTTCAATCGGGGGAGCGACCCGGCCGGGCCCGGCCAGGCGCCGTCGCGGCGCGGTCCACTGACCTGCGGCCACAAAGGACGGACGACGCCGCAGGTGGCCTGTGCCCTGACTTCCCTTTGCTTCTCTGCGCGCCCCTGAAGATGACGAGCCCGACAAAGAAACCTTTTGCATTTCGTGCACTTCTGAAGCATTTTGCGAGCGCCTCGCGTCGTCGTCTTATTTAAGAGGTCGGTGGAACGTGAGCAGTGTTTCTGTAAAGCGGGCATCCCAAAGACTGTGTGGTCATTCGGAACAAATTCAGCTTCGGTCGGTCGACGCGGATACAAGACGGAACAACTTACTTAGTAACTGAAAATGTTCTCTCCCATAAATAGGGTGTTTCAAAGTCTTTGCATCAAACGACAATGGCTGATAGACTACAACATGGGGAGCAACTTCTGCTACAGACGAAATTTTCGTTGACTCTTCCAGGCGGCGCTGGGCGTCCTTCAGTATTTGCCGGCCCTCAGACGACGGGGTTCCACCAACTAGCTGGGTCTGCTAACGAGCTGTGCCGTATGCAGCCCACTCCACTAAACTAGTACATTGATTTTCAACAAGAGAACAGTTTCTGACAGATTATACAGTGGATTCTCAGCCAGACGAAGGTTTCTGTGTAGTCCCATGAATTGGTTAAATTCATGCGACCAAGTCACCATGCATTCTCAAGGGTTGATAGAATTCGTAAGTTGTTGTTGTCACGGTCTTCAGTCCAGAGACTGGTTTGATGCAGCTCTCCATGCTACTCTATCCTGTGCAAGCTTCTTCATGTCCCAGTACCTACTGCAACCTACATCCTTCTGAATCTGCTTAGTGTATTCATCTCTTGGTCTCCCTCTACAATTTTTACCCTCCACGCTGCCCTCCAATACTAAATTGGTAATGCCTTGGTGCCTCAGAATATGCCCTACAAACCGATCCCTTCTTCTAGTCAAGTTATGCCACAAATTTTTCTTCTGTCCACTTCTACTCATTAGTTATGTGATCCACCCATCTAATCTTCAGCATTCTTCTGTAGCACAACATTTCGAAAGCTTCTATTCTCTTCTTGTCTAAACTATTTATCGTCATCGTTTCACTTCCATATATGGCTACACTCCATACAAATACTTTCAGAAACGACTTCCTGACACTTAGCTCTATACTCGATGTTAACAAAATTCTCTTCTTCAGAAACGCTTTCCTTGCCATTTCCAGTCTACATTTTATATCCTCTCTACTTCGATCAACGTCAGTTATTTTGCTTCCCAAATAGCAAAACTCATTTACTACTCTAAGCGTCTCATTTTCTAACCTAATTCACGCAGCGTCACCCGATTTAATTCGACTACATTCCATTATCCTCGTTTTGCTTTTATTGATGTTCATCTTATATCCTCCTTTCAAGACACTGTCCATCCCGTTCAGCTGTTCTTGCAGGTCCTTTGCTGTCTCTGACAGAATTACAATGTCATCGGCGAACCTCAAAGTTTTTATGTCTTCTCCATGGATTTTAATTCCTACTCCGAATTCTTCTTTTGTTTCCTTTACTGTTTGCTCAATAGAACTACTGCTTCCCTTTCATGCCCCTCGACTCATAACTGTCATCTGGTTTCTGTACAAATTGTAAATAGCCCTTCGCTCCCTGTATTTTACCCCTGCCACCTTCAGAATTTGAAAGAGAGTATTCCAGTCAACATTGTCAAAAGCTTTCTTTAAGTCTACAAATGCTAGAAACGTAGGTTTGCCTTTCCTTAATCTATTTTCTAAGATAAGTCGTAGGGTCAGTATTGCCTCACGTATTCCAACATTTCACCATCCGTAAGTAGCACTCACAAAACTTATAATTTTCGTGGAACGCTGACGCAGCGGTGAATGATGCTTATTTACGAGGGCACCGCGCCTACTCATCGTCACCGATTTCGGCCAGTTTTATGGTATATGCAGGGCTTGGACAGAAATGAAAGTCACAGAAGTGGGAGCTCCAAATGACCATGCATTTAGGAAAAAAAAGTTTTTTTGCCGCTGGTCGGGGGCTGGTCCAGCAAAAAGAGTACAGACAAGCAACGCGAGAGTCGCTGTATCGAGTCTCTATACGAAAGCTTATTCCTATTTTTTTATATTTTCAATTTGTACGTCATTTACACTGCAAACAAACAGAATTAATGCTCAGTATAATGTACTGTATTTATTCTCCGTAAAAAGCATGAAGAGGAAGAAAAAGAAAATTTGAAATTGTGAATAATTTCCAAGAATTGACTGTACTTACAGCGTCCACTAGGACTGCGCAAAGAAGTTTCGAAGTAGCGATTTTAATTAAAGCGTACAGGACTTCCGTTAATTTCGTTTTGACCTTTTAGCAACCCCCGATAGCTGTGTGCGGACAACGTCTTCCCCTGTTTTTGCGATGGATATCACCCCAGCACGTGTAACTTACCAACTGTAAAATAATAAAAGAATCTCATTTTACATACGGAGTTCTCGTGTACGCTTTACAAATCCTTCCTGGATATTATTTGCCGTCTCAATTCAGTCCTTTGTCTTTCGTTTTCACACCGTCTACGAAAATATTATTAAATGCAATATATTATTATTTTGGTCCATTTCGAGCCAAGGTAAAAAACTGAAAATGATAGGTAAAATTATCGCATAAGGAGTCGACTGAATGGGCCTCGGACTGTCTTGGTGTACTCTTGCCGCAGCGCCAATAGCTGCCTGGAACCTACGCTAACATAAATGTTATATGACTCGCTCGATCTGCTCATAAAATGCTTTGTTTTCTTAAGCACTTGGTCATCTGGAGTTCCGAAACCGGCACTTTTATTTCTGGCAAAACCCTGCGTAGACATTAAATTTGGACGAAATCGGTGATGACGCGGTTCCCTTGTTATTGGATTCAGGTGCAGTGCTGACACTTGAACAATTCGTCGAATTTTAGGGACGTGCGTACTGATGTCTGGTTATACAGCGACTAGGCTGGGTTAAGCTTTTAGTTAGTAAGGCTAAGGCCAACATTTTTTATTTATGACGAACTGATGTAGTGAATACATCATAAATCACTCAGAAACTCTTGGGAGTAGCCTATAATTCTGTGATGACTTCCATCATAAATATTTTATTTATTCATCTATGTTCATGCCTTTGAACTTGGTTTAATCATGATGTGTGTGCTTGTAACCTCCCCACAGAAAAATTCGGAAACCTCCCAACAGTAAAAAATATAATAACCTCCCAACAGTAAAAAATATAAGTATATAATTCACATTCAGCGCAACCTACCAACAGATAAATTCCGTAATCTACCACTAATAAAATCTGACTAACCTCTCAATAAAATTGTGGGTCTCTTATAACCTTTCAATAGTTGACTGTGAATTTAAACTGGTAAATTTTGGACGTCAGCAGTGCTGCGTCATGGCCCTGAAAGATCATACTAAATAAATTGAAAATTCTTACCTCAATAAGGTCGCCGGATAACGCGTATATATCTGCTCCTAAAAGAATTTTTTTTTGGCACAGCTCAGTGCAATGCTGGCCGATAGATTTGCCATGTATAAAAAGAAACAACTGATTTTTCTTTACAATAATCGGGATGACCATGGATTGGAGAAATTAGTAAATTCTTTAAATTGAGATGAAAAATTGTTAAAAGTTAAATTTTTATAAGAAAGATTATTATTAATAGATTTTTTAAAAACATTTACATGGGACTTGCTATAACAATAGTACATATTCGCGAGGCTGCTTTTTACCTTACACTACATCGCTCAGGCACCGCCATCGCTCCGCACGACCGGCCCAGCCAACTCGATACACCAGACTGCTAGCAACTACTTACTCCTACTACTACACAGTTCCTGCTACATACAACACTGCTCTCTGATCTGAGATCCTCTTATATCTTACACATCGCAGGCAGCGAGTGAGCAATCCATCGAAATTACATCTGCTCGAGTGCGCTAGCAACAAATTCCTTAATCATGGACCTCTTACATGCTGCAGTTAGGCTGACCGGAAGAAGGCTTTTCCAGCGGACCGCGCTTAGTTAGAACTATAGCGCGGTCCTCCGAGCTCTGGTGGCAGCCAGGCGGACCTCGTTCAAGGTCACCCGACTCACGTATCTGCAGCGGCTAAGTGAAAGCCATGCATGAATTAGTGAGCGGCACTAATTATAGTGGTATACTTGCAAGACGCCGGACTGGACGCGCTAGCGGAACTGACCCAACGCGTAATGTCAACACCGCACTAAAGGCTCTCAGGAAACGTATGATTACTACTCCACATATTCCGTGCAACGTATTGTTAATTGCAAATAAGGACAACCACCAGCTGTATAACGAAATTACGACAGTGAAAATATGTGCCGGACTGGGACTCTAGCCTGAATTTCCCCCTTCCCATTAGGCTATCCGAGCACACTTCAGAGTCAGAGCCAAACTCCCATATGTCGTCAACCATGTGTCTACGCCCTGCATTCCTACATCCATTACATATATTCCCGTACAGGGGAGACGTTTTACTTGAAAGTCGCTTGCTCGGTGTCTGTGGATAAACAACACCGACGCTAATATCGTATCGTGCCTATATATTCCATGGACTGGTTAACTACTTACGGCTTTACGTCGAATATAACCTAATACAGTAACGCCACACAAGGTAAGCAATTCAGAAAAGTGACAGGTCCACGATTGTCATTCGTAAGCGGAAATACTGATCGAGTGGGCACATTCAAGCTCCTTGAAATAGCGTCAATACTCAATGCAGAACTTATAGCTACTTTAGAGAAACTTAAATACGCAGCAAGAAACAATCAGTTTTTATCAGATTCACAGTCTTTGACTTTGTCAGTAACACCGAAAATTTTATAGTATACCACATTATAGAAACAATTTAAGGAGCTTCCAGACTAAATAAGAGTACCATTATATTATGAGAGAAGGAGCACAACGAAATAAATGGAAAGGAAGACGTAGACACTCGGGCCAATGAAGTTGTGTAGACTGGTTCGCTGAAATACGAGGAACTACTACGTGACCTCCTTCATGCCCTAAGGACTATTATGAGAGCACAGTGGAACGAAAGCCTGCTCCGTCCTTGCGAAGTTGAAGAGAGACACTATGACAAAGTCGTACCTCATCGGCTGTCATGTCCTTGATACCTAACTTGGAAATACAGCGACAATGACACGCCTTCGATTTAATCACGGGATTTTCCGGCAGCCTCTACAGTGCCTCAAAATGACCCTATCTTCTTCATTAAAATGAGGCCATGAGGTTCTTCGGCCAAAACGGAATATATTACTATTGCAGTGTGTGGTTTCCTACGGAAATACATTTCCAATGAACATTGAGATGCTCTTAGCGACCCCAGTCCTAGAATTGTTTAGATTCCTGGACAGTTTTATACCAGAATGACAAATAAGAGTATAGAAAAAGCGTTTCTTTCTTACTTTATGTAGTTATTCGTAAGAAGTTTAGATTATGAGAAGATGACTTCACGAGAACTCACAGAACACCATGAACCGCTACAGATAGGACGTTCATATTCACAGGACACGTGTATTAGTATGTTCTGCAGAAATGATTAGCATTTCAGTCACCTCGGTTCAGCATGTGTCCCGTTATCTAGTAGGTACAGCGTCCGCCATGGGCCCTGATAACTTGTTTCAGAGTGTGATGACATCGAGGCGTATAAGACGCGAATGAAGTCGTGTGGTGCAGCCATCCATGCTGCCTGGTTCGAAAGTTCATCGTTGGTGGTTGGCTGCACCCGTCTTGCAGCCATCCATGCTGCCTGGTTCGAAAGTTCATCGGTGGTGGTTGGCTGCACCCGTCGTTTTACCACATCCCACACATTTTCGATTGGCGACAAGTCTGGTGATCTGAAGGGACAAGGCCAAAAGGCTGACATCCTGTTACTCCAAGAAGGCACGTGTTCGTGCAGCAATGAATGGTCGTGCATTGTCTTACTGAAAAACGGCGTCTTGCCTTTTATAGAGAAAGGGTATGGCTGCAGGTCACAGGATGTCATTCAAGTAGGTCACACCAGTCGCAGTGCCCTGGACATGCACCATCTGTGATTTCTGGTTGTACCCAATAGCACCCCACACCATAATCCCTTGGAATGGGGCCATGGTCATTGTGATGCAGCTCCCCCTGTCTGGAGCGAACCAAAATGCGGCCATCATTTTTAAACAAATAGAACCTGACTTCGTCCTAAAACACTATCTGATGCCATTCCTGTCCTCAGTGAGGTCGTTTCACACACTTTGGCCGTGTAGCATGTTTCTGCACAATCGTCAAAGGTAGGCGGAGAAGTAGACGACGCACACGTAAGCCATGCCGTAATAAGCGGCGACGACTGTCAGCCCTGATAGTGTACGATGTGTTACACTGTTCCATCATTGCGCCAGAGCCGAGGAGGAAGCAGATCTGTCTCGCAATGCCATTCGGATGAGGTGTCGGGCTTCTCGGTATGGGTGGTACGCCCTGAGCCATCTCGTCGTGTTCTACGGCCTTCCGTGAACCATTCCATACACACCCGTTGCGCTGTCGAAACACTTCGTCCCACACAAACAGCAATTTCCCGGATGGCTGTGTCATATTCTCTTATGCTGATATCAGTAGTCCGCAAGGTGTCACATGACTGAAAACTACTATGTGATACTTCCTCAGCTTTTTACTCTGACTCCTGTTTGAGTTTTTTTGCTATCACGTATAGTTTTGCGCAATCTGACTTCAAAGATACATTGCAGCGCCAGTAGGTTATGGGTATTGCTGGAGGGAAATTTCTCAGTATAGCCCTGCATACCTTTACGTTGTTACACCTATTGATGCTAGTTATTATTGTGTGATCCTGGAAGTGTTGTTTGTCTTATAACACTAACATACTTCATTGTGATATTTCACTCTTCCCTAACAACCGAACCTATAGTCCTGTCACGGGAAAATCCGCGTATCACACTCTAACGTATATCACTCTGATCACAGCCGTGAAACATGCTAATGTTACCCTCTGAGAGGATTCCGAAGTCCGACCACAATGGACGAAGGTATCAGACTATAATTTCGAATTTGGTGAAATTAACAGAGAAACCAAACGGACTTTAACCTTGGGAGTTAAGTGGTAAAATCATAAATGAATGAAGAAAACGAACGGTCGCCAGCGCAATTAGGCATACTAATTTGGAAATATATGTTTGACAACACTGAATATTATTCATTACTATTACTATTATTATTATTGACTTTCCCTTTGAATAGCAAACGGGATACAAACTGACAAGCCGGCCGCGGTGGCCGATCGGTTCTAGGTCTTCAGTCCCGAGCCGCGCGACTGCTACAGTCACAGGTTCGAATCCTGCCTTGGGTATGGATGTGTGTGATGTCCTTAGGTTAGTTAGGTTTAAGTAGTTCTAAGTTATAGGGGACTGATGACCTCAGATGTTAAGTCTCATAGTACTCAGAGCCATTTGAACCATTTGAACAAACTGACACAGCGCACCCCGTACTGTGTGTAGCAGCAGTTACCGATAACACACACACACACCTGTAAATTATGGGGAGCCACTTTGCACCAAGCACATACTAATGACAGCCACACTCAAGAGAATTACTTAAACAAATACTGAAATGTCACTGCATGAATTGCAGAACTAAATTCGGACATGAGGGGCTACTATCCTGACTGACGTGAAAAACACAAATAAAGATGAATAACAACATGAATACACATATAGCAGTTTTCCTTTGTAACAGCAATAGTTCAGTTGTTTCCTAATACGAGGAGGACATCATGGGGACCCATAAACTAGTAGCCGGCCGCGGTGGTCTCGCGGTTCTAGGCGCGCAGTCCGGGACCGTGCGACTGCTACGGTCGCAGGTTCGAATCCTGCCTCGGGCATGGATGTGTGTGATGTCCTTAGGTTAGTTAGGTTTAAGTAGTTCTAAGTTCTAGGGGACTGATGACCACAGCAGTTGAGTCCCATAGTGCTCAGAGCCATTTGAACCATTTGAACCATAAACTAGTACAATTTCACTAGTCGAGACCCATTGATTATTACAATAGCAAAGACTAACTCTAAAGCTAATCATTCACGTCACTTGGAGTACTCCATAAATTACTTTGCAAGACAGTAAAATACAACACTGGGCTTAATTAACTTAAAAAAAGGAACCATTCATGATAGAAACCAAAACCAAACAATTTTTGAAAATGAGCACAACTTCACTTCTAACATTACTAACGTAAATCTCTTCATTAAAGATTTGTATGTATTTGTCTTTTAATCACCTGTGAAGCAGGTGTAATATTTACACCATTTTGCACTGTAATCTTCCAAAACTATATTTCATAATAAAGTAGTTCAAATGGCTCTGAGCACTATGGGACTTAACTTCTGATGTCATCAGTCCCCTAGAACTTAGAACTACTTAAACCTAACTAACTAAGGACAGCACACACATCCATGCCCGAGGCAGGATTCGAACCTGCGACCGTAGCGGTCACGCGGTTCCAGACTGTAGCGCCTAGAACCGCTCGGCCACACCGGCATTTCATAATAAACTAAGGATAATTTAGCAAAAGCCTATCCAACTTCACTTTCGTGGTTTTAGCTTTAACTTACACTTCTCCTTTAAATTTAGACAAAAATTACTTTTAAACACATGAATGCAAGAATTGTTCGTTTAATCAGGATACTCGGTTTCAGCAACACTTAGGTGAGGACCGTGCGTAGGTTTGTGATCAGAATTTAAAATATGGTTCGGGACACGAATTCAGGTTTTATATGGTTATTATTGAAACAACACACAAATTAAGTGGTCCATGACCATATACATTATTTAACTGAAAGTATGAAGTTTGTGGCGAAGATTGGATGCAGGTGACATGGCGGCTAGCTGTACTCACGGCTCTTGATGTACGAATGCTCTATAAAGTCTCTTCTTGGCGTCGATTTTCAAAATATCAGAGCCATTCTATTATGCCGTGAATACCAATTAATGGCCTGATCCATATCCGAGGCAAATCCTTCATAGTGCAGCTTCCAATTGCCTCTTCTAGTACCGTCGAAGTGTACCGTGCTAACGCTAGCCACATACTACCGCTCAGCAGCTAGGGAGACTGTGCAAAAAGCTTACCATGCTTACTTTAAAATGACACTTGGTGACCAGGACAAAGGATGGGTGCCAGAGACAGTTAGCCGATATTGTGCAGAAAGGTTAATATAGTGGACAAAAGGAAAGAAAACATGCATGCCATTTGTGAGCACTCTCGTCGTTATGCCATTCACCCTGACTCCAAATTTGTACGTCAGTCTGTTTATTAGACCTGTTACGTTGCTATTCACGAACAGCATTCTAAGGGTTGTTTTACAGCAATATACCGCTTGCCCACATATCGCTGTTGTAACTCAACATCCTCTGCGGATTATTGATGTGTTCCCTCGGCCTTATCTATCACCAGGTCTGTCCCCAATCGAGCATATATAGTACATCATCGGACGGCAGCTTCACCGTCACTGACAAGTAGTATTGACCATCCCTGTACTGATCGACCAAATGCAACAGACATGGAAATCCATTCCACACACTGACATCCGACACCCGTGCAGCACAATGCATGCACGTTTGCATGCCTGCATTCAACATTCTGGCGGCTTCATCGGTTATTAATGTGCCAGCATTTCACATTTGCAATGGCTTGTCTCGTTCTCACATTAACTTGTGATCTTGCAATGTGAATCACTTACATATCGTACCTAGACAAATTTATTCCCGAACTGTATTTACTATACATTAATTGGTTTTGGGTGTTGTGATTTTTTCTGTCAGTGTATGATTCCCTTGAGCTCCTGATGAATGATTTCCGCTCACTATACACCTTCTCTGTCTTTTTCGTACCACTAGTGCGATAGTCTAGCGGAATGTGCTGTACCACCCATGATTGGTTCTGCATGTTTATTCTTTTACCAGTTATCTAGAACAAAAACCCTGAAATATCACAACTGAATAGCATTTAGCGAATTCAAGGGCACAAAACGTACGCATCGCTCCGTTATACGCCATGCTCTGACACGCCTGCCGCCCTGTACTCTCCAAGTGCTTCACAGCCCTTATTATGAATCTGAGCTTGAAAAGATACTCTATTCATTGATATGTGTCATTTTTCATATGTCTTTTAGTTTTCGTGTAATCCTCTTCTGAAACCCCATAGGTATTTACGAATACCTCGGGCCAACTGGTAACTGAATAAGTATGCTTTGTATTTAGACGAGGTGCGACAATAAAGTAATGTCTTTAGAATGAGATTTTCACTCTGCAGCGGAGTGTGCGCTGATATGAAACTTCGTGGGAGATTAAAACTGTGTGCCGGACCGAGACTCGAACTCGGGACCTTTGCCTTTCGCGGGCAAGTGCTCCACCAACTCAGCTGCCCAAGCACGACTCACGCTCCGTCCTCACAGCTCTAATTCCGCCAGTACCTCGCCTCCTACCTTCCAAATTTTACAGAAGCTCTCCTGCGAACCTGTGGCCTGTTATTGAGAGTAAAATGTGTGTCTGTGTCGCGTAGCCGTCTGTGATGAGTGCGTGTACAGTGTAATGTTGGGTTTATGTTGTTTTGGATGAAAGGAAGAGAGAGCGGTCTCAGGCGCTGCAGTCATGGACTGTGCGGCTGGTCCCGGCGGAGATTCGAGTCCTCCCTCGAGCATGGATGTGTGTGTTAGTCCTTAGGATAATTTAGGTTAAATAGTGTGTAAGCTTAGGGACTGACGACCTTAGCAGCTAAGTCCCATAAGATTTCACACACATTTGAACATTTTTTTGGAGATCGTAGAACACGGTGCCGCCAGTTAGCCTCCTCCCCTCGACAAGCACCAAGCAGGCAGCCGCGCGTAACGTCTCGATCAGATAGACGGATTACTAACAACAGTGTCACGTGCCCCCACTTCATGAGGCACCGCGGAGACGTTTGGGATTAAATCCAGGACACTGGCGCAAAGACTGGTGATCAGGAACTTCACGCCGCCACCAACTCTACTCCACTTTGCGGCTCAATACTGGCATTGAAAATTTCCCACCGCCAGGCTGACGTTCGATAGCGACCTCGACTACGGCGGGGGTTTATCGAGAATACACGGCCAATAATGTGGTTCGAGGAAGCACCTGAAGACTATTGACATTCCGGTGCAGCGAGGATGGCACTGCTAGAGAGTCTATATGTAGGGAGAGAGTGGCCAATCGTCCCGTGGCCGCCATGTTTTTGCGAGATTGCGCGCGGGACGTGCAATTGGGTAGCGACGCAAGCAGAAAGCTAGACACTTCACGAGTAAAGTAAGGCATGTGTTTGAAGCATGAGACAAAAGCAGATCTTCTACCTTAATGCTCGGTACATGATTAAAACAAATGTCATTCGTCTATGTTTACATAGGCCTAATAAATTTGTGAGCAAATGGAAGTATCGTGGAGCAGTGTGTATGTCTGCCGAATTTCACAGCTGTATTTTATGATGCTATATAAACATTCACAACTGAGTAATAAGAAAAAGAAGCTTCATTTACTGTATCTTAGAGTACATGATGCTATTTCTGATTTTTCCGTGCGGATATTCGTCGCTGAAATTGGTAAACTCTTGTCTCTTTCCATCCCCACATAATGCATTTTAAGTGTGTGTCGATCTTATTTTCTTATGCTGGCAAAACACGTCATTCTGTACACACTTTTAGGAACTCTATACCACTGAAAATCGGAGAAATATCAATACTTAGGTACTCTACTGCAATAGCAGAAACTAATTCAAAATAGGTAACTGAATATCCACACGATAATTATAATTTGTAGGAATGTGAATAGCCAAGACTACAGAGTCAAGTGCTAGTCGCCAGTCGGAAGTACGTAGACTTAGGGTTCCGTATACATGTTAAAACACATCGTGTAGCATGAATTGTCACTCAGGAACCATTACAAGTCTAGAAAATAACGTTTAAAGAAAACCTGGATTGAGCAGGATTCGAACTCGCGACCTTCGGATAACAAAAGTAAAACTCTACCCCGGTGCTACAAGAACACATTAGTAATACTGTTCTGTTCATTTACTTTTTCTTTCATGGGCCTTACTAACGGCATATCACAAGAGAAAATTACTTACTTCACACAGAAAGGAATAATTTGTTGGTTTCCATAAGTCGCCTTTACAATTCCCGCCTTCTCGGTTGACTTTCACTGCCCACTGTTTACGTCTTTCTTCATTTCTTGGGAAAACGAGCATCATGTATCCATCTTCACTTCGGTTTTTGCACCCAACAGCGGAGCAACCAGGCGTTCCTCTTGACTGTCCTTGTTGACTTTGTACTTCATATTATTAGTGACACTCAGTAAATCACTTGAAATAAAAATTTTGCCTCTAAAAGTGCTGTGAAGTTCTAAAAGTATCGTCATAGATCCGACCTACAGAGTGACTGTAAGATAATTTACATAAATAGAACCAACAGAGAACATGCAAAAGTCCTTCAATACCTACCGTATTACAACCTGTACATAATTTTACAATGGAATTGGCGTTCGAAGCGTTGAAGAGAACCAATAGTTCAGAATCATACACAGTATCTAATTATACTCGTACCAAGTCAGTTTGGTAAAAACTTGGTGTCCACGGCTCTCAGCCAATCAGCGACGCTATCACCATTGGCCGCTCTCTCCCTCAATATAGGCTCTCTAGCCACTGCCGAGAACATGCAAAATAATTGCAGAGACTGGCTATACTCACAGCAAGCCATCATAGCTATGTAGGTAAACACTAAAGAGCAGACGCTCCATAGGAATCAATCATATTTTCGTGTAAGTTTACTTCAGGAATTAAGAACAAAGAAATATTTGGTATATCTCTACGTCCCATGGCGTTTGAAGACAATATTACATTAATCACAGTTTGCAGAGAGGAGTATAAAACTGTTTCCCTCAGGCCCAGTACTTCATTGAAACGGGAAAAGATCTGATGACTTCGGGAATATTTCACAGGTCCAATTAGCAACAGCGTTAAAACGAGAAACCGTCGCCGGGTCTCGCCGGAAGTCAAGACTAGCGTCGCACAGGAAGCCAGTTTTTTTGTCATCAGTCTACTGACTGGTTTGATGCGGCCCGCCACGAATACCTTTCCTGTGCTAACCTCTTCATCTCAGAGTAGCACTTGCAACCTACGTCCTCAATTATTTGCTTGACGTATTCCAATCTCTGTCTTCCTCTACAGTTTTTGCCCTCTACAGCTCCCTCTAGTACCATGGAAGTCATTGCCTCATGTCTCAGCAGATGTCCTATCATCCTGTCCCTTCTCCTTATCAGCGTTTTCCACATATTCCTTTCCTCTCCGATTCCGCGTAGAACCTCCTCATTCCTTACCTTATCAGTCCACCTAATTTTCAACATTTGTCTATAGCACCACATCGCAAATGCTTCGATTCTCTTCTGTTCCGGTTTTCCCACAGTCCATGTTTCACTACCATACAATGCTGTACTCCAGACGTACATCCTCAGAAATTTCTTCCTCAAATTAAGGCCGGTATTTGATATTAGTAGACTTCTCTTGGCCAGAAATGCCTTTTTTGCCATAGCGAGTCTACTTTTGTTGTCCTCATTGCTCCGTCCGTCACTGGTTATTTTACTGCTTAGATAGCAGAATTCCTTAACTTCATTGACTTCGTGACCATCAATCCTGATGTTAATTTTCTCGCTGTTCTCATTTCTACTACTTCTCATTACCTTCGTCTTTCTCCGATTTACTCTCAAACAATACTGTGTACTCATTAGACTGTTCATTCCGTTCAGCAGATCATTTAATTCTTCTTCACTTTCACTCAGGATAGCAATGTCATCAGCGAATCGTATTATTGATATCCTTTCACCTTGTATTTTAATTCCACTCCTGAACCTTTCTTTTATTTCCATCATTGCTTCCTCGATGTACAGATTGAAGAGTAAGGGCGAAAGGCTACAGCCTTGTCTTACACCCTTCTTAATACGAGCACTTCGTTCTTGATCGTCCACTCTTATTGTTCCCTCTTCGTTGTTGTACATGTTGTATATGACCCGTCTTTCCCTATAGCTTACCCCTACTTTTTTCAGAATCTCGAACAGCTTGCACCATTTTATATTGTCGAACGCTTTTTCCAGGTCGACAAATCCTATGAAAGTGTCTTGATTTTTCTTTAGCCTTGCTTCCATTATTAGCCGTAACGTCAGAATTGCCTCTCTCGTCCCTTTGCTTTTCCTAAAGCCAAACTGATCGTCACCTAGCGCATTCTCAATTTTCTTTTCCATTCTTCTGTATATTATTCTTGTAAGCAGCTTCGATGCATGAGCTGTTAAGCTGATTGTGCGATAATTCTCGCACTTGTCAGCTCTTGCCGTCTTCGGAATTGTGTGGATGATGCTTTTCCGAAAGTCAGATGGTATGTCGCCCGACTCATATATTCTACACACAAACGTGAATAGTCGTTTTGTTGCCACTTCCCCCAATGATTTTAGAAATTCTGATGGAATGTTATCCATCCCTTCTGCCTTATTTGACCGTAAGTCCTCCAAAGCTCTTTTAAATTCCGATTCTAATACTGGATCCCCTATCTCTTCTAAATCGACTCCTCTTTCTTCTTCTATCACATCGGACAAATCTTCACCCTCATAGAGGCTTTCAATGTATTCTTTCCACCTATCTGCTCTCTCCTCTGCATTTAACAGTGGAATTCCCGTTGCACTCCTAATGTTACCACCGTTGCTTTTAATGTCACCAAAGGTTGTTTTGACTTTCCTGTATGCTGAGTCTGTCCTTCCGACAATCATATCTTTTTCGATGTCTTCACATTTTTCCTGCAGCCATTTTGTCTTAGCTTCCCTGCACTTCGTATTTATTTCAATCCTCAGCGACTTGTATTTCTGTATTCCTGATTTTCTCGGAACATGTTTGTACTTCCTCCTTTCATCAATCAACTGAAGTATTTCTTCTGTTATCCATGGTTTCTTCGCAGCTACCTTCCTTGTACCTATGTTTTTCTTCCCAACGTCTGTGATGGTCCTTTTTAGAGATGTCCATTCCTCTTCAACTGTACTGCCTACTGCGCTATTCCTTATTGCTGTATCTATAGCGTTAGAGAACTTCAAACGCATCTCGTCATTCCTTAGTACTTCCGTATCCCACTTCTTTGCGTATTGTTTCTTCCTGACTAATGTCTTGAACTTCAGCCTACTCTTCATCACTACTATATTGTGATCTGAGTCTATATCTGCTTCTGGGTACGCCTTACAATCCAGTATCTGATTTCGGAATCTCTGTCTGACCATGACGTAATCTAATTGAAATCTTCCCGTATCTCCCGGCCTTTTCCAAGTATACGTCCTCCTCTTATGATTCTTGAACAGGGTATTCGCTATTACTAGCTGAAACTTGTTACAGAACTCAATTAGTCTTTCTCCTCTTTCATTCCTTGTCCCAAGCCCATATTCTCCTGTAACCTTTTCTTCTACTCCTTCCCCTACAACTGCATTCCAGTCGCCCATGACTATTGGATTTTCGTCCCCCTTTACATACTGCATTATCCTTTCAATATCCTCATACACTTGCTCTATCTGTTCATCTTCAGCTTGCGACGTCGGCATGTATACCTGAACTATCGTTGTCGGTGTTGGTCTGCTGTCGATTCTGATTAGAACAACCCGGTCACTGAACTGTTCACAGTAACACACCCTCTGCCCTACCTTCCTATTCATAACGAATCCTACACCTGTTATACCATTTTCTGCTGCTGTTGATATTACCCGATACTCATCTGACCAGAAATCCTTGTCTTCCTTCCAGTTCACTTCACTGACCCCTACTATATCTAGATTGAGCCTTTGCATTTCCCTTTTCAGATTTTCTAGTTTCCCTACCACGTTCAAGCTTCTGACATTCCACGCCCCGACTCGTAGAACGTTATCCTTTCGTCGATTATTCAATCTTTTTCTCATGGTAACCTCCCCCTTGGCAGTCCCCTCCCGGAGATCCGAATGGGGGACTATTCCGGAATCTTTTGCCAATGGAGAGATCATCATGATACTTCTTCAATTACAGGCCACATGTCCTGTGGATACACGTTACGTGTCTTTAATGCAGTGGTTTCCATTGCCTTCTGCATCCCCATGTCGTTGATCATTGCTGATTCTTCCGCCTTTAGGGGCAATTTCCCACCCCTAGGACAAGAGAGTGCCCTGAACCTCTATCCGCTCCTCCGCCCTCTTCGACAAGGCCGTTGGCAGAATGAGGCTGACTTCTTATGCCGGAAGTCTTCGTCTGCCAATGCTGATTATTTATCAAAATTTTGGCAGTGGCGGGGATCGAACCCGGGACCGAAGACGTTTTTGATTATGAATCAAAGACGCTACCGCTGGACCACGGGTCCGAATCAGGAAGACAGTATGACTGAAATATTATGCCTCTGTTTTAAGCTCCGGCAGTGAACCTAGCAAAAATACCACGAATTGCTAAGCCAGAAAATATTACAAAAGAAAAAGACATTTAATACCTGATGATGCACCGAGACATTTTCTGTAAGGTGCAACTTATGGTTTGAAAGATATCCGTGGATTTAGGTAGTGCCGTGCTTTAAGGCTGGATTTTCAGGAATTGTAAGAACTGCTAACGGTAAGCAAATGATATTGAAGAGAAAGAGGAAGAATATCGGATGCTTCTGGAAGATATCGTGGCAGTTGCGGTGCGAGTAGGTAGTAGTGCGAGATCTGTAGCTATCCGACCGTGGCTTCATGCCAGTTTGTATTATTCACTCCACACGTGCTGCCTGGGAAGAGTGTTCAAACGAAGTCTTTTCACTTTAAGCGGTGCTGATATACTGTACAGTATTGATCGATGGCGTGAGAGAAAGGAAAACGGATGTCATGGGTTCGCTGATGCGTAAACATTTAATGGACGATGAAGGAGAGGAACCTACCAGACGCAGAGAAACAGCCAGCAGCAAGGTTTTGACGCAGCGCCAATTAATAGTCAATACTCAATGGCACTGAGTCGCACTTGTAGCGTTTTAGCACACTTTATAGCCACTTTGCACCCGTTACCTGACTTGCGATAATGGATTCACTAGAACTCGGCGTACAACGCATTACACTCGTCCTGAACCAGTGGGCCTATCACGCCTCACGTAAAGCTCTGGCGCAGTGTCCATCACATTCTGTCGGAAAACACCTTCACTACCTTCTCACTGTCGAGTGGACGAAGCACTACTCCGGGCGTATTAAGTGCTAGGCGACGCAAACTTGCTTTAAGGGCAAAGGATGTCCACGTGCGACCTCAGTGCGTCTCCTGAGCTCTGCGCGCTCTTCGACAATTTGAAACGTGACGCCTCTCGTAAGAGTGGTTCTCAGAAAAGGTCTAACGAAACACCAAGAGCGAAAAGCAGCGTACATTTCATTGCATGTAACTGCACGTTTGTCCATTACAAGCAGTAGACACATAATTAAACTTTTCTCACAGATGAAACTGTATTATGGTGCAGAAGCGGCATTGAAAATGTAAGTGCAAGTCTTATCGTTGACCAGAACGAATCAGGGTGGAAAAATAACGTTGCCGCAGGGAATACAGTGGCTCTAAGACTACCTTTACTACCCGATGTTTAGTTCCCCAGAAGCAGAAATAATACTTCACACAGGATGCGAACCATCTTCATATTTTTTGTGCGTAGATTGTGAAAGAGATTATGCAGAAAGAGCGCTAAAAGTAAGATATCGTTCATTTAGTGAAATCTGTAAACAAATTACCAATGAAGTCGAAAACCAAATTTTGTAGGCAGTGTAACACCTAATTTCAAGTGAATCACAATAACCCTCTATTGCAGCAAAATATCGTTCTCTGGTGCAAATATTTTCACAACAACGCAGGAGATACGTGTGGGACACGACTTAACGATGACTCCGACAGAGGGACCTTAATCAACAAGTATTGACAAGAGACGTAAGCAAAGTTCGACATCCGAAATTTTAGTGATCTTATTTGTTTACGTTTTCTGGGCTGCACTGGAGCTAGGGGAATCTACGCAAGAAAATGAAACTGTTGTAACGGACAATCTATCCAAGACTATAACCTCTTTAGTTATCATCTCCATACTACCTATGCAAACTCTGGATAAAGCTCCGCTTGTGTAAACTCATTGTTTCAGGATGCTAATGTACCAATTTCCACTTTAATTAGAACTGCATCAGTGTCTCAGTATATTTCTTTAGTAGTCCCCATATCATCTGCTATATCTAAAGCTTATTCGAGGTCTTTTCAAACTATATTTGATATGTGGCATCCAAAATAGTTATTATTGTCAACAGGCTCAATTATTTTGTGAATATATAAGCTAGAAACTCTGTCGTTGTAACTTACTAAATAAAGATATATTCATTTTACCAATTAGTTCATCATGGTTACCGATTTCCTACAATGTAAATGTAAAGAAACGGTTACCGATTTCCTACAATGTAAATGTAAACAAACGGTTACCGGTTTCCTACAATGTATATGTAAATAAACGGACAGTACTGTCTAAGCAAAATATATCGATTCGTTTGTTAGTCCAGAAATGGTTCAAATGGCTCCGAGCACTATGGGACTTAACTCCTGAGGTTATAAGTCCCCTGGAACTTAGAACTACTTAAACCTAACTAACCTAACGACATCACACACAACCATGCCCGACGCAGTATTCGAACCTGCGACAGTAGCGGTCGCGCTGTTCCAGACTGTAGCGCCTAGAACCGGTCGGCCACACTGGCTGGCTGAACGATTGGTTTTTAACTATTAACTGCACTATGTCAGAATTATTTACATAAATTTCTTTTCAAACGACAATATTCTTTCTCTGAATAACTGTAGCATACCATAAAAATATGCTCTGTAAAAGTCACTTTTAAGTATTACTATTCGATCGACCTCCGACGATCTGCTCTCCTTTACACCACGTTGTCGGAAAATTACTTTGAGCAGGTAGAGAATCATTTATGAAGGCAACTTCCTAGACAACCTAGCCACTCAGTTAACGTGAGTAGGATATAAGCAATCAGAAAGCTATGGTTATGGGCTACAAAGAACTTTATGAAATTTGGGTAAATATTTCTGCTTAGCAAGAATGACAGAAGACAAACTGCAGAGTTTCTGAATAGGTAACTTTAAATATTCAGTGCTGGGGACGAAGATAAGGAGCGCAGATGGAAAAAATTCAGAGTCATCTTTGATTACGCCTTAGACGTGTATGTTCTGAGAAAGATCTAGGGATGGGAAAGACCCACTGTGGTACAATAGCCGTGCTAGAAAACTGCTACGTAAACAAATAGAGCTCTATCACGGATTCAAGACAAGTCAAAACTTAACTGACATACTGAAGTAGAACGAAGCGAAAATGAGCGTAAGAAGTGCGATGAGAGAAGCGTTCAATGACCCTGAAAGCAAAATTTTGGGAGCCGACCTGACTAAATGTATTACGAAGTACCGGTCTTACGTAAAATTAGTAAGTGGCTCAAAATCATCTATTCAGTCACTCAGTGACCATAATGGGACCGAAACGGAAAATGACAGAGGAGTCTGAAATACTGAATTCGGTCTTCCGAAATTGTTTCGCTACGGTAGCAGCTAAGGATACCTAGCGACTGGAAAAAAGCGCACACCGTTCTCGTTTTCAGGAAGGGTCGTAGGACACACGCAATTACAGGCCAATATCGTTGACGTGAGTCTTTTGTAGAATTAAGATGTTTCATGCAAACGTTTTACGACGTTCTTGGAGAACGAGAATCTCCCCTATGAAAAGCAACATGGCAGATTAAAACTTTGTGCTGGACCAAGACTCGAACTCGGGACCTTCGCCTTTCGCGGGCGAATGCTCTACAGACTGAGCTACCCAAGCTCGACTCACGATCCGTCATCACAGCTTTACTTCCGCCAGTATCTCGTCTGCTACCTTCCTAACTTCACAGAAGAGCTTCTGTGAAGTTTGGAAGGTAGGAGACGGGGTACTGGCGGAAGTTAAGCTGCGATGACGGGTCGTGAGTCGTGCTTGGGTATCTCAGCCGGTAGACCACTTGTCCACGAAATGCAAAGGTCTTGCCACGTGGTTTGAAGCGCCACGTCACGATTTGCGTGGCCCCTCCCGCCGGAGGTTCGAGCCCTCCCTCGGGCATGGGTGTGTGTGTTGTTCTTAGCATAAGTTAGTTTAATTACTGTGACCTCAGCAGTTTAGTCCCTTAGAAATTCACACACATTTGAACATTACAGTCAACCTTCAGCGGCGCAGCGTTTCGGACGGTGTTTACGACCCTGCCGCACGTGTGCGCGGGATGTGTGCACATAGGTGTGTAGCGGTGTACCGCGGTATTATATAGAATGAATCATGGCCTTGTCGTTTCGCAAATCGACGCTGAAATTTAGTTTTGTTAACGAATATGCTCGACTGAAGGATTACGAGATAGAACGTTATTTGCGGGACGAAGTCAAAATCGGACCTGACGTTTTAGTTGGAATACACTTATCTATAGTCAGCAGTGTGGTCTATGTCAAGCTCATCGACGAAGCGGTATGTGACGTTTTACTATTCTCACACCGTCAAGGATTTCGTTTCTGTCATTCGGACGGGAATATTGGAGCGGTTACAGTCGAACACGGCGGCATGGGACTACGAACGATCCGCGTCTTTGAGCTTCCATTCGAAGTGCCAGAAGAATTAGTGACAGACGCCCTGCGTCCTTGTGGAACGGTTTTATCCCATGTGGCTGAAAATGGGCGAGATTCGAAACGTATCCTGTCCTCAATGGCGTCAGACAAATAAGGATAGAACTACGAAAACAAGTACCGTCATACCTGTATATCACTGGTTGTAGGGCAATTGTCATCTACAACCATGAACATGTTCTTGGTGTGGGAAGGAGGGACACGTACGTTCTGAATGTACTCATCGAAGGTTGGTACAGCTGTCACGGGATGATCCACCACTCACACCGCGTTCGACTATGCTCTCCATGACCTATGTCGCCGCATTATGCGATTACGTAGGCCGCGCGACAGAAACGTACCGGAACGTACAGACAGAGGCAGATCGTCGCGAGCCACTTTACGCTGGACCACCTACACCAGTCACAGGACGCCCTTTCTTCGGTGCCGCTTGCGGCCCCTTCAGATACGGCACTTACGGACGTCGATAATTGGACGGCGTGTGATTCCGAAGTCTCCCACGAACTTCAAGAGGCCATGGTGACCTCCGATTCAGAGGCTCGGCAACGAAAACAGCTATCACCAAAACGCCGCAATAAGCGCCGGCTCATGGTCGAGAACTTTCAATCAGATCCAGCAGGCGATGCTGAGGCGTTTTCGGGTGCAGAGCCGACGACCATGGGTACAGAAGAACGGCCTAGGGTGGATGCAGGGTTGGCCAGCGGGACAGCGACACAACCTTCCGATGACGACGCTCCAGAAACAGCGGAGGAGTCCGATGGACGGCAACAGGATACTGAGGAGGCTACGCCGCCTACAACGCACAACGATGGGACGCTGGTGGCTGATCACAAGACCCACCCCCATGGGAACAGATGATGCTGGAGTACCTGCTCCCACACACTCTCTGGGTATGAGACCGGAAGAGTGCACGGAATAACGGCAGACCACAAGAAGGGACGGCAGGGGACGTTAGAAAGAAAGCAGCCTGTGTACAGAAGAATTCGTAAGAACTCCTATCTCCGTTGACAGCCATGCAACAAGCTTATCGGATAGGGTCTGTTAACATCAATAGCATTGGGACGCCGGTAAAACTCAAGATGTTAAGTGACATTATAAGGGCTGCAGACATAGACATACTGTTACAGGAAGTTCGTGTGCTTCCCCCCTCGGACTTTTACGGTTACGATATTTACTGGCGCTGTGATACTATTGAAAGAAGGGATACGTGCATATCAAGTGAAGTATTTGCCTTCGGCCCATGGTACGGCCGTTACCGTAGGTGGAATACGTTTGATTAATATATACGCCTCGTCAGGCTCTGATAACAGAAGGGAAAAAGCAGATTTTTACGCCCATGAGATTACTCCATTGTTCCGGGGACGATACGATGCTTGCAAAAAAAATGGCTCTGAGCACTATGGGACTTAACATCTATGGTCATTAGCCCCCTAGAACTTAGAACTACTTAAACCTAACTAACCTAAGGACATCACACACATCCATGCCCGAGGCAGGATTCGGACTTGCGACCGTAGCAGTCGCGCGGTTCCGGACTGAGCACCTAGAACCGATAGACCACCGCGGCCAGCACGATGCTTGCATACTCGGCGGAGATTTTCATTGTGCGCTCGACAAGAAGGACCAACATCCTAACTATACTCCCAGCCAAGAACTTAGGGATGTGGACGACGGGATGGGATTAGTTGATAATTGGGACCTGAAGTATCGCAACCAACCAGGACACACAGTTTTTACGAGCCACTCCGCAAGCCGTCTAGATCGGATCTATGTTTCAAGGAAGTTAGCGATGTCGACGTTGGACGCAGAAATCTGGCCGACTGCGTTTACAGACCATGAGACATATATTTGTACGGTTACCCTTGCGAGACAGCGGGTATGGAGACGGAGAGGTGATTGGAAGATGAACATTTCCCACCTGCCTGATGCAGAATGACGATGAATGGTGGAGGGCACGTGGCATGGCTGTCTCCATCGACGACATTCTTATGGTTCTGTCCTACAGTGGTGTGGATCGAGTGCGCGAAGGACGTTTATAGAACAGAGGACGGAGGACGTAAATAGGATTGGCAGAACACGACCACTGACTTCTACGTTACAGCCCTTCGGGAACTGTTCGCTCAGCCACCCGCACCAGAACGCCAAACGGCCGTCCACCGAGCCAGGGCGAAGTTGATATGACCTGCGGCGCTGAGGATGGCGGGTGCGATGATACGCGCGAAGTCGCAGAATTGCCTGCCCAACGAAGTTCCCTCGATGAATTATGTGATAAAGGTAAGAATAAGAAGACGAAGGACGATAATACATGACGTCGAAATCGGCGATGGCCATCGCATTTCAACGCAAAGGGGCATAGAACAGCTGTTCACGGATTATTTTGGCAGATTCTATTCGAGCAACGGGGAGGGCCAGAGGGAGCTGGGGAACGTCCTGGAAGAGAGCCCAAACGCGAAGTGTGTGAACGGGGAACCGGACGTGTTATCAGAAATTACGAGTGAGGGGCTGGAGGAAGCGATTACACGAGGAGCCCCCAACAAGTCCCCAGGCCCCGACGGAATACCGTTGGAATTTTAATGAGCCTTTGTGACAATCATGACAGCGATGTGGTAATGCATGTTTAATGAGCTTCTGCGGCAAGAAGTATCGCTTCCCATACAATTCAGGAAAGGGCTCATGATCCCGATACCCAAGCCACGTGGCAGCAAACGACCTTGTGACTATCGCTCCTTAGCCCTCCTTAATAGTAACTACAAGATATTTACTCGCATACTGGGCAGCCGTATCAAAACGTCGCTGGCGGATCGAATACATGCCGATCAGACTTGCCTCGGCGGCATCAGTAATATCCACACAGCCTTGGGAGACTATCGTGACGTCGTCGCCCTCGCGGCTGCATACCACCTCCGGCGGGCGCTGGTTGCTGTAGATTTCGATCATGCCTTTGATTGAGTGGACCATGAGTACCTCGCGGCGGTGATGAAGAGGACGGGTGTCTGGCCAATATTGACCACTGCAGTGATGCGCCTGTTGCACGGCGCTAGATCAGCGATGCTGATTAACGGAGGGAGAACATTTTAAGATCTGTCAGACAAGGTTGCCCCTATCGATCCTCTTATAAGCGATCGCCTTAGAACCGTGCCTCGCAGGCCTCCGCCGCCGACTTACCGGCATTTATCAAAAATGGCTCTGAGCACTATGGGACTCAACTGCTGAGGTCATTAGTCCCCTAGAACTTAGAACTAGTTAAACCTAACTAACCTAAGGACATCACAAACATCCATGCCCGAGGCAGGATTCGAACCTGCGACCGTAGCGGTCTTGCGGTTCCAGACTGCAGCGCCTTTAACCGCACGGCCACTTCGGCCGGCCGGCATTTATCACTCAGATGTAGAGCATGTGCGTATTATATTGTGTTCCTTGTCCGAACAGGGGGAGACTCGAACAGCACTTGCCTAGAGACGCATGGAATGGCAGCTGGTAGCAACTTCAAATTTCTAAAATCACAATTCATGCATGTGGGGCGTCGACTAGAACCAGGAACGGAAGGTCCTTTACCTGTGGTGCAAACGCTCACATATTTGGGTATCACCTTTCATAAGGAAACGTCAGGAACGGCTACGGACAACTACCGACGGCTGTTGCTCAGAGTCCGTACGTCAGTACGACTAATTGCCCTACGGTCGATGGATATGCTGCAGAGAATGTCACTCATCAACCCTCACCTCGCTCCCACGATGTGCCACCTAATGTGGTGCACTACGTGTTCATATTCATTCCTGCCGATGTATGTGTTGTAAGGTGTCAGGCAAATCCAACACCTTCCATGAACACCCTGACATGATAAGCAAATCCAGTAGTATGTCACATAGCTCCGAATAAATCGTGACATTAAATTAACCAAAGTAATACGAGTAACGAGTGAGCAAATGGAATACCACAGACTAACACAAGAATGCCTAAATGCATGTCATACCTTCCCACCGTGAGACAGACGCAGTTCCGAGGGGAGAAACGAGAACAGAAGCCGAGAGCAGAACCGTGTTAAGTTAGAAGGCCCTACGATAAGGGACGGACACCCACGTCGACAGCTAACCGTTAGGACCACCCCCAATCCCATGTTAAAAGCTAGAGCCTTAGCGTGAGACTTTTTCGCGTCTCTGTTACGTCAGGATCACCTCCAAGCCCATGTTAAAAGCTAGAGCCCTCCAGAAGAACAGTACAGATCTTACGATAACACAAAAAGGGCCACCCCAGCCGCATATTTTAGCGTGAGACTTTTTCGCGTCTCTGTTACGTTGCAAACTTTAAAAACATTGCCCCACCACGAAAAGTGTAACGTTTCTCATTGGATAGACAGAATTTTTGTAGGTGGAGCTTAAGGTTAACATTGAGACCCTGATTGGTCAGATGAAAACACAGCCAGATAGCTTTTTTAAACCAACTTCGGTAAATTGTAGTAAGGAGAAGTTAGGCTAGAGTTGCTTCCGAGACGGCGAGGTGAGCGGAGCTGTGCTGTCCGCCGCCCCTTGACGAACACCGACAAGGTAATGAACGCACGTGATGCCGCATAACAGCGCATAAAGCTTCACTCAGAACTGCAGAAGTCTCTTCTGTTACACCCTCTTTTTGCGTAATGCTAGTGTCGATCGTCAATTAAAGCTCATGGTGTTCACATTTGCCACTTGAAGTAAAATTCTGAAACGCGATGATTTTTCTGTTATATAATTATTGAGAAGCCACATCAGCCACTGTAATTTACGACAAGTTAGATAAGTAATTAAAGATTATTGAGGGTCACTGTAGACCATTTTGATAGTTTTCTCTTTTGTGAAACTTAATTTAAACCTAGATTATAGATGTGATATGGCATAGGTCATCCTTCGATCCATTGTAGAACTTGGAAACCCATTCAGGGAATATTCGTTCACATTTTTGTTGAACGCAGTTGGTTTTTACCATCCTGTATTAAAACATTTCCTTTTATCAATAGTGCAATTTATAAACAATGTTTTGTGAGTAGAATAAAATTTCCAATGGTAAACTTAACTGCTTTTTCGACGTTATTTTACCAGCTAACTAAAAATAGGAAAGCCTTGAACCCCTTCCACTAAATTTAGTTAGTATTAAGATTCTTTTACAGGGAGTGCAGTGGAGCTGACGCTGAAATCATTAAGTATTTGGTTATATCATCGCTAGTCTCACTGAACTCTTCTGAATTCTACATGTCATGTGTGGTCTGGCGTCTCCTTACCAGCAACAGGTCCCAGGTTCAAACTAGTCAATTCCCTAAAAAACACGCTCAGAGCGTCGTTGCGCGAAAGTGGTAGGGAGACACGATATAGAACAAACAGACGCCACGCAGAATGTTAGAGTGTTTGGTTGGTGCAGAAACACATGTGGCATCCACGCAGCGTCCACTGGTTGTGAACATATGAGTTTCAGCAGGCACGAGTGAAAACACTTCAGCGCAGTCTGTGCCCAGTCAATGGCGCCGTCTTCGTAAGGCACGAAGTTGGATGTGGGGGTCTTTATAGACGGATCAGTTATTTATTTACCCAAGGGTTGTGGACAAAGTAGCTGTTGTATTAAGAGGGCACTCGGACACTTGCCTGATATTATTCAGTGAAAGAGTAGAAAACGTATATATATATATATATATATATATATATATATATATATATATATATATATACAAATTTAGAGCAACATTTTCCCTTCCCTTGCTCCAGTTTGTGCTAGTCACATCCGTGTACCTATGCAATTACAGATATACAGTTTAAAATCATTACCAACCACGATGCAGTCTGTTAGCTGTTGGGGCCATTGTAAATGGAAACTACAATGAAGGGCCATGACATTCTGACCATGCTTCTGGATTGAGAATGAAGTCACCTGTGACATCTGTAGGGCACTTAACTCAATACAGAGCGCAGTTAACCTCATTAAAACTTGAAACGATAGTGGCGACCAATTGTGGTGAATTAAGCTGTGTTTCCTTGCTGATGCGATTAGCGGATGTTAAAAGTGAAGTGAAATGTCAGCAAGTTATACATCCACGTCTCCAGGAACGTCTATGCTAGACATTTTCCACACTCGGTAAATCTAAATAGGTGTCATCAGTTAGCTGCCATATAAAGCCAGGTGAGCCAAATTAGTCACTTAATCAAATGGTTCAAATGGCTCTAAGCACTATGGGACTTAACATCTGAAGTCATCAGTCCCGTAGACTTAGAACTACTTAAACCTAACTAACCTAAGGACATCACACACATCCATGCCCGAGGCAGAATTCGAACCTGCGACCGTAGCAGCAGCGCGGTTCCGGACTGAAGCGCCTATAATCGCTCGGCCACAGCGGCCGGCGTCACTTAATCACCAATTCGTAGCAAGTAGCTACGAGAGCAACTGACCCGCTCGTATTCTCTTGTCGTCTTTATGACTTCCATGCGGCATCGGCACATGTTCTTCATGTCTTGTTCAGATCTGCTTTACAAAAATTGTACACTTTGTCAATGAAAATTCGCTGTTTACTGACCATTCACGTACAAAATAATTCTTAATCTGTGTAAAATGTTTAAGTTGTTTGCCTGAAACACACAACACACACACACGCATTCAGCACTGACACATGGACGCACGAATGCACACACACACACACACACACACACACACACAATTTGTACTGGAAAATCTAGATGCTCCATACTGCTCCACTGCAGTTGGCCATCCGAGGAATCGCTTTATCAAGCGGCTAATCCGCATGGAGATATCGCATGCCGCAAGGAAAAGTAACGGTAGCTGCTCACACGTGGACGCACCAAGACTAAGAGAAAATGAAAGACAGGCAAAGGCTTTATACTCTCGCCGTTCGTATGTTTCCGTTGACCAAGTCCTCCACTATCTGGTACGTAGCAACTGAAGCTGGGATAACCTGAAAGAAATGCTCCCGACTTTCCCTAGCCTACAGTTGGTGGACCGCTACCAAGTGGTGACGAATTCAGTGGAAGAGTATTGAGTTCGAAGCTCTTGGCGCCAGGCTGTCGGGAATGTGCAGTACCCTCTGCCCAGGGGGCAGAATTGGCGCCCTTTTTACCAACAGGGTTCCCGACGCGGCTTCTCCGTCCCTACTTTGAACATTACTTTTATTGTCTTAAATGTTCTATCGATGTTGCACTGCATGCTAAGAAGATAAAAGTGGGGCAGTTTAGTGAGGTGAACAGATTTTCTGGCAATGTATAAGTAATACACTGGCGGAAAAAGTCGCAGCAGAGGAAAATAATTAACTAGTGAAATTTCTGGAGCACATTTGTCTGGGTGAAATATTTAAGTAATTAACATTGCAAGACCACTGGTTAAAACAAGCGCAAGATAGGACACTGCAAATGTGAAATGCTGGCACATTAACATCCACTGTAACCGCCAGAATGTTGAACGCAAGCGTGCATATGTGCCTGCATTGAGTTACACGGGTGTCTGGTGTAGTCCTATTACCACCGTTGCCAGCGGTCATGACTCTGGAATTGTTGTTGGACGATGTCCCTTCTGTGCCCGACTGGAGACAGATTTGTTGATCGAGCAGGCGAAGAGACATGTCGACACTCTGTAGAGAATGTTGGGCTACACCAGCGGTAGGTGGTGAGCGGTATCTTGTTGGAGAAAAAACCGAAATGCTATTCATGAATGGCAGCATAACCGGTCGAATCACAAGACTGAAGTAAAAAATTTGGATTTAGTGTACTTGGGATAACCACGAGAGCGCTCCTGCTGTCATACGAAACCGCACCTCAGACCATAACTCGAGGTGTAGGTCCAGTGCGTCTAGCAGCAGACAGGTTCGTTGCACGCCTGCTTCTAATCAAAGAACGGCCTTCGGTGGCACCGAGGCAGAACCAGCTTACCTCAGAAAACACAACAGACCTCCACCCTGCCATCCTGTGAACTCTCGCTTGTCTCAAATGAAGTCGCAAATGACGTTGGTTTGGGGTCAGTGAAAAGCACGCTATAGGATGTCTGGTTCGGAGATGTCTTTGAAGTAACCGATTTGTAACAGTTCGTTGTGTCACTGAGAGGCAGCTGCTGCTGAAACTGCTGCTGCAGATGCAGTACGATGCGACAGAGACACGCGCCGAACGCGATGGCCTTCTCTCTCGGTAGTGCTGTGTGGCCGTCCGGAGCTCGGTCTACTTGCGACCATAAATTCTTGTGACCACCGCTCCCAGCAATCGTGTGCAGTGGCTACATTCCTGCCAGTTTTTCTGTAATATTGAGGAAGGAATGTCCAGCTTCTCGTAGCCTTAACTCAGTGAGGTGTCGATGATGGCATCTTTGTCGCCTTAAAGGCAGTCTTGGTTAACATCAACTCGCCACGCCCAATCTCAAAGGTAAGTAACGCTCACGACAGTTATAGCGTGTAGTTAAAGCAAACCTGATTTGCATCCTCATACTGGTGATGCTATGCCACTGTGAAATTTGAATAGTCTTTCAGATGTAGAAACACGCCTACCAACTTTCGGTAATCTCGCACAATTCCTTCTTAGTGCTGCAATTTTCTGTCCGTCAGTGAGTATTTAAAAAAATGGTTCAAATTGCTCTAAGCACTATGGAACTTAACATCTGAGGTCATCTGTCCCCTAGCCGGCCGCTGGTGGCCGAGCGGTTCTGGCGCTACAGTCTGGAACCGCGCGACCGCTACGGTCGCAGGTTCGAATCCTGCCTCGGGCATGGATGTGTGTGTTGTCCTTAGGTTAAGTTAGGTTTAAGTAGTTCTAAGTTCTAGGGGACTTATGACCTCAGCAGTTGAGTCCCATAGTGCTCAGAGCCATCTGTCCCCTAGACCTAGAGCTACTTAAACCTAACTAACCTAAGGACATCACACACATCCATGCCCGAGGCAGGATTCGAACCTGTGACCGTAGCAGCAGCGCGGTTCCGGACTGAAGCACCTAGAACCGCTCGGCCACAACGGCGGACTATTTGTGTAAAGTCTTATGGGACCAAACTGCTGAGGTCATCGGTTCCTAAGCTTAACCACTACTTAATCTAACTTAAACAAACTTATGCTAAGGACAAGACACACACACACCCATGCCCGAGGGATGACTCGAACCTCCGACGGGGAGAGCCGTGCGGACCGTGACAAGGCATCTAAGACCGCGCGGCTACCCCGCGCAGTGTGTATTTAATTGGTCGATTAATTTAGATATTCAAGCTATAACTTTTAAGAGAGAGGAGGGCAGGTGCTCTTTCGCACTCATTTTAGAAACCACTTGCTACAAGTAGAACGTAGATGAAATCAGTACGTAAGACTCCTGCTACAGCTGATTAATTTTTCAGGTAAAATAAAGTATACAAACTCAGCTCTGTACCGTCGTTGGACACAAGTAAGTGTGTTTACAAGAACTACTGAAAGTATTTGTGCAGTTGTAGATGGTTTGGTTTCTGAGAGATTGAAATGAAAGAAACAAAAGAGTTCTGCCTGTTACCGTGTTCTGTACCATCAGAATAGAATGACCTGGCTCGGTAGTACGCTGCTCCCTCTACCGCCGCAATGTCGAGTCCTTCTTCACGCACTGCAAGGATTTCACTGCCGATTAAAATTAATTGATTTACGAAGAGACCATGCGTAGAGTACACGACAGTAAGAGTCAGACATCTAAAAGTGCAGCAGATTTACTGCGAGGCAGTCTCGGTACAAACAGGCAGCAACCAGCCAGTCCACAATTTCAGGCTACCCTGGCGATCCGCAGTCTTGTTGTGGGCCAAGACACGTCAGAAGACATTAATTACGAACATAAATAATGATAACTACACTAGCCCCTAGAGACAGTTTGGAAGCAGCGTAGTAAAGAAAAACTCCAACATTCGAATTACAGATGAAGGTAAAGACCATGAGCAGAAACACATTGAGGAAACAGACAGAAATAGCACCGCAAAGATACCAATTTTGGTAAAACGTTGAAGCTCTTCTGTCGCGATGCGAACTGAATATTTGTATCTGAAAGACGGTCGGCCTAGCTATGAACGTTCAGTTACGAATGACTCGACAAAAACAAAGCATAACTTTGCACAGTTGATTCCATGGCGGTGGAAACGAGCACATGAACCGCAACAAAATGGCAGCTACAACCACGCGACTGGCGGTCAAGACGTAAAGCCCACCAAGTACTGTCACAAATTGCGACCGAAAAGGCTCCTCTCAGACTTTTTCTAATGTTGGTTCCACTCACACTGCATGCTTTCTCCGAGAGCAGTAGGTCCCTGTTGCCTACGTCAGTGGGGACGGGAATGCGGGCGTGGGCTGAGTGAACCCAGACACAGTCAGACGAGTCGACGACGGGTTCAGTGGGGCTGCTGGCCGGCCGGTCAGTTTTTAACTGAGGGGTCGTCTGGGCCTCCCACGCACAGGCTAATTTTACGGACGTGGCGCCAGGTGCCTGGCTGCCCTGGATTTTTGAGAACAGCGGCCACAGGAACCACTGCACTTTTGTGCCATCTTGAGGAATCCATGACTTAACTGATTGGTGATCACAAAAATTTCACCGTCCCAGTTATCAGATAGTCCTCTTCTCATTCAAGCTACATGTGGTTATGGATGGCTTGAGAAAATTGCTTTTAATGGATAATCGAGCAAGTTAAATTCATCGCCTTTCTAATTAAAGGGTGTACAGCCCTATGCAAACTGCCACTGGTCTCATAATTGTATAGTAACCTGAATCTGTGATTGGAACTTCAGCTTTAATTTTATTTCAAGTACAAGCTGTTTGCTGCACTATTTACTTGTTTACACGTATTGACACAAGTTACGCAATGAGCTCGTTTCGACGATTTGCCAATATCAAGGATACCTGTTAGATGATATAATAAGTTTAATATTTTTCCTCACGTGTATGTTAGTCTATGTCTACATATAACGCCTTACGCATACGTCTTAGCTGATATGACGTGTTCCATACGACATCTTCGAGCGTAAAAGTCAGAGATGACCAAGACATACAAAAGTTCCATCAGCAACTATACAGCTTGCAATGTAACATAAAATTTATATTGGAAATAGAACCAAACTAATCGATAAACTCTTTAAACCTGGAAACAACAGTCACAGACAATGCCAAATATATATAAAAGCTACTACGAGTGACATTATCATAAATAAAAATTCTCAGCACCCAAATTCGCAAAAATACGCAGTTTCAAATCAATGACTAAGAGAATTTTAAATTTACCTCCCAATAATAATGCGATTCAAAACGAAATAAAAACGCTAAAATACATTGCGGAACGAAGTAACTTCAACCAAAAATAGTACAAGAATTACATGAACTTTATACAAAACCAGAAACAAATGGCATACGTAAACAAATAACATTAAAAAGAGAAGAAAAAAATCACAAATAAACTTACCTGTGTTACAGCACTATAGATAGACCATGTATCGGAAAAGATGAACAAATTATTTAAGAAGACAAAAATAAAATTATCATTTTATACGAATAATGTCTTGAAGGACAAAATAAACAGAAGACGTCCTCACCCAACAAACAGATTTTAAACATTAAAAAAATCTCGAAATTTTATTTCCAATATAAAAGAAAAAGGGTAAAATATTGAGATAAACACAAAACTATAGAACATTTATAACTTACGTAAAACCCAAAAACATACCATCTCTGAAAAATTAAACCGAATCACTGACTTGAAGCGAAAAAGAAATTCCATTGCAAACATATAGCATCGCTAGAGCCTAAGCTGTCAGAAAAGCTGTCACAACCAACTCTATAAGACTGCGCAAATAAAAAGTAAAACATACTAATAACGTGATCATCATTACAAAAATACAGCCGATTTGTACGCTTCAAGATGCCACATGGACCACCTCACACCAGCTAAGACGTAAGAATAAGGTGGCATATGTAGTTATAAATTAACATAGACGTAAGGTATAGTAATATACCTCTTATACCATCTTTACAGGAACACTTGATAACGGCAAATCGCCGAAACTAACTCTCGTGTAACTTCTATCACTACGAGTAAATAAATAGTGCAGCAAAAACATTGTACATAAAATGAAATGTGGCGTTCTTCGACCTTATTCAAGCTGCCGACCCACTAGAAAGGAAACTGCTTTAGTTTTAATCTCTCTCTTTTTGTAAAGGGCCTGGGAGGACAGCTGTAGAGACGTCGACTCGTGCTCTAAACGTATCAGGGAACACTCTGTGTTACACATCCATCAACTGCCATACATACCCGTTCAAAGTACTACAAGAAAAGCTACAGAAAGGTGTGGTAGATTAACGAGCTGTCGGGTGAGTGACCCCTACTATTCTATTGATTAGCCATATCAATAGCTGTCCAAGGAGCTTAGACGGAAGGATTTACCTGTTGCGATAGGTCTGATCAGTCAAGTGCTGTCACCCGCAGGTGTTGATTAATTGCCATAATGGGGAAGCAGCTGTGTGATGTGGCTGAGCAGCGGCTCGCAGCTGTTGTGCAGCTGCTGTGCAGCTGCCGCAGAGCGACACCTGTGGCCGCGCCGCGCCGCGTCGTGTCTCGTGTCGGGCGTGGCACCCTCTGCCACCCCTACCCCCACCCCCAACTCTCTACCACCCCCGCGTTGCTCACGTATCGAACGCTTGGCACTTCACCAGCCTCGTCGCTTATTTTTCGTCTCGGCGTAAGTTTTTGCGTCACAAAAGACAGCCTGCGACAGTCGGAACCACCGTTAGGTTACATGCTTTCTTCCCATTTAAATCCTTGAACTAACGAATAAGAAAATGTCATTTTATTCTTTCACCTGTACGACACGAAATTACGAGGTTCTGTAAGGTAATTTACTAATTTGGTTCACACTTCACGGGGTAGTGTATGTTCAAAATTGTATGAATCTGATATATTAAATCCCGTTTTCATTTTCTACTATTGTTCATTATTTCGCTGTTGCAAGAACTTACTGAACCGCCGTCTATATACTATGATGTATCGTATATTCTATAAATGGCATAATTAACAATCATAGCCACAACGATAAAATCATTTACAATTACGGGATTTAATCGTATTTCGTACATACATGTGACTAAGCGTCTAACATGTGGTTTAAAATACCAATAATGATGAAAAATAACGGGTCCACCAGTGATTTGTGAAGCCCATTGATACACAAAAGTCAAGATTTAAACTATGCCGAAAATTAAAGAAATATGACATTATGTTATAGGAGGGTAGAAACAGTAGAAATTAGTAGGGGATATGGATTAGTCCCCATCACAACCCCCAAGCCTGTGGCCTTGTACAATACACTGAATCTACACTGAAGAGCCAAATAAACTGGTACACCTGCCTAATATAGTGTAGGTCCCCGCGAGCACGCAGAAGTGCGTCACCACGACGTGACGTGGACTCGACTAATGTCTGAAGTAGTGCTGGAGGGAATTGACACCATGAATCCTGCAGGGCTGTCCATAAATCCATTCTGAACAACATGTTGCAAGGCATCCCAGACGCTCAATAATGTTCATGTCTAGGAGTTTGGTGGCCAGCGGAAGTGTTTACACTCAGAAGAGTGTTCCTGGAGCCACTCTGTAGCAATTATGGACACGTGGGGTGTCGCATTGTCCTGCAGGAATTGTCCAAGTCCGACTGAATCCACAATGGACATGAATGGATGCAGGTGATCATACAAGACGCTTACGTGCGTGGCAGCTATCAGAGTCGTATCTAGACGTATCTGGGTCCCTTATCACTCCATATCACTCCAACTGCACATGCCCCACACCACTACAAAGCCTCCACCAGCTTGAATGTCCCCTGCTGATATGCTGGATCCATGGATTCATGAGTTTGTGTCCATACCCGTCGGCGAGCCAGGTGTGGCCGAGAGGTTCTAGGCGCTTCAGTCTGGAACCGCGCGACCGCTACGGTCGCAGGTTCGAATCCTGCCTCGGGCATGGATGAGTGTGATGTGCTTAGGTTGGTTATATTTAAGTAGTTCTAAGTTCTAGGGGACTGATGACCTCAGATGTTAAGTCCCATAGTGCTCAGAGCCATTTGAACCATTTTGAACCATACCCGTCCCCGTCGATCAGATAGATACAATTTGTAATGAGACTCGTCCGACCAGGCAACATGTTTTCAGTCATCAACAGTTCATTGTCAGAGTTGACTGTCTCAGGCGTGGCGTAAGGCTTTGTGTCATTCATTCATTAAGGGTACACTAGTGGGATTTCGGTTCTGGAAGCCCATATCGATGATGTTTTGTTGAATGGTTCGCACACTGACACTTCTTGATGACCCAGCATTGAAATCTGCAGCAATTTGCGGACGGAAAGCACTTCTGTGACGTTGAATCATTCTCTTCAGTCGGCGTTGGTCCCGTTCTTGCAAGATCTTTTTCCGGACGCAGCCATGTCGGAGATTTGATGTTTTACCGGATTCCTTTTATTCACGGTACACTCGTGAAATGGTCGTACGGTAAAATCCCCACTTCATCGTTACCTTCGAGATGCTGAGTCCCATCGCTCGTGCGCCGACTATAACACGACGCTCAAACTTGATAACCTACCATTTTAGCAGCAGTAACTGATCTAACAACTTCCCCAGACTCTTGATGTCTGATATAGGCGTTGCCGACCACGGAGCCGTATTCTGCCTGTTTACATATCTCCTTATTGGAATACGCATAGCTATACCAGTTTCTTTGGCGCGTCAGTTTATATCCCACAGGTAGTTGCGTGCCTCTGCTTACAGTTTCCTTATCTGTGAGGTCCTGCAGGTGCGGAACGAATGTGAAAAAATTTCTATTACTTGCTAATGCTAAGTTATTGAAAATCGAGCTCTTGAGTCCGAGGCTGTGTAAAGGTACCGGATAAATCTTACAAAAAGTAAAAGCAGCAACCTTCCACCGTCCAAAACGCTTTTTATTAGAAGCAAGTAGCGCTGTTACCGTCAGTGGACAATCCACGGTTATAATTTAATGTAGCTCATGGTTAACACGAGATGTTAGTTGTCTTCTGTAATGGTTAAAAGTGCCTTGGTGTAGAGGTGCCATTTAAAGTCCCTCGCATTTTTATGGGATTGTTGAATATTTTTGAAGACGTTAATATTTTGAAAAATAAAAAAATTCAGCACGGTACTTTTTCGAACTTTGGGGATAGTGAATAGAGATCACCAATACTACTAAACATTTCGGCAAAACAGGAACCTCTTCAAAAACAATCAAAATTAGAATGAACTGACAGGTTTTTGGATAGAACAATTACTCCAAGTATCTTTCGCAACAGCGAAAAAGAGTCAACACTTAGTGTCCGGGATACGCTGGACGGAATGGTAAACGTGAACAATCCTGTAAAGATGAAACTTGTCGGTTTGAAACGGGAAATACCATTAACTGTTCGTAACACATTACATTATTAATAGTTGTCGGTTGCTGCTTTTACTTTTTGTAAAATTGAACTATCTAATATTTCCCAGCTAAAGGAACGGTGGTATCGATAAGATATTCGTTATAAGTATTTTCACTGTAACCACTAATAAAAGAACACAACCCTCAGCAAAGCGTTTCGGGTGTCAAGCTCCCATCATCAGGCTGTCCAACAATCCTACACAAACACGCACTTCAAAAGCACATAAAATGACACTGACGAAATAAATGACAATCCGATGACGTCATATGCCACCTGGGGAATAGCAGATGTTCTGATAATGGTGTCAGTGTCGTCCACCAACAGACCACGTGGTGGCATATATACCAGAACACCATCTTTTGCTACCCATTAACAGGATATACTCACGTGCAGAATGCTCAGCGTAATGCAGACGTGTGGAGCAAGCAGGTAACCATGCTACGGAGACGCATTCGTGTTTCCTACAGCCAACTGAGCGTCTTTGAAAGCGATCAGATTGTGGCCTTCCGAGTGGGGGAATGGTCCTTTCGGACAACTGCGATGTCAGCTGTGCAACGATCCTAGTAACAGTGGTCATGTGAGCATTCTCGCAACCTTAAACAGGTTTTTGATGTCCACGAAGTCAAGATCGTCGTCTTGTAATGGCAGCAGTGGCAGATCGTACAGCTACCGCAGCACAGATACGACAGCCTGTGACCCCAGACGTGTCAGCACGAACTGTGTATTAGTGTTACGGACATTCGCACCTATAGCCCTTCTTCTTCTCACATCTACTTCCATACTCCGTAAGCCACCTGACCGTGTGTGGCGGAGGGTACCTTGAGTACCTCTATCGGTTCTCCCTTCTATTCCAGTCTCGTATTGTTCGTGGAAAGAACGATTGTCGGTATGCCTCTGTGTGGGCTCTAATCTCTCTGATTTTATCCTCATGGTATCTTCGCTAGATATAAGTAGGAGGGAGCAATATACTGCTTGACTCCTCGGTGAAGATATGTTCTCGAAACTTCAACAAAAGCCCGTACCGAGCTACTGAGCGTCTCTCTTGCCGAGTCTTCCACTAGAGTTTATCCGTCATCTCCGTAACGCTTTTGCGATTACTAAATGATCCTGTAACGAAGCGCGCTGCTCTCCGTTGGATCTTCTCTATCTCTTCTATCAACCCTATCTGGTAAGGATCCCATACCGGTGAGCAGTATTCAAGCAGTGGGCAAACAAGTGTACAGTAACCTACTTCCTTTGTTTTCGGACTGCATTTCCTTAGGATTCAGAAGCAACTCAAAAGCGCTCCTAAGCATTCGTTTTCCTTCTTTACTGATGCCAAGAATAGGAAATGTCATAATATGAGACCCACATCTATATATTAGACAAGTCACCCCTGAAAGGCATAGAAGAAGACTTAAATGTCATAAACGTAGAAAAGACGGGAAAGAAACTCGATCTACCTGAGGAAATTGAAACAGCAACCCACCGGTTTATGTTGGATAATGTACTCAAGACATGAGCTGGCGAGAATGATGTGCCTTTTTCAATGATTCTTTGAATGTTCTTTAAGGTTGGTATTAGTATTATAAATGTGAAAAATATTGCACAGATAACTGTTACTGTATTGTCTCAGTGCCCTTTGTTACCCCTTTGGAAAGTTACTGAACACTAACCGCTTCCAGGTAGGAATGCTTTGGTGGATGGGCAGTAACATGGATAAATGGAACAGTAAATCTGTTTTGGCATTTTTAAAATAAGACGAGGACCTCATGACCAGATAATTTTATTTGTTTTTCTATTTTGAGGGTGTGTGCGTTTGAAGTGGTTCTTTATGTAGGACTAACTTGGCAGCCAGGTAATAGGAGCTTGACCCTTGAAATGCGTTTCTGAGAATTATATTCCTAATATTAGTGGTTGTATCCTAAAATATTTATAATGTAGATCGAACGTGTATAGTAAATTCTACTCTGATATTTTTATAGTATTCAGTATCTACTGAATACCACAAATGTCCTGTCTGCGTATTATTGAAATCTGTTATGACTGCAAAGCTTTCATAACGCCAAGACATCGTTCTACAATAAAGAATCATCAAGAATTTCGCTACAAGTGCTGATATAAAACTCGAGTCAAGTATTTTGTTGACCGCCGGAGAAGACACTCCTGAAGACCACGAAAACAAGTTTATGGACATTCGTCAGATTTTAATTTTTATGGTATCAGTTTCTTTTCTATATGACCGCTATTACTAAACTTTTGCGCTTGAGTAGGGCCTACAATGTGTACTGTGTCAGCCAAGATCGACTGTGTTGCTCCTAGGTTCACATAAGTGATAAGAAATGTGCTTCTTTGAGAACCCTCTGTCACTTGCACCATTCTCTCGTGAGAGGTCCCTCACAGATGTCTCCCGTCGGCGTTGACATCTGCCAGTCATGGCACATCGCTAAAATAAACTTTTACTCTTCTTGAAACAAGCACACGATTGTTTGACAGTGTCTCATTGACAGTTGGTTGACTTATTCAGTGATATATAGAGTTTTAGACCCTCCATAAGAGACCGCTCTGGTGTTTTCTAACCTGCAGCCGTTCTTCATGTATCCCTTGCAATCTTGAATGTGTTATATATGTCACTTACATATTTATATGCACATACGAGAATTTCTACACAGCCTACAAAGCAGCGTTCCAAGAGGTAGATGATCACCGTTGATGTATTAGTAGCTCTGCAGCAACGTGTCTGCAACATTTTTCTTTGCAAATCGCTAGCCTGATTGACTTTAAATGTAAATGTGTGTGAAACCTTATGGGACTTAACTGCTAAGGTCATCAGTCCCTAAGCTTACACACTACTTAACCTACATTATCCTTAGGACAAACACACGCACCCATGCCCGAGGGAGGACCCGAACCTCCACCAGGACCAGCCGCACAGTCCACGACTGCAGCGCCTTAGACCACTCGGCTAATTCCGCGCGGCTGATTGACTTTACATTTTCCATTAAGCTCCCAACAGCAACACCGATAAAATGTTCAGCATTTTCTTGCTATGACGGCATATTTAATTTTGCACCGATTCGTTCCATTGATTGGAAGTTTGAACGTTCTCGAAATTGTATAAATTAAAGATTTCATCAGAAAAACGTGCTATGATGAATATCTGTAGCCCACGAAATCACGAAAATCGTACATTTTTATCAAAACATTGCCCTGTTTTTCACCTCATTCGTTTTTACTATTACGGTTAAAAATTTAATTAAGAGAACAGTCGCACTGTTTTGTGTAATAACTTTGCTTAATATTTCTTTTAAAATTTTCTGGTGCTGTTATATATGCCTAAGAAACGTTGGGAGCTAGACTGCACAAGAGCGCCGAAAAACCATAAACATTGCACTGAAACAGATAGAAAAAGTGCACATCATTAGTGACACGCTACTAGTATCAAGTAGTGAGGCGGAACTAAAGAAGGTGTTTTTAAAGTATACTCGTACGTTTGGAACACGGCATTAAAGCGAAGTGAAACTTGGAGGACGAGGGACAAGGTAATTATAAATTTCAAGGATTCGAAACGTTATAAAGTTAAACATTCAACTGGACGGAAGAATTACGCGGTGAGGATGTAACAGAAAAAAGTAGCCAGCCCAATTAACTTACCGAAAATTCTTACCAGAATAGGAAATAGATTGCATGCTCACATACCAAAGCAAGTAGCTAATTGTGCATTGAAATTAGCAATATAGGAGACAATATTTTGTGGAGGGACGCAAAGGTGTTTCTAGTGTTGCACGTTTGGAACACAACAGTGTATACAAGTAAGACGCGAACTTCGAGGTAATGACAAACGTACAAACGTACAACTCAAACAGAGACTAAACAATTACGTAGACAGGTAGATTACGAAATAAGGACGTAACACAAAGGTCGATTGGTAAATAAACCTAAAGAAAAATTTTACCAGAAGAAATCAATAGTTTGGCTTTGAAATGAGCAACAGAGTTGCCAACACACCGTGGTCGTTCAAAGAAGGAATTTGCAATTTAAGTGGCATATTTAGTGTATTAGATACATATAAATAAAAATATTAGTAGAAGACGGAAGGAAAAGGAGAATGGCATTATATAAGTCGAAAGACTGCTTAATTAAGAGCTGGGAAGGTTACTGGGCTTCGATTGCCCTATATAGCATTAGCAACAGTCCCCGTGCTTCCCTAAAATCGTGCTGGATGACTACTGGTTTGACATGGATGTTTTCTAATGAGAGGATAATACACACATTAAAGTGTACTACATCCATGGATGAAGCCTAGTTTTCAAAGACGATGTCGTACGGCAAAAGCGATGCAATAACTTTTTCCGCAACTGCCTCTGTAATTAAGTACACACGCCTCTTAAGCGGCTAGTACACTCTGATTTCTGAGTGATTTGTAAGCAACGCAGCAATGGTAAACAGTATATTTTTCGTTGCAGACGAAAGTAAAGGTACTGATTATAGGTTTTCGCACAGGTTCGGTTACACCCACTGGTAGACGTGGTAGTTTAACTACTTTTGTGTGTTGATTCCCAGTATAAAAATAACTAGTATGTCTGTGGGAAACTCCTACCACATCCGACACGTTAGTTGAACATGTGCTAATGCATCCACGGGGTAGTTAATTTGACTCTGGAAGGAGCGAGTGGGGGCGAGCACGTTTACCGACCGGTCAAAGAAGTCTGGTCACTGAGGCGCTGCACCGTCTTTCGAGTGCAGACAGGGTACAAGTCCCCATCCAACCACCCATAATAAGGTGCTGAACAGTTTCGGCAATTAATATTTTGTACCTTTTTCTTGGGTATAGGTTACTGAGGCGTGCTGCGACTCGCGTTGATGCTGTTTGTAGGTTCCCGCCCTCTGTTGGATGCCAGACGGTATCATTTAGTTGGCATGGTTGCGGTTGTCTTCTTCTCGTGTTGACTGCCGCCACTTGGTTTCGCAAGCGTTGCCTGTCCGCTAGTGGCAGCGGCGGCGGTTATCGATATGTACGAACTGTTGCCCTATCTTTGGGGCGACGTGGTTGTTTTCCCGGGTCGTGTGAGTGGGCCAGTTCGGTTGGGGACTCAGGAGGAGCCAGGTCCGTGTAGTGCCAGAACACACTGGGACAACTGGCGTCACGCTTGAACTGCCGGATGGGAAGGTGCACGACCTCGTCGTTAACCGGATCCAGCAAGCTTTAAAATTAGTGCATTTCAATCCCAGTAGATAAACCTCAACCATCGAGATATCTCGTGATTCTCCAGCGACTTGGGTTCGTGTTGCTGCTCGTAGTGTGGCCGAGGCGAAGAGCAGGGTTGATTCTTCTACTCTGGTGGTAGTGGTTCCTCCCTCGTTCTGGGTGCTTTAAACAGACTAATCTGGGGACGTAGTGCAGACCGCCGGTTCCGGCTTTGGTGTATTGTTCCATCGTTGCATTTGGTTTATCGGACATCAGGTAACTTCAGCAAGATCATCACTAGTCATCGTCAGACGGCCACAGTCTTGAATTACCATCTTGTGAAGTGAACTCAACTCTTGGCTACCTACCTCAGTGCTCGCGAAAGTGTTTGTTGCCGGACCTTCTCAGAGTTCGATTCCTGGAGCACAGTCGGTGGCCCCTTGGTAAGACATGTGTTTTCCCACGTTTGGTGATCAGTTGCTTGTTTTTTTTTAATTCACCTTTGCTATTGTATTTGATGTTTTACAGCAGGTTTCTAAATTTTTTTATATTATTGCCGTTCCTGGAGTGTAAGGCGTTCAGCTGTGATGGTGGTCACTTGCCTTAAAATTCTAATTTGCTATTTGTATTTACGCAGTAAGCCTTTAAAACCTCATTTGCTGCCTTTCCTGGCGTCTGATGCCTTCTGCTGTGTTTGTGGCGACTTGCCTTTAATATTTCAACACCTGTAATTTGTAAGTTGCGGCGAGTTTTAAACAATTCTTAATTTATTGCCATTCCTAGCGTGTAAGGCCTGCTGCCCAGATCACAGTGGCTAGCTTTTAAAACATTATCTGCTGTATCTGAATTTAAATGGTGATTTGCTAAATTGTAACTCAGTGAAAACACTATTATTTACTCAGTTCTTTATTCTTTCATTAATAACGTGTGGTATTTTTATTTATTGTTGAGTCTGGAATTACTGGTTTAAAATAAATTGTATGTAACTGTAAAAGGCAACCAATAGTAACTGATTACGGCGTCGTTTACAATCGTAACCGAATCCTGCTTTTCTTGACAACCAGGTTTCAGTTATCAACTAGAGTCAGGAATGCTCGATCCTCTGCGTCGGAGAATTACCCCCCAGCCTTTCGCACTCTCAAACGGTGGCTGGAAGGGAAAGCCCTTTCTTTCACTACACACCACAGTGAATCCTATAATGCCCAATTTACAGAGTGGGAGCTCCTCAGTGTTCTTGCACATTGCCTCGACACAGCTCCTGGGCCAGATCGGATCCACAGTAAGATGATTAAACATCTCTCATCTGACTACAAGCGACATCTCCTCGTCATCTTCAACCGGATCTGGTGCGATGGCGTCTTTCCATCGCAATGACTGGAGAGCACCATCATTCCGGTGCTCAAACCCGCTTGATGTGGATAGCTATCGGCCCATCAGCCTCACCAACGTTATTTGTAAGCTTCTGGAACGTATGGTGTGTCGGCAGTTGGGCTGGGTCCTGTAGTCACGTGGCCTACTGGCTGCTTGTCAGGCCGGCTTCTGCCAGGGTCGCTCTATCACTGTTAATCTTGTGTCCCTCGAGTATGCCATCCGAAAGGCCTTTTTCAGACGCCAACACCTGGTTGCCGTGTGTTTTGATTTACGAAAAGCATATGACACCACCTGGCGACATCATATCCTTGCCACATTATACGAGTGGGGTCTCCAAAGCCCACTCCCGTCTTTTATCTAAAATTTCCTGTCGCTTTTTACTTTCCGTGTCCAAGTTGGTGCCTCCCATAGTTCCGCCCCCCCTCCCCCCCCCCCTTCATATCCAGGAGAATGGGGTCCCGTAGAGCTCTGTATTAAGTGTCTATTTTTAGTGGTCATTAATGGTCTAGCAGCAGCTGCAGGGCCGTCCATCTCACCTTCTTTGTATGCAGACGACTTTTGCATTTCGTACTGCTCCATCAGTACTGGTGTTGCTGAGCAGCGCTACAGGGACCCATTAACAAGGCGCAGTCATGGGCTCTAGCCCACGGTTTCCACTTTACGGCCGCAAATTCGTATGTTATGCACTTCTGTCGGCGTCGTATCGTTCATCCAGAACCAGAACTTTATCTTAATGACGATCCACTCACTGTAGTGGAGACATATCGATTCTTAGAACTGGTTTTCGACGCTCGATTGACTTGGTTTCCTTACCTTCGCCAGTTTAAGCGGAAGTGCTGGTAGCACCTCAATGCCATCCGCTGCCTGAACAACACCATCTGGAGTGCAGATCGCTCTACGCTGCTGCAGCTCTACAGAGTCCTTGTTCAATCCTGCCTTGACTATGGGAGTCTGGTTTATGGTTCGGCGGCGCCCTCAGTGTTGCTTTTACTCGACTCAGTACACCACTGTGGCGTTCGCCTAGCGCCAGGAGCTTTCAGGACGAGTCCGGTGACCAGCGTCCTTGTGGAGGCCAGAGTCCCTCCATTGCAGATTAGTCGTGCACAATTGCTGGCCAGTTACGTTGCACACGTTTGTAGTTCTCCTCCCCATCCGAATCACTGTCTCCTTTTCCCACCCACGGCGGTTCATCTCCCGCATCGGCGGCCAGATCATGGCTTCCAATTGCAGTTCGTGTCCCGTTCCTTCTTTCCTAACTGGATTCCTTGCCTTTACCACCTATACTTGAAGTTCATACACGTACAGCTTACACAGAACGTTGGTGAGGCTGATGGGCCGATAGCCATGGTGTACACCTAGGCCACGGCTTCGCCTGGACCTTTCACATGGTCCAAAGGACTCAGTTAACACCTCGTCTCTCCACTGCCACTTCCTCTCGATTCTTGATATGTACCGAGGCCACGACGTGGTTTACACCGACGGCCCGATGGCTGATGATCACGTCGGTTTCGCGTATGTCCATAGATGACATACTGAACAGCATTCCTTGCCCGAAGGCTGCAGTGTTTTCATTGCCGAGCTGGTGGCTATATATCGTGCTCTTGAGCACATCCGTTCATGCTCTGGGGAGTCGTTTCTTCTGTGTACTGACTCGTTGAGCAGCCTCCAAGCTATCTACCAGTGCTACCCTCGTCATCCTTTGGTAGTGACTATCCAGGACAGGAGTTCATCTTTGCCCTGGAACGGTCCGGTCATTCACTGCTGTTTGTCTGGACCCCAGGTCACGTCAGAATCTAAGGCAACGAACTTGCCGACAGGCTGGCCAAACAGGTTACGAGAAAACCGCTTATGGAGATCGGCTTCTCCGCAACTGACCTGCGTTCAGTACTACGCCGCAAGGTTTTGCGGCTTTGGGAGACGAAATAGCATAACCTCAGCACGCAGAAGAAACTGTGTGCCATTAAGGAGACTACCAATGTGTGGCAGTCCTCCATGCAGGCGTCTCGCAGGGACTCTGTGGTTCTTTGTCGGCTCCGCATTGGCCACGCTTGGTGCCATACGGCTACCAACTGCACCGTGATGAACCTCCTCAGTGACGGTGCGGCGCCCGTGACCTGTCCTTCTTTGGCTGCCCTGCGACGGACTCTTCAGTTAACGGACTCGTTGACATTAATTTTAGCTGACAGCGCCTCATCGGCTAATTCAGTTTTACTTTCTATACGTGACGGTGAGTTTTATCATTCTGTATAAGTTTTAGCGTATGTCCTTTGTCCCTTTGTATTCTCCGCTCTAATGCTTTTAGGGTGGATGTTTTAATGTGTCGCAGAGTGGCTGGATCTTCCTTTTTATTCTTGTGGTCGGCCAGCCACGGTCATCTGCTCTTTTAGTTTTACCCCCTCTACCTATTTCTTGCTTCTCTCTGTGGTTTTCCTTTCCTGTTTCTTCCATAGTAGTTCAAATGGCTCTGAGCACTATGGGACTTAACAGCTGAGGTCATCAGTCCCCTAGAACTTAGAACTACTTAAACCTAACTAACCTAAGGACATCACACACATCCATGCCCGAGGCAGGATTCGAACCTGCGACCATAGCGGTCGCGCGGTTCCAGACTGAAGCGCCTAGAAGCGCTCGGCCACTCCGGTCCATAGTAGTGTTGGTTGTCCTTCTGTCGTTCTTCTGGTTCTTCCTTTCTCCTGTTATTGTGATTACGTCTCCTTTCTTTTCTTCTTTCCCTTGTGTAATTATTTTACCGGGAACAACGCACTGATGACCTTGCAGTCTGGTCTCTCTTCCGCCCCCCCCCCCCTCCCATCTTTTAAACCAACCAACGACTGGAGCTGCCATTGAATAAAAATAGATTACGTAAAGACTTTGATAAAGTCCCATGCTAAATTAACAACCAATCCTTTTCTAACCCGAGCCTGTACTAGTCTGAAATTACGTCGCTTCGGAGAGACGGTCAACCTTCATTATCTCCGTTTTCCTTCCTTTGCCCTTACGGACAGCAATCTTGCTCGCTAACCTGTAATGAGTTAAATTCGAATTTCTCGACAGTGTCTTCAGCCGGTAGCTCCTGCACGTTATGAATGTCGGTGCTCCCATCCGCTTGGCGCCATTTCAATACAAACGAGAAGAGCGGTCATTTGTCTTTAAGAGAGCCTACTTGCGATTGTAATCCTAGTCAGTGCGCTTTCAGATAATAACATATTCTTTGAAACTATCCTGATCTTTAGTACTGTTCATACACTGATGAGCCACAATATTATGACGAACTGCTTACATGCGTGTTGCTCCACATTTGCAACCAATACAGCGGTAATTCTGATTAACATGAATTCGACAAGTCTTTGGTGAATGTGTGCTGTACGCACAGGCAATGCGATCCCCGCAAGTTACTGGCCGGTCGTTTGTAAGCGGGGAGATGGCGCCCAGTAGCTTCCCACACTTTTTCCGTCGAGTTCAGTTCAAACGAATTTGGTGGCAGGGATATGAACCTGTGTTCACTGTCGTGCTCCTCAGAATACTGTAGCACAAATCTTGCCTTGTGCCACCTCGTGATACGGACAGCTATACTGCTGGAAGATGGCATCACTATGAGGAAGGCATCAAGAATGTAGGAATGCAGGTTGTCCGTGGTAATGTTCACATAGTCCACGGCTTTTATGGTGGCTTAGATTACTACGAAGCCCAAGTTAATGTGCTCCGCTGCATAATACTGCCCCATCGGCCTACGCCCGTGGCGTAGTGCATGTTTCGAGCAGCTGCTGGCCTAGATGATGGCGTATCTATGTGCGACCATCGTCCTGGTGTAACAAGAAACGTGATTCAAACGACCAGCCCAGTATCAAAGATCTCTGGCCCATTGCAGTCGTAAATATCGTTGTCGTTTGGTTGAGATGGGATCACGTAGGGGTCTCCCGCTGTGGCGCCCCATGTTCAACAATGTCCTTCGAAACACTTGTGCTTGCAGCACCCTTGTCCTCTGTCATCAAATTTGCCACAAATCCCCGTCTATCCAGTTTTACAGAGCGGGCCAGCCTCTGAGCTCCATGTTCTGTGATGAGGCGTAAACGTCATTTTTGCCTACTTGTAGTTTCATTGTTATTCAACCACTTTCAATAGATGCTAACGACGGTAACACGTGAACTGGCGACCAGCTCTCGTCTTTTCCGAGATGATCATTTTCAGGTATTACGCAATAAAAATTGGCCTTTTGTGAAAGTTGTTGATGTCAGTGGATTTCCTCATCTATGTTCCATAACGCAGAATGTTTTCTCATTCTTTTCTGCTCCGCTTATGTGGTTTCCTAAGCGGGTCCCGTGCCCGCATTCCGAGGTTACAGTGGCCACAATGAAGGTAACATCTTCTGTATTGTTAGGCAGCGTCATGTTTCTTCTGCACGATCGACTTTTCGACCCCTGTGTTAGAGTATTCTTCGGGATCATGTGGTGTTCACGGTTAGCTGAACACTTCTGGTCATAATGTTTTGGCTCACCAGTTTATGTCGATAGCGACGCTGTAACGCCCTGAAATATCTTATCTCGTTCTACAGGCATTCAGCGCATCGCGTAAAACACAATAAACCTTAAAATTAACAAAATATTATCTGGAGAGGAAAATGGAGGTCACGACTGTCCTCAGAGGGTTTAGAACTCTATATTTTTCATTTAATTTTAGTGAGAACATTGAACATTACGACGTCCTCTTACCAAAAGACACCCAGTCGGTCACTGAATGGCATTATATTTCCTGATAGTGATAACGGGGGAGTTGCTCACATTGTCTTTCGAGAATTATATATACTCCGGTGCGAAAGAAAGGACCCCTTTGGCCAATATCGGGTATTCCAGGCCTGTAATACACACTCAATCACATATCCATGATCACGCCAGAGTGCAGACAGGAAGTACAACAGATTTAAAGAGGTCTCTACGACAGGGTATACCACCCAAGAAGACACGCCATTTGTTCAGCTCTAAATAAAATGGCCCTGAGCACTATGGGACTTAACATCTGAGGTCATCAGTCCCCTAGAACTTAGACCTACTTAAACCTAACTAACCTAAGGACACCACACACAACCACGCCCGAGGCAGGATTACAACCTGCGAACGTAGCGGTCGCGTGGTTCCAGACTGAAGCGCCTAGAACCGCTCGGCCACACGGCCGGCCTCTATATAAACCAGAAATACAAAGAAAATCCCGTATCCATCAAAAAATACGAATTAGTATCAGCATCATTCCAGAAAAACAAAGTGAATTTATATCTTGAAGAGAAAAACCAGAATATTTTAATCTCCTGCTGTGAACCAGTATGTCTGTTAATGTAGTAACTACGTTTATTACAAAGCAGTGTCCTTCAGACTTTTGTTGTAATAAATGCAGTCACTGCATCAACACAGGGCCGGCCGGAGTGGCCGAGCGGTTCTAGGCGCTACAGTCTGGAACCGCGCGACCGCTACGGTCGCAGGTTCGAATCCTGCCTCGGGCATGGATGTGTGTGACGTCCTTAGGTTAGTTAGGTTTAAGTAGTTCTGAGTTCTAGGGGACCGATGACCTCAGCAGTTACGTCCCATAGTGCTCAGAGCCATTTGAACCATTTTTTTTTTTTTTTTTTTGCATCAACATACCCATTGTCGCGATTAATTGTATAATCACGTCTGGCGGGGCTAAAACGTCGATACTAAATAGTAAAAAGGTGTTCGTATGCAAAGTTTCACGGAAATGCGAGCATCTGGATTGTGACTGCGTGTCATATGGAAGGCTCGACTGGCGAGGGGCGTTCTCTGATAGCCTAAGAAGTTAAAAAAAATGTTCAAATGTGTGTCAAATCGTATGGGACTTAACTGCTAAGGTCATCAGTCCCTAAGCTGACACACTACTTAACCTAAATTATCCTAAGGACAAACACACACACCTATGCCCGAGGGAGGACTCGAACCTCTGCCGGGACCAGCCGCACAGTCCATGACTGCAGCGCCCTAGACCGCTCGGCTAATCCCGCGAAGGCCTTAAGAAGTTGACGTGACCGCTCATCACAAGAGGGAAATCCAGGTTCGAGTCCCGATCTGTCACAAATTTTCATTTGTCACAAGTAGCTGACCCTAATATGCACCCACAGTATGTGAATCCATCTCGGTTATAATCCCATTACTTAAGTGACCTGTTGCAAATAGCGCTGGGATGTAAACAGATTATTTATGTAGGTCTGAGGCATGTTATCATTAATTATGATTGTAGTAAAAGTTCATTAGAAAGTAATGTAGCCTTTACGTTCGTTTTTGTTACGCTGTTCAGTAGATAAGCAAGAAGTTACCATTCTTCGGAAATAACACTACACTTTTCCTGTAACGGCATAGTCCCATAACAGGACTCGTGGAAACTATAACGGGTGGAGCGTGTACCTTGCAAGCTGAGAGTCAGGTGCTGGAAGCGGCGCGCGTGCATTCGGCGTACCGTATGGATTTGCTCTCGCATTTCACTGCGTGCTCTGGCGCAGTGTTTGTCCGCGGCTCGGGTTTCGGGCTAGACCTTCACGGCGGCTGCAGAAGCACCAGGGCAGAGCTGGCTCCGTTTTGTCGTCCGTCGCAAAGCTCAGTTGCGTGCTATCCTATTGATCGTAGTTTGTTGCCATTGGCTGTAGATCCAGATAGAAACTACCGTGAATTGGGCTCCATATTTCAAGTGGTAACTCAAGCTTGTTTCTTTCCAGTTAATTGTTTAATTAAATTCCGCTGTCTTATATTACATCAAAAGCATTACTGAAAGTGTCATAACGATTCAAAAGCTTTAGATTTAGCTGTTTTCAGTTTTTATTATGATCAATTGCATATGGAAAGGGATCAAAGATGAAAGGAAGGAATCTTAAGATGAACCATTCGTTATGTTGGGCTCCACGGTTTTCGTAATACACTCTTCTGTCGTATCTATCGGTATTCAAAACTGGCGCGGGACTGGGAAAGACGCTTCTGGAGCGGTACACTTGGAACTCAGAATTTAATGGGAACATGGACCAGTGCCTAACAACGCGCCAGGTTAGCCGAGCGTGTGGAGCATGACGTTGGCGATTACAGATCATTCCTGGAGAACCAACACCTGATACTGAAGCCAATACCGACCTACCGAAAACATTATGCCAATTTTCTTCTGAAGGTGTTTGAAGACTTTCTGGTGAACCGTTGACGATGGGCATGAGCAGTTAGTCCCTATATCGCTGTATGGTGATGGTGGTATATATACATGTAACAATTGTGTAAAGAAAAAAAAATCCATACATGAAAAAAAAGACCTATCCGAATTCACCGGTTATATTTTCGCATCGAGAAGACGCCCTAGAGTCCGGAAGTTCGGAAAGTCTTCCTCCCTACTGTCCCCAGCGGACATGCGTTCCGGAAGGGAACCATATGATTTTTGGCTTAGGAGGGCCTCTTTATTTTGATGTTATAATTAAAAAAATAAAAAATAAAAAAGTCGTAGAGCATTAAAAAATTTTTAAAAAAATAAAAAATTAAAAATATTAAGAAAAGCGTGTTAACGCGCTGCTTCCTGGACTCGGGTAGGCGCGCCGGCCCAGGATCGAATCTGCCCGGCGGCCTGGCGACAAGGGCAGGTGTGCCGCCCAGCCTGAATTTGGTTTTTAGGCGGTTTACCACATCCCCCTAGGTCAATACCGGGCTGGTCCCCACGTCCCACCTCAGTTACAAGGCTCGCAGACATCTGAACACTTTCGTACTATTCCATGGATTACACTAGTCGCAGACAGTTGGGGTACACTAATTCCTTCCCGGGGTGGCGGCAGGAAGGGCATCCGGCCACCGCTTCAACTACCATTGCCACATCCGATTAATCATGCCGACCCTGTGTATCCGCAGGAAAAACAAGCACAAGCAAAAGAAAGAAAAGGAAGAATGGACGAGTACCTAACAGTCTACACCTACAGTTACATGAGTACAGAAATCTGCTGAAAGCCATTTTAATGACGACAATTTGTTTGATCATCAGACAGACCTTAAGGCTTAAAATGGTGTGACTGCTTTAAAACATAACTCCCTTCTTCAAGTATTTTAAAATAATGGGCAAGTGATGCACACAGCTTTATATTTGTCTGCCAGAAGGGTGACAATAAACTATCGACGGTAGTTGCGACATAATAACGAGTTCAGTTGGTTTTTGACGGTATAGATAAAATGTCAGTTCGAAAAACTGTACAATGGAATCTACTGCAGAGATAGCACAGAATTACGCTAAAAAAATTTGAAGAAATAAGAGTGATGGCTTGCTAAATTTCCGAACCGGAGAAGACACAACAGTGGATCCAGTTAAAAAGTACGCAATAGTGGAGGCAATTAAAGAGTACCATGATCTACGAAACAAAGATTGAGAATTTGACGTAAGCAAGACAGGAATCAAATGGAAATTTATGTAGGTGAAGAAATATTCGTTTAATAATACGTATTTATCGATATTCAATACTGGCTTGTGATTGGGAGAGACGCTTCTTGAACGGTACACAAGGAACTCAGTATTGAATGGGAACATGGACAAGTGCCTAAGAGTCTACACCTACAGTTACATAATTACTCTGCAATTCTTAATTAAACGCCTGCCAATGGGTTCTCCAAACCACCTTCAAGCTATGCCCCTAACGTTAAAATCTCGAAAAGCGCGCGGGAAAAATGAACAGTTAAATGTTTCCATGGTTACTCTTATTTTACTGTGATCATCATTCCTCCCCGTGTAGGTTGGCGTCTGCTGTATATAAGTCAAAATATTGGCACTGTTACTGAACGTTCTACCGATTGAAAGCGACATATTAACCAAAGGGAGTTCGAGAAGGCGCCTGTAGTTAAATATTGCCTGGAAAACGGAAATAAAATACAATTTGTAAGGACGAAAGTCTTGGTCCACGGTGTCACCAAAATATTGGGATTCGTTCACAAAGGAGGTAGCCCAGATTAGGATAAACAGTAATAGTTCTGGCGGAGGGCAATAGTGCACACTCAGCAGGACATGGGAGCGGGCTCTGAATACCGAGCGAAAGCCAAGGCGCATGCTTGACTCTTTTAGAGAGGTGAGAGCGGCACTTTCAAACGTGACGTCGCGTCATCTAACGTCATCAGTCCCGCGGTGGGCGGCAGTCACTGTTTCCGCGCATGCGTCGCTTCAACCCTCTCTGGAAGGCCTCACGCGTTGCAAATTGCGCTTATTCACTGACGGAAAAAATTACGTAAGAATTTAATGTAGAGTGATGGAACTTGTCGGCTGAAGTGGCCGAGCGTTTCTAGGCACTCAGTCTGGAACCGTGCGACCGATAAGGTTGCAGGTTCGAATCCTGCCTCGGGCATGCATGTGTGTGATGTCCTTAGGTTAGTTAGGTTTAAGTAGTTCTAAGTTCTAGGGGACTGATGAATTCACCAATTACGTCCCATAGTGCTCAGAGCCATTTGAACCATATTTTTAATGGAATTTTGGGAAAACATTTGTCTAGTTAACATGTTTAAGTGACAACCATTGTAAGATCACAGGTTAACGTAAGCGGGAGATAAGCGATTGCAAATGAGAAATGCTGGTACATTAATAAGCTGTCCAACTGCCTGAATGCAGACGTGCGTGCATTCTGTTGTACAGTTGCCGGATGTCGGTTTGCGTGATGGAGTTGCACGCCTGTCGGACCTGGCCGGTCAGTACAGGGACGGGTAATGCTAGCTGTCGATGGCACTGGAGTCGTCTGTTTGATGAAGTCGCAGTTGTGCTCTGTTTGAAAAGGATCTGGCGATCGAGAAGGCCAAGACAACAAGAGAGCACGTTACGTCACAACAGCAGTGTGTGATGGAGCATTATCCTATTGGAATACACCAGCTGGGATTCTGTTCATGAATAGCAGCATAACCGTCGAATCAACAGACTGTCGTAGAAATTTGCATTCAGGTTGCGTGGGATAACCACGAGACCGCTCCTGCTGTCATACGGAATCGCACCCTAGACCATACCTCAAGGAATAGGTCCAGTGCGTCTAGCACGCAGACAGGTTGGATGCACACTTTCTTCTAACCAAAAAACGGCCATCACTGGCACAGAGGCATAACCGGATTACCTCAGAAAACACAACAGACCTCGACCCTGCTCTCCTGTGAACTCTCGCTTGTCTCGACTGGAGTCGCAAATGACGTTGGTTTGGGATCAGTGAAATCCACGCTACAGGATGTTTGGTTCGCAGCTGTCTATGAAGTAAACGATTTGTAACAGTTGGTTGTGTCACTGTGAGGCAACTGCTGCTCACACTGTTGCTGCAGATGCAGTACGGTGAGCCAGAGCCATATGCTGAACGTGGTGGTCTTCCCTCTCGGTAGAGGTACGTGGCACTCTGGAGCCCGGTCTTCTTGCGAACGTACATTCTCGTGACCACCGCTGCCGGCGGTCACGTGCGGTGGTTACATTCCTGCCAAATGTTTATGCAGTATCACAGAAGGAAGATGCAGCCTCTCCCAGCCCTACTACACCACCTCGTTCAAACGCAGTGGGGTGTTGATAGCGACGTCTTTGTCGCCTTACAGGCATGCTTGACTAAACCTGACTTGCACTCTCATGCAGACGCTGCTAGCGCCACTCTTATGCGACTGGTGCGAAATTTGAACAGACATCATTTTTAAGATATAGAAACTCGCCTACGAACTTTAGTTTATGTCGCACAACTCCTTCCTCGTGTTTCTTATTCTTTTTGATTTTTCAGTCAGTGTATGGGCGGAACACCGTGCCAGTCCAGACACTCAGTGGGTTTCATTCCTGACGACGGCGGCGGAGTGGCTGGTGAAAGCGCTGGTAACTCCAGAAGATTTTATTCGGTAATAGACGATTTAGGAATAACTCTAAATGCAAACTAATTAATGTGTATAAACAAAATATGAAAAAATAGATGCTGTAAAGAGTGGCCGAGGAAGGAACTCTATAGGAACCCACTACCAGAAAAAGTCATTTCACTTCCATCAAATATGTTCGCACATGAAACAAGCAAACTTAGAAACAGTGTGGCGTTGATCAACGTCTATAGGGAGGAATCATTAGGTCCAGTAAGCAGAGACACCTGACGACTGGCATCGGTATTTCATTAGGAAATACCATAGCGTTACTCTGCAATGATTTAGGGAAACGACAACAAACCTATTCAGTGCGACTTGAGCAGTACGTGAACGCCACCCTGCCAGTCTTTGTACATTCGAATTCACAATATCTAGTGACACTGATCTTAGAACAGGGCTGAATATGGCCTCAGCTCGAAAATACAACACAGTGCAGAACACACACTCTTGCACCCTCGTGGCCATTTTAACTCTGCTGACGGTGAATAGAAGATCTTCAATTTTGTAGAAATATTATATGTTTCGGGAATAACTGGCTTAGTTTCTTATTTTAGCATCGTGTCAACCTTCATAATAACAAGTAAGGCTTCCTAAAATTAAGTACAAGCAGGTCCGGAGTAATTAATACAATTCGCGATCGCAGTGAGATAGCTGTAATAGTGGCTAAACAGACATCTCCCAAGGTGGTTAATCGCCTTCATACCATTACACTCGCCCGCACATCCACTGCAAAACGTTTCAATAACATACCAAGAGTGTGAGAGGTACAAAATAAAAGAATATGGAAGAATGCCTGAACAAAAATGAATAATTATTCTCACTTAAGGAAACTTACATTGATACATGCGTCTTAAGAAAACGTGGTTAGGAGGAGAAAAGGTGAAGAGGAAAATATCAAGTGTAGTATGTCAGACAAAAGACAGATATTGCTTTATGAAGATAACTTATTTATTTAACTGTTTACTGAAGGCTTTACGTATCATGACCATATGTTTCGTATACGTGAGTCTTTTCTTTATCACACATAACACATACATAGTCGGGTTATTGCATTTGATCAAAAGAAAAAAGAAAGTTCTATTCAAACAAGGGAAAAAAGACAGTATTAGTAAGATTTTGTTACCACACTTGTAGCGAACGCATCGTATTAAAACACACACGCCGGCCGGTGTGGCCGAGCGGTTCTAGACGCTTCAGTCTGGAACCGCAATACCGCTACGGTCGCAGGTTCGAATCCTGCCTCGGGCACGGTTGCGTGTGATGTCCTTAGGTTACTTATGTTTAAGTAGTTCTAAGTTGTAGGGGACTGATAACCTCAGATGTTAAGCCCCATAGTGCTCAGAGCCATTTGAACCATTTTCACGACACACACACACACACACACACACACACACACATACATACACACCAATCACTGGCTGACTTTAATGTGCTCAGTACCGCTGTACAACATCAGCGTGAGAACTTGTCAGCTGCCCAACAATGACTGCTGTCAAGTAAAGGATCTCCTAGTGCACGGCACGCTACAGCAACAACAAATAACCACCGTTGCTCACCTCTGGCTGTGGTTGCTGTCTCCTCTTCGTTGCTGGCCAGCAACCAAGTCCTGGGTTACTCCAACTGTGGCCCGTTCCGACAACTGAGGCCCGCTACCCTACGCCCAAATCAAGTGCAGACAGTTCTCCATAGCAAGTCCAGCGCTGTCCCATGATTCGTATGCTTGTTAATTAATAATCTTCGTCTACCTAAACGTTCATAAATAATATTAGATAAACAAAATAACCCAGAAGAACATAAACCATGACAGCCACCAAGGCTTCTGGCAGTGGTTGAGGTTGTTACGGTTCCATCTCCCAATCCTGCTGACCGGCACATCCAGTCCCAGCCAGTACTTGGCGCTTACGATGCTCCGCAAGCTTGACTACTGCATCCACCGTGGTGGCGGTACAGGTTCAGAATGGTTCAAATGGCTCTAAGCACTATGGGACTTAACAACTGAAGTCATCAGTGCCATACACTTAAACCTAACTAACCTAAGGACATCACACACGTCCATGCCCGAAGCAGGATTCGAACCTGCGACCGTAGCAGCAGTGCAGTTCCGGACTGAAGCCCCTAGAACTGCTCGTCGACAGCGGCCGACTGGCGGTAATGGTCCCCAGATGAAGTCGTCACCATTTGATGCAGGTGAATAACCTCTTGTGCGCTGCACCACTACAACCATGCTAGGGCGGCGCTGCTGAGGTTCGAACGCAGCCAACCGCGCCCACTGGCCCGCAACGTGGGCGGTCACGGCGGGAACCAAGGCAGCCGTGCCGCGAAAAGCGATTTCACGGAGCGCTTTGCTCAATAACTTTTACGCGAGTAACATTCCTCCAACGTTGGTTCTAAACTGTTTAGAAACTGAAGGAACGTCGTCATTAATGAAAGGGTTTATAGTCTGACGGAAAAAGGAATCGCAACACCAGAACTAAAATTGGAAGGCACGTTTCTATATTTGAAACATGATGTTATTCAAATTTCGCACAAGTCGCATATCAGTGGCGCTAGTGGTACCTCTATAAGGAAGCAAATCAGTTTTGATTCAAATACACTTGGTAACGGTCGTGAGCGTTAGTTCCTTTGAGATTGGACGTGGTGAGATGATGTCAGTCAAGAACGCCTTTAAGGCGGGAAGGACGCCACTACCAACACAAGACTGAGTTTGAACTCGGTCTTGTAATAAGGCTACGATAACCTGAACGTTCCTTCCGCGATACTGCAAACATTCTTGGCAGTGGATACTGGTAGCGGTGGTCACGGGAACGTACGATACGACTGAGCTCCGTTCGGGCTCGTGCCATTACGCGAGAGGGACGACAGTCGCGTTAGGCGTATGCCTCTGGCTCATCGTACTGTATCTACGGCAGCACCCGAGCAGCAGTAGGCTCCACAGTGAAACAACGTACTGTTACAAATAGCTTACTTAAAGGACAGCTCTGAGCCAGACGCCCTGTGGCGTGCATTCCACTGTCCCCAAAACACAGCCATTTGCGGTTTCAGTCGCGTCAAGTGAAAGCTGACACGAAGACAGATTGGAGGCCTGTTGTGTTTTCTGGTGAAGAGTGGTTCAGCCTCGGTGCCAGTCGTGGTCGTGTGTTGCTTATAAGGACACCATTGAGGACCTGCAACCAACCTTTCTGTGCGTTAGACACATTGGATCTACACCTGCAGATATGGTCTGGGCTGCGATTTCATGTGACAGCAAGAGTACTGTCGTGGTTATCCCATGCAAGTATGTACGTCAATCTTGTGATTCGACCTGTTGTACTGCCATTCAGGGACAACATTCCAGGAGGTGTTTCCCAACAGGATAACACTCGCCCACATACCGCTTTTGTGACCCATGATATTTTACAAAGTGTTGACATGTTGTCTTGGCCTGCACGATCATCAGATCTGTCTCCAATGGAGCACATATGAGACATCATCATATAACAACTACTGCGTCATCCACAGCCGTGCGGGGTAGCTGCGCGATCTGGGGCGCCTTGTCACGGTCCGTGCGCTCCCCCCGTCGTCGGTTCGAGTCCTCCCTCGGGCATGGGTGTGTCTGTTGTCCATAGTGTAAGTTAGTTTAAGTTAGATTAAGTAGTGTGTAGGCTTAGGGACCGATGACCTCAGCAGTTTGGTCCCATAAGACCTTACCACAAATTTCCAAATTTCCAATTGCGTCATCCACAAATAGCATTAATCGTCCCTGTGCAACAGGCATGACCCTCATCCCAGAAAATGGTTCAAATGGCTCTAAGCACTGTGGGACTTAACACAATAGGATGAGGTGGACGAATGAATTTTTGGAGGAAAATAGCAAACTTCGTTTTCAACCAAACTCGACCGATCTTACAACGCTTCACTTCAATGATTTCACTCGACACTCACACCTCCGTAGCCCATGGTGCTGAGTTGCTCGATCAAGCTTGAACACTAGGCTCAAAAATGGTTCAAATGGCTCTGAGCACTATGGGACTGAACATCTATGGTCATCAGTCCCCTAGAACTTAGAACTACTTAAACCTAACTAACCTAAGGACAGCACACAACACCCAGCCATCACGAGGCAGAGAAAATCCCTGACCCCGCCGGGAATCGAACCCGGGAACCCGTGCATGCGAAGCGAGAACGCTACCGCACGACCACGAGATGCGGGCTGAACACTAGGTAAAAGATATTTTCAACAGCATTGTTCTCCCGGCAACAGAAAAAAACCTAGCGGCGTATATTTCTGAATCTTGCACGAACGACCTGCGATTAACACGGAAAACCTCTCGGCAGAGGTAGCGCATTAAAGTCTTTGACTTCCTTTCTGTTTGAGATTATTACATGCCGGGTTTCATACGCCTCTTTCTGGCACTCATCGTTATCAACATCATTAACCCTTTCAGTAACAATCGTAAATACACTGTATGTACCATTGGTAACCAACTGGAATTATCATGTTGTCCATTCACTGATATCAATATTTACCATACCTCATGCTAGATCTAGGTTCATTCATTACTTTTCCCAAAGAATTCACGCTGACATCTATTTCATTAAATTATCTTCCATTAGGAAAGTGGAATACGCTCCCACGGGTGTGACATAACTTTCGAAATGGTAAAGAGCAGCAGTCAGTCATCGTTTCTGTTCTAGCTGTATTAGAGTAGATTCAGATTTCAGTTAGTAACTAGCTATTAAAGATGCTAAAAATTCAAGAATTACATAGCCAGAACATAGATACAAATACTACAACTCACGATATGACGTGTGCAGCACCACAGAGATGAATACTGTATCACTTTTTAAATGGCAAATCACATCAACTACCTACCTTGGAGATATTTGGGCCATCTACGAACTATTCAGTAAGTAATATGAGCCACAAACGTAGTCATGACGAATAAAATATAAAAGAAAAAACATTCATTTAAATTCCAATCGTCACAGCGTACGTCATTTACCTCCTAGCTGTTTTTTGTAAATTTTATGAAACTGATTTTACCTATGCTTTTAAAAATTAAATAAAAAATTGACTCACAATGAATGAGTCAGGCATTTTTGTGTCTTCTAATGTTAACTGTTAAATGTGGCATGAAGTCAGTACAGTAATCTTACTTGTATTTTATTTTATTTTATTCCCATGCTACTTTTATATTTTATTAGAGGCCACAATGGTTTTAGTATTACATGGTTCATATTGAGGGCGCCACACAGCCGACCAATGTGTTCTCTGCAAAGCCTACCTTCATTACAGACTCAACTGTCATGAATTGTGACAAGAGTCTGAACAACAGGTGTAAACGTACCACGGCTCCTATAACAACTATGATATACTGGTATATAATTTAATGTTCAAGCGACATAGGTTATGCCATGATTCGTAATTTTTGTATAATATGCTCGGACTGCGTACTTCTTGTATTTTTAGCGTTGATAGTGGCTAGTTACAAGCCGAAACCTGAATCTGCTCTAATAAAGCTAGAACAGAAACGACGTCTGATTCCTGCTCTTCATCATATTGAATATGTTTCATCTTTATGCTCTTAAAACTGTTTTGTCACTTAAAAGGTGAAAATCGCCAGTTCATTTGCAATTTCATTTTTATGCTCGCAGTATTTTTGCTTTCCTCCAGTCGCGAGTCGTCTTTGCACAGCTTCGTATGTTTCTACTGCAATCAGTTTCTCTTAGTCGGAATAGGCTCTTTAAACAATCTCTGTGTCCTCGCTGATGCATTTAGTATCTTTGTAAGACTGGCTTAGACCATCAGGTAATGGGAATCGTTCACGGATTTGGAACCACGAAATAATGTAGTTCGAATCTGTATTCGCCATTCTGGTGCTGGTTCTCGTCAAGTTCTGATCTGTTCGATTTGAGAGCCAGTCTGACTCCGTCTGGCGTCAGTGCGAGCTGGTTCCGACTTCTTGCAGTGATGAAGAAAATGAGTGATATCTTACAAACTGCTTGCTGTGGCGAATGTTAGTCGAGTGAATGGGTCATTTCAGAAGCGCATTGTAAATATCTGTACAATTAACTTACCATCACTAAGTGTTAATACAGTACTATTCAAAAAGAAAGAACAGATAATAAATATTTATCGCTCGCAAACTATGATAGATAGAAACACAATTCCAACGTTCCTGGAAAGAGAAAAGTTCAATTTTTTATGCGTTTAGTGTGAGCACCATGTGATACACGACAAACATCAAAACGATGGCTCATTTCCTGCCACATACGAAGCAGCTGGTCTCTGGTTATCGAATTCACAGCTTCAACAATGCGACGTCGCAGACTTTCAAAAGTTCAGGCATAAAGGGGATAAAAACGCAGTCTTTTACGTAAACCCAGAGATAAAAGTCACAAGGTGTGACGTAGGGAGACCTGGCATCCCACCGGCGACGAAGTTCATCTTCTGCTCCTCATCTTTCAATCCAAGGTTCCAGATCTCATGTATCTTTTGTAGTTTGGAAGCAATAAATGTTTGAAATCTGTTCCTTCTTTCTGAATAGCCCTGTACTTGTGATGACATCCTTCCGCGTGATGGAATGGAAGGTCGTAAGTTGCTCACTTTTCATGACATGAAAGCTCATTATAGGACCAAATATTATCTTCTGAGTCCGTCCAGCTGTAGATTTAAAATTATCAGACTCCCCTACATTATAAAAGATTTACTGCTTTTTGTAAAAAGTTGTCTATTGAGAGCACATAATTCTGTTTAGTTTTTGCGTGGATCTTATTTGTATTTACTACTTGGAGAACACATGTGGTCTTTGTAAATGAGCTACGTTCTGTGGACATCAATGTACGTACATATTTGTAATGCACGTATTCTTCTCCGAATTATTTACTCCAAGCCAGAACGTTTCACCCATTATCTCTACTTAACAAAATTCAAATAGTTCAAATGCCTCTGAGCACTATGGGACTTAACATCTGTGGTCATCAGTCCCCTAGAACTTAGAACTACTTAAACCTAACTAACCTAAGGACTTCACACACATCCATGCCCGAGGCAGGATTCGAAACCGCGACCGTAGCGGTCACGCGGCTCCAGACTGAAGGGCCTAGAACCGAACGGCCACACGGTCATCTCTACTTAACACCGCTATATGCTACCACACCGCCTATTGTGCTCACTTGTTGCCCCTGAATTCATCATGTAAATGATCTGAGATGGCACGAACAGCTACGAAACTAATTAAGTTCTGCAATTTCAAAGTTTTAGCAATAAGTACTTGGTTTCTTTGAGTGGAATAAGGGTTTCAGACGGGAAAAGATAAGTTGTCAGCTTCTGTTCTGAAAGACTACTGAATCCAGAATGCAGTGTGCAACGATCTGGCATAATAGTGATATTGTGGAATACATGATAGTGCAATACTTGGAGGAGATCATGTTTTAAAGTTGGGTTTTGATCTCAGTGGTCCAAGAAAGTATTGATTAAGTTATTATTTAACTTCTAGATTCAGTGAGTACAGATAAAAGGGAGTACCCTCACTTGCACTGCTTTGGCCTACAACGAAAAAGCAAGCACTATCTATAACTTTTTGACCGTTTCTTGCTGGAAAATTACTTATTATTTAATTTTTGGACAGTTACATACACAAGACTCATTTTTCTTACGCCTGTACTAACAAGGGGAGGCCACGACGTTTGGAACGCGGATTTACTGCAAACTTCGTACACTCGTAGTACTCCACGAGGACAACAAAATGTGTAAGCAGTAGCGCGTACTTCTCAAGCGTTATTGAGAAAATCGCAAGATAATTTGGGTCGTCATATATATATATATATATATATATATATATATATATATATATATATATATATACTCCTGGAAATTGAAATAAGAACACCGTGAATTCATTGTCCCAGGAAGGGAAAACTTTATTGACACATTCCTGGGGTCAGATACATCACATGATCACACTGACAGAACCACAGGCACATAGACACAGGCAACAGAGCATGCACAATGTCGGCACTAGTACAGTGTACATCCACCTTTCGCAGCAATGCAGGCTGCTATTCTCCCATGGAGACGATCGTAGAGATGCTGGATGTAGTCCTGTGGAACGGCTTGCCATGTCATTTCCACCTGGCGCCTCAGTTGGACCAGCGTTCGTGCTGGACGTGCAGACCGCGTGAGACGACGCTTCATCTAGTCCCAAACATGCTCAATGGGGGACAGATCCGGAGATCTTGCTGGCCAGGGTAGTTGACTTACACCTTCTAGAGCACGTTGGGTGGCACGGGATACATGCGGACGTGCATTGTCCTGTTGGAACAGCAAGTTCCCTTGCCGGTCTAGGAATGGTAGAACGATGGGTTCGATGACGGTTTGGATGTACCGTGCACTATTCAGTGTCCCCTCGACGATCACCAGTGGTGTACGGCCAGTGTAGGAGATCGCTCCCCACACCATGATGCCGGGTGTTGGCCCTGTGTGCCTCGGTCGTATGCAGTCCTGATTGTGGCGCTCACCTGCACGGCGCCAAACACGCATACGACCATCATTGGCACCAAGGCAGAAGCGACTCTCATCGCTGAAGACGACACGTATCCATTCGTCCCTCCATTCACGCCTGTCGCGACACCATTGGAGGCGGGCTGCACGATGCTGGGGCGTGAGCGGAAGACGGCCTAACGGTGTGCGGGACCGTAGCCCAGCTTCATGGAGACGGTTGCGAATGGTCCTCGCCGATACCCCAGGAGCAACAGTGTCCCTAATTTGCTGGGAAGTGGCGGTGCGGTCCCCTACGGCACTGCGTAGGATCCTACGGTCTTGGAGTGCATCCGTGCGTCGCTGCGGTCCGGTCCCAGGTCGACGGGCACGTGCACCTTCCGCCGACCACTGGCGACAACATCGATGTACTGTGGAGACCTCACGCCCCACGTGTTGAGCAATTCGGCGGTACGTCCACCCGGCCTCCCGCATGCCCACTATACGCCCTCGCTCAAAGTCCGTCAACTGCACATACGGTTCACGTCCACGCTGTCGCGGCATGCTACCAGTGTTAAAGACTGCGATGGAGCTCCGTATGCCACGGCAAACTGGCTGGCACTGACGGCGGCGGTGCACAAATGCTGCGCAGCTAGCGCCATTCGACGGCCAACACCGCGGTTCCTGGTGTGTCCGCTGTGCCGTGCGTGTGATCATTGATTGTACAGCCCTCTCGCAGTGTCCGGAGCAAGTATGGTGGGTCTGACACACCGGTGTCAATGTGTTCTTTTTTCCATTTCCAGGAGTGTATATATATGTGCGTGGCCATTTTCACCATGAAGCGACGGCAGCCGAGTGGTGCCGACACGGTAGGCCAGCGTGTTCGGTCAGAGCGTTAGTTACCATTTATAATAAAAAAACTGAGCGAACGGATCATCGAACAAGCTGAATGGGTGTCATCGGGCGTCCGCCCTGAACAAATTCAACGAACACTATGGAACAAAATGAAATAAAGAAAAAAAGGTGATTGACGTTCAAGAGCCGTTATCACTGGATTGTGTTCCGTTTGTCAGTTTTTTTTAAATTTTCAATACAGTCATTTTCTCTACTATTTATATTGCAATTGATATAATGGGAAAAATACGTGTAATCGGGAGAACTTTTATTAAATTTACAATGTTATTTGGCAGTCTACTAATTTTTATTATCACAAATAATATAATATTCATAACTATCGACTAGTAAACGACCTAACGCATAAAGTGATACTGAAAATGTATGCTTGTCTTCAAAATTGTTCGTATTTAATCGAAAGAGAACGAGAAATTGCTCCTCGGAAGACGCTATTAAAATACACTCGATACTGCATAACCAATTATCAGCGCTGATTTTTAAGGAAAAACTGCATTATGCATGGTTTGCTTCCAAATTATCGTCTGAAAGAGAGGTTTTTGAAAATGTTGACAAGGTTTGTTTTTCCACGGTAAACCTCAAAAAACCTTGCGTATGCGGAAACATAGCATTTATTTAATGCAGCTGGTGCTGTTTAACTTTATGTTTTCCATGTTTATTACGAAAAATACCATCCCGCAACTTGTACTCGTAATGTCGAAAGCGACCATTAATTTTACATCTTTCGAAAGACGTCTGTGCCGGTCAAAACTTGCAGGTAACAAGTCGTTTCGCGCTCCTTCTAGGTATAAGGGATTTCTCAAATCACGGACAAGCATACATTTTCACAATCACTTTATGCATTTGGTCGTTTACTAACCAACAGTGATGAATATTATATTATTTGTGATAGTAAAAATTAGTAGGCTTCCAAATAACATTATAAATTTAATAAAAATTCACCCGATTACACGTATTTTTCCCATTACATCAATTGTAATATAAATAGTAAAGAAAATGACTGTGTTGAAAATAAAGAAAAAAAACAGACGAACGGGACTCGATCCAGCGATTACGGGGCTTGAACGCGAACCACTCGGCTGCCGCCGCTTCAAGGTAAAAATGGCCACGCGCAGGTATATATTTCACGACCGAAATTATCTTGCGATTTTCTCAATAACGCTTGAGAAGTACGCGCTACTGCTTACACATTTTGTTGTCCTCGTGGAGTACTACGAGTGTACGAAGTTGGAAGTAAATCCGCGTTCCAAACGTCGTGGCCTCCCCTTGTAAGCAATTTGTGATGAGACAGCGTTTCCAGTTTGTTTTATGGGGCATAAAAGTTCACATATTACAGCATAGCTTAATAATTCATGACTTTAACCATCTGAGTACCAGTGTTTTCTGCCTGAATCCACAATATTACTAATTTTTATTGAAGTACCAGTGCCTTTAGCATGACACCACCGATGCTGTTGTAAGACAGAAATGTCTGTTGGTACAGTCAGGTACTACTACAAATTTAATGCATTGTAGCTGTCGCTTACAGCGTTCAAAGCAACAGTCAGCGCGGAGATTCTGGCACACGGTATTTTTTTTTTCTTTTTATATAGATGCCGTACCGAGGACATCATTAGCAATGAAAGTAAGTACATGTAGTGTTATTGTAAAGTGAATGTGAGTCTGTGATACTGATTTTATGAGCATCTTTATTTATAACAGGCAAACTTCGCAGAGGAAAAGCGCCAGTATGTGCGAATCCTTTGCGATTAGACGGCTAAAACTACCTCTCGGGGTTTCTCAAGCGATAACTGTACAGGACTTTACTTTTACTTCTTTCAGGCAACGAAAACATTCCTCTAGTAAAACTGGCCTATTCTGCCCACTCTTTCTCCAAAAACGGTAGTATTTGGCCTGTAAGGATTTCTGTGTTGACTTAAGGCCTGCCCCTTCAAAAAATGGCTCTGAGCACTATGGGACTCAACTGCTGTGGTCATTAGTCCCCTAGAACTTAGAACTACTTAAACCTAACTAACCTAAGGACATCACACACATACATGCCCGAGGCAGGATTCGAACCTGCGACCGTAGCAGTCGCACGGTTCCGGACTGCGCGCCTAGAACCGCGAGACCACCGCGGCCGGCCCCTGCCCCTTCATTTTCGGTCACCCCTTGAGATTAGTCCTCAGGTGGACTGACTTTCTTTATACTTACCGAAGTTGGAAGACATCTGTTTTGAAAATAATTCGATTAAAACGTTGGAGCCAGTTTTCGTATACGTTCGTGGGATTAGAGAATATTGTTATCTTTGATCTGTGAATTGTATGGCTGTATTTGCGCCGTCGCCAAAAATTACGAAAATGAATGTGAGGGAGTGATTGAACTCCACTATCAGCATACAGTCTCAAAGTTGCGGACTGATAACTATAATTAGTGCCACGTCACCTTTCTTCAAGGGCGAGGAGATTAATTAATCAGCAGTACTTCGCGCCCATCTGTCTCCTATTTTTAGCAGCCAAAAGTTGTAGCTAATAATTTCTTCTGCCTTTTGGATTCGAACTAAATACCTACCGAGCGATCACTACACAACCGAGGTCATGTCGCAACATACGCTATGTGATCAAAAGTATCCGGACAGCCCCAAAAACATACGCTCTTCATGTTAGGCGCATTGTGCTGCCACCTTCTACCAGGTAGTCCTTATCAGCGACCTCAGTAGTCGTTAGACATCCTGAAAGACCAGACTGGGGCGCTCCGTGGAAATCACGGACTTCGAAAGTGGTCAGGTGATTGAGTGTCACTTGTGTCATACGTCTGTACACGAGAGTTCCACACTCCTAAACATCCCCAGGTCCTCTGTTTCCAATGTGATAGTGAAGCGGAAAAGTGAAGGGACACCTATAGCACAAAAACGTTGACTGACAGAGACCGCCGACAATTGAGGAGCGTCGTAATGTGTAATAGGCAGACATCTATCCAGACCATCACACAGGAATTCCAAACTGCATTAAGATCCACTGCAAGTACTGTGACTGTTAGGCGGGAGGTAAGAAAACTTGGATTTCATGGTCGAGCGGCTGCCCGTAATCCACATATCATGCCTGTGAATGCCAAACGACGCCTCGCTTGGTGTAAGAAGCGTAAACATTGGACGATTGAACAGTAGAAAAACGTTGTGTGGAGTGACGTACCACGGTACACAATGTGGCGAGCTGATGGCAGGGTGTGGGTACGGCGAATGCCCGGTGAACGTCATCTGCCAGCGTGTGTAGTGCCAACAGTAAAATTCGGAGGCGGTGGTGTTACGGTGTGGTCGTGTTTTTCATGGAGGGGGCTCGTACCCCTCGTTGTTTTGCGAGGCACTATCACAGCACAGGCCTACATTGATGTTTTAAGCACCTTCTTGCTTTCCACTGTTGAAAAGCAATTTGGGGATGGCGATTGCATCGTTCAACACGATCGGGCACCTGTTCATAATACACGGCCTGTGGTGAAGAGGTTGCACGATAGTAACATCCCTGTAATGGACTGGCCTGCACAGCGTCCTGACCTGAATGCTATAGAACACCTTTGGGATGGGTTGGAACGCCGACTTAGTGCCAGCCCTCGCCGATACCTCTCCTCAGTGCAGCACTGCGTGAAGAATTGGCTGCCGTTCCCCAAGAAACCTTCCAGCATGAACGTATGCCTGCGAGAGTGGAAGCTGTCATCAAGGCATATTGAATTCCAGCATTACCGGTGGAGGGCGCCACAAACTTTTAAGTCACTTTCAACCAGGTGTCCTGATACTTTCGATCACCTTTTGATCAGTGTATATTGATATAATCTAATCTTTCCTCGTCGAGATTTATAGAGTGTACGTTTTCGAGGTTCGGTCTTTGTTTATGATACCGATTTTGTGTGCAATATTTTTTCGCACGTTAATCTATCGTGTGTGGGAAAGAATGAAACTAGCAAACCACCAGTGATGCGACAGTACCGCAAAAGGGAACGGCGAAGGTGACGCAACGTGAGGCGGCGGCGCTGACCGTGAGCGCGAGGTCGTAGCATGACGCGTCCGTCTCCACGGCAACCACTCCCACGCGCTGCACCGGCCTCGGCCCCGGCCCCTCCGTCGCCCGCTTCGTACTCCGGCACCAGCTGTGACCTCCAGGCCACGCCGCTTTGCCAGCCTCGCCGCTGAAGCCGCTACCGAGACTACTAGACCGCACCGGCTTTTATTACTTTTTTCTGAGAGGCGTGTCACAGTAGTTCAAAAATGGTTCAAATGGCTCTGAGCACTATGGGACTTATCATCTGAGGTCATCAGTCCCCTAGAACTTAGAACTACTTAAACCTAACCAACCTAAGCACATCACACACATCCATGCCCAGGGAAGGATTCCCTGCCACCGTAGCGGTCGCGCGGTTCCGGAGTGAAGCGCCTAGAACCGCTCGGCCACCGTGGCCGGCTCGTGTCACAGTAGTAAGATACTGGATTCCAGACGTAAGAACAGCTATTAAAATTCCTGTTCACCCACTCGAATGTAAGTTTTCGTGGTTTGCCTAAACCGATTAAGACAAATATTTAGATGGTAGCTATGGAAAGGACACAGTCGGTTTCCTTGTCAGTTGTGTCCCTCTTACTGTTGACTGGATGATAAACCCTAACCTTGCTTTCTTCCTTCTTTTGCGCTGATGGTCTGCTTCAGGACTAAACTTGATCTCTTGGCCATGTTCTTCTAAACGTGTTGGTGTACTGCGTAAAAGAAAATTTGTATTCACTTTGGTGCCGGTTACAAATTTACCAGTGGAACGAATATACAAGTGCTGTTCGTTTATTAAGGTCCGATCGGGCCACGATATCGAAACCAGAATAAAATTCTCTATACAGATGATGTGTGGGGCTGTCTCTCTAGTATGCCAATCGATCGCGTCATGTCCATTTTCTTTTCAGTTCTGAACGCACAGAGAACACGTAAAGGTGAATAAAAAATGGTATGACCGATGAAGTATATGAGTACCTTCTGAGAGATTTCGCGTGATTTCAAGAAGTCCGTATGACGTACTACCTGTCACGCATTACCTTCTTCGTGACAACTCTCGGCTGCACACTGCAGGGACACCGAAGACGCTCCTCCAGCGTTTTTGACGGGAAGTGTTCGATCACCCCCCATACAGCCCGGACTTGGCTCCATCTGAATTTCATCTGTGCCTATGTGAACGGCTTACTATGAAGCCAACATTTTTGCACAGACAACGAGCTGCAGACCAGCATAGAGAATTGCCGGAAAGTACAGGCGGCTGCCTTCTATGACGAGGGTAGTGGAATTTTGGTACGACACTATGACAGATGTCAAAGTCAGAGCGGCGGCTGTGCAGAGAAGTATCTAGAAAGTGCAGCTACTGCTGCAAACAAAATATTTTTGATTTTCACTGTAGTTTCCATTTCGTGACCGATCGGACCTTAATAAACAGTCCCCGTACATTGACAAGCGACATTACCAGGACAGTCCTAAGAGTAGCACAGGCATTTTGGAGGCAGTACAGTTATGGATTAACAGAGTCCCATGACTACCTGAACCCTAGCTGTCCGCAGTGGTTGCCACTAATGTGGACAGGAACGGCGGATAGATGGCACTCGGTTGGAGTACGAATCGGCAGTGAGGTGTGCAGATGTAGTCCGTGTACCTGCGATAATGCTGTGTCCCGGATGGTGCAGCGGTTACCACACGTGCCTATAAACAGGAGATGCCGGGTTCGAATCCCGGTCCGGAAAACATTTTCGCTCGTAGCTGCTGAGTCCGTTCAGTGCATCCCTACACCTGACAGCAGTGATCCACCTTCAGCTTACATAAGTGTTGAAACGTCTGTCTCAGGGGATTCACAAAGTGAACATAACGTACTAAGTACGACACAGGCGTGCATTTTAAATACAATATGGAGAATATGAGACAAGAAATGTCTCTAACTTCTTGATCGCAAGCTACTAGCCGCGTGTAGACACTTCCAGCCACGTGATAAGGCGTCATATTTGCAGATTACGTTCACTCCAAAGAAGACAATAATAACATATATGTGTATCTGATTTCCATTGATAGATTATAGCCAATTCGGTCAAGAGCACCATCCACACCTACATCTGCATTCCACACAGGTAGTGACTGAATGTTGGATAGCAGAATCAATCCGCGAACTCCCTTCCCAACGTCCCACATCCCGTTCCATTGACGTACGATATGGGCGATACTGCTGGTAGTACTCATCCGTATAAGCGCAAAATATTCTTATTTTATACTAGTGGTCATTTCGCGATACGTCTGCTGGAGAAAGTAACCAGTTCATCAAACAAACTATTATTCTCAGCTTTAAAGGAGCACCTGGTCGCTTAGGAGTAACATGGTGCGTAATGGTAATCGTGACTATGGTATGGCAGCGAAATGCTGTGTGCGATCCAGTCGGTTGTATGAAATCAGCGTGGTTTGATGAGACGACATGAAGACGTGTCGGAATGCCATAATAAAACTGTCATATTTTCGTAGTCTCCTGACAGGCCTTCCTGAATAAAGCCGCCCGATTTGGTCGTGTAACAACGCGTACAGTTCACCATGGTTACATGGAATGGCTCTTTCTACTATGAGTTTGAGGTTTCAGTTGATCATGAATTTCCTTCACGAACTTTACCGCTCATACTTGTCTAACTTGCATTGCAAAAAGTTTTCTGTCGGTTTATGTGACAGTTGTTCATGTCTGGTGGGTTTGTGCCCTGCTGTTGATTTATGAATACTATTTGTGTTCGTTCTGTGCAATTTATTTCACTAATTCCTGTTTCATTTGAAGCTATTGGTTGAATTTTATTTATTCACTAGCTGACAAGCCCGGCATTTCCCGGCTATTCGTTTTGCCTATGGCTGCTGCTTTGCGTGCCTACAGAGCGATTTTGTAAACATCTATATGGCAAAGTCTCTTCATTGTTCCATAGACGGCTATTGTTACCGCCCACAATCTTTCGCAGCTGAAAGCTGTCGAAAGCGATGCCAGGTGTCAGGAACATCCTTAAACTGACTAGACTACTGAAGTGCCATAGTAGTAAAGAATAAACGTATTAAAACTTCATGCATGATGTGACAATTTTTTCGCATCTCAGTGTTTATAACATAATACCTCTTGAATTATGTGACGTACAATGATATAATCTTGTACGTATATTCAGCCGCGTATACATATATTGTTTGCAAATGTGTTGCAAATGGAGTTAGTAGCAAAGAAGTCATAAATTTAAACGCCGTCCACGATGCGACAGTTTTTCACGCATCTCACTTTTTACAACGTCACATGCCAAACTATGATAGGTAGGTGGTTCTTACCCTCAACTGCGACTCTTGACTAGCAGTAAAAGATATGTGTACCACGTTTGGTTGAAATAGGTCCAGTGGATTAGGAGGAGATGTGGAACACACACACACACACACACACACACACACACACACACACACACACAAAATGTTCAAATGTTTGTGAAATCTTATGGGACTTAACTGCTAAGGTCATCAGTCTCTAAGCTTACACACTACTTAATCTAAATTATCCTAAGGACAAACACACACACCCATGCCCGAGGGAGAACTCGAAACTCCGCCGGGACTAGCCGCACAGTCCATGACTGCAGCGCCTTACACCACTCGGCTAATCCCGCGCGGCACACACCACACACACACACACACACACACACACACACACACACACACACACACACACACACAGAGCCGGCAGGGGTGGCCGTGCGGTTCTAGGCGCTACAGTCTGGAAACGCGAGACCGCTACGGTCGCAGGTTCGAATCCTGCCTCGTGCATGGATGTGTGTGATGTCCTTAGGTTAGTTAGGTTTAAGCAGTTCTAAGTTCTAGGGGACTGATGACCTCAGAAGTTAAGTCCCATAGTGCTCAGAGCCATTTGATTTTGAACCATACATACATGTTTATGACATGTATGGATTCATATATTGGAACTAGCCTGAGAGACTCGCATTTCTCTTGAATTTCACTTTTTAATTTTTTTAAATATATACGTACTCGAATTCGAATAACATTTCTCTGTTTTACATTATGCTTGTATTCGCATTATTTAATGGTTGTCCCTTGATTGTTTTGATCTGTTCGGCTTGCAGGTGTTAATTGATATTTTAATTAAATATTTAGTCATGCTTGACTTCTATTCGTTTCAGCGTGCGTTAACTGAAATGTTGCTGTCTGTTCCAGTAACGACCGAATTCATATAGCCCTTTTTTTAAAGACAGATGGTGTAATGCCACGACTGCAAATCTTAAATGAAAATTGTTTAATTTTCAAATAGTAACAGCTTGTTACTAATCGTTTTGCAATTACTTGTATTTGTGAAATTTTGCGCAGTAAAAAAATTGGTAATAACGCCCAAGAAAATTTTTGAATTACTTGTCTTTCTTTTCCGAATGAAGTGACATGACACCTTACCACCCCCAGCTCCTCATTTGCTAACGCTTTAAATTAGACTTCAACCCAATAAAGAAAATTTGGGCAACAACAAGGATAGTTCAGAGAAATGTCCCTCGGTCGCACACATCAAAATGAACAATGACAATTGCTACCACACTTAACCGCAAAAAAGTCAGACGACAACTATGAGGTTTAATTAGAGCTTTCTTACATTAGCACTTAACTAACTTTAGATCTACGAGCGCTCTCATCGCCTACTACTCATCAAAGCCTACTCATATTTGAAAATTAAAATTTTCTGTAGAATCTACATCTACATCTACGTATACGTGGTTACTCTGCAATTCACACTTAAGGACCTGGCAGAGGGTTCATCGAACAATCTTCATACTACTCTGGAATGGCGCGTTGGTAAAAGGAACACCTACATCTTTCCATTCGAGCTCTGATTTTTCTTATTTTATTATGATGATCATTTCTCCGCACGTAGGTGGGTATCAACAAAATATTTTCCCATTCGGAAGAGAAAGTTGGTGATTGACTTTTCGTAAATAGATCTCGCTGCAAAGAAAACCGCCTTTGTTCAGTGACTGCCACACCAACTGGCGTATCATGTCAGTGACACTGTCACCCCTATTGCGCGGTAACACGAAACGAGCTGCCCTTCTTTGGACTTTTTCGACGTCCTCCGTCAATCCTAAGTGGTAAGAATCCCACACCGCGCAGCAATATTCCAGCAGATGACGGCCAAGTGTAATGTAGGCTATCTCTTTAGTGGGTTTGTCACATCTTCTAAGTGTTCTGCCAACAAAGCGCATTCTTTGTTTCGCCTTCCCCATAATATTATCTATATGGACTTTCCAATTTAAGTTGCTTGTATTTGTAATTCCTAGGTATTTAGTCGAATTGACAGCCCTTAGATTTGTGCCATTTATCGTATACCCAAAATTTATCGGATTTCTTTTAGTACCCATGTGTATGAACTTGCACATGACATATACAGAAGCAACCACACCAACATATCAGTATTAGGAAGATAGTTTTCGGTACACAGGTACACACAAAATGAATGACGTTCACAGCGTGATATTAACAAGATCAATACGGCTTCTCTCTTACAGAAAACATCCGCACGCCCAGCGTGCCCACAGAATAACCTCACCACGGCGCACTGTACACGAGGACCTTCCATGTGGAATATTACTGATAATTCGTCACACTGAATACACACCTTGTGCACTGTATTATACACTACGTTGCGTCATTTAGCTAATCAAAACACCACTGTCAGTGTCACTAAAGAAACCTGCTAGTGCTCATCCTGTAAAGTGGAAGACTGTGTCTCCATCTCCTGTGGAACAGCCGTCCTCTCTCACGGAAAACGTCGCACACTGTCTCACTGGGGTGCTCGTGTCACCACAGCGGCCACGCTCCGCGCTATTTGCGAACTCCCGAACTCGGCACTTTGGCGCACCAGCTTTGTAGAATGTTTCCGGTCCTTGTATGTCCGCCGACTCACTGGCTTCGGCTTTCTCTACTCCATAACCCCACAGCTTCGAATGCAGCAACGGTTACATTTCCGGCCTGCTATGCTGATCTAGACGAGCTGGGACAACGCCACAGTTCCGGCCCAGCGACTCGCCAGCATTCGGTTGCTCGACTACCGGCGGAGGCTCTTCTTCCTGTCTCCGCATCTTCTGCTCTGCTGTCTGCACCTCCGTGAGTAGCCCCATCAGCAACCTCGGCCACCACCCCCAAACGATTCTTGCGATAGGATGTTTCTGCCTGTTCATAGGCGTACTAAATCTGTATGTTGAATGTCAGCTGAGGTACTATGCACCACGCTTGGATCATCATCCAGAAACTTATATTTCCACACGACAAGATACTGTATACAGCTCTGTCGTTTGACAGTAGCCTCAGAAAGTTGAAAGCATTATGTGCTGGGTCATTTACATGCAGGATATTATGAAGAATAGCCATTACCCTTTAAAAAAGGCGCTGGCATGAAGTCTTCATCCCAGAGCTATACCAGGTCAGATAGGCTGTTAACCCAGTTAAATCTGTTACAAGGCGACAGTGCGAAACAGAATCAAAAACTTTCCGGAATCAAGAAATTCGGTATCGTTTAGAGTTTCTCTGTCTACAGCCTTCTGAATCTCGCAAATGAAGAACGTTATCTGAGTGCTACACGACTGGTAGGAACCGTAAAAGGGCAGATTTGAAGACGACAGCACATAGTTCATAATGTACAGTGTAGGTCATGTCCCGGCTGGTTATAATTAGATTTTATCTGTTTAAGATGTTATAACACAGAAACTAATTACCGTACGAGTACCAAACTTGATAACATTAATGACTAGAGTACGGAGTGCATGATTTCCATGCGTCACTGCACCACATTCCAGTTCCGACTATGGCCACCAGGTGCCGTGATCAGTCATCACGATTCATAGTCTCACACACCTGACCAGTCGCAGTGAACTTGGCGTGTCGACATGAGCTTGGACAAAAAGAGCAGGTTATTATTGGTGAAGCTCTATTATCAAAACAACAGTTATGCTGCAGCTGCACTTCGAGAATATCGCCGGCTGAAAGGATTAGGGAAGGGTTCTCTTTCTCCACCTGCTGTGTGGAGCATGATGAAGTTCGAATCAAGTGGAGAACGTCGCTCCTGGAAGAGGCCAACGACCGGGTGCACCACAGATGGCGGATGATATCGCAGACAACGTTGCGCGCAACTACGGATCGTCAAGCTGTGCGCGTGCTGCGTCACGACGGTTGTACAGGGTTATTACAAATGATTGGAGCGATTTCACAGCTCTACAATAACTTTATTATTTGAGATATTTTGACAATGCTTTGCACACGCATAGAAAAACTCAAAAAGTTTTTTTACGCATTCACAAATGTTCGATATGTGCCCCTTTAGTGATTCGGCAGACATCAAGCCGATATTCAAGTTCCTCCCACACTCGGCGCAGCATGTCCCCATCAATGAGTTCGAAAGCATCGTTGATGCGAGCTCGCAGTTCTGGCACGTTTCTTGGTAGAGGATGTTTAAACACTGAATCTTTCACATAACCCCACAGAAAGAAATCGCATGGGGTTAAGTCGGGAGAGCGTGGAGCCCACGACATGAATTGCTGATCATGATCTCCACCACGACCGATCCATCGGTTTTCCAATCTCCTGTTTAAGAAATGCCGAACATCATGATGGAAGTGCGGTGGAGCACCATCCTGTTGAAAGATGAAGTCGGTGCTGTCGGTCTCCAGTTGTGGCGTGAGCCAATTTTCCAGCATGTCCAGATACACGTGTCCTGTAACGTTTTTTACGCAGAAGAAAAAGGGGCCGTAAACTTTAAACTGTGAGATTGCACAAAACACGCTAATTTTTGATGAATTGCGAATTTGCTGCACGAATGCGTGAGGATTCTCTACCGCCCAGATTCGCACATTGTGGCTGTTCACTTCACCATTAAGAAAAGGTGTTGCTTCATCACTGAAAACAAGTTTCGCACTGAACGCATCCTGTTCCATGAGCTGTTGCAACCGCGCCGAAAATTCAAAGCGTTTGACTTTGTCATCGGGTGTCAGGGCTTGTAGCAATTGTAAACGGTAAGGCTTCTGCTTTAGCCTTTTCCGTAAGATTTTCCAAACCGTCGGCTGTGGTACGTTTAGCTCCCTGCTTGCTTTATTCGTCGACTTCCGTGGGCTACGCGTGAAACTTGCCCGCACGCGTTCAACCGTTTCTTCGCTCACTGCAGGCCGACCCGTTCAGTTCCCCTTACAGACGCATCCAGAAGCTTTAAACTGCGCATACCATCGCCGAATGTCGTTAGCAGTTGGTGGATCTTTGTTGAACTTCGTCCTGAAGTGTCGTTGCACTGTTATGACTGACTGATGTGAGTGCATTTCAAGCACGACATACGCTTTCTCGGCTCCTGTCTCCATTTTGTCTCACTGCGCTCTCGAGCGCTCTGGCGACAGAAACCTGAAGTGCGGCTTCAGGCGAACAAAACTTTATGAGTTGTTCTACGTATCTGTAGTGTGTCGTGACCATATGTCAATGAATGGAGCTACAGTGAATTTATGAAACCGCTGCAATCATTTGTAATAGCCCTGTACATCCCGTGGTCCATTGTACGGAAGGTGCTACGAACCATTTTCAAACGGTATACGTACAATATCCATATCGTACAGAAGCTTGCACCACAGGACTCACAATGATGTGTTGACTTCACTTTCCTCTTTCTAGTAGAGGATTGAAGTTGACGAGGGCTAGTCCTGGACCATCTGTTAGAGGCACGAAGCTCATTTTTCTCTGACAGGCGAGATGAACACACAGAATAGCCGAGTATGGGGATCTTCACCCCCAGTCAGTTTGCGTGACGTTCCTCTGTATGGTGAACGTGTCACCTTATGGTGTGGCTTCGCGACTACGTTCATCATTGGCCCATTCTTTTTTGAACAGTTTGGCGCTCAAAGAGCAAAGACGTCCATGTTATTGGCCAGCGTTACAGCGATATGCTTCGCCAATATGTCACAATCGCCCTACCGGAGAGAGACACATTCAACTCAACAGTTTTCTTGCAAGATGGGGCCCCACCGCACATCCCTCGAGAAGTTCACCTGCTTCTCCGAAACACATTTGGAAACGATCGATTTATCAGCCGATCGTTTCTAAATGTTTGGCCGGCACGATGACCTGATCTCACTCCCTGTGATTTCTGGTTGTGGGGCTACCTGAAGGACAGGGTTTACCAGAGGAACATTCACACATGTGCTGATCTGAAGCGTAGCATATCAAGAGACATAGGCAGCGTACCTACTGACATTGTTCGTTCTGCTGTGCAGAATGCTATCCTTGGCTTTCATATTGTTCTGGACACTGTTGGACGCCATATTGAGCCCCTTTCGTGTTAGCAATAGTACATGTATGTAATGGTATGATGTATCGTACCAGAGCATTAAAAGTGTTTCAATTTAAATGATTCTGCATTGTTTCTCTTCCCCATGTCCATGACATTAATGCTAGCAACTTTGGTTCTCGTATGATAATTAGTTTCCGTGTTACATGTGTTAAATAGGGAAAATTTAATTATAACCAACCAGTGTATGGATGAAGTGTACTAGTCGGCGGTAGACAACATGTCTGCACAGATCGCATTCATTAACGTTGTGAGAAGCGCAAACTTCTATCAGAATGTAAAGAGGAGAACTAGAAATATGAGATGACAGTATACCTGCAATGTGCGAAATCTGTAAAATATTCATTTTTCTCTTTGATTCAAAAAATTGGTTCAAATGGCTCTGAGCACTATGGGACTTAACATCTATGGTCATCAGTCCCCTAGAACTTAGAACTACTTAAACCTAACTAACCTGAGGACATCACACAACACCCAGTCATCACGAGGCAGAGAAAATCCCTGACCCCGCCGGGAATCGAACCCGGGAACCCGGGCGCGGGAAGCGAGAACGCTACCGCACGACCACGAGCTGCAGACTCTCTTTCACTGAAATATATCGTGTTCGGCTGACTCCATTGTCAGTAGCCTCTACGAAAACTTTGTAGATCCACATTCTGTTTGAGGAAAATGTGGATTACGGTGATGGGTGTCTGTTAACCTGCATGTTATGCTGCAGCAAACATACACCAATGAGCCAAATCATCATAAGTACCTGTTAACTAGCGTACACAGTACAGTATGGCTTCTGCATTTCATGGATTCGGTAAGTCCTTAGCGGTTTTTCGCGGTACAGCATCTAATAATGTGGTATTGACTTCTAGGCGTCACGAGAGGACGACCCGCCTGTGTGCAGAGAGTATGGTGTTGTCGATACAGAAGGAGTAACACAAAAACGGATCGGTCAGGAAGTTCAGTGACTTTGAACGTCGACTACTCACTGGATCTCATATGGCTAACAGATCCATCAGGGATGTTTCTTAAGATGGCCATGCTGACCGTTGGTGATGTGAGAGCGAAGTGGAAGCGCAAAGGAAGAAACATCTCTAAATCAAACCAGGGAGACCTATGTACTGAAGAACGGGGACCGTCGAGCATTTTGGAGTGTGTTTGTGAAAAAGTCCCATCAAGTCAGCGGAAAAAAATCATTCACAAGATCCAAAGTGCTAGTACAATGATTGTGCACTGGGAGTCAAAAAGAATGGGGTAGAGTGGTCGAGCAGCTCCTCATGCACCACACTTTTCAGTAGTCTGGGCTCAGCGACGTCACTGGACATAGGATGGCTGGAAACAAGCTATGTGGAGTAATGAATCACGTTACATACCATGGCAATCCAATAGAAGGGTTTGGGGGCGAATGCGTGGAGAACTTTACCTGCCATCATGTGTGGAGCCGACAGTGAAGTATGGAGGAGCAGATGTAGAGGCATCGGAGTGCTTTTTGTGGGTAAGGTGTGGTCCTCTTACTGCGCTTAAGAAAACGATAAATGCAGAAGTTTATGAACACATTGCACAGTATTGTCCACTGCATACAGTAGCGATGAATCAGCATGACAGTGTACCCTGTCTAAAGTGGTATCTGTGACGCAATTCTTTGTGGACATTAACATTCGTGAAATGGATTGGCCTGTCTAGAGATCCGACTTGAACTCAGTGAAACACCTTTGGGATGAGTCAGAATGTCGACTTCGCTCCCGACCCCAAAATCGGATATAACTACTGCTCTGATTTTGGCTCTTGAGGAAAACTGGGCTGCCACTCCACCACTGAAATTCAGACACCTCATTGAAAATGTCTCCATCAAAGTTAGTCTCGAAGGCGAAGGGTGGACACAACCCATAAGTGTCGACAAATAGGTGTCTGGGAACTTTCGATTCGATAGTGTCCGTGGCATGAGACTGAAGCGTGGCAGTGGCGTGGCCGTCCATTGTCCGCTCTCATTTTACTCCTCGTCCATGATTGGGTAAATTAACACAGTTAAAGAAGACCTGAACAAGTGTAAGAATATCTAGCTGGATAGAGCATTTTATTAGATTAATGGAGGTGAAACCCGCAAAGTGATCGGAGTAGCGCCTCACGAGATACTTACGTCTTGATTAGGCTGCTCGATGTTAAGTACGAGTGGCCAATGTGAGTGGGATCCGCAAGTGTCGCAACCTGGGATGGCGTTGGTCGAGCAATGCAAGTCATCGGGGAGCTAGCGTAGCCAAGACTTCTGGAAGATTCTGAGGCTGTCGGATGGATACGAAATGAATCCAGAACCAAAAATACTGCTTAGTTTGAAGCGGAGGATATGCCTTACTACCAGACGGTGGAACGAGACCAATGTCATATAAAAAGTCAGAGATATGAAGTGCTGATGATGTCACGAATTGTAATATTAAGGAGACAGGTGAAGTTCTGAAAGGGTCTCAACGTGGAGTTACCGAAAGAAGGTATTCTAGTATCGAAAACATTCACCTTAGTAACGGTATTAGCGTGACGTCATTTTCGTCCTGATGGGGACAGCGTGAATGTTCAGGAGAACGGTGTGGGGTCTGAAGCGACCGGACGTATCGCGAGGCGACACCACAGTTAAGACAAAATACGCTTTGTCTTTGGGAATATGACAAAAATTATATTTTCTAAAGTAAAATCGTGTACGAACTGAAATTTTTTGCTGATTATGTTTCTAGGTTTGTAGCGTACTTGAAGGCTTAGCCGATGTCAGACAAGGCGCAAAGCTTTTGCAAGTTGTTTGCTTTTTTTCATTTTTTTCTTACTGTCCTGCTGTGTGCTGTCTCAGCGTTGTGAAATTATCGTCGCTGATGACCATTTGGTTGCGAAAGGGGAAGATTTCAGTCATTTTGTGTTCGCTGCGATGTGTGGTATCAAAACCCATATGGCTTTTATAGTTTTTGACGTAGCAGAATGATGGGAGGCTATTACTGTGCATTTTGTTGCAAGTAATCTCTCTTGAGTCTCCGTTGTTTCGAGCCAACAGAGAAAAGTTACTTTCGCGAGTACTGTGAATTCTGATCGAAACAGTTACTACTTTATGCGGGTGCTTTAACGAGAGTACACATACGAAATTGGAGAACACACGGCCTCGACAGTATATCAGGATTTTACCAAATTTGTCTGTGGTTTATCTACGAGGCTCCCAGAGTATTATTTTCGTTGTACTTTCGTACTTAAAATTCTCAGGCTGGTGCGCGATTGGGTAAGTCAGGTGAGTTTGGAAAGTGTGGATGATGCGTTGGGGCTTATAATTAGTAGAAACCCAAAGTGAGATCTGCTAAGCACTCGATACACGCAGTCCTTCTAGACTACAGCGCCTTGATACAGGCAGTTAACGTGTTATACGTTTCTAGTTAGAGTTTGTACTATCGTTACCTCCTCACGTCGCACAAAGGTGTGTTTTAATTTGGTATAGGCAAAAAATGTATCAAGACAAATTACCTTAAATTACGAGAGGGAACACCGAATAGACTGAAAGATGTCGAAGCACATATCACGCTATTTCTTAAAATTACGGTCGATTATTTGTGGACTCGGAGCCAAGACTCGATAGCGACCAATATGTATTCCTTCGGGATCATATCAATCGAATCTGGTGGCCGAGACATCAACGTTAGTTCACTGTCATGCTCCTAAAATCGCTTGCTTTGTGATACAGAAATTATCCTGCTAGAGGATGGGATGGCCATCGGAGAAGATACCAAGTACGAATGGGTGCAGGTGGACCGCGGTATTGTTGACGCAGTCCACAGATTTCATGGTGCCATCGATTATTACCACATGTCACACGGCAGAGCACGTGCATGTTCCCCATCGCATAATACTGGCTCCATCAGACTGTGACCGTGACGTGGTGCATATTTCGGACACGACCATCGACCTGATGTAACAAGAATCTCCATTCATCTGACCAGGTGACTCTTTCCCAAAGATACGTGGTCCAGTATTGATGCTCTCTTGCTCACCGACATCGTCATTTACTACTGCAATCGCAACTGTCGATGTAAGTGGGTCCACGTGCAAGCAGGGATTGTCTGATGGGTGGCCCCACGTTCAACGATGTCCGCTGGACGGTCTGCTCCGAAACAGTTGTACCGGCACCAGTATTGTCCTTTGTCGTCTTATTTGCCACAGTCTCTGCCTATCCTGCTCTACAGAGCCGGCGAACCACTGACTTCCTAATTTTGTGATTAGGTGTGACCGTGTGACACCCTTCTGCCTACTCGCGGTTCTACCGACTTCGACCACTTTCCAAAGATGTTCACTGTAGTAGCACCAAATTATCTACAAAGTTAATCATGGGTTGTTCCTGCTATACGTTATACGAACAATAAGTTTAATTTCGTTGCAGTTTTAATGGCCAGCTGTGTATTTAATACCTCATAAAAAATTCTCATATGTTTGACGTTTCTTCTGAGTATATAAATAAATATTGTCTTCACTGACCACACTAAAACGATTCCCGTTAAAATGAGTATTTAGTAGTGAAAAGGCAATGTTGATTTACTTGAGATGATTTTGGTAATTAGTTATATGGCTGCCGACGTTTAGTTCAGTTGCAAGTTACTTTTGTCAAGTCTAACTCACTGGAAGTCTTTAAATGCTGATTAATATTTTTAAACTGTTGTTTATTAAAGTGTGTTTCTCAGATCTGCTCAAGTTCCTATAGTGGATTGAGAAAAAAGGATTTATACAAATAGATCTACTTTGATAGCAGTTTCTGTTTGTTGTAATCGCTGCTAGGTACCTCCTAGAGCTGAAAATCTTGATAAGACTATCGCCGTAGAATTCTACATGCTCCACGCCGCTGGAGCTGCTATTTCTTGTGATGCTGAAACAAAAAAATGTTTAAATGGAGCGCTTCAGATAAACTGGAGACTACCATGCCATGTAGAGCTCTCCATAGACTGTAATGATCACTGGTCTGCATAAGGAGAATACTTTTGTTTGATGTGAGACTTTAACGAAGAAAATTCTTCCATATATTAACCCCAGGCCCACTGGGTGGTTGATTCGGGGGAGGGGACCAAACAGCGAGGTCATCGGTCCCACTTTAAGCAGGTTCGAACCCACGACCATATCTCACTGATTCCAACTGTCTGAATCCTGTGTACCTGTAGCGGTAATTATTTCAGTAGGTTATGCCGAAGAAGAGTATTTCATTTTGTTAAATATCTTCTATCTGTTCACAGAAAACCGTTTGGTAGCTAACTGAACACTTTTACACCTATAGAACGTCGTGGCCCAATCCCAACAAAAGTAAAATTACACGTAATTCTTCTCTTTACAAGCAATGACTGACAGATAACCTAGCATCCCCGAGTGAAGCAGCACTCGTTTAAAATTGTATATATTATTATCGCTGCGAGCAGCTAACTCGCAGCTGTTAGCTGAGAAAAAAGTTTCATTTACAATTTTGGGGAGAAAAACGTCATATATTATATCTTTAACAGCCTATAATTATTAATGCTTTTTGATTTAAGAGAATAGCATTTACACCTCGTGACATTGTAGTTGATGCAGTACAAATCATTGAGTGTCATGAGATAGATCTTCATGCTAAACTTCTGATTTTAAGTATGACAGAAGACATGTTAGAAATTATTTTTCGTATCCACTGTGATAAATATGTAAAGATAATCCGGTTACTGAACTCCTCAGCGCATCAGTGACAGGTTCGAAAAATCTAGTGGAGGACTGTGACAGACAATTTACTTTCATCTTGAGAGCAGTAGGCACCAGTCCACCTTAGGTCATTAATTAGTATATTTAGCTGTCAGCTTATCAGAGGGCTAGAGGGTGGAATAGTTCAGCAACTGTTTCGAGAAGTAGCATAATAAACTGGTATGTATTACTATGGAAATTTCGTTTCTTGTTAGGGAACGCTGTCATCTAGTTCCATTAACTTTGTGTTGTTAGTTACGTTCTCTGGAGGTTCAGTTATCCGAGAAAGTGCTTGGTGAAGTCACAGTGTTAATCGAATCTGAACTTCGCTCTCCAGTTCAGCAAATTAATAACAACGACCGGACTGCTACTGGAGTTGGGAGAGAGTCGGTAAATGCCTAGGTACAAGCAACACGCCGACGAGGTTACCTAACGTGGTGGAAGTTTCATTGTCTGAATTGCAGAATATTGTGTCTGAAGTGCGGAACCTATTTCCAATTCGAAAACTGCATTTATAACTGCTCCAGAAGAATCATGTCAATATCGTCCTACGATCAAATAGCTCACTCGTTCGTCGTTTATTGGTAACCCGCTTACCGCGACGGTGTCGAAGGTCCAAACGGAAGAATTTGAAGGTGTGTTGAGGAGTGCTACCACTGAATAGCTTATATGGTGTTGTTACGTGGATGACACTTTCGTACAGAGACCAACAAAAAAATTATGTGATCTGAGACTTTCCTGGGATGTATGATGCTTCCATGGTTAGCGGGCGTATTGCCAGACCCGATCGTCGAAAGTCCACGATGTTCCGGCGGGCAACAATTCCAGTTCATCACGTAGTCCTGATAGAATGAAGTGAGTGCTGCGTGCTTTCGGTATTTATACCAGCCGGTCCTGTGTTCAAGCCTTGCCAGCTCCGCGCCATGGTCGGTGCTAGGGAGGGGTGTGGGATGTAATCCTTTGTTGCTTTCCTCCTCCCGTCCCTGTTCGGCATTGCCATGTTTTGCTTAGTCTAGGCACCCACGCCTTGCTCAGTTGGAAGCCAGTCTACCTGCACATTAAATTATCAGACACACGAAATTCAACTGCTTCTTTGAAAATGCAGTACCAAAATTTATCGGTAGTAGCCAGGACTAGCGTTTGCTGGTAATTCATTTTATGCCCAATTTCTATGTAGTGTTCTGCTATTTCTCACTCTGACTGCAGTAAAATGGTGTGGCTCTCATATTCTACATATCGATCTCCAGTTGTGCGCATCGCTTAACGGATATAATATTTTCCGTATCTGCACGGAAATTCGTACTCTCTCTTTTTTGAGAGCCAGGTCGTCTTTCAAAGTCCCTCATGAAGCTCGTGTTTTGAGTGGCTGGTGGTGTTTCCTCATAAGTCTGCGACACATTGCCACCAAACGTTATGAGAACGGTCTTCTTGTCTTCTGCTTCCGTGGTTTCCTCTTGCGTCTCGTTCTTGGTGCTTTTGGGGCTCAGAGAGAAGCCTGAACTGTGGACCGTCAGGTATAAATGCCGCAAGCACACAGCACCCACTTCATTCTATCAGGACTACGTGACGATGGCAGGAAGGTTGACGGCCGAAATTTCGTGGGCTTTCGACGATGGGATACGGCAGTAAACCAGTGAACCATAAAAGCAACAACATAAATGTTGATGGAAAACATTTGGATAAGATAGCTTCGAAATTTCTATCATGGAGGATATGGAAAAATGCAGTCGATCTAGAGAGGAGAGCGCTTACAAAACACTCGTGCGTCCCATTGTAAAATATTGATCAATTGTGTGGGTCCGGTACCCAATAGCAGTAGCAGAGGATATGGAACATGTACAATGAAGAGGAGCGCTAATGGTCACTGGTTTGCCTGACACGTGCCAAATCGTTACGGAATACCGAGAAACTGGAAGTGGTAGGTGCTCAAAGATAGACGCAAACAATCCCACCAGAGATTACTTAGAAAGCTTCTAGAATCACCTTTAAGTGTAGAAGCTAAAAATATACTGCAACACCCTAGGCAAAAATCCCCTAGGAATCGCGAAGAAAGATCAAACCAATTACAGTGCTCACCGAGATATTTAAGCAATCATTCTTTCTCCTCTCCTTAGACGAATGGAACGGGAAGAAGCCCTGATGACTGGTACAATGGGAAGTACCTCCTGCCAGGCACTTCACAGTAGTTTGCAGAGTATGGATGTAAAGAAAGGACTTCGTCTTTTATACGTTAGTGTTCAAGAAATAGTGCTTGGGCCACAAAGTCTGTTGGAAACCCACTTAGACGGGCTACTACTTAAGTCGGAGTTGAAATCATAGTCCATGGTAGAAGCGATAAAAAAGCTTCAGCAGGAAGAGCAGAGAAATGTTTGAATCGAAGTTTTTTGTAGGAGAAATGGAATATTTCACTGGCGTATTGATAAAAAATTTCTCGTCCTTTGACGTAAGAAGAGTCGTACTGTTGTCATGAAGAGACAAAAGAAACACACTGCCTGCTGCGTAACCCACTGCCCATCGTACAGACGCTAAAGCTGCACGAAGGTAACTAAATAATTTTTAGATCTCTGGTGCATACAGTACGTCTAGCGCTTCGTGCCAAGTGTTCCATGCACTAACTAGTTCTTTTCACTAAACACCATTGAGACAATTTAGAGGACCGGTATTGGAAGCTGACTGTAGTACAATCATACTGTCGTCAACGTGTAAGGGGCGAACAAAAACTTTCCGTTCGAAGGCAATACAGTCCAGAATTGTTATGCCAATCGGACAAAATCGCAATGATCCTTGAGAGAATGATCCCACCGACGCACAATTGAAGGTAAGCGTTAATAAAACACAGTGTCGTGTTGCGCGAAGAAGTCTGTAACTGCCTGCTCCACATCCTTGCCTAATAGGAATCGTTGATCCGTCAAGGTCTCTTTAAGGCGCGATAATGGCACTGGGAGGGATGGGGACTAAAGAGCGAGTGCTAGTGTCTCCCACTTGAGTTGGCGTAACTTCCCGGTTCCGACATTTCCGATATGGGGACATGGGTTATCATCAGGCAGCAACACCGAACTTGGAGCACAATCCCACAACGGCGATTTTCTAGAGGCATGTTGTCCCAAACACATTCTTCGTTCTCCAACGGATGTCTACCTGTTTTTCTCCTTCAGGAGCCAGCATTTGGTAATAAAGTCGCCATAGTTCACGTTTCCGCATTTATCGCACGCACATCGGAAACACACGAGTGGCACACTAACGCCTTGCCTGCATGTTGATGTTCATTCACCCGCATATGAGTGTTGCTACTGTGCGTATACGCTGCAGCAACGCTGACTAACGGGAACTTTTTGATCGCTCATTGTACTTTTCGCGTAAGGACTACGAAGACAATATGGAAGAAACTAGCGCCCATATGGAGGCATATAGGTAGTCGTTTTTCCCTCCATCTATTTGCAAGTGGACAGGAAACGGTTAGTAGTGGTACAAGGTGCTCTCCGCCATACACTATACGGTCGCTTGCGGAGTATATATTTAGGTGTAGACGTAGAGAGGCTGATGCGTACCGTGTAATATAACCAGCCAACTAACATTGTAATTTTGTAGGAATATTTGCATGAAAATCTGTGTGTTTAAATCAGGAACTCTGCAGAAATTTGGGTTGCGAAAGTATTCAGTTTCTTTAGTGTGGCAATATAATAACGGAACTATCTTGCTGTTGTAAATCAAGAACGTAGGAAAACATCTTAGAAAGCAATGAGACTTAGGCCATTACTTAGAGTATAATCGCCAGCAATGTACACATTACCTGACCGTGTGCATTATTATTTTTACGCCGGCCGCAGTGCCGAGCGGTTCTAGGCGCTTCAGTCTGGAGCCGCGCGACCGCTATGGTCGCAGGTTCTAATCCTGCCTCGGGCATGGATGTGTTTGATGTCCTTATGTTAGTTAGGTTTAAGTAGTTATAAGTTCAAGGGGACTGATGACCTCAGATGTTAAGTCCCATAGTGCTCAATGCCATTTGAGCCATTTATTATTTTTACGAAGCAATAATCCAGATCCTTTTGGCCATCTACCGATTAAAATTGACGAAATTGCTTTAAGTACTCTGGATGAGTGGAGAACAAAGGAAGGACCTATTCATTCTAGACAGACGATTAGCGTTGTCTAGCCACACTAAAACAACGTCAGCTACACTGACATTTGTTAGAATTGTATAGATGGTTCAAATGGCTCTGAGCACTATGGGACTCAACTGCTGTGGTCATCAGTCCCCTAGAACTTAGAACTACTTAAACCTAACTAACCTAAGGACATCACACACATCCATGCCCGAGGCAGGATTCGAACCTGCGACCTTAGCAGTCGCACGGTTCCTGACTGCGCGCCTAGAACCGCGAGACCACGACGGCCGGCAGAATTGTATACATATTGTACTTATTGCATTCGATTTGAACTGCTTGACAATATAAACTTTACATGCTTATAATTTGTCACTATATCGGACTTATTCGTCTCTTGTGAGCGAGTAAATATAAGGTAATTCTCATTTATTGTTCAGGTTTAGTTTCATATTTTTAATTAGATTGCATGTTTCGATCATTCAGGATGAACTTCAGATTTAAGTAGTTGCGTCAGCATACTATCTTCTCCACTCAGAACGGTGCTTCAGCAACCCGTCTTGTCTACTCAAAAATGGTTCAAATGGCTCTGAGCACTATGGGACTTAACATCTGTGGTCATCAGTCCCCTAGGACTTAGAACTACTTAAACCTAACTAACCTAAGGACATCAGACACATCCATGCCCGAGGCAGGATTCGAACCTGGGACCGCAGCAGTCGCGCGGTTCCGGACTGAGCGCCTAGAACCGCTATGTCTACTCAGAACCATGCATCAGCAACCCGTCTTGTCTACTGAGAACCACAACATTTTAGTGTACTCTGATACTTGGTTCTGAGCAGACAAGACGGGCTGCTGACGCAACTACTTAGATCTCAAAATGATGGTGAGTGATTAAAATATGTAACCTAATTATAAATGTGTACCTGAGACTGAACAATAAGTGAGAATTATCCGAAATATTTCCAATTTGTGTTGTAATGCGTATAAATTTCCCGATATGTCATTGCAATCCCACCTGAGTTCGTAGCTTTGAAGTTGCGTAACTGCAGTCCCCTGAATTTGCATAGTCATAACATTTTAAACGCACCTCTAAAACGTCAAACTGCAACCATGAAGCTTGATGGTGGTGTCCGAAAGATTGATGACATGGTGGAGACCTGGGTTGTAGAAGTCTGCATTTTGCCTGTTGAGGAAATGTTCCACCTCGAAAATTACCACGTATTCACTGTAGAAATTTCTGCCATGCAATAGTTTCTTCATCTGAGGAAGAAGGAAGAAATCCCTGGGTGCCATGCCATGTCAGAAAAATACTGGGAATGAGAGAAAATGCGATAGCCCGAAGAAGCAGCGTGTGTGACTGGGACCTTGTCATGGAGCAGAAACAGGCACAGCCCAAAGGGCTTCGACGTTGGTCATGGTAAAGATTTATATATATTCCACATCGCTCTCCCATGAGTTTTATCACCTCAGTGTATATAATGCGGAAGTGCTTATATGCCGATAAGAAATGGAGCGTTTACAGGCTTCCATTAGAGATTTTGACTTCTAAATCAATATCTCAACAAAAGTTGTAGAAATGCTAAAGGCACCACAGGCCTTACCCTGAGCTGCAGGGTTGCACAAGGAACATCATCACTAGGAAACTAACGCTTTAGCACATGAGTGGAGCACAGCCGCTGACTATGCTGCATCTATGCTCGTACTGCTGATGCGGTGCTTGATAACGCAGGCGTAGTTCTTAAGCAGTTCTTTACTCATCACCCTGTCTAGCAACACGATTCAACTCCTGCCAATGAACTACTCCAGCTCACGTTTATAGCATCCTTCCGATATCAGAAGAACTGTAGCACTACGAATAGAAAAGCTGGTGCAGGAGTCATGTCATCCTTCGCTTGGGCATGAAATTCATCCTTCAAGGCTGAGATTTCGAAAGAGATTCTTACACATAACGGCAGCAATTACTTCCTAATTTTCACATGTAACTCTCCGAATCTAACTGTGAAGCGACAGAGGATCTGCAGGATTTTGAGATGGCAGGGTAACTCCTGAAGATGTCTAACAAAGTGCACTTGGGGCACGTAAATCTCTCAACCAACAATGAGAAACTCCTGCGGGCAATATTAACATGAGGAAGTGGGACTGTATTGAAAAATAAGGTATTTCCTGTTTCGTGTGAAGTGTAGGAGGCCAAAAACCGCATAGGCAGTACAATTTTGCCGGAAAGTGCAAGATTTGTTTTCTACAAATAGAATGCTCTTCAGGCCATCGAATGAATATCAACGGTGTGATATCTGTGATAGTAAAAGTAAAGTGAAAGTAAGTACTTTATCTGAAATGTTTTGTGTTGTCTGTCCATGTTGCGAACATTGGTAAGTAACAATATCTCAGAGAATATTTATATAGTAACGCTCAGCTGTGGCCAGTATAAGGGAGATAACGGTATTATGGTTGTAGCCAATTACTTTGTATTACAGTTTCTACTTCTGCGATTGTTTCGGAGTTAAATTGCTCAGCATATTTATTTGAGACCTCCACGTCTTTTATTAAGTGGAAACCAGCAGTTGTTATTAAACGGTATAGTTGATTTTATCCGACGCGTGAATTAATGGCAAGCTTTGCCCTATGCAAAAGTCGGTTAACTTCCAGCTCTTCGAGCTACTTACTTCTTTACATATTAGAGAAATAAAACTCACATTGTGATTCGTCGACTAGAGGTAGTGACACTTGCTTTCTGGTTTTTATATACTGGGTGGGTATAATCAAAGTGCAGCTCCTCACGGAAGTCCACTGTAGGCTGTAATTATCGTATGGCAGTGACACTTGGTAGATATGCTTGTACGTTAATGCAGTATCGATTTACGCAAGAAAAGAAAATTAGTTCAAATTTTGGTAACCAGGAGTAAATCTGGCGTTGTGAATATAAGAAATATGTATATAACTGTTTCCATATGTAATGGATTAGAAATGGGACGTGGGCAGAAAAGGTTAAACAAGTGCAAACGCTTAACAAGTGAAAAGGCGTAATGCGGAAATTTTAAACATTGCTTAAAATAATCTTTTAAGTATGCCATACGATAACTGAAGCCCACTTTGGACCTCTGTCAGTAGATGCATTTTTAATTATAACAGCCTGATATTTTTGCTATTGTCATAACAACTAAATATTCCAGCTACAGAAGAAATATACTTAGATTAGGCAGATTATAATAACACTTTATGAGTTACCAACTTTATTCTTGATTTATTATTATTTCTTTTCCTTTGGCTTTGGTTTGTTTTTCTTCATGCTTGGCTGAAACTAACCGAATTCCCTTTGATTTTGCTGGGCACGGAGTCTGTATTAGCTTCAGTATTTAATATTGAATTTTGTGCAGGTGGTTTTACTTTAATGTTTTTAGCAGAATGTAGTAGAATTGTATTTATAAGTGTACTATTGGCTTTAATTTTTTTAGTGTAAACTTCAGTATCGTGTCTTGCGTCATTTAGTAACGAACAAAGCCAGTATAAACATTGTAATGCAGTGCATGTTGATATGATTTTCAAACAACATTCTTTAAAGTTTTCCTTTGGAACTAAATTGATATAAGTACCTGGTAAAGTTGGATCCAGAATATAAAGACTCATATCTTCCGCACTAGTAGAAACCGATTACGGAGGATATATGCCTTGTGTGGGTGCACAAAGAGGGAAATCGCTTACGCCTGGAATGGCGGAGCGTCTAAACCTACAGAGACGCATCGTGCGTGCGTTCGGCTGACAGTGAAGGGCTAAGAGCCCCTTAATGAGCCAGCGCTATTCGTGGCCGACGGCGTCCCCTGGGGTCCCTTCCCTTGTTCCGTAGGGGAAGGCAGCTCTTAAAGCTTCTCCCATTTCTCTTCGTTTAGTCGACTACGGAGACGAGTTGCAAAAGGACAAAGAAGACAATTACCTTTTATTCCTTTGTTCCCTCCGAGACCTTTCTGTAACGTATCACAACTCTCTTTTCCATCACGTCGCTATGATCTATTGCTACAGATGTAGCGAGCTTGTTAAAGGTGTAGCAATCATAGTTTTTGTTCGTATGTTGTTTGCATCGTATGTTTGGCGCAAATTGTGAACCGGTCACCCACTCTCGTACTCTGTTGGTACTGTGCTTTGATGCCAAACCATTAAAATCTGTTAACGTTTCAATGGTTCAAATGGTTCTGAGCACTATGGGACTCAACTGCTGTGGTCATAAGTCCCCTAGAACTCAGAATTACTTAAACCTAACTAACCTAAGGACCTCACACATATCCATGCCCGAGGCAGGATTCGAACCTGCGACCGTAGCGGGCGCGCGGTTCCAGACTGTAGCGCCTAGAACCGCTCGGCCACTCCGGCAGGCCGTACTCAATGCAGGCCACCTCTAGTGACGCACACGATGGTTTAATGTTTATTCTGAATGGAAACTCCCCCGCTAGGAATGTTACCACAATATTCATAGCACTGACGTGCAGTCCGTATGGGGCTCACATATGGACCTTAAAGCATCGGAAAAATCTCGAAATCCTATAAATTGTCAATAAAATTCTTCTGGGTTTTAGGCCGCATTGTCATCTGTAAAATTCCGACGTTTAGGTGACTGTTGCAAGGCGCCTTCCTCAGGGTGTATTGTTAGCAATACACCCTGAGGAAGGGGCCTTGCAACAGAGTATTGATAACAATACACCCTGAGGAAGGCGACTTGCAACAGTCGCCTAAACGTCGGAATTTTACAGATGACAATGCGGCCTAAAACACAGAAGAATTTTATTGACCATGACAACCGCCGCGGAAGCCTACGTTTACACCTATAAATTTTGTTAACCTGGCACCTTCATTCCAAGTAGTTCATCCCATAGTAGTGAAGGTGAGCCTACATTCTTCGTCAGGTCTGTTGTCTGATGGTCCAGGAGGAACGATGTTCGACATACGTCTTAAACTCGGTCGGAATAGAACAGAAAGAGCCTCCTCCTCGTCAATGGAGCTCTTACCTTCAACAGCAGAAAACACCCTAGAACCGTATGCGATTGCCCACTTCCCACCATTGTTCTCTTGAAGAAGAGGAACAATCGAAGCATGTGTTGCACGATCAACTCTCTGTTAAAACCGAACATAGCCAACACTGAAGAGCTCACCAAGGCTTCGAAGCATCAAAAGCGGTTTGCTGTGATGGGCCCCACTCAAATTTTCTCCCTTTTTTTCTAAGTTCGTTCAGGGGTACCACGAATTGTGCAACGCATGGAAAAAAGTTTGCGAATAAAACTGCGAAAACAACTTGCCCTTCCAATAAATTAGCCACGTCTTTAGTATTTCTTGGAGGCGACATGGGTGTTAGGCCTCAGTCTGGTGTTGACCAATCCTGAGACCCTGTTCTAAGAGTAAATTCCCAAAGAAGGAGATCTCAGGCTGTCCAAACCCAACTTTCGATGCCTTCACTATTTAACTAGCATCACTCAGATTCTGCAGTACCTTTCTGATATGATCTAGGTCTCACCAAATGCCTCGACTCCTCGCTAAAGATCAGCAGGTCATCGAGATAGTGATAAATGCACTGGAACTTTAGCCCAGAAAGAAGTTTGCAATCCTCATAGGCGTGGCGTCTCCCATCAAAACCGAAATAAAACCTGTCTCGTCTCCAGTCAGTAATGTGGCTCACATGACGAATGAAATATGCATCCAATATCACAGGACCTGGCAAATTCCGAGCCACTCTAATCTTAATCTTCCAGGTGAAATTCTGAATATTAACTTTGAGGACGACTCGCCCCAACAACTACTCAGAATTTGCACCATAATGGTCCCTACATGACTCCGCCCCTCCCCTCTCCCCACCTCCCCCAAGTAACAGTCTTCATTAACTAATTAAAGCTCATACAAGCGTACGATACACTGGATTTGGATGTCGCCAAAATTCGTTTAGAAGATGGAATATAATGCGTGACTCGGTTGCCCTTACGTCAGATGCCAGCCAGATTTCTTGACTGTGAACAAGTTTTTGCCAAGTGTCTCTTCTCCTGACGCCTGTAGTTTCTAACGTTAGACCAACGTCATCTACTGTTTCTTTCCCTATTCTCGTACGTCTCCTTCCTGCCTAACTTAATATATGTTTGATTCGAACCTGCAACCGTAGCGGTCGCGCGGTTCCAGACTGACACGCCTAGAACCGCTCGGCCACACCGGCCGGCTGTTAAAAATTCCTATGTCGTTCACAAAAGGTAAGGCGAGATCTAAACAGTAGCACAAAGCCTGTCCAAAATATCGGCCAAATCTCCTGATCGTGGAAACCTAAACATATGCTCCTCATCAAGTCCTCTACTCTCTTCACATGGTCTTCAAACAACTCTTCGTTCCGATGAGCAGCAAAATAATTCCCCTTAATTTGTGGGCGCACGTCCCCGCAGACAGGCAGTTTATACCATCCGACAGCCTAAATTCTAGCAAGGAACTTATCACGCAATGGCTTCCTCATCGATTATTCTCATCGGAGTTAAAATCCGATAATACTGCTAGTCACTCAAACCCAGCAGTCTGCCATGATCTTGTAACTCTAGGAGAAAATAAAGCGCCTCTTCAACATACTCAAGCAATTTCACAGAAAACAATCCCTCACCCCACAACAAACCTGTCAGCAGGTAAGTAATTTCGTAAACATTCTGGACAACCCGGCACTCTATTCCCGGCTGGCGTTCTTAGTAGCTCTTGGTTCCGTAAGTAAGACCACACCTCTGTCCCAGACTCGCCAATATCCTTGCTTAATCTGTGCACTCTGCCGAGTAATTCATCCACCTGTTGAAGCACCTGCTTACAACAGGTATCTGGCACAGTTACGCTACACAAAACCTGAACCCTGTTAGCATAATGCACAATTTAAAGAAAGTCAAGGTACAGTCCATCCACAATTAAACCACCAGCACAGTACACAATACAGCCTTCAATGATTTTCGCTGCTCGACCTCGACTATCTCAAGGATAACAGATTTATGTCTTCCATTGCATTAAGCAGTTACACTCCCTTAATTGGAATAAAAGTACGCCAAAAATATGAAAAGGACGGCATACGAAACTACAGCTGAGAGCATTGCTCTATATCGTGTTGAATCAAAGAAGGCGATGAAAGTGACCGCCCTCGACTTGTAAACACAGTTGTACACTACGCTGCAGATTCTCGGATGTTGCTGCCAAAACAACTTAGTTTGCGTGAATAGTACCATTGTCTGTTAAGCAGCCATGTTGTCACAACCACTCTAACAAGGAAAACTTCCCATCGCGCTCCCCTCAGCTTTAGTGGTACGGTAGTCAGATGTATAGCCCTTCCAAAGCTGAACACGGATCAAGTATGAAAACAGGAAGAAGGTGTACTGAACTGTGTAAAAAAAGGAGCAAAATCTAAACAGTGAATGATCCAAACTCAAGATGTCCAGCACGAGCGAACTAGAATTGTCACGGCGTCGGTGTTACGTGGTCACGGTGTTGGACTGCGAATGGGGAGATCTTTGTTCAAATCTCCCAAATTTCCATCTTGCCCTTTTCTTCTCTCAAAATTAGATACTGTCCGTCCGGACATCGATCTATCTGTTCGCTGTATTCAAATTTCTGTTTATGTCGCAGTGCAACAGCCACCTGTAAGAAAGGGACTTACAGACACACATACCTCCTATTTCTCCTACACAAGTACCATACGTTATGACTCGGAAGTTGTGACTCTTGAATTCCTTTGCTGTTTTCATTGCTGTGAGAGATCTATGTGTCATCTCGCCTACTCTCACTATTCATTACATTTACTTGCGACGGCTGCTTTTGTCCATGGCTCTTACAATCTCATTCGTGAAAACAGACTTTGCAAAAAGTTCTACTTGTTCTTACTAGAGGCAAACGGACTTTCAGGCAGTGCCTCGCTGTTAATACGAGCAGGAGAAAGAGGACGAGGTTAGTGTTTAACGTCCTGTCGACAACGAGGTCATTACAGACGGAGCACAAGCTCGGCTTAGTGAAGGATGGGGAGGGAAATCGACAGTATCCTTTTGAAAGGAACCATTCCGTCATTTTCCTGAAGCGATTTAGGGAAATCACGGGAAATCTAAATCAGCTTGGCCGGACGCGGATCTGAACCGTCGTCCACCCGAATGCGAGTTTAGTGTGCTAACCACTGCGCCACTTCGCTCAGTCTGTTCGTACGAGGTTACTCTTACTTGAAACTAAAAAAGGAAACCACCGGAAGGAATTATGTGCTATTTGAAATGCAAAATACACAACAATAGGTAATACAGGAATATCAAACGTGCCGGCCGCAATGGCCGAGCGGTTCTAGGTGCTACAATCTGGAACCGCACGACCGCTACGGTCGCAGGTTCGAATCCTGCCTCGGGCATGGATGTGTGTGATGTCCTTAGGTTAGTTAGGTTTAAGTAGGCGACTGATGACCTCAGAAGTTAAGTCTCATAGTGTTCAGAGCCATCTGAATATCAAACGTCTCTCAACAATTGGGACTGTAGGAGGCTATATCTGTCACTACAAAGTGTATAGAGTTACTGATATTAACTCATAACATTTCCCATCATCAAAGTACATCTTCATTACATTCCTGCACAGGGTACAACAGCAGTGTGATTCGGTTATTGAAGGGAATTCATATTGCTAGAACATAAAAAATGGGAATATAATAAGAGGACATTGACAGACGAAGGATTAAATGCTTTTCTGAAACTCATTGTTCCCAGGTAATAATATACGAACAGATGTAAAGAAAATTAGACCAGAAAGCAATATTTACTCGTAAAATGAACTAAGGATTATAAAGCCAACAACAGAGAATAGAGGATCTGACATCGAGTGGTGAATTACTAGGAACCGAGATTGAAACTATAGAGAAAGAAAAGTTTCATTTTGTATACACACTCGTGTAAAGAAAAGCTTGAACGACTGCAGAGTGGACGTTCATATTCACAGGACATGTAAATCAGCATGTTCTGAAGAAATGACTAGCGTTTGAACCATGTCAGCCCGCGGGTTCAAAGTAAACATCGATATCGCGACGCAACACCACCTAGCGGTAAAATGTGCCGAAGGTAATGGATCTGTGTGAGTTGAGCAGACGTGCAGGATGCGCGAGCAGTACCGTCAAGTCATTGAGTTTGAAAGAGGACGCGTTATTGGCATGAGAGTATGTGATACATCCATCCGGGAAATTGCTGCTCGTGTTGCACGAAGGGTTTCGGAAGTTCCACAGGTGTGTGCAGAATGGTTCACGGAACGCCGTAGAACACGACGAAATGGGTCAGGTCGCACCACCCAGACCGCCTCCCGAGAAGATCGACACCTCATCCGAGTGGCATTGCAGGACAGATGTGCGTTCTCCTCAGCTCTGGCGCAGTGGTGGAACAGTGTAACACATCGTACACTATCAGGAATGACAGTCTGTCGGCGTTTATTACGAGATGGCTTACGTGTGCGTCGTCCACTTCGACGCCTGTCTTTGACGAATGTGCAGAAACATGCTAGATGGCAATGGTGTACGGAACGATGTCACCGGGGACAGGAATGGCATCACATAGTTTTTTTTGTGAGAATCCAGGTTCTGTTTGTTTGAAAAGGATGGCTGCATTTTGGTTCGCTGCAGACAGGTGAGCGACATCACAGTCCTTGCATTCGCACAACACATACAGCGCCAACTCAAGGCCTTGTGATGTTGGGTGCTACTGGGTAAAACCACAAATTATAGATGGTGCTTGTCCAGGGCACTGTGACCAGTTTGACCTACGTGTGTGATTGATATCTCGTGACTCGTAGCCATACCCTCTCTGCAAGACATCCCAGGCACCATTTTTCAGCAAGACAATGAACGACTGCATGTTTCTGCATGAACACATGCGTTCTTTGTGTCACGGGGATGTCGGTCTTTTGCCCTAGCCTGCCATATGACCAGTCTGGTCGTCAGTTGAAAGAGTGTGGCATTTGGTGAAACGACGGGTTCAGTGCTGTGACCCATTGCCAACCACCACAGATGAACTTTGGAAACAGATGAATGTAACGTTGATGGCTATACCCCTGCACGCCATTCACTCCTTATACTTTTCGATGCCATCACCTGTGGAACAAATTTTCAGAGTCCACGGCGGACCCAATGCCTACTAGGCAACAGGACACATGATGAACTGAGATGACTGAAATGCTAATCATTTCTGCAGAAGATAGTAATGTACGTGTCCCATGAATATGAACGTTCTTTCTCCAGTCGTTCAAGGTGTTCTGTTTCTTCTGAACATAAGTCAATCTAAGTTCATTGACATTTGGCTCACCCTGAAGAATAACAACAGCGAATGCATATTAACTCATAACCAAGATTTAATGCACAGATAAGTTTCCTCGAGGGAAAATAGTCCTTGGAAGTCGATACGACTAGTGCTCAGAAACATGAACGATGCTATTTTTGTAGAATATCCAATTTAAAACAAATGCCTCGAAAAAGGCTACGATCTCTGTATGTGAATTTATCGATCTACCATGTATTCGACAGGTTGCAGACCACTAAAAAAGCCATATTCACTAAGGAGTCATTTATCTTGTGCTTGCAACACGAGAACTGTCTCACAGACCAATTTCCGTGACTTACAGTGATGTGTCATAGTTTCCACAGTTTTATCAAACTTCTTCACTGCTGTAATGAACGATTCACTCAAGAAACCAGTGGTCTGTGCGTCTCGAACATTAGATCCACAAAAGGTTTACTCAATTCTTTTGCTTTAAAGAATGGTTCTCCTAAAAGTCCATCCGAACAGGTTTCGTAAGGCCCAATGGCACCGACCGACCACCGTGTCATCCTCTGCCGACAGGCGTCACCGGATACGGATACGGAGGGGAATGTGGTGAGCACACCGCTCTGCCGGCCATAATAAGTTTTTGTGACCAGAGCGGCTTCTTCTTAATCAAGTAGCCCCTTAATTGGCCACACAACGGCTGAGCGTTCCCGGAGGGTGACCCATCCAAATGCTAGCCAAGTCCACAGCGCTTAACTTCGGTGACCTGACGAGAAGCGATGTTACTGCTGCGGCAAGGTCGTTGGCATGGAAGATTAGGGTTTAACATTTCGTCGCCGATGACGTTGCTAGAGGCTGAACAGATACTCGAATTGCAGTAGGATTTGAAAAAAAATGGACCACTTCCTTTTCAGAGGATCCATGCCAGCCAGCATTTTCCTTAAGCGATGTTTTTCCAGATAACCTTGTTCAAGGTATCCAATGGAGTTCTGAATTGCTGATCTCTCGAATGCAAGTCACGTACTGTTGTGGCGTAACAAACGAGCTACGCCACACTGAGAAGGAAGCCGAAAGGCACGCGTACACACACGCCGACTGGCGTCAAGTCTGGAACAGGATACGTTATGACTGCTATAAAGAAAATACGTAGCTTTGGAATATACTTAACTTTTAATGCTTCCTTTGGTACATCTCTCTTGACTATACAAATGAGACTCGTAAGATACATGCACTGTGACAATTGGCGCCTTGCTAAGTCGTAGCCATTAACTTAGCTGAAGGCTATTCTAACTGTCTCTCGGCAAATGAGAGCAAAGGCTTCGTCAGTATAGTCGCTAGCAACGTCGTCGTACAACTGGGGCGAGTTCTCGTACGTCTCTCTAGACCTGCCGTGTGGTGGCGCTCGGTCTGCGATCACACAGTGGCGACACGCGGGTCCGACATGTACTAATGGACCGCGGCCGATTTAAGCTACCACCTAGCAAGTGTGGTGTCTGGCAGTGACACCACACGTACCTTAATTTTAGCCAGCCACGAAAATTGCTAACGAGCGGTTATTGACGCCCACTCTGCCAGATGGTATCTTCCACGTGGGTGCGTGTAGCATCTTCGCTAAGTACGCGTCTCATGTCTACAATATGGCCTAATATTAAGTGGGATGAAAACCTGTCAGTGGTGGCCCTGTGGTGTCCACCTCTTTAACATCAGCCGGGCATAAGCTCGAAATAGGGAAAATTTTCACTTCATGTTTAGAATTGATAGGACTTAGTTTACAAGAAAGGCTTTAGGAAGACCGTGAACTGGAAAGTTTTCTGATCACCCTTTGATACAGCGTTCTCAGCTTTGCTTTGAAGTATAGAGCCTTGCGTGTTTTGTGCGGCGCATAGACACTGTTTTCAAACACTTTTCTGCGGTATTCAAATTCTGCACAGCAATGGTCGTCATCCACCACAGTATGTGCCCTATGGACAAGTTCTTTGAAGATACCACTCATCTACGTTGGATAGTGACACTGTCTACTTGCAAATACAGATCAGTGCGCGTCTGCTTGCTGTTTCGCCGCCGGTTTTACGACGAGCTAAAATTTCTAGCAAAGGAAAGCACCATTCCTTTACAATCTCGATGGTGAATTTGACTTTATCGTGGATGGACTTAAGGTGATCGTAGAATTTATGAAGTTTCTCCTCGCCATAGGCTACACCACAAATGAATCATCTACGTACCTCCAAAATTAGCACAGTCCAGGGCCTTCTCCTCAAATTCCTCCATAAACAGATAGGCCACCAGTCGACTCCCCATGGCAACGCCGCAATCTGAAAGGGGGGTAGAACGTCAAACGGGCCGACTTGGAGCAGGAGAGGCACATCAGGACATTTTAATTTCCACTGTCTATACTTTTACAAATAAATAAATAAAACTTTGTCTGCATGAGCAGGAAGGATTGAGTAGTCACACTCATAGCAATGGAAGTTCAAAAACATAACAAAATAATTTTTTTTACATGCCAAATTTCATCATTTTTTCAATTACTGTTGGCTGTATTTGTTGCTGCAGGTACACTTTTCTTCATAAGTAAGAGAGATTCTTCGATGAATTTTGCACAGCATACAAACCATACTTACAGGTGTATGAAACTCTAGAACTTTCCAAATCTATTAAAGACTGTGGTAAAAATTAAGATAATTAACTATAAAATTTGAGTTTTTTCTAAACATAAATTTTAAAATGTAACAGCTCATTCATTTTTTCACACATTAAATAAATTCTAGAGTTTCATAAACCTGTAAGTATGGTTTGTATGCTGTGCAAATTCATCGAAGAATCTCTCTTACTAATGAAGAAAAGTGTAGCTATAGCAACAAATACAGCCAATAGTAAGTGAAAAAAATGATGAAATTTCACACGTAAAAAAAATTATTTTGTTATGTTTTTAAACTTCCACTGCTATGAGTGTGAATCCTGAATCCTTCCTGGTCATGCTTACAAAGTTTTACGAATGTCCAGAATGAGATTGTGACTCTGCAGCGGAGTGAGCACTGATATGAAAATTCCTGCCAGATTAAAACCGTGTGCCGAACCGAGACTCGAATTCGGGACGAGGAGACGAGGTACTGACGGAATTGAAACTGTGAGGACGGGTCGTGAGTCGTACTTCGGTAGCTCAGTTGGTAGAGCACTTGCCCGCCACAGGCAAATGTCCTGAGTTCGAGTCTCGGTCCAGCAGACAGTTTTAATCTGCCAGGTCGTTTTATGAATTTATTTGTAAAAGTATACACAGTGGAAATTAAAATGTCTCCTGCTCCAGGTCGACCTGTTTGACGTCCTACCCCCTTTATTAAAATTCGTTGTTGAATATAATGTATGTCTGAGATGATTACATACAGGCTGATAAAAATGTATTCTGTTTATTACAATATTTTGCGAAGATAATGTCCCTGGGCGCAAGACATCGGTAAAGAATATTATTACATCAAAAGTGACAAATACATCAAAGAAGTTGAGCCTGAGAGTCGTAAGCCTGCTGATAAATTCAGCTGACATCTGAATGTGATAACGACACTTTGCAAGACGAAGCAAAGATAAGTGCTTAACAACGGTATTGCTTCCTGTAGGTCCCAAGTGCCGCGCGGGGTAGCCGCGCAGTTTACGGCGCCTTGGTTCAAATGGCTCTGAGCACTATGGGACTTAACATCTGAGGTCATCAGTCCCCCAGAACTTAGAACTACTTAAACCTAACTAACCTAAGGACATCACAAACACCCATGCCAGAGGCAGGATTCGAACCTGCGACCATAGCATCAGCGCAGTTCCGGACTGAAGCGCCTAGAACCGCTCGGCCACAGAGGCCGGCTTATGACGCCTTGTCACGGTCCACGCGGCTCCCTCCGTCGGAGGTTCGAGTCCTCCCTCGGGCATGAGTGTGTGTGTGTCGTCCTCAGCGTAAGTTGGTTTAAGTTAGATTAAGTAGTGTGTAAGCCTAGGGACAGATGACCTCAGCAGTTTGGTCCCATAGGAACTTACCACAAGCTCGGTCCCAAGACCACGTGCTTCTTGTAGACTTTCAGTAGACTATATCACACAGATGGAACTGCACAGCTGGTTTTAAATATTTTCACATCTTCTTGAAGGAAGATGAAACATACAAGAGCGTATCCATCTTTCGGACCACTAGGTTAATGGGATCATAACTGATCTTGCAACGTACGCGATCGTCCAACAGACTGTCCATTTAGCATTATAGGCGTTAAGTGATATTAAAATAGCCGTACCTCCTTTGTCAGATGGTACAATAATGTTGTCATTGCCCTTAAGAAGTCTTCATATCGTCGCCTTCACTGGTATTGCACGCGAATTTCACAAATGCCCGACAGGTTTCCCCTTTATTTCACGATTTATTTCAGAACACCTTTATCCTTAACAAAAACTTATGGTTTTACTCTCATAATTATAGAACTGGGTAGATCGTTCTAACTGGACTAAGTCTGGTTGTGTTCAGTGCCCTTTGCTTGGGTTCAGTGCAGTGCGAGAATCAAGCGAATCGCAAACTTCGACTACTTGAAACTGTTTCGCAGCAAGGAACGAAAATTGGACGACGATCCGTTACTATTCTGACGAATAAATATTTTGACGATACCACATTGGCTGGCCTAGGAAAAGGACTAAACATTCTTCCAAAGCCACAAACTCTACCTCATCCAGCTTTCATCAGTGCCGTGGAAGAAGCGGTACTGCGACTGTCCGTGGACGCAGCTCTCTCTCTTAGCAGTAATCACCTCTACACAGTAACGATGGTTTGCAGTCAGAAAATATCCAGTAAAAGTGACTAAGTTCAGCTTTTTCATTGTTCAACCAAACTATTCGTAACAGCTGTGTCACTTTGACCAACATACAATTTCCGGTGGCGTGCAGCGGTTATCCTGTAATTACCAGTACGTCGTATATTTTTTTAATTTTATTGCACTACTGAATCAATTGCTAACCACAGTAACCCAAACTACATTCCTATAATTATGGAACAAATCTCTCTTTTTCCGATTTTTTAATTGACCACGTTTATGAGACGATGCTGTTGTGATTTGTGCTGCGCAGCACGAGAAAGGTATACTTTCTTGTCTTTTCTTATTGTATAGTTTCGGATGCCGGTACTGGAAGTGATACGTATGATCGTCTAGAATTCTGTCTGAAAATCTTGGCGGTAAGCAGCATGTTTGTGACGGTAGCGTCATAACAGAATACAGCACAACATTCGTTACCGCATAAAAGATAATGGTTGTTTTATTGTAGTAATGCCGTTGTTGTGGATTTTTTAGTACCAAGCAAACTAATGAAAACGTACTACAGTTGTAACAAAACCGTGGTACGTCTTATGTAGCAATAACGAGTATAATTGATTGTACGTAATTTAAACATACTGTGTGAAATGATTTTATTGAGATTGTGACAGAGCACTTTGGCATGAAAACACTATAAGCAGACGAGTGGATCTCTCTCTCTGCTGATAGAAATGTATTCTCCCTGTAAAATGGCACTGTATAATCGTATTCCTTGAGCACTGACTTCCGCCTTTTTATACCGACTATATTTAGTATGTGGAAGTGAAAGGACATGTTTCGCTGTTAAATACTTTAATACGAGACTAGGAAACCGTTTCTCAAGAGCGTTTGAGTTATATGGCGTGTCCCTGTATGCAGTACGTGATGTTCTAGAACATATACGCAGATTTTCGAAGTGTGCGTAGGAACAACACTATAGAAAATAGCTTTTAAATATAAAGACACACTTTTTACCGACGCAACTGAAAATAATGTATGAGCAGTTGAAATCTTCATAGTGTAACGATGCTAAAATTTTATTTATCTTGTGTTATCTCGATGGTATTTGGTGTTACAGATATTTGAAAATGGACACAGGCCGAAACTGGCTAGTATCGTATGAAGTTCATCCGTACACAAATTTCTGCCAGCTTACGCTGGACATAAAAATTGGTTTTAACAATCAGAAAATAAACGTTCATTTTTGGTGGAATCTTTAAACATGCATTCGATAACAATTTCCTTAGTTGATCTGTTTCTTACTTTTCACTAATATCGATATGAAGTATGTTCTGAATTTTCGCTGCCCAATGACAAGTAGGTAGCAGCGACCACGAACCGCTTGTCTCCGGTCACAGCTAGGTATTTATATGTTACGTGATGTGGCAGCGAACAGTGCGTAGAAAATGTTCCAGTGGCGAACCTTCCAGCTCCACCCCTTGCTCTCGACACTCGCTCCAGTAATTACGTGAAACTGCACCGAGAGCAGGAGATTTTCTGCAGCGCTTAATAACTGCGATGTCGCAAAGCAAACAATATCTTAACTAACGAGTTATTTATTGTTGCTATGTGCTTGCGGGTTTATTAACACACCAAAACTCAAATCTACGTCGCGGGAGTAAGAAATACGTGCGAAATTACCGCATTAAAGGAACATGTACCTCAAAATTTTTATCGCCTCGGCATTCATTGTTTTCGCGCAGCTTAAAGTGAGATGCTGCCTTACCACGCTCGTTTTACAGTTTTATTCAGGACGCTTCGCGCCCGATGCTACACTCGTGTCGATTGTGTGGTCCACACAGATAGTTTTGTTTTTCTTCAACCGAACTTTATGTCATTCACTGACTACAACAACTTCTAAATTTCTCACCCAAATTGAGAAGTAGAAGAAAGCGTATTCCAAACGAACATTTACCAAAAAGCGATTCTGCTAGCTGCAGTCAAAGCGCTTCCATAGGAACTTCTGTCTCACAACAGATATTTATTTATATCTTACAGAGAAGTGAAATACCAATTTTCATAGATGCTTTCGTAATGAAATGCTTCCTTAAAAACGTTCATCCCATATTTCAAACTCTGTGGAGTTTAGTTTCCAAAAACAGTGAAACACATGTATTTTTACTTCTAACTTAGAAGCCAAATAATTTGTTTTATAGATTTAGCTTCGAAAGTTGTTTCAAAATGAAATACATAAAACGTTTCTTCCCCTTTTTCACTCCCTTCGGCAGTTGATTTTCCACAAAATGCTGGGACACATGTGTCTGTATTTCTGACTGAGAAACCAAATAAAAATTTTCGTAGTTCTAGCTTCAAAATTGCCTTAATATCAACATATTTTCAAAAAACTTTTCATCACCTGTTTCACTCCACTCCAGGTTTCAGGTTTGTATCCTTAGCGCTGTAGGTTCGATGGTGATGAGGCAGTCAGTCAGGACACTGCCTTTTGTATGTACAGGGTGAAACACGTAAAACTTGCACCGTAGATATTGCGGAAATGGAAAGTGCTGTGGATGTGTGGTTACCGTAGAATGGATTGGTAGTCAGGGGCTCATATAGTTGGCCAATAAAAAGATTGTAGTAATACTTAGAGAGTGTATGTTTTGTGCAGACGTACATCTTTTTAAATGGAACATTAGCTGTTGATATTGAAACACTGAAAATAGGGTAAATTACAAAGTCAGTGGTGCTCGCTGCAGGACTCTAGTAAGAGCGTTTACGAGATATCGTATTTTGAAAAGTTTCCACACCGACACTTGTTTGTGCCATTCAGCCTGCGTAGTTGATAACTACGATGTCGTTATGTTTGCTTGCAGTGTGTTCGTGTGTTCCCTCAGTGTACTGCGACTTGCTAGTCAGTTGGGGTGAAACATACCAAATAGTAGGTCTTGAGTTGACTATGGGATTCCTAACTTTGAAAAGGGTGACATGCTCATGGTGCACGGAGAGTATAGGAAGAATGCAGTTCGTTCAAGCATGTCAACCATCTCGACAGCTATTTATCAAACTCTTCAAGCAGTTACGCGAAAGTGGTAGTGTAACACCTAGACAACGTAACAAAAGGTTGGCTCTGAGTACTATGGGACTTAACATCTGTGGTCATCAGTCCCCTAGAACTTAGAACTACTTAAACCTAACTAACCTAAGGACATCACACACATCCATGCCCGAGGCAGGATTCGAACCTGCGACCGTAGCAGTCCCGCGGTTCCGGACTGAGCGCCTAGAACCGCGAGACCACCGCGGCCGGCGTAACAAAAGGAAACGAATGACAACAGAAGAGGGAGAAATTAAAGTTCTTGCTACTGATGCGCATATTTGCTCTCGCGCAATCTCACGAGGAAGTGACGTTAGTCAGGCAAGTGCCCCACGCATTCTCCATCGACATAGGTTCCACACCTATCATATTTCTTTCCATCAAGAGCTCCGTGGAAGCTATTATGAGAATCGCTTTAACTTATCTAGGTGGGCATGAAGACGGGATAATTCAGATGTATCATGTATCCTGTTCAGTTCAAAATGGTTCAAATGGCTCTGAGCACTATGGGACTTAACATTTGAGGTCATCAGTCCCCTAGAACTTAGAACTACTTAAACCTAACTAACCTAAGGACATCACACACATCCATGCCTGAGGCAGGATTCGAACCTGCGACCGTAGTAGTACCGCGGTTACGGACTGAAGCGCCTAGAACCGCTCGGTCACCGCGGCCGGCTTCCTGTTCAATGATGAAGCAACATTTACCAATCATGGGCAGGCAAACGGCCGAAACATACGCTATTGTTTTATTGCAATCCCCTTTGACCTCGTCAGGTGGAACGTCAGCGTCCATGGGATGTGAAAGTGTGGTGTGGGATAGTGAACCATGAGCTCATAGGTCCCTGTTTCGTAGACGGAACAGTGAACGCGTACAGGTATCACACCTATCTAATAGACCATCCTAGAAGACGTTCCTCTGCAAACTAGAAGGAACCTATGGCACCAACATGTTGGCTGTCCAGCCCGTAGTTCACGAAGTACTACAGCTTGCCTCACAAATTGTTCCCAAATCATTGGATTGGATTCAGATGACCTGTCTCTCGACCGGCCCATTCCCGGATTTGATGCCTGTAGATTTGTTCTGTGGGGAAAGGATAAAGACGCTCTCTACAAGCACATACCTACTACAGCCGATAATATGTAACGCTGTATTACTGCAGCCTGCTCGGACATCGCCACTGAAATGCTATCACGTGTGCAGCAGTCGTTCCATACGACTTGAAGCGTGTACTGCCGCTGCCTGTGGTCATTTTGAACACAACTTGTGATCGTCACTTGTCTCGTTACTGGTCAGAATCCACGTAGCTAGTGTATCGACTTATGTTGTTCTTTAGTATGTCCTACCACAGGTATTGAACAAGTGTCGAAGTGGAAAGTTTTTGATATATGTTATCATCGTAAACGACTCGCACTAGAAGCCTGCAACAAACACCATTGGCATAGTACTTTACCCTGCTTTTAGTTTTTTACTGTTAGTTGACATAGTTCCATTCAAAAAGTATATGTTTGCAGAAAGAATACACTTTCTAAATATTATTGGAAGCTGTTGACTGGATAACAAAAAAAGGTTCAAATGGCTTTAAGCACTATGGGACTTAACATATGAGGTCATCAGTCCCCTAGACTTAGAGCTATTTAAAAGTAACTAACCTAAGGACATCACACACATCCATGCCCGAGGCAGGATTCGAACCTTCGACCGTAGCAGCAGCGCGGTTCCGGACTGAAGCGCGTAGAACTACTAGGCCACAGCGGTCGGCACTGGATAACAATAAGAGCCCCTCAGTACCAATGTATTCTGTGAAAAGCGTAATATTTGCGATTCAAGTGGATGCCCTGTATGTAGATCAGTTCAAAATTGTAGTACACAGCTCGCAAGTGAAGTAAGTTGAAGGGATGGAATTCTTGACGACGTTGTCAGCTTTGATGCACCGACTGGAAGTGAAGCCGCCCTGGGCGACAGCCTCTCACGTGATATTTGCAGGCGCGGCCAGCCAGCGGCGTGCCGACCACAGGACGCGTTGCAGTGGCGGCCGTGTACAGGAGACGGGAGCTATCACTTCGCTCTACAGAATGTGATTGTCGTCTTCACACAGAATCCTAACACGTACGGGGTGCTGCCCGAAACGATGAGGAAGTACTCTTTTTCATCTGTTGTTGAGGCAAATACACTCTGGTCAAGTTACTCAAATGTCCATTTGCAGACAAACAGAAGAATACATTTTCCTTCAGTGCCAGCAAGATTACACAAATTTTTTGACAACCGACGACATTTTTAGGTGTGAGACTTAAGGGCAAACGGAGGGACTTATTTCTTTGTCTATCAGTTACTTTGCAAACTGTGTACTGTTGCCCTCGAAACAGAAAGAAGAATGTTTGGTCGCATGTAAGACCCAGCTAAGTAAGACACGCCTTGAAATGTGAGACAGACGGTACTACTCTGCAGTGTGGACCCGAACGGCATGAACAACAATTACGAAGTTGTTCAAGGATATTATCTGAGCATTTTGCTATAAGGGACCCATAGTCTCCGGCATCGCCTTTCGAAGTAATTCCGTTTCATTTGAGTTCTTACCCCCAGAGAGGTCACAGTTCGTAGTGATAGACGGTAAATCATTGAGTAGAACAGAAGTGATGTCTGGCGTTCCGCAAGGTTGTGTCATAGGCCCTCTGATCTTCCTGATTTACGTAAATGACCTAGGTGATAATATGAGCAGCCCCCTTAGATTGTTTGCAGATGGCGCTGTAATTTACCGTCTACTAAAATCGATCAATCGCACAAATCTAAGGGCTGTCAATTAGACTAAATACCTAGGAATTACAATTACGAGCAACTCAAATTGGAAAGACGACACAGATAATATTGTGGGGAAGGCGAAACAAAGACTGCACTTTGCTGGCAGAACACTTAGAATATGCGACAAACCCACAAAAGAGACAGCCCTCTGCTGGAATACTGCTGCGCGGTATGGGTTCCTTAGCAGGTAGTATTGACGGAGAACATCGAAAAAGTGCAAAAAAGGGCAGCTCGTTTCGTGATATCGCACAATAGGGGTGAGAGTGTCACTAATATGATACGCGAGTTGGGGTAGAAGTCTTCTTTGCTGCGAGATCTATTTACGAAATTTCAATCACCAACTTTCTCTTCCGAATGCTAAAATATTTTGTTGACGTCCTGAAATCCACTTACATAGGGAGAAATGATCATCATAATAAAATAAGAGAAATCAGAGCTCGAACGGCAAGAGTTAGGTGTTCCTTTTTCCCACGTGCCATTCGAGAGAGGAATGGTAGAGAAGCAGTATGAAAATGGTTCAGTAAACCCTCTGCCAGGCACTTAAGTGTCGATTGCAGAGTAACCATGTAGCTGTAGATGTAGATCAGTGTATCTACACTGATGGCAAAAAGCAACACCAAAAAATAATTAATGTAGAATAATGAAATTTCAGGAATGCATTCGTCTAAGTATCATAACTAAGTGATTAACGTTACAAGATCTAAAGTTAATGAACGCGCGAGATAAGCGATTGGAAATGTGAAATGCTGGTACATTAACGACCGTGGTAACCCCCAGAATGTTGAATGCAAGCATGCAAACGTGCATGCATTGCTTTGAACAGGAGCCGGACGTTAGTTTGTGAGATGTAGTTCCATGCCCGTTGTTGTTGGTCGGTCAGTAAAAGGACGGGTAATGCTGGTTGTGGATGACGCTGGAGTTTTCATCCGATGATATCTCATATCTGCTCCAATGGAGACAGATGTGTTGATCCAGCGCGCCAAGGCAGTACGTCGACGCCCCGTGGAGCATGTTGGGCTACAACAGCGTTATGTGGGCGAACGTTATTTTGTTGGAAAACACCCCCTGGAATGCTGTTCATGAGTGGCAGTACAATAGGTCGAATCACCAGACTGAAATTCCAGTCAGGGTGCTTGAAATCACCATGGAACTGCTCATACTGTCATACGAAATCGCACCCCAGACCGTAACTCTAGGTATAGGTTGAAAGGTGGCTACACTGAGTCACAGCGCCAGAGATTGCGCCAAAGAGTATTATTCAGCCGCCTCCACTGGCAGTGCTTGTTCAGAAGTTCCCGTAGTTAGTGCTTGTTGAGAAGTCGTCGTGGACAGTGCTTGTTCAGAAGTTGTGGTGGTTAGTGCCTTGCTGAGAGGATGATGATAGCTGTACTATTTGAGGCCATGTTGTATGCAGTTGTTTTGATGGGCTAGACACCAGATGTTGTTGGATTGGGGATGTTGTAATGATCAGAGTGTACTTTTCGTCAATATATATGAAGGTAAAGAAAATTTTTTTTATTTTTATTTCAAATGTCTTAAACAATAATGCCTCTTGGTCACAGGTTCAGTCAACAAAGCATCTGGCTTATGTTCATGTATTAGAGTGTAATTCTGGTTTCTATGTGCAAGTATAGTATTTCAGTTTTATTTAATTAATTCAGTGTAAATGGTATTTAAAATTTCTTGTCTTTTTGAGGAAGAATCGTGCCAGATGTGTACGTTGAATCACACTTCCACACACAGAACAGCTACACTTGTGCCTTGTTGTTTCGTAGCTTTCATAGTTGCTGGGGACTTAATTAATTAATTGTGTTAACGGAAATTTCGTTTCATTCTTTGTTGTTGTTCTATGCAGTCAGATTGCGTACTAATGCTAGTCAGGGCCAACCGGTTACGAGACTTCGTAACCGGACATACAGCGACTAAAAAAATTTAAATTATTTGCATTCTTTTTAATTAAGCCCCCATGCAAGGTTCAGTGCATCTAGCATGCAACAGGTTGGTTGCAGGCCCTCAACTGCCCTCCTTCTAACCAAAACAAGGCCATAACTGGCATCGAGGCAGAATCAGCTTTCACCGGAACACAGAACACACCTCCACCATCCCCTCCAATGACCTGTCGCTTGACACTACTCAAGTCGCAAATCACGGTGGTTTGGGGTCAGTGGAATGCACGCTGCTGGGCGCCAGAGCCACGATGGTCTTCCCTCTGGGTAGTGCCACGTGGCCTTCCGTAGCCCGGTCTTCTTACGACCGTACAATCCCGACACCACCGCTGCCAGCAGTCATGTACAGTGGTTCAATTTCTGCCAAGTCTTTCTGCAATTTCAGAGAACGAACATCAAGCTTCTCGTACCGCCATTACACGACCCCGTTCAAACTCAGTGAGGAGTCAATGAAGGCGTCTATGTCACCTTAAAGCCATTCTTGACTAACGTCATCACGTCCATTCTCAAAGGTAACTACTGCTCACGACCGTCACAGCAAACCTTATTGTATGCTCTTATTAGCGCTATTAGCCCAACTGTAACGTGAGTGGCTTGATATTTGAATAAACATCTTCTTTCAGACGCAGAAACATGCCTACCAACTTTCATTTATGTCGCACAACGCCTTCTTGGTGTTGCGATTTTTTTTCCGTTGGTGTATATTGCATGGGAAATAACTGAACAACAGAGCACATGTCAGGGTATGCTCCGTGTGAGTTGTTTGGAAACCAATTTGTCCCGTTTTCTCGTGTTAATCGCCGTCGATAACAGTAATGCCCCCTTTACTCTTGGCCCTTAAAACCGGATTCAGTACTGCTCGGTTATGTCACGCATTTGTTTATCCGGGAGTGCCGGTTGTACGTTAACAGTGACATGCAGCAGTGTGGATAGGTTTACTGATGAAGAGTTGGCCGATGTGCACCTCGTGTACCAGTTTGGCTGAATGCAGTGTCACAGTTGTGCAACTACGGCCTGCTAAGCGACAACGACGGCATTACAGTATTTTTCCGTCTGTGGGTTGTTGCACCACTCTATGTGTTTTAGGTGTCAGTGAGTGCATATTATAGAATTTCTCAGTGGTCTCAAGGTATTTTCCCAGAAGCGCAGGTAATTGGTGTAACAACCGGAACGCGCTCCACGGGAGACCAAAAGTCCCTTTACCCAGAAAGTATCCCTAGCATCTTACATTATTTTATTTTATTTTATTTATTTATTTTTCTATCTGAATTGCTGTAATTAACTTATAGTGTAAAGAAAACATCAAATAAATACTATTGACTGTGATTTTGCTGTGCCGTTTTTCATCGTCCGTAGCTTTCACACCTTTTACTCAAAGTCAGTTCTCTACAGGAATTCAGACAGTCTAGCAATATTTTAGAATTTCTATGCGAAACTTCATTCCGAATTATCTCTTTTACCTCTCAACGAGCCTACTTGCGTGAGTCGCTACAGTGCCTACGTGCCACATTGTCCCGCTGCTTCCGATACCTCGGTGACAAAAGCAGCCGCGCCTCTCTATAGGCAGCGAGTAGTAGTCTGGAGAAATGAGTCACATGGTGGTTTCTGGCCGCGTCTTGTAGGACAAAGTACAATATAGTGTTTCGCCTTCCTCCAGAACGGACCGCTTATGCCGTCTACCTCTGTCTCCCTTGGCGAGCAGCTAACTCAAACGCAAGGTGAGCCGTTACGTCTCCATTTTCCTGTTCCCTTACTCCAGCATCATACGGACTTGCAGATGCTCCCGCAGTCTGGCTTCTGTGTCCTGAGCACCTACATTAGTGTAGTCAATTTCATTCAGAACTCCAGTACTGCTCTCATCCTAACAAGGCTAGCACTTCTGCGCCTGTACAGGATCTTCCTTTTTTTCCCTCCTTACGCTCCTCTGACTCTTGCATTACGAGGTCCAATCAAAAATAAGTTACGCCTCCACGTTATGCCCATTTATTAAACTATATATACATAGGCAACACGTCAATGACAACATGCAATCTAAATTCGCTTTTCCACATAGTCCCCAAGAGACTGTAAATATTTCTCGGAACGCGTAACCAACTTTTCAATTCCGTGTGTATGTAATCACCTTCATCACTACGTAACCACATAGATACAGTTGCTTTCATGTGCTCATCATTTCGGAATCGTCGTCCATCGAGATTATCATTCATCTCGACGAACACATGATAATAGCATGACACTTGGTCTGGACTGTATGGAGGATGTTGACGTAACTTCCACTTGAATTGTTGCAGCAGTTCTTACGTTTGGCGATTCGAGTGCGGTGTTCCGTTTTCGTGCAACTAAACCATATCGGCGTTCAATTCCCCTCACCTCTTTTCTTTAATTGCCTTATGAAGCTGGTGCAACATTTGAAAATACGAAGCGGAGTTCATTGTCGTGTCCTTCAGCATAAATTCCACGTGCACAACACCCTCGATGTCAAAGAACACTGTGCCTTGCTCTTCCCAGCTGAAGGTTGGATCTTGACCTTCTCTCATTGTGGTGATGTGGTGGGCACCCACTCCATCGATGTTCTCTCCGTTTCGGGGGTGAAGTGGTGGCCCCACGTTTCATCCCCTGTGATGACTCGCCGCAGAAACTCTTTGACCTCTACAGAATACCGTTCCAAACGTGGAAACGTAACCTCTTGTGAACATCGGTGAACAGCTCTGGTACCAATCTGTAACACAATGTACGATATCCAAGGTACTGGTGAACAATTTAGAAAACACTGGTATACGAAATGCTGGCAATTTCTTGCTTTGTTATTCGCCGATCCTCTCTCATGCTCACATCCTCACGCTCAACATATGCAACTGCACTGGACATTGTGGACCATCCTTCGTGATATTCTTCAGCGAGATCCGTCCGTCGTCAAACTGCTTACGCCACACTACACTACGTAGGCGAGAAAATGCAAGCTCACCATATACAGAGTGAGTCACCTAACGTTACCGCTGGATATATTTCGTAAACCACATCAAATACTGACGAACCGATTCCACAGACCGAACGTGAGGAGAGGGGCTAGTGTAATTGTTTAATACAAACCGTACAAAAATGCACGGAAGTTTGTTTTTTAACACAAACCTACGGTTTTTTAAATGGAACCCCGTTAGTTTTGTTAGCACATCTGAACATATAAACAAATACGTAATCAGCGCCGTTTGTTGCATTGTAAAATGTTAATTACATCCGGAGATATTGTAACCTAAAGTTGACGCTTGAAACCTCCGACGTTCAGTTGCGTGTTGTAACAAACACGGGCCAAGGTCGGCGAGCAGCATCTGCAGGGACATGTTTACGATGACGACCGTGTTTACGAGTGTGGCTGTAGTGCACTGTTGTGCTTTGGTCTAGCTGTCGCAGTGTCCGCATGTAGCGCTTGCTGCTATTGTTATTCTGCATTCGTCTCCGCACGCAGACCAACTGTAGTACACCGTGTTACCAGACGTCTGTGATAGTGTAGTGTTGTAGGAACTGTGACCATGGTGTATTCGAACTCTGAAGAGGCGGAGATGATTGGTCCTCACTTCATTGCACGGGCCGAAACAGCTGCAACATACATCGCGTTTCTATAGAATGATCTGCCAACGTTGCTCGAAAATGTCCCACTGGAAACGCGTCGACGTATGTGGATCAGCATGATGGTGCACCTGCACATTCCGCAATTAACCCTTGGCTGACCCTTGACAGGATGTTCGACGGGCGTTTCATAGGACGTGGAGGACGCATAAATTGGCCAGCCCGTTCTGCTGATCTTACACCTCTTGACTTCTTTCTGTGGGGTACGTTAAAGGAGAATGTGTACCGTGATGTGCCTACAACCCCAGAGGATATGAAACAACGTATTGTGGCAGCCTGCGGCGACATTACACCAGATGTACTGCGGCGTGTACGACATTCATTACGCCAGAGATTGCAATTGTGTGCAGCAAATGATTGCCACCACATTGAACATCTATTGGCCTGACATGTCGGAACACACTCTATTCCACTCCGTAATTGAAAACGGAAACCACGTGTGTACGTGTACCTCACCCCTCATGTTAATGTACATGTGCGTCAGTGAAAAAGACCAATAAAAAGGTGTTAGCATGTGGACGTAATGTTCTGTTCCAGTCTCTTCTGTACCTAAGTTCCATCACCGTTCCCTTTGGATCACTACGTAATTCGGTGCTCTCAGATACATACGATCGAATAGCGGAGGAGTGGTACTCAAGCGTCAACTTTAGGTTACAATATCTCGAGATGTAATTAACATTTTACAATGCAAGAAACGGCACTGATTACGTATTTGTTTATATGTTCAGATGTGCTAACAAAACTAACGTGGTTTCATTTTTAAAAGAACGTAGGTTTGTGTTAAAAAACATACTTCCGCGCATTTTTTTATGGTTTGTATTAACCAGTTACACTAGCCCCTCTCCTCACGTTCGGTCTGTGGAATCGATTCGTCAGTATTTGATGTGTTTTACGAAATATATCCAGCGGTAATGTTAGGTGACTCACCTTGTATAGCAGTGATTTCACGGTGAATTTCCGCACAATTGAGCTACTTAGCTCGTAGAAATCTAATCGTTGCACGGACCGCCAGTTTGGAGTGAACATCCAGCTGACGCGACATTGAGCCTAGCCCGCTCTGCACTCACAAGACGACGGGCTACCACACTACCTGCCTTAGGCCGGTATTACACTATCAAATTTCTTTGTCCAATATCTTTGTCCAATATCTTTGTCAAAGATATTTGATAGTGTAATAGGGATCTTTGACAAATGTCGTCCAATATTTGATCAAATCTAGGCCGAGGCCGTATATTTGATCAAAGAAATCGCTTGTCTTCTGTTCACTGCAATGCGATATGTTACCACGCGGAGCGCTAGCATCGCTGCAGCGTTCTGTCGTCTGTAGTGTTTTTATAACCATTGCCGGTAAATACAATTGGTGTGTGCCGACAACTACAGAATTAATAGAGATGTATGAAGCTGATGAGGCGCTTTACAACGTGAGGCACCCTGAATACAAAAATAGATTAAGAAGATTGGAGACCTAACCTGACCTGACCTAACCTAACCTAACCTAACCTAACCCTCTCCTGTAGCAAGGAATCGGAGTGTTATAGTGAGCCTGTCTTCTGAAGCTGTAGCAGTTCTTAAGTGAAAATTGTGCTTTGTGATATGAGGATACACTTCATTGAGCACATACAGAAATGTATGCTCATCCATTCTTAAGTAATTGATGTACGACTTGACGTCTTCCACTGTAAGCTCACGTAACAAGTTTTGTTGAATGCTTTTATCGTGTCGTCGTAAAACCCACGGCTTCACCCAGATTAGATTAGTTTTTCGTTCCATAGATCTGTGCTGAGGAGATCCTCGTGGATGTGGAACATGTCGATTTCTTTTAAGCTGAAATAAAAATACTAATAGTATGAATAAATACAATACATCATTTGTTTCTATTAAAAATTTCGCCAATGGAGTAGAAGGAGTTGGCCAGTAGTAAGTCTTTGGTTGGTTGGTTCGTTGGTTTGGGGAAGGAGACCAGACTGCGTGGTCATCGGTCTCATCGGATTAGGGAAGGATGGGGAAGGAAGTCGGCCGTGCCCTTTCAGAGGAACCATCCCGGCATTTGCCTGGACTGATTTAGGGAAATCACGGAAAACCTAAATCAGGATGGCCGGACGCGGGATTGAACCGTCGTCCTCCCGAATGCGAGTCCAGTGTCTAACCACTGCGCCACCTCGCTCGGTAGTAAGTCTTTCAGGCTCCTTTTAAACTGATCTTTATTTCTAACTAAATTTTTTATGTTTCCTGGCAAATTATTGAAGATGAGTGTTCCTGAGTAGTGGACCCCTTTTTGAACTAAAGTAAGTGCTTTTAAGTCCTTGTGCAGATCATTTTTGTTCCTGGTATTGTATGTATGAACTGAGTTGTTTGTTGGAAAAAGAGATATATTATTTACGACAAATTTTATTAAGAAGCAAATATACTGAGAGGCAGTAGTTAGTATACCCAGTTCTTTGAAGAGGTTTCTGCAGGAGGTCCGTGAATTTACTCCACAAATAATACGTATTACACGCTTTTTGACCTTGAAAACTTTTGTTTGACTTCCAAGATTTACCCCAAAATATTATCCCATATGACATTATGGAATGAAAGTATGCAAGCTTTTTCATTTTTATGTTGCCTATGTCTGCTAACACTCGAATTGCAAATACAGATTTGTTAAGGCGTTTCTGCAGTTCTGTGGTGTGCTCCTCCCAACTGAATTTATTATCAAGTTGTAATCCCAGGACTTTTAAGACTGTCAACCTCGTATGTATGGTTCCATTTTTTCCCCCCACTTCTTTTCCGCATGTGCACACAATGCAATTGGAGTACATAGAACTGCTGCGGTTAATAACAAGTTGTTGTCAGCCATCTTGAACTTTGACGAAAAATTTGATGACAGTGTAATACCCCTTGTAGCGCTACGTCAAAGATCTTTGTCAAATATATTGGACGGAATATTGGATCACATCTTTGATCAAATCTTTGACAAAGAAATTTGATAGTGTAATACCGGCCTTATCGACGTGTCAGTAGTCACTGTCGCACGCTACACACTGGCTACGGTCACGACTCAAAGCGTGCTCTCGCGGCGATCTACTGTAATTTGATTTTTGATTCGCTCTCGTACAACTTTCGTTTACCCTACACTTAAACCCATTGTAAGAGTTTGGGTTCTTGTGGGAGACGTGTGTTCAAAAGTTTCCCTAAAATTTTTGTTCTTGAGAAATAGTAAAAGATGCAGAACGTCCCGCAGGACCTCAAGTGAATTAATATGCGGAAGAGTTATTCCGAAAACCTGCATTCTTTGATATAAAATAATTATTTTTAATCATCCCTAATGAACTGTATTTATCAGCGACATGTCGTAGACGTTTTCATGCTTCGTTTACACTTTTACTGTAGAATAATGTACAACACCCTATTTGCTTTCCAGCAGAATAACTTCCTTCTTGATTATATTCTAAAGGTAAAGGATATCATACTTCCTTTACTTCGAAGAACTTTTTTTTTTCTTTTTCTTAAGGTAGACACACTTTTTTTTACCTCTCTCGTTTGGAATGCTGAGACTTCTCTACTGGGGATTTACAGGCTGACTGGTCGTCCTGTTTGGCACTTGTCTGCCCGAAAGCTCCTCTGTTGTCTCCTCGTTTCCGTCCTCCGATTCTAACTCGCGTGTATCCGCAGACAGAAAAGAAAGTTTTACACATAACGAGTACTTCCGCCAAATCTGTAAGAAAAGGATCATAGCGTATTTCAAAAATACTTTTATCATGTACACTGCCGAATCAAATACAGATTTAAACGACAGAATCGGTGCACGATCAATCTGATGTTCCTTCGAACGATATTTACTGGACCAACCTAAGATTTTCTTCAGTCGGGAAGGAGCAATACTTCTTTGAACATGGTAATCTAATAAAGAGGTAAGAAAATCTGTGTACCTTTTCTGGCATATGCATAACGAAAATTGGATTCAAATGTTCAGTATTGGGTGTTTGCTGTCCTTAGGTTAGTTAGGTTTAGGTAGTTCTAAGTTCTAGGGGACTTATGAACACAGCAGTTGAGTCCCATAGTGCTCAGAGCCATTTGAACCATTTTTTTTGTTCAGTATTGTGAATGAAGAATAGAAACAAATGGATAGTTCACAACATGTACCATTATTACGTCAGAAGGCCACCTGAAAGGTAAAGAAAGACACGTTTTAGTCTACGTTAGAGCTATAATTTATATCTGCCACTAACTAGTGGAAACAAAACCAAAAACGGAAATTTCAGAAAAATAATGAGAGCACTAAGTGACAAGATATCGATGACAAACTTTTCAGACGATATAACTTATTACAAAGAAGACTTAGAAGGAAGCAAGGTCATTAGACACGAATAGGCAATAGATCGAAATAAAAAAGGAGAAAGGAAGATTCCAGTTTAGCGTTCCATCGATGATGACGCCGTTAGAGACAGAGCTCAAGCTCGAATTACGGAACTATGGGGAAGGAAATAGGCCTTTCCCTGTTCAAAGGAACCATCCAGGCATTTGCCTGGAGCGATTTAGGGAAATCATTAAAAACCTAATTCTGGAGGGCCTGGGGGGTATTTGAACAGTAGTTCTCCTGAAAGCGAATTCAGTGTGCTACAGACTGCCTTGACCGTTGAAAGACAAGAAGGAAGGAAGATTGGTCCTTAATGTCCCGTCAACGATGGGGTTGTTAGAGAAGACAACCTAAGAATTGGGGAAGGATGGGGAATAAGTCACCCTTGTCCTTATCTAATGATAGACTCCGGCGCTAATCTGAAGCGATGTAAAGAAACGACCGAAAATTTCACTTTGGTTGGCCAGACGGGTATCGGGTATAGCACCAGTCGCTTTCCCCCCCCCCCCCCCCCCCCCCCGCCCCCGCCCACCAATACATGTCTAGTGTCTGAGTACTGGGCCAAGTCTCTCGATCACCAGCTAGACTGCAAAGAGTGGGAGGAAATGGACTGTCGCCCTTTAAAAAGAACTATCGTGTCCCTTGCCTTAAATGGTTTGAAGCGATCGTAGGAAACATAAATCAGGATGGATGGACCATGTAACTAATAAATATGAGGTCAGTCGCGGTGGTTATGTCATTCAGCTATGTCTGATTCCTACCATTAAACAGAAGGGACAAGAAAACGAACAAATAACTCAGGTTAAAGAGAAAAGCGTTTAACTGTAGCGCAATAGAATTCAATGACCTCTGATTCGTTAAAGTTGGAGAAAATTAGAAAATGGAAGAAATGTGCTACCTAGGAACCTAGTTGACGCAAAACTGTTGCTGTAACGATAGCAAACGGAGTACAATAGAATAACGGCATAATGGAGGAACCATTCGTGTACAAGTGGAGTTCGGTGATGTTAAACAGTGGTTAAAATTAATGATGGATCTGGAAGCTGAAATTAAAAGAAGAGCTTTTTATGTAATTAAAATGTGGATCTTAGCAAGTCTGACAAAGGAGACACTGCGAGTGTTTGAAATGCATTGGTGCAGAGGTGTGAAAATTAAGTGAAAAATATGAACTACGGGGCAGAAGTCATCGGAGTAAATCATAATGCAAGAAAGGATGGAATGGGTGGTTAGTTAGTTATTTTTATGTTTCAAGCGTCATTCGTGCGATTAATAGTAATAATGTGGAATGGGACGCAATGGTTGAGAAGGAAGTGAGACAGGGGTGTAACCTATCCCGATGTTATTCATTCTGAACAGTGAGCAAGAAGTAATAGAAACCAACGAAAAATTGGGGAAGAAATTGAAGTTCAGGGAGAACAAATAAAAAACTATGAGCTTTGCCGGTGACATTCTAATTCAATCACAGACTGCATAGGACTTGGAAAAGCAGTTGAACGGAATGGACGCTATCTTGAAATGAGGAACTGTGACCATGGTGTATTCGAACTCTGAAAAGGCGGAGATGATACTCATCTATGGTGAGTGTTGACGAAATGCAGCTGAAGTCTGCACGGTGTATGCAGAACGGTACCCGGACAGAGACCATCCAACGTGCCGCACATTGCAAAACATCTACCGCCAACTATATGCAACAGGTATGGTCGTAGTACGCAAACGGGTCCGTAACAGGCCCGTCACAGGAGAAGCGGGTGCAGTTGGTGTGTTAGCTGCTGTTGCCATTAACCCACACATGAGTACACGGGATATTGCGAGAGCCGGTGGACTGAGTCAAAGTAGTGTCATGCGTATACTGCATCGTCACCGCTTTCACCCGTTTCATGTGTCGCTACATCAGCAATTACATGGGGAAGACTTTAATCATCGAGTGCAATTCTGTCAATGGGCATTAACAGAGAATGCGTTGCAGTTCTACCTGTTTACCGATGAAGCGGGTTTCACAAACCACGGGGCAGTGAATCTACGGAACATGCATTACTGGTCCGTGGACCATCCTCGCTGGCTCGGACTGGTAGAGCGACAGCGACAGTGTACTGTAAATGTATGGTGCGGAATCATTGGCGACCACCTCATTGGTCCTCACTTCATTGCACGGGCCGAAACAGCTGCAACAAACATCGCGTTTCTACAGAATGATCTGCCGACGTTGCTCGAAAATGTCCCACTGGAAACGCGTCGACGTATGTGGTATCAGCATGATGGTGCACCTGCACATTTCGCAATTAACACTCGGCTGACCCTTGACAGGATGTTCGACGGGCGTTTCATAGGACGTGGAGGACGCATAAATTGGCCAGCCCGTTCTGCTGATCTTACACCTCTTGACTTCTTTCTGTGGGGTACGTTAAACGAGAATGTGTACCGTGATGTGCCTACAACCCCAGAGGATATGAAACAACGTATTGTGGCAGCCTGCGGCGACATTACCACCAGATGTACTGCGGCGTGTACGACAAAAAAATGGTTCAAATGGCTCTGAGCACTATGGGACTTAACAGCTATGGTCATCAGTCCCTTAGAACTTAGAACTACTTAAACCTAACTAAGCTAAGGACATCATACAACACCCAGTCATCACGAGGCAGAGAAAATCCCTGACCCCGCCGGGAATCGAACCCGGGAACCCGGGCGCGGGAAGCGAGAACGCTACCGCGCGACCACCAGCTGCGGACGACGTGTACGACATTCATTACGCCAGAGTTTGCAATTGTGTGCAGCAAATGATTGCCACCACATTGAACATCTATAGGCCTGACATGTCGGGACACACTCTATTCCACTCCGTAATTGAAAACGGAAACCACGTGTGTACGTGTACCTCACCCCTCATGGTAATGTATATGTGCGTCAGTGTAAAAGACCAATAAAAAGGTGTTAGCATGTGGACGTAATGTGCTGTTCCAGTCTCTTCTGTACCTAAGGTCCATCACCGTTCCCTTTGGATCCCTACGTAATTCGGTGCTCTCCGATTCACACGATCGAATAGCGGAGGAGTGGTACTCAAGCGTCAACTTTAGGTTACAATATCTCCGGATGTAATTAACATTTTACAATGCAACAAACGGCACTGATTACGTATTTGTTTATATGTTCAGATGTGCTAACAAAACTAACGGGGTTCCATTTAATAAAACGCAGGTTTGTGTTTAAAAAACATACTTCCGTTCATTTTTTAATGGTTTGTATTAACCAATTACACTAGCCCCTCCCCTCACGTTCGGTCTGTGGAATCGATTCGTCAGTATTTGATGTGGTTTACGAAATATATCCAGCGGTAATGTTAGGTGACTCACCCTGTATACAGGGTGTTACAAAAAGGTACGGCCAAAGTTTCAGGAAACATTTCTCACACACAAAAAAAGAAAATATGTTATGTGGACATGTGTCCGGACACGCTTACTTTCCATGTTAGAGCTCATTTTATTACTTCCCTTCAAGTCACATTAATCATGGAATGGAAACACACAACAACAGAACGTAATAGCGTGACTTCAAACACTTTGTTACAGGAAATGTTCAAAATTTCCTCCGTTAGCGAGAATACATGCATCCACCCTCCGTCGCTTGGAATCCCTGATGCGCTGATGCAGCCCTGGAGAATGGCGTATTGTATTACAGCCGTCCACAGTACGAGCACGAAGAGTCTCTACATTTGGTTCCGGGATTGTGTAGACTAGAGCTTTCAAATGCCCCCATAAATGAAAGTCAAGAGGGTTGAGGTCAGGAGAGTGTGGAGGCCATGGAATTGGTCCGCCTCTACCAATCCATCGGTCACCGAATCTGTTGCTGAGAAGCGTACGAACACTTCGACTGAAATGTGCAGGAGCTCCATCGTGCATGAACCACATGTTGTGTCGTACTTGTAAAGGCACATGTTCTAGCAGCACAGGTAGAGTATCCCGTATGAAATCATGATAACGTGCTCCATTGAGCGTAGGTGGAAGAACATGGGGTCCAATCAAGACATCACCAACAATACCTGCCCAAACGTTCACAGAAAATCTGTGTTGATGACGTGATTGCACAATTGCGTGCGGATTCTCGTCAGCCCACACATGTTGATTGTGAAAATTTACAATTTGATCACGTTGGAATGAAGCCTCATCCGTAAAGAGAACATTTGCACTGAAATGAGGATTGACACATTGTTGGATGAACCAATCGCAGAAGTGTGCCCGTGGAGGCCAATCAGCTGCTGATAGTGCCTGCACACGCTGTACATGGTACGGAAACAACTGGTTCTCCCGTAGCCCTCTCCATACAGTGACGTGGTCAACGTTACCTTGTACAGCAGCAACTTCTCTGACGCTGACATTAGGGTTATCGTCAACTGCACGAAGAATTGCCTCGTCCATTTGCAGGTGTCCTCGTCATTCTATTTCTTCCCCAGTCGCGAGTCATAGGCTGGAATGTTCCGTGCTCCCTAAGACGCCGATCAGTTGCTTCGAACGTCTTCATGTCGGGACACCTTCGTTCTGGAAGTCTGTCTCGATGCAAACGTACCGCGCCACGGCTATTGCCCCGTGCTAATCCATACATCAAATGTGCATCTGCCAACTCCGCATTTGTAAACATTGCACTGACTGCAAAACCACGTTCGTGATGAACACTAACCTGTTGATGCTACGTACTGATGTGCTTGATGCTAGTACCGTAGAGCAATGAGTCGCATGTCAACACAAGCACCGAAGTCAACATTACCTTCCTTCAATTGGGCCAACTGGCGGTGAATCGAGGAAGTACAGTACATACTGACGAAACTAAAATGAGCTCTAACATGGAAATTAAGCGTTTCCAGACACATGTTCCCATAACATCGTTTCTTTATTTGTGTGTGAGGAATGTTTCCTGAAAGTTTGGCCGTACCTTTTTGTAACACCCTGTATATATACACAATCTCTTAGTGGTATTATCTTCTGCAGGTAATGGCCGTACCTTATCCACTAGTGATACATTTACAACATAGCTTAAAGTACCGTCGGCTAAAAATACATCTAACTCCATAATTCGCAGCTGTGGGTAACCATGGTGAGTAGTTAGCGCGATGGGGAACCTCTTGTCCTTCATATCATCTTTAGTTAACTCTAAGTACCGCACTACCATACAGGGTTTATAAAGTGAGGCTCTAACAACCATTTCTGTGCATTAACTAAGGCCGTAATTAGCAAATCATATTCCCTTGCCAATTTATTAAACATTTCTGTTAATTGTACCAACTGTTCAGTCATCGTTATCAGAATTAGTGCTTGCTGTAACTTTTTAGACGTACTGTTTTCGTAATCTGCCACATGTTTACTTAACTTTTGAATTCCTTCAGTGATTATTTTCTCATTATTCCTGATCACATTGATCGTCTGATTAAAACTCGGTAGGGAGGCTTCCACTAATGTTGCTTTTCCTCCAGAACATCTATCTTAGCCTTGAAAAACGACTGGTCCTCCCTATCTAAAGTGGCAAACAAAATCTTACTTGCTTCCCCTATAAAATTGAAAATTTTCCGTCTGAGGGTTTCACGTCTCGCTCACTGCCCTATCAATTATTTCGCTCTACTTATTTTTTCTATATGCCACGTTACGGCTTGCCGTGCATGTTCACACTCCACTGTGGCCAGCTTCACTGTATGTAATCTCGTTATGTGGGTTTACACCGCTAGGTTCGCGGCTTGGCGAATCTTGTCAAACTTATCAGGCAAATCCTTCAAATTAAAATACTTCGCTATGTGCCAAGTAGTACTGTATGAACTAACCGTTCCTTGGTTGTCATAATAAACCCCAGGTGCAGACTGGAATCGTTGTAACCGTATGTCCCTCGCCGTCTCTGTTCCGCTATGCTGGTTGCCATACTGCCGACGATCAGCCGTCCTCAAAAGTCTCGTACTCCTGCCATCTGTAATTACAATAATTCCCTCGGCCTATTTGCATATACCTTCGTACATTTCTTTCCCTTTTATCCTAATTATCACATTTTGTCCGTCCACAGCGACTGCTTGATAGGGTCCTCTCCACTGGCTGTCTAATTTCCTCGATCTGCCCGTTCGTACGCTCTTATTAAACAAAAATCTCGGTCGTTAACCTAAAATATCTTGGGATTTTGCGTTCTATAGTATTGAATATTATTCCTTTCTTTACTTTCGTGTTGGCTGTGCTGGCCTCTTGGTGTAACAGTTGCATCCCGTAATCGTGTTAGTTGTAGACAAAATTCGCCGGCTTCTTTTGCAAAAGTCCTGCTGGGTTGCATTTTCTGCCGAAGAATAGGTCAAACGGCGTATCACTGTAGCACTATGGGGGGTCGTATTGAATACAAACGTTTCGATTGACATCCACGTATCCCAATCGATTTGGTCTCCGTTTGCGTAATGTCTTAGCATTTCCGTTAACGTTCTGTGCGTTCGCTCCAGTGCTCCGTTTGCTTGCGGGTGGTAGCTCGCCGTCTGCAGAGCCTCATTTCTTAACGGTTTGCATACACTTTTCGTCGTGGCGTTCACGAAATTACTGTCGATATCGCTCAGCAACGCGGCTGGTATACCGAATTTTAGTATAATGTCCTTCAACAACTTTCTCGCGGCGGTATCTGTATCCTGTTTGTCAGGGAATCTTGAAATGTCGAAAGATACTTGTTACCGACCTGAGACTGTGGTAACGTACCAACTATGTGCACATCACATCTCTCGAATATAAATTCTGGGGTGGGTGTTATCTCAAATGGTTGCTTAGTCTTAGCTTGTGTAATTTTATTTTTTTGGCAAGTTTCACGAATAAAAAACGTCTCTGTGTCTGCCTTCATTCCCGGCCAGCTACAGTATTGCTTTACTCTCTCATATGTTGTACCCATACCCTGGTGTTCTCCAATTGGAGACATGCGCGTTTGCTTCATTATTGCTAGCTTCTCCTCGCTACTTACGTCGGCCACGTTTACTCATTTTGGCGGCTCCCTTGGCGGTTCTGACACGCGGACGGTACTGTTGTCACCTCGGCCTGTGTTGTTGCCTTCTGTCGCACTGCTAGTGTTTACAATGTTATCTTCTCCAATCGCGGAGCTTCCCATTGCTCTAGTCACTGTGTCACTTCCTATTTCACGTGCAGTCCTAATGCGAGACAATGCGTCTACAACCTTATTTTGTTTGTCCTCTTTGTACAAAACCTGGAAATCATATTCTTCTAAATTCACCCTGAACTTTATCAGATGGGAAGACGTATCAGAGATGCTACCGAGCCATATGAGTGGCTTGTGATCTGTCACTATCTTGAAATGTTTTCGGAACAGATAAGGTCTGACATACTTCACTATCCCGAGTAGTTCTCTCTCCACTGTTCAGCTTTGTTGAGTGTTCGGGACATAAACGCTACTGGTAGATCATTTACAATTGGTCCTTGATTGAGTACGGAACCGATAGCGTAAAGGCTCGCGTACGTGGTCACTATGAACTCTTTTTCAAAATCAAGGCACTGTAACATAGGTGGACTAATTATGTTTTCCTTTAACTTTTGGAAAGCTTCTTCCAGTTGAATCCTCAGCTATACAGAACTCCCTTCTTCATCTATTCGTACAACTGTTTGGCTACCTTACTGAAGTTACTTAAGAAACGTCGGTAGTGCCTCACCAGGCGTAAATACACTTTCAGCTGTGTTGTCCTTTTCAGTTGTATTTCCTGATGGCTTCCAATTTAAATGGATCCGGCTGAAGTCTCTTGGCCGCCAACGTACGACCCAAAAAAGTGACTTCTCTCTCAGAAATTTGCACTTATCCACCTGTAGTTTTAACGTGTTTTGTGTCAGTCGTTCGAACACTGCCTCTAATAGAGCATTATGCTCCTCGAGCAAAGTTCTCACAATGACTATATCATCTAAATACACGAAAACTGTGTTACCCTGTATCCCTATCAATACTGTGTTCATCAATCTTTGGAACGTGGATGGTGCAGTCTTCAATCTCATGGCCATTTTTTGTATTCACAGTGACCTGTGGGAGTGCTAAACGCGGTTTTCTCGCGATCTTTTTCGTCGATAACCACTTGGTAGCATCCTTTTGCCAGGTCAAACGTGGAAAAATATTTTACTTTACCTAAGCTGCCCAGTATTTCGTCGATACAGGGAAGACGATACACCATGTTGAAGTGGTATCTCATTTAACTTTCTGTAGTCGACTACCATTTTCCACTTTTGTTGACCGCTCGCATCTAATTTCTTTGGCAATATTTTTAAAGGAAAGTTATGAGGACTGTTATAAGAGGATATTATTCCGTCTACTAACATGCTGTCAACCGCCTCCTTCAGTTCCTCTTGATGGGCGCGCGAAATTCTGTACTGCCTTTGATTGATAATCCTGCCTGCTGCCTCTGGTAGCAGCGGTATTTGGTGTTTCATTACTGTTGTGGGCGTTAGTTGATCGCCCGGTAAACAGAACAACTCGTTGTAAGCAACACACAATTCGGTAAGCGACTACTTCTCTTTGCTATTCATATGACATACTCGCATGTTTTCTAGGAGAAGGCTTTTCCTAGACTTAACAGCAGCAGTAGGGTCACTTCATACGTCTCTGATTTTGCAGTCGGTTGGTGGAGGCACAGGCTCTGCAGTTGACTGTGGCATTGGCATTCGCACTACTTCTTCGCGAGTATTTATCACACTCGTAATACACATTCCATCCTTCAAGGTCACTACTGCGCCCGGGGTGAACATACCCAGTCGTATTTCTTTTCTCGGAATAATAGCTTCGGCCTCTTTTATTCTAGTTAATCTTAGTTTCACAAAACGCTCCTCTCGTGGCCCTATCTGCACTTCTGTGTTAACGACTGGTTGCCGTTGCTGTTGGCTTCTTAGTCTGACTGCTGTTGTTCCTCTGCTGCCTGGCAACGCGTCTTTCTGGAGAAATTGGCGGATGCGATTCTTTTCTTTCTGTGATGCTGATAGCCTTAGTTTGGTCAAGGGCAACGTGTGCTACTGGTCTACTTGGCTTCCTCTGCCAGTGCCCTTATCTCTAGTTCCGCGTGTGCTTACTTGCTTGGGTAAACATTCCCTCATTGACTGTGCGGCTGTCGGTTTCTGCGCTATCGCTTCCGTGTTTGTGTACTTACAGTTCCTTGCAACTCTTGTGTCGGTATTTCTGTTTGGCGACCTTCCCACTTTGGCTATTGTGGCATATTTGTCTGTCTCTTGCGACTTGACCCACACTTTCCATATCCTAAGTCTTCGGCGAGCGTAGTCTACAATTATGCTGTGCTGGTCCAGGAAGTCCCTTCCGCCGACCGTTGTGGCCGCGCGGTTCTATACGGTTCAGTTCGAAACCGCGCTGCTGCTACTGTCGAAGGTTCGAATCCTGCCTCGGGCATGGATGTGTGTGATGTCAAATGGTTCAAATGGCTCTGAGCACTATGGGACTTAACATCTATGGTCATCAGTCCCCTAGAACTTAGAACTACTTAAACCTAACTAACCTAAGGACATCAGACAACACCCAGTCATCACGAGGCAGAGAAAATCCCTGACCCCGCCGGGAATCGAACCCGGGAACCCGGGCGCAGGAAGCGAGAACGCTACCGCACGACCACGAGCTGCGGACTGTGTGATGTCCTTAGGATAGTTAGGTTTAAGTAGTTCTAAGTCTAGGGGACTGATGACCTCAGATGTTAAGTCCCATAGTGCTCAGAGCCATTTGAACCATTTGAAGTCCCTTCCCTACAGCCCATCAAAGGGTAAATCAATACTTGCCCCAGTGACCTGGAAATATTTGTACACATTTTGTCATCTGCGGAGTCTACAAGACTATTCTCGCTGTGCCTTCAGTTCGGATCTCCTCATTTGCAATACTTAGAATAGTGACTGCTTTTCTTTTATCCCAGTTTCTCCCAGGCTTCATTGCTTCTTCTTTTATTAAACTCATATGCGCCCCACTATCTGTTAATAACTTTACCTGATGGTTACGCGAATCTGCACAGTTGAACTGAATAAAATCATTCTTGCTGGTGCAGTCCGCAGCACGTGCAATGCCGGATGCAGCGTAATGTGACTGCTCCATTACGCTTTCTGTTCGTTTCGTTGCCCAGTCTTCTTTCGGACATACAGCCACCCGCTCTCTTTACAGTCCCTAGCGTAGTGTCCCGGGTAATTGCAGGTAAAACGCGTCCCTGGTTTTCCTTGTGTGCACAGGGGAGTGTGTCCCGTCAGGTTGCACTGACTGCACCGTACTGGAGGTGGAGACTGAGATCTGGTCTCGTTTCCTCTGAAGCGACGAACATCGATCTCTTTAATAGGAATTCTATTCTGATCTTGTCTTGATGGAGGCATCTGAGTCTGATTGATTTGCCTTACTTCATATTTACGCCAACAATCTCGCAACAAGTGACCTTCCCGACCACACGTGAAACATCGCTATGTTTTAGAGGGGCTGTCCCATTGAACTTTCCTCGATCCGAGGTCATGGCACTCTCTTCGATCGCAGCCAAATCGACGGCTTCCGACAATGTTAGAAGCTCCCCCTGAGCTCTAACAATCGTTTTTATCCTATCCTCATAATGTCCCGGAACATAAAGTGCCCGACCGAGTTTTCCAATCAACGCGTTACTTCCCAAGGCATCTTCTGCGTTCGTTGCTCTTTTCACGGCCCCCCTGAAATGAAATCGTATCACATCTGTTCTGGCGCCCCATTGAGGCACACTCTCATTGCCTACTGCCAAATTATTTGCAAGCGTAATTCACTTATTTTCATAATTTTCAATTAGAATCGTACGAACTGCCGACCAGATTTCCGTGTGATAACGTACTAATAATTTACTACAAGCTGACCCAGTGATTCGTCCAATAACAAATTTTGAAAATACTTTCTTACAACTAGAATCAACTAACTCATATGTGTTATCGCAGTCGTTTATGAATTAGGACAATTGTTGGTAACCACCATCACATTTTCGTGGCACTAATTTGGTTGCTTCACTGTAACTTAAAAATCCTCGATCCCTACTGTCTGGGAAGTCACTCCCTGCCTCATTAGGTGGACTCATGTTCATTGACCTTCCGTTGCTGTCATCGTCGTTCTCCTTGTGTCTGCTAACGAGTTAGGTGAGCCCTCGTTCACGTTGCGTCGCCCTTGGCGGCGGCACTGTCGGCAGCGGGGTCGGTGGCGGTCCCTTTGGTCTCGAAATTGATCTTTCGACACGTTCCCGGTCGGCGTTGGTGACCCCCTGAGCTTTCCTACACCTATTCCAGTGCCCCTGATTCGCTTAAGTACTCGACTCGATTCGCCTATTCAGAAATTAAAAAAAATGGTTCAAATGGCTCTGAGCACTATGCGACTTAACTTTTGAGGTCATCAGTCGCCTAGAACTTAGAACTAATTAAACCTAGGACATCACACACATCCATGCCCGAGGCAGGATTCGAACCTGCGACCGTAGCGGTCGCTCGGTTCCAGACTGTAGCGCCTAGAACCGCACGGCCACTCCGGCCGGCCAGAAATCAAAACACATCTTGCCCCACACCTGGCACCAAAAAGAGTTCGCCTCCCTTGTCGCGTCCAGAGAGGGAGTGAGAAGGACACGTTGTAATTACAAGGACTTACCTCGATCGATGTAATCGATGGGCGAATTTCGCGTAGGCAGCTTGCGGAACTCCACCCTGTAAGGAATCTACGAGCTAAAGAGGATGTCCAAGGACACAGAACTAGGTGTACAGCGAAAGGAAACTCGGGTCTAGTCAAACACAGACTAATAAAGTTCATTGGAAGTTCACTTCTGGCACTACTGACTTTAGTTTCTTCTATTTACTGCCCAATGTTACGATATACGGCTTCACGTAGCTCTGTCAGCTGCCTTCTATCTCGCGGTCCTGAGACTTCTCAGTATTATCTCGATCCAGACGTCAGCCCGGCGCCGTCCGGCACAGGCGTGGCGTTCGAAACGAGTACCAACTGTGTTCCCCCTGGGTTGGGCGGATCCCCTTTTTACAACGCTCGTCGAGTTTCTAGAACACTCCCTCTGGCGAACATCGCCAACGAGGAGTGTACATTACCATACATGGGAAACTCACGAGGCACTTGTGTCACTGTCACCAGCTGCTATGCGGGACCTCGGCCACGCGCTGGCTGACTGCATGCTGTTTCCATGGTTACTTAGCCTGTGTGCCGACTGTCGCCAGTCAGTCGTTGTTTCAATACCCGTTTGCGCCAACCCCTCCGTTGTCTTCCCACGCAGCACCTCGCTTACAACTTTCAATGTAATGCCGTATGCCATTCCTTAATAGCAGATTTCGAGACAACGGGACAGAGTTCCATGGAGAGGTGCATCAAAGCAGTTTTCGGACTGCAGGCCACAACGACAATGTGTATATATAGCTACATGCTGACAATTTACAAATGTAGAGACATTAAGTAGAAACACTACGAATCCTATCACGATGTTAGATGTGCAAAAGAGCCGTTCACTTAAAACCGATGCATGCAAATGGGAATTCCTCAAAGTTGCACTCCCTTTGCAAAGACTATTACTACACAAGACATTGCTGCCACATAACAAAACCTTACGTTAAGAAATCCTCATTTAGCATACTACTTAATGCCATATCTATAAACGGGAAGAAAGATACACAGTCTGTAACATTTCACGCGGCTGTATCTTTGCACGATGCAGTAGTAGTACAACTCACGTGGGCAGCGCCACCTTACTGCTCATTATAGAGTGGTGGAAGCAGTTTCCAGTTGACGGATCCCGACACGGCAGGGTGAGTACAGAGTTCCGTGCAGCGGAGCACGTTTTCAGTAACAAATCCGGTCATTTATTACGAATTACCCCGCCCGCGGCGCCGGGCCGCGCTTCCGCTAATAGGACGGCGCTAACAATGCGCGCCTAATGCTCATTAAATCCAGGATTATACGTCCAGTTTATAGCCGCACACGGTTTCACACCATTCTAATGGGCATATCCAATTTTACAGCGTTTTAGTGAGCAAAGCACATCTCTTTCCGCAATCGCATCCACAGAATCGCAATTCTGCTTTTTTTTTTTCATTCCCCTGTTGTAGAAAATAAGCATTATAGGCACAACAAATAATTTTCCGCTATTATTTTAAACTTTAAATTGACAGGAGAATTTACCCACCAGCTTTGTTAACACGTATTGGCGTACTGGACAATTTAGAAATTAATTCCTGATAACAGTTTGCTTGATTGTGAATAAAAATAATTGAATATCGTTTCCCTTCAAACAATACGAGACAAAAAATTGTCTATCGGCAGTCGAAATGCGAGAAAAATAAAAAAGTAAGTAAAAAGGACTGGACTGTAATATTTTCAAAACAACAGTTAAAGTTTACATAAACTAGTTAACGTTAAAAAAGGTGGCAAAGATGAGTCTTGCGTCATTATTTTTTAAAACAAGATAGTGGTTGTTCGTCGACACCTATAGTTACTACCACTTCCTCCTTCCACACATCACACTACCTAAGCGATGACTGTGCAAACAATGTTAATTGTATGTGTGATGTGACATTCTAGTGAGTATTCGCAGCATTTAATGCTGTGTTTCTGCTGTCGAAGATAAAGTGAGATGGTGAATAACTACGTCAGCACAAGACCAACTTCATCTATATTTAAACGTACACGCGGTACATACTCCACAAGCCACTGTAAAGTGGCAAAGAATCCCTTTGAAAGGCGTTTCTTTCCAGTAGGATGGCGCTACATGCTCCAATGGCAGTTCTCGGAAGACCGTTTCCTGGACAGATTATCACATGTTTTGGCAATCTTACTTGGACACTCAGATATCCGGAGTTGTCGGTGTGTTACATTTCTCTGTAGGGGTGCCTCAAGAGCCGTATCTGTAACCACAAACCCCGAGATTTGGAGCAGTTGAGCAATGCAATCATTCAAGAAATTGCTGCCGTCCCTGAAGAGGTATGGGTCCGCGGGTTGTGGGATCTGGAGAAGAGACTTGAGTCGCGCATTCAAAATTATGGACATCACTTCGACGGCATTATTTTTTTAGATGTAAGTCTGGTCTACATTGAATTTCAAGTAATGAGCTTTGATTTGATGTCAATAAGGACATACTAATTTTAAAAATTATCTAGTATTCTTTATTTAAAATCTGTCCATCACAGTATTATGCTTTCTTCTTCATTAATCTTTGACTGTTCTACTTCGACTGTGATGACTACGGCATGAAACGTTTGCTTATGCTGGAGGATGTTTAAATCATCTGGCGTTTGTATAGGCAAAAAATCTTTCACCTGAAAATAACACTGTTGTCGAATTTGCAATCATGCCGGCCGGGGTGGCCGAGCGGTTCTAGGCGCTACAGTCTGGAACCGCGCGACCGCTACCGTCGCAGGTTCGAATCCTGCCTCGGGCATGGATGTGTGTGATGTCCTTAGGTTAGTTAGGTTTAAGTAGTTCTAAGTTCTAGGGGACTGATGACCTCAGCAGTTAAATCCCATAGTGCTCAGAGCCATTTCAACCATTGGCAATCGTAGTGACTGACAAAAAACTGACAGTCCAAGATGTCAATATTGTCCTCCAGAAATTCTAAATCATAATTTTTATATTACTGACTGTTTTAACATAAAATGTTATACTTTTAATAGCATTGATTGTATAAATACATACATACAGAAAGTATTGTAATTAGCGATGATGTGATTTCTAAATCGTTAACTTGAACTCATGTTGGGAAGACAATATTGTTTTTTACAGCTTAATAACTCATTTTTCAGGTAATTTGTCTTTCTGAGGAATTGATTGATTAATTATATACTACTGCTTACAATTATTGATGTCCATTGATCATGAGCTTTCATTGTTCCTCAGCTTTCCAGATATGATACTCATTATTCTTCTGCTTTAACCAATTCACTACCGTTAGTTTTCTTTCGTATAGATTTTCTAATTCAGTACTGACAAACGAGATGGAACAAGCAGTAGCTCTTGATCTTCTTATTAGCACTAAGTCTCTTTCCTCATTAAAACAATCAGTAATCAAAATTATTTCTGAAATAGCAACAGTTAACAACATTCCTTTCATCAGGGCAGTGAAGGGAAGACTAATGCATTTTGTGACTTAATTTTTTGTCTTAACTAGAATTCAACTTAAAGTGTCCATTTCGCTTTATTTGTCACATTAATATAAGATAAAATGTTGTAGCACTGTGAGATGAACACACTGGACAAAAGTAGTAAAAATATTTTATTGTTATTAAAGAGAAATCTCTCAGTTATTAATAATGAAAACTGAATGAACATTATAGAACGTTCTCAATTATTACAATTAATTAATGAAATTGTGTGAAACACGTGCATTTTCCTCTTTTGCGTATGACTAACGACAATAAACTGAATTTACTTACCAAAACGGAGAGAAACATCTGAAGTATTGTATACAGATTCCAAGTGGCAGATCGCAACATCCTCAAAAAGCAAATCACGCCCACACCCAAGTTCATCATGGCCATACAGTAGTTCCAGATGTTTGCTTTGTCACCATTGGTCGTTTATCATTACGAACGTAAAGTGAACTTCAGAACGGCTCATGTGATCCAACAGAGGGAATTTGGGAGGTGCACCTCTGCACCAGTTTCCATCAGGTTTTTGTGCTTTTGACCTGCGTCACTCCTCACAGTGATTCGCTGTACTGGCTCATTGTGTGTGCTTGCGTTAAAACTGTACAGAGCAAAGTATTATGACTTCCGTATCTCATGCTACCAGACCACGTTCAATAAGTAGTGGCGTTGTCAACCACTCATTGTTAAATTCATAAAAGAATTACAGTAATTATATAGTCAAAGTTTAATAAACATTGCTGTTTCATTGCACAACTTCGACAAAATTTATTTTACAGTATAGAACGACATGTAACACGTTTAGTAATTAATGACAAGCACAGAAACCAAAGGCATGTAAAATTTACAGTTATATAAAATGTTGTTCAAACAACTTACACCAGGGCCGACCGCGGGGCGCCCAACATCACGCTCTCCGAATGTGCTGGCCACGGCTGGGCTTGTCTTGAGTTTGCTCGCTCCTTCCTGGAAGCACTCGGTTCAGCATGACATTTCATTTAGTTTTGCGGTGTGGCATTTTTCGGTCTGCAGAACCCGCTTCAGTTCGGTAGAATTGTGGTGTCAGCGCTATTTACATTTCGCTAATTGTTCATGGTGTAAATCACAGGTCTAGTGGATGTTTGAACAAAAAGATGCAATCTCGCGAGCTATCGTCACAAACCTTTAAAAACTATGGTAATGACAAAAGAGAGGGATGAGAATTCTGAATATTTGTTACGCACTCGCATAAGCAATGGGTACTGGAAATTTGCTTTTGAATCGATGTTACAATACCATACAGAACGAATTGTAGTTGACAACGAAAGAGCAAAAAATTACTACGATTGACACATGAGATTCATTCTTTAGTACATCAAGAATCCCTTTGTGCTAAATATGCACGCATGCAAAATGTGAAGAAATTGTTGTACGAGTAGTAAAATTTCAGTAGTCGCACGTATTATACCACTGCAGTCGCTACAGTTTTCGATAGAAGTGAACAGAGAGTGTGGGGGCTTCATATTTCACTGTAAAGTACGTTGGTTAAGTCAAGGGTCATGCCTGAAACGATTTTTCCATTTAAAACTCGTTGTATTTATGAACGAAAAAGGAGTGTTTGAATCAAAATTAGAACGTATGGAATCGATCGCAGACCTCTCATTTTAAGTGGACATCACTGCACAGTGCTCACAGTAAGACATTGCAAGGTGAAAAACAACTTCTTTCTGATTTGATGGAGATGCATTTAAAAAGAAAATCGGTGTATGGAAGGGACACAATCCGACAAAGACAGTCCGTTTCCCTAATCTCACTGTGTCAGAGAAAACGCGAAGTATGACGAATACATTGTGGCTTTGAAAGAATTACAAAGATAGATTCCTAAACGTTTTGACGACACTGTCAGTCTTACACATGTTTTCGAGCTGTTTTCGAAACCGTTTGCCGTTTCAGTGGAAAGCGCCGCTGTGCATGTGCAGGTGTAACTCATTGACCTGCAAGGTAATTCATGTTTTAATGATCAATCCTTGTGCGTTAAAACTGTCCAGGACGTCTATTGTTTTCCTCAGGTAAGGTTTCCATCTTTCCATAATCAGGTTGAAAAAGTGATATAGTGTCTTGATCGACGTATTTGTGTGAAACACCTTTTTTTTCGATGAAGAAGCTAAATAAGTCATGATTACATGGCAACGTGAGTGCGAAAATATGTGAAGTTTTCTGCACCTGTTCGTATGGCAAGTGTCTGTACGAGGGAAAAATTATGTTGTGTTTCCACTGCGCCAAGAAAATTAAATGACACTGAAAATTTATTTTATTTACGTTGTATGTTGTTGAGAAATGCGAAACATAAAACTAAGTCATACGCAGCGCAACTGCATTATTATTTAAGTGTGGAATATTGGCAGTTTCTCCCTCTTCCCCCTCCACGCTCTCAGACAGCGTGGCATGGAGGTGAGACAAATATGCAGCAGCGATGAGCGCTACGGCACTCGAGCCAGGGCACGGCTTGCAAGGGAAAGACTTGGCAACCCACGACTGCACTTGGGTGGCATCTACAATAATATGCAGGGATCAGCACATTCCTCAAACTGGGGAACTATCAAGAATGGGGTTCCACAAGAGTCGGTCTTGGGTCCTTTGTTCTTCTTAATATGTATTAATGACTTGCCATTCTATATTCATGAAGAGGAAAAGTTAGTTCTCTTTGCTGATGATACAAGTATAGTAATCACATCTGACAAACAAGAATTAACTGATGAAATTGTCAATAATGTCTTTCAGAAAATTACTAAGTGGTTCCTTCTAACGTACTCTCACGGAATTTTGATAAGACACAGTACATATAGTTCCGTACAGTAAATGGTATGACGCCATTAATAAATATAGGCCTTAATCAGAAGCATATAGCTAAGGTAGAATATTCAAAATTTGTAGATGTGTCCACTGATAAGAGATTAAATTGGAAGAAACACATTGATGATCTGCTGAAACGTTTGAGTTCAGCCACTTATGCAATAAGGGTCATTGCAAATTTTGGTGATAAACATCTTAGTAAATTTGCTTACTATGCCTATTTTCACTCATTGCTTGCATATGGCATCATATTTTGGGGTAATTCGTCACTGACGAATAAAGTATTTATTGCACACAAGCGTGTAATCAGAATAATAGCTGGAGTCCACCCAAGATCATCCTGCAGACATTTATTTAAGGGTCTAGGGATATTCACAGTAGCTTCTCAGTATATATACTCTCTTATGAAATTTGTTATTAACAACCAAACCCAATTCAAAAGTAATAGCAGTGTGCATAACTACAATACTAGGAGAAAGGACGATCTTCACTATTCAAGATTAAATCTAACTTTGGCACAGAAAGGGGTGAATTATACTGCCACTAAAGTCTTTGGTCACTTACCAAATAGTATCAAAAGTCTGACAGATAACCAACAAGTATTTAAGAAGAAATTAAAAGAATTTCTGAATGACAACTCCTTCTACTCCATAGAGGAATTTTTAGATATAAATTAAGAGAAAAAGAAAAAACAAACAAAAAATTATTAAAAAATTTAAAAAAAAAACAAAAAATAAAAAAGTTGTTATATTAACTTAATTATGTTGTTAAATTAACTTAATTACGTCATGTATTGGAAAATTTGACTCGTTCCACATCTTTACGAAATATCGTATTTATGATCCATGGAACTAGTATTAATCTAATCTAATCTAATCTAATCAACAACCGCTGGCATTTCGACAGGTGAACACCTTGTTATGCTGCGTTTTCCTGCTGCAGTTTGCTTTGGTACCGATGATCCTATCGGAAACGGGACAGAGGTTCAGGTGTTCACATCCAGCTATTGGAAATAACTGATATCAAATTACGAAATGACCTTATAAAAGCGGACAGAGATTTATGCTTAAATTATGCTTAGAATCCTGCGCTCTCCCTGGTGAAAACAAGGAAGAGACACAGTTTATGATATTAGCTCACCTGCTGATCATTAACATTCACTGTCGATAACGTCTGACGCTTGTCTATGGCTGGCTGAGTGGTGGCACTAATTGTCTACGGTGGGTGTGCAGTCAAACCAGTATAGAGGGAGGTGTGGCGTATTATTTTAATAGATACAGCAGTACAGCAGAATGGGTCGGTTACGCGCGCTCAATGACTTCGAATGTGAACCAATCGTGGGATGCCACCTGAGTAAGGAATCCATCAGAAACATTTCGACCCTTCTAAAGCTGCTAAAGTTGACTCTTGGTGATATGGGAACGAAAAAGAATACCCAGAACAAGAGTAGACAGACCTCATGCACTGACGAACAAGGAACATAGAGTATTGCAGAGAGTGGTTGTAAAAAATCACCTGATATCAATGGAAGGATATGTTCATGACCTCCAGTCTGGTACCAGCAGTCAAACCGACGCAATGACTGTGCGCAGGGAGTTGAATATAATATGATACAATGCTCGAGCAGTGAACGTTCGAGTAGTCAATGTTAAGACGTACTTGAGGTCGTGTGCAAAGTGACGCCAATAGACAGTGGATGGCTGCAGACGAGTGATTTGGAATGATGACTCAGTGGCTTCGAACGTGAAGTAATCGTTGGATGCCGCCTGAGTAAGGAATCCATCAAAGACATTTCAACCCTTCTAAAGCTGCTCATGTTGGTGATGGGATTGAAGGCTTTGGGCATGGCGAATTCCTGGAGAACACTACATGAAACCACATTTTGCGCCTACAGTGAAGTATGGAGGAGGTGGTGTTACAGTTTGGGGGTGTTTTTCGTAGTCAGGATGTGGTCCCTCTATTGGGCTCGAGGAAACACTAAATATGATAGGGCGCGAACACATTTTGTAGCGTTGTGCACCATGTACAGCAAAGGAATAATTCGGAGATGATGACTGTATCCACATGGCAATGCAAATTGTCATAAAACAGGAGTTGTGAACCAATGGTCTGAGGACATCAACATTCCTGAAATGGACTAACCTGCCCATAGTCCCGACCTGATCGCAACGGAAACCCTTAAGGAGAAGTTAAAACGTCTATTTTGCTCCAGACGCCAAACTCCAACATCACTATCTTTTATGGTTTCGGTTCTTGAAGAAGAATGGTCTGCCATTCTTCCAAAGTCATTCAGACACCTCACTGACTGTATCCCCAGTGCAGTTCAAGGCGTCATAAGGGTTCGACATACACACATTAATATCCACTAACCGGTGTCTAGATAATTCTCATCAGATAACATGTGTTTTTTAGTTTTGTTGCTTTAGACTTTAAATCTGTTGAAATTGGTAGTGGTTTAAGATTTAATGTTGTCCGACTATGTTAAGGTCAATTTCTAATCTGGATGCAAAGATTAGTGACTATTTAACTATTATATTTGACTAAAGAAATGCAAACGATATTGAAAAAAAAAACCGACTGTCGTTATCACCTACAAAAATTTTCAGACCAGATGGACAGACGTTGTTTCCTATTATCACTAGGAAGATTAACGTTCTTGTACAAGAATTTCAAAAAGGAGATAAATAACGGATCGAGTATACGCAGTTTGTCATTGTAAATATCCTATACATTAATGTGTTGGACACTTCACGCAGCTCATGAACATTCTTCCAGTGAATCAACGACGTTTCAGCTACTTGCAGAATAATTGCACTGAAAAGCCAAAGAACTGGTACACATGCCTAATATCGTGTAGGGTCCCTGCGAGCGCCCAGAAGTGCAGCAACGCGACGTGGCATAGACTCGGCTGAAGTAGTTCTGAAGGGAATAGACACCATTAATACTGCAGGGCTGTCTATAAATCCGTAAGAGTACGAAGATCTCTTCTGAACAGCACTTTGCAAGGCATCCCATATAGATGTGGCCGAGCAGTTCTAGATGCTTCATCTGGAACCGTGCAACCGCTACGGTCGCAGGTTCGCATCCTGCCTCGTGCATGGATGTGTGTGATGTCCTTAGGTTATGTTTAAGTAGTTCTAAGTTCTAGGGGACTGATGACCTCAGATGTTAAATCCCATAGTGCTCAGAGCCATTTGAACCATTTTTTTGCGTCCCAGATACGCTCAATAATGTTCGTGTATGGATATCTGATGGCCAGCGGAAGTGTTTAAACTCAGAAGAGTGTTCCTGGAGCCACTCTGCAGCAATTCTCAGACAGGATGCTTACGTACGTATCACCTGGAGAATCGTATCTAGATGTATCACAGGTCCCGTATCACTCCAGCTGCACACGCCCTACACCATTACAGAGCCTCCACTAGCTTGAACAATACTCTACTGACATGCATGCCCATGGATTCATGAAGTTGTCTCCATACTCGTACACGTCCACTCGCTCAATACAATTTGAGACGAGACTCGACCGACCAGGCAACAAGTTTCCAGTCATCAACGGTCCAATGTCGGTGTTCACGGGCCCAAGTGATGCGTATAGTTTTGTGTCGTGTGCTCATAAGGGTACACGGGTGAGTCTTCGGCTCCGGAAGCCCATTTGTATGATGTTTCGTTGAACGGTTCCCACGCTGACACTTGTTGGTGGTCCAGCATTGAAATCTGCAGCAACTGCGGAACGGTTGCACCTCTGTCACGTTGAAATATTCTCTTCAACCGCCGTTGGTCCTGTTCTTGCAGGATCTTACTCCGGCCGCAGCGTTGTCGGATATTTGATGTTTTACCGGATTCCTGATATTCCCGGTACACTCGTGAAATGGTCGTACGGAAAATCCCCACTTCATCGCTACCTCGAAGATGCGATGTCCCATCGCTCGTAGCCGACTATGACTCTACGTTCAGACTCACTCGAATCTTGATAATCTGCCAATGTAGCACCAGTAACCGATCTAACAACTGCGACATACACTTATTGTCTTATATAGGCGTTGTCTATTCTACCTGTTCACGTATCTCTGTCTTTGAATATGCATGCCTGCATCGGTTTTTGTGGCGCATCAGTGACGAACGAAAACGTCAACAAATCGAGGACTTTTAAACAGCAGTACATCCAATAAATACTAACTAGTATTACAATGAATAAAATATTTTTTCTAATATTCCGAAATTGTATCAGATGCAGGTGTAACTACCACGATCTGCCTGCGCCAGCGAACGAGTGAGCTGATGCCCCCTAACTCTAAAACGTTGTTCATGGCCTCTTCTGCATGAGAGAGCCAGGCTCCCTTTTCCTTTTTTTACGTTAATGAGTGTGAGATAATGCGCTGACATGTTTTCTGACCGTAGTTGTGCTCCGACTCTGAAGATCAGGCTTCCTCCGCCTGCAGGACACTCGAAAGCCCAGCCTCCCAGCGGGACTCGGATGATTCACGGTAGCCGTAAAGGTGTGTGGGCCGGGCAACACATGGGACGAAAGCCCTGACAGATAAATCTGCCTAACTCCCTCGCATGGGAGCAGCTCCGGCTTCCTGGAGTCTCGTTCCCAGGGGACCAGTAACTCCGGCATTTGTCCGGGAGCCACGGCGCGAGAGACTGGAACACCGGTCGCCAGCTCACCACGATTTATCACCTGACTTTCGCAAACAAAACAACGAAAGTTCTCCAGCAGCCTCTCCTCGTGATCCCAATATTATCAGAGAAGCATCGATCTGTTCTATCTAAGACACTGGGAAAGGAAGTCAGTCAGCTGGAATATCTTGACCGATGGTTTCCTTTAGTTGTGCTAGGGAGTAGCTACAGCGCTTATTCAAGATCACATCGAATCTGAGTAACAGTAAAGTTTGCAGTAACCTTATGTACGCGAATTGGCTTCTTTAGACCACAAAGCTTTATATGGTTGTTTGTACCATTATTTACATTCAAGAGATTATGTTGTGCGCTGTAGATTTACAAATAACATAAACAGTATTAAATCATAAACTTTTCTGAATCACTTCTGCCACGGTAACAGAAAATGAAAATAGATAAAAACCAGAGGATAAAATGAAAGATCAATAGAGAAACAAAAAACATGTGAATTCTGCGGCCTGCCTCAGAGGGTGTCTCAGGAAGGAAACGCAAAAGCCTCAAGTAGCCCAGATAAACTCTCGTCGCCTTGAATCAATGTAGATCTCGCCATTTGATAGACGGGCGATATCCTGACGAATTCTGAGTAAGAGGCTATTCTAAAAATAGTCTGTAACATAAGCGAGCGAACGCTGCATTTCAATGAAGTTACTGCATGGAAACATAAAAAATACTCAATAGCGTGTTAATACGGAAGCATAAATTTTGTGCTAGAAATATTTTAGTGTTACTACTGCCACTGCTAATGATGAGATATGGGAGCCATTATATGGCAGAAGTATATAAAATAGCGCACAGTAAGATATAACATGATTTGGGGCACTGTTCTTACCTGTACTAAGAAGGAACTGAGTTTTCAGGGTTTTTTCTGTAAGTTTGTTTATTATTTTCGAGTATCTTTATAGTTGATACGTCCCCTTAGAAAAAATTAAAGATGGCAGTGCTGGAAAATCCCTTACGTTATTTGATTTTCATACAGCTAAGCAAAACTGAACGTACTCAGACAGTTCTCTCTTTACTTATTCTGATCATCACTAAACTGACACACAATATTTTATATCGCAACGCAATCTGCCTTTCAGTAATCCCTACAAAAGAATGGCCCTGACTAACAATAACCTATACCTCGCAAAAATCTTCGTTACTCGAACTACTGCGATACAGCGAGCGCTAATACTGCCCGCTAAATAAAAGATTGCAACTACTGAAGGCACTAACTACGGATAGACATAGTTAGCAAATGAAAGATTTTGATAGAGAACAAACAATGTATTTACCTTAATAGTGTTCAAAAGTCATATATTATATCAATTCATTACATCCATCTTTACAAATTTCCTTTTTCTGGTGGACACACATCCAGATCGTCCGCTTATAGCAATCTCTCAAAACTCTTCCATTTCTCTCTCCACATCCACCTCTGCTGGCGGCTCACATCCAACTGCGCAACACAAACACAAGCGAATATTCCAACAATGCCAACCAGCCACAGACTGCACAGAGCACAGTCAGTGATTTTCATACAGAGCACTACGTGGCGTTACCAACATAAAATCCTAAACAGCCTACTTAGATAGTAATACAAAGTTGTTGTTTTTATTATTATTAATGTCATGTGTCAAAGAACTACAACTTTTATTTCTGTTCAAATTTTAGATTTTTTAATACATCTCAAAAATGAATGTCCTGATATTTAAATTTAAGTAAATGAATGCAATTTTAATAACGTGATTATGAGTTCAGTCAAAATTCTCCAAAATAATTTTAGTGCTGTCGCAAACTTCGATCTGCTTAACATGTAACCTTGAGACAATATTACATCTGTGTCATGATGTCATGATTAATGCTTCCTTCGAAATATTCACGCGTCTGTCTTCAGTACCATGAGGTTGGCAGTGTTAGTTCTTGCACATTTCCTAGTTCACAATTACGATCTCTCACTAGGATAAGGATCGATTCAATTTCATAGTCACAGTACGTCTTTTCAGGAGAAAATGTGGCAACATGCTGGACATTTACATGATTTTTTAAGACATTTTACGTGCTTACAGTAACTTATCCTTAAATATTTTCAAGGACTTTCACCCCCTTCCTCCACCTCACCCTCCCTCCCTCTCTCTCTCTCTCTCTCTCTCTCTCTCTCTCTCTCTCTCTCTCTCTCTCTCCGGCCGAAGTTCTAGGCGCTGCAGTCTTGTACCGCGAGACCGCTACGGTCGCAGGTTCGAATCCTGCCTCGGGCATGGATGTGTGTTATGTCCTTAGGTTAGTTAGATTAAACTAGTTCTAAGTTCTAGGGGACTAGTGACCTCGGAAGTTGAGTCCAATAGTGCTCAGAGCCATTTGAACCATTTTCTCTCTCTCTCTCTCTCTCTCTCTCTCTCAGACACACACACGCATAAAGTAGTCATACAAATGCACTTCCAAACATTCTTCCTTGCAGTAGCTGGAGTTGTCAAACTCATACAGTTTTGTGTTTGATGTTAATTTTATTATTCATTAATTTTCCTTACATTACTAGTTGGGCGGTCAGTGATTTATGGGATGAATATCACACTCCTTTCTGTACCAGCTGAGTGACGTATGGTGTAAATTGTTTCTGTTTGTAGTATTACATTTATGATGCTGTTTTCAGTATGCTCAACTGCTTAAGAGCTGTTTACCGGAGGGTCCAGAGCGGACACCACACATTATCCTTCTTACATGATTCCGTGTAACAAACACATTTCCCTCAATGAAGAGTTATCCAAGAAGAATGCCATTAGATATTGGTGAATGGAAATTGGAAAAGCAAGTCGACTTTTAACACATCAATTTACAAATTCTGGAGTTACTTTTAACACTATGGGTGTACAGCTAAGGCGCTTAAGAATATCTTTAACATAGTTCTTTTACAAATGGAAAATAGAAACCTAAGAATGCAGAATATGTTTTTCCATCTACGTAATTAGCATCATGAATTATTTATGACGACATGGTCAAGCTTTGTGCACTACTGAATTGAATATGTTATGTTTATCTAAATTCCACGATAGTCCATTTGCAGGGACCCAGTTATTAATTCTCAAGAATTGTTACGCTCGATTATAATATTTACATATTCAATAAAGATGATTATTTCTGCTCATTTGACATAAATGGAAGATCATTTATATATAAAAAGAACAGGAGTACACCCAATACTGATGACTGTGGAACATCTGTAATTATTATTCCCCACGGCATAATATTTAGTGCCTCTAGGAAAACCTACTGAATTGCACAGTGAAATGATTTTGAAACCACAGAAGTTAGCAAGGCAATATTTCGCATTGAAATTTTGTACCTCTGAATTTCGATTGAAAAGCAGCATTCATTGGTTATCTAAATTGAGACTGATAATCGTTCTGAGAGAGGTGTGTTACTATTCTTGAACAAGTAATTTTTTCTGGAGTTTTCAAGGAAGAGGCAAGTTGTGAGACGGGTCGCTAATTATTAATATCTTTTTTATCATCTTTCTTGTAAAAAAGTTTGACAGGATTTCTTCTTTTTTTCAACGTGTCTGGAAATGTCTTCTGTGATGGTGATGTGTTCCATGTCTGACTAAAAACGTTGTACATATATGAAGAACGGGATATCAGTGCTTTAATACAGATATTATCAATCCTATTAGAGTTTTTGTTTCTGAGGGAGTTAATTAAACACTTAATTTCTTTAGCATGACATGGAGTAATTGTAATTTCCTTGCATGAATGTAGCATTGTTTCCTGCATATATCCTATTGCTTTATTACTTCACCTGTCCATACCAATCATAAAGGAAGTGATAATTAAATACAATGACTATCTGGCTGCTGTCATTTATTATTTGGCTGTTTTCTTTAACAACCAAGTCCCAACAATCTTAAAATGATTCCTTGGTTTCGCTTTTAACTATTTCCCATATAGATTTAACTTTATTATTTGAATTATTCGACCCAGAAATTAAGGGGAGTTGGAACGCCCTATCCCGACAATGTTAAATCTAGTGACTTGGCTTCCCAGTATTTCAGGTACCACAGCAGTCATTGACATGAAACATTTACAGTACATTAAACTATCATTAAACTATATGTTCTGAGTCTACTGAATTACAATAATTGCATTTCAGCCACTGATTTCCGGAAATACAATTTTTAACTACACAGTTAAAATCATTAAAAGCAATAACAGTATCACACTTAAGTGTCTTCATTCCAACAAAAACATATTTGCTAGGCAAGTCCATATAAGATTATTGAACGACTCGTTGGGATTTTGAGTCTGGCCATGCAGACATTTCTTCACGATTCAGGATTTGCCAGGTCTGTGTAAATACGTTTTATGATATTCGTGACTGCTGCTGGGATGGAATGTTTATGGCTGTACGAAATTTTTGAGTACCAGACATTGCGGTAATTGCACCATGAATCGGGTCCAGGAGGGCAAAGGAGGTGTACTGGATTTTCATCAGTTGACAGTGTGTAGAAGAAGGAAGCCCATACTGCCTGCTTCATTTTCAACAAACCCTCAGTATTATTTCCAATGACCGTCCCAAAATACTACTGTAGTTCATCAATCATTTTGTCTGTCAGCCTGCCTCTTATGGTTTTACCATCAGAAAGTTTCTTGTCTCTCAAACTTTGTTTCAACTTCCTCAACCTGATGCCCATCCTCTTCTGGACATGACCAACACATTCCAGTTTTGTGATAATTTTCTCACCATAAGGCTTAGCGGCTACTACACTGTTACATAATTTTGATTCTCCGTCACCCAAGACAATTTTAACGTTTTCAGCTGGTGTAGATTGTATTTAAAAATATATGATGAAATACCTCCCATGTGAATTTATAAGTGATATATATATTCTTTGGAAAATTGCAAATTTTATGAAGAGATAAAAATCCGAAAATGTGAAAAAAATTTCCGTTCTAACTTCCCTTAAACAGCGTTCATTGATTTCTTCAACTGTCTCCTCAATAGAGTTCAATATTTCTTGCAATATGAAATAACTTATATTTCTGTATTAGTTCTAAGCATTTCGAACAATTTCCTTTGTTTGTACGCGGCGCAGTAAGGCTTTAGACAGAGTCCGCCAGAAAAATGTATACACTAAGGAACGAAAGGTATTACTTATGTGTTTACTTTCCATTTAATAATTAATCACACATGTTGTACAATCTCAGTTTAGCACATGATTACTTTAAATGTTCAAAATGCTCACCGTTGGCGGCTATACACATAACAGAAGACGAGCGGTCATCGCATGTACGTCAGTCAATGTTACAGTGGAGATCGCTGCACATGTCGCTGTAATCTCCGGGCGAAGTTCCTCCAGCGTGTGTGGCTTACGACGATAGAAGTTATCTTTCACAGTTCCCCACAAATATAAGTCCATAGATGTTAGATCTGGCGACCGTGGAGGGAACTCGATGGGCCCTCTTCGTCCAGTCCAGTGCCCCTGAATATTGTCATCCAGGAAAGCTCGTACGGCTAGGTGGTAGTGTGGTGGCGCCCCGTCCTGTTGGTAGAAGACCTCTTCATCAGCTCCATAAAGCGCACTATACCTGGCAAAATTGATTTGCGTAACATTTCAATGTACACTTCTCCAGTGATGGTTCAAATAGCTCTGAGCACTATGTGACTTAATATCTTAGGTCATCAGTCCCCTAGAACTTAGAACTACTTAAACCTAACTAACCTAAGGACATCACACACATCCATGCCAGAGGCAGGATTTGAACCTGCGACCGTAGCAGTCCCGCGGTTCCGGACTGCAGCGCCTAGAACCGCACGGCCACCACGGCCGGCACTTCTCCAGTGACAGTAGCATGGAAGAAAAAGGATGCTACTAAGCCCCTAGATGATAGTCCACACCACACTTGAACCCCTGATAGATGACCGCTTTATCCACATGTACATTCGGATTTTCCGGTGTCCAGTACACACTGTTATGCCGAGTCACGTTTCCATTGAGTCGAGATTGTGCCTCGTCACTCCACACTACATTCGTCACTAACTGTTCGTCATCAGTTTCCATTTGCTGATACCATCAGGATTGTCATCATTAATCGCATGGAGCTTTCAGAATTTTTTCTACACTAATACTGCGAACCCCCACTTTACGTGCACATTGCGTAGCAGGATTCTGTGGAGAATTTACAAAAGTTTCCAACACGAGAGCCGAGGAAGCAGGACTTGTAACTGTATGCTGTCTTCCTGATCTTCCTTTGGGAATATCACAAATCGTTCCATGCAATTCAAACTTGTCAACGACGCTTTTTAATTGTTAGGCGGGTTGGCGGTTCTGTTTCAAACCCCCGACTCCACTAAGTTGCACTTCAACGGCATTATCCAACTTGAAAAACCACTTCACAATACATTTTCGTTGCTCATATGTCAAATGTGTTTCATCCATCTTGTTTTCTCAATAGCGAGATGAAAGTACTAACATCATTTGAGCCAAAGACCACACTGAAACACACCTGTAACTCAAATCAAACGATAATATCGATATCTCGAGAGAGCCTGACAATGGGTGTACACATTTTTCTGGCGGATTCTGTATTAATAACATCTCCAATCTGCAACTGAGGCTGAAGAAACAATGTTGATCACGATTGAGTAAGAAAATTTCTTACCAGGAGTACACGGCCTGCATAGCGAGGAAATGTTCTGGTGTGCAGCTCTCGCCCTCCAGGTCGTGTATCCAGTTGTAGATATCAGTCTCTGTTGTCTCCTGGGAATGGATGCACCGGCATTTCGTTCAAAAATTTCTGTCATTCTGTCGTTAATTCATGTTCATGTACGCGAAAATATAGAATAGTATAATAAATTGGGGTTAATTTGGACTAATCTTTTATGGAATCACATAGATGATACCCTTTTACTGTATTATGTAAGAACTAACTCGCAAGACTCACTACTAGGGCCACCCTTTCTCGTATAGCTATTCTGTTGAGCGGCAGTTTTCATTACGGCACCTGAGTCAGTTGGGAGCTATCTGACTTTCGGCATGTGTAACTGAAGTGTTTACAGGAGAATTGAATAGGATACTAAATTATAGAATTGGCATGAAATAACCTTCACCGACCACTGTCCACTTCTTTATTGAAAATATATGCAGATAGAGATGTATTCCCCCAACGCAACATGGCTGTTGTCATGATGGTGTGGTTTACATGTCTCTACGATACAGAAAGCCGTACGTTAAGAGGAACCACGTTGGAGGAGTATGTATGAAAAGGCCAGACTAAGATTCTGTTTCAAATGTGGTGCAACAGGAGATGACTGAAGATAAGATGGGTAGATCGGATGGCTAATAAGAAGATAGATGATACGAATTGTGGAGCAAAGAAATTCTTAATATGACTAAATAACGGACTTGATTTATAGAACAGATCTGAAAGCTTCAAGTAACCAAGGGATTGGTAATTGATGGAATTTATATATGTTTGTGTGTGTGTGTGTGAATTTGGAGGGGACAGATAAAATCTGTAGAGAGAGACAGGAATGTACAGCGTTTCTGATAACTCACTCCCTATTTTTGAACACTTATAATTTCTTTATTCATGAACCAGTTTTCTTACAACTATTTTTGTTAGAAACAGCACTTCTTGAGGTTTTGTTTAACGTCATTTTGGACATCCACATAAGCTCCACCATTCTCCACGCATTTTTTTTAAACGAACTGGTATGTGCGATGCTGCTGCCTGCAACATGTTAGGTGGAACATTGGCTAACACATCAGATATTATACTGCTTCCAATTTATCCAAATTCCGTGGTTTTCTCGTGTAAACCTCTTCATTGGCCCACCCCCAAAGAAAAATTCGGAGGTGTTAAATCAGGGCTGTGAGCAGGCCATTCATGTGCAACGACCTGGGAAATGATCATGCAGCCATTCCTGGACATCATTTGCAAAATTTGCAGGTGCTCTGTCCTGCACGAAGTGAGGCTGTGGGTTGTCCCATTGTGAAATTTCTGGCATTACACGATCTTGCAGCATTTCCAGGTATCTTTCGCCATTCATTGTCTTTCGCAGAAAGAAAGGACCAACGACTTCGGATGATGTGATACCACTCCGTACTGTCAACTTCGGCCGCGACTGTGCTTTCTCAACACACTCGTGTCGGCTTTCGGCTGTCTAATAATGGCAGTTATGCCTGTCTACAAATCCTCCAATGTGGAAAACTGCCTCTTTATTTCACATAATGTTCTCGAAAAGTTCAGGCCAATCATCATTCCCTGTTCGGCTGGTTCCGGCGGAGGTTCGAGTCCCCCCACGGGCAAGGGTGTGTGTGTTTGTCTTTAGGATAATTTAGGTTGAGTAGTGTGTAAGCTTAGGGACTGATGACCTTAGCAGTTAAGTCCCATAAGATTTCACACACATTTGAACAATCATCACTCCATCCCAAGAAAATTTTTCTAACTCCATTCTTCTGTCACACTCATCAGGAAACAATTACTGAACATAATGTGGCTTCCACGGCGCAAAAGTAAGATCTTTCTTAAGAACTGTTGCAACTGCGTAAAGTGAAAGACCACTTTCACGAGATCCTTGAGCCAGTGATTTCTTAGGGTTCCTCGTGAACGTTTCACGAACATTCTCTGGTGTCCTCGAAGTTGATTGTTCTCCTGATCCTCTTGTATCGGTGACACTCATTGTTGTTAGAATTTGGAATGGCAATTTTTAACTGTTTTTCCATCCAGTGTTCTATGGATACTTCATTCAGCCCACCAACAGCTTTGTACTCACACCATAGATCCCCAGATCTCATAAAGAGCTGCTACTTTGATCCGTTCTTCCATCATTTTCCAACAAAAGAAGTATCGCTGTTTCTAACAATAGTGGTTCTTAGAAAATTGGTTCATAAATAAAGAAATTATAAATGCTTAAACATTACTTATCAGAATCCCTGTAGATACATGAATGTCATCTAACGGAACTTTAAGACACATCGTAATAGTTAGTCACTTATTTTTAATGAAAATGAAATAAGGTATTGGGACATAGCGAAACGTAACTGGCAAACAGCATATATTGAAGTAATAGGGAGAGTGCAGTGGACAGAGTACAGGAGAACGAGGAATCTTGCATCCATGCAAAAAAAAAGACCATCAAACAAGAACACAGAGAAGAATACTAAAGTCCAAAAGAAAATTTAGGGAAGAATGTAAAAATGATGTGGATCAAGGGAGATACTAACATTTAATATAATGAAATATCGTCGTTCAAAACCGTAGATTTTTTTAAATCTCTGACAGTCACAATCTGACCAAAAGATTATATTGTGCAAAAGAGCAGTATGCAAATGGAAACCGAATAACGTTTATCGAAACGCAGTAAAGAGACGTTTTATGGACGAATGCAGCTGAAAATTCCCTTGAAACCTGAGTTCCACATAGTAAAGGCGAAAAAAGATTTAATAAGCTCCACACTATATGCAGTTTTATTATGCATCATCCTCCAGTCCTCTCCACGGAATATATGTTATAAATGTGATATAATATGAGCAGGAGATACGAATCACATTGCCTTTGTGTGTAAGCTGTATACAAACCAGTTAGCAGATTTATTACAATCAGGTAGCTTCTTACGTTACCTGTCACCCATCAAGATAAGATATTAATTATAAAAGACAATTATGAAATTTGAGTATATTCACCCTCACCCCATACAAACCTATAAAATTCCCAAAACACGAAGTGGTTGCTACATGGCCTGCAGACGAAAGGATACTACATAAAAAAATTATATTTAATTTTGTACAGAACACAGAGCGGACCGATTGGAGTACAGTGGAGGCACGTAATTATTACTCTGTGTTACACAGAGTAATAATGTCGAGAAGACCTCCAGAGCAGGACTTTGCGGCGACCCACCCTCACATTATATTCAAGCAGGAAACGAGTTTGTCATTCTGAAGCTAAGACGTGGAGACCGAAAGTCGGCGGCAGAGGCGGCGCCCCGCTAATGCGGTGTGATGGTGATACGGTTTCCGCAAAGTTATTGCGGGGGCTGATAAATTGCGCGTCAGCTGGGGGAGGCGGTGGCGGTCCGTGATGCGGGGCGACGGGCCGCGCCGGCCTAAGCAGCAGCCGACAGGTCCATTACGGGAGGCGGGAGGCGGCCGCCAGCCAGCTGGCGGGGAAATTACGGGGGCGGGGGGCGGAAGGCCGCTCGTGGGAGACTGGTGGTACTCTAGGTCGTAGCTGGTGTCATTAACCGTACTATACGTGATTACTGGTGTACTTCCGGCTATATAGCCGAGTTGTTGTTTGCATTTTATGCATACCTCGAAATCAACCCGGTCGTCTTCAGATGTTGCAGTTGTGCTGTTAGGTGTTATCGCTGCCGGGACACCTATCAGACTATGAACTATTGGTGCTCTTGCACTGTTGTCAATAGTTAATTGAGAGTCCGACTCCCGACACCCACTATACTCTGCTGCTCTTTGGTCTTTCAAAGCCGGCACAGATTTTCCGTGAAACGCACATTCTCTCAGCATTTCCCAGCTGTAGTGTATCTGATGGGCAGTGAGATCTTTATAAACTGAGTGCCGGACACCAAGCCTTGTTTAAATTGAAATCTCCTTCCCTGTATGTTGGGTTTCCTATATCTTTATTTCGGAAACTGCGTTTGCACTGCTATAGTGGTCTCATTTTATTTCACGATGACATTCGAGGCAGTGGGCAGTGACAACTGACTCTCGTGGTTGTTTTAGTTGGGTGTGTCGCTGTTGTTTTTGTATTTCTCTTCGATGGTTCTAATAGTCTACCACATGTAACACATGCCCCCATTTGCTTGGAATGCGGCACACACCTAACTTCCGGAGATCTAGGTCGTCTTTAACAGTACAAAGAAGACATTTGGTGGAGCGAAATATCTACATGATATACATTGTTATTTCACAACCGTCAAAAAAGATAAAAACGCTGATTTTATTCCAGGAGGGTTGAAGGTAGTTACTTAACGAATACTATTTGCATGTAATTACACTTGATCAAGTCCTTTATTATTAAGCACTGTGGACCACGTATACTCTCGGATACATATACTCATTTTATTGCCATTCCCCCGTAGCTGAGTGATTGCTGGCACGGTAGCTCAGCGTGTTCGGCCAGAGGGATAGCTGCTCTCTGTAATCAAAAAACTTAATAAATCAATCAACGTTAACTTGAATGGGTGTCATGGGACGTCCGTCCCCAATAAATGCAACGATTGATAACGAACAAAATGAGATAAAAAAAATGTTTGCGCATCTGAGTGCAAAAAGCGGGCCTAGGTTCGATTCCAGACCGGATCGGAGTTTTTCACCCTTCAAGGAATGGATGTTGTGTTTTTCACATCATCATTATCGACACGCAAGTCGCCCAGAACTCTTTACGAATACACCATTCCAGTGTGTGTACCCAAATGTTTTTAAGTTCCCCGTTGCTGGAGGGCAGTTTGGTTTTGTATATTGGTGGCTGAACACTTGTTGGAAAATTTCAAGGGGATTACGTCAAGAGGCAACTGTCAGCGTTATTCCTGCTCACCTGGAGTTTCGTTACGAAGATGCTCTTACTTTCGAACCATTTCTTGGGTGGAAGACCATTTTCATTTCCGTTCTGGCTGGGAGCTTCCCCATCACTGCTGTACAATCATTTTCTTTTTCCACTCATTGTGCTTGACACACCTACTTGGGAAGCGAGGGTGAAGACTGTTTTCTAGGGGATGACCTAAGGATCAGCTGTGTACCGAAACCGGTAGCCAACAGGCGAAGACCATAAATTACGACTACAAATAAACTTCTTCATTCTGCCTTATTTCTCGCTCAGAATACAAAGCAACAATTATATTAATATAGATAACTCTGTCACATTACGGACTACAAATTCATCTTTACTCCGGAAGCCATCATACGGTGTCATGACTGATGGACTGATATCGCCCTTAAGTGGTACTGTTATCGTGTGACTCCTATCGCCGGCCAATGGGAAAGCAGCGGTGTCTTTCAAACTACAATAAGACACCCCAAAACGCATAATTATTCCCACAAGAGCAGTAGCGGACCAATAATAGCGAAAGTGGTAATTTACTTCATAAGCCAACCCGCGACCTGCTCGCTTGGAGATGGTATTTGAGAAAGAGGCAGCTAAGGGCTCCCGTATTGTCCAAAGTAGGGGAAATTCTATGTTTAATCGTTGTGAAAACTATGTTACAGAATGCACGGTATGTATCACTGGGCACCACTGTAGTCTTGCAACAAGCAGCCGCCGCATACAGCGAATACCCGACGGCCAGGCGAGAATGTGGCAGGCATCAAAGAGCGCTTCATCGTGACGACCGACGATGAACTTACATAAAACGTGAAGTAATATTTAAAAAAAAATAATAATAATACTGTGATATACCGGACTTAGTCACGGCCGGCCGGTGTGGCCGTGCGGTTCTAGGCGCTAAAGTCTGGAACCGAGCGACCGCTACGGTCGCAGGTTCGAATCCTGGCTTGGGCATGGATGTGTGTCATGTCCTTAGGGTAGTTAGGTTTAATTAGTTCTAAGTTCTAGGCGACTGATGACGTTAGTGCTCAGAGCCATTTGAACCATTTGAAACAACTTAGTCACTTAGTAAAACATACAGTGCCAAGCTAGGATCGCGCATTTATTCTGGAGCATTGTATTGAATTGAGAACTAGTAAGTAATTTTCCTTGGCTTGTTAGTGTATTCGTTACAAGCAAATGTAACGATACTGAATTTGAATCTTGATGAAAATGTTAAGTAGTTTGGACATAAAGTACAGCTTCTGTTGAATTATTACCAATTATGCCGTGGTGATTTGGACTTGAACGTAATTACAAACTTTCTTGAAAAGAGACTGAGAGCAGTTTACGGGAGTGACAGTTTATTGATTCGGTGGGAGAGAGATTATTCTTTGACGTTGCTCAACTATGTGCGTACCATTAGTACAGTCGTATTGATTACGGGCACTTCTATGAAAGCCTCGTTTCGTGTGGCTTCTTTCTGAGTCGGTGACTACACTCGAAGCACTCAGGTTTCCTCAGGACAGTCAGTTGATCGAACACCTACACGCGAAGAACCTAACAGCCTGTAGGATAGGAGAACCGCTGCTGAGTTTACTGGTATCCACAGTAAGAATAAACCGCGAACTGTGAAAGAAGTTAACGACGTGGAACACTCGTCATGAGAGCGGTGTATACTTTTAATGCACGTACACAACGACGCTTCGTTTGTCACAGAATTGCGTATTTACCACAGCAATGAGGCTCTCAGTAGTGTTCAGTTAGGCAGATTATTGGATACCTTGCAGCAGACAATATTTACACTCCTGCTTCAGGGAAAGCCAATAATATTTCAAAATTTAGTGTGCGCGCATTATCCTCTTCTTCATCGGTCATCAAACATCGGTGCAATTACAGTACAGCGAAAAGAGCTTTCGAATAATTACAGAAGACGTGCACCTGTGCATGAAGTATTAATCTTTGAACACGTTGGTCACATTTATTGCTCTAAAATGTGATTTTGCCGTGTATATTTTCTCGACAACAAAGATATTCAAAAATGGTTCAAATGGCTCTGAGCACTATGGGACTTAACACCTGAGGTCATCAGTCCCCTAGAATTTAGAGCTACTTAAACGTAACTATCCTAGGGACATCTCACACGACCATGCCCGAGGCAGGATTCGAACCTGCGACCGTAGCGGTCGCGCGGTTCCAGACTGAAGCGCCTAGAACCGCTCGGCCACCCCGGCCGGCCGGTGCCGTAGGCAATGACGCAAAATTCGCTGAAGCTGTATATCACTAACATACTAGTTACCAACTGATTGAGAAAGAAGATTAACTATCGATCCTTTGAGTACTTTTTATTTTAAGTCACGTTTTTAAATAAACGAAAATAACATGACTTTTGCTGCTTTGATACATCCCTTATCGAAACATTAAACTGTGTCGTCTGAGTACTGTTTGAGAGTCACATTTCAAGCGGAGGTATAAATTAAGAAGTTATTTAAGAATGTAAAAGACGAACTTTTCATGAACTGATTGAGGTCGCTGTTCTTCTCAGTTTATTCATTGATATCGTCTGAGTCACATTTCTCTTCCAACTAACAGCTCTGTTGTTCGTTTGTTGCCAGGTTATAAACCGAAGCAGGTGTAACGGTCTATAGCGTTAGTCCGGTTCTCGAAAATGTAGTTATAGCTCGAAGTACATTGAACTTAACCAGCAAAACAGAGCAGTTTAATTGACGACGGCGTATAACTAGTAAAAATACGCCAAGTTAACTGCAATTCTCGTCGGCGAGATCTAATTGCATGTAATTTACTGGCTAGAGTAGTGAAGTTATTCCGAGGTGAAACTTCCGACAGAGACTACGTGAGGCACACGCCGCCTGGCTGTTGGATTGAAACAAGCGACAGTCTGGCGCGGCGCGTCGGACCAACAGCTGTGGGTTGTGGGGCTGTGGGGTGGGGGAAGGCGCCCGCAGACAGCGCAAGCAAACGGCCGAGCCTTGGCGAGGCGAGGCAGCCTGGCCGACTCGTTTGCTTTGTTTGCCCGACACTCCAGCCGCCCACGCTGGCACACACACACACACACACACACACACACACACACACGACGCTCCGGATTAGACGGCTCTTGTGGCGCTGACAAGACCTTGCAGCCTCGTACGAAGCAGAATCCCTTCGACCACAGTTACGACTATTTGGTGTTCTTTACTCTGTGGATACACTGAAACTTCTGCGGCCCATGGTATTCGAAAGCAGTAGTTTAAAGAATTTATTCACTTTATTTTAATGTTTGGAAATAGGCACAATTTACTGCCATGGCCTGCTGCTATGATCAACCGGTTTCGGTCCAAGGCCCATCATAATCTTCACAAAAGCATTTACAGAAACATACTACCCGATATAAGATGGCGTCAGATAATAAAAATTATGAATTTGTCACTGTTGGCGCATAGTGATATGAATCACGTTCTCAATCATAAAATTTTCTCCCCCCGTCGGAGGTTCCAGTCCTCTCTCGGGCATGGATGCGTATGTTGTCCTTAGTGAAAGGTAGGGTAAGTAGTGTGTAAGCCTAGGGGCCGATGACCTCAGCAGTTTGTCCCCATAGGAACTTACCACAAATTTCCAAATAAAATTGGCCAGACATCGCACTCCTTCATGCTATATCAATAGTCAGCATTAACATCACGAACCGAAACATTCTACATGCTAACAATATGTGGCATTCCTGTACAAAGAGTAGGTAAAATGCCTCAGTTCGTAGCGTAAATGCGGACTGTTGATATACTATGAAGGAGTGCGCTACCTGATAACTGTTACGATTGACGATGAAATTTAAATTAGTATTACTCGTGAGTTGTGCGCCCCCTGCTGTCGAGTGGTCAGCGCGAGAGAATGTCAATCCTAAGGGCCCGAGTTCGATTCCCAGCTGGGTCGGAGATTTTTTCCGGTCAGGGACTTGTGTTGTCCTCATCATAATCGTTTGATCCCCATCGACGCGCAAGTCACACGACATTTATTTGCTCGTGAGTTCCAAAGAGCTCTAGTAGCTCAGCAGCCCAGTGACTGTACGTAAGGAGTTAAAAAGAACAGGGTGCAATGGTCCAATAGTTCCCCATGACCCACACGTTTGTGTAGTCAGCCTTAAGCGATGCTTGAGTTGGTGTAAGGAACGAGGCCGTTGGACAACGAACGGCAATTCGATGTAGGTGATTTTCGTGGTTCGGATGTGGTCCCCTTATTACAGCTGAGAAAATGCTAAATGCGGAAGAATATGAACAGGTTTTGCAGCATTGTGCAGTTCGGAGATGATAATCGCTTGTATTAGCATATGATGCACTCTGTCATAACATAGATGTTATCTGTCTAGTTCAACTGCACTTCATGAATATGTCTACAATGTGAAATTAGTCTGACGTTCCATGTGATTATGTACGAGGGGCGTTATTTTTTCTCAACCAATTTCGGTTGAAAAATTGCGGAACTTGTTATGGGACATCGTTGAGTATTCCCACTTCAGTCCTTATAGTTTGATGAAGTTGCGATAAGTGCTGGCGCTATACATAGCCTTCAAAATGAGCCGGCACGGTAGCTCAGCGTGTTCGGTCAGAGGGTTAGCAGCCCTCTGTAATAAAAATAACTGAGTTAATCGATCAACAACGAACCTAAACGGCTGTCTTACGACGTCCGGCCCGAGCAGATGCAACGAACAAAAGCGATCAAAACGAGATTTAAAAAAAAAAAAAAAAAACAATGGCGTCTATGAAGGACATTCGTTCCAAGAAGGGAGTGACCATTGAGTTTTCTTTGGCGGGAAATCGGAGCAACGCAGATATTCACAGGTGCTTGCAGAATATCTACGGGAATCTGATAGTGAACAAAAGCGCGATGAGTCGTTGGGCAAGGTGTCTGTCATCACCGTAATAAAGTCGCGCAAACCTGTTCAGTCTCTCGCGTACCGGCCGGCCGCACACAGCTGATTCCTGCAGTGTTGGAAGGTGCGGACACTCTTATTCGAGACGGTTGACGGATCACAAACACCTCGCTACACAAATGGACGTCTCTGATGGCAGTGCTGACACCGAAGTCCACCAGTTGGGACACTCAAAGCTGGTGCACACTGGTTTCCTCGCCACCTAACAGAGCAACGAAGGAGCAACGTTATGAGGCTCATCGTGGAAGTTATTGATTTACTCATGCAGCAAGACGTTCGCCTCCACATCGACCAGCAGAGGGGTACAATGCAGGCATACAGGCCCTCCCTACTGGGAGATAGCCACCTAAATGTTGAAAAATAGACTTTTGCAGCCGAAAAAGCGGGTAATACTGTAGTGTATTGAAATACTGAATGAAACCAACCTGCGTTCAGAAAAAATTATGTTGCATTACTTATTAAACATCCCTCATATGGCGTGTGTATTACATATGTGTCAACGGATTGTCGCCTAACTGCGCACTGTTAGTGTAGCTTTAATAGGCCTAGCTTGAAAATTAACGTAGCCGTTCGAAATTAGTCACCAGCATAATAAAAAGCAACTGAATCTGAATTACAATAAAGAATTTAGTTTAATTAAGATATCGAGTCTTACTCTGAACCTATTACGGAAATTCCTAAAACTGTAAATCTATTGCGGTGGCGTTCTCGCTTCCCACGCCCGGGTTCCCGGGTTCGATTCCCGGCGGGGTCAGGGATTTTCTCTGCCTCGTGATGCCTGGGTGTTGTGTGCTGTCCTTAGGTTAGTTAGGTTTAAGTAGTTCTATGTTCTAGGGGACTGATGACCATAGATGTTAAGTCCCATAGTGCTCAGAGCCATTTGTAAATCTATTGATGAACGTGGCTAGTTTAATACTCGCGAAAAGTGGAAATGCGAGACAGCCTAACACACATTAAATCAACCTATCCCATTATTTGAGCTGGAGTTCATACAGCTGCTGTCCACTTCACGAAGAGTAAAACGAAGTCTATGCTCCTTAAAAATAGATACAGTGTGAACATTGCTCGCTGCTGCTCTTCTCCCACAGAAATCGCTGTTCTGCTCCTTGACGCTTTAAAACGAGTTCTTTCCACTCTTGTGACTGGAAGGTTTTCCATCATGGAAGATTAGATTTCTTAGTCAAAGTAATTTTATACCTTTAAGCACCAATTCTTCCGATGGCCGATGACTTTTCACCTCATCATTGAGGTAATAGTTCCGAATGGATAACATATGACAGTAAGTTGATTTCATTGCAAACATGCTTTCCTGTCACTTTAGCTATGTTGTTTCACCTAGTGACGTGGCGCAGTGGTTAGCATACTCAACGTGCATTCGGGGGACGATGGTTCAAATCCGTTTCCGGCCGTCCAGATTTTAGGTTTTTCGTGATTTTCCTAAAACGTTACAGGAGACTGCAGCGATGGTTCCTTTAAAAGGGCACGGCCGATTTCCTTCCCCGTCCTTGAAGTAGTCCGAGCTTGTGATCATTCTCTAATGACCTCGGATCCACGGGATGTTAAATTCTAATCTTCGTTCCTTCTTCCTTTTATGTTATTTCATAGCGTCCCACGTGAATTGGTACCCGTCAGAATCATTAGAATCACATTTGCTTCCCTTGCCGCTCTAAGATGTGAACTGTCCTTTTGTACGTCCTGGACCGCTGTGTATACGTGGTACATTTGCCGAGTTGGATGAAGGGCAATTAGCCAACTGGATCATATGAGTAAATCTTGCCTCATTTGCTGCAATGCCTTTACAGTCACATAGACATCCGTGACAAAGCCCACGAAAGTGAGCACACGTTAAGCAGTTGATGGTGATGTAGGAGTTAAATGATACATGAAGCATGTTGAACCCTTTGGTCTATTCTGTAGAAAATAGAGCCACTCTCTTCTTACCCTACTCCAAACCCATTAACAATAGCGCTCCAAGCGAAGTGGCACGGTGCTTAAGGCTCTGGACTCGGATTTTTGGGCAGCGGGGGTGAAATTCACATTTAGGCATTTAATTTGGGTTATGTTAAACAGCTATAAATGTAGGAGATCCCTCGGGGCGAGTGACAGGTCTGTCGTCTTGCGCCTGGAGGTTATTCTCCTGTAGCTTTCTAGGAGACCAGGCTTTAGGTGTGTCTGGTGGGGAATCTTGGTTTGTTGGAAAGTGTGCATTCCCATGTACGCGCAGTAGCCCAACCAAGTGATTCACAATTAAAGTGTTGTTGCATGAAACGGTATAAACCACTTAGCTATATTTACTAAAATAAGGTGCTGCTAATAAATTGTATCTGAGCATCAGAATAAATGGTTAAATTTGTTTATTGGTTGTACTAACCTATTATACGTTCACACATAACAGACTGCAAAGTGATTACAGTGGTGGGTTTAGGCTCTTTTAGTTGCAGCAAATTTTATCATTGCCTTTCTTTTCAAAATTTAAACACTTCGCTCATAATTTCACACTGAACTTAGTTCGAGAGTGCTATAGTGACCTAGATTGTAGCCTACATATTCTCAGTAACAATATAAAATAAATTTCCCCAAAACGATTATGACAATTTGTGCGCTATTTCCTCTGAAAACATCACGGTGATCTCAATCGCCATCCTTGTCCTTCTTTCCCGAGCTATAGTTCTGTCCGCAATGACGTTGCCTTTCACATTTGCTTGCATAACACAAACGAAACACTACGATGCTCTAGCATCCACTACAGCTACCTGCAATATAAAGTACAAACTTTGTACTTAACAGCAGCTACAAGGCAAGCCATCTACACTAAGATAGTCCACTCTGCGTCAGAATAACACAACTTGAATGGAAGATAACGAAATAAACTGAAGTTGGCAGTGGATAGCAAAATGTGACGCCAGCTCTAAAGATGGAAACGCTACTGCAGAGTAACCTCCAGTGTTGGCATTTTGTGGAAAAAATGTTACAAGTGTTCCCGTAGTTCGTGGTGTCTGTTGCACTGAGGACTAGATATACTTATTGCATTATACGAGACTTTTGTGTTACAAGGCAAAAGACACCTACAATTGCCACGGTTTCGCTACTACAGGCTGAGACGTGGTACTTAGGGAAAGGCAGGATTCAGTGTGGACGGGGCAGTACTCAGTTACTGTTGGTTGCTCAGCTTTCTTTTTTAAAAAAAATATCACGTACACTTTATTTGAAAACAATTGCAAATAAGGTTGATAATAAAGAGCAATTATCAAATTCTACTGTTAAGACACAATGTCAAATAAAAAATTTCCTAAGCAAGTTGCACTCACACCTGAAGGCCTTATTGACAAGAGATTCAACTTATTTGACGGCTGAAGGCCCCAATAGCAACAGCTCAAAAAACAATTTGACGTCTGAAGGCCTGGATAGCAAATTCTTAAGAACGAGTTAAACTTACCCAAGAGATACTAAAATATAAAAAAGGACAATCATAAAATTTTCACCATTAAGAGATAATATCTAATTAAAAATTCTTAAGACAAATTGCATTAACAGTTGAAGGCCTTATTGACAAAAAATTCAAATTATTTGTCTGCTGAAGGCCCCAATAGTAATAATTCAATAAACAATCATCACAATCTGACCAAATCAAGAGAGAAGTGGGCCTCAGACAGTGCTCCAAGGATCAACCTGGGAAAGTCGCTCAACTTCGTAAACGATAAGACAGACAGCCAAGAGTTGTATTCACTTAACTGGATGGCAACTCAAACCAGTGATAGGCCAACACTCTTGCAACATCTACCTAACGTCTAATAACCAACACCACGATGGAATAACCCAGGTGAGGCAGAACCGGCGGACAGCACTGTGTCTTCAGAATCCGGTGTTTAGAACATCCAGAAGCAGAAGAACCCACTACGACCAAGGTAGTCCAAAAGAAACAACATATCCCAACCACAATCAAGGAGGCTGTCGAACTACACACCTTACCGGACAGCAGCGACAAGGCGAAGAAAGGTACACTGCCGCAAAAATACGCTAACCTCCAGGGCAGGTAACTGGGGCGTTAGCTGCCACTAGGCAGAAAAATACCGCTGGTTAAACTCCATCAATAAACACAAGGAATTCAATAATCAATAATAAAAGGTGGAGGATGGTTAATTAATTTCGCCAACTTGAAGCACTCCACTTGTTGCTCTTCGTATCAGCGACTCTGCGAGTAGCAACGCACGAACAAACAGCGTGATCTCAAAATAATTGAGGTTTCACTACTTGTTTAACGTTCATTCAACTCAAACGTCCTGGTTCCAGTGAAGAACAAGGTTGTCGCCCTCGCAACTACAGCCACTCGATCCGGCAGTGCCTGCGTGCCGCCAGCGGTCCCGGCACGTCGGCGCGCTGCTGGACCTCACTGGTGCTCCATCCCAGCCGAACTACCCGACACACTCCGATACAGAAAACACTACACGCCCTTCCAAAGATAGTACTAGGATGCTAGATATCGATAACTGCTGCTGCTGCCACTCGTGGACAGACAATGCTAGCAAACGTAGTGGCGCCAATAAACACGAGAAGAAAACTAGATGCCACTATCTCTATTAATCGATGCCAACCTACCAATGGCACCAACGCGAGCCGCAACACGGCTCACAGGCAGTAATTACATTTTTAGCATGTAGACGTGAGATGGTATAGAAGAGGTTATCGCGACATCCAGAAGAACGCTTCATAAGGTAGGCTGGGACGACATTTACTCTCATCACCCACCGCCACATCAGTGACTTTGTGGATATGGAAGCTGTGGCCTTCCTGTAGTGCATTCCTAGACTGGAATTACTACACAGCAAATGATTCACTCGTAAAATAATCTCGATCACCTTGTGCTCCAGTTTCATGTTGACATTAATAAGATCCGCCACATTTGTATTAAGGTACAGGAGGTGGACAAAAATACAGAAACAACAAAAGCACAACACATTATCATGCTTAATACGCCGTATCAAACCCTTTGGTATTCAAAACAGCTTCCAGTCGTCTAGGAATGGGTAACTAGAAGTCCTGTTTGGTTTTCAAGGAAAAAGTTTGCGGCAAAAACGTAGCGAGTTCAGCAAGCCACCACGCATCCTTCTCTTCTAAGTAGACCACAAAGGCTCGATAATGTTGAGATCTGGTGGATGTGGTGGCCGGGGCAGATCCAACAACTCAGCCTTGTGCTCACAAAACCAGACCAGGACGATGTGAGCTGTGTGAAGAGCGGTGCTTTCAGATTGGAACACGGCATCGCCGTTGAGGAACAAACATCGTACGATGGGATGGACTTGGTCAGCAAAAATGGTCACATATAGATTGGCAGGAATGCGAAAAAGCAGAGTAATCTTGGGGCAGTGGAATACCATGATGCGGCTGCCCAAATCGTAACCAAACCCCTGTCATGTTTCACTCTTGGGATGTAAACTCGGCCTGAAGTTGAAATCAGTGTGACTCTAGACTCATCCGGCAAAGTGACGTTCTTTCATGGTTTCGGCAACACATTTTCCTGTTACGGGTATTTGCATCACTCATAGTTGGGCTTAGGATTCCAGCTCGCTCTGTAGTTCTTTGCTTATGGTATTTTTTCACGTTTTTTAGTGCCGACAGATTCGCGAGAGCGACGTTCAGTTCTTATACTTCGACAAAATAATATTCAATGATCTTCTGCAGATCATTTTTTTCTGCTTTCCCTGTATACAGTACAAATGTTATGTATTGTATCTATTAAAAATCTAACATTTAGGCTACTCTAGTTACCGAAACACCTGCTATTTCAGCACCAAAAAATAGCTGCGACGTAATGCTCTCACAGCTGCACAGAAGTTGTGCTGCTACAGTAGACACTTGAAACGTGTTGAAGACGTTGCACAGCTGCCATTCGATGTCAGAGACAACAGCGCTACCTGTAAGCATGGCTAGCATATGCATTTACGCTCACCGCCTGCATTTCTCGCAGTGTTTCCGTACACATCGCTAGGTGACACTGCCAACAGTCTCCATAACAATTTTTGACAGGAGTGTTCCTTTATCGTGACTCAAGAAGTCAGAAAGGGCCCTGTCTCGACAGTCTGGTGCACACAGGAAGTCATGTCTCCTACGCTCACTGCTCGCTGTGCTTCTGCCAGGGGCGCTATTCTGTGTCTTTCGGCCGATCTGCCGATCAGATCGTTATGCGAGCGCACAGGCCGGCTTCTTTTCTAAGGAGAGCCCCCATGTTATTCTGTAAGCATTTCGGAAGCGATACCGCGTCGTTCTAGTGAACCGAGGCGCCATTGTCAGTTCTCCTAGCGCCAACCAATCAAATGCAGGCAGCAGATACGTGGATGCGCGGCTAACAGCCGACAGAGGCATGCTATTCTTCGCACTACCGAAAAATGCGTTTAGAATATATAGTACTGCTCAAATTCCACTGACTAGGTGTTTTCATGCAAACATAATAACGATTATATGCCATTTTATTCTCATTCACATGGGCATCTTGTTTTGGATTTTATGTTTCGGAATATGAGTTAGGAATGGTGTGTAGTATCATACTGTACAAATACATCTACAAAAACACACGGAAAATTGTTTAAGAGAGTGTCAAAGGAAAAGAAGATACATAAATGTCGTTGTAACTTGCTCTTAGAGATCCAAATGATGAAGTAGCCTACTTCCATATCAACGATTTGGGTCTTAAAAACATAATTTAAGAAACGCCGTTTCGAGAGCGTATGGCGAACGCAGCTAGTGAAGATTGTCGAAGTTTATAATATGCATCTGATGAACCAAAATATTTCATATATGGCGGTATAGTCTAAAAATATTGTGGTGGGGATCTTTTATCTCTGTCTACTGATGTTAAAGATTCTATTGCAGATAAATGCTTGTGACAAGCAAGAGTATAAAGATCATTGCTGCTACTTTAATTTACAGTACTTTAAGCTGTACTCTTAGATTACTGTCTAACCAAACACTCGGAAATTGCTGCGTGTTTTGAAAAATATGGTGAATTATTTGTGACCAAAAAAAAGTCACTGTCAGTTGTTTCATGCAGAGCAGTTTCATCTACAGCAATTTCATCTTTTATTTCTTAAACATACGGAAGTTATGAAGTCGAAGATACTCATTACTAGGATTTACATGTAAATACAACAAATATTGCTGAAAAGTACTTGTCTTTCACGAATAACAAAGTCTCATAAGGTGTTGCAAATACGAAGAGGAACAGAAAAATTGCACCCAGCCAAACCTGCGACCCTTCTCACCGCAGTTCAACGCCTTAACCACTTGACCACTACAACCCGTACAGTGCACTCGCTTTATTCCTAAGTATTCTGAGAGAGATGCAGGCTGACTTCGTTGCCAAATGATCGGGGCGTAAGCCGTAAATGCTTGAAGTTTTGGACGGTTTTCACTATCAGGCTTCACAAAATTACTTTCCATTGATACTTAAAAGTTGTAAACGCGTTTCGGTAGTTAGTAACTAAACCATTTTCTGGAAAAAGTACACGAAGCGACTAGTAATTTCAGCTAACACCTATATAATATGCGTAAGCAGAGCTGACGTCTTGAAATTTAATGATTTTTAGTCTCTTAATTCGTATTATGTGAGAATAATGACCGAAAATGTTTTTTGATCATTCACAGTAATAAAAATACAAACCATATTTCTAACAAAGGAAAACAGTCAATTATGAAGTAACTTTCCACTCGGACGCGTCCTGGTGACTCCTCAGTAAAACATAATCATTACATCCAATACTAAAACCACTCAATAATTCTAAAATAACAAATTCTAGCTGTAAACAAATCATACCGAACCGAACGAGTGGCCATACCGAAACCTAACCACCGCTTGGTACAGTTGTCGGAAAATCGGCGGGAGGACCAATCGGTAAGAGGTTTCAGAATCTTACAGAGTAGCAGCTTCGGATAAAGAACCGAAAATGACGTCATTACCGAGGCTAACATACCGCACCGATCGGTATGAACCAGACAAAATAGGGACCCAGGTGGTCAGCAGAGTGTTTATGTGCTTGTCATGTTCCACGTTACATTAAGCTATTAGACGTCTCGGCACGATATCTGCACAATTCTATGAGAATTTGATAACAAAATCAATGGGAGTTCTACCTGATAATGTTCTGCGAAACATTTCCCTCCGCATGGTAAACACCACCGTACTCTATCCTTCTCACCCAGTATGTTGGCGATTGTTACGCTCGTGTGTTTAATAAAAGCCCGTCTGTATTGGTACTGAAATGTATAAGGCTGATGGAACTATTCGCCCGACATTTTAGGTGAGTGGTCCGCGTGTCTGACTGCCAGGGGTTTTTACTTCGTGGAACGGGGTGTACTCAGCATTGTTATAACTGCTCATCACTACTGACATGAGAAGTAGCGGCTCCAAGGTCTGGAAAGCCGGCGAGGGTGGATGAGGGGTGAGCTGACCACATGCGAATGACGTCACGCGGCAGAGGCTGACAGCGGTGCCACTCTGTATATGCACGTTCATCTCGGTCAAATCGCACAGTTTATTTATCTATTTCCACATATTCAAACGATATTCGATTCGCTGTCATTGCATATAGCAGGTTTCATATCAGTGGACTGCGGCAGTTACTGATACTGAGTACGTGACAGGTTTTTTATAGCTATGTACATTAGCTATGTTTTTTTTCCGCGGTGAATCATGCGTAATGCTTTCTCAATTGACCTTCAGTTTTGTAGCGTTAGTGTATAAGGAAAAAACATTTTAAAGACTTAACTATAAACTTGTCTCTTTCAAGATTACGTACCGACCTCACAGTCGCTCTCTGGTTATGGTGTTCTGGAGATCTTCCCAACCAATTGCATTTGGTTACACATAGTGCGTAGTTCCTCCACAACTACATGTAACCATCGCTTTCGTGGTCTGCCAAGCTCACATTTTGCATCACATCTTGCGAACATCACACCTTTCGCTCGAAGGTATTCATGGATGCCCTGGCAATCGGAGCTGTTTGGCATCCACTGTGTATATCAGTCGTTTCATTACGAACGCTTCTTTGTCCTTGTTTCTCTCCACAGACTTTTATGCTGCTGTTGGCCAAAAATCTTGTTCAAACGTTGTCACTCTACATTAATAGCAATTACCTCTTCTTTGGTGATTCTCATAGTCTTAAATCTACTTAACACCTCTTGAGTTTATAACTCTATCGCTATTTCCTAATAACTGAACCTTTAGTCCAGTCATTGGAAACGCACGTATATAACCAAAGTGCCGTGAAACACGTTAATGTTACGAACTGACAGTATTTCGTAGATTGATTGCGCGTGTGTCTAATAGACTAAGGTACCAGACCATAATTTTGAATTTGGTGAAATTAACAGGAAAACGTACCGACTTTACCTTTGGGAGTTAATGAAAGTGGTAAAATTATAAATGAATGAAAAAAATGAACTGTGGTCAGCCCAATTAGGGACAGTAATTTGGAAAAAAATATATATGAGAAAACTGAATATTGGTTATTGAAGTTATTTTTGTTGACGTTTCCCTACTGAATAGCAGGAAGGATACAAACTGACACAGTGCACTTTGTACTGTGTGTAGCAGCAGTTACCAATAACATACACACCAGTAAATTATGGGGAGTAAATTTGCACCAAGCTCATACTAATGACAGCATTATTTAATCAAATACTGAGATGTCACTGCATGAAGTGCAGAACTAAATTTGGACATGAGCGGCTTCTATCTTGACTGATATGAAAAACACAAATAAAGATAAATAATATTATAAATACACTATTTAAGCTCCTCTACAAATATCAGCTTTCCTTCGCAACAGTAATAGTTCAATTTTTTCTTGATAGGTGGAGAATATGATGGGGACCCATAAACTAGTATGGTTTCATTAGTCAATGCTCTTTGATTATTACAGTAGTAAAGACTAATTCAAAAAATCTAATCATTCACTTCACTTTGAGTACTTCATAAATTACTTTGCAAGACAATAAAATACGACACTGGGTTTAATTAACTTCAAAAATGGAAACATTCATGATAGAATCCAAAACCACACTATGTTTGAAAATGAGCATAACTTCACTTCCAACATTACTATTGTAAACCTGTTCATTAAAGATTTCCATGTATTTGCCTTTTAATCACCTGTGAAGCAATTATTCTAGCCAATAATATTTACACAATCTTCCACTGTAATCCTACAAAACTATATTTTATAATAAACTGAAGATACTTTAACAAAAGCCAATCCCACTTCTTTTGTGGTTTTAGGTTTGACTTTTATTACTCCTTTTACTTTTGACAAAAAATCACTTTTAAACACTAGAAAGCAAGAACTGTTCATTTAAATCAGAATACTGGGTTTTAGTAGCACTTAGGTGAGGATCCTGCGTAGGTTCGTGATCAGGATTGACAATATGGTTCCGGACACGAATTTAGCTTTTACATGGTTATTATTGAAACAACACACAAATTAACTGGTCCATGCCCATATACATTACTTAACAGAAAGTATGAAGTTTGTGAAGTAGTGGCGAAGATTGGTGGCAGACGACATGGCGGATAACTGTACTCACGGCTCTTAATGTACGAATGCTCTATAAAGTCTCTTCTTGGCGTCGGATTTTCAACATATTACAGCCATTACATTAATCTGTGAATACCAAATAATAGCCAGATCCACATCTGATGCAAATCCTTTATAATGCAGCTTCCAATTGCCTCTCTTAGCACCGTCGAAGCGTACCGTGCTAAGGCTAGCCACCTACTGCCTCTCGTTCGCACAAAGGAGCCGCTCGGTTCGAGCACCAAACCCACCTTTTACATCGCGCCATGCCACTTCTCTTGCGGAGGGACTTTGCTACAGCTTTTACATGTTACAAATACAATTGCAACAATTGCACTAAGCATGAACTAGCTTTTATCAAACATTTTCCTTTTCACGAACATATTCATATTACAATAATTTCTCATTTCAACCTATTCTTTTGTTTTTTTCATATATACATTACAAAACTCTAATTTTCTTACCATAGGTCAAGGAGTTTAAACAACACAGAATGTACACTTCATAAATTGCAGATACACAGTTACGTAATATAAACCTACTTCTAATATATATAAGTGTTATAAGCTCTTATTACTGTATACATATTTTGAATACTGAAGATAGAATGTGATGCCATAATCTGTTTCATACCGAAATTAATTGTTACGTAATATAAACCTACTTCTAATATATATAAGTGTTATAAGCTCTTATTACTGTATACATATTTTGAATACTGAAGATAGAATGTGATGCCATAATCTGTTTCATACCGAAATTAATTGTGAATAGTTCAAAAAGCCATTAATTTTTCCTTCAGTTTTAGGTAGTTGTGGTTTATGGAATAGGTGTTCACGTATCTGCATTGAACATCATTCTTAATCTTCTTAGCTTGCATGGAACGTTTCTCTGTGCAGCCCCTTTGCACCCATTACAATTGCGACTGATCCATAGTTAAACAAAACCGATCTGTGATGTAAAGTAAACTGTAACGAAACGTTGCTTTGATTTCTTCTGATAGTAACTTTAATAGAAGTATGGAAATAGGCGTTGCCCTGCTGAACTCTAAGTGGTTAAGAACATCGTTAATCCAGGTAGCCAAAAACGCAAACCAGATATGCGATTTTAAATCACTGTGTTTTAATGAGTCGTTTAAAACTGAAGTGACACGTGATGTCCTCTTTGTACTTGCAGGTTCCTTTGGACTTGTAGATTTAGGATTTCCGTGGTTTCATTAAATCACTTAACGCAGATGCCAGGAAGGTTCCTCTGAAAAGGACACCGACGATTTCCGTCCACTTTCTTGTCCTATGCGGGCTTGTACTCCGTTTATAATGACACCTGCCTCGACGAGACGATAAACCCTAATATTCATTCCTTTTTGTCGTAATCGTCGTAAAGAAAGACAATATCTTAAATGGTCTGAAGTTGTGAAAATCAACTAATCACACAGGTAAATTCTAGGTATGGGTGACAGCCGTGATTTTCACTGAGGCATGTAATGGCTTTCTGGGTCGGTCTTGCAGCATCTCTGAAACCTCTCAAAACAAAAAGAAAAGTGAAGTCCTATCGACCCAGCTGTTTCGAAGAAGAGAGCGAAAGTAACACAGCGGAAGCCATCAAAGATGCGTTCTGCAATATTGATTGGGGCGCGTTAATTAGCTTGTCTCGGGGGAGTACAAAACTATATAGCAATACTTTGGGCTGCATATTATATAAGTAATGGGATGTCTTTATTAAATACTTGGTTTTCCATTTCAGCTTGATTTTTTATATTGCTCAGTACCATTCGAGATCTATCATGCGCCCGTCACTACAGAACATATGCTGTGCCAGGGGGTAAGGAAGGTTCGTGACAGAAAGGAAACGTCAAATCCGTTAAGATGAATAACTTCAGTATTGATGTGTGACATATGACATTGCGTTAACGTAACAAACTACAACAATGATAAAACTTAACCCGTATAAGAACTTGCAGTTTAATAATAAGCAGCATTTATGATCTAAATCAATATAATGAAATCTGTTACTCTTCTCTAAGTTACAAAAAAAATTGTAATTAGGATAATATACTGTACATTTATTTCCTTGTAATGAAACAATACTTGTAGGATTATATACAAAATGCAACGATTAGAGTTTAAAATCTTTTGAAAAGCATGCGCCATGCGATCGTAAAGAGACATTAGCAGATCTACTGACTGCTTCTCAACTTGCAGAATGTAGCACATAATAGCGGCAGAGGGTCATGACAGACTCAGAAACAGTTACAGATGTGCAGAGAGCAACTGACAGGTCAGCTACTCTATACGATACACAGTTATAGTATGCACACATATATTAACGACGTAGCGGTTTCATGTCACAGGTAATCTCTGATTGTACTATTATATACGGTTATAGTCATACGCGTACTGTGATGGGATACCAACTTGGTACAAATACAAACAAACAGACCTAAATTCAGACTAATGTGACAAGATAAATATGATGGGTGATTCATAATTGAAATCATCTAACACATCCATTTCGGAATAAGAAATTGTGGAATATGAAATGTAGGGGCTGTATATTGATTTCTGGGTGAAACTAGTGGCAGACCGTACAACACTGAGATGACTCGGAAAGAGCGTCTTTTTCTTCTTCTTTTTCTCCGTGGCCTATACCGAAATACAGCTTCAATGTGTGTGATACGTGTAAATTCACATCAACAGAACGCTACTGAATTACAGAAAGAAGGGCACTTCCGAATTCCGCAGACGTTGTGACCCAAGCGACGCTTCGCATACATATAGAGACTTTCACCCGACAGACACTTGAACAAAAGATAAGTTGTTGTTGTTGTTTTTGTTGTTGTTGTTGTGGTCTTCAGTCCAGAGACTGGTTTGATGCAGCTCTCCATGCTACTCTATCCTGTGCAAGCTTCTTCATCTCCCAGTACCTACTGCAACCTGTATCCTTCTGAATCTGTTTAGTGTATTCATCTCTTGGTCTCCTTCTACGATTTTTACCCTCCGCGCTGCCTCCAACACTAAATTGGTGATCCCTTGATGCCTCAGAATAAGCCCTACCAACCGATCCCTTCTTCTAGTCAAGTTGTGCCACAAACTCATCTTCTCCCCTATTCTATTCATTACCTCCTCATTAGTTGTGTGATCTACCCATCTAATCTTCAGCAACCTTCTGTAGCATCACATTTCGAAAGCTTCTATTCTCTTTTTGTCGAAACTATTTATCGTCCACGTTTCACTTCCACACATGGAGTATATTTCGGCAAAAACTGGTTAGTGAAGCAAAAACAAGCCCGGCAGGAATCCAGAGTATAAATTTAGACTCATAAAAGGCTTACATAGATGTGCAACAGTCGGTCAGAAAAATGATACTCACTTATCACGTAATTTGGCACTAGGCAAATGAAATACTGCTGTTAGACCCTTTACTGCGAAGCCTGTCCTAAATCTTTGTTTTCTGTTGTTTCAGGTAAGCCACCAGGCATACTCGACGAGACACTCGGCCATTGTGGAGTGACGACTTCCAGCTATTTTCAGGTATATCGTTCATCGATAGAACCAATAAATGATGGGACATAACGGCCACTAATGAGTCCCTTCAGCTGACAGTTACACAGCCACGAATCAGGGCGAGGGACAAATAAGACACGGAAATATTTCGTGAGCGCTGTTTGACAGGAAAGGTTAGTAAGAGTGTGAGGTGCAACCTTTCCTCTACCCCCACCTCCCCCACATACACAAAAAAATTCCGACTTCACTCTACCGATTTTGTCTATTTCTTTGCACAACTGAGAGATTATTCCAGTTATGAACTGTTTCGAGATGGTAACGATGTCATAGGTTGTTTGAAAAAGAGAAGATAATAAAAAGAAAATAATCGAAAATAAATCAGAGAATTAAAAGAGTTTAAGTTTTTTATAATAATTTTTAGCCAATGTAAATAGCTACTTATTGACACTCAGAAAGGATTTAATGCTTAACTGCCATAAGTAAGAAGACATGCCACTGCTGATCTTTTGAGCTTAAGATGTCGGTAAAGGGGTAGGCTACTGGGTAATCAAAACTGGCAACACAGTGAGATTTTGAATGAAGTTGTACACGAGTATGAGAGAAGACGGTCAAATGTCGCGTGAATTAAGTTGTGTGAAAACAGATACCTCATTCTGTGATTATCGAGAGGACGAAAAGTAGGCATTCTGTGTTGTAATGTCGTCTGCGAATTGTAGATAACCAGGATAAATTACAGAGAGAGTAAAGTGATCGTACAGTTTATATCGGTCATGTTATCTCAATTAATTGGAGGCAACGTGAGTTGTCACTGTTCGGAGCTTTCTGCAACCCGTCACGGTAGTCAGAGTTGGACTAAACAAGGCTGTGGGCCGTTTTAGTACTGATTTCTCTCGAGATATCTTTTATGAATAACGCAAATACCTTCAGTAGACTTAGTGATTCTGGCCAAAGATGTCCCAGGCAACATCATTTGTTCTTTAATTTGTATGTGTGTGTGTGTGTGTTTGTGTGTGTGTGTGTGTGTGTGTGTGTGTGTGCGTGTTTGGAATGCAGCAAAGCCGCTGCCTTGCCCGAGACATCCTGAAAAGCTTAACATCGACTAATACCATTCATTGCGCCTCGGTTGAGTTGTCGAGCGATGTGGCGTAATGAGCGATAAGGCGCTAGCGTCATTCATGTAGAACCGTAGTCCAGATGTCCATCTGGTCCTGTTTTAGGTTCCTCGAGGTTTCCCGAAGTCATTTCAGATTCAGCCAGTTTCTTCGATTAGATGAGTCCCCTTTAATGGAGAAAATATGCAAGGAGAGCCATTGCAGAATATTTATCGAAACAAGTGGGAGAAAGTGCAAAGATATCTGGCATTGAAGTATTATGTTGTCACGGATCAGAATAACTTACGTTACAGTATTCAGAGGTTACGTTGTTAAATTTTAAAAGAAAGAACACTATAAGTATCGAGTGCTGTGTATGCGGCTAATGTAGAAACACTGTGTAATTTATGCTCGACAGAACTGTCACTGCGCTATCAGAATGCGAAAACAGAAGAGTCCCGAACGGACATTAGTGTTCACAAACAATGTGATTATGAACTTAAATGCCGTCACTGTTTTATAAACTGCCTTTTGTAATTGAAGCTGTGATCAGGCTCTTACATTGTTATCGGTGTCCTGTAAATAACAGTTTGTGGTCTAGGTTACATTCCGTCCTCTTCTGTGGTGTATTTCAGTTTCCCAAGTCACAAAATTCCTTCATGTGTACGGTTATTCACGAATGAACACACCAGGGAAAATAGTGGAACATAACTTATTAGTGCCATTCCCACTACTTTCACATACCTTATAAAACGTTTCATAATTTTCCCCTCAGCATATTTTCAATTTCAGAAATGCTCCTTACGGCGTTTCATGGAGATACTATAGTACTTCACAATATATGCTTGATACATTTACGCAAATTCGACAAAATTAATAACGTTAGCAGATATTAAAGCTTGTGTTGTCCAGATGTTTCGTTGTAAAATAATAGTGATAATAACAAATACGAAATAAAAATAAAATACGTTTAAAATTCTTAAAAATAAACATAGCGTTTAATACCTAAAAACAAACATAGCTTTCTTTAACTGAGTCACTAAACACTATGCCCACTAAATTTTTGAAAACATTATGGCTAAGGCAAAGTTGAATGAATTTTGATATACATCACTTTATTGTTACAAGTATGAAATACAGGAATATCTAACAAACACTAACTGATGTTCTCTTTCTTGCTCGACAATCAGCGACTATTTGGACGAAACATGGAAATCTTTGATGTTTTAGAGGTAAAATAAAATCAAATTTACAAATAAATGAGCTTTCACTGCTAACAAAGATTTCTACTGTCACTGTAGTAACACTGAAACTCACTTAAAGTATTTGTGGGTTGTGATAAAATCTTGTGAGTCAATACACGCTATTGGTGACGTCTAGTTAATTTATATCAACACAGAGAGGGGCACTCATTTCTCACTAACGTAACCAGCTTTTAACTTTATTTAAATGTCAGACCAAGCAGTGTTGCTACTTGATCCAGTAGTTGGAAAGAAAACTGTAGCTGTCAGAGGACATTTGAGATATTTCTTTGACACATACATTTATCCATCAGTGGACAAGCTATGCATAACTTTATCATACTAGGTTTCGTTGTTTTTATAGTCTAGGAAATATGACTTCGGAAATTTGTTGTGATATTCGAGAACCTTGTGATTGTGGTTCTACTTTCAAGTAGGACGTTCACCAATAGATATAAAGACCGGAAGCTGTATTATGATTATTTTGAGGTAGATAAAGCAACTTAAAAACGTGTGATTTTTCTGTAGATGATTAGCTAACTCGTTTTTACGACGTGAAAGAAGTTTTGCTAATACCAAAAGTCTTTTGTATTCACTTTGATTCATTTATAGGGTTACATACCTCAGTTGGTAGAAATGGAACCCTTAAATCATCACTTTGTTGTTCGTCTGTTCATCCGCCGGTTAAGACGCCTTTTTCTCAGGAAAAGGTAGAGGAGTCAGGTTGAAATTTATACCAAATTCTAGAATCTACGGTTCCTTGGCAGTTTAAAGCCTTTAAGCTTCTAAGTCAGTTTAGTCAAAAGATACGGCCATTTATGTCAAGTACTTTGATATTCGCAAACTGACTCATCAAAAACTGTAGATTAACTATCTACACTCCTGGAAATTGAAATAAGAACACCGTGAATTCATTGTCCCAGGAAGGGGAAACTTTATTGACACATTCCTGGGGTCAGATACATCACATGATCACACTGACAGAACCACAGGCACATAGACACAGGCAACAGAGCATGCACAATGTCGGCACTAGTACAGTGTATATCCACCTTTCGCAGCAATGCAGGCTGCTATTCTCCCATGGAGACGATCGTGGAGATGCTGGATGTAGTCCTGTGGAACGGCTTGCCATGCCATTTCCACCTGGCGCCTCAGTTGGACCAGCGTTCGTGCTGGACGTGCAGACCGCGTGAGACGACGCTTCATCCAGTCCCAAACATGCTCAATGGGGGACAGATCCGGAGATCTTGCTGGCCAGGGTAGTTGACTCACACCTTCTAGAGCACGTTGCGTGGCACGGGATACATGCGGACGTGCATTGTCCTGTTGGAACAGCAAGTTCCCTTGCCGGTCTAGGAATGGTAGAACGATGGGTTCGATGACGGTTTGGATGTACCGTGCACTATTCAGTGTCCCCTCGACGATAACCAGTGGTGTACGGCCAGTGTAGGAGATCGCTCCCCACACCATGATGCCGGGTGTTGGCCCTGTGTGCCTCGGTCGTATGCAGTCCTGATTGTGGCGCTCACCTGCACGGCGCCAAACACGCATACGACCATCATTGGCACCAAGGCAGAAGCGACTCTCATCGCTGAAGACGACACGTCTCCATTCGTCCCTCCATTCACGCCTGTCGCGACACCACTGGAGGCGGGCTGCACGATGTTGGGGCGTGAGCGGAAGACGGCCTAACGGTGTGCGGGACCGTAGCCCAGCTTCATGGAGACGGTTGCGAATGGTCCTCGCCGATACCCCAGGAGCAACAGTGTCCCTAATTTGCTGGGAAGTGGCGGTGCGGTCCCGTACGGCACTGCGTAGGATCCTACGGTCTTGGCGTGCATCCGTGCGTCGCTGCGGTCCGGTCCCAGGTCGACGGGCACGTGCACCTTCCGCCGACCACTGGCGACAACATCGATGTACTGTGGAGACCTCACGCCCCACGTGTTGAGCAATTCGGCGGTACGTCCACCCGGCCTCCCGCATGCCCACTATACGCCCTCGCTCAAAGTCCGTCAACTGCACATGCGGTTCACGTCCACGCTGTCGCGGCATGCTACCAGTGTTAAAGACTGCGATGGAGCTCCGTATGCCACGGCAAACTGGCTGACACTGACGGCGGCGGTGCACAAATGCTGCGCAGCTAGCGCCATTCGACGGCCAACACCGCGGTTCCTGGTGTGTCCGCTGTGCCGTGCGTGTGATCATTGCTTGTACAGCCCTCTCGCAGTGTCCGGAGCAAGTATGGTGGGTCTGACACACCGGTGTCAATGTGTTCTTTTTTCCATTTCCGGGAGTGTATATCTGTCTGCATACATAATTACACGGAACCTTCAGAGCGCGTTTCCTATTTGCACTTGTCCGGTTTCTTTTCTTTTCATTTTTCAATTTAGTTATTTGTTTTTTGCCAGGATTAATCGAGGAATAAGGACCAGCAATTATTAAGTTACATGAAAACGTGAAAAATATATTGTTTTAAAGTTCTCATAAAAAGTGCAACCAATAACTGTTGGAGAGGTTTCATGAGCTAACCATTTGGGCTGACGCTGCAGTCCGGAACCGCGGGACTGCTACGGTCGCAGGTTCGAATCCTGCCTCGGGCATGGGTGTGTGTGGTGTCCTTAGGTTAGTTAGGTTTAAGTAGTTCTAAGTTCTAGGGGACTTATGACCTAAGATGTTGAGTCCCATAGTGCTCTGAGCCATTTTTGAACCATTTAGGCTGAGCAGTTTTTATTTAACATAATCACGTACGTGTAGAGATGCTGTTAATAATCATTCTACAGTGCCCATTTACTCTGGCAATGAGAAATGTAAATTTTTAGTAGAAGCTATTCCCACTTTTTCGGGGCAGTGATATTGTATCTCAGCCTTTTGCTGTGAGTTGTTTCTCCGTCTCTTTCCACCACTTAGGGAATAGCTCTTCATAGTATTATGTCGCTCTTTCTTTACATCTCACGGAATCATAAATCGATGCACTATAGACTAACTACGTACCAGAAACGCCGTCCATCCCGTATCACTGTTTGTAAACTACTACAATTCTCGGGATCAAAACTGGAGTCAGGATTAAGCAGTATGCATGCAGTTCAAGTCTAAGGGAGAAGAGGCTGAGGATTCCTAATGTGTTGTCAGCAGACAGTAACAAGAATCAAGGGAAACATTTCTTTGTGAATACGAGTCACTTTCCGTATTACATGTTTCTGATGTGGTGCACAAATATTTACAGTGCAATGTAGTCAAGTAGTCGTTGGGATTACGAACCGAACGAGTTACTCTATAAATAGCCACTGGAAGGGAAGCGTTCTCTGCGCTCGTAAAGCGAAAAACCCTCGCGAGTATTTCCGCCATATTTTTATGGCTAAAGGCTAACCGTAACTGGTTGATGTCACTGGATCATCATAAAATCAACGTTTTCCAGGATTATCAAAATGTCTATGTAGTTACTAAGTTTCTTTGCTGCAATTAGTTTAGATTGCCGTCGAATATATAGATTAACAGTGTGTCTAAAATACGTTCGCTAATATTGTAACAAAGGAACGCTATCTTGTAATTCATTTATAATTTCGATATGTGACGTTACTGTTTTACTGCTTCACATACAAGAAATATGCAGATAAGTAATAACGGAAAGTTCTGTGATCTAGTTATAGTTTGCTTTCATTGGCGTTAAATCGAGACCCGAATGAAAACGTAGATTCCCCGATTCACAACGCCCGTGGATTTACCTATATTATAGTTGTCTGTCGTCCGGGTTTTAGTGACACCGCTTCATACGTGATCGTTTAACTTCATAAATGACGAACAAAAATTTCAAATAATCTTGGATTATTGTGGTGATGTACATAAACAATAACATGATACCAGTGTGCTGAAACATCCAGTTGCTTCGGTGAGTCAGTTTTGTCACCTTCACTCTGCCAGAAACAATGCAGTGCCATCGTGTAAACATATGGACATCCGTCGCCTGCTAAAGCGGCTGCCAGTACTCTCACCACAACAACCTTCCACACGAGTTCTGCTGCCAAACAGGGTGCCTACCCTCAGCTGAGGCTGCTGCCTATATTGTAGGAGCCAGTGACGTCACTCTCGTGGCATCAGGCGAGCCCTACGTCACAATTATAACGTGTCTAACGATTCGAACTCAGTGCCATGTAAATTTAAATTATGTTGATGGCTAACAACAAGGACAGTTCAGTGCATCCAAATGACTCTGGGAATCCGTCGCAAATTGCCGGTCCCGGTCGCAAGCAAATTGTGTGTATCGTATACTGATAGAATCCAACTAAAAGAGGTCGAAAGTGCTAAAAATATACAGAAAGAAAATGACTAGAAAAATTCCAAAGTAAAATTCAAACAGAACGTTATTGTGATGTATATGAAACGATTCCGTTTGATCATAGGACTACGAAGCTGAAATTTGATTTTTTCTTGCCAAAGTGTTATGAAAGTTCTTTGTATGTCTTTATCGACTTTTAAAAAAATTAATAGCATTAATGTGAAGTTAGTTGTCAGATGTGAGGTATTTTGACCTTCTGCTTCGTTTGAAATACATCAGATTTTTGAAAAGATTTTCCTAAATAAATATCAGAATTAAGATGAAATAGAGGATTAGTTGATGAAAGCCATCCACATGTTATGTCAGTGTGAATAAGCGCTCGGTCTAACTTCTAACAAATGGTAGTGAAGCTGTGGATAATTTCTAAAAGACGAACCAAATACAAAAACTTGAACCACACGAAGAAGGCTGACTGTTCCGGCTGTAATTCTGATCCTGGTGGGAAAACGTAACAAAGTACGACTGTCGAGCATTTAATGTGTTTCAAATAGCTTTTAGTGGGATAGGCTAAATTGAATATTAAACTTCTGCTTGCACTTCCAACCGAACTTCCTCCCCTGCCACTTTAGAAGTTAGGGTGGGCGATGAAATCGCGGACCATCAGCAAATGTCACAAAACGGAAACGAGTTCAAATGTGTGTGAATTCCTAAGGGACCAGACTGCCGAGGCCACGGTACCTAGACTTACACACTACGTAAACTATCTTTAACTTATACTAAGAACAGCACACAGACCCATGCCCGAGGGAGAACTCGAACCTCCGTCGGGAGGGGCCGCGCAATCCGAGCATGCCGCCTCAAACAGCGCGGCCACTCCGCGCGGCAAAAAAGTTCTGACGGGCAGCTGGGGGAAGATGACTTGGAGGAAACCTTGCTGTTTGCTTTAGCATCACAAATGATCTTTATTTATTTTGTAAGATATAATCGACTAGTCGAAAATCCAGCAGGAATACACTCACGTGGGGAAGAAGAAATAAGAAATTCGTTACGTATGAGAAGCGGAAATTATTATTCTCTCTCATATCTTGCAGACACACTTGAGAACATCCTTCTTTACTAACCATCGACTACTATTTCAAACACTGATGGTAGAGAGAATTACGGCCTACCGTTGAATGGGCGACTGTGGATACTGTGGCTGTAGCCGAGGGCACTGTGAGACGTAAGAACGAGTCCAAACGGCTATTTGAATTGACTGGATCAAATAAATAAAAACAAAACCTAACGTAAGACTAAACTCGATCCGCCAAAGAACAGCGGAAGACGTCGCACTGTCTCTCCCGTGGTCTTACCACATCAGTCAGACGGCGCAGCAGCCGTGTCCCGCTCGTGTGTTGGCGCTCCGCACTCGCTTCTCACTCGAGGAATCACCCCCACAAGGGACGCCATTCTGCTGCCTTAGTAATGGGGAGAATGAACAGTATGAGAAATTTCAAAGGACGTAAGTTTGAAATTAGTAGACGGTGTCGATCTTATACTGTAGGCGTCGTTTAAGAGAGGATTTTTCGGTATTCCATTCCTAAAGGAGGTGGAATAGGGGACGAAGATTTTTTTCTTGAAAATATATCGCTTGGAAGGCATTTTTGAACCTATATTTTAAAAATTGGTATTCAGTTTCTCGGTCAGAAATAAAAAAATACATATTTCAATACTTTTGAAAATTTTACCCTTTGGCAGTGAATTAATACGTGAGAGATTTCCTGGAAAATATATCATTACTAAACAACTTATAAAGTACTTTTAAAGCTACGTCTATGAACACTGATATTGACTTCCTGGTTACAAATAGAGAAATACGTGTTTTCGTTGTTTTTGTAAATTCTACCTCTAATGGAGTGAAATAGGAGACGAGCTGTTTTATGAAAATATTTCATTATGAAAGCATTTCTAAAGTTAAACCTATGGAAACTTAAATTTGTCTTCTCAGCTACAAATAAAAAATAAATCTTTCACTGTTCCTAGAAATTCAATCTCTATGGTGGTGAAAAACGGGATGAAAGTTTTTATGGAAATAATTCTTTATGCAAGTATTTTTGAAGCTAAAGCTATGAAAATTTGTATTTGGCTTCTCTGTTAGAAATGACAAATACGCATGTCACTTTTTTCGGACATTCAACCCGTAAGTGGGCGAAATAGGGGGCGAAACGTTATATGAAACTATTTCGTTGCGAAAGTGTGTTTAAAGCTAAATCTCTGAAAATTGTTGTTTGGCTTCTCCGTTAGAAATAAGAAATACGCGTTTCACTGTTTCTGATGAGATGAAATAGAGGATGAATGTTTTTAATAAAATATTTCGTACCACTAAAAATATTTTACAGCTAAATCAATTAGAACTGATGTTTTATTTCTCGGTTAGACATAAAGAAAAATGTGTTAGGGGATGAAATTTTCTCTGGAAATATCGCCACTCCACCTACCATAGTCACTTTTTGGACAGAAGTAAATTGACCAAAAGACTGTGCCTCTGTGGCCTTAATGAGCGTGAAAGATGTAGTAGGTGTTGCAGTTTGTGAAGAACGTAAAAAATCGATTAAATAATAACAAAAAGCTCTGTGCAGGCCGTACAATCTTTGTGAGCCAAGCAGCGGGCGCGCAGTTAGTCTGAGTCCATTCCTTTCTTTGTCACCTGTTGTCCTCCCACCATAACTGTTTCACGAGTATCATAGTCAAGCAACAGGATAAAACCTAGTTAGATTTTAAAATGTCCAATCAGTCCAAGGCTCACAACATCTCTTCCCTCTGTCTCTGTCTCCACACTTCGTCGTGTCCACCTCCCATAAAACGGTGGTAGGTCGCAGTTAGAGGGAGGGAGACGTCCGATGGATTTGAAACACTCCAGTCATGGGTCATGCAAGGATTCGCGTTGTTCTGCCCGTCGCCCGTCCTGAACTTCTCTCTCATCTCCAAAATAGGCTCTCTATCTAGCGCTGGTTCTGTATCATGGGGTCCCGGGTTCGATTACTGACCGGGTCATGGATTTTCTGCATTGTCATCATTTCATCATAATTCTGGATAGGGTGAGACTGGGAAGTGAAAAGACTGGGAATTTGTACGGGCACTGATAACCACGCCGTTGAGCGCCCCACAAACCAAAAAATCATCATTAAATCATCTCTGTCTATGGTTGTGGAGAAGTATTCGCTAGAATTTAAACCCACAAATGGTTCTCTCATTTTTGGTCCGGCATTCGTAACTCAAGCACCTCCTTGTCATGGCCGAAGTTATACACTTTTTAACTGGTGGGGAGAAGTCACTTCTAAGCTTTCCCTCACCATCACACAATGGACGTCTTTGTCACGCTCTAAGTAACTTTCTGTTTCGGATTGGGGGGAAGTTTTCCTCACACCCAATACAAAAAAGACAACATATGTAGGTGTACTATACAGTCATATGTTCAAAACATAGTGAGGAAATAGCAAATAGTGTGTGAACTTCAGAGTTCTTATATATCCATTTTCATGAGAATTTAGATTCGACGGTGCACATTCCGGAACTCCTGAAACATCTTATTCCATTTGCACTTAGAATCATTGCAGATCTTCGGGAGAGACACAGAAGCAAGTTGATCCATTTTGCATATATTCATTCAGTAATGCCCTATGGAATAATGTTCTGAGTTAATTCACCTCTAAGAAGTAAAGTCTTCACTGCTCAGTATCGTGCTGTAAGAATAATGTGTCGTGCTTACCCACGACCATCTTGTAGACATCTGTTTAAAGAGTTGGGCATTCTGACTATTGCTTCCCAGTATATTTATTCTCTCGTGAAGTTTGTTGTAAATAATACACAACAGCTCGAAAGGACCAATAATGTACATAATGCCCTACACAATACCAGAACGAAACATTTCATGCATTACGCCGCATTAACGTTGTCTTTAGAACAAAAAGGGGTCCACATTGCTGCAACTAAATTTTTTGAGACTTATCCAGTGATATAAAATGTCTGAGAGACAGCTAAGTAAAATGCGAAAACAAACAAAATAGTTTCTGATTGACAACTGCTTCTATTCTGGCGCTGTAATGTGTAAAAGGTGGTGGGCACGAATTACTCATATCTGTCTATTTAAAAACAGGAAAAAAAGAAGAGGGGACTCTATAAATGTTCAGCTTGTAGGAATATTTACAAATTAATTTGCGATATGAATGTAAAATGACTCGTTTCACATTATTACGATTTATCGTGCGAAGTGATCCATGGAACATGACAATAACTAACTTACTAAAACAAATCACCGTTCTCGTTCGTATTGTATTTTACGTCGTCTGTCACGATGATGCATTACGGATGACATTTTGTCAGTTTATATGAAACCGACTACTATCCACCTTTCAAGAAAAAAAGGGACAGATAATTTCAATCTCTTTCGTGTAATAGGCCGTAGTGTCTCCTCTTATATTATATCGGAAACAATCTTTATTGCGTAGAATTTAAGTTCAGACGAACAGAGCTCTTTTCATATGAAACAGTCACTTTCGAGTAGATATATTGCTCGCAGTCGATCTCGGAATGAGTTGAACAGAATTATTTTACAGTGCCACTTCATTTGACTGTACGGACTACAGAATGTTCGGCATCAGCAAAAACGAAACGAGGAAACGAAAGGACAGTGGTCCCCTCGATTGCAGTGGAAGTGTGAGCGCTCCAGATAAAAGCCACTGGAGTGCCAGACGATTGCGGCATCGCGTGTACAGAAGGGGCGAGTTGCCGGCATGGCGAGAATCGTGCCGGGCACGAAGCAAACGTGGCTCACAAGTGACGCGCCACCAGGCAGCATGCGGCGCAGGCGCAAACGGGCAACCCGTGTCACAGGACAATGAGCAACTCCTTCACCTGAGCGAACGGGATTTAAGTTCACGCTTTAGGAACCTGACTCTAAAGCACCTCGCTTGGTGGGGAAACGGTAACAAAAGCGAATTTGCAGAAAGTGGTGTGCATGCCGCTCGTTGTACCTGACTGGCAGCAATGGCAGTATTGTCTTCACACGGGATAAGCCACAGTCGAAAGGCTTTTATACTAAAGGGAAATATAAATTTTGTTGTATCCAAAACCCCAGGTAAAATTCAAATGTGCTGTTTCCTACCGTTTCAATGACAGCACATGATTCTGAACTGGAAATGAGTTTCCTTAAAACTAAACTGAAAGACTAGTTGAATGAAGCTCAAAGAACATAAATATTCTCCAGTTTATGTCATCACTTGTCTATCAGAACACAAAAGGAGCTGAGAATTAGGCTTCCACAAGTACAAATATAGAAATGACTTTACGCTTTCGCTTGCTGGCACGTCTCACCCACATAACAGAAACAAAATATGTATTAGTTATGTGCAAGTGGTTGGCAGAATACTATAAAAACCTGCTCGAAGATGAATAACATGGTGTCGAACCACATTTATCTCAGCGTACAGGCGCAGTTTGACGTTGGATCGATGCATAGGGTTCGTCAATTTGTCTACACTGCAACGGTGAAGAAAGTATCGGTGATGAGTTTTTCATTTAGAAACCGACCTCAGGAACGAGACAGTGCTCAGCTCCAGCACTTAGACAAACTAGGAAAGGCGCTGAGTTGATTCACATATTAGTCACATCACCCAAGTTATAAAATATTTGCAGTACTTTCGTTTGCTCACCTTCAGACTACACAGAACCTTTGATTAGTAAATAGTCACTTTCTAAGTGACCATAGGAACAACGGAATAAAGTGTAACTGTGGTGCACAACATTAGAAACACATAAGCAGTTCCAACGACAGGAGATTGAAACACTGAAGGACGAGCCGTTTTCGATGTTCCTCAAATATGGATCCAACTTACGACATAAGTCGTGGTACCGTACTGCTCACTTTCAACCATCGTTACTCATGCGGTAGTTTTGAAACCAACTCCGGTGTGTGTCGCATATTTTGTGAACATTATATATGTGCACATTTTCTTGCAGTCACAAAAGACTACGATTTTTTGAATGCATATAGATCTGTTGTATCAGTTACGTGAGAACAGTGTATAGATCCGGGTTATTCCTTGCTGTATTCGTCGAACGAGCTCACTGATAAGCTTTTTCACAGTGTCAATTTTCATTGGTAGCATGCCACAAATTACGTGTGCTGTCTTCACGCTGAATGTCACCATTCTCGATGCAGCCTGAGCACTTGCTCCAACTAATCACATCCAAAAAGTTTGCTCTCATTGAACGGCAGTGCGACCCTGGTAGCTGAGTGGTCAGAGCGACGGAATGTCATACCTAACGATCCGGGTTAGATTACCGGCTGGGTCGGAGATTTTCTCCACTCAGAGACTGGGTGTTGTGTCTTAATCACCATCATTTCTTCCCCATCGACACGCAAGTCGCCGACGTGGCGTCACCTCGAAAGACTTGCACCAGGCGAACGGGCTACCCGATGGGTGGCCTAGCCACACGGAATTTCCATTTCCATTTAACGGCTAAGGAATGTTCCATTTTCATTCATATCTGACCGAAGTGCTCCATATGCTACTTAATAATATACCATCTAGTGCTCTATAGACGAATTTGATACATGACGGGAATAAACGACAGTCGTACTGCATGGATCTCCAGTGTAACAAGTTTAAAAAATAACTGTGTAACGGGGAACAGACTTTGGCAATATATCGGTAGCCATCTGCAGCTAAAACCATGACGGAGCACGTGGTTCTCCTCACAATTCTTTCCAAGAGACACTCGCTCTTTGGACGATGGGAGCAGGGCGTGAGTACAGCCGGCTGCTGTAGACGCAATAACTATTGACGAAGATTCATCTACTGAGTTATGTCTGACAGAAACGAGAAAAAGCATCTCACACCGACTCTAGAAAGAGGAATGTAGCAACAGAAAACACGAGATTGCACGTAAGTCAGCAGGGACTCGTTTGTCAAAGTCCGAGCGGAAGGAAGTCTAACTTCTGCAGTCCTTGTGTCCGAGTAACGACCGAGGCGTTCACAGGCCAATCCATTATGGACGCCACCATTACCGTAAATCGCCACTCAGCACTGACCCCGCAGTTTCGTCTGTCGCACTGAAGTACTGTCCGGAAGAACAGTGGGCAGTAATGCTGCATCAAGTTAATGGACACGAAAAATCAATCCTAGTGCTGGAACATCCCTAATTACGCTTGTAGTATGATTTTATTTCTCGTCGCTCGACAGATTTTCTACGAAGCTTGTGTTGTCGTCGTGGTCAGTTAAGAACAAGAAAACAATGTGGTTTCGTTTCCATGTATACCTATTTGGAAATAATCTGCAGTCGTAAGTATTACGACTGTATGACCATGTATATCTGTCCTCCACTATTCACTGGCAAGCCAGCAGAATTAACAACGCATGTTATAGTCAAGCAAGCTGCACTTTGATACCGTGAGGAACATTAATCCTTTTCTTGATTCGCAAATCATATACAAGTTGTTGGGCTTGCTAGTGAATAGTGTGTATGGATCGTACGGAACATCCACTACATTTTCACCGAAATGACACAATTTGAAAACTGAATCACTACAGTTTCCTACTAAAATTTGATTGGAGCCAGGTTTTAAACAATGCGTAGGAGCTCTAGCTTGGGATGGTGATGTGATTGTTTTTCATAGTTAACATATTTTCACCGGCAATGGGTAATCTATGTTATTAATTTTAAATTGACCGTACTTCGGACCATACGTTATACGATACCAGGGTTGGACACAATAATATTAAAACCATGCCATAAACAGTTCATTTACGACAATCGGTATCGCGAACTGCAACGATAGTTGCAATGTTTTAATTCTCAATGTTTTTCCAGTGTGGGCTACGGGATAACTCTGAAAAGTGAAGAAGGCAATTAAAACTGCTAGAGATATAATGGATATTTGTGTTCCTAGCCAATTCTTTATTATTAAACTTTGAAAAAACACACTATGTGCAGTTCAGAACTTGGAAGAGCTTTCCAACCGAATATGCCTAAAATATGATGACAAGCAGTAGCAAGAAATGGACTACAGTTTGATAGCAAATTCTAGTACTGGAGCAGAACTGCTGAACTACTGAAGCGCCTAAACAAATCTTTAATTGAAATGCAAATGATTTTTAGAGACAACTATCAAGCCAAGCTAAGTTTTTTCAGCCCAAAGAAGTGTAATAAGAATTATTTGTGGTGTGAAATCAAGAATAGCCTTCAGAAACCTGTTTAGATAAGTAGATATATTAACTACCGGTTCACAGTATATTTATTCCTTTTTGAAATTCTTCATCTCTCTTCGCAAACCAACAGGAGAGTTCATGGAACCAACAGATGTGTTTGTGTCTCTAATAATAGCAAATATTGCGAGTATTAGTACAATCTGACTTCCGTAAAAATTCAGTGCAGTAATGCGATTATTGATAGTAAGTGTTGTAAGATGATTTTTGTATTTAGAATTTATTACCTTTTAAATGAAAATTATTTATTTTTTGGTCATTTCATATCCGTGACGATCATTTCACTTTGGATCTGTGGAAGTTACACTAACATAACTGTTTTTCCTTGTAAACATTAATTGTTTCTTTCTGTCATGATCTACACCCTGGAAGATCTCGCTATGGAACAATTGGAATGTAATATACATCTAATCTAATCTATTTCGTGGAAAACCACAATCATAGTGGTAAATCTACCAGTTCTCTTCAAATATTGGCAGGTAACTTTCGGGATTTCAGTGTACAGTTGGCAGAATCAGAACTCCATCGACTCAAAAAGTCTTCGGAATCAATGTTTCAAAAGATTTCAACAGAATCTTTCCTCAACAGGTTCCAGTAGTTTCAGAAACACTACCAAAAGTTATGAATGGTTGGCTCCATGTGGTTGCCAAGTTGTGCAGCGACCAAAAACCATAAAATTACCAAATAAGCAGTAACCAGTCGCAAAATCATGTTTTATTTATTCACTTTTGCAAATCGATTTCAACTGATTAACAGCCATCATCGGTGCTTTCAACGAATATGTGCCCTGAGTAGTAATACTGACTTCAAGTTTCGTTGAAAGCACCGATGATGGCTGTTAATCAGTAGAAATCGATTTGCAAAATTGAATAAATAAAACATGATTTTGCGACTGGTTGCTGCTTATTTGATAAATTTAATTACCAAAAGTGTCCTCTAGCTAATGAGGTTTACTTTGAGGGTGAATAAAGGAACTTATTATATTTTTTTGTTTTCTTCGCTTTGTGATACTGTTCACTGAAGGTTTTATTTTAGGGCCACCGCTCCTCGCTGAATCTAGCGACGTACAGTTAAACTCGCCAATATGCCTACTTTTTTAAGTAAATTTACAGGCGGTTACCTAGAACTTTAACACTTGTATTCTGATGCTTCTTCTCTTCAACACGTCAAACTTCTGACTCATCATCAACGATAGTGTAATCAATAACTGAAAAGGCCACTCTGATGGTGAAAATTGGCCGCATAATAACTTTTCCTGCCGTGTCCTTCACATTGGCAGTGATTGATTGCAGTACACTAGCGTCCATTAGCAAACACAATCTAAGTAGTCTCTCTCATTCTCCTCCAGCAAAGAGCCGCCAGCTGGCCGACCAAGAATAGAAGCCAGTAAAACGTTTCTGGTAAAAAAGAAAAAAAGAAAAAAATGTATGTGCTCCTCTCTACAATTAGTCTGTACTATATGGTAGAGCTCAATTGCTTACTCGAAGACGGACAGCTCATCGCATGATGTTACAGTCTCAGTTGGCGCACTAACTCAAGAATTTCATGCAGTTCCTATCTTCCTTAAAACCTAAAATCGACTACAGTTTTCTGTAAATCATTTGCTTGTATTAAAAAATAAATTTTGTAATCCGAAAGGATATGAGCTAACGAAACAGTTGTTTAAATACTTTTGCTGAGTTGATGTTACATTAAACTAAATACCTCACAGAAACCTGAAAAAAACCGTTACTGTGGCTAAAAGACTGGAGATCACATGTCATCACAATGCTTTATTCAAATGTAGACATGAAACTGCTTAGACATCTGTGACAATACCACAACACAACATGCACCCCATCCTCATCATAAGTAGAGGGAAGGTGAAAGACCATAGGACGCCTTGATCTCTACTGCACAGAAGGGTCGCTTCACTGCAGACTCGCTCACACCCTTCCTGTCAGTTTCAGTGTTCACTCTTAGGTACATTAGTCTCTGTCGAATAGTCATAGAAACGTAGGCGTACGACAGTGTGAATGAGAAAGTTTTTATATACAGTTACAGGAAACTTGAACAGACTATGACCAAAACGACATAAAAAGACGTTATTTATTTGGCACTCCTGAAACCTTAATTTATCCACGATAATGGTGGTTGAGCTCCGTGGCTCTGCATAAAATTACCTGACGTAATGATCACGGTAGTCATCCACTTTTTATATACCTTTACGCACACGAGGACACATTTACTCACGTTTTCACCTACCTTCAGTTGACGTAATACATACATATTTTCTTCAGTACTACATTTTTGTCGAATGCATTATGAACGCAACAGCTGCCCTATGCAAAATAATAATTCGTTCAGTTACCGTGTTTCCCTAGTTGTATATTTACATTTAATTAATAGTTCGGTTTACTTTCTTTAGTTCTGTCTTGTATCTCGTGGGTTCTCATTTACATACGTAACACATACACTTTTAGCTTAGCTGATACTTTGATGGAGCACAACATTCGCCGTGTGACCGAGTTACGTATTTGCTTACAACGGTAGATGTACCTAAAGTTAAGTTAAAATTTTTGTACTCATTCAGAAACTATTTCTGAAGGCAGTTGAATTTATAGAGTTAATATTGGCAAAATATATAACTGAAAGAGTGAATTATGTATTATTACTTACTTGACATGCAATGTATGAACTGTCATGATAAAAGCTAGGTTAGTTCACAAGAAGACTTTTTTCTAACACAAAAATGACGGTATTAACAGTCAGCGTAAAAGATTACATAACTAGGAAAAGTGACTAATTTTTCATTAACGAAATGATAACTAAGTGCTTGTAAAACCTAAGCAAATCCACCTTGGCCTTAAAAGTTTCTGAAGCCCGCTACTCATTACATTGCATGTGAAACAAAGATTATGACGCCATCCATTTTTTCAGTCACACAGTGCATATTTAAGATTTAAGGTTGGCAGTATTAAATCTACAAACAGAACTGACTTCAGATGTAGTTTGTGAATGTATAAGAAAATTGTAACATATATTTTAGTATATTTTCTGGTGAAATAAATACAAAAGATGGCCACATAGCGAATGCTGCGCAGCATTACTGGATCAATGAAGTTAAAAGTCTGTTTTTGAAGCATTTAAATGTAAAACAATGCGTTACAAATTGCAAATCTTGTGTTGTGTTACGAAATGATCTACGACCATTACCGCTCAACAGAAAAACGCTGGACTTTTAAACTATGCATTGACTATGAATCTTCAAACCTCAGAATGAAATTGGAAACATATTCTGACTCGCAATGATTAACAGTTACACACACACACACACACACACGCACACACACACACACACACACACACACACACACATCCATAATTAAAGGGCAACTGAAACTGGGTTTTGCGTGGCTACCATCTGAACAATGAGCAGTACGTAATGATGCATCAATAACTGACCAACAATTAAATAAGTACTTGCTTTCCACATATAGCGTCCAGTAGTGCTCATGAGGATTTCCCCTCAAGCATGTAGTCGTTGATTCTCAAATGGAACCACAAAATGAACACATAGGCCATAATTTATGAATATAACTTCAATCTAATATCTCTTTAAGGTGCCAGCTCAGTCGATAGCACATTTAGTAAGTAGCAGTCGCAGTGACCAATGTCGTCCACCGACCTTTCTGTGATTGAAACCTGCATCGTGCTAAGAGGGAATCCTTGTTTATAATGATTTGCAGTTGCAAAATTAGTTCAGTGAGTGGGCTCTGATCCATAAGAATCTTCACGGGCCAAGATTAGAATTAATAAACAAAGCAACATGGTGGCGTAGCAGGATGGCGCTGTATCACGCATAAGCAACAAATAAATGACTTAGGTTAGAGGCAAAATAGTAAACCCACGATTCTTAAGAGAATCTAACTCCCGTGTGCGAAAGAACTTCACATATATGGCTACTTTTACAAATGAAATAAGATATTAAATACTTGACTTTAAGCATGTTTAACCTTTGTCTGTTGCGGACGATTAAATATTCTGAACGTTCAGAAATACTAACATCAATGGCAATACAAACGATTAGTTACGTAAACTCTTTGATAAACACTGGTATTCAGAAGCTAGTGTTTCACGCATGTCAGTATTTATGAAATCTAGTAAAGCAGTATTAAATCAAAACGTCATGCCAGGTGTAGAAATTACACTGCACGCCATTTGAAGCCACAGCTAGTGTTTCACACCTCTAAATGTTTCTGACGTCGTTTTTACTGACCTCCCTGCCGTAAAATGATACGGAGGCTATTATTTTTTTTTCGATCCCCACCAAGCGGTCGCGAAATTAAAGCCACAGTGAAAAATCCAGTGACGTTTTGCACAGATATGTTATGAAGTGTCTCTAGTATGAACGTCTAAGGCGTGATGTCGCTTTTCAGTACCGAGCGCATAGCGAGCACGTAAAAATGCTTAGAAAATAGTGTCTCCCACCAAGTGTGAAGTCCTGATGAGGAGTTTTTCCTGATTTTATGCAGCCTTCATAACGTATTTGTCATACTTTCCTTCTTCATGATAATTTTTGGCCGCTTACTGCAAGTGCGATAAAGACGGCCTCGATAGATATGCGGTCAGTATGGCGGATTGGTAACTGAAGGAGCCCAGATTCGATCCCGGCCAGGTTTGGTCATTTTGTCCGAACTGAGACTGGCGTTCGTATCATCACATTTGACACTCCACTATTGAGATGGTTGTGGGAGTACGTCTTGAACTATGTGGATACTTGGTGAAAATTGTGTTACGAGTAGAATTAGTAGTAAAGAAGCATCATCCTGATGCTGCCATTTTACTTTTTGCAGCACGAACAGAGGAAATGCGGTTAGCGATCAATGTTTTTCAAATTGTTGATATGGCTCTAAGCACTATGGGACTTCAGTCCACTAGACGTAGAACTGGTTCAAATGGCTCTGAGCACTATGGGACTCAACTGCTGTGGTTATCAGTCCCCTAGAACTTAGAACTACTGAAACCTAACTAACCTAAGGACATCACACACATCCATGCCCGAGGCAGGATTCGAACCAGCGACCGTAGCAGTCGCACGGTTCCGGACTGCGCGCCTAGAACCGCGAGACCACCGCGGCCGGCAGACGTAGAACTACTTAAACATAACTAATCTAAGGACAACACACACATCCTTGCCCGAGGTAGGATTCGAACCTGCGACCGTAGTAGCAGTATGGTTCCGGACTGAAGCGCCTAGAACCGCTCGGCCACAGCGGCCGGATTAACGTTTTTCCTTCCATCGTTTTTGTGGGGGAGGGATGGAGGGGAAAAAATTTCGAAAAGATTTGAGATTATGCGTAAAGTACATTGGGAGTCACAAGATGTTCTCAGTCTCAAATGTCGCGTGAATGAAGTTCGAACATTAGCGCGTTTTGGGTTGCGCTGCCTCGAGGCAAACGCAGTGTCCCACTGTAGTACTTGTTTTATTGTGTTAAACTTTTAACACAAGATTATACCTATTATTGAGTAGGTTATGATAACATTTTGAACTTTGAAATTTTGTCATTAATTACGAGAAATATTGAAAACGAAATTTCTATTGCCCCTAGAAGCAGTTAGGTATGCAAATGAGCTTGGCTGCCGTGCCCCGGGTTCCAGGCTGTCATTCCGTAATATCTGATTTACGAGCCCATAGCTGTCCTCAGAACAACACAAACACGTGCGAGTTTCACAATGAGCAATCGGAATAATGAGTTGTAAAGTGAGTAAAAGTTCAATAGGACGACAGCTCTTTTATAATTCTGGAGAGGATGATAACATTCGTCACTATAACAGGCTTCTAATTAGCGAAAACTGAGAAATCTAAGCGTTTCCATTTAGTCATGCAAAAAAACAGTACCGCAAGACTAAATACGGAGTAATCGCGAGTAAACTGTGTATAAATTTACCAAGCAGTTCCGAAATTACGTAACCAGTTCGGCTAAGCTTTATTACGGCAAACAATTGTAAAGCTCTCACCCAATTTCTTCAGCACTGGAGAATCTCCAAACCTGTTCAGGTTGACACCAAACAAAGCCAAGCTTCCTCTCAAGACAGAACTCTTGACAGTGCAAAATCAGAACGCGGGAAGACACAGAACCAGAATTACGGAAGCACATTCAAACAAGGAATCACTCATGGCTCTAAAACCACTAAAGCTTCTCATTGGCCAATTGACAACCCAACCACCCAAAAGATGCGGAAGTGTCTCATGGACATGCAAGAAGGTTGCTTATTTCGATCAATCAAAGCTGAGTAGAGATACGCGAAGTTCTGCAAAGAAAACTGTAACGATCTACTAAAAGTAAGATACACTGCGTAGATACTGAAATTTCCGAATGAACATGCAGAGTTACGGGATAAAAGTAAGTGCACCTAACTGTTGTCAAATGAAACTATACAGTTCCAGAGACATTTTCAAGTCTCAGATATCTATGATACGTAGAGTAAAGCGTCGTAATGTGGGGTAGCTTCTGATTTTGTCTCGTACCGCTATCACCATTATAAATTAAACACTACTTTTGCATTTATATTATAATATGGGATTCTAAGATTAGGTTTATTTGGCTTTTAGCTTGCTAAATACAAAATCTTCCTTTTGTGGTTTATCTTTAGAAAGTCACTAAAACTGTTCCCAATATGGGGGTTGCTCCTATTATGGTGTACCACTTTTCTTACTACTTTCTATTAGAAATATAACAATAACATCAGTATTACTAGAAACAGTTTAACACTGTTTCCATAAACAGATAATGCATTGAAACTTCCTGCCAGATTAAAACTGTGTGCCCGACCGAGACTCGAACTCGGGACCTTTGCCTTTCGCGGGCAAGTGCTCTACCAACTGAGCTACCGAAGCACGACTCACGCCCGGTACTCCCAGCTTTAATTCTGCCAGTATCTCGTCTCCTACCTTCCAAACTTTACAGAAGCTCTTCTGCGGTAGCTCAGTTGGTAGAGCACTTGCCCGCGAAAGGCAAAGATCCCGAGTTCGAGTCTCGGTCGGGCACACAGTTTTAATCTGCCAGGAAGTTTCATATCAGCGCACACTCCGCTGCAGAGTGAAAATCTCATTCTAGAAACATCCCCAAGGCTGTGGCTAAGCCATGTCTCCGCTATATCCTTTCTTTCAGGAGTGCTAGTTCTGCAAGGTTCGCAGAGGAGCTTCTGTAAAGTTTGGAAGGTAGGAGACGAGATACTGGCAGAATTAAAGCTATGAGTACCGGGCGTGAGTCGTGCTTCGGTAGCTCAGTTGGTAGAGCACTTGCCCGAGAAAGGCAAAGGTCCCGAGTTCGAGTCTCGGTCGGGCACACAGTTTTAATCTGCCAGGAAGCTTCATATCAGCGCACACTCCGCTGCAGAGTGAAAATCTCATTCCAGATAATGCATTGTTTTAAGTCCTTCAGTCACAAAAAGAAAACACTTAAAAGGAAATTATTTTCTTACTTTAGCTCAACTAAAATAAATGGAGGGAAAACAACTAAAATTATCACGTAGGGTTTATTATTCAGTTATTTGCACTTCAACCACAGAAAATTCTTTTTCGGGTTACCTGAAAAGTTAATGTGAGGCATTTTTGATTACGGATCCACTCTTCATCTGAAAACATCCCTGCACAATACACATATTTAGCATCAGCATCAGCTTCATCTTCGTTTTCATTTCCCCAGTCGTCATACTCTCACAGACAAGAAAATGCTGAATCTTTAGAAGAAGTTGAAGATCTAGAGATTTTCATCCTCTTCTCCCCATTTATTTAGCAGGACTAGACGTTCTTTGTGCACAGGAATCCTTCTTCGTAATCTTCTGGGACCCTTTAGTCTGTGTAGGCCTTCCAGTTTATTATCAGCTCTAATGATCTTTTTCATGTGACTACTTGCCATTTGTCATGTGGCGATGAAGTTATGATATTTGCAAAACTTGCTCTAGAAGTTCTCTGGGTAGCTGCATTAGAAATAGATGACAGAGAAGTCTGCGTATCCCAGCAACGAACTTGGTGATTGAATTTGTGATCTCGAAGACGGTGAGTTTCGTTCAGAACAACCTGGCAAGTCGTCAGCAGTGGCACTAGAAGTGGATGACAGGAAACACACGACTGCAACACTCACAATATCCCTTTTTGAAGCTATAGGTCTGTCATCAGTTCTTTGAAGTTCATTGACAGCGCGACTGTTCATATTGGCGCTCGATAAGTGCTTCATTTTCAGAGTGTACAGCAAAGTCATGGCTTCTGAACATATTTCGGTTCAGCGGATACACTCCACTTTTCTTAAAACCGGTAACTGCTGTTTCGACAGTTGCAACGCGAAGATACGCATTGCCAAATAATTTTCCCATTGGAGTTGTTGTAATTGTGCGATGGAAATTATTTTTTAACCACTACTCAATTTTCCGGTATCATAAATGCCAGGTCTAGGGGTTGCTTCTTATGAGAGGTGTTGGGTGGAAGGCATATAATTTAAACGCCATTTTCCCTTCCCAGCTCAAGGACGTCCATATTTCTAGTGTAGGAATAATGTACATCAAGTATGAGGGCGACAAGGTCTTATTTTGTCGGTTTTACCACTGCGATAAAATGAACCACTGTGTGAAAATATCTACCTATATCCACCCTGAAATATGACAGGCATGGATTGACCCTGGTGGAGTTCCATCCATGAGCTCTACATGCATGTTTTTGCTTGAAAATACTGTTAAAGGTGGTGAATACTGTCCTGAAGCACTCTTACAAATTACAACAGTATTGAGGCAACCACGTTCTGCAGATGTCAATGACGCCACTGATCATTTTCCTTTGAAGGTAATCACTTCAGTGTTTTTGCGTTGCACTATACCGATCCCTGTTTTATCGCATTGCATACCCGATTAGGATTGAAATTAATTTTGTGCCTTTCCGGTTCCATGCAAAACATGTTCACAATCTTCTCAGGAAACGATTTTACACGAGCCATCGAAATTCCCTGTGGCATTCTGACAGAGTGTTGATGAATGGCGTTTTAGAGATACCTGCAACCACTTTTTACAGGCAGATTAGATTATTTCATTGAACTTATTTGGGATATTATTTACCACGGCTAAGCGGTAAGGTAGTAGTCTTAAATCTGTCCTGGTTACCCCAAAAAATCACTCCTCCATTAATAGGCAATACTTACAAAGTCAGATTCAAGATCCAGTGGAAATATGAGCTTTCTTCCTAACTTTGTAGTAATATCTTCATTGTCAGATTCTCACCTTTGGTTTACATACTTTTCTTCCGTTGTCTGTGGTACAAAGAAATGTGTAGCTGATTTTAAGTACCTTATTTCTTTCCTTAAAACGGCTTCAACGGCTCAGTTCTTTTGGTCTTTAACCTAAGCCTTCGTTTTCTTTGGTGAAGCCACCTAATAAAAAAATGTGTAATATGATATAATGTATCGGCTTCATTTCAATAATATTATGAAGAACGTATTCGACCATAAAAATAAATTTCCAAATAAGCTCCTCCAAATATGGGTTAGTCCATATTACATATAACTAACTACCGCATATTAAACTCCCTGTCACCTTCATAAGGAAATGCTATACAGATGCACAAAAGTAAATAAGTACTTACCATTAAAATGGAATAAATGAAGCACTTATGAAGTCAAAATTCCCAACTTCCAACAGCGATGCTGCCTGATTTCCGTAACACTGCAAAAAATTTTCAGATGCAGATACAAGCAATCGCATGCAGCCAAAACGAACTGCAACTCACCAACTGCTTCCGGTCATAAGATGGCGTAGTGGCGCATATAGAACAAGTTCTGATACTTGTCAGAAGATGTCAGGTGCCAACAATAATAATAACTAGGTACCCTATATTAGACGGTACCGTGATATTACGAGCTTTTGTCCTAATGTCTGCATATATACATCACAGATGTTTGAGATAAGAAAAGGTCTCTGGAACCACATATTTTCATTTGCTTAAAGCACCTGTGCCTGCGTTTCAGGCAGGATTTTTCTTTCAGTTCCATGCTGTAATGCTATTCCAATACGGTTTGAGAGCCTCTACAATGCTTTTCGAGATTAGGGAGAATACCAAGTGGGATGAGACGTGAATGAGAATTTGGATCGAGGAGGGAGTTGTGCTGTGACAGTCCATGCATTTGTACACAGCCACTGGGCCAGGGTGACGTAGTGGTCAGCGCATCTCACTGGTTAGCAAGAGATACGGGTTCGAATCCCAGCCTTGTTACCAATGATGCAACCCAATATGTTCATTCGCCTGATGTGTATCCATATTTTTCTTATTGATGGTGGTAATTTAAATGTCTATAATTTTCATTTTTCAGAATTATCAACCAATTTGCAGCTCATGGCCCTTTCATAAAAGGATTTTTTCCCACCATTATTGGGATGTACTTTCTTTCTGCGATAATTAACTTATACGAAGTAATATTTTTATTCACTATACTTTTTGTATTGGCACTTTCTAAGAAACTTGTCACTGAAATATCTCAATAGCCAAGAAATGCACACTTCATCTCGTACTCAGTGCGGGGGCACAAAAAAAAAAAAAAAAAAAAAAAAAAAGGATTAGTTACCTTTAATAAAAATTGTGTCGTTTCTCTGTTGCACGTTCAATGACCAACATTGGAGAGGAATAACAAATGAATATTTAGATGAAACAATGGAAAATACACATTAATATTTAGATGACAAAGGTTCATTCGTCGCTTCAGTCTGCGTATAACTTACAGGGTGATTCACGAAGATATGCAAATATTTAAATGTGTTATTCTACGAGTAAAACTAAAGAAAAAATTTCGTATAAACGAGGTTAAAGTAAAGCACTATTTCCATTTATTTTGTTGTTATTGGTCTGTTGAATCTAATAAAACATGCCCATGTAGTGTATCTGCAGTAGTTTTCCAGAACATCCAGAGAATCAAGATTTATTATACAAGTAAATTTGTTTACTTCCCATTAAGAATGTAGAAACGTTTGTGACATTGTTGGCAATCGTTGGTGAGTTGTTTCAGTCGTTTCCTAAACATGAAACGAGCTATTTTTCTGTATTGTTCATTGAAAGAACATAATAACAACAGTATATTTAAGTAAAACCGCATAGTAACTGTTGTAGTTTGTAGATTGTTTACGAAAAAGGGATGCCTTTCAGATTTACGACAAAGGAAAATGCCGATACGGTGTTTATTTATGGCAACTGTGACGGTATTCTGCGGTTACAGTTAACGAATATGGCGTACGATATCCAACTCGGAGGATTCCGAATGCACGAAGCATTACTGGAATATTTCGAATGTTACGGGTGACAGGTTCTGTACCTAGCGTTCACAGTCAGTACGAGCGCTCTATAAGTGAGGCCGATTGTGAGAATATAATGGATGCTGTTCAACGTAGCCCGAGCACCAGTACACGACGTGTCTCTCAACGATTAGGCATTTCACAATCTAAGGCATGGCGTACACTGCAGTACAATAATCTGTATCCTTACCATAAACAAAAAGTCCATCATTTACTTCCGGGAGATCCTGCCCTTCGATTGGAGTTGTGCAACTGGTTAAATACTAATCGGCAGTTACGCAAATACATTTTATTTACTGGTGAAGCACGGTTTAGTCGAGATGGTATACACAGTTTACTTAAGGAGCACGTATTGTCTGAAGCAAACGCACATGCAACATTGTAACGCGATTTCCAGCAGCGATTTAGCATAAATGTGTGGTGTGGTATAACCAACACACACTTTACTCGACCATTCATTTTCCCAGGACGTCTAACTGGCGAGACGTACTTACAATTCATTCAAGAAGAAATGCCTCGCCTGCTTGAAGATGTTCCACTTGCTACCCAATTGCAAATGTATTTTCAACATGACGGCGCCCCTCTACATTTCACCGACGCCGTTACTACACATTTAAATGAACATTCCCCCCCCCCCCCCCAACAAATGGATTGGTCGTGGTCCTACACGATGTGGCTACCCAGATCGCCTTATTTCACAGTAATAGATTTTTGTGCATGGGGATGGATGAAAGACGTAGTTTATGAGGACAAAGTCAATATACGTGAGGCATTACTTGCTCGCATTATGAAAGCAATAGACGAAATTAAGAACAACCCTGTGAGACTGAAACGAGCAGCAAAATCTGTTTATACTCTGTGATGGTGGGGTTGATCTGCTATTCTGTTATTCTGCGCAACCGATTAATGTGAGATGTACCCTTTACCCTGTGGCTCCTGCAAGATGCAATTTCCATCCCCACACTACTACAGAAGTCAGACAGACGCTCCTAACGTTCTAAAGAGAAATGCCTGAAAAACTTTCAGCAATAAATGTCTTCTAGAGTCGTCCGCTGTAAGGAAATGACACAAAAATTCACAAAATTTCTTATGTAACTAGTGGGATACTTGGGTACTGGAGTAGTGCTAGTTAGTGTAAGAAAAACATGAAACTAACAAAATTATTATTTACTTTGCAAAAATTCTGAGAAATCACAATGGCACTTCTGGTTATGAATTGAAAAAGTTATATCCTGGTTCTTTTCGGAATGTGAAGTTACCTCTCAAGGATAGGATTCGCTAATGAAATCTCTATACAAAGTTTAAGATTGTTCTTGACTTGGCGGAATGGCTGAGAGGCGTGCCTACTCGAATAATTATCCTTTAGAATGTTGCTAGTTATTGTCGAGGCTGTCGCGTGTGAAATGCAGTGAAGTGTACTGTTGTGGAGGATATATGGGGCTCGCAATAGCTGTAGCGCACAATACCGTAAGTTGCGATGACTGCTGTCTGCGCCGCTCGCTGCTGACAAATAAGATAACTCTCGTTCTATCTGGATTGACCTTCGCCAATCAAACTCTCCCTAAACCTTGATGAAGTCAAAGATTCCTATTCACCCCTAGTCTAACTATTGGCGTGGTACACTGGTCGGATAACCAGTCCACCATGATGCCACTCAAAAATTCGCTCGCAGGCGTTTAACTGTAACTCTGTCCGCTCACACCGCACAATAAGTGTGTCAGCCAACACAGTGAACAGTGCTTAATCGCAAGGACTCAATATAGAGAGTCGCACTTCGATTCGCTCTCGACAGAGGTGCTCTCCCAGTGAAGTACTGAGGAGAGACTTGTTCCTCGCTCCAAGAGCGACAACGGAACAGCACCTCTCCATGCCAGACATGAAGGGGTATATCTTTCGGTCTCTTCCATTACGCCTTCAGCTCAAGGCGTCAGAAATATCGTCTGTCAATCAGCATTGCTCTTCTAAAACGGGAGAATGACGTTTTGTTTAAGGCAACCAATCCGGAAATCTGTAGTATCGGCGTTTGGCGTTTGCTGCCTCCCTGTGAAAATCTCTGAAACAACGTGCTATGTGTAAAGAATGCTTAGGCTGGCCGCTCCCACCCAATGTAGCGGAATTTGCTTTTAAGCCGAACACGGGGTTGTTCCTCCTTTCCCTCGGGGGCGAACGTTGTCCGCTCCACGGGCGTCCACCGGCCGATGTAGATGGGTTGGGACTGGCCTCCTGGCGTGCGGTTGCTCCTCTCGAAATAAAAGCTCCTGTGACTGTCGTGTCTGGAATGGATGTGTGTACGGCAGCCTCGAGTGTTTCAACCACGGTGCGCACTTGCGATTTATTAGTTATTTGCATATCGTTTACATGAATTCGTACAACATTGACTTCATCTTATCGAATTTGGATTCGAATGAAGCGTCTTGATGTGCGGAATATGATTGTGAGGGCGGAATATGTAAGCAATGAAGGTCAGGAGACCACGAAGTTTTACAATACACGTGCAGCTAAATCCATTGAACTCGGTGGAGAGATTTTTTAACGTTTATTGTGAATGTATTGTGAAATTGTATGTACACTGTACAACTTCCTTAACACTGAGGTTTATTTTTTCCGGTTTAAGATGAATTCAAGTGTGTTATGGTATTAATAAAAGCAGATTATCTGACACATTCATACAGTTTCAGTTAACGTTATTACCATCATTTTTCCAAAATTAAATTATCTACAAGTTCTGTTGAAAACTTTGTGCAATTGTTTGGAATTTAAAAAACAAACTGGGCCAAGTAGTTAATAAATTAAAATTGTTACAAAATTATGTTTTTACTTCTCTGGATGTTCTGGGAAATTACTGCAGATACACGTCTGGGACATGTTTTATTAGATTCACCAGATCAATAAAAACAAGATAAATGGAGATCGAGCTTTACTTTAACCTCATATAGTTTTGTGACATTTTCGTATTAGAAAAGTTGCTAACAGACAAAATCTTTTATCAGGCGTAACTCCATTACTAAACATTTGCGGACGTATGTTTATATGAAGTTTTTTCTGTAGTTTTACTTGCAGAATGACATATTAAAATATTTGCATATCTTCGCAAATCACCCTGTATACATCTAACTATTAATTAAACGAGAATATATAGTTCCGTATAGGCGGTAGCTAAACGAATTATTATTTTTCACAAGATAGATGCAGCCTCCATAATGCAGTGTATGTGGTATTGAAGAAGATATAAATATGTTAAACCAACTGGAGGTGGGTGAAAACGTAAAAGCGTTTTGGTACAAATAAAGCTATATAAGAATTGGTTGGTTGCTGTATTTCCTCAAGTAGCGTTTCATGGCAATTGAGGGATACACTGTTGGATACTCGTGTTGCAGGCAACTTCCGACCGTCTTCAATATGAGATACCCGCTGTTACGGAGGACCCGTAAACCACTTACTAACATCGATGCTAAACCTGCACTTCTACTCAGTGTTCGTAATTACCTGACGACTTGATTTTATTTTTCTTCAGAATCAGGCCCTCTAAACTAACTGTATCTTCAGACTGTTTTGCTCCACTTACGCACTTAAGTTCTGAATACACCTCACTATGAGGGGGGGAGGGGGGAGAGGGGCAGGAGGATGACGTTAACACACCCGCCCAGTAATACCGCTTAACCGTAGAACAGTTCGTCCCGATATCCGAATGCTCAGTGTGACGGACTGCCGTCCATAGGGGCCAGGGTTCAATTCCCGGCTGGCTCGGAGATTTTCTCTGCTCAGGGACTGGGTTTTGTGTTGTCTTCATCATCATTTCATCCCCATCCGGCCTGCAGTTCGCCCAATGTGGCGTCGAATGTAGTAAGACCTGCAACAAGGCGGCCGGACCTGCCCCGTAAGGGGCCTCCCGGCCAATGACGCCAAACGCTCGTTTCCATTTACCATAGAAAAAGCTGCTGCAGCTCCTATTGCACCACGTTACGGTCTTCGCAGTGCCAATACCTGAACTCTTGAGCTCCGTGCAGTAATCAGGAACGCTGACTGCACAGTACTTTTAGTAACAGCCGGGTTCCCGGGTTCGATTCCCGGCGGGGTCAGGGATTTTCTCTGCCTCGTGATGACTGGGTGTTGTGTGGTGTCCTTAGGTTAGTTAGGTTTAAGTAGTTCTAAGTTCTAGGGGACTGATGACCATAGATGTTAAGTCCCATAGTGCTCAGAGCCATCATTTAGTAACAGCATGTCAGAGTTAGTTTTAACAGCGTGTCAATATTAGTTCCCTTTGACGTATGCTGCATTGCTAGAGTAAAACATGTATTTAGACATGAAGATATAATATTATAGATGAGCGCTTTTTACGCAATGCAGGAAAGAGAGAACCTGCAGTTACATCAAATAGGTGTTCGGCTTAGTCTCTTTATCGCTAGTTCATGCATTCCGGTGATAATCATATTTAATGTGGGCTTGGGTTGGTTTTCCTTCTATTTAATACTGTGTGGACACCTTTGCCTGATCAACGAATGTGGACGTTGGGACTGATTAGCCACGAAAACTGCTGGGTTTGTTCAGCTTTTCATGCTGTTTCTCTAGTACTACTTAAGAATCCGAAAAATCACTATAACCCCTACGGTTTTATTATGCGTTAGCACTGGAACCGTAAACCATAACGTATGTTTTCGGTAAAGATACGCAGGACGGTTCCGACCCACAGCTACTTGAGCTGAAGTCTTCCTCGTTTTGTTACAAGACCATTCTTTTAGCTATGAAATTACACTCTACCGCTCGCAGTAATTCTGCTGTAGAGATAGAAAGCACCAGCATAACACTAAGTCCCCCGTAGACGTAACGGTGCAGATGTGTCTGCGCAACGGGTAACTTAGTTACGAAACTGCGCGTAGTGGAAGCCTGTGAAACTGAAATCTGATAAACTTGTACACGAGAGACAAAAAAGATTGGAAAAAGTTGAAACTGGTGCCTGAAAACGAATCGAAATTTCGCGGAGAGAGTGGATTTCGGGCACGTGGCTCGCACAGAGACTAACAAACGCAACAACTGAAGCGCTGACGTGCATGTCATCACTCGCAGTGAAGCTACTGGGGGTCTCCTTGCTATACCTACTTCCATCAGTGAGTGAGGTTAATTGTGTTTCTTGATTCCTTCGTAAACTTTTTCATTACAATTTTGTACCTCATTACGCCTTTCATGAGGATACTGAACGACGTATGACCATGGATTAGTACTCCGTTTACATAATACTTCATGTTTATATATTTTTAAAACGGCTGCATGGTTACCTTTCACGTACGTATTCATATAACAGTAAAAAACTTCGTAATAAAAGTAAATATGAAATTATATAGGCAAGCAGTAATGTTATAAACAAAATTTCGTCTACTGAACAGCATAAGTTCAATATAAAAAAAAATTGCTGTCAAATTTAGGTTTTTCGTCAGGCGCTTTATGTCATTACACAAGAGATCAAACACCCTCATCTATCTCATAATACATATAGCGTATTTTTCCATTTGTATCTGTTGGACATTCAATTATAGCTCCGTATTAAACCGATAACATGAATTCCATTTACTTGTGTCGTTTAATCTTTTATTTCAGCGTATATTTCGTTGTATTGTCTATGTATATAAGGCAATTCAAAATGAATATAACGATGACAAACTGCTTGTGACTATTTAATGCGTAACAATGCATCCATAACAATTAGCGAGAAGCTTGTTGGGAATTGAAGACGTCAGGACATTTAAATACCTGATTTGTAGTACTCTTTGTAAATGTTCTGTGACTTGTAAATAGAGAGTGTGTTAGAATGAAAATCGATGATTACTGCTGTCGTTCCACGACACAGAAACTGGTGCCGAAACCCGGGGAATTTCCACGCTTACTGCTGTGACAAAACTATTTTTAAACATACGTCACGCACCAATACCACGAGGGGCTCACTGCAGTGATTTGCCACGCCAGGCAACAAAAACTTTCGACGACAACCGCCTGTGCACACAGTTAAGTTTAACTAAATTATCGTGCCACACTTTTTGTACTGTCATTTTTAATTGCAGTTGATTACACTGTTGTGCTCTATACTGTTATTGCAGTTGTTCGGTTCTCGCTTTAACGGATTATTAGCTCTTACACTTACGCCTGACTTGTTTTGTGACTGGTTCTTCCATATGTTAGTAGTTTACCAAAGTACGTGCTATCTTGATCCGCTTAGACAACTGCAATCTCTTCACAGTATCTGACACGGAAAACGCTGATAGCAACCATTAGTTACAAAGCTTGAAAAGAGTACTGGCAAGAGCAAGAGCTTATATTACACGTATTTTGAACGAAGTACACAATTTTGATGACGCAACTACCATTGAAGATTTTCAATATTCCAAAGAACGATAGGAGGAACTATAGCGAACGCTAACAGACCTTGACAATAAAATACATGATCTTCTCGATGACGCAGATTACGCTGCTGATATGTTCAAAGGTGATGAATACACAGACGCACCCAAGCGTGCTGTTATATGCACGTCACGGAGAACAGAGGGGAAACTTAATAATTCCATGTCTCACACTACCATCAGTGATTAACAGTCTGCTACAACCGTCACTTCAGTTGTTCCACCTCTAAATATCAGATATCCCACTGTAGAACTTGAGACGTTTTCTGGAAATGTTGAGGACTGGCCTCGTTTTGGGAACAATTCCAGCAATCGATTGGTCAAGATCCCACATCCGCCATTCATAAACACCAGTCCCTGCGTGGCGGCTTAGAAGGGCAAACAAAGTATTTAGTTGATGGCATTGCTGGGATCTCTGACACATATGAAGAATTCAAGAGAATCCTCACAGCACGCTATGGCGATAAAAATGAAGTTATACAAGTTAGGCATGATAATGTGTTGTGATTTTGGTCTTTGCATGTTTTTGTGCAACCCCTGTATACACACACGGTGAGTACTCGTCGTCTTTATCACAGTGTAGTAACAGCCTCTTGGATCAATAGGCAACGGGGCAAATGGAATTAATATATTGTCTCTCAACGACTTTTTTCGTAATAGCTAAGGATGTTGCAGAACCTCCTTGATGTTATGGGAGCAGCTTAATGATTACGATTAATATTTTCGTGTTTCAGAGTTATTTTCTTGTTATACTGAATGTGTATCTAATGAAAAGCTGGAATAGGATGAAAATCCTTCTAAGAAGTATTGTAGTCTACTCGAAAATCAATAAACGATATACCGGTAGTCTGGAGACTACCATTAATGGTAGCCACTGCTTAGAACTCAGAGATATTAGCGTTTTAACCAGGAGTGTGATCATTGTCAGCTGTGCGGTTCATCTCTTATCTCTTCTTTGTTGAACGAATGTAGGAATTGAAGAGTTCTTCAACGGCGAGGAATCTAATCGATGACCGACGTACTGAGCACCTCTATACCACTGCTACTTAGCTTTCTCCGTGAAGACGGTTGACACGAGAAAAGCGAGTACTGGAGGTTGGGACTGTTTAGTGCAGTCACAGCATAAATCATTTGTAATAAAATGCATTTTTAACGTGAATATAAATTATTTACTTTCCTGTCGCGATTTTTATAACTAGCTCAGAGCTGTATTATGATAGACAAATGGTTCAAATGGCTCTGATCACTATGGGACTTAACATCTGAGGTCATCAGTCCCCTAGAACTTAGAACTATTTAAACCTAACTAACCTAAGGACATCACACACATCCATGCCCAAGGCAGGATTCGAACCTGCGACTGTAGCTGTCGCTCGGCTCCAGACTGTAGCGCCTAGAACCGCACGGCCACTCCGGCCGGCTATTATGATAGACAGGAGCAGGGCATAATGTAAGGAAAATTCTGTCAACAGTATACCGTGATATTTTATAAGGAATAAACTCTGTGTCGTGCTACAATTTATAGTCATGCCTTTTGGGATCGACTGTATTTATCTTTGTGTGCTCTGGTTCATTTGGCGACGGCGTCTTTGTAGTCCTATGTGGTTTCTTGCATCAGTATGGCAACGTACAGTCAGCTCCGTAAATACAGAAAAGGTTACAAAATAGACATATGTTTATATTTCATAGCGTTCGCAAGTTAAGTGTTGTTAGTGAAAGCTATGATAGTGAACTATTGTCTGTGTTAGTGAAGATACTTTATGTTGTCACTCTGACGCAAAAAACTCCCATGAAGAAGTGTGTACACACTATAAGAACCGAAGGATCAACTACGTCTGCAAATCCTAGTCCACAGCTCAAAATAAAGTAAAAATTGTGATTGAAGTTAGACATTATTTATACGTTCATTTTAATTACCTGTCACGGTTATCTTCAGTTACACTAGACATCATTTGAGAAATGTGCAGGACTGTAAGAAAGATTGACGTGAGAGTCTGCTATGCATTTCCCTGCTCAAAGACTCAGAAATATCTGCAAGACGACTACACAAAAATTCATGAGGACATTACCCAAGAGAAACACGGGTCGCTGCAGTGTAAAGTTTGACTCATAAAGCAGAAGCGTAGCGCTTCCATCTCAGAACTTCCTCCGTCGCAGGTGACTATGACATCAATACTTCCTGAAGAAGTGTAGCAGTAAAACATAATTTCTCATTGTCATTCATTCGAAACCAAAATAAAGACGGAAGGTTTTACGTTTAAAGTTTCGTCAAGGACAAAGACATGACGTAACTTCGCATCTGTTGGTCAAATATGAGCGAAGGAAGCCTGTTCAAAGATTCATGAAATCGGCAAAAATCTCGTCGGTCTTGCCGTCCGATGATTTGAAGTATACAGCCGGGAAAAGATTAGTACAGCCTTTTAGACGTTCCCAATACAATCGAGATTTATTGCTGCAACAGTGCACGTGGAGTACATGAAATGATTACATTTATAGATCAATAGTACAAGTGGTTCTGAGGTACCATGTACCGACGCATGCTGAAACATCCATGTTAAAACGTCGTGTAGCCTCCACTGGCCTGAATGCAGATGCTGATACATCCGTTCGAACGTAAAGATGGTGAATAATTTATTTTATTTATTTATTTATGCATTTATTTTACCTGGCAAGATGTAAATGTCCTGGGATACGTCATGACACACCTGTTCGACCTCTTCACGTAGTTCTGTGAGAGTTACGTGATTGACGAATCGCACGAGTCACTTCTCGTCCCATCATATCCAGCATGTGCTCGATTGCAGACAAGTCCGGAGATCGTGCTGCCCAGGGAAGTTGTTGCGTGTCTTGCAGAGCACGTTCAGTTTGACGGGGCAGCGTGTGCGCGAGCATTACCCTGTTGCAACAGTAAGGTGATGTGCTGTTCCAAGAACGGCAAAAGAACGGGTCTAACAACATTCTCCACGTTCCGAGCGCTGGTTATCGTACTCTCCAGAGACACCAAAGGTGAACGAGGGTTGTAGCTTATCGCACGCCAGACGGTAAGTTCTGGGGTGGGGCCACTGTGTTTGTACGAATGCACCTCTACGAGACAACTTTCACCAGGTCCATGTCGTACACGCAAACGACCATCACTTACGTGAGGACATAATCTGCATTCATCTCTGAAGACCACGGCGCGCCATTCCATCTTCTAAGTGACCCTCTGACGGCATCCAAAATGGTTCTAATGGTTCTGAGCACTACGGGACTTTACATCTGGGGTCATCAGTCCCCTAGAACTTAGAAGTACTTAAACCTAACTAACCTAAGGACATCACACACATCCATGCCCGAGGCAGGATTCGAACCTGCGACCGTACCAATCGCGCGGTTTCGGACTGAAGCGCTTAGAACCGCTCGGCCACAGCGGCCGGCCTCTGACGGCATCAGTTGAGCCGTTCACGCCGACGCTATGATGTGAGTAGAAGACGGGCTGGAGGTGTGCGTGCCCGCAGCCCACTGTTGATACACCGATTGGCAGTAGTTCGTATTGAGACATCTGGGCTGACAAGCCCTCTAATCTGCGCTGTGGCAGCTGTACGATCTGCCACTGCTGCCCTTACAACACGACAATCCTCGCTGTTTTGACGTTCGGAGCCTCCTCAATGGGTGTGAGAATGTTGACCTTAGTCCATTTTCATGTATCTAAAAAGGAAGTATAATGCATTGGATGCCTCAGTATCACTTTCTAATTTAACGGAGGAACAGGTCATACACCAATGCTCTTATGACTGCATAAAATTGTCATAAAGTAATACAGTAAAATTTCGAAATTTTTGGAACACGCTTCTTCTGAGCAGTTGTCGCGAAGCTCTTATGTGTCGATGTTTTTAACGTATTTACACTAAGAGTATTGTAATTATTTTACAGAAATTCGTTAGTTAATGTATATAGGTCTTTGTTATACATTATATTTAATTATTGTTCATGATTGGTGTAAATGTGACCTATGCAATTTCTTTAAGGTAACTTCTCAATACTTGTTCGATCTTTGTGGAAGTACGTAATGTTTAATAACAGTTACATTGATATATATAAAGTCTAACACAGTACTCTGATGAAGCAAGAGAGGAAATAATGAAAATCGAGTAAAGCCTTTCATAACATGCTTTATGGTTGCGTGAGCTTTCACATTACACGCATTTAGTGATGAGTACACCGATAATACAATAACAATAAAAATTCAGTCATCAGCTGCCCAAGGAAACCTTTATTTGGTTCATTTGATCGGTTTCGACAGTTTAAAATCTCATCTTTAGAAGTGAAATCTGCTCAAACCATTAGTATCTCAACGTCAAAATAAGAATTGGACGGTAGTGTCCTTTGCTAGAGAATCAATAAAACAGATAATATTTCACAAAAGTCAACCACGAGTCTGGTGATTAACTTGTGTCTTACTTACTGTGTACTATGTGTAATTTGGCAGTTAACTGTTTACTATCATCGCATATAACATATTTTTAGCGATGTAGCTCTGTTTTACTGATTCTGTAGCAAAGAACACCACCGTGTAATTCTTATTTGGAATTGGTTCAAAATGGTTCAAATGGCTCTGAGCACTATGGGACTCAACTGCTGAGGTAATTAGTCCCCTAGAACTTAGAACTAGTTAAACCTAACTAACCTAAGGACATCACAAACATCCATGCCCGAGGCAGGATTCGAACCTGCGACCGTAGCGGTCTTGCGGTTCCAGACTGCAGCGCCTTTAATTTTGGAATTGGCTTACAAATGATTTGAGCCTATTTCACTTCTGAAGATGACAGTTTCAACTATCGAAACGGGTAAAGTGAACCAAAGCAGGTTTTCTTGTGGAGCTGACGACTGACTTTTCATCTTTATTGAAATATTCTGCAGCTGCTGAATTACAGCTATGAACAAAATTATAGCGACAATCCTACAGTCTGCTGTTCTATAGAGTTTCGTCGTAAAAATGGTAAAGTTTGTCTACGAATTTTCCATTTGATAGATCTATTTGTTCCTTTAAAGGTCTGTATGACTGGTCTTTTAGATGGATGTAAGTTTTAATTTCCTCCGTCACATCCATGATTTTACCTTCTTGTAACTTATGTGATACTTGCTGGGTTCCTGGAGCTATGTGGCATGAAAATTATGCGTATTGATTATGCAGTCCCCGTAAATTACACACCGTTGATTTGTGGGAGCGTAGATGACGCCTGACAACATATCAAATACCGACCATCGAGTTCAGACTACTGCAGCACGTTCCTGGTCTTGTGACACGGACAGTTATCCTGATGGAAGATGCCATCGCAAATGGCGAAGACATCAAGCATGAAAGGGATGCAAGTGCTTCGAAATAGTTTTCACGTAGTCCACAATCGCCATGATGTCTTAAATTATTCCCACAGGTCCAATGGAAGCTCGGGTGAAGCCCCACGTAGCGCAATACAGCCCCTTCAACCAGCGTGTGTGGGGCAGTTCATGTTCAGAGCAACGGCCTATCCTCACACGACCACCGATGTGGTGTAACAGGAATCACGTAATTCACCTAACCAGGCGACATGTTTCCATTGCTCCACAGCAATCGTAACTGACTGTGTCATTGGGTCAACGTGGAAACACACAGAGGTCGTCTGCTGCAGAGATCCATGTTCAAGAATGTGCTCTGAACGGTATTTCCCGAGACCCCTGTGGCTTCACAAGGATTGAACTCTGATGTCAGATCGCCACCTACCCTGCTTTATTTAGCGGATAAGACCCCAAATTTCCAGTCCTGTCATGAGGCGTGAGACTGTCGCTTATTCGTCGTTCCACTGTCCTTCAAGCACTTTTCACATACGCTCACCACAATAGCATGGGACCAGCAGTTCCACTGTCCTTCAAGCACTTTTCACATACGCTCACCACAATAGCATGGGACCAGCAGACCGACTTCCGAGGTGTTTGTCTGGAGGCTCTGGCCCCGAACGGTCTTCCATTTTCCAAGGTGGTGTATTTCCTTATTTGCGGTCCAAATCTTTGTCAGACTGGTTGCCCGTTCGTCTCTGCACAGCTTAAATTATTTCCTTACCACTATACGTGCCAACAATGACTCCAGGCAGTAGTCGATATCACGGTGGGAAGTGGTCATGAACTTTTGGCTCATCAGTGTATGTCTGCCATTCTCAGTACAAGGTGTGCCCATGATAAAAAAGAGAAGGGTGATGACTGAAATGGTCATTTTAAGTTGCGAATGGTTTTAGAGATAAACCAAATCTTTGGTGAAGCCTCATTGTCAGGGAGAGGACGGCGGTCTTAATGTCATTTATTAAATACAAATTTTTAATACAAAAATCTTTTAATGCCATGACCATAAATTTGAGTGCACAGTAAATGCACGATGACTAATTTTGGTTTTCTACAATCCTCTTCAGGTGGTTAAAATCATAAGAAAGAGGTGTAAATGCATTGAAAAACATCATCCACTGTGGTCATACAATTACATGCATTATGGGCCAAGAAAACTATGACAGTATTTAACTAAATATTCATCGTGAGCGAAGTTACAGTCTTGTTGTCTCATAATAAGAATGCATATCATTGCATGACTACAGCTAATCATGCTGATTTTGTCCGCAGCTCGTGGTCGTGCGGTAGCGTTCTCGCTTCCCGCGCCCGGGTTCCCGGGTTCGATTCCCGGCGGGGTCAGGGATTTTCTCTGCCTCGTGATGACTGGGTGTTGTGTGCTGTCCTTAGGTTACTTAGGTTTAAGTAGTTCTAAGTTCTAGGGGACTGATGACCATAGATGTTAAGTCCCATAGTGCTCAGAGCCATGCTGATTTCCAATGCATTTTCACCTCTTTTTTACAATTTTAACTACCTGAAGATTGTAGAAAACAACAGAAACTAGTCGTCGTGCTTTTAATTGTAAGCTGGAAACTGCAGTCTAGGCATTATAAGGTTTTATATTACAATTTTTTTTTGTTTTAAACCTAATCTGCTTCAGTATACGCGTATGGAGTTTGTTCAGTAAGAATCTTCGGTTGTCGCATGACTATCCACGCAATGTACTGGAATTAAATTATTGCTATTCATGCACCACGTGCCATGATCGGTGATTAATCAAAGCTCCTATTACATTGGAAGAACAAATGATGAAACTTATTTCATTACATTTTCTGTTAGCGACATAACAAAAAAGTGTTCCGTTGGTCATGCACAATACACTCTACTTTCGCTATGATGTAACGGTGCACATTTCACCTTACTTGTAAAGTGTAAGATAAGATCCGGACTGACTTTTCCTAACTGTTAGTTTGGTACCTAGTACCATAATTTTTTGCTTGCGAGAGGCTAAATGTAAAACAAACAGTTAGTTAGCATTTTAGACGCTACTATCTCCATACGTAAACATACGTACAAATTCAACGAGACTGACGTGTCGCGGAAGTCATCAGGCGCTGATGCCACCCTGCAACACACCACTGCCAGGCGGACAGCAGCAGAAACAGAGAACAGGTGGCGCGCACAACAGAGGTAGGGGTCGCTTCTAGTGCTCGCCGATTCTTGAATCCGCCATGTCACGTGGGGCCAGTCGAATGGAAGAGTACTACGCCAAGCGAGTATTCAGGACCACGCCGGCCCAGATCTAGGCAATTCCGCTACTGCCGGCCAACTTATGTCATCTAGCACGGACCCGGCACCGCTTCTGACCGCACACCGCCTTCGCCTCCAATGGACAGCGCCAAGTTCGACGATGTGCTTACGGGAACTGTTGGTATCATTCGTTACTATCAAACTCGTTTGGCGAGACTGAAAAGACTCTGAAATTATACCGGTCTTGATGGAACCTTAAGTCTAAATCTGTTCAGACTTTCGCCTCCCTGTGTGAGATTGGACTTAGGTTTTCCGTGTGTTCGGTCAAGTCTGAAGATCACATCACGTTATAGCGAATACCTTTGGATGTTACAGTAAGAGGACTGTGTTATCAAGCATTCAGTGAACTTTCCGTTTAGTCCAAGATTTTCTATCAGATTAATGGCATCTTCACCCCTTGTCTGTGTCGAGTACAAGTACCGATCAAAAGAGACCATTTGTATTACATCGAGGAAAATTAGTTTGTAAATCATTGGAGACAGAACCTCATCTTATCCTTTCTTGTTGGGGTGTTCTGAATCTGGAGCACTTCAGAGACAACTAGTGCCACGTGTTGTTCTGAGAGTACAGATGCGCATTGAAGTTATTGGTGGAGTATCGCTTCATAATTTCTTGTGAACTGTAGTGCAGTTCTTTTTAACAATGGAAAGTGTATTCAACTGTTAAAAATAGTAACCTAATAACGTTAATAATATCTGCAGCTCTTTGTCTAGTGGTTAGCGTCACTACCTCTAGACTTCGGGACCCTGGGTTAGATTCCCGGCAGGGTCGAAGATCTTTTTACGCTCGGTGATTGAATGTTTATGTCGTCCTAATCATTTTATCTCATCCTCAACACAAAGACGCGCAAGTTTCCGAAGTGATATCAGGTAGAAACACTAACTATAGACGGGGTCTCTCGCACAATAATGTCATACCATCATTTCGCTTCGGTATTAATAAATCCTTTGGTTTAACAGCCTGGTGCAATACCTTCAACTGAACGTCACTTCGGCGATTTGCGTGTTGCTAGGCTACTGCCGCGTATCTACAGCGAAAGGGGACCTACAGTTTAACGTGGAGTCCGATCCACTTGTCTCTCTTGCCGTATCTTTATTTAATTGAGGGTGAAGCTTAGGTTAAAGTGAGACTTTAACACATAACATAAAGAAAAATATTATTAGCAGTTGCTTGTGAAGTGAACTATTGGATCTAGAGCCGATGACTACATTTCTGTTTTACATTCGTATTCCGGTCACTCTCTCGAATATTAATATTACAAGATGAGAGACACTGCACCCTTCCGGCAAGATCTTTCCAGTGTACGTTTCCCAACGATCTCCTAAACTCGCACCGACAGAGGTGGCGCAGTGGTTAGCACACTGGAGACGGATTCGAGGGGACGACAGTTCAAACCAGCGTCCGGCCATTCATATTTAGTTTTTCCGTGATTTCCCTAAATCCCTGGTTCCTTCGAAAGGGCAAGGCTCATTTCCTTCTCCATCCTTGACATAATCCGAGCTTTGGCTCCGTCTCTAATGACCTCGATGTCGACGGGACGTTAAATCCAATCTTCCTTCCTTCCTTTTCGTAAACTCGCAATGTCTCATCTCTAACCACCATTCTTTTTCATATCAGTAGATAGAGATTTTTGCATAATCCCATTAACTGTAAAGGACGTACTACCTATGACTGGAAACTTTCAGTTTTTGTTCCTCGACAAGATACTGTCGATGGCGATTACTGTTCATGTGTCAATAATAAGCAACCGTCATACATGTGGAGTTTCCGAGTATACACGCTAAATAATCCGCAAAGGGATTCAAGCTCTTCTTCGAAGCACTCCTGCCTTGCTTTAGAGATGCCTGAGCAGGGACTGTAAGAGATGTGGATTTTATGAAACAAAGTTTACTGCTCATCGATAAGAAACGGAAGGAAAGGTACTAAGTTTTTACTGCGGTACAGCATTAAAACTTTCTTACCCATTGCCATCCACATGCATCTGAAGTAAGAAACTTCCTCAGTAGTTTTATTACCATCTCTAGCGATGTCACGTGCAAGTCATGTACAATAATTTTCTTCTATTTATCTTACAAGCAAGTTTTTGGTCTGTCGGAAAGCATGGGATACAGCTGCAGCTACTGAGTATTCAAAACAGTATGTAATGACATTTGTACGCAAATAAGTAAAATCATTTTTCACGTATATTAGGAAAGAGAGCCTAAAGTCATTAAACTGTTGGTACTGTAGCTCGTTCGACTATTGTCTGGTTCCTACTGTCAAATTGGAGCTGTCACCGACACGGCATCTTTATATGTGTACAGAGTGATGTGAGAAAAACGTCCCACTTAAGCTGCATGAAAATCTGTGGCACACAATCGTATGGGCTATACGAGTACGTTAAGAACTTGCCATTGCGCCTATGGCTTATTTTGGCAGCCCTACATAGTTACACAGTATTTTCCAAGAATCTTTCCAGTATAACTGTTTTACAGTGATCTTCCCTATCATTAGTTTCATGTATTACTTTCATTTAAAACTGGTTGATATATGTTTATACGACGTGAGAGTCTTTAGAAGTTTGCCATTAATCCTCTAATGGAGGTATTCTCCTGTTCTTCCTCTTCTTTGGGAGCATTATATTGGCTTTGAACCACATTTTATCATATCAAATAGAATTACTAGCAAAGTCCACCTCTTTACCTCACAATCAACATTCGACTTAACATTCCAAGGGCACCAACAATTCATGCCTACAGTGACACACAAGCACATAAATAATACGTAATTTTATTTTTGTTTGGGACAATGTTCTTCAAGGTCCCAATAATCAATTAACCCTATGCAGCGGATAGCTGTAAATGGTCGCTTCTTTATCGTTTCCAGTCAGTCCTTAGGCTGAAAATGCACGCAGAGCACAGCACCTCGTTAAAGTGTGGTAACATGATTCTGTACACGATGTAAATATGACCTGCGTGGTTTGACAGCTGCCACATTCCGTTTGCCCTCGCCGTGAAGCTTAGACCAGCACAACAAGCAGATTTAATGCTACTGTTCGGTGCCCAGAAACCAACGGCGGACGCCACGATTTACGAGCGCGAGCGATCGTTCAAACATCAAGGTATCAAACTCACTTTCGGGACAACACCACACGTGCGTTTGTAACACTCTCTTGTCAAACACACAAAGAACATGAAATTGTAGCAGCATTAACGTAAAAGAAAGAAACAGTGTAAGTAAGAGAAAAATACTTGTAACTAATGGCAGGTCAACAACGCTACATGGAAAGTTAATAGGTCACTTCAAGCAATTTTACTTACATAGCAAAATTTAAGAAAATAAAAAGAAAATAGTTCTGTAGCAAGCGATTTTCAATCTGAATTGCTGAAATCTGTTAGTCTTTAAATTGGGTGACCGCGGGGCAGAGCAGCTTGTCTGTTCGTTTTTGGAGAGGCGTTGCGGCGCGTTGATGTGACAACGGTGGCTCGTGATGTTGCAGAAGAAGCTACTCCGGCAACTCTGTTTGTCGTATTTCCACGGCGAAGTGTGCTGGTGAAATCTATTCTCGGTTAAGCTGTAAAGTCACCCGCAGCAGCGTTTAACAGGCCACTGGCTGAATAGCAGTAATTGTTGGTGATAATCTACAGACTTAGCTTGTGCACGTTTATTAATCGTATCTTATAGCGTTCGTGTCAATTTCCGACCGCGATTTAACTGTTCGTCGCGTTTGCATGTGACTACTGCAACCGCAAATTCAGTCAGTAAAACCGTTCTTACACCTGATCCACAATTGTAACCATGCTCATTGCGGCAGTTGTGGCTTCAAACACTAAGCTATTTTTTAAAGAGGACAGATATGTTACACAGTTTTATGGAGCCTTGCCTCCCGTGACGAGGTTAAATGTAAAAGCAGTTTCACTCACACAGTAGCGATAACTATACTGTCTGCAAGCTAAAGCATTAACAGCACCGATGGAGACAGTCCATTTAGTAATGCTCAGACTGTACGATCTTTCTATTCAGAATGATCACGTCAACTTTCATTACGTACTTCGACTGTAATCCGTATTGTCAGCCACAAAGTTGCACGATTTACTGTATCGGCAAGCTTTTGCATCTCGAATCAACAACGCGCGTCTCGCCATATTGAAGCACACACACACACAGACACACACACACACACAAACACACACACACACACACACACACACACACACACACACACACACACACATACACAGACACTCCCTTGCTGTATGTCGCTGCTCAACTGCCATCCTTGATATCGCTCTATCCGCTTTCATGTCTATGATTTACATAGCAGCTCTTCAGGTCAGAGTTAATATTACAGATTCAGATACAATAAACAAATGAATGTGAAGTGTTCCCAAATTCAAGAAATAATAAGGAAACATTTATCCACTAAAGAAAAGGAAATAAATTGTAGTTACGTTTTAACTTATTACCAAAACACAGCTATGCTACACTATCAAAGATATGAAGACTAAGAAGTGGAAAGATATGGCAGCAAAAAAGAATAACTACATCTTCACTGTGTCCAATGGAGTGACCTCCATGCATTTTCAGCCTCAGGGCTGACTGAAACCTCCAAACAAGCGACATTAATAGATATCCACTGCAGTGGACAAGTACGCTACAGGTCTACAGTAGTTTCAATCCCCTGGTTACAACTTTTTTTTCTTTTGTTTTTTAATAGAGGTGGAGCCCCTCCACGCCCACACCGGCGTGATGGCCAACTCAATAGGTCTACTGCCATCTCTGCATAAGGGTTAGTATTCACTAAAGTGAGGTGTCGCAGAATGTGGTTACTGCGATGTTTGCGTACGTTTGGTTAAGGTTAACCATTAATACGCGCTCATCTGGAGGTAGATTGGGTCGAAGTCGAATGAAGGGTAGCGGTTTGAAGGGCAGAGGAAAAAAAGTGCCAAGGCAAGAGCCAAGGGAAAAAAACCTCTACGATAGTTAGGTCGGGTGGTAAGAGCAGTAGCGGATGTCTTGCTGCCTGCGATAGGTGATGCAAGAGTAGGCTTTGTTAGTAGTGGGTATCGTGCATGTCGATACCTTTGACGTTCTGCGGTGGTGTTGCACGGAGGCTGCCGCTGGGTGCCGGTGTTGGGCTCTCGTTCAGCGTCAGCAACCTGCAGCAGTTAGGTTTATCTTCGTTTTTGTGTCCGATAGGTCATATATCGGATGCACAGTGTAGGGTGATGTTGGCGAATTGTTTGTGCGTCAGTGGACGACCTCGTCGGTGTCCTTGCTGTGGCCTGTTGGTCGGCTTTAATAGCAGCTGGTAGTTACCAGCCAGTGTTGCTGATATGCAGGGGCTTGCCGAAGTTTGTCGCTTGTTAGTGTATGTTAGTTTGCCATAGGTGACTATGCCCTAGCTAGTAGTGTTTGGCCGCTTGTGCTTCCACCTTTGATTGTGATCGTAGTTTCCCAGAGTGAGGATGAAAGGACTGTTCGAGTGTCTCGAGTTCTTGTATAGTCGTGTGGTGTGTTTTTTGAATACTTGGTTCAAATGGCTCTGAGCACTATGGGACTGAAAATCTGAGGTCATCAGTCCCCTAGAACTTAGAACTACTTAAACCTATTTTCTCTGGGTGTTGTGTGCTGTCCTTAGGTTAGCTAGGTTTAAGTAGTTCTGAGTTCTAGGGGACGTATGACCATAGATGTTAAGTCCCATAGTGCTCAGAGCCATTTGAACTATTTGAACTTAAACATAACTAACCTAAGGACATCACACACATCCATGCCCAAGGCAGGATTCGAACCTGCGACCGTAGCGGTCGTGCGGTTCCAGACTGAAGCGCCTAGAACCGCTCGTCCACACTGGCCGGCTTTTGAATACTTCCTTGAAGGTATCAAAGAGGTATTCTTGGTGAAGATCCACGGTGAGGTGCCAACCAAGGTATCTTGAATCGTTTCCTAAGTTGTGAGGTAAATGGCATAACTGGTAAGTGGTGCGCTTCTATTCTCAAATTGGAACCTCTCCATTCTATTAAAAGAAAGACAGAAAGACAGACAGACAGACAGACAGACAGACAGTCAGCAAATGTGAACAACCTAAGGGTGCTGCTGACTCTATACCTGATAAATCTTTCGTACACATACGAGCACAAAATTACCTGGCTTTACCTTTCTAGCCGAAATCCTAACGAAGGCACATTTTTTATCCGCTCGGAAAACTGAGTTTAATTGATTGCGACAGGATGCAAATTATGTAATACCGATTTTTATAGCGTAGGCTTATAATCCGTAATCACCCAGGCGACTGCACAAATCGACCGGGATCCGTCACTGTGGGCGCTGCTGGTGCTGGTGCCGGTGCACAGCAGGTGGCGGCCGCCCACCAGCAGCGGCGCGGCGTCTCCCGCCATTATCAGTCGCTGTCCTCTCAGTCACGCGCAGGCATCGCTCCTGTAATCACCACTGGGTTCGCCGCCAGAGCTGTTTGCCGATGTGGCTCTCCTGTCATTACGGCAATAAATTACTGCGTACGCAGTGTTGGCACAATGACAGCAAACATCACTGATTTATATCTCTCCTATAATCAGCTGTTTACGCTTTTCGTTAAAAGCCATCTTTTGTACGGACGACACCTCGCCGAAGGATTTCTTGCACTTCGCATGCTGCGTACACACTCGTCTGGTGACCAATACGCTGGGAGTCCCATGATGACAAACCCTGCCCACTGAACGACCTTCTAATCACCCCCAACTGCACCCTCCATCATTTCTCTCTTTCAACCTCTCCTCCTGCTAGTCAGAGTTCTATCCTGTTTCTCGTTTCTATTTTTTTGTGTTTATAGCACTAAAACGATGGAATATGTGTCTACATCTACATCTACGTGATTGCTCTGCTATTCAGAATAAAGTGCCTGGCAGAGGGTTCAATCAACCACCTTCATGCTGTCTCTCTACCGTTCCACTCTCGAACGGCACGCGGGAAAAACGAGCACTTAATTTTTTCCGTGCGAGCCCTGATTTATCTTATTTATCGTGATGATCATTTCTCCCTATGTAGGTGGGTGCCAACAGAATGTTTTCGCAATCGGAGGAGAAAACTGGTGATTGAAACTTCATGAGAAGATCCCGTCGCAACGAAAATGCCTTTGTTTTAATGACTGCCACTCCAATTCACCTATCATGTCTGTGACACTATCTCCCCTATTTCGTGATAATACAAAACCAGCTGCCCTTCTTTGTACTTTTTCAATGTCATCCGTCAGTCCCACCTGATGCGGATCCCACGCCGCACAGCAGTACTCCAGAATAGGGCGGACAAGTGTGGTGTAAGTAGTCTCTTTAGTAGACCTGTTGCACCTTCTAAGTGTTCTGTCAGTGAATCGCAGTCTTTGGTTTGCTCTACCCACAATGTTATCTATGTGATCGTTCCAATTTAGGTTATTTGTAATTGCAATCCCTAAGTATTAGTTGAATTTACAGCCCTCAGATCTGTGTGACTTATCGCGTAATCGAAATTTAACTGACTTCTTTTAGTACTCATGTGAATAACTTCACACTTTTCCTTATTCAGGTCAACTGCCACTCTTCACACCATAAAATATCTTATTTAAATCATCTTGCAAGTCGTTTTGATCATCTGATGACTTAACAAGAAGGTATATGACAGCATCATCTGCAAACAATCTAAGGCGGCTACTCAGATTGTCTCCTATGTCGTTAATATAGATCAGGAAGAATAGAGAGCCTATAACACTTCCTTTGGGAACGCCGGATATTACTTCTGTTTTACTCGATGACTTTCCGCCTATTACTACGAATTGTGACCTTTCTGACAGGAAATCACGAATCCAGTCACACAACTGAGGCGCTACTCCGTAGGCACGCAGTTTGATTAGAAGACGCTTGTGAGGAACGGTGTCGAAAGCCTTCTGGAAATCTAAAAATATGGAATCAATTTGACATCCCCTGGCGATAGCACTTATTACTTCATGAGTATAAAGAGCTAGTTCTGTTTCACAAGAACGATATTTTCTGAAACCGTGCTGACTATGTGTCAATAAATCGTTTCCTTCGAGGTACTTCATAATGTTCGAATACAGTACATGTTCCAAAACCCTACCGCAAATCGACGTTAGTGATATGGGCCTATAATTCAGCGGATTACTCCTACCTCTCTTTCTCGCTATGGGTGTGACTTGAGCAATTTTCCAGTCTTTAGGTACGGATCCTTCTGTGAGCGAGTGGTTGTATATAATTGCTAAATATGGAGCTATTTTATTAGCATACTCTGAGAGGAACCTGACTGGTATACAATCTGGACCGGAGGCCTTGCCTTTATTGAGTGATTTAAGCTGCTTTGTTACACCGAGGATATCTACTTCTATGTTTCTCATGTTGGTAGTTGTTCTTGATTGTAATTCAGGAATATTTACTTCGTCTTCTTTGGTGAAGGGGTTTCGGGAAACCGTGTTTAATAACTCTGCTTTAGTGGCACTATCAGTGACTTCACGTTTGTTATCGCGCAGTGAAGGTATTGATTGCGTCTTGCCACTGGTGTGCTTTATGTGTGGCCAGGACCTCTTTGGGACTTCTGCCAGATTTCGAGACAGAGACTATTGAAATACATTCGCACACTAGATAGAAAACTTCTGACGTCATGAGACATCTCGCTGATGTTGGTGTAACACCAGCTACAGCTTAGATAACGGCCCACAGGTGCGCCACAGACAGCTGAAGCCAGTCATTGACGGTTCGATCCAACACAGCTGTTGAACTGCTGCGGTATTGACGCTTGACACGCTGTTCCACAAAGCCCAAGACATTTTCTGTGAGATTAAAATCAGGTAGTTTAGCGGGCCAGTCGAAGTGTGAGAGGGTACGTTAGAGTTAGTCAAAACCGGGACTTACGCGTACAGTTCTGTGAACAAGGTTGTCTCACCTTGCAAGACGGGAGTGCCTATACGATACTTATCATGAAGATGTATAAAGAATGCAACACATAGGCAGCGAGAATGATGAAAGGAACAGGTTGTTCCACGTTGGCTCTAACCTGGGGACCAAGTAATTCTATACATATAAATAAAGATAAGAACGCTCTCATAGCGTCATAGAAACACCTAAAGCCGTAACTGGTTATACATATTTCAAAGTTCAGGCGAAAACTGTCACTTCAAATCGGAACACTTCTGCCATAATCTTCTGCTTGAGTTCAATACAGGGGTGACAACAGCGGAGACAGAAACATACAGCTTTTTTCCCCTTAACAACTCCTCCTGTATCATTGATGGACTGTATTACTGAACGACATTAAATAGTGTCGAAGTGCATTTACAGGTCAGTGGTTTTTACGTGAGATGTAGGTGTTGGTAACACGGGAATGAAGACGGCCGATTATGAGTCAGATATTTATAGCCAGTGAGAATATCATGCGTCATTTCTTTCGGTTCGCAGGTAAAGTACCGAGTGAGGTGGCGCAGTGGTTAGCACACTGGACCGGTATTCGGGAGGAAGACGGTTCAAACCCGCGTCCGGCCATCCTGATTTAGGTTTCCCTTGAGTTCCCTAAATCGCTCCAGGCAAATTCCGGGATGGTGCCTTTGAAAGGGCCCGGCCGACTTCTTTCCACGTCCTTCCCTAATCCGACGAGGCCGATGACGTCGCTGTTTGCTCTCTTCCCCCAAACAACGCAACCCAACACAGCTCAAATGAAGTTTGTTGACATTTTCCTCGGTGTACTATTAAGTTTTAAAGTAATGAAAACTGTTTCGATTCTAATATATTCCGTGATTTATCCAGTGTCGCGGCACTATAAAGCAGCTAACGATAGTCGCTGAAACTTATTCCATTTTATGGGTGGAGGAGGCTGGTTTTTTAGATTTTACAGGATGTGGTTGTGAAGGAACTTAATAGCGCCGGAGATTTGTTTACAAAGTGAAACAAAGGAAAAACTATACTGGCACTGAAACTTCCTGACAGATTAAAACTGTGTGCCGGACCGAGACTCGAATTCGGGATCTTTGCCTTTCGCGGGCAAGTGCTCTACATCTCCCAGGCTGCGGCTAAGCCATGTCTCCGCAATATCCTTTCTTCTAGTAGTGCTAGACCTGCAAGTTTCGCAGGAGAACTTATGTGAAGTTTGGAAGGTAGGAGACGAGCTACTGGCGGAAGTATAATTGTGAGGACGGGTCGTGAATCGTGCTTGGGTAGCTCAGTTGGTAGAGCACCTGCCCGCGAAAGATATAGGTCCCAAGTTAGAGTCTCAGTCCGGCTCACAGTTTTAATCTGCCAGGAAGTTTCAAAATCTACGCACACTCCGCTGCAGAGTGAAAATCTCATTCTGTTTTTTGGCATTGGCTGCCTGTGTCTGACTTATGTTTCGCCATCTTCGCTTGCCATGATTCATGGCACTGTTACCAACACCTACACCTCACTTAAAAACCGCCGACATCGTAAGTGCACTTTTACAAATAAGCGGATAAATAAGATTACAGGTATCGAAGTTCTAACCCGTATGACACTAAATCATTTATAATAAATGGTTTCGGGACAGGCGAATCTAAGGGACGGCAAATGTACGCTGGGTCACACACGGGTAACCGTGTGCTGCCAAAAGGCACTAACATAAGAGCTGGAAGGGCCAGACGCAGCAGTGTGTGTAGTGGGAAGTGGCTGCGCCGCCAGGCCGCGGGTGATTCTCGACGCCGCTTCCCGGCACCGAGATCCACGGCCAGCGCGGCCTGCAAAGCCGTCCGATGGCAATTACTGCCAATTGGACGCGCTGATTGCCAGCAGACAATTACGTCGAATTACCGTCTCGTTAACGCTGCCAGCGCAGCCGGCGCTGCCCGAGCTGGACTCGTTACGGCCGCGACCCGAGCCCAGTCCCCACTGACCCCAAGCTGTCCGTGGCCCGCCGTCCGTGGCGCCGTGACAGGTGTCTGGCTGCCGTGCTACGGGCGCCGCCAGCGACCGCCAGCTCGCCGTCCATATTCACATAACTGCGGAGACCGGTCAGCAATAAAAGTGGATGGACAACGGGGATTCGGCACAGACCTGTCTGTACCCACTGAGCATTACTGAACAAAACGACGCCCCTCTGATGCTGACGAAGGTAGGCTGGAATTTACCTCCACAACAGAGCAGAAGCGTTGACGAATCGTGCCTGTGACCGCTCAACGCTGCTGGCAGCTCAGAAAGATTTGTCAAGCTATGACATATAGAGAATACACATCCCACTTCAGATCAGCAAAGCAAGAGGTGACCTCGTGGACAAGACAAAGACAATAATTTATGTTAGGGATGGAAAACATACGAGGTTTTCTAGAGTGTATACCGCCCCCCCCCCATGAACCATGGACCTTGCCGTTGGTTTCCCGGGTTCGATTCCCGGCGGGGTCGGGAATTTTCTCTGCCTCGTGATGACTGGGTGTTGTGTGATGTCCTTAGGTTAGTTAGGTTTAAGTAGTTCTGAGTTCTAGGGGACTGATGACCATAGCTGTTAAGTCCCATAGTGCTCAGAGCCATTTGAACCTTTTTTTGCCGTTGGTGGGGAGGCTTGCATGCCTCAGCGATACAGATAGCCGTACTGTAGGTGCAACCACAACGGAGGGGTATCTGTTGAGAGGCCAGGCAAACGTGTGGTTCCTGAAGAGGGGCACCAGACTTTTCAGTAGTTGCAGGGGCAACAGTCTGGATGATTGACTGATCTGGCCTTGTAACACTAACCAAAACAGCCTTGCTGTGCTGGTACGACGTACGGCTGAAAGCAAGGGGAAACTACGGCCGTAATTTTTCCCGGGGGCATGCAGCTTTACTGTATGGATAAATGATAATGGCGTCCTCTTGGGTAAAATATTCCGAAGGTAAAACAGTCCCCCATTCGGATCTCCGGGTGGGGATTACTCAGGCGGACGTCGTTATCAGGAGAAAGAAAACTGGCGTCCTACGGATCGGAGCGTGGAATGTCATATCGCTTAATCGGGCAGGTAGGTTAGAAAATTTAAAAAGGGAAATGGTTAGGTTAAAGTTAGATATAGTGGGAATTAGTGAAGTTCGGTGGCAGGAGGAACAAGACTTCTGGTCAGGTGAATATAGGGTTATAAATACAAAATCTAATAGGGGTAATGCAGGAGTATGTTTCATAATGAATAGGAAAATAGGAATGCGGGTAAGCTACTATAAACAGCATAATGAACGCATTATTGTGGCCAAGATAGATACGAAGCCCACACTTACTACAGTAGTACAAGTTTATAGCCGGCCGCGTTGATCTAGCGGTTCTAGGCGCTCAGTCCGGAACCGCGGGACTGCTACGGTCGCAGATTCGAATCCTGCCTCGGGCATGGATGTGTGTGATGTCCTTAGGTTAGTTAGGTTTAAGTAGTTCTACGTTCTAGGGGACTGATGACCACAGATGTTAAGTCCCATAGTGCTCAGAGCCATTTGAACCATTGTTCTACAAGTTTATATGACAACTAGCTCTCCAGATGTCGAAGAAATGGAAGAAATGTATGATGAGATAAAAGAAATTATTCAGATAGTGAAGGGAGACGAAAATTTAATAGACATGGATGACTGGAATTCGGTAGTAGGAAAAAGAAGAGAAGGAAACGTAGTAGGTGAATATGGATTGGGGGTAAGAAATGAAAGAGGAAGCCGCCTGGTAGAATTTTGCACACAGCACAACTTAATCATAGCTAACACTAGGTTCAAGAATCATAAAAGAAGGTTGAATACATGGAAGAAGCCTGGAGATACTGACAGGTTTCAGATAGATTATATAATGGTAAGACAGAGATTTAGGAACCAGGTTTTAAACTGTAAGACATTTCCAGGGGCAGATGTGGACTCTGACCACAACCTATTGGTTATGAACTGTAGATTAAAACTGAAGAAACTGCAAAAAGGTGAGAATTTAAGGAGATGGGACCTGGATAAACTGACTAAACCAGAGGTTGTTCATAGTTTCAGGGAGAGCATAAGGGAACAATTAACAGGAATTGGGGAAAGAAACACAGTAGAAGAAGAATGGGTAGCTTTGAGGGATGAAGTAGTGAAGGCAGCAGACGATAAAGTAGGTAAAAAGACGAGGGCTAGTAGAAACCCTTGGGTGACAGAAGAGATATTGAATTTAATTGACGAAAAGAGAAAATATAAAAATGCAGTTAATGAAGCAGGCAAAAAGGAATACAAACTTCTCAAAAATGAGATCGACAGGAAGTGCAAAATGGCTAAGCAGGCGTGGCTAGAGGACAAATGTAATCATGTAGAGGCTTATCTCACTAGGGGTAAGATAGATACTGCCTACAGGAAAATTAAAGAGACCTTTGGAGATAAGAGAACCACTTGTATGAACATCAAGAGTCAGATGAAAACCCAGTTCTAAGCAAAGAAGAGAAAGCAGAAAGGTTGAAGGAGTATATAGAGGGTCTATACAAGGGCGATGTACTTGAGGACAATATTATTGAAATGGAAGAGGATAGAGATGAAGATGAAATGGCAGATACGATACTGCGTGAAGAGTTTGGCAGAGCACTGAAAGACCTGAGTCGAAACAAGGCCCCCGGAGTAGACAACATTCCATTGGAACTACTGACGGCCTTGGGAGAGCCAGTCCTGACAAAACTCTACCATCTGGTGAGCAAGATGTATGAAACAGGCGAAATACCCTCAGACTTCAAGAAGAATATAATAATTCCAATCCCAAAGAAAGCAGGTGTTGACAGATGTGAAAATTACCGAACAATCAGTTTAATAAGCCACAGCTGCAAAATACTAACACGAATTCTTTACAGACGAATGGAAAAACTGATAGAAGCTGACCTCGGGGGAGATCAATTTGGATTCCGTAGAAATATGGGAACACGTGAGGCAATACTGACCCTACGACTTATTTTAGAAGCTAGATTAAGAAAAGGCAAACCTACGTTTCTAGCATTTGTAGATTTAGAGAAAGCTTTCGACAATGTTGACTGGAATACTCTCTTTCAAATTCTGAAGGTGGCAGGGTTAAAATACAGGGAGCGAAAGGCTATTTACAATTTGTACAGAAACCAAATGGCAGTTATATGAGTTGAGGGACATGAAAGGGAAGCAGTGGTTGGGAAAGGAGTGAGACAGGGTAGTAGCCTCTCCCCGATGTTACATTGAGCAAGCAGTAAAGGAAACAAAATAAAAATTCGGAGTAGGTATTAAAATCCATGGAGAAGAAATAAAAACTTCAAGGTTCGCCGATGACATTGAAATTCTGTCGGAGACAGCAAAGGACTTGGAAGGGCAGTTGAAAGGAATCGACTGTGTCTTGAAAGGAGGATATAAGATGAACATCAACAAAAGCAAAACGAGGATAATGGAAAGTAGTCGAATTAAGTCGGGTGATGCTGAGGGAATTAGATTAGGATATTAGACACTTAAAGTAGTAAAGGAGTTTTGCTATTTGGGGAGCAAAGTAACTGATGATGGTCGAAGTAGAGTGGATATAAAATGTAGACTGGCAATGACAAGGAAAGCGTTTCTGAAGAAATTTGTTAACATCGAGTATAGATTTAAGTGTCAGGAAGTCGTTTCTGAAAGTATTTGTATGGAGTGTAGCCATGTATGGAAGTGAAATATGGACGATAAATAGTTTAGACAAGAAGAGAATAGAAGCTTTCGAAATGTGGTGCTACAGAAGAATGCTTAAGTTAGATGGGTAGATAACATAACTAATGAGGAGGTACTGAATAGGGTTGGGGAGAAGAGGATTTGGCACAACTTGATTAGAAGAAGGGATCGGTTGGTAGGACGTTCTGAGGCCACAAGGGATCACCAATTTGGTATTGGAGGGCAGCGTGGAGGGTAAAAATCGTAGAGAGACTAAGAGATGAATACAGTAAGCAGATTCAAAAGGATGTAGGCTGCAGTAGGTACTGGGAGATGAAGAAGCTTGCACAGGATAGAGTAGCATGGAGAGCTGCCTTAAACCAGTCTCAGGACTGAATACTACAACAACAACAACAAAAACATGTTAGGGATGGAAAACACACGAGGTCAAGATCACAAATGACATGTTGTTTATTTGGATGGATTACTATTCTCTACTAACACTCTATCCATCGTCAGATATAAGATTTAAAACAAATTTTTTTCTCGTGTTAGCAACAAACTGCAGTTAACAGAACAAATGGTTCAAATGGCTCTAAGCACTATTGGACTTAACATCTGAGGTCATCAGTCCCCTAAACTTAGAACTACTTAAACCTAACTAAACTAAGGACATCACACACATCCATGCCCGAGGCTGGATTCGAACCTGCGACCGTAGCAGCAGCGCGGTTCCCGACCGAATTGCTTAGAACCGCTCGGTCACAGCGGCCGGCGCTTACAGAAGAACATTACCATAAGACATTCTTCGTTAGTGGTGGTACAAATACGACTTCATACATCTTTAAAATCTTTCTTAAAATGACATCTCTACATAGCATATTTACAAACATCTTTTCATCGTTCTTGACTAGCATGACTGAATGCGCTCATGAAACAGAGGCGTATTGCCGTTAAAACTTGGTAACTGACACAATCAGTATTTACTTCATCTCGTACCAGAGATCATCATATACTCGTATATGTTGCTGTAACGTGATAAAACTGCCTACCGTCAGTTACCAAGCTTTAACGGGATACTGCCTCTGTTTTATCAGCTTCGTTCAACAATACTGGTCACGAACCGTGAAAAGTTGTTTATAACTATAATGTGTATATTTGTAAAAAGATTTTAAAGATGTATGAAGTCGTAATGGTAGCTACACTAAAAAAGAATGTCTTATGGTACATACTCTGTAATTAATTCGTGAATATACGCTTGAAGCCTGCTACAATATTGTGCACTGTTCTGTAAGCTGCTGTTTGTTGCTGACATGAGGAAACTGTTTTAAAACTGAAGATGGCTAGATTTGTAGCCGAAACTAGTAATCTAATTCCAAACAAGGATTTCATGTACGATTTTGACTTCATGGGTTTTCAGTCCCTAATGTTAATAAAAAATTTACAGCAGACCTTATTTCTCCTGGTTGACAATGTTAAGAAATTTTAGATACAGTCATATCTGAATAACATTTATTGTTCGATTCTTAAGAAATTTGTAACTCGTGAAGCAGAACTCTAGATTATGGCCCTATGAGGACACCATCATTGTTCTGTGGTCAAGAGGAATCCATTTAGGTGGCCTATAAGAACCCCTTGGCCTGCTCGTCACGGAGATGTAACACACATTTTTAGCTGAACTTAACTTTGTTCATTCGAGTACGAGACGTTTCATAGGATGCACCAAAGAGAATGTGCTGTCGTTGCGAGGCATGTCCCATCAAGGACCAATAAAAATATTGTTATAACGAGACAAAACAAAATTTTGAAGCTACTCAATATTATCAAAGAATAGTTATAAAATTTAATCCAATCAATCAAAATTTCAAATCTTTCTTCTTTTATTACATCATTTTCTCACGATGCGTTTTGAGTAAAATAATACACTCATTTACAGTAATAAAAGAAGACCTTGGACGACTGGAGAAAGGATGTTCATATACGTAGGGAATTTACGAGGGTCGTTCAGTAAGCAATGCCCCACTTTTCTTCTCAGAACATATTTACTGCTAAGAGTCAGAATTTGGTGACAACATACCGGGTGATCAAAAAGTCAGATGGTAGAGCACTTGCCCGCGAAAGGCAAAGGTCCCGAGTTCGAGTCTCGGTCGGGCACACAGTTTTAATCTGCCAGGAAGTTTCATATCAGCGCACACTCCGCTGCAGAGTGAAAATCTCATTCTGGAAACATCCCCCAGGCTGTGGCTAAGCCATGTCTCCGCAATATCCTTTCTTTCAGGAGTGCTAGTTCTGCAAGGTTCGCAGGAGAGCTTCTGTAAAGTTTGGAAGGTAGGAGACGAGATACTGGCAGAAGTAAAGCTGTGAGTACCGGGCGTGGGTCGTGCTTCGGTAGCTCAGATGGTAGAGCACTTGCCCGCGAAAGGCAAAGGTCCCGAGTTCGAGTCTCGGTCGGGCACACAGTTTTAATCTGCCAGGGAGTTTCATATCAGCGCACACTCCGCTGCAGAGTGAAAATCTCATTCTGGATAAATTTGATAACTTAATAAACCACGGAATAATGTAGATAGAGAGGTAAAAATTGACACACATGCTTGGAATGACATGGGGTTTTATTAGAACCAAAAAAAAATTCACAAAATGTCCGACAGATAGCGCTGGACAGCAAAACGTCAGTGACAGCTACCGTGACAGGTGAGAGGTACGCCGATATGTTACAGATAGCATCATCCCCAGCCTGGCTGATAAATATCTGCTGGAACGTACGATGTTTATGCAGGATGGCGTTCCACCCCATATTGCTAGACGCGTGAAAGATGTCTTTCGCGCGTCGTTGGTGATGATCGTGTGCTCAGCCGCCACTTTCGTCATTCTTGGCCTCCCAGGTCCCCAGACCTCAGTCCTTGCGATTACTGACTTTGGGGTTCCCTGAAGTCGCAAGTGTATAGTGATCGGCCGACATCTCTAGGGATGCTAAAAGACAACATCCGACGCCAGTGCCTCACCATAACTCCGGACATGCTTTACAGTGCTGTTCACAACATTATTCCTCGACTACAGCTATTGTTGAAGAATGATGGTGGACATATTGAACATTTCCTGTGAAGAACATCATCTATGCTATTCTGATCAGCTGAAGCGCCCTCTGTCGGACTTTTTTGAACTTTTGCATTTTTTTTTGTTCTAATAAAACCCCATGTCATTCCAAGTATGTGTGTCAAATTTTACCTCTCTATCTACATTATTCCGTGATTTATTCAGTTTTCAAATTTATACTGACTTTTTGATCACCTGGTACATAAACATGTCTTGTCCATGTGCTATTTTTCACGAATAATGGCATCCGCACGATTCAGCATGCCTGGAACAGTGACTGTGACAGGACGTTCCGAGCGTGGCTGATCATGGAGCTCTGTTTCTGCATTTACTGAGACTGTAATTTTCTTTACCCATTGCCCGACTGTACTTCTATCAACTGCAGCATCGCCATACACTGAACACAAACGTTTAGGGATGTTCACCACGGATACCTTTTTCTGCACACAAGAATTCAATAACAGCACGCTGCCTATACGTGAGTCGTATGTAGACGCCATTTTGACGCTGTGCTACGGCTCTGCCATCTGCCTGAACGGTTCGAAACTTCACAGGTTGGCTCAAATGGCTCTGAGCACTATGGGACTTAATATCTATGGTCATCAGTCCCCTAGAACTTAGAACTACTTAAACCTAACTAACCTAAGGACATCACACAACACCCAGTCATCACGAGGCAGAGAAAATCCCTGACCCCGCCGGGAATCGATCCCGGGAACCCGGGCGCGGGAAGCGAGAACGCTACCACATGACACGAGCTGCGGACTACTTCACAGGTGCGAAGAACAAATATCAAATGTGAAGCACCAACGAGGACGTTTGTCTATGCATATTAATGACTTTTTAAAAAATGTTGGGCATTACTTATTGAACGATCCTCGTGCATTAGTATGGTGTGCACAAAGGATTAGCATTTCATTGCGTACAGGGTCCGCCGTGGGCCCGGATAACTTGTTCCATGCGTGATGGCATCGGCACTTATAAGGTTCGAATGGCGTCCTGTAGTATAGACAGTCATGCTGGCTTCACTTGGTTCCAAAGTTCATCTACGGTGGTTGGCATTGGGTCACAGCGCTGCATCCAATGTTCCGCCATATTCGACGCTTTGTCGATTGGCTGCAAATCTGATAATTTGGTGGACCAGGGAAAAAGTTTCACATCCTGTGACACCACGAAGGCACGTGTTCGTGCAGCAACATGTGGTCGTGCACTGTCTTGCTGAAAAATGACATCTGGGAGGTTGTGCAGAAAGGGTATGGCTATGGGTAGCAGGATGTCATTCACGTAGGTCACACGGGTCACAGAGCCCTGGAAACTCACCAATTATGACTTGTGGTTGTACCCCGTAGCACCTCACACCATAAGGCCTTGAGATGGCTGTGTATGTCTTGTGCGAATACAGTCACTGTGATGCCACTCCCCCTGCGGCCATCATTTTCACATAAATAGAACCTGCATTAGTCCTAAAACACTACCTGACGCCATTCCCGTCATCAGTGACATCGTTCTATACACCATTGCCGTCTAACTGTTTCTGCACATTCGTCAAAGGTAGGCGGAAATGTATACGACGCGCACGTAACCCATGCCGTAGTGAACTCTGACGGAGTGTCGCCCCTGTTAGTGCACAATGTCTTACACTGTTCCACTGTTGCACCAGAGCCGAGGAGGACACATGTCTATGCTGCAGAGCCATTGGAATGAGGTGCCGATCTTGTCGGAAGGGGGTGGGAGGTGGGGAGGGGGGGGGCGTGGTGCGACCTGACCCACGTGTTCTACGGTCTTACGTGACCCATTCTGCTCACAGCCGTTGCACTGCCGAAACGGTTCGTCCCACACGAGCAGCAATGTCCACGATGAATGCGTGACGTTGCCTTATGCCAATAACCTCCCTTGTTTCAAAGTCACTGATTTGACGGTACGGTTAGCGCATACGTCTGCGAGGCATCCTGCACGTCTTTTCAAGTCACACTGATCCATTACTTTCGGTTTATAGCGACGAGAGCCTAAGGCACATTTTACCAATAGGTAGTGTTGAGCCGCGATATGAGAGAGGGCCGACTTGGTTCACATGCTAATCATTTCCACAGAACATACTAATATACGCGTCCTGTGAATCTAAACTTACTATCTATAGTCATTCGAAGTGTTCTGTTTTTTCTGCACATGAGTGTATATTAAAATATCGTCACGGAAACAATTACAGCCTCGTTTCTGTTTTGTTTGTAGACAGCGGGTTGATAATGAAATAGAATAGTAAATTACAGGTACACTAACGTCTTGACGCATGTAAGTTATAAAATGAAACTGAATACCAACAACGGAGAAAAAATAATGTCTCCACATAATATTGAAAATCTTTTATTACTAGAGTGCACAGGTGGATGTTCCTTTACATTCATTCAGAGGTCCTCTACAGAATTTTTACACAACATTAAAAATAAAAAGTTTTTTGACGATCGGCCTGATAAAATAGTCGCTTTGAACAACGGTTCCTTACGGAGTCAAAGCTGGTTAAACATCTACTTCATTTCGGTGCCTAGCCTCGCGGTGAGTTCCCACGCATTGACACGTGGACCGCCGACCTCGATCGCTCAGACGATTCCATGCCACCAGAGACCACTCTGTGAGGCTGCAGCCACAATTACAGGGTTACAGTGACTGATAAAATCGCCTTTTCAATTACCTGTTTCGAAATTTACCGGCTGTCTTCTTAACCGACTCCGAACTCTCCCTTCTGCGGGCAATATGCGTAGGTTGCTTAACAGTGTCGATTTAGCTGGGCGGTTCACCTGCGCGGTTGCTTAACAGGCAGTTGTCACGAGAACCGGCGGTTTAGTCACGCGGTCAATTGCGCACTCGCCCGTCCCTGCGGTTTAGCTCGGCAGCTCAGCCGTTCTGGAAACTGCACACTTGTACATCCTGTACGTGCGGCTACGTGTGAATGGTGGCGAGCAGCTGCGATCGCGCATGGTAACTCTGCGTTTGTTTTTGTTATACATGTCATTCTCTGTTACATCTGTCTGCTCTTTCGTTTTATGAGGTTTACTGCTTTAAGCGGCCAAATAACTTTCAATGAAGCACTATTGATTATTAAAACAGAATGTCGTCCTCTAATTCGGGTTTGAGGAAATAAGGGTACAACAATAAAACGGAAAAATGTATTGCTTAGGAGAGCTTAGTAAAAAAAACCACGTACTTCAACAAAAGGCGACACTACCACTCAAATGTAGTTAACAACTTTTGATCAGCTTTTGCCGGTCGGTGTGGCCGTGCGGTTCTAGGAGCTTCAGTCTGGAACCGCGTGACCGCTACGGTCGTAGGTTCGAATCCTACCTCGGGGTGTGATGTCCTTAGATTAGTTAAATTTAAGTAGTTCTAAGTTCTAGGGGACTGATGACCTCAGATGTTTAGTCCGATAGTGCTCAGAGCCATTTGAACCATTTTTTTATCAGTTTTTAATTACTTCTGACTGATCTGATAAGGTCTGCCACGACATCATCTCCTCCGCCAGCCTCCTCATCTCAAAGCAACAACTGTACACGTCCTCATTTACCAGCTACATCTATTCCAACCTCTGTCTTCTCCTCCAGCTTTTACCCTCTGCACCTCCTTGAAGTACCATGGAAGACATCTCCTGATGTCTTAGCAAATATCCTACTATTCTGTCGCTACTTCTTGTTAATGTTTTCCACGTGTACCTCTCCTCAGATTCTGTGGAGAACCCCGTCGCTGGCGTTGCTGCCTCTTGATGACGGGGTCTCGGGTTCGATTCCCGGCTGGGTTGCGGATTTTCTCTGCTCGGAGACTGGGTGTTTGTGTTGTCATCATTTCATCATCATTCGTGAAAGTGGCTAGACTCTACTGTATAAGGATTGGGACTTTGTACGCGCGCTGATGACCGCTGAGTTGAGCACCCCGCAAACCAAACATCACCATCATCATCAGAACCCCTCATTTCTTATTATATCTGTCCACATTGTTTTCAACATCCTTCTACAGCGCTACATCTCAGAGATATTGATTCTCCTTGCAGTTTTCTCAGACTCCGTGACTCACTTCCACATAAGGTGTGCTCCAACCGAACAGCGACGAGCCAGAAATAAGGAAACACTGTTAGAAATGCGTCGTTGAACAGTAATCCAGCCTGCAAATTGCGCTGTTGTATTAGACCACGAACATCACGTTCACCATGTCCTGAATCCGTTGCAAGTGCCGTCGTGTTCAGAGCACTATTCTGTGTAGTTGTGAGTCCATTATGTCGGAGCTTAAAGAATTAGAACATGGGAAAAATGTTGGTGCTCGTGTGGTGCGTCCTTCAGCTTCCAAGGTAGCCGAAATATTTGGTACTTCAAGAGGCACTATATCGAAGATTTATACTGCATACCGGGAAAGTGGAAAAACCCTATCCGCTACGTCACAACGCGAAAGAAAGTGTGTGTTGAGTGATCGTGACAGACTGTCATTGAAGAGGACTGTGATGAAAAATAAGAGGACGACAGCAGCAAAGTCGATGAAAGACTGGACCTCGCACTCGCGAACAGTGTCCGCGCCAAAAGAACACGAACGGAGCTCCATAAGCAGCGACTTGCACCGCTAGTTGGAATTCCAAAACCACTCACCAGTGTGTAAATAGTCGTAATTGGAAAATATTGTGTCTAAGGCGTAAAACCTGGACTGTGGAGCAATTGAAGGAAATCATTTGGTTGGATGAGTCTAGTTTCTCATTGTTTCCAGCTTCTGGCCGAGTTGACGCCCCAAAAATAAAATATGGCGGAGGTTCGGTGATGATTTGGGCAGCCATATCGTGGTTTCCCACAGGCCCCATAGCTACGCTGCGATGTCGCAGTACTTCCAAGGATTATGTAACAATTTTGGCAGATCAGGTCCGTCCCATGATATAAGTTTGTTCTCTAATGGCGAAGCACGAGGATTAATTGTCGCATCTCCCCTGGCCACCAACAGTCACCAGATATCAGTATTATTCAGCCTTTGTGATTTATTTTGGAGAGAAGCGTGCCTGATCGCTATCCATGCTCATCATAATTATCTGTACATAGCCCGCTAGTATCAGAAATTACTATTACTTTGCAGGAATAATGTTGCAAGCTTCCTTTGAAAACTATACAAGCATTTTATTTATCAGTTCCGAGACCACTGGAAAGTATTTTTCCTACACCATTTTAGTCATGATACTATGTTGCTTTTTGTGTTTTCCTATTTTCCACGCCCCCCTGTAAACTACCAGAAACTTAATTCCTAGCTTTGTTACTAACTGCTTTATTTTCCGAAGAATGCCTTCTTTGCCTCTACTCGTTTGCTTCGTACATGCTTCCTAATTCGTCCGTCATGTATTGTTTTGTTTTACTGTTTTCCACGTTTCTTTTAGCTGGGACTATCCTCTTTGCCGGTGCCGCTGCTAGTCTTCTTCTTACATTCGTCTTGTCTCGAGATGACTGGGTGTTTGTGTTGTCCTTATCATTTCATCATCATTCATGAAAGTGGCGAGATTGGACTGAGCAAAGGCTGGGAATTTGTACGGGCGCTGATAACCACGCAGTTGAGCGCCCCACAAACCAACATCATTCTTACATTCAACTTCATTAGTTTGTCATTCTTTTCTTTTTTCTACCTTTTCAGTTTTCTCTGGGATCATTAAATCATTCAGTCTATTCAATAAGTCCTGTAATTTTTTCTAACATTCACTGAAGGTAGCAATCATCAGCCATGGTATCATTGACATCCCTTCACTCTGAATTTTAATCCCACTTCTCTACATTTCTTTTATTTTCGTCTTTGCTTTCTAGATGTAGCCCAAATGAGTATTTACTAAACACACTTTCTGAGATTCCTCATCGAGCGTTGTTTGAAGATACGCGTCGCGCAAATCAGTTTTTGAAAAGTATCGCCCAGCTCCTAATCTGTCCATGAGATCTTCTGAACATGGCAATGGATAAATATCAATCACAGTTTATGGATTGACTGTAGACTTGAGGGCCGGCCACTGTGGCCGAGCGGTTCTATGCACTTCAGTCCAGAACCGCGCGACTGCTACGGTCGCAGGTTCGAATCCTGCCTCGGGCATGGATGTGTGTGATGTCCTTAGGTTAGTTAGGTTTAAGTAGTTCTAAGTTCTAGGGGACTAATGACCTCAGATGTTAAGTCCCATAGTGGTCAGAGACATTTGAACCATTTTGAATTGAAGGTCAAGACAAAGGCGTATGCGAGCTGAAAGTTTGGGGAGTAAAACCAGTGGGCATACCCATTGACTAGTTTGTATGGGCGCAACAGCTCCGTTATCTTGCAATTCTTTAACTTCAGCAGCGACTTCGTCCCGTAATGCCATGGGAATAGCTTTGGCCCGGCTGAATTTCGGCTGAGCGTTGTCTTTCAGAGTAATGCGTGCAAAAAAATTGTTAGCCTTGCCTAAACCTTCAGAAAAGAGTTCCGGGAATTCTTTTAGCGAGCGAGCTAGCTACACTGACTTTTGCATCGAATACAGACACTGACAACACATTGTTCTGAATGTTAAAGCCAAACAAATTAAATGAATCGAGACCTAATATGTTCTCACAATCGCGTGATTGTAGCACCGTGAAAGTGACTGTTTGCGTATGCGAGCAATACATGGCAGGCAGAGTACACTTTCCGAGATGGGGAATGTCTTGCCCACTAAACGCTGTCAGTTGCGTGCTAGTTTTAGACAGGCGTGACGAGCGTAATGGCTCATATGTGTGACGATTTAGCAACGTACAGAGGTACCCGTGTCCAATTGAAATTTCACGCGTTCCCCACAAAGAAGTAAATGAACAAAGTTTGTTGGACTGGTATATCACTGAAGAAACTGCACGCTTGCTAGGTTTGCTAATGTGTAATGCAGACTTTGAATATACTGCATTAATGACATGGGCCTTGTGACTAGATTTTTGTGAGTGGGCCGAATGCTGATGTTCGTTCAGTTGCAAACATATGGATTGTACATGTCCTTTCCTGCCACGAGCGTAACACTTGAGCTTGTCGGGACGGACAGCCTTCGCATTTGTTCCGTAACAGCGAGGTCAAGACTTAATTCTGTTCATTGTGTAGCCTGTTTAGTGAAATGCTTACGTGGTGCGTAGCATCGTTCACTCAACCTGGCGAGTGCAAGCTGCCGCTGCTGAATGGGCTGATTGCAATAAGGGACTCAACCCGACAAAAAGCTTGCTCAAATTTACCGTCTGACAGGGCACCTGAATCGTACTGATCTAGTATTTGTACCACCTACTGAAATGATGGGTTGGACTGTTTCAAAATCTATTCTCTGAGTTTGACATCATGTACATTGTACACGATCGCTTCACGTAAGATATCATCTGAACATAAAACTCCACAAACACATTTGAATTTGCATTTTCTCATCATACTGTGCAAATCTGTTACCCACTCGCAATAAGTTTGTTCTGATCGTTTTTTTGCAATTGTTGTTGTTGTTGTGGTCTTCAGTCCTAAGACTGGTTTGATGCAGCTCTCCATGCTACTCTATCCTGTGCAAGTTTCATCTCCCAGTACCTACTGCAACCTACATCCTTCAGAATCTGCTTAGTGTATTCATCTCTTGGTCTCCCCCTACGATTTTTTACCCTCCACGCGGCCCTCCAATACTAAATTGGTGATCCCTTGATGCCTCAGAACATGTCCTACCAACCGATCCCTTCTTCTGGTCAAGTTGAGCCACAAACTCCTCTTCTCCCCAATCCTCTTCAGTACCCCCTCATTAGTTATGTGATCTACCCATCTAATCTTCAGCATTCTTCTGTAGCACCACATTTCGAAAGCTTTTATTCTCTTCTTGTCCAAACTATTTACCGTCCATGTTTCACTTCCATACATGACTACACTCCATACAAATACTTTCAGAAATGACTTCCTCACACTTAAATCTATACTCGATGTTAACAAAATTCTCTTCTTCAGAAACGCTTTCCTTGCCATTGCCAGTCTACATTTTATATCCTCTCTACTTCGACCATCATCAGTTATTTTGCTCCCCAAATAGCAAAACTCCTTTACTACTTTAAGTGTCTAATATCTTAATCTAATTCCCTCAGCATCACCCGACTTAATTCGACTACTTTCCATTATCCTCGATTTGCTTTTGTTGATGTTCATCTTATATCCTCCCTTCAAGACACCATCCATTCCGTTCAACTGCTCTTCCAAGTCCTTTGCTGTCTCTGACAGAATTACAATGTCATCGGCGAACCTCAAAGTTTTTATTTCTTCTCCATGGATTTTAATACCTACTCCGAATTTTTCTTTTGTTTCCTTTACTGCTTGCTCAATATACAGATTGAATAACATCGGGGAGAGGCTACAACCCTGTCTCACTCCCTTCCCAACCACTGCTTCCCTTTCATGTCCCTCGACTCTTATAACTGCCATCTGGTTTCTGTACAAATTGTAAATAGCCTTCGCTCCCTGTATTTTACCCCTGCCACCTTTAGAATTTGAAAGAGAGTATTCCAGTCAACATTGTCAAAAGCTTTCTCTAAGTCTACAAATGCTAGAAACGTAGGTTTGCCTTTCCTTAATCTTTCTTCTAAGATAAGTCGTAAGGTTAGTATTGCCTCACGTGTTCCAGTATTTCTACGGAATCCAAACTGATCTTCCCCGAGGTCGGCTTCTACTAGTTTTTCCATTCGTCTGTAAAGAATTCGTGTTAGTATTCTGCAGTTGTGGCTTATTAAACTGATTGTTCGGTACTTCTCACATCTGTCAACACCTGCTTTCTTTGGGATTTGAATTATTATATTCTTCTTGAAGTCTGAGGGTATTTCGCCTGTTTCATACATCTTGCTCACCAGATAGTAGAGTCTTGTCAGGACTGGCTCTCCCAAGGCCGTCAGTAGTTCCAATGGAATGTTGTCTACTCCGGGGGCCTTGTTTCGACTCAGGTCTTTCAGTGCTCTGTCAAACTCTTCACGCAGTATCTTATCTCCCATTTCATCTTCATCTACATCCTCTTCCATTTCCATAATATTGTCCTCAAGTACATCGGCCTTGTATAGACCCTCTATATACTCCTTCCACCTTTCTGCTTTCCCTTCTTTGCTTAGAACTGGGTTTCCATCTGAGCTCTTGATGTTCATACAAGTGGTTCTCTTATCTCCAAAGGTCTCTTTAATTTTCCTGTAGGCAGTATCTATCTTACCCCTAGTGAGATAAGCCTCTACATCCTTACATTTGTCTTCTAGCCATCCCTGCTTAGCCATTTTGCACTTCCTGTCGATCTCATTTATTCCTTTTTGCCTGCTTCATTTACTGCATTTTTATATTTTCTCCTTTCATCAATTAAATTCAATATTTCTTCTGTTACCCAAGGATTTCTACTAGCCCTCGTCTTTTTACCTACTTGATCCTCTGCTGCCTTCACTACTTCATCCCTCAAAGCTACCCATTCTTCTTCTACTGTATTTCTTTCCCCCATTCCTGTCAATTGTTCCCTTATGCTCTCCCTGAAACTCTGGACAACCTCTGGTTCTTTCAGTTTATCTAGGTCCCATCTCCTTAAATTCCCACCTTTTTGCAGTTTCTTCAGTTTTAATCTACAAGTCATAACCAATAGATTGTGGTCAGAGTCCACATCTGCCCCTGGAAATGTCTTACAATTTAAAACCTGGTTCCTAAATCTCTGTCTTACCATTATATAATCTATCTGCTACCTTTTAGTATCTCCAGGGTTCTTACATGTATACAACCTTCTATCATGATTCTTAAACCAAGTGTTAGCTATGATTAAGTTATGCTCTGTGCAAAATTCTACCAGGCGGCTTCCTCTTTCATTTCTTACCCCCAATCCATATTCACCTATTACGTTTCCTTCTCTCCCTTTTCCTACACTCGAATTCCAGTCACCCATGACTATTAAATTTTCGTCTCCCTTCACTATCTGAATAATTTCTTTTATTTCATCATACATTTCTTCAATTTCTTCGTCATCTGCAGAGCTAGTTGGCACATAAACTTGTACTACTGTAGTAGGTGTGGGCCTCGTATCTATCTTGACCACAATAATGCGTTCACTAAGCTGTTTGTAGTAGCTTACCCGCGTTCCTATTTTCCTATTCATTATTAAACCTACTCCTGCATTACCCCTATTTGACTTTGTGTTTATAACCCTGTAGTCACCTGACCAGAAGTCTTGTTCCTCCTGCCACCGAACTTCACTAATTCCCACTATATCTAACTTTAACCTATTTATTTCCCTTTTTAAATTTTCTAACCTACTTGCCCGATTAAGGGATCTGACATTCCACGCTCCGATCCGTAGAACGCCAGTTTTCTTTCTCCTGATAACGACATCCTCTTGAGTAGTCCCCGCCCGGAGATCCGAATGGGGGACTATTTTACCTCCGGAATATTTTACCCAAGAGGACGCCATCATCATTTAATCATACAGTAAAGCTGCATGCCCTCGGGAAAAATTACGGCCGTAGTTTCCCCTTGCTTTCAGCCGTTCGCAGTACCAGCACAGCAAGGCCGTTTTGGTTATTGTTACAAGGCCAGATCAGTCAATCATCCAGACTGTTGCCCTTGCAACTACTGAAAAGGCTGCTGCACCTCTTCAGGAACCACACGTTTGTCTGGCCTCTCAACAGATACCCCTCCGTTGTGGTTGTACCTACGGTACGGCTATCTGTATCGCTGAGGCACGCAAGCCTCCCCACCAACTGCAAGGTCCATGGTTCATGCGGGGGGTTTTTGCAATTAAGGAATTGATACCTAGCTGGTACCAGATTCACTTGTGGGTCATAATAGTTAGTTAGCGAATCTACAACCTGTCCATACGAAAGTTCACTCGGAGTGGCGTTAGGAAATAGTTTGCTTACAAGGCGGAACACTGCATTTCCTACCATCGATAAGAAATAGGGTATTTCACAGTACCAGGCAAGCTGTGAGCGAGTACGTGAGCTTCGAACACTTGCAACCACTCACGCCATTCCTCTTCTTGTTCACAAAACTGGCGAAAAGGCGGCATAGCAGTAAGTGTTGTTGTAGGTGCTTTTTCTGTCAGGCGTGCAGCGTTTGCCAGTAGCTGCTGCACCGTGTTGAGCAACGTAGGTATTTGCTGGGTCTAGAACTGAAACATCTGTATTAGCTGTGTTACATATAACGCTTGTGGCTGTGGCGCCTGAGCAGGGGGTGGGATAGGTGGTGTGGGCATTTTGGGAGAGGCAAATGCAAGAAACAGCAAGGCAAGGAAGAAAAATAACAATGATTTATCTTGGAACTCTTCCACTTGGTCCGTGTTGGCATAGAAAAACAGTAATATCAGAAAACTGAGTCCGCCTTGTTACAAAACAGCTTGTTATTCGTCTATTTCTTTATTCTCCCAAACTAGTTTCGACGACAAATATCACCATTTTTAAAATCTAAAACATGCAGAAAATAGCAAGGTTATACAAACACAAGAGCACATTACCAAATTTTTACTATTTGTTTTTTGAAATATAGTTTTCTATGTACACTTTTCTACTACCTTATTTATGGCATGTTACAGCAAGTTTTAAGCAATTATTGTCGCTGTCTGCGACATATTTTCTGTGCGCTTTTTTCTGTTGCCGCTTTTTACTTAGCGAACATCATGTCATCTGCAACCATGTGAGCGGCTGTTAGTAAACAAAATACTAACTAAAACTGAACTACTAAATACTGAACTAGAAAAGTTCAATCCATTTTCACCACATTACCTCCCACTTAAGATAGATGGTAATGGCGCTAAGCTGTGAGGAACTGGATAGGTAGACAGAGAAAACGGTTACTACCAATTGTTCCAACGAACTTTCCTTTTAACTTTAGGATATTAAAATATCCAGTGAAAATTCTCCTCTCGAGTACGATCTTCAAGTCGCGGGAGCAGTGTCTATTCTGTACTGGGGAAGGGATTTGATGTCGCTTGGTTATGCCAAGAACAACTATCTTTCTGTACTTCGAGTAAGAATTCATCAAAGATAGAGGTTAAAATAAGAAGGCTCTTTGTAATAAAAATTTGTATTTAATTAATGCCATTGCGAATTTTTAAAATATTTTACTTTATAATTCTTGTACTGTATTTATACATTTAAATGCGTGTAAGTAAAATTGCGTTGAATTCATGCTACCAAGAGATTTACACTACTGGCCATTAAAATTACTACATCAAGAAGAAATGCAGATGATAAATGGGTATTCATTGGACAAATATATTATACTACAACTGACATGTTATTACATTTTCAAGCAATTTGGGTGCATAGATACTCAGAAACCAGTACCCAGAACAACCACCTCTGGCCGTAACAAGGGTCTTCATAAGCCTGGGCATTGAGTCAAATAGAGCTTGGATGGCGTGTACAGGTACAGCTGCCCATGCAGCTTCAACACGATACCACAGTTCATCAAGAGTAGTGACTGGCGTATTGTGACGAGTCAGTTGCTCGGCCACCATTGACCAGACGTTTTTCAATTGGTGAGAGATCTGGAGAATGTGCTGGTCAGGGCAGCAGTTGAACATTTTCTGTATCCAGAAAAAGCCCGTACAGGACTTGCAGCTTGCGGTCGTGCATTATCCTGCTGAAATGTAGGGTTTCGCAGGGATCGAATGAAGGGTACAGCCACGGGTCGTAACACATCTGATATGTAACGTCCACTGTTCAAAGTGCCGTCAATGAGAACAAGAGGTGACCGAGACGTGTAACCAATGGCACCACATACCATCTCGCCGGGTGATACGCCAGTATGGCGATGACGAATACACGCTTCTAATGTGCGTTCACCGCGATGTCGCCAAACGCGGATGCGACCATCATGATGCTGTAAACAGAACCTGCGGTCACCCGAAAAATGACGTTTTGCCATTCGTGCACCCAGGTTCGTCGTTGAGTACATCGCAGGCGTTGAGTACATCGCAGGCGCTCCTGTCTGTGATGCAGCGCCAAGGGTAACCGCAGCAATGGTCTCCAAGCTGATAGTCCATGCTGCTGTAAACGTCGTCGAACTGTTCGTGCAGATGGTTGTTCTCTTGCAAACGTCCCCATCTGTTGCCTCATGGATCCAGACGTGGCTGCACGATCCGTTACAGACATGTGGATAAGATGCCTGTCATCTCGACTGCAAATGATACGAGGCCGTTGGGATCCAGCACGGCGTTCCGTATTACCGTCCTGAACGCACCGATTCCATATTCTGCTAACAGTCATTGGATCTCGACCAACGCGAGCAGCAATGTCGCGATACGATAAACCGCAATCGCGATAGGCTACAATCCGACCTTTATCAAAGTCTGAAACGTGATGGTACGCATTGCTCCTCCTTACACGAGGCATCACAACAACGTTTCTGCAGGCAACGCCGGTCAACTGCTGTTTGTGTATGAGAAATCGCTTTGAAACTTTCCTCACATCAGCACGTTGTAGGTGTCTCCACCGGCTCCAACCCTGTGTGTGAATGCTCTGAAAAGCTAATCATTTGCATATCACAGCATCTTCTCCTCTGTCGGTTAAATTTCGCGTCTGTAGCACGTCATCTTCGTGGTGTAGCAATTTTAATGGCCGGCAGTGTATTTCATTTGTCTTCCTGTGTAATAAAAGACTGGATAAATGAGAAAATTGGAAACGCTGAAGAATCTGGTCGTGACAGATCGTTATTGTATTAAAGAATTTGATTGTGGTCGGACGAACACCGCATACGAAGTGAGTTCAAAATGTAAACTAGACATCATTATTTCAGGCCAAGTAACCTTTATAGCTCAAAACGATACGGCTACCTAACACTGTTTTTCAACATGATCAGCAAGTCTCTGTAAACAACTATCGGAATTACAAATCGTTCAGTTCCTCGACGACAGAAATTTGTTCCTTGGTCACGGAGCGACCCGATACCCGTAGTGCGAACGTCCTCATCTTCGAAAAATGTTTGCCCCACCTCTCCTCCCTCCCACCAAGACGTTCTTTTAGCTTGCCGAGAAGATGGAGGTCGGATAGTAAAAGATTTGGACTTCCTTAGCGGCAACATGTACGTCTCTGACGCCTTCGTCAGACTGTTGGCCTTCGGAGGAACAACACTGACAGGGGACGCTAATTTGGTGGCCACTAATCGTTTCGGAAATTAATTTATGTTTGAAACCTAATGGAAACCAGTAGAAGTGCTCTTCTGAATCAGTGTCCTAGTCCCTTCCTGCGTACTCTCTCCTCCATGCTACTATCGATTACACGCGGCTGTGCAAATTTGTACTTTGAATGCAGAGCGGGCGAGTGGCCATATTTGTATCCCAACGCGTCAAGGCAGAAGACACAAACGTTTCTATTGCCACCGTTCTGGTGTCTTGTCTGATGTCCCAGTACTCATGTCGGGGTGTTGGGCTCTTCTGATGTGAGGCTGTAATGAAAGTTCACAGCGAGTGGAATAAGGCTCTCAACCAATCGAATAAGAAATCAGGTTTTAAGTTCATCGATGCCAACTTCTTTACTTAAACGGAATAAATTAGCGGATGAAGCTGTAAATCCCCTACAACCGACATAATCAGTGTTCGACTACAGAATCACAAGCGCCGGCCTCGGTGGCCGTGCGTTTCTAGGCGCTTCGGTCCGGAACCGCGGGACTGCTACGGTCGCAGGTTCGAATCCTGCCTCGGGCATGGATGTGTGTGATGTCCTTAGGTTAGTTAGGTTTCAGTAGTTCTACGTTCTAGGGGACTGATGACCTAAGATGTTAAGTCCCATAGTGCTCAGAGCCATTTGAACAGAATCACAAGCAAAATTGTGCACAGTTAACAATGCTGATACAGATCACAAAACTTTTTATATAATAGTTGATAAACTTATTCCTACAGACAAAATCTGCTGTACGTTGTGGACAGAGGTGCGGTACATTGACTTTACACACTTGGTGACAAAATTAGGTCTTAATCGTGCGACAGCGCCTACATCGAAACAGGTAGCAGCTGCTAAACGCGCGCGCTAGACCGTTCACGTCCCACGCTCGACTCCAACTATCATAGCCCGAAACATTCCCTTCTGCTCACATTTTTGGCGCGCAGAAGGAGCACAAAGTGCGTCGTCTGCATTGTTTCATGTTAACGTTATGGGAATAATGTAACGAAAAGAATTTGATTACTGTGTTTCATCTCTTTCTATTGAAGGTATTTGCTGTACATATCAATAGAATCTGTGCATATGTAGAAAGGAATGTTAATACATGTGAGTTGTCCATACTTCACTTATCACTTAGGCCATCATGTACAATCAACCTTTATAGTTACTGAATCAGATCGCTATGGCTCCGAGAGCCAATAACGCCAGAGGCACCACTCCACTACGTCTGGACACGACGCAACAATTGGTAGACATATGGCCAGAATTTGACGGTGATACTATGTGCAATTTATTGACGTTTTGCCCACAAGAATCATGCTATCGTGCGTACTTTAACTATGGAGTACTTTTTCAGTTGCTTCGTTATTTCCCTCGCACCCTGGGATGCACCTGGTTTCAGTACAGAAGCATCAAAACTGTGTCTGCAGGAAATCCGGAACATGTACTCTCTTGTGACAACACGCCACTCTTGTTGCATAGTGATCTCAGCATGGGACGACAGGTGTAATTCACTTTCTGAAGTCCCTATGTACTTGACATGTGCGAGACTCCAGAAACAAGTTTCTTCTAAAGACGTAGTTGTCAGACTTCGTGGTATCGTGGCAGTATTACGTCGCACTAAGATTCGTAATACAGTTGAGTCTAGAGGCACACCATGCTGATGGCTACATGGTACAAGAGATGTCTGAAAAGTATTGCCTCCGAATTTGTCAGGTCAAAACTCTTAAAGCTTTTTAAATAAAACGAATGTTATTAACACCATACATCTTTATTCTTCATACCTACATATTTTCAGCGCTCTACCGCTGAAGGGCTCGGAATTGTAGCGTCTAACTTGGCGGAGTGCAAGGTAACTATGCTGGTACGTGAAAAACAGCGTACTGTAAGCGATTTTCGATTTCGAAGTGTTTTTCCACACACGGAGAGCACTCTCTTCCAGCATGACAATGCAAGACCACACACGAGCGTTGCGACAACTGCAACAATCCAACGCAGTCGGCTCACTGCCATCGATCACCCTCCATAAAATTCATTTGTTTGCAAAACGTAAGACCTTCGATGTCGTCGCTTTGATAGTGACGCTGTGGTGCCAGCAGTGGTGAGTTTGTGGCTCTGTCAACAAGTCAAACACTCTTCAGTGGCCGTATTACCAACAGTGTGATCACTCGCTGGGAGCAATGTGTTCGTCGCCAGGGTGACTGTGTTGACAAATCTATATGAAGAAACGAAGAATAAAGACACAGAATGTTAATAACGTTTGTTTTCGCAAAACAAATTTGGAGGCAGTAATTTTCAGCCAGACATCGTATGTTGTATAACACGACGCTTATGAGGAAGCCGAGTATACGACGGACCCATATGTTAACACTAGATAAAAAACACTTCAGGAATGAAATTCGAAGACGTTGAACATTAATACAGAGAATTCTGGCGTTGTTATGTGACTGTAGGCGAAACGTAAATCCACTATCGTAGAAAACACCAGTTACAAAAGCGATCTGACAGTCAATGTCTACAGTCGAGAACAACAACCGTTTTCTCGGCGGGAAAGGGATGGCCACATTTTTTCGAACTCGCCACTTGTCGTCGTTCTTGTTATCTGTTCGTAAAACGGTAATACCGGTGACGCTCTCTTGCTAACCAACCGTTTGCGTTGCGAGTTGAACCAAAAGCCAACGAAATTATCCCGAAAATATGCTCTCTTACCTTGTGACAGATCGTTTGGTCCCCTCTTGGTCTCCGTACATACTTACACATGTCCCAAACTCAGGAAATGCACCGAGGACATTTTCGTGAAATTTGTATTTTTTTTATTTGTGTTTTAAAAGAGTATTACGCAGAGTACAAACAAATACACTGAGGTGACGAAATTCATGGGATACCGATATTCATATATACAAATGACGGTAATATGGCGTGCAGATGGCGTAGAAAGGCATTGGCGGAGACGTCATTTATACTCAGGTGATCCATGTAGAAAGGTTTCCGAGGTGATTATAGCCGCACGACGGCAACTAAGAGGATCTGAATGCGGAATTGTACTTGCAGCTAGAAGCGTGGGATATTCCATTTCGGAAATCGTTACGGAGTTCAATATTCCAAAACCACAGTATCAAGAGTGTGAGGAGAGCACCCAATTTCAGGCATTACCTCTCGCCATGGACAACGTAGTGTCCGACGGCTTTCACTTAACGACATAGAGCAGCGGCTTTTGCAAACAGGTGTCTGTGCTAACAGACAAGCGTGAAATAACAGCAGAACATATCCGATAGGTCGGTACGACGAAATTTGGCGTTGATGGGCTAAGGCAGTAGACGACAGACGTGAGTCCTTTTGCTGAAAGCATGACGTTGCCTGCAGCGCCTCTTTTGGTCTCGTGATCACACCGGTGGGACCCCAGACGACTGGAAAACTGTGGCCTGGGCAGATGAGCCTCGATTTCAGCTTGTAACGGCTGATGGCAGGAATCGTGTGTACCGCAGATCCCACGAAGATATGGAGCGAGGTTGACAACAGGGCACTGTGCAAGCTGGTGGTGTCTCCATAATGGTGTGACTGTGTTTACATGGAATAGACTGGCTCCTCTGCTGCAGCTAAACCGATCATTGACTGGAAATCTTTATGTTGGGCTACTTGGAGACCATTTGCAGTCGCCGGCCGCTGGTGGCCGAGCGGTTCTGGCGCTACAGTCTGGAACCACGCGACCGCTACGGTCGCGGGTTCGAATCCTGCCTCGGGCGTGGATGTGTGTGTTGTCCTTAGGTTAGTTAGGTTTAAGTAGTTCTAAGTTCTAGGGGACTTATGACCTCAGCAGTTGAGTCCCATAGTGCTCAGAGCCATTTGACCCATTTGAACCATTTGCAGTCATTCATAACTTCATTTTCTCAGACGACGATGGAATTTTTTATGGCTGATAGTGCGCCACTATTGTTCGCGATAGGTTTGAAGAACATTCTGGTCAATGCGAGCGAGTGATTTGGCCACCCAGATGCCCGAAATGAGTTCCATCGAACGTTTGTGGGACTTAATAAAGTCGTCAGTTTGTGCACGATATCCTGCATCGGCGTCACTTTCGCACTGCGGCCACAGATGTAGCATGGCTCAATAACTTTCCAGTGGGCTCCAGTGACTTGTTGAGTCAATGCCATGTCGGGTTGCTGCATTTCGCGGAGCAGCAGGAGGTCCGACACGATATTAAAAGATACCCCTTGACTTTGGCCACCTCAGTGTACATTTTTTGGGAGAACATAGGAATGAAATCTGCAGGTTCACAGTTCTTTAGCTCAGTAGTTATAATGTTGAGAATTTAACATGGAGGTAAAAAAAAGAGGAGTTGTCATGACGTCACAAACTTGAAGCCGACCCAAGTCGAGATCCGCCATGTTAGGTACTCCAAAACATTCGCTTCTGGTAGTTTGATTTCGTGTAGTCGTGAAGTGTTTTGATAAAAAATGCCGGCTTGTGTCGCTTACTGGTGTACTAATCGTTCTGATTGTAGTCTAAACTTTAAACAAATCCCATTTCATTCGTAAGTGGACTTATTTAAGCGCTATTTTCTTATATATACTTGAAATTCTGATGCACTGTAAAGTTCTACAGTTTGGTTTTACTTCTGTGATATGAATTTAGATTTCCTATCAGTCCAATGCGAAGAACTCTCTGGAGGTGAGCAATACACTTGGTTTTCATTGTTTGGTTATTCCCAAGTAACTGAAAAGTCCTGGCAAGAAATATCCTGGAAATGGGGACTAATGTTTTGAAATACGATAATTTAATATAAAAGTAGTGTAATTTCATGTAGTTAATTAAATCTTCAGTAAAATCTGTGGAACACATGTTACAGTGGTTTAATTATGAGTACTTAAGGGGTTACATATTTGTTAAAGCAAAGTTCCCTATCTAAGTCCAGGCTATTTAGATCATTACAGTAATCACAGTGTTGTCGTGTTACCCTGTAAACTGCTGTTATTTGCCACACTGAACTGAATGTCACTTGGTAGGCACAATTTAAAAACAAAGCAGATGTGTAAACTACAATGGGCCTGAAAATCTTAAATTGCATTCTTTTCCTTCGTAATTTAACGAACCTTTCACTGTGTTGACATGACAGCTGGCTTGTTTATATCATCCCTGCATACATCTATGGGACACCAAAGGAAATAAGGCAAGTTTCTTGCAAACTTGAACATTTAAAATTTGCATTTTATTTGAAAATGCAACGAATACAAATCGGTGCCTGTAAACTATCAATCATTGCTTTTGGAGTTCTGGCTTTATCAATTATCGACACAGACACAATGAAAGTGAATAGAAATGGATTTCGAAAGCACACTTTCCACAGCACAGACTTCTCTTCTCGGTTATTCGAAGTGTATAAACAAAAAGGAATTACAGTACTGAGGCCAGAAGCTTCATATTTTGGTGTCATATTACTGTATCGAATACGCATTTAAGACCAGATAAACGGTTGAAGTTGCGTTCGTTATGCTGTGTTGTTCACTAAAACAGCGTAACATTTACTATATAAAATAAATATCGCGTGCACACGACAGAAATAACGAACAAGAAGGAATTGTAAACACTCGTCTGCTAATGTTTTGGGGGATCCAAGATGGCGGCAGGCCCCGCCCACTGGCTTCAAAACAACGTACAGCGTAAGTCTGTAGCGCCATCTCCCCTTATTCTACCTCCATGGAATTTAACTGCAATCACCAAATTTATCGCTGGAGTAGATTGTCTGCTGTCGATACGCTCAAGACCGCAGCGCTAATAGGAAAGCCAACGTCGGGGAGCGCGAAAGGTCGCAGCAAAGTGTTTGATGTTGGGGAGAGGGAGAGTTACAGCGAGTCGCCCTTTACGGCCCGCTAGAGGTGGGCTTCTACACACGGGATGTGCGAGTTGCGCACCCGCCGCTGCTGATGAGCACAGAACTACCGTTCCCCAGCTTGCGGCCGTGTTGTTAACATCGCCAAGCCGTCGTGCAGCTGAATGGCGCCCCTGAGCCTGATCACGTCCAGAACTGCCAGCCTCGTTACCTGGTGGAGGCAGCAGAGCGAGTTGGCGGTTTTCACCGCGGTGGCAGGCCAAACTCCGGCCTGCTGCTTGTGCAACATCTGCGCAGGTACAAGCCGACACTGTCGACTGGACAATGGACAGCCGCTCCAGGGACAGGGAGGAGCGCGGCAGCCATTACCAGTCTCCATTATCGACAGACAAAGGGGGCTACTGCCGGTGACAAGATAGGCAGAGGAACGAACCCAAAGTTTTCCCTGGTCCCAGCCAATTAAATACTGTGAATTCATAGACACTGAGATAAGGTGCCGCGGTAATTGACGCAAATCCCTCTAGGATTAATACAGTGGAGGAAATGGTGCCCAAACTTTCTATAAATTACATTACCTACAGAATAAGCGTCCGAAACATACACTTCATACACACTATTGATACTATGGTCTCACCAGTACAGGTGCCATTTTGAATTTTCCTCACAGCTAAGATCCACTTTCAAATCCATCTTTCAGCCACACACCAGCCCCACGTCGTACTAATACCTCCACTTATGGAAGGTTCTGTGTTCGACCACTGTAATGTGCAATTTTCATAAAATTCATTACGAATTTCGAACCGCCCTCCTCCTTCCCCTCTGCCGAAGCAACCAGGGAGATTCTGGGCTCGACCACCATCATGATTAATTTGCATTTTCACACACTTATAGTGCAGTATATCACTGAGTGTATTTGGTTCTTGTAGCATACATAAGCAAGATTAGACGTCATGTACACTCTCCACTATATTTAGACAATTAGAGCTTCACTGATAATGCTTTAAATATCACAGAGATTACCCCCCACCATCATGTTAATTAAACACAGTTGTGCTGACGTTATGTTTAATGTACACCATTGGCCATTAAAATTGCTACACCACGAAGATGACGTGCTACAGACGCGAAATTTAACCGACAGGAAGAAGATGCTGTGATATGCAAATGATTAGCTTTTCAGAGCATTCACACAAGGTTGGAGCCGGTGGAGACACCTACAACGTACTGACATGACGAAAGATTCCAACCGATTTCTCATACACAAACAGCAGTTGACCGCCGTTGCCTGGTGAAACGTTGTTGTGAAGCCTCGTGTATGGAGGAGAAATGCGTACCATCAAGTTCCCGACTTTGATAAAGGTCGGATTGTAGCCTGTCGCGATTGCGGTTGATCGTATCGCGACATTGCTGCTCGCGTTGGTCGAGATCCAATGACTGTTAGCAGAACATGGAATCGGTGGGTTCAGGACGGTAATACGGAACGCCGTGCTGGATCCCAACGGCCTCGTATCACTAGCAGTCGAGATGACAGGCATCTTATCCGCATGGCTGTAACGGATCGTGCAGCCACGTCTAGATCCCTGAGTCAACAGATGGGGACGTTTACAAGACAACAACCATCTGCACGAACAGTTCGACGACGTTTGCAGCAGCATGGACTATCAGCTTGGAGACCATGGCTGCGGTTACCCTTGACGCTGCATCACAGACGGGAGCGCCTGCGATGGTGTACTCAACGACGAACCTGGGTGCACGAATGGCGAAACGTCATTTTTTCGGAAGAATCCAGGTTCTGTTTACAGCATCATGATGGTGGCATCCGTGTTTGGCGACATCGCGGTGAACGCACATTGGAAGCGTGTATGCGTCATCGCCATACTGGCGTATCACGGGGCGTGATGGTATAGGGTGCCATCGGTTACTCGTATCGGTCACCTCTTGTTCGCACTGACAGCACTTTGAACAGTGGACGTTACATTTCAGATGTGTTACGACCCGTGGCTCTACTCTTCATTCGATCCCTGCGAAACCCTACATTTCAGCAGGATAATGCACGACCGCATGTTGCAGGTCCTGTACGGGCCTTTCTGGATACAGAAAATGTTCAACTGCTGCCCTAGCCAGCACATTTTCCAGATCTCTCACCAACTGCAAACGTCTGGTCAATGGTGGCCAAGCAACTGGCTCGTCACAACACGCCAGTCACTACTCTCGATGAACTGTGGTATCGTGTTGAAGCTGCATGGTCAGCTGTACCTGTACACGCCATCCAAGTTCTGTTTGACTCAATGCCTTGGCGTATCAAGGCCGTTATGACGGCCACAGGTGGTTGTTCTGGGTACTGATTTCTCAGTATCTATGCACCCAAACTGCTTTAAAATGTTATCACATGTCAGTTCTAGTATAATATATTTGTCCAATGAATACCCGTTTATCATCTGCATTTCTTCTTTGTGTAGCAATTTTAATGGCCAGTAGTGTATAATATACCTACGGAGGGTCTGTTTCTTGCGACAAACATATCCTAGCTTAGACGTTACTGACACATCCACACACTTTATTAAACAATTAGGAAACTACTTTTTCGTTGTAGGCTGTAGAATTCGGTGACAAACATCCAGAAACTTAAAGTACCATCAATTTGGAACTACGTGCTACATCATAAACAGTTGCAGCTATACAATTACTTCGTAGCACATTTGATAGCAGCTGCCTAAATGTGTATGAGAAGCCATAATTTACTCTCCAAAGTGGAATAGTACGACGTTATGCTTATTTAAAAAATTTAGGCCCTGAGTTCCGTAACGGCCTAAACCACACCACCGTCAATTTTGCGATTGTGGCATGTATGAATGCACATGATATCTGCTGATCTTACGCTGAGTCAAATTTACCTGTCAAGAGCGAGAATAGTCACTCACCCTTTCCTGGCGCTCGTTAAACGAAAAAGATAGAGCACGGTCCCTATAGGCTTGCTGGATTAATTGATTGGTATCGGTATAACTTTTACCACTTTGGCGCTGAACTTCTTCATCTATCGTTATTAGATCAATTGCTCCCTCACGTGTCGTGATACGGTTTCGAGATGAATTTCACAAAATCAGCGGTATTGACGCAATCACTGCTCGGAGCCCTCCACCCTCTCATCCCCCATTTAGCCCTAGTTGTCGGGAGTGTGCTGCGTCACGCAGTTGTACCACCATAAAATCTTCTGCGTTACTTCATAAAATATGTACTGGCTGTTACAAAACGATACTGGCAAACTTCGACGGACTGTAGGGGATCCCTTCACGAACATATTGATGCTAGGAACCCATGTCCGGAAACGTCGTCCAATGACGCTACAGAACGTCGAAGTTATAGGCGCTGGCACCTGCTACTAGGCAACCCCTTTGGCAGCAAACGTGACTTTGTACGCTGACGGAACGTACGCAAGACGTCTTGCAATGTTGTTGGTTAGTCAGTGATAGCGACTGATTGCCACGATCGCCAGAGGAAAAGATGGAGCTAGCTTCTGCGTAGACAGCCCTTGTCTCCTATTAATGCGATGACAGTTTCGGACACCGGTTTCCATCCGCAGTTTATTTTTCTCCCCCAAAATCCCATATGTTTATCGGCAAACAGGAGAAAAATAAACTGCGATTGAAACCCAGTTCCCAAAACCGTCATCCAGCAAGGAAACATAGCATCTCATTCATAGGAGACAAGACTTGTCTATGCGGCAGCTAGCTTCATGTTCTCAACTGGGGATCGTGTCAATCAGTCACGATCACTGAATAACATTGAATATTGCGAGACCTTCGGCCTACGGTCCGTCGGCGTACAAAGTCACGTTTGCTGTCGAAGGTGTGATCTTGTGGAAGGCGCCGGCGACTGTAACTACGACTTTCCGTAGCCTTGTTGGATGACGCTTCCGGACACGATTTCCTACCTTCATTCTATTCCTCATGTCAGCCTCTACAACACCTCTACCTCTGTCGGTATCGTTTTGTAACTCCCTGCATATACTTATATGCAATGTAGTCCGAAATAGTCTGAAAAACTTGCAAGGGTGTTGCAGAGTATGTTGTGCTGAGAAATAATTCTTAAAAAAATCTGATACATTGCACCGTTTTCGACTTGATTAGCATTGGAGTTAGCCAATCAGGCATTTGCGCGCGCAGATTCAAACGGCCCGCCAGAGACGGTGTCGCCATTCTCTCTTCGTTTGGTTTCCTAAAACCGAACAAGACAGCGATACAAAAATAGGAGATGGAACAGTAGTAAGGATCGAACCCGAGTCAAAAGCTGAGCAGTCTCGTGCGTATCACCTACGCTATGAAAACAAGTCACACTAATTGTACTTGGTGAGCCGCTTGAATTTGTGCGGGCAACGACCTGATTTGCTAACGTCGACGTTAATTAACTGGGAAACAGCGCATCGTACCGAATTTTTTTTATTAATAGTTATTTCTCAACAGAAACACTCTGCTACACCCTTTCAGGCTTTTCGGACTGTTTCTTACCACCCTGCATATGAAGGGACTTCAAATAGTTACACATGCCGTCCCAAGTTGAGGACACTGTGCAACAAGAGTGGCGCGTTGTCAGAAGTGAGTACATGCTCTGGGTTTCCTGCACACGCAGGTCTGCTGCGGTACGGGTAACAGGTGCGGTGCATCACAGTGTGCGAGTGAAGTGACGCGGTGAGTACTCCAAACGTCAAGGACACGCGACAGTTTGATTCTTGTGGACAAAATGTAAAAACTGCGCGAAGATGCACCACGAAATTCTGGTGGTATGTACACCAAATGTAGAGTCACATCCTGCTGTAGTGGAATGGTGCCTACAGATTGACCAAACCCACTATAGACACGTGTGACGCTGACTGCGAAACAAGCTGACGGCCGTGTCCAGGTAATCGAAGAACTTAATACCAACAATCGCAGAATTTCCAGCGCTAGAGACGTTCACACAGCAGTCCTCGAACAGTTCAGTAATCAAGAACCGGATTTCTATCGTCGCCGTTAAAGAAATTTGTTAACTGTGCTACTCTGACTCGTAATGCAGCATTTAATAAAAGTTACTTGCCCTGCCATAATAATGTGTAACTTACTTATGGAAATCCCTTCCTTTATTCAATCTTGCTATCTTGGTTATGTATAAACACTGCAGTAATTTGTATAAGTCTGCTCTGCATCTACATCTACATGGATACTCCGCAAATCACATTCAATCTCGTATAGTGCGCGGAAAGAATGAACACCTATACCTTTCCGTTCGAGCTCTGATTTCCCTTATTTTATCGTGGTGATCGTTCCTCCCTATGTAGGTCAGTGTCAACAAAATGTTTTCGCATTCGGAGTAGAAAGTTGGTAATTGGAATTTCGTGACAAGATTCCGTCGCAACGAAAAACGCCTGTCTTTTAATGATTTCCAGCCTAAATCCTGTATCATTTCTGTGACACTCTCTCCTATATTTCGCGATAATACAAAACGTGCTGCCTTTCTTTGAACTTTTTCGATGTACTCCGTCAGTCCTATCTGGTAAGGATCCCACACGGCGCAGCAGTATTCTAAAAGAGGACGGACAAGAGTAGTGTAGGCAGTCTCCTTAGTAGGTCTGTTACATTTTCCATGTGTCCTGCCAATAAAACGCAGTTTTTGGTTAGCCTCCCCCACAACATTTTTTCTATGTGTTCCTTCCAATTTAAGTTGTTCGTAATTGTGATATTTAGGTATTTATCTGAATTTACGGCTTTTAGATTAGACTGATTTGTCGTGTAACTGAGGTTTAACGAGTTCCTTTTAACACTCATGTGGATAACTTCACACTTTTCGTCAATTGCCACTTTTCGCACCATTTCAATATTTCTTCTAAATAGTTTTGCAGCTTCTTTTGATCTTCTGATGACTTTATTAGTCGATAAACGACAGCGTCATCTGCAAACAACCTAAGACGGCTGCTCAGATTGTCTCCCAAATCGTTTATATAGATAAGGAACAGCAAAGGGCCTATAGTACTACCTTGGGGAACGCCAGAAATCACTTCTGTTTTACTCGATGACTTTCCGTAAATTACTACGAACTGTGACTTCTCTGACAGGAAATCACAAATCTAGTCACATAACTGAGACGATATTCCAAGAGCACGCAATTTCACTACAAGCCGCTTGTGTGGTACAGTGTCAAAAGCCTTCCGGAAATCCAGAAATACGGAATCGATCTGAAACCCCTTGTCAATAGCACTCAACACTTCTTGTGAATAAAGAGCTAGTTGTGTTTCACAGGAACGATGTTTTCTAAACCCATGTTGACTGTGTCTCAACAGACGGTTTTCCTCGAGGTAATTCATAATGTTCGAACACAATATACACTCCTGGAAATTGAAATAAGAACACCGTGAATTCATTGTCCCAGGAAGGGGAAACTTTATTGACACATTCCTGGGGTCAGATACATCACATGATCACACTGACAGAACCACAGGCACATAGACACAGGCAACAGAGCATGCACAATGTCGGCACTAGTACAGTGTATATCCACCTTTCGCAGCAATGGAGGCTGCTATTCTCCCATGGAGACGATCGTAGAGATGCTGGATGTAGTCCTGTGGAACGGCTTGCCATGCCATTTCCACCTGGCGCCTCAGTTGGACCAGCGTTCGTGCTGGACGTGCAGACCGCGTGAGACGACGCTTCATCCAGTCCCAAACATGCTCAATGGGGGACAGATCCGGAGATCTTGCTGGCCAGGGTAGTTGACTTACACCTTCTAGAGCACGTTGGGTGGCACGGGATACATGCGGACGTGCATTGTCCTGTTGGAACAGCAAGTTCCCTTGCCGGTCTAGGAATGGTAGAACGATGGGTTCGATGACGGTTTCGATGTACCGTGCACTATTCAGTGTCCCCTCGACGATCACCAGTGGTGTACGGCCAGTGTAGGAGATCGCTCCCCACACCATGATGCCGGGTGTTGGCCCTGTGTGCCTCGGTCGTATGCAGTCCTGATTGTGGCGCTCACCTGCACGGCGCCAAACACGCATACGACCATCATTGGCACCAAGGCAGAAGCGACTCTCATCGCTGAAGACGACACGTCTCCATTCGTCCCTCCATTCACGCCTGTCGCGACACCACTGGAGGCGGGCTGCACGATGTTGGGGCGTGAGCGGAAGACGGCCTAACGGTGTGCGGGACCGTAGCCCAGCTTCATGGAGACGGTTGCGAATGGTCCTCGCCGATACCCCAGGAGCAACAGTGTCCCTAATTTGCTGGGAAGTGGCGGTGCGGTCCCCTACGGCACTGCGTAGGATCCTACGGTCTTGGCGTGCATCCGTGCGTCGCTGCGGTCCGGTCCCAGGTCGACGGGCACGTGCACCTTCCGCCGACCACTGGCGACAACATCGGTGTACTGTGGAGACCTCACGCCCCACGTGTTGTGCAATTCGGCGGTACGTCCACCCAGCCTCCCGCATGCCCACTATACGCCCTCGCTCAAAGTCCGTCAACTGCACATACGGTTCACGTCCACGCTGTCGCGGCATGCTACCAGTGTTCAAGACTGCGATGGAGCTCCGTATGCCACGGCAAACTGGCTGACACTGACGGCGGCGGTGCACAAATGCTGCGCAGCTAGCGCCATTCGACGGCCAACACCGCGGTTCCTGGTGTGTCCGCTGTGCCGTGCGTGTGATCATTGCTTGTACAGCCCTCTCGCAGTGTCCGGAGCAAGTATGGTGGGTCTGACACACCGGTGTCAATGTGTTCTTTTTTCCATTTCCAGGAGTGTATGTTCTAAAATCCTGTAGCATATCGACGTTAAAGATATGGGCCTGTAATTTAGTGGATTACTCCGACTGCCTTTCTTGAATATTGGTGTGACCTGTGCAACTTTCAAGTCTTTGGGCACGGATCTTTCGGATCGACGATTGTTAAGTATGCTGCTAATGCATCAGAATACTCCGAAAGGAACCTAATTGGTATGCAGTTTGAACCAGAAGACTTCCTTTTATTAAGTGATTTAAGTTGCTTCACTACTCCGAGGATATTTACTTCTACGTTACTCATGTTGGCAGCTGTGCTCGATTCGAATTCTGAAATATTTACGTCTTCTTTTGTGAAGGCATTTCGGAAGGCTGTGTTTAGTAACTCTGCTTCGTCAACACAGTCTTCGATAGTATCTTCATTGCATTCGCACAGAGAAGGCATTGATTGTTTCTTGCCGCTAACATACTTCAGCTACAACCAGAATCTCTTTGGATTTTCTGCCAGGTTTCGAGACAAAGTTTCATTGTGGAAACTGTTATAAGCATCTCGCATTGAAGTCCGCGCTAAATTTCGAGCTTCTGTAAAACATCACCAATCTTGGGGATTTTGCGTCTGTTTACATTTGACAGGTTTGTTTCGTTGTTTCTGCAATCGTGTTATAACCCGTTTTGTGTACCAAGGAGGATCAGCTCCGTCGTTTGTTGATTTATTTGGTATAAATCTCTCAATTGCTGCCGATACTATTTCTTTGAATCCAAGCCACATCTGGTAAGGCGTCAAGTGAATTTTTATCTGCTTTTTTGAATTGGTATATTTTTCGCTTATTTTTCGAGAATTTGGGGATTACAATATTCAGTCTCGCTACGACAACCCTGTGTTCACTAATCCCTGAATCGGTTTTGATACTCGTTATTAACTCAGGATTATTTGTTGCTAAGAGGTCAAGTGCGTTTACACAACCGTTTACTCTGTGCTCTTTCTTAATAAACAGAGTACCAGGAGCACATTACGAGTATTTCTGGATGTGACGTATGTTTCCGTGTATCATGCTCGGTATGTCTCGCAGATTGTAGATATACGCAGTTGTATATTCTTCTTATTTTGTACAGAAACTCTTACAACAATCTGAAACTGTTAGCAAGTTGGGCGTCTAACTTACAAGGAAAGCTTTGAGTGCGAGGTCGCAAAAGGAGAATGATATTTACGGCATTAGACACCCCATACATTTCCTACCATGCGACCACAATATTGGTTGCTAATAACTACAGGGGGCGAGACTGGAGGTATCCAGTGATGAGCACAGCACGAAGCTGTAGAGAGTGGTTGAACTGCTTGGTTGGGAACCGCGCGACCGCTACGGTCGCAGGTTCGAATCCTGCCTCGGTCATGGCTGTGTGTGATGTCCTTATACTAGTTAGGTTTCAGTAGTAGAGACTGATGACCTGAGAAGTTAAGCCCCATAGTGCTCAAAGCCATTTGAACCATTTGAACTGCTTGGTTGACAAGCGACTCACAACAGTGTTAAAATGCTATTGTTGTTGACACAAAGCAGAACAATGGCAAAGATAAAAACTCAAACACAGCATTGTATATACAACAACAGTTGCCAAAATTGACATTTCGTCAGGAAGGAACCAAACGAATTCCGCAGAGTGAGAAAGAAGTGGCGGACGAAATATTAGCGTTTCCGTAAGTAGAGTCAGTGGAGTGTCGTGTGCGCTCCACTGTGCGGACAGTGTACATGAGGAACACAGTTATGACGATATGTGTTTAACAGTCGAAATTGATACTGAAACAGGTGTCGAGCCATGTAGCTCATCAACCTTGACGAGCAGGGAGCCACAAACCCGTCTCCAGAAAAACGTAGTAAAGGGTAATAGTTGTCCAAGGGGCGGGAACTAAACATAAATACGTACATGGAACACCATCCGCAGCATAGTAAAAAAAAAAAAAATAATGAGCAGATTTCGAAAAAGTCCGCCGCAGTATGACCGTGTAGTGCATAAGAAAAACTACAGATATTTAAGGGAGGACAAGGCGCACTTGTTACAAAAACTAGTGTTAGCGCGTTTCAAGGGTGCTCGATACAATTTAACAGGATGTACATGATAATGACGTACTAACTTATGAACGTCAAATTGCGCGCGACATATATTACAGTGATTTTAAGGGGTAGCCGTTGATAGTTGCATAACTTCAAACAGTGCTGCAGAATTAGAAGACGTGAGATAAAGAAACTTCAAACAAAGCTTCAACTTGGGAACGCACAGCAAACTGCGGAATCGGCCAGAAAATTTGTGGATGATATAAACAGATTTATCCCATCGTCCGTTAAATAATTTGTTTTTCCGACTATTCTGGATCTGAAGAGAAAATGCATATGAAAGGAACCCTGAAAATTAGAGGTACCAAGAGAGCTATATCAAGATCAACTAACATCAATGCTTTAAGGTATTCGCATACATTTATGCCGACTGTTAATCTAGATGTTAAATTGGGGTGGAATGTCATTTATCGCGCTGCGAGTAGCTGAAAGTGCTCTGTCCCCTATGATTCTTTCTTGTGTGCGTGATCTTGCAAGGTCAATAGAGAATACTTACAGCAAGCAAGAGTGGAAAAATGGGTATAAGAGAATAACTATTGTATGAGCACTGCTTTTGGCCAGTCGCTGGTCAAAATAATTTGCTTTTGCTTGGTCCCTAGCCTCTGTATAAAAACATACAAAAATCATACTCTTTTAGAGTGTGTGACATTGCAATTCATACCACCTGGAACCACTGGAAAAAATTCAGCCCCTGATGTTTTGTCACCGTGATTATAAAACATATTATCGGACTATCTGCAGCTATGCCTTAGAGGATAGCCAGTTTCACGATAAGCTCCACGACAGACTGCTTTAGATTCGGTTACAAGCCATCACATACTATCAGTTCTCATCACCCCATTACACGAATATGATTGTATATGCATTCATTAAGAGTGGATACCTAGGTGAACGTCCGCCATGCTCTGTAACTCGCAAGGACTTCGCTTTCGATCTTGATTGTTCGAATCTTTGTGATCACTGTGGCGCGCCATTATTCATTCGGTGTTCATGGTGTAAGTTAATGGTTTGCTTCAAACATCTCTTGAATGCCGAAGATGCAAATTTTGTAAAGTTGATCTCTGCACCTCCCGGACACACTATTCTGTCGCCCCCTGGTGTACGTGGTGAATCATTATCGGCTAATATTTTTCCTGTCATAATTGTTAACACAACACTTTCAAATGAGCCTTACTGAAGATTAAATTTGTGACTTCGCACTCGGGGGGAGAGTGGGGAGGGAGGGGGGGGGAGGGGTTCCTTGTTAGAATATTCTGAAGTCTGAGAATTATCTGAACCCTCATTAACGTTCGGTTCTAATAATCGTGTTTTGTTAACCTGATTTTCTGTAATAGCTATAGGCCTAAACACCACCAGATTTCAGAATTACTGTAACGTCGTCATCTGGTTTAAAACGTCATGTGTACTGCATTAGGCAATTTGCTAACACAATTATGGAGCAGATCACGCCATAGTCTGTAAAAATAACTCCATCTTACAGTTATGGAGTTCAGGACTGCGGCTGGTCGATGAATTGTAAAAATGATATACCGCAGCCGTTATTTTTTTAGCTGTTTATTTAGACTACCAGTTTCGACTCCTCAGCAGAATCATCTTCAGACACTGTGGCATGAATAACAAAAATCATCCAGTCTAAATGTATACGACAGGGAAACAATATTTGCGCCCAATTTCCGTGGAAGACTTTACGAGCAACAACAACTGTCAAACGAAACACTACACCTCTTCGTCCGAGAGGTTCTAGGCGCTTCAGTCCGGAACCACGCGACTGCTACGGTCGCAGGTTCGAATCCTGCCTCGGACATGGATGTGTGTGATGTCCTTAGGTTAGTTAGGTTTAATTAGTTCTAAGTCTAGGGGACTGATGACCTCAGAAGTTAGGTCACTTAGTGCTCAAAACCATTCAAACCATGTCTTTCCTCAGGGCTCCAGAAACATGGAAATCGCTTGGAGAGAGATCGGGACTGTATGGAGGATGTTGTAAGCGCTTCCCAGCAAAACATCTGCAGAGGAGTGGGAACAAGCTTGTCAAAATGTAGGCTGACATTTTATTGGCTAGTTGTTTCGACTACGCTGCCAAAGTTTCTCTGGGAAACGGTTACAAGATCCTCCATACAGTCCCGATCTCTCCCCAAAAGATTTCCATATTTTTGGAGCACTGAGGAAAGACATCAGTGGCTGTCGATTTGTTTCGGACAAAAAGGTGCACGTGTGAATACAGTCACCGTTCCGTGAGCAGCCACAAACATTTTTCCATGAAGACATTGACCGCATTGTCTCACAGTGGGATACAAGTATTAACAGCTACGGCTATTAATCTTGAAATAATAAACAGTTGACTTACTTTTCTTCCATTTGTCTCGTTTACGTTTGACTGTCCCTTCCTCTCTGCCTAAACGAGAGTGGAAAATCTCCGAAAAACCACCTTAGGCTCCTAGGTGTACCAGCCCACAATCGTTAATCCGGCACATCAATCCTGGTCTGTGTCAACTCGATGTCTAGTAAGCTAGTGTGCTGCGTGTTACACTATGCTAGCAATTGTGCATACGTCTGTCAACATACTCAGCAAAGAAATCTATTTTAAAATTCATAATTTTGTAACAATATTAGATAGTAAAAGAAATTAGGGACTATAATTAAAGCCCATGAAAGAAATATTGCAGGCACGTTTCGTCAAACGTGGCATACAGTCATCACCAGACAAATTAATACGAACTTCTAGCATTCTGCAGTAGCTTGGGTCAGCAACTTCTGTTAAGCAGTAGAATGAAAAACCAGTTCAAGATGCAATTTTTTACTTTTTGTTCATTCGATGGCTAGTTTCGGGCCGAGACCCTTTTTCTGATCATCATAACATAATCGAACATGGCATTTCCGAACATGTCAAAAATGAGCAATGAACGTTTTTGAAAACGGGTCTCGACCCGAAACCAGTCATCGAATGAATAGAAAGTAAAAATTTGCAACTTCGACTGGTTTTTCGTTCTACTGACAAATTAATCTTAGTAAAGGTTACAAGCGATGTGTTCACTGTCTCTCACGTTTCTTAGTTGTGTACCTTCCGTTCCATAACGGTAAGACCTTAAAAATCACAACTAATAATATTATTAACAGTGCTGTCATAAGTTTTCCGGCAAACGCATTGTCGCACATCCTGTAACTAACATGTTTTTAGAGACATTGAAAGACTGGTAAGTCAGATATGAAAAACACTGCAACATCGAGGTAATACAATGTGGCTGAATGTGGTTTTCATTTTGTAACTCAATTTCTTTCCAGGAGTCAGAGTCGTTGCCCCGCAGTACAATACGTTGTTGCTTCAGTTCCGAGAAGTAAAACAAGCGCGGGATTCGCCGCGACCTCCTTTTCAGCGGCACTTACGAGAAGCCTTCCCATCGCGGCAGAACAGTAGTTCCCGAAATGCCGCCATTACGCAGAAGTTTGCCAACTACTTGGGTGGAAGCTCGCGCTGCTCGCCATATCCATCGCACTCGAGGAGCCTTCCGTTCCATAAAACAAAGAGTGCTCAGAGGGCAGGCAAGTACACGCTGGCAAAACAGGGGAAAAGCAGATGGACTGCTATCACTGGTTTTCAGTTTCCGCGAAAGGAAAATATGAATACGTCCAACGATTTAAGTGTATCTGTTGCGCAGGGCCCTGTCGCTTTCCAATCTATTTTGGAACAAAAACGGTCTGAGAATAAAGGTCGACTGACACTGGACGTCAATGGAATGGGAAGCTATATCACTATCGAATGAAGGTGTGTTCACACTAGACGGAGGAAAATCAAATTATTCGTGTTACTCGAACGAACGAAGTACTGTATACAATAAAATATTTCAAAATTTAGTTACCAGGACACCGGGCTAAAAGGCTGAATCCCGAAATAAAAAAGGAGAGTCTGCTTTTAAGCATTAGTACTTCACCAGAAAGACATTTTTTTCTCGTTTTTAAAACTGTCGTCGCAGCTTTACAGTGTAACCAGCTGCAGCCTTCAGGTTTCAGGAAAAAATATGTGACCATATATTTTTCAAAAATGTTGTTGCACCTCCTTCGTTAGTCGCTGAGAGGGCAGATTTACCATAGGGATATCAGTACTGCCACAAAATAAGTCATACATGCGATCAAAACTCCTGAAATGGGTATCGATTTTTACTTACTTGGAGATACAACATCAGTCTATGTCACTCTATGTAAATCAAATCGTATTGAACTCACGTATGTGAAATTTGGTCCGATTTGAATTTATTGGTTTCCTCTGTCATAGCAATAACAAATTCCAGAAATTATTCCTCGTTTACAAACAGTAAGTTAAATCTTTTTTAAAAAAAGTAACAGGGTATAGTCTGGATATTGAAACATTCGGAAATATCATTTCAGTGTCCACATCCTAAAATATCTTTCATCTTCTCACCAATAAAAAAACCAGAAAAATCTATATTAATCTTGTTGTTACGTAACTAAAGCAAAGAAATTTTTTTTTAATTACAATTAGACAGGTGCAGCTCATTTTAAAAGTTCCTACTCATGTTCCAGGTTTATGTCACTCACTCACAGATGCCACTCGCCTCTGCTATCAACTTTTTTTCGAAGTTCCCCATTACTCGTGGCAGTTGGCAGTAGCGTCTCTGTTGTGGAGCGTCTCTTCTTCCACAGCATATAAAAACATTTTTTTGCAGCATGAAAGTAATACTAATAAAAATTAAACTTCTGCACGCTCTTTTTTCTACGTAGATTAGAAAGTAGTTCAGTTGGACTATAAATTTATTTCGGTGTGGAAAGAAAGTATCTGCGTTTCTTAGGGCACATAAACATGGTGCTTGCGAACATAATTCATTAAACCTACCGCTGTAAATCTACAAGTAAAAGTATTATCTCACAACGGGACTCCAACAGATCTTCACTTTGCTCAACCCAGCACAGAAAGTTGAAAGTGAGGTTCCGTGACACCACTTGTGATACAAAAGAGTGGGTATGTGCCTGTATTACTAAACGGTTAACACGATTCATAGAACATGGTTCACTGTGCACAGTTTCTTGGTAGGCTGCCTGGGCAACAAAAATTTCATTTCTAATATTTCATACAATTATCGAGCGAATTTAAAAATTTAGGTGCTGTCATGATCTGTTCATTAAGAGGTATAATATTACGTTAAAGGCTTAACACAGAAAGATAAGTGTTACAGTTAGATACAGTGTGTACAACCTCTGAAAATAAAATTTTGGTGAATGAAGTCAGAACGGCCGATCGGGCACCGCTGCCGACACTGCCGGCCGGGGTGGCCGAGCGGTTCTAGGCGCTACAGTCTGGAACAGCGCGACCGCTACGGTTGCAGGTTCGAATCCTGCCTCGGGCATGGATGTGTGTGATGTCCTTACGTTAGTTAGGTTTAAGTAGTTCTAAGTTCTAGGGGACTGATGACCTCAGAAGTTAAGTCCCATAGTGCTCAGAGCCATTTGAACTATTTTTGAACCACTGGCGACTGACACTGCTGCACCTGTGTAGCGGCCGGTGTTGACAACCTGCCCCCACCGTAGTTATGTTGAACATCGTGTGTGTTCCGTGGTAGACCTGTTGGACGAAGTGCTTGTTTAGTGTGTTGGTTCTGAACTGAGAAAAGGACAATGTGCGAGAAAAGGATGAATCTAAAGTTTTGTTTTAAGCTTGGCAAGACACCGAAAGAGACGCATGCAATGCTGGTGTTTATGGGGATCAAGCACTGTCCATGAAATGTGTGTACGAGCGATTTGCCCCTTTTCGAGGAGGCCGGGAAAGTGTTTCTGACAGTTTCCGTAGTGGAGGACCGGCGACCGCCGTCAGTGACAAAAACATACAGAAACTGAGGACATTAATCACGAACGACCGTAGATTAACAGTGGGCATGATTGCGGATGGACTGCAAATGAAAGGAAAACGTGTTGTCGTCTTGTGCCACATCACTTGACTGATGATCAGAAGCAGGCACGTTCAGAGGCTTCACAGGATTTTGTCGAAACGGTGGATGCGACACCCAATTTCTTGAACCGTATTGTCACTGAGGTTGAAACCTGGTGTCTCTGGTACGGCCCTGAAACGAAACGCCAAAGCTTGGAATGGCGTTCTCCGACATCACCTTGTCGGGAAAAGGTCATAGCCGTAAAATCACGCATCAAAACGATGCTCATCACCTTTTTCGATAGTCAAGACAGGATACACAAGGAATTTGTACCTGAGGAAACGACGCTGAACGCCGCACGGTACTTTGAAATTATCTACATCTACATCTACACTCTGCGAGCCACCCAACGGTGTGTGGCGGAGGGCTCTTTACGTGCCACTGTCATTACCTCCCTTTCCTGTTCCAGTCGCGTATGGTTCAAGAGAAGAACGACTGCCGGAAAGCCTCCGTGCGCGTTCGAATCTCTCTAATTTTACGTTCGTGATCTCCTCTGGAGGTATAAGTAGGGAGAAGCAATATATTCGATACCTCATCCAGAAACGCACCCTCTCGAAACCTGGACAGCAAGCTACACCGCGATGCAGAGCGCCTCTCCTGCCACTTGAGTTTGCTAAACATCTCCGTAACGCTATCACGCTTACCAAATAACCCTGTGACGAAACGCGCCGCTCTTCTTTGGATCTTGTCTATCTCCTCTGTCAACGCGACCTGGTACGGATCCCACACTGATGAGCAATACTCAAGTATAGGTCGAACGAGTGTTTTGCAAGCCACCTCCTATGTTGATGGACTACACTTTCTAAGGACTCTCCCAATGAATCTCAACCTGGCACCCGCCTTACCAACAATTACTTTTATATGATCATTCCACTTCAAATCGTTCCGCACGCGTACTCCTAGATATTTTACAGAAGTAACTGCTACCAGTGTTTGTTCCGCTATCATATAATCATACAATAAAGGATCCTTCTTTCTATGTATTCGAAGTACATTACATTTGTCTATGTTAAGGGTCAGTTACCACTCCCTGCACCAAGTGCCTATCCGCTGCAGATCTTCCTGCATTTCGCTGCACTTTTCTAATGCTGCAACGTCTCTGTATACTACAGCATTATCCGCGAAAAGCCGCATGGAACTTCCGGCACTATATACTATTATGAGCCGTTTCATGCAACGTCTACGCAGGGTACGACTCCAGTACGCACAACAAAGTTCCTGGTTATTTGTCCGCGACAACACTCGCCCTAACACAGCCAATATCGTCAAATTGTTTCTGGCAACAAAGAGGGTGTTGCAACTTGATCATGCACTGTACCCGCTGGATGTTAAATCCTCTAGACTTCTTCCTATTCCCTCGACTCAAACTCGCTTTGAAAGGAAAGAGATTTGACGATATTCCTGACACCCAACGAACTGTGACGCAGCATTTGAACACCACCCAAAGGAAGACTTCGTGCAAAGTTTCCAAGACATGTATCGCAGAGATCAGCGGTGCATAATTATGGGACGTGACGTTTTCGAAGGACAGTAAGGTAACTGCAGTTCACAGTTCATCTACATTAATGTTACTGAACTATTGACCGAACTTTATTGTCAGAGGTTGTATGTCCTGAGACAGAGTAGTTGACGGCGCGGAAGTTACTCAGAATATATTCATACAGTGTTTCTTAATACAGGGACTTAGCAACTTCCATCAAGCTTTAAACATAATTTTCGAACATTTTCTGGCTTGCATACGACTTAATTGTCAACTATTTAAAACATTAACTCATTTATAAGGTAATCACATGGTTGAAGCTGTTTTATACATGGGAGTAAGATTCTTTAAAGAGTCGGGGGGGGGGGGGGGGAGGATTTACTGGGAGTATCAGAATTAAGATACTAGCAGTAATAAAGTTTGTGAGGGATAGTATTACCGATACTAGTATGACGAAGTCAGTAGTACCGGTTGCGCATCATTGGATCCCTGGAACACACGGAGCGGAGAGCTGATCTTTCGTACGGAGGCTATGAGTTGCTGTTTGCTTCAGCAACACACGGGCGCTGCCGTTCACAAGCCTTTATGCCAGGTGAGGGCAGTCGTTACTCAGATTTAGCCTGGGACGGTCGTATGTAGTCGAGAGCGAGCAAAAAATGAACAACGTTCTGTGATTTGTCGATTTATTCGCTGATGGTGCACGTAGTTACACACGAAACCAAAATACGCATGAGTATCGACATCCTTAATCCCTTAATTAGTTACTTTCGTTGGATGGCAGGGGGGGGGGGCGTGGTTCGAAGTAGCTCATAGAAAATGTTATTCTTAAATTTAACAACTGAAGACTATAGTATTTGTAAAAAAGAGATATTTTATCGTTTTAGGGTACACAGTAACGTTTCGTACGAGACGCGTTGTCTCTGTTAATCATCCGGTATCTTTGTCAGATTCCTGCAAAGAAAATTGTTTTAGTTAAGAACCAGGAAAATATAGTAGGACGTAGGTTAAAAATTTATGAATCAAGATATCGAAATTCATTACGGATGTTCTTGACAATGTTACTGTGGTCAAAAAAATGGCTCTGAGCACTATGGGACTTAACTTCTAATGTCATCAGTCCCCTAGAACTTAGAACTACTGAAACCTAACTAACCTAAGGACATCACACACATCCATGCCCGAGGCAGGATTCGAACCTGCGACCGTAGCGGTCGCGCGGTTCCAGACTGTAGCGCCTAGAACCACTCGGCCACCCCGGCCGGCGCTACTGTGGCCAATTACTGAGGTCAATTACTGAGAAGTGTTACAAGAGGAAAATTGTCATACAAATAATTCAAAACTTCCACATTAATACATTATCCATTAATACATTATACGTACATTCAGACACATCAAACAATACTTATAAGGCAATCAGTACGGTCTACTTGTAACACGCCCGGGGGTACAAATGGTGGTGGACCCTTTAACTGTTTCCACTTGCCACTTCTTGTTTCGTGACCGTGCGCCCTGTCCACACCACATACCCGATAATGTGGGTTTAGGGGAGCCATTCAACGTTAAGCATAACACTGTCCTACGTCTGGTATGAACATCTATATTCTGAGACGATATGAAAATTACAGGTTGCACTGTTCACACTCTATAAGTCATAAGTGACTATGTCAATTAACTTATTGATGATTATATGTCCACAATATCACTTGGACGAGCGTACGTGTAACCGACACGACGCGGGTGATTGTTGATGATGCGGAAGCCGAATGATCGAACGGAAGTTCCTACACACGTCACACGTAGACAGATATCTGGCAACAGTCCTCCTTGACACAAGTAAGAATATAACACTGTTCATAAAGTTAATTTTTCAGTTCTAAGTTCTCTCTTGTACGAGTGTGCATGTAACCACAGCGGCGCGGTTGATTGTTGATGATGCGGAAACGCTACGCATGTTCTCACGTGCACTACAAGACACTGGCACTTGAATGCTCTCTTTTGTGGTAAACTATATTGCTGATCGAGATTAGTTCATTCTGAGAGGCCGAACTCGGAAAGGATGATTGACGTACGGTACGAACGCAACACGAGGATACCCAAATAGATTGTAGGTGGCACTGCTTATTTTTAATTAATAATTACGCACTTTCCTCTGAATCACTTCCATATTTCATCACTTTACTGTAATAGCACTTGTAGCAACACTTGAACTTCCATACTAACAATGCCCCTCACATGCAGAGCTACCCACAACACAACATAACAGTTCCGTGCCCTGTGCTCGGCCCGCATCTCGTGGTCGTGCGGTAGCGTTCTCGCTTCCCGTTCCCGGGTTCGATTCCCGGCGGGGTCGGGGATTTTCTCTGCCTCGTGATGGCTGGGTGTTGTGTGCTGTCCTTAGGTTAGTTAGGTTTAAGTAGTTCTAAGTTCTAGGGGACTGATGACCATAGATGTTAAGTCCCATAGTGCTCAGAGCCATTTGAACCATTTTTTGTCCTGTGCTCGACTTTGCAGACGCAGCTGCCCGCAAATATACTCCGCAACCAATCCAGCGATATGACAGTACGCTTACATACTTACCTTATCTATTGTAGGTACGGTTTTCTGAGTTAAAAAGATCGTCTAAAAATTTGTCTTCCTGCTTCAGTAGAGTAGGAGCTTTCACTGCCGGAAGAAACGTTATTTAATGGAAACTGTTTCACCTATTTATGTTCTTCTTCATGCACAGTGTGGATTTTTCTTTGTCTAGGTACTGTGAAACGTAAAGCATTTTTCGCTTTCAAATATCAGCCCTTAGAAAGAGCACTCATGGACTCCTAGGAAAAATATCCTAATCGTAGAATCATTTCAATGTCGTCATTAAAACGAAGCAAACGGAACAAAGTTTAAGAAAACAACCAAGGACACAGTCAACTACTATAACACGACTGAGAGCGGCGAGAGAAGGTCAACTTCCAACGTTAACAGACGACGTCACTCCACCGCCAGCCAACGAAGCCAAAACATTCTTCCCGAGAGACCTTGACGTCGGCGTCCCATTCTGTGCCACTCCGTCCTGTTGGCGGCCTTTGTGAATTCTGCCGTTTGAAATGCAATTTAGAATATTGACGTTCCATCCCGTATCGTCAAGTATGAACCCACCTCACTGTTAGGTGAGTAAAACAGAAGATATGGTGCAGCATCGTTCAGTCTTCGACTTCAGTCTTGAGTAGTTCCAGCAACTCTTGTAACTTATCTGAAGAGCTTGAATTTTGTATTTGTAGGGATCCACAACCTCCATATGTTTAATAAACGTAAACATATTCCGTAGTAGGCTGTAAAGTGATTTTTATTTAATCGTGCGATTAGCTAATTTCGACTACTTGTCATTGTCAAGCACTTGGAACCGACATGGAAAAGCACTACATTGTCTTCATGCACAGCATGTATAACTAAATAACTAACTCCTTACATATCTTCTATTAAGATGTTATATCTTAATGTGAGGTGTGTAGAGTGTTAGAGATACATGCGATGCATGCAGAAAATGTAGTGTTTTTCCATGTCGGTTCCAAGTGTTTGACAATGACAAGTATTCGAAGTTAACTAATCGCAAGATTAAATAAAAATCACGTTGCAGCCTACTAGGGACTATCTTTACGTTTATTAACTCTCCGAAGAGCATTCATCTGATCAAAGACAAAATGACTGGAAATGCCAGAAATCGAAGGATATACGCATATTTTCGACATGATTTATTTCTCCTAGTGTATGTTTATGTGTGTGGTAAGGTCTTATGGGCCACACTGCGGAGGTAATCTGTCCCTAAGCCTACATGGCACTTAATCTAACTTAAACTAACCTACGCTAAGGACAACACACACACACACCCGTGCCCGAGGGAGGTCTCGAACCTACGACGGGGGTAGCCGTTTCTCCTAGGAAATACGAATTACAGTCTTAGAGGCCACGTAGTTAATTAGTTATATTTTAGCAAAACTTAAAAACTGACTTTAAAAATGTAGGAGCATCACATCGGTGCAGCGTTCTACACTTTGTTTCTCAACAGACACGCGGTAAAATTTCAGTACGTCCATGAGACTTTAAGTTCTCCTTAATTTCTGGAATATATCCGTTCGCCCTAAAAATGACGAAGTTCGGGATATGTAGTAGGTTCGTATCAAAAAGGTATTTTTCCAATAGTAGATCACTGGATAGATCGGAGACCTGAAAATTTGACAGGGAGGGAGATGAACTACGTACGACCTTTCTTTTTCTTTTATTTGCATACGTGCATAGTTCTAGTAGACCACAAAAACCATGTCTATATTCCTTCATTGCCAAACTTCTAAGAATTGCACAGTTGTCATCAGTGTTTTAATTTCATCGCAAAAACAAGAGAAAACGTTATAAATCTTTTCTTCCTATCATGAAGTTTACTATGCTGGGCAAGTTCATGTTATCAGTGTGACCCACCTGTTTTCGTAGACAACAGAACGTCAAAGAAAATCTAGGGCCCCCGGAATATTCCTTACTCTTCGGAAGCATCCATCTGCTCCGCCGTCAAAACTGCGAGAAAAGCAGTGACAGTGCCTTCTGATTTCTCTATGAATTCCTGAGTCTTATTTTTGGGACCAGGTATTTACGAGGGGGAAAAATAAGCTACTTTCACGGAATATCTCATCTGATGTCATCAAATTCACGTGTGGTTTTCGCGTGTAAGACAAACAGATTCCATCACGGAGTGTTTTTAATCTCTTTCGTCGGTCTGTCAAGATGGATCAACAGTAGGTGCAGGAACGTGCTTCTAACGGTTTACTTAGCAGACAGGTTACAAGTGGTAACAATTCTTACACTGCAAACAAACATTGTCTCATACTTGCTTGAGAAACAAACGTTCTACTTTACTTCACGAGGTCTCACTGATATTTCGCGCATGTAACTGATCGCAGTGGTGACTAACGTTACATCCACACGGGGACACCAAAGAAATGTAATGTCTGTTATATAAAAGGTACCGTCAAACATAGACATCTAACCCCGTCTTGTGAGTTTTACTTACGCATATCAACAGAAATTTTGTCAATTAATGTTGGACTAGAGTAGTCTATGCAGCTATGTTCACTACAGTGTTGTGGTGGTGTAACTGTTAACATTTTTGCCTTAGTAAGCAAAGACACATGCGTTCAAGTCCTGGCCATGGTACAAATTTCAAATCAGCTCATCAGCTTCTACTATTATCGTACGTAAAATCATTAACAACTACACTACTGGCCATTAAAATTGCTACTCCACGAAGATGACATGCAACAGACGCGAAATTTAACCGACAGGAAGAAGATGCTGTGATATGCAAATGATTAGCTTTTCAGAGCATTCACACAAGGTTGGAACCGGTGGCGACACCTGCAACGTGACGACATGAGGAAAGTCTCCAAACGATTTCTCATACACAAACAACAGTTGATCGGCGTTGCCTGGTGAAACGTTGTTGTGATGCTCCGTGTAAGGAGGAGATATGTGTACCATCACGTTTCCGACTTGGATAAAGGTCGGATTGTAGCCTATCGCGATTGTAGTTAATCGTATCGCGACATTGCTGCTCGCGTTGGTCGAGATCCAATGACTGTTAGCAGAATATGGAATCGCTGGGTTCAGGAGGGTAATACGGAACGTCGTGCTGGATCCCAAAGACCTCGTATCATTAGCAGTCGAGGTGACAGGCATCTTATCATGGCTGTAACGGATCGTACTGCCACGTCTCGATCCCTTAGTCAACAGATGGGGACGTTTGCTAGACAACAGGCCATCTGCACGAACAGTTCGACGACATTTCCAGCAACGCGGACTAACAACTCAGAGACCATGGCTGCGGTTACCCTTGACGCTGCATCACAGACAGGAGCGCCTGCGATGGTGTACTCAACGACGAACCTGGGTGCACGAATGGCAAAACGTAAATTTTTCGGATGAATCCAGGTTCTGTTTACAGCATCATGATGGTCGCATCCGTGTTTGGCGACATCGTGGTGAACGCACATTCGAAGCGTGTATTCGTCATCGCCATACTGGCGTATCACCTGGCGTGATGGTATGAGGTGCCATTGGTAACACGTCTCGGTCACCTCTTGTTCGCATTGACGGTACTTTGAACAGTGGACGTTACATTTCAGATGTGTTACAACCCGTGGCTCTACCCTTCATTCGATCCCTGCGAAACCCTACATTCCAGCAGGATAATGCACGACCGCATGTTGCAGATCCTGTACGGGCCATTCTGGATACATGAAATGTTCGACTGCTGCCCTGGCCAGCACATTCTCCAGATCTCTCATCAAACTGATAACGTCTGGTCAGTGGTGGCCGAGTAACTGGCTCGTCACAACACGCCAGTCACTACTCTTGATGAACTGTGGTATCGTGTTGAAGTTGCATGGGCAGCTGTACCTGTACACGCCATTCAAGCTCTGTTTGACTCTATGCCCAGGCGTATCAAGGCCGTTTTTACGGCAAGAGGCGGTTCTTCTGGGTATTGATTTCTCAGGATCTATGCACTCAAATTACGTGAAAATGTAATCACATGTCAGTTCTAGTATAATATATTTGTGCAACGAATACCCGTTTATCATCTGCATTTCTTGGTGAAGCAATTTTAATGGCCAGTAGTGTACTTGTTGAGAAATAGATGTGAGACAGTTTATAAAAGAGACAACACTGGTACGCCTAGCTCAATATTAATCTTACGTTTCGTGGTGTTGCACAACTACTGCAGATAAATGACCATTGGCTGTCCTGGCGTAGCGTGGATGAGTCGTCCAGGCATAAATTTGCACTCTGCAGTGGGGTACTCATTATACTACAAATTTCTTATGTATCTATTTGCAGCACCGATGTTCCATGCGTTAGTTGTATGCAACAGCAGTTTGGAAAGTAAAGCTTTATTTTCGACCGTGCTTCGTGCTCACCCTGCTAAGAGGCAGAACGCTTCCACAAAAATACCGGGAGTTCCATGAGGCCGTTCACGGGTGGTGCTGTTGTCTGTACAAAAGAAACAACGCTAGGAAATTATAGCGAGATTCTGAAAGAGCTGCAGAGGACTGACGCCTGGTGAGGGGATCCGCAGTTCGTCCAAAACCGTACACCAAATGTAACATGCTGCGCATCAATGGGCGACAAGACCCGTTGCTGTAGAATACACGATTGCTGGCACATCACAGAACTGAGTCACGTCTGTTAAATATCTCAGAGCATACGAATGGAGCGATTTAAAGTAGCGACATAATTCTGGATAAAGGAAAAGGTCGACGCCAGTGTTTCATTTAAGAAACCACAGTCCGTCAATGAAGGAGATAGCTTACAAAGCCGTCGTTCGGTCCCACATCAGTATTTCTCGTCATCATGTGACCTTTATCACATGGGTTTGACAGAGGAAATAGAGAAGCCGCAAAGAAGAGCAGCACGTTTCGTTACAGGTTTGTGTAGTACGGGATAAAGCGTCCAACTCCAGTGGAAGATGCTACAAAAGAGTGAGGTGCGTTAGCGAAGGGTTTGGTCTTGAAATTTGAGAGAGTGCATAATTGGAAAAGTCAACCAATACACTGCTTCCTCCTTGCTTAAGGAGTATAGATGTGGATGTAGATGTGAAAGTGAAGCGTCCGCCCGTCGAATCCAGCTAGGATCGACATTTGGCCTGGGGTATACTAGAGCCTATTTATAAGACCAGATAACAATATTTTGGCCGCCATTAAATTTTATTATCATCCATAACGTGATGTCATTTTTTACTAACAGTTTGTAATTTTAACATTAATTCTGATTTTATGACATCTAAACGTGTATAAATATTAGTTTGCCTACAGAAATTAATGCTGAAGAACGCAGGTACCTTTTTTCAACATACCACTGCTGACGCCGAGTGTCCTGTATTTGCATATTGCCGTTTACGTAGGAGTCAGTGTAAAAAATGAGTTTTACTATTTATGACTTTCGAAAGAAAATTTGAATCAATTCACAGGGTTTCATAGTGTGAAAGTTTCAAGAGTGTTAATGGTGGCAATAAAATTGCCTTTTAAGTACACTGCTCAATAATCAAATTAGGGATTTCTTGTAGTCTATGCAAATTTAGATTCTATCGTCAGTAATGAAAAGATCGTAGCATCCATATTCTTGTAAATGTTTTCTTGCTTTCGTCTACCTAGATTATAACGTACTCATACTCTCCGATATATAAAACAGTTTTTTGTGACAGATGTAGCCGGCCGAAGTGGCCGTGCGGTTAAAGGCGCTGCAGTCTGGAACCGCAAGACCGCTACGGTCGCAGGTTCGAATCCTGCCTCGGGCATGGATGTTTGTGATGTCCGTAGGTTAGTTAGGTTTAACTAGTTCTAAGTTCTAGGGGACTAATGACCTCAGAAGTTGAGTCCCATAGTGCTCAGAGCCATTTGAACCATTTTTTTTTTGACAGATGTACCAAATGTTCCGTGATTAACGGAGACAAGGTATCGAATCCGAAGATCAGTGCTTAACAGTTACAACCTGAACGTTACCACATGAGTGGTTACTGTGTACAACAACGATCGAAATGTAAAAAAAGAAAAAAAAGTGAATAAGTTGAATTTTCACTGTAGTTAGCCGTAATTTTGTATACCAAAATTTATGAATTTATATTCCAGAATATAAATGTCGCCAGCTCCAAAACGAGCAAAAGTGACGTTTGGTAAATGATTAATGACTCTAAAATAACGCAAATATTGGGCAAGAATGATATTGCGGCAACTGAACAAAATGCTCTCAAATTCACTCGTGAGAGCTTAGTTGTTGAACAAATGTGTAACATGAACAATAAAGACGTTTATTTGGAATTGGATGATGTTAATTATAAATACGAAAGACAATAATATGCAACAACAAGCAACGCTTCATAGAAACTGTACTGTATTACGTAACTCATGTTAATGCTGCCTGTCTAGATATTTCCATAATCGGGACCAAATTTAATTACTATTCTTTACTGGTTACTTCTCAAATAATGCTGTAAAGACTTGCATTCGTGGCCACAACTGTTCATCGATACTACTGTTACATAACATATACAAGTCATTTACAGAACAGAACATGAAATCATAAAATTTCTTTGGCTACAAGAGAGCTAGCATACTTTTGTCATTCAAATATGAATTGCATTTAACTCATTTTTAGTGCATACCGATTGTCTACAATAAAGTGCAACACCATAGTTACAAATGCAGTTACTACTGCTTATATCACGATAAATACTTGATTGAAAATCAACTGTACATTTAACTGAATCTGTTTTCTTTTAACTGTTTCTTTCCCTCATGACTTTCTCACAAGCTATGGTGAGGAGGATAGGAACCCGCTGATACTTAACGACTTGGGTCAGTAAAGTTTGACTCGCAAAAGTTATGCTTTGGCTAAATACATTCTAACATTCCAAAAAAATTTACTATTACGCTGGGATGCCTATTACACAGCTACAAAAATACTGGCTGAATCTTATTTTGCGATGAATTGCTTATGGTACAATGTAATTCTTATTACGAAATTCATTGTTGGCATGGCTCTTCTTGCTTAGCGACCAGCTTGAGTAAATTTGGGCCACACAGTATTCCTCATCAGTTCTAAAATCTTCTTGCAACAATTTACCGTGCCCATAAACGTGCTCGCTCACTTATGCTTTGCCTTGCCGCATATTATAACACCATTTACAGCACAGTTTCTATTTGATATCTGCGCTCCAACACACACATCTGTACCACACCACGGAGGCTTCGCCACCCCTCTCTGCTATCCTCTCTACGACTGTGCTCTCTCGCGCCAGCGATCTTCTCGTTACATGAAAGATATCCTTACTGTTTCGTACAATATAAATTTCCCTGACATGGCCAGCGTGTTTACTACAATGATTCGAAATAATTATTTCTTACTTACTCTTTCAGCATACTTTAGATGTGCATACACACTATTTACTGACAACATTCATAGATACATATAGTTACACAAAATGGCTTTAAACACATAAGTCATGCCCTGGATTGTAGTGTTAGAAATTACCTAGGTCTAGAGGATTTCAGTACTCTCTTACCCTCCTGTTGGATACATAGTTCGTCAAAGACGAGCGTTAGGATTGTGTTAACCAGTAATTGTCTGCGCTTCAAGACAGCAGCATAAACATCACATTGTTTTAGTAACTGGTTTCTTCGGACAATGAATTACAAGTAAAACATATTTTCTGTCCACAATAAAATAAATTTTGTGAGTAGCACATTGATTAACATTCCACTACAGTTATAAAAATTTTTGCATTTTTTCTTGCACCCCGCAACTGGGACAACTCTGTATGAACTTATACGTCATAACGAGTAGTACTCCTAGGTACCCGATAGCACTGAAGCAACGCACAGGTGAAAAGTCAGGCTATTTATTTCTTAATATTTGTGTACCAAGAAATACACCAACCCAGTCTGCCAGTACCGCAATGTTAAAGATCTTCTGTGTACACATGTTGCATTATTATCAGTGCTCTGTTTACTTGGTATATTGTACACTGTTCGCCATTAAAACTGAAACAACCGGACGGTGGCATGCAACGAATGTCAGATTGACATGAAATGCACTACTTGTTTGGATATGCGAACGATCACAATTTCGACGCAACCGCACAATATCGATGTTCTGTGTACAGGGTGTTTCGAAAATCAATGTAAAAAAACGAGAGAGCTCGTACAGTGTGCCATAAGAAGCAACTTTCACATACGAACCCACGCTACATCCCTTAGCGATCGGCGTTAGGCGTCACTTAACAACGTCGCACACAGCTGGGAAGGTAGACATACAGCCCGCCATCCGAGTCGATAAAGTGGCAGGCCTGGAGGGCAACGTTTTTAATTTCTTTGAGGCATCGAAGTAAAAGAGGGGGGGGGGGGGGGTGTGGTGAACATTTCATTATCTTTATTTGCAAGCAGTTACAAAAACAGCTCAAAATTATGTCTTACCGCTTGAATGAACGCCGTGCAACGGCGCCTAAGTCATTGTCTAACTCCTTCCAACATCCCTGTCCAAGTGAGGATTCCATCAGGTGCTACCGTAACGCACGCTGTCAGTTCTTGATCCGCCTCGATATGTGTGTCAAAACCACGGATTTCATGTGTCCCCATTCGAAAAAATCAAGGTACGTCAACTAGAGGGAACATGCAGGCCATGCCACCAGCCCACTGCATATTCTGTTCTCACGAAAGATCTCGTTCTTCAACCGCATGCTCAAAGTGGGCAGATGCACTATCATGGTACCACATGCGCTGCCGCCTGTAGAGTGGGACATGTTTCAACAGCTCTAGCAGTGTTTCCTTTAAGAGGATTAAGTATCTGTTTGCGTCCAGTTGTCGCGTGAGAAAGTATGGACCAACCAGCTTATCACGAGGCCAACGTTGAAGGCGAAGTGCTCTTGATGACCATGAATAAAGGTGGCGTGCGGATTTTCCCGTGCCCACACATGTTGCCTGTGGCTATTGAACACTCCGCATCCATAAAAAGTACAAAATGTGGGAATTCAGTATAAATGGCACACTTTTGCAAAAACCGCTGGCACTAGTCACTGCAACGCTGAACCACAAAATAGATGTATCGGTTTTCAATGTAGGCCTTAAATATTCATGTACTATTACATTTACATCTGCATATATACTCCACTAGCCGTCAAGCGGTGTGTGGCGCAGGGCACAATTCACGCCAAAGTCATATCCCCCCCCCCCCCCCTCAGTTCCACTCGCGGATCGCGCGAGGGAAAAACGACTGTCTGAACGCCTCAGTACGAGCTCTAAGTGCGCGATTTGAAAGTTGGTGGTAATATTATATACTCTACATCCTCGCCGAAGATCGCAGTCCCTTCCGTTTAGCGCGTCGTCTATCTGCAAGTGTGTCCCACTTCAAACTTTCTATGAGATTTGTAACTCTCTCGCAAGGCTAAATGTACCAGTCACGCATCTTGCCGTTCTTCTTTGGACCTTCTCAATCTCTTGAATCAGACCCAACTGGTAAGGGTCCCATACAGACGAGCAATACTCTAAGACTGGACGAACTAACGTATTGTCAACAATTTCCTGTGTTGAAGGACTGCATCGCTTCAGGATTCTACCAATAAACCGCAATCTAGAGTTCGCCTTGCCCGTTACTTGTGTAATGTGATCATTCCATTTGAGATCATTTCGAATAGTCACACCCAGATACTTGACGGATGTTACCGCTTCCAAAGACTGGGCATTTATTTTGTACTCGTACATTAATGGGGATTTTTCGCCTTGTTATACGCAGTAGGTTACACTTACTAATATTGAGAGATAACTGCCAGTCATTACACCACGCATTTATTTTCTGCAAATCCTCAATGATTTGTTCACAACTTTCGTGTGATACTACTTTCCTGTAGACTACAGCTTCATCGGCAAACAGTCTAATGCCGCTGTCAATACCATCAACCAGATCGTTTATGTAAATCGTAGAAAGCAGCGGACCTATCACGCTGCCCTGGGGCACACCTGAAGTTACGCTTGTTTCTGTTGAAGTCACCCCATTCAGGACGACATATTGCTCTCTGTCTGTTAGAAAACTTCCTATCCAACCGAATATGTCATCGGATAGACCGTAACGCGAACTTTTTGGAGCAAACGACAGTGAGGAACTGTGTCGAACGCCTTTGGAAAGTCGAGAAATATGGGATCGCCGGCCGCGGTGGCCAAGCGGTTCTAGGCGTTTCAGTCCGGAACCGCGTGACTGCTACGGTCGCAGGTTCGAATTCTGCCTCTGGCTTGGATGTGTGTGATGTCCTTAGGTTAGTTAGGTTTAAGTAGTTCTAAGTTCTAGGGGACTGATGACCTCAGATGCATCGTAAGCCCAACGTGTGTCTCCTCTTTCCTCCCAAGAAAAGCGCCACTTTTCCCGTCCGCTCCGCACAGTACCAAACACCAGAGTGCCACCCTTTGCTGACAGTCTGATGCAGGGTGAACCATTCTCTGCAGCGGCCACAGCAGCCGCCCACCGTGCAATACCGCATCAAAGACGAGTATGCATTACCAAACGCAACAGTTCTCGTCCCATTAAATGCGAAATAAATTCCTTGTGTTGTCTCGCCCGGAATACCAACTAGTATTTGGATTCGGATTGCACGTTGTATGCCTTTCTTCCCGGCAGCATGCGATGCTGTTAAATGACGCCTAGCGCCGAACTGTAACGGATGCGGACTGGGTTGCTAAGTGAAAGTTGCTTTTTATGACTCATTCTACTAGCCCTCTCATTTTTTACCTTCATTTTAGGAACACCCAGTATAATGAAAAATGATGCAGCGTGATTTGTCAATCAGAAACGACATTTGACTATTGGTTGTTCTTGAGAATATCATTTTGTAACTCACGTAAGAAAGAGTAACCTCTCCCAGCACATGTCGAGAAACAGCTGCGGCTGGATCATGCTGTACCTAGACTGTGGTTTATCGTGACGAGAAACTGCTGCTCACGGTGGCCGGGATCCCCAGACTGCCATGCGAATGTGGAGTCGATGCGTTCCGGAGGGTCATACTCAACACCATTGAAGATCGGACAGGGACGTTACATTCCTTTACTCAAGTTAATGAACCTGTTTGCAGTGAGACAAGTATCCACACGAACAGCGCGACAACGTCTGGAGCCACACGGATTGTCGGCACGGCGACCACTGTGTAGCTTCCACCCCTTGGAGGACCAGCAGAGCGAGGTCCGCCGACAGTGCTGAGCCCAGTAACAACACTGGACGCAAGGGTGGTAACACGCCGCCTTTGCAGACGAGTCCAGGTTCTGCATACAGTTTCACGATGGACGTATCCGAGTGTGGAGGAGAACGAACGTTCATGTGCCACTGTCGTACGGGCATAGAACCTGGCGTGACGGGATGTGGTATGGTATGCTATTGGGTACAGGACACGATCACCTCTGGTTCGTACAGCCGGTAATTTGGACAGCAGCCATTACATTTCTGACGTGCTTCAGGCTGGTGGCTGTGCCATATCGCCGAGGTCTCTGTAGTGTTATCTTTTAAACTGATAGCATAATGCTTTTGCTGTTCTGGCGTACCTCGACACATCGGGATTTCCACTGTAACACTGTCCAAAATGTCCTCCAAATCTCCCTCCCACTAAAACAACATCTGATAACGGATTACTGAGAGGCAGACATGCTTCCAACGGCCACCCACCGCCATCGATCAACTCTGGCACAGAACTGAAGCAGTGAAGAGCGATGGGCACGCCTATCTGTCATCCGAGTTCAGTTCGACGCAATGTCAAGAAAGTCAGTTTTGCTCTGTGCGCTAAATGTCTCACACTGTACGCATACAAGTCAGCTACAAATGTAACTGCGTATTCTACCTACTGTACTGTGTTACACACATTAAGCAAAATTCCGTTACTTACTATCCTTCCTGGTATTAGAATTTTACTGACAGTAGTGTATTTCATATATTTCCTTTGCAACCAACACATTCACATATATAAAGGTTTACACAGTTACAACATAATTTCCTGCTATTATCATATTTGACGCACAGGTTAACGTCACATTGAAAACGAAAACCGAAGTCTCAGTTGAGGGCCTATTCTTATTTCCAGTGCAGGGCAGTGCAGTGCAGTCGTGTTAAGCACTGGAGGACAGGTTGAAGGTCTGTTGGAGAGGACCAGACTGACTGATGCCCACCGTCCCTGCACCAGCCGCTCTCTTAGTCCATTTACTTTCACATTACCAAAAATACTAACTCGAACCATCCATAAGCTACCATTATCCTCCAACCACAGCTCGGAGAACAATACTGACGGAAAAAATTGCAACACCAAAAAGGAGTTGTGCGAAGTAAACAAGCCGGCCGGAGTGACCGAGCGGTTCTAGGCGCTACAGTCTGGAACCACGTGACCGCTACGGTCGCAGGTTCGAATCCTGCCTCGGGCATGGATGTGTATCATGTCCTTAGGTTAGTTACGATTAAGTAGTTCTAAGTTCTAGGGGACTGATGACCTCAGAAGTTAAGTCCCATAGTGCTCAGAGCCATTTGAACCATTTTTTCTGAGGTAAACAGAAGTTGGTAGGCGTGTTTCTACATCTGAAAGATTGTCTATTCACATTTCGCGTCAGTCGCGTAAGAGTGGGTCCACCAGCGCCTCTAACAAGATACAAATGAGCTTTGCTTTAAATACACGCTGTAACGGTCGTGAGCTTTAGTTACCTTTGAAATTGGACTGGTCAGTCGATCTTAGTCAAGAATGCCCTTAAGGCAACAAAGACGCCGTTATCAACACGTCCCACAATTTGAATGAGGTCGTGTAACAGGGTTACAAGAAGTAGGATGGTAGGAACGTAGACACTCTGCATGATAACGGTGGTCACGAGAACGTACGGTCGAAAGAAGACCGTCCTCCTGACGGCCACGTGGCACTACTGAGAGGGAAGACCAACGATGTTCAGCGAATGGCTCTGGCGCATCGCACTGCATCTCGAGCAGCAATTTGAGCAGCAGCTGGTTTCGTAGTGACACAACCAATTGTTACAAATCAGTTACTTGATGGACAGCTCCGATCCAGATGCTCTGTAGCTTGCATTTCACAGGCGGCAACAAACACCATCTGCGATTTCAGGGGCGGTGTCAAGCGAGAGTTCATTGGAGGGCAGGGTAGAGGTCTGTTACCTTTCCTGATGAAAGCTGGTTCAGCCCCAGTGGTAACGACGGCCGTTTATTGGTTATAAGGAGGCCAGTTGAAGCCCTACAGCCAACCTGTCTGCGTGTTAGACACACTGGTCTGCGGTGTGATGTCGTATGACAGTGGCAGCACTCTAGTGGTTATCCCATGCACCCTGAGTGCAAATTTTTACGTCAGTGTGGTGATTACTCAACCTTGTTGTGTTGTCATTAATGATCAGCATTCCATTTGGTGTTTTCCAACTGTGTACCGCCAGCCCACATACAGCTATTATTCAAATGGCTGTGAGCACTATGGGACCTAACATCTGAGGTCATCAGTCCCCTAAACTTATAACTACTTAAACCTAACTAACCTAAGGACATCAGACACATTCATGCCCAGGGAAGGATTCGAACCTGCGACCGTAGCAGCAGCGCAGTTCCGGACTGAAGCGCCTAGAACCGCTCTGCCACAGCGGCCGGTTTACCGCTGTTGTAATCCAACATCCTCTACAGATTGTTGTCGACATATTGCCTTGGCCTGCTCGATCACCAGATTTGTGTCCAATCTAGCACATATGGAACATCATCGAACGAGAGCTCCAGCGTTATCCACAACCAGCATTGACTATCCCTATATTGATCGACCAAATGCCACAGGCATGGAAATCCATCCCAAAAACTGACATACCGCACCACTACAACAGAATGCATGCACGTTTGCAGGCTTGCATTAAACATTCTGGTGCTTACATCTGTTATTATGGACCAACATTATCTATTTTCAATGACCTATCTAGTGCTAAAATTAACCTATGATCTTAAAATGTTAATCACTTAAATATGTTACCTACACAAATGGGTTCCCGAAATTTCATTACTCTACATTAATTATTTTTTGGTGTTGCCATTTTTTCCGTCAGTGTGTTGTCCCGTTACCAAGAGACCAAAGTGAGCTCCGCTCATTATCATTGGATCAGTAACAGCAAGAAGCACTCATTCAGTATGTAATTCCTATTTGGAAGAAGCTCAATATTTGTCGCCTTCCAAAAGTGACACGGCCACATTTTGTTAGAAACACATTATGACTGGTATACAAAGGATACGTAGGAGTTCTGTGTTGTAATTGCTTGAAAGTTTACATCCGATTTACTGATTATATACATCAGACTATCGATATGCATCAGTCTATCGATATGACACGGCTTAAGCTTAAGCTTCGATATGTAGATTTTCCACTATTTCCCTAAATCACTTTAGGCTAATGCCGTATTACTTCTTTAAGAACGACACGTACGATTTTCTTACCCGTTGTTCCCCAACATGTGATTCCGTTCCGTCTGTAATTGCCTCATTTTCGATAGGACGTTAAATCTTAAACGTCCTTTTACCTTCTTCAGGTTATTCCTAATTATAGATAACCACTCGCATAATTCGTTCCTTATCACTTTTCTCGTTAAATTCTGGGTCATCGGGCAGTAATTTACGAAATGTTTTTTCAGGGTCTATCGCGCTTTAATGTCATTAACAACGTTCCAGTGTGTCTGCTTTTGGCCCGTAATGTAATACACTAGGCACAGCTCTGGCCTCTCCACAAAACGGCAACTCATAAGCTTTTTCGTGTCGTCGTACTTGGCATACGACCATTCAGAACGATCCCACAGAAGCAAATCTATGTATGACCCAAACAGAGAACAGTATAGACACTGAACAAACTAACATATTCAGCTAAGAGTTTCCTGAGAGCGTTTTCCAGTAAAGCACAGACAGTAACAAACAAACCCGCGAGCAAAGAGTTTGGTATCGGCAGATACTGTATTACTCCTGCAGCCATAACAGAACGTTGTAAAATGCACTGCTATTGTGAGTCGCACGCAAGTGTTTCCTACCGAATTGAATGGAAGCACTTCGTTCCGTGGTTTTCTCATAACAGCAGGCCGACCAATGTTGAGGCAAGTTCCTCTTGCTCGTTCTGATGCCCGAGGTCGATTTGCCCCACCGAACACTTTCTGATGATCAATCGTATTCTCTATTCCTCCAACCTCCTTCTTACACTGCGTTCCTACTTCTTCCCCAGCAGAGTAATACGCAGTTTGACTTACGGACCTGTTATGATTATACCTCCCTACTGCAGAGGATATGGAGATTCTTATACGGCAGCACCAGATCATTTGATTTGTGTGTCTCCACGTATTTTTAACTCACAAATTTTAGTAACAGAGCGCAGTGTTACATCTGACGAGAAAGCAACATAATATTCGTGATACCGCTTCATCAGGTTTCAATCTAATTATGGGAAACTGGATCCACCGTCATTACCGGGAAATGTCATGGGATTTATCGGCCTCATGTGAAACAGTAGACGGTCACTGTTCACGTATGTAGTAAGGAGTTGACAGAGTGAGGCATTTTCATACCTCTGCCTCTCTATTTCTCGGCAACAGATACCGTTAATAAACGAGAGAAGTTCAGGAGACCGATGTTTTAAAGACATTCTTGCAGATGAGGCGAGTTTCACTGAGCATTCAGTGCGAAATCGTAATGATGAATTCCTAATAAAAACAAGGTTTGCTTAATTATTTGAAGAAATATTGCATCCAGTAACTTTTTATAGCTTTATTTAAGTAAAGATGCGCTCCGTATGTTCACCCCTCTTCAGATGGCGTAATACATTCACTTCTTCATCCGAATAACGGATTTGTCAACTGTGTTACCAACGCTGCAGTTGCCTTGTGTAAAATAATAATTTATTTAGCTACCACGTTTATCGTCGCCCCCTTTTCCCAATTGTGTCACATTTAATTAACAGTCAAGTGCATTTGCGTTTATCGAATAACTTGTAGCTCCTTGTTTCGCCTTTATACGCACAGCACACACGCTTTTATCTTCATTGTTGCACTGATGCAGAGCAGTATTCTTCGTGTGATCAAGTAACACGTTTCATTACACTCAAATTAAAGCTAGAATTTTCATATAAAATGGCTCTGAGCACTATGGGACTTAGCATCTGAGGTCATCAGTCCCCTAGAACTTAGAACTACTTGCCCGCATCTCGTGGTCGTGCGGTAGCGTTCTCGCTTCCCACGCCCGGGTTCCCGGGTTCGATTCCCGGCGGAGTCAGGGATTTTCTCTGCCTCGTGATGGCTGGGTGTTGTGTGCTGTCCTTAGGTTAGTTAGGTTTAAGTAGTTCTAAGTTCTAGGGGACTTATGACCACAGCAGTTGAGTCCCATAGTGCTCAGAGCCATTTGAACCATTTAGAACTACTTGAACCTAACTAACCTAAGGACATCACACACATCCATGCCCGAGGCAGGATTCGAACCTGCGACCATAGCGGTCGCGTGGTTCCAGACTGAAGCGCCTAGAACCGCTTGGCCACACCAGCTGGCCAATTTTCTTATACCTTCCGAAAGTGTTTCTGAAGTCAGATATGTTTACAGATTTACTACTGCCGACTATAAAATTTTTATATGTCTGTATAAAAGGTACTGTTCTCATGTTCTTTACTTATAGAATATACAGGGTGATTCAAAAAGAATACCACAACTTTAAAAACGTGTATTTAATGAAAGAAACATAATATAACCTTCTGTTATACATCATTACAAAGAGTATTTAAAAAGGTTTTTTTTCACTCAAAAACAAGTTCAGAGATGTTCAATATGGCCCCCTCCAGACACACGAGCAATATCAACCCGATACTCTAACTCGTTCCACACTCTCTGTAGCATATCAAGCGTAACAGTTTGGATAGCTGCTGTTATTTCTCGTTTCAAATCATCAATGGTGGCTGGGAGAGGTGGCCGAAACACCATATCCTTAACATACCCCCATAAGAAAAAATCGCAGGGGGTAAGATCAGGGCTTCTTGGAGGCCAGTGATGAAGTGCTCTGTCACGGGCTGCCTGGCGGCCGATCCATCGCCTCGGGTAGTTGACGTTCAGGTTTCATAACTAACCTTTTTCGTAGGACTCTCCATACAGTTGATTGTGGAATTTGCAGCTCTCTGCTAGCTCTGCGAGTCGATTTTCCTGGGCTGCGAACAAATGCTTGCTGGATGCGTGCTACATTTTCATCACTCGTTCTCTGCCGTCCAGAACTTTTCCCTTTGCACAAACACCCATTCTCTGTAAACTGTTCATACCAACGTTTAATACACCACCTAACAGGAGGTTTAACACCATACTTCGTTCGAAATGCTCGCTGAAGAACTGTCGTCGATTCACTTCTGCCGTACTCAATAACACAAAAAGCTTTCTGTTGAGCGGTCGCCATCTTATCATCAACTGACGCTGACGCCTAGTCAACAGCGCCTCAAGCGAACAAATGTACAACTAAATGAAACTTTATAGCTCCCTTAATTCGCCGACAGATAGTGCTTAGCTCTGCCTTTTGTCGTTGCAGAGTTTTAAATTCCTAAAGTTGTGGTATTCTTTTTGAATCACCCTGTATTTGATGTAATGAGTTGAGCTACGTTACTTTGTAATCTTTTTTTCTTTCTTGTATGACTTTTGAGGGAAATGTTATGTGACGCTTATAGAAAAGTCACTGGTACATTTTCTCAAAAATAAAAAGGAACATTTCTCTAAATTTGTAGTCGTTTAATTAATAAACATTGTCGTGAGCCCAGACTCCACTTGCAGAAAGAGTGTTACATGTGATCACCTTAGGGAGAAAAATACATTGCTTAATCTTCTTGACTGTTTATGAAACTTTAGGAGTGTGCATGTTACGCAAGACCAGCAATACAGTAAGCAATTATTAATGGCCATTTGCTGTGCTCCTCAGAGTGCATAACCAGCTGTTAAATTTCCTGCGAAACAGGAAGTTACGCAAGAGATGTTTCTTTTCTGTTCCCATCTATAGAAGTTACGTGAGCTTCTTCTGTTCCAAAATAGCCCCGGCACGGAGCTTCATCCCTCTGGATTCTTTGTAGCTCGGAGACTTCCTTCCACTGCAAACAATTTCTTTTTCCGTCCCTCAAAGAAGGCACTCCTTCACGACTCTCCGCTCTCAATCTCCTTTCGGCCGGACCACCGACCGGGTTACCTTTCTGGGTCAAACGCGGTGCTCCTAGTTTTGTGATGAGCTCTACCCTTCTGTGTCAGACGCTACACATCTTGTCTACCGCTTGTACCTCTGTGTCTGGTTACATTTCAGATACATAAGGCACATCATATCACTCATAGATTTCGACAAGAGATATTCTAGTAGCAAAGATTGTCGTTTTCGTCGCAAGGATACTGGAGTAGCCAATTTTAATAAAATCACGACACAACTGAGCCTGAATTACCGATATATGCCATTGGTGATTTGGAACACATTACGGTGACCTATATAGAATGAAACCGCGTAAATAATGGACCACTGCGTCTTCTGGTAAGCAAGGCTCGCAACATCCTCCCTACGACTCCCTGCTTCTCTTCGGTATAGCATTATTCAGTAATCCGGAGAATGGTTCAGACGTCGGACTAATACTGAGGAGGAGTATGCCTCTACTGACAATCCTAATTTAGGTCTCAGTGATTTCACCTGTAACTCGGTGGTGGTTCCCTTAAAGGGTCTACAGTGGATTTTCTTCCACATACTTGTGCCACAGAATTAGTCCTCTTTGTAAACGGCTACTGAGGCGACAAGGTGTTAAACCCGTGAGTAGTAAAGCGTATAACAATCAGTCGCAAATAATGTTCACTGCAAGTCCAGATTTCGATCATTGTGTGACCATCTTCAGTGCAGTAAATGTAAGATAAAACATTCAAGCCACTTATATATACACTTAGCCTCAAATAGATTATACATGTCCAAAGATTATGTGAACCCAACACTTGACGTGAATACTCCACTTGGAACTACGTGTACATCAAATTGATTTTAAAAGTTTTATCTTAAATTTACTGAACTAAAGATGCCCACACAGTGATGGGAACCTAGATTTGCTGCACCCTCTACTACCTGAAATAAATACAGCCGCTGGTCACATCTTTTTCTTCATGGAATCAAACTTGTGAAACTCTTCGTTGCTTTCTTCGTTCAGCTCCTTCAGAAATTTATCTCTCCATGTCAAAGATTACGAACAAAATGACGTGAAAGGAAGAAAATCAGTCAGGGTCAAACACTTGGCTGCCAAACGAACGAGAAGAATAGAGAAAAGAAAGAGCATGATACTCTCGCACTGTAAGGTCACTATGTGCATCCAGGTTCCACTCAAAAACAGTCATTTTGCAGTGTGTTAATCGTTTGTACCGAGTAGAGCATGGTCACATTTTGAAATATATAAGTTATGTGCTGACCTGGCTCATAAAAACTTAATACTGTAACGTTTCCGCCAGGTGGGACAGTCAGTTATCAATAAATGGGCCATACAGGACATTTGCCGCCCAGATACAATAGCCGACTAGCTCCAGAGTCACCAAGACCTGCATAAGACGCCACAGGACGCCTCCTGCTAATGACGTACACTAACGTACTCCCTTCATAGTCTCTGAATGTTTCTTTCACTCCTTTGAGCCACTTTTACCTTGGCCTTACCCTTGTGCTCTTGTTCTACATGTTCATGCCGTGCACCTCCTTAGGCAATCTCGTCTCATCCGTCATACACTCCTCAAGTCATCTGACGGTGTGTGGCGGAGGGCACTTTGTATATAACTGTCACTCCCCCGTTTTCGAGTTCCTGTCGCGAATATTTCACAGGAAGAACGGCCTATGGTAAGTCTCCGTAACCTTACCTTCATGGTCTTGTCGCGAGACATACCTAGGTGGAAGCAATATATCGTGTAACTGTTTTTGGAGCGGAGCGCATGCTGTTGGAGTTTTCACAGCAAACCACGTCTTCTGACGTCTACCAGAGGCATTCAGTGAGCATCTACGTGATGTTTACTAAATAAAGCTGTAGTGAATTGTACTACTTTTCTTTGCATTTTCTTCTGTCGCATCTAGCATTCGCATCTCGCACTCATAGCAGAATGACGATGATTATTCAAGTATTGATCGATGTGGTCAAGTATTTTCCATGCTACCTCCTTCACGGTCGACGTCAGTTCCTCAGGATTTTTCAGTGAATCTCATTTTGGCATCTGCCACACAAGCGATCCTTTATATGGAGTTGTTCCACCTTCATCGTACGTATAGTTCTCTTACGAACAATAACTAATCAATCCCTGGAAGGACGCAGAGAGATATTAAGTCATAATGGATGTATTATTATTTCACCAATAGCGATGGAACGATAATTACATTTAACATTTACTTGAAAACTATGGCTCAAGTTAGAAACCGTGGTGCAAAACCCTTTTGTTTGTGAAAATAAATGTTTGAGCCGTAATACTTTTATCTCCCTGAGACTGACACACCTACTCCTTTACATTATTATTAATTTTCGTATGTCTCACTGAAGTGCTATTAACTATATTTTATACATTTATTCTAGGCGCTCAGTCCGGAACCGCGCGACTGCTACGGTCGCAGGTTTGAATCCTGCCTCGGGCATGGATGTGTGTGATGTCCTTAGGTTAGTTAGGTTTAAGTAGTTCTAAGTTCTAGAGGACTGATGACCACAGATGTTAAGTGCCATAGTGCTCAGAGCCATTTGAACCATTTTTATACATTTATTTGTCTATCTCTCTGTCTGATTATCTAGTGTCTCTTTCACTCTCTCTATTTCATTCTTGTACTTATCTCTACGTACATAAACTTAACTCTCCTGCCGCGTTTCCGTCTCTTCAGGATGCTCTCAGGAACTACTGTAAGAGGCGAAGGATGCATTATACCGATTGTGCGTGGCAGGGAGTGATTTGTACCAATGTTGTGTGGCAGAAGGTGTATCCTCAGTGTTTCATGATGGAGAGAGCTTTGTACCAGTCTTGCGTGCCAGAGCGTGGTTCTTTCGAATATTGAGTGGCACAATGTCCTTCGTACCAATGCTGCCTGATAGAGGGTACATCCTACCGAAGTTACGTGGCCGAAGGCGCTTCGTAACAGTTTTGCGTGGCCGAGTGACCTTCTTTCCAGTGTTGCGTGGCAGGGTATTCTTCGTACCAACGTGCTTCATACCAGTAGGATACCAAGGCGCGTAGAGCGCAGTTAAATATCGGGAGAAGCATTATTTCCAGTGATACGAAAACGTCATAACTGATAAGCAGTTTGTAAGCACTGACCGTAAACTCGTAGTAGACTCGATCCATGTGGAGTTTTGAGAGGCCGAGAACATATACTGATATAGACAGGCTTTGTGAACTGCACTGAAATTTGGTCTTCCACACAGCGACCAATCCTTCGCTGAAATTTGTTTTGGCGGTGTAATCTCCTGCACCAGAACGACCCTCCCCCTACCCCCCACTGATAAATTAAATGAATTTCCTGATATTCTGTCAAAAGTTAATTATTAATTAACTTGTAAAAACCCTTATCAAAGTAAGACGTCGTAAGAGCTCTCTGTTCGACATCTGCGTCTAAGTACATGCCATGTGTTAAATGGTGTCCAACAGATCAAGATTGAACTGTCCCTACCCGTACCATTCTGCCTGCTGATATGTACAGGGTGTTTATAAATGAACATCGGGATTATAACGCTTTATAATATTTATTATACTGAACTTACAGTTATAAATGATATGTCAAATGAAAGAGCAACTCAAACAGTTTTACCAAGAACCTTATAAATGTTCATCGTGAGCACCATTTGGCTCACATCAAGTCTATAGCCGAGTTCTTCCCAAATGTTGATAAGTGTGTCTTCAGTGACTGTAGCAACAGCTGCTTCAATCCGGTTTCTTAATTCAGGGAGAGGCACGTACACACGATCATTGATGAAGCCCCAAAGGAAAAAATCGCAAGGCGCAAGGACTGGTGAACGTGGAGGCCATGCAAAGCAAGCCCTGTCATTGGGCCCCTTGCGGCCTATCCGGCGCTTGGGTACAGTGAAGTTCAACCAATCGCATATTTCGTTAAGCCGCTGAGGTGGCGCACCATCTTGCTGGAAAATGAAGTTCTCTGGCTCGTCTTCTTCCAACTGAAGAAAGAGCCATTGCTCTAGTGTATCAAGGTCAGAAGTGCCAGTTACAGTAGGTTCACCAAAAAAGAAAGGCCAGTAAACTTTCCGCCAGGATATGGCACAAAAAACAGTCACTTTAGGTGAATCTCGTTGCATTTGTACCACCTCGTGAGGATTTTCTGAGCCTCAGATGCACACATTGTGAGTGTTAACATGTCCACTAAGGTGAAAGGTCGATTCATCTCTGAAGATAACATGATCCAGAAAATCTTCATCGTCATGAAACAACATTTCGTTTGCAAAAGGTGACACTTAATCCATGGTCTGCCGGTTTTAGAACCTGTAATAACTGTAATCGGTAAGGACGTAGTTGTATGCGTTTTCTTAAAACTTTCCAAACAGTCGACACAGGAACTTGCAGTTCACGACTAGCCTTCCCGACAGATTTCTTTGGGCTACGAGTGAACGACTCTCTCACTCATTCAACAGTCTCTTCACCAACTCTTGGTCGTCCTGTGCTCTACCCTTTACAAAGGCAGCTGGTATCTTTAAATTGATGATACCATCTACGAATGTTATTATCTCTTGGAGGACCACAACCGAACTTCAACCGGAACGCATAATTCACAGTAACTACATATTCGGTCTTTGCAAACTGAAAAACACAAAACGCTTTCTGTTCACTAGTCGCCATCTTTGCTACTACTGCTGTCTAGCGCACTGGTGCCAAACACAACTGTTTGAGTTTCTCTTTCATCTGGCATATCATTTATAACTGTAAGTTTAATGTAATAAATATTATAAAGTGTTAAAACCCCGATATTCGTTTATAAACACCCTGTAATTTGTGAGCCATCGTTTATTTATTTATTTATTGTTCCGTGGGACCACATTAAGGAGAAGTCTCCATGGTCATGGAACGAGTCAATACATGAAATTATAACACGATTGTAGAAACAGATAAAATGAAATATAAGAAACATATTCAGTTGTAGATTGTAGAAACAGATAAAATGAAATATAAGAAACATATTCAGGCGACAAGTCGTTAGTTTAAATAAAGAAAATCAAGAATGTAACACTGGAATTTGCTTAATTTTTTAGCTCTTCCAGGAGCTCCTCGACAGAATAGAAGGAGTGAGCCATGAGGAAACTCTTCAGTTTGGACTTAAAAGTGATTGGGCTACTGCTAAGATTTTTGAGTTCTTGTGGTAGCTTATTGAAAATGGATGCAGCAGAATACTGCACTCCTTTCTGCACAAGAGTCACGGAAGTGCATTCCACATGCAGATTTGATTTCTGCCTAGTATTAACTGAGTGAAAGCTGCTAACTCTTGGGAATAAGCTAATATTGCTAACAACAAACGACATTAAATAAAATACGTACTGTGAGGGCAATGTCAAAATTCCCAGACTATTGAATAGGGGTCGACAAGAGGTTTTCGAACTTACACCACACATAGCTCGAACAGCCAGATTTTTGAGCCAAAAATACCCTTTTTGAATCAGAAGAATTACCCCAAAAAATAATACCATATGACATAAGCGTATAAAAATATGCGAAGTAGACTACTTTTCGTGTTGAGATGTCACTTATTTCAGATACTGTTCTAATGGTAAATAAAGCGGCATTTAGTTTCTGAACAAGATCCTGAACATGGGCTTTCCACAACAGCTTACTATCTATCCGTACGCCTAGGAACTTGAACTGTTCCGTCTCGCTTATAACATGCCCATTCTGTCTGATCAAAATATTAGTTCTTGTTGAATTGTGAGTTAGAAACTGTAAAAACTGAGTCTTACTGTGATTTAGCATCAAGTTATTTTCCACAAGCCACGAACTTATTTCATGAACTACATTATTTGATAATGTTTCAATATTACACACAAGATCCTTCACTACCAAGCTGGTGTCATCAGCAAACAGAAATATTTTTGAATCACCTGTAATACTAGAAGGCATATCATTTATATAAATGAGAAACAGCAGTGGCCCCAGCACCGACCCTTGGGGAACGCCCCATTTAACAGTGTCCCATTGGGGCTGAACATCACTACCACTCTCAGTATTGCGGAGAAGTACCTTCTGCTTTCTGTTTTTAAAGTAAGAGGCGAACCAATGGTAAGCTACTCCCCTTACTCCATAATGTTCCAACTTCTGCAATAATATTTTGTGGTCAACACAGTCAAAAGCATTCGTTAAATCAAAGAAAACACCTAACGTTCGCAACCTTTTATTTAATCCGTCCAAAACCTCACAGAGAAAAGAGACTATAGCATTTTCAGTTGTTAAGCCATTTCTAAAACCAAACTGTACATTTGACAACAAATTATGTGAATTTAAATGCTGCAGTAACCTTGTATACACAACCCTCTCGATAACTTTAGCAAACACCGATGGCATAGAAATAGGTCTATAATTGTCAACATTATCCCTGTCTCCCTTTCTATAAAGTGGCTTCACTACTGAGTACTTTAATCGGTCAGGAAACCGACCACTCCTAAAGGAAAAGATACAGATATGGCTAAGTACTGGGACGCATATATTTTCATCCAAATTTGTCGTTCTACGCCAGCGCATGCTTGTTCCATCATCACTGATGAGCTGAAATCGTTTCTTCAATTTTCTGAGGGTAACAAAATATATCTCAGGGTTGCTCGTTGCTCCATGAGGGAGGGCATGAAAGAGACCTTCAGACTCTCAGCAGACGGTCGCCACCATTCTATCGGCTGAGAGTGCGGCTTTGAACTTTTCTTTGGTGGAGAGGTGGTGTAATGCCACTCTATGGATTGCAGTTTTGTTTTTGGTTCGAAGTGATGAACCCCTGTTTCATCACTTGTGATGATATTCGACAAAAAATGTCACGATCAGCTTCGTAACGCGTAAGGAATGCTGCACAGATAGTCCTTTGTTGCTGTTTATGGTCTTCTGTTAGGTGGCGAGGAACCCCGTGGAGACACTTCCTGAGTACACCACTGGTGGGCGAGTGTGTTAAGCACTATCTACAGAGACGTTCAGTTGAGCAGCGAGGTGTTTGACTGTGATCAGTCAATCACCTCGAATGAGAGTGTCCGCACGTTCCAACACTGCAGGACTCAGTTGTGTGAGGCCGGCCGACACGCGGGAGATCGGACAGGTTTGCGCGACGTTCTTGAGATGGCAGACGCCTCACCCAACGCCTCACCGTGCTTTTGTTCACTGCCAGGTCTCCATAGAAATTCTGCAAACGTCTAGGAATTATTTTTCCTCCAAAAGAAATTAAACGACAGCTGTCTGCTTGTACCGTACCTGCGTCACAGACGCCATTTTGAAGGCTACGTAGAGCAAGTTGCTCCAGCTCTAATTGTTTTCCCGACAATGTGAAATTTATTGGGTTATGACACTTCCGGTCTAAACTACGAGGGGAGTTCAGTAAGTAGTCCAACACATTTTTCTCCCCAGTTTCGGTTGAAAAGATGAGGAATTTGCTGTGGGACATTGTGGAATATTTCCGTTTCAGCCCGTATAGTTCTTGAAGTCCCGATAGGTGGAGGCCCTATATGAAGCCTTCAAAATAGTGTCCGCATAACGGAGGAAGTTTGCAACCAGAGAGCTGTCACTGGGTTTCTTTCGGCGGAAAACCAGAGCATCGTGGATATTCTTTGGCTCTTGCAGAGTGTATACGGAGACATGGCAGTGAACAAAATCACGGTGAGTCGTTGGGCGAGGCGTCTATCATCATCGCAACTAGGTCGCGGAAACCTGTGCGATGTTCCGCGTGCCAGCCGGCCGCACACAATTGTACCTCCTGCAGTGTTGGATCATGAGAATCCTCAGGAAATTGAAGAAACGACTCCAGCGTGTTCGTCGCCACAAAAATGCAAACGAACCTCTTCTTCTCCATGACAACGTATGGCCTCACACAAATCTGCGCACCAGGGAGGACCTCACAAAATTTCATTGGACCGTTCTTTCTCATACACACTGCAACCCGTGTCTCGCACATTCCGACTTCCATCTGTCTGGCCCAATAAAGAATCCAATCCGCAGGAAGCAGTACGTGCAGGATGGAGAGGTTACTGATGCAGCATGACGTTGTCTTCTACGTCGAGCAGTAGAATGGGACCACGCAGGTATACAGGCCCTCCGAGTCAGATGGCTTAAGGCCGTCTCTTTAAAGAGGCAATGCTGAAAAACAGTAGCCAATAATAAGGTCTATTGGACGCCCGAATAAAACCTTCCTGCTTTCAGAAGAAGAAATGAATTATCTTGCTTATCAAAAGCCTCTTGTATATTTATCACATAATTAATTTTTCTAATGATGTTAAATGTAATGCATCTGCGGCATATCGTGTTCACGGTTTATGATACAGATAAAATTAAACATTTACTTGTCTATATAATTCGTTAACTCCTGATTCACTAGACTGGGATGTGAACCGCACAGCGATCGCGCCCACTGCACCAGGTTAGCAATAATTGGTCTGTTTCACCAATCAGTCTGAGTGTGGCTTTTAGGTTGTTTCCCATCCTGTCAAAAGCAATTCCCTTCTCCTTATCAGAAAAGCTGTGTGCAAAGGGGTAAAATAGCAATGTATTCCTAAGGAGCAGATAAATAAACATTCGGTTTTACATGGTTTCCGTAATTCCTAACGCCAGAATGGTTCCGTGAGCGAAATTGCAGACGATTCCGATTGCCTTACTAGTATTTTTCTAGTTGTTCACCCTTCCTAATTAATATGACAATTCGGGCTGTTGATATTCCTTTCCTTTTTCTGTTAGGTTTAAGACGAAATAATACACAACAAAATTTAAGCGTTTCGCAAATAAATAGTATACAATACTGCTGTCCTTCCGTCTTATGTAATTACACTGGGAGAGGGCTGGCACCTGGCAGGGATGTAGTGACTGCTCACGACATGGGAAGCCAGTTAGAGAGCGAGGACAGCGATGGAGAGTGAGATATATCTTACAACACTGAACCTCCTGGGAGTGACTAAATTATCATAATCAGAATTTTTTCTCCACCTGGAAACTTCTTCTAAGTTTCCGTGTTTGCATACAAAAATTGGAGGAATTACCCTCAAATATTTCACCACAGGTTTTCAGGTGCAAAAAAATTTTGTCCGAGAAATAACGCAGTGACCATGAGTCACACAGGGTGCTTCTATAAGCTTTACCCAGTTTCACGAGACTATACGGAGTGTACGGGGAATTTGTGCAAATATTTATTATATGTGATACCTTAATATGTAAACACATCAGTGTGTCGATTGTTTTTCTCTGCGTCGAACAATTTTCCCACAAATACGTCACATAATCTACTACCTGATGTTCTCTGCACGGCCTTAACTGCACCACTAAATGAACTACCGTTGTCAGTATAAGTTAACCGTTTTTCGTCCACATTTCAAGCTCTGACATGCTGCCCAGGCGAAAATAAGCGTTGATGATTTGCTCTTCCACATGTACTTGGAGGTACTAACAAACCTAAAAACAATCTACCTATAATAGCTATAATTATTATTCTGCAACTGAAGTAAACACTGGTGAAATGTTGTTCAGTACACCGTCCTCAGTTATCAGAAAAAACACATGTAATTATACAACTTACACCCTATATATTCTATCTGAATGGAGGTAACCTCTTGAGGGTAAATTTTGATTATGCATCGTAAGTAAAAGTTTACCTTGGCGTCATTTGTACGTTAATGGTGCATGTGGTAGTAACAGTATCTAGCTCCCACGATTGTTACCCAATAGTCGAGATGCTAACGGTGAACCGTCGCAAGCCGTTTTGCGTCTCCGTTTCAACAACTGCAACCCAGTTACAACTGTGCGTCGAGATTTTGGTGGATAGTACGATACCCGTAGTCTAGGGGTAGCGTTTTTGATTAGTCCTCGGTCCTAGTCCAGCGGATCGATATAAAGGGTAAGTTGACGCATTTATAAGGTGGAAGATTTCCCTTATATAGCAGACATGAGTCGATTTAGAAGTGATAGGGGAGCCAGTATTAGAATCAGAATTTAAAAGTTCTTTGGAAGACTTACGATAAAATAAGACAGAAGGGATATACAAAATTCAATCAGAATTTGTAAAATCATTGGGGGTTCAAAAATGGCTCTGAGCACTATGGGACTTAACATCTGAGGTCATCAGTCCCCTAGAACTTAGAACTACTTAAACCTAACTAACCTAAGGACATCACACACATCCATGACCGAGGCAGGATTCGAACCTGCGACCGTAGTGGTCGTGCGGTTTCAGACTGAAGCGCCTAGAGCCGCTCGGTCACACCGGCCGGCATCATTGGGGAAGTGGTAAAAAAATGACTATTCACGTTAGTGTGTAGAATGTATGAGTCTGGCAACATAGAATCCGACTTTCGGAAAAATATCATTCACACAATTCCGAAGACTGCAAGAGCTGACAAGTGCGAGAATTATCGCACGAGCAGCTTAACGGCTCATTCATCCAAGTTACTCACAAGAATTATATACAGAAGAATGGAGACGAAAATTGAGGAGATGTTAGATGACGAAAATTGGCATTAGGGAATGTAAAAGCATCAGAGAGCAAATCTGACGTTGCGGTCGATAATGTAAGCAAGACTAAAGAAAAATCAAGACACGGTCATAGGATTTGTCGACCTGGAAAAAGCGTTCGAGTATGTAAAATGCTGCAAGATGTTCGAAATTTTGAGAAAAACAGGGGTAAGCTGTAGTTAGAGACCTGGCTGAAATTGACGCCCTCCATGTCTGAAAATGGCACCCTCCATAGGTAATGATGGAATTCAATATGGTGTTGGCCCACCTTGATTACAGTTTCCACTCTCGCAGGCATACGTTCAATCGGTGCTGGAAGGTTTCTTGGGGAATGGCAGCCCATGCTTCACGGAGTGTTGCACTGAGCAGACACATCGATGTCGGTCGGTGAGGCCTGGCACGAAGTCGGCGTTCCAAAACATCACAAAGGTGTTCTATAGGATTCAGGTCAGGACTCTATACAGGCCAGTCCATTACAGGGATGTTATTGTCGTCTAACCATTCAGCCACAGGCCGTGCAGTATGAACAGGTGCTTGATCGTGCTGAAAGGTGCAATCGCCATCCCCGAATTGCTCTTCAAGAGTGGGAAGCAACAAGGTGCTTAAAACATCAATGTAGGCCTATGCTGTGATAGTGCCACGCAAAACAATAAGGGATGCAAGCTCCCTCCATGAAAAACACGACCACACCATAACACCACTGCCTCCGAATTTTACTGTTGGCACTACACACGCTGGTAGATGACGTTCACCATGCATTCGCCATACCCACACACTGCCATCGGATTGCCGCATTGTGAACTGTTTATTCGTCACTCCACACCAAGTTTTTCCACTGTTCAGTCGTCCAATGTTTACGCTCTTTACACCAAGCGAGGCGTCGTTTGGCATTTACCGGCGTGATGTGTGGCTTATGAGCAGCCGCTCGACCATGAAATCCAAATTTTTTCACCCCCCGCCTAAGTGTTATAGTACTTGTAGTGGATCCTGATGCAGTTTAGAATTCCTGTGTGATAGCCTGGATATATGTCTGCCTATTACATATTACGACCCTCTGCAGCTGTCGGCGGTCTCTGACAGTCAACAGACGAGGTCGGCCTGTACGCTTTTGTGCTGTACGTGTCCCTTCACGTTCCCACTTCACTACCACATTGGAAATAGTGGACCTAGAGATCCTTAGGAATGTGTAAATCTCGCGTACAGACATATGACACAAATGATACCGAATCACCTGACCACGTTCGAAGTCCCTGAGTTTCGCGAAGTGCCCCGTTCTGCTCTCTCACGACGCATAATGACTATTGAGGTCGCTGATATGGAGTACCTGGCAGTACGTGGCAGCAGAATGCACCTAATATGAAAAACGTATGTTTTTGGAGGTGTCTGGATGCTTTTGATCACCTAGTGTATGTTGCAAGTGCTACTCTGTGATAAAGAGATGGCACAGGAGAGGAATTCGTAGTCGGTCGCATCAAACCATCAAACCAGTCGGAACACCACATCCTACAGCACAGACCATTAGACGGTGCAGCAGACGTTTCTTGACACTGGTTTTTGTATCACCTCCGTGTGCTTGTTTGTAACGCTCGTGTATGAAACGATACAGATTTCAATCGCTTCAAGCCCTTCACAGTGGCGATAAACAACAAAAAGCCGATGTGTTGCTTAAAGTGTACTCCTGAAAAATAACGGAACAGTGAGTCTGGTTTCTTTAGTTCTTTCTTGGAGGAGAGATCGAAGATAACAATTATCCTACACGCTTAGTGCTCAGTGATGAGACTACGAGGAAAACGCAACCTCAACACCATATCAGTACCGGGAACACAGCACCTTCGCGGCATAGTCGAGCTTGAGAGAGACACTTACAGGCTTCACGTGTTTTGTGCCACTTTATAAAGAAAGATTTATGGCCACTTCTTTTCGCGGGAATGATGGTTGTAGGAATCACGTATCTGGAAATGTTGTAGATCTGGCATCCTCCACAGCTGAGAGAACATGCCAAAAATTTTACTCCTTCAGTAGGTCAGTGCAGCACCGCATTGGTGTCTGCATGGAAGAACATACCTGAAGAATGAGCTCTCCCAATATGGGATAGCCGTAAGTGGCGTATGAAACTCGCACTGCAAAATTGACCTTCACAGTTGTCTAATCTCACGGTATGTGGATTTTTTATAGGCGTCTGTGAGAGACAAATTCTGTGTGTCTCCTGTTCCAACAACTTGGGGTGGTATGCAACTCTAAAGAAAAATAGCAACGAATGCAGAAACTGCAGCCAAGCTGCGATGTACCTTTAGGGATTGATGCTTGGACGCTGTACGGCTATATCAACAAATGTGGCTCGATATAGTCATAAGGTAAAGCCGTACACGTTTATTTTCGTGCCCAGCTGCAGCTTTCATTGCAATATTGTTTATCTGTGATCCTGCAGTCGAATTACACAAATGTAATACGAATTATTAAGTAATTCAATTTGAAACATATTAAGAACAATATCAATAAATGAAAAAGAGTTGAATTCAAGTAAATAATTGAGTAAATGACAACAAAGATTTAAGCTGTATGTACTGGTTTATTCAATCAGACAGGACAGCGAAACTTATAAATAGTGGTACTATAGAGTATAATTTAAATGTGTGAGAAAATTAATAATGATTCTCCAATGCAATAAAGTTTGCATAAATGCGTAAACTGAATGGTAGCAGAATTCCCTTTGGTTAACTAAACATCAGTGGTCCGTAAAAGACAGTCTCTGTGACTAAGTCCCACATCACTCGGAAAATTCAAAAATATCATGTAAATATTTTATCTTCTCCCGACGCTCTCAGAGTCCCCACACCGAGTCCACGCCATTTCTCCTCTCAACAGTCCTGGGGATGGTCAAGAAATCGCTTATATGTCACAAATCATCGTGACTGAAAGTCGCAGATGTCGCAATTACGACTTCACAGTAGTTAGCCGCGATTTCAGTCACAATTAGAAGTCGCAAGTAGCATTTATCATTCAACGCCATGTGCCGTCTGTTGGTCGAATTTCGCACTTCTTTCTGTGAATCTTGTGTCTTGCTACCAAGCCTGGCTGTGATTTCAGAGGAAAGTCGCCTCTACACGTTGCAAGTAGCAACTAAGAGTAGCATTTAACATTCGTCACAATGTGCCATTTGTGAAGGCAATATATATGCATATTGACACGTCTTTGAAAAATTATGAAAACAGGACTTCTAAAGAAGGCTACATTATTATAGCAGAAACCATATTCAAGGTTTAAAATAAACGTAATTTAGTGCAACTGTGGGCTGTTTTTCACTCGAGACAGTTCCATGGTTTTCACGACTTAGCCTGGAATATTTTTGTATACGGCTTGATCTTTACCTGTTTTCTTACCAACCTAAGAAACAATTCGTTTTGACTCTACACATACACATTAAACACACCCTACCTCAAACCGTTTTACATTGTGGTTAAGTATTGTTATTTTCTACTACTACTTTGTCATATTTTCATTCACTATGACTGTATGTTTTTACGCCGTACCTAGTAAATCTTCTTAACGATATTTCTTACTTCTGAGTTCTCACAAAAATTGTTTTATATCTTGAACATTAAATCTGAAAGTTTGCTGCAGTCCGTTACAGTGACAGCATTGTGTTCCATATCTGTCTCAATAAACCTGATGTACATACACCTTATGTCAATGAACTCCTGTCGTTCATTTTACATTTCGTAATTATTTGCTTGTATCTATCTGATATAACAGTTTTATTGTATTATTATCGTTCATATTACATTTCGTAATTATTTACTTGTATCTATTTGATATAACAGATTTATTGTATTATTGAACTTCTTTTTACACTTTATTGTTTTAAGTATTTATTATAACCATGAAGGGATCTGAAGTAGCTGCTACTGAGGCGCTGTAGTATACTAAATAAAGCTTCTAAAAGTAACGTTGAGGTAAATATCTCTACAGCACTTCGACCGGAAGTTGTTCCTCATTCCACATTTTTATGGTGGATTTACGATTACTCAACGTACTTTAGACATAATTACAAACTTTTCGATTCTTTTTCATTCTGATACGCCGCACAAATTAACGAAAAGAGAAAAAACTATCTCTGACTACATTTTCGCTGCTCATTCTGTAAAACTTCGGCATCTGATACGACGTTATAATTTATTATTTCTTTACTACTAACTCTACTCGCAATATTCGCAACATATTTTGACGATATTATTCACATGTATCATAGAATATGCCTTCAAAATTACATCACTGTACGACAAGAAGTTCAGGAGACATGACGTCACAAGCCATATAGATTTTACATGCTTAACATCTAATATTCAATTCATTCAGTCACTTGTAAAGTAATCAGACGTTTGAAGCTGTTTTATACCTGGTAGTTCCATTCTTTAAAGAATCGTGGTGGGGGGTGGGAGCGGGGTGTAGCTGTTTGTATGTCTAATACTGATCATTTCGACTGCTGCGTAATTAACTTTTTAAGGCTACAATTGCGACGAAATCAAAAGCTGCTCTTGTCTCTGCTCTGAAGCTTTTACCGAACACACGCGTTAAATAGAGAAGACGATTCATAACAAAGTAAATATACAGGGTGACCCAAAAGTCGGTTAAGATTTGAAATGTAATTGTTCGCGAAAATGTAAGTTGAGAGGTAAAATTTGACACATGCTTGAAATGACATGGCACTTTATTGAAAGCAAAAACTGCCACGAAGTTTCCAACAGATGGCGCTTCATAATGTACAAATTCCAAAATTAGGAGGTGACCATAGTCGTGGGATACCACCTAGCATCTTGTCGGACCTCCTTTGGCCCGCCGTAGCACAGCAACTCGACGCAGCATGGGCTGAACAAGTCTTCGGAAGTCCGCTGCAGAAGTACTGAGCCATGCTGCCCCTGTAGCCGTCCAGAATTGCGAAAGAATTGCCGGTGCAGGATTTTGTGCACGAACTGATCTCTCTATTACGTCCCATAAGTCTTCGATGGGTTTTATGGCGGGCAATATCGATGGCCAAATCATTCGCTTCAATTGTCCAGAATGTTCTTCAAACCAATCGCCAATAATTGTGGCCTGGTGACATAGCATATTGTCATCCATATTAAATGAAGTTCATGAATGGCTGTAAATGCTCTTCAGGTAGCCGCAAATAACCATTCCTAGGCAATGATAGCATCAATTGGACCATAGGACCCAGCCCATTCCATGTAAACACAGCTCAACCATTATGGAGTCACCACCATCTCGCACAGTGCCTCGTCGACAACTTGGGTCCATGGCTTCCTGGAGGCTGCGCCGCACTCGAACCCTACCTTCTATTCTTACCAACGGAAATCGGGACTCATCGGACCAGGCCACGGGTTTTCAGTCGTCTAGAACCCAACCGATATGGTCAAGAGCCCAGGAGAGGCGCTGCAGGCGATATCTTGCTGTGAGCAAAAGCACTTGCGTCAGTCCGCTGCTGCCATAGCGCTTCACGGAAAATATCGCCGCACTGTCCTTACGGATACGCTCGACGTACGCCGCACATTGATTTCTGCGGCTATCTGACGCAATGTTGCTTCTCTGCTAGCAGTGACAATTCTACGCAAAAGTCGCTTCTCTCAGTTGTTAAATGAAGGCCGTCGGCCACTGCGTTGTCCGTGGTGAGAGGTAATTCCTGAAATTTTGTTGTCTCTGCACATTATGCACACTCTTGACACTGTGCATCTCGGTATGCCGAGTTCCAAAACGACTTCCGTTCCGATATGGAATGTCCCATGCCTCTAGCTCCAACAACCACTCCCCGTTGAACGTCTGTCAATTCCCGTCGTGCTCCCGTAACCACATCGGAAACCTTTTCAAATGAATCACCTGAGTGCAAATTTCAGCTCCGCCATTGCACTGCCCTCTGATATGTTGTGTACGCGGTACGACCACCATCTGTATAAATGCATATCGCTAGCCCACGATCATTGTCCATTAAGGATGTAACAAATGCTCATCATATCCGCCGTCGTTCACCAAAAATTATAGGTGTATTCAAAGGACAGTTTTGTGAACAGTCCTGTACACCATATCAAAAAATTCGGTGCGAAATTGCCCTCGTATGTTGTCTTTTAGCATCCGCAATGAGGTCGGACGGTAGACTTGCGACTTCAGGCAAACCCACACCTACACTACTGGCCATTAAAATTGCTGCACCACGAAGATGACGTGCTACAGACGCGTAATTTAACCGACAGCAAGAAGATGCTGTGATATGCAAATGATTAGCTTTTCAGAGCATTCACACAGGATTGGCGTCGGTGGCAACGCCTACAACGTGCTGACATGAGGAAAGTTTCCAACCGATTTCTCATACACAAACAGCAGTTGACCGGCGTTGCCTGGTGAAACGTTGTTGTGATGCCTCGTTTAAGGAGGATAAATGCGTACTATCACGTTTCCGACTTTGATAAAGGTCGGATTGTAGCCTATCGCGATTGCGGTTTGTTGTGTCGCGACATTGCTGCTCGCGTAGGTCGAGATCCATGACTGTTAGCAGAATATGTAATCGGTGGTTTCAGGAGGGTAATACAGAATGCCGTGCTGGATCCCAACGGCCTCGTATCACTAGCAGTCGAGATGACAGGCATCTTATCCGCATGGCTGTAACGGATCGTGCAACCATGTCTCGACCCCTGAGTCAACAGGTGGGGACGTTTGCAAGACAACAGCCATCTGCACGAACAGTTCGACGACGTTTGCAGCAGCATGGACCATCAGCTCGGAGACCATTGCTTGGTTACCCTTGACGCTGCATCACAGACAGGAGCACCTGCGATGGTGTACTCAACGACGAACCTGGGTGCACGAATGGCAAATCGTCATTTTTTCGGATGAATCCAGGTATGTTTACAGCATCATGATGGTCGCATCCGTGTTTGGCGACATCGCAGTGAACGCACATTAGAAGCGAGTATTCGTCATCGCCATACTGGCGTATCACCGGGCGTGATGATATGGGGTGCCATTGGTTATACGTCTCGGTCACCTCCAGTTCGCATTGACGGTACTTTGAACAGTGGACGTTACATTTCAGATGTGTTACGACCCGTGGCTCTACCCTTCATTCGATTCCTGCGAAACCCTACATTTCAGCAGGATTATGCACGACCGCATGTTGCTGGTCCTGTACGGGCCTTTCTGGATGCAGAAAATGTTCGGCCCGCTCATTCTACAGATCCCTCACCAATTGAAAACGTCCGGTCAATGGTGGCCGAGCAACTGGCTCGTCACAATACGCCAGTCACTACTCTTGTTGAACTGTGGTATCGTGTTGAAGCTGCATGCGCAGATGTACCTGTATACGCCATCCAAGCTCTGTTTGACTCAATGCCCAGGCGTATCAAGGCCGTCATTACGGCCAGAGGTGGTTGTTCTGGATACTGATTTCTCGGGATCTATGCACCCAAACTGCGTGAAAATGAAATCACATTTCATTTCTAGTATAGTATATTTGTCCAATGAATACCCGTTTATCATCTGCATTTTTTCTTGGTGTAGCAATTTCAATGGCCAGTAGTGTAGTAACCACACGGATTGAGGTCACGGAACCTGGGAGGCATGATGGAAGCGGACGCTCAGCACGCGACATCACGAAACGATGTGCACAGGAGATCTTTCACATGTGTAGAAATAGGAGGTTGTGCGCCATCTTTCATAAAAGTCGCTCCTTGCAGCAGGTGTTTATCGGAAGGACAAGGGATGAGGAGATTCTGTGACTTATCGGCGTACATCGCACTTGCGATGCTTACATTTTTAAAAGCAGCACCACCAATTTTCTCGAAGAAAAAGGGCCCAATCATGATTGATGTGTTAAATTCACACCATACGTAAGCTTTCGAAGACAGTTCTCTAGGATTTTTGGAGAACCAAATTACGCAGTTGGCGGAGTTGACACATCCTCGGTGTGCGCAATGAGCGTCGTCGGTCCACAACACGTTAGACAACAAATCGTCATCTTCTTCCATTTTTTGAAGTGCTCATGCCGCAAATGCTCTCCGCGTTGTCAAATCTGAGTAGCTCGTGATGACGTTGGATTTTGTTCGGATAACATTAGAGGATATACCTTAGTGCTCTCGAAACAGAAGTGCATGGAATGCTGGTCCGACGTGCAACTCCACGAGCGCTGACTTCTCCATGCAGAGACGAACCCGCTAAAGTCTCCATTTATTCCTGAACTCTACAAGCAGCAGCAGCATTTGTGTCTGGTCGCCCACTAGGAGGCCGATCGTGTGAACAACCCATTGCTTCGAACTTTACCTTTTCAAATACCATTCTCATAGCAATAGGATCGTAAAAGTGCCGTAGTGGATTCTACATTCTGACAGTGAAGCTTCACCGACAGTGTCTTTACTGGTCAAGTGGTGGTTCCCTTAAAGGGTCTACAGTGGATTTTCTTCCACATACTTGTGCCACAGAATTAGTCCTCTTTGTAAACGGCTACTTGGGCGACAAGGTGTTAAACCCGTGAGTAGTAAAGCGTATAACAATCAGTCGCAAATAATGTTCACTGCAAGTCCAGATTTCGATCATTGTGTGACCATCTTCAGTGCAGTAAATGTAAGATAAAACATTCAAGCCACTTATATATACACTTAGCCTCAAATAGATTATACATGTCCAAAGATAATGTGAACCCAACACTTGACGTGAATACTCCACTTGGAACTACGTGTACATCAAATTGATTTTAAATGTTTTATCTTAAATTTACTGAACTAAAGATGCCCACACAGTGATGGGAACCTAGATTTGCTGCACCCTCTACTACCTGAAATAAATACAGCCGCTGGGCACATCTTTTTCTTCATGGAATCAAACTTGTGAAACTCTTCGTTGCTTTCTTCGTTCAGCTCCTTCAGAAATTTATCTCTCCATGTCAAAGATTACGAACAAAATGACGTGAAAGGAAGAAAATCAGTCAGGGGCAAACACTTGGCTGCCAAACCAACGAGAAGAATAGAGAAAAGAAAGAGCATGATACTCTCGCACTGTAAGGCCACTATGTGCATCCAGGTTCCACTCAAAAACAGTCATTTTGCAGTGTGTTAATCGTTTGTACCGAGTAGAGCATGGTCACATTTTGAAATATATAAGTGATGTGCTGACCTGGCTCATAAAAACTTAATACTGTAACGTTTCCGCCAGGTGGGACAGTCAGTTATCAATAAATGGGCCATACAGGACATTTGCCGCCCAGATACAATAGCCGACTAGCTCCAGAGTCACCAAGACCTGCATTAAGATGCCACAGGACGCCTCCTGCTAATGACGTACATTAACGTACTCCCTTCATAGTCTCTGAATGTTTCTTTCACTCCTTTGAGCCACTTTTACCTTGGCCTTATCCTTGTGCTCTTGTTCTACATGTTCATGCCGTGCACCTCCTTAGGCAATCTCGTCTCATCCGTCATACACTCCTCAAGTCATCTGACGGTGTGTGGCGGAGGGCACTTTGTATATAACTGTCACTCCCCCGTTTTCGAGTTCCAGTCGCGAATATTTCACAGGAAGAACGGCCTATGGTAAGTCTCCCTAACCTTCATGGTCTTTTCGCGAGACATACCTAGGTGGAAGCAATATGTTGGAGTTTCCACAGCAAACCACGTCTTCTGACGTCTACCAGAGGCATTCAGTGAGCATCTACGTGATGTTTACTAAATAAAGCTGTAGTGAATTGTACTACTTTTCTGGCGCATCTGACGCCCTCTCTCACTACAGCTCATTTTACACACATTTCTCATGCTGTATTACTGACGTGTTGCTCTCCAGCACCATCTTCTGGCCGGTTTTTCCACTCATTTTTGGTTTCAAGAAAACCTGGTGTAATTTCAGGCATTTGTGTCAAGTTTTACCTCTCTGTGAATTAGTGAATTTTCAGATGTTAACAGACTTTTGGGCCTCACTGTATTATGAGGTGTGCATTTAAGGATTGTGAGCAGAGCTATCCAAATTTAAGAGCTTTCAAGTTACTCTCTCAGTGGCGTGTTTATTGTGAATCACCTAGGTATTGGAATTAATAGAGGGACTGAATGGAGCGAAGCTCGTACTAGTCCTGTAAATATCTCCATTACTAGTATGCAGCATCACTATAAATGCTCTTCATTAATGAGTACGAATAGCAATGAATGGTGAATCTGATTAGAAGTGTAGGAAGATACATGGTGACTTTCACTTAACTGTTTACATTATTCACACTTGCCAGCTGGCGGAAAGTAGATCTATGTCGCAGGAGTCACCAGACGGTGCAGTGGCATGAACGCTATAAAGGAATCTTGCAGATTCCTTAATGGCCCGCGTTTTCTCTGAAAATTTTCCACGTTGATTAATATCGAACTACTGAAAGGCGCTGCATTCTTCCGAGAATTTCTCATTTCCGAATGGGGCTTTCTTTCCCATTACCGATGGCCGTCGTTTCCCTCTTCCTAATTAAATTTGTTCTGGTCTCGTTCAGCAGAGTGGAGCAGGAAATCAGGCCACTGGCTTCCAGATATTGCCTCTTGCAGCTCGTGGCGGTCCCTGCTCGCTGGGCCTGCGAAGCTTCCAGAAGAGCGCAGCATCTCTCCCGAGGGAGCGAAATTGAACGCCACACCGCCTGCCCGCCAGCCACGCTAGTAGCAGCGTGTACTGCACCGCACTCCCCGCTGAGAGCTGCGACAAACCGGCGTGCCACGTAGATACCACACGGCACTAACGTCGCGATCACTACACGACCCGTATATCCTGTAGCAATCACGTTTAGCGTCTCCGGGGCACCACTTCCTTTAAACTTTGGTAAAATCGTTTCAGATATTTCAGTATAATTGTCTTCACATAATACGTCGGATGAAATGATTTCAACTTGGACTTGTTGCATTTTTCGATCTGTATCTCCGTCTGCATAACTATTGTGCAATTAACACTTAAATAAACGGATTCCCACTTCATACTGTGTTGGTACAACAACCAGCATCCAGAATGTGGTGGAAATCACAGTCTTGGTTGCAGAATTGATTTTATTACCTTATTTATTCATGAAGTGCGTTTCGCCTAAAACAAGGTATTTCAGAATGACTAGTACAGTGTTGGTAAGTGATCAAATGCCTCTGAGCACTATGGGACTTAACTTCTGAAGTCATCAGTCCCCTAGAACTTAGAACTACTTAAACCTAACTAACCTAAGGACATCACATACATCCATGCCCGAGGCAGCATTCGAACCTGCAACCGTAGCGGTCGCGCGGTTCCAGACTGAAGCGCCTAGAACCCTCGGCCACATACGTCGGCTTGGTAAGTGCGTTTTGGCTGCCACGATTACGGAATTGGCAAAAGTAGACTGCACTCGTCATATACAGTAAATTAAATTGAACTACTTATGTGCTCGAGTCACGTTTTTAATAAATGATGTGAGTACGTACTAGCTTCTATTTAGTTTGCTATACCTGGTGGTCCATCGATCGTGACCGGGCCAAATATCTCACGAGATAAGGGTCAAACGAAAAAACCACAAAGAACTAAACTTGTCTAGCTTGAAAGGGGAAAATCAGATGGCGCTATGGTTGGCCCGTTAGATGGCGCTGCCATAGGTCAAGCGGATATCAACTGCGTTTTTTTAAAAAAGAGGAACCCCAATTTTTTATTGCATATTCGTGTAGTACGTAAATAAATATGAATGTTTCAGTGGGACCACATTTTCGCTTTGTGATAGATGGCGCTGTAATAGTCACGAACATATGGCTCACAATTTTAGACGAACAGTTGATAACAGGTGGTGTTTTAAATTAAAATACAGAACGTAGGTACGTTTGAACATTTTATTTCGGTTGTTCCAATGTGATACATGTACCTTTGTGAACTTACAATTTCTGAGAACGCATGCTGTTACAGCGTAATTACCTGTAAATATCACATTAATGCAATGAATGCTCAAAATGAAGTCCGTCAACCTCAGTGCATTTGGCAATACGTGTAACGACATTCCTCTCAACAGCGAGTAGTTCGCCTTCCCTAATGTTGGCACATGCATTGACAATGCGCTGACGCATGCTGTGAGGCGTTGTAGGTGGATCACAGAAAGAAATCCGGGGAAGTCAGATGTGCTTCGACGGCCAATCCACCTGTCATGAAATATGCTATTCAATACCGCTTCAACCGCACGCGAGCTACGTGCCGGACATCCATCATGTTGGAGAAACATTGCCATTCTCTCATGCAGTGAAACATCTTGTGGTAACATCGGCAGAACATCACCTAGGAAATCAGTATACATTGCACCATTTAGATTGCCATCGATAAAAGGGGACCAATTATTCTTCCTCCTATAATGCCGCACCATACATTAACCCGCCAAGGTCGCTGATGTTCCACTTGTTGCAGCCATCGTAGATTTTCCGTTGCCCAAAAGTGCATATTATGCCGGTTTACGTTGCCGCTGTCGGTGAATGACGCTTCGTCGCTAAATAGAAGGCTTGCAAAAAATCTGTCATCGTCCCGTAATTTCTCTTGTGCCCAGTGGCAGAACTGTACACGACGTTCAAAGTCGTTGCCATGCAATTCCTGGTGCATAGAAATATGGTACGGGTGCAATCGATGTTGATGTAGCATTCTCAACACCGACGTTTTTGAGATTCCCGATTCTCGCGCTATTTGTCTGCTACTGATGTGCGGATTAGCCGCGACAGCAACTAAAACACCTACTTGGGTATCATCATTTGCTGCAGGTCGTTGTTGACGTTTCACATGTGGGTGAACACTTCCTGTTTCCTTAAATAACGTAACTATCCAGCGAACCGTCCGGACACTTGGATGATGTTGTACAGGATACAGAGCAGCATACATAGCACACGCCCGTTGGGAATTTTGATCACAATAGCCATACATCAACACGATATCGACCTTTTCTCCAATTGGTAAATGGTCCATTTTAACTGGGTAATGTGTCACGAAGCAAATACCATCCGCAATGGCGAAATGTTACGTGATACCACGTACTTACACGTTTGTGACTATTACAGCGCCTATCTATCACAAAGCGAAAACAGTGGTCCAACTAAAACATTCATATTTATTTACGTACTACAGGAATATGTAATAAAAAATGGGGGTTCCTATTTTAAAAAACGTAGTTGATATCCGTTTGACCTATGGCAGCGCAATGTAGCGGGCCAACCATAGCGCCATCTGTTTCCCCCTTCAAGCTAGACGAGTTTCGTTCTTTGTAGTTTTTTCGTTTGATGCTTATTTCGTGAGATATTTGGCCATGCACCCTGTATATGACGAGGACAGTCTATTTTTGCCGACGCCCTAATCGTGGCACACAAAACCCACTTACCAACACTGTACTGGACAATCTGCGGAAACCTTGTGCTAATGAATAAATAAAGCAATAATGTCAGTTCTGCAACCAAGACTTAAGTACTTGGCATAGGGAGCATGGGACCACTTTGACTATTTCTCTACCGTATCACTCCAGAGTAGCACGTGGACCAAATTAACACCTAATAATTCTCGCGCCAACTCCGATTGCTGTAATCATTTCTTCCTGTGCAGGTCGAACACAGAAAAACTTTTTTGGCATTCGGAGGCGAAAGTTGTTGAATGAAATTTCGTGAAAATGTCTCACCGTAAAGAAGAACCCATTTCCTTTAATGATTGCGGCCTCACTTCGAATGCCAAACCCAGTATTTTGCTTTGGTATGAAATGATTTCTTCAATATTCACCGTCAGTCCTATCTGATAAGGATTCCACACAGCGCAGCGGAACTCCAGAAGAGGACGGAAAAATGTACTGCAGACAGTCTCTTTAGCAGACCTGTTGCATCTTGTAAGTGTTCTGCCAAGAAAACGCTGTCCCCAGAATATTTTCTATGTTACTGTTTCAATTTAAGTTGCTCGTAATTGTAATCCCAAGGTGTTAAAACTGAACTGACAGCCTTTAGATTAGTGTGATTTATCTTGTAACCGAAACTAAGCCTCTTCCTTTTAGTAATCATGTGGATTACCCCACTCTTCTCATTTTACAGAGTCAATTGTCACTTTTCGCCCCTTGGAGATATCTTATCTAAACCGTTTGCAATTAGTTTTGATCTTCTGATTATTTTACTAGACGGTAAACGGCAGATTCGTCCGCTAATAAAGTAAGAGAGCTGCTCAGATTCTCTCCTAAACAGTGTCTACACAGTAAGAACAGCAGAGGGCATATAACACTACCTTGGGGAACGCTACATGCTGCTTGTGTTTGACTGTAGTACTTCTCCCCGTGATCATTTATAAGACAGGATGTAATGTAACAATTACTTCTTTCTCAAGAAGTGATGGATCGCCCATCCAAGGAAAAAGAACAAAACACATACTTATCCTTCAGTTTGGGTTAATGAAGTCACAGTAATAGTGAGGAACAAAGGGATTTAAGTAACACAGTTCACTACTTCTTTCGTAATGGAGGGTCATATCAAAAGTTAAGGCAGGCGTACCACAAGTTAGTATATTAGGACCGTCATTAGTTGCGACGTATGCAAACGAGGCAGACTGACAACGTCTGTAGACCTCGGAGGTTGCTCGCAAACGGAGCAACTACATACAGGGAATTCACGTTGTTACAAAATGGTTATGGAATGCAGAAATACTTCACGATCACCGGCTTGTACAAAGACTGACGGCTGCCCGTTAACATACATAAACGTAGTATACGTGAATAGAGGAAATGACCATATATCGTTTGGCTTCAGGAGCTTTTAGCAGCCAAGGGGACTAGTCGGAACCGCTATGTAACTAGGAATAGATGAGTAGAGCGATTATAAATTGAATGGATATACACAACGAGCAGTGAACTATGTAGATGTTAGATTAATTCTGTGAATCCTGAAGACGTGTATTTCTCCGCGAATGTCACTTACAGGACGGTGTTCGACTTACTCTTGCTTATTCTTTGTAGCTCTACTATCCTTATAAAACTGAATGAACGAAACAGATAGAGAACATTCATTGAAGAGATGTATCATTTGTCCCGTTTTCTTACAGGAGGAAAAGATGCGGAAAAATAAAATTAAAATCGAATGAACCAACAACTCCCTAAAGATATTCGCTACGAATGCGAAGTGTGAAAACCGATAAGAAGGAAAAAATTGCTTGTTGTTTGGGGTCTTATGTTGACAGTTGACATTGAAACTACAAACTGGCGACGAACTTACACCGTTATCCGACAGAATGAATCTGAGAGATGTAATTAGAAGACAACTGTGAGTACTGCAAAGTTGACATTGCGTATGAAAAGAGTTATTTTTTTTCTCGTTAAACTCAGTTTATGCGACACTATAATTTATTGGTGCTGTGACCACTCAGTAGGCTTAAAATAAAGTGAATCTACTTTTCTCAAATAAGTAAATTGAGTAAATTGCAAAAGACGAAAATGATGATGATGATGATGATATGAACGACGAAGAGGGTCGTTATCTAGTCTCCATCTAACATTCTACTTATTCGGTATCTCTGATTAAAATCATACTAAGGAAGCTATGAACAGAAACTTTAATTTGTTGGTAATACATTCGCAATCCATCCAAACTTTCTGAAGGGGTCCCCAAACATTTCCTTTCAAGGAGATGGCTATGAAAATTGAGCACCGAACACGCTTCATACATAGTCCACTTCGAAGGTTCTGTCTTCCCAGTTCCTCCCTACTCCTTTTCATGTGCAATACCTACTGTTAATTCTGTAGGTTTATTTAGCGAAATTAGATCGTTGCTGTTGTATAGAGCCGATAAAAGACTGTCGACTAGAAACGGAGTGCTAAATCATCTGCACTAAAACAGAAACGATCACCTGCCAAGATGCTGAATAAACAACCTTCACACTCTCTTTTCTGGTGTACGGAAACTTCGGAACAAAAACGTTAGACCGTAGACACGTATAGCAATCAGACATGTATACAGTACTGATTTAAAGTCAGTGAAAACGAAAACTAATTCAATCCTTGTAGAAGAAAACCAATGCGGTGAGTAGGATGTCAAACCTATTACGTAGGCGCAAACATTTGTAAACGCGCAATAAATGGAAAGAATATAGCTGTTAAGGAAATAAACAGAAATAAATTAGCATCTGATTGAGTGGAGGCGGAGAGTTAATTTGAAGCAGCAATGGACGGGGTGGAAACTTTCTTTGCTCTGATGTTTAGCATAAAGAGAAGTTTGTCCGAGTCACAAACTCAGGTATTTGGAGAGAAATATCCGCAGCCTGGTTGCAAATAACGCCGCATTGCTTCACCACGAGAAAAGCAAAAAGGAAAAATCTTCACTTTATGAGCTCGAAATGTGAAAGTTAGAGGAATGCTGCAGTAAGTTATCACGAGAACCTGAAACTTAGCACTGTAAAATAAGGTCAAATGAAATTACCCATAAATTGCATTCTTCAGAGTCATGTTCCAGATATACTTATGTCTTTCATTGAATAGCCTCATATAATTTCATGATCATAGGGCTGAGAATCGTAGTTTACAAATTTAACATCTTGCATTTACAGACGCTAAACACAGATCAAACACCATAAAAAGAGAATATTATCGTAAGTTTCTTCAAATACGTACGAGCACAGGTTTCCGCAGTCCTAGAAATTTTCACTAAAATGTTTCTGGGTATATGATTGCTTCTTCATGTTGCTTATAAAACCATTCATGAGGATGATGCAAATAAAGATTATTTTCATTTGAAACCGGAGTCTAAAAACAATCGCAAACCGGGAAATGTTGTCTTGATGTTTCTTAAAATAATTACACATTCTCTAAATTTCCAATAAGCGGCTAGAATGAGTGTGTGTGTGTGTGTGTGTGTGTGTGTGTGTGTGTGTGCGTGTAAAAAAACTAAGAAAAATAATCGAAGACGTAATTCTGTTACGCGCACCAAGTCGAGAACGACTGTCCTTTTTTCTCTTGGATTTATTGTTTACAGAATAAAGACAAATGTTTTCCATTTATCGAGGAAAGAAAGAACATCAAGTTATGGTAATGCTATTTTCCTATAAATCATCATAGGGTTTACCATTGTCCTCATTTTTATGAGTTAGCGCCGGGAAAGTATGGGTAGAAAAGTCGTCAATTCGTTAAGTACGAACAACCTTCAAGATTTTGTGATCCGCCTCTTGTTGTCAGTGAAAGTGTACTGTCTAATGTGACATGAAATTCAAGCTGCAAATGGAAACAGCGGCGGACAGTTAAGTAACCAGTGCAGCGCGCGGGTCTGTTCGCATTGTTCATTGTAGCCCACACTTGCTGCGTGAGTAACTGTTAACAGGCACTTTGCAGCTTCGTTTCAAGGCAGTATCCACAGGCAACTAATAAGCAGACATGTACCACATCCACAGGTTTGCAAACGGGAGAGATGAAGTTAGAAGGTAACTACATTAAGAAAAATATCACTACAGGCACAAACCATAAACAAAAAAGGTTTTGCTTAGTTAGAATGGTTGGTTTGTAGCACCTCTATGGTTTAATGGTCGGTATCGACCGTCGACATACAATCTGGGAAGCGAACAGAATTTGTTGAAAGCTACTGCAGGAAACCGAAGACGAGCACCAGTGCTGGCAGTACTGCATTAGGAATATTACACCGCTCCGTTGTTTGATTACTGCGTGGGAATCATTTACATGAATTTCGCATGAAGAAGCTGCAAGCATTTTCATCAGAAGACTGCCGGCAGACCCAGATCATCTGCAACTTCTTTATAGGTCATCAGGTGCAAGACCAGCAATTTCCAATCACAAATCTTTTCATCGAAGAGGCCTGTTTCGTGAATAAGGGGACAGGTGTTTTCTCATAATAATCATGAGCGCCCGGAAAACAACCCACAGTGCGCAAGTACGAGGGTTCTTCAAAAGCATGTTGTCAGTGGCTGGTGTAGCAGTAAATATCATTGTCCATAAACCACCAAGATCGATAAGAGAACGATGTTTAGGTTTCTGGTTGCTTCTTTTGTGGAACTATAGTAAGAAGTAAGTCTGACATACCGAATGGAAATGTGTTTCATGCATGACGGAGATAACGCTAACTTCTGCTGCACACTGCGATGCTACATCAACAATTACTTTCCTTCAAAATCGGTTGGATGTGGAACTACTGCTACTTGATGAGCTCGATCTACAGATCCTAATCGACACAACACATTTATTGTACATCTGTTTTTTTAGCTATCGGCGAGCACCCACCCAAACTCTTTTAAATTTTTTTGTAACCCAACCAACCTCGTCGCTTTCAGCCTCATTCTTCAGGATGCTTTTCTGTCGTAAAACTAGACCACAGAATGCGCAGTTGTCCGTGGTATATTGTGAGTGAAGTACTGCAAGGGATTGAGTAAGTATTAGAGGGAAGCGTCGGTTAACTGTGTTTATTCATGCAGTGGATAAAATGCCACATACCTCCACCAATGATGAATGTATAGTAATACCACGTAAATACGATACAAAATCACAATATTTCTCTATATTTTTGGAAAGAAAAGAGTAACTGTTACAAAAAAAATTGTAAGTAGTAGAGAGTGTAAGCTGATTTAAAATGATACTGTATTTAATTCGTAAAAATTACAAATGTAGACTAGAAAAACGGGAAAGTGTATCATTTTTGGGACTCAAATATTTAAATATAATGGGCTGACAACAACATTGGATTGTGGGTCCACATTGATGCAAAAACAATTTTTTTATTTATTTGTTTATTTACTCCTCGTACTAGCTTCAGCGACAAAAATCGCCATCATCAGTGGGTTCTTTGATTCTAAAACGCGCAGAAAAAGCATACTTATAAAACACTGTAAATGGAGAAAATTTCATATATCAGCTTAGCTCTTTCAGCTGTTTGTTTAGCACGCTGTGCCGCGGGTGACATTGTTTACATTAATTTTAGCGTAGCGTGCTAAACATACAGCTGAAAGAGCTAGGCTGAAATATGAAATTTGCTCCATTTACAATGTTTTATAAGTATGCCATTTCTGCATGTTTTAGACTCAAAGAATCCACTGATAATTGCGGTATCTGTCGCTAATGCTAGTTTGGAGAATAAACAAATAAATAACAAACGTGTTTTTGCATCAAGGCGGACCCACAAACCAATACTGATGTTTTTGCATGCAACCACGGGCCAATGGAAAAGTTTTAAGATTATTGCTATGATATGCCTTATCCAAAATACGACACATATGTGATATTGTTATGTTCACTGAAGATAGAAGGTTGAGGTCTTAAAACTGTGATAGCACACAAATATCGGTACGTATGTGAAACTGGGAATTTCTGTGGTGGATCCTTCAAGAATATTTATAGCATGAAACGTACGTCAGATTGAAATATAGAAATTTATTTATTGGTAATCCTGTTTTAATACTATGAAGTTTACCATCAATGAGTAACAACTGTTTACAATCATACTATATGTATAGACACTAATATATAGGAAGCAAAACGGTAATCTGGGTTTAAGGTCCCGTTGACATCGAGCTCATTAGAGACCGAGCACACGCTCAGAATGTATTAAGCATGTGGAAGGAAATCTGCTGCGCCCATTCCAAGGAACCATCCAGTCATTTGCCTGGACATCTTTCCCTGACACATAGCTCTTATTATTAAGAGAAATGTCTGTTTCATTTAATTTGTAAACTATTTTGTCCTTGTCACGGACTCGAGAACCATAACATCTAGGTCATTTTCCAGTCGTTTTTGTATAGTACAGTTATGTCTGTGGCTGTATGAATTCCTCTTTCCTCCTGAAAATTTAGCCAAGATATAATGTCCTTCACATAAACGTGCTGGATCAGTCATTGCAATAGGATCTGGTGCAGTTTATCGAAAGGGATAGACATCACCCATGCTGTCGTCGCTCTTCGAAGTGATATCGGTATCAAAACCAATCTCCCCAGCTTGGTCTCTCTTTTGTTTTTTCGCGTACCTGCCACAGCTTTTGTCACAGACATAGCTTTCTGCGTCTCCTGCTTTTCGCCTACTCGATTTTTCGTTTGGAGGCTTTTCTTTTCCAGCAATCAGTTTACTGCTGAAGGTGCGGGCTGCCACGGTTTTTTGCTGGCGTATGGGCATGGCGGCAATGCGCGGTACACCGGTGTATCGCTTGTGGCTGAAAAGTAGGGAACAGTCAATCAATTTGTCTCATATTTTGTATAATATTTCGGAATAGAGCGTCTATCATCTTTAAGGATTATACTGACTGCTTAACAATTACCTCCACACAACAAACGTGTCTATAATGAATAATTCAGCTGATACAGCACAATTGTCTGTGGATGTAATGCCAATTTTATAGGTATATAGTCAGTATTACAGCAAGTGTGGCAAATGTTCTAGAACTGCGTGCACGTTCATTTTCAGTCTGAAAGTGCTGTTTGTCGAAATTATATTTTGCCCACAAAGTGATATTACCAACGGAAAAAAAAACAAATTCTGAGTAGCTATTCCTAAATAATGGTAGCATAACTATCAAAAAAATGGTTCAAATGGCTCTGAGCACTATGGGACTCAACTGCTGAGGTCATTAGTCCCCTAGAACTTAGAACTAGTTAAACCTAACTAACCTAAGGACATCACAAACATCCATGCCCGAGGCAGGATTCGAACCTGCGACCGTAGCGGTCTTGCGGTTCCAGACTGCAGCGCCTTTAACCGCACGGCCACTTCGGCCGGCAGCATAACTATCAAGAGAAACACTTATGATAGGTGCTGTTTTCTTATGATTAGATTGAGTGTATCATTTTTTAGAAAGTTTTGGCTCTATCAGTTTTAGGACACCTTACCCTACAATATCGTGTATGTTTACGAATTCCGAGATGGTAGTGCTCCTGCTGCTGTCGAAGAACAACGCCGACGTTTTCCGACACATCGAATTCCTAATCGTTGAGTTTTACCAGAGTTTTCAACAGATTGGATGAAACAGGCATTCTTCTAAGTCCCCATTTTTCTTCTGATTGTGTAGTGCTACTGCCTGTACAGGAACAGCAACACATTGCTGAAGTGGAACATCGTAGTCCTACTAACGCTTAGAGGTGAGTGTGTTAAAAATATGTATTTTTCAACTGAGACTTTGTGAAACGCATTTTGTAATGTTTCTAATTGTTGTTCAATTGTAATTTTGTAAACCTGACAATGTATTGAACAATACACAAAATAAATTATATGTATAAGATACGTTCTGTCTCGGAAACCATTCGAAATGATTTATATGTCCGTATGATTTTTTTTTTTTTTTTTTTTGCTTCAAATGATGGTTCCTGTCATATCTCCGAGTACTGATCATTCCATCTGTGACACCCTGTATGAAGAAGGGAGAGATTTCTGTCACCAGCAGCCTGTGGCAGAGAACACATCACGCCTCGCCTTTTGCAATACGTGGGCGGGACAGACGTGATGATCGTGTTCAGCAATCCTTTTTGCCACGGTTCTAAGTCTTCCATAACACTATGACTGCCATTTTCAACAATATTTCTGAAACGCCGATGCAACTTAAAGTCTTGGTTCCTATGTTAGTTTTTATTTTTACGCTTCTGCTGGATTTATTTGGAATAACAGAGCTGTTACTCAATATCAAATTCATTATTTTGTTTCTTTACTCCTGTTCTTTAAAATAAATCCCACTAAAAATATAATAAAAATGCTTATATATTGGCGCAGTTCCGTTTCAGTTTCCTTTTTCGGCGCCAACGACCCGCTATCCATAGCACCAGATGAAGAAAGAAGCAGAGAAAGAGAGCTAGATGTGGACGGTGTCTTTGTTCGCATTCAGTCTCGCAGATCGGCGCCGGACGCTGCAACGTAATCTGCGGCACAAACTAGCACAGCGCTGTTCATTCTTGGCTGATGCAGGCACACAGGAATGCTCAAGCTACCTTCACATTCCCAGATTTTATGGAAACTGGAACTTTCTGGTAAGTTCCTATGGGACAAAACTGCTGAGATCATCGGTCCCTAGGCTTACACACTACTTAATGTAACTCAAATTAACTTACGCTGAGAACGCCTTGCTTAACCCGCAGGACAGAACAGATAGAGTAAATTGTGGATAGGGGCCAAAATAAGGGGCGGTCAGTTACACTCGAACATACAACTTCATTATTTGATCAAACATTACAAGAACCCAAAAAAATTATTTAAACACACAGCTTTAATCTTTGGGATTTAATTACCAGCTGGAAGCCACTTTAATTTAAAACACAAAACCGGCTGGAAGCCATACAAGTACCAACAACAAGAACAAATTAAAAACTTAAGGCAGTCCACACAAGGCCACCCAGATGGTCGAGGATCGGCCTGTAATTCAAACACTAACACTCGCTTAGGTGAGACATGCAGTCGGGCCAACCATTCACAATCCAACAACAACCCAACCGACCGACAGTCAGTGGACCCACTGACAAAATAAGTTCCACTTCACCCGACCAGGGCACAATAGGGAGTTCAATGCAACAACCTAGAAGATATTGGCGCCCACAACCAATCATACAATCGCACCAAAAAGTATTGGCACAGTTACATTTTAGTGGTTGTAGGTTAAACGAAACATATATTTCAGAACAGAACCCATACATGTGACACCTTACATTACATAGTTTACAAATATGTCAAAATCACCTGTCCTTAAAGTAACATACAGTGTCATGAAAAAAAACATCGCTCTTCTGCACCCAAAAAAGTATTGGCACACGCATATGAATCGGACAGTGTGTTCGTTTTCTTCATTGATGTTCACCATCTAATAGCTAGTGTGCATCCCTTTAGCATCTATAACAGCACGTAAACGCCTAGGAATGCTTTGTATTAAATTCCGGGTGATATCAGGGGTAATTTTCGACCATTCCTCCAGGAGCACTTTCTCCAAGTCGTTTTTACCGGACGGACGCCTTTTTCTGACTTGTGTGTCAAGATGAGCCCACAGGTTCTCAATGGGGTTCAAATCAGGGCTCTGAGGTGGTGTTAGAACCCTTCTGGGGGCATTGTACAGTAACCACTCCCGGGTTTTCATGGCGGTATGTTTTGGGTCGTTGTCTTGCTGGAACTGAAACACCCCAGTAAGGCCCAATTTCTGTGCACTAGCGTGTAAATTACCTCGCAACACGTCAATGTATCTCATATGATCCATTGTGCCGTGAATTACAGCTAGATTTCCAACGCCGGAAGCCGCCATACAGCCCCAGACCATGATACCGCCCCCACCGTGTTTGACTGTGGGATGCATGTGTTTGATGTCGAGGTGCGTATTCGGCTTGCGCCAAATTTTCTTTCTTGCATCAAATCCGAACACATTGAACTTCGATTCGTCGCTAAATATCACAGTGTTCCAAAACTCCATCGGCTTGCTGATGTAGTCCTTGGCAAACTGCAGGCGTTTCTGCCGGTTAATTTCCGAAATGTATGGCTTCTTCCTGGGAGAACGTCCATGCATGTCAGCCTCATTCAACACATTTCGTATAGTCTGAACACTAACCGTCTTGTCGGACGTTGTCTGAACAATCTCAGCAATAGTTGCTGCACTTGTAGCAGGTTCCTTCCGAGCAAGTGCGATGATATGGCGACGCTCTCGGGTTGTAAGCACTTTTGGACGTCCAGGACGACACTTATTCACTGTTGTTCCAGTCTCTTTATATTTCTGAATGATGGCTCTTACCGTGGTGTAGCTCACAGACACCTCTGCTCCGATTTGTCGATAGCTTCTCCCTTGTGAATGGAGCAATACCACTCTCTCACGCAACGCCACTGAATGTTCCTTCTTCTTCGGCCCCATGCTGACCACTATCGCGCACTACAGCAACATACTGGCGACCGGGCCGTCAACAACACGCAGTGTCTAATGTGTCAGCAGATGGCGTTCCGGTACCTGAAAACCCAGCAATATACCGAGATGCCATGCTCTGTGCCAATACTTTTTGTGTGCAGAGGAGATACGTGTTTGCTCATAACACTGCATTTCTTTGTTAATGGTAGGCACTATGGGCAGAATTGTAATGTCTGGTATGTGCGGTAGCACGTACATGTACTGTGTACCGGAAAGTGCGGCGTTTGTAACCAGCAACGATAAATACGCACGTGTGCCAATACTTTTTGGTGCGATTGTACACAGAGGTGTCAAACTACACACCATGCTGGAGAGCAACAACACAATGAGGAAACTGCACTACCTGAAATTTACGTCAACGCCCAGGGCAGGTAAGGCAGAAGATTCCGCTGGTGCACTTCAGTTCAAATAGCCAAATACAGTGGAACTACACCGAAGGGTGGATAGAATTTTCCAACTTGAAAACCACGTTGTTGCACAGGGGAATATCCTAGCAGCCGACAACGAACTCCAAACGACACAATACGAACAGTCTTCACTTGCTGGTAGGTTAAATAAAAACTCAACTTTCGCGCCCAGGGTCGGTGAGGCATGGACCTCGTAGCAATGGGAACAGCGCCACATCCTCCGACCCCGGGTAGAGACCGCCAGTGCGCCCGGCCAAACTACGCCCCGCCGAGAATTCCTCCCTGCTCCACGCCAACCGACCAACCCCTCAGAACCAGTATGCCGACAACATTTAAAATAACTTGTCAATCAAAATCCCACAAACTACACACAGTTTCACAAACACTTGCACGAAGAACCAGACAATGCTAACGGCAGTGACTGTACAATAACAGGAACAAATCACGAGTCGGCACTCACAGCCAACCCATAAGCGAGTGCTAGCCAAATACACGTCGTCTGGCAAGACGACCGACCGACGACCAACCAATGTCGTCGCCACTCCAATCTTGTGTGTTGGCAACTGTCAGGCAAGTCATGGCGATCTGGACCTCACTGCTGCCGCGCACTTTCCAACTGACTGGTCGACACATGACGACCGGGAAGTAATAGCAGTCCAGCAAAGGTAATACGGCAGGGCTTATATCGATAAACGCTGCTGCTGCCGCTCATGGGCAGGCAAAGCAGCAACTCAGTGAGACAAGTAATTGAAACTAACATAATGAGGTGGCAGTATGGCAAAAGCAGGATGTTAAATAGGAGATGGGACGAACACGAGCCACGCACGGCTCAACACACCCATGCCCGAGGAAGGCCTCGAACCTCCGACGCGTGGAGGCGCACGAGCCATAGCAAGGCGCCTCAGCCGCAAGGCTACCCCGCGCTACCCACATTTTATGAAACTCAGTTGTGTAGCCGTTTTTTACCACGGAAACACAGAAAAAGATATTTTGTGATACCCCTCAATATGTGGTACCAATGGACGAATGAAATAATATTTACAGAGCTAGAGTTTGTTTTCTGTATCTAACAACAAAAAGTCTGAATCACATGAAAGTAATTCTTAGATGAACGAATGAAAGCAATCGTGAAAAAAGAAGGGATAAGATTTAAGGAATGGCAGAAAAATACGTAAATAAATGAGTGCAATATTTATGCTCCACACAGACCCATGAGAAGACAATGAAGAAAACCGTTGCTCTACATAATGTTCACGATAAATTTGTATAAGAGGGAAATTTTTCTGGAATGATTGATAGGTCTATATTTTTGGGTGTCCATCCGGATTAACAGTTCCTTTTTTAAATACAATGTTTCGAATTGTGGCTGGTTAACCTCGGTTGGAGTTACAAGCAATCGTTGCAGAAGTTCCCATTGCCTGGACTCCAAACTCTGCGCCCCAGAGAAAAATTAGATCTAAAACCCAATAACAACGGCTGAGTATATCAGTAAAATATTATGCTCAAGATTGAAATTCTCACTGGGAATTTAGAGTTCAAAATGTAACGTGCATAAAAGATAGAATCTGAGTCTCAACTCAGGCACTCAGAGTTCGTACGTTTTTTATGCTGTGACATTACACCTTGTATGGGTGTTCTCCACCAGAGTATTTCAACGACTGGCTAATTAATTTCTTCACTTCATCATTACTCATAAACAGTATTCGTAAGGCTAATCCAATGAAGACCGTGCTCATTTTTTTTCCTGGAATAGATGTTAGTTTCGTAAGTGGTAGAGTGATGCATAATACAGTAAATTTCTTGGAACTGAACTGTGACAATGCTCTGAAATGAAAGGTTTAAAAGCGATGTGTACGACATATAGCTGAGCCCACTGATACTGGGTAAATATGTCAATTAAGAAAGGAATATTGGCAAAAAAGCAGGAACAACACTACCTCTTACACTAACGTCATTTACTGCAACTTTGCGAGTACCTCGTGGTCACTAACTATCGCCAGTCGTTCCAGTTTTGTACATAATGTGGCCCTCGCGGTCTTTCGTCTAGTTAGGAGTATAGCAGCTTGTTTATAGCTTTGTAAAACACTGTTATGATTACCGATAAGTAGTTTTATTCTAGACATAAAATGTTTAAACCAGTGGCCGTCAAACTACGCCCGCGGGCAGCAGGCGACCCGAATCACGTATTCGCGTAGCCCGCGGCCCTCAGCCGTATTTTGCAATAGCGAACCCCATTCCCCTCGGATTCGCACGGTTGCAACAAGCATCTACTGCCAGACGATTTGTCTGCCGTAGCAGTAATTTTGTTTGCTGGGCACTGCCTACAGTTGTGGTTATAAATAGGAGAAGAACGTTAAGTAACTGATTATTGTAACATTCATAAGCCATTTGACTAGTACACGCAACTTGCTGACGTGCTGCACAGTGTTCCCCACAAAGAGAAAACTATTGTACCAGGGGCGTAAAATTATCGTAAATGGACCTAATTCAACCAAACTTATCCTATTATCAGTACAGTGACAATAATACGAAAAAATGGTTCAAATGTCTCTGAGCACTATGGGACTTAACATGTGAGGTCATCAGTCCCCTAGAACTTAGAACTACTTAAATGTAACTAACCTAAGGACATCACACACATCCATGCCCGAGGCAGGATTCGAACCTGCTATCCTAGCAGTCGTGCGGTTCCGGACTGAAGCGCCTAGAACCGCTCGGCCACCGCGGCCGGCGGAACTTCAATTTAGATGAACCAATGTTAAGAGCTACCTGCTCAGTAACAAAATAAACTACGAGGGTAATCCCAAAAGTAAGTTCTCCTATTTTTATAAGTACATAGACCTGTTTATTTCTACAATGGTTTACATCAGTTTACAGCTTGAACATTTAGCTATTTTCGACATAATCACCATTTCTGTCGATGCATTTTTGTAAATGCTGTGGCAGTTTTTGTATGCCCTTGTCATACCAGCTCGCCGCCGTGCTGTTCAGAAAGTTATGAACTTCTTCTTCCATCTCGTCGTCGGAGTTGGATTGCTTTCAAGCCAAATGTTCTTTTAACCAGTCCAGAAAGTTGTCCTGCTCGGCTGCAAGAAGGTGACGAAATGCGCTGAAAGCATCAACTCGTTGCCGCATGTGGTCATCAGTCAGCATGCGTGGCACCCATCTTGCGCACATCTTTCGGTAGTTCAATGTTTCCGTTAAAATTCTGTGAGCGGTGCTTCGAAAAACCTCAGGAACCAACGTGCAGAAATGATCCAGGGTGATCCTCCGATCTTCACGCATGCTTTGCTCAACCTTCAACACTGTCTCCTCAGAACTTCTTCTTCCTTCTCGTAGTCAAAACGAATGGCATGCTTGGAACAAGAGTACCATAAGGCTGTTTAGCCAACAGTCCTGTAGTCTCAGCAATACTCCATGTCTTCCAAGCCAAAATGTTAGCGTCTGGAAATGCTTAAAGGCCACCATAATCTCCCGCACCTTTGTTCGTCGTGAATTTCGGTCCGACTAGCTGCAAACTTTCTACACTACTTATGAACATTTTTGACATCCATGCACGACTCACACTTGCGTCAATTGGCGATGGATTTCAATCGGCGCAGTGCCCTTTGCGTTCAAAAACCGAATAACTGCGCGCATTTCGCATTTGACGGTAACATACAACGGGAGATCCATACTCAACGGCTGCCAAGCAAAGACTGAGCGCCTGAGCGCGGCGTGCGCATGTTTACACACACCGCGTGAAGCAAGCACTCTTCATAACAGTATGACCAACTGCCACACGGAGTTCTGTACTTATAAAAAAAATAGGAGACCTTACTTTTGGGATTACCCTCGTACTTACGTTGACAGTAGTACTGTAAGATGTATTTAACTTACGTTGGTGAATATTCGGTCGTGAGCTGACTTCTTACCTTAGGGGCAGAGGTTCAAAAATGGTTCAAATGGCTCTGAGCACTATGGGACTTAACATCTTAGGTCATCAGTCCCCTAGAACTTAGAACTACTTAAACCTAACTAACCTAAGGACATGACACACATCCATGCCCGAGGCAGGATTCGAACCTGCGACCGTAGCAGTCCCGCGGTTCCGGACTGCAGCGCCTAGACCGCACGACCACCGCGGCCAGCTAGGGGCAGAGGGGTAAGCAGTGCGGATAGGGCGGGATTAAGGGATGTGAGAGGGAAAATGTTTAATGGTTTTCCTTCCAGTACTGACACAGGGATGCACGACACGACGGATCAGTGCTGTATAAATTTAAACACAAATGTAGCATGGATTCCTGAGTGCGCATTACAGAGATGGTCAGCTTCAAATGTGGTACATATTTGTAGCAGGAATATGAAAGAAAATGAAGCCTGTTGTAGAACAGTGCAACGAGTGGAAGAAAATACTTGTGATCGTGTCTCATGTTGCATAACGCATTTAAATATAAGCACAATTGCTGTCATCAATCAATTAACGAGCCGCTCACAAAGACAAAACAACAACACTTCGTCAGACAATTAGAGTGCCACAGTTTCGGGGTCGGTAATGGAGGTAATAATCTAAAACAGAGAACAGTCATCACAAAGAGTTTCGACTTGTGTCGGCTATTAAGATCACCAATGTCAGAAGTAAATCTAACGCTCACTTACTATAGCCAGTCTAATGGGGGCTCTTAGCACACTAATTTATACAGGGTGTTACAAAAAGGTACTGCCAAACTTTCAGGAAACATTCCTCACACACAAATAAAGAAAAGATGTTATGTGGACATGTGTCCGGAAACGCTTAATTTCCATGTTAGAGCTCATTTTAGTTTGTTCTTCCACCTAGGCTCAATGGAGCACGTTATCATGATTTCATACCGGATACTCTACCTGTGCTGCTATAACATGTGCCTTTACAAGTACGACACAACATGTGGTTCATGCACGATGGAGCTCCTGCACATTTCAGTCGAAGTGTTCGAACGCTTCTCAACAACAGATTCGCTGACTGATAGATTGGTACAGGCGGACCAATTCCATGGCCTCCACGCTCTCCTGACCTCAACCCTCTTGACTTTCATTTATGGGGGCATTTGAAAGCTCTTGTCTACCCTTCGTGCTCGTATTGTGGACGGCTGTGATACAATACGCCATTCTCCAGGGCTGCATCAGCGCATCAGGGATTCCATGCGACGGAGGGTGGATGCATGTATCCTCGCTAACGGAGGACATTTTGATCATTTACTGTAACAAAGTGTTTGAAGTCACGCTGGTACGTTCTGTTGCTGTGTGTTTCCATTCCATGATTAATGTGATTTGAAGTGAAGTAATAAAATGAGCTCTAACATGGACAGCAAGCGTTTCCGGTCACATGTCCACATAACATATTTTCTTTCTTTGTGTGTGAGGAATGTTTCCTGAAAGTTTGGCCTTACCTTTTTGTAACACCCTGTATAGGCTGCCTTTTAATAATAAGATCCGGTACATTTTTGGGCCGAGGTTCCGGCCGACAATGTCGGTATTGGAATCTGAGCAAAAATGTTTGACGAGCACTGGTTTAAACGTTTGGAAATAATTGGTTCAAAAAAATGGCTCTGAGGACTATGGGACTTAACTTCTTAGGTCATCAGTCCCCTAGAACTTAGAACTACTTAAACTAGCCTAAGGACATCACGCACATCCTTGCCCGACGCAGGATTCGTGCCTGCGACCGTAGCGGCCACGCGGTTCCAGACTGTAGCGCCTAGAACCGCCCGGAAATAATTCTGTATTGGAAAACTGGCGATATGAATAAGTAAACCGCTTTTGATTCAGGTATGGCTATCTAAGCATATGTGCCATTTTTAACCACTCATGCTCAGTAGACGTAATCCTGACAAGCTGGAGTTCGCTGAGAACTGTTATTTGAAGTGCTGAGTGTGGTGTCACCGCCAGACACCACACTTGCTAGGTGGTAGCCTTTAAATCGGCCGCGGTCCATTAGTATACGTCGGACCCGCGTGTCGCCACTGTCAGTGATAGCAGACCGAGCGCCACCACACGGCAGGTCTAGAGAGACGTCCTGGCACTCGCCCCAGTTGTACAGCCGACGTTCATAGCAATGGTTCACTGACAACTACGCTCTCAATTGCCGGGACGATAGTTAGCATAGCCTTCAGCTACATTTGCTACGACCTAGCAAGGCGCCGTATTCAATTGATATTGAGATTCTATTAATGTATCATCAAGAGCAATGTTCTACAAATGTGGATTAAAGTTAAGTATTCCAGAAGCTACGTACTTTACTTTATAGCATTCATTACGTATCCTGTTTCAGACCTCACGCCAGCCTGCGTGAGTTTAAGCGCGTGCCTTTCGGCTTCCTCTCGTTGTGTCTAGGCTGTCTTGTCTAGACACAACACTGAGTTCGAAGACTCAGCTCTCGTTTGTGTTTAAGAATTGAGACGTTTAAGAACTGAGGCGCCTCTTCCTCCCGAGTGACCATTGGGTGATAAATTCCGAGTGTGTGTGTGTGTGTGTGTGTGTGTGTGTGTGTGTGTGTGTGTGTGCAGAGAACACTGGGTGTGGGTACAGCGGGCAGGGGCGAGGCGACGACTGAAAACAATCAAGCAGATACCTAGATGACACTGCTGTTTTGTTAAATAATGACGTAATTGGTAAACCAACAACTCGCAATTTAGTTTTAGGTTTACATTATTTAAACAGTAGAGTTACCAGTTTATCACTTTCACATTCGTTGTCAGTAGGCTTGCATGTTCTTATCACGGTACGATAATTTACAACAGCGCTACCGTGAAATTACTGCCTGGAATCAGAATGAGATTTTCACTCTGCAGCGGAGTGTGCGCTGATATGAAACTTACTGGCAGATTAAAACTGTGTGCCCGACCGAGACTCGAACTCGGGACCTTTGCCTTTCGCGGGCAAGTGCTCTACCATCTGAGCTACCGAAGCACGACTCACGACCGGTCCTCACAGATTTACTTCTGCCAGTACCTCGTCTCCTACCTTCCAAACTTTACAGAAGCTCTCCTGCGAACCATGCAGAACTAGCATTCCTGAAAGAAAGAATACTGCGGAGACATGGCTTAGCCACAGCCTGGGGGATGTTTCTAGAATGAAATTTTCACTCTGCAGCGGAGTGTGCGCTGATATGAAGCAGGAGAGCTTCTGTAAAGTTTGGAAGGTAGGAGACGAGATACTGCCAGAAGTATAGCTGTGAGCACCGGTCGTGAGTCGTGCTTCGGTAGCTCAGATGGTAGAGCACTTGCCCGCGAAAGGCAAAGGTCCCGAGTTCGAGTCTCGGTCGGGCACACAGTTTTAATCTGCCAGGAAGTTTCACTGCCTGGAATATTTTTTAAACCGTGTTTTACCAAGGAATAATGTTCTTGTTGTTCTAGGTGTTTTCACATGCACTCATACCACAGTTTATTATTATTCACGCTCGCTGGGCAACAAACAAATGTTTTAAATGCTCGACGTGTTTTGACTCACTCGAAACTAAAACACATACTAAACTGGTTGATATTGCAGCACCGCTGCCTTTGCTACCGTCAGATGACGTCTAGAATTGCATTAACCGAAAGCTTTCACGCTGATTCATTTGCAAATTGGCGATGTAGAGTTTGGGGAGCAGCAACTGCGTGCGTTTATATGTTTAACGCTGCACTCATTCATCTGTTGCTGGATCATTATAGTCCAGTAATTTCTCACAGTAATGCGTGTAGTTAACTACCTCTTGCTCTTGCCCATCGTAAAGCAACTTCATTTAAATGATAATTCTTGTAGCGGCACTAAACTTATGCAGCCACTGAACTCTTCTTTTATGTGCTGAATGCTGCCATATTTCACAGCAATGGCTAACCAACAAATACAATGACATTTCACTCAAACGCTGTAGCTCTGATTATGTGTACTACACGCTAACGTGGAGTGCGTGTGACGATATGGATGAGAGGGCACGCTTTAATTTCCATTTCAGCCTGTTCCACTGCTTTGTTTCTGATGCGTATTGAGTGGTGTTCAGCGTAGTCTTTTTTTGTGGTAGTTGGGCTTGGAGAGCGCATTAATTAATGCAGTATTATCAGTGTAATTGAAAAATTTATTAACCACTACACATTGCAGCGGTTTCTTTCTATGGTAGTAGAATCATGGCAAGTGCACTTTAATTAAACTAGCCCTTAACAGTCCGATAGTTTGATTACACTCAGAAATTAGGTGTCATTGCGAGTGACACAAAAGTGTCATTATACGAATATTTAAAAAGTAAGACAAGATGGTAGACTGTAAGGCAAATTTCATTACGACACGTGCTCGATAGCAATAGTCACGTATATGAAAGAGCTCTCTAGTATTACAAAGTAACTGCAATTTTTAATCTTGCGTAGGAAACATAGCGGTAAAATTGTGGATGTTGATCAGCTGTAACAGCCTCATGACACTTAGATGAGTGCACATCCTCGATTAGTGAGGCTGTGGAACAAACTATATGTACGATGAAAACTTAATGACACAATACGCGATCACTGATTGCCGAATCATGACACTATTTGCAATTACTTCTGTTCAAATAGCGATTACGAGTATATAAGTCACAGTTCATCACTTAATGCAGTGAACAACATTCACTCATTAGTAAGCGATCCAAGGTCAAATGAACATGATGCTTTAAGACTTCCTGTTGATTCTTTAAATCATTTCCTGTGAATTCTGTAACTATTCATTCGTTAACTGCACGCTGCCGACAAAGGATGTGAACGGGACTAGCGGACATGTCGCATGCGTGGCATATTAACAGTCACGCCAGCCAAATTCGAAGACAGTGTTTCACACATGTCGTAGATGAAGACGGATAAGTTCCTACATTACGCCTTTCCAAAGAACTGTTTTGCCCCCCTTCTTGCAGCGATGTACCGTAGGTCTCTAGAAGAGCGTAGCGTTCCAAGAGGAAGGAAAAGAACACACGTCATCCCCGTTTTCAAGAAGAGACGTCGAACGGATGTGCAGAACTACAGACCTATATCTCTAACGTCGATCAGTTGTAGAATTTTGGAACACGTATGATGTTCGAGTATAATGACTTTTCTGGAGACTAGAAATCTACCCTGTAGGAATCAGCATGGGTTTCGTAAAAGACGATCGTGTGAAACCCAGTTCGCGCTATTCGTCCACGAGGCTCAGAGGGCCATAGACACGGGTCCCCAGGTAGATTCCGTGTTTCTTGACTTCCACAAGACGTTTGATACAGTTCCCCACTGTCGTTTAATGAACAAAGTAACAGCACATGGACTATCTGACCAATTGTGTGATTGGATTGAAGAGTTCCTAGATAACAGAACGCAGCATGTCATTCTCAATGGAGAGAAGTCTTCCGAAGTAAGAGTGATTTCAGGTGTGCCGCAGGGGAGTATAGTAGGACCGTTGCTGTTCACAATATATATATATATATAAATGACCTTGTGGATAACATCGGGAGTTCAAAAAAATGGTTCAAATGGCTCTGAGCACTTTGGGACTTAACTTCTGAGGTCATCAGTTCCCTAGAACTTAAAACTACTTAAACCTAACAGACCTAAGGACATCACACACATCCATGCCCGAGGCAGGATTCGAACCTGCGACCGTAACGGTCGCGCGGTTCCAGACTGAAGCGCCTAGAACCACTCGGCCACTCCGGCCGGTCATCGGAAGTTCACTGAGGCTTTTTGCGGATGATGCTGTGGTATATCGAAAGGTTGTAACAATGGAAAACTGTACTGAAATGCAGGAGGAACGGCAGCGAATTGACGCATGGTGCAGGGAATGGCAATTGAATCTCAATGTAGACAAGTGTAATGTGCTGCGAATACATAGAAAGAAAGATCCCTTATCATTTAGCTACAATATAGCAGGTCAGCAACTGGAAGCAGTTAATTCAATAAATTATCTGGGAGCACGCATTAGGAGTGATTTAAAATGGAATGACCATGTAAAATTAATCGTCGATAAAGCAGATGCCAGACTGAGATTCATAGGAAGAATCCTAAGGAAATGCAATCCGAAAACAAAGGAAGTAGGTTACAGTACGCTTGTTCGCCCACTGCTTGAATACTGCTCACGAGTGTGGGATCCGTAACAGATAGTGTTGATAGAAGAGATAGAGAAGATCCAACGGAGAGCAGCGCGCTTCGTTACAGGATCATTTAGTAATCGCGAAAGTGTTACGGAGATGACAAATAAAATCCAGTGGAAGACTCTGCAGGAGAGACGCTCAGTAGCTCGGTACGGGCTTTTGTTGAAGTTTCGTTAAGATACCTTCACCGAGGAGTCAAGCAGTATATTGCTTCCTCCTACGTATATCTCGCGAAGAGACCATGAGGATAAAATCAGAGAGATTAGAGCCCACACAGAGGCATACCGACAATCTATCTTTTCACGAACAATATGAGACTGGAATAGAAGGGAGAAGCGATAGGGTACTCAAGGTACCCTCCGCCACACACCGTGAGGTGGCTTGCGGAGTATGGATGTAGATGTAGATGTAGATTACGCTGATGTAGAGCTATTTGATGTGAAGGCGAGTGGTACACTACAGGGTGTTTCGAAAGATTCATTTGATTTCAGAAATCTTATTTACCAATTAAGACAGAAACTGTAGGTAAATTTTGACTCACGATTTGGACTACGAAATTTTTATTTTTAAAAGAACCATCCAAATGTCTTTTTCGTGGGTGCACATCAAATCTTGCGGCACGTTTTACAACTGCGTTGGGGAGCAAAGTTTTTGTTAAACTTTCACATATATTGGATGTACACACCACCAGATGCACGGCAAATATCCAGATGATGTTGAAAGTCTTCCCCTAAGTTTTAGATCATGTCTGGATTTTACTGCTGTTGGTATATGCCGTCGCGGTTGACACAGCGTTGTTGGAAAGGGGCACACAAGAGTAACCTTTGACAAACCCCGCACAAAAAAAGAGATAGCAAACAGTGAGGTCTGGCGACCTAAGAGGCCAGTGGTGCAGAGCGAGATCCGTACCGGTAGGTCCCTTACGTTCTAACAAGGGAAAGGCCTGAGATACGACTAACCATTTCGGCTCATACACTGCCAAAAAAATTAGTATACGTGGAAAGACGACGTCGATCTTGATCCAATGAAAGGATATGCCACCTGGGGATAGTAGATGTACTGATAATGGTTTCAACGTTGTCCGCCAACACATAGCGTAGTGGTCCAGCTACCAGTGCCCCTTTTAATGCGGAATCCTCACAGCCAGAAGGCTCAGTGTGGTCCAGACATGTGAAGCATGCAAGCAACCAAGCCACGAGGCCACACTCGTGCTTCCTATAGCCAACTGAGCGAGTTTGAAAGCACTTTCGAGTGGCAGGATGGTCCTTTTGGAGAACTGCCACACAAGGTGCACGTGCTGCGTCAGTTGTGCAACGATGTTGGTATCTGTGGCCACGTGAGCATCCTCCCACCTATAGATGAAGTTCTGACGTCCACGCAGCATGAAGCCTGCCAGGATCGTCATACCGCAAGGGCATCAGTTGAAGATCGCACAGCTACCACAGAACAGATGAGAGGGTTTGTGAGCTTAGACGTGAAAACACGAACTGTTGCGAACCAATTATTGGGAATGGGACTATATGGACATGCACACTGTCTTCACACCACAGCATCAACTCTGCGCAGGTCGACTGGTGCTGCCTGGAAGATGGGAAGGTACGCCATGGTCTTCGGCCATAGAAGCAGATTCTGCCTGCGTGCCAGTGTTGGTCGTTTGCGTGTATGATGTAGAACTGGTGAGTGCTGTCTCTTAGAGTGTCTTCATCGTAGACACACTGGCGTCGACCGACACCTTATGATCTGGGGTGCACTAAGCTACAACTCTCGTTCACCTTTTGTGTTTCCGGATCGAACACTAACCAGAGCTCGGTACATGCAGAATGTTATTAGACTCATTCTTTTTCCGTTCTTGCAACAGGAATGTGATATGTTGTTCCAACAGGAAAGTGCTCGCTCACACACTGCCCGTCAAACTATGCTCTGAAATACAAGCAGCAACTTCCCTGGCCAGCACAATATCTGGACTTGTCTCCATTCGTGCACATATGGGATATGATGGAACGAGAAGCGACTTGTAAACCAACAGCTTTTACAGAACTACATGAATAGGTCGAGCGGACGTGGCTTAACGTGTCCTAGGTCAGTATTCGCCATTTGCATAATCGACTGATGCCAGAATGAGCGCCTGCATTGCCACCCTTGCATGTTACACCACGTACTTGCCTGTGTGTTTGAGCATGGGTCGATACCTGGTACCTGAGAATCGTATTGTGCTATTTATCTGTAAATGTATTCATTTCATCTTCTCCATATGCACTGTTGCAACACGAAAACCTGAGTGAACTGGAAACCTCTAAAACAGTGTACTGATATTTTCCAGCAGAGTATTTTGGCAAGTCACCCCCACACCCACGCAGAGATACTGAGAAAACCACGCTTAATATTATGACGCGAAATCAACTCGAAATTGACGGGATCAATAGGCAACTGAGAAATGAGCATTTTTCATCATTATATGGGCTCTGCAAATGCGTATTTTCCAGGTATTCGAGGACGCTGTCGCTGACGTACCCATCAGGAAAACGCCGTTCAACGAAAGCGCAGCTACTAGCCTATCGACCAGCGCATTTGGTTGCGGAGCAGAGAACCTGTGTTCGGTCCCCAAATGCATTCTCCAGGTTTTTTCATTTGTATTTTTTTCTGTTTCGAAACTGATGGGCATAAGACGGTTAATAAGGTAAGCAAATCAGTACGGAATAATTACAAGATAGGCAAATAAATTTCTCAAACGACTTGGATTAGTAAAGAATTAAAAATTTAATCGTGATCGCTTTATAATGGCTCCTTAGCTCGCTCTGTTACATGTCCTCAATTTCCTTCGACTGACTAGACGGATGGTGCTTGTTATAGAATATGTTCAGCAAATTTACTCACGGCACTAAGATCATCTAGTGAAAGCAATCTTCGTCCAACTGCGTCGTACCTTCCGAAGATTCGGCGAAAAAAGACTCGGTCAAGATTTAGAAATACGTATTTATCGGAATTAATTTCGATGCATACATGGATAGCATAACATTGCCTTAAAATTGGTGCCGAAAACTATCAGGTGAATAATGCTGTGAATCGTTATTGCATGCGTGCGGTGATGAAATCCCTGCTGGGTTTTCCGAATCAGGTTGCAATTTTGAAGCCTCGACGTAAAATTTTTAATGTGGCTATGAAAATAAACATAAAATGGCTGACACAATGGTGTGTAGTTTGGTGGTATTTTTTGCTACGTTCTAGTCGGATGACCCTCGTCACCTCTAAACGTGTTATCAAACATGGCAGTATTACTCTGGCCAGGCGCAAACAACCTAAACATTCTTTCACGAGTCGGTTACACGGTTGGCCTCTTCTGTAGTATAAGGAGGAAATTAATCATTAGTTTCTTACAGGCACAGTAAAACTTGAGGCAACAGTTTTCTAGACGCTGTGATGGATTATTGTGCCGTGTTCAAACGTGTTATCGTATATATACTAGCAACTGCGACAAAGGTTCATTTACCTCTCTCATGTGATAACGTCTTTGCAGCAGAGTTAATCGGAGTTGTTTTTGTACAACTAGGCTATGTTAATGTTCCTATGAAATGATTTTTTCGGTTGACTGGGGAGTTCGATGGTGTTTATTGAGATAGAAATCCCTCGACCAGGAAGGTAGGTGGGGTGTTAATAAATTACTTTTCAAAAATTGAGCGCGGCTGCGAAGTGATAAATAACACTGGACTCTCATTCTAGTTCATGGTAGTGTAAACCATCATCCAGTCATGGAGTTTAAAGTTTCGGGCGGTTTTTCTAAATAACTTAAGTCAAACACCGCAACGGTTCCTACCATCACGTTTACGCGGCGCGTTCGCTGGTCAATTAGAACTGAGGCGTAGTGCCGCCGGCACTCTGTATTTCTGCCGTATATCTTCCGGCCACGTTCCGAGCCGTCCGTCCGATTGGAGCTATAGCAGCTGAACGCTTCATTACTGGAACATCGTCTCTTCCAATTCAGACTGAATTTTGACAGCAATTGTTTTGTTGTGGGCATCCACAGCTCTAGAACTGTACAGTAGGGAATAAGACAGCTTCAGCTGTATGATAAGTCTTTATTTGTGATTCAACTAGTTTTGCGGTGTCAGAGCCACATCTTCAAGGATATATATTTATTTCGTAATTTATTCCAAACGATAATCAGTAGTCGGCCTAACATTCATTGTCCACTTGTGATAAAAATGTTTGCCGGCCGGTGCGGCCGAACGGTTCTATGCGCTTCAGTCTGGAACCGCGCGACCGCTACGGTCGTTTCGGGCATGGATGTGTGTGTTGTCCTTAGGTTAGTTAGGTTTAAGTAGTTCTACGTTCTAGGGGACTGATGACCTCAGATATTATGTCCCACATTGCTCAGAGCCATTTGAACCATTTGATAAAAACGTTTACCTGTTAAGAGGTCGGTAGTCCATTGTAAAATACAGCAGAATGCATGAAACATCAGCCCGATAGAGGAAATCTAAGGCTTAACATCGTCGTGACAACATGAAGTCAACAGTATTCAGTCGAATTCTTTGTAAGTTTTTCTTCTTTAATCATTATTGCCATTACTGTTAAAGCTATTTAATCTCAGCAAGAGGACCAAGAAATACTAAAAATACAAACGGCTCCTAGAGCCCAGTTAATCGGCTGTGACAACGCTCTGTATTGACACCGGCCAATCAGTGATGTATCACAACGACGACCTCGTTCTCACCCTTTTGAAGCCTGACGCTTAAAACAAATCACTCCTATGTTGATAAAACAGCGGAAATATTACCTCACCGCTTGGAGCATGTAGATTTAGACAGATTGATGATGACCACACGATGGCCGAAACTGTTAACTCCATTTTGAAATACCTCTGTGATTGTTGTCGTAAGAAAATAAAAGAAGACAATTATTAATTACTTCTTTTTGAATGACAATATATTATTTTTTTTCGAATATGTACAGTCTTACACTGTATAGTAATTTGGTGGTGATAAGTTCCTATGGGACCAGACTGTTGAGGTCATCGATCCTTAGGTTTAAACACTACTTAATCTGACTTAAACTAACTTACGATAAGTACAAGAAACACACACACCCATGCCCGGCGGAGGACTCGAACTTCCGACGAGGGAAGCTGCACAAATCGTGACAAGGCGCCTCGGACCGCGTGGCTACCCAGCACGGCTGTATAGGAGTCAATACTTCTGTAGTAAGCGTGCTGTTCACAGCTTTGCAGACATTAGCTACGATGCTCGGTCTGTGATTCCTTCCACCAGTGGCGCACGGTTCATAGGCCACCGTGTTTGCTATGCTACCACAGGTAAGTACTATGGAGACGGCTTGTACACCGACGCTGCACGGATTTTGTTTCTTTGTGCGTGACCTTACATATTGGCCTCACCCGTCTAGCACTGTCAGTGCGTGTCACACGTAGGAAAGGCTGTTGGACAATGCATAAAATCCAGACTTAATATACAGTGAAAACGTGCACAGACATGACTTATACGGATAGGGTATCTATTTGGGAAACGGCCTCGTAGATTTGGATCTCCATGTTTGTCACCGTATGCGCTAGATCGTTAATAAACTGGCATTTCATATCATTACGAAATACTTTGGCCAGTCTCTGAGGCGGAGCGGTTCTAGGCACTTCAGTCCGGAAGCGCGCTGCTGCTACGGTCGCAGATTCGAATCCTGCCTCTGGCATGGGTGTGTGTGATGTCCTTAGGTTAGTTAGGTTTAAGTAGTTCTAAGTCTAGGGGACTGATGACCTCAGGTGTTAAGTCCCATAGTGGTCAGAGCCACTTTTTTTTAAATACTTTGTAAATATTTCTGCTAGAGCAGGAGACGTATGAGTGAGATTCTTGTTGTTGAAACTTGCCATCAGGAATGTACTCGTAATATGTACATGTAGCTGCAAAAATTAAGGGATCGAGATATACGCATATGCAGATGGCGGTAGTGTCGCGTACACAAGGCATTGCATTGGCGAGCTGTCATATTTTCTCAGCTGATTTATGTGGATAGGTTTCCGACCTGATAATGGCCGCACGACGGTGATTAACAGACAACACGCATGGGACATTCCATATCGAAAATCGTCGGGGAATTCAGTATTCTGAGATCCACAATGTCAAGAGTGTACCGAGAACATCAACTATCAGGCATGGTCAAAGTGTGGCCAACAGCCTTCACTTAACGACCGAGAGCAGTGACGTTTGCGTAGAGTTGTCAGTGCTACACACAAGCAACACAGCTTGAAATAACCGCTTAAATCATTGTGGGACGTACGATGAACATATCCGTCAGGACAGCGTGGCGACTTCTAGCGAAGTGTATAGGCTATGGCAGCAGACCTCCGACGCGAGTGCCTTTGCTAACACCACGACATCGCCACTATCTCCTCTCCTGGGCTCATTGTCATACCTGTTACCGTAGACGACAGGAAAACCGTGGCCTGGTCGGATGAGTCCCAATTTCAGTTGGTAAGAGCACATGGTGGGGTTCGAGTGTGGCGTAGACCCCGCGAAATCGTGGACGGAAGTTACCAACAATGCACTGTGCAAGCTGGTGGTGGCTCCGTAATGATTTGGTCTGTGTTTATATGGAATGGACTGGATCCTCTGGTACAATTGTAAGGATCATTGACTGTAAATTGTTATATTCGGCTGCGTGGAGACCATTTGTAGCCATTCGTGGACTTCATGTTCGCAAACAACGATAGAATTTTTATGGATGCCATTGCGCCATGGGCCGAGCGGTTCGAGGCGCTGCAGTCTGTAACCGTACGACCGCTACGGTCGCAGGTTCGAATCCTGCGTCGGGCATGGATGTGTGTGATGTCCTTAGGTTTTTAGGTTTAAGTTCTAGGGGACTGATGACCTCATAGTGCTCAGAGCCATTTGAACCATTGGGCCATGACAGTGGGGTAGAATTGTTCGCGATTGGTTTGAAGAACATTCTGAACAATTCGAGCTAATGATGTGGCCACCCAGGCTGCCCGACATAAATCCCCTCGAACATTTATGGGGCATAACAGAAAGAGTCTATGTGATTGCCGTAAGCTTAGTGACAACAGTGCATCCCAATTTAAGTTATACAATATAGCACTGAAGATGGTCACTCAGTGACAGAAAATCGATTTTGCAATAGAAAAAAAATGTACGAACAATGCTGTCTCTTTTTTCAAGTATACCTGTTATCTGTTCGTAGTGCACAAGACAACATGGAGTCGCCAATCAACAGAAAGATCAGTTTGTGCACGAACTTCAGCACCGGCAACAGTTCCGCAGTTATGCACGGTTATAGAGGCAGCATGGCTCCATATTTCGGCAGAGTCCACGCCACGTCGAGTTGTTGCGCTACGCCGGGCAGAAGAAGGTCCTCACTGTATAACACCAGCATTCCGTTGGTCGCTGAGGTACACAGGAATGTGTTGTAGAATGAAGATGTTTTTCATGTAACCGGTATGAAACGTAAAACGCGAGAATTATGAATTTTGACCTGAAAAAATTCCAAAATATAACTGGAAATATCATCCCTGTGTTTCCAAATATCTCTGATTTATGGTATTGTAATCTGTAGTACGCAGTGAGTTATTTTCCGACCAGAATGGCCTCAACCCGAGATTATCAAGCTAAACAGCTGCCTTAGGTTCAAGAGGTGTAAACACAGAGGCAGAGAGCTACCTGGAGAGTTGCTTCGGCGTAGTCTCGTGGTACCGGGCAGTGTCCTCCTACGCCGGCCAGCGCCCTCCTGAGTAACCGGGAGGGATGCCCGCCTTGTCCGCAGTAAATGTTGGCCCGCCACCGCCTAATTAGGGGAGCTGGCCGCTTGTAGGGTGCTCTGCCGGCCAACTTAATGGAATTCCCGGAGCTCGCGGCCCGCCTTAATGGGAGCAAACACGCAATTAACCGTAGCCCTGCTGCCTCTCAAGGAGCACACCAGCGCCCAGCGCCCAGCGCCGCCAGCGGGGCTCACGCAAGCCCAGCGGCCGCGAGGCGCGCTCTGCTGAGCCGAGTCTTACACGCCCTGCTGCCCCACCAGCTGTCATCGAAACACGCGAGGCCACACTCACCTAAGGACGGATGGTACACAATTTACAAGCAGTTTCTTTTAAATACTTCACAGTTTTGTGTACTCTCGTCGTCAGCTTTGTGAAGGCCTCGTCGCTACTGCTTTGGACTCCGAGTTGCCACTGTTGTTACGATTTGCCGAGCTTACGAGCTCGTGAAACGGCTTCTGGTGCAGTACACAAGACAATTTCTCCGTACCATTACTGCACAACTGTGCTCCAAGATCAGGTAACAGGATGGGAGAACACTCCAACAAATTAGTACACAGTCACACAAATAAATTGAATATGTATACTTATCTTTGTGACTTGTTGAATAACGAAATCTGCTACACTGCTTGTAATATAACACAGAAAGGCCCTCAATGGCTAATGGCAAATAGTGGCAGGTAGACTGCACAGTACATAGCAAATGCAATTTACATTAACTGTCTGTCCACTTCGAAGAGTTCTCAAAACGACTTACCCTGTATAAGTCAGCCCTGGACGATGTTCTGTAACCAATTGGGCGACAGCTGCTCTTCTGTCTTCCGACTAGGCTTCTGTTCGTTGTCGTCTGGTCACTGGCAGTTGTACTCGACCAATAACTGCTTGAGACGAAGTCGATGTCTTCATCCGCTGGTGGATCTCGCGCAAGTGGCGAGTCTCTGTGGCGGTGGCACCAGCTGGCATCCTTGCGCCTGTGGTGCTTTTGCTCTGGCCGTGTCTTGTTCGGACGGTACAGCAAACAAGAATCCATAATGAATGCCTTTGTGTTATCAGCACATAAGAAACTCTTACGCTAGATGGAGATGTGCGAGGCGTTGGTTGAGCAATTTAGCATACCCCTGAAATGCTACACATTCCATCCCTGGTGACCTATAGTCATATAAAACTCCCCATCAGATCGGGCGAGTTAAAAGAAAACAATGCTTTGCAATGGATTATGTCTTATCTAATTAACTAATTAAATTACCATTGGTGATCCAATTAAGCATGAAAATGTGTGTATCGTACCTCGCACTGATGCATTGACAACTGGACCCATCAAATTGCGGAAAGAAACAGAGGGTCACTATAACTGTCTTAAAGGTGTCTGGAATGTGTTATCCACTGAATCAAGCATACGAACAAGCAAGCGAAAAAGGCATTGAAATCATTTATGGTAATGTTGGTGCAAGAGGATGGATACATGATGGAAGCGATATAAAACTATGCTGTGAATATCATCAATGAATGTGGAATACATTAACGACCTACAGAAAAGTCCCGGAATAGCACGAATAAACACCGGTACTGCCTAAGCGTGTAGTGGGTATAGCTAGCTGGATGTGAAAATTAGATCGCCAAAACGAAATACTGATGGAAGGTAAATGACTCCGCGCTCATCTCAGCTAAGTGAATACAAATATGGCCCATGCTTACCACTCTGATGATTTATGAGAGAAGAAGATGGCTGCAGTAATAGCTGAGAATTCTAAGTACAGCCATCTCAGTACTGCTTGAATTTAGTGGCATCAGCAGCTGTATGACGTTCCAAAAAGAAGTGTTCTCTCTTTTCTTCTTTTCCTCTACAAAACTTAGCTGGTTCTGCCAGCATTGGAATCTCACCAGCCAATTGCAACAGACATTGCGAGTTACGACCAATGATAATTTCATAAAGATGCTAACGAATTCCCTACTCATACGGATTCTGCAGTGGTTAACCAGTGAAGGATGGTTCTCTCATGGAGTGGCATAGAAGGCAGAATGTTTCCATTACTATGTAACAGATTTCTAGTTACATCCAATAAGACGATGTCCACATACACACAAGCATGAATTCTCCCTCGCTACCAAAATAATTACTGTCAGCCTATCACAGACCTTCTTTCGCAATTTTGAACAAAAATTGCAACTGTCCACCTTCAGGGTAGTACCAAGTCGTGTTTTTCCCTCTCCTTAAGATCTTTGTCTCAGCTAAGAGGGATTCTTTTCGCAACACCCAGAATGTAGCTTTGTGACGCGCTGACCGCCTATGCTAGTCTCTCCTCCTGCGATCGGTCGGCAAACCGCTCTTTCCTGTGTTTACATGCCTGAGACTTTGGCTTTCAGCAGATCCCCTACTGATTCTCCCCTTTCACCAGCCACCTAGAAGCCCCAGGTGGCCCCACATTACAAGATTCCTTCACCATACCCAAATGAAAAGAACGGAATTATTTGGAATTGTCATTATTGGTATTTGTTATTATTGCAATTTTCATGTAGTGTTGGTGATTGGATTTGATTTGCTCGTCAGATAAACATATTGGATTATTAAACAGGTTGTGGGATGGTTTTTTAAAAAACTGACAAGTAACATCACCCCATCCTTATTTACAAAATGGATGCCAATGTAGTTACACCGAGTGTAATAAGCAGCACAAGTACATCAAAGGACATTTTTGTTGGGCTGTAGGGACTCTTTTTCATTTTATTTTGTATAAGCATTGATTGATGTGTTGGTGACCCACATTATCAGAGGGCACCAGCCAAGAAAAGTTCACACACATTTATTATTTGTTTTTGCAGTAGTTATAAGAGAAAGAAATGCCTTGAGAATCTCATACACACTCCTTAGGTTTGTTGTTCAAATACACTCACACATAACGTGAACTGACCCGTTACTTATTACACATTTAAACGTATTGTATTCTAATTGCAAATATTAATCGTTTAAAAAAATTATCTCAGCAAAAAGGTTCATGATAAATACACTATGTATATACAGGCACATAGTGCTGACATTCAAAAACATTGAATGTAAGCCTAGACAACAGTTCTGTCAATTTATGTCCAGATGGAAGTACAAATTTGTGAATCAGACACGTTAAAACATACAGTCATTTATCTGAATACGTACGTCCATGGATGACAGTGTCGACACTGAAAAGATGAGAAAAAATCTTCAGTGCTTGGTACTGCACAGCTTTCAGATATTTATTAAATCACATCTTCTATACACCATGGCCTGCGCTAGAAATGTTTATTTGTCTAAACCAGTTTTCGGGTTTATAGCCGATTATCAGAGACATTGTATACACATCTATGGCAGTAACATGTATGTCAGTTTCACGTTTACACTTTGTGACAGTTATGTCAAACGTTATCAAGAATCATAGCTGCCTAAAATTTGACAGCAGTAATATACAAGACAATCTGTTTATTATGTGATAGGACAGATCCCAGATTATATATTATTAACTGACAGGCATGTCACTGCTATAGAGGTGCATAATGTGCCACTAATGATGGGAACATCTGAAAACTGCTTTTGGCAAATAAATATTTCTAATGCAGCTCATAATGTGTCGAAAATGTCGTTTAATAAAAAAATAAGAATACAGTAGTATAACAACACTTGTATCACTGTGTGAATAAATTCAATTACAGATTTGTAAATTGGTGTCATAGTTGTGACATTAAACTGAATAAGATATAACGCTAGATGCTCACATTAGATCTGCCATATCAAGGTATCATAAAGTTACAAACATACACAAGTTTAATTGCAGAAGGGTACACTTCAGGATCATTATATTAAGTAATAACTATGAACGGACCTACAGACCTGTCCCTGAAAACAAATTTGTTGTAAACTACAAAAAACATTCAAATAAAAATAGTTAAGAATGTCCTTGCAAACGCACAAGTAAAAACTCAAGAATAATTAATACAGTTCACTGTTCTCGGGCAAACTCTGTTCACCACACCAATTGTCTCGACTAATAGCTTTTGCACATGAAATGACATGTTTGGGGAAGAGTCAATGTTCGTCAAGTTTCTACAGTTTTACTCGAGGAAATGCGGCACGATTTATAAGCTATAATTAAGAGTTCCTTCGATTAACTTGTGTTGTACCCAGAGTTTAATCTATAGACTGGCTAGCATTAATGTTTATGGTGATAGCCTTGTCGCAGTTAGTGTCTCTCATGATGAATATCAGCACACCCAGCTCTAATGCATAGCGAGGATCCTAATAATCTTAGTGAGTAACCTGAATGATCTATGTGATTGACTAACACAAATCAATACTGCGCGAGAGGCATGGCAGTGTTCAGCCTCACACGCAAGTAATGGAAAAGAAATTTAAGTCGTCCGCTAAATCAGTGTGGCTACATTAGTATCGCTTGCTCCCAGATAAAGTTCAAAGTAAGTGTTATACATGATAAGCATTGTTCATTGATGTACTGTGTCTCGTGTGGGCAACACGGTGGTAAGTTCAGTTGTGGTTCTAGAGCAGACTCTACACACATCGCTGATATCCCAGGTCGACTGAAAGTCTCCCTGCTATTTAATTCCACCGACGCAGGTAAGCTGACCTCTGAAGCGTAGCTACTTGACAGCATTGTCGGCCATTATCATGGCTTTTCCAAGCTGGGTTAGCAGACAGTAATCTCGTGTTGTGGCGGTGCCAGTGATTGACTGTGGACTGGCTTACAGTACGATTCAGTCTTATATTGTGCAACCGTAACACACATCATTGGCTCCCTGTAGCGGCCGCCACGTAGCACCTCAGGTCTTTGAGCGATGCATTCAGCTGCGTGTAGATAACAGCCCCCCAGCAGGTCAGTATCAGTGGAACTGCTGGCTTCTCTTGCTCACCCTAAGGCTGTGTCTCATGGCCAACTTGGGGCCTTCTGGCATGTGTCTCCTCGATCAGCCATCCCATAATCTCGTCCTTACATCGGCTGTGTCGACTGTTTGTCCTCGAACAGCATTACACAGATACATTAGAAACACAAAAAATTTTACACAGTTTCCATGACAATATCCTTTGCAATAAAACTTCTAGTTATGAATCAATGAAAGAGACTGGTGTTTTCAACATTACAATTATCTTTCAGCTTCTTGGCCTCTTTAAAATGAACAAATCGAAAGAAAAACGTGAACAATGTAAATGTGAAATCCACCGACGAATATAGTGGTGTGGATTAAATTTTAACCTCTTTATTTAACCAAACACTGGAAGAATACAACAAACATCGTAAGAGTACATATAATCAGTGAAGACACTCTTAACACTTAGTGCACGCAAATATCTATCCCCTTGATGTTTCCGCTGATAATTATCGGAAACCTCTCTGTGCTGTAGGACTCGCAAAAATATACATACAACTACCTACTACTCAGGCAAAATATGCGGAATACACACACTTATTTGACGACAAATTTTCTTCCATTTTGGGACTACATTCGTTTCCTTCCGTTTCCGGAAAATCTGGGTGCAAGCTAGTCATTTTAATTCTCGGGTGACTACCCTGTAAAAAAAGACATACAAGCGTAACACGTGATAGACATTGCAAAGCAACGCAAAACACTGTATTATGATATTCAACACATCAACTACATATTTCGTTAACTTATTTCCCTTCCTGAGCTTGCAAGCTTATGTTCCGGTCTATTCTCATTATATTATTCTTCACTTATTCGTTGCATCCACGGGCTGTACTTCTACTTTTCTTATAATATTCATTATTACGAATAATTACTTCCTCTACTTGTCAGTCGCATCCCATGTGAACATTTTAATCAAAACACGCAAAAAGTCCTGCGCCATCAGTTAAACGGCCTACGTACCTATACATGTGGTATCTCTTGCCCTCTAAATCGCTCAGTTCATCACGTTAGTGGCTATAGTATACATAACAAAAAAGTTCTCGTTGGCTCGGCGCTCCTTCGCGACCAACAAATCATCAACGTCTCGGTGCTAGAATGCTACCAGCAATCACGACTCAGTGCTTCTCGCTACTGTGTCCTAATAAAAAAACTAAAACACGCAAAACATCCTCATTACGTAAACTCGTAAAATATCTTGTCAGAGGCTATCATCTTTATCACATTCCATACTAATAGAATGGCTTAAACCTTTATGGAAGTCGTCCAAACGTAATCTACCAGTCAATTCTTACAGATCATATTCCTTGATTCTTCGGCACAGACCCACCCATCGGTGTGAGACCTGCTGGGTTGTCTCTGGCATTGTTTATTGAATAAATCTTTTGATGTTTGAAATATGTTGCCATCCCTATGATTTGCAGCTCTTGGTGATCTTGATTTCTTCTACGTTGTCGTGGTTTTCTTACTCGGTAAGGTCCAGGAAAATTTATGGCTCATAAACTCGCTTGTCCATGATCTTTTCCTCAGATTTAGTAGAGGCTTATCGCCTTCAGTAAATTAATTTGACTTTTTGCACCTTTCTGGTCTTCTTGGAGTGTCTTAGCATTTTCTGTGATTCTTTCCAATGAAAACCTCACTATTTACTCACAATGTTTATGTAATGTAGATGGGTAGTCAGTCGTCTCATGTATTGTCAGTGGGCGGCTGATTCAGCGGTACAACTCTCAGGGTCATGCCCGTTGCTTCATGAGGCAAACTGTTCAGGATAGCTTGAAATTTGGTTAAATGCTCATCCTAAGCTATACGACGGGTGCCCACCCTCTCTAGTCGCTCCTGCTGAGTTTGGTCCGGACACCACTCTTCTCTGTGTTTACCTCCCCGAGGCTTTGGCTTTCAGCAGAAACGTCTTGACGGCTCATGCCATTCTTCTAGTTACTCTCACCTTTTGTAAGCCAGCTAAAAGTCCTAGGTTGCCGCTCTTTACAAGACTCCATCACTGTATCAAAAGAAAAAGAGACAGAGTTAATTAGAATTGCAGTCGTTGCATTTTGTTATTATTGCTTGAAGTTTTCGTGCAGTGTTAGTGATTTGATTTCATTTTTCTAATAGAATACACGGATTATTAAACAGTTACGGGACAATTTTGGAAAACAACTGCCATCTAATAGTTTGTTTAAGAAACAAAAAGGCAGCTTGAAACTGCAGATCAGAATGATGGAAAAGTAGGATTTTATCGCTGAACTGAGACAGTGGGTTAACTGGTGACCATTATTTTTAAGTACTACAGTCGAAACCTCATGGTAAATAAAGTGAGAGAAAATTCATTCACCTAACAGATGGACAGAACTGATACGAATTGTCGAGTCTACAGAAACTCCAGCGAACATGACTAGTCTTTTCGTAAATGAATGAAAGACAGAATATCGCAACATTATCATACATCAACGTGGAGAAAGAGACCCACTCCAACAAATGGAAATTTGAAGCGATCATCTGAAAATATCAGAGAATTGATGCAACTGGGAGCCATTTTCGCAGAGGGCACATCATCTTAGAAAGAGTTCAACCTAGGAGCCAAATTTCTATCATAGTCTCAGCAAAGCAATTTAGTCACGTACAAAAGATCCAAAAGCGGCAAGTATCCAACAAAGTTGCAATTAGGGGTCTTTTATGGATATGTGGCTTGGATTTGGATTACCAGATCCACAGGACATCATCAGCACCATCAATTTTTGAGAAAGAAAGTCGACAGGGACGTCTTAATGCTAGAGCAAGTCGCTAATACTGAAGAATGGCGGATCCAGTACAGTAACTATCTAGATTAGTTCCACAACATCACAAATATCTAAAAAGGTTTTCAAATACAACTACGAGTCACAGACTCTGTTGACTACTAAATTATTTATTTATTGACATGTTTCGATATGTTACCTCATCCTGAGGCAGTAGTGGCATTACAAAAACATTTAACAATAAATGTATACAGATCTTAAAGTTTCTTTACATGACTGCTGTTATCACCCTATGGAGAGAGAGAAGGGTAACCTGAGTAAGGACAATCAGAGCAGTCATTTAATGAAACTTTCATATCTGTATAAACTTAATGTTAAATGTTTTTGTATTACCACTATAGCCAGAGGATGAGGTAATACATCGAAAGATGTCGCTAAATAAATAATTTAGTAGTCAACAAAGTTTGTGACTCGTAGTGATTATGAAATCGTTTTCATATTTTTGAAAACAGTCATGGTTGGTTAATGGTCGAAACGGCTTCAAATTGTTACGAATATGGTAGGCCAAATGAGCAGTAAACGCGTTCTGTGGATAGATTAAGTTACTGGAATGACTCCTTAACCTACTCTTCTTTCAAGAGATTGGCTTTGAAACTGTATTGGTGCAATGTTTCAGTAGTGAGGACACACTCAGCGTCGTACAATGTGCCACAAAAAAGTAATTATCTACTATAAATTTGCGAAGGAAGAAATTTTCCGTTGTTTCTTCCACATATCGTTAAGTCCTCAAGTATACAAAACAACTAAAAATTGTGAAACTTTTTTTATTTAAAAATCAATATCTGACTTGACACAAACATTTCAACGTGTGCACATTGAAGGGAATTAGGTAATTATAGCTATGCGTCATCAAATATAAAGCGTAGTAGTGTTATTATATTCGCTGACTGCAGTATTGTGCTAAAGATGTGCTGAAGCCAGACTTTACACGATACATACGTTACTTTTATATTCTTTATAACTTATACATTAATCGGTTCCGCTAAGAAAAACGTCATGGTTGTGAAACAAACAGACCGCTAACAAATCTTTTAAGGCATTCGTTTACCGTGATTTATTAGTAGCTACACTTTTCATCGTTGCTGGCATGCTATTCCCGACCAACGTAAGTGACTAAACTTTTATATACAGGGTGTTACAAAAAAGGTACGGCCAAACTTTCAGGAAACATTCCTCACACACAAAGAAAGAAAATATGTTATGTGGACATGTGTCCGGAAACGCTTACTTTCCATGTTAGAGCTCATTTTGTTACTTCACTTCAAATCACATTAATCATGGAATGGAAACACACAGCAACAGAAGGTACCAGCGTGACTTCAAACACTTTGTTACAGGAAATGTTCAAAATGTCCTCCGTTAGCGAGGATGTATGCATCCACGCTCCGTCGCATGGATTCCCTGATGTGCTGGTGCAGCCCTGGAGAGTGGCGTATTGTATCACAGCCGTCCACAATACGAGCACGAAGAGTCTCTACATTTCGTACCGGGGTTGCGTAGATAAGAGCTTTCAAATGCCCCCATAAATGAAAGTCAAGAGGGTTGAGGCCATGGAATTGGTCCGCCTGTACCAATCCATCGGTCACCGAATCTGTCCACAATACGAGCACGAAGAGTCTCTACATTTGGTACCGGGGCTGCGTAGACAAGAGCTTTCAAATGCCCCCATAAATGAAAGTCAAGAGGGTTGAGGTCAGAAGAGCGTGGAGGCCATGGAATTGGTCCGCCTGTACCAATCCATCGGTCACCGAATCTGTTGTTGAGAAGCGTACGAACACTTCGACTGAAATGCGCAGGAGCTCCATCGTGCATGAACCACATGTTGTGTCGTACTTGTGAAGGCACATGTTCTAGCAGCACAGGTAGAGTATCCCGTATGAAATCATGATAACGTGCTCCATTGAGCGTAGATGGAAGAACATGGGGCCCAATCAAGACATCACCAACAATGCCTGCCCAAACGTTCACAGAAAATCTGTAATGGTGACGTGATTGCACAATTGCGTGCGGATTCTCGTCAGCCCACACATGTTGATTGTGAAAATTTACAATTTGATCACGTTGGAATGACGAAACTAAAATGAACTCTAACATGGAAATTAAGCGTTTCCGGGCACATGTCCACATAACATCTTTTCTTTATTTGTGTGTGAGGAATGTTTCCTGAAAGTTTGGCCGTACCTTTTTGTAACACCCTGTATATTGGCTGTCTTAATCAGGTTATTTATCTTTCATCCATTCACGTATCAGACCATTAGATGTTAAGTGAAGTGGATTTTTAATATACTTCAATGCGTTACATAGATGTAGTCACAATCTTGTGTCGACAGTATCGCAAAATATAAACTTTTGAACATTGTCACAGGCTTTTGTACTTCCTATTTGTTTGTAGAGTTTTTTCTGGTTTTAAGAAAAACAGCTCACTTTCTCCGGTTTTCAAGAGTAAATAGGGGTAATATTTCTCTAAATGAGAAATTACTAAGTCTGTGTCATTAGCTTGTGCGCCATTAACGCCCTTAAACAGACTTAATAGGGCTGTGTGAGAGCGAGACCGTCATATTAATGTTGTGCATTAGGCGAATATTGAGTATCTATAAGATCGATTGAAACACTATATACTTCACTTTTTGAGATGATGATGAAATCGTTTATCAATGACAACTGAGAGTGAAAACGTGGACTCGTAAAACTGTACAGTCATTTATAATAATTTTCGTGGAGACACGGAGCAATAGAAAGAGGTCAGAAGGGAGTATGTCGTATACAGTTTCAGTTGCATATAACAATTTATTTATTTCCTCATTGCATTTTCAAATATCCCACAAAACGCCCAAAACTCATGAGTATGTCATTAACGATAAACTGTACAAAAATATCTACGTACGATTTCTATTGTATAAGTAGGTTTTATAGAATTCCACGACTACTGTCAGTAACTTAAGATTTCGGCCTTTTGTAGGAAATTTGATAACAGATGCTTGCCATCCTAAAGAAGACATCAGGCACATGTAACGGGCTGGTGACACTGTTCACTATATGCTACAATCACTTGTATCCAATGCGTCGAAGACTGAGTTCGACAAAAAGTGATAGAATATTGTCTAGTAGGTACCCCTATCAAAACTGTCGGTTCAGTAACTCATCCTCGATTTACATCTGGTTCAAGGGTCACTTTATTTTTATTTATTGACTAATTTATTTTTTCCTGGTGATATTAGGGGCATTAGGCCTTCGCTTACATCTAATAATGCATTCTACATTAGGTTATGTTCGTAACTACACACACCTCACAAAGACTTACATTTGCCATCTGCTGATACATATCGCTGTAGCGTACATATTGGAAAACAGTAGTAGGAAAAATATCACTGGTTAGAAATTCGAAAAGAAGTAGCGAAACTCTTGCAGTGAGGTCATGCGTTACCTATGTGCCCATAAGGTTACGTCTCAGTTTGCAGCCTGGCAAGGCTTCGGTGGCTGACGTGCAAGATTAATAGCAGCACTGGCCGGGAGCCAAGTATTATGTTTGCACGCGCCAGTGGCTGCCACTCCGATGTCGCACCAATGACGCCTCCTGCTGCGCCACGGACGGTACACGTCGCCGTGCCGGCCGCGGCGGCGCGCTAGTGCACCTGGTGTTTACACACACTGGCTGTCCCTGGATGGCGTCGTCACATCCCGCAATGGACCCTATCCTGCCGCACGCCTCACGGCTTATGGCCTGCATCCTGACAGCTACACGAACCTGTTTCTGACATCCGAGCATCGCACCGACCACCGGAGGACATGTTTGTTCGTAACGTGTCCTGCTTCGTCGACGATGAGAAGCGACGTACGTGGTGCGTTAACTACCCCTGGCAGTCTCTAATCATGAAGCGTCTTCCAAAGCAACGTGATTTATGCGGCAATTTAAACGTATGTAGTCTCGACAGACTATTTTACACATGAACGGAGTACTATAGTAAAATAACAATCAGTTGAACGTCTAGTCCACGTAACATTACGCAACACAATACTTCCGCCTTGAAGGAAAATATTTATTTAAAAACCAGGCTTTTAATCAGAATTATTTACAGATAGAAGGGGCGATAAACGGTAGTAAACTTCGAGGGTACTACAGACGGTACTCCTCGTACGCTCGCACTGAACAAAGATGACAGAAGGAGTAGCCTGTCTCCAATCTGAAGAAACCATCTCGCTATTCACCTTAAATCTGACAGCTAAAAGCACTTGGTCCAGATTTGTCCCTGCCCACTTCTCTACAATTATCGGAACATAAAACTTAAATAATTTACTGTTCTAGTTCGTAGCCACTTCTTGAAATGCGTAAACCAAAAGAGACCGTTCACTATTTGTACGTCTAGTTCTTCTGTGTCTATCGTTGTTATCGATCGTCTACGAGACTTCTGCCGTTCACTTACACAGTAAAATGAAACCGCTTGTAGTTGTCGTTTTGATGTTGTTTTATTGTATTGCAAGCAGTTTCGGTGACTCAATACACTACCTTGAGCGTTAGTTAATGCCTGAAGATATTGTACTGAGTCACCAAAACTTGTTGCAATATAATAGAAACCATTAAAAGAATAACGATACGTGTTTCATTTTATTACGTAGATATTTGTCTAGTGTGAGAGAGGTTTTATTCCCTTTTTTTTCAAAATTATAATTTATTCAAATTCCGAGAATCTTATCTTCACAAAGATGAAACATGTAACGTTTTCTGCTGAAACTCTGGTATCAGTTTAATGTATAGCTCTTACAGTATTTAGACAAATTGTCTTCAGTGTTGCAAGTACCAGAAAAGATTAATCCTCAATAACAAGCGCTAAATAAAACAGAGTGCGAAAGAATAAATTATAATCGTTTTTCATGATCAGATTCGAATGACACGAGGATGGTATAAGCAAGAGTTTTGTTCGTAACGAAAAACTTAAATGAACTGAAACAATATGAAGTAGGAGTTTTACACTACAGAGTGTTTTAATTTTCAAAATCTTATTTTCCAGTATTAAGTTATACATTAGATCATTATGTATTCTAGGCTGTCAGGCTTTGAAGTTGAGAGAGTTGTATACGAAGGCAATTCTTGCGTGTTTCGCTAAACGTTACCACTGAATGCCTTGATTAAAACAGTGTCAAATACTCAAATGCTCGTACATTCTTTGTCCTTATTCTACGTTAACTTCGTTTGTCATTAAATCATACTCTCTTTACCTTCCTTAAATCAGAAAGTAGACGGAGAGATCTATAGCGGCTTCCGTTTTACAAACGCCTAATCCATCTACTTTTGTCATCTGCTTCTTTTTGTTTTCTTATAGATCAGCAGAATACTCTTTCACTGCCTGGGAATCTCAGCATGTGGGGAAATCATTTATTTATATAAAGATTTCTTCTAGTCCCAGTCTATAGTGTGGAGTAACTACGTGTGACATATATAACATTGTACAAAACACGGTTTTTGGGACGATAGTAACATGTAATAGGGGAGTCATCATGAATTTGTGTGGTTAACGCGAGAACGCTACAGTAGCGTTTGACAAATTCTAGTGACCGACAGTAAAAGAAAGTCACTGCTCCTTACGTTAAATTTAATAATTGTGCTCACAATATTCTTCGGAAGCCTGATGCTAATGCAACATAACGAACAGAGCATACGACTGTATATCTGCGGTTGTCAGTACAAAATAAAAGTAGCTGGAGACGAAATTTTAGCTTCTCGAGTTGTTAAATGAAAGTTCCAAGCATAGCAGCATATACCGTGCCGGTACTGCTCATAGAAGTATAGTACACTTGTAAACAAAAGTGTGATTGACTGATTACATGATCATCACACATAGGAAAACCACACACTCATTGAAAACCTTAAAGGAAACCTTCAGTGTCCAGTTACTACTGTTATACTTGTAGATCTATAAAAAACAAATTACTGTTGTAAGGTGCAGTGAAAAAAATAGAATAATGGTAATATGCATCCCAGTATAAGAACAGGCGGCATAGCTTGTAATTTGCGCTTTGTATTTCTCAAAAAGAAGGAATGTGACTGCTTGTCACTGAAATCGTGCGAGGAAGAATTTCAATACTGTTTTAGTATGTTGCTTCTGTAAATAGAACGAAATTAAGTGAGAGAAAAGATTACAGTTCTTATTAAGATAAATCCTAAGAAGAAGAAAAAAAAATACGAAGTACGAAGGAATATCTCAGTGGGACGGAAATCGCTAGATGTGATGTACACGTACAGACGAACAAATGATTACAGTTTCAGAACAATTGGACGATTTAATCAAGAAAAAGAACTTCATAAATTGAGTAAGACAATAACGCGTGGGTCTAAATCCCGAGATGGTAGGAAGGTCCTGTGCGTAATGATCCAAACGTTCTCACTTGGTGAGAAATCAAGCGACCTTGCTGGCCAAAACAGGATTTGGCAGTCACGAAGACAATCAGTTGAAAATCTCACCGTATGGTGTGCGGGCGGGCATTGTCTTGCTTAAATGTAATACCAGGATGGCATGCCATGAAGGACAGCTAAACGAGGTCCAGCTGTGTCGCGTATCATTTCCGTTCGACTGCAACGACGGCTGGGAGAATGTGTTACGTTCACAACAGTACACTCCACGGACACGAACCAGTTTGTTGACTGTCGGTACGAAAAATGCGTCGCAGGTAATATCTTGTGCAACGAACAGAAGGCTTGCACGAGGAGAAACTCCTGTAGAGCGCACAGGTCACAACGCATTGTCTCCGCTATGCGTGTACCATGAAGCGGGAGATTTGTCAGTGTCGCGGTCTTCAAACTTATTTTACTTTCAAACTGCACATTTCCAAGAATCGGTTCCTTACTCGAAATTCATCTGTTAAGTCCTATCTATAACCTCTATGAGCCCGTAATAGGAATTACGAAACATCCTCTATATCATTAAGATGTCTAAAGTATATTTTTGAGTATCGAGTATTACTTGTTTATTATCGTACTAGGAGCCACAGCATGACAGCCTCAAGAAATAACCTTTTTCATTAAAAACTTTCTTGTCACTACCTTGTCTTATTCATGCGTTGAAAAGCATATTTACGAGGGGCGTTGTGATGCAACACTTTTTTTAAAAAAAAAAAAAAACAGGTTCGTTTTATTCAAGATTCCAATACACCGCGTTGTTTCCCGCTCTTTCGGCTACAAAACTCTATTTTTCAACATAATTTCCGTTCAATGCGAGGGCCTTGCACCACCTTACTGTGAGGAACTGTATGACCGCATGGTACCATTATACTGGTCGACGTAGGAGCTATCGTCTTGCTGCATCAAAAACCTTCTCATCATCCACGTACTGCTTACTGCGGAGTGCATCCTGCATTGGGCCAAACAGATGAAATTTGGGAGATGCGTGATCTGGGCTGTAGGTCGGATGAGGAAGAACAGTCCAGTGAAACCCTCTGAGCTCCTTCCACGTGCGCAGACCTGTGTGAGGCCACCGTTGTCATGGATACAGAGACGTTCGTTTACATTATTGTGGCGACGAACATGCTGAATTCAGAAGACCGCCGACATGACTTTACCTGCTGAAGCTGTGGCTTTGAACTTCTTATTCGGAGGAGAGGTGGTGTGGAGCCACTGCACGGATTGCCGTTTTGTTTCCGGCTCGAAGTGATGAAATCGTGTTTCATCGTCTGTGACGGTGTTCGACAGAAAACTGTCACGATCAGAATCGTAACGTCTCTTTGCTAGGCAGCGAGTAACCCAGTGGGCACACGCATTTGAGTACCGCAAGTGGTGGACGATTGTTTCAGCACTACCAATGGAGACGTTTACTTGTTCAGTGAGGTATCTGACTGTGGTACGCCGATCACCTCGAATAAGAGTGTCCGCACGTTCCAGCATCGAAGGATACACAGCTGTGTGCGGGACATCGGACAGGTTTGTGCGGCGTTGTTGCCACGATGACAGACGCCTCGCCCAGCAACTGACCGTGCTTTAGTTCACTGCCAGGTCTACATCTACATCTACATCCACACTCCGCAAGCCACCTCACGGTGTGTGGCGGAGGGTACCTTGAGTACCTCTATCGGTTCTCCCTTCTATTCCAGTCTCGTATTGTTCGTGGGAAGAAGGATTGTCGGTACGCCTCTGTGTGGGCTCTAATCTGTCTGATTTTATCCTCATGGTCTCTTCGCGAGATATACGTAGGAGGAAGCAATATACTGCTTGACTCCTCGGTGAAGGTATCTTAACGAAACTTCAACAAAAGCCCGTACCGAGCTACTGAGCGTCTCTCCTGCAGAGTCTTCCACTGGATTTTATTTGTCATCTCCGTAACACTTTCGCGATTACTAAATGATCCTGTAACGAAGCGCGCTGCTCTCCGTTGGATCTTCTCTATCTCTTCTATCAACACTATCTGTTACGGATCCCACACTCGTGAGCAGTATTCAAGCAGTGGGCGAACAAGCGTACTGTAACCTACTTCCTTTGTTTTTCGGATTGCATTTCCTTAGGATTCTTCCTATGAATCTCAGTCTGGCATCTGCTTTATCGACGATTAATTTTACATGGTCATTCCATTTTAAATCACTCCTAATGCGTGCTCCCAGATAATTTATGGAATTAACTGCTTCCAGTTGCTGACCTGCTATATTGTAGCTAAATGATAAGGGATCTTTCTTTCTATGTATTCGCAGCACATTACACTTGTCTACATTGAGATTCAGTTGCCATTCCCTGCACCATGCGTCAATTCGCTGCTGTTCCTCCTGCATTTCAGTACAGTTTTCCATTGTTACAACCTTTCGATATACCACAGCATCATCCGCAAAAAGCCTCAGTGAACTTCCGATGTCATCCACAAGGTCATTTATGTATATTGTGAACAGCAACGGTCCTACGACACTTCCCTGCGGCACACCTGAAATCACTCTTACTTCGGAAGACTTCTCTCCATTGAGAATGACCTGAGTTCTGTTGTCTAGGAACTCTTCAATCCAATCACACCACTGCTCTGATAGTCCATATGCTCTTACTTTGTTCATTAAACAACTGTGGGGAACTGTATCGAACGCCTTGCGGAAGTCAAGAAACACGGCATCTACCTGGGAACCCGTGTCTATGGCCCTCTGAATCTCGTGGACGAATAACGCGAGCTGGGTTTCACACGTTCGTCTTTTTCGAAACCCATGCTGCTGCTTCGTACAGAGTAGATTTCTAGCCTCCAGAAAAGTCATTATAATACTCGTAGATCATAATACGTGTTCCAAAATTCGACAACTGATCGACGGTAGAGATATAGGTCTATAGTTCTGCACATCTGTTCGTCGTCCCTTTAGCCCACCCTCAGCCAGACGTGACCCGGGAACGGAATCCATGGACCGCTATGTGCGTTCGAAACGTCGATGTTCATGTGTCCTGCAGTTCACATGTCGACGCGCAATTTGCTGCGTTCTTCATCGACCCACGAGCCGAGTGATCCCCCGTCCTGGGTGATCAAAATTCATATTTCCGCCCAGGATCGAATCGGGGACCTTGCGCGTGTGAAGCGCACGTGATAACCACTACACTACGGAAACTGAGTAAACATTTTGCAAGTGCCTATGAATATCTGCGATGTTCTGGTTTTCCGCTGAAAGAAACTATCAGATAGCTCTCTACTTAGAAATCACCTCCGTTACTGGCGCCATTTTGAAGGCTGCTTCATGAAACTGTAGGGACTAAAGGGGGAATATTCCACGATGTCCTACAACAAATTCCGTATTTTTTTTCAACCGAAACTAGTCGAGAAAAAGATGTATTGCATTACTCATCGAACGCCCCTCGTAATCAGTGATTTTCTCTCGCTTTTCTTAATACTACACATCCTTAGGAAATAATTTTGAAAGAGAAGTAGTGGAGTGAAATATGAGCGCCGTTAATAAGGGTAAAACAGAAAATATTGATGACAAAATATCGGAGTCATGACGGGAATGATATGTGCTCTTTGGGCCTACCATCATCTACAGTAACACTGCACGGTAAATACGGAACACAGTTAAAACTTATTGCCGTAGCGCTATTGTCAATAGCAGGACGTAATGCAGCATACAAGCCTAATATTCCGTGTGGTAAGCAGGTGGCAGCCCATTCAAGCACAAATATACACAAAAGTTCTTAATATACAGTATGTGCATTTCTCATTTACGAGTTTTTCTTGTTCCAGAGGTATAGTTTAAGAACTGAATTTATTTTTAAAGAATAGCTTGCTGTTTTGAACTGCGATATGTTTCCTGTCTGTGGCTTACGTTGTTAGTTCCGCACTGCATTCAACACTAGAGACTTGGAAAACGCAATGGCTGCTCAGTCGAGCGAAGCGCTGTGGCGGCTGTCTGTTCCGGAGTTAATTAAGCCCCCTCCGCGAAATTAGCTACTAATGTTGTTGGAAACCATGAGAAGCCAAATCAAGATGATGAGACAGGTAATCTAATATGCAAAATTAATATGATACTACTTCAAGATGACTGTCTGCCAAACTGTTTCTCTCTCCTTTGTCTCCCTGACGAAGAGTTATGAAACACTCTGCAAGGGCATCCATCACCACACGTCATGCTTTATTCAACCTCAACAAACTGCGACTAATTATTCTCATAAGCTGACCCTTGAAAGTTTCCTGACCGCCTTGATCTATCAAGCACCGTCTGTGTTTTCTCTTTCCTAAAAGTAAGAGCACGAAAACAGAATAATTATTAACTAGCTGTATTATCACTTTCTTTGATCGTCTGCCGTCTTTTACTTAGGTGGTACTTTTAAATGACTGGTGAGAATGAGCGTGATTATGACTGAATAACTGTATGCTCTTACTTATCAACGGAAGATAAATAAAGGCCTCTACTTACCGTCATTTTCTGATTTGAATTTGCTGCGGGAGTAACATAGGCTGGTGTATCATAAACAGACAATGGAAAAAGATGTGTGTTTTGTGTAGAGACGTACACGAAGCGCCAGTGCAAAGATTAGGGTACTTCAGACAGTCAGTTATTGAATGCTTCTTCTGTTAAGTGCTCTACGACTCTACATACAAAGAGATACTCGTATGCTTTAGTGTTTTATTAGTAAAATAAATTTGCACCCGCTGCTTCTCTCGCGTAGTCTGTGTGGCCTGCATACATTTTTTTTATCTTTAATGAATTTCTATGTTGTTCACCATTTCTAACATCTTCTTTATTTTCCACGGTAATTAAGACCATAGAAGCACAGTCGTTTTCCAAAGTACCTCTCATCAAAACGTGATTCTGGTAGCTGAAGCCAGAGGTCTTTGTTAAGTACGCCTTTTGGGTTCTTGTATTTCCATAGCAACTGTCATCCCCTGACACATAATTCCTTAGAAGTCCAATATCGGTTTCAATAGATTTAACTTTTAAAAATATTTTAATATCCGGTAACGAAATTTTTCGTAAGAATTTTCATCCCATATTTCTCACCCTTATGGGCGGTAATTCCAGAAACTACTGAAACATTTAAGTTTTTATTTCTTACCGAGAAACCAAATACAAATTTTCAAATATTTAATTTTGAAAATGCTTTCGTAATGAAATTTTTGCATAAGAACTTTTATCCCCTGTTTTACTCCGTTAGCGGTTAAAGTTTCTGAAACAATGAAACTCTTCTTTTAATTCCAGTTAAGGAACCAAATTCAAAGTTTCATAGATTTAGCTTTAAAAATATATTGATAATGAAATATTTCATAAAACATTTCATCTTTTACTTCACCCCATTAGGAGCTGAATCTGCAAGGTTACTGAGATAAGTTTTATTTTATTTTTAACCTAGAAGTCAGATGCCAATTTTGGTAGATGTAACTTTACAACTACTTTAGTAGTTCCTTGATAACAATTTATTTTAAAAATTTCTGCCACTATTTCAACCACGTCGGGGTTAAATTTACAAGAATCCTGAAGCACACATTTCTTTATTTCTGAACCGGGAAATCGACTACCAATTTTCGAAGGTCTACCTTGAAAACTGCTTTACTAGCGACATACTTTCGGAAAACTTTTCATCCCCTATTTCATCCCCTAAGGGATCGAATTTCAAAAAATCCTTTCTTAAACGACGCCTACAGTGTAAGATCAACACCCTATCTCAATTTCAAATTTGTATCCTTTGAGGTTTGGGCTGGATAATGATGAGTCAGTCAGTCAGGACGTTGCCTTTTATTCTTGTTCTGTTTAATAGCCCATGTTTTCAGTTAGATCGCCACGATATGGGCCATGAAATTTGAGTTTTAATATGTATCCACTCTATCAGGGTTTAAATTTTGAAAGATGCTTTCTGGATGATTACCTACAGCATATAATAAATCTTTGATATACTTGCCACACGACTGGTATCGGATGGACGTTTTTCACTTTCTTCCGTCAAGCGCTTCCTCCTCAATCTGTTGATAATTCCATCATTTCTTAATGTCATCCAGCTTTACAGGTTTTCTCCTTCCTCTCTTCCCTTCTATTTCTTGCAATCTTTCTCCTATTTAGTCTTCATTGCAAGTAATTTCTTCCCAATGCATGTCCGACCCAACATTTTCGCGTCATTCTTATCATTTTCACTAGTTTTATTTCCTCACCTTTTCTTACAAATACTTATTCATCCGGCATTCTATCAGTCCATTTGTCCCCTAGCATTTTTCCCTACAACCACATTTTAAAACTATCCAAGTACACTCTAAGACAAAAAAAAGAAAAAACACGACGCGGCATGGAGGAATTGTCCTAATGGGACAGAAATCAATAGGAATGATGTACAAATACACACAAACAAATGATTACATTTTCAGAAAAACAGGATGACTCATTCAAGACGAAAAGCTTCCCAAATTGAGCAAGTCAGTTACGCATTGGTCGACCTCGGGGTCTTACGCATGCAGTTATTGGACTTAGTTTTGATTGATAGAGTTTTTGGATATCCTCCTGAGTTACGTCATGCCAAATTCAGTGCAACTGGGGCGTTAAATTGTCCAAATCCCGAGACAGTTGGGGTGCCCTGCCTATAACGCTCCAAACGTTCTCAATTGGTGAGAGAAACGGCGACCTTCATGGCCAGGATAGGGCTTGGCAGGCATAAAGACAAGGTGCGACAGGTTGGCATCCCACTTCTGTCTGGGGTCTCTCCAAAAACGTGTACGCTGGTGATTGGGGCTCAATTAGAATTTGGAATCATCACTAAAGACAGTTCTACTCCAGTCTATGAGACCCCAGGCCGAAGAAAGTGTATGGAGGTGCCCTAGACAGTGGTCGTCCGCCAGATGGCCCGACAACCAGGAGTGATGGACTGGGAAGCCAATTCATTTCGTAGCAGGATCCCTTTGATTGTCATCCTCGGCACCGTTACAGCGCAGCGGTATGTCGACGATATTCTATGCCGCAATTTGTTTCCCTTCACGGCAAACCATTTTGGAATTACATTTCAGCTGTCTGACGCCTGCCCACACACAGCGAGAGTTACTACTGCTTGTCTTGGTGCTCGCCAAATCCTACCTTGGCCAGCAGGGTCGTCGAATCTCTTCCCAGTTGAGAATGTTCGGATCATTATGGGTAGGGCGTTCCAGCCAGCTCGGGATTTTGACGATCTAACATGCCCATTGAACCGACTTTGGCACGATAGCCTAGTGATGCGAACAACCGAATAAAAACAATCGACGCACTTGGTTGTTGGGTAAATAATCGGCTCATTTTGTTTTAGTTTTATACTTCGCTTGAATTATTCATTCATTCTTTTGAGTGAAACCAGTCTGTGGGAGCAACTGAATGAAAACATTCGACACCGTTGTGGCTTTGCATACTGACTCAATTATTCATTCTTTCTTTTCACGTGATAATAGTCAGTAGCTTTTCTGTCGGCTGAACCACGTATTCATTCTTTCAACTGAAATCACTAGCGCTTTAGTACACTGAGCAGTCCGTTCATTCTTCTTAATGAAATCAGCCTGCAGTAATTTCATTAAATGAACCACAGAAGTGCTACCTTCTACCACCAGAGAGTAGCCCTACCCCCAGGGGAGATGCCAAAGTTAAGCATTACACATGTTCATTTAATTATATACTGGATTGAACAATTTTTTCGTTTCATCATATAAAATTGATTTGTATGTTGTTGTGGATTAAGTTGTTCCAGGTTGCCATTAACATGTAACTAATTAACCTACATATTGTTGGGGTAGGCCAACCATCAATTAAATCGCCCACCCCAGACAAAAACTTCGAAAACCCGGGACACCTGGATCAAACTGCATTATTTTCTCTGACATACACAGTTTGCAGACGATAAGCTGGCCTATCGGCAGGTGTATTGCACAGAGCAGATGCGTGAGGGGTGGAATGTTTCCGCGCTTACGTTTCAGTGCTGATAACGCCAGCGGGCGCGTGCCGCCTACCGATCAGCATACACAAATTGCACACGAGAGTAACAAGGGTACGTGAAAGTGCATTGTAGAGATGTTCATGTTCAGACGCAGTACTCATCTGCAGCAAGGAATATGAAGATGAACTGTCAGTTTTAACACAGCTCAGTGAATAGAAGGCAAATGACATTTGAAATATTCAGCTGCCTGGATCTCGGGACGGCGTCGGGATGCGTGCAATCGCCCATTATTGATGGCTTTTCATTGTCTCAATAAGTATGGAAAATCCAATCTTTACAACTTCGATCACTTATATTTCAGAAATGGGAAAAGATGGTTTCTAGCATAATGTTCATAACACCTAGGGTTCTAGTAGACGCTTAACAGGTTCAGTGTGTTAAGATGACCATATTTCCTAGGCCAAAGTTCTGGACACATGAAAAAATTGATATTGCAAGAAAAGTCTTAATTAATTGTAATAAATGCAAACTATCACTATAATTTTTTACAAAAAGCCTGTGAACGCCCTCAAAACTAGGATCAATCCGAAGAAACCCAATGTTGCAAAATTGTAACTTTCTCCTAAGCTAATTAACTGAAATGTATTTGTGGTCATAGTAACACTGAGCGAGTACGCTCACAGCTTCAATTGAGTAATTGTAAGGCGTTATTTTAAAATGTGTGTGCTCACTGTGTGCCTGACTTGGGGAGGCGAGGGCCGTCTCTGTTTGATTCCCCGTCGAATCGCCAGCCAATCAGCATGAGTCAGGTTTTTTACGCGGTTTCTTCACATTCTTGTATGCTAATTCGGAGCTAGTTAAGCATTTCAACATCATTTACAAGATACACAAACGATTACAACACGAAAAACATATCAATATATTAACACAATTACGCAGCCCCATTTTAGTGATAACGTTGGGTTGCTTCGTGAAGATTATTGTATTTCAACTATTGTAAGAAGCTGCAAAGTTTGAAAATTATGAATGTATTTTGTTCATTTGTACCGCTTAAGTGGAAACAAATAATACAACAAGTGTTTCTGTTGCACGAAATGTCTGACAAAAACGAAGAAGACTTAACTGTTACGTGGATATATGTATGTATGTATGAATCAGAGTAATGTATAGGAATGCGAGAAATTATATGATTGAGTTAGACACAATCCACAAGATAAATTTAGTGTGATATACACTGTCTGCAAGGATGATTCATAGTGCCAAATTATATTAAGCAAAGAAATTCAAAGGAAATCAATGAAAAATATTCGCAAGCGACAGCGTATGCTTAAAATGCTACTGATCAAGTCACCAACAGAAAAAATTGTATCGTATGTAGTTAATGTTCACGTCACCTTAACATTTGCCGAAAAAGAATTATAGATGTTGGGTGCAAACAGGTAGGGAGAGAGAGAGATAGAACTTCAATAAATTGAAATTAAAAATAATTATTTAGGTAAGAATCTTTATAACATAACAAATTTTTAAAACGAGCTAAAATATATTAAATAATTTCTCATATCCCAAACAGAGTCCTAACGCCATACAAATAGCTCTGAAAATTTGTCCTTGGAAATTCTTAATAGCTATGACAATACTTGTAAAATTTAAAAAGAAAAACGTGAAAGCATGCGATAGGTAATTGATGCACGACTAGTTCACCCCTGTCGCTAACAGTTATATTCAACTTCAAATGATGTGAACTGTTCTTTGATTTTTCTCAACGACAGTTCTTCTCTACACTCCTCACTGCACTGAAGCGCCAGAGAAACTAGTGTAGGCCCGCGTATTGGAATACAGAGATATCGAAACAGACAGAATACGGCGCTGCGGTCGACAACGCCTATTTAAGACAAGAGTCTGGCGCATTTGTTAGAGCGGTTACTGGTGCTACATTGGCAAGTTATCAAGATTTAAGCGAGTTTGAACGTGGTGTTATAGTCGGCGCACGAGCCATGGGACATAGCATCTCCGAGGTAGCGATGAGGTGGGGATTTTCCGGTATGACCTTTCACGAGTGTACCGTGAATATTAGGAATCCGGTAAAACACAAATTCTACGACATCCCTGCAGCCGGAAAAAGATGCTGCAAGCACAGGACCGACGACGACTGAAGAGAATCTTTAAACATGACAGAAGTGCAGCCCCTCCGGGAATTTCTGCAGATTTCAGTGCTGAGCCATCAACAAGTGTCAGCGTGCAAAACATTCTACGAAATATAATTAATATGGGCTTTCGGTACCATAGATCCGCTTGTGTACCCTTGATGACTGCACGATACAAAACTTTACACCTCGCCTGGGCCCTTCAGCACCGACATTGGACGGTTGATGATTGAAAACATGTTGTCTTGTAGGACGAGTCTCGTTTCAGATTGTATCGAGCCGAAGAACTGTACGGGTATGGAGACAATAAATCCATGGACCCTGCATATCAGATGGGGACTGTTCAAACTGGCGGAGGCTCTGTAACGGTGTGGGGCGTGTTCAGTTGGAGTGGTATGTCTAGATACGACTCTGACAGGTGACACGTACGTAAGCATCCTGTCTGATCACCTGCATCTATTCCATCAGGACAATGCGACACCCCACATCCAGAATTGCTACAGAGTGGCTCCAGGAACGCTATTCTGAGTTTAGATACTTCCGCTGGCCACAAAACTCCGCACGCATGAACACTTTTCAGCATATCTTAGGGATTTCTGGACAGCCCTGGAGTTCATGGTGTCAGTTCCTTCCGCACTACTTCAGACATTAGTCGAGTCCATGCCACGTCGTGTTGCCGCACCTTTGCATGCTCACGGGGGCCCTGCTCGATATTAGGCAGGTGTACCGGTTTCTTTGGTTCTTCAGTGTAGTTGGCATGGCCGCAGAGACCAGTTTCATTCGGTTGTTTCATTCGACTGAAAAAGTCGTCTGAATGAAAAAGCAATCGATCGACCAATCGATTTCTAAGAACAGTCGCTTGTCCCATTACTAGCATGAGACAGACTTGTTTAGCAGCTGGATCTGTGATAGTGTCAATGACAGCATTTCGCATAGCTTTAATCTGCGAAAGGATAGGGTTATAAAGTTTCAGACGATTCATTTTCTGTAATAATACTATAACCCTAAGCCATAGGCCATAAATACAACACTACCGTTAAAAAAAAAAAATTAGCCTATGTACGTCTGAATATTTCTCAGTGTTTCTTGTAAAATTTTGAAGTAAATCGGGCTAGAACTTATCGAGACTTTTGCTAGCAACGTTTTTCATAGTACACACATAGGGTGATCAAAAAGTCAGTATAAATTTGAAAACTTAATAAACCACGTAATAATGTAGATAGAAAGGTAAAAATTGACACGCACGCTTGGAATGACATCGGGATTTATTAGAACCAAAACAAAACAAAGTTCACAAAATGTCCGACGGATGGCGCGTGAAAGATCTCTTGCTCGTGTCGTTTGGTGATGATCGTGTGCTCAGCCGCCACTTTCGTCATGCTTGGCCTCCCAGGTCCCCAGAGCTCAGTCCGTGCGATTATTGGCTTTGGGGTCACCTGAATTCGCAAGTTTATCGTGATCGACCGACATCTCTAGGGATGCTGAAAGACAACATCCGATGCCAATGCCGCACCATAACTCCGGACATGCTTCACAGTGCTGTTCACAACATTATTCCTCGACTACAGCTATTGTTGAAGAATGATGGTGGTCATATTGAGCATTTCCTGTAAAGAATTTCATCTTTGCTTTGTCTTACTGTGTTATGCTAATTATTGCTATTCTGATCAGATGAAGCGCCATCTGTCGGACACTTTTTGAACTTTTGTATTTTTTTTCTAATAAAACCCCATGTCATTCCAAGCATGCGTGTCAATTTGTACCTCTCTATCTACATTATTACGTGATTTATTCACTTTTCAAATTTATACTGACTTTTTGATCACCTAGTATGTGTGTGTGTATCTCGAAAAATTCTTCCACTACAAAGAACATAGAATATTCAGAGGGATATATATATATCAAGGCCAAATATCCTACAACCATAGCACGTCTTTGCCTTGAAAGAAGTTAAAGAAGTTAGTGCACCTGAACGACCATTGATATTAGTTTCTCTTTGACTGAGTTTACAGCTACATAAAATTATTTAAAATAAAACAACATCGCCGTCGACTAATAAAATTATGTATTTATAAAATCAACGTCGGCTTTAGCCATTTTGGTGTTGGACCCAACGAAACAGCGAAAGCACGACTTACATATAGAACTGTAGTGTAGCGACCCAGAATGGCCAAAGGCTACAGGTCAGGGAGCAGTGGTGCGAGAGTTGTCGGGTGCTACTCATGGAGGCATCAACGACTCAGAGATAGCTAGAATGACATTTTATTGACAGAATGAGTACAAAGAGTAGTAGAGGTGCTTCGTAGCATAGTGCAATACGAGTACGTGAAGGGTGCGCTGGGGAGAAGCAATAGCGTGCAGGCTGCAGCAGGGGAGGTGAATGGATGTTCAAAATGGCTCTGAGCACTATGGGACTTAAATTCTGAGGTCATCAGTCCCCTAGAACTTAGAACTACTTAAACCTAACTAACCTAAGGACATCACAGACATCCATGCCCGAGGCAGGATTCGAACCTGCGACCGCAGCGGTCGCGCGGATCCAGACTGTAGCGCCTAGGACCGCTCGGCCACCCCGGCCGGCTGAATGGATGTTACTGGACGTTCTGCAGAGCAGGGAAGCTCTACGCCTCAGCGCTCTCGTCGTGCACTTACGTGAGAGTAGATGACTGAGTAGTCCAGGATGGAGTTTGTTATCAAGGACAGGGTCTGGTTCCCCCACCATCGGAGGACCAAGACTGCAGCGGATATTCACGGAATGGCCAGGGGGCTGAGCAGATGCGTCTTGCCAGGACGATGTGGGCGTGTCATCCACAAATGAAATTCAGTAGGTGGAGGACAGGCAGTACACCAGTCTTATCATTAGCCACGGTGTCCAAGTAGGCTGTAACGACAGCCCATGGCGGTAGGATGCATCTGAATGGCTTCCACCCTGCGTCGAGGTCAGGGAGCAGGTATCAGGCGGGTCATCGTCGTTCAGCTTGGCATAGTTTCAATGAAACTCAGTCTCCTTGTTGTTCTATAGACACGGACAGAATAGCGGCACGACTGAATGTGTCTGGGAGCTCTGAAAGCCCGACTTTTTAAGCAGTAGAGCTTGTACCTATGACATAGTGGATCTAGGTTGATGAGCACATTTCCTCTAGTTTACTGGACAAGTCTTTGTTCCTTGCCTCTATTCATGCTTGTCGAGCTCAGGTCTTTCTCGAACGTTTGACTGTTAAAGTGGTGAAGTTACTGAGTGTTGCTTCATAGTGCTCTTTAAGTTCGCTCGATCGGAGGTTGTGTGGCAATGTTTGACTAGTGCCTTGACAGGACTGGTTTCATGAGAGTTTGTCGCATCTCTCCTGGGCACCACAGTCACCGGGTCTCATTATTACTGAGCAGTTGAGATCTACTTTGGAGCGAAGAGTGCGTGATTGCTATCCGCCTTCATCGTCGTTACCTGAACTTACTACTATATTGCAGGACGAATGGCATAAGGTTGCCTCTAAAACCGTATAGCAGCTGTATTCATATAGTCCAAGAATATTGGTAGCTGTTTTCAGTGCCAACGGTTTCCGTACACAGTATTAGGCATGGTAATTTGTTGTGTTACAGATGTTCCCATATTTTGTCTGCCCGCTTTAGGCATGAACTTCTGCTTCTACGTAGTATCTTTCCTAATTGGCCAACTTCCATAATTCTGCATCGAAGTTACACTACTGGCCATTAAAATTGCTACACCACGAAGATATACTACAGACGAGAAATTTAACCGACAGGGAGAAGATGCTGTCATATGCAAATGATTAGCGCTTCAGAGGATTCGCACAAAGTTGCCGCCGGTGGCGACACCTACAACGTGCTGACATGAGGGAAGTTTCCAACCGATTTCTCATACACAAACACCAGTGGACCGGCGTTGCCTGGTGAAATGTTGTTGTGATGCCTCGCGTAAGGAGGAGAAATGCGTACCATCACGTTTCCCACTTTGATAAAGGTCGGATTGTAGCCTATCGCGATTGCGGTTTATCGTATCGTGACATTGCTGCTCGCGTTGGTCGAGATCCAATGACTGTTAGCAGAATATGGAATCGGTGGGTTCAGGAGGGTCATACGGAACGCCGTGCTGGATCCCAAAGGCCTCGTATCACTAGCAGTAGAGATGACAGGCATCTTATCCGCATGGCTGTAACGGATCGTGCAGCCACGTCTCGATCCCTGAGTCAACAGATCTGGACGTTAGCAAGACAACAACCATATGTACGAACAGTTCGACAGTTCGACGACATTTGCAGCTGCATGGACTATCAGCTCGGAGACCATGACTGCAGTTACCCTTGACGCTGCATCACAGACAGGAGCGCCTGCGATGGTGTACTCAACGACGAACCTGGGTGCACGAATGGCAAAACGTTATCCTCTAGGATGTATTCACGTTGTGTTTACAGCATCATGATGGTCGCATCCGTGTTTTGCGACATCGCGGTGAACGCACATTGGAAGCGTGTATTCGTCATCGCCATACTGGCGTATCACCCGGCGTGATGCTATGGGTTGCCATTGGTTACACGTCTCAGTCACCTCTTGTTCACATTGACGGCACTGCGACCAGTGGACGTTACATTTTAGATGTGTTACGACCCGTGGCTCTACCCTTCATTCGATCCCTGCGAAACCCTACATTTCAGCAGGATAATGCACGACCACGTGTTGCAGGTCCTGTACGGGCCTTTCTGGATACAGAAAATGTTCGACTGCTGCCCTGGCCAGCACGTTCTCCAGATCTCCCACCAATTGAAAATGTCTGGTCGATGGTGGCCGAGCAACTGGCTCGTCACAGTGCGCCAGTCACTACTCTTGATGAACTGTGGTATCGTGTTGAAGCTGCATGGGCAGTTGTACCTGTACACGCCATCCAAGCTCTGTTTGACTCAATGCCCAGGCGTATCAAGGTCATTATTACGGCCAGAGGTAGTTGTTCTGGGTATTGATTTCTCAGGATCTATGCACCCAAATTGCGTGAAAATGTAATCACATGTCAGTTCTAGTATAATATATTTGTCCAATAAATACCCGTTTATCATCTGCATTTCTTCTTGGTGTAGCAATTTCAATGGCCAGTAGTGTACATTTTTGGCTCTCAATTTCGATGTTAAGTTTATCGCTAATCTCATTTCTACTAGACAGCATTAGTTTTGCCTTATTTTGGTTAACTTTTATGCCATATTCAGTGCTCGCCATGCTGTCCATGTATCCTATAATTCTTTCTCATCTTCACTGAGGACAGCAATGCCATCCATATACTACAGAGCAAAATTGAAAATATCAGAAGTGGCAGATGAGGATCCTTTTCGTTATTCTTTAATGTTTGCCGGGCATCAGTCCTTACAGCACCAAAACTGGAGTATGCCTTGGACCTTTTCTTTCTGTTACGTCATCTTTATTGTTTGTGCAGTGAACCGCCTGTATCGGCGTCGCTGCCAGCGAAGTGGCTTCAGAGGGACTCCGCACAGGCCACGGGCAGAGCCTGCGGCAGCTGCTCGTCCTGTCCTGTTCGCCCATAAACTGGCGGCTATTCGCGGCGGCCTCTCCTCAATCCCCAGCAAGCACAACGAGAGGACCGCTCTTGTTCCGAGTATCTTCAGAATCGCTATGGCTGCGGGCGGAGCAATTTTCCCAGCCACGCCGCGAGAGAGGACGAAATCCAATGTAGGCTTTATGAAAGAAGCAATCCGCCATTCGCGGGGGGATCCGCAGACACGCACAAAGCCCGGCGCCGGCGTCTGCTGCCTGCCACCGCCGCCCTTACCCCCCCCCCTCCCGTCCTTTAGCACTCCCCCCACCACCGCCGCCTTCTGCTGCAGCGTTGCCGCTCCGTCGCCCGCTGGGCCTCTTTCCGTCGTGTAATTGCATCGAATTGTGCCTCGCGGCATTTCCTGACGACGCGATGAGTTTGATTCAGAGCAGAAACGGCTGTCACTCAGGCGGCCATAAGCTCTGCATTGCAGCTCCCGCTCTGCGCTTTTGCAGGAACTCCCCATACAAGATTTGATGGCCGACGACAGGTAGCTTCGGCGGAGACGCAAAGCCAGTGCCGCTATAATAGCTTTCTTCTATCACTGAAAAGACACTAATCACTGACTACAGTTAAGTGACGTTTCAAAAGATCAAGTGAAGCCGTTGTTAAGATGCTTGAAATACAGAGTGTTAAAAATACTCCTCTGTATTCCTACAGTTTATCTTACTGATCAGAACTAGAAAATAAAGTCCTATAAACATGTATCCGGAATCAAATGCCTGAAATACGGGCTAGTCTATCCTATGACAACTATAAATCTGAGGATTATGGTCAGGATAATGGAGTGAGTAGCATGGCCAGACGACAGTATCTACATGCAGAATGACCCGCAGAGATCTGATGAATAGTACAGACTCCGGGAGCTGACGAATAATGTAAACAAATATAACGTATTGCACATATGTTACATTTATTGTCTATCTACACTGTTGACGACAAACTGCTGGAAACAGCCTATACCGTAAGCTATCTAGGAGTAACCATCCAGGACGACTATAAGTGAAATGACGATGCAAATCACGTAGTAGGAAAAGCAGATGCCACAATGATATTCATAGGAAGACTCTTATAGACATGTATTTCATCCACGAAGGCTTACAAGACACTTGTTCGACCGATTCTCAAGCATTCTTCATCAGTGTGGCAGCCTTACCAAGTAGGTCTGATAGGAGAGATAGAGAATATCCAACGAAGAGCGGCGCGTTTCATCACGGGATTATTTAGCCGGTGCGAGAGTGTAAGGCTAAGCGCAAATTCACACGAGTATAGCACATGTCACGTGACATGACACACCAGCGCGACATATGCGGAACGTGCGCGTCGCGCTGGTCCTATGCATATTGCGACGCATACACATACTGTACTTCGCACGCGTCGATTGATGATGCTCTGTGCTGACAGAACCGAAGCGCACGCAACCTTTAATATTTCTCAAACGATTTTACAGAAACTATTCAATGAAAATATATGATTTTTGCCCACTTGTAGCATTACACGTCAGCTTCGTGGCGAAGTGCCCATCGTCTCGCTAATGGACATACTTATTTTGATACACACATTTTAGTAAGACACTACGCAAAATTCAAAAAGTTTGCAGTGAAAAATAGGGGTCGTATGATTTTGCGTTTGATGCGTATTACATCATTTGTTGCTGCGTATGAAATTTAGCTACCATAGTGAAATTTTGTTTAGATTTGGGAGGAGGTCTCTACCTGTCTCCGATCTCGAGAAAATGGATCCTATGTAGCGCATTCATTCCCGATCTTACGCACTCGAGAATGAAATATTTCCAACATCCCTCACTTCTCCTAAACCGCTCGAGACATCAAAACGATATTTTGGCGAACGATGCAAAACAAGGAAAAGACTACTTTGCCAGTTCGTAAACACACTGAACTTTGTTATTTATGACGATATATCAGAAGTTGCACTTCCTACTTTATTTTTTTCTCTTTTTTATTCCAGAGACTGCAATTCTTTAAGAGTTATCGACAGCTAGTGAAACAACAGTAACCTAGTATGAAAATAAACATGAAATTTCTTTTCTTGTGTTACCCCAAACTGACACAATGAGGTTCTTCGTAAGCTATTGAGCTCTCTGGCCGTCAGTTCCTTGTTTAATGAGCACTCTGGTCCAGAATTCTGTCGCAATAGCTGCTGCAAAAAATGAGTGTGCAAATTATATTCTATTTTGGGAAAAGAAGTACAATTAAACCTGTCAACAAGAGAAATGTGGCCGTTACTCATAAATGGTGATGCTTCTTCGAATGAGAAAGGGTTGACAATTCGTGTGAGCTTCTCGACTGTCTCTAGCTTGCAGTGGAAATGTTATGTCCACATGTACGTAGTATAATGTCTCTTATTACATCCACATCCAGATAATGATAGTGAAACTTACGTAGTTCATATCTCGGACGCTTTTAACCAGGAACACAAAGGGTCATACCTGTAGAAATTACGCCTTTTCCACTTTTTGTAACAGATCGTAGAGATACGACAGCGTAACAGGTAGCAAGTACATAACCTTATTTTCATTTTCCTGCCTTGTTTGTAGATCAAATGATTTTATAATATTTCTTACTTCCTGATTCACTACAGCAACGATGAATCGCCTGTCCTTTCTTACGATCTAAAAACATTTTGGAGGCAGAAGATATAATTCCAATGGCTAATGATTCACCAGTTATTGGGCTGTGCATTGTTCATAAGAAAAAAAAAATCCCGCGTCCGGCCATCCTGATTTAGGTTTTCCGTGATTTCCCTAAAATCGCTCCAGGCAAATGCCGGGATGGTTCCTTTGACAGGGCACGGCAGACTTCCTTCCCCGTCCTTCCCTAATCCGATGAGACCGATGACCTCGCTGTCTGGTCTCCCCCAAAACAACCCAACCCAACAAAAAAATAAACAAAGCAAAAACGTATAGAGATATATGTAACTGAAAACTATTACGTACTAACGAAAACAGATGGAGCACTTAAGCGTCGAAAAACGAAACCCTACTCAGTGACGATAAAATTCAGTATACCGTAAGGCTGATTTTTGGGATGGGCAATACTTCCGCTGTCCATATGCGCCTTGCCGAAGTGGGCATATGGCAGGACTGCCTCCCCGCTCCCCCCTCAAACCTCCCACCGTGCTCGCATGACGGGCGGCGCGAGAAACTGTGTCACAATCACAACGCCGCGCAACCTGGCGCAGGCGCGTGTCGTGTCCCAGTCTCGTCGCGTCGCGTCGCGTCGCAATTTGTGCGGTCCCATTTGAACCTGTGAAGTTACAAGCGGGCTGCGCTGCGCCGTTTGACACACGCGCTATATGCGTCTCAATTTGCTCCTAGCGTTAAAGAGATAGCAAACTCCACTGACAGACGTTACAAGAGAGGCATCGCAGAGAGCTTTAATATCGAAATTTCAAGGAAAACTCGGGCAGCATATTACTTCCTCCCACATATATCTTGCGAAATGACCACGACGAGGAAATTCGAGAAATTAAAGCCAATAGAGAGGCTTACCTCCAGTAATTCGTTCCATTCGCGAGTGGAACAGGCAAGGCGGGATCATTAGCTGTGCCGGAAGTACCTTCCGCCATACACCGTTGGTTAGGTTGTGGAGTGTGATGTAGATTAGAGCTGTAAAACTACTGTAGGCCATAGTAGGCTATGGTAAGTCAGTAGAGACTACGGCAGTGTTCCTAGTAGATTTGGTCAGTTAAGATCGCAACCGCGTTACAAGTCCGTAACTTGTGTTGCATACCTGTTGGGCGTTACATGATTTAGATAGCTTTATTTGGGTATGCGACCAGTGACTTACTACATTCCCACTAGTAACCGTAAATGGTGAACCGTCTAGAAACTGAGTGAGGGTATATAAAGGGCTGCATAACCTACGAAACATTTTTGTTCTACGTAGGTGTCCCCCTGTCTGTTGCTTAAAAATAGACAGTATTTATAGCTAAATTGAACTTTTCAATGTTTAATGTTTTTATTCCAAAATTTTTGATATGAAACGTGAAACACAGGGACTCTTTACCAAAAAAATAAGAAGAAATACGTATTTATCATTTAGCCCTAGAAAATGCAATTTCCTCAATGACTCAAAAAAATAATAAAATAAAATAAAATAAAAAATAAAACTTATAAACATTGCTTCAACACTTGGATGAGTTTACAGAAAACATGTTTCCATTATTCATAAACGAATTTCGCGCTTATCAATAATAACTGGAAACCCTCGCCTCTGTTCATGATGAAGAACGTTCTTTCGAGCACAAAAAAACTACAATAATTATATAGATCTTTTTATATTCGTGCATTGTAAACTGTACTTGCATCAAAGTAATTGCGTTACATAGGTAATAGCACAGAAGCCACATCATCAACTAATTTTCTTATAAAATGCAGTTTATATTTTGTAAAGATATAAAATATACAATAGACTAACGAAGTGCAGTTATAATTATGTGGTAAACAAACAAACAAATAAAAAACAACGAGAAGTCGTAGGCTCCCAGTTTCTCTCTCACGCATAAATTTATGTTTCTTTGCCTACCACTATTACCAGTACTACAGGTAATCCTATCATTTACTACGTCATTAATGTACTATACCAAAACAACCGAACCGTAGCTTTGATAGAACGCTACTCCAAGACGTAGGTGTCGAGCATGAGGGCAGGCGATCTCTGGGACACCCCTCAGATTCCGCATGCCCTCAAGCAGGCGCTGAGCAGCAACGGAGCACCACTCAGCTGGATGGGTGTGGAAGTCTTTGTACAGGTGCGTTTTTGAAACGCTCAGCAAAGGTGTGCGGGTGGCACCGAGAGTGTAACTGAACAGAGGGGTCTTAGAGGGAACCTTTCCTGTTTCATTAACGCACGCCTCAAGTTGCACCCATCGCTGATCACACCGCAGGGGGCCGAGAAACATTCTTAGCTGCTTAAAATCGTGTTCAAATTTCGTCGAACGGTTTCTAAACAGTCCCTAGTGGTTCCTCCTGCATCGCCGTGCAAAAATTGCGGTCGCGCTGCGCACCAAAGGTGTCAGATCCCGTTCAGTGGTGTTGCAGCCCCATGTTGTCCTCATGGAAGGATTGAATCTTCTTGGGTGCGGCGGGGGCTGGGGGGGGGGGGGGTCTCAAATATGAAGAATGCCGTCTTGTTTCCTGTTGCTGATCTGATTGCACTGCGAACTGTCGTTTTCGACCGCGAAATGTGTGGAAATCAACGCCCCAATGGAGGGGGTGCTTTCATTGACGCCATTTACGCCACCCGCTGAGCCCTTTTCGTGTCAATACTGAGCGAAGATTTGTCTAAAATGTTTCTCCCGGCTACCCAGAAGAAAACCACGAGATTTCAGCGCTGGGCGTAGTGGTTGTGACCTCCATCACAGAGGTGTCAGAAGAAGGAACGAAATGTGCGTAAGAGGCCGTATGACCACCTTCCAACCCCGTGGCACGTCCACGGTGGCGTTGGCCACAACTGTGGTGAAGGTGCCAATGTAAAATCATTAAGCCACCTTACACCACAGATGAACTTTTGACCTCTAGCCTTTTTTTAGCGTATGTCGACACTTTGCTGTCTAAAGCGTTCTCGAGCCCGAGGGGCACGCTGCTGCATCATTACTTGTTAACTTGTTAATCTCCTGCAACGGTCCTTCAGTCCTAATAATCATTTGAAAGCAGCTTGATCAATCTGGTTCAAATGGCTCCGAGCACTATGAGATTTCTGAGGTCATCAGTCCCCTAGAACTTAGAACTACTTAAACCTAACTAACCTATGGACATCACACACATCCATGCCCGACGGCCGGCCGGTGTGGCTGAGAGATTCTAGGCGCTTCAGTCTGGAACCGGGCGACCGCTACGGTTGCAGGTTCGAATCCTGCCTCGGGCATGGATGTGTGTGATGTCCTTAGGTTAGTTAGGTTTAAGTAGTTCTAAGTTCTAGGGGACTGATGACCTCAGATGTTAAGCCCCATAGTGCTCAGAGCCATTTGAACCATTTTCACGACACACACGCACACACACACACACACACACACACACATACATACACACCAGTCACTGGCTGACTTAATGTGCTCAGTACCGCTGTACAACATCAGCGTGAGAACTTGTCAGCTGCCCAACAATGACTGCTGTCAAGTAAAGGATCTCCTAGTGCACGGCACGCTACAGCAACAACAAATAACCACCGTTGCTCACCTCTGGCTGTGGTTGCTGTCTTCTCTTCGTTGCTGGCCAGCAACCAAGTCCTGGGCTACTCCAACTGTGGCCCGTTCCGACTCAGAGCCATTTGAACCATTTGAACCATGCCCGAGGCAAGATTCGAACCTGCGACCGTAGCGGTCTCGCGGTTCCAGACTGTAGCGCCTACAACCGCTCGTCCACCCCGGCCGGCGCAGCTTGATCCATCACTAGTTTAAACTTTTGGTCATATAAATAACAGTCGTGCAATAATTTTGCTCTACTTTGTTCAACTGCTGGGATGCGTGTGCTACAGGACGGTATTTACCATCTACATTCTTTTACACATAAATGACCCATATTAGTTTGATCACAAAACAGACTAAATTATTTTTCGAAATCGGGAAATATCAAACTTGGTCCAGTGTCAGTGCTCACTTTAAAATATTGAACGCCGTCTTAAATTCGACAGACCATTATATTTTTACTCCTTTCCATTATAAATGGTTCACACGTCCATCAATTTCAGCTAACAAACTATATTCAGTTCCGTGCAACAAACAGAGTCCTAGCAACAACTGATGTAGCATTTGAACAGGAGTCAGTAGACAGGATAGAATGCTCCCAATTTTTGGGTGTACATGTTGATGGAAAGAATGCATTGTAGATGATACCGTACGTAGGCCTATAATAAAAATTGCAATACTGGATATTTAATACTGATCTCTGCATAGAATGAAATTCTAGATTTAATTTTGCAGTTCAAACACGTACACGCAATGCCTTAACAACACATGGTTCCTTTTCTATGTATACATCAGTCAAATGAGAAATTTCGTAAGGCTGCCTGTGCATACATAATTAAATTTTGTACTGGTAAGGAGTAATGCAGGTCGGATACAAGCAGAGCATCTAACCAGCAACTACGTATGTAATCGTTGATTGCTTACAGGATTATTTCAGACGGTAAAATACACAGTTTATGTAATGGTGTTAAAGTCGCCACAGTACATAAAGTGTCAGAACTGGAGGGACAGGAAGTACTGATGTGCTAACACAGTGTGTCAATTAAATTTTACTTTGTGGAACAGTACACAGATTTTTGACAGTAGCTGTCATAAATTTTAGAAGCACGCTTTGTCATGGGGATTCCTGTAAGCATACTAAGCGTACAGATTTTATTTATATTGTTTAGACACAGTTTCCATAAGGTATTACTGAATGGAAATATGTAAAATGTCACGATACTGATTCGTTTGCTTCCAAGTCTAACAGTTATGCGAAGAGTAGAAGTAGCTGAACTTACTTGATTGAGCAACTCGGAACTATGTTTCCATCAATGTTTCCATCAACATGTACACCCAAAAATTAGGAGCATTCTATCCTATTTACTGACTCCTGTTCAAATGCTACATTAGTTGTTGCTATGACTGTTGTACGGAACAGAATACAGTGTGTTTCCTCAAAATTAAAGAAGAGTCTATTTCCAGAGAACTCCTTAATAATTCTTTGAAAAACAACGATCTCTTCTGTTGCTTTCTCTCTGATGGGATTTATTAATGCACTAGTATCGTCTGCGAAAAGTATCCATTCTGTAAGATGAATCTTAAGTGGAAGATCATTCGTATACCTAAGGAATATGATGCACCCATAATTGAACGTTGTGGGACTTCCTTCGTGATTTGTCCCCAGTCACTAAAATTTAACATTTTTAATACCAAATAAATTATTCAGCACCCTTTTTCTCCTGTTTATTAAATATGATTCAAACCAGTTGTAGGTCAATTTTATGAAACTTAAATTTTTTGAGAGAGTAACATGACGCACGCAATTAGTCACCTTTGAAAGATCACAAAAATACCAACAGCTGATATTTTGCTCTGGAATCCAAACTGTAATGTGCTTAGTAAATTTTCTCTTCCTTAATGTGAGATACTTTCGGTTCGTTACTTTTTAGAATACATTTAAGGCCTTCTTGTCATAATTTTTATAAGAAGGTTTATCAATTGCGTACTTTAATCTACCTGGATAGGTTGTTGTTTGGTTTGTGGGGCGCTTAACTGCACTGTCATCAGCGCTCTAGACAGGTCTCTTTGCCAGTATTGCGTTCCATATATCACTGAAGACATTACTTATTATGTTAGAATAACTTCCCAGAGATAAGATACTGCGTGAAGAGTTTGACAGAGCACTGAAAGACCTGTGTCGAAACAAGGCCCCGGGAGTAGACAACATTCCATTAGAACTACTGATGGCCTTGGGAGAGCCAGTCATGACAAAACTCTACCATCTGGTGAGCAAGATGTATGAGACTGGCGAAATACCCACAGACTTCAAGAAGAATATAATAATTCCAATACCAAAGAAAGCAGGTGTTGACAGATGTGAAAATTACCGAACTATCAGTTTAATAAGTCACAGCTGCAAAATACTAACACGAATTCTTTACAGACGAATGGAAAAACTGGTAGAAGCGGACCTCGGGGAAGATCAGTTTGGATTCCGTAGAAATGTTGGAACACGTGAGGCAATACTAACCTTACGACTTATCTTAGAAGAAAGATTAAGAAAAGGCAAACCTACGTTTCTAGCATTTGTAGACTTAGAGAAAGCTTTTGACAACGTTAACTGGAATACTCTCTTTCAAATTCTGAAGGTAGCAGGGGTAAAATACAGGGAGCGAAAGGCTATTTACAATTTGTACAGAAACCAGATGGCAGTTATAAGAGTCGAGGGGCATGAAAGGGAAGCAGTGGTTGGGAAAGGAGTGAGACAGGGTTGTAGCCTCTCCCCGATGTTATTCAATCTGTATATTGAGCAAGCAGTAAAGGAAACAAAAGAAAAATTCGGAGTAGGTATTAAAATTCATGGAGAAGAAGTAAAAACTTTGAGGTTCGCCGATGACATTGTAATTCTGTCAGAGACAGCAAAGGACTTGGAAGAGCAGTTGAACGGAATGGACAGTGTCTTGAAAGGAGGATATAAGATGAACATCAACAAAAGCAAAACGAGGATAATGGAATGTAGTCAAATTAAATCGGGTGATGCTGAGGGGATTAGATTAGGAAATGAGACACTTAAAGTAGTAAAGGAGTTTTGCTATTTAGGGAGTAAAATAACTGATGATGGTCGAAGTAGAGAGGATATAAAATGTAGACTGGCAATGGCAAGGAAATCGTTTCTGAAGAAGAGAAATTTGTTAGCATCGAGTATAAATTTAAATGTCAGGAAGTCGTTTCTGAAAGTATTTGTATGGAGTGTAGCCATGTATGGAAGTGAAACATGGACGATAACCAGTTTGGACAAGAAGAGAATAGAAGCTTTCGAAATGTGGTGTTACAGAAGAATGCTCAAGATAAGGTGGGTAGATCACGTAACTAATGAGGAGGTATTGAATAGGATTGGGGAGAAGAGAAGTTTGTGGCATAACTTGACTAGACGAAGGGATCGGTTGGTAGGACATGTTTTGAGGCATCAAGGGATCACAAATTTAGCATTGGAGGGCAGCGTGGAGGGTAAAAATCGTAGAGGGAGACCAAGAGATGAATACACTAAGCAGATTCAGAAGGATGTAGGTTGCAGTAGGTACTGGGAGATGAAGAAGCTTGCACAGGATAGAGTAGCATGGAGAGCTGCATCAAACCAGTCTCAGGACTGAAGACCACAACAACAACAACTTCCCAGAATTCTGTCTGAAATTTTATCAGCACCTATTCTATTAATTTCAGTGAAGAATGTTGGTGCTACTTTTTGTTGCTTGTTAGTTTTCTGGAATGACATTTTTATGTGTCCTCTTTATTCTTCAGCTGAATCATATAAACCTATTTTTGCTGCTACATTCAGAAAGTCGTAGTTAAAAAACTTTCTGCTTATGCATTATTATTCACAAGATTTTCATTTAGTTTAATTGTTGTGGTATCTTTTACACTGCAGTCTGCTTTTTTTTACAAGTTATAAGTAGCCTTTCACTCCCTGCTACCTTCTAATAAACTTAGCTTTGCGTTTCCTTAACCTATCCTCTAAGATAGGTCAGTATCCTCTAAGATAGGTCAGTATTGTCTCGCGTGCTCCTACGTTTCTCCGGAACCCAAACTGATCCTTCCAGAAGAGTTTTTCCACTCCCCCCTAAATAATTCGTGACTTTAATTTGCACTCGTCACTTTCGGTAATATCTGAACCAGTCAGCATTTACCTTACCTTCCCATAATTCTGATATAACAAAATATGCAGTGAATTTACACCAGTATTTCCAAAATAATATACCTTTCTTTTTTTATTTTATGGGACATAATAACTGAAACCGAACACTCCGCCAAAGGCGATCATAACTAAATGACAAAAACCAGTCGACGGTGTTGGTGGTCATTTGTCTGAGGAGAATGAAAGGAATCGTAGCTATACAGCGTACCTCGTGCTGGGAAGAGCATGTAAATATGCAGCCGGTCACGCCAAACAAAGTTCCCTGTATGGTACTCATTATGCTAATGGGAGAGTCAGAGTTAAATCTCAGTGATGGCTAAAGAAGCACTCCATTAAGGTAATTACAACGAAATACATGAAAGAGTTCACCGTCCGTATGCGAAACCTGGACGAGATTGTGAATGAGTACATTGTCGTCAGATACCTATGCACTTGGGAGTGAGAACGTAAGGTAAATTTCTTTATGAGCACCTGTTAGGAGATTAAGGGCATTCAGATGAAAGAAAAACGATGGTTCCAAAAATATAATGTTGAATACGATTAAGCTGATTTAAGTCAGTCGTGTCGCAAGCTTTCACGAAATTCTTGTCGATTTATAAGAGGAGCTGTCTGTATTGTGTTTCTGTTCGTATATTCTAAAATACTGTAACGTTCCAGCCATTACTCCACGTCGCTTTCTTCTGGCAGATGATGCGACGGAGACGGTTCCACTCGAAAAAACATCATTCATATAGAGATCCTTCCACTTTTAAGGTGAGTGTTATCGGTAGAAAAATCAAACACTTTTCATACATGCTAGGTGCGAGAGATGAAGCTCTGAATCATTGGTAATACGACTGCTTAATCTAAAGTTGCACGTTATAGAAGAGACAATAACTGATTTTTATTTTTATTTATTTATTTATTTATTTTTTTGTGACCAGAAATTAGAGATGTAAGGAATACGCAAGAAAAGATGAGAGTTTTGCTGATCAAAGTCTTCCGCTAAATCAGAAATGTTTTCAACCAAGACGTAGTGACCCACAAAATGAATTTAATGCAAATTCTCCTGATTTTAAGGATTATTTTTGATACCTGGAGACCTTAGACTTGCAATTTGAATTTCATACATCGAGAAGCTGCTAAACTAAACTCGTGTAATATTCAACCCATGACACTGAATTTGTAGACACACTGTTCACTGCATGACAGTTCTGCCACATAAATGAAAAACTAACTGAATTACCCCTTAACGGGAACTAGAGCCTCTCAGATTTTTAGTGGATGATGTGATGAATGATCTGAAAAGTGTAGCAAACTCTTTCAGAGATTAATTACTATAGAAGTACGTGTAAAATGTAACTGTCAAAGACATAAAAAACCCTCATTAACATACACTGTGTGACAAGACCGACACCCAAAATATTCGTAAAAGTAAGTTTCTAATTCTTGATTAAAACTGCTTAAACTTAAGAGTAACTGGACTTCAAAATTATTTTTGAAAGGAAATAACTTCCAGTAAGCTTAAAGCTGTATTAATATCCTAAATTTTTAATCACTACAGGCAATTCTCCACACGAGCTTTGTAGTAACCGACGCATTTGGTCACAAATTCGTGATTTATAATAATATATAATACATCTCGGTCCCATTGGGCCAATCGTCATGTGGAATTACAGGTTTACATAGTTCTCTTGTTCTTGAGCACGCTGAGGTCGTACAAATGTGCATTCCTATTACGAGAATGATAGGTGATATATTTTGAAAATAATGATTCAGAGAAACTAAGAAAATTGAAAGAGACTAAAATGAGAAACCTTGAGAAACTTTATCCAAGAAGCCAGGATGAAGAGCCCTTTACTTTACGTTGTTGTTTAATGTTACAAAACACAATTCATGATAACACTTAACTTCGATTAGGTTTATAGAGATAGTAAATTAAGAATTAATGACAGGCTTAGCTGATCATTCGCAGCCGTACGATATATTGACATACGTGTTGCAGTTACACCAAAGCATATCATTATACGATATTACAGATCGCAAATCTACAAAAATACCTCCGTACCAAATCCAACCTTTCATTTAGCAGCAATTTGGTCCTTTTAATTTTGTGCCTAATTGATTGAAGTGACCGGTCGGCCTTATGAAGCTCTTGGAATTCAGTATTGATGCTTCTGTCTGTTTTTTTCCTCCACTGGAGGTGAGACAGCTAGATCATATTTTATATATGCCATTGTTACTGACCTTTCTGTAACAAATTTCCCGTCTCATCATTAGTGGATAATGCGGTTGATTCAATGATTTTTAAAGCAAGTTAGCTTTTCCTTTCAGAAGTAGATGTCGGGATACTGGATACAAGCAGTATTTTCACATCATAATCTGTACTGCAATTTATTTAATTGTTGACGTTGTTCTTGCTACTTTTATGACTAAATTGTCAATTTTTATGTTTTTTAAACGTTTCGGTGCTATTTTGTTGTTTGCATCAATTCGTTCTTGCCTAAGACTGTTTTATTCTAAACAGGTAGTAAATTTTGAAAATAATGATTCAGAGACAACTAAGAAAAGTGAATGAGACTAAGTGCTCAGTGCTTGTGATTCCTGGTATGAAATAATGATTTGCCTATTCTTATGTGTCTACTTGTGTTTTTCTTGTAAATTTTGAATGTTGATGATTCTAAGATAAAGGAATATTGTTCCTTGAGTGTCCTCATAGCCTAAGGTGAATTTTATATTCTTGTGGACGTTGGGAGTTGAAAAGTGCAGACTGCTCTTCAAATTATTCTCTGATGTCATCAAGTATCAGCCATGTTTCATCTCTGTATCTCGAGAAATGTAATATATTCTAATTATATCTATTGTTTTCGATCAAAAAAAAATAGTTTTGTAAGTAACTAGAAGCGTATCTCCCAGGTAGATACACTACCGACTGTGACACTGCAAAATAATGATGGGACAATGTTTCACGTACCATATCAGTAACTTTTAATGCCCAAACTTGTTCAAGCAGTCAAAATAAATTAGTAAAATCTTATTTAAATGTATTGCTACATTCTAGAGTTATAAAGGGTGTTTGTAAACTACCATTTCACGCTATGGTGGTTGGTAGTGACCTGTAGGAATTCATGTCCCTTTCCGTGATACAAAAACAAATACGTACAGCTGCTCTCCTCTGCTGGACGGAAAGTTGATAGTAATCACCTTCGTTGATAGTTTCTATTAAGTTTGTAGCCATTTAACCTAGCAACGAACCCTAATGAGACCGATGTGGACCATGGACGGAAGGAGAACCTTTGTTGTGACACGTTTGTACCCGTTCGCCTAGATGTTGCGTTAGCGGTGGTTAATCTTAGCACACTAACTGATACATGAGCTACATAATAATTAAGTGACAATAAATTATTACTTCCCTTACACCAAGCAGACGCAAAAGAATGGAAACAATCGTAATGCAGACATTTGCCTCTGAAGTACATTTTCAGACACGAGGTCCTATTAATAACATATTTAAACGCCGTCCACTTCCCACTATTAAGGAATGTAATGGGAATTTTGTAGCAATCAGTTCATGACAACAATTTGCGTCTTTTTGTTGTTGTCATCAGTCGAAAGTCGGGTTTGATGCAGCTTTCCACACTAGTCTATCTGATGCAAGTACTTTCATATCCGCATAAACACTGTACTCCATGTCCACTTTAATCTGCTTACTGTATTCAAGTGCAACGATATCTATCTTGACAGAGAACGCCATGTATGACGTACATGACTCCTCCTATGTGTTAAAAATCGGGCTTGGCGAGCCAAATGAAAGGACCTGCTCTTGTGTTTCTATTGTTTTTCAACTTTTAAATATTCATTTCATTCATGTTGATGTATACTATGGATTTTTATATCTTTTCATATGATGCAATCAGACTGCAATTAAATGCTTGTGAGAATCTACGACATGCAAACTTTTTAATATTGAATGTTTATCTTCAAACTGTGTTTGAGTGTATCTTCTGCTACGAAGAACTATTCTGTTGTGTGTAACCTTCTGTATGATCGTTTCACTTGATTCGTTGATCTTTTGTTGACAATGATTCGTAAGTAAATGACTAACCGAAATAGCAGACCTACAATTATTTCTTTTGATTTATCATTTATTATTTCCAATTTGTTTTTGGCACCAACAGCTATCGTACAACATTCTATTGATTCCACCATATCACTTCAATATGTTCACCAATTCGTTGAAATAAAATCTGCCAATAATTCCCCTATTCAATACTCAGCCTTTATATTATTTTAAGAAATATATCAACCATCAATTTTTTCAGTATTTTTATTTATACCAACACGAATTTCGGGTTTATACCCGTCTTCATTTGTCATACTACGTATTTCCATCTTCACTTACGCATTGTTAAAACATCGACAGCTATTTGGATGCTTCTGCTGGCCTGTGCAAATTAACAGTCTTGTTTAGCTATTATACTTTGCGAGTTGTATGTTTATGATATATTACTGTGTAAAAGTACCTATTTTCTATTCTGTTTATTATTGTTCCGATTTTCGTCTTCATAATCTTGGATAAAAACATTTTCATACGCATCTTACAGCACTGTATGAGCATGCCATTTTAGGAAAACTGCCATATAAAGTAGCAAACCTTTCCTGAGGAACAAATGCCAGATTACTTTTTACAGAGAAAAAAGCAAAGGACAAAGCCGTCCATAGTATTAACCCTTTCGCCGCTGAGAGCGTGTATACACATCCTGCTGCGCCGTTTCCCAAGGTCTTGTGGACATGTATAGGCATGCCGCTTGCATTTTCCTACAGTACTACGTACGTCTGTATCCGTCCTGAAACGCTGTCCTCTCAATACTGCGGACGAGTTACTTTCTTATCTCAGTGCATAAAAGAAGTTTCTAATATTTATCATGTAAACCATGTGCCTTATTGCGTGCTATCATTTGCAAAAATATTCATTTTGATACCTTGAATCATTTATGACGTATGAAGATTGTTATGACAACATGATTCGTGATGCATGAAGACACAATTGGGCGCCCGACCGTCCGTCGAATATAAAACCTAATCACTCGAGAACGAAATTAGACATCGTTGTGCTCTCAGTTTTATATGAATTTTGATATCTTAATTACATTTATCTCCTGGCAATGTCTGAGTTAAAATCAACCACACGCAAGGTTTACACAGTGAATTTCAACCTCCGCGAACTATTTAAAATTGCGTACAGTTTATTACTCAATTTGATGCAGCACAGTAATTACGGCGGATAACGAAAAGAAATTCAGTTCTTTATCGAGTGAAGTCATCAGACTATGAGATGAGCAAACATCTCTTTTTTTAATCTAATAGTTTTCGAAAAGTCGGATGACAAGTGTTTCATATCGGCCGGAATGCCGTCTCTCAGCACATGCACCAGTCTTTGGTGAGCAGTGCAGCCATAACAAAAGCCACACTGAGCACAGAATGCAGAAGGCACGTCTGTAGCAGCGAAAAGGTAAAATAGTCTGGTGTCCAAAATTAAAGCTACAAACGGTAATTTTGCAAGGTTGCGTTTATTTTGTCACGAGCAAGACAGTATAAACAGGTGATACTGAAGTAGAAAGAATGTAATGAATACAGAACGTAAGCAGTTGCAACATGCATAAAGGTAGACAAAAATGTTCTTCCTTCTTTTTCCAACTTCACGGATTTTCACACATATTCTGACAACTGATTAATATGTTCAGAATGGAGTGTGACCACTTCTGGCACCAATACAGTCCTGACAATGACGTGAAATGCTGAGAATGACTTCATCAATCTCATGTTGAGGCAATAACGCCCATTCTTCCTGCAGATTTGCTCACAAGTCTTGGAGAGTGGTTAGTGGATGCTGATGTGATGCAGCCCGTCTTCCTAGTGCATTCCATACATGCTCTATGGGATTCAAATCGGTACTCGTCTGTGAAAAGAACATTGGCCCACCTTTCGACAGTCCAGGTGGCATGCTGACGGTTCTACTCTAGACGTTCTTCTGTGAAGACATACAAGAGGTAAACAGAGAGCAGGTCTCCAACAACAAAGGCCATATTGTTGAAGCCTTCTGTACACCGTTTGCCTCGATACAACGCCTTCAAGGGACTCTCCGATGTCAGATGCCAGTTGCCGTGCAGTGGTAAGGCGGTACCGTCGTGCCGTTACAGCCAAATAACGGTCCACTCTTTCTGATCTCACACGTGGTCGGCCCTGTACTCGTCTCTGGGATACAGTTTCGGCTCCTGTAAACTGTCGTCTCATCCGAGAAACAACGGAACTATCCACATTAAACCATCGGGCCACATCAGTTTGCGATTCTCCTGCTTCCAGTCTTCCTATTTCCTCCACAGCAGAGAGTCTGTAGGCGTCTTCTTTCTGCCATACTGCACCGTCTATGACTGTGTACACAGCGACTGTGGATGTGGGACTACGCTGCAAATACTACCCCGCTTGACATACTATGTGATCAAAAGTATCTGGACACCTGGCTGAAAATGACCTACAAGTTCGTGGTGCCCTCCATCGGTAATGCTGGAATTCAATATGGTTTTGGCCCACGCTTAGCCTTGATGACAGCTTCCAGTCACGCAGGCATATGTTCAATCAGGTGCTGGAAGGTTTCTTGAAGAATGGCGGCCCATTCTTCACGGAGTTCTGCACTGAGGAGAGGTATCGATGTCGGCCGGTGAGGTCTGGCACGGAGTCGGCATTCCAAAACATCCCAAAGGTGTTCTATAGGATTTAGGTCATGACTCTGTGCAGGCCAGTCCATTACAGGGATGGTATTGTCGTGTAACCAGCCCGCCACAGGCAGTGCATTATGAATAGGTGCTCGAGCGTGTTGAAAGATGCAGTCGCCATCCCCGAAATGCTCTTCAATAATTGGAAGCAAGAAGGTTCTTAAAAAATCAATATAGGCCTACGATGTGATAGTGCCATGCAAAACAACAAGGGATGCAAGCTCCCTCCATGAAAGACACGATCACACCATAACAACACCACCTCAGAATTTTACTGTTGGCATTAAACGCGCTGGAAGATGACATTCACCGGGCATTCGCCATACTCAGATCCTGCCATTGGATCGCCATATTGTGTACCATGATTCGTCACTCCACAAAACGTTTTTCCACTGTTTACTCGTCCAATGTTTACGCTCCTTACAACAAGAGAGGTGTCGTTTGGCATTTACCGGAGTGATGTGTGGCTTATGTGCAGCCGCTCGACCATGAAATCCACGTCTTCTCGCCTCCCTCCTGTCATAGTACTTGCAGTGGATCTTGATGCAGTTTGCAATTCCTGTGTGATGGTCTGGATATATGTCTGCCTATAACACATTACGACCTTTTTCAACTGTCGGCGGTCTGTGCAGTCAACAGACGAGGTCGGCCTGTACGCTTTTGTGCTGTACGTGTCCATTCACGCTTTCACCTCACTATGACATCGGAAATAGTAAACCTAGGGATGTTTAGGAGTGTGGAAATCTCGCGTACATAACTGACACCCAATCACCTGACCACGTTCGATGAGTTCGGCGGAGCTCCCCCTTCTGCTCTCTCACTATGTCTCATTGACTGCTGAGGTCGCTGATACGGAGTAGCTGGCAGTAGGTGGCAGCACAATGCACCTATCGTGTAAAACGTTTGTTTTTGGGCGTATACGGTTACTTTCGATCACATAGTGTACGTGCACTGAGCTCATCGCTGTCGTCGTTGTCCGTTGGTCGGAATGCTATCTACCATGCAGAACACGATCGTAATGACATCTGTTGACAGTTTGTAAGAGTATATCGTAAATTAAACACAGGACGGGGAAACAGCAGTTTGTTTCATTAATTTTGGACACCAATGTACGAGTAAGCAATACAATCAGTCACGCGTGTACAACCTTAACTGGAATTCATGACCAAAGATATACATCAGCCATACAGGAAGAAATGTTAATATATGTTTTAAGGAACTCATGGATGCTTCTCACTAAAAACTTAATCAAATCCAAATTTGCTCTACATGTAACTGAATATGATCATCAAGTGACAGACATAGTTCACATCTAGCAAATACTCCGCCAGTCTAACAAAGAAAAAAGGATAAATTGCTTGACGAAATTAAAATTTATTCTCACAAATGTGATGTCCTAAAGGACCAAACAGAGATGCCCTGCAAACTTTTTCTAAGGATTTTCCGTAATTTACTTGTAGGGTCACACACTAAGTACAGTCGCGAAAAAACGTTATCCAATATGATCCCATCGAATGTATGTAGTAATTGCACATCAAGCAAGACAGTTGCTCTGCCTGTTCGTAAATATCACTCCAGCGGGGAATAAAATATCTGATATGAATTACTTTATATAAAATGTACTATATTATCTTTTAATAATCAACGTAGTTTAATTAACCATTGCACCATAGTAACAATCAGCATATCCATGCTAAGCAATTTCAGTTTTTTTAGTCTTCTGCTAGCTTAAAACATAAAAAGTACTTTCAGAACCTATAAGTAAAATATAACTTTGACCATAGATATAATTTTCGAATGTAAACAAAGATGTCAGTTGGCAATATGGTGGATACTGCGCTGTGCAAGGTACAAGTGTAAAAGTGTTGATGAAATGATTATAAAGACGAAAATCGGAACAACAACAAGCATAATTGAAAGAAAGTACATATAACCTGTAATATATCGTAAAATACAATTCTCGAAGTACAGTAGCTAAATAAACCTGTTGATTTGCACGGGCCAGCTGAAACATCAAGACTGCGTCGATGTTTTAACAATGTACAACTAAAGACTGAAATATGTATTACGCCAATTGAAGACGGGACCGAGCGATATAACGCAGTCATTAGCACACTGGATTCGCGTTCCGGAGGACGGCGGTTCAGACCCGCATCCGGTCATCCAGATTTAGGTTTTCCGGGATTTCCTTAAATTTCTCCAGGCAAACGCATGGATGGATCCTTTGAAAGGGCACGGCCATTTCCTTTCCCATCCTTGGCACAATCCGAGCATGTGATCCGTCTCTAATGACCTCGATGTCGACGGGACGTTAAACCCAATATTCCTTCGTACCTTCCATGAAGATGGGTGAAACGCCGAAAAGCGAATTGGCATAAATAAAAATGGTCGCAACAGCGGCTCGTTCCTGTATTTCTTAAAATAATATAATTCACAGCCACAGAACTCGACAATCAATAAAACGCATAAATTAGGTTTAATAGTGAGGCTGTTCTTATGCCATCAGTATGCTGTTTAAAACTGTTAAGTATCTCGATATTTTCTACGAATGTCTCATACCATCCGCCATAGTCTACTCCCACTACCAACTGTCTCATCGTGCGATTTATCATATCAAATTTCTATACAAAATTTGGATTAAGTTCAGACTGAATTTAATTATTAGTTTACCCATACAGAAATTTTGTTATTTTTGAATTAATGAAATTGTGAGATGACACTGAAGATTTCTGAAGCTAGGATTCCTTACATAGGACTTGGTATCCTTCTTCAATGCCCCCTCCAGTATCAAATTACAAATTCGTTGATGCGTGGGGATGTGTCCTGTTATCGTATTCCTTCGATTAGTCAGGTTTTTCCATAAAGCTCATTTCTCCCCAGTTCGATTCACTGCCTCTTTTACTCGATCTTTACATATGTTTTCAGCTTTGTTATATAGTATTTCATTTTAAAATATTCTACTCGCTTTTCGTCTGTTTTGTTTGTCGTCCACGGTTTCTTTCTGAAAACACTCCACCCCTCGCAAGAAATTATATAAATGGATAAAAAACATAACAGCAGTCAACAGACTAAAAAAAAAGATTAAAAATAAAAAAGGGACTTCTGGTTTCATAGTCCCCCCCACCCCTCTTTCCATCTCTCTCTCTCTCTCTCTCTCTCTCTCTCTCTCTCTCTCTCTATTACACACACACACACACACACACAAACATATACACACATTCTGTCCTCTTCCAGCAGCCACATCACACTAGTTCTGACGAAACATTCTAAATTAGCGCCACAACAAAACAGAGAACCAACGATGAACAAGTGAGCAATGACAACACAACACCTCTCACTGAGTGTGTTGTCAGAAGCGGCTGCTCAGATCACATTTCGCCACATTTTGTGAAAGTGCATGTGATGTGAAGTAGTGAGCGGAAATTTGTGAAAACCTGAGTGAAAACAATGCACTAAATAGCAGTTGATCGAGACACCAACCAGAGACACGAAACAGGACGAAAAGTGTAATTACAGAAACATACACAACCTCAACGCTCGAAACAGTTCTTCACAAATACGCAATAATTTTCTTCACGGCTAGTTTGCAGATGACATTCTGTCAAAAAACGACGAAAACGAGCACTAAAACCGCAGTATAAAAATACAGTTCAGTTAGCGATGTAATTTTAAGGTGAGTGTCTAAACAAAATAAAGCAAATTGCACATATTGTAATTCTTAAGCCTACAGCAGTTACATCATTATAAACGTGTCATTGTACTTGATAGAAATAAAAATTTGTTCCACAGAAGATGACACACTGGTGTCGAAACATGTCTAGGTAACTATAAAAATAAAATAACTGTGTTTGCATAAGGCTGATTTTCAAAACAACCTAGATCCTGACACTCAAATTTATCTTCAGTGTTCACAATTTTTTCTTGCTATTCCCATTCCTCATTTGTTATTTTTACTTCTGCCATCGTCAATTATTTTACTTCGCTGCCAAAATAGCAAAAATCTTCTTTTGTTTTCAGAATCTTATTTCCTAATCTAAGTCATTTAGCATTATCTTACTTAATTCGGCAGCCCGCCGCTACACTTTTTTTTACTTTTATTTACATTCATCTTATAAACTGTTTTCAAGACATTGTCGATTCCGTTTAACCGTTCTTACGGGTCCTCCGTGGTCTCTGGTAGAACTACGGTGTCATCGACAAACACAAAAGATTTGATTTCTTCGTCCTAAACTTTAATTACATTTCAAACTTCTCCTTAATCTCCGTCACAACTAGCTCACTCTAAAGACTGAAAAACGTGATGGAGAGGCCACAATCCTTTTTAAAACCCTTCCCAACTACTTCTTTCCTTTAGTGTCTTTCAACGTTTAAAACTCCAATATGGTTTATATACATGTTGTAAATAATCTACCGCTGCTTGTTATTTTTTTGATCGATGACAACCTCATAAATCCAAAGAAAGTATACCAGTCAACATTGTTAGGCGTTTTTCCTAAATGTAGAATAGAGGTTTACCTTCCTGCGTCGAATCTTTTAAATCGTTGGACTAGCATTGTTCCATGATTGTCTAAATTTCTCCAGAAACTAATCTGATCATTCCGTGTATATAAAACAGTCGTATAGCTATGTATCTTCACTTACGACTCAGTAACCTAAAACGTTCTTTAAGTATTCCTAGAACGTGGTAAATAGTAAAATAATTGCATTTAAAAATTCCATAAGTATGATCGAGGAAAGAAAGACCTTTTTTGTTCTGTTGGTAAACGACAATCAGTTTTTTAGTTTTTTCGCAAGAAAGGAAAGATGTTTATCGAACCACAAGAATAACGGTTTTGTATGGTTGAATCCCTTAGCATAAAATAACTTACGATATAAACCGCGATATTTCGTCCTTCTGACGTTAGAAAGCGATTTCTCTAAGAAGGTAATGAAGAAACATAAAACTTGTAATGGATCGTCACTGTTTTGTGGAGTAGGTTACAAGCCGGAATTAATTCATTAGGTATTTCTTCTCTCTCACTGCCTGAAAGTTAATTAGGCTTTGTTTACGGATTCTGCAGTAGCAAACTGAGAACATATTTTTATTCAGTTATCTCGTTGCTTCGCCTCTTGTTGTAATGACTGTATAAAACTATCTTTAATATGAAGAGTAGAACAGTCACATAGGCTAACCATAGAAGCTTTCGTTCAGTATGCTGTATCTGCTGTACAGTCGATATCAAATTGGACCTCATGTGATTTACTTCTATATAGCCTGGTGAAGAGAGTATTTTTTGAAAACTAATTATCTTGCCATATTTAATAATGCTGTGGAAAAATGTGTAGTTATACTATAGTAAACTCACAGGTCTTCACGGAACATAAGCCTTATTTACGGCGTGATGACGATGATAATTATTTGCCAACCACATCTGTCACACAGTCCAAGGCTATCGGCCTCCAAATGGGAGCGCATTAATTTCAAAATTTCGTAGCTCTTGACATATCTAGAGCTTCGTACCAGTGAGGCCGCAATTAATGGAGCTGTGGCACAAAAGCCTTGGCGCCCCGTCGGATTTAATTGTTCTTCCGCGTCCTGGCTTCCTGTAAACACTGCGTTACGGCCACGCCATAAAAGTTAAAGGCTTATTGTGGAACTTCTACTACCAGTACGCGACATTAAGTGTCATAGGTAAGGCAATGATACCTTTGTTCCAAGTTGTCGAGCGAACTTTCTTTACGGACAGAAAGTCCGTAATAGTTCCAGTAGAGTCTTTTATTATCTTGCTACCCGCTTGTTTGTGAAATACGTATCTCTCTGGCACTTTTCACCCGTATCTATCAAAACAGGTTGTTTCTTGTGGTTGACAACAATGAATAAAGGGCGAACGAATAATGCAGACTTCACAGACTGTGTTTTTCATATCTCACTCATATTGGAATGCAGTGGACCTTTTATGTGTTGCAATGTTTTATGGCACCTTTTATGACTTGAATGCAAGATATGATTACTTCTCGATATGTCACATATAGATACTTTTGTTTTATCGCGGAGTTATTCGTCACCACATGCTCATCTCTCTCACCTGATATCAGTAAGTAAAATTATTCCAGTTTTAGTCGTTGTCATTAATATCCAATTTCTAAGTACTTTCTGGGCACATGCTTCATTAAATTGTGACACGTACGGAATTCTGTAAATAATAACGACGGTTTTGGTGTAGTTTAAAAGCTCTTCTTTCACTTGCACCCTTAGGATGATCTTTTCACTAGGTTGTATGCAGCAGAACTATTCCGTGTCGTATTTTTTCTATCTTTTCCTTAGTTACATAATAGTGGAATTATTTATGCACAAAAGTATCACTAATCATAACTCATAACGCATCGCTAAGATATTCATTCCTCGTCATCTTTTATCACAATAACCATTTTTTTCTGGATAACTATGTAGGATTTCAGTATACCGGAAGGAGGATATCAATTGTGGTATCACTTAATAAATCCAGACTGCTGCTATAGTAGTTCTGTGATTTATTTGTTGTGATGAATCCATTTCGGTTAGATTGCCATCTTCAGACCATGTCCATATATCATCAGTGGTCGCTGTCACTGTGTACTGTATTATTGTATTACAACTTGGTGTACGTTTATGACGCCTATGTTACAAGATGTTTATTGGTTCACTCTTGGTGGTAATGGAACTTTCTTGTAATTTTATAATTTGAGGTTTTATCGTAAGATTTAACAGACCGACAGTTGTGAGAGTTGGCCAACTGTAACAACAACTGTCAGTCTGTCAAATCTTACGATAAAACTTCAGATTATAAAAATTACAGGAAAGGACTATTAACAACTGGAGAAAACCACTAGACAGCTTACAACGTAAGAGTCCTAAACCTCCACCTTTTCTAAGTACAATACACAGTCACAGCAACCTTTGATGACCTATGGACTTGGTCTGAAGATAGCAATTTAGTCGAAATGGAGCCATCACAATACATACGTCATTAAACTATTACAGCAGCAATATGGATTTATTACATAATATCTCTAAGAGTTATCTTCTGTGCTGTGGGCCCATTGCATCGTAAATTCTGGCATCATCGGATACTAAATCAAAATGGAGCATCTGTTATACATGTGCTATGAATGCGTCATACTTTTCTGCTTACAGGGGAAAAAAATAGTCTGTATTCCTAAATTTTTATTCTCATCTGTTAACAGCTCTAATTATTACAGATACCCGTTTAATTTCCGTAATACTGAAAGAATTTTTAGCCTGGAGTGAAATTTTCCGCATGACTGAAGATATGTTAGCCATCTGTATCTCTCAAAATCTTGTGAAGCTTTTCTCCAGAGCCTTCTTCCTCATCTTCTTCTCCTCCTTTCCTCATATGCTTGACTTTTGCACGATATATCCCCTTGTTAAATTTCTCTCTTGTGAACGCCTTTCTTGCTCTTCCAAATGATGTTTCCCCTCGTAGATTTTTCCGGCGCATATGCCTGTTTTCCTTACTGATCGATAATTACCTATTTCGGGAATTCTATTTGCATTTATTATTGTGACCTGACCTTTATTATTCCTAAAAATCATGAATTTGTTTCTTATTACGACTTGTTGCCTCACTGATGTATTCTGTACTCTGTCTGATATCCTGTAGTTACCTTCTCAAAACATCCGCTACTTGTACTCCGCATTCATTTCCAGCTGCAGTTGTCTGGCTGCCATGTAGTATATACTGTACTGCCATTGTTTTATGTGACTTATTAAATGTTCTTTTCTCATCTTTGTATTCCGTATTCTGTATGTGGCCTCACTGGTACAACTGAATAGTTTGCTTTCTCTGCGTGCCTCTCGCATTTGAACTCGAACTAATTTACTTCATTTTCTGATCGTTTATTACAATTTTGTTTCCGACCTTTTCTTGACTTTTGAAGGTATAACTGTCGTTCCTTGAGTTTAAATAGTTAATGCTCTCGGTGGCATACTTTATAAACACCTTTTAAGGGTGTTCTGACTATTAACAACAATAAGTATACTTCAGCAAAGAGTGTTATCATTAAATCATTTTGTTGATTAAAGTTGTGGTGTAAAATCGTATTTCCTTTATCCATTGCCTGAGCACGCCATCGGTATAATCATTAAAATGTCTCGGAGGCAAACTGCATCCTTCTCGTAAGTCTAGAGTTGTTCCTACTTTAAAATTATCATTTCTAAGAAATGCAATTTTGGAGCGTTTGTGCTCCTGTTGACTTGCTTTTATTAAGTGGTGTGGTATACTTTTCCTGTGCCATATTTCCCATAGCATTCTCCTCTCCACTTTATCAAGGCCTTTCATGTAATCAATTAATACCAAATGCCTTTGTCTTTTCAGCTCTATATGCTTTCGGAACAATGGAAACGAAAGCTATTGCTTATGATGTTCTACAACAAGTTCAAAACTCTGAAACGTATCAGCGCCTTGACAACGTCTAAAATTTTTATCTGAGATAAACAGACGACATCACTCATCATTATTATTAATCATTTCGACAGAAAAGTACCATTGTTACCCACAGCCAGAAGGTAAACTATTCACTAAGTTCTATGTTCTCTCCTCACAAATCATAACTGCAGGTAGCATCAAACACAGCATTCCTAAGTCAAACACACTAACGAGACTTCTTATTTTGCCGGCCGCGGTGGCCGTGCGGTTCTACGCGCTCAGTCCGGAACCGCGCAACTGCTACGGTCGCAGGTTCGAATCCTGCCTCGGGCATGGATGTGTGTGATGTCCTTAGGTTAGTTAGGTTTAAGTAGTTCTAAGTTCTAGGGGACTGATGACCACAGATGTTAAGTCCCATAGTGCTCAGAGCCATTTGAACCACTTCTTATTTTCTACGAATAAAATACTTTCAGCCTGCGTCCCTTTCATAACAAAATTCCTTAAGCTGAATTGTTGTCTTATGCAAGAACATAATTATGGGATAATGTGCGGAGGGTTTTCACATTTCCCGTATTTCAAAACTGGACTACCATCTCCCCTTTGGAACTAACCGTAGCTTGATCTTTATATTTCAGTAATACATGTACATCGTCAACCAGTGATGTCCCTCACAAAATGTCTGCGCCAAATCTCACTAGTAGAACACGACAATTACCATAACTCGATTTCCGAGAAACTTCGTTCGGTGGAACAGAGATCAGAATAAGTGAATATGTGTATCGGCTTATCCGTAGATATTCGACGGTCCCTGAGAAAATGATAAAGTTTTCGAGGTACTCTTTGTGCCTATTTAGCGAGTACAGTCCTGGACAAAACTAGCGAGACCCCTTGCCTTTTCGTTATGCTGATCCGCACAGCTTTAAAGTCTGCTACGCAGCATAACAGGCAAGGTGACGAAGTTCTACCAACATACTATGCACAGGCGTTAAATTGAAAAACTATCCGAACTTTGTCAGATTGTTTTCAGTCATGTGTAATGCTGATTAGAGTGTTAAACACAACACGTAAATATAAGATATAAATGAAAGAATCTCACTTTTTTACACCACCAAGGGCCCGTACACCGCAGGAAGTGCAACACATTTCCGTTTATTATGTCTACCCGTACTGGAGGTAAACAGGGATTAAGGTTTGGGTAGACAGATAGACGGTCAAGAAAGTGAGACTAGTAGGGTTCCATTTTTACCGATTTAGGTGACGAAATCCTAACAACAAAAATAGCTACAACCGTTACTGAAGATGAGAACCACATAAATAATTCCCCCTACTCGTTATTCGAAATGTTCCAGTTGCAGTCGATACATCAGCATATTAATCATATCTAAGCTTTCGATCCAAATCACGTTTACATGAATGCAAATAAAATCCATTTGCCTATACACGTGGTAATTCAGATCCCAGTATTAATGCCACCGCGTTTTAGAAGTGCGAGCATTCCCATTGCTAGCTAGCTTAAGAAACACTTCGGCTAATGAACGTTTTCTGGCTGTGGCGAGTCTAATGCAGAATTTGAAACATTATAGAATATGTTTGGCAGCTATGTAGCCGCTTATTTCCTGGGGTGGTGCAGAATTATCCTACTAAATTTACTCGCTAGTAACAGTATTTCGTTATTTCGATAAACATCCCGAATGATTGTCACATGAGCGGTGACAATAAGGTAGAAAATTCATGTTTTTGAGTCCACAAAGCTCTACGCAACAGAAACTGCATATCATTTTGCCATTTTATTTGCGAAATTGCTGGCTTATTCATGTCTGGGGTAATAATAGAGGGCTGTTTGCCTGAGTTGTCTGCTAGCGTAGTGAAAGGTGTTTGCTACTGCAAGGCGAGGTCTGGTTTGTTTTCGGTTCTAATCTCGATGGAGGTAGGTAGACTATCAGTAAAGCAATTTTAAGAAATTCTCACGCCCCAATACGTTTTATTGCTACCTTTATTCTGTACCGGCGGCCTGTGGACTTCGGATTACAAAACCCGAGCGCTTACCGCTGCGCCACGACGCTGTGGAAAATTATTAATCGTAGAGAGTATTTCACCGCAACAGTTTATTTTAACTGTCGATTTTCTCGACAACGGCTGAGAAGTGCATCTTGGTGCTTCGCCACATTACACCTCTGGCCATGAGCTTTTATTGTGCGCAGTATGAATCGAATCTGAATTTCACAATTGGCGGCCTTCCCTTGTTAGTTCATAATGAACTGAAAGCGCCATTGCTCGGAAAAGAGATCCGTTATGCTGGTTTGCCGAGAAATTATTGTCAATGCGTGAAACCTTCAGCAATGTTAACGAAGTTTCTTGCACGAGTGAAATTCACACGGAGATATGTCGGTTTGGCAAACCTGCTTCCGAGCGAAGCTCGTAGTGTTCACAATTTATATGTTTCCAATGTTTCTACGATCGGCATCATCCAAGGGAATGCACCAAATCTTCCTGAGGAATAAACATAAGAATAAAATATAACAATTAAGAACTGGTACAAGAATGGAATATAAGAATTTTAAAAAATTGTAATCCCTGAAAATACCGTACACACATATATTGTATAATAAATGTGTGACACATATTGGGAAATCCAGTAGTAATCCTACAGTTAATATAACGCCCTTGCATCCGCTAACTTGATAAGAAACATTTGTGTAGTTAGCTTCTACGGACATTGGAATATAAATGAAATAAAATAAATGAAGACAATAATCAAGTTTCGAATACAAGACCCGAAAGTGAAAGACCACTACGTTAGCCACATCGGCCTAAAAGACATTAAAAGTAGGTCGAAAACTACGACTGTCGTTTTCTCAGAAACAGTCGACTATCTACTGGTAAGGCGAGACGCATATTCACTTGTTTTGGCTCCTCTTCCACTGAGCAAACTTCATGGGACTTGCCGTGTTCCCTTCGTGAGACTTATTTTACCGGCCCTTTCACCTTTCCTCGTTTCTTTGTTTACCCATAGCAGCTGTAACTGGATGAATTGCAATATACACCAGCTGACAAACCCACCTGCCGCATGGGAAATAACGCGTCCAATTCTTTCCCATACGATAGGGAGCTGCGGCAGCATCCATCATGTTTATCATATCAGAGTTCACCTTTCATTTGGGGTTAAGTGCTTTATTTCGTTTTCCCTACTTCTCACTTATGAGTTCATCAACCACAAATAATTTCCCTAAAATCAGTGGCATAGATCTAAAATTGTCAATAAATACGAACCAAAGTGGCAAAACTACCGTTTCGATAACTTTGTAACTACAAAAGTTCCATATAGATCCATCAGGTCGTGTCTAGCGCCACAAAGCGTTCTATTTGCGACAGAATTTCCTCAAGGCAATTTTGGCTATCTCATTTCTTGAGACAGTAAGTCAAGATGACATGTGGGAGCTGTGTATCTGACAACTTCCTATATGCAGCGTAGGAGCTACGCACGTCGGCAACAGCTAAGCTGTCTGTCGAAGCCGGCAAATGAGAGCTTTTGATGAGGAGACTTGTTTATTATCGTTCCAAAGCAAAGCCTGATTGCGAACCACAGACGCTAGGAGTGGAACGGGAAATTGCCGGGCCTGAGGGGTACACAGAATACTGTACAAGCATTCCGCGTCGGCCCGTCAGAGTTTCAACCTCTGCCACTTCCCAAACGCACAACTCTGATGTTGCGCAAATTTCGAACCATTTACAGTATTACTGACAGCTCTCTTGCCTTTCTATTAAGCAGTTCATTTCCTTTGTCGTGGTTGTGCATGGAATATTCGGAGTTCGATGTCTCATCTCAATTTGGAAGTAATTTTCCGCTGCGTTTCTTTCGTTCCTCAATTGACCGCCGAGGAAGACTTGGCCTTTCTGTTCGTGGCCCAACAGCATCGTATTAGCATATTATCTAATTGAAGAGGATAGTGGTTTCATCACTTATAGGCAGATATTGCAAAATAATTTTAAATTAGTTTATATGTTTTGGGGAATCCTTTTGCGTTTCCTGAAATCATTGCCGAAAACGGAATACAGGTTGTCGCAAAACGTGTGCAAACCAACAGTTCTAGTCGAATCCCGTCTGATGTTCTGGATGTTAATTACTTTAGTGTTGTACAGATTGGTCCTCCGTTGTTCATCAGAGCCCTGCGCCCTTTTGCTTGTCCACCACCGCTAACCTAAGCGTTGTGTTGATCTATGGAGAAAAGACGCACACACACATGCAGAAGCGCTGCGGATACTACCTGAAAACATGGAATGGTTTATCTGATGGAGATGCCAATGCTGTTAGAGGTGTTGATATACAGGGAACCGAGATCGTAACGGAGCCGTTAGCTAACGCTCGCGCTGCCCTTTTCAGAAGCTAAAGCCGCTAATCCCGAAAGTTTAAAATGTTACCGCTCTTGTCGCCTGTATATACAGAGAATCTCGCCGTTTCATCTCTCAAATCAGTGGCCTTTGTATATCATGATTAATGTGTTAGAGGTATTGATAATGTTTTGTTTGAACGTTCAAACTGCGAGGTAAGTCCTATCGTCGGCAACGTGCCTGTAATATTTGCTAATGAATTGGGGATTAATGTGACGCGCGCTACTAAGCGTAACTGCACTATGAACTATTACATAATGCAAACCATCGAAAGGATGTAACACTAAATTCTTTTAAGTAAAATGTGAATTTAACGTACGAAAAGAAAACACGGACACTTTAAAAAAGTAAAAACTGTTGAACACACCATAGTTGCTGCAAAGCCTATAAATAAAATCGCAATTAAACAAAGTCAAATATTTGGAAAATGCCACATTTTTCATGCTGCCAGTATTAATTTAAGAAACAGATTTAAACCAAATGCAATAATAAAAGACGTTGCTGAGTCCCCTAAGTACACAAAACAGGTGAGAATACTGCTTCAGAAGCAACAAAAATTCATGTCAGATTCAAAGTAACGCAAAATCTTCGAGCCTGTCAATATTTTACAGAATTTCGAAATTTAATGCGGATTTCAATGCGATACACCAGTTAGATTTCTTTCAGAGTATGGAGACGTAATAGCTAAATACTTAGCAATCAAATGCAACTCTTCGTTCGACGAAAGATACAGACCTAAGAGTGGAAACATCTCACGCTGGCTCTTAGGAAGGGAATTAGGAGTCAGCCGATGAATTACAAATCCGTATCACTGACATCCATTTGCAGCAGAATTTAGAACAATACTGTGTTCACGCATTATGAACTGTCTTGAAGGAAACAGTCTGTTGACAGACAGTCACCACGAACACAGAAAACACCGTACTTGCGAAACACAACTAGCCCTTTATTCGCACGAAGTAATGAGTGCTATCGATAGGGGATCTCCAATTTATACAATATTTCTAGTTTTCCACAAGACTTAAACAACGTTCCTCACAGGAGATTTCTAATGAAACCACGTGCCCATGGAGTATCGTCTCAGTTGTGAGAATGGATTCCTGATTTCCTGTCAGAAACGTCAAACTTCGTTATAATTGACGGAGAGTCGTCCAGTAAAATAGAAGTCAAAGCTGGCGTTCCCCAAGAAAGTATCATAGGCCTTCTGTTGCTCCTAATCTATATAAAAGAATTAGGAAGCAGTATGTGCAGCCCTCTCAGATTATATGCAGATGATGCTATCGTTTACTGCTTAGTAAACTCGTCAGAAAAATTAAAACCATCTGCAAAATGACTCATGTTACATATCTGTATGATGCAAAAGCGCCCATTGACTAAGTAAGAAAAAGTGTGAAGGTTATCCACATGAGTACTAAAAGAAATCCGTTAAATTTCGGTTACACGACAAATCACACATCTGTAAAGGCTGTCAGTTCAATTAAATCCCTAGCAATTATAATTACAAACAATTAAATTGGAACGATCCCATAGGCAATGTTGTTGGAAAGGCCAACCAAAGACTGCTTTTTATTGGCACAACACTTCGAAGATGCAAGAGGTCTGCTGAAGAGACTAGCTACACGAACATTCTCCGTACTCTGCTGGAGTACTGCTACATGGTATGGAATCCTTACCAGATAGGATTGACGAAGGACATCCAAAGAAATGCAGCTGGTTTTGCATTATCGTGAATTAGGGTAGAGAGTGTCACGAATTAGATGAATCGAAATTATAAACAACCTTTTTACATCAGTACACAAAGTAAATATACTATTCAGTCACTAATGCTATCTTCATTCATGGATGTATTTATACTAAATTTACTACGTTTTGCTTCTACCTTTGTTATTACTGCAATCATTTCTACTTCCAATACTATTAGTATCTGCTGTGAAAAATTAATCATTTCATCCAATACTATACAAAGTAATTAAGTGAAGTCACCGCTCATTTTCTGGCTCTAATAATTAGAATCAGGTCTAAATGTCGTACGTTAACAACCTTTCACACCGCAACAGTCACTTTGAGGTGATCGGTGTATGATACTATTAGTTGTATACATTTACTAAGACAATTCTATGTTTTGATTGTTACTGATAAATCAGATATATGTACAGTATTTAACAACCATTTTCTGAGCATTGCTGGTGAATTACAAAAAAATTTAGTTTCTACAGAGAATCATATGATTTTCTTGGCAAACACTTTTAGTGATTATTCTGCAATTTTTTAGTCACAGAATAAAGGGTCGTTTTGTTTGTGCATTAGCAATAAGTTACTTTTGTTGAAGTAGCATACGGAAGCACTCACCGTAATTTCAGTTTCATTTTCGTTTGCTTTATTTTCATCATACCGTCTTGAATAACAGTTCTCTGTTTCATGTTCGAGTGAGCTACGCCGATGTGGGTTCTAGGCGCTACAGTCTGGAGCCGCGCGATCGCTACGGTCGCAGGTTCGAATCCTGCCTCGGGCATGGATGTGTGTGATGTCCTTAGGTTAGTTAGGTTTAAGTAGTTCTAAGTTCTAGGGGACTGATGACCTCAGAAGTTAAGTCCCATAGTGCTCAGAGCCATTTGAACCATTATTTGGGTCTAGGGTCGTGTTTATGCGCATTAGGTTGCATTTATTAATTTTTAAAGCTGACCCTCCGTGCAGCAAGACGTTATGTATTTTCAGCGTCTGTATTTTCTTGTAATAGCATTCTCAGCGAACAGTTTGAGAGTGCTTCTGACACTGTATGATGTATCGATCACATATCTCAACAAAATCACTGGTCCTGTTACACCTGCTTGTGTTCACGAGCTTATGGATTTCTGGAACAAAGAAGTCGTTTACGAATCGAAATGGAGAACCTGTACAGATCACTGCCAAACTAAACAAGGAAAACTTTCATCAGAAAGTGTTGTTAATCAGTTGATATCTAATTAATTGGTTTTGTTCAGTGCCAATAACGGAGGTGAACTGGGTCAAATTTTTCATGAAACTAATATGTTTAAACTAAAGAATGCAGACAACTTACAAAAGGTTGTCAGCACAGTTGAACAAATTTCGCCATCGAATTTATTTGTTGTAGCAGAGGCATATTCCCATTCCGATTACGCAGTTTCGGATTGTGTATAATCACACAAAAAGGTCACTGACATTAATGAGTACGGGTTACACTGAAATCCACTTTCCAATAACTTCGAAAACCAGAATGGATTCTGAAATTCCTGAACTTTTAAAATTTTGCAGAGGATAGTGCACTGGGACTGCGCCCAAAAAAAGGAATGCACCTTCACGGGTAAAGTATTTCCTAATCTAATCAAAACTTTAATTCCTTTTTCCCGATTATTATTTGAACGTCGCCGACATTCTGCAGCAAAAACACATAACACTACGGTCCAGCAATTTGAAGACTTGTTACATTTTAGACTTAAGCGCCTAATTCAGACTATTGTATCAGACTAGTGTATCATGTGCAGGTATCTTCACTCATTTGAAGCCGCTTACTATGGCCAAGCGTCGGTCTCCCACTGCAAATTTTACTTGCCACACTTCCCATCATCTCCACGATTCCTTGATGATGGGATGTCTTGTGTCAAACTATACATTCCTTTAGGCAGGTCATTACGTAAACTCCTTTTCTCCCCAGTTTGGTTCATTGCCTCCTCGTTAGTTATCTGGTCTTTCCATTTAATCTCCAAAATTTCTGTGTAGTTTTAGAAAGGGAAACATGGTCCGCCTGGACTGTTATTAAGGCGGTAGACCGGGATAGAAATTTTATTTAGCACTTTACTTTTTTATTGGCTGAAAATTTTCATTAGCCTGCTTTTAAGATTCATTCATATAAAGTGTGCCAAGAATGTTAAAATATGTTAAAACGGTGATTTAGTGCATGGGTGTCTGGCGCATCCGAACGCTCTAATGCAACCGATGGGGTAGTACTGTAGCAGTTACCGATGGAGTAGCGGTCCTGTTACTTTCGGATGGTATCACAGAGAGCATTACTACCAACTAAAATACTGTTGTAAACAAGATTTCTCTTCGTAACATGATTCGTTTATGGTAAACGGTCTGAAAGCAAGTACTTGTCTCACATCAGCTTAACTTCAATTCGCATGTTTATGTTAAAAAGTAAAACGTGAATGCTTAAAAACAACAAACAAACGTATTTATACGGATAGAAAAGTTTCGAAAAGTAGTTCCAGTCGTGCAAAAACCGCTACGATTGACAAGCGGAAGCCAGTTAATCGCCACGCGGGGTAGGCGAGCGGCCTTGGGCGCCTTGCGACGGTTCTCGTGGTTACGCCCGTCGGAGGTTCGAGTCCTCCCTTGGGCATGGGTGTGTGTGATGTCCTTAGCGTAAGTTAGTTTAAGTTAGAGTGACTAGTGCGTAAGCCTAGGGAACGATGACTTTAGGAGTTCGGTCCCATAGGAACTTACCACAAATTTCAAATTTCATCTTTATAATTTCGTCAAAATGAGACTGTTTCGGCATCGGTGAAAAAAAGACCAAGTTTACGCTGCTGGCATTGCCGTTAAAGATTTGTTTCATTTGTATGTTAAAAGAGAACACAAGTTGAAAGTTTAAACTTAACTATTTTCAAGATGGTGCGAGCTATAACTCGTGAGATATACTTGCAATTACATTACACCTTTTTGTAAATTGCGAGTTGTGGTTTTTTTCTACTGTAGTACGTAGGGTTTTTACGATACACTTTAATTTCGACTTTTGGTGCACGGTTTTATAACGACTATTTTCTTGAAAGTATCGATTTTTATTTCAGAGTGCCGCCATTTTGTTAAAAACCGTTTTTTAAATATCCATACTTACTACGTTAGACACTATCATCGGTTTCAAAGCAGTTTTTGAAATTTCGTTGTAGGTCCGAAATTGTGGCATTCAGAGCTCCACCAACAGTCCACCCACTCAGTGGAAGCCTTACGTCGATGTTGCGTAGTGTCCTCTGGGTGCAAAGTTTTGATTTACAAAAATACGCAATACAATCTATCAGGTAACCAAAAAAATGGCTCAAATGGCTCTGAGCACAATGGGACTTAACTTCTGAAGTCATTAGACCGCTGGAACTTAGAACTACTTAAACCTAACTAACCTAAGGATATCACACACATCCATGCCCGAGGCAGGATTCGAACCTGCGACCGTAGCAGCAGCGAGGTTCCGGACTGAAGTGCCTAGAACCGCTCCGCCACAGCGACCGGCCAAAGTATTTCGTAGCGATATGAAATGGCTGCTTATTAACGATCTAGGGCATACGGTAACAGACATGGACATCCAAATCTACGAGACCGTTTCCCAAAGAGATACCCTATGCGTATAAGCCATGTCTGTGCACTGTATCTTAAGTCTAGCTTTTATGCATTGTCCAGCAGGCATACCTACCTACATGTGACACGCACTGACAGTGCTAGACGGGTGAGGCCAATATGTAAGGTCATGAACCAAGAAACAAAACCCGTCCAACGTCGGTATATAAGCCGTCTGTGTAGTAGTTACCTGTGGCAGCATAGCGAACCGAGCGATCTGAGGCGCTGCAGTCATCGACTGTGCGGTTGGTCCCGGCGGAGGTTCGAGTCCTCGCTTGGGCATGGGTGTGTGTGTTTCTCCTTAGGATAATTTACGTTAAGTAGTGTGTAAGCTTAGGGACTGATGACCTTAGCAGTTAAGTCCCATAAGATTTCACACACATTTAAAAAATTTAAAAGCATAGCGAACACGGTGGCCTATGAACGGAAAACCACTGGTGGAAGAAATCACAGACCAAGCATCGTAGCTGTGGACAGCACGACATAAGTGTCGCTAACTACAGAAGTATTGACTCCTATACAGGCGTACGGGGTAGCCACGCGGTCTGGGGCGCCTTGCCACGGTTCGTGCAGTTTCCCTCGTCGGAAGTTAGAGTCCTCCACCGGGCATGGATGTGTATGTTTGTTGTCCTTATCGTAAGTTAGTTCAAGGTAGATTAAATAGAGTTTAAACCTAGGTACCGATGCCCTCAGCAGTTTTCTCCCATAGGAACTTAGCGCGTAGAACGGCTCGGCCACGCCGGCCGGCATCGGGTGTACAATAAAGGTCTACAGTCAGTTTCGTAATTTGTGTTTGTTATTTTATTGAAAAGGAAAATCGTGAATATCGGTTCGAAAATCGAGCGTCACCCGTCATCGTAATTGTTGTCCACTATGCCGATCTGAAGTGGTAGCTCATTCTGAAGTGCGTCATTTAATATCGCTCATTTTAACAGGACACTGCCCTTTAGAAAGAAATTTGTTGTACTGCTGAAGTTTTAAAGCTCCTCTTCTTGTCTGAAATGTCCTTCGTGCAAGCTTAACTTCCGTATGAGGCGCCACTAATTAAGCGTCGTAAAGTGTGATACAGCCACCTCTCCTACTTACTTTCACACGCCTCCGCGTCAAATCGAAGGCGTCGGCTCGAGAATCACTCACGGCGAGATTTACGGCGCGCTGTCGCCGGGCGGTCAACAGGTGTCGGCGGCCGCGGTCGCCGGCCATCCATCTCGCCTCGCGTCGCGTCGCGGCGCTACCGGCTCCAGCGGCAGGTCGATGCCGAGGCGCTGGCTGGCCTGCGCCCTGCACCACGCGCCAACCCTGCCACCCGCCACCAGCGCCTGCACGGTAATTCAATTACAACTTTCGCAGCGGCCAATCAGTGCGGCAGCAGCCGCCCGCCGCCCTAACAGGGTTACCAGCCGTCACGTTACACCGTCCTGGCTGCAGCACACCTCCAGCCGCGACGTTATACCCATCGCGCACGCCGTTGGTCGCCAGACAGCTCCAGTATGCGGGGCGGCGCACACTGTCGCGTCGACGTTATACCCCCAGCCCCTCCCAATACAGAGGTTCCGCACGGAACTTGGTATGATTCAGAGGCTTTGTTTACAGCGTTATTTTGCGTGCGACAGATTTTCATTTTATTTATTACATTTTCCTGCGTTCAATATTGTCTGCTGATATGCTGGAACCGTACTACAGTACGCACATCAAAAAAAGTTTTGCATCATCCCGTTTCCCAGAAGTCCTGAAGACAGACGTTGATTGTGCATGTTGTATCAGGAGACACACTCCCTTTAACTGTTCAGAGATATCACGAAACGCGCCCAAAGATGTAAACAACCATGCATGCGCCTATTAGACGGAGGGGGTCCGACAGCCGATATGTTCCAGTTCTTCCACCAGGAAAGGGGTACCCGGCTCGTATTGTCTGCAGTTCAACCATACCAAGACGGTCAATACTGCGGTTCGATCGCGTCCGCATTGTTACTTTGTGACAGGAAGGGCTCTCAACAAGGGAAGTGTCCAGGCGTCTCGGAGTGAAACAAAGCGATGTTGGCTGGCTGGGGTGATCGAGCGGTTCTAGGCGCTACAGTCTGGAACCGCGCGACCGCTAAGGTCGCAGGTTCGAACCCTGCCTCGGGCATGGATGTGTGTGGTGTCCGTAGGTTGGTTAGGTTTAAGTAGTTCTCTGTTCTAGGGGACTGATGACCTCAGATGTTAAGTCCCATAGTGCTCAGAGCCATTTGACCTCAGAAGTTAAGTCCCATAGTACTCAGAGCCATTTGAAAGCGATGTTGTTCGGACATGGAGGAGATACAGAGAGACAGGAGCTGTCGATGACATGCCGCACTCAGGCCGCCCAGAGGCTACTACTGCAGTGGATGACCGCTACAGATTATGGGAACCCTGACAGCAACGCCACCGTGTTGAATAATGCTTTTCGTGCAGCCACAGAACGTCGTGTTACGACTCAAACTTTGCGCAATAAGCTGCATGACGCGCAACTTCACTCTCGACGTCCATGGTGAGATCCATCTTTGCAACTACGACACTATGCAGCGTGGTCCAGATGGATCCAACAACATGCCGATTGGACAGCTCAAGATTGGCGTCATATTCTCTTCACCGCTGAGTGTCGCACATTCCTTCAACCAGACAATCGTCGAAGACGAGTTTGGAGGCAACCCGGTCAGGCTGAACGCCTGAGACACATTGTCCAACGAGTGCAGCAAGGTGGAGGATCCCCGCTCTTTTGGGGTGGCATTATGTGTGGCCGACGTACGCCGCTGGTGGCCATGGAAGGTACCGTAACGGCTGTACGATACGTGAATGCCATTCTCCAACCTATAGTGCAACGATATCGGCAGCATATTGGCGAGGCATTCGTCTTCACGGGCGACAATCCGCGCCGCCATCGTGCACCTCTTGTGTATGACTTTCTTCAGGTTAACGACATCGCTCGACTAGAGAGTCCAGCGTGTTCTCCAGACATGAACCCTATTGAACATGTCTGGGATAGATTTAAAAAGGCTGTTTAAGGTAGTCGTGACCCACCAATCACTCTGAGGAATCTATGCCGAATCGCCGTTAAGGAGTGGGACAATCTGGACCAACAGTGGCTTGATGAACTTGCGGATAGTATGCCACGACGAATACAGGCATGCATCAATGCAAGAGGACGTGCTACTGGGTATTAGAGGTAGCGGTGTGTACAGCGATCTGAACCACCACCTCTGAAGGTTTCGCTGTATGGTGCTACAACATGCAATGTGTGGCTTTCATGAGCAATAAAAAGGGCGGAAATGATGTTTAATTTTATCTGTATTCCAATTTTCTGTACAGTTCCGGAACTCTCGTAACCGAGATGCTGCAAAACTTTTTTTGATATGTTTAGCTGCTGTATATAGCCTCTATCGTGTAAAAGTGAAAACACACAAACCACTGAGCTCTACACAGCAGAATAAGCAAATAGACTGAACACTAGATGTCTCAAAACAGTGTTTGGTAGGCTATGTGAAGCCACACGAACGGCAGAGTGAAAATATGTATTCTTCTTCACACGAAAAAAAAAAAAAAAAAAAAAGAAATGCTATTTAAACCTGTAAACCTGAAGATAGCTATGGAGAATCTCAGTACCGGCCTGTGCGCATTATCAACATGGGTGCCGGATATAGGGTTAAAACTCAGTCCACCCAAAACCCAAGTGCTACTTCTTAGTCGTTCTAGACTCTTTACCTGAAATATCTGGAATCCCAATCATCTTCAATCATAGAAGGGACAAATATCCACTTACTCTCCTTCGTGTCGTAGTAACAGATGAAAATCGAATTTTGACTGAGCACGTAACTGTAATGTGCAAGAAGTCATCAGCATATCCCTGTTCCCTACAAAAATATAAAAAGCGCTTTCCTCTTGACCTGGAAAAGAAACCCGTACAAACATTTTTACTTCCAATTATTGATTACAGCAATATTCTCTTGCAACGCTTTTCTCAGGAAAGCTCACGGCGCCTGGAACTGGTTATGGATACGTATGTTCGTTATATCTGTGATGTTAGACTCTTTTGATGACATTTCACCACCATACTGCTAGTTAACATTCCAAAGATGGTCGGGCTCACACGGGGTTCCTCTTCGTCGAAATGTCTTGGCTCAAACTCGTCCAGGAGTTGAACAGCATCTGACGCTTTACACGCACTAGACGCTTGTGACCTTTTGTTTAAATTGTCTGGCTGATGGCAAATTTGCGAAATTGTATGAAACATATAAAGTTGTTGTTGTTGTGGTCTTCAGTCCTGAGACTGATTTGATGCAGCTCTCCATGCTACTCTATCCTGTACAAGCTTCTTCATCTCCCAGTACATACTGCAACCTACATCCTTCTGAATCTGTTAAGTGTATTCATCTCTTGGTCTCCCTCTACGATTTTTACCCTCCACGCTGCCCTCCAATACTAAATTGGTGATCCCTTGATGTCTCAGAACATGTCCTACCAACCGATCCCTTCTTCTAGTCAGGTTGTGATACAAGCTCCTCTTCTCCCCAATTCTATTCAATACCTCCTCATTAGTTATGTGATCAACCCATCTAATCTTCAGCATTCTTCCGTAGCACCACACTTCGAAAGCTTCTATTCTCTTCTTGTCTAAGCTATTTATTGTCCACGTTTCACTTCCATACATGGTTACACTCCATACAAATACTTTCAGAAACGACTTCCTGACACTTAAATCAATACTCGACGTTAACAAATTTCTCTTCTTAAGAAACGCTTTCCTTGCCATTGCCAGTCTGCATTTTATATGCTCTCTACTGCGACCATCATCAGTTATTTTTCTCCCCAAATAGCAAAACTCCTTTACTACTTTAAGTGACTCATTTCCTAATCTAATTCCCTCAACATCACCCGACTTAATTCGACTACACTCCATTATCCTCGTTTTGCTTTTGTTGATGTTCATCTTATACCCTCCTTTCAAGACACTGTCCATTCCGTTCAACTGCTCTTCCAAGTCCTTTGCTGTCTCTGACAGAATTACAATGTCATCGGCGAACCTCAAAGTTTTTATTTCTTCTCCATGGATTTTAATACCTACTCCGAACTTTTCTTTTGTTTCCTTTATTGCTTGCTCAATATACAGATTGAATAATATCGGGGATAGGCTACAACCCTGTCTCACTCCCTTCCCAACTACTGCTTCCCTTTCATACCCCTCGACTCTTAGAACTGCCATCTGCTTTCTGTACAAATTGTAAATAGCCTTTCGCTCTCTGTATTTTATCCCTGCCACCTTCAGAATTTGAAAGAGAGTATTCCAATCAACATTGTCAAAAGCTTTCTCTAAGCCTACAAATGCCAGAAACGTAGGTTTGCCTTTCCTTAATCTTTCTTCTAAGGTAAGTCGTAGGGTCAGTAGTGCCTCACGTGTTCCAACATTTCTACGGAATCCAAACGGATCTTCCGCGATGTCGGCTTCTACTAGTTTTTCCATTCGTCTGTAAATAATTCGCAGTAGTATTTTGCAGCTGTGACTTATTAAACTGATTGTTCGGTAATTTTCACATCTGTCAACACTTGCTTTCTTTAGGATTGGGATTATTATATTCTTCTTGAAGTCTGAGGGTATTTCGCCTGTCTCATACATCTTGCTCACCAGATGGTAGAGTTTTGTCATGACTGGCCCTCCCAAGGCCATCAGTAGTTCTAATGGAATGTTGTCTACTCCGGGGGCCTTGTTTCGACTCAGGTCTTTCAGTGCTCTGTCAAACTCTTTACGCAATATCATATCTCCCATTTCATCTTCGCCTACATCCTCTTCCATTTCCATAATATTGTCCTCAAGTACATCGCCCTTGTATAGGCCCTCTATATACTCCTTCCACCTTTCTGCTTTCCCTTCTTTGCTTAGAACTGGGTTTCCCTCAAAGCTCTTGATATTCATGCAAGTGGTTCTCCTTTCTCCAAAGGTCTCTTTAATTTTCCTGTAGGCAGTATCTATCTTACCCCTAGCGAGATAAGCCTCTACATCCTTACTTTTGTCCTCTAGCCATCCCTGCTTAGCCATTTTGCACTTCCTGTCAATATCATTTTTGAGACGGTTGTATTCCTTTTGCCTGCTTGATTGCTGCATTTTTATATTTTCTCCTTTCATCAATTAAATTCAATATTTCTTCTGTTACCCAAGGGTTTCTACTAGCCCTCGTCTTTTTACCTATTTGATCCTCTGCTGCCTTCACTATTTCATCCTCAAGGCTACCCATTCTTCTTCTACTGTATTTCGTTCCCCCATGCCTGTCAATTGTTCCCTTATGCTCTCCCTGAAACTCTGTACAATCTCTGGTTCTTTCAGTTTATCCAGGTCCCATCTCTTTAAATTCCCACCTTTTTTGCAATTTCTTCAGTTTTAATGTACAGTTCATAACCAATAGATTGTGGTCAGAGTCCACATCTGCCCCTGGAAATGTCTTACAATTTAAAACCTGGTTCCTAAATCTCTGTCTTACCATTATATAATCTATTTGATACCTTTTAGTATCTCCAGGGTTCTTCCAGGTATACAACCTTCTTTTATGATTCTTAAACCAAGTATTAGCTATGGTTAAGTTATGCTCCGCGCAAAATTCTACCAGGCGGCTTCCTCTTTCATTTCTTAGCCCCAAGCCATATTCACCTACTATGTTTCCTTCTCTCTCTTTTCCTACTGATGAATTCCTGTCACCCATTACTATTAAATTTTCGTCTCCCTTCACTACCTGAATAATTTCTTTTATCTCATCATACATTTCATCAATTTCTTCGTCATCCGCAGAGCTAGTTGGCATATAAACTTGTACTACTGTAGAAGTTGTGGGCTTCGTATCTATCTTGGCCACAATATGCTGTTTGTAGTAGCTTACCCGTACACCTATTTTTTATTCATTATTAAACCCACTCCTGCATTCCCCCTATTCGATTTGGTATTTATAACCCTGTATTCACCTGACCAGAAGTCTTGTTCCTCCTGCCACCGAACTTCACTAATTCCCACTATATCTAACTTTAACCTATCCATTTCCCTTTTTAAATTGTCTAACCTACCTGCCCGATTAAGGGATCTGACATTCCACGCTCCGATCCGTAGAACGCCAGTTTTCTTTCTCCTGATAACAACGTCCTCTTGAGTAGTCCCCGCCCGGAGACCCGAATGGGGGACTATTTTACCTCCGGAATATTTTACCCAAGAGGACGCCATCATCATTTAATCATACAGTAAAGCTGCATGCCCTCGGGAAAAATTACGGCTGTAGTTTCCTCTTGCTTTCAGCCGTTCGCAGTACCAGAACAGCAAGGCTATTTTGGATAGTGTTACAAGGCCAGATCAGTCAATCATCCAGACTGTTGCCCCTGCAACTACTGAAAAGGCTGCTGCCCCTCTTCAGGAACCACACGTTTGTCTGGCCTCTCAACAGATACCCCTCCGTTGTGGTTGCACCTACGGTACGGCTCTCTGTATCGCTGAGGCACGCAAGCCTCCCCACCAACGGCAAGGTCAATGGCTCATGGGGAAACATATAAAGTTAATATTACATATTATAAGAGTAATAATAATATCGAGAGCCAAATTAACACCCACTAATGATTTAGGCCACACTGTTGCGACTTGGTTTATTAAGCGAAAGTGGTCGTATGTATAGTTACTGCTACTCTCGAGCACATATCCATTTGACACTGTTCGATCATTCACAATCTCATTGCGAAATACTCCACCTTATTATCTATGCGAAAATTTAGAGTTCACGCCAGGCCCACGGCTTCCGCGATACCACACAACGCGAAATTTTCCAAGCTTTTTCACTTCATAGGTACCTTAAGACAGACCGTCCGCTTTCGTGTCTCAATCCGAACTGTACACTATGACGTCTAGACCAGATCTGTCCCTCTGCCCGTCTCCGGCGCGTCTCCCCGCGTGCCGATCATCGTCGCTCAACTGGCTACCTTACCCGAAGCCGTTCATATGATTGGCTACAGCTTATTCTACATTATTTTATATTTTAACATATTTAAATAATCAAAGCTTGACCACTTTCACGTTCTAAATAAAGTAACAACAATATCCATTATATAATAAACGTTAAATTCTTTTGCATAAAACCAATAGAATTTCCTTCTTAAATATGAGTGTCACGGTCAGTAGCCTTAGCCAATGTGATTTCTGCTAAATAAATAAAGAACAGAAGTAATTATTATGCACTAAACTTTACAACAAATATTCTATTAGCTAATAATTCAATAAGATGTCATGCTGTCATCGCTCAGTTGTTTTGTGTGGAGGAAATGATGATCTGATGCTTAACTGAAAATTTAAATTTACTGTTTTTTAAAAAAAAGTAAAGTTTCAAAATTGATATTTACAATATTTGTCATTTTAATGATGTACTTTCATATGAAATGTCGATCGTTAAGATCGACCAAAGCGTTCAAATTTTAGCATTCAGGTCTTCGTTACAAATATTGTTAATTTCACTTTAACAGTAAATCCTAAACTATTATAGATATGATCAATATTCAAGTTTTATTGGGATCACCACGGAAATTCAAGAAAGATGGTAACTTAAAATTACTATGGCTTCATGCCCTGAATTACTACAGAATTAAATAGTTTTCATAAATGTTTCCCTTTATGACCGATCTTAGGTCCTCTATATTTGACACTGCTACGCCTCCCTGGGCACAAACACCTCCCACCGGGTATCCCTATGACGTAGGTTCTCGTCTGTCTCACTCGCACACAGCAGCGCTTATGCCTGATCAGCCTCGCCTCATTCAACACAATAGACGCCTGATAATTTCCCCATCTCGTGGCGAATCTGCGACCTTTGTGACAAACGGTCCTGGACGACAGGATTCGTTTCAAAATTACTGGAAGGCTGTCTCTCTCGGCCATATACTTAAATGAGAGCGAAATGCTAGTTAACTCGCAATACGCACAGCTATCCTGGCTGCGTGTAGACAAGTGCAGTGATTTCCATAACCTCTGTCTTGTCTAACGTCTTATGAATGAACACTGCCCGACGTATATTTCCTCAGCCTTAACGCTCTTGTCTGAACAACATGGCAGAAACCCCTGTTGCCATATAAGCAAAGTCCTTTCTTGTCACTCCATCGTTCAGCCACCTTCTCGAAGTCCTTCCCAGTATCAGGAACCCGACTCTGGAGTAACATCCCGCGTTATATTAAAAAACTAAATAATATCTCCAGCTTCAAAAGACAGTTAAGGACATAGGAATTATCATTGTCTCTGTACGCACTCGTTCCCCCATTACATCCCTCTCTCCAACTTTTTAGCCGGCCGGAGTGGCCGAGCGGTTCTAGGCGCTACAGTCTGGAACCGCCCGACCGCTACGGTCGCAGTTACGAATCCTGCCTCGGGCATGGATGTGTGTAATGTCCTTAGTTTAGTTAGGTTTAAGTAGTTCTAAGTTCTAGGGGACTGATGACCACAGCAGTTAAGTCCCATAGTGCTCAAAGCCATTTTCTCCAACCTTTTCTTTCCTCTTCTCCCGGTGTTCTTAGCCGCTGCAGCCTCTTTAAATTTTCTTTTCCGAGAGCTTGCTATATACATTCAATAACGACCCACTGCCCATTTAAAGCTCACATACAAGTCGGAAGTGGAACTCAAGCTGGCAACCTTCCAGGGACGTCGATCCTATTCTGCGAAAACAAATGATTTTTCAGTTTCACAGCCTTACTAGAAGACCCGCACATGACTCGTTATATGTCAGTGTACTGGAAATGTCTGAAAATTCACGGAAGTTTTAAAGCATCCATGCTAAAATGATTGATAGGAGCCAAATGTCTTCATAACAGAACATGAAGTAGATATACCGAAAACAGAACCAGATATTTATTGATCATCTATTTTATCACATACGATGATGTCGGACTTGTCATGTGTTGAAACTTTCTGGCAGATTAAAACTGTGTGCCAGACCGAGACTCGGGACCTTTGCATTTCGTGGGCAAGTGCTCTACCAACTGAGCTATCCAAGCACGACTCACGGCCCGTCCTCACAGCTTTACTTCTGCCAGTACCTCGTCTCCTACCTTCCAAACTTTAAAGAAGCTCTCCTACGAACCTAGCATAACTAGCACTCCTGAAAGAAAGGATATTGCGGAGACATGGCTTAGCCACAGCCTGGGGGATGTTTCCATCTGATGGTAGAGCTCTTGCCCGCGAAAGGCAAAGGTCCCGGTTTTGAGTCTCGCTCCGGCACACAGTTTTAATCCGCCAGGAAGTTTCATTTTGTATTCTGCTTGTATAGTGACTTTTGAATACAGTGACTATAGTTTTACCCTCCCATTTAAGAACGATGTTGATGTTTGTTGCTTTGATTCTACCTAAGTTCGAGTCTCGGTCCGGCACACAGTTTTAATCCGCCAGGAAGTTTCATTTTGTATTCTGCTTGTATAGTGACTTTTGAATACAGTGACTATAGTTTTACCCTCCCATTTAAGAACGATGTTGATGTTTGTTGCTTTGATTCTACCTAAGTTCGTATTTATTACATTCCAAACTGATTTAATTTTTTTGTTACCTTTGTTTCTGTTGATGTATGTATCGTTGCTTGTTTTTCATGCTACTGTATTTACTTTCTTATAACTTTTCTGTAATTGTTTACGTACTCTTTCAGAACTGGATTTTGCCTAGCTGATTTGATTAACTTTCTAAATTTCTCTGAAGATTTTCTTATCCTCTGTGTTATACAAATGTTAGTTCTGGTTGTACTTTAATCTTCTTAAAAGAGAATGCAGTTTCGTAGTTATGTTTGTAACAAGCTAAAAATGACTCAAATTTCATATCTGCGTTGTCATATTTATCCAAATCTCAGTTTGAATTTTTTTAATGATGAATTAAAAATCCTAATTTTGTCCTCATTTATAAATCTTCTGTGAAAGTATTTCTCGCTTTTCCTAGAATCTGTGCTGATTACATTATTTACACTAAATTTTATTGCTTCATGATCTGAGAATCCCGTGTCAGTCACTTCTACTTTATGATCAAAGGTTTGCAAGTCAAAAAATATGGACAGTGGGTGATAAATTGTGTGAATATAACAAATTATTCAGTTTAGATATGATCCGACAGGTTATTTTAAAGTTTACATTGAAATCACCAACCACAATAATATCCTTTTTAAAATTCCTTGAATACTGCTCGAAAACGCCATAAAGTTGCCTGATGGGGATCGGAATATGCACACAATGATTATTTTGGGTTCTTTAACTTTGCAAACAAAATACTCAAACACTTCTTCAATGTTATCTATGTTACTGAAATTAATTTCTTTGCATTTAACTCCTTGCTTAACATATATACATGTTCGACCATAAAAGTTTCTCTGCAGAAGCTACTAACAATTTCAAATCCTGTTATTCTATCAGTACGAGCTTGGTTTTCCTTTAAACATTGTTGACTCGCACATAAAACTGAAATATCCTGTAGCTCATCAGGCAAAAGTACTTCTCACTCAGCAGTCTTATTAGTTATACCCTCAACAGTCTGGTAAAATATAGCTAGGGAACTGTCGCACTGATCACCTTAATTTTTGGTTGCTGCTTGCCTTCAATAAAAATTCCTTATAGTAGCCTGGCGGTGACACTCTTCTTTTACTTGACACGCAGGTGGTTTTTACTTTCCTGCTTCAGGTTGGGTCGTTGATACTGTTGTTGCTGGTGACTGTGGTGTAAACTGTACTGTTGCTTCTGAAGATAATGACTACTTTGCCTACTGGAAAGTAGGATCTGTTAGAGTAATGGGATCACTCTCCGTGCACCTACCTAATTGATTTATGATATCTTGGATTTAATGGCATAGTAGTGTCTTACCCTTAGATGTAGACCATGTTGTGTAAAGTGTTCACTGTCAAGGGAATCTACAGAAAAGAAATGTGAGTTCGGGAATGTTTTAGGAATCTCTTCAAACTCTATTGGCCTTGAGAATTTCATCATTCACAATTTAAGTGGCTATAAGGTCGTGCCTGTGAGGAATCCCAATGACAATTACTGGTGTTCTCCTAGTAGAGTTCAGAATTTCTTTCAAATTTTTCATGGTTTTGAATAATTCGTTTTTGTACATATCATCAGCAGACCCAGTAATCACTGCACATTGTAACGAACTGGAGATATTTTCAGAATTGATGTTTTATGTGATTCCTGCCAAAGGTGTCCAAGGTTTTACAATGGAAGCGGCACTTACGTGAAAATCATCACGTAAGATTCCAGCAAGGCCACGTGCATGGCTGTCAGAGTATATCATTACGTTATATCTGGAAATTTGCGTACTGAAATTCGTATTTATCTACACATGTTTGTTTGTAAAGTTTGCTGTACCTGAAGGTAGCTCTGTCTTCTGTACACTCCATCTATTGAACACTGTGTTTTTAGACACATGACAGTATGTTGACCTATTGCGTTCAGTAGATATTTCAGATTTCTCAGTATTCATTTCTGTCTTAACGACTGTTTACTGATGAATGAGACATGTTTTCACACTGTTTGCTATGCGCTAACTTCATTGACCTAACATGTTCAGGACTGTTGTCATTAGTAATGACGTCTAAATTGCTACAAGGGCTTTGCATCATTTTTCAAGCATTAAGAACACTGTTCATACATTTGCTCATGACACTGTAGAAACGTCTATACATTTTCCGTTTGTCCACTGGCGAACATTCAGTTGCGGATTGACTACCTTTGCATGTAAACACGCCTCACTCATAGTTTGAGTAATTTAAGTTAACGTCACCAAAACAACCTGTCTGGTACCATTTTTGTGATATAGAACATATTCAGATACCTGTATGAACAATTTTATGACATAATATCGTACACTTTATAGACACCAAGAAGCAACTTTCACTGAACAATTTACAGAAACATCAATGCTGGACGCCAGATCCATTTCATGACCGAGCGAGGTGGCGCAGTGGTTAGCACACTGGACTCGCATTCGGGAGGACGACGGTTGAATCCCGCATCCGGCCATCCTGATTTAGGTTTCCTGTGATTTCTCTAAATCGCTTCAGCCAAATGCTGGGATGGTTCCTTTGAAAGGGCCCAGCCGACTTCTTTTACCATCCTTCCTTAACTTAATCTGATGAGATCGATGACCTCGCTGTTTGGTCTCTTCCACCGAATTCCGCCCCATTCATCCATCCATATCATAGCGAAATGACTAAGAAGTTTCAACCATTAGAAGATTATTATTGCATCCATGGGGCTAATGTTTTGCTCAGTTAACACTGTGAAGTCTTCGTCAGATCAGATTATTTGATTTATTGTTCTCTCCAGAAATTCATACTGCTAAGGATCTTGTGTCAGGTTCAACCGGCAGTCGTTACTGAATAAGATCTCAAGGCTACTGGACAAGTTATGAAATTGGAAGTCATTTTCCTTCATGAATTACGCAATAATTGTAATAAACATGGAAACGTAAATATTGTGATATGCTTTACATATTCACTAGTTTTTCTATACCTGTTCATTAACAAAACAAATCATACACTGATCGCAATATTGCATCTAAGCTGTTCATAAATGGAATATTACTGAAACCCCAAGTTATTATTAGCGTACCCGTTAGTAGGTGTTTCTGCAGCATGTAGAATAAGCAACATGCGTAATAAGTATGACAGTAATAAATCAATCAAGCTTCTTTTAGTTCAAATGGTTGAAATGGCTCTGAGCACTATGCGACTTAACTTCTGAGGTCATCAGTCGCCTAGAACTTAGAACTAATTATACCTAGCTAACCTAAGGACATCACACACATCCATGTCCAAGGCAGGATTCGAATCTGCGAACGTAGCGGTCGCTCGGCTCTAGACTGTAGCGCCTAGAACCGCGCGGCCACTCCAGCCGGCAAGCTTCTTTGATTGGTATTGTCTTACCAACTAAGCTTTTCATGTTTGCTGGCAAATAATAGAAAATTTGTGAACCAAAATAACCGCATAGCCTATATAAATTTATTCTTATTCATGTAACTTATTCCGTGAATTTCTTTGGTATAAGAAAAAGTGATATAATGCGTTCGTTAAAATTCATGTGGGAATAAATATCTGAGAAGCAGTAATTGTTATTCACAATTGCTGTAACGCGCTTCTGCAGAACCTTCTTGGATTAATTTCTACAAACAATTCAGTTTACAAGACATCTAGACTCGGCAACTTTTGCTTAGCTTTAAGAGTTACACAAATTACAGTTATGTATTATGTCACGGAATAAAATAAATTTTAAGGCACCTATATCTGGGAACATTCTCATTGTTAACAAAGATTAATTTACGCCACACAGCAGTTCTATCAAAAGCTTCTCCAAAATGAAGTGCATTGTTGCTCAGTACGCTTAATTCCCGTCGAATAATCGTATAGGTAGCTGAATTTTTAAGGAATATCAATTTCATGGCCTCCCATTATGCTTAATTTGCAAGTTTCTGTTAATTTTGTTGCTCCCAAAAGGCGCTGTCTCGCCTTAAATACGACGCCAAACACCTGAAATCTGACTTAATACTTTGTTCCAATATCTTCGTTATCAATGGTCGTAAGGTACCCAGCATAAAAAGTAATGACACTGTAAATATTTCTCAGTGGTTATGACGCGTGCTGCTTTCCCGAAGTTATGAGGCAAGTTTAAGCTGTGGGCGCAGACATTCGTTCTCCGTTCCCGGTTTTATGAGCTGCTTAAATTCTTATTCGCCCTGTTTTGCGTCGAAATGAGTTTTTGTCTCCGAACGGGGCCGTAAAAGTAACTTTCTTATGTAAAAGGTAGAAGTTGATACTGACTCAGAAACATCGGCGGCAATTTGATAGCACGTTTAGGAATCCGGTAGCCAGCTAACTCAGTGAGAACGTTCTCTCAGATACCAATAAGTAGATCGGTAGAATCATCTGCCTGAGCCGTAAAGGAAGTTTCCCCCAGGCACCGGATCCCTATAAGAGCAGGTCGCTTTCATTGACGTCAGAGAAGAGAGCACCAGAAGCAGCCAGTGCAGCTTGTCGTCAAACCTCCATTTCTATCACCTTTTTCTCCGTCATCGTCCATAGCTCCAAACGGTTAATGTTATCAAAAAAAAAAAAAAAACACACAGCGAAATCTGCCGACATGTTACAGACAAACGGGGCGAATAATTTTACGAGTTTCTTGTTACTAATTACGAACTGAAATTCTGGCGTCATCCTGATATCACACACTTCTTTATTGTTTTGTCACCTTTTTCAAGTCTATTTTCATTATGTATGTCATTTGAGTATGTCTGGATGGTGAAACATTTATAAGTAGCCCTTCTATTGGGACATCCCATATGAATTCTCTTACAAGCTGCAGTGTCTTTCCGCCGGGAAATCACTGATTTAAGACAATTCAAGACATGTGGTACTAGGCGAGACGCGCCCTTCTACCAGTGCAGGGAATTACAAAAAGCTGACTTCTCCAGAAGACGACCAGAGCGTCACTCATCGAATCGTAGCGGAATTTCAACGCAGCTAATGTGGAGGAAGTCCGAGAAGTTTTTGTTTGCTCAAAAATATTTTGGATCACACGCGTGACATACATGGTTTGTGTTTTACTAGCCGCAAGCCTCTTTCCTTGTACATGTGACCAGAGGAATTAGTTGCGCATAGCCAGCTATGTAAAGGACGTTGCTGGCTCACTGTATTTCAGCAGAGCACGGTTTAACACTACGAACGGGGACACTGTTGGTTGTGCGCACTGTTCAGTTTGTCAAAATTTCTCTAATGGTCATTTAAAGTTCAGAAAGTGCACACATTGTCAGTTTATGGCTGTCAATTCGCGTACCCTGCAGCAACACTGTTGAACGTCCACTGTCGTCAGTCGCAAAAAATTCGAGATCTGCTAGAGGCAGCTGGCAACTAGGAGCACTGCTGACTATCAACAACTGTAAGTTATGGCTTGTAGGTACACTGGCGACAGTGGAACATAACTGTACGCTGATCTTGCTGGAGGCCAATGGAAGAACTGAATCGATACGACAGAACACAGCTGTCTTCACATGAACAATTTGAAAACTCTATGTCCGTCACGAGCAGCCGTACAAACCAGTCAACAACGTGGTGTGCAAATTAGGTTAGATCAATATAACCGTGCGTTCTTCACCAACGAATGCATCGTTCGTCTGGCATCTGTAGATCGTCGTTGATCGTCGCATCTTATACAATCAGCCCTACTGGTTGATGTTCTGGGCTGGTATCATGTACAAATAACAGATGACTCTCACCAACACCGGGAGTAATTTGAGAGCTGTCCAGTATCGAGACATGTTCCTCCAGTCTATTGCCCAGCCCTGCAATCGAGGTTTCGGTGAAGCGTTGGACTTTCAAGGCAAAAATGAACGAGCACATCGCGTCCAAATCCTGACCTTCATCGAGAAGACAGGAATCAACCGAACTGAATGGCCTACGTTATCTTCTAACGTGAACTCGATTGGCCATGCTTGTGACCACGATAAACTTATACTGCGTCGTTGCAGGAACCCCACTCGATCACTGGCTGAGTCAGGAAGGCCGCCGTTGAGACGCAGAACTCGCTTCACCAGCAACGTTTAAGTTACCTTGCTGACTGCACGTCAGTTAGTATCCACGCTTACAATGAAAAAAACATGTTGGAGAAACACGATATTCAGTATTATCCTCATACAGACTTTGTTTTCCGTTGCTTTATTTTGGTCATTGCTAAATTTTCATTTCACATTTCTAAGTTATTTGTAAATATACAGGTGGCGTCTGAGCTGCAGTGCGAAAATTCGTTCTGGCATCTGGTACCAGTTCTACACAATATAAAGTACTTGAAAACGACCAGTTCTCTCTTTTAATGGTTTACTAATTGTATTGACGTACATATGGACATGATCGCGAACGCATTTCTGAATAGTTTGATGATTCTTCTACGTCTACATCATTCTACATTTACATCTATAACTGTACTCCGTAAGTCACCTTACGGTAACAGAAAGCACTTCATATATCTCTCACTCTTACTTCACCGTTTTCGTGTTTCAGTCGACAGTGCTCCACAGAGAAACGAGTGTTGGCAAACCTTCGTGTGGCTTCGAAGCGCTCTAACTTCACTCTTTCGTCGTATTTTTCTTTTTTTTTTTTTTGGGGGGGGGGGGGAATATGTAGGTGGAAATATAAATGGTGGTTGAATCTCTACAAATTTATGCGCGTTATTAAATGACGCGCAATGCACTGATCTGCTGTCCATTGTATGTTCTCTGTTTTGCATTGTTTTTCTTAAGAAGCTCTTTAGTGCTCAAATACGTTTCTCACAGGGGAATAAGTATTTGGAAATCAGTTAAAATTGCACTTCAGAATGTATAGGCTACCTGATCGAAACTATCGGGACACCCCTACCAGTGGACATTAATGTGGGGTGTGTCCACACTGCCGCTCGGGATTACCCGACCGGTCTTAACCGCTGCAGTCATGGACTGTGCGGCTGGTCCCGGCGGAGGTTCGAGTCCTCCCTCGGGCATTGGTGTGTGTGTTTGTTCTTAGGATACTTTAGGTTAAGTAGTGTGTAAGCTTAGAGACTGATGACCTTAGCAGTTAAGTCCCATAAGATTTCACACACATCTGAACATTTGATTTTGGTCCACACTTTGCCTGAACGTCGCTGCGGACACTCTGTATTACGTGTCTGAACGTTTATTGGGGAATGGCAGCCGATTTTCCCTCAAGAGCCGAAACCTGAGAGGGTAGTAGGACGCTGGGGCCTGCAGTGAAGTCGACGTTCTAACTCTCCTCGAAGTCATTCCATTGCGTTCAAGGCAAGTCCAATTCGGGAATGTTATTGTCCACAAGTCAATGTCTCTCATATGCTTTTTTATACCACGATGCATTGTCATGCTGATAGGCTCACCGTCTCCGAACTGTTCCGCTACTGAACCCACTACACAACGTTTTAAAATATGATCATAGCGTGCCGCATTTAGTGTTTTCTGAAGCGAAGGAGGGAGACCACGCCGTAAACACGAAAAATAGCCCATACCGAAACACTGCCCCGTCCGTACTTCTGTGTTGGCACGTCATCCTAGCATTCGCGAAACTCCATCCATTCCATCGAATTTCCACAGGTTACAGCGTTATTCATCATCCCAACTCAGTCATTTCCAAACATCCACTATCCTGTGGCGTCGCTCTTTACCTCACCTCTACCGTCTCTTAGCACTGGCTGCTGATATGCGTGGCTTTCACTAACAGAGCGTTTCCTCACGATATTGAAAAAGAACAGGAATTCTGAACTGCAGAAACAGTACAAGCTGCGGACGTGTCTATTTACAGTAGAGTTGGAACAACATAGGTCATAGACTATCGTTTGGGAAAAGTTTGTGTGTGTGTGTGTCTGTGAAATAAGAGTGGGCATGCTTTAGTTTTATACGTCATCTACAGCCTATTGCCAGTGATAAGTAATGACAACCTTTTTGATTTCCATATAGAAGACGGTCGTGTATTATTTCCGGCCAGGTAGTAGGTCATGCCATCCTTACATTGTGACAAAAATTTGAACTAAATTTGCATAGTATAACTCATTTGAATGCAGAGAGAGATGTTCATTATTTTCATGTAATCTGCACAAAAAGACAATTTTCAGAACGTGCATTCCTTTAATGAAGTTGTTTAGCACTCCATCAGAAAGTGGAAGCCAGACGTGGGACCTTTGCTTTTCGCTGGCAAGTCCTCTACTGACCGATCTATTCAAATTCGATTAACTTCAGCCTTCACTGTTAAATGTTGGGGGCGCTGATTTCGGGTATATAAGCAGTGACGCCAAACGCTCCAAGACAATCACCTGCGCACTATACGTTGAGTTGCGGTGTAAGTAGATTTTGTGAAGGTATGTTGCAGAAATTAGACTGGAAATATACTGCGAGAAGAATTTGACTGAGCACTGAAAGACGTAAGTCGAGACAAGGCCACGGGGGTAGACGACATTGCGTCTGAACGACTTACAGACTTGGGAGATCCAGCCGGGCAAAATTTCTTTAACAGCATGATGCTACTGCCCTCAAGCTAAGAACCAGTTTGCCACTGTTCGCAAAAATACAGTTTGATTTGGTTAACTGGTCCAATCGAAGCCCTGGCCTTACATCTTTTGAATATAATTACTTTGAATGTTATTAGATTCGGTCGAACTCTTGTCAGAGTTATCTACTTCCTTGTGTATATAAAATCTTACAAAGGAGGCATACACGCAACTGGTAGCCGCCTTTGTTCGTCTTTAGCCGACCTGAAGTACAGTCTGTCAGATAGGAGCGTGGTCGGCACTAAACACAGGTGGTGTGTAATGCCGACAACCCAATAAATGGAACCTTTGTCCTTCATGTAATGTCCACAGAGCACTAGCGTACTTTGAATACTTCACCAAGATACATAAGAAGAAACAAGAATGCAGCACACGCGTCGCTTTTGAGGCTGTGTCTCTGTAGCCACGTAAGAGGACCGAAAATGGGTCATGCCGCGGCGCCTAAATATATGGAGAAATCAGACTCATTTGCACAAAAGTTGGTAGAACACTATAAATTGGTTATACAAGTGGATGACATTGACAATGCGCTGCACTCATGTCTCTTCTTCTGTATCTCAGCATTCAAAGTAAACTAATGCTTTATGGACACTGCATGAAAAACACAGTTCCCTCTATTGGACTGTGAAAGAACTAAGGCGACATCTTTTACCATCTGTGTGTAATGCCGACCAGGCACTTACTTAACAGACTGTCCATACTCACATGCAACAAACGTTACTGCAGTAAGATCCGCTTCACAACCATTTACGGGTCTGTCGAATACCGTACGATAGCGCCAGCCGTCCACATGTGCCGTTAGCGGAACCGGCTAAGATGTCAGACACAATTCTGCCCGCACTGCATTTGAGGCCCGTAATGTTCCGGGAAAAAACAATAATAACTTCAATAATTATAGCGGAACATTCGAGGCGAGGTATAACTGAGTTATGATAAGAAGCGATAAAGTGGACATTTACTTATCAATACATTCACACACGTACTAAAAAATTACCTCAGTTAACTCACTACACTTATAATCATTCTCCGTCATTTGTACTGGGACAGCATTTTGGGTCGTATCCACCACACAAATCATGAAAAACATAGTATAGACTTGCACGAAGCACATTTTATGCGTGATACGCACGTTTGGTTTCTAATAACTTCATCAACATTTTAAGAAAATGACTGTCAGAAATAATTTGTGACGCAGGCCACGCATAATTCAACTTATGTACCAATAGCGGAACTACTGACTAATACAGTACCAGGGAGTAAAGAGTAATGAAACCTTCACGAGATGATATTTCTCTCTCGCTCTGCAAATCTGAACCTTGCATGGGGGCTTAATTAAATGAATTGAAAATAATTTTAAATTTTTGCTTTAGTAGCTGTCTGTCCGTTTACGAAGTCTCGTAAACGGTTGGCCCTGACTGTTATTATTACGCAATCTGACTGCTTAGAACAACAACAAGGAATGAAATGGAAATTTTCATTAACACAATTAATTAATTAAGTCCCCAGCAACTATAAAACCTACGAAACCAAAGCACAAGTGTAACTGTTCTGTGTGTGGGAGTATGACTCAACGTACGCATCTGGCACGGTTCTTCTTCAACAACACAAGAAATTTTAGATATCATTTATACTGAATTAATTAAAGAAAATAGAAATACCATAATTACTCAAGAAAACCAGAATTACACTCTAATACAAGAACACAAGCCAGATGCTTTGTTGACTGAACCTGTAATGACGCATTATTTAAAACATGGAAATAATGAAAAATAAATCAAGTTTCGTTACCTTCATATATTGACCAAAATCACTCTATACAGTATATCTCCACACCGACTCGCTATTACCACATCTCAACAAGAACTTTTCAGTACCACATCTCAGCAAGCACTCCCTACTAGCACATCTGAACACGAACTGACTACTACGAGCTCTCCCCAAGCACTGACCTCTAGCACATATCAATAATGACTGCCCGTGGAGGCGGCGGAACAATGCTCTCTAGCGATCTCTGGCGCTGTGGCTCAGTGTAGCCACCTTTCATATGCCCTTCCTCCACGGCTAGAATTTGATGGTATTTTTGCCAGCATTGGTGGTGAAAATACCACCAAATTCGTCAAAAAAATACAGACAAAAATAAAAGATAATATTAATACGTAAATATCATATAACTAGATAAAATTTTGGCTTTGCACTGACCTTTCAATAACCTATTATATAGAATACAGTAAGCAATACAAATTTTTTCATACATTTGACTTTACATAACAGTTTACACAAGTATTATGTGGTTAAACAGTTCAATCAATAGCGTCAGCAATGACGAATATGTGCAGGTAAGAGTCTCATAACTTTTCACAAACAGTAATACACAAAAAATTAGTTTATACAAATATTCACATAAACGCTTTCCATAGCTCAAGAATAAGCAGTTGACAGTTCCAGCAGTAGCACCCAGCAATGGTCAACAGGTGCAAAACCAACAAGTGACATTTTTTTAGTAGAAACAGTCCATCAGTGGCACCCAGTAATGTTGAATAGGTGCAGACACCAACAAGTAACACCATTTCAGTAGAAGCAGTCCATTAGTGGCACCAGCAATGTTGATCAGGTGCACACAGTAACATGTGACTTCATTTCAGTAGAAGCGATCCATCAGTGGCACCCAGCAATGTTGAGCAGGTGCAGACACCAACAAGTAACACCATTTCAGTAGAAGCAGTCCATTAGTGGCACCAGCAATGTTGATCAGGTGCACACAGCAACAGGTGACTTCATTTCAGTAGAAGCAATCCATCAGTGGCACCCAGCAATGTTGAGCAGGTGCAGACATCAACAGGTGACATCTTTTCAGTAGAAGCAGTCCATCAGTGGTACCAGCAATGTTGAGCAGATGCACACAGCACAGGTGACATCTTTTCAGTAGAAGCAGTTCCATAAAATCTAGTATCACTGATCACACTGTTCATCAGAGTTTATAAGCAGAAATTAAACATGTCCTAGTGGCACCAATCATGTAGAGAAGGTACAAGTAACAGTCCATAATTTTTTTACAATCACTGATCACACAGTTCATCAGCAGAAATTAAACATGTCCTTGTGGCACCAATCATGTAGAAAAAGTGCAAGTAACAGTCCATACTATTCACCATAACTACTGAGACAGTTCAGTCATGAACAATAGTTTGAATGCACATACAATTTCTTTAACAAATTATTATCAATGCTCTTACACTAAACATACAAATCATAATAAACACACAAATGATATCAGGTAATTGTCACATTATCTATTACAGTACACAATAACAGTTAACCTATAATATTTATGGGTGTCAGTGCAAGCCACAACAAACAAGTGAAATAATATTTAGGAGATAGGTTGGGATCACTTCTCTGGGATTATAAAAGGAAAACACACAAAACACACTCACTCATCTTTCATCCACATTAGTGCTACTGTGTAACTGAATAGTGTTAACTGTGTAAATGCAATTCTGTCAAAATTTTATGTTCATCATGTGTATCAAGTAGTAGTGGCAGCAATGTATAACAGTCAATAATAGTTAGTCAACGTCATAGTCATCATGTCAAGACCAATGTTTGCCAAGCCAGATCAAATTGTACTGTTGCTGAACAACTGTCAGTGAGCCAAGATATGCAAATACTTCCTCTCTTCAAAAAAAAAAAATGTATACTGCTTATTGATTTAACAAAGTGTGTGTATAGACAATCTTCCTTCCACTTTAGTGTTCTAGTCTGCCATCTTCATCCTCCTTGTTCCATATAAACCAACAAAAACAATATGCTCCTCATTTACTTTACCTCTTATCCACCAAAACTCCAATAATCATCAACTTCACATAATCTCAATACCTCAATAATACGTCGATACATATAAACCTCAGCACCAATATCATTTCACTTCCATAACAACTCTTTCCTCTAGTCAGTCTCCTCGAACAAGTACAGATAAAATCCTAGTGCAAACTTCAGTTCATCATCCCATGCAATCCGAAGACACAGTGTCCACACACAACCTCTGTATAATCCATCTGACCCAAATCTTCTACTCATTATAAATTATAAGATACATTTTGGTTCCTTGTCCATCATTAAATAAAAGAAATGCATACATGACCTCTAACAGACTTTAGTTCGAATAACTCTCAGTAATTAAGTACGATTACGGAGTGTGAATGATCATAATATTTCACAGTGTGTACACCACTTCAAGAATCATAGCAGAAGCAAACATGTGGAGTATTTTTTGTGTCAAGTGTCACTTCCTATTTCAATTGCTCACGAAAAATGCAGTGTAATACTGTCAATGGTCTAAACCTAGTTTTGGTCTGTCATGTCGTTAGCTTCCTTCCTATTAGCATAAATTTATACAGCTTCCATAAAACCTCAGCTCATGTGACTTCTATGACTTTCTTGCACCAATGTCGTTCGTAGAATTACTGCAGTTCATTTTCTTATCTTAAAATATAAGGCACTAAGCGTAAGCAAAACATGCAATAGCGAGTAAATATACCAGTAGAGAACAGAATGTCAACAAGTGGATGCAGCACAATTCCTACAACGAGGCTCTGCCAAGCGAACAATCTATAATTAATACCACAGTGTAACCTAAACTCTATGTTCGTACACTGTACATCAGCATTGCTATATTCTAAATTGAAGAGTAGTTATGACAACAAAACAGAAATGTGTAAATATGCAATCCATACGCACAGCAGCAAACATGCCTTACACAATAAACAGGTCATTAGCATCACATCAGCATAAGCAAATAAATGTTCATATGTAATCTTAATAAGTAAACATGAAGGCGCAAGCAGATAAATCACAAAGTATAACCTACATACATAACCACAGTCAGCACAATTAATCAGATGACAATTATAATTTAAATAAATAACCACAGCAGGCACATAATAGAAAAATATGACATCAGTGAAAAAGCAGTGCAGCCAAGCGATGCATAATATATACAAATAACAACCCTGTTCATTAATTAATCATTGTCAAAATCAGTTAATGTGCGTAAGCACGTCGCTTCACTAGTAAATTCATAGAACATGAAATTAGCACAAAGTATGAATCACGTAATCGCGAGCAGCAAATTACGTCTAAAGTACGTACCTAAGTGAATTTATATTACCTGAAAAATAAACTCAATTAATAGTTACCCTTTTTAGTTTATTACTTTTTTCTTCTTCAAAATTACATTCTTCCTGAAATTTTCTCCACAGTAAGTCGTCTTAACGTCGGACATGCACAGAATTTACCTGAAGGTCTTAAATATTTTACACAACCGTATCCTGAAAAATACTGAACGTTAATAACATAATTTTTGAAGTCCTTATAGCTTTATACAGAATTTAATCCGAGAAATTAGACTGTGTATTTGTTTACGGCTGTCAGTGCATTCACACTGAGCGCTCGATCAGCTGTAGGCGCGTGACGTAGGAAGTGATTGTTTGCGGTCAACGACTGCCTTGTGCGGCGCGCAGACTTCATTGTTGCTTTGAGTATCTGCCGCCGCCGGAACACGGCGCGGTATCCTTGTATTCTCTGCATGTTTACATGTAGCTGTTAGTTTCTCTAAAGTATGTCATTCCACAAAAATTTTTACGTTCGATATGTGATGTATTCCCTTAGAGCGTCGAGATTTAAGAGTTTCTACTTCAACAGTGTTATCATGAATAATTTTGCGAACTCTATATGGACCGTTATAAAGCAGAAAAAAATTGCGACATAAGCCTTTTCCTTTATGAGATAAACGGTGGGACTTAATTAACACCTTCTGGCCAACTGACAAGATTTTTAAACGACCAGGACGCTTAGCTGATTTCTCTCTTCTAGCAGCCGCCGATGCAATATTTTGTAGAGCCAGGTTGACAACTTCAGAATGCCGCAGTTTCCGTGAAGGCGGAAAAGGAACGATTTCAGAAATGCGATTTGTTGGTACTTTATTTTTTAATATCAATAGAGGCGGTAAAGAAGTTGAGTCATTAGGAAGTTCATTCAGAATGTTTTGAAAAATATGAAGATACTGATCCCAAGTTCTGTGATTCTGATGACAATAAAGACGGCACAATTTATTGATTTCCTTCATCCACCTCTCTGAAGCATTAGATTGAGGGTGAAAAAGTGAAATGAAAATTGGTTTAATCTTCCGACGCCGTAGAGTACGAAGCCAAATTTTAGAGCGAAACTGTGATCCATTATCTGATATAACCTTATCAACATGACCAACTTCTTTAAGAAAATGTTTGATGAAAGCGTTAGATACTGAACGAGCTGTTGCTTTGCGTAACGGTGTAAAACACACATATTTTGATGTCAGTTCCACTGCTACGAAAATGTACGCAAAACCATTAGTAGAACGAACCACTGGACCGAACAAATCGACTGCAGCCATCTCCTTTAATTTCGCTGGAATGATAGGAAACAACGGTGCTCTGTGAGAAACAGTTGGCGGCTTAGCCATTTGACATAATTTGCATTTGGCAAGAACAGATCGAATACGTTTTTCCATATTATTGAAGTAGCAATTTTCTCGCAATTTATGAAAGCATTTTCTGGGACCAAAGTGCGCATAACTGAAATGTGTAAACGAGGTGTGGCCAAATCATCCAATCTAACAAAGCGTCTAAGAAAATTACAGACACCAAGTAAACTACGAACATCACGTTTTGTGGAAGGAACAGCATAATTACGAATAGCATCTAGTTTCTCTGTATCAGGAAGAATACCTTCTGTAGGAATAATGTGACCGAGAAATTTCACCTGAGAACGACCAAATTCAGATTTTTCCAAATTCACTGTAATGCCAACTCTTGCAAAAATATGTAATAATGAATCCAAAATTTTGTTGTGCTCACTCCAAGAACGTTTAACAATAAGAATGTCGTCAACATATGAAGTAATATTGTCACGAAGATAAACAGGTAAAATTTCGTTTAAATTACTAATAAATGCAGCAGAAAATATAGTGAGTCCAAACGGTAATTTCCAAAGTCACTTTTGGGTAAAACAGTCATATCCGGTTATTCTTTACCTACTGTCTAGATAGATGGATAGTAGAAGAATTGTTTATATAGATGCAAAGAATAGTGAAAGAGTAGGCAGCGGTGCTGAAAACTAAAAGGGAAATAGCACCACTACAGCTCGGGGCCCTATGCTCGCTACGGCACATATTCACTTAGAGTAGTGAATCCCCTGAGGACTTTAATAGCTGCACATAATTTCCAGTTTGTGACACTGTGGCAAATCTGGCGGAAGTGCGCACGTAAATCGATCCAACCATGAACATGGACGTATCTCATTCTTAGAATTACGAAAGATCTCAAATTTCCGAACAGTCAAGAAGTGTTTATAGTCAAAGTTTTCGCCTCGTGGCGACAAAGACCTACCGCGTCTGTCCCAGTTTGAATGTCGATTATTGTCAAGTTCGCGCGCCTGGCGCTCTCTTGTTGCGTCCCGTAAATGAAACAAATTATCTTCTTCAAAGCCCTCTGCTATCTGTGATTCTAAATTTCTTCTGCTGTCTTTTCCTACGATTTCACCTTCGATTTGTTTGACTTGCTTTCGTAATGCCTCTACTTCCCTTTTAACGCGTTCATTAAACTTTCCCTGATTTTCAACATGCTTATTTATGTTCTGGTACTCTTCGGTTTCTGCAAATGGTAATGGAGCTGTATCATCTGAATCTCTATCCCCATTTAAACTAAGATTTGTCAATTTATCTGAAATCTCCTCAACTCTTTCCGATAAGTCACCTAATTGCTCTTTCTGTTTATTTACGTCTTCCGTAAGTGTCGCAACTCGGGTTTCAGTATTGTCACATTTAGTAGTTAACTGTTCACACTGTTGCGTTAAGTTATTTATTCTGTCATTTGGTACGGATTCCTCGATTCTCTCAAATATTTCTTCCTTATCGTGTGCACGTTGTAAATTTAACTCTGAAAATTTTTGTACTATCACGCGATCTCTCTCTTCCTGTTCTCTATCCTGTTCCCTTTGTCTAATCTCTACTGCAATTAATCTATTATTGTGAGCATTCAAAATCGGTTGTACTTCTTCTCTGATTTCTTTCTTTAATTCATCTTTCATATTTTTGAAACATGTCCCTATTCGTGAGTCTAATCGTGTTTCCATTGTTCCTATCTCAGTTTTTAATTCAGATCCTAACTGTGATCCCAGTGAGTCAAACCGTGTTTCCATTGTTTCCATCTCTGTTTTAATTGTTCCTATTTGTGATCCCAACTGTGACCCCAGTGAGTCTAACCGTGTTACCACTGTTTTTAATTCAGATCCCAAATTTAATATTACACCCATCAACTGCTCCGTATTAACTTGTTCGAAATTCCTTTCGCCCCTAACATTTCCCGCAAAACCAGTTTCGTTCGTCATAGCTGTAAAGCTATCTGTGTTCAATACTATTCCCGAATTTTCTATCGTTAATCTCGTATTCTGAGAATTTTCTGATTGAGAAAAATTTTGAAATGGTTCCGGACTATTTTCCCGACTTATTACATTGTTTTCAACTCCATTATTCATCATACTGTTGTCCTGTGTTGGCGAGTTCGCCATGTCGACAATTTCGTCATTCTCACTATTCATCATTTTTGCCTTTTTCATTGACCGCGTAATCATTTACAAAACATACAAAACTCGTCACTATATGAAAATTACACACAATGACACTTTATCTCCAACAATACCATTCACACGAAATGTTTCCCTCAAACACGATTAATCGAACAATTGAAATAATTGCACTAAATTGTCAAACCCATAGACAAGACAACAACAAAAATTTTGAAAAATACCATTAGAAGAATGCCAATTACCAAATCTACACATGCAATATAGACTACAATTACTAAACTACAAATTACTACAACAATACTACTGCCTACTATTTTTACAATCAGAAGAATTCCAAGGGACGATCCTGGCAGGGTCGCCACGTGCATGGGGGCTTAATTAAATGTAATGAAAATAATTTTAAATTTTTGCTTTAGTAGCTGTCTGTCCGTTTACGAAGTCTCGTAAACGGTTGGCCCTGACTGTTATTATTACGCAATCTGACTGCTTAGAACAACAACAAGGAATGAAATGGAAATTTTCATTAACACAATTAATTAATTAAGTCCCCAGCAACTATAAAACCTACGAAACCAAAGCACAAGTGTAACTGTTCTGTGTGTGGGAGTATGACTCAACGTACGCATCTGGCACGGTTCTTCTTCAACAACACAAGAAATTTTAGATATCATTTATACTGAATTAATTAAAGAAAATAGAAATACCATAATTACTCAAGAAAACCAGAATTACACTCTAATACAAGAACACAAGCCAGATGCTTTGTTGACTGAACCTGTAATGACGCATTATTTAAAACATGGAAATAATGAAAAATAAATCAAGTTTCGTTACCTTCATATATTGACCAAAATCACTCTATACAGTATATCTCCACACCGACTCGCTATTACCACATCTCAACAAGAACTTTTCAGTACCACATCTCAGCAAGCACTCCCTACTAGCACATCTGAACACGAACTGACTACTACGAGCTCTCCCCAAGCACTGACCTCTAGCACATATCAATAATGACTGCCCGTGGAGGCGGCGGAACAATGCTCTCTAGCGATCTCTGGCGCTGTGGCTCAGTGTAGCCACCTTTCAACCTCGATTTCTCGAAAGCGCTGGAGAAGCACGTCGTACTTGAGACAAATGCGACCCGTAACGGATTCCTCTTCATTTCAGAGTATCAACTGCTACCAACGTCCTCAATTATTCGCTGGACGTATTCCAATCTCTGCCTTCCTCTACAGTTTTTACCCGCTACTGCTCCCTCTACTACCATGGAAGATATTCCCTGATGTATCAGAGGATGTCCTACTGTCCTCTCTCTTCTTCTTGTCAGTGTTTTCCATACATTCCTTTCCTCACCTATTCTTCGGAGAACCTCCTCATTCCTTACTTTAAAAGTCCAACTAATTTTCAACATTCTTCTGCAGCACCACATTTCAAATGCTTCGACACTCTTCTGTTCCGGTTTTCCCAAAGTTCCTGTTTCACTACCATACAGTGCTGTGATCCAAACATACATTCTCAGAAATTTCTTCCTTGAACTGAGGCCTATGTTTGCTGATAGTAGACTTTTCTTGACCATGAATGTCCGTTTTGCCAGTGCTAGTCTGCTTTTGACTTCCTCCTTTCTCCGTCTGTTACTGGTTATTTTGCTGACCAGGTAACAGAATTCCTTAACTTCATCTACTTCGTGATCACCAATCCTGATGTTAAAGTTTCTCTCCGTCCTCATTTCTGCTACTTATCATTACTTTCGTCTTTCTTCTATTTACTCTCAATCATGCATGTACTCATTAAACTGCTTATTCCATTCTGCAGATCCTATAATTCTTCGTCAGTTTCGCGAGTACAGCACTCTCATCAACAGATCTTGTCATTGATATCCATCCACCTTGAATTTTAATTCCACTCTTGAACATTTCTTTTATTTCCGTCGTTGCTTCTTTGATGTATAGATTGAAGACTAGAGCAGAAAGTCTACATCCCTGTTTCACAATCTTTTTAATCCGAATTCTTCATTCGTTATCTTCCACTCTTATTATTCTCTGTTGCCTCTTGTACACAATGTATATTACCCGGCTTTCCTTTCAGCTTATCCCCATTTTCCTCAAAAATTCGAACATCTTGTACCATCTTACGTTATCGAATGTTTTTTCCAGATCGAGAAAGTCTAAGGATGTGTCTTGATTTTTTAGTCTCGTTTTCATTAACAACCTCAATATCAGAATCGCCTCTCTGGTGCCTTTACCTTTCCTAAAGCCAAACAGATCGTCACCTAACACATACTCAGTTTTTATTTCCGTTTCGCTGTGTACTATTCTTGTCATCAACTTGGATGCATGAGCTGTAAAGCTTATTGTATTACAGTTCTCGCGCTTGTCGACTCTTGCAGTATTCGGAATTTTGTGGATGATTTGTTTCCAAAACTTTGGTGATACGTCGTCAGTCTCATACATTCTATACACCCACGTGAATAGTCGTTTTGTTGCTACTCCGCAAAATAAGTTTAGAAATTTCGATAGAATGTTATTCGTCCCTTCTATCTTATTCGATCTTAAGCCTTCCAAAGCTATTTTAAATTCTAATACTGAACCCCTATATCTTCTATATCGACTCTTCCTCGTCATGGAGGCCTGCATGTACTCTTCCCACCTACTTGTTCTCTCAACGGTATTTAATAGCGGAATTCCTGTTGCATTCTTAATGTTACCGCCCTTGATTTTAATTTCACGGAATATTGTTTTACTTTCCTATATGCTGAGTCAGTCCTTCCGGGATTCATTTCTTTTCCGGTTTTTTCATATTTTTCATACAGAAATTTCGCCTTAGCTTCCCTGTACTTCCTATTTATTTCATTCCTAAGTGACTTGTAGTCCTTTCCTTCTGAATTTCCCTGAATGTTTTTGTATTTTCTTCTTTCATCGATCAACTGAAGTATTTCTTCTGTTACCCATGGTTTCTTCGTAGTTAACTTCCTTGCATCTATATTTTTCTTTCCGACTTCTGTGATCGCCCTTTTTAGATATGTCCAGTCTTCTTCAACTGAACTGCCTACTGAGCAATTCCTTATCGCAGTATGTACTGTCTCAGAGAACTTCAAGCGAATCTCTTCATTTCTTAGTACCAACGCATCCCATTTCTTTGCGGATTGATTCTTTCTTACTAAACTCTTAAACTTCAGCCTACTCTTTATCTCCGGCATATTTGTCGGTGTATATTTGTTCCTCCGATTTTCCTTTCCTTCGACCTTGAACCCCAGTTCCAACCAGTCCTTCCGAATTTCAACGACCCACTTGGTTGTTGTCTTTCCCCTTGTCCTCCCTGTTGTTTCCCACACTCTCTTCGTCATTCTGTCCATACTCATCCTAAATTGATGTCCAGCAAACCTTGCCCTTTTGAGTCTGATTTCCCCGGATATTGTTCTCATGTTCCGGTACAATTCTTCCCTAGGTCTTCACATCCACCTCTCTCCACCCCTTTTTTCTCAGTATTTTCTGTCACTGAAGTGTGGACAGCTGTCACTGAACTGTCCACAGTAACTCACTCTCTGCCCTACCTCTCTATTCATAACGAGTCCTACTACCGTTATATCATTTTCCGCTGCTGTTGATATTACTCTGCACTCACCTGACCATAAATCCTTATCTTCTTTCGATTTCACTTCACTGACCCCACTATATCTAAACTGATCCTTAACATTTCCCTTTTGAGGTTTTCTAGCTACCCTACCACGTTCAGACTTCTGACATTCCACGCCCTGACTCGCAGAACGTTAACCTTTCGTTGGTTATTCAATCTTTTTCTCATGGTCACCTCCCCCTTGGTAGCCCCCTCCTGAAGATCCAAATGGGTGGCTACTCTGGAATCTTTTGCCATTGAAGAGAACATCGTGACACTTCTCAGTTACAGACCACATGTCCTGCGGATACACATTGTGTGTCATTAATGCAGTGGTCTGCACTGCCTTCTGCATCCTTATGTTGTTCATGATTCACCACCTACACCGCTGCAAAGCGAGCAGTGTGCCTTTTAATTGAGGCAAGTATTACGTTGTGCAGTGAGTTTATTTACACTACTGGCCATTAAAATTGCTACACCACGAAGATGATGTGGTCCAGACGCGAAATTTAAGCGACAGGAAGAAGATGCTGTGATATGCAAATGATTAGCTGTTCAGAGAATTCACACAAATTTGGCGCCGGTGGCGACACCTACAACGTGCTGACATGAGGAAAGTTTCCAACCGATTTCTCATACACAAACAGCAGTTGACCGGCGTTGCCTGGTGAAACGTTGTTGTGATGCCTCGTGTAAGGAGGATAAATGCGTGCCATCACGTTTCCGACTTTGATAAAGGTCGGATTGTAGCCTATCGCGATTGCGGTTTATCGTATCACGACATTGCTGCTCGCGTTCGTCGAGATCCAATGACTGTTAGCAGAATATGGAATCGGTGGGTTCAGGAGGGTAATACGGAACACCGTGCTCGATCCCAACGGCCTCGTATCACTAGCAGTCAAGATGACAGGCATCTTATCCGCAGGGCTGTAACGGATCATGCAGCCACGTCTCGATCCCTGAGTTAACAGATGCGGACGTTTACAAGACAACAACAGAACAGTTCGACGACGTTTGCAGCAGCATGGACTATCAGCTCGGAGACCATGGCTTCGGTTACGCTTGACGTTGCATCACAGACAGGAGGGCCTGCGATGGTGTACTCAACGACGAAACTGGGTGCACGAAGGGCAAAACGTCATTTTTTCGGATAAATCCAGGTTCTGTTTACAGCATCATGATGGTCGCATTCGTGTTTGGCGACATCGTGGTGAACGCACATTGGAAGCGTGTATTCGTCATCGCCATACTGGCGTATCACCCGGCGTGATGGTATGGGGTGCCACTGGTTACACATCTCGGTCACCTCTTGTTCGCATTGACGGCACTTTGAACAGTGCACATTGCATTTCAGATATGTTACGACCCGTGGCTCTACCCTTCATTCGATCCCAGCAGGATAATGCACGACCGCATGTTGCAGGTCCTGTACGGGCCTTTCTGGATACAGAAAATGTTCGACTGCTGCCCCGACCAGCACATTCTTCAGATCTCTCACCAATTGAAAACGTCTGGTCAATGATGGCCGAGCAACTGGCTCGTCACAACACGCCAGTCACTACTCTTGATGAACTGTGGTATCGTGTTGAAGCTGCATGGGCAGCTGTACCTGTACACGCCATTTAAGCTCTGTTTGACTCAATGCCCAGGCGTATGAAAGCCGTTATTACGGCCAGAGGTGGTTGTTCTGGGTACTGATTTCTCAGGATCTATGCACCCAAATTGCGTGAAAATGTAATCACATGTCAGTTCCAGTATAATATATTTGTCCAATGAATACCCGTTTATCATCTGCATTTCTTCCTGGTGTAGAAATTTTAATGGCCAGTAGTGTATTTAAGCGTGGTCCTGTGACACTCTGTCTGTGTTCGCCACCACGCAGTGCTCGCACCTGACCGTGCAGTTCCCCGGCGACTGTGCAGCGCGGATTACCCGGACGCCCGCAGTGCGGTGTTTGCGAGTCCTCGGGGGCGCCCCTACCAGTCCCCAGCCGCCAGCCGCCAGCCGCCGGCCGCCGGCCCAGACGCCGCGTGCGCTGCGGGGGCAGCCGCCGATGACGCAGGCGGGCCGGCAGGCGCGCCCACCGCCAGTAAACAGCCTGTTTACGCCTACTTACGACCGCCTCGCCCGTAATCTGCCTCCGCATCGATCCAGATCACAAACACCGCCGTCTGCTCCACGGAGGCCGTCCGTCTCGCCGCGAGTCAACACGTAACTTAATGAACGCCGCGCGCTTCTCCACACTGCCTGAGTCATCTGACACCAGCCGAGTTTATTCCAACATGCAATGGACGAGCCAAAAATAACGGCCGATTGGCTCGATGATATGTTCGTCTATAGTGTTCACCTTCCTATTTCGTGAACGGTTTGAGATACCAAAACAATATTTTCGGCAGTTAACAGTATGCCGTAACGACAGATAATTTTCTAGTCTTAACTATGTATCAGTCGCAAGAATTTTATTTTTAAATAGAACGATATACTTCTTTACAATATTTGAAATCTCTTGTCACGACCAGTGTAGTGACATAGCACTTGCTAATGTTGCTGTAGAAACTTTTCGCAACTTGTGTCTCTGGTAAGCGCTGGGAAACAGAGCCGATGTGGCTGAAATCCGCTATTGTGGTGGAAATACCTCCAAACATTCTAGGCCATTTTATGAAACCTTTTGGTTGTTTGCTTGTTTGCTTGTCTGTACTGTGGAATGCAGGGCCCACAAGAAATACGTGCCCTGCAATGAACTTGTGATGTCACGTTATTCACCTGGTCCGCCATACACCGCGAACGCCAGGCTCCGTGCAGGGCCCAGGGAAAATCAATACGCCAGTGAAAAGGTACCGACTTAAGGTCTTAACTTCATCGTGTGTTATAGCGGTATTTAAAAGTGTGTTTAAGTATTATTAAACTCATCTGGAACGATAACTGTCTCTACGCCGAAGACTACCGCTGGCACTCCTAATATCTGTAGTGTCACATTCTGTGGCACACGCCTCATGGCCCGCATCCCTGCCTGGTCACACGTAGAACGTATACGACGTGTGTCGAATAGCCTGCAGTCAGTGTGCGTACGCGTCTGCCTGTGTAGCCCTGTGATCAGCCCATCTTCCTCCCATGCAGAGCATCCAGTTCAGTTCCCGGCACTCCCAGGAATTCTTCCTTGTGGGAGAAGTGGAACAGGGTGCAGTCAGCTTCGAGATACTAATTGAGGAGCTACTTGAATGAGCAGTGGTCTCTGCAAGGTCTGAAAAGTGAACAATAGACGGGAAAATGATGTCCCGACCCTATGCCCCTCCAAACCGTATCTCCGTAACTCCGTACAGAGGATGACAAGGCGGCCGGTCGACATCACGTGGCCTTCAGTGCCTCATCGCTGAATTTAATTAAGTAGCTTTTTATATGATGACTCAGCTGTGCTCCAATATTATGTGCGAGTAAATACGCACACCGATGTGGAACTCAGAGGAATAATGTCAGAAAAGGAATCTAACATGATTTCCCTAGCCGATGCACCAGGCAGTTGCTCGAATTATCAGGACTCTTGTGCCTTTCGGCAGCTTGCGTGTCACACAGAGAACGAACAAAGCTGCAACAGACGCATCACGCGAAGTAACTGTTTTGTCTACGGCGTTTAACACAGTGGTGTGAAACGTATCGCCAAGCAGTGCCGGATAAGCCAGACGAGTGCCATGCGCATGCTGCGTTTAAATGAATTGCGAAATTTTAACCTTTCTTTACACTAGACCTTCGAAGATTGTGTTTACTAACCTCCTCTGGAATTTATCGGTTTTGTCTTTGACGCCTGAGATTGAATAGAAAGGAAGAATCGGATGTTACAGCCATGCGATGACGAAGATGACAGGAAGCATAAGCTCGTACTGACGGAGAGTGACGTGGTACGATCACCGTGACTTTTCAAAGGCAACGAATCTGACATTTCCTCATAATATTTGAGATAACCACGGAAAGTCCAAATCTGGAAACTTATATGCTTTGTGATGACGAACCACTCTAATGTCAGTTTACACAACATTCACTATTGGGCAGATCCAGCAATAACGTCCATGGAGCGTTAACGTTGGGTGAGGTATCCTAAGAAATTTCGCTGTTGTCTATTCATTTATCCCAGATCTTGAAACAGAATTACGTACGAACACTATCTAATACACACTCCGTATTATGATCCAGAAGAGATGTCTCTGGATTAGAACTGCAAATTTTCTCCCAAAATGGCTGTCCAGCTGCCTCCTATTGCTATGGTGCAAATATCGAACAAAGAAAAAAAAAATTCGAGCGTTGGAGAGTATGAAACGCAACCATAAAATATTTTTCCAAGACCTTATGTATGACCCCTCTTGATTTCTGCTTGTCAGGGGCGCTAAACAACCAAGTCCCAACCACGCGAGATGATATGTGTTAACAAGTAGCCACGATGTGTGCCACTCGATGCTCCACTGGCACCATCTTGTCTGGTCATCTGTCTCTCTAACGGTGACTGGAGATGTGCACTGCAGCGGAAGGGAAAAAGTTTCAACATCTGGTGAAGTGAAGCATAAGATCACGACTCGTATAAGGAAACTGAAAATGTCGTAGGTAAATTATTAAGACGAAAACGTTTAGTTCGTGGCCTTTGGTTTGCCATTCAATTACAACTACGAATATTTTTTCTTATCCGGAAGCAGCTATTTTGCGAAAGAGCGCATAAATCCTACAAGTCTCCGGGGATAGACGGATGAGATGACATTTCAACAACGCGGAACCGAATGTTAATTTCCTCTGTCCACAGTGCGGCTTTACTAATTCTTTTTCTTCTGAAGGACGGACGTGAGAGGTGGCATTGGTGTGTGTGTTTGTCCTTAGGATAATTTAGGTTAAGTAGTGTGTATGCTTAGGGCTCAAATGGCTCTGAGCACTATGGGACTCAACATCTTAGGTCATAAGTCCCCTAGAACTTAGAACTACTTAAACCTAACTAACCTAAGGACATCACACACACCCATGCCCGAGGCAGGATTCGAACCTGCGACCGTAGCAGTCCCACGGTTCCGGACTGCAGCGCCAGAACCGCTAGACCACCGCGGCCGGCTGTGCTTAGGGACTGATGACCTTAGCAGTTAAGTCCCATAAGATTTCACACACATTTGAAATTTTTGTTGGAAATAGTTTCTGACATGCTAGCGTGCAATATGCATGTGACCATTATCATGGATCAGATTGTCACTCGCTGTACAAATGACAGCACCGCGAGCCGACTGCAGATGGCTGACGGACGGATTGGGAGGCGTGCCACGTTTCCAGTCCGCAGAAGACGAAGTCCAGTCGTCCATGCGTGCAGGTCTGCTGCCGCTGCAGTCCCCTAGCGACGATACACCACTGTAGGTGGAGTAATATACTCCATCATGAACTACTACCCACTCAAAGCTGTGGCCACATAGCGTGGTTCAGGACCCGCTCAACGCTGAGTTTGACCACATCCCATCCATTGGCCCCACATATGCATCACTACTGTGCCATCCCGCTCTATACCACCCGCAATGTCGCAGTATGAGAAACAGATTTCCAGGATACCGTCCCATTTTGCAAAAAAAAAAAAATTGTTCAACTGGCTCTGAGCACTATGGGACTTAACTTCTGAGGTCATCAGTCCCCTAGAACTTAGAACTACTTAAACCTAACTAACCTAAGGACATCACACACATCCATGCCCGAGGCAGGATTCGAACCTGCGACCATAGTGGTCGCGCGGTTCCAGACTGTAGCGCCTAGAACCTCTCGGCCACCCCGGCCTGCCTCCATTTTGCACCCTTGCGACTTGTCTGCAGATAATACGAGTTTTGACGGCAGTGTAGTATACCACTCCGCTCTTAAACGGTTGCACTTCCCCACTTCGGTTGCCGATTATTCACTGATTTAGATCGGCGTAACGATAGCATTTCTATTCAAACAAGACAGGATGATGCTTTGCTGCGTAGAAGCTGTATCTCTTAAGTTTAAATGGACAATGATACCAATTCACTGTGTATCGATTTGTTCAAGTCTTTGTTTAAGGGTATCACAGGTTTCACGAATTGTAACAGCGGGTTCAAACAAAATTTATATTGACACAGCCCACTTCCATTTACAATGATACCTTATATTTTATACTTACTTACGTGAGGAGTTTTCTTTAAAATTAGGAAAGCCTCTCACCTGCTGGTGACATTTAGTGAGATATGGTGGGAACCCTCCCTATCACGTGAGGTTTACCACGTAGCCTGCTTAAATACGTAACAATCATATTTTTATTCCTTTTGAAGATTAATTATAACAATTTAATAAAACTATGTTTTATTTAAAATGTCCATTAAACAGTGACTTTAACACGCGATTAAAAACACTATTTTAAACGTGCCTACTCCGAGTAGTATTCGCACTTACAGAGACAGGGGGTCAAACAGTCTCCACGAAAACAGTATTACCCGTTTTGATGGAGTCCTAAAAAAACTGACAATTAATTGGTATTTTATATGCTGATCAGCCAGAACATTATGACCACCTACCTAATAGCAGGCATGTTCGCCTTTGGCACGGATAACAGCGGAGACGTGTCGTTGTTTGGAAACAATGGGGCCTTGGTAGGTCGCTCGAGAGAGTTGGCACCACATCTGCACACACAACTCACTTGATTACCGTAAATTCCGGGGAGGGGGCGATGAGCTCTGACGCCAGGTTCAATCGCATTCCAGATTTGATAACCTGGTTCAGATCTGTCAAGTTTGGGGGGAGGGGGCAGCACATCAATCCGAGCTCGCCATTGTGTTCCTCCAACTACTCCAACACGTTCCTGGCCTTTTGACATAGGCATTATCTCGTTGAAAAATGCCAGTGCCGTCGGGAAACATGATCGTCATGAAGGGGTGTACGCGGTCTGCAACCAGTGTACGATACTCCCTGGTCGTCGTAGTGCGTTGCACAAGCTCCGCTGGACTCATGGATGCCCACCTGAATGTTTCCTAAAACGTAACGGAGCCGCCGCCACCTTGTCTCCGTCCCGCAGTACAGCTGTCAACGAGCTGTTCCCCTGCCAGACGACAAATTCGCGCCCTTCCATCGGCATCATGACGAAGGTATCGGGATTCATCAGCCCAAGCAACGCTCTGTCACAGCGCCAAAGTCCAGTGCCGCTGGTCACGTGCCCATTTCAGTCGTAGTTCCCGATGTCGTGGTGTTAACATTGGCACGTGCGTAGATCTTCGGCTGCGGAGACCAATCGTTAGGAGCGTTCGGTGCTTGTGTGTTCAGACACACTTGTGCGCTGTCCTCTTGTCCAGTTTTACCAAGCTGGCCAGCCTATGACGTCCTACATCCGTAATGAGGCGTGTCCATCCAACCACAAGACGTCTGGACGTTCTTTCATCTTGGTTTCACCGTGCATTGAAGACACTCCTCGGGCACCCAACAAGTCATGGAGATTCCGTGCCGAGCTTCCGGGTCATCACAACCTGCCGTCGGTCAAACTCAGAAAGACAGCGCAGCGCGCCTTCCCCACTCTACACACGGACGGCACGCTGACTGACACTACGGGCACCTGGACGGGTTTATGTCAAAGTAGATGAAACACGTATGTATTCATCACCAGCGATGGCGAGGCATGACAGAATCTCTGACCAGAGAGTTATTTATCGTGGCTAGTCTGCGCTTGACCGCGCGAGTGTTCAGTTGCGTGTATCGAGTCGGCAGGAACAGTTGCGAGTTGTACTCTGTCAGTAGTGGAAGTCGGATACAGTTGCGTGTACCGAGTCGGCAGGAACAGTTGCGAGTTGCACTCTGTCTGTAGTAGAAGTCGGATACAGTTGTGTGTGGCGAGTCGGCATGCGTCCGCGGTGTGCTCTGCCCACGAGTCTGGTCAGGAATGTGGTGGACGATATGTATATTATTGTAGAAGGTAATGAAGCAGCATTGCGCTCAGCTAATAACGTATGTTAATTGTAATTAATTTGTTCAAAAAAATGCCCCAATAATAATTTTTTGCGCACATCTAGTAATGTATGGTAATTGTAATTAATTTGTTCAACAAATGCCCCAATAATAATTTTTTATAAAGTAAATCTTTTAAAGAAAAGTAATCGTTTCAATTTAAAGAATTTTTCCACTCTTTTGAAGAAAAAGCATTCATTTCAATTTAAAGAATATTTTCTATGCATTTCCTCCAAGAATCAAAATTAAAAATAGGCCAGCATTGCACGGAGCTGTGCCGAAAAATAAGAGCAGATATAGATGCAGTGTTACTGAGGTAAGAATTTATCAGGTTTAATTATTTCACAGGGCCGAAGGTCAGCGCAGCTGCCCTTATAAAATTTATCAGGTTTAATTATTTGTGTTCAGATGTTACATTCAGTTCATGGTTCATTATTTAATTAATATTATTGTGGGTTTAATGAGCAATCATCTTAACGTTAATTTTGTGGGGAGTTTACATTTGGGCCATTATTATTCTTTAATTTTGCAAGGAGGTTACGCTTGACTCTCATTTTTATTATTCAGTTTTGTGCGAAGACAACATTTGACACATTTTTTTTATAATCATTGACTTCCAATTTCTTGCGGGGAGGCTACATAGATCGGTGGCCATAACGTTCTGGCTGATGAGTGCATACGTTAAATGTCACTGCAACTTTACTTTCTTTGCAGATCAAATACAACATTGTTTGTACCTTCGTTTGAACTCAATGTCTACGTACCTCTTCAGTCTTTTGCTTTACATGATTTGGTTATGTAACAGAATTATTGTGCCTGATTTTGGGCCTGTATGATGTCGCACGTTTGTTGTAACTCTTCAGTGTTAGTCTGTAAGCAAACTCTAATTTTCTGTCTCCTTCTTTGATTGCCTCTCCAGTCTATTGGGTCGGCACCATTTTCCTTAGCATTGAAATTTGTCAGTTCTTTCAACTTTCCCATGTTTTACATCCAAGCATCCGTCCCTTTTTGACCGTGTTTCATATGAATATTCTGTCTTTTCATATGAGACTTTGAGACCAGTTTTTACAGCGATTTCATGCAAGATCTCCAAAATTGTTTGAGCATCGTTCCTATATCTAGCTAAAAGGGCAAGGTCATCGGCAAAAGCTAAACATCTGACTTTCTAGTTGTACACTTTCTGGTCAAGGTGTATTCCACTTGCTCCGTCCAACTTCAAAGCTTCTTCCTAGGTTATCTTTACTTTTCTCCAGAATGGTACTGAAAAGTATTGGGGATAATTCTCCTTTACTGACCCCTGTTTTTATTTCAGAGGGCCCAGAGATTTGTCCAAAAAGCTTAACTTTCGTGATGACGTCTGGCGGAATTTGTTTTACGTTCTTAAACAGTCTGCGACTAGCGAGTGTCATATTACCCAGAGCGTTCCTCTGGTCTGCCGTTTTAAAGTAGAATGACATCACAGAAATCAATTTGATTTAGTTGTCCGAAACTGAAGTTGCTTATGAGAGAGAAGTGTATACCTCCCTGTGTGCGCCCTTCGTGAAGAGAAGTACCAGGGGACCGAGATCTAAACTGCTTTTTGATCTTTGAGTCGCAGGAGAATAACGTCGTTTCGTCAGCTGACGGAACGCGCCTCATCAGTTTCGGCACGAGTAAGATCAGTGTCATTTGTTTGGATGAGCGCGGGACTGCGGCGCTTTGCGAGAAATACTGCTGCCTTTAGATGCGATGGGGGAAGCAGCTGCCATGTTCTTCCCTTTAGATTGTTTCAGCTACTCAGAACGATCGTAAAGAGGAAAGACAGAATAAACTCCCCCTCAGATATGGTGCTAAACTATTCATTCAATTTCTAGTGATAATCACTATCTTTGCAACATACACTCCTGGAAATTGAAATAAGAACACCGTGAATTCATTGTCCCAGGAAGGGGAAACTTTATTGACACATTCCTGGGGTCAGATACATCACATGATCACACTGACAGAACCACAGGCACATAGGCACAGGCAACAGAGCATGCACAATGTCGGCACTAGTACAGTGTATATCCACCTTTCGCAGCAATGCAGGCTGCTATTCTCCCATGGAGACGATCGTAGAGATGCTGGATGTAGTCCTGTGGAACGGCTTGCCATGCCATTCCCACCTGGCGCCTCAGTTGGACCAGCATTCGTGCTGGACGTGCAGACCGCGTGAGACGACGCTTCATCCAGTCCCAAACATGCTCAATGGGGGACAGATCCGGAGATCTTGCTGGCCAGGGTAGTTGACTTACACCTTCTAGAGCACGTTGGGTGGCACGGGATACATGCGGACGTGCATTGTCCTGTTGGAACAGCAAGTTCCCTTGCCAGTCTAGGAATGGTAGAACGATGGGTTCGATGACGGTTTGGATGTACCGTGCACTATTCAGTGTCCCCTCGACGATCACCAGTGGTGTACGGCCAGTGTAGGAGATCGCTCCCCACACCATGATGCCGGGTGTTGGCCCTGTGTGCCTCGGTCGTATGCAGTCCTGATTGTGGCGCTCACCTGCACGGCGCCAAACACGCATACGACCATCATTGGCACCAAGGCAGAAGCGACTCTCATCGCTGAAGGCGACACGTCTCCATTCGTCCCTCCATTCACGCCTGTCGCGACACCACTGGAGGCGGGCTGCACGATGTTGGGGCGTGAGCGGAAGACGGCCTAACGGTGTGCGGGACCGTAGCCCAGCTTCATGGAGACGGTTGCGAATGGTCGTCGCCGATACCCCAGGAGCAACAGTGTCCCTAATTTGCTGGGAAGTGGCGGTGCGGTCCCCTACGGCACTGCGTAGGATCCTACAGTCTTGGCGTGCATCCGTGCGTCGCTGCGGTCCGGTCCCAGGTCGACGGGCACGTGCACCTTCCGCCGACCACTGGCGACAACATCGATGTACTGTGGAGACCTCACGCCCCACGTGTTGAGCAATTCGGCGGTACGTCCACCCGGCCTCCCGCATGCCCACTATACGCCCTCGCTCAAAGTCCGTCAACTGCACATACGGTTCACGTCCACGCTGTCGCGGCATGCTACCAGTGTTAAAGACTGCGATGGAGCTCCGTATGCCACGGCAAACTGGCTGACACTGACGGCGGCGGTGCACAAATGCTGCGCAGCTAGCGCCACTCGACGGCCAACACCGCGGTTCCTGGTGTGTCCGCTGTGCCGTGCGTGTGATCATTGCTTGTACAGCCCTCTCGCAGTGTCCGGAGCAAGTATGGTGGGTCTGACACACCGGTGTCAATGTGTTATTTTTTCCATTTCCAGGAGTGTATTTCCCGGCTGACTCTTAATTCAACTACTGCCACGGGGTGAGGAGAAAGAACAAATCCTGGTGATACCAGCATTATGTGTATTTAGATGTTCGATTAATCTGAATGGTTTGCAATGTTCCAGCGATTCTATTCGAACTCTATGCTGATGTACCAACAAGGACCATTTTCGCAGATAAACATGCAAGTACGTAATGGATGTTCAGTTTCTCAATGTAGTTCGTCGCACTCACACGTTATACATCCGCTGTAAGAACAATTTCATGCATTTACATTTTTGGTGGCCCACAATATTGACTGGCTAAATATTATGACGATACGTTGCATACAACTTCCACAGATATTGTTTATCATGTAGTCAAGACTACGTAATGTAGCCAAAATCGTGGGTAAAATTGAAATGTAGTTTGTTTATTAACACTTTTCTTTTCACTAATTAAATATGAAATATGAATCGGGATTGGAGGTGACGATCCTATCCTTCTTTTTTAGTATTTTAGGTCCCCGTTAATTAATAGCTGGTAGTTAATAAGCGAACTATTTTTTATGCTGGTGCGTTGTTTGTATCAGTTATCCCCGCAACCGTCCAAGGATAAGATTCTATTAATGTTCCGCGCACACGCGTTTCACAATTCTATAAAATGCAGAATTACGTAAACTATAGCTTTCCGTTGCGCACAACTTTCGTGGGCTCCACAACGATAATAGTTTACCAAGAGTATTTTTCCCAGCTAATACAAAGTTCGAATTATGTTGTCGGATTCATTTTCACCTCACCCGACAGTAAACGTCTCTGATCACTTCGTCACACGTAATGCATTTTAAACGTGCTTGAAGAGTCTTTAAATAATCTGCTTAACGAATTTCGCAGTCACGTACCACTTTTTCATCGACTAGCCCGATCGCGATAGCTGAAGGTAGAGAGCTCAATAATGTGTTACATGCTCTTTTATATGTATTAAAAAACAAACGCGCCCCTGTATCTTTCTGTCCCGCTTGGTCTTTGCTACTTTGCCTTTTATTACTTTTTATTATATTGCTTCTTAGTAATACTGTGCAGTTATTAAAGTTTCGTATTACTTTCACCTTTTTAATTCTTCCCCGATGACGCTAATTGACACGCCTGCCCGCAAAGTACCGATATACATGGCTCTGTGTGTGCGCATTTCTACGCATTTACCAGACTTGACTCACTGTGGTAGTTCAGTAATAACTCTGGGTCGCCGATCTTGGTTCTTTTATGTCTACGTTTGACTTCGTAGTGGCGCTCAGCCGGTGAAGTTACGTAGCGGTATTTGACAGTGCCTTGTTAAGTGGATCAGCAGCAGTTGCATTTCTGTCTGCCTCGGTCTGAGGTCTGCTGCATGGACTGTACGTCTTATTAACATACGGACTGTCACATCAGCCCAGCGCTAAGATACTCTATTCCAAGCTCGCCTGGTAGAACTTTTTAATAACTGCATACATAGACAGTAAAATTAGTCTGACGTCGTTTCACTTTGCTGTATACATTAAATCCCACAGTTTTAGCTTTTTCGTTACAACCAGTTGTCTTTCCGCTTATTTCTTAACACTACTGACGTTACATTCCTTGGAGAGCAGGTCTCTGTTGTGGAAGCTGAAGAGTAGTGTGACCCACGGACGGCTGCCACAAGAACACTATTACGGTGCGACACCGCCGTAATTCAGCGGGAGAATTCTTCCTCTCGACACTTGAAGGAGCGTTACGTGATCCCAGCGACAGCCCAATAACTGCTGTCACCGCAGGCGACGCCCGGCCGCAGGGGGAGCCCGGCAGGAGATGACAGGTCGCGGCCTTCATCCCGAGAGCGTCTCTGGCGCGCGCGTCTCTGGGGGCGTCAGCGGGGCTTCCTGGGGGATGTGCCTGTCACTTGTCATCAATCGACGGCGAGAGGACGCTACAGCGAGAATGTAAACAAACGCTACTGACGTGCCTTACATCCATAGTTTTTAGGAGTGACATCTGCCTCAGAAACATTATTATACTATTGAATATCTGTTCGTTTTTCTGAGTAAGACCATTGTCAACAGTTAGAATAAAAACTAGTTCATGGAAACCACATTTAACACGATTATCATGTCGAAAAAATAAAGTTGGTTCTTTTCAGATGCGGTACATGCACGTATACTTGTCCACATTGACATTCTTACTTGTCACACCATGCTGCTAGAAGAGCTAAAACAAAATGGTACAGCGCACTGATACGGTCAATTCTTCTTCTGCCTTGCGTTTTCCCATTCCTCTGCGGGGTCAGCATTTGTGTTTATGTTTGTCAATGTTAGCAACAGTTGGTGGCCAGATGCCCTCCCTGTCGCCACTCTGTTAGCCCCATGGCATGGAATCTGTGTATCCCATATGTCTGCGTCTAGCTTAAATCTCATTTGAAGTTTGAGAAGTTTTCTGAATGTTTGACTAGCGTGAATATGAGGCAGAACTCGGGTACCACTCAGGTATTCACCTGGTAGGACATGGAAATTCGCGTAAAAAATCACATACAAGCAGGCCAGCTCACCAGCCCTCGTTGTTAATCCGCAAGGCGCAACCGATCCGGGATAAGCTCACCTCCTCGAATGCCGGAAGCTGTAACGCGCTTTTTTTTTTAAAGATTTATTTAATCCAGGAAGCGAGGGCAAGAGGGCAGGGGACGCCTGCCGAGACCCGACAGCAATGTCCCATTCCCAGCCTCCCAGAGCCAAGAAAGGAAAGGTCTTACAAGGTAAATAAATAAAGCTCTCTTGATCCAGTATATATAAAGCTCTGTTGTCCTGCCCTCCTTCTGGGCCTTAAAAAAATAGTGCGTTAAAGCTTCCAGCATTCGGACAGGCGAGCTTCCCCTGGATCGAAATTGCCTTGCGGATTAACGACGAGACCTCGTGAGCTAACCCACCTGAATATCGTTTTTTACGCGTTTTTCCACACCCCACTAGATGAATATCTGACTGGCACCCACGTTTCGCCTCAGATACACTCTATGCAGACACTGCAGACGCCTGCCGAGGCCCGACAGCAATGTCCCATTCCCAGCCTCCCAGAGCCAAGAAAGGAAAGGTCTTACAAGGTAAATAAATAAAGCTCTCTTGATCCAGTATATATAAAGCTCTGTTGTCCTGCCCTCCTTCTGGGCCTTAAAAAAATAGTGCGTTAAAGCTTCCAGCATTCGGACAGGCGAGCTTCCCCTGGATCGAAATTGCCTTGCGGATTAACGACGAGACCTCGTGAGCTAACCCACCTGAATATCGTTTTTTACGCGTTTTTCCACACCCCACTAGATGAATATCTGACTGGCACCCACGTTTCGCCTCAGATACACTCTATGCAGACACTGCAGACGCCTGCCGAGGCCCGACAGCAATGTCCCATTCCCAGCCTCCCAGAGCCAAGAAAGGAAAGGTCTTACAAGGTAAATAAATAAAGCTCTCTTGATCCAGTATATATAAAGCTCTGTTGTCCTGCCCTCCTTCTGGGCCTTAAAAAAATAGTGCGTTAAAGCTTCCAGCATTCGGACAGGCGAGCTTCCCCTGGATCGAAATTGCCTTGCGGATTAACGACGAGACCTCGTGAGCTAACCCACCTGAATATCGTTTTTTACGCGTTTTTCCACACCCCACTAGATGAATATCTGACTGGCACCCACGTTTCGCCTCAGATACACTCTATGCAGACACTGCAGACGCCTGCCGAGGCCCGACAGCAATGTCCCATTCCCAGCCTCCCAGAGCCAAGAAAGGAAAGGTCTTACAAGGTAAATAAATAAAGCTCTCTTGATCCAGTATATATAAAGCTCTGTTGTCCTGCCCTCCTTCTGGGCCTTAAAAAAATAGTGCGTTAAAGCTTCCAGCATTCGGACAGGCGAGCTTCCCCTGGATCGAAATTGCCTTGCGGATTAACGACGAGACCTCGTGAGCTAACCCACCTGAATATCGTTTTTTACGCGTTTTTCCACACCCCACTAGATGAATATCTGACTGGCACCCACGTTTCGCCTCAGATACACTCTATGCAGACACTGCAGACGCCTGCCGAGGCCCGACAGCAATGTCCCATTCCCAGCCTCCCAGAGCCAAGAAAGGAAAGGTCTTACAAGGTAAATAAATAAAGCTCTCTTGATCCAGTATATATAAAGCTCTGTTGTCCTGCCCTCCTTCTGGGCCTTAAAAAAATAGTGCGTTAAAGCTTCCAGCATTCGGACAGGCGAGCTTCCCCTGGATCGAAATTGCCTTGCGGATTAACGACGAGACCTCGTGAGCTAACCCACCTCAATATCGTTTTTTACGCGTTTTTCCACACCCCACTAGATGAATATCTGACTGGCACCCACGTTTCGCCTCAGATACACTCTATGCAGACACTGTTCAGAGAAGTCACTAAACTCTCCCAAAGATGTAAACAACCATGCATGAGCAGCGCCTTTAGACAGAGAGGGTCCGACAGCCGATCAGTTCGTCATTCCACCAGGAAGTAGGTACATGGCTCGTGTAGCCTGTAGTTCAACCATGCCTATGCCACCATGTTGAGTAATGCTCTTCGTGCAGCCACAGGACAACGTGTTACTACTCAAACTGTGCGCAGTAGGCTTTATGATGCGCAATTTCATTCCCGACGTCCATGGCGAGGTCCATCTTTGCAACCACGACAGTATGCAGCGCGGTAGAGATGGGCCCAAAAACATGGCAAATGGACCGCTCAGGGTTGGCCTCACGTTCTCTTCACGGATTAGTGTCTCATATGCCTTTAACCAGACAATCGTCGTGTTTGGAGGCAACCCGGTCAGGCTGAACGCCTTAGACACACTGCCCAGCGAGTGCAGCAAGGTGGAAGTTCCCTGCTATTTTGGGGTGGCATTATGTGGGGCCGACGTACGCCGCTGGTGGTCATGGAAGGCGTCGTAACGGCTGCATGATATGTGAATGCCATCCTCCTACCGATAGTGCAACCATATCGGTAGCATATTGGAGAGCCATTCGTCTTCATGGACGACAGTTCGCGCCCCCATCGTGCACATCTTCAGCATAACATCGCTCGACTAGAGTGGTCAGCATGTTCTCCAGACATGAACCCTACCGATCAAGCGTGGAATAGATTGAAGAGGGCTGTTTATGGATGACGTGACTCACCAATCACTCTGAGGAATAATCCGGACAAACAGTGCCTTGATGAACTTGGATAGTATGCGAGGATGAAGTCTGGCATGCATCAATGCAAGAGGACGTGCTACTGGGTATTAGATGACCACCACCTCTTAAGGCCTCGCTGTATGGTGGTATAACATGCAACGTGTAGTTTTCATGAGCAATAATAAGGGCGGAAATGATGTTTATGTTGATCTCTATTGCAGTTTTCTGTACGGGTTCCGGAACTCTCGGTGGTGGGCCGGTCATCCAGTCGTTCGGGGGTCTGGACCCATCTAACCTCACCCAGGCTGTGTTACCACCTCCTAGGCTTGGCGGAACACGCCTCGGAAGACCAAGAGGCGCGGCAAAACACACTGGACGACTTGGGGCAGGATCCCACGACGGCAAACCAAGCCACCGACACAGGGACACAGTTGGTGGCGTGCCCCTGAGTTCTGGGGAGTAGCAGCGGCAGGCGGGCGCAACATGTCGCAGCCGAGGCTAGCGTCACGTCGCATCCGCCCTACACCGCCTCTCAATCCAGAACCTGGAGGGGAGAGGTGTAGTGTCCCCGATTGCGCAGCTCCCCCTGCGCCATGCACCCTTTACTTTCGCTTTGGGTTGGGAGACATTTAACGTCGTCCAGGACGTGAGAAGCTACAGGAGCCAGACCGCAGGGCTCTGGGATCGTCGTCTGACTTACCCTCATGCCCTCGCCCGACTGCCAAGCTCTACTCAATGGAGACAGGTGGCGTGTCTCTCGTAACGCAGCTTCCCCTGCGCCACGCACCCTTTGCTTTCGCCTCGGGTTTGGGGCGTTTAACGTCCTACCTTGACGGGAGTTTGTCCTTTCTTGACACAACGACAACCCTCACCTTTCCACAGCTGGGAGATGTTATGAAGTTGTGATGATGTTGAATTAATGATGTTATGACCCTGGTCGTGTGTTGTGGAGTTTGACATCATCGAGACGGTGCGGCACTCAAACCCGAGTTACGTTCCCCGGAGGGCCTCCACACGTACTGGGGGATAACGGCCGACCATGTCACACCCACCGCTTTTGATAATTCACGGTGGGCCGGTGCGGATCAGTGAGGATTGCACCCAGTTAAGGGTTCAAATGGCTCTGAGCACTATGCGGCTTAACTTCTGAGGTCATCAGTTGCCTAGAACTTAGAACTAATTAAACCTAACTAACCTAAGGACATCACACACACCCAGTTAAGCGCTAGCCTTTTAACGTCATGCATGGACGGCCCTTCCCGTGTTAGCTTCACCCCATCTAAGGGGCTACCGAGCGCCGGGGCCACGTCAAGGCCACGGGATAGAACATTACGGTCCCCGCCCCACTTAGGTTCCTCTGAGCCACAGACTACTTCAGAACAATCTGAAGATTCCCGGGAATCAGGGGGTCTCCTGGCGGTTTTAACCCAGTTATGGGAGGCAACACACCTCCACCAGGTGGCGCCACGCAGACCGCTTTCCCGTGCGACGCATGGTTTCTCAGGTGGAACTATAAATCGAAAGCGATTTTGCAGAACATAATACAGCACCATGCCCTTCAACTAGTTGACGGCGTTTGTTCTGGCGGTGGGAAAGTAAATAGTACCTGTGCGTAGGAGTTCGTCCGGCATGATAGACTCTGGCTGTCGTCGCGACAGGGGCGCCAGCATGTGTTGTATAAGACCCCAGCAGCTGCCCGACGCAGCACATGTCAAGCTGTGCGTGTCCGAATCGACGACGCAGTACAGGGACAAAGGGTGGTCCGCAAGATGGATGGATTGGAGTCGCTGGCATATGGCTTATTTGCTCGGCTATCACGGCGGGACGTTGGTAAAGTGAAATATTGCGCAGTATTTCGTTTCCTGCGTTAGAAGGGAAACAACGGTGCAACAATCCGTGCTGAGTGCTGGTGGAAGTGTTCGGAGACAATGCATCATGATGTGGCGCAGTGGTTACAAGGTGCAGACGCTTCCTTTGGCGTCATACATGCCTGAATGATAGAAAATGAAGTGGCAGACCATGTCTCTGTGAAGAACTGGGAATTGCTAGAGAAATGCATGCACAAATGTTTGAAGATCGGAGTACCACAACAGAGGCGATACTGGGAAAGGTGAAAAGCAAATGTGAATCAACTGGCAATATCTTGCCCTATATTTTGAACATAACAAACTTCACCGCCTTCTGGGTTTGGCGATTGCTCATGCCCATTAAAAAAGCATGCCGAATCGAAGCATCAGCAAAACTGTGTCTGTTCCCTCTGCAAGCCACCTTATGGTGTGTTGCGGGGGGGGGGGGGGGGGGGGGAGGTTACCTTTTATACCACTGTCCACTGTCACTTCCCCATTTTTCTGTTCCAGTCGCGTATGGTTCGTGGGAAGAACGATTACTGGTAAGCCTCCGTGTGCGCTCGAAACTCTCTAATTTTATTTTCATGGCCTTCTCGCGAGACACACGTAGAAGAAATCAATACCATTTCGTGATGCAGAACACATTTATTGCAGCTTGTGGTACTGAAGTTGACTGTGCATCTTCGTGACGCTTCCGCGCATACTAAGTGAGCCTTCAACGAGACGTGCTGCTCTTCTTTGGGGCCTCTCTGTGTTCTCTATCAGTACTATCTGGTAAGGATCGCATACTGATGAGAAATATTCAAGTATTGGTCGAACGACTGTTTTGTAAGCTACCTTCTTTGTTGATGGACTAAATTTACTGTGGATTCTTCCAATGAATCTCACGCCAATCTAAATGAGTACTTCAGCTGCGTAGTCACCACAGAAGAATACTAAATGCATCACAATGACTCCGAGAGAAAGGAACAAAGTCAGCGCCGCCAAAGAATGCCATGAGCCAGCTATCATTTGAAAATTTGATACTGAGTGTTTTTGGGACTGCCGTGGTGTGGTGTTAGCAGGTTATGCTCGTAAGGGGCAGACTCCTGAAGGAGCATGCTACAGGTATCTCCTGACCGGGTTACGGGAAGCTGTCAAGACAAACCGTCGCTGGATACTGTAGAAGGGGTTGGTTTTGCCCAGTTTTCTCAGGTAAAGAAACCATTTTATGGCAGGCATTTGCAGAATGACAACGAGTTGATTTTCGTTGTGTGACATTCCCTGAACAGCGAAAACGATTCTTTCGAATAAGACGTCCTTTAAGTTATCCATCGTGTCACAGGGAAAAAGTGGGTCTCACTGAACGGACGGAATGAACAGAAGGAGATACACCATCACGAAGTTTCGTGGTCTTACCATCATTTTTCAAGGTGATATTTAAAACTTTGAGACTGCCCCTCGAACGCTGTAGCTGAGGTCGAAAACACAACTCAGTGCCGAACGTAATTGATAACGCTGTACATAACTGACATTATATACTAACATAAATAGTGATACATCAGCTTTTTAACCGTTGTACGCCGGTAGCTAGAAGTACTTGTACGTAAACTCATTAAAAGGAACGTCTAGCCAATATCTAAGTACTAATATCATTATGTCATCTTTGCCGGAAACTTGTGAAGGACATGCTGCCTCAAATATGACCGTGTTACAAAACCATTGCTGCGCTGAATGCAACCCTCTGGCGTATGACAGTATGTCACCAGACAACTTGCCACGTATTTAACAGCGTTCAGTAATTCGTACTAAAGAAGTAAATTAAAAGCAAAGGAAGCCAAACTGCTCATAAGACCACGTGACGATCTGCACACTTCAGAATAAACTAACAGTGATACGTAAGTGTGCAGAGAACCAGTTTTTCCAAAGATGGAGCAAGCACCAAGATCTTGCTTTAGTTGTATCTCATAGCTTCAGAGATATTATGTAAAATCGACTTGTTCCTAATAATGCAATTGCCCGCATCTCGTGGTCGTGCGGTAGCGTTCTCGCTTCCCACGCCCGGGTTCCCGGGTTCGATTCCCGGCGGGGTCAGGGATTTTCTCTGCCTCGTGATGGCTGGGTGTTGTGTGATGTCCTTCGGTTAGTTAGGTTTAAGTAGTTCTAAGTTCTAGGGGACTGATGAACATAGATGTTAATAATGCAATTACAAACACATTTATGAAAACGCTTGTTGCTTATTGTTTAACGTAAGTTAGGGTTAAGTTCCCATTAACCAGAAGCTTTTGTTGAACACAGCAGTGGTATTTATGGGCATTGTCCTCCTGGATGGGGCATGTTCTTGACATGTCTCCGACCTTTTAACTGACTTAGCCACGAAGTTATAGGGGACCAGCTATTTTAAGTGGCCACAGAATCAGGGAGCAGGGCGGCATTTTTCACATTAAGGAATATTTCCAGAGGTGAAAGAAGCGAAAAGTGATCGATGAAAGTCACCGAATCGCGAGGGGCACTCAACCACTCAGCCATTGGGTCACATACACCATATAACTGGCACACACTGAGGTGACAGACGTCATGGGATGCCCCCTAACGTGGTGTCGGACGACGGTTTGCTCGTTAGTACAGCAACTAGACATGGTGTGTCCGCAGATCGTGGTCTTGAGCGTAGTGTTGTTGCGTCTGGATCACAGGATCCCGGGTTCAAGTCCAGGATGGATCAGAGATTTTCTCCGCCCGGGGACTGGTTGTCTGTCTTGTCCTCATTATTTCATCACCATCCGGGAAAGTGTCGAGACTGGACAGTGAACAGATTGGGGCTTTGTACGGGTGCTGATAACGATGCAGTTGAGCGCCCCACAAACCAAATATCATCATCGTCGACATGGTGCGGAGTCAACAAGTTGTTGAAAGTCCTTTGCATAAATACTCAGCCATTCTGATTCTTCAACCGTCCATGATGCGAAAGTGTTGACGGTTCAGGATTTTTTGCACGAACTGACCCGGTTACGTGCCATTAATGTTCAATGGGATTCATATCGGATAATCTGGGTGGCCAAATCATTCGTTCGAACTGTCCAAAATGTTCTTCAAACCAGTAGCGAACAATTGCGGCCCAGTGGCATGGAACATTGTCATCCATAAAAATTACATCGTTTAACGGCTGCCAGTGGTCTTCAACTAGCCAGACATTACCATTTCTAGTCAACGATCGGCTTAGTTGGATCAGAAGACCCTGCCGATTTCATGTAAATACAGCTCACACCGTTATGGAGTCAACACCAGTTTGTACATTATCTTATTAAAAAGCAGACTGCATGGTTTGAATTCCCCTACGATTTACGAAATGGAATGTCCCAAGCGTCTAGCTCCAACTATCATTCCGCGATCAAAGTCTATTAATTGCCGTAGTGCAGCTATAATCACGTCGGAAACGTGTCCATACGAATCACCTGAGAACGAAGGACACCTCCACCAATGCACTGCCCTCGTGAAGGCGATACTGCCGCCATTTGTATATGTACATATAGCTATCCCATGACTTTTGTCACCTCAATGTAATGAGTCACTATAAAGAAGGTATAACTTTTTTTTTTCTTTTTCCAGCAATTTAAAATATCACACTTGGAAAGGTGCTTGCTTCGCAGAGTGTAAGGCCTCGAATACTCAACGTAAGGAAGTGTAAGGAGACACAATCATCAGTGTCAAAGTATTCCGTTCCTCGATTCCTTTCTCGGCTTCATTTACTAACAAGAAATGCGACATAGTATGTCAGACACAAGAGAACAGACAAATTAAGAGCATAACATGAAGTATTTGACCTAGAGGCCGGTTCATAATGGAGCAGAAATTCGGTCAGGTGGCGAATGATTTGGGAGCACTACTAAACCAGAAAACAGTTTTGGCAAAGTGTGGGTTTACACTCGGTTTAGTTAGTGGTCGGGGGTCGACTATTGTGAAGTGTTCACTGGAAGATGGTTTAAGTGATTTCCGTATTCAGGTTTCGGTAACGCCCTATAACATCCTAACCCATTTAACATTTTGCGTATATACTGTCACATCCCCAACTTCTGACGTCATTGAACCCATTATTTTCTTCACCTTTATGGCGTAGGTAGCGCTCATTAGTAAACCCAGTGGCATAATGTTGATACTTTTAATGTCACAACACAGATACGATCAACTCATCGTAGTAATATGTTAAAAATGTAAAAATATAAAAATGGCACTCTGATATTTTTGATTTTCTCTCTAGTTCCCGTTAGTCGAAATTCCAATTTCGGCATTGCTAACTCAGCGACTGCGGATGCCTTACTTGCTTTATTATTGTAAATAGGAGATTTCACAGTACGCAACAATTTAGCCATGTTACCAACCGACAAGAAAAATCCTGACCCAGGGATACAGTGTCAAGATGATGTTACCACATGCATGGGTGTCACCAGCCAACGGGACGTCAATCGTGAACTGCCAACGTGCAGTTTGCCAGGTAAATAAATACGTTGTGTGTGGTCTTCCGATTGTGAGAATTGTGGGGCGTACAAAGTAGCTAACATGGTTGTTCAACAACAGTTCGATTGGCCAGAAGAACAATATGAGCTGGCCAATCGGGTGGGTGGACACGACCAAGAAGACACCTCTGGAGAACGCTCGGAGATAGCTTCAGAGAGACGTTGAGAGAGGAAAAGGGACATTTTATGGTTGATGTCTGAGATCCACTGCTGTCTAACGTCGGCCATACAGTGCCGCCCATACAGCGCCTACAGCGCCGGCCGCTGCCAAAAACACGCACTGCCAGCCGCATTCGCGCCGTCGGACACTAGCATGCCTGCTCGCTGCCTAAATGCCACCATAAGACGTCGCTAGCCAATTCCATTGCGCCTACAGTGTCGCCGTCAGCAGCCTGGCCATTACCTGGTGATGACATCACAGTTGTCTCAACGAAGTCCGTCTTCCAGTTCCGTTTCTCCCTTCGCAACCACGAGTCAAAACTCTGCTAAATACCCAGGTAATTTTGTTACTGATAACGGGCAAACGACTATTTCGTTACATTCATAAGAGTAACTTTTAAATTTTACTTGTAAAATACACAGAGACACAGACAGAAAAAGTCATGGAATAACGATACGCTCAAATACAGGTGGCGGTAGTTTCGTGTACAAGAGGTATGAAATGGCAGTGCATTGGCGTAGCTGTCATTTGTAACCAGTTGATTCATTTGCAAATGTGTCGACGTGATTTTGGCCGCACGACGGGCATTAAGAGACTGTGAACGCGGAACGGTGTTTGGACCTGGACGCATGGGACACTCCCATGTTGGTCCAACTCACCGGTTACAAATATACCAGAAAACCTCTCAATTGATTCAGTGTGTTTTGCTTAGTCCGTTTTGGTGAGTTCCTAAAAACCCCAACAAAAGTTTAGAATGGGACGATGGGTCGCATAAATTTTCTGCACACAGACTCCTTCGTAGATGAGCTACAGTTTTCTAGACCCCTCCCAAACTATATTCGCCTTTCCTACAACGAATCTTACTTGCTCTTTCCGTTTCATGTCGCTTTGCAACTTTATTCCTAGATATTTAATCACGTGAATGATCACTAACAATGTATTTGAACATAACATTATTATTTCTTCTACTCATATGTATTTTCTTCTATTTTCTCAACATTAGAGAAATCTGCCAATCTTAATGCAAACAGATATCCAGCTCAGTTAATCTTGTTCGCCCTATTGCCATTTAAAGGCGGCACTAGAGCGTCATCAGTAAACAGTCGCATACTGCTGTCCACCCAAACCCTCAGATATTTAGAAGCAAGAGCGGCCCTATCAGAATCCACAGCGGCAGTCCTCACAACACTTTGGTCTCCGATGAAGCGTCCTCGTCCAGGAAAACGTAGTGGTTTCTAAAAAAAGTCATCGAGTCACTGATGAACCTCAGACTCTGTACCGCATGCTCGGACCTTCGTTAACAGTCTGAAGTGTAGCACTATGTCAAAGGCTTTCCGGAAATCTAGGAATATGGCGAAAATCTAGGAATATGCAATCCTCCTATTGCCCTTCATCTATGGTTCGCTATATATCGTGCGAGAAAAGGACAATCTGAGTTTTGCAGGACCGATGTCTTCTAAATTCCAATTGGTTTGTGAATAGATGCTTTTCTTTCTCAAGGAAATTTATTACATTCGACCATAGAATATGCTCAACACCTCCGCAGCAAACCGACGTTAAGTATATTCGCCTCTAATTTTGGGGCTCTGTTTTTTTTTTTTTTATTCAATGAATTGCGTCAAAGCAAATTCGTTTCTTTAAAGAAGGCACTGTGAAACGCGTCTGCTGTCAGGCGCCTATCAATCCGTGTATTCACGAACGCATCGGTGAGCACTTGTCTGTCTCAAAGAACAGTTAGTTATTAGTCTGCTAGAATAGCTTATCTTTGGGTGGAAACTGTAAGGCACTTCTCAGTGTCACCTAAACTTTTAAGTGAGTCAGCCGATAGAAAGACTTGGAGGCAGATCATTTTCGCGAGGCTGCATCGTCAGCGGAAAATAGGGTGTACTCTCTTCTGAGGCTTGGTGCCGCGAAAATCGGCTGATCTGTTTAGTGTAGACGCTTCGTCTTGTGGTGGTAAAATAGCCACACTGAAACGACTTCGTTCTAGATTACGCTGTGGTGGTTGCTTGTTTGCTAATTTCCGTTGCATCTGAGTGATTGTGCTTCATGGACCATCAGATTTATTGAAGCGAGATACTTAGCAGTAGTATTTTACGTGGATAATTTCAGGCCTTTCTTCGAGTTCACCACTTCTTTAGAACACGCGGAGATCAATATCCAATTTTTATTCAGTACTTTGAGCTAGCAAAATTCTTATCTGATTGCTTTTCAAGTCAAAAAAATAATATTATGGGAGTTAATGCTAACATACGAGGTATTTTACATTGTTTTTTGTGTATGGGTGGTCATGTAAAGACACGTGGTCAGTTGAAACATGAGATTTTATATTCAGTTTCTGAACAACATGTATTAAGTAATCATGTAATTTGGGATTCTCACGTAATTATTTTTTACTGCTCTGTACATTACTCTATACTTCCATACGTGTTCGTTTAAGAACTACGTTTTTGATTACGGTATGTTGGTAATTATTACTTCGGACCGTCTGATAGGAACTGAAAAAATGTAGATCAGAGCTAAACATAACATGACAGGTACATATAAAAAAACGTGCATTGAATATGATAAATGTTATGTTGGGCAAAATGGAAGGAACTTAAGAACCGATATAGAGAACGTATTAATGCCACTGAAGCCAATCCCTCGGCATTCAGTGTTCATTTAAAGAAAATACAAGCGTTCTACTAAGGATATTAACAAAAACATCACTATCCTCCCTGAAAAGGAAAAAGACAAATGATTAAATATTCTAGAAGAACTGAGAACATACATCCACAACACAAAACAACAGAACAACATACTTAATGAACAAAGAGAGTTTCGGAATGAGGTGTATATACAAAATTACAGCAGTGTTTTAATCGAATAATTTTGGTTTGGACTCTATGTCCTCCTAGTAAAATTGTCTAATTTGACGTGATATGTTGGATTATTTTGCAATTTTGTACCTTTTGTATATTCTACCTTCACATATTAACTGTCGGAAAATTGTAATTTACATATATGAATGCATGTTAGAGATGTATGTAAATATGGTCTTACAAATAACCAAAGATAAATAATGTAGACTCTTTGATCTGTCAGTCGCATGCTTACGCTACACGACAGTGAAGTCAAACGTGATAAAAAATTGGCACTGCCTACGATTTGATAACACTAACATACATGACAACCTGCATACTATGTGACAGCACAAATTTTGTATTCTTTCGTGTTAACTAATAAGAACGTGGAAACTTTTAACATTGCAGTGCGTCAGCAATTGTGAATAATTTAATGATTATAAAGAATCCGCCTCGATATCACAGTGGATAACTCAACACTGTCTATCATCACACGCATGTACTAGCCTGAAACTTAGCGTCTAAGTACATCGGCAATGGCTAGTAAATCACATATTTATGAAATCTTACAGCTAGTTACAAAATCATATTTACATTCCTTAATCTACTGTGACTCAGCTGAAAACTTAAACTACCAGCTTGGATTTTTCAATTGGTTACTAATCAGTTACTCTTAAATCATTTAATCAAAATTAATTACATATTAATGACAACTTTTTTAACGACCTCTAGGTCAGGCAAAAGCATCGCAACATGGCACATCCTTAAGTCTTACACTCTATATTTACATACTGTACAAATTACCCATTCTGTGGTATTAATCAATCCTTGGTTGGTACAATTTCAAGTCTACAATTTTCCGTATACCTAATAGTTTTCCAGAGCTTGGATACTCTAAGCAATAAACATTTGTGTGAGGTATACCAATGACTTTATATGGTCCATTATAAACAAACTTAAATTTAGAGATTTCATTGTATATCTCGCTCGATTTCTCATGAGATTTTACAAGTACTCAGTCTCAGATTGCAAACTTAGCAAAACGCGCTTTAGCGTCATGACGACGTATGCGAGCATCGGCTTTTAGCTTCATTATTTCTCGCAAATGATCTTTTTTCACACCAATACTAATGTCAATCCGTGGAGGGAATCTGATTATCTCTTCCACTTAACTTTTACTTCTGTCATCTAACAAGATTTCCTCTTTAATTGTTCCCCCGTATTCGTCATCAAGGGGTTCAGATTTGGTTTCCACTTCCGATTCCGAAACATTTTCTAAAGTTTGGAATTCCATTTCTGCTCTTTGTTGCGTTTCGGCGGTCGCGTCTTTCATGCTAGCCGCCTGTCCCAGAACAATGGGTTCCGAGGTACGCGTTTCCCACTGTTCGACCGATTGTTCCGTACCCAAGTCTACCAAATTCTGGTAATTGTTGCCTTCACTCATTTTACCAATTTTCAATATAAATGCCAAATCTCAAATCTAATTAGGATTCCTCCCACTACTTATTCTCGTTGACGTAACGCGCTGTTCGTAACCAGTACTTTGTTACGAGATTTCCACAATGCAAAATTCGTGTCCAGAACAACCTCAAATCCGAAGATTGTCCTGTCACGGTCGCCACGTGTAACCTCCTCCTCACTTATCGACCTTAATGACAGTGAAAAATTAAACCGCGTGTACCTAATGGAAATTTGGGAAAAGCAATCGTCACCGAAGTTAATCTGTCGATAAAGAGGGAGGAAAGGGTTACATCCAAATGAAAGGAAAAATGCAAATGAAACTGGTGGAAATTAATTTTGAAAAGGTGTAAAGTTAATAAAGAAAGTAAATGTGCGGCCGTTACGTTAACAATTAACTAGCGGTAATTAGTTATTTGAGATTTGGGGGAAATTACGGTCGCCAGTCCTATGGACAATTAGTATAGTAACTGAAAAAGAAAGGTTATTACACATATAATTAGCACTAGAAGCGTGGCAACTGAAGGTTGACACGTGTAGTGTGAAAACTGAAAGTTTGTCGGAAGTAATAAATTTCGCTACACTCTGACTTAATTTAGCATAAGAATTAATAAAACCGGAAAATTGAAAGTTAGTTTAGTGACAGAAATTAATAGTGAACTTTGTTTCTGAAGCACATCGAAATTCAGTAAAATACGGTTAGTCTTGGGCTACCTCAACAATCATTTCAAAAGCTACTTGAATCTACGCAATTTAGAAATAAGAGATTTAACTTTGAACTTGAATTAAATGATCCTGAACAATTAACAATAGTAAAATTTAGTACGTACCAAGCTGAGCTGCAGTCACAGGTAAGCTAAAATACGGTAACAAAACTCGCACTCTTAATTTGTGCTTGTGTAATCTAAATGTTGTAGCCAGCTATGAATACCTTAACTGAACTTAGAAATTAAAGCAGTGAAATCGAATAATATTACTTTAATGCTGGCGTTTGAATTTCAACGACACTCGGGTTCATTCCGGAAAAGGAAGGGACCCTGCTTCGTAATGCAATTGGGACAATGAGCAACATAGGTTCATGCTACGTTGCTGTAGTTTAGTGAGAAAAATTTAACAGTTTGAAAAGCTGAGGTCTGCCATACAGTCCTAAAACTTTACGTGCTACCATTCTTCCTTGTTGGTTGATTGAAGGTTTGAAGTCGTCGATCGAGGAGGTGGTGACAGTCACTCATTGTCGGCCGTCGCTGTTGCAGAAGCTGGATATTGGCGTGCCTTCTTCTCGACACGGTCTCCAGCCGAAACGGGCTCTTGATGTGTGCCAGCTAACGCTTCCCGTCCGCGACACCATGTCAGAAACTAACGTAGCAAGTCGAGCGCAATTACATGCTGCCAAACCCCGAAAGCGCGGCAACTCGCGGGAGCGTCACACAACACACCTGCTCCACTGCCCTCCTCCAGCCAGACCCTCTCTGCTCTGCCCGCGCTCCACGCGGCAGAGTTAACACTACCAAAGATCCTAAACAATTTGGTTCTTCACACGACCTATCGATGTATTCGTTCGATAGCATAGTTTTCCCTAGGCAGGACCCAGCGTAAAAATACAAATAATATTTAAAAAACAAACCAATTATACAGCGACATAAATTCATAAATAAATATATACATTCAAATAGTAAAACAATTACAATATATAAAGACACAGAAATGTCATATCTTCAGGTAATAAAATAAGGAAAAAAATTTATAGTACAATAGATGGAAATAGGAGAATATTCATTTCCGGCGTTACAAATGCGAGACAGCTTTCCTAATGACCCAGGTCGAATACCATTATAAACTTGAGTGTCTTAATAAAGTGAATCATGGACGGTGGGAAAACCCAGAAGGAAGAGAACTGAAATGTTTGGGATCTGGTATATCACAAGGATCGTGGAAAGTAAGCGGACCGGTTAGAAATCAAGAGATTCTTCACAGAATCGGCGAGGTAAGGAATATCAGCTAAGCGCTGACTGGTAGAAGGGACAGCATGATGGGGAATGTGTTAAGACATCGAGAAATAACTTCCATGTTAGTAGAGAGAGCCGCAGAGGCCAAAAAATCTACAATTAACTGAGGATTCCGGGTTTATGTGCTAATCCGAAATTAGCCCAGCACAGGAAATCGTGGTGACCCGCCTCAAACCAGTCAAATGACTACAGATAAATAAATGAATAAAGTACAACCACCTCATGCCGTCCCAGTTGCCAACATATCTGTGCGTTTGGGGATTAAAGGGCAGATGCCCATATGGAAAAAGTCTCATCATATTTGAGGCCTGTTGGATGAACTGTAACAAGATTAAAAATTAGCCCTGTTGGACGCTGCACTTCTATCAACAGCACTAAATAAAATGCTATCCCTCTTATCCTAAGAAAGAAATGATTATTAAATGAAGACCCTAAGCTGTCGATAGGCGTTGAAATACATCAAAGGGGACAGTTGAAAATGTGTGCTCCGACAGGGACTCGAACCTAGCATCTCCTGCTTACATGACAGACGCTCTATCCATCTGAGCCACCGAGGACACAGACGATAGTGCGACTGCAGGGATTTATCCCTTGCACGCTCCCCGTGAGACCCACATTACCAACTTCATAGAGTACATTCGTAGTGCCCCTGCCCATTACACTCATAACTCGCGGCAGACAATCTTACCGAGTCCCGTAAGAGTTCGGGCAAAGCGTGTGCATCCACACAGAAGAAGGTCAATGGCCGGTTAGCCTTAACTATATGAAGATGGTATCCGTGCACACGTATTGGCCGAACTCTTACAGGACTCGGTAAGATTGTTTGCCGCGAGTAATGAGTGTAATGGGCAGGGGCACTACGAATGTACTCTATGAAGTTGGTAATGTGGGTCTCACGGGGAGCGTGCAAGGGATAAATCCCTGCAGTCGCACTATCCTCTGTGCCCTCGGTGGCTCAGATGGATTGCCCTCCGTAATAAAAAAACTGAATCAACGGCGCAACACTGAACTTGAACTCGTGTCATGGGACATCCGCAACGAACAAACGCAACGAACTATATCGAACAAATGAGATCAAAAAATAAATATGGATAGAGCGTCTGCCATGTAAGCAGGAGATCCCGGGCTCGATTCCGAGTCGGGGCACACATTTTCAACTGTCCCAGTTGATGTATATCAGCGCCTGTCGAGAGATAAGGGTCTTGATTTAATTATCATTTCATTCTAAGAGAGCTGCACGTTCACAGATGGTATCTGTTCTTTCGGGCAAGTCACTGACACTTTTGTTAGTAATCACTGCTTCACATACAAGACAACACAATGACACAGCAATAATCTACATTAATTGATTAACAGTGTAGGTTTAGATAAAAGAAAGTGAAATATACGCTTTCTTCCATTCCTGTCAGAATATAAAACATTTTTTGTACTGATTTCTGGAAAACCGATGCAGTGATCACACATACAGATTTGGTGTAAACTTGTGAACTGTTAAGCCGCGACAGAACGATGTTGCAGCCTTTTTATGGAACATACCGTTAATTTTTCTGATACTCTGATTCTTCGTTAGACTCAAGCTGAAATGACTGAATTGTACAACTTCAATTATTGTTACGCAACTATAACTAACTTTATTATTCCAGCAGCAAACAGTAACTGGACGATGAGCGTACAATGATAATACGTTGAAAGCGCTGGATTGAATTTCTGATGCATATTTCGAAATAAAAGAAAAAAGTGACTCTATGTGACTGGTTCAGAGATGCAATATTAATTGGACTCTTGACTACAGAGGGCAGTGTTACAGCGATAATATTCGTATTCCTCGATCTTTTACATCAGTTTTCCAAGCGGTCTTCAGAAACAGTTGCTGTAAAGACTATCCATTCTGTCGACGAAGAGACAACATTTACTTATAATTCCCCTCCGGACTCGGAACGCCGGCTTTCTCTCCTGAATTTCTCAACGGACTGAGTCAGCACTCAGCGGAGATAGGAATGTATTTCCATTTTCCCTTTTCTTCTCCAAACAATGGTAACCTTTCGATCTGATATTACCCTACAGTGGCTCTCACGAAAGTATCAAGTTTGCTTACTGCTACGGTCTTGCAGCGGAAATTAAATGAAAATGCTGTTTCTTCCGTTATCCAAAACCTAAATATTTACGTCTTGATTCGAATGTTACCTACAGCCACAAACAATTTGTAGTTTTCGCTTCGGGTGACTACCTACTGCACATCAGATACATTGTCTCTACAGAGATTTAATAGAGATCGCACTAGTACAGAGCAAAGATACATTACATATCGAATAGTGAGTAAAAGAAAATAAAGAGAGATGGGAAGCAGAATCACACTACTTTGTGTAAGACATTTGCTTAATGTGCTTCTGGCTCTCTCCGATGACATCAGCTCACGTACTTCGCAAGTTCCTGCTTTATTTTTTAGTGGATGGCGCGGAATGTATCGATGGCTTTCCGGAGGCCAAGGAACACATTATCAATTCATGGTCCGTTATCTCGTCCTGTGTCTTATGAAAAATCCCTGAAAGCTGGATTTTTAACGAATCCGTGTTGGTTCCTACAGATAATCAAAGGATCTATGTGGTTACAGAGACATTTTCAATTCTCAAACGTATATATGCACACTCGAGTGAAAATTTGTGCCAAGGCCAGAATTCGAACCCAGTCCTCCTTCTCACTAGGCAGGTGTGCTAACCACTAAGATACCCTAGCACGTTGGCTTTGCACAGCTGCGCCGACTAACACAGCACTCCTCCCTACTCAGTCCAAATTCCCACTCACGCTGAGCCCACTTGGTACGTGCATCATAGATTTTTGAGATTTAAAAAGGTCTCTGGAAGCATATAGTTTCATGTGATGAAAAGCACCTGTGCCTGCGTTTCAGGCAGGATCCCTCTTTTCATTTCACGCTGAGATGCTACTCCAATACAGTTGGAGACTCTTTGAAATTCTGTTCGAGTTTGGAGATACTACCTAGTGGCCTGAGGCGTGAATGGAGTACTGCGAGTGCTACTCTCGGTCATGTGGCCCATGCAGAAGAAAAGATCTGCGGTGCGACTGATCACTGGCGGCGCGTGGGTTGCGGCCAGATGGCCGGTTGGAGGGTGACCATTACTTTTCGGTCATCTGAAGAGCTCTACTCTACAAAATCCATGCTCGCATAACCCATGTGTGTTGTTGGTTGCTCGCTGAGTACGCACAAGCCATCGACACACGATATCTCCCGCCCCTCAATGTTCATCTCGACGTCCCTGGAAGGGGCTGGATCTCCACTGGTGGCTGGGGTAGCTGGAGGGAGGAGAGAGGGGGGCTGATGTCCGCCTCCATAGATGTTGGCGCTGATGTGGCGTGTGGAGTAGCTGAGGGCTCCTCTAGGGAGATGCCAAGTGATGGAGCTGAGATTGGCTGGCAGTGTCCGGAATGGGCACTGTGGAGGACTCTGCCTCTTGTGCTTGCAGCAACTCTGTATCTTCAAGTGTCAGCTCACCCATGTCCAGCCCAAAAGATTGGAAAGGACTACAGGAAACCAATACTGCCGGCCTTGGGTTAAGAATAGGACCTACATGGGATCTTGGAAAGAGATATGGTGGCAGCTGGCTCACAGTGATTGATGTGTTTGGCCACGGAAATATTTTGCTGGAGCTCACCTATCCTGAGGAGTAGAAAAATAAGAAGCCAGATAGAGGTGAGAACCTCGCCCAAAGTGTGATGATGGTGGAGCTTGAACTGCTGTAATTTAAACGTACAATCAAAGCATTTGGCTAGGCCATTAGAAACAGGGTGGATGGACACAGTGTGTATCATTACTACGCTATTTACTCCGCAGAAAGGAGAACTTACCATGGACACCATGCATGACATCATTTGAATGGTGTCCCCTGTGGATGTGGCACATATGTGTGAGACATAGGGGAAACCACTGCAGACATCTATGGTGATTAACCAGGAGACCCCAGAAGCTAGGACAGGTGGTAGCAGCGTCTTGACAGTGATCACTGTAACCAAGCCCCAACAGTAGACATGTTAGCTGGCAAGGTGCCTGGTGGGCACAATGCCCCACTGCCCTAAGTGTAAGAGAGACAACACATGCTGCTGGAGGGCCTCTAGGATCACGACCCTGGTGCAGTCATGGTCCACCTCCAGCAGGAGAACACCATTGCTGGTGAAGAGCTCATTCCAGTGATATCAGTGGGCTTTGTTCCCCAGGTGTCGCAGCTGCTTGTGGTCTAGCTGGCAACTATGTTGCACCAGATGGAGGACCTCATAGATCACTGGGTCCTCAGCACTGCCGCTTCAAAGGCAGCTTCAAGGCCCAGGAGCAGATGCAAGAGGAGGTGAGCATCAGCAAATTGGGTCACTGATTGGTAACGAGTATCTCAATTGTAACTTGAAAGAAATAGACACCCCTACTGAAGGCAGCATGTCATTTTGGTTGGAATATTTTCTGAACACTTTGTAAAGAGAGAGTAAGGGCTTGTAGTCTGTGAATAATGTGAAACTGTACCTGTAGGCACAGTCGTGAAACTTTCTTAGGCCAAATATGATTGCTAGAATTTCTATCTGACTGTAGCTCCGCTATGCTGCAGAGAGAGTCTTAGACGCAAATGCAGCTGGTTGCTCCGCCATTTCAATCACTTGTGAAGGGCTGCCCCCAACCCATAGGCCTATGCATCAGTTGTCAAGATTAGAGGTTAGGTGGAGTCATACACTGTGAGGTATGTGAAATGGTGGAGGGCTTATTTCAAATCCAAGTAGACTTAACACATACTGGGATCCATTGCCACTGGAAGTATTTGCACCGCCTCAATATACTATGGGTTTGCGTGGCTGCCTGACACATTAAAAACGTGACGCAAGTATTCCACTTGGTGAACCAGAAAACAATATTTGTCTGCATTGCATTTGAGGCTGGCCTGTTGAAGGTGCAGGGGTTGTCAGTGCGAGTAGATTGGGCATTAATGGTTTCCTTAAAGTCTCCACAAGTTTGCAATGCATAGTTTGGTTTTTTTCTACAATAATGATGGTTGTCGCCCACTAGCTGTTGCGAATGGAAGTGTGAATACTGTCGTCCAGAAACAGCTATAGCTCCGGCCTAATTTCGTCTCTGAGTGCGAAGGGAGCATTTCTGTCTTTCAAGAACTTCAGTGTTACTGGTGGGAGAAGAGGCACACGTGCATTGACAAACAGTTAAGGTTTGTGCGGACACTAAACTACAATTGTAAACAAGGTCTTCTAAGTAGGAGTTGGTGCCCAGCAACTTGACGGTGGGGGTGCAGTCGTGGATTTCTAAGCCAACAGCGTTGAATAGATACAGACCCAAGATGCTTCAGGGGCATCGAAAACTAAACTCCTGGCTGTGAGAGTGTGCAAATGCTACTGAACTTGGACTGTAAACTGTCTAAAGTTCAATCAATTACAGCCTCTGTCGCAAAAATTAAGTCTTTCGACCTGGTTTCGACACTTCTATGAGTGCCTTCATCAGAAATTAAACATTCAAACTGTCCTCTAACGTAAGTACAAAAATTATGGGAAAATTATGTTATATGCAAATGTAAGTACTGACTAACAGTACAAGAAAGAAACAGTATTTACATGCCATGTATAAAATAAATATCAAGCTACAAAGCTTTAGTCACTATTTTTTAAAAAAAAAGAATACATGGAAAGGGAGCCACTAAGGGCTGTTCACACATGTCAGGCCACAGATGGCAACAGACTGAGGTGCCCGCAATAGCAACTGCGGGCTGGTTAACATTATACCAACAGTGCCATCTAGTAGCCGGCCATATAAGTAGACTATTTAACATTTAAAATACAGACAGAAGAATGTTAAGATGAACATTATTTAGTACATGAAGCAATAGGTAATGTTTTATTTGACAGCAGCAGACATTGTAACTTCTTGTCTATGTAAAAGCTTAGAAATATAGTTTTTTAGACTGAAAACTGACTTTCTGATGAAGGCACTCAAATAATTCTCGAAACTAGGTCAAAAGACTTAATTTTTGCGACCGAGGCTGTAATTGCTTCAAATTTAATTTGTAAACGGTCGCTGACCTCGCAGCCATGTTTAAAACTTTATGTAAACTGTCTGTTGACTTCATTGCTGTAACTACACTGCGAATAGTCCAAAGATTGAAGGTGAGGAGTCCCCACTTGGTAACAAGATTGCCAATCTATTATGGTTGTGGAGGACCCGAAGTGTATCTCCATCTCGATGGGCACATTGTTGATAGCTGCTGTGAGTGATAGAGATTGCTCTTTCCAGTGATGTACAGACTGAATGTAGGATACGTCCAGAAATAAGGTCGACACTGTCTTCCGTCCATGCGTCCAACAGTCCATACACGCACACTCAACAATCATTTTGAGTGCTGCTTGGTAAACTTCATCCCAATGTTCAGATTTATTTGTTGAAGACTTAAGGTCTGAAACTGAGTCCGTGATCATATTATGGCACTTTATTTTAAAGGTCCGCCTTAATCACACAAACTTTTACGCTGCACTATTGCCGGGTGTCGGCTACTGCCATCTTCAGATCATAAAATATTCTGATGGAGGTATCAATGTCAAATTATACATGTAGGTAGATTTCCCGCAAGAGGTGCACTTAACACACTGCTAGTGGCTCTGGTGTCTTTGGCGCCTAATGAAACACTGGCTGCAGAAAGAGGGCTGTTGAGGGTATCGTCTTCCCGCTTAGTCTTTACCTGCATTATATGAATCTGACCGGGACGGGGGGCGTGATTGGGGCTGAAGGCGATGCATTGGTTGAGTGGCGAACACTTGCGATAGGTCCTTAAGGGTGGCTGACGATTCGAGAGACTGTTCAAAAGCTCTAATAATAGGGACACATTTTTCTAAGGAAAGGATTTTCAATTCAAGGAGATACATGTATAGTCCTTCATTACGAGCATGCACGAGGATCACGTCCCAGACCAAGAAAGCCACTTACGGTTACGTAGAAGATTACTAAAGGGGGCAGTCGCAAGATAAACCTTGGAAGCAGGTGATTCATTCGCAGTCAGACCCCCCATTAAGTTCATGGCAGCTGATGAATTTCTACTGAGCTGCCGCGACGTGCACCTGGTAGTCAAAGTATTCAAACAAACAGAACTTTAATCTGGCATACAGCAGAGCATGGAGTTCGACATTTGCAGTTGGTAGTAAATGTCTGGGCTCACGAATGCCAGAAAGAAAGCGTGTTGCTGGGTTTAACTGTGATGCTGTGGGCTAAGAAATACGGTTCCATGCACACAACATTGTTTTCCAACAGGTTCGACCTTCTAGTCGAACTGCTCGAGTGGCGGGACTGCTGCTGGGGAGTCTTTGCCCATAGAGTGGATCCTGGAGAGGCAGTTCTTAGAGCTCTGGAGGCGACATGAAGATGGCTGACTGCCACTCAATGAGGAGTTCGTGGGTGCTCTGCAGCTGCTCCAGCAGTAACAATACTTGGGGACAGACATTCCTCGGTTTCTTCATGCTGCGGTCTGAAGCGCTGCAGTCATGGACTGTGCGGCTGGTCCCGGTGGAGGTTCGAGTCCTCCCTCGGGCATGGGTGCGAGTGTTTGTCCTTAGGATAATTTAGATTAAGTAGTGTGTAAGCTTAGGGACTGATGACCTTAGCAGTTAAGTCCCATAAGATTTCACACACATTTTTTTCTTAATGCTGGAAAAAATGTGACAAAAGTAGGACTTGTACCAAAATACTATGTACTGTGAGACACTGACTCAAATCATCGCCAACTGATATGCCCGTGAGACGCCTGCGCTAGCAGGACAGAGCGGATTAGGTTGTGGAAAGAGGCCAAAATGAGCTGTGGTCAGTTGCACTCAACATACAAACTTTATTTATCAACACACAGTGTTACAACAAGGATGCAAAACACTCAAAACTTTAATAGACCTCCTTTGATTAACTTTAGATCGGCTGTAGGCCACACCCAAAATCCAAGACACAAGGCTAAAGCAAGAAATTGAAATACAAGGTTCTTCTGGAGGTTTCACCCTTTTATATTTTCTAAATCTTCAATCTAAACAGGCTGAAGGACTTAGCAATTTAATTTGAATGGAACTTGGCTGGAGGCCGCATATTAAGCAATAAGAAGATTTACAATCAAAAGGCAGAAGGCCTTGTCTTAAAAAATTTCATGCCAAAGGGAAAGACAAGAACATCAATTTAAGAAAAATTAAAAATCGGCTGAAGGCCACACATCAACCAGATAACGAAAACTCAAACAGGGAAGTTACTATGTAACAGACATGGAACGGCGCTCAGAAGCCCGCATCTCGTGGTCGTGCGGTAGCGTTCTCGCTTCCCACGCCCGGGTTCCCGGGTTCGATTCCCGGCGGGGTCAGGGATACTCTCTGCCTCGTGATGGCTGGGTGTTGTGTGATGTCCTTAGGTTAGTTAGGTTTAAGTAGTTCTAAGTTCTAGGGGACTGATGACCATATATGTTAAGTCCCATAGTGCTCAGAGCCATTTTAACCATTTTTTTTTTTTTTGGGCGCTCAGAAGTTTCCACAGGTCGGCCTGGAATTGAAAGACTAACGTCCGTTTAGGCAAAACAGGCAGCCTGACCAACAACTTCTAAATCGGAAGGTAACCCAACCGACAGACAGCCGACGAACCAACCAGCTACCTGATTTCGGTCACCAGACCAAAAACACTACAACCAAAATGCCAAACAGACCAGTAAGACTAGTCTTCAAATATTGGTTTGTTAATAAGCCAAGGCACGATAACTACTGACATACATGAACATCGCAACGGCTGTGGAACTACACGCCTTGGCGGACAGCACCAACACGGTAAGAAAACATTCACTCGCTGCTCTGTCGCAGCCGACCAACTGGCTACTGCAGTACGCAGACAGCATTACAGCATTTAAAGCATTGCTCAGTCGAACTGACACAGGGTACACAATGTTGCACGAAACACTGCCACAAGAAACTCGAACACTCGTAAAACGAATCACTGATGAACAACTAGACAAATCACCAGCGGACACAAAGACATACCCGAAGGACGTTCGGTGACGAAACACACGTCGTCTGACCAGACGACCGACCAACAACCAACCAAGGTCGTTGGCACTCAAACCATGTGCGTCCGCTGTCCGTCGGGAACTGGGAGACACGGCGATTCGGGCACACTGGCTCGGACCCAATCATGCAGAGGTAACTCTTGCCCATTGACCACGACGCCTCCGCTCAAGAAGGAACCGAGCCACATCCACCAAGGTGACCCAGTGACGAGGCCCAGAAACGGTCAAAAGACCAAACATACATTGCCGAAAGAGGCGACCAACTGAACGACCGACCAACGGTAGATGCCGCTGCCACCTCAGTCCGTCGGACAGTTCATCCTGCGTCGCGAGCGGTCGGTGAGTACTGGCTGCCGCGCCTCCCTAGCGCTCCGTCCCCGACTGCTGCTACGTGCCGACTGCACTTCTGCCGCGTTCCAATTCCACTACTCCAGGTCCGATCTCCAACTGACTGCCAGACGCACGAGCCGGGAATACTATCGGCCGCCCAGAGATGGTACGACAGTGCACTTACCGATACGCGCTGCTGCTGCCGATCACGGGCAGACAAGACAGCAATTCAGTAACACCAGTAACTGAAATTAAAACCACGAGGTGGCCGTACGGTAAAAACAAGATGTTAAATAAAGATGGCACGAACATGAGCCACGCACGGCTCAGTTCGCTTAAAGGAGTGCAGGAAAAGTGCCCAGTCATAAAATGAATAAGACATTTATTGTAAAACATATAAACGATCATCTCTGATGGGAGGTAGTTTGGAACACAACTGGAAACAATTCACTCCTCGAATATTCAAAGAACAATAACAATATCTATAGGCTTAAGGCCTGATAATGCCGCAGTAGATCGATAGTTGCGACATCCAATGTCCATACGCTAACCGTGCCACAAATTCCTGAGAGGACGAACAAGAAGGAATGCACAAAAGTTTAAGTCCAGCGTACTACCGATGAAAAACAAAGACAAACATTACAAAGTGCAATTGATAGCAATAGCGTTGATCACGTCTCCTCGTTGTAGAGTCCACGACTGGAGTAGGTCCACAATTGGCAGGTCCTGGAGGTGAGGGTCGACATAGCGGCGGCTCCAGAGATCCTGATTGTGGAAATACTTTTACAGTGAGGGGGTGTGGGGGTGGGGGTGGCCCTGAAAACTCACTTGGAGTGAACTGAACCTGCTGAAGCTAGCCGCTGTCTTACAGCTCTGACAACAGTTTATAAGCCTGGACGATCTTGCCACGTAGTGCATATTCCTTAAGCTCAAGGAAATGTAAGTCTGGGGTGCTGATTCAGGACTGTACGAACGATTTGGTAAGACAGTGCAGCTAAAATTGTAATTGAGTTCTATGGTCACAGCATCATTGTAGGGACTGCCGTTACTGTGTTGCATGCAGAAGTTTGTCTTCTTCTCCAGCCTGACTCCGGAACTTCAGGCTTTCAAGCTAGTCAGCGCCGTGTTGTGACGTCCTGAATAGGCAGTTACTTTACGCTCCAGCCACGCACAGCCTGTCCCAGAGAGCTGTGTACATTACTTTGCCTGCAGATAGCTGTGTCTTGAGAGTCTCGTATTGGTACTGCATGCACCGTCTTTTGGACTGCAGCTCTGTGCTCATAGAGGTGATGGTATTCAGAAAATTATCACCTTCAGTCCCGCATTGCTTAGACAGGGCTCGAAAAATTTCCATTCAGTAGTGGTTCTGATTTTGAGTAAATGTCTGTAGGATCCATTCCTCACACTGCCGCAACAAAGATTGCATAACATCTCGTGTAAGACAATACAGCCGACATTCAGCTGTGCGCACAATTCGTTCGTGGTAGCCCGCCAATCAGCGCAGTTGATGCAGACTTTGTCTTACCAGGGATGGTAGCTGAACATAGTCTAACGAGCATAGCTTGTTGTGCACATCCTTTTCATCACTACTGAAACACAGCACCCACCGCCTCATACTACTCATGTTTACCCCGATGGTCTCCAGATGTCTTTAGAAAGCGTCGTGATAGGCGCACTTGTACAGCACTGAGAAATTCAATGAAACATCTTTGTATTTATATGCACTTCACTGTCAGACGCCATTTAGGAACGCTCACTTGCTGTTGTTATCTGTCGCAAGACCACGAAACAATAGGACATTAGTGAAAAAGTCTCAAAATTAACACTAACATAACGTTTCTCCGACACTGAAAGTCAACATAGAGAAATAGGAATATTAGTATTAGACTGACAGTTGCATTTTGTTTGTACTGACATAATCACGTACGTTAGCTCGCTTAATCTCCTTACTAATCACCAAATTCCATGTCCTGCACGTATTAAGTTAACTGCGTGATCACATCATGAAGACCGGCTGCGGGGTGGGGTAAGATGTCTGCTCAGCACCATAGACGTCTGCAAGAGGGGGTGGGGGGGTGGGAGAGGTAATGTGGATGGGAGCACTCTTCATCTTCCCCCCCCACCCCCCTCACGTGAATCTCGCATATATGTTTTACTTAGACACACTAACCGCAGTGGTTCCCAACAGGTGGTCCGCGAGCTATGCCAGAGGGGTCCGCAAGAAGCTATTAGAATAAAAAATATATGTTAAATATATTTGGTATGATAACAATTTTTTTGTTTTGGCTGCTTCCTGCATGAGCAGAGCTTTAGCGAACGCTAACTTCTGACTCTTAATTTGGCTTTTTTAGGCCCTTGATAGTGTGATAGTTCCCGGGTTCGATTCCCGGCGGGGTCAGAGATTTTCTCTCCCTCGTGATGGCTGGGTGTTGTGTGTTGTCCTTAGGTTAGTTAGGTTTAAGTAGTTCTAAGTTCTAGGGGACTGATGACCATGGATGTTAAGTCCCATAGTGCTCAGAGCCATTTGAACCATAGTGTGATACGACAAGGTACCAATCATGAGGGGATCCCCGAGAAAATTTTGTTGGGAACCCCTGGGTGGAATAGTTTGACGTGAAAGCTACTCTTAAGCTACCTCCAGTGGAGAAGCTGGAGGTCGGAATGACAGTAAGACTGCTGTACCGTGAGTGAGCCGGTGCACGTCTCGGCTGTCGGGCGGCGAGTAATTACGGCTTCGGGTGACGGCGCGATGTGCCGCGCGGGAGTCAAAGAACAGAGGGGCGCGTGCGGGGGCGGCGGCACCTGCGGCTGCTCCCCCGCGTATCGCCGCTTTGATCACGAGCCGAGGCGCCGCGGAGAGGCGAGGCGCGGCGCCTGATTAGGCAGGGCCCGTGCCGGGCCTGCAGGACGGCCGCCTGTCATTGGCCGTCGCTTTGAGGAGCGGCTCTGCTCGGCTCCTCTCGATGGCCGCCGGCGCCCTGCAGCCAGATAACTCACTTCCGCCACACGAGCCGCGCACCACTCCGCTTCTCCTGTCCCACAGGCCCGTCACAGCTCCTGACGCACTAATTCCTCCAACCATCACGGCGTATGCCGCAATGAGTCTTGCAGTTCTTTCTCCCTGTTCATTCTCTCCTAGAATTCCGGTATGTGACCTGCCACTTGTTTGTGGTAATGTTGTCTGGTGTCACCACATTCACTTGACCAGACTTTGAAGACAGTATCTTGCAGGTGATCAGCCTGCATAATATTCTTCCTAAAACTCGTCGTTTCGACCACCCTATTCGGATCTTCCTCAGAAGTCTTCCAGAGTTCCTGTCTCGCTGAACACTGAGGAAGATCCCCACAGAGTGTTCAGAAACGTAGAGTTTGTAGGAAAGGTTGGCCTAATCAGAAGCCTTATCGTCTTCAAGGGTGACTGAGCACTCAGGAAGATTCCAATAGTGTGTTCAAAATGTCAAGCTTGGAGAGGAATAGTACACACTATAATCAAGAAATTTGTCGCGTTCGCATGTGACGGAATACTGAGAAAGTAGAGGATTTTAAACGTCGAGTTTCTACAATAGACTTGTATTAATAATGTTCCTTCCTGAGTACCTGAACACTGGGGAAGATCCCAGCACAGGGTTCAAAACGTCATGTTTGGAGAAAAGGATGTCTACCAATCAGCAGCCATTGGGTGTTCCTGAGTGGTCGAACATTGGGGAAGACCCGAGCAAAGGTTTTGAAACGCCGCGCTTGGACAAGAACAGGATGCGGACTAAGCAACAGTCTTATGTTATTCCCATTTGACGTAACACTGAGGAAGATCCCAGCAGAGGTTTTGAAACGCTGAGTTTGTAGGATAACATGAGGCCTAATCAAAAGCCTCAGAGGTTCCCAGAGGTGGCATTACACTGAGGAAAATGCCAGCGGAGGGTCCAAAAGGTCGAGTCTGTAGAATAGGGCGAGTCGTAATGAGAAATTTCATGGCGTCCCGTGGCAGCGGAACACTGAAGAAGATCCCAACTCGGAGTGCGAAAGGTCGAGCTTGGAGAGTAGTAGGACGCGGCCCAGTCGTTCAGAAGATTTTATCGTCAATAGTGGACAGAAGGCCAGCAGGCTTACATAAAAAACAACTGTTCTTCTGTTCTCTGCTGCCATGTTTGTTTACTCATAACAGTTACGTAAAGCAGCCTGTGAGAAAGTCTGCAAGACCGGAAAGCATTTTTGAAAATTACAATTCTCACTAACTGACCATCTAAAAGAACGCTCAAGCAGACTAAAACTACAAGTACTGCTGATACGGTGGCAACGTGATCTACAATCCACACATATTCATATATTTTAGATCAGTATTCACCTAATTACCGATTCTAACACTAGACATTCATTACGCCTTCCTTTTAGCACCCTGCTAAACTATCAAAAAAAAAAAAATGTTCAAATGTGTGTGAAATCTTATGGGACTTAACTGCTAAGGTCGACAGGCCCTAAGCTTACACACTACTTAACCTAAATTATCCTAAGGACAAACACACACAGCCATGCCCGAGGGAGGACTCGAACCTCCGCCGGGACCAGCCGCACAGTCCATGACTGCAGCGCCTAAGACCGCTCGGCTAACCCCGCGCGGCTGCTAGCCTCTCCGACCTGGATCCTACACCAGTTCGCGAAGTTACCTATCCTCCTCCAGCATCTAGAACACCTTCGCCGTCACACATCTTCCCCTAAACCTGAGTCCCAACATCACACTTTTTCCTCCAAACTTGAGAAATGCACCTCCATCAGCAGTTCCCATCTTTCTTGCATCTCCCATCGCGTCCTACAGAAACTGCAACCACCTCCCTCTATAACACCTCGAGATAATCTGAGAGATCTACCTCCCATGTCAATTACCTCGCCCGTGCCCTCCCAATGGAAGCCCTCGAGCATATGTAAACAATGGCGTCACATGGTTTTGGTCCTTATGTAAATAAATCATGCACGTGCGCTCTTGCTAATGTAAACAATGACGTCGTTTTGTCTAAGACTAGAAGTTACGTCTGTGGCTCCAAACCAGTGAACAGGCAACTGTGGTGAGTACTGGTACAGTGCACCCCTGTGTACTTTGATTCCCGCACGGCACCCGAAGCCGTAATTTCTCGCTGCTTGAGACCCAAGGCGTGTATCGTCTCATTCACTCACGGTACAGATCTAACCGTTATTTTAACCTGCAGCTTCTCGCAAAACTACGGCTGTTGACTCCTGTCATGACAGTTGACCAGGTCCTGGAGGAAACATCTAAATCTAATACAAACGCTGCATTTGACCTATACATCAACGCAAAATGACCGCTTCAGGAATCAGGAGTTAACTTGTAAACAGTTTTCATCGAATAGGTATCCACAAATCATTCATTGTGTTGTTCTTGTGGTCTTCAGTCCTGAGACTGGTTTGATGCAGCACTCCATGCTACCCTATCCTGTGCAAGCTTCTTCATCTCCCAGTACTTACTGCAACCTACATCCTTCCGAATCTGCTTAGTGTATTCATCTCTTGGTCTCCCTCTACGACTTTTACCCTCCAATGCTAAATTTGTGATCCCTTGATGCCTCAGAACATGTCCTACCAACCGATCCCTTCTTCTAGTCAAGTTGTGCCACAAACTCCTCTTCTCCCCAATTCTATTCAATACTTCATCATTAGTTATGTGATCTACCCATCTAATCTTCAGCATTCTTCTGTAGCATCACGTTTCGAAAGCTTCTATTCTCTTCTTGTCCAAGTTATTTATCGTCCATGTTTCACTTCCATACATGGCTACACTCCATACAAATACTTTCAGAAACGACTTCCTGACACTTAAATCTATACTCGATGTTAACAAATTTCTCTTCTTCAGAAATGCTTTCCTTGCCATTGCCAGTCTACATTTTATATCCTCTCTACTTCGACCATCATCAGTTATTTTGCTCCCCAAATAGGAAAACTCCTTTACTACTTTAAGTGTTTCATTTCCTAATCTAATTCCCTCAGCATCACCCGACTTAATTCGACTACATTCCATTATCCTCGTTTTGCTTTTGTTGATGTTAATCTTATATCCTCCTTTGAAGACACTGTCCATTCCGTTAAACTGCTCTTCCAAGTCCTTTGCTGTCTCTGACAGAATTATAATGTCATCGGCGAACCTTAAGGTTTTTATTTCATCTCCCTGTATTTTAATATCTACTCCACACTTTTCTTTTGTTTCCTTTATTGCTTGCTCAATATACAGATTGAATAACATCGGGGAGAGGCTACAACCCTGTCTCACTCCCTTCCCAACCACTGCTTCCCTTTCATGCCCCTCAACTCATATAACTGCCATCTGGTTTCTGTACAAATTGTAAATAGCCTTTCGCTCCCTGTATTTTACCCCTGCCACCTTTAGAATTTGAAAGAGAATATTCCAGTCAACATTGTCAAAAGCTTTCTCTAAGTCTACAAATGCTAGAAACGTAGGTTTGCCTTTCCTTAATCTTTCTTTCTAAGGTAAGTCGCAAGGTCAGTATTGCCTCACGTGTTCCAATATTTCTACGGAATCCAAACTGATCCTCCCCGAGGTCGGCTTCTACCAGTTTTTCCATTCGTCTGTAAAGAATTCGTGTTAGTATTTTGCAGCTGTGACTTATTAAACTGATAGTTCGGTAATTTTCACATCGGTCAACGCCTGCTTTCTTTGGGATTGGAATTATTATATTCTTCTTGAAGTCTGAGGGTATTTCGCCTGTCTCATACACCTTACTCACATGATGGTAGAGTTTTGTCAGGACTGGCTCTCCCAAGGCCATCAGTAGTTCTAATGGAATGTTTTCTACTCCCGGGGCCTTGTTTCGACTCAGGTCTTTCAGTGTTCTGTCAAATTCTTTACGCAGTGTCGTATCTCCCATTTCATCTTCATCTACATCCTCTTCCATTTCCATAATATTGTCCTCAAGTACATCGCCCTTGTATAGACCCTCTATATACTCCTTCCACCTTTCTGCTTTCCCTTCTTTGCTTAGAACTGGGTTTCCATCTGAGCTCTTGATATTCATACAAGTGGTTCTCTTTTCTCCAAAGGTCTCTTTAATTTTCCTGTAGGCAGTATCTATCTTACCCCTAGTGAGATAAGGGTCTACATCCTTACATTTGTCCTCTAGCCATCCCTGCTTAGCCATTTTGCACTTCCTGTAGTTCTCATTTTTGAGACGTTTGTATTCCTTTTTGCCTGCTTCACATACTGCTATTTTATATTTTCTCCTTTCATCAATTAAATTCAATATTTCTTCTGTTACCCAAGGATTCCTACTAGCCCTCGTCTTTTTACCTACTTGATCCTCTGCTTCCTTCACTACTTCATCCCTCAGAGCTACCCATTCTTCTTCTACTGTATTTCTTTCCCCCATTCCTGTCAATTGTTCCCTTATGCTCTCCCTGAAACTCTGTACAACCTCTGGTTCTTTCAGTTTATCCAGGTCCCATCAACTTAAATTCCCACCTTTTTGCAGTTTCTTCAGTTTCAATCTGCAGTTCATAACCAATAGATTGTGGTCAGAATCCACATCTGCCCCTGGAAATGTCTTACAATTTAAAACCTGGTTCCTAAATCTCTGTCTTACCATTATATAATCTATCTGATACCTTCTAGTACCTCCATGATTTTTCCGTGTATACAACCTTCTTTCATGATTCTTGAACCAAGTGTTAGCTATGTTTAAGTTATGCTCTGTGCAAAACTCCACCAGGCGGCTTCCTCTTTCATTTCTTAGCCCCAATCCATATCCACCTACTATGTTTCCTTCTCTCCCTTTTCCTACTATCGAATTCCAGTCACCCATGACTATTTAAAGTTTCGTCTCCCTTCACTATCTGAATAATTTCTTTTATTTCATCATAGATTTCATCAATTTCTTCATCATCTGGAGAGCTAGTTGGCATATAAGCTTGTACTACTGTAGGAGGCGTGGGTTTTGTGTTTATCTTGGCCACAATAATGCGTTCACTATGCTGTTGGTAGTAGCTTACCCGCACTCCTATTTTCTTATTCATTATTAAACCTACTCCTGCATTACCCCTATTTGATTTTGTATTTATAACTCTGTATTCACCTGACCAAAAGTCTTGTTCCTCCTGCCACCGAACTTCACTAATTCCCACTATATCTAACTTTAACCTATCCATTTCCCTTTTTAAATTTTCTAACATACCTGACCGATTAAGGGATCTGACATTCCACGCTCCGATCCGTAGAACGCCAGTTTTATTTTTCCTGATAATGACGTCCTCCTGAGTAGTCCCCTCCCGGAGATACGAATGGGGGACTATTTTACCTCCGGAATATTTTACCCAAGAGGACGCCATCATCATTTAACCATACAGTAAAGCTGCATGCCCGCGGGAAAAATTACGGCCGTAGTTTCCCCTTGCTTTCAGCCGTTCGCAGTACCAGCACAGCAAGGCCGTTTTGGTTAGCGTTACAAGGCCAGATCAGTCAATCATCCAGACTGTTGCCCCTGCAACTACTGAAAAGGCTGCTGCCCATCTTCAGGAACCACACGTTTGTCTGGCCTCTCAACAGATACCCCTCCGTTGTGGTTGCACCTACGGTACGGCCATCTGTATCGCTGAGGCACGCAAGCTTCCTCACCAACGGCAAGGTCCATGGTTCATGGGGGGAGGTCATTGCTCTATAGGTCATGTAAATTACCAGTTTGCTTCGTTACTTGTTTCTAACAAATGATTTACAAATTTACGGCTTTATTCTATGAAACACTGCGTTCTTATACACACATGGTCATCAGTCCCCTAGAACTTACAGCTAATTAAACCTAACTAACTTAAGGACATCACACACATTCGTGCCCGAGGCAGTATTCGAGCTTGCGACCGCAGCGGTCGCGCGGTTCCAGACTGAAACGCCTAGAACCGCTCGGCCACTCTGGCCGGCCTGAGAGTGGACACTGCAGCAGACGCTTCGCCATAAACATAAATAAATCACCTTAGCTATGAGTGCAGTCAGCGGACATCACTGTCTGCATGTTCTTATTGTAACCAACGTGAGATTCTACTCACTGGTGTCACGGAGCAATTGGAACGTGTATCATGTCATTAGTTCAAATGGTTCAAATGGCTCTGAGCACTATGGGACTTAACATCTATGGTCATCAGTCCCCTAGAACTTAGAACAACTTAAACCTAACTAACCTAAGGACAGCACACAACACCCAGTCATCACGAGGCAGAGAAAATCCCTGACCCCGCCGGGAATCGAACCGGGGAACCCGGGCGCGGGAAGAAGCGAGGACGCCATCGCACGACCACGAGCTGCGGACTCATGTCATTAGTCATCAGAATATTAACCAGTGATGAAATATCCGCTCTATTTGAATCCCAAGAAAATAGGTACCTTCTCACGAAGTAATTTAAGGTGATATCTAAATTTACCCAACATACAAAAATTAACTGCAGAGCTTTCATGCACGCAGTAGTAGCACACAAGTAAGTATTATGTCTTGGAAGCGTATACTTCATTTCCTCTTCTCATACTGATGCCCTTGTTTTAGTATGAAGTGAGAAAATAAACACAAAACCTGAAGTTTCTGGGAAGCTTGTAACTCATTTCTTCTTCTCATATCATAGCTTTTGTCTCAGTATGAAGAGAAAAATAAACAGTGTAGGGTTCTGAAGCGCCACATGACACCGGTTCTTATCGTAGACCCTATCGGAAACGCAAAAAGCTGGGAGCTCTTCATTCTTTTGTGCAACAGTCTGTTTCCTTTCATGCTTTAATACCGCTCGCAGATTCTTATTTAAGGACTTGCGTGCATCAAGTTCTTCAGCAGAATGAGCCTGATGTTATTGTGATAATTACGGTATGGAAAAAATTCAACAAAGACGATTTCCCCTAGAGTAGTGAAGATATTTGCGCATGTCTGTATTCAGCAGTGACTGCCAGCTGCCACAACACTTTATACAGAATTCGTGCTGTGAGGGCACTTCAGACTTCATTCAGTAAGTCGTCAGGAGACGTAAAATTAACGTCGCTTTCCGAGTCATATTCAGTCAAAAATGAGGTGTTATTAAGGTAGTTGTGTGTTCTAGCAATTACACTTTGATAATTCCCATGTGAGTATTCCGATAGCCAAAAGAACCCGTTAGTGTGAAACCATCGGGAATTACATTAATATCAAACTTCAAGAAGTCGAGACAATACGTGGACTCTTCTCTTCGCTGGGTAACCTCTTACTGTTATTTAGGCATTTTCTCTGTCCTAGGCGTAATGCAAATGGAACTTCACATCCATGAGGCGCTTCCGCTATTCTTGACAAACATCAGCAACTTGTAATCACTGCGAGTAACAACTGTGTGATGATAACGGTACACGCTGTCATTGGATGTGGTGGTATGCTGTCAAACTGCTTACAGTAACATTAATGGTGGCGCACATAATCTAGCGATGTGGTGGCGTCGTCGCTTCTCTTTATTTGGCTTCAGCTTGAGTTATCTAATTTAACGATGATATACTCCATTCACGAGCTGCTAATGATACAGTATGACTACAGAAATCATCGTGCGGGTATTACATTAATTCTACAACGAATTTCTTGACAAATATTAGCATCAGCTATGTAGCTGAAATGACTCACTACACAGGTACTCTATGTTGCACTTGGTTAAGTGATCAGCTCGCTGCAATCCTGCTTCTGCTGTTCTTAAATTATTGTATACTGACCATTCGTTATTTGACTAAATATGCGCTACAATCTGATTCGCATGCATGTAACACGGGTTAGCGCCATCACAAAGCAATGACTAAGGAATGTTTGCCGGTGAAGTCCCATTACATTGATGGCAAGACAAACGCTCGCAAATCACCTGTATTGCCTCAAAAACAATTGCATCTTAAATATAGCAGGACAGACGTCCACATTGTCACAGGGCACTGAAATACAGCAACGACGGCAGATGAAAATTTGTGCCCGACTGGGGTTCTAATCTGGACCTCCTGCTTATTAGGCAGACGCGCTGACCATAGCACTACCTGCAGGATCTATCTACACAAGTTCCTCATTAGACGCAAATTCCCATCTTTGCCGTATACCACATGCGCGGTACCCCTCGTACATTATACCACTCGCTCGCAGCCACACTGTATTCCCTCGAGGGTTCGGACGATGACGTGCTCTAGCACTGAAAACTTTCTATGGCCCGTCGAGACGAGAATAATTATACAGGATGTTCCAGGAGGAATAGTAAATATTGTAGGAGGCGGTAGTATAGAGAAATTGCAGAAAAAATATCATATAACATATATCCAATTTTTATCGAGTACATACAGCTGGGTTCAATGCATTTTCGTTTCGTTTGTTGGTCCTTACGGGACCCCGTTGTCTACAATTCCTTCAAAACGAGCTTCCACGATTACTGGAAGAGGTTCCTTTGGGTGCAAGAATGCGTATGTTCCTCCAGCATGACGGGGCTCCTGCACATTCTATTCTTCAGGTGACACATCATCCAAAAATAAAATTTCCAGGAAGATGGATCAGTGGACGTGGGCACTTGTCTTGCCTGTGGGGATAGTTGAAAGCGAAGTCGACAAAGAAAAAGTAAACCCACGAGCCGATTTGATAGTATGGATTATGAATAGTGCAGCCCTCCTAAAAGAACGCAAAGACGACCTCAGAAGAGCTACCTATGATGTTATCAAGAGAAGTCAAAAGTGCATTGAAGTTGGTGGGGGAATGTTTGAAAATCAACTTTGAATGTCATTTGCCTTTGCTTTGAGTTTGTTAGGGTTACGTACTAACAGCTGGGAAATACCATGTATATGCATATATGTGTGGTGTCTGTTCTTTCGGACATGTACGAAGGAAAAGACAACGCGAATCCGGATTCGAAAGTGGTCAGTCACAAATTTTCATCTGCCGCCATAGCTTTATTTTAACGCCCTGTGACAGTCCGGGCATCTGTCCTTCGATGTTTAATTGATTAACAAGGCTGTCTGTTTCGATTCGTAGTGTCTGTTCTTTCGAACATGTCTCAAAGAACAGACACCACACACACACACACACATATATATATTGTTGTTGTTGTGGTCTTCAGTCCTGAGACTGGTTTGCTGCAGCTCTCCATGCTACCCTATCCTGTGCAAGCTTCTTAATCTCCCAGTACTTACTGCAACCCACATCCTTCTAAATCTGCTTAGTGTATTCATATATATATATATATATATATATATATATATATATATATATATATATATATATATACAAAGTTGGCGCTAATAGCATAGGCACATAGAGAAGACACAAGACACAGATCTGTAAGTCCACGGTACTGGTGATAAGTTGAGAAAACCGTCCCGAAACACATGTGCTAAAAAACGCCACTGTTTCCTGCGCATGTACCCCGACATCGATATGGGATATGATCACCATGCACACGTACACAGGCCGCACAACGGGTTGGCATACTCTGGATCGACTGAGTAGCTGCTGGGGTATAGCCTCCCATTCTTGCACCAGTGCGTATCGCAGCTCCTGAAGTGTCCTGGGGGTTTGATGACGATCAGCGATACGTCTACCGAGAGCATTCCAGACGTGCTCGATGCGGTTTAGGTCTGTAGAACAGGCAGGCCACTCCATTCGCCTGATATCAAGGTACTGCTCTATGATGGCAGCTCGGTGGATCAGTGCGTTATCATCCATCAGGAGGAAGGTGGAACCCACTGCACCCCTGAAAAGGCGGACATACTGGTGCAAAATGACGTCCCGATACGCTTGACCTGTTACAGTTTCTCTGTTAAAAACATGCAGGGGTGTACGTGCACCAATCATAATCCCACCCCACACCATCAAACCACGACCTCTATACAGGTTCCTTTCAAGGACATTAAGGGGTTGGTATCTGGTTCCTAGTTCACGCCAGATAAAAACCCTGCGAGAATCACTGTTCAGACTATACCTGACAGGTCCCTTTCAAGGACATTAAAGGGTTGGTATCTGGTTCCTAGTTCACGCCAGATGAAAACCCTGCGAGAATCACTGTTCAGACTATACCTGGACTCGTCCGTGAACATAACCTGAGACCATTGTTCCAATGACCATGTACTGTGTTCTTGACACCAGGCTTTACGGGCTCTCCTGTGACCAGGGCTCAGTGGAGTGCACCTTGCAGGTCTCAGGGAGAATAAACCATGTCTGTTCAGTCGTCTGTGGACTGTGTGTCTGGAGACAACTGTTCCAGTGGCTGCGGTAAGGTCCCGAGCAAGGCCACCTGCAGTACTCCGTGGCCGTCTGCGGGCTCTGATGGTGAGACATCGTTCTTCTTGTGGTGTTGTGCACTGTGGACGTCCAGTACTGTAGCGCCTGGACACGTCTCCTGTCTGCTGGAATCGTTGCCATAATCTTGAGATCACACGTTGTGGCACACGGAGGGCCCGTGGTACGACCTGCTGTGTTTGACCAGCCTCCAGTCGCCCTAGTATTCTATCCCTCATAACGTCATCAATATGTGTTCTTTGAGCCATTTTCAACACACAGTCACCATTAGCAGGTTTGCAAACGTCTGCACACTTACTCGCTGCACCGTACTCTGACATGCACCAACACACCTCTGCGTATGTGGGCTGCTGGCAGCGCCACCGTGCGACGACCGCAGGTCAAATGCACCGCATGGTCATACCCCGAGGTGATTTAAACCCGCATACCGCCCACCAGAGCGTTGTTTCATTATGTATCAGCATTATCCTTAATTTATGAACATGTCGGTCGATTTTTTTACACTGCGACCAAAAGGTGTCTCAGTTGTCGGCAACAAATTCCAGCTGTGATGGACACACCTTTGGGGAAGAATTCGAAGTGCAAAATACACTTGGAGCTATCAGATGGAATGTTCACATTACTCTTTGCTCGAGTTTATGTCTTTTGGCAGTGCTCAGCCTTTCATTTCATCTTGGGAACGTAACGATAAAGGCATAATATTCGTAACCAGTAACAGTACTACATAGGAATGCTCAATGAGCGACCTAATGACGTTCAAGCAAAACTGCAATAATAGTCACTCTGTTGATTTTTGTTGTTTCAAAGTAGAGCATACAGTATTCCTGTACCAAACTTCTGAACCTTGCCTGTTGAATGCAAATGTCGCATGATGGTTAAATGGTAACCCATCACTTATATGAGTAGTCGAGACTTCCTTAATGTGGAAAATAATTCATGCCAGAACGATCTTTGTTGAAACAAGAATATCTTTTTCTGGAGTATTTTTCCCAACTCCAAACACAGTTCAAGTCTTTCAAGCTGCCTCCTCTGCATTCATCCCTCTATTATACCAAAAGTAAATATTGTGTTGTAGGTGTTACACTTTTTCCCACTTGCGACCCAATTTTACAACGCTCAACCGTAGTTCATGATTTTCAGGTATGCAATATCCAATGTTTAAATACAAGTCGATAGCTAGAACTTCAAATTCGAAAATGACAGTTAAGACATACAATGACAGCGTCACGTGGCGTTCACCTGGGCGGCGCCCGATTCCAGGCGGCGGGTGGAGTCTGGCCGGTGGCCGGTAGCCGCAGCAGCGCGAGGAAACACTCGAGCATAAGCTGTTCTGATCGCGACGCAGCCACGAGCTGTCCTGCGGAATTGTTTCTGGAAGTATTTGTTATTACTGGTGGGTACAATGTGAAGCGAATTATCTTCGATAGTCAATGAGGCTCATAACTTTAGACGAGGGCCGAAAAAGAGATACGGTTGGACGCGAACACCCTGACTATAAGTTTAGAATGCATGACCACGGGCTCACACAAAGCGACAACATCTCGGAAGTAGACACCACTTCCTCCTGACATTTCCAATATCTTACTGTGTTGCCAGATTGAGCAAATGGCGGGACTCAGCGTTGTCAGAGGCGGTCGGTTTTATTGGCCACCTTAAGTGAACGACTCGGACTTAGCCTCTGTGGCGGCCGACCGGCGGTCAGTTTTTATGTCTAAGACTGCACATCGACTATGTGTAAATTGATCTGGAATGAACATATACTTGGAGTTTTTTATAACTACTACAGATGTGAAAGGGAATGTTCCACCGTTAAATACTGTAGGTAAGAACTTGGGAATCATTTATCAACAGCATTTCAGTTATGTGACGTACGTTCCTGTTTGCAGTATGTGAAGTTCAAGATGACAGTCGGCCCGAGTGGCCGTGCGGTTCTAGGCGCTAAAGTCTGGAACCGGGTGACCGCTACGGTCGCAGGTTCGAATCCTGCCTCGGGCATGGATGTGTGTGATGTCCTTAGGTTAGTTAGGTTTAATTAGTTCTAAGTTCTAGGCGACTGATGACCTCAGAAGTTAAGTTGCATAGTGCTCAGAGCCATTTGAACCATTTTTCAAGATGACACATACATATTTTTGACATGAGTGGCGGTGAAATGACGCAACAGTGAGTAGTGCAATTTAATGAGCGTAATTTATATTTCAATTTTTATTTCTGTTGCTTGCTCCTTTTCTAATATGAGCTTTAAGTAGTGATTTCATCTATCGAACAGAAACTATGCGCAGGAGATGTGTCGCTTATTTTTACTGCTGTGCAGGAGTGATCTCTCGAGTGCTATTCTTGTACAAACTAACCGTGCCATCGTAAATCTGTGTGTGTGTGTGTGTGTGTGAGAGAGAGAGAGAGAGAGAGAGAGAGAGAGAGAGAGAGTTGAAAAGCATTAGACATTTCCAATTCTATACGCAAATTTTGCATGAATATTGAAGGGGGTGGGGGGGAATTGGTGGAAAGTATGGGCTGTCGTGCTGATGAAGGAATGTATGCTTTCTGCAGTTCCCGTCTAAAAGTTTTCACTCAGATCGGTTTTAGACCTGTATTAAGTCTAGCTATCACCTTCATGGTATATATCAGTTTCTATCTTCTCTAACATAGTAATGTCTACAACTGTATTTAGTTATTCCTCCAATATTACATTTAATAGGTGAAGTTTCCCCATGGGTCACATATGCTGCTTTAAGACTAGGTACTGTATCTCTTGTAAGGAGTGTGTGTTTTCAATGTAATGGAGAGTTCTGACACACTCCTGACACTCTATACACCTGTAGCAAATTTGCGGTAATTGTCTCCTGTTGAATGACGATTTGACCAAGTTAAAAGTTTTCTAGATCCTACATTATGACCTATTATCATTATCATAACGTTAACAGGCGCATTGATAGAGTTAAACATGGCCACAGGGCCACGCCTGTGCCTAACAGGTAACCATAACGTCTATAGAAAACCGGGACAGCTGCGACAAGAGGTGCGTCTGATTCACGTTAACGCACATCCCAGTATCGCAAATGTCGTAACGCAGAAGTTACGCAAATTAGGTACACTCGAGCATCCGCCCTGTGATTCTGCTCTTCACATGATATTATGACGCCTTCGGTCTATTATAGCTTTGAAGGGTCGACGATTCCTGTCGGATGAAGATGTGCAACAGGCAGTTACGAACTTGTTCACCAAACGATATCTTCAGCCAGGTGCGTCGGTGGGATGGTTGCCTCAATGCTCACCACTATTTCGCCTGATTGGCATACTGATTCTGGACTGTACGGCCCCCAAACTGAAACTTTTTGTTCACAGTACTGCGTACCCTTAGTACGTGGTAGGACTTTCGCTGCCCTTACGGGTTCCTGTACCTCTGCCAGAAAGACTTGCCATTGTGAAAGCTGCTGCACAGTTCAAAGTGAAACGGGCAGAAACGAATGCAAAACCAGTGAAACCTCCTAGTTGATGCAGGCTGCCTCAAAACGTGATTCCAAAAGTTTCCACTAAAGTCCGAACTCAAAACCAATTTCGTCGACAGCACGCTGGTAAACAGCCCATTTCACAGTCTGAGACATACGCTATAACAGCATTCCAGGGTTTTAGTAGCGATGTTCAAATGGTTCAAATGGCTCTGAGCACTATGGGACTTAACATCTGAGGTCATCAGTCCCCTAGAACTTAGTACTACTTAAACCTAACTAACCTAAGGACATCACACACATCCATGCCCGAGGCAGGATTCGAACCTGCGACCGTAGCAGTCTCGCGGTTCCGGACTGAAGCGCCTAGAACCGCACGGCCACCGCGGCCGGCTTAGTAGCGATGTATTCTAAGTAATGGAAACTCCTCCTTCGACCAAGAAGTGGCGGTTCTCTCTAGCGGTTCCGCTTATATTGGTCTCTTCTGCACCACAGGATGACCCGCGAGATAAAACTGATGGGTCTTCTGGTGCTCCCATCGCGGTTCAGTTTCTCCGCACTAACGCTAAGTGTCCCATTGCAGCGGAAGTATGATTGAGCACCTCCTGTCTGAAATCCTGTGACCTTCCAAAATCTCTCAATCGGCGTCAGAGTCTCTGCTATCTTCGTAGGATGCTAGAAAGTCAGTTCCAAGACCGAAGGAAGCCAAGGTTATACGACCTACAAGTTAGCAATGCATTGCGGTGCTCAGACAAGCTTTTGGTTTGTGCTGTCGTCCGAAGAACGATGGTCCCATGTCGGAGTTTGTACCTCACGATGAAGCCACAAGTAAGGACAGTCGCCGCCTGACGCAGCAAAGAGTGAAAGACACGCCGTCAAGAGTATCTGTAAGCCGCCGCTGTTTGAAGAGTGCTTACGTCAGAGCGCTGTGCCGCTCAGAACCACTCTGCATTCATCGCTTACGACGGCACCGTTGTCCTACTTCAGATCCAGCACTGCGAGTTCTATTAGATGCAAGAACTATATCGAAGTTAATAGTGAATTGTACCCTGACATGAGACTTTCATTCAATATAGTGTCAAGTGATAAGCTATAGAGTACACAAATAAATGACATTCCGATGGACGTGCATTGTTTCCATGTTAACTATTTCAGATTGTTTCAGCGTTATTACAAGTGGCCATCATCCGCATCAAGCACAGAAATATTGGTTTTGTAAATGAAAACTGCCTTTTTGTTTCTGCAACGAATTTTGTTCCTTCCAAAAGCGTTTCGCCTTTTACTTTAAGGTATCTTTAGTGGAACAGTTATTCCGAATTTTTGGATGAAATCTGAGTTTTCTTTCATCTGGCACTGTAACTTCACTTACGAAACATAAGTACATTTTCTCGTTACGAACTTCCTTCTTCACAATTTTCACGTTCTTTGCGTTAATTGCTGTGGAGCACTATTATTTTTCTGTCACTAGTTGCACATATTTTGGGAAAACTGTATTTTAAAGTTCTAATTAATGTGTTTTCAAAACACACACTCACACACACACACACACACACACACATCTACATCTACATAAATACTCCGCAATCCACTATACAGTGCGTGGCGGAGGGTACCTCATGCCACAACTAGCATCTTCTCTCCGTGTTCCACTCCCAAACAGAACGGGGGAAAAATGACTGCCTATATGCCTCTGTACGAACCCTAATCTCTCGTATCTTATCTTTGTGGTCTTTCTGCGAAATATAAGTTGGCGGCAGTAAAATTGCACTGCAGTCATCCTCAAATGCTGGTTCTCTAAATTTCCTCAGTAGCGATCCACGAAAAGAACGCCCACTTTCCTCCAGAGACTTCCACCCGAGTTCCTGAAGCATTTCCGTAACACTAGTGTGATGATAAAACCTACCAGTAACAAATGGTTCAAATGGCTCTGAGCACTATGGGACTCAACTGCTGAGGTCATTAGTCCCCTAGAACTTAGAACTAGTTAAACCTAACTAACCTAAGGACATCACAAACATCCATGCCCGAGGCAGGATTCGAACCTGCGACCGTAGCGGTCTTGCGGTTCCAGACTGCAGCGCCTTTAACCGCACGGCCCTACCAGTAACAAATCTAGCAGCCCGCCTCTGAATTGCTTCTACGTCCTCCCTCAATACGACCTGATAGGGATCCCAAACGCTCGAGCAGTACTCAAGAATAGGTCGTAATAGTGTTTTAGAAGCGGTCTCCTTTACAGATGAACCACATCTTCCTAAAATTCTACCAATGAACCGAAGACGACTATCTACCTTCCCCACAACTGCCATTACATGCTTGTCCCACTTCATATAGCTCTGCAATATTACGCCCAAATATTTAATCGGTGTGACTGTGTCAAGCGCTACACTACTAATGGAGTATTCGAACATTACGGGATTCTTTTTCCTATTCATTTGCATTAATTTACATTTCTCTGTATTTAGAGTTAGCTGCCATTCTTTACACCAATCACAAATCCTGTCCAAGTCATCTTGTATCCTCCTACAGTCACTCAACGACAACACATTCCCGTACACCACAGCATCATCAGCAAACAGCCGCACATTGTTATCCACCCAATCCAAAAGATCATTCATGTAGATAGAAAACAACAGCGGACCTACCACACTTCCCTGGGGCACTCTAGATGATAACCTCACCTCCGATGAACACTCACCATCGAGGACGACGTACTGGGTTCAATTGCTTAAGAAGTCTTCGAGCCACTCACATATTTGGGAACCAATCCCATATGCTCGTACCTTAGTTAGGAGTCTGTAGTGTGGCACTGAGTCAAACGCTTTCCGGAAGTCAAGGAATATGGCATCCATCTGATACCCTTCATCCATGGTTCGCAAGATATGTGAAAAAAGGGCGAGTTGCGCTTCGCAGGAGCGATGCTTTCTAAAGCCGTGCTGATGCATGGACAGCAACTTCTCTGTGTCAAGGAAATTCGTGATATTCGAACTGAGAATAAGTTCGAGAATCCTGCAACAAACCGATGTTATTTGGTCTGTAATTTTGAGGATCCGTCCTTCTACCCTTCTTATATACAGGCGTAACCTGCGCTTTTTTCCACACACAACACACACATACACACACACACACACACACACGCACACACACACTCTCTCTCTCACACACACACACACACAGAGAGAGAGAGAGAGAGAGAGACAAACGCATATACTTCTTTAGGTTGGCAACATACACATGTTGTTGTTGTTGTGGTCTTCAGTCCTGAGACTGGTTTGATGCAGCTCTCCATGCTACTCTATCCTGTGCAAGCTTCTTCATCTCCCAGTACCTACTGCAACCCACATCCTTCTGAATCTGCTTAGTGTATTGATCTCTTGGTCTCCCTCTACGATTTTCACCCTCCACGCTGCCCTCCAATGCTAAATTTGTGATCCCTTGATGCCTCAGAACATGTCCTACCAACCGATCCCTTCTTCTAGTCAAGTTGTGCCACAAACTTCTCTTCTCCCCAATCCTATTCAATACCTCCTCATTAGTTACGTGATCTACCCACCTTATCTTCAGCATTCTTCTGTAGAACCACATTTCGAAAGCTTCTATTCTCTTCTTGTCCAAACTGGTTATCGTCCATGTTTCACTTCCATACATGGCTACACTCCATACAAATACTTTCAGAAACGACTTCCTGACACTTAAATCAATACTCGATGTTAACCAATTTCTCTTCTTCAGAAACGCTTTCCTTGTCATTGCCAGTCTACATTTTATATCCTCTCTACTTCGACCATCATCAGTTATTTTGCTCCCCAAATAGTAAAACTCCTTTACTACTTTAAGTGTCTCATTTCCTAATCTAATCCCCTCAGCATCACCCGATTTAATTTGACTACATTCCATTATCCTCGTTTTGCTTTTGTTGATGTTCATCTTATATCCTCCTTTCAAGACACTGTCCATTCCGTTCAACTGCTCTTCCAAGTCCTTTGCTGTCTGTGACAGAATTACAATGTCATCGGCGAACCTCAAAGTTTTTACTTCTTCTCCATGAATTTTAATACCTACTCCGAATTTTTCTTTTGTTTCCTTTACTGCTTGCTCAATATACAGATTGAATAACATCGGGGAGAGGCTACAACCCTGTCTCACTCCTTTCCCAACCACTGCTTCCCTTTCATGCCCCTCGACTCTTATAACTGCCATCTGGTTTCTGTACAAATTGTAAATAGCCTTTCGCTCCTTGTATTTTACCCCTGCCACCTTCAGAATTTGAAAGAGAGTATTCCAGTCAACATTGTCAAAAGCTTTCTCTAAGTCTACAAATGCTAGAAACGTAGGTTTGCCTTTTCTTAATCTTTCTTCTAAGATAAGTCGTAAGGTTAGTATTGCCTCACGTGTTCCAACATTTCTACGGAATCCAAACTGATCTTCCCCGAGGTCCGCTTCTACCAGTTTTTCCATTCGTCTGTAAAGAATTCGCGTTAGTATTTTGCAGCTGTGACTTATTAAACTGATAGTTCGGTAATTTTCACATCTGTCAATACCTGCTTTCTTTGGGATTGGAATTATTATATTCTTCTTGAAGTCTGTAGGTATTTCGCCTGTCTCATACATCTTGCTCACCAGATGGTAGAGTTTTGTCATGACTGGCTCTCCCAAGGCCATCAGTAGTTCTGATGGAATGTTGTCTACTCCCGGGGCCTTGTTTCGACTCAGGTCTTTCAGTGCTCTGTCAAACTCTTCACGCAGTATCTTATCTCCCATTTCATCTTCATCTACATCCTCTTCCATTTCCATAATATTGTCCTCAAGTACATCGCCCTTGTATAAACTCACTATATACTCCTTCCACCTTTCTGCCTTCCCTTCTTTGCTTAGAACTGGGTTGCCATCTGAGCTCCTGATATTCATACAAGTCGTTCTCTTATCTCCAAAGGTCTCTTTAATTTTCCTGTAGGCAGTATCTATCTTACCTCTAGTGAGACAAGCCTCTACATCCTTACATTTGTCCTCTAGCCATCCCTGCTTAGCCATTTTGCACTTCCTGTCGATCTCATTTTTGAGACGTTTGTATTCCTTTTTGCCTGCTTCATTTACTGCATTTTTATATTTTCTCCTTTCATCAATTAAATTCAATATTTCTTCTGTTACCCAAGGATTTCTATTAGCCCTCGTCTTTTTACCTACTTGATCCTCTGCGGCCTTCACTACTTCATCCCTCAGAGCTACCCATTCTTCTTCTACTGTATTTCTTTCCCCCATTCCTGTCAATTGTTCCCATATGCTCTCCCTGAAACTCTCTACAACCTCTGGTTCTTTCAGTTTATCCAGGTCCCATCTCCTTAAATTACCACCTTTTTGCAGTTTCTTCAGTTTCAATCTGCAGTTCATAACCAATAGATTGTGGTCAGAATCCACATCTGCCCCTGGAAATGTCTTACAATTTAAAACCTGGTTCCTAAATCTCTGTCTTACCATTATATAATCTATCTGATACCTTTTAGTATCTCCAGGATTCTTCCAGGTATACAACCTTCTTTTATGATTCTTGAACCAAGTGTTAGTTATGATAAAGTTATGCTCTGTGCAAAATTCTACAAGGCGGCTTCCTCTTTCATTTCTTCCCCCCAATCCATATCCACCTACTATGTTTCCTTCTCTCCCTTTTCCCACTGACGAATTCCAGTCACCCATGACTATTAAATTTTCGTCTCCCTTCACTACCTGAATAATTTCTTTTATCTCGTCATACATTTCATCAATTTCTTCATCATCTGCAGAGCTAGTTGGCATATAAACTTGTACTACTGTAGTAGGCGTGGGCTTTGTGTCTATCTTGGCCACAATAATGCGTTCACTATGCTGTTTGTAGTAGCTAACCCGCACTCCTATTTTTTTATTCATTATTAAACCTACTCCTGCATTACCCCTATTTCATGTTGTATTTATAACCCTGTAATCACCTGACCAAAAGTCTTGTTCCTCCTGCCACCGAACTTCACTAATTCCCATTATATCTAACTTTAACCTATCTATTTCCCTTTTTAAATTTTCTAACCTACCTGCCCGATTAAGGGATCTGACATTCCACGCTCCGATCCGTAGAATGCCAGTTTTCTTTGTCATGATAACGACGTCCTCCTGAGTAGTCTCCACCCGGAGAACCGAATGGGGGACTATTTTACCTCCGGAATATTTTACCCAAGCGGACGCCATCATCATTTAATCATACAGTAAAGCTGCATGTCCTCGGGAAGAATTACGGCTGTAGTTTCCCCTTGCTTTCAGCCGTTCGCAGAACCAGCACAGCAAGGCCGTTTTGGTTAATGTTACAAGGCCGGATCAGTGAATCATCCAGACTGTTGCCCCTGCAACTACTGAAAAGGCTGCTGCCCCTCTTCAGGAACCACATGTTTGTCTGGCCTCTCAACAGATACCCCTCCGTTGTGGTTGCACCTACGGTACGGTCATCTGTAACGCTGAGGCACGCAAGCCTCCCCACCAACGACAAGGTCCATGGTTCATACACATAAACAAATCAAATAGGAAGCTTCATTAACCTACGGTAGTTGCGACTTGAAATCACTGTTTTCGGCAAAATATCAACAACTAGTGACAGAAGATTAATAGTGCTCTACAGCAATTAGCGCAAAAAACATGAAAATTGTTAAGAAGGAAGTTCGTAACGAGAAAATGTACGTATGTTACGTAAGTGAAGTTACAGTGACTCGATGAAAGGATAAACAGATACCAGCCAAAAACTCGAATAACTACTCCACTGAAGATACCTTGACGTAAAAGGCGAAACGTGTCTGGAACAAACAAAATACATTGCACCAAGGAAAAGGCGATTTTTGTTTGCTAAACTAATATGTATTAAAACTGATATAATATTTTGCGTATGTTGTAGTATCTGCTCGACGTTGTCCAGAAGTGAATCTAATCTTGCCGGATCGCACCACAGTGCAGAAGCGAAAGTCTCAAGTTGTTTTTTCGTCCGGCAGTACAGAGTTCGTTCAAAAATGGCTCTGACCACTATGGGACTTAACATCTGAGGTCATCAGTCCCCTAGAACTTAGAAATACTTAAAACTAACTAACCTAAGGACATCACACACAACCATGCCCGAGGCAGGATTCGAACCTGCGACCGTAGCGGTTGCGCGGTTCCAGACTGTAGCGCCTAGAACCGCTCGGCCACCCCGGCCGGCAGTACAGAGTTGATAACGCTTTTATTTTTTTGTAGCTCTCCCCCTTTCACCAACTGAATGTCAACGACGTTCATTTATACGGCGTGAGAAGCGACGTCTTTCAAACTCGTAATTAGCGAAAGGTTGCAGTGCCCAGTACAAAAGTACAAACCGCCAATGCAGTGTAATATCGACGGTTACAAAACAACAGACGCGCTACGTGTGTGTGTGAAGGGGGCAGGGTGGGGGTGTTTGTGTGTGTATGTGTCTGTACGTTTGTGTGTGAACCGTCTCTTGCTGCAACGAAATAACGATCGGGTCGCGTGCTGCTAAATTTCTCGCATCGTCGCTTGGCAATGCCAGTGACAATGAGTCTACTTTGGCGGCGGTATAAATACGTGCGTCGCGGCGCGCTGAAATTAGACGGCCCGAGTAAACGCGGTCCCGCAAACAATTGGCGGCGTGGTACGGCGAGGACAGGTGACGCCCACGCCGCCCCTCCCCTGTTTATACGCCGCGTCCGGCGCGGCCGCGTGTCTCGCATCACTCGGCACTCAGCCGCCTCGCACTTTGGCAGTTCCAGGCGTCGCTGCCAGCCGCGTCAAAACGACTCGCGCGCCGCCTGTAATCCTGCTTCGTAATGGCGCGACTCGCAGGAGAGATATTCTGTAACAGCCGCGACTTCTATTATGAGGTTCTGACTCTGAAACACCCCGGACCATGTTATAACATCTTTCATTAACGTGTTACGTAATTTCAATCATCACTAAACATTGCGAATACTTCCTAAACGGATGATATAACGACAGTAAATTTTGTTTAAGCTGTTAATATAGAGTGGTGTAGCTAGTGTTAAGACTGCGCCCAAAAATGCCGTTCAGTTCCCTGTGGAACAGTCTTGAGGTCACCGATTCTAAGAATTACGGTTCTTATGGGCATACAAAAGGGTCAGCTAGGTTAACTTACACTGAGATGACAAAAGTCATGGAATACCTCCTAAAATCGTTGTACAGAACATTCTCCGACTTCTCCCCGATCGTTTTAGAGTAAAATATCAAGTTTCGACGATTACATCTATCGTCTTCTTCAGGAGCAACTGACTGTCAAACTTGCTGCTGAGGTGCATTATATAGCCCAAAGACGGCTTCTGACTAGTCAGTAATTCGTTATGCTGTCGCAAATGGTGACAACGTCTGTACTGCTTGCACCACTGCTCCCGCCATAGGATGAACATTGGGGCGAATATCCCTGGCTCCTCTCTGCATCGAGAACTCGCTTCCCTGCACCGCTACGATTATATCCGCTGTCACGGTTGAAGATTTGCTCGCATAAGTTACAGAATCCCAGTATGTAGAGGCCTGGGACAAACATTTTCTTTCGTAAAACAGTTTTTTTTTAACAACTGCAGGTTTTCCAGTCCTGGATTTTTAATATGTCGTTGATGTTTCGCACAGGGGTCGGAAACGGTGCGGCTACACTGACCGATGTAATTGCTACCGCACTCACAACGGATGTTATAAGCCCTAGGGGTACTTAGGCCGAGACTGTCCTTAACAGGACGTAGCTTCTCCTTTACCAGTTTAGGAGGTCGGAAAATAGATCTGATACCTCCTCTTCCATCTCCTCAAATTTCCACCTCGTTGGGAAGGGAGTGAGACAGGTTTGTAGGTTATCCCCGATTTTATTTAATCTGTGTATTGAGGTGGGAATTTGAGGAGATGGGACCTGTATAAACTGAAAGAACCAGAGGTTATAGAGAGCATTAAGGAACGATTGACAAGAATGGGGGAAAGAAATACAGTAGATGGATAATGGGTAGCCTTGAGAGATGAAATAGTGAAGGCAGCAGAGGATCAAGTAGGTAAAAAGACGAGGGCTAGTAAAAACGTTTGGGTAACAGAATATATATTGAATTTAATTGATGAAAGGAGGAAAAATAAAAATGCAGTAAATGAAGCAGGCAAAAAGGAATACAAACGTCTCAAAAATGAGATCGACAGGAAGTGCTAAATGGCTAAGCAGGGATGGCTAGAGGACAAATGTAAGGATGTAGAGGCGCATATCACTAGAGGTAAGAGAGATTAGTATCTCTCTACAGGAAAATTAAAGAGACCTTTGGAGACAAGAGAACCACTTGTGTGAATATCAAGAGCTCAGATGGAAACCCATTTATAAGCAAAGAAGGGAAAGCAGAAAAGTGGAAGTAGTATATAGAGGGGCTACACAACGGCGATGTTCTTGAGGACAATATTATGGGGATGGAAGAGGATGTAGATGAAGATGAAATGAGAGATACGACACTGCGTGAAGAGTTTGACAGAGCACTGAAAGACCTAAGTCGAAACAAGGCCCCGGGACTATACAATATTCCATTAGAACTACTGACAGCCTTGGGAGAGCCATGCCTAACAAAACTCTACCGTTGAAGAGAAGGAATACAATCCGTGCCTTATCCCGTGAATGTGCAACATTTTCACGTTTCCTTGTCTTGGAGAACGCTGACTTCATATCACGTGCCCCATAGTCGTTCTTTCGGAACACATACTTCAGATGAAACTTCCTGACAGATTAAAACTGTGTGCCGGACCGAGACTCGAACTCGGGATCTTTGCCTTTCGCGGGAAAGTGCTGTACCATCTGAGCTACCCAAGCACGACTCACGCCCCGTCCTCAAAGCTTTACTTCTGCCAGTATCTCTTCTCCTACATCCCAAATTTTCACAGAAGCTCTCCTGCGAACCCTGCAGGACTAGCACTCCTGGAAGAAATGATATATCCTTTCTTCCAGGAGTGCTAGTTCTGCTAGGTTCGCAGGAGAGCTTCTGTGAAGTTTGGAAGGTAGGAGACGAGATACTGGCAGAAGTAAAGCTCTGAGGACCGGGCGTGAGTCGTGCTTCGGTAGCTCAGATGGTAGAGCACTTTCCCGCGAAAGGCAAAGGTCCCGAGTTCGAGTCTCGGTCCAGCACACAGTTTTAATCGGCCAGGGAGTTTCATATCAGCGCACACTCCGCTGCAGAGTGAAAATCTCATTCTGGAAACATACCTCAGATGATTAATTTCGGAACTCAAGTGGTCCTGGTCGGAAACAGTTTTTGCTCTGTGTTTTCTGCGAGGCATGTTTCCACGGATTCTTTAACAATGGAGCACTAAAAAGACATTACTGTGGTCATAATACTAGTTTTATCACATTCCATTGAATATTCAGTGGACTTGCTGGGTTGCAAAAGGCGAGTGCAACGTGATGTTCGGGGCAGCCTTCTTTCACAGTGCTTGTGGTCTGCCCAGTGCAAGCCATAACACATCTTGTAAATTCCGGCCATCCGCAATAACAAGCCGTCCTTCACTGATCATAAGAAGTCTGCCATCTTAGATGGTGGACGGAATTTTACGGAGGATTCTCGCTATTTTAAATGAAATATTGACCACAATAGGAAGAAAAGCTAAAAATTTGGCCGGCGCGTTCTCCCCTTCATCCACTTCCTGATTCTTGATTTTAACTGACAGCGCCCTGTTAACCTGATGGGTGGGATATCCATTTTTTCTTAACTCTGTCTTTGGGTGGGCGAGCTGTTTAAGCAAACTATCTAGGTCTGAGACAGTGTGAGCTCCATATATGAGTGTTTAAAGCACGCTCATAGTTTGCGAAGTCTGATGGCAACTTGACACTTGCAAATGCAAATCCGTATAAATGAACTAACGATACACTGAATGCCGCAGAGAGACACCTTTTTTCGGCAACCAAGTCATTCGGGAAAGACAGAAAACCTTCTCACTTTATGTTATGAACAGAGTTGAAATGGTGAAGAAATTCCATCAGTTTATCTTCTCCAAGAGGCCGCACTGTGAAAATATCGTCCATATACCTCCACAACACAGTTGGTTTCAGGGCCACCTGCTTCAAGCGCTCTCTTCTCAAAATCCTCCATAAAAAGGTTGGCTACCAAGGGAGACAGATGGCTGCCCATGACGACGCCATCAGTCTGTCAAATTATTCTTGGTTGAACATAAAATAGGTTGAAGTTAGAGCATACCGAAACAAAGCAGTGGTATCCACTTGAAACGTTTTCCAATCAGTGCCAAAAAATCTGCAAGAGGAACTTTTGTAAAAAGTGATTCCACATCAAAGCTAACTATTAGGTCAGAACTGCTTAGACGAAGACTCCCCCCCAGTCGACTGATAGAAGTAGCCAAGTTACAGATGTGATGTGAGCAGTTGCCCATCAACAGTCTCACTTGTAGGAGTTCCACTGTTGATCGCTACTGGACGTAATGGAACATTTTCCCTGAGTTATTGGAAGGCCATACAGTCTTATTGGTACACAATCACGTAGTCTCAATGTCTTTATGATCTCCTGGGGTAAGGAAGAGGAATTCAGTAATGCATAAGTTTTGAATTGCACACGTGTAGATCACAGCCAACCGTGCTATAGACAGTCGTAGAATCACTTAGCAGAGCACACATTTTATCATTATACAAACTATGAGGTATCAAAATGGTTACATTACATTTGTGAGCTTTCAGTACCACTACGTCAGGGTCCTCTCGTAGATTTCGTTGTCCAGCCCCTTCTGCACAGGAAGTTACTACGTTGAGGAAGAGCTTCCAAAAGAGCATGGAAAATTTCCTCTCTTACTTCGCCATACAGCTTCTTCAAAAAGATGGTGCTCCAGGTGTAAGTGGACTTAAGGGACTCAATTCAAGCTATGACCAATCGACGAAAACTATGAGCATACTTAAAACACTCGTACATAGAGCTCACACTGTCTCTGCCCTAGATAGTTTGCCTAAAGAGCTCGCCATCCCAAAGGCAGAGTTTAGAAAAAATGGATGTTCCACCCGGAAGATTAACAGGGTGCTGTCAGTTAAAACCACGAATCTGAAAGTGGATGAAGAGGAGAACGCACCGGCAAAATCTGTAGCTTTCCTTCCTTTTGCGGACAAAATTTCGTATCAGGTGGACGTGATTTTCCGTCCATCATCTAAGATTGCAGACTTTTTCGATCAGTGAAGGAAGATCGGAGTTTACAAAATATCTTGCCAATATGTTATGAGTTACATAGGATAAACTACACGCACTGTGAAATTGTGGTTTTAGGACATCATTTCCATATGTGTGACTTAAGAGACATGGAGATACGTGACAGAGTCACAGGTGGCTTATAAAACCAAAGAGGTGTAGACGTATCTGAAGGTGTACAGATCAGACTTCTAACCTGCCCGTGCTTGCCTGTTAGCCATGTAGGCAAGCCGCGGCTCATTTTCAACGGAACGGGCAGGCTGCTTTAGTCCCACCCAAGGCAAGTTACGCCCAACCCAAGCAGGCTTAAGTAATCTTGTTTGCCTGCCTGTCTTCCTGCGATGGTACGCTGTCTAGCAGTTTATTCTGTACACTTTCACTGTAGCGTTATATGTAGTTCTCGGAAGCCGACTAAAAGTCTTTTTCTTTTACCCAAATATCGTAAGACGAGGCTCAATGAAATGTACATTAATTTTTGGTCATCGTAGGCGGGAAAATGGTGTATTTTATTTGTCTTTTTTCCCTTTTCAGCGTATTTTGCGCTTATTTATTTATTTCAATATAACAGTTATCTCTGCAGCTTCGCCCTCTTTCGACTAGTACTGTCTGTTCTCAATACGAACCATCATCAGGTCATGTCTAATGCATGTTTCCTGTAGTAAGCAGAGCCATAATTCAATGCCAACTATAGTAAAATTTTGGAAGTCTAGTTTCTGTAACCCTAGTGGGTGCCAGCGAAATATGACCTCAGTTATACCAACTTTAATTACTTTCTCCAGGATGTGCTGCGAGTTCACTGAATTCATTCTAAGTGACCAAAATTGCTTATTAACTCTCCAAAAGTATTTTAGCAAATACGAAGTTTTCAGAATTCATATTACGTTAATCTAAGAACTACATGTCTGAAGGAAGCAGCTTTCTTTGCACTACATTACATACCACCAGGACCTGGTTTTTCATATCCACTGAACCATATTTATGTCCTCTGTCAATCAATGTTTGCCCATTTCAGGTCCTTAGCAAATTTCCACATACCTGTCAGACACTAAGTCTATGTCCTCTTTCAAAATATTTATGGAGTGAGGAAACTATTGGTCAAATTTAGAAACATGTCCTAACAAATTCTACATCTACATCTATACTCCGCGAGCCACCTTACGGTGTGTGGCGGAGGGTACTTATTGTACCACTATCTGATCCCCCCTTCCCTGTTCCATTCACGAATTGTGCGTGGGAAGAATGACTGCTTGTAAGTCTCCGTATTTGCTCTAATTTCTCGGATCTTTTCGTTGTGATCATTACGCGAGATATATGTGGGCGGTAGTAATATGTTGCCCATCTCTTCCCGGAATGTGCTCTCTCGTAATTTCGATAATAAACCTCTCCGTATTGCGTAACGCCTTTCTTGAAGTGTCCGCCACTGGAGCTTGTTCAGCATCTCCGTAACGCTCTCGCGCTGACTAAATGTCCCCATGACGAATCGCGCTGCTTTTCGCTGGATCATGTCTATCTCTTCTATTAATCCAACCTGGTAAGGGTCCCATACTGATGAGCAATACTCAAGAATCGGACGAACAAGCGTTTTGTAAGCTACTTCTTTCGTCGATGAGTCACATTTTCTTAGAATTCTTCCTATGAATCTCAACCTGGCGCCTGCTTTTCCCACTATTTGTTTTATGTGATCATTCCACTTCAGATCGCTCCGGATAGTAACTCCTAAGTATTTTACGGTCGTTACCGCTTCCAATGATTTACCACCTATGGCATAATCGTACTGGAATGGATTTCTGCCCCTATGTATGCGCATTATATTACATTTATCTACGTTTAGGGAAAGCTGCCAGCTGTCGCACCATTCATTAATCCTCTGCAGGTCTTCCTGGAGTACGTACGAGTCTTCTGATGTTGCTACTTTCTTGTAGACAACCGTGTCATCTGCAAATAGCCTCACGGAGCTACCGATGTTGTCAACTAAGTCATTTATGTATATTGTAAACAATAAAGGTCCTATCACGCTTCCTTGCGGTACTCCCGAAATTACCTCTACATCTGCAGATTTTGAACCGTTAAGAATGACATGTTGTGTTCTTTCTTCTAGGAAATCCTGAATCCAATCACAAACCTGGTCCGATATTCCGTAAGCTCGTATTTTTTTCAGTAAACGTAAGTGCGGAACCGTATCAAATGCCTTCCTGAAGTCCAGGAATACGGCATCAATCTGCTCGCCAGTGTCTACGGCACTGTGAATTTCTTGGACAAATAGGGCGAGCTGAGTTTCACATGATCTCTGTTTGCGGAATCCATGTTGGTTATGATGAAGGAGATTTGTATTATCTAAGAACGTCATAATACGAGAACATAAAACATGTTCCATTATTCTACAACAGATTGACGTAAGCGAAATAGGCCTATAATTATTCGCATCTGATTTATGACCCTTCTTGAAAATGGGAACGACCTGCGCTTTCTTCCAGTCGCTAGGTACTTTACGTTCTTCCAGAGATCTACGATAAATTGCTGATAGAAAGGGGGCAAGTTCTTTAGCATAATCACTGTAGAATCTTACGGGTATTCGATGTTTCCAAATGAGTGTTTAGTAACTTCTTACGCAGTTTCCATTGTGAGACACCTACCGATTTATCTGACGGTGCCTCATAAACTCACGACAGTTTTTTCCTACTGGACTTGTGTTATGTTTCATGAGTGGTATACATTCCCCAGTTCTTAATTTCTCGTCAGTTTCCTTTACGTTTGGTTTGTTTATTTTGTTGGTCCCACCGTTGTGGTAAATGAGCTGCAGTGAAACTACCAACTCAGCCATGTAGTTGGCTAGTTATGCTGGACTGACACTGCAACCTGTTGTCAGGTGCAGCATGCGGAGCAGGTCCCGTGAACTTTGCCAAGTTGGCCTGCTTTAACCATTGTGCTTCAGTGCACATGTACTCTTCTGTCTCCATTGCAGCAAGCTGAGCTGCTTTAATGGTTGCATCAGAGACAGGGCCCAGAAGGCTAGAAGAGAAATTGTACACATCTGGACGTATCCCGTGCACGTTTGTTTCAGTAACCCTTGGAATTATTGGTCATCGAGCTAGTATTGAAGGGTTGCTTCAGAAAGTGGACGTGACAGGAAGGACGCATCACACATTTAATTATTCTTCAGGCACTTTGCATGAGATCGAAACCCTGGAGACGTATTGTCCTTGAGTCCTGCAGGGAGTGGTACAAGCATCAGACTGTTTTGCAAATAAAAATAATTCCAATTTTTATAAACGCTTTTGCATGTTTATTATTTATCATGAATTGCAAAAGATAGCAATTAATAAAAACCATTGCGAAAACCGTAAGTGTAAGCTTTTGAGGACACAAAAAACACAAAACATAAAAGCTACATTATTTAAAGATAACGTCATTTAAGTGGTAGCCATTCCTCATATACGAGGCCTGTTCAGAAAGTAAGCTCCGATTGATTGCCAAATTGAAACCACAGTGAACATCAGAAATGTTTTACTTGTAACAATTAGCTATACCTTTCAGCTACTTCTCTACGTAGTCGCCGTTCTGACTTAGACTTTTGTCATAGCGTTGTACCAACTTTTCAATAGCCTCATCATAGAAGGCAGCCGCCAGTGCTTTCCGCCAATTCTCCACGCTGGCCTACACCTCGTTGTCTGTGTCAAAATGTTGTCTTCAAAGACAGCGGTTCATGTGACCAGAGATGACACTCAGGGGGAGACAATTGCGGACTGTATTGTGGGTAATCTCACATTTCCATTTGAAAACGATGCAGGGTCATCTTCATTGCCCCTGCAGAATGCGGCTGAGAATTGTCTTGAAGAAGAAACAGCACGACAGTTATGTAATGTTAGCTGTATAGCTTCAGGCGAAATTTCTCACTAGGCCCTCGTACTTGGCGGCAGACACTATTTTCTAGACATCTTTACGCACTCACTGCGAGCTCAGAAATGAGAAGAGCGACGTGATGCTAACTGGGGTTATACTAGAGACACTACCCAACACATCTGTGCAAAGCTTTATCGGATTTTCATAGTCGTTTCCATTTCGCGACCGATCGGAGCTTACTTTCTGAACGCCCCTCGTATATTCCACAAGTCTCGCAGCAAAACTGGCAAACTCCGTACACAACATTTCCTTTTATATAGACTCATTCACTTGTATAACTTCTTTCAAGCCTTATAGTGCACGGGCTTCGTTTGTGCACACTTTCGATTCGAGGTAACCCGACAGGAAAAATCACACACACAGAGGTTGGGGGAGGGGGGGCGGGGGGGGGGGGGGGAGACGAACGAGCCAAGCAATGTCGCCGTTGCGAGAGATGACGTGGCCACTAAATTCGCTCCTATAGTAACCTATTTCATGATTTGTTGTGTGAGTAGTTGCTTCGTCTTGCAGGAACAAAATCTTTTTCATACCAAGACGTTTTCTTTTCAGTTAAGAAAGTGTCCGATATTCTCAAGTAACGTTCTTGGTTTACCGTGACTGTTCTCCCTCGCTCCTCAAAAACCTGCAGGTCGATAACACATTTCTTAGTAATCCTTCACGACACTGTGAATTTGGAATATCCAGGGGGCGTTCGTGTAACTCTTGTGGGTTTGTGTCCGACGAAAAAATGTTCAAATGTGTGTGAAATCTTATGGGACTTAACTGCTGAGGTCATCAGTCCCTAAGCTTACACACTACTTAACCTAAATTATCCTAAGGACAAACACAGACACCCATGCCCGAGGGAGGACTCGAAACTCCGCCGTGTCCGACGAATAGCAAAAATTTTGTTTGTTAGCATATCAATCAAGGTGGAAATGAGCCTCATCACTCATTAGAAGAATTTCGTCGTCATACATCACACCAGTCATTCTTTCGTAAAATCTCTGACGATTGGCGTAGTCAAATATTAAGCTTCTGAATAATAGCGCCGCACGGAATTAGCCGAGCGGTCAGGGGCGCTGCAGTCATGGACTGTGCGGTTCGTCCCGGCGGAGGTTCGAGTCCTCCCTCGGGCATGGGTGTTTATGTTTGTCATTAGGATAATTTAGGTTAAGTAGTGTGTGAGCTTAGGGACTGGTGATCTTAGCAGTTAAGTCCCATAAGATTTCACACACTTTTGAACATTTGAATAATTGCAGTTTTATGTTATTGAAAGAGCAGCTCCTCGTGTAGTATTCTTCGCACTGAGCAGTCAGGCATTCGAAGATCAGCAGCTTAACTACTCACGGATCGAAGCTGGCTACCAGTGATCAAGGCTTGTCTCGCGTGCTCAAGGTTGTCTGGTGTTCTGACTGACCTTGTACGTCCTTTAGGCTTTTGTCGTAATGTTGAACTAGTTGATCTGAAGTTCTTGACTCACAACTTAATCGTTTTACGCGATGGAATTTCTCCCCAACCACTCACATGAAAATACAGGGTGATCAAAAAGTGAGTATTAATTTGAAAACTTAATAACCACGGAATAATGTAGATAGAGAGGTAAAAATTGATACAGATGCTTGGAATGACATGGGTTTTTTTTAGAACCAAAAGAAAAAAAAACAAAGTTCACAGAACGTCCGACAGATGGCGTTGGACAGCAAAACTGCTACCGTGACGGGTGACAGGTACGCGGATATGTTACATAATCGCATCATCCCCAGCCTGGCTGATAAACACCTGCTGAAACGTACGATGTTTATGCATGATGGCGCTCCACCCCATCCATATTGCTAGACGCGTGAAAGATCTCTTGCGCGCGTCGTTTGGTGATGATCGTGTGCTCAGCCGCCACTTTCGCCATGCTTGGCCTCCCAGGTCCCCAGACCTCAGTCCGTGCGAGTATTGGCTTTGGGGCTACCTCAAGTCGCAAGTGTATCGTGATCGACCGACATCTCTAGGGATGCTCAAAGACAACATCTGACGCCAATGCCTCACCATAGCTCCGGACATGCTTTACAGTGCTGTTCACAACGTTATTCCTCGACTACAGCTATTGTTAAGGAATGATGGTGGAAATATTGAGCATTTCCTGTAAAGAACATCACCTTTGCTTTGTCTTACTTTGTTATGCTAATTATTGCTATTCTGATCAGATGAAGAGCCATCTGTCGGACATTTTTTGAACCTTTGCATTTTTTTTTTTTTGTTCTAATAAACCCCCGTGCCATGCCAAGTATGTGTGTCAATTTGTACCTCTTTATCTACATTATTCCGTGATTTATTCAATTTTTCAAATTTATACTGACTTTTTGGTCACCCGGTATATGACAAACTGGCGTATGACAAGAGCAGAATCACCAGTTTTAAAATACGTCTCAACGACGTACGATGCTCACTGGACTACTGCCCCATGGCAACTGAAACTGCCTCGAGTAACCTTGAAAACTCCGTGCTCCTCACCACCCCCCTCCGCCACGCCACTGTGCACGAACTTAAACCGTCAGGAATTTCTTCCGCTCCGTGTATTAGGAAACTAGAAATAAATATGATATTTTCGGTCAATTTCATGAGCGTTCCCCGTTAACAGGTAGCTACAGTACGTTTCGGGCTGTGTGATACGACGCCTGCGCCCGTGTGTTGGCGCGCGGGTGAGCGGCACGGCAGGGGACTGTGAGCCGAGGCGTCGGCCGTGAAGCGAGCAGCCTGTGGCCCCGGCCCGGCCAAGCCGCTTCATTGAAATCGGCGACGGTGGCGCCGACGCGGGCAATAGCGGCAGCGGCCCGCGCCTTCACCTCCTACCCCTCTCACCCTTCTAGCCACCACCCCTTCCCCGGCAGTTCCATTTGCATATTTGGATGGGAATCGAGCGCCGCCGTCTGGGCCGCCACTTGTGCCGGTTTCAATAACTGCGCTGGCGGCGCGGCACGGCGCGGCACTGAGCACAGCCAGCAGCTTTTCACTTGAAAAAGGAAAAAGGCGGGCCAGGCCGCTTCCCCGCCACACTCTTTCCTCCTCCCCCCCTCCCCCTCCTACCACATCCTCCTCCTCAGCTGCCGCCGCTGCGCAGTCTTCCGGTTAGGGATTACAACCAGCAGCGCCGCGGCTTTGTGAATTAACCGCGAGACTAGGCGCGTTCCTCTCTCATTATTCTACAACTCCCGTAGACCGACTGTACTGCCGGCTCTGCGATGTACACACACACACACACACACACACACACACACACACACACTTGGAGTTCAGAGACCGGATCACAAAACAGAGAAACGAATATCAGCCTGCTTTGTTCAGCCGTGTAAACTACCCTAGCCGGCGGAATCATTTGTCACGTGAGCGACTCTAATTCGTGTAACAACGGACCCTGCACATCCTTCCTGTTGCGCAAAGGAAGAGGTGACATTACGGTTTAACCTCCCTTCGGCTAGGAGATCATTGGAGTCGGGGCACAAGCTAGAATTGTGAAACGATAAGGAAATAAATCGGCCGTGCTCTTTCAGGGGAATCATTCCAACATTCACATTAAGCCGTTAAGGGATATCACTGGAAATCCAAATCAGGGTCTTTTTATTGAAATTCTCTTCGACGTGAAAATTAATAGCAAGATCAAACGACTTCAACTGGTAAGAAGCCATGAACATGACGAAAAAAAGACACCCTACAAATGTACTGAACAGTGTTAAAAGAAAATACGCTACGGTCGCAGGTTCGAATCCTGCCTCGGGCATGGATGTGTGTGTTGTCCTTAGGTTAGTTAGGTTTAAGTAGTACTAAGTTCTAGGGGACTTATGACCTCAGCAGTTGAGTCCCATAGTGCTCAGAGCCATTTTTAAAAGAAAATAAGTGATTGTACAGGGTGGTCCATCGATCGCGACCGGGCCGAATATCTCATCAAACAAGCGACAAACGAAAAAAATTACAAAGAACCAAACTTGAAGGGGGAAACCAGATGGCGCTATGGTTGGCCCGGAAGATGGCGCTGCCATAGGTTCAAATGGCTCTGAGCACTATGGGAGCTGCCATAGGTCAAACGGAAATCAACTGCTTTTTTTAAAATATTAACCCCCATTTTTATTACATATTCGTGTAGTACGTAAAGAAATACGAATGTTTTAGTTGGGCCACTTTTTTCGCTTTGTGATAGATGGCGCTGTAATAGTCATAAACATATGGCTCAAAATTTTAGACGAATAGTTGGTAACAGGTAGGTTTTTTAAATTAAAATACAGAACGTAGGTACGTTTGACCATCTTATTTCGGTTGTTCCAATGTGATACATGTACCTTTGTGAATTTATCATTTCTGAGAATGCATGCTGTTACAGCGTGATTACCTGTAATTACCACATTAATGCAATAAATGCTCAAAATGATGTCCGTCAACCTCAATGCATTTGGCAATAAGTGTAACGACATTCCTCTCAACAACGAGTAGTTCGCATTCCATATTGTTCGCACATGCATTGACAATGCGCTGACGCATGTTGTCAGCCGTTGTCGGTACAACACGATAGCAAATATCCTTCAACTTTCCCCGCAGAAAGAAATCCTGGGACGTCAGATACGGTGAACGTGCGGGCCATGGTATGGTGCTTCGACGACCAATCCACCTGTCATGAAATACGCTATTCAATACCGCTTCAACCGCATGCGAGAAGTGTGCCTGACATCCTTCATGTTGGATGTACATCACCATTCTGTCATGCAGTGAAACATCTTGTAGTAACATCGGTAGAATATTACGTAGGAAATCAGAATACATTGCACCATTTAGATTACCATCGATAAAATGGGGGCCAATTATCCTTCCTACCATAATGCCGCACCATACATTAACTCGCTAAGGTCGCTGATGTTCCACTTGTCGCAGCCATCGTGGATTTTCCGTTGCCCAATAGTGCATATTATGCCGGTTTACGTTACCACTGTTGGTAAACAACGCTTCGTCGCTAAATAGAACGCGTGCAGAAAATTTGTCATTGTCCCGTAATTTCTTTTGTGCCCAGTCGCAGTACTGTACATGACGTTCAAAGTCGTCGCCATGCAATTCCTCGTGCATAGAAATATGGTACGGGTGCAATCGATGTTGATGTATCATTCTCAATACCGACGTTTTTGAGATTCCCGAATCGATATTCATGTATCATTCTCAACACCGACGTTTTTGAGAATCCCGATTCTCGTGCAATTTGTCTGCTAATGATGTGCGGATTAGCCGCAACAGCAACAGCATATGCTTACTACCTGAGCCCCCATCTTACTGTTACCCGTGTAGTAACCACAACCAACAGCGGCAACGCCTTGGGCTGCGGATCGGAGCCGCCAGGCGGGGAAGCCGCCGGCGGTGGAGCACGCACCACCGGGTAAACACTGGACGAGTCGGACGACAGACCAACGACAACTGACAACAACGGACCACGACCGACTATGAGCGACACAACACGGAAGAGATAAACAACGGAGGCTTGTGGAAACCACAACACCAAACGTAAATCCACTCGGAACCAGAGCCAGGCAAATGTCAACAACGAGCAACGACCAGAACGCAGTACCGCCGAGATAGCAACGAAATCCAGAGCGAGTACCAGACTGGCTGGACTAGGGTTTTTTTTACTTTATTGTATTTCAGTCTCCCATCGGGGCGGGCTGGCAACAGCATATGCGCTGCTCTTCAGCCGAAAGACATAGAACAAACAATAGAAGACATTTAAAGGTAACAAAGGAGAGAATATGGTGAACATAGACATAAAAAAGTGGGAACATTATGGAAGGCAATAGACAAAAAACGGCGTGACTGTAAATTGGAGATAAAAAACTGTTTAAAAGTAGCACACACAAAAAGCCACACACTGCGACAGTTAAAAGAACACAAGGCACAGTATGACTGGAGCATAAAAGGTATCGACGGATGGCGTACCACATAACAAACACTGACGGCGAACCTCAAGGCAGTACACAATTAAAATCACACCTCTTGATGCACAGGAGAAACAGCACTAAACACAACACTGATGTGGCACACTGACGATGATCAAAATGGAGGATCTGCCAGGTGCAAGGAGATGAGGGAGACCGGAAGAAGAGAGGGAGGGGAAGAGAGGGTGGAGATGAGCGGGGGGCGCGCTGAAGAGGGCCAGGTAGGGAGGGATGTGGGAAGGAAAGAGGCAAGTATGGAGTGCAGGGTCTCAGGGGGAGGGGGAGGGGGTGAAGGAGGAAAATCCGCTCTGGGAGAAGGAGGGGAGAGGAAAAAGGGGGCCCTGGGGAGGGGGGGGGGGAACAACGCCAGTTTATAGTTGGAAGGAAGGGTAGATGTCACGGCGAAGTTCTTCATCTGGGAGGGGGAGGCGTTGGAAATTGCCCTGATGAAGGAGAGGGAAAAAATGGTGCCCGTGGTCTAGGGGTAGCGTCTTTGATTCATAATCAAAACGTCTTCAGTCCCGGGTTCGATCCCCGCCACTGCCTAAATTTTGATAAATAATCAGCATTGGCGGCCGAAGGCTTCCGGCATAAGAAGTCAGCCTAATTCTGCCAACGGCCTTGTCAAAGAGGGCGGAGGAGCGGATAGAGGTTCGGGGCACTGTCTTGTCCTAGGGGTGGGAAATTGCCCCTAAAGGCGGAAGAATCAGCAATGACCAACGACATGAGGATGCAGAAGGCAATGGAACCCACTGCATTAAAGACACGTAAAGACACGTAACGTGTATCCACAGGACATGTGGCCTGTAATTAAAGAAGTATCATGATGATCTCTCCATTGGCAAAAGATTCCGGAATAGTCCCCCATTCAGATCTCCGGGAGGGGACTGCCAAGTGCGAGGTTACCATGAGAAAAAGATTGAATAATCCACGAAAGGATAACGTTCTACGAGTCGGGGCGTGGAATGTCAGAAGCTTGAACGTGGTAGGGAAACTGGAAAATCTGAAAAGGGAAATGCAAAGGATCAATCTAGATATAGCAGGGGTGAGTGAAGTGAAGTGGAAGGAAGACAAGGATTTCTGGTCAGATGAGTATTGGGTAATATCAACAGCAGCAGAAAATGGTATAACAGGTGTAGGATTCGTTATGAATAGGAAGGTAGGGCAGAGGGTGTGTTACTGTGAACAGTTCAGTGATCGGGTTGTTCTAATCAGAATCGACAGCAGACCAACACCGACAACGATAGTTCAGGTATACATGCCGACGTCGCAAGCTGAAGATGAACAGATAGAGCAAATGTATGAGGATATTGAAAGGGTAATGCAGTATGTAAAGGGGGACGAAAATCTAATAGTCATGGGCGACTGGAATGCAGTTGTAGGGGAAGGAGTAGAAGAAAAGGTTAAAGGAGAGTATGGGCTTGGGACAAGGAATGAAAGAGGAGAAAGAATAATTGATTTCTGTAACAAGTTTCAGCTAGTAATAGCGAATACCCTGTTCAAGAATCATAAGAGGAGGAGGTATACTTGGAAAAGGCCGGGAGATACAGGAAGATTTCAATTAGATTACGTCTTGGTCAGACAGAGATTCCGAAATCAGATACTGGATTGTAAGGTGTACCCAGGAGCAGATATAGACTCAGATCACAATATAGTAGTGATGAAGAGTAGGCTGAAGTTCAAGACATTAGTCAGGAAGAATCAATACGCAAAGAAGTGGGATACGGAAGTACTAAGGAATGACGAGATACGTTTGAAGTTCTCTAACGCTATAGATACAGCAATAAGGAATAGCGCAGTAGGCAGTACAGTTGAAGAGGAATGGACATCTCCAAAAAGGGCCACCACAGAAGTTGGGAAGGAAAACATTAATACAAAGAAGGTAGCTGCGAAGAAACCATGAGTAACAGAAGAAATACTTTAGTTGATTGATGGAAGGAGGAAGTACAAACATGTTCCGGGAAAATCAGGAATACAGCAATACAAGTCGCTGAGGAATGAAATAAATAGGAAGTGCAGGGAACCTAAGACGAAATGGCTGCAGGAAAAATGTGAAGACATCGAAAAAGATATGATTGTCGGAAGGACAGACTCAGCATACAGGAAAGTCAAAACAACCTTTGGTGACATTAAAAGCAACGGTGGTAACATTAAGAGTGCATCGGGAATTCCACTGTTAAATGCAGAGGAGAGAGCAGATAGGTGGAAAGAATAGCTTGAAAGCCTCTATGAGGGTGAAGATTTGTCTGACGTGATAGAAGAAGAAACAGGAGTCGATTTAGAAGAGATAGGGGATCCAGTATTAGAATCGAAATTTAAAAGAGCTTTGGAGGACTTACGGTCAAATAAGGCAGAAGGGATGGATAACATTCCATCAGAATTTCTAAAATCATTGGGGGAAGTGGCAACAAAATGACTATTCACGTTGGTGTGTAGAATATATGAGTCTGGCGTCATACCATCTGACTTTCGGAAAAGTATCATCCACACAATTCCGAAGACGGCAAGAGCTGACAAGTGCGAGAATTATCGCACAATCAGCTTAACAGCTCTTGCATCGAAACTGCTTACAAGAATAATATACAGAAGATTGGAAAAGAAAATTGCGCTAGGTGACGATCAGTTTGGCTTTAGGAAAAGTAAAGGGACGAGAGAGGCAATTCTGACGTTACGGCTAATAATGGAAGCAAGGCTAAAGAAAAATCAAGACATGTTCATAGGATTTGTCGACCTGGAAAAAGCGTTCGACAATGTAAAATGGTGCAAGCTGTTCGAGATTCTGAAAAAAGTAGGGGTAAGCTATAGGGAGAGACGGGTCATATACAATATGTACAACAACCAAAAGGGAATAATAAGAGTGGACGATTAAGAACGAAGTGCTCGTATTAAGAAGGGTGTAAGACAAGGCTGTAGCCTTTCGCCCCTACTCTTCAATCTGTACATCGTGGAAGCAATGATGGAAATAAAAGAAAGGTTCAGGAGTGGAATTAAAATACAAGGTGAAAGGATATCAATGATACGATTCGCTGATCACATTGCTATCCTGTGTGAAAGTGAAGAAGAATTAAATGATCTGCTGAACGGAATGAACAGTCTAATGAGTACACAGTATGGTTTGAGAGTAAATCGGAGAAAGACGAAGGTAATGAGAAGTAGTAGAAATGAGAACAGCGAGAAACTTAACATCAGGATTGATGGTCACTAAGTCAATGAAGTTAAGGAATTCTGCTACCTAGGCAGTAAAATAACCAATGACGGACGGAGCAAGGAGGACATCAAAAGCAGACTCACTATGGCAAAAAAGGCATTTCTGGCCAACAGAAGTCTACTAATATCAAATACCGGCCTTAATTTGAGGAAGAAATTTCTGAGGATGTACGTCTGTAGTACAGCATTGTATGGTAGTGAAACACAGACTGTGGGAAAACCGGAACAGAAGAGAATCGAAGCATTTGAGATGTGGTGCTATAGACGAATGTTGAAAATTAGGTCGACTGATAAGGTAAGGAATGAGGAGGTTCTATGGAGAATCGGAGAGGAAAGGAATATGCGGAAAAGACTGATAAGGAGAAGGGACAGGATAATAGGACATCTGCTAAGACATGAGGGAATGACTTCCATGGTACTAGAGGGAGCTGTAGAGGACAAAAACTGTAGAGGAAGACAGAGATTGGAATACGTCAAGCAAATAATTGAGGACGTAGGTTGCAAAAATGGTTCAAATGGCTCTGAGCACTATGGGACTCAACTGCTGTGGTCATAAGTCCCCTAGAACTTAGAACTACTTAAACCTAACTAACCTAAGAACAGCACACAACACCCAGCCATCACGAGGCAGAGAAAATCCCTGACCCCGCCGGGAATCGAACCCGGGAACCTGGGCGTGGGAAGCGAGAACGCTACCGCACGACCACGAGATGCGGGCACGTAGGTTGCAAGTGCTACTCTGAGATGAAGAGATTAGCACAGGAAAGGAATTCGTGGCGGGCCTCATCAAACCAGTCAGTAGACTGATGACCAAAAAAAAAGAAGGAGATGGAGGGTGTGGAGGTGGAGAGAGGGATGGATACAGCGATAGAGGCGTGGCCACGGGCGGGGGTTGAGAGGAAGGAGGAAACCAGAGGGTGGGGGGCATCAAGCCTGCGGACAATGTAAAGGTTGCGGAGATGTTGGAGGAACAGGCTGGACTAGGGTTTTTTTTTATTCCTTTATTGATTTTTAATTTTCCCCGAAGGGGGGGGGGAGTTGGCAGCAGCTTAGTACGCTGCTCTACAGCCTACAGACTTTTATTTTAAAGAACGGATGAAGAAAAGAAACAAGAAAAACAGGCGATAAAACGGTGACGTCAAGTGAAAAATGGCGGAAAAATGCGGAAAGTTAAAACAGAAAGCAAAAGGGGTTGGCAACGTTAATAAAAGACACAGGAATCAGACAAGTAACATAGTACACACACAATTAAAAAAAAAAAAACACGGCGACAGTCTGGTTTCTGTTCGCAAGAGATAAAAGGCACACCCAGCGACAGTATGATGGCCGTTCGCAACACTTCTGGACTAGGGTAGAGCGGGTCCCTATATTCGAAACCGGAGGGAGCGGCTATTGACCGCTGTCTGCACGTGGCGTAGCGGTGGCGCCCTCGCTGCGTGAGAGCCGCTGCGCGGAATAGCCGCGGCGGAGGCGGAGCCCTCTACGGGCTGACCACGTCCATTTGTTCTGCAGCGTGTTCGACTTCTGCGGCGGAAGGCACTAGAACCCGCTCCTGTGAACGGGAACGCGTTATGCAGATCTTGGTGCCTCTCGCGTCCATCTAGAAAATACACTCCTGGAAATGGAAAAAAGAACACATTGACACCGGTGTGTCAGACCCACCATACTTGCTCCGGACACTGCGAGAGGGCTGTACAAGCAATGATCACACGCACGGCACAGCGGACACACCAGGAACCGCGGTGTTGGCCGTCGAATGGCGCTAGCTGCGCAGCATTTGTGTACCGCCGCCGTCAGTGTCAGCCAGTTTGCCGTGGCATACGGAGCTCCATCGCAGTCTTTAACACTGGTAGCATGCCGCGACAGCGTGGACGTGAACCGTATGTGCAGTTGACGGACTTTGAGCGAGGGCGTATAGTGGGCATGCGGGAGGCCGGGTGGACGTACCGCCGAATTGCTCAACACGTGGGGCGTGAGGTCTCCACAGTACATCGATGTTGTCGCCAGTGGTCGGCGGAAGGTGCACGTGCCCGTCGACCTGGGACCGGACCGCAGCGACGCACGGATGCACGCCAAGACCGTAGGATCCTACGCAGTGCCGTAGGGGACCGCACCGCCACTTCCCAGCAAATTAGGGACACTGTTGCTCCTGGGGTATCGGCGAGGGCCATTCGCAACCGTCTCCATGAAGCTGGGCTACGGTCCCGCACACCGTTAGGCCGTCTTCCGCTCACGCCCCAACATCGTGCAGCCCGCCTCCAGTGGTGTCGCGACAGGCGTGAATGGAGGGACGAATGGAGACGTGTCGTCTTCAGCGATGAGAGTCGCTTCTGCCTTGGTGCCAATGATGGTCGTATGCGTGTTTGGCGCCGTGCAGGTGAGCGCCACAATCAGGACTGCATACGACCGAGGCACACAGGGCCAACACCCGGCATCATGGTGTGGGGAGCGATCTCCTACACTGGCCGTACACCACTGGTGATCGTCGAGGGGACACTGAATAGTGCACGGTACATCCAAACCGTCATCGAACCCATCGTTCTACCATTCCTAGACCGGCAAGGGAACTTGCTGTTCCAACAGGACAATGTACGTCCGCATGTATCCCGTGCCACCCAACGTGCTCTAGAAGGTGTAAGTCAACTACCCTGGCCAGCAAGATCTCCGGATCTGTCCCCCATTGAGCATGTTTGGGACTGGATGAAGCGTCGTCTCACGCGGTCTGCACGTCCAGCACGAACGCTGGTCCAACTGAGGCGCCAGGTGGAAATGGCATGGCAAGCCGTTCCACAGGACTATATCCAGCATCTCTACGATCGTCTCCATGGGAGAATAGCAGCCTGCATTGCTGCGAAAGGTGGATATACACTGTACTAGTGCCGACATTGTGCATGCTCTGTTGCCTGTGTCTATGTGCCTGTGGTTCTGTTAGTGTGATCATGTGATGTATCTGACCCCAGGAATGTGTCAATAAAGTTTCCCCTTCCTGGGGCAATGAATTCACGGTGTTCTTATTTCAATTTCCAGGAGTGTATAACCTGAAGATGCCTAAATAAGGCGAAACGCGTCGTTGAAAAATTAAAAAAAATTAAATTAGTACCAAGACTGTTTTTAACCAATACTAGAAGTTCTGCCCAAAAGTATCGCCATCTCTCACGCACTTCAACTTCAGAGTAAGTTACCAGCACCACGACATTTCAAATGCACACTATGATGCACCTATTATCCGGGCTGCAGCAGAACTGTGTCACTAGGAAACGGGAACATTATTTTGATCTCTGCTGACAACGAGCAGCTCTTGTTGTGTAGTGGTGTTATCGTGGGACAACATGTGTAACTTACCTTCTGAAGTCCCTATGTTTGTGAGTTAGGATAAGAGTTGAACTTAGTAATAACAAGTGGAGCCTCATATTCTGGTCTTTAAACAACCCATGTAAACGAATAAAACAGTTTCAAGCGTCTGATAACTTGCAAAGAGTTAATGTGTTAAATATTTGACGTCAAGCATGTAAGCGAGAATAAGTTCAGAAAAGGTTTGAAATTATGTTTAACGCTTGTTGAAAGTTGCTAAATGCTCTCATTATCAAACCCTCTATGTCCATTGCCTGGGTAATTTGCGGTCCGTTTTAAGCGATTTCGATGTTCATGACTTATTATATCTTGTACTATGCATCATACAGTTTTCGGTACATCCGGTGGCGTATGTGGATACTGTCTCCAGAATGGCTTGCGAACGAAGTTACTAGTAAAGAAATAATGAATTAAAACCTCATGACATGAATTTTAGTCCATGGTCAGAGAAAATATAGTTTGTGAAAGATGTCATCGAGAAAAATTTCTGTAAAGGTTTTGTAAAATGTATGATGTTTCTCGCTAACTGTTTTCTTTCTCAACTGTACTCTGGGTAAATTGCGCGCCGTGAATTACCCTGCCTCGTCATATATATACGCAGTTTCTAATTGTAATATTTGACTTGCTGTGTTAAATCCTTAACATAAGACTATGCATCTAGATAACGCCACTTTAAAATTTTTCAACTCGAACAATATTTATATGAAATATTGAAAAAAAAATCTGTTGTCTGTGGAAACCGTTAGACAGGCAACCTGCAGTCTGGATCATGCACCATGAAACGAGTTAGCAGTTTAGTAACATACATACGCTACTACATACATACATACATAATTAACAGTGCAGTGTATAATGCAATATATTGTGTTCATAGGCAGTTGAAGTAGCTGCATCCGTCTGTTTAAATTTTGGCTCAGACGCCATATTCATATGCATATTACAAAAACGTATGTGTGTATGCATTTATGTATGCAGATCTCGTAAACTACTTGACCCAACTGAACCAAACTCGGTACATGTATCATATACTGTCTGGAAGAAAGCCCTGTGGCGGTAAGAAACAACTACCTACCAAAGAGGTTGGGATGGCGGTAAGAAAAGTGTAGCCCACGACGCACAAATACCCAGATTTTTGCAAAACTTTTTTTCTCACTGACAGCAACCCCTCCCCCCCACCCCCCTCCTAACAAAATGATAAAAAGGAAGAGGAAATTTTTCGCTTACTGGGCACTAGTTTCTTACACCAAAACAAAAAAAATTGTCCACTTAACATAAGCTCTAAAACGTAAATCTTAAGAGCTCTGAACACTTGTTCATCTTTGCTGGTGTGAAACACATCTCTTCTACTGGAGAAAGCGCTTAATGCTCTTAAGGTATGCACTTTAGGACCCAAGTTTAATGATATTTTTTTTCCTTGTTTTTGTGTAAAGTACCTGTCCCCAAATTTCTAAATGACATCGTAACACACCCTGTATATCTGCAAAATTATATCATTGTACCACAAGACGTTCAGGAGATAAAACGTCATAAACATTGAGCTGCCCTAAACCGGCAACAGCAAGGCGAAATTTGCTAGAGATACAGGGAAAATGTGTGTGAAATATGTTAAATATACGTGAAATACCACATGTACGTACGTAAGTGAAGCCGCGGGTAAAAAGCTCCTCCTAAAGCCCTGGGCCGATTTCATCTCTGATTTGATACAAGTGTTAGTTACTACCTCGAAATACTGAGGAGGTAAGAACCGCCAATCTCCTACTGGGGTGCAGGTGATGAACAGAGAAGAGTTGGGAAGGAGGATTTGGAGAGACTGAGAGGTGTAAAGAGGAGAAGGACACAGATGGGGGGAGAAGCAGATGGGCAGAGAAGAGAAGAGAGAAGGAGATTGATAGAGAGGGGGGTGAATATCACATGGATAGAGCAGGAGAAATGGGCAGAGAAGGGGAAAAAGGGAATGGTAGATATAGAGAGGGGGAAGGAGGACAGAGGGAGGAGGAAGGAGATGAACAGAGAGAAGGGGAAGAAGGACTAATAGAAAATTGGAATAAATGTGTACCTGGGCAATGCTGGGTACACAGCGGGTAATTAAAAATAAATAAAAAAACCTTGCTGCGGTGATAGCAGTGAGTCTGTAGTGGTTTAAGAAATCTGTACAGCTTGCCGCGAGATTGGCCCGTCTGTTAGGAAACAACAGCGCCAGATGGCGAGGCGCTTGTGAGAGCAGGCTAGTAGCCGGGGGCGTTCCCCGTAATCTGCTGTGAAGCGTGGCAGGGCGGCGGTTATGAGGGCAGAGGGTGCAGGCGGGCGCTCGCTCCGCACAGTGGCAGCGAGCAGAGGCAGCAGCGGCAGTTGTCCAACCCCCACTCCCTCCCTCAGCCACCCACTCACCGCCAGTTCCCGCCCCGCTAAACTCGCCCGTTTCATATCTCCACACCTCCGCCTCCGCGCAGTTTCTCGCCACACGTGTAAGAGCCTGTTATGAAAGAGATATGCGCAGCTCTCCGATACGCAACTTTGAAGCTTCAGGTGGCCGAAATTTAGTTTGCATTTTCAGAAAACTACCATCACTCTGACCTAATTTTCTTAATACTGAGCAATAGTTACATTATGACAACCTCGAGTACCGTACACACCGAATTTTTTTCTTTAACGATGGACATATAGTACAAATACAGTATATTTGATTACAGAATAGATGTATAACAAGATGGATGAAAGAAATTTGTTATTGGCGTCATTGAATAGAGAAATATATAGACCAGATAAACTCATGTCCGTAACATTAGTAAGCTGGCGATCCACGAAACATAATTGCATCAAGAATACCGAAATCTATGCGGACAACACAGAAACACGTAACATACATCATACAAGGAAAATCTGACATACGCAGTGCGGTACTGCATAGTGTACATGCAACAGACATTGTGGGCAGAGGTCATGAATAGACATGTTCTGACATCTGCTGGGTTGGTGCGTAAGTTCGCACCGTTTTTCCATAAGTTTAATAAACACTACAGCAATTGGTTCACTCTGGCTCGTTCGCTTTACATTTTGAGATAGTCGTTTAACATATTAAAGCTTCATATTGCCTGCCTGAAGTTCATTCATCTTTTCGAATGTCTTTCCTGCATTCTGATTTCAGGCTACATGTCCCACCTGATTTAGCAGTCCTGGCTTACAGATAATAGTACATAGTAGAACTTAGGCTCCTGCTTTCTTATATATTCCCCGTCTTTAGTCCGAAGACTGGCTAGCTGGAGCTCTCAGCACTAGTCCATCCAATGTAAGCCTCTTCGTCTCTGCAGAACTATTGCAACCCACATTTATTCGAACCTCCTTGTTGTAATCAACCCTTGGTCTCGTTCTACAACTTTTATCCCTCCCGTACCCTGCTCCTATACACTTCCCTACATTACCACACTGACGAGTCCTTGACGCCTCAAGACGTATCCTATCATCTTTTAGCCGCGTTACGGATTAAATTTCTTTTTCCCTAGTTCGATTCAGTACATTCTCATTAGTAGTCAAACCTGCTCGTCTACATTTCGGCATTTTTCTACAGCACTGCATTACAATACTTTTTGTTATCTTCTTGTCTGAAGTATTTACTATTCACGTTCCACTTCCGTACAAGACTTCCCACTATGTAAACACCTTCAGAAATGACTTCCTGACACTTAAGAATATATTAGATGTTAATAAATCCACCTGTTTCAGAAATGCTTTTCTTGCTATTGCCAGAGTGCAATTTACATCCTCTTTACTTCGGCGATCATGAGTTATTTTACTGCCCAAATGGAGAAGGTCAGCAGCTACAACTTTGTCTTACTTCTTGTCTACACTACCTAACAAAAAGCCGAAGTATCCATAAGACATAATCGGATGTCAATATAAGTACGTATCGTACAGTCCATTGGCAGGTATGTAAATGATTCGAGTTGCAAATTCCCTGTGACAGGTAAAACAGCCACCAGAGAGCATTAGCATCCTTTGTGTTTAGTGTTGTTACCATATATGAGTGGTCTGAACTGCGTCAGATGTTGATGATCACTGTTACGGACTCGAACATGCAGCTTACTCGTGTGTGTCAACAACTGACTACATTACCGGGTTATAAGCCCATTTGGCGGGCTTGGCTTGTCGCATAGTGTAATGTACAGGTTTTCAGATGTGACAGTCGCCCGACGTTGGACTGCATGGGAAAGTGAAAGCATGAGTAATAGTAGTCAAGGGTCCGATCGACCACGCCACACCACAAGGAAGGATCATTGTATTGCGCACCAAGTATATTTGCGCCTGCCATCCTGCCGTCCAGCAAAAGTAATGGACTGAATGCAATATTCTGTTCATCTTGCACTGTTGGACAGAGGCTAGTAGGAGCCACACTAGGGGATTAGTGAGACATGTGTAGGCTACAGTTAATACTACGAAACAATCGGCAACGTTTGCAGTGATTCCATCAATGAGAAGCATGGACTATGGATGAATGGGGTTACGTTGCGTACAGCGATGAATCGCGGTTCCGAACTAACAAGATTACGGTCGTCAGTATGTACGGCAGCAACATGGTAAGAGGTCCCAGTCCTCCTTTGTTTTGGAGAGGCACGAAAGAGTTATTCCTGGCGTCATAGTGTGAGGAGCCATCAAATATGACGTCAGGTCATGACTGATAGTTACAGAGAACTCTGACGGCACAACAGTACTTCACAGACATCCTGTGTCATCTATTATTTCTGATCCAGCAACAACATGGTGCCATATTTCAACAGGACAACACTCGTCCAGACATGGCACGTGTCCCAATGAACTGTCTGAGTTATGTCTAGGTACTGCCGTGTCCGCATGATCCCCAGATATGTCTTCGATAGAATACGTGTGGGACGACCGCTGACGTCAAAGCCGTCTAAGTGAAAGTATTCAGGATATCAGGGACCAGTCAAAAGCTGTGGACCAGTTTGTGTCAGGGGAGGATGTAACGTCTTTATGACACTTTACAATAGAATCAGTGCGTACTTTCAGTCCAGAGGGGGTGCAACGTCATACTGAAAAGTGGGTTCCTACTGACAAGTTTTTTGTAAATCACTAAAATAATATCAAATAACCTCTCAACCTTTGAAGTTTCATTCCGTTTCCTCCTCCCCTTCTGTGCGCTTCACTTTCTTTGTCAGGCAGTTTAATTGAGCAAAATCCATTACCCTTTCTTCACTTCTGTTTATGTTCATCCTTGCCGCAGAGAAGCTACAGCTGAAACTTGACGATCACTTCCAAGGATACGTCGCGTAGGCCGAGCTGCTCGCAACAGCGACGCAGGTAGGCATCCGGGATTCATTCCAGTACAGTGTGGTGTATGAGCTACTACCCGTCATTCCATTCTCCGTATTGTATTCGAACCTGCATTGTACCTACACTTTCTTCTTCCCATTATTGGCTCTCATTCATAACTCTGCTCTCGACGAATCTGGCTTTGTTTACAAAACACGTGTTCGTGTTAGGAGACAACAGAAAACTATCTACGACCGATGACTAGCATTCCGGTATACCTAGTATTGTTTGCACCATGTCGCGTGTCTCACTAGTCTCACTATGACACTGCACCTCTCCCCCCCGCCTCCACCCCCCCCCCCCCCCCTTCCGCTGGATGCGTAGCAGTAACTGTTTCAAAACTGACTCATAGAACTCTGCGCCTGCAGTATTACTTGCAGCGAACAAGAGTAAAACGTATATCGATGATGTTTCGTCGAATGGTTCGCAAGCTGACGCTGACGCTTGTTGATGGCCCAACATTGAAATCTGCAGAAATTTGCGGAAGGGTTGCACTTCTGTCACGTTGAACGATTCTCTTCATTCGTCGTTGGTCCCATTGTTGCAGGATCTTTTTCCAGCCACAGCGATGTCGGAGATTTGATGTTTTACCGGATTCCTAATACTCACGGTACACTCGTGAAATTGTCATACGGGAAAATCCCCACTACATCGTTACCTCGAAGATGCTGTGAGCCATCGCTCGTTCCCCGAATATAATACCACGTTCAAACCCACTTAAATCTTGAAAACCTGCCATTGTAGTAGCAATAAATTATCTAACAACGGCGCCAGATACTTGTTGTCTTATATAGACGTTGTCGACCGCAGCGCCGTATTCTGCCTGTTTACATATCTTTGTATTTCAGTATGCATGCCTATATCAATTTATTTGGCGCTTCAGTGTATTTTACAACGTCATGAGACGGGAACATCAGTCTGACTAAGATAATAAAAATGGAAATTTCAGGTTAACTTCTGATTTGTTAAAATGATTATCATCAGAAAACTTCACACGGATTAATACAACTCAAACCATCTGCTGCACTTAATACAGTGACATTCTGCTCGATTCTTCAGTTGACAGTTCGACAATATTTAAAAAAACCACAGAAATATCAACGATGTTTGGTGACAGAAACAACGACTTGCTAACTTCCGATAGGGGATCAAACTTGGGAGGTGAACGTAGTCAGAATGCTGTAAATTGATCTCACTCTCTTATTTTGCTACACGTTTCGCTGGAAAACCTAAGAGTGACACTGTCTCCACATATGACATCTAACTGTGAGGAAAACAGTAACAGCTTATCTCGTATCGCTGAGCAGAATAAAAACAGAGGAGAAGTTTGCACATTTCGTAATTAATTTAAGAAATATAGCTACCTCTCACAAGGTATGATGGTGTGGCCACTCTCATTACAAATTCCAATATTATTCATTCCTCTTCGTACCGTCACAACTGAGATTCCACTACTGAGATGGCTGATTGGGCACAGCCGGGAAGTTAACAGAAAAAGAAAGTGAAAGGCAGCAGAATTTCCAGACTACAGCCTGTCTGACAAGAACGACTATCGAAAGGCCTCTTCTGACTCCGTGCCGCCTGCCCTAACAAACTCAGAATAGGAGACACTTCATAGATGCAACCGCTCAGCGCCAACTACCTCACAACACCATGAACTGCTTTACAGCCCACATCTGTCCAAAACAGACTGACCGACTTCGTACAACTGACTCTCCTCCTTCGTTTCAAATTCTACGTTCTCATGTGGCCCTATCCGTTCAGTGGCCGATCTACCGATTCCAAGGACCAAAAGGAAAATTTAAGTACTTCGGATGTAGCAATATCGAAATTTATTAAAGTGCAATCGGAAAATAGAAGCTAAGAACTCTCCCGTAATCCCGTACTTCATCCAGATACAGGATGGCTGAAACAACAGATACCTTTCAACTCTCGTATCAAATAGCGACTTGTACAACAAAAAAAATACACCAATGAAGTAGAAACATCTCTAATATATATATATATATATACTGGAAATGGAAAAAAGAACACATTGACACCGGTGTGTCAGACCCACCATACTTGCTCCGGACACTGCGAGAGGGCTGTACAAGCAATGATCACACGCACGGCACAGCGGACACACCAGGAACCGCGGTGTTGGCCGTCGAATGGCGCTAGCTGCGCAGCATTTGTGCACCGCCGCCGTCAGTGTCAGCCAGTTTGCCGTGGCATACGGAGCTCCATCGCAGTCTTTAACACTGGTAGCATGCCGCGACAGCGTGGACGTGAACCGTATGTGCAGTTGACGGACTTTGAGCGAGGGCGTATAGTGGGCATGCGGGAGGCCGGGTGGACGTACCGCCGAATTGCTCAACACGTGGGGCGTGAGGTCTCCACAGTACATCGATGTTGTCGCCAGTGGTCGGCGGAAGGTGCACGTGCCCGTCGACCTGGGACCGGACCGCAGCGACGCACGGATGCACGCCAAGACCGTAGGATCCTACGCAGTGCCGTAGGAGACCGCACCGCCACTTCCCAGCAAATTAGGGACACTGTTGCTCCTGGGGTATCGGCGAGGACCATTCGCAACCGTCTCCATGAAGCTGGGCTACGGTCCCGCACACCGTTAGGCCGTCTTCCGCTCACGCCCCAACATCGTGCAGCCGGCCTCCAGTGGTGTCGCGACAGGCGTGAATGGAGGGACGAATGGAGACGTGTCGTCTTCAGCGATGAGAGTCGCTTCTGCCTTGGTGCCAATGATGGTCGTATGCGTGTTTGGCGCCGTGCAGGTGAGCGCCACAATCAGGACTGCATACGACCGAGGCACACAGGGCCAACACCCGGCATCATGGTGTGGGGAGCGATCTCCTACACTGGCCGGACACCACTGGTGATCGTCGAGGGGACACTGACTAGTGCACGGTACATCCAAACCGTCATCGAACCCATCGTTCTACCATTCCTAGACCGGCAAGGGAACTTGCTGTTCCAACAGGACAATGCACGTCCGCATGTATCCCGTGCCACCCAACGTGCTCTAGAAGGTGTAAGTCAACTACTCTGGCCAGCAACATCTCCGGATCTGTCCCCCATTGAGCATGTTTGGGACTGGATGAAGCGTCGTCTCACGCGGTCTGCACGTTCAGCACGAACGCTGGTCCAACTGAGGCGCCAGGTGGAAATGGCATGGCAAGCCGTTCCACAGGACTACATCCAGCATCTCTACGATCGTCTCCATGGGAGAATAGCAGCCTGCATTGCTGCGAAAGGTGGATATACACTGTACTAGTGCCGACATTGTGCATGCTCTGTTGCCTGTGTCTATGTGCCTGTGGTTCTGTCAGTGTGATCGTGTGATGTATCTGACCCCAGGAATGTGTCAATAAAGTTGCCCCTTCCTGGGACAATGAATTCACGGTGTTCTTATTTCAATTTCCAGGAGTGTATATATGGTGGTCCATTGATAGTGACCGGGCCAAATATCTCACGAAATAAGCATCAAACGACAAACGAAAAAACTACAAAGAACGAAACTCGTCTAGCTTGAATGGAGAAACCATTTGGCGTTATGGTTGGCCCGCTAGATGGCGCTGCCATAGGTCAAACGGATATCAACTGCGTTTTTTTAAATAGGAACCCCCATTTTTTATTACATATTCGTGGAGTACGTAAAGAAGTATAAATGTTTTACTTGGATCACTTTTGTCGCTTTGTGAAAGATGGCGCTGTAATAGTCACAAACATATGGGCCTCAATTTTAGACGAACAGTTGGTAACAGGTAGGTTTTTTAAATTAAAATACAGAACGTAGGTACGTTTGAACATTTTATTTCGGTTGTTCCAATGTGATACATGTACCTTTGTGAACTTATCGTTTCTGAGAACGCATGCTGTTACAGCGTGATTACCTGTAAATACCACATTAATGCAAAAAATGCTCAAAATGATGTCCGTCAACCTCAGAGCATTTGGCAATACGTGTAATGACATTCCTCTGAACAGTGAGTAGTTCGCCTTCCGTAATGTCCGCACATAGGGACATTATATATGTTTGAAGAAAATACACGCAACTGTGTTTCGTTCAAGGTCCAACGTGGTAGTTATTCCTGGTTCAGAACTTGGTGTATGTAACATTCTCTGTGGCCCATGAAAGACTGTGAAGATGAACGACAGTAGCAGTGACGGGGTGTCTTGTGGCGGTGGTGTTGCAGATCAGCTTCTTCCTGACGTCGTACGTGCTGCCGCTGCTGCTGATCGTCAGCCTGTACCTGCGCATGCTGATGCGGCTGTGGCGCGCCGGGGCGCCTGGCGGCCACCTCTCCGCCGAGAGCCGGCGCGGCAAGAAGCGCGTCACGCGCATGGTCGTCGTCGTGGTCGCCATCTTCGCCGTCTGCTGGTGTCCCATACAGGTGAGCACGGCACCGCCTCCACTGTCATGTACTGCCACTTCATCGAGTCTCTCACTGCGGAACACGAGCGCTTACAGTTACTCTGAGGGCAGTAGGAAGTGCTATGCCATGAACATCTTGACCGAATGATGCCAAACTGATACCCCAATATTATTTCATCCTTACTACATAAGACTAACATTACAAGCAGCGCGCTGTTATTGAATTCTCGTGCGCAGAAAAAGAAACCGTGAGGAGCATCCATAAACGTTTGAGTGCCGTGTATGGCGATGCTTTAGTTGATAAAAGTGTGGTATCGATAGCAACGATGCCACGGCATAGGTTCGTAAGTTGGCACTACGAGTCACCGACGACAGCGCACTCTAGCCGGAGCGGGAGAGCTCTACGAGCTCCGCTCCAGTTTCAGCCCATTTGATCAAGAGCAGACGGCCGGGACACTCAGCTTGAACTTCGCACCTCATTGCAAAGTTATGTAATATGTTTGCATATGTTTATACACTGGTAAAGGTGCTTTAACTGTATTTGAAGTACCGACGTGTTTATCTTTTCCTGCTCCTACCCACGCGCCGCCTTCCAGGCGGGATACAAAAAAGTACAGTTAGGCGATGGGTAAATAAAGTTACAGCATAAGGAAATGCAGAATCAGAGCTACATGATCAGCCACGCTCGGGACGTCCTGACACAGCCACTGCTCCAGACACGCTGAATCGTGCAGATGCAATTATTCGTGCCGACTAGCGCATCACAAGTCGACAATTGGCTCTACAGTAGTCGGTCAGCATTGCACGTGCATCTGCACTGACCGAAACTCTCAGATATTCAAAGAGGTGCTCACGATGGGCTCCACGAATGCTCACAGCGGACCACAAGATTGAAAGAAAGGGCATTTCTACTGAATTGTTGGAGCGTTTTGAGACCGACGGAGAGGTCGTTCTGTCACGGATCGTTACGGGGCACGAAAACTGGGTGCACCACTTTGCGCCGGAAACATGGCTCCGCCTACGGGACAAGAGCTTTTACAACGTTGGTGTACGGTCATAGAAGGTGATGGAGACTACGTAGAAAAATTGGACGTGGACGAGACATGTTGATGTACATTGCCACCAAATTCTGACTCTTAACAATAAATACGTTCTGAGAAAAAAAAAGTGTGGCATTACTTACTGAACGACCTTCGTAACTACATCATGCCTACTCTGTGTAACTTGAATGGATTTTTGGAGACGTAGATCGCAACGCAGAATGCCCAGACGACGTTCTAGGCACCTTATCGCCACCTTTCAGTCATAGTCATGGCTACCATTTGCTTGCATGTAACGCGAATCTTTCGCCCAGGGCAAAGTTCCAGGCAACTGAGTAAAAGCGCCAGTTACTCCTGTATATAAGGAAGGTGAAAGAACGGACCCTCACAGTCACAGGCCAATATACGTAACATCCGGTTACTGCAGAATTCTTGAACACATGCTGAATTAGAAGGTAACAAAATTGGTTGAGACAGGAAAGCTTCTTGCAATTTTGTCATATGATGACATGGTTGGAGACCGTGCCTGTTGTTTGAAGACAAATGTCGATGGTGTTGAGACAGCAACCAACCACGAATTTATTTTCAGTTCATTTATTCAAAGGGTACCGTTACCGGTCTCGAATCGCTACGATTCATCTTCAGACGGTTTTCATGCTTTCATTACAACGTTTTTTTTACAGATTAATTGTCCTAAGATATAAATAGTACATAATTATAAGCACGCCACATAGATGGTTCCATTTCAGATTTTCATTGGATGTTGTTGTTGTTGTGGTCTTCAGTCCTGAGACTGGTTTGATGCAGCTCTCCATGCTACTCTATCCTGTGCGAGCTTCTTCATCTCCCAGTACCTACTGCAACCTACATCCTTCTGAATCTGCTTAGTGTATTGATCTCTTGGTCTCCCTCTACGATTTTTACCATCCACGCTGCCCTCCAATGCTAAATTTGTGATCCCTTGATGCCTCAAAACATGTCCTACCAACCGATCCCTTCTTCTAGTCAAGTTGTGCCACAAACTTCTCTTCTCCCCAATCCTATTCCATACCTCCTCATTAGTTACGTGATCTACCCACCTTATCTTCAGCATTCTTCTGTAGCACCACATTTCGAAAACTTCTATTCTCTTCTTGTCCAAACTGGTTATCGTCCATGTTTCACTTTCATACATGGCTACACTCCATACAAATACTTTCAGAAACGACTTCCTGACACTTAAATCTATACTCGATGTTAACAAATTTCTCTTCTTCAGAAACGATTTCCTTGCCATTGCCAGTCTACATTTTATATCCCCTCTACTTCGACCATCATCAGTTATTTTACTCCCTAAATAGCAAAACTCCTTTACTACTTTAAGTGTCTCATTTCCTAATCTAATCCCCTCAGCATCACCCGATTTAATTTGACTACCTTCCATTATCCTCGTTTTGTTTTTGTTGATGTTCATCCTATATCCTCCTTTCAAGACACTGTCCATTCCGTTCAACTGCTCTTCCAAGTCCTTTGCTGTCTCTGACAGAATTACAATGTCATCGGCGAACCTCAAAGCTTTTACTTCTTCTCCATGAATTTTAATACCTACTCCCAATTTTTCTTTTGTTTCCTTTACTGCTTGCTCAATATACAGATTGAATAACATCGGGGAGAGGCTACAACCCTGTCTCACTCCTTTCCCAACCACTGCTTCCCTTTCATGCCCCTCGACTCTTATAACTGCCATCTGGTTTCTGTACAAATTGTAAATAGCCTTTCGCTCCCTGTATTTTACCCCCGCCACCTTCAGAATTTGAAAGAGAGTATTCCAGTTAACGTTGTCAAAAGCTTTCTCTAAGTCTACAAATGCTAGAAACGTAGGTTTGCCTTTTCTTAATCTTTCTTCTAAGATAAGCCGTAAGGTTAGTATTGCCTCACATGTTCCAACATTTCTACGGAATCCAAACTGATCTTCGCCGAGATCCGCTTTCTACCAGATTTTCCATTCGTCTGTAAAGAATTCGCGTCAGTATTTTGCAGCTGTGACTTATTAAACTGATAGTTCGGTAATTTTCACATTTGTCAACACCTGCTTACTTTGGTATTGGAATTATTATATTCTTCTTGAAGTCTGTGGGTATTTCGCCTGTCTCATACATCTTGCTCACCAGATGGTAGATTTTGTCATGACTGGCTCTCCCAAGGCCATCAGTAGTTCTAATGGAATGTTGTCTACTCCCGGGGCCTTGTTTCGACTCAGGTCTTTCAGTATTCTGTCAAACTCTTCACGCAGTATCTTATCTCCCATTTCATCTTCATCTACATCCTCTTCCATTTCCATAATACTGTCCTCAAGTACATCGCCCTTGTATAAACCCTCTATATACTCCTTCCACCTTTCTGCCTTCCCTTCTTTGCTTAGAACTGGGTTGCCATCTGAGCTCTTGATATCCATACACGTGGTTCTCTTCTCTCCAAAGGTCTCTTTAATTTTCCTGTAGGCAGTATCTATCTTACCCCTAGTGAGACAAGCCTCTACATCCTTACATTTGTCCCCTAGCCATCCCTGCTTAGCCATTTTGCACTTTCTGTCGATCTCATTTTTGAGACATTTGTATTCCCTTTTGCCTGCTTCATTTACTGCATTTTTATATTTTCTCCTTTCATCAATTAAATTCAATATTTCTTCTGTTACCCAAGGATTTCTATTAGCCCTCGTCTTTTTACCTACTTGATCCTCTGCTTCCTTCACTACTTCATCCCTCAGAGCTACCCATTCTTCTTCTACTGTATTTCTTTCCCCCATTCCTGTCAATTGTTCCCTTATGCTCTCCCTGAAACTCTCTACAACCTCTGGTTCTTTCAGTTTATCCAGGTCCCATCTCCTTAAATTCCCACCTTTTTGCAGTTTCTTCAGTTTCAATCTGCAGTTCATAACCAATAGATTGTGGTCAGAATCCACATCTGCCCCTGGAAATGTCTTACAATTTAAAACCTGGTTCCTAAATCTCTGTCTTACCATTATATAATCTATCTGATACCTATTAGTATCTCCAGGATTCTTCCAGGTATACAACCTTCTTTTATGATTCTTGAACCAAGTGTTAGCTATGATTAAGTTATGCTCTGTGCAAAATTCTACAAGGCGGCTTCCTCTTTCATTTCTTCCCCCCAATCCATATCTACCTACTATGTTTCCTTCTCTCCCTTTTCCTACTGATGAATTCCAGTCACCCATGACTATTAAATTTTCGTCTCCCTTCACTACCTGAATAATTTCTTTTATCTCGTCATACATTTCATCAATTTCTTCATCATCTGCAGAGCTATTTGGCATATAAACTTGTACTACTGTAGTAGGCATGGACTTTGTGTCTATCTTGGCCACAATAATGCGTTCACTATGCTGTTTGTAGTAGCTAACCCGCACTCCTATTTTTTTATTCATTATTAAACCTACTCCTGCATTACCCCTATTTGATTTTGTATTTATAACCCTGTAATCTCCTGACCAAAAGTCTTGTTCCTCCTGCCACCGAACTGCACTAATTCCCACTATATCTAACTTTAACCTATCCATTTCCCTTTTTAAATTTTCTAACCTACCTGCCCGATTAAGGGATCTGACATTCCACGCTCCGATCCGTAGAATGCCAGTTTTCCTTCTCCTGATAACGACGTCCTCTTGAGTAGTCCCCGCCCGGAGATCCGAATGGGGGACTATTTTACCTCCGGAATATTTTACCCAAGAGGACACCATCATCATTTAATCATACAGTAAAGCTGCATGTCCTCGGGAAAAATTACGGCTGTAGTTTCCCCTTGCTTTCAGCCGTTCGCAGTACCACAACAGCAAGGCCGTTTTGGTTAATGTTACAAGGCCAGATCAGTCAATCATCCAGACTGTTGCCCCTGCAACTACTGAAAAGGCTGCTGCCCCTCTTCAGGAACCACATGTTTGTCTGGCCTCTCAACAGATACCCCTCCGTTGTGGTTGCACCTACGGTACGGCCATCTATATCGCTGAGGCACGCAAGCCTCCCCACCAACGGCAAGGTCCATGGTTCATGGGGGAAGTCATTGGATGTGATTACGTGAAATGTCGGTTTGAAGTGTTTGTTTTCATTAGATTCGTCCAACAGATGTGAATACATTCCCACTGCATTCTTATCGTTGCATACGTAATTTTTTTTTCGCTAAACACTTTAGATTTGCCACAGAAAAGAATTCTAGCACACACCACATGTTTTGATACAATACAAAGTGCTTACAAACATATGAGTGACAAAGATGCTATGATATATCGTAACATCATGAAGATGTCCCATGTTTGGACAAAGATCATAAATTCACTTATGCAACTGAAACGCCCTTAACACTAGTACAGAGAGACACTGATTTTCTGAGCTTTAGAGCGAATACTGTTACATTAATTACAAAGTTGATAGTTTTGAGTACTGTATAGGTAAGACAGTACATTATTTATTTACATTTCGCATCATGAGAGTTGTAGTAACATATAAATTTGCTACTTGATCTGCAGATAGGCGTAGGAATATTATTTGCTTTAGAGGGTGGAAAATAATTTTTGGAAATTTTTCAGGAAAGGGGTGTTAGCTAACTCGGTTTGTTCATTAAGGATATATTCTGGGGTGCTGTTTTTGTGTATTTGTATTTCAATTTCTTCTAATATATTCATAGTGGCTCCTTTTCCTGCTAGATGTAAAATTTTTAAGTTGTTCTCAATGTTTCTCACTTAATGGTTTTCTTCAGTAATATGAGCTGCAAATACAGCTTCTGTCCACAAATCAGTACTGATTTAAAAAGCACTCCTTGCGACAAATCAGCTCGTCCTCTTCTAGCGTGATGTCCCACAAACCATGAATGGAGGGCCGCAGGCAGATTCCATAAGTAGTTTTCCGGCGAGCGTTTAACACGGAGCCCCTCTGCAGGCTGTTGACAAAGCTCCGAGCTTACGGATAATGTTCCCAGATAGGGATATAGGAGGCTGTAAGATGAACATCAACAAAAGCAAAACGAGGATAATGGAATGTAGTCGAATTAAGTCGGTTGATGCTGAGAGAATTAGATTAGGAGTTTTGCTATTTGGGGAGCAAAATAACAGATGATGGTCGAAGTAGAGAGGACATAAAATGTAGACTAGCCATGGCAAGGAAAGCGTTTCTGAAAAAGAGAAATTTGTTAACATCGAGTATAGATTTTAGTGTCAGGATGTCGTTTCTGAAAGTATTTGTATGGAGTGTAGCCATGTATGGAAGTGAAACATGGACGATAAATAGTTTAGACAAGAAGAGAATAGAAGCTTTCGACATGTGGTGCTACAGAAGAATGCTGAAGATTAGATGGGTAGATCACATAACTAATGAGGAGGTATTGGATAGGATTGGGGAGAAGAGAAGTTTGTGACACAACTTGACTAGAAGAAGGGATCGGTTGGTAGGACATGTTCTGAGGCATCAAGGGATCACCAATTTAGTATTGGAGGGCAGCGTGGAGGGTAATAATCGTAGAGGGAGACCAAGAGATGAATACACTAAACAGGTTCAGAAGGATGTAGGTTGTAGTAGTTACTGGGGGATGAAGAAGCTTGCACAGGATAGAGTAACATGGAGAGCTGCATCAAACCAGTGTCAGGACTGAAGACCACAACAACAACAGGTGAGCAGCTGGAAGACATTTTTAGTACCACAGCCCACTATGTTGTCATCGACAGCGAGTGTTCACCAGAGACAGGGGTACAGTCAGGAGAGCCCCAGAGAAGTCTGATAGGACCGCTCTTGTTTTCTACGTACATAAATGATCTGGCAGACAGACTGAACATCAATTTACGGCTCTTTGCTGATGACGCTCTGGTGTAGGGCAGGGTCATCCTTGAGTGACTAGGGGGATACTACATGACCTAGACAGAATTTCTAGTGGGTGTGCTGAATGGCAACGTGTTCGCAATGTAGAAAAATGTAAGTTAATTCAGACGAGTAAAGAAAACCATCATCAGTAACGTGGTGATTAGCACAGTCACATCGATTAATCATCTAAATGTAACGAGGTAAAATAATACTAAATGAAAGGAAGATGTCAGGCCGCTAATAGGAAAGGCAATGGTCGACTTGTTGGAAGGGTAATTGTAGCTCGTCTATAAAGGAGACGGAGCGTAGAACTAGTGTAACCCATTCCCGAGTACTGTTAGAGTGTTTAGTTATATAGATAATGGACTAAAAGAAAATAACAAACAAATAAATAATATTTTCGATCACCACCATATCGATTAAAAGAAGATATCGAAGCAATTCAGAGGCATCCTACTGGATTTGTTACGGGGAGGTTCGATCAGCACGCAAGTATTGTGGAAATGCTTTGTGATCACAAACGGTAATCCCCGAAAGGAAGACGACGCTCTTCTTGCGAGGATCTATTGCGGAAATTTAGAGAATCCGCATTTGAGGTCAACTGCAAATCGGTCCTACTTCCGCCAACGTACATTTCGCGTAAGGATCGCGAAGATACGACGCGAGAAATCAGGGCTCATATGGAGGGTTATAGACAGTCGCTTCCCTCTCGCTCTAATTGCGAGCGGAACAAGAAATGAAATAAGTAGTGATAGTGGTACGTGGTACCCTCCTCTATGAACCGTATGGTGGCTTGCGCAGTGTATGTGGAGATCTAGATGTAGGACATGGAGGCACTATGCCGACAGATTACATACAGTTGGCTGTAGTACTTTGTCTGCAGAACCAGTTGTGACGAGATGGAGTCGGAACACAGTGTGGCAAGAAAGTCTAAGTAGAGGTCTTTCCAGAAGGACTACGCCCTGAGAACATCGTAGAGTTGTTCTGATGGCTCTGACGAATAAACGGATGAGAAACGCTGAAATTCCAGAAGGGGTTATATGTGAAGTGTCGCAACGTACTGTCGGATACATATTAGTGGAAGATGCGCTTAGATCTCAAATTCCCATACGTCGTTTACTGCTGACAACGTATAACAGAGGCTGTAGTGCGAGAGTCAAAGGGACTTATGGCCTTAAAGTTCAGTCCCTTTCTCTCCAAACCAACCAGCAAACCAGAGTCAATTGTAGCCTTGAGGCGCACTCCATGAAAGGCAGCTTGCTATGAATACAGCAGAATGTTAGTTAATGCAGAAGAACACTCTAACGTTTCAATATAGCTTCATCAATGTGGTGCTTCACACAGTCACGTCGATTAACCATCAGATGTAACGTTGCAAACTGATAAGAAACGGAAGGGACATGTAAGATGGCTATTAGGAAAGGTAATGGTCGACGTCGCTTTGTTGGGAGGGAAAGTGTATCTCATCTACACAGGAGACTGAGCATAGAACGTTAGTGCTAGTGCTAGTCTTGCGCCACGTGAACATCGTGGGAGACTGCATTATAATACAATCCCACATGCGTTGAGTAGTTTGAGAACACAAGAGAAATACAAAATCTTCACTGATCAGATTGACACATGCTCCATGTATAAATTTATTGTATTAGTTCCTACTCAAACCTGAGGCTAACTTGACAACAACAAGAATTATGAAAGTCAAGAGAATCTCAAAGTAAAGAACACTTGTGCTCTTCAGTCCAAAGACTGATTCAGCTCTCCATGCTACTCTATCCTGTGCAAGCCCTTTCATCTCGAACTACCTACTGCAACCTACATCCCTCTGAACCTGCTTACTGTATTCATCTCTTGGTCTTCCTCTACGACTCCTCCCCACCCCCACCCCACCCCTTCACGCTTCCCTCCAGTACTGATTTAATGATCCCTTGAGCCTCAGAATGTGTCTTCTAGTCAGATTGTACCATAATTTTGTCTTCTCCAAAATTATTTTCAGCACCTCCACATTAGTTACGATATCTACCCATCTAATCTTCAGCATTCTTCAGTAGCACCGCATTTCAAAAGTCAGATTGTATCACAATTTTGTCTTCTCCCCAATTCTTTTCAGTTCCTCCACATTAGTTACGTGATCTACCCATCTAATCTTCAGCATTCTTCAGTAGCACCACATTTCAAAAGCTGCTATTCTCTTCTTGTCTGAACTGTTTATCGTCCATTTTTCACTGCCATAAATGGCTACACTCCATACAAATACTTTCAGAAACGACTTCCTGACATTTAAATGTACACTCGATGTTAGCAAATTTCTCTTCAGAAATGCTTTCCTTGTCATTGCCAGTCCACATTTTATGCCCGCTCTACTTCGACCATCGTCAGTTATTTTGCTTCCCAAATAGCAAAGCTCATTTACTATTTTAAGTGTCTCATTTCCTAATGTAATTCCCTCAGCTTCACCTGATTTATTTTAACTACATTCCATTTTCCTCGTTTTGCTTTTGTTGATGTTCATTTTATATCCTCCTTTCAAGATACTGTCCATTACGTTCAACTGCTCTTCCAAGTCCTTTGCTGTTTCTGACAGAATTATAATGTCATCGGCAAGTCTTAAAGTTTTCGTTTCTTCTCCCTGGACTTAATTTCCTACTCCAAATTTTTCTCTTGTTTCCTTTACTGCTTGCTCAGTATACAAAGTGAATAACATCGCGTATAGGGCACAACCCTGTCTCACTACCTTCTCAACGACTGTTTCCCTTTCGTGTCTCTCGATTGTCAAACTGCCATCTGATTTCTGTACAAATTTTAAATAGCCTTTCGTTCCCTGTATTTTACCCCTGCCACCTTTAGAATTTGAAGGAGAGTTTTGCAGTCAACATTGTCATAGCTTCCTCTAAGTCTACAAATGCTAGAAACGTAGGTTTGCCTTTCTTTAACCTCTCTTCTATGAGCAATCGTAGGGTCAGTATTGCCTCGCGTGTCCCTACATTTTTCCGGAATCCAATCTGATCTTCCCCGAGATCGACCTATACCAATTTTTCCATTCTTCCGTAAAGGATTCGTGTTAGTATTTTGCATCCGTGACTTATTAAACTGATCCTTCGATAATTTTCACGCCTGTCAGCATCTGCTTTCTTTCGAATCTGGATTATTATATTCCTCTTGAAGTCTGAGGGTATTTCGCCTGTCTCATACATCTTGCTCATTAGATGGAAAAGTTTTTTCGTGGCTGGCTCTCCGAAGGCGATCAGAAGCTCTAACGGAATGTTATCTACTGCCGGGGCCTTGTTTCGACTCCAGTCTTTCAGTGCTTTCTCAAATTCTTCAAGCAATATCATATCTCCCTTCTCATCTTCCTCTAAGTCCCTTCCCTTTCCATAATATTGCCCTCAAGTACATCTCCCTTGTACAGACATATATACTCCTCCCACCCTTTTGCTTCCCCTTCTTTTAGGACTGGTTTTCCATCTCAGTTCCTGATATGCATACGGGTAATTCTCTTTTCTCCAAAGCTCTCTTTAATTTTCCTGTAGGCAGCATCTATTTTACCCTAACTGATATATGTTTCTACATCCTTACATTTGTCTTCTAGCTGTTCCTTTCTCAGCTATTTTGCACTTCCTGCCGATCTCATTTTTTAAACGTTTGTTTACACTTTCGCCTGCTTCATTTACTGCATTTTTATATTTTCTTCTTTCATCGATTAAATTTATCTCTTGTCTTACCCAAGGATTTCTACTAGCCTCCGTCTTTTTACCTACTTGATCCTCTGCTGCCTTCACTATATCATCTCTGAAAGCTACCCATTCATCTTCTACTGTATTCCTTTTCCATGTTCTTGTCATTCGTTCTCTGATTCTCCCTCTGAAACCTTCTGCAACCTCTGCTTTTTTCAGTTTGTCCCGGTCCAATCTCCTTAAATTCCTGCCTTTTTGTAGTTCTTCAGTTTTAACCTGCAAATGTGGACACGTGTGAATTTTGAGTACGTCTTTTTGGCATAGCCCATTTTCAGAATATTAACCTTACGAGAACATAAACTGATTTATACTCAGCCGTAAAACGCGAAGTCCTGTCCAAATGTTCCGTGAGTGTGGAGAAAACAGTTCCAACCAAGAAATATATTTTTCATAATACTAGCAAAAAGCACCTTCACAGGTTCAATATACACTCCTGGAAATTGAAATAAGAACACCGTGAATTCATTGTCCCAGGAAGGGGAAACTTTATTGACACATTCCTGGGGTCAGATACATCACATGATCACACTGACAGAACCACAGGCACATAGACACAGGCAACAGAGCATGCACAATGTCGGCACTAGTACAGTGTATATCCACCTTTCGCAGCAATGCAGGCTGCTATTCTCACATGGAGACGATCGTAGAGATGCTGGATGTAGTCCTGTGGAACGGCTTGCCATGCCATTTCCACCTGGCCCCTCAGTTGGACCAGCGTTCGTGCTGGACGTGCAGACCGCGTGAGACGACGCTTCATCCAGTCCCAAACATGCTCAATGGGGGACAGATCCGGAGATCTTGCTGGCCAGGGTAGTTGACTTACACCTTCTAGAGCACGGTGGGTGGCACGGGATACATGCGGACGTGCATTGTCCTGTTGGAACAGCAAGTTCCCTTGCCGGTCTAGGAATGGTAGAACGATGGGTTCGATGACGGTTTGGATGTACCGTGCACTATTCAGTGTCCCCTCGACGATCACCAGTGGTGTACGGCCAGTGTAGGAGATCGCTCCCCACACCATGATGCCGGGTGTTGGCCCTGTGTGCCTCGGTCGTATGCAGTCCTGATTGTGGCGCTCACCTGCACGGCGCCAAACACGCATACGACCATCATTGGCACCAAGGCAGAAGCGACTCTCATCGCTGAAGACGACACGTCTCCATTCGTCCCTCCATTCACGCCTGTCGCGACACCACTGGAGGCGGGCTGCACGATGTTGGGGCGTGAGCGGAAGACGGCCTAACGGTGTGCGGGACCGAAGCCCAGCTTCATGGAGACGGTTGCGAATGGTCCTCGCCGATACCCCAGGAGCAACAGTGTCCCTAATTTGCTGGGAAGTGGCGGTGCGGTCCCCTACGGCACTGCGTAGGATCCTACGGTCTTGGCGTGCATCCGTGCGTCGCTGCGGTCCGGTCCCAGGTCGACGGGCACGTGCACCTTCCGCCGACCACTGGCGACAACATCGATGTACTGTGGAGACCTCACGCCGCACGTGTTGAGCAATTCGGCGGTACGTCCACCCGGCCTCCCGCATGCCCACTATACGCCCTCGCTCAAAGTCCGTCAACTGCACATACGGTTCACGTCCACGCTGTCGCGGCATGCTACCAGTGTTAAAGACTGCGATGGCGCTCCGTATGCCACGGCAAACTGGCTGACACTGACGGCGGCGGTACACAAATGCTGCGCAGCTAGCGCCATTCGACGGCCAACACCGCGGTTCCTGGTGTGTCCGCTGTGCCGTGCGTGTGATCATTGCTTGTACAGCCCTCTCGCAGTGTCCGGAGCAAGTATGGTGGGTCTGACACACCGGTGTCAATGTGTTCTTTTTTCCATTTCCAGGAGTGTAGTTCATGAGCCTTGAAAAGGATTTCTACCTCTCTTACACTATATGGTCCTGATCATTCCCACGTTGACGTACATTTGATGGTTGGTTTATCGATTTAATAAACGTTACATAATTGGACTGGATGAACATTAGACTACAATAAAGAGCGAACGGAAACAACAAAATGAATCAGATTTTTACATGACCCTTGCCAGTCTGTAGCACCCTGAGGTTCTGCACGCTGTGAAGGCAGACGCCGATAAATCCTAGAAACGAATGACAACGCACCACGCTATCCCTTAAAACTTATGGCAAGAGAAACCGCTTAAGATGACTTTTCCATCGCTAATCATTGTCTCAGCAAAAACCTTGGTGCACCAGTGCATCAACGACCTAGAAATGTATCAGGTACAAGTATGTACGTGATGGAACGATATGAGAAATGATGAAATAAGCGAAGATGAAACAGACTTATTATGCAGCGAGAGTTTTACCATTTTTCACTGAAACATCTGTGGATTTCAACAACTTACTTCCGAATTCGTTGTTTTAATTCATACTGTTCTTCTGTAATCCCTGTACCCTCAACTCTTATGGTAGACCCACACAAAAAGTGCATAAACTTGCTAATGGGCGCTAAAACTATTTGTAGCGCATCCATCCTAAACAACAGTAATAAATTCTCTAATGTCGGAGACAGTGGAACATCATACATCCTGAATGAGAAATTCGCTCTGCAGCGGAGTGTGCGCCGATATGAAACTTCCTGGCAGATTAAAACTGTGTGCCCGGCCGAGACTCGAACTCGGACCTTTGCCTTTGGCGGACAAGTGCTCTACCATCTGAGCTACCGAAGCACGACTCACGCCCGCTCCTCAGAGCTTTACTTCTGCCAGTATCTCGTCTCCTACCTTCCAAACTTTACAGAAGCTCCCTGCGAACCTTACGGAACTAGCACTCCTGAAAGAAAGGATACTGCGGAGACATGGCTTAGCCACAGCCTGTGGGATGTTTCCTGAATGAGAATTTCACTCTGCAGCGGAGTGTGCGCTGATATGAAACTTCCTGGCAGATTAAAACATTGTGCCCGACCGAGACTCTAACTCGGAACCTTTGCCTTTCGCGGGCAAGGTTCGCAGGAGAACTTCTGTAAAGTTTGGAAGCTAGGAGACGAGATAATGACAGAAGTAAAGCTGTGAGGACCAGGCGTGAGTCGTGCTTCGGTAGCTCAGATGGTAGAGCACTTTCCCGCGAAAGGCAAAGGTCCCGAGTTCGAGTCTCGGTCGGGCACACAATCTGCCAGGAAGTTTCATCATACATCCTTGTGATAACAGGATTATCTAACGTTTACCGCACTGCTGTTACTAAAACCCTCGCAGTGTGCCACACTGCATCAACACAATGTCGTACATTCCACTTTACGGAGATAATTCGCTATCAAAATCCCGTGGGCTGTGGCCAGGCGATGTCTCCGAAATAGCTTTTGCTCTAGGAATGCCCGGCCTACGAGGTATGTAAGTGAACTTCTGTGAAGTGTGGAAAATGGCGGATAGGTGCTGGCAGGGTTGAAGCTAAGCGGCTATAAGTAGTTCTCTTATGGAAATTGGTAGGCGTACATCTATAGTTATTTTAGCGATTTCATGAGCTTCTATTGAGACGTGCTGTCCTGAACTGTGATCCAGCATGTGCGTTCCCGGCCTTAACTCGCATGATACCTTCAAACACTAATATGTATACAGTGCATAGATGGAGTACACTAGAAATTCATTAAATGTCTGTAAAACTGAATTCCAAATGCCTAACATGTGCATTATTATATAACCTCCTAGTTGAAAGTGAGTCTCACGTGGTCATCAGAGAAAATGCGGGCAATACAGATGCTCCTCGAAACATCTGAATGCACACAGCACATACTGAGTCTCACATATGGTCAAAGCTCGGTCCGGAAAGGGTATCCAAGCTACTTAACGAAAGAAGTGCCGTCAAGCAATACTAAACTATTATTCCAAAACCATGGATCCAATTTAATTAATATTCACGAAATATGAATCGCATATGAGTAATCTATATACAGATGAAAACAATGTTTTTAAGTTGGCAGACACGGGTTATAATTCTGCAGTGTATCTCCCTCCTGCTGGTCATGTCCTCATTTTGACTCATGTGGTCGGCCCGTGCTTTGACACATGCGGTTGGCCCGTGCTTCGACCTTTGGTGAGACGACCAGTTTGTTGAAGTTGGCCGCGCGGAATTAGCCGAGCGGTCTCAGGCGCTGCAGTCATGGACTGTGCGGCTGGTCCCGGGAGAGGTTCGAGTCCTCCCTTGGTCATGGGTGTGTGTGTTTGTCCTTAGGATAATTTAGGTTAAGTAGTGTGTAAGCTTAGGGACTGATGATCTTAGCAGTTAAGTCCCATAAGATTTCACACACATTTGAACACATTTGTTGAAGTTGCTCAAAACAACGCCTGATGCTTTTCCTAGTTGGTGGCAGAATCAAAGATAAAATGCCCTCTGTGCTGAAACTGCTCACTCACTTCTTCAAAACTTGAAGTGTGCTGCACGAGCGCCGCCTAACAACTGATGCGCACTGGCTGGCAACGGGCGCGAACACGATCGCTGTCGTTTACACCTCGTTACCATTCTATCGGTGGTAAACGAAACTTTAGATCCTCTTTTTTATCACAAAGGTACATAAAGTATTCATTTACAATTTGTAATTCATTAAATACAAATTAATTACATTGGATCCGTCCTTTTGAGTAATCATGTATAGTCAATACCGAACTGGCGAGAAGGACCTACATAAGTTCAAAATAAATTATGACACTTGAATAGCACAGTCCTTATGTCCAGCAAATATTGATGTGCACTAATTTCTCCCTCTATTATCCCACGTGGCTCTGACCATATTTAAGGCGAGAAAGCAATGATATAAAAAAACACCAATTTGTAGTAGTAAAGCATACGTGTATGGAAAGTAGGGGGAAAAAATGCTACCTACTGCTACGTGCAACAAGGAACAGTATTTAGCATCCTTTGGATTCTACTTCCCTCTTAAGTACACTTTACTCTTACAAGTTCGTGATTTTAAGTTCCAACTGCCTTTTCTGCAAAACCATCTTCTTCCATTTCCCTCAGGTCTGCTGTAACTTCTTTAATCCATGACATTGATGTTCCTGGGTTTCGATCAAAAACGTTAAAATCATTTTTGTTATTCATTTCTCATCTACCCTTTTTGGTGTTCATAGAATACAACTCTTCTCTTCCTCATTCGTTCCAGTTTTTCATAAACTTATGTATTATTTCTTAATTTCCCTTTGTCATATTTGACTCAAACATTTTTCTGGTTATTTCGTTTCCTTCTTTTCTATTTCACCTAATTGTTTGACTTTATCTAACGAAAGGCATTCTGAAGCACAAAGGGATTCTGATCTAATAACAACGTTGTACTGTCGGAGTTTTGCGTTTATGGACATAGATTTCTTGTTATGGAGATTCTTTCTTAATTGAGTAGCCACCTCCGATTTCCTGTCATCCCTAAGTTAGCTTCTTTGTTCAAAGCATCTGGTTGTATTATTTCACATGAATATTTCAATTTTGTAGTCTTTTTTATTCTCTCATTATCAGTTTCCATGTATTTTGGTGGCTGCTTCGCATCTGCCATCTACTCTCTTTCTTCAGAAGATATTCATAGGCCTGCTTTTCAAGCTGTCTCTTGTAGGAGATTCATCCGCATTGTTGCATCTTCAGAGATTCAGCTAAGATGACAAGATCGTCGGCAAAACTAAACAATAAATACACAGGTTATCCCCTTTTCCCCCTACTGCTGTTTTTTAATTCCTTCTTCTTCTTTTCTAGTACACAATTCAAAAGTAGTGGGGACAATCCATCTTCTTGTCTTACACAAGCTTTTATCTCAAAAACTTTGGAGATTCCGCCTAAAAATTTACTTTTGCACTTTCTGATTGTAAATTTCAGATTAAAAATTTGTTCCACACAGGATCGACCTTTCTCAAAACCTCCTTGGACTCTTCTAACTACTGTTTCATTTGATTGTCCTCTCTGTTTTGTGATTCTTTTAAAAGAATTTTGTAACTCATTGCAAGGAGGAAAATTTCTCTATAGTTGTTGGGGTCAGTTTTCTCTCCTATTTTGTGGACTGGGTGAATTAATGCTGTCTTACAATCTTGTGGTATAGCTTCTGTTCCCCAGAGTGTTTGAAAGATTTCATGTAGCTCCTTGACTGTTCCAAGAACTGCAGTTTTCCACATTTCAGCATTTACTAAATCTTCCCCTGGGGCCTTATCATTCTTTAAACCTTTAATGACACTTTAATTCTCAGTTTGTGTAAGCGCATCCTCGATTTTGTTCTTGAAATTTTGGCCTTGGTTTCCCACAGTTTAAAACCAACTTGAAGTAGCTTGCAAATATTTTTCTTGGTTGTTTAGGGCGAATTCTCCATCTTATTTCCTTTCCAGTCTGCACGTTGAAATGCCCTAGTACAATTTTAACGTTCTTCAATGGAACCTTTCATGGTTCGTGTTCCATTGATTCCCAGAAGCTTTCCTCTTCTTCTGTATTCCCTTTAATGTCCTCATTTATTGGAACAAGGCAGTTTGTTAAGGTAGAAGCGGAGAGAAAGAATTGAGAGCCCTTCACTTGCAGGATAAAAACCTATTATCGAATTAACTATTGTTCTGCTTACCACGATTCCTGTTCCTAGATGTGGAATGCCTTTTCCCATTGGATTCTAGTCTTTCTTTCCATTCAGAATCCTGTATCCCTATGATTCTATCATCAGTAGATATAGCTTCTTGAAGAGCCAAAAGTAGTATTTTCTATTCGTCTAATACTTTAATATCAGCTTTTCTTTCTCTAGTTTCAAAAGTGAATATTTGTTTAAGATGCCAAATAAGAATTTCCTCTTTGTTCTTGATTTTCCCATAGGGTTGCACGTTGCTCCAGGATTATGATGCGCTGGTTGCACCAGTTCCTGCGATGCAGGATTTCCTTCGTAGCTTACCTCCTGGGGTAGTTGCATTTGCAGAAATATCCGTCATGCATAAACTATTTGATCTTCTTGTTGGGGAACTGGTATATGCCAATTCACATCTAAAACAGAGACTCAAGAGTGTAATTACAGCCACCCCTCACATGGAGTACTAATGCTGACCAAATGCCGCCCGATACGGGAACAAAGGCGTTTGGATTTTAGGTTGAAGCTTTCATATTGCCCCTAAAACCAAGGTTGCCTCAGCGCCAGTTATGCCGTACCAATGATTTTCATCACCGTTTTCACTGCCGTTGAGGTCTCCATTGTTAAACTAACAAGCGGACCGCACTAGGTACTATCACTGGCAAGGAGAACAAAGGGTTTTTTAAGGAGTGTTACTCCTCCCCCTCTCCTTTCTCAACCGAGCTTGCAACGCCATCGGTGGAGATTTATTTGTATTTATTAACAGCAAAGTGACACGTGATTTACACGGCGATTATTTTCACGCGCACATACTTAATACCTTCGCAAGCACGAAGTTCCCCAAACACTGGGGATAATTACCACGTGAGGGAAGGAATCCATCTTATATTTGCAGATAAACTTTATTGTACTGCTTGTCAAACTCACCGGTAAATCATTAAATATAGTAAAAGTAGAGATACTACAACTATCTTACTTACAGTTGGTTTTAAGGGAAATGATCACGAATACGTAAAAACAATAATTTGTGCTTAAGTAATCAGTTTTCCACCATTTTTCCTTAATTCTTGGTTGTCAAATTTTACAAATTCTGGAAAATTCCACTGAGTGAAAGTTTTATTGGAAAATTGCGTTGGAAACACCAAACTGCACAAAGTGAACCCACGTTCCTCTAAATATTTGCCAGCCCACAGCAGTATACGGCGCCGCATGGTGGCCGATGCAGACGCCACCGATTCCTGAAACAAATGCCAGCACACTAGGCCACCTGAAGCTCTTAAAGACCGAACGAAACGGCCAAAACTCAGTAAACAACCGCGAAGAAGTCTTACATCGACTAAGTTAATGTGCCGTTGTGCGAACGAACTATTTCATTCCTATAGGCTTAGAGAGGTAGAAATTCATCGAGCCTTAACTCCTTTGTGATAGAGAAATCTCAGCGATGATAAAAATAGGGAAAAGAAGAAAAACTCCTTCCAAAAGCGTTACCTACGAATGGCAAGACTCGATACTTTGCCCGGCACAGTGTTTTATTCTTCCAAGAATTTTCAGTTTGCACGATAATTTAAGGTGGGCCTCAGTCGAAAAATTAGGGCGGCGGTAATGAATGATGTGATACAGGTGGACTGATCACTGTAGAAACTTAAAGTGCTATTATAGAAAGGCTGCAAAATAAAGCTAGATGCATACTGCGAAAGATAGGCTATGTGCGGTTAGACCTCAGCCCACGGCCATCTGAAAACTTCGACCTGTAGAGTAACGGGGATCGGCTGACGTTGAGTCGTGATAGCTTGTAGAACTTTTCGATGCAGCGGATCTAACTGCCAGATGTGCTACCTCTCTGATCTCCAGTTCTCGTTACTATGATCAGTAGCGAACGGAGGAGCCAGTATTAGCCGAGTCTGAACAATTTCTTTGTGATTAATAACAACGCTCTAGAGGTGGGAAAGTGGGACACGAGGAAGATGTGCAGAATCAAGATAGGTAGTGCGTTTTCCAGCATTCTTTCTGTAGGAGTACAAAAGAACGGATGTAAGATGAGTTACTGTGTCTTCCAAACAGTGAGCAAGTATTATATAATGCCTATCGTCAACATCGCACTTATACTTTAGGAAGTGTCAGTGAATTATGTAAAGTGACATTCTTTAAAATCGCGAAGGGCAGGAGAAGATCTTGCTACATAGCCTTTCGGAGTCATTCAACCTTTAAATCAAACATATCATTCGCACAGATCGGATATTAGGCTAAATTAGCCAATACAGAAACAAATTAGTTAGATTTGTTGGAACTAGGCAAGATATAAAGGCGAATAAATGTTACCCTTTAGTTATTTTTTACTTTCAACCTTTTGTATTCAAACAATTAGTGTTTCCGGGTAGTTAAGACTTTCTTCTAGAGGACTATGTATCACAGGAACAAATGAACTTCAGAAAGTCTTTGTTGTTAGATAAGGGCTCATTAGTCACGGGTACTTAACTTTTCCTCTCGCTTGAAAGTTTCAAATATTCGTAGGGATTTTAGATTAATTAAGCCCTCCTGTGAGTGTTCCGCAGAGTTTCATGGTCCATGCATTCTAGGAGACAATATGGCTGGTAACATTAACTGCCGTGAAATTTTTTCCAAGCGAACAAAGGGAGAGTCTCCGGGGTAATTAGTGGCAGGAAGTAACTGTGCAAGTCTCTCTGTTTCTGCACAAATAGTGAAATCTGTATCTATGTGCCCGTGCTTGTTGTAGTACAGAATATCTTCCATCTGTAACTTCCCCCTCCTTTTTCCCCTTTACGGAGCTGACTATTCTTTGACGCGTCAGGATGTGTCCTGTTCTTTATTTCCTCGAGAATTACTCAATCTACCCATCTCATAGTCGGCATTCTTTTATAGCAGTACATTTCAAAAGCACCTATTCTACTCTTCCATGAACTGTTTTTCGTCCACATTTCAAGGCTACACTCCAGATAAAAACCTTAATAAAATACTTAATAATACATTTCTATTCGACGTTAACACATTTCTCATTTTCAGAAACACTTTCCTCAGAATTGCGTCTCTATTTTATATCCACTATATTACGATCATCGTTTGTTATTTTGTTCCCCAGGTAACGGTACTTATCCACTAATTTTAGTGGATAAGTACTATTGCCTCAGCATCGCTTCGTTCCATTCTCCTTGTTTTACTTTTGCTGATATTGATTTCATAACTTCTCTTCAAGATATTACCCATCCCCTTTAACTGATCTGCGGACTCTGTTTTTCTGTCTCTGACAGCCCTGCAATGAGTTCAGCAAACCTCAAAGTTTTTTGTTGCTTTTAGGTGAACCCATTCAACCATCTACATACGTAATACGCTTTAAGCCGTATTCCTGAAGTTTAATTCCCTTTCCTAATTTCTCCTCCTTTTCGTTACTGCTTGCGTAATTTTCAGACTGAATAACAGCGGGGAGGCTAAAACGCTGCCTTCTCACCTACTATTTCCCTTTCATCTCCTTCCACTCTTATAACTGCTGTTTCTGTACAAGATGTAGATAACATTTCAATTCCCGCCTTGTAAATCTGCTGCCTTCAGAATTTCAAAGAGTATGTTCCAGTCAATACTGTCAAAAGATTTCTCCAAACCTAGAAATTCTGCAGATATAGTTTTATCTTTCTTCAGACTATCTTATCAGATAAGACAGTACTGCCTTGCATGTTCTCACATTACTCCAAAATCCAAACAGATCTTCCCCACGGCCAGCAGCTGCTAATGTTTCCATTCTTCTACATAGAGGGTAACTCAACTGCTCCTACCGATGACATTTTATGCAGGCCTACATGACAGAACAATTTTGTTGGCCAGAAAACTCTGCAGATTTGTAACACATGGTCAGAATCTCGCTGAATAACTGGTAAAATATACGAAAACATCTTAGAGCTATTGCACAAATATTGTTTATGAAACTAGTTTAGCTCATTAACGCAGCTTGTCATATATTAATGTTTTCATTGGGTTGTATACCGGGAAGTTGTTGTATCCACGCTTCTCATTTGTTATCTGATGATGGTGATGACGATATTTGGTTTGTGGGGCGCTCAACTGCGCGGTTATCATCGCCCGTACAAATTCCCAACCTTTGCTCAGTTCAGTCGCGCCACTTCCATGAATGATGATGAAATGATGAGGACAACACAAACACCCAGTCAACTCGAGGCAGTCGCATCATCTTCAATTTACTTTCTGAAATTTCTTCATTTCTGCAATTCACAACCAACACTTTAGCATCAGAGTCCACACCTGTCCCTGGAAATGAAGTGCAACATAATATCTGATTTCAGTATCTCTGTCTCGCTGTCATAAAATCTGCCTGAAATCTTCCTGCATCATATCTCTACCACGAACAGTACCTTATCTCTCGATTTGTAAACGAATTGTTAATAGTGATTAAATTTTATACTACATTCAGCCTTACGATCTGAATAATTCATCTCATCATATACAAAGTGTTCGGAAATTCCCGTTACAAATATCTCGGACTTACAGGGAGGAGTGAGTAGGAGCACACGCCCGAAAACGTACTGACTCCGTTCTACGACGGTTTCATTTCAGATGCGTAACGCGTCCACGTTTGCTGAGGGAAGGAGAAAAATCTGAGAGTTGCTCGTCCCGTTAAGCAGTAGGGTAGGCAGGATGACGTGTATTACGTCAGACGCTCACCTGATGTCACTTAACGCCTGCCTTGCTGTGAGACCTATTCAATGCCTGTGCATCTCCGAGAGAGAGATCTGGCCGCTGTACTGGAAACTGAAGAGACACCACGTGGGCAGCAGAGTGTGTACCAGAACATGCTCCGTAGCTCCAATGTCTGTAACAATGCTGGTGATCGCCACATCGAGCTGCTGTTGTAATGCATCAGCAGTGTTCTGTACCTGCAGTATGCTGGGGTCATTTTTATATTGGAATAATGTAAACACATAATGTTTAAGTGTTAATACAAACAAATGTCTTTAAGTTGTAAATGGATGTTTCGTTATGATTCCTTTCGAAGTGTTACCTAATAAGCGTACTGCGTCACGTCGGACTTAATTTCTCAAGCAGAAGTGGATAAGTTAAACATATGAATTGCAACCATCGTAGAAAGGAAACGGCACATGGATTTCTATTCAAAATATTATGTACTCACTCTTCTCTACAAGTCCTGGAAGTTTGTAACGGGAATTTATGAGTACCCTCCAGTACTTCAATCCTTGATCATCTACGGAGCTGTAAGGCATGTGTGTTTGTACTACTGTGGCCGGTGTTGGGTTTGAAACTGTTTTGCCTATGTCCAAGCGTTCACTATTTTCCTAATTTTCTCCTACAATTTCTCCTATTTGATTGTTTGTTCAAAACTCTATTCTCACCTGACCAGAAGTCCTGTTCTTTCTACCACCAGACTTCAGTAAATTGCGCTATATCTCATTTCAGCTCAGCCAGTTGTCTTTTCAAATTCTCACGTCTACATACCCGATTAAGGGACCTTAAATTTCATTCTGCGTCATGTAGAACGTCAGTTTTGTTTTTCTTGATGACAGCGTCCTCCTGAACATTCGGATCTGCTGGAGATCTCGTCTATCTCAGAAATGTTCTCCGGAAATGTCACGGCTGTAGGGTCCCCTTGCTTTCAACCGTTCGTATTACCGTCATAACAAGTCCACATTGATTAATATTATAAGGACAGATTAGTTGGTCATTCAGACTGTTGCTCAATTAAGGGCTGCAGCTTTGGTATGGGCCTGGGTTTAGCTTTCAGGCAGTGCCTCATCCCATCTTGAGAAGACATTATGCAAAGAAATACAAGACCTGCGACATCGCACCCACGACACACATGCAGAGGGCATTCATGTCTCTCCTCACAGGTTAAACAGGGTCTTGTGTTCAAGATTACCGAACGCAGAAATAATGACCTAGTCTCAATGAGGAGTTTTTTTTGTTAGACGCAGAAACTGCACTGAAACGGATATAATGACAATAATGATCACTTATTCAATTTTTCCTCATTAAATTAGTTAAATATCATACTATCGCAAAATAACTATACACATGGAGGTGTTGTTGTCTAAAACATAAATTTTTAAAAGACAAAATAGAATTTTCAGTGAAATAGTTGTTTCTTTGGAATAATATGTTCAAGAATCCAGCAGAATATAATGTGATATCGTGAAAATATCGGCTGTCAGTAAACTACCATGCTGCCCTGCCAGCAACACGTCAGTCAGCTTCATATGAATCGTACACGTGAAAATGTTTGAAGTCTTGAAGGATACTGGAATGGCGCACTCAGGGGAAAGGAAGATAGTTTAGTAATAATTACATGTCTATTTAATGTTTATAGAAGTACAGAAAAACTGTGGAACACAAATTTACTTAATGAGAACGACTGCAAACAAACTTGCGGCATTTAATCTCATAAAAAAATTACATAAGAACCCCACTCATAAATGCAGTACTCTTAAATACCCGTTATGCAAGGTAACGAATCACATTGGTAGAAATAATAGCATTTTATACGAATCAGTTGGGAGCAGAATACTGCTGATACTCTACACTGGGTCGTGTCGGACCTCCTTTTGCCAGGCGTGGCGCAGCAACTGGACGTGGCATCGACTCAACAAGTTATTGGAAGTTCCATGCAGATATTTTGAGCCGTGCTGCGTCTATAGCCGTCCATAATTGCGAAAGTGTTGTCAGTGCAGCATTTATAGGAAGATCTGTGTGGTAAAATCATTTGCTCGAACTGTCCAGAACGTTCTTCAAACTAATCGCGAACAATTGCGGCCTCATTACATTGCACGTTGTCATCCATAAATGTTCCATCGATGTTTAGGAGCATGAAGTCCATGAATGGCTACAGATCGTCTCCAAGTAGCCGAACACAGCCATTTCCAATCACTGATCGGTTCAGTTGGACCAGAGGACCCAGTCCATTACATGTAAATATTGCCCACACCATTATGGAACCACTACCGGCTCGCATAATGCCTTGTTGACAACTTGGATCCATGGTGTCTTGGGGTCTGCCCAACAACCCCACCATCATTTCCTACCATCTGAAATCGGGAGTCATATGACCAGGCCACGGCTTCCCAGTCGTCTAGGGTCCAACCGATATGGTCACGAGCCCAGGAGAAGCTCTGCAGGCGCTGTGGTACTGTTTGCAAAGGCACCCGCGTCGATAGTCTGCTGCCATAGTCCATTAACGCGAAATTTCGCTGCACTGTCCTAACGGATACGTTTCTCATACGTTCCAGGGGTTATTTCACACAATGTTGCTTCTCGGTTAGCACTGACAACTCTACGCAAACGCCGCTGCTCTCGATTCTTAAGTGAAGGTCGTCGACCACTGCGTTGTCCGTAGTGAGAAGTAATGCCTGAAATTTGGTATTATCGGAACGCAGTTGACACTGTAGACTATGGAATATTCAATTCCTTAACGATTTCCGAAAGGGAACGTCCCATGCTTCTAGCTCCAACTATCATTCCCCGTTCAAAGAAAGTTAATTTCCGTCGTGCTGGCATAATCACGTGGGACACCTCTTCACTTGAATCGCCTGGGTGCAATGACAGCTCCGGAGCACTGCCCTTTAATACCTTCTGTACCCGATGCCACCGCCACCTGTATGCATGCATATCGCTATCCCAAGACTTCTGTCACCTGAGCGTATACATACACATCAAAAAACAAATGTTTGCATCAGCTCGGTTCCGAGAATTCTGAAACCTGTACAGAAAATTGAAATAGAGATCAACATAAACGTCATTTCGGCCCTCTTTATTGCTCATGGAAACCACATATTGCATGTTGTACCACCATACAGCGAGGCCTTCAGAGGTGGTCGCCCAGATTGCTGCACATGCCAGTATCTCTAATACCCAGTAGCACGTCCTCCTGCATTGATGCATTCCTGTATTTGTCGTGGCATACTATCCACAAGTTCATCAAGGCGCAGTTGATCCAGATTGTCCCACTCCTCAACGGCGATTCGGCGTAGATCCCTCAGAGTGGTTGGTGGGTCACGTCGTCCTTAAACGGCCCTTTTCAATCTATCCTAGGCATGTTCGATAGAGCTCATGTCTGGAGAACATGCTGGCCACAATAGTCGAGCGATGTCGTTATCCTGAAGGAATACACAAGATGTGTACGATGGGGGCGCGTATTGTCGTCCATGAAGACGAATGCCTCGCCAGTATGCTGCCGATATGGTTGCACTATCGTTCGGAGGATGACATTCACGGCTGGTCCCGGCGTAGGTTCGAGTCCTCTCTCGGGCATGGGTGTGTGTGTGTGTGTTTGTCCTTAGTATAATTTAGGATAAGTAGTGTGTAAGCTTAGGGAATGATGACCTTAGCAGTCCCACAAGATTTCAAACACATTTTTAATGACATTCACGTATCGTACAGCCGTTACGGCGCCTTCCATGACCACCAGCGGCGTACGTCGCCCCCACATAATGACACCCCAAAACAGCAGGGAACCTTGCTGCTCTCGCTGGACAGTGCGTCTAAGGCGTTCATCCTGATCGGGTTGCCTCCAAACACGTTTCCGGCGATTCTCTGGTTGAAGGCATATGCGACACTCATCGGTGAAGAGAACGTGATGCCAATACTGAGCGGTCCATTCGGCATGTTGTTGGGCCCATCTGTACCACGCTGCATGGACCTCGCCATGGACGCCAAGAGTGAAGTTGAGCAACATGCAGCCTATTACGCACAGTTTTAGTCGTAACACCACGTCCTGTGGCTGCACGAAAAGCATTATTCAACATGGTGGCGTTGCTGCCAGGGCTCCTCTGAGCCATAATCCGTAGGTAGCGGTCACCCACTGCAGTAGCAGCCCTTGTGCGGCCTGAGCGAGGCATGCCATCGACAGTTCCTGTCTCTCTGTATCTCCTCCACGTCCGAACAACGTCGCTTTGGTTCAGTCCGAGACGCCTGGCCACTTCTCTTGTTGGGAGCCCTTCCTGGCACGAAGTAAAAATGCGGACGCGATCGAACTGCGGTATTGACCGTCTAGGCATGGTTGAACTGCAGACAACACGAGCCTTGTACCTCCTTCATGGTGGAATGACTGGAACTGATCGGCTGTCGGACACCCTCCGTCAAATAGGCGCTGCTCATACATGGTTGTTTACAACTTTGGGTGGGTTTAGCCACATCTGCCGGCCGTAGTGGCCGTGCGGTTCTAGGCGCTGCAGTCTGGAACAGCGAGACCGCTACGGTCGCAGGTTCGAATCCTGCCTCGGGCATGGATGTGTGTGATGTCGTTAGTTAGGTTTAACTAGTTCTAAGTTGTAGGGGTCCCATAGTGCTCAGAGCCATTTGAACCGGTTTTTTAGTCACATCTCTGAACAGTCAAAGGGACTGTGTCTGTGATACAATATCCACAGTCAACGTCTGTCTTCAGTTCTAGGAACCGAGGTGATGCAAAACATTTTTTTTGTATGTGTATAATTTTTGACGATAGTGTTTAAGTATTACTACTACATTCCGTTTAGAACTACTTTGAAAACGAAGAGGAGAATTTAAAGTTACTTAGACAGTGAACTGGATAGAGGTGGAGCATTAGCTGTGTTTTAAAAACGTGAAAAACGTAGGATATAGAGGGAGAAGTACTGTTGTAGGAAGCCGGCATTAGGATGATAGCCACGGCATTGTCAGTGGAAGAGTGTCGGTATCCTATCCAGCTCATATAAGTATATCTAAATGAGAATGGTCCAAATGAGATTTGAACACTGCTTTTTTCCAAATATGAGTCCAATGATTTAACCACAACACCTCACGTAGTCACCTGTTTTGGAAGTTGTCCTGTGTTGATCGACGCTAACTAGCAAAAAACTGGAGGACATTAAAGAACTAGCAGCAAAAGAAAAAAGGGATAAGAGGTTAGGGTTTAATGTCATATCGAAGATAAGATCATTGGACACAGAGCACTAATTAGGATTTGGCAAAACAGCATAAAGAAATCGACTGTGGCCTGTTGAAAGGATCCGTTTCAGCACTCGCCTTCTCTTCAGAGAAACATTATACGTACTGGATACTTGTGCACAGCTACATACTGCCGGAATATAGCCCAGCGTCTCACTGTTTCTTGAAGTAAACTGATCCTGCGTAGATCCCACTTTTCATATTATCTAAAATAGGTGGTTAGTCCTTGACGCCAAATACTACGCTAATCGCCCGTCCTGTGTCAGAACCTAGAATGCTTATCGCAACGTTACGCTTGTTGAAGAATCGCAAGGCGCGTAGTCACCGTTATGTCTGTTGCACGAGTGAATACCGATAACGTCTAGACGTGCTCATCTCTTGTGCTATCTCTTTTCATGTGTCTACCCTGACAATGTTGTTGATCGTTTGCGGTGTAATGTCTCTGGTCGCACTGACATTCTGTGTAATTTATTACCTTTGGCGCTCCATCGGTGTTAGTATTGACATGTTGAAGGACACCTTTGCCAAGACAGTAGCAGTGGCACTTCCCACTTGGCGCAAAGCCACGGGAGTGAGATACGTTTCGCTACGGTCGCAGGTTCGAATCCTGCCTCGGGCATGGATGTTTGTGATGTCCTTAGGTTAGTTAGGTTTAACTAGTTCTAAGTTCTAGGGGACTAATGACCTCAGCAGTTGAGTCCCATAGTGCTCAGAGCCATTTGAACCATTTTGAGATACGTTTAATGACCCTTGGCTGTCACTTTCTCACGATATCTGTGCATCAGGCTTCAAAGCAGTGGGCACGAAACCAGTCGTCAGTGTTTTCCCGTCGAAAGACCTTTTCTCTTTTGCGACCAGGTAGTTTCTAACTTCTTCTATTGCATTTGAACTCTGGCTCTCTGTATTTCTAAGCAGTATTCTGTTGTTTACTACAAAAAGTCTGTATTCATTTCTGTCATATCCTCCTTTGCATCTTTCAGCCTGTTAATTTGGCGCTTCTGCTTTCCGTGTATTCTAGGGTTCCATATCGACTCCCTTTGGTGCTACGTGTTTGACGTAGCTCTAGACCCTCTCTTTTTCTTAAGGATATTCTAAGTTTTTCAGTTTTCTTATATTGCTCCCCTATAGTTCCTTATTTTATTGTAATTTCTAATTCTTGCTGGCTCTCTAGAATCGTCCTCATAATTTCTTTCTTTTTATTTCCAAATTTTCTAAGTTTGTTTAACAGGAAAAATTCGACGGCATTCAAATATTTTGGTTTCATCACTGAACCGTAGTACCTGAGTGTTGTACTGATTAAAATTGATATTTTGTTATAAAAATTTTGGCCTAAATAGTACACAGTTTCAAATACTTTTCTTGCTCTTTCCATTACTGCAGCAGCATATTGGTGTTATCCATTGCTTTAAGTACTTAAATTTCGGCCTTGTGTTACTTATAATTGGTAAGATATATTTGTGTAAGGTCTGTTTTGTTCTATATCTTAGTTATATATTGTCAAATAGTATTTTAATTCTGTCTTTTCAGTGGTCCGCTTGTATCTTGGTAGTTTGTCTTCTGCCAGTATTACCATGTCATGTGCAAATGCCAGATAGCCGATTTTTATGTTAGAGCATCGTAATGTTATTATTGTTATTATTATCATTAGTGTTATTATTGTCGCCATTCAGAAAGGACAATGTGACCAAGTGCACTACGACAGTGCAGAGGTGAAAATAGTAGAGAAACAGAGACAGTTCCAGACATAATAGACATCTTTAGAGAAGAAACAACGGCTTTACAAACCAGGCCATCTCAGAAAGAAAGAAAGGAGGACTGTTTACGCTCAATCGTCACTTAAGATTGTCGGTTTCTTAAACATAATTTTACAGTAATTGTTTCCAGTTGTGATTCGTATCGGTTACTACATACTCCGCAAGTTACTGTAGGTTGCGCTGCACACCTTTTGTCCTAGCAGAACATGCGATTTTCTGTACTGTTCCGCAAGCGCGCACTGAGCAATGCAAAATAATTATTTATTGCCATGATCCCTGTGTGAGATACACGATGATGACGGTACAAAGTTCCCGCAGTGTTCCTCCAGTACAGGTTCCACAAATTCACCCAATAGGCTTTCGAAAGAACTATGTCACCTTTCTTTCAGTGATTCACGTTTTAGTTACCTAAGTATCTCTGTTACAGTTTTATATGGGCTATGCTGACCTTTTATGATTCTAGCAACACATCTCTGATTTTGTTCAATCTCTATTGCCATGCCTACTTGATAATCAAGAGGAACAATACTCTAGAGAAGATTCGTTTTCAATTGAAAGTGACTGTACATTGAGTAGCGATTCCGCAGGTGTGCTATTAACTACATGTACAGTTAAAAAATTACTATCACACTTGGAGCCGTGAGTAGAGCTTACCGATTTTTAGTTGATGTAAATAGAGCTTCTTACGTTAGCGCAGATAATGTGAGAATATTTTTTATTTATGATGTCGCTGCTGGTTTGTTGCCTGCAGACCTTGTATCTACGCTGCCAGGAAAGAATGCAGGGCCATTAAGTAGTATGTTCATGGCATTGCAATATGTGCGTACTGAGGGGTTGTAGTGTTAGTAATGCCTTGGCCACAGCCATCGGCGATCAGATGCCGCTCAGGAGGCCACGCTGTGAATCTTTTGGCACTGCGGGCAGTAACGGTGCTGAGCTTAGAGATGAACAGTGTTTGCAACATTCATTCTATGGCACAACAAACCCTCAACGATAAGTACATACACCCGTCGAACAGCTTCAGCCATTTGAACAGGGTCACATTGTGGACCTGCGGCAAACCGAATGGACACATCGACGGATTGCTGCACATGATTGGCACATTGTATCGGCGCTGTGTCGGTGCTTTGAGCAGTTGTCTGAGGAACATTCCCACACCTGAAGACCAGGTCCTGGACGTCTGCGTAGGGCAGACGCACGTCAAGATCGACGCATTGTGGGAGTAGAGGTGGCCGACCGATCATCACCCAGGGACGAAATCTGGCCAGATGTTGCACCTGCTGTGTCATCAGGGACCATCGGGAACCGTCTGATAGCAGCAGGGTTAAGGTCACGTGTACCTCTGGCTGGGCTACTACTGACACCACGACATCGTGACTCCTCTGGTGGTGTGAAAGAGTTGAATGGAGACTGGAATGGCACTCTGTTGTCTACAGTGATGAGAGTGGGTTCTGTCTGTATGCGAGTGATGGACGTACACGTGTACGGCGTAGATCCAGTAAGAGGTCTATTCTGAAGTGTATTCGTGCAAGACACACACGTCCCACTTGAAGCGCCATAAAGTGGGGGGAGGGGACGGGTTAGGTATAATTTACAACTCGCGGTCACATTTAATATTTCTGCATGGTAAAGTAACCAGTGCTCACAACATTGCACAAGTTGCTACCCCCGTGCTATTGCCATTTCTTCGACAGGAAGGTGATGCGCTTCTCCAGCAGGACAATGCACGTCCACATACGGCTGCCGTGATGCAAGGTGCTCCTCGTGTTGTACACCGCTTGACCTGGCCAGCACGATCCCCAGATCTCTCGCCCATTGAACTTATGTGGGACACGACGCAGCCATAACTTACTCGCTCTACAGGCTCTGCAACAACCAGCATGGAATTGCAACCAAAGGCTCGAGATGTTTGGGGAATTCTACAGCAGAATGTCGTTCCCCGCCTTTATGATCATTTGCACGCGAGGATACACACACGGATTGGCGCCAGAGAGGCTACAATGTGTACTCGTTGGGCACCAGATTCTGTGTGTCTCATTTGGTCTGAATTTGTTATCATAAACTCCTACAATGTTGAATTATCTATCATCTCACTCGTCAGCGATACAGATAGCTGTACCGTAGGTGCAACCACAACGAAGAAGTACCTGTTGAGAGGCCAAACAAACGTGTGATTCCTAAAGAGGGGCAGCAGCCTTTCCAGTAGCTTCAGGGACAACAGTCTGGATGACTGACTGATCTGGCCTTGTAACACTAACCAAAAGGGCCTTGCTGTGATGGTACTGGGAACGGCTGAAAGCAAGGGGAAACTACAGCCGTAACTTTTCCCGAGGACATGCAGCTTTATTGTACGGTTAAATAATGAAGGAGTCTTCCAGATGTAAAATAGTCCCCGATTCGGATCTCCTAGCAGGGACTACTCAGGGAGATGTCTTTATCAGCAGAAATAAAAGTAGCGTTCTACGGATCGGAGCGTGGAATGTCAGATTCCTTAGGTTACAAAATTTAAAAACGGAAATCGATAGATTAAAGTTACATACAGTGCAAGTTAGTGAAGTTCGGTGGCAGGAGGAACAAGATTCCTGGTCTGGTGGATACGGGACTATACATACAAAATCAGGTAAGGGTAATGCTGGAGTATTTTTAATAACAAATAAAAAATAGGAACGCTGATAAACTACTACAAACAACACAGTGAACCCATTATTTTAGCCAAGATAGACACAAAGCCCACGCCTACCACTGTAGTACATATTTATATGGCAACAAGCTCCGCAGATGATGAAGAGATTGAAGAAATGTATGATGCGATAAAAGAAATTGTTCAGATAGTTAAGGAAGATCAAAATTAATAGTTATTTCTTGCCTGGAATTCGATAATAGGAAAAGGAATAAGAGGAAAAGTAGTAGGTTAATATAGGCTGGGGGTAAGGAATGAAAGAGGAAGCCGCCTGGTATAATTCTGCACAGAGCATAACTTAAACGCACCTGACACTTGGTTTAAGAATCATGAAAGAAAGTTGTATACGTGGAACAGGCCTGGAGATACTGGAAAGTTTCAGATAGATTATATAATGGTAAGACAGAGACTTAGGAACCATGTTTTAAATTGTAAGAAATTTCCAGGGCCAGATGAGGACTCTGACCACAATCCTTTGGTTATGAACTGTAGACTGAAACCGAAGAAACCGCACAAAGGTAGGAGTTTAAGGAGTTGGGTTCTGGATAAACTGAAAGAACCAGAGGCAGCAGAGAGTTTCAGAGACAGCTTTAGAGAACAATTGACAATAACCGGGGAAAGAGATACAGTAGAAGAAGAATGTGTAGCTTTGGGAGATAAAGTAGTGAAGGCATCAGAAGACGAAGTATGTAAAAAGACGGGCACGAGGGCTAGAGGGAATCAATGGGTAACACAAAAGATATTGAATTTAATTGAATAAAGAACAAAATACACTCCTGGAAATGGAAAAAAGAACACATTGACACCGGTGTGTCAGACCCACCATACTTGCTCCGGACACTGCGAGAGGGCTGTACAAGCAATGATCACACGCACGGCACAGCGGACACACCAGGAACCGCGGTGTTGGCCGTCGAATGGCGCTAGCTGCGCAGCATTTGTGCACCGCCGCCGTCAGTGTCAGCCAGTTTGCCGTGGCATACGGAGCTCCATCGCAGTCTTTAACACTGGTAGCATTCCGCGACAGCGTGGACGTGAACCGTATGTGCAGTTGACGGACTTTGAGCGAGGGCGTATAGTGGGCATGCGGGAGGCCGGGTGGACGTACCGCCGAATTGCTCAACACGTGGGGCGTGAGGTCTCCACAGTACATCGATGTTGTCGCCAGTGGTCGGCGGAAGGTGCACGTGCCCGTCGACCTGGGACCGGACCGCAGCGACGCACGGATGCACGCCAAGACCGTAGGATCCTACGCAGTGCCGTAGGGGACCGCACCGCCACTTCCCAGCAAATTAGGGACACTGTTGCTCCCGGGGTATCGGCGAGGACCATTCGCAACCGTCTCCATGAAGCTGGGCTACGGTCCCGCACACCGTTAGGCCGTCTTCCGCTCACGCCCCAACATCGTGCAGCCCGCCTCCAGTGGTGTCGCGACAGGCGTGAATGGAGGGACGAATGGAGACGTGTCGTCTTCAGCGATGAGAGTCGCTTCTGCCTTGGTGCCAATGCTGGTCGTATGCGTGTTTGGCGCGGTGCAGGTGAGCGCCACAATCAGGACTGCATACGACCGAGGCACACAGGGCCAACACCCGGCATCATGGTGTAGGGAGCGATCTCCTACACCTGCCGTACACCACTGGTGATCGTCGAGGGGACACTGAATAGTGCACGGTACATCCAAACCGTCATCGAACCCATCGTTCTACCATTCCTAAACCGGCAAGGGAACTTGCTGTTCCAACAGGACAATGCACGTCCGCATGTATCCCGTGCCACCCAACGTGCTCTAGAAGGTGTAAGTCAACTACCCTGGCCAGCAAGATCTCCGGATCTGTCCCCCATTGAGCATGTTTGGGACTGGATGAAGCGTCGTCTCACGCGGTCTGCACGTCCAGCACGAACGCTGGTCCAACTGAGGCGCCAGGTGGAAATGGCATGGCAAGCCGTTCCACAGGACTACATCCAGCATCTCTACGATCGTCTCCATGGGAGAATAGCAGCCTGCATTGCTGCGAAAGGTGGATATACACTGTACTAGTGCCGACATTGTGCATGCTCTGTTGCCTGTGTCTATGTGCCTGTGGTTCTGTCAGTGTGATCATGTGACGTATCTGACCCCAGGAATGTGTCAATAAAGTTTCCCATCCTGAGACAATGAATTCACGGTGTTCTTATTTCAATTTCCAGGAGTGTATGTACGAGAGCACGCTCAAAACTGATGCTCTTACTTTTGTATCTGGAAACGTGTAAGGCTTTTAAAGTAGAAGACTTTAGTAACACATTACATTTTTATTCTTCTTGTCTATATACACTACTGGCCATTAAAATTGCTACACCAAGAAGAAATGCAGATGATAAACGGGTATTCATTGGAAAAATATATTATACTAGATCGGACATGTGATTACATTTTCACGCATTTTGGGTGCATAGATCCTGAGAAATCAGTACCCAGAACATACACCTCTGGCCGCAATAACGGCCTTGATACGCCTGGGCATTGAGCTTGGATGGCGTGTACAGGTACAGCTGCCCATGCAGCTTCAACACGAGTAGTGACTGGCGTATTGTGACGAGCCAGTTGCTCGGCCACCATCTACCAGACGTGTTCAATTGGTGAGAGATCTGGAGAATGTGCTGACCAGTGCAGCAGTCTAACATTTTCTGTATCCAGAAAGGCCCGTACAGGACCTGCAACATGCGGTCGTGCATTATCCTGCTGAAATGTACGGTTTCTCAGAGATCGAATGAAGGGTAGAGCCACGAGTCGTAACACATCTGAAATGTAATGTCCAATGTTCAAAGTGCCGTCAATGCGAACAAGAGCTGACCGAGACGAGTAACCAATGGCACCCCGTACCATCACGCCGGGTGATACGCCAGTATGGCGATGACGAATACACGCTTCCAATGTGCGTTCACCGCGATGTCGCCATACACGGATGCGACCATCATGATGCTGTAAACAGAACCTGGATTCATCCGAAAAAATGACGTTTTGCCGTTCGTGCACCCAGGTTAGTCGTTGAGTACACCATCGCAGGCTCTCCTGTCTGTGATGAAGCGTCAAGGGTAATTGCAGCCATGGTCTCCGATCTGATAGTCCATGCTGCTGCAAACGTCGTCAAACTGTTCCTGCAGATGGTTGTTGTTTTGCAAACGTCCCCATCTGTTGACGCAGTGATCGAGTCGTGGCTGCACGATCCGTTACAGCCATGCGGATAAGATGCCTGTCATCTCGACTGCTAGTGATACGAGGCCGTTGGGATCCAGCACGGCGTTCCGTATTACCCTCCTGAACTCACCGATTCCATATTCTGCTAACAGTCATTGGATCTCGACCAAAGCGAGCAGCAATGTCGCGATACGATAAACCGCAATCGCGATAGGCTACAATGCGACCTTTATCAAAGTCGGAAACGTGATGGTACGCATTTCTCCTCCTTACACGAGGCATCACAACAACGTTTCACCAGACAACGCCGGTCAACTGCTGTTTGTGTATGAGAAATCGGTTGGAAACTTTCGTCATGTGAGCACGTTGTAGGTGTCGCCACCGGCGCCAACCTTGTGTGAATGCTCTGAAAAGCTAATCATTTGCATATCACATCATCTTCTTCCTGTCGGTTAAATTTCGCGCTTGTAGCACGTCATCTTCGTGGTTTAGCAATTTTAATGGCCATTAGTGTATTTATTTCTCAAGACAGTGATCCCAACGAGAGAGCCGGCCGCGGTGGCCGAGCGGTTCTAGGCGCTTCAGTCCGGAACCGCGCGACTGCTACGGTCGCAGGTTCGAATCCTGCCTCGGGCATGGATATGTGTGATGTCCTTAGGTTAGTTCGGTTTAATTAGTTCTAAGTTCTAGGGGACTGATGACCTCAGATGTTAAGTCCCATAGTGCTCAGAGCCATTTGAACCATTTGAACCAACGAGAGATCAATTTGCTGATACCGTTCCGTTGACTTTGTTCACGGTCACTCCACCTCACCTCCGCTCGCATCACTTCATCACTATCAAGGTAAAGACCTCGAAGGTATTCTTTAAATTTTCGAAACAAATGAAAATTGGATGAGACGAAGTCGGGACTATGTGGAAGATAGAGGACAGTGAACTCAAGGCGTCTGTTGCAGATGTCGCAGCGGTCGTGTGTAGCCTGGCGTTGTCATGCTGAAGGACTGGGTGCTCCATGAGTGGACGAACTCTTCGGATTCGTGATTTCAGTTTCCGAGGATCGCTCACCCACCGCCATTTGTACGTTACAATTCGGAGCCCTCTAACGGCAGAGGGTTGCAATTTCCTCTAGCAAGGCGGAAAAATCGACCGAGTAATACTCATAAGTTGTAATGCCTCAGCCGATATAAAAAATTCGGAGACATTACTTTTCAACTCGACCTCCTATGTATGCGCAAAACGACGAAGCATAAATGTCTACAGCAGAAAAAAGAGGCTGTAGAACCATGCATGTCTACTGGAAAGACAGTTTCCACCTATTGGAAAATCAAAGTGAGCTTTCGACGAAAGAGAAGCAGCTGTTTCAGTATTAAAAGCTACTAGCAAAAGAAGGGAAGGCTGAAAGATGGAATATATTGAAGGCCTGTACAAGGGAAATGAACCTGAAAACAGTATTGTAAAATGGGAAGGATAACCAGGTAGAGATGAGACATTTGATGGTGCGAGAAGAATTTCACAGCGAACAGAAAGATGTAATTCGAGTCAAGGCCCTACAGTAGACGACATTACCTCCGAATTATTGAGGTCCATGACAAAGCTATTTACCCGGTGCAGTAGATCGGTGAGACAGACGAAATACACTCAAAGAAAAGGTAATAATTACCATTCTAAAAAAGGCAAGTGCTGACGAGTGTGAATCTTACGGAACTATTAGTGTAACACACTAAGGCGACAAAAGTCATGGGATACCTCCTAACATCGTGTCGGACATACTTTTGCCCAGCGTTGTGCAGCAACTTGACGTGGCATGGACGCAACAAGTCTTTGGAAGTCCCCTGCTGAAATACTGAACCATGCTGCCTCTATAGCTGTCCGTAATTGCGAAAGTGTTGCCGGTGCAGAATTTTGTGCACGAACGGACTCTTCATTACGTCGCATAGGCCGCGGGGGACGGGGTAGCCGCGTGGTCTGAAGCATCTTGTCACGGTTCGCGCGGCTCCCCCCTCCCCCCCCCAACCCCTCACCAACCGTCGGAGGTTCGAGTCCTCCCTCGGGGCACAGGTCTGTGTGTTGTCCTTAGCGTAAGTTAGTTTAGGTTAGATTAGATTAAGTAGTGTGTTAGCCTAGGGACCGTTGACCTCAGCATTTTGGCCCCATAGGAACTTACGACAAATTTTCAAACTTCCTATGTCGCATAAATGTTCGACGGCTCGTTAAACCATTCACTCGAAGTGTTCAGAATGTTCTTCAAATTAATCTGGAACAATTGCGGCCCAGTAACATGGCGCATTGTCGTTCATAAAAAATCCATCGTTGTGTGGGAAAATCAAATCCATGAATGGCCGCAAATGGGCACCAAGTACCAAAACATTTCCAGTCGTTGAACATTTCCAGTCGATGATAGATACAGTTGGATCAGAGGGCTCAGCCCATTCTGTGCATACACAGCCCACACCACGATGGAGCCACCACCAGCTGGCACAGTGCCCTGTTGACAACTTGCGTCCACTGCTTCGTGGGGTGTGCGACACACGTGGTGAACTCGGAGTCTTTCGCGACGGCATACACGAATAAAACGTTCTCGGTTTTCAAGACGCGTCAATTCGAATAAAATCCTCGAGATTTCGATTACCATATATTACTAAAGACACACAAAAGAAGTGTTCCTCTGAGGCCCATTGTTAGTGCAATCAGTTCGCCCACCTCCAGACTTTCAAAACATCTGACAGGTTTATTAGCACCACAATTGGGACACTGTGAATAGCACGTTGTCAACTCGCAGAAATTTGTTGAGATACTCAAAAGAATGAAAATAGGCTAAAACGACCTAATGGTCAGCCTGGACGTTGTACTTTTTACTAGGGTGCCAATACAAGATACGCTGGATCTTTTGGCCCAACATTTTCCATCTGAAATCATTAAGTTGTTCAGTCACGTCACGAGACGTACGTTTTGTACTGCGCTAAATATTATGAGATGACGGACGGCACAGCCATGGGATCACCACTGTCTCCAGCTGTCACAAATTTCTTCATGGAGCACTTTGAGGAGTAGGCTCTGCAAACTGCGACATTACGGCCGTCTTGCTTTCTACGATGCGTTGATGACACCTTCCTGATATGGGCTCATGCTGAAGATACAATACAGCAGTTCGTCGATCCCATGAATGGTGTTCATCCCAACATTAAATTTACTGTCGAGATCGACAAGCACGGAAAGCTACTATTCTTGTTTTGGTTGACCGGAAGGCAGGAGACCAGCTTGGTCATTCAGTGTACCGGAAACCAATACACATTGATCGGTACTTGAACGCCAATACTTTCCACCACCCTGTACACAAGAAAGCGGTCCTGAACACGTTCGTTCGTAGAGCCAAGATTGTCTCTGACCAGGACCACCTGCAGTCTGAATTGCAGAACTTAAAACGTCTTTTCGGGGAAAATGGATACAACAAAAGAGACATCGCAAACGCTTTCAAGGGCAGCCGACGGAAGACACCAGGTGAATCAGTAGAAGAGGCCAAACGGACTGCATTCCTGCCGTACTTTGGAGAAACTAGTAGCAAGTTAGCACGTCTGCTGCAGAAACATGGGCTAAGACCAGTGGTCCGGCCCGCCCCCAAGTTACGAGATACACTCCTGGAAATGGAAAAAAGAACACATTGACACCGGTGTGTCAGACCCACCATACTTGCTCCGGACACTGCGAGAGGGCTGTACAAGCAATGATCACACGCACGGTACAGCGGACACACCAGGAACCGCGGTGTTGGCCATCGAATGGCGCTAGCTGCGCAGCATTTGTGCACCGCCGCCGTCAGTGTCAGCCAGTTTGCCGTGGCATACGGAGCTCCATCGCAGTCTTTAACACTGGTAGCATGCCGCGACAGCGTGGACGTGAACCGTATGTGCAGTTGACGGACTTTGAGCGAGGGCGTATAGTGGGCATGCGGGAGGCCGGGTGGACGTACCGCCGAATTGCTCAACACGTGGGGCGTGAGGTCTCCACAGTACATCGATGTTGTCGCCAGTGGTCGGCGGAAGGTGCACGTGCCCGTCGACCTGGGACCGGACCGCAGCGACGCACAGATGCACGCCAAGACCGTAGGATCCTACGCAGTGCCGTAGGGGACCGCACCGCCACTTCCCAGCAAATTAGGGACACTGTTGCTCCTGGGGTATCGGCGAGGACCATTCGCAACCGTCTCCATGAAGCTGGGCTCCGGTCCCGCACACCGTTAGGCCGTCTTCCGCTCACGCCCCAACATCGTGCAGCCCGCCTCCAGTGGTGTCGCGACAGGCGTGAATGGAGGGACGAATGGAGACGTGTCGTCTTCAGCGATGAGAGTCGCTTCTGCCTTGGTGCCAATGATGGTCGTATGCGTGTTTGGCGCCGTGCAGGTGAGCGCCACAATCAGGACTGCATACGACCGAGGCACACAGGGCCAACACCCGGCATCATGGTGTGGGGAGCGATCTCCTACACCTGCCGTACACCACTGGTGATCGTCGAGGGGACACTGAATAGTGCACGGTACATCCAAACCGTCATCGAACCCATCGTTCTACCATTCCTAAACCGGCAAGGGAACTTGCTGTTCCAACAGGACAATGCACGTCCGCATGTATCCCGTGCCACCCAACGTGCTCTAGAAGGTGTAAGTCAACTACCCTGGCCAGCAAGATCTCCGGATCTGTCCCCCATTGAGCATGTTTGGGACTGGATGAAGCGTCGTCTCACGCGGTCTGCACGTCCAGCACGAACGCTGGTCCAGCTGAGGCGCCAGGTGGAAATGGCATGGCAAGCCGTTCCACAGGACTACATCCAGCATCTCTACGATCGTCTCCATGGGAGAATAGCAGCCTGCATTGCTGCGAAAGGTGGATATACACTGTACTAGTGCCGACATTGTGCATGCTCTGTTGCCTGTGTCTATGTGCCTGTGGTTCTGTCAGTGTGATCATGTGATGTATCTGACCCCAGGAATGTGTCAATAAAGTTTCCCCTTCCTGGGACAATGAATTCACGGTGTTCTTATTTCAATTTCCTGGAGTGTATGTTGCGCCCTGTTAAAGACGACATTGCTCTTCGAGTGTCCGGCGTGTATAGTGAACCCTGTGAATGCGGCAGCATGTACATCGGATAAACAATTCTCACGAGTGCGGAGCGTTGTACTGAGCACAAGCGCCATATAAAACAAAGGAAGCTTGACAAGTCGGCCACAGCGGAGTACTGCCTAGAAAACGGACATAAAATACAGTTCGAAAATACAAAAGTGTTGGCTCATGCATCTATATATTGGGACTCCGTTATAAAGGAAGCGGCCGAGATTCGTTTAACAACAGGGGTACACGCTCAGCAGGGCATGGGGGCAGGCGTTGGGCATCGAAAGCAAGCAAAGACAGATGCGTGACGCGAGAGTGGCAGTTTCAAACGTGGCGCCTGCCCCTGGCGCCACCTGACGCCACCTGACGTCACCAGTGCTGCCACGGGCAATAGGTCCGCTAATTGCCCGGGTCGACTTACGCGCGCTCCACGGTGGGTCTATCTGATGGGCTGCTGATGATGTCATCATGCCTATACAAGCGAGAAACCGTAGCAGCCCCTGCAGTCAGTGAACTCCTGACGACGATGGCGGAGACGGTCATCGAGAGCTCGAGGATTTTATTCGAGTTGACGTGGCCTGAAAACGGAGAACGTTTTATTGATACGTGGTGAACCCCACTATCAGCTCTTACTAACTGAAATCGGGACTCATCTGACCAGGCTATGGTTTTCCAGTCATATAGGAGCAACCAACAGGCTCACGAGCCAAAGAGAGGCACTACAGGCGGTGTAGAGTAGTTAGCAAAGGCACTCGCGTCGGAAGTCTGTTGCCATAGCCAAAGTGTCCTAAAGGATTCGTTAGTCGATGTCCAACATTGATTTCTTCGGTTATTTCACGCAGTGTTGCTTATCTGTTAACACTGACAACTGTGCACAAACACCGCCGCTCTCAGAGGTTATGTAAAGGCCGTCGGCCACTGCGTTTCCCATCGTGAGAGGTAAAGCCTGAAATCTGGTATTCTCCGCGTACTCTTGACACTGTGGATCCCGAAATAATGAATTCCCTAACGATTTCCGAAAAGGAATGTCCCCTGCGCCCAGCTCCAACTACCAGTCCGCGTTCAGTCCGTCACTTTTCGTCATTCAGCCATAATCGCTCCTGACTACAAATGACAGCTCCAGCAATGCACTGCCCCTATACGCCTCGTATATGCGATACTATCGCCATCCGTATATGCGCATTTCGCTAGCGCATGACTTTTATCACATCAGTGTAAGTCATACCGAAAACAGTAATATGAGTTACTTACAGAACTACTAGAGAACTAGTAGACGTCGAACTCGAGGAAGTTCAGTTTGGGTCCCACAGAAATAGAGGAACACGTCTGGCAAAACTGACCTAGCGTTTTATTTTAGAAGATGCATTGAAGAAAGCAAATCTTCGTTGGCAGCATTAATAGATTTAGAGAAAGTTTTAAACAGTCTCTACTGGACTACACTATTTGAAATCCATAAGGTAGCATGGATAAAATATAGCAAGTGAAAACTTATTCATAACTTATGCAGTAACAAGTCCGTAGTTATAAGAGTCTAAGTACGTTCAAGGAAAACAGAAGTAGAAAACCGAATAAGACACGGTTGCAGCTGATCCTCGATTAATTCAATATGTAGACAATGAGCAACGTGTAAAAGAAATCAAGGAGAAATTTGAAAATTAAATTAAAATTCAGGATGAAGAAATTAAAACTTTGAGGTACGCTGATGACATTGTAATTCCATGGGAGACGGAAGAACACTTGTAACAGCAGCTTAAGAACATTGTTAGTGTTTCGAAAGGAGGATATACGATGAAAAACAATACATGTAAAACAAGGGTAGTAGAATACACAAAGACAATAAAAGTAAAACAAGGGTAGTAGAATACAGACAGATTTCATCAGGCGATGGTGAAGGAGTTAGATTAGGTAATGAGACACCAAAAGTAGCCGATGAGTTTTGCTTTGTGAGAAACAAAATAACTGACGGTGATCCACGTAGGGAGGATGTGAGGTGTAGACAGGCAATGGCCAGAAAGGCGTTTCTGATGAAGAGAAATTTGTTAACATAGGTTTTAAATTTAAGTTATAGGAAGTCTTTTTCGTTAGGTATTTTTTCAGAAGTATAGCCTTTTATGGATCTGAGACGTGGACGAAATGCAATTCAGACAAGAAGAGAATGAAAGTTTTTAAATGCCGAAGATTAGGTGGGTAGACTGAATAACTAACGAGGCAGTACTGTTTCGCACTGTTTGAAAAGAAATTTGTGGTGCAATCTGTCTAAAAGAAGGGATCGGGTGATAGAACACATCCTGAGACATCAAGGACTCGTCAATTCGCAAATGTGAAGAGCTGTTCGAGATAAAAGTTGTGAACGAAGACCACATTTGTCAGGTTGCATTGGGTTCATGTGGCAGTAGTTATGCGGAGATGAAGAGGCTTGCATGTGGTATAATAGCGTGGAGAGGTGCATCAAATCAGTCTTTACACAGCAGACCACAAGCAACAAAATGTATTTCTTCAGAACTTAGATACTGTACTTTCAATAGTCTTGTAATTTACGTGTTTCAGCATTTCTGAAAATTTAAAGTGTATGGGTGTGAAACAGTGGTCGAATGTCATTTTGGGAAATAAATCATTATTAATGACCTACAAAGGCATTTTTAAAGCGGTATCTATGAAAGCTGGTATTTGACTTCTAAAGAAATAGATTAATTAAGAGAGTTGGAAGCGATACTTTGTATCAACAGTATTCATTTCGTTCGACAATGGTGAAATGCCGAAACACACAAGGAGGAAATAAAATAACAAATTTTTTGGTCAAGACTACGAGTTTCATTATACGTGCAGAACATCACCATCACTTCTCAATGCATTTTAGCAAGAAGTGTCCAATGAAATATATATAGGTTTCGAGTAAAATGAAAAACAAGGAATAAAGAAATTCTTATGGCTATTGACGCTTTATATGATTTTTGGCCAGAATATTACAAGAATATTGAAAGTACAGCAGGTCAGGTATTGAAGTGTGGATACATGGACGAAAAAACAGATAGTCTATATTGACAGGTGTGGTCCACTTGGCGGCGCAGTTACGACAGTGTGGAAAACATCAGGTTATGAATTAAGTGATGTGTTTACAGCAAGACTGTTAGACGCAGAGAAAAAAACAAGTAAGATACAGAAGTGGGTACGTATTAAAGTAGCAATGATCTCAATACCTGTTCTTTAGGTAATTTCATATATGACTGATTCGTTCACTAGAAAAATACTGCCGTTATCTTTGGAGGTACTTGACCATAGATGTTATAAATACTGTTATACGAGCTACTTAATCTCTGACATAGGCCTGTGATCAGCCAACTACATTGAACGTAAGTTATCATATTGTAACCTGAATATGTTCTATTAGGTCAATTTAAGATTCTTTGCTGTAATACCTTGTAAATTCCACAGTATCTGACGATGCTCTTCTTAAATCGAGCGAAACAGACTGATAACAAATATTCATTGCAATTGTGGTTGTCTTACAAACTCAGCTTACGATATTTATCAGGTTACTCTATGGAATTCTGATGTTTGAATATATCCATTTGATCATCAATCTGACACTTGTATCAAGTGTATTAATTAACGATTGAAGAGTGTGGAATACAGTTAGGGGACAAAAATACCACGAGAAGAAAAATCGACTGTACCGTCGCGATTAATCCAAAGTCCTTCTTACGTCACCATCAGCTTATTTCTTGGCCCACCAGGATGTATTAGTGTGCAATACCCTGTGCCAATAGCACTAGTAAATTATACAGACTTAAGCAAACAGCGCCCGTGTCGCAAGAGAAAACGACTACTTTCTCTTTAGTTTCGATAAGGTACATCATTATACACATGCAAAGAACCGGCATATTGTAAGCGACAAGATAAAAGCTGCCTGATGTCTCATCTAGCCACCACGACAATGTCGTGAGGAAAAAAAAGCACTTAATGGCAACCTTTTGGGGGCAGGCCCTCAAGGGAACTTCGAGGGCATTGTGATGTCAACCACTTAATTTTCACAAAGCCTTGCAAGGGAAAACAAGAATCGCCGTCTATTATGAAGCTCAGACTATTAGAAGGCTTCTCATGCTTGTCTTGAGGCACGCTTAATTTCTTATTAGCGCACTGAGAGAGCGTTTACCTTAGTGTGACTAATTTCGTAGCGTCAGATTCCTAACCGCGACAAGAATATCAGTGTGTCGCACCTGTGATTCATCACGTCGCTCGTCGCAGGCCGTAGCGCTTGTTTGCCTTCGTCTTTCGGGTGACCCATCAGTCACGCCAGTGTAAGCTTCCAGAAATTGAGCGCTCAGCTCCGTCCACAGCTGCGAGGCTCTCCCTCTGTCCGCAGCTGGCGCTGACGTCGGAACTAGCGGACACGTCACTGTTTGCGACATACAGGAGACGAACAACAGTTTACATGTTCTCGAAATTTTCGTAACACACGAGCCCCTCCCAGAAAACGAAATCTCTTGCACCTGATCCCAGTTTAAGACAGGTAAGCTTTGCCTCTGTAAATTACTCCCTGAGAGCGTCTAGTTTTCATATAAATTTACATTACTACACTTGTCTAAACAGATATCCGTATTATATTTTCATAAATCAGCTATTGTTTCGAACACGTCCTTTGCTCTATTGTACCAAAACAATATCTTCTGATATTGGCCCGCATCCCGTGGTCGTGCGGTAGCGTTCTCGCTTCCCACGCCCGGGTTCCCGGGTTCGATTCCCGGCGGGGTCAGGGATTTTCTCTGCCTCGTGATGGCTGGGTGTTGTGTGCTGTCCTTAGGTTAGTTAGGTTTAAGTAGTTCTAAGTTCTAGGGGACTTATGACCACAGCAGTTGAGTCCCATAGTGCTCAGAGCCATTTGAACCATTTTTTCTGATATTGTTGCGGTCTTCCGTCCAGAGACTGGTTTGATGCAACTCTCCATGCTACTCTATCCTGTGCAAGCCTCTTCATCTCCAAATAACTACTGCCATCTATATTCTTCTGAATCTGCTTAGTGTATTCATCTCTTGGTCTCCCTCTACGATTTCTACCCTCCACTCTTCCCTCTAATACTAAACTGGTGATCCCTTGATGCCTCAGAACGTGTCCGACCAACCGATTCCTTCTTCTAGTCAAGTTATTCCACAAATTCCTCTTCTTCCCAATCTTATTTAATACCTCCTCATTAGTCACGTGATCTACCAAACTAATCTTCAGCATTCTTCTGTACTACCACATTTCGAAAGCTTCTATTCTTTTCTTGTCTAAACTAGTTATAGTCGATGCTTCACATCCACACATGGCTGCACTCTATACAAATACTGACACTTAAATCTACACTCGATGTTAGCAAATTTCTCTTCTTCAGAAACGCTTTCCTTGCCATAGTCAGTCTACATTATATATCGTCTCTACTTCGACCATCAGTTATTTTGCTTCCCAAGCAGCAAAACTCATCTACTACTTTACTAGTCTCATTTCCTAATATAACTCTCTCAGCATTATCTGAAATAAATCGACTACATTCCGTTATCCTCACTTTGCTGTTGTTAGTGTTGATCTTATATCGTCTTTTCAAGACACTGTCCATTCCATTCAACTGGTCTTCCTGGTCCTTTGTTGTGTGTAACAGGATTACAATGTCGTCGCCAAACCTCGAAGTTTTTATTTCTTGTCCATGGATTTTAATTCCTACACTAACATTTTCTTTTGTTTCCTTTACTGCTTGCTCAATATACAGATTGAATAACATCGGGGAGAGGCTACAGCCCCGTCTCACTCCCTTCCCAACCACTGCTTCCCTTTCATTTCCCTCGACTCTTATAACTGCCATCTGATTTCTGTACAAATTGTAAACAGCCTTTCGCTCCCTGTATTTTACCCCTGTCACCTTCAGAATTTCGAAGAGAGTATTCCGGTCAACATTGTCAAAAGTTTTCTCTAATTTTACAAATGATAGAAACGTGGGTTTGCCTTTCATTAACCTCGTTGCTATGAGAAGTCGTAGGGTCAGTATTGCCACGCGTGTTCCAACATTTCTACGGAATCCAAACTAATCTTCCTCGAGGTCGGCTTTTACCAGTTTCTCCATTCGTCTGTAAAAAATTCGTGGTAGTATTTTGCAACCGTGGCTTATTAAACTGATAGTTCGGTTGTTTTCACACCTGTCGGCACCTGCTTTCTTTGGGACTGGGATTATTATATTCTTTTTGAAGTCCGAGGGTATTTTGTCTGCCTCATACATCTTGCTCACCTGATGGGAGAGTTTTGCCATGGCTGTCTCTCCCGAGACTATCAGTAGTTCTAGCGGAACGTTGTCTACTCCCGGGGGATTGTTTCGACATAGGTCCTTCAGTGCTCTGTAAAATTTTTCAACCAGTATCATATTTCCCATTTCATCTTCATGTACGTACTCTTCCATTTCCATAATATTGTCCTCAAGTACATCCCGCCTGTATGGACCCTCTTTCGAACTTTCTGCTTTCCCTTCTTTTCTTAGGGTTGGTTTTTCATCTGACCTCTTGATATTCATATAGGTGGTTTTCTTTTCTCCAAAGCTCTCTTTAATTTTCCTGTAAGCAGTATCTATCTTACCTCTAGTGATACATGCTTCTACATCCTTACATTTGTTTTCTAGCCATCCCTGCTTAGCCATTTTGCACTTCCTGTCGACCTCGTTTTGAGACGCTTGTATTCCTTTTCGCGTGCTTCATTTGCTGCATTTTTATACACTCCTGGAAATTGAAATAAGAACACCGTGAATTCATTGTCCCAGGAAGGGGAAACTTTATTGACACATTCCTGGGGTCAGATACATCACATGATCACACTGACAGAACCACAGGCACATAGACACAGGCAACAGAGCATGCACAATGTCGGCACTAGTACAGTGTATATCCACCTTTCGCAGCAATGCAGGCTGCTATTCTCCCATGGAGACGATCGTAGAGATGCTGGATGTAGTCCTGTGGAACGGCTTGCCATGCCATTTCCACCTGGCGCCTCAGTTGGACCAGCGTTCGTGCTGGACGTGCAGACCGCGTGAGACGACGCTTCATCCAGTCCCAAACATTCTCAATGGGGGACAGATCCGGAGATCTTGCTGGCCAGGGTAGTTGACTTACACCTTCTAGAGCACGTTGGGTGGCACGGGATACATGCGGACGTGCATTGTCCTGTTGGAACAGCAAGTTCCCTTGCCGGTCTAGGAATGGTAGAACGATGGGTTCGATGACGGTTTGGATGTACCGTGCACTATTCAGTGTCCCCTCGACGATCACCAGTGGTGTAGGCCAGTGTAGGAGATCGCTCCCCACACCATGATGCCGGGTGTTGGCCCTGTGTGCCTCGGTCGTATGCAGTCCTGATTGTGGCGCTCACCTGCACGGCGCCAAACACGCATACGACCATCATTGGCACCAAGGCAGAAGCGACTCTCATCGCTGAAGACGACACGTCTCCATTCGTCCCTCCATTCACGCCTGTCGCGACACCACTGGAGGCGGGCTGCACGATGTTGGGGCGTGAGCGGAAGACGGCCTAACGGTGTGCGGGACCGGAGCCCAGCTTCATGGAGACGGTTGCGAATGGTCCTCGCCGATACCCCAGGAGCAACAGTGTCCCTAATTTGCTGGGAAGTGGCGGTGCGGTCCCCTACGGCACTGCGTAGGATCCTACGGTCTTGGCGTGCATCCGTGCGTCGCTGCGGTCCGGTCCCAGGTCGACGGGCACGTGCACCTTCCGCCGACCACTGGCGACAACATCGATGTACTGTGGAGACCTCACGCCCCACGTGTTGAGCAATTCGGCGGTACGTCCACCCGGCCTCCCGCATGCCCACTATACGCCCTCGCTCAAAGTCCGTCAACTGCACATACGGTTCACGTCCACGCTGTCGCGGAATGCTACCAGTGTTAAAGACTGCGATGGAGCTCCGTATGCCACGGCAAACTGGCTGACACTGACGGCGGCGGTGCACAAATGCTGCGCAGCTAGCGCCATTCGACGGCCAACACCGCGGTTCCTGGTGTGTCCGCTGTGCAGTGCGTGTGATCATTGCTTGTACAGCCCTCTCGCAGTGTCCGGAGCAAGTATGGTGGGTCTGACACACCGGTGTCAATGTGTTCTTTTTTCCATTTCCAGGAGTGTAGACATTACCTTCAAGCATTACCGTTTGTTTGCCCACACTCTGTAGAAGACTGATATGAGCGTCACGTAGCTCCTTCATAAATGTAACCTGCTCCCCGTACCGGTGTTGTGATGTTTGTTTATCAGAGGTGCGGCTTGTGCTCGGCAGGTGATCCTGGTGCTGAAGACGGTCGGGATGTACGACATCACGACGGCGAAGGTGATGCTGCAGATCGTGTCGCACGTGCTGGCCTACATGAACTCGTGCGTCAACCCCATCCTGTACGCCTTCCTGTCGGACAACTTCCGGAAGGCGTTCCGGAAGGTGATCTACTGCGGGCCAGCGGGCGGCGGCGGCGGGGCGCAGCGGGGGCGGAGCGTGGGGCAGCGGCCGAGGGCCGATGGCGCGGCCGCGGGGGCGGGCGCCAACGGCGGCGACGCGCAGCTGCGGCCGCTGCACGCGCACACCGCCAACGGCACCAAGACCACGCGCGCCGACGCCTCCACTGACGACCTGCTCTGAACTCCCACCAGGTGGGTGCGCCCCTCATCTCTGGCACACACTCAACCCGTCCTCTGCAGCTTAGCAGTTCATCTTCCTCCACGTCCCTCCACACACGTGCCCTCTAGTATACACTCAGCTCATTCTCTGAAACTTAGCAGCCCAACTCCTTCCACGTAATTCCGCATACGTAACACTAAATTAGTGGCACAGTGGTTCGATCACTCGACTCGTACCCAAAGAGAGCGAGGTTGAGGTTCCTTAGTTGTGTCTTCCTTGGGTCCTCTAAATCACATGAGGCACGGGACGAAATAACCACAACGGACAGTGAAAGGAAAATTAGGGTTTAACGTTTCATCGACAACGAGGACGTTAGAAACGGTTATGACACTATGGAAATAGCCCAACAATGTTTCCCTTCATATCTGTAAAGTAGGAGAGAAGAGGTTGAACTGTGAGTGGGATCTCGTAAAGCTGAAGGTGCCAAGGTACTCTGTATAGGGACCGACACTTTTCTTGATATGTAACAATGATGTGCCGCTAAACATCACGGATAATTCATCAGTTTTTCTCTTCGTAGATGACGCAAGAGTTATTGTTAGGAGGGCTAATGATGTGCACTGTGAAACAAATGATATATCCACTAATATCATTACGCAACTTTCAGACAGCAGATTACACAAAACTGCAAACAAATCGTTTCCTATCACGAAGCTCTTGTAAAAGAGGAATTTTAGTGTCACAGGATGGCCAGTCGGTAAAGTCGATTTTCTTCGGAAGAAATTGCTACATTCACTCTGTGAACACTTTCTTAAGCATTATAGAGAATGGTGCGCACGTTTGAGGAAGTCTCATTTTCAGTAGGGTTCGATTATAACCGGTAAAAAGTCCCACCTATTTACATGGAAGTTAGAAGGTTTACTTGAGGCGCTGTCCTTTCTCTCTGAGCAAGACTTCCTCCCTGTAGTTCAAAACGTTACTCTTTAATGTTTCATTTGCTCACATACCTACTGTTTTGACATGTTTTATCAATTTGTTCAGGTAGTGAAGGGAGACGAAAATTTAAATAGTCATGCGTGACTGTAATTGGACAGTAGGAGAAGTGAGAGAAGGAAACGTAGTAGGTGAATATGGACTGGGGCTAAGAAACGAAAAAGGAAGCCGTCTGGTAGAATTTTGCACAGAGCATAACTTAATCATAGCTAATACTTGGTTCAAGAATCATAAAAGAACGTTGTATACATGGAAGAATCCTGGAAATACTACAAAATATCACATAGATTATATACTGGTAAGACAGAGATTTAGGAACCAGGTTTTAAATTGTAGGACATTTACAGGGGCAGATGTGGACTCTGACCACAATCTATTGGTTATGAACTGTAGATTAAAACTGAATAAATTGCAAAAACGTGGGAATTTAAGGAGATGGGACCTGGATAAACTGAAAGAACCAAAGGTTGTACCGAGTTTCAGGGACAGCATAAGGGAACAATTGACAGGAATGGGGGAAAGAAATACAGTAGAAGACGAATGGGTAGCTCTGAGGGATGAAGTAGAGAAGGCAGCAGAGGATCAAGTAGGTAAAAAGACGAGGGCTAGTAGAAATCCTTGGGTAACAGAACAAAAATTGAATTTAATTGATGAAAGGAGAAAATATAAAAATGCAGTAAATGAAGCAGGCAAAAAGGAATACAAACGTCCCAAAAACGAGATCGACAGGAAGTGCAAAATGGCTAAGCAGGCATGGCTAGAGGACAAATGTAAGGATGTAGAGGCTTATCCCACTAGGGGTAAGACAGATACTGCCTACAGGAAAATTAAAGAGACCTTCGGAGTAAAGAGAGCCACTTGTATGAACATCAAGAGCTTAGATGGAAACCCAGTTCTAAGCAAAGAGGGGAAAGCAGAAAGGTGGAAGGAGTATATAGATGGTCCATACAAGGGCGATGTACTTGAGGACAATATTATGGAAATGGAAGAAGATGTAGATGAAGATGAAATGGGAGATACGATACTCCGTGAAGAGCTTGACAGAGCACTGAAAGACCTGAGTCGAAACAAGGGCCCGGGAGTAGACAACATTCCATTAGAACTACTGACGGTCTTGGGAGAGCCAGTCCTGACAAAACTCTACCATCTGATGGGCAAGATTTACGAGACAGGCGAAATACCCTCAGACTTCAAGGAGAATATAATAATTCCAATCCCAAAGAAATCAGGTGTTGACAGATGTGAAAATTACCGAACTATCAGTTTAATAAGTCACAGCTGCAAAATACTAACATCAATTCTTTACAGACGAATGGAAAAACTGGTAGAAGCCGATCTCGGGGAGGATCAGTTTGGATTCCGTAGAAATGTTGGAACACGTGAGGCAATACTGACCTTACGACTTACCTTAGAAGAAAGATTAAGGAAATGAAAATCTACGTTTCTAGCATTTGTACACTTAGAGAAAGCTTTTGACAATGTTGACTGGAATGCTCTCTTTCAAATTCTGAAGGTGGCAGGGGTAAAATACAGGGAGCGAAAGGCTATTTACAATTTGTATAGAAACCAAATGGCAGTTATAAGGGTTGAGAGGCATGAAAGGGAAGCAGTGGTTGGGAAGGGAGTGAGACAGGGTTGTAGCCTCTCCCCGATGTTATTCAATCTGTATATTGAGCAAGCAATAAAGGAAACAAAGGAAAAGTGTGGAGTGGATATTAAAATACAGGGAGATGAAATAAAAACCTTAAGGTTCGCCGATGACATTGTAATTCTGTCAGAGACAGCAATGGACTTGGAAGAGCAGTTTAACGGAATGGACAGTGTCTTCAAAGGAGGATATAAGATGAACATCAACAAAAGCAAAACGAGGATAATGAATGTAGTCGAATTAAGTCGGGTGATGCTGAGGGAATTAGATTAGGAAATGAGACACTTAAAGTAGTAAAGGAGATTTGCTATTTAGGGAGTAAAATAACTGATGATGGTCGAAGTAGAGAGGATATAAAATGTAGACTGGCAATGGCAAGGAAAGCGTTTCTGAAGAAGAGAAATTTGTTAACATCGAGTATTAATTTAAGTTATAGAATGAAGGCTTTCACGACCGGGTGACATGGCTGTTGATATACTTTCCGGGATGTGAGGTCGTGGTCCAAGAACTTTTCTGCTCCTTACGTTTCGTCCAGAACTGCGCTGGACTTCCTCAGAGGCGCTGCTCTGCTGAGTCTTGCCGACTGACTGGTCGGGTGTCTGAGAGCGACTTATATATTGTGAGCCTCTGAGGAAGTCCAGCGCAGTTCTCGACGAAACGTAAGGAGCAGAAAAGTTCTTGGACCACGACCTCACATCCCGGGAAGTAGATTAACAGCCATAGATTTAAGTGTCAGTAAGTCGTTTCTCAAAGTATTTGTATGGAGTGTAGCCATGTATGGAAGTGAAACATGGACAATAAATTGTTTGGACAAGAAAAGAATAGAAGCTTTCGAAATGTGGTGCTACAGAAGGATGTTGAATATTAGGTGGGTAGATCACATAACTAATGAGGAGGTATTCAATAGGATTGGGGAGATGAGAAGTTTGTGGCACAACTTGACTATAAGAAGGTACGGTTGGTAGAACATGTCCTGAGGCATCAAGGGATCACAAATTTAGCATTGGAGGGCAGCGTGGAGGGTAAAAATCGTATAGGGAGACCAAGAGATGAATACACTAAGCAGATTCAGAAGGATGTAGGTTGCAGTAGGTACTGCGAGACGAAGGAGCTTGCACAGAATAGATTAGCATGGAGAGCTGCATCAAACCAGTCTCAGGACTGAAGACCACACAACAACAACAACAACATCAATTTGTTCATAAATTTCCTAATCAACATTCAGTTTAATGTTGTGACGAGTTCAATGACCGAGTTACTTTGCCTCGCATGGCCACATGGAACCTGATAAAGAAATAAATTAATAATGTCCTCATTCAGCGAGGAAGAGACTCCACGAATTTCTCAGGTACGTTCAGGCTGTAGTCACTCAGTTATGAGAAGATTTCGTAGAACCGGTAAGTTTCTGGAATGATGATGTTACGTCCCATCTGTTATTCCAAATAGTCCCAGACGTTATCAACGACATTAAGATCGGGTGATCTAGTGAACTAGTCGAGGTGCGAAAGGGTGCTGGAGTCTCCGAAGACCAAAAACATAAACGTGCTCCCCTGTGTGTGAACCTGCTGTCATCCTGAATGACGGGAGAGCCCGTAGCAAACTCATAACGAAGAAGTAGAAGAAAGGCCATCTGTTGGTCACCGAGAATATTCAAATAACCACGGTAGCTAACTCATGTTAGGAAAGAATCCGCAAAACATCACAGAGCCACTTCTTGCTGATCTAAACGCTCCACACGACTGTCATTAAACGCCTCATTGTACAGGCAGTGCATTTGACATCTTGCATTATTTGAAAAGGCATGAAATCGTTACTCACGTGGACACAACCAGACGCTTGCAGTCATCTAATGTCCAGTTTCTGTTGTACCGTAATGACCATATTCTGTCAAAAAGTACGCCAGAGAGAAAGTCAGTTGCATCAGAGCCAGTCACAGGCAGGCAAGGGTGCTATGCAGTGCAGAGCAAAAAACGGGCGGCAGGCATTGCGAAGCAGAGGCAGCTGGGCGCAGTATAGCAACAAAAAATGGCTCTGAGCACTATGGGACTCAACTGCTGAGGTCATTAGTCCCCTAGAACTTAGAACTAGTTAAACCTAACTAACCTAAGGACATCACACACAACCATGCCCGAGGCAGGATTCGAACCTGCGACCGTAGCGGTCTCGCGGTTCCAGACTGCAGCGCCAGAACCGCGCGGCCACTTCGGCCGGCAGTATAGCAACAGCCGACGCTGCAGTACGCTAGGGGAAGGACAGAAGCCTTTCCCCGCTTACCACAGAAGTGTTTAGAGTACATGCCTTAAGACCTAAACAAACATGGTTTGAATCGCATAAGCACTCAGCCACTCGAGTACTAACATATTCTCGGCGTCAGTACCATAGCCTACACCACGAGTCTATAACACCCAGAGCGACATTCCGGAATGCAGTACGGGGTCTGCTGTTCGACCATGGGATGCGGCAGCCTGCCCTGTTTTATGAGAGCAACTGCCAACGGAGCAGAGAGCTGTTTGCTCGCTGGAAGGAGGTCATGGTCCCCTTCGTGATATCGTCAGTTGTACTGCCGCACTGTCATCAATCGCAGCTGGAGACCTCACTGACAGTGGCATTCGAGTGATGTCACACTCGGCCTCGCTCTTTGCGTTGTCAGCAATGCCAGATGTCTACTGTTTCGCATGAGAGGCAGTTGGATGCCTCCATTAAGCTGTTCCTGATGTACTGCGGCCAAGGGCTGGAATAAGGAAGTTAATTAAACAAATCTACAATCGTCCTAATGTCTCATTTCACTCTCCATGTGTACAATTCATGGGTCGTAGAATATTGGTGTCAGATCCTTGACGTCGCCTTCTTAGAGCAACGTCTGAACCTACAGCCTACGGAAGGAGAGTCCAAAAAATTTTAATTGTATTTTTGACAGTCATGTATTTTGTGAAGTATATTTCATTGTGAGTAGAGAAACAGGAATTTTTCTAGTATTAGAGGTAATTGAAGCCTGTTAGATGTGCGCAGTGTAATCATAAGGACCATTCAGTGCCATGTACCGAATCAGTTCCAGTAAAATGATATACATGCAATCGTTAGCAATATATGGCTAGGCAACACCGGGTGTCGAGATGGCTCGTAATTAGGAGTAAGAATTAAGTTAATGTATCTTATTTTCTTTTCTTGTGAATGTTACTTCTCAAAACGAGTGTTGTCGAGGACAAAATTTCGACAGAACCAGAGACACACGTTGTGTGTCAGAGCTGTAAGCAGTACACACATTATCAGAAAAAGTAGCACAGTTAGCAGGTGATGATACAGAGCTGGGTACGTTGGTTGAAACAGAATCGTCACATTGGGGTGTAGTTTTGTCAGTCGCAAGTTAAATTGCTCCTTTTTTCTGGTAAGTCAACTGAGGTAGTGCAGACCTTTGTAGGAGTCCTTGGAAATCTGGCTCCGATGGAAAGTGGGTTTGATAAGGGATTATTGAGTGTTACAAACTGAGACTAACAGGCGAAGCTAAAACTTATGTAGGATATACAGAAGCCATTAATGGAGCCACAACCTTCAAATAATTTATAGAGGGGTTAATTCAGAGATATATGAAACTAAATACTGCCAGACACGATTGGGAACATTCAGGGGTAATAACTAAGAGAAATATGGAAACCGTAGAACGATTTGCGGATAGAATAAGGTCTCATACGTCGGATTCAATTGGTGATAGAAAGACAGAGCCAAGTGTTTTGGATAGCCTCTTGTAGACCCTACAGAAGGATCGTCTTACTGTAACTATTCTACATTACAGGGTCAAACTTCGAATATTACACACTTCTTCCACTTTACGCAAACGGAGTAAATCGGTTGGTTCTTTTTCACTAGATGTGATCTACAGTGTATCTTGAGGGGCGTTGTGGAGGAACCATTGCGTTCATGGGCGGCTCCAGAGAAAACCGAAAAAACTTGATTCTTGGTCTACCAAAACCGAGCCGCAGATTCCAAGACGGCTACGCACAGCAAACGGCTGAAATTTTTGTGATGTATTCCTAAGATTAAGATAATTCTCATTCATTGTTCCATCTCATTTGCATATTTTCAATTAGATTAAATGTTTTGATCGCTATGGATCATCTACAGATCTAAGTAGTTGCGTCAGCAACTCATCTTGTCTATTCACAACTACTTATCAGTGCACTGTATTCCTAAGATCTCGATCTCGAGCAAGCTTGAAAATTTTCGTGATAGATTTATCCATTACTGAAACACAGAGGTTTGAAGTTAGCCAAGTAGTACACGTAAAATGCGCACGTACAATCCGGTGTTTATAAAGTGACGTAGCATGGTGAAATAAGCTGTAAAGTGTGTATGTTACCATCAGAAGGTTTTTGGGAATCCCATGTTGTAGTACTGAACAACATGAAAAATTTTTGTACACTTCAAGTCCGGTCTGAGTTATAAAATTAATTCTGAAGTACTTTTGTTTCACATAAGTAAACTTTAAAATTTTACTGATTCATAAAGTTCCTTTCATATAACTCTCTTTAAAGGACTGACTGAAAAATAGAATACTAGCTTCCTCTTTCTACCTTCCTTAACACTTTTAAAAATTGTCCCAAAAATTTTCGCACGCTAATATATTCGAGCTTTTTTATGCTGAGAGAGACACAGTGCCAGGGGGAAAGAAATGGAAGCGTAATAAATACTGGAAGAGAATATACAGTGGTTGTGAAATAGAAAGAGCAAAGAAGAGAATGTTTTGAACGAATGCACGCACTTGTAGTGGGACGTAGCCGACAATAACAGAATAGTATCTGGAAAAGAATGAAGGAAGCAGGGAGGTTGTGGAAGGTGGTGAGAGCCAGTGATGAGAGACAGAGTCTTCGACATTGACAACGAGGAAGAGAGAGATAGTGCCAGAGAGAAGTGACAGCGTCAGTGGGAATGAATGAATAGGTAGTAGCAATAAGAGAGAGCAATAGGGAGGCAGTGACAGTGGGAGGTGACAGTATAGAAGTAGTCGTAGTGGTAGGCCAGAACAAACGAAACTATGGCTGTGAGGCAGGAGACAGTGGCACAGATACACAAACAGATAATGGCAATGAGTAGGGCTGAAAGAGTGAGTGAGAAAGGGCAAGCGAGGGTGTATGGGGATGAGTGACTTACAGAGACGGAACAGTGGGTGTGAGCGAGTTACCGTCAGGTGAGTTTGCGGGAGTTAAAAAGAACACAGATATGTTCGCATGGCAGAATTTTCGGGAAAAATTTTAAAGGTACTGAGGGAGGTAGAATGACACAGCTTGAACCACATTTTTCAGTCAGAGTCTTTTACATAAACAGGAACATATTCGCATTTCTGCGCTCCGATAGGAGCATTTTTTCGCGGGTTAGTTTATTGACGAGGAATGCAATGAGGGTCCACGGTGGACAGACATGTCACTGCCGCGTCTCAGGCTGTTACAACTCGACGGTAATCCAATACAGTCAGAGCCGCTTTATATCTACACAGACGTGAAGATCATGGCCTAGATCTACACCCCTTCATCGTGAGCACAATTAATTAGTGCAATCCTACTGCTTTGTAGTATCAGGCAGCCGAAGTAATAAGCCAGTCACTTGAACGTAGGGATGCCACATCGGCAGGATAAGCCGACTGACAGTTGATCACTTAGGACCCTTTGATACGGGAGGTCGTGCACGTGGCTGCACCGAGCGGAGCGGCTTCAGTGAGCTGCTCTTCGGCACACGGACCAAGAGTTACCGCCCACTGTGGCTTACAAATCATGTGCGAGCTGAACTGCCGCCTTTCGGCAGTTAGTTGTAGGAAGTACTTGTGGTCGCTGCAAGTGATGTCATCATGAAGAAACACTAAATACGAAAAAGAAAGACTGGCTACCACCTAATAAGTAATTCTCTCTTAAATTTAAAAGTTTTCCATTGCTTCACAAGAGATTTAGATCAGATGCTAAGAATTAGCCATGTATGCCGCATCCCAGTAACATTCTCCGCACATTAACTGAAAGAAGAGGACATAAATCTGAGGAAACATACAGCAGTGAAACAAATAGTGGCCGCTCTGAACTGGGTACCAAATAATTTTTTCTGTTATAAAAACCTTATCGTAACAAATCGTTTTCTATAGATATAAAAAAAACCATGAACCATGGACCTTGCCGTTGGTGGGGAGGCTTGCGTGCCTCAGCGATACAGGTAGCCGTACCGTACAGGCAACCACAACGGAGGGGTATCTGTTGAGAGGTCAGACAAACGTGTGGTTCCTGAAGAGGGGCAGCAGCCTTTTCAGTAGTTGCAGGGGCAACAGTCTGGATGATTGACTAATCTGGCCTTGTAACACTAACCAAAACGGCCTTGCTGTGCTGGTACTGCGAACGGCTGAAAGCAAGGGGAAACTACGGCCGTAATTTTTCCCGAGGGCATGCAGCTTTACTGTATGGTTAAATGATGATGGCGTCCTCTTGGGTAAAATATTCCGGAGGTAAAATAGTCCCCCATTCGGATCTCCGGGCGGGGACTACTCAGGAGGACGTCGTTATCAGGAGAAAGAAAACTGGCGTTCTACGGATCGGAGCGTGGAATGTCAGATCCCTTAATCGGGCAGGTAGGTGAGAAAATTTAAAAATGGAAATGGATAGGTTGAAGTTAGATATAGTGGGAATTAGTGAAGTTCGGTGGCAGGAGGAACAAGACTTTTGGGCAGGTGAATACAGGGTTATAAATACAAAATCAAAGGGGTAATGCAGTAGTAGGTTTCATAATGAATAAAAAAATAGGAGTGCGGGTAAGCTACTACAAACAGCATAGTGAACGCATTATTGTGGCCAAGATAGACACGAAGCCCACCCCTACCACAATAGTACAAGTTCATATGCCAACTAGCTCTGCAGATGACGAAGAAATTGAAGAAATGTATGATGAAATAAAAGATATTATTCAGATAGTGAAGGGAGACGAAAATTTAATAGTCATGGGTGACTGGAATTCGGTAGTAGGAAAAGGGAGAGAAGGAAACGTAGTAGGTGAATATGGACTGGAGGGAAGAAATGAAAGAGGAAGCCGCCTGATACAATTTTGCACAGAGCACAACTTAATCATAGCTAACACTTGGTTCAAGAATCATAAAAGAAGGTTGTATACATGGAAGAAGCCTAGAGATACTGACAGGTTTCAGATAGATTATATTATGGTCAGACAGAGATTTAGGAACCAGGTTTTAGATTGTAAGACATTTACAGGGGCAGATGTGGACTCTGACCACAATCTATTGGTTATGAACTGTAGATTAAAACTGAAGAAATTTCAAAAACGTGGAAATTTAAGGAGATGGGACCTGGATAAACTGACTAAACCAGAGGGTGTACAGAGTTTCAGGGACAGCATAAGCGAACAATTGAAAGGAATGGGGGAAAGAAATACAGTAGAAGAAGAATGGGTAGCTTTGATGTATGAAGTAGAGAAGGCAGCAGAGGATAAAGTAGGTAAAAAGACGAGAGCTGCTAGAAAAAAATGGCTCTGAGCACTATGGGACTCAACTGCTGAGGTTATTAGTCCCCTAGAACTTAGAACTAGTTAAACCTAACTAACCTAAGGACATCACAAACATCCATGCCCGAGGCAGGATTCGAACCTGCGACCGTGGCGGTCTTGCGGTTCCAGACTGCAGCGCCTTTAACCGCACGGCCACTTCGGCCGGCTGAGAGCTGCTAGATATCCTTGGCTAACAGAATAAATATTTAACTTAACTGATCAAAGGAGAAAATATAAAAATGCAGTAAATGAAGTAGGCAAAAAGGAATACAAACGTCTCAAAAATGAGAACCACAGGAAAATGGCTAAGCAGGGATGGCTAGAGGACAAATGTAAGGATGTTGAGGGTTGTCTCACCAGGGGTAAGGTACATACTGCCTACAGGAAAATTAAAGAGACCTTTGGAGAAAAGAGCTCAGATGGAAATCCAGTTCTAAGCAAAGAAGGCAAAGCAGAAAGGTTGAAGGAGTATATAGAGGGTCTATACAAGGGCGATGTACTTGAGGACAATATTATGGAAATGGAAGAAGATGTAGATGAAGATGAAATGGGAGATATGAATCTGCGTGAAGAGTTTGACAGAGCACTGAAAGACCTGAGTCGAAACCAGGCCTCGGGACTAGACAACATTCCATTAGAACTACTGACAGCCTTGGGAGTGCCAGTCCTGACAAAACTCTACCAGATTAATGTGTTGAATTTAGAATTCATTTATGTAGATTTTTTCTACAAATAGTATTGACACTTTATGATTTATTTATGTTTATTTTGAATTTTCTTTTATTGGTGAGCAGGATATATGAGACAGGCGAAATACCCTCAGACTTCAAGAAGAATATAATAATTCCAATCCCAAAGAAAGCAGGTGTTGACAGTTGTGAAAATTACCGAACTATCAGTTTAATAAGTCACGGCTGCAAAATACTAACGCGAATTCTTTACAGACGAATGGAAAAACTAGTAGAAGCCGACATCGGGGAAGATCAGTTTGGATTCCGTAGAAATATTGGACCACGTGACGCAATATTGACCTTACGACTTATCTTAGAAGCTAGATTAAGGAAAGGCAAATCTACGTTTCTAGCATTTGTAGACTTAGAGAAAGCTTTTGACAATGTTGACTGGAATACTCTCTTTCAAATTCTGAAGGTGGCAGGGATAAAATACAGGGAGCGAAAGGCAATTTACAATTTGTACAGAAACGAGATGGTAGTTATAAGAGTCGAGGGACACGAAAGGGAAGCAGTGGTTGGGAAGGGAGTGAGACAGGGTTGTAGCCTCTCCTCAATGTTATTCAATCTGTATATTGAGCAAGCAGTAAAGGAAACAAAAGAAAAACTCTGAGTAGGTATTAAAATCCATGCAGAAGAAATAAAAACTTTGAGGTTCGCCGATGACATTGTAATTCTGTCAGAGACAGCAATGGACTTGGAAGAGCAGTTAAACGGAATGGATAGTGTCTTGAAAGGAGGATATAAGATGAACATTAACAAAAGCAAAACGAGGATAATGGAATGTAGCCGAATTAAGGGAATTAGATTAGGAAATGAGACACTTAAAGTAGTGAAGGAGTTTTGCTATTTGGGGATCAAAATAACTGATGATGGTCGAAGTAGAGAGGATATAAAATGTAAACTGGCAATGGCATGCAAAGTGTTTCTGAAGAAGAGAAATTTGTTAACATCGAGTATAAATTTAAGTGTCAGGAAGTCGTTTCTCAAAGTATTTGTATGGAGTGTAGCCATGTATGGAAGTGAAACATGGATGATAAATAGTTTGGACAAGAAGAGAATAGAAGCTTTTGAAATGTGCTACAGAATAATGCTGAAGATTAGATGGGTAGATGACATAACTAATGAGTAGGTATTGAATAGGATTGGGGAAAAGAGAAATTTGTGGCACAACTTGACTAGAAGAATGGATCGGTTGGTAGGACATGTTCTGAGACATCAAGGGATCACCAATTTAGTATTGGAGGGCAGCGTGGAGGATAAAACTCGTAGAGGGAGACCAAGAGATGAATACACTAAGCAGATTCAGAAGGATGTAGGTTGCAGAAGTTACTGGGAGATGAAGAAGCTTGCACAGGATAGAATAGCATGGAGAGCTGCATCAAACCAGTCTCAGGACTGAAGACCGCAACAACAACACGATATGAAAAAGTAAATTAACAAATAACCTAGTTTCGTGAAATTTTCTTTTCGAACTTTGTAGCTATATAAGTACTGCATCTGTTTACAACATAATGAAATCAAGTTTATCAGTGGCGCAGAACTGGCAAATGACCCACAGTGTTTTCGATTTCTGGAGCGCGCCGATGGTAACGTTCAGAGTGTGCGTAGTATTTCCTCTATCTGTGGATGGATGGAGAATGGTTAGGTGACTTTCTTCCCCTGCGGTTCACTTCTCCTGTGGAGACAAGATGTCAAAATCTATGTTACGTATTCTACATATTTGTTTACAATCTTGACATATCAGGTGTGGAACACTACTACAGTATCGGTGTACTCGTCACTTCCGCGATGAAAATACCTACATCGAGTACAGTTTTCGCTACCGTGAGACACGTACAGAAGACCTTTACCATACTGCAATCTACCAATCAGCGGTCGACAACAGAAGAAAAGAGCTGCTGATTTAAAAACGTGTACCGAAACCGCAGTCAAGTTCGCGGTTCTAGTGGCGTATCTCTTGACAAGTTGCACGAATGTTACAGATTAGATTAGATTAATACTTGTTCCATAGATCATGAATACGACACTTCGTAATGATGTGGAACGTGTCAGGTTAATAAAAGATGTCTGTACAAGATATTACATCACACAACATATTGCATGACACTAATGTTTAAGTTGTTTTTTTCCCCTTAATTTATATCTAAAAATTCAGCCAATGAGTAGAAGAAGTTGTCATCTAGAAATTCTTTTAATTTATTTTTAAATGTTAGTTGGCTATCTGTCAGGCTTTTATGCTGTTTGGTAGGTGACCAAAGACTTTTGTGGCAGCATAATTTACCCCTTTCTGTGCCAAAGTCAGATTTAACCCTGTATAGTGAAGATCATCCTTTCTCCTGGTGTTATAGCTATGCCCACTGCTATTACTTTTGAACTGGGCTGGATTATTAACAACAAATTTCATAAGTGAATATATATACTGTGAAGTTACTGTGAGGATCCCTAGATCCTTAAATAGATGTCTGCAGGATGACCGTGGGTGGGCTCCAGCAATTATTCTGACTACACGTTTTTGAGCAATGAATACTTTTCTACTCAACGATGAATTACCCCAGAATGTGATGCCATACGAAAGCAGTGAATTAAAGTAGGCATAGTAAGCTAATTTACTGAGATTCTTATCACCAAAATTTGCAATAACCCTAATAGCATACGTAGCTGAACTCAGACATTTCAGCAGACCATCAATGTGTTACTTCCAGTTTAAGCTCTCATCAATGGACACACCCAAAAATTGTGAAAATTCTACCTTAGCTACAGACTTCTGTTCAAAGTCTATATTTATCACTGGAGTTGTGCCATTTACTGTACGGAACTGTATATACTGTGTTTTATCAAAATTTAAAGAGAGTCCGTTTGCTGAGAACCACTTAATAATTTTGTGAAAAACATCATTTACAATTACATCACTTAGTTCTTGGTTTTTGGATGTTATTACTATACTTGTATCATTAGCAAAAAGAACTAACTTTGCATCTTCATCAATGTGGAATGGTAAGTCATTAATGTATATCAAGAACAGTAAAGGACCTAAGACCGAACCCTGTGGGACCCCGTACTTGATAGCTCCCCAGTTTGAGGAATCAGCTGTTGTTTTAACATTACATGAACCACTTATTTCAACTTCCTGCATTCTTCCAGTTAAGTATGAATTAAACCATTTGTGCACTGCCCCCCCTCAAACCATAATGATCTAGCTTATCTAAAAGAATTCCAAAGATTTACACAATCAAAGACCTTTGAGAGATCACAAAAAATACCAATGGGTGATGTCCGATCATTCAGATCATTCAATATTTGATCAGTGAAAAGCCTTTCTGAAAACCGAACTGACATTCTGCCAGTACTTCACTTTTACAAATACGGGAGGCTACTCTTGAACACATCACCTTCCCAAAAATTCTTGATAGAGCCGTCAGAAGAGAACCGAGGACGGGCTCTGCGCCTCTCGTGTGAATTGACGCGTAAGGCTCAGTGCAAAACAAATCGCTTTGGCTCTGTCCACATGGATGCACTATCTCCTGTGTAAAAGGATCCTCATTATAAGCATTTCGTCTACTGCTTCACGCGGGTTTTTATTTGCCAATATTAGCTTTCACACTGAAACAATGACAGGTATTTGCTTAAAAATGTTATAGACAGTATTCATAAAAATATTTTTGAGGACATTTAAAATCCAGTTTAACGCAGTACTTGTGAATTTATTGTGTTTGACTAATCGCATGTCATCAGCAAATTTTGTTTTAAATATCAATATAAAACATAAAACTGCTGTTCCATTCTATCCTTTTAACGTGACATACAAATCCCGAATGTGTAACGCGAATTAATAATACATTTCTGGCCATTAAAACTGCAACAATAGGAAAGATAACAAATAACGAGATTTTAGTTCTTCTCCCTCCACGGAATGACAACCGCCTTGCTGCGGTGTTAACATCAATTCCCGTCAGATTATCGAAGTTAAGCACTGTCGGGTTCGGCTAGCACTTGGATGGGTGACCGTTCGGGTCTGTCGAGCGCTGTTGGCAAGGGGGATGCACTCCTCGTGAGGCCAATTGAGGAGCTACTTTACTGAGAAGTAGCGGCTCCGGTCACGAAAACCGACAACGGCTGGCCCTCCGCATCGGCATTCATTTACGCCTGTTGGTTGAGGATGACACGGCGGTCGGTCGGTACCGTTGCGCCTTCCGAGGCCTGTTCTAACGGAGTCTAGTTTAGTAGTTCAGCCTCTACAACATATACGCTGTTTGACTATTATAGGTACAAACGAAAGGGGCTGGCAAGCACAGCTCCAAAAACCAGTATGTTCACCGACACGACGTACGAGGGTCCATTACAACCATCGTCACCTGACAGCTACCACAACAAGCCATATAAATCGCTCTACCAAACTGGCTATAGATGTCTCTTGATATATTCTTATGCAAAATACAAACAACTGATTATTCGCATAAAAAGTAACATTATGAATTTTAAGCATTAATGCTCATGGCGCAGTTGAAACAAAACACTTTAGGACTAACAAAATTAATCGTGCTCACAACGTGCCGTTACCAAGTAGAACAGCTCTGCTTAACGCACACGCCCGCACACCTGCATGTCATCGATAAACAACCACAACTTGTCATACTACAAGCAAAGTCTTCCGGCCGAGGTTACCCGAGCAGAAAATGTGGCTAGCGAACGCACACAATACATCTCGTGCATAACACACAGTGCAATGTACCAACTACAAAACGACCAACACGTGTCAATACCCCTTTCTCTGTTTCCACTGCGATTGCTGTCCTTCCGGTCGGAAAAAATACACCACTGCTCAACCACGCTATTGTGTCCACACAGTGGTGATTCCCTGCACGGACCGTAGTGACGACCAGCTAACAGGACCATAACACATCAGATTCTGCAGACCGTAATCTACACCTATGCTCAGAACTTGCTCGTTCCTATCTTTAGTTTCCTCATCGCCACTGTAGCATCCTCGTTTGGCACTGTAGGATTTTGTACCGTAGAAGCAAGGGAGAGGATGTTAAAACTTTGCCGTCCGCACGTCTCGTACAAATGTATTCACTTGCCGCCGGCAGCGCTATTTCGGATTATTTGGCTTGTCGCCGGCCGTTCTTGACATTATCGGGAGGTTATAAATTGTTAAGTTTTACTAATCTCGTCGTTAGTTCTCATAAGTTCACAACCCTGTTCCCCGACTTTCATAAAATTTCGAAGATATACATACGTAAATAAATACAAAATTTGTTTGTTTCATATATTTATTTGCATTGTCTTTGGTACTTAGTACTTCTCTTTCGTATGATATGTAGCAAAACAGTCTCCAAGATGTAACGCAACTCCACAAGACTTGCACATTAAGTTTGTTGTCTCCTTTTCTTTTTTTTTGGAACATACACGGCAGTTCCCTCGTTTTCGTTTATTCGTTTCGGAAATAAATATTTGCTGGTGTTGCTTTATGTGACCGGAAAGTCTGTCAACCGGATCATGATGAGACGTACGCGACGTAGTGGCAATCCGCAAGTTTTGCTCAGAAGCAGGTACATGGTCTTTAGCCACGAATCAGACACTTTCAGTAAAAAATCGTGAAATAGGAGACTCTTGTGGTCTGTATTGAAATATTGCCATGTACGGAACGCATTAAATAATGAGCAATTAAAGACGTATATCCAAACCTTTTTTGTGCATTTTATAGTTTTTCTGTATATACGGTAATAACTTAATTATTGGTCAGCCCGACCCACTCCTTTCATGTATTTGTTGTAGTGTAATACAACTTTAGCTTTTTTGTTGTGTAATTGGTTTTTCTACGTTTTCTTTGAGTGTCAGTCAAAGTGATAATATGTATTGTAGATCACTCGTACCGTTTTAGTTTTCGATGCTCTCCATGCCTGTGCGAGTGCTTCACCTTTCCGTTGATGACAAGCTTCAAACACATTGACTTTTGCGCGCTTTAATTTTTCCGGAAATCCTATATTTTGCCGTATCGTTCCACAAACTCAAATTTTCTTTTCAGGTAACTTCTCTGCAAGTTCTACACTGTTATAATAATAATCCATGTAGAGGTGATGACACTTTCTATAAGAAGGTGTCAATAGATCCATCACTGTTTTTCTAGATGGTTCAAATGGCTCTGAGCACTATGGGACTTAACATCTGTGGCCATCAGTGTCCTAGAACTTAGAGCTACTTAAACCTAACTAACCTAAGGAGATCGCACACATCCATGCCCGAGGCAGGATTCGAACCTGCGACCGTAGCAGTCGCGCGGTTCCGGACTGAGCACCTAGCACCGCTCGGCCACCGCGGCCGGCCATCACTGTTTTTGCTAAAGGCTGTCCAGCGCCGCTGTATATCAAAATGAGGAAATGTATCCCGTTCTCGAATCAGACAGCATCCTAATGAGTATGCCATATTTCATAATTTTCGACGCATTGTAAATTTAACCGTCCACGCCACGGTATCATTGCTTCATCAATTGAGATGTTTTGACTTGGATGAAAGGTTTCTTTAAACTTTCTGGAAAAATAATGAATTACGAACTACACTTTGAAAAGGCGGTCGGCATTATCCGGTTTATTGTTGCTATCGGAAAAATGTCAAAATGATAATATTTGTCTGAATCGATTGCGGGACATCATTTTGCGAAATATCGGTGTGTCTATCAACGGATTCGTTGACCAATAATCATCGATCCTTGTTTTTTTTTTCTTTTTACAATTCCAATAAGGAAAGCGAGCCCAAACTACTTGCTAAATTTGGGTCCCGTAAATTTGGCATTTATTTTTAAATCCAGTTTCCTTCTATAGCAATTTTTACTGTAGTACTTGTTGGTTTGGTTGCTATATCTTCAAATAGATCGTTCTCAATATACAAATCTACGATATCCTCAAAGTTCTGTGTATCTTTGGGAAATATGTTTGGACCGGGAGATCCTTCAAATTTAGTCCTCGATAAATCAAAGTCTGACCACTGTGTACTGTCGTCTTCTTGTGATTCATCCGAATCAGTTGGCAACCGTAGCGTTCGGCGAATTCTTCTTGGACGTATTTCGCTATCTTCCGACCATTCTGCTTCACTTTCTATTTTTTTTTTTTTTTTTTTTTATATTCAATGTCTTCTTCCCACTTGGCCAAGTCGTCCGAAACGTCAGACAAGACGTCCGGGCATTCATCGTAAATAATCGTATTGTGTCTGTCGTTCTGCCATGATTAAAGGGCACGTACTTGTTGACGTGTGTAACTTATTGTTACCGAAACAAAACACCAACAGAATGCAAAAGATACTTAAGTGCTGTCGGTCGCCTGCCACTGCGCGATAATATGCTCATACACCACTGTGATGTCGCCGGCCGTTGACCGCTATTTAGCGCACACCACTGTGGCGTCGCCAGACGGCATAGTGTTAATATGAGTGGCGGGTATCTTCTTTCCACAGCACAGATGCACTCGTGGATTAACACGTTCTTTATTTACATGAACTATAAATGTTTAAACTTTAATAATGTCCATGTGTCTTGGTACAAGCTCTTCAATCATTGTCCTCTTGCAGACAATATCGGTAATTGCTATAATCTGACGCTGTGTGCTGTCATAGCCTAAGCCTGCTCTGCGAATGAATGACAGACGCCAAACTAGAATGAGGAATGAGTCAAGGAATGAGTCAGTGAGAGTCACTGAGCTAGTCCTGGGCTACTGATGATTTGATGACTGGGCCCCTCCGGTCAGCGGGTGAAATCTGAATACTTGCTGTCGAGAGGCCGTTGGCGGCACGTTGCTTGTGAGTCTGTTTTTGGCCTCTCTCCCGATAGGCGCGCTTGATACAGCGCCTACTATAGATCTTCGCGCTAGCTGACGTGTATGCTGGCGACAGTTTATGCCAGCATGCTATCCGTGCAATGACTGACTGACTCCAACACCATCAGGCTCATCTTCCCGTACGGACACGGACGTGCTGCAGGCTTGACCCCTGCTTCCACCGCAGCAGCGGCGGCGACCTCCGGAAGGTTTGTTGATTCCAGTTGTTGCTGATGACTGACGACTCCGCTGACCCTCCTGGCAGCCAGGTCGTCATTTCGGCTCTCATGACAATCACGTGTCCGCACCGTCCCTCCTCTCATGACTTCACTGCGACACTCTGTTAAAAATTACTGTCTGGAGTTGGAGAAAACAACAGTACCATTCGACATGGCGAACTCCACTCGTTTCTTTTCATTATTTATCTAGATACCTAAGTATTGGCCAATAGTATTTCAGCAACCAAAACTGTGGCCTCCCAGGTCCCCAGACTTGATTTTTTTCTTGACTTTGGATATATTTAAATGCTTTGAAGAACGTACTGTCCAGGGCAATAATCAGCCGTCCTCTGTATCACGGTAGATGGCATCAGCAGGGGCAACACGAGATCTTACATTATTTTGTTGGAAGATAACATCGTCAGATCTCAGAATACAGCTACTATTCTGAATAGGCCATAAATGTAATAGCCAATGTCTAATTTATCGACTACACTAATCAGAACTGACAATCTTCTCGATGCAATAACTTACCAACAGCTGTATGTTTTGTAGAAATTTATTTTATTTTATGAACTTCTATGTGCTACCAGTTTCGGCATTACATTGATGCCATATTCAGGCCCCACTCGTCATAGTCGTAAAATCGCTATACACGGAAGGAGCCATATAACTGGATCCGTGAATCAAATCGTTATGTAACAGCTCTTGGTGGCCAGGCGACACAGTCTGTAAGCAGTCAGTTTGTAAAGCTCTTTCTCTTGAATAAACCATCCATTTTTTTTCTGAAACTGTAATAATTTGTTTGTCTGTACGGGTACATCTACACATGTCTCATTCGGATAATTCCTTAGAGGTGAGTCGCTTTTCTCTTCCGTTCTACATGCACGTGATTACTCTGCTATTCACAATAAAGTGCCTGGCAGAGAGTTCAATGAACCACCTTCAAGCTGTCTCTCTACCGTTCCACTCTCAAACGGCACGCGGGAAATACGAGCACTTAAATTTTTCTGTGCGAGCCCTGATTTCTCTTATTTTATCGTGATGATCATTACTCCCTATGTAGGTGGATGCCAACAGAATGTTTTCGCAATCGGAGGAGAAAACTGGTGATTTAAATTTCATGAGAAGATCCCGTCGCAACGAAAAACGCCTTTGTTTTAATGATTGCCACTCCGATTCACGTATCGTGTCTGTGACACTATCTCCCCTATTTCGCGATAATACGAGCTGGCCTTCGTTGTACTTTTTCGACGTCATCCGTCACTCCCACCTGATGCGGATCCAACAGTGCACAGCAATACTCCAGAACAGGGCGAACAAGCGTGGTGTAATCGGTCTCTTTAGTAGACCTGTTACACCTTTTAAGCGTTCTGCCAATGAATCGCAGTCTTTGGTTTGCTGTACCCATAATATTATCTATGTGATCGTTCCAATTTAGGTTATTTGTAATTGTAAACCCTAAGTATTTAGTTTAATTTTCAGCCTTCAGGTTTGTGTGACTTATCGAGTAATCGTAATTTAGCTGATTTCTTTTAGTACTCATGTGAATAACTTCACACTTTTCCTTATTCAGGGCCAATTGCCACTTTTCGCACCATACAGATATCTTATCTAAATCATTTTGCAAGTCGTTTTGATCATCTGATAACTTTACAAGACGGTAAATGACAGCATCATCTGCAAACAATCTTATACGACTAATCAGATTGTCTCCTATGTCGTTAATATAGATCAGGAGCAACAGAGGGCCTATAACACTTCCTTGGGGAACGCCGTATATTACTTCTGTTTTACTCGATGACTTTCCGTCTATTACTACAGAGTGTGACCTTTCTGACAGGAAATCACGAATCCAGTCGCACAACTGAGGCGATATTCCGTAGGCACACAGTTTAGAAGACGCTTGTGAGGAACGGTGTCGAAAGCCTTCTGGAAATCTAAAAATATGGAATCAATTTGACATCCCCTGTCGATAACACTTATTACTTCATGAGTATAAAGAGCTAGTTGTGTTTCACAAGAACGATATTTTCTGAAGCCGTGCTGCCTATGTGTCAATAAATCATTTTCTTCGAGGTGCTTCATAATGTCCGAATACAGTATATGTTCCAAAACCCTACTGCAACTCGACGTTAGTGATATAGGCCTGTAATTCAGCGGATTACTCCTACTTCCCTTTCTGGGTATTGGTGTGACGACCAATTTTCCAGTCTTCAGGTACGGATTTTTCTGTGAGCGAGTGGTTGTATATAATTGCTAAATATGGAGCTATTTTATCAGCATACTCTGAGAGGAACCTGACTGGTATACAATCTGGACCGGAGGCCTTGCCTTTATTGAGTGATTTAGGCTGGTTTGTTACACCGAGGATATCTACTTCTATGTTTCTCATGTTGGTAGTTGTTCTTGATTGGAATTCAGGAATATTTACTTCGTCTTCTTTGGTGAAGGAGTTTCGGGAAACCGTGTTTAGTAATTGTGCTTTAGTGCCACTGTCATCAGTGACTTCACCGTTGTTATCGCGCAGTGAAGGTATTGATTGTGTCTTGCCACTGGTGTGCTTTATGTATGACCAGGACCTCTTTGGGACTTCTGCCAGATTTCGAGACAGAATTTCGTTTTGGAAATTATTAAAAGCATCTCGCATTGAAGTACGCGCCATATTTCTAACTTCTGTAAAACTTTGCCAATCTAGGGAATTTTGGGTTCTTTTAAATTTGGCATGCTTTTTTCGTTGCTTCTGCAACAACGATCTGACCCGTTTTGTATACCACAGGGGATCAGTACCATCACTTCTTAATTTATGTGGTATACAAGGTAAGTCACCTAACATTACCGCTTGATATATTTCGTAAACCACATCAAATACTGACCAATCGATTCCACAGACCGAACGTGAGGAGAGGGGCTAGTGTAATTGGTTAATACACACCATAAAAAAATGCACGGAAGTATGTTTTTTAACGCAAACCTACGTTTTTTTAAATGGAACCCCGTTAGTTTTGTTAGCACATCTGAACATATAAACAAATACGTAATCAGTGCCGTTTGTTGCATTGTAAAATGTTAATTACATCCGGAGATATTGTAACCTAAAGTTGACGCTTGAGTACCACTCCTCCGCTGTTCGATCGTGTGTATCGGAGAGCACCGAATTACGTAGGGATCCAAAGGGAACGGTGATGGACCTTAGGTACAGAAGAGACTGTACCAGCACCTTACGTCCACATGCTAACACATTTTTATTGGTATTTTTCACTGACGCACATGTACATTGCTATGAGGGGTGAGGTACACGTACACACGTGGTTTCCGTTTTCAATTACGGAGTGGAATAGAGTGTGTCCCGACATGTCAGGCCAATAGATGTTCAATGTGGTGGCCATAATTTGCTGCACACAATTGCAATCTCTGGCGTAATGAATGTCATACACGCCGCAGTACATCTGGTGTAATGTCGCCGCAGGCTGCCACAATACGTTGTTTCCTATCCTCTGGGGTTGTAGACACATCACGGTACACATTCTCCTTTAACGTACCCCACAGAAAGAAGTCCAGAGGTGTAAGATCAGGAGAACGGGCTGGCCAATTTATGCGTCCTCCACGTCCTATGAAACGCCCGTCGAACATGAAGTCAAGGGTCAGCCTAGTGTTAATTGCGGAATGTGCAGGTGCACCATCATGCTGATACCACATACGTCGACGCGTTTCCAGTGGGACACACTCTATTCCACTTCGTAATTGAAAACGGAAACCACGTGTGTACGTTTACCTCACCCCTCATGGTAATGTACATGTGCGTCAGTGAAAAAGACCAATAAAAAGGATTTAGCATGTGGACGTAATGTGCTGTTCCAGTCTCTTCTGTACCTAAGGTCCATCACCGTTCCCTTTGGATCCCTACGTAATTCGGTGCTCTCCGATACACACGATCGAACAGCGGAAGAGTGGTACTCAAGCGTCAACTTTAGGTTACAATATCTCCGGATGTAATTAACATTTTACAATGCAACAATCGGCACTGATTACGTATTTGTTTATATGTTCAGATGTGCTAACAAAACTAACGGGGTTCCATTTAAAAAAACGAAGGTTTGTGTTAAAAAACATATTTCCGTGCATTTTTTATGGTTTGATTTAACCAGTTACACTAGCTCCTCTCCTCACGTTCGGTCTGTGGAATCGATTCGTCAGTATTTGATGTGGTTTACGAAATATATCCAGCGGTAACGTAAGGTGACTCACCCTGTATATCTCTCAATTGCTGCCGATACTATCTCTTTGAAAACAGAGCATTTTTATCAGCTTTTTTAAATAGATATACTTTGTGTTTCTTTTTTATGGTTGTAGGTGTTACGGGATTCACCCCTGCAGCAACGGCCTTGTGGCCGCTAATCCCTGTATTCGTCACAATACCCACTATTTGTCCAGGATTATTTGTTGCTAAAATGTCAAGTATGCTTTCACAACAATTTACGCTTCGAGTGGACTCATGAACTAATTGTTCAAAATAATTTTCTGAGGAAGTCTAACATTCTGTGTGGTGTCTGTTTGTTCTAAGTCGTGTCTCCCTACCACTTTCGCGCAACGACGCTCTGAGCGTGTTTTTTAGGGAATTGACTAGTTTGAACCTGGGACCTGTTGCTGGTAAGGAGACGCCAGACCACACATGACGTGTAGAGTTCAGAAGAGTTCAATGAAACTAGCGATGATATAATCAAATACTTATTGATTTCAGCGTCAGCTCCACTGCTCCCCCTGTAAAAGAATCTTAATACTAACTAAATTTAATGGAAGGGTTTCAAGGCTTTCCTATTTTTAGTTAGCTGGTACAACAAAGTCGAAAAAGCAGTTAAGATTACCATTGGCATTATTATTCTACTCACAAAATATTGTTCATAAATTGTACTATTGATAAAAGGAAATATTTTAATACAAGATGATAAAAACCAATTGCGTTCAACAAAAATGTGAACGAATATTCCATGAATGGGTTTCCAAGTTCTATAATGAATCAAAGGATGACCTATGCCATATCACATCTATAATCTAGGTTTAAATTAAGTTTCATAAAAGAGAAAACTATCAAATAGGTCTACAGTGACCCTCAATTACCTTTAATTACTTATTTAACTTGTTGTAAATTACAGTGGCTGATGTGGCTTCTCAATAATTATATAACAGAAAAATCTTCACTCTACAGATTTTAACTTCAAGTAGCACGAAGTTTAATTGACGATCAACACTAGTATTACGTAAAAAGGGGATCTAAGAGCTGAGACTTCTGCAGTTCTGAGTGAAGCCTTATGTGCTCTTACGCAGCATCGCGTGCATTCATTACCTTGTCGGTGGTTAGGCAGCGTCAGGGGCGGCGGGCGGCGCAGCTCCACACACCTCGCCATCTTAGTAGCAACGCTCTCAAACTTCTCCTTACTACAGTTTACCGAAGTTGGTTTAAGAAGAAGGTATCTGGCTGTGTTTTCAACTGACCAGTCAGCCTCCCAATGTTAACCTTAAGCTCCGCCTACAAAAATTCTGTCTATCCAATGAGAAACGTAATTCTTTTCATGGTGGGGCAATGTTTTTAATGTTTGCTATGTAACTGAGACGCGTATAGTCTCACGCTAAAACTTGCAGCTGGTGTGGCCCTTTTAGTGTTACCGTAAGATCTATACTGTTCTTCTGGGGGGCTCTATCTTTTAACATGGGCTGGGGGATAGCCCTCCTGGCGGTCGGCTGGCGACGTGGGTGTCCGTCCCTTATCGTAGGGCCTTCTAGCCTACAATGTTAACCTTAAGCTCCGCCTACAAAAATTTTGTCTATCCAATGAGAAACGTAATACTTTTCATGGTGGGGCAATGTTTTTAATGTTTACTATGTAACAGAGACGCGTATAGTCTCACGCTAAAACTTGCAGCTGGTGTGGCCCTTTTAGTGTTATCGTAAGATCTATACTGTTCTTCTGGGGGGCTCTATCTTTTAACATGGGCTGGGGGATAGACCTCCCGGCGGTCGGCTGGCGACGTGGGTGTCCGTCCCTTATCGTAGGGCCTTCTAGCCTACAATGTTAACCTTAAGCTCCGCCTACAAAAATTCTGTCTATCCAATGAGAAACGTAATTCTTTTCATGGTGGGGCAATGTTTTTAATGTTTGCTATGTAACAGAGACGCGTATAGTCTCACGCTAAAACTTGCAGCTGGTGTGGCCCTTTTAGTGTTATCGTAAGATCTATACTGTTCTTCTGGGGGGCTCTATCTTTTAACATGGGCTGGGGGATAGACCTCCCGGCGGTCGGCTGGCGACGTGGGTGTCCGTCCCTTGCCGGCCGCGGTGGTCTCGCGGTTCTAGGCGCGCAGTCCGGAACCGTGCGACTGCTACGGTCGCAGGTTCGAATCCTGCCTCGGGCATGGACGTGTGTGATGTCCTTGGGTTAGTTAGGTTTAAGTAGTTCTAAGTTCTAGGGGACTTATGACCACAGCAGTTGAGTCCCATAGTGCTCAGAGCCATTTGAACCATTTTGTCCGTCCCTTATCGTAGGGCCTTCTAGCCTACACAGCTCTGCTCTCGGCTTCTGTTCTCGTTTCTCCCCTCGGAACTCCGTCTGTTTCACGGTGGGAAGGTATGACATGCATTTAGGCGTTCTTGTGTTATTCTGTGGTATTCCATTTGCTCACTCGTTGATCGTATTACTTTGGTTAATTTAATGTCAGGATTTATTCGGAGCTATGTGACATATTGCCGGATTTGCTATCATGTCAGGGTTTTCATGGAAGGTGTTGGATCTGCCTGACACCTTACAGAAGCATTCAGTACAATTTCGGATGATGTTTTATGCCTGCCGCCGGCTTTAGACGTATAATTTTTCCAGCATATCGAGGGTAGATTAAAGTCACCACCGACTATAACTGTATGAGCAGGGTACTTATTTGAAATGAGACACAAGTTTTCTTTTAACTGTTCAGCAACTATATCTTCTGAGTCGGGGATTGTGTTACAGAGTTACAGTGTTACAGTGTATAATCACTTCCGGCATTTCTTAACTTCGATTATTGGCCCAGGACCATTGGATCCAACGCGGCAAGGCCTCTGTCATGGATACACTGATATTCTACTGATTTGTATACATAAGTAAGTAGTACATTCAGTGTCAGTTTGACATTTTTTGAATGCCGCCTTCATGGTGTTACTATTTTAATGGCGAGCAGTAAATGTAGAATTTTAACCCTTTCGTGAGCCGTGGGAAACATGCTTCCCACTACAATTAATTCGCTCCTAGTCCCGTGGGATTCACAGTTTCCACCTCTGTACGGTGCTACCACCTAGTGAACAGGGTACTACTTCCAATCGGAAGTTCCCGCCGTTTTTGCTGTACCTTCGCGCAGACGCATTGTATAGCTGAGTGTTGCTCTGTAGAGGAGCCTTTCAGTGCTGTTTGCGTGACGTTTTGTGATTTTTTTCCTCAAAGCTATAGTACAAGGTAAATACTTTTGATTTACCCAAATTTATGAAAGAAAACATAAAATTGGACTAGGAGAATTCCAGTTTGAAACAAAAGGAGCCATTTCTGCAGTAAAATGGATGGGTAACCATCCAGTCACTTTCCTGTCCTGAATTCATGACCCATGAGAAACAGCCACAGTGAACAGGAAAAACAAGGATCGTACTAGTACAGAGATTTCTTGTCCTGAAGTTGTGGCAGAATACAACAAAATAATGGGTGGTGTCGATAAGTTTGATCAATTACGAGAAAGGTATGCTGTTGGCAGACGTTCTGTAAAATGTTTGGTACAGAATATTTTATTTACTGGTGGACGTTGCTGCAGTGAACAGTTTTATCCTGTGGAAAATAAGTAAAAGAGAAAGTGGACAGCATGTTCAGCTCTCATACAGGATCCATCTAACTGACCGCTGGCTTCTCATCCCAAAAAAGGCGTGGACAAAAACCTTTCTGGCAAAAAAGGGTGAAGTACCTGAAGATTTTCGTCATGTGGCTGTAGGGGAGCATCGACCCATTTTAGGAGAAACCTACTGGACGTGCCGTCATTGTAGTACCTAAGCTGCGGAAAAGAGCACTCGCTGTGTTTGTTCATATTGTCAAATACCATTTTGCATAAAACCATGTTTCAGAAAATTTCATGGCAAGTAATTGTGAACAATCATTGTAACAAGAGAAGTAAATTTATCAAATAAATATGACATATATTGAAAAATTTGTTTTTGTCATTTAACTCCAAGGAAGGGCAGTGGGAAGAATACTTCCCACTTTGTTGTGTGACGTCACTTTCACAGTTGGAGCAAATTTGATATTCTGTATGATAAATACACCTATTGTTAACTACTATCTGCTCTCCATTCATTAAAAAAAACTGCTCAATAATTTTGCCCACGAAGAGGTTAATTTGGGTGAAGCACTGCTAGTGAAAATGTGTAAGAATTCCTTCGTCGTACAGTGAGGATGGCGTTGCTTGTTTGCAGTTGTAGAGTGACGTGGCGGCCGGCGCAGCCCCCGACGGTTTCCTGCTGTCGCCGCGGCGCCCTCGGCCACAGCGTCCAGATGCCGCCCCACCTGGAGCCGCTGCGGCACACAGCAGCCGGCCGCTACTCCGGGACACAGCCACCAGCTCTGACCCTGCTTTCACCGGCGCGCCGGCGTGTTATCGCTGGACGCTCGTCTCTCGCCACTTTGCCACACCTCACGCCGCCTGTCCGCCCGCACACCAGTCCAGCGACGTACTGCGAGGTTGCTGCCTCGTTAGGCTCTGTCACAAATGGCGGTCTCAGTTTCCCCAACAACAGTCTTAAACAAAAGTTTGTCCATCAGGCCGCTTTTCTCTGTCCAAAATAGGCCGAAGTGAAATTCGAACATTTCATTGTAATCTCACTCATCTTTCTTCTTACCCAGCATAATGCCGCTGACACATATCGTGTAACCACTTATTATGTAGATGAAGGCTACAGTTCACTAAACACTTCCGAGTGATAACCCAATAAACGCTCTCCCATCCGAAGAGATTGCTATATCGAAGGAAATCATTACAATTACCAGCATGCAGCGTACAAACTATTTTAATATGATAATATCAACAAAACCAAAAATTTTAAGTTATCGTATCCCTTTCCCAGGAATAAATGAATTTATTCTCACAACATCAATGATGAATCCGCTATAGTTGTAAAAATTACTTATTTCTAAAAAGAAAACAAGAACCCGGTTTCGGGACCTGTATCCCGTCTTCAGGTGTATATTAAAATGTGAGCCAACAAAGGGTGCATAACTAAGGTTAACATAGGTTAAAAAGTGTTAAAATAGTGCATCCCTAAGTGCCACGATCCAGGGATGCATTATTTGACCAGGTTTTAACCTATTTGAACCTCAGTCATCCATCGTTTATGGACTCACATTTTAATATACATATGAAGACGGGACACAGGTCCTGAAACTGGGTTGTTGTCTCCTTTCTAGAAATAAATAATTTTTACAGCTCTGCCAGATTTTATCATTGATATTGAGTATCAGTAGATGTGGATGGAAAAAAATTCATAAAAGATGGAATAAATTACAGCGAAATGTCCAAAAAATACGTTCATTTATCAATTTGGAATCGGTGACGTTTCCTTTCAAGAATTCGATCACAGCTGTATTTTAAATAAAGTACTTCGCGAATCTTCGATCGCTGAAATTGCTCCTGACATTACGACTGAAACTATTCCACCCTGTTGAATGAACGAATATTAAAGGAAGGTAGCTTGTCGGCCAAATTATTAGAACCTAATTTTGAAAAATACTGGTAAATGTTAAAAAATGAAAATGAAATACTCTACAACTAAATAAAGACCTGTAGAAGTCGACATTACGAACTTCTTACATTATTTTTAAACGATGTACATTTCCATTGTGACGTACGGCGATGGGGTTTGTGACGACCATAATGACCAGTGGCAGTGGTTACAGGTAGAATCGGAAAATGAGAAACAAAACTGCAGTTCCTGTTTGCCGGCGAAAGACAGCGAAGCATTATCTTCACCTCTATCCCTATTCATAAATATAATAATCTCACCACAGCCACAATTCTCATAAAGTTGAATGATATGGAAATGAAGACATTTTTATCCAGTCAGTAAAGTTTCACTCTATGGTACAACTCTTCAGATGGTACATTACTTGGAGGCGCAAGTAATAACTATTCGTGCGAAACGTGAAGCGCTGTAGGGACAGTGAGGAAATTACACTTCTAGAACTGTGGAGAGAACTCGTAGCTCCCACAGGACTCCTAATGGCACATGATAACTACTATTTTACTACGTAACTAATATTTAAGGGAAAATACAAGAGTATGCAGTGTTTAGTTACCGGGATAACTAATAACAAACTCACTAGTACTAGCGACTTATCGGTGTACACTGCATACACTGGCTTACAAATTTGTGTCAACACTGTTTTGAAACGGAGTGTGCTTGGAGTTTACACTCCATAACTGGCTACCGCATTTCTGCATCAGCTAGCACCAATGCACACATTACTCAGCTCTAAGCGTTGGACTGCTGTGTTATTAAAATATCGTCCGTATCACACGAAGTGAACAAACAGCAGCACCTGTGAAGAGCCCCGTCTACTTTTTCCTGAAGTTCCCACCACATCAAAGAACTTCACTCACAAAAACTGTCTTTTGTGTCGTTTTGTGTGATTTTTATTTATTGCGAATATATAAAGTGCAGTGTTCCTCCCCTTTTTCTTCAGCTGTTCCATCTGCGATTTTTAGCGTCCTCTCGATACGTGCAGCAGTGTCGGAGTCAGCCTCTGTATGCCGCCAGACTCCACGATGACAAGTGTCAGGAGAGTGTGCGGGCGGATAGGCCACAGTGCGGCGGCCCCGTCCACAGTGTGGAGCGCCGTGGAGTGTGGAAGCGCCAGCCAGCCAGTCCGCGTGGGCCGCGCCCGCCGCCCCGCCGCCCCCGCCGCCCACGGAGCCGCCCCGAGCCCCGGGCAGCCCCCTCCGGCCTGCGGGGGTGGCAGCAGCCGGCGGCGCGCTGGCCCACTTCTTGTTGATGTTGTTGTCGTTGTTGTTGTTCACTTGTAAGCTGTAAACATGTAAAGCTTCAATAAAGGTATATTTCGTGTTTGTCATACCCAGCCTCATACGGTTATTTGTCGTAGAGACTAATAGTATGAAGATGTCTCAAAAACTAACAGCATTTCCAAAACAGGGTACGCCTGACGAAGATTATATTTTACAACAACTCCAAGAATAGAAACTAGATACTTTGAGAACGTTTTTAGATGCTGACAGAAAGAATCGCTTCCATAATGTGGAGGATAGTGAAGAAAGGATGCCTTAAGCACTGTGTACAGTTTAAAAACAGCAAGCGCCTATAAGCTCCATATAGGGTGTATACGGTTAGGAACTAATGTAGTAGTAGAAGTATTAGTATACAACCTCAGTTGTCAGTCGCTTCGTAGATCACTATTGATTATATTAGGTATTTTATTGTCTTTTTTCCTCTATCGATCTTACTTCCATACACAAATGTTGTTTGCAAGTAAATGTATCGCTAAATGAGTGCTAAATCGACGGGTCTAAGGCTCTAGGCAAGTACACTGCTTTTATTAAGACGCAGACCGCCTAGTATTTTATCAATAACCAATTAGGGGACGTGGGAGTGAGGACATGTGACTGTCTCCATTGTCTGCATGAACGGGGTCGATGCGAATAGCCCGCAGCGGTGGCCGAGCGGTTCTAGGCGATACAGTCTCGAACCGCGCGACCGCTACGTTCGCAGGTTCGAATCCTGCCTGGGGCATGGATGGGTGTGATGTCCTTAGGTTAGTTAGGTTTAAGTAGTTCTAAGTTCTAGGGGACTGATGACCTGAGAATTTAAGTCCCATAGTGCTCAGAGCCATTTGAACCATTTTTGATTGCGAATATTTACTCTCCCTTGTATTTAGCATCTACTCCGAGGCAGAAGGCTTAGGTCATCTGCCGCTGCTCCCTTGGATATTGGCTCTGCTCCAGAGCAGCCGGTCTTAGCTCAGAAATATTCCTGTTCCTTTATAATTTCTTTTAATTTTGGCCACCCACCCCTGTCCGTCAAGAAACTGTAATCTGAAATTACTCCATTGTTGCTGGAGAGTCTCAATATGCAGAATGAGTCGCGTAAGACGTGACCTTACCTTTACACCTTGAACGGTTCCAGATATCGAAACGAAGTTTTCGCCAAATTATATTAGTATTTTTGTATGTTATACAGGATTTTAACTCTTGTATAGATCGAGATATTGAAGCAAGTACGATTTTTTAAAAATAAAATGATATACTTTTATTAATGGCACCCGAAAGCGCTTGAAAAGACGAGTACTGTGATATAACTTATTAATGTTGATATTGAAACTCTTCTCAAAAGAATTCGAGAAATATTCTAAAACTGAAACTCAGAACTCTTCGAATGCACTGCACAACTAGCAGCAACTGTGTTGTCTATCGACAGGTCATTTCTCCTTTAACATATCTTGCATACAGATATCTACACCAATGAGGAGCAGTCATAAATGCTGCTTTTATGCGGCGAATATCAAACGAATGCTGCCGAACTGGTATTGGAAAGCTGCCTGACGCAAACTGTAGCTGTTCCGAAAAACGTACGACATTGCTGTTTCAATATCTCGGTTGATACAAAAGTTCAGAGCAGTATCCATGCAAATCATTAAGTGTCCTTCAGTATACTATCAACTGCGGAAAACATCAAAATCTCTCATTTTCTATTTGCTCATTTTGGTCATGGTTTTCCCTTAATCTGTTATAATTGTTTGTACGAAATTCACGATTTCCTCTCCAGTGATCTTCATCCTCAACCCTTTCTAACAAAGCTGAAAAACTTCTATGATCACTTCCTACGTATCTTTTGGAATCTTCAGGGAGTTTTTTTCCGAAGTTCCCATACTATTTCAGATTCAGTTCGTCTAGTCTTCAAGTTAATTAGTTTTCGGTACCAGGTCTTACAAAATTCTTTCATAGATTGTCTGCCTCCAAGGTCATACAGCCTGGTCAGTATAAATTCGCGCCACAAATGGTCTTGTTTCTGTTCTGACCAATATTCTTCATTGAAATTCTGTTTAAATTATTCAAAAGACATTCGTTCGGTTTCCAAATTAAGCCCCCACCTTTTAGCGTCTCCTGTTAATGCACTAATCATTACGTTATTCTTTTCCTGATCTATCAAGTATTCAGGAAAATTCCTTTCACAATTTTTTGTGAAATAAAGAGGATACCACCCGTTGTGTCTTTTTACGGGGTCGAACTTTTCTTCGTCCTCTAATAATTTGCTGCAAACTACTCTTTCAGTAACTTGGGTGGGTCGTTCCTTTATTTTGCTTTCCAAGTCGCACATTTTGCCTTGGATTTGAGAAGGGTGATGTTCGCAATTCTTTTCGCATGTGGTTATTTGTTTACATAACTCTCTTTTAGTTTCAGTCACCGATTGTCTCACTTGAGCAAACTCGGTGTTGCATTCGGTAAATATTTCGCATTTAATACCGAATACTTTTTCATCAACTTTCATTACGACTAGGGGTTCTTCTTGTTCCTGAATTTTTAGTATTTCAGAATCAAATCATTCGTTGATGTCATTAATCTGTCCTTGGACGTTAGTAACATTATTGCTAATAGCATCAACTTAAGATTTAAGATTTCTAATCGCATTACTCACAACGCCTACTTTTGCGTCCACCTTTTCAATTTGCTTACTAATTTTTGTTCCTTGCATTTCGATCTGCTTACTAATTTGATTATTAATGTCACTTCCCTGTGCTGCAATTTCGGCTTCAGCATTTTGAACAATTCTATCATATCTGTTGACTTTTCACTTTTCGGTTCTACTGCATTTTCGCATTTAAATTCTACTTCCTTTTTTTTACTTTTAGTGACTCAAACATGTCCCTTGACTCATTCGCATAGTCACTGTCTTAAATTACATTGCCTTCCTTGTCACCGAGCGAGGTGGCGCAGTGGTTAGACACTGGACTCGCATTCGGGAGGACGACGGTTCAATCCCGCGTCCGGCCATCCTGATTTAGGTTTTCCGTGATTTCCCTAAATCGCTCCAGGCAAATGCCGGGATGGTTCCTTTCAAAGGGCACGGCCGACTTCCTTCCCCGTCCTTCCATAATTCGATGAGACCGATGACCTCGCTGTCTGGTCTCCTTCCCCAAACCAACCAACCAACCAACCTTCCTTGTCTTATTTGTGCGACATTCATGGCTTGTTCGTTTACGTTAAAGTGAAATTCTATATACTCTTGTTTTCGCCTGGCGGCATCTATGAGTGCACTGCTCCAACTACGGCCAGCCAGCGCATTTCGCCCACTCCCATCCTGCTTGCCTTGGTTAATTTGCAATTTTTCTTCCATTTTAGTTAGTATTTTATTTTGATATCTTTCACTTCCAAGCTCCAACTTTGGTATTTGAATACGGTATAATGATACCCTCTGGGAGGATTTTTACAGATTTAACCGTGAAATGCCTAAAGGATTTTTGCTTATCAGACTTGAAATTAAAGTTACGTAAAAACATAGAGAGTGTCAGATCCAATTTAGATCATGTTTTTAACTAATCAAATTTATTCAAATGAAAAGGAACATGGTTGCCAGCGTAATCAGGCATAGAAACGTGGAACAATTCTTTTAGAGAAAAAGTAAATAGTTTTGGCGGAAAAACACCACCTTTACTCCTATCTTAATGAAGTGCAATGAACCCTGTCACAAGTAGAAAAATGTTATAGTGGATAAAAGCAGTTATTGTGAGATACTCAAGTTCTCACAAACACAAATGATACTTTAACAGTCATCAACAGTAAATACTTTGCCAAACCTGAAATATTTCATCATCTTAGCAATTGCAGTTCATTACTAAACTAGAAATGGACATGCGCCTAGTCTTGTTTCAGCAGATATTTTCTACACAGCACAAATTTAATTAAAATTCACTTGCATTAAGATTCACACATTCCTTAGTCAGCAATGTTGAAACTGTTTTTGTGAATAAGTGCACTCATAGTAGCTTTACCTTCAGTAATAAAAACGGTAAATAGGGGCTCCCAATCTGATAACCCTTTTTATCACACAATGGGCACAAAACTCAACATAAATTTTAAAAGCAGTTGGTATATTGATTGATCAAGTAACTTTATACATTTTGAACAACTTACACTGTGGGGGCCTTAATCTTGACTGCTATAATAAAGCAAACTGGACACACTTCTCTGAAGCAATTTAAAATCAGTAAACTTTGGTAACACTTTTCATAAATTTGACTCACCTTATATGTCTTATCAACAGTTAATGCAGCACATATTTTTACCAGATATCGTATTTCAAAGCTACCTTTGAAAACATTTACATTAACTAACCTCAACATAACTTGTTAACTGTTCGTCATAAAGGCAATCATTTACTTTTATAGCCAGACTTTAAGCAAGTAATCTTTAAAACCACAAAAGCAATTCAATTACTAGGGAGGCTTTCATAAAAACAACACTTACTTCCTCCCTCAACTTCAACAAAACCTGCAGTAATTTTAGGCAACTTTTTGCACTCAATTTCAAGCAAAAGTAATCAAACACTTGTTTTTGATTATCAGTTCTCATACTCAGGGCACTAGGAAATCATTGTCCAAAAGGAGAGGATCCTAAGTGGTATCATGATAGGAAACAATTCAAGGTAGGTACACGAATTTAACATGAGTTACCTTATATTTGCACATACATAATGTGCTGATCCAATACTTTACAAAAGTTCTGACTGCTGTGACTGCTGTGAAGTGATTGCGCAATGTTGGTGGTGAGTACAAAACAACAGGTGGACTTACCGTTGGAAGTGATATGCTCTGTTATTTTCTTGGCCACGATCATCAGCTTTTATGGTAATTTCCAGCAATAGAGCAATGTTTTAGAGCCATTAATCCACTGAGGCTTTTCCATAATATCTCCAAGCACTGAAAGCCTCACTTGTCACCTGCACAATGCATCCAATTACCAGCTGCCGACTGTACGGTTGCTAGTCTCCGACTGACTATTGCTCCACCTTTCCCTTGCACCAACCACATTTTGCGCGCACTAACTCACTTTCGTTTCAGAAGGGAAGCACACCAAGTTTTCATTTATACAATTCAAAAGTCCTAAGTGTGAATCAGCGTATACATAATTGTATATTCATACCTTTCACAAAAGCCTTTTGCACATATTAGTAAACCAACAAAAAACTACATATAATTAAAGTCATCCTCTTCCAAATGATGCAAAGTGTTTTAACGGTAAAGAGAAAACATAGTGCATATCTTCCTACATACTTACAGCATATCAAAGATTACATACCAAACAAGACATACTTTATATAAAGCATAATCAGTCAGATGAAAAATGTTTACGATCTTAACTATGGTGTTACACGTTGTTTGTTTGTCCTGCCAGAATCAACAATTCCTCTCATCTGGTCATACATTAGAGGTCGTTATTTCAATTATTAATATCGGCTTACCAAGTAAAAATGTATGTGGTTCCAGAAACCTTTCCAGATCTCAGATATCTATGATATATACACTGAAGTAGCAAAGACACTAATATTCAAATACAGAGATATGTAAACAGACAAAATATGGTGCTGCGGTCGGTTGTTGTTGTGGTCTTCAGTCCTGAGGCTGGTTTGATGCAGCTCTCCATGCTACTCTATCCTGTGCAAGCTTCTTCATCTCCCAGTACCTACTGCAACCTACATCCTTCTGAATCTGCTTAGTGTATTGATCTCTTGGTCTCCCTCTACGATTTTTACCCTCCACGCTGCCCTCCAATGCTAAACTTGTGATCCCTTGATACCTCAAAACATGTCCTACCAACCGATCCCTTCTTCTAGTCAAGTTATGCCACAAACTTCTCTTCTCCCCAATCCTATTCAATACCCCCTCATTAGTTACGTGATCTACCCACCTTATCTTCAGCATTCTTCTGTAACACCACATTTCGAAAGCTTCTATTCTCTTCTTGTCCAAACTGGTTATCGTCCATGTTTCACTTCCATACATGGCTACACTCCATACAAATACTTTCAGAAACGACTTCCTGACACTTAAATCTATACTCGATGTTAACAAATTTCTCTTCTTCAGAAACGATTTCCTTGCCATTGCCAGTCTACATTTTATATCCTCTCTACTTCGACCATCATCAGTTATTTTACTCCCTAAATAGCAAAACTCCTTTACTACTTTAAGTGTCTCATTTCCTAATCTAATCCCCTCAGCATCACCCGATTTAATTTGACTACATTCCATTATCCTCGTTTTGCTTTTGTTGATGTTCATCTTATATCCTCCTTTCAAGACACTGTCCATTCCGTTCAACTTCTCTTCCAAGTCCTCTGCTGTCTCTGACAGAATCACAATGTCATCGGCGAACCTCAAAGTTTTTACTTCTTCTCCATGAATTTTAATACCTACTCCGAATTTTTCTTTTGTTTCCTTTACTGCTTGCTCAATATACAGATTGAATAACATCGGGGAGAGGCTACAACCCTGTCTCACTCCTTTCCCAACCACTGCTTCCCTTTCATGCCCCTCGACTCTTACAACTGCCATCTGGTTTCTGTACAAATTGTAAATAGCCTTTCGCTCCCTGTATTTTACCCCTGCTACCTTCAGAATTTGAAAGAGAGTATTCCAGTTAACGTTGTCAAAAGCTTTCTCTAAGTCTACAAATGCTAGAAACGTAGGTTTGGCTTTTCTTAATCTTTCTTCTAAGATAAGTCGTACGGTTAGTTTTGCCTCACGTGTTCCAACATTTCTACGGAATCCAAACTGATCTTCCCCGAGGTCCGCTTCTACCAGTTTTTCCATTCGTCTGTAAAGAATTCGCGTTAGTATTTTGCAGATGTGACTTATTAAACTGATAGTTCGGTAATTTTCACATCTGTCAACACCTGCTTTCTTTGGTATTGGAATTATTATATTCTTCTTGAAGTCTGTGGGTATTTCGCCAGTCTCATACATCTTGCTCACCAGATGGTAGAGTTTTGTCATGACTGGCTCTCCCAAGACCATCAGTAGTTCTAATGGAATGTTGTCTACTCCCGGGGCCTTGTTTCGACTCAGGTCTTTCAGTGCTCTGTCAAACTCTTCACGCAGTATCTTATCTCCCATTTCATCTTCATCTACATCCTCTTCCACTTCCATAATATTGTCCTCAAGTACATCGCCCTTGTATAAACCCTCTATATACTCCTTCCACCTTTCTGCCTTCCCTTCTTTGCTTAGAACTGGGTTGCCATCTGAGCTCTTGATATTCATACAAGTGGTTCTCTTCTCTCCAAAGGTCTCTTTAATTTTCCTGTAGGCAGTATCTATCTTACCCCTAGTGAGACAAGCCTCTACATCCTTACATTTGTCCTCTAGCCATCCCTGCTTAGCCATTTTGCACTTTCTGTCGATCTCATTTTTGAGACGTTTGTATTCCCTTTGGCCTGCTTCATTTACTGCATTTTTATATTTTCTCCTTTCATCAATTAAATTCAATATTTCTTCTGTTACCCAAGGATTTCTATTAGCCCTCGTCTTTTTACCTACTTGATCCTCTGCTGCCTTCACTACTTCATCCCTCAGAGCTACCCATTCTTCTTCTACTGTATTTGTTTCCCCCATTCCTGTCAATTGTTCCCTTATGCTCTCCCTGAAACTCTCTACAACCTCTGGTTCTTTCAGTTTATCCAGGTCCCATCTCCTTAAATTCCCACCTTTTTGCAGTTTCTTCAGTTTCAATCTGCAGTTCATAACCAATAGATTGTGGTCAGAATCCACATCTGCCCCTGGAAATGTCTTACAATTTAAAACCTGGTTCCTAAATCTCTGTCTTACCATTATATAATCTATCTGATACCTTTTAGTATCTCCAGGATTCTTCCAGGTATACAACCTTCTTTTATGATTCTTGAACCAAGTGTTAGCTATGATTAAGTTATGCTCTGTGCAAAATTCTACAAGGCGGCTTCCTCTTTCATTTCTTCCCCCCAATCCATATTCACCTACTATGTTTCCTTCTCTCCCTTTTCCTACTGACGAATTCCTGTCACACATGACTATTAAATTTTCGTCTCCCTTCACTACCTGAATAATTTCTTTTATCTCGTCATACATTTCATCAATTTCTTCATCATCTGCAGAGGTAGTTGGCATATAAACTTGTACTACTGTAGTAGGCATGGGCTTTGTGTCTATCTTGGCCACAATAATGCGTTCACTATGCTGTTTGTAGTAGCTAACCCGCACTCCTATTTTTTTATTCATTATTAAACCTACTCCTGCATTACCCCTATTTGATTTTGTATTTATAACCCTGTAATCACCTGACCAAAAGTCTTGTTCCTCCTGCCACCGAACTTCACTAATTCCCACTATATCTAACTTTAACCTCTCCATTTCCTTTTTTAAATTTTCTAACCTACCTGCCCGATTAAGGGATCTGACATTCCACGCTCCGATCCGTAGAATGCCAGTTTTCTTTCTCCTGATAACGACGTCCTCTTGAGTAGTCCCCGCCCGGAGATCCGAATGGGGGACTATTTTACCTCCGGAATATTTTACCCAAGAGGACGCCATCATCATTTAATCATACAGTAAAGCTGCATGTCCTCGGGAAAAATTACGGCTGTAGTTTCCCCTTGCTTTCAGCCGTTCGCAGTACCAGCACAGCAAGGCCGTTTTGGTTAATGTTACAAGGCCAGATCAGTCAATCATCCAGACTGTTGCCCCTGCAACTACTGAAAAGGCTGCTGCCCCTCTTCAGGAACCACATGTTTGTCTGGCCTGTCAACAGATACTCCTCCGTTGTGGTTGCACCTACGGTACGGCCATCTGTATCGCTGAGGCACGCAAGCCTCCCCACCAACGGCAAGGTCCATGGTTCATGGGGGGGCGGTCGGTAACGCCTATATAAGACAACAAGCCTCTCGCGCAGTTGTTGGATCGGTGACTGCTGTTAAAATGGCATGTTATAAAGATTTAAGCGAGTTTGAACGTGCTGTTATAGTCGACGCACGCGCGGTGGGACACAGTGTCTCCATGGCAGCAATGAAGTGGTTTTCCCGTACAACCAATTCACCACTGTACCGTGAATATCAGGAATCCGGTAAAACATCAAATCTCCGACATCGCAGTGACCGGAAAATGATCCTGCAAGAACAGGACCAATGATGTCAGAAGGGAATCGTTTAACGTGACAGGAGTGCAACCCTTCGGCAGATTTCAATGCTGGGCCATCAAGTATCAGCGTGCGATTCACTCAACGAAACATCATTCGATATGGGCTTTCGGAGCCGAAGGCCCACTCGATTATCCTTGATGACTGCACAACATAAACCTTTACGCCTTGCCTGGACCCATAAGATGGGCATTGGACTGTTGATGACTGGAAACATGTTGACTGGTGAGACGAGGCTCTTTTCAAATTGTATCGAGCTGATGGACGTGTACGGGTATGCAAACAACCTCATGAATCCATGGACCCTGCATGTCCGCAGGCGTCGGTTCAAGCTGGTGGCGGCTCTGTAATGGTGAGGGAGTGTGTAGTTGGAGTGATATGAGACGGACCTGGACAATTCCAACAGACAATGCGACACCCCACACCCCCAAAGTGGCTACAGAGTGGCTCCAGGAAACACTCTTCTGAGTTTACGGATTTATGGACACCCCTGCGGGATTCATGGTGCCAGTTCTCTCTAGCGCTACTTCAGACATTAGTTGAGTCCATGCCACGTCGTATTGTACCACTTCTCCGTGCTTTCGGGGGCCCCTACACGATATTAGGCAAGTGTACTAGTTTCTTTGGCTCTTCAGGGTGAATACAAACTGAAAAGGTGAATGAAAATTTGTGCCTATGCAGGGATTCGAATCCAGATCTCCTGCTCATTAGGCAGATGCGCTAACCGCCACGCCATCCTGGCATAGTGACTTTGCGTAACTGCACGAACTACTCTAGTAGCCCTTCCTCCTCAACCCAACTTCCCATTCACGCCTGAAACCACTTAGTATTCCCCCTACACTCGAACAGCATTGCAAAGGGTCTCCAACTGTATTGAAATAGGACCTCAGCATAGAACGAAAAGGGAGATCCAGCCTGAAACCAGGAACAGGTGTTTTAATCAAACGAAACTGTATATGGTCCCGAGACCTGTTTAAGTCTCAAAGATCAATGATATTTATACTCTTCAAGTTTACGGGAAGTATCAATTGGGCTGAGGCTTGAGCGGCAATTTGGGTTGAGGAGGGAGGCGTGCTAAGGCAGTCCCCGCAGTTGTGCAAAGCCACTTTACCTGGGTGGCGTAGTGGTTAGAGCATCTGCCCAGTGAGCAGGAGACCTGGGTTCGAAACCTGACCGTGGCACAATTTTCATTCGTCGCTTCATTCTGCATATATATTATTTTCTCATCGAGAACTTTTCTTTACGCTATAAAAAATGCCAAGATTTTTCTTCTTTCTTCCGAGAGCCGTGAACCATTTGTCGTTCCACTGTTCGTTCATTTGATGTCTCCTTCCGTATTTATGTGTAAGTGTTGCCAACCTAACATCTGCTCTTTTCTGTTCTTTCTTTCTCTCTCTCTCTCTTTCTCTCTCTCTCTCTCTCTCTCTCTCTCTCTCTGTGTGTGTGTGTGTGTGTGTGTGTGTGTGTGTGTGATTTTTATGGCATTTTTACTGCAGAGATACTTACATTATGTTCGGAGACTGGGAGAGAGGAGTTGTGGCTAGCTGTAGTGGGGATTGCACAAGTTGGATGTGTGTTGAACAGTTATCAGAGATTGGTAAAGAATTCTAGGTGTTCACACGTTTCGATTTTTGGTTTAGAAGTTATTTGTAGTGGTTCAGGGAAGAGTGAGAGGAAAGTGATTGTGTGAAACTATAGTGATTATATAGAAAGGCTTAGCTGAACAGATGCTCGCACACGCATATGCGCTAATGCACGTACACAAAATACACACACACACGCACACACACACACACACACACACACAAATAAAATAAGAGAGAGAGAAGGAGATGAACAGTCGTTAGGTTGGTAACATATACACAAATAACAAGACGCACCTAGTGAACTAACAATAGAACGACAGAAATCTTTCGCAGGTCTCGGAAGAAAAGTCTGCGGTTCTGCCCAGATAAGTAGTGACATTTCACAATATTTGGCTACCGTAGTATGAGAATTTCGAGAAAATAAGCTCTCAGTGTGAAAATGTGGCAATGCTTCATAAGTGAAGCTACGTGCGATATCTAACCTATGATCAGATTAGCAGAAACGCAGGTTTCGGCAGGACAGTCGAATATCAGTGAACGACACTTTATTCGTGTAAAAATTACGCCGTGAACTATTTTCTAACCAGTAAGTATCGCAAATAAAAATGTAACTCGATTATTCCAGCTTAAATCCACAGAAGACGCCTTAACACCGAAGGTGAAACGCATCTGGAATGAAAGTAATTATACACTATAGGAAGGAAAAAACGATTAGTTATATCTTTGTTACGGAAAATTACTCTATCGCCGCGCGGGATTAGCAGAGCGGTCTAAGGCGCTGCTGTCATGGACTGTGCGGCTGGTCCCGGTGGAGGTTCGAGTCCTCCCTCGGGCACGGGTGTGTGTGTTTGTCCTTAGGATAATTTAGGTTAAGTAGGGTGTACGCTTAGGGACTGATGATCTTAGCGGTTAAGTCCCATAAGATTTCACATATATTTGTACATTACTCTATCATCAAACTTGGACTAACGATGGTCATCAACGTATCCTCGGGATGTTACGTAAGAGACGACGGGACGAATCTTTAGGTCTGCTACGTATATAGAAACGTACAAACACCGATCTGGATCTAGGCGTCTCTAGCAATAAACATTAGTCAAAAACAAAAACTGTGCTGAGGTCTCTTGCCCAAACAGCTCGCACACTAGAAGAGCCTAATCGAAAAGCTACTACAGCTGCGAATAGTGTTTCAAAGGATTGGATGCTATGGTGGAAAAGCGGGCTCTGCGACCAAACTCATCTTCTGCGGCAAAGTAGAAACCGAGAAAGAAAACTAAAAACGATGATCTTTATCGGCCCCATGATGCAATCTCCGGTACAAATACTAGGCTCCTAAAAAAACATTGCCCCAACGCATTTCACACTCTTCAACAAGGATAAAAGGTCTGTTATAATGCCAGATTTGACCTACATTTTCTAAAAGCCGCACCATTGTACCGTATGGTAAAAGGGACAGAATACCAAAAGAACAAAGGAGCAGAGCATGGAAAATCAAGATCACATCAGACTGATACGACCAAAAACAATAATGTCATTCAAGCACTACCTGAAGTGACCCATGGGCAATGTAATTAACGAGTCTAACGCAAGAAGGATTGCTGCCAACCGTTAACTGGACGTAGGATTCAGTTTCTTACAGTTTAAGACTCCTTTCAATAAACCTCGTAATGATGCCGCATGGAAGGAGAAAAATGGAGAATATGCGTCTTCTTCTTCTTCTTTCGTTTCACCCTCTTTAGGGTTCGCTGGATCAATCATTTCTTTGTGCGTTGTTCTTTTCTTAGGGCCCAGTATTTCTTCATTCTTTCTGATCTTCTTCTCCTCTCTTCTTCCGTGATGAAGGATTTGGACTTTTGTGTGGATTTGTCTTGGAACCTTATGTTTTCATCTTTAGTAATTAATTTAGCAGTTCGATCAATAAGTGAATTTTCTGAAATATTTAATTCCACTAGGTCTTTCTCAGTTTCTTTAAACCAGTTGGGCTTCGTTTTTCGGTTACGGAAGAAGTCAAAGATTTGTTTAGTTAATCTGTTGGAATTCATTCTGAGAAGATGACCATAAAAATTTATTCTCCTTTTTCCCATAGAATCTGAAAGTTTTTCAATTTTCTTGTAGAGAGTTTCATTTTTGATTTATATAATCTTATTGTCTTGAAATTTTGGCCCAATGATTTTTCTTAAAATTTTTCTTTCCTTTACCTCAAGTTTCTCCATTTGGCCTTTGAAATTCATGTTAAGTGTTTCTGCTGCATACAGTGCTTCTGGCTTAATCACTGTCTTGTAATGTGTAATTTTGGACCCCCATGAAAGGGATTTTTTGTTGTATGTATTTTTTGTTAGTTGGAATGCCAATTCAAGTTTATTTTTTCTGGATTCCATTGCTTTGCTTTCCCCAGCATTCCAAGTAATCCATTCTCCGAGATATTTGAATTCTTTTAGTATTTCAATCTTCTGTTCTTGAACTTTGAGGTATTTACATGAGTGCTAGATGTTTGTCAATATCTTAGTTTTTTCAGAGGAGATGTGAAGACCAATTTTAGCTGCTTGTTTCTTTAGTTCAAGGATTTGATCCCGTGCTTCTTCCATTGTTTCAGCAAACAGGGCCATATCATCTGCAAAAGCAATGCAATTTACTTTAAGGTTCTTCTTTTTGCAACCCAGTCTTATACCACTCTTAATATTTGTGTTCCACTCTCTGACTACTTTCTCAGGCGCACAATTGAACAGCAACGGTGAGAGCCCATCGCCCTGTCGCATTCCCGTTTTTATTTCAAAGGGTTCCGATAGTTCGCCCATAAATTTAACTTTCGAAAATGTATTTGTAAGGGTCGCTTTTATAATATTAGTTGTTTTCTTATCCAAACCCATTTCTTCCAGGACTGATAACAGAGATTCTCTATCAATCGAATCATATGGTTTTTTGAAATCAATGTAGGAGATTACGTATGTCTTTGCCCTTGATTTTTGGTATGCCGTAATGTTTTTGAGGTTTAGTATTTGTTCCGAACATGATCTGCCCTTTCTAAAACCTCCCTGGTATTCCCCGATTTGCGGATCCAATTGCGGCTCTGCCCTGTTCAAAAGGACTTTAGAAAGAATCTTGTACGTTATATCCAGCAGTGATATTCCTCTGTAATTGTTGGGGTCTGTCTTCAAACCTTTCTTGTGGATAGGGTGGATGAGAGCTGTTCTCCATTCTGCGGGGATCTGCGTCTTCTATGGAATATCGAAACGAAAAAAATGCACATCAAAGGTTTTAACGGTTACCGGGAGCCCATCTCGTGTGAATGTAGGCCCCCAGCACTTACGGCCTTCAGAGGAAGGTTAAACGACCCAACACATCAGCCTATGTCTGGAAGACGTATAGCCACCTTGTCCTTGAGCCTCGAAGTAGCACCTGATTTTCAATGCAGACACTTCATCATCATCAGCCACCGTACTGGTTCAAATGGCTATGAGCACTATGGGACTTAACTTCTGAGGTCATCAGTCCCCTAGAACGTAGAACTACTTAAACCTAACCAACCTAAGGACATCACATACCTCCATTCCCGAGGCAGGATTCGAACCTGCGGCCGTAGCGGTCGCTTGGTTTCAGACTGTACCGCCTAGAACCGCACGACCACTCTGGCCGGCTGTAGCGCCTAGAACCGATCGGCCACTCCGGCCAGCGCCACCATACTATAGCGGTCAACCCATAGGCCGTCCAAGTTCACAGAAGTTCAGTGTGATGTAGTGGCGCTGAGAGTCATCTCGGCGTCACGTTGGAAACTCGGCTACCGTCGCGCCATCACGTCGAGCAACTGCAGGAGGCGGCGCTGGATTTTTTGAAGAACCTCCACCTGTTACTAAACCCAAGGTCAGTGTTACCAGAACGTCTGGCGTCTCCCTGTCCAAGCTGCGGTCGATCCTGCAATATGCAGCCAAACTCAGGTGAGGCACTGTGGATTCAAATATCCAGTTCATACTGTGTGGCTAGAATCGTGCACTGCGTCTGACAATATACTTTCCAAGGTATTACCTCGCTGGGTGGCTACAGCAAGTCACAATAGCTCCCCCATCCCAGCCCTCACCCCCATCCCTCCCCCACTCCGCTGGAAGCATTTTGAGGAGTCAGCATGATTCTTTTACAAGAAGTTGAGGCAACCCCAGAACCTCCACAACCACACGACCACCAGTCACTTGGACACAAATTCCATCGTAGCACCAACACCACGTGGGTGGACTGCTAGCACTAGAGACATCATCTTCTGAAAACAGAAGAAAAAGGAAATATTACCAATGCCAGCTAAGAAAAACAGACTTCAATCCAACCAGAGATATTAAGGAAGATCCTTCATGCATTCTATTGCTCCAGTGATACCTCACAGTCTGTTTGGAATCCAGGCAAAAGGTAAATACAAAACCACTTCCTGGAGCTTTTCTCAAAAGACCACTATATCAGTCGTTGTAATATTGTAACTCACACAAAATGAAATTGTCAACTCAATAACTTCAAAAACGTACTACCAGTCGATCACACCGCGAAATGCTCAGAAATCACACTGTTCACGAAGTTGTACGGATGTTGGGTTTTTATAATTACTCGAGGAACAGGTGTTGTTTCTTCATGGTTAAGGCTGCTGGTATATCGGAGTATTTCCTTTTTCACACTATTTGACCTTTTGGAGCTATGTCTGAAATGATGGGAGCTTAAGAATACACAGTTACGAATTGCGTATAAAACGCTAAGCTAACAGAGGCGAAAACTGTGATGCAGTGCGCATGTAAGGAAATGAACGAAATATAATAGCAAATCAAGTGTCCACGAAGTTGTACGGATGTTGGGTTTTTATAATTACTCGAGGAACAGGTGTTTTTTCTTCTAGTGTAGCTCATGTCATGCACAGGACAAAAAGTAAATTTGTAGGCTCTACACCCAGCTTCTGCTATACGCTGGAGATTTAAAATGTAAGTTTGGTTTATAACACAAAATGTGCTTCTTCAACCTGAATAGAGAGGAGCGGAAACAGAATTTATATATGTATAGAATTAATGATGCCGCTACTTAGGAACCTTCGTAATGCTGAAAAGGTGAAGCAATTGTGTCTTTTCGAATACAGAGACGGAAGGTGAAGTTTAAGTCGCTGTGGACAGGGAGAGAGCACCGACTGTAAGATATCCAGATACATTGAAAGGCCCTCGGCGAGGCGAGAAAAATACTGAAATATTGGAACCACAAAGGACAACGCTGCAGAGAGAACAGTATAATCCCATTGAGCCGATATGGAGATGCGGTGAAGTCAAAGATTGGAAATCGTCAGTAGTCATCCCAACGTACAAGGAGAACAACGAAAATAATTGTAGCAATTAAAAAGGATTTTGCTGCTGAGAGTGCAACACAGTGTCCCTTCACTTAATACTTTGAAATAGAATAAAGCTATTGAACACGCTGCTAGGCGGAGAATATCAGGCATGAATCGTATAGAAATAGCAACTAGAGATCAAATATTTACCATGAGGTAAAATGCTACCAACGTTGGTCAGAAAATCAACCATCAGAAACACCAAGGCAACAAAAGTCATGAGATACCTACCAACGGACCTCCTTTTGCCCAGATTAGTGCGGCAACTCCACTGGCATGGACTCAACAAGTCGTTGCGAGTCCCCTGCAGAAATATAGCAGTTCATACTTGCGAAAGTGATTTTGTGCACGAACTGACCTTCAGACATGTCCCATAAATGATCGGATTCATGTCGAGCGCTCTGGGTGGCAAAATCATTCGCTCGAATTTTCCAGAATGGTCTTCAAAACAATTGTGAACAATTGTGGCCCAGTGTCAGAGCGAACTGTCATCCATAAAAATAATGGCTGCAAATGGGCTCCAAGTAGCCAAACATAATCGTTTCCATCAATGATCGATTCAGTAGGAACAGACGACACACCCCATTCTATGTAAACACAGCCCACACCATAATGGAGCCAACACCAGCTTGCGCAATGCCTTGTTGACAACCTGGACTTTTTGGGGGCTGCGTCACACTCTAACGCTACTATCAGTTCTTAGCAAAACGAAATCGGAACTCATCTGACCAGGCCGCGGTTTTCCAGTTGTCTAGGGTCCAACTGATGCCAACGGCCTTACCGCAGCGGTAACACCGGTTCCCGTCAGATCACCGATGTTAGGCGCTGTCGGGCTGGGCTAGCACTCGGATGGGTGACTATCCGGTCTGCCGAGCACTGCTGGCAAGCGGGGTGCACTCAGCCCATGTGAGGAAAACTGAGGAGCTACATGATTGAGAAGTAGCGGCTCCGGTCTCGGAAACTGACATACGACTGGGAGAGCAGTGTGCTGACCACATGCCCCTCCATATCCGCATCCAGAGACACCTGTGGGCTGAGGATGACACGGCGGCCAGTCGGTACCTTTGGGCATTCATGGCCTGTGCAGGAGGAGTTTAGATTTTTGTTTAGGGTCCAACTGGTATGGTCATCAGCCGAGGAGAGGCGCTGTAGGAGATTTCTTGCTGTCAGCAAAGACACTCGCATCAGCAGTCGTCTGCTGCCATAGCCCATTAACGCAGATTTTGCCGCACTGTCCTAACGGATACGTTCGTCGCCCGTCCCACATTGATTTCTGTGGTTATTTCATGTAGTGTCGCTTGTCTGTTAGCACTGACAACTCTATACAAACGCCGCTGCTCTGGGTCGTTAAGTGAAGGCTGTCGGCCACTGCGTTGTTCATGGTGAGAGGTAACACCTGAAATGTGATATTCTCGGCACACTCCTGACACTGTGGATCTCAGAACATTGGATTCACTAACGATTTCCGAAATGGGATGTCCTATGCATCTAGCTCTATGTACACTCGACAGCAAAAAAAGTGGGTCACCCCTGAATTCCAACGTGTAGGCTGCACCTGAATGTATGCAACCAACAAAGCATATCTGTATTGCACATAGTCGCAACCCTCCACAGTACAGTCGTTGTAAGATACACAATGGGTACCACTAGAGACTACTAGAGAACACCAGTCTTTATGACAGTCCGTCCAGATGTAAAGTAAACCACTATAGTACAGAAGAGATCAGACAGTCCTTATCGTTTGTAAACTAAACTTAATTACAATAAGTGACATTTCAAATGTTATGGGACAACTAGTTTGTCACATAAATCGTTCAGTAATCCTTAGGCACAATTAAATATTTGAGACAGTATATGGATTTATAAAGTTGTATGGCAATTGGAAACAAGTTCTTTGCTGTCTGAAAGGATTACCCAACACATGCTGAACGTCGTTCAACGTTCAACGGGGAGTGGTTTCGCATCAACTTTATGTAATACTAAGCAGTTAAAAAAAACGTGAATAACGGCGGCAATGACTCTACGGAAATCCCAACATTAACAGCGAATCACAAGTAATATCATTGTTCACATTACTCATCGACAGTTACTTGTACACGAAGTTGTACTTTAAATGACATGACCAACGTCTTCGTTCTGGATCCGGATGCAAACCCAGAACGTAAAGCCATTATTAACCAAGCAAAGCTTTGTGCCTTATCGAAACTCGATCACTAGGCAGAAAGAGACATCAAATATTGACGTTTGCACCAGTATCAGTTATCAATTCTCAACTTGAACGTAAATGACGATAATGTTTGTACGAAAGCAGGAACCCTAACATGACAATTACCTTCTTGATAATTAACCTCGAAAGACGTTGTATAGTGTTGTATTGTCAAGGAATAAAGGATGCACATGTTTAAAATTGAAATGCCATCATGTAATGCTGGAGACAAGGATGCGAACCCAGCACCTATTCGGATTGTTGAATAAGTACGTAAAATCAGAATGTAGATATCACAGTTTGTCACCAGTAGTGGGGTTGGAACCTTAAATGACGACTGAAGTTGTATTGCCTGACCGGGATTCGAACCCGGCGCCTACCGCCGTCGTTGTCTAACCAGGAACAGACGAGAAATGCCCAATGTTGGTTCACCATCAGCGAGATGTGCACACGTTTAACTAGAAATAAGGTGACGAAAACGTCTATGCTGACTGAGAGTCGAACGCCGCACACATGGTTATGAAGACACGTTAATAATCAACTTCATATTCAGTAGTAGCTAGGAGAAGCATGTTTAGATGCAAACCTTAAGGCCTTACTCATCCCTAGTAACGTGTTGCCTAATATCTGCGATATCATGATGTTAACTTACAAGTGGATTGACTGCCGTAAAGAGCAATGTTCACTAGTAGTCGTGTATCATTGAGATGTAAATGAAGTGCCTCAGCAGAAAGTAATTTCCGTCGTGCAGCACGTATTGTTTCAGAGACACTGAGAACATGTTATAAGTGCACAAAACGTGTATTATATACTAACAAGGGAACCTCCCCATCGCACCCCCCTCAGAATTAATTATAAGTTGGTACAGTGGACAGGCCTTGAAAAACTGAACACAGATCAATCGAGAAAACAGGAAGAAGTTATGTGGAACTATGAAAAAATAAACAAAATATACAAACTGAGTAGTCCATGTGTAAGATAGGCAACATCCAGGTAGCTGTAAACCCATGAGCGCCGTGGTCCCGTGGTTAGCGTGTGCAACTGCGGAAAGATAGGTCCTTGGTTCAAGTCTTCCCTCGGGAGAAATTTTAATTTTTTATTTTCAGACAATTATCAAAGTTCAGGCACTCACATATAATCAACTTCGATCTCCAAAATTCCAGGACATGTTCAGATTTGCTTGGACATATGCAGGATTTGACGGTCTACACACGGAAAAATTTGAAAACGTTAAAAACATATGTTTTGACAGAGCACAGACAAAACTGTGCGACTGTGAAACTGTTGCATTCATTTGTTGCAGTTTATGTGACAAACTCTTATGTTTTCACACTTTTTTTGGGAGTGATTATCACATCCACAAGAAAACCTAAATTGGGCAAGGTAGAAGAATCTTTTTACCCATTCACCAAATGTACAAGTTAAGTGGGTCGACAACATATTCCTGTCATGTGACGCACATGCCGGCACCAGTGTCGTATAGAATATATCAGACGTGTTTTCCTGTGGAGAAATCGGTTGACCTATGACCATGCAATCAAATGTTTTCGGTTTCCATTGGACAGGCACGTCCTTTCGTCTACTAATCGCACGGCTTCCTCGGTGCGGTCGCAAAACACAGACACTAAACTTATTACACTGAACAGAGACGTCAATGAACGAACGGACAGATCATAACTTTGCAAAAATAATGAAAGTAAACGTTTCACTCTAGGGAGGATTTGAACCCAGAACCTCTCCTTCCGCAGATGCTCACGCTAACCACGGGACCACGGCGCTCCTGAACTCGGACTCTCCTAGATGTTGCCTATCTTGCACATGGACTACTGAGTTTGTATATTTTGCTTAGTTTTTTTCATAGTTCCACACAACTTCCTGTTTTCTCGATTGATCTGTGTTCAGTTTTTCAAGGCCTATCCACTGTGCCAACTTATAACTAAATCTGAGGGGGGTGCGATGGGGAGGTTCCCTCGTAAGTATATACTATTATTTGGAGAAGCTGCCGCCAAACCTGTTTACTTTCACATTCCGCTCAGTTGTCGTGGTTGAATACAGGTTTTCCTAAGGCTACATCTAATGCACAGCGCTTACAAGAAAGTATAGTTTCCTGTGTCATGCTATTGCCAGCTAGGTGAAATATTTTGTGGTAGCTATGTTTAAAATGAATGTATTTTTGAAAGTATTGTTCGTCAAATATTTGAATAAATCGTCAACTGTAGGTGTGCCTGCACATGTTATACCATAATAGCTGTAGCTACGTTAGTTTGTACTACAGACTTGGGTAGATTAGGTGTAACTTTTGATCCTTCAAGGGGTGATCGTGGCCCTGCGGCCCGGGTCTGTACTAGCCGCGGCTCGCGAGCTACGGGCCAGCCAGGCTGGCCGAGGCGAGATGGGGGGGCCAACAGCCCGGGACAAGCCAGCACGGCTGCGCCGCATGCCTCTGCCTCTGCCGCTCCCTTTGACGTAAATATGTTTACCTCCTCTCCTGGAATCAGTATAAGAGCGGCAAGCAGAAATACACATCAGGCTGTCTGCCGTAATGGCTCACTGGGAGAGGTCTATTCGAGGTAGAGTCAAAAAATGGTTCAAATGGCTCTGAGCACTATGGGACTTATCATATGAGGTCATCAGTCCCCTAGAACTTAGAACTACTTAAACCTAACTAACCTAAGGACATCACACACATCCATGCCTGAGGCAGGATTTGAACATGCGACCGTAGCGGTCGCGCGGTTCCAGACTGAAGCGCTTAGAACCGCTCGGCCACTCCGGCCGGCCGAGGTAGAGTCGTAAGTCTCATTGAGGAAGGAGGATGTTCCATCAGAGAAGCTGGCAGGCGGTATGGCGTACCACATGAAACGTTGTTCAAATGTTCAAATGAGTGTGAAATCTTATGGGACTTAACTGCTAAGGTCATCAGTCCCTAAGCTTACACTCTACTTAACCTAAATTATCCTAAGGACAAACACACACACCCATGCCCGAGGGAGGACTCGAACCTCCGCCGGGACCAGCCGCACAGTCCAGGACTGCAGCGCCTTAGACCGCTCGGCTAATCCCGCGCGGCCCACATGAAACGTCCCCTTTGAACAATTATACAGGACTGTGCTTAACCTGACACACAATATTTTTAGCGCATCGCAATTTGACTGTCAATAATCCCTACAAAAGAATGGCCCTGACTAACATTAACCTATACCTTTCACAAATCACTTACCTCACCAAAAATCTTCGTTACTCGAACTACTGCAATACAGCGAGCGCCACTACTGCCAGCTAAATAAAAGATTCAAACTACTGAAGGCACTAACTACTAATAGGCATAGTTAGCAAATGAAAGATTTTAATAGAGAACAAACAATGTATTTACCTTAATAGTGTTGAAAAATCATAATATACATAACAGATCATGACATACAGTCTTACAAATTTCCAAACTGCGCCATCTCTCTCCCCACATCCACCACTGCTGGCGGCTCACCTCCAACTGCGCAACGCTACGCGCTGTTCACAGCCAGCTGCCTAACACTACAATGGCGAGTATTACAACAATGCAAAACAGCCACAGACTGCACACAGCACAGCCAGTGATTTTCATACAGAGGTGGCGTTACCAATAAAAAAACCTAAACAGCCTACTTACACACATACCACTGAAACGAGATGGTGGATGTCTGCCTTGAAAGAGGCACCACCATCAGGGCTCCTGGCGCAGGCAGGAAGAGAGTGATCTGGCAGCAGGAAGACAAGGACCTAGTGTCTAGGAGCAGAGAAAATCCCTTTCTGAACGCGAAGCAGTTGCGGCTGGAGATCAACTTCCCCGGCTCCAGTGACACGATTCGCCGAAGGCTGAGGGACCCTGGACTGCATGCACGACGATCCGCCGTGAATCAAGAGCTCAGCGAAGACAACGTTTTATACCGGCTAGCATTTGCGGAGCTCCATCTGAGGGTGTCGTGGGACAACGTCATTTTCACTGATGAGAAGGTGTTTTCCACCAATAACGACGGTCCACGAATCGTTTTCAGGCCTCAAGGGACTCACCATCGACGCGAATATGTAACCACGACGAGAAGAAGTGGCCGGCTATCTGTTACATGCTGGGGTTGGAATTCTCCTAGACGGGCAGGAATTCTTCACAGGATGGAAGGAACTCTGGACAGCGTGCAGTATGCCCACATATTGGAAAATGTGATGCTTCCATCAGTGCGAATGCTGTACGCAGAAGGGGACGTCACATTGGAGGAGGACCATTCTCCCATTCACAAGTCTGCATTTGTTCAGCACGTATTGTCTTTTCTCTCTCCCAAATCCACGATTGGCGTCAACGTCATGGACTGGCCGCCACGGGCGGCTGATATGAACTCCATGGAAAACATGTGGGCTGAGGTCGCCAGAACATTAACAGAGAACTGGCCACGAAACCAACCAACTACTCCGGACGCTCTTTGGGACTGCGTCCTGGAAGCCTGGGAGGAAGTTGCTTCTTCAGGCTGTTGCGTCCGACGGCTTATACATTCTATGCCAAGTCGCGTGATAGAAGTACAAAATAATGAAGGATTCTGGATAAAATATTAGAGTTCTTAAAATGTTTTGTTATGTCTTCTTTTTCGTCATTTTTCCTCAAACTTCAAATGGCTCTGAGCACTATGGGACTTAACTGCTGAGGTCATCAGTCCCCAAGAACGTAGAACTACTTAATCCTAACTAACCTAAGGACACCACACACATCCATGCCCGAGGCAGGATTCGAACCTGCGACCGTAGCTGTCGCGCGGTTCCATACTGTAGCGCCTAGGACCGCTCGGTCACTTCGGCCGGCCATTTTTCCTCATTGGAAGCTAGTGGAAGATCGCGTGGCAACAGAAAAGACACAATATGGGTTAGCTTTCCTTTGAGTTGCCCTTTTAATTCAAGTGGGTTTCTTTTGAATATACTGTTTGTTAAGTATTCTATTTTGATTTCATTTATACTATGTCTACATACTTACAAACTAATCAGCGTAGATGGACTCTGTCACAGTTGTTTTTGTTATTACAAATACGTCTCTCTCTTCCCCTCCATCCAGGAATACACCCTCCGTCCTCCACACAATACGCCAACGATTTCATATTATGTTTACTCGCTGCGCGGGATTAGCCGAGCGGTCTTAGGCGCTGCAGTCATGGACTGTGAGGCTGGTCCCGGCGGAGGTTCGAGAGCTCCCTCGGGCATTGGTGTGTATGTTTGTCCTTAGGATAATGTAGGTTAAGTAGTGTGTAAGATTAGGGACTGATGACCTTAGCAGTTAAGTCCCTTAAGGTTTCACACACATTTGAACATTTATGTTTACTCGTTGTTAATATCTCTTCTATTCTCTCTCACACTCTCTCTCTCTATCGCTGCAAGTGCCCTTCTATTACACTCCCCCAAAACTTTGTAAACAAAAACTAGCGGTTTCCAATGACGCTACATTTTCTCTTTTAATTGCTGCTGTCTTTACTCTGTATCATTCCTCTCACCACCTATGAAACCGTATTCGTTGATCTCCCCTTCCCTGTAACCCATTCTTCGTTCTGAGAACAGTCCTTCCTTATCTCTCGGTCCTAAGATAAAACGAACTGTGCCACACGTCTAAATAAGCAATATTTTGCAAGCATTTCACGCTTATGTTTTGCACTTCTGCACCTCAATCCATTCCCAGATCCCGCCCTCCTTCCTGTTACGCGTCCCTTGACATCTGCATCTACATCTAAATGAATACCCTGCAATTCATAATTATGTGCTTGGCAGGGGGTTCTGTGGTCTGGTGGATTAATCTTGTATTGAGGTGTAAAACATGTTGGTTCACATCTCACGTCGGGCGTAAATTTTTAACACACACAAGTAGCTCTCCTTCACCCCTAGTAACGCCAAGTGCAGAACGCCTGTAAGCTCCGTAGTTCAATATCCGCAGTAAAGATAACATCCCTTCGCTGCCAACTGGGCATTCGTTTGAGCTGTGACAGATGGAGAAACCCCGTAAGGCAGAGACTCTGTCACCAGCAAGCCGTCGTAAACTAGAAAACGTATTTCATTTTAATGAACCAATGGCCATGTAAGTTCACAAGGGTCTTACTTGATTTGAAACTGAGACGTTGAAAATTGTGGTGCTGGACTGGGATTAGAATTCGATTTCACTATGTTCCCGAAGATTGCAAACTCTTCTAGGCGCCCTCGAAAGGCACCTATCTGGTTTCGAATCCTGATCAGCACAAAATATTCATTATTTCATTTCAAGCCCTAGCATGTGCACTCCGAACTACTGGTGAAAAATAGTTGCATTTTCAACGTCTCTTCGTGCGTTGTCAGCTGTAACGTGTTCGTTTCAACTCACAGCCACATGATGAGCGTTTTATCACAACATTACAAGATCAAACGTTTCCTTACAGCTTTTCAAGTTCAAACATTCCTCTCCATCCTACTGGTGAAAACGGATTTGGGTTTGACGTTGTGTTCGTTGTGATCACCAACGACGACATGTTGTGGATTCAACTTCTAGCCAGCAGAGTATTTTCCATCACATCACTGACAGTACAAACATGCCATTCCTAGCTATTATTGGAAAAGAATTTGATAGTTAACGTTTCTTCATGACCACGTGTGCGGGGTTTGAATTCCATTCAGCACAGAACTTTTCGTCGCCTGATGTCTAGCTAAACATGCGCCCATCTCGCTACTGGTGAACCAACAACAGCTGTTTATCGTCTGTTCCTGGCTAGAAAACGACGGTGCTAGATGATGGGCTCGAATCCCAGTCAGGCAAAAACAATTCTATCGTCAATGAAGGTTCCAGCATTTCGCTATTGGTGAAAACATTTGATATTTAACTTCTGATTTTATGTACAGTCGTGCACAAAAGTATCCGAACGACCTGAATTGCATTTCACCTGATTCCCATGCGACCTACATAACGCAGCTGTCTAGCAGGTCCTCTAATCGCTCCTTGGTACAGTCGTTTGACTATTGAAAATGGTCACCACTAGAAAACACTGCTCTGTATAGCAATAACTCAGGATGTAAAGTAATACCACGATACTAAAAATATCAGGGAACACCTCATCACGGGTAAGACTGTCCTTAAGCCTTGTAAGCTCGCATTTATTGCAATAACTGACATACCTGAAATGTTAGCACTCTCATTATTACGTCAGATAGGTAATGCACGTAGTAAGTTAGTCGTATTCATGATTTCCTCTTCAAAGTAACATACCTCTCCGTATCCTCCTATGACACGAGCACAGGATTTTCCTCCTATAACGCTACAGAGCTGTTCCTAGCACAGCTGAGAATTGGCAACATCGTCACAAACATTTGGCAACACTGTGGCAGTGCAATTACTTCCGCGTATGGTACTGAACTGACTCGCTAAATTCACTTGATATTCCCTTTCCATTTGAATGACTCGTGGTATATAATCCTCACGTAGACTAAGACACTGAGACAGAAATTTCAATTTTTTTGTCTTAAGAAATACTATTCTTCACATAAGTGACAACTTTTAACATCTTTCACGATGCGTTATGAGGCTGAGCGATCAATATCATGACGAGAGCGGAGTGCTGGCAGCAGCGTGTCCGTAGCCCCGTGGTACCGCCCGTGTCTCGTGTTCCACCGGTTAAGAAAATCGTCAGTTCTGACTGTTGTAGGGGCAGAACGTGCGAGCTTTTTTTTCGTGTATTATTTCATGGAGCTGCGAATTCCCAGAAAAAATTCTGTAACAAAATCAGAAGAAAACCTTTACACATCAAATCCTCTTGGCAGCTCGACTCAGTAACTTGTGTTAATGGTCGTAGATCTCGGCTTTCTGACTGCCAAGCTGCTATACAATACAAGCGTCTCTGAAGAAATTCGAATCGACCGTCATCGATACGAAATTCAATAATGTTCTTCACTTAAGACTCCCATGCCACGGTAATAAGTATGAAGGAAATAAATTGATTAGCAAATCGTAAGAAAATACTTTCAGGTCATAGTGCAATGGTGAAAAACTTACAATGCTGCACAACAGGTAACGCCTCTTTCCGCTGCTGACAAGCAAATTTAAGGGTTTCTAGGAATACGTAACTTTATTTATGAAATACCACGTTTGCATACCTGTTTAGTATGACACAGCATACCGTTTAAACACAGACCCAATCGAAATCTAAGTGAATAGTGTTTTACTAATTCGTGCAGATAGAGGCACGCTTTTGTACAGATACTCAGTTTTGTTAAAACAGACTTTCGTCGTAAGGTTATCGTGGGTAGTTTCATTTCCTTTCTTACAATACAGTGCACAGTTTTCGTAAGGTTTCTTTTAGTGTTGTTAAAACAATGCTAAACATGAGAGAGAAGTTAATCATCAACGATATATGCGAATTCTCTGATGTTATCTATAACAGTCTGACAATGCACATGCAGTTTATTGATTACATGCATGTAGAAAAATTGTTCTGAGTTAAAGCTGTCAAACAAGGTTTGAAGAAGAATAAAATGCCACTACCAGACCACAGCTAATGTAGAAAATACTTTTCTGACTATTTTGGCACGATGCGCTCTCCCCATACATAATACAAAAGCTTCGAGCGCATCTGCTGCCTGGCCGTCTATTAAACCTGAAAAGAACAAAATGACGCAGAAGTTAGCCTTTTTTCCACATGCGACTATTTTGGGTTGAGAAGTGAAGAGAATTATGTTCAAAGTTCCATTAAATTGAATACTTTAGCAGACAGCAGAATTGCGTTTAAAAAAAATGTAGTAGCGAATGTAATAGAACACGCGACGTCTTATCATCAGTGCGCAACGCTTACCGATACGCTACTAGCTGTGACGTAGGTACAGCACCTCTGGAAGTGAACAACAGTTCCTCCAGAACTTCGGCATCCCACAGTGCTGTGAGTTAATGCATATAGCCGGATATAGACTTCTGAGAGACGGACAGTTACAGCATTTATTTTGCACTGCACGATGGTTTCAACAAACAGATAGCGCAATAGAGTAGCTCAAATCGAAAGGAACACTTCCTATTTAAATTTCTGCATCCTACACTGTTGGCAGTTCTGTGTAGGTGGCAGTTACGTTATTTTATTTCGGTGATTACAAAATACAGTCGAATGTATGCACTGGGTAGCCAAGGCAGCTAGTTCACGGCGATTCGGTCAACCAAGTAAATGAATGTACTGAACATCCTGCAAACCACTACAGGGAGCCTGTGTGACGGAATTCTCATCTTGTGTGCCGCAACGGTGTTATGATAGAGAAATGAGCCGTAGAGAAGTGGTTGTGGTGGTCTGTTGGACTGATGATGGTTTCATATGCTGTTGGTCTCGGTTCGATTCCAACTTCTGCCGATGGTTTTTGATAAGGAGAGGTAGATTCTATTCTCTTCTGGCTACGCCAAGTGAAGAAGGTATAATGGCACTGTGGTCTGAAAATCACATTAAACATGATATTCCTTCTCTACCAAGTAGACGTTAGGTGGAACCACAATAAAGTAAGGAGTGGCGACGTGTAGAAACTCTATCACCAGTAACTTTTCTTAAACTAGTTATTTATTTCTAGTGACGAAACAAACACTGTGTATGGTCACAGGACATTTATTCCGTCTTTTATTTGAGCTTCTGTATGTCGATAAAATTGGTTCTGAACTGGGAATTCAACTCAGACCGCCCCTAACGCGGAATTTGATCCCTTCGTGACAATACAGCTCGACTACAACTTGTTGTTTGTTCAAAACTGCAGATTCCTTAACATCTCCACATATTGCGCATGAATGGGTTGGAATCCTGGCCCAGCACTAAACTTTTCACTATGTATTCTCAAGCTCTAGCATGAGAACACCTATCTGCTGGTGGATAATAATTTTTATTTTTAATGCATTTTCGTTCGTTGTCAACACTAACGATATCTGACGTTTTTGACTCCCAATGAGACACAGAACTATTTGCGAGATCACTGTAAGTTCAGGGATGTTATTCCGAGCTGCTGGTGGTGAAAAATTCGGTAAGTGTCGCCTCTTTGTGTGTAGTCAACAACGATATGTTTGGGGTTCGATTCTCTGTCAGCACTGAACACTTCGTCATATTATTTCTAGTTCAAACATGCTCACATGTCGCTGCTGGTGTAACAAATCCATACTTAACGTTCCTTTTCTCTAGAATATAACAGCGATATGTGCCGGGTTGGAGTCCTGGAAAGGAAAAATTAATGTTTCGTCTCGTCATTTCATTTAATACATCTAGCTACTGGCGAGAAAATCCGATATGTCAAAGTTGATTGTGCTTCGATAACAATCCGATTAGGTTCTGGGTTCGAATCCCTGTCCAACACAAAGCTTTACCTCACTGCATTTTCCAACACAAAGTTTTACCTCACTGCATTTCAAGTAAGTTACTTGTGAAGAAGCAGTATGTAACATCTCTCGTAGTTCGTTAACAGGGACAATAGATGCTGGGTAGGTATTCGCGACCGTTAAAAATGTTTACGTTATGTAATTTAAAGTTGATATTTGTTAACTGATACTGTCTAAAATCGAGGTATATCACTCTCTCTATGCCTAGTCAGGAATGACTGTTAATTTCCGTCAGTCACGAAATCTTAGTTTGCATGACCTGGGTTTGAATCCATATGCAGAACGAGTCGGTTCGTCGTGTCATTTGAAGTTTATACCTATTCTCAACTAGCTGCTCGTGAATAACGTAAATTTTTAATGACATTTTGTGTTAAATAACAAGTATGGTATGTTACTTTGAAGAGGATATCATGAATACGATGAACTTACTAGGTGCATTACCTATCTGACGTAATAATGAGAGTGCTAACATTTCAGGTATGTCAGTTATTGCAATAAATGCGAGCTTACAAGGCTTAAGGACAGTCTTATCCGTGATGAGGTGTTCCCTGATATTTTTAGTATCGTGGTATTATTTTACATCCTGAGTTATTGCGATAAAGAGCAGTGTTTTCTAGTGGTGACTTGTTGGAACCATTTTCAGTAGTCAAACGACTGTATCAAGGAGCGATTAGAGGACCTGCTAGACAGCTGCGTTATGTGGGTTGCATGGGAATCAGGCGAAATGCAATCCAGGTCGTTCGGATACTTTTGAGCATGACTGTACTTCGTTAACAATCCGATTAGGTGCTGGGTTCGCATCCCTGTCACAAGCTTTATATGGTGGAATTTCAATTTTAAACATGAGCATACCTTGTTCCTTGTCAATGACACCATATTAAACGTCGTTGGGCGTAGTTCTCAGGACGGTAACTGTTATGACAGGATTTCCAGTTCAGTACAAACATTTTCGTCATTTATTTTCAGGATCTGAATTGATAACTGATACTGGTGCAAACGTCTATACTTCACGTCTCTTTGTGCCTAGTTATCCGGTCTCAATAAGGCACAAACAAAGCTTAGCTTAGGTGGCAATGGCTATAGGTGCTGGGTTTGAATCCAGGTCCATAACGACGACGTTGGTCATGTCATTTAAAGTACAAATTTGTGTACTTGTAGCTGTTGATGTGTTACGAGAAATTACTGGTGATTCACTGTTAATGTTGAGATTTCCTTAGAGTGCTTGTTGCCGTTAATCGCATTTTTCTACTGGTTCGTCCAATATCCAGTTTCCAGAGCCACTCGCCGTTGAGCGACCTTCAGCACGTGAATGGAAAACCTTTTAGAAAAAAAATGGCTCTGAGCACTACGGAACTTAACATCTATGGTCATCAGTTCCCTACAACTTAGAACTACTTAAACCTAACTAACCTAAGGACATCACACAACACCCAGCCATCACGAGGCAGAGAAAATCCCTGACCCCGCCGGGAATCGAACCCGGGAACCCGGGCGTGGGAAGCGAGAACGCTACCGCACGACCACGAGATGCGGGCGAAAACCTTTTAGAGAGCGAAAAACTTTTTTCCAATTGCCGTACAGCTTTGTAACTCCATATATTATCTCAAGTATTTAATTCTGACTAAGGATTACTGTACGATATATGTAAAATAATCCGTTTTCTCAGATCTTTTGGAATGTCACTTGTTGTAATTAAAGTTAGTTTATGAGTGTTATGGGGTTTCTCATCTCATGTTTTATAATATGTTTTGTATGACGATATTAGTTGACGCTTAGACTGACTGCCATAAAGTCCTTTGGTCTCTTAGTAGTCTCTTGCGGTACCCATTGTGTGTAGTCAAACGACTGTACCCCACAGGGGTTTTGGTGTTTAGAGGACCTGCAACACAGCTACGTTATGTTGGTTGCATTCGGCAGTGACCCACTTTTTTGCTGTCAAGTGTACCATTCTTGTTCAAGGTCTGTTACTTCCCGTCGTGCGGTAATAATCATGTCAGGAAGCCTTTCGTATGAATCAACTGCGTATAGCTCTGCCAATGCACTGCTGTTTTACACCTTGTGTACGCCATACCATCGCCATATGTATATGTTAATATGGCTATCCCATGACTTTTGTCACCTCAGTGCATTACAAGCTGGAGATGTGAGTTTGGCTAAGGGAAGAAAAAATACCAGAGCACCTGGTTTAACAACCATAACATAAGGGTGAAGGTAAGACAGCGAATTATTAATGCATGCAGGGAGTACTTCAGCATGAAACAGATAATGACATAACGCATGCTCCCCAGAGAAACCTAATCAAAGCATGTAGTGCCATGCCAGTACTTCCAGTTCGTTGATGCAACAACTAAACATGATCTGAAAATTGAAGACAGGAAGATTTCGATGGGCAAGAAATGTGGTTTCCATGTCTGAACACACTAGAGTCAATGCATTAATGGTGGTAAGGAACGTGGCCGCTTGGCAGAACCAGGAAGTGCTGGATGGACGAAATCAGAAATGAGTGGCGACAGATGATACTGAATCGAAGTGAATGCAAACAGTACAAAAGCACAGTCACTAGAGGCAAAGTGTGATACCAGTGCCGATAAACACCCATTAAGTGAGACAGTAAGTATTTATAATTCACTGGCTACGATTCGAGTAACATAGCGACTCACATTTGTCTGGATCATGTATGTTTCATCAAGCAATCAAAGATAGTATCAATAACGTTATACAGACGTGTTACTGAGAGGGTCCAAGACTGTGGAGTTCAAATGGTTCAAATGGCTCTGAGTACTATGGGACTTAACATCTGAGGTCATCAGTCCCCTATAACTTAGAACTAGTTAAACCTAACTAACCTAAGGACATCACACACATCCATGCTCGAGGCAGGATTCGAACCTGCGACCGTAGCGGTCCCGCGGTTCCAGACTGAAGCGCCTAGAAGCGCTCGGCCACATCGGCCGGCTGACTGTGGAGACTTTAAAGGATATTTTATGTCAGGTAGTACTGCTCAACTCCACTTACAGATGTGCAGTTAAGGATACTTTCTAACACATTGAAGTTCCAAAATGGGTTGAGGTTTATTGCCCAAAAGCAGTTGACAGCTTGTTTCCAGACACAACTGCCCTCAGTTAATTCGGTAGAATGATTAATCCGGCTGTAAAAAATAATAAATTTTTTTTGGAACATACAAGTTTTATCTAATTGAGACGACAGGCTGTAATTCAGAGTTGAAAATACGTTATCTTGACTCTGAGGAAATCCATTTTTCTATTTAGTCCATTAACTTCTCCATCCTTGGAATTCTAAAAAGGATGTTAGGTTCTATAGATTTTTCATAGTCTAGGATAAAACATAGTCTTTTGTTATGTTGCGCACGTTTCTAATAAAATACTATGGCCTACAGTGTGGTAAGCTGCCGTTGAGGTCTATGAACGCCGTTCCTGTACATCCGCGATGTGTTTGGTCAGGATGATTATTTGCTATGTATGTCCCAAGGCCTGTTTTTTCAGGAACCAGAAGCCGGTCAGTATTTTCCGTTAAGCCTTCACCTGACTTGTCTAATAGTTTCTCTTCGAAATTCATAGCTGTTTGAGTGAATGCAATTAGTACTTCGTCGTACTTTGAATAAATCAATGCTAAAATAAAGAAGGTAGAGATTACGTAACAAAAAGTGAAGAACATTCAACACTGGAAGTGGGACCAATCTATCGTCTCCGAATAAAAAATGTGGAATGTACACGACTTAAGAAAGATACAACGAAATAGAGGGGCGTTATTAGACAGAAGAAATTACAGAACCCAAATCTGAACAGTCGTAAGAAAAGTGGTCTTTGCAATAGTATTGTTTGAGGACAAGCTATTACACCGCTCTAAATAATCTTTGACATTTGACGTTTAACAGAATGTTGTGTACCAGCTGTAGATTAAAACTAAAGAAACTGTGAAAAATTTGGAAATTAAGGGGATAGGACCTGGAGAGGTTGAAAAAACCACAGGATTTGGCAATTACGCGACAATTAACTAGGACAGAAGACGATTGGGTAGCTTTGAGAGGTGAAATAGTCAAGGCAGCAGAACATCAAATAGGTAAAAACGTAAGGTCTAGTAGAAAACCTTGGATAACATAGGAGATATTGAATTTAACTGATGAGAGGACAAAATCTAAGAATGCAGCAAACGAAGCAGGCGAAAGGAAATTCAAACGTCTAAAAAATTAGTTTCACAGGAAATGCAAAATGAGTGAGCAGGAATGGCTAGAGTAAAACAAATGTAGGGAGTAGAAGCATACTTCTCTAGGAGAAAGATAGATACCGCCTACAGCAAAATTAAAGAGGCATTTGGAGAAAAGAGAAGCAGCCAAAGGAATATCAAGAGCTCAGATGGAAAGCCAATTATTAAAAAAGACGGAAATACATATGTAAACACACTCCTGGAAATTGAAATAAGAACACCGTGAATTCATTGTCCCAGGAAGGGGAAACTTTATTGACACATTCCTGGGGTCAGATACATCACATGATCACACTGACAGAACCACAGGCACATAGACACAGGCAACAGAGCATGCACAATGTCGGCACTAGTACAGTGTATATCCACCTTTCGCAGCAATGCAGGCTGCTATTCTCCCATGGAGACGATCGTAGAGATGCTGGATGTAGTCCTGTGGAACGGCTTGCCATGCCATTTCCACCTGGCGCCTCAGTTGGACCAGCGTTCGTGCTGGACGTGCAGACCGCGTGAGACAACGCTTCATCCAGTCCCAAACATGCTCAATGGGGGACAGATCCGGAGATCTTGCTGGCCAGGGTAGTTGACTTACACCTTCTAGAGCACGTTGGGTGGCACGGGATACATGCGGACGTGCATTGTCCTGTTGGAACAGCAAGTTCCCTTGTCGGTCTAGGAATGGTAGAACGATGGGTTCGATGACGGTTTGGATGTACCGTGCACTATTCAGTGTCCCCTCGACGATCACCAGTGGTGTACGGCCAGTGTAGGAGATCGCTCCCCACACCATGATGCCGGGTGTTGGCCCTGTGTGCCTCGGTCGTATGCAGTCCTGATTGTGGCGCTCACCTGCACGGCGCCAAACACGCATACGACCATCATTGGCACCAAGGCAGAAGCGACTCTCATCGCTGAAGACGACACGTCTCCATTCGTCCCTCCATTCACGCCTGTCGTGACACCACTGGAGGCGGGCTGCACGATGTTGGGGCGTGAGCGGAAGACGGCCTAACGGTGTGCGGGACCGTAGCCCAGCTTCATGGAGACGGTTGCGAATGGTCCTCACCGATACCCCAGGAGCAACAGTGTCCCTAATTTGCTGGGAAGTGGCGGTGCGGTCCCCTACGGCACTGCGTAGGATCCTACGGTCTTGGCGTGCATCCGTGCGTCGCTGCGGTCCGGTCCCAGGTCGACGGGCACGTGCACCTTCCACCGACCACTGGCGACAACATCGATGTACTGTGGAGACCTCACGCCCCACGTGTTGAGCAATTCGGCGGAACGTCCACCCGGCCTCCCGCATGCCCACTATACGCCCTCGCTCAAAGTCCGTCAACTGCACATACGGTTCACGTCCACGCTGTCGCGGCATGCTACCAGTGTTAAAGACTGCGATGGAGCTCCGTATGCCACGGCAAACTGGCTGACACTGACAGCGGCGGTGCACAAATGCTGCGCAGCTAGCGCCATTCGACGGCCAACACCGCGGTTCCTGGTGTGTCCGCTGTGCCGTGCGTGTGATCATTGCTTGTACAGCCCTCTCGCAGTGTCCGGAGCAAGTATGGTGGGTCTGACACACCGGTGTCAATGTGTTCTTTTTTCCATTTCCAGGAGTGTATATTCAGTATGTCTGTAAAAGGGAGATTAATTTGACGTCAATATAATAGAATTGGAAGAGGACGTAGATGAAGACGAGATGGGTGATACGCGACTACGAGAAGAAAGACATAATTCGAAACTAGGCCCCGGGAGTAGACAACATTCCGTCAGAACTACTGACATGCTTGGGAGAGCCAGCCATGGCAAAACTGTTCCATCTGGTGTACAAGATGTATTATACAGGAGAAATACCCTCAGGCTTCAAAGAGAATGTAATAATTCCAATTCGCAAAATTTTTAGAAAACCGGATGCTGAACGGTGTGAATATTACCGAACTATCAGTTTAATAAGTCATTCCTGCAAAATACTAACACGAATTCTTTGCAGAGTAATTTAAAAACTATTAGAAGCAGACCTCGGGTAAGATCAGTTTGGATTCCGGAGAAATGTAACAACACGGGAGGCAAAACTGATCCTACGACATATCTTACAAAATATGTTAAGGAAAGGCAATCCTACGCTTATCGCATCTGTAAACTCAGAGAAAGCTTTTGACAATGCTGACTGCAATACTGTCTTTGAAATTCTGAAGGTAATAGGGGTAAAATATAGGGAGCAGAAGGCATTTTACAACTTGTGCAGAAACGAAATGGCTGTTATAAGGTCGAGAAGCATGAAAGGCAAGTAATGGTTGATAAGAGTGAGACAGGGATTTAGTCTATCTCTGATTCTATTCAGTCTGTTCATTGAGGAAGCAGTAAAAGAAACAAAAGAAAAAAATTGGTTTAGGAATTAGCGTTCAGGGAGAAGAGATAAAACTTCGAGCTTAGCCAATGACATTGTAATTCTATCAGAGACAGCAAAGGACTTGGAAGAGCAGTTGAGCGGAATGGAAAGTGCAAGGGGATGTAAGATGAACATCAACAAAAGCAAAACAAAGATGATGGAATGTAGTCGAATTAAATATGGGTGATTCTGAGGGAATTAGATTATGAAACGAGACATTTAAAGCAGTATATGAGTTTTGTTTGTTGGCTAGCAAAATAACTGTGATGACCAAAGTATAGACGATATAAAATTTAAACTGGCAATGACAACAAAAGCGTTTCCTAAGGAGAGAAACACGTTAACATCGAATATAGATTTAAGCGTCAGAAACTCTCAGGGAAAAGTACTTCTATGGAGAGTAGCAATGTACGGAATGGAAACATGGATGGTAAACAGTTTAGAGAAGAAGAGTATAGAAGCTTTCGAAACTTTATGCTGCAGAATAATGTTGAAGATTAGGTGATTGGACAATGTAACTACTGAGGAGGTACCGAACAGAAGTGGAAGAAAATGAAATTTATTGCTCAACTTGACAGTTGACAGAACACATCCTGAGACATCAAGAGGTCACCAGTTTAGTACTGGAGGGAAAATGTGGGTGGTAAAAATCGTAGAGGTAGAGCAAGAGATTAATACAGTAAAAAGATTCTGATAGATGTAGGTTGGAATAATTTTTCAGAGATGAAGAGGGTTGCACAGGACACAGTAACAGAGAGACCTGCGTCAAAGTAGTCGTTCAACTGAAGACCGCAACAGCAACAACAACATGTATCCGATAATTCATTATGGTACATTACTTTTGTCTGTGTTTGAAGGTATTCAGACTCATCTGTCTTTTCTATTTGCACTAACTCAAATTTATGACCATAGAACAGTAAAACCTTCAGCGGAGCTGATGCAGAAACATATACCTGATAAATCTTGACAGGGAACTAAGCCTTTGTGCTCACTTTCTTCTATCTTAAATAACTAAATGATCACTGCAGAGGAATTGTAGTCATCTCAGTCACGTAGTGGCCCATCAGGGCAATTAAATGAATGTATAACATGGAATGACAGAGTGTGTTTGACACTACGGTTAATAGCTGGGGGCAATTAACAATTAGAACTTCGTTTTTTTTTTTTTTTTTCGTATCGAAGGGTAAGCCAGGAAGACGTGTCCATGGCGATGTGCGAGGGGACCCACGGCCGAAGTCAAAGCCGAGGCGGAACTGGCAGTTCTCGGAAGGCAGACAGACTCGTCCGGGCTGTCACAAAGGCGCACCGCAGCGCATTGTGAAGGCTCGAGGCAACCCTCGCCTTTGATGTTTTCAGATCCCTGGAACGCAGGTTGCTGGCGCACTGCAAGGCATTGACCGGCGCCTTGCATTACGCTACGCGACGTGTTGTCTGGTTTGGCTGGAGCTGGGCCAATTACGATACGACTTCAGGATGTTGCGGCCGACAGCCTGGCGCCCACTTAAACTGTCACTCTGGGGTGAAGGGCATTGTCTGCAGCGGGGGAGATCCTTGCGCGTTTCTCCGGCGCCAGGGTAGCATGGGAGCCAAGTGCCCCCCACAACGTTTCGGTCGCTGGACTTCCCTGCGCGCGTGGGATGATACAGCGGTGCGGCCGTTGACGTCAGAACTCGTTGTGGAGGTCTGCATACTTTTTGTCGGCAAACTTTCCCATTGGGAGAATACTCCATGCCGTGTCTATGAGGGAGGTCTGGTGAGTGTTGTAATTACAACATTGACGCGAATTGCCCGAGTTACTTGACAATTGGAGACGACAATTTTTGGCCACACTTCTCGGTGGAGTTTTGGTGGAAAGGGAAGGAGGGGAAGACTTCACATGGCATTCAGTGCAGGTCCGCCGGAGGGCACAGTCTCGGTTTCCGGGGCTCCCCAGCTGTGATTCTCCACTCAATTTGGCAAGGGTGCACCGGTCTTGGCAGGTACGCACTTTCAAGCAAACTCCACGTCACTCATTGAGCAGTACATTGGTGAGCATATCTGCGGTGCGTGTATATTGGTTATCTTTCTTTGAGGCACATAGTCTTGACTGCAGCGAGTCCATCTAAGCTGCAGCACTTGTATTTCACCCAATGTACGTTGTATTGAACGTCCAGCCGGAGGTTCACAATCTCTGTCAATTCAACACGTATTAGTCAGATAGCGTTCGTTGCGATTATTTTTTTGGGAGGCGACGTGTTAACGTGATCACCTCATACCCGTTTAACAACTTTGTCAATCGTCAGTTTCATCTGTTATCGTGACTTTCGTATGTGCTTGTTCTTAGTTATTGCCAATGCTCTATCCTTGTATGTACACATGTTTTATATCACAATAAACGAAGTCTGAGGAAAATAATATTTAATTTCAGTAGCTTCTTCTTCCCGATCGTTCACGAATTTATTAATTTTCTTGTGATTTGAGGATACGTTAGGTGGACAGGATTCTTACACTAAATTACCTAACTTAAGTGCACTGCTGGGGTCCACAGTCTGATTGTTAGCTTCGTTTAGTCCGTTGCGCGAATATTATCCGTTGTGAGCCTTAAGGGTGGTTCTGACGTGGGCAGCAGCTTTCGGGTCAGGTATCCCAAAACTGTAAGTTGCACTTCACCTCTTGGTATTAGCAAACGACCGTGGATATTTCGTAACCTTGATCTGTACAGGGGCCATGGGCTGTAAACAAATCTCGTGTAGGAAAATTGCAATGAAATCAGTCTTTAGCACAAGCTCTAATTCCAGGGGTACAAGTAAAAAGAGCAGCCTAAGAGAATGCAAGTCGACAGTGAGGATTTGATATCTTGTGTAGCGGCAGTGTATAAGAAGCCCATCACGCTAAAGTGTAAAGCACTGCTCCATCATCAAACGCACAAGCAGCACTGCGACGATAACTCCATCTCCACTCCAAAACCGAGCGAGGTGGCGCAGTGGTTAGCACACTGGACTCGCATTCGGGAAGACGACGGTTCAATCCTGCGCCCGGCCATCCTGATTTAGGTTTTCCGTGATTTCCCTAAATAGCTCCAGGCAAATGCCGGCATGGTTCCTTTGAAAGGGCACGGCCGACTTCCTTCCCCGTCCTTCCGTAATCCGATGAGACCGATGGCCTCGCTGTTTAGTCTCTTCCCCCAAACAACCCAACCCCAATCCACTGCAAAAACCCCTCGCTACAACAGGCTCACTCGATTCAGTTCATAAAATTCATAGTTTAATAAGATGTTTTTGCACTTATATCTTTAACTGCACCTCACCCGTATGGCTGAAGGACATATATCCAACTGATTGCAGATTAAATCTGAAGGGTAATGAAAATCAATAAGGGAAGCCGGGCGTACAGCCTGTAGTCAGCCCACCGGTAACAGTGGCCGCCAGACGCATAGATCGCTATCGACAACGACATCGGTATATTGCAGAACGATTGTAATGCCGCCAACGTACATTTCGCTTAAGATCCGCGAAGACGTAAGAAGAATTAGAGCTCTTACTGAAGCACAAAGACATTTTACCATCGCTCCATCTACGATTGGAATAGGGAAGAGAACGACTGTACTCTCCGCCATGCACCGTGTTGTGCCTTGCGTGGTACGTATGTAGATGTAGATATCGAGCAAGTCATTGATTTTGTTCTACATACAATCAAAGTTATTATATGACTGAAACGATTTCATATATTCACTGTAGCTCATAGAAAAATCAAGAAGTTTTGTACTGTTGCTGCCGCACTTCAGATTTCTGCCATGAAAGCTCAGCAGTGAGCAGCGAACAGGCGCCGAGAAAGCGTATGCTGTGTTCGAAATGCATTCGCATCAGTAAGTCGTAACAGTCCAGCGACAGTTCAGAGCCGTTCAACAAAGATCCGCCAACTCGATTCGGCGATTATATGGGCAGTTTAAAGCCGCAGGATGCCTCTGCTAGGGAAAATCAATGGGTCGGCTTGCAGTGAGTGAAGAAACGGTAGACTACGTGCCGGCGAGCTTCGCACGTAGCCCACGGAAGTTGACAAACAGAGCAAGTAGAGAGCTGCACATACCACAACCGACCGTTTGGATGACCTTACGTAAACGACTGAAGCTGAAGTCTTACCGCTTGCAGTAATTGCTACAAGCCCGTGTAACCTCCCTCTTACTAATCGGCCTATCCTGCTTGCGATGTAAAATATGGCCGTGAATCGCGTGTATGCCTAGTGGATTTTTTCTAATTGTATAAGTTTATCTTTCCCGAAGAAGTGATACCGATAAGTAGGAGAAAAGTGTACAACCGACCCTTTGGTGGAAGGTCTATTAAAAATAAAAGTAATTAAACCGAACAGGGCTATAATTTGGAAAATGAAAGTTATTTTGTGCATTCACTCATGAACAACACTGAACAGAAAGGGGTACCACTGATCATGAATCCAAAAGTTACACTTGCCGCCGTTGGATCAGCAGCTGCCAGCAGCAAGTCATATACTCCTAGCTCACTTATTTGTTTCATAGTTTAATTCTAAATTTCTTTGCGTGGTTTTGGATACTTGCATTGTTTACTTCATAAATTTCTGGCGTATTATAGTATTTGAGAGTTGTAGCATCTCGTTTTAGTACCTGAATAGTATAATCCGCGTAGTCGTTTGTCTTCTGTTTTTGTTTTGAACGGCCAGTGTCGATTGGTCACAGCCAGTGTGCTCCCTGCCGCCGTTCGATAAGCAGCTGCCAGCAGCATGTCGTATACTCCTAGCTCACTTATTTGTTACATAGTTTCGTATAGGAGCTGTAATTTCGAGTTTTAGTTACTGTAATCGTAAATTCAGGCAGATTGTAGCACAGTCGTTAGGCATTTGTACAGGTTAGTTCATACATTCTTTGCATGTTTCCCTTGCGTTATCTAGGCATGGACTCGTGTTTCAGTAACTGTTGTTCAACATCGATTAGAATGGACAGGGACTGTGATTGCTGTGTTCGGATGAGGGCTGAGTTGGCATCCCTTCGCTCACAGCTGCAGGCGGCGCTGACTTCGGTCGTGCAGCTTGAGGCTGTTGCCAATGGGCACCACTGTGGGGAGCCGGACTTGGGTATCACGGGGATGTCAACCTCGTCCCGTCTGTTCCCAGACTGGTCTGCCGCTGTGGTTGCCCTGGTTGCAGCCCGCAGTGCGGCTGAGCCCTCGCCTGTGGTTGATTGGGAGGTAGTTCCAAGGCGTGGCAGGCAGCGAAAGACGTCCCCAGAGGCTGATCAGAAAGCCTCCCCGGTGCGTCTGACAAAAAGGTTTCAGGTACTGTGTCTGGCTGAGCCAGATGCAGCTGCCTGCCCTGTTTCACAGGATGATTCTCAGCCTTCAAGGTCCGGGCAATCGCAGGGGGTGGGCTTATTGGTAGTTGGAAGCTCCAATGTTAGGCGCGTAATGGGGCCCCTTAGGGATATGGCGGCTAAGGAGGGGAAGAAATCCAGTGTGCACTCCGTGTGCATTCCGAGTGGAGTCATTCCTGATGTGGAAAGGGTCCTTCCGGATGCCATGAAGAGCACAGGGTTCAGCCAGCTGCATGTGGTGGAACATGTCGGCACTAATGACGTGTGTCGCTCTGGAGCTGAGGAAATTCTCTCTGGATTCCAGCGGCTATCTGATTTGGTGAAGGCTGCCGGTCTTGCTTACGAGATAAAGGCAGAGCTCATCAACTGCAGCATCGTTGACAGAACCGACTGCGGACCTTTGGTGCAGAGCCGGGTGGAGGGTCTGAATCAGAGGCTCAGACGCTTTTGCGACCGTGTTGGCTGCAGATTCCTTGACTTGCGCCATAGGGTGGTGGGGTTTCGGGTTCCGCTGAATAGTTCAGGAGTTCACTACACTCAGCTGGCGGCTACACGGGTAGCGGAGGCTGTGTGGCGGGACTGGGTGGTTTATTAGAAGGCCTCGGGAAAGTACGGGATGGGCTGCAATCTCAAAGGGTGCATGGCAAATACAGGACGTACTTGGATCAAGGAACAGTCGGAATTGTAGTTGTAAATTGTTGTAGTTGTGCTGGGAAAGTCCCTGGGCTTCAAGCGCTAATAGAAAGCACAGAAGCTGAAATCGTTATAGGTACGGAAAGCTGGCTAAAGCCTGAAATAAGTTCTGCAGAAGTCTCAGACGGTGTTCAGGAAAGATAGATTAGGCAGAATTGGTGGTGGAGTGTTGGTGTCTGTCAGTAGTGGTTTATCTTGTAGTGAAGTCGAAGTAGATACTCCGTGCGAATTGGTATGGGTGGAAGTTATACTTAACAGCCGAACTAAGTTAATAATTGGCTCCTTCTACCGACCCCCAGACTCCGATGATGTAGTTGCTGAACAGTTCAGAGAAAATTTGAGTCTCGTAACAAATAAATACCGCACTCATACGGTTATAGTTGGTGGGGACTTCAACCTTCCCTCGATATGTTGGCAAAAATACTTGTTCAAAACCGGTGGTAGGCAGAAAACATCTTCCGAGATTGTCCTAAATGCTTTCTCCGAAAATTATTTCGAGCAGTTAGTCCACGAACCTACGCGAATAGTAAATGGTTGCGAAAACACACTTGACCTCTTAGCCACAACAATCCAGAGCTAATAGAGAGCATCAGGGATTAGTGATCACAAGGTCGTTGTAGCTAGGCTCAATACCATTTCTTCCAAATCCACCAGAAACAAACGCAAAATAATTTTATTTAAAAAAGCGGATAAAGTGTCACTAGAAGCTTTCCTAAGAGATAATCTCCATTCCTTCCGAACTGAGTATGCAAATGTAGACGAGATGTGGCTCAAATTCAAAGATATAGTAGCAACAGCAATTGAGAGATTCATACCTCATAAATTGGTAAGAGATGGAACTGATCCCCCATGGTACACAAAACAGGTCCTAACGCTGTTGCAGAGGCAACGGAAAAAGCATGCGAAGTTCTGAAGAACGCGAAATCCCGAAGAATGGCTAAAATTTACAGACGTGCGAAATTTGGCACGGACTTCAATGCGAGATGCCTTTAATAGGTTCCACAACGAAACATTGTCTCGAAATTTGGTAGAAAATCCGAAGAAATTCTGGTCGTATGTAAAGTAGACAAGCGGCAAGACGCAGTCAATACCTTCGCTGCGCAGTGCCGATGGTACTGTTACCGACGACTGTGCCGCTAAAGCGGAGTTATTGAACGCAGTTTTCCGAAATTCCTTCACCAGGGAAGACGAATGGAATATTCTAGAATTTGAAACACGAACAGCTGCTAGCATGAGTTTCTTAGAAGTAGATACCTTAGGGGCTGCGAAGCAACTCAAATCGCTTGATACGGGCGAGTCTTCAGGTCCAGATTGTATACCGATTAGGTTCCTTTCAGATTACGCTGATACAATAGCTCCCTACTTAGCTATCATATACAACCGCTCGCTCACCGATAGATCTGTACCTACATATTGGAAAATTGCGCAGGTCGCACTAGTGTTTAAGAAGGGTAGTAGGAGTAATCCATCGATCTACAGACCTATATCATTGACGTCGGTTTGCAGTAGGGTTTTGGAGCATATACTGTATTCAAACATTATGAATCACCTCGAAGGGAACGATCTATTGATACGTAATCAGCATGGTTTCAGAAATCATCGTTCTTGTGCAACGCAGCTAGCTCTTTATTCGCACGAAGTAATGGCCGCTATCGACAGGGGATCTCAAGTTGATTCCGTATTTCTAGATTTCCGGAAAGCTTTTGACACCGTTCCTCACAAGCGACTTCTAATCAAGGTGCGGGCCTGTGGGGTATCGTCTCAGTTGTGCGACTGGATTCGTGATTTCCTGTCAGGAAAGTCGCGGTTCGTAGTAATAGACGGCAAATCATCGAGTAAAACTGAAGTGATATCAGGTGTTCCCCAAGGAAGAGTCCTGGGACCTCTGCTGTTCCTGATCTATATAAATGACCTGGGAGACAATCTGAGCAGTTCTCTTAGGTTGTTCGCAGATGATGCTGTAATTTACCGTCTAGTAAGGTCATCCGAAGACCGGTATCAGTTGCAAAGCGATTTAGAAAAGATTGCTGTATGGTGTGGCAGGTGGCAGTTGACGCTAAATAACGATAAGTGTTTGGTGATCCACATGAGTTCCAAAAGAAATCCGTTGCAATTCGATAACTCGATAAATAGTACAATTCTCAAGGCTGTCAATTCAACTAAGTACTTGGGTGTAAAAATTACGAACAACTTCAGTTGGAAAGACCACATAGATAATATTGTGGGGAAGGCGAGCCAAAGGTTGCGTTTCATTGGCAGGACACTTAGAAGATGCAACAAGTCCACTAAAGAGACAGCTTACACTACACTCGTTCGTCCTCTGTTAGAATATTGCTGCGCGGTGTGGGATCCTTACCAGGTGGGATTGACCGAGGACATCGAAAGGGTGCAAGAAAGGGCAGCTCGTTTTGTATTATCTGATAATAGGGGAGAGAGTGTGGCAGATATGATACGCGAGTTTGGATGGAAGTCATTAAAGCAAAGACGTTTTTCGTCGCCGCGAGATCTATTTACGAAATTTCACTCACCAACTTTCTCTTCCGAATGCGACAATATTTTGTTGAGCCCAACCTACATAGGTAGGAATGATCATCAAAATAAAATAAGATAAATCAGAGCTCGAACAGAAAGGTTTAGGTGTTCGTTTTTCCCGCGCGCTGTTCGGGAGTGGAATGGTAGGGAGATAGTATGACTGTGGTTCGATGAACCCTCTGCCAAGCACTTAAATGTGAATTGCAGAGTAATCATGTAGATGTAGATGTAGATGTAGAAAGGAAGTAATTAACTGTCGCCAGCCCACTAGAGCAATTTACATCCAAAATCCTGTACAAGATAATGGGAAAGAAAAACATGTATTATTAAACACTGACGTGGCAACTGAAGGTTGTTGTGTTTTTTGACACTAATTTTAATGATAAAGAAAACTGAGAAGTCACTCTTACCTTATGTTTGGCATTAAATTTTGAAAAAGGCAATGGAGTAATGATTTGAAAATGTGCAATTAAACTGTACGTTAATACTGAACTTCGTTACGTGAACAATGACTTTCAGTGACCTCAGCATAACGTCATCAAAGAAATTTAGAAAAAAAGCACTTTTCACTTTGCTGTTACTTATTTTGCAAATTGGATTTCATATTATTGTCTGAACAACTGAGCCTTTTTTACTGACTTGAACAGAATTAAACACTAGAATACGTACCAAACCAAACAGCTATGTGCTCCAAGCTATATGTAAAATAAATAAAACTTCCACACTCTTAATTTGTGCATTTCTTTAGATTTGGATTTTTTCCAGTGATTGATTCTCAAACTTGAAAAATGAAATTGCTTTACTTTAGTCATATACTGAAGCCTCTGTTGTACAACAGTTAATTGAAAGTAGACTTAGGCTAAAATTCTTAAAAGAGAAATTATTCATTAATAAACCGGCTGTAACTATTCAATTTGTTTCTTACGACACTCAGTTACCATATTAGAAAAAAAAGGAACAAGGATCCCGCTTTGTAACAATGTCTGTGGGCAATGAGGACACAATCGCCATGAATTTAACTGATTAATATTTAAATAAATTTTATCAATCAAATCACATTCAGGTGTGCTGCTGGATTAGCCATTAATACTTTCTACCAATGAACAGTCTTACTTCAGTGCTGTGCATACGACGAAACTCGGAGCTGACGACGAAACTGTGTTTGCTGGAACTGCTGCTGTTGTTGAAGAGTCTGCAGCTTGTGGTCATGCGGTAGCGTTCTCGCTTCTCGCGCCCGGGTTCCCGGGTTCGATTCCCGGCGGGGTCAGGGATTTTCTCTGCCTCGTGATGACTAGGTGTTGTGTGATGTCCTTAGGTTAGTTAGGTTTAAGTAGTTCTAAGGTCTAGGGGACTGATGACCGTAGATGTTAAATCCCATAGTGCTCAGAGCCATTTGAAGCATTTTTTTGTTGTTGAAGACAGTAGCGTATTGTGGACCCACGGCTAATTATAGGAACGGGCAATCGTAATTAATACAGCCTCTTCCGCCGGTCCATTGTCCGTACTCCTGCTCTAGACATCTGGCTGGCGAGCGTACATGATGCCGCCGAAAATGGTACTCTCTACTGCGAGAGCATTAACACCACATTTCCGCACACTACAAGCGCTGGAACCCGTATCTACCTCTCTCCGCGCGCTCTGCGCAACAACTCCCTACCCAAAGATTTTACAACGCACAAGGACTGCTGTTATCGTTGCTACTCGACGTAAATATCAATTCCTTTGGCTTTTTCCCAGAGCTTATAATTTTCACAGTAAAACACAGATAAATACAATGAAACGTTAACAGACTTCTAACTAAATGTACACATACAGTGAAGCAATGTCTTTACTTATTAAAAGAAAGCATTTAAATTACAAATATTTACATACAATTAAAAAAAAAAAGTTATATATCGGTAGCCGGTGCCATACATCCCGCATTTTCGGTGTTACACCCTGACTCCCGAAGACAAAGTGAGACGCTTCGAATTTTCAGCACGGTTGCAATAGCTTCGGGAAGAGAGTGGGTATTGTGAGAAACTCTTTTTCAGTGACGCATAGACATTTTTTGTGATTTTCACAGTGGACAGCCACAATGTGCAAATCGGAAGACGAAGAATCCCCTCGGTATCGTGCAGCACATTCGAGATTCACCAAGAGTTTATGTGTTCTGTGCAGTCTCATGATTTAAAGTTTACTACTGTCTCTTAATTTTAAACGAAAAGACCGTTAAAGGACATCTGTATCTGGACATGCTGGTTAGCTGGCCCACGCCTCAGCTGGAGACTGACAGTGTGGACTTCATCTATCGCCAGGGTGGCGCTCCACCCCACTTCCATCACGATGTTCGTGAATTTTTAAACAGGAAATTGAGAAACCGATGAATCGGTCAAGGTGGGGTTGATGATCAGCAGTTCAAGTCACGACCTCCCACGCGATTTTTTTGTTCTTTTTTGTGTGCAGTTACTGAAAGCTTCAGCGTTTATGCCTCCTCTACCAACAAAGCCACCAGATCTGCGAATTCGCTTCAACAGTGCTTTTTAATAGGTTGATAAGGACGCGTTGCTCCGAAGGGCGTGGGAAGAATTTGATCTACATCTACATCTACTTGATTACCCTATAATTCACAATTAAGTGCCTGGCAGAGGGTTCATCGAGCCACTTTCAAACTATTTCTCCACCTCTTCACTCTGAGACAGAGCACAGGAAAAACAAACACTTAAATTTTCCCGTGCGACCTCTGATTTCCCTTATTTTATTATGATTGTCATTCTCCCTATGTCGATGGGTGCCAACAGAATACTTTCACGTACTGAGGAGAAAGTTGGCAGTTGAAATTTCAAAAGATCCTGCCGTATTGGAAAACACCTTTGTTTTTTGACTGCCACCCCATTTCGTGTATTATGTCTATGGCACATTCCCCTACTTCGCGATAATACAAAACGAGCTGCCCTTCGTTGAACTTTTTCGATGTCCACCGTCAATCCTATCAGATGCCGATCGAATACTGCGCAGCAATACTGCAGAAGATGACGGTAAAACGTAGTGTAAGCAGTTCCTTTAGTAGATCTGTTACATTTTCTAAGTATTCTGTCAATAAGTCCCAGTCTTTGGTTTGCTTTCTGCATCTTGGTGATCATTCCAGTTTAAGTTATTCGTAATTATAATTCGGAAGTATTTACTTGTAGTTGAATTCATAGCCTTTAGATTTGTGTGATTCATCTTGTTAGCGACATTTAGCGGATTCCTTTCAGAACTCATCGATCACTTCACAGTTTTCATGTTCGAACCTACCAGTAACGTATCTAGCAGCCCGCCTCAGAATTGCTTCTATGTCTTCCTTCAATCCAACCTAGTGCGGATCCCAAACACTCTAGCAGTACTCATCAGTAGGTCGCACCAGTGTCCTGTATGAGGTCTCCTTTACAGATGAACCACACTTTCCTACAATTTTCCCAATAAACCGAAATCGACCATTCACCTTTCCTACCACAGTTCTCACATTGTCGTTCAGTTTCATACAGCTTTGCCGCATGACTCCCAGATATTTAAACGACGCGACTGTATCAAGCAGGACACTACTAATGCTGTATCCGAACATTAAGAGTTTGCTTTTCCTACTCCTCCACATTAACAAATACTCTTCTTCATTTAGAGTTAGTGCCATTAACCACACCAACCAGAAATTTTGTCTAAATCATCTTACATCCTCCTGCAGTCACTCAGCTTCGACACCTTTCCTTACACCATAGCATCATCAGCAAACAAGCGCAGATTGCTGACCACTCTGGCCGCCAAATTATTTATGTACGTATAGAGAATAATAGCGATCTTGTCACACTTCCCTGGGGCTTTCCTGACGATATCCTTGTCTCTGATGATCACTCGCCGTCGAGTACAACATACTGGGTTCTATAACTGAAGAAGTCTTCCAGCTACTCACATGTCTGTCAACCAGTTTAAAATGCTCTTACTTTCTTTTAAGAGCCTGCAGTAGGGCACCGTGTCAAACGCTTTCCGGAACTCTAGAAATATGGAATCTGCCTGCTGCTCTTCATCCGTAGTTCGCAGTGTATCACGTGAGAAAAGAGCAAGCTCAGTTTCGCACGAGCGATGCTTTCTGAAACCATGCTAGTTCGTTGGCATAAGCTTTTCGGTCTCAGGGAAATTTATTGCATTCGAACTAGGAATATGTTGAAGGATTCTGCAGCAAACCTATATTAGGGATATTGGCCTGTACTTATGCGGGTCCGTTCATTTGCCCTTCTTATTGACGGGAATCAAACGATGGAATGTTTTTACGATTCTCCAGCGTAAGAAATTCCTTGATCGTGAAATTCAAAAGTTCGGATTTCGTTTTGCTGTCTCCAATTGCCACGTCAGATGGTCAACAAGTGACTGAATGGTATCCTTAGACTCATTTAGCGATTTTACATACCGTACGGTCCGACTTTTCTCTGGTTCTCTGCCATATCTTTTGCTAAGAGATAACGGTGATAGTAGTTGTATGCTTCGCGTGTAAGGCTTCTCACAGACTCACGAATCTCTACTAACCTTTTCTTGTCATCCTTTGTGCGCTTCCTTTTGAACAGACAGTACAACGGGCTCTGCTTCCTCGGCATTTAACGACTCTCGTTATTAAACCATGGTGGGTATTTTCCGTCCTTAATCCACTTACTAGGTACAGTACTAACTGGAAGTAAGTGATGTCAGTTCACTGTCTAAGTGAGATTCTAACATCTGCTTATGTGCTCTTTCTAGCAGAAACAGTCTCCTAGCCGTATTCATTGATTTATTAATTATCATTACCATAGTTGCTATAATGATATCATGATCGCTAATCCTCGTTTCTATACTGACGTTGTCGATAAGGTCTGCCCTATTTGTAGCTACAATGTATAAAATATTTCCATTTCTTGTGGGCTCCCGAATTAGCGCTCAAGACAGTTTTCAGAAAACATGTTCAAAACTTTTTCGCATGACTGTCTGTCTGTACACTCTGCAATAAATCCATAGACATGCCAGTCTATACTCTGTGGGTTAAAGTCACCTCCAACTAGTAATGCATTATCTCAATATTTACGCGCTGCTGACCATAGACATTCTTTGAATTACTCTAGGACCGTCACAGCAGTATCGGGTGGCCGGTAAAAACATCCAATAATTAGCCTGTTTTCACCTAGACCCGTTATACACGACCAGATAACTTCACTGTCACATTCAACTTCGACCACAATAGATGCAATATTTTTATCAAGTACGATGAACAGTCCCTTCCCTATAGCCTCTAATCTGTCTTACCGATATACGTCCCATGACTCGCTAAATATCTCAGAGCTCTCCACTTCGGGTTTCAGCCAGTTCTCGGTCCCGAGAATAATTTGAGCTCTATAAATTTCCTGGAGGGCAGTCAATTCGGGAACTTAGTTACGAATACTGATATAATTTTGACACTCGAAGTATCTTTACTCTGAAAGTGGCCAGACTTCCGTCGCTGCCTATCGACTGATGAATGTTCATCGAGTACCTCAAACCACCACATAGCCTAATAAATCCGCATGTGCACTCCACAAATAATCTGCTGCCAGGACGGCCGCCGTGGCCGAACAGTTCTAGGCGCTTCAGTCCGGCTGCTACGGTCGCATGTTCGATTCCTGCCTCGGGCATGGATGTGTGTGATGTCCTTAGGTTAGTTAGGTTTAAGTAGATCTAAGTCTAGGGGATTGATGATCTCAGATGTTAAGTCCCACAGTGCTTAGAGCCACTTTAACCATCTGCTGCCAGAGTCACTGCTTCCTTTGTGTAGTGCACCCCTGACCTATCAAGTGGAGTCCTACAAAACCCCAATCTAAATCTGCAGCTAGGACCGTCACAAATCCTTTGGTTGATGCCCTCAACTCGGCTCCTAACTAAAGAACCCCAATGTACTCTGCTCCGCTTGCACCCCACACGTGAGGCCAGCAGCCTTCACCACTTCCGCGAGTCACCTGTATGAACTGAGGACGGCCTCAGAACCGGTGCGACAGGCGTCGTTGGTGCCTACTGGAGCCACAACTTGCAGATGATTGCACCCTGCGTGCTGGCACATCTCAGGTGAGGCCACCAGGCAGACATACCGAGTGCACATTGGCTCTCTGTACAGATCTGAATGCTATCTGCCTAAGCGGCCTCATAGCGCGCCTATGTTGGAGTTCCTGATAAATAGTAAACCTCTTCCCCCTTGTATCTGTTCCGACCCTGCTGGAGGAGCGGCCACCTGTCCACTGACAGGGTGAATGGCCACACGACCAGTCTTCACTTTGGTCATCCGCCTCCAGCAATATTACATTTATTATTGATGTAGTACCTCCAGATGTCCAGAACCGAATATGTTATGTCTTTTTAAAACTGAGGAGAGATCATTCGTAGAAAACCAGCCAGTGATACTTTTAAGAACTTCGTTTACCATTTTTTCTGTTTCTGTACATATGCCTAGATTTTTTACAGTACTGGTATCATCTGGAAATGGAACTTATTCTACTTGTTGTGTACTAGATGGAGGATCGTTTACATACATGAGGAACAATAGTGGACCTGAGACAGAACCCTGTAGAACCCCATTCATGATTTCTCTCCAGCCAGAATTATGTTCCTGGACTACATCACCTGAATTACCAAGAACAACTTCTTGCATTCTGTTGGTTAGAGATGACACTATCCATCGGTTGGCTCTACCATCCATCTCATAAAAAGTCAATTTATCTAGGAAAATACTGTGATTCACACAGTCAAATAGCTTAGACAGGTCACAGAACATACCAACCGGCGCTATTTTGTTATTTAATGCTTGTAAAATCTGATGAGTGAAAGCGTAAATGGCATTCTCAGTAGAGCAATTCTTCTGAAACCCAAAATGTGATTTGCTAAAGATACTATTGTTGCTAAGGTGAGATACTGTTCTCCAATACATCATATATTCAAAAAGTTTGGAGAAAGATGTCATCAGTGAAACAGGTTGGTTGTTATTGTCATTCCTTTTATCACCTTTCTTGAAGAGGGGTTTAACAGTGACACATTTCAGTCTCTCTGAAAATCCTGCCTTGAGTTCGTTATACATTACATATTTCAGGTAATATTGGGCTTATTACAAGGGAACAAATTTTTAGTACTCTATTGGAAACAGCACCAAAGTCAGATGAGCTTTCATTTTTGAGAGAATGTATAATTTTCTTATTTTCAGAAGGAGAAGTTGGTGATACATATATGACTGAATTTTACGCAAGTTACAGTTTCAACATAATGCTGTGACTTTGATCTTGAACTGTTTGTCTCTATACTTTCTACCATATTTAAGAAATTATTATTAAATGCATATGCTACCTGTGACTCATCATCAACAGCCCTTCCATTCTGTCCAATAGCGATGTTGTCCTGTTCTGTGGCTGTCTGTCCTATCTCTCGTTTCGCTTTATTCCGTACAGCCTTATATCTGTTGTCGGAAACTCATATTTCTGGCATTATTTGCATCATCTTTGATGTTCTAATAATCTTTCTTAGTAATTTTGAGTTATTTTATTTTATTTATCGTATCCAAGACATCATTTTACAGAATCTTTAAAGTTATAATAAAGAGGAAACATAAGACATAAAGCAATACAATATATGGTAGTGAGAGAAGAGACGATTAAATAAAGTAAAGTACAAAAACACAGAAAAAGATGTTCATTTAAAAGAGCTGGTGTGATTCTGTCTGGGATTAAAATCTTTATATCCCATTCGAAGCCCAGTACGTTGCAGCTTGTACAGTCCTGTCATGTGCTGTTAGTAAATCCTGCATCGTCGAAAGTTCGTCCAATTCCCTGCAGACTAGTAGATATCGTGGATCTTGAAGTTCTCCACAGTCGCAGAGCTAGTCTGTACTAACATAGCCCCATTTCTTCAGGTTTACTTTGCGTCGTGATACACCCGATCTTAATCTATTCAAGGCTTTCCAAATCCTGTGTGAAAGTTCGAAGCCGGCTTTAGGTTCTTCCCTGGAACTGTTCCCTGGTCTTCCTGGTTTCGAATTTCACCACAATTCTTCCCGTCGTGCTTTAGGTGGTAAAGGGGTTTGATCAGTTGTTTGTAGAAAACTCTTCCATGATTGAAGTCTTTTAGGTTGGGGACGGGAGGTGGTAGTGTCCAAACATTGGATGCCTGGGATCTGTTTTTCGTTTTTGTTTCTCGATTTCTGCTGCTGTTCTCCTTCTGATGTCTAGAGTAGCTGTGCCCGTAAGTTGGTACAGCTGATTTGTGGGAGTTGGCCGGAGGCAGCCTGTTATGATGCATCCTGTCTCATTCAGAGCTATGTTAGTAATTTACAGTAGTTTTTGTAGTGTGTAAATACTGCAAGATCCCTACTTGTTCTTGCCAAAAAATACATTTCTCTATTCCAAATTCACAAGATAGTTTAATCCCTCTAGTGATCCATGGATTTTTACATGGCTGTATAGTGTCCTTTCTGATTAGATTATGAGGGAAGTTATTGTCAAATAATGATATGAATTTATGATGGAACTGATTAAATTTTATGTTAGCATTTGGTTCATTATAAATTGCATTCCATGACATCTGTAAACCATTCTTAAATCTTTCAAACTCTTCCCCGAGTCTGCTCAGCTGAATACAACTTGTTTCACGATGTAGATATCTACTTGCTTTTCAAAGAGTTTATTTGACTGGACAATTCCGGAATGTTGTTCATAACAATTCAAACCATATTAATCCCTAATCACTTTTACTTGCTGGTATTCTGCACTCTTTTGTGTCATTGTTCCCGTTTTCTCTTGCTGTCCCCGACGTTTCCAGTTATCGTCATTAACTCTCTTTAATGAATTGTTCCGTATGAACACAGAACGGGAGTGCCGTAAAGCATTAAAACTTGTAATATGCAAAACATAAGGACTACACATAAACCTCCTCCCCCTCCTGTGCACCTACATAATTGTAATTTTCTCTTCAGTAAGTACATTAACCAACTGTCGCTCGTGTCTGTTGTCAAACGATAACTCCCGTTTTAGAAAAAAATGGTTCAAATGGCTCTGAGCACTATGGGACTCAACATCTGAGGTCATCAGTCCCCTAGAACTTAGAACTACCTAAACCTAACTAACCTAAGGACATCACACACATCCACGCCCGAGGCAGGATTCGAACCTGCGACCGTAGCAGTCGCGCGGTTCCAGACTGAAGCGCCTAGAACCGCTCGGCCACCGCGGCCGGCCCGTTTTAGAAAGCTTTTACGTTTTTTAGCTAGAGGTTCCATACAAAGCTACATTTTTCAAGCAACTTTCTTCGATATTATCTACACTCTATAAATTAGTATGACCATCAAAGGAAACGTATATTCCTTGACCCAAAAATTTTTCAATATGCAATGGTTACAAGCAGTTTAGCAGTACATAAACGACATCTCTCCTACCAGCGCCTCGACATAATCATCGCAAGTGAGTAACCAAGGCGATATATATATATATATATATATATATATATATATATATATATATATATATATGGTGGGACAAATAAAAGTGGACCGGACGAGTGGATACGACTGGACGTGTATGTACGCGTAAAAAAACACTCCGTGACGCGCACATCACGTGTACGCGCGTACTCCCCCCACGTAATCCACACCGGTTCCTCGAAGCACATTTACACAATCTTCACACCTGACAGAGTTGTTAGCAGAGGTCAGTCTGGTCGCGGCCCTAGCTGGCCACCCACGTCACGTGATCTGTCAGCGCGCCATTATTTAGTGTGGGGAGCCCCCAAGTCAAAGGTGTATCGCGACCACCCTCACAGTCTTCATGAATCGCGGCAAAACATTTCGGATGATATTCCATCTATTGCAGAATTCCAGCTTCGATCCGCCTTCAGTAACTTGCTGACCAGGGCCCAAAAGTGCCGAGCGTTGAATGGTGGTCACTTTCAAAATCTGCTACACCCAGATTAGTACTGTATTTCCTTTCTTTAGCTTACGCCTATTTTTCTCAGAATTACGAACATCTTGCACAATTTTACATTGTCGAATGGTTTTTCCACGTCGACAGATTATGAACCTGTCTTGATTTTTCTTTAGTCTTGCTTCCATTTGCAACCACAATATCAAAATTCCTCTCTGATGCCTTTACCTTTCCCAAAGCCACGCTGATCATCATCTAATACATCCTCAGTTTTCTTTTCCGTTTTTCTGTATATGATTCTTGTCACCAACTTGAGCTGTTAAAGATTGTTGTGCGATAATTCTCGCACTTGTCGGCTCTTGCAACCTTCGGAATTGTGTGGATGATATTTCTCCGAAAGTCTGATGGTATATAGCCAGACTCATACATTCTACACACCAACGTGAATAGTGGATTTGTTGCCACTTCACCAATGATTTTAGAAATTCTGATGGAATGTTGTGTATCCCTTCTGCCTTATTTGATCTTAGTCCTCCAAAGCTTTCATATGTACTGATTCTAATACTGGATACGCTATCTTTTTTAAATCGAACTACTTCTTCTATCATATCAGACAAATCTGCCTCCTCACAGAGGCCTTCAATGGGTTCTTTCGACTATCCGCTATCTCATCTGAATTTAACAGTAGAATTCCCACAGCATTCTTAATGTTACCGCCCTTGCTTTTAGTTTCAGAGAACGCTGTTTTGACTTTCCTATAAGCTGAGTCAGTTCTTCCGACAGCCTTTTAGTTTTCGATTTAGTCACATTTTTCACGCAGCTCATCGCCTTAGTTTCCCTGCATCGCCTATTTATTTAATTCCTAATATATTGTGTTTCTGTATTCCTGAATTTCCCTGACCATTTTTGTGCTTCCTTCTTTCATCGATCAGCTAAAGTATTTCTTCTGTTACCCATGGCATCTTCACAGTTACCTTCTTTGTGCGGATGGTTTTTTCCAACATCCGTGATCGCCCATTTTAGGGATGCCTATTCATCTTTAACTGAATTTCCCGCTGAGCTATTCCTTATCGCAGTATCTATAGCCTCAGAGAACTCTAAGCGTTCCTTAGTACTTCCGTATCCCACTTGTTTGCGCATTGATTCTTCCTGACTAGTCTCTTAAACTTCAGCCTATTCCTCATCACTACTTAATTGTGGTCTGAGTCTATATCTCCTCCTGACCATGAGGTAACCTAACAGAAATCTTCCCGTATCACCCGGCATTTTCCAAGTACACCTCCTCCTCCTGTGATTCCTGAACAGAGTTTTCGATATTACCAGCTGAAATTTATTACAGAGATCGATTAGTCTTTCTCCTCTCTCATTCCTTGTCCCAATTCCTTATTGTCCTGTAGCCATTTCTTCTCCCTTACAACTGCATTCCTGTCCTCCATGACTATTACATTTTCATCTCCCTTTAAGTACTGTATTACCCTTTCAATATCCACATATACTTTCTGTGTCTCTTAACCCTTTGGCTTTCGATGTCAATCTGAATACCTATCGTTGTCGGTTTGTTGTCGATTCCAAGGAGAACAACTGTATCACTGAACTGTTCACAGTAACTCACTCTTCGCCCTACCTTCCTATTCATAACGAATACTACTCCTGTTATACCATTTTCTGCCGTTGTTGATATAATCCTGTACTCATGTGACCATAAATCATGCCTTTTCCCCATTTAACTTCACTGACGCCCACTATCTCTAAATTGAGCCTTAGCATTCCTTTTTTAAATTTTCTAGCTTCCCTACCAAACTTCTGAAATTCTAAGCCCCGACTAGTAGAACGTTATAATTTCGTCGATTAATCAGTGTTTTCCTCGTAGTCTCCTCCTCCTTGGCATCCCCTCCCGGAAATCCGAACGAGGGACTATTCCGGAATCCTTTGCCGATGGAGAGATCATCACGACACATTTTCAACTGCAGGCCATATGTCCTGTGGATAAACGTTAGGTGTCTTTAATTCAGTAGTTTCCATTGCCTTCTGCAACACATGCCGTTGATCATTGCTGATTCTTCGGCCTCTGGGGGCAGTTCCTCACCCCAAGGGGGAGAGAGTGCCCTGAACCTCTGTCCGCTCCTCCGCCTCCTTGACAAGGCCGTTGGCTGAATGAACGTGGCTACTTTTGCCGGAAATCTTCGTCCGCCAATGCTAATGATTTTCATTCAAAGTTTAAGCGGTTGCGGGGTTCGAACCCGGAACCGAGGACGTTGTGATTACTAACCGAAGACGCTACCTCTAGACCATCGGTGCGCGTAAGTCAAAAACTCACAATAATCACGGTTTTTACTAATTAATGTATCTATGTTAAGAAAATGTTTAAAATACTATAAATATTGCTTTTTTAAAATTATTTTCTAAAGAGCTGGTGTTTGGTAGCATTGCCTGCCCACCCCTAGTCTATTTATCACGAGAGAGCAGAATCGACGATAAGGAGAAAGAAACGGAATTGAAATTTAGCATCAGGCCGGGTAGTATCGCTTTTCTCTGAGTATGCCAGTTTAATAAACACCAGTCGACCAGCCAACAGATTCAGTAACTGCCAATGTTTTGAAAGTCAAAGGAAGATTTCCACGCATATGCAGAACCTTCGTCGAATTTTATCATTACACACTAGCCAACGTACAAAACTCAAGTACAGAATCCACGCAAAATCAAAACTGAAAGTAACTTCATTCCTTAAAATTTTAATAACATACTGATATAATCTGATCAGGTTCTCAACGGTGAAACTTGTTTGAAACAAAGGTTAAGAGTAGCATTTGGCAAAAAAAAAAGTCGAGTACTTGTATGGATGTAGCTACAAACTAAAATGTACTTGAACTTAGCAAGCAATACTCACAGCTTCCATCCAGAGCAAACCAACTCAGGCCACTGCTTAGAATGTTTCCCAAACAAGTTGCGGCATGAACATGTTGTTTTCATAGTGTTAGTCGACAAATCACATTCCATAGTGTCACGAATGAAGGAAAAGAAAAGTATTTTCTGCAGACATTGCTCCGCACCTTTTATTAATTCGGCAAATGGCTTCAAATGGCTCTGAGCACTATGGAACTTAACATCTGAGGTCATCAGTACTTAGAACTACTTAAACCTAACTAACCTAAGGACATCACACTCATCCATGCCCGAGGCAGGATTCGAACCTGCGACACTAGCGGTCACGCGGTTCCAGACTGAAGCGACTAGAGCCGCTCGGCCACACCGGCCGGCAATTCGGCAAATGTCATCATGAAATAGTGAGAAATTCGGTGTAAGGACAACATTATATATTGACAGTTGCTTATTGATACTCCGTTTATTGGAAATAATTGCCAATGAAGAGTATTATTTACATAGCGACTTTCTGAGTGCTTTTTGATAACATATGTTAGAAGCACCATTCGTTCGCATCTTAAGTGTAACAATGTCTAATACTACTTAGAAAAGTATAGCAGAGATGATTTTAGTATCAACAGTTTTTAAGGATTATAAAACCCAAAGTTCATACTCGTAAGACACTGTCATTACAGTCTAAGAGTAGTATTCGAGCCATTAGAACCACAACAAAAACTGTATGTATGGCTACCGCAACGCTGTGTGTTATTTTACTGGATATGTTCAGAACGATGTCTGTTAGCAGCAGTGTAGTGCTGCGTGCTACTGCATAGAATTTGAAACGAAACGTCCGCAGAGCCTGCTGCAATCAAGCATTTCGTTTCACATCCTGCAGTCAGTTTGTGCTTGTAAACAACATGGTTCAGCTTTCCTTTTTAAGAGAATGTTGTGGAGTCACGTCTGCGGAATGTGCTGGACATTATTGCAAAATCCAGCGTCCAGGAAAAAAAAAAAATTGGTCACTGTAGAACCCCCTGCACTATGCGTGTGGTCACCATCTTACTGGGCTCACGTGTTTCATTTAACATTGGTCGAAGAGACTGGGTTTGAAAATAGATATTTTCTCACAAATGGTGGTTTTGATGATTCCGTTCTCCGGGCCACCTATTTACACTACACATCACAGACGTTCCGCTTAACGATAACGACGCAAACGTGTTTCTCCTGTAGGTGCACGTAACTCAGTGATTCTAATACAGTACACAACCCTTGTAGAGTATAATGGCAATATCTCATTTGTTTTCTTCGCCTGGAAATTTGCAGAAAAAGTAATCGGAATTCAAATCACCCATAGTAACATTTTGTCAACCACTCTGTCTACTTCTATCTTTAAAAGCAGTACTTCATTAAAGAACTCTATTGAAAAATATTTGCTTTAATAGTTGCATGCATTTCCGAAGGAACACTGTATCGGTCTTCTTAACAACAAAGGCGCTGCAATATCGTATTTATCCGACGATATTAGGCAGCGTCTGTCAACTAAAACTGCCCCACCCTGTACGGGAATTACGTAATGTGTGTACAAGTACAGGTTGTGACGCAGGAACGACGACATATGGAATATTGGCTATGGCTGTGAGCCGGCGCGGATTGCCGAGGCGGTTAAGCCGACCGCTCGCACAAACCAGGATATCCGGGTTAGAGTCCCAGTCCGACACAAATTTTCATTTCCCTCATCCCCTTATACAGTTGACGGTTGTTCGTATTCGCAACTGCGAATAAATTCCGTAGATATTCCAGAATTACTTGCCAACTGCACTTACGGTTTAACTGCCGGATGCGATTTCTACTGTGTCATTCGAAATAAGGATCAAATCCCAAATCCGAACAAGTGCACTGAACTAGAACTCCTCGTGCACGGATTATGCCGATCTGACGCCTGGGAACAACTACGCGGCAACGACCTGGAATATACAAACATCGTCCGCAGCTCGTGGTCGTGCGGTAGCGTTCTCGCTTCCCGCGCCCGGGTTCCCGCTGGGTCAGGGATTTTCTCTGCCTCGTGATGACTGGATGTTGTGTGATGTCGTTAGGTTAGTTAGGTTTAAGTAGTTCTAAGATCTAGGGGACTGATGACCATAGATGTTAAGTCCCATAGTGCTCAGAGCCATTTGAACCATATACAATCATCAGTGCTGATTCGGTAAGCGCATTAAAAAGGATGTGTGTCTCACCAGAGCTTAATAGCAAACAGCAAACTGTGGCACTGGACACATTAATATCTCTAATCACTGTGCCTAATTTGCACCGTCAAAAACAGAATGATGGTTGTATTACGCAAGACCGTAATAGCAATTTAATATTATCAGCTGTTCAAGACAGAAATATTTCTGGGAAAAACAGACAGTAGGATGTTATTGTCAGTGTTCTCGATAGTTATACAAAGGTGGAAACATTCTTAGTACAAACTTGAAATATACAAAGCCGAAGTAACGAAAATCAAAAGATAGAACATAAAAGGCATTATTGTTAGATACAGACGGAAAGGCGCCGACGAAGATGAAACTGCGTCCCTTTAGCACATTTTACTATCAGCGTGACGGCACAACGCCATGATGATTGAATAAGTCTAGGACGAACATGGACAACTGTTACATACACTGTACGATATAGTCTCATGCGCACGCCTACTTCCGTGATGTTTAGCAGCAAAAATATCTTTCGATGCACACTACGCTTCAAAATGCTTTTTAAAGAAGAGCCGGCCGGGGTGGCTGAGCGGCTCTAGGCGCTACAGTCTGGAACCGCGCGACCGCTACGGTCGCAGGTTCGAATCCTGCCTTGGGCATGGATGTGTGTGATCTCCTTAGTTAGGTTTAAGTAGTTCTAAGTTCTAGGGGACTTATGACCTCAGAAGTTAGGCCCATAATGCTCAGAGCCATTTGAACCATTTTTTTAAGAAGAAAACAACCGCACGCCAGATAGAATCATTGTTGAAGAATCCTTCAAGGACAAGAAACTCAAAGTATCAGCTTTCAGAGCACAGACAGGAAAATCACAGGGTCGTGATGGTCTTACCGGTGAATTTTACCATCATTTTTGGAACATTATCAGAGCAACACTACTGCAACCGGCGTATCACATGTGGTATACTGACCAAGTATCCAAAGAACAGGAAGAGAAATTTATAGTTGTAATACCCATTGATCCTGCTCAAGGCGCTTGACTTTTATTGTCGTGTCTATGAAATATTCTGAATAATTCCTACCTAAGATAACACTCTGAGTTTGTATAGTAAACATTTTTGATTCAAAGGAGGTCGTTTCATGCCTAAGCTACCCCTCCTGGCATATTTTATGTTGCGATCTGTCTACCTAAGTCACGATTATGACAATGAGAGAGTATTTACTGCAGCAGTATCTTGTCTGCATAGATGTAATGTGTTCACATTCTAAAACGCTTGGTGCTTTCGAAATCAATTCCGATTTATCTGCAAAAGCAGTATCTTATTGCTTTCGTTACTATTTTATTTGAGCTGCTATATATCACAAATCAGTGACAGATCTTTAGTGTGGGGAGCCCTCAAGTCAAAGGTGCATCGCGACCACCCTCACAGTCTTCATGAGCCGCGGCAAAACATTTCGGATGATACTCCATCTACTGCAGCAGTCCAGTTTCTATCCGCCTTCGGTAACTCGCTGACCAGGGCCCAAAAGTGCCGAGAGATGAATGGTGGTCACTTTCAAAATCTGCTTCACTCAGATTAGTACTGTATTTCCTTTCTTTAGCTTACACCTATTTTTCTCAGAATTTCGAACATCATGCACCATTTTACATTGTCAAATGTGTTCACACATTTATGGCACAAGACCGAATGTAGATACAAACCGTTTGGGGTCAACAGTACGCAGTATCTTACAGCTGCTTGACATTTTTGGCAATTTCGTTTTGCACACATTTCTAGTTTTTAATTAAATGAAAGAACACGTCAATCTTTATTTATCTCCACGACGCGTCCATCATCAGGTGGATTTACATTCGTTAGTATGACATTCGCGTGTGTGTTGTGTTACGATTTTTTGGAAGGAACACTGCCTAATGGAGAAACAAAACACTATTTCAGAACATGGTTTTGGGTTTCTTTTGACAAAAAATTAAACGCATATCTAACGGTAAACATAAAATAAGTAAAATAAAGTACCTCCAATGGTCACAGGTTACTTTCACTGTCGTAACGCATCACATGTACACCGTCATATCTTGTAAACAAATATGGCGCCTGGAAACTATTGGGTGCAAAGATAGTATAGCAGAAGAGAAAACATTATCACAAAGTACAAAGTATATATATCGTAATAACTTTAGTACAGAATAAATTTTAAAGGATTTGGAGACGTTTGTTTTGAGGCGTCGAATACATGCGTTGGAATAAATACTTAAAGTGGTATATAAATCCGATTTTGATCAGTTAAAATTGCTTAAACTTCATACTCGTTTATACAGGTGAAACATTACAAACTTTAAATACAATAATCATATTGACTACAGTGGTAAAATTATACACAAATAACAATTTTGGTTGGAATTCATGGATAGATCTGAAAGGCTGGAGGCAGAGGGGATAAACAGAAAGAGAACATGACAGGGGGAGAGAGGGTAGAAAGAGCGATTGAATGAGAGCTAACTTTACAAGGCAAGGGGTGTTAAGATTATATCTGTTACGGGTAATAACTGCCTAAAGGTTGGGGTAATGCATTGGTTAATACTTTAAAATATGCAGATGGATTTACAATTTGTGCCAGTAGTTGATGTACATATAGTTTCAAAATGGTTCAAATGGCTCTGAGCACTATGGGACTTAACATCTGAGGTCATCAGTCCCCTAGAACTTAGAACTACTTACACCTAACTAACCTAAGGACATCACACACATCCATGCCCGAGGCAGGATTCGAACCTGCGACCGTAGCGGTCGCGCGGTTCCAGACTGAAGCACCTAGAAACGTGTCATTTAAGATAGATTACGGTTGTTTTGTTTGGTGTTTGTATATTTGGAGTGTTTCAACGATGTCTAGTTTTCTGCCTTTTGGCTGGATGTGTAGGATGCTGATACTTGTGTTGTTAACATGGTGTTTTGTTTCATGCAGGTGGGTGGCTACTGCTGATGTGTGGTATTTTTTGTTTTTTCGTGCTGAATAAATATTGTAACAATGAGCCCACAAGCATCTTGCCTTAGATCACAACCAACGATACACAAAAATAGGATCCCCATCAGGCCTATAGTGAACTGCAGGAACAGCCCAACATTCAAACTAAGCAAAATGCTCTTGAAAATTCTCAAAGAAGCATACACATTCAATAATGGCAGGTCGCTTAAAAACACAACAGAATTTACATAACATGTCAAAAATCTGATGGAGCCTCATTTGACATACAGAAACTTTAATCCTTTGTGGCAAAAGATCCCACACTACAAATAATCAATGCCGAAGCCAGCCGCGGTGGCCGTGCGGTTCTAGGCGCTTCAGTCCGGAACCGCGTGACTGCTACGGTCGCAGCTTCGAATCCTGCCTCGGGCATGGATGTGTGTGATGTCCTTAGGTTAGTTAGGTTTAAGTAGTTATAAGTTCTAGGGGACTGATGACCTAAGATGTTAAGTCCCATAGTGCTCAGAGCCATTTGAACCATTTGAGCCAATCAATGCCGACCTACAAAACCACAAAAAAATCCCTTCAACTCACATTATTGAACTAATGGGCCTGTTTGAATTACACTTTCACACAGCTATTTTAAATGTAACAATGAAATCTACAAACAGATGGTCTGGAAATGGGCTCGAATCGCTCCAGATTGCTAGCTGAAATATTTATAAGTAACTTAGAAGACAAAATCCTGAAGTCCAATAACCACCCCTTCAAAAATATCATCTACTACTACAGGTATGTATATGATACCATCATTTTAATCAAAGGCACTAAATATGGCATCGGTGAGTTGAACCAGTTATTCAACAACTCCCACAAAAACATAAAATTCATAGTTGAACACCAAACAGATGACAGTATAACCTTCTTACACGTTACCATTAGAATAAAGAATAACAGACATCAGTTTGAAAAATGGTTCAAATGGCTCTGAGCACTATGGGACTCAACTGCTGAGGTCATTAGTCCCCTAGAACTTAGAACTAGTTAAACCTAACTAACCTAAGGACATCACAAACATCCATGCCCGAGGCAGGATTCGAACCTGCGACCGTAGCGGTCTTGCGGTTCCAGACTGCAGCGCCTTTAACCGCACGGCCACTTCGGCCGGCCAATCAGTTTGAAATTTATTGGAAGCCTACCACAACAAATACCACAATCCACAACTCCTCTTTCACACTACAGCCCACAAAATGGCAGCATTCCGGTACATGATCATCATAGCTATCCAACTACCACTCTCTGAAGACAAATGTGATCAAGAAATTGAAATAATGAAGCAAACAGCTATTGCAAATGGTTATAACAGCTCCATAGTAGACACCCCAAAGCAGTCAATAATTGCAAGGCAATCAGGACACAGTTCGTCTGCCTCTGTCGCTATAGGGCGCGACATGCGCACCGTGGACATTTCTTGTAGTCATCACTCAACAAAAGTTATAACATTTTGTACTACATAGTGAGTGGTAAATGAAGCTTTCGACAAAGGGCGAGGAAGCGCGGCGCTGCCACTGGGTGGCAGCAAGTGGGCTCGAAGTGCTATGGCGCACATTGCGTTCAAAGCCAGCCGTGGAATCTTTCTCAAAAATGTTGTTGGGCGGAAATGTTACTACCGCCGTGACAGAAAGGAACAGCTATTACTGGTGTGTCAGAAAGTGAAATACATTGTAGCTGTGCCACTATTGCCCTCAGGACTTCAGCATTCAGACGAAAGGCGCTATAAAACTATAGGCAAAGAGCGATTTCGGCCACCAGACGTTGCATTCAGACAACGAGCGGTTTACTGCTTTTATTTTATGTTTTTTTTGAGAAGATTATGTAGGTTTATTTATTTTATTAACAAAAGATCCTACGACCATCAACGCGAGTCTCCGAGTCGTCTTCTCGCCTGTTGGCAGGGCCTTCCTGCTATTCAGTCCATAGGGGATCATTGTGCGCCAAGACTCTCCTGCAGTAACAGCGTCTCACACCCGGACGCCCCAATGAACCTAAATAATTAGCGAAATGGTTCGTGAAGTTCGTGTGGCGGCTGAAAGCCGCATGTGTCGTCATCAGTAGGGACCAAAAGCCGAGTGTGAATTTGTGCACATCACGAAATGTGCAGTAAAGAGCGATGCCTTCTAGCCAGTTAACAACATTCGTCCTGGTTGGTGGAAAATATACTCTCTCGGGGTGCTATACGTACATCGTCAGGGGAGATAGACTCCGGCAATTGCAGCAAGAGTCTAGCCAGCATGGGTTGCGTAAGCAGCCAGCAGTCGCCGCTCAAGTCACAAGTCAGGCAGTGCGCTTCCGAATCAACGAATGAGGATCTCGGACGCAAGGAAGGTCGTCAGACAGATGAATTGAATGTAGCCGCTGACGAATAGCTAACTTCCCGTTCGCAGCCACGCACCACAACTAACGCACCGTTGTTAGAAGAGGAGGCTTGTCTACTGCTCACCACACTGTGTTCCAGTTAACTTCGGGGTGCCGGTGTGCGACTATTTTGATGCGTGGTCGCTGTTGGTAGAGGCGATAATAGTCTCTCGTGCTGGACATGGGTGTCGACGGAAGGTTCGCTCGTAAGTAGCTGAGATCGACCAATAACTCTGTGACGTGGGCGAGTGCCAGTGAAATGTGTCCCACAGAAACCGATGGTTGTAGAGAGCGTGGCGCCACTTCAGCTATCACGGTGCCCATCAGATCGGCCTGGCCAAAGGTCCATATGCCGCGCATAGGGTTGAGATGAGCGATTGCGCACGGTTATAGACATGAATTAAATCGATAGCCTGCCCTGTGCGGCTGTGTCAGGATGGCGTTTCGGACTTTACAATCGAGACTGGCGCTCACGGAATGTCCAAATGCTGCCATCGCAGCCGCCAGTTTTGAGCCAAGATGGGTGCTGACACAACCTGTTGGTGGGAGCATGTCCATTCGACGCAATTTTTTGCTCTGCATCAGAGCGCGTGTCTGGTGTATCAATTCAGCAGCGTACATTGCTGGAGAACAGCATCCCCAAACATTTGGGTGTGGGCACCTAGTAAAAAGGTAAAAAGGCACCTCTGTTGTTTGGAAAACCCTCCCCCCCCCCCCCAAAGATTCATGCGTTTAGTCTTCTTCTTATTGATGACGGTCCCAGCGTCCGACCCGTACTGGCGTAGCCACTAAAGCGCCATGTGTATTTCATCCCCGGGTCTGGCCAGGAACACCACATCATCGGCGAATGCCCACCATAGGTCACGTCCCGTATGCTAATCGCCACCGTAGACCATGCAAAGGTGGTTCGAGTGATGCCGGAAATAATATGCCTGACAAGGTCGCACTGACCGTCCAACAACAATGTGACCAGACTAGTAGTTATTCACCATCACGTGGGAACGAGCCCCGTGGATCACTCCTGCGGACTCCGGAGAGAGGCCACGCCTTTCAAAAGTTCGCGTGGGAATCCGTGGTCGACTCGGTCGAATGCGTGATCCAAATTGACGGCGAGAAGGACGCGCCATATTTTGCAGGCCGCCGTCAATGCTATTATGTCGCGGTATGCTCCCTAACGCTGTATGAATGTTGCTGCCACTACATAAACAGATCTGATCAGTGTGGATTGCTTTCCCAAGAGCGATATTTAGATGGCCGCGTAGGATGTAGTCGATGTTGAGGAGCGTGAGTGGACTGAAGTCCTACCACGTACAATCACCAATCGGTTTCAGTACCGGTATCTGGGTGCCGACTGTGAATTCCGTGGGGACAATGAAATTAAGGCGGATCAGTTCTTGAAACATCTGCAGCCACTTGTCACCCATACGGTTATAAAATGTATGGTAGAATTCCTAGATATATGTTCGGTGCACCTCATGTCAACGCTGATGTCAGCTCGTCGGATGTGTTGGGCAGCAGCAGAGCGCCATCAAGTGCCACGTCTCTAGGGGCGGAAAACACTTCTTCATAATCACATACGTCATGCGGATCTTCCATGTACCGGGCGAGCGTGTGCGCTATGTCCGTCTCTGTCACGGCGCGTTTTACGCTCTCGCACGCACGTAGACGCCAAATATCCACATTTTTATTAGAAAGCAAACAATACCGCTCTGGCCGTAGAATTTTTTAAAATTAAAACCGGTTTCGCGCCAATTTACGCGGATCAGTTGATATAAATTGTGTCTAAAACATTACTGCAAGCCGAAGTGGCCGTGCGGTTCTAGGCGCTGCAGTCTGGAAACGCGAGACCGCTTCGGTCGCAGGTTCGAATCCTGCCTCGGGCATTGGTATGTGTGATGTGCTTAGGTTAGTTAGGTTTAACTAGTTCTAAGTTCTAGGGGACTAATGACCTCAGCACTTGAGTCCCATAGTGCTCAGAGCCATTTGAACCATTTTGAACTAATGACCTCAGAAGTTGAGTCCCATAGTGCTCAGAGCCATTTGAACTATGTTTTTTTTTTTTAACATTACTTCACACTGTTCTGAAACCTCTCCCCATCCGTCATGTCACGGATAAATTAAAATCCGCTAGAAGCCTTTTGTCAAATTGATAAAGAACGGGGAGGGGGTGTCTCATATTGTTAACTGGAGGTGATACGCGCACGGCCATAAGCGGCTTCAGGACAGCATAAAATAATGTTGTAGACACAAGTTATATCACCTGAGGATGCGCGTAAATTGGCATGAAATCTGTTGTGCTTTTAATTAAAAAACTGTCTACACCTGGAGCGGTATTGTTTTCCATCTAATAAAAATGTCTTTATTAGGCCGCGGTTTCGTTTCTTCACATTCGCCATCCCATTAGTATACTGCTCTTATACGAAATCTCTTTATGTGTCATGGCAGTTGATTAATATTTGCAAGTGTTCGTTTACGAGTGACCGCTTTCTCTTATACTTCAGTTATTTGATTATGTTTAATTATAACGTATTCCTTGATTCATATAAATTTTGCTTGCTTGGGATTATTGCACGGCCACTAGACTACTAGACACTCCATCCATAGTGTTATAAGCACGGCGCCGTTAAGCTCTCGTTCGCTTTACTGTCAGAGCTATCCTCTCCGCTGCACTCATAGAGTGGTTGAAGCCATCTTAGTTGCCGGGCTCCCTGGGACACGCCACTGGCCCCGGTGTTTGGGAGCAGCGTTCCGGGCACCGCTGCCGCCCGCCAGCTCAGCACAGTGTAATGAAGTCAGGGGCGGCCTGCGGATTTCGCTGAGCACAGTCCCTTGTCTCCGTTCCACTGTGCCGTAGCAATTTTGTGAGCTGGGGCAGACATCCGCAGCCAACGGAACGCAGTGTTTTCTCCAGCCACTAATATTTGCAACTCTTGCAAATAATCTACGCCCCTCGCTTCTGAAAAAGTAAACTTGGATATCTTGTACAGTACCCCACATCTAAGAATATGGATATTTATTTTGTCGAACACGTGTGTTATACTCATGCATTACTTGATGAAAAAGAGCTGATTTTTCTGTTAGAAAGTGGCAACTATGTGTAGAGAAATGAAGGACTCTAAATGGCATTCATCGCTGTCCCGGTGTAGTTTACCTCTAACTTCACTCAGTTTACAGAACCTGCTGTTATTCCTGTGATGTGTGTTGGTCCATATGCAGCACACCTGCGTAATAACAATGATGATTATGATGATGATGGCATGACTTGTTTTGAGTGCTCGGCATCTAGCTTCTTAAAGCCCATATTAAATTAGCTTGCGACAAATGTGGCTACAAACACTAAAAATAACACTGTTTAATAAATAATGAAAAATAACTCCCCATCGCACACGCGCGCATACACACACACACACACACACACACACACACACACACACACGCACTAAAACCCCGAACGATATACATTCTTAAAAGCCTTGGTAAAATAAGATAACAGCTAAAACCCAGTCCCATTTGAGGAAGTCGTCACATGGCAGCAGGACTGCTCTCTCCACCAACGTATCACCAAGAGCCTGGCACTGTCGGTTCCCGCAGTGTTACACTTCCGCTACGCAAAGCGTGGTGTCTACCACTTTTTAAGGAGACCGTCGCAGACGCGGTAATTTCACCTGCGTCGAGAAAAGTACGTACCTCCGGCCGTAATTACCGTGAAGAACATAATTTTGAGATGTTTAGAAGCCCTAATTATTTCAGAATTTTTACATGATTTTGGTAGTAGATACAGACTTTAAACGCCATACTTGTAACGAGTGAAATCTTGACAAGAAGAACCTTATACACTGTTGATGTTGTTGTGGTCTTCAGTCCTGAGAATGGTTTGATGCAGCTCTCCATGCTACTCTATCCTGTGAAAGCTTCTTCATCTACCAGTACTTACTGCGACCTACATCCTTCTGAATCAGCTTAGTGTGTTCATCTCTTGGTTTCCCTCTACGATTTTTACCCTCCACGCTGCCCTCCAATGCTAAATTTGTGATCCCTTGATGCCTCAGAACATGTCCTACCAAGCGGTCCCGTCTTCTTGTCAAGTTGTGCCACAAACTCCTCCCCAATTCTATTCAATACCTCCTCATTAGTTATGTGATCTACCCATCTGATCTTCAGCATTCTTCTGTAGCACCACATTTCGAAAGCTTCTATTCTCTTCTTGTCCAAACTATTTATCGTCCATGTTTCACTTCCATACATGGCTACACTCCATACAAATACTTTAAGAAACGACTTCCTGGCACTTAAATCAATACTCGATGTTAACAAATTTCTCTTCTTCAGAAACGCTTTGATTGCCATTGCCAGTCTACATTTTATATCCTCTCTACTTCGACCATCATCTGTTATTTTGCTCCCACCGGCCGCAGTGGCCGAGCGGTTCTAGGTGCTACAGTCTGGAAGTGCGCGACCGCTACGGTCGCAGGTTCGAATCCTGCCTCGGGCATGGATGTGTGTGATGTCCTTAGGTTAGTTAGGTTTAAGTACTTCTAAGTACTAGGGGACTGATGACCTGAGAAGTTAAGTCCCATAGTGCTCAGAGCCATTTTTATTTTTCTCCCCAAACAGCAAAACTCCTTTACTACTTTAAGTGCCTCATTTCCTAATCTAATTCCCTCAGCATCACCCGACTTAATTTGACTGCATTCTATTACCTTCGGTTTGCTTTTGTTGATTTTCATCTTATATCCCCATTTCAAGACACTGTCCATTCCGTTCAACTGCTCTTACAAGTATTTTGCTCTCTCTGACAGAATTACAATGTCATCGGCGAACCTCAAAGCTTTTATTTCTTTCTATGGATTTTAATACCTACTCCGAATTTTTCTTTTGTTTCCTTTACTGCTTGCTCAATATACAGATTGAATAACATCGGGGAGAGGCTACAACCCTGTCTCACTCCCTTCCCAACCACTGCTTCCCTTTCATGCCCCTCGACTCTTAAAACTGCCATCTGGTTTCTGTACAAATTGTAAATAGCTTTCCGCTCCCTGTATTTTACTCCTGCCACCTTTTGAATTTGAAAGAGAGTGTTCTAGTCAACATTGTCAAAAGCTTTCAGTAAGTCTACAAATGCTAGAAACGTAGGTTTGCCTTTCGTTAATCTTTCTTCTAATATCAGTCGTAAGATCAGTATTGCCTCACGTGTACCAACATTTCTACGGAATGCAAACCGATCTTCCTCGTGGTCGGCTTCTACCAGTTTTTCCATTCGTCTGTAAAGAATTCGTGTTAGAATTTGCAGCTGTGACTTATTAAACTGATAGTTCGGTAATTTTCACATCTGTCAACACCTGCTTTCTTTGGGATTGGAATTATTATATTCTTCTTGAATTCTGAGGGTATTTCGCCTGTCTCATACATCTTGCTCACCAGATGGTAGAGTTTTGTCAGGACTGGCTCTCCCAAGGCCGTCAGTGATTCTAATGGAATGTTGTCTACTCCCGGGCCCTTGTTTCGACTCAGGTCTTTCAGTGCTCTGTCAAACTCTTCACGCAGTATCGTATCTCCCATTTCATCTACATTCTCTTCCAGTTCCATAATATTGTCCTCAAGTACATCGCCCTTGCATAGACCCTCTGCTTTCCCTTCTTTGCTTAGAACTGGGTTTCCATCTGAGCACTTGATATTCTTACAAGTGGTTCTCTTTACTCCAAAGATCTCTTTAATTTTCCTGTAGGCAGTGAGATAAACCCCTACATCCTTACATTTGTCCTCTAGCCATCCCTGCTTAGCCATTTTGCACTTCCTGACGATCCCATTTTTGAGACGTTTGTATTCCTTTTTGTCTGCTTTATTTACTGCATTTTTATATTTTCTCCTTTCATCAGTTAAATTTAATATTTCTTCTGTTACCCAAGGATTTCTACTAGCCCTCGTCTTTTTATCTACTTGATCCTTTGCTGACTTCACTTCTTCATCCCTCTGAGCTACCCATTCTTCTTCTACTGTATTTCTTTCCCCCAATCCTGTCAATTGTTCCCTTATGCTCTCCCTGAAACTCTCTACAACCTCTGGTTCTTTCAGTTTATCCAGGTGTCATCTCCTTAAATTCCCACCTTTTTGCAGTTGCTTCAGTTTTAATCTACAGTTCATAACCAATAGATTGTGGTCAGAGTCTACATCTGCCCCTGGAAATGGTTTACAATTTAAAACCTGGTTCCTAAATCTCCGTCTTACCATTATATAATCTATCTGATACCTTCTAGTATCTCCAGGATTCCTCCACGTATACAACCTTCTATCATGATTCTTGAAACAAGTGCAAAATTCTACCAGGGGGCTTCCTCTTTCATGTCTTACTCCCAATCCATATTCACCTACTATGTTTCCTTCTCTCCCTTTTCCTACTATCGAATTCCAGTTATTTTCATGTCCCTTCACTACCTGAATAATTTCTTTTATCTCATCATACATTTCATCAATTTCTTCATCATCTGCGGAGCTAGTTGGCATATAAACTTGTACTACTGTAGTAGGCATGGGCTTTGTGTCTATCTTGGCCACAATAATGCGTTCACTATGCTGTTTGTAGTAGCTTACCCGCTCTCCTATTTTTTATTCATTATTAAACCTACTCCTGCATGACCCCTATTTGATTTTGTATTTATAACCCTGTAATCACCTGACCAAAAGTCTTGTTCCTCCTGCCACCGAACTTAACTAATTCCCACTATATCTAACTTTAAACGATCCATTTCCCCTTTTAAATTTTCTAACCTACCTCCTCGATTAAGGGATCTGACATTCCACACTCCGATCCGTAGAACGCCAGTTTTCTTTCTCCTGATAACGACATCCTCTTGAGTAGTCCCCACCCGGAGATCCGAATGGGGGACTATTTTACCTCCGGAATATTTTACCCAAGAGGACGCCATCATCATTTAACCATACAGTAAAGCTGCATGCCCTCGGGAAAAATTACGGCTGTAGTTTCCCCTTGCTTTCAGCGGTTCGCAGTACCAGCACAGCAAGGCCATTTTGGTTAGTGTTACAAGGCCAGATCAGTCAATCATCCAGTCTGTTGCCCCTGCAACTACTGAAAAGGCTGCTGCCCCTCTTCAGAAACCACACGTTTGTCTGGCCTCCCAACAGATACTCCTCCGTTGTGGTTGCACCTACGGTACGGCCATCTGTATCGCTGAGGCACGCAAGCCTCCCCACCAACGGCAAGGTCCATGGTTCATGGGGGGAGGGGGGGGGACCTTATACATAACAATCACTTTCGAAGGTACCATTACTGTTCGAGGTATTTTGGTAAGCAAAAACAAAATAATATTTGCTTGAGATTAATAGTTTTTAATATCAGGTGCTATAAGTTTAAAGTTGTTCTCCAGACGGTAAAATGTCACTTGTTTCACAACAATTAACAAAATTTGGCGTTAATTATTAGTAAGGGCAGGCTTTTGATACGCTTAGAGACCTTTCAGGGGTCTATACGTGAATTTCCATTTTTACATGATTTTTTGTAAAAAATGGTTGCTTTCACGCAGTTTCCTATCTCGTGAAGAGCGGAGCGCTGCGGTGGCTGCCTGCAGGCAGTAGCTTATTCCTCATGCCAGCGCCACAACTTTGGAGATAAAACGTCAGATGGCAACTGATTTAAATCAGACTATAAAATTTCCAACCCATGTGCTGTTTCTGTCCTCCCGACAACCATTTCTTTTACGATATCTGCACATTTTTTCTGCAGCCACTTCGCTTTCGCTTCCCTACATCTCCCATTTAGTCCCTAAATGACTTATTACGTTGTATTCTTTCCCTCCCCTTAACGTTTTTATTTTTTTTACTTTGTCCTGTTGTCGATCAGCTGAAATTTTTCCTCGTTACCCAAGATTTCTTGGTAGTTACCTTCCTTTGGCCCGCCCGGTTGGCCGTGCGAATCCGCCCGGCAGATTTGTGTCGAGGTCCGGTGAACCGGCCAGTCTGTGGGTGGTTTTTAGGCGGTTTTCCATCTGCCTCGGCGAATGTAGTCTGGTTCCCTTTATTCCGCCTCAGCTACACTATGTCGGCGATTTTTGCGCAAACAAGTTCTCCACGTACTCGTACATCATCATTACTCTACCACGCAAACATAGTGGTTACACTTGTCTGGTGTGAGACGTTGTCCGCAGCTCGTGGTCGTGCGGTAGCGTTCTCGCGTCCCGCGCCCGGGTTCCCGGGTTCGATTCCCGGCGGGGTCAGGGATTTTCTCTCCCTCGTGATGACTGGGTGTTGTGTGATGTCCTTAGGTTAGTTAGGTTTAAGTAGTTCTAAGTTCTAGGGGACTGATGACCATAGATGTTAAGTCCCATAGTGCTCAGAGCCATTTGAACCATTTTTTGTGAGATGTTCCCTTGGGGGGGGGGGGGGGGGGGAAGTCCAGCGGGGGCCGAACCGCACAATAACCCTGGGTTCGGTGTGGGGCCGCGGAGGGGTGAAGTGGACTGCGGTAGTCGTTGGGGTTGAAGACCACTGCGGCTGCGGCGGGGACGGAGCCTCTCCCTCGTTTCTACGTCCCCGGTTTACAATATATACATACATACATACCTTCCTTTACGCATGTTGGTCTATCCACGTCTTTGCAGATTGATTGTTGCGAACGACGCATAAGCTTCAGTATTCTCTTCATCATAACCAAACTGCGATCGGATTCTATAACTGAGTGCGCCTTACAATCCAGAATCTAATTCCCGAATCTCTGTCGAGCTATGATGTAATTAATGATGATGATAATTGGTTTGTGGGGCGCTTAACTGCGCGGTCATCAGCGCCCATACGAAGTCCCAATTTTTTTCACACTCCAATTTTTTACATCAATCCAGCCACTGGCACGAATGATGATAATGATAAAATGATGAGGATGGCACAAACACCCAGTCCCCGGGCAGAGAAAGTCCCCAACCCGGCCGGGAATCGAACCCGGGACCCCGTGATCAAGCGGCAGCAACGCTGTCCACTAGACCACGAGCTGCGGACATGGTGTAATTAAGTTGGAATCTTTCCGTGTGTATACTTCCTGCTCATGTGACCTTAGCCAAAGTATATTACAGAACTCAATTAACTTGTCTGCTCTCCAATACCTACTACCGAGCCAACATTCTACATCTACATTTACATTTATACTCCGCAAGCCACCCAACGGTGTGTGGCGGAGGTCACTTTACGTGCCATTGTCATTACCTCCCTTTGCTGTTCCAGTCCTGTATGGTTCGCGGGAAGAACGACTGCCGGAAAGCCTCCGTGCGCACTAGAATCTCTCTAATTTTACATTCGTGATCTCCTCTGGAGGTATAAGTAGGGGGAAGCAATATATTCGATACCTCATCCAGAAACGCACACTCTCGTAACCTGAACAGCAAGCTACACTGCGATCCAGAGCGCCTCTCTTGCAGAGTCTGCCACTTGAGTTTGCCAAACATCTCCCTAACGCTATCACCCTTACCAAATAACCCTTTGACGAAACGCGCCGCTCTTCTTTGGATCTTCTCTATCTCCTCTGTCAACCCGACCTGCTGCGGATTCCACACTGATGAGCAATACTCAAGTATAGGTCGAACGAGTGTTTTGTCAGCCACCTCCTTTGTTGATGGACTACACTTTCTAAGGGCTCTCCCAATGAATATCAACCTGGTACCCGCCTTACCAACAATTACTTTTATATGATCATTCCTCTTCAAATCGTTCCGCACGCATACTCCTAGATATTTTACAGAAGTAACTGCTACCAGTGTTTGTTCCGCTATCATACAATAAAGGATCCTTCTTTCTATGTATTCGCAATACATTTGTCTTTGTTAAGGGTCAGTTGCCACTCCCTGCACCAAGTGCCTATCCGCTGCAGCACTTCCTGCATTTCGCTGCAATCTTCTAATGCTGCAACTTCTCTGTGCATTACAGCATCATCCGCGAAAAGCCGCATGGAACTTACGACACTATCTACTAGGTCATTTATATATAATGTGAAAAGCAATGGTCCCATAACACTCCCCTGTGGCACGCCAGAGGTTACTTTAACGTCTGTAGACGTCATTCCATTGATAACAACATGCTGTGTTCTGTTTGCTAAAAACTCTTCAATCCAGCCGCACAGCTGGTCTGATATTCCGTAGGCTCTTACTTTGTTTATCAGACGACAGTGCGGAACTGTATCGAACGCCTTCCGGAAGTCAAGGAAAATGGCATCTACCTGGGAGCATGTATCTAATATTTTCTGGGTCTCATGAACAAATAAAGTGAGTTGGGTCTCACACGATCGCTGTTTCCGGAATCCATGTTGATTCCTACAGAGTAGATTCTGGGTTTCCAGAAATGACATGATTCGAGAGCAAAAAATCATTTACAATCATTTGGAACCTTCCGTTCCTCTAGAGACTTGCGGTACACGGCTGTTAGAAGGGGGGCAAGTTCTTTCGCGTACTCTGTGTAGAGTCGAATTGGTATCCCATCAGGTCCAGTGGACTTTCCTCTGTTGAGTGATTTCAGTTGCTTTTCTATTCCTTGGACATTTATTTCGATGTCAGCCATTTTTTCGTTTGTGCCAGGATTTAGAGAAGGAACTGCATTGCGGTCTTCCTCTGTGAAACAGCTTTGGAAAAAGGTGTTTAGTATTTCAGCTTTACGCGTGTCATCCTCTGTTTCAATGCCATCATCATCCCGGAGTGTCTGGATATGCTGTTTCGAGCCACTTACTGATTTAACGTAAGACCAGAACTTCCTAGGATTTTCTGTCAAGTCGGTACATAGAATTTTACTTTCGAATTCAATGAACGCTTCACGCATAGCCCTCCTTACGCAAACTTTGACATCGTTTAGCTTCTGTTTGTCTTAGAGGTTTTGGCTGCGTTTAAACTTGCAGTGAAGCTCTCTTTGCTTTCGCAGTAGTTTCCTAACTTTGTTGTTGAACCACTGTGGGTTTTTCCTGTCCCTCACAGTTTTACTCGGCACGTACCTGTCTAAAACGCATTTTACGATTGCCTTGAACTTTTTCCATAAACACTCAACATTGTCAGTGTCGGAACAGAAATTTTCGTTTTGTACTGTTAGGTAGTCTGAAATCTGCCTTCTATTACTCTTCATAAACAGATAAACCTTCCTCCCTTTTTTCATATTCCTATTTACTTCCATATTCAGGGATGCTGCAACGGCCTTATGATCACCGATTCCCTGTTCTGCGCTTACAGAGTCGAAAAGTTCGGGTCTGTTTGTTATCAGTAGGTCCAAGATGTTATCTCCACGAGTCGGTTCTCTGTTTAATTACTGGAGGTAATTGTCGGATAGTGCACTCAGTTCTCCCCTAACTCCGATTGCTATTCATTCCACTATTACGATGTTCCAATCCCCCATGATTATCAACTTATCATTTTCCTTTACATACTGAATAACCTATTTAGTATCCTCATATAGCCTATTTTCTCCATCTTTTCATCCCCTGCTTATAACGTTGACGTATATACCTGAAATATTGTTGATGGCGTTGGTTTGCTGACAGTTCTGATGAGAACAGTCCCGTCACTTATCTGTTCACACTAACCCACTCCCTGTCCTACATTCCTATTCATTACGATCCCAACTCACATTATACCATTTTATGCCGCTGTTGGTATTACCCTATATTCGAATGACCTATTTAACGTCATTGACGGCCACTCTTTGTATATCGAACCTTTTGTCCTTTTGTCAGCTATTTATTTACACCATTATACAGAATCAAGTCAAACGTAATGGAGAAATGAGAGAATATTTCCAAACAGGTTATCAGAAGATTTACAGCACAAGGTAAACACATTTGACAATTGAATTAGATTCGCTGATGTGAAATGAATGGATGATGGGGATTAAATAAATGAAAATGCAGTGGCGTGTAACGATATTAGTGAAAATCGGGTCAATAATACTGTACGCGGAATATAAATTAATTTTGCGACTAATGAAAATCTGTGCCAGCCCGGGACTTTAACTCGGACTGCTTGCTTGTCACAGGCATGCGCCTTCAGCAGCTGGGCTGTCTTTCTTATTCATTCAGCCTTAGCTCCTAACTAAGTAACTGAACTTCTGTAGAAAAAATATTTTATTGTTCTTCGCAATTGAGATTCTTTTACAACCGTAATCTTGGTTAAATAGAAGTCTTCTAGACAACCAAAACATTTTAAGTACTATAAATTTTTTGCAGGAGCAGTCGTAACGTTTTGGTAAAGTAAAGTATTTATTCCATAACGAGTGCTTGTCTGCCATTTCTGTACTTTTCTTCTTTGCCAAAAATAAATGACTCGTGTGTGGGTGAAATATTTGCTTTGGGGCTAAATTTATTCTGATCAGCTCTTCCCGACTTGTCGTACCGTGCCATGAAGTCTTTGCTTTAGACCTAAAGTTTCCTGCAATCTCGGGGTATGTCTCGAGGAGGTTTCTCAATCAGTCTCTGCATTTGGGGTTTCGTTTCAGCTTGCTGTACTCTGTTTAAGGACAACAAGGGGTCGAAATCTGTGATTGCGCTTTATTTGCTGTCGTATATTATACAAGTTTCCCCAACAGCCAACACCAGGCTGTTATCCGTCCGGTTTAGTAACGGCATGTACGGCGGTTAGCGACGGCTCAGTGACAATGATGTTTGCCAGTATTTTTCAGAGTCAATTTTCGGGTTTCAAACTATTGCTTACACAGAAACCTCTGTGATCGGTTGGCTGTTATTGGCGACATTGACGAAATGAGGGCTGTATTAAATGCATGCTATGTGTTTTTTTCCCCTTTGCGGACACCGTTGATATGAAACGAAGTGCAGAAGTTGTGAAACATGTGGAATTAGTTTCCCCTATATATTTAGTGTAGTAAATGTCAAAAGCACTTAATCATCCATAATTTTAAAATGTTGCCTTCCATAATTGCTCCCGATTTGGGTGAATTTCCCAGTACTTGTAAATTTCATCAGAGAATATTTGATGCGAGTACACACAGCACCCAGATAGTTCGGTTCCTTTGTATAAAGATGATGGTAAGAATACTTAGCAAGACGATCCGAATAGAATTTATTTCACCGAAATATTCGACGTGAGCTTAGACTATTCGATTTTCATTTCCACTTCATGTGTTGAGAAATGCCTTTGTGTTTTCGTAGGCTGATGTCACCGAAATACCGAAAACGTGTCGTTTCGCTTCTCGTTCAAGATATCCTCTGATAAATTTGTGTTTGCTAACAAGCTGACAGAGATGGCTTTTCTTCGATGGACGGTTTAAAGTGCTCCCAGAAAGTCAGTCAGTTTTGGAGGTTACCTATAAAAGGTCTCCATTTTAGGGGCAAGCAGTACTGTGGAATTAATTCATGTGGCTACAAATGAGCGGTTATTCTGTATGCTAGAGTGTGGAATGGCTGCAGAAAGCTTAAGGTGAATACAGACTACTCTGACGTAACGTGGGAACACGTGGGTCACGCCTTAATGCGCGTGATATAAAAATGCAATACAGGGTTTTTGCGCACATATTTTTATTGAGCTGACGTGATGTGGGAATGCGTTGGATGATGTAGTCTGACGCAACACGTCTTATGACCCGTGTGAAGAATATCAGAAGGTCTAGATTTTTCGCCAGTAGTGGGAAGGCGTCAGAAGAGTCAAGTGGTTTCCCCTGTACCGTTTCCAGATAGTATTTGAAAATGAAGGAGACGTTGACTGAGTACGTTCGGTCAAATATGGTGCTGTATGACCTTACAAATCGCAAATATCGTAACCAGCATTCAAGGAAAGAGGCTTGGAACTAAATAGGAGAAAAACTTGGCATTCCAGGTTAATGAAAGCAGTTATTTTTTCCATATATTTTATTAGTTTGTTCTTTTTTTACAATTTATAATAGTTCAATAGGCGTTATATTTGATATTGATAGGAAAAAAGTACTAATCAATACCAAATAAAACCAGATATGAATATAACAGATATTTATTACATAAATTAGGTTATATGAATTTATAACTAAAAATAACACCCAAAATTGAAATTGAAACTACGTTATATTGAACTTAAAGCGGTCGGTTATAACGAATGCGCCGATTAAATACTCGTAAATAATACTGGACGTGCCACAGAGCAACTCTACCCTTTCGAATGGAGTCCCATTGCTAAGGACAACTTGCTGAACCGTAATTAGAAACGAAGTACTTTTTGAACTTATCTCTGCTGAAGGCCGCTTCTCTCACGAAAGTTCTACAAATGGGTTCGAGGTTGGCTACCCCATGAATGTGTTCACTTTCCATTCGGATTTGTTCCTCGAAAGGGGAAATATTCCGAATCATGCTGCGTAGACAGGTGGAAGCCAAAAATATTATATCGGCAGTTTCTAATTTAGTTTCAATAGGCTTTAGAAATATTCTCCAGCGCCCAGCTAAAATTCCGAACGCATTTTCCACTGTCCGTCGAGCTCTTGAATGGCGGTAGTTATATACCTTCTATTCGTCACCTTTAACAGCTGCTTTCCTGTATGGACGCATCAAATAGGTTTTAAGGGGGAAGTCTTCATATGCAACAATTCCATAAGGAAACTTTTCCTTTGCTGGTAGTAGCTCTTTGTCTTGGGGAACAGCGTATTTGTTGCTTTCAAATCTTTGTACCATCTCAGATCGCTCAAAAGTTGCTCCAACGCTACTTTTGCTGTAAGCTCCAACGTCAACAAGTGTGAATTTGTAATTTGCATCTACCAAAGCTTTGAAACAATGGAATATTTGCCTTTGTAGTTATAGTACAAAGAACCAGCACCAGCTGGACATCGGATACGAACGTGCTTGCCGTCCAAAGTTCTTATACAGTGTGGATAATTCCACTTCTCACCATAATCCTTGGCGACCTGTTTCCATTTCTTTATGTTTGGTTCTGGTATGTGAAAGGCTTGTAGAGTTTTCCAGATTACCTCGCAACTCTCTTTAACTATTTCTCCAATAATTGAAAACCCAATGCGAAAACAAAAACCCAATGTTCTGTAAGAATTTCCAGTTGCCAAGTACCTGTGAACAGTGAAAAAAGGCCCAATTATTGAAGTATTACTCTTTGCGTTGTCCTTTGGCAACTAGAAGAATAAATGAATAACTAATAGATAACTAAAGAGTAACCTATTATTCTAAACTAATTCCTCTGTTCTAGGTAATGAGTGTAAAGACAATTGGAATAATGCATACATCCAGACTAAACACAGTAGAGCTACAAAATCAGGTCAGACAGCAAAGAGTTTCAGCAAGTGGAAATTTGAAGATGAACTGACTTTTTTGGATCCTACTCTCGTAACAAGAAAAACTCTAGTAAATGCGGAAGACAGCCCAATAATGAAGATTATGATGGAACACAGGAAGAGAGTGGCTTATGTCTGATTGATGAAACAGACTCACAAGTGGTCTCGTCAGAAAATTCCCAATCCAACCCACCAAGAAACAGCCTATTGGAAAGTGGAATCCCTACAGTGGCGGAATCCCTACAATCGAATTGGCTTGTGGGGTTGAAGGGACCAGACTGCAAAGGTCATAGATCCCATCGACAATCCCACGGCCAATGTGTCAGATGCTCCAACAACTTTTACTCAACCTTCAGCGAAGCCTGTACGGCCTTATGTTGCCCGCTGCACCAGGTAACAACGTGGACGATGAATGCAAACTTTTTTTCCTCAGCATGGCGAAAATTGTGAAAACATTGCTTCCTGACAAGCAAATCAGAGTGAAGATGGAAGTGAGCAACATTGTTTTAGGGGCAGTGTTGCGAGCTGCAAGTGGGAGTTCATTTCGGGTGAACCCTGGTTACCACAATACTCTTAATAGAAATCCACCATCATTCCATCAGTCCTCCTCAACACCATTTCCTCACCAATCTGAACATAGCTAGGATTGCTCAAAAATTTTCAAGTGTGAGTGAAATTTTATGGGACTTAATTGCTGAGGTCATCAGACCCTAAGCCTACACACTACTTAACCTAAATTATCCTAAGGAAAAACACACACAGCCATGCCCGAGGGAGGACTCGAACCTCCTCCGGGACCAGCCGCACAGTCCATGACTGCAGCCCCTGAGACCGCTCGGCTAATCCCTCGCGGCCTTGGACTGCTCAACGGACTCAACGTCCTCCTACACTTGGCAAGAGAAACAGAAAGAAAACTTTACTGATTTGTAACTAGTTTTCTCGTGTATTACAAAACGCACTTTGTGAAAAGAAAATGAATAAAAACTCCAAAATGTCACTGTGATAATTTTTTTACCTCTCAGATATATAATATAATCTGTTAGTACTTACCTTAAGCAAACTGCAAGTCGTATCACAGCTAAAATGCTTTCCCTGAGTTGAGTGGAGCGTTTCTCTGTTATCAGACCAACCAAGCTCACGAAATGGTAGAATTCAGTTTTTGTCATTCCGTAGTACCACTTCAACCGCTCTTCATCTTCTGTTAGCTGAGGCATTAAATTTTGGAATTCCCCGAATTCGTCTCGCCCCACATTGATAGGATGCATCCATTCTCGAGACGAGCAAATGGATGCAGTACACACAGCAGCCATTTATTCTCCTTTTGTTCTTCTTCTTCTAGCATGCCAAAAATCCGGATTACATTCATGGTTGTAGGTTCAAAACAAACTGTCGGGAAATACAATGCACACGAAGTTGTTGTTTTATGTTGCTGTACGTCAGGCCAATGTGGACACCGCTTCATGTCTGACGTGGTCCCATAGTCACGACGGAGTAGTCTGTACTTATCCTTACTCTCAGTTCCCATCGCCGTCTTCTGAACAGCAGGATCTCAATGTTGTCTATATAATAATCCACTGCTATCGATGTCGATAATCATTGGCCAGTAAGAAATGGTAAATAACGCCATCATGAATAGCTCTATATAGACGCATCAGAGTGCTTACGTCTCTGCCTGAGCGACTTTCACACTGCTGTCTTTTCTCTAGCGAGGTTTCGTCATTAAACTCGTTAGTCTGCTGTCTCCCGAGCTGCCTTCCTTTTCAGACTGTTCGGCGTGTTTCGTCCGCCATTCTTGGTGTCGTTGCCAGCTGATACTAAAAGATTACGTCAAAGAATTCGACTGCTGGGAAGATTAGAGCAAAAATACATTTAATTTCTCAAGTATATTTTACTCTGTAGAGATACATGGTGACAATCATTGAACTATATGAAATAAAACCGTCATAACTTCTGAACAGTTTGTGTTAGGACGTTCAAACAGCACGGTCGGCTGCGGGACATGATGGGAATTAGCATGCGCTGCATGGTTTGGTTCAGGGATGGAGCCCACTTTCGTTTGGATGGGTTCGTCAATAAGCAAAATTGGCTCGTTTGGGGGACTGAGAATATGCATTTCGCGATCGAGAAGTGTCTTCACCCTCAAAGGGTGACTGTGTGGTGTGCACTGTCCACTCACGGAATAATCGGTGCGATTTTCCTTGATGGCACTGTGACTACCGAACTGTACGTCAAGGTTTTAGAAGATGATTCCATACCCATTTTCGATAGTGACCCTAATTTCGACTGCTTCATGCTAAAGGAGCTCGACCCCATCGATACAGGAAAGTTTGTGAAGTCCTGGAGGAACACTTTGGGGACCGCATTCCATCTCTGGGGTACCCAGAAGCCACTCACATGGGCTTCGATTGACCTCCACCATCTCCAGATCTGTTCACATCTCACTCCTTTTTGTGGGGTTATATTAAAGACAAGGTGTACAGCAATAGCTCCAAAATCATTGCTGAGCTGAAAACAGCCATTCAGGAAATCATCGATAGCATCGATCTTCCAACACTTCAGCGAGTCATTCAGTATTTCGCTATTCGTTTGCGCCACATCATTGCCAATTACGGCAGGTATACGAAGATGTCATAACCTAAGTCCGGACATCGGACTGACGTTTACATGTAGAATGATGTGGATGCAGGCTGTAGTTTGTAAATAATTTACGTTGTATTAAAACTCGGCGATAACTTTCCAAGTGATTTACTGTTTTCAACCACAGTGCCCTCATACACCTGGGTCCACATCACAGGGCACCACGATGCTGAGGAAGCACACCAGCGGCCCGTGCGATGCCATGCTATGTCGAGCCGGCCTTGTGCACCAGCGGAGTTGCGTCGTCGTCAGGATGCCAGCCGTTGGCTCAGCTGTCTGCGTCCCTGCCATCTCAGCGCCACTCAGTGTGAGCTGCAGGTGGCCAGCTCCGTCCTTCTCGGCGGCATGGCTGAGAATGCAGTGACAATGAGCGCCTGCGATCCGGCATCCAAATCTGCGGCCCTCGCCTCGGGATGCCTCCGATGTGTGTTGGAAGCTGGGACGACTGTCTGCGGTAGCGAGCCATGAAGTGGCCCACCACTAGCTGGCTGGCTACGGACCCTGCACGGGCCTCAGGGGGCCGTACCAACGACCTGCTGTGGACTGGAACGCTGGTGCCCCATCTGCTGCTGCGTGTAGCTGGTGCTATGACACGCCCTGCCGACCGGGAGAGCAGTCACACTTCAATGCCTTGTTAGAAAACGGCACCTATTTATAAGCGACTGTGCACCTCTGTTTTGCTAACGCAACGCTCCGAGTCTCGTGTGCACGACACCTGGGTTGTACAAGTGGGCCCCTTGTTCCTGTAACTTGCAACATGCAAACCGCTGCGTGTGCCTTCTCCGGCAGTTCTACACCCTGTGGCCTCTATTTGCCTTTGCAACTGCTGGTATGCGTAACTCACTGTAATCCAGTCCACACCTGGCTGTAACTTGTGCTCAGAATATTGAACAAAACTAACTTTCCCTATCCTAAACGGTGGTGCAGCTACAGTAAAATCATTGTCACCATGTACGTAAGGCAATAGACTGACAGCAATACAGCATATCTTTGAACTCATTACAAACAGTGTTAAATCAGCACATCCGTCAAAACTTTCAAAATGTCTCTCAGTGGGAAAATACGGCGATCAGCATCGGTCTCAGTCTGTAATGGTGCAGCTGTGTTGACGCAAACGTCCTCCCACGGGACGCGAAATCGCACGTGGACGAGTAGCTGCTGACGTCACAGTGTAGAATGCCACGTTCCACTACACTGCCGCGCGTGAAATGAAGAATGTGGCATGTCAGATTTTTGCCTCGTAGAGAGGAACGTGGCCAATGAGGTTAAACATCGTTTTGCGTCACAAGCAGAACGTACGACACGCCATATTTTATGACTTTGAGCATCGTATTTGGTGGCTTTTTTTTTCGCATAGAGCGCATGATGTAAACATATCTGTTTCAGAGCATCAGAAAACTGAGAATCTCTCGAATACGCATCGCTTTAGTAACGATTTGTTATAATCAACTAATAGGAAACTACATATCATCAGATAAAGCCTTCCTATAGTTGCTGATTTTAGTGTTGTAACTTGTGTGCTACGAAAGTATATTGTTTCAATGCTATGGCATAATGATAATCTATCAAAAGCGCATCTTTTTGATACAACTGGCGTATTAAATATCAATTAATGACATTTCTAGGTACATTTTTTTACACAGTGTATGCCATATACGGAAGCGCAGCTGTTCTGATGAAACTGTAGCGCACCTGGTAGCGTCTTGAGATCATGAAGTTTGCGTCCACCACACTTCCAATTGTTTTCACCTATTGTTTTCTAAAACAGTTCTGGGTGTTCCTTATTCATTTTATAGAAGTCTCTCACAAGTCGGTTTTATTTAGTATAAATAATGTATTTGCTGCAATTCTTGTTGAAAGGCAAACCACTGAAATGTTTCCCCAGTGGCTAGAAATCTTAACCAGACTGTCAGTCTGTGTCCACAAGTAAACATAAGTTACACATTGGACGTTCTTTCTATTATGAAACTTCCAGTAAAATATATATACATATCTCAGGGTTTATGGACTGATTCATGTTTTTATCTTGCCGGATAGTATTCTTTTCAATGATGGTGTGCAGCTTCGAAAAAAATCTTCTCTTCCATTCAAAGTGAATCTTGATCTTGAAATCTAGTTGATGAAGTGCGTTATTTCAGAGTGCTGCTGGTCAACGCAACATCATGAATATGTATATTACGCGTGCACAAACTGAAAAGTCGAGGACTGGTTGAAAATTCAGTTGAGTTGCTGGTAACAAGTAACTTCTTCTAGTACGTATGTCAGGCCTTTGTACAGTATTATAACTTCTAGTAGCATGTGTCTCAGACTGTTCTGCAGCGTTATGTGGTGTTCCTCTACCAGCGATTCGCTGTTCAAGCCGTGGACGAGTCCAGAATCTTCTTCGCGATTTTCTCCGCTCTTCTTCGAGAGTCGCTAACAGTGCCGATGCAGCTATTTTACACGCTTCCATTTTGGTAAACATACTGTGTGGTTTGCGAGCCAAATGAAGCCGACAACGGCTCCAAAAACTGCCTAGCGGTAGAAGAGTGCTCTTACGTGGTATAATCGTTGAAAGGGCCAGAGATGCACGGATGCACGGCCGTGTCTTAATAAAATACAGTGTAAAACCTAAAAACCAATTACAAACACGAAATTTAAAAATCATATCTCTTCTACTTAACGCTGCATATTTTAAAATAATTTTAAGCATTAATGTAGTCCATGCGCGTGGATTAGCATATGCCGCATATGATGTACATTAGATGCCTTTTCATTCTAACTATAAGGCCAGGAACGTGCACCTTTATAGCCGTACATATCTTCTCCTTCCACTGCTAGCACTACTTGCACATTTGGCTTCAAATCATAAAAACAAACTTCTTTATCATTATACACTGAAGCGCCAAAGAAACTGGTAGAGGCATGCGTATTCAAATACAAAGATATGTAAACGGGCAGGATACGGCGCTGCGGTCGGCAATGCCTATATAACACAACAAGCGTCTGGCGCAGTTGTTAGATCGGTTACTCCTGCTACAACGGCAGGTTATCAAGATGTAAGTGAGTTTGAACGTTGTGTTATAGTCGGCACACGAGCAATGAAGAGGGGATTTTCCTGTACGACCATCTTACGAGTGTACCGTGAATCCGGTAAAACATCAGATCTCCGACATCGCTGCGGCCGGAAAAGATCCTGCAGGAACCGGGCCAACGACTACTGAAGAGAATCGTTCAACATGACAGAAGTGCAACCCTTTCGCAAATTGCTGCAGATTTCAATGCTGGGCCATCAACAAGTGTCAGCGTGCGAGCCATTCAACGAAACATCATCGATATGGGCTTTCGGAGCCGAAGGCCCATTCGTGTACTGGACGTGTAAGCGTATGGAAACAACCTAATGAATCCATGTAGCTGGTGGAGGCTCTGTAAGAGTGTGGGGCGTGAACAGTTGGAGCGAAATTGGACCCCTGATACGTCTAGGTACGACTCTGACTGGTAACACGTACGTAAGCATCCTGTCTGATCACCTGCATCGATTAATGTCCATTGTGTATTCCGATGGACTGGGGCAATTCCAGCAGGACAATATGACTTCCCACTCCTCCAGAATTGCTACAGAGTGACTCCAGGAATACTCTTCTGAGTTTAGACACTTCCGCTGGCCACCAAACGCCCCAGCCATGAACATTATTGAGCATATCTGGGATGCCTTCCAACGTGCTGTTCAGAAGGGATCTCCACTCCCTCTTACTCTTGCGGATTTATGGACAGCCCTGCAGGATTCATGGCGTCACTTCCCTCCAGCACTACTTCGGACATTAGTCGAGTCCATGCCACATCGTGTTGCGGCACTTCTGCGTGCTCCAGGGGGCCCTACACGATATTAGGCATGTGTACCAGTTTCTTTCGCTCTTCAGTGTAATTCGCGGTATCACTGTCATTATCAAGTGAAAGATATATGAGCATTATAAAACTGTGCATTAAGTAATATATGCTTTAAATTCAAGCAGTATGCATCATTAAGTAACTTACGTAATAACGGGCTAACATTTTTTAAAGATATAAAGCACAACGATTTTTCATATTATGGGACAGTATGCATCATAAAAGAAGGAAACGCAGAATTTAAACGTTAAAACTACTAGAATCAGCACAGTATGCGTCAGTAAAAGATCATATCGTGGAACGCTATGTCGACCACTGGTGGTGCTCTTCTTTCGGTGCTCTTCTTCGGAGCTAACATGGGACCTTATGGTCTCGGAAATTCTGTCCGGGATCACACTTCGCAAGTTAGTAGTATACCTCAAGGGCGTCCACCCATAAAAGTTGCAAAGCGCACTAACCTGAAGATTCCGACGAAAACTGGATCATTTCATAAAAAAAGTGGCGATGACAGTTGATGATGCACTACTGATTGTGTTTTTATACTGTCTTCACGGGAATTTATTTCTAAATTATTTTTAAGTAGATAAACGCAATTTCGTATATGTTCGATTAGATATTTTACCTATCTATAAAAATAAATGTCTGAAGGTTGAACAAGAGGAGTACATTTGGAAGAATAACTTTAACAGCACATGTCGGTGATTTCTCGTCATTCTGAATGATTTCGTCAGATAATTCAGGTTTTTGCTTGTCCATCCAGAGTCAATAATTAATAGCAACTGTTCTTTCCCACATAAAACTACTTCCCACTGGGGTAGATATTCTTTCTTTTTTAATAGGCTGCATCCAGTTTTTGTAAAATTTGTAGTTTCCTCCTTTGTGATATGAACAACTTTAGTTTTCTAATCCAGAGAAAGATGGTCTATTTCTTTTCTTATTTTTCGTATGGTTCATATTCACCTGATTAGCTATAGTCTTCAACTTTTTCATAAGTTTCGTCGTCACAGCTTTCATTTTCATGGACAAGTTCATCATCAGTCACAAGTACTTTTCTCACCCAGCATGTCCATAACGCATTCATAAACTTCTTCAACCATCAATACTGGTTCACAACAAATTGACGCTGAACATTCTGGCGTAATCAAATTATTTTCAGCAAGCAAGCTTTCGTAATAAAAGACAGCATCTTTTAACCTCACCCTCGACATTTCACTGTATAATGAATCTTGACTGATTTCGTCTGCAGCTTCTGTTACTTTCGCGATGTCTTCATTAATAAAAATGTTCAATTCACAATATTTTTAAAATTCCTGTTTCTCAGTACAGAACGCTACAATCCCTGCGAAAATAAAAAATTAACTGGTGTATTAGTTCGAATTTCTAGAGGAATAAGGGTGGGTACAGATGTATATGTCGTACTGTGGCAGGTAAGGACCATTGGTCGATTAGTTCCGTGACGGTCTTGACACTACCTCACCATCTGCCTATTTGTAGGGCAACAGTCGTACTCGACTCTTCCATGTGGAAATCGGTTCCTCAAATGTGCAACAAATGTATTTAGCCTCTCCACAGCTTATAATACCATCAAAGATGTAATAATATTTTAATTACAATAGTAATTAAAGCTTTAATTTACCTCCATTAAAGATTTACTTGAAATTATTGTACCTTTTTAAAATGAAAATATTTGTTTTAATTCACATTTCATGTTAATTAGCTGCAAAAGTCATTTCAGGAATAAAATAAAATTATTTATGATTTAATTGATGGTATTTTATGTCATTAACTTTATTTAAAAGTTGTTATAATTTTTAAAACGATTAAAAAACAAAATATCAAGTTACATAAAGGTAGGCTCGAACCTGGACCGCCCATGTGGTAAGCGAGTCATCTCCAAACGCGCTATTTCGCATTGCTGCCGTAGAGTATAAATTTACAGGTAGATGGGCTGCGCGTAAAACTTTCGAGCCCTCCTCCTCGAAATCTTCTGGATAGTGAGCTTTATAATTTTTATGGGTGGTTACCCTTGAGATATGCTACTAACCTGCGAAGTCTCATCATGTCCGCTTGTAAGACCGAAAGTTTAATATTACATGTATGTATTTTTCCTCTTTTCACAAATTTATGCTAGGAACAGCGGTGGTGTCGAATTTTTGCTAATACTGATGCAAAGACAAATAGAACAAAGGAGGGAAAGGTACTTTTCATGGGTGTATACCACCAGCACCTAATTATAGTTATCAGACTACTAAAAAGCGCGTTATATGTTCATTAATTTTGAGACATAGCGTAAAAAAGAGTTAATACGTAGGGATAAGTTGCGTGACTGTTTAGCCACATATTGATCAGACAAGTGTTGGGTAAATTGAGTAGTGAATGGGTGTGCTGCCAGGCAATTCTCTGAATTCATACACATTTCAACAATTTTCAACTGCATTTAAGAATTATGTAGGAAAAAGTGGATTAAGACCGGGTAGTGGGGTGAAACCGGGTATCTTCTTTCTGACGTCGCTATTTCTGCCCGTTGACGGAGAGATAGGGGCTACACTCCACTTATCAAGAAGAAAAAGCGTGTTGTTGCTGTTGAGTCCACTGCATCTGTGAAGGAAAGTTTCTTTTACGGTGTCGACTGATTAATATCATTTTGTATTTAACTGCAATGATTTCATAGTTAATAGCCCCTGTAAAAACTGCGTTTAGTCAGGTATATAAGATGACTAGTATTTATACACTAGCAAATAATAGGGATGTGGTTCAACGATAGCGTGCTCTTATTTCGTTTTTAGAATCACCGCACTCGGCGTAAGACAGGATACATGGAGTGGACGTAAGACCAGGCAGTACGCCCCCCATCCCCTCGTCCCCACCCCATATAATAATGCTTAACAAACATTTGTTTTCGCCGTGTAAAATATGTAGAGAACTTACCAGAGGAAGACAAACAGACAATGTTGAAGGCAAGAGAGTACGGACGGGACAATGGACGACGTTTTATCGGCTAGGATGGGCTACTTGAAGGCTGCAAGAACCTTCAGTGTTCCACAAAGTATCTTAGAAGATTAAAAAAGGCCAGGAAGCGGCAATGCCTAATTGCCTAATTGTGTTTTCGGAACAACAAGAAAAAGAATTGATCGACCGTATATTAATTTTTGGTTTAACTTTGAAATATGTCCCAAGACGAACATACGATATTGCAACCAAAAATAATTTGAAGCAAAAAAATTCAACGATGAAACGAAGTTGGCTAGAAGGACGGGTTGGTTTCAACTGGGGAAAATGTGTTTGCTGGGCCGACGAAAGCTACAGTGGAGCATATGACGAGGATTGTTGCTTTACAAGTAAATTTTTAAATTATATTATTAGTCAAATTGTGTTTCTGCTGTTTTTCCGCTCACGATCTTGTTTCTCTGCCTAGTGATGACTGGGTGTTGTGTGATGTCCTTAGTTAGGTTTAAGTAGTTCTAAGTTCTAGGGGACTGATGACCATAGATGTTAAGTCCCATAGTGCTCAGAGCCATTTGAACCATTCACGATCTTGCTTTTCCGTATTTCCATTAAGTTGGTAAATGTACACAACTAGTGGGATAACACTGGGTGATTTGACTTTGTCTGTAAAAAATGGCTCTGAGCACTATTGGACTTAACTTCTGAGGTCATCAGTCCCCTAGAACTTAGAACTACTTAAACCTAACGAACCTAAGGACATCACACACACCCATGCCCGAGGCAGGATTCGAACCTGCGACTGTAGCGGTCGCGCGGTTCCAGACTGTAGCGCCTAGAACCGCTCGGCCACCCTGGTCGGCTGACGTTGTCTATAAAACAACCTATCATACAACAGTACTGAAGCCATGGTTTTTCAGGAAAAATGTATTGTAGCCAACTGAACAATGACTATTTTTACTCAATCTGACAATCTCTACGCTAAATAATTTGGTTCCAAAGGGCCTTGGAGTATTAGTAACCTGATCTAACCCCACTTTTCCCTAAGGCAGTCTGAGACATTACTTCCGCATTACACAGATCTGCCAACCATTATGTTTATTTTAAATCAGTCACAGTAGGGAAATCTATTGCTTATATCTATGACAATGAAAATGCTTGTGTGCAACTAATATTTCAGTTAGCCTAAGGGTGAGCTAAGATCAAACGTATATCATAAAGTAAAAACGGAACTATTTCGAGCCTAAAAATATTTCATATTGCGATAAACAATATTTTTTCTGAATATCATTAAAATTAGACGCTTTTCGGAACATTTTCACTTTGGCATAGTAGGAAACCATTTTTCAATTCAACCGAAGCCCAATTTATGAAAAAGAAATTCGGTAATACGATCGAGTACGGTACAAACTGGCGTGCCTCAAGGCTTCGCCTTGGACATCACCAACCCGCAACGCACCTATAGTTAGCGGGTTACCGTCAGCTCAACCCCTGCGTTCAGCCTGGTTTCCGCGGTATCCGGGTCGGCCCCCGGTCACCAGCCTGAGGGCGCAGGAGATAACAACAGGGGTCGCTCCACACACGAACCTCTTGTTGCATCCGCCGCAACTTACATAGTCAATAGTAAAATTGTAGCCTATCGCCGCGTGAGTATTTCTGTCCTCACAGGTCCGGCTACAACCACTACCGTCTTCGCCAGCCAGTGACTGATGTACTCTCACCGTTTGGACACCGCCTCGGAACGGACGTCGCCTTCGCCACACGGAGGACTGCGCTCCAGCGATCTGTGCTCTGAGACTTGGCGTTCTGCGCCGTGGACAAGTCGCGCTGCTCGTGAGATAGAACTCTGAATACGCACTTTGATTCGAAGATAGATTTTTCGCTGGCCAAGAGAATGTAATCTATGCACTCGACAAAATGCTTTCGTTTCGTTGAAGAGCAATTGTTTGTTACGAATGTTTATTTTACATTATGAAGAATAATTTCTGGAATACTTTTATTTTCTTTTGTTGCACAGCGTCATAAACAGCAGACTATTTTGTTCGAAGTTTACTTGTTCAAATAAAAAAAGTTTAATTACATCTACTTGCGATCTTGTAGAATTATTCCGTGTGAGGAATACATCACAAAGCCTACAAACTAGCGGTGGCTGAACCCTGTTTCCTTAAGAAGAAGAAAGAAAGAAAAGGAAAGAAACTACATTCAAGACGATATTTGTCACACACGAGCGATTTTTTCTTGCATTTACCTCTTCAAACAATTAATAACATTATGACTTAATAACAGTAATTGAAGACTGACCAGGAAGACACGTGGCTCGTATCCAAGTTAAACTGTAGGCCCCTTTCCCTGGCAGCACCACTGAGAAACGTTACGGACGCATAAGTCGTTGAAGTTGCGTCCGATAGAAAGACTTGCTTCAGGCTGTTGAGCCACACAGAACTATGAAATAATTATCTGTGAAAAATCCCTTAAAAACTGTATCCATTCAGATCTGCTGCGAAGGACAAAATTTGTTCTGACACACTGAAATTCTTCTCATCAATAAAACCGACCTACCTGTTGCATTAAATACATACTCGGTTGAGCACCATGTTTAAATGCGATATTTAATTTGTCTTCACTGGAACTGTATCGCCTCGTAAACATATCTGATGCCAGCAGCTGCCATCTAGACAGTGCCAGCAGTGTTTATAAACGTGCCTCTGTGAGAAAATACAGCATTCTTTACCAATAAATACTGAAAAAAAAGTTTTACTCTGAAAATAAACATGTAATTGTTTTATGCCGTCACAAAAGATCGTTAAACATCTGTACATTTATACTTCTAATCCGTCGAAACTCCATTGTATTTCGAAAGCATTATAAAATTCGTACCTTATTTAATGAATTACGGATCTATTCCTTTACTTTCGTTACTGTTTTGAGACGAGATAAATATTTTCGCATTGAGACGAAAAAGGACGCACAGCGAAGCAGTTACGCAAACTGGTTCAAATTGATATTATTGCAGGTATCGACTGAAACAGCAAAACTGTAAACATGGGAGTCCGATGTATAAATGCGTGACGCTGCAGTCCATTTTCACCACGCAACAGGCAAGGATAGTAAACAGGTCACATGTTGATATCAGGGCATAAATTCTTTGTGAAATTCCTTTCGTGTACTCAGCTGGACAGTAACTATATCTCACAGAGAGTAACGTAATCAATAAACGCAGATGTCAATATTTGGGAAAGGACGTGTAGTTGGGCTCTAAGAAGCTGATTGGATTAATTGACGAACAGCTCGACATTTGAACACATACGATGCCATTATTCGACGATGTTGGCAGGTATGGGTGAACCATGGCCGAACATAGCGTCAAGAAGGAAATGGTCGACCTACAGAGATGACAAAACGAGAGGACCGAGCAGTCGTCAGAGAGACATACAGAGCTCCGGATTCATTACTGTCATCGATCGGGCGCGCAACGGATGCTTCAGTGACCACAAAGACCAACAACAGACGGCTCACAACAAGGGGGATGAGATCGAGGCGTCCCTTGTGCCGACTACCCCCACCTCGGTACACCAAAAAGGCCGTTTGCAGTAGTGTCGGGCACATTCTGCGTGGAATCTCACTGACTGGAGTAGAATTGTCTTCAATGATTCGTCCAGCTTCGAACTGAGCCCCGATGACCAACGAAGACGTGTCTGGAGACGCCTCGGAGAACGGCGGGTTACCAACCTGACTGTGACCCGTTCAACAACCGGGAGCGATCGTCTGGGGTACCGTTTCATTTGATAGAAGGACTACTTTGATTGTCGTCTGCGGCATTCCTATAGCATAGACGTACGTTGACGATATTCTACGCCCCGTTTTGTTGCCATTCATGGCAAGCCATCCTGGACTTACAGTTGAGCAATGTAAAGTCCGCCCGCACACGGCGAGGGTTTCTATTGCTTGCCTTTGTGCTTGCCAGAGCCTATCTTGTCTGGCAAGGTCACCAGATCTCTCCACATTTGAGAACGTTTGAGCATTATGGCAGGTTATTCCAGTCAGCTCTGGGTTTTGACGATATAACGCGCCAGTCGGACATAATTTGGCACTATATCCCTCAGAAGGACACCCAACAACTCTATTAATCAATGCCAAACTGAAGAACTGCTTGCATAAAGGTGAGAGGTGGACCAATGCGTTATTGACTTGCTCAATTTGTGAAGCTTTTTCTCTTGAATAAGTCATTCAGCTTTTCTGATACTGTAATCATTTGATTTGCTGTGCATGTACATCACATCTACCGATTTCCGTCCCATTCGGATAATTCCTTCGTGCTGCGTCGCTTTTCCTTAATTTTTTCAGGCGTTTTTAGTGACCTCTGTTACTTCAGGTGATGGATGTTTGGAAGTCAGGCCCTATGTTTGTTGTGGATTAGCACGTAATTAACGTACGAAGTTGCCGAGGTGAAAAGGTCCATCAGTTTCGACCAAACTTTTGAAAAGTTTGTTTCGGTTTTACAAAACTTCCTCTTCAGTATATTTTCAACTGGGTCCTCTTTCCACAATGGCAGTTCAGTTAGTCGTAGCTGAATAGATCTAACAACTGAAAACCAACTCTTTCCACTGTGGGCAGGTAGCGAACGTGTTAAAAAGAATTCCTTTCAATTGTTTGTAATACCTCCACGATGAAACGCAGACGTGTTTGCCGACGGAAACACGAGTCAAAAGTCTGTACTTTCAGAATTCTCAGACGATAGTGAAGTGAAATTCTGAAGACGTGTGATAGTGACACTAACTGCAGAACACTTCAAATAAAACCCAACATTTTAAATTCTATCAGTATTTCTGGAAACAGAGAACAGTTCCTCTGGTAATTTGGAAATTCGTGGTAAGTTCGTATGGGACTAAACTGCTGAGGTCATCGGTCACTAGGCTTACACCCTACTTGTTGTTGTTGTTGTGGTCTTCAGTCCAGAGACTGGTTTGATGCAGCTCTCACACACTACTTAATCTGACTTAAACTAACTTACGCTAAGGACAACACACGCACCCATACCCGAAGTAGGACTCGAACCTTCCACGGAGGAAGCCGCGCGAACCGTGGCAAGGCGCCGTAGACCACGCGGCTATCCCGCGCGGTTCCTCTGGTAATAGTGGACGTTCTGTTAGATACTTGCAAATAATAATTTCCGAGCTAGATTGCTACTGAACGGTAACACGTAGCATGTCGTGGGGATAGAATAGGAAAATCTGTGGTGTATTCATACGCTCGGGACAGAATTTTTCCCGTCTACATACATTGTGTTCAACAGTCACATGACTACGAGGCGATGTAACATTTGTCCGAAAGCGAACAGCAGATTTTGAATGTTATTAGATCGCTAATACAGAGAGAACACGATAAAAGTTCCACGGATTTTGCACATGCGTGCCATAGGCATCTTAACATTGAGTTGATGCGTAAGTTCGTAGTGTTTCTGTTTTACATGTTGATATTCCGGTTGCTAAGGGTTTATTTACCGGTTGTCATTTTTTATTTTTAGTTCACTGTTGCTCTTTGAGTTTACATATTGTCATTTTATCATTTTGAGATAATTAGTGGGGCTATGGTCGCTAGAAAATGGAGACCCAAGTGAAGAATTCGGGACATTTCCGACATATTCTTCTGTCTGAGCTCAGTGGAGGGGTGAAATTAGCAGAGACAGCCACAAACGTCTCCACCGCGTGTCAAGACACGCCATTGGGCAGAGTACGACACGTTTTAAGGACATTCGTGCTGACATTAATGACCCCCCACGTTCAGGAGACCTTCGGTATTTGACGAAGTTCGTTGAAATGCATCAATCCACAACGATCCACGTCAGTGTACTCGAGAACTGACAGATGTAATGAACTGTGATCATCCAACCATCGTGCGACATTTTTCTGTACGACTAATAGTTTGTGCGTAACGAGCGACAGAATAGGAAAATGTAGCGTGGGGTTTGAAGGCAAGATATACTGAAGCGTCAGAGAAACTGGTGTAGGCATGCGTATTCAAATACAGAGATACGTAAACGGGCAGAACGCGGCGCTGCGGTCGGCAACGTATGTATAAGGCAACAAGTGTCTGGAGCACTTAGGTCGGTAATTACTGTTACAGTGGCAGGTTATCAAGATTTGAGTGAGTTTGAAGGTAGTGTTATAGTCGGTGAACCAGCGATGGGACACAGCAACTCCGAGGCAGCGATGAAGTGGGGAATTTCCCGTACGACCATTTCACGAGTGTACAGTGTGTATCAGCAATCCGGTATTTACATCAAATCTCCGACGTCGCTGCGGCCGGAAAAAGGTCCTGCTAAAACGGGACCAACGACGACTGAAGAGAATGATTCAACGTGACAGAGAAGTGCAACTCTTCCATAAATTGCTGCAGTTTTCAATGCGGGGCCATCAGGAAGTGTCAGCGTACGAACCATTCAACGAAACATAATCGATATGGGCTTTCGGAGCCGAAGCTCATTAGTGTACCCTTAATGACTGCACAACACAAAGGTTTACGCCTCGCCGGGGCCCGTCAACACTGACATTGGACTGTTGATAACTGGAAACATGTTACCTGATCGGGTGAGTCACGTTTCATATTGTATCGAGCAAATGGACTTGAACCGGTATGGAGACAACCTCGTGAATCCATGGACCCTCCATGTCAGCAGGGGACCGTTCAAGCTGGTGGAACTCTGTAATGGTGTGAGGAGTGTGCAGTTGGAGTGATATGGGCCCCCGACTCCGACTTGTGACACGTACGTAATCATCCTGTCTGATCACTTGCATCGATTCATGTCCATTGTGCATTCAGACGGATTTGGGCAGTTCGGCCAGTACTATGCGACACTCCACACATCCAGAATTGCTACAGAGCTTCTGAGCTTAAACACTTCCGCTGGCCACCAAACTCCCCAGACATGAACATTATTGGGCATATCTGGGATGCCTTAAACGTGCTGTTCATAAGAAATCTCCATCCCCTCGTACTCCTACGGATTTATGGACAGCCCTACAGAATGCATGGTGTCAGTTCCCTCCAGTACTACGTCAGACATTAGCTGAGTCCATTCCACGTCGTGTTGCGGCACTTCCGCTTGCCTTAGGCAGGTGTACCAGTTTCTTTAGCTCTTCACTGCATAACACTGTGGGATCCATACGTCAACATCGGTTGGGACAGCTGAATCATCCTGTGTATTGTCACAACAACTGAATGTAATGCGCAGATGCTCTGTAATGATCACAGTTCTCTGGAAATAGCGACTTCTAAGTCGGAAGGCAGTCTCCAGAGCACTATACGGAGTGGGCTGCAGCCGCTGAGCCAGTCTAACTGCTGCTGTGGAACTGTATGAGGGTCCGCACCGCTTCATGTTTTGGTGCCGGTCGGTGGAAGGATTTGCATGTCCGCCAGTACATGGCGTAAACGAAGTAGTCCCAGGATGATAGCACTCCCTATGCTGGCTGTCCATACTACCAGCAAACGTGTAGATCGAACTGGAGGAAGAGGCCCGGAAATAGGTGGTGGTGATAAGTTCCTATGGGACCAAATTGCTGATGTCATCTGTCCCTAGGCTTACACACTACTTAATCTAACTTACGCTAAGAACAACACACACACCCATGCCTGAGGGAGAGCTCGAACTTCCAACGAGGGAAGCCGCTCGCACGGTGGCAAGGAGCCTAGACAGCGCGGCTACCCCGCGCGGCGGAAAACAGGAGGAGGTCCGCCACGTGGATACTGGACGTTGTTGCATGGAACACGAGACACAAAGCGACTGGTTGTGCCTGTGTGGTGGCGGCCTCTTACAGTATTTGTTGTGTGCCTCTTGTGTGGTACACAACACATACGCCTATAATTCTGTTACACTTATAGTGGTGGATGGTCCGCAGCATACTGCACATTTAAAAATATGTATCATTTACATTCTACATTTGATGTACACCCTGCAAATAATTGTGAGGTATCACAAATTACTTCTTTTAATCATCAGTTTAGTTAAAGAAACAGAATGAGATTATACCAGAGTATAAAAGCCAAGGTAAATTTATGAAAAAGTATACGCTAATAGGTGGAATTCAGGAGAAAAATTTGCTTAATTTCAAACTGTATTGTCTTTTAAGGAAATTTTGGCAGAACTAATGCCACAAAAAAATTTAACAAAAAGATAAAATTTTTGTATTCACAGAACAACAGTGAAATCTCTGGACTTCTTTTTTGTCAGCTAACTTTATAAAATATGTATTCAATCACCATTGAAATATGATCAAGCTGAACTATGTTACTGGAGCTACTTTTACTTATCTCCTGTTTTAAATTTTCTCAGGTTCTATTGATATGATATGCCATACAGGATGAATGCAAGACATAAGACGATTAGTGGTCTAGTTATGTGCTATGTCTTTAGCGTATAAGATCTACCGGTTAGTAATACAATAGCATAAATCTATTTTGGCTCTAAATGTTGTTCAAATAAAGACATTTAGCTGTACTGAAGCTCCCATACAACGCGGCTGGATCTTGGTGGATTAGTCGTACTCCTGCAGAACCGACGCGGCTGGATCTTGGTGGATTAATCGTACTCATGCAGAATTGATCTCCCATAAATGGCAAACTCTGCGCCTACAATCACTTCTAAATCTAGTCTATGATCACTCACACGACGCACACTGACTAAAACAGGCACATGAGTGCTGCCCGTGGTGTGGTCAGTGCCAAAATGAGGTGTTATCAAACGAGATTCTCTTCGGTCTGTTCTGCAACGGTAGCCACAAGCGAAGAAACTACGGTAGTACTGCGATCTGACAGTCTGAGATGTAGACAAACGTCAAGTACGACTGTTTGTAATGCCGTTTCAACCACTATGTATTGAAGACAATAGCAATAGGAACTGGTATCTCAGGGACGTTTAGAATCCACGTTACTCCGCTAATCCAGGATAATAATGTAGGCTAGACTAGATTATGTAAAGTTCGAGACAAAAGTTTATTTCAAATACGCACATAGACATGTGACAGTCGATCTTACAAAGATGAAATTTACAAATCATTTTATCAATATTTAAAACAACAGTGCAAAATGTAGTTAAGTAGTGCTTGGAAAGCATTTATGGAGAACAACATGCACGAAACATGTACATACAGTCGCACATGAAATAACGAAGAACTGTAGAAAAATCCTAAAGTTCGCCATCGTGAAATTTCATTAACATTTACAGCAAAACCTAAAGTTCATTCATCATCAGTGCTTTCGCGACAACCACCTTACAATCTTACCTCCTCATTTGAAACAATCAAATGCAACGAAAATGGTAAAGTACACAAACTGCGTGTTCGCAAAAGAAACAATCTTTCAAAGCGACAAAATTCAAATCCCACGGATAATTCCCAAAAAACTATTCTATGTTGTTAAGAGTCCAGCTCGCAACGACCAGTTTTCTGTCCCATGAACACTTTCAGACTGCACGCCACTCTGAGCATACCACCTGGCCGAACACCAACCAAAACACTATGACCTCGGTCCTGCATGCTTCCTTATGCGCTCAGTCACATGATCACTACCTACTCAATACCTCTGTATCCAAAACGACCACCATTTGAATTTTTAAACATTAATTTCACATATGTACAGGCTGAAACATGGAGTAAATACTCGTGGTCAGTTTGTGACCTCATAACGAAACACTGATACATTATGTCAGTCATATGGTATTTCAGTCCGTATCATGAAAACATCACCACATCTGACAGTGAAAGATGTTTCTGTACAAATTGCAGCCGGCCGGAGTGGCATAGTGCTCAGAGCCATTTGAACCATTTTTACAAATTGCGAAATACAAATACACTTTGTATACATAGAATTATTATTAAAAATATGAATTGTTGGATAAATAACTTGGATTCGTATGATAATTTCTTATTGTGTTTTCATGCAGAGAAATCGTAATTATGGCACCCTTTTGATACAACTAAATATTTGTTTCAAATGGCTCTGAGCACTATGCGACTTAATTTCTGAGGTCATCAGGCGCCTAGAACTTCGAACTAATTAAACCTAACTAACCTAAGGACATCACACACATCCATGCCCGAGGCAGGATTCGAACCTGCGACCATGGCTGCAGACTGTAGCGCCTAGAACTGCACGGCCACCCCGGCCGGCCAACTAAATATTTCAATTATTCGTAACTTTGTTTGTTTATAAAAGCTACTTTTTCTCTTAACTCCTGGCAACATTAGCTTTCATATGAGGTATCAACAATATAAATTGTTTGTTGGGTTCATTTGTTATAAATTTTATAGACTATAATAACTAGAAATGTTAATAACTTTTAAGTAATGTGCTTACAACCATGATTTAATTTGATTCACATTACGTATTTGGTTTTCTCTTAGCATGTCTGCAAGTCTTTTTATGTATTTTTTGCAGAATATTCCACTTTATTTCCATATTTAAAGTCACTGGATCCTCCGTCTTATCGCTCAGTCAGCAAGCGCATCTCCTTGTTCCCGCACTTGAGGTTTTTCTCCCTGAGCTCAGCTCAACCCTTGTCCAAACGCTGGCTTACATTCAGAACCTTGCCTTATAATGAACGCTCTCCAGATATTACAGTATCAGCCAAAGTCTCCGTCACAACATTCAGCGCTACGAGATATTTTGTGAGTCAACCGCTTCCAGCAGCACGCTTCCTTGTTCTCGCCCTTGGGATTTTCCCTCTGAACGCTCGCTTCCTGCCTGAGCAGAGCTGAAGTCCTGTCCAGCCGATCACTTAAACTCAGGACCTGAACTTATTAGCACCTCTCGCCAGCTGTTATAGTGTCAGTCAGCAGCTTCGTCAAAATATTCAGGTTGTTGTTGTTGTGGTCTTCAGTCCTGAGACTGGTTTGATGCAGCTCTCCATGCTACTCTATCCTGTGCAAGCTTCTTCATCTCCCAGTACCTACTGCAACCTACATCCTTCTGAATCTGCTTAGTGTATGCATCTCTTGGTCTCCCCCTACGATTTTTACCCTCCACGCTGCCCTCCAATACTAAATTGGTGATCCCTTGATGCCTCAGAACATGTCCTACCAACCGATCCCTTCTTCTGGTCAAGTTGTGCCACAAATTCCTCTTCTCCCCAATCCTGTTCAGTACCTCCTCATTAGTTATGTGATCTACCCATCTAATCTTCAGCATTCTTCTGTAGCACCACATTTCGAAAGCTTCTATTCTCTTCTTGTCCAAACTATTTATCGTCCATGTTTCACTTCCATACATGGCTACACTCCATACAAATACTTTCAGAAAAGACTTCCTGACACTTAAATCTATACTCGATGTTAACAAATTTCTCTTCTTCAGAAACGCTTTCCTTGCCATTGCCAGTCTACATTTTATATCCTCTCTACTTCGACCATCATCAGTTATTTTGCTCCCCAAATAGCAAAACTCCTTTACTACTTTAAGTGTCTCATTTCCTAATCTAATACCCTCAACATCACCCGACTTAATTCGACTACATTCCATTATCCTCGTTTTGCTTTTGTTGATGTTCATCTTATATCCTCCTTTCAAGACACCATCCATTCCATTCAACTGCTCTTCCAAGTCCTTTGCTGTCTCTGACAGAATTACAATGTCATCGGCGAACCTCAAAGTTTTTATTTCTTCTCCATGGATTTTAATACCTACTCCGAATTTTTCTTTTGTTGCCTTTACTGCTTGCTCAATATACAGATTGAATAACATCGGGGAGAGGCTACAACCCTGTCTTACTCCCTTCCCAACCAGTGCTTCCCTTTCATGTCCCTCGACTCTTATAACTGCCATCTGGTTTCTGTACAAATTGTAAATAGCCTTTCGCTCCCTGTATTTTACCCCTGCCACCTTCAGAATTTGAAAGAGAGTATTCCAGTCAACATTGTCAAAAGCTTTCTCTAAGTCTACAAATGCTAGAAACGTAGGTTTGCCTTTCCTTAATCTTTCTTCTAAGATAAGTCGTAAGGTCAGTATTGCCTCACGTGTTCCAGTATTTCTACGGAATCCAAACTGATCTTCCCCGAGGTCGGTTTCTACTAGTTTTTCCATTCGTCTGTAAAGAATTCGTGTTAGTATTTTGCAGCTGTGGCTTATTAAACTGATTGTTCGGTAATTCTCACATCTGTCAACACCTGCTTTCTTTGGGATTGCAATTATTATATTCTTCTTGAAGTCTGAGGGTATTTCGCCTGTTTCATACATCTTGCTCAGCAGATGGTAGAGTTTTGTCAGGACTGGCTCTCTCAAGGCCGTCAGTAGTTCTGATGGAATGTTGTCTACTCCGGGGGCCTTGTTTCGACTCAGGTCTTTCAGTGCTCTGTCAAACTCTTCACGCAGTATCGTATCTCCCATTTCATCTTCATCTACATCCTCTTCCATTTCCATAATATTGTCCTCAAGTACATCGCCCTTGTATAGACCCTCTATATACTCCTTCCACCTTTCTGCTTTCCCTTCTTTGCTTAGAACTGGGTTTCCATCTGAGCTCTTGATGTTCATACAAGTGGTTCTCTTATCTCCAAAGGTCTCTTTAATTTTCCTGTAGGCAGTATCTATCTTACCCCTAGTAAGATAAGCCTCTACATCCTTACATTTGTGCTCTAGCCATCCCTGCTTAGCCATTTTGCACTTCCTGTCGATCTCATTTTTGAGACGTTTGTATTCCTTTTTGCCTGCTTCATTTACTGCATTTTTATATTTTCTCCTTTCATCAATTAAATTCAATATTTCATCTGTTACCCAAGGATTTCTACTAGCCCTCGTCTTTTTACCTACTTGATCCTCTGCTGCCTTCACTACTTCATCCCTCAAAGCTACCCATTCTTCTTCTACTGTATTTCTTTCCCCCATTCCTGTCAATTGTTCCCTTATGCTCTCCCTGAAACTCTGTACAACCTCTGGTTCTTTCAGTTTATCCAGGTCCCATCTCCTTAAGTTCCCACCTTTTTGCAGTTTCTTCAGTTTTAATCTACAGGTCATAACCAGTAGATTGTGGTCAGAGTCCACATCTGCCCCTGGAAATGTCTTACAATTTAAAACCTGGTTCCTAAATCTCTGTCTTACCATTATATAATCAATCTGATACCTTTTAGTATCTCCAGGGTTCTTCCATGTATACAACCTTCTATCATGATTCTTAAACCAAGTGTTAGCTATGATTAAATTGTGCTCTGTGCAAAATTCTACCAGGCGGCTTCCTCTTTCATTTCTTAGCCCCAATCCATATTCACCTACTACGTTTCCTTCTCTCCCTTTTCCTACACTCGAATTCCAGTCACCCATAACTATTAAATTTTCGTCTCCCTTCACTACCTGAATAATTTCTTTTATTTCATCATACATTTCATCAATTTCTTTGTCATCTGCAGAGCTAGTTGGCATATAAACTTGTACTACTGTAGTAGGTGTGGGCTTCGTATCTATCTTGGCCACAATAATGCGTTCACTAAGCTGTTTGTAGTAGCTTACCCGCGTTCCTATTTACCTATTCATTATTAAACCTACTCCTGCATTACCCCTATTTGACTTTGTGTTTATAACCCTGTAGTCACCTGACCAGAAGTCTTGTTCCTCCTGCCACCGAACTTCACTAATTCCCACTATATCTAACTTTAACCTATCCATTTCCCTTTTCAAATTTTCTAACCTACCTGCCCGATTAAGGGACCTGACATTCCACGCTCCGATCCGTAGAACGCCAGTTTTCTTTCTCCTGATAATGACATCCTCTTGAGTAGTCCCCGCCCGGAGATCCGAATGGGGGACTATTTTACCTCCGGAATATTTTACCCAAGAGGACGCCATCATCATTTAATCATACAGTAAAGCTGCATGCCCTCGGGAAAAATTACGGCCGTAGTTTCCCCTTGCTTTCAGCCGTTCGCAGTACCAGCACAGCAAGGCCGTTTTGGTTATTGTTACAAGGCCAGATCAGTCAATCATCCAGACTGTTGCCCTTGCAACTACTGAAAAGGCTGCTGCCCCTCTTCAGGAACCACACGTTTGTCTGGCCTCTCAACAGATACCCCTCCGTTGTGGTTGTACCTACGGTACGGCTATCTGTATCGATGAGGCACGCAAGCCTCCCCACCAACGGCAAGGTCCATGGTTCATGGGGGGGAAAAAAAAATATTCAGGGGGTGTCGAATTTTTTGTGCGGCAGCTGTGCCCAGCAAGCATACCTCCGTGTTTCTGCGCTTGTGATTTTCGACCTGAACGCTCACTTCCCGCCTGACCACAGCTCAGCCCCTGTCCACACGCCCACTTACACGCAGTACCTTGCCTTACTGTCGCCGCCCACCAGCTATTAATGAGGCAAACAGTCGCTCCATCAAAATGTCAAGTGCTACCAGAATTTTTGGGGGCCACCAAGCACGCCAGCGCAAGTGGTTTTCCTGCGGGGTGCTCTTTTGCATCCTGAGCACAACTCACCCCAAGTTCACTTTATCATTTACTTTCAGGATCTTGCCTTATTACTGCTTTTCACCAGCTATTATAGCTCCAATCAGCCGCTCCCTCAGAATGTTCAGCACTAATAGATTTTGTGTGAGTCACCATGCCAGCAAACACGCCTCCTTGTTCCTCTCCCTTGGGATTTTCTCGCTGAACGTTTACTTTCTATCTGAATCCAGCTCAGCCTCTGTTGACTCACCCTCTTACACTCACGACCTTGCCTTATTATTGCCGCTCGCCAGATATTGTGGTGTCACCGCCAGACACCACACTTGCTATGGTGTAGCCTTTAAATCGGCCGCGGTCCGTTAGTATACGTCGGACCTGCGTGTCGCCACTGTCAGTGATTGCAGACCGAGCGCCGCCACACGGCAGGTCTAGTCTAGAGAGACTCCCTAGCAGTCGCCCCAGTTGTACAGCCGACTTTGCTAGCGATGGTTCACTGTCTACATACACTCTCATTTGCCGAGACGACAGTTTAGCATAGCCTTCAGCTACGTCATTTGCTGCGACCTAGCAAGACGCCATATTCAGTTACTATAATTACTATCTTCAAGAATGTATTCTGAACAATCCTGTACAAGTCTGTGTGTTGTTTTGCCCCTTACCCCAACCACTCACACTCAGTTAACAGTGTTTTGAAGTGTACAGTGTAACAATGGAGCCTCAGTCTTCCATTGGTGTTCTTATTAATGAATCTTGCCATAACAGTGTGTATGGAGTGTTTCCTAAAGACATTACTTTAATTGAGGCTTACAATGACGAAGATAAAGTGTTGTTTTACTTAAGAGTTTGCTCAGAGGTTAACTCAATTTGCAAGTACCCTGAAATTAAATACCTAAAGAAATTTCATCATCTTTTTGACCAGTCTTGCTTGGACCCTTTTAGGAAATGCAAAAAGCCTACAACAAGAGGTCTGAGACAAATAACATTTGATCATTATTCTAATAATAGAAGCCCTTTTATTAGTATAATACTAGGAAAGTCATTGTGTCCAACATGTTATTCTAACAAATTTGTTACTAACAAAGAAAGAAATGCTGATAGTTCAGATAAAGAATTTTGTGACTCAGCAGAAATTATAAAAACGTGGATTTAGCTTGAGAATTACTACGTGTGTCGCCTGTTCGTAAAATTAGAAAAGTAAGAGAAGAAGAAAGATATTTTGCATTGAATGCAAAAACTGAGAAAGTGGCAAGTACTGTCAAAAATAATTTGGATGTTTCATTTCAAAAGAAAAGTTGCACTAAATCAGATTCAAATTCTAAATTTAAAAGTAAAAGAAAAACTAAATATCATAATTCAAACAAAGAAAATAAAGTTAAAATTATCATTTACTACCAAATTCTCGATGTCTAGCAAAAATTAGTGATGAATTTAATGCGTAAACCGTTTGGTTAAATGAACAAGACAGTTAGTAAAATAGCAGAGAATTTTACCTGCATTACGAAAGAAAAATGCATCTAATTTCATAGATGAACACATAATCGAAAACGTTATGAAAATTATAATAACAGCCGTTTAACGTGTGACAAAAAAGATAGTGTTTCTGTGAGAGAAAATGGTACTGTGCTTCAGAAAAAAAGTTATTACTGTGTAATTTAAATGAACTATCCACTGAATTCAAAACACAAAATGCTGACATTAAAACAGAAAGGTATAAAATTTGCAAGATGAAAGCGAAATGGTGTACTGTTGCAATGCATATGGCACAAAAAAATATCTGCGTTTGTTTATATCACCAGAATGTAAAGTTGATGATAGATGGTGCCACTATTAGAGTTGATTATAAAACCAGCCCCCCATGAACCATGGACCTTGCCGTTGGTGGGGAGGCTTGCGTGCCTCAGCGATACAGATGGCCATACCGTAGGTGCAACCACAACGGAGGGGCATCTGTTGAGAGGCCAGACAAACATGTGGTTCCTGAAGAGGGGCAGCAGCCTTTTCAGTAGTCGCAGGGGCAACAGTCTGGATGATTGACTGATCTGGCCTTGTAACATTAACCAAAACGGCCTTGCTGTGCTGGTACTGCGAACGGCTGAAAGCAAGGGGAAACTACAGCCGTAATTTTTCCCGAGGACATGCAGCTCTACTGTATGATTAAATGATGATGGCGTCCTCTTGGGTAAAATATTCCGGAGGTAAAATAGTCCCCCATTCGGATCTCCGGGCGGGGACTACTCAAGAGGACGTCGTTATCAGGAGAAAGAAAACTGGCGTTCTACGGATCGGAGCGTGGAATGTCAGATCACTTAATCGGGCAGGTAGATTAGAAAATTTAAAAAGGGAAATGGATAGGTTAAAGTTAGATATAGTGGGAATTAGTGAAGTTCGGTGGCAGGAGGAACAAGACTTTTGGTCAGGTGATTACAGAGTTATAAATACAAAATCAAATAGGGGTAATGCAGGAGTAGGTTTAATCATGAATAAAAGAATAGGAGTGCGGGTTAGCTACTACAAACAGCATAGTGAACGCATTATTGTGGCCAAGATAGACACAAAGCCCATGCCTACTACAGTAGTACAAGTTTATATGCCAACTAGCTCTGCAGATGATGAAGAAATAGATGAAATGTATAACGAGATAAAAGAAATTATTCAGGTAGTGAAGGGAGACGAAAATTTAATAGTCATGGGTGACTGGAATTCGTCAGTAGGAAAAGGGAGAGAAGGAAACATAGTAGGTGAATATGGATTGGGGGGAAGGAATGAAAGAGGAAGCCGCCTTGTAGAATTTTGCACAGAGCATAACTTAATCATAGCTAACACTTGGTTCAAGAATCATGAAAGGAGGCTGTATACATGGAAGAAGCCTGGAGATACTGACAGGTTTCAGATAGATTATATAATGGTAAGACAGAGATTTAGGAACCAGGTTTTAAATTGTAAGACATTTCCAGGGGCAGATGTGGATTCTGACCACAATCTATTGGTTATGAACTGCAGATTGAAACTGAAGAAACTGCAAAAAGGTGGGAATTTAAGGAGATGGGATCTGGATAAACTGAAAGAACCAGAGGTTGTAGAGAGTTTCAGGGAGAGCATAAGGGAACAATTGACAGGAATGGGGGAAAGAAATACAGTAGAAGAAGATGGGGAGCTCTGAGGGATGAAGTGGTGAAGGCAGCAGACGATCAAGTAGGTAAAAAGACGAGAGCTAATAGAAATCCTTGGGTAACAGAAGAAATATTGAATTTAATTGATGAAAGGAGAAAATATAAAAATGCAGTAAATGAAGCAGGCAAAAGGGAATACAAACGTCTCAAAAATGAAATCGACAGGAAGTGCAAAATGGCTAAGCAGGGATGGCTAGAGGACAAATGTAAGGATGTAGAGGCTTGTCTCACTAGGGGTAAGATAGATACTGCCTACAGGAAAATTAAAGAGACCTTTGGAGATAAGAGAACCACTTGTATGAATATCAAGAGCTCAGATGGAAACCCAGTTCTAAGCAAAGAAGGGAAGGCAGAAAGGTGGAAGGAGTATATAGAGGGTTTATACAAGGGAGATGTACTTGAGGAAAATATTATGGAAATGGAAGAGGATGTAGATGAAGATGAAATGGGAGATAAGATACTGCGTGAAGAGTTTGACAGAGCACTGAAAGACCTGAGTCGAAACAAGGCCCCGAGAGTAGACAACATTCCATTAGAACTACTGATGGCCTCGGGAGAGCCAGTCCTGACAAAACTCTACCATCTGGTGAGCAAGATGTATGAGACAGGCGAAATACCCTCAGACTTCAAGAAGAATATAATAATTCCAATCCCAAAGAAAGCAGGTGTTGACAGATGTGAAAATTACCGAACTATCAAATTAATAAGTCACAGCTGCAAAATACTAACGCGAATTCTTTACAGACGAATGGAAAAACTGGTAGAAGCCGACCTCGGGGATGATCAGTTTGGATTCCGTAGAAATGTTGGAACACGCGAGGCAATACTGACCTTACGACTTATCTTGGAAGAAAGAGTAAGAAAAGGCAAACCTACGTTTCTAGCATTTGTAGACTTAGAGAAAGCTTTTGACAATGTTGACTGGAATACTCTCTTTCAAATTCTGAAGGTGGCAGGGGTAAAATACAGGGAGCGAAAGGCTATTTACAATTTGTACAGAAACCAGATGGCAGTTATAAGAGTCGAGGGGCATGAAAGGGAAGCAGTGGTTGGGAAGGGAGTGAGACAGGGTTGTAGCCTCTCCCCGATGTTATTCAATCTGTATATTGAGCAAGCAGTAAAGGAAACAAAAGAAAAATTCGGAGTAGGTATTAAAATTCATGGAGAAGAAGTAAAAACTTTGAGGTTCGCCGATGACATTGTAATTCTGTCAGAGACAGCAAAGGACTTGGAAGAGCAGTTGAACGGAATGGACAGTGTCTTGAAAGGAGGATATAAGATGAACATCAACAAAGGCAAAACGAGGATAATGGAATGTAGTCAAATTAAGTCGGGTGATGCTGAGGGAATTAGATTAGGAAATGAGACACTTAAAGTAGTAAAGGAGTTTTGCTATTTAGGGAGTAAAATAACCGATGATGGTCGAAGTAGAGAGGATATAAAATGTAGCCTGGCAATGGCAAGGAAAGCGTTTCTCAAGAAGAGAAATTTGTTAACATCGAGTATAGATTTAAGTGTCAGGAAGTCTTTTCTGAAAGTATTTGTATGGAGTGTAGCCATGTATGGAAGTGAAACATGGACGATAACCAGTTTGGACAAGAATCGAATAGAAGCTTTCGAAATGTGGTGCTACAGAAGAATGCTGAAGATAAGGTGGGTAGATCACGTAACTAATGAGGAGGTATTGAATAGGATTGGGGAGAAGAGAAGTTTGTGGCACAACTTGACTAGAAGAAGGGATCGGTTGGTAGGACATGTTTTGAGGCATCAAGGGATCACAAAATTAGCATTGGAGGGCAGCGTGGAGGGTAAAAATCGTAGAGGGAGACCAAGAGATCAATACACTAAGCAGATTCAGAAGGATGTAGGTTGCAGTAGGTACTGGGAGATGAAGAAGCTTGCACAGGATAGAGTAGCATGGAGAGCTGCATCAAACCAGTCTCAGGACTGAAGACCACAACAACAACAACATATAAAACCAGATGGCAGTTATAAAAATCGAGGGACATGAAAGGGAAGCAGTGGTTGTGAAGGGAGTGAGACAGGGTTGTAGCCTTTCCCCGATGTTATTCAATCTGTATATTGAGCAAGCAGTGAAGGGAACAAAAGAAAAATTCGGAGTAGGTATTAAAATCTATGGAGAAGAAATAAAAACTTCGAGGTTTGCCGATGACATTGTAATTCTGTCAGAGACAGCAAAGGACTTGGAAGAGCAGTTGAACGGAATGGGCAGTGTCTTGAAAGGAGGGTATAAGATGAACATCACCAAAAGCAAAATGAGGATAACGGAATGTAGTCGATTTAAGTCAGGTGATGCTGAGGGATTTAGAATAGGAAATGAGACACTTAAAGTAGTACAGGAGTTTTGCTATTTGGGGAGCAAAATAACTGATGATGGTCGAAGTAGAGAGGATATAAAATGTAGACTGGCAATGGCAAGGAAAGCGTTTCTGAAGAAGAGAAATTTGTTAACATCGAGTATAGATTTAAGTGTCAGGAAGCCGTTTCTGAAAGTATTTGTATGGAGTGAAACGTGGGCGATAAATAATTTGGACAAGGAGAGAATAGAAGCTATCGAAATGTGGTGCTACAGAAGAATGCTGAAGATTAGATAGGTAGATCACATAACTAATGAGGAGGTATTGAATAGGATTGGGGAGAAAAGAAGTTTGTGGCACAACTTGACTAGAAGGAGGGATCGGTTGGTAGGACATGTTCTGAGGCATCAAGGGATCACCAATTTAGTATTGGAGGGCAGCGTGGAGGGTAAAAATCGTAGAGGGAGACCAAGAGATGAATACACTAAGCAGATTCAAAAGGATATACGTTGCAGTAGGTACTGGGAGATGAAGAAACTTGCACAGGATAGAGTAGCATGGAGAGCTGCATCAAACCAGTCTCAGGACTGAAGACCACAACAACAACATAAAAACTTTTGCAATTTCTGTTTTGCAATATCGACAGTTACAGTTGTATGATCATGGGAAAATGTCAAGACTGTCCAGGCAAACAAGCTTTACATGAGATGTTTTAAGAATCAGAAGAAGGGTGACCCAAGACAGAGTGGAACTGGTGACAATTACAAAACCACGGCAAGAGTTTTTGAAGAGTTGGTAGCTAATCTTGAAAACATGAAAATGCATCATTTCATTGCCAAATCTCGGGGTACATTTCTGAAAGGCATAACAGCAAAATTTGGCATTTGATGGTTGCATAGTTCTTGCAGACTTTTCTGAAAATTGCGGAGGATGAGGTAAAAGTCATTTGCTCATTCACATGAACATTCGACTGAAAAGAAACTCACCTGAAACTGAGGTGTCACTAAATGACAATAGACATAGAAATGAACACAGGAATCCTACTCAGAGCCTGAAAGAGGAGTAACAGACAAATTGGGATTCCTCCAGAAAGCAAAGTCAGAATGAGGATGCACACACAGAGTGCATAATCAGGAGTGACATGAAGTATGTCAATCCAAGTGCAGCATCAGAATCAGAATCAACTCCAGAATCAGAATGACCCCTCCTGGATGCTCCTCCTCGGGAGTTCTGATCCCCTTCCCTTTGCTCTTGTCCTTCATAGTGCCGAATTTCCTATCTTATTGTCTTGTCACTAGAAGGCTCAATTTCCTGTACGCCGATTTGAACGATCAACATTCGGCAAGCGCATCCTGCCGGTCTTGGTTATAGGGCGCCGCTGTTTGCGATCCTGCTTCGAAACATCCCAGAGTGGTGAACGCAAGCTCGCCAGCGTTTCCTAAGTGACTCACACGTCGTCTTAAGCCACAGCGCTATGCCTCAGTACTTTCGTAGCTCACACGCCGGCTTTTCTTAACATGCGTCTACGAACGTATTCTTGTATCGCCAAGAAGGCTGTAGCGTAACAACAGGTCTTATTTGTACCAGGAAGGACTTCAAGCTTTTCCTCTCAAGTGTCCCAGGAACTGTTTGAGCTTAATATTAGAGAAATTTGGGACAAAATTCTGCAGAATATTAAAGAAATTAAAATCGTTTCAAATTTCAAACGATATAATGGCCTACCTTCTATTAAAACAGCTATCTCTTCCTGTATCTCACTTTCGTCTAGCTCCGTCCCCACCTCTCTTCCCTCCACTCCTCTACAGAGTTCTCTATTTAAGTTGTGTCTCATTTTAATTTCAATCCTCTCCTCTTCCATTATCCCTCCTACTTCTTCTAATAACAAACAAAGCTTAAAAAATTTTTAACTAATCAATATCGTTCTTAATGCCTCCATTATTTTACTATTACTAGTACTGTTACTATTACTATTATTATTATTATTATTGTTGGCGGATTTTCCCTAAAAGGAAATCGTTAAGCTTATGACCTTCAAGGCTTGTTCTTCTTGTCCTTCCAGTACTCCTTCATTCTCTTGGAGAGGGCCTCTTTTCTCTCCTCAGACCATTCTTGTTTGGTCCGCTGTTTTAGCGCTTCTGACTTTACTTCCCAATTGTCTATGTGTTTTCGGAAGGTGCTTCTGTCTGTGGTGTTTGTGGTGCCAATTGCTTGTAGGTCTTTTCGGACTCCTTACATCCAGGGTGTCGAGACTTTAAGTGTCTTGATGTCTTCTAGAATTTTCTTGGTGAGTCTTGTTTCAGGGAGTCTATCTAAATGTCCGTAGAATTTAAGGCGCCTTTTTCTCATATCGTTCTCGATGTTCGAATATGCTTCTACTGTTGAGTTCTTCTGTAGTCTGTAGCCATCTGGTGTGGGTCTTCCTCCTAAAATTTTCCTCATGATTTTGCGTTCTTCTTTTTTTATTTCTTCAATTTTGATTTTCCTGTTGAGTGCTAGTGTTTCGCTGGCATACAGTACGGCGGGTTTGATCACTGTGTTATAGTGTCTGATCTTGGTGTTTCTGGAAATGCATTGTTTGTTGTAGACGTTTCGTACCATGCCTAGTGATTTCCGTGTCTTCTGTTGTCTGTCTTCGTAAGCCAGAGAGTTCCGGTCGGTTCGATGATTTCGCCTAGGTATCTGAAGTGTGTGACCCCTTTAATTTTGCCGTACTTGGTTGTGATGTCGTCGCCTTCTCTTGTTAGGACTTGCGTTTTTTCAAAAGAGATTTGTAGGCCGACTTTCTCGGCGCATTTTTTCAGGATTTCGATCTGTGTTTTTGCTGATGTTGGGTCATAGGTCAGTATCGCTAGGTCGTCTGCGAATGCTAGGTAAGGGATTTCCAGTCTTTTCCTTCCTAATGTGACTGGTCTCCAGGTGTTTTGTCTCCTGACTTCAGCTTCCCATTCGCTCATTACCTTGTCCAGGACGATGTTGAACAATAGCGGGGATAGCCCATCTCCTTGTCTTAGGCCAGTGTGGATTTCAAAGGGGTCCGAGATTTCGCCCATGAATTTGACTTTGGATTTTGTATTGGTTAGTGTCTGTTCGATTAGTCTTCGGGTCTTTTGGTCTAGGCCTTTTTCTCTGAGGATTTGGATGAGGGACTTTCTGTCGATCGAGTCGTAAGCCTTTTTGAAGTCGACGAAAGTGCAGATGATTTTTTTGGGGCTTGTCATGTGGGATTTTATGATTGATTTCAGGTTGAAGATTTGTTCGGGGCAGGCTCTATTGGGTCTGAAACCCGCTTGGTATTCCGAGATGGCGGGTTCCAGTTGTCCTTGCGTTCTGGTGAGAAGGCAGGTTGATAGAATTTTGTAGATGACCGGTAGCAGGGAAATTCCTCTATAATTGTTTGTGTCTGTCCTGTCACCTTTCTTGTGTAGCGGGTGAATGAGTGCGGTCTTCCAGTCGTCAGGTATGATTTCGGTTGTCCAGGTGTTCTGTATGATTTGTGTGATTTCGTTTAGCGAGTTTGGTCCTAGGTTCTTCAGCAGTTCTGCCGTTATTCCGTCTTCACCGGCTGCCTTGTTGTTTTTCAGTTTTTTTATGCAGTGGAGGATTTCTTCTTTTATTGATGATGGTGAGTCTTCCGGTGCGTTGGCCGGTTCTCGGGGTTCGAAGGTTGAGTTAGGTTCCGGGCAATTTAGTAATTTTGAAAAGTACTTCGCGAGCTCTTCACAGTTTTCTTTGTTGGTAAGTGCCAGTTTTCCGTCTTCTTTTCTGAAGCAGAGGTTCTGTGGTGAGTATCCTTTGACTTGGTTGGCGAACGTCCTGTAGAAATCCCGTGTGTTGAAATTTCTGAAGTCTTCTTCGATGGAGTTTAGCTGATCGTTTATGTATTTGCGTTTCTCTTGTCTTATTGTTTTCGATGTTTGTCTTCGAATTTCATAGAAGTTGTCCTGTGTTTCTTGTGTTTTGTTGCTGTTGTAGTTTGTGAAAGCTGTTCTTCGATTTTGTAGGGCGATTTCGCAGGTAGTGTTCCACCAAGGGTGCCTGGGTTTTCTAGTCAGCGGGATCAGTTCTTTGGCTGTGTTCACAATTTTTTGTTTAAAGCTGGTCCAATCTTTCGCCTCTTGTTTTTCCCAGTGTTCTGTGATGTTCGATTCTCTGATCTTTCTTGTATCAAATTTCGGTGAGGTCAATTTCTTTTTGTGTTGTCTTCTTGGTGTGAGTTTGATTTTGATTCTTGTTAGGTAGTGGTCCGAATCTATGTTGGCGCCTTTTCTCACTTGGACGTCGTGGATTTCTTTCTGGTATTCATAGGAGATTGCCACGTGATCTATCTGGAATTCGCCTAGTGAGTGGACTGGTGATCGCCACGTCTTTTGTTTCTTGGGCTTTTTCATCAGGGAGGTTGACATGATTTTGAGGTTGTTTTGCTGGCAGAGTTCGATCAGTCTGGTGCCGTTTTTGTTGGTGAATTTGTGTGCAGGGAAATTTCCTACTGTTTTTCTGTAGCGTTTTTCTCTGCCGATTTGTGCGTTGAAATCGCCTAGTAGAATTTTCGCGTTGTCTTGGGGTATTTTTGCCAGGGTGGTTTCGAGTTTGTCCCAGAATTTGTCTGTTTCTTCCGGTTTGTCCTTGTTGTCTGCGTTCGTGGGGGCATGTACGTTGATGAGGGTGTAGTTCTTGTTGGCGTGTTTGATTTGCATGGTCATGAGCCTGTTGTTGATCGCGTTGACTTCTTTTACTGAGTCTAGGATGTTTTTGTTTACTGCGAAGGCCATGCCGAGGAGTGCTCCTCCTTTGCCGATTTTCCTGTTGGTTCCACTCTTGAAGAATCTGTAGTTTCCGTAGTCTATTGTGTCTGAATCCGTGTATCTTGTTTCTTGTAGCGCTAGGATCGAGATCTTTTGACTGGTGAGTTCTGTTGTTAGATTGTGTAATTTTCCCGTTTGTATTAGTGTCTGTATGTTGAAGGTGCCAAAGTATGTGTGTGTTTTCTTGGGTAGTTTGCCAGAGCGCTCCGACTCGCCCTTTAGTACATCTCCAGGTCCCCCAGAATCCGAGTGCCTGGTTGCCGTCTTGCGACGGGTGGATCGTCCACCTGGGGTAATGTTGTTTTTAGGTGTACTTGCCATTATGCTTGTAATTCGTCTGGCTTGCGCCAGTTTGGTAGAACCAGGGATTTTCAGTTCCTGGAGCTCGTATCAGCCGCACCATTGGTGACAGACGCTGGCCAGAGTACCGGTGGTTACCACACAGACGTGTCTGGGCTTTTGTGTTAGTTTTCTTCGTTTCGCCGGTTTTTACTCCGGGTACTTATCCTCGAGGATGTTATAGTTTTGGTCCGCCCCGAGTATTTGATTTCCTCGGTGCCACCCATATCTGGGAGGCTTTCCCCTATCCGCCACCTGGGGAGGCGCCCGATGGAGGATCTATCAACCTCACACGGGACTATTACTATTATTATTATTGTTTCAAATAATAAAAATAATAAAAATAATAATTAGCAATAATAATAATAGTGATACTAATAATGATAATAAAATATTAGAGAAATGAAGAATTACATTAATCAATTATTATAGGACGAACTCAGTACTAATAATCTACAATATTAATAAAAAGTAATCGTTTGAAACTATTACTATTATTATTATTGTTTCAAACGATTACTTTTTATTAATATTGTAGATTATTAGTACTGAGTTTGCCCTATAATAATTGATTAATGTAATTCTTCATTTCTCTAATATTTTATTATCATTATTAGTATCACTATTATTATTATTGCTAATTATTATTTTTATTAATAATGCAAATTATTTTATTCAGAGTGTTATGTAATATTTTTGTGTGTGTTGTTCCTAGTCAGCTGCAAGTCAGGGCTTTAAGGCTCTAATCTGGTCAGGCTAAATATGCAATAAATAATAAATAAAAAAGTACTTGTGAACGTGGCGGCACCCTCAGCTTTCAGTCAGCCTTAGAACGAAGCACAGCGCTTGTACACTGCACCTGTTCATCTTCATCGGGTGGGGAAGATTCTCACGACTTCAAGGGGTGGCTTCACTGGAAAACTTCTGTCCAGAGTGGAGGGCCGCGCAGTGTTACACTGCCCGCGGCGGTAATATTCTTCCACTGCGTATGACGTCAGCTGAGAAATTTATTTGTTTTCTAGGTAACACAGCGTAATGTATCTTACATTACATGCACATAACAATCAACTTCCAACGTTCTACAACAAGTCATGAACTTTAAAAATTGTAATCACCATCGTCGATACGTGTATTGTTTGTCAAGGTGTTGAACGCCATTGTCGACAAGGGAGGATTTTTTGTTGTTCTTGTTATTAAATGAAAGCACTTTATCAACTGATGTCTCACACACATTGACAATTGAAGACCTCGTGTGGCCTAAAATGTTCATTTCTTAGTAATGGTTCTCTATCTGAGAATACTGAGTTTGTGACCCTCTACCGTCTGTAGAATTTCTGCAGTTTCGGTCCTCAGGGTTTAGGAGGCATCGCACTTGTCGCTATGTTGACGTAGATGATACTGTCATCTGTGACACACATCAGACAGGCAGCTGACGTTTCTGTATGGATGATACCATTCTACAGTGGCGCCTTGTGTTCCTTCTCTCTGATGTTTTGTGGGATACATGAGAAGCAAGACTTAAAGAAAATGACAAACATCAATAAAATACTGAAATTTGTTATATTTGTTCTCCTTTGTTCCGCCATTTATTCGCAAATCCGTCGACAGTAAATTTATGCAAATATTAATCATGTAGCCTTTTTCACTTTATACAAATGGATTCAGTAAGAGAGTACTGTTGCTGAACTCCTTGAAAATACAGTTAAGAACTATTCTGATCAAGAGCAGAAGTTATTTGATAAATTCGTCAGATAACGCCCGGAAAAGCAAAAGTACATTCACAAAATTGAAATGTAAAATGAGGAAAAATAACAATGTTTTTATATCATAAGCTACAGATCAACGCTGGAAGTTTCGCAAAGTGTAGCTCGTAAAGCGCGACCTGACAGAATCTTAAGCTGCACCAAATCTGAATCATTTCTAAACGCATAAATGAGAAGTTTTGGAATGGTACACTGGCTTACGCTAGCGTGATTCCAGGCAGTTTTCGATCGCCATTTGGTAACGAATGCCATCCTGGCTCCGCATCCCCGCTTAAGAAACCCTCTAGGCAGAGAGTGAAACGTGAAAACCCACGGAACATTCTTTATCTCATTCACAGAAAGCGAAGTTATAACGTCAAGAGTATACGTCCAAAGAACTTCAGTCTATATTCGTGATCAGCGAAAAGAAAAGGTTAGAAAGGCAGTGCCAACATTCTATATCGCTGTGCACTTCACTCTCAAAATTTCTCATAGTGCATAAACGTTTAATGTGTAGAAAAGTATCGAGTAAGTCACAAGGAAAAACGATTTTTCTTTTTTTTCTCAAAATGATGCAGAATATCATCACCATCCACTGTGAGTCCAACTGATTATTCTCTCTCTCTCTCTTTCTCTGTCTCCTACATAACTAAGATCGGTTATAGTCGAGACTGTACAGATGAGATCCGCAACTCGATCGACGAAGGAGTTCTCTGATGCACAAATAACAGTTTATGATACTGCTCTTTCTTTCGGCGAATCAGGCGACGACAAACCGCCATCCGTCATCTCTTCCGTAGCTCCTGGGTACGGCGGCGCCCTACTTGCTGAAAACTTAAACTTAACATCAATCTTTGCCTGTTGCGGAGTAAACAAGGAACGTCGAGGGCTGAAAGACGTTCAGTCATCTGCGGCGACAGCAAACGACCGATATTTCCCACTGTAGCCACACCACGAGGTAAAATTGAAATACTTATTCTTCTTACGTCACGCCTCCACGTGTCTTCTAGTCGGGCAGCATGATTAGTGACATGTTAATAACGACTGACGCAGAGGTACAGCACGTGTGTTATTCAAGATTGGTTGATTTGGGGGGAGGGGACCAAACAGCGAGGTCCTCGGTCCCATCGGATTAGGAAGGGATGGGTAAGAAAGTCGGCCGTTCGCTTTCATGAAAACCATACAGGCATTTGCCTGAAGAGATTTAGAGAAATCACGGAAAACCTAAATCAGGGTGACTACAAGCGGGTTTGAACCGTCGTCCTCCCGAAAGCGAGTCCTGTGAGCTAACCACTGGGCCACCTCACTCGGTCGCGTGTCATTCAAGTTAACCATCATGGCTACATCAAGGTCGGTACAGGCAAGGACTACGACGCACATGTAATCGCTTAGTTTTGGACATACTGAAGGAATCATGTCGAAATTCGTGGGTAGGATTGGGTTGGGTTGATTTGGGGAGAAGAGACCAAACAGCGAGGTCATCGGTCTCATCGGGTTAGGACAGGATGGAGAAGGAAGTCGGCCGTGCCCTGTAAAAGGAATCATCCCAGCATGTGCCTGAAGCGATTTAGAGAAATCACGGGAAACCCAAATCAGGATGGCCGGACGCGCGATTGAACCGTCGTCCTCCCGAATGCGAGTCCAGTGTGCTAACCACTACGCCACCTCGCTCGGTTAAATTCTTGGTTAGTTATGTACTGTGTTTAAAGAAAAGCATCCTGTATACCGTCGCTATATAGTAATGTTCAAAACTAGGAAAATACACCACGTAAACAATACTCCGGAAATAAATACTTGTTGCGGTGCGGGCCATACGGTCCTATGTTAACTGTCAGTTCAATTACATGAAGTGTTCAACGTGGCTACTAAGCACTCTTCAGACCTCTGAAAGAAACACGAGCCGGCCGGAGTGGCCGAGTGGTTCGACGCGCTTCAGTCTGGAACCGTGCGACCGCTACGGTCACAGGTTCGAATCCTGCCTGTGATGTCCTTAGGTTAGTTAAGTTCAAGTAGTTCTAAGTTCTAGGGGACTGATGATCTCAGAAGTTAAGTCCCATAGTGCTCAGAGCCAAAGAAACACGAGCTCGCCTGGCTGACGACTGGTTTGGTAACATGCATGGGGTACCCGCTTCGTCTGACGTGTGCACGTTGTCAATGAGTGTGGATCGTGCCAATGCCTTTAATTGCCTCCATACCAGAAATGCAAGGGATTAATCCCAGATGAACACTGACGCCATGCTGCTCGACCTCCCAGATCGACCTGCCACCCACTGAAATTTGTGGTTAATGTCATATGTGCCGTAGATGATGGAATGCCCCGTAGTGTAAACAACACACCAGTTGTGCAGCCCGATTCCTTGCCCTTGTTGCGATTAATCCTGGGTTTGCAAGCCGCTGAATTTTTTTCCAGGTGGTTCGGTGGAATGCGGCGTAGAGTTTCCTTTTCCTGAAGCTGCCGCAACACATCTGCTACTTGCCAAACCTGAACATGAGGAGTAGAAGGGGGGAGGAGAGAAAGGACACAATATTTTTGACAACTGCGAACCAGATAAAATTTCAGATTCATTGTCTAAAAACTCTCCTCAACTGAGTTCAAGTTTTTCAGATAGCTCAGGATGTGCATCATAAACTGTAACGAAAGGTTTACGCTTGTCTAAAGCAATTTTGTACATTATTTATAGAACTGCATAATCCTATCAAATTGTTGAAGGTGATGGCTTTTTAAATGTTCACAAAATCATTGCTTCGTTGTGGGAAGTGTCATCGAGACGGAGGGTGCTGGAAAATCAGGCTTAAGTTGCTCATAACTAATTCAAAAAACAAAATTCAGAATGTGAACAAGTTAAAATTCACGCCGGATATGTGGACTATCAGAATGCAGAGTACAAGTTTTCTGGAATTACCGTTGATTATTTCCTTGGCGATTAAATGGAGATGACTGTTCTTGATATCTCTGAGGTGTCAGGATCACACGCAGGTGATTATATTTCGAGCACCTTGTTAAAGACTTGTAACGAATGGGGAATAAATACTACCAAAATACTTGCAGTGAAGACTTATGCAGAAGCAAACATTATTAAAGGAGCAGAATTAGCATTCAGAAGAAGTCATATATCGTGTTTTACCGATAAGGCAGTACTGTAGACCTGGCAGATGTTTGTGTCATTCTGTGGCCTGTAGAAGCGGCTACTCGCGAAGAACACTGCAGCGTTTTGAATATTATACCAACTGGCTTTCAATGGAGAAACGTGGCATTTTTTTGTAGGCTAGGCTGAGAGTTACGAATTTCGAAAAAAAGAAAAATCTTAAAACAAAACTTGCAAAATAGAAACGCTGCAAAAGTAAGTTTGTACATATTGCTGTTAAGATAGAAACAACTACAGAAACTGTCATAAATAAATGCATAAAAATATTAAACAGCTACACATTAATAAAAATGTGACCCATAGTAATTCACCATTACATCTTTTTATAAATTAATTCTATCCACCTGTCCTTTTTTTGGGTGTAAACGTCGATAACACGAGATATGAACTGCCGTCATTTGGTTAAAGACTTTAGAGTTCCCATTGTCTATAGGCAAATTTGACAGTGTGTTATTTGTCACTGTGTTGCAAAGGCCGGTTGTGACGCGTTTTTATGTACTCATGCTAGACGCGGTAGTTTCTGGAATTGCAAGAACCAGTGACAGTAATTTCACACATTCAGACAAGACGTTTTTCAACCCATTGTTTATAAGGATTTAAGGAGGTCCTGAGACTTTAGACGTTTATTCTCACTGCTGTAAATAGATTGAAACTTCTAAGTTTTTACTTAAACTGCTGAAAATTTATTGAATGCTGCTGAGTGCAACTGAAATTACTGTCTCTTTGCTTGATTTTATCATTTCACTGACCTACAGAATTTTCCCTGACAAATACAGCTCAAACTTATGCATTTATTGCCCACAATATACAAACGCAACGCAATCTGACTGCAAATAGTTAACACTAAAGAATGGCCCTGAATTAGAAGGAACCTAACAATAACCCATACATTTTGTAAGTCACTTACCTCACAAAAAATCTTCATGACACGATCTATAGCAAATACAGTAAGCAGTAACTACAGCCAGCTAAATAAAAGGATTCTAACTACTGTAGGCTCTAATTACTAACAGGCATGTGGTTAGCAAAGGAAAGATTTTGTTGCAGAGCAAACAATATATTTAGCAGAGTTTAACTTAATCAAGTGACGTCCAGTTCCAAAAATTATATAATCATCAATAATTCCATTATCCAAGCATTAGCAAATACAGCAATCAGCATTTTACAATCCATGTCAAACCAATACTAAATCTCCACGACAGGCACACGTCCAGACGGTCAGCTCGCTCACTGCCGACCTCCATCATGCTAACTGTTAACTCACAACTGCGAGTCCGTCCAACCACAGAGTTTCTTAGCAAGGGCGCAGAGCGCTGTCGGTGATATTAATGCAGTCTATAGCGCTGCCATCATACAAACATATAAACAGTTGTACGGCTGCAGTAGAAAAAGAAAAGTTTCATCGTGCAGTATACTATTTAGTCCATTGCTTGACGTAAGGAATTATCATCCCACCCTTCATTGTTTATCACATCATTAAATGCTGCTCTCAAGTCTGTACAGTGAATATTAATGGTTTGTACAGCGCATTCCACCATGTTTCACAGGGTCTTGTCACTTTAAATTCCCTTTACCTCTGAAGTTCCCTTCTTTTACTGAAACGGTTAAGAAATGGGTAAAATTCTGATAGATTTGCTAGAGAAATTCTTTCTTGCGTAATATTTTTGACAAGCATACAGGAGTGCGTAGCAGTGGATAAAGAAAGCACGAGGATATGCTTGTTTCACAATAAAATGGACACCACAATTTTTCTCTGTTATTGCATTGCAGCCGCCGTACATCTGCGATACTAATCCACATGCTACTACATCAATATTCCAACTGCTCAGCAATTGCAACAAAACAGTGGCTATGCCTTGTGCACTGCGGTCTTTGGATACGCCATAAAACCCAACGAATCCGTCGTGTACTTCTTCTAATTCGTTATTTGCAAAACGAAAAATTACACTCATTTGACTTCTAGATGAGACATCCGTTGTTTCGTCGACTGGTACTGATATATCAGGACTATTTTAGGTTCACCTGAAATTTGTTCCTTAACAATATCCGTGAAACAATCTATTAAGTCATTCTATGTGTCAGAGGAAGTGCCTTTAAATATTCCATCGGATGCTGAACGGTCTTTCATGTATTGTTCTTGTTCTGCCAAGAAATCCGGAAGTTCTAAATAATTTCCTTCATTTATTGACACGTCAGATTGGTCATAACCTTGAAGAGCTAACTCTTGCCGTGCTAAAAAGCAGATAGTCGACATAAGTCCCTTCATTATACTCATGTCCTGATGAATACTCTTCTTACGTTTCAAAGCTTCCTAGCATGTTGCTTCTGAAAGAACATGGTCAGTTCATACTGTAACTATCTGACTGTATTTGACAACTACTGTGATATGTGAAACGGGACACACACTTTTTAGTTTTCGGAAGGAAAACTCTCCTCGCCTGCTCCCCTCTTACGCATTCAAAACCGTCATTACCCGTTCACACAGTACACAGTAAAAACAAAAACGTTTGCTCCTTACATTGCCGCCACTTAACCACGGTTTTGAATTCCACCATTGTTTTTGGAAACGTCTCACAAATTTTCCATAGTAGTTTTTTGTAGCAGACAGACCTGGCGTCGGATTTCGTTCTTTCATCAGTTTATCTTCTAAAGAAAGATTAGAGGAGAATGCAAAGTTTCCAGTTAAAAAATTCAGCGAATCTTGTGATGAAACAAACGGGTCCATGGGATTTTGAAGTAGTCAGGAATACCATATGTTACAAGATTATGATTTAAATACTAGACAACTTAGAGTTTTTCTTTCGGCAGCACAATGACAAGACAAACTGATGAAGGCACCTCATACGTGACAGGTCACGCCGAAATATACTTCACTAATCAGTGAATCACTATCACTGCTTATTACATTATGACTACAAAATCCATGCTCTAAGTTTCACCATAAGCATGTCTAGTACTGTTGACATGAAAACCAACAGACACGGTATGGACCTAGCAACGTTTTAAATAAATAAGGCTACTGAATTTTAATCTGAGAAACAAGTGAAAATCATATTCCAAACACATCCAGTGATGCATTCACGTTCATTTTCTATGAATTATGAATGTCTTTATGTTCTTTGTGTTTTAAAATAAACACTTATATTAAGAGTTTAATGGTTTGTCATTCTGTCTGGCTTGTTGCTAGGGGGGTGGACGATGAGAAGTAGCGTTATATGTTAGGAAACTGCTGAATGACTTGTCATTCAACGAGGGCTTGTACCCATCTACTGGCGAGAAATAGAAACAAATCAAACGCCAGCTTTTAAAAACCGTGTCCACGCTGTAGACACTCCAGTCTGCTACGTGAAAGAAATGGGCTTATGGCGCATGCTCGTAACAAGCACGAAGGTTCCGAGCTGCTATTGGTTGCAAAGCTAGAGGAGTGATGCAATAGACCGGCGGGTGCATATACGAAGTTCAAATGCAAAATATTTGAAAACGTTTACGACAGTACATGATCAGATCGTATAAAATTCAGTTTGGACGAATCAGTTTGGAATTTTTTGGGTAGGCTCAGCCTTAGAGCCTTAATGGACGCCTCGCCACAGATGTCAAGCAACCAATATAGATTACAGGGGAGAATCCGAAGGATAACAATATAGCATAAATCAAAAAGAGTTAACTAGCAACTAAATGTATTAGCCATATGAACGTTTCTTGATTCTAGATTCAACAACATACAATTACAAGATGGTTTATCAAGGTTGAAGGCAACAAAAACCATCAAGCGTATGTTTGGAACTGTTGAAACGACTTTCACTGAGGATGAACACCACGTTGATATGTTATAGGAAAACAGTGAAATAAAATTAGACATTATTAAATAGCACAAGAAAAGTATAATTTGAAAACTGGAACAGAAACAGATCCTCCATCACATTTCAATTATTATCTGAAAGATCGTTTTCTGTATATTAAACGAGATCATTTAAAAGTATGAAATCACGTCGTAGGTGCTACCTATACAAAGTCATAAAAATCGAACATAAATGCTTGAGCTGTATAAACTCTTGGCCTGTTTCTGGAACACTGTTCTCAAAAGGAAGATATGCTCCTTGTCAACAAAGCAATACACTTCAGTGTCGCTCATAAAAGTTATCACAGACCGTAGACGAAAGATAGTGGAATATGTAGTGTTTATTACGGCTGTCTTTATTCATTAATTAATAAATATGAAATCAGATGTTTTTAAATGTTGCTTTTTCCGCATTTCTATAAATTCATCACTTAACATCACTGTTAAAAACATCGATGTATTGGCGTCGACTATTATCGCTCATCAAAGTTTAGACGTCGATAAAGAAATCGAAATCAGTATCCATGATTTGCCAACAACATACAGGGTTATTACAAATGATTGAAGCGATTTCACAGCTCTACAATAACTTTATTATTTGAGATATTTTCACAATGCTTTGCACACACATACAAAAACTCAAAATGTTTTTTTAGGCATTCACAAATGTTCGATATGTGCCCCTTTAGTGATTCGGCAGACATCAAGCCGATAATCAAGTTCCTGCCACACTCGGCGCAGCATGTCCGCATCAATGAGTTCGAAAGCATCGTTGATGCGAGCTCGCAGTTCTGGCACGTTTCTTGGTAGAGGAGGTTTAAACACTGAATCTTTCACATAACCCCACAGAAAGAAATCGCATGGGGTTAAGTCGGGAGAGTGTGGAGGCCGTGACATGAATTGCTGATCGTGATCTCCACCACGACCGATCCATGGGTTTTCCAATCTCCTGTTTAAGAAATGCCGAACATCATGATGGAAGTGTGGTGGAGCACCATCCTGTTGAAAGATGAAGTCGCGCTGTCGGTCTCCAGTTCTGGCATGAGCCAATTTTCCGCGGGCTACGCGTGAAACTTGTCCGCACACGTTCAACCGTTTCTTCGCTCACTGCATGCCGACCCGTTGATTTCCCCTTACAGGGCATCCAGAAGCTTTAAACTGCGCATACCATCGCCGAATGGAGTTAGCAGTTGGTGGATCTTTGTTGAACTTCGTCCTGAAGTGTCGTTGCGCTATGACTGACTGATGTGAGTGCATTTCAAGCACGACATACGCTTTCTCGGCTCCTGTCGCCATTTTGTCTCACTGCGCTCTCGAGCGCTCTGACGGCAGAAACCTGAAGTGCGGCTTCAGCCGAACAAAACTTTATGAGTTTTTCTACGTATCTGTAGTGTGCCGTGACCATATGTCAATGAATGGAGCTACGGTGAATTTATGAAATCGCTTCAATCATTTGTTATAGCCCTGTACATCCATAGTGTCGGATTACGCCGTTGCCTTAACTATAGCAGAATATACTGAGGTGGCAAAAGTCAAGGGATAGCGACATAAATATATTACACAAATGGCGGCAGTATCGCGTACACAAGGTATAAAGGGACGGTCCATTGGCAGAGCTGTCCTTTGTACTCGGGTGATTCATGTGCAAAGGTTTTCGACGTGATTACGGCCGCTCGACGGCATTAACAGACTCTGAACGAGGAATGATAGTTGGAGCTAGACGCATGGGACACTCCATTTCGAAAACCGTTGGGGATTTCAGTATTCCGATATACAACGTTACAAGAGTGTGCCGATAATACCAAATGTCAGGCATTACTTCTCAGCACGGGTGTGGTCGACGGCCTTCACTTAACGATCGAAAGCAACGGTGTTTGTGTAGAATTTTCAGTGCCAAAGGACAAGCAGCACTACCTGAAAAAACGCAGAAATCAATTTGACACATTGAAACGTCACAGGTTTACGCTTCATTTAAGTAACTGATTAATTTCTACATGTTTAATCATTCATTTTACGACGAGAACGTCCTTTCAATGTCTCGCTTAGTTAATTAACCTCTGGATTCAAGAATGCTTCCATGTATATTTCTTCTTCTGTTGGTATCACACCTCCTCTCTCATCCTTTGATCCCGTGATGTACGTGGATGGATAAACGTAATTATGCATGGAATATATAATAATCTGGGTTAGTCAAAGATGGTAGCAGTAGGGTAGGTTAGCACCTACATAACAATGTGAGCAGATTCGGCAGAGAGTTCGTGATTCCAAAGATAGTGGGGATGAGCAGGGCAGAGTTTGTGAGGTTGGTTCTTACTGAGGTCCTACCCCCACCACCAGGTTTTTTGAACGATTGGCGGTTGGTCCTGGAACGCGCCATGTTAATACACTCTGGAGCCGCCGATTGAACGAGACGGACGCAGGGGTGCGGCGCTCGTCATTGATGGTGAGAAAAGTTATTCATAATGTAGGTCTTTTGGGGTAACATTGATTATGAAACATGTTCAGGTGTGAATTAACACCGGGAAACGTTCAGAGATATTGTATTTGTAGAAATTTTTCAGATTAATGTGTTCCAACTAGCGAACTTGGGCGCGAGGTGATTGAGGGCATGAACCAACGGTTCTTGTTCTTAGGTCAATAGCAGATAGGTTCATTAATGTTTCATTTGTTGCATAGTTTAGTTCCAGATACAAGCAATATAAATTTTCCATGATTCAACGATTTATTTTTCTCGTTTCTTTGTTGTCGAACTTGGCTACGTGTTGCCAGCATTCATAACGGTAGTAACTAGATTTGCCTTTCGTAAATCATAGCATGAATAATGTGGAGTCATGAATCCTTGGCTGGTTTGCTAACGTTGCATTGCGGTCGCATAATACGCGGTTTCAACATGAACTTATCCGCATGGTACTCCATATGAAGCAACACAAGTAATGTTTGAGAGAGTGAAAGGTGGTATCCTTCCCTTCTCCGCGCGTTAAAGAGGTGTGACAATAACTAAATGGTGTTAAGAGGCCACCATTTTTACCCATTTTAGCTTCATGAAGGTTTTGTCACTGAGAGTGGTATTTTTCTTAAATATAATAGACTTCATGTATGTTTTGTCACAGAGAGTAATAGTTTTATTAAATATTATCGAAATAAATCAGAATGATAATTGAAATTCTCTCTTAGCGTTATTTAGTATCCTTCATTCATACCACTGAGGTGATGACTATATTCTATGAATTTTCAATCCAGACATATCCATTGTGCGACTAACTGAATTCATAGTATAAAAAAAAGAAAGTCTTACAGTCCCTAATGTGCACGTATTGTTCCATGGCAATTCACCGATGTTGCGTTATCCGTTGCTTCATTTTTAAATTAGAATACTACCTTTTCTAGCGGGTTTGATTACCCACATCTCAATCTATCGGGCCTAATCGAAAGAATTAGACACATAGCGGTAGAAATGGGAACCATGGAGCACTGCGTCCGCTTGTATTAAAGGGAGACACTTCTCACATGAAAATTAATCAGCTTAACAAAGGAGGAGTAAACTTTCAACATACGACGAACGTATCCGTCAGGATAGTGCGCCGAAATTTGGCTTTAATAGACTCTGGTAACAGACGATCGATGCGAGTGCCTTTGCTAACAGCAGCACGACAACGCCTTCACCGCCTCTCCTGGCCCTGTAACCAAAAAGGTTGGACCCTAGACTACGGGAAAACCGTGACCTGGTCGGATGAGTCCCGATTTCAGTTGGTGAGAGTTGACGCTAGGGTTCGGGTATGGTGCAGACCACACAAAGCCATGGACTCAAGTTGTCAACATGCCACTGTGCAAGTTGTTGGTGGCCCCTTAATGGTGGGGGATGTGTTTACAGGGAATGAATTTGGACCAGGGCTACTTGAAGACCATGTGCAGCTGTTAATGGACTTCATGTTCCAAAACGATGAAAGAGTTTTTATATATGGATGAAAATGCGCTCTGTTAGTGGGTCACAATTATTCGCGATTGTTTTGAAGAATATTCTGGACAATTTAAGCTAATTATTTAGCCACCCATCAAACATTATGAGACATAATCGAGATCACTTCGCGCAGAACATCCTGCACCAGTAATATTCGTACTTACGTAGTTAAGGAAAGCTTTAGAAGCAGCATGTCTCAATATTTCTGCAACGGACTTCCAACGTCTTGTTGAGCGCATGCCATGTCGAGTTGCTGCACTACGACGGGGAAAAGGAGGTACGAAACGGTGTTAGGAGGTATCCCATGACTTTTGTCACCTCTGCGAACCATGTTTGCCATAACCGGCTTCTGCAAACGTGAACTATACGTGTGTATTTCATTGTGTAGATTAGTGCATAGAAAATTAATCGTAGTTCTTGTTTATGCCCAAGTTTTGTAAATATCGTCGCGAAGGGCGGCTTCCTAGTGTAAATTTTCCCGTCGCCAGACACTCTGTCACGCCAGTAAGTTTTTATTTTTTGCTAGTAGGCAGAATAGAATTTAGATCAGTGCATTCTAGTTTAGTAGACAGAATACAGTTTAGATCATTGCATTCTAGTTTGAAAACTTATCTCGAGCAGTGACCTTTCAGTAAACATGATTTCTAATAACAGATATCTGTAAATACATCAACTACAGTAGAGAAATTTATTTCTGTTTAATAGCTTGCGGTCTCGGAGTATAGTGAGAAATCTGCACAGCAATTTTTAGTGTTACTTTATTCTCCTTTGGTATTTATTGTACACATTTCAGACTCAGCAGCGCCATTTGAGACCTTATATCTATTTTGCACACAATACGTTTGGCTAGGAACTGTGCTTGCTGTGAGCGGGCACAAGGAGATTTGGCTGCTGTCCGTAAACAGCTGGAAGCTGCGTTGACAACCGTCGACAAACTTCTAGCTAATGCTAAGTTCCGGTAACGTCGGAGCGCCAGTGACGAGACTTGCGACACCTTTGGTGCCACTGGAATCCCGTGGTAACCCGGACGTCTCTGCGGCTTCTGATACGCAGCACCTGACCGGGCCGTCCTCACTCCAGAGTGGGTGGCAGACAGCGGTGGGTTCACGTGTCACTGGGAGGAAGGCGAAAGAGGTAGTGGGCCTTTCGGCTGGCTCCCTACGTCTGAGCAACAGGTGCGAGGTGCTACCCAGTGTTGATGATAACTCTGAGCCAGCACGGGATGCCTCTCCTGTTGGGCCAGCGGTCAATTTTCCTGCCCAGTGCAGACAAATGCAGAGGGTTGGTATACTTGTCATTGGGAGCTCCAATATTGGGCGGGTGATGGGGCCCTCAGGGAGAGAGCAGGCAAGGCGGGAAAGAATTCCAGAGTGCATTCGGTATGAAACTTCCTGGCAGATTAAAACTGTGTGCCGGGCCGAGACTCGAACTAGGGACCTTTGCCTTTCGCGGGCAAGTGCTCTACCAACTGAGCTACTCAAGCACGACTCACGCCCCGTCCTCACATGCAGGTTTACAGGAGTTCTTCTGTGGGAGGTAGGAGACGAGGTACTGGCAGAAGTGAAGCTGTGAGGACGGGGCGTGAGTCGTGCTTGGGTAGCTCACTTGGTAGAGCACTTGCCCGCGAAAGGCAAAGGTCCCGAGTTCGAGTCTCGGCCCGGCACACAGTTTTAATCTGCCAAGAAGTTTCACATCAGCGCACACTCCGCTGCAGAGTGAAAATCTCATTCTGCATTCGGTATGTTTGCCGGAAGTTCTCATCCGTGATATGGAGGAGGCCCTTCTGGCGGGTATCGAGCGCACTGGGCACAATCGGCTACATGTAGTGGCACATGTCAACACGAATGAAGCCTGTCGCTTGGATTCTGAGGCCATCCTCGGCCCCTTTCGGCGGCTGGCTGATTTGGTGAAGGCAACTTGCAACGCGCGCGGGGTGCAGGCTAAGCTGTCTACTTGCAGCATCGTACCCAAGGTTGATGGCGGTCTTCTGGTTTGAAGCAGAGTGGAAGGTCTAAATCAGAGGCTCAGACGACTGTCGACCTCCGTTATTGGGTGCATGATTGAGGATTCCTCTTAATACGTCAGTCGTGCACTACACGCAAGAAGCGGCTACTAGGGTAGTGGAGTATGTTTGGCGTGCACATGGGGCTTTTTTAGGTTAGAGGACGCCTCCCTTGGGAGCAAACACGATTTGCCTGTTAAATCAGCCACAACGACCTCAGATAATCTTGGTCCTCGCAGATCAGAGATAGAAAGGGTTAATCAGAGTTTAGTAAACTGCAGCAGCATCCAAGGAAACGTCTCAGCATTAGTATCGCTTACTGAACGTTATAATGCACAGATAGTACTGGGAACAGAAAGCTGGTTGAAACCAGACGCCATTGACAACGAAATCCTAAGTTCAGATTGGAATGTTTATCGTAACGATAGGTTAGTCGCCAATGGTGTTTATCGCAGTAAAAAAGTCGATAAAATCTAGCGAGGTTATCACGGATTCCGAATGTGAATTAATCTGGGTGAAATTGAGTATCAAAGAACGGTCAAAAATGGTGATCGGATGTTTTTATAGACCACCTGGGTCAGGATCTGTAGCCGGCCGTGGTGGCCGTGCGGTTCTAGGCACTTCAGTCCGGAACCGCGTGACTGCTACGGTCTCAGGTTCGAATCCTGCTTCAGGCATGGATGTGTGTGTGATGTCCTTAGGTTAGTTAGGTTTAAGTAGTTCTAAGTCTAGGGGACTGATGACCTCAGATGTTGAGTCCCATAGTGATCAGAGCCATTTGAACCAGGATCTGCAGTCGTAGAGCGCTTCAGACAGAACTTGTGGAGTATCATTATTAATTTTCCTTATCATGCCATTGTAACAGGAGTGACTTCAACTTGCCCGATACACGAGTAGATTGGGAGTGTTAAGCCATCAAAACTGGTGCCACAGACAGGGATTCGTGTGGATTATTCTGGGTGTCTTGTCCGAAAATTACCATGAGCAGATAGTTAGAGAACCAACTCGTGAGGGTAACGTCTTAGACCTCCTGGCAACAAACAGACCTGAACTTATCGAATCAGTTAACGTAGAGGAAGGTATCAGTGATCACAAGGCTGTGACAGCATCAATGACGACGGGCCCTTCAAGGAATATTAAGAATGTTAGGAAGATATATTTGCTCAGCAAGGGTGACAGTATACAAATTTCAGAATATCTCAGAAGTCAGCATCAAATATTCGATGATGAGGACGAAGATGTGGAGAACAAATGCAAAAAATTCAAAGGCATCGTTCAATATGCCCTTGACAAGTATGTTTCGAGTAAGGTTTTAAGGGGTGGGAAAGATCCACCATAGCTTAATAGCTGTGTTACGAAAGCGCTACGTAAACAAAGAGCACTTCGTCTCAAATGCTTCAAATGGCTCTGAGCACTATGGGACTTAACAGCTGAGGTCATCAGTCCCGTAGAACTTAGAACTACTGCAACCTAACTAACCTAAGGACATCACACACATCCATGCCCGAGGCAGGATTCGAACCTGCGACCGTAGTGGTATGCGGTTCCAGACTGAAGCGCCTAGAACCGCTCGGCCACTCCGGCTGGCCACTTCATCTCAGATTCAAGAGAAGTAAAAACATAGCTGAGAAACAAAGATGAACAACAAGAGCAATGAGAGAAGCGGTCAATGATTTTGAAGGTAAGACGTTGTCAACCGACCTGAATATAAAGCCTAAGAGATTTTGGTCGTATGTAAAATCAGTGAGTCAAAATCATCTATTCATTCTTTCAACGACCACACCGCCACCGAAACGGAAGATAACAGAGAGAAGGCCGAAATACTGAATTCGGTCTTCCAAAGTTGTCTCACCGCGGAAGATCGTAACACTATCCCTCCTTTCAATCGTCGTACGAACGTCGAAATGGCAGATATTGAGATAGCCGATAGCGGAACTGTAAAGCAGCTACAATCGCTTAATAGTGGAAAAGCTTCAGGACCATATTATAAGCCTATAAGATTCTATAAATATTATGCGAAAAACTTGCTCCCCTTCTAGCAGCAATTTGTCGTAAATCGCTTGAGCAACGAAAGGTACCTGACGACTGGAAAAAAGCGCAGGTCATTCCCGTTTTTAATAAAGGCCGTAAGACAGATCCGCACAATTATGGACCTATGTCGTTGACGTCATTCTATTGTAGAATTATGGAACACGTTATATGCTCGAGAATTATGATGTTCTTGGAAAATGAACAGCTCCTCTATAAAAATCAACATGGATTCCGCAAACAGAGATCCTGCGAAACTCAGCTCGTTGTGTTCCTCCATAAGATCCACAGCGCAGTGGACAACGGCGCTCAGGTTCATGACGTGTTCCTCGATTTCAGTAAGGCATTAGACACCGTTCCGCACTACCGTTTAATAAAAAATATACGAGACTGCGGAGTATCAGAGCAGACCTGCGATTGGATTCAAGACTTCCTTGCAGATAGAACTCAACACTAAATCGACGGATGTAAAGGCAGTATCCGGGGTACCAGAGGGAAGTGTGATAAGACCTTTGCTATTTACAGTATATATATATATATATATATATATATATATATATATATATATATATATATATATATATATATGATGTAGTAGAAAGCGCCGGATGCTCTTTAAGGTTATTCGCAGACGATGCAGTTGTCTACACCAAAGTAGCGACGCCAGAAGATAGAATTTGCAGAACGTCCTCCAGAGAGCTGTCCGACTCCTCCTGAAGTGGCTTATAAGGCACTTGTCCGATTCTTGAATATTGTTCATCTATCTGGGATTCCTATCAGGTACTACTTATAGAGGGGACAGGGAAATCCAACAAAGAACGACGCGTTTCGTCACGGGATCGTTTAGCTGGCGTGAGAGTTTTACGGAGGTGCTAAACAAACTCCACTGGCAGATGTTACAAGAGAGGCACACATCTCGCGTATTGACCACGAGGAGAAAATTCGAGAAATTAGAGCCGATATTGAGGCTTACCGACAATCATTCTTCCCACGCACTATTCGCGAGTGGAACAAGGTTGGAGGGATCAGATAGTGGTACAGAAAGTACCCTCCGCCACACACTATTAGGTGGATTGCGGAGTATGATGTAGATGTAGGTTGTTCTGGTGCCAGAACAACATCACAACGATGTGTTCGGAATTGGTGATGAGGTAAGACAGCTGTAAATGCTCTGTATGGCAGCAGTATCACAGCCAAATGTGCAGAGACAAGAAAAGGCAACAAGAAACGAGCAATGAACGTCCGCAGGTGCACAGCCCACGACACTGACTACTGACCGTCCTCCACATAAGACAAATATCCCATATTGTTTACTGACTTACTGTATGTTTACAGGGCTGTGTTTAGTTGTGATCAGTATTGTAAGAATATGGGACACTTACTTTTAGACATCCTGAACGTATCCACATCTGTAAGCAGCAAGCCCCATGGGCGACCGTACATACTGCACCGCAATCATTTTGCCCTCTTCCTGTTTCAGTAGCGGACAGAGTGCAGGAAGAATGACTGTCGGCCAGAATGTCTCCATTTTCACGCTAATGATCCGTGCGAGGAGTAATAGCAAGATACTCGAGTTACGTTGGAATGTAACGGGTCGCTCCTCCAGTTCGTTGTAGAGTATACTGGCGATTTTATTTTTGCCTTTCTTTCTTTTTTTCGAAGAGATGAAAGATTTATAATAAGCTAGGGCGGCGTTCTTGAAGCTCTTTCAATGTCAATATCGAGCTTCCGAACGGTATCATATGGTGCCCTCAACAATCTGTTTCAATAAAATTATGCCTGATATTTGACAGCAACCCTGCTCAGATTCTGTTACCTTTAGGCCACTGGTGTGGTGGCCCTTGATCAACGCGGCGCAGTGTCAGCAAAGATTTACGTGTGCTGCTCCGTCTTCCTTATCCTGGTGTACATGACAATGGCGTCATGGGGCTCGTACTGTCTTCTCTATGACGCTAGTGATATGAGGGGACGACTGTGCTCCTTCTTTCGTGCCCCTAATTAGCCAATATCGTTGAATAAAATCAAAATAAAATTACCACGAACTAGAATCCTCAGCTACGCTCGCACTCACCTTGCTTTCATCTTCCATCCGCAGCATATCAAATGACAGATGGAAGATTCAGCAGAGTAACTAGAGCTGTTTCGGCAGTACGTCACATTGCAACTGGTCTACATAATGTTGACTATGTATCATATGTCAGTAAGTTTCTCCCGGTGTATACAAAGCCCAAGTAGCTTACGGGAATGCAGTCGGGTGTCGTCGTCGACAAATGACCACCCTGTCATTTCCAAGGAAAAACTGTAGCAAGTAAGCGCTGTGCAAGGGAAACCTCGGTTTCCAGAACAAATCCGGAAAGATGACACAGACACACACAAGCGCGCTCGCACGCACTCCATACTCTAACGCCACCACACAACCAAAGATGACCGACGCCAGAAGTTACTGATTGCGAAAATCACCAAACAATGGCCGAGGTAGCATTAACTCTGACCCTCTGTTGCTTGAGAATGGAGGAGCAAAAACCTCTATCTCTATTTATGAGGTTACTTGCTAATTTGTTTTCAACTGCTTCCTTACTAACATAATCCCAATAACCGGAAGTGCATGGCAGAATCTATTTGTTCTGTATCGAATAGGATGACTGGTGCCAAGGCAATGTTCTGTAATTCCGATTTATTCAGCTGTTGTTAAGTATGTGTCGTGCTGATACTCAGTACACCGGACCTCCACGGTCATAATAGTCTGACAATTATTACATGCCATAATTGCAAGGAATACTCAAGCCAAGATCATCCTAGGTGGAGGTCCGAAAAATACGACCAGTCTTGTAGGGAATGCTCCCTACAGGAAGGCCCAAGCGCCAACTCGATGATATCATTACTCACCCGGTGCACGATTGATCCATAGTGTAACGCAAGTTGGATCTCAGCAGCCTTGAAACCTCCATGTTTTTTCAGTTACGTTGGCCTCATAGCAGTGAGAAGTGGAACGACGTTTAGAATACCCTAATTCAGCCCCAATATTCGTTTCATGATGCCGATGGAAAAGGGTGGCTGCTTTTTCTTCCTTGATGTGCTTATCAAGAGAAAGGCTGATACCATACTAGGCTTGTACACGCGAAATAACAAAGAGGTGAATGTGATATATCTCTAGAATGACTTAGCTAGGAGCACACGTACAGTGATGGTGGCTGCTTCCGACATTATACGTCAAACTTAAGCCATTCCTTTTTGGTCAAATAGCACAATGCAAAATCTAACTGGCAGTAATACACTGACACCAAGAATGAATACGTGTTGATGTTTCCGATATGTCTGTTAAGATCGAAATAAAACGACTACAAAAGTAAATCTGCAGTGCCGTTCACACCTTTTTCGTTATTCCATGTGATACAACACTCATCGTGTGAGGTAGTTAACATTTTTCCCTCAGAATATTAGAGGTAATCTCTACTCAGTATAGTTGAGCGACGTAACACTTCGGAAAATATTACAGAAGAAATTTGTAGAGCCATTCAGACAGCCTCGAGGCATTTCTCTTAGCCTCGAGCACGGATTTTAATGCATTTGTTTAATTCGATACGTCATTCGGTTCCTTACGGTGGACGTTTGTGGTCCTATATTTGAGCGGAGAGAAAAGAAGAAGTTACGAAATGGATTCTTCTCCGAATTTTCATAGCGAGACGAAGAATAGGAAACTGGTAAACAGAGATCATCAAATTGGCCAGCGCGATATATAGTTTTGCAAAGTAAGCTTAATTTCTTGAAAGTAATCAGGGGAATTAAGAAAACCTTAATTAGTCATTAGAAGAAAAAATATTGTCGAAGAAGAGAGAGAAATGGACAAATTGGACATCAATTTGACCAACCTAGCTTTGGGAAAAAATATTTAATTGCTTGAAAGTAATCAGCGTAATTAACAAAAGTTAATTATTAGTGTTTTCAGAGAAAATACATATTGTATCTTTATCCGAATTTTCGCAGCCAATCGAAGAAAGATAAGTGGACCAGCCTGAGAGTTAGTTTTGCTACAAATATCTAATCATAGCATGCATTATAAATTACATACGCTTAATGATAAAGGGACAGTGGTATATATTTAAACATATACTTCATGCTTTCTGAACAAGACTTGAAAATAAAACGCAATTTAATAAAATAGGTAAAAGGTTTTGTAAAATTATTTGTATGAAAGAAAGAAGTGAAGTACATTAGAAAAACGTTTGACATGTCTTTAATGACGCTCAAAATCATGTACAGCAAATGACGTGCCGATTGAGAGTTCAAAGATCAATGTTTAACTTATAATTTTAACGACTGCTAGAGCATTTTTGTCTAGCGGACTATGTAGACCATCCCCCCCCCCCCCCCCAACCACCCTCCTAACCAGCCACTGGGCCGCAGGAGCGCCACCTCCTGTGTACATGCGAGAAATCCTCAAAACCTCGCCAGCCGTCAGGTCCCAGAGACTCCCCAAAATGTCCCTTCCACGTTCATCTGCAGCAGTCCTTGAATCAGTCAACGCCTCAGGCTACCATTCCACGAACCTAGTTGCTTCTAACTAAATATCGTAGCGTCCCGGAAACAGTCACTGTAAAGAAAAGACGACAATGGAACGATAAAATTGAGAACTCATTACAACTGACAATCATCGGCGCTTCACAGTCCGGAATGGTCTTGTCTTTATCGGAATACTCATGACAGTCACTAAAAATTGGACAGGTGCGAGCAGGAGGATTGCGCACAAAAGCAATTACGTATATAGACAGTTCATCCTTTCCGGAAATCGAGAATCTCGGCGATTTTTGTCTGTTATCGATACTAATGCTGACAAGATATCGGCCCCAGTTATTCCAAGACTTTCGAGAATGTTTTAATTTCAAGTCTGAAGTCGGATAACAAATGACAAACGAAATATTTTTCCACGTGATTTCATTAAAATTGACAATTTCCTGATATTTTCCTTTATTTGTACTGTGAAACTTTGTTTGTTCCCAAATTTCTTAATTGTACGTCACGGGGAACGCTTTAATGAGTACGTTTGCAGTATCAAATTATGTCACATAAATGACGTATCTTTTGATTGCATTGACTTAGAAGATAACATTTATTATATCGACAAGGGACCATAGGCCTTAACATTTACTATATCGACAAGGGACCATAGACCTTAGTATGGGACATAAATTTGAAATTGATAACTTTACCCGTTCCTGAGAAAAATATATTTTAAACAGACGGACGGCAAGAGAGACAGTCTGATGCATGACAAAAAAAATTTTCGCGTGATATGATAACAGATTAAAAATCCCGGTTTCTTCCCCTTGCTTGTAGCGTGAAACGTTGTTTCATGCGAAATTTCATGAGTCTAGGTCAACGGGAAGTACCCTATAGGTTTTGATCAGTGAGTTTGCGACTGTCAAAATATGTCAAAAGAAAAAACACCGTGTATGTCGGTGCACCACAGGGCGACACTAGTGTCAGCTGTTAATGGTCTAACTAAGGCGAGACAAAGATTAAAGAAACGAAGTATACACATATTGCGGACAGACAGTTAGGAATATTTTGTAACTCTGAGTGCCGAGCGAAGAAAGAATTCAAAAAGCTGCAGACCATTATTCGCAAATGAAGTAAAATGAGTAAGTGTGTCTGCGTGGTCTTCATCATACAGTATGTACCTGTGAGTGCAGTATATGATCCGTAATGGACACATGCAGCGTCGCTTACGTGACGCGGATACTCTTGGTGCTTCATAAAGACTCCAAAACATCAGTACAACGTTGCTGTCAAGTGAGAGTAAAGAAAGGGAAAACATTTTCTTTATGTATGCTAATCCAGAAAAAATTTTCTCCTGTCAGGATGCTGAGGAACAACGTGACGATATACTTAACACACTTTGAGAGCTCCTGGTACCTGGAGTATCTTGAAAAAATGGTTCAAATGGCTCTGAGCACTATGGAACTCAACTTCTGAGGTCATTAGTCCCCTAGAACTCAGAACTAGTTAAACCTATCTAACCTAAGGACATCACTCACATCCATGCCCGAGGCAGGATTCGAACCTGCGACCGTAGCGGTCTCGCGGTTCCAAACTGCAGCGCTTAGAACCGCACGGCCACTTCGGCCGGCGAGTATCTTTAAAAAAGAGGAGCACAGTGATACATACGTAGTCACTTTTTCCACTGAAATTTTTCGCAGTAGCAGAAAGGAAAGTTTATAAATGTGAGGGTTAAAGCGTCGCTGTATCTCCGCTACTCGAGTATCTTCGTTGCAATGAAAAGTAAATTGCTTTGTCCTGGCAGCTTTAACCCCATTTCCCATTTGAGTTCGTAAAAAATTACATCACAAATACAAGTAGTCGTAGTATGGTTCCTTTCTTCTTTCTTAAACCTGTATTATTTAACCCTCGTAAAATTACGACTGCAGTTAGTACCACATCGCGGTTCGCTCCAGTCTGGACACATGAGCGACACGTGCCCTAGAGTAGCTTCAAGACAAACGTTGTTGACAATGGCTGAATTATTTACTGCCTGACTCCAGAGGTTCTGTGAACGTTCTCTCGTCTTCTTTTAGTGAGTGTGTGAGTGCATCTAGCTAGGAATACATAAATGGTAATGGATAACGAATTTACATAGGATGGCATGGATGAAACACACTGATTTATTTTAAAGAGAATTCTCGAGAAATATTCTCTAAACTTATTCAAACCAATAGAGGGGACAACTTTCTGTCCATTAGTGTCAAAAGGTGGTTCCTCTTTATCAGTTCCTGATACTTTCGGGGAAGGTATGTGGACAAGCATACAGATATGATATTTATGAATATTAACATCTATAACTGACTTGAATTTACTCTTTAACTCTGCACATATAATTCGCCTTGCCTTTTGGTGTACCCAACACCGAATGATACAGAGTAAGATCAAAGCTACGCTAAGGCGCTGAAAGTTAACCCGTTTGTGGGCTGTATGAAAAATGATTGATTGAGAACCTGGCAGGGACATACACGATGAAAGTTATCTTGGCAGGATAGTACACAATGAAAGTTATCCTGGGATGGGACGCCACAATCAAAGTTAACACTTGGGGTGACTATATAAAAGTGATTATTTGATTTAGAATGTAAGCAAAATTTAGTTTATTGACATTTATTTTCCCAAAAATAAAAACAAAAACAGACATCCAGAATGAGATTTTCTCTCTGCAGCTGAGTGTGCGCTGATATGAAAGTTCCTGGCAAATTAATGCTGCGTGCCGGACCGAAACTCGAAATCGGGACCTTTGCCTTTCGTGGGCAAGTGCTCTACCAACTGAGCTACCCAAGCACGACTCACGACCCGCCCTCACAGCAGATGAGGTACTGGCAGAATTAAAGCTGTGAAGGTGGGTCGTGAGTCGTGCTTGGGTAGCTCAGTCGGTAGAGCACTTGCCCGCGAAAGGCAAAGGTCCCGAGTTCGAGTCTCGGTCCGGCACACAGTTTTAATCTGCCAGGAAGTTTCAAAGACAGACATAATTATAAAGTTAAACAGTTTCTGGTAGAGTATCGTAAACAACTAACTGTTGGTTTTAGATCACAGTGGACAACGTTCCCGGATAGCGGAGGAGGAGGAGGAGATTAGTGTTTAACGTCCCGTCGACAACGAGGTCATTAGAGACGGAGCGCAAGCTCGGGTGAGGGAAGGATGGGGAAGGAAATCGGCCGTGCCCTTTCAAAGGAACCATCCCGGCATTTGCCTGAAGCGATTTAGGGAAATCACGGAAAACCTAAATCAGGATGGCCGGAGACGGGATTGAACCGTCGTCCTCCCGAATGCGAGTCCAGTGTGCTAACCACTGCGCCACCTCGCTAGGTCACCTGGATAGCAAAAGTGAGTCAAGTACTCTGGCCAAAAAATGTGTACATCGCAATCTGAATTGTTCTGACGCTGAGCAGACTTTGAGCGATGATCTACAGGACTCTCGATAGGTGCAGCTGAGAGCAAGTGGCGATTCGGATTAGTGCGTCCAGACAAGGCCGGAGCAGCAGTACTTTACCCTGCTTGCTTCGTGCAGCGACGTAACTTGCAGCTGGCGAGTCGTGCGCGGCAGAGGCGAGGCGTAAGGCAGCACCTGTGAATCAATCGCGGCCACGAAAGAAATGCAAAATCCCACGATCTAGCGATCAGGCAGACGGGTCGCGATTTACTCTCTACCAGAGCCCTGAAATCACGGTAGATTTCAGTGTCTGACACATCCATTCGCTGGTCATACCAAAGAGCAATTTGGCTCACTTATACAACAGAGCGCACAATGATGCCAAACGTCAAGACTGGTAAAGCAAAAACGAATAAGTGTGCCCTCAGCAAACGAGTAGTCCGAGACGTTTGAAGTCACACTGTCGGTACAATAAGAACTTCACCACAAGCTCCCCAGTTTAACTACTCGCAAGTGAAAGTCTTAGGATAGGTCCCAAGTACCAACCACACATGACCGAGCTTCGACCAGAAGTTGCTTCCAGACTGAATCCAGAACCCAAGTGCCTCGCACCTCTCCAGATAAAAACAATTCCCGTTTTTCTGCAAAGTGCACGAACGACACCGCCTTCACCCCATCTAAATCTCCCCTCCTACACGACAGCACAAACTCATGTCAAACTAGCGCAAGAGTTAAGAAACCTGTGTCTCTGGAAAAAAAAGAAACCTCCAATTTTTAGCCTTTTTAAGTTTTCGCAGAAGGAGAAGATGTTTTTCTCCGAAGTCGCGTCGCTTCCCGTGCCAACAACCGAACATATACAATCTTAAAGATCTTTATCTAAATCGCCTGTGCCTTGGAGCGTGTCAGTCCTAGCTATGAGGTGTCATGAAGATTCTCTCTCAACGTTTCTCAGACGCCAGAGTTTCTTCTACGACCGAGGCGGCCGATGGAAGTGGCTCACAGGCCTATTTGCAGTATCGGCGAACATGAAAACTTGTAAATTTCTATTACGCATGGCACAGCACACAGTTCCCGGTCTATGACTCCACTGTGTAGACAAGTCCCTTCAGTCCGTCGCCCCCAGCCCAGCCTTCAGCTGGTGCCAATGCAGGTACAGCTTGGCATTGTCCTGCTGGAGACCTGTCTCGACTAGAGGGTGCTCTGTCTGTCCTGTACGGCAAGATTTACTGAGGGATGGGCTTGGCACCACTTGCTTTCAACTTACACCATGCCGTTTCTACGAACTAAGAACCATAAAAATACCTCATGCTTTTAGCGTCCTATCAGGCTCCATCAGCACCTTCTCAGGCCATTAACTTTCTAGAGTCTCGCTCAAGTTGTGTAACTTTGTAACAAAATCTTTATGAAAAATAGGTGAGAGAGTAACTTGTTCTCTCTCAGTGCTACTAAATTTAATTAACATTTAATAAATGTGTACATGGTTTCATGGGCATCAAATGTTGAGTTTCAGTCTGATACATGGAACTCTGGGGATTATAGGATTATCGAATTTCACAATACTATGGGAGGAAATATTCTAACACTGGAGGCCAGTGTTTAGACAGTTGACATCACTACGACAGATAAACTGCACGTTACGAAAAGCATCACTTAGCTAGGGGCTAGTCCAGACTGGCAACAGGTAAAGGAGGATTCGTCTTATTCAATAGCATGTGGTGATCGTTACAGCTTGGAAAAAGGGAATCAAAACTGTGCTTCCGGTCCAGGTATGCCGCTGCACTGCAGACAAAAAATAAACCCCAAAAATAACTAATTATAATGTTACACGATGGCCATATCTCACATTGTTCTGTAGATGCTAGATGACTTACCACCTGTGAGATGTGCCACACTTGAACCTACACTCCTAGTGACGAGAGGCCACGTAAAACGCCAGATCAGTGAAATCTTCACATGTGTGGTAATCTCTCCACTTTTTATACTCCCTTATTATTCACAATCACTGTGTGTTAGGGATGCCCATTTTTATCATATACACATGTGATGGTCGGTCGAAGTGATCGCCAGATAATAAATAAAGATCCAAAGAGAATTTAATGTAAATTCACACATTGTGGAAGCATCGTAATATTCGATAGCCTGAACCCCAAACCACCCAATAGAGATGTACCCATTTCTTAAAAACAAAACACGTGATCGTAGTAGACCACTGGTTTTACAAATTCCATCTTAGATTATCTTTATAAAAACATCCCGTAAATTAACACAAGCTTTCCTAATGTATTAATTAAAGCTAAAACTTCAGAAAGTTAACATTATAAATTAGTTCTAAAATAAGAACGGAAGCACGTGGCTCAGCAGTCAGCCTAAAACAAAGGGCGTGCAAAAGGCCCTCTGAAATATACTTAAAATAACTCGAAGAATGAAATTAAAAATGACTACACGACTAAAATCAGGGGTCCCATTGTTCGCAAATACAGCACAGCGCGAAGCATATGTCACGCACCTTCGAAGTTCTGGAGCGTTGTGAGTAGGGATGAGGAAAAATAGCTTATGTTATAAATCACAGTGATTGAGAAGTCACAGATATAACACTAACAACTTTACGGAATCTGGCTGCGATTTCAGTCACAACTGGGAGCCGCTAATAGCATTTAACATTCAACGCCGTGAGCCATCTGTTGGCCGAATTTCTTACTTCTAGCTGTGAACCTTACGTCTACCTGCGATTTCATTGACAAGTCGCAAGTAGCAACTAAAAAGCGCAGTTAACATTACATGCCGTTTGCCATATGTTGACCTACGTCCATCCTTCGTTCTTAGAACCTTGTGTCTCACTATATGGAAGAAATAAATCAAGAAGCTAATTTGCTCCGAGAAAAATTTTAGACTCCGTTGAGAATTGGTGCAGCCGAGGAATGTGAAAACGGATAGAGGTTGAGCTAATAGACAGACTTATAGCGTAGCCTGGAGTTTGTGTGACATATTTAAACATACTTTTCAACCATAAAAGCTAAAACTGCAGGATAATTTCAGAAAATAGGTAATGGAAATGGCTCCGATGAGTATTTTGATGCGTATTAGACAATTATGTCGTACATAAACTACTAAAAATGCAATCTGATGTCTACTATGTAGCTTTTACCAAATGTTTAACAACTGTATTCACAAGACTGATATTTTTTTTCCGACAGTACAATACGCAGTTAAACTTTTGTCCCTATTTTTCAAATATTGCATTAATACTATTCCCAATGTCAACTTCAAACTGTAAGATCAATACTTTCTACTGTTTACGCTTGCTCATCATCAACCTTAAAACAAACAAACTTGCAGACGGAACATAGACCTTGGGCTACGCTACAGGTCAGTCTGTCATCACAACCAACATTCAAGGCGGGAGGGATAGGCGGATCAGTATCACACTCCAGCAAGTCTTCATCACTAAACACACGGCAGAAAATTTTAGGGTATGGGGTGAAAGGCGAGAATGGAATTTTCATTATTCACTCACATTATAGTTCACATTTATATATTATCCATTTCAAATCATATAATGACTCATTTTGCACACTTATGTTATCAATTATGACTCTTTTGCGCTGCGAAATCTTTAAGAGTAGTTTTAAATCTTCACGACTATCTCTTCTAGATGTACATAGAACAGCCAGTAATCGAAATGGGAGCTGCGTTCGGAAAATCACGAGGATTATTAAACCTTTATACAGCTGCTAATGACTAGCAATATAATTCACATTATACAACTGCTAATATTTCTGGTAATGAAAGCAGTTGAGTGAGGGGGGGGGGGGGTTCACACTTTACATAAAAGATATCCCGTTTATTCGTAAACTTAGAAACTAACCTTACGGCTGACGAAAAGGGTGTAAAGACACTGGCAACTTTTCCCGTTTTGCTATCACTGATATTTTGAATTATCGCTACATCAAGTGGCTGACAATCTTATTCAAATACTTGTGAACGTAACAACGTGGTTAGAATACGTATTGTTAACATGATCTCTTATGGTACTGTGTGGTAATTTGTGTTATGATTCTCAACATCACACTATCAATATTTTCACATTTCTTCGGTTAATATAAAATAAAGCCAAAGGGAGAATATATGTAAAACATCCTTAATACTGACTGATTCGTTATGAGGAAATTTTGTGTGTGTTCGGGCAAGCGTATGTTTCGTATATCATGTAACAAATGAGGAAGAATCTTGGAAATGTTAATAATACCATTTCACGTAACTTTTCGTCAGTTGGGTTAGGCCCTGGCAAATAGTCGCCTATACAGGCGAGACTGTATTTCTCGGATGCTTTGAACAGTTCACTTCTTACTTGCAAATGATGACAGTGTAACATCTACGGTGATAAATCGCAGAAATAGCGCAGAGTGCAGAAATCGCAGAAGCCACAGAAATCGCTAAGTCGCAGGAATCGCAAGAGTAGCAGAAGTCCCAGAAATAGCGGAGGGATACAAGTTGTGAATTCCTTTACTGCGATTCTTATCCGCGGCAAATCGCATTTAAGAACCGCAGTTATCGAATAGAAGCATTCACATAAATCACTGATATCTGAAAATCACAGTTTAGCCCACCTCTAGTTGTAAGCTGTCTTCCTTTTTGCGCTCTACCGGCCCCGCTTCTCGAAGGGGAGGGGGTCGAAATTCGTACCTATTACCAACCATGGACCGCATCACCCGTTTCTGTGATGTCGCCGATTCCTCCTGCAGTAGTAAAGGTAATCGGTAGCACAATCCAACATCTTTCCGTCTGTGCTAAGAAGGAGCGATCCTTAAATCAGTCAAACTTCACAAATACTGAAGATCCACACCAGGAGGTGGAAATAAAGGAAAGGGGACGGGTCTGCATAATAATAAAATAAATGACTCCACATTTGCGTTCTCCCTTACTCAAGGCTCTGACAGTGAGTGTTCAATAACAAATAAAAGGAAACACAATTATGAAAGATTCTCAGCGCCACTGATGGCTGTACATTACATTATCACACAAATTATACAATATGTGAGGCGATGAAGCCCGCAGTTTAAGTGAAAGCGGGTGCAATTGGCCCCTATAAATGGTTTAGTAGCAATGTAACGTTTTCCTCCCTGTAGTACTCTAGGGTTAACATCTCGATTCAACCCAGTTATAGTCGCTCACTTTCTTTTTTTTCTTTTTTTTTTTTTTACGGAAAGAAGATAGAGAGTATGACTATGAGGCACACTGCAAAATATCCCCTCAGTTGCTAATAAGTACTCGTCTAGAACAATGTTTCGATATTTTCAACCGATGATGAGTGTGTTCACGTTACGTAGGACGCAGCGTATCAGATTTTCAAAGACATCATCGTCGCTTTGACTGTTAATTTATTCATAAAATCCGCAGATTAGCCATTTTCAAGTGGGGCACAGCAAAAATATTGGGCTTCAGCTGCATTCCACTTGAAAATAGCTAAGCAGTCGAAACTGCACAAGTGGATTTTACGTATAAACTATGTTAACAGTCAAAGGCGACGACGTCTTTCACAAAAATTTTTACTATGATTGGGGACTCTATCTACGAAAAATTAGTTTTTAAGTGAACACGTAAAACGTTTGAAAATAGATATATCTGCTCCTTTGTTTTCTTATGAGAAAAAATGGTTCAAATGGCTCTGAGCACTATGGGACTCAACTGCTGTGGTCATAAGTCCCCTAGAACTTAGAACTACTTAAACCTAACTAACCTAAGGACAGCACACAACACCCAGCCATCACGAGGCAGAGAAAATCCCTGACCCCGCCGGGAATCGAACCCGGGAACCCGGGCGTGGGAAGCGAGAACGCTACCCCACGACCACGAGATGCGGGCCTTAGGAGAAAAACACAAAAGCATTCCACAGTGCAGTAACAGGTTTCGACCACCGAATGAAAGCACATGCAGGAAGCAGCAAGGAAATGTTCCTGTTGCGCTGTCAGAAGCTGGTCTTGTCAGCGTGTGGCTAATATTTTTTTCTTGTTAGCTTATCCCCTCCTCCAAACCATATTCGGCCTTTCTGGCCAATGCTGTGCGCTTGTACGTGTAGCAGCTGTAGCACAGTATAACCAGGCGATTCCCTGTAAGATTTCCGTTCTCTCTTCTTTTTTTTTCTTTTTACAGTTATATTAGAGATCTTCCAAATTCGCGGCATCCAGTCTCAGATATGAAACGATTTGGCTTACTTGCTGATGCAGCATTTCTGCCGTAAATCTACCCAGCCACGGTGCTTTCCTTTTCTTTCATTTCTTTATTGCCTCCTGGGCATACCAAATCAAAATCCAATTGTTCACATATTACTCAGCGAGTATTTTGGTTCTATTCTTTTTTTGTTTCATCATCGTGTCATCTAGCACCAGAGTTTCTACCTAAGTGTCTCACTCATGTCTCCAAGTTTGTCGTCACCTTGCTTTCACGTTTGCTCGAAATAGACAACATGGTGATTGCTCGAATCTTGTTTCTTGCACGTTCATGCACACATATCGAAAAACGTTTTACGTCACCTCGGTTCCGAGTGTTCCGGAACCTGTACATAAAACTGGAATAGATATCAACGTAAATATCATTTCTGCCTTTTTTTATTGCTCATGAAAACCACACATTGCATGTTGTACCACCATACAGCGAGACCTTCAGAGGTGGTGGTCCAGACTGCTGTACACACCGGTACCTCTAATACCCAGTAGTACGTCCTGTTGCATTGATGCATGCCTGTACTCGTTGTGGCATACTATCCACAAGTTCATCAAGGCACTGTTGGTCCGGATAATCCCACTCCCCAACGGCGATTGGACGTATCGCTTTGGTTCATTCCGAGACAACTGGACACTTCCCTTTTTGGGAGCTCTTCCGGACACGAAGTAACAATGCGGACGCGATGGAACTGCTGTATTGACAGTCCAGGCATGGCTGAACTACAGACAACACGAGCCGTGTACCTCCTTCTTGGTGAAATGACTGGAACTGATCGGCTGTCGGACCCCCTCCGTCTAACAGTCGCTGCTCATGCATGGTTGTTTACATCTTTGGGCGGGTTTAGTGACATCTCTGAACAGTAAAAGAGACTGTGTCTGTGATACAATAACCACAGTCAACGTCTATCTTCAGGAGTTCTGGGAACCAGGATTATGCAAAACGGTTTTTGATGTCTGTGTAAAGCACAAGTATTTGTTACCATTTGGTCTTTAACGCATGCATTTCTAGTTTTGTTTATTTTAATATCTATTTATATTGTTGTTAGACTGTTCAAGCGAGATTCAGCTTTCTTTCTCGTTCTGTTTCCCCTGCCAACCTCTAGACGTAGGTTTCTCGCCTATCTTCTTGCGTATCTTAAGAGACCGCAGAGCTTAATGTATCACCTTGTCTTGAGTTGACTGTAGAGCTCGCCGATATTCATTGGCTTTGGCGTCATCAATCTCCCTTGCGTTGTAATGGAAGTCACTGCGCAAGTGCATTCGGTCGTGCAGTAAGTCACCTCCTTTTCGAGAGAAACTGTAAAACAAAAGAGCACGCAAATCGTTGAAATAAGTTGTCGACTATGTGAATAGCCGGAATTAGTGCGAAATAACACGTAACTCGCATCAAACATGAAGGTAAACCTTCAGCGAGTCATCTCGGTAGTCGCTAGTAAGTCCCCTCGACGAGCTTTGGTGAATGAGTAACAGAACACTGACGTATCGACATTGCAGTTCAGTTCGAGTGGCTGTGCGGGGTTATCAACTGCGTTAATAATGTCGCTCAAACGCAGTGCACAAAATGAATGCTGAAAGAAGATAACAGCAAAGTGAAGACAAAAGCGCAATCGCAATTCAGTGTGAAGTTAGCTTTAACAGTGTTCAGACCATTAGAAGAAGCACTCCAAATGGTGTTGTGAGACGCAACGATAGAAGCAACAGCTAAGAACGTTTGCGAGTGTCAAAGCAGCACCCTGAGACGTAGGAGACAGCAGAGGCGTCAACAACAGCAACAACAACGACAGCGACTCTGCTCCGTCAGCAGAAGAGCTACCACCCACTACCAGCTAGGCGCCCCTCACGTCACTTAACATGAGGCGGCGGTATGCGTGGGTACACGTGAGCAGCAAACAAGCAGCGAGATTCCACAATAAGGTGAACACAGCCTGCCCGCAGCTTTTACGCATTTTGCCCTCGCTATATGAACTAAGGATGGTGCAAACAGCAACGCAAAAGAGAGCAGCTATGCGCTCCACACAAATAAAAATTTTGGAACTCTCAGATATTAGTGATGAAAGAGTTAGGCGAATCTAAAACAAAAAAATAATAAAATACATTTATGAGGGACTTTGAATTACAGCAAAAATATTACAGTTAAAATACAAACTCATCCACTGGACAACGTAATACGAAAAAGTGAGGGGTCGGTTCGATCGTTCGTCAGCGTGACAGTCACTGCTCCAGATGTTCAAACTGCCGATAAAAACCCAAATCTGAAACCACACCGGCCATGCTAGGTAGCAAGCTATTAATCAGATCACAGGACAAGAAATGCGCAAAGGCTGGCGCGTTTCACCGAGTTAATCTATGCGGAGAAAGAAAGACTCACAATGAAGAAAATGAAGATGGCGAATAATGTACCCATAATCAAAACAGAAACGGAAGAGGAGACGAAAAAGGAAATCAAAACCCAAACCAAAGCAGGAATGACAAGGTAGCCACATAGAAAACGGAAGCACGGGATATACTCTTTGCGTAACGAATAACTGCGAGTTTCAAAGTTTCATCACAGCTGCCCCGAATTCTAAAATTGCTGACGGTTTTCCTTAGATGTTACCACTCACTGATGAAAACTAAATTGTACTCTTTAATAATAGCTTCGGCCTCCACTAGCGACTTCTAGTCGCACGATTTTCAGACGTACATTATATAGCTCATTGTTTCCGATTCAAGTGCGCACACTTACGGCTAAACAATCACAGCGATTAAATAGTTGCAACCTGTCCTATTTTCGCTGCAACGCAACTGTCGCTTCGCCGAAACGATGAACAGACAAGGGCATGCGACCACCTGCAAGAGTTTAGTCGCAGTTCTGAAGTCAGCTTATTTGCCTTCTTTCTGAATTTTACCACTCTTGTTGTTTTTTTAAAACGTCTGGCAACGAAACTGTTGCATCTGATGAACGCATATTAACAGTGACTGACACAGACTTACTTAATAAAGAAACTGAATAGAGACCAGCTCTGTACGACGAACACTTAAAAGAATATAACGATCTTAATTTCAAGCAAACATTGTGGGCTGATATTCGCACACAGGTGATTCAAAAGTAGAATGAACTCGCAAGAAAAGGTGAGAAAACTAAAGGTAAGTGTAAGTAAATAAACAAATTTGTTGTTACAAAAAATGCATTGCGACCTAAAATAAAGGAAACATGTATAGTCACAAAAATTTATACGTTGTTATTAAGAACAATCTCAGTAGACATTAGTTATTTAATTAACAGAGTATTGTACCAACCACTGGTCACATACAGTCGTATTGCCAAGCTCAGGGGCTTGAGGTGAAAAGTTGCTGCAAAATCAGTCTGTAAACCTAGTCGAGATATTCCTTCCAGGGGACACTCACAGCATTCATCTTCAATGCGCATTCCATCTGTTCTCCTGCAATAAACAACATTATTTTAAAATGTCGTCTGCTAACTTTGTTTGTACATCCAATGTACGGTGAAAGATGGGCCTATTATTGGCAAAAATGGCAGAAGTGCATCCACCAACCCTAGAGGACAGCTTATTCTCTAGTTGCACACACATTGTTTCGTAGATAAGTTTCTTTTAGAGTAGGGTCTCATTACTTGTTTTAATTGAGCAAATGTTTCATCATCAATGGTAACAAAAGGAATTGGATTCCCAGTTTTTGTTCATAGGGCAGAGCCTGGGCTTCAGGGATACTTAAATTAGATGCATTTAACTTCTCACTAAATCTTGAATTTTTCTGTATGCTTGACTCAGTGTTAGCACTGCAAGACCCCACATCAACTGCTGTGAAGCAGTAGTCAGCGTCAACTGTAGCGAGCAATACAACACAAAAAAAGTTTTTGTAACTGAAAAACGGATATCCAGAGTTAAACGGCTTCTGCAGTGTGGAATGTTCCCCGTCAATCGCACTAATGCAGTTAGGGAAATCTGTCCGTAGGTAAAAGTCCGCTTCCTATTCTCTTCTTTTTTTGGCAGACACAAGAAATGCTTATAATTTTCAAAATTATGCACAAGTATCTTTTACAATGCTTCCATTGGTACTGGCACCAAGAGGGCATTCAAACATCAATGCAATAAAACTGTTACGTTTCGAAAGACATCTGAAAAAAACGCCGCAAATCAACTTACAAAATCAAATAATTTAAATACCAATTAACTATGTTTCATAACACCATTTCGTTACGATTAATCTTTTATTACTGTTTCAAGATGCTCAGAAAAAAATGGAAAAAATTTGAAGGTCTGTTTTCTAAGAGAGAAAGCAGGTCAAAGGAAAACAAGTGTCTGAGCGAGCAGGAAAAAACGAAGGAAATAGATTCATTTTGATGAGTTCTTATTTTTAGTAGCCTTTGTATATGGTAGAGAAAGCAGTAACTACATTTCCCGCAGTGAAATGATGAAGAGCAAGAGCATTCTCAATCTAACCCATCATGATAAAAAAATATCGTAACGTCGTATGAAGGATCTTTATTGAATGTATTAATAGCGAAACAAAACGATTAAGATAAAAATTTTGCACTGATGTTGGTTTCAAGATTTGAGTCACAGTCGCTTTTTGCTACTCGAGGTAGAAGAATGAGACGGACTTTAAAACAGCATTCGCAAAAAATGCGACATCACTCTGCCATAGAAACAAACGATCTTCTTATCTCAGCTTTCATTTCCTCTTCAAGAAGAGAGAGCGAGCGCTTGTAGAAATTTGTTCTTTTGAGACTTGCGAAAGCTGGCAGTGGGGCAGGGGGATTCCAATTAGGCTATAAATACAAACAAGCCTTAACAATCTGTCACAGCAACAAACGAAATGCCGCCTTCCCTCCCACAACGCGACAACAGCCTGCTACAGTACCAGGCTGTCGCGTAATAGTATGTCACTCAAACAAACAGTATGCTGCTTTCCCCACCAGCTAGAGGACCTCATTAGTGATCGGTTCTGCATGGTACACTGTGTACGTTTGTGCATTTTACGAAGTGATGGATAAATATGTTTGAAGGAGGAAAAAGGAACAAAGTCCTCGTCTCAGAGAAACTAAAACTGGACATACAAAACAAACAAAACCTGATACTAAAATAGTCGTACCAAATCAACAATTAGCAGGAATGTTGAAAGTGTTATACAAGTTGTGCATTGTGCAGGATTATAGTGAAATTCCATTACTGTGTGCAGTTTGCGCGAGACCACGAAAAAGAAGAACTGTTTGGTTTCGTCACCAGATAAGCTGTAGTATTAATTAACACTTACAACAAACGCAATAACTTACCAGTTTCAGATAGTTTTTTTAATAAATACAGGTCAGTGCAAACCATGAATATAAAATCAATTTTTATATCTGACGCAAACGAGGTTCCCCTAAAAAAAAAAATTGCTCCCAGATCAAATTATAAATGTTGACCTAACTGATTTGTTAATGCAGTTCTAAATTATTCTCACGTCAATAAATAATATGTATTCCATAGATTACAAATACACATAACCTCTTGTTTATTTTGTATCCTATATACAAGTAAATAGGTGACCACTAAAGGTTTTTAATTTTTCTTTTACATTCAGATTATCGTGTTGTCAAAGCCGATACATTGAGGAGGAGGCACGAAATCTCGGCGGACCTGAAGAATGCAGTCTCAGAGACGTTATATGCCTCAAATTTGGTCAAGGCCTCAACTGCTTGCTGTAAAAACGCTGAGGAACGTGTAGCAGCCGTATGAAAATCATTTAAATAACAACGAAGGAAAATATTGCTACAAGAAAGTTTTCTGTATTAAAAGAACTGTCTATAGAGTTAGCTTGTCTTTCTTTGACGAAACTGACTTTCAGTGGCAGTCCGGATTATGAAAGTTATGACAGTGTTCACGATACAGAGGATGCAATGCGTAAAATAATTGCTGACAGTATTTTATCGATTCCCCGCGCGGGATTAGCCGAGCGGTCCAGGCGCTGCGGTCATGGACTGTGCGGCTGGTCCCGGCGAAGGTTCGAGTCCTCCCTCGGGCATGGGTGTGTGTCTTTAACCTTAGGATAATTTAGGTTAAGTAGTGTGTAAGCTTAGGGACTGATGACCTTAGCAGTTAAGTCCCATAAGATTTCACACACATTTTTGAGTATTTTATCGAAAATAAATCTGCCAATTGATATTCAGTTGTGATAGACGACTCTAATGAGATTAGTCAAACAGAAACTCTAATGATATATCTGAGAACAGTGTAGAAGTGAATCATGTACACGCACTACTCAACAATATGTCCGCTAGCAGGCTGTACTACGAGAGATGTATATTCATGTGTTGTAGGAATTCTGGATACACATGGCTCTGTTAAGAGCAAATGCTCCACAATTGGTACTGATGGTGCATCTGTTATGACAGGAGTTCGATATGGGTGCGATCTCTTTTTTAAAAGAATTACCTCCATATTTTATCTGCATATTGTGTGGCCCATCATTTAGCTCTAGCAGTTAGACAAGCAGCTGAATACTGTTTAGAATCCGCGAAGTTTCAAGACACTCTAAACAGAATTTATAGCTACTTTGAAAAGTCACAAAAGAAATCCAAAGCATAAAAAGATGTGCAAGAAAAAAGAGCCAGGAAAAATGTGTTCTAACGTAATATGACTTAACATAATGCGATGTATACAGATCAATACTGACAGTTTACTGTACTGTAGATATGATGAGGAATGTGTGGATCTACACGTGTAAAACTTGATTTTTTAAAAAAACAATAAAATTCCATGTAGCAGATTATTATTGGCTTCTTCTTCTTCTTCTTGCGTTATGGCCTCTGTAGGTCCACGGGTAGCCCCTTCGTGGGTTTCATTTTCCACTTCTTCTCCCATAACTTCTTCATTCTTTCTCTTCTTCTCTCCCGCTCTTCTTCCGAGATCTTCAGTGTCCTTTTCTCCTGTCGGCTCCACTGGTAACACTCTAATGTTTTCCTGTATTCTTTTCTGTCGTTTATCTGCGGCATATTGGTTGATGTATATTTGTTTCTCCAGTATTCCTTTCCTTCGACCGACCTTGATCCCCAATTCCAACCAGTCCTTCCGAAGTTGAACAACCCACTTGGTTCCTGTCTTTCCCCTTGTCCTCCCTGTTGCTTCCCACACTCTCTTCTTCATTCTGTCCATACTCATTCTAACTACATGTCCAGCAAACCTTGCCCTTTTGAGTCTGATTTCCCCAGATATTGGTCTCATGTTCCGGTACAACCTTTCCCTAGGTCTTCGCATCCATCTCTCTACACCTCTTTTGGGACCTAGTATTTTTCTCAATATTTTTCTCTCTTCTCTGGTTTTTCTGCCCCATTTCTTCCTAGTGTCATGGTCTCAGCAGCATATAACACTGCATTCCTCACTGTTGCCTTGTAGTGGCTTATCTTTGCCTCTCTGGATATATTCTTTTTATTGTATATTTCTCTCGTCATACAGAAGGCTGACCTCATCTTCTTTATCCTCTCTGTTATTCCCTCCTTGCTCCTGTTCCTTCCTGTTATAAATTCTCCCAGGTATTGAAATTTGTCCACCATTTGCACAGTGCCTTCCGGTGTTTCCCAGTCTGCAGTGGTATTTAATGTTTTTGTCTTGTTATAGGCGATCCTCAGTCCCACCTTTCTGGCTACCTTACTTAAGTTGTCGAGCTGTGTCTTTGCGTCTTCTTCCGTCTCACTTACTATTACTTACATCTACTATTACTTACGTTTCACTCACTAATTATTATTGACTTTAATTCAATATACATTTTTAAGGCCCTAATAAATAGTATGGCTTATAAAGCTTTCAACTGCCAGAATTTTGCAAAAATGTAAATTTTTATTTGAACATTTTTTGCGACATTATTTTATTTTCTAGTTTAAAGCTGGGTTCCAGTGTTAGGAAAATTGAATTAAGAACAAAAACATTAGGCTAAAGTTGTAAATTGAAAGGTCGTGCAGGGCACAACATATTTCGATCCTCAACCACAACCAGCTTATCCAGAATCACACTGACATCGCGAACTAGCTGATGGTCGAAATTACTACACGCATCGTCAAACTGATATTCAAAACCTGCATTCGCAAAATACTAGAGCATTGCAGAGTTTTTACAATGTTTTCTCGGTTAGCTATGTGTCACTGTCTTTCGCCCAGTGGGAGTGGTACAGCTGATCTCTCATACCAATAATATAATTAAACAATTATTAATGTGTATCAATAAAACAGTAAATTATTAAATTAAATAGGCTGCTAACATCTTATTTTGTATCACAACGTATTATGTCTATAAATGAATGATGTATAATTTATTATACTGTTGTTTACTTATCTTACAGTTACTGACAAACGTTCCTCTGGTGATATGAGCTTTCTCCGCTTCATATCATCATATGTTATTGATGGACCAATTATTCCAAACAATTCGTCAAAACAAGGTTTTTTATTCTATAATACTGGAAAAACTTCTCACAGTGCACACGTAAATCTTGAAATAATTTGTAAAACTGGTTTTCAATAACCTTTGTTTTGTTATTAAATGAACCCAGTGGCGATGTTTGCGTCGTTTACTTCTCGTTCGAAGCAAATGAGCTATCACACAACAAGAGTCAATGATATAGGCTGAGAAACAGTTTTAATTTAACGATTTATTTATCGCAGTAAGTTTACCTTGCAAATTTTCTGCAACAGCGACTTTTTGTCGCCGCAGCTAAAAATCGCTAGTAGTGGCAGAGCCCAAGAGAAAATCTGTGTCTTTCAAACCTTATAAAATAACGGAACTGTGATCATGACAACAGTCACTTCCTAAATGAAACGTCGAAAACTGAACATAGTTCCATTGTTACCTTAAATGAAACGATTAACTCTATTTCGAACTAAGGAAGGTCGTGTTGGTAATTCTCACCCTAATGTTTTGTGACCGAATTTTGGGAAAAGGGCTGCTTATATTCCGGCCAATAGAATAATACTTCCCTAGACAAGTAACAAAAGTGAAATTTTTCGAGAAGCATGTCCAACAGCAGTAAACGAAGCGCAAGATTGCTAAATGAGTCATGCGTTCGCCAGTGGTCGGGCTTTTTTGCATGACGTCACTTTTAAGACGCGTTCTGCCGCACGTTTACCTTGTTGGTGGATGTGTTGCCGCCCAGGACAGGCCAGGCACAAAACGTTAAGCCTGAGGCTCTGCAACGGCTGTCAGTGGCCACAAGCCACTCAACGTGCTAAACTGCCATTGATTTACGGGAAGTGAAGAGCTATGAAACGAATTATGCTTACGACAGAAACATACCTACATACAAGTACACAGTGACTTAATGTTCCTACTTCCTACGGCAATGAAACTCAAATCTACTATTTCTTCTAATGTTAACTGAAGACTATGTATGCTCTTGACATTTACAGTATGTTCTACTACTCAATATTTTCTAATAGATCGGTTGTGACCTGCCGTCCTTCATTGTCAATAGTACTGCATGTGCAAAAACTTATTTAGTTTTCTGTGTAGTAAACACGTTTTGCGCATCACAGTCGGCAATAGTATTTAACATGTTTTTCATGCAGATATGTAATAATAAGATAACGCCGTAATTCCAGTTACTGAACACACTCAGTGCGGCTGATCCCGGCGGAGGTTCGAGTCCTCCCTCGGGCATGGGTGTGTGTGTTTGTCTTTATGATGATTTAGGTTAAGTAGTGTGTAAGCTTAGGGACTCGTGACCTTAGCAGTTAAGTCCCTTAAGATTTCACACACATTTGAACATTTTTTAAACACACTCTCAATTTTACAGTAGCCAGTGGTTAATCCGTACACATAATCGAAAAATGCTGCAATAATACCGAAAAGAATTTCTTTAATGAAAATCCTGGTAATGGTATTCTCATTATATTTCTTACATAAATATCAGTTTTCCTGCACAAAGAGCGCAAAGCAAGGTTTTTTCTTACATCTTCCCGCCTCCAATGGGAATTCTTCTTGTAATTGACGAGGCTTTAGTCTGTGTGTCTATAAAGAGTTTTTGTGAAATCTAATTTACTTTATTCATTAGTTTAGCACTGTGTCGAAACTGAAGGTTTTGATATTGCTTCCTATGTTCGCATAAAGGATGAGACAATTGTTTTTTGTTCCGAGTGTATTGTTTTTATTATTAAGAACAGTTTTTTGCCGTCAGTGGTGTTAGATCTTTCTACGGTTTCTTAATTTTATCTTCGATAGAGCTTTTCTCCGTTTCTAAGCTTCGATAGTATTTTTCCTCCTTCGGTAACAGTAAACCTAGTGTGTTAAAGACATATTTACGAGTTTCATTAGGATTCCTTCTACCATTTCATTGTGATACCCGTTCGCTAGAGGATGCAACAGCAGCAGAAGTGGGTTTAAAAAGATGCAATGAAGACACTGCAGTTGGCTAAATATTTTATTTCGTGGATGTTTCAGTAATTCAATTTGGAGATCTTCTAACGAATCGTACTCTTTAAAACGTATGCTACTAATAGCAGCAGTTTTAATGTTATCGCCATTATTTCCTCCGCAGAGCAGAACCTACCGGCCATGTGTTTCTGCATCTTTGGGAAAATTGTGATATATACCTGTAGTTTTCTTATAACAGCTTTCACATGTAGCCACTGGACAGTACAGTGCTGTTATTGTGAAACAGAACAAAAAAACTCGACAGAATAGAAAAACAAAAAGTAACAACATGAAACTTACCTCGCTTCGACATTGTAACGTCCCTTAGCAAAAGACATATTGTGCAGTAAAGAGAAAATATTATGTATCATGTTTTATTATTGTACGGAATTATGTATTTTTTTATTATTTATTTTACATAATATCCGTGTCGGCGAGTACTGAAACCGCACAGACGATAAATATCAGCAAAGATAAGAATATATCACTAGTATAAATAATACAGAACGAACATTAATTTCTCTGTCTTCTTCTTGGAGTTGTACGAGTAAGATAGCCTGTGAAGCTGCAGTAAATGCTAATGTAGTCTTCTTTTGTCATGGTCAACAGATGTACGCCATTACGTACTCATTGTAAAAGGTGTGTATTAGATAACATATTTGAATGTTTTGAATAGAGTTATTTAATGAAACCTTGCATTATTATTTGTAGTAGCTTGCTTAGAATATTATCCCATCCTTTTAAGACATTTTCAGTTATTTAAATATTATCCGTGGTGCAGAGCTGCGCTACGAACGAACGAGCCGCTGCCGTGGCGCATTCAAACTGCATTAAAAGAAATCGATCATACCGCAAAGAAGCGGGAAGGTAATAGTGAAATAAAATCATCTCTTTCAGCTTCCGGACTTGCAGAGCAGAGCAGCAGATTTTATGATGTGTTTTGCAGGTTGACGCGGGCTGCTGATAATATATTGCTAACAGTACAAAAGAGATAATTTACCTTCGTAACATAATAGGAATTTTGCTGTGCTTAGTTCTGGTCTGGCAAACCTTATAGTGAAAACGTATTTTTCTCCGACAATAGTCTCATGTTCTTGTGCTACTCGTGGTAATTATTGGTGTTTTACTCTTAACAAACATCCACTGCAAAATTTTGATGTTGAACAATCTTCGTGAACTGTAACATCAGTATTTCATAACAAAGTAATTTTCATTTTCAATAGCTATAAAGTAGGGAAGATATGTTGACTTTTATAGTGAGTTACAGTAACGGAAAATGTTCCTTTAATAGAAAGCCAGATACAGAACAATAAGAACCCAATATATTCTGTTTTGTTGAAAATTAATGATTATAAAGAAATTCAAGGCACAGCATTACTAAAATGTATTTCGCGGCTCTTTTCGTATATGCGTTATTACGCGAGCAATAATAAAACAAAATAAATAGAAAAGAGTATTTACGAGTAGCGAAACTGTCGCCCAAAAACGTGGGGCCCGAATTTGCAGTGGCCACGAAAATAATATATATATATATATATATATATATATATATATATATATATATATATATATATATATATATATATTTAGTGATAAATGTATGTATGTGTATCATGATTAATGCAATGTTTTAATGAATGTAGAAAAAATTCTTTCATGAAAAACCGCACCACTGCAAATGAGTCAGAGGAAACGACCCTGATAGTACTGAGAAACTGTAACGACTACATAATCCGGGGGCAGCCGAACCCCGAGATCAGATAAACTAAAGGTAAGACTACAGTGTAGTTGTCCTGTTTGTAGAAGCTTAACTCCAGTGAAGTGATCTCATATCGCTAGTGGTGTGTGTAGTTTGATGTTAGTCTTTATGACGGGACAAAGCTGATTGTAGATAGTAATTTTTAGTGTGCAGTGTATTGTAGATGAATTAACATATTTTGTGTGCAAGTGAAAAACTGTCAGATCTTGTGTTCGAGTAGGTAATTTATGAATATGGTTAAATTGCGTAGTCAACGTCCGAGCAATATGGATACTGAGGAACAGCCATTAGTTAGTGCAGGAAATGTAGAAACGGGTGCATTAAGCAGTACAAGTACTCTGTTTGAGGATATACCATGCGAAAATGTGGGGGCAGGGGCACAGGAAGTGATGCCACCGCCCACCAGTGCTCAAGGAGAGGTAGATAAAGAAATTACACCACCTCCAGAAAAGCAGGAACCAGAGAGTGGTAATCTGCCTGGTGGGTATTCATTTCAGGCGATATTAGAGCGCGTGCTGGATTACCAGGCAAAATTTGAGCAACAACAAGCTGAAAAAGACGAAAAAATTGAGATCTTTCTCGCACAGCAAGCTGAGCGAGATCGCCAGCAGGCTGAGCGAGATCGCCAGCAAGCTGAGCGAGATCGCCAGCAAGCTGAGCGGTACCAGCAACTCGTGTAATCGTTAGAAAATATGAAAAAAGAGATTGCCTGTATGAAACAGAATTATGAGTCGATACTTAAGGCCGTGCAGGAGTTGACTGTACAGGTCAACAACCTGCAAGTAGCAAACACTAACAGGGTAGACGAGATAGGTGTCTTAGCCAACCGGTTAGAAAAGCTAGAGGTAGATTCCACACAGCTTGTAGAGCAGAAGTGGAACGAACAAGCGACTAAAATTGAAACCGAATTCAACTCATGGCTAGAAGTGAAGGAGAGTGAGATCGAAAAAAAATATTAATTCTAAGGCACAAGCAGCCATAGCAGATAGAGATTCCGAATCGTTCAGTACCGCAGTAAATAGTCAGGTACAGAACGACGTGCAAACCATCAAACAAATACTCAGTGAGGATATTCCGCAGTGGCAAGTGAATATTAAAAAACGGATATCCGACTTGGAAAAGGGTTTAGCACAAAGTAGCAAACATCTTGAACATGAAACTATGTCGCCAACAGCCAATGTTTTTGGCAACGCACAAACTTATACGCGACGCAACAATGGTGAATCTGTAGGCGATAATGCGAAGAGCTGTAGCTTCGGTTCGGAGCACACAGCCTATGTCGCAGGAGCAAACCAGTATAGCCCAAAAATATTAGTTGAAGAAAGTTTGATAAAAAATAGGCAGTTTCAAACGTTTACTACTGAACGGAAGTCAGTACACCCAGTAGTATCCATAAAAAGCTTTAAAAATATCTTGCCTAGTGTGTGGAACGAAGCACAGAAAATTCAATACGTAATGTCATACATTCAGGGTGATGCAGCGTTGTGGGCTACGGAAGTAGCAGACAGCTGCATGACGTACGAACAGTTCGAGAGGGCGTTTTTGTCGAAATACTGGTCGTCTTGTATACAAGAGCGGCTAAGAAAAGAAGTATACAATCCCGAACCGTACTCACCCCGTCTTGGGAATCTGAGACGGTATTTCGAGAAGTACATAAACAAAACGCGTTACTGGGACGAGCCTATCTCACCAAGAGACATAATAAGACTCCTAAAATCACATTTACCCATTGATATCAAAGAGAAATTAATACACGTACCAGAAAGCGACATGGAACATTTCCTGTCTGTTCTAGATTCAATAGACTTAATCCAGGAAGACGCAAAAGCAGCGTGTGATCACTCGCGGAATAATGGATCAGGATGTAAACGTGACAGAAATAATAGTGCACAAAACCACAACCATGGAAATGGTGGGGGTGGTAACAAGCGGCAAGAGCATTCGCAAAATTGTAATAATGGTAGAAGTCAGAACGGGTATGGGCAGCCGTCCCATAATAAAAAGCGTCGATTTGACGACCGGTACGATTCCGGACTGCCAGAGACCAACCGCTGGAAAAATGCGCGAGGTCAGTGGCATAGCAATTACAATGACGGTAATCGTAATTGGAATCAGAATCAGCGACCAAGCCCAGAGCGGCAGGGTAATGACCGGTACGATAACAACAGACCACCACTGCAGAACGCGCCTATTGCGCAGTCGTGGCGGCCCACAAACCAAAGCGTAAACATAGTAGAGGTCGCGGACAATAGCCGTCCAAGTACCTCGCAAGCAAGCCATCCAACAAACTAGAATCGGCCTCGATATGCTCTCCATCGCTGGCCGAGGGGTGGAGTGAGAGCAACACGAATAACAATAATATCCCTGGAATACATATGCTGCGATACAACGACGGTATCAGTATGGATAAAGATCTACTGACCGAACCGCATGAATGTAAGAAAGATAGCAACGAAAATGTGCAAGCCATAATAGAAGCGAAAATCAATGATGTTGCAGTGAATATAATCATTGACACAGGTGCCTCAGTGAGTGTAATGAGTACAGAGTTGTTTAAAGCGCTAGGGAAGGGACGTAACATACCGACTTTCCCGGTTAATAATTGCAAGGTGTCTGGAGCTATAAGTGCACAGAGCCAGTTAGTTAAGTACCAGGTGCAGGTGGAGATTTGTAAGGAGGGCGAAGCCATAGTGAGCTCGTTTCTCATTGTTAAAGGGTTAAAGGTGGCCTGCATTCTGGGAGTAGATTTTCTCCGTGAGAGGGACGCAGTGATCGACCTCTCCTCGGGAAAACTAAGTATAGTTAATAAAGGTAGGAGGATTGAGTTGTCTATGATGAAATCGAAGGAGGTACTTGTGCCATGTTGCAATCGAATTAATATCAAAGGTAGGAACCCCTGGGTACTACACCTTAATGATTATTCACCTGTGACGGATCTCTATTATCCGAATATAGGAGATAGAAATTTTGAACCAAATGTTGATGAATTTCGAACCAAAGTACAGGAATCTGAAAGTTTAAGCAACATACAAAAGCAACAGTTGACGCAGCTGTTATCGGAATATACCATGGTATTTACCGACCGACCAGGAATAGTCAAAGGGTACCACTATCACATAGAGGTGATGCCTCACAAAACATACTGTCGCGCATCTTACTCCATCCCTTGGTCGAGGAGGGAAGTAGTGGCTAAAGAGATTCGGAAGATGTTAGAATGGGATATCATTGAGCCCTCTCTCTCTCCATATAGTAGTCCTCTTGTAGCAGTGGCGAAAGCCAACGGAAAAATCCGGCTAGTGTTAGATGCACGGGATATCAATAAAATCATTATACCCGTCAGAACTCGCCCAGAAAATTTAGATGGGCAGATACAAAAATTCCACGGAGTGCGGTACTTGACCTCGGTCGATCTTAAAAGTTCGTACTGGCAAATCCCACTTACACCAGAATCAAGGAAGTACACAGCCTTTATATTCTGAGGGCGAAGTTACCAATTCAAGGTACTTCCATTCGGATTGAATGTAAGTGCTGGAGTATTTATTACTGCTCTAGACACGGTACTGGGTCCAGACTAGTTAGAAAAAATCACAGTATATGTTGATGACCTTGTAATCGCTACTGCTACTTGGGACGAACATATGGAATTGCTGCACAGAGTATTAGAGAAATTTAAGCAAGCAGGTGTGACAGCAAATTTAGAAAAGTCAAAATTCGGACGCAATAAAATTAAATTCCTAGGACACCTTATCACGCCGCTTGGTATCAGCTCAGACAACAAAAAACTAGAGGCGATCCGAGAATTTCCGAGCCCCCGAACTAAGAGGCAATTGAAAGCATTCATTGGACTTACATCTTTTTTCAGAAGGTTCGTACCTAATCAGTTGTTAAATGACGCATCATTGTTAAATCTACTGCGAAAAAATGTGCAGTGGGTTTGGACTGACAAATGTCAGCAAGCTGTCGAAGCAATTAAAACCGCCCTGCTGAATGCAAATATTTTGCAGCACCCAGACCTATCAAAAAAATTTTGTCTTGCGACGGACTCGTGTTCCTATGGCTTGGGAGCGTGCCTGTTCCAGTGGGAGGAAGGCAACGACCCGGCAACAATAAAGATTATCGGCTTTGCCAGTAGGACTTTAACTAGCTGCGAGAGAGCCTACTCGGCAACGGAACTGGAAGCGCTCGCCGTAGTCTGGGCTGTAAAAAAGTTTAATTACTACCTATATGGGAAGGAGATTTAAGTGTATAGTGACCACCAGGCGTTAAGTTTTTTGATGTCATGCAAGCTATTCCATACCCGACTAAGGAGATGGATGCTTACATTACAAGAATACCGAATAAAGATTATGTACATAAAAGGACAAGATAACATAGTAGCGGATGCTTTGTCGCGACTGCCGGTAGGATTACCGGAGTTAGCAGAGATGCTAGAACAATCCGCCGAATATAAAGTGCTTTTAGTACGAGACAATGCTTACAGGAAGGATTTTCTATATATATGTCAAAATATGTCTGAACTACAGAGGTCAGATCCGATGTGGGCAAAAATCATTAACAATATTGAAAATGGTGTCAACAATAGAGACGAGCAAGGTTTTAAAATTGTGGACAATATTTTGTATTATAAACTTAGCACGAAAGAAGACGGCTGGGCAGTATGCATACCTAACCAGTCTGTCAAAGTCATAATATGGCACACGCACTTGGCATGGGGCCATGCAGGAATCGGGAAGTGTGCAGAAATCATGGCGAGATACTGCCACTTTCCCCGAATGAAACACCAAAAATCAGGTAACAGTTAGGACTTGCGCTATATGCCAGAAAGCAAAACACTATAATAGGTCCACCAAATTTGAACTTCATCCCATAGTTCCACTCCGGCTGCTTCAATTAGTATCTGTGGATGTAGCAGGTCCCTACCCCATGGCCAGAGGAGGTATGAAGTATATACTGGCCATGTACGATATTTTTTCCAAATACTTGGCAATTTATTGTATAAAATCAGCTACTGCCAAAACCATAGTCAGACGGATCAATCAAGAATACTTGCCTCAAGTGGGGAAACCTGAAGCCATAACGACTGACAATGCCACTTATTTCACGGGTCACACTTGGAAAAATTACCTAATGGAACAAGGTATACAGCATATTCTAGTATCCCGGTTCCATCCAGAAGCAAGTTTAGTCGAAAGAACGTTCAGAGAATTGAATAAGTTCCTTAGAATTTACATAGGGAACCGACACACAAGATGGCCTGAGTTGGTACCTAAATTTGTAGAAATCCACAATTTAACACCCCACTCAAGTACAGGATACCCACCAGTAGAGATATTGAAAGGGGTTAATGAGACACAGAATGAATGGCTCACGCCTTTACCGAGACTACCAGCCAGGGTAGAAACAAGAGAGGAAAAGATAAAAAAGATATGGGACAACCTAACCAGCTGTGCTGCAAAGAGAAAAAAGAAGTACGACCGAGGTGTAACTAACAAACAGAAATACAATGTAGGGGACATGGTGCTTATTCGTAACCACCCCAAATCCTCAGCCACCCTAAAACGAAATAGTAAGTGGCAAATGGTATATTCAGGGCCCTTTGAAGTAATAAAGGTGCCACACGAATGTAGCTATTTGTTAGCACATCCCCAGACGGGGAAAATAAAAGGACTGTATCCACGTAAAGATGTAAAGTTATTTATTCAGTGAAATGTCTGATGTAAATAGTAGTAGTAAGAAGATTTCAATTGTGTTTTAGAGTATAAGTATGTTAGTTTTAAGAAAGAATTTGTGTATAGTTACAATTTTGAGGAAGTAGAATCAGTAAACTGAGCAATAATATGCAAATGGAAGACTTTGTTTACAGACAGTTACTGTCATTAAAACACTACATGCTCTTCAAGCAATGAATAATCTTTTGTTGATAAAATAATGATTAATTTCTTGAATCATTTTGTAGTAAGTAAGTACAATTAATGATGAAATCTCATATAAATATGTAACAGGTGTAATTGTGTTAGAATTAAGGAACCCTGAGAGAGAGTCTATACTAGCCAAAAATTGACTTTGTAGTACGAAATAATTATGTGATGTAATGTTTACTGCCAATAGTGATCCGAGAACGACACTGGAGCAGAATTCAATCAAAAACAAACCCGTTCCGTGTAACCTATGCTTTGTATGTATTAATGCTTCAATTGAAGCCTGTGTACTTGGTACACGTTCTTGAATATTAATTACGCGGTACGCGAATCAAGTTACGCGGAAACTACACTGTAGTCCTGTAGGACAGACCGTTAAAAATAATACTAGTACTAAATGAAGTATTTATTGAACAATATGCCCAAGTCAAGCTGTCATGCACATGGTAAAATCTGTTTGCTAGATGGGTGATGACCTGGCAAGCTACACTAAAAGAGGAAAAGAAAGCTATGTACAAAAAATCACACACCTTTAAATAATTACAAAAAAGCAATATATGCCTAGTAATAGTATTAAAAGTGTGTAATGAGAAGGTAACACAATGGACTCAATGTAGATGAGAGTGATTATGCTAAGAACAGTTGTTATGCATTAAAAATAAACTGTGTGCATAAACAATCTAGGAAAGGACGGAATATTGTGTGTAGCAGGGACAGAAAATGACTGTTGTATCTGCACCAATATATACGTCGGTATAAGTTAAGTGTTGAGTGACTAACTGTCATAGTGCAGTGCTCAACGAACAATACACTGTGAGTAAAAACGGTAGTTAGTGATCCGTTCGGAGTCGATACAAACAAACATCGCTCGACGGAAACATTTAGTGTGTGTGTGAACCGAAACATTTTCGCGTGTTGAGAGACGCTCTGGCAGCGAATCGACCGTGAAAACAAATGAAAGTGTGTAGTACAATGTGTGTGTGACGAACCCTAAATACCAGTGTCACAAGAGACCCGTTATCACGCCAAAACAGACTGTGCATACCAGCGAAGCGACGGCGTAATGAACAATAAACGCTTTTAACCAAAGTGCATTTTCTTCCACAGCTAATAATTTGTATCCTTAAAGACAGTACACCGTTGTGGAATATTTGTTTCATGCGTTACGACGGGGAGCCATGCGGAGAAGCAGAGACGGGTGCCGTGCCGCCAGCCAGCCGGTCGCGGGAAACCACTGCAACACGCCGACATTGGTGAATGGTTCGGCGCGGTTCGCGACTGCTCGGGCGCCACCGCAGCACGCCGTCGCTGTTACTGCTAGCAGGTCGTCGACCTCAGCGGTCGTTGGCACGCCGCGCTCCAGACGACGCTACGCAACAATCGCTTCGCGCCGCCCGCTCCGTACGACATTGTTGACGTTTAACCGAACATTACCAACTACGTTGTTCATGTACTAATATGAAAATGATTTATTGGACACGAAATTACGTGACAAACATTTTTTTTCCTTTAGTTTACTGAGTATAAACTCAAAACATTCACTTGTTCGATGATATATGTCATATGTTTTTGTCATATTAGTGAAACAAACTGACACGAATGCCATACAATGGTAGAACATTTGTCGTGAGTAAGTGTAGAAACAATCCATTACATTACTGTAAAACTGTTGAATGATTGACTTTCATTGTGACACAGAACACAAATGTGAAAGAGTGTAGAAGGTACATTTTTAACAAGGAGACTAAAGGTTTAACATTTTGTTATCTGAGAACATTGGATAAAGTCCAACCGTTTTTGATGAACAATAAAACTGTGATTTAAGACAAACCATGCGAGATGACCATGGCTCCGGCGCAGTTTTCCCAGGTTTTCTGACCGCACGTAGCCCAAATGGGGGAGCCAGAAAACTGTAATGACCCTGGGACTAGGTTTACGGTCACCTCGCCAAGTGTGAAAAAACTATAAAGAGTGTAATTAAAACTATAATGTAAAAGAGCAAAGAAGTGAACACTGAATATTCCAAACAAGGTGATAGACAATGACAAAACGGACGTTAGTGGCAGCATATTGCCGAACATTCTTAACGTTAGTCAACTGCTGCCAGGGGGCATTGTAACGTCCCTTAGCAAAAGACATATTGTGCAGTAAAGAGAAAATATTATGTATCATGTTTTATTATTGTATGGAATTATGTATTTTTTTATTATTTATTTTACATAATATCTGTGTCGGCGAGTACTGAAACAGCACAGACGATAAATATCAGCAAAGATAAGAATATATCACTAGTATAAATAATACAGAACGAACATTAATTTCTCTGTCTTCTTCTTGGAGTTGTACGAGTAAGATAGCCTGTGAAGCTGCAGTAAATGCTAACGTAGTCTTCTTTTGTCATGGTCAACAGATGTACGCCATTACGTACTCATTGTAAAAGGTGTGTATTAGATAACATATTTGAATGTTTTGAATAGAGTTATTTAATGAAACCTTGCATTATTATTTGTAGTAGCTTGCTTAGAATATTATCCCATCCTTTTAAGACATTTTCAGTTATTTAAATATTATCCGTGGTGCAGAGCTGCGCTACGAACGAACGAGCCGCTGCCGTGGCGCATTCAAACTGCATTAAAAGAAATCGATCATACCGCAAAGAAGCGGGAAGGTAATAGTGAAATAAAATCATCTCTTTCAGCTTCCGGACTTGCAGAGCAGAGCAGCAGATTTTATGATGTGTTTTGCAGGTTGACGCGGGCTGCTGATAATATATTGCTAACAGTACAAAAGAGATAATTTACCTTCGTAACATAATAGGAATTTTGCTGTGCTTAGTTCTGGTCTGGCAAACCTTATAGTGAAAACGTATTTTTCTCCGACAATAGTCTCATGTTCTTGTGCTAGTCGTGGTAATTATTGGTGTTTTACTCTTAACAAAAATCCACTGCAAAATTTTGATGTTGAACAATCTTCGTGAACTGTAACATCAGTATTCATAACAAAGTAATTTTCATTTTCAATAGCTATAAAGTAGGAAAGATATGTTGACTTTTATAGTGAGTTACAGTAACGGAAAATGTTCCTTTAATAGAAAGCCAGATACAGAACAATAAGAACCCAATATATTCTGTTTTGTTGAAAATTAATGATTATAAAGAAATTCAAGGCACAGCATTACTAAAATGTATTTCGCGGCTCTTTTCGTATATGCGTTATTACGTGAGCAATAATAAAACAAAATAAATAGAAAAGAGTATTTACGAGTAGCGAAAACATGTAAGAAAGTGCGAACTGAGCGAAGATTCTCGACTGTGAAGTAACTGAGAGCAGAAAATTCTCGGTTCTCCAAACGCATGTAACCCTTCCCCCACCCCCCACTCATGCCTCCCTCGCCACCAAGAAGCGAACGAAAGCTGAATGACAATTGAACAGCAAATGCCACACAAACAGGATTGTTTGTGAATAAATATGGTAGTGTCACACTGGAAACTGTTGTAATATAGAACTTCGCCCCGGAACTTTCGTCTACCGAAGCAAGCTCTAAATGATTACCGAAACAATATGGGCCGAATGCAGTAATGAAATTGCTGTAACATTAATGGCACAGTAACGTGCTTAGCTTATATTACTGCCCGTTGTGGAAATGAAATTTGTGATGAATATTTACTTTTAACATGTTAGGCTTTTCGTAACCAGAAGCAACATCACTTGCCTGAAAGTACATGACATTTGTGAGTAGCTTCCTCTTGTTATTCTACATTAATTGTTGAATACATATGCTATCTTTTTTAAGTGCAAAATAGGTAGATTGTAAGGGAAACTTTCCGTCGTTATTCACGTACGCCTATTAAACGCCTGTTTTAGTGTAGACAATTCGCCTTATTATAGGAGCCACATGCGGAATATTCTCAGAACACAGCGGAACAAACACTACACACAAAAACTCAGAAGCACATTTCACACAATGCACAAAATGTTCCTCTTTATTGTTAAGTTCTGATGGCTGTCATAAAATGATTTTGAAACATTGTTTATCGCGTTATTAGTGGTAGTACAGAGTCTCAAACCTGTGTCAGCGCATGATAATGAATAGCACAGAAACTTCAGATTTACGACGAAAATAAAAACAATTCGATGTTAGCTAAAATGATTCGCATGTCTGAAATAACTACATTTAGCGTTGTTATGTTGTTGTTGTTGTTGTTGTTGTGGTCTTCAGTCCGGAACTGGTTTGATCCAGCTCTCCATGCTACTCTATCTTGTGCAAGCTTCTTCATCTCCCAGTACCTACTACAACCTACATCCTTCTGAATCTGCTTAGTGTATTCATCTCTTGGTCTCCCTCTACTATTTTTACCCTCCACGCTGCCCTCCAATGCTAAATTTGTGATCCCTTGATGCCTCAGAACATGTCCTACCAACCGGTCCCTTTCTCTTGTCAAGTTGTGCCACAAACTCTTCTCCCCAATTCTATTCAATACCTCCTCATTCGTTATGTGATTTACCCATCTAATCTTCAGCATTCTTCTGTAGCACCACATTTCGAAAGCTTCTATACTCTTCTTGTCCAAACTATTTATCGCCCATGTTTCACTTCCATACATGGCTACACTCCATACAAATACTTTCAGAAACGACTTCCTGACACTTAAATCTATACTCGTTGTTAACAAATTTCTTCAGAAACGCTTTCCTTGCCATTGCCAGTCTACATTTTATATCCTCTCTACTTCGATCATCATCAGTTATTTTACTCCCCAAATAGCAAAACTCATTTACTACTTTAAGTGTCTCATTTCCTAATCTAATTCATACAGCATCACCCGATGTAAATCTACTACATTCCATCATCCTCGTTTTGCTTTTGTTGATGTTCATCTTATATCCTCCTTTCAAGACACTGTCCATTCCATTCAACCGCTCGTCCAAGTCCTTTGCTGTCTCTGACAGAATTACAATGTCATCGGCGAATCTCAAAGTTTTTATTTCTTCTCCATGGATTTTAATACCTACTCCGAATTTTTCTTTTGTTTCCTTTACTGCTTGTTACTGCTTGCTCAATATACAGATTGAATTACATCGGGGATAGGCTAAATCCCTGCCTCACTCGCTTCCCAACCAGTGCTTCCGTTTCATCCCCCTCGATTTTATAACTGCCATCTAGTTTCTGTACAAGTTGTAAATAATCTTTCCCTCCCTGTATTTTACCCCTACCACCTTCAGAATTCTCGGGCATCGATGTGTGTGATGTCCTTAAGTTAGTTAGGTTTAAGTAGTTCTGAGTTCTAGGGGACTGATGACCTGAGATGTTAAGTCCCATAGTGCTCAGAGCCATTTGAACCAACCTTCAGAATTTGAAAGAGTATTCCAGTCAACACTGTCAAAAGCTTCCTCTAAGTCTACAAATGCTAGAAACGTAGGTCTGCCTTTCGTTAATCTATTTTCTAAGATAAGCCGTAGGGTCAGTATTGCCTCACGTGTTCCAACATTTCTACGGAATCCAAACTGATCTACCCCGAGGTCAGCTTCTACCAGTTTTTCCATACGTCTGCAAAGAATTGGTCTCAGTATTTTGCAGCCATGGCTTATGAAACTGATAGTTCGTTAATTTTCACATCTGTCAATATCTGTTTTCTTTGGGATTGGAATTATTATATTCTTCTTGAAGTCTGAGGGTATTTCGGCTATCACCAGATGGTAGAGTTTTTTCACGGCTGGCTCTCCCAAGGCTGTCAGTAGTTCTAATGGAATGTTGTCTACTCCTTGGAACTTGTTTCGACTTAGGTCTTTCAGTGCTCTGTCAAACTCTTCACGCAGTGTCGTATCTCCCATTTCACCTTCATCTACATCCTCTTTCATTTCCATAATATTGTCCTCGAGTACATCGCCCTTGTATAGACCCTCTATATACTCCTTCCACCTTTCTGCTTTCCCTTCTGTGCTTAGAACTTGGTTTCCATCTGAGCTCTTGATATTCATTCAAGTGGTTCTCTTTTCTCCAAAGGTCTCTATCTTACCCCTAGTGAGATATGCCGCTACATCCTTACATTTTTCCTCTAGCCATCCCTGCTTAGCCATTTTGCACTTCCTGTCGATCTCATTTTTGAGACGTTTGTATTCCTTTTTGCCTGCTTCATTTACTGCATTTTTATATTTTCTTCTTTCTTCAATTAAATTCAACATTTCTTCTGTTACCCAAGGATTTCTACTAGACCTCGTCTTTTTACCTACTTGACCCTCTGCGGCCTTCACTATTTCATCCCTCAAAGCTATCCATTCTTCTTCTACTGTATTTCTTTCCCCCATTCAGTTCAATCGTTACTTTATGCTCTCCCTGAAACTCTCTACAACCTCTGGTTCAGTCAGTTTACCCAGGTTCCATCTCCTTAAATTCCCACCTTTTTGCATTTTGGTCAGTTTTAATCTACAGTTAATAACCAATAGATTGTGGTCAGAGTCTACATCTGCCCCTGGAAATGTCTTACAATTTAAAACCTGGTTCCTAAATCTCTGACTTACCGTTATATAAACTGTCTGAAACCTACCAGTATCTCATCATACATTTCTTCAATTTCTTCGTCATCTGCGGTGCTAGTTGGCATATAAACTTGTACTACTGTAGTAGGCGTGGACTTCGTGTCTATCTTGGCCACAATAAGGCGTTTACTACGCTGTTTGAGGAGGAGGACGAGATTAGTGTGTAACGTCCCGTCGACAACGAGGTCATTAGAGACGGAGCGCAAGCTCGGGTGAGGGAAGGATGGGGAAGGAAATCGGCCGTGCCCTTTCAAAGGAACCATCCCGGCATTTGCCTGAAGCGATTTAGGGAAATCACGGAAAACCTAAATCAGGATGGCCGGAGACGGGATTGAACCGTCGTCCTCCCGAATGCGAGTCCAGTGTGCTAACCACTGCGCCACCTCGCTCGGTACTTACTACGCTGTTTGTAGTAGCTTACCCGCACTCCGATTGTTTTGTTCATTATTAAACCTACTCCTGCATTACCCCTATTTGATTTTGTATTCATAACCCTGTATGCACCTGACCAAAAGTCTTGTTCCTCCTGCCACCGAACTTCACTAATTCCCACTATATCTAACTTGAACCTATCCATTTCCATTTATAAATTTTCAAACCTACCTGCCCGGTTAAGGGATCTGACATTCCACGCTCCGATCCGTAGAACGTGTTCTCTTTCTCCTGATAACGACGTCCTCCTGAGTAGTTCCCTACCGGAGATCCAAATGGGGGACTATTTTACCTCCGGAATATTTTACCCAAGAGGACGCCATCATCATTTAACCATACAGTAAAGCTGCATGCCCTCGGGAAAATTACGTCTGTAGTTTGCCCTTGCTTTTACTCGTCGCAGTACCAACACAGCAAGGCCGTTTTGGTTAGTGTTACGAAGGCCAGATCAGTCAATCATTCAGGCTGTTGCTCCTGCAACAACTGAAAAGGCTGCTGCCCCTCTTCAGGAACCAAGCTTTTGTCTGGCCTCTTAACAGATACTCCTCCGCTGTGGTTTCATCTACGGTACGACTAGGCAAGGTCCATGGTTCATGGGGCGGAGGCGGGGGGGGGGGGGGGAGCGTTGTATATGATTTTAAAATAATTTTCTTTTAAATAATTGTCCGCAGCTCGTGGTCGTGCGGTAGTGTTCTCGCTTCCCACGCCCGGGTTTCCGGGTTCGATTTCCGGTGGGGTCAAGGATTTTCTCTGCCTCGTGATGACTGGGTGTTGTGTGCTGTCCTTAGGTTAGTTAGGTTTAAGTAGTTCTAAGTTCTAGGGGACTGATGACCATAGATGTTAAGTCCCATAGTGCTCAGAGCCATTTGAACCATTTTTTAAATAATTTGGTAGTCACCGAAAAAATATCACAACACGATGACAAGAAAGAAATTATATCTCTGCCCAATCAATTTTTAGTTTAGTATTGCTTTCAAATTTCTCTACTGAATTGAAGACTTAGCACAGTAAGAAGTTAGCCACGCTATACAAGTTGGTTCCACACTGAATAGAGAAAGCAGGCACACCAGACAAAAACCTGTTCGCTCCCTGGACGCGTCAAGCTAATGTCGCATAACACGGCGTCTATCCAGGCTCAAGTGCCTCAGTTTTGGGAGGAAGAGTATCCCAAGTTTCTTCAGATAGGCCATACTCAGCTGAAGTCAGTCATTTATAATTAATTCCTATAGAGCTTTTAATCTAGGGAGATGTTGTTTGCTACGTTTCACGCGTCCCAGGAATTTCCTGTTAGATTAACACCTGGCCTTTTACGCTTCTGTGAAGGAACAGTATGATGCCTGAGTGTTGCCACAAACGTTTCCGTGCAGCTCTGTGAACATGGCTGTTGTCATTTTGGAAGACGTGAAGGTTCACAGCATCTCATGAAGATAAGCAGGGCGTCTGTCCTGTGGTTTGTCAAGCGCATTTTCTCTGGTGATTCGACAGATATTTGCACTTTAGATTTTGCAGTGTGCAGTTGGAGGCGGCCCAAGCGCTTCTGCTCATCAGCTCTTTTACGCGACGCCCAGTGTGACGGAATGCGCCCATTTGTTTCCCGTTACGACCTTTATGATTTTCAAAGCGCAATTTTACGTGTCCATTCGATTGAGCGGTCCCATATTATCCTAGTGCGATATTCGTTCTATCGACATGTATTAAAAGGGACAGATAACCAGTCCAGCAACGGCGGCACCTCACTGGCCCACACTGAGTGCTCCGCCATGCAGCAGGGCTACTCAGTCGCTGCTGTAGTACTGGTTATTCTTCACGTTTTACTCTCCCTCTTGACACTTATCGGTAAAACTAATATCGCAGCAGGCTAGTCTGGGATCGCTTTAAAAACCAGTTCTTCGGTAACTGGAGACAAAGCGACGCTTTCCGTCAGCAGTGCGCGTCTCATGAGGGACTTGATGAGCAGTGTTTGTTTGGGCTGATTGCTGCTGCACATTGGAAAAACGAACTTGCAGATATCTGCAGAAACATGAGAGAAAATTACCCTGACGGAGCTTAGGAATGACATCCTGTAGAGGAAATGGTAACACTTCCTCACTGAGAATGTTGAACGAAACATCCCGGTTCAGGCTCACAGTAACATGAATGAGTGGACCTAAGTCATAACACGAAAAACTTTGGAGAACCATCTACGGTCTGTACAATATCCTACACACAATCTGGATTAGATGTGTTGTTGGGCCGGCGGTGTATCCGAAGCTTTGCATTATAATTACGAAAAGAAGCAAAATCGCGACTCGTCGGACGGCATTACACGCGTCCGGCCAGCTGCTGTACCTCTCTCTCTTCTCAGCGATCACCGGCCCTGTAGACCACGCGCTGCATCAACGAGCTGCTTCCACAGCCTTCCATCTCTCGCAGTCTCTCTCCACCCTGTGCAAATTCCTAATGCTCTGATGTACTTCCCTATCCATCTCATCTTTCCACCTTGTACAGGGTCGCCCCAATGGTCTTGTTGCCTGGAGAGTCCCTTCAAGGCCGGCCGAAGTGGCCGTGCGGTTAAAGGCGCTGCAGTCTGGAACCGCAAGACCGCTACGGCCGCAGGTTCGAATCCTGCCTCGGGCATGGATGTTTGTGATGTCCTTAGGTTAGTTAGGTTTAACTAGTTCTAAGTTCTAGGGGACTAATGACCTCAGCAGTTGAGTCCCATAGTGCTCAGAGCCAGTCCCTTCAAATGCTTTCTTGGTGATTCTGTTGTTTTCCATTCTAGCCACATGTCCAGCCCATTGGAGTCTCATACTTTTTAATTTGTGGATGATAGTGGGTTGCTTCATTAACTGATTAATTTCATTGTTCTTTCGAATTCTCCATACACCATTCTCCAACACAGGTCCCCAGATTGTTCTCATTACTTTTCTTTCGAAAACATTCAGTGTTTCTCTTACATTCTCTGTGAGTGTCCATCCTTCTGAACCGTAGAGTCCTACAGGGCAGAAGATAGTGTTGTATATCTTGATCTTTGTGGTGATTGACAAAGCTTCACTTTTGAGTGTGTTGCTTTTTGAGTACAGACATCTTGACCCTGAGGCTATTCTTTCATTTATATCCATTGTTACGATATTTTTGCTGTTGAAACGTGATCCAAGGAATTTAAACTGGAGAACTTTTCTGAATTTAGAATGCTGGTCAATTTCAAAGTAAGGATTTGGGTTTATGACTCGACCTATTTCCATATCTTCGGTTTTCTCTTGGTTAATCAAAAGCCCCATTTTGCTGGCACTGAGCCTGAGAGATCTGTACATGTCTTCCAGTTCTTCTTCAGTTTCACTCAGCAACACTATATCATCTGCATAAGCCAGGAGTTTTACTTCACTGTGTTCGAATCGGAGACCATTGTATAGATGTAAATTACTCCCCCGAACCACTTTCTCTAATACAAGGTTGAAGAGGACACATGAAAGAGCGCCTCCCTGTCGTAAGCCTGTTTTAATTGGAAAGGTGGGGGATATGGATCCTCTGAACTTCACTGCTGCCTGGCAACCATCCATGCACAGTTGTATCATCCTAATGAGTTTACTGGGTATACCAAATTCTCCTAATGTGTTGTAGAAGCTACTTCTGTGGATGCTGTCGTAGGCTCGCTGGAAGTCAATGAAGAGACAGTGGATGTTTTTGTTAAAGTCCCAGTATTTCTCAAACATCTGCTGTATAGTAAACAAATTATCAGTTGTAGAAGGGTTTTTTCGAAATCCAGCCTGGTAACCTTGAATAATGTTTTCTGCGTAAGGTTTAAGTTTTTCCAGAATGATCATTGAGAGGATTTTGTGTGTTACGTTCAGCAAACTGATTCCTCTGTAATTTTCACATTCCATTCTGTTTCCTTTCTTGTGTATTGGACAAATTATTGCAGTTTTCCAATCTTCCGGCAGTGTTTCAGTTTTCCAGATCATTGTGATAAGGTTATAGATTTCTTTGTGTAGTTTGCTTCCGCCCTCTTTTAACATCTCTGCTGATATCTGGTCCTCGCCTGCTGCCTTTTTGAGCTTTTGAATGGTGTGGATCACTTCCTGATCTGTGATTCTACATTCGTCATTATTAATGCTGTCACTCCCAGACATTGCGTAATTGAAGGTTATGTGCGGATCAGTGCGATTTAACATTTCTGATGTATAGTGTCTTTGATATGGTCCACTGAAGACGTGCCGCTGTAAACCGAACCACTGCACACCGCGATGTTTGATGCCGCCTGGTGGCGTTGCGGGAACGTGACACTGTAACAGAGGTGTATAGGTGGGGCAGACACGGACAGGGGATCACCCTAGCGAAGATATGGGCTGCAAATTGGGAAATCCGTTGAGATCAGCGACTCAATTAAAAGTTATTATTGCTTCCTTTCAATTTTACACTTTTTAAGGCTTGTTGAATAAACCCCTCCAACCCCTCCTGGTCATTTCATTTCAGAAAATGTGAAAAAAGGGTATAGTTACAACAGTAGTAGCGACCATCCATTGCCCTCCGCATGGATCGCAGTATTTCTTTTGAATTATTTCAGAATGTTCCTGGATACTATACAGGGTGTTACAAAAAGGTACGGCCAAACTTTCAGGAAACATTCCTCACACACAAAGAAAGAAAATATGTTATGTGGACATTTGTCCGGAAACGCTTATTTTCCTTGTTAGAGCTCATTTTATTACTTCTCTTCAAATCACATTAATCATGGAATGGAAACACACAGCAACAGAACGTACCAACGTGACTTCAAACACTTTGTTACAGGAAATGTTCAAAACCTCCTCCGTTAGCGAGGATACATGCATCCACCCTCCGTCGCCTGGAATCCCTGATGCGCTGATGCAGCCCTGGAGAATGGCGTATTGTATCACAGCCGTCCACCATACGAGCACGAAGAGTCTCTACATTTGGTACCAGGGTTGCGTAGACAAGAGCTTTCAAATGCCCCCATAAATGAAAGTCAACAGGGTTGAGGTCAGGAGAGCGTGGAGGCCATGGAATTGGTCCGCCTGTACCAATCCATCGGTCACCGAATCTGTTGTTGAGAAGCGTACGAACACTTCGACTGAAATGTGCAGGAGCTCCATCGTGCATGAACCACATGTCGTGTCGTACTTGTAAAGGCACATGTTCTAGCAGCACAGGTAGTGTATCCCGTATGAAATCATGATAACGTGCTCCATTGAGCGTAGATGGAAGAACATGGGGCCCAATCAAGACATCACCAACAATGCCTGCCCAAACGTTCACAGAAAATCTGTGTTGATGACGTGATTGCACAATTGCGTGCGGATTCTCGTCAGCCCACACATGTTGATTGTGAAAATTTACAATTTGATCACGTTGGAATGAAGCCTCATCCGTAAAGAGAATATTTGCACTGAAATGAGGATTGACACATTGTTGGATGAACCATTCGTAGAAGTGTACCCGTGGAGGTCAATCAGCTGCTGATAGTGCCTGCACACGCTGTACTTGGTACGGAAACAACTGGTTCTCCCGTAGCACTCTCCATACAGTCACGTGGTCAACGTTACCTTGTACAGCAGCAACTTCTCTGACGCTGACATTAGAGTTATCGTCAACTGCACGAAGAATTGCCTCGTCCATTGCAGGTGTCCTCGTCGTTCTAGGTCTTCCCCAGTCGCAAGTCATAGGCTGGAATGTTCCGTGCTCCCTAAGACGCCGATCAATTGCTTCGAACGTCTTCCTGTCGGGACACCCTCGTTCTGGAAATCTGTCTCGATACAAACGTACCGCGCCACGGCTATTGCCCCGTGCTAATCCATACATCAAATGGGCATCTGCCAACTCCGCATTTGTAAACATTGCACTGACTGCAAAACCACGTTCGTGATGAACACTAACCTGTTGATGCTATGTACTGATGTGCTAGATGCTAGTACTGTAGAGCAATGCGTCGCATGTCAACACAAGCACCGAAGTCAACATTACCTTCCTTCAATTGGGCCAACTGGCGGTGAATCGAGGCAGTACAGTACATACTGACGAAACTAAAATGAGCTCTAACATGGAAATTAAGCGTATCCGGACACATGTCCACATAACATCTTTTCTCTATTTGTGTGTGAGGAATGTTTCCTGAAAGTTTGCCCGTACCTTTTTGTAACACCCTCTATATTTACACGGGTGCAGCGGCAAGACGAGGTAAATTGTCTGTTTCTTGCAGGAGCATTGTAGTTCTGTTTTTACGACACGTTAGAGAACATTTTTAAAAATCACAGCCAGATACTAGAGAATTGATTTTTCATGATTTATATGAAGAGTAATTAATTTCTGTTTTTATTCTCTATTAGAATACTGACATGTCGGAATAAGTGTTTTCATAATACAAGGTGAACGGCTGCATTTCAGATTTTCTGATAAAAATAATAAAGTTTCATTAGATTGCCTAGTAATTGTTAGAGAAAAGTATAGGTAACGCTAATATTGACAGAAATAGAGCTTTACACATTTACATACGTCTTTCACCAGGCTAGTTACTTCAGTTATTAATAGACCAATTTTCAATGTTTCAAATACTACTCTGAGACGAGAAGTTATGCATAGGAGAGGAATTCGTGGCGCGCTGTATCATGATTTGCTTTAATCAGTCAAAAGACTGATGACTCAAAAAAATTATTTTTGCTTCAAATTGCTCTCGCATCACTGGTAATTTATTGCAAAAAATACCTAATGCTGTGCATTTGCTTGCGTAGTTTATTATGTGTGCAAATAGTTTGGACAAGAAGAGAACAGAAGCTTTTGAAATGTGGTGCTACAGAAGAATGCTGAAGATTAGATGGGTAGATCACATAACTAATGAGTAAGTATTGAATAGGACTGGGGAGAAGAGAAGTTTGTGGCACAACTTGACTAGAAGAAGGGATCGGTTGTTATGACATGTTCTGAGGCATCAAGGGATCACCAATTTAGTATTGGAGGGCAGCGTGGAGGGTAAAAATCGTAGAGGGAGACCAAGAGATGAATACACTAAGAAGATTCAGAAGGATGTAGGTTGCAGTAGGTACTGGGAGATGAAGAAGCTTTCACAGGATAGAGTAGCATGGAGAGCTGGATCAAACCAGTCTCAGGACTGAAGACCACAACAACAACAACAACAACAACAACAACGAGAGTATCGCGTGCGGACCTGTAGGTTTACGAGCGTGTGTGCGAAAGAGAGGAAGAGAGCGATACAGAGAGAAAATCTGGAGACCTCTGTGCAGGTCAGTATTTTTCAGTTATCTGCCGGTGTACAGGAACTACACAGCCCCACATAAATTCAAATTATCTTTGTGTAGCTTCGTTGTACTGAGTACGCAAAGAAGGAATGGGAAGTGGTAGTAAAATCAGTTAAGCAGACCTCTTTTCTTTTCCAATTCACTGACAATGGAGGAATAATCTGATAGACACTGCAAACAATGAGACGTTAAGCAACAAGAATGGAACATATAAACTCTTCAGCTCTGAAGATGTAACTTGGACCGCGAACCTTATGAAACGTCCCCTTTTTAACAATTATTCACGACTGTCCTTAAACTGACACACAATATTTTTTTTTTAGCGCAACGCAATCTGACTTTAAATAATCTCTACAAGAGAATGGCCCTGACTAACATTAACCTGTACTTTTCACAAATCACTTACCTCACAAAAATCTTGGTTACTCCCACTACTGCAATACAGCTTGCGCCACTACTGCCAGCTAAATAAAAGATTCAAACTATGGAAGGCACTAACTACTGATAGGGATAGTTAGCAAATGAAAGATATTAATAGAGAACTAACGTTGTATTTACCTTAATAGTCATCATATATATATATATATATATATATATATATATATATATATATATATATATATATATATATATACAGTTCATGACAAATTTCAAAACTCCGCCAGCTCTCTCCCCACATCCACCACTGCTGGCGGCTCACCTCCAACTGCCCAACGCTACGCGCTGTTCACAGCCAGCTGCCTAACACTACAATGGTTGAGTATTACAACAATGCAAAGCAGCCACAGACTGCACACAGCACAGCCAGTGATTTTTTATGCAGAGGTGGCGTTACCAATAAAAAAACCTAAACGGCCTACTTACAACCTGAAACACAGCAGGCATAAAGGAAGTTATTCCAGGGCCACGTTCGATGTACAGTTACCTATTCAAGACGCACAGCAGTATTTAAAAGTCAGGTACAATCCAAATATGATAGTATACATCCCAAGCAGCACGCCGTCAGCTATAGTTTCGTCATACCTTCTAGTATGATAAAAAAAATTATTACTATTAAATATATTTCAATTATTTAAATTTAAATCTGTCTACGACCAGGATGCCGCAGTATTCTCTGCTGTAGTAAAGGCTGTTTGACATTTATAAAAATAATATGGCATGGAGGATAAAAAAATATAAAGGAAAAAAAATAGAATAATAAATCTGGTAAACACTAAATGTATTCTAATAATTCTCACAAGCAATTAGAGCTACTTTATAGACAGCATAACTTACATAAGTAATTATCTAACTCCATGGTGCGATCAGATTTCAGCCTGTCCTGTACTAGCTCCTATGTTCGCGTTTTTGTCACAAATTACAGTCACTTTTCTCCTTCGTTAAAGACAATTCTTACACTGTTCAACACCTCTGATAACAATAGCTTGCCGAATTACAGTTTCGAACATAAATTACTTGAATGTTATTAATTAATTATGTTGTCTGCACGCTGGCAAGACCGCTCACTATGTTAGCTTAAAGTCGACCTCCTTTACGTTTTCACATCACAAGCAGAAGTACATTAAAAAAATCTGAAGATCTACAAACGTTTTCTACTGTCATCTTTTATTTAGATCGAAGCGGAACGACAGTTCAGCTTCTGTTAAAATGTTTCTTTGACTGCGCAATCGATGTATTAGCGTCCGCGCTAGATGCGCATCTTTACAGTTATGTAAATTATACAAAACAAATGTCTTTCAAAGGGTACTCAAAGCTTTCATAGGACGGAAATACCAATAATATAACATCGCTTCCCGCGTGAGGAGTAATGAGTCTGAAAGATCGTTACGACTCACGCGCAGTCGTAATATTATTGGATTCACGTACTTAGTGAATGAAGTATTTAAGGATCTCTCCTTGTAGGGAGCAAAACAAACATAACATAAGGCACATAGAATTATATACATTTCACACTAAGTCGTCAAAGCTACAGTGTTCAAGGATTCCCTTTTTTTTTTTTTTTTTCAAGAATTACTCTCATTCAATCAATTGAAACATTGAAATACTAACATAGATACAAATACAAATTAAATACACATACACATACAAATATACATAAATATTGACAATAAGGAAAAAAAATTCTATTACAGTATTGGTGCATTTCCGCCAATTGTGAACAGAACATAAATCTTTTATCAGTCTTTCTCGTAGCGACGTCACTCTTCACTTTGTAGTTGGGAGTATTTCCCATGAACTCGGGTCATTTTCACAGGGGAATTCTTTCATCACTTTTCACTTTTCACTGCACTAAAACTGGGGATCACCTTTTCACATTCTGGTGGAAAACACTGGGAATTTCACTATGTGAAGGGGGAAGTGATATTTCTTGACTCGACGATCCATCGGGTCATGTCGGGAGTCAGGAAAGTTGATGACTGGTTCAATGACGAATGAGTCAGTTTGGTGGCTGTCTTAATCTTATTCCAATTCATGTTTCAGCACATGAAAATACAGAAAAATACTGTATTAGGACTTGCTCATTAACTAGCATCTTAATCTAAGGGAATATAGAGTAAGAATTTAAGACAATAAAAATTACTACATAGACTATGTACATATATATTATATATTATTCATATTTTGTGTCTAGGTTTTACATTCTTTCGTTAGCAAATATTAGCAAAACACGTTTCGTCTTGTACAGGTCTTTCTTAAGCAATGTATTTAGCAATATTGTCGTAGCAATTTTCATAGTTTAGGAAAAGTCATCATTAGTGTCCTTTTAATGTAAATATAGTAAAATCGTGCGTAGTTTATCAGCGTTTTATTATTTTTATGTCCATTTTCATCTCAAATCTGGAGCACGCTTGCGCCCGTTATGGAGAGGAATGCTTATTGTTGAGTACGGGCCGGCGAGCGGTCATTGAATGTTGCCACAGTGCTTCACAGTCACGTGGTAACGAACTGGCGGTTTAACAGCGTTGGCAGTCCACGTCCTGCACGAGGCAGATAGTTCAGTGGCTACCAATCGTTTTATAACTTGTGCATTTTGTTGAATCATGGGTACTGGAGCAGCTCGTCAAGGCGACATTGTCAACCTGGACGGTAAATTGACTGCACCAGCGACGAAGAACAGTCATCGATGAAAATGACTACTGTCACCTATTGCAGTAAGTACAATAGCTTGTCTATCCTTTGACTGATAGTCACTGTATCGTCGTTGCAACGTGAGAATACTTGTAATGCTACTTCACACGCGGAACATCACTCGTGTCCATAAGTTTATTAGTTTTGATTCACACAAGAGATAACTAGTTGTTCGTGTACATACATGTGTCAAATTACGATTTTACACACGTGTCCATTATTTTGTCACTGAGTCACACGCAGCAATCCATACGTGTCCATATAGGTCTCTCTATACCACAGAGTAGCACAGGTAATGCTAAAATTACTTATCATGAAAGGATCATTTACAAAATATACATGGTTTTTTTTTATTACTGTCCAAGACCTAACGAAAAACGTGTTTGCTATTCTGAATGGTGCTTCTGAAGCACGTTAGATTTTATATATTTTTTAAATCTGATTCTTTTCCTTTTCTTGTTGTTCTATAACAGCCTTTTTTTTGTTTCTTTGTTCATTTATTCGGTTACATCAATAATCAGTAAAATATACCCACTTTGGCGTGCCGAACAGTTCACGTTCAAAACTTCATCTAACAGAAATCGGGAAAATTATTCCTATTTCCTAGGATGCTTTTGCTCACAGCAAATCAGATTTACATCACGTTTCGATAAGTAACCGCAGATACGCATTAACCAACGAGCCACGATCGTCAATACACACAATATACACACGTCAAGTCTTTTGAACCAATTTCCAAATTTCTTCCCCTACCGGGTAGGGTAGAAAGGTAAGAACGCTAAAGAAGAAAACTACAATAGGATAGTGCAAGGAAATGAAAGATACGAAGATAGATAATAGGTGAAATAATCAGTTGAGCAAATTCATTCATCGGCTCCACCGTTTTTAATGTCATCCACGTGGCATAACTTGACTTCAGTATTAAAATGTCGCACAAATCCGCTTCCAAAGCATCTTCAAATATATCTCAAAATCACGGCATGCGGACATAGCAGAAGAATATAGGTAGATTATCTCAGTCCTCAACTAGGTACCTTAATATCGAAGGTTTCTGTATAATACTCGTGACATAGGAATAGTCTCTCTAAGTTTCTCCAATACAGGACCTAATTATCATTATAAATGCATATTTCTTAACTGGCTGACTCATAGTAATAAATAAATTAAAGTTGCTCTCCAGTTGCGAGTACCATTATTCATTTCTTTGTACACTAATTATATGTTGTTGCTTATACTCGGTGTAATCTACAGATTACAATGTATCAGTTTTGCATCGTAAATGGTTCTAGCAACTTAAAATATCAATCCTTTGAAAGCTTAACTTAGGTTAATACTTCACATATACGGACATTCTGGTCTGAATGAGGGATTTAAAGAAAACCTTTACTATTTGGTAAAAAGGAGATTTGCCATAACTTAAAACTAAAGCAGCAGGTGGCACTTTGGCACATCCCTTACTCAATTCAACGACTGCAGACTTCGATTGCTCAAGAAACTTAAAACTACCTTAAAACTAAAGCAAATCTTATTTTCCAAATACGTAGAGTACCTTCTTCACTCACTTCATATCTTTCAAGCTCCATCATTACTTTGTGTCCACCTCACTCAAATGATTACGTCACCTGCAGAATACATGTACATGCTGTTGATTCACATACTTTCTAAACAGATCACACTCTTGTTTCAAGTTGCAGCTTAACATAATAAATTATATTTTTTTTAATGTTTTTCATGGTACTTCTTCAGGTCTACATGGTGGTAAAGTCCTTTTATTCGTCCACTAACTGGATCTGCCAACACGTAACAACCAATATGTGGCTTCCTGACTATAACAAACGGTCCTTCGTATAGGTGCTGCCACTTACGATTTTTACGTAAGATGAGAGATGGTTTGAAGTGTGCTCTCAGAAGAACACGCTCGTTCAGGCGATACGACAGAACTTTATTGACATGCTTGTCAAACGCCTTTTTTCTTAAATTGGCATGAGTTGTGAGAGACACCAGGGCTTGTCTTAACTTATTATCTAGGTTGACTTCTGGACCTTGTATCTTGGGAATAGGATCAGTCCATTCATTGCTTTCCTTTTGCCTTGAGATTAATTCTGAAGGTGTGAAACCGGTCGAAGTGTGCGGAAGATTATTTACAATCTCTTCAAATGGAGTAACGAAATCGACCCACCGTGTTTGCTGGTTCGGTACATAGGTGCGAATAAAACGATTAAATTCTTTGAAGACTCGTTCTGTCGGGTTACTTTGCGGTCTAAATCTTGAGATTAGAATCTGTCTAATACCATTATTGGCAAGAAACTGTCTCCACTCTTTTCCAACGAAGTTTGAAGCATTATCAGACAACATGGTTTCCGGCTTACCAAAACGAGGAAAATAATCCTTTTCTATTCGTCTTATTAAAGATTTTGCACTGGAAGACTTCATCGCGTATAAACGCACGTGCTTAGTGAAGAGGTCTAGCAAAACAGCAAGGTACTTAGCACCTCCTCTTCCTCTAGGAAGTGGACCTGCATAGTCGAGACTGACTATTTGGTTAGGACGCTCAGTGTAGATAGGATTCAAAGGTATGACATTCGAAAGATTGAAGGGCTTTGCCTTCTGACAGGTTAAACAAGTGCTTAACAGTTTATGAATTCTCTTATGCAGATTGGGTACGTAGCAATAGGCAGAAATCTTTCTTTTACACTTCTCGGGGCCATAATGTCCCCAGGATAGGTGAGTGTACCATATGAGATATTCAACGTACTCCTCAGGAATACAAACACACCATTGCTCCGTCAACATAGATGTACGATGAAATAAAACACCATTGTGTGATTTATAAAATTTCGACAAACGATGATTGGGGTTGTCTTGTAGAAGCTGTTTGACTCTCTTCCATTTACGATCACTTTCTTGCAGAGTACCCATCTGTCGGCAAAGACGTAGAAAATAACCACGATTTAAGGGATCTTTCATAAGAAGTATCTTGTGATTGGAAATCTGTTCTACAAGTTCCGTAGGCTCCGGCATTCCTTCCGGCATGCGTGACAGTGCATCTGCAACGATGTTGTTCTTGCCTTTCACGTAAACAATTTCGAAATTGTACTCCTGTAGAAATAGGCACCAGCGAGTAAGCCTCGGATGATAGAGCTTACACGAAAGGAGAAAGCTAAGAGCTTGATGGTCGGAATACACTTCGATCGGATGGCCATAAATGTAATAATTAAAACGGCGGAACGCCCATACAACTGCCAATCCTTCTAACTCGGTAACAGAGTACGATCTCTCGCACTCCGTCAGCACACGACTGGCGAAACTAACTATCCTAATCTCTTCTTTATCTCTAGTTTTCTTTAGCTGGAACAAACAAGCGCCCAGGCCTTGAAATGAGGCGTCACAAGAAATGCAGAATTCGGAGTTCATATCCGGATGACTGAGAACGGTGACCTTTCAAAAGAAAAACAAACTGTATAATCTGTTCCAAAACCTTAAAACAGTGCCTGTGGTTACCCTTTACTGCAATACATGCTTACGAGTCGCGTCCGGTACTCCCACTGGAACAGTGTCAGAAATTCTTTGCAAAATAAAATGAATAAATAGATATGTCTTGTTTGTCAAATTAAGCGCTGTAAACAATACAGAGGCCTTTTCGTCCAAGCTGAGGTCGTTTTCTCAGAGATTGCACTACTGGCCATTAAATGAACTGTTAAAAGTATTTTAACATAGTTGCTCTCTAACGTGATGCATAACTTAACAGCGTTTATGTTGCCACTCTGTATCGTAGAGACATTTACTGCACATGCGACAATGTATTTCTCTCTGTAGAAGATTAAACATCAAGTTTCCAGGGATCCTATTTTCACTTCTGGGTGTTGCTTGTTGTGGGTTTTGAGACCGGATATAGATAAAAAAGATGACCAATAATTTCGGATACAGTGTTACAAATGCGTGTTTAATTTCTTTCAAGTTATACACAGTAATGACTGAAGATATGCCAAAAACTTCCGAGGCAGTAAATTGTCTCCATTTGCAGGAACAAAACCACAAGCGCAATTGTAAAGTCCGTAGCTTATGTTAAGGAAGGAATTATTCTGGTTACGTAGGCTTCTCCTGATTAGGTGCTACAATCTCGTACTTATCTGTTAGTACCCTACTATTACAGTCAATGAAATCGGATTTGTAACCAGAAATAAGTAAACAACACTTAGTCTTGTACAGATCAATCGAAACTTTTTGCGAAACGACAACATTGCGATCGATACCTACGAAATGAGTCTGCAGACACGCGTTAACTTCTCCAGAACCAGAGTTTTCATCAGAAAGTACACAGCTCACTGATTTTATGTTAAGTATCAGAATCATTTATGCCGTGTGGTATACAGTGAAGAGCGAAAGAAACTGGTATATGCATGCATATTCAAATCACTGCCTGACACAAAGCTTAAAGCCTTGTCTGGGCCTGTCAACACCGACATTGGACTATTGATGACTGGGAACATGTTACCTGGTCGGACGACTCTCGTTTCAAATTGTATCCAGCGGATGAACGAGTACGGGTATGGAGACAACCTCATGGATCCCTAGACCCTGCTTGTCAGGAGGGAACTGTACAGGCTAGTGGGGGCTCTGTAGTGGTGTGGGGCGTGTGCAGTTGGAGCGATATGGGACCCTTAATACCTCTAGATACGACTCTGACAGGTGATACGTACGTAAGCATCCCGTCTGATCGCCTGCATCCATTCATGTCCATTGTGCATTCCAACGGACTTGGACAAATCCAGTAGCCCACACGTCCAGAATTGCTACAGAGGACAGGAACACTCTTCTGAGTTTAAACACTTCCGCTAGCCACCAAACTCCTCACACATGAACACTATTGACCATAACTGGGATACCTTGCAGCGTACTACTCGGAAGAGATCTCCACTCCCTCGTACTCTTACGAATTTATGGACAGCCCTGCAGGATTCATGGCGTCAGTTCCCTCCAGCACTGCTTCAGACCTTAGTCGCGTCCATGCCACGTCGTGTTGCGACACTTCTGCGGGCTCGCGGGGGCCCTACACTATATTAGGCAGGTGTACCAGTTTTTTTGACTCTTCAGTGTATTTAGGTATGGTAAGAACAGCTAATGGATCAGGAACTACGGCGTGTCATACTTAGTCGAGACTGAATCGCTGAGTGTACCAAGGAGAACTGACAATATCCTTCCTCCATACTATCGATGAACGGAATGGAAAGAAGTGTGGTACAGCACTTAGGTGCAATACACAATGTATACCTTCCGCCAATCACAGTGAGGTGTCTTGAGAAGTATAGTTGTAAACATAATGATCGCCTGATTGTGAGTTTTTTGGTCAGATACATTATGAGAGAATTTACTTTTCAGCGGTCGTACAGCTTGCATAACGTCGAAGAACCAAATATGTTAAAGAAAAGTTTTTTGCCGCATTATTTACACATATCAGCCGGAACATTATGGTCACCGAACTACTATCGACAGCCGCGCGGGATTAGCCGAGCTGTAGTCATTGACTGTGCGGCTGGTGCCGGCGGAGGTTCGAGTCCTCCCTCGGGCATGGGTGTAAGTGGTGTGTAAGCTTAGGGACTGATGATCTTAGCAGTTAAGTCCCATAAGATTTCACACACATTTGAACATTTTACTATCGCCGCAAACACGTTCAGGCCATAGCAGCTTCACCTGGCGAGCGATGACTGCTAGTCAGACAGACGCACGGGTCATGTCGAATCAGTGAGAGTGCTGTCCGTGGGTAGATTGGTGAAGGCGCGTTATCTATCTGAGTTTGACCGAGGGCAGATTGTGATGGCCCAGCAGTTAGGCACGAGTCTTTCGAAAACTGCTCTACTTTTTGGGTGTTCGAGGAGTGCTGTGGCGAGTGTCTTCAACACGTGGTGAAACCAAGGTGAACCAACATCCAGGTGTAGTGGGCTTGGACGGCCACTCTTCATTACAGATGTCGGACGTGGTAGGGTGGGAAAACTGGTAAAACAGGAGAGGCGTCGAACTGTGACGGAACAGACATCAGACTTTAATGATGGACAGTGTACAAGTGTATCAAAACACACAGTGCACCGAACACTCCTAAGGATAGGCCTCCGCAGCCGACGACCCGTGCATTTGCCAATGTTGACACCACGATGTCGGCAATTACGACTAAAATGTGATCATGACGATTGGCACTCGATTTTGGCGCAGTGGCAGAGCGATGGTCTGATGAATTCCGATAACTTCTTCATCATACCGATGAGAAGGCGGAAACCCGTCGCCTTCAAGCGGATAAGCTCCTTGACACCTGTACTGCAGGACGGAGACAAGCTGGCGACGGTTCCACTATGCTCTGTGGAACATTCACGTGGGCATACATGGATCCAGTTCAGCCCGTGCAAGAGACCATGATGGTCAAGGAATATCGTACACTGTTTGCAGACCACGTTCACCCCTTCATGGCAATCACTTTTCCCGATGGGAGTGGCATTTTTCAGCAAGATAATTTAGTTCCAATTGATGTGCTGGTCCCCCACCTCGCCAGATATGAGCGCAATCGAACGCATCTGGGATATGATTGAACGTGGCGCCAAAGCTCATTGCCCCCAGCCCGAAATGTATGGGAATTATGTGACTCGTGTGCGTGTTCAGATGTTGTGTCAGCTCCCTCCAGCCATCTACCAACTGCTCATTGCTCCTATGCCACGCTGTCATCCGCTCAAAGGTGGACGTAACGGCCATTTGGTAGGTGATCATATTGTTCTGACTGTTCAGTGTATTTATTCACAAGCAGTAATACAACATACACGACGTGCTCGTTTCAGCTATTTGCTATAATCAAGTGTACGACTTAGCTGGTATGACATGGTCCATATGGCATCTTGAAGCGGAAACTGGAAATTTGTAGTAAGATCTTATGGGACCAAAATGCTGAGGTCATCGGACCCTAAGCTTACACACTAATTAATCTAACTTAAACTAACTTACGCTACGGACAACACACACGTCCATGCCCGACGGAGGACTCGAACCTCCGACGGGGTCAGCCGCCCAGACTGTGACAAGGCGCCCCCGACCGCGCGGCTACCTCGCGCGGCTGGAGCGGATATGTCGGTTGTCTTTTTCTCATAATGCGATCGTGTTATTTATATGTTTACTTTATATCTGTGTGATATTGTAAAATAACGTGATCGTATCATAAAAAAGGCAACCGATATTTACACTCCAAGATGCCATATGGATCACTTCCTACCAGCTAAAACGTACACTTGATAACGGCAAATCGCCAAAATGGGCTCATTGCTTAAATTTTCTCACTACGAGTAAATAAATAAATAGTACAGCAAAAAGACTTTTACTTTAAATAAAACATGTCGAGCAATGAAACAAGTTTTTACAAGGCTGTCCTCCAACGTGGTCTTCAATGTTACTTGTCCACCTAAGACATTCCTCAAATCAGGACAACTGAATAAGTTGAAACGTAACCTGAAAAAGTAACAAGAAATAAGTTGGTCGCTACACAACATTAGAAAGACACACAGCATATTCAAATGAGAAAGTCTACACAAAAGAAGTTTTGAATTTCATGAACGAATACAAGTAAAATACCAAAATCTTGTCTATGGCCCACATTCTGGAATGATTATACTCCTCCTTCTCCATTTTGGTGGAGATGTATCATTAAAAGTCCCGCAATGATTATAGTCATTAGGACACGTGCAGAAGAATAAAGTACAGTTGATTCTACTACACAACGCCGTTACATCGAATAGATAAAGAATCAGTCTGAGAGTAAATAATAATGAAGTTAAGAATCTGTTCAATGTGTAATGGGAATGTAGAATCGACGTCGCATCGCATTTTTCTTCATACGGTACCCTATAAATATTTATTAAAACGCGTCTGTTGTCGGACTAGTTGGCAAACCTTCTGTTATATCTGCAAGCTGAGACGTGCTTGTATAACGCGACGATAGGTGGGTCTACGTGAACAGTGATTCGAATACAATTGCAACGGCCTGTTTAGCGGTAGTTGCAATAAATCGCCCAGCATGAGTGTTGCTGTTGATAAATTTACCCCATCTTGAAATGGGTGATTACGGATTGATTTCTCATCGCAGACACACACCTCAGAAACACACACACACACAAACATAGACCCACAAAACAGCTATTAGCCGGAAATCAAAACAAACACATGTCGTTAATTAGCAGGGTAATAGGGGAAGCCCGGCTAAAATGACATACCATTTTATTTTTAAGTCATCACAGGTTCATAAACCAAAACATCAAATAAAATTTGTATCAGGACCGGGCCCTTTTCACTTGCAGGTTTGGTTATCTTGGTGCAATGTTTTTAAATTAAGATAAACCATACGTTTTTGACATTTTTGTAAAAAACGCTTAATTTGAAACCGATGTCAAGGTAAAATGAACCAGGAGTAAGAAAAAGAAAGAAATTTAGATAAACATTACATATCTGATATATTTAACAGATTTGTACTTAAGAACAAATAAAACACTATTCCTGCAACAATTCTTCGACAGTATCAATTAAGGTTTCTCAGTTCAATCGTACAAAAAGTGAAGACTGAAAGGAGAATTGCAAATATTAATCCACGAAACAACGAAGTTAGTTCCCTTCCTTAAAAAAATGATTCTCACCAATCCCATCTATTTGCAGACATCACAAATAAAGTTTTGTGTTGTGTGGCAACTCCAGCACATTCAGTGGGTGCCCACAAATTACACCGCAGACACCTTAACCGGTGGTCCCTGGGTTTTGGTTCAAATGGTTCAAATGGCTCTGAGCACTATGGGACTTAACATCTTAGGTCATCAGTCCCCTAGAACTTAGAACTACTTAAACCTAACTAACCAAAGGACATCACAGACATCCATGCCCGAGGCAGGATTCGAACCTGCGACCGTAGCAGTCCCGCGGTTCCGGACTGCACCCAGGGTTTTGAATACGATTATAGTTCCAAGCAGTACAAACGATGATAATCTTCGGAAGCATCTCTGTTGTCGCCAAAAAAAGGTCTTTCTCGTACAATATTCTTTTTTTCAGAATTTAGCCTAGTCTGGAATGAGATTTTCACTCTGCAGCGGAGTGTGCGCTGATATGAAACTTCCTGGCAGATTAAAACTAAGTGCCCGACCGAGACTCGAACTCGGGACCTTTGCCTTTCGCGGGTAAGTGCTCTACCATCTGAGCTACCGTGCAGGAGAGCTTCTGTAAAGTTTGGAAGGTAGGAGACGAGATACTGGCAGAAGTAAAGCTGTGAGTACCGGGCGTGAGTCGTGCTTCGGTAGCTCAGTTGGTACAGCACTTGCCCGCGAAAGGCAAAGGTCCCGAGTTCGAGTCTCGGTAGGGCACACAGTTTTAATCTGCCAGGAAGTTTCATAGTTTAGTCTGCTTTTCTCTTTGCAGCACGTTCTTCTTTCTCGTGCTTCTCTTCACGTCTCTGTTGAAGTTCTTTTACGCTGGGGCTGTTCGTGAACACACTATGGGTTTTTTTGTCGTTTTCTTTAGAATATATCCACAAATGAGCTAGATGGAGCGGGGCTGATGCCTGCCACTACACTTGCGTGAGAGTCACATTCACTTCCACAGCTTCAACATCTTAAATTGGTTCCTTGTCTTTGGTTTCACAAAGGGAGGTGACGACCCAGCAGACACTTCAGATGTCTTTGGGGGTTCACAATCTGGAATATCTGTAGTTGCTTCTGGAGCAAAGAGGTGTTCCGGAAATATGTCGCGGTCGTGAGGCCAGAGTCCAGTGTGATTAAAGCCATTAGAAGCCTTAGCAAGCGTTGCTGGTTTCTCATAGGCCTGAATAAATACAGGACACATTCGATACCGGGGAACTGTTCTTCCTGGTTTACACCTAAGCTACTTTGTTACTCTTGATCAAAATAAGATTTTAGTGCACCCAAAAATGAGATATCTAGTGGCTGGAGCCTACAGGTTTAGTGTGAAGGAAAAAAGAGCATAATGATGCCAGTCTCCTTAGCAAAACAGACAACTTGTATGTCCATCACTTTATTGTCTACAGAGGGCTTCACAAAAGAACAAAAATGCTTGTGGCACCGCAAACAAGAAGAAAAATTCCTCCTGTTACACAGCCTGTTTCTCGGGAAACTCGAATAGTTCCTAACGGAGCTCCGCCAGTTAAATCTTTTTCCCAGTTTTTGCACGGTAAGTCAGCATTGGTGGGCCAAAGCCAGAGGCACGCATGCAGCATTCTACAGTAATGTAAACACCTCTTTCTGCACTGATTATTGCGCCTACCTGTTTTCTTCCTCTCTCTGCGAATACTTTCACAGGTTTCTGAACGCTGCTCAGAGCCGATTAATCAATGTTATAAATGTTACATGGTGAAATGCCTTCACTGTCCATTACTTATTCAAACACCGAAAAGAATTTTTGGATAAAAGGTTTGCTAAAACTTGCTGCCCTAGCCGCTGATGTTGCCTCAGGTTTATGTAGTCTAATGTCAGAATTTCGCTCTAAGAAGCCAGCTACGCGGTCCCACCCAGCCGTTCTCTGCTCAATACGATTTTCTCGAATATTTGGGAAGCAAATTGTCTCACCTCCTTCATACAGAGCGCGTTCCATAAGTAAAGAGACCAATTTTTTTCTGACGCAACCGTACACCACAGCGTGGGCTAAGTGGAGTGGGGAATTCGCTTCAAAACGCTCTTTGTCTCATTCGGCTGCGAGCTGCCGGAGAGTCAGGACGTGCGTTTCCTTCAACCCCGTTTTGATTTTATGTAACACAGCACAATGGATCTTTCTGTAGAGCAATAGTATGCTATCAAATTTTGAACTTGGGAAGTCCGCCACCAAAACGGTTCCATTACTTCAGCATTCCTTTGGGACTGATTCCTTGTCCAAATGACAAGTTTTCCGATGGCACAAGTCGTTCATGGAGGGCCGAGAGGAGATCACCACGACCCTTGCAGTGGGCGGCCATCAACCTCACGAGTCGAAGAAAATGTGACACGTGTGCGCGATTGTTTGAACTCTGACAGACGGCTGAGCCTTCAATTGATAGCACAAACTCTAAACATGTCAAAAACAACCGTTTTCCGTATTGTGAGCGATGGTTTGAACATGAGAAAGGTGTGTGCCAAACTCATCCCAAAAGTGTTGACAGATTAACACGAGCACATGCGAGTGCTTCAGTGCGGAGAAATGTTGGAAATGTGTGAAAATGATCCTCATTTTTTAAACTCAGTTATCTCTGGTGATAAGTCGTGGATTTTTGAGTACGACCCTGAGACAAAAAGGTAAAGTTCAGAGTGGCACACCCCACGTCGCCCCGTCCCAAGAAGGCACGCATGAGCAAGTCCAGGATCAAAGCCATGCTCATTGTCTTCTTTGACGTCAGAGGCATTGTCCACCACGAATTCGTACCTACTGGGACGGCAGTGAACTCAGCTTTCTACATGGAAGTGCTCAAAAGACTGAAAAGGAGGGTCTCGCGCTGCCGAAGCGACATCAAGGACACGTGTAAAGTTCACCACGACAACGCGCCGAATCACAGCACCTTCATTGTCAACGACTTCCTGGTCAGGAAGCCTCCCTACAGTCCTGACCTGGCTCCTGTTGGCTTTTTTGTTTGCTCGGTTAAAAAGGAATCATGAAAGGAAAACATTGGTACACGATTGAAAGCATCCAGGCGCATGTTACACCAGCTCTAAAGGACGTTCCGGAAAAGGCATTCCAGGATGCCTTCCAGGCATGGAAACACCGCCTCCAGAAGTGTATCGACGCAAGAGGGTGCTATTTTGAAATTTTTGATTATTCTTCGAATATATTCAATAAATTATTTTTTATGAATTTGGTCGCATTACTTATGGAACGCACCTTGTAGTCATTCCAAACATGTGCGATTACAATTGTTTCAGGTGTTGTACCAGCTATTGCTCCAACGCAGTGCTGAAAGTTGGCTGGAATCTGCCCAGTCCTTTCTGAACATCACAGAAAAGTGTTTTCGTATTCCTAGTTCGTCTTCTAACCGTAGCCCGGGGAACTCCGAATGCTTTCGACTCCCGCAGCCATCTCACCGCGCCTCTGGTAACAGCTGCATCTGGACGCATTCCAAGACTTTTTCAACGATTTCCTTACTTTATTGCCTTCCATCTGAAAGGGAAAATTCATGTACTTATATTTGGACTACGTAAATTCATTGCATTTGCGTATCATTGCACATTGTTCAATTCACGCTTAGTGTTTAGTTTAATTTATTTTATTATAGAATTACCTACTATTATTGTTGTTACATTTATACAGATACATGAAATAAATAGCTTAATTCATATCAAAGATCACACAAAACCGAACTAGAGTCCACATGGGGGTAAAATGACTTAATGTGTCCCTTTATCCTGAAGCGCCTTCTTTGATTCATTCGAGAAACGTTCAGCTACTGTGAGCTCTAGGAGAACCTCCTACCTCTCAAAACATAGTTAAAGGTATGCTTTAGAAGTTAACGTATACTTCTGTCAAACATCTAATTACCTACAATACTAATGAACGAGTATATGTGAATAATAATAAAAAGTTGGAGGCATACCTGCAAGTTTTTCGTTCACAGCAGCAAGACGGAAACTGGTAGCTCGTCGTTATATACGTAGGAACAGGGTAAGAAATCCACCTTGAAAGGGTACAGTACCGCCCAACATTGAAAATAGGTACAACATACTTCATTATTTTTGTCAGAACAACACATTTTTTTTGTAAAATAACTCAATTTCAATTAATACAGCGAAGCCGGATACCAGTGTGGGAAAGAATGACAATTTATTTATTTAATTGATCACATGTGCACTCCCACAAAATAAATCCCTACATCCAGTTTGGTGAGATCTGTGAAATGAATGAATGTATGGTCGTCTGCTAACCGCAGATAGTGAATGTGAATATATGATCATCTTTGAGACGATCCTTTGGCCACCTTTGGTGGCACCAAAGAGATGAAACTTACCGGAGCTTTGAGCGCCTGAAATGTGGCTGACCAATATGGTAGCATGGTCTTCCCCCACCTCGACAGAGGTGCGAGATGACCTGAAGAACGGCCATGTTTCAGCACTCTGCTGCTGGATCTTGTACTGTTAAGACCTGTTTTAGTTGTGCTCCGTAAAGACAAAAGAGTGGAGACATGGTATGCATGTGGAGTATTTAAGAGTAGTTTGAAATAATAATTTCTCTATTTCAGGAACTTTTGTGGGGAGAATTAAATGTCAGGCAGGTAATATTAATGGGATTGTAGTAATCTTCGGAAGTGACCAACGGTCACAATGAAACCACGTGTAGCAATAAGTTGAAATACTTCCGTGTGCTTAAGTTAAGCTGAATTACCAGCGTGTGTACAATAAGTTGAAATATTTAAGAAATAGCGTGTGTACCATAAGTTGAAATATTTAAGGAATGCCGTGTGCAGGACTTGAAATTAGAGACGAGTACTTCCACGTGGTGAGAACTGTGTGAGTCTCAATCTGTGTATGAGACAAAGGAAAAGAGAAGTACTCGTCCATGGTATCAATTGAGGACTCGCGTGTGTGATGAATATGTTCTTAATATTACTTTGGGTGATATGATTCCGTGAGAACGCCAGATTCAAACTCTGAGAGAGAAGCAAGGTGAGTCGGCCGTCTATCCAGCAACGCCACTTGGCTTGCATTGCACAGGAAGACATGCATAAATCTCCGGAGTTCATAGTAGGAAAGTAGAATTACAAAGTGGGGCAGTGTCGTGTGAAACTGGGATAAATACTAATTGAAGTGGGATAGCTGAAAGTGATAGTGTTGTGACTATTTAGTGTATTGTATTCCATGTTGTAGTGTGATGTATGTCATGTAATTTGGGTATGTGTGGTTTGCATGGGAGAGTAGCAAGGTAGTTTCAAAAGATTAGTGGGTTATGCTTGTTCCTTCTGTACCGCTCGATCTGGAGGAAAGTTTCGTGATGATGATTGTGAGAGTCGAAGTGTGAGATATAATAAAAGATCCACCATCCTATCCAGAAAGTGCACTGTAGCATTAAATAATTACGAGACCATAATATAGAGATTCACCAATGTAAAGCCATGCCCACTGGGCGGAATTTCTCATGTGTTATTGTTGTAGGTTATAGAATTTGTGTGTTTAGGTTATAGAATTTATCGGAATAACTAAGATAGTGAAAAGAAAAAGATTGGTGGACCTTTCCTTCGAATTGTATGTTGTCATGATGTCCCGAATTTATAATGTGTGCGCCATTCATATTCAGTGCGGTGGCCACGTGTTGATAAAAGCCGCTAAATAAAAGACAAAAAGAAAATGTGGCATTGCCAGTGCGTAGTGAACAGTCAGAGTTCTGTAAATCACTGATAGTCAGATATGCGTTTCCGTTGCGTATTATTCATACAGCAGGATAATTTGTAACTTAATTGTGAGTACGAGAGTTCATGTTACTCGATAAATAAGAATGAATCCACTCGCTTGGCAGACCACTCATCTCGCAGGCCTGACTGCTTGATGCCACAGTATGAGGAAGGCATGTGGGTGCCTCTCAACCTTTCTATACAGCTTAGTGCAAGTGACTCCACTCAATTGGTTTCGTCCATAGCCTTGCTATGTCGTTTTGCCGGGTATGTCATTGCAGCCTAGGAAAAAGTAAAGAAAAGAAAAGTGAATAAAACAATTCAAATTAGTACTATGGCTGGTAAGGTTTTTCGTTAGCTTCTTTATCTGCTCACTATTAACTAAAATATAACTTCCTCTTCACTTTTTTCTGTTCTTTCTGTCAAGCTTCATACTTTTCCTCCGATGAAGAGGTAAAAGAGAGCTGTCTCGCAAGTATTTTCGTTATTTCCTTTGCTTAATATCATTTTTCAGCCACATTCATTGTGTCAGTAGCCTAATATTAGTGAGAGTGATTGTTTAATCTCCCACATATTAAGGAGCAAATAGTAAATCAGGCTAGAATTCTCCTCCGTAAATTACGACAAAGTGTATTTTAAGGCTACCAACCTCTACAAAGCTCTTGAATACACGGCAGTGTACTGAGAACGACATAACTGTGTCACGGTTTGTGTACACATATATCAGATGAAGTCCATTTTCTCTGTTTGTAAAGGGCGTGTGTTCGGAATCGTTTCATTGTGGATTCATTGTAATGCCTCGCAGCGGATCTGTAACCGCGAGAAACCCGCTCTACACAATTTCCAACTCAATTCTCTCTGTGAGTTTTATTGCGAAATTTCGGAGCTCTGTTTGTACACAAAGCACGAAACACAGTTTGCAAAATTGCGGAAATCTAATCGCTAGGAATGAAGTTATTGAACAGAACGGTCGCACCAAGCATCCGCTTAAAACACTTTGCTAGATACGAGTAACAAATCACTTTATTCACCACACATTTTGTTTCAAAGCTGCACGTTACCAAATATACTGCGAACTTCATCTGCAGGCAACAATATAGGTCGCATTTTTTAATGCTACATATTCTATGTGAAACTGTTCTTTTAAAATGTGTTATGAGATATTTAAGCGTTATGCACACGATCACATTCGTCAATAAATCAGGATGGAGCACAAAGCATTGGCACTTGTGAGTAACATTTCTCGACGGTAAACTGGCTCAACGATGGATAGGCCAAAAGGGGCGTAGAGATATTGGTTTTCGCCACATATCTGATGTCACGGTATGTGACAAAACAACAGTAGTGAATGCAGCGGCTCCAGACATCCAGGCAAGGTTGTGGTACGAGCTGTACAGTCACTTGGCTGTTGGAGAGCACACTGAACATTCGCGAAATCTACACGAAAATTTTGATCATAAACGTAGTTGTAAACAGTACCCCAAGGCTGTTTATGCATCCATGTAATACTGTAGATAACCGTTCTAGTAACTCGAAGGTTCTTTCGAAAATGAAAACTTCGTAGTCCTATGCATAAGTTAAAATGCACCCCAAGTTTCTGCCTTCGTGTAGCATTCACAGTCTTCTGAAACCGGACAGATCTCTATCTAACACCCAATACTTTCTGGCCCATCAGGATTGCATGAAGAACCTCGACTCGAACCAGACTTGATTTCGTTTCGCTTACTATTAACGCTTCGCAGGCACGCGCCTCACGTCCATAATGAGAGAGCTTCCGCCCTACACAGACTCCTCTGTGTATACTAACGGCCTGCGGCTCCCGCAAGAAAGTACTAAGAGGGTCAGTGGTTTGGTCACGACCTGGATTTCCTTTCCAAAGGGGAACCTTCACTCTACGGAGGAGTCTGCGGAACACACTGTATCGAGATTTGACCTGGGTCAGAGGCAGACCACCATTTGCCCACAGTTCAAGTCGCACGGCCGCTCTCATAGCTTTCTTGCAAATATTTGCCACTTTCTGTAGTACTGTATTCGCGTGTGGAGTGAGGACAAATTGACTGGGCATAAATTCTGTCTCATGACAAGCCGTAGCCAGGCTGAGAAAGGAGGAAGGGGAGGAGTAATACCTGTTTAAAAAAAAAATGGTTCACCTGGACTGGACGTCAGTATCTCGTGAGGATCCCACACGACGGTTGCGGCGAAGACTGCAACGGCCGACCAGACAACGTGAGACTAGACTCGAAGAATGGAAGCAGCAACCCTCTCTGCTGGGTTTAATTAACAGAGAAGAAACGCGGATGTAGATCTCTTAAGCCCTGGTCGGCATTCTGTCTAGGAAAACGTATTCTGATTTAAAAGCCGGTTCCCCCAAAGTGGGAGTTGTATAATGGGCTGGTTACCCATCCATATATGGAGAAACCATAATTCACAAACCTGTAAGGAATAAATCAAATAGTTCTCAAAGCCAACGACAAGACCATAACAAAGGAAAATCAGTTGGTGTTAAAGATATATTATGGGTAGGTGCCAGGAATATAAAAGATGTTTGAATACAAAGGAATTAGAGCTTCTAGAAAACTAGAAACAAAGAACTATAAATATTGCTTTCATAACAGAAGTAAGGAGCAAGCTGAGAGGAACAAAAGATTTGAATAATTACTCATTTATTTACAGTGGAGTAAAACAAACGAAACGAGGAGGGAGTGGGATAGGCATTCTTATAATTGAAAGGTGGAAAAGAAAGACAGATTTTTATGACTACATAAATGAAACGGTAGTAACTGCTACGTTTAGTACTGGTAGAGGACATTTATGTGTCGTAGGAGCATATGCACCTGAAGAAGGAAAACGCGAAAATTCTGAAATATTTTATGAAGAGTTGCAAAAATAGTAAATAAATGTAATGAAAGTAATCATTTGTTAATCTTAGGAGACTTAAATGCAAGAAGTGGAAAGGCACCAACAGTAGATATACTAGGGACATTTGGTGAAATAACTTTACGTGCAAATGGAAAGACATTAAGATAATTTGCTATATTTAATCAATTAAAAATTAGAAATATCTTCTTCGGGAAGAAAAAGTTATAAATAAATACACCTGGAATGCAAGAGGTCACGCTCAATAACTGACTACGTAACAGCTAATAAAAAAAAAAAGCTCTCAAATTCGAGATGCTCATTTGTGTAGAGGTAATGATATAGGTTCTGATAACTTTCTAGTTATTTCAAAGACTGAAATATGGGCAACATGGAGGAAACAAACAAACGTAAAGAATACCAAAAACTAGAACTTGACGTACAAAGTTCATCTTCTACACGAAGAAAGCATAACGGACTTATATCATCAAAGAATCAAGAATTTTAAACGGTTGAAACTAAAGACAATATTAGAGAAGAATGGGAAAGAATAAAAAGATACCATGGTGAACTCTGGGAAAGATTGCTAATGTTGAACATGACACTCATGGAAGGTAGAATATAACATTTAAACTTATGAAGCATATGAATAAAATGCACAAATATACTGCAAGCATTAATGTAATAACAGAAAATCAATGGATACACCACCACAGAAATTTGTGGTATGATGAAGATAGTGAAGAAAGTTATTCGATAAATATTAATAACAACCCTGTGTATTCAATGGACATAAAAGAATTAAAAACAACCTTATATGCACAAAAAATAGAAAAGCTACTGGCCTAGATGACATTAATGCTGAATTAATCGAATATGGAGGAACGATTTTAGAATTTTATTTCCTCCATTGATAAGTATGTGTTGGAAGAACTGTTCTGTTCCTGAAGGCATTAAAAAAAAATCAGATATACAAGCAGCAGAGATGAAGTTCATCAGATATCTAAGCGGCTGTAATAAAAAGTATAAAGTAAGGAATGATACAATAAGATCAGATTTAAAAATATTTAATTAATTACAAGATAGAAGAGAATAAAATGAAATGGATGGATCACGTTAATAGAATGACAGAAACAGATTACCAAAAAAGATGACGAATAATCGGCCTGCTGGAAAGAGAGAACTAGGTAGACCTTATAAGTGATGGATGTATGGATGATAGAGATCGGAACAGGTGATTATAACACCTAATCTTTGGAAGAAGAAGATTATGATGACGATGATGATGGCTACATGCCATGATCTATCTTGTTCTCACAATTCCAAAACGAAATGTACGGTGGGTGCTACGGAACGAGGGCACAATTAAATTTACCTACCACCAGGATGTCCTGAGAACATTGTCGCTATTCTGCCACTGACCATCATTGTAGCATGCCTGTTGGAGTGTCAAATGCAGTGAACCAACCTGTGATGTTTCTAACAGAACGTCTCTGAATCTGTTATCACTCTTGCTTAATAAGGGATCCAGTTGCTTGAGTGGTACTCTGGTAGCACTATCTTTAGTTAGAGATTTCCGTCACAGTTACACCATACTTTTCCAGAATCGCACCACCTAATCTTTTTTACGATGATAGATGGACGATTCTTTGCTGCAGCTCAGTTATCGTTTTCGCGACAACTCGCCATTTTGAGCATGTAAGTGGGTTCAGAAATAACATATATTTTCTCTGTGAAAATCTGGCTACGTGCTGGCCATTACGTAACTACTTTCTTTGTTTTAACTTCAACATGCAACAAAATTTGTTAAATATAACTCAGACTAATACATACTATCTATCCAGAAATTCATCTGTGGAGTAGGAGTCAAGTTCTAGTAGAAGCCGTTGTTTCCTTCGGCATAACGAGATGGATTAACACTCTATAACACATCAAACACCACAGAACAAGTAAAAAATAAATATATTTATTTACAACTGGTGACCCGGCCCTGCTTCGCAATGGTAGCATTAAGTACCTACGGCCAGTCAACTTGACTGGGATGATGTATTTTGTTTGCGTCCGACGAAACATTTTCAGATAGCGTCGTTAATGTGAGTGTCATCACCTTCATATAACTTCGCGACGTAAGCACGGAAGGAAAGTTGTGTGGAAGCATGTTATATGTTCCATATAGAACTGACGTTTCGAGTGACATCAAATCGCAATGATGAGAGCATATTGTGATGTAAGTAATATGATTACAACCAATGTAAATACTGTATGAGAATCATGGGAGTATGTGTATATGAGTAATTCAATATGAATTGGGGGCCGGCTGAGGAAAAAAAGGAAGAAAATACGCACACGTTAGGTTCTGGTAAAGCAGAACTCTTATGAAGCTTAGTGCACATTATAATACATTTTTGAGACTCATTGCCTCAGTTCTTTGTTGTAGACTTTTGATGGCAGACTTCTTAGCTGTACCAAGCAAAGAATCGTGTCCACATCAAGGTTTGGTTCAAGGAAAGCAGAAAGCTCAAAATTGAGTCATCTGCTGTGCTGATGAAAGAACGTACTGTAGTTACACGAAGCAAAGTTGCTGTAGTAGTTTTTCGGAAGACGTTTCGCATGATGCATAAAAAATAATATGTCACACACTTTTATTCATTTTTTTCGCTATGCGGTAGTTATCAAAAGATTGCAGGGGACTAGTTAAAAATATTTGATTATTTCAAATTGTAAGTCTCCTATCACATCACGAAGTGGTTATCTTTTCGTTATTGGTCATGTTTATTAGAATACTTCAGCAGTTGAATTACTCATTGTCCGTTGTTCGAAGAATTTTGTGCGAATTAAGAGCCCGAAATGCAATTGTTAATGTGAGGTGTCTATTTCAAAGTGCATCCCTGAACCATCTGTACAGGTATTTAGAAATCTTGCGTACTCACCTGCAAAAAATTTCTGGGTTCTATTCAGGAAGATGGTGTCCATGTCTTTAAAGGGCTTACTGTCTTTCCCGTCAGAGGAGATAAAAGTGCTCGAACAAATAATACATTTTTCGCCCCACCACGCGGAGAATCGTGTTCGCATCTGTGTTTGACTCCAGGAAAGCTGAAATCTGGATGTTGTGGAGTCCTGTGCTGCGCAGCATGCTGTACAGTCACATCAATGTGACCGCCTGTCAAAAGCCTGAATAGGCACTTTTCGCAGCGAGGACAGATGCGAGACACAGGAGCTGAGTCAAGGCACCGACAGCCATGCCAACTCCACTGCTGTGGCCAGCTGCGCTACGTTTTTCAGTTAACGATCCATGGCGTCTACGACTCGATCATGGTGGTCCCGCAGATTCACAATTGGTTTAAATCCAGGGAGTTTGGTGGCCAGGGTACTATGGACAAATACTGGTGCTTTTCGAACCAGGCATGCACACTGCACTGTTCTGCTGATGAATGCCGTCGTATCGAGGGAAAACAAATTGTACTATGGACAAATCCTGATGCTTTTTCGAACCACGCATGCACACTGTACTGTTCTGCTGATGAATGCCGTCGTATCGAGGGAAAACAAATTGTATGTGGCGGTGGACACGGACCCCATGGATAGAATTACGTACTCCCCCTCTCCTTTTCCAAATTATATCTAAAATAAATTTGACCAACTGCGAGCAAATGACCCCTTACTGCCCACCACATATTTCGTACGTAAAGATACAAGCCAGTACCACAACAAAGCATATGAAATACTATTTTCTATTGCATTTAAGTATCCAAATTACTAATCCGTAATAATATGAGCGAAATTATGAACCTGCACATCATAATTTTATGATTACTTACCGCCTGTCCATGCCGAGAAGCAGCAGAGTGAATAGCACTAGAACAAACGCTTCCCACCAGGAAATAAACAATCCTGATCTGACTTCTACTGTCAGTTCCAACAATGGACTTTTAAACTAGCAATAAAACATAAAAGAAATATTTCAGTTGTTGACAAAGAGCTTCTGAAAACAAATAAGCCTGAGAAGAGCAAGCGTATGATAAATCATGCGATGGGATATAATGGGTTAAAACCGGTATGTTCATTTTGAAACACACTGTATTTTGCGTTGCTATTTGACGGGTTTTCATGTTGGGGGTTATGGTATTTTAGTGTCGTTACAACGACCCTGTGGTCACTAATCCCTGATTCCGTCGTGATGTTACCTATTTGCTCAGTATTTTTCGTTACTCACAGGCTTGATTGCGGGGGTAAACCGTATTTTATTATTTGCCACTAACTACTTAGGCAAATTAATGGATAAGTATACCCATATACGTTAACCAGCAGAAGTCGCAATAAAACTGGCGTGATCCACGATTACTGGACAACAGTACACAGTAGCGGTGTACTTTCTACATACAATGACAACATATTAAAATTTATTTTCAGTCATAACTTATATTGCAGATTTGGTCTGACTGGGTTTGAAAACTCTTTATTCATGGCCAGACTTGTTTTAATGTATACCCTAGACGTGCCAGCTCTCTTTTATACTACACTTTCATTTACATATTCTGAAAGTTTAATTTTTCCAGGTACATGCCACGACAAAGGCCATGTCCAAAGTTAGAATCTGCAGCTCCATTATTGCTGCGAATCGTTACACGTTTCTTGCAGGGCTACGTTCACAGACGTTAAGCAATGTTCGTTGAGCGAGCACTCCGAAGTCCGTTGGTCTAACAAGGCTAGGCGGTAGGTACGTTTCTTTTATTTTTCACAGGTTTTGGATAATGTAACATCCACGAAATAAATTTTAGCTACAGTGCGACGAGAGGAAATTATGCCTGTAACAATTATAAACATTATCTATTCAACATTTGAAAAAAAGTCAAAACAATGATAAATATTAATTATTTATGTAATATTTTATGATGTAATTGGACATATCGATGTGTATCATACAAAGACAATGATAATTGTAAATTCCTTTTATGATCTGCGATTGTCTTCCTTTGTTTTTTACCTTTTGTTGGTTGGCTTTTCTAGGTTGCGGACGCATATCAAACTGAGGTCTGCTAAGAAATTGTAATTATTTGTTAATTATTACTTGAGAATAGAGTTCATTATTATTATAAATATGAGTTAACAATTATTTGTAACTTTAATCCCTCTCTCAGTAAGCATTATCTGTGTTAATTATTTCTTTCCACTGCAAGGAGCGCAGCCATTGATGATAGCGATTTGTATCGCGTTTTTGTGTGTGTTTTCCTTAGAAAAAAATCATATGTTTGCTTGATGAAGTCTAAATAGTGCACAATACGAAAGTAAAGTTTAATAAGCATTTCAATCACTTATCTTATTTGCTCTAACAATAGAAAGTCTCTATCAATTGTCTGCCGCCATCTTAACAATTACCTCAGCGGCAAATTCAAATTACGCATCTCTGCACACATAAATGCCGAACGTAACACAAATGTGTAAAAATAAATGTGCACCGGTGGTCCCGAACTCATTTTAATGAAAATAATTCAAATCAGATTGGCTCTTTAAAAACAGTGCTCATAGCACGATCGTTATAAAAAACCTTTTTTGCTGATGTATGGAGCCAAAATTAATTAAGCACGAGTTGCGAAGAATATTGTTTCAGGTAACATACGTCAGTGTTGTGCGCGGCTGATATTCGGTGGTTTTAATGATCATTTTGCTGAAGATAACTGTTTCCATCATAATCAATAGTTGTATAGAATCTGTTGTATGAACTGTGATTTAGTGACACTTACACAACTGACAGACAACACTTTAACACGACGTTAACTTGGAGTTCTTTAGCAACTTGACCAAATCTTTAGCCGGGAGAAAAATTATTTAGTAGTTACTCAATGTAATAAAATAAGATTATCATTTTCATTTACAAATTATAAAATACCAAACCACCGAATAAAACAGCGAACGCCATAATAACGACGAATTTCATGTCGTCAAAATGTCCATATAGCTACTCTGTAGGATAGTGGGTATAGGCGAGAGCGTGATTAACAGTTTCAGATGCTGCAACGGAAAGGCCCATCATTTCCGACCTGTGGTACTGGAACCACGTTGTGCATCCCATATGACAGTGTCGAAGGACAGCCTGTACATTCAGCATGACGTCGAGATTGCACCAAGTCCATAAACATTTTTACCTAATATGCTCCTTTGTAGCAAAGTCTATCGTCCCCCGCCGTTGAAAACAAACCGGAAACGTTTGGCTTATACTAAGCACCGACACCTTCGCTCACTATTACACACGTGAATATAGCGTTTTTACAGCACACGCCAAGCGTTTTATAATTGAATTCCTCTAGACGTCTGTTTTGTCGATACATATATGGTTTCACATACACAAAACCAGCATTACAGTTCATCATCATATGATTTAACCTAAATATACATAAACCTTTATCGTCGTGATGCTGAGACGTCGGGTACATGTAGGGTATAATTTATACATACTCACATCTAGATTCACTATAACATTTATAACTTATGGAGAAAGCTACATGTTAGTACTACTGTATGTCCTTTAAGATTTTACTTCCGCCCTTAGGACGCATATGACAACATCGTAAGACATTTTAAATACACAACACTTGACATTTTCTTTGACCTTTCAAAGGCTGTGTTGTCTCTTACAGATTTGCACGTAACTCTTTTAATCTTTGAGTTCAAGGAATAGTATTACATTACACAGAATGATTAAAATTATTTTTTCAGTTTCAAAATTGACAGGACATCATACATATAAACAATGTGATGATCTGTATAAACTATTGTCCTCACATTTCGTCAGACTCATGAGCCTGCAAATCCAGATTGCTAACGAAAAAGGAGAATTCTTCGTTACGCGTTAACCAACACAAGCAGACAGCCTCTCTCAAGCTTACTAGGAAAGCGTCTACTTATCTACAAGGAATGGTGACAGTAAGTGGAAAGACGCTTTTTTTCTGCTGCTGAGGCCCGTCATCTACACACCATAGAATAATTGAGTAACCTCTCTGTGCACCTTTCTTTCTATCTTTGTGAAATTACTTACATAGTGTCTGCTGAACTAAAAGCAGAATTATGACAGTGCAATGTCATATAAGTTATCAGAGTGACTTATCTGGAAGTACCTGTAGTGAATGTAATTCAGTGCACCTAACTTATCTCCATATCTTCGGAATACTTCTTTTGCATACATAATACACTTTTTAGTTTAAATACTTGGGTGTGTAAATTCATCACCTCTTTTTTAATTCTCAAAATCATTCCTGCGTTTATAAGAGGCAAATATTCAGAGCATGTCCGTCGTTTCTACTTACCTTTTTCGGTCCTTCCATATTCGAACTGCGATTATATCTGCAGTTAATAAGTGTTGTTGTGGATGGCCACAACCTCATTATCTTTCGTAGTTTGTTCAGAATGTGACCATAGTCCTGTAATTATTCTTCCTTTCGTTGTATGTAGATACTTTCCTCATAGTGTTTCATTAATTGTGTACACAACTATCGTGTAAATCGGCAGATACTGTAAACAGTTGTGAAGTGTGTACATATGTTTCTGTAGTTAGTTCTTCTTTCTTCCTCTGTAAATTTTCTTTTATTTAAAATCTCCTTATTGTATTAGTTTTGTCCTTGCAGTGCAAACATCTTCATTTTAATATAATTAACTATATTAAAACCTCCAGAATGTAACTTATTGGGCGCTAGGTGCCAAGCTTGCGTTGGATCTGACGTGCAAAGCGGCGTGATGGACTGAAATGTTCAGCATGTTGGTTGTGGCTTCTGATGTATCTGTTAGCTCCAAATACACTTGCGCGTCCTCTACTTCTCGTAATGTTACTTCACATGTATATCTAAAGTGGATTGTCACATTGTATCTGGGACAGGTATGTATTGTATTCTCTACCTTAATTATTTTCAGCTTCTGTTGATATTCCTCTTACAGTTAGCAAACATCATAATAACTCGCAAAAAAATCATCACTGCCCTCAGTGAGTAAATATGTAATCAGCACACATCAGATACAACATATATTTGCAATTGAGGGCCTTCCATGCATCACTCAATCTAAAGTTGCTCTGACACATTACCCATAACACCTGAAATCAGTGATCACTGTTGAACAGCAATGCTACTACACAATCGATACTACATTTGACCATGTCTGGTTCAATAGAATATTTTCTCACAAAATTTGAATTAATTTACCCTGAGTATATACCTTTCATAACCATGCTGCCTTGTTGTGAAGAATTTGGCAGGTTTCTTATGCCAATTGCCCATAATAATGCAACAAATCCTTAACATTACATAAGTATAGACTGGTAAAAGTTTGGGAATGTAGCATAAAAGAGATAATAAAGAAATACAAATCTTTTTGAGCATCTGGCTCTTTGAATACCATAAAAATATCATGGTTAATCTGTTAAGCATTTTGTTTAGCCATCTAACATGTATGGTTAGAAATCATGAATGTATAGAGTGTCAGGTACGATAGTGCTCATGTGTACCATGAAACTATAAAAAAACCTGTGTTATACAATACAGAGCTATAGAAAAAAATTACTAAGTATTTACAAACTTGTTAGAAATGTAATGCTTATATGCACCAGTATGTGAGATTAAGTGTGCATTCATAATGCTCCTTTCGATAATTATGAGTAATCATAGGCCTTGTTACACAAGGTATAGTGTAGCTGTATCATGAGTTTAAAATATAAAGTAAAGAGTGAAAAGGCAAGGGTAAAGTCATGATAGAGGAAAAGTTACAGTCTGGATGGTCTGCAAATCGAGGATCCAAGACATTGTTTCATGTTTCTTGATCAGAGGATTATATTTTTAAGTAATGTTATCTTGAATATTTTTTAATATCACTAGTTATGTCAAAGTAGTGAGATTTGGCACTTAGCAGACTCATTGATGGCAATGGTAAGTTTGGTACCCAATGACAACTCAGTCAATTATATATTAAGTGCTGCTTAGTAAAGTCCTGAGTGCAATGAATGGTGTCATTACAGCTCTCACATTTGTAATGTATTATTGTTGTCATCAGTAAGCTTGCATATATTTATATTGTTGCAAACAAGTAAACAACTGTATGTTTCATGAACATCTCAGTGTATAAGGTACAGAAGGACAATAGCATAAAGAGGAAACGGGACTTAAAGCGGCTTTAAATGCTTTTAAGACTGCAGAGTATGACAATAGTGGATACTAATACAAAATCCTAAACTTCCGCAAATAACGACCGCATTATTTATGACAGCACCATCCACATATAAGTGAGAAATTGTGTTTGTAGTTCATTATCCAACAATATGGTACATGGAGTACGTTTTAGGCTCATAGTTGAGCTATTCTAGTAGCAGGCTAGAGATAAATACATTTACTGGCAGTGACTGTCTGCAGTACAGTAGTGGTTACATGTAGAATAATAGTGGCTGTGCTAGTAAGTAGACCTGAAAACTTAATGTATACAGGCAATAATTCTAGAAAATAGTATCTGAAGATTGGCAGTAATAAATGACAAAATACATACTTCATAATTAATCGGTCTATATGCTGGCGGAGCTCATAAGAAAGATCAGCATAGTAGAATATCTGTGTGGTACATGAGATTTTAAGATGGTATTTGTTGCAAATACTGACTATACATAAGTAACATATCTCATACAGAGAAGTCAAAATAAAATAATAATAGCAGATGTAATGAAGATGCATAACTACTGGGAAAAGTAGGAATAAGGCAAAGGAAAGTGCACTTTTGCTGCAAAAGAAAATCATTATCGTCCAAAGTCGTCGAACTGGTCATTCAAAATAAAGGAAGATAAAGAAAGGGTGATCACAAGACTATTCTAAGAATAGACATGAAAATGTTGAAGAAACCAGAATGACTTAACAACTAGGAGCATATAGTATAAGCATAGATTGCAAATCATACAAAAAAAATGGGTGATGAGAAATGGCCTGTTGTACCTGTCAAGCATGAGGAAATTATTATGCTGAAATTGTTAATAGCATAGTTGATGCAAACAAAAGTAGCGTATGCAGGAGCTAAATGTCAATACAAATATCATGTAAAAGTATTATTAGTGCAGAAAAATGCAGTGTATCAAGTACAACATGCATGACTACCATTCAAAAGCAAATCTTTTCTTTGTAATATAAGGATAAATATATGTCATGTTCTTCTACAATAGCTAAAAAAATAGTATCTGTACCTCCATTAATCCATTATTGTGTTTTCATTAAATCCAAATTATCATAAAACATTTCTCATTATAACAGTGTGACCTCTGTGTCATCACTTTTCCTTACCTTATCATTGACATATAATCATTATTATCATTAGTAAGACATCATTGTGTCTTCTTTATTATCACTTCGTAAAATATTACCATAATCGAACTGAAGCTCACATCTAGCGTACATAGAAAAGTCATTAGTACATGTCATTCTTGGTCTTACTATAATACTCACATAGCACACCGAAAAATGATTGATTAGTGCTTCGGTAGCTCAGATGGCAGAGCACTTGCCCGCGAAAGGCAAAGGTCCCGAGTTCGAGTCTCGGTCGGGCACACAGTTTTAATCTGCCAGGAAGTTTCATATCAGCGCACACTCCGCTGCAGAGTGAAAATCTCATTCTGGAAACATCCCCCAGGCTGTGGCTAAGCCATGTCTCCGCAATATCCTTTCTTTCAGGAGTGCTAGTTCTGCAAGGTTCGCAGGAGAGCTTCTGTAAAGTTTGGAAGGTGGGAGACGTGATACTGGCAGAAGTAAAGCTGTGAGACCGGGCGTGAGTTGTGCTTCGGTAGCTCAGATGGTAGAGCACTTGCCCGCGAAAGGCAAAGGTCCCGAGTTCGAGTCTCGGTCGGGCACACAGTTTTAATCTGCCAGGAAGTTTCAGTTTTAAGAATAATAATAACTATGGAAATTTTCTGGCACCGCACAAGAGGCACAACAATAGTGAGATCGCTCGGGAGCTTGTGTCTCAGCTAATTTACGCACAGGCACGCACACTCCAGTCAAGCTTACGATTTTTCGTATACACAAAAAATCTGTAACATGTAATGTTAGATTATTAAATGATATTAATTCTGGCCGTGAAGCTATTTACCTCCTGTTCTTCTCTGAACAAACTGTTGTGGCGTCCAGATTTCTCTGCTTAAATTCCTTGTTTCTCCAAAGTATTACAGGTACATGTGACACAGATAGATCAGGTGAAATAAAGAACTAAAAAACCACATTGGCTTATTACTATAGGAATTAATATATTTCACATTATTAGTGAACTACCCATAAATTCACCTCCTCTCTTATGGACGGGAAAAGACAGACAGTACTAAACTGATGAAACATCTGACAGGTGTTTTTACAAAACATAAGAAAATTCATGTTTTTCATTTTTTTCTCGCTCCCTCCACAGGCTTGATTGCTGTAGGTATATCGTATGTTAATATTTGCCGTAAACTACTTCAGCTTATTAATGGATAAAAATACACTGAGAAAAATGAAACATACACCCACATAGGTAAACCAGTATAAGTCCCAATATAGCCTTTATCCATACTAACAGGAACTGATTACTTCAATTTCACTACAAGACAAACTACATCTAAAGGCAACAGGCGTTCCATCATCAACCGTATTTAATCAGTCCCTTCTGAACACGATTAAGTCCTTTGTATGAATTTCGGCAGAACTTATTTCCGGCTTCAGCCATATTTCCGTATCTATAACGATTTCAGCTTCAGTTTTTTTCTAATAGAGCTTGGAGCTCTGGTTCTTTCCCAACACAGCTACGGCGATTTAGAACTATAGCACCAAATGTTGTAGGTCTGCCTTCGTGTGTTTGTCCTCCATCCCCTTAGACCTACGCCCTTATCGTAGTAGAAAACCGCCCATTCCGCTACACACACTTCCCGCTATCCGTGTAACCGCTTCATGATCTATTAAGCGGAACCAGGAACCCACCACACTATGGCGCAGATTAAGAAATCTGCAACCCAAACGGTAGCAGAACCGTGTCAGCCTCTGGTTGAGACCCTCCTTACAGCTCTGTACCAAAGGACCACAGTCTGCTCTGTAGACGGTGCTACGTATGGTGAAGTCAGCCTTCGTCTCGCAAGCAGGACTGGCAGTCTTTACCACTTTTTGTAGCCACCTGAAACCAGAAAGAATTTATTATGATCCAAAGCGTCATTAATGTCGACATGAGCCACCGCCTGCAGTTCGCTGCATCCTGTGCTCCCATGATATCCATGAGCACACTTTCCACATCCTGAATGACTCCTCTCGGTATGCACACAGGGTGCACACTGTATTCCTTCCCCTTCTTGGGAGCCGAATTATTAAGGGACCCCACTATGCACTTAACGTAAGAGCTCCGAACTACCAGATGAGAAGTAAATCTCAGTATGGACAGTATCCAGGACAGCCACTGTGTGACTGAAGCCAACATTGCCTGGAGCTGTGAGCGAAGGATCACATACTCAGTTCGCATCTGAACACAGCTGTCACAGTTCCTGTCCATACTGAAATCGCACTCTCATTCCAGGTGATCGACAGACATCACAATCAAACACCTTGCTGCACAACCGGACGCCTCTGTTGACAATTCCGACACCCTCGTCCACCAGCTCGGATACTAAAGATATGTGCCCATTGGGTTCCTCGCAGCATAATAGAACACTTCCATCTTTTTCGCCCAATGAAGGGTGCACTCCATGGGAAGCGGTACGTGGGTGACGGGGAGGTTATTTATGTAGCAAAACTCTGGCTCCGACATCGACCAATAGCGTGATACCATGCCGACATACAGGCCCTCCCAGTAAGGTCTTATAAGGCCGTCGCACTGAACGGAAATCACGATGAAAATTAGGGTTTTGTAGCCCAAAGATGGGGAATAATATGGTGTATTGGAATCCCGAATAAAATCAACTTACTTTCAGAAAAAAATGTGTTGCATTACTTACTGAACGCCCCTCGTATTTCCAGCGGCCGGTGCCAAGTTTTATGGTGTTTTTTAATGGCGCACTCCACTAGAGGGCATCGCGAAGCACGCGTATCGATGCTAGGGGCCCATCGGCCGACCTCTGGAGGCGTTCCGGAACGAGTGACATAGTTCGTTGACAGCTAGCTAGCAAGAATGGAAGAAAGTACACCATGGAGCCGGGTGGCGTGGGACGCAGAGCCGCAGTGTTCAGTGTGGGGCGTGCTCAGCTGTGTGTGGACATCGTCGACTTCCAGACTAGATGCTGTCTTCTGCCAGTGTCCAGAGGTTCAAATGGTTCAAATGGCTCTGAGCACTATGGGACTCAACTGCTGTGGTTATCAGTCCCCTAGAACTTAGAACTACTTAAACCTAACTAACCTAAGGACATCACACACATCCATGCCCGAGGCAGGATTCGAACCTGCGACCGTAGCAGTCCCACGGTTCCGGACTGCGCGCCTAGAACCGCGAGACCACCGCGGCCGGCCAGTGTCCAGAGGAAGACAGCAGATCACAGCCAGAAATAAGGGACGGTGGAGAGCTTAGTCACTGCAAAACTGTGTAAGGAGTTTCCCGTCGTGACTACTCTTTCGTTAATTGTTTTTATAAATTGTTAGTCTCTTTGGTTCATTTATTTATTTTTTAATTATTATTATTAGCGTAACAACGCCTATATGGAAAGAGTGACGAGAAATTCTTTTAACAATGCTGTGCCTTTAATTTCTTTATCATCGTTACCTTTTAGTAAAATAAAATGTATCGATGGAAGTCTTATTGTTCTGGATCTGGCCTACAATTTAAAGAACGATTTTTAGTAACTGCAACTCATGCTAAGGATCAATATATCTTTCCTACTTCATAGTTATTCAAAGTTGAAATTACTGTTTTATGATCACTGATGTTACAGTTCGTACAATCGTTCAAAAACACAAGTTTGCAGTGGATTTTATTTCTTACTAGAATGCTGTTTCATACCACGACTAGCCCAAGAACATGAGACTCTCATTAAAGAAAATTACGTTATCACTATAAAATTTAGCCAGATCAGAACGGAGCACAGCAAGATTCCTATCAGATTCGGTAAGTACATTAAATTATTTGCACTGTAATTTATATCCTATCAGCAGCCCGCGTCAACCTGCAACACATCATAAAATCTGCTGATCTTCACTGCCAGTCTGGGAGCTAAAAGAAATAATATTATTCTACTATTATTTTACCGCTTCCTTGCGGTATACTCGACGATATTGTAAGTCGTTTAAATACGCCGCGGCAGCGGCTCTTCTTTCTCCACACAGCTCAGCTCCACAGATAATAATTTTTTTTTTATATAACTGAAAAATATTTTAACAGGGTGGGATAATAGGCAAGCAAGCTTTAACAATTAAATAATACACGTTTTCATTTAAACAACTCTATTGAAACATTTAAATATCTCAACAATTACAGACCTGTGTAAATGCACACGTAATGGCGTACAATTCCCAATCTCGACAAAAGAATGCTACCTTCTCGCTCTCTACGACAACAACAGGAGATCTTTCTCTCACAGCTTCCAGATTAAGAAGACAAAGACTTTACTTTACATCATGCATTATATACTAATTCATTTTGTGATCTCTGTACAACATTTATCTTCTGTGTCGGTCTTATTACTCGCCGACGCAGACGTTCTCAGAAATAAATAATAAAGAAAAAATACATAATTTTACACAATGACACAATATGACACATCTAATATTCTCATTATTACACAATATATTGTCTTTGTTTATTACTAGACGTTACAGGAGGCCTACATGCATTAGTGGGAAGCTGATAGTTTATGGCAAATTACAATGGTGTGGCATGCGCTGAGAGAGGTGAAATAAGCTGGTGTCCGTTGTGGTGGTTTTGAAGCACAGTGAAGCCATTACAAATTGTTTGAAGTGAATTTATACGTCGTATGGCAGAGCTGTGATGCAGAAGAGGGCTATATTTTATTACAGTACTATGAAAGGGCACAATAATCAGTCTCAAATGATGTTTATTATATATATCTAGATTTTAGTTACTGTGTGGTCATCTTAAGTGCAGTAAATGTGAGTTAAAACACTAAAACTATTTGTGCATGCAAATACCTCCAATTGGACCATTCTTTTCAGAGGTTCAATTCTTACTCTTACTTGTTGAGTTCATACTCACTGAGTATGAATTCAACCTCTGACATGAATATTTCAGTAGAGACTATGTGCATATACAAGTAGTTTTAATGTTTTATCTCGCATTTACTGCTCTGACGATGGACACACAGTGACCAAAATCTACATATGCAATAAACATCATTTGTAACTGATTGCTGTATCCTTTACGGCTTGAAATGAATACAGCTGCTGGACGCAACTGCTTCCGTATGAAACCGAACCTGATAATATTTTATTGTACTGTGGTCATGTTGCTTATAGAAAGACTGTGATTTCACCATTGTATAGAAGTCAGTATTCTCTACTTTGCTGTGTTTCTGTGCGTTTGTAGTAGTTAGCTTCGTAAAGTTGTATTGTACATTAAGGAAAGCAGTGGTGGTTGATGGCAGTACAGGATAGGTCTCTCAGTGGCCACTGCTTGTCTGATATTCAATGTGATTCTGAATACCTGTTCGTAAAGTTATAAGGGGCTGATATTCGTTGGCGTTTGTTGTGCCTAGTTGTAAAGCCACCTGGGTTGAGTTAGGTTATTTGAATTTGTTTTTAATAAGTATTTTTATTCTGATATTACTTTGCATATTTTAAGTAAGAATTTTTAATATATCTGTATCTCAGCAGAATATTGTTTATCAGGTATTATCAGTTTGAAGGCATTTTTGTTATCAATCTCAAGGGTTAAAATTTGTAAGTACTTCCACCTTAGGATATAAGGTATTTAATAAGAAGGTATTTAAAATGATCCACACTCACGCAACCCCCAGTCGGAACCAAACTACACCCCAACCCTCCGCTACCTTTTCCAATAGTGCCTGATTCTTAGCAACAAACTTCATAAAACAATAAATATATGGTGTATTGTGAGGCTCATGAGTGTCAAGAAAATCAATGTATACAATGAAATAAATCTGTTTGATGGTAATTATCATCCAGATTAACTTACATAATTTTGAAATTAGATATATATACATAATTGTAACAAGCCATCCGATGGCACTGTCATTGAGTTAGTTTCACGATCAGAATTAACTGCCTTGGTCGTGAACTGTTTAGCTGCTTTTACGGCTGTTTCATTGCTATATCAAATAAAATCTCTTCTTTTCGTAATCACAAAGTTCGATGCGCAGTGTGAGTGGTGCGCTTCTGATACTTAAGTATTTCACAGTCGCAGAATAATTAACTAAGACAGCTACTTCTAAAACACAGTATTTCACGTTTTCCTTTTAACACTTGATCTGAGCCACATTTTTTGGTGCCGAAACCCGGGACGGAGCGAGCCGATAAGAAAAGCACAGAACTACATGGATGAGCTGGACCATAGGACGAGGTAGGCATTTCTGCTATAACACAGTTACGCAAAACTACATCATAATAGTGTGGGAGTAGTATTCAGGCTCTATGCCAGTATTTTGACGCTCAGCATATAAGCAAAGTCTAAAACAGTTGCCAAGTTCTGTAGGGCAAAAAGGTGCGGCCTTTTGCAGCAGAAGCGATACTAGCGCCCCAAGCGGCTAGACTGCGGTAAAAATAGAACTGCTTGATATAAATGGAGAACTAGCTATTTTTAATGCTGCTACTTCAATATTTCCTAATCACCGAACGTGGTGGTGAATTTTCCAATACGAATAGGAATATGCAATTAAAGTAGTAACCCATCTGCTGTTAATGTCGATCTCTAATAACGTCAGTGTAGTGTAATACATACAGTTCACAGTAGCAGAGTCTTAATCGTATCGTCGAAAACGACGAGACATGAATTGTAGCCAGATATGTTCAAGTTAAAAAAGAACTGATTATGATTATATCCGCGTGCTTGGTGTTAATTTTCTGATGCTTTACGCCGACTGCAGTTTCTTTCACAAGTTTTATAAGCGGAATTCCGATTCATTTTAAGACATTCAAAGCAAGACACGTTTGTTAAATTCTTGAACATTACGTGCTACATCTCCTTATAAACTCCCCTTTCGTCCTGTCCTTGGTTCTATGCCTTGTGTTTACTTCTCATGTTTATCTTTCATTCTTCCCAGGTGTCAAAACGTATCTTCAAAAATATCTTTCCGAGATGTAACGCTTCGTCCTCCAACATGTCCATCTGCCAGGCGTTCTTCTTATTTATGTGCAGATCGTAAACTACATTGAGTACATGTTCAATTACATTTAGTACAAAACCCAATTCCTGTTCACTTTCGGCTACAACTACTGCATCATCATTTAATTGCACCGTGCTAATAGTCTGTCCTTGATAAACAATAACAGTCCTTTACTTCCCTCATTCTCTTTTCAAGCATCAGTGGTGATAGATGGTGAACATTGCGTTGCGCCTGCGCCTTTCCTCCACTGGTTTCGACATCTTGTACAAATCTGCGAGCACATGCTACTAAAAATCGGTTTGAAGAATGAGAGTGTGTGAGTTATCCGTCTCTCTCTGTTATCGATACTAGTCTTCCTAAGGAAGCAAAAACATTTTATCTCATCCTACACTGTAAACCACCTTCCACATTTACGAACATCATACGCATTTCTTGCTTTTTGCCGCCAAGCTGTATACATGCAAATATGACAGACATGTTATGCAGCCATGTAACAATATTACATAATTCAAGTAGTTCATATGATATAAATTGTTGTATTATGTATATTGAAAGTGGTCACCATTTTATGTTCTTTTGCAAAAAGTGTCAAAGAAGAATTAAATAAATTTACCCTTTACTTAATCCCAGCTGATGTCATTCCTCAGTATTTCAGAAAAATTTAGGTACAAATCCAGTGTAATCTGATACAGGATTTAAAATTAACCATCCATTGACATTATTTTTTACAAAATTGGAACACCTCAGACTCAATATTTTTTTAAAAAAACTTTCAATCATCAGCATTAAAAGGACAGGAAAATCACATCTGGGTGCAAATAAACAGCTATAGTAATCAGCAGAGCAAACAGGTTTAATTTATCTTCCAAATAATACCTGATGGCAGTTAACATCCTAATTACTTAATCTGGAGGTATTTTATCTTCTTTCTATTTTTTGTAATAATTCATCATTAGTGAATCTGAGAATGAAATAGAGCCTTAATCTTACAAAGTACTTTGCAATCAGCAACTTTGTTTCCTCACAACAGCCCGCAACTTCCACTAACTTTTTTACAATCACAGTGCCACACCGATGTTAATTAACGTACCTCTCAAAGTTGCCAGCCAATGCAGTTTCACATTTTATCAAAAAACTGAACAGCTCTTCATTTCACACCGTTAAACTACCTAAAATACTATCGTCTTTGTAGTTTCTAATATAGTTGTACAGTTTATTACAGTTATTTAATGCATTGTTACCATTAGAAAAGTATAACATGTTTAACATTTTATGAAAAGACAATATTTTTCTTATGACATAGCCACAAACATATCTCAGACAGTTTTTTTCCTCCCAAGCCTAACAGTTTGGTTGTAAAAGGCAGTACTTGGATGCAGAGTTTCACATAACTGTAGCCAAAGGAGATGTAATACTATGTTCAGATTTAACATCTAAAATTGTTTGTACCCCAGTCCACTCCTTCGCAAAGCTGCTATTGGCTGATGAGCGTGTCACCAGCTTATCAAGTGTAGCACTATTAAACGCAGCAGTGAATTGCTTTAGGGAGGGATTGCTGCAAAACCCTTCTTTATGTATTATGTCTTACAGCTGCAAAAGTAATTTCAAACCCATCTTGCTTTAAGTTCTTCATTAATAGATATTTGTCCTACTATGAGCACATTTACCATCACCTGCAGTGAAAATACATTCGCTTACAATCCTTCTTTCCATTTGATTCTCCTAGTATAATCTTTTACCACTGCCATCTACAAATTACCGTCATTCAGTTCGAGGTTTCAGATTCAATAAAACTGTCAAATATTTAGAAAGACTTCTGATAAATTTTTCAGAGTTACGGAAACTCTGAAGTTGCAGTTTTTATTTTTTTATTTATTTTTATTTATTTATTTATTTATTTATTTATTTATTTATTTTTTTGCAAAACTCTGCATTGTCATAAGCAGTGGCAGGCATAAGACTGTAAGATACACGCAGCTCAACAGCAGCTGCTACTGTTCGATTGGCCACATGTGGCAGTGCTAACTTTCATTTTTGAGCAGAGCAGCTACTCAGTAGCTTTCGTAGTGCACTTAGGTGGCAATCCGAAACTGCATTTACTATCTCTCCCACACAACAACGCTATGTATTTCCAGGAAGCTGTACAAAAGCCGCTACTTTTTAGTTCATACAAAATATTATATTTGAAAAAATTATTTCTGACACGCTTCAGAAGATGAGGAGTGTCATAAAAGAAGCAATTTTATTCCTTCTCGTAAGTCAGAAGAGCTCTCTACACACACACCTGTACATCTCCCCCACTCAATGAAATTTGATCACTGGCCACTCACACTGCTTTTAACAGTACTACCAACCTTTCTTAACTTATTTACAACTGTAAAACATATTTTTGTCAGTACATCAGCAGGCACACATTCATTATATAATATATGGTAATGGCTGCCTACATTTTGGAAACAAACCATTCATCATTAGTACTAGAACAGTGTTGGCAATTTTTGGGGTTCATCTGCCACCAAAATCTTCAAACCCAGTGACAACATCTGATGAAACAACATTTGATAAATATGACATTAACGTCATTTCGTCCATATGTAGATTTACAAGTTTTTCACCATGAGAAAAGTGTTTCACCTTCTCTTTCAACAAATGAAAAATATTTTCATGAATACCACAGTTTACTTTTATATCTTCCACATATTTCTGTGAAGTTCTAACTGACGGAAGATGAAAATAGTCTGATAAATGTTTATATGCAAGTGTTCTGCAATGTATAACATATTCAGAACAAACACCTTTATTTTATCATCAAATCGAAGCCCACGTTTTCTCTTAACAGGTACTCTAAATTGACTCAAAACAAGATGTAACGCTTTCTTTGTAAGATACTGACACACTATGGTCTTAAGTATCTCCCTGTCTTTAGTCACACTTTCTGCATTCAACTTTCTTCTTGCAGTTCTTGGATGGTACATGCACCTTTTAAACAGTCTGCAACTTTGACACAAACGAACAATTTAGGCAGCTTTATATTGCAACCGCTTCTTCAGATGATCAATTGCTCCGTTTAATTAAATTATTTCTTCTTTGCATCAACCCAAATCAACTAGTCCAGCCTCCTTATCGGAGTCTGTATTCATGGCACTGACTGATGCACTCAGTTCACCTTCATTAGTGGCATTCACAGAGCACGATGGTTTTTTTCCTTTTTCGTTATCGGTAGAGTGCATCTGTTCGGTAAACTGCGTTTGAATGAAACAGTTGGGGGTTGGTTTGGAACTTCATACAATGTTGGCACTGCATTCCACGCAAATTTCTTCTTGTCTTCATTCAAGAACTGGCATGTCTCAAAACAGAGAGCACAAATTCTAACATTCTTGTACAGAAACTGTATATCCTACTTCATAAGGCCGGCCTTTCTCGTATTTATAAGCCACTTCTTGCTCCTGGAGAAAGAAAATAGACTTTTACACTATGAAAAAAAGAAATACACCACATGCATATTAGACCACAAAACATTTTACACTATCCGGAAAATATTGTAATTATCTCATCGTTTATACCCACATAATGTAGCCTAATGCAATCTAGAACTTTTCCTTTGCTTTCATGAACTTCTTATGACGAGCTAATTTTAGCAATTTCTTGGCTGTTTATAATCGACCATAGTAATTACTTGCAACTACGTGCTTCCTTGCTCAGTCTAACAGGCAACCGGAAAAATATTCCTGAAACTAAGTAGGTCCTATTGAAAAGGTTGTCGACTGCTTATCTGCAATCGGAACACGTCCAGACATTTTATACAATAGTAACATCATGAAACGATGATTAAAACTTTGCGATTCTCGTTAAGAGCCGAAGCTGTGAAGATACTACGAGTGACTGAAAATGTTAAACATTTTCTCGCATGCCCGAAGATGTAACTAGCCATGCTGAAACGAGCATGTGTTATTCGTAACATTATTGACTTTATTTAGCATCTTTTGGAAATCGAAAAAGATATAATTCCGTAATATATTTTCATTGGTGCTACGGTTTATAGCGCCACAATAAGCTGCGAAATAAGACCGCCTTTTGAATGTGCTTCTCCCCTCGATGTACACATAAACAATCGTTTCACAGTATGTTATGTTTATACAGGTCAGCCGCTTGGCAGCAGGATAATGCTCTTTTTACAACACCCGTAAACGTGACGTCTTTTAGACGTCACGCGCAATATCGACGACCGCATGGTCGGCTATCGACTTTGTGACAAGGAAGAATATGAATATTATTGCTCCTCGATTCACTCGCAGCTGTTTAATCTGTTCTCTTAGGTTTCTACCTAACCACACTCTCTGAAGTCACTACGTATTGGGAAATAAAGAGCCAAATATTAGTGAAAAGACAGAATATGAAATTTATTGCTGCTCGTTTCAGTCGCAGCAATTAAAGCGCTCCTCTTAGATCCTTCCTAACTGCATACTCGGAAATCGCTAATATTTAGTTCATTTTTCGTTCTCAGATCAGACTGAATGTAAATAACATCCACTGTTGCAAAACAGACTTGTATTATATTCATAAGAAAGTATCAAAACGTTTTAACAAAGCTAACATGAAAAAAGTGCCTGTGAAGGGATGGGAACCAACAAATTTCGACACTAGAGATCACGATGTTATTCATTAGGCTAGCACTTAACCATGCGATGTTCAACTCCAGCCTTGGTATCATATTCTATCTTGATCCGTTGTATCATTGATGCATTATTAAGCGACATTTAATTGTAAAGGTGATGTGTTCCTGATAAATTGTCAGTGCTCCGTTACAGTAAAACGGAATACTGCAAATTATAAACCAAATGTGTTTCATTCTTAATTTGTAAATTACTGACAATAATAACTCACTCCTAGGAGAGCACTCTTAGTATATGAAGGCATTAACCATCGATAAATCATTACGTTACTTTTATTATAGCAAAAATTGTGATAAATTATTCTTAGAATGACGTGTTTTTGTAAATCTCTGGTACGCGCACTTGAAATCTGGTGAGTGGCCCATATCGAATCCTAACGATGGGTCGATAGCTGATCAAGCGGTCGTCGATATTGTGTGTAACGTCAAAATGACGTCATGTTTGCGGGAGTTGGTGAAACGAGCTTTACCCTTGGCAGCGCTGCAGTAGGGAAAATGCAGAAAATCTCTAGGAGTTTCGTGACTCATATGTTAGGCTCTGACACATGTCAGATACTACATATCGTTTGTGTGTTTCCATAGCTGTTTGAATACAACCTCTGTTTCGCTTGTAACAATGATATGCGCTACTCGTAAATGCTATATCGGGTGCACATATAACTAGTGCTGCCATCGGATGATTTTTCAATGTACTACTCAGATATTAACGATTCAGGAAGAGGTGATCGCAAGCCGACACTGCCACCCACTTTCGAACAACGTGACGGATTAGATGCGACAAATAAAAGTTCGGAAGCACGATTACACGGGCTGGAGAGGGAACGCACAAGAGAAATAATGAACATTACGCGCTTCGTCGGAGAAGTTAAAAAGTTGGTAGGCACTACAGAACTCGCATATTATAAATACTATAAAGAGAGACTGCAAGACGTTTTATAGCGGCTCACTAAACTATATAAGGGGCCCATTACCTGTTACACAATGACGAAAACGAGACAGACGTCCGAAAATGCGGAGATTATATAGACGACGCGAAACGCTCTATTGCCCTGTGTCACATGAAATGGAGAAACAGCTTCCAAAATCTGCATCAAACTTAAACCATTCCCGATACCCACACGGTGCAATCTGTAACAACCAGTGTTCCTCCAATTTCAGTAAGAATTCCACCGATGAAGCTGGAGCCTCCTGCAGTTGATCTGGAGACATGGACACACTTCTAGGAGCAATCTGATCAGTCAGTTGACAAGGATCCGACGGTATCTACCGCCAGTAAACATATATTTCTTCCTGTCCATCTGTCAGGATAGCTGGAGTATTTAGTAGAAGGTACTGCGGTGACGTCGGAGAATTACGCAGAAACAAAGGGGGTTCTCCAACCTCGTTTTGGCAACAAGGTTCGATTAATTCGGGACCACTTAGATTAAATAGAAGCCATAAAACCCATATATTTCGTCACCCCAGAGAAACTCAATTCGACATTCATTGATGCCAGCGACGTATTCAAGTGCTACGGCCTCTTGGGAAAGACACGAACGGATACGGCCAAGTCCTTGCGCCGAAAATTCTCCGTGCTTCTCCGGGTGACATTTTGCACAGCTGGATAATTCACGCCAAGCACACGAGAGTAGCAAGAAGAGGATATTTTGCGGCTGATGGAGTTTCTGAGCGAGGAAGTGGACGGGGCTCTTATCACGCAGAAGATACACGGTGATATTTCCAGTGCCTCTAGCACTCTCCCCATGGCTGCCGCACTCCATGAGCACGCGATATCTAAAAGACCAACCCAGAAAAGTGCTATGTACAAGAATCATTCTGTGGTTTTTTGTATATCTGATGGCCACTGGGCGCAGGACTATAAGAAGATCTTGTTGTCAGCGACCGAATAGATAAATCAAAACAAGCAAACAAATGTTTTTTTTCTCTCCAACGTGGCCATACAGTTTAGATTGCAGGAAGAAGGAAAAGGCTCGGTGCAATAAGTGTAGACAACTGCATCATAGATCCACTGACGATGAAGGAAATGAAACTAAAACTCCTGCGGCTCAGGCAAACATTACTTTCATGGGAAAAATAGTTGTTGTTCTCCACGGACTGACGTACCTTCAGAAGGCCAAGTATGATTCTCAGTACCTGCAGGACTGAGTAGGGTAACTCGATGTGTGCTGGATGCAATCCAGCTTCAAAGTAAAACCGCCGACTGACGGTTTGAAATTCCAGATGTAAATCGACGATAATGTACTGTTTGGTCGTTTGTATAAAAGCCTACGCACTCACGCCACCAAGAGTTGTTTGGTTTAATATGAATGGGCTTTTGAAGAATCCTTCGGTGTCTTTGAAAGTCTTCATGTGATTTCACACTAGCCACCTGTAAAGAGTTTATCATATGTCCATAAGCTTGCGCTAGCAAGTCCAGAAATCGACTCAGTGAAGGGCATTCCCGTGGAGCTTCCCATAGGAGGCGATTTTCATTGAAAAATAGTGAAGAACAGTTCGTCAAGACGCATCTCTGAAATTTTACAGTTAGTTCCTTCCGTATTTGGCTGCATACTTAGTGGGAATAAATCAGGAACCTTGCTCATTGTGACTCGTCTGGTCTGCACTTGGATAACGACTTCAGACGCTTTTGGGACTTTGAGACTATGGATTACTGTCAGTCAAGACTGATGCGTGAGCAACGAGGATGTGAGACTTACTGTGGCGTTCAGAGCATCATTCTGTATAAGGGATCAACGAGTAATTGTTTCACTTTCCAAAAGACAATAAAACCACTTCAGGTTACAGACCGACTGGAGAGAAATGATTCAAACACATAAGGCAAGATTTCAACGTCAAGAAGCTTTTAAGAAAATGTCCTACGACTTAATGCTAGACTACATTACGAAGGGGCAAGTAGAGGTCGCTCCCGCTCTCAGGGAAGGCGTCATCATGTAGTGAGAAAAGAGAAACATGGAAACATTAAGTGGAGGATAGGCTTCGGCTCGCCATCCCACGAAAACGAATACAATACGTCTTCTCTGAACGAGGTACTAGAGGCAGGACCGAATGTACTGCGCAGATCCTAGAATTTTACTGCGATTCAAACTACATTTCCCTGTTCTTGTCACAGATATCACTCACGTGTTCCTTTAACTGGTCTTGAATGAAAAGACAAAGACATGGCCAGATTCTTCTGGTTCAGAACCAACAGGAACAAAAAGGGACGTCTTCAAACGACGGACGACGTAATACAATACCGTTTCACCAGGCTTCCTTTCGTCCAGATGTGCAGCCCGTTTCTACTCCCTGGAACTATAAGAGAACACGCCAACAAGTGTATGGCATCATTTCCCACCGTGGCGTCTCTTTTAAAGAGGAGTACGTACATGGACGACTTTGCGATCGCAGTAGAAAGTGATAATTTGGCGATCACCATTTACAAGTTGGGGCAAATAAAAGTGGCCCGGAGGAGTGGATACGACTGGACGTGAATTATAACTACCCCCCGTGACGCGTACACCACGTATGGAGCAATTGCCCATACAGCCGGCCGAACCCTGAAGCGCATTGCCACAATCTTCACGCCTGACAGATATGCTAGCAGAGGCCACTCTTGCCGCGGCCCTAGCTCGTGAAAGAGACACTCAGGTGCACGTATTCTGTGACGCATCCGAAAAGGTATATACAGCAGTTCTGTTCGTTCGTACGATCTTAAAAGAATAACGCTCTAACTCTTTTAGTCAGTAGCAAGAACAGACTTGCTGCTGTTAGGAAGGTGACCTTGCCACGATTCGAAATTTTAGGGGCAGTAACAGGAATCCGCCTAACTACAGCATCGACTACCCTCCATTTTCTACACAGTATCGTCAGAAGGAGAAATCTTCGAGAGAGATTGCAGCCACTGAATTATCAGCTGCCCAAATGAGTAGTCCATAGAGAATCCTTCGCCGGAGAAATATACGCGCTTCGAAATAGCTTACCACTGCAAAAAGAGTCAAAGATCGCATGGTACAACCTTTTTATGGAAGACGGGCTGATACTTACAGAAGATAGACTGCAATGCACTAGCCTCGACAAGACAAAAACATCGAGTGCTCCTTGACGGTTGTCACCATTTCACACAGTTATTCGAGAGACACGCGCCCCCTTCCATCACTTTGGCGTTCGTTCTGTAAGAACTCGGACTTAATTTTGGATCCTCAGAGCACGTCAGGAAATCAAAAGAGTTCTGTACCCTTGCTTCGCGTGTAAGGTCTTGAAGAACCCAAGAGGGCAACAAATTGAAGCACCGCTGCCATTTGAACGAGCTGTGCTTGCTAAATCATCTAATGTAAAGAGAATAGACTTTGATGAACAATTATTCACTAAGTAGGAAAGACGTACTCGTGGCACATATCGGTCTTTCGACATGTGCTACCACACGAGCCATGCACCTCGAACTCTATACAGAATTGTCGACAAAAAAGTTTCTCATGCCTCTCCCGCGATTCGCAAAAATACGTGGACTACCCCATACGATTTACACAGAAAACGCGAAAGCATTCTACGCCGCCAATATGGAGCTAGCACAGCTTTGGAAAGCGTTAGCCACCACAAAGACTTACCAATTCCTGGCCCACCACGGTGTTACATGGAAATTCATTACCTCACAAGCGGCTTGGTGGGAGGGATGGTGGGAAACAATGGTGGGCACTATGAAACGTTATCTGCGGAAGGTACTGGAGATCTCAACGCTCAGTGGGGAACAACTGAATACCACCTTGATTTGTAATGAAGCCAGTATGAACTCAAGGCCCATCACACAAGGAAACGATGCAGATGCACTGACCCCTTCCAGTTTCCTGACTGGAGAGAAACTCGTAACGATTCCAGCAGGACGAGAGTCTACGTCGAAAACGAACCTAAGAGAATTTCTGCAGAGACAGGGTTTCGAGACGTTGAATGAAAGTATACCTGTTGGAACTGAGGAACTTCCACGAAGTTAAACGTCCACCGGCCGACCCATCAAATTTGGCCACTGAGACGTCATTCTGATACAAGAGGTCATGTGCCGACGACACTTCTGGAAGACGGCCAGAAGAGAGAATGCAGAGTCCAGATTAATGGTGATGAAAGAGGAAAACATGACAATGGTGAAGAGATAATTAAATCTGTAAAATACATTAGAAACATTAAAACTGGTAAAATACAGAAGAAAGTTGTTATAATTACAATATTGTCGTCTACAGGGAAACAAGGTAAGATATTGTTTCATTCTTTCCATAATAAATGGCTGTGTCTCCTTCATTACCGATAGTACCCGTATATTAGAGTCTTTTAGTAGGCGTTTTGTTGTTTACAAAATTTTTAATTACTATATAATTTTTCTACATTTCGTAAGAAAGCCAAAAGATGATTATGGTTGGGCACGCCCAGTTTGCAGTAGTGATGTACAATTTTGTTTTCAGAGAAATGTTTCGTCAGTAACGTCGTGCTGCACATTAATACTACCATCTGTGACTTGTTCATGTGTTCATAATAACATAATTAGTAATCGCCTCGACAAATTGTTCTTGTACATTAATATGTTTAAGACGAGAAGTCAGCATCCTATGATGGATTCGTTAAATGCAGAAAATGTATCAGATAAAGTAGCCGAGGGTGGATTCACCAGTGGAAATATAGATGACTTTTCGCTTCAGGAAGTGGGGCAAATGCACCTAGGGCGAGCGGAGCTACTGCTTAGCCTATTTTTACGACACCCAATCCTGTTACGCAAATACTACAAAAACTAGAGCGTATGGGTAAGCAGCCTGACAAGTAAAGTAGGTGCTATGGCGAATGAACAGCGAAACATTAATCAAAAACAAGAGAGTATGGATAATGATATCAATAAGTTGATTTTACTATTATGAAGTCAGGCCCCATAAATTAGTGAACAGGTCAAAAATCGAACTGCGTAATTAAAAACTAATTAAAAATCTAAGTTACCAGACCCATAAACGCAATTTTACTGATCACTGTAGAGAGCATAACAACTGAAATTTCAGGTTTGCGAAAAGCTGTTAAGGGTTCCCCTGAATTGGTAGAAGGATTGACTGAGAACTTAAATACTCTACAATTATAACAAATCGCTTCAGAGTCAACCTTTCAGCAGGTAGTAACACAAAAACAAGCTAGATGAATTTGTAAGAGAGAAAGATGATAAGGTCACAGAAAGTTTAGAGTCAGAGTTAAAAGCGTCGATACAACAAATCATTACTGAATTGTATGAAAAGCAAAGCACCTCACTACAGACAATGAAGAGCGTTTTAGGACAAATACAGGAGACACAGACGTAAAAGTTACCTCAATGGAAGGACAGTGTACAATCTTAGTTTAGCGCTCAAACAGATAATATGAAAAGAGAATGCTGTTTGGGAACGGGTAAGGGATGGTGCATCCCATGCAGTTGGGCCTAGTAATGTCTGTCACAGTCCAGTGTTTCCTGAAAACACAAGCGTTTCTGATATTCACAAAACAAACAGACACTGTCCGAACAGGTCTTGAAGGCCTGACGGTACCGATCGGCCGCCTTGTCATCCTCAGCCCTGTACTGTCTCGACAATTTCGGGGTAAATTCTAGAGACACTCGTAATTCCACCGTCTCGAAGACACGTTATTTTAGGGATAAGTGTGCTAAAGTAGAAAAGTGTCCACTGCACCACAGATATGTGTGGGCAGGAAGGACGTGTAGCGGACAGATGATCGGCGCGAGCAAGTAGTCGCCGAGCCCGCCTAAGAAGGTACACGGTCCGCTCAAGGAATAAACGCTTCGTACTCTGTGCGACGCTAAACATTATTGTTGCGAACATCTGAAGCGTGTTGACAGAAAAGAAGAGACATTTATTCAGTCATTCTCTCACTTACTGTCGTACAGTCTGGACAGTTGTCTTGCTAAACTTGGAGAGATTTATAGACTGTATTTATAGAAAGATGATTGTGAGGTGATCCACATGAGTTCCAACAGAAATCCGTTGGAGTTCGATTACTCGATAAATAGTACAATTCTCAAGGCTGTCAATTCAACTAAGTACCTGGGTGTTAAAATTACGAACAACTTCAGTTGGAAAGGCCACATAGATAATATTGTGGGGAAGGCGAGCCAAAGACTGCGTTTCATTGGCAGGACACTTAGAAGATGCAACAAGTCCACTAAAGAGACAGCTTACACTACACTCGTTCGTCCTCTGTTAGAATATTGCTGCGCGGTGTGGGATCCTTACCAGGTGGGATTGACGGAGGACATCGAAAGAGTGCAAAAAAAGGGCAGCTCGTTTTGTATTATCACGTAGTAGGGGAGAGAGTGTGACAGATATGATACGCGAATTGGGATGGAAGTCATTACAGCAAAGACGTTTTTCGTCGCGGCGAGATCTATTTACGAAATTTCAGTCACCAACTTTCTCTTCCGAATGCGAAAATATTTTGTTGAGCCCAACCTACATAGGTAGGCATGATCATCAAAATAAAATAAGAGAAATCAGAGCTCGAACAGAAAGGTTTAGGTATTCGTTTTTCCCGCGCGCTGTTCGGGAGTGGAATGGTAGAGAGATAGTATGATTGTGGTTCGGTGAACCCTCTGCCAAGCACTTAAATGTGAATTGCAGATTAATCATGTAGATGTAGATGTAATAGCTTCTGTCCGACCTGAAGGTGTCGAGCTTACGGGAAATGTTTCAGTACATGAAAATTGTTACGTGATATGAAAATACAGTGAGATTGAGTTCAAAGTGTTCTCAAGTGTACCGAGTTATTTGAAAGTACTTCGGTGATCTGACAGGCGCCTGTGTTACCACTGCAACAACGCCGTTGGCTTTTGATATTCACATCTACGACAAACAATAATAACAGTGACAACAACTACAACAGTTGCGGCGCAGGTTATTCATCGAAGCGGCACATGAAATTTTGCTGTCGGGGAAACGTCAATCCAGCGATGCAACCGATGGCGCTGCCGCTGCGTTACACTCGACGCGCACAAGCCAGACAACCTTGTATTAATAAAACTAGATGTGACGGAAATCCAATCGTTACCGTCCTTCCGATCTAGGACAGTACACTGAACGTGGCATAATCCTAATATATGCATGCTACAAATACTAAGACCACCAAAATGGGGTGAGGCAAGAGTTCCCCATGAGGGCAGTTATTTATTAGTTTACCCGTCTAGTAAGTAATTAAAGGACACAGGGACATCACAAAATACTTTCAATAGTGCTTGCAAGTGATTAATGGAGGTGGAAGATCCACCTGGGCTCAGGAACCTTATTTTTTTATGTGTGTCATAATTATTATCTATGAAGCCAGGTACAATTGAGTAGTTTCAGACGTTAACTGAACCACAATGAAAAAAAAAGCAAACAGCTTTTACTCTGTTTTCAAGGAAAAGTAACACCCTGTTTCTATATTTCACCATCTCGTTGTAAAGTTAACCATCCATGTGGAAGTGATACAACTGATGAACTACAGTCTGGTAAATCATTAGGAGATTCGTTTTTTGGTGTAGAAGTGACTACCTCATGTGATGTGATCTAAGCTATAGGTTTATGGTGAGAAATAACTAATATTATAAAAACTAATAAGGACCCGGTACCTTTTTCGCTTTCAGTAATTTCACATATTTTACAATACTGAAAGGGCTTATTTCAATATCACAAAATTAAAACAATAGTCGTTCATTCTTCAGTCTCATTTGCACATTTTTAGTTACATGACGTGTTTTGATCTCTCTGGATCATCTTCAGATCTATGTAGCTGCGTCGGCAACCCGTCTAGTCCGTGTTATAACCACGTATCACTGTACCCCAATATATGGTTCTGACACAAGACAATATGCGTTGCTGACGTAACTAATTAGGTCAGAAGATGATCCAGAGAGATCGAAACATGCCACGCAATTACAAATGTGGAACCGAGACTGATGAATAAATGACATCCATTATAGATACCAATACAGTCGCTGATTCTCATGAGACGAACGTGTCAGCTGTAGTGAAAATTACAAAATTAGTGAATACGTGCGGCGGTCAAGCATCATTGCTCCAATAGTATTCGCATTGGTTAATGTATGATTAAATGTGAAATTTAATAATTCAGCTTGTTGTCAATTGTCTTCCATGACAACATCAGACACCTTTTCGAGAAATTACTTCGAAATCTGGAATCCGTTCAATGGCTTTACGTAGGATGTCTTAGTATTTTCTGGAAGATCTTCGACAAGACACAACTGTGATGATTTTTGTAGGTTTCACGAATCCCTTTTTCTTATGCAAGAGCTGCCATTGTATTTACTCTTGTAAGTTTCCATGTATTCTCCTCTTTAATGATAATGTAACAGTACCCAGTTCCACAATATTCTGTGGCATTATCCGAAAGTATTAAATCAAAATAAGTCGTATTCGTATTATTAACTTACGTGATTGTTGTCGGTAATGTGCGTATAAATATAGCTTGCGATACCAATCAAATGACTGTGAGCTCTGCTATAATCATATTGGGCTATTTTCATAGTACCGAATTTCTACTCTCTTGTTATAACTTTACGAGTAGTGTGTCTGAATGAAGCAAACTGTAGAAAGTTTAATAATTAATCTTAGTCTAATACCGCCGGTCCCTCTTGCTCATATCCATCCGCTTTCGGATGCACTTTAGACATCGTTAGCTTTAATTTTTCTGCTTATTACTTATAGTCCATCCTTTGCGGTGTCTAAACAGTCTTTCTAACAAACGTTCTACATGTAGTTGATTGTTTCCCTACTTTCTACTTCAGATTTCAACGAAGTCTGAAACGGATATTTTATCAACATGTTTTGATTTGGTTTATTATTAACTAACTGTCCTTTGTTTTGACTGTAAATTGCTTTTTCGTATTTACTAGCGTACTAGCCCTGCGGCTTCGTTCGCGCACGAGTTTAACACATATATTGCACAAATCTACTCCTTCGCCCTCCCCAAACCTCTCTATGTCCACACTTTTCTCCTCCGTCTCTCAGCGCAGGAGATGTGAAGTGTTTATTTATTCCACTCTGTGATTGACAATGAAATAATGTTTTCGCAGTCCCATATCGAGAAAATCTCACTTCCATGTAATCGAAGCCGTAGCGTAGAAATTACGAACTATTCGCCATTCACTGTGGTGCATTGCGTATATACGTTGTGTTCATTTCGTAGGTACTTTCTCGTCTGCGGTTTTGTTTATGTTTCTTGGACCGTGAGTGCACTTCCTCGGTTGCTGTGTAATGATACCAGAAATGATTTGTTGCAATAACAATCGGAAGGCAGCCATACGTTGTTCAAATGGTTCAAATGGTTCTGAGCACTATGCGACTTAACTTCTGAGGTCATCAGTCGCCTATAACTTAGAACTAACCTAAGGACATCACACACATCCATGCCCGAGGTAGGATTCGAACCTGCGAACCTGCGGTCGCTCGGCTCCAGACTGTAGCGCTTAGAACCGCACGGCCACTCCGGCCGGCTATACGTTGTTACCACGTATGTACTCGTGTAGTCATGTTGGCATTATATGAAACCAAAGAGTTAAAGTGGGTTTGTGCCGCTCCCATGGGTGCCTGCTTATTGCAATTAAGTGTCGCGAATTTGTGCGCGTGACTGATAACGCCTAGTAGTGCTGCAGCTATGTCGCTGGCTAGATTCTGCAGTGGCGAAGCGGTGGATATAACGCCTGTGTAATGATAAATCTTTCAGCAGTTCCCTAACAGGCAGCACTACTTCTCATCGTATATCACGTTAGCAGCAAGCCAGGCAGAATGAGAAACCATTAAATCTTAATTCGAGTGGTTATTTAAAACACAAAGAACAAGAAGATATTCACAGTTCGTTGAACATTAATATGAATGCATCATTGGATGTTGTTGCAAGATGACAGGAAATAGCTTATGTATTTTCATTGTTCCTCAGATTAAAATTTAGTTAGGTACATGTATCAAATAAGGCCTGGTTCCTAATAAGGCCCACTCTCATTTTCTAACAAAGAAGGTTAGAAAACAGCGCTAAATGTCTTCGGAAGTGATAGCTTATGACATCTAGAGACCAAGGCAACAACTATTTCCGCACCTGCTTTCGTGCCGGCCATTTTACTTTCCGTTGTGTTACGGCGTTAACAAAGAAGGGGTGCTTCTTATTTTCACGGTACGTTTTATCTAATGCAATCGTTCCGGTTATGAAGCATTTTTACTAGTAAATATGTATTTATGAACAGAAAATTGTGCTGCACTAAGATAGTGGTATTATCCTCCTAACAATAAGTTTATTTTAAAGAATAAACGCATAAAGCAGTGCTTAACGACGATGCATATTTAATTTTAGTGTATCCTGGGAAACCTCACGGAACACATATTTACTATCTCTAAATTAAATCTAAATTATTTTACACATTTTTACTGAGCTATTAGTTGGGCATTGCAAGAAATGTCAAAAGAAAACATTTTAAATTCCTTTTTGGTAATCTTTGTGACAGGCCGTTCTGTATTTAGATCAGTAATTTTAAAAAATATGTAGTCACAGGTTTACAGCCCTAATTCAGGAACGTCAGGCACTCTGAAAATGTTTGTTTTTAGATGGAGCCACAGGAAAAAAGAATAACATGGGATGCAGACACTTTAAAACGAGCTATGGAAGCTGTTGCTGAAGGGATGCGTGTCAGAGCCGATTCGAAAATATACAGGATTCCTCGGCATACGTTATGCAACCACATTAGTTCCGGACTAACAAACAAAAGTTTGGGACAAGAAACTTGTTTGGACAAAGCTCAGGAAGGAGAACTTTGCCAAAGAACTTTTCGACGCGCTGAAGTTGAGTATGCAATTACAGAAACATTTCTCAGAAAATGTGTGTATGTATATTGTGAAAAGAATAGTGTGCAGAATCCTTTTAATGAGACGAAGAGATTGGCTGGACGCAAGTGGCCCAAGCTCTTCCTACAAAGACACCCAGACACTGCAAGAAGCAAGGCACAACACTTGAATCCAGGAAGAGCTGAAAAGCTAAACAAGATTATTGTAAATAATCATTTTCAGAAACTGAAAACGGTCTTGTCCGAATTGGAGTTATCTGACAAACCCCACCTTATCTACAATACTGACGAAGAGGGATGTCGCCTCTCACTCCACAAGTCTCCTGAAGTTTTAGCGAACAAAAGTGAGAAACGCTGGCACTTTGTTGTCCCAGAACATGGGGAAAATTTTACCATTGTCTCATGTGGGAATACAATTGGACAGGTTTCTCCTCCTATGATACGTTTCAACCGAAAGCGACGCAAGCTAGAATGGGAAGACTATTTGCCAGTTGGGAGCCGGCTGCTGTGGCCGAGCGGTTCTAGGCGCTTCTGTCCGGAACCGCGCTGCTGCTACGGTCGCAGGTTCGAATCCTTCCTCGGGCATGGATGTGTGTGATGTCCTTAGGTTAGTTAGGTTTAAGTAGTTCTAAGTCTAGGGGACTGATGTCCTCAGATGTTAAGTCCCATAGTGCTTAGAGCCATTTGAACCATTTGAGCCACTTGGGACAGCAGTAGAAATGGCAGATAGGGGCTCAATTAATACAGCGACATTCATCAAATGGATACATCATTTTGCCAAATACAAGCCCACAAAAGATTTATTTTGATATTTGGTGGAACATCGTCACACTTCGACCCTGAAATTTGCGACGTTGCTGAAGAGCACAATATCAGACTTTACTGCTTTCCCAGCAACACAGCACATGAGCTGCAACCCATGGATAAATCACTATTCAAAAAAAAAAAAAAAAAAAAAAAAATTCAAATGTGTGCGAAATCTTATGGGACTTAACTACTAAGGTCATCAGTCCCTAAGCTTACACACTACTTAACCTAAATTATCCTAAGGACAAACACACACACCCATGCCCGAGAGAGGACTCGAACCTCCGCCGGGACTAGCCGCACAGTCCATGACTGCAGCGCCATAGACCGCTCAGCTAATCCCGCGCGGCAAATCACTATTCAAGCTGTTTAAGTCTTACTGGGCTGACGAAGTTCAACTGTACTGGTCTATACATGACAGGGAAGAAAACAGAGCAATTAATAGACGTGTGTTTGGAAAATCTTCAGTAAGGTGTGGCCAAAAGCAGCATCCCCCGTAAATGTCATGTCTGGATTACGTGCAACAGGGATTTTTCCTTTTGACTCAGAAGATATTCCAGACACTGTATTTGCTCCCCATCGTCTATCAGAGCGTCCTGGCCCAAAAGAGGACATGACAATTGCCCCTGAAACAGGGAAACTGCCAGAGACTCTATTAGTCTCAAAGGCTTCCTGAAAAAAGAGACGCCAGTCCATTGATTCCAGTTCATCAGAAAGCGAGGTATATTCAGTAAAGGATAATTCAAGTGACTTTAGTCTTGATAATAGTGATGCAGCTGAAAATATCGATTGCTCTTTCAAGGAAATTTTGCAAACCCCAAAGCTGAAGAAAAAAACCAAACACCACGGAAAAAGACATTAAATTACATGGCGCAAATCGTATGTAAGGCACTGTTCACACAGAATCAAAAGAAAAATGGTACCAACGAAAGCACTGGGTCTAAGGAAGATTCATCTCGCAAAAAAATGTCACTGTTAGTAAGGAATATTCAGAAGAAAAAATGCAAAAACAAAGCAAGCAGCAGCTCTGCCTCTAAGAAAGTTTTGCAAGAGGTTGGCTGCTTTTGTCACGTGTGCTGTGAAGACAGGATCGACATGAAACTTTGCAAAAAATGTATGAAATATGTGCATGAAGATTGTGTAGGGTTGACACCTAAAGACAAAGTGCGAAACTTCCTGTGCCCCACCTGTAAAAAATGATTTTATTTCCAAAATAAAATTACATTACAACACTTGCAGTGTATTCAAACAGTTTTCCTGCCATTTACATGCCCCAGAGTATTAATATGAACAAGCTGTGGCTACGAGCCATATTAGAAACAAGGTCTCTTAACAAGGCCCACTTGCAAAAGATAAACATTTCCTTTAAATTGATGATATTAATTAAATAAACTTTCAATGTTCATTTATTTTTGAACTGAGTATAGTTGTAGGATTTTGTACGTACGATCTCGAAATCTTACCACTTACACATACTGAATACAAAATTCCTAATCGTTAGGTGGTTTGGTGGGCCTTATTTGGTATAAATACCTTAGTGTTAGTTATTTCGAACGTTTGTAGTTCTGTAGCGTGTCTGTAGGTCTTCAGATCAACATAGACATTCTTATGGTGAAAACTCGAGCATGAATTAAGTAATTAAACTGTAATAAGCAGTGGTAGTGATTAACTAATTAGTGAAGTATATTTCTGTGTGCCCTGTTATGTACTGGGTGTCATCGTCAATTGTCCCGGCATTGTGTTGTCGAAGGAAAACTTTAGGTTATCTAATATTCAAATCATTACCTTGTGAAGCAAGGTGTTGCTTACTGCGTCAAACTCCCATGGATGCCTTTATTTTATTACAAGACACACTGAATTTTTTAACTGAAAATCCTGCATTCTTTTGTCGTCTTTCTTTGGAAGATAAACTCCTGGTGAAAGAACGAAAGCCGACGCCAAGTCTCCCTATTAAAAAACGTTACAGAAAATTTGTAAGGCGTTTCTGAACACAACGGTACAAATCAAAACCGTGGTTAAGTGGCAGCTTTGTAGGGAACAAACTGATTTGTTTTTACTGTGTGTTATTTGGAATGGGTAATGACGGTTTCGAATGGCATAAGTGGAGAGCAAGCGAAGAGTGTCTTCAGAATTTCATTTCGAAAGCTAAATAGCATAAATGTTCCATTTCACAAATCACAGCATGTTAAATACCATCATCTAGGCATAGTAAGAAATGACCATACTCTTTCAAAAGCAACACGCGTGGAGGCTTTGAAACACAACGAGAAGGATGATCGAAACAGAAAAATAATGAAGAGACTTATTTCGACAAGCTGCTTTTTAGCATAACAAGATTTAGCTCTTCGAAGTCATGACGAACCTGAGGTGTCAGTAAATAAAGGAAATTTTTGGAACTTTTGGATTTCTTGGCAGGAGAATAACCGTACATGACAGTTCATTTAGCATCCGATGGAGTATTTAAAGGCACTTCCTCTGACACACACAATTATTTAACAGCTTTTATTATGCATGTTGTTAAAAAAATTGCAAGTGGAGTTAAAAATAGTCCTTTAGAACAAATTTAGAGCGAAGTTTAAACTAGTTCTTTGATATCAGTACAAGTCGACGAAACAATGGACGACTGAACTAGAAATGAAGTGAATGTAATTTTTCGTTTTGCAGATAATGAATCAGGAAAAATACAAGAGACATTCTTTGGGGTTTATGACGTATCTAAAAACCGGAGTGCACAAGGCATAGCCACTGTTTTGTTGCAAGTGCTTAGCAATTAGAATATTGATAAAAATATATTAGTATCGCAAACATACCACGGCTCCAGCGCAGTGGCACGGAAAAATTATGGTGTCCACGCTATCGAAAACCAAGCGTATCCTCAAGCTCTCTCTATCCACTGCTACGCACATCAGTTGAACCTAGCCTTCCTCTGTGCTTGTAAAAAAAATTACACAGTTAAAAATTTTTGTGTGCAAATCTACCAGGATTTCACGCATTTCTAGCCATTCCAGTAAAAGAAGTGAACTTCTGAGGGAAAGGTAATTTAAACTACCAGTTCCTTGTGAAACAAGTTATTTTCATGCATGCGCTGTACAAACCATAATGATGTGACAGACGCTGAAGGGTGGAATGATGATTCTTTACATCAAGCAATTAAGCTAAAGAATATACTGGATGACTAGGCTTTTCTTTTTCTACTGCTGTTGTACAATTCGATTTTCCAGCGTATTAGTATCTTGTTTGAAATCTTGCGAAGTAAAACTGTGAACATAAGACGCTGTAAACTTGAAATTAAAAACTGCATTAAATTAATTATAACGAAACGGAAGTAAGTATTCAGAAAATGAGAACATTAGTATTCTAAATAATTGACACAGTAGTAGTAAACATCGAAACTAGATTGCAGGACTTCCATGAGAGAGATTTTACAGATCTTCTAAATGAGAAAAAGTCCTCAGGTTATACTAGGTCAAACAATTTCCCTATTCGTAAAGTTGGAAAACTGCTTAAAATATATCCTTTATTGACAATGAAAAATTGAAAAGAGGACTTACGTTTATTTACAGCAGTGAGGATAAACGTCCAGAGCCTCAGGACTTCCCGTTATAAACAATGGATTAAAAAAGTGTTCTCTGAATTTGTGAAATTACTGCCGTTAATTCTTGCACCAGCTTACCTTCGCAACACAATGGTAAATGGTAGACTGTCAAATATGGTGATTTTGGGTACAGAAAAGGGAACTATAAAATCTTCAAGCAATCTGCAGGATTTCATGCCTCGTGTCATCGATATTAACGCACGGAAAAAGGACAGAAAGATATAATAGCTTTATAAAAAGATGTAACGGTGCATTGCTATGTGTTACATTTTTAATAATGTATAGCTGTTTAATATTTTAACGCATTTATGTATAACAATTTCTGTTATAGCTTCAATCTTAGTAGAAACGTGTAACTAAGTTACTTTTTCAGTGTTTCTGTTGTTACAAGATTTGTTTTAAGATTTTTTCTTTTTTCGAAATTCGTAATTGTCGGCCTACTCTACAAAAAATGCCACGCTTCGCCACATGGTTTGTATGTGTTGTCGCTTGTGTCTGGCCGTACAGCGTGCATAGCTGTGAGGAATGAACGACGTTAGTGTTCGTTGCAGGAATGCTGTGTTCGACCACATAAGCAAAAGTTATCCATTTGTTACTACCTCTGGCGTAATCCTCTTGTCGTGGCTGCGTAAGATGAATACGGGCAGATGCAGTGTGCAGAGCGGCGCTGTCTCATGCAGCTGTCTCACGACATCAGGTGAGGAGAATCTGTCAACGTCCCCATGGAAACGCCTCAGTGTTGCTGGTGCTGTGCTGCCGTTTCTATGGAAACACTTCGGTATTCCTGATTCAATGTTGACGGATTTAATTTTGATTTTGTAGCCGATAGCACTTCGCAGATGAAAGATGTCCAAAGCGATCCGAAATGTGTACACTTCCCTTACGCTTTATCGACTGTTGTGGTGTATTGCTGCCGCGGTGCATATATCCAAGGTTCATTTAATACGTGTTCCACGTGTTTGTCCATCTCCTCCACACCCGTTTCTCTGTCCGTTTCCCCCCACACTTACCATCTCTGTGTGTATGTCCTACTCCCCAGTTCTCAGCAATCTGTTTCCGTCACCCCTATCACTGCACTTCTTATTTCCCCCTCTATCCGACCATCTCATCCTCATCCTCCTATGTCTATCTCCTCGCCACTCTATCTGTTGATCTCCTCCTCCCTACTCTCTCTGCTCAGCCGTGCCCATCAGCACATGTAGCCTCTGCAACATATGCTAATAGTACCTGTACAATGCGCCGCTAATGCAGGGAAGCCTAGATATCAGATGTCGAAAAGACTTTTAGTCCGCATCTCAACTTCTATGGGAGCATTTTTTTGTTTCATACTTGGGGGGTACTTGAGTAAAAGAAAATCTGAAACTTCCTGGCAAATTAAAACTGTGTGCCGGACTGAGACTCGAATCCGGGACCTTTGCTCTACCAACTGAGCTACCCAAGCTGTAACGTCTAGTAAGAAACAAAAACAACATATTATGTAGCAATGAGAAAATTATATGTATCATAGTGTGTTATTGTATGAAATTATGTATTTTTTTTATTATTATTTATTTTTGAGAACATCTGCGTCGGCGAGTAATGAAACCGCCACAGACGATAAATGTCCAACAAAGATTAAAATAGGTAACTAGTATATAATACGTGACAAACATTAATTTCTTTGTCTTCTTAATCTGGGAGTCGAGCGAGTAAGATATCCTGTGTCGTAGTAGCGAACGCTAGTGTAGCATTCTTTTGTCGAGATTAAGAGATGTACGCCATTACGTGTGAATTCATAAAGGTGTGTAACAATTGAAATATTTAAATGTTTTAATAGAGTTATTTAAATGAAAACTTGCATTATTAATTGTTAAAGCTTGCTTGCCTATTATCCCATCCTGTTGAGACATTTTTCAGTTATATAAATATTATCTGTGGTGCTGAGCTGCGTGGCGAACGAAAGAGCCGCTGCCGCGGCGTATTCAAACGACTTCCAATATAGTCTATCATACCGCAAGGAAGCGGTAAAGTAATAGTAAAATAATATTATTTCTTTTAGCTTCCAGACTTGCAGTGCAGATCAGCAGATTTTATGATGTGTTGCAGGTTGACGCGGGCTGCTGATACCATATAACTCACAGTACAAATAAGTTAATGTACCGTCAAAATCTAATAGGAATCTTGCTGTGCTCCGTTCTGGTCGGGCAAACTTTATAGTGAAAACGTAATTTTTCAATAAGAGTCTCATGTTCTTGTGCTAGTCGTGGTATTGAATGGTGTTTTACCGAGAAACAAAATCCACTGCAAAATTTTGTTGTTGAACGATCATACGAACTGTAACATCAGTATTCATAACAAAGTAATTTCCATTTTCAATAACTATAAAGTAGGAAGGATAAGTTGATTTTTAGAATGAGTTACAGTCATGAAAAAACGTTCCTTTAATTGTAGGCCAGATACAGAACAATAAGATCTCAATATATATATATTTTGTTTTGTTAAAAAGGTAATGATGATAAAGAAATTCAAAGCACAGCATTACTAACAGATATTTCGCGGCTCTTTTCATATATGCGTTGTTACAAAAATAATAATAACGCAAATAATCATAATAATAATAGAAAAGAGTTATAATGAAACAATTACGAGAGACGCGAAAAAGCCCCGTCCTCACACCTTTAATTCTACCAGTACCTCGTCTCCTACCTTTCAAACTTTACAGAAGCTCTCCAGTATTAATCTGCCAGGAACTTTCATACCAGCGCACACTCCGCTGCAGAGTGAAACTCTCATTCTAAAAAAAACTGCTATAACTATAGCCAGTGCCCAATATTTCATTGCTTATCATGTTAAAGGCCACGAATTCCTCTCTCTCCTTTGCGAGCCTCTTCATTTCAGAGTAGCATTTGCACCCTATTTCCTCAAGTATTTGCCGGATGTTTTCCAGTATCTGTCTTCCTCTACAGGTTTTATCATCTACAGATCCCTCTAGTACCACTGATGTTATTCCCTGCTGCCTTAACACATGTCCTATCATCCTGTGCCTTCTTCTTGTCAGTGGTTTCCATATGCTTCCTTTTCTGTTTATTCTGCAGAGCACCTCCTCATCCCTTATCTTATCAGTCCACTCTTTTTCCACATTCTGCTGTAACATCACATCTCAAACGCTTCGATTGCTTCTTCAGTTCTAGTTTTCCCACTGTCCATGATTCGCTGCCATAGAATGCTGTGCTCCAAACTTAAGATCTTAGAAATCTCTTCCTGAGATTAAGTCCTATGTCTGATGCCAGTAGACTTCCGTTCGCCAGGAACGCCCTATTTGCCTGTGCTGTTCGGCTTATTATATCCCCCTTGCTTCGAACATCATCGGTTATTTTGCTTCCAAGATAACGGCATTCCTCAACTTCATCTACTTCCTGACCACCAATTTTAATATTAAGTTTCCCACTATTCTCATTTCTGTTACTTCTCATTACTTTTATCTTTTTCCCGTTTACTGTCAATCCATATTCTGCACTCATTAGAGTGTTCATTCCATTAAACAGATCCCATAGTTCTTCACTTTCAATGACGATAACAATGTCACCAACGAATATTATCACTGTGTATCCTTTCACCTTGAATTTTAATCCCACTCTTCAACTTTTCTTTAATTTTCGTTATTGCTTCTTCGATGTATAGTTTCAACAGAAGGGGCAAAGAACTGGATCCATGTTTTACACCCTATTTTAATCTGAGCACTTCTGGAATTTCGAACATCTTACTCCCATTTCACATTGTCGAAGTTTTGTAAAACCTCGTCGCCAGTTTTGTACGGCCCTCGTCATTACTGCTGTGGAAGCCGAGTTGTGACTGTTGTTACGGTAGGGCGAGTTTCTGAGTTCGTGAAACGGCTTCTGTTGCAGTACACCGCTAAGATAATTTCACACTGCCTATTACACAGCTATACACCAGGGTCAGATAACATGATAGGAGAACGAAGGTTCTACAACACTCCAACAAATTAGCAACACAGTCACACAAATGAGTCAAAAAGATTTACTTATCTTTGTGACTAGTACAGTAACGAAGTCCGCATCTACATCTACATCCATACTCCGCAAGCCACCTGACGGTGTGTGGCGGAGGGTACCTTGAGTACCTCTATCGGTTCTCCCTTCTATTCCAGTCTCGTTTTGCTCGTGGAAAGAAGGATTGTCGGTATGCCTCTGTGTGGGTTCTAATCTCTCTGATTTTATTCTCATGATCTCTTCGCGAGGTATACGTAGGAGGGAGCAATATACTGCTTGACTCCTCGGTGAAGGTATGTTCTCGAAACTTCAACAAAAGCCCGTACCGAGCTACTGAGTGTCTCTCCTGCAGAGTCTTCCACTGGAGTTTATCTATCATCTCCTTAACGCTTTCGCGATTACTAAATGATCCTGTAACGAAGCGTGCTGCTCTCCGTTGGATCTTCTCTACCTCTTCAACCAACCATATCTGGTACGGATCCCACACTGATGAGCAGTATTCAAGCAGTGGGCGAACAAGCGTACTGTATCCTACTTCCATTGTTTTCGGATTGCATTTCCTTAGGATTCTTCCAATGAATCTCAGTCTGGCATCTGCTTTACCAACGATCAGCTTTATATGATCATTCCATTTTAAATCACTCCTAATGCGTACTCCCAGATAATTTATGGAATTAACTGCTTCCAGTTGCTGACCTGCTATATTGTAGCTAAATGATAAAGGATCTTTCTTACTATGTATTCGCAGCACATAACACTTGACTACATTGAGATTCAATTGTCATTCCCTGCACCATGCGTCAATTCGCTGCAGATCCTCCTGCATTTCGGTACAATTTTCCATTGTTACAAGCTCTCGATATACCACAGCATCATCCGCAAAAAGCCTCAGTGAACTTCCGATGTCATCCACAAGGTCATTTATGTATATTGTGAATAGCAACGGTCCTACGACACTCCCCTGCGGCACACCTGAAATCACTCTTACTTCGGAAGACCTCTCCATTGAGAATGACATGCTGCGTTCTGTTATCTAGGAACTCTTCAATCTAATCACACAATTGGTCTGATAGTCCATATGCTCTTACTTTGTTCATTAAACGACTGTGGGGAACTGTATCGAACGCCTTGCGGAAGTCAAGAAACACGGCATCTACCTGGGAACCCGTGTCTATGGCCCTCTGAGTCTCGTGGACGAATAGCGCGAGCTGAGTTTCACACGATGGTCTTTTTCGAAACCCATGCTGATTCCTACAGAGTAGATTTCTAGTCTCCAGAAAAGTCATTTTACTCGAACATAATACGTGTTCCAAAATTCTACAACTGATAGACGTTAGAGATATAGGTCTATAGTTCTGCGCATCTGTTCGACGTCCCTTCTTGAAAACGGGGATGACCTGTGCCCTTTTCCAATCCTTTGGAACGCTACGCTCTTCTAGAGACCTACGGTACACCGCTGCAAGAAGGGGGGCAAGTTCCTTGGCGTACTCTGTGCAAAATCGAACTGGTATCCCATCAGGTCCAGCGGCCTTTCCTCTTTTGAGCGATTTTAATTGTTTCTCTATCCCTCTGTCGTCTATTTCGATATCTACCATTTTGTCATCTGTGCGACAATCTAGAGAAGGAACTACAGTGTAGTCTTCCTCTGTAAAACAGCTTTGGAAAAAGGCATTTAGTATTTCGGCCTTTAGTCTGTCATCCTCTGTTTCAGCACCATTTTGGTCACACAGTGTCTGGACATTTTGTTTTCTATCCACCTACCGCTTTGACATACGACCAGAATTTCTTAGGATTTTCTGCCAAGTCAGTACATAGAACTTTACTTTCGAATTCATTGAACGCCTCTCGCATAGCCCTCCTCACACTACATTTCGTTTCACGTAATTTTTGTTTGTCTGCAAGGCTTTGGCTATGTTTGCTGTGAAGCTCCCTTTGCTTCCGCAGCAGTTTTCTAACTCGGTTGTTGTACCACGGTGGCTCTTTTCCATCTCTTTCGGTCTTTCTTGGCACATACTCATCTAATGCATATTGTACGATGGTTTGAACTTTGTCCACTGATTCTCAACACTATCTGTACTTGAGATAAGACTTTTGTGTTGAGCTGTCAAGTACTCTGAAATCTGCTTTTTGTCACTTTTGCTAAACAGAAAAATCTTCCTACCTTCTTTAATATTTCTATTTACGGCTGAAATCATCGATGCAGTAACCGCTTTATGATCGCTGATTCCCTGTTCTACGTTAACTGTTTCAAATACTTTGTGTCTGTTTGTCACCAGAAGGTCGAATATGTTATCGCCACGAGTCGGTTCTCTGTTTAACTGCTCAAGGTACTTTTCAGATAAAGCCCTTTAAAAAATTTCACTTGTTGCTTTGTCCCTGCCACCCGCTATGAACGTTTGAGTCTCCCAGTCTATATCTGGCAAATCAAAATCTCCACCCAGAACTATAACATCACTGCTTGTGAGTGGCTAAGTGCAAATAATCTTAGATAAACTTCACAGTACATAGCAAACGCAATTTGCAACAACTGTCTGCTCTCTTCTAAGAGTTCACTAAACGTCGTTCGTGTCGCAAACGCAATTTGCAACAACTGTCTGCTCACTTCTAAGAGTTCACTAAACGTCGTTCGTGTCTAAGTCAGCCATGGATGATGATCTATAAGCAAGTGGGCGAGAGCTGCTCTTTTATCTTCCGAGTAGGCCTCTTTCCGTTGTCGTCCGGTCATTGGCGGATTGTACTCGGCCGGTAACTGGCCGAGGCGAAGTCGATATCATCCTCAGCGTCGCCCGTGACGCTGCTGGAACTCAGGCAGGTGGAGAGTCTCTATGGCGCTGACACCAGATCGCATCTTTGCACCTGTGGTGCTTTTGCACTGGTTGTGTCTTGTTCGCACGACACAGCAGAACGCTTTTCCTAGATAGATAAATTCTTTGAGAGTATCTTGATTTCTCTTCAGTCTTGCTTCCATTATCAAGCGCAAGTTAAAAACTGCCTCTCTTGTGACTTAAACTTTTGCTAAAGCCACAATGGTAGTCGTCTAACAGCTCCTCAATTTTCTTTACCATTCCTCTGTATACGAGGGGGGACCCAAAAGAAACCGGACTCCGAGGGCGCTGCCACTCGTAGACGTAGTGTAGGGTTCTCACGCTAGATGGTGATAGTAGAGACCTTCATGAAACAGCTGTGCAGACGGCGCCACTGTAGAGCTGAACGTGCACGTGTGGTATTGTGTTTCTCTGACTGTTGGCGGGTTACCTCTGCGAAGTCGTTATGGCAACTTTAAAAGAACAAAGAGGGTGTGTGAAATTTTGTTCCCTGCTTAAAAAAACTGTAACGGAGACACACCAAATGCTTCAGGAAGCTTTCCAGGAGGATGCTATGAGCCGCACACAGGTTGGGCGCTTTAAACGTGGTGAGATGTGTGTTGAACACCAAGCTCGCTCTGGACGCCCTTCAACATCACGAAATGAGGAGAATATTGAAAAGGTCCGCCAAAAGATCAACGAGGATCGTCGCCAAACGATCGACCATATTTCAGCAGAGACAGGAATCAGTTGGAGCTCGTGCCAGCGGATTTTGAGTGAGGATTTGCACATGAGACGTGTTGCTACTAAATTTGTTCCACGCCTTCTCACACACGAGCAAAAAACCATCCGCATGAATATGTGTCAGGACTTGAAAACAGTGATTGGACGTGATCCAAACTTCTTGGTCAAAGTCATTACAGGGGATGAGAGTTGGTGTTACGGGTATGACCCAGAAACCAAGCAAACGTCAAGCCAGTGGAGGACTCCCAACTCTCCCAGACCAAAAAAAGCAAGGCAAGTGAGGTCAAATGTGAAGACGATGATCATTGTCTTTTCTGATGTTCGTGGAATTGTGCATCGGGAATTCGTACCCCCTGGCCAGACTGTTAACCAGCACTTTTACTTGGATGTTTTAAGGCGTCTGCGAGAGGCTGTGAGGAGGAAACGCCCGGAACTTTGGCGATCAGGTGGCTGGTTTCTGCATCACGACAACGCTCCAGCACACACGGCCTTACGAGTGACCCACTATTTGGCATCTCAGAAGTGGTGTGTCGTTCCCCACGCTCCGTATGCGCCGGACCTAGCCGCGTGTTACTTTTTCCTTTTTCCACGAATGAAAAAAACGCTAAAAGGCGAGCGTTATGACGATGTGGAGGCGGTAAAAACAGCTTCGCAAAGGGCACTGGACAATATCAAACTTGAAGAGTTCCAAACATGCCTCCAACAGTGGGAAATTGGCTGGCTCTGAGCACTATGGGACTCAACTGCTGAGGTCATTAGTCCCCTAGAACTTAGAACTAGTTAAACCTAACTAACCTAAGGACATCACAAACATCCATGCCCGAGGCAGGATTCGAACCTGCGACCGTAGCGGTCTTGCGGTTCCAGACTGCAGCGCCTTTAACCGCACGGCCACTTCGGCCGGCAGTGGGAAATTGACTTGACGAGTGTATCGCATGTAATGGAGAGTATTTTGAAGGTGACTGAAGTAATTTTGTAAAAAGGTTCATCAATAAATTTTTTATGACAACAATCTGGTTTCTTTTGGGTCCCCCCTCGTATTATTCTTGTCTGCAGTTTGGATGCATGAGATGCTAAGCTGACTGTGAGATACTTCTCGCACCTATCTGTCCTTACTATCTTCAGAACTGTATGGATGACATATTTCAGATAGTCTGATGGTATGTTGCGTGTCTCATAGATTTTACGCACCAACGTGAATAGTCGTTGCTGCTTCCCCAAATGATTTCAGAAATTCCGATGAAATGATATTTATCTCTTATACTTTATATTTGTTCTCAAGTCTTCCAGAACTCTTTTAAATTCTGACAAATACTGGATCGTCCTCTCTTCCTTGTCGACTTCAGTTTCATCTTTTACCAAGTCATAAGACCTCTCCCTCAAAGAGGCCTTCCATGGTTTTCTTTCGACCTGCCTGCTCTTTCCTCTACGTTCAACATGGAATTCCCATCGTAACCTTAATGTTACCATCCTTGCTATAGACTGTTTAGGCTTTTCTATGTGCTGAGTTGATCCTTCCGACGAGCTTTTCTTTCTTTTTTTTTTTAGATTTTTTAACATTCTTCCTGCAGCCATTTCACCTCTGCTGCCCTGCTCTTCCAATTTATTTCATTCTTAAATGATTTATGTTGCTGTATTCCTGTCTTCCCCTGTACGTGTTTGTATTTCCTCCTTCGCTGATCAGTTGTGTATTTCTTCTGTTACGCAAGATTTCTTCGGAGTACCTTCGTTGGGCCTATTTCTGACCGTCCGTCATCTGTGATTGCCCTTTCCAGAGATGTCCACTCCTCTTCAACTGAACTTCATACTTTGATATTCCTTATCGCAGTGAACCTCAAATGTATCTCATCATTCCTCAGTACTTCATTACCCCGCTTCCTGTCACAATGATTCTTCGGTATGACTAGCTTAAACTTCAGTCTAGTCAGTATCATTACTAAATTGTGATCTGTTCTACATTTTCTGCTGGGTACGTCTTTCAATGCAGTATCAGATTTCGATGTCTCTGACCTTGATGTAATCGAGCTCGAATTTTTCCGTGTCTCTGGGTCTTTTCCAAATATACTTCCTCGTCTTGTGATTCTTGAACAAAGTATCCATTGTTACCATCTGCAATTGATTCCAGAACTCAAATAATCTTTTTCCTGTCTCATTTCTACTGTCTAGAACATATTCTGCGTAACCTTTTCTTTCGCTCCTTCCCCTACACCCGTGTTCCAGTTTTCCAGATTACCATATTTTCATCACTCTTTATATACTGAATCAGCTGTTCAATATTCTCGTATACACACACACACACACGCGCGCGCGCGCGCGCTCTCTCTCTCTCTCCCTCTCTCTCTCTCTCTCTCTCTCTCTCTCTCTTCATCTTCCGCTCGCGACATCGGCTTGTATACCTCGACTATCGCTACTAACGTACGTTTGTTTGTTGTCAAATGTAATGAGAACAACCCTCATCAGTGAAGTGCTAAAAGTAGCTCACTCTCCGACCTACTTTCCTATTCATAACGAATCGTACTCCCATTATACCATTCTCTGCTGCCGTTGGTATCACCCTATATTCGTTTGACCAGAAATCCTTGTCTTCTTTCCATTTTACTGACACCCACTATATCTAGACTGAGCCTTTACATTTCCCTTTTTAGATGTTCTAACTTTCCTACAGCTTTAAGACTTCTGACATTCCATGCTCAGACTCGTAGAGTGTTATCCCTTCGTCGGTTATTCTTCCTTTTTCTCGTGGTCACCTCCAAATGTACAGTCCCTTCCCACAGATGTGAATGGTGGACTAATCCGGCATCCTTTGTTAATGGAGAGGCATGTTTGTACCAAATTTGGTTGAAATCGATTCAGTGGCTTAGGGCGAGATGCCAGACATACATACACACACACACACACACACACACACACACACACACATATATATATATATATATATATATATATATATATATTATTGGTGTTTTGCCCTTAAAGAGCGCATTTGCACTAAACTACATGGCCAGTTCCCTTTGATGCCTTTCTTGCTGCCCAAACTTCCCTCATTCGCTCACTGTGTTTCTGTTTCCGATCCTCTGTCCATGCTTCTTGTCGGCTTTGTGTCTTCGGCTTCATCTTGATTGCCTTTTTGGTTGCCCATATTTCTTTCATCTTCTGGCTGTGATCTTGCTTGCGTTCTTCGGTCCATTTTATGCCTGTTCGTTTGTCACATTGTGTCTCATGTAGTTTACTTTTCTTAATGATGTTTCTGAATTTTATTCTGTCGTTTATTGTGTCTGCTGTTATGTTGAGTTGGTTCAGGTCGTTTTCTACCTCTGCCACCCATTTGTTGTTTCTAGTGGTTACCCAGTCAAAGATCTGTTTGGTCAGCCTGTGTGATGGCATTCTGTATAGGTGTCCATAGAATTGTAGTCTGCGTTTTCTAATCTTTTCTGTGATTGTCTCCGTATGTTTGTACAGTTCCTCTGTAGGTTTCTTGATCCATATTCCATTGTTGTTAGTTGCGCCAAATATTTTCCTAAGTATTTTCCGTTCTACTTTTTCTAATTGTCTGATACGTGTATGCCCTAGGATTATTGTGGTCTCTGCTGCATATAGTGCCTCGGGGAGCACCACCGTGTCGTAATGGCGTAATTTGGCTTTTTGTGAGATAGACTTCTATTGTAATGATTCCACACTACTTTGTATGCCTTATCCAGTTTAGTCTTTCTTTCTTCGTTTGAGTCTCTGTTACGTCCACTCATTTGTAGTGTTTCACCGAGGTATTTGAAGTTTGCCGTTTTGAAAATCGTGCCATACTTTGTGTTCAGAGATGAGAGTTTCTTTGTGCTCATAAACTGTGTCTTTTCGTAAGAGATCTGTAGTCCAGTTTTGGAAGCGATTTCGTGCAGTTTTTCAATAGCGTCTTTTGTTTCCTTTATACCTTTCGTGACAATCGCCAAATCGTCTGCAAAAGCCAGGCATTTAATCTGTAGGTTTCCTAAGGTTATCCCCTGTTGTGATGTTTCCCATTCTTTTATGACCTTATCTAACACCAGATTGAAAAGGAGAGGTGAGAGGCCATCGCCTTGTCGGACACCTGTGCGAATTTCAAAGGGCTCTGATAGTTCCCCACAGAACTTTACTTTGGAGGTCGTGTTGGTTAAGGTTTGCTCTATGATAGCCCGTGTTTTGTTGTCTACTTTGTATACTGCTAGAATTTTGAAGAGAGTTTTCCGGTCGATAGAGTCGTACGCCTTTTTGAAGTCAACAAAGGTAATGATCAGGTTCTGTTTGTGTTGTAAAATCATTTTCAGGTTCCAAATTTGTTCCGCACAAGACCGCCCTTTACGGAAGCCTGCTTGGTATTCCCCAATCAAGTGGTCGGTCTGGCACTCTAGTCTGTTTAGTAAAGCTTTAGAGAGGATCTTGTATGTGACCGGTAGTAGGGATATTCCTCTGTAGTTGTTCGGGTCAGTCTTGTCACCTTTTTTGTGTAGTGGGTGTATCAGGGCAATTTTCCAGTCGTCAGGAATTTTCATGGTCTTCCAAGATCCTGTGGATGTCTTTGGTGAGTTCTGGGTCTTGTAACTTCCAGATTTCCGCGATGATGCCATCTTCTCCTGGTGCTCTACGATTCTTGAGTGACTTGATTATTTCTTTAACTTCTTCTAGAGTTGGAGGTTCACTATCTGGATTGTATGTGCTCGTTTCTGTCATCATTTCTTCCATAGGGGAGCAGTTTTTCAAAGTACTTGGCCAGAATGTCACAATCTTTTTGGTATTGGTTTCTAGGGTTCCATCCGGTCTTCTGAAGCACAAGTTGGATGGCTGATATCCAGTCACATTTTCTCTGAACGTTCTGTAGAAGTTTCTTATTTTGTTCTTCATGAAGTCCGATTCGATCTCTGTCAGTCGCCGTTTGTCATACTGTCGTTTTTCACTGCGAATGATTTTGCTTGATTGCTTCTGTGTTTTCAAGAAGTTCATCCAATTCTCTTGGGATTTATGGCTACTAAATTTTTTCCATGCACTGATTCGTTGGTCAATAGCTTGGTCACATGTGTGGTTCCACCAACGGTGTTTCCGTGTGCGTGGTGCTTGTGCTAGTTTCATGGCCTCTCGGATTCTTCGTGAAAGTTGTGTCCAGTCTGTCGTTTTCTCCATTTTAATTTTGTGTAATATTTGTATCTGGTTTAAAGTAACGTATTCTGGATCTCGTCTAACAATTTTGTTCTTCTGGAGTTTTTTATTGGGCAAAAGACGAATCCTGATCTGTAGTAGGTGGTGGTCTGAGTCGAAGTAGCCTTTACGGGTGTCTACGTTCAAAATTTCTTTTTGTGAGTCTTTCTGGACTATTACGTGGTCGATTTGTAGTTCTTGCTTTCCGCTGGGGAATTTCCATGTGGTAAGTTTTCTTGTTGGTTTCTTGTATTTTGTTGACATAATGGCGAGGTCGTGGCTTTTGCAAAAGTCTATCAGATGTTTTCCGTTTTTGTTGGTGTCCTTGTGTGGAGTATGTTTTCCTGTGATATGTCTGTATATCTTTTCTTTTCCGAGTTTAGCGTTGAAGTCTCCCAGTATTATTTTGACTCTATGTGCAGGAATTTTTCTGATAGTTTCTTCCATTGTCGTCCAGGAGTCATCAATTTCGTCCGGGTTTTTCCTGTTGTAGTCATTAGTCGGTGCATGTGCGTTGATTATTGTGTAGGATTTATTGGCTGATTTCACTGTGATGGTGCTGATTCTTTCGTTTGGTGACGAAAAGTCGATTATGCTGTCCGTGATGGACCTGTGTACTGCAAATCCTGTGCCAAAAAGCCTTAGGTTTTTCAGTTGTCTCGATGGTTTTCCTATGTATATTCGGAAATTCTCCGTGTTGAAATGGTCTTCGTCTCTGAATCGTGTTTCTTGCAGTGCATATATTTTGATTTGAAATTTTTCGAAAGTGTCTGTCAGTTGTTTCATCTTTCCTGTCTTCATCAGTGTGTTCACGTTGAGTGTGCCGATGTAGTGTTTGCGTTTGGTCTTGAGGGAGTTTGAGAAGCTCCGATATATATATATATATATATATATATATATATATATATATATATATACGCTTTCTTCTGGTCATACAGGTGAATATCATTCTGGTCATACAGGTGAATATCATACACTGAAGAGCCAAAGAAGCTGGTGCACCTGCCTAATATCGTGTAGGGCCTCCGCGAGCACCCAGAAGTGCCAAACATGACGCGGCATGGACTCGACTAATATCTGAAGTAGTGCTGAAGTAGTGGAGGGAACTCACACCATGAATCCTGCAGGTCTGTCCATAAATCCGTAAGAGCGAGCGGGTGGAGATCTCTTCTGAACAGCACGTTGCAAGGTATCCCAGATATGCTCAATAATCTTCATGTCATGAGAGTCTGGTGGCCAGCGGGAGTGTTTAAACTCAGATGAGTGTTCCTAGAGCCACTCTGTAGCAATTCTGGACGTGTGGGGTGTCACATTCTCCTGTTGGAAGTGCCCAAGTCCATCGGAATGCACAATAGACATGAATGGATGCAGGTCATCAGAGTCGTATCTAGACGTATCAGGGGCCCATATCACTTCAACTGCACATGTCCCACACTATTACAGAGCCTTCACCAGCCTGGACAGTCTCCTGCTGACATGCAGGGTCCATGGATTAATGAAGTTTTCTCCATAGCAGAACACGTCCAACCGCTCGATACCATTTGAAACGAGACTCGTCCGACCAGGCAACATGTTCCCGTCATCAACAGTCAAATATCGGTGTTGACGGGCTCACACGAGGCGTAAAGCTTTGTGTCGTGCAGTAATCAAGAGTACCAGTGTGGGCCTTCGGCTCCGAAAGCCCATATCGATGATGTTTCGTTGAATGGTTTCCATGCTGACACTTGTTGATGGCCTAGCGTAGAAATCTGCAGCAACTTGTGGAAGGGTTACACTTCTGTCGCGTTGAACGATTCTCTTCAGTCGTCGTTGGTCCCGTTCTTGCTGGATCTTTTTCCGGCCGCAGCGATGTCGGAGATTTGATGTTTTACGGATTCCTGATATTCACGGTACACTCGTGAAATGTCCGTACGGAAAATCGCCACTTCATCGCTACCTCGGAGATGCTGTGCCCCATCGCTCGTGCTCTGACTATAACACCACATTCAAACTCACTTCAATCTTGATAACCTGCCATTGTGGCAACAGTAATAGCTCTAACAGCTGTGCCAGACACTTGTTGCCTTATATAGGCGTTGCCGATCGCAGCGCCGTATTCTGCCTGTTTACATACGTCTGTATTTGAATACACATGCCTATACCAGTTTCTTTGGTGCTTCAGTGCATATGAATGAATATTTATGTAAAATTGTTCCTTGCGAAAACATTCTTGCTATGGAAATTTGTCTAACGTAGGGAATTAGTGTAAATTAATTTTCATGTGCTATGGTCAGTTAGGATCAAACATAATGTACACCTTAAACGAAATAGGACAACGGCAGTTAGCAGTACAGAGTAAGTTCGAACGGATGTGAACTAGTTTTCGTAGTTTTATAAGAGCCAATAAAAAAGGAAATTGGCGCAGTAGAAGTTTAAACTAAGACTTGCAAAAAGATGCGTTAAACGAAGAGTATGTCTATGCTGTGCTAAATGAAGTCTGATTTGAGAGATACTATAGCATGTTTTAAGTTGTGATGTCGGTGCATAATGGCAATGCTGTGGAACTGTTTGATATATGCCGTGTAGAGCTTTAGACTATTCAGTCTAAAAGGTTAGCAAGCCTATAAGACCGGGGAACTGAATAACAGACAGAAGTTCAAATGGCTCTGAGTACTATGGGACTTAACATCTGAGGTCATCAGTCCCCTAGAGCTTAGAACTACTTAAACCTAACCAACCTAAGGACATCACAGACATCCAGGATTCGAACCCGCGTGCGACCGTAGCGGTCGCGCAGTTCCAGACTGAAGTGCCTAGAACCGCTCGGCCACAGCTGCCGGCTGCAGACAGAAGTGTTTTCCTGGTGAAGACTCCCACGGAAGAAAAGGAGAGTAGAAGATATTCTTCGGATTGTTAATGGAAGATAGCATCTGCGTGAGGTTCCAGAAGTTAACTGACGGATACTTCAATCACAAAGAACGAGTGGGGGAAGTGTGAATAAATGGTTGACAATAAACATTAATAATCTTACTGTGGAAAGAGATGATGAGTAAATGGTCTGTGGCTTTGGAATGAACTGTGTATACAAACAATTAAAATTGTACGTGAACATTCAAATTTCGCAATTAAGTTAGAATCATTAACTATAGTACTTTGGGCGTAGAACGAGTTTAAAGTGAAGTGGTTTTCCCAATATATGTCCAGGCAAGCAAGCTATTAGATTTCATCTTGCGTGTATTTTTGTCACTATATCACTGTGTTCTAATAAACAGTTTATATCCGTTTCAGAAGCCTGCAATATGTTAATTTAAGTAAAATATTTGTGGTGCATCTTACGACGTTCTAGAGCCGGATTTCCAGAGTAAAAAATTCAATTAAACAGGTTTAAAATGATTGCCGATGACTACCATTTGTGGTAAACAAGAACGATCGACTACGACTGGAGAGTAGCAGACATCAAGAAGTATTCCTGCTGCAACAGCCATGGTTACGTCAGCAAGGTAGGGAGCTAACAAATACAGGGTGATTATTCTTAAAAATTCACTCCTTGACTCAGTGTAGATGGATAATTATTTATCGTATGGGTGTCCAAACTCATAAGAACGATGTTCAGACCGTGCGCTGCAGGATTTGTCTTGTTAGTAGAGTTAGTGTCGTGACGTGCCGTTAGGCGCTGCTACTGGTACGATGACGTAAGGGCTGTGAGAGGAGCTTCGGACTCCACTGTTTTCATACACGATGGAGATCCACCTCACGTTTCTCATGAAATCATTCAATTATTCCATAACACATTTGTAGGAACCCGAATCATTGGCCGATTGTTCCTAACTGTGTGTCCACTAAGATCACAAGATTTGAACTCGTGTGATTTGTGGCTGTGGGGTAACCTGAGCGACAGTGTTTGTCAACGGGACACTAACACCCTGGAGGTTGAAGATGAGCATAGCAAGCGAGGTAGCCAATCAACATCAGACCTGAGATGTTTCGGGCAGCAGTAGAACAGTCTCTGGTGCGGTTGCAGACTGTCGTGGACGCAGAGGGCCGTCACATTGAGCAGTGTTCGCTACCTGGAACGTAAACATGGTACGCAATTAACAAATGCTACACTCCCATGCGGAAATCAAAATTCCTTTATTTCAATGGTTTCTTCGGTATTTTTGCTCTACAAGTCCTTACAAATGCTTCCACAACGTTTCATTGTTATACGATCACTTGTTTTTCATGGCGGCCTTCTCAAGTAACGGAATTTAATTATAACTGCCCTGTATATCGCTGGCTCTTGGAGAAAAATAATGACAAACCCATTACGTATTGAATACGAACTATCGCAGTACTGGCACAAATACTGCCGTTAGTTAAGCTGGAGATGATCACTATTAGATCTGCTGTTTCAGGCTTTCCTGGCGCTGTATCTGCTTGATAGGTTCCCGGGAATTACGCCGGATAGTATTGTAGAAACCGCACAATATTTCAGCGAGACAACTTCCCGCCATCTTCAGGTGCTACTGTCGCGTCGCTGAGAAGCTCGCCAATTTATATGTTGGCTTTCTAGAACAGCGCAGGCGCCTGCGGGGCATAACGTCATCGAAGACCAATCATAGACAGCGTCGAATACGAGAGCCCTCTACTGGAGAAACGGGTCGCGGTCTTCTTAAAAGAAGACAATGATATAGTAATTTTACCAGCTGACAAGGGTAACGCCACTGTTCTTCTGCCTGCTACATCTAATTTGGCAAGATGATGGACCTACTACAGGATACAGCGTAGCCAGAAAGATTCGACGGATGCCGTACAACGGAAGACATCCGCTCTCCTCAAATCCAGCCAACTTCCTGACCATCTGAAGAAGAGTTTAAGAGAACGAGCACCAGTTCCGCCACGACTTTGTGGCCTGCCAAAGATACATAAGGAGAATGTTCCGCTTCGCCATATCGTTAGTAATATAGGTGCCCCAACATACCACCTTGCTAAGCATCTGGCTTCTCTTCTGAGTCCCATGGTGGGGAAATGTGAACACCATATTCGAAACTCAGAAGATTTTACACGGTGACTGAAGAACCTACTTACTAGTGAGTTTCGATGTGGTTTCCTTGTTCACACGGGTGCCTCTGATGGACTCATTACAACTCATAGGAGCTACGCTGGAAGAGGACGTCTTACACCTTTTCAAACACGTGCTTACCTCGACTTACTTTTTATTTATCGACCAGTATTTTGAGCAGATTGACTGTGTTGCTATGGGTAGCCCTCTGTCTCCCATAGTAGCAAATCTTTTTATGGAAGATTTTGAGGACAAAGCACTTCAGACGGCGGTTCTGAAACCCAAATGTTTTTGGAGATATGTAGATGATACGTTTGTGGTATGGCCGCATGGGACAGCAACGCTTCCTTCTTTCCTGGAACATCTGAACTCCCTCCATCCAAGCATCTGTTTTACCATGGAGGTAGAAAAAGATGGTGAGCTCCCGTTTCTGCATGTTTTGGTTCGTAGAAAAGGAGACGGCTCCTTGGGTCACAGTGTGTTCCGGAAGCCTACGCATACAGACTTGTATTTACAAGCTACGAGCTGTCATCATCCCTCTCAGCGCAGCGGTGTATTGCGGACGCTAGTGCATAGGGCTAGAGCCATCTCAGATCAGGACAGCTTATCGCCAGAGCTTAGCCATCTCCGCTCTGTGTTTGCCCAGAACGGGTACTCCGAGAAGCAGATCCGGAACGCATTTCGACCAACACGCTCCAAACCTCAAGAAAAGCCTGAAGAAGCAGAGAACACCACGGGGTTGGTTTTTCTACAGTATGTCGGTGGCGTGTCTTTTAAGATGGGCAGAATTTTCAAGAAATACCGGATTAAATGTGTTTTCCGGCCTCCAGCAAAAGTGCAATCAATGCTGGGCTCTGTTAAAGACAACCTCGGCCTGAGGAGACCAGGAATATACAAAATCCCGTGCCAATGTGGGAAATCTTATGTTGGCCAGACGTGTCGTACGGTCAAAGACAGATGCGACGAATAAACGTCACACGAGGTTGGGTCAGCCAGAGAAATCTGCGGTTGCTGAACACTGCCTTGACACGGGACACGGCATGAATTATGAAGAAACCAAGATCCTCTCGCATGCTTCCACATACTGGGACTCCATCATCAAAGAGGCGGTCGAAATACGTATAAGCAGTGACCTAATAAAGAGAGACATGGGGTTTCACCTGAGCAAAGCCTGGGAGCCAGCCTTGGCGGCACTAAGGAATCGTCAGCCACAGATTAGCAACCGCACCGAGTCAACGCAGACGGGAATCCTTAGCGCAGATACTTAAATCGCGCGCCAACACCTCGCGCGCGCGAACGGGGTCCGTCGCTCCCGGCCGCATTTTCCCGCGCCGCGGCGCGCTTTCGCAGACCGCGACCCGTTTCTCCAGCAGAGGGCTCTCGTATTCGACGCTGTCTACGATTGGTCTTCGATGACGTTATGTCCCGCAGGCGCCTGCGCTGTTCTAGAAAGCCAACATATAAATTGGCGAGCTTCTCAGCGACGCGACAGTAGCACCTGAAGATGGCGGGCAGTTGTCTCGCTGAAATATTGTGCGGTTTCTACAATATTATCCGGCGTAATTCCCGGGAACCTATCAAGCACTATTAGATCTGTTAGAAGCTCAGAATTAACTTGATGCTACAGTAAATGTTGTAATGTAACCCGTCAACTGTATAAAGAGACATTTAATAGAGGAAAGTGTTGTAACTCTAACTAATCAAAACGCTTAGTCTGATACAGCGGTAACAAAATCTGCAGGTGAAACTTCGTTGAATCGGTGTATAAGGTTAGCGTCATTCCCGCTCATTCGAGAAGATCATACTGGGATGGGTTGTTTGGGAGAGGAGACCAGACAGCAAGGCCATCGGTCTCACCGGATTAGGGAAGGACGGGGAAGGAAGTCGGCCGTGCCCTTTCAAAGGAACCATCCTGGCATTTGCAGGAGCGATTTAGGGAAATCACGGAAAACCTAAATCAGCATGGCCGGGATTGAACTATCGTCCTCCCGAATGCGAGTCCAGTGTATACTAGCCACTGCGCCCCCTCGAGAAGAGCATATTGAAACCGCATTATGTAACACATGTGAATATTATTCATCGCAATTGCTTAAGGTGTGTGTTGTAGTGATGATATTTTACAATAAATAGGCTCTTAAGTCCAGTAAAAACGATGCACCACGATGGAATTAATCGAATGGGAGCGAAGTCGATAGATCTGATGTAGTGTATAAACAAACAAATAATTACAGTTTCATTAAAATTGGATATTTATTGAAACCGCATTATGTAACACATATGAATTTTTTAAGGTGTCTTAGTACTGACATCTTGCATCTAATTCCAATAAAAACGATGCACAACGATAGAGTTAACCGAATGGAACTGAAATCGGTAGATTTGATGTAATGTACAGACAGATAATTTATTACAGTTTTACTAAAATTGGATGTTTATTCAAGAGAAAGAGCTTGACACATCGAGCTAGACAATAATACGTTAGTTCACCTCTGGCCCTTATGCAGGCGGTTATTCGGCTTTACATTCCTTAACAGTTGTTGGATGTACTCCTTCGTGCCAAATTCTAGTCCAGTTAGGTCGTTAGATCATCAATCCCCCGAGGTGGTTGGAGGGCGCTGGCCATAACGCTCCAAATATTCTCAATTGGGGAGAGATCCGGCGACATTTCTGGCCAAGGTAGGCCTGGCACGCAAATGGCGAGAGTATCTGCTGCTTGCCTTCGTGCCTGCCAAACGCCACCTGGCAGCAATGTCGTCGGAGCTCTCCCCAACTGAGAACGTTTGTAGCATTACTGGTTGCGCCCTCCAACCATCTCTGGATTTTGATGACCTAACGCACCAGTTGGACAGGATTTGGCACGACATCCATCTGGAAGACGTCCAGCAACACTTAAAGCAATACCAAGTCGAATAACTGCTTGCGTAAGTTACTGAGTTGCCCAATATGTGAAGCTCTTTCTCTTGAATGAAACCTCAAATTTTTCTGAAATTGTAATCATTTGTTTGGCTGTAAATTTTCATAAGTTCTATCGATTTCCGTCCCATTCGGATAATTCCTTCATGGTGCGTCGCATTTTTTGTCGTATACAAGCTAGTAGTGGGAGAGAAGGGATCTCGCTTAAATGACAAGCACCAGTTTTGCATAAACTGTGTTTCTGCTTTGTTGGTGACAAGTGAACAGTGCTTTTACATACTGAAAGAGCTATCTCCATTTATGGCTAATGTAAGTGCTACGAAAGTCAATAGATGGTCTGAGAGGTAACTTCTATGACTTGTTCATGCTAGGTAGAAAATGTGTCACGCGAGCTGGCTATATTTGACACAGAATTTATACACTTCCGCTTGCTCCTGACGTTACCAGCCTGTCTACTGCTTGTCTTCATTGAGGGTACAACAACATGAATAATTCAGAAAATGGAAGTAACACAAAACTGGTAACTGTAAAAGGGGTCGGCTATTGAAATAACAGCGGAGGTGAGGAAGCTTTTCTTTTATGGTGGTGTAATGAACACCATAACAACAGCTCGTAATAAGCCACCATTTAAAGTTGTTAGGATGATAGGCAGTTGTTTTCTGGACAGTCAGCTAGCTGATACGATCATTAACACAACTAACATCAATATCAGTTCTACTTCATGGATTAAAATCACCGAGCCTGTGACAATTCAAATAAGAAAAAGACATTTGGTGAAACAGAGGGTTAGAAAGTGAGAAGTGTCTTGCAAAAAGGGTGGCGAAGCGAAGGTTTCAGAACGCTCACATTCAGTCAGATCACTGGTGAAAACGGATTGTCTTCAGATACGAAAAGAGACCTCAAAAGTATGATGGAACGTTTACCTGAGGTGCACAAACAGTTTTACGGCGAAATGTGCCAAGACTGGACAAAGTATGATTAATAGAGGTAGAAATATTATACAAAACTAATTTGCTACACTTAGCTCATTTAGCATTTCTGTACAAATTTATTTAGAAAAGTCAGTCTTTATTTGTTATTTTTGGATCATGCCCATTGATAATTTTCTTTCCTAAAGTCAATGAGCAAGTGTTAATGTAAAGTTACTACCTACTTAAGTTAATACCTATTTCTGTTCACATTATTTTTATGATGTTTATTGTGAATAATCTGTTGTTGTTGTTGTTGTTGTTGTGGAATTCAGTCCTGAGACTGGTTTGTTGTAGCTCTCCATGCTACTCTATCCTGTGCAAGCTGCTTCATCTCCCAGTACGTATTGCAGCCTACATCCTTCTGAATCTACTTAGTGTATTCATCTCCTGGTCACCCTCTACGATTTTTACCCTCCACGCTACCCTCCAATACTAAATTGGTGATCCCTTGATGCCTCGGAACAAGTCCTACCAACTGATCCCTTCTTCTAGACAATTGTGCCACAAACTCCTCTTCTCCCCAATTCTATTCAATACCTCCTCATTAGTTGTATGATCTACCCATCCAATCTTCAGCATTCTTCTGTAGCACCACATTTCGAAAGCTTATATTCTGTTCTTGTCCAAACTATTTATCGTCCATGTATCACTCCAAACATGGCTACACTCCATACAAATGCTTCCAGGAACGACTTCCTGACACTTAAATCTATACACGATGTTAAAAAATTTCTCTTCTTCAGAAACGCTTTCCTTGCCATTACCAGTTTACATTTTATATCCTCCCTACTTCGACCATCATCAGTTATTTTGTTCCCCAAATAGCAACACTCATTTACTACTTTAAGTGTCTCATTTCCCAAGCTAATTCCCTCAGCATCACCCGACCTAATTCGACTACATTCCATTATCCTCGTTTTGTTTTGTTGATGTTCATCTTATATCCTCCTTTCAAGGCACTGTCCATTTCGTTCAACTGCTCTTCCAAGTCCTTTGCTGTCTCTGACAGAATTACAATGTCATCGGCGAACCTCAAAGCTTTGATTTCTTCTCCATGGATTTTAATACCTACTCCGAATTTTTCTTTTGTTTCCTTTACTGCTTGCTCAATATATAGATTGAATAACATCGGGGATAGGTTACAACCCTGTCTCACTCCCTTCCCAACCACTGCTTCCCTTTCATGCCCCTCGACCCTTATAACTGCCATCTGGTTTCTGTACAAATTGTAAATAGCCTTTCGCTCCCTGAATTTTACCCCTGCCACCTTCAGAATTGGAAAGAGTGTATACAAGTCAACATTGTCAAAAGCTTTCTCCAAGTCTACAAACGCTAGAAACGTAGGTTTGCCTTCCCTTAATCTATTTTCTAAGATAAGTCGTAGGGTCAGTATTGCCTCACGTGTTCCAAAATTTCTACGGATTCCAAACTGATCTTCCACAACGTAGGCTTCTACCAGTTTTTCCATTTGTCTGTAAAGAATTCGCGTTAGTATTTTGCAGCCGTGACTTATTAAACAGATACTTCGGTAATTTTCACATCTGTCAACACCCGCCTTGTTTGGGAAATGGAATTATTATATTCTTCTTGAAGTCTGAGGGTATGTCGCCTGTCTCATACATCTTGCTCACCAGATGGTAGAGTTTTGTCAGGACTGGCGCTCCCAAGGCTGTCAGTAGTTCTAATGGAATGTTGTCTACTCCCGGGGCTTCGTTTCGACTTAGATCTTCCAATGCTCTGTCCAACTCTTCACGCAGTATCATATCTCCCATTTCATCTTCATCTGCATCCTCTTCCATTTCCATAATATTGCCCTCAAGTACATCGCCCTTGTATACATCCTCTATATACTCCTTCCACCTTTCTGCTTTCCCTTCTTTGTTTATAACTGGGTCTCCATCTGAGCTCCTGATATTCATACAAGTGGTTCTCTTTCCTCCAAACGAAATTAAATTCTGTTACTTTGCCCATTTAGCATATTAACCCTTCAATTTGGAATATTTGGAAGAGGAATTTCAGTCCGGCAATTGCTTTACAACCCGGCAGTTGTGTTGCAACCAAGGGAAACACACCAAAGGTTTGGACAGAACCGCGGTATTGCGGCTATTTCTATTTCTAGGACGATATGTCTAAGACAAAAATACGAAGACCGCTGCTTGTTCAGGAATCTGTTTACCCGTGGGACTTAGTTCGCGGCCGGCCGGTGTGGCCGAGCGGCTCTAGGCGCTTCAGTCTGGTACCGCGCGACCACTAAGGTCGCAGGTTCGAACCCTGCCTGGGGCATGGATGTGTATGATGTCCTTAGGTTAGCCAGGTTTAAGTAGTTTTAAGTTCTAGGGGACTGATGACAGAGTTTAAGTCCCGTTGTGCTCAGAGGCATTTGAACCATTTGAACTTAGTTCGCGAGACACGAGTAGAGCTCTTACTCGTTAGGGAGTGTAGGTTGCAACGTCAGCCTGTACACTGCTGGACTATCGTGTGTGAGCCTTCACTGAACAGCGAAACAGCAATGACGCGTCACTGATGTCACACGATCGGATCACATGCCCATACGCAAATTCTTACCAGTAGTCAGTGTAGTTACTGTAATTAGTGTATGGAATCTTTTTTACAAATAATACCCCAGAACTTATAAGTCCAGGCGGAAAAGTGTTAATATAGCTTGACTGATTAATGTAATAAAATATTTACACCAGGTTTCAGATCTACAAGTTGTAGGTGGCCAGGATTACATCAATTTCCTATTACCATGACTGATTCTAAAATAAATAGCTAGCATGGGTTTTGTGTCACATGATAAAGTTTACGATATAACTACAGACCAGAGCTCAGTGCACCACACCGTACAAGATCATTTCCAGCAGTGCTCATAAAGTGAAATACGCTAATGCTTTAGCCATGTTAACAGTAACTGCAAAGATGTCCTGTCTTGCAAAATATTTATGAATTGTCAGAAACTGACGTTCAGTTTTTGTTCCGTGGGCGCGAATGTGACTGACCCCTTCATAATACAAAATTCTGCACAGCGAGAGAATATTTCCTACATGACGTTCATCTCTCACGCAAATTTCATAGTCCAGCATACACGCACGGTACTTCAACTGCAGCACTTTCGAAAATTTCTCGATATCATATATTGTGACAGACTCAGATACCGAGTTCTACTGTCCATGTTACACTGGGTGAATTTTGTTAAGTTACGAGGCCGAACGTCGTCGCTTCCGCAGGCGTAGTGCGTGCTCCTTCAAGAGCGAATACCCTGAGTCACAGGACAAGCCGCGTTACTCGCTGACAGTAATGGAAAGTGTCACACCGTAAACACATTGGCCGGAAGCTGCTAGACTGACTCCCCAGAGTTAGCATACCTATGGGGTATGCTGATTAAAATACAGGGTGTCCGGATCAAATATACAGGGTGTTACAAAAAGGTACGGCCAAACTTTCAGGAAACATTCCTCACACACAAAGAAAGAAAATATGTTATGTGGACATGTGTCCGGAAACGCTTACTTTCCATGTTAGAGCTCATTTTATTACTTCTCTTCAAATCACATTAATCATGCAATGGAAACACACAGCAACAGAACCTACCAGCGTGACTTCAAACACTATGTTACAGGAAATGTTCAACATGTCCTCCGTTAGCGAGGATACATGCATCCACCCTCTGTCGCATGGAATCCCTGATGCGCTGATGCAGCCCTGGAGAAAGGCGTATTGTATCACAGCCGTCCACAATACGAGCACGAAGAGTCTCTACATTTGGTACCGGGGTTGCGTAGACAAGAGCTTTCAAATGCGCCCATAAATGAAAGTCAACAGGGTTGAGGTCAGGAGAGCGTGGAAGCCATGGAATTTGTCCGCCTCTACCAATCCATCGGTCACCGAATCTGTTGTTGAGAAGCGTACGAACACTTGGACTGAGATGTGCAGGAGCTCCATCGTGCATGAAACACATGTTGTGTCGTACTTGTAAAGGCACATGTTCTAGCAGCACAGATAGAGTATCCCGTATGAAATCATGATAACGTGCTCCATTGGGCGTAGGTGGAAGAACATGGAGCCCAATCAGGACATCACCAACAATGCCTGCCCAAACGTTCACAGAAAATCTGTGTTGATGACGTGATTGCACAATTGCGTGCGGTTTCTCGTCAGCCCACACATGTTGATTGTGAAAATTTACAATTTGATCACGTTGGAATGACGAAAGTAAAATGAACTCTAACATGGAAATCAAGCGTTTTCGGAGACATGCCCACATAACATCTTTTCTTTATTTGTGTGCGAGGAATGTTTCCTGAAAGTTTGGCCGTGCCTTTTTGTAACACCCTGTATAATAATTTAACACGTAATAACTTGAGATGCAGTTAAGGTATTTATTGGCGGTTTCCTTCTAGAACTACGGTAAATGAAAATGTTTTGTGTGTTTGCATGCCGCAGTTGGTGCCGCGTGCGCATGAGCTTACCTGCTTCGTTCGCGTAAACGCGCGTCGGTAGTAGAACTGTTGATATTTTTAAAAAAAATTCACGAGAGCGATTTATCGATATTTAAAGAAGTATCACCTTCGGCACTCTATATATCGATAAATGTATTGATATGCAGAAGGGTAGGTATCGACGTACCTGCCTAAAAAAAATATCAGCTGCACATTTTAAATATAGTGCCAATTTTGAAGTTGTATATTTATGTATTGATTTATTATTATATAGTCTGTACATCAACAAGCTAGCAGCCTGCCTATCCCCAATAGAGAAAGAACGGAAAGAAGCCGCGCGGAGTGGCCGCGCGATTAGAGGCGCCATGACACTTATTGCGCAGCCCCTCCCGCCGGAGGTTCGAGTCCTGCCTCGGGCACGGGTGTGAGTGTATGTCCTTAGCATAAGTTAGCTTAAGTAGTGTGTAAGTCTAGCGACCGAAGACCTCAGCAGTTTGGTCCGTTAGGAATTCACGCACATCTGAACTGAAAGAAAAGCAATGCGCGTGCACGCACGACGATAACCACTTAGCTGACAATCGTAACTGATGTCAGCGGCACAATAAAAGGTGTCCGATGAGTCCGTCGTTCGGTTTCGTCACCTGTCGGATTTGATCGGAACACTTCATGTCGACTTCCATATTTTTTCATTTCTGCCAACGCCAGTGACGTACCAGTTGTAGTGTCAAAATTGCGTGGTGAAGCTAAACTTTGCAGTTTCTGTTACTATCGCCGAGCGCTGATTATATCATCATTTCCCATCACAGGTCCCCGCCCACCCCAAAAACTAATCTTATCGTTTAGATTTTTGCTCACCATTTTCAGCAACTGTTTTTGAAAAATGTCCATGTGAAAAAATAGCACAGTAGTTGCGTTAAAAATTGTTTTTAGCGACATTGGTGTGCTATTTCTTCACATCGGAAACCTTATTATTGCATTCCCCCCCCCCTCCCCCCACCCCCTCCACTGCAGTCGGACGATTCCTTCTTTTGCGCCACGCATACTTGCTTCACACATTCAAAGTGAAAGACGGGACGTGATGAAAGCTCAAAAAGTAGCAAGACTCCTTCACACAGTGAAAGTAAAATTATGCTCCACTACAATTTCAAATTTTTACCGAAAATTGTGAAAAAAATATAATTTTTATATCGATATATTGATGTCTGAGGAAGAACAATAGCCGATATATATCGATACCTTTATGGAAAAAATATTGATAGATCGATATTTATCATCAGCCATAGTCAATAGCCATGTGGACTCCACAGCACAACGTGTCCTGTGTGCTTCCTCGCGCAGAGCTAAAGAGTGCGACACTGGTACAACGTCGTTTTCGGAGTGAGGATGGATTGCGACCGACTGACAGTGTTCTCAGTTACGTAACAATCAAGAAATGGGACAAGCGACTTCGGGAAAATGCGAATGGTCTTTCGATGTCGGGCCACCACTCCAAGCACACAGCTCCATAGGCTGCTATTTAATTGCACTGAGGTGACAGAAGTCATGGGATGACGAAATGCACATGATGTAGAGATGCTGCTAGTATTGCGTACACAAGTTATAAAACAGCAGTGCATTGTCAGAGGTGTCATTTCTACTCACGTGATTCATGTAAAAAGACTTCCCACGTGATTGTGACCGCACGACAGGACTTTGAACCCGGAATGGTAGTTGCAGCTAGACGCACTGGACATTCCTTTTCGGAAATCGTTAAGGAATTCACTATCCCGAGATGTGCAGTGCAAGAGTGTGCCCAGAACAGCGAATTTCGCGCATTACTTATCACTGCGGACAACGCAGCGGTCGACAGCCTTCAGTAACGACCGAGAGCGGCGGCGTTCGAATAGAGTTGTCAGTGCTAACAGACAAGCAGCACTGTGTGAACTGACCGCAGAAATCAATGTGGGACGTACGATGAATGTATCCGTTAGGTCAGTGCGGCGAAATTCGGCGTTAATGAGCTGTGGCAGCAGACGATGGACCTGAGTGCCTTTGCTAACAGCACGACATTTCCTGCAGCGCCTCTCCTGGGCTCGTCGCCTTATCGGTTGGGCCCTAGAGGACTGGGAAACCGTGGCCTGGTCAGACGAGTCCCAGTTTCAGTTGGTAAGAGCTGAAGAACTAAGCCACGGACCCAAGTTGTCAACAAGGCGCTGTGCAGTCTAGTTGTGGCTCATAATGACGTGTAATGTGTTTACGTGGAACGCACTGGGTCCTCTGGTCCAGCTGTACCTGTCATTGACTGGAAATGGTTGCGTTCGGTTACTTGGAGACCATCTGCAGCCATTCACGGATGAAATGCTTAGGGATGACAATGCGCCGTGTCACCAGGCCACAACTGTTCGCTATCGGTTTGAATAACATTCTGGACAGTTAGAGAGAATGATTCGGCCACCCATATGGCCCTACATGTATCCCATCGAACCTGTATGGGACATGATCGAGTGGTCAGTTCGTGAACAAAATCCTGGTTCAAAAGGCTCTCAGCACTATGGGACTTAACATCTGAGGTCATCAGTCCCCTAGAACTTAGAACTACTTAAACCTAACTAACCTAAGGATATCACACACATCCATGCCCGAGGCAGGATTCGAACCTGCGACCGTAGCGGTCGCGCGACTCCAGACTGTATTGCCTAGAACCGCTCGGCCACTCCGGCCGGCTGATCATTCCACTTCAAATCGTTCCGCACGCACACTCCCAGCTATTTTACAGAAGTAACTGCTACCAGTGTTTGTTCCGCTATCATATAATCATACAATAAAGGATCCTTCTTTCTATGTATTCGCAATTCATTACATTTGTCTATGCTAAGGGTCAGTTGCCACTCCCTGCACCAAGTGCGTATCCAATGCAGATCTTCCTGCATTTCGCTGCAACTGTCTAATGCTGCAACTTCTCTGTATACTACAGCATCATCCGCGAAAAGCCGCATGGAACTTCCGACATTATCTACTAGTTCATTTATAAATGTATTGTGAAAAGCAATGACCCCATAACACTCCCCTGTGGCACGACAGAGGTTACTTTAACGTCTGTAGACGTCTCTCCATTGAGAATAACATGCTGTGTTTTGTTTGCTAAAAACTCTTCAATCCAGCCACACAGCTGGTCCGATATTCCGTAGGCTCTTAACTTTGTTTATCACGCAGCAGTGCGGAACTGTATCGAACGCCTTCCGGAAGTCAAGGAAAATGGCATCTCACACGATCGCTGTTTATGGAATCCATGTTGATTCCTTCAGAGTAGATTCTGGGTTTCCAGAAATGACATGATACGCGAGCATGACATGATGTCAGAGATGTAGGTCTATAGTTTTGCGCATCTGCTCGACAATCCTTCTTGAAGACTGGGACTACCTGTGCTCTTTTCTAATCATTTGGAACCTTCCGTTCCTCTAGAGACTTGCGGTACACGGCTCTTAGAAAGGGGGCAAGTTCTTTCGCTTACTCTGCGTATAATCGAATTGGTATCCCGTCAGGTCCAGTGGACTTTCCTCTGTTGAGTGATTTCAGTTGCTTTTCTATTCCTTGGTCACTTATTTCGATGTCAGCCATTCTTTCGTTCGTGCGAGGATTTAGAGAAGGAACTGCAGTGCGGTCTTGCTCTGTGAAACAGTTTTGGAAAAAGGTGTTTAGTATTTCAGCTTTACGCGTGTCATCCTCTGTTTCAATGCCATCATCATCCCAGAGTGTCTGGATATGCTGTTTCGAGCCACTTACTGATTTAACGTAAGACCAGAACTTCCTAGGATTTTCTGTCAAGTCGGTACATTGAATTTTACTTTCGAATTCACTGAATGCTTCACGCATAGCCCTCCTTACGCTAATTTAGACATCGTTTAGCTTCTGTTTGTCTGAGAGGTTTTCGCTGCGTTTAAACTTGCAGTGAAGCTCTCTTTCTTGTTAAACCACGGCGGGTTTTTCCCGTGCCTCACAGTTTTACTCGGCACGAACCTGTCTAAAACGCATTTTACGATTGCCTTGAACTTTTTCCATAAACACTCAACATTGTCAATGTCGGAACAGAAATTTTCGTTTTCATCTGTTAGGTAGTCTGAAATCTGCCTCCTATTACTTTTGCTAAAGAGATAAACCTTCCTCCCTTTTTTTATATTCCTATTTACTTCCATATTCAAGGATGCTGCAACGGCCTTATGATCACTGATTCCCTGTTCTGTGCTTACAGAGTCGAAAAGTTCGGGTCTGTTTGTTATCAGTAGGTCCAAGATGTTATCTCCACGAGTCGGTTCTCTGTTTAATTGCTCGAGGTAATTTTCGGATAGTGCACTCAGTATAATGTCAGTCGATGCTCTGTTCCTACCACCCGTCCTAAACATCTGAGTATCCTAGTCTGTATCTGGTAAATTGAAATCTCCACCTGAGACTATAACATGCTGAGAAAATTTATGTGAAATTTATTCCAGATTTTCTCTCAGTTGTTCTGCCACTAATGCTGCTGAGTCGGGAGGTCGGTAAATGGAGCCAATTATTAATCGAGCTCGGTTGCTGAATGTAACCTCCACCCATAATAATTCACAGGAACTATCCACTTCTACTTCACTACAGGATAAACTACTACTAACAGCGACAAACACGCCACCACCGGTTACATGCAATCTATCCTTTCTAAACACTGTCTGTGCCTTTGTAAAAATTTCGGCAGAATTTATCTCTGGCTTCAGCCAGCTTTCCGTACCTATAACGATTTCAGCTTCGGTGCTTTCTATCAGCGCTTGAAGTTCCGGCACTTTACCAACGCAGCTTCGACAGTTGACAATTACAATACCGATTGCTGCTTGGTCCCCGCATGTCCTTACTTAGCCCCGCAAACTTTGAGGCTGTTGCCCTTTCTGTACTTGCCCAAGGCCATCTAACCTAAAAAACCGCCCAGTCCACGCCACGTTTCCCAGTGGCAGCGGGAGTTTTCAGCGTGGTCCGGGACATGTATCTACGCTACACCGAGGCACAGAACTAGTAAACCGTTTGCAGATGAAATGCGTCCCCGTCAACAGGAAGAGCTTCACGTGGCTTCACATTTGTGGATAGGTAATTTGTATCGAGAGAGCGGCCTCTTGGGAAAGACACGTTCGAGAAAAAGAATGGGTACTAATCACTGTTTGTTGTGACCGTCCGAGAATATGGCCACGTAACAAGTATGTATTAAGGACTTTTTATGTAAGCACCTATAGATCTTATGGCGGTAGAATATGTAAGCAGAACATCGAAGAAGAATCACGTCAAGACACTACGTCATGTCATATGAAATATTACTACAAACATCATTGAAAGAAAATACACTATGCAATCAAAAGTACCCGGACACCTGGCTAAAAATGACTTACAAGTTCGTGGCGTGCTCCATCGGTAATGCTGGAATTCAATATGGTGTTGGCCCACCCTTAGCCTTGATGACAACTTCCACTCTCGCAGGCATACGTTAAGACAGGCGCTGGAAGGTTTCTTGGGGAATGGCAGCTCATTCTTCACCGAGTGCTATACTGAGGAGAGGTATCGATGTCGGTCGGTGAGGGCTGGCACGAAGTCGACGTTCCAAAACATCCTAAAGGTGTTCTATAGGATTCAAGTCATGACTCTGTGCAGGTCAGTTCTTACACGGATGTTATTGTCGTGTAACCATTCCGCCACAGGCCGTGCATTATAAACAGGTGCTCGATCGTGTTGAAAGATGCAATCGCCATCCCTGAATTGCTCTTCAACAATGGGAAGCAAGAATGTGCTTAAAACATCATTGTAGGCCTGTGCTGTGATAGTGCCACGCAAAACAACAAGGGGTGCAAGTCCCCTCTAGAAAAACACGACCACACCATAACACCACCGCCTCCGAATTTTACTGTCGGCACTACACACCCTGACAGATGACGTTCACCGGGCATTCGCCATACCCACACCCTGTCATCGGATCGCCACGTTCTGAACCGTGATTCTTCACTCCACACAAGGTTTTTCACTTGTCAATCGTCCAATGTTTACGCTCCTTACACCAAGTGCGGCCTCGTTTGGCATTTACCGGCGTGATATTCAAATGGTTCAAATGGCTCTGAGCACTATGGGACTTAACATCTGAGGTCATCAGTTCCCTATAACTTAGAACTACTTAAACCTAACTAACCTAAGGACATCACACACATCCATGCCCGAGGCATGGTTCGAAACTGCGACCGTAGCGGTCGCGCGGTTTCAGACTTAAGCTCCTAGAGCCTCTCGGCCACAACGGCCGGCCCGGCGTGATGTGTGGGTTATGAGCAGCTGCTCCACCATGAAATCCAAGTTTTCTCATCTCCCGCCTGTCATAGTACTTGCATAGTACTTGCAGTTTGGAATTCCTGTGTGATGATCTGGATATATGTCTGCCTATTACACATTACAACCCTCTTCAACTGTCGGCGGTCTCTGTCAGTCAACAGACGAGGTCGGCCTGTACGCTTTTGTGCTGTACGTGTCCCTTCACGTTTCCACTTCACTATCACATCGGAAGAAGTGGACATAGGGATGTTTATGAGTGTGGAAATCTCGCGTGCAGACTTATGACACAAGTGACACCCAGTCACCTGACCAAGTTCGAAGTCCCTGAGTTCCGCCTAGCGTCCCATTCTGCCCTCTCGCGGTGTCTAATGACTACTGAGGTTGCTGACATAGAGCACCTGGCAGCAGAATGCACCTAATATGAAAAATGTATGTTTTAGGGGGTGTACGGATACTTATCATCACATAGTGTATCTATTGAAAGGTTTCCAATTACGTTAGCCGCGTGAATCAATGGCAATAGGTCAGAATTTTTGCCGGACCTAGTGAAAATTTGTGCCGGACCTGAACTCGAACCCAGATCTCCCGCTTAACGCGAGGGGTCGCCTTGACAGCCTTTTTTATGAATAACTGATCGGGGAACTTAATTCGGTGTGGAAAACTGCAATGAAGGGACAACGAACCGACATCGTCAGGGTGAGCGCTAATGCGTGCATAACAGCGTGGAATCATTGTATCCCATACATGTTTAACTGCCGGCCGCGGTGGCCGAGCGGTTCTAGGCGCTTCAGTCCGGAACCACGCGGCTGCTACGGTCGAAGGTTCGAGTCCTGCTTCGGGCATGGATGTGTGTGATGTCCTTAGGTTAGTTAGGTTTAAGTAGTTCTAAGTTCTAGGAGACTGATGACCTCAGCTGTAAAATCCCATAGTGCTTAGAGCCATTTGAACCATGTTCAACTACACATTAGCATACGTCACGGCTTTGAGTTCTAAATCGCTGGAAAATTTATTTTTCACAGAGATTACTTCACTAAAGCCTTAGTTGAACTAATCTGCATCAAGTGAAAACCGCACAGGGCTAAGTGAGACGAGACCTTGCTGAAAAGTAATGCCTCCGAATTTTTTATATGAAAACTCTTAACACTTTTTAAATAAAACAAATTTTATTAACATTCTACATCTTTATTCTTCATGTCTGCATATTTATTTCTCAACATATTCACTCTGGCAATGAACGAGACCTTGACACGTCACTGTAGAATGTTTGAATTCTTTGACGGAGCCACAGCTTCATCTCTGCTCTCACCGCTTCGTCTCTATCAAAATGAAGTCCCCGAAAAGTACTGGAAACAGATGAAAATCGGATAGGGCCAAGACGGAACTGTGTGGATCATGAGCTGTGAGAGTGGGCCCAAGACGTCGGACTGTTGCAGAAGTCGCGGCGCTGGCTTGTGGTCTGACGTTGTCACGCTGAAGGGGAGAATGCTCCACGTGTAGACGAACTCTTCCAAATCGTGCTTTCAATTTCCTGGAGAGTTACAGCACGCTGTTTCTTACGCAAACGACATAGTCACGTCACACACCGCCACGTTGAACTCTACAATTCGGAGCCCTCTAGCAGCAGAGGGTTGCAACTTGCATCAGTGGACAGGGAAAGTCGGCCGCGAGACATGTAATACCTCAATCGATATTGAGGAGACAATAAGAAAATTCGGAGACATTACTTTTCAGCACGCCCTCATATGTTGGGTCATTGTTTACGGTACTGTACTGCATTCATACTGAGAAACAAGAGTACGACAACTGTTCATTTACGTTTATACTGTTCTACTTCTCAGTAGTTGTGTTGATAGAAGCCTTTCCCTGTCCGTACTGTTCAAAAGGCACAAGCAAGAAATCAACACGTCACTGTTAAACACACAGAACGTTGTGCGAATCCGTGATTAAAGTGAAGAGCATTTAGAGCATAGCAGCGGGGATTCTATCACTCGCGTAACCCAAACTTCGCTGTTGATGCGACGCGTGAAAGCTTCCGGCGAACAAGACAGACCTCTCGCCCTGTGATCATCCGTGCCAAGCGAGCACGAAAAACATCCGGATCGGTGGCGGTTTCTCTGTGATAAACAGAATCAAACAGTGCGCCTCTCTATAGATTGCGTGACCAAGCAGCAGTATTCCCTCTTCATTGGACAGTCCAGTGTACACAGCTTGCCAAGTAGCCTCCTTCACTGCTCGCCATGTTTCTGTCAGGCTGTCTACGGAGTATTATGCTCCAGAAATTGCCCTTAACGTTACGGTAAGGTGACTAGACTTCTTAAGTTATGATATGAGCACATCTCTGTGGAGATTTGTCATTAAGGCTATTGGGAGTGTAACGTGATGACGAAACCGTTGGTGATATAACAAATGTGTATCGATATAGCTGTTTTGGTTTCTTATTAATATTAACTGTTTTTAGGTCAAAGATATACATTTTTGTAAGGCAATATGAAGAATCTCCTTTGTATCTAAAAAACCACCGAACATAAAAGTTGTGGAGAGAAAATTGCTTTTGCCACGTTTTCGTCTCCTGCGACAGGCTTCTATTCACAGAAATATTTGTTATTTCGTTCCTGGGGCGACATGATTGTTCCACGTGATATCCAGAGTCGCAAATCGGCTCACAAAAACTGTTGCACTCTTTTTAAAGCGGTTTAGTTGTTACTGGAAAATTCGTTTTAAACACTCGTTTTCAGTAGCATTAAACATGTTGCCCCACTTTGTAAGTAGGCTGTTTAGGTTTTTATATTGGTAACGCCACGTAGCACTCTGTATGAAAATCACTGGCTGTGCTGTGTGCAGTCTGTGGCTAGTTTGCATTGTTGTCTGCCATTGTAGTGTTGGGCAGTTGGGTGTTAACAGCGCGTAGCGTTGCGCAGTTGGAGGTGAGCCGCCAGCAGTGGTGGATGTGGGGAGAGAGATGGCGGACTTTTGAAATTTGTAATACTGGATATCATGAACTGCTATGTATATTATGATTTTTCAACACTATTAAGGTAAATACATTGTTTGTTCTCTATCAAAATCTTTCATTTGCTAACTATGCCTATCAGTACTTAGTGCCTTCAGTAGTTTGAATCTTTTATTTAGCTGGCAGTAGTGGCGCTCGCTGTATTGCAGTAGCTTGAGTAGCCAAGATTTTTGTGAGGTAAGTGATTTGTGAAAGGTATAGTTTAATGTTAGTCAGGGCCATTCTTTTGTAGGGATTATTGAAAGTCAGATTGCGTTGCGCTAAAAATATTGTGTGTCAGGTTAAGCACAGTCAGGTATAATTTTTCTAAGGGGACGTTTCATATGTCGGCCCTTAGCCGAGGATACCTCACTGGAATCTTCTGATTTTTTTTCTTGTAGTTTGTGTAATTAGTGTAGCCTTTGTTTATTGCTAGCGCGTAATTATAGAGAGAATTTCCATTGTAGTTGTAGTTTTTCATTGTTGTACAGTAAAACAGTTGTGGCATGCATGTAGATTTGCACCAAGTATTTCGCAGCTGCGCTTGCAATTATGTAGACATTATTTCCATTGCTATGTTATTTTATTTTGCTCTTCAAATTGTGCTTTTCTGTGTTATCGTGTGAAATATTGTGACAATTATGGCGTGTGAAAAACGTAATACTAGGCTCCAAAGTAAACTGAGAAATGACAGTGAAGACGAAAGCAGTGTGTTAGCGCCGCAGAGTAATGAATTAACTAATGTTCAAAGGAGTAATTTGGTAATTGCGCATAGGGAAATGGAGCGGGTTGCAAATAATGGTGTACACAGTGAAAAAATTAGTGAACAGGGAAGCATTATCGATCGATCGGTCGGCAACAGCTCGCCTCAGGAATCCGAAATGACAGGAAACAATCTCGCAAATACTGTAGATTCAGGTTTTGGGTCCTCACCGTTTTCTCAAATAAGTCAAGACACATTTTCCGCTTGTCAAAATGTGAATGTTGCCGGTGCAAATGCACTGCCGAAAAGCATAGAGGAACAGATTCCAGACACTAATACATTATTATTGCAATTAATGCAACAAATGAAACAAAATCAGAGACAAACACAGCAACAGTTAGACACAATGGAACAAAATCAGAGTCAAACACAGCAAAAGCTACAAAAGTTAGACACAATGGAACAAAATCAGAGTCAAACACAGCAAATGCTACAAAAGTTAGACACAATGGAACAAAATTTTCAAAAGTTAGACACAATGGAACAAAATCTTCAAAAGTTAGACACAATGGAACAACACCAGAGACAAACACAGCAACAGTTAGACGCAATGGAACAAAATCTTCACACCACGCTTGAACAAACACGTGAAGATTTGACTACTGAGTTACATAAAATCGAATCGAAATGTCAAAAAGTCTGTAACGACGTAAAAACACAAATTTGTGAGCATTTTCAACCTATTTTTTCGCGGCATGAAAATGCATTACAGAATCACGAAGCAGCCATAAAAGAAATGCAAATTATTGTTCATGAAAATCATGAGACCTTGCAAGTAAAATTGACTCAGTTGCATCTACCGATTCGGTTACGCAACTTGCAAAAACTCAGGAAAACTTAAAGGACACAGTAGAAAGACACATGGAGGAAATTAGTACATTATCAGAGAAAGTAGCTGAACTTTCGGATCAGCTAAATAATTTATCTACGAAGGTAGATGATAATCTGAATGACACAAAACCGGTAGTCTTTAATGACACAGAAGAGAGCGAACAAATTAGGAAATTCAAACAAAATCAGAATCAAATTAATACGCAACACCAAAGAGAAATCTGGGAAGTACAAGATCAGCTGACACAGGTAATACAAGAATTACGTATTTCAGAGGACACTCGCGCCCCAATATGGGAAGAGGGACATAGAAATACGGAACAGCCACAAAATAATAACACAGCGCATTTCGGAAATTATGAAAGAAATTGGCAAGGTGCACCGAATTTTGAAATGGAACCGCCGAAACGACGTAACAATGACCGATATGCGACTCGCTGACATGATGACTTTGACTATAAGCTGTTCATTACTACACGTAAATTCAAAACATTTAAGAATTCTGGCAACGACATTCATCCACAAGCATGGCTCCATCAATTCTCTCGTTGTTTTCCTCCCAACTGGTCGTTAGAACACAGATTAGAATTTATGTGTGGCTATTTAGAGAATGAACCAGCTGTAAGAATGCGATCGGTCATTCACGATTGTCACAGTGAAGGAGAATTTTACCATGCCTTCCTCTCAGCATATTGGTCTCAAGCTACACAAGACCGAGTAAAACATAGCATCATGATGATGAAACACTTTGAACAATCTGAATTTTCCAGTCTTGTCAAATATTTTGAAGACATGTTGCATAAGAATCAGTATCTTTCAAACCCATACAGACCCTCAGAACTCATCCGCATTTGCTTAATCAAACTGCCTGAACATTTACGACATATTATTTTAGCAGGACGTTGCAAAGACGACAGTGAAGCTTTTCAGGGACTCTTACAAGAATTAGAAATTGACACTAACAATCGCGGAACGCGAAAACAGGAACACAACAATTACAAGTCACATCCGTCGCAATTCCGCGATGAAAGAAATAATAACTGGACACGACAAGGCTATTCTCACAACGCAAATCGTGACCAAAACAGACACCACCCATATGACAACCACTGGCAGAGTAATAATAGTTACAGAGAAAGATCGTTTTTCCGTAGTAATGTATGTGACAGAGACAACCATAGAAACAGACAATATGGGAACAAAAACAATTATTATCAAGGGAGACAGAATAACTTAAGACGCAACGGTCCACCACGCAGCTACGATTCCGGAAGAAATTCTCCACCACATGACCGACAAACAAGAAACTATGTTAACTACCGACAAAACGACAGACCTGAATTCCATCAGAACTGGCGAGCTTCAAACAGGGCAGGGCCTTCTCGTCAAGGTGAATTTGTAGAAGTTAGGTCTCCTAATCCCAATAACGACGCGCGCCAACAAAGGAACAGACAATGACTCGCACCGCAGGCAGCCGCGTGCGCCGGCTGGCTCAGAGAAAAATAACATAGACGCTAACCTTGAGAAAAATTTTAGCATTCTTCACCGACGTATGCCGCATGATAATTCCGTTCAAGTTGAAACTCTGTGTACTAGGAAGAGTAAAGGTTTACACCACATTTCATATGTAAAACCGTTTATTGAAAGATAATCTGCTTTTTAACTTTGTCTTAGCCATAAAACTTTTCACTTCACATTTCTAGTATGCTTTGTCAGACTTAAGAAACTGTTAACATGCAACATTTTGGTTTACTTGAAAATACATTCTGGATTTAAAGTACTTTCTGTGAGATACCAGATGACACAGTGGTTAGTTTATGTGACAGCTACACGATTGTATCACGACGCTACTAGTGAGTGACAATTTACAATGTTGCTTTTGCGGTGTATCTGTTTTATATCTGCACAGTTTTCTGAATTCTTCTGGACAGTAAAACATGTTTTAGTAGTAACTTTTGTGGTATAGCAACAATGAGACAGCCTTTTTCGTGGCACATCAATATGTTACTGTACAGTACTTTCTTCATCACAACAATAAGCGTAATAATTACGATATCTATACACAAAGCATTTCACTTTTGTTTATCATGAGGTAAGTACATCGACTTCTGCAGAACTTAGCTTTCGGAGGACGATAACTATAGACTTCCACAGAGGTTATCTTACAACATGACGCACAGTTTAGCGCTACAGTACACGTATTTGAGTGATTAATTTCGCACTTAAAACATTTTTTTTAAGATATTTGAGTGCAATGATACAAGGGTTTTCCGTGATACATTTCATTCCATTGCTGTAATCTGTAACACCTGAGGGTATAATTACATTAATCCTCAGGGGGGTACACACTTACTTTGTGTACCATGTGTTTGGCACGCACAAGGAGCCCTAGCTAATATGGTATTTGCTTATACAACTTTACACATCGGTACCTTATTTCTCTAACACAGAATTACACAGCTATCTGATCATTTAACTGAGAGAGACAAACTTTTTTATTATGGCAGTGACAGATGTTTACGTAATTACACCGTTGGATAACTTCACACTTACGAAATTGTATTTTGTCTGTACTTTGTGAACTGTTCATACTTTTTCGGAACCATTGTGATACTATGAGAGCTTTGAATGATGTATTTGGTAAGGGAACATGATTTTAAAGTACGTTTGAGGTAGATGACACTATTTAAATGAGCAGAGAATTTTTTTTAGGTTTTGACTGAGGTGTTATGATGTTATTTTTACGACGACAATGTGTATTATGCTGCTGAGGTATGTTTATGGTCAATAAGCTGATGCTATATGAGGAATTTGATTATGCTACGTATCTGTTATGATGAAATATTGAAGAAGTGTCGACGAATATTTATATGTGTAATAAGGTAAGGAGTAATGAATAGTGGTTAGGGACTCTGACTTGTGAAAAAGGATGTTGGAAACCAAGAATTGTACTTTAAGAGTTATGAAATGTGCGTAAATGCGTGAATATATCACAATGCCGGCGAAAATTTTTTGGACACTGTTATATTCATAAGATTTTGTTTCTACACATTTGCAACGCAAATTCTCAACCTGTGAAATTTTTTATATGAGACTGCCACTGTAGCGGACACTGCTGTCGTAAATATTTCCGTAAGAAAGTTAAGTGACCACCTGCACGTAATGCTGGAGAAAAAGCCATTAGTGTGTGCCTTTTCAGAGGCACAGGTAGAAAAAAAAGGTAGGCCATTATCCTCGCTATTGACATTCCTTTGTAGAAAGCATCGCAAATACGACACGCTCAAACTTGAAAACATATGATTATACTATGGAGCTCTTAATTTATGATATTTACTAAAATGCCTAATGAAACGATGAGAAACATTTCATGGCTATTGTCTTGCTAGTTGAGAGAAATGCCATATGGCTTGCTTTATGTATTTATTTACTCAATTTGTTTAATATCTAGTTTCTAGCTGCGCTGCAGCATTGGTTAAAATAAAATTTATAGATGTACTAATATAAATATTTTCTGTCTACAGATCGAGTAAATAATAATTTTTTTCAAAAAATGAGGGAGCACAAAAAGACATTTACCTTCACAGGAACTGCATTCATAATTTTCTTTTCGAGTACTTGGTAATTTATTTTGTAGAATAAGTTGTGGGGCACCACTTTAATTACATAGACATTAAGATGTGAATAGACATTTCCCTTATCTGCATTGTTGTTTTTAGTGTACTATTTTTTCTGCTTGAGCTTTGTCATGTTTAGGTATAAGTTATAGCATTTGCTGCTGCTGATTGCCAGGCATAGTGTTACTGAATTAGACTTTGTATTACTCTGTTAAGCCAGTTTTACTACTAATTTATTTTTATTGTTTGCTGCACATTGCCTTATATTAGTTGTAATATTGCAATTGCTTTGCTAATTTATGCTGCTTGCTTTGCCTTTTGTATTTTTTATCATTGCTATTTGTATTAATTGTTTTGTGCTGCTGCATTGCCTCGTCCCTTAGTTTAGCATCTGAGCTCAGTAGATTTAAGTTAGCTTAAGAGGGGGTAGACTATATAAGAGAATGAGTTGTGATGAATTGGAAGAAATGCATTGAGAAGCTATAAGAAAATGGTTCGACCAAAAAAGAAAAGTATTTTGAAAGAGGATATGAGCAAAAAAGTTGGGTTTAGGGACAACAGGTTTAGGTAGGATTTTCTTGGAAATAAATGATGAGGTAAGATAATGGAAAATAAATAATGAGGTGAGAAATATGTGAACATAAAAATACAGAAAGCATGCTTGGATAGGATTTTTTTAGTGGAAACAAATGTTGAAATAAGACGAAAGATCTATGGAATGAAGTTTTAGGTTGGACTGCAGTACCAAATGTTACACTGAAAACAAACCCTGTCCTTTCCTTTTGTGTTATCCCACTATGTGTTTGTGTACCCTTGTGTATTTGTTTCCTTACTGTCTCTGTGTACTGTTTCATAGAATTTTTTCTCTTCTAATACCAAGCTACATTCACTATGATGAGGAATACTGTTATCCTCAAATATAATTTGCATTAATAATATGTTATTTACTTCGTATAGACGTTTAGACATTATTTATTCTGTTTTGTTTTAATGCTCATGTGTGAAGTTGATGTTTCGAAGGTTATTCTGATCTTTTATGTATGTACTTATCTCATAATTCCTGTAACACTGATGTATATGTTATTTTGATTCTTCTGTAAAGCCTGCATTACCACAAATGTTATCTGTATTGTTATGTTTTTAATGATGTATTTTGCACCTTTGTTATAGTATGCTTATGTTATAAAATTGTAATTGACACCAGTTCATCAAATTAAGTAACTTGTAAGTTACATTTCACTGCACACGTTTCTGTTGGTCATAGTATATGGACAATATGTGAGAAGTAGGGACTGATAGTGTTTGCAAGTGTGTTAATAATTCAGCAAGGGACTGGATAACAGCATTGCTGGTTCTAAGGACATTTCAAACAATTTTTTTGTGAATGGACAAGTGGTGGTTTATGGACTTGCTATATTCTCCGCAAGACTCTTTGATGGTGATTGTGCACCTGCACAGTCGCAACAGATGGTTGCTGGCTGTCTCTACAAGGACTACGGTGGGTCTGCATCTTTGATGATCCACCAATACCATTATTTCTACAAGGACTGCAGTGGGTCTGCACCTCTGGTAGCCCACCAACACCATAATCTCTACCAGGACTACAGTGGGTCTACTCTGTGATGACCTACCTACCAGTATTCTTCAAAACTTCGACTGATTCTGCTGTGGGTTTGCTTTGTTGTGGACCATTACCTGTCTGCATGTCAAGAGTCAGCACTGTCTTTCTGTTGGAAGGACAACACTACTTCTTCAAGACTGCATGGAAATCCACTACTTCCGTGTGCTTTGTCTTTTACTGCTCAGACTTTGAGAAAAACACTGCAATTTTACTATGATGAACGATCAGGACTGTCTTTATGGACTGTGAGAAAATTTTAACTTTTGGCCAACATTGTATCAATAAGTGTGTGCATTTGATTTCTTTGTTATTGTAATTGGGAAAAAATTTCAACAAATATGTATTGGCCAGTGCCCAAAACAATTTGTAAAATTTTTTGTGGGGAGCATGGGGGCTATGTAAGTAGGCTGTTTAGGTTTTTATATTGGTAACGCCACGTAGCGCTCTGTATGAAAATCACTGGCTGTGCTGTGTGCAGTCTGTGGCTAGTTTGCATTGTTGTCTGCCATTGTATTGTTGGGCAGTTGGGTGTTAGCGCGTAGCGTTGAGCAGTTGTAGGTGAGCCGCCAGCAGTGGTGGATGTGGGGACAGAGATGGCGGACTTTTGAAATTTGTAATACTGGATATCATGAACTGCTATGTATATTATGATTTTTCAACACTATTAAGGTAAATACATTGTTCTCTATCAAAATCTTTCATTTGCTAACTATGCCTATCAGTACTTAGTGCCTTCAGTAGTTTGAATCTTTTATTTAGCTGGCAGTAGTGGCGCTCACTGTATTGCAGTAGCTTGAGTAGCCAAGATTTTTGTGAGGTAAGTGATTTGTGAAAGGTATAGTTTAATGTTAGTCAGGGCCATTCTTTTGTAGGGATTATTGAAAGTCAGATTGCGTTGCGCTAAAAATATTGTGTGTCAGGTTAAGCACAGTCCTGTATAAATGTTCAAAGGGGACGTTTCAACTTGTGATAAAGATTCTTAATTAGTCGTGTACAGTGTGTCATTCTGTTTGTTCTGATAAGTCTGGGATGTGAGCTGTTTTATAAATTTTCAGTTGCCAACCATTGAGTATCATTTAGTACAATTTTTATCAGAAATGACAAACTTCGAACGACCTCCGCATTGCAGTTTGTCTGTCCAAAGGAGGCTAAAAGCGCAGGACGGAAACGTAAACATCTCAGCAGGCAATGGTGCCCTGAGTACCCCCCCCCCCCTCCGCCAAGTGCCACTGTAGTTGCATGAGGGACCTCACTCTGATTGTTGCCCTTAAGGTCGGCGATAGAGCGCAACGGATAAGCCAGAGCTCTGTCTGAACGGGCATAAGGCTTTGCAACTGTAAGGCACGTAGTTTTGCAAACTGTGGGAGAGGTACGGGCAAAGTAATCAACACCCAGAAATGCACGTAGAGAGAAAACTTTTGTTAAGTGTGTGGTTTTTAGCATAGAAGAAGAAACGTTACTCGAGACTAATAGTTGAATTGGCGAGTCTCAAAACCGATCAAAACTGCGTGACCTGGATGATTTTTACAGGCTGTCATGGGAGAAATGAGACTACTAGAGGACACTTTATCTGCTATCCCTGATGCGGCCAACTGGCACTGAACTTAAGGGAGCGTCAAGGTGGATAAAGGGTGACAATTAGTCAACGTCACTGCTCAAAGGAGACTGACCCGGTGGCGCAGTCCCGCCTGGGCGCAGCTGCACAAGTTGACAGCTGCCACTCAGATGCTGCTTTCTCCGTAACTCGTCGTGGAAGCCAGGAACTGGCGACGCCACCAACAAACCGACCGCTGGCTGCTAATGACAAGCTCTAAATCACCCCAGATAAAGTCACCCTGCCAATGCACCACTTACCTCCTGCCCTGGAAGATACAGAAAGGCCTGGGGGGCAAAGCGTTGTGTGAACTCTCTTGAAACTTGCTAACAGATTAAAACTGTGTGCTGCACCGGAACTCGAACCTAGAAGTTTTCCTTTCACGCACAATTCTCTTACCGACTGAGGTACCTGGGCACAACTCACATGCAGTGGCGTGAGGGCAAGGTTCTTGGTTCTGTTCCTGGTCCGGTGCACAGTTTTAATCTGTCAAGAAGTTTCAGAAATTTGTGAAACGTTCTGCCAAATGTCAGAATGGTGCCATACCTGCCACTCCACATTTCGTACATATGGAAAGAAGATAACTGATGTCAGCGGCAACTAAAGGAAATGTTCGAGGATGTCCATCAGGTTAGTCCAACCTCCTCCAATATGCCCATTCTGAATGGTGGAATCGATTGCCACAGTGGGAACGCTGCAGACGTCCTGTGTGCGAGGAATACAGCAGAAACTGTCTGACGACCAAGGCAGTTTCAGGACGGACCTACTACCGGAAATAACCTTCAACAGTTTAGATGTACTAGTTTCACAAAGATATTATGGCCCTAATGGAGAAACAATCAGAGAAATGTAGGAATAATATTCATAGAATCAGTAACATAAACAGTAGTACCAGCAGTCTGCAGGTAGAGGAAGAGGAGACACTCAGATAAGTACATCAAGTGGCACTTCGTCTACAAACACAGTGTTCCAGTCTTACCAGGAAAGGGGTATTCGCAAGATGGTACAGACGGACACCTGTCATTTTGATGTTAGTAAGATCACGCACCATGGGTAGAAGAGATACACCATGACTGTACTTTGGAGTTGGTTCGTTTAATTATATAGTGCATGGGGGCTTAATTAAAAAGAATAATTAATAAATGCAATAACTATAGTAGCTGTGTGACCGGTTGCATGAAATAAAAATAAAGAATGACAAGAAATTTCTATTAACACAATTGATTAAGTCCCCTGAAACTATAAAAGCTACGAAACAACAAAGCACAAGTGTAACTGTTCTGTGTGTGATAGGGTGACTCAACGTACATGTATCTGGCTCGATTCTTCCTCAATACGACAAGATATTTTAAACACCATTTACAATGAACTAATTGAAAAACCAGAGATACTATAATTGCACATAGAAACCAGAAATACAAGTCTAATACATGGACACGAACCAGATGCTTTGTTGACTGAACCTGTGACCAAGACGCATTGTCATTAAAAAAATCTGTAATACTTTTTTTTTACCTCAATATATATTGACGAAAAATACACTGTGATAATTGCAACATCTTTCATCTACATTACACCAACCGAACAGCATCTACTCTCTCGCCCAACAGAACAACAACTGCACTCGACATCCTCTGAACTACTACTGCACCAGTGGAGGCGGCGGAATAATAATCTTTGGCGCAATCTCTGGCGCTGTGACTCAGTGTAGCCACCTTTCAATAGACAAGTCTACCGTACTGGTTACTACTGCCTCAAGAAGCTTTTATTACGAACTCAAGCCAGTCGCTAGGAAGTAACCAAACAAAGCAACTACAAGACGGGAAGTATTATTCTACTTTTGTCAAACTAATTTTTGCTGCTTTACCTTTTCATTTCTTCCACAAAGGGCACGCTTGTTATTGTAAACTGAACAGTTTTCATGCAACCACCGTTTGCAGACTGGACATTGTAACCAGTCAGCTTTAGATCGAGTTCTAGAGGAAAGTTCCAGACATTCTACACATTTCTCTTCACTGAATTCCACAGAGTCATTACAGCGTTGAACGCTTTTCTCAAATCATCTTCATTCGAAGAAGCGCTATTCGTTATCTGATTATAGGCATTCAGCATGATGTGTTTAATCTGCAAGCACAACACAGATGATTTAGACAAACAGTACTGCACTGTAATTGCGGAATTGCCCAGCAATAAACTTCTTTCCTTTTTAGGTTTGCTTTTTCTCTCCCACAGCATCAGTTGTCCTAAAGCGGTAGTCAAGAAGACGTACCTTGCCTTTACGATGCAAAAAACTTCTGCCTAGCTCTAAACGCTCCACTCACCACTATCATTAACTTATCACTGACATTACTCGGTTTTTCGTTAATTCCTTGCATGCCCATTACGTAACAATATTTCACTATATTCGTGAAATTTCAGACACTTCGCTCAGCCAGTCGATGAGAAAAGTCCCTCCTAAAAGTTGCTAATATGCTCACAATTTCCATAGGATTTGCAACGCGCCTGTCCTCTACAATTACTCCCTTAACAGACTGGTGCTAAAAACGGAAAATGAGTCTTCTACTTGCATCAACTCAAATAACTTTACACAATGAAAATCGATTGAATGACATGGGCTGTGTTGTAGGTAAAGCAAATGGCAGACTTCGTTTCGTTTTCAGTATACTGTAAAAACGATGGTCTACAAAGGAGAATGTTTACAAAAACTTGAGACTCCCATCTTAGAATACTGCTCACATGTGTTGGAACCCTTTTAGATAGGATTTTCAAGGGATACTGAATGTGTACAAGGAAAGGGGGTAGAAATGGTTACAGGTCTTTTTGACCAAAGAGAGAGCGTCATGGAAATGCCGAAAAGCTTGAATATCCACATGCCTTAACATAGACGCCAGTTACTCCGCGTAAGCATACTTACCAAGTTTCAAGAACCAGTATTAAGTACACTAATGGCCATTAAAATTACTACAAAAAGAAGAAATGCAGATGGTAAACGGGTATTCATTGGACAAATATATTATACTAGAACTGACATGTGCTTACATTTTCACGCAATTTGGATGCATAGATCCTGAGAAATCAGTACCCAGAACAACCACCTCTGGCCGTCATAACGGCCTTGTTACATCTGGGCATTGAGTCAAATAGAGGTTGGAAGGCCTGTACAGGTACAGCTGCCCATGCAGCTTCAACACGATACCACAGTTCATCAAGAGTAGTGACTGGCCTATTGTGACGAGCCAGTTGCTCGGCCACCATTGACCAGACGTTTAAAATTGGTGAGAGATCTGGTGAATGTGATGGCCACGGCAGCAGTCGAACATTTTCTGTATCCAGAAAGGCCCGTACAGGGCCTGCAACATGCGGTCATGCACTATCCTGCTGAAATGTAGGGTTTTGCAGGGATCGAATGAAGGGTAGAGCCACGGGGCGTAACGCATCTGAAATGTAACGTCGACTGTTCAAAGTGCCGTCAATGCGAACAACAGGTGACCGAGACGTGTAACCAGTGGCACCCCATACCATCACGCCGGGTGATACGCCAGTACGGCGATGACAAATACACGCTTCCAATGTGCGTTCACCGCGATGTCACCAAACACGGATGCGACCATCACGATGCTGTAAACAGAACCTGGATTCATCCTAAAAAATGACGTTTTGCCATTCGTGCACCCAGGTGCGTCGTTGAGTACACCATCGCAGGCGCTCCTGTGTGTGATGCAGCGTCAATGGTAACCGCAGCCACGGGCTCCGAGCTGATAGCCCATGGTGCTGTAAAATTCGTCGAACTGTTCGTGCAGATGGTTGTTGTCTTGTAAATGTCCCCATCTGTTGACTCAGGGATCGAGACGTGGCTGCACGATCCGTTACAGCCATGCGGATAAGATGCCTGTCATCTCGACTGCTAGTGGTACGAGGCCGTTGGGATCCAGCACGGCGTTCCGTATTACCCTCCTGAACCCACCGATTCCATATTCGGCTAACAGTCATTGGATCTCGACCAACGCGAGCAGCAATGTCGCGATAAATAAACCGCAGTCGCGATAGGCTACAATCCGATGTTTATCAAAGTCGGAAACGTGATAGTACGCATTTCTCCTCCTTACACGAGGCATCACAACAACGTTTCAGCAGGCAACGCCGGTCAACTGCTGCTTGTGTATGAGAAATCGGTTGGAAACTTTCCTCATGTCAGCATGTTGTAGGTGTCGCCACCGGCGCCAAGCTTGTGTGAATGCTCTGAAAAGCTAATCATTTGCATATCACCGCATCTTCTTCCTATCGGCTAAATTTGGCGTCTGTAGCACGTCATCTTCGTGGTGTAGCAATTTTAATGGCCAGTAGTGTAAAAATCTAGGAATGTCCATTAGCCTTCCTTTGCACCCGCGAACCCAACTTAAGATGTAGTCTGTACGGGGATGGAACGAGAACTCCTAAGATGAGGTACAATGCTTAGTACTGTACCCTTTCGATGTGACCGCAAACCGCTGCTCCTGCAGTTAGACTTCCCTCAAACAACGCCCGCTACGCAGGAAGGCCGAGAAGTCAGGTGAATAGAGTCCGCCAGCAAATTCATGATACTTCTGAGTAGAACTGTGTTTGACGTTATACATCACGTGGAACGAATATTGCGAAGCTTAGTATCATCATTACGCTCCATAGCTTACCTGGCAGAGAGTGTTCGGGAGTGTGTTACTGCGACAGTTGCAGCGTGAGCCCATCAGAGTTTCAGTTCCGGTCGCCCTCGCCGGTACCACTCCAGTTCATCGCAGCTCATCTGTCAGAAGGACAATCTGCCGCTCTTCGACAATGTGTAACACTATCACAGTAATACCCAGAAGGCGGGAGACTGTGCTAGTTGGACTTAGCCTCAGAGCAGAATTGTCACAGGAATATTGTAGAACGACCTTTTGAAGTTGAGTATGCGTGTACCTTTGAGTAAAAGGGTGTTTCTGAAACCAGAGATGTATTCATTTCAGCAGTTGTGCTATAGGTATGCGTGCCTGATGTTTAATTGGTAGTAGTGCCCTTATTTCCACTGACAGTGGCAGCGCCTCGGTGTTCGTTGTCTCAACATACACGATGGCGATGAGGTATAGCTACAGCAGTTCCATTTGGACGATGAGGATACCAGCACATAATGCTGTTCGAACAGTCTATGTACAGCATCAAGGACTCAGTAGTTTAGGACCCCATAGCAACAAGAAAATTCAGTAAAGTTCAACACTACAATACATAATACTTAAATTCCAGAATGTGATGAGTAGCATAAGTGCACTTTCTAGCCAATTTTCTCCAGAAAGGATGTTAAAGAGCAATAATCTCTGTTGAGTATATTTTCAGGTAGGACAACAAGTTGACATTATAATTCAACTGCTGGAATCTATTAGGAACATGCAAGAGAGTGTGCTTATCAAGCTAGGGGAAAAATAACTATCATAAAAGAGAGGTGTAACCTCCCCCTCACTTATCGACCTTAATGACAGTGAAAAATGAAACCGCGTGTACCTAATGGGAATTTTGGAAAAGCAATCGTCACCGAAGTTAACCTGTCGGTAAAGAGGGAGGAAAGGGTTACATCTAAATGAAAGGAAAAATGCAAGTGAAACTGGTGGAAATTAATTTTGAAATAGGGATAAAGTTAATAAAGAAAGTAAATGTGCGGCCGTTACGTTAACAATCAACTAGCGGTAATTAGATATTTGAGATTTGGGGGAAATTACGGTCGCCAGTCCTATGGACAATTACTATAATAACTGAAAAAGAAAGGTTATTACACATATAATTAGCACTAGAAGCGTGGCAACTGAAGGTTGACACGTGTAGTGTGAAAACTGAAAGTTTGTCAGAAGTAATAAATTTCGCTACACTTAATTTAGCAAAAGAATTAATGAAACCGGAAAATCGAAAGTTAATTTAGTGACTGAAGTTAATAGTGAGCTTTCTTTCTGGAGCACATCGAAATACAGTTAGTCTTGGACTACCTCAACAATCATTTCTAAAGCTACTTGAATCTACGCAGTTTAGAAAGAAGAGATTTAACTTTGAACTTGAATTAATCGATTCTGAACAATTAACAATAGTAAAATTTAGTACGTACCAAGCTGAGCTGCAGTCACAGGTAAGCTAAAATACGGTAACAAAACTCGCACTCTTAATTTGTGCTTGTGTAATCTAACTATTGTAGCCAGCTATGAATACTTAAAGTGAACTTTGAAATTAAAGCAGTGAAATGGAATTATGCTGGCGTTTGAATTTCAACGACACTCGGGTTCATTTCGGAAAAGGAAGGGACCCTGCTTGGCAATGCAATTGGGACAATGAGCAACAAAGGTTCATGCTAAGTTGCTGTAATTTTGCGAGGCAAATGGAACAATTTGAAAAGCTGAGGTCTGCCATACAGTTATTCAGGTAACAAAAATAAGGAAAACAAATTATAGTACAATAGATGGAAATAGGAGGATATGCATTTCCGGCGTTACACGTGCCCCACATTGTCTGAGGATGTTCGTGTAACGTAAACAGACTCAGAAAATGTCCAAAAAAAAGAAACAGTGGAAATGCATATGCTCAAAACATCAACAAAATTTAGCATTCGCCTAATTAACCATAAACCAATTTTTAGACGATAATAATTGAGTGGAGACACTCCTAATCTTATTCCACTCTGTCATCTTGATCAAAATAAAACAGGTTGACAACATATTAAAATTCATAGAAAACATAGAAAATGGTTTAGCTATTCTAAAAATCTAAATTCCTAGCAGTATCAAGAAATGGAATACTATTTACAAAATTAATCAGATTACATGGTCATAGAAAACAGGTATATCAAAATACGCAAATTAATAATTAATTACATAGAATACGTATTTTATATAAATTTTTCATAATTATTATTCTCGTCATGAGTGTGCACTTAACGCTAATCAAGAAAATAATATACAGCAGATCGACAAAAACATAAATATTGACAACAGAATTCTTTCATATCAGCTGTTCGGGAAGAAAAGCAACTCCGCCTTCCGTACTCGCAAGTACAAAGAATGCCGACAGCGGCACAAGAGCCGACAGCGGCACAAGAGCCGACAGCGGTTCCGCCCCGCCAGTATTGTTGCGCCCGCCTGTGCGGCACGCTTGATCTCTCTCGCCCTTGTAACGGCATTTCCAGAACGTCCGTTTCACTGAATTCTTTCGGTAAAACTCACTCCCGAGTAATCTCAAGGAGTCCATAAACACTATCACAGTGGATAACTCAACACTGTCCATCATCACACGCATGTACTAGCCTGAAACTTAAAACAGCGTCTAAGTACATCGGCAATGACTAGTAAATCACATATTTATGGAATCTTACAGCTATTTACAAAATCATATTTACATTCCTTAATCTACTGTGACTCAGCTGAAAACTTAAACTAGCAGCTTGGATTTTTCAGTTGATTAGATCATGATTAAATTGATTAAAATTAAATTGATTAATCAAAATTAATTACTTATTAATTACAACTTCTTTAATGACCTTGGTCAGTCAAAAGCATGGCAATCTAGCAAATCGTTAAATCTTACACTCTATTTTACATACTGTACAAATGACCCATTCTGTGGTATTAATCAATTCTAGGTTGGTACAATTTCAAGTCTACAATATTCCGTATACCTAATCGTTTTCCAGAGCTTGGATACTCTAAGCAATAAGCATTTGTGTGAGGTATACCAATGACTTTATATGGTCCATTATAAACAAACTTAAATTTAGAGATTTCATTGTCTATCTCGCTCGATTTCCCATGAGCTTTTACTAGTACTAAGTCTCCGATTGCAAACTTAGCAAAACGCGCTTTAGCGTCATGACGACGTATGCGAGCATCAGCTTTTAGCTTCATTACTTCTCGCAAACGATCTTTTTTCACACCAATACTAATGTCAATCCGTGGAGGGAATTTGATTATCTCTTCCACTAAACTTTTACTTCTGTCATCCAACAGGATTTCCTCTGGAGAAAATCCCGTAGATTCATGTCTCAAGGTGTTCATAATTCTCTCAAATACTGCTACATATTTGCCCCATGCCCTATGGTTGTGATGGCAATAGGTACGGCAAAGTCTGCCTAGCTCGCGCATATACCTCTCAGCGGGATTCCCAACCGGACAATAAGCTGAAATATGGATCACCTCGACCCCATTACTTTCCATGCCTTCATTCCACAACTTAGAAGTAAATTGTGCCCCATTGTCTGATAGAATCGCCTTGGGCTTACCAATATGAACAAAATAATCGTTCACAAGCTTTCTATAGACCGCTTTGGCTGTAGCTTTCCTAATCGGGTATAGCTTGATGAACTTGGAAAAAGCTTCTAGCACTACTAAAATGTAGGCAAAGTTTCCTGATGACTTGGGCAAAGGTCCGTACAAGTCCACGCACAGTAATTCAAAGGTGTCGTTAGGCCTTATACTTTGCATAGGACCACGACTCGTACAGTTGGTAACCTTCACCTTCTGACATAAATCGTAAGTTTTCACTCTGTCAGTAACGCGTTTTAACATGTTGTTAAAATGCACTACTTCACACAGCTTTTCCGTACATTTCTTCGGTCGACAGTGAACATACGCCAAATGGTAGTAGTCTATTATTTCCGTGACGAATTTGGTGGGCCAGCATACCCGCCAAATATTACTATCTTCACCCTTACGTATGTACAAGATATGATCGTATATCTTGTAATACTTCCTTAATTTCTCTCCTTCTGGACTCCTTTCGTCATATCGGGTTTTCACCATATTTAAACAACCATCCTCGTTCTGATGACGACGTAGATTCTTACAGATGTTCACTATTAATTTGCGTCCCTCAACTTCTTTAAAATAGTATAATTTGACCACTCCATCTGACTCCTCTTTCAATACATCTTGATTAGACTCGGGCAACCGCGACAGCGCATCCGCAACGCAATTGTCGGTCCCTTTTACGTAACAGATGTCATAATTAAATTGCTGTAAATACAGCGACCACCTAGTCAGTCTTTAGTGAAGTAGTTTACAATCCTTCAGATAAGTGAGCGCCTTATGGTCCGTATGAATAATCACCTTACGGTCCCATAGGTAACCCTTGAACTTCTTGAATCCCCACACGATAGCGAGACACTCTTTCTCAGAAATCGTGTAGTTTCGCTCACTTTTTGATAAAGTTCGACTCGCGAACGCTATCGTCCGGTGTTCCTTATCCTCTCCTTTACCAACTTCTTGGAATAGTTCTACCCCCACCCCGTAATTCGACGAATCCGTTCCCAGATGGAAGGGTAGCGATAAATCAGGATGAAATAGTATGTTAGATCTTAACAACTCGTCTTTTAATCTCTCGAAAGCGGCCTGACACCCGTCAGTCCACACAAACGGAACGTTTTTGCGTAAGAGGTTATTCAAATTTTCATCATTAAACACTTGTCCTTTTACAAATTTACGGTAAAATCCTGTTAGCCCTAGAAAACTTTTTAACTGTTTCCTAGACTTGGGTGGAGGACAATTCCTTATTGCCTCTAGTTTCTCTGGGTCCTTTGTAATACCAGCAGTGGTAATTACATGCCCTAAAAATTTCAGTTCCTGCTTCACAAATTCGCATTTCTTTAGCTTTAGAGTCATTCCGCCACGGCGCAATGCTCTAAAAACTTCATCTAACAGGTCACAATGGTCATGCCAAGTGGCATTGGCCAACAATAGGTCGTCAACATATACAGTTAATCTTGAACTCAAAGCCGCTCCTAGCACTTTATCTAGGGCCCTGATGAATACGGACACAGATATATTAAGTCCAAACGGCAGTACTCTATACTTATAACACCTGCCCGCAAACAAGAAGGCGGTGTATGGCCTAGATTCTTCTTCGAGTTCTATTTGCCAGTAACTAGCCGTCAGATCGAGGCTAGTCATGAATTTAACGTCATGAAAACGTTGCAAAATGTCCTCCATACTCTCTGGTCTGTCTGTTTCACGTTGAACGACCCTATTCACCGTGCGTGCGTCAATCACAATACGCACACTAACATCCCGTTTTGCTACAATGACCAAACCGTTATTATATGGACTTGTACTTCTTTCAATCACCCCCCATTCGATCATCTTATCTATCTCCCGTTGCACTGCTTCCTTTTTGGACAGCGGTATAGCATACGGTCTCACGAAGAATGGTTCGTGTGGAATTACATGCAACTTGCATTTATATCCTTCCACAAGTCCTGGTTTGTCTGAAAACACACTCTTATTCCTCATTATTACTTCATACAGGCCTCGTCTTTGTTCGTGTGTTACGTTTGACACACCGTCTACAATACTTTCCAATTCACTTTCTACACTATTGTCAATGCAGAGATTCCTCACATTACAGTAGTTCAAATTAATACCTACATCAATACCATCCGGCCAGTTAACAATGTGTATAGGCTGGTATTGCCTATGCACACCGTCTCCTGCCTCGTCAAAACTAACTACTATTGTTTTATCTTGTGACGTACATGTCAAAGTTTTCCTTTCGCAATTAATCACTGCACGGTACTTTAATAGCCAATCTAACCCAATAATTACTTCCGTAGTCAAGTCTGGCACGACGACAAACTCTTGTTCAAATCGTGCCCCACATATCTCGAAGTTGACAAAAATCTGTTTTGTGACCGGTTTACTGGCCTTCCCAGTAGCACCGATAATTTTCACTCCTGTTACTGGCATAACTACGATGCCAGGTCTGTCTTTCAGTAACTCAAATATTTTCCCAGATACAGCACTCAATTCTGCACCGGTGTCAATCAACACGTTTAGTTGTAGGTCGTGCATATTAACAGACACTACTATCTGTCTACACTTGTCCTCGACTGTTTCTTTATTTTCCCGCAGTAAATCCTCGTCTATATCCAGGTCATTCCAGAAAAAACCATCCGGCTTTGATCCTAAAACCGGCTTATCTGGCGGCTTTTTCAGCCTCTGTTCACATACAGTTTTAATTTCAACACGTTTGTCCTGAGGCTTAGTCTGTAGCTTCGCCTCCAATACCGAAACCTTTTCCTGTAACTCGTCACCTAGTGAGTGTTGCTTTGCTATCATTTCACTAATTGTCACCTTCGTTGATTCCTCTTTGGCTAGATTGATCTCATCCGCCAATCTACCTGGAGGAATGTGCCCAGTAGTTTCTGCAATTACTTCCGCTAGATCTGCGCAACCCACACTGCTATCGTCTGACCGTATAATGTCAGCTCTAACCTCATACACGCTGTAATCTATGTGCTTTTCTACCAATCGTGTCCGGCTATCACTAAAATTTTCGCAATCTTTCTCCTTAATACTTTCGCAATGTTTAAACTGGAGGTTTGCTTCGGATGGGTCGGCTACTTCTACCACTGAAACTTTCGGTAAGGTCTGCCGGTTAGGGCCAGAACTTTCCGTTACTACTTCAACATCCAACTCTTGCGGGACGAAACACGACCAATCTTGCTCGTGCTCCCCATTAACATCAACTATTTCTAGTAAAGTCTGCCGGTTAGGGCCAGAACTTTCTATCATTTCACAAATACTATCTTCCTGTGGGACGAAACGCGGCAAATCCTGCCCGCGCTCCCCATAAACACTTCTCCCATACAGGCCCCTATAATCTCTTAGTTCGTCGTATAAGCGACCGAACTGCCTTAACCAGACCTCTTCCCTCTCTGCATCCCCTCGCTCGATGACGGACGTTTTATCCGACATCTGATCTTCTCTCAACACTTGCGAATCATTCTTAAACTCAATCTCCAGTTCAGCTGTGGGTATTACAGCTGCCACTTTATAATCGATTTCCGGAACACTATTTAAATTGTTCTCACTGACAGTGAATGTACACCCCTGGAAATGGAAAAAAGAACACATTGACACCGGTGTGTCAGACCCACCATACTTGCTCCGGACACTGCGAGAGGGCTGTACAAGCAATGATCACACGCACGGCACAGCGGACACACCAGGAACCGCGGTGTTGGCCGTCGAATGGCGCTAGCTGCGCGCATTTGTGCACCGCCGCCGTCAGTGTCAGCCAGTTTGCCGTGGCATACGGAGCTCCATCGCAGTCTTTAACACTGGTAGCATGCCGCGACAGCGTGGACGTGAACCGTATGTGCAGTTGACGGACTTTGAGCGAGGGCGTATAGTGGGCATGCGGGAGGCCGGGTGGACGTACCGCCGAATTGCTCAACACGTGGGGCGTGAGGTCTCCACAGTACATCGATGTTGTCGCCAGTGGTCGGCGGAAGGTGCACGTGCCCGTCGACCTGGGACCGGACCGCAGCGACGCACGGATGCACGCCAAGACCGTAGGATCCTACGCAGTGCCGTAGGGGACCGCACCGCCACTTCCCAGCAAATTAGGGACACTGTTGCTCCTGGGGTATCGGCGAGGACCATTCGCAACCGTCTCCATGAAGCTGGGCTACGGTCCCGCACACCGTTAGGCCGTCTTCCGCTCACGCCCCAACATCGTGCAGCCCGCCTCCAGTGGTGTCGCGACAGGCGTGAATGGAGGGACGAATGGAGACGTGTCGTCTTCAGCGATGAGAGTCGCTTCTGCCTTGGTGCCAATGATGGTCGTATGCGTGTTTGGCGCCGTGCAGGTGAGCGCCACAATCAAGGCTGCATACGACCGAGGCACACAGGGCCAACACCCGGCATCATGGTGTGGGGAGCGATCTCCTACACTGGCCGTACACCACTGGTGATCGTCGAGGGGACACTGAATAGTGCACGGTACATCCAAACCGTCATCGAACCCATCGTTCTACCATTCCTAGACCGGCAAGGGAACTTGCTGTTCCAACAGGACAATGCACGTCCGCATGTATCCCGTGCCACCCAACGTGCTCTAGAAGGTGTAAGTCAACTACCCTGGCCAGCAAGATCTCCGGATCTGTCCCCCATTGAGCATGTTTGGGACTGGATGAAGCGTCGTCTCACGCGGTCTGCACGTCCAGCACGAACGCTGGTCCAACTGAGGCGCCAGGTGGAAATGGCATGGCAAGCCGTTCCACAGGACTACATCCAGCATCTCTACGATCGTCTCCATTTGAGAATAGCAGCCTGCATTGCTGCGAAAGGTGGATATACACTGTACTAGTGCCGACATTGTGCATGTTCTGTTGCCTGTGTCTATGTGCCTGTGGTTCTGTCAGTGTGATCATGTGATGTATCTGACCCCAGGAATGTGTCAATAAAGTTTCCCCTTCCTGGGACAATGAATTCACGGTGTTCTTATTTCAATTTCCAGGAGTGTATTTTCTACTGCCGTGTCTACAGCTGATCTACTACTAGTGGGCGCACTCCTTTCTCCTAACACTGGCACACTCTCCCGCCGTTGATTATTCCACACGGAATTCTCATAACGACTACACCTCGGTTTTCTCCTGCTATTGGGCCGCCAAAATTTCTCCACGCCCGGTCGGCCCCTCACCGGCGCGGCTAATGGTTTCCCTGTCTCGTCCCAGCAGATACGGTCCCCGGATGCTGCTGAGGCGGCTGATCACACCCTCTGGCGTTATTACTATTCTGTGAAGGCCGTATCATGTTAGTATGATACTGGTTTCCGTCATTCCTGTTATTATTTGCATTGTACCGATTGTTATTACGATCCGAACCATTATTGTTATTGCTGCCATGGTTGCGGTATGCATTATTCCCATGGTTATCGTTGTTGTGGTTGCTGTGGTACCCGTTGTTGTTACCACGGCCTCTACCACTGTCGCGATTATTGCGCCAATTGTCCTCGTCCTCCACTCTTTCCAGGAAATCATTTATTGTCCTGTAATTGCTTCCTACGTAGCGTTTTGTATCATCTGGAAGCTTTTTGTAGAGTTCCCAGACTATTTCGGATTCCGTGCGGCGATCACACAAATATTCCAACTTGCGGATCCAGCCCTCACAAAACTCCTTCATCGAGCCGCGCGAATTCGCATCGAAAGGCCTCGATACGACAAATTCGCGCCAGACACTTTGCTGTTTCTGCTTTGACCAGTATTCAGCCAGAAACAAATTTTTAAACTCGTCAAAAGTCAGGTTCGTAATGTTGAGGTTTAAGCCCCAACGCTTGGCATCACCAGCCAACACATCAATAACCGCATTAATTTTTCTCTCATTAGTCCATGATCTGGGTAAAATTCTTTCACAATTCTTAATGAAATCCGTCGCGTGTATACCGCCTTTTTTCAAGGGGTCGAACCGCTCCTCTTTCGTCAACAATTCCGAACTATGTGCGTAGATTGGCACATAGCTCTGTTTTTCGTCAAGTGTCTTTTCTAATTCCGACACTCTCGTAATTACTTGGCAAGTGGTTGTCGCAAGCGTTTCTACTTCCCTTTTTTTTTCTTCGCAGGTATTTGCCTGCTTCGTCACTTTGGTATCTACTTCGGATACTAAAGGCTTTAAAGTTTCCACCTTCTTTTGATCCTCTTTTTTCACTAATTGAATTTGTTCCGTCACCTTATTCTCGATGATCGGAGCAACTGATTCTCCTACACTTTTCTCGATTCTGCTAATTTTGGAATAAAAACGAGTATTTATGCTCGCAATTTCCGCCTGAACGCCTATCATTTCCTGTTTAACATTACCGATTTCGCTATTAATCACAACAATATCTTCTTTGATTCTATCAACTTTTGTGTTAACAACTCCAACATTGTTGTTAACAACATTAATAGCTTTGTTGTGACTGTCTAGCTTTCGTTCAATTTTTTCAGACTGAGCTTCTTGCTTGGCCGATTGACTCTTGATTTCGTTAATCAAAACATTCAATAAATCAGTTAAATTCCCGGAAACTACCGGTTTTACTTCCGTAGCGGCTTCCTCTTTAATTGTCCCCCCGTATTCGTCATCAAGGGATTCGCATTTGATTTTCACTTCCGACTCCGAAACATTTTCTGAAGTCTGGAATTCCATTTCTGCTCTTTGTTGCGTTTCGGCGGTCGCGTCTTTCATGCTAGCCGCCTGTCCCTGAACAATGGGTACCGCGGTGCGCGTTCCCCACTGTTCGACCGATTGTTCCTTATCCAAGCCTACCAAATTTTGGTAATTGTTGCCTTCACTCATTTTAATAATTTTCAATATAAATGCCAAATCTCAAATCTAATTAGGATTCCTCACACTAATATTCTCGCTGACGTATCGACCATTTCGTAACCAGAACTTTGTTACGAGATTTGCACAATGCAAAATTCGTGTCCAGAACAACCTCAAATTTGAAGATTGTCCTGTCACCAGGTCGCCACGTGTAACCTCCCCCTCACTTATCGACCTTAATGACAGTGAAAAATGAAACCGCGTGTACCTAATGGGAATTTTGGAAAAGCAATCGTCACCGAAGTTAACCTGTCGGTAAAGAGGGAGGAAAGGGTTACATCTAAATGAAAGGAAAAATGCAAGTGAAACTGGTGGAAATTAATTTTGAAATAGGGATAAAGTTAATAAAGAAAGTAAATGTGCAGCCGTTACGTTAACAATCAACTAGCGGTAATTAGATATTTGAGATTTGGGGGAAATTACGGTCGCCAGTCCTATGGACAATTACTATAATAACTGAAAAAGAAAGGTTATTACACATATAATTAGCACTAGAAGCGTGGCAACTGAAGGTTGACACGTGTAGTGTGAAAACTGAAAGTTTGTCAGAAGTAATAAATTTCGCTACACTTAATTTAGCAAAAGAATTAATGAAACCGGAAAATCGAAAGTTAATTTAGTGACTGAAGTTAATAGTGAGCTTTCTTTATGAAGCACATCGAAATACAGTTAGTCTTGGACTACCTCAACAATCATTTCTAAAGCTACTTGAATCTACACAGTTTAGAAAGAAGAGATTTAACTTTGAACTTGAATTAATCGATTCTGAACAATTAACAATAGTAAAATTTAGTACGTACCAAGCTGAGCTGCAGTCACAGGTAAGCTAAAATACGGTAACAAAACTCGCACTCTTAATTTGTGCTTGTGTAATCTAACTATTGTAGCCAGCTATGAATACTTAAAGTGAACTTTGAAATTAAAGCAGTGAAATGGAATTATGCTGGCGTTTGAATTTCAACGACACTCGGGTTCATTTCGGAAAAGGAAGGGACCCTGCTTGGCAATGCAATTGGGACAATGAGCAACAAAGGTTCATGCTAAGTTGCTGTAATTTTGCGAGGCAAATGGAACAATTTGAAAAGCTGAGGTCTGCCATACAGTTCTGAAACTTTACGTGCTTTTAGTCTTCCTTGTTGGTTGATTGAAGGTTTGAAGCCGTCGATCGAGGAGGTGGCGACAGTCACTCATTGTCGGCCGTCGCTGTTGCAGAAGCTGGATGTTGGCGCGCCTTCTTCTCGACACGGTCACCAGGCGAAACGGGCTCTTGATGTGCGCCAGCTAATGCTTCCCGTCCGCGACACCATGTCAGAAACTATCATCGCGAGTCGAGCGCAATTACATGCTGCCAAACCCCGAAAGCGCGGCAACTCGCGGGAGCGTCACACAACACACCTGCTCCACTCGCTACTCCAGCCAGACCCCGACTGCCCTGCCCGCGCTCCACGCGGCAGAGTTAACACTACCAAAGATCCTACACACTTTGATTCTTCACACGACCTATCGATGTAATCGTTCGATAGCAGTTTTCCCTAGGCAAGACCCAGCGTAAAAATACAAATAATATTTACGAAACAAACCAATTATACATCGACATAAATGCATAAATGTATATATACAAATAGTAAAACAATTACAATACGTAAAGACACAGAAATGTCATATATTCAGGTAACAAAAATAAGGAAAACAAATTATAGTACAATAGATGGAAATAGGAGGATATGCATTTCCGGCGTTACAGAGGGAGGATAATGCTCCTGACACCAGTTTGAGAAACTACCTAATTAGGTTAAGTAACCCAACAGTCTAAGACTGTTTATCCGTAATGAAGGAATATGAGCAGACAAAACAAGGGCTCTAACAATGGTAAAGCAATGTTTTCATAACAGAACTTCAAGGCCACAGACATTTTGAAGGGGAGGCTAGAAGATATGAGTACAAAAAGTCAATAAAAAGGCAGGAAATACAAAATTAGTTAGAAATGCGAATCACGAGAGGCGAAATAAAGTAAAATCATGCGCCGAGTGTTTCATTACACATTACAGGAAAGTATCCCATTACAAAAACGCTAACTGTCGTAAGAAGGGGCACAAGGCCAAAGTATGCCTACAAAAATAACGTAGGGATATCAAGTAGAATGTCTGTAAGAAAGACTATGAACGTTTCGATAAATAATTCGAAAACAGGTTGCAGAAAGTAATACAGAATGATGGTAAAGTAGTACTGGTACACGTCGGAATAATTCCAAGTTGATGCAGGTTCTTCAAAAATTGTAACCAGTTGTGCAGCTCTTGACTTTGTTGGATCACTTCATTTGATCAGATTTAAGGGTATACTGGCAAGCTATGGTGACCAAAAGACTAAACTAAGAGGACAGCATGAGCACGTAGTACAAACAATACTGCTCTCGATGTAGACTCCAACGTCTATCAACATCATAGGACTCGACTTCCCTGAGAAAAACGTGTTTACAGTCCAAAATTCAGCAAATCTAATACATGTAATGGATGAGAAGAAACAATGTGCAAGTTGCTGTACAAAGTACAAACGCAGTTTTTATGAAACCATTCGAAGGTTCAAAGCTTATCAGGTACAGATAGCCATTAACCCTAAAGTAATAGCACATTTTGTAAGGCTAGACCCATCCCTTATGTATGAGCAGATCAAACAGGAATCAGGTTAGAAGGAAATGGCAGAAATGACTCACTGAATCAATGGGCAGTGGAAGAATCGAACAGGAAGCTGCGACTATGTTGTGGCTTCAAATCAACTGTGAACGCACAGTCCGTAACTGATACGTATCCAATCCCAGGAGCTCATCCGTCTCGGTAGCTGCATGGTCATCATGGCGGATTGCCAAGCGAAGGGGCCCGGGTTTGATTCATGGACGCGTCCGAAATTATCTCCACTCGGGAACTGGTTGTTGTGCTGTCCTTATCTTCGCACCGTCATAACTGACATTCCCCTACTGAGACGGCTGAAAGTGAACGTCCCGAAAGCCACTCAACCGAGAAAAAAGTTCCCAAGAGCTGAAGATAAAACGGCAGATTTAAGTAGAGAAAAGAAAACACACCATTTGGCCTCTACAGATATAAAAGATTGCCTTTTAACCTAAGTCTTATTGTAATTATTTGCAATGGCTTGCAGCTGTTCGTTAGCATGACATAGACCTTATTTAGACAGTATGTGTCCGAGATTATTTCCTCCGGAAAGAAAGAGCATTTAGTATTATTTTAAACAACTTCTCTACGTTGTCTAACTGTTCATCGATTTCACTACCTGAACTAATATACCATCTGTGTAACTTTCTACTTCCGGAATCCTCCTCATTAAAGGTTCGAATGCCGCACGGGATTAGCCGAGCGGTCTAAGGCGCTGCAGTCATGGACTGTGCGGACTGTGCGGCTGGTCCCGGCGGAGGTTCGAGTCCTCCCTCGGGCATGGGTGTGTGTGTTTGTCCTTAGGGTAATTTAGGTTAAGTAGTGTGTAAACTTAGGGACTGATGACCTTAGCAGTTAAGTCCCATAAGATTTCACACATTTTTGAAAGGTTCGAGGATTTCTCTGCCTCGTGATGACTGGGTGTTGTGTGATGTCCTTAGGTTAGTTAGGTTTAAGTAGTTCCAAGTTCTAGGGGACTGATGACCTCAGATGTTAAGTCCCATAGTGCTCAGAGCCAAAGGTTCGAGGTATCTTTGGTTTAAGGCTGGGGCAGGACTGCAAGCCGTCAACCAGCCCCCATGTCCTGCTGCAATTAGAGCCTATTCAGTTTGAGCCCAGCAGTGACAGCACAGAGGTCTGCATGGAGGTCGATCTCGTCTGCCCGCAGTAGTAGCTACTGAAGAACAAAATTGATACGCGTCATTCCCTTGAAAATGGGGGAGGGGCGGGTGTAATGAGGACGGTATAGTGACTCCTGCACGTTAGACTTCCCTCAAATAATGCAAGCTACACTGGACATCCCAATCGGCAGGCGTTGCGGAACCACAATAAAATTCTAGCGACATGCGCATACGCCATTAGCGTAGGGGAACTATGTTTCAAGATTCGCATCACGTGGAACAAATGGTGCGAAGCTTAGAATCACTGTGAGCCCTTGCTGCTACCGCTCCATTACATTGCAACTCGCCTATCCGAAGGACGATCTGCCGCTCTTCGGCAATGCGTGACACCGCCAAGGCACTGGCTACGCTGGATGAGACTGCAGTTTGCACCAGCTCGACTTAGCTTCAGAGTCGGGCTCTTACAGGCTAGGAATATTGTACAACAACCTCTTGAAGTTGAGTATTAGTGTGTCACTGAATAAATTTATGTTTTGGAAATAGAACTGTGATCTTCTGGTAAAACTTCCGGGATGTAAGGTCGTGGTCCATGAAACTCTTCAGCTCCTAACGTTTCGTCCAGAGCTGCGCTGGACATCTTCAGAGGGGTGTTTCTCCTCCGGTGAGTCTTGCCGACTGATGGGTCGGACGTCTGAGAGCGACTTATATATCGTAGAAAGTGGGCGTGACCAGAGTTGCACGTGATATGTAGAGATAATCTTTGTCAGAGATAAAACTTAACTATCGATCGTAATCTCGTCACGGATAAAACTGTCTAGCAATTCTGTAGTGCTACTGTCCAAATATCACTAAGTTTCATGGTCTCTTCTTTCCGATTAAAATTATCATTTTAGTATATGCGTTTATGGTAAGTGTGCCTGAAGTTTGACTGGGAGCTGCGCCTCTGTTTACACTGACATCGGCGCAATCTCAGTGTTTGTTGTCAACATACACGTTGGCGACCAAGTGTAGCTACAACACCTCTGGCATGCACTCACAACAATTTGCGGAGTATGTATGTAGATATAAATGTATACACATAGCGAAATAGATTATGCTGAATGATTTTGGTTGTCATTTCAAGTGTGGAAGTTTTCACCAGTGTGTTGTTGTAAGTAGTTGCTCTAAACTAAACTGGTTTCCTATTCTTAAACTTCCGTGTATATCTATGTTGGATGTGAACCTGAACGACACAAGTGGAGTGATTATGTAAAGGCTGTCTGATAAAAGAGTCGCCAAATCAAGCTGAAACTATGTACCTTCATTATAACTAACTTTTAGAAAATGTAAACCTGTATCCTAAAGTAGCTGTCAATTGAAATTATGTATCGTGCAGTTCAGCGAACAGTGCTAGAATTTATGATGTCATAGTGAGTGACTGGCAGTTCCAACACACAAAACTAATGGAAAAAAATTCTAGATGCAATTACAATTCGAATTTTTTTAGAGAATAAGTGTCCAAAAATGCTCTATAATTTTACGTACGCAATCTGACTGAGTAAAATTCCCAACATTAAATGTTTAGCACACTGTACTCTAAGAATAAGACTGTCTGCATAAGTAATGCGACCCGAACAAAACTTTAACCAAACTGACCCTGGAAATATTTTGGAATGCAAAACTTGACTGTGAATGATTTACTTGTGCCCTTACTGTAAAGTTAAATTAGCGCTAGCAAATTTTCATTACTTACCCCGTAACAACGGAACCTAGGTACAGCTCGGAAGTGGTAAATATATAAATGCAGCGCAGCAGCAAAGCAGCTAAAGAAAAGAAACCGTGCCCAGTGCAATGCAACACAAAGCACATCATCTTTACTTTTAATTACTGTGTTCCGCTCAGTGTAATACGGTGACACACAATTAGAAGATAAAACTTTAGTGCGGAGACGATGGTAGAAACTAGACTTGTTAAATGACCGAAAACGGGACTAGCATTCACGACTATATTGCGAACCTCATTCCTTGACAATTGCAATTGTCTTTACGAAAATCACTTCTTGCAAAAAAATATGACTCCGCCTGGAAATTAGTTAATAGAATTATAAAGGAGTGGTGCATCAATAATTCTGAGCGCAAGCCGTATGAACAGATAATTTTACTTGATTACCTTTGAGCTAACTGACCCAAGTCAACAAACAGAAAATTACCGAAAATTTCGCTTTCACAAACTCATAAATTACACGCGAGCAAGCAACACAGCAAGATTACCTGAAATTCATCACACTTCTCAAATCAATCCTTAAACACTCACATTTCCAAACAGCAACAACCTCTGCATTTGCATCTCTGTGTTCTGCTAGTTACTTCCAGACCGCAGAACAGTCTAACCAACACCATACTCCCTCACTTACTTCTAAATGGAGTCGCCAATCAATTCTAAATGAATGCTACAGGCAACATCTACATGTACGTGATTACTCTGCTATTCACAATAAAGTGAGTGGCAGAGGGTTCAATGAACCACCTTCGAGCTATATCTCTACCGTTCCACTTGTAACACCATAGCTCGAATACTCTATTGATTTATTTTGCCATTTATTTTATTTAATGTTACATCGTTGAGCTGCTGTAAATGTTGTTTGATTGAATCGATAACACAAAATTGTATACTCTTTTCTTTGTAAAAAACTTTGATGTCATAGTTTGATTCTATGCAATGTAGTATATCTGTCATTTAAATTATTTGTCCCATTTGGAGGGAACAACACTTACTATATATAATTGTAATTTCTGTGTGAATAATTTTTTGTAGAAATGTCAATATGTGCAAGTGTTCTGTTTTATTTTTTTTAATGTTTGTTTGCTGTTATGTAAACTACTGACCTTCACTTAGGGTGCTTAGTTAGTTTGTGTGTAAAAGATGTAGTGGTTCCCCTCGGGAACGGAACTGTGTAGCGCGCGCAAAATGTGGTTGGCATGGATAAAAAGGTGAAACAAGAGTCAGTCGGGGACGAGCTACCAAACTGTGCACTGCCATGAAAAAGTTACATATTGTGCTGGTTCCGAGAGAGGATTTTTCTGCTATTTTCCAATGCCTCGGATGGATGGATAAATAGCTGGAACGATTCTGGAATTGATATTCATCATCGCCACCAAGAGGGGCCAGAGTCCAGCAATTCTGCCTGCAAATCCGCCTACCAACATGCAGTTGCCACCACATTGCGCAATCACTGTAAAGGAGTACTATAATAATGTACAGTGAAGGATCAGCTTATTGGGCGATTTAGTGTGCACAAATATAAGGTAACTTATAACTGAATTTATGTACCTACCTTGATTTTTTCCCTATCACAACACCTCTCAGGTTCCTCTCCATTTGAACTATGATTACCGAGTGTCCTATTTTGTGGAAAAAGTGAAAGCCGCAAAGTTAGACAGTTCATTACATAATGTTGTTTGATCTTTGATGAGAAGGGGATATTCAGGTTTACTGTGGATTTAGTGAAATTGTGGGAGGCAGTAAATGTAGTTTTGTGAAGTTTCAAAGTCACCTATTTAATCATTTACTCGAAAGTAGAAGACTGTGGTAATAAAGACAATTTGCTGTTTCTCTTATAATTTAAAGTTCTTAAAATTGAGGCTCATAAAGTTTTGTTTAGTTAACGATCATAGTGCTACCTGTAGTAAATTTTAAAAGGTGAGTCAGTTTCTTGCAAATTTGTCAACATTGTGTTTCACTGTAGTAAAAGTGGAAAACTGAAATAGTAGAAAATTATATGTTCATGATTGCTAAGTGTTTGTCTCTCTTGTGTATTGGAAGTGCATATTAATAGTATAACAGGATCCACAGTTTGGCTATTGTGCTAATGCTAAGTAACAAGTAACGGGAAGACCACTATTTATGAAAACCATAATTTCTTTATTCAAAAGATAGTGAGAAGCAACCTGTTAGTGGATTCCAATTAACTCACATTTTAAATAGTAAAGTATTTAACTGAGAGAGACTTAACCTCTGTCCAGTTTATGATCCTGCAGTGAATGTTAATAGTAATGTTATAAAGACAATTCAGTTTGAACAAGCCTTGAAAGTAATAGTTTGTTTCGGTATCTGTTATATTTTTGCCAATAGTTTGTGTTGCTCTAGCTGTTAGCTTCAATCTTACCGTAAACATATGTATGTGTCAAAGTTCATTGCACTCGCGTATGACAAAGTATAGGTTGTGTTTTTTCCTTTAAAGTTACTAATAACTATTTTCTTGAACAAGAATGTTAATCGTTCTCTTGCCTAATTAGGCTGGCGACCGTTTTCTTTAGCCGTTAAACAGTGCAGATAGGCAAAAATTTTGTTTATTACTGTTCAAATATTTACGCAATTCTGACTTTCATTTCCGATAAGCCACCCCCGTTAGGTACAACTCGGTCAACACAACAAAATTCCTCCCAGAGGGTAACACTGCTCTGTTGCTTTATACCATAATTGTTTTAACTAGATAGTTATATTTCACGACCTGCCTCCTACTTTAAGGTTATGGTATAGCAGTAACAGAAGAGGAGTGTTATACACTCTCGAACGGCACGCGGGAAAAACGAGCCCTAAAATTTTTCTGTGAGAGCCCTGATTTCTCTTATTTTATCGTGATGATCATTTCTCCCTATGTCGGTGGGAGCCAACAGAATGTTTTCGCAATCGGAGGTGAAAACTGGTGATTGAAATTTCACGAGAAGATCCTGTCGTAACGAAAAACGCCTTTGTTTTAATGATTTAAAATCCAATTTACGTGTCATTTCTGTGACACTATCTCCCCTATTTCGCGATAATACAAAACGAGCTGCCCTTCTTTGAATGTTTTCGATGTCTTCCGTCAGTCCCACCTGATGCGGATCCCACACCGCACAGCAATACTGCAGAATAGGGCGGACAAGCGTGGTGTAAGCAGTCTCTTTAGCAGACATGTTGCACCTTCTAAGTGTTCTGCCAAAGAATCGCAGCTAATATACTACTGCTTGGAGGATTAAAAACACGTGACTGTTGCTAAACTGAACTGGCAGCCCACGTACTGCAGATAAAAATAAGACCAAATATTAAATCCCACAAGGAAAATTCAGGCATCAAAAGAACTCTTGTGTAACTATGAATGGTAGGATCTCCCGAAAAGTATCTAAGACAACATATCCATCGACACAATAAAAAAAAGTCTCCGATTCCAGAATTTCTAAAAATCTGTCTTCCAGAGCCAGAGAGTGAAGAAGAAGGTTTCTACAGACAACAGAACAAAGAAGAGATGAGAGAGCGCAGCGGTACGGTGAAGGGTGAAGATACGAAAGAGCACACACATTCCTGAGACAACTTTAAGATGGTCAAGCAGAACATGAAACAGCTGAAAGAATACTAATGTTTCTCGGAAAGACATGAAAACTGTTGAAAAATTTTAATTATCTGTATCCGTTGATCGACTTTGTTTGCCACGAAATGACCGAGGGAGAGGGACGTTGAACACCCTTCAGCTTCATAGTGGTGGCTCTGAGCACTATGGGACTTAACATCTATGGTCATCAGTCCTCTAGAACTTAGAACTACTTAAACCTAACTAACCTAAGGACATCACACAACACCCAGTCATCACGAGGCAGAGACCCCCTGACCCCGCCGGGAATCGAACCCGGGAACCCGGGCGCGGGAAGCGAGAACGCTACCGTACGAGCACGAGCTGCGGACGCTTCATAGTGGTCTCGAACTGAAAATGAAAAAGACGATTCTAGAGATCGAAGATAGAGGAGTAATCAGGCTGTGGAAGTTGGAACAACTGCATTCATCGTGGAGCTAAACTGTCAAATGATCAAGAGAGAATAACAACGTGAGAAGATGCACTTTTATATGGACCATCTGTCGACCGAAATGAATCCTCATAGTGACATCTGGATGGTGATATTCACTGAGGTTGAGTGCTTTGCTATGTCAATTCAAGAATAACAATTCAAGACAAAGTTAAAATACATGGAACTACGACAACCGTATTCCGCAGGTTCAAGTGATCGGCAGACTCACAGAATTTAAGCCAGGACGTAAGTCAGGTGAATATGTAGTCTCAGAAACCATGTACTTGGACAGACATAACCAGTCAGCGGAATTAATATATCAGCGTTAGTAGATTAGATACGGTGTACTGGGAAAGTGCATGCCACAAGTAATAAATTTAGCACTAGCTTGCCCCTGTCTTGAAATCCAAATCCAAACATCATGTGCTGTTTCACGAGCGGGTTGACTTATAAGATCGTAGTCTACAACTGAGATAAGTAATTATCAACTACAAACGTACCGCAACTAATGCCGATAGTACAATTTCCCTAACGAACAATGAAAAGTACAAAAAAAAAACGGAAAAAACTGCGGAATTACGACGAAAAGAAGGGGGGGGGGAGAGAGAGAGAGAGAGAGGAGAGAGACGGAAGACAGAGTTACACCGAAGCACAGAGGTAATTCAATTATTGGTTATACTTTTTTTTTTTTTTTTTTTTTTTTTTTTTTTTTTTTTTTTTTTTTTTTTTAGCTGCTGGCAAGTTTCAGCTACAGAGAGAGAGAGGCCCCCCGAGAGGCGCAGAAACTCTATTTCGCTTTTCTGTATGATTTCCAAAATTAATCATCGACTGAAATCAAATATCATTACTAGCTACTGTGAACAGTGTTCCCTTTTCTATGGCTACAGCCAACAACGTTTCATTCCTTTTGCTCCTCATGGTTCGTAAACGAGAAGCGAACAGGGGACCATATGATGCCATGAAAGAATGAGGAAACCTGCCCTGAAACTTATTGCGCTCTTAAAACAACTATTTACGTGTCAGCTCTGACCTAGAACGCATTATGTAACTATCAGCAAGAAATTTCTTGAATATGTTAATAGCACAGCTCGTTGTTTCTCTAAAACTCTAGCGTATGATTCGGAGTCGAAGTTTTCGAAAGGACAGTTTTCTCTGTGCCATTTTCTGAGGCTAACTTTAGGCTTTAAGGTGTACCAACAGAAGGAAAGACTCAACGAAGCCCTTCAAATCGTTACTCTTTCGATTCCGTAAAAATGATGTTCTGCTCCCGTTCAAACAGTTACAAGAAAATGCTCACTGAGTAAAGTGACATTCATAACGGCGGCGTTCTTTGTCGACGAGATACCGATACAAACTTATTTTTTCGAAACAGAACGAAAACTAGGCTAATGCAACCGAAAGGAATTCAGACTATAAACCCCGATTAACCGAACACGGATCATCCGAAACCCAGGTCGTCCGAAACGCCTCCGAAAACCGCAAACCCAAAAAATTAATACTGTAGTTAGCGGAAATAAACCGTGAGGGAGAGCATGCCGGACTATGGCTGTAGGGGGAGAGGTGAACGCCTGCCCCTGACTTGATTCCCCAGCCAGCGACTCATTAATCTAAATACAGCACCACTGCCAAGAACAGTGCATTCAAATGGTTGTTTACTTCTGTTGTGTGTATATTTTTGTGCTGCGGCGACTAAGCGGAAGCGTGTTGTGATTAATTTCACTGATAATTTAGCTGCTACCAAAGAAATTTAAAAAAAGCAGTTTACCGAAAACTAATGAGGCTAATTAATGAGGTGGTGTCTCTACCGTTTCAGAGTGGGTGAAATCTACTCTGAAACGGTAGAGACACCACTTCATTAATCAGCCTCTAAAATCCTAGAAACAATTACATATGCAGGGCATCCGCAGCTGCTGAAGGTCACGATGAATGGAAACTGAAACCTGGTAAAACTTGGTCTTAATTGACCACACTAGCGGTTACACGACTTATAGCCGCATCTTCAAGTGCAACAAAATTTATTACATTAATTCATCGTCGGTGAACCCAACGTTCTTAGTCAACAATCTACCTGGTAACATTTGTAGTATTACACGGACCACCGTTCCAAGTAGCCTTCATTCGTCTAGTTTTTTTTTAAATATTGACCGAAATTTCTGATTGTAATTCCTTGACTAAGAGCCAGGGGTTCTTCGAAGATGGTTGCCTAGAAAATTGTTAGCTTCCTCAAAATAAATGTCTGTCCCAGGAAACGAAATTAAAAAGCCGACAGAAGTATTATTTTGGCATATAACGCTTCTGTATCACATGGCCTGCCCCCACTGTGCACCGTGAATGAAACGCACGACCAGTTTTTTTTATAGAGGGCAAATTTGTTTATATGTATAAACACATATAAATATGTGCACTCATGTTCACAAAAAAAAAAAAAACAGATCACCTTGAGCGACTAGAGACAAGACGTTCATATTCACAGGACAAGTACAGTGGTATGTTCGGCAGAAATGATTACCATTTCAATCACCTCGGTTCAGCATGTGCCCTGTTGCCTAGTAGGCAGAGGGTCCACCATGGGCCCTGATAACGTCTTCCATCCGTGATGGCATCGACACGTATAAGGCGCGAATGGCCATCCATGCGGCATTCACCTGGTTCCAAAGTTCATCTGTGGTGGTTGGCATTGGGTCTTACCGCTGCACCTGTCGTTTCACCATATTCCACACATTTTCAATTGGCGACAAGTCTGGTGATCTGGCAGGCCGGGACAAAAAGCTGACACCCTGTAACAGCAAGAAGGCACGTGTGTGAACAGCAACATGTGTTCGTGGACTGTCTTGCTGATAAAGGCGTCTGGGGAGTTGTGCTGGAAGGATATGGCTACGGGTCGCACGATGTTATTCACGAAGGTCACATTAGTCACAGTGCCCTGGACATGTTCCATCAGTGATTTTTGGTTGTACCCAATAGCACCCCGTACCATAAAGCCTTGAGTTGGCGCTGTATGACTTGTGCGAATGCAATGTGATGATGCTCCCCCTGCCTGCGGCGAATCAAAATATGAGCAACATTTTCAAACAAACACAACCTGGATTCCTCCGAAAACACTATCTGATGCCATTCATGTCCCCAGTGACGTCGTTCCGCACACCATTGAAGTCTAGCACGTTTCTGCACATTCGTCAAAGGTAGGCGGAGAAGTGGACGACGCGCACGTAACCCATGCAGTAATAAACGGCGATAGACTGTCACCTCTGATAGTGTCCGATGTGTTACACCATTCTACTCTCGTGCCAGAGCCGAGGAGGCACCATATCTGTCTTGCAATGTCATTCGGATGAGATGTCGATCTTCTCAGGGGAGGGGTGTGTGGTTTGGGTGGTGCGACCTGACCCATCTCGACGTGTTCTACGGCCTTCTGTGAAACATTCTACATAGTCATCTACATTTATACTCCGCAAGCCACCCAACGGTGTGTGGCGGAGGGCACTTTACGTGCCACTGTCATTACCTCCCTTTCCTGTTCCAGTCGCGTATGGTTCGCGGGAAGAACGACTGACGAAAAGCCTCCGTGCGCGCTCGAATCTCTCTAATTTTACATTTGTGATCTCCACGGGTATAAGTAGGGGGAAGAAATATATTCGATACCTCATCCAGAAACGCACCCTCTCGAAACCTTGGCAGCAAGCTACACGGCGATGCAGAGCGCCTCGCTTGCAGAGTCTGCCACTTGAGTTTGCTAAACATCTCCGTAACGCTATCACGCTTACCAAATAACCCTGTGACGAAACGCGCCGCTCTTCTTTGGATCTTCTCTATCTCCTCCGTCAACCCGACCTGGTACGGATCCCACACTGAGGAGCAATACTCAAGTATAGGTCGAATGAGTGTTTTGTAAGCCACCTCCTTTGTTGATGGACCACATTTTCTAAGGACTCTCCCAATGAATCTCAACCTGGTACCCGCCTTACCAACAATTAATTTTATATGATCATTCCACTTCAAATCGTTCCCAGATATTTTACAGAAGTAACTGCTACCAGTGTTTGTTCCGCTATCATATAATTATACAATAAAGGATCTTTCATTCTATGTATTCGCAATACATTACATTTGTCTATGTTAAGCGTCAATTGCCAACATGGCGCACGCATCCGTTGCACATGAGCAACAATTTCCCTGTTGGATGCGTCCCATTGTCTCACGCCAATAACGCGCCCCCTTTCAAGCTCACTGATTTGACGGTACGGTTCGTGCATACGTCTGCGAGGCATCCTGTATTTCTGCTCTAGTCACACTGATCCATTACCTCATGTTTATAGCGACAACGAGAGCCGCAGGCACATTTTACCGATAGGCGGTGTTGCGCCGCGATATCGATGCTGAACTTGGACCCGCTTGCCGACATGGTTCAACTGCTGATCACTACTGCAGAACTTACTAAGTACATATGCTGTGATTAGGAAGGTCCTAACTCCAGTCGTTCAAGGTGTCCTGTTTTTGTTTCTGAACATGAGTGTATATATATGCGGCTTGACGGTGAAATGATATCATCTGTGAGGATGCACTCACTCGTCCGAAGTGCTGCGGGACTCAGCTGAACAGCTGCGAGCAAATACCAGATAATGGACGGAGGACACTACATCTGTCTTGTAGCGCATGAAAGAATTTTGGCCGAGACTGTTACTCGACAATCGGAGCATGATGTCATATTTCCCTTGCAGCCTAAAAAGTTCATGGATGTCTTGTGAAATATTTGCCAGCTGGTTCAGTGATCAGTTCATTCCGAAAGTAGAAATGTTTTTAAATGTAAAATGGCAGCGTGGGAAAGAAACGATCTCATTGACAGTGCGCATATGCATCCTTGCGAGTTAAAAAGCGGCTACGTTGTTATGCGTTTCCGTCCCCCAAATGTTAGCAATCTAATCGAGCCACTGGATCAGGACATAGTAGCTACTTTTGAACGGCGATCCCGTAGGGTGCTTCTGACAAGGGAACCTCCCCATCGCACCCCCCTCAGATTTAGTTATAAGTTGGCACAGTGGATAGACCTTGAAAAACTGAACACAGATCAATCGAGAAAACAGGAAGAAGTTGTGTGGAACTATGAAAAAAATCAGTAAAATATACAAACTCAGTAGTCCATGCGAAGATAGGCAACACAGGAAGAAGTTGTGTGGAACTATGAAAAAAATCAGTAAAATATACAAACTCAGTAGTCCATGCGAAGATAGGCAACACCAGAGAGGCAGAAACGCAAGCTGCTCCGTGGTCACGTGGTTAGCGAGAGCAGCTACGGAACGAGAGGTCCTAGGTTCAAGTCTTCCTTTGAGTGAAAATTTTAATTTTTTATTTTCAGTTTATGTGACAAACTCTTACGTTGTCATCACTATTTTGGGAGTGATTATCACATCTACAGGAAAACCTAAATCGGGCAAGGTAGAAGAATCTTTTTACCCATTCGCTAAATGTACAAGTTAGGTGGGTCGACAACATATTCCTGTCATGTGACGCACATGCCGTCACCAGTGTCGTGTAGCATGTATCAGACGTGTTTTCCCGTGTAGGAATCGGTTGACCTATGACCTTGCGATTCGGTTCCCATTGGAGAGGCACGTCCTTTCGTCTACTAATCGCACGGTTTTGCGGTGCGGTCGCAAAACACAGACACTAAACTTATTGCAGTGAACAGAAACGTCAATGAACGAACGGACAGATCATAACTTTGCGAAAATAAAGCAAGTAAAATTTTAAGTCGAGGGAAGACTTGAACCAAGGACCTCTCGGTCTGCAGCTACTCACGCTAATCACGGGACTACGGCGCTGCTGAGCTCGCACTCTCCTTGATGTTGCCTATCATGCGTATGGACTACTCAGTTTGTATATTTTACTAATTTTTTTCACGGTTCCACATAACTTCTTCCTGTTTTCTCGATTGATCTGTGTTCAGTTTTTCAAGGCCTATCCACTGTGCCAACTTATAACTAAATCTGAGGGGGGTGCGATGGGGAGGTTCCCTTGTGAGAACCATTCTGCAAGATAATGAGATGCAAAACAAAAACATGAATGAAGCACTGAAGGCAGTAAATATTAAATTAATTCACTGCTGAACGTGAATCGGGGTAACACGAAAGTAGAAACTCTTCAGTGGAGCTGTAGAAGGATACGACTGAGGAAATTTTGAGAACTTGACAGAAAAGGTAAACAGAATTCCCGGATGCGAAGACATGGATATGTGTGCGATGGATCAATGGATTTTCGAGGCGATTGGCAAGAAATCATGGAAATCTTGTGAAAGCTAATCGTTATCTTGTAGCTTTCACTTAGTGTTCAACTAAAATACTAAAACATCTTTCAAGTGATTTATAGCTATGCCACATGCAAGCTCTTGTGACAACCAATCTGCCTTAAGATATTAAGTGGCAACGATTAAACTTTCTCAAACGCACCGTAAGAATTTTTCATGTGTTTCAGAAGGAAACAGAGTATTTAATATTAGCAAAGGAGATAAGCAGAACTAACTGATTGCCCTTGTAAAGAGGTTCGTCTTGCACGCAAATGTGTATGTATATCCCATCTGTGAGATATATACTACATAAAACTGAGATTACTCCTCCAAATTCTGCGGTTCTCGATGAAGTGGTTAAGAGAACTTATTTGAAAAGAGAGCTACTAAGGAACTACATTCATCAGGAAACGACGGCACAAATACGTAACAGAGAACTAAAATACTACATAAAACGCGAGAAAAACGTTTGGTGCTCCCAGGCGAGTGCAGTGGTTGTTTAAAGAGACCCATTTAATACGAAAATAAGACACGATATGATCACTGCCGTTCGTGAATATGCAAAACCACGTGAGTCCAAGTACAAAAATTGGGACTTTCAACATAATCTGTAGGCGAATGAGGGTACTGTTGAAAAATCAGTCTAATGTCCACTATTAGAGAGACATACCAAGCATCTTTGCAAAAGCGGTTACAAACAATCTCAAGTAATACACATAGGGGCGTCATAAACGGAGTTTTAGCAATATTTACAAAAACTATTTACCAAAGCAGTTTGCTTACATGTAATTGAACATCAGAGTGGTTGAATGCCACGAACGCTCACAGATGAATGAAGTACGACTGGACATCGCTTTCCTCGTCGACACTAGAATCTGAATTGATCACAAAGGAAAATTAAATTCCATTTTAATTTCAACAAACACATTGCATCAGATTTTGCTGTGATCTCATCCAGCAAGTATAATACAGCATGATAAAAACTGCATCCAGCGTCCACCTTACAGAGCAAAATTCAGCCCCAAAGTCAAGCTTCTCCCTGCACCACGCTTCCACCAACCGAAAATTCGCTGCAACTCACCTCATTGGCTCGTGCTACCCAAAGTTCCTGACTCATGCAAGATATGTCACCCGTGCCAAGTTTTGGAGATAGACAAGCGGTCAGCTCATGGTCACGCGTCTAGAAGTATTTTCCTCTTTGGAAAACAGCGGAGTGACGAGTTAACGTACCGTGTCGATGTGAATAGCAGAAGCGTTTCCAGAAATGTTGCAGTTACTTGTAGACGCGTTGGAAGAGACGAAAGTAGGTGACGAGACTGACAGCGTGGGAGTTGCAAGGTTCTTCGAGCGCTAGAGGTAAGCCTAAATTAAGAATTTGTTATCTTTCAAAAACTTTCCGGGTGCAGTATAAGACAGATATTACAGTATGGTGCGCATGTTGTTGTTATTTAAGGTTGCTCTAAGTTGCAGTGAGTCAGCGCCGGCTGACATCCTTATAATGAAAATCTGGCAGGAAATTGCTGCTCGAAAACGTTTCGAAGCATACTAGAAAGAATCAAAAATTACTGAGTTTTTTGAATAAATAATTCATATGCTACAAACCTTTAAGTACGGTATACTATGTATTGATCGACTGTAACTTAAATGAAGAACATAAATGTAACTGCCAAAGACTTTTTGACTTCGCTCGCCCTAAAAAGCCTGTAAAAATACATTCAGTAATTAAAATACAGAATATTGTAGTACATGTAAGATAATCATATGTTAACCGAAGAAACTGTTATCTAAAACTTCTTGCGTCTTTCCCCCCCCCCCCCCCCCCCCCCCACCCTTTTAGTTCGGTTAACTGGGATTGTAATGTTCTATCTTATGTGTCGCGGTTATCTGAATGACAAGGCGCGAAACTCATCTCACTATAGAGTGCTGCAGTAGATGCATAAGCTACAGTAACTAATATTGACACCTTAATATTTATTAAGGCCATGACAACAGATATGATGATCAGATAGGCCTACTAAAGAGGAAGAAGTTTCAAATATCTATCGGACCATTCGGTTTTAAGATAGTCTGTGGTTCTTATAAACCACTTGAGTCAGATAGCTGCGTAGTTCCTTTAACAAGGAGAAGTCAAATTCGAGTTTGATCTCAGACTTCAGTGAAACTGATATGGAACGTATAGCATATCCTAACTCCGCTTAGAATGACAGCGTTTTATGTAGTGGCAACCTTTGCGTTGCTCATATTGACTGAACTAGGATCACTATACTTGTGAATCCTCAGAAGCTATATGTAGTTGAAACTAAGATTGCACACACAGTTTGGTGTAACTGGGGGTGAATAAAAAACAGGACAACGGTGCATGAGGTGGTTTCAAATGGCTATGGTTCGGGCTGCTTAAAACTGAGTCTGTTTCTCTGAATACTCACAAGTTTCGTCGTGCCACAGCTCGTTGTACACTCAATCTTGACCCCTTAGGGTACCATCTGAGATCGCATGACATTATTGCAGCCGTAATTTTTTGTGTCATTTTTAGCCCACGGACTACCTGGCGAACCATTCATTCTGTTACAGTTGATTGTATTTTAACAGTAATATTACACGTTCAAATATCATCTGATTTTCGTCCACAGAAATTTATAATAAAAACATGATTAACTTCAGGCTTATGTTCTGGCTTACAATGGGGCCCACAATAGTAATGAACCCAAATCCCCAACTAAGGGCTGGATACTGCGAGGGTGAGTCTAATGGAAACCTTAAATTTGTAATACCAAATCGAAATTTCGCGCCGTTATCCTGTAAGTTGGTAAGCGTGCTAGAAACAGCGTGCAGAATGGCCTGTAGGTGGCAGCATAGTGCAGATGCACGCATACCGTCGCAGTATCAGTATAAAGAAGACCTCCCCACTTGCGACTTGCACCAGGAAAGTTATTCGGTTATTCGGTTTTTGCGTAGTGAAGGTGTGAAACCTACTGAAATTCATCGACGAATGAAGGTTCAGTACGGTGATACATGTTTGTCACAGTAGCAAGTCTACGAATGGAGTAGGAAGTTAGCAAATGGTGTGACTTCAGTGGAAGATGCTCCTCGTACAGGCCAGGCACAACGAGTTGTGACTCCACAGAACATTGCAGCAGTTGAAGCCATAGTGAAGGAAAACCACCGAGTGACACTGAATGACATTGCAGCAAGTTTACAGATTAGTCATGGGTCAGCACACCACATTGTGCATGATGTGCTCCAGTTTCACAAAGTGTCTGCAAGATGGGTGCCACAGCAGCTGACTCCTGAAATGAGCGAACGACATGTTGATGCTTGTGAAGAACATCTTCGGCACTTTGAAGGAGAAGGTGATGGCTTCCGTGCAAGACTCGTTACTGGGGACGAAACCTGGGTTCACTTCCATTTTGAGTGTCTTCCTCAACCACCATACTCACCAGACCTTGCCCCAAGTGATTTCCATATGTTTGGACCATTCAAAGACGCAATGGGAGGAAAGAAGTTCCGTTCTGATGAAGAGGTACGCCACACGGTGCATGAGTGGTTGCGCGGAGTACCAAAAGAATTTTTTTTGTAAAGGAATTTATGCACTTTGTAAGCGCTGGAGGACTTGCATTGAACGTGGGGGAGATTATGTTGAAAAGTGATACAACTTTATACCACTTCTGCACAATAAATAATATTTAAGGTTTTCATTTGACTCACCCTCGTATATTGGCTAAAGTTATATGTCCACAGCTTCACTTCTAGACTGAGGTGATATTCAGGTACGAATATGACAAAACATTTTAAATACTCTTTATTCGTCACTCACATCCAACTAAAATAAAAACATGTATGATGAATCGCTCCAATACGGCTGCCATCAGTGCTGGCACCATACCATTGCTCACATCTAAAATACAGCGTCATCTGAAGTGAGACATTTGCTATCGCACTGCCCTTCACTGCCGGTACTCTGTTCTACTCTTACCACACTCAGCTGCAGCCGCTTCCCATACAGTGTTGATTTGTGACATTGTTGTGGTGTCAACGAATCTATACGTCATATGTACAAAAGTCTTTAAGTTCTAATTACTCCCAAAAGCAACAAAGCAACAAAAAAATAAAAACCGTTTCTGTTCGCAATCAAATTCTGTTTATAATACAAGGTGTCCCACTTGAAAGAAGCCCCACAAATAAACACTTGCTTAAATTACACTTATAGACTATGCATAAAAATTACGAAATGAAATGAGATGAACTTGTCAAACCTTGCTCATGCAAGCAGTTCTAAGCGCATCAGTCTGGAACCGCGCGACCGCTACGGCCGCAGGTTCGAATCCTGCCTCGGGCGTGGATGTGTGTGATGTCCTTAGGTTAGTTAGGTTTAAGTAGTTCTACGTTCTAGGGGACTGATGACCTCAGATGTTAAGTCCTATAGTGCTCAGAACCATTTGAACCTTGTTCATGGGGAAATAACGGTGAATCACAAAAGGTGCTGGAAGTGACCGCCCTCAACTTGTAAACACGGTTGGACACAACGCTGCAGAACCTCTGCTGTCACTGCCTGGAGTTCACGGATGATGCTCTCTCATAAATCTTCCAAGCTGTGTGGTTTGTTCCTGTAGACATTAATTATTAGGCCACCCCAGAGGAAAAAGTCAGGTGGTGTTAAATCAGGTAACGCTGGGTAAAATGATTCGAACACAGCCATGGTTGCTCGAGGCATGAGGCACGTGGCGCCATCCTGTTGGTACCAGCCGAGGGTAAGTTCTTCATCGTCTATCTGGGTCACATATTCCCAAAACATTTCCATGTAACCTCCACTTGCCAGAATAGACTCGAAAAAAATTGGTCTTATGATGCAAAGCTGTGATATTGCACAGAACAAGCCAATCTTCTGTGAATGTAGGGGTTTCTCGACCAGTGCAAGTGGATTTTCATTTCCGAGAGTTTACATAGTCAGAGAGGTGAAACCACGCCTCAACACTGAAACATGTCTACAGCTATATTCCTGGCCTCTGAGCAACAAATTGCTGAAACCAACGGCAAAATGTAATACGTTTGTCTTTGTCACTGACATGCAGTTCCTGAACAACTGCAACATGTATGGATACATGACGGTTTCCTTCGAAGCCATGTGATACGTGCTCTGTGATATTCCACATTCCTGAGATAAACGTCAAACAGATTTTACGGAAGAGGCCAACAATCGTTGTTTCACGTCAGTCACTTTTTCTTCCGATAATGGCGGCCGTCCCCCCACCATGAAGATCCAGCACCGTTCCACAGCTCTCCATCTTGTTCACTAACTTTGATTTGCAGCGTTTACACGGTATATGCTGGTTACCAAACCGTTCAATAAACATTCGCTAACATGTCTTAATGGAACCAATAATCCAATATTGTTGCACAAGAAAAACGCGCTCTTCCACAGAATAGCGATACATTGTCACCAAACACTGAACACTGAGCTCAAGTCATAGCGACGCGCGTAAACACACTGTTGCGTCAAACGATGCCGGCCGCCGAGTGCTGTGTTGCCACTTCAAATGTCATAAATTACACGCTGCAGTTTCAGCGGAATTGTTACAGTTCTTTGTGGGGCCTCTTTCGAGTGGGACACCATGTAGATTGATTGAACCGGACTGACATGGGAAGGGAAGAATTAAAACACAGAACGACATAAATCAGGCTGCCAAAATAAGAGAACAAAATTTTGATACTTACACCAAACTAATGCGTATAATAAGCGGAGTATAAATCTGAAATCGAATTTTGTCAAGATAGAATATTTTGAATTTCAGTACATCCACATTCTGATGGGAACTATGGCAGCAACTATGGTGCAACAGGGGCATGAAGGTGGTGGAATGTATTACTGAACCTGTCGAAAATAAATAAGAACTACCACATACAGCTGAGGGTACTATTATTGGACATTATTATTTTGAAAGCTGTAAGCATATTTTTACCAACGTTTTAAGTAATAATTTTTGATTAAGACATCGTCTTTAAGATGAAAGTAGATAACTGAACCAAAGCATTTTAACGTCGTGCTTCGTCTGAGGTACCTTGCTCCTTCAACTTTTTTTTTTTTTTTTAAGAGTCAAAAAGTAAGAGTACCAGTGCTCTCACATCTAGCTTGGTGGGATAACTAGTTCATGGGAGCGGTCCCTCACAAAACCTACTTCGCCACTGCGAATAAGAGGTGGCATTTACAATAAAATAATGCAAGTAATGTTTGGCATCCAAACTGCTAAACAACTAATCGAATTCATGTCACCCAGTCTAAGCTGCATGACACCTATCCAGCAGCTTCCAGAGACATAAAAAATGTGACAAGATTAACATAGGAAAGTAGACCCAGAAACAATCGGCATTGTAGTTGTACACTGTGGTAGGTTTGTTGGAACAGAACTAGAGCTCAAGCGCTAATAGAAAGCACTGAAGCACAAATCGTTATTTGTACGAAAAGCTAGCTAAAGCCGGAAATAAGTTCAGCCAAAATTGTTACAAAGGACCTAACTGTGTTCAGAAAGGATAGATTAAATACAGTTGGTGGTGGAGTGTTTACTGCTGTCAGAAGTAGTTTACCCTGCAGTGAAATCGAAGTAGGTAGTTCCTGTTAGTAGTGTGGTTAGAGGTTGTACTTGACAACCGGAATACATTAAGACGTGGTTCCTTTTACCGACCCACTGACCCAGAAAAAGAACTTGAGGTTCATTTGAAATAGTCATCCAGTCATATAGTTATATTTGGTGTTGATTTCAATCTACCCTCGATATCTAGACGATAATACACGTTTAAAGTCGGAGGTAGACATAAAACATGGCCCGAAATCGTTCTGAAAGCGTTCTCAGAAAATTATTTCGAACAATTATTTCCGGAGACCATTCGAACTGTAAATGGTTGCAAAAACATACTTCACCTCTTAGCAACAAATAATCCTGAGCAAATAGGGAGCATCATGACGGATACGGGGATCAGTGACCACAAGGTTGTTGTGGCGAGACTGAAAATCTTAACATCCAAACCCGTCAAAAGCAAACGCAAAATACATCTACTTTAAAAAAAAAAAAAAAAAAAAAAGATAAAAATTCGCTTCAGGCCTGCCTAAGAGACAGTTTCCACTCCTTCCAACCTGAATACATAAGTCAATACCACTGTAGTTTAAATTCAAACGACTAGTATCGACGTCTACTGAGAGACATATACCAAATAAATGAGTAATTTAAAAGAATGCAAAACCCCTCAGATTGGCAAAGTTTTGCAGAAGCGCGAACTTCAATGCAAGATGCTTTTAATTCTTTTCACAGCGAAATTCTGTCTCGAAATCTGGCAGAAAATCCAAAAAGATTCTGGTCTTACACACAGTACAGCAGCGGAAACACAATCACTACAAAGGGTACGCAAAAAAACGAAATTATTTTTTAAAAGCTATATATTTTCGAACTGCTTACAAAAGAACCTTATCCCCTTCAAAACACTCTGCATTACAACTAATACATTTATCCAACTGGTGCTTCCACTGTTCGAAACATTTTTTTTTAGTCATCTTTAGAAATGGCTGACAGCTACTCCCTCGTTTTTTGTCGACTTCTTCAACGTTGTCAAATCGATGTCCTTTCATTTTCCTTTACGTGTATGGATATATGAAAAGTCGCACGAAGCCAAGACAGGCGATTAAGGTGCGTGGGGAAGCGGAACCATGCCATTTTTAGCCAAAAACTGTCTAACAGAAATGGCTGTGTGTGCAGGTGCGTTGTCGCTGTGGAAGAACCAGTCTACTGTCTGCCACAAATGAGGTCTCTTTTGCCGAACGCTGTTCCACAATCTTCTTAAAACTTCCAAATAAGTTGATCAGTTGTTTGTCGACGATCTGTGAGCACAAGTTCTCGAATTTTTTCAGCATTTTCGTTGAGTAGGGCAGCTGATGGATGTCCGAACTAGATTTGTCATCAGTCGACATGTCGCCTCCTTTTTTTTTTCTTTATTGTTATTTTAAAGACCTTGTACAAAGATGGGCTGTCAGCAGCATAATACGCAACTCTTCAGCCGAGAGTGATACAATATAAAACATAATGGAGGTACAGATGATACAAGACAAATGGCGGGTAAAAAACTGTAGACACTGAAAAACAATATACACGAAGCCGTTCACACTGGACAAGAAAAAACACTAAAACCTGTGGACACGGCGCACAAAACACGAACGAGTGCGACGGCACAGGTGAACAGTGGTGGCGTGACGGCGAAAGAACACTAAACACAAAACGAAGGCACACACACTAAACACTGATGGCGATGATCTCCGGCGCGCGAATGTCCACTGAGTGTGTACGTGTCCGGGCACCCGTCAAGAGAGGAGGAGGGGGGGGGTCAGAGAGGGAGAGGGGAGAGCAGAGATGCCACGGGCCGGTGAGATAGGGGGTAGGGAGGAAGGGGGAGGGGAAGGCCGGGGGAAGAGGGGTGGAGGAAGGGGGAATGGGGGGAAAGGAGAGAGATGGGAAGCAGGGGGCCCAAAGAAAAAGACACAAGAAATGGGAGGATCAAAGTTGATAGGAGGGGTAGATGGTGGGGAGGAGGACATCATTAGGGAGCGGAAGCTGGCGGAAGCCACCTTTGGAGAGGGTAAGGAGGGTGGAGAGATGGAGACCGGGTGGGACGCGGGAATACAGGCGCAGCAGTGGGCGGGGGTGGTAGAGGATGGGGGAGACAAGCGGGTGAGGAGGATCGAGTTTTCGGGAGGTTTACAGGATCCGTATCCATTCAAGTAAAAGGAGGAGGTGGGGGACTGGAATGAGGTCATACAGGATCCGCATGGGGGAGGGGAGACGGATGCGATAGACGAGGCGGAGAGCATGGCGTTCAAGGATCTGAAGGGATTTGTAAAAGGTAGGGGGGGGGGGGCGGAGATCCAGGCCGGATGGGCGTAACAGAGGATAGGGCGGATGAGGGATTTATAGGTGTGGAGGATGGTGGAGGGGTCCAGACCCCGCGTACGGCCGGAAAGGAGCTTGAGGAGATGGAGTCGGGAGCGTGCCTTGGCCTGGATTGTCCGGAGATGGGGGGGTCCAGGAAAGGCAACGGTCAAGGGTGACGCTAAGGTACTTAAGGGTGGGGGTGAGGGCGATAGGACGGCCATAGATGGTTAGATAGAAATCAAGGAGGCGGAAGGAAGGAGTAGTTTTGCCAACAATGATCGCCTGGGTTTTGGAGGGATTGACTTTGAGCAACCACTGGTTGCACCAAGCGTTGAACCGGTCAAGATGGGATTGGAGAAGGTGTTGGGAACGCTGCAGGGTGGGGGCGAGGGCAAGGAAGGCGGTGTCATCGGCAAACTGCAGAAGGTGGATGGGGGGTGACGGCGGCGGCATGTCCGCCGTGTACAAAAGGTAAAGGGGGGAGAGGACGGAGCCTTGGGGCACACCGGCGGAGGGAAAAAAGGTGTAGGAATCCGTGTTATGGATGGTGACGTAGGGAGGACGGTGGGAGAGAAAGGAGCCGATCAGATGGACGTAGTTAATGGGAAGGGCGAAGGTTTGGAGCTTGAAGAGGAGACTGGAATGCCATACGTGGTCATAGGCACTTTCGAGGTCCAGGGAGAGGAAGATTGCGGAGCGACGGGAATTAAGCAGTTCGGAAAGGAGATGAGTGAGGTGAAGGAGTAGCTCATCGGAAGAGAAGGACAGCCGAAAGCCACACTGTGTAACGGGAAGGAGGTGGTGCTGGCGGAGATGCTGGTGGATGCGTTGGGTGAGGATGGATTCCAGGACCTTGCTGAAGACCGAGGTAAGGCTGATGGGACGGTAGGAGGAGATGGCGGATGGCGGTTTACCGGGTTTAAGGAACATCAGGATACGGGAGGTTTTCCACAGGTCGGGGTAGTAGCCGGTGGAAGGACTACATTGTAGAGCCTGGCCAGGGTGGAGAGGAAAGAGACAGGAGCTTCACGAAGGTGGCGGTAGGTGACACGATCGTGACCAGGAGCGGTGTTACGTTTTGTGCGGAGTGTAGCAATGAGATCCTGTGTAGTGATAGGGGCATTGAGTTCCGTGTGTGCAATGTTGTCCATGTACTGGAAAACAGGTGCGAGGGGAGGGACAGAGGTGTCAGTTCGATCGCGGACATCCGGGAAGAGGGAGTAATCGAACTGGGGATCGTCTGGGATGGAAAAGACATCGGAAAGGCAGGAGGTAAAGTGATAGGCCTTGCTAAGGGTGTCAGGGAAAGGGTGATCATCATGGAGAAGAGGATAGTAGGGGGAGGATTTAGTTCCGGTAAGGCGACGGAAGGCTGACCAGAACCTGGACGAGTTTATAGGTAGGGTAGCATTTAAACGGGTGCATGTCTGTCGCCAGTCCCGGCATTTCTTAGCCGCAAGCAAGTTTCGGATGTGTCACTGGAGTTGCCGGTGGCGTCGTAGTGTGTCCGGGTCACACGTGTGGAGGAAGGCACGGTAGAGACGGCGGGATTCACGGAGGATGTTGTGTCTAGCTCATACAGCATAGACACAATGAGGTAGCTAGGTGCACGCTAAACTAACGCAGACGGGCGTGAAGTCTGAAACAGGATACTGGATGAAAACTATAAAGAAAAGAAGGGAGCTTCTTTTATACTTAACTTTAATGAATCCTTGGAATACATCTCTCTTGAATATTCGTTAGCTATAAGCACTGATACAAATGGCGCCTTGCTAGGTAGTAGCTATGGACTAAGCTGAAGGCTATTCAATCTGTCTCTCGGCAAATGAGAGGAAGGCGTCGTACTTCTGGTCGCAAGCAATGTCGTCCGTACAACTGGGGCGAGGTCTATTCCGTATCTTGTGACCTGCCATGTGGTGGCGCTAGGTTTGCGATTACACAGTGGCGACACGCGGGTCCGACATGTACTACAGGACCGCGGCCGATTTAAGTTACCACCTAGCAAGTGTGGTGTCTAGCGGTGACACCACATTCCTCCCCCGCAAATCGGCGAACGGTCGTGAGATAAGGCTTCCGCCCGCCGTGGGGAGGACCCCATGTTGACGTATGCGATGAGGTGGGGAGCCTAACAACAGGCGAGGCCGTGCCACCCGCACCCGGCCATTCGGTCCGAGGGGAGCTAGGAAACGCCTGCAAACCTAGTCCAGGGTGCACGTCAACATGAGGTGTATGCGCACGTAATGAGACAAGAGGGGCCGAAGGGTCGACCTCCATGTGGTCGGAGCACCCGACGGGCGAAGACGACATCTGGTCCGGAGCGGGCAAGAGGTCCATGGCGGAGGACGGCTGGTCACGGGAAGCGAGCGGCGGCGCGTGACCCAGGGAGGCGCCAGGCGGTTGCAGCGACGCGTCCGCTGCGGGCGGCGCCGGCGGCGGCTGCGGCGGCTGCTGCGGCGGCGGCGCGACGCCATGGGGCAAAATGGAAGGCAGCGTCGGTAACACCTGGGGATGAGGCGAGCCAGTAGATGGGTCCCCAAGGCGCCGACCTGACGGCACCGTCGCTGAAAGCAGACGGGGAGCGGCAGCACCCAGGCGACGACAGAGGCGCAGCTGATTGAGATGCCGACGCACCTCACCAGAGGCCCCCAATACCAAATACATCGCGCGGCCGAGGCAGCGAAGAATGCGCCCTGCGAGCCAACGCTGTGAACCGCGATAGTTGCGATAATAGACAACGTCGCCAGGAGCAAAAGCAGGAGTCTGCCGCTGCATAGGAACCTGATGCGGCGGATGCAGCAAAGACATCAGGGTGCGATGAGATCGACCATGGAGCAATTCAGCCGGCGAGCGACCAACGCGGGGCGGAGAGCGATACGAAGACAAAAAGAGCAACAAAGCGTCCTCCCGAGAATGCGACTCTTTCAATTTCAACATCTGTGACTTGAAAGTCCGGACCAATCGTTCAGCGGCACCGTTTGACTGAGGCGAAAACGGCGCGGACGTCAGATGTTGAATACCATTGGCCTTGCAGAATGACTGAAATTCTGCGGACATGAATTGTGGGCCATTGTCGGAAACAATAGTCTGCGGAAGACCTTCAATGCAAAAGATGGCAGACAAGGCTTGGATTGTGGCAGAAGACGTCGTGGAAGACATCCGGACAACAAAAGGAAAATTACTGAAAGCATCAACCACAACCAACCATCGAGCATTCCAGAATGGACCAGCAAAATCGATATGCAATCGTTGCCAAGGGGAAGTGGCTTTCGGCCATGCAAAGAATTTCCGCGGCGGTGCGGATTGTTGTTCGGCACACGCCACGCAAGAGGAGCACATATTCGTAATCGCAGCATCGATTCCGAATCAAGTACAGTGCTGACGAGCAAGTTGTTTCGTACGCACTATACCCCAATGTCCTTGGTGAAGAAGCCGTAAGACAGAGGACTGTAACGAACGTGGGACCACAACTCGGGATTGATCATTATCAGAACGCAACAACAAAACACCACGTCGGACAAAAAGTCTCTCCTTGTGAGCAAAAAAACGGCGAACCAAAGGATCTTCGATCCGTGACGTTGACAAGGGCCATTGCGTAGCAACAAAACGCAAAACAGTAGCAAGGACAGGATCAGCAGCTGTGGCTATAGCTACACGACGAAAATCAATCGGAAACGATGCGACCACGTCATCGGCTTCCGAATCAATGAACATGCAAGCAAGTTCGGAAGAATCGAATGCTTTATCCTCAGCAACAGGCAAACGGGACAACGCATCAGCGTTGCCGTGCTGAGCAGTGGACCGATACAAGATATCGTAGCGGTACTGCGAGAGAAAAAGTGACCAGCGAATGAATTTCTGCGCTGTACGCGGAGGTACAGGCTTGTTCGGATGAAAAAGCGATGTCAAAGGTTTGTGGTCCGTGATGATTGTAAAGTGACGACCATACAAGAAGTCATGGAACTTGGTAACACCAAACACGAGAGCTAAAGCTTCTTTCTCTATTTGTGAATAATTTCTTTGCGCAGATGAGAGCAATTTTGACGCAAAGGCAATAGGGCGATCATTCGAGCCATCTTTGTGCGCAAGCACAGCACCGATCCCGAAATCCGATGCATCTACCATCAACAAAAGGGGTTTTCGGGGATCGAATGGCGTAAGGCAAGTATTTGAAAGTAACGCCGATTTCAACTGGCGAAAGGCGCGTTCGCATTCCGTCGTCCAGACGAACGGAACACCTGTACGGCGTAAGCGATGAAGCGGAATTGAAATGGAAGAAGCATTGCGCACAAACCTGTTTGGAATTAATGCTAAAAGAAAGCAGGTGTGGATGCACACCCGAATGGCAGTCTTCGGAAGCGATACAAGCCAAGATGCGTGTTTACCACTAATACGCGCTGGGATTCTTCGTCCACAGGTAGTTGCAAGTACGCATCTGCGAGGTCCAATTTTGAAAAATATTGTCCCGGCACAGTTTGTCAAAAAGATCTTCCGGGCGGGGCAAAGGAAAAGTAGCAGTCACTAGTTGTGGATTCACAGTTGCCTTGAAGTCCACACAAAGTCTCAGTTTTCCGGAAGGTTTCGGCAAAATTACTAAGGGTGAGGCCCAGAGAGAAGCCTGCACACGTTCAATTACACCTTGAGATTCTAAATCGTGCAATGTTCTTGCGACCTCATCACGCAATGCGTGGGGAACATTGCGCGCTCTGAAAAATTTCGGTTGCGCGTTGGCTTTCAATTCCAAATGTGCAGCATAGTTCTTAGCGCAACCAAGGCCCGGTGCAAAAATGTCTGCAAATTCGTCACAAAGACTAGAAACACTGGCGGAAGGCACAGTCTGATTCACTGATAGGACCTGATTTACTATAGACAAATTAAATAATTGAAACAAATCTAAACCAAACAAGTTCACTGCAGAAGTAGAACGAAGAACGTAAAAGGATACAAGTTTTGTTTGTCCCTTGTATGTTGCAAGAAGGCTGCACTGTCCGAACACAGGGATCTGCTGTCCTGAGTAACTATGTAACTTAACATTTGCGGCACGCAATGGCGGGGCGCCCAGTTGTTTGTACGTGTCGTGATTGAGCAATGAAACTGCAGCTCCGGTATCGAGCTGGAATGGTATCACTGTGCCTTCAAAGTCTAAGTCCACAAAAAGTTTATTGTCCTGCTGACGACAAGAGCGACTGTCACGTGCAATTTGAACTGATACAGGTACAGAAGCACTTGCGACTTTACGTGATTTTCGGCGACGTCGACGCACATTTTTGGTGGGACGAACACAGTCACTGATAGCTAAAGTGGCACTGGACGGGTGGGAATGAACTACATGAATGTCCATGGGCGAAGGTCCACGAGCCTGATTGTCTTGGGTTTTATTCCGGCGCGAAGCAAAGGGCCTGGAAGTATTGTGATTGTCTGATCTAAGCTGTTTCTGGCAAACACTTTGAACATGTCCCTTCTTGTGACAGTAAAAGCAAATAGCTTGGCGTGACGGGCAATTTTCACGCGAATGTCTAGATGCACACCTCGGGCATGATTTCACTGCAGTTGCTTGCTTACGCGGCGCACGTGTTTGCGAGCTAGGCTGCCGCTGCTGTGCGGACGGGCGCGAGGGCCGTGTAGCGTCCCGGGCAGCGCGGCCGGCGGGCCGGTTAATGTGACACACTGCTGGCGAAGCTTCAAATGAGTCCTGAGCAAAGTCAAGTGTGTCTTGCCTATCCAATATGTCTATCACTTGTTGAAGGGAGGGATTAACTAGTTTCAAAATCTGTTCCCATATGCGAACATCAGAAACGTTCTGTGCTATTGCATCACGCACCATAGTATCTGAATAAGGAAGTCCACAGTCACATTCAAAGGCACACTCCCTAGTAAGTCCTGGCAAAGTTGCTACCCACTCCCTATTAGTCTGACCGGCCGTACGTTTTGTACGAAAGAACGTATACCATTTTGCAACTACATTTACTGTTTCTTTGAAATAGGCATCTAAAGCAGACAAAATTTCTTCGTAGGACAGAGTTGCTACGTCGCGTCGGGGAAACAATTTCACAATCACACGGTAGGTAGACACACCGACACAAGAAAGCAAAAACGGCTGCCGCTCTTTACCTTGAATTCTGTATGCTGCTAGGTGAAAGTTGAACTGGCGAGACCACTCTTGCCAGGTCTCGTCGGCCACCACGTATGGCCGAAAGGGAGGTGCAACAGCGTTTTGTGGCAGCGGTAGCGAAGAAGCGGCGGCTGCCGCATCGTTTTGCAGCGCACGTTGACCCTGGACGAGCTGTCCAAGGGCTTCCAATAACGCCTGCGTCTGCTGATTCTGCAAGCGAAAAAATTCGGACAGTACATCTGGAGATTGTGGCGAAGCCATGACACAAACGAATTAATACAAACTCTTTTACTCGTCGCCAAATAATGTTGTGTCTAGCTCATACAGCATAGACACAATGAGGTAGCTAGGTGCACGCTAAACTAACGCAGACGGGCGTGAAGTCTGAAACAGGATACTGGATGAAAACTATAAAGAAAAGAAGGGAGCTTCTTTTATACTTAACTTTAATGAATCCTTGGAATACATCTCTCTTGAATATTCGTTAGCTATAAGCACTGATACAAATGGCGCCTTGCTAGGTAGTAGCTATGGACTAAGCTGAAGGCTATTCAATCTGTCTCTCGGCAAATGAGAGGAAGGCGTCGTACTTCTGGTCGCAAGCAATGTCGTCCGTACAACTGGGGCGAGGTCTATTCCGTATCTTGTGACCTGCCATGTGGTGGCGCTAGGTTTGCGATTACACAGTGGCGACACGCGGGTCCGACATGTACTACAGGACCGCGGCCGATTTAAGTTACCACCTAGCAAGTGTGGTGTCTAGCGGTGACACCACAGAGGAAGAGGATGGCCTGTGGGGGTAAGGTAGGACGGTGGGAGTGGATGGCGACAGTAGGGACGTGGGCCTCCTTGGCCTCAGACAAGGTCTGTTGGAGAAAGGTGGCGGCATGGGTAACGTCATCAGGGTGGTGGTAGGTGAAGGGGTGGCCTTCGATCTGGGTGTAGAGGGTATCCCGGTAGGCATTCCAGTCGGTACGGAAATAATCATTTATGTACTTCGGGGAGGGTCATTAAGAGGGTCGGGGCGGGGGCGACGACCGTCTGAAACGGTGAGGAGGACAGGGAGATGGTCGCTACCAATGGGGTCCAGGATATCCACCACTATGCGGCCAAGGAGGTTGGGGGAGGAGAGGATGACATTGGGAGTGCAGTTGGATTTGGGGTGGGTGTGCTGGGGAATGGGGACGAGGTCGGCTTGGAGGGTGGAGAGGAACCGATGCCACCACCGTAACTGGGTGGCAGAACGACTATGGATGTTGAGGTCGGCGGCGATCACATAGGAGGAGAAGGTACGATCAATGTGGGAGAGGAAATCGAAAGGAATAGGGGCGTTAGGGTGGCGCAGGTGATGGTAAGGCCGTGGAAGAAGAGACAAAGGATCAGGTGTTCAGTGGGGTCGGGAAGGAGAGGTTGCAGCCGAACCGGGATCTGGCGGTGGTGACCAATGGAAACTCCACCATACGCAATCGGGAGGGGATTATCGGAGCAGTGGAGAAGGTAGGGCGAAGTGTGGATGGTGTGGTGGGGTTGGAGGAAGGTCTCATTGAGGAGGAAGGCATCCACGTGGTGGGTTGCAAGGGTGTGCATGAAGAGGTTCTTGTTGGCGGGAAGGGAACGGATGTTGTTGAACAGGATACGGTGCTGTCGCATCATGACAGGGATTTAGATGAGGGTGTCGAGACGGGAGAAGGTGAAATGGGCCTGATTGTGGAAGTAGGTGGCATACATTTTTAGGTGAAAGACGGAACGGGCGGCGAGGGATATCTGTTGGAGGGTGTGAGGGCGCTGGAATGGGTGGACATTTTGCAGTACAATAGTGAGGAACCTGATGATGTCCTGAGCGGTGGGAGGGGGACAAAGGGAATTGCCAGGAGGGGTGGGGGCGTCCCGAGGGTGGACAGGGACGGTGAGTTCAAGGATGGTCAGAGGAGGTCAGGCCTTACATTTTTGGGAATAGGTGGGATGCGGGAGATTGCAGGTATTACAGGAGGGAGGGGTCTGTAGGTTGGGGCACTGCCGCAGGAAGTGTACTTGTTTACAATGCGGGCAGGTGGGGGCCTCGCAGCACTCAGCTGTTGTGTGCATGTTGTAGCGCAGACACCTCTGGCAGCGGAGGGATTGAGGAGGGGAACGGGAGGGGTCAACCTTGTATCTCTGGTGGAAGAGGAGGGCACCCTCCTTCAGAAGGCGGTCAATGGAGGGGGCGTCCTCTGAGAAAACCCGCATAAGACGGGGAGACATCCATGGCATCCTGGAGGGGGGGAAGGAGGATGGGGCGGAGCCTTTTTTGGAGTGGAGGAGGTGGTGGTGCCACTAGGGCGTTTAACGGCGGCAGAAGGGTGAGTGGTGACATGAGGGACGGTAGCTATGGGGAGGTGGTGGGAAGTGGCAGATCCCGGCGTGGATGCAGTAGTCGGCGCCGGAGATGGTGATGGTGAAGGCGACGGCGACGGCGATGGTGGTGGCGGTGATGGCGAAGGCGGTGGGGAGAGCTGGGCAAGGGCAGTGGCCCGACGGGCCACCACCCTAGCTGGAGCTGCAGTGACAGGCCGGGGGAGTGGGGGGGAAGGATCAGAGGGAGAGGAGCGGGAGGAAGAAGCTGGGGAAGGGGCGACAAAGAGCGAGGGCGAAGGCAGAGTGAAAAGAGGAGAGATGGAAAGAGGGGGGGGTGACTGGGCACAACATGTAATGGTGGTGGGGGCAGCGGAGGACGAAGTGTACACTATGGCAGTGGTGGTAGTAGTGGCAGTGGTGGTGGGGGCTGACATGACGACAGGGATGAATTAAAACAGCACAGGACTAAAAGGAGAGGAAAAAACCGGGGACGGACGAAGACGGGGACCACAGTCCCACGATGCTGGCTCTGGCGCTGGCGACGGCTGGCAGGAACGCCGCAGTTGCTACTGCCGCGGACGGGGCCGGGGCCGCCGCTGCTGCTGCTGCTGGAGGGCTGGGTGGCTGGCTGGCTGGCAGGACCGCTGCTGCTGCTCGGCTGGACAGCTGCTGCGAGGCTGGCTGGCTGGCACCTGAAACCCTAACGCTTCGATGAGTGCTGGAATGGCACAATCGAAGGGCGGTATCCTTTCGAATTACCGCCGGAGATGTCGCCCCTTGAAATCGAGCAAACCACTTGTACACTGGAGTTTTTCCCGTAGCGTCATCTTGGTAAGCTGTTTACAACACTAAAAACAGTTTCTTAGCATTTTTAATGGGTAGAAAACAAAATTTCACAGCTGTGTGTTGCTCCCTTAAACTTGCCATCATAAAAAACGAAAAAAGAACAAAACAGTGCTAACAGAAACTATCACTGCGGGTGAAGAGAACAAGCCAGCTCGACAACACAGGCGGCACTAAACTTGCAATGAGTTGCGCCATATATGCCTAGCGGCAGAAATCCATACTACACAAGCTCCGCCCGCGACAATGTTATTCCGGTTTTTGTTTTTTTTTTTTTTTATCTTTCTCGTACCTTCGATGTGCTTCAATGGTGACGTAACTGATGACAGTGCCACTAAAGCAGAGTTAATAGATAAGGTTTTACGAAATTCCTTCACCAAAGAAGTAGTAAATATTCCAGAATTCGTCCAAGAACAACCGCCAACATGAGTAGCTTAGAAGCAGATATCCATGGCCTAGCAAAGCAGCTTAAATCAGTTAATAAAGGCAAGGCCTCCAGTTCTGATTGTATACCAGTCAGATTCAGATGCTGATACTATAGGTCCATATTTAGCATCCATGTACAACCGATCGCTCGTTGAAAGATCCGTATCTAAAGACTGAACAGTTGTGCAAGTCACATCGATACCCAAGGATGGAAGTAGGAGTAATCCGGTGAATTACAGACCCATATCGTTAACGTCGATTTGCAGTGGGATTTTGAAACATATCCTTTGTTTGAAGATTACGAGTCATCTCGAAGGAAACGATTTATTGACAAGTAGCCGACACGGATCCAGATAATATCGTTCTTCAATCTTCCTGGCAGATTAAAACTGTATGCCGGACCGAGACTCGAATCGGGACCTTGCCTTTCGCGGGCAAGTGCTTGCCCGCGAAAGGCAAAGGTACCGAGTTTGAGTCTCGGTCCGGCGCACAGTTTTACTCTGCCAGGAAGTTTCAAATCAGCGCACACTCCGCAGCAGAGTGAAGATCTCATTCTGGAAACATCACCCAGGCTGTGGCTAAGCCATGTCTCTGCAATATCCTTTCTTTCAGGAGTGCTAGTTCTGCAAGGTTCGCAGGAGAGCTTCTGCGAAGTTTGGAAGGTAGGAGACGAGATACTGGCAGAAGTAAATCTATGAGGAGGGGACGTGCGTTGTGCTTGGGTAGCCCAGAGAGTAGAGCACTTACCTGTAAAAGGCAAAGGTCACGAGTTCGAGTCTCGGTCCGGTAAACAGTTTTAATCTGCCATGAAGTTTCATATCAGCGCACACTCCGCTGCAGAGTGAAAATCTCATTCTGGGAATATTGTTCTTACGAAACACAAGTAGCTCTTTACTCTCACGAAGTAAAGAGTGCTGTTAACACGGGATGTCAGGCAGATTCAATATTTTAAAATTTCCAGGGGACTTTTGAAACCGTACATCATAATTGACTCCTAATTAAATTGCATGCCTACTGCCATTGTCTCAGTTACGTGAGTGGATACGTGGTCTCTTGTCAGAGAGGCCACAGTTCGTAGTAACTGACGGAAAGTCATCGAGTAAAACAGAAGTAATTTCTGGCGATCCTCAGTGAATTGATATAGACCCTCTGCTGTTCCTGATCTACATAAACGATTTAGGAGACAATCTGAGTAGCACTCTTAGAGTGTTTGTAGGTGATGCTGTTATCCGTCTTGTAAAGTTATCAGATGATCAAAACAAATTACAAGATGATTTAGACAAGATATCTGTTTGGTGTTAGAAGTGGCAATTGACTCTCTGACGAGAATTGTTAAGTCATCCACATGACCAAAAGGAATCCGCTAAATTTCGGTAATGCCATAAAGGACACAAATCTAGAGGCCGTAAATTCAACTAAATACTCAGGGATTACAGTTATGAATAACTTAAGCTGGAACGATCACGCAGATGACGTTATGGGTAAGGCAAACCAAAGACTACGATGTACTGGCAGAACACTGAGAAAATGCGACAGATCTACTAAAGAGACTATCTACAATACACTTATGCGTCCTCTTCTGGAATATTACTGTGCGGTATTGGATCCGCATCAGATAGGATCGACGGAAGGCATCGAAAAAGTTCAAAGGAGAGCAGCTCGTTTTGTATTATCGCGAAACAGGGCAGATAGCGCCACGGATATCATACATTAATAGGGGAGGCAATCATTCAAACAAAGGCGTTTTTTGTTGCGGCAGGATCTCATGAAATTTGAATCACTAGCTTTCTCTTCGGAGTGTGAAAATATTTTGTCGGCGCCCACGAACGTAGGAATGAATTATCATCGTAATAAAATAATAGAAATCACAGTTCGCACGGAAAGATTTAAGTGTTTTTGCGTGCCTCCTAGCAATAATGAGCCACTTTGGATCTACTATTGACTCGTGTGTGGTGTTGTCCATAATAATTGATAACATTATTTACAAAAATGAGCGAAGAGGCTCTACTTGAGCCTTCTAGCGACCTGCCGCAAACTTTCTTGTCACTCCTAAGACGCATTAACACGTTACATGATCGTTTCTTTTATAATCTACAGTCTGAGTGCACTGGGAGAAGGAGGCAGGGTTTGTTCCAACAGTCAATGCATTATGAGTCGATCGTAAGTTTCCGCTCCCAGCGTCCTCCAGTCAGGGGCCAAGTTAAATTGTGCGATCTGTAGGTCGAGTGCTTGCCGTCATTTTTAGATCGATTAAAAGAGAGGAGAATTCAACTCAGTTATTTGAGAAGTGCATGGTAGAAATCGAGGGGGTTGATTCCTGGGGGCAGGACGGGGGGAGGGGGCGGGAGAGGGGTAGTGCCTTCTATCCTAGCTCTCAGGCAAAGGAAAAAATATAGTGCAGTCAGATGTTTTGCTTTCAAGAAAATAATTTAAAGTCGGAGTTAAATAGGTTCTTAACTGGGCCGTACTGGAACTTTTTTGTGGCTACCTATAAGTCGCCATTCGTCCTCCAAAATGTTAATAACACTCCATACCTCCCGGTTTAGCTCCTTGCCCCTCCTCCAAGCAAACTATCGTATGGGTTTCCTTTGCAGAGAGTACCCCGTTGTACCATATTTTAGGGTTTCGTCTTGTTCTGTATGGGCCGCGGGAAGAATGACTGCTCAAATGCCTCTGTAATTATTTAATACTCTCTTCGTAACCTATATGGGAGCTACACGTAAGGAATTTTAGCATATTCCTCCACTCCTGACTTACGGCTGGTTGCTGAAGCTTTGTAAGTAGCCTTTCACGGAATAGTTTCAAGCGTCTGTTAGTTGAAGTTTCTTCAGAATCGTAGTGACACTCTCCTATGGGTCAGAGAAACGTATCACTGTTCGTGCTACCGTTCTTTGAGCCATGCGGGTAGCCGCGCGGTCTTGGGAGCCTTGCCACGGTTCGTGCGGCTCTCCCTGTCGGAGGTTCGAGCCCTCTTCAGGCATGCTGTGTGTGTTGTCCTTAGCGTAAGTTAGTTTAAGTTAGATTGAGTAGTGTGTAAGCCTAGGTACCGATGACCTCAGCAGTTTGGTCCCATAGGAACTTACCATTACTGTTCTTTGAAAACATTCAGTGCTCATGTTAGTCCTAATTGGTATGCGTCCCACATCCTTGAGCAGTATTCTAGGATGAGTCACACATGTGTTTTGGAAGCAATCTGCTTTGTATACTGACTCTATATTCCCAATATCCGCCCAATGACCCGTAGTCCGGTGTGTGGTTTACCTACGATTAAATCTAGGTGATCGTTCCACTTCATATCGCAACAAATTGTTACACGCATATATTTGTACACACTGACTGACTCTAGCTGAGACTCAGTGATATTGTAGGGATGGGACATCAGGTTTCTGCATTTTGTGGCGTACATAATTTTACATTTCTGGTCATTTAAAACAAGTTATCATTCTTTTCAGTCTGCCTGCTTAGCTGGGTGGTAACGTGCTCGCCTCCCAAGAAGGCGAGCACGAGTTCGATTCCCGGCCGGGTTGGAGATTTTCTCCGCTCGAGGACTGGGTGTTGTTTCGTCCTCATCATCATTTCATCCTCATCGCCGGCCTGCAAGTCGCCCAGTGTGGCGTCGAATGAAAGAAGACTTGCACCCGGCGGCCGAACTTCCCCGAATATGGGTCTCCCGGCCCACGATGCCATGCGCTCATTGCACTTCATTTCTTTTCAATCAGTCAGGTCATACAAATACCTGGAAGTAACATATGCACGGATATGAAACGGGCTCAGTCATGGGTAAAAAAAGGTGGTAGGATATTGGGAAAATTCAGTCATATCAAACACAGAAATACGCGGTATTGGGATTCGACAACATTTATTTTGTATTTGATTGTGAACCGACTTACATCTTTCTAATCCAACGTCAGTGAATTTGAGAATGAACCGAGTGTCCGGCTTCTTCATGAGCATAACAATTATTTTCAACGCTATATGTCAAAAGTTTATCCGTCTCTACGAACAACGCGCAAGTGACGTACGCAACAGCTTTGTTTGTATTTGATTGTGAACCGACTTACATCTTTCTAATCCAACGTCAGTGAATTTGAGAATGAACCGAGTGTCCGGCTTCTTCATGAGCATAACAATTATTTTCAGCGCTATATGTCAAAAGCTTATCCGTCTCTACGAACAACGCGCAAGTGACGCACGCAACAGCTTTGTTTGTCATACATGCAATAATATCCAACAAGGAAAGGAATTTAATAAAGCAGTTATAATTCAAAGTCAAAGAGAAATGCCTGCGAGTAAGCTTAACGTTCTTAACACTCGCAGAGCTGTTATGTAAAAACCCAAGCTAGATTGCAGCGTTCAATAGGGTTAGATGTTAACGCTAGCAATACCAACACATTTTCCATAACGTGTAATACAAAGGGGAAGAGGGGAATATTTTGTGCACACCACCAAAATCCTAAGAAAAGAAACAAATTTCGTTAAATGTTATTAACAACATCCTTTTAAGCAGGTATCGATGTGTAAGTAGGGTAAGGAATCTCAAAATATCTTGTAGCACGATCTTAGCAACGCCAACGCATTTTTCGTGGGTAATGTTTACACCGAGTAGAGTGTACATTATGATCCCTACAAAAATAAATACAAATTTCGTTAACTGTCGTCGAATTTCATTCACAATATACCTTTTAAAGTTATGTAGATGTGTAAGAAGGGCCCTGAACCTGAAAATATGAATGAAATTCACCACTAAGACTTAAATTTGGGGATAAGTTTTACGAAAAAATCTAAACCAGTTACGGAATCTATGAGATCACTAAAAACAATTTTTTTCAAAATTTTATAATATAATGTGCCAGACTAGATTAACATAATTTCAAAGGGTGGTCCCTCCCAAAGTCAACCCCCCCCCCCCGGTATTTCGAGGGTTAAGGAAAGCCGTTGATTTATGAGAAAGAGAATCTTTGTCAATTCATAGCATTGATGCAAGCCCCCTTGTGGAATTTCTGATGTAGTAGGAGTTTAAGTCACTAAGACTCAAGAAATGACGTTGGAACTGTTCAGAATTTTGTAGGGAAAGCATAGTCTCATCATCAGTGGATTGTCCGCCTTGCGGCACGTTTTGACTGCATAGCCTCCATTCTTCTAGTCTGGGAGCTATAAATTGGTTTATAATTAAAAGGTATATGTTCGTGATTAATTTTGATGAGAAATAAACTCACAATGAATAATACGAAGTACTACGGTGTCCTATAGATCGTTTGGATTAGGCCTAATGCAAACTGGATCGGTGGTACGAACCTACACACACGCTCAGGTTTATTTGAAAGAATATTATTGTTGTGATCTCGTGGAATTGGGTTTACTGCCGGTGGTCTACGCTTCTCAACACGATATTTCGGCGTCATAACTCGTCGCCTTCGTCAGGTATTTCCTGTTGCTTTTCGACAAGCAGGAAACACCTAATGAAGACGCCGAGTTACGACGTCGAAATATTGTGTTGGAAAGACGCAGACCACCAGCAGGACACTCGATTCCACGATATGCTCGATTCCACGATATGACACCGAATCGCCCGGAAAGTCTAAGAAATTACAAGATGTTTGTTCTTTTCAAAACGACTCCATGAAATCCTACTTACGGACCTACCATCCATTATTCATTAAGAACGCTGTCGTAGCACATCGACGGATTCCGGTCGATCTATAGCGAGGGAGTAATTACATGCAGTTTGATTTCAGATTTCGCCAAGAACTTGCAGTTTCATCTACGAGCAACCAACGACATTTTCGAGCGAACTGTAACGTCACTGAATTTTTTAAAGGAAAGATGTATTTTCGCTGATTAGGAAATTAACTCAAGACAAAGTAAATTATCACTGTGTTAAAGATTCTTCCGTCTTTAAATATCACTGAATGCTTCCATATAGAGAACTTTACGTAATATCTGGAGCCTACAGCGAATCAGTAATTAATTTATGCGCAGTTAGCGTCATTTGAGATAGTTCATGTCTGCCACGCATTCACACTAGGATGCAGAGTACGTGTGTAGAAGTAAATTGAACGAGCAGCGGTGGCCGTTGTTACACCAGCCTGATAGAAGATCGTGTCACATGCAACAGCTGCAGTGTCAGTACCAACCACTGAGAACTGTATGCTCACATCAGCTCGCAACGCCGTGTGCCTCTGTACTGGTTACCTCCGATATTGCAACACGTCGCGCACAGCACTTCTGCTGTTGCGAAAGGATTGCTTGGAATATGGGATTGCACTCTGTTGTTTGCATCGATGACAGTATCTTCTCTGTATGCAAAGGTGGTCGAGTGCGCTTAGACCTGATGAGTTCATCATCGAGAATGCATCGACCACGACAAAAGAAGGATTAGGTCTCGGCTCCGTTTAACTGGCATCTGTTAATTGTATGTGATGGTCGCTTTTGTGTTTATAGTGGAAATATCAAACAGTGCGAACTAGATACGCTTGCACCTTCAGCACACTGAAATTAATCCAACCACATCCTGTGACTGCGCTGTCGGTACAGAAGATGACTTTAATCTCGTCCTCTTTGCATGTACAAAATGGGAGAGGAACAGAAAATCGTTTTTGCAACAATTACTTCATCTGAAAGCAGAGTTTCCTACAAGAGACGCCATTCTACTTTCTTTGAGTAATCTTACATACAATAAAAAACTTTTTAATTTTTAGAGGCTGCAAAGATAACTTTGTAGTAATAACACAGCACGGAGCTATGGTAGCAATAGTCTCATATTAATTTACACTACTGGCCATTAAAATTGCTACTCAACGAAGATGACGTGCTACAGACGCGAAATTTAACCGACAGGAAGAAGATGCTGTAATATGCAAATAATTAGCTTTTCAGAGTATTCACACAAGGTTGGCGCCGGTGGCGACACCTACAGCGTGCTGACATGAGGAAAGTTTCCAACCGATTTCTCATACACGAACGGCAGCTCACCGGCGTTGCCTGATCAAACATTGTTGTGATGCCTCGTGTAACGAGTAGAAATGCGTACCATCACGTTTCCGACTTTGATAAAGGTCGGATTGTAGCCTATCGCGATTGCGGTTTATCGTATCGCGACATTGCTGCTCGCGTTGGTCGAGATCCAATGACTGTTAGCCGAATATGGAATCGGTGGGTTCAGGAGGGTAATACGGAACGCCGTGCTGGATCCCAACGGCCTCGTATCACTAGCAGTCGAGATGACAGGCAACTTATCCGCATGGCTGTAACGGATCGTGCAGCCACGTCTCGATCCCTGAGTCAACAGATGGGGAAGTTTACAAGACAACAATCATCTGCACGAACAGTTCAAGACGTTTGCAGCAGCATGGCATATCAGCTCGAAGACCATGGCTGCGGTTACCCTTGACGCTGCATCACAGACAGGATTTCCTGTGATGGTGTACTCAACGACGAACCTGGGTGCATGAATGGCAAAACGTCATTTTTTCGGATGAATCCAGGTTCTGTTTACAGCATCATGATGGTCGCATCCGCACACTGGAAGCGTGTATTCGTCAACGCCATACTGGCGTATCACCCGGCGTGATGGTATGGAGTGCCATTGGTTACACGTCTCGGTCACTTCTTGTTCGCATTGACAGAACTTTGAACAGTGGACGTTACATTTCAGATGTGTTACGACCCGTGGCTCTACCCTTCATTCGATCCCTGCGAAACCTTACATTTCAGCAGGATAATGCAAGACCGCATGTTGCAGGTCCTGTACGGGCCTTTCTGGATACAGAAAATGTTCGACTGCTGCCCTGGCCAGCACATTCTCCAGATCTCTCACCAATTGAAAACGTGTGTTCAATGGTGGCCGAGCAACTGGCTCGTCACAATACGCCAGTCACTACTCTTGATGAACTGTGGTTTAGTGTTGAAGCTGCATGGACAGTTGTACCTGTACACGCCATCCAAGTTGTGTTTGACGATATGCCCAGGCGTATCAAGGCCGTTATTACGGCCAGAGGTGGTTGTTCTGGGTACTGATTTCTCAGGATCTATGCATCCAAATTGCTTGAAAATGTAATCACATGTCAGTTCTAGTACAATATATTTGTTCAATGAATACCCGTTTATCATCTGCATTTCTTCTTGGTGTAGCATTTTTAATGACCAGTAGTGTACATTTATGTGTGCAGTTATTTCAACTTAGACATTGAACATTTGTGTAGTTATTGTAGCTATTCTTTTCTTTATTTATTTTTTACGTTTGTGTTTCCAGAACAACTATCTTTGTCAGACTACCCTGCAAAATTATACACGGCGCGCCACATACCTCTGTTAAACATGTTTTTGTATATTTGTATTTGTGACACAAAGCTTCGTTAACGGTTAATACATCTACACTGTCTCTCTATCGTTTCCTTTAAAGAGCCCAAACCTACTGTGCAATCGGAGCTCATGCTATAGCATACCCCCGGGTCCTGCTGGTGATAGAAAGGTAGGGTCAAGAGTTTTGGATAGCCCTTGGACTGTCCGTCTGTATAACCAACTAAAGAATCGTCCTACTGTAACTGTCCTACAGCACTTCCTTCAACTTAGGCAAACTGAACAAATCGGTCGGATCTTTTCACATTAGATGCGGTCGACGGTGCGCGTTAAGCAGCCGTTCTTCAGAAAGAAAACGTGGTTTTTGGATACCAAAACCAAGCCGCGCATTCCGAGACGGCATGCATAGAAAATGGCTGGCATTTTTACGATGTATTCGTAAGATCAGAATCTCGATCAACAACGAAAATGTTCTTGGTATTTTATCTGTTTCCGACCTACAGAGGTTCAAATTTACCCTATCTGTACAAGTCAAATGCGCACGTAAAATCCGTTGTAACGCGACATCTAAATAATTAATAAACGTCTCAAATTGCTAAAATTTTAACGGCATATTCTCTGGCTATTTACCTACAACTGCCATCTTCCCGATTTCAAAAATATTTATCCGCTATCGAGAAACATCCAAAAAACATGATTTAGGGTTCACAAACCGAGCCGCGGATTCCAAGACGGCTACGGAGAGCAAATAACTGTAATTTTTACTGTAAATTCTTAAAATCCTGATCTCGCACAACCGTGAAAATTTTCTTGATATCTTTATCTGTTTTCTAGATACAGAGGTTCAAGCTTACCCTACTTGTACATATAAAATAAGCACGTAAAATCCGGTGTATAGTTTATAAAGTGAGGTAGCATGGAGAAACATGCTGTAAAGTCTCTCCGTTAACATCAGAAGGGTTCTGGGAACACCGTATTCTTGTAGTACTGAAGTACAAGCAAAGTTTTTGTACACATAAAATCCGGTCTGATTTGTAAAATTATAACGTTTTCAGTTATTTCAGTTTCACGTAAGTAAACTATCAAAATTTTTGTGATCTATAGAATTCTGCTGTAGCAGGAAAGAAAAGATGACCAGCGGAAAAATTCTCTTATTGAAGCACAAAATGGTAAATATGCTCCTGTTTATTAAAAGATTGACTGAAAAGTGGGGCCCAGGTACCTGATTCTACTTTCTCAGCACCTTTAAAAATATTCCCAAATATTCTGACATGCGAACATATTTGCACTTTTTTATACTAAGAAAGAAGACAATGGCAATGAGAAATAGACGGGAAAGTAGTAAATACTGGAAGGGAGAAGACACTGGTTGTGATGTAGAAAGAGCGAAGGAGACATGGCAGTGTGAGAAAAAGAGAGGGGCACATTGGCAATGGGACTGACAATGACAGATAGTTCTAGGAAAATTGTGAAGGAGGCAGTGCCAGTGGGAGAGGAATAAAGAGAACGAGAAAGTGAAAGCAGGTGAGAGCCAGTCATAATGAGAGACAGAGTCTACGACAATGAGAACGAGTAAGAGAGAGAGAGACAGTGAGAAGAAATAGCAGCATCGGGAAGAAATGAAGACAAGAGGGAGACAGTGACGAAGAGAGGAGACAGTTGCTCAGAACAAAGGAGACTGTGGTTGTGAGACAGGGGACAATGACAGAGAGACACAAAGAGAGAATGGCAATGAGGTGGACTGAATGAGTGAGTGAAAATGGGCAGGTTGGAGTGACTGACAGCGGTGGACAAGTGGCACTGAGCGCGTTACAGTTAGGGAAGCTTATGGGAGTGAGAGGTGAGTTGCATGTTAAAAATAGCGCTAATACGTTCGCATGCCAAAATTTTTGAGAAAATCTTAAAGGTGCTGAGGAAGGCAGAATGAGATATCTGGTACCCTACATTTCAGTCAGAGTCTTTTAATAGACAGGAGTATATTCACCAGTCTTGCACTCCGATAGGAGCATTTTTCCGCTGGTATTTTATATGCGTGTCATTTAACAGTAGACTTAAAAAGCCCTTTGTTAAAAATGTCTCTGTACATTCTGAAATTATGTCATACATATATTTTTTGTCCTGTATGTCAGTTATTTACGTTCTAGCTGGCTAAATGGCCATTAGAAACCAAAGTCCGTGCTGCTTCCTGTCCTTCGACAAGAGGACAATGTGCAGCTTCAAGAAGCTGACAAACAATTGCTTGCACATGTTGAAACACAAAGTAGTCCTTGCGTTGCACTATTGCTATCCGGGCCAGGGAGTTCACCAAGCCACTCACGCAACAAATGTCTAAATGGAAGCGGGGTTGCAACTGACCAGCTACCAACAGCTGGCTACATCCACGTTGAATCGCAACAACAGGTGCAACATACTATGGACGGCTCGTCTCAGCTGTCATATGTCGTTTCCATGCGAGAATACAGACCTGCGCTGCCGACTGAGGAGAACATATTTAATATCGATGCAGCTTGTTGGAACGTCCTATGCTGCGAAACGCCTGCTGCCCATTTCATTATTATAAAATGAGATCCACAGGAAGTGCAAAATGGCTAAGCAGGGATGGCTAGAGGACAAATGTAAGGATGTAGAGGCATGTATCACGAGGGGTAAGATAGATACTGCCTACAGGACAACTAAAGAGACCTTTGGAGAAAAGAGAACCACTTGTATGAATATCAAGAGCTCAGATGGAAACCCAGTTCTAAGCAAAGAGGGGAAAGCAGAAAAGTGGAAGGAGTATATAGAGTGTCTATACAAGGATGATGCACTTGAGGACAATATTATGGAAATGGAAGAGGATGTAGATGAAGATGAAATGGGAGATACGATACTCCGTGAAGAGTTTGACAGAGCACTGAAAGGCCTAAGTCGAAACAAGGCCCCCGGAGTAGACAACATTCCATTAGAACTACTGACAGCCTTGGGAGAGCCAGTTCTGATAAAACTCTACCATCTGGTGAGCAAGATGTATGAGACAGGCGAAATACCATCAGACTTTAAGAAGAATATAGTAATTTCAATCCCAAAGAAGGCAGGTGCTGACAGATGGGAAAATTACCGAACTTTCAGTTTAATACTAAAGCGAATTCTTTACAGACGAATGGATAAACTGGTAGAAGCCGACCTCGGGGAAGATCAGTTTGGATTCCGAAGAAATATTGGAACACGTGAGGCAATACTGACCCTACGACTTATCTTAGAAGATAGATTTCTAGCATTTCTAGCATTTGTAGACTTAGAGAAAGCTTTTGACAATGTTGACTGGAAAACTCTCTTTCAAATTCTGAAAGTGGCAGGGGTAAAATACAGGGAGCAAAAGACTATTTACAATTTGTACAGAAACCAGAGGGCAGTTATAAGAATCGAGCGGCATGAAAGGGAAGCAGTGGTTGGGAAGGGAGTGAGACAGGGTTGTATCCTATCCCCGATGTTATTCAATCTGTACATTAAGCAAGCAATAAAGGAAACAAAAGAAAAATTCTGAGTAGGAACTAAAATCCATGGAGAAGAAATAAAAACTTTGAGGTTCGCCGATGACATTGTAATTCTGTCAGAGACAGCAAAGGACTTGGAAGAGCGGTTGAACGGAATGGACAGTGTCTTGAAAGAAGGATATAAGATGAACATCAACAAAAGCAAAATGAGTGTAATGGAATGTAGTCGAATTAAGTCAGGCGATGCTGAGGGAATTAGATTAGGAAATGAGGCACTTAAAGTAGTAAAGGAGTTTTGCTATTTGGGAAGCAAAATAAGTGATGATGGACGAAGTAGAGAGTATATAAAATGTAGACTGGAAATGGCAAGGAAAGCGTTTCTGAAGAAGAGAAATTTGTTAACACCGAGAATAGATTTAAGTGTCAGGAAGTCGTTTTGGAAAGTATTTGTATGGAGTGTAGCCATGTATGGAAGTAAAAACATGGACGATAAATAGTTTGGACAAGAAGAAAATAGACACTTTCGAAATGTGCTGCTACAGAAGAATGCTGGAGATTAGATGGGTAGATCACATAACTAATGAGGAGGTATTGAATAGAATTGGGGAGAAGAGAAATTTGTGGCACAACTTGACTAGAAGAAGGGATCGGTTGGTAGGACATGTTCTGAGGCGTCAATGGATCACCAATTTAGTATTGGAGGGCAGCGTGGATGATAAAAATCGTAGACGGAGACCAAGAGATGAATACACTAACCAGATTCAGAACGATGTAGGTTGCAGTAGGTACTGGGAGATGAAGCTTGCACAGGATAGAATAGCATGGAGAGCTGCATCAAACCAGTCTCTGGACTGAAGACTACAACAACAACAACAACAACAACATACTTCATTACACTGAAACGGTCATTAAATGTGTGTAATGCCCCTTCCCTCACCCCACGTTGTCTTGTTTAACACACCCGTTAGGATGACGTTGATCAGCCCACGCACGAGTTATCGCATTAAAACACGGTAACACTGCTTACTTTAAATATGTTTGTCTGGTTCAAATGGCTCTGAGCAGTATGGGACTTAACATCTGTGGTCAACAGTCCCCTAGAATTTAGAACTACTTAAACCTAACTAACCTAAGGACATCACACACATCCATGCCCGAGGCAGGATTCGAACCCGCGACCGTAGCGGTCACGCGGTTCCAGACTGAAGCGCCTAGAATATGTTTCCATTCTAATTCAGCGTAAAAGTCTACTCAGTGATGAACATTTCTGCTTAAAAAGAAAATCCCGCAAAAACATACCGGATGTGCAGAAATGAAAACTACGTGGTTACGTTGGAAGCGTTTGGCAATGAAGGAATCAAACGAAAGACAGATGAGTATTTTACAACTGCTACAAGAAAGAGTTGGAATGGCGCAAGTGGCTTCATTTGAACAAAGAATAAACGTCATCTTCAAATCTCAGCATAAGAGTCACACCGTGAATTCTTATTCACAACATTCGAAAATTCTTCAACGTTCAGTTGAAGCAACGCTGGTAACAGAGTCCTGCATTTTGATAGATGCTCGTGACATCACTTATTCTTTCTTAATTTTTTACTATCATACTTCCTATACACCTGTTATGATTCTCTCTTGCTTCTTTTTACAGCTGTCCTCAAAAATCCCGAACATATTTCCCCCGTTCTCAATAGTACTGACGTGCTCTGAGTCCAAAATTGCCACGAATAAATATCATTGTACCTTGATATTTCACTAATCTCAGCGCATCGTCGTGTAATATTCTCAGTATTATTCCAGTCAGCTATAAGGAACCAGATTTCATTTCTCGACCTTGTCTTATCTGAACTTGTACTCCCACCTTCATGGTGTACTTTCTTCTAAATTCGTCTCGAAGCAGAAGTTTTACTGCGTTATAGCCAGTTCAGGAGTTTATCACAAGTATCTCCGAGTCATGGCAAGATTGTTCTGCAGAAAATTTGGCCAAACTAAAAAGGTAAAGACTTTGTTAAATTTGAGCAGAATTAATCATGGTGGTAAGTTAAATTCCTTTCGAGTAGTTCTGATAACAATGGAAACTGTCATTAAACTGTTCTTTTGTAAAATGTAGTGACGCTGTTCACAGCAGCAACAACAATAGCGTAAAGCCCCAACTGGGCAGAGGAAAAACAGCCTAATAATGTCACGGGATGGTATTGAGCATCGAATCGAGCAAAATTTTCCAGGCAGCCACAGGTCAGGAATGCACTGCTGTGGACATAACGGACATAAAAATACAGATATTCAAGCGCGAGCGCGTGACTGTTTCGTAAATAAACCTGATTGGATATGTCTAGCAGAGCAGTTTTGAGTGACAAAGCTGTTGCTGACTTCTACTGTGGCTGGTGTGCTCCAATGCACTGGTTGCTGTGTGCTGTAGCGCTGCTGGAGGCAGCAATTGAAAGCATCTCCTGTAAAAAAAAATTAGAAAGAAAGACGTGTTTAAATTTTGTTTCTTTTCATTTTGGCACCATTCATTTACTTCACACTTTTTTCTCCTGTACTTGTTAAAATAAAAACTCATTCATGGTCTCTCTGCATTATCAAAAATAAAAACATGTGGCCTTTAGATCTCATTAATAATGACATGGCACATTACAGTACCACATGTCGACCATCTTGTATGTATGTGCGTATTAAACCGGGTACCTAGAAACGACGGAGAGGCTTCGTCCCGCCATAGCCCTGAGTGGTTCACAACTCCATAACAGGCCACAGCACTCCATCCAACCCACCGCCGCCCCACAACGAACCCAGGGTTATTGTGCGGTTCGGCCCCCAGTGGAACCACCCCCCCCCCCCCCCACACACACACACACACCACACACACAGACGAGTGTAAGCCCAAATGTTTGCGTGGTAGAATTGTTGTTGTTGTGGTCTTCAGTCCTGAGACTGGTTTGATGCAGCACTCCATGCTAATCTATCCTGTGCAAGCTCCTTCATCTCCCAGTACCTACTGCAACCTACATCCTTCTGAATCTGCTTAGTGTATTCATCTCTTGGTCTCCCTCTACGATTTTAACCCTCCACGCTGCCATCCAATGCTAAATTTGTGATCCCTTGATGCCTCAGGACATGTCCTACCAACCGATCCCTTCTTCTAGTCAAGTTGTGCCACAAACTTCTCTTCTCCCCAATCCTATTCAATACCTCCTCATTAGTTACGTGATCTATCCACCTTATCTTCAGCATTCTTCTGTAGCACCACATTTCGAAAGCTTCTATTCTCTTCTTGTCCAGACAATTTATTGTCCATGTTTCACTTCCGTACACGGCTACACTCCATACAAATACTTTCAGAAACGACTTCCTGACCCTTAAATCAATACTCGATGTTAACAAATTTCTCTTCTTCAGAAACGCTTTCCTTGCCATTGCCAGTCTACATTTTATATCCTCTCTACTTCGACCATCATCAGTTATTTTGCTCCCCAAATAGCAAAACTCCCTCACCTCACCCGACTTAATTCGACTACATTCCATTATCCTTGTCTTGCTTTCGTTGATGTTCATCTTATATCCTCCTTTCAAGACACTGTCCATTCCTTTCAACTGCTCTTCCAAGTCCATTGCTGTCTCTGACAGAATTACAATGTCATCGGCGAACCTCAAAGTTTTTATTTCTTCTCCCTGGATTTTAATACCTACTCCGAATTTTTCTTTTGTTTCCTTTACTGCTTGCTCAATATACAGATTGAATAACATCGAGGAGAGGCTACAACCCTGTCTCACTCCCTTCCCAACCACTGCTTCCCTTTCATGCCCCTCGACTCTTATAACTGCCATCTGGTTTCTGCTCCCTGTATTTTACCCCAGCCACCTTTAGAATTTGAAAGAGAGTATTCCAGTCAACATTGTCAAACGCTTTCTCTAAGTCTACAAATGCTAGAAACGTAGGTTTGCCTTTCCTTAATCTTTCTTCTAAGATAAGTCGTAGGGTCAGTATTGCCTCACGTGTTCCAACATTTCTACGGAATCCAAACTGATCTTCCCCGACGTCGGCTTCTATCAGTTTTTCCATTCGTCTGTAAATAATTCGTGTTAGTATTTTTCAGCTGTGACTTATTAAACTGATAGTTCGGTAATTTTCACATCTGTCAACACCTGCTTTCTTTGGGATTGGAATTATAATATTCTTCTTGCAGTTTGATGGTATTTCGCCTGTCTCGTACATCTTGCTCAACAGATGGTAGAGTTTTGTCACGACTGGCTCTCCTAAGGCCGTCAGTAGTACTAATGGAATGTTGTCTACTCCCGGGGCCTTATTTCGACTCAGGTCTTTCAGTGCTCTGTCAAACTCTTCACGTAGTATCGTATCTCCCATTTCATCTTCATCTAAATCCTCTTCCATTTCCATAATATTGTCCTCAAGTACATCGCCCTTGTATAGACCCTATGTATACTCCTTCCACCTTTCTGCTTTCCCCTCTTTGCTTAGAACTTGGTTTCCATCTGAGCTCTTGATATTCATTCAAGTGGTTCTCTTTTCTCCAAAGGTCTCTATCTTACCCCAAGTGAGACAAGCCTCCACATCCTTACATTTGTCCGCTAGCCATGCCTGCTTAGCCATTTTGCACTTCCTGTCGATCCCATTTTTGAGACGTTTGTATTCCTTTTTGCCTGCTTCATTTACTGCATTTTTATATTTTCTCCTTTCATCAATTAAATTCAATATTTCTTCTGTTACTCAAGGATTTCTACTACGCCTCGTCTTTTTACCTACTTGATCCTCTGCTGCCTTCACTACTTCATCCCTCAGAGCTACCCATTCGTCTTCTACTGTATTTATTTTCCCCATTCCTGTCAATTGTTCCCTTATGCTCTCCCTGAAACTCTGTACAACCTCTGGTTTAGTCAGTTTATCCAGATCCCATCTCCTTAAATTCCCACCTTTTTGCAATTTCTTCAGTTTTAATCTACAGTTCATAACCAATAGATTGTGGTCAGAGTCCAAATCTGTCCTGGAAATGTCCTACAATTTAAAATCTGGTTCCTAAATCTCTGTCTTACCATTATATAATCTAGCTGATACCTTTTAGTATCTCCAGAATTCTTCCATGAATACAACCTTCTTTTATGATTCTTGAACCAAGTGTTAGCTATGATTAAGTTATGCTCTGTTAAAAATTCTAACACTCGGCTTCCTCTTTTATTTCTTAGCCCCAATCCATATTCACCTACTATGTTTCCTTCTCTCCCTTTTCCTACTGTCGAATTCAAGTCACCCATGACTATTAAATTTTCGTCTCCCTTCACTAGTTGAATAATTTCTTTTATCTCATCATACATTTCTTCAATTTTTTTCGTCATCTGCAGAGCTAGTTGGCATATAAACTTGTACTACTGTAGTAGGCATGGGCTTCGCGTCTATCTTGGCCACTATAATACGTCCACTACGGTGTTTGTAGTAGGTTACCCGCACTCCTATTTTTTATTCATTACTAAACCTACTATTGCATTAACTCTATTTGATTTTTTATTTATAACCCTTTATGGAAAACCGCTTTAAAAACCATCCATAAACTGTCCGGCACACCGGACCTCGATACAAGTCCGCCGGGCGAATTCGTGCCGGGGACCAGCCGCTCCTTCCTGCTCTGGACGCAGCGCGTTAGACCGCGCGGCTAGCTGGGTGGGGTCGACCATCTTGCTGAGATTCAGAGGTGGAAATCAAAATCCTAAGTCTGTTGAATCTCTGTTACCATCCCAGGAATTAAACACTAAACTCATGATTGAATCGAGCAATATCAATGTATTACCACTTTTACTGCGATTGGTCTGTTATCTGTTTTCATAGTTGTCAGATTCCGAACTACTGTTGGCGAGTTTGGTGACGGCGGTCCCTGCTAGTATTTAAATGCAATGCACAAAAATAGTTTTGCGTTATGCTGAATAACATAAATCAGGTATCGTGTAGGAAATTTGGATTACAAAGGTTCGACTTCTCTGTGGTGTCCATATCTGCTCTTAGAGACGCGTGGTTGGTACCCACATCGACACGTCATCAAGCTGATCTCCTTCGAACTCCAATTACACTGAAATTCTTCTGCGCATCATTAGTGACAAAGGGCAACAATAGTGCTCATTAAATGAAACATGGTCAAAGATGGAGATTACTGTTACTATAATTAATGTTATTATTATTATTATTATTATTATTTCTTCCTTTCTCAGACATTATGTCTGGTTAAAAATGGAAAGTGACGCGGACCTTGATCAAGCGTGACTTCCTTTTAACTGTATGGTATATGTTTCATTAGATTTAGGAACTTTCGGGTAATTAAACATGTATCAATAATTACAGATTTCTGTAGTTGTATATATAAGTTTGGATGTAGCTGTATTGCGTTGATGTACTGGTGGATATTGTGTGGTATGACTCCTGTAGTTGATAGTATAATTGGTATAATGTCAACTTTATCCTGATGCCACATGTCCTTGACTTCCTCAGCCAGTTGGATGTATTTTTCAATTTTTTCTCCTGTTTTCTTCTGTATATTTGTTGTATTGGGTATGGATATTTCGATTAGTTGTGTTAATTTCTTCTTTTTGTTGGTGAGTATGATGTCAGGTTTGTTATGTGGTGTTGTTTTATCTGTTATAATGGTTCTGTTCCAGTATAATTTGTATTCATCATTCTCCAGTACATTTTGTGGTGCATACTTGTATGAGAGAACGTGTTGTTTTATAAGTTTATGTTGTAAGTCAAGTTGTTGATTTATTATTTTTGCTACATTGTCATGTCTTCTGGGGTATTCTGTATTTGCTAGTATTGTACATCCGCTTGTGATGTGACCTACAGTTTCTATTTGTTGTTTGCAAAGTCAGCATTTATCCGTTGTGGTATTGGGATCTTTAATAATATGCTTGCTGTAATATCTGGTGTTTATTGTTTCATCCTGTATTGCAATCATGAATCCTTCCGTCTCACTGTATATATTGCATTTTCTTAGCCATGTGTTGGATGCGTCTTGATCGATGTGTGGCTGTGTTAGATGATATGGGTGCTTGCCATGTAGTGTTTTCTTTTTCCAACTTACTTTCTTCGTATCTATTGATGTTATGTGATTCAAAGGGTTGTAGAAGTGGTTATGAAATTGCAGTGGTGTAGCCGATGTATTTATATGAGTGATTTCTTTGTGTATTTTGCTAATTTCTGCTCGTTCTAGAAAGAATTTTCTTAAATTGTCTACCTGTCCATAATGTAGGTTTTTTATGTCGATAAATCCCCTTCCTCCTTCCTTTCTGCTTAATGTGAATTTTTCTGTTGCTGAATGTATGTGATGTATTCTATATTTGTGGCATTGTGATCGTGTATGTGTATTGAATGCTTCTTGGTCTGTGTTACTCCACTCCAAATGAGTAGGTCAATATTGGTATAGCCTAAGTATTTATAGCTTTTGTCATGTTTCTTGCTGTCAATTCTATTTTCAGTATTTTTGTTAGACTTTGTCCATATTTTTCTTTTAGTTCTTCTTTAATATTTGTATTATCTATTCCTATTTTTTGTCTACATCCTAGATATTTATAGGCATCTGTTTTTTCCATCGCTTCTATGCAGTTGCTGTGGTTATCCAATATGTAATCTTCTTGTTTAGTGCGTTTTCTCTTGACTATGCTATTTTTGTTACATTTGTCTGTTCCAAAAGCCATATTTATATCATTGCTGAATACTTCTGTTATCTTTAGTAATTGGTTGAGTTGTTGATTTGTTGCTGCCAGTAGTTTTAGATCATCCATGTATAGCAAATGTGTGATTTTGTGTGGGTATGTTCCAGTAATATTGTATCCATAATTTCTATTATTTAGCATGTTGGATAGTGGGTTCAGAGCAAGGCACAACCAGAAAGGACTTAATGAGTCTCCTTGGTATATTCCATGCTTAATCTGTATTGGCTGTGATGTGATATTATTTGCATTTGTTTGGATATTAAGTGTGGTTTTCCAATTTTTCATTACTATGTTTCGGAACTGTCTCAATTTAGGATCTACTTTGCATATTTCCAATATTTGTAGTAACCATGAGTGGGGTACACTATCAAAAGCTTTTTGGTAATCAATGTATGCGTAGTGTAGCGACCTTTGTTTGGTTTTAGCTTGATATGTCACCTCTGCATCTATTATCGGTTGCTCATTACATCCTCGTGCTCCTTTTCAGCAGCCCTTTTGTTCTTCATTTATAATTTTGTTCTGTGTTGTATGTGTCATTAATTTCTGTGTAATGACTGAAGTTAATATTTTGTATATTGTTGGTAGGCATGTTATTGGGGCGATTGATCTTTAGGTTTCAGATAAGTTATTCCTTGTGTAAGTGTATCAGGGAATGTGTATGGTCTGCAATGTAACTGTTAAATAATTTAGTTGGATGTGAATGTGTTGAGGTGAACTACTTTAGCCAGAAATTTGCTGTTTTATCTTTTCCAGGGGCTTTCCAATTGTGCGTAGAATTAATTGCTCGGGTGACTTCATGTTGCAAAATTATCGCTTCAGGCATTTGTGGTATCATCTTGTATGTGTCTGTTTCTGCTTGTATCCAGCGTGCATGTCTGTTATGTTGTACAGGGTTTGATCATATGTTGCTCCAGAAGTGTTCCATGTCTGTTATGTTTGGTGGATTGTCTATTTTAATGTGTGTGTTATCTATTGTCTGGTAAAATTTCGTTTGGTTTGTGTTGAATGTTTGGTTTTGTTTCCTGCTCGTAATTTCTGCTTCTTTTCATGTAATTGCTCTATCGCTTCTTGTTGTGAGATTTTACCTAACCTTTTCCGTTTTTTGTCTGATATTTAATTTCTTATAAATTATGTTAGCTGTCCGATGTCTTTTCTCAGTTTTTGTGTCCTGATCTGTAGCCTGTGTTGCCATGCTGGTTTTGTGGGTTTCTTCTGTGTGTTGGTTGGTTGTAGCTGTATTGCGTTGATGTACTGGTGGATTATTATTATTATTATTATTATTACTGTTATTATTATTATTATTATTATTATTATTATACCCAACTTCGTAAATGTAATTACAACGGTGCTTACATACTAAGCTGCTGAAGAGGTAAAGTCAAAGCAGAAGTGACAAAAGACAGCAGGTGAGTCGTGCCTCTCTTATTTACAAAATAAAGTCGTAATTCACATCAGCAACTGCTGTAGGAGTGTAATAGTAACGGCTTAGATCAAATTGATATGGAAATATTCACTTATAATAGCATGTATTGTAGTAAAGCTTGTGAGCCTCACAAAATGGCTCTGAGCACTATGGGACTTAACGTCTATGGTCATCTGTCCCCTAGAACTTGGAACTACTTAAACCTAACTAACCTAAGGACATCACACAACACCCAGTCATCACGGGGCAGAGAAAATCCCTGACCCCGCCGGGAATCGAACCCGGGAACCCGGGCGTGGGAAGCGAGAACGCTACCGCACGACCACGAGATGCGGACAGCCTCACAAATTAAGGGTCTGGCAATACTTCCAACGTAGTTGGTTTATTACTATAGCTTAACATAGTAAACATCACAGAAACTTCCCATCCAACGAAACTGGTCACGTATAGAATTTAAGGTTTGCGTTGCTTTGACTGTTCAGCTGAATATTCAGCTAATTTATTTAATAATTGCGCTCTTTAGCATATCAGCTGTTAGCTTGGGAAAGTTAGTTAGAAATCATAGGCTTCCAGTTACTCGTTTCTAACTGGCTATCGTTTCGTCGCCACAGCTCCAGAATGGAGTATTTTTAACCTATGGCTTTGTTTAAAGTTTTGCTGAATTCGAGGTCCCCTACCCTGCTATTATCTTATTATCAAGTGCTTTTTAAACGTCCTCTATAGTAAGTTTTCTGTGAAATAAAAATGTCTTGCACACGGCATATCGAAGCCGCATATCACAATTTTAAAGATTTTATGAAATGCTGCTTGTTTGTAAATATAGCTGGCTTGCGGGTCAATTCAGGGGTGTCTGAAATGAGCATCACGAAATATCGAGGTCCTTATATGAAACTGCAAGGTCGTAAGCAATCATCACTTTCATGAAAAAATGAATGTTCACACGGTACAAAAGTAAAACTTGTTTTTAGTGTCACTGTTCCACTAAAGGGGTTCTGCCCAGCTCAGTATCTGGAAGTGAAAAGGATGCCGCAACAGTCACTGAGGCGCCCTGGACAGTTGCCCCGGCCTCGTTCGTTATGATGATGACGCAGTTGGTGATGCGTGACGTCATTTAGTGGATGAGCGGTAACCAGGGCAAATTAGTGTCAGATTTGCCGTCGGAATTAGCGTCGCAGTTGCAGCGAGCGCGCCCGTCCCGGCGGCGGCCTGCGCCACATACTACAACAACGCCGCAAAGCCGGCGCCTCCATTTCGCCCAAATTAACTGGCGGTTAACAGCGCCGCACCGGGACGGCACCTGCTGTGCGTCCGCTCTGCCATCTGTCCTAATGCCTCGTCTGTGAGGCCCAAATCTGTGCGGAAAACGGATGCCAGGCAACTATAAAACGGTAGCGCTAAAGAGAAAAGAAACACCAACCAATAGTCGATACTGTTGCTGTCAATATGGAAGCTTCGGAAATGGCTCTGAGCACTATGGGACTTAACATCTGTGGTCATCAGTCCCCTAGAACTTAGAACTACTTAAACCTAACTAACCTAAGGACATCACACACATCCATGCCCGAGGCAGGATTCGAACCTGCGACCGTAGCAGCAGCGTGGTTCCGGACTGAAGCGCCTAGAACCGCATGGCCACCCCGGCCGGCTCAGATTTCCATTACCTGCTTTAAGAGACACTTCGGAATTTTGCCAGTGGACCAACAGACCTAAAACAATTGTCTGCGTTGGTTTGGGCATGCGTTACGTGGAGCAAATGACTGACTAAGAAATGAGCACACCACACAAAAAACTAGTGAAACCCAGGAGCAATCATCCTAACACCCCACCTCTAACTCTGATAACGGCTTCTATTCGGCTACGAAGAGAGTCCCCAAGTTTCTTTATTTATGACGTATACGAAAAGGAAGTCATTCGCTCCTGATCACGTCCCGTAGAACTACCAAACGATGGGGATGATGCCCGCAACATTTCACCCTCTGTCCTCAGTTGTCTCAAATACAGGCTGAGTTTTTTTATCTTCATACAAGGAAGTAGATTAAAAAACTGGAAAAGTGCTGTTGAGTATTTTTAAATATGTTATTCGGGGATTCCAATGTTGACTCCCTGTCCAACAACCAGGGGTGGGGTGGTAGAGGGGGGGGGGAGATCCAAATTCCACGAAAAAAATACGCAACTTTTGTATGTAACACGTTTATCGTTGCTCAATAGATGCCGCTACAATCAAAAAATAAGACAACTGAGTTCCCGAACGGTGTTATCTCGAGAAAAATGCAGTGGATCAAAAAGAGAAAACCAGAGGTGTTCAGTCATTGGGAAAAGAGCTCGTTTGAGTTGTACCCTTTCATCAACTGAGTGCCTGTTTGCAGGAGTTATTAGTAAGTGCTTATAAACGTCGCCGCCCACTTCTGTTCACTTATTTATCCACACATGGGGTGATTCGACACAAATGAGAAGTGTTTCCGATGTGATCTGCTGACAGACATTGGCGGCAGGCTTAATCATTTCATCGCACGTTCTTCGCACGTCATTATAAACTTGACTCTTCACGTAATTCCACAAAAAAAACTTTTCAATTAATCCTACAAAAAAAGGTCAGGCGAAGTAAGATTTGGCAATCTTGCAGGCCAAGACACAGGACCGCCTCTTCCGATATAGTGACGACTGTACACGCGATCTGGTACTTCCCGTGCTCATACGAAATAGCTGGAAAACCGTCATGGTGAAACTACATTGTTTATCTCAAGTTCAATGGAAGGTCTGCAAGCAACACTGAAGTTTGTCCTCCAAGAATGTTCGGTATTTATCATCATTTAAGGTGCCGCCGATAAAGAACGGACCAGTGAGTTTTCCATCAATTCACACATTCACATTTCATGGACGCCGATATTCATCTTGGCATGACGAATGTGGTTTTCCACATTCCAGTGACTCATGTTGCGTCGATTAATCAAACTGTGGTTCGTGAAGGCCGACTCGTTGGAGAACAATACTCGAGCAAAGAAATTGGCGTCTCTCTGTATTTACGGAAGCGCCGTCCGATGCAAGCGGGCCCGGGTTCGATTCCCGGCCGAGTTAGATATTTTTCTCACCTCGTGGACTGGGTATTGTGTTGTTCTTATTGTCATTTCATCCTCCTCGCCGGCGCGCAAGTCGGCCAAGGCGGCGTCGACTGAAATAAGACTTGCACTTGGCGGCCGAACTTCCCCGAATAGGGGCCTCCCAGGCAACGATGCCATATGCTCGTTTCCATTTACTGAAGCGCCCACTGGCAAAGTGTTACTTAGCCCTGGAAATGATTGCCATGAAGTTCCTAAAGGAGGCAAATATGGAACGGATGATATTTTCCACGTTTCAAAATCTGGCAGACAGTAGTCTGACTTATTCCCGATTCACGACTTATTGCCGAATGCTGATATGAGCGTTATGATACACTGCTGTTAATATCGCAGTTTCACCATTATCTCCATCAACTGTTCTTCGACGGTTCATTTTTCGTGGTCGTACAGTTCACTCGGTGGAGAGCTCTCAAACAGCCCGGCAAAAAGAAGCGCGTGATCGCACTCTATCTGGAAAACGTTGACGATAAAGTGTTACAGTATTAACGACATTCCTTCCATCTCACTTTTCTCTTCTTTCGTAATATCCTGCATTCTAAATAATAACCGAGTAAGATTCTGAGGGAACGTAATTAAGAAATGACGGACTACCAGGACGCAATAAGATCAAGACAAAAGATTAATGAATGAATGATTCAAAACAGTTAGACGGAGAAAACTGCAAAACACTGAGTCTTTTGCCAGACACATCTGTTTTCCTGTTTTTGATCCACTGGATTTTTCTCAAGGTAATACCGTTTTGAAACTCAATTGTGTTATTCGTCGATTACAGCACTATCTAATGCGCAACAACAAAAGTGTTACATACAAAAGTTACGTTTTTTCCCCGTAGAATCCTAATCTCCAATAAAAATGGGATGTTCTTATTCAAGATTTCGAAGTTGCTCTACATCCACTACAGTTAAAAAAGTAACAATGAGTACGTAATAACAATACCAGAAGGAAAAAGCGACTTTCCTTATTTCATATTAAGGTTATCTTTAGCACAAAAGGGCGTGCACAATGCGACAAAAAATGTTTCATCACTTACCTAGTGACAAAAAATGTGTGCTCTGTTGTCCAGTGTCTATGTTGTTTGCCATGTTCAACAAGTCGGCTTCACTGTGCTTCTGTGACGTAAATGCTCGTTCGGAAAGTCGGTGAGATGGACCTACTAGTACATTCACCGACAGCAGCAACTGATGTCCGGTTTGAAACGGATAGTCACTGACAGGGTGCGACATACGTCTCCGGTCGCGTCGGTTATCATCTTCTTACGACGACCGTTCGAAAGCCACCAAACATCTTTGTAGACACGTTGGAGAGCTCGCGTCGATGCACAAACAAATCGGACAACGTCATTCGCAATGTGCTGTGAACACGCCCAAGTATTACATCTTTTATCTGCTATTCTGTCATATCCTACCTCGGCCCACCTTACTGCACTGACTCTGTGCAACCGACTGGCAATGCACACCACTTGGCCGCCATGACTTACGCCATCGGTGGAGGGCCACACGACTTCGTAGTAGCAGTTCCACTCCATCTACAGCGATCCTGTGTTCTCTCCTAAGGGAGTGACCAACATTTCATCCTGTGAGCTTAAATACAAAATCAAGGCCAATAAAAAGTCTAGGGGGTTCACTAGGACAGTGATAGCATACATATTACACAGCGCTACCTAATGAGTGTAAACTACACCCACGGAAAAAAAATCGCAGCAACAAAAAATAATTAATATAGAGCAATGAAATTTCGGGAAATCATTTGTTTGGATACAATATTTAAGTGAGTAAAATTGCAAGATCACAGTTAATGTAACCGTAAGATGATCGATTGCAAATGTGAAATGCTGGTACATCAATAACCGGCGTGACCTCTAGACTGTTGAATGCAAGCATGCAGACTGAATTGCGCTGTGTTGTACAGGTGCCGGATGTCAGCTTTTGGGATGGCGTCCCATGCCTGTTGCATATGTGGTCGATTGGAGACAGATCTGGTGATCGAGCAGGCCAAATCAACATGTCGACACTCTGTAGAACACGTTGGTTGACAACAGTGGTATGTGGGGGAGCGTTATGCTGTTGGAAAACGCTCCCTGGAATGCTGTTCATGAATGACAGCACAACAGGTCGGGTCACCAGATTGAAGTACAAATTAGCGTTCAGGTTGCGTGGAATAGCCACTAGAGTGCTCCTGCTGTCATACGAAATCACACCCCAGGCGATAACTCCAGGTGTAGGTGCAGTGTGTCTGGCACGCAGACAGGTTGGTTGTAGGACGTGAGCTGGACTCCTCCTAACCAGCACATGGCGATCACTGGCACCGAGGCAGAACCAGCTTTCATCAGAAGAAACAACAGACCTCAACAATGAAATCCAGTGAGCGCTCGCTTGACACCACTGACCTCGCAATTGGCAACAGTTTGCGGTCAGTAGAACGCACGCTACACACCAACTGGTTCGGACCTGTTCTTGAAGTAACCGATCCGTAACAGTTCGTTGTGTCACTGTGTAGCCAACTACTGCTCCAGTTGCAGCTGCAGACGCAATACGGTGAACGAGAACCACATGCCGAACGTGACGGGCCTTCCCATCCTGCAGTGCCACGTGGCCGTCCGGAGTTTGGTTTTCTTGCTACCAAACATTCTCGAGACCACCGCTGCCAGCAATGATGTACAGTGGCTATATTTCTGCCAAGTCTTTCTGCAATATCGCAAAAGGAACACCCAGATTCTCGTAGCCCTATTACATCACCAACTTCAGAATCAGTGAAATGTTGATAGTGACGGTCTCTGTAGCCTTCAAGGCATCCTTGACTACCATCAACTCACGACGTCCAACCTCAAAGACAAAGAACGCTCACGATCGTTACAGCGTGTATTTAAATCAAACCTAATTTGCTCATAGTGGAGCTACTAGCGCCAGTCTTATGAGAGTGGCGCTAAATCTGAGTAGACATCATCTTTCAGAAGTAGAAACACGCCTGCCAATTTTCCGCGCGGAGTGGCCGCGCGGTTAGGCGGGCCGCAAGATAAGACGCAGGCCCGTGAGGTGACGCAAATTCCTCACGGCAGCGTGAGTCACGGCTACAATCATCGCAAGTTGGATCGCAGTTTCAATACGCAGTTTGCTGAGGAACTTTGGCTCTGGCAGAGATGGCGACTACTTCTGCCCGATTCTGAATTTGAGTTCGAAACGGTGTGTTACATCGCTTTGATGAAACAAAAAGCAGAAAAAAGTGCGTACATGAAAAGAAGACTAGAAGACTAAGTCATGGGGAATTCGCTTTAACTAAGGAATTTGATGATGAAAAATTCACGAACTATTTTAGATTAAACCGTGATCAATTCCAAGAAGTGCATGGTCTCATCAAGAATGAAACTGACAGACAGGGATGCAACGCTACACGGCCGATTAGAACCAAGGAGAAACTAGCTGTGTTTTTAACGTATGCTATTATGATTAACACACACACACACACACACACACACACATATATATATATATATATATATATATATATATATATATATATATATATATAATCCTTCCATTTTGCGTAGACAAGAGCTTTCAAATGCCCCCATAAATGAAAGTCAAGAGGGTTGAGGTCAGGAGAGCGTGGAGGCCTTGGAATCGGTCCGCCTCTACCAATCCATCGGTCACCGAATCTGTTGTTGAGAAGCGTACAAACACTTCGACTGAAATGTGCAGGAGCTCCATCGTGCATGAACCACATGTTGTGTCGTACTTGTAAAGGCTCATGTTCTAGCAGCACAGGTAGAGTATCTGTGGTGTCACCGCTAGACACCACACTTGCTAGGTGGTAACTTAAATCGGCCGCGGTCCTGTAGTACATGTCGGACCCGCGTGTCGCCACTGTGGGATCGCAAACCTAGCGCCACCACAAGGCAGGTCTCGAGAGACTGAGGAGACCTCGCCCCCAGTTGTACGGACAACATAGCTAGCGATTGGACGTGCTAAGCCTTGCTCTCATTTGCCGAGAGATAGACAGTAGAATAGCCCTCTGCTAAGTTAAATGGCGACCACCTAGCAAGGCGCCATTTGTATCAGTGCCTATAGCTTACTAATATTCAAGTGAGATGTATTCCAAGGACTAATTAAAATTTAAGTAACAAGCATCTACGTACTTTTCTTCTTATTCATTTATAAGTTCTCATGTTCCAGACTTCACGCCCGTCTGCGTTAGCCTTGCGTGCCCTATCGGCTACAGCATTGTGTCTAGGCTGTATGGTCTAGACACAACAGTATCCCGTATGAAATCATGATAACGTGCTCCATTGAGCGTGGGTGGAAGAACATGGGGCCCAATGAAGACATCACCAACAATGCCTGCCCAAACGTTCACAGAAAATCTGTGTTGATGACATGATTGCACAATTGCGTGCGGATTCTCGTCAGCCCACACATGTTGATTGTGAAAATTTACAATTTGATCACGTTGGAATGAAGCCTCATCCGTAAAGAGAACATTTGCACTGTAGTGAGGATTGACACATTGTTGGATGAACCATTCGCAGAAGTGTACCCGTGGAGGCCAATCAGCTGCTGATAGTGCCTGTACACGCTCTACATGGTACGGAAACAACGGGTTCTCCCGTAGCACTCTCCATACAGTGACGTGGTCAACGTTACCTTGTACAGCAGCAACTTCTCTGACGCTGACATTAGGGTTATCGTCAACTGCACGAAGAATTGCCTCGTCCATTGCAGGTGTCTTCGTCGTTCTAGGTCTTCCCCAGTCGCGAGTCATAGGCTGGAATGTTCCGTGCTCCCTAAGACGCCGATCAATTGCTTCGAACGTCTTCCTGTCGGGACACCTTTGTTCTGGAAATCTGTCTCGATAGAAACGTATCGCGCCACGGCTATTTCCCCGTGCTAATCCATACATCAAATGGGCATCTGCCAACTCCGCATTTCTAAACATCTCGTTCGTGATGAACACTAACCTGTTGCTGCTTCGTACCGATGTGCTTGATGCTAGTACTGTAGAGCAATGAGTCGCATGTCAACACAAGTACGGAAGTCAACATTACCTTCCCTTAATTGGGCCAACTAGCGGTGAATCGGGGAAGTACAGTACATACTGACGAAACTAAAATGAGCTCCAACATGGAAATTAAGCGTTTCCGGACACATGTCCACATAACATCTTTTCTTTATTTGTGTGTGAGGAATGTTTCCTGAAAGTTTGGCCGTACCTTTTTGTAACAACCTGTATATTAAGAACAGCAGAGGACCCAAGACTGAACCTTGCGGCACCCCATTCTTAATTGTTCCCCAGTTTGAGACATCACCAGTTTTTTGCATATTATGTGAACTGCTTATTTCAACTTTTTGCACTCTTCCAGTTAGGTATGATTTAAACCATTTGAGCACTGTCCCATTCATACCACAGTACTTCAGCTTATCTAGAAGTATTCCATGATTTACACAATCAAAAGCCTTTGATGGAGCACAAAAAATTCCAACACGTGACTTCCAGTTACTCAGAGCATTTAATATTTCATTAGTGAAAGTATATATAGCATTTTCCGTTGAAAAACTGACATTTTGTTAAAACTTTATTTTTACGAAGGTGTGAAGCTACTCTACAATACATTACTTTTTCAAGAATTTTGGATAAGGCAGTTCTAGGCGCTTCAGTCTGGAGCCGCGCGACCGCTACGGTCGCAGGTTCGAATCCTGTCTCGGGCATAGATGTGTGTGATGTCCTTAGGTTGGTTAGGTTTAAGTTGTTCTGAGTTCTAGGGGACTGATGACCTCCGTAGTGCTCAGAGCCATTTGAACCATTTGATAAGGCAGTCAGAAGAGAGATTGGACGGTAGTTGTTGCCATCAGACGTATCGCCTTTTTTATGCAGTGGTTTAACAATGCATATTTCAGTCTATCTGGGAAAATACCCTGCATCAGAGAGCTATTACATATGTGGCTAAGAATCCCACTTATTTCTTGGGAACAAGCTTTTATTATCCTGCTGGAAATACTATCAATTCCATGTGAGCTTTTATTCTTGACAGAGTTTATTATCTTCTTAATTTCAGAAGGAGAGGTGGGTGGAATTTAAGTTGTATCAAATGGTGTGGGTAAGGCCTCTTCCATTAACTGCCTTGCTTCTTCTAATGAACGTTTAGATCCTATTTTCTCTACAACATTTAAAAAATGATTATTCAAAATGTTTTCGACTTCCAGCTTGTTGTTTATCAAGTTTCCATTCGCTTTGATGGTGATGCCATCATCCTGTACTCTTGGTTACCCTGTCTCCCTTGTAATAATATTCCAAATTGTTTTGATTTTGGTATCAGAGGTATTAATCTCAGACATGATGCACATGCTTTTGGACTTTTTAATAACCTTTCTTAATGTAGCACAGTAGTTTTATAATATTTGGCTGTTTCTGTGTCATTACTCTTTCTTGTTGTTAGATACAGTTCCCTTTTGTGGTTACAAGGTATTTTTATTCCTTTAGTAAAGCAAGGTTTTTTGCATGGTTTCTTATAATTAGATTTAACTACTTTCTTGGAGAAACAGTTTTCAAATTCTCTTACAAGTGCATCACGATATAAGTTATACTTTAAATTATCATCGGGTTTTTTGTACACCTCATCCAAGTCTAACTGCTGAAGATTTTCTCTGGAATTTCTAATTGTTGAGTCATTAATTGAACGCACAACTTTGGAAGGTACTTTTGAATTACTGAATGGAGCTATGTCACATACTGTAATTAGCTGAGCATCATGATCAGAATAGCCATTCTCAACAGGGCAAGAATTTATGTTTTTAAACCTATCTTGGTCTATACATTTACATCTACATCCACACGATTACTCTGCAATTCACATTTAAGTGCTTGGCAGAGGGTTCATCGAACAACAATCATACTATCTCTCTACCATTCCACTCCCGAACAGCGCACGGGAAAAACGAACACCTAAACCTTTCTGTTCGAGCTCTGATTTCTCTTATTTTATTTTGATGATCATTCCTACCTACGTCGGTTGGGCTCAACAAAATATTTTCGCATTCGGAAGAGAAAGTTGGTGACTGAAATTTCGTAAATAGATCTCGCCGCGACGAAAAACGTCTTTGCTGTAATGACTTCCACCCCAATTCGCTTATCATATCTGCCACACTCTCTCCCCTATTACGTGATAATACAAAACGAGGTGCCCTTATTTGCACCCTTTCGATGTCCTCCGTCAATCCCACCTGGTAAGGATCCCACACCGCGCAACAATATTCTAACAGAGGACGAACGAGTGTAGTGTAAGCTGTCTCTTTAGTGGACTTGTTGCATCTTCTAAGTGTCCTGCCAATGCAACGCAACCTTTCGCTCGACTTCCCCACAATATTATCGATGTGGTCTTTCCAACTGAAGTTGTTCGTAATTTTAACACTCAGGTACTTAGTTGAATTGACAGCCTTGAGAACTGTACTATTCATCGAGTAATCGAATTCCAACGGATTTCTTTTGGAACTCATGTGTATCACGTCACACTTTTCGTTATTTAGCGTCAACTGCCACCTGCCACACCATACAGCAATCTTTTCTAAATCGCTTTGCAACTGATACTGGTCTTCGGATGACCTTACTAGACGGTAAATTACAGCTTCATCTGCGAACAACCTAAGAGAACTGCTCAGATTGTCACCCAGGTCATTTATATAGATCAGGAACAGCAGAGGTCCCAGGACGCTTCCCTGGGGAACACCTGATATCACTTCAGTTTTACTCGATGATTTGCCGTCTATTACTACGAACTGCGACCTTCCTGACAGGAAATCACGAATCCAGTCGCACAACTGAGACGATACCCCATAGGCCCGCAGCTTGATTAGAAGTCGCTTGTGAGGAACGGTGTCAAAAGCTTTCCGGAAATCTAGAAATACGGAATCAACTTGAGATCCCCTGTCGATAGCGGCCATTACTTAGTGCGAATAAAGAGCTAGTTGCGTTGCACAAGAACGATGTTTTCTTAAACCATGCTGATTACGTATCAATAGATCGTTCCCTTCGAGGTGATTCATAATGTTTGAATACAGTATACGCTCCAAAACCCTACTGCAAACCGACGTCAATGATAAGTCTGTAGATCGATGGATTACTCCTACTACCCTTCTTAAACACTAGTGCGACCTGCGCAATTTTCCAATATGTAGGTACAGATCTATCGGTAAGCGAGCGGTTGTATATGATAGCTAAGTAGGGAGCTATTGTATCAGCGTAATCTGAAAGGAACCTAATCGGTATACAACCTGGACCCGAAGACTTGCCCATATCAAGCGATTTGAGTTGCTTCGCAACCCCTAAGGTATCTACTTCTAAGAAACTCATGCTAGCAGCTGTTCGTGTTTCAAATTCTGGAATATTCCATTCGTCTTCCCTGGTGAAGGAATTTCGGAAAACTGCGTTCAATAACTCCGCTTTAGCGGCACAGTCGTCGGTAACAGTACCATCGGCACTGCGCAGCGAAGGTATTGACTGCGTCTTGCCGCTTGTGTACTTTACATACGACCAGAATTTCTTCGGATTTTCTGTCAAATTTCGAGACAATGTTTCGTTGTGGAACCTATTAAAGGCATCTCGCATTGAAGTCCGTGCCAAATTTCGCGCGTCTGTAAATTTTAGCCAATCTTCGGGATTTCGCGTTCTTCTGAACTTCGCATGATTTTTCCGTTGCCTCTGCAACAGCGTTCGGACCTGTTTTGTGTACCACGGGGGATCATTTCCATCTCTTACCAGTTTATGAGGTATGAATCTCTCAATTGCTGTCGCTACTATATCTTTGAATTTGAGCCACATCTCGTCTACATTTGCATAGTCATTTCGGAAGAAATGGAGATTGTCTCTTAGGAAGGCTTCTAGTGACACTTTATCCGCTTTTTTAAATAAAATTATTTTGCGATTGTTTCTAGTGGATTTGGAAGAAACGGTATTGAGCCTAGCTACAACGACCTTGTGATCACTAATCCCTGTATCAGTCATGATGCTCTCTATTAGTTCTGGATTGTTTGTGGCTAAGAGGTCAAGTGTGTTTTCGCAACCATTTACTATTCGCGTGGGTTCGTGGACTAACTGCTCGAAATAATTTTCGGAGAAAGCATTTAGGACAATCTCGGAAGATGTTTTCTGCCTACCACCGGTTTTGAACAAGTATTTTTGCCAACATATCGAGGGAAGGTTGAAGTCCCCACCAACTATAACCGTGTGAGTGCGGTATTTATTTGTTACGAGACTCAAATTTTCTCTGAACTGTTCAGCAACTATATCATCGGAGTCTGGGGGTCGGTAGAAGGAGCCAATTATTAACTTAGTTCGGCTGTTAAGTATAATCTCCACCCATACCAATTCGCACGCAGTATGTACTTCGACCTCACTACAAGATAAACCACTACTGACAGACACAAACACTCCACCACCAATTCTGCCTAATCTATCTTTCCTGAACACCGTCTGAGACTTCGTAAAAATTTCTGCAGAACTTATTTCAGGCGTTAGCCAGCTTTCTGTACCTATAACGATTTCATCTTCTGTGCTGTTATGTACCAATGTGTTGCTGTCCTTTACTACCCGAGTAGAAAAATTAATGACAGGTGTCAAATTGAAAGAATTGAGCAAGACTTCCAGGTCATTCTTCCTATTACACTCTTTCAGTGAATCAACACTGAAGTCCCCACAAATAATAATTTGCTTTCCCCTATCTGACAGATAGCACAACAAGGCATCCAAGTTTTGCAGGAATAAATGAAAGTTTCCTGAAGGGGACCTATATACTGTTACAATTAGAAAAGAGCCCTCCTTCAGTTTAAGTTGACAGGCACATGCTTCTATATGTTGCTCTAGACAAAACTTTTTTGTATCTAAGCTTTCTATCCAGTGATAACTTTTCACATATATGGCAACTCCTCATCTCACCTTATTCTCTCTACTCATATGTGCAGCTAGTTTATAACCACTGATATTTACCTTTTCCATATCAGACACAATGTGATGCTCAGACAGGCATAGTATATCTATTACATTATCAGATTCAATGTCATCTAAACAAACCAGGACCTCAGCTACTTTATTCTTCCATCCCAGAATATTTTGGTGAAAAATGGTACATTATTTTTTACTTTACTTTTGTGAGTTTCTACTTTTCTCTTTAATGTACCAATATTTTGGTTAGCTACGGTAACATTATTATTTACTTTCCTGTTGAGAGAATTTTGTGAGTTTTGGACCTCTTTAGCACCTGCCTGCCTGAACTTCTCATTGGACACTGATGTTGTTGTTGTTGTGGTCTTCAGTCCTGAGACTGGTTTGATGCAGCTCTCCATGCTAATCTATCCTGTGCAAGCTTTTTCATCTCCCAGTACCTACTGCAGCCTACATCCTTCTGAATCTGCTTAGTGGCCGGCCGAAATGGCCGTGCGGTTAAAGGCGCTGCAGTCTGGAACCGCAAGACCGCTACGGTCGCAGGTTCGAATCCTGCCTCGGGCATGGATGTTTGTGATGTCCTTAGGTTAGTTAGGTTTAACTAGTTCTAAGTTCTAGGGGACTAATAACCTCAGCAGTTGAGTCCCATAGTGCTCAGAGCCATTTGAACCATCTGCTTAGTGTATTCATCTCTACGATTTTTACCATACACGCTGCACTCCAGTACTAAATTGGTGATCCCTTGATGCCTCATAACATGTCCTACCAACCGATCTCTTCTTCTAGTCAAGTTGTGCCACAAACTCCTCTTTTCCCCAATTCTATTCAATACCTCCTCATTAGTTATGTGATCTACCCATCTAATCTTCAGCATTCTTCTGTAGCACCACATTTCGAAAGCTTCTATTCTCTTCTTGTCTAAACTATTTATCGTCCATGTTTCACTTCCATACATGGCTACACAGCATACAAATACTTTCAGAAACGACTTCCTGACACTGAAATCAATACTCGATGTTAACAAATTTCTCTTCTTCAGAAACGCTTTCCTTGCCATTGCCAGTCTACATTTTATATCCTCTCTACTTCGACCATCATCAGTTATTTTACTCCCCAAATAGCAAAACTCCTTCACTACTTTAAGTGCCTCATTTCCTAATCTAATTTCCTCAGTATCACCCGACTTAATTCGACTACATTCCATTATCCTCGTTTTAATTTTGTTGATGTTCATCTTGTTTCCTCCTTTCAAAACACTGTCCATTCCGTTCAACCGCTCTTCCTAATCATTTGCTGTCTCTGACAGAATTACAATGTCATCGGCGAACCTCAAAGTTTTTATTTCTTTTCCATGGATTTTAATACCTACTCCGAACTTTTCTTTTGTTTCCTTTACTGCTTGCTCAATATACAGATTGAATAACGTCGGGGATAGGATACAACCCTGTCTCACTCCCTTCCCAGCCACTGCTTCACTTTCGTGTCCCTCGACTCTTATAACTGCCATCTCCTTTCTATTCAAATTGTAAATAGCCTTTCCATTCCTGTATTTTACCTCTGCCACCTTCAGAATTTGAAAGAGAGTATTCAAGTCAACATTGTCAAAAGCTTTCTCTAAGTCTACAAATGCTAGAAACGTAGGTTTGCCTTTCCTTAATCTTTCTTCTAAGATACGTCCTAAGGTCAGTATTGCCTCACGTGTTCCAACATTTCTGCGGAATCCAAACTGATCTTCCCGAGGTCGGCTTCTACCAGTTTTTCCATTCGTCTGTCTAGAATTCGTGTTAGTATTTTGCAGCTGTGGCTTATTAAACTGATAGTTCGGCAATTTTCACATCTGTCTACACCTGCTTCTTTCGATTGGAATTATTATATTCTTCTTAAAGTCTGAGGGTATTTCGCCTGTGTCATACATCTTGCTCACCAGATGGTAGAGTTTTGTCAGGACTGGCTCTCCCAAGGCCGTCAGTAGTTCTGATGGAATGTTGTCTATTCCCAGGGCCTTCTTTCGACTCACGTCTTTCAGTGGTCTCTCAAACTCTTCACGCAGTGTCCTATTTCCCATTTCATCTTCATATACATCCTCTTCGATTTCCATTATATTGTCCTCAAGTACATCGCCCTTGTATAGACCCTCTATATACTCCTTCCACCTTTCTGCTTTCCCCTCTTTGCTTAGAACTGGGTTTCCATCTGAGCTCCTGATATTCATGCAAGTGGTTCTCTTTTCTCCAAAGGTCTCTTTAATTTTTCTTAGGCAGTACCTATCTTACTCCTCGTGAGATAAGCCTCCACCTCCTTACATTTGTCCTCTAGCCATCCCTGCTGAGCCATTTTGCACTTCCTGTCGATCTCATTTCTGAGACGTTTGTATTCCTTTTGCCTACATTTACTGCATTTTTGTATTTTCTCCTTTCATCAGTTAAATTCAGTATCTCTTGTGTTACCCAAGGATTTCTACTAGCCCTCGTCTTTTTACCTACTTGATCGTCTGCTGCATTCACTATTTCATCCCTCAAAGCTACCCATTCTTCTTCTACTGTGTTTCTTTCCCTCATTCCTGTCAATTGTTCGCTTACGCTCTCCCTGAAGCTCTCTACAACCTCTGGTTCTTTCAGTTTATCCAGGTCCCATCTCCTTAAATTCCCACCTTTTTGCAGTTTCTTCAGTTTTAATCTACAGCTCATAACCAATAGATTGTGGTCAGAGTCCACATCTGCCCCTGGAAATGTTTTACAATTTAAAACCTGGTTCCTAAATCTCTGTCTTACCATTATATAATCTATCTGAAACCATTTAGTATCTCCAGGGGTCCGCAGCTCGTGGTCGTGCGGTAGCGTTTTCGCTTCCCACGCCCGGGTTCCCTAGTTCGATTCCCGGCGGGGTCAGGGATTTTCTCTGCCTCGTGATGACTGGGTGTTGTGTGCTGTCCTTAGGTTTAAGTAGTTTTAAGTTCTATGGGACTGATGACCATAGATATTAAGTCCCATAGTGCTCAGAGCCATTTGAACCATTTTTTTTTTTATCTCCGGTGTTCTTCCATGTAAACAACCTTCTTTCATGATTCTTGAACCAAGTGTTAGCTATGATTAAGTTGTACTCTGTGCAAAATTCTACCATGCGGCTTCCTCTTCCATTTCTTAGCCCTAATCCATATTCACCTACTACGTTTCCTTCTCTTCCTTTTCCTACTGTTGAATTCCAGTCACCCATGACTATTAAATTTTCGTCTCCCTTCACTAGCTGAATAATTTCTTTTATCTCATCATATATTTCATCAATTGGACACTGATATTAGTCTAAAAAAGAGGTACATCCATGAGTACTAGTGTTCCCCCTTATGGATTTCGCTAAAAACCCTGCCAGTTTACCCTTCCCTTTCCTATTGAGGTGTAGGCCATGCCTTGGGAAATCCACCCTATCAATAGCCTCTACAGGAACCAATCCCATGTCTGACAGAGTGGCCGCCCTACGCAACTGATCCAACTCCACATTTACCCTCCTGACAGAGCGGTTCAGCACGAAAGCAGGCACAAGCCCAACATTGGTATGGGTCGTTACCGAGGCTATTTTCTCCAGAGCACACTCAATACTGTAGCCCTGATCCCTATCAATACTGTTTCCCACTCCACCCACTATCATAACATTATCCCGCTTCGTCAAACCCTTGCACAAGGAACCTATATCCTCTACCACCTGGCTAAGACTTGCACCTGGCTTGAAAAAGTTTGTGACGTGGTACCTGTCACCTAATTTTTCCTGCAAAATCTGGCCCACACCTCTTCCATAGCTGCTACCTAGCAACAGAACTTTCCTCTTACTTTCTACTTCTTTTGAAACAGTTGGTTTCCTAGTGAGATTCTGTTGCATCTTAACTACATCTACTTCTACTGAAGCCTCTTCCTTACTTAACTGTGGTAGCAAGGTAAATCTATTGGTTGTGACAATTGGGAAACTGTCAGAAACTGTCTTCTTTCTGTGGCCCCTGTTCCCAGCTACCACTTTCCACCGCTGTTTACCCTCCTCCCCCCTTAACCTCTTCAGTTCCTCCCTCGCTCTGTCCAAATCAGCCTGAAGGGCTCTAATTTTCTCCTCCTGTTCAGCTATAATCCTATCTCTTGAGCAAACACTGAAAAAGAATGGAAAGTCTCGTTTGCTTCCCAAATTCCCACGCCGCTACAATTTCCCCAATGAAACCACCTTTCACAACAGCTGCATAAAACCCCTGAACTAACTTTCCTACTGCAGCTCACACACTTAGTATCCATGGTAGTTTGGAAATTAGTTAAGAGATTTACTAAATGATAACGATAATATATTAAATACAGATGCAAAAGGACACTAAATATGGTTTGGAAACTAATAGCCCTCGGGCATGGGTATGTGTGTTGTCCTTAGCGTAAGTTAGTTTAAGCAGTGTGTAAGTCTAGGGACTGATGACCTCAGCAGTCTAATCCCTTAGGAATAAACAAACACACACACACACACACACACACACACACACACAACTTTCGTTCATATCGCTCCTTCTTGGTGTCCGAATTTTTTTTTTCGTCAGTGTACATCTTGCCGACATGGTACAGGACCGAAAAACACTGAGACAAAGAATTCGCATATCGTACTTTGATGTATTTTGATCTAAACCCTACGGAAAAACAAAAAATTACAAATGTAAGTGTAAAAATGGCTATTAGAAGTGCAGTTATTGAAACAAACGTAAACATTAATTTTAAAATAAATATGCTATAATGGGCAGTCAAATGAAAACGATTTACATGTAGTAAAGTAAGTAAACTGTTTATTATTTTAAAAGTAATCGCAATAACTGTTAACATATTTATCCCACTGTAAGACAAACTGGTCAGTGCCTTCTTGTGAAAATGTTTGGTGTTGCCGACGGGACCATGATTGTACCCAGGCGTGCACTTCCTCGTCCGATGCAAATCGACCGGAACGTCTTTCTTCAGGGGTCCAAAAATATTGAAATCGCATGGGGAGACATCGAGACTGTATAGAAAATGCGTAAAGGTTTATCAGCAAAACGTACTCGAAAAACATTGCCAACAAGTGGTCGGGCTCGCACGCCTGAGTATAACCGTAGTTCCGTAGCAAGGTGGCCAAATTTTTTTCTGTGAAAATTAGTATTTTTTACGAAACTTAGACAAAAAACACATACTCTAAAATTCACAATAAATCACTGCATTTTACGTTAATAATAATTCTGCTCGTTTTTCAACCTCCTTCAAAGTATCTTCCCTTCTGCAGGCACGTGAGTCGCTAATTCATCTTCATCATTAATTCAGTTTCTAATGCGACCATTGACAGACGGTTTCTCTTAGCCCGTCAAGTGTTCCTCATGAGGCTGAAAAAACATTTTTTTTTTTCATTGGAATGAGGTGTAGAAAACACGAAACGAACAACTTTGAACATGTTTTCAGTTTTCATAACAATAACCAAATTTTATCCACATTTCATCAGGCAACAGCTTAAAAAGTTTCCCTTTTCTTCCATGAGAAAAGTATTTAATAGCATACATTTCGAACGTCAAATCCTCGTCCATACGAAGTTCATACCGAGAAATTACTTCTAAGATTCTAAAATTGAGCACTGTTTCCCTGTTAATGAAAATGGTTTGAAAGCTTTGTAGACGTTCTTTTCAAGGTCAAATCGTTTTCCCGGTAGTCTATACTACGCTGCAAGTAATCGGCTACTTCTCTATTGAATGTTTTGACACCATCATTTACTGACTTCAAGACGACCGAGGATACCACAGAGCCATTAAAACTGATCTTCCCTTCTTTGTTTCAGAGGGGTTCTAAAATGGTTCATACGTTTAGATAAGCTTGTTATGAGCGCATCATCAGACTGAAGCTCTGCATGTAATGATGCAAAATAACTACCAATGTTCGTTATAAAGCGCAGGTGGGCAAAAGATAATTCATCTTCGAGAAAATCTCCGAGTATTTTTTGTATGTAATCGAAGGAGGAGAAGTACGATTTGATAGGTTCAAAGTTTTTCACTATGGGTTCAACGGCCGGAATGAGAGAGAGGCAGATTATCGGTGCGTGTTTTAAAAACTTCTGCCATTCAGTGTCCACCCAAGCAAAAAAATTCCTTTAGTTCACAATTTTAGCAGAACGTGGCAAACAGCAAGCAGTGTCGTCGCAGTGCGGAAACGGAGGGATCTACTTGAAGTCGAAGAGAGCACGATCATTGGCTTTCGGGCCAAGGGTGAAAGCATTTACGAAACGGCTAAGTTTGCAAACTGTTAGCGTGCCACCGTGTTTAAAGTGCATTAAAGTGACAAAAGTTGTGGGACAGCGATAAGCACATGCTGAAATGGCGGCAGTATAGCGTACACAAGGTACAAAACACAGTGTATTGGAAAAACTGTCATTGGTACTGAGGTGATTCACGTGAAAACGTTCCCGTTGTGATTAAGGCCGCACAACGGCAATTAACATACTTTGAACGCGGAATGGTAGATGCAGCATTCCGGAAATCGTTCAGTATTCCAAGGTGTGTCGAGAATACCAAATTTCAGGCATTACCTCTCAACATGGGCAACGCAGTAGCCGACGACGTCCACTTAACGATCAGGAGGAGAGGCGTTTCCGTAGAGTTGTCAGTGGTAACAGACAAGCAACAGTGCGTGAAATACCGGCAGAAATTAATGTGGGATGTGCAACGAACGTGTCCGTTAGGGTAGTGGAGCAAAATTTGGGTTAAAGGCTATAGCAGCAGATGATCGACGCGAGTGCCTTTTGCTAACAGCGCGACATGGCCTATAGCGCCTGTCCTGCGCTCGTGACCGTATCGTTTGGACTCTGAGACGACTGGAAAACCGAGACCTTGTTAGATGAGTTCAAATGGCTCTGAGCACTATGGGACTTAACTGCTAAGGTCATCAGTCCCCTAGAACTTAGAACTACTTAAACCTAACTAACCTAAGGACATCACACACATCCATGCCCGAGGCAGGATTCGAACCTGCGACCGTAGCAGTCGTGCGGTTCCGAACTGAAGCGCCTAGAACCGCTCGGCCACCCCGGCCGGCTGTTAGATGAGTCCCTATTGCAGTTGGTAAGAGCTGATCGTAAGGTTCGAGTGTGGTGCAGACCCCAGTAAGCCAAGGACCCAAATTGTCAACAAGGCACTGTGCACGCTGGTGATGCTCCACAATGGTGAGAGCTGCGTTTACATGGAATGGATTGGGTCTTCTAGTCCAACCGTGCCTGTCTTTGTCGGCTACATGGAGATCATCTGTAACCATTCAACAATGAAATGTTTATGGATGAAAATTAGCCATGTCACTGGCCCACAACTATTCGCTATTGGTTTGAGGAACATTCTGGACAATTCGAGCGTCAGCCACCCAGATCGCCAGAAATGAATCCTAGCGAAAATTTATTGGACATAATGGGGAGATCAGTTGGTGCACAAAATCCTGCACGACGAAACAGTTTCGCAATTAACGGACGGCTATAGATGCAGCATGGTTCAATATTTCTGCAGGGGGCTTGCAACGACCTGTTGAGTCCATGCCACGTCGAGTTGCTACCTTACGCGGTCGGAAGGGGTCCGACACGATATTAGGAGGTATCCCATGACTCTTATCACCTCAGTGTATACCGTGCTTGGCAAAATCGCTCTGACCAAACCGGCGCCTAGGCAACAGTGGTGCACCATGGGCCAAAGATGAGAGGGGTGAACGTCGGAACGGCCGTTCAGCAAACGTTTCTGCGTGTGGAACTGTGCACCAGGCGCCAGAGTCATCACCCATGCTGACTCCTGTTAATCGGAGACGAAGGGTGGAATTTTCACTCCAATACCGCTTCCACTGAGTGGCGACCGGCACCCTTTTCATACGAATCACGTTTTATACTCCATCGGACAGATGGCCGTTGGCACCTATGGCAGGAAACGTCTGAAAGCAAACACCCTGCAACCAGGAGGGAGCGTTATGGACTGGGGTATGTTCTCGCGGCGTTCCCTGGATGATCTCGTCATTCCGGAAGGCACGATTGGTCAAAATAAAGACGCGATTTTCCTTGGGGACCACACCCACCCCTATGTGCAGTCTGTATTTCCTTGGCACGATGGAATCTCCTAGGAAGACAATCCAACATGTCACACAGCTTGCAGTGTACGTGCGTCGTTCGAAGAGCAGGAGGATGAGTTTACCGTATTCCACTGGCCACCAAACTCCGTAGATTTAAACCCAGTCGAGAATCTGTTGGACCGCTTGATGGAGAAATCTAGCACAGCTGGCGAAGGCACTAGTTTTGGCTCCTCCACATGCCTGTCGGTAGGTTCCAGATTCTCGTTGACTCTCTTCATGACTTTCTCGCAACGGTCCGCGCTGTAAAAGGTGGATATTCAGGCTTTCGACGGGTGGTCACATTAATATGACTGTGCAGTGTATAGAAATTATTTTCTTTTTTCTGTGATCGTAATTTTTACCCATCCCGACCTCGTATAACCGGGAGTCGTGTTTTCAGCTGGAAATTCGGGATAACCCCGCGTAAATTTGGGTACCTGGCGAAGCTGTTCCGTAGGCAACCGCAAAAATTTTTGCATGTAGGCACTGACCAGGTTGTTTCACAGTGAGATAAATACACTGACAGTTACGCGGTTACTTTAGAAATAATAAGCAGTTTACTTGATTTTTCCCCTTCTTTCTCGGTTTCATTTCATTGCCCCTTGTACAATACAAGCGTCATAAAAAGTCATAGTAAAGACGTATTTTATATAACCTTCAAACATAAGTAAAAGTTTATAACGAGAGTTATGTATAGACTCTGACGTTCTGAAACAGGGATGTACGCTTCTGTTTGTCACATTACGTAAAACCCCCAATGCTCGAGAACTCTTCCTTCCTGCAAATGTTTTTTTCCTGGCAGTCAGAGTTGTATCACTGTCTAGAACAGCACGCAACACAATAAACTTGTGTGCTGTCTTTGGACGAGCTCAGTACCGCGTTGCTAGACATCTTTTGTTGAGGGCGGTTCGAATCCTCGTCTTGCGATCTCAGAGGACAGCGGAAACGACAAACTTATGAGAGATTCGAATGACGGCCATAGAAAGTTGCGGTACTGCTACAGGCTCCGCCTCAGCTAAAAAAGTAGTACATTTGTAGATAACTATTCCCTGTATACTGTAGCGCTCTCTACAAGTGATTTGTGAAAGCAAGAATGATAATAAGCGAGTAAATACTTTCAAGTCTGCCCTCAATTAGAAAGAGAACCAGATTCCACACATTCAATGCTCGCGTATAGCTTCACTGAGCCATTGTGTATGGAAATGGTAACAGTTGACGATTTTGAAAATGGTTCAAATGGCTCTGAGCACTATGGCACTTAACTTCTGAGGTCATCAGTCCCCTAGAACTTAGAACTACTTAAACCCAAGGACATCACACACATCCATGCCTGAGGCAGGATTCGAACCTGCGACCGTAGCGGTCGCGCGGTTCCAGACTGTAGCGCCTAGAACCGCTCGGCCACCCCGGCCGGCGACGATTTTCAAAGAAGTATCATGAGCTCGCCAGAAGTCTCTTAGTGGAACTATTAAGAAACACTATGGTTGTGTTAGTAGAAATCTATGTCTACTACTGCAGTCTTGAAAATGCCATTCCCTCTTTGGCTTCTTGTGGTAAGAGCGGAAGACTGATTACGTACGACTATCGTGTCACTTAAATTAGAATTTGTATTATCAATTGTCACTGAAATATACTCACGATTAAGTGGAAGTAACTAACCTAGACACAGTTTGAGACTCACATGATGGCAGTTCTCCATTTTGAAAATTACTGTGTTATATAATTTGAGGTCATTTTATTTCTTACGATGGACATATTCACGCCGAAGAAGAGAAAACAAGTTCAGAAGACGTTTCAAACACGTTCACAGTAACAATCACTAAGAAGCTTCCTGGCAGGTTAAAACTGTGTGCCGGACCGAGACTCGAACTCTGGACCTTTGCCTTTCGCGGACAAGCTCAAGTAGGAGACGAGGTACTGGCGGAATTAAAGGTGTGAGGATGGGGCGTGAGTCTTGCTTGGGTAGCTCAGTTGGTAGAGCACTTGCCCGCGAAAGGCAAAGGTCCCGAGTTCGAGTCTCGGTCCTGCACACAGTTCTAATCTTCCAGGACGTTTCATATCAGCGCACACTCTACTGTAGAGCGAAAATTTCATTCTAATCTCTAAGAAATTCACCATCTTGAAGTCAAGCGTTTGTAAAAAATACAATTCACTCCTAATATCGTACCTTGGCTTAAAGCGACGCATTAATTGAGATCACAGACACACTGATCATTAGAGGAACTTAAACTGGTACTTAAGAAAATATAACTGCGACGTTTCGCACAGCTTTTGCTGCATTTTACTTAAAAGTTGAGTCGTAATTCATCTTCCGATCGCTAAGCATTTTTCAGAATTTACGATCGCTTTTTTATTTATTGCTCTACCTAGATAAGGATGTACGCCTGGTGTAATCCACAGTTACTTTCCCAGTAGTCTGTGCTCTCACGAGCAGATAATTTTTGTTTCATATTAAACTCTCTGGACTTTAAGACTTTGGTAGTAAAGCATAAGAGGTACTTTCTCACTAATAACTTCGTCCTCGACGAAGATAAAATCTTAATATTCCTTTCTTCCTTCCCTCCGTCCTTGGAAGAGAAGGCGTTAAACCGCTATAAAGCATATGTGGCAACTAGAGCTTACCTTATCTACCATTAACTTCTGTGTTGACGTGGAATAGATTTTCAACCTTTCGTATTTTTCTGCAGTATGTCTACTCATTAACAACATTTATAAATTTATCTCTTGTGGATTATATACTTACCACGTCGTATATAAAGATCACATGCAGAAGATCATTTCATCTAGAAACGTTTTATAAAACTATGCGCATGAGTCGTCGGTTTTTCTTGTTTTGGTCTTCAGTCCGATGAGTGATTTCATGCCGCTCTCCATGCTAAGCTATTCTGAGCGAGTGTCTTCATCTCTGCAGAGCCACAGACACCTACATCCGTTTGAACATCTACAGTTGTTACCCTCCACACTTGCCTCCATTACCAAACGGATGATTCTTTGATTCCTGTCAGTCGATGCCTCCTTTTACTCAAGTTGTACCAAAAATTTCATTTTGGGATACTCTTCCGTAGCAGTACATTCCGCAAGCTTCTATTCTCTTCTTGTATGAACTTTTATCGTTCAAGTATCATTTCCGTATAATATATTAAGGAGCTGGTGGATACAGTCTTAAGTTCCATGTAGCTATTCGAGCATGCTGCTGTTGTACACACATCAAAAGAAGTTTTGCATCATCTCGGTTCAGAGAGTTCCGGAAACTGTACAGAAAACTGGAATGGAGATCAACATAAACATCATTTCCGCCCTTTTTACTGCTCATGAAAACAATACATTGCATGTTGTACCACCATACAGCGAGACCTTCGGAGGTGGTGGTCCAGATTGCTGTACACACCAGTACCTCTAATACGCAGTAGCACGTCATCTTGCATTGATGCATGCCTGTATTCGTCGTGGTATACTATCTACATGTTCATCAAGGCACTGTTGCTGCAGATTGTCCCACTCCTCAACGGCGATTCAGCGTAGATCCCTCAGTGGTTGGTGGGTCACGTCGCCCATAAACAGCCCTTTTCACTCTATCCCAGGCATGTTCGATGGGGTTCATGTCTGGAGAACATTCTATTCTATTCGATTGATATCGTTATCCTGAAGAAAGTCATTCACAAGTTGTGCGTGATGGGAAAGCGAATTGTCATCCATGAAGACGAATTCCTCGCCAATATGCTGCCGATATTGTTGCACGATAACCAGTTTGGACAAGAAGAAAAAAACGGCTCTGAGCACTATGCGACTTAACTTCTGAGGTCATCAGTCGCCTAGAACTTAGAACTAATCAAACCTAACTAACCTAAGGACATCACACACATCCATGCCCGAAGCAGGATTCGAACCTGCGACCGTAGCGGTCACGCGGTTTCAGACTGAAGCGCCTTTAACCGCACGGCCACACCGGCCGGCGGACAAGAAGAGAATAGAAGCTTTCGAAATGTGGTGTTACAGAAGAATGCTCAAGATAAGGTGGGTAGATCACGTAACTAATGAGGAGGTATTGAATAGGATTGGGGAGAAGAGAAGTTTGTGGCATAACTTGATTAGAAGAAGGGATCGGTTGGTAGGACATGTTTTGAGGCATCAAGGCATCACAAATTTAGCATTGGAGGGCAGCGTGGAGGGTAAAAATCGTAGAGGGAGACCAAGAGATCAATACACTAAGCAGATTCAGAAGGATGTAGGTTGCAGTAGGTACTGGGAGATGAAGAAGCTTGCACAGGATAGAGTAGCATGGAGAGCTGCATCAAACCAGTCTCAGGACTGAAGACCACAACAACAACAACAACATTGTTGCACTATCGGTCGGCATGGCATTCATGTATCGTACAGCCGTTACAGTGCCTCCCATGACCACCAGCGGCGTACGTCGGCCCCACATAATGCCACCGCAAAACATCAGGGAACCTCCATCTTGCTGCACTCACTGGACAATGTGTCTAAGGCGTTCAGCCTGACCAGGCTTCCTCCAAACACGTCTCCGGCGATTGTCTGGTTGAATACATATGCGACACTCATCGGTGAAGAGTACGTGATGCCAATTCTGAGCGGTCCATTCGGTAGGTTGTTGGCCCATCTTTACCGCGCTGCATGGTGTCGTGGGTTTGAGTCGTAACACGACGTCTTGTGGCGGCACGAAAACCATTATTCAACATGGTGGCTTTGCTGTCGGGGTTCCTTTGAGATATAATCCATAGGTAGCGGTCATCCACTGCAGCTGTAGCCCTTGGGCGGCGTGAGCGAGGCATGTCATCGACAGTTCCTGTCTCTCTGTATCTCCTCCGTGTCCAAACAACATCACTTTGGTTCACTCCGGCATCGGTTCTGAAGTCCAGGTTTGCTACCATCACGTGCTTCTCGAGCACTTGTTGAGAGACGTTCCTGGCACAAAGTGACAATGCGGACGCGATCGAACCACGGTATTGACCGTCTAGGCATGGTTGAACTACAGACAACACGAGCCGTGTACCTCCTTCCTGGTCGAATGAATGGAACTGATCGGCTGTCGGACTCCATCCGTTAATAGGCGCTGCACATGCATGGTTGTTTACATCTTTGGGCGGGTTTAGTGACATCTCTGAAGAGTCAAAGAGACTGTGTCTGTGATACAATATCCACAGTCAACGTCTGTGTTCAGGAGTTCTGGGAACCAAGGTGATACAAAAATTTTTTTGATGCGGGTATATAGAAAAGTCACAACATTTTTTAAAAAAGAAGAAAACCATAGCGAAATGAAGGAAAACATGCAGAGAATCAACACTTGGTGCAGGAATGGACAGCTGACCGCCAAAATAAACAAATGTAACGTATTGCACATAAAAATATGGAAATAACGGTAATTCTATGCTTACACGATTGTCAACCATCAAATATATGAAAGTAGTGTACAGAGCAATTTAAACTGGGACGACCACATAAAAGGTAGATACCAGTTCAATGAATGAATTCTCAGGTTATCTGTTCAACCATGGATCCTGGCTTCGGTGGGGAAGCTTGCATGCCTCAGCAATACAGGTAGCCGTATCGTAGGAGTAACCACAGCGGAGGGCTATCTTCTGGGAGGCCACACAAACGTATGGTTCCTGTGGAGGGGCAGCATCCATTTCAACAGTTGCAGGGGCAACAGTCTGGGTGCTTGACTGAGTTAGCCGTGTAACATCAACCGCCGTCCGCTGTGGCCGAGTGGCTCTAGGCGCTTCAGTGCGGAACCGCGGTGCTACTACGGTCACAGGTTCGAATCCTGCCTCGGGCACGGACGTGTGTAATGTCGTTAGGTTAGTTAGGTTTAAGTTGTTCTAAGTTCTAGGGGACTGATGACCTCAGATGTTAAGTCCCAAAGTGTTCAGAGCCATTTGAACCATTTGAACCAATCATCGCTAAAACTTGGTTTAAGAATCATAAAAGAAGGTTGTATACGTGGAAGAGAAGTGGAGACACCGGAAGGCTTCTGACTGATTATATAATTGTAAGACAGAGAAGAAAAAGATTTAGGAACCAGATTTTTAAGACTTTTCCAGGGGCAGTTTTGAACTCTGACCACAATTTGTTGCTTATGAATGGTAGATTAAAACAGAAGAAATTGGAAAAAACTGGGAAGTTAAGGAAATGGGACCTGGATAAGTTGAAAGAACTAGAGGCTCCAGTTCTCAGCTGATACACGTCTATAGAGCGGCAAGCTAAGTGTTTATCTTTTCCTGTATTTTCCACGTAGTATATTTATTACATTTCGTGCGTGTTTCTCTGTTTAAGAAGTTTAATCTCGCGTTTTTGTAAACGTAAATTCATTCAGTCTGTAGCGCAGCAGTTGCTCACTGAACAATCAGCTACGTAGCTCACTAAGGCATCAGCGTAAATTGCTGACACATACGGAGGTTAGCAAGTTGCATATCTAAATTGTCTGCTTTCATAGTTCACATTTTCAGTTAGTCTTGTTAGGGTGGGAAGGATGTGCGCATGCTGTGTGCGGACGCAGGAGGAGCTGGCCGCAGTTCGCGAACAGCTCAATGTGCTATTGGCGACGGCCCGTCACCTTCAGGTTGCTGTCTCGGGCTATAGCGGTGGCGGAGAATCTGGCGCGTTGCACGGGACACCTGTGTCACTTGTTTTGTCCACGGGCTCTGCTTCCGACGCCCCTCCTAGTGCACCCGACGTGGTGCACCCGCCCTCACAGCAAGATGAGTGGCGGATGGTAATGCGTTCGCGTCGCTCGAGGTGGAAGGCCAATGTGGAGACTGGTCGCCTGGCCTCGCCCATTCGCCTTGTGAGTGGACAGGTGGCCACGCATTCAGCAGCGTCCGAGCAGGCACACGGGGGGAAGGCGTTTACTACTTATTGGGCGCGTTGTGGAGCCCCTTAGGCAGATAGCGTTCAGGGCTCGAATGAAAGCCAACGTGCACTCGGTGTGCCTTATCCGAGATGTGAAGGTGGCCTTGCCTGTAGCTATCGAGCGTGTAGGCTGCAGTAGTTTGCATGTTGTGGCTCACATCGGCACCAACGACGCCTGCCGCATGGGTTCTGAGGCGATCCTCAGTTCGTACAGGCGGCTGCCTAAATTGGCAAAGTTTTACAGAGGTTCGAAATATAGCGCGTACTTCAGTGCGAGATGCTTTTAATAATTTCCACAGCGAAACTCTATCTCGAAATCTGGCAGAAAACCCAAGAGATTCTGGTCATACATACAGCACACCAGTGGCAAGACGCAATCAATACCTTCACTGCGCGATAACAACGGTGAAGTCACTGATGACATTGCCACTAAAGCAGAATTATTACACACGGTTGTCCGAAACTCCTTCACCAAAGAAGACGAACTAAATATTCCTGAATTCCAAATCAAGAACAACTGCTAAGATGAGAAACATAGAAGTAGATATCCTCGGAGTAACGAAGCAGTTTAAATCACTTAAGAAAGGCAAGGCCTCCGGTCCAGATTGCATACCAGTTAGGTTCCTCTCAGAGTATGCTGATAAAATAGCTCCATATTTAGCAAGACTGGAAAATTACTCAAATCACACCAATACCCAAAAAGGGAAGTAGGAGTAATCCGCCGAATTACAGGCCTATATCACTATCGTCGGAATGCACTAGGGTTTTGGAGCATTTACTGTATTCGAACATTATGAAGTACCTCGAAGAAAACGATTTATTGACACATAGTCAGCACGGATTCAGAAGATGTCGTTCTTGTGAAACACAACTAGCTCTTTGTACTCATGAAGTAATGAGTGCCATCGATAGGGGATGTCAAATTGATTCCATATTTTTAGATTTTCAGAAGGCTTTCGACACCGTTACTCACATGCGTCTTCTAACCAAACTGCGTGCCTACGGAGTATCGCCTCAGTTGTGCGACTTGATCCGTGATTTCCTGTCAGAAAGTCACAGTTCTTAGTAATAGACGGAGAGTTATCGAGTAAAACAGAAGTAATATCCGGCGTTCCCTAAGAAAATGGTATAGGCCCTCTATTGTTCCTGATTTATATTAAAGGCATAGGAGACAATCTGAGTAGCCGTCATAGATTGTTTGCAGATGATTCTGTCATTTACCGTCTGGTAAAGTTATCAGATAATCAAAACGACTTGCAAAATGACTTAATAGGATATCTGTATATTGCGAGAAGAGGTAATTGACCCTGAATAAAGAAAAGTGTAAAGTTATTCACTTGAGTCGTAAAAGAAATCAGCTAAATTTCGATTACGCGATAAGTCACACAAATCTGAAGGCTGTAAATTCAACTAAATACTTCGGGATTACAATTACAAATAACCTAAATTGGAACGATCACATAGATAATATTGTGGGTAGGGCAAACCAAAGACTGCGAATCATTGGCAGAACACTTAGAAGGTGCAACAGGTCTACTGAAGAGACTGCTTACACCACGCTTGTCCACCCTATTCTGGAGCATTGCTGTGCGGTGTGTGATCCGCATCAGGTGGGACTGACGGATGACATCGAAAAAGTACAAAGAAGGGCAGCTCGTTTTGTATTATCGCGAAATAGGGGAGATAGTGTCACAGAAATGATGCGTGAATTGGAGTGGCAGTCATTAAAACAAAGGCGTTTTTCGTTGCGACGAGATCTTCTCATGAAATTTCAATCACCAGTTTTCTCCTCAGACTGCGAAAACATTCTGTTGCCACCCACCTACATAGGAAGAAATGATCATCAGGATAAAATAAGAGAAATCAGGACTCGCATAGAAAAATTTTAATGCTCGTTTTTCCCACGTGCCGTTCGAGAGTGGAACGGTAGAGAGACACCTTGAAGGTGGTTCATTGAACCCTCTGTCAGGCACTTTATTGTGAATAGCAGAGTAATCACGTAGATGTAGATGGTCAAGTCTGCTGGCCTCGCGCGCGAGATACATGCAGAGCTCGCAATTTGCAGCATCGTTACTAGAGCTGACCGGGGTCCTTTGATTTGGGTCGAGTCGAGTGCCTCGGACAACGGCTTCGTCGACTCTGTGACGATCTTGGCTGCAGATTTCTAGACCTGAGTTATCGTGTTGGGATTTTTAGCGCTCCCCTTGATAGGTTAGGAGTGCACAACACAAAGGAAGTAGCTACTCGGATAGCAAGAGCACTGTGGAGTGCACATGAGTTGTTTTTGTAGGCTAGGCAGTAGCTTGAGGTGCTCCGATAAACACTCGCCAGTCGATCAGCAGCAAGGGAAGTCAAACGGCGTTCAGAATAAAGACACTTCACTGTCACAATTTTACCAGTAAAGTATCGAAGTATTCGTAATAAAGATCCCGAATGTACTGTCCTCCAGGAAAGTTCTCGCGCTCAGATTATTCTTGAGCCCAAGAGCTGACTGAAACCCGAAACGGAAAACTGTGAGATGTTTAGCGAGTCGTGGGAGGTATATCGCAAAGACAGATTGGAGCGTATAGAAGGGGGAGTGTTCACAGCAGTTGACAAAAATATTTTCTCTATTGAGGTCGAAGTTTAGTGCGACAGTGAAGTCATCTTGTCGCGTATAACAGCTCTAGGTGAAACCAAGTTAGTTGCTGGATGTTTTCACCAGACACCCGATTCTGCTGTGACAGTTCCAGAGTCAATCAAAGAAAGTCTACGCTCAATAGTGCGTAAATACCCAAATCTGGTAGTACTGGCTGGAGGCAACTTTAACTTGCCGATTATAGACTGAGATGTCTACGGTTTCATTGCGGGGGATACAGACAGACAGTCATGCGAAATACTTTGGAACACGTTTTCTGAAAACTGTCTTGAGCAGCTAGATCAGCAGCCCATACGCAATGCAAATATCTTCGACCTTGTAGCTAAAAATAGGCCGGACCTTATCGACAATGTCAGTCTAGAAACGGGAATTGCAGATCATAATGTCATTACAGCAATTATGATTACGAAAGTTAATAAATCAGTCAAGAAGGCTAGCAGAGTCTTTCTGCTAGATAGAGTAGACAAGTAGTCACTAACATTCACTAACATCTCACTTAGACCGTGAGTTGCTATCAGTTCCAGTAAGATCGATGCAGAGGAATTACGGGCAAAGTTTAAGCAGATTGTACATCGTGGTCTAGAAAGGTATGTGCCTAGTACGTGGATAAAGGATGGAGAAGACCTACCATGAGTTAGGAACGAAATTCGGAGGATGCTGAGGAAGCAGAGGGTGTTGGACTCTAGGTTCAAAATGGAACACATAAATGACGACAAGCGAAGGTTAATAGAGATTCGCGCGTCTGTGAGAAGATCTATGTGCGAAGCATACAACAACTATCACTGTCACAGCTTAGCAAAAGGTCCGGCAGAGAACCAGAGAAAATTCTGGTCGTATGTAAAATCGCTAAGCGTGTCTAAGGTTCCCATTCAGTAGCTTGCTGACCAGTATGGTGTGGCAGTTGAAGATAGCAAAACAAAAGCTGAAGTTTTAAATTTCACGTTCAAGAAATCGTTCACACGGGAAAATCGTAGAAACATATCGTCATTTGACCATCGGATGGACTCCCATATGGACGACATAGTAATAAGCAAACCTGGCGCAGAGACACAACTGGAAGATTGAAAGCAAATAACTGGGATCCCAGTTCCATTTTACAAAGATTACTGTACGGCATTGGGCCCTTACCTTGCTTGCGTTTATCATGAATCTCCGCCCAGCGCAAAGTCCCAAGCGACTGGAAAAAAGTGGAGCGGACTCCAGTATATAAGAAAGGTAAAAGAACAGACCCGCAAAATCACGGGGCATTATCCCTAAGTTCTGTTTGCTGCAGAATGCTTGGCCACATTCTCGGTTCGAATATAATAAACTTTCTTGAGACTGAGTAGCTTATGTACACGAATCAGCATGGTTTTAGAAAGCTTCGCTCGTGCGAAACACAGCTTGCCCCTTTCTCGCATGATATACTGAGAAATATGGATGAGGGCCAACAGGCTGATTCCATATTTCTAGATTTCCGAAAAGCATTTGACACGGAGCCCCTTTGCAGGCTGCTAACAAAGGTACAAGCATAAGGAATGCGTTCACAGGTATGTGAATGGCTCAAAGACCTCTTAAATAATAGACCCCAGTATGTTGTCCTGACGGTGGGTGTTCATCAGTGACAAGGGAATCGTTAGGAGTGCTCGAGGGAAGTGTGATAGGACCGCCGCTGTTCTCTACGTACATAAATGATTTGGCTGACAGGGTGGGCAGCAATCTGCGGTTTTATGCTGATGATACCGTGGTGTACAGTAATGTGGCGAGACTGAGCGACAGTAGGAAGTTACAAGACGACTTAGATAAAATTTTCACTTTTGTGATGAATGGCTGCTAGCCCTAAATGTGGAAAAATGTAAATTATTGGGGATGAGTAGGAAGATTAAACCAGTAACGTTTGGATATAGTATTACTAGTGCCCTGCTTAACACAGTAAATTCGTTTAAATGTCTGGGCGTAACGTTGCAAAGTTATATTAGGTGGATCGAGCATCTGACGACAGTGGTAGGATAGGTGAGTGGTCGACTTCTATTTATTGGGAGAAATTTAGAAAAGAGTGGTTCACCTGTAAAGGAGGCCGCATATTGGACACTGATGCGACCTATTCTTAATCACTGCTCGAGCATCTAGGATCCGTACGAAGTTGGAAAAACGAAACTCCGTGGTCTAGGGGTGGCGTATTTGACTAGTAATCGAAACATCCTCAGTCCCAGTTTGAAAACCCTCCACTGCATAAGTTTTCATAAATAATCAACATTGGCGACCGAAGACTTTCTGGATAAGAAGTCACCTTCTTTCCATCAACGGCTTTGTCAAAGAGGTCGGAGGAGCGGACAGAGGTTCTGGGCACTCTCTTATCCTTAAGGTAAGAAACTGCCCCTAAAAGGCGGAAGATCAACAGCATGAAAATGCAGAAGGCAAAGGAAACCACTGCATTAAAGACACATTTTTTCCGTATCCACAGGACATGTGGCCCGTAATTGGAAAAGTGTCATGATGATCTCTCCATTGTCAAAAAGACTCCGGAATAGTCCCCCATTCGGGTATTCGTGGCAGGGGGGAGGTGACCATGAGAAAAAGACTGAATAATCAACGAAAGGATAAGGCTCTATGAGCCGAGGCGTGGAATGTCAGAAGTTTGAGCCTGGTAGGGAAGCTAGAAAATCTGAAAAGGGAAATGCAAAGGCTCAGTCTAGATATAGTAGGGGTCAGTGAAGTGAAATGGGAAGAAGGTAATGATTTATGGTCAGATGAGTATAGGGTAATATCAACAGCAGCAGAAAGTGGTATAACGGGAGTAGGATTCGTTATGAATAGGAAGGTAGGGTAGAGAATGTGTTACTGTGAACAGTTCAGTGATAGGGTTGTTCGTATGAAAATCGACAGCAAACCAACACCGACAACGGTAGTTCGGGTATACATGCCGACGTCGCAAGCTGAAGATGAAGAGATAGAGAAAGTATATGAGGATATTCAAAGGGTAATACAGTATGTAAAGGGAGATAAAAATCTAATAGTCATGGAGGACTGGAAGGCAGTTGTAGCGGAAGGAGTAGAAGAAAAGTTTACAGAAGAATATGGATTTGGGACAAGGAATGAGAGAGGAGGAAGTCTAATCGAGCTCGGTAATAAATTTTAGCTAGTATTAGCGAAAACTCTGTTCAAGAATCGCAAGAGGAGGAGGTATACATGGAAAAGACCAGGTGATACGGAAAGATTTCAGGAAGAGACTCCGAAGTCAGATACTGGATTGTAAGGCGTACCCAGGGTCAGATATAGACTCAGATCACAATATAGTAGCGATGAAGAGTAGGCTGAAATTTTAAAGACATCAGTCAGGACGAATCAATACGCAAAGAAGTGGGATACGGAAGTACTAAGGAATGGCGAGATACGGTTGAAGTTCTCTAAGGTTATAGACAGAGCAATAAGGAATATCTCAGTAGCCAGTATAGTTAAAGAGGAATGGACATCTCTAAAGAGGCCATCACACAAGTTGGAAAGAAAAACATAAGTACAAAGAACGTAGCTGCGAAGAAACCACGGGTAACAGAAGAAATACTTCAGTTGATCGATGAAAGAAGGAAGTACAAAAATATTCCAGGAAACTCAGGAATACAGAAATACAAGTTGCTGAGGTATGTAATAAACAGGAAGTGCAGGGAAGCTAAGATGAAATGGCTGCGCGAAAAATGTAAAGAAATCTAAAAAGAAATGATTGTCGGAAGGACCGACTCAGTATACAGAAAAGTCAAAATAACCTTCGGTAACATTAAAAGCAAGGATGGTAACATTAAGAGTGCAACGGGAATTCCACTGTTAAATGCAGAAGAAAGAGCGGATACATGGAAGAAGAAAGTTAAAGACCTATTTGAGGGGGGAAATTTGTATGATGTGATAGAAGAAGAAGCAGGAGTCGATTTCGAAGAGGTACGGAATCCAGTATTGAATCGGAATTTAAGAGAGCTTTGGAGAAGTTACGATCAAATAAGGCAGAAGGAATAGATAACATTCCATCAGAATTTCTGAAATCACTGGGGGAAATGGCAACAAAGCGATTATTCACGTTGGCGTGTAGAATGTATGAGTCTGGCAGCATACCATCAGACTTTCAGAAAAACATCATCCACACTATTTTGAAGATTACAAGAGCTGACAAGTGTGAGAATTATCTCACAATCAACTTAACATCTCATGCATTCAAGTTGCTAGCAAGAATAACATACAGAAGAATGGAAAAGGAAATTGAGGATGTGTTAGATGACGATCAGTTTCGCTTTAGGGGAGTTAAAGGCACCAGAATGGCAATTCTGACGTTGCGACTGATCATGGAAGCAAGGCTAAAGGAAAATCAAGAGACGTTCATAGGATTTATCGACCTGGAAAAAGCGTTAGACAATGTAAAAAGGTGCAAGATGTTCGAAATTCTGAGAAAAATGTGGGTAAGCTGCAGGGAGAGACGGGTAATCTAGAGTTTGTACAAGATCCAAGAGGGGATAATAAGAGTGGACGAGCAAGAACGAAGTTCTCGGATTAAAACGCGTGTAAAACAGAGATGTAGTCTTATGCCCCTCCTGTTCAATCTGTATATCAAAGAAGCAATGATGGAAATAAAAGAAAGGTCCAGGAACGGAATTAAAAATCAAGGTTTTCAATCATACAATTCACTGATGACATTGCCATCCTTAGTGAAAGTGAAGAAGAATTAAAAGATCTGCTGAATGGAATGAACAGTCTGATGTGTACAGAATACGGAGAGTAAATCAAAAGACGAAAGTAATGAGAAGTAGCAGAAATGCGAACAGCGAGAATCTTAACATCAGGATTGATTGTCACGAAGCAGATGAAGTTAAGGAATTCTATTACCCGGGCAGCAAAATAACCAGCGACGGACGGAGTAAGAAGGACATCAAAAGTAGACGAGCAGTGCGAAAAAGGGCGTTCCTGGCCAAAAGAAGTCTTCTAGCATGAAACATAGAACTCAATTTGAAGAAGAAATTTCTGATAATGTAGTTTGGTGCATAGCATTGTATGGTAGTGAAACATGGACTGTGGGAAAATCGGAACAGAAGAGAATCGAAGCATTTGAAATGAGGTGCTACAGACGAATGTTGAAAATTAGGTGGACTGATAAGGTAAGGAATGAGGAGGTTCCGCGCAGAATCGTAGAGGAAATGAATATGTGGGAAACACTGACAAGGAGAAGGGACAGGCTGATAGGACATCTGTTAAGAAATCAGGGAATGACTTCCATGGTACTAGAGGGAGCTGTAGAGGGCAAAACCTGTAGAGGAAGACAGAGATTGAAATACGTCAAGCAAATAATTGAGGACGTAGGTTGCAAGTGCTACTCTGAGATGAGGTTAGCACAGAAAAGGAATTCGTGGCGGATCGCATCAAACCACTCAGCAACAGACATCGAAGCAACTCAGCTGGCGGGCTGCTAGATCTGTTACGGGTAGATTCGAACAACACGTAAGTGTTACGGAGACGCTTCGGGAACTCAAATGGGAATCCCTGGAGGAAAAGTGACGTTCTTATCGAGAAACACTACTGAGAATATTTAGAGAACCGCCTTTGAAGCTGACTGCCTAACGATTCTACTGCCGCCAACATACACTGCAGTTAAGGACCACCACGAAGATAAGATACGAGAAATTTGGGCTAATACGGAGGCATACAGACAGTCGTCTTTCTCTCGGCCTATATGTGAGTGGAAAAGAAAAGGAAATGAGAATTAGTGGTTCAAATGGCTCTGAGTACAATGGGACTTAATTTCTGAGGTCATCAGTCCCCTACAACTTAGAACTACTTAAACCTAACTAACCTAAGGACATCAAACACATCCATGCCCGAGGCAGGATTCGAACCTGCGACTGTAGCGGTCGCGCGGTTCCAGACCGTAGCGCCTAGAACCCGTCGGCCATCCCGACCGGCAGAAGTAGTGGTATACAGTACTAGTGGTATACAGTACCCTCCCACACGCACCGTGCAGTGGCTTGCGGAGTGTCTATGTAGATCTATATGTAAAGTATCAGAGGGAGTATAAGGCAACGGTTGATTAGAAACAGGGGAAAGAAATACAGTAGAAGACGAATGGATAGATTTAAGAGCCTCAATTGTGAAGGCAGCAGAGTATCAAAAAGCTAAAAAGACAAGGCCTAGTAGAAATCCTTGGATAATACAAGAGACATTGAATTTACTTGATGAAAGGAGAAAATATAAAAATACAGCAAATGGCGCAGGCGAAAGGAAATACAAAAGTTTAAAAAATCAGACTGGCAGGTAGCGCAAAATATGCTAAGTAGTAATTGCTAGCGAACAAACGTAAGGACTGTCCATTACACACAGGGGGCTGCTACACGGGTAGCGGGGGCTGTGTGGAAGGGACTGGGCGGTTTTTTAGGTTAGAGGGTCTCAGGGAACCACAGAAGGAGCGTCCGTCTAAAAATGGGCAGATAAAACACACTAAGGTAGTTGTAGAAATGATTGGTATTGTAAATTGTCGTAGCTGCGTTGGGAAAGAACCAGAGCTCCAAGCCCTAATAGAAAGCACTGATGATGTAGCTACAGAGAGCTGGCTAAGGCCGGAAAAAAGTTCCTCCGAAATTTTTTCAAACGATTTAACAGTGTTCAGAAAGGATAGATTAAATACAGATGGTGGTGGAGTATTTATTGCTGTCAGAAGTAGTTTGCCTTGTAGTGAAATTGAAGTAGATATAGTTCGTGTGAAATAGACAATCCCGACTCGGAAGATATAGTTCCTAAACAGTTGAGCCCGCATCTCGTGGTCGTGCGGTAGCGTTCTCGCTTCCCACGCCCGGGTTCCCGGGTTCGATTCCCGGCGGGGTCAGGGATTTTCTCTGCCTCGTGATGGCTGGGTGTTGTGTGCTGTCCTTAGGTTAGTTAGGTTTAAGTAGTTCTAAGTTCTAGGGGACTTATGACCACAGCAGTTGAGTCCCATAGTGCTCAGAGCCATTTGAACCATTTTTTAAGCAGTTGAAATAAAACTTGAGTCTCATTTCAAATAAGTACCCCGCTCATACAATTATAGTCGGTGGTGACTTTAATCTACCCTCAACATGCTGAAAAAATTATACGTTTAAAGCCGGCGGCAGGCATAAAACGTCATCCGAAATTGTACTGAGTGCTTTCTCAAAAAAAATATTTTGAACAATTAGTTAATGAGCCCACTCGAAGCGTAAATGGTTGCGAAAGCATACTTGACATTTTAGCAACAAATAGTCCTGGACAAATAGTGAGTATTGCGACGAATACAGGGATTAGCGACCACAAGGCAGTTGCTGCTAGGCGGAATACCGTAACACCTACGACCATCAAAAAGAAACGCAAAGTATATCTATTTAAAAAAGCTGATAAAATACTCTTGACGCATTTTTAAGAGACAGTCTTCACGCATTCCTATCTGATCATGTAAGTGTCGAAAAGTTGTGGAATGTTTTCTAAGAGATAGTATCGACAGCAATTGAGAGATATATACCGCATAAGTTAATAAGTGATGGTACTGATCCCCCATGGTACACAAAACGGGTCAGATAGCTGTTGCAGAAGCAGCGAAAAAAGCACGCCAAATCTAAAAGAACGCAAAATACCCAAGATTGGTAAAGTTTTACAGATGTTCGAAATATGGCGCGTACTTTAATGCGAGATACTTTTAATAATTTCCAAAACGAAATTCTGTCTCGAAATCTGGCAGAAAACCCAAAGAGATTCTGGTCATACATAAAGCACACCAGTGGCAAGACGCAATCAATACCTTCACTGCGCGATAACAACGGTGAAGTAACTGATGACATTGCCAATAAAGCAGAATTTTTACACACGGTTTTCCGAAACTCCTTCACCAAAGAAGACGAACTAAATATTCCTGAATTCCAATCAAGAACAACTGCCAAGATGAGAAACATAGAAGTCGATATCCTAGGAGTAACGAAGCAGCTTAAATCACTTAATAAAGGCAAGGCCTCCGGTCCAGATTGTATACCAGTCAGGATCCTTTCAGAGTATGCTGATAAAATAGCTCCATATTTAGCAATTATGTACAATCACTCGCTCACAGAAATATCCGTACCTAAAGACAGGAAAATTGCTCAAGTCACACCAATACCCAAACAGGAAAGTAGGAGTAATCTGCTGAATTACAGTCCTATATCACTAACGTCAATTTGCAGTAGGGTTTTGGAACATGTACTGTATTCGAAGAAAACGATTTATTGACACATAGTCAGCACGGATTCAGAAAATATCGTTCTTGTGAAACACAACTAGCTCTTTACATTCATGAAGTAATAAATGCTATCGACAGGGGAGTCAAATTGGTTTCATATTTTTAGATTTTCAGAAGGCTTTCGACACCGTTACTCACAAGCGTCTTCTAACCAAACTGCGTGCCTACGGAGTATCGCCTCAGTTGTGCGACTTGATCCGTGATTTCCTGTCAGAAAGTCACAGTTCGTAGTAATAGACGGAAAGTTATCGAGTAAAACAGAAGTAATATCCGGCGTTCCCCAAGGAAGTGTTATAGGCAACTATTGTTCCTGATCTGTATCAACGACATAGGAGACAATCTGAGTAGCCCTCTTAGATGATTTGCAGATGATGCTGTCATTTAACGTCTTGTAAAGTTATCAGATGAGCAAAACGAATTGCAAAATCATTTAGATAGGATATCTCTGCGGTGCGAAAAGTGGCAATTCACCCTGAATAAGGAAAAGTGTCAAGTTATTCACATGAGTACGAAAAGAAAACAGCTAAATTTCGATTACAAGTCAGATGGCTGTAAATTCAACTAAATACTTACGGATTACAATTACAAATAACCTAAATTGTGACTTCTGAAATTTTCCCGGCGTATTTCTTCTTCTAATAATTTCCGGGTAGAGCAAACCAAAGACTGTGATTCATTAGCAGAAGACTTAGAAGGTGCAACAGGTCTACTAAAGAGACTGCTTACACCACGCTTGTCCGCCCTATTCTGGAGTATTGCTGTGCGGTTTGGGATCCGCATCAGGTGGGACTGACGAATGACATCGAAAAAGTACAAAGAAGGGCAGCTCGTTTTGTATTATCGCGAAATAGGGGAGATAGTGTCACAGACATGATACGTGAATTGAAGTTGCAATCATTAAAACAAAGGCGTTTTTCGTTTGCGACAGGATCTTCTCATGAAATTTCAATCTCCAGTTTTCCCCTCCGATTGCGAAAGCATTCTGTTGGCACGCACCTACATAGGGAGAAATGATCATCACGATAAAATAAGAGAAATCAGGGCTCGCACAGAAAAATTTGTGCTCGTTTTTCCCGCGTGCCGTTCGAGAGTGGAACGGTAGAGAGACAGTTTGAAGGTGGTTCATTGAATCCTCTGCCAGGCACTTCATTGTCAATAGCAGAGTAATCACGTAGATGTAGATGTAGATGTAAACTGTATGAATATCAAGAGTTTAGTTGGGCAACCAGTCGTGAGCAAAGAACGGAAATTGAAAGGTGGAAGAAGTATATTCACGGTATATACAAGGGAGATGAACTTGAATGCACTATTATAGAAAGGGAAGTGCATGTAGGAGAAGACGGGAGATACTATACTTCGAGAAGAATTTGTCAGAGCACTGAAAGATCTAAGTCGAAACAAGGCCCCAGGAGTGGGAGAGCCAGCCACGACAAAACTCTTCCATCTGGTGTGCAAGATGTACGAGAAATGTAACATACCATCGGACTTCAAGAAAAATGTAACACCTCAAATTCCAAAGAAAGCAGTTACTGACAGGTGTGAAAATTGCTGAATTATCAGTTTTATAAGTCTTTGGTGCAATGTACTAACATGAATTCTTTACAGAAGAATGGAAGAAGTGGGAGAAACTAACGTCGGGGTTGGACTCTATAGGAATGTAAGAACACGCGAAGCAATACGACACTACTACTTCTGTTAGAAGATAGGTTTGTAAAATTAGAGAAAGCTTTTGGCAACGTTGATTGGAATACTCTCTTTGAAATTTTGAAGAAAGCAGGGGAAAATACAAGGAGCGAAAGACTATTTATAAATCGTGCAGAAACCAAACGGCAGCTCTAAGAGTCGAGGGGCAAGAGAGGTAATGAGTGATTCAGAAGGGAGTGAGAAAACATTGTCGCCCAAATCCAATGTTACACTGAACAAGCAGTAAAGGAAACCAAAGAAAAATTTCGAACAGGGAGAAGAAATAAAAACTTTGATGTTTGCCGATTACATTGCAATTCTGTCAGAGACAGCAAAAGACTTCGAAGAGCAGTTGAACGGAATGGACCGTGTCTTCAAAGGAGGGTATAAGATGAAGATCAACAAAAGCACAGCAAGGAAAATGGTATGTAGTCGAATTAAATCAGATGATGTTCAGGGAATTAGATTAGGAAACTAGCAGATGAGTTATGCTATTTGGGCAGCAAAATAACCGACGATGGACGAATTAGAGGGGATATAAAATGTAGGCCGGCAGTGGCTTGAAAAGCATTTCTGAAGAAGAGAAATTTGTAAACATCGAATATAGATTTAAGTATTACGAAGTCTTTTCTAACGGTATTCGTCTGGAGTGTAGCGAGGTACGGAAGTGAAACATGGCCGACAAACAGTTTAGACAAAGAGAAAATAGAAGCTTACGAAATGTGGTGCTGCAAAAGACTGTTGAAGATTAGATTGGTGGAGCAGGTAACTAATGAGGAGGTACTGAACAGAATTAGGGAAACAAGAAATCTGAGGCACAACTTGACCAAAAGAAGGGATCGGTTGATAGAACATATTATGAGACATAAAAGGACCACCAATTTAGTCTTGGAGGGAAGTGTGGGGGAGGGTGAAAATCGTAGAGGGAGACCAAGAGATGAATGTAATAAGCCGATTCAGAAAGATGTAGGTTGCAGTAGCTATTCGGATGTGAAGAGGCTCGCACAGGATAGAGCAGAATGGAGTGCTGCATGAGACCAATCTGCAGAGTGAAGACCGCAACAACAGCGTTTTTTATGAACCCATAATCTAGATCTCGATATCAGTACAGAGACTGTCAGACACAAGATGTCCAAAATGTTTGAGTCATTATATGCAATATATTTCAGGACTTCACTATCCCTAGTCTCATGAACTTAAAATTAACATGGCGTTACGCACGGTCAGAAATAATTAGCAAGCAGAAAACATGCATTGTCCAATACACTGCGATACACAACTGAAGGACCACTTTTTGAAACCTTGTAATTGCCTCCAGTTGTAACACGGAAGTATAAAACTTGGCTCAAAGGTGTCTATAACTTTCCTCTGTAATAGTGCAAAAGTATGGCACCGTGCGACGTCACCCACGGACTCGACGACGCTTGAAACTGCAAGATGTCAACACGTCTGAAAAAAGAAAAGGCCACAGCTCAGAAGTCCGTGTGACTTGTGAGGTGTGCCGGCCGCTGTGACCGAGCGGTTCTCGGCGCTTCAGTCCGGAACCGCTCTGCCACTACGGTCGCCTTAGGTTGGTTAGAGTTAAGTAGTTCTAAATTCTAGGGGACTGATGACCTCACATGTTAAGTCTCATAGTGCTTAGAGCCATTTGAACTTGTGAGGTGCGTTAATGATGTCACATTGGCACTAAATTTCGCCACATTCCTATCCACCGCTGCTGTGGAAGTGACCCACAATGGGAAGGTTGTCACCAGTGGCGTAGCGTGAGGGGGGACTTTGAGACTTAGTCTCCCCTGTTTTCGTGTTCAAAAAAGATGCAATAGTAATTCACAACACAAAAATGTAAAAAATTTTCTGCTAAGAGCTCTAAAGGCGCGAAGACATCGGTTTTGCAGCCCGCGCCGCACCCTGAGTATTGGTGTATTTGCCTGCTTGAGACTCGACTGCTCTTAGTCTCTGCCTCCGTTCCCTTACCTGACTGTGTTAGTGGCATTCTCGGCTCCCCTCCACTTTCCCTCTTCCACGAAGGCCGGTGCGCTGCACTTGCTAGCAGGTATCGAGACTAGTCTCTGCCGCTTCTATGCTGGCTTTTAACACGGAAGTGAACAGTCGCGCGGTTTGTGTTCATAGCCATTCTTGTGTGATTTTAGTGCATATTTTCGTTGTGTCGCCACCATGAGTGAGCCAGCAACTTTACATCTTATAGAATTTTTATTAAAGACGCCTTTTTCTACATTTACGTACTGTACGGAAAAAAAGTACGAATTGAAGGACAAACGACCTACTCCTATACTCAGTGTAGTTTTAAGTGAAGCCAAACAAAAACGCACTTTTCAGACAGCCTGGTACGAAAAGTATACTTGGCTCACTGCGAATGCAGTTAATAACAGATTATATTGTTATATATGTCTTCTGTTTGGTGGTGAAAAGGAATGGTGCAATGAGGGCATTTGTACAATAAAGAACTTTGACAGGAAAGCACCAAAGCATCAGATATCTAAACGTCACCTGCAGAACAACGAATCATTTCAGTTATTGGGCAAAAGTAGAATTGAGCACGCCCTTTCTGAAGCTGCTCGTCTGACAGCAACAAAATACGACGAACAAGTTGCATACAACAGGAGAGTATTGGCTCGTCTTATTCACGCAACTGTATTTCTTTGTAAACAAGAAGTAGCCTTTCGCGGCCATCGAGAAGACGAATCCTACAGCAACAAAGGTAACTATCTGGACTTGTTGGATTTACTAGCTCAAGGAGAGGAGTTAATTCGAGACCATCTGTCATTTTCTTCAACCATTAAAGGAACTTCTCCAGATATACAGAATGATGTAACAGAAATGATAACTCTGGCAGTTAATGAGAAAATAAAATCTGAAATTCAGAACTGCAATTTCATTTCGATTCAGGCTGATGAAACATTAGACGTGTCATGCAAGAGTCAAATTAGTATAGTATTCAGTTATTATAGACAAAATTGAGGAAAGATTCGTTGGATCTTACAATGTTTCTGGAGATAAAACTGCTGCAGGTTTGTCAAACATTATTCGTGCAGTATAGAAGGAATGGAATGTGGAAAGAAAAGTGGTTCAGTAATGGCGGGCAGAGAAAGAGGATTACAGCAATTGGTGAAGCAGTTCTGTCCCTATGCGGTGTTTACGCATTGTTACGCACACCAACTGAATATGTTACTGTTACATGCTTCCAAAATCATACGACAAGTACGCATATTTGTAAGTGATCTTACTGCATTCGATTCGTTTTCCAGCAAATCATCAGAACGAACTGTATTGCTAACTGAGAAAGGATTTAAACTGCCACATGCAAGCAACTCTCGCTGAAACTTTCGTTCCAGGGCAGTTTCAACAATATCTAGTCATTTCTCAGAGCTATACAGTGTTTTTAATTATATAATTGATGATTCGGACTCTCAGTGGGACCAGAATCTTTCAGCTGTGCTGTGGGAATGAAACGACAGATGGATGATCCTACGTTTCTCTACTTGCTTCGTTTCTACCGAGGGTACTTTGTTTATGTTGATCATTTCTATAATGTTCTTCAATCAAAATCTGTCAGTATAACTGCTTCCCACGACGAAATAAGAACTATTTTGAGAAACTTACGACAGTTAAGAACGGAAACATTCGTTCATGAATGCATTATATGCAGCTTATGTTTGAATGGCAACTTATCATTCTGTAACAGTCAAAGACATCTCTCAGGGCACTAACTTAAGAGATACTGGATTTGCAAATTTTTCAAATGGAAAGAAGATTTCAAGACTTTCCTAAAATTCATTTTGTTGAACTTTTGAACGAAAAGTGTTTCCCGAACTATCAAAAAGAATTCCCAAAGTTGAAACTGCATCAGTTATTAGAACAGTACCTTTTTTTAAAAACAAGAACAACTTGAAAATGAACTGTGTAACATGTATGCTGATGAGAAAAAACACTTATCTCCAAGAATCTTTATAAAGTACGTTTTCAACAATGATTTAGACTCTGTTTATGAAGAAACAACGAAGTTCCTGCTTTTGGTTTTGACCCTACCTGCAACTACAGCAAGCAGTGAACGAAGCATGAGTACTCTTAAACGAGTGAAGAATTATTTATGGAATTCCGTGTCCAACACCCGGCTGTCGTGTTTGGGCACGTTATCCAGTGATCAGATCTTTGTAGACCGAGTTATAGACTTCTTCGTGGAAAGAAAAGACAGGCGCATTGCACTTGTGTACAAGAAAACATAAGTGCTTCTTCTCTTGCTGCTGGAGTTCTACAAATGGGTCATCGTTTCTTGAACAAATTAATTATTATTATTATTATTATTATTAGTGGTAGTGGTAGTAGTAGTAGTAGTTGTTGCTGTTGTTGTTTTTGTTGTAGTTTATGTTGTTTTATTTGAGGCATTTTGTTTCATTTGTTTAAATTATTGTTTATTGTACTATTTTGTCTCCCTATAATAAATATAGAGTCTCCCCAACCTTTGAAACCACGCTACGCCACTGGTTGTCACATCCCCAGTGACGGAAATCATGGGTGGCCGAAGCAAACATTTCAGCCACACCCCCACTCACAACTGCACGAAGTGGCCTCCGGAAATAGAATAAAGAGCGTCAATGAAACTAATACTTTCCTTGGAGAGTTCATTTCCATACATCTCGCAGTCAAAAACAATAGTTCGTAGTGCGATGAACAACAGGTCGACGTTCTTAACAACCTTCGACACTGCTGACGCCCCGAACGTTTCAATCCTTCTCTAAGGGCGTTGCGGGCCTGCATCCCGATTGAACGTGATCACTTGACTCTGGTGTGCAGCGCAACCTCAATTTTTGCTCTCGAGTACTGGTTGGAGACACTACGGGGCCGGACCATTCGACGAAAGCTGAACTTGATCCGAAGCAGCAAAGAGTGCTTACGCATTTCCAACGCTCCTGTTTCGCGCCATCCTGTGGCGTGGTCATCGTGAATAAACGGCAAAGGGAAGACACCCACCCCGTGGTTCACCAACAGCCTCCGAGAAAACGGCCCACCTTTACTGAGAATTTTAAAAATATGCCTCTACGGAGACAACCTGCGAAGTAGTAATAGACGTCTGCAGGCGGCCAAGCCCTTGGCACGCCTTCTTTTCCAGATCCGTGTCAGTACGCACCCAGGACTACTTTGCAGGTTTTCTCTGTAAAGGAAAATTTTAGAAGTCTCAATGAAAGTGGGCGGTTTCCTCTGAGGGTGTTGCTGAACTGGTGGGGATCTTAGCTTTGCCGTTTTACTCACATATGTGTTCAGCCCACCATTCGCCTCCGTGATCGCGCTACAGGAGGGACCAAACGCAAAAGCTATCTTTGCTGCTTCTTTATGTCCTATGAGAAGGGCTGAAGCGTCCATCAAGTGGTGGGGGGGGAGCCGGTTGGGGAGCGGTGTTCAGCAGCGTCAAAGGTTGTGGAGACCGGCGCCCTGTTTCCCTTCGCACTGTCAACTGTTGTTTTTGACTGCGAAATGTGTGGGAAGCAAGGCCCCTAGGAAAGGGAAACTTTCATTGACGCCCTTTATGCTACCCCTCGAAGGTCTTTCCGTCCTAGTCGTGAGCGGTAGTGTGTCTGAAATGTTTTTCTCGGCCACCCAAATGAAAAGAGCGTGATTTCAACGCTTGGCGTCGCAGTTCTGATCTCAATTCGCAGAAGCGTCAAAGATGCGAAATGTGGGTAAGAGAGGATGTTACGACCTTCCCATAGTGGGACATGACCACGGTGGCGCTGCTTGGAATTGTAGGGAAGTATGGCTCCAGTGTTACATTATTAATCCGTCTTACACGCCACATGGACTTCCGAGCTCTGGCCTTTTTTTTTTTTCGCAAGGTCGAGACCTTGTTTGAAGTGTCGTCGAGCCCGAGGGCGACGTCGCGTGGCTCCACTCTTTTGCAGCATTACAGGGGATAGTTTGTGCGAAATTTCAAACTTCTGCGTTGCAATGGATGACAGTTACATGGCTTCGGAAGAGTTTTCCTGCAATTGAGCTGTACAGAATATATAAGACTCTTCTGCATACATCTCATGATATAACTTCCGTAATTACTAGTGGCGCCTTACATTCTCACAGAGCACTGTGATTTATGACTGAAAATGGCTACACCCCCTCCCACCCCTTCATTCCTCCACTCTTCTGTTCCAGTTGGATAATTTGTATGTGGCGGGTCGCGCGGAATTAATTTCAGTAGCGTAATTTATGACTCCGAAACCGACGTGAAGGCAGCCCAGACACTTTCACAGTCCAGTGAGCTGGTGAAAATGGCGGTAAATTCATAGAACTATAACTCTAGAGGGTTCTGCACACAGTTATCTTATTTCTATAATTTATGACCCAAAAATTGGTCACTACATGTGTTTTGTTAGCGTAATTTATTATTCAGTATGACATGTCGACCTGAGATTACTTTCACCACACTAGGGCCGGCCCCGGTAGCCGAGCGGTTCTAGGCGCTCGGTCCGGAACCGCGCGACTGCTACGGTCGCAGGTTCGAATCCTGCCTCGGGCATGGATGTGTGTGATGTCCTTAGGTTAGTTAAGTTTAAGTAGTTCTAAGTCTAGGGACTGATGACCTCAGATGTTAAGTCCCATAATGCTTAGAGCCATCTGAACCATTTGAACACCACTATCAAAACGTGGTTGCCTTAGAGGAACCTGACAATGCAAGATTATAGTGGATTTCTAAAATGGCTGAAAGAAATTTAAAAAATCCAAGTAGGAACGTTTCTACAGGCGTTTATCTATCTATGTTAAAGAGCACTGCAGGTCACACACAAGACAGCGCTAAACTACCTCACACTTAAACACTTCCCGCACTTGTGCTACTATCGGCACCACCACGGCTGGAATAATACAGAAGCAATATCTCGATTTACAATAAACAAAAACGTGTGAGGATTCCACCCGCATGTTATCATCTATGGTACCACTTGTGCCTCTCCCGAAAACTGGCACAGGGTCGACAGCCAATACCTTACTGGCAGTGTCGTACCGCGCTGCAGTGTGCTGTGCCCAGGAGGATGAGACGCCACCGCAGCCTATGGGCAGTCACATGCACACGTAAAAACATTGCACAGAGGGTTGCTACTTGTCTATGACGCAAGCACGCCAGAGAGGTGGACATGTGTGAAGGGAGCGTGCAAGATCCCCTCGCTTCTAAACTGATACTGTTATGACTCAGCTTAGCCGCGAGTCCGTAGAGGGTGGTATATGTGACGTACAGTATAACAGGTCAGCATTTCCACCCGGAATTTGTGAGTGTAAGTCGGACCTTCCTTGATATGCCTTGGTGGGTCGTGTCGCCGGATTTCCTCCTACCTGTGCGCGGTGCAGCTCTCGTAAAAGTCGTCCCGTGCATATTCTTCATTGGCGTATTGGATGTCTGTGTCGGTGGAAGCCAATTATCTGAAATTGCTGTCGATCAACTTTGGAGTGTCTGTTTACTCGAAATTAACATTCAGAATGCCGTAATATCACTTTTATTCCTATTATATCAATAATGAAACACTCATGTCACAAACTACTCGTAACCGAGAGCATGGCTACCATCGAACAAGACAGGAAGAGCTCTTAACGCCGACTGCCGACTTTGGCGCGCAGTCCGTATCTCTTACTAGTTTCGTCACAGTTCGTGGATTTCCGAGCAAGTTCGTAGTTACTAAGATATGCACTTGTTAATTAACGGGTGTGAATTTTAACGAGGCAAAATTATGATAAATAGTTTTAAACATCCAGAGGCTCCTCCTAGTATTCATGTTGTCATAAATGACATGTATATTTCCCAGGCTAACGCTTGTTGCTACGGTCCAGCGCCGAGCCCCACCCCAACACGCGCGACATATGGTCGCTTCGTCACCTAGCCAGCCAGCGTGGGAAATGCTCTCCGACTCATGACCGGCTACGGACTACAGCACTTCCTAACTATCGTGAATACATCAAAAAGAGACAATAATTTATTAAAACTGGTAAAAATGTCTTCCTCGCGTAAGAGGCACCTTACAAGTGACTGCCCGGCACCCACAGGTCTTAAATACTCTCTAGTAATTTTATAACTCGCCTGTTAGTTTATGGTGATATTTCCAGAAATGAGGCGTTATTAACATTCCGTCACCCTGAAATATTTTTCCGTTGCATGATCTGTACAGTAACAATTTTTAGGTTGGCAGTACTATGTACTATAACTCGTCATTCTCCGATGGCAGGACGATCACAGGCGGTCATGTGCCGCGCCGTGTATACGGACTCACGTTTTAGTGTGTATGTACATAAAGAGGATGCCTACTCTTTGTTTAGACACAGTATCATCTAACACGCGAGCTTAGATTCTGCAACCAGCGCTCCCAGCTCGTTTGTTAATTCGCAGACGCATACCAATTTGTTTCTCCTCTAACGTGGTTCTTACATACCCTCGAAAGGGTTTCCAGTGCTTCCCAGTATTCCTTTCTCTGTCACATTTTCTTACGTAGGGTAAATGGTATTTTTGCCTACACGCCATGTTTTGCAGAGACAAAGTTGATCATCCAACCCACTTGCTTTAGACAAAGAAATGCACTTGACTCTAAGAACTCACTTTCCAATTACAGCAGAGAGCCTTCTTCATTTAAGTACCATAATGCCATCTCTGTTGTATCTAAGAGTTTTTTGTTTTTATTTGTGGTGAGTTGCTATGGGACCAAACTGCTGAGGTCATCGGTCCCTAGGCTTACACACTACTTAATCTAACTTAAATTAACTTACTCTAAGGACAATACACACACTATGACCGAGGGAGGACTCGAACCTCCGACGGAGGGAGCTGCACGGACCGAGGCAGGGTGCCTCAGACCGCGGGGCTGCACCGCGCGGCTAGCTACCAGTGATTCAGGGCTATCCCTCGTAAGCGTCGTCAGATACGTTTTCTCTTGTGCCTTGATAGAGACTTGCAATTTCGTTTTTGCTATATGCAGCTGGAGTCAGCTCAAATAAATGCTGCTCATCGCATCTTTCATGCGACACCTAGTGTAATTGTAGATTGTCAGGCTGGGTGAGGGAATCTGAGTCACTGTTGTATTCTAAAGAAACGTGGTAGAATATCCGAATAAGAATATAGCCATTCCTGTACAAAAATCGTTATTCATCATTGCATATTCACTTACATACAGATTTTGGCCTTATAAAGCCGGCGGAGTACTCCAACTTTCCCTGTGTCTGTGTGCCGACCTCTGCAGAAAAAGGTTCGCATTAGTCTCTATCAAGTTCTGTTTGCTTGGAAGAATTGTTTTCCTCTTGGTTGCGCCTGCAAATTCTTGTTTATGATATGGTACACAGAGGTGTCTTGAAGGTAGTCTGCCTGGCAGGGGCCGTTTGTGGCAGACGTAACAGGAAGAAACAGTAACAGCCATATAAAACCTAAAAGTAACTGTCCAGAGTGATCTATAGTGGAATGACTACATAAAGTAAAAGAGTATCTCACAGTTGTTTGATTCATTTGGAGTAATCTTACGGAAATATAAATCATCCATAAAAGAAGAAGTGACATATAAAACACTTGTTCGACTGATATTTTAATACTGCCCATCAGTCTGGAACTTTACTAGGTGAGATTAGTACAAGACTCAACTACGAGCTGCATGTGCACGTTCGTTTAGTCAGTGTGATTACTGTGGTACATGGTATAAGAAAGGCGTTGTGCATCACCGAGAGAGTTCATTGTTGCAAATCGTCGAGAGTATATTGTAGGCAATATATTACTTCCTCCTACACATATCGTGAAATGGTCGTAACGAGTAATTGTAGTTAACGCAGATGTTTACCTACTATCATTCCTTCCTAGGGAATGGAGCAGAAATGATAGTTAAATGTCGAATGTAACCTCTGTCACATACAGCAAGGTGATACCAGGGTGCTGCTCGTCTGATCTTCGGTGTAGACTGTAGGACTGTCTCCGAAAGCTGTTGTCTTTCTTCCATGGAACCCCATTTCGGTTCCTCCAAAACACATGTATGTTGCTTGTCATAATAGTCCAGTGTGATTATAAATCTCTACTCACTACAGTGGTGTTACCATTTTGGAACATAATAAATGAGTAAGAGCCTATCGCTCTATCCTGTCCTGTATAGGATTTGCTATCGAGTGCAAGTGAACTTTTATAATATATAGCGGTTTTTCACTGTCATTGTCGTGTGGAAGCCATAGGAACCTGCCAATTTCGTCGGTTTGAAGAGAATTTACTACTCCAGAAAAATAAGAATGGAATTGTACACTACTGACTACTGCCCAATTGGAGTATGATAATTACAGAATAAGAAGTGCTGATGATAATTAGAAAAGTGCACTTCAAAATCCTGAAGAAAAGAGTGGGGGATGTATATGCTATGCATCATGAAGATTGTACTTCTATTGGAACATTTCTTAATGGCAAGGGTATAGGGAAAGGCAGTACCGCACAGCAATAGTCTAACCTTAATCTCCTATACAGTCCACAAATGACTAGAGATGTACATTTAATGGAATGGATGACGTCTCTATCACACTTCAGGTCTCATTTAGTACATAGCTGACATTGAGAGATTAGTGGTGTGGGGTGTTAATACCTAAAATTGTATGCCACACTTTTTCTGCTGCAATACTGGCTATTCTTCGTGTTTTAATGTTTCGATTAATACCTATCAGTTGCACTAGACTAATTTGGTACTACTCCAACGAGTTACGACATGGAACTCCGGTTTAAAAACATTTTGTTCATAACGGAAGATACAGCAATGCTTTCGGTCGACATTGGGCGTCAAATTAAAGACGTGATAAGCAGTATTTGTTTTTGGAGCTACACCAGCTACCAACTGCAAAAATGAAACTTCAGATACCTACCAAAACACCAGAGGGGATGCACCTGACGGTCCTTACAGGAGGCGGTATGTATCTCTGATACCCAGAATAGAGGTGGCATTACTGAATTTAAACGAGATAAACCACGTGATATGACTGGAACGTCAGTTCCTAGAAGCAAGAGTGATTAATAGATTTTCCCGGTGTAATAAATATTGATCCTCTTCACGGGTATGCAGCAGGATTTCTTTGTCCTGATGACACGATATTTCCACGGCCCAACTGGCCGCCATCATCAGGTGAAACTGCAGGTGAACAATCATGTGGTACCGGCGGAGGTTCGAGTCCTCCCTCGAGCATGGGTGTATGTGTTTGTCCTTAGGATAATTTAGGTTAAGTAGTGTATAAGCTTAGTGACTGATGACCTAAGCAGTTAAGTCACATAAGATTTCACACACATTTGAACTTTTTTTGAACAATCATGATGGAACTGAGGTAACGTCTGATACGACGGGTGCCTTAAAACCCCGGGAACAGGCCGCTGCGCGTGTGCGAGAAACGGAAGTGCTGCCCTCTGCGAAGCGAATTGCAGCGCTGCCGGCGGTAGAAACTAACAAACGGGATGTATCGAAAATTAAGATGCAGACAGTCGAAAACCAGACGGTTGTTGCTTTTTTATAAAACAGAATAAGATTCCGCATCTTGCTTAAAGCATAAGCTTTACCTCTATTAATAATGTAGTTGGATAATCGTATTTCGATGTATTCCTTAAAGTACACAATCCCAGTAACGGTAGTACGGAGTAATAATTTGCGTTTTTTTTTTAAACGACGTATTATGCCCTTCATTGAGAAAGTGTTCAGCGATGGCAAACTTTTCAGGCTACAAATTACAAAATAGCATTATGCAAGGGGGACCCAAAAGTAACCGTAATCGAACTACACGCGTTGTAGTTACGCGTTGTGTCGCTAGGTGGTGTTAGTTTGGAGTCTTCCAATCACTCAGTAAGCTGGTGTCAGTCAGAGTTAAGTGGCATTTTCTGATACTCGGTTGTTTACTTTATCTATTTCAACCCTTCAGCGATTAATGACACGGCTGACAAGCAGGAGCAAAGAATCTGTGTGAAAATTTGTTTTCTGTTAGATAAATTGCATCCGAGACTATTGGGATGCTACGACAAGTCTTTAATTACCTTGCTGTCGAGAAATCACAGGTCTACGAGTGGTTTTCTCATTTAAAATCTGGCAAGATGTCAGTTGAAGACTCGCCACGTCCCAGTCGTCCTTCAACAGGAAGAGATGACGAAACCATTGCAACAATCAAAGTTTCAGTTGATGAAGATCGTCGAAGGACCACTGACCAAATTTCTGATGAACGAAAGTGTCATGGGGTAAGGTCGAGCGAATCTTAACCGAAGATTTGTCTGCAAAATGTATTCCTCGCTTGCTCACAAGTGACCAAAGAGAAAATCACGTGAATGTTTCCCGCGACTTGAAGTGTGAAGTGCAGAACGATCCAAATTTTCTTAAAAGGTTTACGGGATGAGAGTCGATGCTGCTAGTTCTCCAAGGTTCGCAGGAGAGCTTCTGTAAAGTTTGGAAGGTAGGAGACGAGATACTGGCAGAAGTAAAGCTGTGAGTACCGGGCGTGAGTCGTGCTTCGGTAGCTCAGATGGTAGAGCACTTGCCCGCGAAAGGCAAAGGTCCCGAGTTCGAGTCTCGGTCGGGCACACAGTTTTAATCTGCCAGGAAGTTTCAAATTAATTGTTGGTAAGGCGGGTACGAGGTTGAGATTCATTGGGAGTTTCCTTAGAAAATGTAGTCCATCGACAAAGGAGGTGGCTTACAAAACACTCGTTCGACCTATACTTGAGTATTGCTCAGCAGTGTGGGCTCCGTACCAGGTCGGGTTGACGGAGGAGATAGAGAAGATCCAAAGAAGAGCGGCGCGTTTCGTCACACGGTTATTTGGTAAGCGTGATAGCGTTACGGAGATGTTTAGCAAACTCAAGTGGCAGACTCTGCAAGAGAGGCGCTCTGCATCGCGGTGTAGCTTGCTGTCCAGGTTTCGAGAGGGTGCGTTTCTGGATGAGATATCGAATATATTGCTTCCCCCTACTTATACCTCCCGAGGAGATCACGAATGTAAAATTAGAGAGATCCGAGCGCGCACGGAGGCTTTCCGTCGATCGTTCTTCCCGCGAACCATACGCGACTGGAAAAGGAAAGGGAGGTAATGACAGTGGCACGTAAAGTGCCCTCCGTCACACACCGTTGGGTGGCTTTCGGAGTATAAATGTAGATGTAGATGAACTAAAATGCAAAATAACAAAAATTCTGGTTATTTTTTGATTCCCTCTCGTTTACTGCTATTCCGAACATTTTTTGGGAACTTAGGGTAGCACCGAGTGGAAATAAGTGAATATCGGCCGATCTGTAAGACGAAAAGTGCCAGTTTGTATTGGACATGTAGTAGCACTCGCTGCAGAAAAACGTAAGGAAAATGACTCGCCATAAGAAAGAAGACAGCGCAAGTGTATGAAAGTAGAAGTGTTTTCGCTCTGCTCGCCGGAGACAAAGAGGGCGCAGTGAGTGCCGGCATTCCTCAGGGAGGCGGCAGCCGCAGCTTGCAGAGCGCGTCCGCCGGCTGCAGCGCGGCACGGCATGCGGCGCAACGCGCGGCCCGCCTGCGCCCCGGGTCGCCTCTTTTATGGAGATGGCGGAATCGAAAAACAAACTTCGTGATATACGGTGGCTGGAGATCTCTCCCTCCCCACGCCGGCCAACTTGCGGAACAGGAGTGGCGCCGCGTGGGGGAGGGGGGGCGGGAAACCGGCGCTGTGATTGCCATGCAGCGAGAGGCAGGGAGCAGACTTGCAGCCTGTTCTTCCATTACAAAATAGTCGCGAGACGCTTCAGCCGTGCCGCTGGCCTGTTTACATCGTAGCAGATAAGATCTCAACTCTCCCCTCGAGATTTGCGAGATAAGAAAGAAAATGTAGTTTATAAATATCAAACACTGTGTTATTGGCTAATACACTTAGCATGAGGGCTGCCTTTCACAAAGTACATCATCTCCTCTTCCCCTTTCCCTCTTGCGCCCGTCCCTTCACCCACCTACTCTCTAAACGCGGTTCAGCTCTACTACACGTATTGACGAAAGTTTCATGTTTATTCCGAAGCTGAATTTTAAAACAACTGCAAAACTTCTGTAATGCGTCGTCCGTTTATTCTTCCGAAAGTGCGCTTCGAGTGTACTGCAGGACATTTTGCATCGAAAGATACGAGGGCAGCGTCTTTTCATGCAGAACTGAATTGGCGCCACATGTTATGTACTTCACTTCTTTCACTCTAAACAAAAAGGAGAAGTTGAAACTGTTGTCCGCCCTCTTCTTCTAGCATATACTAGCTCTTTATTCTCATGGAGTTCAGTAATATCTATTTAGTATAACTGTACACAAAAACCAGGAGTAAATTTTTGAGTAAGAAGGAAGAAGCTAATTATTTCTTAGTTTCCATAGATATTATGGATTCCCTGAATAATGATTTAGGTAATCTGGATTAAAGAACCAGGCAGTAAACGAATATGTCGCTCGTATCTTCTTATGTAATTCCAGCCTCTTTTCGGCGAGGTATCTGAGACGACTTAGACAATGTTATTGCTTTGCACTAGAAAATTTGTTCGTTGAATAGTTCTCACATTTATGGGCAGCAGTGAGTCCACACGCGTGCTAGTGTAGCGTTTTAAGTGGAGGACTGGATGGTAGCCATCGTATTGTATGAAAAATGAAAATCAGTTGAACAATGATTTCCTCAAACAGGGCAATAACCATGATGCAGATTGGTACCACTCATCCATTCTATACCTATCCATATGGTCCACAAACTGCAAGTAATAATACAAGGTCACATCAAGGGAAAAGATACTGAAACAACAATCACATACGTACCTTGAAATTATAATTATACTATCAAAATATCCACGGGTGTACTGCCGGTCTACATTGTCCAACGGGCACAATATTTAGGCGATCATACATGTCGCCATCATCAGGTGAACTGACGGACTGAGCTCCTGTGAACGTGCCGGCACGGAGATCCGTACGCTATGGCTGCTCAGGGGGAACTGGGTTCGGTCTCGCGTGGATCTGCACGGAGATAACTTGTCCTCCGATGTGTGATGGAATTCGCTGCAGTTATTGCTTTGCCTCCCATGCATGCCGATGTAATGCGTCTTCACATGTAGATTGTCTTCTTGGGTGTCTCCTCAGCACAGTTCTGCAGTGCTAACTATGCAGCGAGCAGGTGTGGCCAGCGGGTGGTGACGCTGCGCGGCAGTTTGCGGCCCAGCGTCCGGATTTGGGCGTTGTGTGACCGGCCTGCACGTTCGTAAAAGGTGCGGGCGGTCGCCTGGAAGAGGTCACGGAGCAGAGTTACTTCCGCGATGTCGTGAAGATAAGCGGTAGGGAAATCGTAAGGCAGGTGTAAGGCCAGCCGAAGGATGCGATTCTGCAGTGTCTCCAGCTTCTTCAGGTTCGTGTCGGCGGCGTTCCCCCAGACGACGGCGGCGTATTGGAGTACAAGGCGGAGCAGCGCCTTGTAGAGAGTGATGCCCAGCCGCGGTGGTAGTTGGGAGCCGGGGTTCAGCACCGGGTACAGGATGCGGAGCCTGTTCCGCACTCTGGTTTTCACTTCACGGATGTGCGGAACCCACGTGAGTCGGCGGTCGATGGTGACGCCGAGGTAACGCGCCGTTGGACGCCACGGGACAGGGCTGCCACCGACGGTGAGCGGTTGCAGACCTGCAGGAACGAGTCGCCTGGTGACGATCAGGAACTGCGTCTTGGCCCCATAGAATTGTAGACGCCACTTGACTGCCCAGGCTGCCAGGGTGTCAACGGCGAGCTGCAGACGGCGGCGCATGACGGAGGCATTGAGGCTCCTCGTATATAGAGCCGTGTCATCCGCGTACAGGGCGAGCCGCACACGGTCGATCTTCGGCGCATCAAAAGTGTACAGCGAGTACAGGAGTGGCCCCAAGACCGAGCCCTGCGGCACACCGGCATTGATGCGGCGGACGGAGGACAAGCCGTGCGCGGCCTGCACATGGAAGGTCCTATCGGCAAGATAGGAACGGATGAGACGGACGTGCGACGTCGGGATCCCAAGTTCAAACAGTTTGAATAAGAGGCCGCGGTGCCACACACTGTCGAAAGCACGCGACACGTTGAAACGTCCCCTTTTAATAATAGTACAAGATTGTGCTTTAACTGATACACAATAATTTTTTAGCGCAACGCAATCTGACTTTCAAAAATCCCTACAAAAAAATGGCCCTGACTAACATTAAACTATGCGTTTCACAAATCGCTTACCTCACAAAAATCTTGGTTACTCCCACTACTGCAATACAGCGAGCGCCACTACTGCCAGCTAAATAAAAGATTCAAACTATGGAAGGCACTAACTACTGATAGGGATAGTTAGCAAATGAAAGATATTAATAGAGAACAAAAAATGTATTTACCTTAATATCATCATATATATATCAGTTCATGACAAATTTCAAAACTCCGCCATCTCTCTCCCCACATCCACCACTGCTGGCGGCTCACCTCCAACTGCGCAACGCTACGCGCTGTTCGCAGCCAGCTGCCTAACACTACAATGGCGAGTATTACAACAATGCAAAGCAGCCACAGACTGCACACAGCACAGCCAGTGATTTTTATACAGAGGTGGCGTTACCAATAAAAAAACCTAAACAGCCTACTTACATAGCCCCCATGCGCCCCACAAAAAATTTAACAAATTGTTTTGGGCACTGCGGAATACATATTTGTTAAAATTTTTCATAATCGTAATTACAATAACAAAGAAATCAAATGCACACACTTATTGATACAATGTTGGTTAAAAGCTAAAATTTTCTCACAGTCCATAAAGATAGTCCTGATCATTCATCATAATAGTAATTACAGTTTTTTTTCACAAAGTCTCATTAGTAAAAGAAATTGCACACAGAAGTAGTGGATTTCCATGCAGTCTTGAAGAAGTAGTGTTGTCCTTCCAATGGAAAGACAGTGCTGACTCTTGACATGCTGACAGGTAATGGGCCACAACAGAGCAAACCCACAGCGGAGTCAGTCGAAGTTTTGAAGAATATCGTTTGGTAGGTCATCACAGAGCAGACCCACTGTAGTCCTGGTAGAGATTACGGTATTGGTGGGCCACCAGAGGCGCAGACCCACTGCAGTCCTTGTAGAAATAATGGTACTGGTGAGTCAGCAAAGACGCAGACCCACTGTAGTCCTTGTAGAGATAATGGTACTGGTGGGCCACCAGAGGTGCAGACCCACTGCAGTCCTTGTAGAGATGGCCAGCAGCCATCTGTTGTGACTGTGCAGGTGCACAATCACCATTGAAGAGTCTTGCGGATAATATAGCAAGTCCATAACCACCACTTGTGCACTCACAAAGTTTTTGGAATTGTCCTTAGAACCAGCAATGCTGTTATCCAGTCCCTTGCTGAATTATTAACACACGTGCAAACACTAACAGTCCCTACTTCTCACATATTGTCCATATCCTACGACCAACAGAAACGTGTGCAGTGAAATGATACTTAATTTGAAGAACTGGTGTCAATTACAATATTATAACATGAGAATACAATTACAAAGGTACAAAATACATCATTAAAGAACATAACAATACAGATAACATTTGTAGTACAGGTTTTACAACAGAATAGAAATAAACATATACATCAATGTTACAGGAATTATGAGATAAGTAGATACATAAAAGATCAGAATAAATTTTGAAACATCAACTTCACACATGAGCATTAAAACAGAACAGAATAAATAATGTCTAAACATCTTTACAAAGAAAATAACATAGTTGTTGAAAAATTCTAAAATATAAGTCTTATCAGATAAAAATATAAAGACAGGAAAAATCATAAATACCCAAGGGTACACAAACATATAGCGGAATAACACAAGGAAAGGACAGGGTTTCTTTTACTGCAGTATTTTGCAAACAAAACTTTCTTTACTTCTCAGAGATCTCCCTTCGTTCCTCATTATTTCCAAAAAGTCCTATCTATACCTGTTTTCTGTACTTTTTTCGTATGACTTCTCAATGCATTTCTTCCAATTCATCGCAACTCATTCTCTTATATAGTCTACCCCCTCTTAAGCTAACTTAAATCTACTGAGCTCAGATGCTAAACTAAGGAACGAGGCAATGCAGCAGCACAAAACAATTAACACAAACAGCAATGATAAAAAATACAAAAGGCAAAGCAAGCAGCATAAATTACAACTGATATAAGGCAATGAGCAGCAAACAATAAAAATAAATCAGTAGTAAAACTGGCTTAACAGAGTAATACAAAGTGAAATTTAGTAGCACTATGCATGGCAAACAGCAGCAGCATCTAAACATGACAAAGCTCAAGCAGAAAAAATAGTACACTAAAGACAACAATGCAGATAAGGGAAATGTCTGTTCACATTTTAATGTCTATGTAATTAAAGTGGTGCACCACAAAAACTTATTCTATGAAATAAATTACCAAGTACTTGAAAAGAAAATTATGAATGCAGTCCAGAATGAGATTTTCACTCTGCAGCGGAGTGTGCGCTGATATGAAACTTCCTGGCAGATTAAAACTGTGTGCCCGACCGAGACTCGAACTCGGGACCTTTGCCTTTCGCGGGCAAGTGCTCGACCAACTGAGCTACCGAAGCACGACTCACGCCCGGTCTCACAGCTTTACTTCCGCCAGTATCTCGTCTCCTACCTTCCAAACTTTACAGAAGCTCTCCTGCGCACACTCCGCGCACACTCCGCTGCAGAGTGAAAATCTCATTCTGGAAACATCCCCCAGGCTGTGGCTAAGCCATGTCTCCGCAATATCCTTTCTTTCAGGAGTGCTACTTCTGCAAGGTTTCGCAGGAGAGCTTCTGTAAAGTTTGGAAGGTAGGAGACGAGATACTGGCGGAAGTAAAGCTGTGAGACCGGGCGTGAGTCGTGCTTCGGTAGCTCAGTTGGTAGAGCACTTGCCCGCGAAAGGCAAAGGTCCCGAGTTCGAGTCTCGGTCGGGCACACAGTTTTAATCTGCCAGGAAGTTTCATATCAGCGCACACTCCGCTGCAGAGTGAAAATCTCATTCTGGAAACATCCCCCAGGCTGTGGCTAAGCCATGTCTCCGCAATATCCTTTCTTTCAGGAGTGCTACTTCTGCAAGGTTCGCAGGAGAGCTTCTGTAAAGTTTGGAAGGTAGGAGACGAGATACTGGCGGAAGTAAAGCTGTGAGACCGGGCGTGAGTCGTGCTTCGGTAGCTCAGTTGGTCGAGCACTTGCCCGCGAAAGGCAAAGGTCCCGAGTTCGAGTCTCGGTCGGGCACACAGTTTTAATCTGCCAGGAAGTTTTTTATGAATGCAGTTCCTGTGAAGGTAAATGTCTTTTTGTGCTCCCTCATTTTTTTTTGAAAAAAATTATTATTTACTCGATCTGTAGACAGAAAATATTTATATTAGTACATCTATAAAATTTTATTTTAACCAGTGCTGCAGTGCAGCTAGAAACTAGATATTAAACAAAATAGGCAAAGCGAGGCGTGAAACGTCATTCACTAGCCATATGGCATTTCATAGTGCAGTAAACAATCTTTCAACTAGAAAGACAATAGATGTGAAATGTTTCTCATCATTTCATTTCAGTAAATATCATAAATTAAGAGCTCCACAGTGTAATCATATGTTTTCAAGTGCGACCGTGTCGTTTTTGCGATGCTTTCTACAAAGAACATCAATAGCGAGGATAATGGCCTCCCTTTTTTTTCTACCTGTGCCTCTGGCACACACTAATGGCTTTTTCTCCAGGCGTCTGACACAGCTGGGTGCCCGCGATGCATTACATGCAGGTGGTCACTTAACTTTCGTACGGAAATATTTACGACAGCAGTTTCCGCTACAGTGGCAGTCTCATATAAAAATATTTCACAGGTCAAGAATTTGGGTTACAAATCTATAGAAACAAAATCCTATAAATATAACAGTGTCCAAAAATTTTTTCGCTGGCATTGTGATACATTCACGCATTTACACACATTTCATAACTCTTAAAGTACGATTCTTGGTTTCCAACATCCTTTTTCACAAGTCAGTGTCCCTAACCACTACTCATTATTCCTTACCTTATTGCTCATATACATATTCGTCGACACTTCTACAATACTTTATCATAATAAATACATAGCATAATCAAATTCCTCATATAGCATCAGCTTATTGATCATAAACATACCTCAACAGCATAATACACATCGTCATCGTAAAAATAACATCATAACACCTCAGTCAAATCTCAAAATCGTCGTAGCTTTCTAATTTCAAAACCTAAAAAAAATTCTCTGCTCATTTCAATAGTGTCATCTACCTCAAACGTACTTTAAAAATCATGATCCCATACCAAATACATCATTCAAAGCTCTCATAGTATCACAATGGTTCTGAAAAAATATGAACAGTTCACAAAGTACAAACAACATACAATTTCGTAAGTGTGAAGTTATCCAACGGTGTAATTACGTAAACGTCTGTCACTGATGTAGTAAAATAAATGTTTGTCTCTCTCAGGTAAATAATCAGATAGCTGTGTAATTCTGTGTTAGAGAAATATGGTACCGATGTGTAAAGTTGTATAAGCAAATACCATATTAGCTAGGGCTCCTTGTGCTCCTTGTGCTTGCCAAACAAAGTAAGCGTGTACCCCCCTGAGGATTAATATAATTATACCCTCAGGTGTTACAGATTACAGCAATGGAATGAAATATATCACGGAAAACCCTTGTATCATTGTACTTCAAATATCTTTAAAAATAAATGATTTAACTACAAAATTAATCACTCAAATACGTGTCCTGTAGCGCTAAATGTGCGTCTTGCTGTAAGATAATCTCTGTGGAAGTGTCGTAGTTATCGTCCTCCGAAAGCTAAGTTCTGCAGAAGCCAATGTACTTACCTCATGATACACCAAATTTCAAGTAAACCAAAATGTTGCATTAAAATCTCATTAGCAGTACTGGTAAATGTTCTAAGTATGCGAGCCTTATAGTCGTTACGTAATCGTGCAACTAACAAGCAAGAATGTACAAATACAACACTGTGTCGTCTGTTCACTATAACAATGTATTCGTAATTTCTGTTTAAAAATGTTCCCTAGGTTCTAGACTGGATATTTAACTTCAAACATTGTTGCATGTTAACAGTTTCTTAAGTCTGACAAAGTATACTAGAAATGTGAAGTGAAAAGTTTTATGGCAAAGACAAAGTTAAAAAGCAGATTACCTCTCAATAAATGGTTTTACATGTGAAATGTGGTGTAAACCTTTACTCTTCCCAGTACGCAGACTTTCAACTGAAAAGCAATTGTCATGTTTTATACGTCGGTGAGGAATGCTAAATCTTTTCTCAAGGTTAGCGTCTGTGTTATTTTTCTCTGAGCGAGCCGGCGCACACCGCTGCCTGCGGTGCGAGTCATTGTCTGTCCCTTTGTTGGCGCGCGTCGTTATTGGGATTAGGAGACCTAACTTCTACAAATTCACTTTGACGAGAAGGCCCAGCTCCGTTTGAATCCCGCCAGTTCTGATGCAATTCAGGTCTGTCGTTACGATCATATCGTCTATCGTCATGTCGGTAGTTCCTGTGGTTTCTTTCTTGTCGGTTAAGTGGTGGAGAATTTCTCCCTGAATCGTAACTGCACGCTGGACCGTTGCGTCTACAGTTATTCTGTCTCTCGTAATAATAATTGTTTTGGTTCCCATATTGTCTGTTTCTCTGATTGTCTCTGTCGTATTCATTACTACGGAAATGCGAACTTTCTCTGTAACTATTACTCTGCCAGTGGTTGTCGTACGGGTGGTGTCTGTTTTGGTCACGATTTACGTTGCAAGAATAGCCTTGACGTGTCCAGTTAATATCTCTTTCATCGCGGAATTGTGGTGGATGTGACCTGTAATTGTTATGTTCCTGTTTCCGCGTTCCGCGATTGTCAGTGTCAATTTCCAATTCTTGTAACAGTCCCTGAAAAGCTTCAACGTCGTCTTTGCAACGTCCTGCCAAAATAATATGTCGTAAATGTTCAGGTAATTTGATTAAGCAAATGCGGATGAGTTCTGAGGGGCTGTATGGGTTTGACAGGTACTGATTCTTGTGCAACATGTCTTCAAAATATTTCACAAGACTGGAGAATTCAGATTGTTCGAAATGTTTGATCATTATAATGCTATGTTTTACTCGGTCTTGTGTAGCTTGAGACCAATATGCTGAGAGGAAGGCATGATAAAATTCTCCTTCACTGTGACAATCGTGAATGACCGATCGCATTCTTACAGCTGGTTCATTGTCTAAGTAGCCACACATAAATTCTAATCTGTGTTCTAACGACCAGTTGGGAGGAAAACAATGAGAGAATTGATGGAGCCATGCTTGTGGATGAATGTCGTTGCCAGAATTCTTAAATGTTTTGAATTTACGTGTAGTAATGAACAGCTTGTAGTCAAAGTCATCATGTCGGCGAGTCGCATATCGGTCATTGTTACGTCGTTTCGGCGGTTCCATTTCAAAATTCGGTGCACCTTGCCAATTTCTTTCATAGTTTCCGAAATGCCCTGTGTTATTATTTTGTGGTTGTTCCGTATTTCTATGTCCCTCTTCCCGTATTGGGGCGCGAGTGCCCTCTGAAATACGTAATTCTTGTATTACCTGTGTCAGCTGATCTTGTACTTCGCGGATTTCTCTTTTGTACTGTGTATTGATTTGATTTTGATTTTGTTTGAATTTTCTAATTTCTTCATACTCTTCAGTGTCAGTGAAGGCTACAGGTGTTGTGTCATTCAGATCATCATCTACCTTTGTAGATAAGTTAGTGAACTGATCTGAAAGTTCTGCTACTTTATCCGATAGTGTACTTATTTCCTCAGTGTGTTTTTCTGAACCAAGTTTCAGAGTATCTACTGTGTCCTTTAAGTTTTCCTGAGTTTTTGCAAGTTGCGTAACCGAATCGGTAGATGCAACTGAGTCAAATTTAGCTTGCAAGGTCTCATGATTTTCATGAACAGTAGTTTGCAGTTCTTTTATGGCTGCTTCGTGATTCTGTAGTGCATTTTCATGACGCGAAAAAATAGGTTGGAAATGCTCACAAATTTGTGTTTTTACGTCATTACAGACTTTTTGACATTTCGATTCAATGTGATGTAACTCAGTAGTTAAATCCTCACGTGTTTGTTCAAGAGTTTGCTCCAATGAGTCTAACTTTTGAAGATTTTGTTCCATTGCGTCTAACTGTTGCTGTGTTTGTCTCTGGTGTTGTTCCATTGTGTCTAACTTTTTAAGATTTTGTTCCACTGTGTCTAACTTTCGAAGATTTTGTTCCATTGTGTCTAACTTTTGAAGCTTTTGTTGTGTTTGTCCCATTTGTTGTATTAATTGTAATAACAATGCACTATTGTCTGGAACATGTTCCTCAGTGCTTTTCGGCAGTGAATTTGCACCGGAAACGTTCACATTTTGACAAGCAGAAAATGTGTCTTGACTTATTTGAGAAAACGGTGAGGATCCAAAACCTGAATCTACAGTATTTGCGAGATCGTGTCGTGTCATTTCGGATTCCTGAGGCGAGCTATTGCCGACCGATCGATCGATAATGCTTCCCTGTTCACTACTTGTTTCATTGTCTACGCCATTATTTGACGCCCGCTCCATTTCCCTATGCACAGTTACCAAATTACTACTTTGAATGTCTGTTAATTCATTACACAGTGGTGCTGGCAAGCTACGCTCGTCGTCACTATTATTTCTCAGTTTACTTTGGAGCCTAGTGTTACGTTTTTCACACGCCATTATTGTCACAATATTTCACACGATAACACAGAAAAGCACAATTTGAAGAGCAAAAATAAGAGAACACATTAACATAGCACTGAAAATAATATGTAGTTAATTGCAGCTGCGAAATACTTTGTGCAAATCTACATGCATGCCACAACTGTTTTACTGTACAACAATGAAAGACTGCAACTACAAAGGAAATTCTCTCTATGATTACGAACTAGCAATAAACAATAGCTACACTAATTGCACAAACTACAAGAAAAAGAAAACAGAAGATTCCAGTGAGGTATCCTCGGCTAAGGGTCGACATATGAAACGTCCCCTTTTGAACAATTATACATAAGACTGTGCTTTAACTGACACACAATATTTTTTTTTTTTTTAGCGCAACGCAATCTGACTTTCAGTAATCGCTACAAAGAGTGGCCCTGACTAACATTAAACTATACCTTTCACAAATCACTTACCTCACAAAAATCTTCGCTACTCAAGCTACTGCAATACAGCGAGCGCCACTACTGCCGGCTAAATAAAAGATTCAAAGTACTGAAGGCACTAACTACTGATAGGCATAGTTAGCAAATGAATGATTTTGATAGAGAACAACCAATGTATTTACCTCAATAGTCATAATATATATAGCAGTTCACGACAAATTTCAAAACTCCGCCATCTCTCTCCCCACATCCACTACTGCTGGCGGCTCACCTCCAACTGCGCAACGCTACGCGCTGTTCATAGCCAGCTGCCTAACACTACAATGGCGAGTATTACAACACTGCAAAGCAGCCACAGACTGCACACAGCACAGCCAGTGATTTTTATACAGAGGTGGCGTTACCAATAAAAAAACCTAAACAGCCTACTTACAACGTCCAGGAACACCGCGCCGAAGAACTCGCGCTGCTCGAGGGCGACGAACGTATCTTCCACTAGCCGAAGGAGTTGGTGAACTGCCGAGTGGCCCCTGCGAAAGCCGAACTGCTCTTCGGACAGGAGGCCTTCCTCGTCAACGTGGCGCTGCAGCCGCCTGATGTACACCCTTTCAAAGACCTTGGAGACGGCCGGCAGTAAACTAATAGGTCTATAGTTCGCAGGCTGACGCAGATCCTTCCCCATCTTCGGAATCGCCACGATCTCTGCATGCTTCCAGGACTGAGGAAAACTGCAGGACCGGAGGATTACGTTAAAGACGTCGGCGAGATGAGTGACAGCCACCGGCGGCAACTTCTGGAGTAGGGTGTTGGAAACTTCGTCTGGGCCCGCAGCTTTCCTGGGGTTCAGGGCACGCAGGATGGACGACACCTCCTCCGCCGTCGTCTCTTCAATGACGTCATCGTCGTCGCGTGCCGCCAAGTAGCGTGGGAGCCGGACAGCAACCAGGTCGTCGTGGACAGCGTCGGTCGGGTCTTCGATCGGCGTAAACGCAGCCTCAAAGACGTCTGCGAGGGCATCAGCCTTCGCAGCTGGTTCGCAGACAGCCTGACCGTGGACCAGCAGCGGAGGGATACGTTGCGTGCGGCGTAGGAAACGCTTCGTCGTCTGCCAGGCCGTGCCGTCGTCAAGACAGAGGGTGGCGAACTTGTTATTCCAGTCGCGATTGCGATGGTTGTCAATGGCAGCCCGGATGTCCCGACGCATCCTGTTGAGGAGGCGCTTGGTGTCGGCAGTTCTTGTCCTCTTCCACTCCCGGTATACCCGGTTCTTCTCAGTGATGGCCGTAAGGATGTCCGGCGGCAGCTGTCGGGAGTAGTCAGGCGGAGTGCGAGGTCGGGGCGGCGTTGCTATAGCGGCAGCGTCGATCGTGGTGGCCGCGAAGTGCAGAAGTGCTGCGTGCGCTCCAGCTTCCGCAGGGGGCGGCGCGGCGGCGAGTGAGTCCGTCACGGCTGCTTGAAACCTGTCCCAGTCGATGCCAGCAAGTGAGATGCCTCTCCTGGGCTGTTGGAAGGCGTCTAGGTCGATATCAAAAACCACTGGGACATGATCAGAAGACAGTGCCGTCCTCGTCGTGGCGGTGATCTGATGAGGGATGCCCTTGACGACCGCTATGTCGATTATATCCGGGAGGCCACGGGCAGGGAAGATAGACGGGTCGTACGGCCCCATCACAAGCGCATGGTGACGTTCCGCTACCCGGAGCAGGCAGCGGCCAGCGGCATTGGTGATCCTGGAGTTCCAGGAGACATGTTTACTATTGAAGTCCCCGGCGACGAACACCTGCCCCCTCAAGGAGAGCAGAGCATCAATGTCAGCAGGGTCCAGTGGACGAGACGGCGGTCGATAGGCAGCGACGAACGTGATGGCGCCCGCCGAGGTGTGAACGACGACACCAGTGGCCTCCAGCGTTGCCAGTGGCGGAAGTTGAATTGCGTGGTGACGAATGCCATTGCGGACGTAAACGGCTGTCCCACCACCCGCCGTCAGTCGATCGGTGCGATAGCTGGAGTAGTTGGCCGCCCTGACGTCGACCCCAGGCTTCAGGTGGGTTTCGTTGATAAGGCAGACGTCGACGGCTTCAACTCGAAGAAATTGGCGAAGTTCGCCAGCTTGAGTGCGGACGCCGTTGGCATTCCACGCGACGACCGTGAGCCCTCTAACGCTGCCCACGGTGCAGCTGGTGAGTGTTGACAGCGGTCGGGGCCGGAGAGGCCATCGGCACTGCAGCTGTGAGTTGCTGCGACAGGACTTCGTAGCACTGGTCACCAGGGCAGTGAGCTGCGCGACGAGGTTGGCCAGGTCAGCGGTGGAGGCAACCGGCGCGGCCCCGTCGCTGGAAGGGGGAGGCGTGGCTGCTTCACTGTGAGAGTCCACCTGGGGCTGCTCGACGGACGGTGCTGAGCGCTGGGCACCAACGGGGCGGTGACCCCCGCGCCGGCGGTTGGCGGGGTGCGGTCCGGCCGACGTCCCGGGAGAGGCAGTACCCGGGTCCGCCACTAGCAGCTGTGGTGGAGGCGCAGGAGCCGCAGGTGGCGGCACGGCCTCGGATGCGGCAGGAGCAGGAGCAGCCGACGCAGCCGGGACGGCGGAGGGCGCCCCTGACGTTGCCGCCGCGAAAGAGACGCCGGGCCGTCTCGTTGCTGGCTTCTTCGGACGTGGCGCTGGCGTTTGGCCGCGTTGGCGACCGATGGCACGCTTCTACACCTCACACCCACGATAGCTGGCCACGTGAGCATCGCCACAGAGTGCACATGTCGGCTTCTCGGTGGGGGACGGGGGCACGCACGTCCTGCGTGGGCGCCGGCGCATTTAACACATCTGTCCGGCATAGAGCAGTGGCGCGCGACGTGATTTATCCCCTGGCAGCGAAAGCACTGCACAGAGCCTCTCCGAGAGCGAAGATCTTCGGTCTGAACCGGAACGTCGGCGACCCGCGTCAGTTGGTAGAGTTTGCGGTTCTTCACGGTGTCGGAGCAGACGACCAGGAAGAGCGGCATATCATCGCGTGATTTAGGCGACATCATCTTCACGACTGCCCGGATGTAGAAGCCCAGGTCAGCGAGTTCACGATGCAGGTGATCGGCTTCCATGTTGAACGGGAGGTCGCGGATTACAATCTTCAAGACCTTGTCAGATGCCGAAGCGTGGGTATAGAATGGGATACCACGCTCAGACGCCTTCTGAGTGACCCGGCGATAATCGTCAGCAGTGCGGAGTGTGACCCTGTACAAGTCACGCCCGGCACGCTTCACGGTGTACACGGCCGTTGTCCAGCTGCGCAACAACTTCTGCAGTTCCCCATAGGGCGGCCGAAACTGGAGGACCACCGGCGGAAGATGGGAGTCTTTCTTTGGCGCAGGATCGTGCGGTAGCTGGTCCGGCGCGTCAGCAAGCGCGTCGAATGAGTTGGCGACGGCAGTTGGAAGCGTCGTCGAGGACTGCATGCGTCTTGCAGTTCGCCGGACCGGGACAAAACCGTCGGCGTCAGGGGCGAAATCTTGCTTGGCCCTCTTCTCGATCGTCGAGCAGCGAACAACGGACGTCGCGGCTGTTGCCCTCCTCTTCTGTTTCCCGCTTCGTCCGCGTGGCTGAGGGGCGGTGGAGCTCTCATCTTCTGAATCGGAAAGCGGAGCAGACAGCGCTGTCTTCAAGGTTTCCGGAGCTGTGTCCATCAAATCCATAGCCATAGCATTGGTCGTCGTAAGTGGGGGGTCAGATGGGGCCGCCGAAGGCGCAAGCGCGGCCGGACGGCGATCTGCCACACCCTTCGCGTCGCTAGCAAGCGCAGGTACGTCCTTCTCGCGGCTGCACATCTCAGCGACTCGTGGTCCGTGGGTTCGGTCGCGGCGGCGGCCGATTTCAATACCCTCCGCCCGCGGCGCGCTCCCTCCGCCGTCCGCGCCCCGCGCCACGGTCGCGCGGTGGAACAAATTGCGACGGCGTCTGAGATGACGTCGGTGTGATGGCTCTGTCCGCCGTGGTCGTCACAACTATACGTTTGCTCGATTTACTCTTGATTAACCCAATCGCTGGTTCCCAAGCCTAGCTAAGATTATAGCCACAGTCACGGTTTATGAGGTCGTCATTTGTGCGAATTTCGACATCACACACATCCATGCCCGAGGCAGGATTCGAACCTGCGACCGTAGCAGTCACGCGGTTCCAGTCTGAAGCGCCTAGAACCGCTCGGCCACCGCGGCTGGCCAAAAACGGATTTGTTTTAATGATTGTCACCCTAACTAGAGTATCATATGCGTGACACCTCCCCTCTATTTCGTAACACTGGAAAACAGGATGACATCGTTTGAACTTTTCAGCTGTCCTCCGTCAATCCTATATGGTCCGGATCACATACAGCATATCAGTGCTCCAGAAAAGGACGGACGAGCGTAGTGTAGGCAGTGCCTTTAGTGAATCTGTTGTATTTTCGAAGTGTTCTGCCGATAAAACGCAGTCTTTGATTCACCTTCCACACAACACTAACTATGTGATGGTTTCAATTTAAGTTGCACGTAATTGTTACCTTGAGGTATTTAATTGAACTGACAGCCTTTAGACTTGTGGATTTATTGTGTAACCGAAATTTAAAGGATTCCTTTTAGTACTCACATACAGTAAATGAGAGCATCATCTCCAAACAGTGTTAGAGGGCTGCTCAGATAGTCTCCCAAATCGTTCATGTAGATTAGGGACATCAGGGAGGCATTTTGGGATGCCAGAAATCGCTTCTGTTTCTCTTTTCGATGACTTTCCATCGATTATTACGTACTATGACCATTTTGAGAGGAAATTACGAATGTAGTCGCACAACTAAGAAGATATTTCGTAGACCCGCATATGAGGAACGGTATCAAAAACTATCTCGAAATCTAGAAATAAGGACTCACTTTCAGTTCCCCAGTCGACAGCACTCATTATCTGTACGATCTCTTTCTGTAGTATCCGTTTTGTACGGCTAATAATATCACGTCAAGCGTGAATTGCGCGCCAGCGATAACGTTTATATGTACCGACTACGACAACCAGAGAGGTAGGAGGTCTCTGGATTGCGGCGGTGCGTTATTCTGTGAACTTGCCATTTCACAAAGAAGAGAATGGGAAACTCTTCTTCTAGGTTGATACGAGAACGGTTGGATATGCTTTTCCGCGTAACAACCAGCAATGTTGTAGCCACCACTAAAGGAATTAATCTGAATGTAAAAGATGCTGGTACGTCCATATGTGGACGAAATGTCAATTTCGGTTGACTTGAAAGGACAGGGAAAGCTTGTAAATAATACTGAAAAATATAATTATATGATTCTTGAGTTTCTCCCGGCGTATTTTATAATCAAAATATCCACGGGTGTACTGCCGGTCTACTGTGTCCAACGGGCACAATATTTCGGCGATCATACATGTCGCCATCATCAGGTTTAAGTAGTTCTAAGTTTTAGGGGACTGATGACCTCAGATGTTAAGTCCCATAGTGCTCAGAGCCATTTGAACCAAAGCCGTTTTTCAACGTGGCGATATCTTTTCATGAAACTTAAATCTCCAATTTTCTCCTCCTAATGCAAAAACACTTTTTTGATGCTCATCTACTTAGGGTAGAAATGATCATCGTATCAAAATGAGAGAAATCAGAGCTCGTACGGAGAGATTAAAGTGTTCGTTTCTCCCATTTCTTCAAAAAATGTAAAGACAGCTGAAATGCATCGATAATGGAGCCATTAGGGACAAGACACTTTCGCAGTAAAACGATTATAGGGAAGATGTTGCCTTAATTTTGATTGAGGAACCATCCCAGCATTTGATATAATTTCAGTTCGTTGACTTCCAATGTTACACATGATACGTAACCATCTGTGTAATAAATCGATTCGGAGGTACCTGTTCAACCGACCCAAGCAACCATGAAGCTACGTCACAAATCCGTCAAACAGTGTTTAAACGTTATGTGCGGTGATTCGTCACGATTTACCATACAAGATGTATGAGACAAGCTTAATACCCTGAAACTGCGAAAAGAGTGTAATAATTCCAATTTCAAGGAAAGGAGGTGCTAACAAGTGTGAATGTTACCGAACTCTCAGTTTAATAAGCTATGGTTGCAAAACACTAGCTCTGTTTGGATTTCGGAGAAATGTAAGAACACGTGATGCAAACTGACCCTACGACTTTTTAGAAGATAGGTTAAGACGCTCATAGCATTTGTGGACTTTAGAGAAAGCTTTTGACAATATTTTGAAATTAGCAGGGAAAAAATACAGGGGACGAAAGGCTATTTACAACTTATACAATAAGCAGTGATTGGGAAGGGTGCGAAACAGGGTTGTAGCTTATCGCCGATGTTATTCAATCTGTACATCAGCAAGCAGTAAAGGAAACCAAAGAAAAATGTGGTGCAAGAATTAAAGTCTAGGGAGAAGAAATAAAAATTTTGAGGTTTGCCGACGACGATGTAATTCTGTCGGAGACACCAAAGGAATTGAAAGAGCAGTTGAATGGGAAGGACATTCTCTTGGAAGGAGAATATAAGATTAACATCAACAAAAGCAAAGCAAGTATATTAGAATGTAGTCGAATTAAATCAAGTGATGCTGAGGAAATTAGATTAGGAAACGATACTCTTAGGGTAGTAGATGAGTTTTGTTATTTGGCAGCAAAATCTGATGATGGCTGAAATAGAGATGATGTTAAATGTAGACTGGCAATGATAGGAAAAGCTTTTCTGAAGAAGGGCAATTTGTTTACACCAAATATAGATTGAAGTATTAGGAAGTATTTTCTTAAGGTACTTTTCTGGAGTATAGCCATGTATGGAAGTAAAACATGGACAGTAAACAGTTTAGGCAAGGAGCGAGTAGAAGCTTTTGAAATGTGATGCTATAGAAGAATGTTGAAGGTTAGGGTAGAACGCGTAACTAGCGGCGAGGGACTGAATAGAACTGAGCAGACAAGAAATTTGTGACACAACTTGATCCCATCAAGGGATCACCGGTTTAGTACTGGAGGAGGATACGTGTGTGGGAGAGGGGAGGGGGGGGGGAGGAAGCTTAGCGATGATTGTAGTAACCAGGCTCAGAAGCATGTATGTTGCATTAGTTATTCGAGGACGACGAGGCTTGCACAGGATAGACTAGTACAGAGAGCTGCATCAGACCAGTCTTCCAACGTGAGAACACAACAACAAAAACAACAACATTCCGACTGAAGCGCGCATTCAAGTTCAAAAGATTATGACAGTCCACCGTAGAAGACTAATGGTAACCCTCTGGTATAGGTGGTGTATGTGAAATGCGAGACGTCGATTCCCCCAGAGATCAACATCCTCCACCATATATTAGTGCAGACGACATGTCTCAGTCTCAGATCCCCTTGGCTCAATTCCAGCTGTAAAGAACGAACTTCCACAATCGTCTGCTCTCTCACTTAGGTACAAAATAAAAGATAAAACAAAAGAAAAAAACTCGCCATGCAGTCAGCAAATCCTCATCACCAGCCAGCTGCATCAATACTCCTGGAGGGAACCGTTTCCGCACCCATCCCCACCAGTGTTTGTAGTCATGGCGTTAGTGCTGATAATCCCTTACGTTACAATATTTGAGGCTCACCTATCGGTTCTAGTACTCCAAACTCCCACTGAGCCAACTGCAAAATGTATTTATTGGACTCGTTTCGAGGTCTTCTTTTAAAATGTAAACAATGAGACCAGTTTTCATTTAAATCTAAATCCTTATTACAATAAAAAGTTTCTCTGAAAATTACTAAAAATTGTTCGACGACTTACTCATGCTTAAAATATACTAGGCTTATTGACATGTAAGAGAGTCTGCTTCACATAGAGTCTGGGATCAGTAATAACGATGCAGTTGTAACAATAATGGACACCGAGGTAAACAGAACTGACAAAATTTGCAGAAAGAGCCATTGAAGCAAACCAAGCGCTTTATCATGTGTGAGATACAGAGGCGAGCGAGTGCGCCGGGACTTAACACTAGTGCACTGCTAGTAACGCCATGTCAGCTTAACGTGCCTGCATGTAGCGCACAAGTATTGCACCACAATTTAGTATGAAATTAAAAATCAAAATTTATGTTTAAAACTTTGTTAAATTATAGTTTAGTATAATAATGTTCCAAATACCAAGTCTTGATGTTGTAAACTTAACATTTTACGGAAAAATGCCGTTTTAAGAGAAAAATCAGAGGCGCTAAATAATGACGCTAGGAAGCCAGAGTTTGGTCAGAAGGTGCAGTTAGAAGTTACAAATAAGTGATGCTGGTTTCCAAAACCATAAAACAAAAATTAACGCCAGAATCCACGTTTTTCGGAAAAATCAGAGGCGCTAAATGACGGACTTAGAAACTTGAAAATTTGTTTTATGCTTCAGTACACCCCAAAAATAATAACAGAGAGTCCACGTTAATCTACCTCTTATAGTTTTTGAGTAATTAAATAAAAACCAGTTTTGTAACTAAAATGTACGTAAGTGTTGTAGATTAAGTACTTGAAATTTTAATGATAGAGGATTTTGGTTAAACCAGATGATCAAACATATCAAATAATAGAGCTACACCAAGTTTAAGACTTGTAACATAAATAGCAACTGATATAAGTCTTAACAAAGGTATGGTTCAGAGGTAACAATCTACCGTTAGTTCCACTAAATAAATTCTATTAAGCAAAGTTTTCGTTCTAGCGAGATGAAACTTTCTACGTGCTTTCGAACTGCTTATCTGCATACCAGAAAAAATTAAGAAGTTTCTGAAGTAAGTGGTAACTATATTATTAAAGGTTATGTGCCCGAGATAGCGGTCGTTTGTAGACCGCCGCCATATGCAAATAGACAGAGACAACAGATGTTTTCTCGGCAGTCCGCACCGGCACCATATAAATACAGCCCCTGAAGCAGTAGGAAGGTTCACTTCGGTCTCAGACACTGTGGGGTCCACGCCAGTTAAACGTCTGATCGAGCTCTGCCTCGGATGACGTCAGAGCCGAGCTGTGACAAGTGCGTATTTGGCAGTGAAAACGGATAGTGAACTCGCGAGGACTGTACACCGTCCTGGATCGTTTAGAATTCGGGAAAATAACTGTTAGTCTGCCGTCCGTGTGAAATTCAGATCCGCATGGCAAGTGGTGAATTTATTTCCACTTATATGACGAGCATTAATTTTTGAACATTTATTGCGAACTTTCAATTGAGTGATGTTAGACAGGGCGAAAACCAATCTGGTAGGCAGTTACCGTAGAGGTCGCCTCTGAACTGCTAAAGGTGCTGTTATATTAGAAAGACTTGTTTTCAATTGAACATAACGCAATTTTAAGTGTTGTTTGTGAGAAACTTTAATTAAATTAAATCTTGATTGGAACTTTAAACTTTTACTGATGTCATAGTCCTGATCCCGCAAAGAAATGGGAAACACTTTTCTTTCTGTGGGCTAGACCGGAATGTAGCCGTGCAGACTGGAAACTAAAGTCAGTATGTTTCCCTTTGCTTTCTGGCTGACCACCAAATTAGTTGCCAGGCTCACATAATTAAAGACGGCATCAAAACTTTAAACCAGTGAAGTAACTTCTCGCCGCCCCACACTATATGTTCAGAAAAAAATGGATAAGGATAAAGTTACACATTTCCGAGAGAGGAGATTAGAATGCTTTTATTTAAGCATGGAATAGGTAGAGGAACTTTGGATCAGGGTCGATCAAAATCTAAAAAATATGTGCCAAGGAAAATAATTTGTGAACATCTCTCTTGATACTTAGTCAATGTCGAAAAGGTTATTAAGAAACAGTGTCCGCTACATAACAAACATAAAAAATGAACCTGCAGATAGGCAGGCGTTATTGTAACTCTCAGGCTGTCAGCAGAGCAATGCTTGAAGCCATCAATAACAGCCGTAACGAAATCGGTAGACCAGAGCCGTCTGAAAACTCGAAGAAATTTTAGTCGTACGCTAATGTCAGCCGCAAAAATTTAATAAATGAGACAGAAATCAAAATCCACTGCTCAGTCTCATTTATGTGACCACTTGTTAAAAGCCTGGATAACCACTTTTTGCAACGCGAGACGAAGAGGAAGAGAAACATGAGGTTCTGGAAGGCATGTGGGGCCCTGCCTGCTCCAGTGCTGTTACCAGCTGCGCATGGTTTTCAGGTCGAGGTTCCGTGGTGCACACAGCCCTATCGTGGTGGTTCCACAGATTCTCGACTGGATTTGAATGCGGGGAGTCTGGTGGCGAGGGGAGTATCCTGGTGCTCTTCGAACCCCGAACGTTCACTGCGACCTGTGTGACACGTTGCACTGTCCTGCTAATAGACGTGTTGATACACTGTGTCTTCCAGAATGACGATATTCCCTGAATGTCATGAAAACGTTTCCCAAATCCCTCCGGCCTGGACCCGTCCGACGATTGGTTCAAATGGCTCTGAGCACTATGAGACTTAACTTCTGAGGTCATCAGTCCCCTAGAACATAGAACTACTTAAACCTAACTAACCTAAGGACATCACACACATCCATGCCCGAGGCAGGATTCGAACCTGCGACCGTAGCAGTCGCGCGGTTGCGGACTGTAGTGCCTAGAACCGCTCGGCCACCGATACCGACAATCAAAGTTGCAGTTGATGAATAACGCGAAGGACCAGACTGTAGCGCCTAGAACCTTCCGACGATTGTCGCATGATGTTTGCTTTGAGATGTTTCGCGCCGATCGAGCATAAAATGTGATTGATCTGGAAAGGCCACCTGTCGTCACTCAGTGGACGTCCAGTCGCGGTACTGGCGTGCAAAGTTCCAGCCTTCGCCGCCGATGCAGCAGTCAGCATGGGTGCGTGGACCAGGCGCCCGCTATGGAGGCCCATACGCAGCAACGTCCGCTGAACGGCTGTTGAGGAGGCCACGCAAGCAGTCCCTTGTTTTATCTAGGCGATCAGTTGCTCAACAGTTGCACGTCTACTCGCCCGTACACATATACGCGATCTTCCTTCACCCCTGTCATCCGTCTCCAATAGTGCACCACAGTTGACTCAGCGCCGATTTTGGATAGTGCCTTTTTGCCATGCACGGTATACTTTAACCACGGCGACACGCGTACACTTTACAGACATAGCCGTTTCGGAAAAGATTCCACCCTTGCCCGAAAGCCGAAGATTATGCTCTTTTGCCGCGCGGGATTAGCCGAGCAGTCTTAGGCGCTACAGTCATGGACTGTGCGGCTGTTTCCGGCAGAGGTTCGAGTCCTCCCTCGGGCATGGGTGTGTGTGTTTGTCCTTAGGATAATTTAGGTTAAGTAGTGTGTAAGCTTAGGGACTCATTACCTTAGCAGTTAAGTCCCATAAGATTTCACACACATTCATGCTCTTTTGGACGTCCGTTTCCGCATTACAACGACTGCACTGTTTTCCTCGTCCCATGACGCGCTTTAAACACACATCAAAAAAAGTTTTGCATTACCCAGATTCCCAGAATTGCTGAAGATAGACGTCGACTGTGTATATTATATCACAAACACAGTCCCTTTGGCTGTTCAGATGTCACTAAACCCGCCCAAAGATATAATCAACCATGCATGAGCAGCGCCTATTAGAGGGAGGGGATCCGCCAACCGATCAGTTCCAGTCATTCCACCAGGAAAGAGGTACACGGCTCGTGTTGTATGTAGTTCAACCATGCCTAGGCGGTCAATACCGCGTTACGATCGCGTCCGCATTGTTACTTTGTACCAGGAAGAGCTCTCAATAAGGGAAGTGTCCAGGCGTCTTGGAGTGAACCAAAGCAATGTTGTACGGACATGGAGGACATACAGAGAGTCAGGAACTGTCGATGACGTGCCTCGCTCAGGCCACCCAAGGGCTACTACTGCAGTGGATAACCGCTACCTACGGATTATGGCTCGGAGGAACCCTGACAGCACCATGTTGAACCATGTTTTTCGTGGAGCCACAGGACTTCATATTACGACTCAAAATGTGCGTATTAGGTCAAACCCGTGGTCTAGGGGTAGCGTCTTTGATTCATAATCAAAACGTCTTCGGTCCTGGGTTCTATCCCCGCCACTGCCTAAAATTTGATAAATAATCATCATTGGCGACCGAAGACTTCCGGCATAAGAAGTCAGCCTCATTCTGCCAACGGCCTTGTCAAAGAGGGCGGAGGAGCGGATAGAGGTTCAGGGCACTCTCTTTTCCTGAGGTGAGAAATTGCCCCTAAAGGCGGAAGAATCAGCAATGATCAACGACATGAGGATGCGGAAGGCAATGGAAACCACTGCATTAAAGACACGTAACGTGTACCCACAGGACATGTGACCTGTAATTGAAGAAGTGTCATGATGATATCTCCATTGGCAAAAGATTCCGGAATAGTCCCCCATTCGGATCTCCGGGAGGGGACTGCCAAGGGGGAGGTTACCATGAGAAAAAGATTGAATAATCAACGAAAGAATAACGTTCTACGAGTCGGGGCGTGGAACGTCAGAAGCTTGAACGTGGTAGGGAAACTAGAAAATCTGAAAATGGAAATGCAAAGGCTCAATCTAGATATAGTAGGGGTCAGTGAAGTGAAGTGGAAGGAAGGCAAGGATTTCTGGTCAGATGAGTATCGGGTAATATCAACAGCAGCAGAAAATGGTATAACAGGTGTAGGATTCGTTATGAATAGGAAGGTAGGGCAGAGGGTGTGTTACTGTGAACAGTTCAGTGACCGGATTGTTCTAATCAGAATCGACAGCAGACCAACACCGACAACGATAGTTCAGGTACACATGTCGACGTCGCAAGCTGAAGATGAACAGATAGAGAAAGTGTATGAGGATATTGAAAGGGTAATGCAGTATGTCAAGGGGGACGAAAATCTAATAGTCATGGGCGACTGGAATGCAGTTGTAGGGGTAGGAGTAGAAGAAAAGGTTACAGGAGAATATGGGCTTGGGACGAGGAATGAAAGAGGAGGAAGACTAATTGAGTTATGTAACAAGTTTCAGCTAGTAATAGCGAATACCCTGTTCAAGAATCACAAGAGGAGGAGGTATACTTGGAAAAGGCCGGGAGATACGGGAAGATTTCAATTAGATTACATCATGGTCAGACAGAGATTCCGAAATCAGATCCTGGATTGTAAGGCGTACCCAGCAGCAGATATAGACTCAGATCACAATATAGTAGTGATGAAGAGTAGGCTGAAGTTCAAGACAGTAGTCAGGAAGAATCAATACGCAAAGAAGTGGGATACGGAAGTACTAAGGAATGACGAGATACGTTTGAAGTTCTCTAACGCTATAGATACAGCAATAAGGAATAGCGCAGTAGGCAGTACAGTTGAAGAGGAATGGACATCTCTAAAAAGGGCCATCACAGAAATTGGGAAGGAAAACATAGGTACAAAGAAGGTAGCTGCGAAGAAACCATGGGTAACAGAAGAAATACTTCAGTTGTTTGATGAAAGGATGAAGTACAAACATGTTCCGGGAAAATCAGGAATACAGAAATACAAGTCGCTGAGGAATGAAATAAATAGGAAGTGCAGGGAAGCTAAGACGAAATGGCTGCAGGAAAAATGTGAAGACATCGAAAAAGATATGATTGTCGGAAGGACAGACTCAGCATACAGGAAAGTCAAAACAACCTTTGGTGACATTAAAAGCAACGGTGGTAACATTAAGAGTGCAACGCGAATTCCACTGTTAAATGCAGAGGAGAGAGCAGATAGGTGGAAAGAATACAGTGAAAGCCTCTATGAGGGTGAAGATTTGTCTGATGTGATAGAAGAAGAAACAGGAGTCGATTTAGAAGAAGTAGGAGATCCAGTATTAGAATCTGAATTTAAAAGAATTTTGGAGGACTTACGGTCAAATAAGGCAGAAGGGATAGATAACATTCCATCAGAATTTCTAAAATCATTGGGGGAAGTGGCAACAAAACGACTATTCACGTTGGTGTGTAGAATATATGAGTCTGGCGACATACCATCTGACTTTCGGAAAAGCATCATCCACACAATTCCGAAGAAGGCAAGAGCTGACAAGTGCGAGAATTATCGCACAATCAGCTTAACAGCTCATGCATCGAAGCTGCTTACAAGAATAATATACAGAAGAATGGAAAAGAAAATTGAGAATGCGCTAGGTGACGATCAGTTTGGCTTTAGGAAAAGTAAAGAGACGAGAGAGGCAATTCTGACGTTACGGTTAATAATGGAAGCAAGGCTAAAGAAAAATCAAGACACTTTCATAGGATTTGTCGACCTGGAAAAAGCGTTCGACAATATAAAATGGTGCAAGGTGTTCGAGATTCTGAAAAACGTAGGGGTAAGCTATAGGGAGAGACGGGTCTTATACAATATGTACAACAACCAAGAGGGAATAATAAGAGTGGACGATCAAGAACGAAATGCACGTATTAAGAAGGGTGTAAGACAAGGCTGTAGCCTTTCGCCCCTACTCTTCAATCTGTACATCGAGGAAGCAATGTTGGAAATAAAAGAAAGGTTCAGGAGTTGGATTAAAATACAAGGTGAAAGGATATCAATGATACGATTCGCTGATGACATTGCTATCCTGAGTGAAAGTGAAGAAGAATTAAATGATCTGCTGAACGGAATGAACAGTCTAATGAGTACAGAGTATGGTTTGAGAGTAAATCGGAGAAAGACGAAGGTAATGAGAAGCAGTAGAAATGAGAACAGCGAGAATCTTAACATCAGGATTGATGGTCACGAAGTCAATGAAGTTAAGGAATTCTGCTACCTAGGCAGTAAAATAACCAATGACGGACGGAGCAAGGAGGACATCAAAAGCAGACTCGCTATGGCAAAAAAGGCATTTCTGGCCAAGAGAAGTCTACTAATATCAAATACCTGCGTTAATTTGAGGAAGAAATATCTGAGGATGTACGTCTGGAGTACAGCATTGTATGGTAGTGAAACATGGACTGTGGGAAAACCGGAACAGAAGAGAATCGAAGCATTAGAGATGTGGTGCTATAGACGAATGTTGAAAATTAGGTGGACTGATAAGGTAAGGAATGAGGAGGTTCTACGCAGAATCGGAGAGGAAAGGAATATGTGAAAAACACTGATACGGAGAAGGGACAGGATGATAGGACATCTGCTAAGACATGAGGGAATGACTTCCATGGTACTAGAGGGAGGTGTAGAGGGCAAAAACTGTAGAGGAAGACAGAGATTGGAATAAGTCAAGCAAATAATTGAGGACGTAGGTTGCAAGTGCTACTTTCAGATGAAGAGGTTAGCACAGGAAAGGAATTCGTGGCGGGCCGCATCAAACCAGCCAGTAGACCAAAACAAGAAAGGCTGCATGATGCGCAACTTCACTCCCGACGTTCATGGTGGGGTCCATCTTCGCAACCATGACACCATGCAGCGGCGCGGTACAGATGGGCCCAACAACATGCCAAATGGACCGCACAGGATTGGCATCAAATGGTTCAAATGGCTCTGAGCACTATGGGACTTAACATCTGTGGTCATCAGTCCCCTAGAACTTAGAACTACTTAAACCTAACTAACCTAAGGACATCACACACATCCATGCCCGAGGCAGGATTCGAACCTGCGACCGTAGCAGTTGCGCGGTTCCGGACTGAGCGCCTGGCATCACCTACTCTTCACCGATGAGTGTCGGAAATGCTTTCAACCAGACAATCGTCGGATACGTGTTTCGACGTAACCTGGTTAGGCTGAACGCCTTAGGCACACTGTCCAGCGAGTGTAGCAAGGTGGAGAATCCCTACTGTTTTGGGGTGGCATTATGTGGGGCCGACGTACGCCGCTGGTCGTCACAGAAGGCACCGTAACGGCTGTACGATACGTGAAAGCCATCCTCCGACCGATAGTGCAACCATATCGGCAACACACTGGCGAGGAATTCGGCTTCATGGACGACAATTCTCGCCTCCATCGTGCACATCTTATGAATTACTTCCTTGAAGATAACGACATTGCTCGACTAGAGTGGCCAGCGTGTTCTCTAGACATGGACCCTATCGAACATGCCTGCGATAGATTGAAAAGGGCTGTTTATGGACGACGTAAGCCACTAACCACTCTGAGGGATCCTCGGCGAATCGCTGTTGAGGAGTGGGACAATCTGGACCAACAGTGCCTTGATGAACATGTAGATAGTATGTCACGATGAATACAGTCATGCATCAGTGCAAGAGGACGTGCTACTGGGTATTAGAGGTACCGGTGGGTACAGCAGTCTAGACCACCACGTCTGAAGGTCTCGCTGTATAGTGGTACAACATGCAATGTATGGTTTTCATGTGTAATAAAAAGGGCGGAAATGATGTTTATGTTGATCTGTATTCCAATTTTCTGGACAGGTTTCGGAACTCTCGGAACCCAGGTGATGCAAAGCTTTTTTTTTTTTTTTGATGTGTGTATAATGGGCGATCTGAGGGCGTAGCTGCAGCGTATATGCAACGTAGTGCGACTCCGATGCGTGTATATAAGATCCGACTTGTAGGCAAGGGATTAGTGTGGCATTTGTGTCTCTCTGATCTGAACTGTGGTGATGTTATGAACAAATGTGACCAAAGAGGATCTCTTTTCCTGGCTGCCGAAGGACAAACATCGGTATACATCCATCAGAAAATGAAGAATATAAATTGGGGAGGGGGCAGCATTTCTTTCAAAACCATCGTTGTAGAGTGGTTCCCCGTGTCTGGTGCTGGTCGCGATTCGATACTAGAAGCACGTCCATGTATCGCAAATATCATAACGCAGCTGTTACGCCAATTCAAGTCAAATCGAGTACCTGGCCTGTAGTCCTGATCTCTTCTTATGCAATTATCACGCCTTCGGTCCCTTAACAACAGCGCTGAATGGTCGACGATTGCTGTGGGACCAGTATGTGCAGCAGGCGCTTACGAGCTTCTTGACTCAGCAGGACATGGTGTTCTACCAAACAGGTAACTTCAGCCTGGTGCTTCGGTGGGATGATTGTCTGAACGCTCACGGCGATTTTGCCTGATTGGCATTCCGATGCTGGAATGTACGGCGCTCGAACGGGAACTTTTTGAGCGCCTTTTATAGTATCCTAAAGCAGGGAAACAGACTTAAATTTGCAGCGGATCTCGAGGTGCATAGAGAGCGATATTTAATACACAGCAACAGCAGTTCCTATCCGACCGGGCGTCGAGTCGAACTGAGCCCGAATGACTTAAATGACAGACCGGGTACGTCATTCCATGGTGTTTCAACTCTGTGACTCTCTCGGCAACCCAGAACCTAGTGTTTTCAACAGTTAAGATATCTTAAGAAGGTTCTAGACGGGCCAGTGGAATCGCTTGTATGTGGAGGTACTGCACGGGCCAAAAGTGGAACTCCTTCTGTGTCGAGGTAGGTAAGGAAAGCACATTCAACGTATTTTCTTGCGTTACCTTGTATCACGGAGACGTCAAAGACAGTGCTGTCAGCCTTAACACGTCAGAAATCTCACCCCTGCTGTCCAAATTACCAGCTGTGCTAACAAGGGGCCATCATGTTGTGAATCCAGTGACGTCCCACATCATCTCGCCAGTATTGGGCCCGAGTGACAATGACGTTGTCCTCGGAGCCTCCACACATACAGATGCTGCATGCAGAACTGAGACTCGTCTCAAAACACGACGTTGTGTCGAGTGTTGCTGTTTGGCTCACCAGTGGCTGCTGCATGAAGGGAAGCGGTATCATCGGTCGCCGTGCTGGCTGTCCGCGGTACTCCAGACATAGCCACACTCGGCGCTCTACAAACTAGTCCACTTCCTGAGTCAAGCACCTGTTCTGACAGTACGACGATGCCTTGCTGTGAAGCGAACAATATCTCTGTCTTCCCGATCGCTGGTCGCACTGGGCCGCTAAGGCCCTTCATGGCGTTAAGTATGGCCCTCCTAAACCCATCGATTCCATTTTCGTAATGGCAGTCATGGGATCCTAACTAACGAGAGCTGCAGTATCGCGGGACGATAAACTGCTGTTTCGACAGGCTTTGATCCTGCCACTATCGAAAGCCTTCACGTCCTGGTAAACGTTTCTCGATTTCACACGAGACGTAACACTATCTCCTCACAAACAAACAACATTCAAATGCGATTTATGAATGACAAACCCACTGCGTAAACCTTCTTTGGAATGTAGATGGCGTGCTACCTATTTTGTGAGGGGTGACTTAAACCATAATCATTTGAGGATCCAAGTACACTGACCAGCCAGAACATTATGACCACCTACCTAACAGCCGGTATATCCACCTTTGGCTCGGATAACCGCGGCGACACGTCGTGGCATGGAAGCAATGAAGCCTTGGTAGGTTGCCGGAGGTAGCTGGCACCACATCTACACACACATGTCACTTGATTCCCGTACATTCATGGGAGGGGGACGATGAGCTTGACGCCACTCTCAATCACATTCCAGATGTGTTCGATAAAGTGCAGATCTGGCGAGTTGGAGGAGGGGGATTAGCACGTCAATTGTACCTCGCCACTGTGTTCCTCGAACCACTCCATCACACTCCACGCCTTGTGACATGGCGCATTATCTTGCTGAAACATGCCACTGCCGTTGGGAAACATGATCGTCAGAAAGGGATGTACGTGGTCTGTAACCACTGCACGATACTCCTTGGCCGTCACGGTGTCTTGCACGAGCACCACTGGACCCACTGATGCCCGTCAATGTGCCCCAGAGCATAATGGAGCCGCCGCCAGTCTGTCTCCGTCCCTTAGAACAAGAGCCAAGGAGCTGTTCCTCTGGAAGACGACGGATTCGCGCCCTCCCATTGGCATGATGAAGAAAGTAACGAGATTCATCAAGACCATGCAACGCTCTGCCACCGCGCCAACGCCCAGTGCCGATGGTCACGTGCCCATTTCAGTCGTAGTGACCAATGTCGGGGTGTTAATATTGGCACATGCATGGGTCGTCGGCTGCGGAGGCCCATCGTTAGGAGTGTTCAGTGCATTGTGTGTTCAGACCCACTTGTACTTTGCCCAGCATTAAAGCCTGATGTTAGCCCCGCCCCATTTCGTCACCGGTGACGTCTGGATGTGGTTTCACCTTGGCTTCGCCACGCGTTAATGACACTCACCATAGCGCTCCTCGAACACCCGACAACTCGCCAAGTGATGCTGCTATCACCTGGACGGGTTTATGTCAATAGTAGGTCTGTGATCATAATATCGTGGCTGATCAGTGTATATAGAGCACTTCATGTCAGTTCAGCTTCTGTTGCATGCTGCCTTCATAATGTCTTACTTTTAAGGGCCTGTTGTATATATAGGCCTACACTCTAAGACAAAGAAACGACGCACCACAAAGGAATTATCTGAATGGGACGACATTTATTGACTGGAGTAAAATTGGAACTTCCTGGTAGATTAAAACTGTGTGCCAGACCGAGACTCGAACTCAGGACCCTTGCTTTACACGGGCAAGTGCTCTACCGACCGAGCTACCCAAGCATCACTCATGACCCGTCCTCACAGCTTTACTTAGGCAGTACCTCGTCCCTAACTGCCAAGTTGCTGCAAGTTTCGCAGGAGAGCTTTTGTGAAGTTTGGAAGGTAGGAGACGAGGTACTGAAGGAAGTAAATCTGTGAGGAGAGGTCGTGAGTCGTGCTTGAGTAGCTCAGTCGATAGAGCACTTGCCCGCAAAAGGCAAAGGTCCCGAGTTCGGGGGTTGGTCTAACATACAGTTTTAACCTGCCAGGAAGTTTCATATCAATACACACTCCGCTGCAGGGTGAAAATTTCATTCTCGAGTAGAAGGCCAGCCCGACAACCAGGAGTGCTGGTTTGGGTTCCATTTCCATAGTAGGACTACTTTGGTTGTCATCCGTGGCACCCTGACAGCACAGCGTTACGTCGAAGATATTTTACGCCCCGTTCTGTTGCCTTCATGGCAAGCCATCCTGGGATTATGTTTCAGCAAGATAATGCCCGGCCGCACACGGAGAGAGTTTCTACGCTTGTATTCGTGCTTGCCAGACCCTGCCTTGGTCGACAAGGTCGGCAGATCTCTCGTCAATTGAGAACGTTTGTAGCATTGCGGGCGTGGCCCTCCAACAGCTTGGGATTCTGACGATGTAACACACCAATTGGACAAAATTTCGCATCATACCCCTCAGGAGGACACCCAACTACTCTATTAATCAGTGCCACGCCGAGTAACTGCTTGCTTAGGAGCGAGGGATAGACCAGAGCGTTACTGAGTTCCTCAATTTGTGAAGTTCTTCTCTTGAATAAATCATTCAATTTTTTAAAAATTGTAATCATTTGTTTGTCTGTACATGTACGTTACATCTACTGATATCCGTTCCATGCGAATAATTGCATCGTCGTTCGTCGTTTACTGGCCTCTGTGGCCTAGCGGTTCTAGGCGCTTCAGTCCGGAACCGCGCTGCTGCTACGGTCGCAAGTTCGATTCCTGCCTCGGGCATGGATGTGTGTGATGTCCTTAGGTTAGTTAGGTTTAAGTAGTTCTAAGTCTGTGGGACTGATGAGCTCAGGTGTTAAGTACCATAGTGCTCAGAGCCATTTGAACCATTTTGTTCGTCGTTTTCTTTTATCTTAGAGTGTATAAGGAAGTAAATATTAATCCATAGAACTACCGTCCTACATCATTCTTAACTACTTCTAGCAAACTGCTATGACATATTTTGAGTTCAAATTGTAAGTAGGCTGTTTAGGTTTTTTTATTGGTAACGCCACCTCAGTATGAAAATCACTGGCTGTGCCGTGTGCAGTCTGTGGCTGCTTTGCATTGTTGTAATACTCGCCATTGTAGTGTTAGGCAGCTGGCTGCGAACAGCGCGTAGCGTTGCGCAGTTGGAGGTGAGCCGCCAGCAGTGGTGGATGTGGGGAGAGAGATGGCGGAGTTTTGTAATTTGTCATGAACTGCTATATATATGATGATATCAAGGTAAATACATTGTTTGTTCTCTATTAATATCTTTCATTTGCTAACTGTCCCTATCAGTAGTTAGTGCCTTCCATAGTTTGAATCTTTTATTTAGCTGGCAGTAGTGGCGCTCGCTGTATTGCAGTAGTGGGAGTAACCAAGATTTTTGTGAGGTAAGTGATTTGTGAAAAGTATAGTTTAATGTTAGTCAGGGCCATTCTTTTGTAGGGAATTTTGAAAGTCAGATTGCGTTGCGCTAAAAATTTTGTGTGTCAGTATAAGCACAGTAGTGTATAAATTGTTCAAAGGGGACGTTTCATATGTCGACCCTTAGCCGAGGATACCTCACTGGAATCTTCTGATTTTTTCTTGTAGTTTGTGTAATTAGTGTAGCTTTTGTTTATTGCCAGCGCGTAATTATAGAGAGAATTTCCATTGTAGTTGTAGTTTTTCATTGTTGTACAGTAAAACAGTTGTGGTATGCATGTAGATTTGCACCAAGTATTTCGCAGCTGCAATTAACTAGATATTATTTTCAGTGCTATGTTAATGTGTTCCCCTATTTTTGCTCTTCAAATTGTGTTTTTCTGTGTTGTCGTGTGAAACACTGTGACAATAATGGCGTGTGAAAAACGTAACACTAGGCTCCAAAGTAAATTGAGAAATGACAGCGAAGACGAAAGCAGTATGTTAGCGCCGCAGAGTAATGAATTAACTAATGTTCAAAGTAGTAATTTAGTAATTGTGCATAGGGAAATGGAGCGGGCGGCAAACAATGGTGTAGACAGCGAAACAATTAGAAAACAGGGAAGCATTATCGATCGATCGGTCGGCGACAGCTCGCCTCAGGAATCCGAAATGACAGGAAACAATCGCGCAAATGCTGTGGATTCAGGATTTGGGTCCTCACCGTTTTCTCAAATAAGTCAAGACACATTTTCTGCTTGTCAAAATGTGAATGCTGCCGGTGCAACTTCACTGCCGGAAAGCACTGAGGAACGTGTTTCAGACACCAGTGCATTGTTATTACAGTTAATGCAACAAATGGGACAAAGGCTACAAAAGTTAGACACAACGCTTGAACAAAATCAGAAACAAATGGAACAAAATCAGAGTCAAACACAGCAAAAGTTAGACACAATGGAACAAAATCAGAGACAAACACAGCAACAGCTACAAAAGTTAGACTCATTGGAACAAACTCTTGAACAAACACGTGACGATTTACCTACTGAGTTACATAACATTGAATCGAAATGCCAAAAAGTCTGTAATGACGTAAAAACACAAATTTGTGAGCATTTCCAACCTATTTTTTCGCGTCATGAAAATGCATTACAGAATCACGAAGCAGCCATAAAAGAACTGCAAACTACTGTTCATGAAAATCATGAGATCTTGCAAGCTAAATTTGACTCAGTTGCATCTACCGATTCGGTTACGCAACTTGCAAAAACACAGGAAAACTTGAAGGACACAGTAGATTCGATTTCAACACAAATGGACACTCTGAAACTTGGTTCACAAAAACACACTGAGGAAATGTGTTCACTATCGGAGAAAGTAGCCAAACTTTCGGATCAGTTCACTAACTTACCTACAAAGGTAGATGATGATCTGAATGACACAAGACCTGTAGCCTTCACTGACACTGAAGAGTATGAAGAAATTAGAAAATTCAAACAAAATCAAAATCAAATCAATACACAGTACAAAAGAGAAATCCGGGAAGTACAAGATCAGTTGACGCAGGTAATACAAGAATTACATATTTCAGAGGACACTCGCGCTCCAGTACGGGAAGAGGGACATAGAAATACGGAACAACCACAAAATAATAACACAGGGCATTTCGGGAGTTATGAAAGAAACTGGCAATGTGCACCGAATTTCGAGATGGAACGGCCGACACGACCTAACAATGACCGATATGCGACTCGCCGACATGATGATTTTGACTATAAGCTATTCATTACTACACGTAAATTCAAAAAGTTTAAGAATTCTGCCAACGACATTCATCCACAAGCGTGGCTCCATCAATTCTCTCATTGTTTTCCTCCCACCTGGTCACTGGAGCACAGGTTAGAATTTATGTGTGGCTACTTGGAGAATGAACCAGCTGTAAGAATGCGATCGGTCATTCACGATTGTCACAGTGAAGGAGAATTTTATCATGCCTTCGTCTCAGCGTATTGGTCTCAAGCTACACAAGACTGAGTAAAACATAGCATCATAATGATGAAACGTTTCGAACAATCTGAATTTTCCAGTCTTATGAAATATTTTGAAGACATGTTGCATAAGAATCAGTATCTTTCAAACCCATACAGCCCCTCAGAGCTCATCCGCATTTGCTTAATCAAATTACCTGAACATTTACGGCATATTATTTTAGCAGGACGTTGCAAAGACGACATTGAAGCTTTTCAGGGACTGTTACAAGAACTGGAAATTGACACTGACAATCGCGGAACGCGAGAACAGGAGCACAACAATTACAGGTCACATCTGTCACAATTCCGCGATGACAGAAATAATACACGACAAGGCTATTCTTATAACGTAAATCGTGACCAAAACAGACACCACCCGTATGACAACCGTTGGCAGAGTAGTAATAATTACAGGGAAAGATCACCTCTCCGCGGTAATGACTATTACAGAGACAATCAGAGAAACAGACAATATGGGAACCAAAATAATTATTATTACGGAAGACAGAATAACTTAAGACGCAACGGTCCAGCGCGCAGTTACGATTCAGGGAGAAATTCTCCACCACTTAACCGACAAGAAAGAAACTACAGGAACTACCAACATGACGACAGACGATGTGATCGTAACGACAGACCTGAATTGCATCAGAACTGGCGGGATTTAAACAGGGCAGGGCCCTCTCGTCACGGTGAATTTGTAGAAGTTAGGTCTCCAAATCCCAATAACGACACGCGCCAACAAAGAGACAATAGGCAATGACTCACACCGCTGGCAGCCACAAAACGTTCTTATGACACTAACGACGCAGCTGCCGTAGCTAGTAATTACGTAAAAATGGAAGACATTAGGGACATCTTACTCCAGGAACACGACGTAAAACTTAACAACATTGCATATCCTGTGATTCACATTACTGTAAATGACGTAAAATTTACGGCAGTAATTGACTCTGGCAGTCCCATTTCAGTAATCAGTGAAACAGCCTTTAGCAAATGCAACAAATCGAACGATTGCCCCACACTTCCGTTATGTAAGATTAAATTACAAGGTGCAATCTTTGGAAAAAGTGTAGATGTACGCCAACAAACCAACTTAGAATTCTTTTGTCAAAGCCACAGCTTCTCTGTGAACTTTCTTATTGTTCCATTATTGTCGACGGAAATTATACTGGGAGTAGACTTTTTGAATGAATACAAAGCAATCTTAAGCTTTCACGATGCTGAAATAAGTTTAGAAAAAGAAGGTAAGTCAGTAGCTTTGAATTTTGAAGATTGGCTCTCAAACCATGACGAAGAAATTAATCGGCTTTACCTCCTGTTAGACAACAGTTCCGAATTTTCGACGGAACTTGACACTAACAATCACTCTGCAAGTACTGACAGGGGTGATATCGACGGCGCATTTGATACTAATGAGTTAATTCAGAATAAAATTCAAACAATTGAAAATTGTAATGACAATGATAGGCAAGACCTTTTTGAGATTTTACAAGCACATTCCACAGTTTTTACTCACAAAACAGGAACAATCAAGGGATTTCAATACCAATTTCGTGTTCGTGAGCATACTAAATTTTGTGTTAGACCATACGTAATTCCAGCGCATTATAGGGACCGTGTTAGAACAGAAATACAATCTATGCTTGACGAGGGCATTATTGAGCCTGCAGTAAGCTCATACAACAATCCATTACATGTTGTTGAGAAGAAAAATGGATCGATCAGGCTTGTCTTAGATTCGAGACAAATCAATACTATCATTATTCCTGAAACAGACAGGCCGCAAACGTTGGAAGAACTTCTTCAAAATTTTAATGGTGTAAACGTGTTGTCTTCCATTGATCTCAGATCCAGCTTTTATCAGATCGAACTTCATCCAGAATGTAGAAAATACACAGCTTTCCTCTGTTTCGGCGTTTGTTATCAGTTTCGGAAACTTCCTTTTGGTTTGAACATTTCTTCAGCAGCATTCATTCGCGGGCTAAATTCCATATTACCTGAGTTCTTAAAACGTCACATCACCTTATATGTAGACGATATTCTAATAGCAGAAACTTCATGGGAACAACATAATCGCATCCTCAACAGTTTGTTACGTATTTTTGCAGAATCTGGAATTACAGTTAACTTGGAAAAGTCTGAATTCGGTAGGTCAAAGGTGAGGTTTTTGGGACATATTATTTCTTCTGAAGGCATTCAGCCGGATCCTGAAAAGTTAGAAGCAATCAGAGCCATTCCAGTTCCATCCACAAAAAGACAAGTCCGTAGTTTTCTAGGTCTCGTAAATTTTTACCGTCGTTTTCTGAACATGCAAATTCTTGTTACACCAAAACTTTGTTCTCTCACTGGAAAAAATACTATTTGGAACTGGGATGAACAAGCACAGTTGGAATTCAATTCTTTGAAAGAATCTCTACTTAACGCGCCAATACTAGCTCATCCAGATCTGTCACAAGATTTCTGCCTTAGCACGGATTCTTCTAAAGTCGGACTTGGTGCCCATTTATTTCAAGAAGCCATAGAAAATGACACTATTGTTCAGAAAACCATTGCTTTTGCTAGCCGAGTGCTAACAAAATCTGAAAAAAATTATTCCGTTACTGAATTAGAAGCTTTAGCTATCGTTTGGGCATTTAACAAATTCCGTTTCTTTCTTTCTGGTAAGCACGTAAAAGTATACAGTGATCATCGTGCATTACAATTTCTTATGTCTTCAAAATTAAATCATGACAGGTTAAAACGTTGGGCATTGTTTCTGCAAGAATTCCGCTTCACAATAGTCTACATTCCCGGCAAGGAGAACATTGTTGCAGACGCTCTGTCACGCGCACCAGCTGGGCTTGAGAAAAGTAACACAGAAGGTAACCTCGAGAAAAATTTTAGTATTCTTTACATTCAGAAAGTCGCCTTTGAAAACTTCATCACCACATCTTTAAAGGACATTGCTCATGAACAAGATAAAGATCCGATTTGGAAAGACATCAAAAGCAAATGGCATGAAAAGACACACACACAGATTCGGCATTATTATCTGGTTAGAAACAACATACTGTTCAAACGCTGCACTGTTGATGACAAGCTATGGGTACTTTGCATTCCTGACGATTTTGTTAATAAGCTCATTTGGTACATTCATTTCAGCTACGCACATTTTGGTCCACGAAAATGTTATCATATTCTTCGAACGACTTGTTATTTTAACAATATGGAAAAGAGAATTCGAAGAGTCTTGTCTATTTGTAAACTTTGTCAAAAGGCGAAACCATCTACTATCTCCCATCGTGCTCCGCTGTTTCCTATCATTCCTTCTAAATTAAAAGAATTTGCTGCTGTTGATCTCTTGGGACCGCTTGTCAGAACATCTAATGGATTTTCGTACGTTCTAGTCGCTGTTGAACTTACTTCAAAATTTGTTTCTTTCACACCGTTACGTAAAGCCACTGGACGGTCTGTATCCAACGCCTTTGTTAAAAATTTCTTACGTGAAGTTGACCACGTTGCTAAAGTCATTTCAGATAACGGACCGCAATTCAGATCTGCTGTTTGGTCTCGCATGCTTCGCAACCATAAAATCAAACCTGTTTTTATTTCATTGTACTCACCACATTGTAACCCCTCCGAACGGATTATGAAAGAAATCAATAAGCTTTGCAGACTTTATTGTCACAGAAAGCATCAGCATTGGGACAGATATTTACACTTATTTCAAAACGTGCTGAATGAAATGCCTCATGACTCCACTGCTTTACCACCTACTCTTGTACTGAAGAATGAAAAACCACCGAACAGAATCAGAGAGCTTGTACCTTTCCCGAATACACGTAAACTTCGACACAAAGACATAATTGATTTGGCTCTTAAAAATATAAAATCTGCAGCAGACAAAAGGAGAAAACTACACGGTGAAGCAAATGCAAAGAAATTGTATATTGGTCAGAAAGTTCTCATTAAAGCTCATTCATTGTCACATAAGAAGAAACACTTGAGTCACAAATTCTTTCTAGTTTACAATGGACCTTACAGAATCCGACGTATACCACATGATAATTGCGTTGAAGTTGAAACTCTACATACTAGGAAGAGTAAAGGTGTACACCACATTTCACATGTAAAACCGTTTATTGAGAGATGATCTGCTTTTTAACTTAGTCTTTGCCATAACATTTTTCACTTTACATTACTAGTATGCTTTGTCAGACTTAAGAAACTGTTAACATGCAACAATGTTTGAAGTTAAACATCCAGTCTAGAACCTAGGGAACATTTTTAAACAGAAATTACGAATGCATTGTTATAGTGAACAGACGACACAGTGTTATTGTGTGTGTACATTCTTGCTTGTTAGTTGCACGATTACGTAACGACTATAAGGCTTACATACTTAGAACATATACTGGTACTGCTAATGAGATTTTAATGCAACATTTTGGTTTACACAGAGGTTAGTTTATGTGACAGCTACACGATTTTTATCACGACGCTACTAATGAGTGTCAATTTACGATGTTGCTTTTGCGGTGTATCTGTTTTATATCTGCACAGTTTTCTGAATTCTTTTGGAAAGAAAAACATATTTTAGTAGTAACTTTTGTAGTATAGCTACAATGAGACAGGGTTTTCCGTAGCACAACAATACGTTACAGTACAGTACTTTCTTCATCACAACAATAAGCGTAATAACTACGATATCTATAAGCAAAGCACTTCACTTTTGTTTATCATCAGGTAAGTACATTGACTTCTGCAGAACTGAGCTTTCGGAGGACGATAATTACGACACTTCCATAGAATTATCTTACAGCAAGACGCACATTTAGCGCTATAGGACACGTATTTGAGTGATTAATTTTATACTTAAAACATTTATTTTTAAAGATTTTTGAATTACAAAGAAAGTTTTCCGTGATACATTTCATTCCATTGCTGTAATTTGTAACACCTGAGGGTATAATTACATTTATCCTCAGGGGGGTACACGTTTACTTTGTGTACCATGTGTTTGGCACGCACAAGGAGCCCTAGCTAATATGGTATTTACTTATACAACTTTACACTTCGGTACCATATTTCTCCAACACAAAATACACAGCTATCTGATTATTTACCTGAGAGAGACAAACATTTATTTTACTACATCAGTGACAGACGATTACGTAATTACACCGTTGGATAACTTCACACTTACGAAATTGTATGTTGTTTGTACTTTGTGAACTGTTCATATTTTTTTCAGAATCATTGTGATACTATGAGAGCTTTGAATGATATATTTGGTAAGGGAGCATGATTTTAAAGTACATTTGAGGTAGATGACACTTTTGACATGAGCAGAGAATTTTTTTTAAGTTTTGATATTATTGGAGGAAGCTACGACGATTTTGAGAGTTGACTGAGGTGTTATGATGTTATTTTTACGACGACGATGTGTATTATGCTGTTGAGGTATGTTTATGATCAATAAGCTGATGCTATATAAGGAATGTGATTACGTGTTTATATGTATATGAATAATCAATAGAAGTTAGGGACTCTGGTTGGAAACCGAGAATCGTACTTTAAGAGTTATGAAATGTGTGTAAATGCATGAATGTATCACAATGCCGACGAAAATTTTTTTGGACGCTGTTATATTTATAGGATTTTGTTTCTACAGATTTGTAACCCAAATTCTTGACCTGTGAAATATTTTTATATGAGACTGTCACTGTAGCGGAAACTGGTGTCGTAAATATTTCGGTAAGAAAGTTCAGTGACCACCTGCACGTAATGCGTCGTGGACACCCAGGTGAGCGGCCAGGTGTGTCAGACGCCTGGAGAAAAAGCCATTATTGCGAGCAGTGACACAGGTAGAAAAAAAAAAGAGGAGGCCATTATCCTCGCTATTGACGTTCCTTTGTAGAAAGCATCGTAAATACGACACGCTAATAATAACTTGGAAACATTTTTACATCTGCACACCTGATTACAACAAGCGTCTTTCTACGAGAGTTGTGCGAATTTCTACTAACTTATGAAATGTCACATGACTGTTGAATAATATTTTTATGCTTTGCCTTTCATAGTTGCTTATTTCATTTGATATCTAGTTTCCAGCTGTGTTGCAGCATTGGTTTTATAAAAAAAAAAAAAAAAATTCATTTGCTAATGTGAACACTTTCTGTCAACAGATCTATTAAATAATTATTTTATGACCCACATTCTTCGAAAAAGGAGCTCTTGGAATGGAAAGAACAATAAGAAGGGACTAATAACAGGAACTGCATACATAATTTTCTTTTCAACTACTTGGTAATTTTTTTTCGTAGAGTAAGTTTTTGTGATGCATCACTCTAGTGTTAAGATGTGACTTAAGTTTTAAACATGGCCATTTTTACTGTAATATTTTTTCTGCTTGAGCTATGTCATGTTTAGGTATAAGTTGCTGCTGTTTGCCAGGCATAGTGTTATTGAATTTGACTTTGTATTATTCTGTTAAGCCAGTTTTACTAATGATTTATTTTTATTGTTTGCTGCACATTGCCTTAGATTAGTTGTAATATTACAATTGCTTTGCTAATTTCTTAATGCTGCTTGCTTCGCAAATCTGCGTTTTTTTTTCATTGCTGTTTATATTAATTGTTTTATGTGATGCTGCATTGCCTCATCCCTTAGTTTAATATCTGAGCTCAGTAGATTTAAGTTAGCTTAAGAGGGGGTAGACTATATAAGAACCTAACTATGGAGAATAGGGAAAGAATGCTTTGAAGGTTATATGAAAACGATTTGGGCCTAAATGAGTATTGTATAATGAGCCATATTTATTTTGAAAGATATATGGGTAGAATACAGAAAAGAGGTACAGATAGGACTTTTTGGGAATAATGATGAACGAAGGGAGATCTCCAAGAACAAAAAAGGTTTTGTTCGCAAAATACTGCAGTACCAAAAGTTACACTGAAAACGAACCCTGTCCTTTCCATTGTGTTATCCCCCTATGTGTTTGTGTACCCTTGTGTATTTGTTTTCTTCCTGTCTCTGTGTAGTTTCATAGAATTTTTTCTTCTTCTAATACTAAGCTACATTCACTATGATGAGGAATACTGTTATCCTCAAATATAATTGGGATTAATAATATGTTATTTACCTTGTAAATATGCCTAGACGTTCTTTATTCTGTTTTGTTTTAATGCTCATGTGTGAAGTTGATGTTTCGAAAGTTATTCTGAACTTTTATGTATCTACTTATCTCATAATTCCTGTAACATTGATGTATATGTTTATTTCGATTCTTTTGTAAAGCCTGTATTACAAATGTTCTCTGTATTGTTATGTTCTTTAATGATGTATTTTGTACCTTTGTTATTGTGTTCTTATGTTATAAAATTGTACTTGTCACCAGTTCATCATATTATTAACTTGTAAGTTACATTTCACTGCACACGTTTCTGTTGGTCATAGTATATGGACAATATGTGAGAAGTAGGGACTGTTAGTGCTTGCACGTGTTTTAATGATTCAGCAAGGGACTGGATAACAGCATTGCTGGTTCTGAGGACAATTCCAAAAACTTTGTGAGTGCACAAGTGGTGGTTATGGACTTGCTATATTATCCGCAAGACTCTTCAATGGTGATTGTGCACCTGCACAGTCACAACAGATGGCTGCTGGCCATCTCTACAAGTACTACAGTGGTTCTGCGTCTTTGCTGACTCACCAGTACCATTATCTCTACAAGGACTACAGTGGGTCTACACCTTTGATGATCCACCAATACCATTATTTCTACAAGGACTACAGTGGGTCTGCACCTCTGGTGGCCCACCAATACCGTAATCTCTACCAGGACTACAGTGGGTCTGCTCTGTGATGACCTACCTACTACCTACCAATATTCTTCAAGACTTCGACTGACTCCGCTGTGGGTTTGCTCTGTTGTGGCCCATTACCTGTCTGCATGTCAAGAGTCAGCACTGTCTTTCCGTTGGAAGGACAAGACTACTTCTTCAAGACTGCATGGAAATCCACTACTTCCGTGTGCATTTTCTTTTACTGCTCAGACTTTGAGAAAAATACTGCAATGTGATGAATGATCAGGACTGTCTTTATGGACTGTGAGAAAATTTTAGCTTTTGACCAACATTGTATCAATAAGTGTGTGCATTTGATTTCTTTGTTATTGTAATTGTGAAAAAAATTTTAACAAATATGTATTGGCCAGTGCCCAAAAAAAATTTTGTAAAATTTTTGTGGGTAGCATGGGGGCTATGTAAGTAGGCTGTTTAAGTTTTTTTATTGGTAACGCCACCTCAGTATGAAAATCACTGGCTGTGCCGTGTGCAGTCTGTGGCTGCTTTGCATTGTTGTAATACTCGCCATTGTAGTGTTAGGCAGCTGGCTGCGAACAGTGCGTAGCGTTGCGCAGTTGGAGGTGAGCCGCCAGCAGTGGTGGATGTGGGGAGAGAGATGGCGGAGTTTTGTAATTTGTCATGAACTGCTATATATATGATGATATCAAGGTAAATAAAGTGTTTGTTCTCTATTAATATCTTTCATTTGCTAACTATCCCTATCAGTAGTTAGTGCCTTCCATAGTTTGAATCTTTTATTTAGCTGGCAGTAGTGGCGCTCGCTGTATTGCAGTAGTGGGAGTAACCAAGATTTTTGTGAGGTAAGTGATTTGTGAAAAGTATAGTTTAATGTTAGTCAGGGCCATTCTTTTGTAGGGAATTTTGAAAGTCAGATTGCGTTGCGCTAAAAATTTTGTGTGTCAGTATAAGCACAGTAGTGTATAAATTGTTCAAAGGGGACGTTTCAAAATGTTGTGACATATGTGGAACAAATTAATCTTCTCCACTGAAGTCAGCGACAGTTCAGCGACCTGCTGAACTGTGAACCACCTGAGGACGAACTGGAACTGGCGACTGACACAGAAGAGAGAGAGCCACGCCCTCCAACCAGGGATGAAGTTGCAAATGCCATAAGCGGTCTAAAGAACAATAAGGCAACTGGAGAAGATGGTATAGCAGCCGAGATGATAAAGTGGGGAGGCAACAAAGCAATAGACAACGTGACCAACATAATCCACCAGATCTGGAGAACAAAGAAGTTGCCAGAAGGATGTAAGAATGCAATTGTAGTGCCAATATATAAGAAGGGGGACAAGAGAGATGCAAACAACTACAGAGGAATATCGCTACTAGAGGTCGGATACAAGGTGCTGTCAAAACTATTGCTCAAGAGAGTAGAAGAACAGGTAGAAAGTACAGTTGCCGACTACCAAGCGGGATTCAGGAAGGGAAGAGGTTGTATAGAACAGATATTTATCCTGAAGCAACTGATAGAACATAGGGCCTTAAAAAACAGTAATAACCTTCGTGGACTTCACAAAGGCATATGACTCCATCGACAGGCAGACTCTTGTTAGGATCCTGAAGAACAGAGGACTTGATGGAACTACATAAGAACTCATAAAAGAAATTCTGACAGACACAAAAGCAAGGGCGAGATTCAGAGGAGCACTGTCAGAAGAATTTGAGATCAAGACTGGTGTTAAACAGGGAGATGGATTGTCACCATTGTTGTTCAGTATAGCACTGGACGAAGTGATCAGGCAGTGGAGAGCGATAAACGAGGAAATGGGAATACCAAAGACCCATGTGGGTGCAAAATGGACAACAGGGCTCAAGTGGACTGCCTAGCCTTTGCAGACGACATAGCAATAGTAAGTGAGACGGAAGAAGACGCAAAGACACAATTCGACAACTTAAGTAAGGTAGCCAGAAAGATGGGACTGAGGATCACCTATAACAAGACAAAGACATTAAATACCACTGCGGACTGGGAAACACCGGAAGGCACTGTGCAAATGGTGGACAAATTTAAATACCTGGGAGAATTTATAACAGGAAGGAACAGGAGCAAGGAGGGAATAACAGAGACGATAAAGAAGATGAGGTCAGCCGTCTGTATGACGAGAGAGATATACAATAAAAAGAATATAGCCACAGAGGCAAAGATAAGCCACTACAAGGCAACGGCGAGGAATGCAGTATTACATGCTGCTGAGACGATGACACTAGGAAGAAATGGGGCAGAACAACTAGAGAAAGAAGAGAGAAAAATACTGAAAAAAATACTAGGTCCCAAAAGAGGTGGGAGAGGTGGATGTGAAGACCTAGGGAAGAATTGTACCGGAACATGAGAACTATGTCCAGAGAAATCAGACTCAAAAGGGCAAGGTTTGCTGGACATGTAGTTAGGATGAGTATGGACAGAATGACGAAGAAAGTGTGGGAAACAACAGGGAGGACAAGGGGAAAGACAGGAACCAAGTGAATTGTTGAACTTCGGAAGTACTGGTTGGAATTGGGGATCAAGGTCGAAGGAAAGGAAAATTGGAGGAACAAATATACACCCACCAATATGCCTGAGATAAACGACAGAGAAGAATACAGGAAAAGATTAGAGTGTCACCAGTGGAGCCGACAGGAGAAAAGGACACTGAAGGTCTCGGAAGAAGAGCGGGAGTGAAGAAGAGAAACAATGAAGAGGTTCTGATAGAAGAAGAGGAAAATGCAGTCCACGAAGGGGCTATCCGTGGTCCTACAGAGGCCGTAACGCAAGAGGAAGAAGAAGAAATCAGCGTGGGTTCCCAATACAACGATTATGTCCAACACAGCTATTACTCTTCACAAATGATATCGTCACTGTCACAGAACGGGAAACCAATGTGATTGGTAGTTTATAGACTATATAAAATATTTTAATTGATCTCCAGATCGACGACTTCTAAGGAGAATCCATCCCCATAAGATAACGAGTCACATTTATGCCCGCTACCCTTCATAGGCGGCACGCCTCTCTCTACAGCGGCGTCAAGGAAAACTGCAACAATAATCGCCTCGCTGACAGTGATCTACAAACTATTAAGCGGTTCAAGTCTGTCCCAGGAGAGTGTAATAGGACCGTTACTATTCTTGTAATCTCAGGCTTTCCGCAGATGATGCAGTTCAAAAATGGTTCAAATGGTTCTGAGCACTATGCGACTTAAATTCTGAGGTCATCAGTCGCCTAGAACTTAGAACTAATTAAACCTAACTAACCTAAGGACATCACACACATCCATGCCCGAGGCAGGATTCGAACCTGCGACCGTAGCAGTCGTGCGGTTCCGGACTGAGCGCCTAGAACCGCTAGACCACCGCGGCCGGCGATGATGCAGTTACCTACGAGGAAATCTTATCCCTTAAAAATTCCACAGGTATCCTAATTGATGCCGACAAAATAGCAGGCCGATCCATGACTGGTTACTAAATCTTAATGTAGAGATACCCAACGTTGTGCACATCAGGAACGTAAAAACATAAAATCGTTTGACTACGAGATTTATGAGTCACAATTACAGTCGGTCATGGCATACAGATTTTGAGAATAATAATGTGCAGAGACATGAAATGGAACGATGCTATACGCTCAGTTGCAAGTATGTAAATAGGCTGTTTGGGTTTTTATATTGGTAACGCCAAGTAGCGCTCTGTATGAAAATCACTGGCTGTGCTGTGTGTAGTCTGTGTCTGGGTGGCATTGTTGTAATATTCGCTATTGTAGTAGTGGGCAGTTAGATGTTAACAGCGCGTAGCGTTGCGCAGTTGGAGGTGAGCCGCCAGCAGTGGTGGATGTGGGGAGAGAGATGGCGGACTTTTGATAGGGGACGATCTGGACGTGTGTCCATCAGAAAGAGTAAATTTGTAATATTGGATGTCATGAACTGCTATATATATTATGACTATTGAGGTAAATACATTGTTTGTTCTCTATCAAAATCTTTCTTTTGCTAACTATGCCTATCAGTAGTTAGTGCCTTGAGTAGTTTGACTCTTTTATTTAGCTGGCAGTAGTGGCGCTCGCTGTATTGCAGTAGTTCGAGTAACAAAGATTTTTGTGAGGTAAGTGATTTGTGAAACGTATAGGTTAATTTAGTCAGAGCCATTCTCTTGTAGGGATTATTGAAAGTCAGATTGCGTTGCGCTAAAAGTACTGTGTGTCAGTTTAAGCACAGTCATGTATAATTTTTCTAAGGGGACGTTTCAAGTAAAGCAAATGGCAGGCCACTATTCGTTGCTTGTACACTGGAAATGGGTGTTTGTCTGCAAAAGAGATTGCATAGTGAACGTAAGACCCATACTTGATTACTACTCAAGTGTACGGAACGATGACCTTGGCATTTGTTAGCTTCGATGAAGTATTGTTATCCCATTTGAATCTGTGTTTGTAGGTTGCTGGGCAGAGAATGTAGGCGGCAGTGATTTGTAAGACGGTCACAGTCTTCGAAAACACGAAACTGTTTGTCACACTCAAGTTATGGACTGTTTTACCTACAATTAATTGCAAAACATGTTAAAAAAATAGAGTTTTCCGTAATAGGACAGAATGTGTGTTTGTACCTACGGGAAAGTCCAGTGGAAACGGTCTATTAAAAATGTTTTTGCAGAACTTTTAAATTTCTGCAGAAAGTTGTGAAATAGAAAACGATATCAGCGAAAAACATCTTCATCACGTAAAATGGGCTTCGCCTTCGCGGTCTTCATTTCTCTGTAATTTCCTTCGGTCTTTTGTAGACACAAATGAAACGAAGAACTACGGTGAAAGTATTTCTGATTAGCATAATGGATATACGATCAAGTATATAATTGGCATTGTGGGCACGAGTAAAGTTACGGCTCAAAGGAAAAAATAATGAGCTCTGCTATATAATGGATGATCGTGCCGAGGAGATAACGAGGCGGCCAAGAGGCTTACGAGAAGGACCACTTAACGAGGGCGCAGTCGGGAAGTCTCGACAGCAAACCAAATCCTTTTGAGAAAGTTCGAACGGAAACTAGTTAGCGCTAATAAATGGAAACCGTCGTAACCTAACGTGTGTCTCAACATACTTGCTTTAGCGTACTCTCAGATCAGAGGAGACGCGGGACTTTGAGGTCCGGGCAGGAGTGAAACGGCGACAGGATCAAGCCGAGATTTGTCAGGTCTCTGTGTTCGGAGACAGTACGGAAAGACTTGTATGTCACGCTAAAGGAGTGGATACAGCGATGACAGTGAAATGAGACTGGGTTTGCTTACTGGCATTTTCTTATTAATTCATCAAGTGTTAGCAATGAACATGCAGAAGAATACAGCCACTGGTTTATAATAAACGTATGTGAGGTTTGGAGAAAATATAAAAATTCTGTAAATGAAGCAGGCAAAAAGGAATACAAACGTCTCAAAAATGAGATCGGCAGGATGTGCAAAATGGCTAAGCAGGGATGGCTAGAGGACAAATGTAAGGATGTAGAGACATGTATCACTAGGGGTAAGATAGGTACTGCCTACAGGAAAATTAAAGTGGCCTTTGGAGAAAAGAGAACCACTTTTATGAATATCAAGAGCTCAGATGGAAAACAAGTCCTAAGCAAATAACCGAAAGGAGAAAGGTGGAAGGAGTATATAGGGGATCTATACAAGGGCGATGTACTTGAGGGCAGTATCATGAAAATGGAAGAGGACGTAGATGAAGATGATATGGGAGATATGATACTGCGTGAAGAGTTTGAAAGAGCACTGAAAGACCTAGGTCGAAACAAGGCTCCGGGCGTAGACGACATTCCATTAGAACTATTGATGACCTTGGGACAAAACTCTACCGTCTGGTGATCAAGATGTGTGGGACAGGCGAAATACCCTCAGACTTCAAGAAGAATATAATAATTCCAATACCAAAGAAAGCAGGTGTTAAAGGGTATGAAAATTACCGAATTATCAGTTTACTAAGACACGGCTGCAAAATACTAACACGAATTCTTTACAGAAGAATGGAAAAACTGGTAGAAGACGACCTCTGGGAAGATCAGTTTGGATTTTGTATACATTTTGGAACACGTGAGGTAATACTGACTCTAAGACTTATCTTAGAAGCTAGATTAAGGAAAGGCAAACCTACGTTTCTAGCATTTGTAGACTTAGAGAAAGATTTTGACAATTTTGACTGGAATACTCTCTTTCAAATTCTGAATGTGGCAGGGGTCAAATACAGGGAGCGAAAGGCTATTTACAATTTGTACAGAAACGAGATGGCATAAAAGGGAAGCAGTGGTTGAGAAGGGAGTGAGACAGGGGTGCAGCCTATCCCAGATGTTATTCAATCTGTATATTGAGCAAGCAGTAAAGAAAAGAAAGAAAAATTTGAAGTAAGAATTAAAATCCACGGAGAAGAAATAACAACGCTGAGGTTTGCCGATGACATTTAATTCTGTCAGAGACAACAAAGGACATGGAAGAGCAGTTGAACGGAATGGACAGTTTCTTGAAAGGAGGATACATGATGAACATCAACAAAAGCAAAACGAGGATAATGGAATGTAGTCGAATTAAATCAGGTGATGCTGAGAGGATTAAATTAGGAAATGAGACACTTAAAGTAGTAAAGGAGTTTTGCTGTTTGGGGAGCAAAATAACTGATGATGGTCGAAGTACAGAGGATATAAAATGAAGACTGGCAATGGCAAGGAAAGCGTTTCTGAAGAAGAGAAATTTGTTAAGATCGGGTATAGATTTCAGTGTTACGAAGTCTTTTCTGCAAGTATTTGTATGGAGTGTAGCCATGTATGGAAGTGAAACATGGAGGATAAATAATTTAGACAAGAAGAGCATAGAAGCTTTCGAAATGTGGTGCTACGGAAGAATGATGAAGATTAGATGGATGGATCACGTAACTAATGAAGAGGTACTGAATAGAATTGGAGAGAAGAGAAATTTATGGCACAACCTGACGACGAGAAGGGATCGATTGATAAGACATGTTCTGAGGCATCAAGAGATCACCAATTTAGTATTGGAGGGCAAAAATCGTAGAGGGAGACGAAGAGATGAATATACTAAGCAGATTCAGAAGGATGTAGGCTGCAGTAAGTACTTGGAGGTGAAGAAGCTTGCACAGGACAGAATAGCTTGGAGAGCTGCATCAAACCAGTCTCTGGACTGAAGACCACAACAACAACATGTAAGGCTCAGTAGATTCTCCAATCAGTTACCTGAACAAGTGGTCACCCCGGCCTATAGCTAGGTGATGATTCGGGTGTACACAGTAAAGTGTGCTACTACGGACCAAGACCCATGAAAGTGTCGTATTCTATTGCTTTAACTGTACCTTTATGTTCACGTACCCGCCACAATGCAAGTAATATACAGACATAGGTATATGTAGACAGATGTACGATGGAAACCGATAACCGTAACCCACAGGTACGTACAGGAAATGTCTGCAAATTCTTTCTAGAGCACAAAGTTAACTGATTCTGACTGCTCACTTGCATATCTATTGTGGCTCGCTCATCCGAGGCTGCTGTTGTTCGATTGGACTCTGGACCGCTTGGCGTTTGAGAGCGTCGATATGGGAGTTCGAGTTAGTTGACTTAAAGATGATAGATGACTGCGTCGCTTTATATCTCCAACTCGCAAATCGGAGCGTGAACTCAGCGTTTTCCCAATACGTTTGAACTCTTAATGGGTTGACGAGAACTACTTTCACTGTACGGCTCTATGTAAGTTACAAAACCTCTCACTAATATTCACATTTCGATTATTTTTCTCTTTTTCTGGCCAACTTTCATTATTTCGTCATTGCAGAATAATTCGAGTAGAACGCACAGATATCAGACCCACAAAGTACTCAGGGACGGAATATCGGAATGCACCCTTGATTCATGATGTCGACAGTAACACGAGCTGCCGGCCGAAGTAGCCGTGCGGTTAAAGGCGCTGCAGTCTGGAACCGCAGGACCGCTACGGTCGCAGGTTCGAATCCTGCCTCGGGCATGGATGTTTGTGATGTCCTTAGGTTAGTTAGGTTTAAGTAGTTCTAAGTTCTAGGGGACTAATGACCTCAGCAGTTGAGTCCCATAGTGCTCAGAGCCATTTGAACCATTTGAGTAACACGAGCTGGACAATCCTTGAACGTGCAATCGATTTCATTTGATTTCGCGGTCACAGATCCATGTCGACACACACCTGTTATGGTGAGAGGATTTCAACTGGCAATCAAGCAAATCTCTAACACTGTTCCCAGGATTGACAATATCGGTACCTGATGATCGCACATTTACCAACACGAGGTCTTCTGCCCATCCTCAATGAAATGTGGCCTAAGGAGTCGCTTCCAAAGCCGCGGGTCATCCAGATCATTGTGCTTCAGTGCAAGGAAAACAGCATCCAATAGACCAGTTGTGCTAAGCTTATGTGTCAACAAAAAACCCTGGAATTGACTCCTAAAAAAACTGCTGCAGTATTTTTGTAGTAACAAGGTCCACAACTAAAACAATTTTCTAAATGACAATAATCTGTCGCATTTCATGTCGATCGTTTTTTAATTCTTTTGTATTTTACTGCATATGTTGTCACGTTAGTCCATTACAAGAATTTATGACTAAAGTAAGTTTTGACCATGACCCTAATATCTCTGCCTGACAGGGTGTTTATAAAAGAATTACATATTGCTACAGTACGTAGTAATGGTCAAGCCGCGCGGGATTAGCCACGCGGCCTAAGGCGCTCAGTCATGGACTGTGCGGCTGGTCCCGACGGAGGTTCGAGTCCTCCCTCGGGCATGGGTGTGTGTGTTTGTCCTTAGGATAATTTAGGTTAAGTAGTGTGTAAGCTTAGGGACTAGTGACCTTAGCAGTTAAGTCCCATAAGATTTCACACGCATCTGAACATTTTTTGAAAAAATGTTAAAACTAGAAGAACAGTTCCTATATGTCCGGGAACCAATGCCGGTTAAGATATGAGTCATTTTATTTGTAACGACAAGTGTTAGTATTTGGTGGTGTGGGCCACCTTACTGTTGAAGCTCACTGCACATGTCTGAGTGGCTGTAACTTGCACGATGCTTATGGCGTCGCTCACACCATTAATAACAGTGCGACGATCTGCACCTCATCGCCGGCCGCTGAGGCCGAGCGGTTCTAGGCGCTTCAGTCCGGAACCACGCTGCTGCTACGGTCGCAGGTTCGAATACTGCCTCGGGCATGGATGTGTGTGATGTCCTTAGGTTAGTTAGTTTTAAGTAGTTCTAAGTCTAGGGGACTGATGACCTCAGATGTTAAGTCCCATAGTGCTTAAAGCGATTTGAACCATTTTGATCTGCACATCAGTCAGTTGAGATTGTGCTGCCGACACGCTACGATAGCAGAACAAGAGTAATGATTCCGTGTAGTGTGGGCAAACTCTATTATACACAGTACAGCGGAGGCCTACTGTTCTGTTATGGATTAGTCGACAGCAGTAAGCGCCAGGCCCATAACTTTTATGCCGAACAACATTCACAACGCGCTATTCCAGCTACATGAATGTTCAGCAGGCTATTCAAGTGACTTGCAGGCACTTGATCCTTTGCAGCAAGGACAATGGACCGCGGCAGACCTCGCACAAACGCCAGAGATGCAGGAGCAGGTGCTGTGACATGTACAAGATGATCCTGAAACAAGTGTGTGACAAACTGGAGATTGAAATGTTCACTTTACCAACCGTCATTAAATGCAGGAAGTTTAAATTGTTGTTCATCATGTACTTCCTCAACATAGCATCTAAGACCTTGTGCATCTGTTGATACGGCAAAGAACACCATGCCAATGAAAAAAGTAATATACTCATCTTATTAGAGTCCGTTTGTTGCAATCGTCTTCAAGCTGCTTATCGAGATCCTCGGATGGTAATTGTAATAAATGAGAAAACTGACACTTGATCATCTTCAGAATTTATTCAGAAATGCTGATGAAAACTTAGTCACAATACTAGCACTCTCGCCATTTCCCATAGCTTCCTTCGCAAAGCACTTCCACAATTTTTCAACCAAAAAACAATTGCCTGACAAAGACGGTATGGCAACACAGTTTAACATACACTTTCACTCGGATAAATGAAGAACAACAGAGTTCTACATCACGACTGGCAGAGATTACGTCTGCTTGTCATTGGCGCCATGTGGTAGTATAGTAGAATAGTATATTGTCTATATTATACACTGAAGAGCCAGAGAAACTGGTACTATTGCCTAATATCGTGCCGAGACCCCGCGAGCATGCAGAACTGCCGCAACACGACGTGGCATGGACTCGACCAACGTCTGAAGTGGTGCTGTAGGGAATTCACACCATGAATCCTGCAGGGTTGTCCGTAAATCAGTAAGAGTACGATGGGGTGGAGATCTCTTCTGAACAGCACGTTGCAAGGCAACCCAGATATGCTCAATAGTGTTCATGTTTGGGGAGTTTGGTGGCCAGCGGAAGTTTTTAAACTCAGGAGAGTGTTCCTGGAGCCACTCTGTAGCAATTCTGGATGTGTGGGGTGTCGCATTGCCCTGCTGTAATTGCCCAAGTCCGTCGAAATGCACAATGGACATAAATGGGTGCTTAGTACGTGTCACATGTCAGAGTCGTATCTACACGTATCAGGGGTCCTTTACCACTCAAACTGCACACGCCCGACACCAATACAGAGCTTTAACAGTCCCCTGCTGACATGCAGCGTCCATGGATTCATGATCGATCGATACAACTTGATATGGGACTCGTCCGACCAGGCAACATGTTTCCAGACATCAACAGTCCAATGTTGGTGCTGAAGGGTCCAGGCGAGGTGTAAATATGTGTCGTGCAGTCGTAAAGGCCACAAGAGAGCACCTTCGGCTACGAAAGCCGATATCGATGATGTTTCGTTGAATGGTTCGCACACTAACACTTGTTGATGGCCTAGCATTCAAATCTGCAGCAATTTGAGGAAGGTTGCACTTCAGTCACGTTGAACGATTCTCTTCAGTTATCGTTGGTCCAGTTCTTGGAGGATCTTTTTCCGGCAGCAGCGATGTCGGAAATTTGATGTTTTACAGATTCCTGATATTCACGGTACATCGTAAAACGGTCGTATGGGAGACTCCTCACTTCATCGCTGCCTCGGAGATGCTGTGTCCCATCGCTCGTGTGCCGACTATAACACCACGTTCAAACTCACTTAAATCTTGATAGGCTGCCATTGTAACAGCAGTAACCGATCTAACAACTGCACCAGATATTTGTTGCCTTACACAGGCGTTGCCGACCGCAGCGCCTTATTCTGCCTGTTTACATATCTCTGTATTTGAATACGCATTCCTATATCAGTTTCGTCGGCGCTTCTGTGTATAATGAACTGTTCTAGAACATTCTCGAATAATTTTTAAATAATAATTTGTAAATTCTCGAATAATGCTATCAATTTGCTTTACATATATAATATCTGGTAATTACAAACAGTGAAAACATGAGCAAAATGTACTGTTGGTTCTTAAAATGTCTGTAAAATCATTTTTATGGTGGTAAAAGTTTTACATAACACCAGGATAACAATAAAAGCGTATAAAATATTAATGTCTGAAGTTTTGTTTACTTGCCGCAAAATTGCAGTTTTTATGCTTATGACAACATTTTGAGTGAAGGTACGTACATTTTTACAAACAGGTGAACAAATGTTAACTAATGAATAATAAAATGTTGCTGGATATATTAAGCAACAGATTATAAAATTCGTAAGTACACGTGGTTTTCTTTGAAAATAAACATTATTAACTTGAAAATAAATTACGTATTTTTGACTTGTTAATGTTCTTTAAAATTATGTTTTCAAACTGTTTTAGTGTATAATTAATAGGATCATTATTATCTTGTGACTTTATGTTTGGTTGTCGAACATCATAAACAAACTTTAAATTTACGTAATTTGACAGTTTAGCTTTCTCGATCAGGCTCGTTATTTGAAGTTTGGTATAAAGCTGGTATCATACACTTCATTAAATAAGTTTCCCCCTGTAATGGCCTGTTATAAGTTGCTGGAGGAATCAACCATACTACTGCATGATCCGTATGGTACCAGAAGTTTGCCGGCCGCGGTGGTCTAGCGGTTCTGGCGCTGCAGTCCGGAACCGCGGGACTGCTACGGTCGCAGGTTCGAATCCTGCCTCGGGCATGGGTGTGTGTGATGTCCTTAGGTTAGTTAGGTTTAAGTAGTTCTAAGTTCTAGGGGACTTATGACCTAAGATGTTGAGTCCCATAGTGCTCAGAGCCATTTGTCGTACCAGAAGTTTCTTTAATCCTTATCGTATGCTACATGTACAAATCCTTCGACCTGCAAACCACCTTGCCCGATTACATTTGTGTCAGTGGCTTCTACAACACGTTGCTGAAGATCCACAATTCACAGCCTGCATCGTATGTACAGATGACAGTAAATTACCGCAATACATACGTGGTGGTGGTGAGGTATCAGGTCTCCCTTCAGAATCAGTGTATGGGCAGAACTGTCGGTGGGCGATACACCTTACCAAACATTTAACAGGTGCTGTGTATCAACGATTTTTGAGCCATGAATTACCAGCGCTATTGGAGAACGTTACCCTCGGAGAAAGACAACCCCTAGGATTTATGCACGACGAGGTATCTCATCGCATCGTTTCATGAGCAAAGGATTGGTCGAGGAAGTCCGGTACCATTGCTTCCCGTCACGGGAACTGGATCCGTTGGATTTCTGGCTATGAGGACGTTCAAAGGCCTTGGTATATAACCAACCCATTGACAATGTGTAGACGCTACAGGAGCGCGTGACCAGTGTATATAACGCAATCGGAATAGAACCAGACGTATCTGGAAAAAGTGCGTGATTCACCGCTAAGAAGGGGTGAAGGATGTTTGCAAATGCGTGGTAATCTCATGCAGTGCTACCTGTGACGTCTACTTTTACGTAACAAACAGGTAGGAATGAGGGGACACTGGCCCATATCTCAAAAGCTACTGGTTTTCGGACACTTAATTTAACTTTCCCTCTAGTTCTGACCAACACTACTTCCTATAGGAATATGTGATGCTTATTTTTTCAATAGCCCGTGTAATTGGTTTTATTTTTACTCTTACTTGATTTTAATTTTTGCTCTGTCTACTAAGCAAACAATAATTGTTTTATATTAGTATTTTAGTGGCGTTATATCTGGTATGTCCTTCAGACACTTGAAAGCAGGTACATAGCCGAAACTTAGCAGCAGTGAAGGACAGAATTAGAATGACATTTCGGTCCAAATAATGACAGACAGCGAGGTACATTATTACCATTTAGACCGGAATATCGTCAGAAAAGAAAGGGGAACATTTGACCATCACCCAATATAAACTAGTGACAGCTAGGTCGCGTTTGTCTGGTGCAGCCTCCCTTCTCTGTTGACTTGTCCTAAGGATATTCTAATGCAAAAACCCTACACTAACAAGTAAGTTTCTTGCTCTTAGAATAGCCGATACCTGCATCTCAAGTATCTATGAGCTGTTCCACTCTCGCTGGGTACATATACCTTTATCGATGGGCTGGTGAGCCCATGCAGAACGTCGCAAGACTTCTCTCAAGGAACAGTCCTCAGGCTAATCATATGCCACATATAATATTCCACCGATTGTTTAACTATTACAATATTCAGACCATACATGCTTATAGGCAACGACTATGTCTCACAAGCATAACTGCCACAGCCTAGATCATGTGCCGTACTACTCGACAGTTGGTTGATAAAAAAAGTGTTAGCAATACCAAATGTACTGTCCGAATTTTATCGCTTACAGAATCAGCAAACACAAGCATTACTGGATGCCCTTGGACAGCTCGTCCAGGGTCAACATGCAATGCAAACCGATGCGGCAGCCGCCACTCCACCGCTAACGCAGCCACAACACGCAGTTGCACCGACCTTCAGACCTTTTGATGCTGCACTGGAAAGCTGGACGGAGTGGTCACGCCAATTTGGATTCCATCTCGCCGCCTATAGAATTCAAGGCAACGAGCGGCAGCCTTTTCTTTTGTCATCCGTCGGTGTGCAAACCCACCGTGTGATAGTCAAATTATTTCCCCCGACGCGACGTAGCAACTCTGTCCTATGAAGAAATTTTGTCTGCATTAGATGCATATTTCAAAGAATCAGTCAATGTCGTTGCAAAACGGTATACCTTCTTTCGTACAAACCATATGGCAGGTCAGACTAATCGAGAGTGGGTTGCAACCTTGCACAGCTTTACTAGGGATTGTGCTTTTGAGTGTCAATGTGGACTCCCATATTCAGATACTATGGTACGTGATGCAATTACACAGAACGTTTCTGATATTCGTATAAGGGAACAGATTTTGAAACTAGTCAATCCCTCCCTTCAACAAGTGAAGGACATATTGGGTCGGAAGGACACACTTGACTTTGCTCAGGAATCATTTGAAACTTCGCCAGCCGTGTTTCAGGTTAACCGACCCGCCGGGCGAGCTGCACGGAGCAGTAAACAGCCCTCGCACCTGGCCGCGCCGCTGCCGCCAGGCTCTCAGCCACGTGTGCTGCGCCGGCAAGCAAATGCAGTGCTTAAATCATGCCCGCAGTGCGCAACTAAACATTCGCATGAGAATTGCCCGTCACGACAAGCTATTTGCTTTTACTGTAATAAAGAAGGACATGTTCAGAGTGTTTGCCAGGAAAAGCTCAGATCGGAATCTCCAAACCATTCCAGGCCCTTTGCTTCACGCCGGAATCGGAATCGAGCCAAGGATATTCAAGCTCGCGAAACTTCGCCCATGGAAATTCATGTCGTTCATTCCGCTCCACCCAGTGCAACTCTCTTTAACAGTGACTGTGTTCGTCTCACAAATAGTGTGCGTCGAAATCGCTGGAAATCCCGTCAAGTTGCAAGTGATTTTGTACCAGTGTCAGTTCACGTTGCACAAGACAATCGCTCTTGTCGTCAGCAGGACAATAAACTTTTTGTAGACTTGGACATTAACGGCAAATACCGGAGCTGCAGTTTCACTGATCAATCAAGACACTTACAAACTGCTGGGCACACCTCCGTTGCATGCCGCGAATGTTAACCAGCTATTCAGGTCAAGAGATCCCTGTGTTAGGACAGTGCAGCCTTCTTGCAACATGCAAAGGACAAACAACACTTGTGTCATTTTACGTCCTTCGTTCTTCTTGTTTGGTTTCGATTTATTTCAGTTGTTTAACTTGTCTATAGTAAATCAGGTCCTATCAGTGAACCATACTGTGCCTTCAGACAGTGTTTCTCGTCTATGTGAAGAATTTGCAGACATTTTTGCACCGGGCCTTGGTTGCGCTAAGAACTATAAAGCACATTTGGAACTGAAAGTAAATGCGCAACCGAAATTTTTCAGAGCGCGCAATGTTCCCCACGCATTGCGTGATGAGATTGCAAAAACATTACACGATTTGGAATCACAAGGTGTAATTGAACGTGTGCAGGCTTCTCTCTGGGCATCACCCTTAGTAATTTTGCCAAAACCTTCGGGAAAATTGAGACTTTGTGTGGACTTCAAGGCAACAGTGAATCCACAACTAGTGATTGCAACTTTTCCTTTATCCCATCCGGAAGATCTTTTTGACAAACTGTGCCCGGGCAAATATTTTTCGAAGTTGGACCAAGCAGATGCATACTTGCAAATACCGGTGGATGAAGAATCCCAGCGTGTTTTGGTGGTTAACACGCATCTTGGTTTGTATCAATTCAAACGACTGCCATTCGGGTGTGCATCCGCAGCTGCATTGTTTCAGCAATATCTACAAACTGTTTGTGCGTCGGTCCCTACTGCAGCAAGCTATCTGGACGATATAGTGATCTCCGGAAAGACGGAAGAAGAACATTTAGCCAGTCTCAGAACATTATTTCAGGTCTTGCGGCATAATGGTCTTCGCTTACGGAAGGACAAATGTGTGTTTTTTGCTCGTGACTTGCCATGCCTGGGACATGTACTCAATGCCCAAGGCATACATCCCAGTCCCACGCACCTCCGTGCCATACAAGACTTGCCTTCGCCGCATAATTTGAAGCAGCTACAGACTGTGCTGGGAAAAATCAAGTATTATCACAGATATGTGCCACATGCCTCTTCCATTTCAGCTCCGATTCATCGCTTACGCCGTAAAAGCGTTCCGTTCGTCTGGACGACGGAATGCGAACGCGCCTTTCGCCAGTTGAAATCGGCGTTGCTTTCCAATACTTGCCTTATGCCATTCGATCCCCGGAAGCTCCTTTTGTTGATGGTGGATGCATCGGATTTCGGGATCGGTGCTGTGCTTGTGCACAAAGATGGATCGCACGATCGCCCTATTGCCTTTGCGTCCAAATTGCTCTCGTCTGCGCAAATAAATTATTCACAGATCGAGAAAGAATCATTGGCTCTAGTATTTGGTGTTACAAAGTTTCATGACTTTTTGTATGGTCGTCACTTTACCATAATCACAGACCACAAACCTTTGACATCACTTTTTCATCCGAACAAGCCTGTACCTCCACGTACAACGCAGAAATTCATTCGCTAATCTATTTTCCTCTCGCAGTACCGCTACGATATCTTGTATCGGTCCACTGCTAAGCATGGAAACGCCAATGCATTGTCCCGTTTGCCTGTTGCTGAGGATAGGCCATTAGATTCCTCCGAACTTGCTTGCATGTTCATTGATTCGGAAACGGATGACGTGGTCGAATCGTTTCCGATTGATTTTCGTCGTGTAGCTACTGCCACAACTGCCGACCCTGTCCTTGCTACCGTTCTGCGTCTTGTTGCTACGCAGTGGCCCTTGTCAGAGTCACGGATCGGGGACCCGTTGGTTCGCCGATTTTTTGCTCACAAGGAGAGACTTTTTGTTCGACGTGGTGTTTTGCTTTTGCGTTCTGATAATGATCAGTCCCAGGTCGTGGTCCCACGTTCGTTACAGTCCTCTGTCTTACGGCTTCTCCACCAAGGACATTGGGGTATAGTGAGAACGAAACAACTTGCTCGTCAGCACTGTACTTGGTTCGGGATCGATGCCGCGATCACGAATATGTGCTCTTCTTACATGACATGTGCCGAACAACAATCAGCACCACCGCGGAAATTCTTTGCATGGCCAAAAGCCACTTTCCCTTGGCGACCTTTACACATCGATTTTGCTGGTCCATTCTGGAATGCTCGATGGTTGGTTGTGATGGATTCATTCTGTAATTTTCCTTTTGTTGTCCGGCTGTCTTCCACGAGATCATCTGCCGCCATCCAAGTGTTATCTGCTATCTTTTGCATTGAAGGTCTTCCACAGACAATTGTTTCCGACAATGGCCCACAGTTCATGTCCGCAGAATTTCAGTCATTCTGCGAGGCCAATGGTATTCAACATCTGACGTCCGCGCCGTTTTCGCCACAGTCAAACGGTGCCGCTGAACGATTGGTCAGGACTTTCAAGTCACAGACGTTGAAGTTGAAAGAGTCGCATTCTCGGGAGGACGCGTTATTGCTCTTTTTGTCCTCGTGTCGCTCTCAGCCCCGAGATGGTCGCTCGCTGGCTGAGTTGCTCCACGGTCGCCATCATCGAATCTTGATGTCTTTGCTACATCCGCTGCACCCGGTTCCTGAGCAGCGGCAGACACCTGCTTTTGCCCCAGGCGACGTTGTTTACTACCGCCACTATCGAGGTTCACGGCCTTGGCTCGAAGGGCGCATTCTTCGCTGCCTCGGACGCGCTATCTATCTGGTTTTGGGGGCCTCTGGTGAGGTGCGCCGGCATCTCAATCAGCTGCGCCTCTGTCGTCGCACGGGATCTGCTTTCAGCGACGGCGCCGTCCGGTCAGCGCCCCGGGGACCCATCTACTGCCTCTCCTCAGCCCCAGTTGTTACCGCCGCTGCCTTCCATTTTGCCCCACGGCGACGCGCCGCCGCCGCCACCGCCGCCGCCGCCGCCTGTTCTCCCGCCGGCGACGCCCGCCGTGGACGCGTCGCTGCAGCCGCCGGGCGTCCCCCTGGGTCACGCGCCACCGATCGCTCCCCGGGACCAGCTGTCCTCCGACATGGAACTCTTGCCCGCTCCGGACCATATGTCGTCTTCGCCCGTCGGGTCCCCCGCCCCGATGGAGGTCGACCCTTCGGCTCCTCCTGTCTCTCTACGGGCGCATACACCGCATGTTGGCGTGCACGCTGGAGTAGGTTTTCAGGCGTTCCCTAGCTCCCCGCGGTCCGAATGGCAGGGTGCGGGTGGCACAGCCTCGCCTGTTGTTAGGCTCCCCACCTCGTCGCATACGTCAACATGGGGTCCTCTCCACGGCGGGCGGAGGCCTTATACCAGAACCGTCCGCCGATTTGCGGGGGAGGAATGTGGTCTCACCGCCAGACACCACACTTGCTAGGTGGTAGCCTTTAAATCGACCGCGGTCCGTTAGTATACGTCGGACCCGCGTGTCGCCACTATCAGTGATTGCAGACCGAGCGCCGCCACACGGCAGGTCTAGTCTAGAGAGTCTCCCTAGCACTCGCCCTAGTTGTACAGCCGACTTTGCTAGCGATGGTTCACTGTCTACGTACGCTCTCATTTGCAGAGACGACAGTTTAGCATAGCCTTCAGCTACGGCCGGCCGCTGGTGGCCGAGCGGTTCTGGCGCTACAGTCTGGAACCGCGCGACCGCCACGGTCGCAGGTTCGAATCCTGCCTCGGGCATGGATGTGTGTGTTGTCCTTAGGTTAGTTAGGTTTAAGTAGTTCTAAGTTCTAGGGGACTTATGACCTCAGCAGTTGAGTCCAATAGTGCTCAGAGCCATTTGAACCATTTGAACCTTCAGCTACGTCATTTGCTACGACCTAGCAAGGCGCCATATTCAGTTACGATAATTACTTCAAGAATGTATTCTGAACAGATAATATTGTGAATCATGTACCGTCAAGAGCGACGTTCATCATTAATGAATTAAAGTTAAGTATCAAACTAATTACGTCCGCTTTCTGAATTCTCATTCGTTGTCATGTTCCAGACCTCACGTCAGTATAGTTCTTCCCTCCTCACGCTAGCCTGCGTGAGCTAAAACGCATGCATTTCGGCCTCCACTCGTAACACGGTGTTGGCTCTTCTGCCAACACAAAATATTCAATGTCGCAGAAATTATTTCAAAACTTTCCTAGTACCCTTTCTATCATCTTATAGAAGAAGCAGTGGTGTTTACTCTCAAACAAGTGCAACATTTTACTCCATAGATAAAGTTGGGAGGCCATACAATATTAGTCATCTTGTCTGCACGATTCCTGCGACTTACCTACGTTTCATTAATGCTGTGGTACACCTACATCAGATATCTGATGATGCACTTCCGGTTGTTTCCATTTTATGCACAATAGTCCGAAGACAGACCCACGCATCATCTTCAGGTGATGCGTGTTTTACTGTTAAGTGTACTGGCTGCTTGGAATGCACCTGAAGATGACGGCTGGGTCGATCGCCGAAACATTGTGCATAAAATGAACCATCAACTCAGCAGAACACTCAGAAACACAGTATTAAGCAATCACGCAGAGAAAGCCTGAGTGATCGCATCTCTACCTCCAAGGCTACAATAAGAGGTAAAAGTTCTCCGTATATTGCCTATATATATTGCTGAAGCTTATATCCCGCCACAATGCTCACGCTTTACCGGTTGCTGATGTGCTCTAAATTAGGTAACGGTGTGATCTTCTACCACAGTGGCATCAAGTTAGCGCTCACCAAATTAAATACAATAATGCAGCATGAGAATCTATGTCGGAGCTGTGCTCTTGGAAGAACCGAAGATGCCTCTTCATAGTCCGCACCTGTTCCTGGTAGTGACACGTTGCGGAGAACCCAAACTCTGATGCAGACCCCCCCCCCCGCCCCCCGCCCCCCGCCCCCCGCCCCCGCCCCCGCCCCCGCCCCAGCACCTCCTCCCACTGTTCAGAAATTCACTTTGCTGCAAAAATTTCATCGGACAAATTATCATTTCTCTCTTGAAACGAAGAGGACGCTGCCGAATATTAGTCGCAACGTAACAGGAAAAATTCCTTACTCCACAGGGACATTTTCTCACCTCCCGCTTCAGCGGACTAATCAACAATTCAAAATTACTTTTTCTCAGTTCATGGAACACCCACCTGCTTCCCAAAAGGGAAACCTGCAACCCTAACAACATGTTCGAATCAACTGTGTACCTGCAGTGGCCAGATGCAATTATGGTATTCACGGACGAGTGGAAATCGACAGATCAGCCATAACTGCATAACGCCTTCTTTCGTCTTGATCTGCAGTCAGAACTCCCTCCCTGACAACACGCTACTCTTTAACCCAGAGGTAGTGGCCATCGTTTAAGCTCTCCAGTTCACTGGACAACTAGGACTGTACCACGTTACAGATTGGCCGGTGAGCACAACCTACAATAATTTTGATAAAACATACAGAAGCAAAATAAATGTTGTCAGCATAGTGTTCTCTTTCTTTCTGCGCACCTATGGCGTCACGGGCCACAGCCTGTTACGTCACGGGTCAGGGCCATCGTGCAATATCCCTAAGTTCAACTTATAAATATCGTTAAATACGCGCAGTCAAATAAGAGTCTTTACAAATTCTAAGCAATTACTCACACAATTCCTAACAAGTCAGCTTCACATATATACAGTACTGGCCATTAAAACTGCTACACCAAGAAGAAATGCAGATGATAAACAGGTATTCATTGGACAAATATTTTATACTAGAACTGACATGTGTTTACATTTTCACGCAATTTGGGTGCATAGATCCTGAGAAATCAGTACCCAGAACAACCACCTCTGGCCGTAATAACGGCCTTGATACGCCTGGGCATTGAGTCAAACAGAGCTTGGATGGCGTGTACAGGTACAGCTGCCCATGCAGCTTCAACACGATACCACAGTTCATCGAGAGTAGTGACTGGCGTATTGTGACGAGCCAGTTGCTCGGCCACTATTGACTAGACGTTTTCAATTGGTGAGAGATCTGGAGAATGTGCTGGCCAGGGCAGCAGTCGAACATTTTCTGTATCCAGAAAGGCCCCTACACGTCCTGCAACATGCGGTAGTGCATTATCCTGCTGAAATGTAGGGTTTCGCAGGGATCGGATGAAGGTTAGAGCCACGGGTCGTAACACATCTGAAATGTAACGTCCACTGTTCAAAGTGCCGTCAATGAGAACATGAGGTGACCGAGACGTGTAACCAATGGCACCCCATACCGTCACGCCGGGTGATACGCCAGTATGGCGATGACAAATACACGCTTCCAATGTGCGTTCACCGCCATGTCGCCAAACACGGATGCGACCATCATCATGCTGTAAACAGAACCGGGATTCATGCGAAAAAATGACGTTTTGCCATTCGTGCACCCAGGTTCGTCGTTGAGTACACCATCTCAGGCTCTCCTGTCTGTGATGCAGCGTCAAGAGTAACCGCAGCCATGGTCTCCGAGCTGATAATCCAGGCTGCTGCAAATGTCGTCGAACTGTTCGTGCAGATGGTTGTTGTCTTGCAAACGTCCCCATGTGTTGACTCAGGGATCGGGACGTGGCTGCACGATCCGTTACAGCCATGCGGATAAGATGCCTGTCATCTCGACTGCTAGTGATACGAGGCCGTTGTGATCCAGCGCTGCGTTCCGTATTACCCCCCTGAGCCCACCGATTCCATATTCTGCTAACAGTCATTGGATCTCAACCAACGCGGGCAGCAATGTCGCGATACGATAAACCGCAATCGCGATAGGCTACAATCCGATCTTTATCAAAGTCGGAAACGTAATGGTACGCATTTCTCCTCCTTACAAGAGGCATCACAACAACGTTTCACCAGGCAACGCCGGTCACCTGCTGTTTGTGTATGAGAAGTCGGTTGGAAACTTCCCTCATGTCAGCACGTTGTAGGTGTCGCCACCGGTACCAACCTTGTGTGAATGCTCTGAAAAGCTAATCATTTGCATATCACAGCATCTCCTTGCTGTCGGTTAAATGTCGCGTCTGTAGCACGTCATCTTCGTGGTGTAGCAGTTTTAATGGCCAGTAATGTATTATAGTGTTCAGTCCTTTTTCTTTAGTAACGTCAAAGTTTAATATTATTAATGAACAGCGTTTCTTTAGTAGTTCTTCTCGATAAGTTTTAGTAACGTTAAAATTTAGTATTGTTTCTGTAGGTAATATAATATATACTTTGGTTTGATTATTTTGGCAACAAATGATATAAATATCATTAGTGCTTGTGAACTTTAAGTAGATAGATCCTGGTAGTGCTTCATTTACATTAGTGTGTTCTGAATCAACAGGGAAAACAAGACTTTAAAGGAATTCATATTGTGAATAAACATTTCTGTGAAGCTAACTGGTACTGTACGTGAGTTTACTAATAATGAAATGGAACAACGTCGGAAATTTGAAACTGAAATTTATCAGTTTATTTATTCGTATGTAAAACTACTACAGACCAGTTAACTCAGAAGTTCACTTACCTTCAAACTCCTGTGCATAAGGCCACATGTGGAACTTCCGAGTCTAGGGGTTCCCAACACCGTTGTAACCTTCAAAAAAATGGTTCAAGTGGCTCTGAGTACTATGAGACTTAACATCTGAGGTCATCAGTCCCCTAGAACTTAGAACTACTTAAACCTAACTAACCTAAGGACATCACACACATCCATGCCCGAGGCAGGATTCGAACCTGCGACCGTAGCGGTCGCGCGGTTCCAGACTGTAGCGCCTAGAACCGCTCGGCCACGTTGAAACCTTCCCGTCTTCTCTATATCTCTTTTGTTACGCAACATTCCCCTGCCAACAATACTTTGGGGCAGACATTCCCTGCTACCACAATTATTTCCAACATGACAAATATTAATTATTCCTACTTAATCCTATTAATAAAATATAAACATCTTTCATAAATTGTGGTTTGACAATAGACAATAGAAATATACACTTCTTACACCGCCATGCGGATATTACCTAGCGGTGACCGCCTGGTTGTGCCTACAGCTACACACTCCAGTCCCATTCGCTTATACACGAGCGCCAGACGTGCGAGAACTGAAGATATCTGGATGAGGCCCAGGTTAACATCGAGAAGATATAGGACCCGCATGGCAGCAGAATACATGCAACAGCATCACATGCCCCCTCTTCCCCTACCGATCCCCCCTGTCCCCATGTACGCACAGACACACGCACACATCATCAGAACCTTCGAGAGAGACTCTGAACACTGCCTCTTGGTGTAGAGTCGACTATGCCACAAAAGTGGCCGGTACCGTGCTTACAGTTCGGTTAAGGGAAGGAGGAAAAGGTGAACAGTCTTCGTCATAGTCATCTGCGCCTGCAGGTGTTGTTTCGGTGGAGAGCTTCCAGGTGATGTCGCTGCTACAGGCTGCTCTACACAGCGTCGCCGACGGTGGATCACGTGGTTTGTGCTGTTCGCCACTCTGTCCTATAAACAGTCGTCACAGTAAGTGGGTGGTCACGGCTTAATTTATTGTATCGCTCCAGCTTGCTCTACTATTCTGTAGTTAATTTTTGGGTACTGAGTGCAGCATTAAAGTGGCGACGACAATATTCGCTTAAGGGGAAGTTTACTATTTTTGGGTTAAAAAATCAATTTTTTTAAATTTGCGTTTTTCGATCCATAAAAGTGTTTAGAATCCACCCCTGAAACGGCTTTTACGAATACGGAACGGAAATGTTTGTTATTCGCGGTTGAACAAAAAAATACACCTGCCTGAAATCGGCCTTTTCAAGCACCAGTTTTTTTCTTTCGGAGGACGAGTTATTGTCCCGGCTCAGAAATGGCTCTGAGCACTATGGGACTTAACTTCTGAGGTCATCAGTCCCCTAGAATTTAGAACTACTTAAACCTAACTGACCTAAGGACATCACACACATCCATGCCCGAGGCAGGATTCGAACCTGCGACCGTAGTGACCGCGCGGTTCCAGACTGTAGCGCCTAGAACCGCTCGGCCTCTCAGGTCGGCTATTGTACCAGTGCTTGGAAGGAAACACACAAAATTCAAATAAACGTTTGATCGCGTGTGTTTGGTAGCTAGCCTCCAAGCATTTGCATTCTGGTGCGAAGACTGTGGAGATTGTGACTTTCCTGGCAGTGAGCAGCTTCAACGAAGGGTATCCAGCAATTCTGAAGACCATGACAACGATGGACGTCACCCTGGGACTCTGTTCAACGCAGTTCGCCAAGCATTCGGACGACCACCGGATTCAAGCGGCCGAAAACCGCTTGTCACCGGCAGTACGAGTGGCTCTGGAGCAGCGCAGGATGGCTCAGATCGAGCAGAACGCTCTCTAGGAGGAAGAGGAAGGACTAGTTTATGGACCCGGAATAACAGATTGAACGTAGGTTGCATAATGTTGCATTTATATGTAGACAAAACTTCAAACGCGTTTTTCTCGAAATGACTTTTTTTATCGTGCGCTATGGTAACTTTAAATCTACTGAACCGATTGGCATGATTCTTTCTTTGCGACGAAGCTAACTAAATTGTTCCACTTTTATTCCGATCCATCAAATATAAATAATTTTACTTGGCCAACGAAGTCGAAAAATCGATGAAAAAACCCTATTTTTTTCAAATGGCCACCATTTTGTTTCCTATGGTTCTAATAACTTAAGCGAGATAAGGTACTGGCAGGGATGTGGAGCCATGCCGACTCCAATGCCGACACAAGTTGCGCTAGATTTTTCGGTTGAGAATCCATGGCACGAACAGCCCGATCGACGTGATTCCATAGATTCTCGTTTGGATTTAAATCCTGGATGTTTGATAGCCAGGGGAGTACGGAAAACCTCAATCTGGTACTCTTCAAACTGCGAGCTTGCGTTGTCCTGCTGGTGGATGCCGTCGTGCCGAGGAAAATCAGACTGCATGTAGAGTTAGACATGGTCCCGAAGGACAGAGCCATACTAGTGTTGACCCATTGTGACTTCCAAAATGACGAGGTAACCCAGGGAATGCCCTCCGGCCTGTACAGTTCCGATTATTGTTGCATGGTGTTTGCCTTCAGACGTTTTACACAATACCTGCCGACGGCCATCCGTCCGATGGAGCATAAGACGTGACTTCCAACCCTCGTCGCCGACGAGCAGCAGTCAGCATGGAGCATGAACCAGGCGCCTTCAATGGACGCCCATACACCGCTACGCTCGCTGAACGGTCGTTGACTAGACGCTGTTGGCAGTCCCTAGGTTTATCTCGCCGGTCAGTTGCTCAACAACTGCACGTCTGTGTGCCCGTACACATCTCCGTAGCTGTCGTTCACCCCTGTCATCTATGGCCCGTGGTGCACCACAGTCGCTGTGGCCGAGTGGTTCTAGGCGCCTCAGTCCGGAACCGCCCTGCTGCTGCGGTCGCAGGTTCGAATCCTGCCTCGGGCATAAATGAGTGTGATGTCCTTAGGTTAGTTAGGTTTAAGTAGTTCTAAGTCTAGGGCCCTGACGACCTCAGATGTTAAGTCCCATAGTGCTCAGAGCCATTTGAACCATTTTTTTATATATATATATAGTTGCCTCGGCGCCGGTTTTGGATAGCGCCATTTTGCCACGCACGACATAGTTTAACCACAGCGGCATGCAAGAAATTTATAAACTTAGCCGTTTCGGAATGCTTCCATCCTTGGTATAAAAGCCAATGATCATGGCCTTTGGACTTCAGGAAACTCGCTCCGTTCCCGCATTACTACAAAGACGTACAAGTTTTCCGCCCCCCCCCCCCTGGAAACGTTTTATATACCCTCCACTGGTAGTATTGCTAAAGCGGTCACATTAATGTGTAGTTATTAAAATATGAGACCTATAAAAAGTATTAGTAATTGTCATTGTGAGGAGAACAATTGTAGTGCGTAAAATGGAGGAGGTATGCTTTTCATTTTGTAATACGGCAAAACAACCCGAATCACAACGGTGAAAATGGCCAGCTGAACATGCGTTTAGCGTCGCGGAAATTTTTCTGCAGACGCCAAGTAATAAACTTGGTGAGAAAATAACTCGTAACTACTCTGTCAGAAAGCACACTGGTAAGGATGTGACCACGCTGTGTCCAGAAGCAGTTCTTTTCTAACTATATATTGGTCAATACAAACGAAATATTGGGACCATAGTTTCGACCCACCATTAAAAGTTAAAAAAGTAGAAAGAAATGTAAACTCGACCAAGAGGCAGAGGACTATACAGGGTGTATACAAAAACATGCAAACGTAGTATTGATCAAAATTGGAGGAAAAAACGTATAATGATACGTCCGGAAACCAATAACTGTATATATAAGGGACCAACTTATCCTCTCATTCCCATCTGTCTGTCATGTAGATGTAGAGACTACAGACAGTACTTCACGTGGCTACCGCACATTCTAACATATCCTTCTGCCTTTCTTCGTTCTCAAACACGCACTCTTTCAAATACATCCGGTCCATTCGGATTGGGTCATAAGCATTGGTCATACCTTCTTATAAAGTCTCCAGATCTTCGACGAATTAGGCATTCCTCCCTGCTCTTAAGTCCTCACTGCTGTTAATCTCACGGATACAGGTCCGTTCAACTGGTACGCCATGCTACTAGATGTTCTCGATCATGAAACGTTGCGTTGATGAATTGTCACGCAATCCGCAGAAAATGGGGTGGTACCTTGTCGTGCATAAACTACGTTCGATGTCTTTCTGTAAGGGTAACATTCTCCACCAGCGCTGATAATTCACCGTGCGGGAATCGGTGGTGCACGGCGCCTGTTAATCTACACTACTGGCCATTAAAATTGCTACACCACGAAGATGACGTGCTACAGAGGCGAAATTTGACCGGCGGGAAGGAGATGCTGTGATATGCAAATGATTAGGTTTTCAGAGCATTCACACAGGGTTGGTACCGGTGGCGACGCCTACAACGTGCTGACATGAGGAAAGTTTCCAACTGATTTCTCATACACAAAAATCGGTTGACTGGCGTTGCCTGGTGAAACGTTGTTGTGATGCCTCGTGAGGAGGAGAAATGCGTACAATCACGTTTCCGACTTTGATAAAGGTCGGATTGTAGCCTATCGCGATTGCGGTTTATCGTATCGCGACATTTCTGCTCGCGTTGGTCGAGATCCAATGACTGTTAGCATCATATGGAATCGGTGGGTTTAAGAGGGTAATACGAAACGCCGTGCTGGATCCCAACGGCCTCGAACCACTAGCAGTCGAGATGACAGGCATCTTATCCGCATGGCTGTAACGGATCGTGCAGCCACGTCTCGATCCCTGAGTCAACAGATGGGGACGTTTGCAAGACAACAACCATCTATACGAACAGTTCGACGACGTTTGCAGCAGCATGGACTATCAGCACGGAGACCATGGATGCGTTTACCCTTGACGCTGCATCACAGACAGGAGCGCCTGCGATGGTCTACTCAACGACGAACTTGGGTGCACGAATGGCAAAACGTCATTTTTTCGGATGAAGCCAGGTTCTGTTTACAGCATCATGATGGTCGCATCCGTGTTTGGTGACATCGCAGTGAACGCACATTGGAAGCGTGTATTCGTCATCACCATACTGGCGTATCACCCGGCGTGATGGTATGGGGTGCCATTGATTACACGTCTCGGTCACCTGTTGTTCGCATCGACGGCACTTTGAACAGTGGACGTTACATTTCACGTGTGTTACGGCCCGTGGTTCTACCCTTCATTCGATCCCTGCGAAACCCTACATTTCAGCAGGATAATGCACTACCGCATGTTGCAGGTCGTGTAGGGGCCTTTCTGGATACAGAAAATGTTCGACTGCTACCCTGGCCAGCACATTCTCCAGATCTCTCACCAATTTTAAATGTCTGGTCAATGGTGGCCGAGCAACTGCCTCGTCACAATGCACCAGTCACTACTCTTGATGAACTGTGGTATCGTGTTGAAGCTGCATGGGAAGCTGTACCTGTACATGCCATCCAAGCTTTGTTTGACTCAATGCCCAGACGTATCAAGGCCCTTATTATGGCGAGAGGTGGTTGTTCTGGGTACTGATTTCTCAGGATCTATGCACCCAAATTGCGTGAAAATGTAATCACATGTCAGTTCTAGTATAATATATTTGTCCAATGAATACCCGTTTATAATCTGCATTTCTTCTTGGTGTAGCAATTTTAATGGCTAGTAGTGTATTTGGTAGAGTGTATGGCGGTATGAGTTTGTTCCTGCCATTCTCTGATACTGAAGCGACCCGACGCCTCACCTCCATGACTGGTCGAGGATCTTCATCTGCCCAGGCGTACGGACTGTGGTAATTTGCTACGACACCTCTCGTGTAGCTCACCTGTAAATAAAATGCAGGCTGTGAGTTGTGGATCTTCAACGGTCCACCTCTCGACATGTATTGGCTTCCGGACAAGTCATTTAAGCAACTTTCCTTTAGTTTTGTCGTATACTATCCGCCTATAGGAACGTGTGACACTTTTGAACACCTTGTATAAGGCCCCATTCGCACACTAACCGTCGCAGAGAAAGAAGCTGCTAGTCTACGGCAAGTGTTTGTCTAACTGCGGCACGTCGGCCGCATGAGGCTTGAATCAAGTACTCGTGCGGCCCGCGGTTCTCTACCCTGTTTTATAATAATATACATCTAGCGACTTACAGCCGAATCCAGAAACTTCAACTAATGTTAAGAGCTTCCTATGAGGATAGTTTTCTTGCTCAGTTACAAACAAAAATACTTGTGAAGATAGTAATATTTTAGGTTGTGATTAATGTTATTTGACACTGATGAATTCAGCAGTGTGCTAAGTAAAGTTGCCAGCTTACCTCAGGAGCAACGGGGTAAGAAGATCGTTCACTGCGGCTTTATACGATGTGAGAAGGGGAATGTTTTATTGTACTGACAACTAAATGGTGCGCGACTCGAAGCGATCAACTGCTACGGCAAACATTTTGACACAGAAGTAATAGGCATTCGTGAATGCGTATTACAGAAGCGATCATCTTGAAAAGTTGTACTTATTTGCAGTGAGGATCATTAAATTAACTAAGGCCTTTCTAATGCGGCGCAGTGAGTGGAAGAAACTAGCATTTAAATCACTTATCACAGTTTTGTGCTGGTGTCTCAGATTCAATACCCCATTTCAGTAGTAAAAATGCTATTATTAGTCATTCGCACACATAGTAAAAACAAAATAATGTCGCCACCCAACTGTAGTGCTACGATTGCTAGGTTGCAGAAGTTGGCCACAATGTGAAACAGACCACAGTCAACACGAAGAGTTCCGAGTGGTGCCGACTTTTAACGGTCAGTACTTAGGAGCCAGCGATCAACTTATCGTGCCTCACTATAGCCAGTGCACTGGGGAATCAAACACTGCCATTTACACAAATTATCAGTTAATAATAAGACTGGTACAAATGCGGCCCGAAGTGCCGACCCGCAACGTCACTGTTGGCTTCTGAGAAAAAAAATTGTGACGGCCACTGGTCTTGGGAGTTACTCGCCAGTGCCGAGTTTACCCACCCCTGTGTCACCGCCCCGGAACTACAGGCACAGACGGAGCGAGAGCAAGGCGCAGGTCAAGGTTTGCCTCAGTCTCTGTCTTCACCACTCCTTCATCTACCGGGTCTTATCCCATACCTTCAGAGTGTCCGCATACCAATGTGGACGGAAATCTGTGTATCCCATCTGTCTGCATCTAATGTTATCCCATGAAATACTGTGTGAACGTCTTCCGAAACATTTACGAATCGTGTAACTGAGGCGCGACACGGTTATCAGGCCGGTATTCACCTAGTAGGATGTGGGAAACCGCCTAAAAGCCATATCCAGCTGAGCGACCCACCGGCGCACCTTGCTAGTCCGTCAGGCGGATTCGATCGAGGGCCAGCGCGCCTACCTCCCCCGAAGGGCGCGCAACGGCTTCAGTACATACAGTCGAGTAACCGTGTCGGTCATGTTGTCGGTAAGTGTTTGATACCGGAACTCTGAACTGTGTCAATGAGAGGGTGCACTCTGGCCAAGGCATGGCGGAAATTTTAACCAAATTACGGAATTCGTTGATAAAAGATTTTTCCTGCAGTGGCGTGAGCTATCTTTTCCTCGCTCTACGCGAGGTGCTACACTTAAAAAGCCAAAATACATTGTGAAAATTATATTTTAGGGATGCTTAGGCACGTGAAATAAACGACTGTTCACATATTACATCAATTCCTACATTACTCTCCTCCATATACTCTCTCCTCTGGAGAGGCGACTACCGTTACGATCTGTGGCCGGTTCCTGGTAATGCAAGAAAAAGCTGAGAGCTGAGTCCGCAGGCATTACATCTCTTCTAGCTCTTCAGTGACGCAGCACCAGTCTTACAGGTACCCGAGGCTTACCGGAGGACAGCACGCGAGCCGATATGTCGAAAACGGGATCAGCAGTTATACCGGCAACAAGTCCACCAGCACGAATTCACCCACCCCGACGACTTTGGTGCATACTAACTCTTACCGCAACTGACCAGTGCATTGCTGCCCCAGTGCGGACGTCAGTTATCTCCTCCGTGTGATCGCGACGAACAGCAGCAAACTGTACGCCATATAACATTTGACTGTTCCCTCAGAGCAATTACATTTCCGATGGAAGACCTTCAGAATTTGCCTACAGAAACTTCTCACTAGATTTCAAGCCTGGACTTACGGCTACTGGGTGTATCTGTGTAGAAAAGTGTACAAGGTTTTCCAAAGTCTTTGCATCAAATGTCTAGGGGTAATAGCACACGTCGTGAGAAATAACTTTTGTTGGAGAGGAGAAGTTCGCTCATGCTTCCCAGCGACGCCAAGCGTCCTTTGGTACTCGCCGGCCCTGGGACGACGAGATTTCATCATATTGGCAGCGTCTACTAACTAGATATGCTACTTAACCCAGTAAACTGGTAGGGTAATTTTCTACGAGAAAAGCTAAAAATGACTGTCTCTAAGCAGAGATGTTTCAGAAGCGAACCAGGAACTTTAATTCTGATGGTCCTATTGAGGAGTGCCTGGATTCAGTGGAGGCTGATGTCTAAGAGCGCAAGAACACGTGAACACTCTTTTTTTTTCCTTTATTGTATTTTTAGCACCTCATACAGGCGGGCTGCCAGCAGCATAGTACGCCGCTCTTCAGCCTTAAGTGGTACAATCATATGACAAAGAGGCGACATATACAATACAATGAAAATGGCGGGCAAAAAAGTAGAGACAAAAAACAATAAACATGAAGCCGTTCACACTGGACGATAAAAACACTAACACTTGTTGACACGGCGCACTGAACACGGAGGACGGCGACGGCACAGGTGAACAGTGGAGTTGTAACTGCGAAAGAACGCGAAACACAAAACGAAGCACACACACGAGACACTGATAGCGACGATCTCCGGCGCGCGAATGTTCACTATGCGTGCGGGGACGTGCCAAGAGAGGAGGAGGAGGAAGGGGAGTGGGAGAATGAGAGGGGAGAGCAGAGATGCCAGGGGCAGGGGAGATAGGGGGGAGGGAGGAAGGGGGAGGGGTAGCCCGGGGGAAGAGGGGTGGAGGGAGGGGATGGGGGAAAAGGAAAGAGAAGGGAAGGGAAGAGAAGGGAGGGAGGGTGCCTAAAGGAAAGGACACCGGAAGTGGGTGGTGGGGCAGGGTCAAAGTTGATAGGAGGGGTAGATGGAGGGGAGGAGGACATCATCCGGGAGGGGGAGCTGGAGGAAGACACCTTGGCAGAGGGTAAGGAGGGTTGAGAGATGGAGACTGGGTGGGACGTGGGAATACAGGCGCGGCAGTGGGCGGGGGTGAGAGAGGATCGGGGAGACGAGCGGGTGAGGAGGATCGAGTTTACGGGAGGTGTACAGGATCCGTATCCTTTCAAGGAAAAGGAGGAGGTGGGGGAAGGGGATGAGATCGTACAGGATCCGCATAGGGGAGGGGAGACGGATGCGATAGGCGAGGCGGAGAGCATGGCGTTCAAGGATTTGGAGGGATTTATAAAAGGTAGGGGGGGCGGAGATCCAAGCCGGATGGGTATAACAAAGGATAGGGCGGATGAGGGATTTATAGGTGTGGAGGATGGTGGAGGGGTCCAGACCCCACGTACGGCCGGAGAGGAGCTTGAGGAGACTGAGTCGGGAGCGTGCCTTGGCTTGGATTGTCCGGAGGTGGGGAGTCCAGGAGAGGCGACGGTCGAGGGTGAGTGAACACTCTTGTGGATTTATTGGTCATTTTTCTTTGAATGCTGTTTAACGTAATGTAACTGCGGTAATGTAAATACCGCGCTATGCTACGTTGCTTCTCTAGTCTCGGTGAAACTTGGCTTAAGAGTCGCGAGCCTACTTTCAGTTGCGCACGTTTTAAGGAGCTTTTGCGTATGCGCAACTGGCGTGACGTAATTGCCTCAAAGGCCAAATACATATGTATTTGATAAACAACGTGCACGGCTCACGGCGTGCAGAGTTAGCCCTTACTACTCGTCTTCAAGTTCATATCAATGCGACCAGGTGGCAGCACGCTGCAGCAGACTTTCATCCCCGTTCGCGAGGCATAAATCCCGCACACTCCTCAGATATGTCAGTTCACTCACTATATAGTGAAATTAGATCGGAAATCAGTACATGTTATAGTTACACTGATAGAAATATCTATTTTACTGTACGCCCACACAGTACATATATATGAACATTCACGAAAAGCTGTCTCACTGATTTATCTTTCACTTAAATGTGGGTTCGAAGACAGCGTTCTTTTGGCCCTTATGGCTCTTATGTATTCTAGCCAATGACGTTGTTGGTAGATTGTACTACTTGTATTTAACCATTTCCTTAAACGGCAGTTTGTGTTTGGAGTTGGTTTTTTACTATGGATGAATCGAATTCCCTGTCCAGCGTCAACATGAGATCTGTTGAATTTGTCGTGTAATATTTCTGGCTTTGCAGCCATCACATTCAGCTACAAGAAGCTCTTCTTAGAGCATTTGAGAAGGTAGAAGTGTCAAGATGACGTAATGTGGTGTGAGGTACCGATGAAAGATGGTTTGTTAGGTATGTGTATCGTCAGAAAGAGTGCCTAAATTGTGGTCGTTCTCCGCGATTGGCTGCTGCATTCAGAAGTTGCGCGCCAAAATCACAATCTTCTATTATTAATATTAGACGAACTAAATAGCGTATTACTTACATTTCATATTTAAAGCATTTCTCAATAGCGTGCTATCACTCCTATATTTCACAAGTATTAATAACCAGCCATAGTGCTTTGGTGGTGTAATGGTTAGCATTTCTGCCTAGCAAGCAAGAAGACCCGGGTTCGAGTCCTGCCGGCACGGTAGCTCAGCGTGTTCGGTCAGAGGGTTAGCTGCCCTCTGTAACAAAAAACTGAGTCACCGGCTCAACACTGAACTAGAACGGGTGTCATGGGACATCCGCATCGCACAAATGCAACGAACAAAATCGAACAAAATGAGAATAATAAAAAAATTCCCGGCCCCAACACAGATTTTAATCCATTTCTTCTGCTTCAATCATTATCGTTAATAAACAAATGCTAAACGAAAAGGCAGACGCAGCACTTCGGTGATCTTCGTATCGCGCCTAACTGGGATGGCGGGCGAAGTGGTATAAATATGTTGGTAAGCATAACTAATTTCACACTCTCATAGTTACCCGAATTTAAAAATTTGTGAGCACTTACGAGCCGCCACTGGCTTGATTACAGGCAAGCACACATACGGCTTATCCACGCCGCAGCGTGCCTACACTCTGCCCTGTCTCAGGGGCATAACCAATGCAAAAGTACGTCTAATGTCACTCGGAAGCGTCCATGAACATTTTGTCTCTAACAAAAGTTTTTCTCCATGACGTAATCTGTCACCCCTAGACGTTTGATGCAAAGACTTTAAAACACCCTGCGTGTCTGTTGCCAGTCAAACGAAAACGATACAGTGGGAAAAAAGTGAGTAAACTGTTTGTTATTTCAAGAGTAATCGCCGTAGCTGTTAATACATTTACCCCGGTGTGTGAGACAAGACAGTCAGTGTGAGAAGCAGCACCTTGCATCGCGTCTATTAAGTCAGACGTCAGAGAGCACATGAGTCATGGTACTAGCACAGTCTAATATATAAAGTCGCGACACTCTCGTTGATTTTTGTTATACACAGCGACAACAGCGTCCCAAGCGCTGGAGAAGCTACGCTGCTGAATACGGTATTCAGTAAATGTAAACAGTATCGTTTATATTCATTTTTAAGATGGTTTTTACGAAAGGCAGCGTATGTAGCGCAATCAATTGCAATAATAATAGGAAGAAGACACCACATTTGTCGTTCTTCGGGTTTCATAAGGATCCCTGAGCGCTCTTTATTTACGATTTTTTTCTAAACTGTATTGAATTACTGAATTTGTTTTTCTTTTTTAGGAGCAAGAAATGGCTACTAAATACCTGCTGTAAAAAGATGTCCTTTATTTGCAAAATAACGTGAAGTTTTGTGCGTTACATTTCGAGTCAAACCAGTTCATGAGCGCGGAAAAGAAGACATTGGTATGGAATGCAGTTCCTACGTTATTTGACGTGCCGAATAAGCCACAACTAGTGACGATGAAGAGAAAATTTCCATACAAACGTGAAAGTGTTACTGCAAAAACAATAAAACTGTCTCCTGACACAGAAGAAACAGCCACCGTAAGTGTTACTACACGAGAGACACATATAAAATCACTAACAACGGAATCTGCAGCACAGACATCTTTTGAAGATGAAATGCTTAGATTACGTGAAATTATTCGCGAGTTGGAAAATCGTGTGAAATGTAAAAATGTGCAAATCATTAGACTTCGTACAAAATTACTACGTGACAAGGAAAGTGCCCATCGTAAGAATAAACTGCAACCACAACGTCACAGGACACAAGTACAAAAGGACAAGGTCATTTTAAAAAGTATTGGTTCCAAGTACTTTGAAAAAGGATGCTCTCGATTTATTGATATGCCAAATCAGTATACCATTGAATGGAAAACGTGGTGCGAGATGGAAAGATGAAACTAAATTATTTGCACTTAATTTGTTGTATTATAGTACTCAGGCATACAGTTTATTATCACACTGTTTTAGCCTTCCATCAGTACGTACCTTACAAAGGTATGTGGAAGATATACAATTAAATTGTGGGATAAATAATAACATATTTCATCTTTTAAAGCAGAAAGTGCAGCAGTTACCAGAAACTGATATAACTGTTAATTTGTCTATGGATGAGATGTCACTAATGGAAAATTTGATATATGACAGCTCTAGGGATCGTGTTATTGGATTTGAAGACATGGGTTTCATACGTACATCTGTGGTTGCCAATACTGCATTAGTTATAATGATAACGGCATCTTCCCAAATTTTAAACAGCCATTAGTATATTATTTCTCCAAAGGACCAGTAGGAGCCACCCATCTGACGCGCATATTTTTTGAAGTTGTCAAAAAACTCACAGAGATTGGTTTGGTTGTAAAAACATGTGTGACTGACCAAGGTTCGAATTTTGTGGAGTGGAGGAATAGACTGGGTATCACACCAGTTAATCCATGCTTAGTACACGGAGTAAGATCTACTTTTTTTATGACACCCCACAATTGATAAAAAGCATTCGTAATAATTTATTCAGGTATAACATTATCCACACAACAGATGAAGGAGGGATTGGCACTGCTCCATGGAAGGAAATTTGTCAGTTGTACTCAAGTGATTGTGAAAGGAAGTACAAGTTGGCCCCCCAGCTCAGGAAAAAAAAGCTGTCCAACTGCCAGCATTTTCAAAAATGAACGTAAGCATTGCAGTTCGTGTATTGAGTCATACAGTAGCAGCAGGCATTGAGACACTTGTTACTTGTGGCACCATATCATCATCTGCTACTGCTACTGCAGATTTTTGCCAAAAAGTAAATGATATTTTTGACATATTTAATGCATATAGTGTTAAAGGGCCTGTATCCTTAAGGAACTGCATTACAAGTGCCTAAAGACATTTAGAAATATTAAAGACACTGAAGCCATGGATACAGTCATGGAAATTCGTAGATGTTGATGGGAAAGATTTTTCATCTAGGATTAAGTGTGTTAGAGGACTTCTGGGTAACATAAGCGCTTTGAACATGTTTGTTGACGACGTTTTGGATGGAACCAAGTTATATTTATTAACACGCAAAATTAATCAACATCCACTGGAAAACTTTTTCTCAATGATAAGGCATAAAGGTGGTTTTTGTAGCAACCCATCACTACGACAGTTTTGTGCTGCATTCAATAAAGAAAATTAATGAACACACATAGTGTAGCTACCTCCAATTGTGAGGGGATCAACTGGGGTCAGACAATAGTGGATATGAAAGCAGCGCCCAAATTACTTGTTTCACCACTGTTGGACATCAGTGACACGAGTTCAGTGATCAGACTACCAAATGTGGAAGTCCAAACAGACCTCGAAGAGGCAAACAGCATGACATACGTGTTTGGTTATGTATTAAAGAAACTGCTTACAATTCATGACTGTTATAAATGTAGGACAGTACTTGTAGATGGCAGCCAAGACTCAGACGCAAATGACAAAGTTTATTGTCATTTTAAAAGTTATGAAGACAACTTTGGAAGCCTATTTATTTGTACAGAAGACGTCAAAGAATTTTTAACTCATTGTGAGACTAAGATGACATTTACTTTTGATGAATATGCTCACATAAGTAACTGTAGTGCTTTCTTTGTGAACATGTTGATGGACATCCCCAATTTTCCACCTGGGTGCTGTGCTGAAACCAAGCTGCTGTCAATAAGACTCTTTGTGAAAGTGAGGCTCTTTTACATTGTTAAATTCAGGAATCAAGACTTAGTCTGTAGAAGCAAGAGAAGAAATAAAAAAGTGATGAAGCTGGCTCATTTGGGTTGCTGAAGTGTTGGGACTGACTCATTCATTTAATTTTGTTTTCGTTAAATGTATCAATGGGATATAATAAAGTTTTAAAACAGTCATACTTTTTATTGAGATAACCTGATACCACAAAGAATAAGACGGAAATTGTATTTTTGGAAGCAGGCTTCCTGCAAAGCAGAACTTAATGAAAAGTGATGTGTCGCTTCATTTTTACACAAGGAAGATCATCTGTATACTTCATATGTGGTATATACAGTGTGTATTCTCTTACTTTCAGTGGAATAAGTGCGATTGTATGCTATTTCTTAATTATTTCTTCAAGAATATGTTGCAGCTTAAGTCACTTCATTCAATAGTTCGTGCTCTGTTTACTTATCTTTCACGATCATTTATGTTTCTCGCTGTTCTCCTAACACTTGTGACGCAAAAATATATTAACTATTTTGTAAATTACGTACAAAACGAATTCAAAACAAACATCATTTTTACGTCGCATCTGCCGTCAGAGGAAGGCGAGCTTTCTGGCCGCTAAGGGCGCTAGTGTCACTTGAACTGTCAAATGATTACAACTTTCACAGCAGTAAGTGTCGCGACTGTATATATTAGACTGTGGTACTAGCAAGACATACGTACGCTATGTTCGAGCAACAGTTTCAGGTAGTTACGGCTGTGGCCGAAAGGTGTCAGCACCTTACGGACTAAGATACCCAGTAACCAAAACAGTATATTTTGGAAACAAAGCTGTATTTTCTGTGAATATTATGCCTTCTATTAATAATTGATGATTTAATACGGGTTAACGTGATTTGCGCTCTCAGCGCTCTCCAAAGGCCGTTGTCTGCTTCATCCTGCTTTCAAACCATGCAGTTGCGATCTGAAAATGAACGCACGTAAACAGCTGCTTGAACTGTGTTACGGACTTTCGAAGAAGAGCGGAGAAATTCGCGAAGAATATTGTGGACTCGTCAATGGTTTGAACAGCGAATTACACATAGAGGAGCATGCTGCACAAATATCTGAGATGTATATTAGTAGAAGTTATTCGTAAATTCAATTTAATTTTCACCCCATTTTCGATTTTAAATTGAATATAGTTAAGGTATAGTTTCTAATATTTGTTTGCGCTTGCATAACATACATATTCTCGATGATGCATTTCTGCCAACACACGGAAAATACCATTCTTGATCCCATAAATTTCAAGATCGAGATTAGTTTCGTAATTTCATTCGAAGGGAAGAGGAGATGTTTACGAAATTGATCATCATCATCGAAAAAGATATGTCCTGGCAAGATACAAACATGAGCCAGTCCACATGTATACATAAATACACTGAAGCGCCAAAGAAACTGGTATAGGCATCCGTATGCAAATACGGACATATGTAAACAGGAACAGGCAGAATTCGGCGCTGCGGTTGGCAACAAGTGTCTGGCGCAGTTAGATCGGTTGCAGCTGCTACAATGGCAGGTCATCAAGATTTCAAAAAATGGTTCAAATGGCTCTGAGCACTATGGGACTCAACTGCTGAGGTTATTAGTCCCCTAGAACTTAGAACTAGTTAAACCTAACTAACCTAAGGACATCACAAACATCCATGCCCGAGGCAGGATTCGAACCTGCGACCGTAGCGGTCTTGCGGTTCCAGACTGCAGCGCCTTTAACCGCACGGCCACTTCGGCCGGCTCATCAAGATTTGAGAGAGTTTGAACGTGGTGTTATAGTCGGCGCATGAGCGGTGGGACACAGTATCTCCGAGGTAGCGATGAAGTGGGGGTTTTCCCGTACGACATTTCACGAGCGTTCCGCGAATATCATGAATCCGGTAAAACATCAAATCTGCGACATCGCTGCGGCCGTAAAAAGATCCTGTAAGAACGGGACCAAACGACAACTGAAGTGAATCGTTCAACGTGACAGAAGTGCGACCGTTCCACAAATTTCTGCAGATTTCAATGCTGGGCCATCAAAAAGTATCAACGTGCAAACCATTCAACGAAATGTCATCGATATGGGCTTTCGGAGCCGAAGGCCCACTCGTGTACCCTTGATGACTGCACGACACAAAGCTTTACGCCTTGCCTGGGCCCTTAACACCGACATTGGACTGTTGATGACTGGAAACATGTTGCCTGGTCGGATGTATCTTGTTTCAAATTGTATCGAGTGGTTGGACGTGTACGGATATGGAGACAATCTCATGAACTCATGGACGCGGCATGTGAGCAGGAGACTGTTGACGCTGGTGGATGCACTATAATGGTGTGGGGCGTGTGCAGCTGAAGTGATATTGGGTCCGTGATACGTCTAGATACGACTCTGACAAGTGGCACGTACGTAAGCATCCTATCTGTTGACCTGAATCCATTCATGTGCACTGTGCATTCCGACGAACTTGGGCAATTCCAGGAGGACCGACACTCCACACGTCCAGAATTGCTGCAGAATGGCTCCAGGAACACGCTTCTAAGTTTAAACACTTGTGCTGGCCATCAAAGTCCCCAGACATGAACATTATTGTGCATATCTGGGATGCCTTGCAACGTGCTGTTCAGAAGAGACCTCCACCCCCCTCGTACTCTTAGGGATTTATGGGCAGCCCGGCAGGATTCTTGGTGCCAGTTGCCTCCAGCACTACTTCAGACAATAATCTACTCCACGTACCACCACCTAGTTAGATGGTGGTGCTCCATGCCACGTCGTGTTTGGGCACTTCTATGTGCTCGCGGAGGCCCTGCACGATGTTAGGCAGGTGTACCAGTTTCTTTGGCTGTTCGGAGTATACACATTCAGAAGCAAAATTGATAAGTGGAAGTATATTCCAGAGATGGAACCAACACGATGCCAGACGAAGTGGACCGAAGATATATACAGGGTGGTCCATTGATCGTGATCGGGCCAAATATCTCACGAAATAAGCGTCAAACGAAAAAAACTAAAAAGAACGAAACTTGTCTAGCTTGAAGGGGGAAACCAGATGGCGCTATGGTTGGCCCGCTAGATGGCGCTGCAATACGTCAAACGGATATGAACTGCGTTTTTTTTAATAGGAACCCCCATTTTTATTACATATTCGTGTAGTACGTAAAGAAATATGAATGTTTTAGTTGGACCACTTTTTTCGCTTTGTGGTTGGTTGGTTGGTTTTGGGGAAGGAGACCAGACAGCGTGGTCATCGGTCTCATAGGATTAGGGAAGGATGGGGAAGGAAGTCGGCCGTGCCCTTTCAGAGGAACCATCCCGGCATTTGCCTGGAGTGATTTAGGGAAATCACGGAAAACCTAAATCAGGATGGCCGGACGCGGGATTGAACCGTCGTCCTCCCGAATGCGAGTCCAGTGTCTAACCACTGCGCCACCTCGCTCGGTTCGCTTTGTGATACATGGCGATGTAATAGTCACAAACATATGGCTCACAATTTTAGACGAACAGTTGGTAACAGGTAGGTTTTTTAAATTAAAATACAGAACGTAGGTACGTTTGAACATTTTATTTCGGCTGTTCCAACGCGATACATGTACGTTTGTGAACTTATCATGTCTGAGAACGTATGCTGTTACAGCGTGATTACCTGTAAATACCACATTAAATACCCTCAGACTTCAAGAAGAATATAATAATTCCAATCCCAAAGAAAGCAGGTGTTGACAGATGTGAAAATTAACGAACTATCAGTTTAATAAGTCACAACTGCAAAATACTAACACGTATTCTCTACAGACGAATGGAAAAACTAGTAGAAGCTGACCTCGGGGAAGATCCGTTTGGATTCCGTAGAAATATTGGAACACGTGAGGCAATATTGACCCTACGACATATCTTAGAAGCTATATTAAGGAAAGGCAAACCTACGTTTCTAGCATTTGTAGACTTAGAGAAAGCTTTTGACAATGTTGATTGGAATACTCTCTTTCAAATTCTGAAGGTGGCATGGGTAAAATACAGGGAGCGAAAGGCTATTTACAATTTGTACAGAAACCAGATGGCAGTTATAAGGGTCGAGGGGTATGAAAAGGAAGCAGTGGTTGGGAAGCGACTGAGACAGGGTTGTAGTCTCTCCCCGATGTTATTCAATCTGTATATTGAGCAAGCAATGAAGGAAACAAAAGAAAAATTCGGAGTAGGTATTAATATCCTTGGAGAAGAAATAAAACTTTGAGGATAGCCGATGACATTGTAATTCTGTCAGAGACAGCAAAGGACTTTGAAGAGCAGTTGAACGGAATGGAATGTGTCTCGAAAGGACGATATAAGATGAACATCAACAAAAGCAAAACGAGGATAATGGAATGTAGTCGAATTAAGTCAGGCGATGCTGAGGGAATTAGATTAGGAAATGAGACACTTAAAGTAGTAAAGGAGTTTTGCTATTTGGGGAGCAAAATAACTGATGATGGTCGAAGTAGAGAGGATATAAAATGTAGACTGGCAATGGCAAGGAAAGCGTTTCTGAAGAAGAGAAATTTGTTAACATCGAGTATAGATTTAAGTGTCAGGAAGTCATTTTTGAAAGTAATTGTATGGAGTGTAGCCATGTATGGAAGTGAAACATGGACGATAAATAGTTTGGACAAGAAGAGAATAGAAGCTTTTGAAATGTGGTGCTACAGAAGAATGCTGAAGATTAGATGGGTAGATCACATAATTAATGAGGAAGTATTGAATAGGATTGGGGAGAAGAGAAGTTTGTGGCACAACTTGACTAGAAGAAGGGATCGGTTGGTAGGACATGTTCTGAGGCATCAAGGGATCACCAATTTAGTATTGGAGGGCAGCGTGGAGGGTAAAAATCGTAGAGGGAGACCAAGAGATGAACACACTAAGCAGATTCAGAAGGATGTAGGTTGCGGTAGGTACTGGGAGATGAAGAAGCTTGCACGGGATAGAGTAGCATGAAGAGCTGCATCAAACCAGTCTCAGGACTGAAGACCACAACAACAACAACAACACATTAATGGAATAAATGTTCGAAATGATGTCCTCAATGAATTTGGCAATACGTTTAACGACATTCTTCTCAACAGCGAGTAGTTCGCCTTCCGTAATGTTCGCACATGCACTGACAATGCGCTGACGCATGTTGTCAGGCGTTGTCGGTGGATCACGATTGGATCACGATAGCAAATATCCTTCAACTTTCCCCACAGAAAGAAATTCGGGGACGTCAGATCGGGTGAACGTGCGGGCCATGGTATGGTGCTTCGACGACCAATCGACCTGTCATGAAATATGCTATTCAATACCGCTTCAACCGCAAGCGAGCTATATGCCGGACATCCATCATGTTGGAAGTACATCGCCATTCTGTCATGCAGTGAAACATCTTGTAGTAAAATCGTAGGAAATCAGCATAAATTGCACCATTTAGACTGCCATCGATAAAATGGGGGCCAATTATCCTTCCTACCATAATGCCACACCATACATTAACCCGCCAAGGTCGCTGATGTTCCACTTGTCGCAGCCATCGTGAATTTTCCGTTGCCCAATAGTGCATATTATGCCGGTTTACGTTACCGCTGTTGGTGAATGACGCTTCGTCGCTAAGTAGAACGCGTGCAAAAAATCTGTCATCGTCCGGTAATTTCTCTTGTGCCCAGTGGAAGAACTGTACACGACGTTCAAAGTCGCCGCCATGCAATTCCTGGTGCATAGAAATATGATACTGGTGCAATCGATGTTGATGTAGCATTCTAAACACCGACGTTTTTGAGATTCCCGATTCTCGTGCAATTTGTCTGCTGCTGATGTGCGGATTAGCCGCGACAGCAACTAAAACACCTACTTGAGCATCATCATTTGTTGCAGGTCGTGGTTGACGTTTTATATATGGCTGAACACTTCCTGTTTCCTTAAATAACGTAACTATCCGGCGAACGGTCCGGACACTTGGATGATGTCGTCCAGGATACCGAGTAGCATACATAGCACACGCCCGTTGATCACAATAGCCATACATCAACACGATATCGACCTTTTTCGCAATTTGTAAACGGTCCATTTTAACACGGGTAATGTATCATGAAGCAAATACCGTCCGCACTGGAGGAATGTTACGTGACACCACGTACTTATACATTTGTGACTATTACAGCGCGATCTATCACAAAGCGAAAAAAAGTGGTCCAACTAAAACATTCATATTTCTTTACGTACTACACGAATATGTAATAAAAAATGGGGGTTCCTACTTTAAAAAACGCAGTTGATATACGTTTGACCTATGGCAGCGGCATATATTCAGAATAGCAAAAAGTTCTAGTGTGTAATTAGTGTTTACTTTCTGACATAGACAGGCCATTGGGGAAGCCTTCCAGTCGTTGGCCTCTGCACAAGAATTGCAGCAAATGTATTATTTATAATAAATAAAGTTAACTTTTGAGATATCACTTCTGCTGAATGAATAAAGGCCGGCCAGAGTGGCCGTGCGGTTCTAGGTGCTGCAGTCTGGAGCCGAGCGACCGCTAGGGTCGCAGGTTCGAATCCTGCCTCGGGCATGGATGTGTATGATGTCCTTAGGTTAGTTAGGTTTAATTAGTTCTAAGTTCTAGGCGACTGATGCCCTCAGAAGTTAAGTCGTATAGTGCTCTGAGCCATTTTGAATGAATAAAAAAGAGCCAGAATCCTTTAGAGAACCAAAGCTGACAAAAAATTTGGAATGAGGTCGATGCGGACCTGCTACTTTTCTCTTCGCAGCTCTCTGCACATGACAGCATCAACTGCGCTACAGTTTCGACAAAGCAGCCGGTCCTCCGTTCATATACTGTGGAATAGTTGTATCTACAAATGTTGTCATTTGATATTTCATATGCAAAATGTACCAAAAACATGCTCTTCTATAGGTCGTCATTGTCCGGCAGCACTGGACCTGTATACTTTCGCAGCACCCAATTTCAAAACTAAAAATGTGAACTACAGAAAGCCGTTACCTACCGATACAGCCGGCCGGGGTGGCTGGGCGGTTCTAGGCGCTACAGTCTGGAACCGCGCGTCCGTTACGGTCGCGGGTTCGAATCCTGCCTCGGGCATGGATGTGTGTGATGTCCTTAGGTTAGTTCGGTTTAAGTAGTTTTAAGTTCCAGGGGACTGATGACCTCAGAAGTTAAGTCCCATAGTGCTCAGAGCCATTTGAACCATTTCAACCTACCGATGTGTAGTTTCCTGTAATTTTATTATAACAAATCGTAGAAATTGTAGCTAAAACGAGAGTTCCTCAATTTGTTAATGCTTTCCTGTAATTTTATTATAACAAATCGTAGAAATTGTAGCTAAAACGAGAGTTCCTCAATTTGTTAATGCTTTGAAACAGCTTATATATATTTTTTTTTTACTTTATTGTTATTTTAAAGCCTGTACAACAGGCAGGCTGTCAGCAGCACACTACGCTGCTCTTCAGCCATAGAAGATACAAGCAGTAAACAGGAGAAGACACATAAGTTACAGAATGGTGGGCAATAAAACAGGAGACACAGAGAGACAAACACGGAGCCGTTCACACTCGTCGATAAACCACACTGCTAACTGATGAGACGACGCACAAACACTGAAGATGACGATGGCACTGGTGAACGAGGGAGTGTGACGGGGAACACTGAACACTAAACACGACGGCACACACGAAACACTGATGGCGGTGATCTCCGGCGCGCGAATGTCCACTTAGCGTGTGCGAGTCCGGGGACCTGCCAAGAGGGGAACAGGGGTGAGGTGGGGGAGAGGGGGGAAAAAGGATGCCAATGGCGGAGGAGACGGGGGCAGGAGGAGAGGGACAGGGGAGGGGAGGCCCGGGGGAGGAGGGGGGAGAGAAGGAGGAGGGAGGGAGAGGAGGGTGCCCAGAGGAGCAAGCACAGGAGGAGGGCGGGAGGATCAAAGTTGGTAGGAGGGGTAGATGGAGGGGAGGAGGGCATCATCAGGGAGCGGGAGCTGGCGGAAGCCACCTTGGGAGAGGGTAAGGAGGGTGGACAGATGGAGACCGGGCGGGACGTGGGAATACAGGCGCGGCAGCGGGCGGGGGTGTGAGAGGATAGGGGAGACGAGCGGGTGAGGAGGGTCGAGTTTACGGGAGGTGTACAGGATACGTATCCTTTCAAGGAAAAGGAGGAGGTGGGGGAAGGGGATGAGATCAGACAGGATCCGCGTGGGGGAGGGGAGACGGATGCGATAGGCGAGGCGGAGAGCATGGCGTTCAAGGATTTGGAGGGATTTATAAAAGGGAGGGGGGGCGGAGATCCAAGCCGGATGGGCATAACAAAGGATAGGGCGGATGAGGGATTTATAGGTGTGGAGGATGGTGGAGGGGTCCAGACCCCACGTACGGCCGGAGAGGAGCTTGAGGAGACTGAGTCGGGAGCGTGCCTTGGCTTGGATTGTCCGGAGGTGGGGAGTCCAGGAGAGGCGACGGTCGAGGGTGACGCCAAGGTACTTAAGGGTGGGAGTGAGGGCGATAGGACGGCCATAGATGGTGATGTAGAAATCAAGGAGGCGGAAGGAAGGGGTGGTGTTGCCTACAATGATCGCCTGGGTTTTGGAGGGATTGACCTTGAGCAACCACTGGTTGCACCAAGCGGTGAACCGGTCAAGATGGGATTGGAGAAGGTGTTGGGAGCGCTGCAGGGTGGGGGCAAGGGCAAGGAAGGCGGTGTCATCGGCAAACTGGAGAAGGTGGACGGGGGCTGGCGGCGGCGGCATGTCCGCCGTGTACAAAAGGTACAGAAGGGGGGAGAGGACGGAGCCTTGGGGCACACCGGCAGAGGGGAAAAAGGTGTAGGAATCTGCGTTATGGATGGTGACATAGGAAGGACGGCGGGAGAGAAAGGAGCCGATCAGACGGACGTAGTTAATGGGAAGGGCGAAGGTTTGGAGCTTGAAGAGGAGACCGGAATGCCATACGCGGTCATAGGCACGTTCGAGGTCCAGGGAGAGGAAGATTGCGGAGCGACGGGAATTAAGCTGTTCGGAAAGGAGATGAGTGAGGTGAAGTAGAAGGTCGTTGGAAGAGAAGGACGGACGAAAGCCACACTGGGTAACGGGAAGAAGGCGGTGCTGGCGGAGATGCTGGTGGATGCGTCGGGTGAGGATAGATTCCAGGACCTTGCTGAAGACCGATGTAAGGCTGATGGGGCGGTAGGAGGAGACGGCGGACGGCGGTTTGCCGGGTTTAAGGAACATGAGGATACGGGAGGTTTTCCACAGGTCGGGGTAGTAACCGGTGGACAGGACTACATCGTAGAGCCTGGCCGGGGTGGAGAGGAAAGAGACAGGAGCTTCACGAAGGTGACGGTAGGTGACACGATCGTGACCAGGAGCGGTGTTGCGTTTCGTGCGGAGTGTAGCAATGAGATCCTGTGCAGTGATAGGGGCATTGAGTTCCGTGTGTGCAATGTTGTCCAAGTACTGGAAACCAGGAGCGAGGGAGGGGAAGAGGTGTCAGTTCGATCGCGGATATCCGGGAAGAGGGAGTAATCGAACTGGGGATCATCGGGGATGGAAAATACATCGCAGAGGTAGGAGGCAAACAGCTTATACTCGTACCACGTACTATATAAAAAGGAAACCCATTAAATACAGCGGCTCCTATATTCTGCGTGTGTCATTGGCCACGTTTCTCTCCACGAGGCAAAAATCTAACAAGCTCCGCAGTGTAGTGGAAGGTGGAATTTCATGCTGTAACGTTACCAGCTTCTCGTACACGTGCATGTTCACGTCCCGTGGCGAGGTGTCGAAGCCTGTTGCTGGGCGTGGACTCGTGTGGACGAATCAGCATTTTAGCGGTTCGCCGCCTCCCCGCGGTGCGGCGCTAGCGTTGCGTTAGCGGCAGACAGCGCCCTGTCGCCTGTCGTAAACATCATTCATAATTCGTATCACGCATCCCAAATTCAATTTCTGCCGTTGCTTGTGGCGCGGTGACTGGAATGCAATATCTCACATTAAAGAGCAACGGCTCTGCCAAGCGCTAGGCCCGTTAATTAAGCTTGCGGTGTGCTCCATGAATACTTCAGTAGGAGCATCTGTGCCGCTGCTACCAGCGCACGGCCTGTGACCTGCCTTCGTCTATACCGCTATCTGCGAACTTCGGCTATAAGCATTGTGTCTACCGGTCATCGCCCTGACTCTGAGGCTGAGCGATGAAAGCTCTTGCTTCGTGTGTACATCACACCGGGGAACACCTGCACATTATAGCTGAACTGCGCATACCTACCTCCCGCGGCTACAGTTGCAACGCTTTTGCCGTTTCTTCATTATGTTTTAGCGTCTCATTATCAGTCACGCTCACAAGCAAAGAAAGAGAGTCTTTCTTTTTAGGTCAATGTACTCTTTTCATCGTTTATTTATTTATTGCAGTGTGCAGATTTCACCCTCGCAGTACAAATCTGTAAAGTCTGCAAAACACCCAGTTAGACTGCCCTAAACTTTTCAGCAGATCAAAACTTTTCTCAGCCTCGAATTGCTTTAGACGTGGGAACAGGTGGAAATCGGAGGGTATCAAATCTGCTTAATACTATCAATTTCCTAACAAGCCCATTACTATCGATATATTGACTCGTAGGATCTCTTATTGCCATTGAACTACAGAGTTCAATCTGTTTACATTAGTTAAGAAAACAATATACATTTGGAAAACAATTCGTTAATCCGTTGTGCAAAAAAGTGTGCACCATTCTGCAAGATCCATTTTCAACATGATTCAGCAGCACTGAAAAATGTGAATGATTATCAAATGTTTATTTTTTATTTAATAAAATTGCAGCCAAATAGCCATACCCAGTTACTTCGATTAACATTTTACATTTACATTTTACATTTTTACATATTCATTTATCGATTTCACTCTTTTGCTACACAGTTCTGTGTGATATCGTTCACAGGCTTCGTTACACAGTTCACATACACATGATGTGGTTGGGTGGTGATAAGTTTTGTTTTTGCAAATTAGATGATGAAAGGCGTGAATAGAAAATCTAGTTACGACATGTCGCAGCTCGAAGTTTGGTGCTCTCCATGAGCGGTTCGTCATATCTTCGGTGCCATAGAACTCCGGCCATACTTTTTCTCGTTTGTCCTCCATGATCTTCAGTTGATTTCTGGAAGCATCATATATCGAAGTCAGATGTCTTCAACTATGAATGTCTCTCTCGCTAGCAGGTACACTAGTCTAGATCTTGTTGTCTTTGAGAGACCTAGTGCTCTTTTTAGATAGATCGATTTTACCTTTTTTAGTGTTTCTAGATTTTTTTCTGTCAGGTGGTCCCATAGGCCAGGATTGGCAAGATTTTTGTGTTGAATAATTTAATGGCTGTGTCTTGACTGAATAGGGCGATTGCTTGGGCTGCACATTCTGTTGTATGTTTTGTGAAGCATTTGGCTGTTGGTTGCAATGTCACCCCTAGGTATTTAAAGTCTGATGAGATTTTTATTTTTTGTCCTCTGATGTTGATTTCCACATTCTTGGGTGTTTTGCCTCCTTTTCTGAAAATCACCATTTCTTTGTTATGTTTATGTGTAGTTCGTGTTCACCGCACCATTTGTCTGTTATCTCAATGATTTTCTGCAGCTTCTGTATATCTGTTGAACCTACGGCTATGTCGTCAGCATATGCATATACGTATACAACTTCTACATTTTCTCCAATTCGGAGTAGTTATTCAGTGGCAAGAATGTACAGCAAAGGGCTCGTTGGGTCACCCTGTAAGACTCCGTTCGAAAAAGAGAGGTTGTCTGATATTGTGACTAAGCTGTATTCGAGGATTGACTTGATTATTCTTGCCCATACGCTATCTTCTCCCATTGTGTTTTCCAGTTTTCGGACTATGAGATCTCTTTCCAGTAGGTCAAAGGCTTTGGTAAAGTCTATGAACACTGTGTAGAACATTTGTTTCTTTTCTAGCGCTTCGTCGATGTTGTTTAGAAGAAGCCTGACTGCCGTAAGTGTTGATCTTCCAGATCTGAAACCCATTTGTGGTTCTGGGAGATGACTGTCCACAGAGGCTTTGATTTTTTGTGTAATTATCTTTGAAACATCTTTAACTGAGTATTTTCCAGGGCTTTGCCTCTGTACTTGTTTGGGGCGGTTGGGTCTCCTCTACCTTTGTAGAGAACTTTTATTGTCAAGTGTCTCCATTGGGTCGGAATTCTTCCAAGTTCCAGGCATTTGTTGAATAGTTTGATCCATACGTGTTGGAGGACCTCTTTCGCATCTTTTATATGTTCATTATATATATTATCGGGTCCTGCTACTTTCTTGTTCTTCAGTGCTTTTATTACTTCTTTTACATCTTCTTCATTTAGAAGTTCCCATATATTGTCTTTTTCTTTAGTTTGATGTTGTTTCTCTTTCTTTGGAGAGTGTTTTGATTCCTCGTTTGTTCAGTATCTTACTGAAGTGGTCTTCCCATTCTTTCATGTCTATATTTGGTGTATGAGCCAGTTTTCTTGTTCTTGCTGCTATGTATCGGCCTTTCTCTGCTTCATCCGCTTTGCCTCTCTTTCTACAGGGTGTTTCAAAAATGACCGGTATATTTGAAACGGCAATAAAAACTAAACGAGCAGCGATAGAAATACACCGTTTGTTGCAATATGCTTGGGACAACAGTACATTTGCAGGCAGACAAACTTTCGAAATTACAGTAGTTACAATTTTCAACAACAGATGGCGCTGCGGTCTGGGAAACTCTATACTACGATATTTTCCACATATCCACCATGCGTAGCAATAATATGGCGTAGTCTCTGAATGAAATTACCCGAAACCTTTGACAACGTGTCTGGCGGAATGGCTTCACATGCAGATGAGATGTACTGCTTCAGCTGTTCAATTGTTTCTGGATTCTGGCGGTACACCTGGTCTTTCAAGTGTCCCCACAGAAAGAAGTCACAGGGGTTCATGTCTGGCGAATAGGGAGGCCAATCCACGCCGCCTCCTGTATGTTTCGGATAGCCCAAAGCAATCACACGATCATCGAAATATTCATTCAGGAAATTAAAAACGTCGGCCGTGCGATGTGGCCGGGCACCATCTTGCATAAACCACGAGGTGTTCGCAGTGTCGTCTAAGGCAGTTTGTACCGCCACAAATTCACGAAGAATGTCCAGATAGCGTGATGCAGTAATCGTTTCGGATCTGAAAAATGGGCCAATGATTCCTTTGGAAGACATGGCGGCCCAGACCAGTACTTTTTGAGGATGCAGGGACGATGGGACTGCAACATGGGGCTTTTCGGTTCCCCATATGCGCCAGTTCTGTTTATTGACGAAGCCGTCCAGGTAAAAATAAGCTTCGTCAGTAAACCAAATGCTGCCCACATGCATATCGCCGTCATCAATCCTGTGCACTATATCGTTAGCGAATGTATCTCGTGCAGCAATGGTAGCGGCGCTGAGGGTTGCCGCGTTTGAATTTTGTATGGATAGAGGTGTAAACTCTGGCGCATGAGACGATACGTGGACGTTGGCGTCATTTGGACCGCAGCTGCAACACGGCGAACGGAAACCCGAGGCCGCTGTTGGAACACCTGCTGCACTAGCTGCGCGTTGCCCTCTGTGGTTGCCGTACGTGGTCGCCCTACCTTTCCAGCACGTTCATCCGTCACGTTCCCAGTCCGTTGAAATTTTTCAAACAGATCCTTTATTGTATCGCTTTTCGGTCCTTTGGTTACATTAAACCTCCGTTGAAAACTTCGTCTTGTTGCAACAACACTGTGTTCTAGGCGGTGGCATTCCAACACCAGAAAAATCCTCTGTTCTAAGGAATAAACCATGTTGTCTACAGCACACTTGCACGTTGTGAACAGCACACGCTTACAGCAGAAAGACGACGTACAGAATGGCGCACCCACAGACTGTGTTGTCTTCTATATCTTTCACATCACTTGCAGCGCCATCTGTTGTTGAAAAGTGTAACTACTGTAATTTCGAAAGTTTGTCCGCCTGAAAATGTACTGTTGTCCCAAGCATATTGCAACAAACGGTGTATTTCTATCGCTGCTCGTTTAGTTTTTATTGCCGTTTCAAATATACCGGTCATTTTTGAAACACCCTGTATGTATTCTTTTTTCTTCTCTTCTATTAGTTTTTTGTAGATTCTCTTCTCTTCTGTGTACAGTTTGTATGTTTCCTCGTCGTGCTGGTTTCTCAATCTGTGGAGCGTTCTTAGAACAGTGTTCCTTTTGCTGTAGCATTCAGCATCGAACCATCTTTTCACCGTGCTTGTTTTTGGGTTTGTTTGTATCACTGAATTTTTTAGGAGGTCTTCTATTTGGTCTGTTGCTTTTTCAAGGTCTTGTTCCTCTATTAAAGTTTCTATTTGTGTTATTTGTTCTTGCTGGTTTCTTAATTTTTCTATATCTTCCTCTATTAAAGTTTCTATTTGTGTTATTTGTTCTTGCTGGTTTCTTAATTTTTCTATATCTGTTTTCCTTTGTGTGATTTGGTGGGTCTTTCTTGCTGGCGGTGACGTGACGTTATTTGTTTTTATCTTCATTTGAATGTGCTTTCGTATAGGAGTGATGGAGTCATGCCATATTGGTTGAATACTTCCTTTTCAGACTTCCGTGGCATTCTTTTCTTACTCTGGTCAGGACTTCATCGACGTAGATTAGAGGCTTTCACGCTGTGGTATTTATTTGTGAATACTATCGCAGATATGTTGCTTTTAATTGATTTAAATTCTTTTAATTTTTTTATTGCTGTAGTGACCAATGTGTAAAGTGTATAATAACCAGTACCGTCATCAGGTTGCTTCAACTGATGTAGCACGCTTGTTGCACAAAGCTTGCTCGTTGTAAATTCTTCGCATTACACGTACAGTACTCAGATACTATACTTGAAACACCTTTAATCGCTAATCATCCTGTAATTATTACAGAGTGCGCTGGTGGGTCAAAGAGAGTAGCTCCCTATTTTTGAGAATGGATATATATGAATTTGTTTTATTTTGGGTGAACATGTTAAGGAAAAAAATATTGCTGATACACAAAAAGCTAAATATCACGGAATAATTTTCGGCATCACTCCCCGTGAAAACAGATCTGACCAAACAGTAAGATAATAAGATACGTCCATGTAGAAGGTAACATTGTGGAAGTCCAAGAAACCTTCATAGATTTTTTTTATGTCAGAGACGACTACAGAGGGTATGTCAGAAGATATTCAACAGCAGCTAGAAAGGGTGGACTGTAGATTGCGTTGCGCAGGGCTCAAAAGTATGACAATGCCGGCCGCGTCAGTGTCAGGTGTATATGGAGGAGTACAGCGAGAAATTTCAGAAGTCAATCCAAAACCTCTGTTCAGTCCTTGCGCCAAACATTCCCTAAGTGGTTGTGGCGTTCATGCGTTCTCTAGTCACCTGTTTTGGAACTGTAGAGAAGTTATATTCTTTCTTATCATCTTCTACATATGGAGCGGAGATACTTGCAGAAAAAAGGGAAACAGTTTGAAACGATTGGTGGAGCATTGCTTGAAGAACGCCACCTCTTTTATGTATAAATAATTTAAAAACAATTTTCTTGTGCGAATCTGCGCTCTTTTATTAACGAAATATTTCAAGTTGCCTATGAAAAATGTAATAAAACGTGTATGACTTGTAAATTCAGATCAACTATCTCACGGAAAGTCAGTAAACTAAATTTTCCCCATTTCTCTTGTCTCCCTCGAACTCAGCAGATGTATTTTTTGTAAGTGCCTCTGTAGTAGGTATAGATCTGATTGCGTAGCACGTAGGAGACATGAACAATATGACGATACAGCTGAAAGTAAGTGACAATCAACAATGCCTGCAGGTATACGCTAAAATATTAAAAAGATTTAGTGTCTCAGGAACCGAAGACTTAATACACTGAATGAAAAAAAGGAGAAAAGTTTGGTGCTTATTCAGATGGTCAGGGGAAAAATCCTTCGTCACATATGCACAAAATAACATTTACAGATGAATACTGGAATATTGCGACGGAATACATATAGTCATTTCCGCGCCAAGAGAGCAACTACGGAAAAAGCAAGAGTAGCAGGCAATACGTACGTAGTGACTTAAGCCTTCTACGTATGCACAATACTTTCCGAATTAAGTATCCTAAGTCAACAGTAGAATACAGATGTTTTTCGAAAATGTTTTCCAAAACTGCATTTTGGATTGCCTAAACAGACACTTGCTGAGTTTTGACCACCTCCAGAGTGAAATAAAGTCAAGTGCAAATGCCAAAGATGAGTTCAGCTTCAGAACAACACACAAAGTCTGCACCAAAGAAAGCCCAGAAGGTTGTGGGTTCGTTAAATAAGTCTGTTAACTAGTCACAGCTTCTTTCGAGTGATGTGTTTTTCGTAATAATGTATCTACAACAGATTATATCTTGCCCTACTCTCACTCACAGCAATATGTTTTATTCGAGGCATTTGACAAATTATTACTTTTGTGCAGTTGTGGGACATTCCGATAAGAGTTTGGTGTGTACGTGGCGTGAGGGTGTCGCAAGTCGTGGCAGTCACAACATTGCTTCCTGTTTCTTGAAAGTTCTGAAGAGTGGATTCACGGCAAGGAAAAAGCTAGAGTGTGAAGTGATAACTGCATGGGCCAAAATAAAAACAGAATAATACTAATGGCTGCTGTCTATCTTGTTGCTAAAGGATATTTTGATTCTTGATATTAAGTTCCTCATTAGAGGCGACAGCTATGTCCGTTGTGATAAGGATTTCCGTATAATCGAAAAACGGCAAAGGAAGTGCAAACCTATGGTTTGTGAAGAAGTTTAGGAAATGGCTAGGTCAGCCAGATTGAAAACCCTCTTCACGGTCATTAAATAAAAGGGGCTTTTTTTGACAGTGGTGCACTAAAAGATCTGTACATTTGTACAAACAAACTCATGCTGACCCAACTCTCTTCGATGACAATGCTTGATACTAACAAAATTCTGGTCAACAAAAGCTTCAGTGAAATTGAGTAATGCTTATTCAATTTTCAAGAAAGGTTATACAGTGCAAGATGTGACATGTCTGAAGGATCTTCCTCAGTTAAGTGTCGAAAAAAAGAAAAATCTTCTGTCTATGCTTCCCTAGATGGATAAAAAAATACCATATGTTTACAGAAACTTTTGTCAGTGAGGCAACTGGATTAAACAGATAACTGGATTTAATTTCAGTACACTTAACCTCCTTTTTTGTATTTGTTATTTTGACTATTTTCCTTTTCAGTACTAGTTATATTTGTATTTATGACCCAATAAGACCATTATTAATGGCAAACAAACATTATACATCTGAGATTTATTTCCATAAAAAATAACAATTGGCACTTACATCTTTTTCCACTCTTCAGTTTATTTTGTTATTTTGATGTGGTAATATTGAATGTTATTTAATGTAACGTTCATGAAATTACATGCCAAAGCACTTTTGATAAAATGTATCACATCAGCAAAAGGCTGAAAAATCTAATATGTGACTCTATGTTTTAATATGTTAAGTAAGTACAAGGAAAGTCACCAATCATATCAAGAAGTTGGCTAAAAAATGAGTATGAATGTACATTTCAAGCCCAGACACAATCTCACACGTGTAATGAAAACACATGAGCTGAGCTAGCTAAAATAGTGTTGCAGAGAAAATGTTTATTTATGTTGTAAATAATAACTTAGTATTTAAGTTTTTCTTGACCCAATACTCTACACATCAGAAATATTTATATGGAAAATGGTTCAAATGGTGCAAATGGCTCTGAGCACTATGGGACTTAACAGCTGAAGACCCCTAACATGTAAATATCGACAATTTGCTTAGTTTACGAAGACATAGTGGTACACTGTATACAAAATTAGAAGTCTTCTGCCAAGTGCAGATTTATAAATAAAAACATGTTGAACTGAAAATTCAAACATCTGTACCTAATTTTGTGGGTTAGTCCAGGTAACTAACAAAAGCAAATGGCTATTTAGCTTACAAAATATGATATTATGTTTGTCCATTTTCACCAATATATGTTAGATATATGATATCACTTGTCCCTTTTTCTACAATTTCATTGCATTTTTTAGTGTATGTATGTGTATCCATGGTATCGTAGATAGAGGAGAGTCATGCATTACTTATGCGTAAGCTAAGATTGCGATAGACACAATTTTTCCTTTCTATCCATGACAGTTTGTGTTATTCGGTTTTGCTGACGCTTTGTCATTTATACCTTCCGTCTCATTCTACTAGGAGCCTTTCTATGATGCTACTGGCAGATCTACAGGACCTGATGTCCTGACATTTCCCTAGCCGGCTGGAGTGGCCGAGCGGTTCTAGGCGCTTCAGTCTGGAACCGCGCGACCGCTACGGTCTCAGGTTCGAATCCTGCCTCGGGCATGGATGTGTGTGATGTCCTTGAGTTAGTTATGTTTAAGTAGTTCTAAGTTATAGGGGTCTGAGGACCTCAGCTGTTAAGTCCCATAGTGCTCAGAGCCATTTGCACCATTTGAACCATTTTCCATATAAATATTTCTGATGTGTAGAGTATTGGGTCAAGATAAAAGTATCTGGCCAAAATATTTAACACTGGGACAACTATAAATATGTAAATATTGACAGTGAAGTAAACAAGCTGTATACTAACAAAAATATACTAATTGTATACTAAAAAATTGTATTGCTAATTGTATTCTGTAAATAGTTATCAAGATCTGGTCTATAACAAAAACAATACTATTTCCTCAAAAAATCGAAGTTTAGTGTGTAAACCCATGGACAATTTACATAGGAAACGCTCTATTGCACACAGAATGGACAGCCAAAGACGTTTCAGTGCGACAACCTGTGGTACAGAAGTGAAACAAGTGAGGATAGTGAAAAAAAAAATGCGAATGCGTACAGTAAAAGTTACTCACCTTTGCCCAGCTGTGACGGATAGGAACAAATGATGAACTCATAAACACAGTATCCTGTGAATTGGCGGGCTGCTGCAAACACAACCACAAGTTCTACAATGCTCGCAACAACGCACATGTAGTAAACCCGTGAGGGATCGCCGGTGCGAATTGCCGCCTACAACACTCGGCTCTGCTACAGGAACTGATCGTCAGAGTGTGGCATTAAGTGCCTGTTTGAATTTAAACCAGTCGTATGTACTTGAGTGACACTGTAGATCGTACGAAACCTAGTGTGCAGACAGACATTAGTTTATTTTTAAGTGAAAACGTTAAACAATGAACTGCTATAGCAGCAAGACGAACTGATTTAGTTTGAATAGTGTAGTTTCTGAAGTCTCGTACATGAGCCAATAGAAATTTTGTATCTGTGTACAGACCCAGACCCCACACTTACAGATCGTGATTACATCAACCAACTGTGAGCTCATTTTATGTCAATTTGACACTTATATTTGTTTTGCCAGCTTAGTGCGTTACAACCATTGTATTACAACTGACACTGCTGTTTTATCTTTTTACAAAAAAACTTTGACATCGCTGGAGGGAGTTACCACTACCACCACATCGACCACTGTCGAACGTCATAACGATAGCAAACCTGCATGAAACCAAACTGTTTCACTAATTTATTGTAAACCCATCTACCGTTTGGATTCAACGAGTCTGCATAACGTTGTATGAAGGAAAGGCCATTCAAAAGTGTGTACCTACATTTACATAAAGCAAACAACATTGAGTGAACTACTCACAATTTGTTATAAGATCCAATGAAAGAACTCTTAATGAAAAAGCGAAAAGCTTTATACATGAAAATAATTCAATATATATCGACTTACAAAATCAAATTATATGTACATGTATGCACGTTACTGTTTTCACTTTACCTGTACGGAAAAGTACTTGCCATCTGATTTGTGTATAAAAGCAATACCAAATACTTAAAAAGAAAGCATACCTATTACAACCAATACTCAAACACTACAATCAAAGGATATTTTTCTCAACTGAGTTCAATTTAATGAACATTTTCTGAAGTTTTGTCGAAGCCTTGAAGGCCATTTCTATGCAAAATAGCTTCAAGCCTTGGAGGGACGTTGAAGCATTACTTGAACAATGTCATCTCTTTTAATGTATGTAATATTTCAGAGTAATTTTCTCTTTTATTAGATAATCTTTCAAGTTATTTATGAAAAATGTAATAAAACGCGTATGAACTGTAAATTCATATCAGTGACATCACAGAATTCATCCTGTGGCTGAAACGAATCGTAGAAATTGTGTTTTCATATGTTTTTTAAAAAAAGCGAGGGGCAAAGCTACTCTCAGTAAACTGAATTTTCCTCACTTCTCTTGTCTCCATCGAATTGAGCAGACGTATTCTGTGTAAGTGTCTCTGTAGTAGAAATTGATTTGAGTTATAATGAAATATGTTAAAAACGGGTTATACACTTGTTATCATTTATGGCTAGTAGTTCTCCACGCAATTATTGAGTTGTAGCTGAATTGTGGTTTTTGTAATATTTGTTTCAGAAAAACTAGCTGGAATTGCGATCTCAGCAGATCATGGCAGAGAGACGCATTCAAAAGGAAATTAAAAGAATTTCTGAATGGAAATTCCTTCTACTCATTAGATGAATTTTTGGATATAGTAAGTGGGTAATTGCCCCACCCCCCACCCAAAAAATTAAAAATATTAAGTGTAATGTAATATTTTGTGTAATGTAATATCTTGTATAGACACCATTTATTAACCTCATACGTTCCACATCATTACGAAGTGTCGTATTCATGATCTATGGAACAAGCACTAATCTAATCTAATCTAGACACTAAGTGCCGAATGCAGTTTGCGTTCAGCCATTGATTTCATTATGCTAAAGCAAAGCGCGTCCCTGAGATTGTTTGCGGATATTTAACAGTGACTTACCATCATTTTGAACAAGCATAAGTTTCGTACGATCTGCTCATAGTCGCCGAACTGCGATTCTGGTGTTCTCGTTTCTGTCAGATACGCCCCCCAGAGAAATGATGGTGGTGTTAAGTTACTACAGCTCGTAATTGGTAAAATCTTCAGCAGCCAATTTCATTCTGAATCATTACATTCTTTTTAGATGCGTTGAGATGCAGTAGGAAGAATGCGCGCCGCCATCGATAATGACCATTATTCCTTTTCTCAACGACAAAGAAGTTAAAATTCATTTGACAAATTGATTTTTTTTAAATTTCTCTACTTTACTCAAATACCGCAGTAGAACGTGTCATTGTATTACATTCGCTGGAGTGCTTATTACAATTCAATTAAGTCATTTGAAGCTCTTTTTGGGGACAAACAACCACCCTTCTATAGTGGTTTTTTAAGCTTTCCTCCTGTTTTTGGTTTCCCCACTTTTTTGAGTTTCGCTCCCATTGCTGCTGGTTTCCAGTTTCGTTTCTTTACCTTTTCCTAAGTCACAGATCGGGCGCTAATGACCGTAGCAGTTTTGCGCCCTAAAACCATAACAAAAAAACTAAATTCATAAAAGAAAACATGGAAAAAACTTAGACCACTTTGGGAGATATGAAGATCCAGTTAAGGCAGACAGCGGTACTAGACCTGCAGCAAGCTTGCTGCTTCCAGCTATATCGGTGGTGTTGAACTGCAACATCGTATGACAGTTTGTTTACACATCATCATCGTATGTCAATTTTCATTTAAAATGTGGCTTGAGAGTCATTTTCCCATCTTTTTCCATGTAATATTTTATTACAATGTTAGTTATAATCCGTATTTATTGCAAAAATGTTTATTCACACGACCGGTTTCGGTTCTTCTAGAACCATCTTCAGATCTGAAACTTTTCAGACGGATTATAACTAACATTGCATAACCAGTGATTGCGGTATCTCATCAGACATTATGTCTGTTTTTGCATAATACTGTATTTTATTAATAAAATGTATTACAATGATAATGATGTTACATTTGTTGATACTGAAATAATAATCATGTTTTTCATTCTGCTGTAAAACTAAATTTTTTGACGTACGAGGTGGCTGTTCAACACCATCGATATGTGATTTTACTATTGCGACCTAAATCAGCCCTTGGCAAACGATACTGCTGGAAGTAAATTTAGTCCATCAGTATCTACGATCTCCAAAACTGACATTCGATAAAGGACTCGCCAAATTAAAACTCTGAATAAGCTTTTAGTGAGGGAACGAAATACAGTTATATACAAGGCTGCTACTTTTGGTTCTAAAAATGCAATGATGTGGATTTTAACGCCAGCTACGTGGAAGGAGCACAAATAAAACACTGCTGGGTCAGCTACCTCCTGAAGCTGGATTATCGATCCAAGAAGAAGTTCGTCGATCAATGTCTGAATGCAGACACCGATTTACACTAGAACTGTCACAACGGGCATTGCAAGAGGAGAACTGAACCGGAAATGACCGCGGAGAAGTCCATGAGCGTTGGCGCGAGGTACATACAGTCTGCGGCCGCGAGGTCGGGTCCAGTCCACCACCAGCAAAGGAGGGTGAAGTTTTGACAGTGCCAACCTCTCGTGCTGGCGAATCGCGGAGAAAAATCATTAGTCGCCCGAAGAACCCGAGACAGAAGCCAGCAGGCAGTTTGTTGATTAAGTTTTTCTTAATTACCCCGGTTACTTTCCAGCACTTACTTTCTTTTTTTTTTACAAAATTAGACCTCATGCTGGTCAGTTTGATACCTATTTATCCATGTTCCACTCTTCGTTTGACTGTGAAAATTAAGATAAAAACTCATCGCGCAATTTCTGTGAAGTCTTGTTTTCGCTCGTTTCAAGCATTTGACCAAGAAGACCAAAATCGACCATATTTTGAGTATGGAGACAAGTATAAAACAGGTTAAGTGGTTTCACACAGATTTCATCTGTTAATGTGCCGTTTCCAAGAGATCGATGAGAATAACGTATGCTCACCTAGGTATTGCGTAAGTTGGTAAGTCTAATAAATTATAGGTAGTGGCAATCATCGAACAGCAGCGGTCAACGCGAAACACAACAAAGTGTATCTAAGACGACAAAGTTATGTGTCACTATACCTTAGAGCAAGGAAAAATTGCTAAGCGTTGCAGTAATATGAAATTTAGTTTTTGTAATGCTGGTATATGTTGCACAATTATGCGATGTCAAATGTGAGCTTCGTCTGTGGAATAGCTTATTTACAGGGCTTTTTTAAACTAGTCGTACAGTGTTTGTTTCGTTCAAATGGAATGACATAGAGTAACGAAGATTTTTCAGTAGTGATTCGTACGAAGCCGGCGAATATTCATAGAGAGCCTGCTCCTTGATTTTCAATAACTGAGAAATGGATAACGGTATTTAAATGTGGCCGTAGTCAGTGGCAGACCAAGCCCATTGGGGCGGTGAAACAAAATGAGGCTTCCAGTATTCCTAGAAACTGACGTATTTTTAGTGCACATTTTGTAAAAGAGTGAATAATGTACACTACTCAAAATAAAAAAAAAGTTGTCACTTTGGAGGAACCCTGTAATTGTCTCTCATTGCTAAGCATAACTTTGAAATTTGGCTCGAAGGTGCCTACGAACTTCCTCTGTAATGGTGCAAAAGCATGGTGCCAGGCTGGGCGACGCTTTAAACAACAAGACGTCTAAACATTAGGAAGAAAATGTTGGAGCTCTCAAGTTGGTGTGATATGGTGAGTCACTGATGTCAGATCGGCACCAAATTTAACCACAATTCCTCCCCACGCCATCGTGATCGTGTCACACGACTGGATGGCCGTCACACCTCTTCTTACCCACATTTCACCCCTTCTTTTACCGCCTCTAGTATGGTGGTCAGAACCACGACATCCAGCGTTGGAATTAGGTGATTTCAGACACACAGCCGCTCAGAATCAACACGAAAAGCCCTCACTATTAGGCATAAAAGGCACCATTGAAAGTACCCCTTCCCTTGGAGCTTTGATTCCTACACATTTTGCGGTCAAAAATGACAGTTCGTAGTGCGCTGAGCGGCAATAATATGTTGACACCCATTCGGTTGAGTGGTGCTTCGCAGCTGCTCTCACACCTGAGGGTAGGCTACCGTGTCGAAGGGATGCCCGCTCTCAAGCGGTAGAGCATCTGCGAAGCACCACTCAACGGAATGGGTGTCAAACTCTCCAACAGGTGCATTTTTAAAATGTTCAATAAAGGTGCCTGGGTTACATCGAGGGTGTTGTAGAACTGGGAGGATCTTAGAGTGTTCCTTTGCCATTTCATTCGTGCACATGTCAATGTTGCACAGGTCCAAGATCAGCCAAAAGGAGGGTTGAAAATCATGAACGCCCTTTTCCACTTTGGACCACATCAATTTTTGTCGAATGGTTTTAAATGATCCCTTGATTCCTAACAGTTCCTCCCTGTATACCAGAGCAAAAAATTGAGACCGCGCTACGCACATAAGGGGCAAATCAACATTCAGAGAGGCTGTAGACCCACAACGTCCATAGGATATGACTGAAACGTCAGTGGGCGTCAGCGGTATCGAATTACCGGGCTTTGACCTGAAGAGATGTACCTGGACTAAATTAAACCGTATCAGAACGGGCCATGCAAGATGCAATGCATATAAGTACAAGTGGGGTCTATGCGACTCACCAGCCTGTGACTGTGGAGCACCAGAACAGAACGTCCGCCATATTATTGAGGAATGCCCCTTAAGAAGATACGCCGGACCTGTCTCTGAGGTCATATATGTGAAACCCTCTGCTTTGGAATGGCTGTGCAATCTAGATATTGAGCTTTAAATATATGAATGAGTTTCTAGTCAGGATTGCCAAGCTTTTAACGTGCAGTTATTTTGTCTTGAGGGTTTGTTCAAATGGTTCAAATGGCTCTGAGCACTATGGGACTTATCATCTGTGGTCATCAGTCCCCTAGAACTTAGAACTACTTAAACCTAACTAACCTAAGCACATCACACATATCCATGCCCGAGGTAGGATTCGAACCTGCGACCGTAGCGGTCCCGCGGTTCCAGACTGTAGCGCCAGAACCGCACGGCCACACCGGCCGGCTTGAGGGTTTGTACTTTATCCTTTTGTGCTATTGCTTGTTTATTACACATGTGCTATTTACACATTGTTTTGTTTTATACATTTCGTTTACATATTGTTGAATTGTATTGCCTTACGCAAAATAAATAATAAATAAATAGCGGTATCGAACGTTGCCAAGAACATTGTACTGTTGCTCATCGTATTTAGAACCGTCTTTTTCGACTGCGCAATGTGTGAGAACAGGTGGGTTCATTGACACCCTTTATGCCACCAATGAGGGCTACATGTATCGATCCCAAGCGGCGGTGAGAGTGAAATGATTTCCTCGGCCACCCGCAAGAAAATAGCGTGATTCCAAGGATGGATGTCGCGATTCTGAGCTCCCTGGTAGAGGTGTCAAAACAAGGTGTGAAATTTGGGTAAGAGGTGTGACGACCATCCAATCGTGTGACACTTCCACGACGGCGTTGAGCAGATTTGTGCTGAAACTTGGGGCCGATGTGAAATCATTAACCTCCTTTACCTCTCACAAGAAATAAACACAGGCCTTTTTTTCGCATGTTTCGACACCTTGCTGTCTGAAGCGTCGCGCACCCCGAGGATGACAGTAGAGGAAGCTACGCTTTTGCACAATTGCAGAGGAAGGTTGTTAACATCTTTAAGCCAAATTTCAAATATATGCTTCGCAATGGAAGACATCTACAGTGTTCTACAAAAGTGACAGCTTTTTTTAGTAGTATAGTTTTTTCCCAGTTGTAATAGCTAGGAACAAAAATAAGTATTTACTTTATGCTCTAGTGCATGTAGTATACGAACTTAAAGATATTGTGTATTGTGTATTAAACCGGATACCTTGAAACGATGGAGAGGCTTCGTCGTCTCGCCGTAGTCCTCAATGGTTCACAATCCCACAACAGGCCACAGCAGTCCACCCACCCCACCGCGGCCCCACACCGAACCCAGGGCTGTTGTGTGGTTCGGCCCCCAGTGGACCCCTCCCCCCCCCCCTCCCCCCTTCCTCCAGGGAACGTCTCATACCTCATACCAGACGAGTGTATCCCCCAATGTTTGCGTGGCAGAGTAATTATGGTGTACGCATACGTGGAGACAGCGTTTGCGCAGCAATCACCGACATAGCGTAACTGAGGCAGAATAATGGGATTTCCACCGCCTTAAAACCCATCCACAGGCTGGCCGGCACACCGGACCCCGACACTAATCCGCCGTTGGATAAGCAGCTGCAGCAGCAAGTCGTATACTCCAGCTCACTCATTTGTTACATAGTTTAATTCTTAATTTCTCTGCGTGTTTTTGGTACTTGCATTGTTTAATTCATAAATTTTGGGCCTATAATAGTATTTGAGAGTTGTAGCATCGCGTTTTAGTAACTGAATAGTGTAAAATCCCATAGTCTCCTTCCGCCGCCGAGCAGTGTGTCAGCAGTGCGCAAGTAGCAGCATTACTGCATTTACTGGGCAATCTTGTATTTTAATAACCGTTTAAATTTTGTGTCGATTTGTTTGCGCTCTCTGTAGATTAGTTCAGACGTTCTTTGCACAACAGTTTTTAGCATGGATAGGGACTGCAACTGCTGTGTTCAGATGCAGGTTGAGTTGGCATCCCTTCGCTCCCAGCTTCGGGCAGTGTTGGCTTCAGTCACACAGCTTGAGGCTGTTGCCAATGGGCATCACTGTGGGGGTCCGGATGGGGGTTTGTCGGGGACGGCCAGCTCGTCCCACGCATCCCCCGATCGGACTAAGACTGTGGTTGCCCTGGATACTGCCCGCATTGAGGCTGATCCCTCACCTGTGGTAGAGTGGGAGGTCGTCTCAAGGTGTGGCAGGGGGCGAAAGACATTCCGGAGGGCTGAACGGAAGGCCTCTCCAGTTTGTCTGACGAACCGGTTTCAGGCTCTGTCTCAGGCTGATATTGATCTTGGGCCTGACATGGCTGCTTGTCCTGTTCCAGAGGTTGCCCCTCAGTCTGCAAGATCCGGGCGGTCGCAGACGGTGGGCTTACTGGTAGTTGGGAGCTCCAACGTCAGGCGCGTAATGGGGCCCCTTAGGGATATCGCAGCAAGAGAGGGGAAGAAAACCAATGTGCACTCCGTGTGCAAACCGGGGGGAGTCATTCCAGATGTGGAAAGGGTCCTTCCGGATGCCATGAAGGGTACAGGGTGCACCCATCTGCAGGTGGTCGCTCATGTCGGCACCAATGATGTGTGTCGCTATGGATCGGAGGAAATCCTCTCTGGCTTCCGGCGGCTATCTGATTTGGTGAAGACTGCCAGTCTCGCTAGCGGGATGAAAGCAGAGCTCACCATCTGCAGCATCGTCGACAGGACTGACTGCGGAGGGTCTGAATCAGAGGCTGAGACGGTTCTGCGACCGTGTGGGCTGCAGATTCGTCGACTTGCGCCATAGGGTGGTGGGGTTTCGGGTTCCGCTGGATAGGTCAGGAGTTCACTACACGCAACAAGCGGCTACACGGGTAGCAGGGGTTGTGTGGCGTGGGCTTGGCGTTTTTTTAGGTTAGATGGCCTTGGGCAAGTACAGAAATGGCAACAGCCTCAAACGGTGCGGGGCAAAGTCAGGACATGCGGTGACCAAGCAGCAATCGGTATTGTGATTGTAAACTGTCGAAGCTGCGTTGGTAAAGTACCGGAACTTCAAGCGCTGATAGAAAGCACCGAAGCTGAAATCGTTATAGGTACAGAAAGCTGGCTGAAGCCAGAGATAAATTCTGCCGAAATTTTTACAAAGGTACAGACGGTGTTTAGAAACGATAGATTGCACGCAACCGGTGGTGGAGTGTTCATCGCTGTTAGTAGTAGTTTATCCTGTAGAGAAGTAGAAGTGGATAGTTCCTGTGAATTATTATGGGTGGAGGTTACACTCAACAACCGAGCTAGGTTAATAATTGGCTCCTTTTACCGACCTCCCAACTCAGCAGCATTAGTGGCAGAACAACTGAGAGAAAATTTGGAATACATTTCACATAAATTTTCTCAGCATGTTATAGTCTTAGGTGGAGATTTCAATTTACTAGATATAGACTGGGACACTCAGATGTTTAGGACGGGTGGTAGGGACAGAGCATCGAGTGACATTAAACTGAGTGCACTATCCGAAAATTACCTCGAGCAATTAAACAGACAACCGACTCGTGGAGATAACATCTTGGACCTACTGATAACAAACAGACCCGAAATTTTCGACTCTGTATGTGCAGAACAGGGAATCAGTGATCATAAGGCCGTTGCAGCATCCCTGAATATGGAAGTTAATAGGAATATAAAAAAGGGAGGAAGGTTTATCTGTTTAGCAAGAGTAATAGAAGGCAGATTTCAGACTACCTAACAGATCAAAATGATAATTTCTGTTCCGACACTGACAATGTTGAATGTTTATGGAAAAAGTTCAAGGCAATCGTAAAATGCGTTTTAGACAGGTACGTGCCGAGTAAAACAGTGAGGGACGGGAAAAACCCACCGTGGTACAACAATAAAGTTAGGAATCTACTGCGAAAGCAAAGAGAGCTTCACTCCAAGTTTAAACGCAGCCAAAACCTCTCAGACAAACAGAAGCTAAACGATGTCAAAGTTAGCGTAAGGAGGGCTATGCGTGAAGCGTTCAGTGAATTCGAAAGTAAAATTCTATGTACCGACTTGACAGAAAATCCTAGGAAATTCTGGTCTTACGTTAAATCAGAAAGTGGCTCGAAACAGCATATCCAGACACTCCGGGATGATAATGGCATTGAAACAGAGGGTGACACGCGTAAAGCTGAAATACTAAACACCTTTTTCCAAAGCTGTTTCACAGAGGAAGACCGCACTGCAGTTCCTTCTCTAAATCCTCGCACAAACGAAAAAATTGCTGACATCGAAATAAGTGTCCAAGGAATAGAAAAGCAACTGGAATCATTTAACAGAGGAAAGTCCAATGGACCTGACGGGATACCAATTCGATTCTACACAGAGTACGCGAAAGAACTTGCCCCCCCCCCACCCCCCCCCCTTCTAACAGCCGTGTACCGCATGTCTCTAGAGGAACGGAAGGTTCCAAATGATTGGAAAAGGACACAGGTAGTAACAGTCTTCCAGAAGGGTCGTCGAGCAGATGCGCAAAACTATAGACCTATATCTCTGACGATGATCTGTTGTAGAATTTTAGAACATGTTTTTTGCTCGAGTATCATGTCGTTTTTGGAAACCCAGAATCTACTATGTAGGAATCAACATGGATTCCGGAAACAGCGATCGTGTGAGACCCAACTCGCTTTATTTGTTCATGAGACCCAGAAAATATTAGATACAGGCTCCCAGGTAGATGCTATTTTTCTTGACTTCCAGAAGGTGTTCAATACAGTTCCGCACTGTCGCCTGATAAACAAAGTAAGAGCCTGCGGAATATCAGACCAGCTGTGTGGCTGTATTGAAGAGTTTTTAGCAAACAGAACACAGCATGTTGTTATCAATGGAGAGACGTCTACAGACGTTAAAGTAACCTCTGGCGTGCCACAGGGGAGTGTTATGGGACCATTGCTTTTCACAATATATATAAATGACCTAGTAGATAGTGTCGGAAGTTCCATGCGGCTTTTCGCGGATGATGCTGTAGTATACAGAGAAGTTGCAGCATTAGAAAATTGTAGCGAAATGCAGGAAGATCTGCAGCGGATAGGCACTTGGTGCAGGGAGTTGCAACTGACCCTTAACATAGACAAATGTAATGTATTGCGAATACAGAGAAAGAAGGATCCTTTATTGTATGATTATATGATAGCGGAACAAACACTGGTAGCAGTTACTTCTGTAAAATATCTGGGAGTATGCGTGCGGAACGATTTGAAGTGGAATGATCATATAAAATTAATTGTTGGCAAGGCGGGTACCAGGTTGAGATTCATTGGGAGAGTCCTTAGAAAATGTAGTCCATCAAGAAAGGAGGTGGCTTACAAAACACTCGTTCGACCTATACTTGAGTATTGCTCATCAGTGTGGGATCCGTACCAGATCGGGTTGACGGAGGAGATAGAGAAGATCCAAAGAAGAGTGGCGCGTTTCGTCACACGGTTATTTCGTAACCGTGATAGCGTTACGGAGATGTTTAACAAACTCAAGTGGCAGACTCTGCAAGAGAGGCGCTCTGCATCGCGGTGTAGCTTGCTCGCCAGGTTTCGAGAGGGAGCGTTTCTGGATGAGGTATCGAATATATTGCTTCCCCCTACTTATACCTCCCGAGGAGATCACGAATGTAAAATTAGAGAGATTAGAGCGCGCACGGAGGCTTTCAGACAGTCGTTCTTCCCGCGTACGATACGCGACTGGAACAGGAAAGGGAGGTAATGACAGTGGCACGTAAAGTGTCCTCCGCCACACACCGTTGAGTGGCTTGCGGAGTATAAATGTAGATATAGATGTAGATGTAGATGAATCAACATTTAGCACAGCAACCATAAGGTAGGGTGCAAAGAAATGATAACTACCTTTTATATTACATGTCCGGAAGCGAAGCTTGCACGACTGTATCAGTTAGTTTTGTAACCTTAGTTCGAGATAGAATCCATTATTGATGTTATTATTCTATATGTTTTTGTGTCCTTATTTTACTGTAGTTCTGAAAAGCACCATTGAAATATATCCCATTTAAAACTTTTCTTTCAGTTGATAAAATGGACAGATTGGCTAGATGGGCTAGATTGATTCATCGTAGAGTGAAGATAAATTTTCATTAGTTTCAGTTTGAAAAAGCTTCTATCGCATGTTGAAATTGAGGTACAAGTGGCCAAAACGCGTTTGATTATAAGTAATGGAGATGGTAATGAGTCACCAAAGTCCCATTTAATTATAAACTGAAAGATTTCTTGTGCTGTCCATCTAGCAACAACGTCCAGAACCGTAATGGCTGCACGTGGATGCCTATGATAACTTTTTGTTTTTTGCTGCACTTGCTCCTTGTAAGCTCATTGTAAATTTCTATGAGATTCTCCATTGCCAGAGCATGGTGATTTCGTTCTTGGCCCTGTATCGTTGTGACAGTTCTAGTGTAAATTAGTCTCTGCATTCAAACACTGATCGACGAACTTCTTCTTGAATCGATAATCCAGCGTCAGGAGCTAGTTCACCCAGCACTGTTTTACTTGCCCTCCACCTATGTAGTCGGCGTTAATATCCATATCATTGCAAATGGTGCTATCCAAAACCGGCGCCGGGCCAACTCTGGTACACCACGGGCCATAGATGACAGGGGTAAACGACGGCTGCGCGAACAGTCGTGCAACTGTTGAGCCTGCCGGCCGTTGTGGCCGAGCGGTTCTAGGCGCTTTAGTCTGGAACCGCCCGACCGCTACGGTCGCAGGTTCGAATCCTGCCTCGGACGTGGATGTGTGTGATGTCCTTAGGATAGTTAGGTTTAAGTAGTTCTACGTTCTAGGGGACTGATGACCTCAGATGTTAAGTCCCATAGTGCTCAGAGCCATTTGAACTGTTGAGCAGTTGATCGTCCAGACCAACAGATCCGAGGAGCTCACGAAGGTAAGTGTGTAAATTGTAGAGGAAAAACTATCCCTCGCCGCCACATCTGTACCTAGGCACATACTGAAAAAGTGCATCATTAGGGAGCGCTCATTGTCATTGGTTAGCTTGCCAAGTAGACAACGTTACCGCCTCTTTGTTATTGGGAACTTGTTAGAGGCTGTGCCAGTTAAGGTATGTACACACACACGCACACACTCATACACACACACACACAAATAGTTGCTCTTCTGTAAAGACGTAAATAGAATCTGTGCAATTTTCTGTGCTTTATAGTACAGTGTCTATTAAATTTTTCTGTATGTTTATGTATTTTTGGAAAATTTGTGTTGAGTGACCTGACTGTGTAGCGAAGTAATAGCCAGAAACAGTGAAGAACTAGTATTTAAATCGCATCAAGCGACTGCTTTGGTGAAAGTTAAACTTCTTATTGTATAGAAGAACGCAGGTTAAGTACAGGTAGAGGCTGCACCTGTACGGATGCTAAGCGTAGTACTCACTATCTATTAACAGCTGGAGTCTGCATTGGCCGCAGTGACAGGCTTCAGGCTGGTTACACCGGGCTTTGGTGACACTGACGCAACCGTGGCGAAAGCTCTAGCACAGCTGGTGCCCGTAGTATCGCCTGGAATCCCTGATGTCGCGGTACTCAACTTGGCCGGTCCACATTCACCAGAGTGTAAAAGGTGGAAGATAAAAGGGGATACCGCGCGCTCGACTGTCCACTTAAGGCTTAAAAACAGGTTAGAGGTCTTATTGACTGCTGAAAGTATATGTGAGCCAGCACGGGACGCCCCATCAGTTCCAACTGGGCCACCCTTGCTGATCGCTCCCAACAAGCACAGACGGTGGTTTCCGGTCACTGGGAGCTCCAGCGTTAGGCAGATTATGGCCCCATTAGTTAAATACCAAGCAGGAAGCCCAGCGTACACTCTCTACGCTTGACGGGTTGTCTTGTGGTGGAAGCTCTGCCGGTGGGTATTAGGAACACTGACGAAGTCGACTGTAAATCGTGGCTCACGTCGACGCGAATGATGCCTGATGTCTTCGGTTCCTAAGGGTGTCTGGTTTCTTTGGTGAAAACAGCTAGCCTCAATGTAGGTTGGGACCAGAGCGAGCTTTTTGCAGCAACGTTTCCAGAACTGATCAAGATATTTTGATCTGGAACCGAGTGGAAGGCTTATATCAGAGGCTCAGACGATCATGTGACGATCTTATATGCAGATTACTCGAACTCCACTTTAGGGTGGAGATTTATCGGATCCCTCTTAAGGACCCATTCTCCCCAGTCAGTCTATAATATAAGCGATTTTTACGACTTCTTTTTTGGAACAACCAATTGAACAATCAACATAAATCTTTTTGCGCATTATTTATTGGGTGTTCGACAACATTTTACGATTGCTTTAAGATATTCAGTCATCATTAAGACCCCCATCCGAAGAATTAAAGTTTCTTTGTCCAGAATTAGGTGTATCCATGACGGAAGTCCTGCAGTCTGCAAATCTTATCTGAAGCCAAAAAACAAGCAATTTTCTTCATCTATTGCAGTGTTTTCCAAACTGCGGGTCGCGCCCCCCTGGGGCGGTCGCAAAGCCTTGATCAGGGGGGCGCGATCGCAGGAATCAGCAGTTACAATATGTCTGATAACGTATGTTTCATGTCGATCATCCGCTATGGTATAACTGTCACACGGAAGTGACAAGGTTTTGTGAAAGCACCTAGCATATTCGCTCACCTTCAGATCTGGTTCTTATTTATAATAATGAATACGAATTTAATTTAAACCTGTTGAAGAGTTCAAATATGCAAACACTTGCAGTAGTGAGAAGCAACACGATGTCTATCGATCTCTTCCCACTTCTGCGGAATGGAACTAGGGCGACGAGAGTCACTAAGTCTTGTACAGGTAGTATTTACGTCTGAGAGGTTTGCAGGGAGAGGGAAAGGACCACATCAATTTCCGGGCTGGAATGGCGGTGCAGTGGCAGCGTCTTGTGTATTACTGACAACTTAGTATACGTGTCAATCATTTGCTGTGATAAAAATATCACACGGAAAGAGAACAATTTATGAAAGCGCATTTAAAAGATGCTCACGTTCAAATGTGATACAAAATAGGTTCAACAACACGCATACAGCTCACGTGCAAGATTTGGCACCACGGTTACTAGAATGCATTTCAGTAACAAGCTTCGAACCAAACAATAGACCGCTAGGATTGGCAGCAGTGAGACAAGGCAAGAAGTACAGCAATTTCTACTGAGCTCAACTCAGTCTTTAATTCACACGCTGCATGTTGACGTTGTTTCTATTTTCCTAGTTCTGTGGCTTCATCGGGATTCCCACAAAATCGTCGTTGCTGGTCACCTGGTTAACTTCTCATTTCTTTCGTGTAGTTAATTGTGGTGATAGCCGGGGAGTGAATCATTATTTTTTTGATAGTGCATTATAAAAGAGTTGAAAAATATTTTACAATAAATTAGTACCATCGTTTATAAAAATATATACTACATATTCTCGCAATTAATTAAAAAGAAATGTTGTCTTCTTTTGAAACTGAATGAAAGTAAATGAAATAAGCACCCTGCTACATGCCTCAAAACTAGGGGTTCTGTAATAGAAAAACATAGGCCTATGGAAAATCGTATTTATTTTTTATTAAAATTACGTAATTCCTTGTTTAACATCAGTTCTGAATTGCGCGTAATGTAGGTTTTTTATAGTAAATACATCGTGTAAACGATGAATAAATACAAAACGGGAAAACTGTTCTCAGGAACCAATCGATAACCAAATGAAAAGATCCAATAAGTAACTGAGAAAATCGGAAAAATATCTTCTTGTTTACAAATTGACTATAAAGTGAGACCTCGTTTAACGAGGATAATTCACTTCTGAGTCTTACCTGCATTGCGAAACACTCGTTACGGGAAACATATTTTTCTGTTGGAATTCACATAAAAAAGGGTAATGCATCCCATTCCGAAAAATACTAAAACAGTTTATAAATTGTACATCCCTTCTACAAGAAGTCGTCTAAAGACATTTGTTTTTACTTTCGCTTCAAAATGAGTCATAAGCACAGAAGACGGCTAGCCGAATGAAACATCTGCCTACGTATTGCTTAACGCGCAGCTTTATTGAATTCGTGTTGGTTAACAACGACATATCTAAAATGGAATTAATATAGAGGTATTTATTTCATTGCCATGAAGTAACATGAGTCTTGTTTGCAATATCATGACACAGAATTTGGCAATATCGAGAAGACTCGAGCGGAGGTATCGGTTACAATAATTGCAACGCGAGGAGAGTCGCTACAGGTGACTAATGCAATGTCGGCGGCGTTGTCTTTGTCGGAGCGTCTAATGTACTTGGTTCGTCGTAATAATAACAATAATAATAACACTGATGTAAAACATTACGCTCTTTTTCCTCCGCGTTTTCTGCTATTTTATTGCCATTTCTTTATCGCGGAGCATAAGCCGTACCGTCAAGAATAAAGTCAATACAGTAATGGTACGATCCAGCGATTATACGCAAATGCACAGCGCTTTATTGGCACAACTGCAATTTGAGGCCTGATGACTAATGTCTCGCATTATTAAAACGCGTACTTGACACTTATTAAGATTTTATTGTTTTTATTCATAGGGTGACACCAGCGATATCTGCTACGTGTGCCACTTAGCCAGGTGAAAGTAAGCAAGGGTTATAGGACCTAGACTACAATAAAAGTACAACAGTTTCAATGAGGAGGCTGTGCCTGTTTATTTATTAATAATTTGTCAAATTGCGGTTCTGTTTTTGAGACACAAATCACCAAATCATTTTCTAGTTGACGTCTGTTTCTCTTCTTAGTTTTTATGTTCACAATTGAAGATGGCACTAATTCACAATGGTCGGAAGTGGCGAATGGCACTAATAATTTCAAAGCTTCCTTTGCCAGCTATGGATACTCTTCTTTTCTCTTCATCCAGAAGACGTCAGTCTTTTGCGAATTAAAATCCATTTTAAGTATCCGTTCAGATGCTAAATCTATAAGTGATTGTTTGGTCATCGTGCTCAGATCATCCAGCTGTACTGTCGTCCTTCTATGACCGTTGTAGCGTCAGAGTTCAGCCTTGGGAAGTAACTTAACAGTTTCTCTTCTAAATTATGCAAGCTTTGTATCATGCAAGGATTGCCAGAACTTAGTACCACCGACTGGTCCATTGCAATTTATTCAACAATCGTCTGAATACATGGGAAAGACTCAAACATCATCTTTTGTAAAAACGTTGACCACAAACTAAATTTGGCGAGGAATCCTTTGATTGTATCCTTAGCTGTTATAATGTTTTCTTCTTTCCCTTGGAGGCTCCTGTTTAAAATATTTAGGTGGTTAAAAAGATCGGCGAGAGATGTTAATTTTTATAACCACACAGGGTCACAAAAGTAATTCACATATCCAGATTTAGAATCTTGTAAGAACATTAACAATTCACCTCCTAGTTCCAGAACTTGTGTCAATATCTTTCCTTTGGAAAGCCACCTGACCTCTGTGTGATAAAGGAGATTTTGATGGAGCGAACCCATGTCTTCACAAATGATCCTAAACAATCGAGTTTGCAATGCTTTACATTTAATAGAGTTAACAGCTTTGATCACTTCTTTAAGCACATCATTTAATTCATAAGTTAAAATCGTGGCTGCCAGAGCTTGTCGATGAACAAAGCAGTGTGTCCACGAAGAACTTGGCATTCGAGCCGACTTTTACAGCCAGTCATAGCTTTAGCACCATCACTACAAATGTCGATACATTTTGTCCAATCAATCTCGTAGTTGAGAGTTCTTTCTAAAAACGTGTCATACAGACACTGGACAATAGTGTTTGCAGCGAGTGCTTTGCAAAATAAAATGTCTTCCATAATACTTTCATCTGCTTCAAAGCGATCAGTAGATTTATCAAATTGCAAAGCAAAATGTGGGCGCCTCTTTAATTTTTTGACTAACTGTTCTAGAATGTCATCTGCTATATGGTTTATTGTGCGTTCAGTGCTATTATCAGAAAGTGGTACGCTTTTTAGCTTGTTTGCCTCTTTCTTACCTAACATAATTTCAACCATATCCAGGGCTGCTGGCAAAATAAGATTCTCTACATCTGTATGCATGTTCCCTGCTTTAGCGACTCGGAATGCGACTAGTAACGCTTTCTCGTTGATAATGGATACCTGAAATCAGATAAAAAATATCGCTAAATCGGAAAAACGAATAAAAAATCAGAAACATTAATACTATTTTAAATTAACACATAACATTACTATTTTAGTACCTAAATCATAGTAGTTTGCTGCTGGTAAAGTGTTTTCAGTTTCCTTTCGAAGAAATCCAACGGTTTATCAGCTTCCTTGGAATGTTTAGTTGGGAGGTAACGCAGGAACTTTGACGGTTTCATGCTCTCATGTGACAATACTTTGCTGCAAATTACACATTGAGGTTTGTTGTTCATTACAGTAAAACCATACTTCACATAACTGTCGTCATAAAGTCCATTTTTTCGATTTTTATTAGCTTCCGCCACTGCCACTTGTACCAGACTTGCAGGGCTGCACAGACCTTTTAAGAAACTTGTCCATTATATGCTCGCTCAGAGCGAAGCGCGACACCATAATCACGTTTGCACTTGCTGGCGTACTCGGACAACCTATTGTAGTGACCGAAACCGCGTGACTATGCCCCCGCTGACCCCTTCTCACCCGCACGCCTCTAGCGCGGCAAAGAATATAACTATATCTCTGCCCACAGAGCACTGCGACCTCTTTTCACTTTGCACGTGATTTCTCTATCAGTATAGTATCAATAGAAAGAAAAGTAAATACGTTGCCTTTGAAATCGCTGACATACTTTTATTATGGTTCTGGAGGTCTCCAGAATGATTTTACTTGGAATGCGGTCGCGTATTCAAAAAGGTTGAAAAACACTGATCTATAGGATATCACACTCGGAAATGGCGGATGCTTCAAATAAAAAATGTAGTTTCAACGTATTTGTTTGGTCACGTTTTTTGCAGTTACTGATTAATAAATTTAAAAAATACAAAGAAATAGCGTTTAGTCGTTGCGGGCATGCTCGGTGAGTAATGGATTGTGGGCACAGTAAAATAGACATATTTCTAAAATGTGGCTGAATTACTCCCCTGACATGTCGACAAGGAGTAATAAGTTAATTTCTTGCATTTTAATTTATTGATTAGTTGTTGCAAAAAAGTGACCAAAAAAACGTGACAAACCTACATTTCTGTTTGAAACGTGTGCCATTTTATTATTTTGTCAAAATAAAAAAAACTGTGTTATTACTCCGTGCGCAATATCTTATAGATTAAGAAAATTAGGGATTTTTCCTGCCTCGAGATGATTGGGTGTTGTTGTGTCGTCTTCATCATCATCATTCATCCCCATTACGGTCGGAGGAAGGCAATGGCAAACCACCTCCGCTACGACCTTGCCTAGTAAGGCGACGCGGGTCTCTCTCGTCGCTCGCCTACGCTCTGTAAAGGAGTATGGGACTCATCATCATCATCATTTGTTTTTTAATTTCAGATAAGATTTGCAGAGCACAGGACTTCCGTTGTGGGCCTATCTCATTACGGACGGAGTAACATTAACCCCTTGACGATGGGCTTAATGATGACTGAATTTCTTAAAAAAAATCAGAAAAATGGTGTCTAAGAATCAACAAATAATGTGCAAACAGATTTGCACTGACTGCTTTACTTTGTTTTCCCAAAACAATTTATATACCTTACTTCATAGGCTGACTAAGGCGAAATGACCCTTAATTGGTCGTCGGGGTGGCAAAAGGAAGAGCATCTGGCCACTTCCTACCAGTAATACTGTCAAATCCAGAATAGCACACCAACTCTTGAAGACACAGGACAAGGCCACGAGAAAGAAGAAAGAATCAACAGGCAGTTCCCTAGTCTGGACCTGCGATTGGGTCTTGCCACAGGAAATTTTGCAATAACCAATCACAAAAATTGCATTTAAAATATTTTTCGAGTTACGGATTATTACGTAATAATAGTTAAGGATCATTACGTAATTGTACAAAATGTTACTATACAATTCATGATTTAATTACCAGAAACATTAAAAAATAAAAGTGTTTCTAAATTTATCTTTCTTCTTATGGCTATTAATTTGTATTTTATAGCTTTATATAGTAATAAATTACGTGGAAAGCCCTAAAAAGTCTTATTAAAATGGTAGCTCTACGTTGCTGTTACAATGTTGTTATTCGCCTACAGTGACGAGGTACAGGGAGGCATAGGGGTCGGGGGCCAACTGCGCCCCCCCCCCTCCAATCCCTCTAGAAAATATCGACATCGGCACATGGTTATCGCAGGGAAGTTCATGGAAATAACAAATTTTGACAATGAGCAATCCGCTCTGCTACTTTCGGACGCTGTGACGTCACCAAGAACAACATCATTTCTCTCACCTTCTTTAAATATAAAATCCTTTGCTGCTGTAAAAACATTAATTTTAAAAATGTTCCTTTTCGTAAGATAGGCTCATGCCCCGTACATTTTTAACAGATCAAATCATATACGTATTTTATAACTGGTCCATCTTCTAATTCGAACTGTTGACTTAAAAATTCAGGAACTTGGAACACGATCTATTGGAATACGTTAACACAGGGAACTACGAGTTCACCTTCTTGTCAGCGACACTAACATGCAGTGCGGTAAATATGCCAAACTTTGGCATTATCATCCTTGTAATGCTGCAAAATAATTGTAGACATGTGGTTAGAACAATAAACATCAACCAGGTCCACTTAAACATTGATTTTGCCCTTGACCGGTATTGATTATTTTATATAACTGTTGTCAAACGACAATACTGTTAAGACATGTACATTAATTGCATGTCATAATCAAGGACTGTATGTTGTACAAAGTACATTTACAGTTGACGATGTTTTGAGAGAAGGATATATGCACGTTAGTAAAGGAGCTACGCTGCCTGCATTACAGTTTTGACGTGAACTGAAGTTCTTTACAGCACTTTTACTTTCCCAAATTTTTATTTAGTTATTCCCTGTTAGCAGGATACAAAATACCATGTTCTCCTTTTTCGAGGTGTCTTGCTTCTCTTATTCGTTTTTGACGACAGCATTAAGGATGATTATTCGCATTCTGCAGGAATTTTTGATGTGTCGGCAGCTGGGTCAACACCTTGTAGATAGAGGTGGCTTAAAAGGCACGCTAGACTAACGCAGACGGGCGTGAAGTACTGGAACAGGATACGTAATTAATGCTATGAAGAAAAGTACGTAGCTGGTGTAATACTTATCTTTAATCAATCATTGTGGTACATCGCACAAAGGAGACTTTAATTACAATCACTGTAAGGCTAATGGCGCCTTGCTAGTTCGTAGCCATTAACTTAGCTGAAGGCTATTCTGTCTCTCGGCTAATGAGAGAGAAAGGCTTCGTACGTCTAGTCGCTAGCTCTGTCGTCCGTACAACTGGGCTGAGTTCGAGTCAGTCTCTCGAGACCTGCCTTGTGGTGGCGCTAGGTTTGCGATCACACAGTGGCGACACGCGGGTCCGACATGTACTACAGGACCGCGGCCGATTTAAGCTACCACCTAGCACGTGTGGTGTCTGGCTGTGACACCACATTCCTCCCCCGCAAATCGGCGAACGGTCGTGAGATAAGGCTTCCGCCCGCCGTGGGGAGGACCCCATGTTGACGTATGCGAGGAGGTGGGGAGCCTAACAACAGGCGAGGCTGTGCCACCCGCACCCGGCCATTCGGTCCGAGGGGAGCTAGGAAACGCCTGAAAACCTAGTCCAGGGTGCACGTCAACATGCGGTGTATGCGCCCGTAAAGAGACAGGAGGGGCCGAAGGGTCGACCTCCATGTGGTCGGAGAATCCGACACGCGATGACGACATCTGGTCCGGAGCGGGCAAGAGTTCCATGGCGGAGGACAGCTGGTCACGGGAAGCGATCGGCGGCGCGTGACCCAGGGAGGCGCGTGGCGGCTGCAGCGAAGCGTCCACTGCGGGCGGCGCCGGAGGCGGCTGCGGCGGCTGCGGCGGCTGCGGCAGCTGCGGCGGCGGCGCGACGCCATGAGGCAAAATGGAAGGCAGCGTCGGTTAACACCCGGGGATGAGGCGAGCCAGTAGATGGGTCCCCAGGGTGCTGACCTGACGGCTCCGTCGCTGAAAGCAGACGGGGAGCGGCAGAACCCGGGCGACGACAGAGGCGCAGCTGATTGAGATGCCGACGCACCTCACCAGAGGCCCCCAAAACCAAATACATCGCGCGGCCGAGGCAGCGAAGAATGCGCCCTGCGAGCCAACGCCGTGAACCGCGATAGGTGCGATAGAAGACAACGTCGCCAGGAGCAAAAGCAGGAGTCTGCCGCTGCACAGGAACCTGATAAGGCGGATGCAGCAAAGACATCAAGGTTCGATGAGAACGACCATGGAGCAACTCAGCCGGCGAGCAACCATCGCGGGGCTGAGAGCGATACGAGGACAAAAAGAGCAATAATGCGTCCTCCCGAGAATGCGACCCTTTCAATTTCAACATCTGTGACTTGAAAGTCCGGACCAATCGTTCCGCGGCACCGTTTGACTGAGGCGAAAACGGCGCGGACGTCAGATGTTGAATACCATTGGCCTTGCAGAAGGACTGAAATTCTGCGGATATAAATTGTGGGCCATTGTCGGAAACAATAGTCTGCGGAAGACCTTCAATGCAAAAGATAGCAGACAAGGCTTGGATTGTGGCAGAAGACGTCGTGGAAAACATCCGGACAACAAAAGGAAAATTACTGAAAGCATCGACCACAACCAACCAACGAGCATTCAAGAATGGACCAGCAAAATCGATGTGCAAGCGTTGCCAAGGGGAAGTGGCTTTCGGCCATGCAAAGAATTTCCGCGGCGGTGCGGATTGTTGTTCGGCACACGCCACGCAAGAGGAGCACATATTCGTAATCGTAGGATCGATTCCGAACCAAGTACAGTGCTGACGAGCAAGTTGTTTCGTACGCACTATACCCCAATGTCCGTGGTGAAGAAGCCGTAAGACAGAGAACGAATGTGGGACCACGACTCGGGACTGATCATTATCAGAACGCAACAACTAAACACCACGTCGTACAAAAAGTCTCTCCTTGTGAGCAAAAAATCGGCGAACCAGCGGATCCTCGATCCGTGACTTGGACAAGGGCCATTGCGTAGCAACAAAACGCAAAACGGGAGCAAGGACAGGGTCAGCAGCCGTGGCTGTAGCGACACGACGAAAATCAATCGGAAACGAGGCGACCACGTCATCGGTTTCCGCATCAATGAACATGCAAGCAAGTTCGGAAGAATCGAATGCTTTATCCTCAGCAACAGGCAAACGGGACAACGCATCAGCGTTTCCGTGCTTAGCAGTGGACCGATACAAGATATCGTAGCGGTACTGCGAGAGGAAAAGAGACCAGCGAATGAATTTCTGCGCCGTACACGGAGGTACCGGCTTGTTCGGATGAAAAAGCGATGTCAAAGGTTTGTGGTCCGTGATGATGGTAAAGTGACGACCATACAAGAAATTGTGAAACTTAGTAACACCAAACACGAGAGCTAAAGCCTCTTTCTCTATCTGTGAATAATTTCGTTGCGCAGATGAGAGCAATTTTGACGCAAAGGCAATAGGGCGATCATGCGATCCATCTTTGTGCGCAAGCACAGCACCGATCCCGAAATCCGATGCATCAACCATCAACAAAAGGGGTTTGCGGGGATCGAATGGCGTAAGGCAAGTAGGGTGAAAGCAACGCCGATTTCAACTGGCGAAAGGCGCGTTCGCATTCCGTCGCCCAGACGAACGGAACACCTTTACGGCGTAAGCGATGAAGCGGAGCTGAAATGGAAGAGGCATGGGGAACATATTTATGGTAGTAATTAATTTTCCCCAACACACTTTGCAGCTGTTTCAAATTCTGCGGTGACGGCAAATCCTGTATGGCACGGAGGTGCTCTGGACTCGGATGTATTCCTTGGGCATTGAGGACATGGCCCAGGTAGGGTAAATCCCGAGCAAAAAACACACATTTGTCCTTCCTCAAGCGAAGACCATTTTGTCGCAAGACCTGAAATAATGTTCGGAGATTTTGCAAATGTTCGGCTTCTGTCTTTCCGGAGATCACAATATCGTCCAGGTAGTTCGCAGCAGTAGGGACCGACGCACAAACAGTTTGGAAATATTGCTGAAACAATGCAGGGGCGGATGCACACCCGAAAGGCAGTCTTTTGAAGCGATACAAGCCAAGATGCGTGTTTACCACCAAGACGCGCTGGGATTCTTCGTCCACAGGTATTTGCAAGTACGCATCTGCTAGGTCCAACGTTGAAAAATATTTTCCCGGGCACAGTTTGTCAAAAAGATCTTCCGGGCGGGGCAAAGGAAAAGTAGCAGTTACTAGTTGTGGATTCACAGTTGCCTTGAAGTCCACACAAAGTCTCAATTTTCCGGAAGGTTTTGGCAAAATTACTGAGGGTGAGGCCCAGAGAGAAGCCTGCACACGTTCAATTACACCTTGAGATTCTAAATCGTTTAATGTTCTTGCGACCTCATCACGCAATGCGTGGGGAACATTGCGCGCTCTGAAAAACGTCGGTTGCGCGTTCGCTTTCAGTTCCAAATGTGCTTCATAGTTCTTAGCGCAACCAAGGCCCGGTGCAAAAATGTCCGCAAATTCTTCACATAGACTAGAAACACTGGCGGAAGGCACAGTCTGAATCACTGAGAGGACCTGATTTACTATAGACAAATTAAACAACTGAAATAAATCTAAACCAAACAAGTTCACTGCAGAAGAAGAATGAAGAACGTAAAATGACACAAGTTTTGTTTGTCCCTTGTATGTGGCAAGAAGGCTGCACTGTCCTAACACTGGTATTTTCTGGCCTGAGTAACTATTGAGCTGAACATTTGCGGCACGCAACGGAGGTTTGCCCAGTTGGTTGTACGTGTCGTGATTGAGCAATGAAACTGCAGCTCCGGTATCGAGCTGGAATGGGATCACTTTGCCTGCAAAGTCTAAGTCTACAAAAAGTTTATTGTCCTGCTGACGACATAAGCGACTGTGTTGTGCAACTGGAACAGACACTGGGACAGAATCACGTGCGACGTGACGGGACTTCCGTCGACGGCGACGCACACTTTTTGTGGAATGAACACTGTCACCGGACGGGGTGGAATGAACTACATGAATATCCATGGGCGAAGGTTCACGAGCCTGAGTTACCTTGGTTCGATTCCGGCGCGAAGCAAAGGGCCTGGAAGTGGTGTGAGTGTCTGATCTGAGCTTTTTCTGGCAAACACTTTGGACATGTCCTTTCTTATGACAGTAAAAGCAAATAGCTTGGCGTGACGGGCAATTTTCACGCGAATGTCGAGTTGCACACCGCGGGCATGATTTCACTGCATTAGCTTGCTTACGCGGCGCACGTGTTTGCGAGCTAGGCTGCCGCTGCGCTGACGGGCGCGAGGGCCGCCTAGCGTCCCGCGCAGCGGGCCCGGCGGGCCGGTTAATGTGACACACTGCCAGCGAAGTTGCAAATGAGTCCTGAGCAAAGTCAAGTGTGTCTTGCCTATCCAATATGTCTATCACTTGTTGAAGGGAGGGATTAACTAGTTTCAAAATCTGTTCCCGTATGCGAACATCAGAAACGTTCTGTGCTATTACATCACGCACCATAGTATCTGAATAAGGAAGTCCACATTCGCATTCAAACGCACACTCCCTAGTAAGTCCTTGCAATGTCGCAACCCACTCCCTATTAGTCTGACCGGCCGTACGTTTTGTACGAAAGAACGTATACCTTTTTGCAACAACATTTACTGTTTCCTTGAAATAGGCATCTAAAGCAGACAAAAGTTCTTCATAGGACAGAGTTGCTACGTCGCGCCGGGGAAACAACTTCACTATCACTCGGTAGGTGGACACACCGACACAAGAAAGCAAAAACGGCTGCCGCTCATTACCTTGAATTCTGTAGGCGGCGAGGTGGAAGGCGAATTGCCGGGACCACTCTTGCCAGGACTCGTGGGTTGCATCAAAGGGTCTGAATTGAGGTGCAACAGCATGTTGTGGCTGCGGTAGCGATGAAGCGGCGGCGGCCGCATCGGTGTGCAGCTCACGTTGACCCTGGACGAGCTGTCCAAGAGCATCCAATAACGCCTGCGTCTGCTGATTCTGCAAGCGATAAAATTCGGACAGTACATCTGGAGATTGTGGCGAAGCCATGACACAAAGAAATTAGGGCAAAGTAAAACACAAGATCCTTTGTAGACTCGTCGCCATGTGATGTGTCGGCAGCTGGGCCAACACCTTGTAGATAGAGGTGGCTTAAAAGGCACGCTAGACTAACGCAGACGGGCGTGAAGTACTGGAACAGGATACGTAATTAATGCTATGAAGAAAAGTACGTAGCTGGTATAATACTTATCTTTAATCAATCATTGTGGTACATCGCACAAAGGAGACTTTAATTACAATCACTGTAAGGCTAATGGCGCCTTGCTAGTTCGTAGCCATTAACTTAGCTGAAGGCTATTCTGTCTCTCGGCTAATGAGAGAGATAGGCTTCGTACGTCTAGTCGCTAGCTCTGTCGTCCGTACAACTGGGCTGAGTTCGAGTCAGTCTCTCGAGACCTGCCTTGTGGTGGCGCTAGGTTTGCGATCACACAGTGGCGACACGCGGGTCCGACATGTACTACAGGACCGCGGCCGATTTAAGCTACCACCTAGCACGTGTGGTGTCTGGCTGTGACACCACAATTTTTATTATTTTTGGACGAATAGTGGGAAACCACTCTGTAGGTGTTGTACACAAGTCTCTAAAGACTCTCCTTTCACAGAATAAGTTGCTGCATCTATGCACAACAACAAAAGCTCATTCAAAGTCAGTTTTCTGAGGATTCGAGCATTGCTGCATCGCAAAGTACTTCATGGAATGTATATATTTGAAACACTCTTTCATACAGAAACGTCGTCGATTCTGACCGACGAAAGTTTCTTACTTAACCAGACTCTTGGAAATGATAAGAACAAGTATGATCGTTTACTACATTCAGACTGTCTTTTCTACAAAATTTCGACAGCAAAACTCCTAACTTTGCATGCAATGGAAATATAAAGTAAAATTTCAGTTCCTTTTATGCTACAATCGTGCAAAATACAGCTTCGAAAAGCACAGCCTAGCATAGTGTAAGCCTCTACAGTCACCTTTACATACAAATTATGCCCTGCATCGAAGTACTTGGAACAATGGCAAACACAAACAACAACACTAGTAGACTCAGCATTCGTTCCTACATACAACAAGTGCACCAAGCATTCCACAATAACACCACGCGAACGTTTCCGTCTACAAGCGGATAGGGGGTTAATGCAACCAGTGGCAGCAAATGAGGACATGCGCGGAAAAACGGGCTAATTCTCAAATGTAAAAACTTACAGATAAGTGTTGCCATCTGCTACTGGTTACGGGAACTATCAAAACTGACATTGGTCTCACTATTAAGTATCACATTAGGATATTTTGGGGGTTTGCCCAATGTCAGTTTTGATAGTTCCCGTACCCATCAACAGATGGCAACACTTATCTCTAAGTTTTTACATTTGTGGGTTAGTCTGTTTTTCCGCGCATGTCTTCAGATATTCCACACGCCAGCGCCAAGAAAGAAGCGCGCACCGCACCAGCGTAAAAAACAAAAGTCCAAGCAGGTAATTAGTTTTGGGAGCCAGTCGTTTGAATATATGAGTTACAAAGCTTGTAACTGCTTCGAGGAGTTATTGAAATTATCAACGGGTATCAGGAATTAAAAAATAAAAATGACTTTAGTTACATTAACTACTTCTTTTTAAATGTTTTTCAAAAGGCAGAATACTTAACTAAGTTTTTATGTATAATTTGAACTTAGATGTTATTTTACTGTACAGTAATCTGTCAGTTAACAATAGGATTATTAATATTTTGATGTTCTCTATATAAACTGACGTAACACGCGATATAGTGCATAAAGAAATTCTAAATCTAAATGACTACTCTGCAATACACACGTGTCTGCACACTATTTTCTCTGCCATTCCACTCTCGAATAGCTTTGGAAAAACGAACACTTAAATCTTTCCGTGCTTGCTCTGATTTCTCTTATTTTATTACGATGATCATTTCTCGGTATGTAAGTGGATCTCGACAAAATATTTCTGTATTCGGGGGAGTTAAGTTCGAGACTAAAATTTCTTGAAGGGACCTCAGTGCAACGAAAACGCCTTTGTTTTAATGACTGACATCCCAACTCGCGCGCCATTACCTGTGAACTCAGTCGTATGAAAGAAAAATAGAAAATTATCCGGAGAAAATTCTCAAAGCAAAAGTACGTTAACCAGAATGAGATTTCCACTCTGCAGTGGAGTGTGCGCTGATATGAAACTTCCTGGCTGATTAAAACTGTTTACCGGACCGAGACTCGAACTCGCGACCTTTGCCTTTCGCGGGCATGTGCTCGTGGTAGAGCACTTGCCCGTGAAAGGCAAAGGTCCCGAGCTCGAGTCTCGGTCCGGCACACAGCTTTAATCTGCCAGGAAGTTTCAAAAGTACGTTCTCTGATAAAGTCTTCAGTTTCGTATGAATACAATACCTGAAGCATATTCGCTGAGGACGGAGTTCTTCTTCAGTACCTCCTCTCCTTCTTGACAAGTTTCTCTGTGTGCGTCGTCTGCCGCGTCCAGCATAGAACAGACACGTAATCTTATACTTCATTAAACTCGCTCAAAAGGCAAACTCTTCAAAGTGCAAGTATGGAACTGGCACCAATGTGTTCTAAAAGAGCTGCACTACGTTTAGATTTTAGTTTTATGTGCGGCAACAAATTAGTAAGTTGATACTCGGACAGTTTACGAAAATTCAGTGTGTGACGGTGTTACAGAATTTTCGACATACGGGGAACTTTTTGAGGCTGAAGTTACGTGAACACATTGTGCGAACAAAAGCTTAAAAGTACGTTACATTTTCATCTACTCCAAACAGGAACTCAGTCAGAATTTTCCAACAAAAGATAATTTTGCTAAAATATGACCCATAATGATCCATTCGCGCCTCAATACGTAAGCTGTCGTCTGTGCTAAAATGACAAAAATCAGTAGGTGGCCACACGTGCACCTGTGCTTGCTCGTTCGCAACACCGACTATTCCTAACCTGTATCGTTGCTGGTGACGAGAAATGGTGTCTTTATGCTAACATAAGGAAAATGAAGGATCGCTTGAGCCAAACAACGCAGCAACTCCCCATACAAAGACCTGTATCCATCCACAAAAGATAATGTTACGCATCTGGTGCAGTAGCAACGATGTGGTGTACTACGAATTGGTTTCCCGATGTGCAGCCATCACTGCTGACATTTATTGTCAACAACTGAGACGTCTCGCAGACGCAGTCCTGTAACATCGGCCAAGAAGGCTGCGTGAAGTGATGCCACTCGAGATAACGCCCGCCCGCATTCTGCTACTTAAAAAACACTACACAGTCGTTGGGTTGGGAAGCCATTCCGCATCCATCTTATTCATCTTATCTTGCGCCCTCAGATATTTCATCTTTTCCGCTCCCTATGAAACAACCTCGGACTTCCTTTCCAGGTGAAAATGCGCTCCAAACATTGTTCGATGAGTTCTTCCCCCTATAACCAAATGATTTCTACAATCGCGGAAACCAAATGTTATCCCAGCGTTTGTAGTCTGTTATTCATATACAGGGTGATTACAACTAAAGATAAATTTAAAAATTTCGTTTTGTGCACCTATGTTCGCGTGTGACAATTTTCGTCTATGTGTGTTTCCAAGTATCTGAACAAATTTTGTCTTGGACTCTACGCCCGTGAACGGCTCCATGTATTTTAAACAGTGTTTGTCTCCGTTTATATGTCCACCGTATATTTTCTCTAATTGTCTTCATTTGTATCTTTTGTGTTTCTCTGTGGCCAAAGAGCGGCGTAGTATGCTGCTGCTGGCCTGCCTGTAAACAGGTTTAAAAATAACAATAAAGAAAAAAAATTAAAGTTAAACTTTCGAACCGCTTTAGAAATAACACCACTGATCAGAATGACGTCAAATTGCAGCGAAATATTATTGGAGAAGGGGGAAAACGTATGACAGAAGAAAAATAAATAGTCACAAAATGTAGCAATAGATGGTGCTGCGAGCATCATAATTTAATAGTGGTTGACTACAAATGACAAATGGATCATACAACAATCCCTAAGGTGTACGTTTGACGTTAGACAAACTGTACTGCCCAGAGTGCATGGGTGTACAGGTGTGATACTGTTAGTTACGTAAACCAATCCACCACGACAAGGTCATATCACATCGGTTGGGAAAAATCGGTTTGTAATTTTCCTGAGACCAAAAACCGCATAAAAAGTATCACTCATGTCGGTTTTTAATTGTTTTGAGGCCAGAAACCGCATGAAAAGCATCAATCAAAATCAAATCGGATTATTAATTACCGTGTGACTGGCGCAAAACATGTTCAATATGCTGTCCACCGTTTTCTGCAACAAGTTGAAATCGAGAAACAGTAAGTTCCACAACTGATCGAAGTGTTTCCGGGGTTACGTCCAGAATGTGTTGCGCAATGTGTGCCTTCAATGCAGTTAAGTTTGCAATCGGAACACTGAAGACATCTTTCAGATAGCCCCACAGCCAGGAGTCACACGGATTAAGATCAAGTAATCGGGACGTCCAGGCTGTAGGGAAATGGCGGCTGATAATTCTAGCATTTCCGAAATGGCGCTCCAGCAGCTGCTTAACTGGATTTGCAATGTGCGGAGGTGTTCCACCTTGCATAAAAATGATCCCATCCACTCTGTTGGAGAGCTGAAATGGCGTGGTTGCGCAAAAGACATTCATAGCACTTAGTGACGGTACAGGTAATAGGCCTTTTGATAAATGATGCCTAAACCTGCACTACACAGCGACCTTTTCAGGATGAAGTGGTACTGGTTGATTTGCGTGTGGATTCTCCGCTGCCCATATGCGACAATTCTGTGTATTGACATATCCTGTCAGATTGAAGTGGGCTTCGTCTGTCCACAAAGTCTTTCAATGTCAATCATCGTCTACTTCTATGTGTGCAAGAAATTCTAAAGCAGATGTTTCTCTTGCTGGCAGGTCAACAGAATGCAACTCGTGCACATGGGTAATTTTGAATGGCTAGCAAAGAAGGATATTGGACATACCCGTGAACCCCGTTTGCACACCACCACTCGTCTCCTCCTGCATTGCTGTGACCGCTGCTTCCACTGACGTCGAATCTATTCGTTTCCTCCCTCTACCAGCTTGCACACCAAAAGAACCCGTCTTTTCAAATTTCCGAATCATTTTCTCCAGACCCACGGCAGTCATCGGACCAATGCCTTTTTTCAAACGCTTCAGTGTATGGGACTTCTGCAGAGCGACATGTGCACATTCATCATTCCTGTAACACAGCTTTACAAGCAGAGCGCGATCCTGTATTGAGACAGTTATTCCGAACGTTGCAGACGCGAAAGGAGGAAAAGCCGTGTACTCGGCGTGTTTATACCAACTTCAATGGGTCGTGCGCATGACAGGTGTTTTCATTTACCTATTCTGACACATTCAGCACCATCTATTGATCAATTTTCACACTATTTTTTTTCTTGTGCCATACGCTTTCCCTCATCTCCGACAATATTCCGTTGCAATTTGACGTCATTCTGGCCATTGGTGTTATTTCTTCAGCGTTTTGAAAGTGTACCTTTAAGTATAACAACCCTGTGTATTATCGGTGGCTGAAGTCTCTGTTACGTGTATCTGTTGAGTTATGGAAATAAGCTACGAACTTATGCACCAACCCAGTAGCGTTTAGTCTGTCACAATTACAAAAAAAAAGTCATTTTAAGAGAGAAGTGTTATTGAGCCTCATACGTTCGTTGTTCAGGTCACAAACTCAACCCTGCGGTGACCGATGCAAGTGCAGTACAGGAAATTAGAAACCTTTTTAGAGAATCGACTACGCGGTGGAAATATGCCCCCAATTTATCACGAATGTGCGAGACGAGATGGTCTGAAAAATATAAATCCATCAGACTATTTTCTCAACATTTTCCAGAGGTTGTGTAAGCTCTAGGAAAACTGTCCATGGAGGGAAATTAAGCAACGAGAAAATCTGTGTGTCAGTTAAATTCAGCCATCACAAAACCAGAGTTCCTCTTAGCTATACAAACAATAGCCAAATACTTCGCAGTTTTGGAACCAGTGGCTAATGCCCTGCAATCTAAGTCTATGGACATGATCGCGGCGAGGGAACACATCACAGGAATCCTTGACATTTTCAGTAACGACCGAAAGAAAGCGGACAGAACAACTAGCGAATTACTTGGAAAAGCACAAGCCACTGCAGAGGAACTGGAAATATAAATTGCTGTTCCACGATCTGCCATCAGGAAGTGGCAGAGAATACTGGCGAAGCTTGCTGGTAATACCATACACTGACTCACTCATGTCTTAGTTAATATTCGATTTTCACCAGAAAATACTCCGGCTTTTGCTCTAAATAAGCTACATCGCTTGAATATGAGCAAAACTAGTATAACAGAATTTCATAAAAACGTAGACCTGTTTCAAAAATTTATGGTTTGGATGATATTGCTGGAGAACTGGACCTATGGTACAATTTATGGAGGAAAAAGAATATACCTGAAGCTAAATTAAAGGACATAAAAGTACCTGACCTGTTTTACGAGACCAATATCTTTTTCCCCTAGCACGAGAAAAGCACTACGAATTTTGGACACTATTCCATGCACAACGATGACTGTTGAGCGATCCTTCAGTACGCTTCGAAGAGTGAAGACGTGGTTTACAAGCACTATGGGAGGAGAAAGGCTCACTGGGTTGTGCCTGATGAACATACACCCGAAATTACCTGAAAGAAAACTGTAGGATGCTAGAAAAGAAAGTAACTGACGAATCTGCGGCAAACCCAACAGGATTAATACTAAATTAAAACTCTGTATTGTTATGCAGTTGTTTTCTCATGTTTAAAATGTTTATTAAAACCAAATTTTCACTGGTTTTCTGTTTTATTTATTAAGAAATTCTGCCTGTTCTACATCTACATCTACATCTACATCCATACTCCTCAAGCCACCTGACGGTGCGTGGCGGAGGGTACCTTGAGTACCTCTATCGGTTCTCCTTTCTATTCCAGTCTCGTATTGTTCGTGGAAAGAAGGATTGTCGGTATGCTTCTGTGTGGGCTCTAATCTCTCTGATATTATCCTCATGGTCTCTTCGCGAGATATACGTAGGAGGGAGCAATATACTGCTTGACTCTTTGGTGAAGGTATGTTCTCGAAACCTCAACAAAAGCCCGTACCGAACTACTGAGCGTCTCTCCTGCAGAGCCTTCCTCTGGAGTTTATCATCTCCGTAACGCTTTCGCGATTACTAAATGATCCTGTAACGAAGCGCGCTGCTCTCAGTTGGATCTTCTCTATCTCTTATATCAACCCTATCTGGTACGGATCCCACACTGCTGAGCAGTATTCAAGCAGCGGGCGAACAAGCGTACTGTAACCTACTTCCTTTGTTTTCGGATTGCATTTTCTTAGGATTCTTCCAATGAATCTCAGTCTGGCATCTGCTTTACCGACGATCAACTTCATATGACCATTCCATTTTAAATCACTCCTAATGTGTACTCCCAGATAATTTATGGAATTAACTGCTTCCAGTTGCTGACCTGCTATTTTGTAGCTAAATGATAAGGGATCTTTCTTTCTATGTATTCGCAGCTCATTACACTTGTCTACATTGAGATTCAATTGCCATTCCCTGCACCATGCGTCAATTCGCTGCAGATCTTCCTGCATTTCAGCACAATTTTCCATTGTTACAACCTCTCGATATACCACAGCATCATCCGCGAAAAGCCTCAGTGAACTTCCGATGTCATCCACAAGGTCATTTATGTATACTGTGAATAGCAACGGTCCTACGACACTCGCCTGCGGCACACCTGAAATCACTCTTACTTCGGAAGACTTCTCTCCATTGAAAATGACATGCTGCGTTCTGTTATCTAGGAACTCTTCAATCCAATCACACAATTGGTCTCATACTCCATATGTTCTTACTTTGTTCATTAAACGACTGTGGGGAACTGTATTGAACGCCTTGCGGAAGTCAAGAAACACGGCATCTATCTGGCAACCCGTGTCTATGGCCCTCTGAGTCTCGTGGACGAATAGCGCGAGCTGGGTTTCACACGATCGTCTTTTTCGAAACCCATGCTGATTCCTACAGAGTAGATTTCTAGTCTCCAGAAAAGTTATTATACTCGAACATAATACGTATTCCAAAATTCTACAACTGATCCACGTTAGAGGTATAGGTCTATAGTTATGCACATCAGTTCGGCGTCCCTTCTTGAAAACGGGGATGACCTGTGCCCTTTTCCAATCCATTGGAACGCTACGCTCTTCTAGAGACCTACGGTACACCACTGCAAGAACGGGGACAAGTTCCTTCGCGTACTGTGTGTAAAATCTAACTGGTATCCCATCAGGTCCAGCGGCCTTTCCTCTTTTGAGCGATTTTAATTGTTTCTCTATCCCTCTGTCTTTTATTTCGCCTGTTGTTCCTGCTCCCTTTTTCTTGAGACTAATATGAACTGCCCCCCCTCCCCCTCTAGCCCAAATTCTGGGCACGCCCTTGCAAATCTCTGGAGTTGTTCCTAATTTGTAGTAATTGTGTACTTATTCTGAGAAAAATTTTTACAACAGGTACATCGCCGTCAATAAAACCAAAGCCATGGCCTTCGTCGGGAAAGACAATGACAGAATTTAAAATTTCAATAGACAGCACAACGCTAGTGCAAGTATCGCTAGTCAAACATATCAGCTACATTCAAGAAAAAGCACATGCAACACAAAATCACAGACTTTACAAAAGTGTCGGTACTAATAAATAGCATCTTCAAATCATCTCTTGTTCAGTGGCACACCAGACTAAAACTATAGAACACCCTATCCAAACCTGCCCTCTTGCATGGCAGCAAAGCTTGGACACTGGGCAGAAATGACGAATGGAAGCTAATGAGTGTGTAGATGTCATTCACGAGAAAAACAGCTGGACGCTTCCTAAAGGACAGCGAAAAATCTGACGACATCCTCAAGGATATCAAAGAAAGACCAATCCTCCACACAGCACACAACTACAGACTCTTGAAAAGACCGTTTACTATGGGTAAAAACCGGTCAAGTCCTCCAAGAAATCCTAAGGCACCAATTCAGAGATGCAGGAAGACCAGCAAGGAGATGGACTGAGACTGTAACAAGCCACTAGGCCTAATACTGGGTTGAAAGAAGAAGAAAAGGAGGAATAATATCTTCGAGAGCTCAAGTATCTGCACCTGGTGACAGGAAGTAAAACGTGTGTGTTCTGGTTTGGTTGAAATAAGATACAGAAGAAATCGGCATAGAGTGAAACAGAATTCACCTGAAGCTGCCAGCATTCCATTAGTCATTGTTTTAAAAGTCAGCAACTTTGCCACGTAAGTTTCACTCATTTGACCCAGAGCCATTGGGAATTTGATGCGACGGAAAGCTGTATTTGATAGGTGAATGCTGACTTAATTCATATCATCTGTCCACTGAGAAATTCAGCCGAATAAGCCCATAAAAATGATAAAAATGATTTAAGGAGATCTATAAGAGGGTCCACACACAGCTTTAATATAGAAAACTAAAATTAAACTCTGAGACCAGCCCTTGTGGAAAATGTGAAGTCGATCGAACGCTGTATCATCTTCTGCCATGTGGAGTCATGCAGATGTGGTATGGCATAGAGTCAGCACACCACTCCACTGCCCATTGTCAAATTTCCATACCTTGGAACTGCTACTACTTAGTTTAGTCACAAACAATAACTGAGTAATGGGATAAAACTATAGGAAAAATTGGAGCAGAAGTCAGAGACAAGAACTGTAATGAGGCCATAGCCTCGGTCACCGAACTGTGTGATTCGCTCCCGTGTCGTCAGTCCATGACTGTTGGAACCAGGCCACAAACCAATGTCACATCATCGATGCAGCTTGGCCAAACTGATGCCGGTTATGCACCACCTCCCAGACACCATCATCTTCCAGACGATTCAGCACGACACGTTCAAGATGTAAGCAGCAGAAATCTGCGGGAAGAGGCAGTATTTAACCGCAGCTCAGGCAGCTCATTTGGCCAGCTGTGCAGTATGTGGTAACCAGTCCATGTCAATTGGGGTGGTCGCTGCAGCTCTACCGCCACCAGGTCACAATCCAATGATGACCGCCTGTCAGCCCAGCCCAGACGGCCAACACTCCACCAGCCACCCACTCCTGCTAATCAGCATCGGTCCAGGCATCGACTCCAGGTATTGCTATTGCTGTGCCACTGTCCATTTATAGTAGAGGAGATTTAGTGGCCACCTGTGACGTCAGCGCAGCCACATCCTGCAGTTTCAGCTAGCCTCACACGCCGGAGTCACCAATACAGCACTCTGTCTCTGGGGCAGTGCGTGCACGTTGCTCACTCTATGTCATTGCCTGCAGCTACAGTCTCATAATATTATGCAAAGAAGGAAATGTACCACTACCACTGTACCGGCAGGATGAAATAATTAAACATTTGTTCATCTTTATGGAGGAGTTAAGCTGAGCGATCAAATGATGGTCTGTGTGCATGTCCACTGTTGGTCTGTCTGCCACTTCCCCACGTCTCCCCTGTACTCTGAAAAATCTGTGGACCCTACTACACTACCTAGTGGTCAGCTACAACTGCTAAAAGTATGACAGAATTCTGAACTGAATAAAAAGACTACCCAGGATTCCCCCTCCCCCATTGTGGAGGCCTATGTAAGTAAATTATGTTCACAGTTCGAGGATATTCATTGATTATGCTATTGCAGCGTAGTGAAATGCAAGAAAACTTGTAGAGAATTGACACCTTTTTCTGGGAGTGTGTATAAAAAACGATTTTAAGCGGAAAGACCACATAAAATTACAAGAAAATCAAATGCCTTAGTGCAAAAAAAATCGAGTAAACTGTTTGTGAAGACTGACAATTCATATTGGATGAAATTTCTGCAATGTTTCCACAGTCTGGCAAAACTATCATATATGAGACATTCACAGATATGTTGGGACACTGGAAACTGAGCAAGTTGGGTCTCAAAATATCACAAGAAAAATGTGGTCAGTAGTACCTGTGAGTTTCTTGAATGATTTGAACCAACATTCTTCAAGGAAAACCTTTCTGAATTCTTCCCAAGAAACAGATTTACTTGCTACTTCTGCTGCCCAACCATAAGCATCCCCTTTCATAAAACCTCTTACAAAAGATGTTTTCTCTCTTTCACTCCATCCCTTAAGCAAATCATCAAATTCTCTAATAAAGTCAGTTGGGTGTACATTGCCACAAGGTTCAAAATTGTTAAATTTTTTACAACTAATTAAAGGTGAAACACCTGATACAAAGTGATCAGCTCCATCAATACTTTGATTCACCTTATTTTTAATTTCAGTACATTTTGAATTTATGATTTCATTAACCCCCAGCAAACTGCACTTTTTTTATAGAAATACATTTATTTCCTACTTTGCTTTCCAGATTTAGAACTGAATTATTGGCTGCTTCTTTTGTCTGTTCTAACTGTGTTTTCAAATTCTCTTTTTTTTACCACAATAAGTTTTGTTATCCCCATGAACTTTCTGACAATTAGCGTTAACTGCTTCCAACCCATTCTTATATAATTTTACAACATTTTCCTTATTAGCCTTAGAATGACTGGCTTCTTCCTCCAATTTAGACTCTACTTCTGTATTAGTCTCACTCAACTGGCTCTCAAAATTACTTCAGCAATTCTTTGATCAAATTTTGTTGAATCTTTATTTACAACCCCCAGCTCTTTCTTTATGTTGCCATGTTTGAACTAATTTCTCCTTTTAATTCATTCATTTTCTATCTAAATTAAAAGCTGTATTGTGTTGATGTACTGGTGGATATTGCGTGGTATGACTCCTGTAGTTGATAGTATAATTGGTATAATGTCAACTTTATCCTGATGCCACATGTCCTTGACTTCCTCAGCCAGTTGGACGCATTTTTCAATTTTTTCTCCTGTTTTCTTCTGTATATTTGTTGTATTGGGTATGGCTCAAATGGTTCAAATGGCTCTGAGCACTATGGGACTTAACATCTGAGGTCATCAGTCCCCTATTGGGTATGGATATTTCAAATAGTTGTGTTGATTTCTTCTTTTTATTGGTGAGTATGATGTCAGGTTTGTTATGTGGTGTTGTTTTATCTGTTATAATGGTTCTATTCCAGTATAATTTGTATTCATCATTCTCCAGTACATTTTTTGATGCACACTTGTATGTGGGAACATGTTGTTTTATTAGTTTATGTTGTATGGCAAGTTGTTGATGTATTATTTTTGCTACATTGTCATGTCTTCTGGGGTATTCTGTATTTGCTAGTATTGTACATCCGCTTGTATGTGATCCACTGTTTCTATTTGTTGTTTGCAAAGTCTGCATTTGTCTGTTGTGGTATTGGGATCTTTAATAATATGCCTGCTGTAATATCTTATGTTTATTGTTTGATCCTGTATTGCAATCATGAATCCTTCCATCTCACTGTATATATTGCCTTTTCTTAACCATGTGTTGGATGCGTCTTGATCGATGTGTGGCTGTGTTAGATGATACGGGTGCTTGCCATGTAGTGTCTTCTTTTTCCAATTTACTTTCTTTATATCTGTTGATGTTATGTGATCTAAAGGGTTGTAGAAGTGGTTATGAAATTGCAGTGGTGTAGCCAATGTGATTGCTTTGTGTATTTTGCTAGTTTCTGCTCGTTCCAGAAAGAGTTTTCTTAAATTGTCTACCTGTCCATAATGTAGGTTTTTTATGTCGATAAATCCCCTTCCTCCTTCCTTTCTGCTTAATGTGAATCTTTCTGTTGCTGAATGTATGTGATGTATTCTATATTTGTGGAATTGTGATCGTGTAAGTGTACTGAGTTCTTCTAGGTCTGTGTTACTCCATTTCACTACTCCAAATGAGTAGTTCAATATTGGTATAGCATAAGTATTTATAGCTTTTGTCTTGTTTCTTGCTGTCAATTCTGTTTTCAGTATTTTTGTTAGTCTTTGTCTATATTTTTCTTTTAGTTCTTCTTTAATATTTGTATTATCTATTCCTATTTTTTGTCTATATCCTAGATATTTATAGGCATCTGTTTTTTCCATCGCTTCTATGCAGTCACTGTGGTTATCCAATATGTAATCTTCCTGTTTAGTGTGTTTTACCTTGACTATGCTATTTTTCTTACATTTGTCTGTTCCATAAGCCACATTTATATCATTGATGAATACTTCTGTTATCTTTAGTAATTGGTTGAGTTGTTGATTTGTTGCTGCCAGTAGTTTTATATCATCCATGTATAGCAAATGTGTGATTTTGTGTTGGTATGTTCCAGTAATATTGCATCCATAATTTGTATTATTTAGCATGTTGGATAGTGGGTTCAGAGCATGGCAGAACCAGAAAGGACTTAATGAGTCTCCTTGGTATATTCCACGCTTAATCTGTATTGGCTGTGATGTGATGATATTTGAATTTGTTTGGATATTAAGTGTGGTTTTCCAATTTTTCATTACTATGTTTAGGAACTGTATCAATTTAGGATCTACTTTGTATATTTCCAATATTTGTAGTAACCATGAGTGGGGTACACTATCAAAAGCTTTTTGGTAATCAATGTATGCGTAGTGTAGCGACCTTTGTTTAGTTTTAGCTTGATATGTCACTTCTGCATCTATTATCAGTTGCTCTTTACATCCTCGTGCTCCTTTGCAACAGCCTTTTTGTTCTTCATTTATAATTTTGTTCTGTGTTGTATGTGTCATTAATTTCTGTGTAATGACTGAAGTTAATATTTTGTATATTGTTGGTAGCCATGTTATGGGGCGGTATTTAGCTGGGTTTGCTGTGTCTGCTTGATCTTTAGGTTTCAGATGAGTTATTCTTTGTGTAAGTGTATCAGCGAATGTATATGGGTCTGCAATGTAACTGTTAAATAATTTAGTTAGATGTGAATCTGTTGAGGTGAACTTCTTTAGCCAGAAATTTGCTATTTTATCCTTTCCAGGGGCTTTCCAATTGTGCATAGAATTAATTGCTCGGGTGACTTCATGCTGCAAAATTATCACTTCAGGCATTTGTGGTATCATCTTGTATGTGTCTGTTTCTGCTTGTATCCACCGTGCGTGCCTGTTATGTTGTACCGGTTTTGACCATATGTTGCTCCGGAAGTGTTCCATGTCTGTTATGTTTGGTGGATTGTCTATTTTAATGTGTGTGTTATTTATTGTCTGGTAAAATCTCTTTTGGTTTGTGTTGAATGTTTGGTTTTGTTTCCTTCTATTTTCACTTTTTTTGTATCTTCTAAGTCGTTTGGCCAATGCTTGTAATTTCTGCTTCTTTTCATCTAATTGCTCTATCGCTTCTTGTTGTGAGATTTTACCTAACCTTTGCCGTTTTTTTTTTTTTCTGACATTTCATTTCTTATAAATTGTGTTAGCTGTCTGATGTCTCATCTCAGTTTTTCTATTCTGATCTGTAGCCTGTGTTGCCATGCTGGTTTTGTGGGTTTTTTCTGTGTGTTGGTTGGTTCTGATCTCTGCCTAGTGTGTATATTTAGTGTAGTGAGTGCTCCTATATAAACCAGTAGTTGTTACTCTTCCATAGTTGTGTTTTCATTTATTTTGTTGTGTATGATTGTGTTGATAGTTGTTATTGTTGTTTCGACTTGTGGGTTATTTGGCGGCCTATGCAAGAATGCTCTAATGTCTGTATTTGTGTCTTTGTATTCTATATATGTCAGCTGAAATTTTTCTTCTATATCTAACATGTGTGTCACTTCGTGTTCTATTTGTACTTGTTCTGGGGGCTGTCTTAAGATTTCGTTTTCCTCTGATTGTTTAATTGGTGCGTGTTGTTCTTTGTTTGTTTGCTCTGGGATGTTTGAGTCCATTACTGTATTTTCTTCTTCTTCTGATTGCACATTATTTTGTTCCAGTATTTGTTGTACTTGTTGTTTGATGTTTTCTAATTCTGACTGGGGTATCCTGTTATTTTTTATTATTTCACAGATCTGATCAGCTAGTCATTGTTCTGTTAAAAATTTTAATTAAGGGTATCTGGTAATAAATGTTGTGTATACTTGTGATCTGTATCCAGTTGTGTTGGTTCCTAGGTTTGTTGCTTGGTAATAACAGAACATGAGGTGTCGATTAACTTCATCTGACCATCTCATCCTCTGTCTTTGTTTTCCTTCTAGGGTGGTTGCAGGAAGCATATCCTGCAAAACACCTCTATTTGGATTTAAATCAGTTTCCAGTTGGCCAGCAGTGTTGTTACCATTGTGGGCGGGCATAGGGTTCAAGCATCTTCCCTGACCATGACGGCACTTGCCCGAGGCTTCTTTAGTTCTCTCCTGAACCAACTCATCACACTAAAAGTGGGGTTAGCCCTATTACTGGTTTGTTCTTTTCGTCGCCTTTTACGACTGGCAGAACATACCAGAGGCCTATTCTTTTCCCGGGCCTCCACGGGATCTATTATTATTATTATTATTACTATTATTATTATTATTTCAAAACACATCTTTGTTAAACATAATATCTTCCACTATATTAAGAATTTAATCTTTAATCATTCTCTGTGTTGTTATTTTATCCATTCATTTCCTATGTCTATTCTGCTATACAGACAACCACATGATTATGACATTAGAAGGAGACAAAATGACTGATGAGGAAAAAAAGAACTCTCCTACCTTTAAAAATTATTAGTTTGTGGCATCGATAGTTCGTATCGACCTCGAACTTAATATCTGTTAACTCTAAGTGCTCTGTCGACCCTCCATCTTAACTTTCTTCAGTCAGTTCTTTGTTATACTTCATTCCGTTCGGACGCAGTGTCAAGTGTAAATATATATGAGCTATGACATATATGGGAATTAAGTTTTCTATATCCCAATTACCGATCCCGTTCCCATAGTGGTGACCCCGCAGTTCATTCGTGTTTTGCGTCTTCCATGCTGGTGTTTATGCAACAGGTTATATGCACTATGCAGTGACCACGCCAAGCAATGCATTGTTCAAAGATGTGGAAGCACAACTCCGCTCATCAAGTTTCGTAGTTTGTTTTCCAATGGCGTATTCATCATTTAAGCACAGTGACTCGTGTTCTCAATCAACGCCGTGTGCTAAACTCATTAATTTTCAATGGTCGACAACTACACCATTAGAGCGAACAATGGACTCATGCTTCGTGTCATCGGATTATGCTCATCCGAAAGTGAAATGTGAACTGAACAATATTTCGAATTGTGCCTCTTCTAACCGAGTGTTTCAAGAACAAAGTGATCTCCATTCAAACACGTGTATCTACACGGGTGGCGTTCTCAGCCTCCCGCCTTCCTGGTCTCTCGCCCTGTTCCGGAAACGAGTCATTTCCATCCAGCACTCGTCACTCACAGTCCAGTTTCTTGGCCCCCCGGGTGTGCCGTCCAACCACCCATTTCCACGGTACCGTCTGTGCATGTATGCCAGCTGCAGCTACTACAGATCCCCTTGCCTGGTTTAAAACCGGGCCTACCGTGACAGCCTCTGACTTAACCTCAGTTCAGCCGCTACCCCAGGAGACATCAAAGCTGCCGTTGCCACCCACTCCCGGCCGCCTGCCAAAGCTGCTACCGTTATATGAGGAGAACCCGGCATCGTGGTTCGCGGTCGTCGAGCATCTGTTCGAGTTACATTATGTGTCTGATGACAACTCAAAGTTTCTCTGCTTCATCACACACCTTCACAACCACTCGGATTTGATTTTTGACTTGCTCCTTTCGCCACTGCTTGCACAAAAATACGAATTTGTAAAGAAGACTATAATGGCACGACTTGCATGCTCGCCACAAGAGTTAATAATCAAGATTCTCTACGAGGAGCACCTGGGGGAACGCACCCCCTCACAACTCTGGCGCCGCCTTCGATTGCTCATGAACGAGCATACCATGCCTGACACCACACTATGGGCTGTGTGGTCTGCCAAACTACCTACCGATCTACAGATCCATCTGTTACCACACTCATTCGAGTCCACCAGCTCCTGCCTATGCATCACTGACCAGTTGTATTCGCTGATGCAGCAACATCAGCCAGTACATTCCACACAGTTCATCGGCACAGCCACCCCCGCATACCGACCTTTGGCCGGCAGAGGCAGGGCTCGCTCTGCCGGCACCTCGTCTACTTCTCCTGGCAGTGTCGGCTCACTCTCTCCACTGTCTGAGCACTCCAGGATCGCCCACGCACCTTACGTACTGGTCTATTTATTGGAACAAATCAACGAGGACAAGCCACCCCCACTGTCACAGTCTCCACCTCCTCCTCACCCTGCACACATTTTCTGCTGGCACCACAAAGTGTTCGGCGACGACGCCAAGAAGTGCAGGTTGCCATGGCAACACACAAACGCCGACCGCAGGAACTAAGAGATGCTGAGTCCTGCGGGGAACCTAACAAGCGTCCTCTTACATTACACTCCGTTCACTCGTCCGCTCGGTCGAGTGGTCGTCTCTATGTGACTGACATTGCATCAGGTTTAGCTTTTCTGGTCGACACTGGTGCTGACGTATCGATCATACTTACTTCAATGGCTCCACCCACTTCTTCACAGACGAAGTCACTTCTATGAGCTGTCAAGACATTGATGTTAACTACCTCAGGCTCAGTAAAGGTTATGGTGACTGCATCTCCTTCTCTATGTTTTCCGTGGACGCTTTTCAATGCCAACATCAATGAACCAATCCTCGGTATGGACTTTTTGTCTCATTATGAACTATCTCCGAAAGTTGTACAGGGTCCAGTGCTCCACCATCCTACGAACACTCACACACCGTGCACCCGCACCTATATCCAACACTCTGTTTCCACCACAACATACGATATCACATGCGAGTGCTCCGCCCTCACGGGCAACATTGTGACCTGCGTTATCGACCTACTGTCAGAATACGACTCGGCGACGCAACTCTGCCAGGACAACGAGAAGCTGAAAGTGAAGCATCACATCCACTTACAGCGAGCTCGTCGCGGCTCGTACCTCACTTCTGCAACTGCAGTTGATGGCGCCACCACCTAAACATGATTGCTCGGCCGAGCCTAGCTCGATCTCTCACCAGGTTAGTCCACAAACTTTACTTGCGTGTGACGTTCCAACCCCCCTGTCGCGCTCGCCTCATCCAGTGCCGTGTGTTTCAAACAGTGCTGTTAGTGACAGTTGCACGCACGTTGCGATCACGCCCACACCTCGGATAGTTACCGCGCGCATTGATAAACATTCCCCCTCTTTCACTCACCGGCCACATGACCCAGCGGCCATTGTGGCCCCACGTGCGACACCAGCGCTGCTCTCGCCCGCGCCGGTCGTTCAGTGCAAATTTAACAGCAGACAGTCGCCGCCCGTTCCCCTTCGGTCCACGCGCGCCCTACCCCTCCACACAAGCGTATGCCACGCTCGCATAAGAGACATGTGACTTTCGTGCTACCTTTCCCCACTCGTGCTAACAGCTACGTCTCGTCCCGCCTTACTCGTCCAAAGACTCAGCGCCAGGACATTAACCAGTCTCATGTGCAGTTCTCAGTTTCTTCCGTCATTGATGAAATGACACACAAGATAATTACCACTGCCAGCCCTCCTATTAGATGTAAGGTCCGACGCCTCAACCCTATCAAGTTGCGCACGGCCCAGCAGCAGATTAATGAACTTTTGGCGGCAGATGTTCTGCAATCTTCAGACAGCAACTGGTGTTCAACAATCCACCTCGTCCCCAAACACGGTGGATCTTTTAGAATGTGCGGCGATTACAGACGCTTTAACATCATACTCTCATGGACAATTTACCCAGTGCCGAACATCAATGACTTCACTCATATGTTATCAGGCGCCACAATTTTCAGTGTTATTTACCATAAATGCGCCTACCACCAGATTCCCATGGCGCTGGAAGACATTCCTAAGACAGCTATTACCATGCCGCTCGGTTTATTCCAATACCACTTCATGTCATTTGGCCTGAAGAATGCAGCGCAAACGTGTCAACATTTCATTGACTCTATCTTGTGACAGTTCGAGTTTTGCTTTGCTTATCTGGACATTCTCGTTTTCAGCAGCTAAGAGGAGGAATATGAAAATCATCTGTCTATGGTCCTCCAGACCTTGAACTCCAATGGTGTCAAGGTCAACAAAGACAAGTTTCAGTTGCGCGGGGCGTCAACATCCTTCCTAGGTTATACTGTCTCCGCTGATGGAATACAGCCTCCCAAATCTCCTGTGCAAGTTATCACGTCTCTGACACCCTAGGCTACTTACAAAGAGCTATGCCGTTACCTTGGCACCATCCATTACTATTGTCGCCATCTGCCTTCCGCCACCGCTGTTCAGGCACCCCTGATGGACACGCTATCAGGCAAACAAACTTCCTGTATCAAACTCGTCTCTTGGACTGCTCCAATGCTAGAGGCCTTCAACGCTCTGAAGACTTCTTTAGCTCAAGCTGTGACACTCGCCCACCCCGACCCCTCGGCCAAGTTATTCATCACTACGGAAGCCAGCAACGTCACGGTGGGGGCAGTGTTGCAACAACGCAAGGGCGACATGGTTTCTCCCCTTCATTTCTTCTCCAAGAAACTATCTACGGCTCAGAGGAAATATTCTGCAGTCGATAGAGAGCTCCTTGCTGTTTACGAGGCCATCAAACATTTCCGCCCCGACGTCGAGGGACGTTCGTTTTTCAGCCTCACCGATCACAAACCACTGGCAGAAGCGTTCTGCAGCCCACCAGAGGACCCACCCCCTCGACGTTACCGCCATTTTGACCTGGTTTCTCAATTCACAACGGATGTACTTTACATCTATGGTGGATCAGTGCTGTTTCCCACATCGTTGATCTTTCCGATCCGGCCTCCCTCCAAGCTTCTGATGAAGATTTTCAGGCTCTCCTATGAGATCCACAAACATCACTTGTTTTCAAAAAGGCTAAATTTCCTGGCATTTCCGATGAGGTATAGTGTGATTCTTCGACCGGCACCCTATGCCCTTTGCTCCCGTCCGTGCTGCGCTGACAGGTTTTCGATGCCCTGCATAACCTAGCCCACCCGGGCGTTCGAGACACCGCACGTCTCGTGTCAGAAAGTTTTGTTTGGAAAAACATCAAACCGGACTTTCAAACCTGGGCACGCAGCTGCATCGCTTGCCAGCCCAACAAGATCAGTCGCCTCACCTCCCCACTTCTGGGTAAGTTCGACATTCCCGCAGGATGATTCCGTCATGTACTTATTGATCTGATCGGGCCTCTTTCTCCTTTGGAGGGCAATAGATATATCTTATCAACTATCGACCGTTTGTCAGGCTGGGTCGAGGCTGTCCCTCTCCCTAACATTACTGCTGAGATGGTAGCCAAGGCCTTCATTGTCTCGTGGATCTCTCGTTTCAGGTGCCCGACCACTATCACCACTGATCAGGGTCGACAGTTCGAATCCTCCCTTTTCATCATCCTCTGCTATATCTGCGGTATTAAAAAAATACACACTACAGCCTATCACCCACAAAGCCATGGGTTGGTGGACAGATGGCACCACACCCTCAAGACGGCCCTTTGATGTCATGATTGTCACTGGTCGGAAGCTCTCCCTTGGGTGCTACTTGGTCTACGCTTGACCTATAAACCTGACCTACAGGGGACTATATCCGAATTTGTTTTCGGCGAGAATCCGGTCCTACCATGGGAACTTATTCTTCCCCAGGTTAGCGAGGGTCTTTGCTCATCAGCCACTCACCACTGAGACTTATGTTCCCACCGCAATCTCCGACTGCTCCCACGTCATGCTGTGTGATGATGCGGTTAGGCAGCCTCTTCAACCTACTTGTCTTGGCCCCTACAAGGTCCTGCGGCGGGGGATATGGCTTTTGATATCATGATTAAAGACCGCACACAGACAGTTTCTCTGCATCGCCTGAAACAGGGTTTCGTCGACCCTGATGGTCTCACACCGCCACAGTCGGACTCTGCAGACGATCCATCCTTGATTGGAACGAAGACATACTCCCATCAGCCTCACTGCACACCACATCCGATGAAGACTGTTCGCCACCAATCGCTGGTTTCCTGACCTCACCCCCTGTTTCATCCTGCGCAGCTTTCGCGCCCTCACCTCCAACGTCGGAGACACACACACCTACAATCAGTTTGTCCTGCAGTGTGATGCTGCACCTAGTGAACGACGATTCTATAGTGACATTCGACGACCGAGGCTCATTCTTTTGACAGGTACCCAGGCCCCGCCATCGGACGGTCCCTTACAGATCAATATTGCACACAATCTCACACTCCCGTGTGAGTGTGACCAAGCATCTCTATGTGCTTTCATTTCTACGGACGGCTCGATCCACTTAAGGGCCACACTCGCCTCCACCACGCCGTCGATCACCCCACCTGCTTGCTCCCGGGCCAGCCGCCGTCTAATCCGGCCACCGTGGCAGACTGTCTACAAAGTGGATCTGCCTCTAGCCGCTCCGCTTGCACAACCCACCTTGTTCAAGATGGAAGTACCTGTGGTGCACCTGCCTATGCACACAATTTCCACTGACGTCAATGATCGCACACCTTCACCGTTGCACATCTGTAGTACCGTAGTACTCCGTACTGCGAGGGGGGAGGGGGGGGGGGGGGGAGGAGGGACTGTGTGGCGTCGATAGTTCATATCAACCACGAAACTTAATATCTGTGAACTCTAAGTGCTCTGTCGAGCCTCCATCTTAACTTTATTTTAGTCAGTTCTTTGTTATACTTCATTCTGTACGGATACAATGTCAAGTGTAAATATATACAAGCTACGACATATATGGGAAATAAGTTTTCTATATCCTGATGACTGATCCTGTTCCAATAAGTTCTTTCCTCAGTAGGAAAAATGGATAGATTGGGGATAGTCAGAAATTATGGGCAGGACATTTAGACGAAATAATCAGAGGGACCCACCTGGCTATGCAATAAGTAGTTTGTTTGGAAACAATCTGCTTCACTTAATATACTAGCCTTTAAATAGGCATAGTGTACAGTGGCACAGTTAGCCTTAGTCTGTCTATCATTTAGTAGTATTCAGTTATCTGTCTATGAGTAATGTTCTAAAAAGCCAGTCTTAACCAAGCCTGCAACAAGATCATGTTCCGTACAACCAATCTGCATTCAGCTGTGTATAGTTAGTCTTTGCAAAATTTCCAGTATGAAATACTCTGTGATGTTTATCTCTGTTATGATATCAAATAAACCTCAAATACCAACAGATAACAATGTACGTCAATTTATTTATAAAATATGATAGTCATTTGTTTTCATATAACAATCTTGATGGACTCAAACCTTTAAAAGGACATTATTAACTACAACAACAAAAATGCAAATTCATGTCAATAGGAACATTGGAATAAAAAAAGGGCATACTGTCTTACATTAAGGTTACGCTACTCTGACTCTCCAATTAAGTAACTAAAAGTGCTAATATTAGGTTGGTGTATAAGTTCATAGCATTTTTGTTTTGCATGTTGGTATTCGAATTGCTATGGGTTTATTTATCGATTGTCATTTTTTATTTTTAGTTCACTGCCGCTGTTTGAGTGTACATATTGTCATTTTGGGATCGCTGTGGACACTAGAAAATGGAGGGCCAAGTGGAGAAATTGGAACATCTCTGATGTATTCATCTGTTTGAGTTCAACAGAGGGCTGACAGCAGCAAAGAGAGCCAGAAATATTTGCACCACATATGGCAAGATGTTTGAACTTGATGTCTACTACATGCAATTAAATGCATTTAGAGATCAACTGGGTTAAAAAATCATAAAGGTTTAAGCAAAAAAACAACATTTATGCAGATTTCAGGCAAAGGTTCTGAAATAGCCATGACTATTGACCAGTCAATTGCAATCGAAGATTTAGTACCCATTATGTATTGGGATAATGGCAGTGGGCAGAGCATGGGAAGAAAATGGTTTTCTTGTTTTAAAGAGGATCATTTTCACATTAGTGACTCTCCATGTTCAGCAAGACTTTCAGAATTTGATGAAGGTTGTTTAAACACATTAATCAACAATGATCCATATCAGTGTCCTTGAGAACTGGCATATGTGATGAACTGTGATCATTTCACCATTTTGGGAGATTTACATGCAGGGGAGGAAGTTCAAAAGTTGGGAGAATTCATACTGCACACTCTAAGCCAAAATCACAAAAATTTGTGGGTGGTCATATGTTCACCCCTCCTTGCTTGTCATCAGTTGGCTCAGGAACACCACTGTCCATTCCTATCCTCTATTATTACTGGTGACAATAAAAGGTGTCTTTATGCTGTCATAAGGAAAAGGAAGGACTGGTTGAGTCCAAACAATACTACAAACAAAGCAGCAACTGCCTGTATGAACACCCATGTGCATTCACAAAACACAGTGTTATGCATCTTGTGGAACAGCAACAATGTGGGTTACTCTGAATAGCTTTCATGATGTGAGACCATAACCGCTGACATTTATTGTCAACAGCTGAGGCATCTTTAAGATACAGTCCAAGAACAACAACCGGGAAGACTGCGTAAAGTGATACTACTCCGTGACAATGCCTGCCCACGTTCTGCTAGATTGGCAGCAAACATTATACAGGAGTTGGGTTCGGAAACCATTCTGCGCTCAACTTATTCACCTGATCTTGCACTCTTAGATTTTCATCTTTCCAACTCTCTATCGAACAACCTTCAAGGAATTTCTTTTGTGGATGAAATGCACTCCTAACATGGCTTGACAAGTTCTTCACCTCAAAACCATGATTTCTATGGTTATTGAATCAGAAACTTATGCCAGCATTTGCAACTGTCGTAAAGAACATTATTGATGACTGAAGTCTCCATTACATGTATCTGCTGAGTTTAAAATAAACTTATGAAAACACTGCCAATTTAAGCAGCAACACAATACACAGCCAACATTCTGTGAACACTTGGTGGAGGAAAGTGATTTGGGATTAGGGGGGGGGGGGTGTATTTTGCCTCCTTAAACTATACAACTTAAGTGAAATTGTCCTGTATCCATGTTCGTGCATTTATTTATTTATTGTTTAAGTATTTATTTCATGTTTTGGTGATCCATGTTGTAAATGGAACATGTCAGTTTTACAAATTTGTTATTGTGTTATACAGGTAGTACTGTTGTTCATATTTAAGTATCTACGGTCAAGCTCTAATATAGAAGAATAAATTTGGCAGTTAAATAAATACAGGGAGTGGCAGAAATACCTGAAGTTTTTGTTTGTGTGCACTATCGTTCTTACATTAAGGAGGGTGGTGGGGAACATGGCGTTCTCAAGGTTACTTGAGGCAGTTTCAGTTGCCACACAGCAGTGGTCCAGTGAGCATCATGCATTCGTCACTGAGACATACTTTAAAAGTGGTGATTCTGTTGTTGTCACACAATGTCAGTTTCACAGACATTTTCATATGAGTCATAGGGGATAATTCCAGTCTCTAGCATGATTATGTTGTGGGTCTAGAACTTTAGATCAACTGATTCAACTTTAAAATAAAGCCTAAAAGACATCCAAGGTCAGTCAGGACACCAGACAATGTTGAACACGTGAGACAAGCTATGCTGCCTAGTAGCCAGCATCAACCCGTGCATAGACAAGCTGCTACTCTTCAAATATCTGATTGTTCAGTGAGAAGAATACTGCACGAGGAGCTACACATTCACTCATCTAAAATTGCAGTTGTTCAAAAGCTTAAGTTTCATGACTAACCTAATCGTTAGAGAAATTCAGAATGGATAACTGATCAGATGGATGATGACAAAATTCTTGTAATGAGTGATGAGCCTCATTTTCACCTTCATGGATGTGCTAACAAATAAAATTTTCGCTATTGGTCAGACACAAACCCACAAGAGATACACGAAGTTCTAAAGTCATAGTGTGGTGCGGGGTTGGTAATAAATGTGTTATCGCCTATACTTTTTTGAGGAACGAGGGTGAACAGTTATGGTAAACCAAGAATATTACTTGAGAATGTTGGATACTTTCTTAATTCCTGAACTGAAAAGAAAGCATTGTGGTATGAAAAATATTTTGTTCCAACAAGACAGAATGACCTCCCACATAGCAAATGATGTAATGAGTTACTTGATGAGGAAGTTCTGTGGCAGCACCTTCTCTTGCAGTGGTGGTATTGCTTGGCTCACTTGATCCTTGCCACCCTCCTCCCCCCCCCCCCCCACCCCTGTCTCCCCTGATGTCAGTGTTGCAATTTTTTCCTTTGGGGTTACTTCAGATCAAAAGTGTATGCGAACAAACCCCATACCCTTGAAAGTAGCTCTAAGATGAGTGATTGCCTCTGTATTAAATAAGATATTGAGTAAAGTGACTGGCAGCTTTCCGGTGAGACTTAGTAATGTATGCTATGGAATGGCCAACACTTAAATGATGTTACGAAGCCTTTATGTTTTTTGCTTTTTGTGAATATAAATGGTTATATTCATGATTTTCACAGTGTCTTTATTAGTTACCTACCATCTTTTCAAATTTACAATAAATAATAAACTAGCAAAAATGTTTATATACATTGGAGTTATTTTTATCTGAAAATCATCAGATGGATCTGCCGCTCCCTGTATTACAGAAAAAATAAATATTACAGAAATTATATATTATAGAAAATATATTATAAAAAAATACACTTACAGTAATAAATAGACAGGAGCACAAATAAAGATCTGGAAATGTATCTTAGAGTTATTTGTACATAGGTACTGTACATTGTGGTTCACAAAGTCTTCTATACTGTAAAATGAGCCTTGCAGTAGAAACTACTTTTTTAAATTTTTAAGCAAGAGCTCATCATCTACTAAGCACTTTGTTTCTGAACGAATGGCATTAAAAATATTACAGCCACTGAAGTGGCCCCCTTCTGTGTGATGCTCAGGATTGCATGCTAATAGTGGATATTGTCTTTTCTTCTAGTGTCATAACTATGTCACACACTATTAGGTTCAAGAAAGGGGCTAGTTTTTCCTTGTGAAGCAGATCAGGGACAATGTATATTATGCAGAGGATGTGAAGATTTCGCTCCTTAAAAAGATTTCTGCATGTGGCTCTAGGGTGGACTCCACTCATGATTCTTACAGCTCTTTTCTGTGCACATAGCACTTTTCCAACAAGTGGCTGATTTTCTCAAAATGTGATTCCCTGTCACAGTGGCCTGAAAATAGCCATAATATGCCGATTTAATGGTTTCCATATTTCTTTAAGAGCAGACAATGTGTAAAGCAAAAGTTGCAGAATTCAGTGTTTTGCACAGATCCAGCTTGTGCTTTGAGCAGTTTAGGTTACTATCAATATGTAAGCCCAGGTATTTTGAACTGTCTACCCTAGCTATCTGCTAGTCACCTAGTTTAACATACAGTTTAATTTCCTTATTTCATAACAGGCTTATTCAGTGAAGGTTTGTTTCAGAATTCTTTGAATGTCTGTAAGTTTTTGACAATGATTTATGTTATAAGTACTTTATTTACAGTTTTTTCCCAGGATGTATAAATTCATTCTTTCTATAAATTTAGAATATATTTGTTTCTGTGAAAACCACACTAGATCAAAATGATAAGGTAAGAAGTTGTCTGAAACTGAATAATTATGTTATAATTATCAAATCATTTCCATTATACACTTATCACATTCTCTTTCTACTAGTTTAAAGCACATGTAAAATACAACAGAACATGGTGCTCATACAGAACAGTTTTTCACAACAGGTATATACTTCTTTTTTACTAGTTTTATGGGCTTCAGGACATGGTCCAAAGCATATTCCCCTGCCTTGGACCACAGCCTAATGCCCTTAAAGCTAAAACTACCAAAAAGAATGGGGACCACAGCCTAATGCCCTTAAAGCTAAAACTACCAAAAAGAATGGGGTACATTAATTTGAAGATAACTAAGATCAGACCATTGCCAGAAAGCAGTTTTATTCTATCTCCCTGCTGCAGTGTTGACTTAACTGCAGTCATACACAATGTAGTAGAGGAAAATGCTTATTGTACATGGATACAGAACTAATCCAATGAGTATTAAATTGTATGTGATGAGCTAGCAAATCCTTGTCATACTGTTGGCTACTTGTCAAATATTTCCTTTTCTCTTAATGACAATGACATATCCAGAACCGTATCAATCTAACATTTATGTCAGATCACCAGGGAAACAGTAGAAAATACCTAGTACCATACCAATCTAACATTGAAGTTAGAACACAAGGGAAACAGTACAGAATGCTATGACATTCAGGTCTGCGAATAACTTGAGCATTGGTGCTAAATTTTTTTAGACATTACAACATCAGATGGAGAATAACATTTGTTGATTTTATTTGTTCATTCATCCTTTGACAATTTCACTTACAAGTCATAAAAATAAAATTATGCCATTAAATCAAATACTTACATTGCACTCTACAACATTTTTGCCTCGCACAAGCAATTCTAAATAAGTAACCATTAGTTTTAGAGAGCACATTCTGTGAAGACACAAACAGAAAAATAAACAAGACAAAAATGATCCATTTTACATGAGGAAACATAATTCAATATTTCCATACCTCACTCACTTACTTTAAAATGACAATATTTTCTAGACTCAAATAAGGACACATTAAAAATCGTGATATTGCAAAAAATATCTTAATTAAATACAATGAATACAAAATATCAGTTAATTTGTTACAAAAGTACATTAATTTATATTTTATTAGTTCATTCTAAGATGAAGGAGTGTGAAGGACATTCTGTATGCATTTTCTCCAGCATGTATCTATTCTTCGACAGCGTATAAAAACATTCAATACAAGTTTCATCATAACACACATAATAACGCAAAGAAGCATAACACTACCTAGCACAGAATAAAATCTGATTTAATTTTACACATACAGATGGTGCATGGTGGTGGAAACCAACTTTGTGTCTTGTGTGCAACAATATAAGTTGGTACTCTTTGGTAACAGTAGAACGTCTTTGTCGAACAGTTTTCCCAACTTAACTAAAACCAGTAATAAAAACTACTGATACCTGTGAAATAACTATCTGATTTTGGATAAAAGCATTTCATAATTGTTAAACCTGGGACAAACAGATCTTCCAAATTACCTTTGGAAAAAAATAAAGCAACTGGCACAGAGCTACAGAATCGGTATGCTGTATTTTATTGATAATACATTGTATATTCTGGTGAAAAGTAGTTAATTTACTTTTTTTACCTTTTGCCTTAAACTGAAATTGTACACTTCTGTTCGATTTCTTCTGCTGATGTGTACATGCAAACAATATACCATATTGCAGGTTAAAGGGGGAAAAAAGTGTTTCCTTCTCATCACATCCACGAAGTCTCCTTTGATTTTGAATTGTGGGTGACTTTTCCATAACCATCCTCATTTCCTAAGCCTTGCCGTTCCTTTTCCTTCAACTCTCTTCCTTCCCCTTCAACTCTTCTGCCACAAGAAAGAGCCACTGCCTCCAAAAGCTTGCACATCTCCTTAATTTGCTTTCTCCTCCTACCACTTGGTGAGTAGATTTGTTTATCTATTCGGCTATGTTATATTATGAAAAATTGATTATTTTTGTTGATGTGTTATAGGTTACAGCATCATAAAGATGCTACACTTGAAGTGTGAAACTGAAGTCTCTGTATTTTTCAGTTAGCATTATCATTTATTATAATAATTGAAACACAATAAAAATATATGTGATTGTAGTTGCCATTATGGTGGTAATAATTTTTGCATCAATTACAAAAAGTCCACATGCACTGAATGCAGGAACACTTAGGTTAACATAATAAGAGGCAGCAGTAAGCCATAACATGTCACATGAGCTTATTACATGTTTGCCTCTTGCAAGAGACATTTGCATTCTAGCAAGGAGAACATTTGTTCTGGATGCTGCAGAAACCACCTTTTGACAAAAAATACAGAGGATCATTACAGATGTAAGAACTAGCATTGCACGGCTGCAGTACACACCTGCCTTTCCAAATTGTGCTGTGTTGCTTTTTCCATGTGGCTGCATCCACATGTCTCTCATAATAGTGCCAACTCCTCTCACACCAATAGTAATTGATTTTAGCACTATCAATACAAACCACAATCCATAGATTTTACTCAAATAGTTGCAGATATCAGTAGTAGAAACATGTTGCCTCAGCAACTTTTCAAGTCCTCTAAAATATCTTGTTTCATATTCATAAAATCTCACTGCACTTTCCAATGGTAGTATCTGAAACTGTGCTTGCTCTATTTGCAGCTCCTCTGCACCTAAAGTGTCCAAGGAAGAGCTAATTGCTTTATTTATTGTGCAAAATTTTGTCTTGCAAATTTCCATCCAGAAACACACATGCGACAGTGTGAAAACATCGGTCATGTCAGTGAAGAACCACATACTAATTCTTGTGTCACCGTTCACATAGATGTCAACTAGTTCATCAGAAAGCCTCCAACAGAAGAAGAATAATGATACAACAGAGAAATATACTTTTTTCTTCTTGTGTATCATGACCCAGTGATTTGCATTTGTGTTATGTATTTCAGTGATTTTTTCCACAGAAGTTGTATAATTTTCATAGTGGAATGTTGCATTTCCTACTAATGCACTTACTGCACAACACAACCGGAGTATACGTGAAATGACAGCAGGAAGACCCGAAAATGTTTCTTCTTTTTTAAGGTGGGATATAATGACTATTACTGATACAGAAATGTATGTAAGTCCAAGTAGAAATAAATATATCAGAGAGAACAGTGTCTTCTTGCACAATGGTGTAGCTCCAATCAGTACTGAGACGGCATGTGTAAACTGCACAAGTCTGTTCAGGATGATAATCTGCAACACAGATTGAATTTAATTGGCATGGCAAGAGTAAAAACCCAGACATTGCAATTGCAAGTGTCAGTGAGCATTACAGAATTTAGGATAAACTTTGAGATAAGGGATTTACTTTCATGTTTGCTGAAGCTGCATTACAAAGAAGAAAATAAAAGAAATGCATGGAATTTAAACTATTTTTAATTAATACAATTAATAGTAGCACAAATGAAGAATTCAAAATCTGCAACAATAATAGAAATTCCATTATTGTTATACATTGCCATTCTTCATTTTTTAATTTGTGTATACTTTCTTCTCATCTACAGTACTTGCCTTCAAAACACACATGAACCAACCTCTGTTGCACAGTCTGAGTATCCATTGTTGTAGCAGCTCATCACAGTAATAAATACTGCTTTGTAGTGATGGTCCCTTTTTGAACATTTAATTGTTTTTTAATATATTCTCTACTACCAACTTGGGCTGCCCAACTTGACTGTTACTCTCTTATTTTACATATGAAACCAAAATTCAGTTTCATACAACCCTGTTACTGAAACAAGATTGGTACTGTCTTTATGTTTAATCTTTCATGCTGGTCATGGAGACTGGCTAAAAAAACACAGAAGATGCATGTAAAAATATTATAATGGGACACAAACACACATTTCCATCTCACTAGAACTCCATAATCTGCAATTCCTACCAGTCCAGTTCAAAAGTGACAGTTAAGCATCATCAGTATATTGAGAAGAAATCATTTGTGGATGTATTACAAGAGATGACTGTCACTGTGTGAAAGATCATGGCTGTAAAGAGGTACTGAAAAAGTTTCCATCTGGAGTTCCTAATGATTTTCACAGTCCAAACAACGGTACATGATCATTGATTGTTGTGATTAAAGATGATTCTAGATTTCAGATTTTTGTGTTGTCTTGTTTTGTTCTGAATTTCTTTCAGTTTTAAAATTGTTTAACATTGTACATCAGATGTTACTGACAATTCTACTGTGAATTCAGGCCAATCACTGTCACCTTCATTACATGCATTCATGCGGACTTCGCTAAGTACGAGGGCCTCATTGCTAAAAGTGCATTAATGTTGCATATTTTGTGGCAGAAATATTATCCTGTTTTCTGATTAAGATAAAATATTAAATCACTGAATTAAGTTCTAAATCACTGCTCCAGTTGAGTAGGCTTAATATCACATGGCAAATGAATTCAGATAAATATTACTATGTTAATGTAAAGTTCTTAATCTTATGCAGAAGTAAAATAGAGGCTTGGGTAGCTTAATGGAAACAACTGAAAGACAGTTGATGTCCTTGGAAATGTTGTTGTGGAAATTATGAGAATCAATAAGTGATGTGATAACCCATTGGACTGTCACCTAGGCCGACATCTCTGACAGTGGCCATTAGGAGGAGAGATAGTGGCCAAGTGACAACACACGACAAATGCGCAGGTGCATTCAGGGCTACCTGCCACACATGTCTACGTAGGCAATCACACCCAGTGCTTCCTCTCATTCAGTTCTGGCTCCATGTACAGTTCACTTTATTATTGACCTGTTTGTAACCTCCTTATCATGTGGCATGCTGAGCATTGTACTTGTCGTTATCCCTTGCACTTGTGGCCAAAAAACACACTTGTTTTTCTTTTCATTTTGAGCATTACAACATTATTGACAATTATTGTGGGAATTTTTATGTGTTAAATTCACAACCATGGACACTCTGCTCCGGGCTACTTTACTTACTGGGTGTGTCACTGAAAGTCATGCTCCAGCAATTTCTGAAACAGTAGTTAGAGGGACAGAAATGTCAGGGATCTTGTTCTCCATGTTACTTGCCTGGCAAGCAGCTGTATTTCCACAACTGTTTCCACCTTATGATAAGAAGGCAGAGGTGTGGGAAGCATATGAGAAGTGTCTCCAACAGCACTTCCCCGCATTCCTGATAATGGACCTTGCCATGGTCAAATCACTTTTTCTGTCATTGTGTCCCTCAGAACGTACCATCTGTTGTGTAAACTGGCCCCTATCACGGAACCTATGTACCTGACCTTCAATAAAATGTGTGCTCTATTATCTGCCTACTTTCATCACTGCCATATCATTGCCTCCTGTGTGAGGTTTTATCAGTGCCATTAACTCCCTAACCAGTCACACCATGCCTGGGCAGCTGAACTGCAGGACTTCAGTAGGAAATGCCATTTCGTGACTCCTGTGCATAAGGCATAGTATATCAAAGTGATGGTGTAGGACACAATTATTTGGGACTCAGATTTGGAACTGCATCAGAAAGCTATACAATATTAAAAATAGCCCAATCCTTAGAAGTTTCCTGAGCTGTGGTGCATCACTTACATTTTGGGGGAGAGGTGGTGCCTATTGCATCAGATCCACAAGAAGAATCTGACGTATCTGAAGTAGCAAATGTGACAACTACAGGGCACCAACACCACCATTCTCTGGCTCAATCTCGTAAACAAGGAAAGCACTCTTGCCCCCCTCCACTTCCTCAACTGACCGATGCTCACATCCATCATGCCTATATTGTTTTTGAAAATATGGCAGAGATCACTGCCTCAAAAGAGTTAGCAGAGTTTCTTAATGCCTTCATGAGTGGTGGGGATTACCAGACCAACTTGATAGAGTTTTTATTCATAGACATTTTTGTGGCAACTTACCTTTGTATATTCATTCCGCAATTAATTGTGCCTGTTAACATTCTGATAAAAAGGAAATGTTTAATTACATTGTTCCCATGCTTTACTATCTGTTTTATCCTCCCCACCTAGCAAACCCATGATATCTCCTGTCATATTCAATGAGGAGCCCAATTATTCCCACAGTTTTATACAGGTTGTCCCACTCGAACCTCCCTGATTTCAAAGACACAGAGAAAAAAACCACAGTAGATACAAAAATGAAAAATGAATTAATTTATTTAGTTATCATCAATACAACTCTACATGCGAACCATTTGTAGCACGAAGAATATCGAGTCTATATTCAGTTTCTTGCCAAGTTCTTGCTAACATTTCTGCTGTTATTGTTGCAATCGCATTAGTGATATGATGTCACAACATAGGTATATCGTCCACTTTGGTTGCATACATGCAGTCCTTCACAAATACCCGCATGAAGAAATCAAGTGGCGTAATGTCGGGTGAACGTGGTGGCCAGACAATAGGTCCTCTGCACCTGATTCAATGACTGGGAAATTGCCTATACAGGAACTTGCGAACAGCCATTGACTAATGCGGCGGAGCTCCATCTTGTTGAAAAATGATATTGGGTTGCAAGTGTTGTATCTGAGGGTACACAAACTACTCCAAAATGTCCAGATGTACTGACCCATTCACTGTTTGTTCCGCAAAGAGGAACGGTCCAACACTCCTGTTGTGCATTAGCCCACAACATACATTTAGTTTAGGGTTATGACAATCATGTTCAGTGACAATATGCGGATTTTGTGAACCCCAAATCTGAACATTATGCCTATTAACCCTATCTGATAGATGAAAGGTAGCCTCCTCTGAGAATAAACATCTTTCCGGGAAGTTGGCATCCATATCAATATGCTGCAGCATATCCACAGCAAATTGTTGGCGTGGTTTGTCTTTCGGCATCAGATGTTGCAGAGTTTGCACTTTTTAAGCACACATATGAAGATGCTGGTGAACTACACAATGCAATGTTGATCAAGGCACATCAAGTTGCCTAGATGCTTGACAAATTGACTTATGTGGGCTTCCGAGAAACATTTGTCTGATGTCCTCCACTGTTTCTTCTGAAATTCCATAACATGCACCGCCAGAATGTTTCAGAATACTTCCTGTTGGCAGAAATTTCCTATACCATTCCTTATTTCTTTTCACATCATGTGGATCACATTAATACACCAAAGATAATTTATTTGCACAATAATTGGCGATTTTGTTTCTGCAAACCATACCACTGCCTGCACGCACTGCTGTGGAGTCGCCATTTTCATTTCATGCGACCCTGCTGCACTCTGGAGATGATACTTGGCACTTCTGAAGTGGGAATATAAATTCTTTGAGATGCTCTACAATGTGGTGCATTTTTCATTGTTGTCTCTACTGTGGTTTTTCTCTCTTGGGCCCTTGAAATCAAGGAGGTTTGACTGGGACACTACATATCATCCTCTGTAGCAAACTCCTGTTTTAGTTACTGTTCTTGAGTTGGTCATTATGCATGATTTTTCACCAATGCATTGGATTTGCTCTTCAAAATAAAGTATTATTAATTTTTCTGTGTTGTTTAAAAATGCAATTTTCCTCATTATAAATTCCTCTAAAAGACTGCAGGCATTTGTAGAGAGTATAAAAATGAGTCACCCATATTTTGCTACATTTGTGGCTGTTTTAAAAAGGGCAAATATGTTAAAGCTAGTATTCAAAGTTCATAATGCATATTTTGGAAATAGACTGACAGATAGTGAGCACCAAATTCAATTCATTAATTGTGTGTTGAATATTTCAGACAGCGAACTAAGGGATAGAGAAAACTCACAGTTTCAGAGACTGAATTATATAATAGAAATGGCAAAGTCATGCTGAAAACTATTACTTTTGTTTGGTTGATGTGACCAGTTTGGCAGGAAGTCATAACACTTCACTCGACATCCACATTTTTCAAACATTTGTTACATGCAATTCCAGTTCCAATGATACATCTTGTATATGCAAAACTGCATAGTGACAACTATGACTCTGATGGACAAGTTCTGTGCAAGTCATTCATTCAAGGAAGTGAATTTGCGTGTGATCTTGATCTGTCTACAACATCATTAGAACCACTGAACTTCACTCTTAAGGAGAGGAATATGTTGTCCCCCATAGCAGACATCTTATTCTGATGAAGAGAGGAACCTGGTAAAATATTCTCAGATAGATCAACAACTCAAGTACTTAGCAGATCAATGGAAACTGTTGATTGATATCTAGAAGAAAAGCTTAAGGTCTGTGCTATTAAATTATGATGACATATCCTCTATTCATACTGACCATTCAGTGCAAATAAATGAACTCTATGAAACAATAAGATAATTTGTCTGTAAGATAAAATACACTTATCACTGTTGGACTGTTTGTCAAGACTTAATAGTAACATCAATGAAGGACATGTGACAATGGTATTGCCGCAGTGATAACACTGGTTCTCATCAGGTCACATCAGTTAAGTGCTCTCAGATTTGGCTAGGACTTGGATGGGTGACCATCTGAATCTTCCGAGCGCTGCAGGCAGGCAGGGTGCACTCACCCCTTGTGAGGCCAAATGAGTGGCTACTTGCCTGAGAAGTGGCAGCTCTGGTGACAAAAACTGACAATGGCCGAAAGAGCTATGTGCTGACCATATGCCCCTCCAAATCCGCATCCAGTGATACCTATCAGCTGAGGATGACATGGTGGTTGGTCGGTTCTATTAGTCCTTCCAAGGCTTGTTTGGATGGAGGAGAACTATAGGGTATGTATAGGAAAGTAGCTCATGCTCTGAAAGGAGAGCTAGAAAAAGTCTAAACTGGAAAAAAGTCCTGTAAACAAGAGTATTTAAAAAATTCCTATATAGATATGGGTCATTCTGTCCTATGATGGCAATGATGCATATGAAGAAAGAAGGAGTTGTCAGATATGTCAAAAATAACATCAAATTTAAATCCATTGAAATCATTCGTTTACATTTATTGTTAGACCAAGAAAGAGAAGTGTCTGCTCGTGAACTGCTGTTTCCAGAAAAGTCTTTCGTAATTCCATCCTCACATTCCAGTGTCTTGTATCCAGCCATTTCTGGGTCAGCGTACAGGAATGTAGCTAGGTTATGTCGACAACCACCAATATTTTGGCAGGTGCACACACTGTCATTTTCAAGGCACTTACAACATCAGTTTACAGAACGATTGTGGAAAGATAACACACACACACACACACACACACACACACACACACACTGTAAAAACTGGTAGAATACAGATGAGATGCATGGCGGAGGGTACATCCCACTGTACCAGCTATTAGGGTTTTTTACTGTTCCATTCGTATATGGGGCACGGAAAGACTAATTGTTTGAATACTTCTGTGCAAGCAATAATTATTCTAATCTTATCTTCATGATTCCAATGGGAGCGATATGTAGTGAATTGTGATAGATCCCTAGCGTAATCATTTAAAGCCAGTTCTTGAAACTTTTTTAGAAGACTTTCTCAGGATAATTTACAACTGTCTTCAAGAGTCTGCCAGTTCAGGTTGATGTCAGAAGTTATCAATAGTGAAACTTAATAACAAATGTGAGGTAGCAATAACTTTGTTCCTCTGTTTTTTGACATGGGAGTGAGCACGATTCCATGCAGAATTTAAACAAAAACCTTCATTACTATTTATAAAGTTAGTTGCTAATTTAATATCAGCTGCTTACTGTAAGTTAACTAAACATTGTATAGGCTGGGAGAAACTCAGCTCTCACATTTTTCCAAGTGTTTGTGCACTGTGTTACTGAGATGGAATCTGGGAACAGTGCGAACCATTTACCTTCATGGATATGGGAAACCACCTAAAACCCACATCCAGGCTGACTGGAATACCAACCCGCATTATTAACCCATGAGATAGATTCAGTCTGGAACCAGCACACCTGACCTTGCTCCAGTAGCAGGTGCTTTAACATACCCAGTTACCCAGGTGGGTCCTCATTTATAATTATTACGGTGTATAGATACCCACTCTGAAATCTTCAAAAATTGGTAGAAAAATTTGAATCATCATGTCATCTAGGAGTCAAAATGAATAAAATAGTAGTCTGTGGACATTTTAATATCAATTTTCTGAAACACTGAGATCAAATTAACAATTAAGATATGTTATGGGTTCAGTTGTTAGTTTTCCCACCAGAGCTATACAGGAAAACAGTACACCAATAGACAACATTTTTGCAGGTGAACACTTAATAATGTAAATGTTTACCAGTACTGGTAATGAATGGCCTCTCTGGCCATGATGCACAGCCAACTAATCTAAATTACTTATCTGATGACAGTGAAGTAGTGTCACGTGAAGCAGTTAGAGTAAGTTCCAAGTTCCACAAGGATCTGTACTTCGCCCTTTCTTGTTCCTAATGATGATTAATGACCTGCCATCATTTATTAAATCCAGAACAGTGCTATATGCCGATGATACTTCTTTTCTACACAGTAATAATGATTTTAGCAGTCTTAAAACCTGTGTTGCAAACCAAAGTGGAGAAAAAATAAAACAAAATACCTCTGTATAGTCTCTCAAACTAATAATTCAGGCAATAGTAAAAAGAGAAGCTGACAGATGAGTTAAGAAATTTGAAATCTCTGTATTAAAAATAAAAGCCAAATTTAAAATTATAGCTGTAGTAACCACAACCAACAGCGGGAACGCCTTGGGCTGCGGATCGGAGCCGCCAGGCGGGAAAGCCGGCGGTGGTGGAGCACGCACCACCGGGTAAACACAGGACGAGTCGGATGACAGACCAACGGCAACTGATAACAACCGACCACGACCGACTATGTGCGACACAACAAGAAGAGATAAACAACGGAGGCTTGTGGAAACCAAAACACCAAACACCAAACGTAAATCCACTCGGAACAAGAGCCAGGCAAATGTCAACAACGAGCAATGACCAGAACGCAGTACCGCCGAGATAGAAACGAAATCCAGAGCGAGTACCAGACTGGCTGGACTAGGGTAGAGCGGGTCCCTATATATGAAACTGGAGGGAGCGGCTATTGGCAGCTGTCTGCACGTGGCTTAGCAGTGGCGCCCTCGCTGTGCGAGAGCTGCTGCGTGGAATACCCGCCGCGGAGGCAGAGCCCTCTATGGGCTGACCATTTGTTCTGCTGCGTGTTCGACTTCCACGGTGGAAGGCACTAGATCCCTCCCCCCGAAATTGGTGCATAGGGGCGGAAATGCCGCAGACGATGCCGAGTGGAGTGGAACGAGGGCACAGGTTGTGAGACGTCTGGAGGGACCACTGGGGGGAGGGGAGGGCAGACTGTCGGCGGCATCCATCAAGGTGTCACCAGAGGGCAGGGGGTCAGTGGGCGTCTCTATGCCCCAGCGAGGCGGAAGGGGTGTCTGCAGAGCCGGCGAGGAGATGGAGGTTGAAGGGAAGGGCTCCACCTCGAGGGACGTGGCCGCACCAGGAAGCAGGAAAGGCGGTGGGGGAGGAATCAAGGCAGGGGCCCGAGGGCAGAGTTGGTTGTGGTGGCGACGCTCGAGCCCTCTGTGTGTCTGTACGGTCGTCACTCGCCACCCATGAGCCGCTGTCACCGTAGCGGGCGACCATGCAGGTGTGCCACCATAGGAGTGGACCCACACAGCCATGCCCGGGGCGTAGCGCCGGGAGGGGCGAGAGCGGGGCCCAGAAGGGGATGTGTCAGCAGGTGGAGGAGGGTCCGAGGTTGTCGCCCATGAAGGAGTTCGGCAGGACTATGACCGGCCACCGGTGTAGTGCGGTAGGTGCTTAGAAACAAGGTGAGGGCCGAGGTGGTGGCCAAAGGCTTCACTGATTTCATCAGCTGCTGTTTGAAAGTGTGGACCAGGCGTTCCGCCGCGCCATTGGATGAAGGATGGAAGGGGGGAGAGCGAATGTGTTTGATACCATTAGCGGAGCAGAAGGTCTGGAACGAGGACGCCGTGAATTGCGGCCCGTTATCTGTGACCAACGTCTGAGGAAGGTCTTCAATGGTCAACACCTAGGTCAAGGCAGTGAGGGTGGCGTCAGTGGTGGTGGACGCCATGCGAACCACATATGGGTATTTGGAATAGGCATCAATGATGAGGAGCCACATGGAGCCTAAGAAGGGGCCTGCAAAATCGAGATGGATCCTGTCCCATGGTTGGCTGGGTGTTGGCCAGGGCGCGAAAGATTGTGGAGGACTAGCCTGATGACGCACACACACTGTGCAACCACGGACCAGGTGCTCAATGTCTCCATCGATCCCTGGCCAATAGACATGTCGTCGAGCCAACGCCTTCATGCGAGACATCCCCCAATGTCCGCGGTGTAATAAGTGCAGGATGCGGTGGCGTAAGTCCGGAGGGATGATCACCCGACGGGCGTCCGAGTCCATGGACAACAGGAGGACGTCCTCCATCACCGAAAGTCTGTGTGAGACGTGACGCCACGGGCTGAAGTCAGTTTTCAAACGTCGGGTAAGGTAGGGAGGCCAACCATGGGTCATATAGTGGAGGACTTGCCGCAGAATGGGGTCCCTGCGCGTGGAAGCGGCGATTTGCGTGGCCGTTAGAGGAAATCCATCGAGAGTCTCCCGGCGGGCAGAGTCGATGTGGAAGCACAGGACTTCCTGCTGGTCAAACGCTGGATCGGGTCCTGCTGGGAGACGCGACAAGGCATCTGCATTAGTGTGTTGAGTGGTGGGCTTATAGCGGATGGTGTAAGTGTAATTACGCAGGAAGAACGCCCAGCGCTGAAGACGCTGAGCCGTCCATTCTGGGAGGTGCGAATGGGGCCCGAAAAGCGACACTAAGGGCTTGTGATCCGTGAGGAGGGTGAACTGCGCCCCAAACAGGTAAATGTGAAATTTCTGAACTGCAAAAATAATGGCAAGAGCCTCCTTTTCGATCTGAGAGTAATTCCTTTGTGCAGGGGTTAACGTCTTGGATGCATATGCCACAAGTTGTTCCGACCCATCCTCATTCCTGTGTGCCAGGACTGCCCCAATCCCGTACGCTGAGGCATCGGCTGCCACCACCAAGGGACGATCCGGAGAGAAAGGCGTCAGGCAAGGGGCAGATTTAAGCATCGTCTTCAGGTGGGTGAAAGCCTGATCACAGGCAGAAGTCCACATGTAAGGTACCCCTTTGCGATGCAGGAAAGACTGAGCGTTGACCGTAGCCCCAAAATCCCCACAAAGACAAAGCGATCCATTGGGTTTCTTGATGACCAATAAGGGCGTTGCCCAGGCCCTCTATTGTACTGGATCAATAACCCCCGCAGCCTGGAGCCGATCGAGTTCCTGCTTGACGGCCGCACGCAAAGCTACCGGAATAGACCGAGGCCGACAAAAGCGAGGCCGTGTGTTCGGCAGTAAAGTGATGTGTGCCTGGAAATTGGAAGCGCAGCCCAGGTCTGCCTGAAATGGAACCGTAGTTGAAATGAACTGCACTTCGTCTTGAATGGAAAAGCCAAACCGTGTAAACGCATCTAGTCCAAAAATGTCCGAAGCCGATGGGTGGTCCACCACAAATAGGGTAAGGGGCCGGGGAACGTTTTTGTAGATGGCCATAACAGAAAACTGCCCACGGAGAGGGATGGAACTGTCGCCGTAGGCGACCAACCTCCGAGAGGGTGGGGACAATTCTGGAGACCCGAGACGTGCATACATCGTCAGATTGACCAAAGAAACTGTGGCCCCGTATCGACCTGGAAACGGACGTCCTCGTTAAAGATGCGTAGGATGAGGAATAACTTTTGAGCCAATGTGTCAGTCCGAGGGGCGACTGCGTGTAAAGCATGGACGGCCTCTTGTTGGCCCGCAGGGGCGGGACGGGGGCGGGTCGAGCGGCTACGACAGACAGATCGAAGGTGGCCCTCTTTCTCACAGAGCAAACAGGTCTTTCAGCGATGGGGACAGACAGCTCGAGTGTGGGCCGAGAAGCACTGGGGGCACGACGGGAGGGGGCCACGCGGCCGACGTCGAGGGGCGACCAGCGGTTCGGACGCCATAGAGACGTCAGACAGCGAGGAATCTCGACGGCGGTGCCCTCTGGAGACTGCGCCCCGTCGACGGCGATAAGGAGTGGATCGGGAAGTAGACTCGACCGCTGCCACTTGGGGCCGCGCCATGAGACGTTCGTTCGCCGCTTGAGCAATTTCGAAGGAATGGGCAATACGCAGAATGTCTTCCAACGAGGGATTGTCCAACTTTAACGCCGCAGTGCGGACCTCTGGATCGGGCGCCAGTTGAACGACCACATCCCGAATTAACGAATCTGCATATCACGCCTTGCACTGCTGATTGGTGCACGTGAAGTTGCATTTGCGGCTGAGGCCTTGCAAATCCGTCACCCAGGAACAGTAGGACTGACCCGACTGCTTGTGGTATTGATGGAATTCCAAGCGAGACGCAACCACGTGGTATCACTGGGAATAATAGTTAGTTAGCAACACACAGATCTCGTGAAAGGAGAGAGCCACGGGGTCGGCCAACGGTGCCAACTTGCGGAGCAAGAAAAACGTGTCCGGTGAGGCCCAAGACAAGAACAACGACCGCTGCAGAGAGTCAACCGACACCTGAAAGGCCGTGAAATGTTGCTTCAGACAATGCAGGTACGTTTCCCAATCCTCTTTTGAGTCGTTGAACGGTGGCAACGACGGCGGACGTGGGATCGTGTCTGAAAGCGGGGCACCTCAGGAAAGAGGTGGGAGGGAATCCCGCTTATTGACCTTGTCCGAGAGCAACTGCAGAGAGGTCTGCAAGACCTCCAACTGCTGCTGCTGCTGCTGTCGCATGAGCTGCTGCTGTTGCTCTAAGAGAGTGAGTAATTTCCCTTCCATACTCCTATGTTCCGTTTACCTCGTCGCCAAATGTAGTAATCACAACCAACAGAGGGAACGCCTTGGGCTGAGCCGCCAGGCGGGGAAGCCGCCGGCGGTGGAGCACGCACCATCGGGTAAACACAGGACGAGTCGGACGACAGACCAACGACAACTGATAACAACCGACCACGACCGACTATGCGCGACACAAAAAGGAAGAGATAAACAACGGAGGCTTGTGGAAACCACAACACCAAACACCAAACGTAAATCCACTTGGAACCAGAACGCAGTACCGCCGAGATAGAAACGAAATCCAGTGCGATCACCAGACTGGCTGGACTAGGTTTTTTTTTTTTTTCTTTATTGTATTTCAATTCCCCATCGGGGCGGGCTGGCAGCAGCATATGCGCTGCTCTTCAGCCGAAAGACATAGAACAAACAATAGAAGACATTTAAAAATAACAAAGGAGGGAATATGGTGACATAGATATAAAAAGAGGGGGAACATCATGGAAGGCAATAGACAAAAAAACGGGGTGACTAAAATGGAGATAAAAAACTGTTTAAAAGTAGCACACACAAAAAGCCACACACTGCGACAATTAAGAAAACACAAGGCACAGTATGGAGCATAAAAGGTATTGACGGATGGCGTAGCACATAACAAACACTGACGGCGAACCTCAAGGCAGTACACAATTAAAATCACACCTCTTGACGCACAGGAGAAACGGCACTAAACACAACACTGATGTGGCACACTGACGATGATCAAAACAGAGGATCTGCCAGGCGCAAGGAGATGAGGGAGGCCGAAAGAAGGGAGGGAGGGGAAGAGATGGGGGAGAAAAGCAGGGCGCGCGCTGAGGAGGGCCAGGTAGGGAGGGATGTGGGAAGGAAAGAAGCAAGTACGGGGTGCAGGGTCTCAGGGGAGGTGGGGGGAAAGGAGGAAAATCCGCTCTCGGAGAAGGAGGGAAGAGGAAAAAGGGGGCCCTGGGGACCGGGGGGGGGGGGGGTGTTGGAGGTGTTGGAAATTGCCCTAATGAAGGAGATGGAGAGTGTGGAGGTGGAGAGAGGGAGGGATACAGTGATAGAGGCGCGGCAATGGGCGGGGGGAGGAGAGGAAGGAGGAAACCAGAGGGTGGGGGGGATCAAGCCTGCGGACAATGTAAAGGATGCAGAGATGTTGGAGGAACAGGAGGAGGTGGGGGAAGGCAGTTAATACAGGAGCCGTGTGGGGGAAGGAAGGCGGATACGGAAGGCAAGGCGGAGCGCATGGCGTTCAAGGATTTGGAGGGCCTTGTAAAAGCGGGTGGGGGCGGAGATCCAGGCAACGCTGGCATAACAGAGGATAGGACGGATGAGGGATTTGTAGGTGTGGAGGATGGTAGAAGGATGCAATCCCCATGTCCTGCCAGACAGGAGTTTCAGAAGGCGGAGGCGGGAATAGGCTATCTGCTGGACGGTCTGGAGATGAGGGGTCCAGGTGAGGTGTCGGTCGAGGGTGAGGCCAAGGTATTTCAGGGTGGGGGTGAGCTGGATGGGACAACCATAAAGGGTGAGGTAGAAATCATGGAGGCGAAAGGAGCGGGTGGTGCGGCCTATGATGATTGCCTGGGTTTTGGAGGGGTTGAGACGGAGGAACCACTGGTTACACCAAGTGGTGAACTGGTTAAGGTAGGTTTGGAGGGTACGTTGAGACCGTTGAAGGGCAGGATAGAGAGCCAGGAAGGCGGTGTCATCAGCATACTGGAGGAGGTGGACTGGTGGGGGTGGCTTGGGCATATCAGCTGTATACAAGAGATAAAGGAGAGGGGAGAGGACAGAACCCTGGGAAACACCAGCCGTGGGATAAAAGATACGGGAGTTGGTGTTGTGGAGGGTGACATAGGAAGGACGGTGCGAGAGGAAGGAAGCGACCAGACGGACAAAATTGATAGGCAGGGCATAGGTTTGGAGTTTAAAGAGGAGACCGGGATGCCATACATGGTCATAGGCATTTTGGAGGTCAAGTGAAACAAAAATGGCGGAGCGACGGGAGTTGAGCTGGAGGGACAGAAGGTGAACAAGGTTAAGGAGTTGGTCTTCAGCAGAGAAAGAGGGTTGGAAGCCACACTGGGTAAGGGGGAGGAGGTGGTGTTGAGCAACGTGCTGATGGATACGGCGGGAGAGGATGGATTCAAAGACCTTACTGAAGACGGAGGTGAGGCAGATGGGACAATAGGAAGAGGCGGCAGAAGGGGGTTTGTTGGGTTTGAGGAATAAGAGGATGCGGGAGATCTTCCACAGGTCAGGGGAAAAGCCAGTAGAGAGGATGACAGTATAGAGATGGGCGAGGACAGTCAGGAAGGAATAGGGGCTTTCTCGAAGGTGACGGTAGGTGACACAGTCGTGACCAGGGGCCGTGTTGCGTTTGGACCGGAGGATAAGTTTAATGTCTTGTGCTGTGATGGGAGTGTTTAATGCGGAGGGGGGCAACTGCCCCAAGTACTGTAGACTAGGAGCAAGTGGAGCGACCGAGGTATCGGCACGTTCCATGACGGTGGGGAAAAGAGAATAATCAATGTGGGGATCATCGGAGATAGAGAAGACCTCTGAAAGGTGGGAAGCGAAGTGGTTGGCCTTACTAAGGTTGTCAGGAAGGGGGCGATCGTTATGGAGGAGGGGGTAGTGGGGAGCGGAAAGGGAGCCAGTAAGGCGATGGAAGGCATACCAGTACTTGGAGGAGTTCATAGGGAGGGTGGCGTTGAGTCGTGTGCAGGTCTGGCGCCAGTCTCGGCGTTTTGTTGCTGTAATAAGGTTCCGTATGTGTCGCTGTATTTGCCGGTGGCGTTGGAGTGTATCCCTGTCATGAGTGCGCAGGAAGGAGCGATAGAGGCGGCGGGATTCACGGAGGAGGAGGACAGCCCGCAGAGGGAGAGTGGGACGGTGTTGGTGGATGGTTTTAGTAGGAACATGGGCCTCCACGGCGTCAGTAATTACCTTCTGAAGAAAGGACGAGGCGGGGATGATGTTGTCAGGATGGCGATAGGTAAGGGGGTGGCTTTTGACCTGGGTGGAGATGGAGTCCCGGTAGGCATCCCAGTTGGCACGGTGATAATCATGGACGACCTTGGGAGGGGGTGCAGGGTGCGGAGCCGGAGGGGGGCGGTGAGCAGACGTTATGGTGAGAAGGACAGGGAGGTGATCGCTACCTGTGGGGTCAAGGACGGCGACAGCGATACGCCCAAGGAGGTTGGCGGAGGCAATGACAACATCGGGGGTGGTGTCATTTTCGGGTCGGGTGTGCTGGGGAAGGGGAACAAGGTCACCTTGGATTGTGGAGAGGAACTGATGCCACTGCCGAAGGGCAGCAGGAGTGCGGCTATGGATGTTGAGGTCGGCGGCAATCACATAGGTGGAGAAGGTGCGGTCAATGTGCGAGATGTAGTCATAAGGAAGAGGTGCAGTAGAGCGAACATAGATGGTGGCACAGGTAATGGTGAGTGAGGGGAAGAAGACGCTAAGGATAAGGTGTTCAGTGGGGTCATTTAGGAAGGGTTGTGGCCGGACGGGGATATGCTTAAGGTGGCCAATCGCGACTCCACCCTGCGCACGAGGACCAGGAGTGTCAGTGCGGTGGAGGATATAGGGAGAGGTGCGGATAGAATGGTGGGGCTGGAGAAAGGTTTTGTTCAAGAGGAAGGTGTCGACCTGGTGGTGGGAGAGGGTGTGCATGAGGAGGTATTTGTTGGAGCAGAAGGAGTGAATGTTCTGGAAGAGAATGCGATACTCGTGCTGCACCATGGCGGGAAGAAGGGGGGGAAGAGAGGGAACGGAAGAGACTTAAACGAGGGTGTCGAGGCAGGTGAAGGTGAAGTGGGCTTGGCTGTGGGAGTAAGTGGCGAACGTGTTCAGGTGGAAAATGGAGCGAGCGGCAAGGGAGATTTGTTGGAAGGTGTGGGGGCGCTGAAAAGGGTGAATGTTTTGGAGTACAACGGTAAGGAACCGGATGATGTCCTCAGCCATGGGGGGTGGACGGAGGGAATTGTTGGGATGGACAGGCGGATCGACGGGACGAACTGGGACTGTAAGCTCAGGGGTGGCTGGAGGGGGGTCTAGCTTTACACTTGTGGGAGTAGGTGGGATGGGGGCCATTGCAGGTATTACAGGAAGGAGGAGCAGCGAGGTTGGGGCAGTTCTTAAGAGAGTGGGAGGCCTTGCAATGGGGATAGGTGGGGGGGGGGGGGTTGCAGTTGGGAGTCAGGTGGTCATTGTACATTAGGCACCGCTGGCAACGGTAGGATTGGGGAGGGGATTTGGAGGATTCAACAGGGTGGCGACGGTGGTATATGAGGGCACCCTGGGTGAGGAGATGGTCAATGGATGGGGCGGACTCAGAGAATACCCGCATGAGGTAGGTGGGACCAGAGGTATTGTGGATACAGCGGGCAGAGCGGATTTCCAAGTCCGGGTGGGAGTTCAGTTCTGCCAACACTTCATCCTCTGTGATCACCGGGCTGAGCTTGGTGATCACAGCAGTGTAGGTGGGGGGGGGGGGGGGGGGCGACGGGGAGGCTGGAGCTGATGAGGAGTGGAAGTGGAATGGAAGGGTGTCAGAGAGGCGTGGGGGCCAAACATAACTCGTGGGAGTTTTCGCAGGAGGTCTGTGTGAAAGGATGGGGACGGGGACTTGATAAGGACTGAGTCCCTGCGGGGAATGAGTTGGGAGATGGGAGCACTAGGTAAGTACTTTCTGATCTCCATGGTGAGGGTACGAGCGTCGAGGAACTTAGGATCGGGAGTTGACAGGACAAAGGTGTGGAGGGTGGGGGCCGAGGTATGGGTAGTAGGAGGAGGGGTGGTGTCCATAGAGACGGCAGAGGGAGGGGGGGTGGTGTTGACTTTTTGTGGGAAGTGGCGGGAGCAGAATCGGAAATGACGCGCTTTTGGGGTTTTTTGGAGACTGTAGGCTGGGAGGAGGGGAGAGGGACGGGGAGGAGAGGGAGGTGGCGGGTGGCAGATCCCTGTGGCGTAGTGGAGGCACCGGGAGAAGCAGCCGGTTCAGTGATGGCGATGGTGGCTCGGCGCGACGTGATGCGTGCGGGAGATGCAGATGACGAAGTGACGGGGTGGGTGAGAGAGGGGAAGCCGACCACCTGAGGGGCGGCAGCAGAGGCGGCAACAGACGCGTACGTGAGGGCGGGGGTAGTAGTGGGAGCTGTGGAGGCTGGAGGAAGGGTGTAGAGGTGTGGGTATACAGCAGGGGAGGAGATAGGGGGATGGGTAAGTGGGGGAAGGGGAGAGTAGGTGTAAGGAGGGAGGCCAGGGGCGGCACTCCAGGAAGTGACTGTTGGAGAGGGAGAGGTGTAGATGACAGTGGAGGTGGGAGTACTCATTGCAGACGAACGGCGACGGACAGATGGACGGGCAGCAGGCAGCAGCAGCGGCGGCGGCAGCGGTTACGGCAACGGCGACGGACAGCGAGCAGGCAGGTGGACGAACGGACGGACGGACGGACGGATGGACGAACAGCTACAGCAGCAAGCAGCGGGCGGGCGGGCAGACAGACAGACCGACAGACAGACAGACAGTCAGACACTATCTTCGAAGACGGAGATTCCACCCTGAGAGTAGCCTAGGCTTCGCAATCTGACGCTTTCGAAGGAGGGGATCCAACCCTCTAGATGCTGGACTAGGGCAGAGCGGGTCCCTATATACGAAACCGGAGGGAGCGGCTATTGGCTGCTGTCTGCACGTGGCTTAGCGGTGGCGCCCTCGCTGCGCGGAATAGCCACTGCAGAGGCGGATCCCTCTATGGGATGACCACGTCAATTTGTTCTGCCACGTGTTCGACTTCTGCAGTGGAAGGTCCTAGAATAGCAGTCAAGTTGCCAACATATTAAATAATCACTTCCTTAAATTAACTCAGAAGACTGTCATGGACAGGTCAGAGAATAAAGCAATACATGCAAGAGGCAATGCCACACGGATACAGTCATATCCTGCTCACTCCACACTCTGCCAAAGAAATGTAGAAAATAATTAACACCATAAAAACTAAAAGTTCTAGCAGAATTGATAATATCTTAATTAAAGTGCTAAAATAATATTCTTCACATTTATGTACTATGCATTCAGTCACATAACCAATACATCACTGTAACAGGAGATATTTCTAGAAGGAGAGAATTATTCTTTAGTCATGCCCTTCTACTAGAAAAATACTAATAATTACTGAGCAGTCTCACTGTTTATCTTCTTCACAAAGACACTGGAAAAGATAATGTATGCAAGTATCATAACACACCTATTTCGAAATTAGATACTTACTCCACCTCAGTTAGCATTTAAAATGAGTGTCTTCACAGAACATGCTATTTTTAATTCATAAATTAGATTAAACAAAATCCAAATCACAATAGACGCTTCTGACTGTTCTTATGTGGCCCACTACAGTTACCTCTCCTATAGCAACCTCTTCAACTCAGAGCAGCACATACATCAACACTGTCAATTATTTGTTACCTATATTCCAATCTCTGTCTGCCCCTACAGTTTTTTCTCTCAAAAGCTCCCTCTATTGGAGGGAGAATTGGGGTATAATACCCCATCACTTCCTCTAGTACCATAAAAGTTATTTCCTGGTGTTTTAACAAATGTCCTGTAATTCAATCCCTTCTTCTTGTCAGATTTTCAACATATTCCTTTCCTTTCTGATTCTGTGGAGAATGTCCTTATTTCTTATTTTATCAGTCAACCTAATTTATAATATCCTTATACAGCACAACACCTTATATGCTACAAATCTCTTATTTTCCAGTTTTCTCCCAGAGAAGCTCAAATATTATGGTATCAAAGATCTTCCTGCTAACTGGTTTTCAACCTACCTAACTAAACGGGTGCAGACTGCATGTTGTAAAACCCAAGGAGTTTACATTATGAAACAAAATGTTCAGAATGGGAAAAAGATATTTTATCAGCCTTTGTTCTTGTTATAATTATATAAATGATCTGCCATAATGTGTCCAAAGGCAGAAACAGCTCTCTTTTCTGATGATGTCAGTATTACAATCAAACCTAATGCACAAACTTTAACACTTTAAAAAATCATTTCTTAAAAAATTTCTGTTTCTTTGCAAGTGGACTATCACTGGACTTAGATTAAATGCAGTATATGCAATTCTGCAGTGCACGAGGTCAGTCCACACTGTTAAACATAATGGATGAGGGAAAAATCAGTAACTTAGTCAGCACATTTTAAATTCTTAGGAGTTTGCATTAATGAGAAGCTGTACCAGGAATCACATGTTATTTATCTTCTTAAATATCTAAGGCCTGCAACTTTTTCATTGTAGACAGTATCAGATTTTGGAGATGAAAATGTCAAAAAGTTGAGTTACGTTTGCTACTTTCAAGCACTAATTTTTTATGCCATATTGTGGTGGAACTCATCACTGAGGAAAAGAAAGAGTTTGTTGGGTAGAAGTGTGTAACGATAATATGCGACCTCCACTCTAGAGCCTCTAGTAGTTCTTCAAACAGTTGGGCATACTGTCCACAGTCTCATAGTACATTTACTACATTATGACGTTTCTTGTAGACAAACAATCACACTTTGGAAATAACAATAACAGTCATAAATATAGTCAGCCTACTAGAAAGAGGAATGACTTACATTACACAACACTCAGCCTTGGTGTGTGACAGAAAGCACTGAGATATTCAATCATAAAAGTCTTTCACCCATGAAATAAACAGCTTAATAGAAAATTAAATTAAATTCAAACACAAACTACTTGACATCTCTAGTTTCTCGTATAAGGGTTTTTTCTGTGTTTCTAAATTTATAATGAGCAATTCTCTTCCTTTCACTTTGTTATACACATTCAAATCCATATACTGTGGAGTTTGAGCATGAAGGGGGCAGTACAAAATTATTTTGGTTTGTGGTGCTGCAATCATGAAACCAAAATAATTTTATGCTGCCATCCACCATTTAAAACTTACAATATACAGGTATGAAAATTTATTGGAAAGTGAAAGGAAGAGAATTGCTCAGCATAAATGTAGAAACACTGAAAAAGTCTGACATGAGAAACTAGTGCACAAGTGTTTCTATTCATTGGAAGAATTCATGAAGGACAACCAGAAAATTTGAGCAGGAGAGAGCAAGTACTTAGGACAATTAATTTTTAAAATTCTGTTACTTTTTAATAAAAATTATTATTTGCATATTAATTATGTAGCCAGTATGAGTACATTATATTAAACATATTATAAGAAAAATTGTAAACCAAATTTTGTACTTCAATGAGTCTCCTGTACATTAAGTCAATGACTTGAAATTGTATGTTATGAGACAATAAGCTTTGTCTATAGAAAAAGTGGCTTAAGACAATCATGTGAATGATCAAAATGTTTTCATAATATTTGCTAAGAAATATGTATTATAACTAAGAACAAAGTGACTTATTCTTCGTCTCAGGAAGAGGCCACAACTGTGGTCCATGGAACATGTAAATAGCTAAACTAAACAAAACAACACTTGATTTTCCTTGGATTTATGATGTGCTTGGGACACACCAGCCTGTAGTGTTACACATCGAGACAACAATCCTTCATATACTGCATGCAAACTGTATGAGGGCTACCATGACTTTTTGTCCATCTTGCAAATGATCCCATGTCTGCAAGTCACTGATACAACCTGCTGAACATTTTTGCAGATGGAATATATCACTGAGAATGTTGTTTGGCATACATGGCATGTGTCTCTCATTCAATGCTCTTAATTAAAACACAACAGAATACCTGCTTGGCCTGGTGCAGTACAACACAGTGTCTGCTGGGAGGTTGTCCAAGACTGAGGTCATGGATGTAAGTGACGTCCATTACACAAAGTACAGGGGTTGTTTGAAAACTCCCTGCAAAAATAAAAACCTTTTTTAATTTTGACATAGACTCCTTTTAGACTTATATACTTCATCCAACACTGTTCCAATTTGTTGATCCCTTCCGAATAATAGGAATTGTCCAAGTCTGCAAAATAGCTATTAGTTGCTGCAATCACCTCCCCGTTTGAATAAAATCTTTGTCTCACCAGCCATTTCTTCAAATTGGGGAACAAATAGTAGTCCAAGGGAGCCATGTCTGCAGAATAGGGGGGATGTAAAACGAGTTGGAATCCTATTTCCATTAATTTTTAGACCACAACTGCTGAGGTGTCTGCTGGTGCATTGTTGTGGTAGAAAAGGACATTTTTGCGGTCCAATCACTGGCATTTTTCTTGCAGCTCGCTTTTCAAATGGTCCAATAACGCTGAATAATATGCACCTGTAATAGTTTTACCCTTTTCCAGATAATCGATGAGGACTATCCCTTACGAATCCCAAAAGACAGCCGTCATAACCTTTCCAGCCGAAGGAATGGTCTTTGCCTTTTTTGGTGCAGATTCTCCCTTGGTAACCCATTGGTTAAATTGTTGTTTGGTCTCAGGAGTATAGTAATGTATTCAAGTTTCATCTACAGTAACGAAACGATGCTTAAAGTCCTGCAGATTCTTCCTGAACAACTGCAAACCATCCTTCAGAAACTTCACACGATTCCGCAATCGCGGACCCCATCAGGTGGGTAGCTTTCTCATGTCCAAATGTTTATGCAAAATATTATGTACCCATTCATTTGAGATGCCCACAGCACTAGTAATCTGATGCACCTTATCTCTTTTGTCATCCATTAATGTACCATCGATTTCATCAATGTTTCTGGAGTCGTAACATCCACCGGGCATCCAGAACGTTCAGCAACACAAATGCCTATATGGCCTCTCCGAAAACTTCTAAACTGTTCTAATCGAAGGTGCAGAGTCACCATAATGTTTATCAAGCTTATCTTTAGTCTCCTGAGGCGTTTTCCCTTTCATAAAGTAATGTTTAATCACCACACAAACTTCTTTTTCGTCCATTTTTTGACAATCACTCGACTTCCTTGATTCACACGAATGCCAAACACAAAGAAATAGACCAATATGGCTGAAACTTGGTGTGCGTTCTTCACAGAGATGCTACTAACTAAACATAACCTCGATACACGCCAGTGGTGCCATCTCTCGGACTTTGCACTGACTTTTCAAAGCCCCAGTCCCACCAACGTCTTCAGGACAAAAACCCCTGCCGAGAATATACAACCTTATTGTGCACATGTGTCTTTTGAAGTCAACTCATTGTCCTGGATAAACCAGGCTTATGTACAGGTTAGGGTAATTTTACCAACATATAGAGTGTGCATGATGAGATATTAAGACTAATGCATTGCAGATGGTTTGGTGTGGTGAGGCCTCATTAAATGTCTGCAAGACTGCAGTCTGTGTTTACAAGTTGAAGATTAAAGTCAGTTGTCCCCAGTGAAATGATGTTGCACATGGTTAAACAATGATTTTTGTACATAAACAAGCAAATGGGGTCCGTAGGATATCAAACTGGTCATATTGTGTTATCTATTGATGTAATAGATATTCAACATAGAAGGTGCTTCCAAAAGCACACTAGTTTTGGTATGTAAATCAAATTAGAAACTTCATTTCTTCAAAATACATTACCAAAATGCCTAAAGATGCTCATCACACCTTCCGTTTTCCAGCACAGAAAATGATGTCTAGCACATAATCTTCTCTACTGCACTAGCATATAAGAACTCTATCTTAAAAATTCACTATTACTGCCTGACAAGGCTAGAATTGCATTTCACCAACTACATGTTTTTACTCCTTTAATTTGTGGATCTGTCATGGTTCACTAACATACATCAATGATTTAAGATAGTACAGGCATAGTACTTTCCAATCTCCTACCTTCCCTGACCACCCCTCATTTCGTCTCCATCTGCACTCATCCTTGCAACAGGAGGGCCACTCTCATCTTAGGGAGTGACCTGCCCTTCCTTCTTTAACCTTCCTTAACCTACCCCTCTCTCCTTTCTGAGGAAGAAAAAATATACTGAATGCATGAACTCAGATCTATGTAAAACATAATATTCTTTAAGATTCCTCAAGGAAAGTGCAAATGAAAAAAGTGCACACTATATGAACTCAATTTCTAACAAAATTCTTCAGTAGCAGTAAGTACTTTCAAAATTTAATGAGAGCTGTTAGAACAGCTGCCAAAATGTAGGGGATTTTGTAACCCATAGATTAAAAAAAATTGAAATACTTCTATTGTGTCTCCTACATTGCTCAAATTTCTAAAAAGTAGTATTTATGTCACACGGTAATGTAAGCCTGCAAAAAAATACTAGTATCCATAATCAAAACACAAGAATGTAAAGTAACCTGGACTTACTAAATGCAAACTGAAGTTCATGCCGGAAAGGAAATTTCCAAGTGGCTATTAAGCTAACTAAATTACCGGGACATATTAAGAACAGTGCTCATAATATAAAATTATTTCAAAAGTCAGTATTGGCATACTTCCTGCACCAGTCTTTCTATTCTGTTTCTATTATACGAGTTGTGTCCAGCAGCTTCTCTATTAAGGGTTAGACTATCTCTCCATTATACTGTTGTACTAGACACCAAATTTCAGTCCAAATTATATTTCATTGATAACTATTCACGTATTCAGAATGAGATATTCTTTCATTGTATTGTGGTTCTGACAAGAAGTCTCAAATCCAGATGTATACTTTTTAGTACTTAAAAGTATTTTTAATCTTCTGTTATAGTGTACTGTTTTGTTCAATATCATGTAGTACATCCGTAGTGTTGTGTGATAAAATAGTTGAAATAAACAATCAAACGATAGTTCCAAAAGCTAGGGTAGAGTTGTGCATTTTTGTATGTTGTTTTTGGCACCTCCTGAAGATAAGTGCATACTGGTACATAATTCTGTCTGCCAGGAAAAACCACTCGTGGGAAACATGGATTGTTTTATCCATACAGAACATCTTGCAAACAACAGATGCAGGTAAACAGTGAGATTCTGTTTCCCTAGATTTTCAAAATACTTATGGTACTGTGCCATTTTGTCAACTACTAACTGAGATCATGCTGGATATTTTTGCAAATTAGCAAACATTTTGAGGAGCAGAACCCAGTATGCTATGCTGGACAGCAAATACTGTGCAGAAAGGAAAGTAACATTAGCAACAGACAGAATCAGGAAAGTATTATTGTTATATGATTATAAAGTATTGCAGAAAGACTTGTAAAAAATTTCCAATTGGTGTAATGAATAGTAATCTCTCTTTAAAAGTCGATAAATGCAAGATAATGTTTACAACAAAGAGAAGAAAATGATAACAAATGAATACAAGATTAGCGGTGAACATCTTGAGCATGTCACACTGTATAAGTATTTAGAGGTTACACCAACAAGTGTTTACTATCCACCCAGATAGCCACCTACATTAACATGCTTTAACATGCTGCTTCCAGGATTTCAGGACACATGCCAAACTTTGATTGAATTGTCCCAGTGGATTAACAACAAATGCCGGAGTCAGCTAGCCCAAATGAGGTTTCTAGGTGGCTTCCCATATTCGTCTAGGCTAGTACCCACATCCTACCAGAATTCTAAAATGTTTTCATACTTTTACAAAGAATAACACTAGACATAGGCAGATGGGGTAAACAGATTCAGTCCGGGAGAGAGAAGGACTAAGAAGCAATAATTTCATAGCTCCGCTATGGAACCCCATGGTGTTATCACCCACTTCAGTGGGCATCAGACAAGTAATACATCCACCACTGGCCATTCACAGTTATGACACGTCTGCTTTCCTGCCTCTCCTGTCAAGGGGCTTACTGCAAGTCTGGCTGCACAGCATGCCCATGAAGGTGTCACCCTAGCACCACCTGCACCAAGCTTTACTACAGCCACCTATTTATGTAGCTGCACAAGCCACTCAGTGTTATTCATCCTCACTTGCAGTATTATCTGCTTACCGTTCCTTGTATGTGAGACTGTTTGCTGTTATACTACACTCCTGGAAATTGAAATAAGAACACCGTGAATTCATTGTCCCAGGAAGGGGAAACTTTATTGACACATTCCTGGGGTCAGATACATCACATGATCACACTGACAGAACCACAGGCACATAGACACAGGCAACAGAGCATGCACAATGTCGGCACTAGTACAGTGTATATCCACCTTTCGCAGCAATGCAGGCTGCTATTCTCCCATGGAGACAATCGTAGAGATGCTGGATGTAGTCCTGTGGAACGGCTTGCCATGCCATTTCCAACTGGCGCCTCAGTTGGACCAGCGTTCGTGCTGGACGTGCAGACCGCGTGAGACGACGCTTCATCCAGTCCCAAACATGCTCAATGGGGGACAGATCCGGAGATCTTGCTGGCCAGGGTAGTTGACTTACACCTTCTAGAGCACGTTGGGTGGCACGGGATACATGCGGACGTGCATTGTCCTGTTGGAACAGCAAGTTCCCTTGCCGGTCTGGGAATGGTAGAACGATGGGTTCGATGACGGTTTGGATGTACCGTGCACTATTCAGTGTCCCCTCGACGATCACCAGTGGTGTACGGCCAGTGTAGGAGATCGCTCCCCACACCATGATGCCGGGTGTTGGCCCTGTGTGCCTCGGTCGTATGCAGTCCTGATTGTGGCACTCACCTGCACGGCGCCAAACACGCATAGGACCATCATTGGCACCAAGGCAGAAGCGACTCTCATCGCTGAAGACGACACGTCTCCATTCGTCCCTCCATTCACGCCTGTCGCAACACCACTGGAGGCGGGCTGCACGATGTTGGGGCGTGAGCGGAAGACGGCCTAACGGTGTGCGGGACCGTAGCCCAGCTTCATGGAGACGGTTGCGAATGGTCCTCGCCGATACCCCAGGAGCAACAGTGTCCCTAATTTGCTGGGAAGTGGCGGTGCGGTCCCCTACGGCACTGCGTAGGATCCTACAGTCTTGGCGTGCATCCGTGCGTCACTGCAGTCCGGTCCCAGGTCGACGGGCACGTGCACCTTCCGCCGACCACTGGCGACAACATCGATGTACTGTGGAGACCTCACGCCCCACGTGTTGAGCAATTCGGCGGTACGTCCACCCGGCCTCCCGCATGCCCACTATACGCCCTCGCTCAAAGTCCGTCAACTGCACATATGGTTCACGTCCACGCTGTCGCAGCATGCTACCAGTGTTAAAGACTGTGATGGAGCTCCGTATGCCACGGCAAACTGGCTGACACTGACGGCGGCGGTGCACAAATGCTGCGCAGCTAGCGCCATTCGACGGCCAACACCGCGGTTCCTGGTGTGTCCGCTGTGCCGTGTGTGTGATCATTGCTTGTACAGCCCTCTCGCAGTGTCCAGAGCAGGTATGGTGGGTCTGACACACCGGTGTCAATGTGTTCTTTTTTCCATTTCCAGGAGTGTATATTATTTTGTACCTTGTTCTTTTGGACTGTGTACTACATTTGAGATCCTTGTATCAAACTTCAACATTTGTTTACTGACTTGCCACATTATTATTTATGTTGTGAATTATTAGTCTACCTGATAGCACCTCGTAAGTGCCCCTTTCCATTGTTAGGGTGAAGATTATAGTGGTTGGCAAGGTGAAATGGGTCCAAGAAACACCCACCATCCCTCAACAAATGGAAGTGAAGGGGTGATGAACAGAGAAACTGCTTCCTTTCAATGCAGTGTAGGATCAGAACACCATCTGAGTAGGAAAAAACCCCTCATTACTCTGCAATGCAATTTACATGCAAATGAAATCTCACAGAAGACGCTAGTGCAACAAATCCTAGGGTATTTTTCCAATATTTGGAGGCCATATCAAGTAGGTATGATAACAGACAGCACAGGTATTCACAGATGGGCTGTTAGAATCAAAACAGGTCAGTATAGTTCATATGAAAGTGTGGCAGAAATGTTCGGGGCACTAAATGGGAGTCTATGGAAGGAGATGATGTGCTTCTCACAAAACCCTATTAGGTAAATTTAAAAAACCTGGATTCAAAGATGACTGTGTGAGCATCATTTTATATCTCACGCAGAGATCATGAGAATAAGGTAATGAGATTAGGATGTGCACAGAGTCATATACACAGTCATTTTCCAGTCACTCAGTACACAAATGAAATGTTGTTATTGTTGTGGTCTTCAGTCCAAAGACTGGTTTGATGCAACTCTCCATGCTACTATATCCTGTGCAAGCCTCTTCATCTCTGGTAACTACTGCAACCTACATCCCTCTGAATCTGCTTACTGTATTCATCTCTTGGTCTCCCTTGATGTCTCAGAATGTGTCCCACCAACTGATCCCTTCTTTTGGTTAGGTTGTAGCACAAACTTCTCTTTACCCCAATTCTGTTCAGTACCTCCTCATTAGTTACATGATCTACAAATCTAATCTTCAGTATTCTTCTGTAGCACCACATTTCAAAAGCTTCTATTCTCTTCTTGTCTAAACTATTTATCGCCCATGTTTCACTTCCATACAAGGATACATCTCATACAAATACTTTCAGAAAACACTTCCCGACACCTAAATCTATACTTGGCAACAACAAATTTCTCTTCTTCAGAAACACTTTTCTTTCCATTGCCAGTCTGCATTCTATATCTCCCCTACTTTGACCATCATCAGTTATTTTGCTTTCCAAATAGCAAAACTCATTTACTACTTTAAGTGTCTCATTTCCTAATCTAATTCCCTCAGCATCACCTGATTTAATTCGACCACATTCCATTATCATCATTTTGCTTTTGTTGGTGTTTATCTCATATCCGCCTTTCCTGTCCATTCCATTCACCTGCTCTTCCAAGTCCTCTGCTGTCTCTACCAAAATTGCAGTGTCATCGGCAAACTTCAAAGGTTTTATTTCTTTTTCCTGGACTGTAATTCATACTCCAAATTTTCTTTTGTTTCCTTTACTGCTTGCTCAAATACAGATTGAATAACATTGGAGATAGGCTACAACCCTGTCTCACTCCCTTCTCATCCACTGCTTCCCTTTTGTGCCCCTTGACTTTTATAACTGCCCTCTGGTTTCCGTACAAATTGTAAATAGCCTTTTGATCCTGGTCTTTTACTCCCGACACCTTTAGAATTAGAAAGACAGTATTCCAGTCAACATTGTCAAAAGCTTTCTCTAAGTCTACATATGCTATAAGCCTTTGTTTGCCTTTCCTTAACCTACCTTCTATGAGAAGTCGTTGGGTCAGTATTATCTCGTGTGCTCCTACATTTCTCCAGAATCCAACCTAATCTTCCCAAAGGTCAGCTTCTACCAGTTTTTCCATTCTTCTGTAAATGATTTGTGTCAGTATTTTGCAGCTGCAACTTATGAAACTGATAGTTTGGTGATTTTCACACCTGTCAGTGCCTACTTTCTTTGGAACTGGTATTATTATATTCTTCTTGAAGTCTGAGGGTATTTTGCCTGTCTCATGCATCTTGCTCACCAGATGGAAGAATTTTGTCATGGTTAGCTCTCCCAAGGCTATCAGAAGCTCTAACGGAATGTTGTCTGCTCCTGGGGCTTTGTTTCGACTTAGGTCTTTCAGTGCTTTATCAAATTCTTTACACACTATCGTACCTCCCTTCTTATCTTCCTCTATGTCCTCTTACTTTCCCATAATATTGCCCTCAACTGCATCTCCCTTGTATAGACCCTTTGTATACTCCTTCCACCTTTCTGCTTTCCCTTCTTTGCTTAGGAATGATTTTCCATCTGAGCTCTTGATATTCATACAGTTGGTTCTCTTTTCTTCAAAGGTCTCTTTAATTTTCCTGTAGGAGGTATCTCTCTAGCCCCTACTGATATATGCTTCTACAGCCTTAAATCTGTCCTCTAACCATTATTGCCTAGCCATTTTGCACTTCTTGTCAATCTCATTTTTAGACATTTGTATTCCCTTTCGCCTGCTTCAGTTATTGCATTTCATTGATTAAATTTAATATCTCTTGTGTTACCTAAGAATTTGTAATAGCCCTCGTCTTTTTACCTACCTGATCCTCTGCTGTCTTTACTATTTCATATCTGAAAGCTACCCAATCTTCTTCTATATTCCTTTCCCCTTTTTTTCTCAATGCTCCCCTGAAACCCTCTACAACCTTTGGTTCTTTCAGTTTATCCAGGTTCCATTTCCTTAAGTGCCTGCCTTTCTGTAGTTTCCTCAGTTTCAATCTGCAGTTCATAAACAATAATTGTGGTCAGAGTCCGTATTTGCCCCTGGAAATTTCTTACATTTTAAAATCTGATTCCTAAATCTCTGTCTAACCATTATATAATCAAATACTTATATGGATATGCTGTCTGTTCTTTTAGACACCTCTGAAAGAACAGACACCATTGATGACCTGCAGCCGTCTATAACGAAATTAGAATTATATTAATACCTTCAGCTGCTAACGGGCGTTGATATATGTCAACGGTGACAGGTGAAAATGTGTGCTCCGACCGGGACTCGAACCTCGGATCTCCTCTTTACATGGAACACGCTCTATCCATCTGAGCCACCGAGTGCACAGATAATACCGCAACTGCAGGAACTATCTCGGCACGCCTCCCACGAGACTCACATTCTCACTTTGTATGTCCACACACTACATTCGCAGTGTCCCAGCCAAACACACTCATTACTCAGGGAAGACATTCTTACTGAGTCCCGTAAGAGTTCGGGGAATATATGTGCATCCACACAGAAGAAGAAGGTCATGGCCGATGTTGCGAGAGCTATATACTTATATGGATATGGTGTCTGTTCTATCGGTCATGACCTTCTTCTCCTGTGCACAAACTACGACGTTTTGAAATTGTGAGAGTTTAATGCAGCTACAATTCTCAGATAAATTACACTCAGATTTTCAAATGAATGCTTTTCAGATAACATATGTATTTCTGCGAACTGAAATTTCATGAAAGTTTTGCGAAATGATGTACTACGTAGGACCTACTAGTGAAATAAATTATTGTGTGTAATTATTATATTATTAAACTGTAAAAAAACCTGGCACGTTGAAAGTAAGGTGAGACAAGTTCTTTATGGGACGAGGGAAGTGTCTCTTGAATTTTTACCTGAAATATTGAAAACGAATTGAGGTAAAAAAATATTTATGACTCACCGGCGTTAACAGTTAATACAACAATGTCAGTCTTGTTTCCACTCAGTTTCCATGAGAAACTTGTCTTTGAGTGGTATGCTCTGTTTGCTGAATAAAGCCAGTCTATGGTTCACTTGACGTACCGGAGGGCCTCCTATACGAAAGTATAATTTTTCAAATATTGAAATAACGCATAGGGCCTACGCCTTTATTGATTTGGAACTGAATCTCTTCGTCACAAACAGGAAGCTCTGTGAGAAGTTTACAATACTTGTAAGGGGCCTAACCACGTAGTATTGTGTCGTCCAGGAATTTCTGACAATTCTTCGTGTTCTGAACTTGTATTCTATTTCTTCCTTCCTTGACAGCGAATCGAAAAGAAAGAAATCAATGCAGAAGAGAGGAAGATAGCTTAGAGTTTAATGATCTGTCACTGACGTGAATACTGGAGGCGAAGTGCAAACTCAAGTTCAAGTCTATTGTTTTTACCACTGCACAACCTTGTTCGGAGATAGGCCTATTTCCATGAAAGAATGAAACATTTTTGTTGCGCCTTCATGGTTGGTTATTCCAAGGATTGTATAAAGAATTTCAACGATGTGCAGCGTATAGCATATAGTTGACAGCCATTGACAGCCATCTGAATTGATTAGAGTGTCGACTGCGATTGAAAAGTTTCGTGCTGTTATTGAATATTATCATTTAAAGGGTTGGACTGCTGCACAGATCAAAACAGAAACGGATGGAGTTCACGCAGACTACGCACCGTCATTGAAAATCATTTCCTTTTAGAATAATGAATGTAAACTTGGTAAGACAAGCTCTGAGGACGAAGCACGCTCTGGCCATCCCAGTTGAGGTCATCACAAAGAAAGCCACAACAAAATCTGTGATATGGTTATGCAAGATCCACTGAATAAAAATTCGTGAGATTGGGACTGCACCATCATTGAACATCATTTGCTTTCAGATTAATGAATTTAATGTTGTCAGACAAGCAACGAACACGAAGCGCGCTCCGGCTGTCCAACTGAGGACACCTCAAAGAAAACAGTTTACAAAATCTATGATATGGTAACGCAACACTCACCGAACAAAAATTTGTGACATTGGTGAGATTGTAGGCATCTCAGTTGAGTGTGTGCATAACATCGTACACGGAGAATTGGTTATGAAGAAGGTCTGTGCGAGGAGGGTGCCGTGTCTACTCATAGACGATCAAAAGCATCCTCGAGTTCCTCAGTCCCTAGGTCTCGTGGAGATGCAATTTTTAATTGATACTCGGAATTATTACTTCAAAATTAGGCCTAATCCTCGAAAGAATGCGATGTAATCGCAATCTTCTATGCTCGTCTCTTTTAGTGTTCAATGATAATCTTCTTATACGTGAGACAAACATTTAAAGTACATACTTTAAATAGCTAATGCGCGAAAATGGGAGCAGCCTGTAGAAAATAAGCGTTTAGTACAAATCTGTTGTGATTGAACGAATTGTACAGTATAGATAAATTAAAGAAAAAATGGATGATTCACGTTACAGATATAACTGCAGATATTAGTACAAGAATGACTGAACGGAATCTGCTGAAGACAGCGAAGAAATCTGCTCATGTTCATTTTCTTAGCTGCACAGTAAAACTTGCTGCTTCTATCGTAAATAGTGGAAAGAGTACAGATAAATCACTATGATGTTAGTTGGTGAAGTGGGAAATAATTATCTTGAAGAGTGAAACAACGAAATACAATGAAGGGATGGTGCACAAGAAATGTCTCTACAGACAAAGCCGCAGAATCGTAGATGTCTTAAAAAATTGGCTACTGCGTATGTGAGAGGAAATGAAAAGCGGGAACGTTAAGAGGCGAAAGAAGATGTGCACAGTACTTTTAGTGGTATTAATAGCTCAAACAAAATGGGAAAGATGTCTTACCACCATCAGAATTCATAGGCGTGCTTAACTGAAGAAAATTTAAAGTAATGGTCATCAAACAAAATGCAAAGCTGACAAAGCTAAGGGTGTCTGTAGAATAAACCATGAAAATTACCATTTCTAATATCTTCCTCTTAGATTAGTAGTTGGACATAATTGCGATACAGAATCGTAGCATTACTTCTTGATTGCTTCTCACCATCTGACATCGTATGTGGGCAACAAACTCAATAGCACTTTCAGGTAACCTGTAAAATAAACAGAAGTCTTAAAAAAAAAGCAAATACGTATTCTTAAGTAACACCAGCGCAAGAGATGAAAAACAGAGAGCGAACTAGAAATTGGAATATAAGTTAGAAGTCATCAGACATTTGACATCCATTGATGGATAAACGCCTCATCTAGACTTTTGGTTGACTAATTTTACCCTACCGAACATCGAATGTCTTTCAGTCAAGACATATATGTTACACTATCTCATCAGTCCTGTACCCGCTGGGTTTTCGCAGTTCCCACTCCCCCCTTCTTTAGGTACGCTCGATATCCCCATTTAGTGTGATCTGATAAGGAGTCGAACTGTTTAGTATGCAATCTATTCTGCAGGCAACCGGGAGTTTCCCAGCTTCCAACCAGGGAACTGTAGCGTGCCCTTTGCTTTTCTTCCGATGAATCCTACGTGATCGTTTTATTTCATATATGACTGACTGTTCTTGACTCATCAATCTCGTAGTGCAAGAATACATTGATTTTAAGTTTCATGACGTGCACATCTTTGCGCTTCTCTGCATTAACAACAAATTGCCAGTCTTTGCACCAGGCGGATATTTTCTCTAGATCAAACTCAACATTACCACAATTTTAACGGGTATAATGTTCTCATAGATGATTGAACCATCTGTGAACAGTTAGAGATTGAAGTTAATACTGTTCGTTGAACCATTCTCGTATAACATGAACAACAAAAGCTGTATTACCCTCCTATCTGACTCGTTGTAGTTGTTGTGGTCCTCAGTCCTGACACTGGTTTGATGCAGCTCTCCATGCTACTCTATCCTGTGCAAGCTTCTTCATCTCCCAGTACCTACTGCAACATACATCCTTCTGAATCTGCTTAGTGTATTGATCTCTTGGTCTCCCTCTACGATTTTTACCCTCCACGCTGCCCTCCAATGCTAAATTTGTGATCCCTTGATGCCTCAAAACATGTCCTACCAACCGATCCCTTCTTCTAGTCAAGTTGTGCCACAAACTTCTCTTCTCCCCAATCCTATTCAATACCTCCTCATTAGTTACGTGATCTACCCACCTTATCTTCAGCATTCTTCTGTAGCACCACATTTCGAAAGCTTCTATTCTCTTCTTGTCGAAACTGGTTATCGTCCATGTTTCACTTCCATACATGGCTACACTCCATACAAATACTTTCAGAAACGACTTCCTGACACTTAGATCTATACTCGATGTTAACAAATTTCTCTTCTTCAGAAACAATTTCCTTGCCATTGCCAGTCTACATTTTATATCCTCTCTACTTCGACCATCATCAGTTATTTTACTCCCTAAATAGCAAAACTCCTTTACTACTTTAAGTGTCTCATTTCCTAATCTAATTCCCTCAGCATCACCCTACTTAATTTGACTACATTCCATTATCCTCGTTTTGCTTTTGTTGATGTTCATCTTATATCCTCCTCTCAAGACACTATCCATTCCGTTCAACTGCTCTTCCAAGTCCTTTGCTGTCTCTGACAGAATTACAATGTCATCGACGAACCTCAAAGCTTTTACTTCTTCTCCATGAATTTTAATACCTACTCCGAATTTTTCTTTTGTTTCCTTTACTGCTTGCTCAATATACAGATTGAATAACATCGGGGAGAGGCTACACTCTGTCTCACTACTTTCCCAACCACTGCTTCCCTTTCATGCCCCTCGACTCTTATAACTGCCATCTGGTTTCTGTACAAATTGTAAATAGCCTTTCGCTCCTTGTATTTTACCCCTGCCACATTCAGAATTTGAAAGAGAGTATTCCAGTTAACGTTGTCAAAAGCTTTCTCTAAGTCTACAAATGCTAGAAACGTAGGTTTGCCTTTTCTTAATCTTTCTTCTAAGATAAGTCGTAAGGTTAGTATTGCCTCACGTGTTCCAACATTTCTACGGAATCCAAACTGATCTTCCCCGAGGTCCGCTTCTACCAGTTTTTCCATTCGTCTGTAAAGAATTCGCGTTAGTATTTTGCAGCTGTGACTTATTAAACTGATAGTTCGGTAATTTTCACATCTGTCAAACCTGCTTTCTTTGGGATTGGAATTATTATATTCTTCTTCAAGTCTGTGGGTATTTCGCCTGTCTCATACATCTTGTGGTAGAGTTTTGTCATGACTGGCTCTCCCAAGGCCATCAGTAGTTCTAATGGAATGTTATCTACTCCCGGGGCCTTGTTTCGACTCAGGTCTTTCAGTGCTCTGTCAAACTCTTCACGCAGTATCTTATCTCCCATTTCATCTTCATCTACATCCTCTTCCATTTCCATAATATTGTCCTCTAGTACATCGCCCTTGTATAAACCCTCTATATACTCCTTCCGCCTTTCTGCCTTCCCTTCTTTGCTTAGAACTGGGTTGCCATCTGAGCTCTTGATATTCATACAAGTGGTTCTCTTTTCTCCAAAGGTCTCTTTAATTTTCCTGTAGGCAGTATCTATCTTACCCCAAGTGAGACAAGCCTCTACATCCTTACATTTGTCCTCTATCCATCCCTGCTTAGCCATTTTGCACTTGCTGTCGATCTCATTTTTGAGACGTTTGCATTCCTTTTTGCCTGCTTCATTTACTGCATTTTTATATTTTCTCCTTTCATCAATTAAATTCAATATTTCTTCTGTTACCCAAGGATTTCTATTAGCCCTCGTCTTTTTACCTACTTGATCCTCAGCTGCCTTCACTACTTCATCCCTCAGAGCTACCCATTCTTCTTCTACTGTATTTCTTCCCCCATTCCTGTCAATTGTTCCCTTATGCTCTCCCTGAAACTCTGTATAACCTCTGGTTCTTTCAGTTTATCCAGGTCCCATCTCCTTAAATTCCCACCTTTTTGCACTTTCTTCAGTTTCAATCTGCAGTTCATAACCAATAGATTGTGGTCAGAATCCACATCTGCCCCTGGAAATGTCTTACAATTTAAAACCTGGTTCCTAAATCTCTGTCTTACCATTATATAATCTATCTGATACCTTTTAGTATCTCCAGGATTCTTCCAGGTATACAACCTTCTTTTATGATTCTTGAACCAAGTGTTAGCTATGATTAAGTTATGCTCTGTGCAAAATTCTACAAGGTGACTTCCTCTTTCATTTCTTCCCCCCAATCCATATTCACCTACTATGTTTCCTTCTCTCCCTTTTCCTACTGACGAATTCCAGTCACCCATGACTATTAAATTTTCGTCTCCCTTCACTACCTGAATAATTTCTTTTATCTCGTCATACATTTCATCAATTTCTTCATCATCTGCAGAGCTAGTTGGCATATAAACTTGTACTACTGTAGTAGGCATGGGCTTTGTGTCTATCTTGGCCACAATAATTCGTTCACTATGCTGTTTGTAGTAGCTAACCAGCACTCCTATTTTTTTATTCATTATTAAACCTACTCCTGCATTACCCCTATTTGATTTTGTATTTATAACCCTGTAATCACCTGACCAAAAGTCTTGTTCCTCCTGCCGCCGAACTTCACTAATTCCCACTATATCTAACTTTAACCTATCCATTTCCCTTTTTAAATTTTCTAACCTACCTGCCCGATTAAGGGATCTGACATTCCACGCTCCGATCCGTAGAATGCCAGTTTTCTTTCTCCTGATAACGTCGTCCTCTTGAGTAGTCCCCGCCCGGAGATCCGAATGGGGGACTATTTTACCTCCGGAGTATTTTACCCAAGAGGACGCCATCATCATTTAATCATACAGTAAAGCTGTATGTCCCCGGGAAAAATTACGGCTGTAGTTTCCCCTTGCTTTCAGCCGTTCGCAGTACCAGCACAGCAAGGCCGTTTTGGTGAATGTTACAAGGCCAGATCAGTCAATCATCCAGACTGTTGCCCCTGCAACTACTGAAAAGGCTGCTGCCCCTCTTCAGGAACCACATGTTTGTCTGGCCTCTCAACAGATACCCCTCCGTTGTGGTTGCACCTACGGTACGGCCATCTTTATCGCTGAGGCACGCAAGCCTCCCCACCAACGGCAAGGTCCTTGGTTCATGGGATATTATTTGTCTGTTCGGTGATGACCCTGTATGCATGGCTGCTTTTTTTTTTTTTTTAGATATGGCACTGAATCAAAAACTTATCAAGCGTCCATTAACACGGAATCAACCTGATTTCCTCTATTCATGTCATGTGTGAAGGGGAGAGTTAAGATTCGCATCATCTATGTTGGTTCAGAAGTCAAAACCTGTGCTGTCTCCCACAAGCAAATTATTTGTTTCTTTGTTCCAGGTAGGTCACAATCTTTAAACTGTAAATACTTTCTAGTACCGTACTATGTTATCAATAGGTGCGAGTGAAATAAGACAGAAGATCTGTCGATCAGTTATACTTCCTTTTTTTTAGATCGATGTGACCTGTGATCTTCTCCAATCATGGAGAACAAAACTAAAGTGAAAACGGTCATCGAACAACGATATGCACATATACAGATGACGTACACAAGGTATAGAAGGGCAGTACGTTAGTGAAGCTGTAGTTTTTTCTCAGGTTGGTTCACGTGAAAAGCTTTACGACGTGATTATGGTCGCACGAATGGAATTAATAGACTCTGAACACGGCATGGAGCTAGACGCATGGGACAGTCCATTTCGTAAATCGTCAGTGAATTCAATGTTCCGAGATCCACAGTGTCAAGTGTGTAGCGAAAATATCAAATCTCAGGCATTACCTCTCACCACGAACAACGCAGCGGCCGACGGCATTCACTTAACGACCAAGAGCAGAGGAGTTTGCATGAGTTGTCACTGCTAACAGACGAGCAACACTGTTTGAAATAATCGCGAAATCAATGTTGGACGTACAACGAACGTATCCATTAGGACAGTGCGGCGAAATTTGGCGTTAATGGCCTTCGACAATGAACGACAGATGCGAGTGCCTTTGTTTCAGCACATCACCTGCAGCGCCTCTCCTGGGCTCGTGACCATTCTGTTTGGATCCTTGACGATTGTAAAAGCGTGGTCTGGTCAGCTTATTTCAGTTGGTAAGACCTGATGGTAAGGTTCGAGTGTAACCCAGACCCCACGAAGCCATTGATACTGGTCGTCAACAAGTAGCCGAACTGGTGGTGGCTCCACAACGGTGTTGGCTGTGTTTACAGGGAATGGACTGGGTTCTCGGTTACGTTCTGCTACTTGGAGACCATTTGCAGCTATTCATGGACTTGTTGTTGTTGTTGTGGTCTTCAGTCCTGAGACTGGTTTGATGCAGCTCTCCATGCTACTCTATCCTGTGCAAGCTTCTTCATCTCCCAGTGCCTACTGCAGCCTACATCCTTCTGAATCTGCTTAGTGTATTCATCTCTTGGTCTCCCTCTTCGATTTTTATCCTCCACGCTGCCCCCCAATACTAAACTGGCGATCCCTTGATGCCTCAGAACATGTCCTACCAACCGATCCCTTCTTCTAGTCAAGTTGTGCCACAAACACCTCTTTCCCCAATTCTATTCAATACCTCCTCATTAGTTATGTGATCTACCCATCTAATCTTCAGCATTCTTCTGTAGCACCACATTTCGAAAGCTTCTATTCTCTTCTTGTCTAAACTATTTATCGTCCACGTTTCACATCCATACATGGCTACACTCCATAGAAATACTTTCAGAAACGACTTCCTGACATTTGAATCTATACTCGATATTAACAATTTTTCTTCTTCGGGAACGCTTTCCTTGCCATTGCCAGTCTACATTTTATATCCTCTGTACTTCGACCATCATCAGTTATTTTGCTCCCCAAATAGCAAAACTCCTTTACTACTTTAAGTGTCTCATTTCCTAATCTAATTCCCTCAGCATCACCCGACTTAATGTTCCCAAAACAATGATGAAATTTTTATGGATTACAGTGCACCATGCCACAGGACTGCAATTGTTCGGGATTGCTTTGAAGAACATTCTGTACAATTTGAGAGAATGATTCGGCCATCCAGATCGCCCGACTTGAATCCCATCAGGCATTTATAGGAGATAATCGAAAGGCCAGTTCGAGTGCAAAATCCTGCACTGGCAACAGTTTCGCAGTTATGGACGGAAAACAGAGGCAGCGTGGCTTAGTATTTCTGCAGGGTACTTTCAACGACTTGTTGAGACCATGCCACGTCGTGTTGCTTCACTACAACGGATAAAAGGAGGTCAGACATAATATTAGGAGGTATCCCATTTCAGTCCATTATACAGGGTGTTACAAAAAGGTACGGCCAAACTTTCAGGAAACATTCCTCACACACAAATAAAGAAAAGATGTTATGTGGGTATGTGTCCGGAAACGCTTAATTTCCATGTTAGAGCTCATTTTAGTTTCGTCAGTATGTACTGTACTTCCTCGATTCACCGCCAGTTGGCCCAATTGAAAGAAGGTAATGTTGACTTCGGTGCTTGTGTTGACATGCGACTCATTGCTCTACAGTACTAGCATCAAGCACATCAGTACGTAGCATCAACAGATTAGTGTTCATCACTAACGTGGTTTTGCAGTCAGTGCAATGTTTACAAATACGGAGTTGGCAGATGCCCATTTGATGTATGGATTAGCACGGGGCAATAGCCGTGGCGCGGTACGTTTGTATCGAGATAGATTTCCAGAACGAAGGCGTCCCGACAGGAAGACGTTCGAAGCAATTGATCGGCGTCTTAGGGAGCACGGAACATTCCAGCCTATGACTCACGACTGGGGAAGACCTAGAACGACGAGGACACCTGCAATGGACGAGGCAATTCTTCGTGCAGTTGACGATAACCCTAATGTCAGCGTCAGAGAAGTTGCTGCTGTACAAGGTAACGTTGACCACGTCACTGTATGGAGAGTGCTACGGGAGAACCAGTTGTTTCCGTACCATATACAGCGTGTGCAGGCACTATCAGCAGCTTATTGGCCTCCACGGGTACACTTCTGCGAATTGTTCATCCAACAATGTGTCAATCCTCGTTTCGGTGCAAATGCTCTCTTTACGAATGAGGCTTCATTCCAACGTGATCAAATTGTAAATTTTCACAATCAACATGTGTGGGCTGACGAGAATCCGCACGCAATTGTGCAATCACGTTATCAACACAGATTTTCTGTCAACGTTTGGGCAGGCATTGTTGGTGATGTCTTGATTGCGCCCCATGTTCTTCCACCTACGCTCAATGGAGCACGTTATCATGATTTCATACGGGATACTCTACCTGTGCTGCTAGAACATGTGCCTTTACAAGTACGACACAACATGTGGTTCATGCACGATGGAGCTCCTGCACATTTCTGTCGAAGTGTTCGTACGCTTCTCAACAACAGATTCGATGACCGATGGATTGGTAGAGGCGGACCAATTCCATGGCCTCCCCGCTCTCCTGACCTCAATTCTCTTGACTTTCATTTATGGGGGCATTTGAAAGCTCTTGTCTACGCAACCCCGGTACCAAATGTAGAGACTCTTCGTGCTCGTATTGTGGACGGCTGTGATACAATACGCCATTCCAGGGCTGCATCAGCGCATCAGGGATTCCATGCGACGGAGGGTGGATGCATGTATCCTCGCTAACGGAGGACATTTTGAACATTTACTGTAACAAAGTGTTTGAAGTCACGCTGGTACGTTCTGTTGCTGTGTGTTTCCATTCCATGATTAATGTGATTTGAAGAGAAGTAATAAAATGAACTCTAACATGGAAAGTAAGCGTTTCCGGACACATGTCCACATAACATATTTTCTTTCTTTGTGTGTGAGGAATGTTTCCTGAAAGTTTGGCCGTACCTTTTTGTAACACCCTGTATATGTGGTCAAAGAGCCTACAGTACGTTATGCTCAAGATTGTAGTAGTTCATTGCAAACAGTACTAGACAAGGATTCCATCGTTTCCTGGGGCTATACTGAGTTTTAATTATTTAAGCTATTTTTGAAAACCGCTAGCTAGTACTATGCCATAGCGTAAGACTATTTGCTGGACGGTGGCAGTATTCCTTGATTTTATTTTGAGAAGGGGAAATTGAAGACAGAATTTGATTTTCAGACACGGTGCGTGGAACCCAGCCTGCTGCCCCCGAGCAGAGCCTGTTACTGCCTGGCGTCTGAGAGCGTGGGTCTTCCGACTCTCCCACGGAGATTGTCCCGTGCCTTCCTACGCAGCTGCTGCAGCCGCCACACCCATCGCCGTTCGCAGCAATGGCAGTCATGGACATCAAGCCTGCGTCATCCGTACAGCCTTCTGCGCCATCAGCAGCGCCAATGGCGCGCCCACCTGTGCTCTTGGACGTCCTACCTCCAGATTTTCAACAGTTGTTCCCAGCGGTTTGCAAGACGAATACTGGGGACCTGGTTCGTTGGCGCCATTTGCCATCGCACCGCAGCTAACCACATCTGTAGTACCACAGTCTGTAGCACCACAGCAGACACCTCCCCCTTGACCCAGACTGTGCGACAACGGCGTGCAGTATTTTGTTGTTTTGATGGGCGAGGGGAGGGGGAGAAACGTGTTATCGACGTTATCGTCGTCGACCGCACTGGCGCGCCGCTTACCTGGGAGACAGCACTTGTGAAACCTCCCAAAAGCAAGCCACCAGCGAGTTCGCACTTCCGTCAATCGGTGTCCCCGATGGGGAGCCACCACTCCTGCACACCACCTCACTGCCCGCGACTCTCACTGGCCAACGCGTCTTTTTAAGCAGCCGCACTCAGAGCTTTCCCCAGATTCGGTAAATCTACAGACTTATCAAACTTAGTACGGAAGACTACAGTGAGGAAATTACGTCATGTAGCATGACGCTACTAAGACTTCTATTTGTCAGTGACTTACCGGATTGTAACAGCATTTAAAACTATTTTGTTTCTATCAAAAATTGTACACTCACTGTATGTAACTCGCTATAACAGAAGAATCTACAGCACTTCAAAGTTACCAGTATCTCATTTATTAAGTGCACATATTGTAGGTAAGCTTATTAACGTGTTACCTTTTTGTAGTTGTCAAATTGTCTTTATCGGCCACCTCAACCACCAACACATCATTTTCTATTTTGACTGCTGTCTCGTCTGCCAAGGTCTGAATACTGATTTTGTGACACTGACAGCCTTAATATATGAACAAAATTTATTCGGATTTTGGACAAGTCCAGTGGCAAAATTTTGACACGATTTTTATTCAAAGTTTCAGACATTCTGGTAGTCGAACGCTTTTCAATTAACATCAGCCTATCGACGGAAATATGCTTAATTTTATATCTTGTGTCCACCGCAGTGCGGGGGGCGCGGGAAGATGGGTGGCTCTAACTGCTTGCGGAGCACCACTATATATGATGGAATATTCTTCTATGACAGCATTCGTACAGTTTCTTTTTTTGTCTCTCTTACTGAAGCAACTTTTTTTCGTTCAGTAAGTGGATTCGACTTCTTTAGGCAAAATGTCCGCAGCTCGTGGTCTAATGATGCCGGCACGGTAGCTCAAAAAATGGTTCAAATGGCTCTGAGCACTATGGGACTTAACATCTGTGGTCATCAGTCCCCTAGAACTTAGAACTACTTAAACCTAACTAACCTAACGACATCACACACGTCCATGCCCGAGGCAGGATTCGAACCTGCGACCGTAGCAGTCACGCGGTTCCGGACTGAGCTCCTAGAACCGCACGGCCACCGCAGCCGGCCACACGGTAGCTCAGCGTGTACGGTCAGACAGAGGGTTATTAGCCCTCTGTAATAAAAAAACTGAGTTAATCGATCAACACCGAACTTAAACGGATGTCTTACGACGTCCGCCCCGAGCAGATGCAACGAACGAAAGCGAACAAAATAAAAAAAAATTTTTTTAATGAACAAGTGGTTAGCGTTGCTGCCTCTAGATCACAGGGTCCCGGGTTCGATTCCCGGCCGGGTTGGTGATTTTTTTTTTCTGCCCAGCGACTGGGTATTTGTGTTGTCCTCGTCATTTCATCATCATCATCATTCGTGACAGTGGCTAGATTGGATTGTCCAAAAATTGGACTGTGTAACAATTGGTACTTTGTAGGGTGCTGATGACCACACAGTTGAGCGCCCGACAAACCAAACATCATCATCTTTTGACAAACGAAAGAGGTGTAGATGCAAGAAAATAGGAAGATACAATTATAGCATTGTAGCCATATTCAGAACACTGTATGTGAGGAACAAAATCTTCAGAAAGTTCTATGGAACATTGACAACGCGACCCACACTACGCAACAGCGAGGCATGAACAGCTGTTACAGAACGCAGAATACAAGCTGTGAGAATGATTTTGCTAGGATTGTCGCCTGGCTTCGGCGTACCAGACAGCAACACCCTTCAGAAAAGAATTGAAGCTAAAAAGATTAACTAGCAGATTAAGGGGACAGAAATAAATAGAGAGAGCGTGTTTGGATAATGAACGAAAATAGAAGTCCATGTAGACCACCTGCAATAAAGAAGGATAACAAGAGGACGTAACATCCAAAATTTTAACACCTGAATAAAGAAGAAAAGAAATTGAGCTAAGATCCTGGTCATAACTTTGAGCGAATGTTCTGCATTTATTTCGAAACCTCCGCAGCGCTTCACTTGGTGAGGGCACAGGCAGTCATCATAGTCAGTAGAACTATAGGTGGGCAACTGATACGGAAACCGCCACTATCAACTGGAAAGTATTGCAAGTAGATCAATAAAAAACCGTTTTCATTCACTGGTGATCTGCATAATACTTCAGTGACTATATTATCCGTACATAGAACAAAACACTGCTGAAATAACTTGAGACTTTACACAAAAGCATTTTAAAGTTTTTAAAATTGTTTTTGCAGTGAAATAGTATTAAGAGCATATTCCATTTGAATCCCTATTGAAGTTACTTGAAACTCACATTTCAACCTTACCTCTTCCTTTCTGTGGAGTTACATTATATTACATAACCGACCATTGTCCCAATGAAGTGCGGTGCATAGCAACTAGTATTCGAATAGGAAAACAGCCGTCCCATATCTCTCAAGAGGCAAAATCAATTTCCATTAAGGAATTGCTTTTCTCTTTCATCAAATAATTAGCGTACTTGAAAGCTGACTTGTAGCATGAAACAAAGCCAATGCGGGCTTTCTATGGATTTTGTGTTCCCTTACCATTAGGCTAGTAATCCTGCCTGTGTTAGTCGCCACAAAAATAAATATTATGCAGAAAGAGAGAGACAGAGAAATTTCGAGGATTACATCAGTTATTCATAAAATTTGTTCTTCTTTATAACTGATACAAGGAGATATGGTGATGATGTATTTTCTTACCGAGCATCTACGTTTACTTTGGATCTACATCTAAAGCTACAGTTACATGGATACTCTGCGAATCACACCTAAGTGAATGCACCTTCACAATAATTCTCTATTATTTCACTCTTGAAGAGCGCACTGAGAAAACGAATACCTGTATCTTTCCGTGAGAGCTCTGGTTTCTCTTATTTTATTGTGACGATCGTTTTTTTCTATGTAGCTAGGTGTCAAAAAAAATATTTTCGCATTCAGAGGAGAAAATTTCGTGAGGTGATCCCACCTTTGTGTTAATGATGTCCTTCCAAATCCGGTATAACGTCCGTGAAACTCTTTCGCCTACTTCTCGATAGTACAAAGCATGTTGCATTTTTAAATTTTCTCTGTGTGCTCCTTTGGCCCTATCTGATACGGATCCCAAACAGCGCAGCAGTACTCCAAAACTGGACGGACAAGTATAGTGCAGGCAGTCTCTTTAGTAGATCTGTTGCATCTTCTAAGTATTCTGCCTATAAAACGCAGTCTTTGGTTCGGCTTCCCCATAGCATTTTCTAGGTGTGTTTGTTGTCCAATTTAAGTCGTTCGTAATTGTAATTCCTAGATATTTCGTTGAACTTACAGTCTTTAGATTTCATTGATTTGTCGTATAACAGAAGTTTAACGGATTCCTGTTAGCACTGATGTGGATGATCTCACACTTTTCATTATTTAGGGTCAATTGTCAGTTTTCGCACCATACCGATATCTTGTCTAAATCGTTTTGCAATTGGTTTTGAACTTCAGATGATTTTACTAGATGATAAACGACAGCATCATCGGCGATCAACCTAAGACGGCTGGTGAAATTGTCTCCTAAATCGTCTATATAGATCAGGAACAGCAGAAAGTCTATAACACTACCTTGGGTAACGGCAGAAATCACTTCTGTTTTACTCGACAAGTTTCCGTCAGTTACTACGACCTCTCTGACAGAAAATTACGAACCCAGTTGCATAACTGAGACAACGTTCCACAATCACGCAATTTGATTACAAGCCGCTTGTGAGGTTCGGTGTCAAAATCCTTCTGGAAATCTAGAAATACGGAATCAGTTTGAAATCCCTTGTCGATAGCACTCAGCACTTCATGTGAGTAAAGAGTTAGCCGGCCGCGGTGGTCTAGCGGTTCTGGCGCTGCAGTCCGGAACCGTGGGACTGCTACGGTCGCAGGTTCGAATCCTGCCTCGGGCATGGGTGTGTGTGATGTCCTTAGGTTAGTTAGGTTTAAGTAGTTCTAAGTTCTAGGGGACTTATGACCTAGGATGTTGAGTCCCATAGTGCTCAGAGTCATTTGAACTATTTTTTTTAGTAAAGAGTTAGGTAACTCATGATTTTCGAATTCAGTATTTCCAGAATCCTGCTGCACATCGACTTTCATGATGTGGGCTTGTAATTCAGTGCCTTTCTTGAATATTGGTGTGACCTGTGCAACTCTTCCAGTCTTTGGCTTCAGATCTTCCGTCGAGCGAGCGGCTGTATATGATTGTTAAGTCTGGAGAGATTGCATTAGCACATTCTGAAACGTAACATAATTGGTACAGGGTCTTGACAGGAACTCTTGCTTTTAGTACGTGATTAAGTTGCTTCAGTAATCCGACGCTAACTACGTCTAATTTACCTAGGTTACTCATGTTGACAGCTGTTCTTAATTCGGATTCTGGAATATTGACGTAGTCTTCTTTGAAGGAATTTCGGAAGGCTGTGTTTAGTAACTCAACTTTAACGTCACTGTCATAGATAATACGAGAGTTGGAACTTCAATAGTGGCAACTATTTATTTACAGCTCGTACAAAATAGATACGTGTTTCAATGTTTTACTGACTTTCAAAGTAATCACCAGCACTGAGTATAACCCGTTGCCAGCGATGTGGAAGTCGCAGGATACTCTTAGCTGTTCATTTTTGGAACACAACCTACGACAAGCTTAGAGACAGAAGTGATGACACTTTCTGCAGGACCTGACCCTTTTTTTGCAGGACAACGCTCAAGCACGTACAGTGCAAGCTGTTACTGATTTGTTTGACTGATGGGGCTGCTAAGTGCTATACCACCTACTGCAATGCCCTCGTAAGTTCAACTCAATTTCTAAACTGAAGGAAACACTTCACGGCATTCGCTTCAGGACTGTTACAAATTCGTCGAACAATAGACCGCACCACTCGAACTGTCAACACAACTGGCACTGCTAAAAGTACCCTACGACTTCCACATTGCTGGCAACGGGCTATACACAATGCTGGTGACTACTTTGAAGGTCAGTAAAACTTTGAAACACGTATCTATTTTGTACGAGCTGTAAATAAATAGTTGCCACTATTAAACTTCCAACCCTCGTATTTCCATGGCTATCGCACATAGAAAGTGTTGATTGTGTCTTGCCGCTAGCATACTTTACTTTACATACGACCAGAATCTCTTTGGATTTTTTGCCATGTTTAGAGACAAAGTTTCGTTGTGGAAGCTATTATAAGGAACTCTCTTAGAAGTCCGCGCTAAATTTCGATCTTTTGTCAAAGATCGCCAATCTTGGATATTTTGCGATCGTTTGAATTTGGCATGCTTTTTTTGTTGTTTCTGCAACAGTGTTCTGACCTGTTTTATGTACCATGGAAGATCAAGCCCGTCGTTTGTGAATTTGTTTGATAAAAATCTCTCAATTGCTGTCGATACTATTTCTCTGAATTCAAGTCACACCCAATTTTCACTTACACTGTTACTTTTGAAGGATTGGAGATTGTCTCTCAGGAAGGCGTCAAACGAATTTTTATCTGGAATGTGGTTTTCACTCTCCAGCAGAGTATGCGCTGATATGAAACTTCCTGGCAGATTAAAACTGTCTGCCGGACCGAGACTCGAACTCGGGACCTTTGCCTTTCGTGGGCAAGTGCTCTACCAACTGAGCTACCCAAGCACGACTCACGACCCGTCCTCACAGCTTTAATTCCGCCAGTACCTCGTCTCCTACCTTCCAAACTTTACAGAAGCTCTTCTGCGAACCTTGCAGAACTAGCACTCCTGGATGAAAGGATATTGCGGAGACGTGGCTTAGCCACAGCCTGGGGGATGTTTCCACAATGAGATTTTCACTCTGCAGTGGAGTGTGCGCTGATATGAAATTTCCTGGCAGAATAAAACTGTGTGTCGGACCGAGACTCGAACTCAGGACCTTTGCCTTTCGCGGGCAAGTGCTCTACCATGTTAAGTCCCATGGTGCTCAGAGCCATTTGAACCATTTTTGCTCCACCAACTGAGCTACCCAAGCATGACTCGCGACCCGTCCTCACAGCTTCGAGTCTTGATCCGGCACACAGTTTTAATCCGCCAGGAAGTTTCATATCAGTGCACACTCTGCTGGAGAGTGAAAATCTCATTCTGGAAACATGCCCCAGGCTGTGACTAAGCCATGTCTCTGCAATATCCTTTCATCCAGGAGTGCTAGTTCTGCAAGGTTCGCAGAAGAGCTTCTGTGAAGTTTGGAAGATAGGAGACGAGATACTGGCGAATTTGTATCTGCTTTTCTTTTAATAGATATGTTTTTCGTTCATTTTTGTAGGATTTGGGAGTTACTTAATTCAGTCTCATACGACAACCCTTTGTCCACTAACGCTGTACCTGTTTTGATGCTTGTTATTAGCCCAGGATTATTTGTTGCTAAAGTGTGTTTTCACAACCGTTTACTATTCGATTGGGCTCACGAAATAACTGCTGGAAGTAATTTTCAGAGAATGCGTTTAGCACAATTTCGGATGATGTTTTATGTGTACCTCCGGATTTAAATATGTATTTTTTCCAACATATCGAGGATGAATTGAAGTTACCACTAACTGTAATTGTATAAGTCGGGTATGTGTTTGAAATTGGACTCAAGTTCTCTTTGAGCCTTTCAGTAACTGTATCGTCAGAGTTGGGAGATCGGTAAAAGGATCCTATTGCGTTTTCCAAAAATGACCTGTATCCATACTAATTTACAGGAATTACCTGCTTCAATTTCGCTACAAGATAAACTACTTCTAATAAAAACAAACTCGTCACCGCCAAATGTATGAAGCCTATCCTTTCTGAACGCCGTTAGGTCCTTCGTAAAAATTTCAGCTGAACTAATCTCTGGCTTCAGTCAGCTTTCAGTGCCTATAACGATTTGAGCATCAGAGTGCTTTCTATTGCCTCTTGGAGCTCTGGTACTTTCCCAACAGAGCTACGACAACTGTTATACTGATGTTTCCCAGATCTACTTTCTTCTTCTGTTCGACCTACTCCCTTTGAGACTAATTTGGTGTTTCCCCGAGACCCTCCAATCTAAAAGGCCTCCCATTCCACGTCACACAGCCCCCGCTACCAGTGTAGCCGCCTCCTGCATATAATGGACTTCTGACCCATTTAGCGAAACCTGAAACCGCAAGGCGCAAGTCGAGGAATCTCCAGCCTACATGGTCGCAGGACAGCCTGATCCTCTGATTCAGACCCTCCACTTGCCTCTGTACCAGAGAGTCCAGAGAGTCCTGTCGACTATGCTCCAAATGGTGAGCTCTGCTGTCATCTTGCAATGTGAGACTGGCAGCCTTTACCATTTCAGACAGCCACTCGAAACCAGAGAGAATCTCTTCTGATCCAAAGCTACACAAATCATTGGTACCAACGTGAGCCGCCACCTGCAGTTGGCTGCACCCTGTGTTCTTCATGGCACACCGAGTTAGGTGGCGCAGTGGTTAGCATACTGGACTCGCATGTGAAGGAAGTGTCTAGTCAGCAGCACAAGGTCGACGATATAAAGTCAGTCCGCAGTAAAAATATTTCTGTTACTGATAAATCAGATATATGTACAGTATTTAACAATCATTTTCTGAGTATTGCTGGTGAATTAAATAAAAATTTAGTTTCTACAGGAAATCATATAACTTACTTGGCCAATGCCTTTCCGAGATTGATGTCTGAAATACTCCTCTGTGATACAGACAAGAGGGAGATTGAGTCAATAATTAAATCACTAAAGACTAAGGACTCTCATGGTTATGATGGAGTGTGTAGCAGAATATTAAAGTACCGCGCTGCACATTTTAGCCCTATATTTAGCCATATTTGTAATTTTTCCTTTAGGAATGGTCAGTTTCCTGAGCAATTAAAGTACTCAGTAGTAAAGCCACTTTATAAAAAGGAAGAAAGGAATAATGTAGATAATTTTAGACCTATTTCTATGCCATCAGTGTTTGAAAAAGTTATTTAAAAGGCTATGTATGTAAGGATAATTGATCATTTTATATCACACGATTTGCTATCAAATGTGCAGTTCGGCTTTAGAAGTCGTTTAACATCTGAAAATGCTGTATTCTCTTTTCTCTGTGAGGTACTGGATGGGTTAAACAAAAGGTTTCGAACGCTTGGCATATTTTTTGTTTTAACTAAGGCATTTGATTGTGTTGAACACAAAATATTGCTCCAGAAGTTGGACCAATACGGAATACAGGGAGTAGCTCACAGTTGGTTCACCTCTTACTTTAGCAACAGACAGCAAAATGTCATTATTCACAATGTTGATAACGGCTGCGATGTGGGGTCTGAGTGGGGTACTGTCAAGTGGGGGGTGCCCCAGGGATCAGTGTTCTGGCCACTCCTGGTCCTTATTTATATAAATGATATGCCCTCTAGTATTACGGGTGACTCTAAAATATTTATCTTTCCTGATGACACTAGCTTGATAGTGAAGGATGTTGTGTGCAACATTGGCTCGGTTTCAAATAGTGCAGTACATGACCTCAGTTCATGGCTTGTAGAAAACTAACTAACGCTAAATCACACTACGAGTCATTTTTACAGTTTCTAACACACAATTCAACGCAGTTCATATTTCTGGGTCTTCAGACAGATAGTAAGCTGTCGTGGAAAGCCCACGTTCAGGATCTTGTTCAAAGACTTAATACTGCCGTTTTTACTATTCGAACGGTATCAGAAGTGAGTGGCCGTTCGACACGAAAATTAGTCTACTTTTCTTATTTTCATTCGCTATTGTCGTATGGTATTACATTTTGGGGCAACTCTTCCCATTCTAAAAGGATATTTTTGGCTCAGAAACGGGCGGTTCGGGCAATAAGTGGTGTGAGTTCACGAACCTCTTGTCGACCTCTGTTCACGAGTCTGGGTATTTTGACACTGGCCTCTCAATACGTATATTCCTTATTGTCGTTTCTTGTTACCAATATTAGTTTATTCCCAAGAATAAGCAGCTTTCACTCGGTTAATACTCGGCAGAAATCAAACCTGCATTTGGATCGGACTTCCTTAACTCTTGTGCAAAAACTATTTGTAGTATCGTTCCCAGAACTGATCGCGGTCCTCTGGTTTGGAGCCGAGTAGAAGGCCTAAACCAGAGGCTCAGACGATTCTGCGGAGATCTGGGGTGCAAATTTCTCGACCTCCGCTATCGGGTGGAGAAATATAGGGTCCCCCTGAATAGGTCAGGCGTGCACTACACGCCGGAAGCGGCTACAAGAGTAGCGGGGTACGTGTGGAGTGCACATGCGGGTTTTTTAGGTTAGAGAATTCCCTCCCTAGGCCCGACAAGACGCCTCCTGAGACGCGGCAAGATAGTAGTAGGCAAAATGCAACAGGGAATAATAATATTAATGTGCTAATAGTAAACTGCAGGAGCGTCTATAGAAAGGTCCCAGAACTGCTCTCATTAATAAACGGTCACAATGCCCATATAGTACTAGGGACAGAAAGTTGGCTGAAACCGGACGTAAACAGTAATGAAATCCTAAACTCAGATTGGAATGTGTACCGCAGAGACAGGCTGGACAGCGAAGGGGGAGGCGTGTTTATAGCGATAAGAAGTGCAATAGTATCGAAGGAAATTGACGGAGATTCGAAATGTGAAATAATTTGGGTGAAGGTCACGATTAAAGCAGGCTCAGACATGGTAACTGAATGTCTCTATAGGCCGCCTGGCTCAGCAGCTGTTGTGACTGAGCACCTGCAGGATAATTTGGAAAATATTTCGAGTAGATTTCCCCACCATGTTATAGTTCTGGGTGGAGATTTTAATTTGCCGGATATAGACTGGGAGACTCAAACGTTGATAACGGGTGGCAGAGACAAAGAATCCAGTGACATTTTTTTTAGTGCTTTATCTGAAAACTACCTTGAGCAGTTAAACAGAGAACCGACTCTTGGCGATAACATATTATACCTTCTGGTGACAAACAGACCCGAACTATATGAAACAGTTAACGCAGAACAGGGAATCAGCGATCATAAAGCGGTTACTGCATCGATGATTTCAGCCGTAAATAGAAATATTAAAAAAGTTAGGAAGATTTTTCTGTTTAGAAAAAGTGACAAAAAGCAGATTTCAGAGTACCTGACAGCTCAACACGAAAGTTTTGTCTCAAGTACAGATAGTGTTGAGGATCAGTGGACAAAGTTCAAAACCATCGTACAATATGCGTTAGATGAGTATGTGCCAAGCAAGATCGCAAGAGATGGAAAAGAGCCACCGTGGTACAACAACCGAGTTAGAAAACTGCTGCGGAAGCAAAGGGAACTTCACAGCAAACATAAACATAGCCAAAGCCTTGAAGACAAACAAAAATTACGCGAAGCGAAATGTAGTGTGAGGAGGGCTATGCGAGAGGCGTTCAATGAATTCGAAAGTAAAGTTCTATGTACTGAGTTGGCAGAAAATCCTAAGAAATTTTGGTCTTATGTCAAAGCGGTAGGTGGATCAAAACAAAATGTCCAGACACTCTGTGACCAAAATGGTGCTGAAACAGAGGATGACAGACTAAAGGCCGAAATACTAAATGCCTTTTTCCAAAGCTGTTTCACAGAGGAAGACTGCACTGTAGTTCCTTCTCTAGATTGTCGCACAGATGACAAAATGGTAGATATAGAAATAGACGACAAAGGGATAGAGAAACAATTAAAATCGCTCAAAAGAGGAAAGGCCGCTGGACCTGATGGGATATCAGTTCGATTTTATACACAGTACGCGAAGGAACTTGCCCCCCTTCTTGCAGCGGTGTACCGTAGGTCTCTAGAAGAGCGTAGCGTTCCAAAGGATTGGAAAAGGGCACAGGTCATCCCCGCTTTCAAGAAGGGACGTCGAACAGATGTGCAGAACTATAAACCTATATCTCTAACGTCTCTCAGTTGTAGAATTTTGGAACACGTATTATGTTCGAGTATAATGAGTTTTCTGGACACTAGAAATCTACTCTGTAGGACTCAGCATGGGTTTCGAAAAAGACGGTCGTGTGAAACCCAGCTCGCGCTATTCGTCCACGAGACTCAGAGGGCAATAGACGCGGGTTCACAGACAGATGCCGTGTTTCTTGACTTCCGCAAGGCGTTCGATACAGTTCCCCACAGTCGTTTAATGAACAAAGTAAGAGCATATGGACTATCAGACCAATTGTGTGATTGGATTGAAGAGTTCCTAGATAACAGAACGCAGCATGTCATTTTCAATGGAGAGAAGTCTTCCGAAGTAAGAGTGATTTCAGGTGTGCCGCAGGGGAGTGTCATAGGACCGTTGCTATTCACAATATACATAAATGACATCGGAAGTTCACTGAGGCTTTTTGCAGATGATGCTGTGGTGTATCGAGAGGTTGTAATAATGGAAAATTGGACTGAAATGCAGGAGGATCTGCAGCGAATTGACGCATGGTGCAGGGAATGGCAATTGAATCTCAATGTAGACAAGTGTAATGTGCTGCGAATACATAGAAAGATAGATCCCTTATCATTTAGCTACAAAATAGCAGGTCAGCAACTGGAAGCAGTTAATTCCATAAATTACCTGGGAGTACGCATTAGGAGTGATTTAAAATGGAATGATCATATAAAGTGTTGTGTCTATTTCATACAGCATAGACACAATGAGGTAGCTAGGTGCACGCTAAACTAACGCAGACGGGCTTGAAGTTCTGGAACATGAGACTTATTAATGAATAAGAGGAAAAGTACGTAGATGCGTTTAATACTTATCTTTATTCTCTTGTTGGAATACATCTCTCTTGAATATTAGTACGCTATTAACACTGATACAAATGGCGCCTTGCTAGGTAGTAGCTAGGGACTAAGCTGAAGGCTATTCGATCTGTCTCTCGGCAATTGAGAGGAAAGCTTCGAACGTCTGGTCGCAAGCTATGTCGTCCGTACAACTGGGGCGAGTTCTATTCCGTGTCTTGTGACCTGCCATGTGGTGGCGCTAGGTTTGCGATTACACAGTGGCGACAGGCGGGTCCGACATGTACTACAGGACCGCGGCCGATTTAAGTTACCACCTAGCAAGTGTGGTGTCTAGCGGTGACACCACATAAAGTTGTTCGTTGGTAAAGCAGATGCCAGACTGAGACTCATTGGAAGAATCCTAAGGAAATGCAATCCGAAAACAAAGGAAGTAGGTTACAGTACGCTTGTTCGCCCACTGCTTGAATGCTGCTCAGCAGTGTGGGATCCGTAACAGATAGGGTTGATAGAAGAGATAGAGAAGATCCAACGGAGAGCAGCGAGCTTCGTTACAGGATCATTTAGTAATCGCGAAAGCGTTACGGAGATGATAGATAAACTCCAGTGGAAGACTGCAGGAGAGACGCTCAGTAGCTCGGTACGGGCTTTTGTTAAAGTTTCGAGAACATACCTTCACCAAAGAGTGAAGCAGTATATTGCTCCCTCCTACGTATATCTCGCGAAGAGACCATAAATCAGAGAGATTAGAGCCCACACAGAAGCATACCGACAATCCTTCTTTCCACGAACAATATGAGACTGGAATAGAAGGGAGAACCGATATAGGTACTCAAGGTACCCTCCGCCACTCACCGTCAGGTGGCTTGCGGAGTATGGATATAGATGTAGATGTAGATGTAGAAAGGTGTACAGTATACTGCTGCATCCATTTTCAATAATCTGCCGCTCGAATTCAAAAATCTTAGCAGTAATCCACTCGCTTTCATATCGAAACTGAAGAGTTTCCTCATGGGTCACTTCTATTCTGTCGAGGAGTTCCTTGAAAAATTAAGCTGATTTTTATTGTATTGCTGATTGCGTTTACTTAAACTTATAAACTGACTTTTTTTTAAGGTTCTAGAACATTTATTTTTATCTGTTATTACTTTTATGTTGTAATTTAATGTACTGACACGTTCCATGATCTTGGGGATTTGCTCCTCAATTTGGTCCTACGGAACTTGACGAATAAATAAAATAAAAATTCGGGAGGACGACGGTTCAATCCCGTGTCCGGCCATCCTGATTTAGGTTTTCCGTGATTTCCTTAAATCAGTTCAGGCAAATGCCAGAATGGTTCCTTTGAAAGGGCATGGCCGACTTCCTTCCCTAATCGGATGAGACCGATGACCTCGCTGTTTGCTCTCCTCCACCAAATCAAACCAACCCCTTGATGGTATCTAGAAGGACCCATTCCGTGTCTGGAATGACTCCACCCAATAAGCACACAGAGTGCACATTGGCTCTCTTGCCCTCCTTGGTGGTCGCAGGTTCTGCCTTGGCCGGAGGCAGCTGCCTGACTGACTATTGCAAGCGAGCGACCACTAGCTCTCAAAACAAACAAACAGCTATTGACACACGCTACGAAACTCTACTGCAGACACTGACGAATAAAAGATAACTGTGTTAAACAAATTCAATTAAGATTCAGCGATTCAAAAACTAAACTACCAAATCACACAGGTGAGATTAAGTATTTCGCTCTTTGTTAGGATATTATAAAATGTTACAAATTCGGTTTACTTTCAAACACAAACGAAAACGCTATAGCTGTGTCTATTGAATACTAAATAAACACGCGAAATTCAAACTCTAAACAGAACTATGTAACTCTAGACAGAATATGTAACTTGCTCCTCGTAACATTCACTACGTCGATTCCTTGCCTGTCGCTGCTCGACTTGGCCGGCGTCTGCTGCCTGACCTTCCTTTTGTGAGGAGTTGCAAATAGCGCAAATGACAGACCAGGAACAGCATCATAACTAGCAGGAAGAGCAAGAACTTAGCTAAACACAAACAACCGTGAAATGAAACATTGCAATGAACAATGAGTGCAACAGTGCAGCCGCACACTTTGTGTGTCATAATGTCTTCACATTGTGCACGAATCTCGGCAACTAATCCATCATCATTGTCTACAGAATACCAGGCAACGATAATTTCGTCGTCACAAATAATTTAGTAGGCAGCGTCATTGTCATTTCACAATGATTTCAAATGCACCACTGAACTACAATGGGACGACGTTTTCGCCAGTGTCTTTATTCATTGTGTATACTTCAACAGTTCACTCACAAATGGATGGTCACATTTTGCCAGGACCTTTTGATTGTTAACTCGCCAGCCGGCCGGAGTGGCCGTGCGGTTCTAGGCGCTACAGTCTGGAACCGAGCGACCGCTACGGTCGCAGGTTCGAATCCTGCCTCGGGCATGGATGTGTGTGATGTTCTTAGGTTAGTTAGGTTTAATTAGTTCTAAGTTCTAGGCGACTGATGACCTCAGAAGTTAAGTCACATAGTGCTCAGAGCCATTTGAACTTTTTGTTAACTCGCCATCATGACAACAAGAAGATACAATTATGTAAATGAGGTAATTCATTCTTACATTTATTTCAGAAAGTTTTATGACACACCGATGTATCTGAGTATTGTCTTTCAATAATAAATTCTGTTACGCTTGGCACAAAATCTCCAAGTACCACTTTTTAAAACGCAAACTGTCCAGCCATGCATTATTGTGTAACTTGTAAGAAACTGGTAAGGGGTATCGAGTCACACAGTAACTACATAAATTTCTCTTATTACCGCTAACAGAAGACATTTTATATTTTGCGGCCCAATTACTGCAAGTCATTGTTGCATTTCTGTCGTTTCTCTTTTTATTGTCTTTTGTAGAGCCATCTAATTTGCAAAGTAATGTCTTACTGTGTATGATCTGATAAAAAAGACAGGATTCATCGGTGTTATTAACCTGATCTCGCGTCGATTACTCAAACGAAATAAGATTTTCGAACTCCTTTTCGGAATTTTCAGGAGTTGTTGTGTCCCTTGCAAGGCTTCCGCCGGTCACTAACAGCCGACGTACACCAGGTCCATAGTTCCATCTTTAACACATAGTGCCTCTTTGCACTAAAACATGTGAAAAGTGTGTCTTCTAACAGTTCATTCTCCGTTTTCTTGGTTGTGCCACAACTGTCTAGACTGTTCTTTGTCTTCGTTTTGAAACAAAGTCTTCAATTTCTTTCTGGACAAAATTTCAACACCAAATTCAAAAGCAATGTTTTCAGCAGTTCTGCTTGGTCCTTCCTAATTACTAGTATGGTTCAAATAGTTCAAATGGCTCTAAGCACTATGGGACTTAACAACTGAGGTCATCAGTCCCATATACCTAGAACTACTTACACCTAACTAACCTAAGGACATCTAACTTTTTCTGCATGGACACTATACATGTGCCAGAATTGCAGTCTATGAGTGTCCGCATAACTAGCTCTGTTAAAACGTTCAGACAACACCCCATCCCAGCACACGAGAAAAAATACAGAGTAAATAAAAGCGGTAATTACTAGTGGAGAGGCTCAGTAGAATTCTATCCTGCCTCTCGGAAGAACACACATTCCTAGAAACATTGTACGAGCAAGTATGTATCATTGAGTAGGCCTAATCGTATGGTTCAAATAATTCAAATGGCTCTAAGCACTATGGGACTTAACAACTGAGGTCATCAGTCCCATATACCTAGAACTACTTACACCTAACTAACCTAAGGACATTACACACATCCATGCCCGAGGCAGGATTCGAACCTGCGACCGTAGCAACAGCGCGGTTCCGGACTGAAGCGCTTAGAAACGCTCGGCCAGCGCGGCCGGCTGAAGGTTCAAAAATCGGCTGTATGGATACCGCTTGTTCTAAGCCAAAACCGCAAAAATCAGTGGTTGGTCGTATGTGCATCTCTGCTTGCTCGTCATCAAGTCCCACGATACCACACAACGCGAAATTTTGTAAGTCGTTTCACTTCCTAGCTGCCAATAGACCGACTGTCCGCTTTCGCATCTCAATCCGAACTGTACACTTTGGTCTCTAGACCATAACTCACCCTCTGCCCGTCTCCGGCCGCGTTTTCCCGAGTGCCGAACGACCGCACTCAACTGCCTACCTTACCCGAAGCCGTTCATATGATTGGCTTCAGCTTATTCTACATTATTTTACATTTTAACACATTTAAATAATCAAAGCCTGACCACTTTCACGTTCTAAATAAAGTAACAATAATATCCCTTACATAATAAACGTTAAACTCTTTTACATAAAACCAATACAATTTCCTTCTTAGCTTCGAATGCTACGGCCAGTAGCCTTGCGCCGATGTGCTTTCTGATAAGTAAATAAAGAACAAAAGTAGCTATTATGCACTAAACTTTATAACAAATATTCTATTACCTAATGATTCAATAAGGTGTCATGCTGTCATCGTTCAGTGTGTTTTGTGTGGAGGAAATGATGATCTGATGCTTAACTGAAAATACTGGTAATTTAAATTTACTATATCTTTTAAGTAAATAAAGTTACAGAGTTGATATTTATGACATTTGTCATTTTAATGATGCGGGTCTATATGAAATGTTGATCGTTAAGATCGACCAAAGCGTTCAGATTTTAGCACTCAGGTCTTTGTTGGAAAACTTGTTAATTTCACTTTAACAGCGAATCCTAAACTGTTATAGATATGATAGTTTCATTGAGATCACCACAAATTTTATGAAGGATGTAAGATTAAAATTACTGTGGCTTCATTCCCTGAAATACTACAGAATTAAATAGTTTTCGTAAATGTTTCCCTTTATGGTCGATCTTATGTCCGCCACATTTAACACTGCTATGTCTCCCTGGCCACAAACAGCTTCTACGGGGGTTCCCTATGACGTAGTTTCTCATCTGCCTCACTGCACACTACAGCGCCTAGGCCTCATTCAGCACAATAGAAGCCTGTGAAATTCCCCATCTCGTGGCGAATCTGCGCTCTTTGTGGCACACGATCCTGGACGACAGGGTTCATTTCACAATTCCTGAAGGCTATCTCTTTCGGCCATATACTTAAATGAGAGCGAAATGCTCGTGAATTCACACTTTGTTGCTCGGTTATGAAATCTGATAACAGACAGAAGAAAAAGAAACAGTTCCTTAGACATTGTTGCTATAAATATTCGTCTTACTGTTAGCTCCGAAGCAAAACGTTAGTCTGCATTCCCATTATTAGATTTACAATCACCTGCGAGATAAATCAATCCGAAAAAACTCGCATTTCTTTTAGACAGACATGATCATCGTAAGTCGCAGTCACACCATAATTCGCACTCACTTCCGGAATTTGCGCGTTTGTGTGATCTACCATAGTGTTCAGCATATCATCTGCAATAAGCAAATGGCGTAGAAGGCATACATTGCCGAGCACGTCCAATCTATCCGGTAATTGAACAACAATATTAGATTTTCTCGTTCTAGAACTTCTGGGCGGGTTTTGCGACCATAAGAACCTGTTTTCCCATAGTAGTAGCTATCAGAATCATTTTCAGAGATTTCATCTTGTGAGACATCCAGATCAGAAATTGTTGTGTCTGTTTGTGAGCACTGTGTTCACTTTCACAATCACTTGCATCGGAATCATGTTCCTGGCATCGTTCTTCTTCTGCAGATTCGTTTTCTTTGTTGTCTAAATAGTCCATAACCTCTTCCGCCGTCATAACATGTCCGTCGATGAGATTCACTACTCATTGTTAGATCACACACGCAACTCAGAAAACACAATGGAATATTCAGAAATAGTGTGCATGTAAGTACTATCCTCGGGTCTTCAGTGACCCCAAAATCCAATTACTCTGTAACAAACAATGTCACGACTTGCTCTAACACATTTCCTTGAAGACAATTGAGTTCGAAGAGAATACATACAAACTTTGGCGCAAGAGCGGCGTCATTCCAGAGATACCGTAAATAAAATAATTTTCATGTTGGGTTCAAAAATGACCCCACGATAGTTAACTGGGGGTTAAACATGTAAATAAGTGACAGGTATACATAATATACACAGCCCGTCGAAAAAGTTCCGAGAATGGTTGTATTCCTGGCCTATAAACGACGTCAGTGCAGTAACGATGGCGGCATCTTGAACCAACATCTATAAAGTTATCAAGTGTGGTGTACTACGAGTTGCTTTCCCGGGATCTAACCATCAATGTTGACATTTATTGTCAACAACTGAGACGTCTTGCAGACGCAATCCAAGAACAACGACAAGAACAACGACAGCGTGAAGTAACGCTATTCCACGATAACGCCTGCCCTCATCCTGCTAGACTGACAAAAAATCATTGTACTGTATTGAAAAGCCGTTTCACAGCCACTTTATAGACCCGATCTAGCACCCTCAGATTTTCGCCCCTTTCGTTCTCTGTCGAACAATCTATCGGGATGAAAATGCGCTCCGAACATCTGTCGACAAGCTCTTCGCCTCACAACCAAGTGATTTCTACAGTCGCGAGATTGAAAAGTCACTTCAGCGTTGGCTGACTACTGTAAATAGTGAAGGAGAATAAGTTTATGACGGCCACGTCTCTGTTGTGTGCTTCTGTTGTATTAAGCTTGTGGGAAAGCGCTACGAACTTAGGTATGTGTTATTCTTTCTTCAGTAACAATGACCATCTTTTAAACTGACTTGTGAGTGGGAAGTGTGATAATTTGTGCGATTCTTTAGTTTAATAATGGTACACTTTAATTCTATAACTTTCATACTACTTTACTTTTTATTGGACAAAGAGGACAAAAGTACAAGAAATATCATCTAATTTCATATCGAAGTGTTAAACATAAGATAAAGTTTCAATGTTTAAATTAAATGTGAACAAAACTGCAGCAGCCTGTTAAATTTTTAAAAAGTTGCCATGGAAGTAGTAGAAAATTGATTAAGATGGTCAAAATTTTGGTGTGTATTCCTGAAAAGGGAACACAAATTTGTATGTGATACGAAGAGAAATCTTTTCTCATTTACAGACTAATGTTTGGTGGAACATTTTTGCTTCTATTATTTTTGTTACTGGTCATGATATACCCCGTACAGAGATTTTGCACTGGGAGCTCCCGTGGCACCCCTCTCAACTCGGCGCCCCAGTTAGCCTCTTGTATTGCTTGGTATTAAACCGGGCCTAACTGCCTGACAAGTGTGGTTTTTGAGCTGTTTACAATTGCAATAAGTGCGTCCGGTCAAAGAAAGAAGAATAGGATTCACTAGTGAGCCAAGATTCATCTTCTACATTAGCATAATAACGCCAAACTGAATAAATAAATAAATAATATAAACAATATACACAGAGCCCTAGAAAGATAGTTTCTTTGAATATTATCCTAAAGACGTAGCTGACAAATGTGTTCCTGTCTTTGGAGTATTCAGCCCCAGAACGAACTGTTGCCATGTCTGTTGTGAGCTTTCGTTTCCGTCCAGTGGTTTAGAAGCTGCTAATGACGGTTTCACTTCTTGCTGGAGGCCGCTAAGAGTTAACCAACGTATTAACGACGGTCTGTCAAAGCTGCCTTCCCCTCGCTGTCGCTGACTTATGACCAACAGACTTCCTGCATTATGTACAGCTTGTTCTGAAAATGCCACTTTCGGTCTTTTTCGTGCTATCTGTGTTGTATTATGTGACCAATCCAGTTGCGTCTTTCTTGCTCAGATATTGTTCTCCTAAATGATGGATTTCCTGTCATTCCAGAACAAAAACGGTCTTGGTTTCAAAATTATGCGAAATTATTTAATACCAATGATGCGTTTCACACTTTTGGGGCATCATCAGATTGTATAAAAGTAGCTAGATATTTAACATATCGCCATAAAGCCATATAAAATGGAAAACGGGTGCAACTGTAGCTGGACATTTAACCCACCCGTCTTAAAAAGATATAAAATGCAAGGTGGACCTAGAGCTTGAGCTGACGCCACAGTAGCAACTTCCCTTTAACAAGCGTCTCCAGAACCATACCTCAAATATTTCAAGACATTTCATTTCATTTTTGCCTATTGTTGGTTTTTCACAGCTATATAGTACTATACTACAAATTCAGCTCTTAACCGTATTTTTCCTCACATCAGTATACGTTGATTGAACAAATCGCCTTTCCTTTATTGGTGAACATTTCTTTATCCTCCTCCAATTCTTTTTTTTAAGCCTTCTTCTCTTCTTCCGTATTAAGTTGCCTTACTTCCTAAATGTTAGTATGGTCATCCTGTTTTATTTTATGTCCCCTCACTTTCATGTTTATTTCTTCTGGTTTCCCGGACCATACGGGCATTTCTGTATTTTTTAAATTTCCATTTTTTTGCTCATTCTTTACACGGGGAAGGCCTCAGACACGGCCAGATGTATTCGGCTCATGTCTGGCACCTCACTACTGTATAACCTGAAATAAAGACTCCAAAGGTATGTTTAGATAGGTCATAAAAATTTCATATTCCCGATAAAATATCCCGACAATGTTGTCCTGCAACATTTTGGCCAGACAAATTGGAGCCACGTGTACTACAACATTACGACGTTTGCGGCAATACATTTACGGGCTACAAATGTTTACAAGGGGCTACACTATTGCCACAAAATGAACGAACTCGAGCTATTGGCAGTGCGGCTTTCCTGCTTTTACATCGCATTGTTGTTGTTGTGGTCTTCAGTCCTGAGACTGGTTTGATGCAGCTCTCCATGCTACTCTATCCTGTGCAGGCCTCTTCATCTCCCAGTACCTAATGCAGCGTACATCCTTCTGAATCTGCTTAGTGTATTCATCTCTTGGTCTCCCTCTTTCTTCAGAAACGCTTTCCTCGCCATTGCCAGTCTACGTTTTATATCCTCTCTACTTCGACCATCATCAGTTATCTTGCTCCCCAAATAGCAAAACTCCTTTACTACTTTAAGTGTCTCATTTCCTAATCTAATTCCCTCAGCATCACCCGACTTAAATCGACTACATTCCATTACTCTCGTTTTGCTTTTGCTGATGTTCATCTTATACCCTCCTTTCAAGACACTGTCCATTCCGTTCAACTGCTCCTCGAAGCCCTTTGCTGTCTCTGACAGAATTACAATGTCATCGGCAAACCTCAAAGTTTTTATTTCTTCTCCATGGATTTTAATACCTAATCCGAACTTTTCTTTTGTTTCCTTCACTGCTTGCTCAATATACAGATTGAATAACATCGGTGAGAGGCTACAACCCTGTCTCACTTCCTTCCCAACCACTGCTTCCCTTTCATGTCCCTCGACTCTTATAACTGCCATCTGGTTTCTGTGCAAATTGTAAATAGCCTTTTGCTCCCTGTATTTTACCCCTGCCACCTTCAGAATTTGAAAGAGAGTATTCCAGTCAACATTGTCGAAAGCTTTCTCTAAGTCTACAAATGCTAGAAACGTAGATTTGCCTTTCCTTAATCTTTCTTCTAAGATAAGTCGTAGGATCAGTATTGCCTCACGTGTTCCAACATTTCTACGGAATCCAAACTGATCCTCCCCGAGGTCGCATTCTACCAGTTTTTCCATTCGTCTGTAAAGAATTCGCGTTAGTATTTTGCAGCTGTGACTTATTAAACTGATAGTTCAGTAATTTTCACATCTGTCAACACCTGCTTTCTTTGGGATTATGATTATTATTTTCTTCTTGAAGTCGGAGGGAATTTCGCCTGTCTCATACATCTTGCTCACCAGATGGTAGAGTTTTGTCAGGACTAGCTCTCCCAAGGCTGTCAGTAGTTCTAATGGAGCGTTGTCTACTCCTGGGGCCTTGTTTCGACTTAGGTTCAAATGGTTCAAATGGCTCTGAGCACTATGGGACTCAACATCTTAGGTCATAAGTCCCCTAGAACTTAGAACTACTTAAACCTAACTAACCTAAGGACATCACACACACCCATGCCCGAGGCAGGACCCGAACCTGCGACCGTAGCAGTCCCGCGGTTCCGGACTGCAGCGCCAGAACCGCTAGATCACCGCGGCCGGCCCGACTTAGGTCTTTCAATGCTCTGTCAAACTCTTCACGTAGTATCATATCTCCCGTTTCATCTTCATCTAACTCCTCTTCCATTTCCACAATATTGTCCTCAAGAATATCGGCCCTGTAAAGACCCTCTACATACTCCTTCCACCTCTCTGCTTTCCCTTCTTTGCTTAGAACTGGGTTTCCATCTGAGCTCTTGATATTCATACAAGTGGTTCTCTTTTCTCCAAAGGTCTCTTTAATTTTCCTGTAGGCAGTATCTATCTTACCCCTCTTGAGATAAGCCTCTACATCCTTACATTTGTCCTCTAGCCATCCCTGCTTAGCCATTTTGCACTTCCTGTCGATCTCATTTTTGAGACGTTTGTATTCCTTTTTGCCTGCTTCACTTACTGCATTTTTGTATTTTCTCCTTTCATCAATTAGATTCAGTATCTCTTCTGTTACCCAAGGATTTCTACTAGCCCTCGTCATTTTACCTACTTGGTCCTCTGCTGTCTTCACTATTTCATTCCTCAAAGCTACCCATTCTTCTTCTACTGTATTTCTTTCCCCCATTCCTGTCAATTGTTCCCTTATGCTCTCCCTGAAACTCTGTATAACCTCTGGTTCTTTCAGTTTATCCAGGTCCCATCTCCTTAAATTCACACCTTTTTGCAGTTTCTTTAGTTTTAATCTACAGTTCACAACCAATAGATTGTAGTCAGAGTCCACTTCTGCCTCTGGAAATGTCTTACAATTTAAAATCTGGTTCTTAAAACACTGTCTTACCATTATATAATCTATCTGAAACCTTCTAGTATCTCCAGGTTTCTTCCATGTATACAATCTTCTTTCATTATTCTTGAACCAAGTGTTTGCTATGATTAAGATATGCTCTGTGCAAAATTCTAACAGGCGGCTTCCTCTTTCATTTCTTAGCCCCAATCCACATTCAACTACTACGTTTCCTTCTCTTCCTTTTCCTACTCTCGAATTCCAGTCACACATTACTATTAAATTTTCGTCTCCCTTCACTACCTGAATAATTTCTTTTATCTCATCATACATTTCATCAATTTCTTCATCATCTGCAGTGCTAGTTGGCATATATACTTGTACTACTGTAGTAGGCATGGGCTTCGTGTCTATCTTGGCCACAATAATACGTTCACTATGCTGTTTGTAGTAGCTTACCAGCACTCCTATTTTTTTTATTTATTATTAAACCTACTCCTGCATTGCCCCTATTTGATTTTGTATTTATAACCCTGTATTCACCTGACCAAAAGACTTGTTTTTCCTGCCACCGAACTTCACTAATTCCCACTATATCTAACTTTAACCTATCCATTTCCCTTTTTAAATTTTCTAACCTACCTGCCCGATTAAGGGACCTGACATTCCACGCTCCGATCCGTAGAACGCCAGTTTTCTTTCTCCTGATAACGACGTCCTCTTGAGTAGACCCCGCCCGGAGATCCGAATGGTGGACTATTTTCCTCCGGAATATTTTACCCAAGAGGACGCCATCATCATTTAACCATACAGTAAAGCTGCATGCCCTCGGGAAAAAATTACGGCCGTAGTTTCCCCTTGCTTTCAGCCGTTCGCATTACCAGCACAGCAAGGCCGTTTTGGTTAGTGTTACAAGGCCATATCAGTCAATCATCCAGACTGTTGCCCCTGCAACTACTGAACAGGCTGCTGCCCCTCTTCAGGAACCACACGTTTGTCTGGCCTCTCAACAGATACCCCTCCGTTGTGGTTGCTATCTGTATCGTTGAGGCACGCAAGCCTACCCACCAACGGCAAGGTCTGTGGTTCATGGGAGGGTTTACATCACATACGAAATCAAATTGGAGACATTAAGAGGAATCAGGCTTTGTGGATGCGTTTCTTTTCAAGTAAGCGCAGTGCTTCAGAAAATTCAGCTAGTGAACTGATATTGGATGCATACTTGTTCAAGAATTTTACCTGAATGTCAAAACATGATTTCGAACTCCTCGTACAAGCAATTGCTCCGAGAATTGCTCAAACCTATAAAAATATGAGAGAGTGTATACCAGTCACAACTCGATTGGGGATCACCGTTGGTTTTTTATGTACTGGTGATTCGTACACTTGTTAAATGTATGGTACCTGTTTAAATTTCACTATTCATCGATAAACCTCTTGGCACCAGACGTATGCAATGCTCTGGTAGAAGGAATGAAAGATTTCACTAAGGAAAGTTTGAAATGAGAATATAAATTTTATTTTATTTTCGTTCACCAACGCCATCAATTACTGCTTCAGGTACGTCTCAAGTTAGTATGAAACTCATAGGATCAAATGCAAGGCATGTGGATGAAAACAAAACCGAAACGATGTTATTTTCGCTCCCAAGGACACGGGACCTACTCGTCATCACCAATTTCGCCGAACCTGGCCAGAAATGAGTGACAGAAGTAGGAACACCAGTTGATCAAACGTTTAGAAAAAATAGCATTTTTGGCGCGGACCGGGCGTAATTTTCAGGCAGTGGAAACCACTCTGAGCACTAATCCGAGTGTCACGGGATCAAGTCCCTATGCAGCAATAGTTTTTTTCTTTTTTCTTTTCAGACTCTACATTACTTACACTGCATTTAGAGTAAAATAATGGTTCAAATGGCTCTGAGCACTATGGGACTTAACATCTATGGTCATCAGTCCCCTAGAACTTAGAACTACTTAAACCTAACTAACCTAAGGACATCACACAACACCCAGCCATCACGAGGCAGAGAAAATCCCTGACCCCGCCGGGAATCGAACCCGGGAACCCTGGCGTGGGAAGCGAGAACGCTACCGCACGAGTAAAATAATGCCCGCTGTATTGCGCATATTAATGTTTCCATAAAAGACATGAAAGGAAAGGTACAGGAAACATTGAGAATGCAAGTAAATTTCCAGGAAGGGGTTTTACTTATGGTGTCCACGGGGATTCTGCAAATAACTTTACCGGAAGGTATTGTAATTCAAGAACACAGATCTTTGTCAGCGTGGTTTGCTGCTCAACTGTGAGGTGAGAGAGAACCTTTTACAAATGGAAACAACGTCTGTTTTTCTACAGTAACTTCAAATTACATCGTAATTGACTGAGAAATAGGTCCACAAGGATGGGACACCTATGCGTCCAATAGTCAACAACAAAGGAGCAGCAACCTATGAACTGGCCCAGCACTGACGGGTCTCCTTAGTCCATTTGTGGGAAAATGCGAACACCACATCCGCAATTCCATCCACTTTGTGCAACGTATACAAGAACTTCGGCTCCAGGATAGCGACTTGTTAGTGAGCTTCGACGTATTGTCCCTCTTCACTTGGCTACCACTGAAAGACACAATCGATCTGATAAGCAATAAATTCGACAACAACCTAACAAGGCTCTTCGAGTTCGTGCTCACCTCAACATACTTCCTGTTCGACGGAAATTATTATGAACAGACAGATGGCGTCGCCATGGGATGCCGGCTTTCACCCGTTGTAGCCAACTATTTTATGAAGAATTTCGAGGATAAGGCACTAGAACAAGCCAAACAAAAACCAACTTGTTTCTTCCGCTACGTGGATGACACGTTCGTTGTTTGGCCACATGGACGGGACAGCTTAAATGAATTTCTCGAACACCTCAATTCGCTGCACCCCAACATACACTTCACGATGGAGGTGGAATAGGATGGTGCCCTACCGGTTCTTGACGTCCTGGCGAAACGGAAACCTGACGGCAAGCTGGGACACAGTGCATACAGAAAACCTACACACACCGATTTGTACCTAAATGCCTTCAGTTGCCACCACAACTCCCAGCGTGAAGGCGTTTTGCGCACACTTGTTCACAGGGCACGATCGATCTGCGATCAGGAGAGCCTTCCAGCAGAACTGCAGCACCTCGAAACAACATTTCGGAAAAATGGGTACAACCAGAAGCAAATAAGACACGCACTCAGACAGACTGTGCCAAGAGAACAAGAAGAAGAAACATAAGAACACAAGTCATTGGCGCGCATTCGCACAGGTTGCCCAAACTCTTACGGTAATCGCCAAAGCGTGCGCGAGTAATGAGTGGATGGGCAAATGTCTATAAGGTACATTACATATGTAGAATTGTGGACAGTTGGGAATGAGTCTAACGGGAAGCGTGCAAGCACCTGTCGGCAGCTGAGGGTTTCAGTTAATCATCATTTATTCCAGAGAAAAGCTGCACGGTCATCAACAGTATTCTGTTCTTTCGAGAACAGTTACTGTCTTCATATATATAATTTTTATTTTATTGCTATACGATCCAAAGTTCGGCCATAGGCCATTTTTAAGTACAGTAATTTATTTATATGTCAAAAGATATCAGGCTGGTATGAAATATAGCGAAATCTGAACCGTATAACAATAAAATAAAAAAAATTTGCAGTAAACTGGCTGCAACATCATTAAAGAAAATATTTATATGCGTGTCAGTGTAAGGTGACAAAACACTTGTAGTGCATGTGAAAAAATATTAAATCAACGAACACATTGGTCAGCAGGATGCTGACCCTACAGGAATGCTGCAATGAATGACACGGCATTGTTAGGTTCTGAAGGAGCTGAGTGTTGCCACAGGCCGAAGAGTGGGACATGAAGGTCTGCCATCCTGCTCCCCCCAACCGCTGGCTCGCTGCCCTTCCATGTTGAATACTGAAAACTGCACTGCCAGCTGTCAGAGCTCTTCAATCGATGTATGGAGTATAGCTGCAACGGGCACACTACTGGGGAGGAGTTCCTAGTGCAAAACATCCTTTTTGAGTCAACAGATGCAAAATATGTTCACACAGATCTTTGCCCCACTATAGGTCTATTGTAACGGGTCAGCTGATAATTTCTTCTTGAGAAATCAACAAAAGGGCATCAGAATTCTTCACTAGTAACAATGTTGCAGAGGAATACATAGTGAGCAAACTGATGTGTTACAACAAAAATGCAGTTGCAGTCACCCCTTTGACTTCTGATGCTTGAATTAGAGCATGCACTACTCCTAGTCCCAATTTCTGAATCGTGCCTGTTGAAGGAAAATGTCGCACAACACTTAAATGCTCACAATTTATTACTGGCTCTCTTTGTCAGAAAAGTTCCTGAACAGGCCTTTCTTTTATTTCTGAGTTTGCAATATCAAAAAGAAACAAATGTGGTTCTTATGTTACCTGGCATGTGTGCGTCCTTGAAATGATCTTGTCCATGTTTCCGCACAGACTAACTGTTTGGGTTCTTGGTGTATTCGTTACAGTGACACAATGGATGCTGACTGAGAGCAAAGAGTGAACGTGGATAATAACTAAGCAAGTTTATGCAAGCGAGACACTTTCCAGAAATAGTGTTTTCGAGCGACACAGAAGGTTGTGTGAAGACAGAGATTCAGTGCAAGATGACCCCTGAGCTGACCGCCCATCTGTAGCACATGCCGATGCCAACCTGGACTTTTTAAGGTAGTTATTGCCAGCAGACCATCTTGTAACTGTGCGTGGGATATCAGGAGAACTTTTATTGAATCGTGATGTGTTTTATAAGATTTTACGTGAAAACTGAGGGAAGTGTAAACTTAATGCACAACTCTTCCCTCACATTGTAACAGACAGACAGAAAGAGGAAAGACGAAGTGTGTTGGACTACTGGACAGACCCAGGCGAGATCCCAAATTTCTATCAAAGATTATTGCTAAAAATGAAAGTTAGTGCTACCGGTATGACCCTCACATGAAGTGACAAAGTGCTGCAAGCCGGAGTCGTGAATCACCAGCTTCAAGAAAAGTCGAAAGACAATCTTTGAGAACATAGACAGTGTTGATCGCATTCTTTGATATTAAAAGATTAGTTGTGTATGTGTGCGTGTGTGTGTGTGTGAAATCTTATGGGACTGATAAGGTCATCAGTCCCTAAGCTTACACGCTACTTAACCAAATTATCCTAAGGACAATCACACACACCCATGCCTGAGGGAGGACTCGAACCTCCGCCAGGACCAGCCTCACAGTGCATGACTGCAGCGCCTTTAGATCGCTCGGCTAATCCCGTGTGGCAGTAAAAGATTATTTCACGATGACTATGTTCCTCCAGGTGAAACAGTGTACCAAACTCTTTGTATCGATATCCTGAAACGATTGCGACAAGCAATTCGATGTCGCCACCCCGATTTGCGGCATTTTTTAATTTTTCTTGTTGTTATCAGGAGTGAAAAGGCGACTGAAAGGAAAATTTCATCAGAATATCGCAGACATCCAATGGGCTGTGACTAATGGCCTTACAAGTATCGCAGTTGAAAATTTCCCTTCCTGCTTAGAAAAATGTTCAAATGTGTTTGAAATCTTATGGGACTTAACTGCTAAGGTCATCAGTCCCTAAGCTTACACACTACTTAACCTAAATTATCCTAAGGACAAACACACACACACACACACACACACACACACGCACCCATGCCCAAGGGAGGACTCGAACCTCCACCGGGACGAGCCGCACAGTCCATGACTAAAGCGCCTCAGACCGCTCGCCTAATCCCGCGCGGCTTCCTGCTTAGAAGACCTACAAAAACGTTGGCAACTGTGTCTAGTTATCCAAGAGAACTACTTCGATAGGTACTAGGAGGATTACTTGCTAAGTGCAATTTCCTGTTTTCTTGTTTTGTTGTTTTTTAAACCTGTGCTGCAAATTTTCTGACAAAGGGAGTGTTTCATTTATCATGTTTTCCTGCATGTGGAAAATCATTCAGGTCTGAACGATCTTTTGTGAAACAAGAAAATAATTTTCTGATCTATTTTCCCAAAACATTCAGCCCATACACAATACAAAGATTTAGAGCTGCCTCTACTGCCTTGTATTAAACCCAAAGTGAAAAATATGTAGCAAATATTAAATCTTTTACAACTGCGACTCTATTTTACAATGCTTGTACACCATTCGTAAGTTTCAAGTATGCAATCTCCAATACGTAACTGCAAGATGAATGCTACAACTTCAAATAAGAAAATGTCAGTCGATAAATATACTCACAGACCCATGCCACGGTCGCCTGGTCGGACGGCACCTGACGTCGGGTGGCGAGCTGGGGTGTGGTCAGTAGCCGGTAGCCACTGCACAGTGAAGAAACCCTCGAGTAAAGACTGAGTGTGATGCTTCCAAGAGTTGTTTGGTGGAATGTGTCTCGGAGTTTTTGCTATAGAGGTGTGTTGGAAAGTAAAGTCAGTTATCTTTGAGGTCTCATTAGACTGATCACTTTAGCAGTAAATCGAAACACGATTCAAAAATATAGGGAATAGAGTGGACTCGAACTCGAGACTTGATATGTATATCAGGCGACACTTACTACTAGGCCACGATCAGATACAAACTGCAACACTTTCTGAAGAGTGACAGCACGTCCCTCACAAACTTCCACATCTTACAGTGTTGTCAGATTGTGCATATGGCCATAGTTAGAAACCTAAGGGTTGGTCAGTTGTATTGGACACCTTTTGTGAATGAATCCGACTTCGTTTCTGCAGTGGCCGGCTGTCGGCCGGGTTCTCTGTCAGTACATATCAAAGGAGTACCACAGTCATGCAGGTACAATCAGTACTTTCCCCTTTGTTGTTACGACAGCTGCCACTTATTGTTCCACAAGGTTCTGATCTCCTCCCATACATCTTGCAGAAAGTCTATGTAAGTAACATTTTCGTATATTTTTGTCTCAAAGATTTTCTTGTTACAACGCTGAAGTTCTGCCTCTAATAAGGTACAACAAGTAATTGTTGGTATTATTGATAACATGATTTCGTAAGAGCAGTAATGCTGATTGCGAGTCTATCAGAATAATTATTGTATCTGCATCAAAGCTGAATCCAGATTCGTTATATATCTGTTCCAGCTAACGATATGATTCTCATACTACCGCAGCTGTTATCTAGAGCTTGATGTTGTGAGGTTGCAGTTCCAGAGTGCACACAGTTTGAAATACATGACACTGATGTATTCATGAGAATATTTATCTGTATGCTGCCCTGTTCATGGCAACTATATAACAGCGACATGATTCAGTTGAAAGTTGATTCAAATAAGAGCACAGTCCTTGTAATGTTCAAATGTGATATTATACACACATATTATTTCACCAGTGATGCACTGATTTGTGTTCACTGCACATGCGGAAACTCTCGTAGATTGTTAAAAAATAAAAGAGGACACTTATAGCAAAGTATATAAACATACAATTGAAACATTCGTATTCAGATAGATATACGAGGGCCGTTCAGAAAGTAACCTCCGGTTGATTTAAAAAAATACACCAAGTTAAATAAAAATATTTTAATATATACATCTTACAACTACATCTTTGCACTATTTTTCTACATAGTCTCCATAGCGATTGAGGCACTTATCGTATCTCTTCACAAGCTTTGAAATTCCTTCTGCATAAAAATACCCGCTTGTGCCTGGAGCCAGCCTGTGACCGCATCTTTGAGCTCTTCGTCGTCATCAAACCGCTCAAGAGAGTCTTAGAAATCTGTGGAAAACCAGTAGACAACTCCAACATTGAGAAACGTCGATTTTCACGAACTTTTGCATCAACTGTCTGAACGAGTTCGTCAGTCACCAATGATGGTCTACCACTCCTCTCTTCATCATGAACGTTTTCTCGTCCACTTTAAATAAACGTACCCATTCACGAACAACTCCTTCACTCATAACTCTTGGTCCGTACACGGCACAAAGCTCACGATGAATAGCTGCTGCAGAATATCCTTTGGCTGTAAAAAACCTTATGACAGCACGCACTTCACATTTGGCGGGGTTTTCTATTGCAGCACACATTTCAAACTGCCACAAAAACTAAACTAGCGCAGGTACGACGTTCACTCGACCACGGCTTGATGCCGACTGACTTGTTGAGTGCGTGAACGCACAGATGGCGTCGCTACTCCCCCCACAACCCGCACTGTGACCAATCGGAGGTTACTTTCTGAACCGCCCTCGTATTTAGAATGTACTGAGATTTATTACTAAATTGACATCTACAGCTAAAAAATAATAAAGGAACAAAAAATATTTGTTTGGGCTTCCTAGAGCTTCATACATTGCCTCTAATATAATCATGAAATGAAATACAGTGAAAGCAGTGTTAATGTGTAAAAGCTAAGTTTCTGGGGTATAATTAAGAAGTCTGTCGAAATAAAGATGTCAGATAAACTAATAAATCGGATTGGAGATTCCAATTTAAACAAGACTTTGGGTCTGGCAATTAGTTTATTAAGCTCTGATTGGCTATCTCATCCACTAACGCTGGAAAACGCTGACAAAGTGTGAATTTCACATGATTTTAGTGTGATTTTGAAAAAGAAATGAGCTTATGAGGCCATAGCAGATATCAGGAGTCAGCCTTCTGATATTGCAAAGGCCATTTACTGTCTCAATGAGAAAGTACTTAATTTGTTAGACAGCAAATTAGAGGTTACTGCCGTATTATGTTATTTTTCAAAGGCAGCTGACTGTCATTAGAGTATTAGCAGCAAATTGGAGTATTATGGTGTAAGAATAAGTTCCACAGGATGATTCAAATCATATCTCTTTGACAGGAAATAATGGCTGTCAAAAGGAAAAATTCCTGTGGTAAGCTATTAGTTATCATCCAACAGGGAGATAATTACATGTTATGTCCCACAATGTTCTACTTTGATCACTTAGCTTTTCTTGAGTAACATTACAAGATGCCAAGTTTGGTTTGTTTCCAGATGATACAAATATTTCATTAAATAGCAAACCAAGTATAGTTTTAGACAGATCAGTTTATGAAATTTTCATGGAGAGTGATAAATGATCCCTAACACAATCTTTACTGCTAAATTTTGAAAAGACACGTACAGTTAAGAGTTTGTAATTTGTTTACTCCCAGTACGCATCTAAAACACAAAGCCAAGCAGATAGAAGAGGCTGATGTGTTAAATGCTTGACTATAACTTGATAATGAATTCATCTAGGACAAGCATACCATAGTACTGAAAGAAAACTATAGAAATCTTTATTTGTAATGTTACATTCTCAGACATAGGGGATACAAAATTCAAATAGGAAACATACAATTACTTTCACTCTGTAATGTTATTGTACTGGGTCATGTTTTACTATAACTCATAGAGCCAAGCTAAAGTTCTTCTGTATCCAAAAGCATATACTCCAATTTATTTGTTTGTCCTGCAGAAGCCTGTTCAAGGAAATGGGGATACTAACTACTGCTCCAATCTAACTTGGTCCTCAATGAAACTTATCATTAATTATATATTTCTTTTTCAAACCAAGACCTCAGTTCTTGTAATCAATACTAGGAATAGGAAAGATGTATTTAAAGATATAAAGTAACTTACTATAGTCGAAATAGGCATCCATTATTCAACTGATAAAAGGACAAGGTATATCTGTGTAGGCCTACTGCTTCAAACAAAGTGTGGGCCACATGTGGGTCTTTTTAGGAGCCTATGATGTCAGCGACCAGTAACCATTCGAAAATCTCAGCTGTTTTTATCATCTACCCATCTACAGTGCAAGCTATACCATGTACAGGGACACACAAAGTGTCATATGAAAGAAGATTTAATTATGCATTTAATGACATAAAGATATCATCTGAGTGTTTTATATAAGTAAAGTTACAGAGACAAAGAGATTTACTTATAATATATGCAATTGATAGTTTATAATTTTTAATACAATCAAGGCACCAAAGAAGATTACCAATAAAATTGTTGCTTTTGATGAGCCACATGGACAGGGATAATTCTATCATCCATAACTCTAATAATTAAGATGAATCAATTCAATTGGAAATTAATGAAATTCAGTGTGATTTATATACAGAGAGATACACTGGCAACATGGCAGTATGCGTTGGCAGTGAATACTAGTAACTACATACACTATTCAGGTTGTAAGATTAATACCTTTTAATAACCATTTTTCTTGTTTAATATTAAACTAACGTAATTTGCCCATAATTTGAATTTTGTCAAATACATAATTTTTAGTACATAAAAGAAAAGAGGAGACAATATTAAAATGATTTACCATTTGTAATTGTAGACTAAATAACAAAGATACCAAGAGCATAAGCAATTTTCAGGTTGTAAAGAATTAACTCTAATTTAAGGGCCAACTATAGTACTTAGACATTATTACGAATTACGTTTTTCAAGCAGAATTTTAGCACCCAACTAATGGAGTGATCGGAATTTTGGTTAAATGTATATATAAAAAGTTGTGAATTTATACTGGTTATCACCAGTGTGACATCACTGGGTGCACTTTCCATTGGTGGGAGATACTGAAAGTTAGAGAAGGTGCTACTTTCTGGAGAGGGTGACCAAGCTTTAAAAGGTCTACAGCCAGGTTCCTCATTGTCTGTCTGTCTGTCACAGCCTTGTATGTTGGGAGTCGGAGTTTGGGAGGCAGAGATGATTGGTGGTCCAGCCGTGACTTAGGTATTTGAAAATATTTCGTGTTCTGTGTGGACTCTGACGAATTTTGTACAGTTTCTCGACTTATTTTTTGGTGCAGTTGTAGGAAATAGAATTATTAAGGCTCATTTTGGACTCTGATAATTTTGCAGTGTGTCACAGCAGTTAGTGGAAAACGTTATTTGAAATCCAAACCTAATAGGTCTACAGGACAATACATCGTGTAAGGACCTTTTTTGTAATTTGTATATGTGAACCAGTCTGCAGTTTTCCAGCTAGTTGATTAAATTATTAATTTTTGGTGCACTGTTGCCCACCATTGAGGGCTCAAGTCTTATTATTTATCACTGCACAATAGCTTGTGTCGATCACCGGAAAACTACAACTTGCTTTAGTGATTAAAACCCACACCTTTGTTTCAACCTAGCATTAGTGAAATTCTGACCAGGCTGTCAGTATACATGCTATAGTGACGCAGTTTAGGTAATAAAATCTGGTGTTAGACAAACAGAAGCAGAGCCGAGATTTAAATTAAATTAGTTTATTTATTTTTTACCACAAGAGCATTGCAAGCCCCACACGTTCACAAAAACTTGCCAGTAGCCATATCAAGTTCAGTACTAGTAAAGATCAAGTTAAGAGGAAGCAAAAAAATTTATTTGTGGCCATGTCCTACACTATTGAAGAATTTCATAGTAGAGCCAATTGATGTATTTATTATTAATTATATCAAATAACATGACTGTAATGTAAAATATGACTTCCACATATCTACAGTGCAATAATACGAAAAATGTTGTAAGACAGTAAAGTGTTCTAAACATGTATTCTGTTTACAGGTCAAATTGCTGTTGCAGAAGCAAATAGAAAAGCATGCCAAATTTAAAAGAATGCAAAATACTCAAGATTGACAAAGTTTTGCAAAAGTTCGAAATAAGCGTGTACTTCAATGTGAGATGCTTTTAATAATTACCACAACGAAACTCTGTCTTGGTATCTTGCAAAAACCCTAAGAGATTCTAGTCATACATAAATCACAACAGTGGCTAGACGCAGTCAGTACCTTCACTGAGCGATAACAATGGTGATGTCTCTAATGACAGTGCCACTAAAGCAGAGACATGAATCACAGTTTTCCGAAACTCCTTCACCAACGAAGACAAAGTACATATTCCTGAATTCCAATCAAGAACAACTGCCAAGATGAGAAACATAGAAGTAGATATCCTCGGTGTAACGAAGCAGCTTAAATCACTTAATAAATGCAAGGCCTCCAGTCCAGATGGTATACCAGTCAGATTCCTCTCAGAGTATGCTGATAAAATAGCTCCACATTTAGAAATTGTATACAACCACCCACTCACAGAAAGATCCGTACCTAAAGACCGGAAAATTGCTCAAGACACACCAATACCCAAAAAGGGAAGCAGGAGTAATCCGCTGAATTACAGGTCTATATCACTAACATCGATTTGCAGTAGGGTTTTGGAACATATACTGTATTCGAACATTATGAAGTACCTAGAAGAAAACATAATCAGCACGGTTTCAGAAAATATCGTTCTTGTGAAACACAACTAGCTCTTTATACTTATGAAGTAATAAGGGTTATCGACAGGGGATGTCAAATTGATTCCATATTTTTAGATTTCCAGAGCGCTTATGACACCGTTCCTCACAAGCGTCTTCTAACCAAACTACGTGCCTACAGAACATCACCTCAGTTGTGCGACTGGATCCGTGATTTACTGTCAGGAAGGTCACAGTTCCTAGTAACAGACCGAAAGCCATCGAGTAAAACAGAAGTAATATACGGCGTTCCCTAAGGAAGTGTTATAGGCCCTCTATTGTTTGTTCCTGATCTATATTAACGACATAGGAGACAATCTGAGTAGCTGTCTTAGATTGTTTGTAGATGATGCTGTCATTTAGCGTCTTGTAACGTCATCATATGATCAAAACGACTTGCAAAATAATTTACATAAGATATCTGTATGGTGCGAAAAGTGGCAATTGACCCTGAATAAAGAAAAGTGTCAAGTTATTCACATGAGTACTAAAAGAAATCAGCTAAATTTCAATTACGCAATAAGTCACACAAATCTGAAGGCTGTAATTCAGCTACGTACTTAGGGTTTACAATTGCAAATAACCTAAATTGGAACGATCACATAGATATGTTGTGGGTAGAGCAAACCAAAGACTGCGATTCATTGGCAGAACACTTAGAAGGTGCAACAGATCAACTAAAGAGACTACTTAGACCACGCTTGTCGGCCCTATTCTGGAGTATTTCTGCGTGGTGTGGGATCTGCATCAGGTGGGACTGACGGATGACATCGAAAAAGTACAAAGAAGGGCAGCTCGTTTTCTATTATCGCGAAATAGGGGATACAGTGTCACAGACAGAATATGTAAATTGGAGAGACAATCATTAAAACAAATGCGTTTTTCGTTGCGACAGGATCTTCTCATGAAATTTCGATCACCATTTTTCTCCTCCGACTGTGAAAATATTCTGTTGGCACCCACCTACATAGGAGAAATGATCATCACGATAAACCGTTCGAGAGTGGAATGGTAGAGAGACAGCTTGAAGGTGGTTCATTGAACCCTCTGCCAGGCACTTTATTGTGAATAGCACAGTAATCACGTAGATGTAGATGTAGATGTAGACATGTATCAACAATATATCATTTACCATTACAGATATCTGCATCTCCTTATTTCTGGTGTTATCAGTTGCCTCCTTCACTATTTCCCATATAATCTTTATTTTATTACCTAGTGTGATTATATTTTTTCTCATAATGCATTTGCTTTTATGTTATTACTGTAACATACTTTCATTATGGTATGCCTTACAGTGAGCTATAGCATCAGCATCAGAACTGTTTCTGACTGACAATTACAGTTTCCTTTTTGTACTATAACACAGCTTTATTCCTTGAGTAATTCATAGCTTTTTGGATCTTTTGCTCTAAGTTGGTGTATTTTTTTTGTGAAGAACAGGTAAAATAAAGCCAAGGACACTATTAATAAAAGTGTTGTATATTTTATTCCTGTCACGATTGCGGTTTAATAAATAATTCCATATTCAGGATTTGAGCATAAGGGAGAAGATACATGCTAAGGATCTAATAGAGATGGTTTTCCGAAACTGGTATGAAAAGTTAAGCATCTATATGTGTAATGTGATTGACTGTGATGTGTCTTTGTATAGCACAGTGGTGTGTTTGTGTTGTTATGGATGAAAGGAAGGGAGATGGTGAAACTTGGTGCTGGCACACAGACTACTATTTGCAAAAAGGGGTTGAGCTCAGTGTCCCCATCTTAAGGACATGTCATTATCAACAGTGTCACATGCCCTCACTTCATGAGATTCCTGAGAGGTTTGAAATTAATCGAGGACATTGGTGCAGAGACTGATATCAGAAACTTTACATCACCACCTCTCTTCCCCTTGGAAACCAAATATTGGCAGAGAAAATTCCATCCACCACCAGTATTTGAACTGGCTTACTTCTGAGTTGAGCGCCAACCACAAGCATGTACGAGCAACTTTGGTTATAGATGTGGGTGAGTACTGTATACATCACTGTAATTTTTGTCTTCGGGAATTTCCTAATGGAATCAGTTCCTGGCATACTGACTATTCCCAGAATTCAGAATTCTGGATTTTTGTCCCTGATCAAATTAACATTTAAGATAAAGAAGTTAATCTCATAGTCTGAGAAGACATTGACTATTGATTCTGTGATATAACTTTGTCCGTTAGACCCTTCTATAGAGGTATTATAAGTGTTGGTTTTGAAAATTTTTGTACCCAAGCTGGAAAGTGTAAAGTAGTATTTAAATTAAATGATAATGTTATGGATTGTAATAAATTCTTACAAGAAAACTTTTTAACAAAATTTATATCAGAATCACCATCTCCAAGCAAGACATTGTCCATTATTTTGTAGTTATTTTGCACTGAGTCCCACATTACATATATACTTATGAATTCGCTCATTGTTGGCCTCATTGTCCTCCTTAGAGTATATTGCTGGTCCCATGTCTTTGTTCTAGCAACACGAAATATTTAAAGTTAAAAGGATTTTTATTCAGGTAACCTCCGATAGTAATTCCAAAAATCCAGTTTCTGAAATTTGAGATAGATATATTCTTCAGTATTTTCACACTCAGCACAAATAATATATAATACATCTCCCTTCAACTAAGAGTGACAAACACGCAACATAAGCCTACTGATCTCTGTACCTCGTTCAACAAAAATAACAGTTATCTCACGTAGAGGACAAAGATCGATAATGATCACTGGTAAAACTTCAAAACAATAACTAAGATAGATTTAAATGAAATCAAGTGAAATGCTTTGATTTTAATTTAAATGTGCAAGATACAAATATTTAAGTGTGGAACTACTCATTTTTATGACTCTATATATCTAAATTATTCTTATCATACTGAGAAGATGGATACCCACCAATGCTGTACATTTCTTGATTGCATAACACACACACAAACACACACACACACACACACACACACACACACACACACACACACACACACACACACACAGAGCACTCAGCAAACACACATAACCATTCCTGCTAGTCCCATGATGCAGCCAGCAAAGTAAAGAAATATACAGGGTGTTCCATTGATAGTGTCTGGGCCAGATATCGCACGAAATAAGCATCAAACAAAAAAACTACAAAGAACAAAACTCGTCTGGCTTGAAGGGGGGAACCAGATGGCGCTATGGTTGGCCCACTAGATGGCGCTGCCATAGGTCAAACGGATATCAACTGCGTTTTTTAGAATAGGAACCCCAATTTTTTATTACATATTCGTGTGGTATGTAAAGAAATGTGAATGTTCTAGTTGGACCACTTTTTTCGCTTTCTGATAGATGGCACTGTAATAGTCACATATCATTCCGCCAGTGCAAACGGTATTTACTTCGTGATACATTACCCATGTTAAAATGGACTCTTTACCAATTGCGGAAAAGGTCGATATTGTGTTGATGCATGGGTATTGTGATCAAAATGCCCAATGAGCATGTGCTATGCATGCTGCTGAGTATCCTGGATGACACCATCCAAGTGTCCGGACTGTTCGCCGGATAGTTAAATAATTTAAGGAAACAGGAAGTGTTCAGTCACATGTGATACGTCAACCACGTCAAATGATGATGCCCAAGCAGGTGTTTTAGCTGCTGTCGTGGTTAATCCGCACATCAGTAACAGACAAATTGAGCGAGAATCGGGAATCTCAAAAACGTCGGCGATGAGAATGCTACATCAACATTGATTGCACCCATACCATACTTCTGTGCATCAGGAACTGCATGGCGACGACTCTGAACGTCGTGTACAGTTCAGCCACTGGCCACAAGAGAAATTACGGGGCAATGACAGATTTTTTGCACGTGTTCTATTTAGCGATGAAGCGTCATTCACCAACAGCGGTAACGTAAACCAGCATAATATAAACTATTTGGCAATGGAAAATCCACAAAGGCTGCGACAAGTGGAACATGGGCGACCTTGGCAGGTTAATGTATGGTGCCGCATTATGGGAGGAAGGATAATTGGCCCCCATTTTATCGATAGCAATCTAAATGGGACCATGTATGCTGATTTCCTACGTCATGCTCTACCGATGTTACTACAAGATGTTTCACTGCATGACAGAATGGCGATGTACTTCCAACATGATAGATGTCCGGCACATAGCTCGCATGCGGTTGAAGCGGTATTGAATAGCATATTTCATGACAGGTCGATTGGTCGTCGAAGCACCATACCATGGCCCGCACATTCACCAGATCTAACGTCCCCGGATTTCTTTCTGTGGGGAAAGTTGAAGGATATTTGCTATCGTGATCCACCGACAACACCTGACAAATTGTGTCAGCACATTGTCAATGTATGGGCGAACATTACGTAAGGCGAACAACTCGCTGTTGAGAGGAATGTCATTACACGTATTGCCAAATGCATTGAGGTTGACGGACATCATTATGAGCATTTATTGCATTAATGTGGTAATTAGAGGTAATCATGCTGTAACAGCATGCGTTCTCAGAAACGATAAGTTCACAAAGGTACATGTATCACATTGGAACAACCGAAATAAAATGCTCAAACATACCTACATTCTGTATTTTAATTTAAAAAACCAACCTGTTACCAACTGTTCCTCTAAAATTGTTAGCCATATGTTTGTGACTATTACAGCGCCATCTATCACGAAGCAAAAAAATGGTCAAACTAAAAAATTCGTATTTCTTTATGTACTACCCAAATATGTAATAAGAATGGGGGTTTCTGTTTTAAAAACCGCAGTTGATATCCGTTTGACCTATTTACATTCCAGCGCCATCTAGCAGGCCAACCATACCGCCATCTGGTTTCCCCCTTCAAGCTAGACAAGATTCGTTCTTTGTAGTTTTTTCGTTTGACGCTTATTTCGTGAGATATTTGGCCCTGTCACAATCAGTGGACCACCCTGTATAATATTTTGCACAAATCAAGCTATAAAAGCTGCCAAAATTTAATTTTGCAGATGTTTTAGGATAAATCCATCAATCCATCATAATATCCTTCTACTGTAATGTAGTCTAAGTAATCTCTAATTTCACTGAGTTATCATTTGTTTGTCCTACAAAATGTTTATTGGCTTCAATAAGGAGAACTAGGTTCCCTAACATAAGACACAACAATTTACATTCCAGCATAGTTAACTTAGTTGGAAGCACTTGAGTTAATAGATAACTATCTCAGAAATTATGTGTGGTGAAATTTCTCAACAGTACATTCCTAAGTTTATATGAGCATAGTCACTCAGCAAGAACAGAAAATATTTAAATGCATCCAGTTCAACAATTTAAATATGTTCAATTGATACACAAAGAACACAAAGCTTATATCAAGAAAACATATTTTTTCAGTAATACTGACCCCCAACACATTTGTATATTTTAATAAACGTGGAATAATACACTAGGTTAACCACTTTTCGAATGTGTTTCTGTATTAATTGTCATGTAACAGCAGAATCGTGCATATCAGAAACTGAATACTATTAATAACAAGACAAAAAAAAATTTAGAAAAGTTTTTATAAGCTTGCAGACATAATATTGAATGTAAATCCTGTAACAAACTACAATGCTACAGCATATAAAATTATATTCAACACTGAAACTTTAAGTAAATACTTACTGCAGAAAAATGTTTGCCTTTTTAACTCTCTATATGAGTGGGAAATGTTGTCGCTGTTTGTTGCTGGGTATAGGTTCCCTGAAAGATCTTCAAAATTTGAAGTATTTTATGTTGGTGTCCTTATAAAACAACATCAAATCAATATAATTATGTGGCATCAGCTCTCCATCATATAATATGTTCTATTCCACTGTATGGCTCTTCAGCGAGTATTAGCTAATTTACAGTTGTTCATTGTTACTAAGTGCTTTAAAATGTGATTGATAGTGTCAATGTTCATCACTATCATCACTGTCACTTAGATATAAAAGTGTCTCTCACAAACTCTATGTAATTATTATTTCAGTGTTTAAACACTGTACAGGGCTATTCAAACAGATTGACGCAATTTAATTAATTTCATGACATATAAAAGTGACATGAACAGTCTGCATACCAAAGGAAAGAGTATTTGTTTTGTTAACCACTAGTTACATAAACAGCTGCTAGGATGGCGACAGTTGCATAAATGGCTGCTGGAGAACTTGCACCAGCAGGCAGTTATGAGTAAGATGGCTATGTACCTTGACATTTGGAACAATGGCTTTTCCCTCTACTTTCCAAAGATTCACAAGACTTCATTTTACAGCATGATGGAGCTCCACAACATTGGCACCATGACATCCAAGGATTTTTAAATCAATCCTTCCATCAGCAATGAATAGGTTGCATGGGAAATCAAGACCTGTCTCTACACTTCTGGCCAACATGGTCTCTTGATTTTGGCCTCTGTAACTTTTTTTGTAGGGCTATGTTAAGGAGTATGTTTACATTCCACCTCTACCAACAAATCTGGCTGACCTGCGGAACTGTGTCTCTGCAGTGATGAACTTCATAACACAAAACATGTTTCTTTACATGTTGGACGAGTTTGGCTAACACTTAGATGTTTGCTGCGTAGCAAAGGAGGGACATATTGGATATTTGTAACCTGTGTTTACAAAAAAACTTTGAAACTTCCTTCTTCCATTGGTGTGTAGAGTGTTCATATAAACTACACACCAATCAAATTGGGTCCATTTTTTGAATAACCTTGTATTTTTGATGGACTGGCATAACAGACTAATTTTAAGTAGCTAAGAAAGACAGTGTTGATAGAAGAAACCATTTCCAATAAATGAATGAAGCAGAGAAAATAAGGAGAAGAAATGCTGGAGTCCTATGCTTTCCATGGCACATCACATACCAAGAATGTATGTTCTCCTGAAGTTTTACACCATTATTAATGTAACAAACCAATTAAATTTTATGTCAACATTTGCATGTATTTTTTTTTTGAGGAACAGATATAACCAGCATATGAAAAATATCTTCAGTGAAAAGTTTTCCTTTCGACCAACAACTAAATTTTCAGTCTCATTTTATGTATCTAGCCATCTTTAAGCTGTCTAGGTATATGGTTTGTCTTCAGTAGTGTTTCTTAGTCCAACAATGTCCTAGATTTAACATATATTAGTCTATAGACGTTTGGATATGTGTTTGCCAATACCTTAAATGGGCCAATATAGATATCAAAGAACTCTTTTCAATTAGCAGTTAACGACTTGGATCTCTCATGGGTCTTAACTGAGACTAAGTCCCCCATCTTCAACATTGTTGTTTTAACTCTAGCATTATGTCTATTCTTTCTTGCTTCATCTTGTTTCTTCAAAGCATTGTTTACAACAGCTTCTCTTTCTTCTGATGAAACAGTTTTACATTCTGGAAATTTAATGAGTCAATTAATGATATTAGGTAAGTTTTTCTCAAATAGTATTTCATATTGTGAAAAGCCTGTGGACGTTTATTGTAAATTGTTCATCACATTTTCAAAATTAACAAAGTGTTCAGTTTATAACTGCAGTAACTCTTGCCAAACTGACAAATCTCCCTGCAGTACTACTGGCCACGCAGCAAACAGGTATTAAAATATATTTCATTCCTGTCCTCTCAATAAATGCCTCCCAAGATTTCAAGACAAATTGTGATCTATCTCAGACATAATTGCTACAGGTGTACCTACTTGTAAAAAATAATCCGCTTACTGTTTTTGAAATCAGTGCTTTCCTGACAGGTGTAATCTGATATACCTAGAAAATACATCTGCCATGACAAAGCAGTATCCCCTGTATAGTTTGTGGTAATGAGCTGTATAAATCGATTGCAACAAGAGTGATATGTTTCTCCCAGCAAATTCTGTTACTTAACCTTCACTCATTGCCATCAGTCACAAATTGAAATTTGTCGCTAACTCTTTTTGTCATATCATAAAAGTATACATTTCTATGGAATTTGTTTAAACATTTATGAGCTTAGCTTTTATGAGATAACCCAATAGGTTTGTCAGTATATTGTTCTGGCCAATACAGTCTACAATGGTCTGAACCTAAATACATTCTTCTGAATATTATTCTCTAATGTACTTTGTAATATTTGTCAACTTCCTCGCAGTCCTTTTTACCAAAGCAACTTTTCACTAGTTCACAATTATAATCATTTTTCTGGTTTCTACAAATGTGATTACAGCCAGTCTTAATTGCCTTATCATCTTAGCATCTACACCTGCATCTACACGATCACTCCGCAATTCACAATCAAGTGCCTGACAGGTGGATTCACCAAACCGTCTTTGACCTATTTCTCTACTGTTCCACTCTCTAATGGTACACAGTAAAAACGAGCACATAATCCTTCTGAGTGAGTTTTTTCTCTTATATTTTATTATGATCGTTTCTCCCTGTGTAGATGTGCGACAACGCATTGTCGCAATTAGAGGACTAAGCTGGTGATCGAAATTTCGCAAGAAGATCCTGCTGCAACTACAAACACCGTTGTTATTCTCTATTTCGTCATGATACAAAACGAACTGCCCTTCTTTGAACCTTTTCGATATTGTCTGTCAGTCCCATCAGATGTGGACCCAATACCACACAGCAATACTCTAGAAGAGGACCAACAAGTGTGGGGCAAACAGTTCCTTTAATAGGCCTGTCGCACTTTCTAAGCATTCTGCCAATAAATCACTGTCTTTTCTTTGCTTTTCCGATAACATTATCTATGTGAACGTTGTAATTTAATTTACATGAAATTGTAATACCTAAGTAATTGGTCGAATTTACAGCATTTAGATTCGTGTCATTTATCATGTAACTGAAATTTAGTGGAGTAGTATTTAATACCGATTTGGATGACTTTACACTTTTCTTTATTTAGAGGCAACTGCCACTTTTTGCATGATACAGATATCTTGTCTAAATCATTTGGCAACTGGTTTTAGTCATCAAATGATTTTACCAACATGATATATAACTGCATCACCTGCAAACAGTTTAGGAGAGCGGCCAGTACTTAATTTAGAAGATAATTCTGGACCTAACACCTGGCCTAAAGATCTAATAAACTCAGCTGCAGAAACATTGAAATTGAAGAGAACAATCCAGTAGTGATAGCATTTAACATCATACAGAATTGTATTCCTGAGATTCTGGATCAACGGGAACTTGATGAAATCCAGATGTTAATTTTAAGTTTTTAATTATTCAATATACTCAGACTTACGCAATAACTCATTTATGTTCTCAGGATGATCATTTTCTCTATGCATAAATTTGTTCAGAAGTCTACAGTCTGACAAACCAAACACCTACATCAAACTTTGCTACGGTTACCAAAGGATTATTATAAGCAAAACTACTTCTCTCACTTATGCCATAGCTTTCCATCTTTTGCATACCTTTTTTGATGGCTTGTCTCTTTGCAACATATTACATGGTTTTTTATTGAATGGCTCATAAGGTTTCAATTTTATTACACACTCAAAATTCCCCACACTTTCTGGAACATCACTGAACGCATCCTCATATTCCCATAATGAACCTTTAAGCTCAAGTTTTACTTCAACATTCAACCCCGCAGTTGTTTTTGTTTACTCCTTCTCTTCAATTTCTAGTTCTAAATTGTTCTCTACTACATAACTTTCCTCTTTAACTATGCCAACCTGTTTGTGTTTTCACAAACATCTCAGTCTCCTCCATCATGAATTCTGTTTCGATTATGGTCTATTTTTTATGTATCAGATATAATGTTTCCTCTCTCCAATTAAGACTTCCACTAACTTTAAATAACCAGTTAGTCCCCAAAAAACGTTATTAAGCAATAAAAATTACTAAGCAACCATGTTCAACTTCAACACCCTCAGTTTTAAGTATCAGTAGATCAGTATCTCATCAATTTACTGTGTCTACCAATAGCCTCTGGGATGCTAACTCCTGTCACTGACATCTCAGTATAGTTTTCATTGTGCCTAATTTCATTACTTGAAGCTTCTGATGTTCCAGAAATTATGCTGCATGAATCCAGTAATGCTTTCCCATTCCAGTTCCCTGTTTTCACATGAGCATATGGATTCCCAATTTCTTCAGTTGTTTATGAAGCAATGTCTTCATTTAATAAGTCCTTTTCAACTGTACTGACCTCACCACGCTCGCTGTTTCGAATGCTCCTATCTCTCATTAAATCACTTGTCTTCTCAATCCAGTTAATGTTTATATAAACACTATACTAGAGTATTGTTGTTCTCCATGGAATCCTTAGCTGACAGGATTGATTGAGGACATCGAAAAGTCTAAAGAAGGGGAGCTCGTTTTTTTATTAGGGATATGAAAAGAGAGTTTGGGTGGCAATCATTAGAACAAAGACTTTTTTGCTGCCACAACATCTTTCCACGAAATTGCAAACACCAACTTTTTCCTCTGAATGTCAAAACATTTTATTTTCACCAACCTATATAGGGAGAAATGATCATTGTAATAAAATAAAAAAATCAGAGATCACATAGAAAGATTTAAGTATTCATTTTTCCCACACACTATTAGAGAGTGGAACAGTAGAGAATTAGTCTGAAGGTGTTTCAAAAAACCCTCTGCGACGCACTTAAGTGTGAACTGCCGGTTAGTCATAAAGATGTATATATCTTTGTTACTTAAATCATTATGGTCATTACACAAGTTAAATCTTCACTTACCCCTACTTTTCTCTTACACAATTCGTGAAGTCTGCTGCAACTAACTTCCCACAAACTGTGATATGTTATTTTACACAAGACTGCTTACTTTTTTAAAAGAGTATCACTAAATAACTCCTCCTGCTAAATGTGCACAAATACCTTTCATTATTAACTTCAAGATTTAGAGTTAAAAACTAATTATCCACCTCACATACAGATTTACAACGAATACTTTTAGTGTCTAAATCGTGAGCATCATTGATACGAGTATTTGCCTATATAGCAGATTCAGGCATTTCATTTGCAACATCATTTTTGTTTCTACCTATCTCTGTCAACTTCATGAATAGTATATACTCCCTTTCCTACTCATCTAGCAAATAATCCTTAAATCCAAAAAAGGCATCCACATTTTCGTTTTCATTGCCACTAATTCCTTTCCTCATCAACAACATCACAAACATTAGTTGCATCTTCATCTGCCATATGTTTCTCACTCTGCACATATTCTGCTACTTCTTACAACGATACTGAGTACTACACATTAAAGTTTGAATAGCTTGGCTCGAGCCCCATGTGTTATGGCACGAAAATATATATATTTGTTACGCTCAGCTGAATTGAGTGGCCCAGAAATTAGGCTGGTATCAACGTTTAGCTACGTTTTCCGTCATAGGGTGCAAGCTCACACCTGTCATAAACTCAATTTCTTTTTAAACTGAAACAAAATATAACAAAACAATGCAGGCAGGTATTGTGGTGAAACTTAAAATATTGAGTCACTCACGTTGATTTATAATTTAAACAAGTAGTTTATTTTCCTTCAGTATATTCACTAAACATTTAAAATGTGGTCTGAGGGGGTCTTACACAAGGGCGGCTGTTAATGACTGATGCTACAACACTTCACTGTAAAATTCATATGTCACGATGATGGCACTTGACAGTCTGTTCACAATTCACAAAATACACTATTGTCTGCTGTCCTAAACCACTATATTGTGCTCCACTTGAACGTTTTCAAATGTCACTAAATACATACTTGTCGCTGAACGTGGCTACCAACCCACTACTACCCCCAGATATGTGGCACGTCCGACTCTTCAAAAGCAACTCCTCCCCCCAGACAGGCAGCACATCTGGTTCTTAGCCTCGCTTAAACTCAACTCTCCTTTTATCAAAGATGGCCGCCCTATCCACCCTCGAAACGACTGCCTAACTCAAAACAATGTTTGACAAAAATTACAAGTATTCTTAAACTAAAAACAAAAACGTTTGTGATATATTGCAAAATACATAAATTTTCCAGGCAGTAACAATCTAAAATCCAATTTTTTTGTATCTGGCACCGTTTTTTCACAAATAATGTTCTTGTGGTGGGTACCGCTATTCCCTGATTTTTGATAATAAACATAAATAAACAAATAAAAATACATTCTTAATCACTCATATACCTCATTAAACCTTAGAATACTGCCGCTAGTTTCGTTTCTTTAAATTTATTTATTACCAAAAACATAGTTTCCCTCAGACGAATCCCATGTTCCTAATTCTCATTAAAAATGGTACATATTCAGCTATGATTGCTCTATGCAGTTCTACTAGCTGCATCCATAAAGACTTTGTTCATATTGATCAGCCAAAGCATTGCCGAGATATTAGCTTTTGAGCTTACAATTTTTAAGATGACCTTAACCTTTAAACTATTATACATTTTTTGGTGTTTCTACATAATTTAGTTTTACATATTTATCTGTCCATGAGTGCCAACTCGCACCTTCGTGTCGCTCTTAGGTCTGTTTTTATCAATTTTTGTCTCGAATATAAATTCCTCCAAGCGTGCAAACACAGCCAAATGCGCCCTTTCCTAGCTCCACTTTGGTTTTTCCAAGGCCACGTAGACGCTAGCCACAAGCCACAGCCACGTAGCAACCGCCAGCCACATGCTCTGTGGCAGGAAACTGCCGCTCTAATCTCCCGCCATAGCTTGCATGCTCACATTCTTCACATTCACAAAAGATCTCATAGATTTTTAAGCTGTCATCAGCAGTCTCATTCAGATATTTTCCCACTCAATACTGTAAAAGTTTTCTACATTGCTCTCCTGCAACTGATAATTCACATTTTTAGCTTCCATTGTGTTTTGTTCTTTAACTCTGTATGGCCAGAAATCACCCCAGCACTCTTGTTCTACTATTACATTATTAGCTTGGTTCTATTGTGTAATTATCCCATGGTTGCAGCAATCATTTGGCACAGTAAATATATTACACTTATTGATTGTGTACTCAAATCATTAACCTATGCTCTCATGCTGAAGACTTCCAACAGAGCGACCTTCAGTTTAACTGTTCACTGATTTCAGCACCCTCAGGGGAAATGTTGAAGTGGATATTGATTACAATTGCTGGTTTTGCTACTTCATTTGTATTCCCTATTGTAGTGTCTTTCTCTGTGATGAAAATCACTTGGTGGCTCCCTTTCTGAACTTCTGTGATTAGCATCATCATCCTTCCTGTGAGCATTATTATTTCTCCAATTTCCATTACCCCTTGTCAATTATTTGAACCAAAACCCTTTGTATTATTCGTTTCAAACTCTCTGTTCAACTTATCTACGTATTTAAGTAACTGTCAAACTGATTTGTTATGCCCATACATTAATCCCCTTTGTATATTCTTAGGTAACCTCTATCTTAAAAAATCAAATTGTCTCAGTTCATAGAAAGTTTGGTTTCAATGAACAAGTTTCTCGAACTTATTCTTACTCAACTCTTTCATCCTCCATTGTGTCCTCTGTAACTTGGCCCATTGAGAAATGCGATTCGAATTCCAGCTTGATCTAACTCTAATAAAATCAAGAAAACTCTTTTCATACTAATCATAAGATAAATATTGTGTACAAATTCGATTTGCCCCAGATAGAGATTCACCATCCAAACATCTTTTGTGAAATTAATTTTAAGGTTATCAGTTATCAGTCTTTAAACATGGAAACAGAAAAGAGTGTAACAGCTACAGAGGTATCTCTTTAACCAGCGTTGTGGGTAAAATCTTCTCAGATATTGTTGAAAGGAAAGTGCGAGTATTAGTTAAGGACTAACTGGATGAAAATCAGTGTGGGTTTAGGCCTCTTAGAGGTTTTCAGGACCACACCTTAAGCTTACGGCAAATAATGGAGAAGTGTTACGACTGGAACAGGCAATTGTATCTATGTTTATAGATCTAGAAAAGGCAAATGACCGGCTTCCTAGGAGGAAGTTATTGTCTGTTCTACGTGATTATTCAATAGGAGGCAAACTTTTGCAAGAAATTAAAGGTCTTTACATAGATAGTCACGCAGCAGTTAGAGGTGACAGTAAATTGAGTTCATGGTTCAGAGTAGTTTCAGGGGTAGGACAAGGCTGCAACCTGTCTCCACTCTTGTTCATATTATTTACGGATCATATGTTGAAAACAATAGACTGGCTGGGTGACATTAAGATGTGTGAACACAAAGTAAGCAGTCTTGCACATGCAGATGACTTAGTTGTGATGGCAGATTCGATTAAAAGTTTGCAAAGTAATATTTCAGAGCTAGATCAGAAATGTAAGGACTATGGTATGAAGATTAGCATCTCCAAAACGAAAGTAATGTCAGTGGGAAAGAGATATAAACGGATTGAGTGCCAAATATGAAGAACAAAGTTAGAACAGGTGGACGGTTTCAAGTATTTAGGATGCATATTCTCACAGGATGGCAACATAGTGAAAGAACTGGAAGCGAGGTGTAGCAAAGCTATTGCAGTGAACGCTCAGCTATGATCTACTCTCTTCTGCAAGAAGGAAGTCAGTACCAAGACTAAATTATCTGTGCACCGTTTAATCTTTCGACCAACTTTGTTGTATGGGAGCGAAAGCTGTGGGGATTCAGATTACCTTATCAATAAGGCTGAGGTTACGGATATGAAAGTAGCTAGGATGATTACAGGTACTGGTAGATAGGAACAATGGCAGGAGGAAATCGATGCAAAACTGGAGACGAACTCTATAGATGTAGGAGTCAGGGCGAACAGGCTTTGATGGTGGGGTCATGTTAGATGCATGGGAGAATCAAGGTTACCCAAGAGACTCATGGGTTCAGCAGTAGAGGGTACGAAGAGTCTGGGTAGACCAAGGAGAAGGTACCTCGATTCAGTTAAGAATGATTTTGAAGTAATAGGCTTAACATCAGAAGAGGCACCAACGTTAGCACTGAATACGGGATCATGGAGGAATCTTATAAGGGGGACTATGCTCCAGACTGAACGCTGACAGGCATAGTCGGTCTTCAATGATGATGATGATGATGATGAGTTAAGTTTGGACTGAAACTGTCTTTACAGTCTTGTAAGAAATCGAAAGATTGCGAGCTAACAGCTCCAGGAAAACTTTATACTGGCATACTAGGTCTATTACAGCTTGTTTTAAAAAACGTTTTTGTTAACCCACCTTCCTGTAAACTACTTAATTGTTTTTGACCATCAAGCAAATTATTCGCTAAACACATTTTTTTATATTCGTTATTTTTCTCTGAAATCATCTTTCCAATGCTACAAAATTTTGTTTCACAAGTATTGTAAACAGATTCGACTTCATTATTGAAATTATCTTCTCCTTCTGTAATTTCACCTCACAGATTTATTTCCAGACGAGTTACTTTCTAATTAACAATCTTAACACTGGGTGTTTGTGACTCTGCCATTTAATTCTGTGATTTTTGGATTCGCAATTTCAACACAGTCTAAGACAAACACTCACAAAACTCTGTAGGGTAAAAACTTCAACCTTTCGACAGCTAGCACTCCAAGCAGCAAGCTTGTAGTAACACAAGAATGGCATGATGCAAACAGAGAATTTATTTTTGATGCTGTTACTTCCATATTTCCTAGTCACTAAGCATGGTAGTGAACATTACAAAATGAGTAGGGAATGTAATTAAAACAATACCCCAACTTCTGTTAATAACAATCTACAATAGTAAGATATTAGCGCAATGTACTATATACAGTTCCAAGTAGTAGAATCGTAATCGTATTGCCGAAAATTGTGTAAAACGAGACATGCCTTGTAACCAGATGTGTTTAAGTTAAAAAAGAAGTGATTGTGATTATATATGCATGCTTGGCATATACTTTTTGATGCCTTGGCCTGTCGTATGTCATTTCACGAGTTTTTAGCAGGTTTCGGACTCGTTTAATACATACAGGACTAGACACGATTTTTACATTCTTAGAGATTGGATGCTACTTCTTATAAATGTCCTTTTCACCTAGTTGTTGCTTCTATTCCCTGTGTGTATCCTTCCTGCTTCCCAGATATTACAGTATCCACCTGTGAGGCTTCCTTCTTACGTGTGTGCATATCTTAAACTACAGCTAGCACGTGTCCATTACGTTTAGCATGGGACACAGCTCATGTTCACTTTTAGCTACCACTGTCTCACAATCAGTTAATTATTTTGTTATAACTTCCTGTCCTTGATAAACAATAATAGCCATTCACTTGCCTCATTCCTTTTTCAAAGCAAAAAATAAATATCAGTGGTGACAATGAACATCCTTATGTTAGACAATTCACGGATTTGTTTTGGCTTCGAACATGCTATTAAAAATCGCTTTGAAGAAAGAGAGTGAGTTAGTTATCTGTCTCCCTGTGTTATCGATTCTATAATCCCTAAATAAGAAAAAACATTTTATTTCATCTCAAATTGCAAAACATCTTTCAATATTTACAGAAATAATATTTGTTTCCTGAGATTTCCTCTGTAACTTGTCACTGTAGCAAAACTCTTTGTTTATACTGACATAATGTAGCTTAATGCAATCCAGAACTTTTCCTTGCTTTCGTGAATTTCTCATGACATGTTAATTTTAACAGTTTTTAACCGCTTATATATTATCATTGTAGTTACTTGCAAGTATGTGTTTCCTTACTCAATACAACAGGTGGCTGCAAAAAATAATGGCATGTGTATTTTTGGTGAAATTGCAGTATGAGACACGGTAGGCCCTATTGAAGAGGTTGTCTATTGTTCATCGCCAACTGGGAAACGTCCAGACGTTTTTGTACAATAGTAACATTATGAAACGGTGGGTAAGATTTTGCAGTTCTCTTTAACAGCCAAATTTCTGAAGACACTATGAGTGAACGGAAATGCTAAATATTTTCTCACATGCTGAAAGGTATAACCAGCCATACCAAAAATAAACATATGTGATTCATAACATTATTGACTTACCTCTCATCATCTATTGGAATCGAAAAAGAGATATTTCCAGATTATTTTTTGATTGGTATTACAATTCATAGCGCCGCAGTAAACGCCGAAATATGACTGCTTTTTTATGTGCTTCTCCCCTCCATACACACATACACAATCGTTTCACAGTATGTTATGTTTATACAGGCCAGTCGCTTGACGGTGCTGCAATAGCGAGATTGCAGTAAATCACTAGGAATTTCATGACTTGTATATTACACTCTGGTTTCAGTTTGTCTATTTAATACATCTATGAGTGCTAGAATTTGGTTTCTTACCTCCATTTTAACAGCAGTCTTATTTCCTAACTAGATTTTCAAAGATTCACGGTTATTGCAAAATTTGTTTCTCTCAGAAATTCTCTTGTTCAAAGTTGCACTGGTATCAAGAATTTGCTTGTTCAGAGATTCATGGTATCAAAATTTTGTTTGCATAAAATGTCATTGTTTTGTGCTAAAAACTTTGTAGTCATTTCTCTAATAAACAGTTGTTTCCTGAATCTTCATAGCTCTGATTCTGAAATCCTAACACTGAATCGTTTTCATCACAAATGTCCTGAACTGAGCCACATCTCTCTTTCCTTAGCGCCTTTTTGAAAGTTTGACTAATAAAGTACATTAGCAAAATTACATCAAACACTAAAGATACTAATGTCACAAGTAAGAACCTCTCTATTACTGTCTTTTCTCTAACAATACAACTAAAAAAGACTGGAATCATATTCGTAACTTCTGTTGCTATGTGTCTTACATGTCTTGTTTATTCTCCAGTCCCATTGTTCACAGATCTTACCTGTTCTTCCATTTCATTTCCATTTTATTGGCTTTTGCATTGGTAGTACATTTTAGTTTTTCTATGTTTAGCTTTCTGAAAAATAAGTCTACTGAACATTTCTTAATACAATCTAATTATACTGCACAATGATCCCAAATGAAATTGGCCCTCCAGTACTGCCTGTGCAGTTCCTTATCTTCAAACAAGATGTTGTCCATTATTTTGTAGTTAGTTTGTATTGAGTCCCACACCAACTCTACACTTCTGCATTCCTATTTTGTCTTGTGTGTTTGTTGTTCGCTTTTTGTTTTCCATGGAGTATGTTGTTGGTCCTAAGTCGTTGTCCTTGTACCAAGAAACATTAAAAGGTCAAAGGATTGTTATTCAGATAACTTCTGATGGTTATTAGAATAAATACAGTTTCTGAACTTTGAAATACACTCCTGGAAATGGAAAAAAGAACACATTGACACCGGTGTGTCAGACCCACCATACTTGCTCCGGACACTGCGAGAGGGCTGTACAAGCAATGATGACACGCATGGCACAGCAGACACACCAGGAACCGCGGTGTTGGCCGTCGAATGGCGCTAGCTGCGCAGCATTTGTGCACCGCCGCCGTCAGTGTCAGCCAGTTTGCCGTGGCATACGGAGCTCCATCGCAGTCTTTAACACTGGTAGCATGCCGCGACAGCGTGGACGTGAACCGTATGTGCAGTTGACGGACTTTGAGCAAGGGCGTATAGTGGGCATGCGGGAGGCCGGGTGGACGTACCGCCGAATTGCTCAACACGTGGGGCGTGAGGTCTCCACAGTACATCGATGTTGTCGCCAGTGGTCGGCGGAAGGTGCACGTGCCCGTCAACCTGGGACCGGACCGCAGCGACGCACGGATGCTCGCCAAGACCGTAGGATCCTACGCAGTGCCGTAGGGGACCCCACCGCCACTTCCCAGCAAATTAGGGACACTGTTGCTCCTGGGGTATCGGCGAGGACCATTCGCAACCGTCTCCATGAAGCTGGGCTATGGTCCCGCACACCGTTAGGCCGTCTTCCGCTCACGCCCCAACATCGTGCAGCCCGCCTCCAGTGGTGTCGCGACAGGCGTGAATGGAGGGACGAATGGAGACGTGTCGTCTTCAGCGATGAGAGTCGCTTCTGCCTTGGTGCCAATGATGGTCGTATGCGTGTTTGGCGCCGTGCAGGTGAGCGCCACAATCAGGACTGCATACGACCGAGGCACACAGGGCCAACACCCGGCCTCATGGTGTGGGGAGCGATCTCCTACACTGGCCGTACACCACTGGTGATCGTAGAGGGGACACTGAATAGTGCACGGTACATCCAAACCGTCATCGAACCCATCGTTCTACCATTCCTAGACCGGCAAGGGAACTTGCTGTTCCAACAGGACAATGCACGTCCGCATGTATCCCGTGCCACCCAACGTGCTCTAGAAGGTGTAAGTCAACTACCCTGGCCAGCAAGATCTCCGGATCTGTCCCCCATTGAGCATGTTTGGGACTGGATGAAGCGTTGTCTCACGCGGTCTGCACGTCCAGCACGAATGCTGGTCCAACTGAGGCGCCAGGTGGAAATGGCATGGCAAGCCGTTCCACAGGACTACATCCAGCATCTCTATGATTGTCTCCATGGGAGAATAGCAGCCTGCATTGCTGCGAAAGGTGGATATACACTGTACTAGTGCCGATATTGTGTATGCTCTGTTGCCTGTGTCTATGTGCCTGTGGTTCTGTCAGTGTGATCATGTGATGTATCTGACCCCAGGAATGTGTCAATAAAGTTTCCCCTTCCTGGGACAATGAATTCACGGTGTTCTTATTTCAATTTCCAGGAGTGTATATCTCGCCTGTTTAGCTTACACACAAAAATACACAATAAAACAAATAGAATTACTAAAAGAAACTGCTGAAAAAGCAGGCTTGCAAATTTCATTTGAAAAGACAGAAATCATTACAAATATCAAAAATCCACCAAAGAAAATAACTACGAAATACGGGAAAATACAGGTATCTAAACATTTTAAATATCTTGGTGAACTAATTCAGCCTGTGGCAAAAGGTCATCCAGCCTGCAGGGCTAGAATACAAAAACTAGAGACAGCAACTCACTACTGCAGACAAATGTATTCAAAAAAATGTATATCCAAAAACATTAAACTCAGACACTACCAGACTGTCATTAGACCGCAGATACTATATGCATCAGAAACACTGGCAAATTTTACATACGCAGAACCGATAGAAAATCGTGAAAGAAGAATTGTGAGGACAATTCTTGGACACAGGAAAATAACAGATGATCAAGGCGAATCTGTATACAGACTAAAAAGCAACAAATAAGTGTATACGAAGTGCAGCAAAATTACAGACGAAATTAGAAAAAGAAGATGCTCCTTTTATGCTCACATCATGAGGATGAAACCGAATAGGCTTACAAAACAAATATTTTCGTACATCGCAAATCTAAAAAATAAAAATCTATGGTTTATCAACACAGAAAGAGATCTAAAAGAAGTGGACATAGATCAGGAAACAATATTTAACAGAAACCTTTTTAGAAAAAAACTGAATTCATTCACGGGTTTCGGTGTGAAAATTAAGAAGACTTGTGGAACTAAATGGTCTGAAGAGAGAAAAGCCGCCTTCAGCACAAGAATGAAAGAAGTGTGGACTGAGAGAAAGAAGACTTCCCAGAAGCGCAAGAAATAACTGTTTTCACGGTCTTTAACGGCCAAATTTGTATAATAATAAAAAATTATATATATATATATATATATATATATATATATATATATATACTTCAGTATTTCCACACTCAGCAGTAGTAATATGTAATACCTCTGCCTTCAGTAGTACTACCAAACGATAGGAAGATCCTTTGAAACACCTCTTGTATGAAGAGTTTCAATTCCACAACAAATTCTGACCAAGTCTCTGTACCTCGCTTTCAGTGTACAAGAACAGCGATCTCGCACAGAGGTCGAAGATTTTATATCACTATCGATAATAATAGCCAGCAGAGTTTCAACAAAATATTTAATAAAATGGGTTTATGTGACTTCGAGTGAAATACTCCAACATTAATTTTAGTGTGCAGCATATAAATATTTTAGTACGGAATTACTCGTTCTTATGATCGTGTATATATCGTAATTACTCTTATCAAACTGAACAGATCAATACCCACTGGCATTGTACGTTTCTTACTGTATTATTTGCTTAACTGAATCACATCGTCAATCACTATTTCCTTGGTTTTGACAGTCAAATATTTTCAAAGGGCTTAGAGGTGATTTGTGAAGCGGTGCTTGGCATATATTTAGTACTACAAAGGATTTGTTACAAAATTCTACTTCTGTCACACATGCTCCTCCAAACAGAATTTCGTAATCTCTGTTTTCTTAAATTTTTGGTAATTCCTGGTGCATGTCAAGGCTCCTTCTTTCTACAAATCTGCTCTTTAGAGCTGAGATGTTAACCTAAATCCAGTAATATGCAACATACCTGTAACAGTACTCACTTGGTACTCATAAAGGCAGATCACATCAACTGGGTTTGATGACTCTAGTTTATCACTCTAAAGAAGTAGTTTTAATTTTACTCTTCAGCCAGTATCTTTTAGTATGAATATTAAAATTCTTAGCGAATGTAGAATGAAAATGTCTATGAACATCAGATATAGAAAAGGAAATACTACAAGGTGAAAGTCACATGAAGTTCTTCGCCCATGTGGTGCAATCTTTGTCATGAGCAACAAGTTTACAAAAGTGTTGTTAAGGATTCGATCACAGCTAAATATTTTTGTCAAATATGACTATAAATATGATTGCTGCTCGTTTCATTTGCAGCAATTTCTGTTGTGCTCTTAGATTCCTACATGTTCACAGCGTCGAAAATCGCAACATATTCCGAATAAGAACAAAGAATTGGTGAGAAGCAAGGCTATAATCACGATTCCATTTGTTTTCCCCCAGTTGTTAACTACATATATATATGATGCTCATTTTACTCGTCACCGTTTAAGCTGTACTCTTAGATTTATGCCTAATCACACCCTCAGAAATTGCTATACATTCGGAAGGAACCGTTAAATATTTGTTACAAGGAGGAATATAAATGTCATTGATGATTGTTTCACTCACATCAATTTCATTTTTCGTTGTTTAATCAGACTGAAGTCACAAAATAGATGGAGCTCATTACAGAGTGTATTAATAACATCAAACTCTGCAGTACATACTTCTGTTGCATGAATAATAAACTCCTAGCATGAATTACAAATGTGAAGATGAAAAAATTCCCCAGTTTCAAACCTACTTTCTCATGTTCCACAACAGCACGTCTGTAACTACACGACCACAGGAGACACACATGAAGTACTTTTTAGATACTGTTCATAGCAAATTTTCTTATGTCTCTTACAGGCGACACTTAGGCTAATTGAAATAAATCGCAGCTAGAGTGAGACATCTTCATTTCACCTTCACATTAAAGCCATATACTGTCATAATATGCAAGTTAAGATGCAGGAACAACTGAAATGGGATGAATCAAATATGGTGTTCCAAAAGTAGCAAGTGAGGAGCATCACACGACCGATTTCAGCCTAGTGCCAGATATTTTTCCTAGTTTTACTCACTTGTGTATCGACCAAAAAACGATAAAAAGAGTTCAGTATACGTTAGCTCCAAAATGTGTATCGTAAGAGCTGAGAGTACTACTTCATCTTCGATACTGTGAAATAAATGTCTTCTGCTCCAAGCTCTTTGTTTTTCATATTTCGAGAGGTAGTAGTATGGACAAAAAAAAGAAGAAAATTCCAATGAAAAAGGGCTCTAAAGTGCATACCTTAAGAGTTACGAGCACTAGTGGATGCTCATCTACTGTACAAGTGCTCACAGTTTTTGAGTCGAGAAAAAATAGAAGAAATTTGTTTCAGTGACGAAAATGAAGTGCTCACAGCTCTTAAGGTGTGCATTTTAGAGACCATGTTTACTAGCCATCTTTTCTTGTTTTGGTCCATACTACCACCTCTAAATCATTGGAATTCTGGTTCATCCTAATTGTGCTATGGGACATGACTTTTGAATCACACTATATATATTTGTTTCAGTGGCGAAAATGAAGTGCTCACAGCTCTTAAGGTGTGCATTTTAGAGACCATGTTTACTAGCCATCTTTTCTTGTTTTGGTCCATACTACCACCTCTAAATCATTGGAATTCTGGTTCATCCTAATTGTGCTATGGGACATGACTTTTGAATCACACTATATATATATATATATATATATATATGTGTGTGTGTGTGTGTGTGTGTGTGTGTGTGTGTGTGTGTGTATATGTATATATATGCTGTTTTCGGTATGAACAGACTCTTACAGTGTATATATCTGTGGGCTGTTTTGTGTGTTTCAAGCAAATTAGAATAAAGCTGAACATAAATTGTTAGTATTTTTTTTATTTTTAATACAATGTCTTAATGAATCATTACTACTGGCTCCAAAAATATATCTGATGAGATGTCTTGCCACACAAGATTATTTTTGTTCGAGAAGAATCCCCCATAACAGAATGTTATGGGGGACAAAAAACAGTATGAATTGAGCAGGAGTGTATCACTGACTCACTGACACAGGACCTAAATTTACTTGATAAATATGTAAAACATGTTAAGTTGGTATACGGATATTGATTATTACTTTTCCACTTTAATTTTTAGTCAAAATGAATTCCAGGAAGTTTATCAGAAGGAGATCCATTGTCATCATCTTTACCACATAAATTAAAAAGAATATTTTTGGTTTTTTGTAATTAAAATCTAGTTGATTGATTTCAAATCATATGTGGGCCACTCTGAGACGATCTCAATTTTAATACCTTAATAGTGATAAGTCTTATCCAGCTGTAACAAAAGTCATGTCTACTTCGTATAATGTGGACTTGTAGAACATGATACTAGGCAAGTCATTTATGTAAGTTATGAATAGTAAACCTCCATACACAGGCCCTTGTAGCACATCCCCATATGAACCCAAAACATTTGATCTGCTTCCTATCAGTGGTGTATTATCTAATTAAAGAGATTTCTGAGCTTCTAAATTCATAGTAGTAAATAATTTTAACAGAATCATTTGACTGACAGCTTTTTTTACTAAGATTCACAAACACAGCATTAGCAGATAATCTAGATTTAAATGAATATATTACAACTGGGAGAATATCCTCATCTGCTTTCACTGTTGACAACCTAAACAGCATCAAGTAAACTCTTCAAATTATATCCGTAGACAAATGTTAACAGATTTGGAGCTGCATGCATTATGTTGGACCTTGCAGAAACTTCTAGTGAGAAACTTCTTGAGAAAATTATGAAATTAAGTTTGGTAATATCTGAGACATCATTATTGTATTGCATCATTTATGCATGCATTTTATTTATGAGAGACTCCAAGTATGATGCTGGGCAGATACTTGCAAGCTGCCACCAAGATTTTTGTTGCAATAGCTGTTCTTAGTACGACTGAGAATATTCCCTATCTCCGGAAAAATTTGTTATTTGCATCTCTTACTGACCCTTACTCACTGCATGCAACGCCCGAAATCGCTGATAGATGCTGTACAAAAGTCACAGTAAGCAGTTTAAGGCTGATATTGCTGTCGAAGTTGAGCAATATATCTTTTTTCGGTTGTTTTTGTGAAACCGAAACTTTGTCAAAGTATATTACAAGTCTGCTGTTCTCAGCTTGCTGTAAGTGCATTTCACTCAAGACTTCATCCTTGCTGTTGCAATCTCTCTGTATTCCCAAATGAAGAAGACAAATGAAGGAGGTCTCTGAGCTAAAATCATTACTTTTCTCATGGAGACCATTTTGTAGTTTTTTAACTGTTGGATATTCTCATATGTCATAATAACGAAATACAGTCCCACACACAAGCTCGTTGTTGAAATCGTTAAATTCTGTAGATTTCCGTTCTCATTTATATCTTTTCCTGGAGAATCGAAAACATCTGCTGATGTTACTGATATACTATAGTGCGCGTCATTTACGACGACGGCCGAGTTTAGGTTCGTTCTGCGCATCTGACATCACAAAACACAGTCAGCCAATGAACAGAGAACAATGTTGCCAGAGCTCGACTGCAGTGCAGAGCACAGACGAGTGGCTTCTGTTTTAGAAACGTTCAGTCATAAATAAAGTAATTGAACAAAAGCAATGTCTTGATAGCAGACTTTCTTATATATAAAGTTTGGAAAAAGCATTCTTTATACCAATTGCTTCATATTCTATTAATTAATTAAACCAAACAAGCAATAAGCCTCCTAATTCAGGCGATAGCAAGAAAAGGTGTTTGTATCATTCACACGAACCGCTTTTTCGCAATAAAAAACAGCGGTAATTGTTTATTTCCCATTGTACTTCGACGAAACGTGAATAATTCATAGTCATACCAACAGTGTTTGTCGGTATTTTGCCTGATGTTTTAATGTCTTCCAGATGTTAATTAGAATGATGAGCTACGTTAGCGTAATGGTTAAGGTGTTGGGCTGCTAAGTGAAAGGTTCTGAGTATGAACCTTGTCTGGTGCTTAATATTTTCTTTATTTAAAAACAATATCGAAGTGTGTTACTTCATGAATTTTATTCGTTTGAATGTAATTTTTTGAAATTTCTAGTTCTTTGTCTCTTCATTATAGTCATAATAAGTTTTCGGTTTTTCTAATTTTGTCCTCCAATATTTCTTTTCACAGCAAATGAAAAGGCACACATGCAATATTCATGTCATCTTTTTTGTTTGTATATCTTCTCTTCTGGAGTCGCTATTCATATTGAGATATATTCTTTGCGACAGTATTAAAAGTATTATTTAGAGCAGAATTTCGGCTTGTACATTGCCGAGCTACTTGATTGTCTGACGCAGTTCTTTGCTTCGCTGCTTTGGCAACATCATCATATTCAATGTTTTCATCAACTGATCTATGTTTTGGCAAGTATTTACTGTCCATTGTGACAAACACAAATTTTTTACGCACTGCGCCTCACTGACAATATATTTTAGTTTCTGTGTTTTATTACGTCCACAATTCATTTTGTGTACTTCGCCAATTTTGTTTTAATCAAAACTTTTTAGAAAAAAGCGAAATGACTTTGGTACGAATAAAACTTTTATTACAGTCGCGAAAGATGGAATATTTCTCAATATTACATACAACACCTATCTGGTACTTAAATTAAATGAGATATTGTTATACAGTAAATTTTATATGAAATTTAGGTATCTTTTCCACATTTCATTCTCAACATTGTGGCAACAAAAATCGACCATACGGGAAGTATACGCTATGGACTTTTACCTCTGCAAACTCTTCAAAATTTCATGCAATAGTTTACTATATTTAATACAGCACAATAATTGCGTTGAACGTCGAAACAAAATTAAGTCATTTATGGGGGGAAGGTCTCAGTCAAGAAGACGTGTAAATATCAAATTTTTGGGCCAAATAGGTTTCGTGAAATCGAATGATAAGTGTGTCAAAGCAGTCGGAAGATCATGTGTCAGCACAGGCGAGCAGTGCAGTGATGACAAAATCACGCACAGCGCGGAATGCGGGGATCATGTCTCTGTAGCAGTGAAAGGGTTAATTATGTCCGTGGTGGTTTTACTTCATAAACTGCGCGCTCCCCCCTAAACGTAAGTTTGCGAACTATACTATACTATGGCGCTGCTTCTATAGGTGCATGCGTCGTTTGCAGCTGGCAACGCAGTAGTCTCCCGCGTTTGGGCGGGCATGCGCGAGCCGCCAAGATAAAAGAATTCAACTATAATACAGCCTACAGTCGACTTCAAAATACCACCTATATTTGCTGTCCGTTTACAAATTTCCACAAAATTCACACTATTCCTGGCTTCTTCAGTATTGGCCGGATCATTACAAAACTTCGGTACATTCTATACAATGTCTTTTCGCCCTTTACACACACCAACCAGAGTAGCACTACATGTTGGTCCTTGCTCCTGCATTTCGCTTCCTACGAAACACATGTCAATGCACCATGCCACAAAAGATTGAAAACACATGTCAACAAACCATATCGCTCAGAAACACTGAACATTCAGTTAATGCTCACCTAATGCACTGTTGACAGTGTACAGGGTTATTACAAATGATTGAAGCGATTTCACAACTCTACAATAACTTTATTATTTGAGATATTTTCACAATGCTTTGCACACACATACAAAAACTCAAAAAGTTCTTTTAGGCATTCACAAATGTTCGATATGTGCCCCTTTAGTGATTCGGCAGACATCAAGCCGATAATCAAGTTCCTCCCACACTCGGCGCAGCATGTCCCCATCAATGAGTTCGAAAGCATCGTTGATGCGAGCTCGCAGTTCTGGCATGTTTCTTAGTAGAGGAGGTTTAAACACTGAATCTTTCACATAACCCCACAGAAATAAATCGCATGGGGTTAAGTCGGGAGAGCGTGGAGGCCATGACATGAATTGCTGATCATGATCTCCACCACGACCGATTCATCGGTTTTCCAATCTCCTGTTTAAGAAATGCCGAACATCATGATGGAAGTGCGGTGGAGCACCATACTGTTGAAAGATGAAGTCGGCGCTGTCGGTCTCCAGTTGTGGCATGAGCCAATTTTCCAGCATGTCCTGATACACGTGTCCTATAATGTTTTTTTCGCAGAAGAAAAAGGGGCCGTAAACTTCAAACCGTGAGATTGCACAAAACACGTTAACTTTTGGTGAATTGCGAATTTGCTGCACGAATGCGTGAGGATTCTCTACCGCCCAGATTCGCACATTGTGTCTGTTCACTTCACCATTAAGAAAAAATGTTGCTTCATAACTGAAAACAAGTTTCGCACTGAACGCATCCTCTTCCATGAGCTGTTGCAACCGCGCCGAAAATTCAAAGCGTTTGACTTTGTCATCGGGTGTCAGGGCTTGTAGCAATTGTAAACGGTAAGGCTTCTGCTTTAGCCTTTTCCGTAAGATTTTCCAAACCGTCGGCTGTGGTACGTTTAGCTCCCTGCTTGCTTTATTCGTCGACTTCCGTGGGCTACGCGTGAAACTTTCCCGCACGCGTTCAACCGTTTCTTCGCTCACTGCAGGCCGACCCGTTGATATCCCCTTACAGAGGCATCCAGAAGCTTTAAACTGCGCATACCATCGCCGAATGGAGATAGCAGTTGGTGGATCTTTGTTGAACTTCGTCCTGAAGTGTCGTTGCACTGTTATGACTGGTGTGAGTGCATTTCAAGCACGACATACGCTTCCTCGGTTCCTGTCGCCATTTTGTCTCACTGCGCTCTCGAGCGCTCTGGCGGCAGAAACCTGAAGTGCGGCAACAGCCGAACAAAACTTTATGAGTTTTTCTACGTATCTGTAGTGTGTCGTGACCATATGTCAATGAATGGAGCTACAGTGAATTTATGAAATCGCTTCAATCATTTGTAATAGTCCTGTACATGTGGCAACAAAGCTGTGAGTTCGGCGAACCACAACACTTACCACCAGCGGATAGTGGGGAGTGGGTGGCATCTTGAGTTCTCTAATTTCGTAATGGCCACTCTACATAAATAATATTTTAGTTTACAACGATGCTATCACATTAGGTATTCATACTTAGCATTCCCCAAATAGAGGTGGCCATGACAGGGAGCATTGGTACCACAGCAGCTGTTACACAAGCCAGAGTCATGAGAAGTGGCATCACTATGAAGATGGCCTTCTAGCGACGGTAAGGGAAATATAAATTGTAAATATTTTGACTTTGATTGGTGTGAGATGCGCGATCTCTGATAAACAGTTTCCCTAGATGTTCAAAGGCCGATGAACTGTCTGTAAAAGCAAGTTTTCTTTCTGATTTGTTATTAATGACACATTATTCAAAGATAGCATGAGATTGTGAAGCCACATGATGTACTGCATACATGTACTATGTTAACAAAAAGTGGTGTGTTGTTCAGCAAAAAGGAAATGTGCGATATTAAGTAAGATCCTTGACAAATACCATGTCACGGAATGTGTAAGCAGTGGCCATTAGACTGGAAATTAGAGCTAAGCATGGTACTCCTATTTCTGAATGAGACAGACACACACAAAGCAATTCTGGGGAAAGGCTGGATAATTTCCAAAACATCTATGATCTATGCAAAGCATTTTGAAGAAGAAGGCATAAAAACAACTGAGAAACTAAAATATTTGCCTAGAAATGAAGAGTAGTGTCAGTGAGCTCAAACAAAGTAACTTGAAAGTGTAATGCCATGGATTTTTCCCAATCTGCCACAGTACATAACTAAATGGACTAAATTTGAGTCTGGAAAAGATCCAAATGAAATAATACTGATGCACCAAGAAGATATTTATAATGAAAACAAAGAGTGACTAGCAGAAAATCTGCTTAAAAGCTTTACAGATGTGCATGAAAATGTAGATCGAATTATAATAAATAACAAATGGTACCATGCTGCATTATGTTTCTCCAGATTATCACTGAAAGAAATTTTAAAAACTTCAAATTAGTCTAAAGATTGACTGTTAAAAACTTGTTGCTACCTTGCATATTTCAGCTGAAGAAAAGACAAATAAACCTATATCCAAGTAATTTCACAATCAGTTCTCTTACATACATACATCTCATCTTAGTTTTTATCGGTAGGTTTGCTGATTAAGAAACTGTGGTGATAAAACAGAATAAAGTATTTAAAGTATGCATGTGGTATCTTTAGCTAGATGACCCCTTCTGAGGTCTTCGGACATCTGGTACAAGTCTTTTTATCTGAAGCCACTTCAAACACTTAATGATGAAATTATGATGATGATAACATATACATCCAGTGATTGAAGGGGCACTGGAGAGAAAGCCCACCATTAAACTGAACAACACTACCATACAGAGAAAAATTACAACAAGAAGCTTCAATATATACCTTGATAAATGATTAACATTCATATTTATTTTTTTTATTTATTTATTTATTGTTCCGTGGGACCACATTTAGGAGAAGTCTCCATGGTCATGGAACGAGTCTTATGATTGAAAAAGCGACAAGATTAATGCACAAATTTGGCATGCAAAACTCAGCTCACTACAGACTACCACTGCAGACACTACAAATGTATCAAACAGCCCTCTTTCAGTCTATTATGTGCTTCGCAGCAAGTGCCTGGGCACGTCAACTGTCACTCATGACCCACAAAATCGCTGTGAAGAATGGACAGAGAGATGTATCGCTAAAATGTCATCTTCATTTGGCACCAGTTTGTGGAATCCTTGTGTGTTGCACTTACAAAATACCCCATTGTCATAACCATTAGACACAGAGCAGCAGCATATTGGCTCAAATGGGGAAGACTGGACGAGGTACATGAGGCAACAGAGGAGCATATTACAGAAAAACGTCAATTAAATCTTTGAAAAGTTGAGACATGACAAAAAGAATGAAAAATATCTTACTGGGGTCGTCAGGTGTTCTTCTTCTCCCTGAACATAAGGAAACATCTGAGGCTCAGACATGTTGAGCTGTGTCAGAGTATAGTACATTTCCTGATGGGCCATGGCCGTTACCCTACAAACCCGCACCACATTGGCGTTAAGCAAAGTAATATATGAGAATATAGGGAATGTGCATCCCCCAAAACATAACACTAAAATGCAGTGCTCTCTTATACATAAGACTGATGACAGAGATTGAAGATATAAGACAAGCTTTAAGAGACCCAGATAAATGGAGTATGCTTAACTGGATTGCTGATGAAATATCAAGAGCACTGCACAAGACATACAAGCAGCAACGACCATATTACAAGATCACAACCAGGCACCACTCCTACACCACAACATGATATGTGGGACAACAGAGATTCAAACAATGACATGGAAACATATGATGACATTAACAGGCTGGTATCGCCAGATACAGAAATATATTTGGCACAGTAGCGGATCACGCAACTGCAACAATGCTACAAGTAAAATATACATGGAATCTAGAAATAATTCAGTAATAAGAAATAAAATAACTAATTTTCCTGTTTTTAGTTGTGTAATATGTAAACTTTATAAGGTGCAAAATGTGAAACTGTGAATTTTATAATATTGTACATAAACATATGTATGAAGTATAGTAAGACTTAACTGCAGAAACGCAAGTTCACAACATAGATAAGAAGTGTCTTTCAGGGAGACAAGACACGAGGCCACCGTTCCATGGCTCCTCTCCCACTTATGGCACAGCCAAAGGGAGGAAGTAATTGTAGCGATAAAGAGTACTCTTAAACCTCATACACAAACCATGTAGAGTTAATCTCATGACAGACATACATATCGAAGTAACCATAGTAGAATAAAATATGCTAATTTCAGGTTGGAAAGGCTCAAAGTGTTTACTGAAGCCCTCCCATTTGAAATAGCGACGTAAAGGATCCTCTTTTATTATTTACATCTTTCCTTTTTCGTATTATTTCTTCTTAAGAATTTAGTAAAAATTTTTCTTAATTAACAATGTAACTATGTAAAAGATAAGAAGAAGAATAACACCATTGAGAGAAACTGTAGAAAAAGACGAATAATCTGTCTCTGGTGCTTGTTAGAATTTTTAGTAGCAAATTATCCACTATAGCTACCACTGCAGTGGGTCACTCTGTAATGTTAATAAATAAATAATAAAACCCAATCTCAAACAGAGGAAAACCTCGACTAGCGTCGGAATCGAGCGCAGGGCTCCTGGATAAAGAGTAGGCAATGCTAACCACAAGATCACGAGCTGATGGCAGAATGAAGTGTAGCATATATCGATTTCAAACAACGCTATGCAAAACACTGTAACAAAACTTTTAAAAACGTTACTTAAGGATAAGCTGTGTTCACATTACGCTATTCTTCCTGAGCTCATGGGGAGCGCTTTGTCTGTCAAACCAGATATGGTACCTTCCTGTGTCTTACTGTTTATAATGACCAAACTGCTTACGAAATTCCTATGAATCTAGTGACTGTTTAATAACGTAGCATATTACATTTGACACATAATACCAAGTTTTCATCGTCTTTTACATTTGTTGGGGTTGAAAAATTGTTTTTAATTTGTTGTGCATGTGGATACATACTTTCTACCCTGTATTTAACAGCTGCCCAACTATTTTATCATGTATCAAAATATATGGCATTTGTTAAAATTCAATGCTTGACTGTATAAATGTGGGTATTACTGCTCTTTTTTTGATGTGCATATGAGTTAATTGTAACATTGCGATTAATTATGAGCAGATGGCACGTCCTCCCATGTACTTGACTTCTCAACAATGTCTCGTTTTCCTATCCAATAAATTTCGACCTCATTCAAATTCCTTTTCTTACTATGTAAATGCGAAAAATCAGTGATTCATTCTTGTGTGTATTAAACACATAAATAGATGCATTAGAGAGTAAAATGGCATTGTTTTGAGTGTGTATCTAGATGTCTATTCTGAAAGTTCGCCGGTTATTTGACAACTCCGCGTCATATTGACGGCTCTGGCTTGTACAGAGTATCAATGATTGTACTGTCACAGCCGACTTCACACAAGCCGGATTCTTCAATGGGTTAACATCGCACAGCTGCCAAATAGATGGCAGATTATCAGAAATTACGTCCTGTTGTCCTGTTGCACGTTAAAAACAAAACTGTATTACTTTACTTTTTAATTTGTAGTACCTGCAATTTTACGATTGTAGCACCCACACAAGAACGAATCACTTTTACGATTTAAATGGAAACGAATGGAATTTTAACAAGTGTCGAAAATTATGAAAAGCAAACGTAATGCAGAAGCCATTGATGTTTTATGAGATTTAGTATGCATATTCATTGGCACAGTTCTACGATTAAGAGTAGGCTATGGTACTAACATCGTAGATCCATGGTGAAAACGCCCGGTCCACACGCAACGATCTGTCTGCGCAGACATCGGTGCAGATGTCTGTACATGCAAAAGATCGCTGCAAATGTGGTGTGTTCACACGACACAAACCCCAATCTACTACTCGCCCGCCATCTGTAGGTGTAGAAAAGAAATATCAGTGGCAAGCGACTACGCTCCCCGTAAACGTCAAACATTTAATTCAGTTATTTTGAAATATAGAAATGGAGGAAGTTCTGTTGTGGTCTGTGTTCGCAACTTGTGTTGCAAAAAACATTCAGACCAACCGCAGGAAACAGAGAAAGCTGGCAAAATGGTGTAGACAGTGGCTGCTAAAGCGAAAGCAGTTTTCTCACGTAAATTTACTGAGAGAGTTGCAGGACGAACCTAACGACTGGCGAAATTATTTGCGGATGGATGTCGAAACTTATAATTATCTCTTAAAGCTTGTAACCCTTCATATTATGAGAAAAAATACTTGTATGAAAAGGGCAATTTCTCCTCATGAACGGCTGGCGGTAACATTGACACTCCAATTTCATCTTCAATTGTACTCCTGCTTGGTGTTGGTGTTTCTTGATCACTAAGAAAGCCAAGCAGATCAAAATACCGTAACGTTGGCTGGTATACTTGATCTACTCCTACACCAGATCTAGATTTCTGAACTTTGGATAACTCAATTAGAGCATTGTATGCTGCAGTCTTTTTGTCTTGGTCACTACGTTCTTTACTTTTAATCTTCCACAAACATGGGTGGTTTCTACATATTTCAATGAATTCACTTACAAATTCTGGAGAACACTGACGAGTATCAGCCAATTTAATGCCCTGTGCACACAAACACTAGACTGAGCAAACAGCTGTTTCGCGCCAGATTTGCGGCGATCTCCTGTCCACACGCTCCAACTTGTTTGCGCAGATGTGGTTTGAACCCACAGATTTGAGAGGTTTCGCTCAAACCTCCAACTTCCAGTTTTGCACACACCTGAGGTTGGTGCAAATCTTCTGTCCACAGGCAACGATCTGTCTGCGCAGATGTGATGTGCGCAGAAATTTGCGCAGACATATCGTAACGTGTGGACGGGCCTTAAGTTAAGGTGGTTAGATTTGTGTACAATATCTTTTGTGTTGTTGTTGTTTTGTTCTTTGCTACGAAATGGGTTTTCTTTGAGTATTTGATCAGTTTCTTTGATGATCGGCGAATTGTGTTTGTAGATGTCACAGTGACATTGTTAAAATGAGTTGTTAATTGAGAGATAAAAACAATGACGTTCTCTGATACAGTGAATTACGTGTTCTTCACCAATCCAGTCGTGAAAACAACAACGGAATATGTGAAATATTTTGTACGTTATCCTTGAAATAATCCGTGCTAATCTTCTAAAGGAAACTTAATGGATGTAATTAAGCGTTCTTTTTTATTTCAGTCGTCCGCAACGATTTCATCACTTTCTGGTAGCCCAAAACCGCCACCTGTTCCTAAACCAAGTATGTGCGACCTACCTATTTGGAAACATACCTATGGTGGTAGTTCTTTCGTGAGGATCGCAGGCTTGTGCGGTGCTGCAGCCGTTGCACTTGGTGCATACGGCGCTCATAGTATGTATTTTGCGTTTGTATTTTATAGTCTCATAACATAAATTTTACAGATCGTCTGATCGTATTGTACAGGAAACTCTCGAATTTTCTGCTTATTATGTACGTAGTTACATAACTAACTAACACTAATTTTACAGACACTAGATATGAAATGAGCTTATAGAGGTGTAACGTTTTTGGTCTGTTTTAGCTATTTATCCCAAGGAACATAATGAGGATCTGAAGAGGATTTTTGAAACGGCAAATCGGTATCATTTTCTGCACACGCTTGCGTTATTCGGTGTACCCCTTAGCCGGTGGCCGAAGACTGTAAGTTTTGGTTTGAATACGTTTTCATTGTTAGCTCTACTTCTTACTATCGAATTTATGAAATTTTCCGTATGATTCGTGTAGCATGAATGTGAAACAGTGTTTGAGGAAGGAGTGAGTTGCATATGTCCCTGATGTTAGTTAGTCAGTATACCTTGAGCGGGCAGTAAAGGAAACAAAAGGAAAAATTTGGAGTGGGAATTAAAGTTCAAGGAGAAGGAATAAAAGTTTTGAGGTTTGCTGCTGATACAAAAGACAGCAGAGGGCTTCAAAGAGCAGTTGAATGGAATGGGCAGTGTCTTCAGAGGGGGACATGAGGTAGCCTATGGAAATGATACATGGACAGTAATTAGACCAGACAAGAAGTACACAGAAGGAGAAGGTTACACGGATAAGTAATGTGACTAAATGAGGACGTAGCCTACTGAATAGATTTAGGACAAAAGAAATTTCTCGTACAAGTTTACTAAAAGAAGGGGTCAGTTGAAAGGACAAATTCTGAGATCTCAAGGGATCGCCAAGTTAGTAGTAGAGAGAAGTGTGATGAGTAAAAATTTTACAGGAATACCACGAGATGAATACAGTAAGCAGATTCAAAAAACTATAGGTTGCAGTAGTTATTCAGAGATGAGGCTCTCAAAGGGTGGAGTAGCATGGAGAGCTGCCTCAAACCGGTCTTCAGATGAATACCACAGTAACATTTTAATATATTTCAGGCATTTTTCTGATAAAAATGTTTGTCTGGCATACATCTTCCTAGAAATAGAACACTGAAAAGGAGCTGAACATAAATACACCTATGCCCTAAGAACTTTTGTGTTATGCTGAGTATTGTGTGTTTGAAACTCTGTTGGAAAGAGGGATGCTACACTTACCCTCATGTGAAAGATGTTTGCTGTTGACATGTCCAACAACTGGTTTGATCCAGCTCTACACATTAGGCCTACTTTATCCTGTGCAAGCCGCCCAAATAAGTAGCATACTGCAATCTTTAACCATTTGAAGCTGCTTTGTGTATTCACTCTCCTGTCTCCATTTACTGTTCCGTCCCCCTCCCTCCCACTCTACTTTCCAAAACTAAGCAGATGATTCCATGATGTCTCGAATGTGCCCTATCAACTGGTCCTTACTTTAATCAAATTATGCCACAAATTTCTTTTCTGCTCAGTTCTATTCAGTACTTTATCAGGTATGCGATCTATCTATCTAGTCATCAGCTTTCTTATGTAGCACCACATTTCAGAAGTTTCCATTTCTTTTTGTCTACACTGCTTGTTGTTGATGTTTCATTTTCGTACACGGCTATGCTGCAGACAAGTGCCTCCAGAAAAGTCTTTGTAGTTCTTAAATTTATAATCAGTGTTAACAAATTTCTCTTGTACAGAAACACTTTTCTTGTCATTAAGTCTACATTTTATACCCTCTCTAATTCTGCCATCATCAGTTATTTTACTGCCCAAATACCAAAACTCATTTACTACTTATAGCATCTAACTGCCTAATCTAATGCTGTGTGCCACTGATTTAATTAATCTACATTCCATTACCCTTACTGCCAATTATGTAATCTTCTCTTCCAAGTCCTTGTGTCACGTTGCAGAATTAAAGTTGTTGTTGTTGTGGTCTTCAGTCCTGAGACTGGTTTGATGCAGCTCTCCATGCTATTCTATTCTGTGCGAGCTTCTTCATCTCCCAGTACCTACTGCAATCTACATCCTTCTGAATCTGCTTAGTGTATTCATCTCTTGGTCTCCCCCTACGATTTTTACCCTCCACGCTGCCCTCCAATACTAAATTGGTGATCCCTTGATGCCTCAGAACATGTCCTACCAACCGATCCCTTCTTCTGGTCAAGTTGTGCCACAAACTCCTCTTCTCCCCAATCCTATTCAGTACCTCCTCATTAGTTATGTGATCTACCCATCTAATCTTCAGCATTCTTCTGTAGCACCACATTTCGAAAGCTTCTATTCTCTTCTTGTCCAAACTATTTACCGTCCATGTTTCACTTCCATACATGGCTACACTCCATACAAATACTTTCAGAAATGACTTCCTGACACTTAAATCTATACTCGATGTTAACAAATTTCTCTTCTTCAGAAACGCTTTCCTTGCCATTGCCAGTCTACATTTTATATCCTCTCTACTTCGACCATCATCAGTTATTTTGCTCCCCAAATAGCAAAACTCCTTTACTACTTTAAGTGTCTCATTTCCTAATCTAATACCCTCAACATCACCCGACTTAATTAGACTACATTCCATTATCCTCGTTTTTCTTTTGTTGATGTTCATCTTATATCCTCCCTTCAAGACACCATCCATTCCGTTCAACTGCTCTTCCAAGTCCTTTGCTGTCTCTGACAGAATTACAATGTCATCGGCGAACCTCAAAGTTTTTATTTCTTCTCCATGGATTTTAATACCTACTCCGAATTTTTCTTTTGTTTCCTTTACTGCTTGCTCAATATACAGATTGAATAACATCGGGGAGAGGCTACAACCCTGTCTTACTCCCTTCCCAACCACTGCTTCCCTTTCATGTCCCTCAACTCTTATAACTGCCATCTGGTTTCTGTACAAATTGTAAATAGCCTTTTGTTCCCTGTATTTTACCCCTGCCACTTTTAGAATTTGAAAGAGAGTATTCCAGTCAACATTGTCAAAAGCTTTCTCTAAGTCTACAAATGCTAGAAATGTAGGTTTGCCTTTCCTTAATCTTTCTTCTAAGATAAGTCGTAAGGTCAGTATTGCCTCACGTGTTCCAGTATTTCTACGGAATCCAAACTGATCTTCCCCGAGGTCGGCTTCTACTAGTTTTTCCATTCGTCTGTAAAGAATTCGTGTTAGTGTTTTGCAGCTGTGGCTTATTAAACTGATTGTTCGGTAATTCTCACATCTGTCAACACCTGCTTTCTTTGGGATTGGAATTATTATATTCTTCTCGAAGTCTGAGGGTATTTCGCCTGTTTCATACATCTTGCTCACCAGATGGTAGAGTTTTGTCAGGACTGGCTCTCCCAAGGCCGTCAGTAGTTCCAATGGAATGTTGTCTACTCCGGGGGCCTTGTTTCGACTCAGGTCTTTCAGTGCTCTTTCAAACTCTTCACGCAGTATCGTATCTCCCATTTCATCTTCATCTACATCCTCTTCCATTTCCATAATATTGTCCTCAAGTACATCGCCCTTGTATAGACCCTCTATATACTCCTTCCACCTTTCTGCCTTCCCTTCTTTGCTTAGAACTGGGTTGCCATCCGAGCTCTTGATATTCATACAAGTGGTTCTCTTCTCTCCAAAGGTCTCTTTAATTTTCCTGTAGGCAGTATCTATCTTACCCCTAGTGAGACAAGCCTCTACATCCTTACATTTGTCCTCTAGCCATTCCTGCTTAGCCATTTTGCACTTCCTGTCGATCTCATTTCTGAGACGTTTGTATTCCTTTTTGCCTGCTTCATTTACTGCATTTTTATATTTTCTCCTTTCATCAATTAAATTCAATATTTCTTCTGTTACCCAAGGATTTCTACTAGCCCTCGTCTTTTTACCTACTTGATCCTCTGCTGCCTTCACTACTTCATCCCTCAAAGCTACCCATTCTTCTTCTACTGTATTTCTTTCCCCCATTCCTGTCAATTGTTCCCTTATGCTCTTCCTGAAACTCTGTACAACCTTTGGTTCTTTCAGTTTATCCAGGTCCCATCTCCTTAAATTCCCACCTTTTTGCAGTTTCTTCAGTGTTAGTGTCAATGTTAAAGTGTCATTGACAAACCTCAGTTTTTATTTCTTCTCCCTGAACTCAATTTCTTCTCCAAATTGTTCTTCAGTTTCTTGTAATGCTTGCTCAGTGTGTAGATTTAATATTGTTGGGATTAGTGGGAACTGTGTCTCACTGTCTTCTTAACATGTGCTTCAATTGCTGTATCTGGCTTCTATACAAGTTGTGTATAACCTTTCACTCCCCGTGCTTTACCTCTGCTACTGTCAGAATTTCAAAGTGTGTATTCCAATCAGTGTTATCACAAGTTTTCTCTCTCTTCAAATGCTATGTTCTGAGATAAGTTATTGGGTCAGTATTGCATCATTAGACCATACATCTGGGCAGATCTTCCCCTTATTGGTTTCTACCACTTCTTTTGTAAATAATTTGTGGCAGTGTTTTATAAGTATATTTTATTACACTGATTGCTTTTTAATATATACACCTGGCAGTACCTGCCTTCTGCGGAATCGGAATTATTAGAGTTTTCTTGAAGTCTGAAGGTATTTTGCCTGTCTTGTACATCTTCATCTACCTTGTCTTCCCTTTTTACAGCATCACCTTCAGGTTCGTTTCCCTTGTATAGTCTACCAATATATTCCTTCCTTGTTATAGTTTGTCCTCTGTGTAGTACTGGTTTCCCATTGGAGCTGTTGATGTTCATATACTTTTTATGTAAAGGCCTCTTTAATTTTCCTATAGGTGGTATCTATCTTTCCCCTAGTTACACAGGTTTCTGTAGCCAAGGTGGCTTGTGTTCTCTTGCCATTTCTGCTTTGCCGTTTTGCACTTTTCGGTCTCATGTTTTGGACATTTGTACTGTTTTCTGTCTGTTTCATTTGATGCATTTTTATAGTTTCTTCTTTCATCAGTTAAATTCACTGTCACCTGTGATACACAAGGGTTTCTAACCGACCTTATTTTTTTATTTAGTGGATCCTCTACTTCCTTTACTGCCTCCTGCCTCAAAGCTGTCCATTCAATTTCTAACTGTATTCCTCTTCTCTGTAACAGTACATTTATCTTGGCTGATTTAATTTGTAGGATAGAAGGCCATTCCATGTCAAGTGGCGTAAGGGTCCCTAGTTCACATTCTCTAATCGTTAATGAATTTTTTTCAGGATATTTGTTTGGGTCTTACATGAAACCATGCCAAGTTGCAGATAGACAGGGTGTTCAGTGAGACCATCATCTATGCTTTTGAGAAGGCCATTTTTTCCATATTTTGACAAACGAGTTTTCATCGTTGTTGGTTACGATCTAAAGGAACTTCCATACTGAAACTGGATGATTATGCTCAACTTTTTAGATAAAACATTCTAGTTGTTTGTACATGTGCTCAGTGTACACCAAATTTATCATAGTTTGCTGTCCAAGTAGATCATGAATTTCGTCATGACAAATTTGGATAATGTTTGGACTTCTTGTACCTTATGATAGAATGACACTTTTATGCTAATTTTTTCCTCATTTCAGCTACCCTACATATCATAAGATTGTTGGGTGTGATGAGGTGTTCCAGTTACGCAAAACATCGTTTTTTCCATAGCTGACAGACCTTACATCCAACAATTTTAACTGCAAACACGAAAGACACAAGAGCTGCAAATCCAAATGATGAATACATACCATAAGGTTCAGCAAGTGGCATCTTGATGAGTCAAATAATTACTGAGTTATCCAACATTAAAGTTGACCCGAAAAATTTGTCAATTTTGTTGGATATCCAGACGACTGTATCTCAGATTAAAGTTTTATTTTATTCTTGTGAAAATCCAGTTCAAAGATAATAAAGAAGTTAAAAAACATGCTTTGACTACTATTACAGGTGAAAAATGTGTCGACTACTTGAATATGCACATTTGATAATCAGTCTATGACTTTGATATTTTCATCTGTTAGTTTGCTTCCGTGTTATTTTGGAATTCACCACACTTTCCACCATCTAAGTGCAGTGCAGCTTTGATTTTTGGAGGTAATTCTCTATGCCATCTTACAACATTTGCATCTCAAAAAAAGAAATAAGTGTATTTTTAGTACAAGAGCAGCAGTTACAAAATCAGAGAATTGAATAATAATGCCTTGCTGATAATGCCTAAATATACTTTCATCACAAAACATTATATTTGGATAACTAAGAACTTATGAAAAAATTCTATTTGTGATACTTTTTGTATAAGAATCGTTCTATTAAAAGAGGTGTATGGGATATGAACATTGGAAACAGATGAAATGTGCCCCAATGTATCAAAAACATTCCTGGCAGATTAAAACTGTATGCCAGATCAAGTCTCGAATTCGGGACAGCCATTGAATAAAACAGCCAGATGCATGGATATCATTCCAGTATGGTGGATGGGGCATAAACAAATTATACCCTACTGATCCACTGATGTGGCAAAAATATATGAAATACTTTTAAGACCCCATTTTCAGCTAGCTTAAAACACCAAGGAGTAGTTGCAGTAAAATGGAGGGAAATTCTAAGTAAGCTGGACAAAATGCATCGACTAAATAGCTGTTGACAGAAAAGTTGAACCTGAAAAACACATTTACTGCCCCTCCAGTCTATATGCATTTGCAGAATGTGATGCTTGTGCATGCGCTGATGATGAACTGACACAACCGAATGATTGTTGGTCTTTTGAGGTAATGCATGAATGGTAAACGAGAACAAGGAATATAGGGATAACAAATACAAATACTTTTTGAAAAACAAGACATAGAACATAAGTTACAATTGATTATTTTCAGTAATAATGCCCGTAAGTTCTGGTACCCTAAAAGAAATTCTTGAACTGTGGGCATTTACCGTCTTACAAGAGGACCATCGGCTGCATATATTATGGAAAAGGGACAGATCTGCTGACAGTGCCCCCTAAAGGCCTAAATAAACCTTACAACTTTGAAAAACTTTAAAATTGCGAAGTTATTGTTTTGTAAAAATGTTCAAAGTATTGTTTTATTATTATTATTATTATTATCATCATCATCATTGTTCACATATGGGCCCAATAGGACCATGAAAGGTGCAAGCAATCAATGTTGCTTTTAATGGTTAGCTATCCTTTGTGTCCAAATTTGTTTCATCCATTCAGAATGAAGTCTGTTTAATGAAGTCTCTTTCTTTCGTCAGACCATGATGTTCCAGTCCATTTTCTAATTTCCCTCTGACCAACTTTCCAATTACATATCTTTTGTCTGAATCCTTTATTATACCGCTACATTAAGATCGTCCTTAATCTCAGCGATCCATTTAATTAGCTCAGTTTTGGCCTTCCTTCTGTTGTTTTAGAATTTGCTATTTGTTTTGTCAGTGTGGTGGGTGCCATTCTTTTAATGTACCCATAAAATTTTAAGTCTTCATTTTCTCATGTCACCATGTATGTTTGTGTATTCTTCTATTTCCTTAACTTCTCAGCATATAAGTTTCTCCATCAGTAATTTTGGGGCCAAATATTTTCCCCATAATCTTTCTTTGTTTTGAATTTTTTTTCAATATCCCTCTTTCTGTTTAAAATTAAAGACATTCAGGTTTGACTACGATGCATTTTTGACAGCGAACTTCATTTGAAGTTTTTTCTAGACTGATTTCCTGTATGATTTCCCGCAAGTATTTAAATTGAGAAACCCTTCTTATTTTTCCATATTTCGTGCTTAGAAACTTTGGTGCTTGTATGTTACATGTCATATATTCCATTTTTCTGAATGATTACTTTTTCTACAATTCTTTAAGAATTGCAGTTGGTTTTTGAGCTGTGGTAATATCCCTAGTTAAAATTGCCAGATCATTTGCAAAGGTGAGTCAATCTACCGTAATATTACTTCTACCTAATCTGGTTGACTGATTTATATTTTGACTCGGCTTTTGCTCTCGCCATTCTGTAATTACGTTTCCCAAAACATAGTTAAACAATAGTGGGGAGAGTCCATCTCGCTGTCTAACACCAGTCTTTATATCAAATGAATCAGAAATTCCTCCCAGGAATTTAACTTTAGATCTAGTATCAGTTAAAGTTCACTTAATCACTGTTAGTTCTATAATCTAGCCCTTGTTCCTTTAAAATTTGGAAAAGAAATTCACAATCAACTTAGTCATAGGCCTTCTTAAAATCCACAAATGTACATACAATATTGTTACTAGATATCCTTTGGTGCCTAAGGATTAGTTTCAATTTAAGAATTTTTTTCCATACAGGATTTCTGTGGTCTAAACCTGCTTGGTACTCACCAATTTTAGGTTATAATTGTTCTTGGTCTCGGTCAAGTAAACACTGCGAGATAATTTCGTACGTGACCTGCAGAAGAGAGATTCTTTGGTAATTATTAACATTGGTTCTACCCCCTTTTTAATGCAGTAGGTGAATTAGGGCAGTTTTCCAGCCCTCAGGTATTTTCTCAGTTTGCCAGGTATGTCCTATTAGCTGAGTTATGTCTTATAGTGTCAAGTCCAGCTGATTTTAGTAGTTATGCAATTATACTGTTTTCTCCAGATGCTTCATTGTTTTTAAGTATCATAATTTGTTTAGTTATCTCAATTTCTTTAGAGTTAAGGTTGGTGTTATTAGTTTGCTGTTTGGTCCCTTAGGAATTAACAAACATTTGAATTTGGTTCTGGACAGTTTATTAGTTTTTCAAAATAATTTGCAAGTATCTTTCAATTTTCCTGGTTGCTAAGAGCCAAAGTGCCATTTTCATTTTTGAAGCAAAGACTTTGAGGTTGGTAACTTGTTAATTTTGTTTTGAGTGTTTCAGAAAAGTTTCTTGTATTGTTCCTTTGGAAGTGTTTTGATTTCTAAATGTTGAGCATTTTCGTAGTTTCTTTTAATCTGCCGGAGTAATTTAGATCCCCCCCCCCCCCCCCCCCCCCCCGTTAGGAAAGTGTTGTATGTATTTTCAGTTTTGTTACTATTCCAATTTTTGAATGCCTTGCGCCTTCACAATCTGCAATCCTCTAAGAATATTTTTGTTTCTTTCAAAGTGGAATTAAATTTTGTGCTGTTTTGATGAACTTTTCTTTTAGACTTTGCCAATTGTTGGATTGTTTTTCAATTTCGCTTGTTAGAGGTGGGGTTATTGTAGCACTATCAAATTTGGGGATAACATTTTCTGTTTTGAAGAGTTTTTGAGGTTGAACTCTTATTTTTATTCACATTAAATAGTGGCCAGAATCAGTATTAGTTCCTTTTCTAACTGGGACATTTAAAATTTCTTTGTAATTAGGGTATGAAATTACTACTTGATCGATTTTAAATACCCCAATAAATGTGTTGGGTGCCCACAAAGTTTTTTTGTTTAGAAACTTTTTTTTTTACATGACTTTTAAGGTTAAAATTTTTGCATGTTTCAACAAATCTTTGGCCATATTTGTTTGTCCATTTACGTGCAGGAAATCCACCTACTGTTTTCTTATACTTTTTCTCTGTACCAAATTGAGCATTAAAATCATCCATTAAAACTTTAACATGGTTTGAGGGAATTTTCGAGACGATGCTTTCAAACATTTCCCAAGCTTTATTAATTTCTTCAGGTGTTTTATGGTTATCCTCATTGACTGGCATATGGGCATTAATGAAAGTGTATGCTCTATTCACGCTTGTAACAGAAATTGTCATAAGTCTTATCATTAATGGGTTTTACATCTGTTATTGAATTTAAAATATATTTGGACACTGCAAAAGCAACTCCCAGAGTGGTGTATTATTGAGCATTCTTTTATCAATTTTACTCTTAAAAAGATGAGAATTGCCTAAATCTTTGGTGTTATTGACCATCAGTTATGTTTCTTGAAGTGCCAAAATGTGAATCTTCTGTTCTTTTAATGTATTTTCCAACTTATAAAGGTTACTTGGTTGCAAAAGTGTTTGTATGTTAAGTGTTGCAAAAAATGTATTTGTTTTGGTTTTAAGTTGGCCGGAGGACCCCAACTTCCTCTGATTAATTGCCTTGCATTCTAGCCTGGCTGTCCCAGAATCTGAAAGACCAGTTGCTTCAGTAATACTCATGGTGGATTGACCACCTGGGGTAATATTTGATTATCGAAATGCTCCATGATGATTGTATCTGGAATCAGGTGGGATTGAGTAGAGTCATTTAGTGAACTCATAGTGTTAAGATGGGAAAGGTTAGTTCCAGAATATAAATTTAAAATGTGCCACTGGTGAACAGATGCTGACCACTTTGTCACTTGCTACAAGACAGACGCAAAGTGGATTTGATTTTGTTTTGCCTTGGTCTGGAACTGCTTATTCTGTACTTGCAGCTGTCCACCATATATAATGGAACATTCACTAACTGCCATCTGTGACCTGTCCAATACCCTGGGCAAGGTCAGCTTCTTAGACTTTTAGTTACAAAGTCTTGAAGCTGTTTTACTTTTGAAAACTTTATGCAATTAAAAGAATCAAAGACTGTAGTGCATACTGGTGCTTTTTTAAGGAAACTTGAGAATTTTTTAAAATTGTATTTGCAATGAATATGTACAAAAAACTAGGATAATTATGGTGGGACATAGAATGTGGGGAGGGGAGGAAAAGGGAGAAGCCCAGGAGGAAGGGGCTATGTAAAAGAACAACAGAGTATTACATCATCTAACATAGGCAGTCAAAATGTGGTGCTATAACTGTCTGTCAATTTAGGATTTGGTGTTGAAAATACTAACGGATCGCCTAATTTCAAAATCTAGTAAAATTTTTAAAGTGTGACCCCTGTTTTCTTTAAGTAAAATGTTTTACGTTACTAGGGAGATTGGTTATGGAATCTTTCTGCTCCCAGAAGTGAGTACTGAAGCCAGGCTTTGAGCTAGAAACCCCAAAATGTTCTGTAAATGTGGCACTAAAGCTCCTGCCAATTTGTCCATTGCACCATGTGGGTCAGTCATAGCAAATGATACAATGCACCTCAGTTGTATTATATTTGGAACGAGTGGCGTACTCTGTGTGTCTTTACTTTGTACCAACATTGGCGGTAATGAAGAATGCCTGTTCAATATTTTTGGAGCACAACTATATTGCGATCATTCCTGAAATATTGTCAAAATGCCGCGTTTTATGATATGTGGTACCAGTGGTCTTCGGACTATCAGCATTGATAAGCAAGCTAGCCATTGGGTTATCTTTCTTTATCTCTCTGTGGATACCTTTATTAATACTATTGACAATCTGTCATGACCAGTTTTATAGGCAGTGTACTGTGTAATTTTGCACTCTGTTGAAGGCTTCCTTTGACAACGAGACATTATGGAGCCTGTGTAGAAGCAACATGAAGGCTGAAGCCTAGTACTTATTAGAGTGATCAGAAGAGCTGTGAATCAGTATGTCAGTGGTGATTGCCTTCTGTAAATATCAAGTCCAATTTAAATTAATATTAAGATCCTGGTATCGTGATGATTTCACATACTCTACCCTCCCCCTCCCCGCAATTCTGCTGAGCAGTAAATTGAATTCTCATTGTGTAACAATTCAACTCTCTCACAAACTGACATTTCTTGTGTTACCCGTTGAAAAGAACAGGAATGTCAGCTATGTATCTATACTGAGGTATGATCTTGCTAGCATATGTTGGAAAGTAAATTATGGCATTAGACTCGGAAGCTGTCATGAATATATTGGCAAGAAAGTGTGATAAGGGGGATACCATTGCAAGACATAAAAAGAGAGAGACCAGATTAGTTCCTGGAGGTATGAAAGTTTATTAACTAACCATCCAATGTTGCAAATGTTCGAGCAAATCAGGTGGCGATATAGCTGTTGAGGTACTCTGCGATCCCAACCCCGTACAGGCATTAACAATTGGACAAACTGGAAAATCAACTTAATGGACTTAGTCAAAGCCTGGAGTCTTGGTCCTGCCAGTTTCATAGGAGCAGTGTTCTTCTTACTGAATGGATTTCGAAATGTATTGGTTGTATTAAGAATCTCTTTAAAACTGGTCAAATATCTATTCATAGGATCTAGATTAGACTTAATAATTCCAAAATCTGTTAAGAAGCATTGCACTGTATTCACATAATGATTTTCACATAAAATAATGTCTGTTTTCCCTTGTCTGACTGGGCAATTAGTGCTTGATGCTTATAGAGTTTTTTTGTTGATACTATCCAAAATAGCCCCTTTACTGTAAGTTGTTCCTTGACTAAAACAGAACCATTGTATTACGTACAACCTCTCTCAGTTACGTTACTTAGGCTAACAGCTGCTTCATTACTTTCACCTGTGGCTATATTGACACCATCAAGTGAGGAGACAATGTGGGAGATCAACGAACTGATCTGTTGTTGATTGGTCACATTATTAAAGTGTTGAAATTATTAATGTTGTAGGACATTCCTTTTTCTAAAAATATTGTTTCTTTCTCACTGAAATTAATATCAGAAAGACTGCACACCCTAAGATACAAATCAGAACCACACTCAGTGACATCCTGGCTTAACAATCTGGTGCCCCTTATTAAGTAACCTACTTAGTTTATCGATATGTATAGCATTCATACAGTCTTTAAACTGTACCACTGCATCTTCAATGTGTTCATGGGCCCAGTGATATACTCAAGCTCTTGGACTTGGTTCTTAGGTTGAGTTGTGGTAGATTTGGGGTACCAAAGTCGGATTTGTTATTTGCAGAAAGGTAATCACCACTGACATAGTGATTCACAACTCCTCCAACCGCTCTATCAAGCACAAGACATTAGCCTTCAGGTCATTTATATGCAGGCTCCGTAGGGTCCCATTGTCAGAGGAAGCGTCTGTTAACATGTTCTTATTATAAAGTAGATAGCCCATAAAAATGGTTATAACAGTGAGTTCATGAATGGTATTATCGGGGTATTCTCCGAAAGATAAGGAAGCTAATCCAGTGGCTAGCACCCTCATCAATGCTGCTGGTACCATGTATCATTAAATTCCAAATTTTGGCAATGTTTCAAAAAAGATCAGAAGGCAGTTGCACTCCAAAGATATTGAATCAGCTTACCTCTATGCTGGTAAAGTTGTTACAAAGCATAGGCTCAGAGAATACTCTACTTGTTCCAAATACAATGCAACCAGGTTGTATTGTACCACTTGCAATCATTGTTTCATGCTGGCAGGAACTTTAGTACCATGTTTAAAGAACAGCTCAGATTTTCTAGCTCAAAATCCACCTTAAGTACTCAGTTTCATGAGCATAGGCATTTCATCACCAATCTTCCAAGTAACTTAAAAATTGTACATTGAGAAAACAGAGATGACACTGTAAACATCTTACAGGAGGTTGAAATTATGTGATCTATTATTTGCTTTCCACATTAAACCCTTATTCAACAAACAAAGTTACAGTACCTTAGAATTTTGGCGTGGCAAATTTCGACTACCTAAGTTAGATGTCAAATATTAACTATAATTTTAAAAAGTATCAAAATTCAATACAGTCTTGGATTCTTTTAATGTGTAAGGTTTTTAAAAAAATCTGAGTTGTGTGGTTTACGTAGAGGACACTGTAAGCAGATCTGCTCCTTTGCCGTAACACAAGGGCTGTCCATAAAGTAAAGAAAGATTGTGCGCCATGCCCGGTGGTGAGCCCCCACCCCACCCCACCTCACCCTCTGCCCACACAAACGCAGTCACAAATGTCTTTACAGCTCCTCACCCTGTCTCAGTGTGACCCAAGTTTTGTTGCCAACCGTTGGAAAATTCTGCCATGTGTGTGGTGTCATTCGGCTTTTGAATGCACAAAATATTTGGCCTATCAAATTTTATAGGCAAATAAGGAATGTATGTGGTAATAGTGCAATGAACAGGTCTTCACCGAGGAAATTGAGCATTATGTTTAATTGGGGAAGAAATAGTGTGCACAATGAAGATCTGTGTGGGAGCCCAACAGTCATTAAATCATCAGCATAAACACAGCAAGAACTTCATTGTGCAAGTGATCTCACTTTTTCGTGAAACTAAAGGAATTTTTGGGTGGCAAAGAGTTTGCAAGCAATGGAGACCTCAAACAAGCAGCGACTTTTGCAGTAAAGGAGTAAAACATGGAAATAAAAAAAAATTGTCCCAAGTTGCAATAAGTGCCTTGACAGCTGTGATGACTACTTATAGAGTAAGTGACTATAATGACTATAACTTTATTTACAAAGCTTGCTTATATCTTCTGTTTTTATTTAGTTACGTCAAAATGTTCTTTACTTTCTGGACAACCCTCATATACACATCCAGTGGTCTTCTTGCAGGTCGTTAAAACACCCTTGGTTCAAGAGTTTCTTTCCAGTTAGCATAACTTATGGGCATTACTAATGAAAATAAGTTTCAACTGTCATTGTTATATTCTATGTATCATTTTTCAAAATGTTTTTGTAATTATTACCCCGATATGTGCTCCCTGCCGCTGTTGGATAAGCAGCTGCAGCAGCAAGTCGTATACTCCTAGCTCACTCATTTGTTACATAGTTTAATTCTTAATTTCTTTGCGTGTTTTTGGTACCTGCATTGTTTAATTCATAAATTTTGGGCGTATTATAGTATTTGAGAGTTGTAGCATCGCGTTTTAGTACCTGAATAGTGTAAAATCGCGTAGTCTCCTTCCACCGCCGAGCAGTGTGTCAGCAGTGCGCAAGTAGCAGCATTACTGCATTTACTAGGCAATCTTGTATTTTAATAACCGTTTAAATTTTGTGTAGATTTGTTTGCACTCTCTATTGATTAGTTCAGACGTTCTTTGCACAACAGTTTTTAGCATGGATAGGGACTGAAACTGCTGTGTTCGGATGCAGGCTGAGTTGGCATCCCTTCGCTCCCAGCTTCAGGCAGTGTTGGCTTCGGTCACACAGCTTGAGGCTGTTGCCAATGGGCATCACTGTGGGGGTCCGGATGGGGGTTTGTCGGGGACGGCCAGCTCGTCCCACGCATCCCCCGATCGGACTACGAATGTGCTTGCCCGGGATACTGCCCGCATTGAGACTGATCCCTCATCTGTGGTAGAGTGGGAGGTCGTCTCGGGGTGTGGCAAGGGGTGAAAGATATTCCGGAGGGTTGAACGGAAGGCCTCTCCAGTTTGTCTGACGAACCGGTTTCAGGCTCTGTCTCAGGCTGATACTGATCTTCGGCCTGACATGGCTGCTTGTCCTGTTCCAGAGGTTGCCCCTCAGTCTGCAAGATCCGGGCGGTCACAGAGGGTGGGCTTACTGGTAGTTGGGAGCTCCAACGTCAGGCGCATAATGGGGCCCCTTAGGGAAATGGCAGCAAGAGAGGGGAAGAAAACCAATGTGCACTCCGTATGCATACCGGGGGGAGTCATTCCAGATGTGGATAGGGTCCTTCCGGATGCCATGAAGGGTACAGGGTGCACCCATCTGCAGGTGGTCGCTCATGTCGGCACCAATGATATGTGTCGCTATGGATCGGAGGAAATCCTCTCTGGCTTCCGGCGGCTATCTGATTTGGTGAAGACTGCCAGTCTCGCTAGCAGGATGAAAGCAGAGCTCACCATCTGCAGCATTGTCGACAGGACTAACTGCGGACCTTTGGTACAGAGCCGAGTGGAGGGTCTGAATCAGAGGCTGAGACGGTTCTGCGACCATGTGGGCTGCAGATTCCTCGACTTGCGCCATAGGGTGGTGGGGTTTCGGGTTCCACTGGATAGGTCAGGACTCCACTACACGCAGCAAGCGGCTACACGGGTAGCAGGGGTTGTGTGGCGTGGGCTGGGCAGTTTTTTAGGTTAGATGGCCTTGGGCAAGTACAGAAAGGGCAACAGCCTCAACTGGTGCGGGTCAAAGTCAGGACATGCGGGGACCAAGCAGCAATCGGTATTGTAATTGTAAACTGTCGAAGCTGCGTTGGTAAAGTACCGGAACTTCAAGCGCTGATAGAAAGCACCGAAGCTGAAATCGTTAAGGTACAGAAAGCTGGCTGAAGCCAGAGATAAATTCTGCCGAATTTTTTACAAAGGTACAGACGGTATTTAGAAAGGATAGATTGCATGCAACCGGTGGTGGAGTGTTCGTCGCTGTTAGTAGTAGTTTATCCTGTAGAGAAGTAGAAGTGGATAGTTCCTGTGAATTATTATGGGTGGAGGTTACACTCAACAACCGAGCTAGGTTAATAATTGGCTCCTTTTACCGACCTCCCGACTCAGCAGCATTAGTGGCAGAACAACTGAGAGAAAATTTGGAATACATTTCACATAAATTTTCTCAGCATGTTATAGTCTTAGGTGGAGATTTCAATTTACCAGATATAGACTGGGACACTCAGATGTTTAGGACGGGTGGTAGGGACAGAGCATCAAGTGACATTATTCTGAGTGCACTATCCGAAAGTTACCTCGAGCAATTAAACAGAGAACCGACTCGTGGAGATAACATCTTGGACCTACTAATAACAAACAGACCCGAACTTTTCGACTCTGTATGTGCAGAACAGGGAATCAGTGATCATAAGGCTGTTGCAGCATCCCTGAATATGGAAGTTAATAGGAATATAAAAAAAGGGAGGAAGGTTTATCTGTTTAGCAAGAGTAATAGAAGGCAGATATCAGACTACCTAACAGATCAAAATGAAAATTTCTGTTCCGACACTGACAATGTTGAGTGTTTATGGAAAAAGTTCAAGGCAATCGTAAAATGCGTTTTAGACAGGTACGTGCCGAGTAAAACTGTGAGGGACGGGAAAAACCCACCGTGGTACAACAACAAAGTTAGGAAACTACTGCGAAAGCAAAGAGAGCTTCACTCCAAGTTTAAACGCAGCCAAAATCTGTCAGACAAACAGAAGCTAAACGATGTCAAAGTTAGCGTAAGGAGGGCTATGCGTGAAGCGTTCAGTGAATTCGAAAGTAAAATTCTATGTACCAACTTGACAGAAAATCCTAGGAAGTTTTGGTCTTACGTTAAATCAGTAAGTGGCTCGAAACAGCATATCCAGACACTCCGGGATGATGATGGCATTGAAACAGAGGATGACACGCGTAAAGCTGAAATACTAAACACCTTTTTCCAAAGCTGTTTCGCAGAGAAAGACTGCACTGCAGTTCCTTCTCTAAATCCTCGCACAAACGAAAAAATGGCTGACATCGAAATAAGTGTCCAAGGAATAGAAAAGCAATTGGAATCACTGAACAGAGCAAAGTTCACTGGACCTGACGGGATACCAATTTGATTCTATACAGAGTACGCGAAAGAACTTGCCCCCCTTCTAACAGCCGTGTACCGCAAGTCTCTAGAGGAACGGAGGGTTCCAAATGATTGGAAAAGAGCACAGGTAGTCCCAGTCTTCAAGAAGGGTCGTCGAGCAGATGCGCAAAACTATAGACCTATATCTCTGACGTCGATCTGTTGTAGAATTTTAGAACATGTTTTTTGCTCGAGTATCATGTCATTTTTGGAAACCCAGAATCTACTATGTAGGAATCAACATGGATTCCGGAAACAGTGATCTTGTGAGACCCAACTCGCTTTATTTGTTCATGAGACTCAGAAAATATTAGATACAGGCTCCCAGGTAGATGCTATTTTTCTTGACTTCCAGAATGCGTTCAATACAGTTCCGCACTGTCGCCTGATAAACAAAGTAAGAGCCTACGGAATATCAGACCAGCTGTGTGGCTGGATTGAAGAGTTTTTAGCAAACAGAACACAGCATGTTGTTATCAATGGAGAGTTAAGGTAACCTCTGGCGTGCCACAGGGGAGTGTTATGGGACCATTGCTTTTCACAATATATATAAATGACCTAGTAGATAGTGTCAGAAGTTGCATGTGGCTTTTCGCAGATGATGCTGTAGTATACAGAGAAGTTGCAGCATTAGAAAATTGTAGCGAAATGCAGGAAGATCTGCAGCGGATAGGCACTTGGTGCAGGGAGTGGCAACTGTCCCTTAACATAGACAAATGTAATGTATTGCGAATACGTAGAAAGAAGGATCCTTTATTGTATGATTATATGATAGCGGAACAAACACTGGTAGCAGTTACTTCTGTAAAATATCTGGGAGTATGCGTGCGGAACGATTTGAAGTGGAATGATCATATAAAATTAATTGTTGGTAAGGCGGGTACCAGGTTGAGATTCATTGGGAGAGTGCTTAGAAAATGTAGTCCATCAACAAAGGAGGTGGCTTACAAAACACTCGTTCGACCTATACTTGAGTATTGCTCATCAGTGTGGGATCCGTACCAGATCGGCTTGACGGAGGAGATAGAGAAGATCCAAAGAAGAGCGGTGCGTTTCGTCACAGGGTTATTTGGTAACCATGATAGCGTTACGGAGATGTTTAATAAACTCAAGTGGCAGACTCTGCAAGAGAGGCGCTCTGCATTGCGGTGTAGCTTGGTGTCCAGGTTTCGAGAGGGTGCGTTTCTGGATGAGGTATCGAATATATTGCTTCCCCCTACTTATACCTCCCGAGGAGATCACGAATGTAAAATTAGGGAGATTAGAGCGCGCATGGAGGCTTTCAGACAGTCGTTCTTCCCGCAAACCATACGTGACTGGAACAGGAAAGGGAGGTAATGACAGTGGCACGTAAAGTGCCCTCCGCCAAACACCGTTGGGTGGCTTGCGGAGTATAAATGTAGATGTAGATATTCTTGTTTTCATTCAGCATTCATACTTTCCCCCCGAAAGACCACCGATCACTCGATTGTGCCCACCCATCATCAGCTCATGCGCATGCCATCTTCGGGCTAGCTGTTTACTTTCTGGCTATCAATAAGAGACAACATCCAGTCACATTTCGTGATTGTTTTTGCCTTCAAACATGGGTCTCCTCATTTGTTTTGGTATTCTTCTCTCCCATTTTTACATGTTCTTGCCATTTTACCCTGTTATTCTCTAATTCAGCTTTTCTATTCCAGGTTTGTTTCCAATATCTTCATTTCTCAGTCTCTCTCCTTATTGTCCCTAACATGGAATTTCATTTCACTGGCTTGGATTCTACTCTCCTCTCTTATTGTCATTGTCCAGGTCTCTGATACATATGACAGCATGGGTATGTCATGTACCGTACTTCCTTACACTTCAGTGGCACCTCCCTTCCCCAGACTAAGCCCTTCACATGCTGGTGAAATGCAGTGCTCTGTTGTATCCCTTGTTAACTTCTTCCTCCATTCTTGCATTCTCCATTAGCACACTTCTTAGATATTTAAAATTATTCACATTTTCCACATCCTGTCATTTAATATTAGTTTGTTCCTCGCCTTCTTTCTCTCCTCTGGTTACCACCATAGTCTTACTTTGCTCGACAGTTTTTCGTTCCGTGCATTTAAGATGCCTATTCTTTCATTACATCCTTATTGGTGGTTCCCCACACTTGCAAGTAGGAATTTCTTTGTCTTCCTTTCTCTATGAGCTTCATTTGCCTCTCTAACAATTTCAACCATCACCATTATAAATAATAATGCTGGCACCATGCTTGTCTCAACCCAGTGACATTCTTAAACTGGTCTGTTCTTCCAACTTGTGTCTGGCCCTAGCTGATGCTTTTATCATACATTGCTTGAAGTATTCAGCTATTCATTTTCCAACTCCCTTTCTCTTCAATCTCTTACCTGAGGACACTATTGTAAGTCTGCACTTAAGTAAAGAAAAGTCATCACCAGGTCTTTCCCATACCTCCAGTGCCTTTTCATCAACTAACTCATACTGAAGTTATGGTCTGCTCTAGATGTGCCCATATTGAAAGCCATACCATTCTTCTTCCAACCAACATTCCACATTTTCCCTCAATCATCTTTCCAGTATGCTATCCATTATTTTTGGTATTTGTGGTGTGAGTGTAATCCCTCAATAGTTATGTCACATACTTTGCCATCTCCCTTCTTGAACACTGGAATTATTCCCTTCCCCATTCTTCAGGAACACATTTGAGTCCATATGCATGTTAGCATTCTGTACAACCATTGTAACCCAGTAGGTCCATCTGCCTTAATAATTTCCACACTTATTTCATCTACTCCAGGGTCTTTCCTGTTCTCATTCCTCTAGCTTCTAATTTTGCTTCTAACATTGTAATATCTTTCACTTCTTGCAAGCCTAGGTCTCCCTGCCATACCTCTACTCCTGTTTCACATTTAATACTTTGTCAAAGTACTCTTTTCATCTTTTCCATAGCTCCTCTGGTTCCATTACTAGCCATACTTTTCAGTTTTTCACCAGCTTTTGATAAGTGCTTTCCATTATCTTATTCCTGGTACTTATACTGTTGATAACATTGTTTCCAATTTTCATATGAATTCCTCCCAACTTTTCCTCTAGTCTCCTGCTACCTCTTTCGTAAACTTCTTTTTACTTACCAGGTATTTCCTTTTACTCTTTCTGGCGCTGCAGTCCGGAACCGCGGGACTGCTACGGTCGCAGGTTCGAATCCTGCCTCGGGCATGGGTGTGTGTGATGTCCTTAGGTTAGTTAGGTTTAAGTAGTTCTAAGTTCTAGGGGACTTATGACCTAAGATGTTGAGTCCCATAGTGCTCAGAGCCATTTGAACCTTTTACTTTCTTCCTTTTTATCTCTGATCCATTCATGCTCGGCTTCCTTCTTTTCTTTTACTGCTTCCTTCAGCTGTTCATTCCACTGTGGTGTCTCCTTATCTTTCGCCCTTAGATATTCTGCCACAGGTGTTCTCTGCAGTGTTTACAAATGCCTATTTGAATTACCGCAATTCCTCTTCCACACTTGACCATTCAGTGCTTGGGATTTTAAGCTCACTGAACTTTGCTTGTACCTTCATATCATTTTAGTTTCTACTCTTCCATTTCTTCCCCCCTTTCTACCTTTCATTTTACCCATTCTTATCTTTGTCACCACTACCCAATGGTCTCCACCAAAAGCTTCTCCTGCGAATGCGATTAAATCCTTCAACTGTCAGTGATGTTGTGCTTCCACCAGAAAGTAAATTGCTGTGTTTGTCCTTTTCTGCCCCCTCCCATTCTTGTCATCCTTTGATTATTTTTCTTCCTGAGACACTGTTTCCCACAATCACACCATTCATTTCCTTTGCAAAAATCAGCCAATTTCTCTCTTTCCACACTTTTTCCCATACTAGTCTTCCCATTGCAACTTGTGCAGTTATGTTGCCCGTTACCATCACTTCCGCATCCTTAATTCCATATGCTAATTTCACTAGGAATTCCTCAGTGTTCTGGTCTTTTATTTTCTGTCTGTGGTGCATATACAGAGTGACAATTATTGAACTGTATGAAATAAAATAGTCTCTGAACAGTTCGCGTTAGGACTTTCAATCTGCTCAGTTGGCCGCAATGTGTGAAGAGAATTACTGTGGTTTGGTTTAGCGATGAAGCCCATGTTAATTTGGATGTGTTCGTCAATAAGCAAAATTGGCGCATTTGGAGGACTAAGAATTGGCATTTTGTTATTGAGAAGTTTCTTCACCCTCAATGGATGACTGTCCGGTGTGCAATATCCAGTCACGGAATAATCAGTCAATACTCCTTGATGACACTGACTACCGAATGATACATGAAGGTTTTGGAAGTTGTTTTCACCTTCATTATCCAAAGTTACCCTGATTTTAACAAGAAGTGGTTCATGCAAGATGGAGCTTGATGCTATCGAAGTAGGAGAGTGTTTGATATCCTGGAGGACCACTTTGAGGACCGCATTCTGGCTCTGGGGTACCCAGAGGTCACTGGCATGGGCCTTGATTGGCCACCACATTCTCCAGATCTGAACACATGCCACTCCTTTTTGAAGGGCAACATTAAAGATAAGGTGTACAACAATAACCCCAAAACCTTTGCTGAGCTGAAAACAGCCATTCAAGAGGCCATCAACAGTATCTGTGTTCCGACAGTTCAGTGAGTTGTGCAGAGTTTTGCTATTCCTCTGTGCCACATCACCGGCCGCTGTGGGCGCGCAGTTCTAGGCACTTCACTCCGGACCACACTGCTGCTACGGTCGCAAGTTCTAATCTTGCCTCGGGCATGGATGTGTGTGATGTCCTTAGGTTAGTTAGGTTTAAGTAGTTCTAAGTCAAGGGGGCTGATGACATCAGATGTTAAGTCCCAGAGTGCTCAGAGCCATTTGAACCATTTGTGCCACATATCGAACATCTCATAACCTAAATCCGATTATCTGTAGTAACGTTTACATGTTGAATGAAGTGTGTGCATGCCATAGTTTGTAACTTAATTTATGTGGTTTTTTTCATATAGTTCAGTAATTGTCACCCTGTACTTGGATGAAGCTTTTCATTCCATTACTTGTCATCAGGCAAATCGTCATCATCCTGTCACTTATGTATTCTTCTAGGGTTGGTTTTTCTATTATACCCACTCCATTTTTTGGCCTGTTGTCTGCTACTCCAATAAAATGTGTATCCTTCCCTCACTTTCTTCCTTCATTAAGCCCCAATATTTCTACATTCCATGTATCTGTGAAATCTATTGGCTCTTCTTCCTCCTGAGTCAGTGTCATCACATTAGTGATGCCCACCTTCGATGTGTCTCTGAGTTGTCGCACACTTCTCACAGTTCCCCCAGCACCCCAAGAATTGTGCAATGCATGCATGGTGTGCCGTAACCTTTGTTGGGGCTGGTTTTGAAGTACTGTTACATATATGGGTTGTTATAACGAGGTAGCCATTCCCTGAGGCATTTTAGAGCTACTGCCAGCATACGTTTGGGCCGCTCCTGAAATGGAGAACAGATGCATTTCATATCCACTCATTTTGAGTACAGGTGCTATAGGAAATAAGATACAAAGACAGTTCTTATGCTTTTTCTATCTTTGAAACTTTTGTATTCTCTTCCACTTTCAAAACGGTTGACTGTCTTCACAGGGTGTATACGCTCAGAGACAACCAGGAAATCTGAAAAAAGCCCGGGAATTTTTTCACCCTGGAGAAAACTGGGAAAAACATGGGAATTTTTTAGAATTCCTGTAATTTGTCGTGTCATTCTTCAGTTAAATTTTTGTAATTTTGACTTGTAAGAACTGATAAACAGCTAAATGTGTCAAAGGACAAAGACAGTGGAATACTTCATAATATTAAACACCTGCCGACGAGCGTGACGTCACAACTGTTTACATTATGTTCATTTGAGCAGTTGAGTTGCGTATGGGCAGTACTTTCTCCCTCTTTGGGCTACTTGAAGTGTGGTCTTTAGCTGTATCAGCAATAGCAACAAGCAGTCAGATGCTACTGGGAAAAATTTTTCTGGCGCGCCCAAGCTGCCAAATTCGCGCATGCACATAGTAGTCTGAGTTGTAGTGTGGAGTGGGCTAGTCTCCATGTAAGCTGCGTTTATATTTAGTGATTTTGCTGTTTTCCTTTTCATTTACACTTCTCACTGGACCGAGCGAGGTGGCGCAGTGGTTAGACACTGGACTCGCATTCGGGAGGACGACTGTTCAATCCCGCATCCGGCCATCCTGATTCAGGTTTTCCGTGATTTCCCGAAATCGCTCCAGGCAAATGCCGGGATGGTTCCTTTCAAAGGGCACAGCCGACTTCCTTCCCTGTCCTTGCCTAATCCGATGAGACCGATGACCTCGCTGTCTGGTCTTCTTTCCCAAAACACACCAACCCAATACTTCTCACATCAAATTAAAACACAACAAATTTATGTGGTTGGAAGCTATCAAGTGAATTAAAATACATTCACATAATAGCGGAAGGCTAACATAGTTATTGGTTTGTTTCCTGATTTTATTTCCACATTTTTGGCAGTCAGTCGGCTTGCACAACAATGAAATTATTTTTGTTGTTTTGCTAATCTTTTCCTCAGAGGCAATCAGTGTATTAGAAGCGAAGTGTTTCATTCCACACCATACCATTGGCTAATTTCAACAGTTCGCTGAATTTCAAGTGCAAGTTTTCATCATCTGGTACGTATGATGATATTCCATAACTAAGAACCAAACATGAGAATACAGTAGTGGTACTCCAAGAAAATATGCATCCCGAAAACGCACTGAAAAGCTTAATGTTAGGTTGGGGCCTACTTCATTGTGACTCTGGGCATATGAATTTGCACTTTAAGCCGAATTATGCATTTTAGTATGGTTTATGAAATTTCAGTGCTCTGGGAATATCCTCTTTCTTTTATGATGTCATTTAAGATCTCTTAATACTATCTGGCACTCTCTGGCAACTGCTGAATGAAGGTATTTGTAACAGGTCGCAGGAAAATATTGCGAATGGTGCTTCGAAAAACGTTAGTTTCAAAGTAAATTTCCTTTTACGCAAGATGGAATTATGTTAAGTATGCGAATGTGCAATAAATTTCTTAAATCACAGAGCCTTTGACTCTCATTCAAAACTTAAGACCTTGAGGACTAGCCACTTAGAAGAATTTCTAGCCCAGAACACCAGACCTGGCAGATTTGTGTGATGTACCTGAAAGTGTAACACACACAAAAGAAGACCATTATTATATATGGAAACTTAGCTTTTCATGTAGCTTACTAGTCTTAAAGACCAACACTACCATATATGTGAAAGCTTAACTTTTCTTGTACCTACACCACATACTTAAATTTAAACAATTTACTTTTCCCATTTGTGTGTTCACGCTACTTAAGTGATGTTGCTGTTGGCTGTCTACGTCATGTGTCCTGTGCTCTGAATATCTGCCGTCATTGGCCTGTGAGATCACGTGACATGAGCTATGATTGACTTAACAAAAGTGTATGTTAATCTCGATTTCAGTGCTTCGGAAACTAATGTGCTGTTTCGAATCTATACTGCCGCAATATGAATAGAAAAATATGCAGCGTAAATGTTGCTGCACATCACAATCAAAACTTTTTATGCCAAGTTTTTTGTTCTCTGAAGTTCCATGCTTTTAAAACCTTTACCATTCAGAGAATTAATACTTTTATAGCTCCAAGGGAAAGTATATTGCCTCTTACTGTGGAAAAATGTGTGTTTTTCACCTTGGAAGAAGTGTATTTTCATGTGGGGGGAAAAGTGCATTTTTAAGTGGGAAATCTGGGATTCTTTTTTTTCCCCTCCATGTATCCACCCAGCTTCAGTTAACTGATAGCAAATATTGAGTAACAGTAAAAAAGTCAAGACCAGGCACAATCTTGCATTGCAACGATAGCAATGTACGAATTTCAGGATCATAGGAAGTAGCAACATTCAGTTTCTATGTATGTTTGGTTTCATCATATCCATAATTCATTGCATTGCCCTTCAGTTTGCTAATTGAATTAACGTTAGTTTAATTGGAATAGTGTGGTACCAGAACATGTGTCATGCTGTTATCGCTTCTGGACAGTGTTGACATGCGTAAACTCCAGATTGCTTCCAAATGCATTTTTGCAGCAGTCTTGATCTGTTGGCTGTTTCGGAAAAGAAAGGTGACCATTCTATGAATCATCGTGATTCTAATCCTGCTTGGCTTTTATGTTCTTGCTGCACTTCCAATAACCCTAATATACCCAATTCAAGTTTAACTCCTCTTCTAATCTCTTTTTTTTTGGGGGGGGGGGCGGGTCGGTGGCAAAAGTTTTGCAATTTATTGTTTCTAAAGAAAATATAGACACAATGGTGCTTCCGCACTGGAAAAATGTACCAGCAAATGAACAAACATTAAATTCTGCAACCTCCCCCCCCCCCTAATTTTTTGAGATAATTAAAACTTCTTGGCTATCACTCATAGGGTTGTAGTTCACCCAGTATATTCAAAGATACAGTAGTCAGCTATTTTATGCCACAACCCTCATTTTTCCCCTCTTCTTTTGGAAGAATTTTTCTTCGGAAATTTCTTATATTGTTCATTACACTTGGTTTCGGGCACTGCAGTTACGAAGAGTGATATTTTTTTACTGCGTTATATTAAACTTTCTTTGAATTTCTTTCTGTTATATAGTTTTACAAGGGAGCAAAGAGATATCCTCATGGAGAATTAAATAAGAATTTTATGTATTTTGGTGTCGTTGTTTTGGCTTAAAATGTATGTTTGTGGTGTATTAATCTTTGGATTTTTGCATTTGTAGAGTGGCAGTTTGCTCTTAACCGGCATGCTGTTGTTCTGCGGAACATGCTACTACCATGCGTTAACTGGTAAAGATGAATTGCGAAGACTTACACCCATTGGAGGATCGCTCCTTATTGCTGGTTGGCTTGCCATGGTGTTATAGGCAAAGGACATGGAGAAAAAGGACAAACAATGTGAATGGTTTGCAGCCAACATTTTAATGTTTTCAGACCTTTTGTTTTGTTACTCTTCAGTACAATAATTCTCACTACAGGAGTGTAATCTGTTTAATTACTGACTATTGTTAATAAAGTTATTGTTTTGATATTTTATAATTGTTAACATATTTATCTTCTCCCAGCTGTATTTGATGTAAACACAACTTCAGTAATTGAAATAGATATTTTCATGTTAATAGTGAATGTCGAAATTTCCTGACTCATTGGCATATTGCTGTAGCTCTTAAATATTACGGTAGGCAGTGAGGATCATTGATACCATATACCAGGCTACAGACTTTGTACTCCAGTGTTTTACTTGTGTTTGTTGAGCATTTCATACTCCACCACAGTATACATAGATTTCACTTACAATGCTATGAAAATATTTTGTATGTATCCTTCCTATATGGTTAAATATTTGTAACAATAAAATGAAAAGACTAACCAAGAAGCCTTTGCTACATTGTTTAACTTTTGTACTGCCCATTTTACAAATTAAGTAAAGTGTTCCAATGTGTTCATAATTTTGATTTAGTGGTACATGTTTTTGTAATGACACTTTTCGCAGAGATCAAGCAGATGCTTCATTCTCATGTATATCTTTCCAGTGCCCTTAGTCGTTCTACACAAGCTGTTCTGATCAGTTCTGTTTTTGTAGCCTGCCTATATGTGTGTTCCCTGGCACTGCATTACTTGTGTTATTCCTGATTCATGTCAGGAATAATAGATGGGAATTGAGAGAGCTAACAAAGAGCAATCAATGGATACATTGGTGAACATCTTCCTTTAAAGACCATGGCAATGGAGGTACCATGTATATTTTCTACAGGTAAAGAACACTAAGGAAGGATGTTTTTAAAGAATGCTCTTTACAGGAAATGGCAGTGGGGAAAAATGAAAAACAGTGACTTGATAGCAGCAGTTCAGTAGATCAAACAGAAATCACAAAATATCTTACATTTGTTTCGCCGTGAGTGTAACTGTATACAATTGTGCAGACAAAAGTAGGCTTTTCCGAGTATGAAGTAGAAACTTCATCCTGCACTCAACATAAAGGGAAATCATTTGGAAAAGGCTAATAATTTTTTGTATAATTATTTTTGCACTATGCCAGTCAAAGAAATCCCAGATAACCCAGAGATTTCTTCTGCTTGAAGAGGAGAGGAGGTTGTAGTATTTTGTTTCTTAGTTAATCTGTTTGCCTACTGATGCTTGTGTGATAACTTTTGTTTTAAAATTTATGTGCCTAAAAACACACACACTGGGTCCACGAAACCAGTTCATCATGATCAGAAAACTGCTTAGTAACAAGAGTCATAAGATTGTGATAAATGCTGCTTTTATCATTTTGTAACAATACTATCTGGTACCCACGGCTGCACTCACCTATCAGTAGCTTTGTTATGATGATTTATGGTTACTAAGCAAGTAAGTATGTGGAATAGTGTCAATTGCCTGCCCTCAGATGTCGGCCTTTTAGGTAAGCGTAGTTCATGATGTGTGCACTGCTCTAACCCCTCCCAAGCTCTCCCAACATATGATGCATCGGCACAGATCGTTCCACAAGTCTCTTGAGTATAGTGTGCCAAAGTGTGTACAGGAAGTTACTTTGTTATTACTCAAAGAAACAGCAAGGGAAAGTCAGTGACAAATGCCAAAGAACTTCCTATCATATGAAAAGATGAGTCACAAAAAGCACTTAGGAAAAGCAGGGGCAAAAATAGAAAATAAAATGAACTGCAATATTTTGCACCGAGTTAGAGTGGATTTTGCAGTAAATGAGTACAATAGCACCAAAATGCCTGTAACATACTGATAGCAACACTCATGCAAATTACTGTGTGTTTCCTGTATTTTCAGTCGACTACAGAGGATTTTAATTTTTTAAGGTGGAATTTCATTAGTGGGAATAGCAGCACTTAGTTATGTAAAACAATAAATAAAAAATTGGTGGGAGTTTTAAGTGTGTTTTAAAATGCTGCTGATGTTTCATTTCAATTACAGAATAAGAAAAAGTTATGATGTATCATTTCTTTTCTGTAAATGGTACTGCTCGTACTCTACAGCTATGCCATTGTCATTCGTTAGTTTATGGTACAACAAGCTGATTTATAAAATAGAAAGATTGATACATACATCCTGTTCACTGTAAAACTGCTGCACATGGAAAATGTGCTTCACTCTGAGTGGCCAAGTGCCTGATGTAAGAGTTTAAATGTATGCAGAGTTAATAATTTGTCATCTTAGAACAATGTACTGCACTTCATATGGATGTACCAGAAAACACATGTTTTTCAAGTCTTGAAGTTCCTGACTTCCAAGCCAAGAAATCTAAGTTTGTTTATAAGAGTCATGATTTTCTGACAGTTGTCATCACCAGCTATACTCTGTTCATCATAAGAATGAACCTGATGTAAACATTACGCCATGTATTCTTCAGAGTTTGCCTGAATATCATTGGATTTCGTTTCACTTGAAGCGGAAGCCAAGTTGTGACCAGTACAGTCAAGTACAATCATAAGGATACGTTTTATGCTATGTTACACACACACACATAGACTGAGTGATAATGTGCGGGACAACAGCTTTACTGGCACTTTAAACTTGGACAGCACATGCTCATAGTCTCTCCAATTAGCCTGCAATGATGTGAGCAGTGCAGTTCAGACATAGAGAGACAGGCAAAGAAACAATATAGCTTCGAATGTCACTTAATTTTTAAAGAGAATGAAATAATATTCGGAAAGACTTTAAGCACTACTGCGTGCTTCTTAGGTGACCAGACGGAAAGCATAAAATGTCCTTGTTCTCACCTTTCATAGTATTCTAATTATAAACAAGAGTGGCGAAAATTCCGAACTTAAACACAGGGTAATTATTCTGAGCGAGCTATGTGTGATGCAAAACAATACTGCAGTGATTTCACCATACTATTGAATACTGTAGCCACAGAAGATATTAATTCCAGTCAGTCATCTGGTAATCTCTTACCTTCATCCTTATCCGAATCCGAGAAATACATTTCAGAACTGGAACTGTCATCTGCAACGTTGATAAAGTCGAACAACAGAAGCCACTTGGGCGTGGCATTTTCTCTTTACTTATGACGTGCCATTCTATATATTGCTGCCTACATTCGATAGTGAAATATGAAAAAGCTGCATGTGGTGGTTCCAGTACTTCCGGCAGCTTAACAGTCTTGTTATTTCTCGGGCCAAATCCCTTAATGTGGCTCCAGATCAGTTCTGTTGGGTTCGTATTGTAATGGCACAGTGGCAAATGTAAAAATACAACATTTGTGTGGTGTGCTCGATGCTGTGAAAATGATTGTTTTTCATGCTTCTGCAACACATATCTACTTCTGTGGTGTAAAACAATGGACACAGTCCAAATGAAGAGTATTTAGTGTTTCATTTTTGCCTCCATAATTGTTATTTTCTGTTAGTTTAAGCAACCTTTATTAACAGTCTTTCATAAAATATCTATAATTGAGAATTTTTTTTGAAATGAAAACAAGAATTTCACGTGCAATATTTAATTAAAAACAATATGATGTGCATTATTTATATAAAATGACGATGAATTTTACGGTTACAAGGTGTAGGTAATTCAAATTGAAAAAGTCAAAAAACTGACTCGGGTGAGACTAACCAGCGAGGCATTTAGGTCGATGAGTCACAAAGCTATTACTCCACCGCCTCCACTGTACACTACTATACACTGGTGTTTCATCTGTACTAATACAATCCCTTGTAAAACTTCAAAGCCAATTGTGTCTGTAAATCTGTGACAAACATTAAGAACAACTTATTTCTCAGCACGTTTTAAATGTTTCCTACATGGGAATGAGAAGCAGCCTCGGCCACTATCATACTGCATATTAACAGGGCGACAATCAAAGCACAACAGTGCAGAGGCTGTGACTATACACCATTTTTAAAATAAAAACTACAGTGTGATTTAAAAAAAAAGAAAAAAGTTGATGGCTTCTAATACATTTGAATATCTTAAAGTTTCATTTAACGTAACTTAGTGGTAATATATCTAATACATAAGTAGGACCTACTTCCAAGAGCGCAACAACACCAGTACATGTGTGCTACGGCTTCTGATCAGTCATTGCGTTTCTGTTTGTTTACATCGGTTTTATTCTTATGATGAACGGAGTATAGTTCCTGACTTAGTGATGTTCAGGCATAGTTACTCAGTGATTTAGGCTTGTTATTTGTTTCAGAATCGGTTTTATAAAATCTCAAGGTTATAAACGTTTGACAGTAAATTTCTAAACAGAACAACACTCTAAAGAATATTTTACTGAAAACCTATAGCTGACTGAACTGCTTGGTATGGTAGTAGTCAGTATTTATGTCCAGGAAAATTTGAGGGGACAGATTTTTTAAGTATGCCAGTCAGTGGCATGCAAGAATAATAGCATTTTTCTTCCACCGTATTATCAGTCAGTTTTCTTCTGTTGATATCAAATGTAAGTATCAGTGGAAATATCCTTTTACTGTTTTTGCATCCAGTTATTGTTATTTTTGCCTTAACAAAAGATTATTTTGAATTATGCTGGTTCCCAAGCCACATGAAAATGTTCTTTTTTTCTACTGTCTCGCATTTTACACAATGAAGGTGTAAAGTGATTGAGACAACTGTTTTATTTCTGTGTAGGAATAGTAATTAGTACAATATTGATAATTTAAATGTTTAAATAAAGGATGGTAGTTACAAAATGTAGATTATGACATGATAGGACACTTATAAGGGACACCATCTTTACAACAGTATTCCCTTCCAGCAGATAGATTTGTGTTGACCCATTTATCACTGCAGTTCTTCACAAATAAATATGCCTGTAAAAGACAAAAAGAGCTAAAGCATATTATGCATAGTCGTTACGTGATATATTTTTTGGATAAAGTGCTAATTAAGTATCAGATATTGGTATACTTGTCAGCGGAAAATATAACTTGATTCACAAATGTTAACTTTCCTGTTGATTAACTGTAGTTCTAAAGTAAGGGATTATCATCTACAGAAAATGTTCCATCTTTGTTTTATTAGTATCACTTACTGTGAGAGTACAATTAAATAATTAATATTTCATCTCTTAATTAATATATCACTTACCCTCTCCTTGTAGCAATCACGATCAATAGAGCCACACAAAATAGCTGGGCTATTAGGTAGATGTTTCACAATCTAAAGAAAGAGAAATAATTTTCACATTAAAGGGGACTATTTACACTTGTCTATACCAGTATTTATATCCATTGACATTTTCTTTTAGTTATTGAAATACCATCCAATCTTTAACATTTAACTGGTAAAAACTAAAATACTTTAGTGTTTTTAAAATGCTTGATTAACAAACTGTTGCTTTATTTTAACAATTTATACTAAATTTATGTGAAGAACATTAAAGAGGTACTGTAACATGTTGTAATGTAAATGAAACAAAATAAAAGTGCAAAGGTGATTTTGTGTTTTTGTAGTTCTAAGAGATTTTACTGAGGCATGCAACACTTTGACTTGGAAGCATTGTCGTCGATATTTCAATCTGGCTTCACGCATTCTGTGTTACATTTCACAAAAAAAAAGCGCTGTGCCATTCGATGCTTGTTGTTTATAGAATTCATGCTTTAACAATATTTCTGCATCCAAAATAATTTAACCAGCTCGTTTACCAATCCTGAGGGTTATTTAAGACAACCCAGTGGCAAGCCTTTGACTTAAGTGACAGTAACTTAACATCATGCACAAAAATTTTCACGTCACTTTGAGATCTTGTTATTCAGTTTATTTCTACACCACACGGTTCAGAGTTTTTAACCATCTGCACTGAAAACATAGTTTTAGGTATTTTGTTCATTCCTCTCTTAAGGGTAAAAAAAGTTCAGTATGCACTAATGTGCAGTTACCATTCTCCTCACTATATTGCTGGGCATTTGTCTGTGGAAAGTAATGGAAACCAGTAATAGGTTATTATGGTTACCCAGTATTATGTTCCCATACTGGCATTACAAAGTTTTGGTCATTTGGATGTGCATTCTATTATACTTTTAGTTTCTTATGACTTGCTTCATTTCAATCTTTGTGTAATTTGAATGACAGTTCTTTTCTGTTCAACCCTCTTTCATCCTATGTACCCAGTCTCTGTTGGTACAATGTCATTTGTATTATCTTCCTTTTTCTCAGTTTGTTCTCTCATCCTATTCTTTTTGTTTGTTTTTTCTGTGTTTACCACTTTCTTGTTGAGGCTGGCAAGGAAAACTGCACCACAATGAGATAATCAAAACACAAGATACTTATTTCACATGTAACAAAACAGCATAAAAGGAAGTAGTCAGTGATCACTGTGGTTACATCATTGCCGTACAGTTAATTTCATGGATGCATCTCAAGCTGCAGTATGAAGTTGGGTTACTGTCTGCCTGATTTGGTTTCTGGGTTTTCATTGATTATGTTGTTTCACATGCTGTGATTGTTCTTTTAAAAATGGCTTGGTCATTTTTTTGTGCCTTCTCACTGTGTGTTTAATCTGAAATGACCTCTATCTTGGACGAATTACCTCAGATGTTAAGTCCCATAGTGCTCAGAGCCATGTGAACCTCTATCCAGATTCCAGAAGGATAGTCCAGAACTATTTTTTTTATGTCTAATTGGCAACAAATAGAGGAGAGTAGTTTCAAGGAAAACTGCGTATGCTGCATCCATTAATTGTTTTGTGTCATTTTCAGTCATAGTGGAGAAAGTGGGTTGCAATCTGGCTTCAAACAACAGCAGAGTTTTGAATAGTTAGTACTATTTGCCCAAAATCAGATAATTCTGTTGATTTGGGGACATGAAGCTGAGTGCTAAAACAGTGTGTGGGAAATGGGTCAATCTTAAAGGGAGTAGTATAGTATCTGTTTTTCCCAAACTTAACTATTTCTTAACAGTCCAATGGAATGTTAACTTCACACAAAAGGACAGAGAAAAATAATCAAAAACATGATAATTTATTTGGTCCCTTTCTCACCAAACTAATCAACCATGCTCATGCAAAATTGTTGAGTGAACTGCTGTATCAGTGTCTTTAAACTCATTTTCTGGAAGTAAACATTTATGGCTACAATCATTTCATGCTACTTGCCATTTATCATTGAAAAGGCCTCTAAGTACTGAATGTGTTGCGATTTTGACATCTTTATCTTCTTGCTCATAATTGGACAGAATAATTTATAAACATAGTTGATTAACTGTTAGTTTGTAAATCTGCATATTATTCATTGAATGCACTGCCTCACTAAAAATCTTTGATCAGTTTGCCACTAGTTTCTCCTTGATCATGCCATATTTCATCCACAGCTCTCTCATCCAGCTGTGGAAGTATTATCCCTGAGAGAAAATGACTTATTTTAATGAAATATATTGCTTTCTGTCGTGGATGACAGCAAGATAAAGCCTTATGTCTGTATGTAAAAAATGCTGAGATGGATGAATCCCAGTTTGCTGTCGTATTTATATCTTTCCCAGATATAAATAAAACTAAGATAAGATAAAAAGTGCAATACCATTCTGAAAATTCTTATAACTGAGTGTGTGTTTATTTTGCTATCTTTTCAGTAAATATTTGGTTTTTTTATCCTAACTTTCCTCTCGGTACTGGCTTTACTGAATGTAAAAGCATTGCATGTACCATTAGAGAACAATATAGAATGTGTACAGTGATGACATACTGTGGAACTATCTGTACTATGGTTCAATTGAAATTTCATTTCTTTTCTGGAACACTCTCAGTGCATCAGAAGTTTTGTGATGTACTGTTGAATAAAGTTAATTTCATTCAAATGACGTAACCACATGAAACCTATTCTTAAGAAAAAGAAGAGTAAATCTGATATATATTTTCTGAATTTCAAATGTGTTGAAAGATATATAATATAATCGTGAATGACTTACGGTATCAAGACAGCGATTGATACACTGTTTGAGGCCAACAGGTGTGCATGGAAAGGGCACCATCAGTTCATGGAGCAGAGCTGCATTTCCTCGTGGTTGAGCATCACTGCCTTTCACAAATTGTCCACTGAGGAAAACACCACACGTGCACGGAATGTCTTTTGGGTTGGTTGGTGGTGCTGGAGCTGGTGCAATAGGAGTTGTAGAGGGAACTGTTGATACTACTGTACTGCTGGTGCTGGTAGTGCCTACCATGCTTTCAGCCCAACTAAACAGTATTGACAGAGGAAAAACTAAATTAATGAAATTAAAATATAGTTATTTATACTCCAGCTATATATTTTAATTTTTCTACAAATAAATTCATATGTGTCACATATTTTATGGAAAATATTATGAGACTTGTATATTATTATGAATCTTAATATTTCAATTCATTTATATTTAAGACATCAGTATAGTCAAGGGTGTTTAGTATGTTCCTGTACCAGTTGTTGATGTTGACTTTTTGTTAAATTGGAGCCACTACTTCACTTTCAAGTAACTCTCCAGTTGTCCTCATGATTCCAAGAGCACTTCCCCTTCCAAGGAGAAGTCCTTAAGCCTAGTGGGAATTGAACCTAGTTCATCCGTGTGACAGTGACAGTGACATGATGACCACTCAGAGAGGCAGCCTTAATTTAAGACCACTGGTTCAGGTTTTGGTACTTGATTGAATTTTTTGTTTGTTTGTTGTAAATTGATCTTATGTAAATAACAAAAATGCCATTTGAACAAAATCTTCGGTTCAGGCTTTGGATCTAATGAAATCTTTGTTAGTCTACTGGGGAAAATGAAAAATAATATGGCAACAAAAGCATTCTATTTGCATGGGCAAAGTAGCATCTTAACAACAGAGGATGGAGAATACATTAATAAATGGTACTGTAGGATTAAAACCACTGTAAATTTCTGTGGAAATATTAAAGATGGAATCCCAGAAGATTCTTTATTTGGCGTAGTGATTTACCGCAGACAATGAGGATTTATAATAAAAAAAACTCTTACACTTACAGATGGAGATATACTGAAGGAGGGCCCAAACACTTACATACTACACACAGTGGGAAGAACAATGAGGCAGGCCTACCCATAATCATACAAAAACTCATGCTGATGAAATTCCTAGGCATTATCCTATTGCACATCACTGCATTAAACAGGTGGCAGAAGCACTATAAGTATTTGCTTAAAATGTGTAATTCCTCACTTAAAACCACCACTGTGTTGACCAGCAGACAGAATTGCTAATAGTCTTGGCTTACTTCCACTTAATCCTGTGACATAATCTACTTGGTAGCTAAGGACAGAGAAATGGTTATTCAACAGAAGTATGCAGTGAGAAAATTTTGTTAAGATAGTTACTAAACTCTTGAACGATCTTGTGCTTATTAGACTTACATGCAATATGTTTACTTCCAAATGATATTTATAGTTAATACTTAAACTAATAGCATATCATGCACTGAGGATAACGACAGTATTGAAAGTAATTTCCATACAGACTGCATGTTCCTGTCTATGGTTCAGAAAGGAGTTTAGTATTGCAGTTTCAAAAGTTTGTAACATGTTGGTGGTAGACACAGACAGGATATTGGGGATCCTCAGATACAAAAATAAATAAATAAAAGAATACCTCATTAGCCGGTCCTTCTACGATTCGTAATGGTATTTATATTAACACTAGTATTAATAATAAATAGGCTTTTAACTTTGCCAATACAAAGATAGCTGATAGCAGTCTCTGGAAAAAAAAAAAAAAGTTTGTATGAAGGTGCAGATGAAAATAGCTGCTAAGTAATGCAGTACAAAGTATTGTACCTTTTTACTGAAATAGATGCTTTTTTCTATATATAAAAATTAATTCCCATAATTATGAATCTAAGTAGATTAGCATTAGTTACTATTTGGTGTTAGTGTACTGTACACAAGTTGCCTGCAATGGCTGCTTCAGCCAGTTAATGTATAACTTACTCTTTTCATATCCTTGAGATTTTTGTTCATGGAGGAGTTTACAGAACATGTGTTTCTGAATGAATGAACAAAGAAAGTATGAAAACAAATTACTGTTATTGACACCTACTGCTGCTGCTGCTGCTGCTGCTGCTACTACTACTACTACTACTACTACTACTACTACTACATTGCATTTTCTGTGCTGTTTATGAAGAATAACCATAATCTTTCCAACTGAATCACTTTAGTTAGATAAAAGATATTTACATACCACTGTGCACACCATAGGCACCAAAACAGAAGCCACAGTGTATTCATCCTGAAACAGAGGACAGAAGTTCATAAACAGCAATTGTTTGTTTTTCATGGTAAAAATTTTTGAAATAATAATTTCGGCTTTTGTTTATATTATGCAGATACACTGTCTAAGTGAAGCATCCAGAATGGGAAGAGAAAATGAAATGGAAGCTTCACAGGTTGAAAGGATATGTTATTACAGAAGCGAGTCAAATTTACGAAGAACTTCGCATCATGAGGCCACTGATCAGTGTGATGCTGCACAGCCTCTGGCCAGGATGCATGTACTGATTAAATTGATAGGAGTGTCATAAAGCTGTTGTATCCTCTCCTGAGGCATACTGGCCCACGAATGTAACTGGTCACTGATATTCTTGATACTGACAGTAGGATGCAGTAGATGTCGCATGTTCTATCAGAGACAGATCTGTGGATTTTGTTGGCCATGGGAGCAGCTCAACGTAATGCACTTTTTCATAGAGGCAAGTCCTATGTGTGGATGAGCAGTGTCCTGTTGAAAACTGGCACAACAATAATGTCACATGAGAGGTAACACATGAGAACATAGGGTATCTGTAATGTACCGATGTGCTATCAGAATTCCTGAATCACTACCAGCCATGACTGAATTCAGCCCTATGACTCTGCACTCCATGATACCACGAGGAATGCCGCTATGCCTTTCCAAAACATCGGTAGAATGGTACCTCTTTCCAGCTTGTCGCCATATTCACTGACAGTGGTCATCTAGGATAACACAGAACTATGATTCGTCACTGGATGCAGTGCAATGCCACTTATCAGCAGTCGATGCTTCCTGGTGGTGGCACCACTCTAGACATGGCCATTTATGTTGTGGTGTCAAAGGCAGCCATGCATGGGACGGTAATTCCATAGTCTGACTGCTGCTAACCTCTGATCAATGGTGGAAGATAATACACAATGTTATAGGGAGTCCATTACTTGTTCTCAGATGGTAGGTGCACTGGTTCGGGGCTGTGATGTGCTTAGTGCACTATACAGTAATCTTCCCTCATGGTAGTTGGCCAGAAACAAGGCAATGTGCATGCCGTTGTATGCATGCCAGCCATGGATCTATGATATTTCCGAAGGGGGCAATTTTAAAAAATTCATTTTTCAAAAATATGTTCATTTTGTAGCGCACATATTTCTGGAGAGTTTGATACTTAACGTGTGTGTTCGAGGAAATGTAACACATGTTATTTGGTCTTAACTATGCAAAAGTGCAGTGCCACACATTTTCACATCAGTGCATTTCACTCTGTGGAATTCTTACGTGTATGTTTAGTAATGAAAGCCATCAAATCTACACTCATGCTCATAAATTAAGGATAATTGCAGAATATGGTGCCACACAACGTGGCACTACGCAAAACTGGTGCTAATAGCATAAGCACATAGGGAACACACTCAACACAGCTCTGTATGTCCATGGTATTGGTGATAAGTTGAGAAAACCGTTCCGAAACACATGCTATGAAATGCCACTTTTTCCTGCGTATGTACCCCGACATCAGTATGGAATATGATCACAATGCACACGTACACATGCCGCACAACGGGTTGGTATACCCTTGATCAGGTGGTCAAGCAGCTACTGTGGTATAGCCTCCCATTCTTGCACCAGTGCTTGTCAGAGCTCCTGAAGTGTCCTAGGGGTTTGAAGATGTGCAGCGATACGTCGACCGAGAGCATCCCAGACATGCTCGATGGGGTTTAGGTCTGGAGAACAGGCAGGCCATTCCATTCCCCTGGTATCTTCCGTTTCAAGGTACTCCTCCACAATGGCAGCTCGGTGGGGCCATGCGTTATCATCCATCAGGAGGAAGGTGGGATCCACTGCACCCCTGAAAAGGCAGACATACTGGTGCAAAATGACGTCCCAATACACCTGACCTGTTACAGTTCCTCTGTCAAAGACGTGCAGGGGTGTATGTACACCAATCATAATCCCACCCCACACCATCAAACCACGGCCTCCATACAGGTCCCTTTCAAGGACCTTAAGGGGCTGGTATCTGGTTCCTGGTTCACGCCAGATGAAAACCCAGCGAGAATCACTGTTCAGACTGTACCTGGACTTGTCCGTCAACATAATTTGGAACCACTGTTCCAATGACCATGTGCTGTGTTATTGACAACAGGCTTTATGGACTCTCCTGTGACCAGGGGTCAGTGGAATGCACCTTGCGAATAAACCATGTCTGTTTAGTTGTCTGTAGACTTTGTGCCTGGAGACAACTGTTCCAGTGGCTGCCGTAAGGTCCCGAGCAAGGCTACCTGCAGTACTCCATATCCGTCTGCGGGCACTGATGGTGAGATATCGGTCTTTTTGTGGTGTTTAACACTGTGGATGTCCCATACTGTAGCGCCTGGACGCGTTTCTTGTCTGCTGGAATCGTTGCCATAATCTTGAGATACACTTTGTGGCACACGGAGGGCCCATGCTATGACCTGCTGTGTTTGACAAGCCTCCAGTCACCCTAGTATCAGCACACTTACTCGCTGCATCGTACTCTGACATGCACCAACACACCTCTGCATATGTGGACTGCTGCCAGCGCCACCGTGCGACGACTGCAGGTCAAATGCACTGCATGGTCATACCTCGAGGTGATTTAAACCCGCAAACCGCCCACCAGAGCGTTGTTTCACCATGTATCAGCATTATCCTTAATTTATGAGCATGAGTGTATATTCAGAATAGTGGAACTTAAGATGTCCTGTGGTGCCTCTCCTACTCCCAGTCGGCCGGTTTGACATCCTATCCCCATTTTTCCTTTTTTTTTTAAGAAAAAAAAACACAATTAATATTGGGCGAAAGAATCTATTACCTCATCAAAGTTTATCAAACGTTTTGCTACATGAAAAATCAAAATGTCGTTGTCTGATAGTGAAAAAGCTGTTAATGCAAACAGTACCCAGGAGTAGTGTGGTTTTTCGATTTGATTATGTCCATTTTGCCACTGTCAGCTAGATAAAACGAAATAGGACTTTCTAATATTTCAGCAATTGTAACACACACCAAATAGCGAGACTGTTTGGCACAAACGGTCATTTTTACTACCTCATTTACTTAAATAACACGATAGAATTCAATTCACCAATACCTAATAGGCCTACTACTTGCAAAAAATCTTACATTAGGAAATAGCTTCACATTTCATGACACGCACCAGTTTCTCATAGCATGAGACCGAAAAGTAGTAGTAGTACGAATTTTTTATATAAATTTGGAATCGTCTCATTCTTCCATATAATTCGTGCGTTGTCCTCGTTTCTTCTCCTTCCTAGTTCTAACGAACAATCTGGTCATCAATAATTCTGTTACTATTCTTGCCATTGTCAAAACATATTCGCCTGTTAACTTCATTTCTGTCAAAATTTCATTCCCTTGGATACACCAAGAAGATAATATGTAATCTCCCTTATTTGTTATTCGTGTTAGTGTGTATTTCCACCTTGTTAGTACGAATCTCCGGATTTCGCAAATATTTATAACAACGCGTATCATGTGCACAATCAACCACATTAACAAATATTGATTGGGATTCACCCGTTTTGGTTTATTCGGCCCAGCTCTTATAGCCCCATCCCCTTACGTCTATGAAAAGTTTATTTCGTGATGCGACGGCGATCCCACTGGCAGAGACATCACGTATTCTATGAACGCATTCAAAAATCAACTTATGATTCGTTCAGAAATCAACTTAGAATATCTCCAAAAACCAACAGAGATACATTTTCTGGATATTCCGTGAATTGACCAGCTAGCAAATGGAGACCCAAATTGAGGCCTCTCAGATCTGTCAGGTGCTGTTAATGGTTTGTCACATGAGTACATGGCATCTCAGTGTCCTTTATAGTGATTACTCAGTATCTGACACTGTTAATGGCCCGTATACACCGCACAGGCCTGGTAAACACACCAAATACCAATGCACTCCGATGAGTGCTCTGCCTGCCACAGAGAATTGCAAAATGAATTTCATGCACTTGCTGATGGTGTGTACTTGCGCAGAATTACATTGACATCTGACCACATTTTTTGGGTGCTTCGCTTCTTTTGTCAGGCAGTGTAAATGAATAACAGAAAAAAAGCCCTAATGGTTAATGGGACTAACTTTCATGCCTTATAATTTAATTTTTTTTAGACAGTACGGTTCTACAGAAGACTCCTTAAGGATTTTGCAAATAATCAGATAACGCTGAGGACAAACGTGTCATTTTGCCATACTACAGCTGCCTAGTCTCATAACATGCATCAGTGAATTATGGCGGCAGACATTTCTGACAACAGTACATAGAAATATAAGTGAACTATGCAATAATTTCCATCTTTGGGCAGCCTCAGCTCTTTCTCTTTTTGTCATCAAGTGATCACTGTAGATTGCGTGTAGTTGCGAACTTTTAAGCTATATGAGAGGAAGTTTTCGCTAAATAAATGATTATGAGGGAAAATTATGGCAGAACGTGTCTAAAAGAAGTAAGCAGTTGATAAGAACATCCTGAGATATCAAAGACTCTGTCAATTTGGTAATGGATGGAAGAGCAGGGCATAAAGAGTGGTAGAAAGAGCCCATGGCGTGGCAGTAGTGAGTAGGTTCAAATGGGTATTGGTGTAAGTATGCAGAGATGAAGAGGCTTGCCGAGGATAGTATAACATGGAGAGCGAGAGCTACTTACAGACACTTTCATGTCAATATGTTTAGCAGCAGTGGACAAACATGTAGTATGATGATTAGCAGCTAAGGTTTCAGGCATTATAATTCTTCAGAAAGATGTAAAATGCGACGTACTCCCTTCGCCCTAGGAGTTTCGGGACAGGTTTTTCATATTTCTGAATTTGCCATACTAAAAAGGAACAAATGTTTTTTTTTTTTTTTATGCTACCTGGTATATGTGCATCCTTGAAATGATCTTGGCCATGTTTGCGTGCAAACTCACTATGTGGCGGGGTCGTGCTTGCACCGTAGCAACACAATGTTTGGGTTCTTGGCGCTTTAGTTAAGGTGACAAAAGGGACGCTGATTGTGAGCAAAGGGTGAACATTAAGTTGTGCGTCAGGCTCGGGGTAACCCCTAGTGGAACGTGGACGATGATTAAGAAAGCATATGCAGGCAAGGCACTTTCGTGAATTTGTGTTTTGGAGTGGCACAGAAGGTTTCGTGAAGGCAGAGATCCAGAGCCAGATGATCCCAGCTATGGTCGTTGGTCTACTGCACAAAACAATGCAAACGCTCAGCGTGGAAGGCAGTTATTCGAAGAAGACCGTCACGTAACTGTGCATACGATATCAGAAGAACTTAATTTGAATTGTGTTGTGTGTTGAAAGATTTTATCCGAAGATTTAGGGAAACGGAAACTTAATGCAAAACTCCTCCATCTGCTACCGAGTATCTGGCTAGACATTCTGTTATTGCCATCCCACATCCGTCATATTCGCCTGACCTCTCACCTTGCGATTTTTTCTACTTTCCACGAGTGGAAAGGCGACTGAAAAGACACCTTCGTCAAGATATTGCAGAGATCCAATGAGCTGTGACAAATCAGCTTACAAGCATCGCAGTTAAAAATTTCCCTGCTTGCTTCCAAGGCCTCCAGAAACGTTGGCCACTGTGTACAGATGGTCAAGTGGTCTACTTCGATAGGAGCTAAGATCATTACTTGGTAAATGCAATTTTCGAGTGTTAAAAAAACCTCTCTTGGAACTTTTTACGCCAAGCAGAGTATACTGAATAGAATCAATGGATACAACAGTATAACAACAGTTTTTTAAGAAGTTCTGGAAGCTGGATTCAAAAGGAAAGGATAAAGTGTGCATGTAAGTGCTGTAAAATAAAAAAAAGTTTAGTGATACCAGTACATCAAAGCTATTGGTAACTGAAATCTTTATAATTCAGTACAGTCATGGTTTTATCCAATCCCTCTAAGCCTGTATGTGTAATTTGTAGTGTAAATAACTCTCATGTTAATCACGATTTACGAACATCCTATGCCAGGAAAATTGTACTCCGAAGAGGAAGGCCTCAGACACAGCCAACCGATTTGCTCATATTTGGTACGTTGCTTGCGTACATCCTAAAATGAAAGACCAAGATATTTCGGCTCAATACCCTCCACCCTTATTTTCGAGAAGACCACCTCTAAAGATCATGACGTGAATCGACTCAAAATTGACGAGTTCGATAAATAATTGAAAACTGAGATATTCCAGCAATGAGCTGCAGGCGTAGTACTTCAGTATACTATATGTACAACACGTTTTTTTATGTTTTTGCGCCATTATCTCGGGCAAGGAGTTTCAAATCAGACCACAGATTTGTCAACGCCTCGCTACGAAATACATCTGAAGACGTAGAAAATACAGAAGGTGTGCCGAAAAGGCCAGCACGCAGACGGCGCCACGTGTTACAGGTTTTGATTGTATTGCGCGATCAACACCGACCTAACAGAATGCAAGTATCGCTAGAACATTCAACACACGTTATAGCAAAGGGGGGAAAAATGAGCCATTGTTGTATCATATACTATCCTTGGTAGTATATACAAAATAACGCGTTTGTACGCGGCACAATATTCCATCACAGCTTCTGCAAAATTGCCTAAGTTTTCCTATGCTTACAAGAAACTGACGATAAATTTGCTCCTCTGGTTATACACTGTCTAGTCATATTAACGGTCTACCCGACGGGAGGCCCTCGTCACACTACATTTCATTTCAATGTGACCACTTGTCAAAAGCCTGAATAACCACTTTTGCAGTGCGGCCCATTGTGAGACGTGCAGTAAAATATTCAGTGAGGTTCTGGAAGATACTGACAGGGGGACGTGGGGGCATGTCGACTCCAGTGCCACAGCCATATGTACTAGATTTCTCGGTTGAGGATCCATGGCGCGGACATTCCCGATCGAGGTGGTCTCTCAGATTCTCGATTGGGTTTGAATCCAGGGAGTTTGATGGCTATCGGAGAACGGTAAACTCATCGTGGTGCTCTTTGAACCATTTATGTACACTGTGAGCTGTGTGACATGTTGCTCTGTCCTACTAATAGATGCCATCATGCCTTAGACAAACAAACTGCATGCAGGAGTGGGCATGGTCCCCAAGGGTAGATGCACATTTGTGTTAATCCATTGCGCCTTCCAGAATGAAGTAATTACCCACGGAATACCACGAAAACATACTCCAGAGCATAACTTACCCTCCTGAGTTTGCTTTCAGACGTTTCACACTGCACACACCAACGGTCATCTGTCTGATGGCGCATAAAACGTGATTCCTGTGAAAAGGCCACCCGTTACCGCTCAGTGGACGTCTCGTTGTGGTACTGGTATGCAAATTTCAGCCTTCGTCGCAGATTAACAGCAGTCAGCGTGGGTGCATGAACCAGGCGCCCGCTGCAGAGGCCCATACGCAGCTCTGTTCGCTGAACGGTCATTGAGGAGACGCTGTTGGTAGCCGCTTGGTTCATCTCGGCTGTTAGTTGCTCAACAGTTGCACGTCTGTTCACCTGTACACATCTCCACATCGTTGTTCACCCCTGCTATCTATTGCCCGTGGTGCGCCACCGCTGCCTCGGCGCCAGTTTCAGATAGTGCCACTTTGCCATGCACAGTATACTTTAACGACTGCAGCACACGAACAGTTTACGAACTTTGCTGTTCCAGAAAAAAAAAGAATGTTCAAATGTGTGTGAAATCTTATGGGACTTAACTGCTAAGGTCATCAGTGCCTAAGCTGACACACTATTTAACCGAAATTATCCTAAGAACAAACACACACACCCATGCCCGAGGGAGGACTCTAACCTCCGCCGGGACCAGCCGCACAGTCCATGACTGCAGCGCCTTGACCGCTCGGCTAATCCCGCGTGGTACTGTTCCAGAAATGCTTCCACCCTTGGCCCAAAAGTTAATGTTCATGCTCTTTTGGAGGTCATATAAATTGCTCCATTTCCACATTACGACCATGACTCCACTGATTTCTGCGTCCCTCCCCCAAATCGCTTTATATACTCTTAACTGCTGGTGCTGCCACCAGCCATCTGTGAGTGGTTATTGCATGTCACCGGTCACATCAGTGTGACTGGTCCGCGTAGGAGAGGACAATCATTTACATGACTCTTTAAAAATGTTTAAGACAGTTCCTTCAAACCTGGGAAATTTTCAAACTCAGTTTACAAAACATGTCCTGAGAACGTTTTAAAACCATGTGTTGCTGATAAGTTTTGTCTGACATTAGAGTCCAGGGGTGGACAGAATAATGTCCTCATGTACGATAGGGGAAGGTCGGGTAGCCCCGGATAGCAGGTAACTACGAAACCAACCTCACCGTTTAGGTAAAACTATTTTATGTGTTCTCTATACATTAAAAACATATGCCAGTCCGTTAGGTTGTAAACATTGAGCGAATTACTTGCAAGTGTGAGTTTTGTTCACAGCAAAAGTTCTTCGTCACTCCTGAAAAAGTCCAACTGAAGTTGGAACGATTTGAACCGACATTTTCAGGGAACTCTTCTAAACAGCTTAATGAAATCATTAAAGAACTTGATAGTTGTCTGATGCCATTGGGAAGGAAGGAGTTTTTGAGATTAGCATTTGGTCTAGCAGAAGGTCTCAATATCTCTCTGAGACGTAATAATGTAAGGGAACTGCACGAAGAAACTTCTTTTACGGTTTTAGAAAAGAATATACTGATATTGTTGTAAGATTTCTTGAGCTGCCTTGCACTGTTTGGGTTCAGTAAACCACAAGCTGATCGTTTCTTTGACGAGCTTAATGACCTTCAAGAGAAATATAGATTTCCTCCCTCGTATTTACGATGCCGATGAAATTAGGGTATCAAATGTGGATAAAAATGGTAAGTCAAAACAAGTGAAAACAAGCTGGCAAATTAACATGAGAGTGGGTGGGTGAACGACGACGTGCTTGCAATGGTTGCAGTATTTTAAACAGTATGTTCAGCCAACAGAAATCAGTCCTGTCCTCTTAATTGTGGCTAGTCACGTAGCTGAGTGGTCAGCGCGACAGAATGTCAATCCTTAGGGCCCGGGTTCGATTGCCGGCTGGGTCGGAGATTTTCTCCGCTCAGGGACTGGGTGTTGTGTTGTCCTAATCATCATCATCATCATCATCATCATCATCATCCCCATCGACGCGCAAGTCTCCGAAGTGACGTCAAATCAAAAGACTTGCACCCGGCGAACGGTCTACCCAACGGGAGGACCTAGTCACACGACGCGACGACAAGCTAGTCATGAAGAGCTGACAGTTATAGAATAGGCAGGTAAAAACGACATTTATATACTGAGCACATCACTGCACGCAACTCGGTTAAGTTACAGCCTTTGGAAAGGACACGTTTCAAACCTTTTAAGGATACATATGTTGCTGCAGTTGTGGATGAAGCCTTTAGCACAGCAGCTAGGCTTAACATCGCACAAAACGGGTTGAAATGCATAGGAATTTATCGTTTAAACGCAGAAATCTTTGCCGTCATTGACCTTTTTCTTTCACTGATGACTTGGTGCTAGACGTTTTCTCTTTATGCAAATGATGTATCATCGGTTTTATCTTACTGCATATACCACATGTACGCTGACGACCTCCAGTTTTATCTAAGTACAAAACCAATGAACATCAAGACACCTATTGAGAATCTGAGAACTGACCTGTGTGCACTATCAAAATGGGTGCAGGATATAAGGTTAAAGCTCAACCCACCCAAATCCAAGCGGTACTGGTTGGCCATTCTAGTCTAATTAACCCGAAATATCGGGACTTCCTACTATCTTTAACCCTAAATGGGACAAATATCAACTTCCCTCCTTCAGCATAGAGTCTAGGAGTAATAACAGATGAAAATATAAACTGGACTGAGCAGGTAATGCTATGTGCAAAAAGGCATCAGTCCTCACTACGGTCCTAATTCTCCTCATGCGATTTCCATACTTGTGGAGTCCTGAAGAAAGACATTCGTGCCCCTCGATTTGCTTCAGACGAAACGATGGGCACCTGGGTGCAAACATGGTTCCATAGGCAACTACAAACATTTTGCCATGGAGGCATTGACCACCTTGTCTCACAGTGGGATAAATGTATTAACAGTTATGGCGACTACTTTTGAAATAATAAACAGTTTAATTATTTTTTATACATTGATTTCTTTTTTATCTTTCTGCTCCTTATAGAACATGTATAAAGTATGTAAAAAAACTGAGCTTTTTTTTGCAATCTCTAACAACAATATGAAAAGGATAGATTGCTACTCAACATACAGAATAGGCATTGAGCTGCAGACAGGCGTATTGAAAAGGCTGCAATTCCTTTAAGCTTTGAGACAAAAGTCCCATTATCCAGAGAAATACGTTTTTAGCAGAAGTGTTGTGGCAGCCGTGCGGGAAAAATGCGTGAACAAACTAGAGCCGCTCACGGCCGGTACAAAACAGCTGCGTCAGTATCCGTGGCGAGCATGCTTACCGATGGTCAAAATTCTGGCAACGTGTGGCGCCGACGGGCGCGGGTCAGCAAGAAGCAACGGCAGTGCGAGCTGAACCACCGTCCAGTATAGAAGCGTTTTCTTGATTCTGTTTCTGCGATCCGCGGACCACGTGGGTCGAGCTTAACGCGAGCTCTCCACTCACGCGCACGGAAGTTTGTTTGGCGCCCTCCGCTTTCGCTTCGTCGAGTCTGCGAAATAGACGGCGCCCTGCGGTCGGGAGGGAAATTGCTTCCGGACACGCGTACGTTGTTCTCCGCGCTCACGCTGTCCGACGACGCGCTCTTCACCAAGGTGTGTACACCCTCCTGGATTGGTGTCCGCCGGCCGCGGTGGCCTAGCGGTTCTAGGCTCTTCAGTCTGGAGCCGCGTGACTGCTACGGTCGCAGGTTCGAATCCTGCCTCGGGCATGGATGTGTGTGATGTCTTTAGGTTAGTTAGTCCCATAGTGCTCAGATCCATTTGAACCATTTGATTGGTGTCCGAGTGGTACTGTTAAGCAAACACAATTATCGCGATTGCCGGTTAATAGACATTGCGATCTGACTTATCTGTGTCCCTTGTTCATTTGCTCTTTCTTGTAGAATAAATATATTTTCGGCAAACGTGTACTTATCAATTTGCGCCACATAGAATACATCCAGAAAACCAGCGATACCCACTTGTTCCCTCTTCAGTGTTTATATTTTTATGTATGAGATGTGTTGAAATTTAACGGAATATTTGTTTTTTGGAAATACTTTTATACAGGGTAATTATAATTAAAGTTAAACTTTCAAAACGCTGTAGAAATAACACCACTGGTCAGAATGACGTCAAATTGCAACGGAATATTATCAGACAAGGGGGAAAACGTATGGCAGAAGAAAAAAATAGTGTGAAATTTGATCAATAGATGGTGCTGTACGTGTCAGAATACGTAAATGAAAACACTTGTCATGCGCACGACCGGAAGCTCTTCTTATATTAGCTGTCACGTCACTCGGCTGAAGAGCGGCGTATTAAAGTTAGTATAAACACACCGGGTACACGGCTTTTCCTCCTTTCGCGTCTGAGACGTTCGCCATGACGGTCTCAATGCACGATCGCGCCTGCTTGTAAATCTGTATTACAAGAATGATGACAGTACACACGTCGCTCTGCAGAAATTCCGAAACTGAAGGGTTTGAAATAAGGCGTTGGGCCGATGACTGCCGTGGGTCTGGGAAAATGATTCGGAGATTAGAAAAGATAGTATCTTTTGGTGTGCAACCTGGTTGAGGGAGGAAACGAATTGATTCGACGTCAGTGGAAGCAGTGGCCACAGCAATGCAGGAGGAGACGAGTGGTGGTGTGCAAACGTGTAGTGCACGGAAAATTGCCCGAACATTGGACGTACCCGTGAGCACGGTGTGTAAAATCCTACGAAATATCCTTCTTTGCCATCCATTCAAAATTACGCATGTGCACGAGTTGCTTCCTGCTGACCTGCCAGCAAGAGAGACCTTGCTTTAGAATTTCTTGCTCGCATGGAAGTGGATAATGATTGGCCGTGGAAGATTTTGTGGACAGACAATGCCAACTTCCATCTGACAGGATATGTCAATACACAGAATTATCGAATATGGGCAACGGAAAATCCACACGCAAATCAACCAGTACTACTTCATCCTGAAAAGGTCACTGTGTGGTGCGGGTTTACGACATCATTTATCATAAAAAATGGTTCAAATGGCTCTGAGCACTATGGGACTTAACTTCTAAGGTCATCAGTCCCCTAGAACTTAGAACTACTTAAACCTAACTAACCTAAGGACATCACACACATCCATGCCCGAGGCAGGATTCGAACCTGCGACCGTAGCGGTCGCGCGGTTCCAGACTCATTTATCATAGGGCCATATTTTTTCGAAGAGACAGGTGCTTCCGGTCCTGTTACCTGTACCGTCACTGGTAAGTGCTATGAGTGTCTTTTGCGCAACCACGTCATTCCAGCTCTCCAACTGCGTGGATGTGTGAATGGGATCATTTTTATGCAAGATGGCGCACCTCCGCACATTGCTGAAGCGCCATTTCCCTACAGCCTGGCCGTCCCGATCACCTGACCTTAATCCGTATGACTTCTGGCTGTGGAGCTATCTGAAAGACGTGTTCAGTTTTTCGACTGCAAATTTAGCTGTATTTGAAGGCACGCATTGCGCAACACATTCTGAACGTGAACCCGGAAACACTTCGATCAGTTGTGGAACAGGTTTCTCGATTTCAATTTAGAACACGTTTTGCGCCAGTCACACGGAAATTAAAAATCAGATTTGATTTTGATTGATGCTTTTTATTCGTTTTATGGCCTCAGGACAATTAAAAACCGATATGATTGATGCTTTTTATTCGGTTTTTGCCCGCAGGACAAATAAAAACCGATTTTTCCCATCCGATGTGATATGGCCTTGCCGTGGTGGATGGGCCTACGTAACTAACAGTATCACACCTGCACACCCATGCACACTGAGTAGTACAGTTTAACGTTAAACGTACACCTTAGGCATTGTTGTATGATTTATTTCTCATCTGTAGTGGACCATTATTAAATAATGATGCTTACAGCGCCCATCTATTGCTACATTTTGTAACTATTTATTTTTCTTCTGCCATACGTTTTTCCCCTTCTACGATAATATTTCGTTGCAATTTGACGTCATTCTGACGCGTGGTGTTATTTCTACAGCTTTTTGAAAGTTTAACTTTCATTACAATCACCCTCTATATACACTACTGGCCATTAAAATTGCTACACCAAGAAGAAATGCAGATGATAAAAGGGTATTCATTAGACAAATATATTATACTAGGACTGACATGTGATTACATTTTCACGCAGTTTGGGTGCATAGATCCTGAGAAATCAGTACCCAGAACAACCACCTCTGGCCTTAATAACGGCCTTGATACGCCTGGGCATTGAGTCAAAAAGAGCTTGGATGGCATGTACAGGTACAGCTGCCCATGCAGCTTCAACACGATACCACAGTTCATCAAGAGTACTGACTGGCGTATTGTGACGAGGCAGTTGCTCGGCCACCATTGACCAGATGTTTTCAATTGGCGAGAGATCTGGAGAATGTGCTGGCCAGGAGTGGCAGCAATGCGCAGCCAGCCGGCACGCAGGAGATGGACCTCAAATTCAAATGGCGCTGAGCACTATGCGACTTAACTTCTGAGGTCATCAGTCGCCTAGAACTTAGAACCAATTAAACCTAACTAACCTAAGGACATCACACACATCCATGCCCGTGGCAGGATTCGAACCTGCGACCGTAGCGGTCGCTCGGTTCCAGACTGTAGCGCCTAGAACCGCACGGCCACTCCGGCCGGCAGAGATGGACCTCACACTGCTTTTGTTCACTGGCAGGTCTCCACAGACATCCAACAAGCGCAGACATTCTACAAGCGCCTTCGATGCTCCAGTTTTCCGTCGAAGGAAAGTCAATGACAGATCTCTGCTTGTAAGGCACCTCCGTTACAGACGCAGTTTTGAAGGCTACAAATAGTGCCGCCACTTATCGGAACTTCACGAAACTATAAGGGCTGAAGCAGGAATATTCCACGATATCCCACAACAAATTCGGCATTTTTTCCAACCTGATATTGGTGGAGAAAAAAATTGTTACATTAGTTATTGAACGCTCCTTATTCAGTATAAACTATAAGCTTAGGCCTACCAGGAAGAGCTACTTTTCTGTCCACCATCTCTATTTCTGCTGGAGTCGAGAAGACAGGCCCTAGATGGCTGCTGTTAATACTCTCAGGCTGTCAAGTATGAATGTTACTACATTCAGAACACCAGTGCTCAAGTCAGTTGTTTGTTATGTGACGTATTTAGCCAAGGCTGAAGGGGTTAAGGACTTGATGAAATGTTGACTGGAAATGACAGCTTACGTTAATAAATGACCTAAAGTGCACGAACCTGAGGATGAAACTGACCTTGAGGCACATAAAAGACCCAAATATTGCTGTCCTTCTGCCCCTATTTCTTTAATAACAACAGATTTGCTGGTTATGATCACTTCCCATTCGTTGATGAACGAACTTCTCCACGAACGTGTAGATTAACTTCATGTAACAGGACAATCAAAATCCGTTGCGAGAAACAGTGTACGGCATACACTCTAAGACAAAAAAAAAAAGACGCATCACGGAGGAGTTATCCGAATATGACTGAAATCAGTAGATGTGATGTACGTGTACAGACAAATAAATGATTACAATTTCAGAAAAAAACTGGATGATTTATTCAGGAGAAAGAGTTTCACAAATTGAGCAGGTGTCCTCCTGAGGAATATCGTGCCAAATTCTGTCCAATTGGCGCGTTAGATCGTCAGAATCCCAAGGTGGTTGGAGGGCCCTGCCCATAATGCTCCAACGGTTCTCAGTTGGAGAGTGATCCGGCAACCTTGCTGGCCGAGGTAGGGTTTCGCAAGCATGAATACAAGCAGTAAAAAGTCTCACCGTGTGTGTGTGGGTATTATTTTGCTGAAATGTAAGCCCAGGATGGCTTGCCTTGAAGGACAACAAAATGGAGTGTAGAATATTGCCGACGTACCGCTGTGATGTAATGGTGCTGCGGATGAGAACCAAAGGAGTCCTGCTATGAAAAGAAGTGGCACCCCAGATGATCACTCCTTTTTGTCAGGCCATATGGTGGGCGACAGTCAGGATGGTATCCCACCACTGTCCGGGGCCTGAAATCTCATTGGGTGGAGTGGAATTGTCTTCAGTGATGAGTCCCGTTCGAATCGAGCCCCAGTGACCAGCGAAAACGTGTCTGGAGACGCCCCAAGCAGCAGTGGGACACCAGTTTGACAGTCGCGCGGCATATGACACGACAACCAGGAATGATCATCGGGGGTGACATTGTTTTTATAGCACGACCCCTTTAGTTGTCATCCGCAGCACCCTTACAGCACAGCAGTACGTCGACGATATTCTACGTTCCGTTTTGTTGTCCTTCATGGCAAGCCATCCTGGGCTTACATTTCAGCAAGATAATGCCCACCCACATACGGCGAGAGTTTTTACTGCTTGTCTTCTTGCTTGCCTAACCCTCCCTTGGCCATCAAGGTCGCCGCATAATCCACAAATCCAACCATCTCGGGATTTTGACTCTCTATCGCGCCAGTTGGACATAATTTGGCATGTTATCCCTCAGGAGGACATCCAGCAACCACCAGTCAATGCCAAACCGAATAACCGCTTGCATAAGGGCCGGAGGTGGACCAACACGTTATTCACTCGCTCAATTTGTAAAGCTCGTTCTCCTGAATAAAAAATCCAATTTTTTCATAAATTATAATCATTTGCTTATCTGCACATGTACATCAGATCAACCGATTGAATAAAAAATCCAATTTTTTCATAAATTATAATCATTTGCTTATCTGCACATGTACATCAGATCAACCGATTTCCGTCTGGTTAGAATAATTCATTCGTGGCGTTTTTTTTTGTACTTGCCAAAAATTGTTTCACACTCAGAGGTAATAAACTGGTAGTCTATTAGGGTATTGTTAGTAATTTCTCAATGACGGTTTTCCAGTTTGTTCATAATTATTTAAATTTATAGGCCTATCCCAGTTTAAACATGAGTGAATAAAAAGTTTCATGCAGTTTTACACACAGAAGTAATATTACCTTACAGTTAGTCTGTTTCATTATTACGAATAATCCCTCAGTGATTGTTAACCTATGACGTTAATTAATTATTTAAATTTATATTATTGTGTACATATAAAAATGTAAAGTATGTAATTATATGTGGACGTGCTAAACATGCAGTTTGTGTGTCAATCACAGCTCTATGTACTTGAGAAACTTACATATTGTATTTTATGAATAACCCTGAACCCGCACAAAGGTGTGCGTTCTTTCTTCGAAAACTTGGGCAACAAAGGTTTTTTTTTTTTTTTTAGAATCTTTCCTGACCTAACTGTAGCCTATAAATCAATTTAAAACGAAAAAATCCAGAGATGAAAGGGAGATATCAACATCATCAGCACCTTCTCTGTGATTAGGCGGTCATTCGTAATCATTTCTTTCTCTTTTTTCACTATCTTATCGTTTAATAATATACTGCGACATTCAGGACTCTCGTCATCTTCAGCGTCTTCACGGACTTTTTCGAAACGCTCATGTCACTTGTAAATTCGTTTTTTACTTATAGCAGACTCACCAAAAGCAATATTTATCATTTGCTGCCATTTACTCCGTTCTTATACCAAAAATTAGTACAAATTCTCTGATCGATGTTTACACAAAATAAATAATTGTCGACTACTAATACACGTCTAACCACGGTTAACTCTGTACAGATATTTCTCAGGCATGTTTACAACGCAACAATGAAAAAAAATCTCGCGATCCGCGGAATAGCCGGCTGCTGTGGCCGAGCGGTTCTAGGCGCTTCAGGCCGGAACCGCGCTGCTGTTACGATGGCAGGTTCGAATCCTGCCTCGGGCATGGATGTGTGTGATGTCCTTAGGTTAGTTAGGTTTAAGTAGTTCTAAGTCTAGGGGACTGATGACCTCTGATGTTAAGTCCCATAGTGCTTAAAGCCATTTGAACCTGCGGAATAGCAACATTCCCCTTACTTTTTGAACACATCTTTTATAATATCAATTTCCAAATTTCAGGACTAATTTTTGGAGAACGAAGTAGCATGGGAACAGAGTCTCGAAAACGGCAATGGGTTGGAACGTGCAACTTACGTTGGATACTTTTCAGCTGCGTTCATGGTCTGCTTGCGATCCAACAGGTAACATTTCAGCTGGATAGGCACAGGCTGACCTACTTGCTGCCATAAGGTTCAGTACGGGAAGACAGAAAAGGAAAGGCCCTCTAAGAAAAAGAAGTAAAACAGATTTCCAGATCGTAGGCGAAAACGACTATAGTAATCAGCATTTCCCTCATTTGTACCCTGGTATAGCCATAGTTCCCATACTATACCATGGTCATGGTGAAAAACTGCTAACAGTGAATATGAACATTGATTTTATACAGTGTAAATTATAACGTCGTCGTAGCTCCTATTACAGTTCATGCGACAGATGTAGTTCTCAAAATTTTCGACGTAGGTTTTTCAAAAACAATATTTTCTGAAAAGCAATTTCTATATAATAAAGCGTGCACCCGTGGTCCAGGGGTAGCGTTTACGACGTCCTGGGTTCGATCTTCATGACTGCTTCAATGTTGAGCAATGTTGCCCGATGACCCTCGTTCTGCCAAGGGCCGTGTTAAAGACAAAGGTTCCGGGCACTCTTTTGCCGTTGTTGTTGGAAACTGCCCCTAAAAGCGGAAGAACCAGCAATAATCAACAGAAGGCCATGGAAAACAGTGCATTAAAGACACATAATGTGTATCCCTAGGACATGTGGCCTGTAATTGAAAAAAGTGTCATGATGTTCTCTCCATTGGCCAAAGATTCTAGACTAGTCCCCCATTCAGAGCGCAAGGAGGAGACTTTCAATGGGGAAGTGACCCTGAGAAAAAGATTGAATAACCAACGAAAGCGTAACGTTCTACGAGCTGGGGCGTGGAATGGCAGAAATCTGAACGTGATAGGAAAGCTGTAAAATCTGAAAAAGGAAATGCTTAGGCTCAATCTAGATATAGCGACGGTCTGTGATGTGAAATGGAAAGGAGACAAGGATTTGGTCAGATGAGTACAGAGTAATATCAGCAGCAGCATAAAATGGTATAACGGCAGTAGAATTTGTTATGAATGGAAGATAGGGCAGACAGTGAGTTACTGTGAACAGTTCACTGATAGGGTTGTTCTCATCAGAATGGACAGCAAACCAGTACCGACAACAGTAGATCAGCTTTACGTGCTGACGTCGCTAAAAGAGGATGAAGAGACAGAGAAATAAGAGGACGATACTGATCAGGTAATTCAATACATAAAAGGAGGTGAAAATGTAATAATCAAAGGGGACTGGAATATGATTATTGGGGAAGGAACAGAAGAAATGGTTGTGGGAGATTACGGGCTTGGTAGTAGGTACAAGAGGGGAGAAAGACTGAGTTCTGCAGTACACATCAGTTGACAATAGCAAATACACTGTTCAAGAATCACAAGAGGAGGACGTATACTCGTAAAAGGCCGGGAGATACGAGAAGATTTCAGTTAGATTACATCATGATCAGCAGAGATTCCGAAATCAGATATTGAATTTTAAGGCGTGCCCAAAAGCAGATACACACTCAGCTCACAATTTAGTAATGATGTAGAGTAGTCTGAAGTTTAAGAGAAGGAAGAATCATTGTGTAAAGAAGTGGAATGCGGAAGTACTAAGGAATGAAAGACACGCTTGAAGTTCTCAGTAGCTCAGCAGGCAGTTCAGTTGAAGTGGAGTGGACATCTCTAAAAAGGGCGATCACAGAATTTGGAAAGAAAATCGCAGGCACAAGGAAGGCAACTGTGAAGAAACCAAGGATAACAGATGGAATAGTGCAGCTGATAAACGAAAGAAAAAAGTACAAAAATGTTCAGGGAAATTCAGGAAATGGAAATACAAGGAACGAAATAAAATGGGAAGAGCAGGGAAACTAAGGTAAAATGGCTGCATGAAAAGTGTGAAGAATTCGAAAAAGAAATGATCGTAGAAAGGATGATTTCAGCACACAGAAAAGCCAAGACAGCCTTCCGTGAAATTAAAAGCAAGGATGGTAACATCAAGAGTGCAACGGGACTTCCACTGTTAAAGGCAGAAGGGAGAACGGATAAGTGGAAAGAGTACAGTGAAGGCCTCTGCGAGGGGGAAGACTTGTCTGATGGGAAGACTTGTCTGATGACGTGACGGAAGAAGAAACAGGCGTCGACGGGGAAGAGATAGGGGATCCAGTATTAGGATCAGAGTTTAAAAGAGCTTTGGAAGACTTAAGAGCAAATTAGGCAGAAGGGATAGATAAACATTCCATCATAATTTCTATGATCATTGAGGGAAGTAGCAACAAAATGACTATACACGTTGGTGTGTAGAATGTATGAGACTGGCAATATACCATCAGACTTCGGAAAAATATCATCCAAACAATTTCGCAGATAGCAGGAGCCAACTAGTGCGAGAATTATCAAAACAGTCAGCTTAACAGCACATACATCCCAGTTGCCGACAAGAACAATATACTGGACAGTGGAAAAGAAAATTGGGCATGCATTAGATGACGATCAGTTTGGCTTTAGAGAAGGTAAAAGCGCCAGAGAAGCAGTTCTGACGTTGCGGCTGATAATGGAATCAAAGTTGAAGAAAAATCGAGACACGTTCATTGGATTTGTCGACGTGGAAAAAGCGTTTGACAGTGTATAATGATGCAAGATGGTCGCAATCCTGAGAAAGATAGGGGTAAGCTATAGGGAAAGACGGGTAATATATAATACGTACAACAACCAAGAGGGAACAATAAGACTGGCAGACCAGGAATGAAGTGCTCGGATTAAGAAGGGTGTAAGGCAGGGATGTAGTCTTTCGCCCCTACAGTTCGGTCTATACATCGAAGAATCAATGAGGGAAAAAAAGAAAGGTTCAAGAGTGGAATTAAAATTCAGGAGGAAAGGATGCCAGTGATAAGATTTGCTGATGATAGTGCTGTCCTCAGTGAAAGTGAAGAAGGATCACAGGATCTGTTGAATGCAATGAACTGTCTAATGAGTAGAGAATACGGATTGAGTGTAAACAGAAGAAAGACGAAAGTAATGAGAAGCAGCAGAAATGACAACAGTGAGAAACATAACATCAGGATTAGGAACCAGAAGTAGATGAAACTAAGGAATTCCGCAACTTACGCAGCAAAGTAATGCGTGACAGATGGAGCAAGGAGGGCATAAAAAGCAAACTAGTTCTGGCAACAAGGTCATCATGGCCAAGAGAAGACCGCTAGTATCAAGCATAGATCGAGGAAGAAGCTTCTGAGAATGTCGTACGTTTGGAGCAGAACATTTTATGATAGTCAGATATGGACCAAGGGAAATCTGGACCAGAAGAAAATCGAAGCCTTTGAGATGTGGTGCTACAGAAGGCGTTGAAAATTAGGTGGACTGATAAGATAAGGAATGAGGAGGTTCTCCACAGAATCAGCTAGGAATTACAGGCGGCTGGCAGAGGTGTTGAAGACTGTTGGCTTCGCACGCGGGGTGCAAGCAGAGCTCGCAATTTGCAGAACCATTCCGAGTTGATCGGGGCCTTTGGTTTGGAGCCGAGTGGAAGGTATCGAGCGAAGGCTTCGTCGTCTCTGTGATGACAGAGGCTGCGTTATCAGGTGGGGATTTGTAGGACTCTCCTTGGTAAGTCAGGGGTGCACTACACAAAGAAAGCTGCTATTTTGGTAGCAGAGTACTTGTGGAGTGCATATGGGTTTTTTTAATTTTTTTATTCTAGGTGGTAGTTTGAGGTACTCTCATGAACACTCGCCAGTCAATACACATGTATAGAAATCAGACCGTATTTAGAGTGAAGACAGTTCGACTGTAAAAATTTTGTCAGTAAATAGTCGAAGTATTCATAAGGAAGTTCTCTCCAGAGAAGTTCTCAACCTTAAAATATTCTTGGGATTGAGAGCTGATTAAAATACGAAGTAAAAAGTTCTGAGATATATAGCGAGTCTTGGAATGTTTATCGGAAAGACAGATTAGACGCCGTAGGAGGGTGTGTGTTCATTGCAGTCGACAAAAATATCGTCCCTACTGAGGTAGAAATTGAGTGTGATTGTGAAGTTATCTGGTCTCGCGTAACAGGTTTAGGTGAAACCAAGTTAATTGTGAGATGATTAAAATTCTTCTGGGTATTATGCCGCGTCCTTGCTAAAAACTAACAACAATAGTAAACTAAAACCGACATTTCGGCCGAATTGCAACGGCCTTCCTCAGGGCACGACTGGTGTTGCATGGAGATAGGTGCTTCTGTTACAGACTATCGATGTCTGACGTCACTGTTGTAAAACTTTTAATTGGCCCTCTAATAAGATTGGCTAGTCATGACGTAAGGGAAGATGGAAAGAAAGAGGCTAGTTGTGGATGTCCATGTCGTCAACGATTGGTAGCTGTCCGCCAATCAGCGTTCGGCTTCTGGTCGGCAAGTTTTCCTCCTGGTGTGCGCGGAAGTGGATGACAGTTGTTCTACAGCTGTTTGTGCAGATACTTCCGCGCCACCAGGAGGAAAACTTACCGACCAGAAGCCGAACGCTGATTGGCGGACAGCTACCAATCGTTGACGACATGGACATCCACAACTAGCCTCTTTCTTTCCATCTTCCCTTACGTCATGACTAGCCAATCTTATTAGAGGGCCAATTAAAAGTTTTACAACAGTGACGTCAGACATCGATAGTCTGTAACAGAAGCACCTGTCCCCATGCAAAACCAGTCGTGCCCTGAGGAAGGCCGCTGCAATTCGGCCGAAGCGTCGGTTTTAGTTTACTATTGTTGATAGTTTTTAGCAAGGACGCGGCATAATACCCAGAAGAATTTTAATCACTATGACACCAGCCGCGGAAACCTACGTTCTTATATAATTGTGAGATGTTTTTAGCGACCACCCGACTACGCTGTGACAGTTCTGGAGTCATTCAAAGAAACTCTATGGTCAGTTGCGCATAAAAACCCAAATCATGCAATACTAGTTGGTGGTGACTAAACTACCGAGTACAGACTGAGATGTGTATGGATTCTTTGCAGGGTGCACAAACAGACAATCTTGTGAAGTACTTTTGAAGAAGTTTTTCGAAAACTTGCCTTGAGCAGCTAGTTCGGCAGCCAACACCCAATTGAAGTATCTTGGACCTTGTAGCTACAAACAGGTCTGACCCTGTCTATGATATCAGCATAGAGTTGGGGATTAGTGATCACGATGTCATCATAGCGAATAAGGTTACGAAAATTAATAAATCAGTCAAGAGGACTAGGAGAGAGTTTCTGTTAGAAAGAGCACATAAACAGTTGTCAGCATTTCACTTAGACAATGAACTGTAATCACTTCGTTCCAGAGTGAAGACTATAGAGGAATTATGGCCAAAGTTTAAACATATTGTAAATCGTGCTCCGTACAAGTATGTGCCTAGTAAGTGGATTAGGGACGGAAAAGACCCTCCGTGGTTTAATAACGAAATTCGGAAAATGCTGTGGAAGCAAAGGGTGTTCCACTCTCATTTCAAAAGAGGACGCACCAATGACGACAGGCAAAGATTAGTAGAGATTTGTGTGTCTGTGAAAAAATCTATGCACAAAGCATACGACAGCTACCACCGTTATACCTCGGCTAAAGATCTGGCGGAGAACCCGAAAAAATTCTGGACTTATGTAAAATCGCTAAGCATATTTAAGATTTCTATTCAGTAACTCGTTGACCAGTTTGGTTTGGCAGTATAAGACAGCAACAGGAAGGCAGAAGATTTAAAGTCCACGTTTAAGAAATCGTTCACGCAGGAGAATCGTACAAACGTACCGTCGTTTGACCATTGAACAGAGTCCCGTATGGTTGGCATAGTAATAAGCATCCCTGGAGTAGAGACACAAATGAAAGAGTTGGAAACAAATAAATCACTAGGTCCAGATGGAATACCAATTCGGTTTTACGAAAAGTACTCTACGTCATTAGCCTCTTACTTGCTTTGCATTTATTGCGAATCTCTCGAACAGCGGTAAGTGCTAAGTGACTGGAAAAAAACGCAGGTGACTCCTGCACGTAAGAAGGGTAAAAGAACGGACCCGCAAAATTACAGACCAATATCCTTAACATCAGGTTGCTGCAGAATTCTAGAGCATATTCTAAGTTCTAATAAATTTTCTAGAGACCGAAAAGGTCATGTCCACGAATCAGCACGACTTTAGAAAGCATCGCTCCTGCGAAACCCAGCTTGTTCTTTTTTTCTCACATGATATACTGCGAACTATGGATGAAGAGCAACAGGCAGATTCCGTGTTTCTAGATTTCCGAAAAGCATTCGACACGGTACCTCTCTGCAGACTTAACGACGGTATGTGCAGACGGACTTCTTAAGCAATAGAAGCCAGTTATGTTGTCCTTGACAGCGAGTATTCATCGGAGTGTCCAGGAAAGTGTGTGTGTGTGTGTGTGTGTGTGTGTGTGTGTGTGTGTGTGTGTGTGTGTGTGTGTGTGAAATCTTATGGGACTTTAGGACTTAACTGCTAAGGTCATCAGTCCCTAAGCTTACACACTACTTAACCTAAATTGACCTAAGGACAAACACACACACCCATGTCCGAGGGAGGACTCGAACCTCCCCCGGGACCAGCTGCACAGTCCATGACTGCAGCACTTTAGACCGCTCGGCTAGGAAGTGTGATAGGGCCGTTGCTATTTTCTATGTACATAAATGATTTGTCAGACATGGTGGGCAGCAATCTATGGTGGTTCGCTGGTGTTGCTGTGGTGTACAGGAAGGTGACTGTAGGTTGATACAAGATGACCTAGACAAAATTTCTACTTGGTGTGATGAATTGTAGCTGGCTCTTAATGTAGAAAAATGTAAGTTAATGTAGATGAGTAGGAAAAACCAACCAGTAATGTTCGGATACAGCATTAATAGTCTACTGCTTGGCACAGTCACGTCGTTTATAATCTGGGCGTAACGTTGCGAAACGATATGAAATGGAATGAGCATGTGCGGATTGTGGTAGGGAAGGCAAATGATCGACTTCGGTTTATTGGGAGAATTTTAGAAAAGTGTGGTTCTTCTGTAACGGAGACCGCATATATGAAGCTAGTGCGATCTATTCTTGAGTACTGCTCGAGTTTTGGGATCCGCACCAGGTCATATTGAAGGAAGACATCGAAGCAATTCCGAGGCGAGCTGCTAGATTTGTTACCAGTAGGTTTGATCAGCATACATGTGTTACGGATATGCTTTGGGAGCTCAAGTGGTAATCCCTGGAGGGAAGAAGACACTCATGTCTAAGATCACTGCTGAGAAAGTTTAGATTACCAGCATTTGAAGCTGGCTGCAAAACGATCCTACTGCCGCCAACATACATTTCGCGTAGGGGCCATGGACATAAGACACAAGAAATTAGGGCTCGTTAGGAGGCGTAAAGATAGTCGTTTCTCCCTCGCTCTGTCTTCGAGTGGAACAGGAAAGGAAATGACTAGTGGTGGTACAGGGCACCCTCCGCCATGCGCCGTACGGTGGCTTGCAGAGTATATATGTTGTGTAGATGAACACCGTCAACAAGAACAAACGGGATGGTAGACATATGTTGAGAAATCAAGGAATAACTAAAAGGAGTTGTGTAGGGTGAAAATTGTAGAGGCAAACAGACTGGAATACGTCCAGCAAATTCCAAGCAATTCGTGTCGGGCCACATAAAACAACAAAAAAATCTTTGTGTTGTTCACTGATGTAAACAAAGAATTATTATTATTATTATTACATTATAATATTTCATATATTTTATGGTAATTAATTTATTAATATTATATTGAAAATGATAACGTATTTTACAGTCATTAGAATTCTACACACCTACTTCACGTTAAAAGTAAGGGTGATGGCAAGTTGTATTTACGGGGCAGGGGAGACGGATTAAAGACGATGACCAAAAAGCAAACAGGATCCTTTGATCCCCTCCAGAACCGAAACATCGATCCGCCCCTGGATCCAAGGTTTATTTATGGATGTGAAAGAAAGTGCTTGCAATGAAGACGTATTCTATGTGTATACTTAACAACCTTTAGAGCATATATATTACTTCTACTTACACTTCCATTCTCTTTTTACAGTTTTTGTCTTCCACCCACACTTCTGTTTTCTGTCAGTTTATCACCTCAGTCTCTCCTACTTGTGAGTATTTCTTTTGTGTTATATGCTGTCCTTATCCCTGCTTATATCTTCTATCCTACTGGTATACGTTTTTACACCTGTTCATTTCAGTTTCTGTTATACCATTGCATGTTTACTCTTTCTTATTTCAGATTTATCTTTCAGTTAACATATTTCCACTTTCTTGATAGATCATCATATGTTTTTCACTGCCATATTTTTATTTTTTCCTTGCCCCATAACTTTCGATTTGCTATCACAGTTTTAATCTACTTTGCCTCTAAACCTTAGGGAAATTTGCCTGCATATGAAATTAGGATTTTATGTTCTAGCTACTAATCATTTCCAGTTGTTTGCTTCAGGGTGTCAAGAAAATTGAGGACGACCAATTCCTACTTAGTCTGAATCCTTTCGTCAGTAGTGTCTGGGAATTCATTCTAGAAGCAGGTCATCTACAGAGTGTCAGTAACACACCAAATAACATGACTGTATTAATGAAGTACATCCAGGGACTAATTTTCCTTTAGATCTTCTGCATGTAAACATAAAAGAGGAAGAATACGATACAACTGGAAAAGATAAGAGAAGAACGAAATGGTGAGACAGTTCCCATATCTAGAGACTGTAGACAATGCTGCTATGTGAAAACATCCAGTTGGATCAAATAGTAAGACAGGTATCTGCACAGCATGCTCACTAAAAGGATGTTGAATGTTGCTACTGTAGATTCTTAGTGGCTTTTTATTCTGACTAATGGTTTATTACTGGACACGCCAGTGTAATATGTCACATAAAGGTTTTGAAATGGAATGATCACCGTTATCGCTGACAACACCCAGTATCCTACATACTCGCCTCGATTTAGCTAATTTTATCTCCTGTGGTTTCTTTTCACTCTTCTGTTGCTTCCGTGTCTTCATGTAATAGATATTCTGCTTCATTATTTGCTCTTTTTATTATTGTATTAGCCTTTTTTATCCACTTTGAACTTCCTTCCCCATCTTTTTGCATTGTGTTCGTAATTTTTGAGTGCATTAAAGAGCTGGGTTCAAAACCATACAGTAGCAAGAAAAGATATACACAAACCGAACTCAAATACTGCCCATCACTCCGACGGATATATCAATTTAGTATCAGTTTGAAGAATATAATGGGTATCGACTATTAGGTAGCGTACCCAGGAAAATTTGGTATGAAATCTCAAAGCTACTTCGTCATTCACGAATAAATTAAGAGGTTTCCTTTCCCCCCTCCCTCAGATCGTTGGTATGCTCTTGTTAATCTCCCTTCATCCTTTTTCTACATGATGTATTTTGAACATGGTCTCTCTCAGTAAAAGCGAATTTTTATATCACCACTTGCTATATTGTCGAAAGATCTTTCACCAAACGCAGAGAAACTGTGGCCTTATGTAAAGCCTGTTATTGGTACCAAACTTACCGTCCAGTCACTCGCGGATGAGACAAGAACTGAAGTTGAGGATATCAAAGCAAAAGTAGAAATGCTTAACTTTGTTATCAAATGTTCCTTCACAAAGTAAGACTCAGGATAGTTCCCTCTGTTTATTCCTCATACTACTGAAAAGATGAGTGTGTATTGTTAGTGGCGTTGAGGAACACCTGAAATCGGTAAAATTTTGTACAGTCTCCAAATTCTCTAGAGTAAACGATGACGTTTCCTTAATCCACCAATTACAATAGGGAGATGATTTTAGAGGCTGTTTAATCTGATAGCTATGTTCCAAAGTATTTCTCTCTCTCTCTCTCTCTCTCTCTCTCTCTCTCTCTCTCTCTCTAGATACAGGTTTAGTTCTCCGGGGGGCAGGTGGAGGATGCTGTAGCCCCATAGCACGCAAGCAAATACTACACAGCAACTGGATTCGCCTCCGTCGCAGAGTAAAGATCTACATGCTGTGCTATGCAAGACTCGCGATATTTAATTTTCGTCGTCAGTTGCTCTTATGTTAACAGACGTATGTCAAATCGACGAACTGTGCACTTTTATGAGTTAGATTTTGCTTTGCCGTTTTGTCTCCGCCTCAAGAATTCTAAAATGCAAACTCTGTAGGAAACTGGTCCAGCACAACAGCATTCAGACCATAAGCTGGACGCAGCCGAAACAAACAGTTCCGGTTGACAAGGATTCACTTTCGAAAACTCGTTCTATTGGTTAAGGAAAAATTTTGCTTTCGAGGAAATTCATTTCGTTGATAATAAATGGATAAAGAGTAACTGATGATGGATAACGAAATGCTATTCGTTCATGATGAAGCGTAATGACACTGCTTGACACACTTCACCACTAACGAAACCAGTGATTTGTAACTGTTTCCGAAATGCGTTTCGAAATACAGGTCCTATATCACTTTGTTCCTTTAGTTGAATCCTAACACCTGACAAAATACCGTACTTTCTTCAATTCACATTGCACAAAACAAAGTCATTATTATCCTTTTCTTCTGTCTGAGCGTCATCTACCGATAATTTTGAAAAAAACTTCTTGGGATAAAAGTTCATTATAGGCCTGCTGTTCGTAGTCTTGAAACTGTGGAACCTGTCAGATGAAATGGTTCAAATGGCTCTGAGCACTATGGGACTTAACATCTGAGGTCATCAGTCCCCTAGAACTTACAAGGGAACCTCCCCATCGCACCCCCCTCAGATTTAGTTATAAGTTGGCACAGTGGATAGGCCTTGAAAAACTGAACACAGATCAATCGAGAAAACAGGAAGAAGTTCTGTGGAACCGTGAAAAAAATTAGTAAAATATAGAAACTCAGTAGTCCACATGCAAGATAGGGAACATCAAGGAGAATGCGAACTCAGCAGCACCGTGGTCCCGTGGTTAGCGTGAGTAGCTGCAGAACGAGAGGTCCTTGGTTCAAGTCTTCCCTCGATTGAAAATTTTACTTTCTTTATTTTCGCAAAGTTATGATCTGTCCGTTCGCTCATTGACGTTTCTGTTCACTGCAATAAGTTTAGTGTCTGTGTTTTGCGACCGCACCGCAAAACCGTGAGATTACTAGACGAAAGGACGTGCCTCTCCAATGGGAACCGAAAACATTTGATCGCAAGGTCATAGGTCAACCGATTCCTCCACGGGAAAACACGTCTGATATATTCTATACGACACTGGTGACGGCATGTGCGTCACATGACAGGAATATGGTGTCGACCCACCTAACTTGTACACTTAGCGAATGGGTAAAAAGATTCTTCTACCTTGCCCGATTTAGGTTTTCTTGTAGATGTGATAATCACTCCCAAAAAAGTGATGAAAACATAAGAGTTTGTCACATAAACTGAAAATAAAAAATTAAACTTTTCACTCGAAGGATGAGTTGAACCTAGGACCTCTCGTTCCGTAGCTGCTCTCGCTAACCACGGGACCACGGCGCACCTTGACTCCCAGTGTCCTTGATGTTGCCTATCTTCGCATGGACTACTAAGTTTGTATATTTTACTAATTTTTTCATAGTTCCACACAACTTCTTCCTGTTTTCTCGATTGATCTGTGTTCAGTTTTTCAAGGTCTATCCACTGTGCCAACTTATAACTAAATCTGAGGGGGGTGCGATGAGGAGGTTCCCTTGTTAGAACTACTGAAACCAAACTAACCTAAGGACATCACACACATCTATGCCCGAGGTAGGATTAGAACCTGCGACCGAGATAGAAGAAGAATTTGACAGAGCTGTGAAAGGCCTAAGTCAAAACAAGTCCCTGGAGTAGAGGACATTCCCTGAAGGTTATTGAGACGCTAGTCATGACAGCTCTATTCCAACTTGGATGCAAGATATATCGTACGAGTACCGGTGAAATACCCTCGCAACTGAAGACGACTAATAATTCCTATTTCAGAGAAGGATGGAGCTGAACGAACCATCAATTTAGTAAGTCATGGTTGCAAAATACTAACACGAATTATTTACAGTGGCCGACCTTGGGGAAGATCCATTTCTGTTCCGGAGAAATGTCAGAAAACGCTAGGCAATACTGATTCTACAGCTTATCTTTAAGATACGGTAAAGAATGGCAAAACTACGTCAATTACATTTATAGATTTAGGGAAAGCTTTTGACGATGTTGACGGGCTTACACAGATTTATCAGGAATAAATTACAGGGAGCGAAAGGTTATCTACAACTTATAAAGAAATCGGATTGCACATATAAGAATCGAAGAACATATAAGGTGAATCATTAGTTGAGAAGGGAGTGAGACACGATTGTAGCCTACCCGCATTGTATTCAATCTGTGCAGTGAACGAGCTTTGAACGAAACCAAGGAGAAATTTGGAAGTCAATTAAAATTTAGGGAGAAGAAATAAAATCTTGCAGTTTGCCGATGACATTGTCAGGGATGGCAATTGGTTTTAAGAGCAGTTGAACGAAATGAATAGTGTTTTGAAAAGAGTTTATAAATTAAGTATCAACAAAAGGAGCAAGTGTAATGGAAGTCATAGAATTAAATCAGATTTTGCTGATAGAATCAGATTAGACAATGAGACAGCCCAAGTAGTACACCAGTTTCGTTATTTCGGCAAGAAAAAATAACGATGGCTGAGGCAGAAAGGATATAAAATGCTGTCTGGCAACAGCAAGAAAACGTTTATGAAAAAGAAAAAAATTGTTAACATCGAATACAAAATTAAGTGTAGGAACTGTTTCCCGAAAATATTTGGGGGGAGTGTATCCATGAAACATGGATGACAAGCAGTTCAGACAAGAACAGAACAGAGGCTTTTGAAATGTTATGTTACGAAGGGTTATCGAATAACTAAGGAGAGGGTATTGAATCGAATTGGGAAAAATACAAAAGCTCGTAGCACATCTCCACCTACATGGCTATTCTGCAAATCACTCTGCAGTGCCTGGCAGAGGGTTCATCGAATCACCTTCACACTAATTCTCTATTATTCCACTCTGGAAACAAACTAACATTTATACCTATCAGTTCGAGCTCTGATTTCCCTTACTTTATTTTGATGATAGTTTCTTCCTGAGTAGGCCGGTGCCAACAAAATATTTTGGCATTCGGAGGAGAACATTGGTAATTGAAATTTCGTGAGAAGACTCCGCCGCAACGAAGAACGCCTTTGTTTTAATGATTTCCACCCCAAATCCTGTATCGTGTCCGTGACACTCTCTTCCCTATTTCTCTATAATACAAAACTTTCCGCCCTTCTTTGAACTTTCTCGATGTACTTCGTTAATCCTATCTGGTAAGGATTCCACACCGCGCATCAGTACTCCAAAGAGGACATACAAGCTTAGTGTAGGCAGTTAGTAGATCTGTTGCATTTTCTAAGCGTTTTGCCAATAAAACGCAGTCTTTGGTTTGCCTTGTTCACAACATATTTTATGTGTTCTTTCCATTTTAAGTTGTTCGTAATTGTAATTTCTAGGTGTTTAGTTGAATTTATGGCCTTTAGATTTGATTGATTTATCGTGTAACCGAAGCTTAACAGATTCCTTTCAGCGCTCGTGTGGATTACTTCACACTTTTCATTTTTGGGCTCAACTGCCAATTTTCCCACCATACAGATTGTTGTCCAAATCGTTTTGCAGTTGGTTTTGAAAATGGTTCAAATGGCTCTGAGCACTATGGGACTTGACCTCTGAGGTCATCAGTCCCCTAGAACTTAGAACTACTTAAACCTAACTAACCTAAGGACATCACACACATCCGTGCCCGAGGCAGGATTCGAACCTGCGACCGTAGAGGTCGCGCTGTTCCAGATTGTAGCGCCTAGAACCGCTCGGCCAGTTGGTTTTGATGTTCAGATGACTTTACTAGGCGATAAACGGCAGCAGCGTCTGAAACAACCTAAGACGGCTACTCAGATTGTCTCCTAAATCGTTTATGCAGATAAGGAACAACAAAGGGCGTACAACACTAGCTTGCGGAACGCCAGAAATCAGTTTTACTCGATGACTTTTATATCGTTCAGGGTCTTGTAGAGTTGTAATATGAATGTCTACGTGACGAAGCACCAGAAAAAAAAGAAAAAAAACCGAGACTGCATTCGATGGAAAAAGTGACTCAGGTATTCACCCCAATAAGACTCAGATACTTCCGTACATCACAAGCAGTACTATAGATGTGATTGACTTCTAAACGTTTTCATATACGAAACTATCATCTCGTCATTCTACCCCTTTCTGATGATTTGTAATTAATTTATATTATTTAAAACCATCACTGTTCTGTTGTATTTGGTCTAATAAAAAACGCGATTGAAAACTGTCCGTTGCAGCCGCTTGATATTTTTGCAGATGCTAAGGTATGAAGACACCTGAAAAATATGTCCCGAAACGAGATCAAAGAAACTTGTGATCCTCTTGCGATGTAACTGGTCACATTACCCCAATAGGTAAGGAAAAATGGTCGAAATGGTCGCTATGTAAGCCTTCAGAAAATTATATGTAGCTCATAAATATTATTTTCATTTTCACTTTAAAATACTTGGTGTAATACTTCATAATAAATAGGTTCAAAATGTGTAAGCGGCTAGTTTCTATGATATGATCGTTTCGGGAAAATTCAGTTTCCCTTAAAGTGGTCAGTTTACCGCACTTTCCCTACAACTAACTTGATAAACAGTCCCGACCCGTCGGATTTCTGTACCAACTGAACCAGCGGTCCGAAAGCTACCAGACCTACACGCAGCGTTACTTACGTGAGAGGGTGCGGCAGAAGCAGGCGCAGGTGGTGGTGGCGTTGTGCGAACGTCTACTGCAGGAGTGCTTTCTGACCGCACCGGGCCAGATGGCTCTTTGAGCGCCGCCTCTGCTGACGACGCGCGAGTCAGCGCCCCACATTACTGTTGCAGCGAGTGCCGTACTTGCGACACCCCAGTAACCACTGTTGCTTTTGCAACTGGGACTGCAAAACAATAAAGCCAGAGTGGCACACGTTGCCGTTTTCTTACGGTCAGCTGCACGAAGCCCGCTTCGCTTCTGGCGGACAGCGGTCTCGTGCTTTACAGGCCATTCACGGCGGGGAAGAGTCGTTCTCAAATAGAACAATCGCAAGCGCGGATCGCCATCCGCCGCGTCTTCAAGATATAAAAACAGCGTACAATAACCGTATAATGTGACAGAAAAAGTAGAGGGCCTCAGATAGATCGCAACCTTACTTGGAAAATTCCCTCTTTAGATTTAATAAAACCCCATAGTTCACCAGTATTTGCAGTATATATGATGTAAAAATGAAGAATCTAATTTATTCGGCGTGTTTCCTGGCAGCAACGAGTTCTAGAGTCGTTTTTAGTGACTCAACTTACAGGTGTACCATTTTCAGATACTGAAGCACGTTTAAGTAAGTCCATCCGATGGTAGCCCAAAAAATTTTGCAAACATTTCTTCAGAGAATCAGAGAACTACTTCACAATACACCTTTATTCATTATAGCAAGATTTCTCTTTCAAAAAAAAAAAAAAAAAAAGTGAAAAGCATGAACATAACACCAAACGCCGCCATCAACAAAGCTTCAAGGGTTAACAATAATACGGAAAGGAGTCACATACACTGGTACATACTGCCAGAGCGTATTAAACGTCTAGTAGTTAATTACTGGAATTTAAGATCGAATTAAGGAACTTTCTGTTGCGTAAATGCTTCTAATACAATAAAGAGTACCTTTTTAAACACTATTAGAGTTATTTCATAATTAACGTTAAGACTTTAATATCATAATATTTCGCCATGTTAAGTTTTTTTCATTATATTGTACTTATCGGTAAATAAAGGGTGCATCTTTGTTCTTTTGCCGGCCGTGGTGGCCGAGCTGTTCTAGGCGCTACAGTCTGGAAACGCGCGACCGCTACGGTCGCAGGTTCGAATCCTGCCTCGGGTATGAATGTGTGTGATGTCCTTAGGTTAGTTAGGTTTAAGTAGTTCTAAGTTCTAGGGGACTGATGACCTTAGAAGTTAAGTCGCATAGTGCTCAGAGCCATTTGAACCATTTTTTGATCTTTTTCCGCGTCTCAGAACCCTTCCCCATGAGGTCCATCTAAGACTAATGATGTAATGTAACGAAATGTGAAAGTCGACGTTGAAAAAGTGGGTTTGACAGCCATGAGTAACTTGTCAGAACACCAATTCTCAAATTATCTTCTGCGAAGTCTTAGTGATCCCAAATCCCTGTCTGCGTTCTTGCTGAAAGAAAGAGAATTTTTTAATACGGTAACAAATACAAACTTTAAAACAATAGAAACCCACATATATGAGGATCGCCGTCCGGTCTCCGTTTGTAAAATTTCAGAAGGCGGTGGATCTCGGAGTTTCGGAAGTTTTTCGACATAGAAGTTAATATAAGTAAATTAATGAAAGTTCCGAGGACACTGTTTCTTCCGTACTTGATACTGCGCTTTGTTCAGTCCTCCAGGGACAGATAAAGTTAATCTTGCCTAAGGATTTCAGTATTATCTTCTTAATCTCCTGGTCTGCATGACAAAACATACGGCGAAACGTTATTAATTGCGTTCACTAAAAATTACCAAGAACAGAATCTAGGAACTCCACTCATGGCTGGAATATATTCTATCTAATGGCAACCAATGAACATGGCTTCTTTGAGGACGTCCACATAGATGCTTGGTTGGTTGATTTGGGGGAGGAAACCAAACAGCGAGGTCATCGGTCTCATCGAATTAGGGAAGAATGGGGAAGAAAGTCGGCTGTGCCCTGTCACAGGGAACCCTCCCCTTTGACTGAACCGATTCAGTGAAATCACGAAGAACCTAAATCAGGATTACCGGATGTGGGTTTGAACGGTCGTCCTACCGAATGCGAGTCCAGTGTGCTAACAACTGCGGTACCTCGCTCGATGTGTCCACAGTGATACTGGTATCAGTCACCATGAGGCATTTGCAGCAACAGTGATTACCAAACTATAAAGAGCAACTAAAAAGAAATAAATGTTCGGTAAAGCAAATAAAAAGGCAGTAGTGCCATTTCTCAATTAGGGACTTGAAACTTTTATCTCAGGAGTATATAGAGGAACTACGGCTCAAGTTTGAAAGAATAGATGACCGCGTGCTGGATAGATACAGTACGTACTTAGTAGAGCAGTTCATGATAGAAGGAATCCACCAAGGCATACAGCCACTGCACACAATCTTCCGAAGACATCACGTTACACCGTAATAGGTATAAAACAAAGCATGCCGCTATAGATAAACAGGTAGATGGAGAGAGAGAGAGAGAGACAGAGACCCTAAATGAAACCCGTTTGTTGTCAAAATGGCCATGCATAAAGTCTTCAGCACCTGTCGTGGCAAAATAGGATTGAAAGAGCTCTCATAAAACCCGAAGTAATTCGGGTCGTGTGTGAAGACTGCTAGTGGCATCAAATTTAGTGTCCACACACTCATGGACGAGACAGGGACTGAAATTTATGACGAGAAGGCAAAAGCATAAATGCTTAACACCATTTTCAAATGTCCCTTTACGAAGGAAAACCAAGGATAACTGCCCCAACTTAATCCTCGCACTGTTGCAAAGCTCACTGAAACAGGTTGCAAAGCTCCAGAGCCTGGCGAAATTGCCGCTGTCAGATTCTATGCCCAATTTGCTGCTGAATTAGCCCCTCTTTTAACCACGATAAACAGTACATCCTTTCAACCAGTTGACGGATGAGAAGACATGCCCCATTCTTCTACAAGAAGAATATTCTCGACATCCATTTATTGTAGACTCTTACAAGGGGAGGCCACGACGTTGGGATCACAGGTTTGCTTCAAATTTTGTACACCTTCAAAATGGTTCAAATAGCTCTGAGCACACTGGGACTCAACTTCTGAGAAGTTAGTACTACTTAAACCTAGCTAATCTAAAGATATCACACACATCCATGCCCGAGGCAGGATTCGAACCTGCGACCGTAGCGGTCGCACGGTTCCAGACTGTAGCGCCTAGAACCGCTTGTTATTTTTTTTGTTTTTTTGTTCTATATAGTTCGCTGCGTTTGGTCTGGGCGGACGCCACAAGATATCCGTTCAAGTTGGTCGTTGATTCATTGACTCAGTTTTTTTTTATTTTTTTATTACAGAGAGCACGCAGCCTTCTGACCGAACACGCTGAGCTACCGTGCCGGCTATTTTTGTTACAGAGGGCAGCTAACCCTCTGACCGAACACGCTGAGTTACCGTGCCGGCAAAAACCGCTCGGCCACCCCGGCCGGCTGTACACCTTCAGTAGGGCATTAAAACAACATAATGTGCAAGTAGTGAGGTGCACTACTCTGGAAATTCCGAGAAAATCGCAAGAGAAGTTTCATGCGTCTCTTATGTACCGGCTGTATTGCGGAGGAGCTGGATGTTACAATTCATGGTGGTTGAGTGGTGCAGCGCCGCGGCGAGGACGTCCTGTTTGGGTCCCGTCCGCGCGGTCGCGAGTGCCCGTAGTTGTTTACTACTTCATCGCCGCTAGTTTAGAGTCCGTCACTACCGACGCAATATGGCACGTTCGTACAGACAAACCACCATCAAGATCAGTTTTCAACCCGATCATGCACGGTCGCGAGCTTTTCAAGTGGAATCTTTTACACGTGACGACGTTAAAATTGATTCGCAGGATATAATGGGTATCCATGTCTCTATCATGAGCAGTGTTGTCTACGTCAAGTTAGTAAGTGACTAGGTGTGCAACAGAATCGTGCGCGCACATGCGAACGATCTTAAATTCAAACATCCTGATGGCCATATTGGGGCAGTCTCTATCGATCACGCGGGGCTTGGCCTCTGTACGATACGAGTGTTCGAACTCCCGTTCGAAGTGCCACCAGACGTGGTCATCGCGGCTTTCCAGCCTTACGGTAGAGTGGTCAGCCATATGGCCAAAAAATGGACCACCTTCACAACGTACCCGGTTCTCAGCGGGGTACGACAGATCAAAATTGAACTGACCAAACATGTACCATCCTATCTTGTCATCGGCGGATGTAGAGCGATCGTTATGTGTGACGGTCAGCCACGCACTTGCTCCGGTTGTGGCCAAAAACGGCACGTCCAATCAGATTGTCTCCGACGACAGCTTACTCAAATCGCGACAAGTGAATCTATGCCTCTATCTACGGTTACGACCCTTTCTCTCAATTATACCGAGGTTGCACGGGCAGCAACCCTTTCCGATGCTGACCACGTTCGTCCGATAGCCGTCCCCGATAGCGAGACCATGATGGATTCTGCAGTACCGGATCCGGCCTCTACAACGGCGCCCCCACCTGAAGCTAATCACCGACCGACCTTGCAAGAAAGCATGGATGCCAGGATGGACAATGACCCACGGGTTGTGCCGAAAGCGGCTTTTATTCCAGACACTGGAGCATCTGAAGAGATCCACCCACATTCGGATACTGAAAGTCCGTAAACAGCGTTGCCCGCGGAATCACAAGAGACGGCGGCGTGTTCCATCGGACGAGTGCTTGCAGCGAACGTCTGACATGGACTGTGGACAATCCGACGACGGTACTGGCGGTACAGAGGCCGCAGTAACATCACATCCAACAAATCACCATGGTGACGGTTTCAGTCACTACGACCCCACAGAACAGCAGGATTACACGCAGACAGCCGCTGCCGATTACCAGCCAGTAGCGCCGAGTACCCCAGCAGCCACCAACAGCTACCAATAGCCGATGGTATTTCATGGCGACTGGGCGGACGACGATGAGGAAAGCTCCTTGCCCATGGTATTGGACGACACGCGGGGGTTTCACCCCGCCATTGTTGATCTTTTTCCACCATCAGTGACAGCGATGAGACAGCCTGACGTCACGTGCACACACCTCGTACAAAGGTGTTGACGGCCAACACGAGTGCTATGGATAGACCTCAAACTTACCGTGTTGCAACTATAAACGTCAAAACTAGACAGATGCGCGCTAAGTTATCCTTGCTCCAGGATATGTTGAATTCTGCTTCCATCGACATAGCCCTACTCCAGGAGGTGTACGCGACGACTTCCCAGGCGTGTACGGTTATGACACATGCGTCTCTCCAGCTTCCCCCACAGGCAGCGGCGTCGCTGTACTTCTTCGGGAAGGGATAGTGGCGGACGACATTCTCTTTCTGCCTGGGGCGAGAGGAACGGCACTCACAGTACTGGGTGTCCGCCATATGAAAATCTGCGCACCCTCAGGAACGGACAAACGCCGCGGACGTTCACGACTCTTTGCGGAAAACGTCGCCCCCTCTTCCAGTCGCATCGACCGGATGTATGTCTCAAACTCTCTTGCTGCTGGGACACAGGATGCGGAACTGTGGCCTGCAGCTTTCTCGGACCACTCAGCCTACATTTGTGCCATCACCCTACGGCGACAACAAGCGTGGAGAAGCCGCAGCCTGTGGAAATTAAACGTCGCTCACCTGTCGTACCCCGATTGCTGCCTAGCCGTTGAGGATACCTGGCATTTGTGTGAAAATCGCCTTCGTGCATATCCAACGAAGATCCGCTGGTGGTTGGACTGCGCCAAACCGGCACTGAGGCGAATGTTGATTACGTACGGTCACGACCACACTGCTTGGCGTCGACATACACTCGATTTTTATTCAGGGTACTGCGAGACTGCGATGCTATGGCGCCGTCTCCGGAACGACAAACGGTGGTGCACCGTGCTAAGGCTCAGGTCATCGCTAATATGCGACGCCACCTAGAGGGGGTAGTCATCCGCTCGAGGAGGCAGCATAGGATAGCGAGCTAACGCCCGTGTATATTCCACGTACTTCGTGAACCTAAACGACGCCAAAGAGCGCTGATACGCTTCATCGACACGGAGAACGGTCGTCGCCTCACCACGCAACAAGACATAAGCTCAGCGTTCTACGATCATTATTCCCAGCTCTCTTCAGCCCAGACACCTGATCCGACAGCACTGGAGGACGTCTCTCAGACGATTTACGGTACTGTCACCCCGGCAATGGAAGAGGCTCTGATGGAAGAAATTACGGAAGAAGAAGTGATCGACACCATTAGAAAAGGAGCTGGAAGCAAGTCTCCGGGTCCTGATGGCCACCCCTTGGAATTTTACCGGACTTTTCAATATTTATTAGCCACCCGATGGACGGACATCTGTCGCGAACTACTATCCTCGGAAGTGCCGCGCCCAACGGCCCTTGTAGAAGGGATGATTATTCTTATTCACAAACAGTCCGTTGGCTCACGGATGCAGGACTACCGCACACTGACGCTATTGAATTGCGACTTTAAGATCTTTTCTCGGCTGTTGGCGGCGCGGATGCAGCAGACCTTACAACACTTTATCTCACCCGATCAAACGTCGTTAGAAGGAGACAATAATATTCAAACAGCACTCGCTGAATATCGTGACTTGATCTCACTGGCGAGAGCATGTCGTATGAAGGGTGCGCTGGCGGCAATCGACTTTAGTCAAGCCTTCGATCACGTGGACCACGACTATTTGGGAGCGGTCCTCCAACATATGCGACACCCACAGCCATTTGTTACTGTCGACTTCTCTGTGGCGCGACATCTAAGGTGATGGTCAACGGTCGACCTACGCAGCCCCTCACCATGTCTCGATCGATACGCCAAGGCTGCCCTCTGATCTCTTCACTTTACGCTGTGGCCATGGAACTACTCCTTTGCAGCCTTCACCAAATGGCTAACGGGTATGACGTTATGAGGCCACACTTTCCGTTGTAAAACATTCGCTGATGACCTGGTGATTGTCATCTGCAATGGCGACGACACCGCCAGCGCACTGAGTTGGGTAGCTACATATAGCATTGCCACTGATAGTCTATCAACGTCGCAAAATCAGTGGCGATGAACATCGGGGTGGGACTGCCTGAGGACAGCGTCACCCCCTTGCAGCTCAGAGATACTTTGAAATGCCTCGGCATCGATTTCACGAACGATATACGACGAACCGCAGCTTTCGACGTCTTTTTACGAAATGTTCGGACTGGGATAGCCATCAACCGCCTACGAGCACTGGACATCGTCCAACGGACCCAGTATGCCAACATACATTTAGCGTCACGCATTCCGCACATCGTCCAGATATTAAAGATACCCGTGATGTTAGCTCGCCGTATACTGGCGGCTTTTAGGTCATTCGTGAGTTCAGGAATGCTTTTCAAGATCAAATATGAGGCTCTCACCCTTCTCCCGGATCGGGGAGGGCTTGGCCTTTCATGACAGAGCGGTCGCCCTATTTGTGGCACCGCCGTCCGGACAGTCTGACGAGTTTGTTGTTAGAAGAACTGGTGCCGCCCTGCCTCTCGCCACCTGTGCCGATACACCACGTCCGCTCGTCACTCTTCTAAATCGGTGTCTTTTACCTCGAACTCAGTTACGTTCGACTTGCCTTACCAGCGACTCGACTGGGGATGGCAAGGACAGTTTATCGAGTGCTGCAACGTGGAAGACCGGATAACATCGTGGAGAGGAAGCACCCGAACGTCAACTGGCGAATAATGTGGAGAACGATTCACCACGTAACACTGGACGCTGCCGTCACGGCGATGTGGTGTATTACTGTCAACGGTAAGCAGGTGACCAGATCAAGGCTACATGCGATCCATATGGTGGACTCACCCATACGCACGAGCTGTGGCGTTCAAGAAAACGATGAACACCGTCTTAGCTGTGGTGAGTCTATAGCAGTGTGGCACTTAGTGAAGCAAATGTCAGTGTACTTCCTTAGGGTGAGGCCGAATCGTATCGAACCCAAGTCTGTTTTATTCCCGGATGAGACGTATTACCCACGCATGAAAACTAATGCCGTGAGGTGGCTTCGTGGACATGCAGCGCATTATTTCTTTCAAGGCGGCACTAATGACACTTTAGACTTTTGGAACTTTGTAGGGACGGCATTGCAAGATCCACCGTAATCCAAAAGTATCGACAATATTTTTCCAGTTATTTGTGGAGTGCATTCCACGACCCTCCGCGCAGCTGGATCATCGCGGGTAAGAGAAGCTAAAATTACAAGACAATTATAGAACACTACACGGTACAACGTGGGATCTACTTTGGCCACTACGAGAAGTCATACCTGGATGATACAGCAGACGGATTGTTTCGTCGTGACCCCACACTGTGTAGCAGTAGTTTCCCTTTTCCTCTTAAAAGTCCCCAGTGCGAAAGGTTCTTCACAGCTTTTATTTCCCAACCGGTGCAAGATGTACCGGTTAATGGTGGTACGGATTCCACCCTTAGGTTTTATTTAATAGCTTCCTTAGCCTCACACGTTGTTCTCTTTCTTTTTGCCCTTTGCTGCACCTGTAAATTGTTTTCAGTTATGTGTGTCCCCAATTCGACGCAACGAGTGCACTTATAAGTTTCAGTGGCTTAGTGCTTAAAAAAACAAATTAATTAATAAAATAAAATAGAAAAACAATTAAACCATTGCATCCCTTGTACCACATCCCCAGGAATAGGAGGGAGGAGACATTGTGGCCAGGCCTCTGGTTGCGACCCCTGCCCACCTTGCCTCCGCCGCCCCACGACCTGATCCATTTTCCATAAAAAAAAGGGGGGGTTAAAGTCTTCGTAATAAAAAAAAGTGGTTAGCATTGGTGCTTTGTAATACAAACATCAATGACGCGACGGTTCGACTCCTGCTCGAAACTTGATTTTTAATTTATATTGTTTTCGTCACTCATCATATGAATTTACGAAACGGTCGTGTGGCACTGTTGGCCTGGAGACACCGTCCCGGGAAGCTCGGCCGCCGGGTAGCAAGTTTTATTCCAGGTGAAGCCACAATGGGCGACTTGCGCGTCGCTGATGACAATATGATGATGACAGTACAACATCCAGACCACGAGCGGAAAAAATCCCCAACCCGGCGGGAATCGCACCGGGGCCCGCTACATGGTAGGCAAACACGTTACCACTTAGCTGAGCAGGTGGGTGCTTGAGACGTAACATAATTATAGAAAACCATTTGTATCTGTGTGAAGTTTTAGTGAGTTTCATGTTATTTGACTACTTACTATTTTAATTAAAATTAATTATTGCAACAAACGCATTTATAACTATCGACAAATAAATGAAGAAAAGCATAGAGCTTTCCTGAAAATGTATGCCTGTCGTGATTTGTGAAATCCCTTATACATGAAATTTGGTAAGGTACCCGGAACTACTTTGCACCTCGATGCTTCGAGCTGCAGACGCAGAGGCAGGTCCCATTTGGCAGTTAACCTGCGTAGCGGTGAGACGTTGCTAATGCAGCAATAAAGAATTATGAAGGTACAAATTTTTTGAATATCACAGAATTTACGCTTGTACTACAAAAATGAAGGTTCTACCAAGAGTGAAACTATAATCTCATACACGTTCGTCTTACTCAACTCGAACGCTAAACACTTTTTTCTTAAAAAAAAATCTCATTTTGTTTGCTATTGTTCGTTGCATTTGTTCGGGGCGGACATCCTATGACACCCATTGAAACTGATCCATTCACTCAGTTATTTCATTACAGAGGGCAGCTAACACTCTGAGCAAACACGCTGATCTACCATGCCGGGTATATAACGGCAGTCTGGTACGTGTAGTGTTACGTGGCTTACTAACGGCATTTGACTCAGCATCACACATACGTTTATTATCGGAACTACTATTACACAAGGTGTCAAGCAACAGTTGTGACTGGAAAGCGGATTTCTTGGTGAGTGGGACACAGCATACTATCTTGGATAGAGGGCCATCGACAGATGCTGAAGTAACTTCATATGTGCTGCAGGGAAGTGTGTTGTATGTAAATGAATTCCAGACAATATTAATAGTAACGTCAGAATTTTCGCTGTTGACGCAGATATCTTTAATGAAGTACTGTCTCTAAAATGTTGCACATATATTCAGTCAGATCTTGAAAAGATTTCAAAGAAGTGCGAAGGCTGGAAACTCGTTTTAAATGTTTATAAATGTAAAGTTTAGCATTTCACAAAATGAGAAGAACATGATGACGTATGACAAGAATATCAGTTAGTCGCTGCTGGGATCGGTCGACTCATACAAACAGCTAGGCGGAACAGTTTGTAGGGATTCTGTATGAAATGGAACGATCACATGGGCTCAGTAGTCTGTAATTTGGTACTCGGTGTAGACATTCCCAACCACACAAAAGCATAAGATAAACTTCGCAAACAGTTTTTTATGTATGAAAACGAATAGATAAAACGCAAAAAAAACAGTTTAACTGATTATTAAGTGAGCAGAACAAGTAATCGATGGCCTCATTAGTGACAGGTGCCTAACATGTTGCTTATAATTTCTTCGTTCTGTTTCGGCTGCTAATTTTGAAATTGCCTCATCAATATCGATATCTTTACCCTGCACATTTTTTATTGAGTAACTGCTGAATTAGACAGTTGTCATCCATTATACACTCCTGGAAATTGAAATAAGAACACCGTGAATTCATTGTCCCAGGAAGGGGAAACTTTATTGACACATTCCTGGGGTCAGATACATCACATGATCACACTGACAGAACCACAGGCACATAGACACAGGCAACAGAGCATGCACAATGTCGGCACTAGTACAGTGTATATCCACCTTTCGCAGCAATGCAGGCTGCTATTCTCCCATGGAGACGATCGTAGAGATGCTGGATGTAGTCCTGTGGAACGGCTTGCCATGCCATTTCCACCTGGCGCCTCAGTTGGACCAGCGTTCGTGCTGGACGTGCAGACCGCGTGAGACGACGCTTCATCCAGTCCCAAACATGCTCAATGGGGGACAGATCCGGAGATCTTGCTGGCCAGGGTAGTTGACTTACAACTTCTAGAGCACGTTGGGTGGCACGGGATACATGCGGACGTGCATTGTCCTGTTGGAACAGCAAGTTCCCTTGCCGGTCTAGGAATGGTAGAACGATGGGTTCGATGACGGTTTGGATGTACCGTGCACTATTCAGTGTCCCCTCTACGATCACCAGTGGTGTACGGCCAGTGTAGGAGATCGCTCCCCACACCATGAGGCCGGGTGTTGGCCCTGTGTGCCTCGGTCGTATGCAGTCCTGATTGTGGCGCTCACCTGCACGGCGCCAAACACGCATACGACCATCATTGGCACCAAGGCAGAAGCGACTCTCATCGCTGAAGACGACACGTCTCCATTCGTCCCTCCATTCACGCCTGTCGCCACACCACTGGAGGCGGGCTGCACGATGTTGGGGCGTGAGCGGAAGACGGCCTAACGGTGTGCGGGACCGTAGCCCAGCTTCATGGAGACGGTTGCGAATGGTCCTCGCCGATACCCCAGGAGCAACAGTGTCCCTAATTTGCTGGGAAGTGGCGGTGCGGTCCCCTACGGCACTGCGTAGGATCCTACGGTCTTGGCGTGCATCCGTGCGTCGCTGCGGTCCGGTCCCAGGTCGACGGGCACGTGCACCTTCCGCCGACCACTGGCGACAACATCGATGTACTGTGGAGACCTCACGCCCCACGTGTTGAGCAATTCGGCGGTACGTCCACCCGGCCTCCCGCATGCCCACTATACGCCCTCGCTCAAAGTCCGTCAACTGCACATACGGTTCACGTCCACGCTGTCGCGGCATGCTACCAGTGTTAAAGACTGCGATGGAGCTCCGTATGCCACGGCAAACTGGCTGACACTGACGGCGGCGGTGCACAAATGCTGCGCAGCTAGCGCCATTCGACGGCCAACACCGCGGTTCCTGGTGTGTCCGCTGTGCCGTGCGTGTGATCATTGCTTGTACAGCCCTCTCGCAGTGTCCGGAGCAAGTATGGTGGGTCTGACACACCAGTGTCAATGTGTTCTTTTTTCCATTTCCGGGAGTGTATATGTGATTTAATTTCCTTCACTTCAGATTTTACTGTTTCTGCTACATTAGTCTCTACTGAACTTATCTCTGTTTTTATTGGACCTGTCTCTGTACCCAATATCCCCATTTGAGAGTTCAAGTTTGTCAGATTTGTCTTTAACAATGCCATTGACTCATTCGCAATTACGTATCCATTCTCTGATTTCGAACCATCTGCTCCACTAATGTCATCTCTATCAACACTACCACGTCCGGATTTAGGACTAACTGGCCAACTCACATTATCTGAACAACGCGCTCTGGGAGATTGCTTAATCTTTGGAAGCTCCATCACTGAGGACGACTCTGCAGGTTCACACATATTAACACTGTCGACGCAAGTACCGCGTGATCAAAAAGTCAGTATAAATTTGAAAACTTAATAAACCACGGAATAATGTAGACAGAGAGGTAAAAATTGACACACATGCTTGAAATGACATGGGGATTTATTAGAACCAAGAAAAGAACAAAGTTCACAAAATGTCCGACAGGTGGCGCTGGACAGCAAAACGTCAGTGACTGCGCATGACAATCGTGTTTAAAAGGAGCTGTAATGAGAGAGAGAGTCAGATGCGCCAGCAGTCGCAGCATGTTGACGTTACTTGAAAAGGCGCATTTAGTGAAGCTGTATTATCAGAATGGAGAATGTGCTAGTTCAGCGTTACGATCCTATCGCCATAGGAAGGGGATTCGAACGGGTAACGGTCCGTCGACAAATGCAGCTGTGGCGAGAATGATTTCGAAGTTCGAAGCCACGGGTTGTTTAGACGATAGACCCCGTAGTGGCCGACCGAGCACAAGGCGTAATGCTGCTGAGACAGTTCAGGAAGAAATGGAGACTGTAGCGGGTTCGTCTATGCACGGGGAAGTCAGCACTCGTGCAGTCGCACGTCGCACCGGCATTCCATACACTACTGTTTGGTTGGCACTTAAGCTTACCCTCCGATGCTATCCGTACAAAATCCATCGGCACCATGAACTGTTACCTGGCGATTTAGTGAAGCGGAGGGCATTTGCGGTGTAGGCGTTTCAAAAGATGGCGGAAGATGACGATTGGTTGAGTAACGTGCTGTGGACCGACGAAGCTCATTTCACGCTCCGAAGGTCTGTCAACGCCCACAACTGCAGAATTTGGGCTACCGAAAATCCTAGAACTGTCGTGGAAACTCCATTGCACGACGAGAAAGTCACGGTATGGGTTGAATTTACCGCATCTACCGTTATCGGGCCTTTTTTCTTCGAGGAAATGCGTGATTCTGATTTTGTTCCTGTAAAGAACATCCTTGCCTTGTCTTACTTTGTTGTGCTAATTATTGCTATTCTGATCAAAAGAAGGGCCATCTGTCGGACATTTTTTGAACTTTTGTATTTTTTTGGTTCTAATAAAACCCCATGTCATTCCAAGCAAGTGTGTCAATTTGTACCTCTCTATCTACATTATTCCGTGATTTATTCAGTTTTCAAATTTATACTGACTTTTTGATCACCCTGTACTTAACTTATCGGTCATGCTGGCTGCTGCTGTCCGAAGTGTCGGTGTTGATGCACTCGAAGTCGCCGCCGGTAGCCCGCGTTACCGTGGCCGCTACTGCCGCTATGCCGCCGCCGAGATCTCCGCTCCAGCTGGCCGCTGATAGAAAATGATAGGCATGTGCCTTGCCACAATATACAGGCTACAGGTATCCCTAGGCCTGTCAGAGACTGCAGTACATTCGATTTTGCGTCAACGATTAACTTCAAACTTGACCTGGTGGATTCATTCGGTTTGATCGAAACTCAGAAACGGGCCTGCGTCACTTAGCGCAAGGAAGCGCTCAAAACGTTTAACCGATTAAATAAAAAAAACCATGTATAAAAATGCAACGGGAGAGTAAACCTGTGTATATTCTTGAGACCTGGAAACTAAGCGCTCTCGCGCGCATCTCTATATGCGTGTGTGTGTGTGTGTTTATTTATTTATAGGAGCTCAATGGCGAGGTTATCAGCGTCTTTACGGTGACTGGCAGAAACGAAAATGGTTAAAACCAGTGCCGGATTAGCCGTATAGCAGCAGTTAGCAAATGTTACGGGCCCGTCTCACTAGTGGGCCCCGCACCTGTGTGTCAAAAAACTAAAAAGGCATAACTTAGTGGAGAATTCTCTAGTGTCGTCCGAACTCGTCGTAATAACCCATTCAATCAGAAAAGCTGTTAATTGTAAGTAGAAAGTAATTAACAGATATAATATTATTCTTGTAAGTCTGCTATTACAGTCGTTCATTATTTCGACGCTGTATTTACCTTTTGCACAGTAGTTTCGATACGTTGGTCTGGAGTGAAGCCTGCTTTGTTGTTCATTGACTGTTGTCGTTGATGTGTTGTAGTTTCGCAGTTCCAGCGTTTCTTTTGTGTAATTGTTTCTTTGTCGCTCGCTGTGGACTAACCGTATACAACACAACATATTAAGAGACCGATATATACGAGGGTGAGTCAAATGAAAACCTTAAATTTGTAATAACAAATCCAAATTTCGCGCCGTTATCCTGTAAGTTGGTAAGCATGCTACAAACAGCGTGCAGAATGGCCTGTAGGTGGCAGCATAGTGCAGATGCACGCATACCGTCGCAGTATCAGTATAAAGATGGCCGCCCCACTTGCGACTTGCACCAGGGAAGAACAGCGTTCTTTTATTCGGTTTTTGCGTAGTGAAGATGTGAAACCTATTGAAATTTATCGACGTATGAAGTTTCAGTAGGGTGATGCATGTTTGTCACAGCAGCAAGTTTACGAATGGAGAAGGAAGTTCGCAAATGGTGTGACTTCAGTGGAAGATGCGCCTCGTCCAGGTCAGGCACAACGAGTTGTGACTCCACAGAACATGGCAGCAGTTGTAGCCATAGTGAAGGAAAACCGTCGAGTGACACCGAATGATATTGCAGCATGTTTACAGATTAGTCATGCGTCAGCACACCACATTGTGCATGATGTGCTCCAGTTTCACAAAGTGCCTCCAAGATGGGTGCCACGGCAGCTGACTACTGAAATCAGAAAATGACGTGTTGACTCTTGTGAAGAACGTCTTCGGCGCTTTGAACGAGAAGGTGATGGCTTCCATCAACCGGAAACGAAGAGAGCGAGCAAGGAATGGCGCCATTCCTCATCACCAAAACCAAAGAATTTCGAACGGAACCATCAGCAGGGAAGGTTATGCTGACTCTCTTTTGGGACGAAAAGGCGTCATTTTGGAGCATTACATGCCTAGAGGGACCACTGTCACCAGTGCACCATACACAGATCTCCTAAAAAATCATCAGCGGCCTGCAATCAAATCAAAGCGACGTGGATTGCTGACAGCAGGTGTCCTTTTGCAGCATGACAATGCAAGGCCCCACACTGCGCGTACAACATTTGCAACAGAGAACTGCGTTTTGAGTAACTTCCTCATCCATCGTACTCACCAGACCTTGCCCCAAGTGATTTCCATATGTTTGGACCACTCAAAGACGCAATGGGAGGAAAGGAGTTCCGTTCTGATGAAGAGGTACTCCACGCGATGCATGAGTGGTTGCGCGGACTACCAAAAGAATTTTCTTCTAGAGGAATTTATGCACTTTGTAAGCGCTGGAGGACTTGCATTGAGCGTGAGGGAGATTATGTTGAAAAGTGATACAGTTTTGTACCACTTCTGCACAATACATAATATTTAAAAAAATACTTAAGGTTTTCGTTTGACTCGTAATCTTACCTAATGATTGCGAAATTTTCCGACAGGAAAACGAGTAGCGTCGAAGAATAAGGTTAGTTTATTTGTTTTGTTTATACGTTACCACGTTAAAGAAAGCGAAGTAGATTCTATGTGCAACGTATATAGCAATGTAGGTATCAGTTATAGATGTCTGATATGTTAATAAAATGTTATCGTCATAGTTCATTTTACTTCCGAATATAGTAAACATTTACAGTATCTGCTATTCAGACATCAGAGGTGGGATTGATCTTTTCCAAACCACCCATGCTGTGGCATAGGAGTGGGTACCAGGCTTCACAACATGTGCCGTCCACTCTGATGGACCATTCTTTGTGAAAATGTGAAAAAATAATTTCTCGTACGACACAAAATCTTTGAAAATGACATGACTTTACTCAGTAGCTCCGTAGCATAATGGCTAAAGCTTTAGGCTCGTAAGCTGAAGGTGACATGTTCAGATTTACAGTTCAGTAACTTTTAAAAAAATCCTTATCAGGGTGATGAGTTAACTTTGTTTTAAATATAACTGTTTTCGTAAATTTAATTTCCTATCCTGGAATATCTCATTTCAATCATTGCACTGACTTCATTACTTTACACAGATTTAATAACGTGAATTTGTGAAAAAAAGGGAATGCATTAAGGTAGAGTATTTTCTGATTGTGTGAAAAGAATATAGGATTTCAGTGTTTTTATGACGATGAGGGTCCACGAAATGTGTCATTTTGGTACCAATGCCTAGCTAATAGGGCTATACAGAATGTAAAACTTTTAGTGAGCCTAGCCGCCCTAGTTCCGTTGGTAGATGTCAGTAGAATTCGATAGACGTCGTGTCATTCTCACCAGTCTCTCTGCCAGTCTTTGCGTAACTGAAATCTAGACGCGATCAATTTAATTCCATATTCATTACTACAAATAATTACCGCATACGAACGTGAGCGTCTTTATAATGAATTTTCACGACACTTTGTAACTACTGTGTGACATTTGTACCATGGCAGATGATCGGCACGAAACATATGTTGTCAGGCCCGATGCAACTGCCTCCGCCTCTCAGCATCCCGCGGAAATTTATGTACCACTACTCCGCTGCCTGCGTACCTGTCTTGGCAGGGCTTACTAAAACTTTCGCAGACTGTAAATATGATGTTTGGCCTGCTATGTTTAGTAGCTAAAACGGTAATTTTTAAAGATTTAAATGTTACTGCAGATTAATAAAAAGACAGTAATTATAATGACATAAGCAAAGATTTAGAACGAAAAAAAGAATGAAAGGAAGAAAAAATTACAACAAAATAAAAAGCTCCATACGGCGATTAAAATGACGTGAGCACGGATTCGAAATGAAATTAAAAAAGTAATTATATTCAAAACCAAATTATATGTATAAAAGTAAACCACACGTTCATTTCGATTAATATTCTTTAACAAAATTAGCACGCCACTGTAAATGAACCCACGGCTTCCCGTTTACGATCCTAGAGCTTTGGGACTTTTTGAAGTGAAACTTCTTTGGTCTTGTGCAAAATTTCAATGTGTGATGTTTAACGACACGCGTTGCACGCTAATTAGGGCGCCTAACTACCAGACAGAAAAATGGTGATTGTATGTGAACTGTGCAAGAGAAGAATATGCTGTCGTGGACTCTATGTAGTTGCTTTTGAGATCTCCAGTTTAGTATATCATTTAGTATCTTAGAGAACATAACGAATAAGCTGTGTCGATGGAAAGAATGAAATCAAAGAAAATTTTGCCGCCTGTGCACTATTTTACAATATGGTGACTAAACCCTCCCTAAAACACCGCGAGAGCACATATTTCTCTTATGTACTTCACCCACAATCGCCAGTCTAGTATTTTGTATTCGTTGCTAACAGAGACTTTAAACAACGAAAATGGTGATTGAGGGTGAACTGTAAAATATAAATAAATGTTATCAAGGTGTTTTATGTACGCTTCATGTTTTTTTAAGAATGTCAACACAGACATTGACCTACTAGAACATTCCAAAGAGTGAGTTATTTTTATTTTCACGTGTAAAGGAAAATAAATAGACAAAATTAATTTTTGAAAGGCCTGTTTTTTCTCATAACTTCAAGTGCTTTCTTTCTCCTGTCGAGAACTTAGTTGATATTTGTACCTGTTTGTCATTGAGCGTATCTCCTTTGTTTGAAAGGACGTTGTTCAACGAATGTATTTTTCTGGTAGTTTCGCCACAGTACACAGTCGGTACAGAATGAATGAGCATAAGTGTCTGCGCATGGGTGGCTGCGTCCACATTTGACTAGGTCTAGCCCAAGGTCCGTAAAAAAAATATCTAGCCTATCTCCGCTCCTGCTGGCGATGCCTTCAAATTGTTCCGTAACGTTACTACCTGTGTACAGCAAGACAACGGTAGTACCTATTATGCAGTTAATGATATTTTCGAAGATCTACTGAACCTCAATAAATTGTTTTTCGTCAACTTTCGGAAACACGGGCCATCAGAAAAGTTGCCTCCAAAATTCAGGTGTGTCTTATACTCGAAATTAATATAAAAATGTCCAGCGCTCGATTTAAAATTCCCGCCAGTCTTAAGAATGGCTATATATCCGATGCCACGGAAAACCTGCCTCTATCTGGCAACACTGGATTCAACTAGCAGCAGCAATGTACCGATGCGTGTAATGTGAGTTGCGGGTCCTGTTCCGCCCTGCTCTTTTCCTGAAAGACAGCCCTAACTTTTGCAAAAAGAGTATGAACAGAAAATATTGCCTTTCCATCGCTTTATTATTCAACATCGAAAGAGAACCACTGCGGAACTAAGTCAGATAGCAAATGTGGACGGAACTCCTCTGACATATGACGTGCCGAGTAACAGAACTGTTACCATGAAAGTTGCTAAAACTGTAACTATGAAAGCAAGTGGGCACGAAAAAATGCACTACACTGTTGTCCTTTCATGTTGTACTGACGGTACTAAACTTAATCCAATGATCATTTTCAAGGTCAAAACGATGCCAAAACCTTCAGAAATACCGCCAGGTGTCGTTCACGTACGTGACAAGGTTTGGCTGGACGAGGCTGGTATGAAGTTATGGATTAACAGAGTATGGGAGAGAAGAAAAGGTGATTTATTCAAGAAGAGTTCTCTTCTTGTGCTAGGTCAGTTTACTAGTCGTTTGAAAAATTCTGTGAAAGAGAAACTGAGACAGGAAAATACTGAGCTTTCAGTTATTCCGGGATGACTTACTTCACAAATGCAACCTCTCGATGTCATGATAAATAAACCATTTAAAGTGTATATGAGAGAGGAATGGAACATGTGAATGATGGGTAAAACTCAACATGAATTCACGCCGAAGGTAAAACGAAAAGTGTCTCAGTTGATGTAACAGTCGTGGTCTAGAGTGAGAGAAGACATTATTGTTGAACTTTTCAAGATGTGCGGCATAAGTGACGCTCTCGATGGCAGTGAAGACCATCGTATACATGAACGAAGAAGAAGAAGAAGAAGATAGTTACAGATGACGGTTTTCGGGGATTTTAAAGGTCAGTTCGTTTTTTCATAAACTAAGAACTTTTTAGTCTGGTTTTGAAATCTAATATAAAAATGTTATTTAAAAAATCAGCTTAAAAATCAAGGTGCCTCTTATAGTCTGCAGCGTCCTATAGTCTGTAAAATACGGTAGGTGGTGTCGCAAAGTCGGTTTCACCACTTCAGTCCTCCACTGTGATAACTTATTCGCTCTTACCCCCAACGCAGCAACTGAAATTGTCTTCAGTACAGAATGGACGTAAATGATAATACCAATGTGTAACGCCACCTGATTAAATAGTTGAATTCCATTTCATTTTGTAGCTTATATACCCTTCTGTGCAGATCGAGGCAGCCAACACGAGCAGCGGGTAGTCAAACATACAGCAGCTCGTCCAAATTCAGCCATATCGTCTTCCAAACAAAGAAAAGTTGAAAGAACTGCAAACCCTCTCGCCCTCGAGACTTCTTCTTCAAGCAAAAGGGAGGTGGAAAGTGTATTACATTCTTGTGATGTTATTACATACTGCAAAAACCTAAAACGAAACGAAAGAACATTGTACTCCAACGATGCTGATGAGTAACCGGGCAACTTTAATCTATATTATTTGATTGCGAATAGAAACACCGAACTGCAACATTATGAACAGCAGTTTTTCGTCTCCAAAGAAATGTACGACAACGAAAATAAACCACGATTCTGTCAAAAGACATTTTTCACATCTAGACATAAACTAATCAACAAAAGTCATGCCAGAATCTAAAGGGAAAATTTTTGGTTTTGTTTGCAAGTTTACTGATTCACACAGGTCATCGCGGTTTACAAAAGAGGGATTAGATGACTGAAACAACGTGGATATTTTGTTGAAAAAGCACGAAAAACGTACTTCAGACTGCCAAGTGATAAATTCGTGTTTGTTCGCAGAAACAACGATGTGCTCATCGATTCTCAACTTTTGAATCCAACTTATACTAAACAAAAGCACACTGTTTGAACGAATTATTCCAGTTATAACTTTTTAGCAGAATAAGGTCTTGCATTTCGGAGTACTGTAAGCCAAGGTTACTTTGACCCAATTTTTGCCTGCCTTTTTGTATTTGGCAAGAAAACGAATCGTAGTGGAAGAGAGAAAATTGCAAATACATTTTTTCTAGTATTGTCAAAGACTGGAATCATCAACTGAAACAGGTATGAAACAAAATACATCATACCTTTTGATGTGCTACCATAAAAAATAGTGGAGCAATGTTACCCACACTCCAGGTGATAATTGTCATAACTGAGAATATGTTGTCTGGATTAACTAAAAGCATGGACCCACTCAGTAACTTCTTCACGAAAAGTGGTAAGATAATGTTGGACAAAGTAAACTCAATGAATATCTCTAGAGTAGACATTTAGGAGTACGAAGAGCTAATATAGCACTAAATTTTGTAGGCAAGAACAGGGAATATTGAACATCATTCAGAAAATGAGACAGTAAATATAAAAAAGTAGTATATTTATCCAACTAACTAATTCATTTTCAACTTACATGTTACACTATGCTAAATATTTAGTAAGGATACTGTATGTATCTGAACCTTGTTACACAAATTACTGAAACTCCGGTACATGAAAATAAGCCACGATTTGTTAGCCGTGTTTTAATGATGATTCTTATCAAATCCTCCCAAAGATAAAATCTTTTAACTTTTGTTCTGAGTATTTGCAGTAGGACTCCGTGTTTCCCATACAGTTCACTTTAGCACTCTCATTACTCACCTCATTCTCAGTTGTGGAACATTCATTCTTCTTTGCTGTATAAAACTGTAGCATGTTGCCCAACTGCTAACTTATCTTCCAATATTTTATGGTGCTGGACGTCATCTTGCACATCAGAGAAACTTTCAGAACCACCATCAGATTCCAGCGCCACTTCATCTTAATTTTAGTGTTATTGTAATTCACGAAAACGACAGTTTCTCACTTTATTGACAGAGTGCAAATTTACACTCACTATTTACCTCACAATGACGATGTTTTATGTTTATTAGAGCGAATAGCAAAATCTGACATGTTTTTTGCCCAACATATATTCTTGCAAATAAAGGAAAGGGACATACACCATATTTGTCAAACACAACATGGGAAGAATTTATCCATTAATTGTATCAAGCATACGGGACCAAGTTCGCGAATTTTATTCTGTTCCACTGGATTCCACTCCACATACATCACGTATAGAACAACTGACTCTGATAGTCTGCTATGTCCTGCCACAGTCATACAAAACCGTTCGCTCGACGAAAGATCCGTACCCAAAGACTGGAAAGTTGCACATGTCACATCAATATTCAAGAAAGGTAGTAAGCGTAATCCACTAAATTACAAGCCCATATCATTAACGTCCTTTTGTAGCAGGATTGTGGAACATTTATTGTGTTCGAACATGATGAATTACCTCGAAGAGAACGGTCTGTTGACACATAGTCAACACATATTTAAAAAATATCGTTATCGTGAAACACAACAAGTTATTTACTCATTCGAAGTGTTGAGTACTATTGACAAGGAATTTCAAATTGATTCCGTATTTCTAGATTTCCAGAAGGCTTTTGACACTGTACCGCACAAGCGGCTTGTAGTGAAATTGCGTACTTACGGAATATTGTCTCAGTTATGTCACTGGATTCGTAATTTCCTGTCAGGGACGTCACACTCCGAAGTAATTAACGGAAAGCCATCGAGTAAAGCAGATGAGATTTCTGTCGTTTCCCAAGGTAGAGTTATAGGCCCTTTGCTGTTCTTCATCTATATAAATGATTTAGGAGACACTCTGAGCAGCCGTCTTAGGTTGTTTACAGATGCTGTCGTTTATCGACTAGTAAAGTCACCAGAAGATTAAAAAAAATTGCAAATCGATTTATAAAATATATCTGTATGGTGGAAAAATTGGCAATTGACCCAGAATAACGAAAAGTGTGAGATCATCCACATGAATGCTGAAAGGAATCCGCTAAACTTCGGTTACACAATAAATTAGTCAAATTTAAAGTCGCTAAAATCAACAAAACACCTAAGAATTACAATTACGAACAACTTAAATTCGAAGGAACATATACAAAATGTTGTGGGAAGACTAACCAAAGACTGCATTTTATTGGCAGGAGACTTAGAAAATGTATCAGATCTACTAAAGAGACTGCCCACACTATGCTTGTCTGTCCTCTTTTAGAATACTGCTGCGCGGTGTAGGATCCTTGACATACATCGATATAGTTCAAAGAAGGGCAGCACGTTTTGTATTATCGCGAAATAGGGGAGAGAGTATCACTGAAATGATACAAGATTTGGTGGTGGACATAATTGAAACAAGGGGTGTTTTCCGTTACGGCAGAATCTTCTCACGAAATTTCAATCAGCATTTTTCTCCTCCGAATACGAAGATATTATCTTGACGCCTATCTACAAAAGGAGAAACGACCATCATAATAAAATAAGGGACATCAGAGGTCGCATGGAAAGATATAGGTGTTCATTTTTTCCGCACGCTCTACGAGACTAGAATTATACAGAATTATTGTAAAGGTGGTTCGATGAATCCTCTGCCAGGCACTGAAACGGTATTTGCAGAGTATCCAAGTAGATGGAAATGTAGATGCAGATCTGGACCAGTGGAAATGTCTGTAAGGTTCATGGACATGAAAGGTCATATTCCCGAGCAACTTGCCTAGAGCTAGGGCCGGCCGGGGTGGCCGAGCGGTTCTAGGCGCTACAGTCTGGAACCGCGCGACCGCTACGGTCGCAGGTTCGAATCCTGCCTCGGGCATGGATGTGTGTGATGTCCTTAGGTTAGTTAGGTTTAAGTTATTCTAAGTTCTAGAAGACTGATGACCTCAGAAGTTAAGTCCCATAGTGCTTAGAGCCATTTGAACCATTTTTTTGCCTAGAACTTGCTAGATATTTTAAATGAGAATGGCACTGATGTCAAACTTTGTCATGGGCAAAGCTATGACAATACCAGAAACATGAGTGGGAAGTACAGTAGCTTAGAAGCATATATTAAGATGATAAATGAATATGTACAAAATGTTAAATATGGTTGCCAAGTATACTGCAGAATGCTTAACAGGAACATGAAGTTACTTCGATTTCATTGAAAGGCTCAACACGTTCTTTTTTCACTTTTATCTATCGTTGGGTGTCCTCTTTTGAAAGCATTGAAGGAACGAGTTCACTAATTATGATTGTAAAAATGTTGTTAGACACGAGCAAATGTTACGTATGTTGTTTTTCAACTATTAAACAAGTTTTAGATTAGTATCTAATAATGTGGGTGAAAAGGAAGAGTGTCGTAATCAGGCTTACGGACTAGTTCCGAAGATGGATTATTTGGAAATCGAAATTATGTCAGCCCTTGGAAAGCTTGCAAGCAAGTAGCGCTTCACTGGAGTCGCCTGTTCGAGACGTTATCACAATAAAATGCCGTGTGGCTAGGGCCTCCCGTCGGGTAGACCTTTCGCCTGGTGTAAGTCTTTCGAGTTGACGCCACTTCGGCGACTTGCGTGTCGATGGGGGTGAAATGATGATGATTAGGACAACACAACACTCAGTCCCTCAGCGGAGAAAATCTCCGACGCAGCCGGGAATCGAACCGGGCCGTTAGTTATGACATTTCGACGCGCTGACCACTCAGCTACCAGGGGCGGACGTTATCACAATATAACGCCCATTATGAATTATTACACGTATATTTCCAAGCAATGCTGTCTACATTTTCAGATATTGAAGCAAAAGCCAAAGCGCTGACCGGCCGTGACGATTATAAGTAACAGTCTTCCAGACGACACAAGGGAAATACAAATTACGACTGTTTCAGCGGTTCTAATACGCGTAATGAAGTTGGAGAAAATCAAACGGTTAGATAGCATTTTGAAATCCATGTGATAATTATCATAACTGATAACTGTCAGGTAGACGAGTACACTTCTCTGTGCTCGCCATAGAGCATTTGCTGTCTTCACCTCTCTGGCTATATGAGCCCCAACGTTCGACCTGTGTCCCACGGTAGCTAGTAAGACTGAGTTGTGGTGCGTTCTTATTGCACTTAGTGGCAGCTGAAAACTTCTTTGGCCAATTGTTGCTATTTTACTTGGGATTTCAATGCCTCTCTGACAGACAATTTCTACATGTGCATGAAAGTTTTCCTTTTTGTCAGGGTTACTTCCAAGGTACCCTTTACGGTTCTTTTGTTTTGACAGGTCAATCATTTATTCTGATTGTGGGGATTCTCATTCTTAATAATGATGAATTGTTTTATGTGCTGCTATCTTGAGTTTCTTTTCTATGCAGCAGTTTCTTAGTTTTTCAAGAACTACCCGACTATTTTCATCTAATTTAGCTCCTTGTGTTAGCAGATACTATAATTAACAAATCTCTAGTGTTTATTGTACTCCGAATCTGTTTCAGTGATATCTCTATGCCAACATCCTAGAATTCTAGATCAAAAAAGAGCCTTGTGGCAGCCGTTGGTGATGCCTTTTGCAATTTTCTTTCCAGGACATTATAATTGCGCCTTCTATATGTGCAGTAATCTCATAAATTGTTATAGAGACACCTGGGACAGTCCATCTGTTTCAGTCTTTGGAACAGTGCAGACAACCACAAATTACCAAACGCCCCAAGTATATCCGTCATTAGGTCTGTAACATATTTGTCGTCTGAGGTTTACACAATATACATTGTGCCATTCATCGTATCCTAGGTGGATTTTCGTTTCCTGTAACTGTACTGTAAGTGGCTGTCTGTGATCCCTCTGGGGGCACAGAAGCTCTTCCTGTACTTCGGCTAGAGCATTTACCAAACAAGTCGTCTTGTAAGATTTCGGTTCCCTTGGGTCTTTGTCTTTCATTCTTTGTAATATAATAATATTCGAGAATTTCCTGATTCTGGACACCTGTCCCTGCAAAAAGAGACATTATTTTAATAACACATGTTACATATGGTACACTTTGGTCCACTAGCTGCTGCAACACTTCTGACAGAATTTTATCAGGCACTACACATCCTCCTGGGAAAATGGAATCACAACACTATTATTCACATGCTGCTCTACTATTTCAGAGGGAAGATGCTGATGGTACTTTGTGTCTTCAATTGTCATAGCGTCTAGCAAGAGAGTTCTGATCAGGTATTGCACTGGTGTCTCCCTGTCTATCGTCATCGTGCTCTCGGATTGTCTTCGGATTGATAATATAGTGGGTGATCGAGCCTTGTATCTTGCAAGGTTATGTGGAAAATCCTTATTACCATTTGGTCCTTACCGTACACCTCCCATTTTTCTACCTTGGTTTGGTGTAGTAGTTCTTTACATTATTGTATGACTGTTCGATAGAAACTCAGCTTTCTTTGTCGTTCTGTTTCTCCAAATGATCTGTGTTAGTATCTATTGGCCTACCTTGCTCTGCGTCTTGAGAACTGTAGGGTGGGACTCTAGGGAATTTTAAACCCTTTGACTTCCTAAAAAATTTTGGGATCGCCTTGTCTTGCGCTGTCTGCAACACTCGCACCAATGTGTTCGCCTCGGCGTCAACATCAAATCCACTTTATTGCAGTAGTTGTACCTTGAATTCTGCGTTTAAAAGTTCCCAATTCCCTTCGCCTCAGGCTGGATGTTAGCGTCTAAATCAATATCTGCATCTGTAATTGTGGAGTAAATGCGATTATAGTCACTTGTTGTTAAGTTCATCACAGACCCTCCAGTTTGAAATGTGGACACTGACTTTCGAGTTTGCAAGGGTGATATCTATATTTGTTGCCGCACCTGCAGGACTTTGAAAATTAGGTGGAATGCGAGGCCTATTCATTATATGAAGAGCAAGTTCTTGTATAGCGTCCTGAAGGAAGAGTACTCTTTCATCCGTTACGATGCTATGCCGCAATGCTGATTTCGCTTTTGCGTTCATCACAAAAAGGTGTCTGTCGTGTTGACCCAGTATTGCTGCTGTTTTTAAGTTCTCTGTAAGTGGTTGTGTTTCCTGGCAGTATTGAAAATATTGATTAGTTGTGTGCAATTTTCCTAAGGCAGTCATTATTTCTGTTGTCAACATGTTTTCGTCACAGAGATGATGTGCCTTTCTCACTGTTATGTCTTTATCTGGCACCACAATGGGACTATTGGATGACGCCTTATGTTATGATCGTTCCGTACTGTAACTGGCGTTCGGTTCTAGGCGCTACAGTCTGGAACCGCGCGACCGCTACGCTCGCAGGTTCGAATCCTGCCTCGGGCATGGATGTGTGTGATGTCCTTAGGTTAGTTAGGTTTAAGTAGTTCTAAGTTCTAGGGGACTGGTGACCTCAGATGTTAAGTCCCATAGTGCTCAGAGCCTTTTGAACCATTTACTGTAACTGGCATGTGGGGTAATGCCCCACGTCTGGAAAATGCCTCCTGTGTACATAGTATGTGTAGGCACAACTACTCTTAACACTTTTCCGACTTTCACCAGGACACTGTGCATCTCAGTTGTCTGGCCGATATTAATGATTTGTCTCTGTTCCATTGCCATTGGGGTACGAGCTGATTGTTTCTGAATGCTACGGGCACCTAGTGAGCAACATTTTCTTTTGCGTACATGAATTATGGTTACACTGTCTACTTTTATTCTTTCCCGTGTTTTTCATTGCCTTCCAAGCCGCAAGCGCTCCAACATTGTAATGATTGGAGCAGCATCTCATGTCATATGTTCCTCCTGCCGACATTTCTTCGTTGTTCGCATTTCCTCCCTCTTTAAAAAAGGTTGTGGCTAGTATAGCCGGAGACAGCGGTCGTGTGTGTGTGAGTTGTGTGTGTGTGTGTGTGTGTGTGTGAATGTGTGCCAGCGTGCGAGCGCCCTTTGATTCCTTCCTGAAGAAGATTTGAACGGAAACTTAAGTGAACCCTTTTCGTCCTGCCTACCAGCTGCTCGCCTCTATGCGCTTCACAGCACAGTTATTCCCTTATGTAGTTTGTTGTAAATAATCCACTAACCTCGACAGGAACAATGCTGTACATAATTACAATACCAGAAGGAACAAATGATGCTCATTACGCCACTTTAAGGTTGTCTGTAGCGCCAGCAGGGGTTCACAGTGCAGCAACCAAAAGTTGTGATTGTTTACCCAGTGATATAAAATCTCTGAAGGCAGTAAAGTAAAATTTGAAAGTAAACTGAAAACGTTTCTCTTTGACAACTCTTCACATCCTGTAGAAAACTATGCGTTATTGTAATGTGTAAACAGTAATGGGCAGGAATTAGGCTACTGACTAGCATCTACCTGCTGTAACGATGCTATATTCTTGAACTTTACTTAAATTAACTTAACTTGGCCTGGAGTTCATTTGATGAATGAAAATAACTGTTTCCAACTTCACAAAATTTACTACAACTTAGCTGCATACTCGTCACGTTAATAAAACACTGACGTACTTCACTGATCTCTTTGACTTCCAAAACTAAATTAAAAATTGACTGACTGGCAGGCAACATCGCTGCTTTGCTTTACATAGAATTTCAACAATTAATTACAAAATAGTCCATTATTAAATTTGTACAATTTCAATTTTACAATCAAAATTTACAAAACTTTAGAAACTGGTGTTACAGCTGAATAAGGTAAAAAATACAATATTAATTGATGCAATTTTTATAGTATCATTACTAGTTTTAAATATGAAAATCGATCTGAACTTTAATGACAATAATGTCTCTTGTATTATTTTCGTTACATAATTAATTACAGTTTGGATTTGGTTACTAACACTCAATGACATTAAAAATCTTGTGCTTTATCCGACTGCACACGAGAAAGTTACAAATAAGGCCTCAAATTCTGAAAATCGGAAAATTGTGAGATGTAGACAATTGGAGAGTTAATTAGAAATGTAATTACAGAGGATATTAATTACGGAGGAGGACATAAAAATAGATAACCAAAGAAGATACATCGCTTGTGTATAATTTTTAAGCTGTTTCTCAAGGTGAAGATGTTTTCTGTGTTTACTCGTTATTCAATTCTAATTATGGTAATTAGAGGCGCCAACCACTTATGCCGACATTTCCAAGGTTTTTTTACATTTCTTACTAATTCAAATTCTCAAATAGGTTTTTGATTTGGTACCTGTACATAATTTTCTTAATGACAACAGTCCCCTGACAATCATGATAATATACGTTTTTCCAGAACTTTCTATATGCTTTCACAATTAATATCAAGTGTTTTAACAAATTGGTCAGAATAATATACATAAAGACACACATGCAAGGCCTTAGGAAGCACTAAATTGTCCGATAATTTTCCGGATGCATATAAAAAAGGGTGGTATCAGACATTTCATTAGAGTTTTGGGGAAGACTGTATCATTATAGTGTCTTTAATATAAAAAAAGCTAGTAAATGATCAGCATTGAAGCATATTCACCAACAAAAACTGATGTTAATATAAGAGACTCGTTCCATAACGTAACGATTTATCACGCAAATGGCACATGAAACATAAAATCAACTAACTAACTAAATACTGGTATACCACAAATCATGGTGTAGACTTATATACGTTGAAAACCTCAAAATGAGATTCAAATGTAAAATGAAGCAAATGATGAAAGTAGACATACATTCCAGTTGTGATATGTTTGGTTATTCCTGAAGAACTGACAGAGCTACTGGTGAGAAATATTCAGGAAAAAGAAGTAAATACAGTTGGGCTGCTGTTGGAAAGGTAAGACTATATATTACACAGGTTAAGCAATCATTACTAAAAATGGCTTACAGACATGTTAAAGTAAAACATCCATTTCGCAGTGTCTAAGCGTTTAAGGTTAGGTTAGGTTAGGTTAGTGTTGTTTAACGTCCCGTCGACAACGAGGTCATGAGAGACGGAGCGCAAGCTCGGGTTAGGGAAGGATGGGGAAGGAAATCGGCCGTGCCCTTTCAAAGGAACCATCCCGGCATTTGCCTGAAACGATTTAGGGAAATCACGGAAAACCTAAATCAGGATGGCTGGAGACGGGATTGAACCGTCGTCCTCCCGAATGCGAGTCCAGTGTGCTAACCACTGCGCCACCTCGCTCGGTCTAAGCGTTTAAGACCATTCCGCTAATCACATTTACAGTATTTCTCAATGTTGGAACATGTTAAAAAAATGATATCTTTTTTTTATATGGTGGATTGCTATTATTGGTCACACACTGAATGATGCATCATAGGTAAGATTTCAAAGTGAGAAGATGTGTAAACTACAGTGAAACTAATGCACTGACAGTCTAATAATGCAAGAGCTCTATTCTGCGTGGAGGTATACCTCTATGCAGTTCGGTTTCTCTAACATTTCTGTAATCGTTCGCTTTGTTGACATGCACAAGATACAATTGTTCAAAAATGTTCAAATGTGTGTGAAATCTTATGGGACTTAACTGCTAACGTCATCAGTCCCTAAGCTTACACACTACTTAACCTAAATTATCCTAAGGACAAACACACACACCCATGCCCGAGGGAGGACTCGAACCTCCACCGGGACCAGTCAAGATACAAATGCATGCCTTGCTTCTTTCCTTATTGCACGCTTAATGGGCTAGTAAAGAACAAGCAGGTAAGTTTTTTTTGCGGATCTGAACATTAAAAATGTAGTGCTTACGAGTTGAAACCTGAAAATGTAACGGACAAGATGCAGTACCAGTAAGCAAACGAAGATTGGTTCGAAGTTCCAGCTTCATTTCCTATAAACATAAACACAGTAAAAGTGGAATTAGATGGATTACGAAAGCATGCTTTTCTCGACACTACCTTCTTTTCTTGTTTATTTGAAATACATCAACAAAAACAAGTTACATTAACGAGGCCAAATGTGTCCTGTTCCCAGAGGAAATGCAAATTCAAAAACAGAAAAGCGTTCGATATTGCCCTTCTGACACAATGTTATTTATGTACGTCCATGACGAATAACAGCTGAAACAAAAGCATTTAAAATCTGAATGGTGAGCACTGGCTTTGGTGTGGAAAACTAACCATTATCAGACAATGTATTATTGACAAGTAATGTTTATATTCATGTCCATTACATCAGGAAATGAGGGAGAGTTACTCCGATACACGTGGATTTAAACTTTCTGCTCTGCGTCGGAACACTTCACGCTTTCTAAGTACAATCCTGTGACATGCCACAGTCTGTATAAGTTCCTTTAATGTTTACAGACTCTGTTATACAGGACGATGCTGCATCCTACAGGCAGTCGAACTTAGTGCTGTTAATAGTGGCTTGATGATACATATATGTATACTACTTGACGCTCAGATTCAAGCCACTACATAATGAGTAACTGTTAGTTCGCTCAAATTCCGCCGGTAATGTCTCATACCATAGTAAAATGCATTTGTGACATATGTTTAGCGGTTAATAAGACAGGGTATTTCTTCTATATTTCATCTCAGTGAGTATACTGTATGTATCTCCAATATTCCCCACGTTATGTTATGTTTAAATCCTGTCAAACTTTCGTTAAAATAACAATAAAACTGGATTCTCATATTTGGAGATGGGATCCAATCACACATCCTCCTCTGGGCCCAGTACTGCGTGTCAGCGGCCCTTCGTGTAAGTTCTACTGCAATCTAATTCACAACTTAAAATGCATCAATATCACCATCAAGTCGTCCACCCCAGGTAGCTGAGTGGTCAGCGCGACAGAATGTCCATCCTAAGGGCCCGGGTTCGATTCCCGTCTGGGTCCGAGGTTTTCTCCGCGCAGGGACTGGGTGTTGCGTTGTCCTAATCATCATCATTTCATCCCCATCGACGCGCAAGTCGCCGAAGTGGCGTCAAATTGAAAGACTTGCATCCGGCGAACGGTCTACCCGACAGGAGGCCCTAGTCATACATTTACATTTTTACTATCAAGTTTAAAAATCACAAGAAGTGCATCACCTGTTGGTAGCAAATTATATATTTCCACACCTAAATTATCTGCATAACTATTAAAATACTCGCAGTTTGCATACTGGTACTACCGATAAAGGCTTTTAGGTTCAACAGCACTTGAAAAAGACGGAATTTTGAGTGGATGCTTTGCAGAAAGCACCTGTTCATTGTAAAAGGTAGTTGGTGTGCTAAAACAGGAGAAGGATTTGCAGAAGTATGCTATACCTAACTTTGTTAGTATATAAAAAGGATTATATCTTTCAAAAGTGATTTATTTTTCACAGTTAACAAAATACAAGGAAGTATATTAACAATCCATTTTTATTGTTGAAACTACTGGCTGATGGCAGGACTGAATTTATTACGACATATATGCTCTTACTATAGTCAAAATAGGATTCTGACACACAACACACGAGGAAAGGGAAGATCAAATTTAACGAAAACTGTGATGTGAAAAGAATAGCACTCCCATCACTACTTGAAAACGGATTTTACATAGGCTAGCATTGTCGATATCCCCTGCAGTCACTTGATGTTCAGATGACAAAGCATTTACTACTTTAGGGTTAACAATTCTTGCAGCTTCCTGTAGATTTGGTGGGTGTTCAATATTAGTTGCATCCTTCACTGTAATCAGCACGTCTTTGTTCCGATATAGATCGTACACTGTGTGATCAAAAGTATCTGGACACCCCCAAGAACATACTTTTTTCATATTAGGTGCATTGTGCTGCCGCCTACTGCTAGCTACTCCATATGAATGACCTCAGTAGTCATTAGACATCGGGGTTCACTGTTTCCGATGCGATAGTGAAGTGGAAACGTGAAGGGACACATATAGCACAAAAGCGTACAGGCGATCTCGTCTGTTGACTGTCAGAGATAGCCGACAGTTGAAGAGGGTCGTAATGTGTAACAGGCACACATCTATCCAGACCATCATACAGGAATTCCAAACTGCTGCTCATAAGCCACACATCAAGCCGGTAAACGCCAAACGACGGCTCGCTTGGTGTTAAGGAACGTGAACATTGGACGACTGCACAGAGGAAAAACGTTGTGTGGAGTGACGACTCACGGTACACAATGTGGCGATCGATGGCAGGGTGTAGGTATGGCGAATGCCGGGTGAACATCATCTACCAGCGTGTGTAGTGCCAACAGTAAAATTCGCTGGCGGTGGTGTTATAGTGTTGTCGAGTTTTTCATGGAGGGGGCTTGCACCCCTTGTTGTTTTGCATGACAATATCACAGCATAGGCCTACACTGATGTTTTAAGCACCTTCTTGCTTCCAGTGTTGAAGAGAAATTCGGGAATGGCGATTGCATCGTGCTGAGATAATCCGTGAAATTGTAGTAAACACTGTCTGGATGGAGCATTGGTTAACGTAACTGCCTAGAAATCAGAAGATTACAGGTTCGAATCCATGGTCTGGCACACATTTTCACTCATTGTCACTGATTCCACGTGTAGTCTCGATTCAGCGGCATCAGTAATTCCTTCCCTTTCCTTTCCTTTCTTTCCCCTCCATATCCAGTGTATATAATAATATGTATCACAGCTGCGAATTTTGTGTGGTGTCTGTTCTTTTGGATATGTCTGAATGAACGGACACCGTGGATTCATACAGTGGAAACATATGATTTGATATTCATCAGCACCATAAAAGAATTCAACTTCACTAAGTTTGTCCTGATGCTGCCTAACATGTTAGGCATGCATTCAGTCCCCTGGACCTGACTGTGGACTCTTCATGTGGGTGAAATCAATCCATGGAGACTGACACAACTCCTTTTGTTTGGATGACATCAGTGCACAGTAACAGCAGTATCAAGGTTAAAAAACAAATGTAATTTTCATGAACTTTGTTCAAACATTCACTACAACGATGGAGTTTAGATGTGCATGTATTAACCAATGAGAGGTACCTTTTTTCCCAACTGGTGCTCGCTTCTTCTTCTATCAACACTGACTGCATTTCATTCATGTGAATACCATAGGAGTGCATCTGCCAACTGTTTCCGAAATTGTGATTGACATTTTCCATCCCATCACATCTTGGAATACATATAATGTATTCACGATAGTTCAAAAATAGACAGATTGGTAACTTTTTATACAATTTCACTGTCTTTCTAAATGCACTCATGCGATCAGAGAGGTCAATACCAGTTTTGCCTTTATTATACTCAGTAACAATGTTCGATTTTCGAAAAACCCCTTTTATGGTTCTCACTTCACTCGAATGTTTGGTGGTAAGAACGAAGACATCTCTTTTGTCTCTCCAGTTCAGGACCGCAATTTCTTGACTAATCTGTACTGCAATCAGTTCCCTGCGTTTCGATATGGTCGTTAAAAATTCTGTGGGAATATTGGGTTACCAACCAAATGTGTATCCTTTGTTATGAGTCTGCTTGCCAAATTTACGATTCTGTCTGACAGGACTTGGAACGCCGAATGGCACCGACTGACTACTGTGTCATCCTCAGCTGATTGGTGTCACTTGACGAGGATATGGAGAGGCATGTGATCAGCACACTGCTCTCCCGGCCATTGTCAGCTTTCGTTACTGGAGCTGGTGCTTCTTAGCCAAGTAGCTCATCAGTTGGCCTTACAATGACTGAGTACACCCTACTCGCCAGCAGCACTTCACAGGCATTGACAGTTACCCATCCATATGCTAACCAAGACCAACAGCACTTCACTTGAGTGACCTGATGGGAACCAGTATTACCACGCCATCTGCCAAATTTACACTGGTGTACCAATTACTGGTGTGCAACGTATGGCATTTACTAAATAAATCTTGACATAAATTAATTACGACATTTGTTGATGTGACAGCCGGCCGACGTGGCCGAGCGGTTATAGGCGCTACAGTCTGGAACCGCGCGACCGCTACGGTCGCAAGTTCGAATCCTGTCTCGGGTATTGATGTGTGTGATGTCATTAGGTTTAAGTAGTTCTAAGTTCTAGGGGACTGATGACCTCAGATGTTAAGTCCCATAGTGCTCAGAGCCATTTGAACCATTTTTTGTTGATGTGATAGCTTCTGTACCAAGTACTTTGGCAATGTAAATTCGAAACTGAAGCAGTATCCATTACCACAGCACAATTTGAACGTTTTGATGTCATTTTAGTGTCTCTTTTGTTTCAAGTATTGCCTAAGAATAATTCGTCCTTGAAATAGTATTAGAGCTTTATTGATGTATAGTATTTTGGCATGCTGATAATATTATATTATTTTTTTTAATTGTTCTTTGATGACGAGTTGATGTTTTGGTAAATGATCTCAAATATCAACTTTTGTATTGGCTGCAACAAAATTTAAAAACAATCTCTATTCATTACCTTCCATGGGAATGTTTGAATAAACAGCCAATCCTAGGATCAATATAAATGTATGGATGGAAATTTCATCAATCCCATCCACAAAACTAATCCAAAAAACAGCTTTATTTTACCCTTGTTTATTGGTATTCATTGATTCAAACGTTTGGAAACCATTGTCATTTGTATAGCATAAAAAATTGTTTGTTTACTGTTGTGTTCAGATATATCACCTGTGACACAAAGCTCATAAAAATGGTCGACTTTGTTACAGTTGTGCACATTTTCATCACTCATTTTGGCATAATGGGTACTCGTAAAATGCACAATGTGCCTTTAGGATCAAACCACATATTGGGTGGTTATAATTAAACTGATCGTGTTCTGAGTGCTGCAGTGCAGGCTGTACATATTGCACGTCGCTAAAACACTGTAGATATGTTCACTAACTGGTGTGCTCGCAGAGTATGCTGAAAAAATCATAGTTCCACTTTCTGCCACCAGGTGAAAATATGGCGCTGTAATAAGTCTTAACGTTAAATGTTTCATATTTTGAAGTCAGTATGCTGTTTCTCACTTGATGACACATGTTGCTTTCTTTTGTGAAATGAATCTTGGTGATGAAGTTGCTGTAGTTATAGCTGACAGCGCAGCAAATACCTCAAATTCTGCTCCCAGCGCTCGAACTGTGTCACAGGAAATGTCTCTCCCCTGGTCAACTGTTCAAAATTTCTGTGGCGCATTTTACATCGGTATTTCTACAACATTCAGAATGTGCACAAAATGAAGTCCCAAGATGGGCTGCAACACCGTGACTTCACCCATCCTTGTTTTGGATGCAAGGAAATGGATGACATGTGGCCGGGAAACATTCTTTTGACGGACAAGGCTCATTTTACTCTGCACGGTGCCATGAATGCACACAATTGTCACATGTGGGGTTCTACTCTGCCACATGTTATGCAGAACATCCATTGCTTTCAGATTATGTGACTGGTTGGTGTGGTTTCACAAGCGCCTTTATTCTTGGCCCGTTTTCTTCGAAGAGATGACATCTCATGGGCCTGTTAGAGTACAGTGGCATCTGCACATTATAAGGACCTCCTTGTGCAACACATGGATATCAGCTTTGCAAGAATGGATCTGTGTCCACACCACTGTTTTCATGCAAGATGGGGTGACGCAACGTGTCACTTGCCAGGTGAAAGATTTGCTTTAAGAAGACTTTGGTAACGACTGTATCATCTCTACACAATTTCAAGTTGTATGGCCTTCCATAGACCCGCCCTAAATTCATGAGACTTCTGGTTCTGGAGATATCTGAAAGATCATGTCTATCAGGGATGTATCCAGATTCTTCTTGATCTGAATGATAGCATATGACGACTTATCACTCTGACGACACTGGATATACTGTGAGCAACTGTTGACCTTGTTGTGTTACAGATGGAGCATGTTCCTGAGTCGAGAGACTGTATTGAACTCAGTTTGTAACTTGTGACCATAAACATGCCAGAACCCCTGTTATGATGTGTTTGACGTTCCTTCCCTTTTCTGGCACCCACACCACTTTCTCACTGCCTACAGCGCCATATTTTGACTTGATGACATAAAGCGAAACTACTATTTTTTCGGTACAGTTAATGTCCCCACAAATTAATGAACAGATCTACAATGTTTCAACATCCTGGGTTTTATACAGCCCACACTGCAGCGTATGGAACATCATCAGTGCAATTATAGCCACTCGATGCTTTCATCACTTACTGAGCTATCAGACAAATCGCCACTTTTGAGCGATGGTAATCAATTTACACAGTACCATTTTCTCTTCGTGACATTTATGCTATTATGAATGTCAAAGCTTTTTGAAAATAATCGCTGTGAAACAATTCAGCCCCTACACAACTGTGACTTTCTCTACATTATCGTTCCTTGGAGATTGTGTTCTTACAATACTGCACCTGTTTATTCTGTAACTCTCGTGGTGTACTTACATTTTCTTTACCAGGCTTGGGAAAAATTGCTGAGGGAATATTTTCCATGGTAATATATGTGTGGTAGGTGGCAAGTACTGCGCGGCCGTCAGATGTGTTGCTGGTCAGAAGGTGCGCCATTAACCGACGCGGTTTTACTCTAAGTCAACACACGTCAAGTAGTTGGCAGCACGCAGGGCTGCCACCTTAGTGGAATGCCCAGTAAAATCAACTCCATGCTCAACGTGCTAACAGCTAATGACAAATCATTGTTCACACTCATTTTCATATTCCAGAAAGAAGTTTATCTGACTTTTTAACTAGCCAAGTGTGTTTAGACGTGAAAGTAAAATTGTGTAACCTGCTGTATTTGTTTGCGTTTTTGACGCATTTCTGCAGACTTCTAGATAATATTGTGATATTTGACAAGCCTCATGCATATGTAAAACAATTAATTTAAGGGCTTGTTCTGTAATACGTCACCAGCCGGGGTGGCCGAGCGGTTCTAGGAGCTACAGTCTGGAACCGCGCGACTGCTACAGTCGCAGGTTCGAATCCTGCCTCGGGCATGGATGTGTGTGATGTCCTTAGGTTAGTTAGGTTTCAGTACTAAATTCCAGGGGACTGATGACCTTAGAAGTTAAGTCCCATAGTGCTCAGAGCCATTTAAACATTTTTTTTTAATACTCCAAGTATGGTATAGAGACCAATATGTAGTGCAGAAATCCGTTGCTGACAGTAAATAATTGGGGCAAAAATCAACAGTTGATTTTATTTCGCGTTTTTCATGGTTTGCAGAATAGGATTTAAAGTAAAACTCATATTCGACAGCTACGTAATACTAATTCATCAATCACATTTTGTAAGCAGATGTTGATTTTTAATTATTTATAGCGAATACGGTATGTTATGTACTCATTGCGATATTCCATGGTGAATGGTATACAAATTCCAATGAAATTTATCGTTGCGAGTCAGCCAGTCCATAAAAAACTTTTTGAAGTCAGTAATGCACACATATTTGACAAACTTTTCCGCATTTTACACAACTGAGATACTTTTTCTTATGTATGTGGTGTTCTTTTATAAATAATTCACGACATTTGGATAATTTATAGTACAACCAAGACGGTGCTACATTGTGATTGGCTGTTTCATTTTAATGGCTGCTAAAATACAAAGTCAAAGAGTCTCTTCTCCAATTTGTATTGGGAATAGATTACTGGAGGTTTAAGCTCGGATCATTGCGAGAGTGCAGGATGTGTTGGAGAGACCATTTCCATCTTCTCCAATGAGAAGAGAAGAGACTCTTTGACTTTGTATAATATTAATAATTGAAATTCCTGGATGGCATAGAAACACATACCTAACAGAATACAGCATTCACTCTAGCTTTTGAGCACTAGCGCTTTTTCTGGCAACAGCCCACCCATTCACACATACAACTACACAGACATCCAAATGCACAATCCAGTGGCCAAGCAAGAGTAATTATTGATACTTGATTGATGAAAGCAGTTGCTTAAGGTGATGGGGGTGGGGAGTGGGGCAGGGAGAATGAGGCAGGTCTATGGACAGATGATTTGATGGCTACACCAGAAAATGAAAAGAGTACAGAGGGTACAAAAATACACTCCTGGAAATGGAAAAAAGAACACATTGACACCGGTGTGTCAGACCCACCATACTTGCTCCGGACACTGCGAGAGGGCTGTACAAGCAATGATCACACGCACGGCACAGCGGACACACCAGGAACCGCGGTGTTGGCCGTCGAATGGCCGTCGAATGGCGCTAGCTGCGCAGCATTTGTGCACCGCCGCCGTCAGTGTCAGCCAGTTTGCCGTGGCATACGGAGCTCCATCGCAGTCTTTAACACTGGTAGCATGCCGCGACAGTGTGGACGTGAACCGTATGTGCAGTTGACGGACTTTGAGCGAGGGCGTATAGTGGGCATGCGGGAGGCCGGGTGGACGTACCGCCGAATTGCTCAACACGTGGGGCGTGAGGTCTCCACAGTACATCGATGTTGTCGCCAGTGGTCGGCGGAAGGTGCACGTGCCCGTCGACCTGGGACCGGACCGCAGCGACGCACGGATGCACGCCAAGACCGTAGGATCCTACGCAGTGCCGTAGGGGACCGCACCGCCACTTCCCAGCAAATTAGGGACACTGTTGCTCCTGGGGTATCGGCGAGGACCATTCGCAACCGTCTCCATGAAGCTGGGCTACGGTCCCGCACACCGTTAGGCCGTCTTCCGCTCACGCCCCAACATCGTGCAGCCCGCCTCCAGTGGTGTGGCGACAGGCGTGAATGGAGGGACGAATGGAGACGTGTCGTCTTCAGCGATGAGAGTCGCTTCTGCCTTGGTGCCAATGATGGTCGTATGCGTGTTTGGCGCCGTGCAGGTGAGCGCCACAATCAGGACTGCATACGACCGAGGCACACAGGGCCAACACCCGGCCTCATGGTGTGGGGAGCGATCTCCTACACTGGCCGTACACCACTGGTGATCGTAGAGGGGACACTGAATAGTGCACGGTACATCCAAACCGTCATCGAACCCATCGTTCTACCATTCCTAGACCGGCAAGGGAACTTGCTGTTCCAACAGGACAATGCACGTCCGCATGTATCCCGTGCCACCCAACGTGCTCTAGAAGTTGTAAGTCAACTACCCTGGCCAGCAAGATCTCCGGATCTGTCCCCCATTGAGCATGTTTGGGACTGGATGAAGCGTCGTCTCACGCGGTCTGCACGTCCAGCACGAACGCTGGTCCAACTGAGGCGCCAGGTGGAAATGGCATGGCAAGCCGTTCCACAGGACTACATCCAGCATCTCTACGATCGTCTCCATGGGAGAATAGCAGCCTGCATTGCTGCGAAAGGTGGATATACACTGTACTAGTGCCGACATTGTGCATGCTCTGTTGCCTGTGTCTATGTGCCTGTGGTTCTGTCAGTGTGATCATGTGATGTATCTGACCCCAGGAATGTGTTAATAAAGTTTCCCCTTCCTGGGACAATGAATTCACGGTGTTCTTATTTCAATTTCCAGGAGTGTAGATGTAAGAGGAGAGGGAGGGGAGATCTGAGGGGAAAATGAGAAGAGAGAAAATGGGGAGAAAGGTGAAGATGAAGGAGGGGAGAGAGAAGGAGCGGGATTGAAAAAGGGAGGAGAGAGGGGGGATGTGGTGGGAGGAGGCACTGCATGATATCAACTGACGAGTTGTGTGGACAGAAGAGAGTAGAGAAAAGGCCAGGTGAGGTATTGGGAACAGGTTAGTGAAGGTTTAAGCCCAGATAATTGCAAGAGTGCAGGATGTGTTGGAGAGACCATTTCCATCTGAAAGTGCAGAGAAACTTGTGTTTGAAGGGAGTATCCGAATGGTCCACATAGTGAAGCAGTTGTTCAACTGTGGGTTGTGGCCATGTGTGTGAAAGTGTGCGCTATTGCAAGAAAAAGAGCCAGTGCTCAAAAGCTAATGTGAATGCTGTTTTCTTTTATGTGCTTCTGTGCTCCACGCATTCATCTGCTGTAGGTGACTGATTGCTTTTCCTTTGTAGGAAGTATGGTACACGGTATATTAGATAGGCATAATCATAACTAACAGGTTGTACAATTCCATACCGCTATATTTTATTGTCCTACAAGATACAAAGCATGTTGTCACAAACATCGATCAGAGTGAAACAAGCCCCTCCCCTCCCCCCCCCCCCTCCGCCACCGCACTCCCTTGCTGCGGAGCACGTGAGAGAAAGCTTTGTGTACCAGCAGGATGTCAGTGCAGTGGAGGTGTTAACTGATGAGATGTTGTAATCGGCGAGGTGCGGCAGTGGGTGCAGTGCACGGCCAAAGTGCGAAAATCGAAAATTATTAATGGAAAACTATCACTTCAACAAAAAAAATATATTATGAGCTTGCCAAAATACTATGTATCAATCAAACTCTAATACTATTTCAAGGACAAATTATACTTAGGCAATACTTGAAACATCAAAATGTTTAAATTGTGCTGTGATAATGGATACTGTTTCAGTTTTCGAATTTACACTGGCAAAGTACTTGATAAAGAGGGAGGAGCTGACCGGCGAGGCGGCGGGAGGCATGACGTCGAAATCAGCAGTGGAGAAGAGGGCAGTGTACCTGGTTTGGTCATTAGAGGATGACGAGGCAGCGTCATTATCAGCATCGGCAGCAAGAGCTGATGAGGAGGGCTTCATAGGTCATGAAGTGAGATGTTAAACCCGTTGTATCAATGGAGGAGGGCAGGGGCGGGGGTGTGGCATGTTAGATTGACTTGGAGACTACACTCTGGCCTGCCTTTGCGAAACTGGTGGAGACGACTAACAGTGAGTCACGTAGCTTGGCATGAATATTTTCCAGCAGGAAGTTACTCATATTCAGTTGTACTTTGAAGTGAGTATCTGTTGGCTGTGGAGGCGTCGATGCATGGGATACCATCGAGGGGTCCGCTAAAGTCCATGCAGCCTTCAATCTGTTTGAGGACATTGTAGTGCTCTTTCCCAAGATGATAATGTTGGTGTTCCACGTGACTGTGTGGTATGGGCCGCTGTAGGGGTGCAAAGCTGGCTTGATGGCATCTGTGTGTAATGTGGGGACAGGTGTTTAAGCCCTCATGAACAAACATTGTAGACTTTGTGTGATGGGTAGGTGGCAGTACGTGGATGTTGCATATATGATCATGCACTCACTGCATTAATTTTGGCAGGTCATGGTCTGGTGTAACTACACCTTGAGCGACAAATTCTGCATGAAGGCAGAGCAGCTCACCTCAGTAAGTGAGGCACTCAAATCTTCCTTAACAGCAGTCTTAATTCGGAGAGGCACCCAGGGCAGGGGATTGATCCACAATTCTGAAGAGCAGATTAACACTGCCTTGAGCATGTGGTGCCATCAGTCCACTAGGCCGTCTGACTGGGAGTGGTAAGGAGTTGTGTGAAAATGATGGCACTCCCAAAGTCGGCACAGGTCATTGAAGAAGGGAGACTCAAACTGACAGTCTCGGTCTGTCATCAGTGGTGTAGGACAGCCAAACCTGGCAATCCAGGTGCAAACAAACTCCTTGGCAACTGGGTAGGCTGAAATATCTGGTACTGGGGCGGCTTAAACCCAATGCATCACACAGTCAATCATGGATAAGATGTACTTTGAACCCTGCGACTCAGGGAGTGGATAGAGCAAATCAGAATGAACATATTGAAAACGCCCTTTGGGATAGGGAATGTCCCAAAGGGGAATGAGCGTGGTGTCCTACCTTTGCCAGTTGACAAGGGACGCAGGCCCTGGTCCATGCAGTGCAATCAAACTTGATGTTGGGCCAAATGAAATTTTACGTGACTAATTTGAGTTTGGCATGTACGGCGGGATGCGCAAGACTGTGCAACATGTCAAACAGAGTTTTACAATAGGGCTGTGAGACGAATGGCTGTATCCTTTCTCGTAACACACCGCACCAAACAGGTCTGGCGGTCCCTGACAGTGTGCACTGTTGTAGTTGTAGCCCAATGTCTTGTCCAGTGAGTAATTGTGGTAGGATGGCCTGTGCGTCAGTGAGTAGATCAAAGGCCAGATGAGTAGATGTGGTCACCAAGGAAAGGTTGTTCAGGACTATATTTTCTGCATCATGGATGTGTCTGACGTCTGTGGTAAATTGCATGACCAGATAGTGGTGAAAGTGCCTTGGTGTGGTGTTAACAGAAGGGATTGTGATCGTGTCTACAAGAGGCCTGTTGGCATTGTAAATGGTTAGAGGGCATCCTTCAATGTTATCCTGGAAACAGCGGACTGTCTCATAGATATACAAAAGCTTTCTATGGAAAGTCGACGGCTTCATCTGAGTAATGGTCAACTTTTGAGAGAAGAAAGGCGGTGGCTGTGTTACTCCGGTGGAGTACTGCGCCAATCGCGCGGTAGCTGGCGTCTCCACTGATCAAAAGGTGTGCGTCCAGTGATGGAAGGGCGACAGTGACAGCCTGTGTGAGGTCGGACTTAGTGTTTTTGAAGGCCATATCCATTTCAGGCACCCGCATCAGCCATCTTTTGCCACTGGTGTTGATGCTGTGCAGTGGCTCAAGTCCGCGGGGGGGGGGGGGGGGAGGTGGATTTTTTTCCCTTTTTACAGGCGTGTGGTGTATCCCCGAAACATCAGCCATATGTCCATTGAAGATGACACACGATTGCTGTAGTTGGCATTTATCATTATTAATTACGACGCCTTGTATCACTAGCTTGACCAAAAATGAATATCACATTCATCAGGAGACTGCGAGAAAATTATCACGTCGTCTAGATAAGCACGGCAGAAGGACATGTTAAATAGGGCGTCGTCAATAAACCTCTGCCAGGACTGGGCCGCGTTTTTTTATCGCATTGGCATAAATAAAACCTCGAATATACCGAATGGCGCGATTATTACAGTTTTTGGCATATCCTCGTCAGCCATAGGTATCTATAAATAGGCCCTTTCACAGTCAACAGCACTGAATATAGTAGCCCTAGCAAGTTGGTGCGTAATGCCGTAAGTTCGGTACAGGGTGGCTGTCTATTATATCCCAGACATTGAATTACCAATAATCGCCACACAATCGCTAAGTATTATCGTATTATCGTTTTAGAGGACGAATTTGATATGAGAAGCCTAGGCATTGGGAGGCCATAGAAAATCAGCACACAAGAAGAGTTCATCCACGTCGGCTTGTCTCGAAAGACCAGACTAGTGCTGAATAGATTTTTCACAAAATGGACATTTTTATTGAAAGGTCGTGATATCATTACGAGATAAATGTTGCCGACAATGAATTTTAAGACTTTTTTGAATATATTTCTTTCCACACATGTTACACCGGAATGGTTTTTCACCAGTATGAGTCATCATGTGTCTGTTAAGTACAGCAGTCTGTGAAAAACTGTTTGAACATTATTTACAAGATAATGGCCTTTCACCTGTATGTATTCTTTCAAGTCGCTTGAAGTATGTTTGATTAGGGCACTATTTTTCACATACTCCACAGACAAATCCTCTTTGTTGATTGTGAACTAAGTGTGTCACTTCAGGTCTGGTTTCTTGCTGAACCTCTTGGGACATTTATCACTCTTGAAAATCAGTTTGTAATCAGACACAGTCATGTATTGAACCACGAAAGACGAATCACAGTTCACATTTCCAAAAACCCCCTTGTCAAGGCGTGCTTTATTGCCACCAAATTCTCTGCTGTAATCTCTTCATTTTTCGTTGTTGGAGGAAATTGAGCGGCTGATGTCCAGTATATGAAGGATGTGAATTCTGACGATTTTCAGGTAGTTGTAATGAATATTGAGTATTTTTCTCACTTTTTACCTGAAAATAGATATCACTTGTTCTTCTCACATGAGGATGAACTTTGCTACAAGACAAATTTTCCATTTCTTTCAAACTGTAATCCTATTATTGTTTTTCACCAGTTTCTAACATTTACATCCGCATCTGTACTCTGGAAAAAACCGTGTGGTGCATAGTGGAGGGTACGTCACATTGTACCAGTTATTAGAGTTTCTTCCTGTTCCATCCACGAGTGTAGCGTGGAAAGAATGGTCATTTGAATGCCTCTGTGCCTGCAGTAATTATTCTAATCTTATCCTCACGACCCTTATGTGAGCGATACATAGGGGATTGTAGTATATTCCTAGAGTAATCATTTAAAGCCGGTTCTTGAAACTTTGTTAGACTTTCTCGGGATATAACGTCTATCTTCAAAAGTCTTGGTTGGTTGGCTTGTTGTTTTAAGGTCATCAGTCCCAATTCACATTCTGATGTAGTAGTATCTACCTGCGATGAATTAAACAATGATTTGTGTACGTTCTGAATAAGTAAATCACTCAAACCACAGACTGGATCAGAACTTGATTTGCAGTCTACTGTTATGGAATCTCATGATGATGAACAAAGGTTTATGTTAGCAGGAAATATATCTGAAGAACTCAATTCAAAATTACTGTCATTTGTGGAACTGCACACAAATAATGTGCTTGATTTTTCTGTCGGTTTTGTCGCAATAGTTTGAAGCTTAAACATGTCGCTTTTGACAGTGATGAAGTTAGTTTCATTAAATTCTCATTGATTTGTTTCTGCTTCTTTGCCAGCACCCAGTAGTATCCTAAGCTTAGTATCTCTTCTTCATACTTTTGTCTGAAACTGTATGAGCTTTCCACTTGGTACACGCAATTGTAACATACTTCTGACAGAATTCCATCTCCTTCAGATACCTGTTTTGAAGGCAACGTAATGTCTTCATCATCGGGCAGTTCCTGTTGAGCCCTATGAAACTCGCTAGACGTCTCGGCGATGCATGAGTGGAGAAGGCCATTGGCTGCTCGCACGTCCGAGTTGGAATGACAGAGTTCAGAGTGTGCAGCAGATGTCGTGTCCAGCTCATCCAGTGTCTGCAAGGTAGGAGACGACTTCGTATCATTGGCTGGAAGGGAGTTGCTGATCTTGTCGCTGATCTGCCATTGGCTATCATGGTGCAGGAGCAGAGTGCGGTTCAGGTCAGACAGTAAATGTCAGTGAGGAAAATGGCTCCAAGACAGGTGCCACCAATTCAGCCACCAAGAACGTCCAGGGCATAGTTGAGTGGTTGCCAGGATCGTGAGTAATGGAGGTGATGCCTACCACTGGTATCATGGAGTCATTAGCTACACACAGTTGCTTAGGTGACAGTGGTAGTTGGTGCGAGAGTTGGTGGAATCATGCTGATGTTGGCGTGGTGTCAACCAGCTAGAAGGGAAGAATTCAGTTGTGCATCATAAATGAAGAGGCAAGAGCCATCTGGTCATAGATGAGACCTGCAGACGCTGTCATGAAATGGTGATTTGTGGTGACCTGAAGAGGACAAGCGCCCTGGTGCACCAGTATAAGGCTGCGAGATTAGTTTGAGTATGAGCAAGGCTGTCCACAATGTAGCGCATCAGTGTCGAAACGAGTGTGGAACCAGCAGTGACAATGCGCATGGGCGGGCGTAGTGCCCGGCTGACTCACATTGTTTTGACTGCCAGGTACAGGTCGGTGACTGTGCAGAGGTGCACTGGTGGTAGTCTGCACTGTAGGCTTTATGTTCATCATCTGGGAGATAGCATGGAGCAGTTGTGGGTTTGGCAAGGTTCGGTGAGTTCTAGTGGCCCACATCTGCAAGGTACGAGGTGCACAGTACTGGCTGGGAGCACAAGCGTGGTGACAACTAGGCTTGTCCAGGTTCATGTGTTTTTGGCAGTGTAGGTAGGGAAGCTGTCAGCTGTAGTATGGTCACAATGAGAATTAATCAGCAGCGCTGTCGAACACTAACGTTCTTTCAGCCAGGCATAGTTTGAAAACTAGTGAAGCATTCTCCGCTCCACCATTTGAATGCTCTCCGACAGTTTTAATAGCCACAAAGTATGATCCAAGGGCAGGCTTGTATCAATTTGCAGGTGAATGGCTCTGAGCACTATGGGACTTAACATCTGTGGTCATCAGTCCCCTAGAACTACTTAAACCTAACTAACCTAAGGACAACACACACATCCATGCCCGAGGCAGGATTTGAACCTGCGACCGTAGTGGTCATGCGGTTCCAGACTGAAGCGCCTAGAACCGCACGGCCACACCGGTGCAGGTGAACCTTACGCCACAGCACAGAAGGTGTTCTGTGATGGAATGAGATTCCACTTATCACTAGATGAAGTTGTTGCTCTGGCGAGCAGTATAGGCACTGAAGCGAAAGTGCCTTGAAAGTCTCACTTGTTTGTTTGTGTCTACACATCAAGCAGAAAGTCGCAAATGAGATAGGCGTTATCACCGAGGTGGTTGAGAAGTTCTGCAAATTTTTCATTGCCCTCAGTGATGTTTGTGGACTGCATTATGCACTCACTAAGTGAAAACCACAGCGTAGGTGAGTCCACATTCAGTGAAGGGAGTTTCAGCTGAGGATGTGCGAAATGGTAAAGGTCATGGCTCTGTGAGGCTGGCACCACCATGAGGTGAGCATTGTCCAGAGAGGTAGATGTGGCAGGAGTGGAGGCACTGCAGAGTGGCACGCCATAAAGCAGCGAAGAGATATGCAGCATGTTTGGTGCAGCAGGTGCGGAAGCAACGGGAAGTAGTGCATCATAAAGTGGTGAAGAGAAACACAGCATGGTTGGTAAGGCAAAAGCAGAAGCATCAGGACGGAGCATGTGGTGATGAGACGAAGGTATGTGCAGTGCATTAGATGTGTGCAGTGCATTACATGTGAGCCGAGCATGAAGATGGGTGTGACTGGTGGTATGTGGTGATGGTCCATGGGAGTTGCCGGACACAGTGAGTACATGATATGCTCACGAGGTAATGAGTCTGGTAATGCAGTTGTACTGAATCTGGGCATTACACATGCATGGAGTGGTTGCAGAGTGTGCACATCATGCATAGTGGAGACAGCTGCAAGTGAACATGGTATGGGTGGCAGCAGTTGTGAAGTGTATGACACAGGCAGGTGTTGCATGACAACATACTCTTGTGTCCAGTTGCTAAATTTATGTCCAAGAATGTCACTCAAACCCATGTTATTTTGTCTGGGAGGCAGTACATAGTTGGAAACAGTTTGAGGATCGTGAATCTTCAGGTTTTCGCGGCGCAATGACTGCTCCATTAAGTTTCGGGAATGCAGCCGCATGTATTCTGCTTCTTCTTCTAATATTTCGGCTGTATACCTTTCAGCCATCTTCAGAGAGAGCCGTACGACTGACGCTCCAGCGCTCGCTCCATCCTTTTAAACTCGCGGACCGCGCCACTGCGCATGCGGCCACAGATAAACAAGGCGCCAGTGATGTTGATTGGCGGCAAAGACGTACAATATGCATGAGTTACGTCTGTGACTGCGCATTCGATCCATGCTGGGAGGTCGATATATTACTGGGAGCTGAACTGTAGCGACGTCTTTGTAAGTTCAATATTGAAAGTGCCGGATTCCATGATTTATCTAATGTGAAACCGCTGTCTCTATTAATTAAATTCTTCGTCAAGCGGATTTCAATGGCCTCTTTTACTACGGAGTCCCAGAAAGATGAAACAGAAGTCAGAATTTCGACATTTTCATATACCATAGAGTGACCAGAATCAATACAATGCTCTGCCACAGCCGATTTACTGGGTTGTAAGAGCCGAGTGTACCTGCGATGTTCCGTACACCTCTCTTGGACTGTACGATTCGTTTGTCCTATGTATGAAAGGCCACATTCACATGGTATCTTGTAAACTCCAGGCTTGCGGAGTAGTAAGTCATCTTTAACGGAACCCAGGAGTTCAGCCGTCTTCGCCGGTGGACGAAAAATCACTTTTACTTTATGTTTAGTGAGGATCCGTCCTATTTTGGATGAAAGGCTTCCCACATACGGCAGGAAAGCCATGGATTTAAATGTTTCCTCGTCATCTTCTGCATTCCTTATGGACACCTTAGGTTTTATTTGTAGTGCCTTACGTATCTGTTGTGGCGAATACCCGTTGTCCTCAAAAACTCTCTTCAGATGTAAAAGTTCGTCTTTTAAACTACTTTCATCAGATATGACGTGTGCTCGGTGTACCAAAGTTCTTAGAACACTACTCGTCTGCGAAGGATGGTGACAGCTATTTGCATGTAAATATAAGTCCGTATGGGTCGGTTTCCGATATACTGCATGACCCAAAGTGCCATCTTCTTTGCGCCGAACCAAGACATCCAAAAATGGAAGACATCCCTCCTTTTCCACTTCCATTGTGAACTGAATTTGTCCATGGATGGAATTCAGATGGTTTAAGAAGTCCTGCAATTTGTCCTCGCCATGGGGCCACACTACAAAGGTATCATCAACGTACCTCCAAAAAACTGTAGGCTTCAAACTAGCAGACTCCAGGGCCTTCTCCTCGAAGTCCTCCATAAATAAATTGGCCACCAAGGGTGACAAAGGACTACCCATGGCAACACCGTCAGTCTGTTCAAAAAAGTCGTTATTAAATAAAAAGTATGTGGAGGTCATCACATGGTGAAACAAGGCTAAAATCTCCTTATCAAAACTTTTTCCAATGAGATCTAAAGATTCAGAAAGAGGTACCTTAGTAAATAGCGACACTACATCAAAGCTGACTAATAGATCAGAGGTGTTCAGTTTCAAAGATTTTAATTTGCCAATGAAATCTGCAGAGTTCCTTATATGATGATCACATTTTCCCACAAGCGGCCTCAATAGTGACGCCAGGTGCTTGGCACAATCATAGATGGGAGAACCAATATTGCTCACGATAGGACGTAGAGGAACGTCTTTCTTATGGATCTTTGGGAGTCCATAAAGCCTTGGAGGCACTGCACCACTTGGTTTCAGTCTTCGTATGACTTCCCTCCAAACTGCACAAAATGCTCTTACTTACAAACCACACTGTACCAATTGTCTCATCTGTTCTCGACATGTTTGCAAGACCGCACTGATTGTCATGTTCCACATTTTGCCTGCCAATATCACTAATCCTAGACCTCCAAATTGATTATTCTTCCTGTGGCACTCTCACATATTTTTGCATGTTATTTTCTGTACTTTCCTGTGCCGCATGGACTTTTACCTCATCCTACCAACCCGGTCCCACTCCATACTCTTTCTCCCCTCGAAAGGTGTGGCCTTGACAGTCAGAGACAGTGGTCATGTGTGTGAGAGGTGCTTTTGTGTGAATGTGTGTGTGTTTGTTTGTCGTCTAATCCAGAAGAAAGCATTTTGGCCAAAAGCTTACTTGTTTAGCAGTCTTTTCATTGCACCTGTCTGTGACTCAACATTTCCATTGTATTGTGAGTAGCAATTTATTCTTTTCATAATATTGTTAACATAGTATATTGCATGGTATTTGGACCTCTTCTGTTTTTTATGTATGTGAATGATGTTAAATTGCTCTGTAAGGTCCAAAGTAGTTCTGTGTGCATAAAGTAATCCACTGCATCTAAAAAGATATCTTTTAATGAATTAGAGACTCATTGCAGTAATGAGACAAGTGAAATTGTTCAGTACTTTAATGAAAGCCACCTGAGTGTAAGTATCAGCATTACGAAAAGGATAGTTGCTGCTCACCATATAGTGGAGATGCAGAGTTGCAGATAGGCACAACGAAAAGACAGTAAGAAAATGAGCTTTCAGCCAACAAGGCCTTTGTCAGAGATAGAACATACACATACACGCTCATGCAAATGCAATTCACACACACATGACCATATTCTCTGGTGGCTGGGCCACAGTGCAAGCAGCTGCGCATGATGAGAGATGCAGTTGGGTGGCAGAGATAGGGAGGAGGCTGGGGCAGGGAGCATAAGGATAGCGGGGTAGGGGTGGGGGAAGGTAAAGTGCTGCTTGTGCTTGTGGGAACATACAGGGATGAGGTGGAGAAAGGCTAGGGCAACTAGGTACAGTCGGGAGGTTAGACAGAGTGTCAGGAGGGGGAGGGGGGGTGGAGGTGAGGTTAGCAGGAAAGGAGAGAGGTAAAAACACTGTGGGTGCATTTGTGGAACAGAGGCCTATGTAGTGCTGGAATGGGAACAGGGACGGGGCTAGAGGGTAAGGAGGGTTACAGGAACGTAGTATATATTGCAGGGAGAGTTCCCACCTGTGCAATTCAGATAAGCTGGTGGTGGTAGGAAGGATCCTAATGGCACATTCTGTTAATCATTGTCCATACCCTCTAGTCCTTTCCCTGTTCCCATTCCTGCACTACATCATCCTCTATTCCACCAAAGCACCCTTGGTCTTTTTATGTCTCTCCTATTCAGCTAATCTGCCCCGCCCCCCTCCCCTCTCTCTCCGTCTAATCATCTGACTCCACATCATCCCTATATGCTCCCACAAGCAGCACTTTACTGTCCCCCACCCCTACCCTGCTATCCCTCCCCCTCTCCGTCCCAGCATCCTCCTTACCACCGTCACCCGACTGTGTCTCCCATCATGCACAGCTGTTTGCAATGTGGCCTCAGCAGGCAGAAACTGTGGTCATGTGTGTGTTAATTGCAGTTGTGTCATTTTATGTGTGAAGTCGTTGTTGGCTGAGAACTCATTTTCTGACAGTCTTATTGTTGTTCCACCCTGTGATTCAGTATCTCCACTATATGGTAAGTGTAAGTACCAGTAACATATGTCTCACAGAGTTCCATAACATTGATGGAATTAAAATGTATGTAGGTAGTAAAATGATAAAAAAACATGATTGTAGTGTAAACTTACTTGGCTCAACCATTTAAAGTAATCTGAAAAAAGACAGGCTTGTCAACTTTTTAATACCTAAGTTACCTAAGAATATATTTGTAATGAGTAATTCAAAGCAAATCTAAATAAGCTATAGGTTCTTCTGAACAAAATATCAGGGATTGTGCCATAAACAGTCTCCAAGAACTGGAGTGCTGACTGTAGTGAACATGTTTCTTTTAAAAGCAATATTGCTTGTTATGGACTGCACCTCAGCATGTATTTTGTTTGATTTATGTCAGTACAGTACATGAAATAAAAAAAAATTTACATTAGTGGCCATAGAACATCATTTGGGTCAAAATTAGCCAGGGGAAAGCCTGTTACACTTATTTTCTCTTTCCACAGCAGAGATTAAGTTTCAGCTTAAGAAATTCCAATTTCAAAACCCTTTGTACACATTAGAAGGATATCATAGTTACATGCAAAATGAGAAGTGTTTTGAAAAGAATATGTCAACATCAGGAAACCATTTGTTTGTATTAACGTTTTTTGCATCCTTATTATTACTGGTATTATTATTATTATTAATGAACAGTGTTGTACAGATTTTTAAAATAGTTGTGTTGTATGTTTCATCAGATGGATGAACTGGGATACAAAGCTACCCTAAAATTCTTTGTTTTGGAGGTTTTTTGCCAACAGAAATTTATCCAAACTTGGTGGAGATCTACATGGAGTATGTCACCTTATTTTCAGCAGCTAGTGAGCTTAAAATATTTATAATATGGATAGAGGTAAATGTAACCATCAAGTAACAGCAGATGGGAACTCTGCTTCCACATGGTGAGTAAATGTATCTCTCTCTCTCTCTCTCTCTCTCTCTGAATAGTACATAATAATAATAATGAGTACTGTTATATTTGAAGCAGCTTGTTTTTATTTCACATTTTCTCTCACAGTTTGATTATTTAATAGACATATTTCATATGATTTTGAGGAAAAACACAGAAAATGAAACAATGTAGTAATAATATAGCATTTGTACGAAACAGATGATTAAAATAAATACAAAATTTTTGAGCTGAACAAAAGCATTATATTTATCCATAGAAATGGCAGAGGCAACAAGTTTCATGGAAACTATTGTGCTACTAGTATACTGTTATTATTTAAGATTAGGTTTATGCAGTAACATAATTTGTAGAAGGGATGAATAATAACTGTCTTGCTGTATTCAAAGGACTGGTGAGCATGTATGAGTTTTAAGACTTCACCATTATTTATTTATTGCAGACACCAGATAGGGTTATTGTTTTTTATCTACGTAGCAAGTAAAACAATTACTGAGGATGGCATGCAGGATAATAAAGAGATACAAAGTTCATAAATATTGTTTATTTTGTGTATGAGTATTTCTTCTGTTTACAACAGTATTAATGTTTATTGTACCACAAGAAAATTAAACTACAAACAGATTCAGGGAATTTACCTACTAATAAAATGTTTGGTTTAGACATAAAATGGGTTAAGTATTATACAAATGATATAATGGTGATATTTCACATACTCAGACATCTACATAAGTGCATACAAATACACACATGCATTCCAGAAATGTTGGCTGAGTGACAGCTTCAATGAGTTTTGTTTGCAAAATATGGAAAGAGAATGAAACAAATTTTTACTGTGGTCCATTAAAGCACTTGATGTATATGATTAACTAGAGTTCTGACACTATAAAGAGTCAGTAATATCAGACATGCAAATATGTGAACAAAACAGTCAGACAGGGAGCAGTCAATGAAATGAAATGTATCTGACAGAACAGTAAAGACATAGTTTATTTAGATGATAGAGCACCAACTGAAGCTCAAATATTAACATATTTAATGTCAATCTTTCAAAAACCCTACTTGTCAGGTTCATACAAATGTAATCCTGTACACAATTTTTCTGCTAGTAGGGGAAGAATACTTTCATTAAAGGTACACAAACATATTTTATAGTACTCAGATCATAGCTTCTAATACAGTAGTTACGAGGATAATATCAAAGTACTATGTCTCTTTGGTGGCTACATTTGCAATTGTAGCACAGCCGGATGAGCAATGGCAACAAGGCCTACTACCAAAATATCAAATAGATGTTTGGTATTATACTTTCTCTGTGATTGTGCTGATACTTGGTTCTTCCTTTTCAACTTTGGGTGTGTTCCAGGACTGCTCTTTAACACTTCCTAATGCAAAGTACAAAACATATGTACCTGCTGAAATTCCTGCAGCAATGTAAAATACTATATTCCATTGTGTAAGTGATGGCTGTAAAATAGGAAAGAGAGATAAAAATACATTAGATCTATTGTATTCAGTATTATAAACAATATTATTTACACCACAGCTTGTATTATCCCTTCTCTACTACCTGGTGTTAAAAGGGAACAGACACTGAAAGCATTATTGTTACATATGTGTTATGTAGGTATACTAACTAAAACTTTCTTATATGGGGAAGGTCATCAGAACAATTGGGAAGATGATCTGTTGCCAAGCACTGCCATGAATATAAACATAAAATAAAGTACAATGGGACCAGCGATGTGGTGAAATTAGCAAGTTTCTGTGACAGCATAGTTAAAAGAGTCTTTCAACATACAGATATTAGAAAACTTAATAAACTGAGACAGAGTTTCCAGTTGAAACACAGCTTGGGGTCCAGTACTCACTTAATTTAGAGCCCATAATGTTTTTTGTTACAGTATGGTGTGCAATAAGCATTTTTGAATCACAAGGATAGCTACACACATACAAAGATTACTAAACCACTACATGTTAACATTTCAACACAGCTCTCCAACATAATATAACACAGACAAAAACAGCTAGAAGCAAATGTCAAGGTCTTTTGTGTGGTTTCTCACACCACTTGTCAGTGTCGGTAAATCTTTGAAAGAAGCCTTGTAGGCATTTGTGGGACAATTTGATACAGTGTGAGACACTGTCTATCACAGTCACAAGATGGTGATGAAGATTTGGGTTGTAACCTCCAGTTATGGAAATACTGGCATGAGATACCTAGATCAGAAGTTGGGGAGCTATTGCCCAGTCACTGACATGGCCAAGCCTCCTGAACTATATTAGAGGAGTATAAGATGTATATATAAATTAAACATGAGAAGACTGAGAGTAGATCTCTGTGGCAAGCCATTATTCAATACTTCTGGACAGCTAGTGTGTTCTCCTGTGGTTACAGTAAATGATATTCCAACTGACATGTTGTTTGTTAGTTTCATTGTCCTCTGCATGGAGCAGTTTGTAATAATTTGTAAAGTAACCCACACCTCCAAACTGTATCATATGCTACACTTAGATTAGTGCAAGCAAATGATGCTTTTTGCTTCATCTGGTATCATGCTTCAATAAATATTATTAATCCTCGAGCAGGTGCGCCATTTTTCACGACATGAGCAGGCATGCGGCACACTTTGTGCGTATGTATAGGATAGCTTTGTTTATGTTATGTATCATCAAAATCACAGTTTAATCTTAGTTTATTTAAACAATGAGAAAATAAACTTACATAATATGACCTTAACCACTGTTTTATTAAACAATAATGAAATAAATTTTCACTATAATACTCTGTTGTCAAGGGCAGATGTTACAGAGACAGCAATGACCCACTCAAAGCGTTAAACAATGCAGTTGCATCAGATCCCAGCCAGCTGCTTGTTCAATCATTAATAACCTCATATACAACTGCCTCATTGTGGGATTATGTTGCTAGTTCGTAATCAAGGTCACTTTTTTGCACGAATCATACATTTTTTTCTCCCCTAGCTCTCTTTGTATTTTATATTACTGCTGCTCACTTGGACATATGACAACACAATTTATTGCTGTGTTCCCTGAACCAATAGTGAACAAACTGGTATGGGTTTGCAGTTGTGAAACAACAATGGACCGTGCTGAAACATTTTGTTTTTGGTTGGCGTACTTTATGCACAGGCACGCCCGCTCGAGGGTCAATGATAAGACTTGATGAACACTACTCAGTCCTGTTCCAAAGCCAGCTAGTTTAACAGGAAGATTCTGAAAGATCATTGGGCTAATCCAAGTGTACATAACCCTTTCAAGGCACTTATACAGGGTGTTTCAAAAATGACCGGTATATTTGAAACGGCAATAAAAACTAAACGAGCAGCGATAGAAATACACCGTTTGTTGCAATATGCTTGGGACAACAGTACATTTTCAGGCGGACAAACTTTCGAAATTACAGTAGTTACAATTTTCAACAACAGATGGCACTGCAAGTGATGTGAAAGATATAGACGACAATGCAGTCTGTGGGTGCGCCATTCTGTACGTCGTCTTTCTGCTGTAAGCATGTGCTGTTCACAACGTGCAAGTGTGCTGTGGACAACATGGTTTATTCCTTAGAACAGAGGATTTTTCTGGTGTTGGAATTCCACCGCCTAGAACACAGTGTTGTTTCAACAAGAAGAAGTTTTCAACGGAGGTTTAATGTAACCAAAGGACCGAAAAGCGATACAATAAAGGATCTGTTTGCACAATTTCAACGGACTGGGAACGTGACGGATGAACGTGCTGGAAAGGTAGGGTGACTGCGTACGGCAACCACGGAGGGCAATGCGCAGCTAGTGCAGCAGGTGATCCAACAGCGGCCTCGGGTTTCCATTCGCCGTGTTGCAGCTGCGGTCCAAATGACGCCAACGTCCACGTATCGTCTCATGCGCCAGAGTTTACACCTCTATCCATACAAAATTCAAACGCGGCAACCCCTCAGCGCCGCTACCATTGCTGCACGAGAGACATTCGCTAACGATATAGTGCACAGGATTGATGACGGCGATATGCATGTGGGCAGCATTTGGTTTACTGACGAAGCTTATTTTTACCTGGATGGCTTCGTCAATAGACAGAACTGGCACATATGGGGAACCGAAAAGCCCCATGTTGCAGTCCCATTGTCCCTGCATCCTCAAAAAGTACTGGTCTGGGCCACCATTTCATCCAAAGGAATCATTGGCACATTTTTCAGATCCTAAACGATTACTGCATCACGCTATCTGGACATTCTTCGTGAATTTGTGGCGGTACAAACTGCCTTAGACGACACTGCGAACACCTCGTGGTTTATGCAAGATGGTGCCCGGCCACATCTCACGGCCGATGTCTTTAATTTCCTGAATGAATATTTCGATGATCGTGTGATTGCTTTGGGCTATCGGAAACATACAGGAGGTGGCGTGGATTGGCCTCCCTATTCGCCAGACATGAACCCCTGTGACTTCTTTCTGTGGGGACACTTGAATGACCAGGTGTACCGCCAGAATCCAGAAACAATTGAACAGCTGAAGCAATACATCTCATCTGCATGTGAAGCCATTCCGCCAGACACGTTGTCAAAGGTTTCGGGTAATTTCATTCAGAGACTACGCCATATTATTGCTACGCATGGTGGATATGTGGAAAATATCGTACTATAGAGTTTCCCAGACCGCAGCGCCATCTGTTGTTGACAATTGTAACTACTGTAATTTCGAAAGTTTGTCTGCCTGCAAATGTACTGTTGTCCCAAGCATATTGCAGCAAACGGTGTATTTCTATCGCTGCTCGTTTAGTTTGTATTGCCGTTTCAAATATACCGGTCATTTTTGAAACACCCTGTAAATACTGCTCAGTAATGGGACTGGGCTATTGCTATGACCTTTGATTGCTCCATTTTTTGTAGGATTGAACCAGTTATCATAATATCAGAGACAAAATCTGCCAGCCATCTTTTTTCATAGTTTGGGATGGATTGTGTCACTATCCAGTGCCTTTACAGGTTTTAGAGTTTTAAGAGCAGCCAAAATTTCAGATGCAGAGAAAGTTCTTGAGAATTCAGATTATTCATTAATGGTCTTTTTGAGCAATGAATGTTTGTGTCTGATGTATCTTATGTCTGTTTTATCTCTTGGTGCTCTGGATGTAGACAGTAAATGTGACCCAATCCTATTAGCAGAGAGATGAGTCTTGCCTCTTACTTTTATTTTGTTTCTACCCAACTTCCTTACTAATTACCATGCTTATCTACTTGATGTTTGAAAATTGAGTGACTCAACAGACAACTAGATAATCTTGAAGATCTCCTGGCTAAAATTTGTCACAAGACATGGACTCACATGGTTCTTTCCAGGACCTTTGGAACTGTCATCACACAGATGATGATGGCAAGGGGTTAAGGACAGTTGAAACTAAACACAGTAATGAAAGTTTGCTCATTTGCCATTTTCATTTTTATAACTGCCTTGAAAAGTAGAAATGTTATTGCAGATCCCATCAGTGCAGTGGATGTCTCAGAATTCTAAGTGAGTAGCTTGTTGTGTAGATTAGGCTGTGCTGGTGAGAGGAGTGATCTATGGATACATAGCAAATGCAGTGAAAGCAGGTAGCTCAATAAATTGGCTGAGTGAGAATATCAAAATGAGGCTTGTTTATTTGAACAATTTCATAAAAAATACTGTATTTTTGCTAGGCAGCTGTCTGCTGAAGAGAAGAAGATACAGGATACATTGTAACATAGTCTGCTAAATTGAAATGTTGTGATAGATACTATATTTTAGAAACCTATTTTCAGGTGAGCTGTGGTAAGTATACACTTATATGATCTGATCCTTTTGTAGGCATTAGCTGGTTAAGAGACAGATGAAGTATACAGGAGACAGTCCTGTATACGTTGTACTTGAAAGAAGTGGATTCACATTTTAGTTGCCATGAACAAATTTCAAACTGGTGATGTATCATAGTATTTACTTCTATCTGATTAGTAAAAAAATGAACAAAAAATTAAGAAATGTGGTACTGTAATAATGCCTTACAGCATAAACTCTTAATGTCCAATCATCAAATGGATTTGCAGATTGCACCTATAATGTAATAAATGGAGAAATAGGAACCTAGCATTGTATGCAGATCTATAGACCTACTAGGTAGCACCTATGGCAACAGAGACCACAATGCTGGATCTAATTTTATTTCATAAAACAGTCACATACACATATAATAAAAACTTTTTTTTAAAAAACTCACAATAGGCCAATACAAATCACCTGGAACTGAGTATTGTTATATGTCCAGTATATTCCACTTGAGTCAGAACGCAACTAAACTACAGGGACTTTAAAGCATCACACTCCACAATTGTGATTTAACCTTCATAATTTGTGTCCCAAAAACTGTATTTTGATTTGTATGGAGAAGCATTAATGAGTGGATGTCATTATTTATATAAAAAAGCCATGTTCTAAATACTCACATTTTCATTAATCAGGGCTCCTACAGCAAGTGGAGCAAATATTCCACAGGATGTAACTACTGTGTGAAGAAGTCCTGATATTGTACCAGCAAAGTTGCGTGCCAGATCCATGTGATTAAGATAACTTCCTCCATAGAGTGCTGAGTTTGTTGTTGTTGTTATTATTAGAAGAACCACAATAACACTTGAATTGCAGCCCACAAATGTAATGATGATAAAAGCTACTGCTGGCCCAATTGCCGCTGGAAAAAAATGTTGCATATCATAAAGAGAATTTCAGCACAGTGGGAATGGGCACTATCTTAAAGTTCAAATTAAGTGTTTGCATGCGACAAAGACTAATTATATTACATAAATGTTCTAGAAATATTTACTTACTAAGCAATTATTTAGAACCCATGTAAACATGAAGTTTCACTATCTTATATCTCAGTTTTCTCTGATAACCCCAATAAAAGATTAAAATTTTAACCATTTAAAAAAAATCTGGCATTCTATAGGTTTAGCATGAAGTGTTAGAGCCCTTAATTGGGTAGGTAGGTTAGACAAATGGATGGATTGAAGGTGTAGTGGGAATTAGTGAAAATTGCAGGCAGGAAGAACAGGACTTTTAGTAAAATGGGTACTGGGTTATCAACACAAAAGCAGACAGAGGTAATGCAAGAGTATGTACAAAAATGAATAAGGTAATAATAATAAGCCATAGTTACTATGAAAAGCTTAGTGAACACATTACTGCAGCCAAGGCAGACACAAAGCCAACACCCTCTACACTAACACAAGTTTATATGTCTACTACCTCTGCAAGCGATGAAGAATTTTTGATGAAATAAAAAAAAGAGTTATTTTGGTTGTTGAGAGAGATGAAAATTTAATTGTAAGGGAGGGGTATTGTAGTTTGATAGTAAGAAAATTAAGAGAAGAAAAGATAGCGGGAGAAAATGAACTGGGGGAAAGGGGAAACATTGACTGGGGGAAAAGTATGAAAGGGGAAGGAGCCTGCTGGAATTTCACACATAGTGCAGTTTGGTCACTGCAGACTTGTTTAAGAATCATGAAAGAGGGCTGCATATTTGGAAGTGAGAGGGTGACACTGGAAGGTGTTAGCTATATAATAGTGAGACAGAAAATTCAAAACCAAATTTTAAACAGGAGAAGTTTCCAGTGGCAGATATGAACTCTGACCACAATTGACTGATCATAAACTGCAAATTAATACAGTTAAAAATACATAAAGTTAGGAAATTAATGAGATGGCACCTGGATAAAATGAAACAGCCACTGGTGACAATGTTTTAAAGGGAGCATTAGGTAATGTTAAGTGGGTAGCTTGTGAAATAAAATGGTGAAGGCAGCAAAAGATCAAAAATGAAGAAAATGTCAAGGCCCAGTTTAATTTAATCACATGGCTAGGGCCCCCCGTCGGGCAGACCGTTCACCGGGTGCTGGTCTTTCAATTTGATGCCACTTCAGCGACCTGCAGTCAAGGAGGATGATAGGATGATGATGAGGACAACACAACACCCAGTCCCTGGGCGGAGAAAATTTCCCGACCCAGCCAGGAATCGAACCCGGGCCCAGAGAATTGACATTCCATCATGCTGACCATGCAGCTACCGGGGGTGGACAAGGCCCAGTATAATTCTTGATTAACACATGTGATGTGGACTATAACTGACAAAAGGAGGGAGTAGATACAGAAGGGCTATACAAAGGAAATGAATTTGATGAGAGGCATGATAGTGTCAGAAGAATTCGACAGAGCACTGGGAGTTCTATGTCAGAAAAGGCACTTTGAGTAGATAACATTTCCTCATAATTATTGTCATCCTTGGGAGAACATACTATGAAAAACAGGTAGCAGACTATGTTGTATTGGTGGAATACTTGGGAAATGCAATCAGTCCACACTGAAGATTGCTTTCTAATCTTTCATGCAACCCATCCTAGAATGTTGTTCAGATGTGTGGACCTGTCCCAACAGGATTAACAGGAGGTATTAAATGTATACAGAGGAGGGCAGCACAAGTGGTCATCAGTTTGTCTCACCCATTGCAGAGTGTCACAGATATGTTGAAAGAAGTGAACTGTCAGACACCTAAAGATGCAAGCTGTCCTGAGAAAAAATACTAACGAAGTTTCAAGAAATGGTTTTAAATGATGACTCTAAGAATTTACTACAACCTCTTATATATTGTGAGGACAACATCTGGTTAATTTCAGCATGCACAGAGGCATTTAAACAGTCATTCTTTCACACTTCATATGTGACTGGAAAGGGGAGAAAGCCCTGATAGCTGGTACAATGGGACATGTTCTCTGCCATGCTCTTCACAGTGATCTGCAGAGTATGGCTGTAGATGTAAATAAAACTGGTCCTCTTACAGGACACATGAGACAGGTGAAATACACTGAGACTTCAGGAAAAATGCAATAATTCCGATTCCAAAGTAGGCATGTGCCAACAGGTGCGAATATTACTGAACCATAGTTTAATAAACTATGGTTGCCAAATGCTAATATAAAATTACATATAGAAGAATGGAAAAACTGATAGAAGATGACCTCAGGGAAGATTAGTTTAGATTCTAGAGAAATTTAGGAACATGCAAGGTAATACTGACCCTACAACTAGTCTTGGACAACAGACTGAAAAAGGCAAACCTATGTTATAGCATTTGTAGATTCAGAGAAAGGTTTTGACAATGCTGACTCAAATATACTCTTGTAAATTCTGAAGTTAGCATGGAGCAAAAGGTTATCTACAACTGGTACAGAAACCAGACTGTAGTTACAAGAGATGAAGGATGTGAAAAGTGAACAATAGTTGAGAAGGGAGTAGCCAATCCACAGTGTTATGCATACTGCACACGAGCACACATTAAAGGAAACAATTCAGATATTTTAAAAATGAATTCAAGTGCAAGGAAAATAAAGTAATACTTTTATGTTTGGCTGTAGTAATCCTGTCAAAAGATGGCACAGGACTTGGAAGATCAATTGGATGGTGGTTATGCATCAGTTGACCAAGCACCATTGTGTATTTTTTTAGATTTTTGTACCCACTCATGTGTGGAAGTGTAAACTATCCATAAAAATTGTTTTACACCAATATGATCAATTTTTCAACTAGGAAGTTAATTTGAATGAAACGGCAAACACTCCACCTCAATTATCACATTTTACAACAGTTGACTAACCATGCAATCTTATAGTTTTATTTTGCATCAGTTGGCTATGTGGCAAATAAATATCAGTTGGACACATGATGCATTAATGCTTTGCCTGTGCTCTCTCTCTCTCTCCCTCCCTCCCTTCCTCTCTCTCTCTCTCTCTCTCTCTCTCTCTCTCTCTCTCTCTCTCTCTCTCTCTCCCTCTCCCCACCCCTTCACCCCCACCCACTCATGTGGTGTGGTTCTCTCTCCCAAATGTTGTTTGTTTTTCCCATTGTGAGACAGTCCTCTAATAATATATTTTATAGTTTTTACTGTTCTTGAGTGTTGTTTGGATAATGGAACATGAGCAGAATGTGTAATGGAGATCGTGAAGAAGAAGGTGGGTGAACTTGAAACTCAAGTTAGTTTCTTAGTATACAATTGGGTTTTGAGGTGCCGTAATTGCAAATTATATGTAGGTTCTTCTAGCTATGATTCATAAAAGTGACATTCTAAATTACTATATTTAATTAAGCATCTGGTTTTCCATACACAGGAAACTGAAGATGCAGTAGGCATCCAGTGACTTGCCTTTGCAACATCTGATCCATCACATAAATGTGCTGTTGATGTCATACCATCGAGTCCAATAAAGTCTAATTTAAGCCCCAACATCTGTACAGCCATATTATGAAAGAAATAATGTTTCCAATTTGGGTGCTGTGATAACAACTAAAATTTCTGAAGGCTGTGAAGAAATACAAGATCACGAAATGTTGAATGATGAATACATAGGAGAGTCTTCAAATGGGAGATCAAGGAAGGGACAGGCAAGAAAGTACCCATCACAAAATTGATATATAAGGAGGACAAATGTGTTAGAAATAAGACTTTCATAACTCAAAGAGTAAAAGTAAAAGAAAAGAAAGGCATCAGGGAATATCTCTGTCCCTAAAATGTTTTTCAAAGTTAAGAAGGGATAATTTAAAATTTTACAATACTGACTCACATGATGCTCAAACAGCACTTATTTGCACTATGGTATGCCTACAGGAAAATGAAATAACAAGGGAGAGACTTAAGAACTTACAGAAAAGGACGTAAAGAAGGGTACATAATATGCAGGTACTTGTATGTAAAACTTTCTACTCTATACTTTTAGAATATCCAGCAGAATGAAACACTTGGCTCTACAGAAAATTAAGTCACCACGGGACTTTAGACACTTCCAAGGAGTGGGTTTATGAAAGAACAGGCTTGCTGAAGAGAAATGCAAAGAAGTAGTAGATCATATCAGAAAAATTCATAAATACAAATCTCACTTTGAAGAGGTGAAACAAATAGAAAATTCCTTGTCCCAGAAATTACCCTTTACCTCATGTACAGTCTGTACAAAAAAGAATACTCAGACCCTGTACACTGGCCTCTTACAAGAAAACTTTACTTTCAAAATTTAATTTACAAAGAAAGAAGCTGAAAAAAGACATATGTGGCCTAATGTTTGTGACAGACTTGAGGTCCTGATAAAAAATTGTGACAATTTAGTGGCACAAAACCATAAGACCAATGAAAAGTGCTCATTTTGATATAGTGAAGGCTGCTCAGGATCAGAAATCTTTAGATATTTTAAGAGCAAAAGAAGATGAGAACGTAGAAGTTCATTATGTTGAACTTGAATAAATGTTGCCTCCTCCAAGAATTCCTCCAAATGTTGTGTTCTGCAAGCAACAATTGTGGCTATATAACCTAGGTATTCATAATGCTAGTACGGACACAGGACACTGCTAAGTATGGTTAGAGGATGAGGCAGGACATGGAGAAAATAGAAACATCAAGATGTTTTTCATGCTAAAACCCGTTTTAGATCAGCATCCTGCATTGTAGAAAATAAGCAGAGAATTCTTATACCTAGACATATATTCCTTCGAGATGACAGCAATTTTGCAGACATATGAGGGTGAGTCAAATGAAAACCTTAAATATTTTTTTAAGTATTTTTTATTGTGCAGAAGTGGTACAAAGCTGTATCACTTTTCAACATAATCTCCTCCACACTCAATGCAAGTCCTCCAGCACTTACAAAGTGCATAAATTCGTTTAGAAAAAAATTCTTTTGGTAGTCCACGCAACCACTCATGCACATGCACCGTGTGGTGTACCTCTTCAACAGAATGGAACTTCTTTCCTCCCATTGCGTCTTTGAGTGGTCCAAAGATATGGAAATCACTTGGGGTAAGGTCTGGTGAGTATGGAGGATGAGGAAGACACTCAAAATGCAGGTCTGTGATTGTTGCAACTGTTGTACGGGCAGTGTGGGGCCTTGCATTGTCATGTTGCAAAAGTACACCTGCTGACAGCAATACACATCACTTTAATTTGATTGCAGGCCGCAGATGATTTTTTAGGAGATCTGTGTATGATGCGCTAGTGACAGTGGTCGCTCTACGCATGTAATGCTCCAAAATGACGTTTTTTTTTCCCCAAAAGAGAGTCGGCATAACCTTCCCTGCTGATGGTTCTGTTCGAAACTTCTTTTGTTCCTTGCTCGCTCTCTTCACTTCCGATTGGTGGAAGTGAACCCAGGTTTCATCCCCAGTAACGATTCATGCGAGGAAGCCATCGCCTTCTTGTTCAAAGTGCCGAAGAAGTTCTTCACAAGCATCAACACGTCGTTCTCTCATGTCAGGAGTCAGCTGCCGTGGCACCCATCTTGCAGACACTTTATGAAACTGGAGTACGTCATGCACAATGTGGTGTGCTGACCCAAGACTAATCTGTAAACATGCTGCAATGTCATTCAGTGTCACTCAGCAGTTTTCCCTCACTATGGCTTCAACTGCTGCCATGTTCTGTGGAGTCACAACTCGTTGTGCCTGACCTGGATAAGGAGCATCTTCCACTGAAGTCACACCATTTGCGATCTTCATACTCCATTTGTAGACTTGCTGCTGTGACAAACATGCATCACCTTCATTCATCAATGAACATCAATAGGTTTCACTCCTTCACCATGCAAAAACTGAATAACAGAATGCTGTTCTTCCCTGGTGCAAGTTGCAAGTGGGGCAGCCATCTTTATACTGATACTGTGATGGTATGTGTACATCTGCACTATGCTGCCAACCTACAGGCCATTCTGCATGCTGTTTGTAGTATGCTTCCCAACCTACAGGATAACGGAACGAAATTTTGATTTGATATTAAAAATTTAAGGTTTTCATTTGATTCACCCTCATAGCATGCACTCTCAAACTGCAACAGAGAATTTTTATACCAAATGATTACATGTATGTCCTGGAAGTGTGTCACAAAAGAAATCCTCTTACTGTCCATTTCAAGAGTGTGTCAAATGTAGAAAACAACATAGTAAATCACAAAACCAACTCCCAGAAAAGAAAATAAAGTGGTTGATGATGAGAGATGTAGAACAGTTTAAAGACAAACCATTGAATATATTGTTCAAAACTGAATTTAATGATGAACAATTTGATATTGACATTATAGCCCAAGATGCTGGATGTGGCAGTCATGTATGTACAATGTGTGCTTGCTTGTGTGTATGAGTGCTGTGTCTTTCTCTTTTGCTGAATAAGGCTGTGGCCAAAAGCTTTATGTAAATGTCTTTTAACTGTGGCTCTCTGCAGGCAAACATGTCTTATTTACAGTAAGTAGTGCTCTATGTTTTCCTACATTGTTGATATTCTTCTATGGAGTTTCCATTGTTTGAAATTGACATTAGTAAGAAATTAGCTGGTTGACCTCCTCCAATGTGGGATAAAATCAATTTTCATGCCCTCTTAACACTTCTATGGTCAAATGGGAACCCAATTTCTAAAGCCAAGCTAAAGGGCATTCATTCCCTGACGGGTCTCATTCCAAATGATGCACAAGATTTTTACCACAAACACTTCATGCACCCTGACTCTGATGATGAAACTGATGGCTTTGGCTGCTCACAACTGTTGTTTATTGTTGATAGTGAAATATCAAAATAAGAAATTTCTATTTTTCACTTATGCAAGTCTTAAGTTTCCATTTCTTTGTAAGAGTGTTTATTATAATTTCATGTCTACAAAATTTACAACAAAAAACATCCTAAGAAATAGCTTCATTCTATTTAAATTAAATGTATGCGATAATTTTGTAATGTTGTAGTCGGTATCTGGCATTCATATATTCAAATAAGGTGTGTAAATGTATAAAATCAATGTTACTACCTGTGTTCTTATGTCAATAAAATACAATTATAGCTCCAAACTATTATTTATTATCATAATTTTTTATTTCTAGAAATGTTTTTTCTAATTGCATTAGAGAGTGTGCAGTATTTTCTGAATATACGAGGAGCATTTTTCTTCAAGTTATGTAGGAAGATGTTACTTGAATAAACAGATAAATAAAAAGCTTAAACATTGAATGGTAATGCTATTTTCCTTCTACACCAGTTAAGCATCTTTAAATATAACCTGAACTAATACAATTGTATAATGATTTATGAAATAATTGACATGACATTACATCCTTCTCTAATTTTCATCACTTGACAAAGAGACGTTTTGGCCTGGAATCAGCTAACATAAAATGTAGAACTGAAAATCATATATAAAAGCATCACATGACCAAGTACCATTTCTATATAAAGTCACAGTTTTGCTACATTTTATATGATTTTAAGATATGGGCATGTAAATTTAATTCAGTTTCATAATTGTAGTGCTTAAAAAACTAGATTTGGTGTAGGAACTGAATTCATATTAACTCTTTCACATTTTCGCAGTATCTCAAAATAAAGTTTTAGTGCTTGGTAAGCTGATGCATAACACCATCCAATTGAATGAAATGGATAGTCTCTTTGAAAGAGGTTAAAAGAACATCAACAAAATTAACATGGGTAATGGAATGCAGAGCTGTATCAAATCTGCCTTCACGCTGAATGGCTGGAGAGTATTATGTTTCCTGTCAAAATATTTTCAATTAATGAAAGCTGTAGGTACTCAAAATAGTTTCTGCTGTTGCAGTGCTACCCACTTTCAAATCTCTATTACTTCTCCATTTTTCACATCTTGGTAGGGTAGTCCATCATCATCATCATCATCAGTGTTCTCCCTAAAGGCAGGTTTTCACATGGTAGTTCTCCAGGCTGTCCGGTCTTCTGGCCACCCTCTTCAGGTCTGCATAATTTTCTCTTCCCTTTATGTCATCTACCACCTTGTATCTCCTTCTTCCTCTCAGTCTTCTCCCACAAACCAATCCTTCCAAAGCATCTACTAGCAAGCACTCCCTTCTCAATGAATGTCCCAACCAGTTCTTTTTCCTTTCTCTTACAACCTTCAGCAGACATCTTCTCTCACCAACCCTTTCCAATACTCTTTCATTACTCACTCTTTCCGCCCAGCAAACGTTAATTGATGTGTAAAAAGTCTTCTCATTGATTTATGAAAAATCCTCACGCAAGAAGAATAAATTGTCATGGAAACAAGTAAATACCTGTAGTAATTTTTCTGTGCCACACAACAAGCAAAAACCCTTGCACAGGCTGGCCAGTCACTGTTAGACAGTGAGTGATAGTAGGAAAAGCCTTCCTTTCAACTATCAAGTAAAAGTGCTGTCTTCAGCATTTTTAATTGGATGTTTTATTGACATAAACTAGGTGGTAGGTGTTATCCAAAAAGGGCAATATTTAAAAATGTATGTAATTTATTTTTGACTACACTACTAATGAAAAGAGAAACATTTCTATGAAGAGAAACTAATTTATGAATTACAAGGAGTTACCTTACTGTACTCATGTGAGTTTAAGGAAACTATCTGTAATTATTGAACTGCTAATTGCTAATTTTAATCTATTGATAAAAAATTAAATAATAGTAACAAAAAGTAATAACTAAAGAAAAAATGATGAAGTGTTTCGTTTTCTAAACATGACAGGTTTGAAACTTAGAAACATTATATTATTCTCAGCTAATAAACTATTAAATGTATTATGCTATGCCATATTACTCTTAAGATTATGTTAGAAAAATAAATGGAAATGAAAACAGTGAATCATGAGATGTAAGAAAAAGTGAAAACAATGTTTTCTATTACTGTATTAAATGCAATGTCAGAACATTCATGTGAATAAGGTAATTACCAACTGCATTGAAAACTCTGTACGCTGCCAAGTGAGAGAGGTATCCCTTCCCTCGGATCCATTGAGATAGCCAACCAAATACACTGCCAAACACCCAGCAAAACACATATGGCAATGCAGAAAGTAGACCGCTCTGAAAGATGGGACACACTATGTAACATTCCACAAATTTTATAAACTAAAAGACTATTTTTTCAATTAACAACAGAGACAAAAATTTATGTTCATGAAAAGTTTGGCATAGGGCATTGTTGAACAGTGATCTACTATTTTTTATTTATTTTATTTCTTTTTACACGTAGTAATCACATGATGACTTTTGTAAACATCATATAATGTACAAAGTTAATTCATATTATATTTATCTAGAAAGTTTATTATGTAATCAATACAGGGTATATCATAATTAATTGTGTAAGCACATATACTTTAAAGTACTTGATACAAAGCAAAAAAGGCCTCAGTTAACACAGCTCTACAAATGAACTGTTCTGGAGATAATTGTGATTTAGTTGTTGCCAGCTACTACCAATGTGATTCTGCATAAATGCTGCATGCCAATGGTGTGGCCGCCATTTACATTTTCAAGGTATGGGATTGTAGACAGAGTGCCACTCATGCCAGTTGTGTGCAGAGCATCAGTTATGTTGTATGAGTGATGGTGGTAACATGCAACATTACAGTAATGAGAATTTTCAGATATGGCATATATATGGGAAATAGTAGAGCAGCTAGTGTCATCACTGTCTTGAGCTCTCATTAAAGTCAGTCAACCCAGTTAATTTTTGGGGCACAACGGAGGTGGAAAACACGATTGTGAGAGGCAGCATTAAAAGGCAGAATAATAAAGAGGTAAATAGACTGTAATATCTCTTTATATTCTACTTATTATCCCTGCACAATTCGATGAGTGAACAACGTTTCCTACTTGACCATCTATATACTCACAGAATCGATGTGCAAAGTAGTACAGTACTATTACTATTCCATGAGCACATAATTACTCTTTGTAATATTCTCTCTGGCGTATGTTGAGAGGACTTCTAGGATCTTCTCCGTGCCAAATAGCCACATTGAATAATTGTAATGTTGCTATCGAGATTACTTAAGAAAGAGATTGGAAATATATTGTATGCTAATCAAGAGAATATATACTGAGCATTTACATCAAAGGTGTGTATTATATATGTATTGTCTAATTGGAAATTTGCACGGAGGTGTCGTTTCATTGGTAATCAGTAGGGAACTTCCGATGAATTGGAAACGAACTTGCAATTATTAGATCCAAGAGCTCCATTATTTCATCGGATAATTAAACTCTATCAAAGCAAACTTTCCGCTTGATCTGAGGTTTCCCAGCTGACTACGTAAGGCAAGAAAACCAAGACATTTTATTTACACAGGATTGCAAATCGCTTCAAATAATCGAGACTGCAGACAAGGAGAGTCATCGTCCGATTCTGATTAAACAAGCTTAATTATAACTTTCTTGAGTGACTGTGATGACTGTGATATGGCTGCTTATGAATGAGATCATTAATAAAATACTAATAACTAACTTTCCTCCTCACTAGCAACCAGTATAAATACAATATTAATTAAAATTATATTGGCGACCGTGACAGGACTCTCTTGGATTGTTCTATAATACATGTATTTTCTGTTTCATGATAAACTATGAGAATGAGCTGGAACTAAGCTGCAGAGATATCCTGTGCTGACAGTAAAGGTTGCCGATAGGAACAGTTTCACCTACTAGACAAGAAGTGCACTCCAGATAAAGGGCAGAAGAAACCAATTTTTAATTTTGTAGTTAAAATAGAATTTGAAGTATCTTGGAAAGAAGTTTTCAGAGAGTAGTTAGCTTGTAGAATTTTAATGTTGTGTGATTATTATTTTGTGTGTCAGCATTTAACTTGATTATCTCAGTGAATTAATCTGAAAGTTAAACTTAGTTAAGACATTAATTTTGAAACAATATTCAGTGATTTATAAACTATGATACATAATTATTACATGGTATTAACTAGAGCTGCATATAAAATGTCCATGCATCAGCAACAAGACGTGCCAAAGGCCTGAGAGGCATGAAATCCAGAAAGGTTAATAGGTTGAGTCACTGATCTACAGATCACTCCCACCATGAACTGGCCAATCAAGGGGGTTTGCTCCTTACCATATTCCCTGAGGCACACGTTTACTGGCAACAACTGCAGAGAGCAGAGGTCTGAATATGTTCGGGCATTAACTAGAGACACTGCTGCATTTGTATCTACCTGCAGGTGTAGCTGTCAGAAGAGAACCAAAACCTTGATAAAAAGCTTGTTGGAATAATGATTGGAAACCAGCTCTGATGACAACTTTTTCTGAATACCCACATCCAAGCTTTTTGATGCTGTGTTCTGGAAAGCTGAGTGGCAGACTATGACAAAGTGGCCTTTTTTCTAGCACTTACAAGACAGACAGCCCAATGATGGGGACACTGATGTGTTGTATTTGGAGTAACATGACATAAGTGATGGCAATAGCATGTGGTGTCTGGAATGCTGTTTATGCACTGTGTGGGAGTCATCAGACTGGCTGGCTTGCACTGCTGTGACACCATCTTTCCCAGATGTAGTGGACGCAGTGAGGTCACCCTGTACCGCCATTACATCGCTCCAGGCCTTCAGTTGCTGACCAGTGGCATGTTATGAGACCTCATATACCTGGGTAATTGACAAAACCTCTTCAACGGTGGGAAGCGGGGGTGAGGGGAGGGGGGGTGCTAACTGGAAGACTCATTGCCAGACTTCCTTATCCAGGGCAGAGAGGATAAAATTTTGAACCATAATGCCTGTGTATGACTCTTTTGACTTGTCCGTGACAAAACAGCACTTGCAACTAAGGTCGTGGAGCGTTGTGACCCTGGCACAATAAGGTTTATGGGGCTAGTTCTGGCATTGGTAAAATTCAACACAAGCAGCTACAATGTGCAAGCAGCAGCTGTAATAGGAAGACAACCACAAACATTAGGTATCTCATTTTTGAAGTGCAACACTGGTGGAGCCTGTTGCATGATCATGATGAGATCTTTCTTTTGCTTCACCAATGTTTGAATCAGAGACTCCATGCCACAAAAAATGCAAAAAGCAACTACACAATGAAAAACATGTGGAGATACATGAGATACAACCCTGATTGTCCCACAGAAGAACACCACTCAATAACTGATACAAATTTTAAGTTTAGAAAACTTGTTATAATAGGTACACTAGCCAAGATGTGGCTCAAAATAACAGCCCAATAACACATATCCAAAGATAAACATGTAACTGAGTTAGAGCCGACTGGGATCATCTCTAAAAGCTGTCAGGCGGCCAGTAGAGTGGGCAGACAAGAAGCAGTGTGTGCATCCATGAGTGAAGGCTCTAATGGTTGCTAAACTTCTAGCTGCATCTCTAAATTCTGTGATGCATCTTACAACTGCACACCCAGATTTCGGTTGTGGATCTGTGTGGGTCACTACACACATTTAAGAAATTTGCAGCTGAAAATTTTTTGAATCCAATGAAGACGCAATGGTTACTGTACATGGATATTTTGCAGCCCTTCCAAAATTGTACTTTAGGATACAATATTATCACTGGAAAAGCACTGAACAAAGTACATTGAACTAAAACTGGATTACATAAAATTGTAAGTGCATTTACAACTCAGAAGACCTTGTTTACTGCTTGATAAGAACCATTCACTGTGACCTAGTATGAGGAAAGACAATGTCTTTCCATCAAGAAGAGTTCTTGATCAGAGAGTAGTCACATAAGCTAAGTACTAAAAACTAAAATTCAGGTATCCAATTTGCCTCATTTGTCATCTCACATTACAGGTGACACATATTTACCCATAGGCACTCTTACAGTGCTACAACCTGACTGCTGAGTATTTTTTATTCAAATGTTTTCCATAGGGAGGGGATCCTTGAGCAGTAAGTTCATGTCATCAGCAAATATTGCAGTTTTAGAAATATCCTTCAAAGGATCAAAATGAGTGAATCCAGTACCTATCAGCATCTGACCATACATGTTATGTATTCAGAGTTTAGCTGTGATGCAGCCTTTCAGTTCCATCCTCTGCTTTCTGTTATGAAGATAAGACTCCATCCATGAAAGGAGAAGGCCATTAGTGCCACAACACTTTAGTTGCCGCCAAGCAGAAGACTTATATTATGCAATTTCAGATAAACAAAAATTACTTGCTGATACAAGAAATAGTAAGAAAAGTTCTGGTAGAATGTAAATAATTTAGGAGTGACGAAGTGATCTTCTTTACTCCTGAATTACCTACTAGCACGAGAAATAGACATTAACTGTTATATGCTAAATGAACAACCAAATGCAAAATACTTCAGAATCCAGATAGGTACAAACTATATGCAGTCAACACCGCTATAATATCAATAAGAACCTTGGTTCAGCATGTTCTATCCTTTGAAGTATCTTTCACTGTCTTCATTTGAAGTCAGAAGTCATGGCTTTATTTTCATATCTTCATAAATTAAATAAAACATCTAAACAGTAAAATAAATGAATAATATTGTATAAATTAGAAATGCATATCATGCAGAGGTCTATTCAAGAATCTGGGAATTCTAAGTCACTTCTAAGAGCTTACATTTTTTAACAATATTTGTTGCCACTAATATAAAGGCATTTAAAATTACCTGTGATTTGTTTTATTACAACAATAAATTCCATGTAGTCTCCTCTTCTTGTCCAGGATTTAAAGTGAGGTTATGTATTCTGGTAAACAAACTTCAGCAAGTTCCCAAAAAGTATTAAACAACATACTAGGAGTGACAAAGAAGACCAACCACTGAACTAATTATTAACATGTACTGAAAGCTTCTATGTAACTGATTTTATTATACATAAACATGTTTTATATGAGTGAGAAGCTCTTGAACACTTATTATTCAGATTTTTAATTGGGTCCTTCATTAAGTTGGATTGAATTAGCGATATTGTGAAGGATTTTGAAAGTATTAAAGCTGAGAAAGTGCATTTTTGTTAATTTTCTGTTATTTTTAAAATGTTATGACTGAATATAACATTTAATGTTGTATGAGTTATAATAAATGACAATTCTAAAAAAACACATGTCTTTGTGTGTAAGTCCTAAAATAACATTAATATCCAAATAATTATTTTTAGTATTATGGTTCTAATTTAGTTAGTCAGCCTGTCTTCAACATCAGCTGAGGGAACTGAGATAATCCGCACATACCAACAATGGCTGTGTCTGAATGTCTAGTGAATAGCGAATAGTGTTCTATTCGTCTCATAACATACAATTTCTAATCATATGATTAGTGTACAGGAGACACATAAAAAAAATGGATAACACTACTTAGGCCTAATTGGTACAAAGAATTTTAACATTAATATAAACTTTTATTTTTCTTTCCTCCCTTTTGTGAAGGACAGCTACATTTACACACAAGACTATATGTAAATTTATCCTGCTCAAATGTTCATGAACTCCTAAACAGTGTAGTAGCAGCGTTTGACAAGTATATCATATAGCTTTGTTTTCAGTGTCTCTAGGTTCATACTCAGAACATTCTTTCCTTTTAGCTTGTTATGAATTTTCATTGCCATATACCGAGGAGACTGCGCATATAGGTTTAAGCGATGAGTGGGAAGCATAAAATTGTCTTTGTTTCCCGTGTTATACGCATGATTGAAACAGTTTTTCTCGAATAACTCTAAATTGCTATGTAGAAAGATGATAATATCATAGATGTATAAGGAGTGAACTGTTAATAACTGTTGTTTTTCAAATAGTGGGTGACATGATGTCCTTGGATGGGCAGTACACATGTTCCTTATTATTCTTTTCTGTAACTTTAGTATGCACTATATATTGCTTGAATTTCCCCAAAAAATAATACTGTACCTTACAACTGATTGAAAGTAGCTGTGGTATGCAATTTTCCTTGTATTCATGTCTGTTGCACCAGCTAATATTTGCATAGCAAATGCAAAGCTACATAATTTGTTTAACAGGTAGTCAACATGTTTATTCCAATTTCAATTTTTATCTAGGTTTAACCCTAAAAACTTCACAGAATCTACTTCTTTTATATCCTGATTTTTATGAGTTATTTTAATTTCTTGGGGCTTTGACTGTTTTGTTCTGAACTGGACCATGTGGGTTTTGGGGATGTTCAATCTTAATCCATTCAGTTAGAACCATGTTTCTAGTTTGTTCATTGTGTTTATTATGTAGAGAGGGATGTTTTCTGGCTCCTGGTTTTCAATTAATACAGATGTGTCATCTGCAAATAAAATCGATGGAGCATTTATATTGTTCGGTAAATCATTAACATAGATCTCAAGAGGACATCGTTATCAGGAGAAAGAAAACTGGCATTCTATGGATCGGAGCATGGAATGTCAGATCCCTTAATCGGGCAGGTAGGTTAGAAAATTTGAAAAGGGAAATGGATAGGTTAGTTAGATATAGTGGGAATTAGTGAAGTTCGGTGGCAGGAGGAACAAGACTTTTGGTCAGGTGATTACAGGGTTATAAATACAAAATCAAATAGGGGTAATGCAGGAGTAGGTTTAATAATGAATAAAAAAATAGGAGTGCGGGTTAGCTACTACAAACAGCATAGTGAACGCATTATTGTGGCCAAGATAGACACAAAGCCCATGCCTACTACAGTAGTACAAGTTTATATGAAAACTAGCTCTGCAGATGATGAAGAAATTGATGAAATGTGTGATGGGATAAAAGAAATTATTCAGGTAGTGAAGGGAGACGAAAATTTAATAGTCATCGGTGACTGGAATTCGAGAGTAGGAAAAGGGAGAGAAGGAAACATAGTAGGTGAATATGGATTGGGGGGAAGAAATGAAAGAGGAAGCCGCCTTGTAGAATTTTGCACAGAGCATAACTTAATCAAAGCTAACACTTGGTTCAAGAATCATAAAAGAAGGTTGTATACCTGGAAGAATCCTGGAGATACTAAAAGGTATCAGATAGATTATATAATGGTAAGACAGAGATTTAGGAACCAAGTTTTAAATTGTAAGACATTTCCAGGGGCAGATGTGGATTCTGACCACAATCTATTGGTTATGAACTGCAGATTGAAACTGAAGAAACTGGAAAAAGGTAGGAGTTTAAGGAGATGAGACCTGGATAAACAGAAAGAACCAGATGTTGTAGAGAGTTTCAGGGAGAGCATAAGGGAACAATTGACAGGAATGGGGGAAAGAAATACAGTAGAAGAAGAATGGGTAGCTCTGAGGGATGAAGTAGTGAAAGCAGCAGACGATCAAGTAGGTAAAAAGACGAGGGCTAATAGAAATCCTTGGGTAACAGAAGAAATATTGAATTTAATTGATGAAATGCAGAAAATATAAAAATGCAGTAAATGAAGCAGGCAAAAAGGAATACAAACGTCTCAAAAATGATATTGGCAGGAAGTGCAAAATGGCTAAGCAGGAATGGCTAGAGGACAAATGTAAGGATGTAGAGGCTTGTCTCACTAGGGGTAAGATAGATACTGCCTACAGGAAAATTAAAGAGACCTTTGGAGAGAAGAGAACCACTTCTATGAATATCAAGAGCTCAGATGGCAACCCAGTTGTAAGCAAAGAAGGGAAGGCAGAAAGGTGATAGGAGTATATAGAGGGTTTATACAAGGGCGATGTACTTGAGGACAATATTATGGAAATGGAAGAGGATGTAGATGTAGACGAAATGGGAGATAAGATACTGCGTGAAGAGTTTGACAGAGCACTGAAAGACCTGAGTCGAAACAAGGCCCCGGGAGTAGACAACATTCCATTAGAACTACTGATGGCCTTGGGAGTGCCAGTCATGACAAAACTCTACCATCTGGTGAGCAAGATGTACGAGACAGGCGAAATACCCTCAGACTTCAAGAAGAATATAATAATTCCAATCCCAAAGAAAGCAGGTGTTGACAGATGTGAAAATTACCGAACTATCAGTTTAATAAGTCACAGCTGCAAAATACTAACGCGAATTCTTTACAGACGAATGGAAAAATTGGTAGAAGCGGACCTCGGGGAGGATCAGTTTGCATTCCGTAGAAATGTTGGAACACGTGAGGCAATACTAACCTTACGACTTACCTTAGATGAAAGATTAAGAAAAGGCAAACCTACGTTTCTAGCATTTGTAGACTTGGAGAAAGCTTTTGACAATGTTGACTGGAATACTCTCTTTCAAATTCTGAAGGTGGCAGGGGTAAAATACAGGGAGTGAAAGGCTATTTACAATTTGTACAGAAACCAGATGGCAGTTATAAGAGTCGAGGGGTATGAAAGGGAAGCAGTGGTTGGGAAAGGAGTGAGACAGGGATGTAGCCTCTCCCCGATGTTATTCAATCTGTATATTGAGCAAGCAGTAAAGGAAACAAAAGAAAAATTCGGAGTAGGTATTAAAATTCATGGAGAAGAAGTAAAAACTTTGAGGTTTGCCGATGACATTGTGATTCTATCAGAGACAGCAAAGGACTTGGAAGAGCAGTTGAACGGAATGGACAGTGTCTTGAAAGGAGGATATAAGATGAACATCAACAAAAGCAAAACGAGGGTAATGGAATGTAGTCAAATTAAGTCGGGTGAAGCTGAGGGAATTAGATTAGGAAATGAGACACTTAAAGTAGTAAAGGAGTTTTGCTATTTAGGGAGTAAAATAACTGATGATGGTCAAAGTAGAGAGGATATAAAATGTAGACTGGCAATGGCAAGGAAAGCGCTTCTCAAGAAGAGAAAATTGTTAACATCAAGTATAGATTTAAGTGTCAGGAAGTCGTTTCTGAAAGTATTTGTATGGAGTGTAGCCATGTATGGAAGTGAAACATGGACGATAACTAGTTTGGACAAGAAGAGAATAGAAGCTTTTGAAATGTGGTGCTACAGAAGAATGCTGAAGATAAGGTGGGTAGATCATGTAACTAATGAGGAGGTATTGAATAGGATTGGGGAGAAGAGAAGTTTGTGGCACAACTTGACTAGAAGAAGAGATCGGTTGGTAGGACATGTTTTGAGGCATCAAGGGATCACAAATTTAGCACTTGAGGGCAGCGTGGAGGGTAAAAATCGTAGAGAGAGACCAAGAGATGAATACACTAAGCAGATTCAGAAGGATGTAGGTTGCAGTAGGTACTGGGAGATGAAGAAACTTGCACAGGATAGAGTAGCATGGAGAGCTGCATCAAACCAGTCTCAGGACTGAAGACCACAACAACAACAGAACAAAAACAAAATAGGTCCTAGAATCGAGCCTTGAGGGACACCTTGGGCTACTGTTGTCCATTTTGAATAGTAATTTGCTGCATTTGATGAGACAATCACTCTTTGTTTCCTATTTGATAAGTATGAAGTAAACCAATTTAGAACATTACCCTTGATTGCATACTTGTCAAGCTTATAGATGAGCAGTGCATGATTTACAGAGTCAAAGGCTTTCGTAAGATCACAAAAGATTCCTTCAACTTTATTATGGTTATCTAATGATGTGCTGATCTTGTCGATAAACTTGTTAATTGCATCAGTAGTACTTTTGCCACGCTGGAAACCAAATTGGTTTTCCGTAATAATATCATATTTCTCCATAAAATTTCGAATCTGATTAGCAGCAGCATTTTCAAAGATTTTTGATAGGACTGGAAGGAGGGAGAGGGGACGATAATTACCCATATCCTCTTTTGACCCTTTTTTGAGCAACGGTTTTACTTCTGCATACTTCAGCACCTCTGGGAAGCTTCCTTGTTCAAAGGATTGGTTTATTATTTTAGATAGTGCATATCCTATTATTTCACACACAAATTTAAGGACTTTTGCTGGTATTCCATCCCAACCTGTAGAATTTTTGTTTTTTAGTTTTAATATAATTTTTTCGACATCTATTGTTGAAACTGTTTTGAATTTTGTGAGGCATTCAGAATTATGGTTTAGTTCAAAGGGGCATACATTGTTCTCATAATCTGCAACATTAACCTCTGGTTTCACTACATTAATGAAGAACTCATTGAAGCATTCTGAAATTTGAGGCGGATTTACAATGATCTCATCTTCAAGCTTAATTGTACTAATTCCATGTCTAGAGGCTTTGATACCTAATTCATGTTTTACAACTGACCACACTGCCTTTGATTTATTCTCATGTTTTAAGATTAATTTATTATTTGTCATTAGTCTAGTACTGAATAGATCTTAATTATCTGCATATGTGACTAAAGTTAAAAACTCAGCAATTGTGAAAACTTAAAGTACACAAGGAAATAATGTTCTTGAATGAAATTTTCACTCTGCAGCGGTGTGTGCGCTGATATGAAACTTCCTGGCAGATTAAAACTGTGTGCCCGACCGAGACTTGAACTCGGGACCTTTGCCTTTCGCGGGCAAGTGCTCTACCATCTGAGCTACCGAAGTACGACTCATGCCCGGTGCTCACAGCTTTACTTCTGCCAGTATCTCATCTCCTACCTTCCAAACGTTACAGAAGCTCTCCAGCGAACCTTGCAGAACTAGCACTCCTGAAAGAAAGGATACTTCGGAGACATGGCTTAGCCACAGCCTGGGGGCACACAGTTTTAATCTGCCAGGAAGTTTCATATCAGCGCATACACCGCTGCAGAGTGAAAATTTCATTCTGGAAACATCCCCCAGGCTGTGGCTAAGCCATGTCTCCACAGTATCCTTTATTTCGGGAGTGCTAATTCTGCAAGGTTCGCAGGAGAGCTTCTGTAAAGTTTGGAAGGTAGGAGATGAGATACTGGCAGAAGTAAAGCTGTGTGCACCGGGCGTGAGTCGTGCTTTGGTAGCTCAGATGGTAGAGCACTTGCCCTGAAAGGCAAAGGTCCCGAGTTCGAGTCTCGGTCGGGCACACAGTTTTAATCTGCCAGGAAGTTTTATATCAGCGCACACACCACTGCAGAGTGAAAATTTTATTCTGGAAACATCCCCCAGGCTGTGGCTAAGCCATGTCTCCGCAGTATCCTTTCTTTCGGGAGTGATAGTTCTGCAAGGTTTGCAGGAGTGCTTCTGTAAAGTTTGGAAGGTAGGAGACGAGATACTGGCAGAAGTAAAGCTGTGAGCACCGGGCATGAGTCGTGCTTCGGTAGCTCACATGGTAGAGCACTTGCCCGCGAAAGGCAAAGGTCCCGAGTTCGAGTCTCTGTCGGGCACACAGTTTTAATCTGCCAGGAAGTTTCAAATAATGCTCTTAATGATGTTGAAGAGTACCCTTGGATTCACAAAAGTGTTCATTTTATGGTTTGCAGTGTGCATTTTATAAGAAGTGGCAATGAAATATTCTATGTAAAGGTATGAAAACCTCTGTATATGTATGTATATTTTCCAGTAGTATTTTATTCATTTATTTTTTGAAGCAATGGATGTTTGCAGTAAATGAATCCCTTACCTGTGCAATGTCGAAATGCAGAACTGTTTTCAGATATGTTGGCATTTCACTGAGTAATGTGAACATTGTCCATGCTGTTCCAGTATGAAATATAATTGCTGTCCAAACAGGAACTGATGTTAACAATTGTAACCAGGGCACTGGTGGTGCAACCTGAAAGAATTTAAGAATATTAGCATTTGGAGAAATACAAAGTATGTCAGAGTCCACTCTCATGTGTCAAATATAAATGACCTGCAACTAATTTTTTCTTTACAATGTCAGATGCATTGTATTAATTAATGTTGCTATTTACTTTAGTGAAGCCCAGTACAATGTTTACAACTGATTCCAAAAGAACATCAAACATACCTGACTAAGGCAATATAGGTGCACCCCCAAAAATATTATAATTTTATGTTATGAATGGAACACACACAACACTGGTCTAATTTTCTGCAATATTTATTATTTGTTACACAAATTGGTTTTTGGCTGTTGTGCCATCATCAGGTACAAAGATAAGTATGTGGTGCACTGAAATTTTTCTGAATCAAAGATTTTAAACTAGTACTTATATGAAGTAAATCCATTTCCAGCGATGAAAAAACATTAATTGTAGAATTAGGAATAAATCAAGAGGGAATATTTTAGTGTAAATGTGATGTAAGGTTATTTAACTAAGATAAAATATGTGACACATTAACTAATGAACTATAGACAAATAAAAACAGTTGTACATAGAAGGACAAAATTTAACAGTAAACTTTGGTGACATATGGCTGAATGAAATAACCTTATCTTTAGTAGATCCTAAATTACAAACAGATAAGATATAATAGTGGTATTAAGCGGGTGATTGAAGCAGCAGTGTTTATACAAAGTAAAATTTTTTAACACAATGAGGGAGATTATAATAACTGAAATGAAGGAAATTGGGCATGTGAGTAAGAGGGGTAATGTACAATATGGCATGAATTGGATTGTGAGTAGTATCAGAAGTTATAAGTGGTGAGTGAGGGAACTGTGTCTGTTCATTCAGTATTGAGCTTGGGTTGATGGACATGTCTTTATTAACTCCCATTCAAGATAGTTCATGTTCCTTCTTTAATGGATATGATGTAAAACTTCATGTTTCACCTAGTAACTGTGGCCTTCTTTAAGCAGATGGTCTGCAAAAGTAGTCTCCTTTTTTAAGCTCCCATCTTCTTTGGCATTCCTTCAGATGATACATATTGCCTTGCCCAACTGACCTACATAGGTTGTACCACAGTTACAAGTAATTTTATTTATTCCAGTCTTTTCCAAAGCTGGAATTCTGTCTTTACAACTGGGCAAGACATGTTCTGTTGTGTTGTGCACATAAAATGATGTATTTATGTTCCTGGATTTAAGCTTTCTGTCTACATCCAGTGAGACTTTTCCTGAGTATGGAATTGTTCACCTTTTATTGCATTCTTGAGCTGGTGGGTCAATGACAAGGTAAAGAAGAGAGTACACCAGTTGTTTATGCTTTTTGTGCTTTATGGAATCCACTAAGGTAGGAGGATAACCACTATCTGATGCTCTTTCACAAGTGTTGTGTGTGTTTCATTCATAATTTATAAAATATTCTACCAAGAACTGACAGAATGGTCAGTCAGTGGCAATTATCATTTTTATTTTAGACAGCTACTTAAAAATTCTTCACAACCTCTCCGTACTCACAATGTGGTATGCACTATGCATAAGTAGTACAATTATAGAGCTTCCACTATAACATCATGTGCAAATTCCTACGAATGTATTGTTACCAGATGTACACATTTCTTTTAGCATTACATTCAAGATGTGCATCTTTTAAAACCCTCTGTGATTTTGCACATATAGTCAGTCTTCATTGTTTTTGTCACTCCTTTCCTACTCACTATATCACACTTTAGGTAGTAAATTTTGGTTGAAGGGTGATGCTATAATCATAGCTAATAGGGAAAACACCCATGAAAGTCATGTGAAAAATGCTGTATTTTGGAGCAAAATCTTTAAGACCTCACATAAACATTAATATAAATATGACTGATGAACTTCAGTGCTCACAGATATTTAAAACCAATTTACTTGTATATCTGAAAAGAATCTTTCACTCTTCAGAAATGTGTGTACTGATGTGAAGGTTCCAGATACACTACGACTGTCTGTCAATAGATGATTCACATACAGAATTTTGCCTCTTGTTGCTAATATCTATTATTAAATGAGTAACACTGGCATTACCCATGAACAGAGTCCAATTTTTATGCAATAACTTGTTATTTTCCTTTGCTCTTGTGTACATGACAAGCATAAATGTTTAAGATTTTTGTTGCCAGAGTTAATATATTTCATTCTATCATTATATATTTTTATGTATTTGACTATAATTACTTGTTTTTTACTTTTTTTACTTTACACGTCATAAAATTACATATTATTGCTTTTTTATCCATCTCCATATTTCCCCAACCATCAGTAACTGCTTCCTTACAAAAATATTCAAATCAGACCTGCCATAAAAGTTGAAGACAGTAAGAAGAATTATCTCTAAAAATCAAGTTCTAGACGCAATAAAATATGGTTAGTTGCAGTTTGAATTGGATTTTGAAGGACATACAGAGGTTGGACAAAAATATGGAAACATCATGAGAGATGCATGCTTGAACGTAAATGCAGATGTTAATAAAGCCTGTAGGTTGAACAACATCTTTTCAATGTCCTCAGTATTCCATGTCATCATGATTGGAACAGTATCCTAAGTAAACTTCCTGGAAGATTAAAACTGTGTGCCCGACCGAGACTCGAACTCGGGACCTTTGCCTTTCGTGGGCAAGTGCTCTACCATCTGAGCTATCAAAGCATGACTCACACCCGGTACTCACAGCTTTACTTCTGCCAGTATCTCGTCTGGCATCTCGTTCTGCAAGGTTCGCAGGAGAGCTTCTGTAAAGTTTGGAAGGTAGGAGACGAGATACTGGCAGAAGTAAAGCTGTGAGTACCGGGCATGAGTCGTGCTTCAGTAGCTCAGATGGTAGAGCACTTGCCCACGAAAGGCAAAGGTCCCGAGTTCGAGTCTCGGTCGGGCACACAGTTTTAATCAGCCAGGAAGTTTCATATCAGCACACACTCCGCTGCAGAGTGAAAATCTCATTTCAGTATCCTAAGTAGTTTTGAATGCATTATGACATAGTTAAGTGAATTCAAACATGGGAAAATTGTTGGTGCTTGAGTGGTGGGTACTCTCATAACCAAGAGAGGTGAAGTGTTTGGTCTTTCAAGAAGAATCATATTAAAGATTTATGTACTGCATACAGGGAAAGTGGAGAAACATCATCAACTTAGTCACAATGCAGATAAAAGTGTGGTGTTGAGAGATTATGACAGATGATCATTGAAGAGGATTGTGATGAAAAGTAAGAGAACAGCTGCAAAAGTCATTGTAGGAGTGATTGTCACATTTGCAAACCTTATCAGCGCCAAAACAATGTGAAGAGAGCACTGTGAGCAGGGAACTGCAGTGTGACCTGGAATTCCAAACCCACTCATCACTGAAGCAAATACCCATAAAGGAAAACTTGGTGTCACAGCAATAAAACCTGTACTATGGAGCAATGGAAGAAAGTCATTTGATCGGATGAATCTAGTTTTATACTGTTTACAACTTCTGGTCATGTTTATGTCCCAAGATTGAAATACAATGGGGGTTCATTGATGATTTGGGCAGCCATATTTTGGTATTCCATAGGCCCCATGCTTACTTTGCAAGGTCAAAATACCGCCAAGGATTATGTCACTATTTTGGCTGCTGATGTTCATCTCATGATACAGTGTTTGTTTACCAGTGGTGATGCCGTGTTTCCAAGAAAACACAATCCCTGTTCACACAGCTCACATAATCAAAGACTGATTTTTTGAGCATGAGAATGAAGCATTGCATCTCGCCTGGCCACGGCAGGCACCAGATCCCAATTTTAGTCAGCCTTTGTGGTCTGCTTTGGAGAGAAGAGTGCATGATGACTATCCATCTCAATCCTCATTATCTGAATGTGGCACTGTTTTAAAGGAAGAATGGTATAAGACTCCCTAGACAACCATTCAGGATCTGTATTTATCCATTCTGAGATGACTGGAAGCTGTTTAAAATGCCAACAGGTTTCCTACACCAAATTAGGCATGGTAATGTGTTGTGGTTTTTGTTGTTTCCATATTTTTGTACAACTCTTTTACTTCTGCTTAATTTTCTATTATTCAGTATTTGAGTTTTTCAAAGCAAAGTAGATACAATAACAAAGCTGTGTCTACCTTTGTAGACATGTGTAGTAAAGGGCTTTTTGAACTGCTGAGATTGGTCATGGTGCAAGAAAGACTACCAGCCCAAAGATACCCACCTGCTAGTGGCAGTGTGTGCTAGTGTGTGTGGCAAGAAAAGGCAGCCAAATGGTACTTATTAAGGATTTGTAACTGTTTGTGCTCATGATGTCTTCTCTTGCATCAAACCTATCATCTAAATTAAGATCTTTGGTTACAATGGATGATGCTTTCATTGCTGATGGATAGAGTGTTCTATATTAAGTGTGCAATATGCAGATCAGGTGCTCTGTGAAGTCCCAACTTCACCACGTACACATAGTGACGCACATACAAAGAACAGGCCAATACACTCGCCTAAAAAGCAAGAGTTATTGATGCTGATGCAAAAGACTCAAAACTCCAGAAAAGAATTTTTACAACGTGTATTCCACTATGGTTGCTGCAAACATTCCATGGTACCAAGTTCAAGTGCCTGAATATTGTTTATTCTGTAAAAGTACAGTGACTCAACATTAAGAAAAAAACTATTTATATTTTTGATATCACAATGCTCTGAAAAGTGTTTAGTGCTATATAAGTTACTACCACATATGCATAGCTATTGACCCAACAATGTATATATGTAGATATTTCATTGATTGTCTCATTGTTGGCAAACTCTATAAAGATGAACACTCAGAGCCATTACTGATTTTCTTCAGAGTGCTGAAATGGACAAATCAGCAGTAGCTCATTTTGTGAATGACAGTCTTCAAGTGCTGTGGCCTGTGGGAATTCAAGAAGAAAAAGTTCTCATTATATAATCAGGTACTGTGGCTTACATGCTTAAGACCACAACTGCCCTACATGTATTTCCACATTTAATCCATGCACCTGTCTGAGCCATGCACTGCAACATAATTGGTGAAAAAGTGCATGGCAGCTATCCATAAGTAAATAAAATAATTTCATACATCAATAAAGTTTTTCTTAAAGCCCCACATTGTGAGTCACTGTATAGAGAACTGTAGCCAAACTCATGATTTCCACCTGTCCTGATGAAGTTGGGCACATGGATTGAAGCTACTGGTTTTTATAATGAACATTTTCAATCCCTGAAAATGGTGATTCATTCATTTTTGAGAGAATATTTTCAGCAGGAGATGCACAATATGTTGTCACTGATGCGAAAATAAAAAATTCTCTGGTATACATCCATAGCATCTTCAGCTTCCTTGCGAGTAGCATTAAAGAATTAGAATCTAATGAGTTGCCTTCACAAAAATAGTTAGTGATAATTGAGAATTATCAAATGCAAGCTAATTGACAGTAGACGTGACACTGGGCAAAGGGTAGTGAATAGGTTTGACACTGATTTGACAAGAAATCCAGATTAGTCTATTTTTGTCGGTATCTGCAGTGTCCTCAATTGGGGTGAAGAAGATACTCCAGCAGACATCTCTCCGGGAACATTTCCTCTCCTAAAATTTGCACCATCAGCATCCTACAAAAACATTCTTCCTTGCAATCAATTTCAGAATGAAATGTGATATGAGGTACCACAATAATTTAAGGGAAGATGGTTATTTTAGTAAACAGATGTGACTGCAAACAATTTTTTATTAGTGCATTACAGACTTTCAAAATAAAATAATTAAGTACTTGTTATTTAAAATGTACCTTCTTAATGTACTTTTCATCTTTATGTGACACATTAGTGCATATTAAGATAATACAGTAGGCTATGGTATAATTCATAAGTTGATTTCAGTTGAAATTATTGTTTAGCCTTAAATACTGAATAAAATGATTTTGTGAGATTGCATATCTTCTTACATATTTCACTGGTTTTGCACAACTTAAGTATGTACATGTTCTGTGTGTTGATCCCCTCTTTCCTGTCCTGTCGCCATCATCCAGCTAATGCTGGGTTGGAGAGAGTAAGGTTCCCCAATTTTGGGAAGAACCAACCAGCCCAGTAATTACCTAGGTAGGTGTGGAAAACTGCCTAAAACCACATACAACTTGGCTGACACATAGGCCTCTGTCATTTATCTGGGAGGCAGATTCAATCCAGGACCAGCACATCTCCTCACGTCTTGGAAATGGACCCTTTAATGTGTTCAATTATCTGGGAGCAGCTGCATGTTAATATTACAGAAAAATCAAGGTTTTACACATGACTTGCATTCACAACTTTAATTCTGCCAGTAGTGTATCCCTCCCCTACTTAACAAACTTCATAGCCCTTCTGCACAGTCTGAATGACTAGCACTCCTGGGAGAAAGATTATCATGCATTTGTTCATTTCTTTCGGCAGTCGACTTGACTGAATTGAGTGGTTGTACTTTCCTATGTAGCACATGCATCCGCATCATCATATCTTATTCATTTCTGTCTGGCACATAGATAGCTAACACATACCTATGAGAAAGGTCGTGGACATTCTAGTGGTCTCGATACATTATTCTGTCTGGCATTTGTTAGAGAAAAGTCATGTATATTCTAATGTTTTCTTGTACAGAGAACCTTCAATATGTAGAATTATAAATATGGATTATTCACCAAATAGGAAGCTAGTTTACATTCAGAAGCAGAAATATTAAGACTGAAGAATGAATAAGTAAAAAGTCCTAGTTGCAGCAAGTGCAAGTGTCAAGATTAGTCAAGAGTTAGAGTGATCAGTTCATTATGGTAAAAGTAAAGGTAGCCCAAGATATCTTTTGTACTCCCTCCTTGAAGTTTTTCTCTATCCACCACTGCTGTACTGATGCAGATAGCTGAGCTACATCTCATAAAAATAATAAAGCTAATATCACAGAAAGCCCGTCTTTAATTAAGTAGGTCTTACTAGAGAGAGAGAGTTCAAGTGGCTTGTGGCAGGAGGATGTTATGACAAGTTAGGAATTTTGTGTTCTATTTACAAATGTGGATAGTGAGAGAGTTGTGTGAAGTTACAAGATGAGTAGTCCCATGTGTAACTTAACTGAAAGTACCTATAGATTATTACCTCATGGTGGTAATAAATCCCTGAAATAAGTCTAAAGAATCACAATAAATTGCCAGTAGTGAATCATTCATTACTTTTATTGCTTTCAAGGTAGAGACTTGGGAATGATAATCTTAATGCAAGGTAGCTTTCCAAACAGTATGCAAGATTTACTCATTCCTAAGCACATTTATCTTTTGAAAATGGTTTATTGAGATTTCTGCATGTTATTTTTTTATACCAAGTGTATACACATTAAGAATTAAGTTTCACTTGTTTTTCTAGAAAGAAAAAGAAGCTTCCACACTAACAAAAAGTATTCTTTCAACTGATAAGCTCTGTTTCCTTCTGAAGTTCTGAATTGCCATTTTGTTTAGGTGAGAAATTAAATTATATTCAACCAGTTTATCTTTATTACACACCTTCTTTGCATTAAGTTCCTCACCAAGACTGCTAAGAATATATTCTTTTTCCTCCTCAGAAATACGTGGATGTTTATCAGGAGAATCATAAATGAGGAAAATCCATGGTATGAACCATACAACAGCTAAAGCACCAAAGAAGTAGAACACCAGTGGCCATCCACCAGCAGCAGCTAAGATACCAGACAATCCCATGGAAAGCACACTGCCTAAATTGAGTGCTGTAACACAGAAAAAACTCAAAATAGTTTTAAGTTAATTAATTCATATGGAAGGAAGATATCTGAGAAAGCAACGGTTATAACTTAATGAACAAATGAAACAGCATGACATATACAAGTTCTATAAAGGAAACCACCAGTTTCTTCTCTTTTTTCTGACAGTTCTCTTAAATGCAGAGAATAAAAATTGTAATAACTTAATGAGTTTCTACAAGTTTCAAATGACTGGCAAAAATCAGTAATCACAAATTATACAGGGTGTCCCAGGGGGAATGGCCAGTATTCAAGGATATGAGAGGAACAATCATCTGAAGCAAAAAATTTCATATGGATATATACACTATTTGGGATGGTTTCCAAAATAGAACACATTTAGTGTACATTGTTATTTATTGTCATTATCATTCAACACACAGTCAGGTTTAAACATGTGTACTTGTAGAACAGTTAGTAAACATTACAAGATGTGTTTTACAAAGTACCAATTGTAAAATATGTGTTTTTAATACATTCATCTCTAAGCATTATTATAAATGTCACATTACAGGTGTTGTACAGTTCACAATACATGTTTGAATATCCCGCTGTCCGCTTCAAATCATTTGTGCCATCTTGGGAGAACATGTTGCGTTGCTTGTCTCAGTGTCTCTGCATGTTCCCCAATGAAGGCAGCAGTGTCCATGTTGCGACCAAGCTGTTCATCTCATGCATTCACCTTTTATTTGTACACCTCAGACTTCATCCAACCCCACAAACAAAAATCTAATAGCATAAGGTCTGGTAATCTTGGTGGCCACTTAATTGCACTACCGAGACCATTCCAATGATTATGGTAATTGCAGTTGATTCACTTAAGATACTTATTATAATAAATGTAAAAGGCACTAATAAAGAGACATATTCAGTTCATAAGAAACAAACTCATTAACTTACCCTGTAAATTTGTCACAAAGAAATAACAGTCTGTAGTATAATCTCTGCCTTCCCTCCAAATCATAGATCAAGGGTGCTGGCTTTTGAAAAATCACAGCTCACAAACATTGAAAACTAATCCTTCTAAAAATCCAGTTTCAGGTATTTTTGAATAAGCAGCGACTGATAAAGATAAGTAAACTATAGTTTTTTTTTCAGACTAATTGATTAATACAAAAAGTAATCCACAATCCACAGAGAATTGTTTTATTTTTCAAATATTTGTAGACTTTCTATTTCTCATTCACGAAGAATGTAATCCTATGAACAGTGGACCGTTTGATGAAAATGTTTGTGTCAGTGTCAAGATCCAAGTTTTTTGGTTCTTGTTATGGACATGCATCAAAGCATTGTCATTTAATTTCTCTTGTGTCATGGTGTTGCAGAGGTAATTTTTAATCTTCTAAGGGTAAAGAAAGAATGTTCTGATGTACATGTAGAAATTGCTGTATTTAAAGTGATCGTCATAAGTTTTGTCACCTCTGGATTCAATTCTCTGATGTTCATATATGAGGAAAGGAGTCAAACTAAGTCTTCCATAGTTCCACTGAAATAATTTTTAAACACATTTTATATCATATTTCTGTGCAAAGTTTAAGTTTCTGGGTCAAAGTCATCCTTATAAAATTCTATTACATTACTGAAATCTTTAGTTTTGGACAGAAGAAATGTTTATATTTGTTTGAATGAACTGATAGCAGCTTTAGAAAGTCATTCCTTGAAACACTGAATGACACTACCTAAAATCTCAAAATAAATCCTCTGGTAACAATCACAGGGGCTGGCAAAAGCATAGAGTAGAGTGTCGTTATCAAGTTTTCAAGAAATCTTCTGAACTTTAGGAAGTTTTAGACCTTTGACATCAAATTCTTTGATCAATTCCAAGCAAGGGCTCAATATTTCAGCAAAACTTTCATCAGTTTGAGGTAACTTCACAACATCTTGGACACTATTTATATTGTATGTGGTGTTTTGGAGTTGTAGAAAGAAGTTTTTAAGAAAATCATTCAATATTTCAGCTGGCTCTAAAATTTTAATATGGAGTGTAGTGACAATGATAAATTCAAAACAACACAAAAAATTGAAGAACCCAGGAATTTATTCTGGAGCATCACCTGACAGGGCAAAAAGGCCAAGGAGCTACAGAATGCATAATGCTCAATGCAGAGACTCAAATATTGATAGTCATTTGGAGGACATGCGTACAAAATTGGTAATTTCTGTCACATTTGAAAGACAGTTTGTAGCAAGGTCTAATTTTGCTTTGCTTCTTGGGACACAAGGTTCAAAGAATGGGCCAAACAAAGAACATATAGAATTTGTAGCTCAGTTCTCTGACTTTTGTTTGTTATCCAGAAAAAGCGTTGGTCATGTTTTCCACTCCATCACTAGCAATAACTCTGCATGACTTGATATGTAGAGAAAAATAAATGATAACATCCATTAAAACTGTCAACAATACTTCATCTGTAGTGGAGTCAGTATTACAGAAACAAAAACTAATTCATTAATTTGAAAATTATACCCACTGACACATCAAAAGCAAATCAGAACTTGCTTGTGTTGACATACATTTCTAGTTTCATCCATAGTTATCAAATGATATTGGGAATAGTTCAAACTTTATCAAATTGTGTAAGACTTCGTTATCTGTAATAGAGCCTGTTTCATTTGTTATGTTGTGTGGAAGCCATTTGTACTTTGTATACTTAAGCCAACAAGACAAATCACAGTTATCTGCAGCCACTAACTCTAATAATTATTAGAATTAGAATTTTCATCTGTGTGACCAAGGATTGCTAACTCTGCACCATGAGATAATGCAGTGAAGATAACATTCTCAACAGAAATACTCTTTCCATCTTCATTTCTCCCTCCTTACCCTTAGAGATTAAATGCTGCCTATTCACGCCTTTATCAACTGCATTTTTCCTACTACAGCAAGAAATATGATAATTTGATTTTTCAGAAAAGCAGACTTTTCTAACGCTTTGTTTCGAGAAGAAAACCTGACCTCAATGAATGCTTTTATCACATCCTTGTTTTGTTCAGTTTCCTTTCAAAAGGTCCACTAGAGGAACTCATTTCTTTACTTATATGATGAAACACTTTACCACACTTCTCATCTTTCCACTGTTTTGAAAGGTGTGGTCACCACCAACATGACTAGTTTTCTTTGTTTTATTTAATAAAACAGCTTAACTGGAACCATCAGGAGCACTATGTGCATACATTGTAGCTGAACAATTTTTCTTCATTAATCAGGGAACAATGAATCTATCCATTACAAATACCAACTACAACAAAGAAATAAAGAAAATAAATGTAATTATAAATAATTGTCAATGATACTGTGTTATGCAAGAAAGATGTAAACTTGGGTGGTTTAAATCCCCATCAGCCATTGGGCAATGACTGGCAGAGATTTTCATGAGATAGAAGTGCTGAGCATTTGTCAGTTGGTTCTGGAGGACTGAGAAGGGCTACGCTGTGCTTGCATGGGTCGGCACAACAGCGCAACATCAAAGTTGGTCTAATTAACAACTCTAAATTTTCCCCCAATTTTTCAATTTTCTTTTCCTTTTTCTTCCTTCCCCAATTTCTGTGGGTGTTGAGCATCATAGGGTACCTATCATAGGTACACCAAAACTGAGACACTTTTGCTGCATTTTTCTCCAGCACCATAGACTTTAAATATATGTTTTGCAGCATACATGTGTTGTGAAGGGCTTGTCCTTATAACCAATTTTAACTCCAAAGTATGCATAATACATTTTCCCCAGAAAAGGAGTAATATTTGACTTTACCACAAATGTAGCAAAATCAGTCAGGATGACTGTTGCACTTTTGATCTGTTTGTAACAATGTAGCTTTCACTCATAAAGTTCAAATCATTGAAGCCTGCAGGTTAATACAAGTCAGAAGTAAGGTCAGTTCAATCCCACCTCTCTCTCTCTCTCTCTCTCTCTCTCTCTCTCTCTCTCTCCCACGGAGTTGCCAAATCCATCTCTGTGTAAAGGGTTGCCAGCTATAATTGTACCTCTGGCATCACTTTCAAGGACTTAAATAAAACACAGGGAATTACAAGTGTCTTATCATACTTCTTACAAGGGAACCTCCCCATCGCACCCCCCTCAGATTTAGTTATAACTTGGCACAGTGGATAGGCCTTGATAAACTGAACACAGATCAATTGAGAAAACAGCAAGAAGTTGTGTGGAACTGTGAAAAAATAAGCAAAATATACAAACTGAGTAGTCCATGGGACACATAGGCAACATCAAGGAGGACGTGAGCTCAGCAGTGCTGTGGTCCCGTGGTAGCGTGAGCAGCAACAGAAAGAGAGGTCCGTGGTTCAAGTCTTCCCACGAGTGAAAATTTTACTTTCTTTATTTTTGCATAGTTATTATCTGTCCGTTCGTTCATTGACGTCTCTGTTCACTGTAATAAGTTTAGTGTTTGTGTTTTGCGACCGCATCACAAAACCGTGCGATTAGTAGACGAAAGGACATGCCTCTCCAATCGGAACCGAAAACATTTGATCGCAAGGTCATAGGTCAACCGATTCCTCCACAGGAAAACACATCTGATATATTCTATACGACACTGGTGACGGCATGTGCGTCACATGACAGGAATATGTTGTCGACCCACCTAACTTGTACACTTGGCGAATGGGTAAAAAGATTCTTCTACCTTGCCCGATTTAGGTTTTCTTGTGGATGTGATAATCACTCCCAAAAAAGTGATGAAAACATAAGAGTTTGTCACATAAACTGAAAATAAAAAATTAAAGTTTTCACTCAATGTAAGATTTGAACCAAGGACCTTTCGCTCCGCAACTGCTCACGTTACCACGAGACCACAGCGCTCTTGTGGTCACTGTGTCCTTGATATTGCATATCTTCCCATGAACTACTCAGTTTGTATATTTTGCTTATTTTTTCACAGTTCCACACAACTTCTTCCTGTTTTCTCAATTGATCTGTGTTCGGTTTTTCAAGGCGTATCCACTGTGCCAACTTATAACTAAATCTGAGGGGGGTGCGAGGGGGAGGTTCCCTTGTTAGCTACATTTATTAGAATACCATATATTTAATCCTAGATCCAGGATGGAGTGTAACAATATTATGAAAAGGAAAGTTGCCACTCACCATACAGTGGAGATGCTGAGTCACAGATAGGCACAACAAAAAGACTGTCACAGATAAAGCTTTAAGCCCCTAAGGTCTTTGTCAGAAACAGATGGCAGATACACACACACACACAATCATGCAAATGCAGCTCACACACACATGACTATAGTCTCAGGCAACTGTAGCCAGTGTGGCTACAGTTGCCAGAAACTGCAGTCATGTGTGTGTGATTTGCATGTGTGTCTGTCGTCTATTTTTGACAAAGGCCTTATGGACTGAAAGCTTTATTTGTGACAGTCTTTTTGTTGTGCTTCTCTGCAACTCAGCATCTCTGATATATAGTGAGTGGCAATTTTCCTTTTAATAATATTGATATATTTAATGTAACTATAGGATGTGGAAATTATTTTGCTTTGCGACAGCAAGCTTAAAAATTTCAAATACTTGAGTGAGTTATGTATCTAATAGGCTACTACAAAAATATTAAGATAGCAAAGAAACTTAACCAAACTGAACAAAGTGAGTTACATTTTTAAATTCAGTGTGTACTAAATATGAAAGATCATCCAAGAACCTGTGCCCTCAAGAAAAAAGTTTCAAAATGCAGACCACTGCTATTATGTGTTTTGTTGATTGCATTCTGTGTAAGTGTTGCTTCATCAGTGAATAGTATAGTGGCAGCCCTGTCACAGAATTGCATGAATGGTGGCACATCATTATTTCACCACAAGTGCTTACTTTACTGTTGGGCCAACTTTTTGCAACAGAGTAGCACCTACATGCATGGAAGACACAAAGTAAATGACACTGTGAGCTAGACCTTCATGCTGAGTGGACATTTACACCAGAATCCATCGGCCATGGGCCACATAGGTGAAGCACAAAACATGAACCCCACTGAAGCATTTGTGAATTTGAACAGACGTTGATCATTCACTCACTACTTTCTGTTGAACCCATGAATTAAATGGCACCCTGTGAGACAATAGATGCATGTTTGGCCAGACACATACCCCTCTACTCTCTATGACCACAAAGTTGTACTATGTGCTCAATCATTGAGGACTGTGTACCCTCCAAGATCAGTGGTCAAGCAATTACTGCAGTCAAGTGACTGCAACTTGTGAACATTTCAGAGAATATTTTTGCAAGTTTGTCAGTGCACCAACCTTTGCCAAAAATGTATTATTGCATAGTCACGTTTTTGTTAGATTACCACCACCTGAGTGTACACCCCGAACTTTAGGGGTGTGGCAGTAAAAGCCAGCTCACCACACAACAGACCTGAAAGTGTTGAAAATAAATCTTTTCCTGCTTCACTGATGATCCTAACGTGATCTGTATGCAAATACATGGTGATGGACTGGATTGGCAAAAGTGAAGAGGAAACTTGAGTGGACTTCCAGTCAAACATTTCTGTGTTGGCTGCAGCTGCGTGTGCACGTGGTTTTAATGTTAAATGTTTATTTTTTTCATGTGCGTGTTTTCCCGTATGCATGAGAAATTAGCTATTGCATTATAACAACTATGGAGGAGCTACAAAAGCATGGAAGAGCTGCTGGGACGCTATTGCCTCTTGGAGAGTGAGCTGCAGGCACAGCATACGAATTTGCATACACAAAACAGCACCACACCAATGTTACCCCCCCCCCCCCCCCACCATAGGGGGCAATGACTAGCACAGGGCCGGCCAGTGTGGCCAAGCAGTTCTAGGAGCTTCAGTCTGGAACCGTGTGACCGCTATGGCCGCAGGTTCGAATCCTGCCTTGGGTATGGGTGTGTGTGATATCCTTAGGTTAGTTAGGATAAGTAGTTCTAAGTTCTAGGGGACTGATGGCCTCAGATGTTAAGTCCCATAGTGCTCAGAGCCATTTGAACCATTTGACTAGCACAGGACATATGTTGGTTACGCTGCCCCCCTTTTGGCCCTGCAACCCCTTTCATGTGGTTTATCCAAGTCAAGATGGTTTTAGTAAGTAACAATGTTACTTGCAAACTCACCAGATTTGTACACTAGTGAGATAACTCGATCAGTACTACATGGTTGAAGTCCAGAATGTAATCACCACTCCACCGTTTCATTCCTTGTATAAACAGTTGAAGGAGGAATTAAAGGAGGAATTAATCTGAAGGATTTCATCATCTGAAGAACAACAGGTGCATCAACTGCATCGCGAAGAGGAAAGCGGTGACTGGAAACCTCAGTTCCTCTGCCACCTATGAAGCCTCACACAGTCTGATGTGGTCCCAGACTTACTGTTACACACTGTCTGGGTGCTCAGGTACACAGGTGCAAATGATAATAGCCCTGCAGACGGACATGCAGCTGGACACCATTTCATCCTTGGCTGATCGGGTACGTGAAGCACTAGTAATGGCGCCTAATACTGTGGCCACAGCAGCCTACAACACTGCACCTCACCTACATGGTAGTACACACCTCCCACATCCACTGGCTCAGACTCCAACCTACACCACGTAGTGCAGAACTTGTTTGCCCAGGTGGCAGCACTTGCCATACAGGTCAATCAGTTGGTGTGCTCATGGCCAAAGGGCAGCAGATCTGGCTACAGGTACCCAGCTCGTGCAGTCGGCAATGCAGCAACATCCATTCTAATGGAAGCATCTCTGAGCTGTTACTGTTGAGCACCAATTTTGGCAATGAAGTGACCAAGTGTTGCCCACCACACTCACACCAAAATACCAGCCTAGATGCACCCAGGTGTGGTGCAGTATCAAAGCATCTAATTATAATGGAATAGGGTGGGAGCATGAGGTACCTGGTCAACAATGGTTGCTGACATCGGAATCATGCAGCTGATCAGCTCGACAATGAGTCTGGAGATAATAGGATAGTGACAGCAGGCAGTGTTCTTCAGCTTCGAACCCGTGGTGTGGCCCAGACCGCTATGGGTGCAGCATTCCAACAATGCGTTGGCAGCAGCTCGCAGTCATTAGGCTTCTTTTTGCACACGTTATCAGTGTCACAATCTTGTGGAGTGCTTACATATGCAAGTTGCTTGCAGTCTACCATGTGGTGAAATACTTCTGTTCATCAGTAAAAGCCCCTCCTTTCATCATTTTCCCCGACCACAAGCCGATAACTCACGTGTTTTGGAGCAACAATATCAACTGTTCACCACATCAACGACAACAGCTGGAGTAAGTGTCGCAGTTCACCACTGACATTTGACCCATTATTGGGATGGACATCATTGCCGACTGCTTGTCTCATGATTGTGCTTCTATCTCCTCTCCTGTGAATTTTGAGGACATCGCACAAAAACAGGAGAGTAATGAACTATTGGACAGCTTTGCCATGACACCTACAGCCACCTACAGCTGGAACTAATACCCATTTCTGGTTCCTCCCACAAGATTTGGTGCGACGTTTTGACAGGTGCACATCAGCTATTTCTGCCAGGAAATTCCAGTGCAGCGCATTCAGCTGCATCTATGGGCTATCACATCCTGGTGTAGACACCACTGTGACGCTCGTGGTTGCATGTTTCATCTGGATGGGATTCTAGAAAGAATGCTGGTAAAGGGCATGTACTTGCACCATGTGCCAGCATGGCAAAGTTGGGAGACATACCCATGCACCCATCAGAACCTTCCCTCACGTGACAAGTTGCTTCACACATGTCCATGCAGACATCATGGACCTATTTACTCTGTCCCAAGGCAAGCGGAATCTACTGATAATGGTGGACAGTTTCACATGCTGGCCAGAGGCAACGCCACTGAGACCATCGCCACTGCCTTCTGTGAAACTTGAGTGGCACGTTTTGGCTGCCCCTGTCTGATAACAACAGACTGCAGCTGCAGTTCACCAGTGTGATGTTTACACATGTTACCTGACTGTGTGGTGTGCCACTACATTGAATGCCCAGCTACTACCCAGTGTCTAACAGCATAGTCGAACGGCTTCATCCAACACTGAAAGTGTCCCTGATGTGTCACAGCATTGCCTGGATGGAGGCACTTCTGCTCATACTCTCAGCCTGCAAATAACACCGAAGGATAAGATTGGTGTTTCACCTGCAGACTTCATCCACAGTCAATCGCTCACAAGCCCTGGTGAATTCATGCAGGAGGTAACACTGCCACACAATGCCTCAGCCCCACCACTGTCAGCCAGTGTGGCATGCCACTAGCCAAGTATTTGTTCACATCAACTTACAGCACGTGTTATGTTATGCGTAGATGCAGTACAGCCACCACTTAGGCTGCCCTCCTCAGGACCACATCACACGGTCACCCGTGATGAGAAGACTCAGCAGATAAAATGTAACAGCAAACTGACTAAAGTTTCCATTGACTGACTCAAAGTGGCTTATGCCTTAACTGTCCCAGCTGCCGTTCAGTTCCTCAGGCTGGCAGAGGACCTGTTAATGGATGATGCTCCTCATGCAACCAGTCAGGCAGAGCCCCCCCCCATAATTGCCAGTGATGCACAGACACTGCCAGCTATCACCCTGCAGCAATGTGTGCCGCAGCCTACCTCCACCCCAGCCTAGCAGCTGCCCAGACCCTGACTCCCTCAAGCATACCAGTCCCCTACCACAGCAGCCAACAGACTTTATCATAAGAGCCAGCCACCATGTCTGCTTCAAATGTCCACGATGCCTTCAAATGCTCAAGCTGCAACATAATGACTTCACACTGCAGAACACAGCCAGCACACACCGCACCTGCTGCCTACCACTGAGACACTGTCTCTGGCAGGCCACCTCACCAGCCATGATCTCACCTCCAGTAGAGCTTCAGACATCGCCACCCATCTCACTGACTGTTTGTCTGTTGCAGCTCCTGGACTCACTGTCACACCTCTCTGTCTCTGGCATGCCATGCATTGAGGTTGAATTGACCCCCACAATTGTCACTGTGTCACATTCCCATTGAGCTCCAAACACTGGCCCCCACACTACTGGGCCTGTCTGTTGCAATTCCTGGACCAGCAGTTTGGTCCCGATGACACCGCATTTGCATGAGCCTAGACTCTCCATGGTCTCTGGACTCCTGCTGCCACACTCATCAAGGCACATCAACTGCCACTCCAGGTTTCTGCTGCCTAATCACAACTGACAAGCCCACTGCCATTGCACTCACACTGATGTCAGCATGAAGTGCATGAGCTCCAAACATACGCTGGCTGCAGATAGTCTCCTTTCACTTCTTACGGCTACAAAGCTTGCTCACCAAGAGGGATGGTGGTGCACCAGTATTCACCCATGAGCACAGATTTTACCATTAGGTCAACTTTTGGCTTTGCTGCAACACCAACAGGCACAGAAGAGACAAAGCAAAAGCTAGTGCAAGCTAGACCCCCATGCTGTGTGGATGTTTATTCCAACTGTAGATTCTGTCAGTCATGGACCACGTGGGTCGAGCAAAATGTACGCTCCTCACTGACACATTAGAGTATCTGAACAGCACCGATTGTTTACTCCATTCCATTGCATCCATGAATTAAATGGAGCCCCACAAGGTGAGATGTAATTTGTGTGTTTGGTCGGACATGCATCATTCGGCTCTCTGCAACCACTTTAGATTAGATTAGATTAGATTTACTTTCATTCCAATTGATCCGTAGTGAGGAGGTCCTCCAGGATGTGGAACATGTCAGAAAAACAACAATACATGACAAATATTTACAACTAAAACAAATAAGCTAATGTACCATTCCACAGGTCCCAAGTGGAATGATCGTCATTTTTTAATGAACACTAAGAGTCATTTTACAAATACTAATGCACTGAATTTAAAATAAAAAAGTTTTTTATTTATTTATAAGGTAATACAACTACTGTAATACTTATTTACAATGAACACATTACTGCACTGAAATGGTGCAGAAGTTAGATTATACTAACACACACACACACACACACACACACACACACACAAATTTTCAATGAACACATTACTGCACTGAAATTGTGCAGAAGTTATGTTGTACTTATATACAAATCAGTTGGTTTTACTAAGAAATTCATCAATGGAGTAGAAGGAGTTGGCCACCAATAAATCCTTTAGGCTTCTCTTAAACTGAATTTCATTGGTTGTTAAGCTTTTTATGGCTGCTGGCAAGTTATTGAAAATGTGTGTTCCTGAATAATGCACACCTTTTTGTACAAGACTAAGTGACTTTAAATCCTTGTGAAGATTATTCTTATTTCTAGTATTGATTCCATGAATTGAGCTGTTGGTTTGAAAAAGTGATATATTTTTAATGACAAATTTCATTAAGGAATAAATATATTGGGAAGCAGTAGTTAGTATCCCTAGTTCCCTAAACAGGCTTCTGCAGGATGTTCTTGAGTTCACACCACATATAACTCTCACTGCACGTTTTTGTGCCCGGAAAACTTTAGCTTGGCTTGATGAATTACCCCAAAAAATAATCCCATATGACATTATGGAATGAAAGTAAGCATAGTATGCCAGCTTTTTCATTTTTATATCCCCTATGTCTGACAAAATTCGCATTGCAAACAGAGATTTGTTAAGATGCTTCAGCAGTTCTGTGGTGTGCTCCTCCCAGTTGAATTTATTATCAAGCTGTAATCCCAAGAATTTAACACTGTCCACTTCTTCTATCTTCTTGTCATCGTATGTTAGACATATACTCTTGGGACACCCCTTACAAGTTCTGAACTGCATGTAGTGTGTTTTTTCAAAGTTTAGTGACAAAGAATTGGCTAGGAACCAGTGATTAATGTCCACAAATATTTTATTGGCTGATCTTTCTAAGACTACATTTGACTTGCTATTTATTGCAATGTTTGTATCATCGGCAAACAAAACAAACTTGGCATCTGGTAATGTTACTGATGAAAGGTCATTGATATACACAAGAAAAAGTAAGGGCCCCAAAATGGAACCTTGTGGGACCCCACATGTAATTAGTTCCCAGTTGGATGAGGCCTGATAGCTTGATACATGTCTCTTTCCTAATAACACCCTTTGTTTCCTGCCAGAGATACAAGATTTGAACCATTTTGCAGCATTTCCTGTTATACTATAATATTCTAGTTTACTTAAAAGGATATTGTGATTTACACAGTCAAATGCCTTTGACAGATCACAAAATATACCAGTTGCCTGCAATTTTTTGTCTAATGAATTAAGCACATTTTCACTGTAAGTGTAGACAGCCTTCTCGATATCAGAACCTTTTAGAAATCCAAACTGTGACTTTGACAGTATGTTATTTGAGATAAGATGGTTATAAAGACGACTGTACATTACTTTTTCGAAAATTTTTGAGAATGCTGGCAACAGTGAAATTGGACGGAAATTTGATGCTATTTCTTTATCTCCCTTCTTAAACAGTGGCTTAACTTCAGCATATTTCAGCCATTCAGGAAATATTCCACTAATAAACGACTGGTTACATAGATAGCTTAATATGCTACTTAGCTCAGAATCACATTCTTTAATTAACTTTGTTGATATTTCATCATACCCACTAGATGTTTTTGATTTTAAAGATTTTATGATGGACATTATTTCTGTTGGGGTAGTGAGGGTCAAATTCATATTAAGGAAGTTACTTGAAATGTCTGGTCTAAGGTAATCCATAGCAGCATCTACCGAACCTGACAACCCCATCTTTTCAGTAACAGTTATAAAATGTTTGTTAAAAAGTTCTGCAACACTATACACATCTGTCACCAATGTACCATTTACTCTTAATGCTATTTGTTCCTCTTCATGTATGGTTCTACCGGTCTCCTCCTTCACTATATCCCATATTGTCTTTATTTTGTTATCTGATATGACTATCTTTTCCTTGTAATATATTTGCTTTGACATCCGTATTACAGTCTTTAATATTTTGCAGTATTTCTTGTAATGTGCTATAGCATCAACATTGGAAATGTTTCGGAGTGACAGATACAGTTTTCTTTTTGTTTTACAAGATACCCCTATTCCTCGAGTCATCCATGGCTTCTTTGTAGACTTTGCTCTAACCTTGGTCTAACCTTGGTGCCTGATCACTGAGGAGCGTGCACCCTCTGGGATAAATGCTTAAGTTATTTACCACAGTCACGCAACCACGGAATGAGAACATTTCAGACAGTATTTTTTCAAGTTCTTTAGTGCATCTACCTTTGCCAATAAATATATTATTATATAATCACATGTTTGATAAATTAGCATTACCTGAGCCTACACCCTGAACTTAGTGCATGGGCATGGCAGTAAAAGCTGGCTCACCAAATGACAGACTTGAAAGCGATGAAAATAACCCATTTCCCACTTCAGTATTAAAGACATTAAATGATGATTGTCATTTAAACAGTGACAAAATTCAAGTCAAGTGGCATTGTCAGCAATGTGAAGATTGTGGACACACTGCAAGTGAAATGGATATGTTTCCTGCCTGCAGTGTTTGCCATGCACTTGTTCTTGGGAGAGTGATACATGCAGAAAGTGTAAAAAATCACCTTACACTGGCAACAGGACTACACTGCATCATTTAAACAATGTGTTCCTGTATAGTTTGTTGAACTGTACATGTAGAAGAAAAATGGGAACTTGGAAGAATACTTTTCATGCAATGTGCTGAAAACTCTTAATCACTCTACGATCAGGTATCAACATATCGAAAAGCACTGACAGTATTTTTCAACAGCAGTTGGAGAGCTGCCTTCACAGCAGCCATGAACATACTCCGTATCTGCATATTTTTCGTTAGTGTGGATGTGTGACATTTTACCTAATGCATATAAAACATCAAACATCAAAGTGGATGGGGGTAAGACACATAATGTGCACACCACTAGCCCAAAAACAAATGTACATTAAATGTTTTCTATCTTGAAAACCATTCAGAACAAGGCATGTGTCCAAATGAAGTATTTTGCTTCAAATGAGTGTTCCTGTCATATCCCTGAATATTGACTATTCCTCCTGGGACACCCTGTATAATTTTTTGGACAGTAGGATGAATAAAACTATTACAATGGAGAACAGGAAGGATAACTGGAGGTGGCTGCAGTGACAATTGATATAAAAAGGTTTCCTAGGATCAGATATGATTCTCAGAAGGACAAAGGAATAGGTACGCATGTTCAGAGCTGCTGAAAAAGTAAAACTGTAAGTGCTGTTACTAATTTTTTGTCACATAATATAAATGGATAGATAAAAAATCTACTGATCAAGTGGTGGCAGAAGAAGTCACACACAAAAGTTAAGGAAATGTGCAAGTTTTCAAAGCCAGAACAGACCTGCAAAATTACAGACCAATATCCTTAACATCAGCTTGCTGCAGATCCTAGAGCATGTTCTGAGTTCAAATGTAATAAATTTCCTAGAGACTGAGAAGCTCATGTCCATGAATCAACATGGCTGTAGAAATCATCACTCGTGTGAAACACAGCTTGCTCTTTTCTCACATGATGTGGATGAAGATTCCATATTTCTAGTTTTCTGAAAAGTGGGTGAAGAGCAACAGGCAGATTCCATATTTCTAGATTTTTGAAAAGCATTTGACATGGAACCCCACTGCAGACCATTAACAAAGGTACATCCTATGGAATAGGCTACCAGATATGTCACTAGCTTGAAGACTTCTAAAGTAATAGAACCCCATATGCTGTCCTCAATGGTGAGTGTTCATTAGGGACAGGGGTGACATCAGGAGTGCCCCAGGGAAGTGCGATAGGACTGTTGCTATTTTCTATGTACATAAATGATATGGCTGACAGGGTTGGCAGCAATCTGCGGTTGTTTGCTGGTGGTGCCATGGTGCACAGGATTCTGTCTAGGATAGGTGACTGTTGGTTGATACAAGATGACCTAGACCAAATTTCTAATTTTTGTGATGAATTGCAGCTGGCTCTTAATGTAGAAAAATGTAAGATAAAGCAGATGAGTAGAAAAAACAAACCTGTAATGTTTGAATACAGCAATAGTAGTGTGTTGTTTGACACAGTCGCATCTTTTAAATTTCTGGGCATGAAGTTGCAAAGTGATCTGAAATGGAACGAGCATATGAGGATTGTAGTAGGGAAGGTAAATGGTTAATTTTGGTTTATTGGGAGAATTTTAGGAAAGTATAGTTCATCTGTGAAGGAGACAGCATATAGAGTGCTAGTGCAACCTATTCTTGAGTACTCCTCAAGTGTTTGGGATCCGCACCACTTAGGATAGAAAGAAGACATTAAAGCAATTCAGAGGCAACCTGCTAGATTTGTTACTGGTCGGTTCAGCCAGCATGCAAGTGTTATGGATTTGCATTGGGAACTCAAGTGCCCTGGATGGAAGAAAACATTCATTTCAAAGAACACTACTAAGAAAGTTTAGAGAACCAGCATTTGAAGCTGACTGAAGAAGGATGCTACTGCTGCCAATATACATTTCGCATAGGGGCCTTGAAGATAAGATATTAGAAATAAGGACTAATATGGAGATATATAGTTAGTCATTTTTCCATCACTCAGTTTGCAAGAAGAACGGGGAAGAAAACAACTAGTTATGGTACAGGTACCTTCCGCCTTGCACCGTATGTTGGTTTGCAGTATATGTATGTAGATGTAGATGTAAAGGCTATCATAAAGAAATGCCATTTCAATTTCAGATTTACTTATATGATATTGTATACTACTTTCTTGATGCCAAATGTAAACTGTTGACTGTTAAAATTGGTTTCTGCAGAGACTGTTCATTCAAGAGCTTGCCACTTTACAAACTGATGATAACCTGGAATTTTAAGCTCAGAGTTCTGTACAATTTCCCTAGCACGGGATTCTTGCACAGGACTATCCATAAAAGTGGATTATCTTTAAAACAGAGAAAACAAATACTTCAATAGGTCTTTAAGGGTTTGTTTAATAACGTCAAGAGTTTCAAATGCAGAGGCCTACTCAGCAAATTTCTGTTTGAGAAGTCACAATGATCACATTGTACATAACAACATATAGCCATAAAATATTTATGAGCCACCTTCTGAGAGAAGTCAAATAACGTGTCATTACCTTTCACACATATCTATCAGCCAATGATTTTATTGTCTTTAAGCCATTACAGCAATAGACAAAGTCATACATATAATACAATACAGTACAGTACATGCTATAGAAGGACAGAATTGTTAAGAACTTTACAGTTTAATATCACAGGTCATGAAATCCTTTACATTGTAGAATGGGTTTACAACTAACCAGTCATAAAGTGTTTGTTTGTATTGTTGCTCTGGTAAATTTTGTATACCTTGTGGAAGTTTGTTAAATAATTTGTGGCCCGTAAGTTCATAACTATTAACTGATTTTGACAGTCTGTGGTAGGGTGTATAGATAGAGCTGTTTGTCCTAGTGCTGTAACAATGTATATTTGCCCTGCGTTTTACTTTTTGGTAAGTTCTTTTTTGTGTAGATTAAAACATAATAAATATATAGGTGTATTACTGTTATGATTTTTTGTTGAGTAAACAAAGGTTTACAATGAGCCTTGTATGGTGAGCCTGTAATTATCCTAATAGCTTTCTTTTGCAGCAATAGTATATCATGCACACAAGTGGAGTTTCCCCATAAAATAATGCCATAGGATATGATGCTTTGGAAAAATCAGTAGTAAGATACTCTAACATAATTTTTAGGTACACAGTGCATTAATCGTCTTAACAAATAGATTACCCTAGACAATTTGCCGCTAATATACTTAATATGTGGATTCCAAGAAAGTTTATCATCCAAATATACCCCCAAAAATTTAACACAACTACGTAGGTTGACTACACTTCTTGAGGATTTTTCCAGAGAATCCAGCATTCTGTTTCGCGATTAGTCATATGTGGTCATTCCACATTAAAGGATTCCGAATGCTTAGTCAAAGATGTTTAAAGGATTAGACTGCTTCCAGTGACTGTTCGGCGATCATGTAATCATTTGTGTTGAGGGTCAAGTGCCAAACCCTGGACAAAGCCCAAGGAGTGGCATAAATATTACTATTTGCCCTGCGAAATACTGTTTGGAGACTTGTGCAGCTTTGTCTTGCATACCTGAAAAGATTACACCTGACAGTCTTGTCCTTTCTTCTGGAGGAAACCACTTTGAAACCAATGATTGCAATGAAGGAACAACAACCCCCTGAAAGTGAAACAAATGATGCAGTAATATTTATAATAATATAATAAAGGTGAATACACTGAGAACTTTAAAAATATGAGAAAAGAAAAAGAAAGCTTGTTAATTTTTAGAAACAAGTAGTCAATTAGAAAACAGTAAATGGCCAGCACATCATATAAACGCATTTAAGAAAACTTGTAAGTAACTTTTATTTCACATCATATTGTTTATCATGGGAAATGGCTATGGAACATGTGACTGATTAACAAATGATATATAAGCATCCAATTAGTAAATGGTAATGCTAGTTTATTACTTTATCTGAAGGTCATATTTACAAGCACAAGCCACTGAGGGCACAGAGGATAGTGCAACTGTAGGGATTTATCCCTTGCACGCTCCCCGTGAGACTCACATTCCCAACTTAATGTCCACACACTACATTCATAGTGCCCCTGCTCATTACTCGCAGCAGACAATCTTACCAAGTCCTGTAAGAGTTCGGGCGATGCGTGTGCATCCAGCACAGAAGAAGATGGTCAATGGCCAGTTTGCCTTAACTATATGAATATGGTATCTGTTCTTTCAGACATGTCCGAAGAATGGCCTTTCCCCTCCCCCACTGTTGCAGTGTGCTCCTGTTTGTTCTCCCCTCACTAACGCCCCAACCCCCTTTGTATCTCCAGCATTCTAAACTGTCATTCCTAGTCTGAAACTCACACATGCAATGTTAGCAGTAAATTCATGTGATTTTGTAAATTTCTAGTATAGTGTAGCACACAGAGATATTTGCTTAGTTTTCATAAATGTTTGGCAGAGAATCGCACCAAACACTAGTTTTTACAACATGCAACGCTATTTATGGTTCTGTGGATAATTATACCCATTTTTTAAGAAGTCGTTCATTTTATTGCTATTTTATCGATTTTACCTTCACTTTTCTTAAGAAGATACATGTAAATATGGGTTTTGTGACAATTTTACAGATTTTTTTCTAAACTGGCAAATATAAATAAAGATTTCACTGCTATTTTACCTGTTTTCCAGAAACACACACATGTATGTGGCTTTAAATGTTTAATAACTGTCACCACCATTAGGACACTACTTACAGTTTGTAGGCTATTAGTCAAAATTTTATTTTTGTCGTGAAATTTCGTAAATACCTACTTTCTCAAGAAGAAACACAAAATACAGAGCTATAAAATGTGTAAATGTAACGTGTAACACCACAGTGCATAGCCTGCGAGCACACCAACGTACTATTGTACTGTATTGTATTGGGATATTTTGATGACTTTCTCCCACTTTTCAAGAAACACAGTTAAACATGTTGCATTAAATTTTTAATAACTATCACCACCAAATGTACGTTGCTAGTTACAGTTTTAGGACATTTCGTAGCTATTTTACTGACTTTTCAAGAAGATGTATGTACAGCATATCGCTAATAACTTTTGCACCTGCACTTCTCCTGCTAGCATCACTACCAAGGATAAGAAATAGGAGACCTGAGTGCTTTATTTGAAAACTAACTACACGATGGAGGACCACTCTCCAGCCAGCAGTTGTGGCCGAGCGGTTCTAGGCTCTTCAGTCCAGAACCACACTGCTGCTACGGTCGCAGGCTCGAATCCTGGCTCGGTCATGGATGTGTGTGATGTCCTTCTAAGTCTGGGGGACTGATGACCTCCGATGTTAAGTCCCATAGTGCTCAGAGCCATTTGAACCACTGTCCAACTGTTTGGATTGCATGTGAACGCCAGACTAGGCTGGTGGAGTGCCATGTTTCTGCAGAACTCTGTGGCCGCCTAACATACAAACACCCCACCCACTGTCGCCGCTGCTGCTTCACAATTTAGTACTGCCATGAGATAACTCCTGGGATAGTACACAAATAATTGCAATGTCTGTATTCAAACAAACACCACACAGCGTAGTGCCCCCTTAAAAACAAGCAAAACAGTAGCTTCTGTACTTCGTACAGCAATTCCTATCACGCTACAGAACACTCAGCGCCTTCACCACAACAATGTGCTTCTGAATATGTGATGCCATCCAGGCCAAGGGAGCCCCATAACAGACCTACGTGAAAAACAAAATGCAGGTACCTCCCCTCATTTCCCCATCCCTTATGACGACTCACTCTCAAAAGCATTGTCATCTGTAACGTCTGGTTAGATGGGGCAAGGCTTCTATATCCCCGCCAGACACTTGAATGGGGCAGAAGTCTTTAAGGCTTGGAGGGCGTCAAAAGAACACAACACACCTCTGAGCCCACTAAATCATACTTGACGTAAGGAAGAACAAGAGTAGAGATACACATCAATATGAAGCATAGCATAGAAACACATAAACAGTGATCACAGACAAGTGTCCTGAGACAATAAAATGGAAAATGAACAAATTTAATAATTATAACTGTTGTTGTTGTTGTCTTATGGTAGTATAACAATATAACCCACAGGTTACTTTCTAGAAATAAATACTCTTTGCTAAGGAAGATGTTACTTACTGAAGCAGCTCCCTCCAGAGCTCGTACAACCATAAAGAAGTATGTGTTCACGTATGCTGTCCATGGCGATACGACGGTGAGGAGCCCAGCGATAAATAAACCAGGCCCACATATATATCGAGCTCCATATTTTTCACCGAGAAAACCACCAAGAAGCTGTGTGGCAACGTACCCATAGTAGTAAGAAGCTAGCACTTCGGCCTGTGTCTGCGCATCCCAGTCAAAGTCACCAGTAGTCTGAAATCATAAAAGAGAAAATAAATATTACATTAATGAATTTTAGCTTAGGACTGTCTACATGCAACGGAATAACGGTAGTATTTGATTTGCGTCTCGTCACAGTTTTTTAAGGTACTGTGTGTAAACTTTTAGATGGCAGACCTCTCCCCAGTCCTGAATCGGTAAAGTCGGTAAACGTCGGGAGGCTTCGGTAGGCACGCAGTTTCGACTGCTGCCAACATTACGTAGCTGACTGTGTTGTACAAGGTAGCCATTGTCGTCTGCTTCGTTATTGTTTTGCGATGTACTTTTCTGCGTGTTTTTATTGTGCAGTTGTGCTAAACATTATCAAAATGAGTGAAGAGGCAGTTGCTGGCCCATCTTGGGAGTCGCCAACAACCCCTACCGGTAGGCCTACGGTTAGAAGGAAACCAGTATTACGTAGCGATGCTCGCAAAATTATATTGCGTGTGACTGAATGCTGCGAAAGGGAAAGGGAGCAAAAAAAAAAAAAAAAGTTGCTTCACCCCATTTACAAATCTTCAGTGAGAGCTGCTACATACACAGGACAAAGCATGCGTAGCATTGGAAGATTCAAACAGTTTTCCAAGGATCATCCTGGCGTATCACCACAAACGCCTGGCAAGAAAATGTGAGTTTCCATTTCAGATATTTTGTTCGCGATCACTATTTCGTCCGAATTACCTTATATTTCATTTTTCCTTGCTATCGTATTGCTTTGTATGGAAACACCACTGGTTACTGTATTATTTCGAAACAAATTCATATTACAGTACATTTCCAAATGGTTTGTGAGCGCATAGTAGACAAACATACATACATTCGTTTTTATATATATATAGATTTTAATGTACATGACGATTTCAGTTTCGTTTAGGAACAACATTTGGAGCGAGTTTTACTTCCAAGCCTTTCGTCTGCTTTCGTGTAAGCATGACGCGCAATTTGTAGTGCCAGCACTGCAACTGGTAGGCTTGCCTTGTCCCCCCCCTCCCCCCCACCCAACGGCTCGTCACCCCACGCCAGCCAATGCTTGCTTCCTCCTCTCCCCGCACTCCCCTCACAACTCTGCCGTCTTAAGTTAACACACTGTATCAGCAGGTGGCTAAAATACATATACACACTCCTGGAAATTGAAATAAGAACACCGTGAATTCATTGTCCCAGGAAGGGGAAACTTTATTGACACATTCCTGGGGTCAGATACATCACATGATCACACTGACAGAACCACAGGCACATAGACACAGGCAACAGAGCATGCACAATGTCGGCACTAGTACAGTGTATATCCACCTTTCGCAGCAATGCAGGCTGCTATTCTCCCATGGAGACGATCGTAGAGATGCTGGATGTAGTCCTGTGGAACGGCTTGCCATGCCATTTCCACCTGGCGCCTCAGTTGGACCAGCGTTCGTGCTGGACGTGCAGACCGCGTGAGACGACGCTTCATCCAGTCCCAAACATGCTCAATGGGGGACAGATCCGGAGATCTTGCTGGCCAGGGTAGTTGACTTACACCTTCTAGAGCACGTTGGGTGGCACGGGATACATGCGGACGTGCATTGTCCTGTTGGAACAGCAAGTTCCCTTGCCGGTCTAGGAATGGTAGAACGATGGGTTCGATGACGGTTTGGATGTACCGTGCACTATTCAGTGTCCCCTCGACGATCACCAGTGGTGTACGGCCAGTGTAGGAGATCGCTCCCCACACCATGATGCCGGGTGTTGGCCCTGTGTGCCTCGGTCGTATGCAGTCCTGATTGTGGCGCTCACCTGCACGGCGCCAAACACGCATACGACCATCATTGGCACCAAGGCAGAAGCGACTCTCATCGCTGAAGACGACACGTCTCCATTCGTCCCTCCATTCACGCCTGTCGTGACACCACTGGAGGCGGGATGCACGATGTTGGGGCGTGAGCGGAAGACGGCCTAACGGTGTGCGGGACCGTAGCCCAGCTTCATGGAGACGGTTGCGAATGGTCCTCGCCGATACCCCAGGAGCAACAGTGTCCCTAATTTGCTGGGAAGTGGCGGTGCGGTCCTCTACGGCACTGCGTAGGATCATACGGTCTTGGCGTGCATCCGTGCGTCGCTGCGGTCCGGTCCCAGGTCGACGGGCACGTGCACCTTCCGCCGACCACTGGCGACAACATCGATGTACTGTGGAGACCTCACGCCCCACGTGTTGAGCAATTCGGCGGTACGTCCACCCGGCCTCCCGCATGCCCACTATACGCCCTCGCTCAAAGTCCGTCAACTGCACATACGGTTCACGTCCACGCTGTCGCGGCATGCTACCAGTGTTAAAGACTGCGATGGAGCTCCGTATGCCACGGCAAACTGGCTGACACTGACGGCGGCGGTGCACAAATGCTGCGCAGCTAGCGCCATTCGACGGCCAACACCGCGGTTCCTGGTGTGTCCGCTGTGCCGTGCGTGTGATCATTGCTTGTACAGCCCTCTCGCAGTGTCCGGAGCAAGTATGGTGGGTCTGACACACCGGTGTCAATGTGTTCTTTTTTCCATTTCCAGGAGTGTAGTTTCATTTGTGTGCAGCACTTTCAAATTACATATTCAGCTATTGTGCATGCAAGCTACCAACAACAGTTCTGATCCAGCCATCTGTGCTTGACCTCTTTCATCTAAATAACAATTAGAGAGTTTGCCTGACGATGTCTTTGTTGCACAATGTTCGTAACATTCACAAAGGCACAGATTGTTCTTCCTGAATCCGCGAAAGTTTCAGTTCAGTTATAAGTACACAGCTTACAACAGCCATATGGACCAGTGCTCGGCAACCCGTGAGGTTCGTGAAACCTCCTCTCTTAGATACCACCAACAGAGCTTGACCATTCTTCGACTACCAATCCTTTCATGCACCATTGTGACACGTGGTCAAATATTGTTGCCCCAAATGAGCAATTCCAAACACTGTGAAATTAGTTCTGTTCGTAGCAATTTTTTGCAGATGAAATGTCAGCCCTCAATAAAAAGCTTTATCTAAATTGTTGTTGGTGTTTAGTTTCTTGCAGACTTCATGGCTGCTAATGTGTCGACATTGCTTAACATTTAACTTCGAGGTGCACCTTTGATACCAAAATTTCCAGACTGGAAACGGCGTAATCACCTTCTTGACACATATACTGATATTGCATAGTGTTCAAAAACATCAGAAATTTATTCCTTTTTTGTAAACAAATTTCTGCTCAGACATGTTATGTGTTTCCAATGAGTTTCAAAATTCATAACTTTCTAATGTAGATTGAAGGTGGAGGGAGGATAAAGGGAAGGAACTAATGATATTAGCTACGTCGGGACTTTATGTGTAATCAGTGGTGATGAGTAAAAATATGTGCCAGACCGGGACTCGAACCCGGAATCGCCTGCTTCTTTTTTATTTTATTATTTTTTATCTCGTTTTGCGTTCTATTCATTCGGGGCGAACGTCCCATGACGCTTGTTCAAGTTCATCGTTAATCCATTAACTCGGTTTTTTTTATTACAGACGGCAGCTAACCCTTTGACCGAACACGCTGAGCTACCACGCCGGCGTTTCTTTGGCAATTATATTAATCACTGTGCCACTCATCTACATCTAGATCTACATCCATACTCCGCAAGCCATCTGTCGGTGTGTGGCGGAAGGTACCTTGAGTACCTCTATCGGTTCTCCCTTCTATTCCAGTCTCGTATTGTTTGTGGAAAGAAAGATTGTCGGTGTGCCTGTGTGTGATCTCTAATATCTCTGATTTTATCCTCATGGTCTCTTCGCCATTCCCTGCACCGTGCGTCAATTCGTTGCAGATTCTCCTGCATTTCAGTACAGTTTTCCATTGTTACAACCTCTCGATTTACTACAGCATCATCCGCAAAAAGCCTCTGTGAACTTCCGATGTTATCCAGTCAGACACAGTGTTTACTGTACATGCTCCCTGGGCGACTCGGACTCCGCCTAGCGCGACCTATCCGTAGTCCTTGCCCATGTGCTCCATGCTCGCTAACTTCAGATTTCTGCTGGAGGTCGAATATAAATGTGCATCCGCACTGAAGGTTGGGGACTCATTTCTGATCGAGAGGAATCGATTACATGACTGCATGGTGTCTGTACTTTCGGACATGTCCGAAAGAACAGATACTACACATTCTTATAATTATAGTCTTTCCTGGGGTAGGTTCTACTATGTGCTTGGGCAGTGCCAGATTGGAATACTATCTCCAGAATTATAAATCGAAAAGCCATCTACTACAAAATACTAACAAACTTTTCCTCCAACCCCTTATGTTGTGTTCGTTTTTTTCTTAAATTGCAGTAAATCATGCGTTCTCCATTTCTTCAAAAGCCTATGTATATAGTTCTAACTTTTTTCTTCTTATGTAAAAGTATACATTTAAAAAATTCACTCTTTCACTAAATTATTATACATTTCTCACTGTAAGAGAATTTTTAAAAATGTTATTGTCAAAGCAAAGAAATTTCTTTTTAAAATTGTTTTTAATTCAACAATATTGAAATATTGTCAAGTACTAAAAGGCTAGCAACCTCTGGTCTTTCGAAGGTGACTTACAAAAATGAGTTGAAACTAATTACATTTATTGTACAACAATGATTTCAACAATATTTTTACTAAAATACTACGAACTTATGTATATCTATGTGTACTCTCACACATCGGCGCATTATGAGCGGTCATCCACTGTGTAAATGAGAGCACCTAGATCAGATGAGGAGCACGTGATAAACGAAACGTAGGCCTACATAATAAATGTTAGCAAGAGGGTCAAGTCATCATCGATGAATGTACGAGTAGAAAAAATGGGAAAAGTGATTTTAGAAATGCTTAGATTGTGATGCAAGTACGAGTGACTGAACAGAATAAGTGAAACTCTTCGTACAATTAAGCACATCAGCTAGCATCCAAGCAAGGTAAACAAATTACAGAGAAGCCATTAGGAAACTGCAAGAGGTTGAACGTATCATTGAAAAATGTGGATTTCTGGGGCTAGACCAGTCTATAAAGTAGAATTTTCGTTTGTCAGTGGTTGAAGTGGAGCACGAAATCTATCGCACATAGGTTGAACGGGAGTTCGACAGCACACAACTAGCATCTGTGCTTTTGTTGATACCATTAAGATAGTAGGGGGCATAGATGCATTGCGATTCGGCCGCAGAATGAAGGAAACTAACTGCCTGATCATATGTCGAAGATCATATCGACACACGCTATCTTCCAGCAGAATTCCTCCTCGAGATATATATCACAGGACCGAAATAGGCTGAAGGCGGCAGTATTATGCCAGGAGGACATTCACATGGAAATCCTTGGTACTCACGGTTGCAAGAGGTACTTCAAAGAATGCAAGCACCTGACAATTTTTGCATCATTTCGTGATTGATGTGCTTTACAAAAGCCGTTATACTTTCCAGCAGGGCTTATGTCAATACCACAGGGCTTCCAATTAAAGAATTCGAGTTGTGTTATGGCCTCCCAGTCCAAATTTGGAGAATAACAGAGACGATCTTCTGTTTATTTACAGAATTGCATCGCTTGCGCGGAGAATTGAACACCACATACTCCTAGCCTACCGTGAACTTGCAGTAGCCGTGCTACGACAAACGGCACGCTTTTACGTATCAGAGACCAACGCCATATGAAGCGGATGGTGATACGTTGTAGCTTGCTGTCGTATGATCACATTATGCATTTGTACTTATATGTTTCGTTTTCAGGTTCGTAGGTATCATACTTTTCAACATTATTAAGGAGAAAAGTTAAATTTTGAAAAGATAAAAAACCAGCAGCGTTATCGTACAAAACATCGCCTGATTTTATTGGAATACTAAACACTTTGATTGGAATTCATATGAATTGCGCTAAGCGATATCGGCGAATGAGGTTTTTAGGGACTGAAAAAGAAACGTGTTGTTAGTTCCCACCTGAGTTGTATTGCCATCTCCGGCGTTGCTCTCCGTTGCTGGACAAGCATCTATCGTCCCGTCATCACCGCTGTCAGAGCTGGTATTTGTTTTGACCATAGCGACGATGGCAACTGACAGATTCACCTTCAGCGTGTACTGCACACATAGGCCGAAAAACGCCAAAATCGCCACAATGTAGCGAGCAGGAATGAGGTCTTTGCATCCTAAAGAACAGGCATTAAGTTGAAATTGCGGTTGTATGATTATTATATGCAACACAAAGTGAAACACTTCCAGTGATAACTATGAAATTACATTTTGTCAGATATATGTAAGAACGGCTGTCGGTTCTATATCTAGTGCAAGATTTTCAAAACTCAGACACACAAACAACAGCTCGCACACGTCAGCTAATTTGGCGTAGTTTTAAGAAACTGTAGCTCATTCATTCAGCTATGGACGTTCACTGCTCTTATCTGAGATTAATTATTCCTAAGTAAAGAGTCAGCAATGAAAAAGATCTCTTATCTTTACATTCTATGTTAAAATGGCAAAAAAATCGTCTGTGGCAAATTATATACAGTTAATCCCTTTTTAATAATATTGCTGACAGCATTTGAAATCTTAGGCAGAAAAGTGAACCAAAATAATAGGATAAGATGAATACTTGACTCATAGATTAAGTGAGCATATGTCAAATAAAGTATTCTATTCACTGCACCTTTATTCTTTGTCCAGCTCAACTCGATATGTATATAGCTAATGTACTGAAGGGTTCGACAATAAGAAATAACTTTCAGTTCATACAGTCAAAGTGTACAACAAAACACAGTATCTGAAAACTGAGTAATCTGTGGAAGTAAGCCATAAGAATGACTTCAGCGTAAGGTAAAGTATGATCTGAATACAAGTTCTGTATTATTAAGTTGGAATGAAAGTGTCTGTCTAAATTAGAGGAATCCATTTAACAGAGCACAAAACACAATGTGGCAGAACATCAGATAAATAAGATACTTGAGTATCCACAGTAGAAACCCGGAAATGCGAAGTAAATAATTTAATAAAACTGTAGATGAACCTGCAAATGTCTAATACCAGTATGAAAAGGTTAGAGGAATTATCGTTACAAAATATTTGGTCGACATCGCAAATAGACTATGTAATGTAAGTAGATGCGCAAAATCGTGCTATGCATAAGAATGAATACCATCAGTATTGATTTTTTATCTGAACTTCAAAAGCAAGACAGAATTGGTTCCGGCCACACCAGAGAAAATTGGAACAGAGATGCAAGGAAATTGGCAAGTACTGCACTTGCATCAATCATGGTGCTGCAGCAACACAACTCAGCTTCTCTACAGAAATGAGAAACCTATGCAAATGCAGTAATCAACATAAAGTACGCCCACTCCAAATGCAGAGCGATTTGGCGATAGGATCACACTGGCCAACTCGATTCACTGGCTGTCGGGCCGGGGATGCGAGAGTTTCGGTCGTGCGCGATGTACACTCCTGGAAATGGAAAAAAGAACACATTGACACCGGTGTGTCAGACCCACCATACTTGCTCCGGACACTGCGAGAGGGCTGTACAAGCAATGATCACACGCACGGCACAGCGGACACACCAGGAACCGCGGTGTTGGCCGTCGAATGGCGCTAGCTGCGCAGCATTTGTGCACCGCCGCCGTCAGTGTCAGCCAGTTTGCCGTCGCATACGGAGCTCCATCGCAGTCTTTAACACTGGTAGCATGCCGCGACAGCGTGGAAGTGAACCGTATGTGCAGTTGACGGACTTTGAGCGAGGGCGTATAGTGGGCATGCGGGAGGCCGGGTGGACGTACCGCCGAATTGCTCAACACGTGGGGCGCGAGGTCTCCACAGTACATCGATGTTGTCGCCAGTGGTCGGCGGAAGGTGTACGTGCCCGTCGACCTGGGACCGGACCGCAGCGACGCACGGATGCACGCCAAGACCGTAGGATCCTACGCAGTGCCGTAGGGGACCGCACCGCCACTTCCCAGCAAATTAGGGACACTGTTGCTCCTGGGGTATCGGCGAGGACCATTCGCAACCGTCTCCATGAAGCTGGGCTACAGTCCCGCACACCGTTAGGCCGTCTTCCGCTCACGCCCCAACATCGTGCAGCCCGCCTCCAGTGGTGTCGCGACAGGCGTGAATGGAGAGACGAATGGAGACGTGTCGTCTTCAGCGATGAGAGTCGCTTCTGCCTTGGTGCCAATGATGGTCGTATGCGTGTTTGGCGCCGTGCAGGTGAGCGCCACAATCAGGACTGCATACGACCGAGGCACACAGGGCCAACACCCGGCATCGTGGTGTGGGGAGCGATCTCCTACACAGGCCGTACACCACTGGTGATCGTCGAGGGGACACTGAATAGTGCACGGTACATCCAAACCGTCATCGAACCCATCGTTCTACCATTCCTAGACCGGCAAGGGAACTTGCTGTTCCAACAGGACAATGCACGTCCGCATGTATCCCGTGCCACCCAACGTGCTCTAGAAGGTGTAAGTCAACTACCCTGGCCAGCAAGATCTCCGGATCTGTCCCCCATTGAGCATGTTTGGGACTGGATGAAGCGTCGTCTCACGCGGTCTGCACGTCCAGCACGAACGCTGGTCCAACTGAGGCGCCAGGTGGAAATGGCATGGCAAGCCGTTCCACAGGACTACATCCAGCATCTCTACGATCGTCTCCATGGGAGAATAGCAGCCTGCATTGCTGCGAAAGGTGGATATACACTGTACTAGTGCCGACATTGTGCATGCTCTGTTGCCTGTGTCTATGTGCCTGTGGTTCTGTCAGTGTGATCATGTGATGTATCTGACCCCAGGAATGTGTCAATAAAGTTTCCCCTTCCTGGGACAATGAATTCACGGTGTTCTTATTTCAATTTCCAGGAGTGTATTTGGACGCTGTTTCAGGGAGCGTTCACGTGCAGTGTTGGAGTGTGGTTTCAGCGGGTGGGTATATTTGCGTTGTTTGTGGGCGGTGTTGTTATTAAGTTGCCAAAATGAATACTCAGTGGAACCGCAAATAAATGAAACAACTCATAGAATTCTACAGAGAAAAATGGAACCTTTTGGACAATAAAAAGCATTTAAAAAACAAAATAAGAAGTTGACAAATGTTATTGGGTCCAAATTCGACGAAGTGAAGAACTAAATGACTTTCTTATTGTGTTATTCGACCTTTAACAAAGAGCTATGCATGTGTTTGCTGCAAAATACATCCAGCAGCGCAACTTTTTCTGCAACTCACCCTCCTCAACCCAGTCCTACTGTGTAACAACATTGTAAATCTTCATGCTCTTCGAGCTAATCTCTAATCCCGCCACAAAAAGCTACAGATCATTCTTCTACTGTCGTCCCTATCCAAGAGTGAAGTGTTATTCTGCAATATCACTCTAACTCACGCAACTAGCTGCATTCTGCAACTCTAAGAGTCTCACTCATTTTAATCTATCATATTGCAGCACTTGGCAAATGCTTTAGTGTCTTAAAACTTTCCTATTGTAATTGAAGATTAGGGCTTCACGAACTGCATATCCAGTAATATCGTGAATTCTTATATTAATATTACGAAAATCAAATCTAACAAATGCACGTTCGGCATGCGCGGTCATACTGGTAACAATATAAACAAGTAATCACAATTGTTACTATAGGTTATCTGTCTTGATCTGACTGCAATCTGATTAAAAATAATTACGTCAGAGGGTTGGTGTCGACTGGCTTCGTTTCACATCTGCACTTGGCAGTTTTTGGTATTCTGCGTTATGCCTTGTGCTGCGTTATAAGTATAGATACAAATAGTGCAACACAAGGAATAACGCAGAATACCAAAAACTGCCAATTACAGATGTGAATTGAAGCCAGTCGACACCAGCTACTGCTAGCAAGAGGGGAAGGAGCAGATTATGTAAAGAAACACCAGTAACCGCAGAAGATGCTTTGTAAATAAAAGCGAAACGCGTCTGGTGTAATGCTTTTCAATCAGATTGCAGTCAGCTCAAGACAGATAACCTATAGTAACAGGTGTTAACAGCTGCTGCGGAAGATGGCCGCCGGCCGCAGTGGCCGAGCGGTTCTAGGCGCTTCAGTCTGGAACGGCAGGTTCGAATCCTGCCTCGGGCTTGGATGTGTGTGATGTCCTTAGGTTAGATAGGTTTAAGTAGTTCTAAGTTCTAGGGGACTGATGACCTCAGATGTTAATTCCCATAGTGCTCAGAGCCTTTTTATTTAATATGGTCACGCAGACAAGAGTAACCACAATTTCTTGTAAAAGTAATCACAATTTCTTGTAAAGCACATATAAGACGGTAAAGAGTAATACTTTTAAAAAGGGTTTGGGTACACTACTGAGAGTTGTGCAAACATCACTAGCATTCGTTGCTGCAGTTGTAATGTTGGCTTGCCCCACCATCAACCATGTTCACGTAACTGGAACCAGCTGCCGAGGGAGCACATTTAGATTCTAGAAAAACGAACAGCCGCAGTGCATGCAGTGTTCGGCTAGTGCTGATTTGATGTGTTTCGCCAGTCGCACGTAGTGTTGGTGCTGCGACACGGAAGTGCTAATTATCTCCCGGTTTCCCATGTGCACGACTGTGGCACGAAAGCGGCGATGTAGCCATGGATGCTTCAGCGGAAAATAAGAGACACTGCTTGAGTTGTAAAACTACCATAGGATACCATAAGTAAGCGTATCCTACGGTAGTTTTCCTAGCAGCTTTGGTCAGATAAAATCGTTACCTGTAAGTTGGGCGTGTTGCATACTATCGGTCGTTACCTCTTAACGACCGATTTCCTTACGAATGCGATCAGTGTCTTACTAGATAGCTCTAAAGACTAGAAGTGCTGAACCGTCTAGAAACTTAGTGAGGATATATAATGGGCTGGGTAACCTACGGAACATTTTTGTTCTAGATTGTTATCCTCCTGTCAGTTACTTACAACAGTACTTATAGCAAAACTAAAATTGTCAATGTTTAATTCACATTTTATCAGAAATTTGTTGATTCGCAACATGGAACACAGGGATGATGCAATAAAAATAAAGAAAACAATACAGATTATCATATAGTACTAGAAAACACGATTTCCTCAACAAAAAAGCAAAATAAAAAAAGTGCAAACCAAAAATATATCAACATCGCTTCAATACTTCAGCGAACTTATATTCAACCCGTTTCTGTTATTCATAAGCAACTTTCTCATTTATCAGTAATAACTGGAAACTTCTGCCGTTTATCATGATGAGGAACGTTCTATTGAGTACAAAATAACAACAATAATTATACAGGGTGTTACAAAAAGATACGGCCAAACTTTCAGGAAACATTCCTCACACACAAATAAATAAAAGATGTTATGTGGACATGTGCCCGGAAACGCTTAATTTCCATGTTAGAGCTCATTTTAGTTTCGTCAGTATGTACTGTACTTCCTCGATTCACCGCCAGTTGGCCCAATTGAAGGAAGGTAATGTTGACTTCGGTGCTTGTGTTGACATGCGACTCATTGCTCTACAGTACTAGCATCAAGCACATCAGTACGTAGCATCAACAGGTTAGTGTTCACCACGAGCGTGGTTTTGCAGTCAGTGCAATGTTTACAAATGCGGAGTTGGCAGATGCCCATTTGATATATGGATTAACACGGGGCAATAGCCGTGGCTTGGTATCAAGACGGATTTCCAGAAAGAAGGTGTCCCGACAGGAAGACGTTCGAAGCAATTGATCGGCGTCTTAGGGAGCACGGAACATTCCAGCCTATGACTCGCGACTGGGGAAGACCTAGAACGACGAGGACACCTGCAATGGACGAGGCAATTCTTCGTGCAGTTGACGATAACCCTAATGTCAGCGTCAGAGAAGTTGCTGCTGTACAGGGTAACGTTGGCCACGTCACTGTGTGGAGAGTGCTACGGGAGAACCAGTTGTTTCCGTACCAGGTAGAGCGTGTGCAGGCACTATCAGCAGCTGATTGGTCTCCACGGGTACACTTCTGCGAATGGTTCATCCAACAATGTGTGAATCCTCATTTCAGTGCAAATGTTCTCTTTACGGATGAGGCTTCATTCCAACGTGATCAAATTGTAAATTTTCACAATTAACATGTGTGGGCTGACGAGAAATCTCACGCAATTGTGCAACCACGTCATCAACACAGATTTTCTATGAACGTTTGGGCAGGCATTGTTGGTGATGTCTTGATTGGGCCCCATGTTCTTCCACCTACGCTCAATGGAGCACGTTATCATGATTTCACACGGGATACTCTACCTGTGCTGCTAGAACATGTGCCTTTACAAGTACGATACAACATGTGGTTCATGCACGATGGAGCTCCTGCACATTTCAGTCGAAGTGTTCGTACGCTTCTCAACAACAGATTCGGTGACCGATGGATTGGTAGAGGCGGACCAATTCCATGGCTTCCACGCTCTCCTGACCTCAACCCTCTTGACTTTCATTTATGGGGGCATTTGGAAGCTCTTGTCTACGCAACCCCGGTACCAAATGTAGAGACTCTTCGTGCTCATATTGTGGACGGCTGTGATACAATACGCCATTCTCCAGGGCTGCATCAACGCATCAGGGATTCCATGCGACGGAGGGTGGATGCATGTATCCTCGCTAACGGAGGACATTTTGAACATTTCCTGTAACAAAGTGTTTGAAGTCACGCTGGTACGTTCTGTTGCTGTGTGTTTCCATTCCATGATTAATGTGATTTGAAGAGAAGTATTAAAATGAGCTCTAACTTGGAAAGTAAATGTTTCCGGACACATGTCCACATAACATATTTTCTTTCTTTGTGTGTGAGGAATGTTTCCTGACAGTTTGGCCGTACCTTTTTGAAACACCCTGTATACATATATTTTTATGTTTGTGCACGTAAACTGTACTTGCATCAAAAACAGTTGCTTTGGTTACATAAAGTAGCAGAAGTTAACGATCAACTTATTTTTATTGCTTATGAAGTGCAATATATATTCTGTAAGGATATAAAATATAATGCATGCAAAATACTGTGGCTGGTAGATGCGCAGGCGGCAGGGTACGCCTCGGGAGGGTGCCAGTGGTGGAAATGCTGAGTGTTGGAGGGGAAGTGCCGAGTGTTGGAGGGGAAGTACCATTCTAAACTGAAGCCTACACTCACATATTTTTTTAGTTTTGAGCAGGGCCCCTTCACTCCCACACTTGCATGGTGACCATGGCTAGTATCTAAAAAGAAATCCGCCGAATATGCAGCGATTTATTTTCGCCTGGTTTGTTAATCATTTGTGACTTTCAGAGAAGTGTCACGAGTGGGGAATTTTGAATGAAACCTACACATTTCTCTTGTTTCCATGTTAACATTTGCTTCTGTTGCCAGAGGAGCTTACACAGTCTCACGTCACTAACATATTGTGCAGACGCAATTGCGAGAGAATTCTGAAACAGTGGTTTATTAAGCTTATTAAGCGAGGAATTGAGGAAAATTAAGGTCAGTATCTTATAAAAAAGCACATCATCGAAACGTGGTATCACTTCACTTATGCTGTTCCAAAACTTATAGCGTTCTAGTTTCATCAGCTATTGATTGCCCTTAAAATTTACACTCTTTCATCGGAAAAGACTGTAATTAGTGGAATAACACCGCAGATAATGAACTTTTGCATAGTAACCATAGAGCAAAATATTCTTCTCTTTGTGTGCTATCATTTACCAAAATCGCATTTCAATATCTCAAACCGTTTATGAAATATGAGGAATGTTGTGCATATATCGCTCTGGCTTTATCACAGGCGCGGTGCGATCGCAAATGAACGTCCTACGTCAGATCAGTTTTCTCAAGATTGGTGACAGACAGAGACCTCCACCCAAGTCTATAGAAAAATTTAATATGTCAACTAAATTTCATACGTAGCAACATATTATACACTACTGACCATTAAAATTGCTACACCAAGAAGAAATGCAGATGATAAACGGGTATTCGTTGGACATATATATAATACTACAACTGACATGAGATTACATTTTCACTCAATTTGGGTGGATAGATCCTAAGACATAAGTATCCAGAACAACCACCACTGGCCGTAATAACGGCCTTGATGCGCCTGGGCATTGAGTCAAACACAGCTTCGATGGCGTGTACAGGTACAGCTGCCCATGCAGCTTCAACACGATGCCACAGTTCATCAAGAGTAGTGACTGGCGTATTGTGATGAGCCAGCTGCTCGGCCACCATTGACCAGACGTTTTCAATTTGTGAGACATCCTGAGAATGTGCTGGCCAGGGCAGCAGTCGAACATTTTCTGTATCCAAAAAGGCCCGTACAAGACCTGCAACATGCGGTCGTGCATTATCCTGCTGAAATGTAGGGTTTCGCAGGGATCGAATGAAGGGTAGAGCCACGGGCCGCAACACATCTGAAATGTAACGTCCACTGTTCAAAGTGCCGTCAATGCGAACAAGAGGTGACCGAGACGTGTAACCAATGGCACCCCATACCATCAAGCCGGGTGATACGCCAGTATGGCGATGACGAATACACGCTTCCAATGTGCGTTCACCGCGATGTCGCCAAACACGGATGCGACCATCATGATGCTGTAAACAGAACCTGGATTCATCCGAAAAAAATGACGTTTTGCCATTCGTACACCCAGGTTCGTCGTTGAGTACACCATCGCAGGCGCTCCTGTCTGTGATGGAGCGTAAAGGGTAACCGCAGCCATGGTCTCCGAGCTGATAGTCCATGCTGCTGCAAACGTCGTCGAACTGTTCGTGCAGATGGTTGTTGTCTTGCAAACGTCCCCATCTGTTGACTCAGGGATCGAGACGTGGCTGCACGATCCGTTACAGCCATGCGGATAAGATGCTTGTTATCTCGACTGCTAGTGATACAAGGCCGTTGGGATTCAGCACGGCGTTCCGTATTACCGTCCTGAACCCACCGATTCCATATTCTGTTAACAGTCATTGGATCTCGACAAGTGCAGGCAGCAATGTCGCGATAGGCTACAATCCGACCTTTATCAAAGTCGGAAACGTGATGGTACGCATTTCTCCTCCTTACACGAGGCGTCACAACAACGTTTCACCAGGCAACGCCGGTCAACTGCAGTTTGTGTATGAGAAATCGGTTGGAAACTTTCCTCATGTCAGCAAGTTGTAGGTGTCGCCACCGGCGCCAAAATTGTGTGAATGCTCTCAAAAGCTAATCATTTGCATATCACAGCATCTTGTTCCTGTCGGTTAAATTTCGCGTCTGTAGCACGTCATCTTCATGGTGTAGCAATTTCAGTGGGCAGTTGTGTATAAAGCTACAAGTAAAGAAAAAACGAAATTTTTTTACTAAGTTTCTGTAAAATGGTTTGAGAACGACTGCAGGGTATGCGTGTCGATTCCGTCATCGCCGCTCGGCCGAAAGGTGGCAGTCGCTTGTCGGCTTCCCCTTCTGAAGAAACGGACGATTTCGCTCAGCGCTTTGGATGAAAACTGGTGACTGCGCATCGGCCACGGTATCCTGCGCGACTTATACACATTAGATTAACAATGAATGATATGTGGTTCGAATTATGTGGGGAAAAAAACAAAGAGAAGTCTCTGTTTCCATTTTCTCTCTTACATATTTATTCATGTTTCTTCCCTACCATTTCTACTTGTACTGCCGGTAAGCCCACCGTTTACTACGTCATTCATGTAGTGCACCAAAAGCAGCGTGTTGTTAGTAGAGCGCAACTCTAGACACTACAAACCAATTAAACGCCTCAGTATGGACAGATAGGAGTCCTACAAATTGCCGATGGGTTGGCTGCCAGTGAGCCCAATTCAATAGGGCCGTCCGTTCGCCAGCTAGCGGATCCTCAAGACCCTGGCTCAGCAATGTAAACAAGCAGCCGTCACGGAACTGTCATTCGGTACCGATGTGACGTGCACCACCAAGAGTAGTAATTCGTCTGTGATCAGAAAGTAATTCGTGTAAACTGAGAGTGACACATCTGGGCTCGCGCTACATGCAGTAGTAATGTTCTTTCTCTGCAGCGTATCCAGCTGTCGGCTTGGCGTCCATCTTTAGTTTCTACATGTTATTTGATTAACGGCTTTGTCCTCCCTAGTTAGTTTCAATACAAGACGCTTATGGTATCTAGTTTAACGGCTTTGTCCTCCCTAGTTAGTTTCAATACAAGACGCTTATGGTATCTAGTTTTTTCTGCGGTATATGGAGCATCTTGATGCAGTTTCCACAACTGTAGTGTCACTTTGGACGAAATACCAGGGCCAACTGAACTTTTCTTTCTATTTTAAAAACCACGACCGGTTTCTAGCACCACGCCGTTAACCCCGAGGTATATGTCATGCGTTCTGAGAGAATACAGAACGATTCGTTTAGATAACTGAATGTTTGTGTCGTTACATTATCATAATGAACTTATTGAGAGAGTTGTCCAATATTAAAGCACTTCTCCTTGTTCAACTAGTGGAGAAACGGGCTTTCGACGATACTGAATGTGGCCAAAGCCATGAAGGGTGTCATTGTGTGATTAAATATAGACTGCTAGGTTACTAACAATCGTTCTCGTTAGGAATAAAATCCACAGAGATTGCATCTGTTGAAACAACTCTTCAGGAACGTTACTGCCGTGTCTACGAAAATTTTAAAACATCAGATCTGGTTTGCTTCACAGTAAAATTAATATTTCAACTAGCATTTCCGGGAGTTAAAAGTTTATTTCACATTTTTACTATGATATCCTCCCCCAGATCATATAGCCTTCAATGATTTCCATTAAACAGAAAGCTGCAGATGAACGAGTGAATTTGTTTACAAGATAAGAAACACAGACGTTGTGATTTAGAAACGACAGATAGGGAAGTACAGATTCTGGGCTGACATTCAAGAACTTGTACAGGTCTACTATCTACTACTTCCTCTCATTTAATCATGTCTTCTACGTATTTATTTAATCCAATCAGTTTTTTATTTCTTGGAGTAAATTATTAAAAAAATCTTTATTTGGCATCTAGAAGCTTTACAGAACTGTATGTATAAGAAGTTTAAGGCACTCCTGTTCTTTTAGTTATTTTTATTGTGTGATTATTGTTACGAATAAATAAAATTTTACGCTTTTCTATACTTATTACAACTATAAAAGGGCCTCTAGTTCACTAAACTGCTGTAAGACAAACTGAACGAGAAACTTGTAACCTATTCGAAATATGTTCTTGTGCATACAAAATTCAGAATTCACCCTACTTCTACTACGAAACCTAAGCTTCTGTAGTGGTGTTATGCCCTTATGAGGCATTGCTCGTTGCTTTCGTTTTATTTTGGGAACGAATTCCATTGGAAAAACTAGAGAGAGTTGCACTTTAGTTCAAAAAATGGTTCAAATGGCTCTGAGCACTATGGGACTCAACTGCTGAGGTCATTAGTCCCCTAGAACTTAGAACTAGTTAAACCTAACTAACCTAAGGACATCACAAACATCCATGCCCGAGGCAGGATTCGAACCTGCGACCGTAGCGGTCTTGCGGTTTCAGACTGCAGCGCCTTTAACCGCACGGCCACTTCGGCCGGCGCACTTTAGTTATCAACGTATTCCGCATACATAACATTTATTCTGAAGTGACTGATAGGAACACAAGAGTATATCTCGGGTAAAAGTTCATCAGTCAAATAATGATTGATGTTTCGTCGATATTTGTGATAGATTTACTTGAAGAGCCGATACAAAAGGTAGATACATAATCTGAATGACTCGGTGGGATTTTGAGACGACAACTGTTTGATTGGCTGTAGTATACATCTGGCATTGAAAACTATAATACAATGAGGGTGAAATATAACAAACTTAAAACTGGCATGCTTCGATATGCAAGTGGTATGCATTCCAGCGCAACTGCGAGAGTAATGTCGTCTGTAGTCCGTGTAAAGCGTGTAACGGATCGAAGTGCAGATATTTTTGTATGTCTACCTTAATATGTACACACGTCAGTGTGTTGGTAATTTTTTTCTCTGCATCGAGTAGTCATCCCACAAACACGTCACACAATGCTTTCTGCAAGGTCGTACCTGCACCAGTATAGATCAACCATTTTGAGTCCACACGTTCACATGTACCTGGAGGTACTAACCAACCTAAGAACATACGACTTGTAATAGCGGTAATGACAAGTTTGTAAATGACGTTAATACTGTTGTAACGTTGTACACTACACTGTACTCAGCCACTAATAAAAATATCTGCACTTACACCCGTTACACTCCGTATAAAAACCGTTGCCCCGACCAGCTTCTTTCCATATTTGTTACCCACTGAAAATATCTGGTTTTTAGAAATCGCATTTGAATGTTGGTTGTTTGTGAGAAGCTCAAGGAGAAACATACACCTGGAATTTGACACCGGCAGGATCGCGACCTATCAAGACCCTGGTTTATCGTTCCACGATATTGCTGTTCGCGTTGGTCGAGATTTCGCAGCTGTCATGCGAATATAGGAGCGATGGGGTCAAGAAGGTCATACAGGGTCTCAACGGCCACACGCCGCTAGCGCCCAAGAGGACTGACTCAATGTTCGCTCGGCCATGCAGGATCGCACAATCCCTTCTACATCTGCATATTTATCTACATACATACTCCATAAGCTACCACATGGTGCGTGGCAGAGGGTACCATGTTTCCCTTCCTGTTCCTCTCCCAAACAGAGGGAGGGAAAACGACTATCTATATGCCTCTGTACAAGCCCTAATTTCTCTCTTCTTTTTTTCTTCTTCGTGGTCCTCATGCGAAATGTACATTGGCAGCTGTTGGAATATTGTGCAGTCAGCATCAAAAGCCGATTCTCTAAATTTTCTCCATAGCATTCCACAAAGAGAACGTCTCCATCAGGGATTCCCTTTTGAATCTCCTGAAGCATCTCCATAACACTTGCGTGTTGTTCGAACCTCTCGGTAACAAATTTAGTGGCCCACCTGTGAATTGCTTAGATGTCTCCCTTTAACCCGACCTGGTGCGGATCCCAAACGCTCGAGCAGTACTCAAGAATGGGTCGACTAATGTTCTATATGCGGTCTTCTTTACAGATACACTTTTCTAAAACTGTCCTAATAAACCTAAATCGACCATTCACCTTCCCCACTACAATCCTCACATGTTCGTCCCACTTCATATTGCTGTCCAGCGTTACGCCCAGATATTAAATGGATCTGACTGTGCCAAGCAGGACACTACTAACGCTGTTTTCGATCACACCAGCTACAAATTTTGTCTAAATCATCTTGTGTCCTCCTGCAGTAATGGAAGGATGACACCTTCCCGTACGCCACGACACCATCAGCAAATAACAGCAGATTACTGCTGACCCTCTATACAGAGAATGAAATGATATATAGGAACCTATTCCGTATGCTCGTACCTTCGTTAACAGCCTGCAGTGGGGCACCGTGTCAAACGCTTTTCGGAAATCTAGAAATATGGAATCTGCCTCTTGCCCTTTACTCATACCTTTAGTCAAGAAATGGACTTGTTTACAGCGAGACATGTGTCCATGTGGACCATGTGACGACGTTTGGAGCACCACAGACTGACTGCAACCACTGCTGCAGCTTGCAGTTTCCCTTGACAGGACAGTAAAGACGGCTGCAGCGACAGTAACGCGCTCAACGACAATACTGGACACATGACAGGCCTGTCGTACTGTCTTCAGGCGAGTACAGGTTCTCCGTACAGCTTCACGATGGACGGATCCATATGTCGAGGGTTTGAAGAGAATGAACGTTGCCAGATTTTACTTCGTCGTCATATGGGTCTGACCACTGGCGTGATGGTACGGGGTGTCACTTGGTATACAAGACAATCATCACTGGTTTGCATAGTGGGTAATTTGGAGAAGAGCCACTACACTTTTGAAGCGTTAAAGCTGGATACTGTGCTGTATATTCAAGGTCTTTCAACACGATAACGCAAGACCGCATGCTACCCGTGCTGTCACGGCCTACTTCAATACACAGGGTGTACGATTTTTACCCTAGCCAATACTGTCTCCAGGTCTGTCACCCACCGAAAACATCTGTTTAGCCATCGGTTGCTGAGAGATTGGAATGCCACCACTCGCTAGGATCTGTGACGAGCTCTGGCACAGAAGTGAAGCACTACAGAATGACAAACCCATCTATGCCATCCAAGCTCAGTTTGCTTTGGTGCCTAGCCGGGTCAGAGACGTTGTTTGTGCCAGAGGTCGCAGCTCTGTGCGCTAAAATTCACAACATGTGTGATATCAGCTATCGATACCACCCCACAGGCGTCAAAGTTGTCAACGGAACTGCAGGTTTCCGTCAGACGCCAACAGCGATCGTTCGCGGTCTGGCAGGCCCAATGGAACATGCATGCTGAGCCACGCCTTCAGCGCCTCTGGACTATAAGCGTCCTCTGCCGCCACAATAGAGGGCGCTGGTGACAGCCCCACACCCCACTCGCACCTGGAGACTCCTCGCTCTGAGACGCTACGCAGAAGCCACCTAATCGTGGCTCCGACGCCATCGCTCGTGCTTTAGTTCTGAGAGCCTCATCCTTATTGCTAATGTAATAGCTGGACTTATTTCTTGCTGCTTATTTGTAATGAGACTTCATACGCTTGAAGAAATACAAGTTTTGTAAATCTTCCGACTGTTATGTTACCTTGTTCACTAATCATTTATACTCCTGTCCAGCTTTCCTACAATTGCAGTTGCGGTACCTCTCTGTAGCCCACCTCTCCTTACCGTTGTGTACAAATATACAACACCATGTATACTTCCGAGTCGTCTAGTAATTTAGTCATGTATCCTTTCTGCTCTACTGCATACACACAATAAGGAGAATACTGTTATTCGCTTTCATTCCTGGTGTCGAAATTTTGATGACCAATGTAGATAAATTAACAACGCAACGGCAGGCTAAAGATTAATGTCATGAACGATAGTATGCTGAAACATTTACATCATTTACGACAACCAGTTCTATTAGCACCAACGTCGTTAGCAAATAACAAAACAGCTACAGAATATCCTATCAAAATAGTATGCGTGATGTTAATTAAATCACGGAAAGTTTCGAAATTACGGGTACAAAAAACGCCTTGATATAAAATATCTTTAAATTAAGCATATTTGTACGTATTGTAGGGGAGACCAGGGCGGAACAGACTACCAGAATATAAGGGCCTCGTTAGTCTTTAGTCTCATTTCGTCTATATGTGTTATAGTGTGCTGAAATTGACAAGTGTCTTATGTCTATTGTGGCTTAGTAAGGTTGCTACTTTCGTCGCGCACCAGTTACATAGTCTGCCTATAAAATTGAGCGAATTACCTGATCTCTCATAACTTACTGCACCGTTTCCAACTAAGCAAATCTCTCATAGTTTTTTCTTCACAATCAATGTTGAGTCCACCTAAATCAGGATGTGTTTAGCTATGTTCGTGTACATTGCAGTTGGAGAAGAATTGTTTATGGTGGTCACTGACTATTTTCTCAATTGATACGCTTTGGGGTGGAACGGTCTACTGGTATAGTCCGTTCCGCCCAGGTCACTTTTTATTTGACGGACTCTTCCCCATGTTTTGTCTTTCTCGTTGGCAGCCGGTACGTCATTATGTACGTAAAACGGAGATACAAAACTGGTCCGCGAAAAACATTCATCCATCAACAACTCCACAGCGTCAAGTTTCCCTACTTTTAGCCCGGAAAATGTTACGCCAACCGCGCGACTGCTACGGTCGCAGGTTCGAATCCTGCCTCGGGCATGGATGTGTGTGATGTCCTTAGGTTAGTTAGGTTTAACTAGTTCTCAGTTCTAGGGGACTGATGACCATAGATGTTAAGTCCCATAGTGCTCAGAGCCATTTGAACCATTTTGTTACGCCAATAGCCAGAGTTACACGAAGGCAGAAACGAATGACACGAAAGAGAGGTAAGACCGCTGTTCTCGCATCATCTCCCTATATGAGTGGTCTACAAGAAGCGGCCAAAAAATCTTCGGAAGCTGGAGAAGCTAAAAACAATAGAGCAAAGGTCTGGCTGCTAGCTCTAGAAAAAGAAAGTGAAAGGACAAGAAAAAGGCTTTCCATCGAAGAAGTAGAAGACAAAAGAAAAAGAAACTGACTCCAGAGAAAATGAAAATTCGAAGACTACAAAGATGTACCATGTATACATTGCAAGGAATTATATTACACTTCAGCTGAGTTTTGGACTGCATGTCATAAGATCACGCAGTGCTCACGTAACTTGTGTGCTGGCAAAGATAGTGAGGACGATGAAGACCAGGTTACTTGTAAGACATCTCATCGAAGAAAATAAATAGAAAACCAGGGTCCATTCCACGTTGCATGCGGGGCGGATAGGAGTTAATGATACACTCTAAGTTTATTGACATAACAAACGAAATATATTCTTTTATGCTATCTTCATTTGCAAATTATATTACAAATATATTCGTATAAACGGTTCCTAATTTTTCTAAAATATTTTTTCATCGTTGAGATCTCAAATATTTGCTTCAAACGTTAGTCGGGCCGTTCCGCCCTGGTCTCCCCTATGTGTTCACAGTAGATGCATCGTGTACCAGTGAGAAACACTTTTGTAAACGTGACTGTTTCTCTACTGAACTAACTGTTACTATCGCATATGTATGCAGGAAAAGTAAACTGAGTTAGGAATAAGTGCCATTTACGTTGAAACCACAGTTATACACGGCACCGACACATTAATGTGACCACCTGTAAGAAGCCTGAATTACCACTTTTGCTGCGCGAGATGTGCAGGACGAGAGTTAATGGGGTTCTGGAAGATATCGACAGGGATGTGGAGCCATGCCGACTCCACTGTCGTGGCCAGCTGCGTTTGGTTTCTCAGTTGAGAATCCATAGCACGAACTGTCGCCGGCCACTGTGGCCGAGCGGTTCTAGGCGCTTCAGTCCGGAACCGAGCTGCTGCTATGGTCGCAGGTTCGAATCCTACCTCGGGCATGTATGTGTGTGCTATCCTTAGGTTAGTTAGGTTTAAGTAGTTCTAAGTCCAGGGGACTGATGACCTCAGATGTTAAGTCCCATAGTGCTTAGAGCCATTTGAACCACGAACAGTCCGATAGAGATCGTCCGACAGATTCTCGATTGGGTTTAATTTGGTGGCCAGAGGAGTACGGCAATCACTTCTTGGGGCTCTTCGAACCACACGTGTACACTACGAGCTGTGTGACACTTAGCATTCTTCTGCTGGTAGATGCCATGGTGCCGTGGAAAAATAAACTGCATGTAGAGGTGCACATGTCCCCAAGGATTTGTATTGATCCATTTTGCATCCCAGAATGACGAGATAACACAGGGAAAGGCAACGAAAACATTCCCCAGACCTTATCGCTCCCTCGTCCCGCCTGGACCTTTCAGATGGTTGGTCCAGGGCCGCACACACCACCGGCCATCTGGCCGATGAATTATGAAACGCATATCATCTGAAAAGTCCGCCGGCTTCCACTCAGTGGACGTCCAATTGTGATACTGACGTGCAAATTCCAGCATTTGTTGCCGATGAACAGCAGTTAGTTTGGGTCCATGAACCAGGCGCCAGCTGCGAAAGCCCATACGCAGCAACGTTCACTGAACGCTCGCTGGTAGCTCCTTGGTTCACCTGGGAGATTAGTTGCTCGACAGTTGAACCTCTATTCGCTTGTACACACGTCTACAGTCGTCGTTCGCCCCTGTCGTCTTATGGCCCGTGGTGCACAGTTCAAATGGCTATGAACACTATGGGACTTAATATCTGAGGTCCCCTAGAACTTAGAACTACTTAAACCTAACTAACCTAAGGACAACACACACACCCATGCCCGAGGCAGGATTCGAACCTTTGACCGTAGCAGTCGCCTGATTCCAGATTGAAGCGCCAAGAACCGCTCGGTCACAGCTGCCGGCGGCGCACAGTTGTCTCGCCATCGGCGTCATTTTGACATGCACGTTATGCTTTAATCATGGCGGCATGCGAACAGTTTACAAACTTTGCCATTTCGGAAATGCTTCCACCCTTGGCCTGAAAGCCAATGATCATCACAGTTCGGGCGTCATATAAATCGCTCTGTTTCTGCTCTACGACATACTTTTCATATCCCACATTAGCAGTGCTGCCACTCTCCGTCTGTGAGTGGTTATTGCACGTTGACGTCGAACGCTGTCGGTGGTAACATTAATGTGAATGGACCATGTCTTTGCGAGTGATATGGATTTTTAACAGCTACATGAGCAACTGGAGTAAGCTTCGCTGAGGCGCCGTACGTGAAAAGCGAAAATGTTAAACGTCTCTGGGGCCCTGTGTCAGCAGATGGCTGGATAATAATCTATTTTCGTGGAAGGTGAGGCGTTAAACGATATCGGGTGTAGAAAAATTTCCGCTACCAGTCACAATAAAAGGTTATTTATTTGTCACACGACCGGTTTCGGGCTTGCGCCCATCATCAGGTCTTTATACATTCACGTACATGTTTATATTGCTGGAGATCACTGTATAAATACAAAAAAATTATTTGCTAGTGACTAAACAGATACAAGTGTGACAATTGTAAGTGGCAAGGCAGTGATCTCCAGCAATATAAACATGTACGTGAATGTATAAACACGTGAGGATGGGCGCAAGCCCGAAACCGGTCGTGTGCCAAATAGATAACCTTTTATTGTGACTGGTACCGGAAATTTTTCTACACTCTATAAGGGAACAGTATCCACTATGGATAAAATTCATTCGTTAAACGATAAGTTTCTTTTGCCGATGTTGCAAAACGCGTACTGAGAGAGATCCAAGCAACCATAAAATAGGCTTTCTAATTGGTCACAGGACATTCAAATACTCTGCGCGCACTTGTAATGTTGTCTGTGTAGAGGTTTTATGATAAATCTTACATTATTGGGACTCTACAACTTTCTCACTTAACACGTCTCACTATCGTATCCGAATGTCGATAGCTTTTTAAGGTACCGAAAGTAAAAGTATTTCATAGCTAAGCGGATACGAGGTCGTCATATAAAAGGAAAGAATCGTATGGTCAGGACTTTGCTAGCTATGTCATAAGCCGACTATTTAAAAATGAGTTTAGTAAATTGTATACAGCGTGAGCCGCGTAAAACATAACATCCCTTTTGTTTCGTGAAAAGTTCAAGTTATCGAAACGAGGTTTTCAGCAAATGATGGTACGCAGAGGGTCGCATAATGTTGCTAATCCTCCTACGCCTTGTACCAATCGAGATACTGAAGCAGGTTTTTCTACGGACCGATGGCCCTAGCAATCTGATCCCTTCAATCCCACAAACCAACCAAACAGATTTTTCTTTACGTAAACGTGCCGGTGGACTTCTTAACGAATTCGAACTCACATGAAACAACGAGTATATTTTTAATTTTGTTGTTGAAACTCCGTGCCAAAGTATCCTAGTAACGTGCTAGAAATGAAAGACAAGAAGGCAGTCATCGGCTACTGCAGTGTAAACACCGCGAAGAGGAGCTCTGGTACTTAGTTGTTGTATCAAAAGTTTCGACTCTCTTTTTTTTTTTTAAAAAAAAAAATTCACTTAAACATGAAGACGTACACATATCTGGAATAGTCTTCCTAATCCACATCTGTTACGCATGAAGTTAACATGTAGTAGTTTCATTTATAACAATCGTAGACGATCCTGTATCAATGTCGTACACGAGGAAATAGCAGTGTAGCCCTATCTTCTTGATGCGTAATATAACAATGCAGCCTGACATTAGACCGCATTTGACTGTATTTACACCCGAATAATTGATTCCGGACCTCCTGACTTTCAATTTTAGCACATTTCAGAAATACTTTTGCAAAACGTTTCAACGCCAACATCAACAAGTGTTATAACATTGTACTCTTATTTTCAAGTGCTTTAGAATACCCTTAAAAATACATCAGTCCATAGCAAACATACTGCTTTCATGTCTCGGTTGACTTCTAAAAGTATTAACAACGCAACAACATCTCCAGCCTCTCCACCCTAACATCATATACCGAAAACCTTCTTTCGATATCGAAATAAAATGGGTACTACATCTTACGCGACTCACCCTGTGCACGAATTGGGCCAAGGAAAATGTTTATATTACGAATCAGATCTATTTAATGCCTGTTAAGTGCGAGATCCATGGTTGCGGCAGTGTAGTGTTTTCAAGTAATGTCATGTGGAATGTCTTGGTAACGCAATGGAACTTTATACAAATTAGCCTCTCGTCTCAGTTTCATTATGAACTTGCTGTTTTCAAGCGTGAATAGAGAAATAAGTTGATTGAGTCGCTAATAATTCTTTGCAGTCAGATTTTCTGAAATCCAGAGTAGACAAAAGCACTCACGAAATATAGCGGAACTGGCGGAACTTCGAAAGCACAATAGTAGAGTTCCACAACCATATATAGCCACTTAGCTGAATAGCACAGTAATTTTCTGAACGAGAGTGCTTATAACTGTTGCTAGAATACTATCCACGCCATGTTCCTCACCTTTGCGACCAGGACGAGCTGCAGTTACAGTGTCGACGGTCATTTTCACGTGCTGTGGTGCAGCGGCGGCAAGGGGTAAGACAACGTCCGTCTATTTTCCTACCAGCCGTTGCACTGAAGGCTCTCGCTACGACGGTTAGGTAGATTTCTCAAGCAAATCAATTAACAAGATATCACAGGGATAAAGTAACCGATAAATAGAATGCAGTGTTTTCTTATCTTTTTATCTCTCAAAGACACTTGAACGGGGTTTTTCAGTAGCAATTACAGTCATTTTGACGTGCACGGGAGGAGAATTGACAGTTAAATTTTATGTGATAATTTTCGCATCCGTTAGATAAACACGAGGCTACTGAAGGTTTTTTCGTATTGTGTGTCGCAATTTCGGGTTACTGAATGAACCTCTGCTATTTGAATATTGTTTCAAATTATATGCAGGGTATCTTGGCAATAACCTAATGGAAAAAAGACTCATGTTTCTCATGTAATTACCTTTTTGGTTAGAAGTTTTAATACGTGAGATATTTATTGAATTTCTGAAGACCTTTACGCCAGCGTCGTTTGTTGTGTGAACTATACCTATGTGATATTCGAGATTTTACCTAAGTTTTCATTTTATCACTACATGTGTTATCAAAAGGGGCGTGTGCATATAGTACACATACCACACGTTACAAAATAAATTCACATGTTTTTGTAGATGTTATATTAAACCAAGAAATAATGGAAGTCTATGAGGTGACCGTGTTACTCATCTCCAATAATCATTTTTATATTCGGTTTAATTTCTGCCTACGCACACCGTAAATCGTGTTCCAAGTTCCATCGCTTCTTTTCTTTTACATTCATTGCCACCATGGACGCAAAACTACTATCGCACCTGCAAGTTGGGGCTTTTTCTGAAAATATTGGATACTCGCCATCAATCTTTCTCGAAAATTTTACTAATACTGTTTTAGAGAAAAGCCGTCCCAGTGTGTTGTTTTCATGTAGTCCAAGAAATTCTGCTTTGGTGTGAACTTTACTCTCTGAAAATATCCCTTTGTCGACTGAAAATCGACTTAAACACAGTCGAAACATTTGTCAATTCTTCAGTTCTGGGAAATAGTTACTGATAGAACTGGTAAGTGCTGACTTATTTCATGTGTGAATGAGCATTTTCCACTGTTTGTACCGAGCATTATCATCAGTTTTGGCTTCTGGAAATATCGAAACGTATTTTATTTCAGCACTGCGCTGGTAAAGCACCAATATGCAAGCACAACTGTATACTTTATGCTGTGCTATCAAAATATGCACCGTATTTCCGTACAAGCCAAGGTTAAGGGTATACATGGTGAGTCACCTAAAACTTACACAGGAAATATTGCAGAAGTTCAAATGGTTCAAATGGCTCTGAGCACTATGGGACTTAACATCTATGGTCATCAGTCCCCTAGAACTTAGAATTACTTAAACCTAACTAACCTAAGGACAGCACACAACACCCAGTCATCACGAGGCAGAGAAAATCCCTGACCCCGCCGGGAATCGAACCCGGGAACGCGGGCGTGGGAAGCGAGAACGCTACCGCACAACCACGAGCTGCGGACATTGCAGAAGTGGAAAGTACTATTTATGTGCGGTTTTCGTAGATTGGGTTGGTAGTCAGGGGCTGGTATTACTGATAAACAGATATAATAATACTTAGAAAGTGTACTTTTTGTGCAAACATACGGTTTTCTAAATGAAACAAAGCCTACTGACATAAATAAACTAAAAGTAGGGTTAATTAGAATGTCAGTGGTATTTGGTCCATGACCCTAGTGCGTTGTCCAATACCTATGGGAGCACGCACTAAAGAACAACGCAAGTGTATACACTGATTATGTGGATTCTGACCAGTAACGAGACAACTGGCCATAACAGATTGTGTTCAAAATGACCACCGGCAGCAGCAATACACACTGCCAGTCTGGTGTGGAACTACTGCTGCACACGTGCTAGCATTTCAGCGAGACGTCCGATCAGGCTGCAGTAACACGTCTTTGCGCAGCATCGGGTGTTGTTGGTATGTCCTTGTAAATAGTGTCTTGCAGCTTTCCCCTCAGAAAACAATTTACAGGCCTCAAATCCGGTGTAGGGGCCAGCTAAGGTACTGTTTTTCTTCATCCAGTCCAACGATTTGGAAACAATTCGTGAAGACATGCTGTAGTGCTTCATGCACTATGGGCTGGACTCCTAGTCTGGAGAGGAATGTCTTCTAGCGTCCGTGGAAGATGGTCTGTTAATAGGCCGCGACGCTTGCGCGTGTTCAGTGTTACATCTATGAAAAACGGGCCTATGAGCTGATGGTTCACTATCCCACAGCACACGGTTACACTCCATGGACGCTGACTCTCCACCTGACGAAGCCAACGGGGATTGTCGACAGACCAATAGTGCATGCTTCGGTGTTTAACCTTGCCATGACTGGTAAATGTGCCTTCATCACTAAACAAGACACTTACCTAACTCGTGCCACTTCCTCGTCCGATTGCACAGGAGCTAACGTGCGGACATCTGCAACAGCAGTATCAACATCAATTCCCCCCTCTCCTATAGCCACTTGTTTCCTATTGTTACTTTGTTTAGGTGTTACACTACCACTTTCACGTAACTGGTTGAAGAGGTTGATAAATGGTTGCCGAGAGGGTTGACGTCTATTAGGATATCTTGCCACATTCACCGTACAAGAACGAACTGCCTTCTTTCTACACCCTCCATACGCCATCAGCATTTCGGCTTTTTCTGCATTGGTAAATCGCCTCGTCCACTCACGACGTACTGCTTGGGTTTTCACGCACTAACTGACTAGCAACTCGTATTGCACTCAAGGAACACACGAGCACACTGAAAGCAAACAAACAACATCGTACCAAGCAACTACGTAGGTTGAATGACACAAACAAGAGTAAGAATGGAAACTTTTCAAAATACAATATCTCTTAAATGGTTAGTTCAAATGGCTCTGAGCACTATGCGACTTAACTTCTGAGGTCATCAGTCGCCTAGAACTTAGAACTAATTAAACCTAACTAACCTAAGGACATCACACACATCCATGCCCGAGGCAGGATTCGAACCTGCGACCGTAGCGGTCGCTCGTGTCCAGACTGTAGCGCCTAGAACCGCACGGCCACTCCGGCCGGCCAATATCTCTTAAAGACTCGCACTGGAATCCTGCAACAAACACCACTGACATTCTAATTTACCCTATTTGAGTCTGTTAATGTCAGTAGGCATCGTTCCATTAAAAAAAAATGTATGTTTACACAAAGAATAAACTTTCTGAGTATTATTACAAACCGTTGTTTATTGGCTAAGAATACGAGACCATGACTATCAATCTATTCTGTGTAGCACTTTCCATTTTCGCAATATTGGCGTTGCAAGTTTTAGGTGATTTACCCTGTATATGTCTGTAAAGAAATGTGCAACATACGCTACTTGGGAAATAAATAATCTGTTGCTTTGGCATGCAAGATTTTCTCTTTTCCTGTCCTCACCTTTCCAGAAACAAAGCAATTTAATGTCGGATTTCGAGCACTTCATGCAACACCTTGTCACGTGATAGCCATCGTACTTCATTGTGGAACAGGAGCGCAAAGAATTTGGCTCCGACCTCTTTGCACAACTCCTGTGTTTTTTGTTGCACTACCTCGGATGTGGTATACAATCTTCCCAACCTGAGTGAATACATTACAAACAAATAGGTGGAAATGTTTCCACTGCCAAAGCATAATAACGCATAATGCAGTGGCTGAATGTTGCATTTGGAGCAAATTCTTACACGATTGTGTGGAATCCGTAGCGAACGCCCAACATGAAACGTGTTCCGTCTGTACATACATCGACCAACTTCGACCTATGGGTCTCGTTTTCCTCTACAAAGTTATTCACCGATCGGGAAATGTCTTTGTCGTGTGTAGTTGTGTTCAGTGGTTCCGTGGACAAGTATTCTTCCATGCCGTCATCTTTTATGAATCTAACATAGACAAGCAGCTGTAAACATAGTACAATGTCGCTAGATTCATTTAACTAAATTGGAAAAAAATATGAATTTACTGTTTTTCTTTGAGTGTTTATCCAAAATAGCTAAACTCATGTCCTCGATACGACTTTGTGTTGTTGGAGATATCCTGATTATCTTTCCCACATGTTGCTCTCCTAGAAGTAGTTTCACAGCATCCAGTAACCAAGGGTTGTATGAAGTTTCTTCATTTCAGCGACTCGAAGAACGATTCCGTATGAAACTTCGAAACCAGCTTCTGTTGAAAGGAGAAAGTAGCCTGGTGAATAAATGCATGCACTTTTCAGTGCGGCTTCTTTGCGTTTGAACAATTTAGTGTCTTTTCCAGCAGATTCTGCATGACGTCTTCCAAAGTGGTCTTTCATTAATTTGCTGGGTTTTATACTCTCTGCTGTTGGGACTTTACTGCACAGAACACTCTGGAGTTTTAATTGGCTTAATCGGCTATCGTGGTAATACCCCATTACAGGAAAGCTTCTCTGTAAGATCTTTTTTCCTGGTGACACGGCTTCTGAAAGAAGGAAAACAATCTGAAGTACGGGTACTTAAGGGCAAGTTGCGCACAATAATGTACTGTTGGAAAAAAAGTGTAGCAAAACTGCAACACTGTTAGTCAAGAATGATGTTTGCTGTATTGATGAGTTTAGGGTTACCTCTGTTTGCAACTGAATTAATGCAATTTATACTTCGCAATACACGTTTCGCCTCATTTTATTTTCAAGTATATACATATTTACACGCAGCTTATGCTGTTTATTTAGCTGCATATGGACGTAATCTGAAAATCAACAATATGATCTTGCTATACAGGACTATTATAAATAAAGTTCCACTTTCAAAACGCTCTTAAAGAACGAAAAACTGCCCAGAATGAAATCAAAATTGATCATAGTATTATCAAAGAAGTGGGAACGTTACAGAAACTAAAAAGAAATTAACGAAATTTTTACTACTAGATGGCGCTGTAAGGGGCAGAATACGGAAAATAAAAGACGTGCGGTACACGGCTGTTCCTCAGTTTGTGTCTGAGACTCTCAGCATGACTGTCTCAATGGAGTATCGCGTACTGCTGGTAAAAGTCTTTTACAAGAACGTTGCCTGTGTACCAGTAGCTCTGCAGAAGTTCCAGACATTCAAAAGAAGGCGTTGGTCCGTTGTCTGCCAAGGATATGGAGAACATGACTACGAAATTCGAAAATATAGGTTTTTTGAAGTGCAATGTGGAGGGGGAGGAGGTCAGTGTTTCACATCCCATCGACAACGACGTCATTAGAGTCAGAGCACAAGATCGGATTAGGGAAATCATGGAAAACCTAAATCAGGATGGCTGGATAGGGGTTTGAACCGTCGTACTTCCGAATATGAGTCCAGCGTGGTAACCACTGCGCCAACTCATTCGGTAAGTGCAATGTGGCAGTGGGAGGAAAATAATATTTTTCCATTGCCAGCAGAAGGGGTGACCCTAGCATTGCGGGAGTGGTCAAGAGGACGTGTGCTAACATGTGATGCACGGATAATTGCTCGAACTTTGAACATGCCTGTGAGCATTGTGCATAAAATGCTAGGCAAAATCATATATTGCTATCCATACAAAATCACCCACGGTCAGGAGGTGCTTCATTTTGATCTGAAAGTAAGACGAACGTTTATGATTCCTTGCTCGCATGGAAGTGGACGATGAATGGCCATGGAATATTGTGTGGACAGACAAAGCCCATTCCCATATTCAAGGGCATATCAATACACATAATTGCAGAATATGGGCTACGGAAAATCGGCTCGCACATCAACCGATGCTGCTTCATTCTGTAAAGATCACTATATGGTGCTAGTTGGTGGCATCGTATATGATAGGGCCATATTTTTTCAGGAAGCTGGGTCCTGTGGGTCCTGTTACCTGTACCGTCACAGGTAAATGCTGTGAGAGTCTTCTGCACACCAACGTCATTCCAGCCCTTCAACTGCGTGGATGTGTGGGTAGGATCTTTTTATACAAGATAGTGCTCCTCTACACATTGCACAGCCAGTGAAGCAGCTGCTACAGAGGAATTTTGGTAATGCTAGAGTTATCGGCCGTCATTTCCTTGCAGGCTGGCCGTCCAAATCATCTGATCTGAATGGGCGTGACTTCTGGCTGTGGGAATATGTGAAATACGCTGTGTTCTGTGCTCCGATTACAAAAGTAGCAGAACTGAAGGCACATATTGCTCAACATATTCTGAACTTGAACCTTGAGACACTCTGATCTGCTGTGAACAAGCTGATTCTCGATTTAGACTTACGACAGAAAACGGTCGACAACCATTTTAAAATGTCTTGCAACAGTCTCACGACAGTTAAAAATCGATTTCACTGTTGCTTTTGATGTAGTTTTTGGCCTCAGGACGATTAAAAACCGATTTCATGTAGCTTTTTATACGTTTTTTGGCCTCAAGACAACGACAAATCGATGCCATTGTTGCTTGTTATGCGGTTTTGTTCGCAGGACAATTAAAAACGGACTGTTCCCAGCCGATGTGGTACAACCTTCGCGTGATGAATAGTCTTACCCGACTGACAGTACCAAACGTGTTGAATGCCAGACTTGTGCGGTCATGCAGATCGCACAGTACAGTTGATTTAATGTCCAACTCATCCCACAGCTGTCATATTGCGATTCATCTGTCATTTGTAGCGGAACCCATTTACGTTACGACGGTTACAGTGCCATCTAGTGGTAAAATTTTCGTTAAATGCTTTTGTTTCCATAATACTTCTCCCTTCTTCGATAATTTTACGTTCAAATTTGACGTCATTCTGAGCAGAGCCTCTTTTTTACAGCTTTTTGAAACTGCCACCTTAACTATAATCACTCCCTACTTTGTTCATCATTAAATTAACACATACATCAACGTTGTGCTGTGTATTACCTGGCAAAGGAAGGAGAAGACTTGGCCAGGAAAACAGCACTCTACTTACGTCGCAGAAAGAGGGAGACGAAAAACGTGAAAGCAGCAGTAATGTTTAGTGTACACTTGGGTGCAAAGCTGCGATCACTGTCGCAGCGGGCGTCTGGACTACGAGTCAAATGAGTCCGCGACGTTGCATATTCAATCTGGTGGTTAAGGGACAAGATGATTCAAATGGCTCTGAGCACTATGGGACTTAATATCTTTGGTCATCAGTCCCCCTAGAACTTAGAACTACTTAAACCTAACTAACCTAAGGACATCACATACATCCATGCCCGAGGCAGGATTCGAACCTGCGACCGTAGCGGTCACGCGGCTCTAGACTGAAGCGCCTAGAACCGTACGGCCACACCGGCCGGCCGATTAAGGGACATTACTTCGCAGTCTTTTTGAATCCTATCCGTAATGGAATTCTCAGACTCATTACGTTGCCAGCGTGGTCGTGAGTCAGCTACATACGACAAGTTGCTCTGTGCCTCCATGCAGAATACAGCTTAACAGGTCACTACATCCCACATATTTCAGAAACACCTTTCTGCTCGTAGGCGAGGTAACGCCATTACTAGCAGCATCCGCGTTCAGCAGTGTGTTCTCATTAAACATGGAGTGGAACAGCAAAGAAAATGAACAACTTATAGAGCTTTATATACAAAAGCGGGGATAGTGGGTCCCTAAGGAGAATAATTATCTCATAAAAGCCGCTCGGAGTAGCCGTGCGGTCTAGGGCGCCTTGCCACGGTTCACGCGGCTGCCCACGTCGGAGGTTCGAGTCCTCCCTCGGGCGTGTGTATGTTGTCCTCAGTGTACGTTAGTTTAAATTAGGTTACATAGTGTGTAATCCTAGGGACCGATGACCTCAACAGTATGGTCCCATAGCAACTTACCATCAAATATCATATAAAAACAAAAACAGAAGTATGCTTTGTAATGGGTTGCGAGTGGTGTTAGCTGCCAAATGAATGACGTGAATGACATGTAAACTTTGATGACAATCGTTGAAATAATTTGGATATTTTGAATGGATAAAGCACACTTACAAAGGGTTCTCCTTTTACTAGACTCTGCAAAGTTATTTCCAGATTCTCTTTGTGAGACACTGTAGTTGTACAATTTGTGTCCATTATTCATTGTTGAGAAACATCTGGTTCATTCTTGCCAGCAAACTGTTCACCTGAAAGGTGACAGTATCAGCCAACGCAGTGTTGCCAATTTAGCGACTTTGTCGCTAGAAATGGCGACTTTTGCCTCCGTCTTAGCGACAAAAAAAACTTTTCAGCGACAAAAATTATTTAGCGACTTATCTGGCGACTTTTGGAATACTGACGACTTTTGAAGTACAAATCAAAACTATTTTGGGCCAGTATTTTCATTAACAAAACTAAGATTTTAACTATAGTATGGGTAATACACTGACTTTGTTCTAGATTTACAAGTTAAATTAAGTTCTTAGCAGATCATGTAGTATTGTTCAGCATTTAGTAAACCTGAATGTGGGAATTGCCTACAGAGTAAGAAAATCTTGACTATAGAACAATTCATTATTCATTACCCACTAGCCTGTTATCGTCGATAGCGTATCGCTCTACAATTCTTCAACTTTTGAACTCCCTTTATTTTCCGAATTGACAAAAAACATACGTAATATTAAGTATAATAAAATACATTTATGTCCAGCAACCTCTAATTTTTCGAAATGTTAACTCGCAGTCAAATTATTACCACATGCACAGTGGTAACGCAAGAACAATTCGATGGGGGTATCTCAGACATTACTACGTTTTAAACAATGAACAATTGGACTAATATCCAGTCACCGAGTGAGTAGATTGTTTCATGACCTCTAGTTCGCCTGAGTTTTAATGTATTTTCAGTGATTATAAATTGGTGAAACTTATGTTGTGGCGACTTACATAATGGATTTAACGCAGAAGAAGAAGCAGTACGCTCAAAAATATCGGGATGCGTGGGAAGCAGAACTTGAATTCAATGGGTGGCTGAAACCAGTCGTTGGAGACTTATCCAAGGCAAGATGTCAAGTATGTGCAACAGAGTTTTATGCTAAATTGTGTGATATTAGAAAGCATTCGAAAACTATTAAGCATAAACAAAAAATTGACTAAAAAAAACACAAACCACCTTACCTGTGAAAATTGTTCCGAAAACTACAGTTAGAATAGCAAGCAGAGCGGAAGGCGCCCTTTCTTTATTTATTGCTGAACACTGTCCTATTTTAGCTGTAGATCATTTAGGAATACTGTGCAAGAAGGTGTTTTCCGGTGATGAGGGCGCTAAAAACATGCAATTACATCGTACAAAGTGCACTAACATTATAACTGAAGTTTTGGCTCCATATTTTACACAATCATTGGTTGAAGATATAGGTAACCAAAAATACAGTGTACTAATAGATGAATCCACAAATGTATCAATATCTAAAATGCTAGGTATCGTTATACGGTACTATAGTGTAAACAACCAAACCATTAGATCAGCATTTCTCAAACTCGCTGTAGTAGAAACTGCAGACGCAAGAAATCTGGCTGCTGTTCTTGTGAATTCTTTGAAATATCTCAAACTTCCAATCGCTAATATGGTAGGAATTGGCACAGATAATGCTTCTGCAATGGTTGGAATAAACAATGGGCTTTTCGAACAACTCAAGAGAGAATATGGTTTGAAGCATTTGGTATTGATCCGTTGCATTTCTCACTCTCTTCATCTTGCAGTTTCGCACGCCTCAGTGAATACCATACCTAGAAACATAGAGTTTCTTGTACGGGACACCTACAATTGGTTCTCCATTTCACCCAAAAGACAAGACGAATATAAAAAAGTTTATGAGACAATAAATTGTGGGAAAAAGCCACTAAAAATTTTGAAGGTCTGTGCAACACGTTGGCTTTCAATTGAACCAGCAATACGAAGAATTCTGGAGCAGTGGAAACAACTAAAGCTACATTTTTCACTTTCCATGGTTCAAGACAATTGTTACACGGCCGATCTTTTGTACAAGATGTATTGTGACGACTCAAATCATCTTTACATGTTTTACCTCAGACATGCTTTAAAAGGCAAGCTTTTGAAGGAGACGACAATGACTCCACTAAATTACTAGATACACTTATATTTCTCATGCAGTCACTTGGACAAAACATAGTTTTTCCAACTGTTGATTTGTTGACAACACCAGTTCCAAGCGAATGTATGTACGCAAATCCGAACCTTGGCTTTATGTTTGAACAGAAATTGTCTGAGTCAAGTTTGTCAGAAGAAAATAAAGTTTATTTGAAGAAGAGATGCATGCAATTTAGTCTGAAACTCATAAAAGAAATTCAACAAAGACTGCCAAGTAACGTTACGATCCTAAAAAAATGTCAATGCTTTATGTTGAAGAAACACTAAAAGTGAATAAAAATAATGCTGTAGCGGATGTAGCCAAAGAATTGGGTTTTAGTGGCGATTTCATAGACGGTATGCTGCAAGAATGGCATAATATCAACTTCATTAGGTGGAATAACACTACTGACACTGTTGGATTTTGGAGTGAGGTTTTGCAGTATAAAAATGCCGCAGGGGAGAATTCTTTTTCTTTGATTTCACAGCTAGCAATGAATGACTGTTCTATGCCTACCGCATTCAAATGCAAAAGTGAAAAGAATATTCAGTTCTATGACGATTATAAAAACTAATCAACGTAACAGATTATCGTTAAAGACAATTAATGCTTTGATCATATTGAGAGACCAGCTGAAGAAACAAAATAAAGATTGTGCATCTTTTGACATACCGTCAGACGTATTGGAGCTTATTGAAACGAACAAAAGTTACTCTTTTGCGACAAAACCAGGCGAACTGCAACATCATCTTTTGAGCGACGTTCAACCCTCTACATCAACTACAGTTCTGTCAGAGCATGAAACAGAAGAGTTATTCGATCTTCTGAGTGACGACGATGAATAGCTCACATACCAGTATGTATATATTTTGTAACCTAATTTGAGTTCTTGCTTTCTATTGTTACAAATGTAGTTGTATATTTCTAGTATATTTGACTACTGTGATTGAAACAATTTATGTGTTGCGTCAATTATGATAACAAGTTTAATTATACGTTAGCGTATTTTATATGTATGTTGTTGCAAGCGATGTGTCATTTAATTAAGACAATATAGCAATTACGTATGAGACAATTTTTATTAATATTTTATTATCCCCCCCCCCACCCTCACTGGCTTACTGCACCATTCACAGCACGAAATTTTCAGTACACCCATAGTAAAACCAGTTTTAGCGACTTTCTAGCGACTTTTGATATTGAATCTAGCGACTCGGATTTTTTAGAGTTGGCAACGCTGAGCCAACGTTCATTTCTGACTCTGTGATACTGCCTAAATATCCAACGCACAATGTGCAGACGGCTTTTGTGTGTCTGCTCGCTTGTAAAGAGAATAAACAAGGTGCAAATATATATTTTATGTGTCACCTGGTATTTTCCCCATATCCTCTCCGCCTCCCTGGATCATCTCTGCAATGTATGAATCTGTGAGTATGCGTGGTTTCATGATTACTGCTTGGTGGCACCACAACTACAAAACAAGAAAAGAACTTACACACCAAGTTACATCGTATCAACTGTGTTACACTGACGGAAAAGAAGTCGCAACTCAAACAATAGTTAATGTAGAGTCATGAATTTTGGGAATATATTTTTCTAAGTATCATACGATGTATGTAAGTGATTAACATTGCAAGATCACAGGTGAGCGTGAAATAAGCCATTGGAAGTGTGAAATTCTGGTATATTAATAAGAGGTGTAACCGCTAGACTTGAATGTAAGCATGCAAGTGTATTGTACAGGTGTTGGCTGTCAGTTGGCGGGATGGAGTTCCACGCCTGTTGCACTTGGTCGATCAATATAGCGGCGGTTAATGCTATTTGTGGATGACGCTGGAGTCGTCGTCTGATGATGTTCCATATATGCTAGATTGGACACAGATCTGGTGATCAACAGGCCAAGGCAACATGTCGACACCCTGTAGAGAATGTTGGGTTACAACAGCAGTATATGGGTGAGTGTTATGTTGTTGGAAAACCTCCCCAGGAGTGTTGTACACGAATGGCAGCACAACAGATCGAATCGCCAGACTGAAGTACAAATTTATAGTCAGGGTGCGTGGATTAACCACGAGAGTGTTCTTGCTGTCATTGCACGCCAGGCCTTAACTCCAGGTGTAAATCCAATGTCCTCACACACAGACAGGTTGGCTACAGGTCTTCGACTGACTTCCTTCTAACTGATATCCATCACTGGTACCGAGACAAAAACAGTTTTCATCAGGGGACAGAATAGACTTCCCCCCTGCCCTCCAATGAGCTCTTGCTTGACGTAACTGAAGTCGCAAATGGTGGTGGTTTGGTGTCAGTGTAATGCACGCTACAGGGCATCTGGCATGGAGATGTCCTTGAGGTAACCAGTTTGTAAAAGTTCGTTGTGTCTCTGTGGTGCCAACTGCTGCATGTGCTGTATGATGTGTGAGAGCCATGTATCGAACATGATGTTCTTCTCTCTCTGTACAGCTACATGGCCGTCCGGAGTTCGGTCACCGTGTGACTATATATTGCTGCCGCAATCATGTACAGTGGCTACATTCCTGCCAAGCCTTTCTACAGTATCGCAGAAGGAACATCCAGTTTATCGTAGCCCTATTACACGACCTAATTCAAATTCACTGAGGTGCTGATATGGCGTCTTTGTCGCCTTAAAGGCATTCTTGACTAACACCAACCCATCACGTCCAGTTCTATGCGGCTGGCGTGAAATCTGAATAGGCATCAGCTTTCAGAAATAAAAACACGCCTACCAACTTTCGTTTAAGTCACACAGCTCCTTCTCGGGTTTACGATTTTTTTCCAACAGTGTATTTATGTCCAATAGTAAACGAAACGCAGTGCTGTAAATTAACAGTTTATAACCCAATGGCTGGCACTTTAATTGGAGAAATATCACTGACCTGTTTAAGGTTAACAGTCCGAAGTACGTTGAGAAGGTAGTGAAATTAGAAGCACCAGCAATGCATTCACTTCATATGGCCATCGATTTCGTTGGTAAGCAAACGACTCATTAACGAAAGTACAACGAATGAGCTGATAACTCAGTGGAGTCAAAAATAATTGTGTCACATGAAGCAAGTGGTCGGCTATGATTAATTGTCATCACCGACTACATGCGAACTTCTGATAATGTCGTTATTAGTAAAGCTGTACCAGTTTTGGCAGAGGTTGCATAGTTCCTAGATTTTCTCCCTACCCTCCCCCTGCGATATCATGCAACATTGCTACATTTCTCTCTCTTCCTTTTGATATCACATGCAATTTAACCTTTATATAAAATGGTGAACAAGTAAAATTTGGCTGGACGTGCAATAAATCCAACCCTATATTAAATCGAAGATTTAGTTGCCAGCTGCTACTGCTCCATCAACTGCCAAGTCAGCATATTCTGTGACTGACCCATTGGGTCAAGGTGCTGACGCCTATGCTTTGTCCACTACCAACCACACCCTACTCCCCTGACCAGTGTAACATGAACATAATGGCCACTCAAACTCCCCATCCCTCCCCCACTCCTGCACTAACAACCACCTGATGCGTCCCTGCTACTATGCGGGCTACTGCACTGTAGCTACTTCTTGAAGTGATGTGTTGTGTAACTATTTACACACAAGATTGTGATCTCAGATGTGTCAGAGTCTGTTTGCTATCTGTGGTTTACATATTCTATTCGCAGCTGATCTACTTTCTGTAACATAAAGATCAACATAGTAAGCCCAGACATGTTTTCTTGCTGCTGGCTGGAACCTCTAGCACATTCCAAATTGTAAATGCACTTACATGTGGTATTTCAGTACTAATCTGTTTGGACCTCCAGCCATTTAAAACAGACCTACATTCCCCATACTCATTCAAGTGGAATTTGACACAGAAAACCACTTAGACCTGTTGTTTCTACAGCTTGCAACAGGCAGATTCACGAAAATTCGCACACTAGGAATTGAAGTTCTTCATTCTAGCGTCAGGGTTTTAGAGTTTCAAGTTATCCACCACACACACAATGGGCGTGTTTGGTGGATGTCAATGCAAGGTGATTCGTGAAATAATAAATGAAAGTAGCAAATCTTCCAGTGTGGTAATCAAAGAATATAATGACTCAAAACTGGTGACAGTCAGCAGAAAAAAAGGAACTTGAAGATGACATTCATATTTCAATAAACTAAAACTGAATAAGGGTGTGTGGTTGGTAAGTCACATTTGGTATAGCGTTACACGTACAGTAATTGTATGTTCATTCCATAGAGTCAAACGGTGTTTACGACATAGAGTTATTGTGGTAGATTCAAATCGAAGTTGCAGACAGTTGGTCCCCCAAAAATAACTGAAACACAGTGGCCACGCACTTTTTTACAGTTACCCATACTGAATTGCAAAAATAATATATGCACCGACAGTAAATAATGATTTCAGTTAGCAATGAGTGATCAAAGCGTTCACATCACTTCCATTAAGCATCAGGCTGCATCGTCACCGCTATGGGTGTGATGTCAAGGTGTTGTGTACATGTGTGTGTATAAATCAGAGAGAGGGGATGATGAAACAGATGTGGAAGTATTGTAGATAATGTTTTTAATTGTTGAGTTCACACATTAACTGTATCAAATTACCTCAAAGTTTAACAAATTACTCAAACAGCATCAAATTACCCCTAAACTATATCAATTTGCTATAGAAGTGTATCAAATTATCTCAAAAAGTGTATCAAATTACACAAAGACTTTATCAGTAACCCCCAAAATGTATCAGTTTCCACCAAACTGAACAAAATTGGTTCAAAACTGTAATAAATTGCCCCCAGACTCTATCAAGGTTAAAAACTGAGCGTTCTTGCCTTGCTGATGCGTTTTTTTCTGACATTTTAGAATATTGTGACATATGACAAGCAACGGAGATGTGGTAAAAAATTAATGTGACTCTCTGTTGCATCTTACATTATGGTACAGCGATCGAGCCTTGAATGTTTTTGCCATTGCAGCCATCAGTTACTGAAGACAGCCAACAGGGGGCGGGGGCACAAACCAGCAGTCGATTTTATTTCGTATTTTTCGACGTTTCAAGGCATATTTAAAGTAAAACTCTACTTAGCATCTGTTGTTGTTGTTGTGGTCTTCAGTCCTGAGACTGGTTTGATGCAGCTCTCCATGCTACTCTATCCTGTGCAAGCTTCTTCATCTCCCAGTAACTACTGCAACCTACATTCTTCTGAATCTGCTTAGTGTATTGATCTCTTGGTCTCCCTCTACGATTTTTACCCTCCACGCTGCCCTCCAATGCTAAATTTGTGATACCTTGATGCCTCAAAACATGTCCTACCAACCGATCCCTTCTTCTAGTCAAGTTGTGCCACAAACTTCTCTTCTCCCCAATCCTATTCAATACCTCCTCATTAGTTACGTGATCTACCCATCTAATCTTCAGCATTCTTCTGTAGCACCACATTTCGGAAGCTTCTATTCTCTTCTTGTCTAAACTATTTATCGTCCATGTTTCACTTCCATACATGGCTACACTCCAAACAAATACTTTCAGAAACGACTTCCTGACACTTAAATCTATACTCGATGTTAACAAATTTCTCTTCTTCAGAAACGCTTTCCTTGCCATTGCCAGTCTACATTTTATATCCTCTCTACTTCGACCATCATCAGTTATTTTACTCCCTAAATAGCAAAACTCCTTTACTACTTTAATTGTCTCATTTCTTAATCTAATTCCCTCAGCATCACCCGATTTAATTTGACTACATTCCATTATCCTCGTTTTGCTTTTGTTGATGTTCATCTTATATCCTCCTTTCAAGACACTGTCCATTCCGTTCATCTGCTCTTCCAAGTCCTTTGCTGTCTCTGACAGAATTAGAATGTCATCGGCGAACCTTAAAGTTTTTATTTCTTCTCCATGGATTTTAATACCTACTCCGAATTTTTCTTTTGTTTCCTTTACTGCTTGCTCAATATACAGATTGAATAACATCGGGGAGAGGCTACAACCCTGTCTCACTCCTTTCCCAACCACTGCTTCCCTTTCATGCCCCTCGACTCTTATAACTGCCATCTGGTTTCTGTACAAATTGTAAATAGCCTTCCGCTCCTTGTATTTTACCCCTGCCACATTCAGAAATTGAAAGAGAGTATTCCAGTTAACGTTGTCAAAAGCTTTCTCTAAGTCTACAAATGCTAGAAACGTAGGTTTGCCTTTTCTTAATCTTTCTTCTAAGGTAAGTCGTAAGGTTAGTATTGCCTCACGTGTTCCAACATTTCTACGGAATCCAAACTGATCATCCCCGAGGTCCGCTTCTAACAGTTTTTCCATTCGTCTGTAAAGAATTCGCGTTAGTATTTTGCAGCTGTGACTTATTAAACTGATAGTTCGGTAATTTTCACATCTGTCAACACCTGCTTTCTTTGGGATTGGAATTATTATATTCTTCTTGAAGTCTGTGGGTATTTCGCCTGTCTCATACATCTTGCTCACCAGATGGTAGAGTTTTGTCATTACTGGCTCACCCAAGGCCATCAGTAGTTCTAATGGAATGTTGTCTACTCCCGGGGCCTTGTTTCGACTCAGGTCTTTCAGTGCTCTGTCAAACTCTTCACGCAGTATCTTATCTCCCATTTCATCTTCATCTACATCCTCTTCCATTCCCATAATATTGTCCTCAAGTACATCGCCCTTGTATAAACCCTCTATATACTCCTTCCACCTTTCTGCCTTCCCTTCTTTGCTTACAACTGGGTTGCCATCTGAGCTCTTGATATTCATAGAAGTGGTTCTCTTTTCTCCAAAGATCTCTTTAATTTTCCTGTAGGCAGTATCTATCTTACCCCTAGCGAGACAAGCCTCTACATCCTTACATTTGTCCTCTAGCCATCCCTGCTTTGCCATATTGCACTTCCTGTCGATCTCATTTTTGAGACGTTTGTATTCCTTTTTGCCTACTTCATTTACTGCATTTTTATATTTTCTCCTTTCATCAATTAAATTCAATATTTCTTCTGTTACCCAAGGATTTCTATTAGCCCTCGTCTTTTTACCTACTTGATCGTCTGCTGCCTTCACTACTTCATCCCTCAGAGCTACCCATTCTTCTTCTACTGTATTTCTTTCCCCCATTCCTGTCAATTGTTCCCTTATGCTCTCCCTGAAACTCTCTACAACCTCTGGTTCTTTCAGTTTATCCAGGTCCCATCTCCATAAATTCCCACCTTTTTGCAGTTTCTTCAGTTTCAATCTGCAGTTCATAACCAATAGATTGTGGTCAGAATCCACATCTGCCCCTGGAAATGTCTTACAATTTAAAACCTGGTTCCTAAATCTCTGTCTTACCATTATATAATCTATCTGATACCTTTTAGTATCTCCAGAATTCTTCCAGGTATACAACCTTCTTTTATGATTCTTGAACCAAGTGTTAGCTATGATTAAGTTATGCTCTGTGCAAAATTCTACAAGGCGGCTTCCTCTTTCATTTCTTCCCCCCAATCCATATTCACCTACTATGTTTCCTTCTCTCCCTTTGCCTACTGACGAATTCCAGTCACCCATGACTATTAAATTTTCGTCTCCCTTCACTACCTGAATAATTTCTTTTATCTCGTCATACATTTCATCAATTTCTTCATCATCTGCAGAGCTAGTTGGCATATAAACTTGTACTACTGTAGTAGGCATGGGCTTTGTGTCTATCTTGGCCACAATAATGCGTTCACTATGCTGTTTGTAGTACCTAACCCGCACTCCTATTTTTTTATTCATTATTAAACCTACTCCTGCATTACCCCTATTTGATTTTGTATTTATAACCCTGTAATCACCTGACCAAAAGTCTTGTTCCTCCTGCCACCGAACTTCACTAATTCCCACTATATCTAACTTTAACCTATCCATTTCCCTTTTTAAATTTTCTAACCTACCTGCCCGATTAAGGGATCTGACATTCCACGCTCCGATCCGTAGAATGCCAGTTTTCTTTCTCCTGATAACGACGTCCTCTTGAGTAGTCCCCGCCCGGAGATCCGAATGGGGGACTATTTTACCTCCGGAATATTTTACCCAAGAGGACGCCATCATCACTTAATCATACAGTAAAGCTGCATGTCCTCGGGAAAAATTACGGCTGTAGTTTCCCCTTGCTTTCAGCCGTTCGCAGTACCAGCACAGCAAGGCCGTTTTGGTTAATGTTACAAGGCCAGATCAGTCAATCATCCAGACTGTTGCCCCTGCAACTACTGAAAAGGCTGCTGCCCCTCTTCAGGAACCACATGTTTGTCTGGCCTCTCAACAGATACCCCTTCGTTGTGGTTGCACCTACGGTATGGCCATCTGTATCGCCGAGGCACGCAAGCCTCCCCACCAACGGCAAGGTCCATGGTTCATGGGGGAAGACTTAGCATCTATGTAGCACTAATTCGTTAATTACATTGTTTAAGCACACGTTGGTCCTCAGCTGTTTATGGACAGTGTGTTTTATACTAATTCTACGATTCCATAGCGAATCATATACAGCTTCCAAAGAAAACCCCAGATGCGACTGGCCTGCCAATCCGTAAACGATTTTTCAGTCATTAATGAAAACACAGTCAGCAATATTTTTTACGGAATTCAGGTGGTGTTATATATTTTAGCTGTGGAAGTACTGCTAACATATTTTTCTTAAAATAAATAATTCCGATATCCTCTAGCACAGCCAAGACGGGGCTATAAAGTAACTGGCTCTAAATATAGCAAAAATACTAGGATCTTATTTGAGGATAAGAAAGGGAGGTGGTACTCACGCAGTGTGTGTGTGTGTGTGTGTGATAATGTAACTGGACATCATTTTTAGACATCATTTTAATATTTCGTTGTGATTGGCCGGACATAGGGGACAGGGAAGGGACGGTTTTTAATTCCTTCAGTTATGTTACTTCCGCCATACTGTATGTTATGACTGGGTCTTTCACTTTTTAATGCTACACTGTGATTGGTTGGAAAGAGGGTGTGGAGAAGAAAAGGTCGACGGGATGTGGCTTGAAGGGTGACAAATAAGAGAGGGCGTGGCTGCCGCCATTTTAGATTTTTAGGTCAGTGAACTGGGTCATGTGATGTAAACAAACTGCACCAGAATTGCCAATGTACACAAAATAAATACTATTCAGCACTTTAATTTCGAAAGGATTTTTCCTGATCTTTCCACTGACGCCAACCACTGTCCCTAAGTATAATAGTTCTTACTGAATATGGAATTTAATTGTATCTAAGACTTAAAAACAATTAACTCTAGGAAATTAGAAGGGAAATATTCAAAACAGCACCTGTACAGCTCGGTGTTGCGATACGCAGTCGAGCTGCGAATGACAAGAGATGCACAGTGGTGCCTCACACAGAGAGAATTTCAGGGTGCACCTGAGAGCTGTACTATGTGATACAAATTATCCGGACACCCCCAAAAACATACGTCTTTCATATTTTATGCTGCCACCTACTGCCAGGTAGTCCATATTAGCGACCGCAGTAGTCATTAGACATCGTGAGAGAGCTGAATGGGGCACTCCGAGGAACCCGCGGACTTCGAAAGCGGTCAGGTGATTGGGTGTCACTTGTGTCATACGTCTGTAAGCGAGATTTCCACACTCCAAACATTCCTAGTTCCACTGATTCCGATGTGATAATGAAGTGGAAACGTGAAGGGACACGTACAGCACAAAAGCGCACAAGCCGACCTCGTCTGTTGACTGACAGAGATCGCCGACTGTTGAAGAGGGTCGTAATCTGTAATAGGCACACATCTATCTGGACCATCGCACAGGAATTCCAAACTGCATCAGGATCCGTTGCAAGTACAATGACAGTTAGGCGGGACGTGAGAAAACTTGGATTTCATGGTCGGGCGGCTGCTCATAAGCCACGCGTCACGTAGATAAATGCCAAATGACTCCTCGATTGGTGTAAGGAGCGTAAACATTGGACGATTCAACAGCGGAAAAACGCTGTGTGGAGTGACCAATCACGGTACACAATGTGGCGATCCGATGGCAGGGTGTGGGTATGTCGCATGCCTGGTGAACGTCATCTGCCAGCGTGTGTAGTGCCAACAGTAAAATTGGGAGGCGGTGGTGTTATGATGTGGTCGTGTTTTTCATGGAGGGGGCTTGCACCCTTTGTTTTTTGCGTAGCACTATCACAGCACAGGCCTACATTGTTGTTTTAAGCACCTTCTTGCTTCCCACTGTTGAGGAGCAATTCGGGGCTGGCGGTTGCATCTTTCAACACAATCGAGCACCTGCCCATAATGCACGGCCTATGGCAGAGTGGTTACACGACAATAACATCCCTGTAATGGACTGGCCTGCACAGAGTCCTGACCTGAATCCTGTAGAACACCTTTGGGCTGTTTTGGAACGCCAACTACGTGCCAGGCCTCACCGACCGACATCGATACCTCTCCTCTGTGCAGCACTCCGTGAAGAATAGGCTGCCATTCCCCAAGAAACCTTCCAACACTTGATTGAACGTATGCCCGCGAGAGCGGAAGCTGACATTAAGACTAAGGGTGCGCCAACACCATATTGAATTCCAGCATTACCGATGGAGGGCACCACGAACTTGTAAGTCATTTTCAGCCAGGTGTCCTGATACTTTTTATCACATAGTGCACAACAACAAGAACTGCGCCGGCCACGGTGGCCGAGCGGTTCTAGGAGCTTCTGTCCGGAACCGCGCGACTGCTACGGTCGCAGGTTCGAATCCTGCCTCGGGCATGGATGTGTGTGATTTACTTAGGATAGTTAGGTTTAAGTAGTTATAAGTTCTAGGGGACTGATGACCTCAGATGTTAAGTCCCATAGTGCTCAGAGCCATTTGAACCATTTGAACCAAGAACTGCTTCTTGGCTTTTGGCAAGATCAGTGTGTAGAATGCTTCCCTTGTCAAGGATGATAAATTTAGTCATGGTACTGGATGGCTTACCGTGGCTATTTTTCGCCGTGAGGTACTGAAAGTATTGGTGGCCTTGAAAGTTTTAATAACTATTATGTAATTACTTACCGTTCTTTTAATGTTGGTGAAATTTTTAATAGGGATACTGGTACATCTCATTTTTATTGTATGATGCCTTTCGTACTGAGGACCCATGTGCATCATAAGATTTATCAGGATGAAATTATTGAAGGATCTGGTGTTTCTGAAGCTGTAAAACGTGTTGGTGATATGACTGTACATTATCATAAATAAAGTACATTTATTCCCAAAAAAACTATAATCTGATCTTGCCAAAAGCTGAGAGACGATTCTTGGTGTTGTAGCTCTCAGGGGCACTCTGAAATGCTCAGTGTGTCAGGCACCCCTGTGTGTCTCTGTGAGTTGCAGTTCGGTTGCGTCGAGCAGCACATAGGTATACGACGTAGTGTGGTTATGTGGGTTGCCTACTTCTGGTTGCCCTTGACAGATGTACAATTTTTAATATTGTAACTCTCTATAGTAATCTATAATTTCGTCTTATGATTTGTTGCTAGTCTACTACAAATTATCTATGATATTATATAATTTCCTCTTGTGATTTATTGTTAGTTTACTCCAAAATCAATCATTTATCTATATTTACAGTTGTGTCAAATAACCGATCGAATTTTGTCTATTGATCAAACTTTTCATCTATAACATTTGTTGTCACGTAAAGTGTTTTAAAATAACATATTGATTAAGGTTTCTATTATTTTCATTGTAAATGGCAAAATATGTTACGTGCTTTTGGTGTTATTCGATGATGTATCATCCAATGAAAATCTCACCTGTTTTAAATAATTTTTTAAGTTGAATGGTTTTCTCAGGTATTAAATACCATATTTAGTGAGGAAAGTATCACAATTTTTATTGATAGACTGCTGTGTAAGGTGGCAACAGATAAGGTGGCAATAGATAAGGTGACGTCCATTTTACCATGTTCCATGGGCAACTTCCATACGAGACGATTCGAATGATACGGCACACGTCATACTTTGGGCGTAACAGACTTAAGTTGGATATCAAACGATAATGAAAGTGTGTTTGGCTGATCTAATTAATCCCTTTTCCCATTCGCTTGTACATACATTTCAGCAGTAACGCAGACCTGGAACAGAGAGGAGCAACGAGCCATGACATAACACTTTTTTTGAAAAAAAAAAGCCACTTTGCAGACCCACGTCGAAAGGTAGGGATGGATGATAAATATCATGGCTGCAATGGATGCAGCTCTGGTCTCGACAGGGGGCCAAAGGTGTTTTTCTGCCTCAGGTATCCCAAGGGAGAAGAGACTATGCAGCTCACACTGCTTGGATAAGCATCATTTTCCAAGGCAGAGAAGGAAATATATAGTTAAAACAGCACACAGCACTCACGTGTACAGTGCATTATATGTACCTTTACATAAGAATACTAGCTAGACATAACCCTACTTGAGAGACTGGGATGTGGGCCCTCAACCCCAACAGGGCGCGTCCCAATGGCTGATAGAGGAATCTCCTATAGATATGCAGGACAGGTGTGAATAAGGCCTAGCCAAATAAGCGCCTCTGGATCAACTGAGGTGAATATAAACTGGTCAACGGCTTCAATGGCAGAAGAGGACATATGTCTCAATGGCAGAGAGGGTGCAAGAACCTAATTTCAAGTCCACTTTGCGCCTGACTTGGATTGAGTGACGAAGTGGTCAGCATCTGTTTACCTAGAAGGTACGGCTGCACACCTTACGTTCCAGAAACTATCAATCCCTGGTCCTAAACTCCCAGTGGAAGCACTGGACAAATCTTCGATTCCAAACAATTATGATTCGTGAGAGTAACAACAGAATTACCTAGGTGGTAATCGATCCATCCGTCAACGGGCGGCAACTGGGTCTTCGGATTCTGGAGGACCTGGGCTACCACGATCACAGAGAAAGTCGGAGTTGTCTGGCAAACTACCATCAAAGAGATCCACTTACATCGGGACCTTCAACATCAACACCTTACGTCAACCAGGTAAACTACACATCTTAACATCAGAATTACATCGACAAAAGGTACAGATACTGGCTCTTCAGGAAACACGCTTTACAGATGAAAACTCACTAGACTATGGTAATTACCGTATCTTCAAAAGTAAAACAGGCAAGCGAATAGGAAGAGGTGGCACCCCACTCCTGGGTATGGCATTTGTCGTTCACAAGAACATAGTTGATTCGATTAAAGAAGTCACCCACATAAGTGACAATGCGCATACAATGTGCAAACAAAAAACACACACTAATTAATGTACATGCACCCACGAACATTGAAAATAAGAGAGATCTGCAGAAGGTAGAGCAGTTCTGGTACAAGCTCGAGAAGAATAAGGCATTAGTCCTCAAAGAAGACACAAGGATGTTACTAGGCGACTTCAGTGCCCAGATTGGCAGAGAAAAGGAATACCAAAAGACCGTAGGCAAATTCCCGGCCCATAAATTCACCAACAAGAATGGAATGAGACTCACTGAAGTGTGCTAACGGAACAATCTGAAAATAATGTCCATCTCCCTCAGAAAACATCCTTGAAAACAGAAGACACTCCGCTGTAGAGTGAAAATCTCATTCAGAAGACTTGGAGATATCCTATAAAGTCTCTCGGAGAATATCAGATGGAACACACCCTTCACAGAAGGAAATTCATGACGAGCAAGTCCGAAGAGGAGCCAACATTGACTCTGACCACTATCCAGTGCAGATCAAAGTGAAATTTACTCCGAAAAGAATCCACCACAAGAAAACTCATCTTCAAAAATTCCACACCAAAAGATCAAAGACAGCAACATAGAAGAAGAATGGGAAAAGGAAGAGGAAGGCACCTGGCATCAATTCCGTAACAAGATAATCAAGAGAGCCAAAGAGGCAGTTCCATTGAATAAGAACACGAAACATCCGTGGTGGGACTACGAAAGCACTGGAAGAACGAAAGACTGCCTCCCAGAAAAATAACTCTAAGAAGTCACTGGAGACTCAACAACATTACCTTCAGACCAGAAAGGATCCCTCAAACATAATGAGACAAACAAAGAGGAGGCACGTGAAGGACCAGTTGGACTCGATAGAAAATGACTTCCGAGATCACAATACTCGAGACTTTTACAGGACGTTCGCATGGGGATTCGAGGATACACCCCTCAGAACTTATGTTTGCGAAAACCAGACGGAAAATTTGCTCTGACCAACCGAGATAATTGTAGAGAATTGGCTCGATATTTCTCAGTGCTACTCAATTGCCAGGAGCCCACATCAAGATGGCCGAATGAGACTCCCGAACAAGTAAACCCAGAATCTCCGCACCTACCAAAGAAGAAATCCATAGACACATCTTCAGACTCAAGAATAACAGGGCATCTGGAGAAGATGGTATAGTTGCAGGACTACTGAAGAACATAGGCCCAAATACACTTGAGGAGCTCACACAAATCATCATAGACATCTGGAAAACGGAGAAGGTATCGGAAGAATGGAAATGTGCACTTATCTATCCGTTACACAAGAAAGGTGACAGAACAGACGTCAATAACTACAGAGGGATTTCTTATCCGTTACACAAGAAAGGTGACAGAACAGACGTCAATAACTACAGAGGGATTTCTCTCCTTGAAGTAACCTACAAAAATTCTATCCGCGTGCTTTCTTCAAAGAACACAAGAAAAGCTTGAAGACAAAACTGGTGACCATCAAGCCGGTTTCCGAACGGGGCGTTCTTGTGCTGAACAAATTTTCAGTTTGAAGATGCTATTGAAATATAGAGCAATCCGAATTTCTCCGATCATCTGTGTGTTCGTCGACTTCAAGAAGGCATATGCTTCGCTCGGTCGACAGTCCCTCTTTAACATCTTAGAAGAACAAGGACTTGATTGAAAGACATTAAAACTCACCAAAGAAATACTCACGGGCACGAAGTCAAAAGTGAAATTCATGGACGAATTGTCAGAGCTCTCTGAGATAAAAACCGGTGTGCGACAAGGTGATGGATTGTCACCACTGCTCTTCAACCTTGTTCTGGATAAAGTCATCCGAGAATGGGAGAAAGAACTGCAAACCCAGGACCACTGGAAACCCATTCAACTCGGACGAAAGAATGATGACATCAACTCCAGTTGTTCAGCTCTTGCAGACGACCCAGCGATACTAGCAGCCTACGAAAATACAGCGATCAAATATATTGAAGTCCTGAAGGAATGCTCTGAGAAAACTGGACTTCAAATTTCATTCGAGAAGACCAAGTTATCTGCACAAAATTCTACATTCAGGAATTGAACACAAAATACGGGCAGATCAAACGAGTTTCACACTTCAAATATCTCGGTGAGATCATAGAACCGATGGGGTTGGAAAAGGAAGCACTGAAAGTTTGGTTACAAAAGCTCAAACGAGCATATGGGAGAACGCGTGAAATCTACAACAAGAAATGTATGTCCATTCATGCAAAGATCAAACATTATAATGCAGTGATTAAACCTGAAGTGTTGTACGCGAGCGAAACCTTGGTACTTAATAGAAAAGGCGATCTCGAGAACATCTTGCAGGAGAAAAGAAGGATCATGAGGAAAATGCTGCGACTAGATAAAACAGCAAGGGGTATAGACTCAAATCGCGCAAAGCAACAGAAGAACTGTCCACCCTTGCCGCAGATATCAGGAAACGAAGGCTGAAATTCTATGGACCCATCCATAGACTCCCATCTTCAAGGCTAACTCACCAGATTTTGACGTACACTGCAAAACTGAAGAACATAAATGGTTCAAATGGCTCTGAGCACTATGGGACTTACCATCTGAAGTTATCAGTCCCCTAGAACTTAGAACTACTTAAACCTAACTAACCTAAGGACATCACACACGACCATGCCCGAGACAGGATTCGAACCTGCGACCGTAGCGGTCGCGCGGTTCCAGACTGAAGCGCCTAGAACCGCTCGGCCACACCGGCCGGCCATTCCATGGATAGAAGAAGTCAAATATGACTTGGAAAAGTCACAGATAGGAACATCGGACATACTAGACAGGAAACTTTACCGTCAGAAGATAAATAGATGGGTAGTAAAGCCAGGCAATGAAGTCCCTAAAATATCAGTGGCCAAGTGGTCAGAAGAAAGAAAGAAAGCACATAGCGAAAGAACGAAAGCTACATGGGCTATTACAATAGCGAATGATAAATGTAATCCGTGATCCGACAGGGACCATAAGCACATAATAATAATAATAATATGAATACTAGTAAAGACCTGAGGCTCTTGTAGAACGCTCTCTCATTGGTCGAACAGTCTGAAAAATTCGAAGGAAGGGAGACTGCAATCTTTACGTTATTTCTTTACGCAGGTGCAGTTAGTGGATAGGACAACTAAAAGTAATGTTTTGAGTGTGGGAGAAATAATTGCTGTACGTAGAAGCTTGGTTGACAGACTTTAATTTCGGAGGCAGGCAATGTTCTTCACAGAGAAGGGAGTAGTAATTCGATATATGTAATTTGTAGACAAGAAAGGGCTCTTTCTCTGAAATGTTGTGTTGATACACGAAGTGCTTAACGCTTCTAGGGGCCTGGAGAGAGATTTATTTTACGGTCACTTTCATCACAATGGGTTCTAAATAGGTTAGCGTTGAATATGCTGAGAGTCTTGGTTATTCTCCAAGTGGAGAGCTCGAGAAGAGTCGTATTAGTTAATATGTTCTTGCGAGAACTGAAAGGGCATCGCTGTGCACATCGCCCCACCAACCAGGCGAGTGTGCACAGCCAGATTCATTGGAAGAATTCGACTTAAGTATAAACTAGCCACGAAAGAGGTAGGCTACTAAACTTTCGTTCAACCGATTCTTGATTACTGCTCAAGTACTGCCTGAGTGCTGGTAGAGAAGATCCAAACAAGAGCTGCACGTTTCCTCACCGATTCATTTGATCAAACTCCAGTGATAGACGCCACAATAGGGTCATTACACATCACTGAGATGTTTACGATTAAAGCACCGAGTGTGGACATTTCAAGAGGAATGAAGCAAAACATCACTTTTTCTTTCACACATTTTATGAAATAGAAATGTCGGGCAAGTCAAAGAAACTAAAGCTCCTAAGGACGTTTGCTGATAGTGTTTCGTCCAGTACACTACTAGGATATGGGACAAGAAAGCAGGATAATGAAAGTGGGACACGAAGTACCAATCAGCAGATATCAGTATCTCAGTTCTACTACAACCATTAAACTCATCATCTCGGAAAGTCCGACAATGGCAGAAAAGTTCTACAATCCTGTGACCGAATTTCCGAAAGCTAACTCAGGCCAAGAGTGGCATTCAAACTTCATTTACACGAGTATAATGTTCTGGTGATATGTGAAAAAGAAGGATATGAAGAACAGGCTTGTCATGTCATTCTAGACCAATGAGCCCACTCAGGCCAGATTCTTTAAAGAATCGAACTCCTATTTATAATATAGCATCAAACGTCGGATAACAAATGAGTTAATGCGCTTAATATTTAAAATTTAGTAAGCAGTAAACTGATTTCTTTATTTGGTGTGGCTGTAAGTGAGAAGAAGTTCTGAAAACGTTTCATTTTGTGTTTCAAATTTGTTGGAAATCGATAATTGGTCTCATTATGAAGTACTTGATAAGTGCAGTGTGGGTAATTAGCGCCCTATTTAAAGAAAATCTAGTCTTTCGCGCTTCTAAATGTTTATGATCTCGCATTCCTGAACTATGTGTCGTACAATTATGTATTATTGAATTTAGAGATATCTATGGACATTGTATGCGAATTGTGTTGCAAATAGAGTTAGTAATAAAAATGTAATAAATTAAAACGACTGTCCGATGCAAAACCTTCACTGCATTGACAGCAAAAACGTCGTGAGAGATAAACTTTTCTCCTTTCATTACTATGTGGATGGTGTCAGTGAGAAGGAGTTCCAGAAAAGTTTGAAAGTACGTGTGAAGTTTATGGGAGGTCGCCAAGCGCTGTCATTTTCAAATACTGGATGAATATAGGATGGGTAGTTCGAATGCCTTTAGTTGCGCTGCCTTAAGTCACATACACAGTTTCTGCCTTTAACGTCTGACTTATTGTGTTAAACTTTTAACGTAAGAGGATATTTCTTCACGAGTAGGTTATGTGAGCCTTTTACATTATTAAATTCGTTGAATAATTAGATTAAATATTAAAAATCAAATTTTTGCTGTCCCTGGAAGCCGTTAGGCAGACTACCTGAAAAAGAGACTGTATGATCGTTTTAAGTGTTTAGTAATACAGATGCTTAGAGGGGGATGGTATGAATGAAAAGGTACCACTTTGAAACTAGTAACCTCCCATTCTTGCAGTCTGAAAGTTAAACTTTGGTGATGAACAGCAGTTCAAAAACACTCTAAGATTAAAAAAAAGGATGCACTAAGAATCCTCCAGAATGGGACGGAAATCGGTAGGTGTGATGTACATGTACAGACAAACAAATGATTACGGTTTCAGAAGACCTGGATGATTTATTTAAGAGAAAGAACATCACAAACTCAGCACATCACTAAAGCACTGACCCACCTCTGGCCCTTTATGCAAGCAGCCATTCAGCTTGGCATTGGGAAAATGATCGTATGAAGTCAGTGGCCGGGAGCTCCTAGGAGGGAAGTTCGGCCGCCAAGTGCAAGTCTTATTGATTGCGACGCACATTGGGCGACTTGCGCGTCGACAATGGGGATGAGATGATAATGAGGACAGCACAACACCTAGTCCCTGAGGGGAGAAAATCTCCCACCCCAGCCGGGAATCGAACCTGGGCCACCATGGGTGGCATTCCAACGCGCTGACCGTTGAGCTAATGGGGCGGACGGCCTGGCATTTGTTGATGGAGTTGTTAGATGTCCTCCTGAGTGATATCGTGCTAAATTCTATACAACTGGTGTATTAGACCGTCAAAATTCCGACCTAATAGAAGGGCGCTACCAATAATGCTCCACACGTTCTCAGTTGCGGCTAGATCCACTTCTTTGGTGGCCAAGATACGATCTGACAAGCAAGAATACAAGCAGTGGAACTCTCGTCCTATCCAGACGAGCATTATCATTCTGAAATGTAAGCCCAGGATGACTACCATGAAGGGCAACGTAACAGGGCATGGAGTATCGTCGTCGTACCTGTGTACTAGTAGATAGTGTCGGAAGTTCCATGCGGCTTTTCGCGGATGATGCTGTAGTATACAGAGAAGTTGCAGCATTAGAAAATTGTAGCGAAATGCAGGAAGATCTGCAGCGGATAGGCACTTGGTGCAGGGAGTGGCAACTGTCCCTTAACATAGACAAATGTAATGTATTGCGAATACATAGAAAGAAGGATCCTTTATTGTATGATTATATGATAGCGGAACAAACACTGGTAGCAGTTACTTCTGTAAAATATCTGGAAGTATGCGTGCGGAACGATTTGAAGTGGAATGATCATATAAAATTAATTGTTGGTAAGGCGGGTACCAGGTTGAGATTCATCGGGAGAGTCCTTAGAAAATGTAATCAACAAAGGAGGTGGCTTACAAAACACTCGTTCGACCTATACTTGAGTATTGCTCATCAGTGTGGGATCCGTACCAGATCGGGTTGACGGAGGAGATAGAGAAGATCCAAAGAAGAGCGGCGCGTTTCGTCACAGGGTTATTTGGTAACCGTGATAGCGTTACGGAGATGTTTAACAAACTCATGTGGCAGACTCTGCAAGAGAGGCGCTCTGCATCGCGGTGTAGCTTGCTCGCCAGGTTTCTAGAGGGTGCGTTTCTGGATGAGGTATCGTATATATTGCTTCCCCCTACTTATACCTCCCGAGGAGATCACGAATGTAAAATTAGAGAGCTTAGAGCGCACACGGAGGCTTTCAGACAGTCGTTCTTCCCGCGAACCATACGCGACTGGAACAGGAAAGGGAGGTAATGACAGTGGCACGTAAAGTGCCCTCCGCCACACACCGTTGGGTGGCTTGCGGAGTATAAATGTAGAAATGTAGATGTAGATGTACTGTACAGATCCCGCCGATGACAACCACGGGGGCCCTGCTATGAAAAGAAATGCCATCTCAGACTATAACTGCCGGATGTCGGACGTAATGGAGGGCGACAGTCAGGTTGTTTCCCAACCGCTGTCTGGGGCGTCTCTGGACGCGTCTTCGGACTGGAATCTCATTGACTGAAGGAGAATTGTCCTCAGTGATGAGTCCACTCCGAACTGAGCCGCCCCTATCGGTGGTGGAATACCAACCTGGATATCAATCGCCGTATGGCCCGACAACCAGGAGTGATGCTCTGGGATGCCATTTATTTTCCTTCCTTTGGTTGTCATTTCTGGCAGCCTTACAGCACAGCGGTACGTCGACAATGTTCTACGCCCCGTTCTGTTGCTCTTCATGGAAAGCCATCCTATGCTTACATTTCATCAAGAAAATGCCCGCCCGCACGCGGCTATAGTTTCTACTGCTTGTCTTCGTGATTGCCGAAGACTACATGGGCCATCAAGGTGGCCGCACCTGTCCCCAATTGAGAACGTGTGCAGCATAATGAGCAGGGCTCTCTTATCAGCTCGGAATTTTGAAGGTACAACGCGCCAATTGGATAGAATTTGGCACGATATTCGTCAGGACAACGTCGAACAACTCTGTCAATCAACGCCAAGTCGAATAACTGCTTCTATAACGGCTAGAGGTGGACCAAAGCGTTATTGACTTGTTCAATTTGTGACGCTCATTCTCTTGAATAAAACATAGAATTCTCCTGAAATTGTAATATTTTGTCTACCTGTAAATGTGCATCACATCTACCAATTTCTGTCACATTCTGACAATTCCTTCGTAGTGTGTCGTTTATTGTCTTAGGGTGTATGAGGAAATGCCGAAACGAAGGTAACAGTCATTCACAGACGTTCGTAAAGGCTCAAGAACTGTAACATATTCCTGGAAAACGAGAACTACAATTTCCCAGGTAAATAAAAAGCAGCAGTAGAAGAACGTCACAAGCTATTGGCAAATTAAGGGCATGCTACCTTGATCCCTCTTAAGCGCTTATGACAGTAGTATATTTAGCGTAGTTGCTACAGGAGCGATACGCGTCGGGATATAATTCTCTTTAATCTTAACGTTATCAGAGACTGATGATAATATCTAAGCGGATAAACCCATGCTGTCACATCAACGCATGGTTTATGAACAATGACAAGTCCTAGCGTTAACAGGCAGCACGTTTCTGAGTGTGGAAAAATGGCTCAGCTCCCGAATCAGGCAGCGCTAGGAAATATTTGTGGCAAGTAAAGCGAACATACATAAAGTGAACTAGGACTTACCAGATACGTAGATTTTCGCCAAGTGCGACAGAGGGATTCGTACAATTCTTTGTTGTCTCCTACAAGTGTTTAAATAATGTAATAAATGGTTCAAATGGCTCTGAGCACTATGGGACTTACTTAACTTTTGAGATCATCAGTCCGCTAGACCTTAGAACTACTTAAACCTAACTAACCTAAGGACATCACACACATCCATGCCCGAGGCAGGATTCGAACCTGCGACCCTAGCGGTCGCGCGGTAAATAATGTAATACAGCCGCTGAAAACGACCCGCTTTTCTGTATCTTTTCCTCCATTTTTTTCTGAACTGCGAAAAAATATACAATTAATCATTCCATTTGTGCAGCATCTAACTTATTCAAAGTACATTGTTGTAAACTGTATTTTGTGTTTTGTTTTTGGGTGCAAAGCCGAATAAGTTTTGTGGCTGTCCAACAAGCAAACACGTTACGTATGCGAGAATTTTTTTTTTTTTTTTGTCAAATTCACTCTGCTACGTTGGAACGTTTGCCCTTAGGAGCCTTTAAAGCTTAGTGGTAAGTTAGTGGAAATGAGGATTCATGTTATGCATACTAACTTGTCTTTTTTTTACTGGTTAGTACTTCCGTATTTATGATGTTTAGAAGCTTTTCTATCGAGGGCTTACCAGGAACATCAAGCGAATTTAGGAAATCTGTTGGGAAGTTTAAGGTTTCGTCTTAGTTCGTCGTTGAACCAACAGATTTAAATACTTTTTTGCATCGTGGTGTCATATTTTGTACTCGCTGATATTTTTTGCTGCTAAAATTGCTAGCCCACACGAACATTCTTGGTTACATGATTTCTCCATGTAAGCGGGCATAGTAAATGAGTTCTTCGTCTATCTTTACTGCGCTGGACAGCTTAACGGTTAAGATGATTTTGCTGGAGTGTGGATCAATGCCATACGCGCATTTTCCAAGTTTCCAGAACATTCGAGGATATTTTAGAACATTCAAAAATATTTGTTAAGATTCCAGAATATTAGTAAAAGCTCGAGAACATTATAAAACAATATCGAATTTTTCAGATTATTTCTCTTGAAAGACACTGTCGGAAAAAAATCGCAGCACTGAGAAGGAATTGTACAACATAAACGAAAGCCGGTAGACGTTTTTCTGCATCTGAAAGATGATGTCTGTTCAATTTTCACACCAGTCGCGTGAGAGCGGCACTAGTAGCGCCACTATGAGCATGCAAATCAGGTTTGCTTTAAATATACATTGCACCGGACGTGATGGTTAGTTGTCTTTGAGACTGGACAGGGTGAGGTGATGTTAATCAAGAATGCCTTTAAGGCAACAAAGATTCCATTAACAACACCTCAAGCGATATTCCAGAAAGACTTGTCAGGGATGCGTCCACTGTACGTCATTGCTGGTAGCGGTCGTCGTAAGAGTGTACAGTCGCAAGGAAACCGACCTCCGGACGGCCACGTGGCACTATCGAGAGGGTAGACCATCGTGTTCGGTGTAAGGCTTTCGAGCATCGTACTGCGTCTGCAGCAGCAATTACAGAAGCAGTAGGTACCACAATGGCATAACGTACCGTTACAAATCAATTACTTCAAGTACAGATCCGCGCCAGACGCCCTGTAGCGTGCATTCCACTGACTCCAAAGCACCGTCATTTGCGACTTCAATGGTATCAAGCAAGAGCTCACTGGAGGGTGGGGTCTGCTGCATTGTGTTATGAAATCTGGTTCTCCCTCGGTGACAATGATGGCCGTGTGTTGGTTAGAAGGAGGCCAGTTGAGGGCCTGCAACCAAGCTGTCTGCATGCTGGACATACCGGATCTACAACTTGAGTTATGGTCTGGGGTGCGATTTCGTATGACATCAGGAGCACTCTTGTGGTAATTTCACGCATCCTGAACGCAAATTTCTGATCCGGTGATTCGACCTGTTGAGCTGCCATTCATGAACAGCATATCAGATGGTGTTTTGTATTTGGGTAAAGTTTGTCAACATACCGCTGCAGTAACCCCGAATCCTCCACAGAGTGTCGACATATTGCCTTGGCCTGCTCGATAACTTAGTCGAGTATATGGTACATCATTGGACGACAACTCCAGCGTCATCCACAACCAGTATTATCCGTCCATCAACCAACGGCAACAGCCGTGGAACTCCATCACAAAAACTGACACCCGGCACCTGTAAAACACAAAGCCTGCACGTTCCCATGTTTACATTCAACATTGGTTCAAATGGCTCTGAGCATTATGGGACTTAGTTTCTGAGGTCATCAGTCCCCTAGAACTTAGAACTACTTAAACCTAACTAACCTAAGGACATCACACGCATCCATGTCCGAGGCAGGATTCGAACCTGCGACCGTAGCGGACGCGCGGTTCCAGACTGTAGTGCCTAGAACTGCTCGGCCACAGCGGCCGGCATGAACAGCACTCCTGGGAATGTTTTCCAACAACATAACGCTCGCCCACATACCCGGCCGGCACATTCAACATTCTGGCTGTTACACTGGTTGTCAATGTACCAATGGCTTACCTTGCACTTACATTAACCTGTGATCTTGCCATGTTATAACTTAAATATGTTGTCTAGACAGCTGTATTTTCTACGTTAATTATTTCTTGGTCTTACGATTTTTTTCCGTCAGAGTACTTTGATGCAAAAGAAACATATGTCCTGGTAACCACCACAATATGATGACGACCGATTCAAACACTTATATTTCCACAGCGACAAAAGCTGCCATCGCACAACCACTATGGTGCACTGTGGGGGAAGCAAAAGTATCACCAAATGCGCCCACCCGGTTAGTCGTGTGGCCTAACGCACTGCTTTCCGGGCGGGAAGGCGTGCCGGTCCCCGGCACGAATCCGCCCAGCGGATTAGTGTCGAGGTCCGGTGTGCCGGCCAGTCTGTCGAAGGTTTTTAAGGCGGTTTTCCATCTGCCTCGGCGAATCGGGCTAGTTCCCCTTATTCCGCCTCAGTTACACTATGTCGGCGATTGCTGCGCAAACACTGTCTCCACGTACGTTACACCATCATTACTCTACTACGCAAACATTTGGGGTTACACTCGTCTGGTGTGAGACGTTCCCGGGGAGGGTCCACTGGGGGCCGAACCGCACAATAACCCAGGGTTCGGTGTGGGGCGGCGGTGGGGTGAGTGGACTGCTGTAGCCTGTTGTGGGGTTGTCAACCACTGATGGCTATGGAGGGGACGAAGCCTCTCCGTCGTTCCTAGGTCCCCAGTTCAATACAGAACAGTAGAATACAGTCACCAAATGCCGAAAATCGATGACTAACGGTGGGTGGGTTTCGAGGTACCATACTCTTCACCAACACTTTAATCCGTACTAACGTCATAAACGCGAAAGTAACTACGTATGTTACGCTGATGGCTTGAACGCTGAGGAAGAACATACGGTACTTAAGAAAGTGTACATAACAACATATTTACTGGCCTGAAGAATGTAACGCTATATATTGAACAACAATTACTTTTTAAAAAACTATTTTCTCGTTGACTATTGAACTTTATCATATTTCTGAAAATTCTTTTATTGTTTGACTTGTTATACACCATATGATTCAGTCCAATGAACACAGTGCTTATGTAATCTTCTACATGTTTAGCCCATACTTCCATACGAATAGCAATCACAAGCCCGTCGCATTTTAGCCGCTCTGAGAGTCGTGGGTCTCTTATAACTTGTAAGCAGCATATTGATTTACGAAACAGATCGTAGTTGCGTGGTTAGTTATAGACCTACAGTCAGGGGATCCTGTGTTCGATTCTTAGTTCAATGGGATAATTTTCGCTCGCGTCTGGATGTGTGCATTGTCATTATAATTTTATCGTCATCGACGTGCAAGTGGCCGAAGTGCCATTAGATAAAAAGTCTTGCACAAAGCTCCCAATTATTCATTTTGCTGATACACGGTCGCAGAAGCGGGTAACATCTAGCGTACAATGCTTATACAATCCTCAGAGTGCTTAATCCATACTTCCATACTAATATTACAAGGCGAAAGTAACGCCGTCTGTTACGTATTCACGACTAAACCGCTGAACCGATATCCATAAAATCTGATATGAGATAGCTTGAACCCTGAGAAGAAAATAGGCTGCTTTACAAAGTGTGTTGTACAACATATTAATGACTTGAAGAATATTACGGAAATTAAGAAAAAAATATTTATTCTTTGGAAAATCTATTTACTCTTTGACTTTTGAACTTTATCATATTTGTGAAAATGCGTTTGTTAGTTGATACGTTCTACGTAACATGATTCAACGTAATTAATGGAATGCTTATTCAATTCTCAGTGTGTTTAATCCATACTTCCGCACTATTACCAATATTCCGAAATGCGAAAGCAACTGACTGTTTACGTTTTCACGTCTCCACCACTGAACAGATTCCGACGAAATTTGGTGGGGACGTAGCTGGAAGCCTGAGGAAGATCATAGGCTCAACTGCTGGCGACACCACGTTGGTGTCATCTGCATAGTATCACTCAGTGACCGGCGACACCACAGTGGTGTCGTGGGCAGCGGCCAGCGACAGCACTTTAGTATCTTTTGCATTCTGTTGGTGTTTTGTTCAGGTAACAATAAGTTACACGCGTCAACAAGGGTTTTTTTTTTTCGTACTTGCGCCCTTTCATCATGGCGGACGAAAGAGACAATAGGATTATTTATGATGAATGTGTGACGTCTTGTCTGACGTTCCAGACGACTTTCCCGATTAGGAAGACGACACTGGATATCAAAAAAATGAAAGTGAAGCGGAATCGTAGGAAGATAGTGAAATACGTCCAACAAGAATTCGGCGAACGCTACGGTTGCCATCTGATTCGGCCGAATCAGACGAAGAAGACAGTGCACAGTGGTCAAACTTTGATTTACCGAGGACCAATAATAAATTTGAAGGATCCCCGGGTCCAAACATATTTCCCAAAGATACAGTGAGCTTCGCGGATATCGTAGAATTATATAATGTGAACGATCTATTTGAATATATTAACACCGAAACCAACAAGTACTACAGTCGGCCGGCCGCTGTGACCGAGCGGTTCTAGGAACCTGGAACCGCGCGACCGCTACGGTCGTAGGTTCGAATCCTGCCTAAGGCATGGATGTGTGTGATGTCCTTAGGTTAGTTAGATTTAAGTAGTTCTAAGTTCTAGGGGACTGATGACCTCAGATGTCAAGTCCCATAGTGCTTAGAGCCATTTGAACCAGTACTACAGTCATAAAAGCAATAGGAGGAAACTGGATTTTAAAAAAATGCCAAATTTGTTGACGTTACGGGACCCGAACTTAGAAAATGGTTTGGGCTTGCTATCCTTATGGGAATTGTAAAAAAAAGCAAGAATCGATGATTACTGGTCAACGAATTCGTTGATAGACACACCGATATTTCGCGAAACGATGTCCCGCAACCGATTCAGACAAATATTATCATTTTTACATTTTTTCCGGCAGCAACAATAAACTGGAAAATGCCGACCGGCTTGTGAAAGTGCAATTCGTAATTGATTATTTTTCCAAAAAGTTTAAAGAAACGTTTAATCTAAGTCAAAACATCTCAGTTGATGAAGGAATGATACCGTGACGTGGACGGTTAAATTTTAAAGTGTACAATCCGTCAAAAATTGTGAAATACGGTATAGTCATTCGGATGCTGTGCGATTCGAGTACGGGATACATTTTCTCATTCAAGATATATTCCGGCGCTGGACAGCCTTTTGGAAAAACAGTGATGGAACTATTGACACCTTCTGGTGGAAAGTGGCACCACCTCTGCATGGATAATTATTATAACGGTGTAGAACTTGCAGAGTAGTTACTCGAAAAGAAAATTCGAGTTTGTGGAACGACATGGCAAAATAGAGGATTTCCGAAAAATCAAACCACGCAAAAGTCAATTTCTTTGAAGCTTGTCACCAACGGAAAGGTGGCAAGTGGCCGGCGACAAGCCGTCATCCGAATTAGCGCTTCCGGCGCCAAGCGAATAAATTTATACGAGACGTACGGACGGTAAAGTGTTAAGCTGCCATACCACTTGGCAGAGCTGGATTGCTTTTGCGGAACAACGATAAAATCCGACGGTTAGCCCCAGAAGCACATTTAAAACCTCATCAACGTAAGTCTGATTTAGCACATACTGGATTCTAAGAAAGCACGAGCTGCGGATGCTACTCAAATCCAACAAATCTCGGAGCACTCTCACGTCCACCGGAACTTGGACGCAGAACGTCAGGCCACCTTAAGAGCTACAGAGACAGAACAGTCACAAGTCCGTTGCATTTCAGACGCCAAGCGTCACGCGTCTCGTACAGCTTCCGAGACGCCTGAAGAATCTCACCGACGGCAACATTTAAAGGCTATACGAAGAGCAGAGACGCGTCGTACCTCTACATGTGGAACATGCTAGGCTTTTGGTGAGGCTGCGTTTGATTATGATCTATTAATTGACTATGTTAATCATAAATTAGTCTCTTAGGGGGACGCATCAAAAAGATCGGAATTATAGTGCACTGAAATGAAAGGAAGAAACGTTTGGTGCGTGCTGCTCTGGTGGAAAAATCTCACATCCAGTACTAGGTGAGCCAGAGGAACACTTGTACAAATGTAATGGATCGAAGCATCTTTTAAATATAATAAGAAAATATAATGCATGCTTTCAGATTTGACAAACACCAAAATAACAAAAGCATATTCATTATATACCTACATACCAGCACTACAAACATTTTTTATACGTACGTATCTACACCAGTATATAGACAGATATTTGTAAATTGCTAGCTTGCTTACTCACCAATACTCATCCTAACAAAACTACTGACATGCGAGGGGAGCTGAGGGTAACAGCTAGTGTATATACAGGGTGATTCATGAAGATATGCAAATATTTTTATATGTTACTCTACAAATAAAACTAAAGAAAAAAGTTCATATGGACATAGGTCCCCAAATGTTTAATTACGGAGTTACGGCTAATAAAAGATTTTGGCTGAAATTTAGCTACTTTGCTTTTATGAAGCAGTCGCAAAACTGCCCGAGGTTAAAGTAAAGCACGATTTCCATTTATTTTGTCGTTATTGATCTGTTGATATTCAACTGCATCCATAATAGTGAAAGTATATTAAAAAAAACTTTATTTCTTGTCCAAATAAAAAAAAAAATGTGTATGCATAACTGAAATGCAGGCATTTATTTAATATGCTGTTTCGTTCATAATTTGTGTTAGTTTAAGTTTATTTCGAAATTCATGCTGCTCCCACACCACTACAAAAATCTTGTAAACACTATTGGTCTGGCGTTTTAATCGTTTAATTCTGTTCTTTGTAATTTGTTTATGTGTACTAGTATGAACTGAAGGGTGCTACTTCTGAACATTCTGGGAAGCCAGAATGTTAATAAGTGGGGGTGTGTGAGGTAACGGGCGAATTGTGACGCCCTGAATATATTCCAAGTTCGGAGTTTGGCCGCACGGGCCGCTCGGCCAGCCGGGGCCCCAGCGCATGGTCCAGCCGCATGGCTGGGAATTCCATTGTGACACTGTGTCGATGGAAGAGACATGCTGGGAGTGCCAACGATGGCGGACTTTGTGAAACCATAATGGCAGACATTTCACAGTTCATATAGAAATTAATAGTAGCCAGATGAATCGTGATACCTGAAAAAGAAACATATACATTACCATTATTTGCATGACGATTTTGATGGTGTAATCAGATTTTCAATATCTTTATTAGTTTGAAGTTTGGTATCTGACTGTAAATTATACAAGTAACACCCAGCAACTAATTTCCAAAATCTAAACGCTTCGTCCGATTTTCTCGATCGATCTGTCTTTAGAAAGCTATAAGTGTAAACCTAAATTGGTATAAATTACTGGCATTTAACTTGAATAGTACATGAGTTATTGGAGGTCAAAGTGGCAGATTACTATCAATCGCGTCAGGCCGTAAGTACTCCACAGTTACATGAAGAAACGGTAGCAGCATGCTTATAAATATATTTATTCATCTATATCTTTGTTTATATCCGATATATACTATTCATTACGAAATTGGTCAAATATTTACTGTGTTTTAGAAAGCACAGAGACATTAGGCTACTGACCTACTTTTGCTTGCTGTTCTTTTGATATATGTTTATTTAATTTGTTTATGTATTTAATGATGTATGTCAGAACGTGTTTATGGTCCAGCCGTAGGAATATTTATTTAATTTCAAGTCATTTAAATGTAAATTCAGTATTTCGAATGTGTTTCATTATGTTTGTGAATGTGCGTTGGCCTGAAGACATAGTGGGAGCGCTCTAGCCAATCACAACGTTCGTGAATGGGGAGACTGGATGGAAGTGGGAGAATAATTTGGGAGAGGACATGGGAGAGTCTAGGACAGTACAGTACTGGACACGTGGAGGTGTGACGTATGGTCGCAGGAAAGACTTAGAGAGTGTGGAGTGATTTGTGCATGATCGCGGGAGATAGAAATACTTCTGAGTGCCGACTTGTGAACTAATGAGATTTCTGTGGCTTCTGCAGTGAAGACGTAGTACGCGTTAAGAACTGAATATCTCATGAGCTATGTTGTTGTTCATAACTAATTACGTGAAGTAGGAATCTATTGTTTCCCTGTAATTCAACTTATATTTTATTTAATTGCTGGACCATCGACACCAATAAGTGTTTTGCAGAAATATACTGCATTCTCAAAAGTACTTCTATTATCGTACTCATCATTTAAAGTCGTTAAGATAGTACCAGCACATTTTATTTCATTCCAATCTATCGTTTATAAATTTATATGTTACATTCATAATTCGCAATTGCCGAATGATAGAAACCTTCGACCATTCTATTCACGTGTGGATTCTTATTGTATACTGTAGACTCAGCAGTATTTAACCTGTAATGTGGCAACTACATATCCCTGCCCCTAGACAACGAAACCAGCCAAAACTTTTAATATTTCAACTCGGAATCAGAGGGTGTGTAGTTGAGGGCCACCAACATCACCTCATTTCATTCATCACACCATCTCATTTCATATTGTTTTGAAATGCCCACAACCAGAGTCACTTCATTAGTGCCAAAATTATCCACACTGATAGGAACCACATGTTCCCCATCGACTTTCTGTATATGTATACAATACTTCTCCATATAAAACACTGTGATACAACTAACTCATCATTGTGTACTAATGGCTATAAACTAAATATAAGATATTAGTCGGTAGGTCTGTACCTACATTTACCCAAAGCAATAGCCCTGTGCCCTGGAGCACTTAATCATGTGAACCCGTTCTTAATGACTGTCTATGCAGTTTGATTGGCTCTTCCCTCCTGAAAGGAGAATCTTGTGACTGTGCGTTATTGGTACCAACGTGGGTCTAAACTTCTGTCTTTCTTTGATTCAGTTTGTTCTCACCTGCAACTCCAGTACCATTAAACCTCGCGATTCGCCACCATTGTTTTCTACCCCACGTAATTTATAATGTGGAGGGTTCAGTCTCCTCTTTCCCAAGAGGTCTAGTCTCACCACAGACTAATGAGCCCATTTGTCCAATAATAACTTATGCTCTTTATCATTTATTACGCCAGCTGAGCAACAGCCCACCTTAACATATTTCTTTATAGCATGACAATTTATTGGGAAGCCAATCTGGTGATTTATTTTTGAGACATATTCAACTGGATTTAGTAACTCCTGAGGTAGCTCCCACTTGAAAATAAGTTTACTTCCCACAAAAGCGCACGAAGTTGATGATATGTGCTAAGGTCTGAGCAGGGTAGCTCCAGAAAATAAAGTCGGTAGTTGCCAACCACAAGGTAGAACGAGTATAATATCTTTGAGTAGGAGGATCTTTGATGGTTAAGAAAGCCGGGCGAGCGCAGTAAAAAACCGAGGAGTCGCAGGTAGGTGCCCAGAGGAAATAGACGTGTGCAGACAGCTTTGAGGGAGGAGTCGCAGCTAGGTGCCGGAGGAAGTAGACGTGTGGTGACAGCGTTAAGGTAGGTCGCGCTCGCTGCCCCTGACCAAACTTTAGCACGTAAATGAGAGAACCACATATATGATTTCAAATTTTTTTTGTTAGATAATGTTCAGAGTTAGGATTTGTATGTCCAAGGTTCGACACGGTAAGCATTTTGTAATATTTTTTGTAAGAGCTATTCGTGATACAAAAATGTTGGAAATGGTGGGTTTTGTGTATGACTTAAAATTTTGACAATATATATATCAAGATCAACATTGTGTTTAAATCTAACAGCCTGAATCATAATCCACATCCTTTGCTTGTATTGAATATGAAAATGAGTAGTAAAGTAAAGTTACCCACCAATGAAAGAACGTAAGGAAAATGAGGTTTCTATGCAATATATATATATATATATATATATATATATATATATATATATATATATGTGTGTGTGTGTGTGTGTGTGTGTGTGTGTGCAGTTCATAGTTTGAAATCGATTTTGGTATAACTAACGTTATCAGAGCAAAGTTCTTACAAATAACTAATTTTGCTATTGCGCAACTAGCATTGTTGAAGTCAAGATATAATTTCATTAAGTAAACATCTGGGCTTAAAGTTTATTTCAAGTGAAATTTAGAACAATCTTGTCAATGATACTTAAGTGAAAGTATGATTGATAAGATTGTTCTAAATTAATTATTCAACAAACCTGCATCTGACTACATCTGTGATCTTGTTTCTTGCACTCCTCCATTTTGCCAGAAATTCAGCATGTATTTGACTCAGCAATCAAGTTTAAGAAAATAAAGCCATTTGTGAAATGACATTAAGATGGTACTGGAAAATTAACTTTTGGCCCTGATGTTTACTTAATGAAATTATATCTTGACTTGAATAATGCTAGTTGCACAATGGCATAAAATTAGTTATTTGAAATAACTTTGCTCTGATAACGTTAGTTATACCAAAATCGATTTCAAACTATGAACTGCACTTATATATTGCATAGAAACCTCATCTTCTTTACATTCTTTCATTGGTGGGTAACTTTACTTTACTACTCATTTTCATATTCAATACAAGCAAAGGATGTGGATTATGATTCAGGCTGTTAGATTTAAACACAATGTTGATCTCAATATATATATTGTTAAAATTTTAAGTCATACACAAAACCCACCATTTCCAACATTTTTGTAACACGAATAACTCTTACAAAAAATTTTACAAAACGCTTACTGTGTCGAACCTTGGACATACAAATCCTAACTCTGAACATTATCTAACAAAAACCATTTTGAAATCATTATATATATATATGGTTCTCTCATTTACGTTCTAAAGTTTGGTCAGGGGCAGCGAGCGCGACCTACCTTAACTCTGTCACCACACGTCTGCTTCCTCCGAGCACCCAGCTGCGACTCCTGCCTTAAAGCTGTCTGCACATGTTTGTTTCCTCCGGGCACGTACCTGCGACTCCCCGGTTTTTTGCTGTGCTCGACTGGCTCTTTTAACCATCAAAGATCCTCCTACTCAAAGATATTATACTCGTTCCACCTTGCGGTTGGCAACTACCGACTTTATTTTCTGGAGCTACCTGATCAGACCTTAGCACATACCTTTCAAAGTGTCTCTGGGACGATAGCTCAACTGTGTCGCGACATTTTTCTTTTAGAGTCTGTGTTCAAGTGTGTCAGTGGTGGTATTCCTCAGAATAAAATGTGTAATTGTTTGAATATTCTCTCGTCATCTGCAAGGCTCTGTCTCTTCCTCTCTTTCTCTCTCTGTCTTTGTGCAGTGGTACATTTACTTCCTGTGATATCTTCAAGTTATTTATGTGACAATATTCCACAACACCAGATGTAATAACTCCTGAAGCAGTGCGTGGTCAAAGATTAAGGGTATCAGTGGGTTGGGGATGGGAAGGAGGAAGGCCACGGATGTTTCCAATTTGGCGGTAAGTGCTTAGCAGCTACCACGTGACCATGCCAAAGCCAGCGCGCTCCCTGGCTGTGCCATAAGCAGGCGTGTTGCCTTTCTCCAGTGGGGTGCGTAGACTCTGGGGTGCACATGTTGCCTCTTGCACTTCAGAAGACTGACTGATTGGACTTTTGTCGAATGATCTACAGTTACAGCACACTCATTTATCAGCATGAGTTGCGAAGTGTAACTTAGCGTCATCTTCATTAATTCATGAAATGTATTCGTCTTCACCAAATATCATTGCTACTGATACAGCCCTCAGATGCTAATATGCTCCTCCTTCTCCAGCACAGACATTTTGTCCATTGAACACAGTAAACAATTACGACTGTCCTCCCAGTTGAATAGCTAGGCACAGACTGAGTCCTATTCCCGTCACTTTTTCCCCAGACCGCCATCTTGGATTACGTCATGGGAGGGTCAGGGGGAGGGACGATAGCGCCCACTGGTGGCTGTGTAGTGAACTAGGTCAGCTGAACTCAGACCTCCTGGTGAGCACACTGTATGGAGCTACTGCCTATGACAACTAAAATTGTTTAAATAAGCAGTGCATACTTATGTCCATCCTATCCAGCAGCCCAGGACAGACTGAGACCTTTTCACATCACTTTCGTGATGGGGAGGGGAGGGGAGCAATCAACATAAAAAAGACTTATGCCCATCCTATCTAACAGCCCAGTACTGACTGTGTACTTTTCCTGTCAATTTCCAGATGGCAGTGTGGAGGGGAGGGGGTTAGGTTAATGGAGGTTGTCCAATTGACCTACTTTCCTGCCAAAATTTGAGCTTCCCGCCATGACGTCACTGTGATATTGCCACATCTTTGTCCTCCACCTTGATCCACCCTCTTGAATAAATTTGGCAGCGGTGCAGAACGGAGTGAAGCCCACTTTGCCCTACTACTTACGACATTGCTCCACCAAAGTGTGGGGCTATAACTTCGTCATAAAGGATGCTGATACCCTGATCCCCTGCCCGAGAAACCTGGCTGCAAGCTACTGACTAAGGGATCGTCAGCCGCAAACAAACGAAAGCAACGAGGTAACACAGGGAATCGAAGCCAGGACTGCTAAGTCAGGCTCTAACACCCTGCGTGCATGCACAATCTAGGATCCGCGAATTGCGGCCTGGTTTCTCTTGCCGTGAGTGCAGAGTCCGTGGCCCGTTCCTCTGGCAGGGGTTCTGGGTGTCAGCGTCCTCTACGATGACGATGTAGCACCGTCCACTGGCTACCGTGCTTTTCTAACGAACCAGTCCATAAATTGGCGAGCGGCAACAACGAGCCACACTTGCACCTGAAGATGAGCAGCTATTGGAAATATTACCCAACTTTTACAGTAGCATTCAGCGCCCTTGAGTCTTCAAAGCAGATATTGTGTTGGGAATCCTCAAACAGTAATAATACAAGCTTAGTTTTGAAAGCCTGCTACGTTTATTAAAAGGACTAAAAGTCTTTTTCATTCTCGCGTTAATTTATTTTGCTGTCCACCCAGTTGTAGCTGTCAGCACTTCTCATCAGTAACATACTGTGTTAGCAACTTATTTTCGGGATTTTAAAAATCGACACGCAAATTCCCGTGCTCTAAGACCATTGTCAGTAAATGAGGAATATTTTGAGATGGCGAAATTGAAGGTACGGTGCAAGTTCTTGAACTATGAGAAGATAACACATTGAGAACAGAGTTTGAGAAAGCAGAACAGTTTTAACTTTTAAATTGGTGGCGAGTATCCGTTGCTATTGGAAATACTCTTAAGAATGTTAATTCTCTCCTCACCACTTGCAGTAATGGAAGTAGATGTTCGACTACTGCAACAGGAAAAAGAGACAAGGAATCAAATTAATTTGGAGTGTGGACTAGGATGTCCATTTGCACATCAAAGCAATTAAAAATACATTAGGCTTATTATCTGTCTGTTGATCGTTGTTTTTTTTTTTAATTTCAAAATGACGGGTTTCCATAAATTACAGCGGTGATTTATTTTTATTGTTTAACAGGTCGGTCTGATTATTGGCGACATTGCACGAAACCGGTCATTTTGAAATAAAAAGCTAGACAGATGCAAGTAGGACTCGCATCCTGAGGGTTCCATACAAGCTTAATTACGTACAGCAAGTTCCACAAGAAAGTGTACGCCATAATTTTAAATGTAAAGTCCGCAGCGACATCTCTGGTAGTGGTTTCGAATCTGTAATCAGTTCGCTTTTGCACAGCGTACAGATAAACAGCGTGAGATTTGAATGTTTTGTTCTGTCTGTTACAGTTTAAAAGGGGTGCAAAATATCTGAAGCGCCATGAGCCGGTGTTCCTTGTAAATCATCCAAAGGGACCGAGGCTTTCATATGGAGATGCTGCTAAAATTCTAAAAATTCGAAGACATTCGTTGCGATATTTAGATGTTGGAAACGTGTGTGATTTGTCGGAGAGAGGGCTAAGGTGCCAAGCTATAATAGATAATGGTGGTGATTGGATTAACTATTTGGTAATTGTGCAATTAGTAATAACATGTGTCTTCAGGTAATTATGTATTTATAATAGTATCTTTTATTTCATACAAATAACGGCGTATACTTTCTTGTGGAACTGACTGTGTACAAGTAGTTCATCTATAGAATGAATTTCCACTCTAGGGCGGAGTGTGTGCTGATATTAAACTTCCTGGATAATTAACACTGTGTGGCAGACCAGGACTCGCAACAAGGACCTTTACCTTTTGCAGGGAGGTGCTCTACCATCTGAGCTATTTGAGCACGACACACGAGCCGTCCTTATAGCTTTACTTCCAATGCAAATCGAAAATTCATTCCAGTAACATTCACCGGCTGTGGATCGGCCAGGTTCCCGCAGTATCCTTTATTTCAGATTGCTAGTCCCGCAAGTTTCGCACAAGAACTTCTGCGGAGTTCGGAAGGTAGAAGATGAGGTACTGGTGGAAGTTAAGCTGTGGGTACGAATTGTGAGTCGTGCTCAGGTAGTTCAGTTGGTAGAGCACTTTCGCACGAAGGGCAAAGATCCCAGTTCCAGTTCCGGTCCTCCAGACAGTCTTAATCTGCCAGAAAGTATCAGTTCATCGACTGGTTTTGATGAGCCACATCCGGCCAAAAATCACGTTTGAACAAGATTCAACGAAATTTCCCAAGACTCTTCAAAGTGAAGCACGAAAAAATTATCCTGATCACTGCTGGTACATGTGCACATACGGATATTAACTAATAACAATGCGTATCGCTAGGCAGGGAGCCCCACCTACGGGGAGTCTGGCTGCCTTGTGTAAGTATTTGTAGCTGACGTCACTTCGGCGACTTGTATGTCGATGAGGATGAAATAGTGATACAGATAACACAATACACAGAAACGCGGCGGATGAAATCCATCCGGGAATCGAACCTGGACCCCTCGCTTGGCATTCTGCAGCGCTGACCGCTCAGCTATGGAGGCGGACAGGATTAGGGAAAAAATGTAAAACAGTTCTGATGTGAAACTCTAAATATAATAGTAATTAAAATGGATCCCTGCGCAATCTTTCTCCCATCATAGAAAGATGAAAAAAGTAGCAGAAAACTAGTCTGCCAGTCTAATTCAGAACAAGGTAGATATTGCAAATGACAGTTACAGAAAACGGTGCTGACACAGACTTCTTTCAATCTGTTGTTAAATATAACGATATCCACCTAAAAAACTTTATCTTTCATTTTTAGTAAAATGTAACTATTTCTGCGTGACATAAAAATGTAATACTTTGCTTCGTAGACATTATGTACGTCATCATTTATTATATCTTTTGTATCTTCTGTATACTTAACATCCGTGCAAATTGAACTTCATCCTGAATAGTGGTCGTCAGTATGGTATCCGTACGAGAAAGGGCTCATAGAGGAAATGTAGAAAATCCAAAGAAGAGCAGCACGTTTCGCTAAAGTTTCATTTAGTAAGCACGAAAGCGTCACTCAGAGGCTCAGCCAACTCCAGCGGTAGACGCTGTAAGAGACGCGTTCTGCACCACGGTGTGGTGGTCTACTGTTAAAGTTGCGAGAGCGGACGTTCCTAGAAGGTTCAATCAACATATTGCTTTTTCCTATGTATATCTCGTGAAAAGTCCATCACGATAAAACGAGAGAGATTGGAGCCCACATGGAGGCTTTGCAACAATTGTTCCTCCTGCGAACCATATGCGACTGGAACAGGGAAAGGGGGCAGCGACAGTGGTAGAGAAAGTACCCTCCGCCACAGAGCGTAAGGTGACTTGCGGAGTGAGGATGTAGATGTAGATGTTCGTGTTACATGTGTTGTCCACATTCAGTTTTCACCTGAGGATGACCTAAGGAGCCAAAAAAGCTGGTTCGTGACCAAGTAAATGATAACCCTACACAACGATAGGAAAGTGTTTCCTATTTTATATCGTGGTCATGTTCTGCCAAGCACCGATGGAAAGTTCATTTAATGGCAAGGAAACAATGATTTTAGAATGGTTTTATACCCGTTGACACACAGAACCACCAGGACTAGGACATAAGTACTGGATTTTTATGACATGAGAGGGTTACGCCTACGTCATGACACGATAACATGTTATCAGTATCTTGAAATAAGACAGTCTTGGTTGCAAATTGTTTCACCTACTTTTTGCGTTTCGTCTGTATCGGACATCTACAGATTAACCAGAGGTGTAAAATAACATTGTGAGGCATAGGTACATTAAAAACGGGGGGCTGGGCATCCAGTCTCTACAAAACAATAACTGTGAACTTACGTAAGAAGTAATGTGGTGAGCCAACATCCGTTCTTTAATGCCAGTATATGTCATTAAAAATTATAAGGAAATATCGTCCTGTCGTCATTGGACATATGAAAGATTAAGGGACGTGAAACCGGGAACAAAATTCCAGTGTATAGTTACAATATCTTCTGCAAAGAGGAACTATGACAAATCAACAAAAATACCCTGACGGGAAAAAGTCGCAACACCAAGAGGGAGTTGTGCGACATAAACTAAAGTGGGTTGGCGTGTTTCTACATCTGAAAAATGATGTGTATTCCAATTTCGGGCCAGTCGCATAAGAGTGGCAATAGTAGCGCCACTATGAGGACGCAAAGGAGATTTGTTTTCAATACACGCTATAATTGTCGTGAGTGTTAGTTACCTTTGAGGCTGGTCGTGGTGAGTATGTTTTAGTCAAAAATGCCTTTAAGGCGACAAAAAAGCCTTTATCATCACATCACTGAGTCAGAACGAGGTCGGGTAATACGGCTATGAGAAGTTGGATGTACCATTAGCGATATTGTAGAAAGATGAGGCTACCGAGAGGGAACACCATCGGTTTCGGCGCATAGTACTGCGTCTGCAGCAGCAAATTGAGCAGCAACTGGCATCATAGTGACACAACGAACTGTTGCAAATTGGTTACTTCAAGGACAGCTCTATGCCAGACGCCCCGTAGCAAGCATTACACTGACCCCAAGCCACCGCCATTTATGACTTCAGTGGTGTTAAGCGGGAGTTCATTGGAGGCGAGATGGAGATATGTTATGTTTGTTGATAATTCTTCCGGGTTATATGGTCGTGGTCCATGGAATACTTCTATTCCTAACGTTTCGTCCAATACTACGTTGGACATCCTCAGAAGTATGGCTGGTCCTGTTGAGTAAACAGTAAAATTTTTAAATTTAAATTAGTGCTGATATAGTGATACAATAACTGAAAAGACACAAGCTGTTGTTGTGGTCTTCAGTCCAGAGACTGGTTTGATGCAGCTCTCCATGCTACTCTATCTTGTGCAAGATTCTTCATCTCCCAGTACCTACTGCAACCTACATCCTTCTGAATCTGCATAGTGTATTCATCTCTTGGTCTCAAATGGCTCTGAGCACTATGGGACTCAACTGCTGTGGTCATAAGTCCCCCAGAACTTAGAACTACTTAAACCTAACTAACCTAAGGACATCACACACATCCATGCCCGAGGCAGGATTCGAACCTGCGACCGTAGCGGTCGTGCGGTTCCAGACTGTAGCGCCTTTAACCGCTCGGCCACTCTGGCCGGCCTCTTGGTCTCCCTCTGCGATTTTTACCCGACAGTAAAGCTATGTAAGGGGAAAATGACTTCCATGAAATATGAAATTATTGAAACGGGACTAACAATAAAAATTAAAATGAGAGTAAAACATAACAAATCAGAACATAAAACACCAATTAGAAGCTAAAGGACTGAATAATGTTGAGTCACATTCACAATAAAGAACCATTGATGGGTTAGTGCAGTAGGTATCATAATGAAACTTGTTTCTACTGACCAATTCATCAATCACACCGCACCGGAGGGCTTAAGAATTTCCATTTCCTCTAAGAGATTCAGATTTTTTTTCCTTTGCGGGCGGCATGGAGTACACCTAAATTCTTCAACGTTGGGAGCCGGTGGCTATTTTATGTGCTCAGTAAAAGCCAAATGCTGCTTAATCTGTCGTTTCTTGTTAATTACATATTCGCTAAATCTTGTTCGAAATTTCCTACCAGTCTGGTCCACATATGAAGCTTCACAGTCTACATAGTCAACTCTGTAAACCAGGGGTCAACGTATTTGTGTTAGTTAGGTAGTTCATTATGGATGCACAGCTTTTGGACTTTATTTGTCAAAGAAGAGGGGATGTCCGCACAGTATTTTCTAAATAGCTTTTCAAGGTCATGCGTTAGAGTGCCTATAAAAGGGGTTTTGATGAATCTAGTATTAGCAGGTAACAGACCTAGTGGAAATTTAGATTCATCGGGTTGTTGATAAAGTTATCCATAATATTACGGTTGTACTCGTTGCTGACTGCAATATATCAATGGTTTGTTAATTATTTCTCTGTGGAAGACTGACTTAGCGAAGTTCTGTGATACAGTGAATCATCGATTTGAAATATCTCTTCTTGTGACGACAAGTTCAGCACTATCCTCGATGGCACTCGCCCGTTTTTGTTGAGAATTTCAAAAATTTGCCTTTACAGGGAAAACCTGTGAGGTAGCAGAGACGCGTGCAGGCAGGTACCCACTTGGTCCCCCGGCCCTTCCGATGCCAGTTGCCTTGCTGTTTGAAGCATCGTTGAGCCCTAGGATGACGTCACAGGGTGCCACGCTTTTGCACAACCCAGAGCAAAATTGTAGGCACCTTTGAGCCAATCAAACTTGCACGTCGCAATGGAAATCAATTACAGGTTTTCTAAAATGTGGTCTTTTAATTTTGCTGCGCAGTGTATATTGTCAGCTGTGGTGCTTGAGGGCTAGCTGTTCTTCTGTGAATGGATTTCATTGAAGTCTGCGCTATTGGACGAGTAAACGCTGCACATGGTGCACACTGTCGCTCTTGCATTTGCTTCCGTCCATCTTGCGGCCTGCCTTTCGCACTGCTTGAAAAAAAAAAAAAAAAAAAATCACGATTGTCCGGATCAATGTGGGTTGCTTTACGATGCGGGGCCTTGTGATGTCCAAACGTACTCATTGTCTTTGTCTTTGTTTACTCTCTCTGTGGACGTTCGTACACCCGCACTCGCGCCACTAATCGCTACTCAACAGTGTGGCTATGTCTTCTAACATCAAATGGCTTTATAACTGAAACAATGCAATGCATTACAGGTAGCGAAATAAACCTGAAGAAAGAAAGCCAGATACTGGTGTCCCAGGCTACTCAACTAACCGTTATTGCGGCCTTGAGAAGGATCTCTGTCTTGACCGACATGCAGGTTATCGAGGAAAATACACGAGGCGCCAAGGTTCATTAATGAAGGCCCATGCAATTTACTACCAAACCGGACTCGTAGTTTGCAGTTGTGGGAGAAATAACGGAAACAACGGAAAAAGGATGAGATAAGTGCGAAAAGGACTCGCACGCTGAGAGTTCTGCAAAACTTAAAAAAAAAAAAAATGGCTCTGAGCACTATGGGACTTAACATCTATGGTCATCAGTCCCCTAGAACTTAGAACTACTTAAACCTAACTAACCTAAGGACAGCACACAACACCCAGCCATCACGAGGCAGAGAAAATCCCTGACCCCGCCGGGAATCGAACCCGGGAACCCGGGCGTGGGAAGCGAGAACGCTACCGCACGACCACGAGATGCGGGCAAAACTTTAATTACGTACGCTACTGGTCATTAAAATTGCTACACCAAGAAGAAATGCAGATGATAAACGGGTATTCATTGGACAAATATATTATACTAGAACTGACATCTGATTACATTTTCACGCAATTTCGGTGCATAGATCCTGAGAAATCAGTACGCAGAACAACCACCTCTCGCCGTAATAATGGCCTTGATACGCCTGGGCATTGAGTCAAACAGAGCTTGGATGACGTGCACAGGTAAAGCTGCCCATGCAGCTTCAACACGATACCACAGTTCAACATGAGTAGTGACTGGCGTATTGTGACGAGCCAGTTGCTCGGCCACCATTGACCACACGTTTTCAGTTGGTGAGAGATCTGCAGAATGTGCTGGCCAGGGCAGCAGTCGAACATTTTCCGTATCCAGAAACGCCCGTACAGGACCTGCAACATGCGGCTGTGCAGTATCCTGCTGAAATGTAGGGTTTCGCATGGATCGAATGATGGGTAGAGCCACGGGTCGTAACACATGTGAAATGTAACGTCCACTGTTCAAAGTGTGATCAATGCAAACAAGAGGTGACCGAGACGTGTAACCAATGACACCCCGTGCCATCACGCCGGGTGATACGCCAGTATGGCGATGACGAATACACGCATCCAATGTGCGTTCACCGCGATGTCGCCAAACACGGATGTGACCATCATGATGCTGTAAACAGAACCTGGATTCATCCGAAAAAATGACGTTTTGCCATTCGTGCACACAGGTTCGTCGTTGAGTACACCATCGCAGGCGCTCCTGTCTGTGATGCAGCGTCAAGGGTAACCGCAGCCATGGTCTCCGAGCTGATAGTCCATGCTGCTGCAAACGTCGTCGAGCTGTTGGTGCAGATGGTTGTTGTCTTGCAGACGTCCCCATCTGTTGGCTCAGGGATCGAGACGTGGCTGCACGATCCGTTACAGCCGTGCGGATAAGATGCCTGTCATCTCGACTGCTGGTGATACGAGGCCGCTGGGATCCAGCACGGCGTTCCGTATTACCGTCCTGAACCCACCGATTCCATATTCTGCTAACAGTCATTGGATTTCGGCCAACGCGATGCAGCAATGCCGCGATACGATAAACCGCAATCGCGATAGGCTACAATCCGACCTTTATCAAAATGCGGCAGCGTAGCTCGCCCACATTGCTCAGCGAAGATAAGCCAGTCACGATGCTTTACGGGCGCATTTAATCAGCGAAACCAATCCATCAGGTTCGCAGTGATGTGAACAATTGCAGGTAATTATGAGGAACCTTATTTGTTTATGTTCGACTTCCCACTAGCGAATGTTAATAATGTTTCATTTAATCTGTTTCCAATTGATTTATTTTAACATTTCTCAAAGACAGGTATTTGAAAATGTTGGAACGCTGAAACCATTAACGTGAAAAGCATTAAAATAAAACATTTAGAAGAAAATTAGACGACACATTAAACTTGCAGATAATAAAAACTACGAAAAGTAGATAAATAATAGAACTTCAAAAGCCCATTTAAATTATAAAAGGGGTGAATAAATATACAGTAATACTCATAATACGCTTCTCAAGGGACCAGGTGGAAACAATATTTTAGCTTAGAAAAAGAGCATCGAAAACAGTTGCATAAACGCAGTATAATTTATCTGTCAGAGCAATGCGTGATTTTAAGAGCATATTGCAGAGATTTTTCTATGTGAAATATTGAAGCCACTGACGGTATTACTCACCTCAGTCATGTGACAACCTCTGAACTTTGCTAATTCTGTGTCTGAATCTGAATGTGAATCAGAACTGATGAGTAGCCGATAAATAACACAATCTATGAAACCATACAAGTGCCACATTTTGTCTTCTTTTTTTATTACGTGTCGTTCTGCATCCCACTAACGTTCGGCGGTGATGTGCGATAGAGTTTCGAGCATTAATTTGAGCTCGTCTGGTATTTCTTGCGACGTGTCCTTTAACTTAGCTCCAAATAAGTTCAATGGGGTTCAAATTGCAGTGGTACGCCAGGAACCTGACGACAATGTGACCTACAGACTGCGCCGTGACGTGAATAATGTACTGATCTACATCAGCATCTACACCTACATTTACGTCTATACCCTGCACACCACCGTGAGCTGCATGGCAGGTACTAATTATTAGGAGTCCTCCCGTTCAATTCACGTATGGAGCGCGGAAAGAATGATTGTTTGAATGCGTCTGTGCGTGAAGCAAGTATTCTAATCTTACCCTCGCGATCACTTTGTGAGCGATATGTATGGGGTTGTAGTATACTCTTAGTCATCGTTTAAAGCCGGTTGTTGAAACTTTGTTAATAGACTTTCTCGGGATGGTTTGCGTCTATCTTCAAGAGTCTTCCAGTTCCATTCCTTCAGTATCTCTGTGACACTCTCCCACAGGTCAAACAAACCTGTGACCATTCGTGCTGCCCTTCTCTGTATACATTCAATATCCGCTGGTAGTCCTATCTGGTACGGGTCCCACACACTTGAGCAATGTTCTAGGATGGGTCGCACGTCTGGTTTGTAAGCAATCTCATTTGTAGACTGAATGCACTTACCCAGTATTCTACCAACAAACTGAAGTCTGCCACCTACCTTACCCACAACTGAGCCTATATGATCATTCCAATTCGTATCCCTACAAAGTGTTACACCCACGTCCTTGCATGAGTTCGCTGTGTCTCATTGATATTATAGTCACTGCACATTTAAAGCAAATTGCTAATATATGCACGACTTTGAAATCTTACAGAGATCTGATAGAATTTTATGCAGCTTCTTTCAGACAGTACTTCATCACAGATAACTGCATCATCTGCAAAAAGTCTTAGAGTACTGTTACTATTGTCTGCAAGGTCATTAATATACAACATGAACAGCAATGATCCCAGAACTTCCCTGGGTCACAGCTGAAGTTACTCCTACATGACGATGATTCTCCGTCCAAGATAACATAATACGACCTCCCTACTTAAAAGTTCTCAGTCCAGCCACAAATTTCACTTGATACCCCCATATGACCGTACTTTTGACAACAAGCGTAGGTGTGATACTGACCCAAATGCTTATGAAATAATGCGTCTACCTGTCTGCCTGGACCTAAAGCTTTCAGTATTTCATGTCAGAAAAGTGCGAGTTCGGTTTCACGTAATCAATGTTTCAGGTCTCTACGCTGGTTGCCATTGAGGTCATTCTGTCAAAACACCTCATTAAGTTTGAGCTCAGAATATGTTCTAAGATTCTACAAAATATTGATGTCAAGAATACTGGACGGTAGTTCTGTGGATCATTTCTGCTACACTTCTTGTAGACGGGTGTGACCTGTGCTCTTTTCCACGTGTCGCAACCATTACATTTAGCACTGCCGTACTAGTAACTAAATTTTTCAGTGACTTATGCCTTATTCTACTGAGACACGTTACCACAATCAAATGTTTGCTATATCAGGGATGTTTGAAACTTTGCAATGATCACTAATTAACTTGTAGTGAATTTAAAATTGGAAACTGGTGATAAGAAAGTACAAAAGTAGTTATTTATTTGTCAAAAAAATATAAACATACAAGAAAGGCAGCTGTAGATAGAAGAATTAAATTCAGTTAATTAGACAGATGAAGCAAGAGTGAAATTTAGAAGTATTGCTACGTTTCTTGAGCTGGGGATGATTTTTCAGGATCTTTAGATTTCTCAGGAGGTCTGTTCCAACTCTGCTCTTCCACTGAACCGAAAATCAGGTAAAAAACGAAGCAGCCACACGTTACGCCCGCTGCGATGTAGAAGGCTATGTTCCACTGCGCCAGAGTTTGCTGTTAACAAAAAACAAATTCTGTGTTAACATTGCAATGTACGTACATAACGAGTGGCTAAGAAGCTGCACTAGTATTTACGAAATATTTATTGTGGAAAGAATATTAGTAGTAATAGCAGTAATGACAGGAAGCAACCAGAGGCTTGAAGATTTGACTTACAAACCATAGCGCTTAAGTATGGCGTAGTCCTATAAGCATATCTCTCTAAAACCTATGACATTCCTGCATAAGCGCACATCTAATGTTTAAAGCAGAAGTCGATAGTGACATATAACTGAGATGTACAGTAGTAACACCCACTTACAAAAATGGAAATAAGCAAGTAATTTCTACTTTTTGAGAAGACATCTTATAAGAATATTTTTTTCTAATAATAACCTTTTGACAGCTGCCCAGTTTTACTTTCGTTGATGATTCTCTACAACGGAAGCAATATACGATCTCCAGAAACTTACTTATGAAAAAATTATACAAAAAATACCCTGTTCATACTTTTCGTGAGCTTGACAAGACCTTCGATTGTGTAGAACATGAAATTATACCATAAAACCTAAAACATTATTGCGTTAAAAATAAATTTGTTTGCACGGATATTTAGCTTACGAAATAATGTCATTGGGATCAAGTTAAATCTTTTCGAGCAGAAGAACAGTGATTATATAGTTTTAAGGGAGACAAGAAACAAAGCTCAAAGGACACGTAATTATATCTTATTGACAGTTTTTTATTTTTATTTTCTCCACTCTGTGGCGTACTTTTATATACCTTCTTCACACTGCTTTACATAACTTCTGAAACTGCAATTTTTCTTCTACTGCAGAATTGGAAATCTGCATATGAAGCTTATTACAGGTGTGACCGGTATGGTTTTTCAGTTTTCTTGATAAGAATATTCAACTGGTGAAACAGCTTCTGGCACATACAGGCTGCTCCGACTTTTCATCTCGTGATACACAGATTACTGATAAAAGAGTTTGATTTTGAAGCTTCCTGGCAGATTAAAACTGTGTGCCGGACCGAGACACGAGGCCGGCCGGTGTGGCCGTGCGGTTCTGGGCGCTTCAGTCTGGAACCGCAAGACCGCTACGGTCGCAGGTTCGAATCCTGCCTCGGGCATGGATGTGTGTGATGTCCTTAGGTTAGTTAGGTTTAAGTAGTTCTATGTTCTAGGGGACTGATGACCACAGATGTTAAGTCCCATAGTGCTCAGAGCCATTTGAACCATTTGAACCGAGACACGAAATCGGGACCATTGCCTTTCGCTGGAAAGTGCTCTACCATCTGAGTTACCCAAGCACGGCTCACGACCCGTCCTCACAGCTTTACTTCCGCCAGTACCTCGTCTCCTACCTTCCAAACTTCACAGAAGCTCTCCTGCGAACCTTGCAGAACTAGCACTCCTGGAAGCAAGGATATTGCGGAGACATGGCTTTGTCACAGCCTGGGGGATGTTTTCAGAACGAGATTTTCACTCTGCAGCTGAGTGTGCGATGATATGAAACTTACTGGCAGATTAAAACTGTGTGCCGGACCGAGACTCGAACTCGGGACCATTGCCTTCCACGGGCAAGTGCTCTATCTGGTAGAGCACTTGCAGAGTGAAAATTTCATTCTGGAGTTTGATTTTTCTTGCAGGTTTAAATTCTGGTACTGTAGAGTTGTGTTTCCGAGATGTCAGAGTATGGTAAAGTTATCTTAAGGTAAGTCTTTCTGTGAAGATGTTTAGCGGTATAGAATAGTTCCGGTAAAGTTTTGTGTCAGATGGTTTACGATTTGGTAGTCATTTTAATTGTGGGACTGTTACTGATAGAGTGTAAAAGTGGTAGATGTAGTGATAGATGATGTATGTGGTAGAAGTTCTCGTGATGGAAATGTTGCTAGGTAGAAATAACATTTGGTAGAATTGTTTATTGGAAGTGCTTAATTTCCAAATTTTAGGTGCCGGAACGCACCTCTTCAACCTCTTGGCCCCTCCTCCCCCTCCCCCAGCCATAAAAATCTTGAAAACTCGTCTTGTATGCAAATGTTACATGGTTACACTCGGCACGCCCGGAGCCCATCTCAGATTGGCGTCCTAAGTGGCCGCTTATGACGTTTTCGCACTCTTGAGAAGTAATTTAACTGTGACTAATACTTCATTTACTGTCAACGGCCCTGCCGAACTGGATACTCCGGTTCGCGTCGGACCTTCGAAGGTAAGCTCCGTCAGGCGGGCCAGTACAGTACAGGGATATGTGGCCCTCTGGGTGTGCCGCGTGATGTTGACAATTTTGCCTCTCTCTTTACGGCAGAGGGAGCATCGGGGATGGTTACGTAAAGTCTTTGCGCAAATGTCCTGGACTAAATTCCAAACCTGTCCGCCTTGTCTCGTGAAGTGAGAGCACGCGACATTTTCGATGGTGAAACGTCTCTCGGATGGGAACGATAAGCTTCCCGGGCTCGTTGGTGCAGGCTATGTGCAGGGACTGGGTTTCACTGTCTCCCTTCTCTCATGGTTCCCAACACGGACACGACACTATACTACACACACATACTGGAGTAGTCATCTACACTTAACCTTTCGACTCCAACAATATGAAAAAAAAAATATTTTAAACACCACTTACAACTTCCGGGATGATAGGCCGTGATCGGTGTATAAAATTTTCCCCTAATATTTCCTTTCCGGCTGGAGAGGGCATCTTCAGAAATAAAATGGCGAACTCCAACAAGAACTCGGGGGAGCGCCGAATATATGGGGAGTGTAGAGAGCACCACAGTCCATCGCGTGACGTCAGCTACGGGATTATCTATGGTAGTGGCAACATTCTCGACTGAAAGTAGTCGATCGTCATTCTAACGTTGCAATGTTGACATCCAAATTTTATCTAATTTAACATCTTCCTCTTTTCTGTTAAAGTTATTGCAGTGTTTATAAATCTCAATAGCCCTCTCTACGCACTGATAATGCGATGTTTTCGATATGATACTCGTCTCAGCGAATTTTATTTCATAATCACCCGCTTGGTAAAGATGTTCCGCTACTGCCGATTTATTCGTATGTCCCAGGTGGCAATTCCATGTGTTTTTGTGGTACCTATATAAACCAGTCCACAACTACAAGGAATTTTATACACACCCAGTGTAGACAAGGGATGTCGTATATCTTTTGCCATTCTTAAACATTCTTTTATCTCCCTGGTGGATCTGAAGTTAGTTTCCAAACCATACTTGGTCGACATTTCCCCACTGCGACCTGTAATCAAATTGATGAACGGGAGGAGTACTTTCCCTTTGGGCGACCGTAGTTCCTCGTCGATTCAAATTCTCTCCCTAGGGAGAAGTACCCGATTTATCTCCTTGTTAGAACGACGATTGTTCTTGACTGTCGACCGTAGATGTTCAAGCTCATCTTTGAAATAAATCGGTTCAAAAATTTTGTGTTCCCTATTCACCATGGTTTTAATCACATGTCTTTTCTGTCTGGAGTGGTGGGTAGAATCTTTGTGCAGGTAACGGTCAGTATGCATGGCTTTTCTGTATACCCTAGGCACAACGTCCCGAGCTCTCGCTTGATAACAGACACATTCGAGAAAGTCAGTTGGCCATTATCTACGTCTCCGTAGTAAATTGCATTTTTGGATTGAAACTTTTGAGATGTGTTAGGAAGGCATCCAATTCCTCTGCACCGAGCGTTCATACTACGAAAAGTATCATCGACATGGCGATATCACGTGGCTGGTCTTTTACTGGCAGTCTGCAACGCCCGTTGTTCAAAGTTCCCCATAAACAAATTGGCCACAGCTGCGCTAAGAGGAGTGCCCATAGCCACCTTGTCAGTCTGTTCATAAAAATGATTATTGTATTGAAAATAGATCGTAGTGAGACAGTGTCTGAGTCAGTACAGAATATCTGCTGGAAAAATATCCGCTCTGCATGAGATAGCTTCGTTCACTGGGATCATGGTAAATAATGACACATCAAAATTAAAAACGGTATCATCTTGGCCCATGTGTATTTCTTTTAAATTGTCGTCACTTTTTCTCTGAAGATGTCTCCCGCAGTCGGAGAGGAAACGTTAGGAAAAAAATTTATACATCGACCACGGCCTATTAGGCTGGAAATTGTACGTGATGTACAAATTGTAAGTGATGTAAGTAGCAGCAGCGAAAGCTTACACTGTATTATTTTAACAAATTTTCACAAAACTAACTTCTATCGTCACAGTGATCATTCATACTATACGATTTTATTCACTTACTTTACTTCAGTAATGACCACATCTCGTAAAAAACCGGATTTACGGTGGAAAACGGAATGCACTAACGTTTACGTTCGGTTAGCGAGTGCATGCAACGGCATCAATTCCGCTGTTAGTGAGTGTGAAACGTGCGGACATTACTGTGATGCTGGCCGTTGTGACCGAGCGGTTCTAGGCGCTTCAGTCTGGAAACGCGCGACCGCTACAGTCGCAGGTTCAAATCCTGCCTCGGGCGTGGATGTGTGTGATATCCTTAGGTTAGTTAGGTTTAAGTAGTTCGAAGTTCTAGGGGACTGATGAAATGGCTCTGAGCACTATGGGACTTAACATCTGTGGTCATCAGTCCCCTAGAACTTAGAACCACTTAAACTTAACCAACCTAAGGACATCACACACATCCATGCCGAGGCAGGATTCGAACCTGCGGCAGTAGCGGTCACGCGGTTCCAGACTGAAGCGCCTAGAACCGCACGGCCACACCGGCGGCCGGGGACTGATGACCTCAGATGTTAAGTCCCATAATGCTCAGAGCCATTTGAACCATTAATGTGATAGTAAGAGGCGTATAAACACTCTTCGTATATTGGTCTGCGTGTAACAGTCGTTCTCCGCGGCCCGGGCCGCGTCGCGCCGCGCAGCGTCGAATTGCGAAGCGTCAACATCAGCGTTCAGGCCAAGTGGGGCGCAGCTGACGTCAGCAGCAGTAACACCGGCTGCAGCTGTCGCAGCACCGACCACCCGTGGCATCGGTACTAGCTTCGGTGGAGGCGTGTGACGTCGGCGACTGTGGAGACGGAAGAGGTGTCAGCAACAACGGCGTCTCTACATGTACGTGAGTACCAACGTAGCGGGGCCCAGGTATTTCATCCATGCATTATGAAACGTCGATGAGGCGAAAAGGGACACAGAGAGTGCAACAAAGTGCTCCACAAAAACTTCCGAGCACTCAGGAACAGGTAATGTAGAATCAGACGAACTTGAGAACATACTATAATGCAAGATTTTAAACATGGCTGAAACAGCAACTGTTAACATTCTTCACGGTAAATGATAACAGACAAACAGTTGCTGGATAAAGATTTATTAAAATTCTTGACAACGGTTTCGGTATATCTAAATATACCTTCATCAAAAGTAAAATACACCTGAACAGGAAGACACCTTGATTAACAAAAATTTTGCATCGGAACTCAGAAAGAAAAAAACACTACAGCTAAAGTAACTGTAAAATTACCAGAGTATTACAAGCACAAAAAATTTTAGTCACTTACTAAAATCACATATTGCAGTGGTGATACATAAAACAACTGTGCCAAAGGCGTCGTCAGTAGTTAAAACATCATCTCCATGTATACAACATAATTATGGACAGAGGGTTGATGCAAACACAGCACAGCATCATTACCTCGCCTGCGAACTAGCGTGAAGAGGGTGTGAAAGCCCTAGGGCAGACAGTTTCACCGAGAGAGGGCACTTGTGGTATGCGCGAGACACTCGCGCACATTAAAAGCCACGGATACATACACATGCACATCAAAATTATTAAAAGTTGTCCTAATTCAAACCTTCTGTCTTCATTACCAGATTGATTAATGTGCGCGAGTGTCTCGCGCATACCACAACTGCCCTCTCTCGGTGAAACTGTCTGCCCTAGGGCTTTCACACCCTCTTCACGCTAGTTCACAGCCGAGGTAATGTTGCTATGCTGTGTTTGCATCAACCCTCTGTCCATTATTATGTTGTATACATGGAGATGATGTTTTAACTACTGACGACGCCTTTGGCGCAATTGTTTTATGTATCTCCACTGCAGGATGTGATTTTAGTAAGTGACTAAAAGTTATTGTCCTTGTAATACTCTGGTAATTTTACAGTTACTTTAGCCATAGTGTTTTTTTCTTTCTCAGTTCTGATGCAACGTTTTTGCTAATGTAGGTGTCTTCCTGTTCAGGTGTATTTTACTTCTGATGAAGGTATATTTAGATATACCGAAACCGTGGCCAAGAATTTTAGTAAATCTTTATCCTGCAGCTGTTTGGCTGTTATCATTTACCGTGAAGCATACTATAATATGTTAATAAGGAATCTACATCTACGTCTATACTCTGCAAACCACCGTGCGGTGCATGGCAGAGGGAACGTCCCATTGCACCAGTTATTAGGGTTTACATTCGAGTATGAGGCGCGAGAAGAATGATTGAATGCATCTGTGCGTGCAGTAATTATTCTAATGTTATCCTCACGATCCCATTGTCAGCGATACGTAGGGGTTGTAATATATCCCTAGAATAATCATTTAAAGCCGGTTCTTGCAACTTCGTTAATAGACTTTCTCGGGATAGTTTACCGTCTTTTTCGAGAGTCTGCTAGTTCACTTCTTTCAGTATCTCAGTGACACTGTCCCACGTAACTACAAAGAGTACTGCCGCAAAAGTGCCAGAACTGAAATAACAACTCACTCATTGGGCAGTATCACACGCAAAACTGCCTGGACGTATAGAACAATTAGAAAAATATATGCCAGGCTTAGGCAAGAAAACAAAAACTAGACGATCCGTTCGTTCGCTAGTGTGACACCACTGCTCTAGTCGTTCAGACGGCCACCACAAAAATGTTCAAATCTGTGTGAAATCTTATGGGACTTAACTGCTAAGGTCATCAGTCCCTAAGCTTACACACTACTTAACCTAAATTATCCTAAGGACAAACACACACACCTATGCCCGAGGGAGGACTCGAAACTCCGCCGGGATCGGCCACCAGAAAATCAGTTATTAAGATCACGTAAGCCAAGCAAGGTATCACACAATTTATCTGATCCAAGGACAACAAAGACGGAAAGGAAATACAGACCCGACTGAAAGAGCTAATTCAAACAAAAACAAAAAAAAATGTCTCTGAGCAGTATGGGACTTAACATCTGTGGTCATCAGTCCCCTAGAACTTAGAACTACTTAAACCTAACTAACCTAAGGACATCACACACATCCATGCCCGAGGCAGGATTCGAACCTGCGACCGTAGCAGTCGCGCGGTTCCGGACTGAGCGCCTAGAACCGCGAGACCACCGCGGCCGGCAAGAGCTAATTCATCAGAAGAAAGAAAAGATAAGCTTTAAAAATAAAGACAGCAAACAGTACAGTCACAACTGAAAATGAGACGGAAGTGAAAACAGGCAAGCCGAAACAAAATTCGCAGTGTAGTCATAACTGAAACAGAAGAGGAAATCACGAAACTGAAACAGAATTCGGGCCTAAATAAAGAAATTAAATGCGAAGCATCTAGGAAATGCAGGCCGAAAGTGATAGTATACGATGACCCAGTAACCATGCCAGGCAGTGAACTGAGTCACTCTACGAACAGAACTTGGAGGGAACCTCAGACACGGAGCAGTTCTTAGAACAAACAAAACGCTTAAAACAGGTCCATGGGAGAAGTTTACAGTGTATTATGTGCTGCACGTAAATCCAAAAGTCAGAGCACAGTTGTTTACACAAAAAGGAATGTGCATTGTATTCGATCAACTGCTGTGAAGGACCACATTGCAGTCAGTAATTGCAGTACTACATAGTAAATAAAATGCGGCAAATATCAGGTCAACAGTTGGATAAGATGATACACTGTACAGAAAGAAACCTATTAAACCCGAGCCCACTGATAGAACGGACTATAAAATTACCTGTCATCTTTGTAAGAAACGAAAACCTGCGTGGAAAAGAAAGCGAGATGCAGAAAGTTCGAAAATGTTCTGGTCCAGTGTGAAGGATATAACGAGAAGAGACACAGCGGCACAAACCGAAAACGTGACTTATCTTACAGGCAAGGCCGATAATGAGATGGACAATAAGAAGGCCAATAACACGAATAATGAAGAGAAGGAATGGAGTTTACGGCAATGGCTAAGAAGAAACGAAACAAGGAACGGACAAATGCCTACCTCTAGACAGGGAAGCCTTAAAGGACATCCAGAAAAAGTTGAAAGTGCAATGTAAGCAAGGCGTGACAGCACGCAACATGTTATAGCAGCGAAGTGTGGTAGTACGCAACATATAATGGAGGAAGATTATAAAAATACACAGATCATAGAAGAAGCTACAGATGGCAACATGAAAGACATGACATGAAAAATGGACCCGCGGTCTATGTACGAAATGCGTGAAAACGCAATAAGACTTGCTAAATTAGAGCATTTACGTGTGTTAACCATAGCAATAAGGCACCTTGTTAAGCACATTGATCCAAAAGTGTGAACCATAATTTTCTTGTCACGGAGGAAGTTGATCATATTTAGCTCAGTATCAACAAACTGCCTACAAATATACACATCAAAAAAAGTTTTCCATCACCTCGGTTCCGAGAGTTCCGGAACCTGTACAGAATATTGGAACAGAGATCAACATAAACATCATTTCCGCTCTATTTGTTGCTCATGAAAACCACACATTGCATGTTGTACCACCATACAGCGAGACCTTCAGAGGAGGTGGTCCAGATTGCTGTACACACCGGTACCTCTAATAGCCAGTAGCACGTCCTCTTGCATTGATGCATGTCTGTATTTGTCGAGGCACAACTTCATCAAGGCACTGTTGGTCCAGATTGTCCTACTCCTCAACGGCAATTCGGCGTATATCCCTCAGAGTTGTTGGTGGGTCACTTGGTCCACAAACAGCCATTTTCAATCTATCCCAGTCATGTTCGATAGGTTTCATGTCTGGAGAACATGCTGGCCACTATAGTCGAGAGATGATGTCATCCTGAAGGGAGTCATTCAGAATATGTGCACGATGGGGTTGCGAATTGTCGATGCGAGTTGTCGTCCATGAAGACGAATGCCTCGCCAATGTACTACCGATATGGTTGCACTACCGGTCTGAAGATGGCATTCACGTATCGTACAGCCGTTACGACCCCTTCCATGACCACCAGCGGCGTACGTCGGCTCCACATAGTGTCACCCCAAAACAGCAGGGAACCTCCACGTTGCTGCACTCGCTTGACATTGTATCTAAGGCGTTCAGCCTGACCGGGTTGCCTCCAAACACGTCTCCGACGATTGTCTGGTTGAAAGCATATGGGACACTCATCGGTGAAGAGAACGTTATGCCAATCCTGAGCGGTCCATTCGGCATGTTATTGGGCCTATCTGTACCGCGCTGCATGGTGTCGTGGCTGCAAGATGGACCTCGCCATGGACGTCGGTAGTGAAGTTGCGCATCATGCAGCCTATTGCGCACAGTTTGATTCGTAACACGACGTCCTGTGGCTGCACGAAAAGCATTATTCAACATGGTGGCGTTGCTGTCAGGGTTCCTCCGGCCACAATCCGTAGGTAGCGGTCATCCACTGCAGTTGTAGCCCTTGGGTGGCGTGAACGAGGCATGTCATCGACAGTTTCCGTCTCTCTGTATCCCCGCCATGTCAGAACAACATCGCTTTGGTTCACCCAGAGACGTCTGGACACTTCCCTTGTTGAGAGCCCTTCCTGGCACAAAGTAACAATGCGGAAGCGATCGAACCGCGGTATTGACCGTCTAGGCATGGTTGAACTACAGACAACACGAGCCGTGTACCTCCTTCCTGGTGCAATGACTGGAACTGATCGGCTGTCGGACCCCCTTCGTCTAATAGGCGCTGCTCGTGCATGGTTGTTTACACCTCTGGGCGGGTTTAGTCACATCTCTGAACAGTGAAAGGGAGAGTGGCTGTGATGCAATATCTGCAGTCAGCGTTTATCTTCAGGAGTTCTGGGAACCGGGTTGATGCAAAACATGTTTTAATCTGTGTACAAAGGAACTGCGGACCGTACTTGCCGTCATCTTTAAGAGGAGGCAGAAGAGACTTGATATTAAGCATCTGTACAGGCAGTTAGTGATGACACATAGCCGAACTGTGTATGATTACAGAATAGCCCCATAGATATTTGTTCACTAGGTTCCCATAGCCTTCGTATGCAGGCTGGGGTGGCCGAGTGGTTCTAGGCGCTACAGTCTGGAACCGCGCGACCGCTACGGTCGCAGGTTCTAATCCTGCCTCGGGCATGGATGTGTATGATGTCCTTAGGTTAGTTAGATTTAAGTAGTTCTAAGTTCTAGGGGACTGATGACCTCAGAAGTTAAGTCCCATAGTGCTCAGAGCCATTTGAACCTTCGTATGCAATCAACTCGCACTCCAGTCGCAGTGAGATAGAGGCAAATGATTAAAATAGGCCATATAAATGCAATGCCCAGTGTCATGGTGATGCAAGAACTCTGGAAAGTCTTAGAGGAGTTGGACCTACACATGCGATGTATGCAGACGCCGTAATGCAGAAATGGGGTATCACTGCACATGCCAGTTGCAGCAAAGATCGACCATAACATCAGGTCTTCATCCAACAGCAGCCATTGTGATGCCAGATAAAGACATAACAGTGACAAAAGCACATCAGCTCTATGATGAACACATGGTGAAAACAGAAATAATGACTGCCTTGGGAAAATTGTACATAACTAATCAATAATTTCAATACAGTCAGGGGATACAACCACGTACAGACAACTTAAAAACAGCAACAATACTGGATCGACACGACAGACACATTTTATTAATGGACGCAAACGTGATATCAACATTGTGACATAGCAGAGTAAAGGATGAAAGAGGACTCTGTCTTCAGGACACTATACAAGAACTTGGCCTTCATGTCATGAATAAGCCTCTCAACACAGCTACTTTCCAACGACGACAATATCATCTCATTTACCTCACAATTATAAACGCAGATTATGATTTAGACGCTAACAACCAGCTCCAGTGAATATACAATCTACTTATGGCGGTTGGGAACTTTTAAAGGCAGAATTTAAGATACAACCGTAGCAAACAAGCGGATTTGATGAAGCATCAAGGCCTGACAGAATAATGGCAGAAGTGTTGCATCAGCTAGTAGACCAAATTGTACCACATATGACAGTGTTATTAAACGAATGTTTTTTTCAGGGACGATTGCCCATAATTTGGAAAATTACGAATACCATTATACTAAAAGAAGGGGAAGACAAAGACCCTAGAGGACCGAAACCTGACGGGCCGGTTGCTTTGGTAAATGCTGTAGCCAAAGTACAGGAGATTCTCACGTGCTGCTGACTGACACTGACGGGCAGTAGGCACGAATCCCGTGCAGTACGGTTACAGGAAAGAGAAATCCAGCGAGGATGCGATAAATTATGCAAGGAATATTGTGGACACCTCAGTATGTTATGAGCATAATGATTGGTATAGCTGGGGCATTTGATAATTCGTGGTGGCCTGCCCTGTTCAAAAGACTGGAACGGATAGACTGTCCGAGGTGTCTCTATAACAGTGTACGGGATTATTGCACAGACAGGTAGGTGCAACTAGAATGTCCTGGAAATAAAACTGTGAAAGGCTGCCCACAAGGTCCGGTCTGTGGTTCAGAGTTCTGCAAACGCTAGAGGCTGCAATGCCTGCGGACGACCTGGTAATTACAGCAACAGGCAACACAAAGGCTAAATTGAAGGAAAATAGTAGAGTAGTTCTTAAAAACTAAGTAACTGGTGTGTAGAAAACAAACTAACGACAGCAGCAGACAAAACAGCTTATATGTTACTGAAAGAAATTTATCAAAAACGAGAAACCCCACAATCGGAATAAATGACCAGCCTGTGAAAAGAAAAGACTTATATAGGTACCTTACAGTTGACATTGAAGAAAAGCAAAACTTTCATGCACACGTGGAAGTCGACTGCCAGACGTGCATTATGATCCTGAACGAAACAACCATTGGCCAAAGCAGTTTCCGGCTGTCACTAAATGCAATAAGAACCTACCACAACGCCATTTTACCAGCGATTGTGGGCCACTGGTCGAACGTCGAGAGCCAGAAAGGTAAGAATAGCACAGGCTCTGGGGTGAGCATAGAGGAGTGTACTCCTGCGCTGGAAAACGACTGAGGCGCTGTTGCTGACACTAAGCTCGCTACCTCTAGACCTAGCGGTAAGGAACAGAGGTGCACAATATTGGCCCAATAAGGGCGAATAAGGTAAGGCGAAGGACATACTAGGCACTAGAGCCACATCGAATAATGAATAAAGGCAAGCATTGTTAGAGAATGGCAAGAAATGTAGGACAGTGCGGAAACAGGGAAGAGAATGTGTGTGAAATCTTATGGGACTTAACTGCTAAGGTCATCAGTCCCTAAGCTTACACACTACTTAACCTAACTTATCCTAAGGTCAAACACACACACACCCACGCCCCTGGGAGGACTCGAACCTCCGTCGGGACCAGCCGCACAGTCCATGACTGCAGCGCCTTAGACCGCTTGGCTAATCCCAAGCGGCCAGGGAGGAGAACCTACAACTACACTTGGGAATGTGAAGCAATTGTCACCCAAGATCACATCGTCAGGGAATGTGCCATTAGACAAGATGTTACAGATCAGGGCAGGAACGTCTTTGGTAATACAACAATCTATAATATAATACGAAATGAGGAACTGTGGCATAAGCCGAACTCGCTGAGAGTTAAAATATCAACTTATGAACTGCAAGCCTACATGGCAACCAAGAAGAGCCCATACATCATGGGAACGAGACGCGCCAGGGCAGAACATCCACCTACAGCAACCTTCCAGAAGCAGTGAGGACATGAGCCTCAGCGAGGAGCAGGAAGGATTTCCTGAAACCCTGACAGCCATCACCCAATCTCTACACCTCTGGTGGTACAACAGCACAGATCCTGTGAATCTTGCTTTGTACGTCAGCACGCCGAGAACACGCCAGAACAGGCAAATAAGAACTCACTTTGGTTCTGATACCAAGTATAATAGTGTAGTGCATTATAGTGCTATGTAGTGTAATGTTGTATAGTAGTGTTGCTAAGAATTTTAAAGTACAAAATTTGCGACCTACCACTGCTACAAAATGTAGCAGACCAGTAGCGCGTTTCTGGATTCCGAATGAATATATATATGTGAGCCAGATGGCCAAATGATAATATGTGGACATTTATTTTTTATTCTTTTCTCATTAATAATATTATTATTATTCTTTTTATACAAACATACTATGCAGATTTTTTCCTTAAACGCTAGAATGCTAAGTTATACTAACACATTTGAAATTGCATCAAAATATTACTTTCTATATTCATGCCACTTCACGTGCAACACTCGGTCTGTTCTTGTATATAGATAACAGACCAAAAGAAAATAGCAAATAAAAAAAAATATCAAACCGAAAAGTCAACCAATTTCATAAGGAATACAAATTGATACACAATCTGATGAAACACTTAGAATCGCAATTTACGTACTTATAAAACTTTATCGCCTTTCGATAATTTATAGCTCAGTGAAAAGCTCAGTAGACAGAGTAAATACAATGCTTTTTCGATCAGGTCAGAACTATTGAACTTGGATAAAATTCAAGTACTAAATACGTAAGCTGCATCTAAAGTTGAATTTTCGAAACACACTTAATTCACATAAATACAGTGACTATCTTAACTTTTGGAATTTTGTAGCGTCAAAACAGTATTTAAAGTTGAAAAATCATGTTCAGAAAAAAGACAACATTCACTTCTAATGATTCCATTAAGAGTATTAGCAACAACTAGCCTCAGCAAATTACTCGGCCTATTGGAAACAGGAATGCTAAATTATATTTATGTAGAATGTGATCGTTACACAGAAGTTGTTATATTAGTTTAAAGTTCCCAACATCTGTTTGATATTTAGTCTGCTTTTAAATAACTACCAGTGATCTCCGTAAATAAATTAATATACAAAAATTGTACGGACATTGGAAAGGGTGCGCTACACTTGGCACGGAGAAACTGAGTATTGGAGTCGTTTGTCAGGTGTATTATAAGACAGGTGTATTAGTTCATTCTGGTGTGTGAAAGTATTCTGCAATGTTAGTGTTAATGTTCGAAGTATAATGTGTATGGAACATAGGTGGAACAATATGTAACGTTAACAATGAAGAATATACTTTAATGAAAATGACAGCCTTCAGTGGTTTACTTCGATTCATTTAACAAAATATTTATCTAAAATTGCTTCAGAGTTGCTACAATGAACCTCGATATACACAATACATATCTTCGACTTCAACGAGATCATCAGCAAAAAAGATGAGTGCATTGTGCCCCCCAATTTTTTTGAGCATCAAGGAATCTGTAGTGCTGAACTCACTTCAGGTGATACTGCACGTGGAAAATTCCGACGAGATTTCGAGGGAAGGTCACACATTGTAGTTTTAACCATAAAGTAACCATTTTTACACATATTCCCACATATACCCAAGGCTGTCCACATCGGCATGGGCTTTTATCCGCGAAGTAGCTGTTACTGTGGATATACCTGCAGATATCCACATCAGTGTGGCTTTTTGTCCCTAAAGTAACTACTACTGTGGATGTCCGCATCAGCTTGGGCTTTCATGTGCAAAGTAGCTATTACTGAAAAGTGTAACGTGATCCACATGAATACTAAAATGCATCTGCTAAATTCTGGATACACAATAACTCACACAGATCTAAAGGATGTTAATTCATCTAAATACTTTGGGACTTCTGTGGGAATGACCGCGTCGATAATATTATGGTGAAAGCAAACCAAAGATGTGATTTATTGGTAGAACACTTAAAAGATGCAAGAAGTTTACTAAAGAAACTGCCTACACTATGCCTGTCCGTCCTCCTTTGGAGTATTGCTGTCTGCTGTGGGATCCTTACCACATAGGATTGACGGAAGACATCGAAAACCTTCAAAGTAAAGCAACTCATTTTACATTATTGTGAAGCAGAGGAGAAAGTGTCACGGGTATGATACGTGAATTGGGTTGGCAATTATTAGATCAAAGGCGTTCTTCGTTGCGACAGGATCTTCTCATGAAATTTCAATCATCAAATTTCTCCTCCAGGTGTGAAAATATTGTGCTGGCGCCAGTCTACATAAGGCATAGGGAGAAATGATTATTGTAATAAAATAGGAGAAATAAGAGCTCGCGCAAGAATATTTAAGTGCTCTTTTTCCCGCGCGCTATTCGTGAATGGAACAGTGGAAAAAATAGCTTGAAGGTGTTTCGAAGAACCTCTGCCAGTCACTTAGTTGTGAACTGCAGGGCAGTCTAGGTCTAGATTGCTATGGACATACCTGAAGATGCTGCATTATCATGGATTTTTATCAGTAAAGTAGCTACACTACTGGCCATTAAAATTGCTACACCAAGAAGAAATGCAGATGATAAACGGGTATTCATTGGACAAATATATTCTACTAGATCTGACATATGATTACATTTTCACGCAATTTGGCCGCATAGATCCTGAGAAATCAGTACCTAGAACAACCACCTCTGGCCGTAATAACGGCCTTGATACGCCTGGACATTGAGTCAAACAGAGCTTGGATGGCGTGTACAGGTACAGCTGCCCATGCAGCTTCAACACGATACCACAATTCATCAAGAGTAGTGACTGGCGTATTGTGACGAGCCAGTTGCTCGGCCACCATTGACCAGACGTTTTCAATTGGTGAGAGATCTGGAGAATGTGCTGGCCAGGGCAGCAGTCGAACATTTTCTGAATCCAGAAACGCCCGTAAAGGACCTGCAACATGCGGTCGTGCATTATCCTGCTGAAATGTAGGGTTTCGCAGGGCTCGAATGAAGGGTAGAGCCACGGGTCGTAACACATCTGAAATGTAACGTCCACTGTTCAAAGTGTGATCAATGCGAACAAGAGGTGACCGAGACGTGTAACCAATGACACCCCATACCATCACGCCGGTTGATACGCCAGTATGGCGATGACGAATACACGCATCCAATGTGCGTTCACCGCGATGTCGCCAAACACGGATGTGACCATCATGATGCTGTAAACGGAACCTGGATTCATCCGAAAAAATGACGTTTTGCCATTCGTGCACACAGGTTCGTCGTTGAGTACACCATCGCAGGCGCTCCTGCCTGTGAAGCAGCGTCAAGGGTAATCGCAGCCATGGTCTCCGAGCTGATAGTCTATGCTGCTGCAAGCGTCGTCGAACTGTTCGTGCAGATGTTTGTTGTCTTGCAAACGTCCCCATCTGTTGGCTCAGGGATCGAGACGTGGCTGCACGATCCGTTACAGCCATGCGGATAAGATGCCTGTCATATCGACTGCTAGTGATACGAGGCCGTTGTGATCCAGCACGGCGTTCCGTATTATCGTCCTGAACCCATCGATTCCATATACTGCTCACAGTCATTGGATCTCGAGCAACGCGAGCAGCAATGTCGCGATACGATATACCGCAATCGCGATAGGCTACAATCCGACCTTTATCAAAGTCCCTCATGTCAGCACGTTTTAGGTGTCGCCACCGGCGCCAACCTTGTGTGAATGCTCTGAAAAGCTAATCAGTTGCATATCACAGCATCTTCTTCCTGTCGGTTAAATTTCGCGTCTGTAGCATGTCATCTTCGTGGTGTTGCAATTTTAATGGCCAGTAGTGTATTTCAGGAGCAAGTGTAGACAGGCAGTCAGGGAAACTAGGCCATTGTAGGTCTTCGCGGAAGAATACGACAAGATCTGATGGGACGTACATCCTGTGAAACAACTTTACGACTGAAAGCTGCCATTCACATACTGTATTCTTATAGTGCGATTGAAGTAACCAGAGACTCTCCACACTTCTGCACGCAACCTGTGGTGGTGAGCTTTGTCGCCAGCACGCTCCACGCTCCACGCGTGCAGTCGTTAACTGGGTGCCAGTCAAGCAATAAACATCTGAATGCTAAAACTAAGACCATTTCGAATGTCCATCGTAGGCTGTCAAATTCTTTACACAAGATGACCATTATTGCATCATGTATTACATTGCAGTAGAGGACGGTTTCGGCCTGTGTCAATTTTCATATGTCTGTGATAACAATATCGGAAAAGTAAAACGGTAAAACTTTTTTAAAACATCGTTACATTTTGCATATTGCGGTTGATATTTTACTATTTACAGCTGCGTCTGTGAAATATGTATCATTATAGTAAGTAATAAGTGACAACGCCGAACAGAGCATTTACGTAAGTGAACATTTTGTACATACGATTAACGTCGAAGTATTGCGGCACCAAGGGAAGAATCATCACCATTATCCGCAGGTTCGGAACGTGATCTGACAAATCGCCGTTTCTTAGATTTGCTTCTATAGCGATCCTTCATAAAAATGCCTCTGAGCACTATGGGACTTACTTCTGAGGTCATCAGTCCCCTAGAACTTAGAACTACTTAAACCTAACTAACCTAAGGAGATCACACACACCCATGCCCGAGGCAGGATTCGAACCTGCGACCGTAGCGGTCGCGCGGTTCCAGACTGTAGCGCCTACAACCGCTCGGCCACCGCGGCTGGCGATCCTTCACAGATCCGCTATATTTCGGCTACCTCCTTGATATCACCCACAACTCAAGATCAGTCCTGTGGGGTAGCATTCAAAATAGCTTCTTTAGTCAGCATATACAGCCGGCCGAAGTGACCGAGCGGTTCTAGGCGCTTCAGTCTGGAACCGCGTGACCGCTACGGTCGCAGGTTCGAATCTTGCCTCGGGCATGGATGTGTGTGATGTCCTTATGTTAGTTAGGTTTAAGTAGTTCTAAGTTCTAGGGGACTGATGACCTCCAATGTTAAGTCCCTTAGTGCTCAGAGCCAAGCCAGCATATACACCTCACTGAGACAGAATGTCTTGTTTCCCGGCACGTAACTTTTCCCTAGTCCACCCAAGTTTAGCAGTGTAATGGGGAAAGCCTGATGAGACTATGTCCTCTCACCGTCTGTCCGTCGACCTGGTAGCGTGGTCTTTTTGGGTTGAACCGTTCAGTAAGTTACAGTGCTTCAGCCTTATTCATACCAGGTCCAATCCCGTGTCCTGAGAAAAATATCTGGTCCCCCCCCCCCCCCCCCTGCATTGTCGGAGCTTTAACAAAGGAGTGATATGGCGTTTCGTTTATTGCTATCGTTGATTTGGGGGAAACATTTTGTAGCAGCAAATTGAAAAAAATATTCCGTGAAATATGTGGCATTCATTTCCTCAGGATTGTCACTTTTCTTTCTGCAATAAAACTGCTATAAACAGTTTGAAATAAGGCCACGACCCGAGGTAACGTGAAGGACGGCTACCCCGCCACCTTCCCATTCCTAACGCTGCTTTTATTGTTCTTTGAGCTTTGAGGTACATCCAGTCTATTGTCACTGTCTCGTAAAGCCACAGGTTGTCGCTGAATGAAACGCTCGTCACGCCATGCAGGTAACAGCATCTGCAGGTCATTAAGCAATTTCTCTCGACGATATGCTAACTCATGATCTGGTCCGTGGATTGGAATTTTCCTTACAACCTTCGATATGTTTGAAGCAGGCGAACGTGTTCTCAGGCGACCGCTTACATGCGAGACCTCCTCTTGAGACGTATCACACTGTTAATAAAACACGGCAATACAAAAAACGCTAGTTCGCAGCGACAGTTGACGAGCACAAAACCTACAATTCTCTGAAAAACACTGCGCTTCGCAACCAGACGAGACGAACGCACAAGCAACGGATACTTGATAGCACATGCTGTTGTTTACTGGTAGGGTGGCAACATGGTGCGCTACATCTACCAAATTCATAATGGTGCGGGAAGGAAAACAGGCTTATCATCCCGTCACCTCAACCGGGACAAATTGTCAAAAGTCGCAACTTATTTTAATCGCACAAAAATATTTGCAATACTGGCTGAAACTGGATTCTCTTGGAAATGAAACCAGCCACAAGTTCCAAGATATTAATAAATACGAGTGTACGTCAATAAAATAGTTAGAGGTTTATGTTCCTATGCATATGATTCACAGCCAAAGATTCTTGTGAAACATCTATAAAAGCATGAATGTTGAAGAAATTAAATCTGTTATTCAAAAATCTTGTTACGGTGATGTCTAGCTGTGGCGGATTTTTATTTAGATTCTTGCAAGTAGTCAATGTTACATACCCATGTCGATTTAATGGTGCCATTCGGTCACCGGTGGAAAAACAGAGATACCGTCCGAAGTTGAGAAGAATGTGCATGGCGGAAATATGGCTGCGATTGGTGTGATGTGGTCTAGACAGATAGTAAGCGCTGTACTGAAAACATTTCCAGAAATGTATCTGTTTAAACATTGTAATTGTGACTTACTTAAAGAGCTTTGACCCACGTAATATATTAAATCGTCTCCGATCTTCAGTTCTCCAGTGGTTCCGATCTAATGTTAGTCAAACTACCATTAGTGTACATGGTGGCAGTAGCTGCTATATCAATAATTCATTAACACATGCACTGTGTGTGCAACCACTGAATGTATTTTTTCTTTATGGCGTACCTTTCGTTTTATTCTTTTAAAACATGTCGAGTGGCAGGATTTTCTCCTCTGTGTAGGACCAGTTCGGACGTTAACTCTTACCCAGTGCCAGCATCCAGGATATCAGGGACCACTTACAACAGCCGTGGGCCAGCTTGCATCAGGAGACGATGGAGGGTGTTGTAAAAAGAATGATTTTATTTCCAAACTGTATATTTATTGATAAAAACATACTACAAACATGGGGCGAATTGCAAAATACACGTAAAATCGTGAAGTTTTAGGTATGCTCTTAAAAATGCTCTTTGCGTCCACCAGCAACAGCACGAACAATATCTAGACGGTAGCTAAATTCGTCATAAACTTTACTCGATGTACGTGATGGCAGTTGTTACTCCGTTGTTCACTTCTTGCATGTCACTAGGTAAAGGGGAGCTGAACACAGTTTTCTCCCCATATCCCCACAAGAAAAGAAGGGGTGGAGTCATGTCTGGCGGTCTTGGAGACCAAGAATGCATAACAATGTCTCGAGGTCCCGTGCGCCCTATCCACCGTTGAAGCGGAATGTCGAGAAACTGACGTACCTTGTACAAATACATAAAAATTGAAACCAAATACTAAAAATCTGCTAATAAAGCATCAGGCTCACACCTCCCATAGTGCACTCTCCTAAAAGAAATTTTTTTTGGCCTATCACGAAGGACTTCTCCGAATGGGATGGAAATCTGTACATGTGATGTACATGAGCAGGCAAACATATCATTACAATTCCAGAAAAATTGGCTGATTTATTCAAGAGAAAGAGTTTCATAAATTGAGTAAGTCAATAACGCGTTGGTCCACATGTGGTCCTAATGCAAGCAGTTATTCGGCTTAGCATTGAATGAGTTGTTGCATGTCCTCCTGAGGGATATCGTGCCAAATTCTGTCCAATTGACGCATTAGGTCATCAAAATCCCTAGCTGATTGGAGAGCCCTGAAAACAATGATCCAAACGTTTTCAGTTGGGGAGAGATCTTGGATCTTGCTGATTAAGATAGGGTTTGGCAAGCCGGAAGATAAGCTGCCGAAACCCTCGCCTCATGCGGGCGGGCATGATCTTTCTGAAATGTAAGCCCAGGATGGCTTGCTGAGAAGGGCAACAAAACGTGGCGCAGAATATCGTCGACGTACCCCTGTTCTATACGGTTGCGGCAGATGGCAACCAAAGCGGTCCTGCTACGAAAAGAAATGTTATCCCAGACCATCACTCCTGGCTGTCGGTCGTATGTTGGGCGACAGTCAGCTTGGTACCCACCACTGTCCGGGACATCTCCAGACATGTCTTCGGTAGTCATCGGGGCTCAGTTCTAAGCAGAACTCATCATTGAAGACAATTACACTCCAGTCAGTGAGATTCCAGGCCGAAGACACTTCTGGAGACGCCCCAGACAGAGGTGGCATACCAGCCTGATTATCACCCGCCATACAGTCCGACACCCAGCAGTGATGGTCTCGAGCGGCATTTCATTTCATAACAGGACTCTTTAGTCGTCCTGCGCCACCCTTACAGCACAGCGGTATGTCGATGATATTCTACGCCCCGTTTTATTGTTCTTCATAGTAAACACGGCGAGAGTTTCTACTGCTTGTCTCCGTGCTTGGCAAACCCTGTCTTTGGCAGCAAAGTGGCCGTAGCTCTCCCCTATGAAGAACGTTTGGAGCATTCTGGACACGACCCTGTAACCATATCGGTATTTTGACGGTCTAACGCACCACTTGTGTCGAATTGTGCGCCGTATCCTTCAGGAGGACTTCCAACAATTCTTTGAATCAGTGCCAAGCCTAATAACTTCTTGCATAAGGGTCAGAGGTGGACCGATACGTTATTGACTTGCTCAGTTTGTAAAGCTATTTCTCTCGAATAAATCATAAAATTTTTCTGCAGCTGTAATCATTTGTGTAGCTGGATATCACATCTACCAATTTTCGTCCAATTTGGATAATTCCTTTGTGGTGTGTCGCACTTTTATGGTCTTACAGTGTTTACTAATGTAACTATTTTTGCATTTTGTGCCGTTTAAAGTAATAAATGTACAAAACTTGACAAATTTTTTGTGGAGTGTTTCACTCTACACTTCTAGAGTAAAACCTACCTGTTCGAGGTTGAGAGTACAGTATCTCTATCGCCGCTATAATATTTTTCGTACAAGAATCATGAGAATGCGGGAGAAATTAGCATTATTGTGTAAAATAAACAGTCACTTCTGCTTCCTTCATATCCGAGTGGAACAAGATACTTTGTCGCTAGTACCGGTAAAAGGTGCGCCCGACCAACTCTTGCACACTGACGTGAAGAGCATTTACGTAGGCTTTCACCACTGACGGTTTGCATTCATTCGCTGCTGTCATTTTCATAGATATGCATTCCTCTAGGCAGAAAACTACGCGTGTCTCGGATTGGTTTCCAAATTCGTGGGGTATTAACCTGATTTAGCATACCTCACTTGCCGTAGAGTGGCCCTTGCTAGCTCACTGTTTACATGACTTATGTGACTTGTGCAAGGACACCTGACATCGACTCCCCGCAGCCGGTAGCAAGAAATATATCGCCGACTGGAAGAGTGAAGCACAGTTTTAGGGGCAATCATGGCCCCTCCCTAAGTTGTAAGGGCACATATTTTAATGCTTGAGTGCTTGACTCCTTATACCTTTTTGTGATTGTGGACGTTCAGTTACATACACATGGCGAAAAGCTTTAATATTTCTATCCAGCTGTTCAAATTTCAAGAAGCAGGAATATGTGTTAGAACTGGCATAATTTTATTTAATTGAGAGGATACGTGCTTGAGCGTGCGTAATGCCACGCACCCTCAGTGTTCGTTTTAACATGTTTAGTTCAAATTATGAATAAATTTAGTTACTTAAGAACTACCTTTAAAGCGCTTTATCTTCGCTCGTTCAGTATAATTTTTAACATTACTGATACGGGCGATGCTTGCATTGGTGTTACCGGCAGTAGAGTGCCTGTTCCCTTACATTTTGTTCGAAAGGGCAGCCGTTCGCGGCCTACCAGAAGTTGACGTTGTCACACTTTTTTGGAAAAGTCACTAATATATTCCCTTGGCATACAATCACAGTAACTTATTTTTTGTAAAGAAAGTCTCGTTTGCTCAATTCAAAAAATTCCACAACTTCACATTTAGCAAGGCCAAACTATGCCGCTGAGCACCCGAAAACCAACATCTTCAACATCATCATCTTCAGAATCCACACCATGACGAACTGCTGTTGGTGTTCGTACTAGAAGTTGCCCAATGTTATACCAGCTCAGAATGGTCAGTACATACCATGTGAGAATGTGTAGAATCCCTTACCTAGGTTATAGTTACCCAATACCGCCAGTTCCGTTGGCTATATCTCTCACGTGTATATGTCGTGACAAGACTTATCAAGGCTTACGCGTATTGGGTTTTCTTAATCGATAAGATGAACGTCCACTCTTACAAAGAAAACCATTTGTACGTGACGGAGCGTCGCGTCACATCTAAAGAATGCTGCACCAGACATATTACTTACTTCTTCTGCTTGAAGATGCTCGCATTTGAATTTCGATATTACTTAAACCTATCGCTTCCTGAAAGACGAAATGAGGACTCTGGTTCAACGTCCCGTCGACAACGAGATCATTAGACATGGAGATGAAGCTCGAACAGGAGAAGGAAGTCCTTCTTGTCCTTTCCAGGGGAACCATCCCGGCATTATTTGTCTTCAGCGATTTCACGGAAATCCTAGATCAGTGTAGCCATACAGATCCGAACCACTTCCTCCACAATGCGAGTCCAGTGCCTTACCACTGCGCCACTTTACTCGCTTACCGTTTTATGGTGCCAATGGTCATGTATGACGGGCCGTCAAATGAAAACGATTCATATAGAAAAAAACTGTTAATTGTTTCAAAATCAGTCGCCGTATCTGGTAATGCATTTATCCCACTGTGAGAGAAACCGGTCAGCGCCTTGAGGGTGAAGTGTTTGCGGCACCATTATTGAACCCAAGAGTGCACCTCTTCGCCCGTAGGAAATGGACTGCCACGAACGTCTTTTTCCAGGCTCTAAAAATATGTAAATCGCATGAGAAGTTGTTGGGATTGTATGGATGATGTGTAAGGATTCCCCAGCGAAACTTCTGCAGCATACTCGAAACAACCTTGACACGATGTGGGCGGGCATTTCCCTGCAGCAGAATGATGCCGTCCGTCGACATAGCTGGGTGTTTGGACTTGATAGCGCGCTTCAGTGCTTGCAGAGTGCCCACGCACCGTTGTGCGTTAATTGTGGCGCCGCATTCGAGAAAATGGATCAGCAGCAGGCCCTTGTAGTCAAAGAAAATGTTCATCGAGACTTTCCCGGAAATGGCGTCCGTATTGTTTCGACTACGCTACAGAAGCTTCGCTGGGAAGCCCTTCCACATCCTCCATATAATCCCTATCACTGCTCACGTGATTTCCACATTTTTGGAGCCCTGAAGAAAGACATTCGCGGCCATCGATTTGCTTCGGACGAAGAGGAACGCGCCTGGGTACTATCACGGTTCCGTAGGCAACCGAAAACATTTTTCCATGAAGGCACTGACCATCTTGTTTCATACAGGGATAAATGTGTTAACAGCTATGGCGATTACTTTTGAAATAGTGAACAGTTGACTTGCTTTTTTTCTACGTTCTTCTCTTTTTTTTCTGTCCTTTAAATAAGGAGCGTTGTCCTAATGTGAGGGTCACAGATGAACTTTCTTGTGGCAGTTAATTCAACTTTACCTCTGACAAAATATGGCAACGGCCTTGCCGTAGTGGATACGCCGGTTCCCGTCAGATCACAGCAGTTACGCGCTGTCGGGCGTGGCCGGCACTTGGATGGTTGACCATCCAGGCCGCCCTGCAGTGTTGCTATTATTCGGGGTGCACTCAGCCTCGCGATGCTAATAGAGGAGCTACTCCACCGAATAGTACCGGGACAGCGGTGTGCTGACCACGTGCCCTTCCTATCCACATCCTGCATCTGAGGAGGACACGGCGGTCGAATGGTCCCGATGGACCACTTGTTTCCTGAAGACGGAGTGGTTTTTTTCTGACAAAATATCGCTAATACGGAAGACGGTAACTCCCGCAAATAGGAGAGGTGCCCATAAAGTTTTAGTTATCACATCACAAAAAATTTCGTTAAGTATATATGTTTTGTTTGTTTGCTCATGAATGTCTACAATTCCAGTGCACATAGAAATCCTCAAGCTACAGTAACGAAAACGAAATACCACATGATACTCCATCAGATGTGTTTGGATGTACACTCCTGGAAATTGAAATAAGAACACCGTGAATTCATTGTCCCAGGAAGGGGAAACTTTATTGACACATTCCTGGGGTCAGATACATCACATGATCACACTGACAGAACCACAGGCACATAGACACAGGCAACAGAGCATGCACAATGTCGGCACTAGTACAGTGTATATCCACCTTTCGCAGCAATGCAGGCTGCTATTCTCCCATGGAGACGATCGTAGAGATGCTGGATGTAGTCCTGTGGAAAGGCTTGCCATGCCATTTCCACCTGGCGCCTCAGTTGGACCAGCGTTCGTGCTGGACGTGCAGACCGCGTGAGACGATGCTTCATCCAGTCCCAAACATGCTCAATGGGGGACAGATCCGGAGATCTTGCTGGCCAGGGTAGTTGACTTACACCTTCTAGAGCACGTTGGGTGGCACAGGATACATGCGGACGTGCGTTGTCCTGTTGGAACAGCAAGTTCCCTTGCCGGCCTAGGAATGGTAGAACGATGGGTTCGATGACGGTTTGGATGTACCGTGCACTATTCAGTGTCCCCTCGACGATCACCAGTGGTGTACGGCCAGTGTAGGAGATCGCTCCCCACACCACGATGCCGGGTGTTGGCCCTGTGTGCCTCGGTCGTATGCAGTCCTGATTGTGGCGCTCACCTGCACGGCGCCAAACACGCATACGACCATCATTGGCACCAAGGCAGAAGCGACTCTCATCGCTGAAGACGACACGTCTCCATTCGTCCCTCCATTCACGCCTGTCGCGACACCACTGGAGGCGGGCTGCACGATGTTGGGGCGTGAGCGGAAGACGGCCTAACGGTGTGCGGGACCGTAGCCCAGCTTCATGGAGACGGTTGCGAATGGTCCTCGCCGATACCCCAGGAGCAGCAGTGTCCCTAATTTGCTGGGAAGTGGCGGTGCGGTCCCCTACGGCACTGCGTAGGATCCTACGGTCTTGGCGTGCATCCGTGCGTCGCTGCGGTCCGGTCCCAGGTCGACGGGCACGTGCACCTTCCGCCGACCACTGGCGACAACATCGATGTACTGTGGAGACCTCACGCCCCACGTGTTGAGCAATTCGGCGGTACGTCCACCCGGCCTCCCGCATGCCCACTATACGCCCTCGCTCAAAGTCCGTCAACTGCACATACGGTTCACGTCCACGCTGTCGCGGCATGCTACCAGTGTTAAAGACTGCGATGGAGCTCCGTATGCCACGGCAAACTGGCTGACACTGACGGCGGCGGTGCACAAACGCTGCGCAGCTAGCGCCATTCGACGGCCAACACCGCGGTTCCTGGTGTGTCCGCTGTGCCGTGCGTGTGATCATTGCTTGTACAGCCCTCTCGCAGTGTCCGGAGCAAGTATGGTGGGTCTGACACACCGGTGTCAATGTGTTCTTTTTTCCATTTCCAGGAGTGTATTTAGTCAAGCAGGTCGGTGACTAGTGGACGGGACCGCGGACTGCGGTGGCGTAAGATTCTCGGAAGTGAGGTCGCCCCAGAACCTACAGGGGCGGCAGGCATTGTCCTGACACACGATTGAATGCAGCTAATATCCACTCGGAGGGCAGCACGGCGCCGTGTGTGGGAGTCGGGGGCACCTTTCCATGTTTTCTGACTCCTTTTGATGATAAGCATTTCCCGCTTGTAGAAAGCGAGGGCCACAGGAAACAAACTCTAGCCTCACAGCGGTTCTCTTTGAATCTGTCGACCTCAGTTGCAAGGCTATGGAAATTGGCGGGAGAAGTTGCACTTGGCGTAAAGATGTGTGACGTCAGATTGGAACACTGTTTGGTAGTAGGGAAGAGTTTCACGTTGTCAGTGGAGCCTGAAAAAAATGCGCTATTTTTGGCAGATTTCTCTGTTACAGGGAGTCCTTATGATTGGACGACAGTGGATCGTGATTTTGCGATTGGTGACTGGCACCTTTTAGCGGAGAGGAATAGGTGGGGTATAAGTGAGCGCCGTGATTGATGCAGATCGGGGTAGGCCGTGAAAGTGCCCGCACCGAACTCGAGCTAGGACGCCGTGTTATCCTGACAAACTTAGCGTAGCTGCTCGGTAAGAGGCTGCCGCACCTCGGAGTGCCTAAAGGTGTTCACGAATCCGTCTTCGCGAAGTGATTCTAGTACGCCTGCAACGCACAGCTCGGCGCAGCATAACCATACTTACGTTGAGCATTAACAGTGATACCGGTAGAGTAGTTCCATTTTATACCATACTTGTGGAATCCAAGACGGTTGTCCGTCTCATCTCCTTTTGCACCGCTAATGAATGTGTGGACTTCTGGGTTTTAGTCATGAACTTCCGTCCACTGTTCGAGGATTACAGGATTAAATAGTTGTCAGTTATCGTTGAACTACAGGAGAGAGTAAATTCTTAAGAGTTCTGTTGTGTCCTGCCTAGGAAACCTGCTTTCTCGGATCGCTAGACAACAGTACAAGCAAATCGTATTAATGAATTTATTACACTAAGATATATGACAATACTTAAATTTGGGAATTTCCTGTGGTGTGTCGCAAGCAATTGGCGACAGTCAAATAAGAAGTCTCTTCAGTGTATACGACTCCTAATACGAGTGAAACAATATATTTCCTGAGTCGCTGCTGTGGACACGTCAAAAAGTAGTTTAACAGATAGGAGCGACACATTAATTTCCATTTAATCTTCATCCAAATTTGGATAGATATAACTGTCACTGAAGGTAGGAGACGAGATACTGGCAGAAGTAAAGCTGTGAGGACCGGGCGTGAGTCGTGCTTCGGTAGCTCAGATGGTAGAGCACTTGTCCGCGAAAGGCAAAGTCCCAAGTTCGAGTATCGGTCGGGCACACAGTTTTAATCTGCCAGGGAGTTTCATATCAGCGCTCACTCCGCTGCAGAGTGAAAATCTCATTCTGGAACTGTTACAAGTTTTTATTATTCTTTTTATACACTGAAGAGCAAACGAAACTGGTACACCTGCTTAATATAATGTAGGGCCCCCGTAAGCACGCAGAAGTGCCACAACACGACGCGACATGGCCTCGACTAATGCCTGAAGCAGGGATGGAGGGAATTAACATCATCAATCCTGCAGGGCTGCCCATAAATCCATAAGAGTACGAAGAGATGGAGATCTCTTCTGAACAGCACGTCAATGTGCTCAATAATGTTCATGTCTGGGGAGCTTCGCGGCCAGCGGAAGTGTTTAAACTCAGAACAGCGTTCCTGGAGCCACTCTGTAGCAGTTCTGGACTTGTGGGGTTGTAACGCCAGAAATACATATCCTCCCATTTCCATCTATTGTACTACAATTTTTTTCCTTGTTTTGTTACCTCAAGATATGACATTTCTGTGCCTTTATATATTGTAATTGTTTTACTATTTGTATATATATATATATATTTATGCATTTATGTCGATGTATAATTGGTTGTTTTGTAAATATTATTTGTACTTTTACGCTGGGTCTTGCCTAGGGAAAACTATGCTATCGAACGATTACATCGATAGGTCGTGTGGAGAACCAAAGTGTTTACGATCTTTGAGAGTGTTAACTCTGTCGCGTGGAGCGCGGGCAGAGCGGAGTCTGGCTGGAGTAGTGCAGTGGAGCAGGTGTATTGTGTTACGCTCCCGCGGGTTGCCGCGCTTTCGGGGTTGGGCAGCAAGTAATTGCGCTCGACTTGCTATGATAGTTTCTGACACGGTGTCGCGGACGGGAAGCATTAGCTGGCGCACATCAAGAGCCCGTTTCGCCTGGTGACCGTGTCGAGAAGGAGGCGCGCCAACATCCAGCTTCTGCAACAGCGACGGCCGACAATGAGTGACTGTCACCACCTCCTCGATAGACGGCTTCAAACCTTCAATCAACCGACAAGGAAGACTGGAAGCACGTAAAGTTTTAGAACTGTATGGCAGACCTCAGCTTTTCAAACTGTTCCATTTTCGTAACTATAATTACAGCAACTTAGCATGAACATTTGTTGCTCATTGTCCCAATTGCATTACCAAGCAGGGTCCCTTCCTTTTCCGGAATGAACCCGAGTGTCGTTAAAACTCAAACGCCAGCATTAAAGCAATACTATTCCATTTCACTGCTTTAATTTCAAAGTTCAGTTAAAGTATTCATAGCTGGCTACAATATTTAGATTACACAAGCACAAATTAAGAGTGCGAGTTTTGTTAGCATATTTTAGCTTACCGGTGACTGCAGCTCAGCTTGGTACGTACTAAATTTTACTATTGTTAATTGTTCAGAATCATTTAATTCAAGTTCAAAGTTAAATCTCTTATTTCAAAATTGCGTAGATCCAAGTAGCTTTTGAAATGATTGTTGAGGTAGCCCAAGACTAACCTTATTTTATTGAATTTCATAGTGCTTCAGAAACAAATCTCACTATTAATTTCAGTCACTAAATTAACTTACAATTTTCCGGTTTTATTAATTCTTTTGCTAAATTAAGTCAGAGTGTAGCGATATTTATTACTTCCGACAAACTTTCAGTTTTCACACTACACGTGTCAACCTCCAGTTGCCACACTTCTAGTGCTAATTATATGTGTAATAACCTTTCTTTTTCAGTTACTATAGTAATTGTCCATAGGACTGGCGACCGTAATTTCCCCCAAATCTCAAATATCTAATTACTGCTAGTTAATTGTTAACGTAACGGCCGCACATTTACTTCCTTTATTAATTTTACCCTTTTCTCAAAATTAATTTCCACCAATTCCATTTGCATTTTCCTCTTTACCTACAGATTAACTTCGGTGACGATTGGTTTTCCCTAATTTCCATTAGGTAGACGCGGTTTTATTTTTCACTGTCATTAAGGTCGATAAGTGAGGGGGAGGTTACACGTGGCGCCCTGGTGACAGGACAATCTTCAAATCTGAGGTTGTTCTGGACACGAATTTTGCATTGTGCAAATCTCGTAACAAAGTACTGGTTACGAACTGGCCGTTACGTCAGCGAGAATAAGTAGTGGGAGTAATCCTAATTATATTTGAGATTTGGCATTTATATTGAAAGTTATTAAAATGAGTGAAGGCAACAATTACCAAAATTTGGTAGACTTGGATACGGAACAATCGGTTGAACAGTGGGAAATACGCACCGCGGAACCCATTGTTCAGGGGCAGGCGGCTAGCATGAAATACGCGACCGCCGAAACGCAACAAAGAGCAGAAATGGAATTCCAAACTTTAGAAAATGTTTCGGAATCGGAAGCGAAAATCAAATCTGTACCCCTTGATGACGAATACGAGGGAACATATACAGAGGAACTAGCTACACAAGTAAAACCGGTAGTTTCCGGGAATTTAACTGATTTATTGAATGTTTTGATTAATGAAATCAAGAGTCAATCGGCAGAAATTAAAGCTCAGGCTGCCAAGCAAGAAGCTCAGTCTGCCAAGCAAGAAGCTCAGTCTGCCAAGCAAGAAGCTCAGTATGAAAAAATTGAACGGAAGCTAGACAATCAGAAGAAAGCTATTAATGTTGTTAACAACAATGTTGGAGTTGTTAACACAAAAGTTGATAAAATGAAACAAGATATTGTTGTAATTAATACCGAAATCGGTAATCTTAAACTGGAAATGATAGGAGTTCAGGCGGAAATTGCGAGCATAAATACTCGTTTTGATTCCGAAATTAGCAGAATCGAGAAAAGTGTAGGAGAAGCGGTTGCTCCGATCATCGAGAATAAGGTGACGGTACAAATTAAATTAGTGAAAAAACAGGATCAACAGAAGGTGGAAACTTTAAAGGCTTTAGTATCCGAAGTCGATACCAAAGTGAGGAAGCAGGCTAATACCTGCGAAGAGAAAAAGAGGGAAGTGGAAACGCTTGCGACAACCACTTGCCAAGTAATTACGAGAGTGTCGGAATCAGAAAAGAAACTTGACGAAAAACAGAGCTATGTGCCAATATGTGCACATAGTTCGGAATTGTTGACGAAAGAGGAACGGTTCGACCCCTTGAAAAAAAGGCGGTATACACGCGAAGGATTTCATTAAAAATTGTGAAAGAGTTTTACCCAGATCATGGACTAATGAGAGAAAAATTAATGCGGTTATTGACGTGTTGGCTGGTGATGCCAAGCGTTGGGGCTTAAACCTCAACATTACTAACCTGACTTTTGACGAGTTTAAAAATTTATTTCTGGCTGAATACTGGTCAGAGCAAAAACAACAAAGTGTCTGGCGCGAATTTGTCGTATCGAGGCCTTTCGATGGGAATTCGCGCGCCTCGATGAAGGAGTTTTGTGAGGGCTGGATCCGCAAGTTTTGCGCGATCGCCGCACGGAATCCGAAATAGTCTGGGAACTCTACAAGAAGCTTCCAGATGATACAAAACGCTACGTAGGAAACAATTACAGGACAATCAATGAATTCATGGAAAGAGTTGAGGACGAGGACAATTGGCGCAATAATCGCGACAGTGGTAGAGGCCGTGGTAACAACAACGGGTACCACAGCAACCACAACAACGGTAACTATGGGAATAATGCATACCGCAACCTTAGCAGCAATAACAATAATTGTTTGGGCCGTAATGACAATCGTTACAATGCAAATAATAACAGGAATGACGGAAACCAGTATCATACTAACGTGATACGGGCTTCACAGGATAGTAATAACGCCAGAGGGTGTGACCAGCCGCCTCAGCAGTATCTGGGGAGCGTATCTGCTGGGACGAGACAGGGAAACCATTAGCCGCGCCGGTGAGGGGCCGACCGGGCGTGGAGAAATTTTGGCGGCCCAATAACAGGAGAAAACCCAGGTGTCGTCGTTATGAAAATTCCGTATGGAATATTCACCGGTGGGAGAGTGTGCCAGTGTTAAGAGAAAGGAGTGCGCCCACAAGTCGTAGATCAGCTGTAGACACGGCAGTAGAAAATACATTCACTGTCAGTGAGAACAATTAAAGTAGTGTACCGGAAATCGATTATAAAGTAGCAGCTGTAACACTCACAGCGGAACTGGAGATTGAGTTTAAGAATGATTCGCAATTGTTGAGAGAAGATCAGATGTCGGATAACACGTCCGTCATCGAGCGAGGGGATGCAGAGAGGGATGAGGTCTGGTTAAGGCAGTTCGGTCGCTTATACGACGAACTAAGAGATTATAGGGGCCTGTACGGGAGAAGTGTTTATGGGGAGCGCGGGCAGGATTTGCCGCGTCTCGTCCCGCAGGAAGATAGTGTTTGTGAAGTGATAGAAACTTCTGGCCCTAACCGGCAGACTTTACCAGAAATAGTTGATGTTAATGGGGAGCACGAGCAAGATTCGTCGTGTTTCGTCCTGCGGGAGTTGGATGTTGAAGTAGTAACGGAAAGTTCTGGCGCTAACCGGCAGACCTTACCGAAAATTATAGTGGTAGAAGTAGCCGACCCATCCGACGCAAACCTCCAGTTTAAACATTGCGAGAGTATTAAGGAGGAGGATTACGAAAATTTTAGCGATAGCCGGACACGATTGGTAGAAAAGCACGTAGATTACAGCGTGTATGAGGTTAGAGCTGACGTTATACGGTCAGACGGTAGCAGTGTGGGTTGCGCAGATCCAGAGGAAGTAGTTTCAGATGCTACTGGGCATATTCCTCCAGGTAGATTGGCAGATGAGATCAATCTGGCCAAAGAGGAATCAACGAAGGTGACAATTAGTGAATTGATAGCAAAGCTACACTCACTAGATGACGAATTACAGGAAAAGGTTTCGGTATTGGAGGCGAAGCTACAGACTAAGCCTGAGGACAAACGTGTTGAAATTAAAACTGTATGTGAACAGAGGCTGAAAAAGCCGCCAGATAAGCCGGATTTAGGATCAAAGGCGGATGGTTTTTTCTGGAATGACCTGGATATAGACGAGGATTTACTGTGGGAAAATAAAGAAACAGTCGAGGATAAGTGTAGACAGATAGTAGTGTCTGTTAATATGCACGGCCTACAACTAAACGTGTTGATTGACACCGGTGCAGAATTGAGTGCTGTATCTGGGAAAATATTTCAGTTACTGAAAGACAGACCTGGTATTGTAGTTAAGCCAGTAACAGGAGTGAAAATTATCGGTGCTACTGGGAAGGCCAGTAAACCGGTCACAAAACAGAGTTTTGTCAACTTCGAGATATGTGGGGCACGATTTGAACAAGAGTTTGTCGTCGTACCAGACTTAACTACGGAAGTTATTACCGGGTTAGACTGGCTATTGAAGTACAGTGCAGTGATTAATTGCGAGAGCAAAACTTTGACATGTACGTCACAAGATAAAACAATAGTAGTTAGTTTTGACGAGGCAGAAGATGGTGTGCATAGGCAGTACCAGCCTATACACATTGTTAACTGGCCAGATGCCATTGACGTAGGTATGAATTTGAACTACTGTAATGTGAGGAATCTCGGCATTGACAATAGTGTAGAAAGTGAATTGGAAAGTATTGTAGACGGTGTGTCAAACGTAACACACGAACAAAGACGAGGCCTGTATGAAGTGATAATGAGGAATAAGAGTGTGTTTTCAGACAAACCAGGACTTGTGGAAGGATATAAATGCAAGTTGCATGTAATTCCGCACGAACCATTCTTCGTGAGACCGTATGCTATACCGCTGTCCAAAAAGGAAGCAGTGCAACGGGAGATAGATAAGATGATCGAATGGGGAGTGATTGAGAGAAGTACGAGTCCATACAATAACGGTTTGGTCACTGTAGCAAAACGGGATGGTAGTGTGCGTATTGTGATTGACGCACGCACGTTGAATAGGGTCGTTCAACGCGAAGCAGACAGACCAGAGAGTATGGAGGAGATTTCGCAAGGTTTTCATGACGTTAAGTTCATGACTAGTCTCGATCTGACGGCTAGTTACTAGCAAATAGAACTCGAAGAAGAATCTAGGCCATACACAGCCTTCTTGTTTGCGGGCAGGTGTTATCAGTATAGAGTACTGCCGTTTGGACTTAATATATCTGTGCCCGTATTCATCAGGGCCATAGATAAAGTGCTAGGACCGGCTTTGAGTTCAAGATTAACTGTATATGTTGACGACCTATTGTTGGCCAATGCCACTTGGCATGACCATTGTGACCTGTTAGATGAAGTTTTTTAGAGCATTGCGCCGTGGCGGAATGACTCTAAAGCTAAAGAAATGCGAATTTGTGAAGCAGGAACTGAAATTTTTAGGGCATGTAATTACCACTGCTGGTATTACGAAGGACCCAGAGAAACTAGAGGCAATAAGGAATTGTCCTCCACCCAAGTCTAGGAAACAGTTAAAAAGTTTTCTAGGGCTCACAGGATTTTGCCGTAAATTTGTAAAAGGACAAGTGTTTAATAATGAAAATTTGAATAACCTCTTACGCAAAAATGTTCCGTTTGTGTGGACTGACGGGTGTCAGGCCGCTTTCGAGAGATTAAAAGACGAGTTGTTAAGTTCTAACATACTATTTCATCCTGATTTATCGCTACCCTTCCATCTGGGAACGGATTCGTCGAATTACGGGGTGGGGGTAGAGCTGTTCCAAGAAGTTGGTAAAGGAGAGGATAAGGAACACCGGACGATAGCGTTCGCGAGTCGAACTTTATCAAAAAGTGAGCGAAACTACACGATTTTTGAGAAAGAGTGTCTCGCTATCTGGGGATTCAAGAAGTTCAAGGGTTACCTATGGGACCGTAAGGACCATAAGGCGCTCACTTATCTGAAGGATTGTAAACTACTTCACGAAAGACTGACTAGGTGGTCGCTGTATTTACAGCAATTTAACTATGACATCTGTTACGTAAAAGGGACCGACAATTGCGTAGCGGATGCGCTATCGCGGTTGCCCGAGTCTAATCAAGATGTACTGAAAGATCGGGCAGATGGAGTGGTCAAATTATACTATTTTAAAGAAGTTGAGGGACATAAATTAATAGTGAACATCTGTAAGAATCTACGTCATCAGAACGAGAACAGTTGTTTAAATATGGTGAAAACCCGATATGACGAAAGGAGTCCAGAAGGTGAGAAATTAAGAAAGTATTACAAGATATAAGATCATATCTTGTACATATGTAAGGGTGAAGATAGTAATATTTGGCGGGTATGCTGGCCCACCAAATACGTCACGGAAGTAATAGACTACTACCATTTGGCGTATGGTCACTGTGGACCAAAGAAACGTACGGAAAAGCTGAGTGAAGTAGTACATTTTAACAACATGTTAAAACGCGTTACTGACAGAGTGAAAACTTGCGATTTATGTCAAAAGGTGAAGGTTACCAACTGTACGAGTCGTGGTCCCATGCAAAGTATAAAGCCTAACGACACCTTTGAAGTACTGTTCGTGGTCTTGTACGGACCTTTGCCCAAGTCATCAGGAAACTTTGCCGACATTTTAGTAGTGCTAGAAGCTTTTTCCAAGTTCATCAAACTATACCCGATTAGGAAAGCTACAGCCAAAGCGGTCTATAGCAAGCTTGTAAACGATTATTTTGTTCACATTGGTAAGCCCAAGGCGATTCTATCAGACAATGGGGCACAATTTACTTCTAAGTTGTGGAATGAAGGCATGGCAAGTAATGGGGTCGAAGTAATCCATATTTCAGCTTACTGTCCGGCTGGAAATCCCGCTAAGAGGTATATGCGCGAGCTAGGTAGACTTTTCCGTGCCTATTGCCATCACAACCATAGGGCATGGGGCAAATATGTAGCAGAATTTGAGAGAATTCTGAACACCTTGAGACATGAATCTACAGGATTTTCTCCAGAGGAAATCCTGTTAGATGACAGAAGTAAAAGTTTAGTGGAAGAGATAATCAGATTCCCTCCACGGATTGACATTAGTATTGGTGTGAAAAAAGATCGTTTGCGAGAAATAATGAAGCTAAAACCCGATGCTCGCATACGTCGTCATGACGCTAATGCGCGTTTTGCTAAGTTTGCAATCGGAGACTTAGTAGTTGTAAAAGCTCATGAGAAATCGAGCGAGATAGACAATGAAATCTCTAAATTTAAGTTTGTTTATAATGGACCATATAAAGTCATTGGTATACCTCACACAAATGCTTATTGCTTAGAGTATCCAAGCTCTGGAAAACTATTAGGTATACGGAACATTGTAGACTTGAAATTGTACCTACCAAGGATTGATTAATGCCACAGAATGGGTGATTTGTACAGTATGTAAATATAGAGTGTAAGATTTAAGGATTTGCTAGATTGCCATGCTTTTGCCTGACCAAGAGGTCATTAAAGAAGTTGTAATTAATAAGTAATTAATTTTGATTAAACGATTAAGAGTAACTGATGATTAATCAATTGAAAAATCCAAGCTGCTAGTTTAAGTTTTCAGCTGAGTCACAGTAGATTAAGGAATGTAAATATGATTTTGTAACTAGTTGTAAGATTCCACAAATATGTGATTTACTAGTCATTGCCGATGTACTTAGACGCTGTTTTAAGTTTCAGGCTAGTACATGCGTGTGATGATGGACAGTGTTGAGTTATCCGCTGTGATAGTGTTAATGGACTCCTTGAGATTACTCGGGAATGAGTTTTACCGAAAGAATTCAGTGAAACGGACGTTCTCGAAATGCCGTTACACAATCGAGTGAGATCAAGCGTGCCGCACAGGCGGGCGCAGCAGTACTGGCGAGGCGGAGCCGCTGTCGGCTCTTGTGCCGCTGTCGGCATTCTTTGTACTTGCGGGTACGGAAGGCGGAGTTGTTTTTCTTCCCGGACAGCTGATGTGAAAGAATTCTGCTGCCAATATTTATGTTTTTGTCGATCTGCTGAATATTATTTTCTTGTTTAGCGTTAAGTGGACTCTCATGTCGAGAATATTAATTATGAAAAGGTTACATAAAAATGTGTATTCTATGTACTTAATTATTAATTTGCGTATTTTGATATACCTGTTTTCATGACCATGTACTTTGGTTAATTTTGTAAATAGAATTCCATTTCTTGATACTGTTAGGAATTTTGACGATTTTAGAATAGCTAAACCATTTTCTATGTTTTCTATGAATTTTAATATGTTGTCAACCTGTTTTATTTTGTGCAAGATGAGAGAGTGGAATAAGATTAGGAGTGTCTCCACTCAATTATTATGGTCTAAAAATTGATTTATGCTTAATTAGACGAATGCTGAATTTTGTTAATGTTTTGAGCATATGCATTTCCGCTGATTCTTTTTTGGGACATTTTCTGAGTGTTTAGGTTACACGAACATCCTCAGACAATGTGGGGCACATGTAACGCCGGAAATACATATCCTCCTATTTCCATCTATTGTACTACAATTTTTTTCCTTGTTTTGTTACCTCAAGATATGACATTTCTGTGCCTTTATATATTGTAATTGTTTTACTATTTATATATATATATTTATGCATTTATGTCGATGTATAATTGGTTGTTTTGTAAATATTATTTGTATTTTTACGCTGGGTCTTGCCTAGGGAAAACTATGCTATCGAACGATTACATCGATAGGTCGTGTGGAGAACCAAAGTGTTTACGATCTTTGAGAGTGTTAACTCTGTCGCGTGGAGCGCGGGCAGAGCGGAGTCTGGCTGGAGTAGTGCAGTGGAGCAGGTGTATTGTGTTACGCTCCCGCGGGTTGCCGCGATTTCGGGGTTGGGCAGCATGTAATTGCGCTCGACTGACACGGTGTCGCGGACGGGAAGCATTAGCTGGCGCACATCAAGAGCCCGTTTCGCCTGGTGACCGTGTCGAGAAGGAGGCGCGCCAACATCCAGCTTCTGCAACAGCGACGGCCGACAATGAGTGACTGTCGCCACCTCCTCGATCGACGGCTTCAAACCTTCAATCAACCAACAAGGAAGACTGGAAGCACGTAAAGTTTTATAACTGTATGGCAGACCTCAGTTTTTAAAACTGTTCAAATCACAAAATTGCAGCAACTTAGCATGAACCTTTGTTGCTCATTGTCCCAATTGAATTGCCAAGCAGGGTCCCTTCCTCTTCCGAAATGAACCCGAGTGTCGTTGAAATTCAAACGCCAGCATTAAAATAATATAATTCAATTTCACTGCCTTAATTTCAAAGTTCAGTTAAATTATTCATAGCTGGCTACAATATTTAGATTACATGAGCACAAATTAAGAGTGCGAGTTTTGTTAGCATATTTTAGCTTACCTGTGACTGCAGCTCAGCTTGGTACGTACTAAATTTTATTATTGTTAATTGTTCAGAATCATTTAATTCAAGCTCAAAGTTAAATCTCTTATTTCAAAATTGCATAGATTCAAGCAGCTTTTGAAATGATTGTTGAGGTAGCCCAAGACTAACCGTATTTTACTGAATTTCGATGTGCTTCAGAAACAAAGCTCACTATTAATTTCAGTCAATAAATTAACTTTCAATTTTCCGGTTTTATTAATTCTTTTGCTAAATTAAGTCAGAGTGTAGCGAAATTTATTACTTCTGGCAAACTTTCAGTTTTCACACTACACGTGTCAACCTTCAGTTGCCACACTTCTAGTGCTAATTATATGTGTAATAACCTTTCTTTTTCAGTTACTATAGTAATTGTCCATAGGACTGGCGACCGTAATTTCCCCCAAATCTCAAATATCTAATTACTGCTAGTTAATTGTTAACGTAACGGCCGCACATTTACTTCCTTTATTAATTTTACCCTTTTCTCAAAATTAATTTCCACCAATATCATTTGCATTTTTCCTTTCATTTAGATGTGACCCTTTCCTCCCTCTTTACTGACAGATTAACTTCGGTGACGATTGGTTTTCCCAAATTTCCATTAGGTACACACGGTTTAATTTTCACTGTCATTAAGGTCGATAAGTGAGGGGGAGGTTACAGAGTGTCGAATTGTTCTGCTGGAATTGCCCAAGTCCATCGTTATGCGCAATGGACATGAACGGACACAGGTGATCAAACAGGATGCTTACTTAAGTGTCACCTGTCAGAGTCGTATCTAGCCAGATCAGGGGTCTCATATCACTCCGACTACACACACCACACCGTTACAGAGCCTCCACCTGCTTGAACAGTCCCCTTCTGACATGCAGCGTCCATTGATTCATAAAGTTGCCTCCATAAACGTACACGCCCATCCGGTCGATACAATTTGGAACGAGACTCGCTCGACCAGGCAACATGTTTACAGTCATCAACAGTCCAATGTCGGTGTTGACGGGTCCAAGCGAGGCGTAAAGCTTTGTGTCGTGCAGTCATCAAGGGTACACGGGTGGGTCTTCGGTTCCGAAAACCCATATCGATTATGTTTCGTTGAATGGTTCGCCCGCTGACACTTGTTGATCGCCCAGCACTGAAATCTGCAGCAGTTTGCGGAAGGGCTGCACTTCTGTCTCGTTGAACGATTCTCTTCAGTCGTCGTTGGTTCCGTTCTTGCAGGATCTTTTTCCGGCTGCAGCGATGTCGGAGATTTGATATTATATCGGATTGCTGATATTCACAGTACACTTGTGAAATGGTCGTACGGGAAAATCCCCACTTCATCGCTATCTCGGAGATCCTGTGTCCCATCGCTCATGCGGCGACTATAGCACCACGTTCAAACTCACTTAAATCTTGATAATCTGCCATTCTAGCACCAGGAAACGATCTAACAACAGCGCCAGGCACTTTTTGTCTTAGATAGACGTTGCCGACCGCAGCGCTGTATTCTGCCTGTTTACATATCTCTGTATTTGAATAAGCATGCCTGTGTCAGTTTCTTTGGCGCTTCAGTGTATTTAAACAGTTCAATTTATGTGCTGAAAATTAATATATCCAATTTGGTTACTATTACTACCCTTGTAAGTTAGAAGATTAGAGATGCTTGTAAAAAAGGCAAGTAAAAAGCAAGTACAGGAGCAAATTTAGTATGAAAGGGTTTTTTTATAGTGGGTAGTACAACGATGAATTCGTTCAAAGAACATGGCATTTTCCACTTTTTCTGTATTAATTTTATTTATTTCGTGACTAGTTTCCGTCTTCTAGGCCATTCTCAAGCGATTTTGTGGTTCTGCAATATAAAACTATACCTTACATTTTGAAATGACTGCATCTTTAAATTTGGGTTTTCTTTTTGTTTTGGCTCAGAAATACTGTCTTGCTGTCTTTACAGCTTCACATTTACAAAGGTGTTATGCCTTTAAGTTTGTGTTTTCTATTTGTTTTGGTTCACGAATGCTGTCTTGTTGGTTTGTCAGCTTGACTTGCAAAGGTATTACACCACAGAATCACCTGAGAGGCTGAATAAATAAAATTAATAAAGCGAAAGTGGAAAATGCCACCACCTGCATTTAGTATGAAAGTGTTTTCTGCAGATGATCTGCTAGAAGGAGACCGTGGGATGAAGATCACTGATTTGGCTCCAACTTGTGAATAGAAGCAGGTTCCTGGAATATTTCGCCATAGGGGGCCATAGGAAGGGGCAAAATGCTCTCTAAACACATAGAGTATGAGAAAATTTCGAGCAACAAGTCTCGCAATGGCGCTGGGAGTCGATTATGACTGGGTCCATCAGTATTTTCTTTTATTTTATTTTATTACTCACTGTGTTAAACTGTTAATTATAAAATTGAAATATGTTTAAACAGTTCAATTCATATACATAAAATTAATGTATTCAATTTAGGTATGGCTACTACCCTTATAAGTCAAAAGGCTATGGTTCAAATGGCTCTGAGCACTATGGGACTTAACATCTGTGGTCGTCAGTCCCCTAGAACTTAGAACTACTTAAACCTAACTAACCTAAGGACAGCACACACATCCATGCCCGAGGCAGGATTCGAACCTGCGACCGTAGCAGTCGCGCGGTTCCGGACTGAGCGCCTAGAACCGCTCGGCCACCGCGGCCGGCCAAAAGGCTATGGTCCCAACATTGCAGCCCACTGGTGAAATTTTGCACAAGCCGCCACTGCCTGTCTGCAGCTCAACATGTCATCTTTACGTGAGTAGCAATCTGTCCTTTTCATAATATTGTTGATATTCAAACGTGGACTTTCCATTGTGTGTACAACCTCCATGTTAGTAGTCTAAGATCACACGAAAATCTGAAGTGGGTTAGGACCAGCACATGCTGAAATAAAAAGCAATAAATTGCACCACATCATCACACTGAAGTTTGAACGTTACTGCGATGAACAATGGTAGATACCAGACTGCATTCACGGCAGTATCATCTAACAATAAGAGGTATGCGATCGTTACTGAGGGACAAGTGGTAGTGGGTCTCAGTCAGAATCTCTACACAGGGTCACGCCAACTGCAAGTGCCATGTGATCATTATAGTACGCGGCCATTGTGGCTGGAGCATGATGAAAGCCGACTCACGTGCAAAACGTGCCGCTAGTCCAAACGGCAGCAGAAGTAGTACAACCATAGGGAAGAAGCGCGAAGCGCTGACGCCCTCGTCGTGATCCTACGTTACTGGCTGGGACATCACAGCTAGAGCTTTCAAAGGAGGTTGCGCTCATTTCGAAGACAGTGGAAGTGCTTTTGTGATACTAGCGCCAGATGGCTGTCGGTCAGCTCTCTCATAAGCCCTACACTTCGATTCAAATGACTTTGTGATTAACTTTTCAATGAGCCGAATTGTAGTAACCATCTGCCTACCCATTGTAGACCTTTCGCAAGCGCCATATGTTTGCTGTACAAGTTTGTAGAAGAGTCGCTGGTTGCACGCCGGTAATACTGACACTTGCCACTACGGTCTGTCAATCACAAAGTTTATGAAAACAAGCCATGTCCGTCATTAGGGAGTGTATGCTATCTTAATATGTACGACAATATTCAATTTCCGTCTGGAGATCACTGTCCTCTACTTTCAAATAACCACTTTCAAGACAGTTTCCTATCTTAAGGGCATCTATTACAGTTGCGAAGTAACTTGTCGATTTAGAACTGCTAGTTCACTGACATAACGGTTATGACAGTGAATTTGGAGCTCTGTATCTACAAGGCGCAGTCGAATGAAAACCACTCACCACAACGGCATCATGAAATGGTTCCATTCTAAAGTAATCACCACACGGGTTAAGACATTTATGCACTTGAAGACGAGACGATTAATTCCCGTTTCGTAGGCCGCGGTCGGCCGCTGACGGATCCACAACCACACCCACTCTTGCTCTTCGTCGTCCGACTGAAACTGACGTTCACGCATATGACGCCAAAGGTGTGAAAAAAATACAGTTAGCGATCCGGGCTGTATGGAGGATGTTGCAGTGTTTCGCAATCAAATCGCAGAAGCGCAGCCTTCATCTGATTGGTAGCGTGGGAGTGGGCATTATTGTGCAACAGGATGATTCTGTCCGACAGCATTCCTGGACATTTTGACTTTATGGCACGCTGTAGTTTTTGCACTGTCTTCATAGTACTGTGGACTATCGTGGTTCCACGTTCGAGGAACTTGACGAAAAGACGGCCTTTGCAGTCGAAGAAAGTTATCGTGACCTTACTAGAGCTTGTGTGAACAGCTTTGGATTTCTTTGGCGGGGAGATGTGGATTGTTTCCACTGTAAGCTTTGGCGTTTGCCCTCGGAGCCAAAATGGTGGCACCACATAACGTCATGATGGCGTACTTCTTCCACTGCAGGGGTCCTCTGCTTGTCTAGACCCTCGAGCGTAAAACTACAATCAATATGCAGCACTATGAAGACACTTTGCAGAAACTGCGATGTACCATAAAGTCAAAACGCCCAGGAGTGCTGTCGGACGACATCTTCCTGTTGAACGATAAAAATGTTCCCCCCTGTTGCCAATCAGATAAACGCTACGCTTCAGCGATTTGGTTGGGACACACTGTAGTATCTTAAGTACAGCCCAAATCGTTCACCATGTGATTTTCGTATCTTTAGTGACCTGGAGAAAGACATACATCAAAGTCGGTTTCAACCGGACGAGCAAGTGCAGAGTGGGTGTGATTGAGGATCCAATGACCAACCGTATTATACAAAACAGGAACTAATCGACTCGTCTTCCAGTGGGATAAATGTCTTAACACATGTGATATCTCATTTTGAATGGAACCTTTCCGTGGCCCCGTTATGGTGGATATTTCGTTTTCACTTGGTTCAAATGGTTCAAATGGCTCTGAGCACTATGGGACTTAACATCTATGGTCATCAGTCCCCTAGAACTTAGAACTACTTAAACCTAACTAACCTAAGGACATCACACAACACCCAGCCATCACGAGGCAGAGAAATCGTTTTCACTTGATAACCTCATACAACGTACTCCGTAACTGTAACAAAGACGGGCAACTGTTGCGAAATACGTAATTTAAAAACAAAGAAAAGCGATCTGCACAGAGAAATTGGACATTTTTGTAATCTTAAACTTATTTTATTCGAGCCTTAAGACGCCTCGACCTTGCCACTGTTCTTTACACTCCCAGTCCCTTTCTCGGTCTTAAATACAGGAGTCTACTGGGGTACATTTACATGTGGCACGCGAATATTGTAATGATACTAATGTAAACTAAAATGAATGTATAACATTATAAACGATGCATGTCTCTGATGGGCTCTATAAGGAGGATCGCTGAGTGTGCACGAGCGCAAAGCCAAAGATACTTCATCTTGTCTGAGATTGTAGTGTTGGAGCAAGAGAGCGCTTGGTGCGCAGCAGTGGATAGCTGTCTGTGAGCGAAAGAGGATGAAGTAGGCAGTTTTTGTGGTGTGCTCTGTGAAGCCACCAAGGGTTAGAATGTTGTTGTTGTTGTGGTCTTCAGTCCTGAGACTGGTTTGATGCAGCTTCTTCATGCAAGCTTCTTCATCTCCCAGTACCTACTGCAACATACATCCTTCTGAATCTGCTTAGTGTATTCATCTCTTGGTCTCCCTCTACGATTTTTACCCTCCACGCTGCCCTCCAGTACTAAATTGGTGATCCCTTGATGCCTCAGAACATGTCCTACCAACCGATCCCTTCTTCTAGTCAAGTTGTGCCACAAACTCCTCTTCTCCCCAATTCTATTCAATACCTCCCCATTAGTTATGTGATCTACCCATCTAATCTTCAGCATTCTTCTGTAGCACCACATTTCGGAAGCTTCTATTCTCTTCTTGTCTAAACTATTTATCGTCCATGTTTCACTTCCATACATGGCTACACTCCAAACAAATACTTTCAGAAACGACTTCCTGACACTTAAATCAATACTCGATGTTAACAAATTTCCCTTCTTCAGAAACGCTTTCCTTTCCAATGCCAGTTATTTTGCTCCCGAAATAGCAAAACTCCTTTACTACTTTAAGTGTCTCATTTCCTAATCTAATTCCCTCAGCATCACCCGAATCAATTCGACTACATTCCATTATCCTCGTTTTGCTTTTGTTGATGTTCATCTTATACCCTCGTTTTAAGACACTGTCCATTCCGTTCAACTGCTCTTCCAAGTCCTTTGCTGTCTCTGACAGAATTACAATGTCATCGGCAAACCTCAAAGTTTTTATTCCTTCTCCTTGGATTTTAATACCTACTCCCAACTTTTCTTTTGTTTCCTTTACTGCTTGCTCATTATACAGATTGAATAACATCGGGGAGAGGCTACAACCGTATCTCACTCCCTTCCCAACCACTGCTTCCCTTTCATGTCCCTCGACTCTTATAACTGCTATCTGCTTTCTGTACAAGTTGTAAATAGCCTTTCGCTCCCTGTATTTTACCCCTGCCACCTTCAGAATTTGAAAGAGAGTATTCCAGTCAACATCGTCAAAAGCTTTCTCTAATTCTACAAATGCTAGAAACGTAGGTATGCCTTTACTTAATCTTTCTTCTAAGACAAGTCGTAGGGTCAGTATTGCCTCACGTGTTCCAACATTTCTACGGAATCCAAACTGATCTTCCCCGAGGTTGGCAGTTACCAGGTTTTCCATTCGTCTTTAAAGAATTCGCGTTAGTATTTTGCAGCTGTGATTTATTAAACTGATAGTTCGGTAATTTTCACATCTGTCAACACCTGCTTTCTTTGGGATTGGAATTATTATATTCTTCTTGAAGCCTGAGGGTATTTCGCCTGTCTCATACATTTTGCTCACCAGATGGTAGAGTTTTGTCAGGACTGGCTCTCCCAAGGCTGTCAGTAGTTCTAATGGAATGTTGTCTACTCCCGGAGCCTTGTTTCGACTTAGGTCTTTACCGCTCTGTCAAACTCTTCCCGCATTATCATATCTCCCATTTCATATTTATCTACATCCTCTTCCGTTTCCATAATATTGTCCTCAAGAACATCGCCCCTGTATAGACCCTCTATATATTCCTTCCACCTTGTTGCTTTCCCTTCTTTGCTTAAAACTGGGTTTCCATCTGAGCTCTTAATATTCATGCAAGTGGTTCTCTTTTCTCCAAAGTTCTCTTTAATTTTCCTGTAGGCAGTATCTATCTTACCCCTAGTGAGATAAGCCTCTACATCCTTACATTTGTCCTCTAGCCATCCCTGCTTAGTCATTTTGCACTTCCTGTCGATCTCATTTTTGAGACGTTTGTATTCCTTTTTGCCTGCTTCATTTACTGTATTTTTGTATTTTCTCCTTTCATCAATTAAATTTAGCATATCTTCTGTTACCCAAGCATTTCTATTAGCCCTCGTCTTTTTACCTACTTTATCCTCTGGTGCCTTCACTATTTCATCCCTCAAAGCTACCCATTCTTCTTCTACTGTATTTCTTTCCACCATTCCTGTCAATTGTTCCCTTATGCTCTCCCTGAAACTCTGTACAACCTCTGGTTTAGTCAGTTTATCCAGGTCCCATCTCCTTAAATTCCCGCCTTTTTGAAGTTTCTTCAGTTTTAATCGACAGTTCATAACCAATAGATTGTGGTCCGAGTCCACATCTGCCCCTGGAAATGCCTTACAATTTAAAACCTGGTTCCTAAATCTCTGTCTTTATATAATCTATCTGAAACCTTCTAGTATCTCCAGGGTTCTTCCATGTATACAACCTTCTTTTATGATTCTTGAACAGTGTTAGCTATGATTAAATTATGCTCTGTGCAAAATTCTACCACCCGGCTTCCTCTTTCATTTCTTAGCTCTAATCCATATTCTCCTACTACTTTTCCTTCTCTTCCTTTTCCTACTGTCGAATTCCAGTCACCCATGACTATTAAATTTTCGTCTCCCTTCACTACCTGAATAATTTCTTTTATCTCATCATACATTTCAGCAATTTCTTCATCATCTGCAGAGCTAGTTGGTATATAAAGTTGTTTGTGACTCAATTAGTAAAAAGGTTTTAATTTTTCTGAGTTACGTAATTTAAGTTGTCAGTTGTTTTGGAAAGCCAAACTTAACTTCGAATACGATTTCACTATTGAAAAAGTCAGTGTTAGTAATTCACACAAATCACTACCGCCTCCCTGTCCAGGTCATATGTTTTGCAAAGAAGTTGAATTTGTCTTAAATGTTTTCATTTATCGGCCAAAAGAATTTAATGCATATTTCAAAGTATTCCGGCCAGCATTGCACACTAATGAGCTTGTAGTTAGTATATTTTATTCTTCTTCATGAGAGACCCGGAATATATCGCGATCCACCGTTGCTGCTTTAGAGGTAAGACAGTTTTATTTATTTGTTATGTGCAAAGGGATCAAAGTTATCAGTTTTGAACAAGACGAGAGGATTGAGTAACTAAGAAGTTGAATGTATTTTGCAGTTGACTGTATTTCTTTATTGGTACTGGGACTTGCATTGCCCAATCAGTTCGTATAAAGTTTTTGCTAACAATAACACAGAGTAAGCACACCACTTGCAGTTACAACATGTTACACGATAACTCCAGTTTTGTACGCGTTCCCATTTCAGGCATTCATTTAATGTATTCTAAAGAAATCGATAAAGAACGTTACAATAAAAACTTTGTAATATGGTTTATACTTCAGAGAGTTGGCAGTGCTGGTTGTTTTACAGTGCTTCATAATTCGTTTAGCATTGACATTAATGATAATGACGTTTTCTACCACAAATTGCACAAACCCGGGTCTAGGGATGAATCATCTTCATAGCTACGGTAATTAAGTTTCCACCGTGGAAAAATTCCGTTCCCTCTCTCGCGTCTCTACAGGTTGCTCCCGAATTCTTCGCTAGAGGAAGTCCCGTTAGTGAGGCATTGGACAAGGGACTCCCAAGCGCTAACCTATGTTTTAGAGACGGTAGCGTGTAGTTGCATTCTGGCATGAACTGCACATCTCGGAGCAAGCTCCTGCAGTACGTTATAATCAAAATATCTGTTGCTGTGTGATTCTGTGTATAATGTTAACCAGCAAGTACAGATATGGCCTCAGCAGAAAAACTAAATATTTCGCATGGATGCGAATTCAGCCTTTGTAAAAGCAGCCTGGAGAGAGGACTCTATCATTACCACTGATTTTGGAACTGCTTGCGTGTATTTAGTAATACTTGGAAAATTATCGGCGGTGCAGTTTTTTGGTAACTGCTAGGCTCCAGTGGATGACTTTATTGGAAATTAAAAGAAGCTGGCTGCTGAAATAATTTCATTGTATCGGTATTCTACATTAGTATAAATTCGCTTTATCTGGAGAATAAGTAATGTTTTCTTGTAATCTATGAAACTGCTAAATAATACTTACTTTTAGGTAGTGTATAGTCTTAGTGTCTGTATCACTGTAATTATCTTCGACCCATTACATCACATATTCCTTCTCCCAGTTCGAAGACTCGAGGCAGCAAGAATACCAGAACTGTGGTGGGAAACTAAGCGAAGAAGATCAACAGAATGGTCGATGAGCATCTGGCTTCATAATGTGTATATGGTAATGAGAAGATTTGGTGCAAAAGAAGAGGATACGCAAAATCGAACTACCTGGAGAAACATTTTCGAGAACCACTTATTTTTTTCTCTAGCACATAAATAATACACATTATAATAAGTTCTGAGGGAGCTGTTATCTAGAAGAGAAACCTCCGTATTGAGTAAGGTCTTCATAAATAATATAAAACACTATAGTCTTTCCCTATAAATTTCCCCATAAGACAACCTTTCGAGTTTCTGTGGCCAGCTGTAGAAAGTATTTTTGTGGGGATGACATCTTGCTTTAATTAAGGTAACTCATTAGACTGAAACACTGAACAATCCCTAGCAATTTTCACCAAATATATGTACAAAATAACCCTTACTGTGAATCTGATGGAGTAAGAATTAGAGTTATAAATATATTGTCTTCACCTGTAGGTAATATGTAAATCAGAAAACTGATTTCTTAATACATTTAATCAGATATCATCGACCATTACCTATTACAATTTAATTATTCTTCATTAAAATGATACATTAATTTTAAAAATATTGTCTTTTTTTAAATATATCTAGTCATACTTTGTGCTTATTTTCTTCACTAATGATACAGTTTATGTAAAATGTATTTAATTATGGTTCTGTTAATCATTTAGTTATACATGTTTAAGTGTTTTTATGAGTAAAAGTTTTAAGAATTTGGTTATGAATGTCAAATTAAACTTGCAAATCCTACACATTTTATATGATCCTAAGATATGACAGTATTTGACGTTTCCATGTGTTTGCAATTTTTTTTATTTTTCATTGCACTTCTAAAAACATTTTAGAAAATTTAACTTTAATTTACATTCATGACATCGTCTATTAAAAATACCAGTTTTACATAAAATAAGTTTTTCCCCTCCCCTTGTACTTGACCTCTCCCCTCTTCCATATTCATATATAAAAACGTTGAATGTTATTGGAATTTCAATCTTTTATCATGTGACAAGAAGTAAATTCATTCAAATCATAAGTGACTGCGTTCTTCAAAGTGCCTAACTATATTTGTTTGTCTGCACAAGACTTTTTGCGGATTAAACACCGCTTAAGATGGCAGTTTTATGCCGAAACCGCTAATGTGAATACTTTTTATATATTTAAGAGATAAATTATGTCTGCAATGAAAAAAATTCTTTCAAATTTTTACAGTGACTCTTGTGATATTTGTTGTGCTGAATACAGAAAAGATAGTGAAAAAATTCCATCACCCTTTATTTATTGACAAATCACACATTGAATTTTTACTTTTAAGATGTTTTAACATATGTACAACTACCACTTTTCAGTAAAAAGTTAAATAATATCTTAAAAATATAATATATTTAGCCTAATAAGTTAACCTTCAAATGTAATCAGTCTAAATTTAGGTTGCCAACATGAGGCAGCCATTCTTTTCTTAAAATAATTGTATGGCAAAATTAGTAGAATCCGGTTCATACCGGATTTTCTGCCAGTAGGCTATCTGTGTGTATACCCCTTCTACTCTTTTTCCTTCCTCCTTCACCTACCGTCTGCTCTCCACTATAAGGTGAAGCTACTGTCTGTGCGGATGTAACCACTCTGCTGAGCACACTTCATTTGTTTCTTCGTTGAAGTGAAATTTAGTTTTGTGTTTATAATGGCTTCTACAGGTTTGTGAACTCTCTTGATTCTTTCTGCTATATTTGTGGACTTATACTGTTAAAAAACAACAGAGAAACATTTCTGATTTTGCTAAAAAGGTGTACTTTCCCTGTTTTGGTATGAAACTGGCCGGTCAAGTCAATCATAGGCTCCTCACAAAGTGTGTTCTGTGTGTGTAGAAGGACTGAGACAATGGTTACAAGGTAAGAAGAAATCATTTCGTTTCGCAATACCTACGATTTGAAGAGAGCCAAAAAATCACAGTGAAGACTGTGCGCAAGGTTTTAATTTGAAAAACAAAAAGGAGATTTTGTATCTGAACGTTCCTTCAGCTATGCGCCCTGTTCCTCATGGGCTTCATTTACCTGTACCTTGTCCTCCAGCTACAGTTGAAAACATTTTGGATGATGTTGATCAGTTGTCTCAAGCCAGTGATGAAGACGAAAATGATTGTAATTATGAGCCCCCCCCCCCCCCCCCCCCAACGATGAGCCAGAATTCTTCACGCAGTCGGAACTAAATGATTTGGTCAGAGACTTAGGCTTTCCAAAGGATTCAGCCGAGTTTTTAGGGTCGAAGTTGAGAAAAAAAGGGTTACTGGCCTCATTTTTGTACTAATGTTCCTGGGTTGTTGGAGACATTCAATATCAAATTTGAATCTGGTGAATGGAGACTTTTCATTGATTCCTCCAAATGATGCCTGAAAGCTGTTATTCTGCACAATAGCAATCAATATCCATCTTTACCGGTAGGACATTCAGTTAAATTGAAAGGATGTTATGAAAACCTTGAATTGGTCCTTAAAAAGCTTAAGTACTCTGATCGTGTGTGGACCGTCTGTGGGGATGTGAAAGTGATCTCTATGCTACCAGGCCAACAGGGTGGCTGCACAAACTTCCCCTGCTTCCTCTGTGAATGGGATAGCCTTGACTGTAAACAACATTATGTTAAAACAGAATGGTCAGTAAGAAATTTTTTTTTTCCTGCAGTTAAGAACATTAAAAAGAATAGTTTAGTGGATCCTAAAAAGATTTTACGTATGCCACTTCACATTAGCTTGGGACTGATGAAATAATTTGTCGAACCATTGCCTAAAGAAGGAGACTATTTTAGACATCTTTGTGAGCAATTCCCTGGCCTCTCCGACGCAAAATTTAGAGAAGGGGTATTTGTTGGGCCTGATACAAGAAAACTTATGAAGGATGAAAAATTCGAGTTGAAAATGGAAAACCAGGAAAGGAAAGCATGGAAATCTTTTAAATAAGTTGTAACCCAATTTTCTAGGAAGTAAAAAAGACTCAAACTACGAGAATGTTGTTGCCGATCTGTTAACAAACTACGAACTGTTGGGCTGCAACATGAGTGTTAATTTCCTTCATTATCACCTGGACAACTTTTCGTGAAATCTTGGAGCTGTCAGTGAAAAACAAGAATAACGATTCCATCAAGACGTAAAAGAAATGGAACAAAGATATCAAGGACGCTGGGACAAGAAAAAGGTGGCTGACTACTGTTGAATGTTAGAAAGAGAAAATCCTCTACTCCACAGCAGGAAAAGTACAAAAAAAAGTTTAGAAGGAAAAAGGAAACGTTGCTAGAAATACTTGTAATAGTGTTGTAATAAAGCTTAATCAAGTATTCTTACTCTGTGTTTGAGTTTAACTATGTTTAAGGTGGTTTAATAACATCGTACATAAATAATACTCATATAAAAATGGCATTTTTAGGTTTTTTTCAAAGTTTTATCCCTTTTTGTAGACAAACCTTACATGATAGGAAAAAATATCATTTCTGAAATCAGCGCCAAAAACTACATAAAAGTCAGCTATCATTTCTAAAACATTTCTCAATTTTTTTCAGTTATACATGCCCTGTAAGGTCTTCGCAAAATTCCTAAATGCAGGTCGCCGGACAAAATCTTCGTCACCCATTTCAATCAAGAACACTGTTGGCTACGGAGAGCTGTCAATAGCTGGAAGATTGTGAGAATCCCTCAGATGCTGCCTGTGCACGCGTGGGAACACGACCTTCAGGCCGTTTCCTGTAGTTCTCGGAACTAACGATCCCACCCTCCCTGCTTGGAACGCACGACTGGATTTCTGCGAAGAAAGTCAATGAGTTCTCCTGTGGTTTTCATGTGACAGCAAGATTTAGTTGGTTCTTTACACGAACAAGAATGTGAAGAACAGGGAGTACAATGAGATGATTGAAACTTTTCTAGACGTTATTCGAGCTGTAGACCTATATTTATTAAATCTAAGCTACAAGATTTGATATTGCGTATCGGAAAAGAGCTGAGAAAGTAATAGACGGCAAATCATCGAATAAAACTGAAGTGGTATCAGGTGTTCCCCAGGGGAGCGTCCTGGGACCTCTGCTGTTCCTGATCTATATAAATGACCTGGGTGACAATCTGAGCAGTTCTCTTAGGTTGTTCGCAGATGATGCTGTAATTTACCGTCTAGTAAGGTCATCCGAAGACCAGTATCAGTTGCAAAGCGATTTAGAAAAGATTGCTGTATGGTGTGGCAGGTGGCAGGTGGCAGTTGACGCTAAATAACGAAAAGTGTGAGGTGATCCACATGGGTTCCAAAAGAAATCCGTTGGAATTGGATTACTCGATAAATAGTACAATTCTCAAGGCTGGGTGCAAAAATTACGAACAACTTTAGTTGTAAAGACCACATAGATAATATTGTGGGGAAGGCGAGCCAAAGGTTGCGTTTCATTGGCAGGACACTTAGAAGATGCAACAAGTCCACTAAAGAGACAGCTTACACTACACTCGTTCGTCCTCTGTTAGAATATTGCTGCACGGTGTGGGATCCTTACCAGGTGGGATTGACGGAGGACATCGAAAGGGTGCAAAAAAGGGCAGCTCGTTTTGTATTATCACGTAATAGGGGAGAGAGTGTGGCAGATATGATACGCGAGTTGGGATGGAAGTCATTAAAGCAAAGACTTTTTCGTCGCGGCGAGATCTATTTACGAAATTTCAGTCACCAACTTTCTCTTCCGAATGCGAAAATATTTTGTTGAGCCCAACCTACATAGGTAGGAATGATCATCAAAATAAAATAAGAGAAATCAGAGCTCGAAGAGAAAGGTTTAGATGTTCATTTTTCCCGCGCGCTGTTCGGGAGTGGAATGGTAGGGAGATAGTATGATTGTGGTTCGATGAACCCTCTTCCAAGCACTTAAATGTGAATTGCAGAGTAATCGTGTAGATGTAGAAGGTCCAGGCCTCTCAAAGAATCCAAAAAAGGGGAGGGGAGAAGAGCTGTATAAACCAACACGATGGTGAGTGCCAACAAGAAATTGCTTGTAATGTGTTCATTATTGTATTACCCATAACTGTGTTGTTGTCGTTTGTTGTGGTCTTCAGTCCAGAGACTGGTTTGATGCAGCTGTAGCCTGTGCAAGCTTCTTCATCTCCGAGTAACTACTGCAACCTACATCCTTCTGAACCTGCTTAGTGTATTCATCTCTTGGTCGTCTTCACGATTATCAGAGGAACACACACGATTCTGAAGCAGACCCATATGTCTTCAGTTTTGTCTTTCGTCATTCCATTGTTTTTTGCACAATTGTTATTCCGAGAAATCTATGAGTACATAGTGTACGAGTCCGCGGCGGCTGCCTCAGTTTTCTTCCTACTAGTTTCCACATTAACATCCTTTCGATGATGTAAACGAGTTTCAAAATCCAGTGCAGTAAAAAACGTCGCACTGTACATCGTACTTTCGGCGAGGCAGAGTCACAACTACTGAACTCTATCGTCTGTGGCCTCTGGCATGTCGAGCAGGCACTGCAGTCCTGAGTCTGCGAATAAACCACAAAAATCCACTGATTTATCCTACACAGGAAGGGACCCGGTCTCCGGATATAGCTGAGAAACTAGATCCGACAGGTGAGGCCTGCACATTAGTGAAAAACGACGACCTGAGATCGGCAGACCCGATCCGTCAAAAATATCTGCAAAACTAACCTGAGGTTCTGGCCAGTCTAGAAATCCACTCGCCTCATTGTTATCTCAGCTGTATAGAAGACTACTATTTTCGCCTGCAGTGCTTCGCATTTGAAAGCTGGTAACAGTGCTGCCAGCTGACAGCGACCTTTTGCGACTCTGATACATTACAAGGCATTCAAGTGACCGTTCACTGCTGACTTAAGTCATGGTAGAAATGTGATGTGTCACCCCAGTATACTGATTTCGCCATCTCTTTCATAAACACTTTAAATTCCTACATGAAATTGTCTTGAAAATTAATGTGGATCTAGATGTCTGTCAGTAGCTGCTACGAAAGAATGAGCATCTTGAGTCTGCGGAATTATTGAAGAGGACATACGCTGCAGCTATACAGTGTACTATTGCGAGATGAATCGAAAGTTGTCTGTAAGAACTCACAACAGAGGTTTCTTACCAAGATGTTTTCCAAGCGATTACTACAGAGCCTTGCCCAGGAACAGAAGCCTCAGTGTTTGTTCAGTGGATTATTACGTGATACGATTTTACAGCTTCCAGTCAAAATCGATATTCGACATCACAGGCTTTCATGATGAAACATAACTGTACAAAAGTGACAAGGTCCAAGGGGTCATGTTGCACCCGATATTCCCCGGCGATGCTGGTCCAGCAAATTAAAGGCACATCACCAGAATTACATTTGAAGATGACACTTTGGGATGCTGAAATATGTCTTTCTAAGCCTCGGAGAAAGTCGAAGGAAGCGACCAAAGGAGGGACTGCCAAGTAAAGCACTTTCGAAATAAAAAATCGAGTACTTCCCCATTAACCTTACAACCCAATTATCACCTCTTTCATTTCTTCATCTCTTCAAAAGCGAAGGAATGCATCCATAGGAATTTTTTCTGGGTCATGCAGTTGAATTATTATTATTATTATGTGACAACGCATTAATACAGAAATTTGTGCCTTGTATATGCAATTGCTGAACTACTTCCTACTTTACTTGAAAAATCCGTCTGATTCGTTCATGTCGTCAGATGGTAGGACCCTGAGGATGTCATCTCCAAGGTGTCTATGGCTCACAAGCAATGCTAAATCTGTAGTAGTTCATTGTACAGCGTCCGATGTTATGTGTATATTGGTGCGCAATACTCTTATAAGAGAACCAGGTAATCGATATCGGATGTTTCCTTCAGAGAAGTTCCTACGAGCTCTACACATTCAAATCATATACTACGACATCAAGAGGAGACACGCTCCAAATGATATCAGCATTTGCGTCCACCGTAATCTTTTGCTTGTACAAAATTTATGTCGCAGATCCGTAGTGTCTCTAGCGCTTTAGAAACTCCGAGCGATTTGTCATTTTTTCTGAAGGTAGATGGAAGCATTTCACCAGATTATCTCATGGTACAAGCACATTTTTCGATAAATGCTTACGACCAATCGAGCCAATAGTCATACCCAAAATCCGTGTTAGAAAATCAGTGTGAAATAAAGTTTCCATTCAGCCTGAAGAAAATGCAGTGGGGGTCAAACGATGTTATTTGGCACAAGAATATTTACCAACACGACATGGTTTCCTGCACGTTCTTCGTTAAATGCTCGTTGAAAAGTTGGTGGACATAAAATGGTTTTAATTATATTATAAGATTGCGGTACTGTCTGAAACAGCAATTCGAGCCTCTAACTACAGTGAACGTCTTATCGGTTTCAGCTGAAAGAGTCAGATAAAATCTTTGTAACTTCCCGTTGTTGTAGCGTCTGCTCACACAGCTATGCAGTCTAATAACTTGAGTGCGTAGACTCACACATTCAGATATTGTTGGTCGACATCATTACTGCAGCTACTTATTGCAGTCTGTTTTTGACAGAGAGGTTGATCCTGAAACGCTCTTTTTTCTGAAGTGTGGCTGTATTTATTGGGGTATGTGAACTGGCAGGACACTCGACGTTCGAGTAGTGAAAATACTCGTCAGTTACACTAAGATCTTCTGCTTCCGATCCGAAACTAGCACCGAGATGTGAAATTAGTGCAGCACGAATTATTTAACAGATTTTTTGCAACCAAGCATTCCTGACAGGAATGTGAAGGGCATATTACGGTCTTTTTTTTTTTCCTCCTAAGGACTACCAGGCCAACAGTTATTTCGTGCAGGACAATATAACAAAACAGTATCCCGACAGCTCTATGACAGTATTACGAGAGTAATTTCAGATATCTCGTACCACTGCCATAGATGCATTGTTCCACGACCTAACGCTTCCTCATCAACCACGTCGAATGTGAAAATCACTACAGTGAAGCCATACAAGGGAAAGAGAAGGAAACCTTAGGCAACAAAAAGCAAGTTTCTTCAAAGAAACAGTCTCGTCTCACCCGTAGCTGTTGCGAGGAGCTGGGACATAGAGACCACATGGTGAATGCACGTTAGGTCTGTCCACAGTTTAAACAGGACCAATAACAAAATTTAGAGGATTCTATGACAGTTTAAGAAAAATCACCACGTTATTCTAAGGTACAGAGGCGTAAATTGCTTTAAAACGAGAATAACTCAAGGGCACGCCAAAGAGTACGATACCACTTACAATTGTCCGTCCCCGGAAGCTGATTGGTCAGCGCGACAGAATGTCAATCCTAAGGGCCCGGGTTCGATTTCCGGTTGGGTCGGAGATTTTCTCCGCTCAGGGACTGTGTGTCCTGTTGTCCTAATCATCATTATTTCATCCCCATCGACGCGCAAGTTGCCGAAGTGGCGTCAATTCGAAAGACTTGCACCCGGCGAACGGCCTACCCGACGGGAGGCCCTAGTCACACGTCATTCACTTCACTTACAATTCAGTTGCTCACAAGGGGTCGCTTTTCGTATGCAAGACCACAGATTAGTACAAATACTCACGTTTCCTTTCGTCAGAGCTCCGATGACAAGTGGCGTGAAAATCCCGGTGGAATTCATGAGTAAGTGCAAAATGCCAGCAATCGTTCCAGCAAAGTTCCGAGCCAGGTCGACGTGGTTGAGGTAGCTGCCTCCGTAGAGACCGCTGTTGGCCACCAGCACCAGCACGAGGAGGACCACGATCACCTGAGTCTGGCACTCGACCAGGGTTATCGCCACCAGGCACGCAGCTGCACCGACGCTAGCTGAAACCAAAAGGAGCTCGTTGGCCGGTGCAGCATCACCGTTTTACTTAAGCCAAACTGTGATACGCTACACAGCTACAGTAATGCCTTATTATAGGATTGTAAATTCTTCTTCAGGAAACATCTACGTACTACACAGGAATCAGGTAATGCTATTATCGCTAATCAGTGCCAATCGCATATGCTCAGCATACATTTGCCAAATGACATGCCCATCCTTTTTCACAAATCTATGTACATCTGATATCTTCATGTCGCAGCAGCATAAACCTTGTTTAAGACAGAAAATAAACGGAGAGCAGTTTAGTTAAAACAACGAGTTAGTAACGGATACGTTTGCAACTTTCACTGAGCTCTTTAACGACAAAAATTAAAAAAATAGTTGATCCAAAAAGCTTAGTTTCTTATCTATTCATGTTTCCAGCTGTAGTCTGAACAAGTTAATAAAAGGAAAACCCATAATAAGCTGTCCCATTGCGCTCATTCAAACAAATCTTACCGAGAATAAAACATGACAGATATGCGTTATTGTTTACATACTACTAGGGCTGTTCGGAAAGTAAGGTCCGATCGGTCACGAAACGGAAACCACCGCGAAAATCAAAAATGTTTTATTTGTAACAGTTTGCTAGACTTTCCAGCTACTTCTCTACACAGCGGATCAGACTTAGACATTTGTCGCAGCGTTGTACCAACTTTCCAATATCCTCGTCGCAGAAGGCAACCGCCTGTGCTTTCCACAATTCTCTGCGCTGGTCTACAGCTAGTTTTCTATGCCAAAATGTCGTCTTCATAGCCAGCGGCTCATGTGAGCAGAGTTGAAATTCAGGGGAGCCTACTACGGCCTTCACGGTGCGTGATCAAACACTTCCCATCGAAAACGCCGCAGGGACGCCTTCACTGCCCCTGCAGAGTGCGGCCGAGAATTTTCATAAGGAAGGAAACAAATGACGGTTATGATACGTGGGCTGCAAGAAATCAGGCGAAATCTTTCACCAGCCACTCATACTTGCCGGAGACACTATTTTCTAGGAGTCTTTATGTGCTCACTGTGCGCTCAGAACTGAAAAAAGCGACATGACGCAATAGACAGGTATGTTAGAGACATTGCCCAACGCATCTCTGCAAAGCTTCAGCGGATTTTTACTGTATTTTCCATTTCATGCCCGATCAGACCTTATTTTCCGAATAGCCCTCATATAAAATATACATAATGATGTCTCATATAGCCACTATCATGTTGTTGTTGTTGTGGTCTTCAGTCCTGAGACTGGTTTGATGCAGCTCTCCATGCTACTCTATCCTGTGCAACCTACATCCTTCTGAATCTGCTTAGTGTATTCATCTCTTGGTGTCCCTCTACGATTTTTACCCTCCACGCTGCCCTCCAATACTAAATTGGTGATCCCTTGATGCCTCATATATATATCATATATTATATATATCATATATTTAAATAAATGTGGGCAGGATGTGTAGATACGTGATGTAATTTAAAACAAATTATATGAAAAGTTACTGCACATAAGACTTTGTCTGTCATAAATCTTTTTGGAACTATGTCATGCCAAAAATTATAGCACATACAGATTTGGACAGAAACGTAAGTTACTGGAGACGATGGAATTTTCGTTTTACACAACGTGTTTTATAAATTATTTTCGCCAGCAGGAAAAGTCGGTAAGTTTAATAATGGTTTAAATGGCTCTGAGCACTATGGGACTTAACATCTGAGGTCATCAGTCCCCTAGAACTTAGAACTACTGAAACATAACGAACCTCAGGACATCACACACATCCATGCCCGAGGCAGGATTCGAACCTGCGACCGCAACGGTCGCGAGGTTCCATACTGAAGCGCCTAGAACCGCTCGGCCACAATGGCCGGAAGTAGGTAAGTATAGCGTTGTAACAGCTGTCTTCATATAAAAAGGTCGTCATACACACGTTTGAAAATTTGACTCCATACAGACTACATAAATGTTTACTTATTCCATTGAAGAGCCGGTAGCACGTGAGATGTGAGAGAATGCCTTTGGCTCGCAACGTCTGCGACAACCATCCAAATGCAACGCCACTGATCCAGGAAAACAGATACGTCAGCGATGAGATGAGTCCGCTCTGAAACATAGAGGTAACATTTCTTAGTGGATGATGCGAGCTGAACCTGCATGTGGAGAACTGTATGCGTTAAAAAGACAGTGACATCAGTTTGAAAGCATATTCGCACACAAATTTCACCGAGAGGGGTGGCGCAGTGGTTAGCACACTGGACTCGCATTCGGGACGATGACGGTTCAAACCCGCCTCCGGCCACCTTGATTCAGGTTCTCCGTGATTTCCCTAAATCGCTTCAGGCAAATGCCGGGATGGTTCCTTTGAAAGGGCACGACCGACTTTCTCCCTCATCCTTTCCTCACCCGATGGGACCGATGACCTAGGTCTTTGGTTCCTTCCCCAAATCAACCAAACACATAAATTTCCTAGTGGACGATGCAAACTGAAGCTACAAGCGGGAAATTACATGTATTTAAAAGACAGTGCCGTCAGTTTTCAAACCATATTCACATGCACATAGACGCTTATGGAATCTAAACGTGCAATGACATTTTTCGAATCGTTCCCCAAGTTTGAAATAATGCAAGAAGTGTATGTTATGTGAGTAGGTATATTAACATACCTCGAAGCATAAATGTCTCCAGGAATGGTTTTTCTATTCAACTGTCAATGAGATATTGATTACTAGTTTCTAGATACTCCAGAACTTAGTTGAGACTGCTTTGTATTGTTCTATTCTGCAAAATAAAATCACTGAGATGAGTTTCTGCTCAGATCCAAGGTCATATCACTATTTACTTTCACATATTTAATAAGGAAGGGTGACACTGTAAGCGATCTGAAAATGTAAGGCTGCAATGATTGCTGTGGGATCGTAGAAACGTAACATGTATCAGCTGCTATCGGTAGTGAGCATTAATCATCATGAGAGGAACGTACAACAAAGTACTGGACTGCTGTCGTTTGTAGAGCTCTCTCTGGAGTCCACAAGTATAGCGATTTCGAATTTCCTGAGCGAATTTTTCACTCTTCCGCGGAGTGTGTGCTGGTTTTGAAACTTCCTGGAAGATTAAAACTGTGTGCCGGACCGAGACTCGAACTCGGGACCTTTGCCATTCACAGGCAAGTGCTCTACCAACTGAGCTACCCAAGCGCGACTCACGGTGGCGGAAGTAAAATTGTGAGGACGGGTGGTGAGTCGTGCTTGGGTAGCTCAGTTGGTAGATCACTTGTCTGCGAAAGGTAAAGGTCCCGATTTCGAGTCTCGGTCCGGCACACAGTTTTAATCTGCCAGGAAGTTTCAATTTCGAATTTCATCTGAAAGGATGCCTAGTAGTCATCTGATTAGGTTATAGTGAATCCAATCCACAGGACTTGGTTAAAGCGGATCAAGAGTGGTTGCAATTGTTAATTTATAAAAGTAGATTCTGAGTTCCTTATGTTTACAGTCTACCTGATTCAGAAACTGTGTAGCATTCCCGATTGGTACCTTGTTGTTTGTCCCTAATGAGGAAAGTTTCGCCATCTTTCTCTTCTTTCGATAGAGGTCATATTTGGTCCGTTGTTTCCATTTTCCTTAAACATTTTGTTATATATTTCTTTTGCGCAGTCTGCTTCGTTTCCTTCTTCCGTAGCTCAGTTCCTGTTTTTCGATTTTCTTTTCTACCTCTCCTGAAGTCTTACAGTGTGGTCAAGCAGTCGCATGGCCTTTTCTACGGTTGACGTTGCGATCGATCTTTGCGTAGTTGGAATTCTGCACTGGTCATTTAACACAAGTCACATAATTCCAACAACACTACGCACCATGCCCCTACTAACTGCCATTACAGCATTACTCAGCTGGGAACGTCTAGACTATTACCTGGAAATACAGGAGTTTTACGAAGTTTTAAGAAGCCCTGGTATTATCCTATACCTAGAAAACCAACTTGAAAGTAGTTATTTTTCTTTCGTTTTTCAGTCTTAGCCTATTTCAGATATTCTACATTCGAAAGCCACTGAATTCCAATGATTTCGGCGACAAATAGTAGTCGACTTTTATTGTCCATTACAACGTTTTCTTTTCATTTCCCGATATTTGCACAAGTTTCATCAAAGCTTATTTCGCATCGTCCATCACCGAAACTAAAAGAGTTTCTATAATTTCGACAGGCAAATGGTGGCAGGTTTAAATCGATGCTTTCCATGCCGAATCCCCTGAGCACATTACTCAATGTAGCGTGATCTGAAAACATGCAATATTTGATGTTATCGACTTGTTGTCGTGGATAACCCAAACGTTTTTATGTCTTCTCTAGGTATGGGTAATTTTTCCTTCCTGATGTCAGAAATTCCTGTCTATGAAATGAAATGATTTAAGATATTCATTCCCCAACTGGAGAAGTTCAGCCGTCAAGAAACAAGTCTTTTCAGTTGACGACACACTGGGCGACTTGCGTGTCGATGGTTATGAAGTGATGATGAGGGCGACACCACACCCAGTCAACGAACAGCGGAGATCTCCGACCCTAGCGGGAAGCGAACCCGGACATGGCAGCTAGACGCTACGATCACACAGCTAACGAGGCGAACTTCCTAAGTGTACATTGATGAAATAACGATTCGTACTTCGAAATTGAAATTACAGCTTTTTTTCAGACGTACTCGTATAAAAATGCATATTTATTCTTAAAACTTACTTTCAATATTGCTCAGATATATGGTAATTTTTTCACATAAAGCCCATTGTTTTCCAGGCATCTGGCGAGGCGGGCCATCAACATTTTGTGTTTCATGTTACACGTTCCTGGGCCTAACCCCCTTGACTAGTCGTACACAGCAGCATTCACCCTCTGTTCTCCTTCAGATTAGTGAAAAGGAAGAAATTGGTGCTGAACTTGTGGTTCGAAATAGCATAACAAACGTTGTAGAGAAAATAGACCGTTCAACGTGCTCTTCGTGCAGTTTGTAGACTGGGATGTTGTGCAATAAACACCCTATTTCACAACCGTTTACTCCCTTGGTTCTAAATGGCTCAGAACGAATTTCTCACGCTGTCTGTCGGCTTTTATAGATTGAATTACAGTAAGCAAGACGATGAGTCGAATCCTTTGGCGGTCACGTAAGAACATCGTTATGCCTTTTCTAACAGACTTCCTCTAGTGTGTGAACCCTAGTTACCACCGCTGCAGTGATTTGCTATTTGATTGCTTTAGTAGCCGGTCACTCAGTTTCTTTTTTTTTCCCCGCAACAGTACATGAAGTCTTTGAGTAGCTTGATCGTAATTCACTAATGTGCTAACCACTTAACATTCTCAATAACCGAAGTGTTTCATAAATAGGTGCTTCTAAAAGGCCTGACACCTCTTTAAAAGATAATAATTATCAGTTTGCGTAGGATGTTGACACTACCTTCTTTAAGTTTTTACTACGTTACTTCAGATGAAGAGATGTCAGGATCATATCTCTATCCTTCATACGAATAGCTGTGTTTTTCTACTAAGTAACGCTACTCTAGAGTGTGACGTTGACGAATCTGGAACAAGGAATGTTAGTCACTTCAAGGGAATATACTTCATGAACAGACTGAGTAAACCACAAAATTAATACCAAAATGCAAATTCAGTATTTAAAATTATTATTTTAGTTATTAGAAACTCCCGTCCGAACATGTCTCGTAAGGCCCAACGGCACCGACCGACCGCCGTGTCATCCTCTGCCTTTAGATGTCACTGGATGCTGATATGGAGGGGCATGTGGTCAGCACGCCGCTCTCCCAGCCGTTGTCAGTTTTAGTGACCAGAGCCGCTACTTCTCAATTGGCTTCACAAGGGCTGAGTGCACCACGCTCGCCAACAGCACCCGGCAGACGGGGACGGTGACCCATCCAAGTGCTAGACAAGCCCAACAGCGCTTAACCTAGGTGATATGACGGGAACTGGTGTTACCTCTGCAGAAAGGCCTTTGGCTTCACTTATTAGAGCTAGATACTAAACTTTACCGGTTGAAGCTCAAATTTCATTCCAGAACTCTAGTATACTGAGAAGAACATTATACATCAGTAGAAAGGCAGTGAAGAGTCTGGACCATTAACCATATGACTAACACCTGAGAAGAGCTTCACCGCTTGCCTAAATACAGGGCAATGATATCATGAGTCAGACCCTCCTTATCAGTGATGTAATAAATTTTACCAGTGACATCATCTTTGTCAACGACATCATCAAGCCACTTTGCATTTTTCCCTTTCCTCTCCTCTCCAATCAATCGACATCCAAAATGGCAGAATTAACCTAATTGTGTTAATGGAAAATTATCGAGATGGCCAAACTAGCCCAGTTGGGCTTTGTAGCACCTTCCCTCTCCAACCACTCACAGCCTAATATTAAAATGAAACAGTCAACCAAAATCCAAGATGGTGAATCTACCATAGCTGTTCTAGCAGAAAATTTAAAAAATCCAAGATGGTGGAAATATTTGATTGATGAAATAGCATACTGGAAAGTAGTACCACACATTCACATAGTTAAGAAACGAAGGTTACTATGCTCTCAGAGTCAGGCAAACATTATAGAGTCTTCTTGATGGGGTGTTTTATCTTCCAGTAGAAAACGTCTGTCTTATTACAGAGACAGTGCTAAGCAGGCAAAGAAGCAATAGTTGATACAGCTCCATATAGTGACTACAATTACCCTGGATAAGATTATGTAGACATCTTAGCTTGGCCTCCCTTACATCACTTAGGATGTCCTAAGTGACTGTTTCCGACAAGTCACATGGTCACGTTATAGCAGTGATGTGGATGACTGCCATTAATCGCCCCCCCCCCCCCCTCACAGATACCACTGAGGATGGGGTCAATTGAGAAGCTGACTGTCGTTATACTCCAGATGACTAAATCACGACTAGGCAAAATATCAAATGCTAGGAGATTGCGGCAATAAGCATCCTCAGATGTTTGCAAGTCTAATTATGATGCTGACTAAGCAAATTAAGACGTGATCTGGCAAGCTGAAAATTTTTACAACAGACAAAAGCAAGCTGAGACTTACGAACCCAAGATTTATGCCCACAGTGTAATTGGTGTCAGCTACTGACGGAAAACTGTATTCGTTCCATTCCATCTAAAGTGAAGCACCAAAGAAACTGGTATAGGCATGTGTATTCAAATACAGATATATGTGAACAGGCATAACACGGCACTGCGGTCGGCAACACGTACATAAGACAACAAGTGTCTGACGCTGTTGTTAGATCGGTTACTGCTGCTACAATTGCAGGTTATCAAGATTAAATGAGTTTGAACGTAGTGTTATAATTGACACACGAGCGATGGGACACAGCATCTTCGAGGTAGCGATGAAGAGGGGATTTTCCTGTACGACCATTTCACGAGTGTATCGTGAATATCAGGAATAAGGTAAAACTTCAAATCTCCGGCATCGCCGCGCCCGAAAAAGATCCTGCAAGAACGGGACCAACAACGACCGAAGAGAATCGTTCAACGTGACAGAAGTGCAACCCTACCGCAAATTACTACAGATTTCAGTGCTGGGCCATCAACAAATGTCAGCGTGCGAACTATTCAGCGAAACATCATCAATATGGGCTTTCGGAGCCGAAGGCCCACTTGTATACCCTTGATGACTGCACGACACAAAGCTTTACGTCTCGTCTGAGACCGTCAATACCGGCATTGCACTGTTGATAACTGGAAGCATGTTGTCTGGTCGGACGAGTCTCGTTTCAAATTGTATCAACCGGATGGACGTGTATGGATATGGAGACAACCTCATGAATCCATGGACCCTGCATGTCAGCAGGAGACTGTTCAAGCTGGTAGAGGCTCTGTAACGGTGTGGGCGTGTGCAGTTGGAGCGATATAGAACCCCTGATACGTCTGGATAAGACTCTGACAGATGACACTTACGTAAGCATCCTGTCTGGCCATCTGTAGTCGTTCATTTCCATTGTGCGTTCGGACGGACTTAGGCAATTCCAGCAGGACAATGCGACACCCCACACGTCCATAATTGCTAGAGAGTGGCTCCAGGAACACTCATCCGAGATTAAACACTTCCGCTGGCCATCCAACTCCCCAGACATTAACATTATTGAGCATATTTGGGATGCCTTGCAACTCGCTGTACGGAAGAAATCTCCATCCCCTCTTACGGGTTTATGGACGGCTCTGCAGGATTCGTGGTGTCAGTTCGCTCCAGAACTACTTCAGACATTAATTGAGACCATACCAAGTCGTGTTGCGGCACTTCTGAGAGCTCGCGGGGGCCCTACACGATAATAGGCAGGTTACCATTTTCCTTGGCTCTTCAGTGTATAGTACATACTCTAAGGCAAAAAAAGACGCGCCACGAAGGAATTACCCGAATGGGACGGAAATTGGTAGATGTAATTTACATGTATAAACAAACAAATAATTACAGCTTCAAAAAAATTTGATGATTTGTTCAGGTGAAAGAGGTTCACTAAATGAGCAAGTCGGTAATCTATTGGTCCACCTCCGGCCCTTATGCAAGCCGTTATTCGGCTTGGCACTTATTGGTAGAGTTGTTGGTTGTCTCGTGAGGGATTTCGTGCCAAATTTTGTTTTGTATCCAATTGGCGCGTTAGATTCTGAAAATCCCGAGATGGTCCGACGGCACTGCCCACAATGCTCCAAACGTTCTTAATGGGTGGGGGGAGATCCAGCGACGTTGCTGGCCTATGTAGGATTTGGTAAGCACGAAGACAAGCAGTAGAAACACTCGCTATATGCGGATGGGCATTAACTTGCTGAAATGTAAGACTAGGATGACTTGCCATGAAGGGTAACAAAACGTGATGTAGAATATTGTCGACGTGCCATTGTGCTGTATGGTTGCCGCGGATGACAACCAAAGGGGTCCTACTATGAAATAAACTGGCTTCCCATACTATCAGTCCTGGTTATCGAGCCGATGGCGGGCGACAGTCAGGTTACTATTACACGGCTGTCCAGGACATCTCCAGATACGTCTTTGCTGGTCATCGGTACTCAGTTCGAAGTAGGACTCAGCAATGAAGACAACTCTACTCAATATGAATCCCAGCCGAATACGTATCTGGAGACGCCACAGACAGCGGTGGTATACCAATATGACTGTCGCCCGACATACGGCCCGACAACCATGAATGGTGATCTGGGGTACCACTTCTTTTCATAGCAGGGCTCCTTTAGTTGCCATCCAGGGCTCCCTTACAGCACAGTGGTTCATCGACGATATTCTACGCCCTGTTTTGTTGCCCTTGATGGCAAGCCATCCTGGGCTTATATTTCAGCAAGATAATGTCCGCCCATATACTGCGAGAGTTTCTCCTGCTTGTTTTCGTGCTTGCCAAACGCTGCCTCCTCCAGCAAGGTCGCCAGAACTCTCCCTAATTGAGAATGTTTGAAGCATTAGGGGCAGGCCCTCCAGCCATCTCTGGATTTGACGATATAACGTGCCAATTGGACAGAATTTGGCACGATATCCCTCAGGAGGACATCCAATAGCTCTATCAGTCCGTGTCATGTCAAATAACTGTTTGCATAAGGGGAAGAGGTGGACCAATACATTACTGACTCGCTCAATTTGTGAACGTCTTTCTCTTGAATAAACCATAAACTTTTCAGAAACTATAATTATTTGTTGGTCTATACATGGGCATTATATCTACCGATTTCCGACCCGTATGGATAATCCCTCCTTGGTCCAAATGCTTGAAATGGCTCTGAGCACTATGGGACTTAACATATGAGGTCATCAGTCCCCTGGACTTAGAACTACTTAAACCTAACTAACCTAAGGACATCGCACACATCCATGCCCGAGGCAGGATTCGAACCTGCGACCGTAGCAGCCGCGTGGTTCCGGACTGAAGCATCTAGAACCGCTCGGCCACAGCGGGCGGCTCCCTCCTTGGTGTGCCGTTGTCTTGGAGTCTATTATAATGTTGCTGCCACTTTACACAGAGAGAGATAAAATTTACTGAGGCGTATAAATCAGCGAGCAAGTTTACTGATTAGGATGATGAGACAGATGTGGATGTATTGTACATCATTCTCTTTCGATGATATGTGCACACAGGTGAAAGTTAAAGAGACAATACAGTTTTTTTTTTCAAATGATCTGTATATTCTGGCCCATTCTGTTTTTTTCAACAATGACCCAGTCCGTTTTTTAAATGGCAGTCCATTCCATTTTATAAATGGCCTTTGTGTTCCCACTTGTTTCATTTTTTAAATGGTAACTAGCTTGGCTATTTTTTAAATGGTAATCCGTTCCATTTCTTTAAATTGTCTGTGTGTTTCGACCATTCTAGCGACCAGTTCCTTTTCCTTAAATGGTTACCTGTTTTATTTTTTTTAAATGGTCACTCATTTCATTTTTCTTAAACAGTGGCCCATTCCATTTATTGTTGGCGACAATCTTAAGCGCCCCGTGTGTTCTGCCTCGTTACGTTTTATTATTGGTGATCTAATCCGGTATGTTTCTACTTGTTTTATTCTGATTCATTCCGTTCCAATCCGTTAAATAGACTATGTGAATTACGCCATTCCATTTTTGATAACAATATTTGTGTTTTACATCATCCATTAATCGTCAGCAGTGATTACTTGTAATCGGTTCAGTTGTTGATTTACCACTGCAGTCAACATGCCACTCAAATACATTCGACAAAAGATTACCTTTAAAAGTCAAACGTTGAAATCTCGACGAAATATCCGCAGGAAATTGGCATTACTGCACAAAAGGCAATCCGAAGCTAACTCTGTACTTTAAAATGTATTTAGTCCTATTACTGAAACGCTACAGATATTGGGACAGCAGTTCCAAAAGTAGATGGACGAAGACAAAAATAATGGAGCCAAAGAAAATAATGTGCTTATGAAAGCAGGAGGTCGAGATTTTGGAAGTGGAGAAGAGGAAGAAGAAGAATACAGGATGGACGATGCCGATGGAGATGAAGAAAAGTCACGAAAGGGAGGGGGTAAACTTGCAACATCACTTTTCGTTGAACCAACAACCGAAATGTGTGATACAGTGTAAGGCATCGGATTTCAACCTATACCAAAAGTGTGGATAGTTGGTAATTCACTGGTCGATATTGATGGAGATGATTTAATAATTAACAATACAAGCTATCCAGGAACGAGAGGATTATATAATCTATTATTTAAAATTAAATCTCCTAAACAGAGACACACGAGATCTTGAAAACTGTGGTAAAATTCTGAAGGCAATCAATGCTTATAAGCTAAGGTATCTCTCCTACAGATAAGGGAAGGGACGCAATTTCAGACCCTAATCCAACAGGGCCTAATGTCGGAGGCAAAAAAATCTAGCCGATTTCGTCAGAGGGGAGGATGAAATCCAAGAAGCATACGTATCAAACCGTTTCTCAGCTGCTATGGAGATTCTATAAGACAGAGCAACACGAAGATGTTAAACACAATGTCTCTGTAAAAGCAGAAGATGGAGAAGAAGGAAAGAATGCTTACAATGAGAAAGATGATGAATTTCTTGACTGGAAGATGGTCTCCAACAATTCGCCAGCAGATATCGATCTGAATGATGTGGCAGAGCAGTTAGTTTTCTTGCTGACTTTAATGACAGTAGGCAGTAATTCATATTACATTGAAATAAAGGAACTTCAATAACCAGTAATTACTGCTTACAGTTGTGTAAAACAAAGTGAAAAACTCAATGGTAATTTGCATACGAGAACATTAAATGTTAGCTAGAGTCATGAAGTGCTTAAATAAATAACGGTGAACTTACTTTATTCAGTCATTGATCCAAGACTGAGTGAGATTATGAGGAAAACAGTTCCACCTTCCCTAGAGGTTTCTGTCGAAGCAAAAAAACGCGTTCTAATAGTGTTGCTATGCACCACCAGATGTGTGGATGAACTGCTTTTTGGGAGCATAGGAAGTTGTCATTGAGGCTGTTCGTCCTCGTGTGCGTGTTTTGCACCCGATTTTTACGCATTTAGATGAATTTAATGTGTGGTACATACATCGAACCATGGCATCTATTAATCTATAATTCAGTAACGTGATTAAGCGAGCTCTGTTTATTTTAATAAGTAATATAGACGATTTAGATGTGTAAAACTATGATTTAGAGGTCCATTGTGCTTGCAGAGTGTGGTACAGCACTCAAACTTTTATCGTTAATAAGTCCTGCTTGATCTAACAGCTCTAATCAGTAGTGTCAGCAGCTTGTGGTTAGCGTTGATGACTCAATCTCAGGACCCCGGGTTCGATTCCCGGCTCAGTTGGGGATTTTCTCTGCTCGGGACTGGGTGTGTGCGTGTGTGTGTGTGTTTGTGTGTGTGTTGTCCTCATCATGCTCGATGTGCAAGCCGCCGAAGTAGCGTCAACTAAAAAGACCTGCATCAGGCAGAGGATTCTGGTCACAAATGTCATTCGCACATTTAATTTCGTTTTTGATAGTAGTGCAAATATTCAAGCTGTATCTGTTTCAACAAATAATACAGACAATTTAGATGTGAAAGTATTTAACTTGATGACCCATTGTGATTGCAAATTTTGTTTCGTGCCTGGAATTTTAGAATTTTAGAATTTTATTTCGGTGCAAAACGCGCATTTAACAGCTCTATAATTGTACTTGCATATTACGATAAGTAACTTACAAGTTTTTTTTCTGTGTTCGGTAAATGATATACAGTTTTGTCACACATTTTACTTTGGGCACATCGATTCTGTTATCTTCTTTGCAGGTGATATAACTCTGGCACAGTCTTTGATCATTTCCTGTGTGTAAACCAAGCAGTTGCTGTCCTCGCGTTTTGTAGTTTAAGTGATACATAGTAAGAAAAACACCTTAATTACTTTCTAATATGGTGTTTGGCTATGATATGTGTGTGTGTGTGTTTGTGTGTATGTGTGTGTTTGTGTGTGTGGGAGGGTGGGTGGATGCCTGAATGTGGTTTTTACACTGCATATTGTTATTAAATGTTGGTATCATTCATTAGTTGATTACAATTTTAGAGAGTCACAGTTACGATTGGTAAATGTTTTAGAGAGACTTAGCTCTATCGTTCCAATTTGTAGGTATTGCAACAGTTCGTTTTGTACTTAACTTCGACTAGGCCCAATCATAATTATCAAAAATCAATAATTGCCATTCAATATCATCAATTATATTTTTCCAGTGATACTTCGTCATCAACCCTCGTAAATGAGTGGTGAAACATTACTGAAACACATTACGTGAGGACAGTACACGGCATCATATTGAAACCTTAACACGCTTTCAATAATTAGATACCACCGTGACATTCATAGAAGTGGAACTGTTTATAATTTTATGGTGCATTGTGGCGTACACTAAGAATAGGCCTAGGTAATTACATTTTTCCAGTAATGCAGACTGTCACTTTGTTGTTTGTATTAACGCATGGAAATATCATTGGGGCGCAGTTCAGAATCACGTTTCAGAACAAATTTGACGAATATGTACCACTTTTTTGCATTTCTGAGGTATTTTTGTAGGTATTTTAGATTTGTAACGAACATTGTGACACATGATAAGCTTCATACATGACGAAAAATACGATTTGAGATCTTGTTGTGTCTTAACCCATGCTTGGTACAATAATCGCTCACTGGATGTTCACAAGTGTTGTCCTCTGTTTTTGACAACAAGCAAAAGAGGCATAAAGCAACAGTTTATATCATTTCGCATTTTTAAGTTCTGTGGAATAATATTCAAAGTAAAACTCATCTTCAGCAACTACAAATTTCTCATTTGTTGATTACATTGCATCAGTGAAAAATGGTTTTGAACTATTTATGATTCGTATGCTTTATAATTGTTCTTATATTCAATAGTGAGTGCCATATAATTTCCAGTAAAACCTACGGATGTGACCGACAAGACACACCATAAAAAACTTTTTTGTACTCTGTTCCGCGCAGTTTAGGTGGAGGCTGTGTATTTATAAAGTGTGTGTGTGTGTGTGTGTGTGTGTGTGTGTGTGTGTGTTTTGCTAATGTATTTTAGATGGGAAAATATTGCAAACGTATTTTTTGCACAAATAAGTCAGGTCATTCAGATACTTATGAGCACAGCCAAGATGGCTATCCTGTGATGGGCTGTTTCATTTCAATGGCTGCTATAATACTACATAGTAACTAGCTGTTTGATTTTAATAGAGGCTAAAATACTAGGCTCTGACTTGAGGGGCAACAAACCAATCTGTGCCTATCCCATCATCTTGGATTTTTTTTTCTTGTCAAGACAACTGGGTTAAATCCTCCCTCTTGGATTTTTATTGACTATTTCATTTTAATGCTAGGATGCGGTTGGCTGGAGAAGGGGACGAGTACAATGCACAATTGAGCTACTTCTGTCATCTTGGATTTCGATTGGTTGGAGAGGAGAGGGGAGGGCAGGGGGAAATGTGGCATTGGTTGATGATGTCATTGATAAAGATGATGAAATTACTGATGAAAGTGATGACGTCACTAATAGGGAGGAACTGGGCTGTGACATCACTGCCTCTGAATGTAGGCAACCAATGAGATTGCTCTTGCGTGTTATCTGGGTGGGCAGTATTCAAAAATTCTCATTGCCTTCCTAGTTAGAACGTGTTCGTTTGACGTTTCATTGTATCACTTTTCTGTACAGAACGGTTAGAAACAATCTGAAAATCATGTAAGGGTGTTGCAGAGGAGGTTGTTCTGAGAAATGATTGTTAAGAACAAAATTTGACACGTTGCAGCGTTTCCGAGATATTTAGCATTGAAATTAGCTAATGAGGCGGTTGCGAGAGCAAATTCAAGCAACCTGACACAGACAGTGTCGTCATCCGTGTTCTTCGTGTGGTTTCCTCAGACCGAACACACGTAGTTTTTGCTCTCCTAGCTTAGATTTATCACTTTCGAACAGACCCATTTTAAGTAGTAATGAGCATCTGAAAGAGTCACAGATCCACAGATGTCTGTGCATTACAGCATTTTAGCGCGTGCAAGTGCTTGGCCGGCAGCTATGGCCGAGCTGTTCTAGGCGCTTCAATCTGGAACCGCGCGACCATTACGGTCGCAGGTTCGAATCCTGCCTCGGGCATGGATGTGTGTGATGTCCTTAGGTTAGTTAGGTTTAAGTAGTTCTAAGTTCTAGGAGACTGATGACCTCAGATGTTAACTCCCATAATGCTCAGAGCCATTTGAGCAACTGCTTGAATTTACTCGCAAGACGACCTCGTTGGCTAACTGCAATGGTAACTCGAAAACGGTGCGACAAATTGAATTCTGTCTTAACAATTGGTTCTCAGCAAAATGTCCCCTGCAATATCCTTACAAGCTATTCAGACTGTTTATGACCACATTGTACAGGATGGTAATATTACAGAAATCTCAAAAATCGATAGTAGATGAGAGGTAAAGCGAACTTGTATCATTTGTATGTTACACAGTTCAGATTATTGTTCTTCTTTCGGTGACTTGAGCGATTAAGTGCATCGCGTTTTAATTAGTGCATACGTCGGGGCTGTGATGTACTTTCCGCAGTCCATGTGCTATGAGAGAAATGATTGCATCGACGCAACTGTAAAAAACAATGTAAACCATTTTTCTTCACCAGTGAAAAAATGCAACAGTAAGCTATATTCGCAGTAACAAACTCTTCGACTAATACGTTTGTAAAGTAAGACTGATATAATAGTATTCCACACTTACGTCTTGAACGCCGAAGTGAAGTATGAACTTGAGGTAAGTCGGAAGATCAGAAAGCATAGTGTACAGTACCCATGCAGTCCCAGAGTGGAACACTATTCCTGCCCACACTGGTGCAGAAGTCAGAATCTTCACCCACGGGACGGGCAACTTTTCCTGAAAAACATCAACTTGGCATTATGCACAGGAAAATATTCCAAGATTCCAGTTTCCATAAGCATCATTACATATACACTGGTTGAAAAGGATACCAGTCAGTATATCATGATAATTCTTGGTTCGAATGGAATGTCTAGAGTACTTTGGGGTACCAAATATCAAGGAATATACGGAAACACGATGTCGGCAGCCTGCTCGCCCTGGATAGCACCGTGAGAGACGCTGAGCGTGAAGTCCTATGATAACAGCAAAAAGACAGTATACACATCACTCATAAACGTTACTGGTAAGTGAGACGTGGACAAGTATTAAACTAGCAAGAGTAGTTGGCGGTCATTTATAGTGTTCACTCTGATATTAGCAAATATTGATACAAGTGAGAGATGGCGAATTTCGCTTGAGTGTTCCAGAGAGCAAATGAAGACGGCGAAATTCCTTTCCAACAGCGAATTCTTCCAGGAGTGCCGAATGAAAGGCAGGCATCCCAGCTATAACACATACTAAAAACCTCGACAGGACCGATAACATTAGCCTGTACTGTTCCCAATCGTTTTCTCAAAGGTGACATGTACACCTACAATTAGGACACTGTTTGTAATGCTAATAACAACGTGACCCCGCTATGCAGTAACATATGTAATTGTAAAACTGGAGCACGTCGAATGGGTCGCAGACTCGTGCTTCATTTTCTGACGAATCACGGTCTCGTGTTCGGCCAAATAAACACAACTTTTACTTCTGGGGAAAGCGTGGTAGCCAACATTTTTGCGAGACATATTCAAATATAGCGATGATGTAGGCAGGAATCAGCGCTAGCACACATAGACACTTCCACCATTCCCGGAACGTTTCATCGGAGGATTGAAGACTTATTGATGATGTCCTCCGAACTTTTGTACCTCGATGCCGATTGGACGTTAAACACCAACTTTTGTTCTGTAGAATGCAGAGTGTTCTTCTCAGATCCATAATTGTAATGGATTTCAGTTCTTGCTCTCATACGTACATACATACAACAAAATGAGAGTGTCACTCGAATTCTAGACGTCGCTACTGAGATCGACGTAGACCTAATTTTACGGCTAACATGCTCTGTTCACTGGAAGTTTACTATAGACGTTTGAGATTCACATGGCAGGATCTCTCGTGACTTTTCAAGACAAGATTGCTCTTCTTGAGAAATTGCAAAATATTCTACAGGAACTCATGAGTAAGAGCGCACCATCGATGCGGTGTTGATGATTCGCAGTGACCCAAACCTGTAACAGCAGAAGACAACTTTGATTGCTTCGTCAGTTTCTGATCTCTCCCACTGTCGCAAAAATTGTCGTCTGATATCTTTTGTAACAAAAAGTAAGAATGGCAGTTCCGACATTGTCCTCTGATAGTTCAGAACACATTTTGTTTTCTTTTAATTTTCACGTCGCCTCTTCCCACTTTTTTGCTTGAAGCGACCTACGTTTTTACGGGGTCCCTACTCTAGGTCAATGACATCTGCTAATTCAGCCAAGAGAAACTGCAGCGCATTTGACTGTACATGAAACGTATTCGCACCTGCGAATGCGTTTCACGTATTTCTTAACAGCTGTAGTCGCCGCAGTGACTGTTCCTTCGACCATGCAGGCATGTGTGAAGGAATTTTGCATCGTGATTCGGAATAACACAGGCACTGCAATATCGTATTTTTGATTAAAATTTTGCTACGCTCATACATTTATTACGGCTTCAAGTTATATCCATTTGTTTCATTCTTTCATCGTATGCCAAGATGCCTGGTGGCATCACAGTTCATGCTCTGTGTAAAGTTGCAGGTCACCCAATAACTATTTAGCTAAAATATTTGGAAGAGTTACTTCGCGCTGTATATAGTAAAACACCTTGGTTGTAGATAGCTGAAGGTTTATTTTCTATGGTTTACTCCAATCCGAGCTATAAACAGAACAGGTCACTTCTTTTGATGCGCTCAGAGGATTCAAATACAAAGTCTGATTTATCATTTTGGAGGCTGGCCTGAAAGACGAGGAGAAAATAAGACGTTAGTGACCAGCTGCACTTTCGTAAGATCCAGGAATGATAAACGACAGTAGGCAATCAGGCATTAGTGTCGCCTTCCTCTTGATGTCTGTCCAGCGTATGCTTCTAGTGGCATAACTTCGGGGACGTTTGATAAACAGCTGTTCAGCAACAAAGAAGTTCCCTGTCGGGGAAATCGGCCGCGGAAACTACTGCAATGCTTAAGACTGCTTATGGGAATGCTGCCTTAAGAAAAACCAAAGTCTACCAGTGGTTTTCACGTTTAAAAAAATGGAGAAATGTCAATTGAAGACCTACCCCGTTCAGGACGCCCCTCAACGTCAAGAAGTGACGAAAACGTCGACGAAATCATTGCCCTCGTTCGTAAAGACCGTCGCCGAAACGTTGATCAACTCTATGAGGTGTGTGGAATATCATGGAGTTAAATTCAGACGATTTTATCTGAAGATTTGCACATGAGAAGGGCTGCAGCCAAAGTTGTCCCTCGCCTTCCCACAGACGAGCAAAGGGAGCATCGACTCCAGGCATGTTTTGAGTTTCAAAATCAGCTCAAAGAGGACCTGAATTTTTTTCCAAGGTGATTACTGTTGGTGAATCGTGGTGCTATGGATACGACTCCGAGATAAAGCAGCAATCAAGCCAGTGGAAGACAAGTGGCTCTCCTCGTCCCAAAAAGCTCGGCAAGTCAAGTCAAACGTCAACATAAAGCTCCTTTGTTTTTTTTTTTTAATTTCAGAGTTGGTGTGCATTCAGAGTTCGTTCCCCCGGGTAAACTGTCAACCAGGAGCTCCACTTGGAGGTTTTGAAAAGACTGAGGAAGAGTATCCTGAAGAAAAGGGCAGATCTCTGGCGCACAGGCCACTGGTTCTTCCATCATGACAACACGCCGGCCCACACTGCCCTCTCTGTAAAGCAGTTTTTGACCAAAAACAGCATGACACCGATTTTCCGCCCCAACCCCCCACTGACCGGGTCCAGCCCCCTGTGGTTTCTTTTTGTTTCCCAGACTCAATAGAGAGATGAAAGGAAAGCGTTTTGCCACTGTGGAGGAGGTAAAACAAAAATCGCTGGACGTAATAAAGAACATCCCTATAAGTGAATTTATAAACTGTTTTTAACAATGGAAAGATTTTTTTTCCCTAGTTGTCGTCTGTGTTCAGGCGTATTGGTTTGGCAGTAGCCGTTACTTCAGTTATCCTAAAGTTGAGGTTCGCGCTGCATCTTTGAGCGAGCCAGTCCACCAAACCCACTTTCTTCCACCCATGACGAAACTTCCTTTACTCTATAGACAGGGCAGTTATAACGCTAAATACATGACTAATACCCTTAGGGTCTCATTTCAAACTGTCGACACATTTTGGGAAGCGAATTACTGTTCAAAGCGTTTTCATGACCATACTTATTCGTTGTAGCATTGGCTGTAAATGTTGGTCCGATCGCAGAGAAGAAAAACAACTACATATAATTACAGAGCCTCCATGCAATTCCAATGATGTTACAACATATACAAAAAATATTCTCCGTCAAGCACCCTCAGCGTCCTCTCCAGGCCCATCTAAGGGCGACGTGATCCAGTGATCGGGTGTAGTGCTTTCCTTACGTCTCGATTTAACAATTACGTGACCTGCAGGGGCCCCAGAAATATATAACTCGTACGGAAGTTCTCTGCAGGAACGATGAAAGGTCTGGAGCCTTACAGTTAAGCCGCCTTGGAATTCACAAAAATAATTCCTTTGCCCCATCTTGACACATACGTTAGGTAAACACATTAAAGCTGCTCTTAAACAGATTATGGTGTATAAACTGCCGTCACACACCTTGCGTCCACTAATGTTAACAAATCCTTTTGACTACAGAGATATTTATCCATTCTAACATAAACAACAAATATTCTGTTCCTCAAGGAGGCAAAGGCTAGCCTACAGTCTGTTCTGCTAGTACTGAATAACCTGACATCATATGGACGTGTTGCAGTGAAACCATAAATCAAATAAAATGTGAGAAAGCGACTAAAAGATACTAGTTGGGGCATAGTTTCGGTGGACATAGCGAAAAACGAGTTTCTGTCTGTGAATAAAAGTGACATGGACACTATCACCGTAATAGGTGTTCAAAAGTGGCCGGTTTGGTCATACGTCGCTCATCTTCATAAACCGTATCCCTTCTGTAGCAGGCAATGAACTTATACACGATAATATGTTCTCATACTCACTGACATTTATAGTAAGCTTACATGTTACCAGAACAGAAGATACGGAATGTGGGGGAGGAAGAAGGAAGTGCCTAGTGATGCGAGACCCTAACGTGCCTCGGGTACAATAATACACCAAGTCCTAGTGGATTAAATTCTTCATTGCAGCTCTCCTTTCTCCGAAGATAACGCCCATTTGCAACGATAGTGCAAAATTAAACCGGATAAACATTACCTGCGGACAGATCTTTGCGGGCAGTCAATATATTTTCTTTCATGTAAAGTGTAAAATTTTATAGGTTTTTAAATATCGAGCCAGTATGTTCGACGCGAAGCCTTTAAATCAACTGGGCCCCAGAGTCCTAAGAGTCCTTTCGATCCCATTCATGCTGTACACTACGCCAAACGTCTCAGCTTTTCTTCTTTGGTGTTCTTCCTCTAATAACATCTCTTGTTCTCCGTTTTCTTTATTCTGTGCTATTTCTGAGAGCTGCCTCTGTGTTCCTTTCCACTCATATATTTACTGTCACTGTCCGCTATTGTACGACTCCTCTGCCGACGTCACCATCTTTAGAACTGTCTTGTTCCTGGCCACTCGCTAATGTGTTGGGTTCTCGAAGCGTATACGTCTTATCCTTTTTTAAGCAAACTGTAGCCAAAGAAACTTTTTGCGCTGGGTGTGCTTTGTAGTATTTCGCTACACGTATTTATTGCAAGAACTCTAGCTTTCTTTTTCGTTTCAACCTCGACGTAGGGTTCTTCCCCTTCTACTTATTAAGAGAATGACTCGAAATCACGAACATCGTAAATATGGGTTCAACAAAAAAGTTGAGTGGTTTATAGACGGATATCTACTTTAGATGGGCCAGTGGCCCCTTCTCCACAATTACCTATGTCACAAAGTAAAGAACGGTCCAACTATCGCGTTAGGTTTTGTATACCAATTTCCATATATACGTTATTATTAAATATTAGTCTCTTCATCATCTCCATCATCACCGCCATTACCATCACTACGTATAGTCTCCATTAACAGCACGCATAATATACGTTGAGAGCCTGTCGGCAGTATAGATATATATTTCATTATATCAGTCAATGAGCCACAATGATCTTTCAAACGTTTCCTCATCCATTATACCAATTTGCGCACGAGTTTCAATAACAACTATCAGTTTTCTTTGTTGTAGCCGCTAAACTGAAAATGTATTGGATTCTCCTAGATGATAAGATAGGTAGCATACACGTGAACGCTTCAAGAGATAACCCTTGATAAGTGGAAGGTATGGAATTAATGACGATTAAATGTCACAGCGTATCGAAATAAAATGTAATTCAGTCTTTCCCTATTTCTTTCCCTGGGCGCACAGACCTACCTCACTTCGAAACAAGTTAAAGGCGTGTACCTCCACAATGCTAAAGGAATAACAAAACAATCATAAGTTCACTCACCTGCTTGTCGTTAACCTGCTGCCCAAAACCGGCCTTTATGTACTCTTTCTCCTGCAACGATATGCGTGGGTGGTCGTCTGGGGTGCTATAAATGAGGTACAGCCATGGCACGAACCAAGCGACAGCGACGGCGCCGAAGAAGTAGAACGCCATCGGCCACCCTCCTGCTTCCACCAGCACGCCGGAAACTGCCATAGCTATCAGACTGCCGGCGTAAATCCCTGAACAAGAGAACACGCATACTGGAAATCTCGAGATATACCTGGGCTTTTGATCAACAGCATGAACTGTGATGCGGATCTAAGGTGACAGTAGGACAATAACTCTTGACGCCTGAGGTAAACTATCGCAAGTGCAAGAATGACGATTTTGAGGTTTTCATAGCATGTGGCTTGTTTATGTTGTATCTTCTTTGGGGTGAACTGTTGTGTGTGTACGTTTGGTTCAGATGGCTCTGAGCACTATGGGACTTAACACCTGAGGTCATCAGTCCCCTAGAACTTAGAACTACTTAAACCTAACTAACCTAAGGACACATCCATGCCCGAGGCAGGATTCGAACCTGTGACAGTAGCGGTAACGCAGTTCCAGACTGAAGCGCCTAGAACCGCTCGGCCACATTGGCCGGCGTGACCGACTAGAAGAATAAAATGGATTCTGTTACTGGCAGAAGTGAAAGCATCGTGGAACTAGCGCTGAAATTAGTACATGTAAGCAAATGTATAAGTACTTCCGGTACCTCGAGAATTAATATTCTATTCTACAATCTCCATCATAAACCGAGAACTTTCAGTCAGTATGCGTAACTATTGCAGATTGTAGGCTATTATTCGTTATAATGGAAAGTAACAAGCCCTTGTGGCATACTCGGAGGCCGCTGTGGCCGAGCGGTTCTAGGCGCTTCAGGCTGGAACCGCGCGACCACTACGGTAGCAGGTTCGAATCCTGCCTCGGGCATGGATGTGTGTGATGTCCTTAGGTTAGTTAGGTTTAAATAGTTCTAAGTTCTAGGGGACTGATGATCTCAGATGTTAAGTCCCATAGGGCTCAGAGCCATTTGAACCATTTTGTGGCACGTTCCCCGATTTAGGAGACCAATGATCTGGATGCTTTACCGTCAGTAGACCATATTAATATCGTAACACAATTACAGAAGCTGCTCTTCCTTCTGACGAAAATGACTGGCTGGAATATGCGGAACTGACACATCATACGATCAATCAAAGTTACGCCTCTATTACTCATAGTGTGACATTTGCATTCAGCAAAATTGATTACGTTTCCTATAATAATGCTATTTTACTTATTTACTTAGGAAAATGACACAGCAAATGGACTGGATGTTGTGGTTTCTTATGACAACATTATTGATGGAATCCATATGTTGCTAACACACTTAATGCCATTTCAATTGTACTAATGATGATTTTAATCATTTTAAGTCGTATTAATTTGGTTGCTTCCTTATGTTTTGAAGTCTCCGCCTTTTTCATAGGTGGTAGCCGAGTATAGGTGTATAGGGTCCTACCATATGGTCAGCTCAGATGATGACGACATTGGTAAGACACGCAACTATGAAATACACGATGAGGAGATCGAATGCAGTCGTAGTGAGTCAAACGATTCCGGTGGTGAAGTTCCCTTTCAAGGCCAAAGACTTCAAGTTTGCAAAACATTTTTGTTAAATACTTCGAGTATTTCGGAAGTGTATGTCACCACAGTTTGGTCAGAAACTCTACTGATGGAATTGTTGAACCAGATCGGAGAGAAAAGAAGGTTCCACCAAATAAGTTAGCCGAAGAAATAAGGAACGGTGTCAGAATGCACATCACAAGGTTCCCCAATAGCGTTAGTCCCTACAGCCGAGAGAAATCAGGTATCTTCGTAGCCATCTCAATATATCAAAAATGTATTCTTTTTACTTAGAGAACTGCAAGGGAAAACAAGTGAAGCAAGAGTTTACTACAAAGCAGTGGCTTTACCATGATATTTTAAGACCAAGTTTAACTTAGGTGTCAAGGAAAATGCTAGAGATACCTGTGATGACAGTGACAAATTTCAGATGAACCTAAAGAATGATATAAGAGATGAAGCAATCCATATTAAATAAGATTATGATGCCCACTTCTCAGTAAAATAACACACAAGAACAAGACCTTTGACAAAAATCGATCTAAATAATCTGGATTAAAGGAAAGGTTGTCATGTTCGATCTTCAGAAATGTTTGCCGACACCACACCTTACTACATATAGTGTGTTTTATCTAAGAAATCTCTGGACATATAATGTGAGAATCCTTCATGTGTCAGAGTAGAAATCCCATTGTTGCATGTGGATGAAATAGCTGCAGGCTGTGGACCCAAAGAAGTGCCATCTTGTTTGCTGAAGTGAGTCCTGGCTAACGTGTCTGAAATTCAAACTGAGGAACTTACTATACGAACTGACAGCTGTGGAGGTCCGAATCGTAACTTCCCCATTGTGTCATATTTTTGGATTATGAAGTCTGTTCAAAATGGTTCAAATGGCTCCGAGCACTATGGGACTTAACTTCTAAGGTCATCAGTCCCCTAGAACTTAGAACGACTTAAACCTAACTAACCTAAGGACATCACACACATCCATGCCCGAGGCAGGATTCGAACCTGCGACCGTAGCGGTCGCGCGGTTCCAGACTGTAGCGCCTTTAACCGCTTGGCCATCCCGGCCGGCTATGAAGTCTGTTCCTAATCTTAAAGTGATCAGTCATAAATTTTTATCGTAGTTGGTGTCCATGCTGTTCTTGAACGAGTCAGAAGTACACTGAGCTCAAATACCTTAACTGCGACACCTTGGGACTGGTAACAGTTTGTACGCCAATGCCGCTTCAAGGAACTGATCGAAGTATATGATATGCAAATGGCAGATTTCAAAGACTTTGCAAATCTTTTCAAGCCATCGCCTTTAGTTAGACGGCCAACCAAAAGTGTATTACCAGAAAACTTTGTGGTTAGGCAAATTGTGCATTTACAAGTTCGAGCAGAGAATTGAAGTTCTGTGTTCCATTAAAAAACATCCGATCGTGCGCTTCAAGATACTGATGTACGAGGTGTGGCTAGAAAAAAACCGGACTAGTACTGGTGAAACAATAAAACGAATGCAATAAGGCTGAAAGTCGCGTGGCCTGTCACGTGACTCTCGCTCCGCCTACTGCTCGAGTTTCATCTGCCTCCTGCACTCAGTCTGCCCGTGGCGTCTGTTTTAAGTAGTTGACGTTTTGTCTGTGCGTCGGAAAATGTTGAGTGTACAGAAAGAACAGCGTGTTAACATCAAATTTTGTTTCAAACTAGGAAAATCTGCAAGTGAAACGTTTGTAATGTTACAACAAGTGTACGGCGAAGATTGTTTATCGCGAACACAAGTGTTTGAGTGGTTTAAACGATTTAAAGATGGCCGCGAAGACACCAGTGATGACACTCGCACTGGCAGACCATTGTCAGCAAAAACTGATGCAAACATTGAAAAAATCGGTAAACTTGTTCGACAAGATCGCCGTTTAACAATCAGAGCAGTGTCTGAGTTAACAGGAGTTGACAAGGAAAGTGTTAGGCAGATTCTTCATGAAAGTTTCAACATGAACAAAGTGTGTTCAAAAATGGTTCCAAAGTGTCTCACAATTGAACAGAAGGAACGCCGAAGAATGATTTGTTCTGACATCCTGGAAAACATTGAAAGTGATCCCACCTTCTTAGAAAATGTTATTACTTGCGATGAATCGTGATTTTTTACTTACGATCCCGAAACTAAACGCCAATCGATGCATTGGAAAACTCCTGGTTCTCCACGACAAAAAAAAGCACGAATGTCAAAATCGAAATTCAAGGCAATGATGATTGTTTTTTTTTTTTTTTTTTTTTTTTTTGACATCAAAGGGATTGTGCACATTGATTGGGTACCAAAGGGACAAACAGTGAATCAGCATTACTACATTAGCGTCCTGGCTACCCTACGTGAGCGAGTACGGAGAAAACGGAACGATTTGTGGAGAAAAAAGTCATGGATCCTTCACCAAGACAATGCCCCAGCTCACAGTGCGTTGTCAGTGAAGACGTTTTTGGCAAAACACAACATTCCCATCTTAGATCATCCACCCTACTCACCTGATTTGGCCCCCTGTGACTTTTTTCTTTTCCCTAAAGTCAAGTCAGCTTTGAAAGGAACTAGATTTGAGACTGTTGAAGCAGTAAAAGAAAAAGCGACGGAAGTAATGTATGGACTTACCGAAAATGATCTGCAGCATTGCTATGAACAGTGGAAAATTCGTATGGAGCGGTGTAGAGACCGAGGAGGAGAGTACATTGAAGGAGATAACATGAAATTGTAAATAATTGTAAATAAATGTTTTTTCCAGCATCAGTCCGGTTTTTTTCTAGCCGCACCTCGTACAGCGGCGAAAAAGAGGGGCAGCCTGGCCTGAAGAATTTTGTGCTGTGCGAAAAAGTGTCGGAGTCACAGCCTGCAGAAGCGCATAAAGATTCACAAAAGCTACTAAGGTGGGTCCCTCAATGTTTTCACCATTTCTACAAAAGTGTACTACAGACTTTTTTCGTTAAGACAGTGCGGCGAAATTTTACTGTAATGGGCTATGGCAGCAGACGACCGACACGAGTGCCTCTGCCGACAGCACGAAACTGCCTGCGACGCACCTCCTCAGCTCGTAACCCTAGACCATTGGAAGCCCGCGGCCTGGTCAGATGAGTTGGTAAGAGCTGATGATAGGTTTCGAGTGTGGCGTAGACCCTACGAAGCCATGGACCCAACTTGTCAAGAAGGCACAGTGCAAGCTGATGGTGGCTCCATAATGATGTGGACTGTGTCTACATGGAATAGACTGAACCCTCTCGTCCATATGATCCTATGAGACTATCTGCAGTCATATGATTCATTTTTCGAAACAATGATGGATTTTTTATGGACAGAAATGCGCCATGTTACGGGGCACAATTGTTTGCGATTAGTTTGAAGAACATTCTGCACTATTCGAGCGACTGGTTCTGGCCACCCACATCGCCCGGCATGAATTCCATGGAGCATTTATGAGACATAATAGAGAGATCAATTCGTGCACCGCTAACACTGTCGCAATTATGTATGGCTGTAGAGGCAGCATGGCTCAATATTTCTGAAGGGGACTTCCAACGACTTAACGAGTCCGTGCCACGACGAGCTGCTGCACTACGCCGGGCAAAAGTAGGTCCGACACGATATCCCGAGGTATCCTTTGACTTTTGTCACCAGCGTGTATGTTACTATGAAGGAAAGAAGTGCTCATTATGATAACATTTTCTTTCCTTTAGGTGTCACTCCCATTCCTCTCGTGTCTATTTGTGCTTCACTTTTCCTTATTGACATTTATATCGCTCTCACTTCTCTCATTAGATGCATGAAGTTGCCGTCAAAAATCCCTCATTTTTATAGGTTTTGCAGCTTTCGCTATGGGCCTACTTTAATACAGGTGTGAACTTCACAATTAACAAGCTCAAAGCGTTCCTATGGGACAATTATACTGAATATGAGATTTGGTACAGTGTCTGAAAAAATGTCAAGCACCCAGAACACACGGCCGGTTGTTGGTTGGTTGTTTCGGGGAAGGAGACCAGACAGCGAGGTCATCGGTCTCATCGGATTGGGGAAGGACGGGGAAGGAAGTCGGCCGTGCCCTTTGAAAGGAACCATCCCGGCATTTGCCTGGAGCGACTTAGGGAAATCACGGAAAACCTAAATCAGGATGGCCGGACGCGGGATTGAACCGTCGTCCTCCCGAATGCGAGTCCATTGTCTAACTACTGCGTACGGCCGGTTGTGAATGTAACTTCGTACACGTACACACCATCGGCGGGTATGTAAATGATTAGAGTTGCAATTCTCTGTGACACTTAGAACGCCCGCAAGAGTGAATTAGTGTTGTTCATATTTAGTGTTCTTACCGGGCCTGATAGGTTATATAAGGTCGTGAACAGCGTCAGATATTGAGTGATCACACGCATAAACCGTGTGCTCGTGCGAGACAGCGTTATTAGTACCTGATGGAGTTTGACAGGGATCTTATTGAGGGTCTCCATTTGGCCGGCTGGGTGAATCGTGCAATATTCGGAATTGTGAAGCATTCTGGTGTGACACAGCCCAACGGTGGATTACATGGGAACGTGAGGGCGCTCATATTGGTCGTCAGGCTTCCGATCGACCAAGTCTGACCACCACAAGGGAGGATCGCTGTATTGTGCGCCAAGCACGTCGTAACCCCTTCACATATCCGAATGTCATCTCCAACAAGTAAAGTACCCTCTGCAAAGTCTTCTGCCATCCCGCACCGTTGGACGGAGACTAACAGTAGCCGTATTAGGAAATTATCGCCCCGTACGTAGGCTGCCGTTAACATCACGACACAAACGGCTGCATATGGGATGGAGTCGTCACAGGAAGGAGAGATCCCATTCTTCCAGTGTTTTCGGGTGGCACAGTAATGTTACTTCTGGCCTCGTGGTACAGGGAGCCATAGAGTATGACTTCAGGTCACGGTTAGTAGTTGTTGTTGTTGTGGTCTTCAGTCCTGAGACTGGTTTGATGCAGCTCTCCATGCTACTCTATCCTGTGCAATCTTCTTCATCTCCCAGTACCTACTGCAACCTACATCCTTCTGAATCTGCTTAGTGTATTCATCTCTTGGTCTCCCTCTACGATTTTTACCCTCCACAGTGCCCTCCAATGCTAAATTTGTGATCCCTTGATGCCTCAAAACATGTCCTACCAACCGATCCCTTCTTCTAGTCAAGTTGTGCCACAAACTTCTCTTCTCCCCAATCCTATTCAATACCTCCTCATTAGTTACGTGATCTACCCACCTTATCTTCAGCATTCTTCTGTAGCACCACATTTCGAAAGCTTCTATTCTCTTCTTGTCCAAACTAGTTATCGTCCATGTTTCACTTCCATACATGGCTACACTCCATACAAATACTTTCAGAAACGACTTCCTGACACTTAAATCTATACCCGATGTTAACAACTTTCTCTTCTTCAGAAACGATTTCCTTGCCATTGCCAGTCTACATTTTACATCCTCTCTACTTCGACCATCATCAGTTATTTTACTCCCTAAATAGCAAAACTCCTTTACTACTTTAAGTGTCTCATTTCCTAATCTAATTCCCTCAGCATCACCCAATTTAATTTGACTACATTCCATTATCCTCGTTTTGCTTTTGTTGATGTTCATATTATATCCTCCTTTCAAGGCACTGTCCATTCCGTTCAATTGCTCTTCCAAGTCCTTTGCTGTCTCTGACAGAATTACAATGTCGTCGGCAAACCTCAAAGTTTTTGCTTATTCTCCATGAATTTTAATACCTACTCCGAATTTATCTTTTGTTTCCTTTACTGCTTGCTCAATATACAGATTGAATAACATCGGGGAGAGGCTACAACCCTGTCTCACTCCTTTCCCAACCACTGCTTCCCTTTCATGCCCCTCGACTCTTATAACTGCCATCTGGTTTCTGTACAAATTGTAAATAGCCTTTCGCTCCCTGTACTTTATCCCTGCCACCTTCAGAATTTGAAAGAGAGTATTCCAGTTAACACGGTTAGTAGTGATTGAGGGAAATCTGACGGCACAACGGTACGTCACTGACATCCTGTGCCCTCGTACGTTTCGCTCCTGTGCTAGTACCGTGATGCCATTTTTCATGACACGTATTTCAATGAACTGTTGTGGCACTTCCAAGGTGCTATCTACCCCCCACAGAACATGTACGGGACCAGCTCGGACGTTTACTCTGATCCAGTGCCAGTGTCCAAAGATATCAAGGACCAGCTACAACAGTTGTGGGCCAGCTTGCCTCAGGAAAGGATACAACGGCTTTGTGGTATCCTTTCCAACCTTATCATTGCATACATCCATGTCAGAGGGGTCCAGGTTCATACCGATAAGTGAGCCCACATTACAAAGTTGTTTGCAAATCTGGTTTCATTTTGTAGTCCCTGAAATAACATAATGTTTCCTCTCAACCTATGATGTTTAATTTCATTTCTTCCTCCCGCTCTGCACGCTCCACTTTTTTTTTAATCAGGGATTTCAATTATCTTTCCTTTTGTATGGGTTGTGGTATTGATGAGAGAGCGCTGCACATTGACTCGAACACTTATGGACGTTTTTTTTTTTTTTTTTCCTCCAGGAACGTTCTTCCGCCCCTCCCCCTGCCCGCCACCCTCTCTTGTCTTCTGCCGGAAGAAATGGGTTGCGACCTTGATGTCGTCCAACAGTGACGCGCGTCCGTAACGCAGGCGCCAGGAGCTCGTTACAGCGAAGAGTTTATCTAGATAACTTCGTGATAATTAGACATTATCCGCGAAATATGCGTCACTGTGAAAGATAAACAGTGGCGTTGCCATTTGTCAATATCGCGAGTAGGACTGAAAGTTGTTAGAACTGGAAATGTATAGAACCGTATTTACAAGTAACTACTATTTGAACTGCAGAAAACTTGTCATAAATTACAAAAGAAATTATAGTCATAGGAAACGTGAGGAGTGCTACAGCTTGAAAAAGCGAGTGGAAACTATCGCTATATAAATATCTTAGCTTAATATTAATACCTGAAAATAAAAATCCTGAGAATTTCGACCTCTCCTTGGGATGAAACCACTTGGATACCATAGCCTGGAGAGACGGAATAACAACACCCTGAAAAAAGGAAACAGAATTCAAATGCTTGCTCGATTGTTTTTAACGAATAACTTTTTCAAAACTTCGAGGTATAATGTACTCTCAGCACTAATGTAAATAAATGTGTACGTACCAATAATAGATGAAAGCTTACCGTAATTGTAAACCAGTTCCAAAATATGTCGTCTAATAATCTTATTCAACCCTTACGTCATTACTGAACCGTCTGAAAAAACATGTATGGTATTTTTCCTCTCTATTTGACATTATTCAGTGTTTCGCTTAATTACCAGGGTTGGAACTTTAATAGTGGCCAACTAATTATTTTCAGCTCGTACAAAATAGATACCGGTGCATGTTTCAAAGTTTTACTACCTTTCAAAGTAGTCACTGGAATTATTCAAAATGGTTCAAATGGCTCTGAGCACTATGGGACTTAACATCTGAGGCCATCAGTCCTCTAGAACGTAGAACTACGAAACCTAACTAACCTAAGGACATCACACACATCCATGCCCGAGGCAGGATTCGAACCTGCGACCGTAGCAGTCGCGCGGCTCCGGACTGAAGCGCCTAGAACCAGCATTGTGTAAAACCCGTTAAAAGCGATGTGGAAGTCGTAGGACATTCGTAGCAGTGCCTGTTGTGTTGACAGTTCGGGCGGCGCGGTCTACTGCCAGACGAATTTGTAGCAGTTCTGAAGCGAATGCCGTGAAGTGCTTCCTTCAGTTTAGAAATCGAGTTGAAGTTACGAGGGCTTAAGTCAGGGAAGTGCAGTAGATGGTATAGCACTTAGCAGCCCCATCAGTCAAACAAATCAGTAACAAATAACTTGCGGGTTTGCTGCCGGGTGACGTCGTCGACCACCGCCGATATTTCGAGAGGAGCACACCCTGCCATTCTCTGCCATTCTCAAGGCGCAACTGCACAACTGCAGGTAATGATGACGACTGTTATTGGAAGGCTTCATAAGGACATTAATTGCCTTGTCGTAAAGAAACTGTTTTAACTTCGGCAGCATGATACCGCAGCCTATAGAGAGGTGGAGAAAACAGGTCATTTGGGTGGTTGCCAAATCTGTAGGAGCGAAATAGTGGCCGCTTATCTGGAAATTTTGGAAATTTGTGGTAAGGGCTTATGGGACCAAACTGCTGAGGTGATCGGTCCCTAAGCTTACACACTACTTAACCTAACTTAAACTAACTTATGCTAAGGACGACACACATACCCATGCCTGAGGGAGGACTCGGACCTCCGACGGGGGAGCCGCTCGGACCATGACAAGACGCCCCAGACCGCGCGGCTACCCCGCGCGGCTTAGCTCTCCTGCAACGTGTCTAGCACAGTCTGTGCCTTTTTCCACTCTTTGATGAGCTAAATTACATGTTGTGCAGGTGTAGACATTTCTGCATCTGAGCACTATGGGACTTAACATCTGAGGTCATCAGTCTCCTAGAACTTAGAACTACTTAAACCTAACTAATTTAATGACATCACACACATCCATGCCCGAGGCAGGATTCGAACCTGCGACCGTAGCGGTCGCGCGGTTCCAGACTGAAGCGTCTAGAACCGCTCGGCCACTGCCAGGAATGGTCATCCATCGTCCGCAGATAACATTTTCTGTGAATGACCTCTCCATTCATCGAATCTCTCAGTGCGTGGATACTGTGGAATTCTGCCTGGGGTGAGGCGAACACCCATCAACTTTCAGTGACGCTGTCAGAAATGACACGCCGAATTTCGAAAGATACTGAGAACACTCCACAAGAATTGTTTGAGAAGTCTTCTGGGTCATGTAACTTGCACCTATATATCTGTTATACTACACGTCCAGTTTCTATAGAACGCATTGAAGTTTTTTGTAAAACTCTCGAAGTTCCCTCTTTAAGTATGTTATACTGTTATTTATTTATATTCCGTATGCTTAAAATTTAAAGTTATGAAATCTTCCAATAGATTTTAATAAATTTTGTCTGTGTCATTAGCGGGAAGTGTGAAAAACTTCATCTTAGTTGAATTTTTTTACGGTAGTGTCCCAGTTGTCTCTCAACACTTGGAGGCATTTAACGTCATACTTGAACTGGAGCTTCCAATTTATGAGGCGTTAATGCGAAAAAGTGCATCTAATGGTTACCTCAAGGAAAGAACAGCTCATCACGTGATTGTATGTTGTCATGCCGATACTAGCAAAGCTCTTGCGATGGAGTGCTTTTATTCATCATGAGATCGATAAGCTGATATTGAAGGACGAGGAAGATTATCAGTACTCACGTTGTTATTATCTATTCTAACATTACTTGACCATCGATGCGTGAAACGATAAAGCTACAAAGATGGTAGGCCTTTAATCACGAACTCTGCTTCGATTTATATTACTATGTTGATTTAATTTCTCATTGTTGTTATTTCAGATGGAATCTACATTTTCTTCTCGGTTAAGGCTACTGGCGGTTTTCTTTCTGCCGCGTAGGCTATTTCATTTCATGACAGGACATGAAAACTTCACAACACAACACGTAGATCTATTGTAGTGATTGTCCCCGCTGCTTTATTTCTGTCTGTTATTATGTTCCAATCCTCTTCGAAATAATAGTTTGCAAGAGATTCGACTGGTTTACTTTCACGGACAATCACATATTTCTATCTCACTGCTTGCGATTGGCCTTGGTGTCTTTTTAATGGAAAAAACAGGTGTGAAACTCTGCTCATTCCAAAAATAAGCTTTCTGTTCCTGATAATGAGTGAAACGCGAACGTATACTTTTTCATAAGAGATCAACAAAACGATTTGAGGCGCAGTAATAGTTCTAAGAGACATTCTGGTAACACAATGATAAGGTTACAAAATACACCAGGAACCAGGAAATATCGAGCATCGTTTTCCCCAGTCGGAGACAATAAAGGATGTGCAGTCAGGGATAGAATTCGCGTGATCCGCTCTCTTTTCTTATACTGAATTGCAAAGGTTTACTGTCTGTTACATAGCATAACAAGCAAATAGAAACAGTACTACCAACATACTGCCGACTCCCAGGTTTCGCTACTGCACCTTCAAGGAAACAACAAGTGAAATGCCAACTGGACCGTGTTTAGAAGTTAACAAAAGATGAATTTTATTCAAAGACGGTTTCACAAAAGGGGCACTTATCCCACCATAAAACGAGGAAAGAAAATAGTCATGCATGAGCATCACAACCAGGAACAACAACATTCTTCGTGATGTGCGCCTGGTATGCAATGACGTGCACAGTGTAAACGGATTAACTAACTGTTCCGCGATTTTATTTTTCACACAGCGTTTTTAGCTCGTCATTGCTGACACATTCTTCTCTACATCCATGTCATCATAGTTTCAGTGAATGGAAACAGCAATAACACTTGAGATGCTGCTGTTTTAAATATATATATTTTGCGATTATTTTCATTGGTTTTGGTCGATATGGTTTTGAGCCTCGCTAGAATGACCTTGTGTTCACTAATCCTTGTATCCGTCATGACGCTCTCTATTAGATCAGAATTATTTGTTGCTAAGAGGGCAAGTGTGTTTTCGCAATCATTTACAATTCGTGTTGGCTCATGAACTAATTGTTCAAAGTAATTCTCAGAGAAAGCATTTAGTACAATTTCGGAAGATGTTTTCTGTCTACCACCGGCTTTGAACATGTATTTTCGCCAACAAATCGAGGGTAGATTGAAGTCTCCACCAATTATAACTGTATGAGTGGGGTACTTATTTGTAATGAGATTCAAGTTTTACACCTAAAACTAGCATAGTTTTGTCCCGTTACTTTTATAAACATGTACAGCAGGAAAACAAACAGAGAACTGTATAGTAACAAAGGAATCTCTAGAAGCCATCGGTTTGCAAACCGATAATGAGTATTTTATCCCTTATTTTTCAATAATTACACGAAAACCAAATATCGAGTATAAGTTTGTATTTGCTGCAGCATCCGTTTTTGTCATGGTCTAATCTAATCCAACCTCATTCCAGTTTGTAGTGAGAGAACATGTTTAAATGAGCTTCTGAACAACGGCGACGGCCATCGTTCTTCACTTGGCTTCGCTGGACGAGAAGGACATCTTAAAATTGTTTGTGGTGTGAATAAGACGACAGGCGAAATACCCTCAGACTTCAAGAAAAACGTAATAATTCCAGTTCCAAAGAAAGTGGGTTGTGACTGGTGTGAATATTACCGAACTATCGTATTAATGAGGTATTACTGCAAAATACTGACACGAATTTTTTGAAGAAGAATGGCAAAACTGGTAGAAGGTAAACTCAGGGAAGATCAATTTGGATTCCGGAGAAATGTAGGAACACACGAGGCGATAATGACCCTACGATTTCTCTTGGAAGAGAGGTTAAGGAAAGGCAAACCTACGTTCATAGCATTTTTAGACTTTGTGTAAAGCTTTCGACAATGCGACGAGAATATACTCTTGGAAATTTTGATGGTAGCAGGGGTCGAAATGCTGTTTACAATTTGTTCAGAAACCAGACAGTAGTTATAAGAGTCGCGGGGCATGAAATGGAAGAAGTGGTTGAGAAGGGAATGAGATAGGGTTGTAGCCTATCCCAAGATTATTCAATCTGTACACTGAGCAAACAGTAAAGGAAACCAAAGAAAAATATGGAGTAGGAATTAAAGCTCAGGCAGAAGAAAAGCCGCTGAAGTTTACCGATGACATCGTAATTCTGTCAGACAGAAAAGGACTTGGAAGAGCAGTTGAACAGAACAAAAGCCAAACAATGATAACTGAATGTAGTAGAATTAAAACAGGTGATGTTGAGGCAATCAGATTAGAAAACGAGACACTTATAGTTACAGATGAGTTTGGCTGTTTGGGCAGCAAAATAACTGGTGATGGCCGAAGTAGCGAGGGTATAAAATATAGGCTGGCGATGACAAGAAAAGCTTTCTCAAGAAGAGAAATTTGCTAACACCGTAAATATATTTTAAGTGTTGGTTGGTTGGTTGGTTTAGGGGTCGGGAAGGAAGTCGGCCATGCCCTTCAAAGGAACCATCCTGGCATTTGCCTGAAGTGATTTATGGAAGTCACAGAAAACTTTGATCAGGATGGCCGAATGCGAGTCCAGTGTGCTAACCACTGCGCCACTGGGCTCGGCATTTAAGTGTTCGGGGGTCCTTTCTGAAGGTAGAGTTTAGCCACGTAAGGAAATGAAACTTTGACGATAAACAATTCAGACAGGAAAAGAATAGAAGCTTTTGAGATTTTGCTCTAAAAAATAAAGCTGAAGATTAAAAGAGTAGAGAGAGTAACTAATATTGAGCTGCTGAACAGAGCTGGGGAGAAAAGAAGTTCGTGACTCAGTTTGACCAAAAGAAGGGATCGGTTGAAATGACACATTCTGAGACATCAAGGGACCACCAGTTTAGTATTGGAGGGAAGTGTGCGGGGTAAAGGAAGACCACGAGATGAATACCGTTAGCAGATTCAGAAGTATGTAGGTTGCAGTTGTTATTCGGAGACGAAGAGGCTTGCACAGGATGGAGTAGCATGGACAGCTGCATCAAACCAGTCTTCGGACTGAAGACCACAATAACAACATGCTCAAGACAGAAAACAAGAATAATTATGACAGCTGCTGCAGAGGAAGGCCACCCAAATTACTCCCTCTGTTCTTGATTTATGTTGTTCATGTTGTGATGGGTAAATCTGCATATTATTCGTATATACTTTCTAGCTCTGACCCCTATTTATAGACAATTCGGTGCCTACCTGGTGCGTGTCTTCGAAATGCAAGTACGAGATACTCAAGGAACAGCTCCGCATTCTCCTTGACACTACCCTGGGACGTGGCAACATCCTGTAATATTTTTGGCAACTGTGTGATCTCTTTTTATTTCCTGTAGTGATTAAGACTCATCTGATGTTTTCTTTTTTTGCGATTAAGTGATCTGAATAATTTTGATCTAATGGGCGACTTCGAGTTTTGAAATTTATAGGCCGGCCGCAGTGACCGAGCGGTTCTAGGCGCTTCAGTCTGGAACCGCGCGACCGCTACGGTCGCAGGTTCGACTCCTGCCTCGGGAATGGATGTGTGTGATGTCCTTAGGTTAGTTAGGTTTAAGTAGTTCTAAGTTCTAGGGGACTGATGACCTCAGAAGTTAAGTCCCATAGTGCTCAGAACTATTTGAACCATTTTTGAAATTTATAATTTCGAGTCCGGAAGTTCCTTCCAAGCAGATATTGCAACTTATCTCTTCTTTTATGTTGCGAATTGTCTGTCTTAGCCATCAGTATGGCAATGAGGGAGCCATGTCTGCTGCAGTTGTTCGGTAGCTCAGTGGAAATTTTGTTTCGATTGAAACCTAATTACCAGCGGTCTTGTTGACAATGAACTGTACACTACAGGAAGCAAGGAAAGTTTGCCGAATTTGTAGTTGAGTATTGGGCTATTGCACAGTTGTTTCGCTGAGTTTATATTGTGGACTGTAAATTGACGTTGTTCACATTGTTTTTTTAATGTTCGTTATTTGAAGATTTCGTTTATTTCAAGAAGAGGCACTTTGAAGTACTTTTGCCGAACTACTGCACGTAAAGCTAAGTGAATTTTAGCAAGCAGCCAATGGCACATTCAGATTTTTAGTAACGTTTATGAGTAAAAAATTGTGTATCAGGCTGGTGACAGTACGAAGTCACGAAGTGACGTAGACGCTGGGTGTTTCTGCGGTGGGGATAACGGTATTCTAATCCTTAACAGTGTGGCGGCCATTTTGTTCGCTCTCACAGTTTGCAACGAGGTTGAAGCAACATCTATGGTGGTTTGAGTGGTGATCAGGTCGCGATCGTTTTCGGTGACAAATTTTTTCGCGTCGTCTGTCACGACACTTTGTAATATTTCACTTGAATTCACTGGGATTACAGAGTTTTTCTGCAGCATCCAGCACTCTATTTATTACTGATGGTAGTTCAGAAGAGCGTGTCAAGTTCATTTGGACCTTATTAGTGTATGGATTTACGGACAGTAAACTGTTTAGCCTAGAAATTATTTTGTCATCTGATTAATGCATAAGAGGCAATTTAAAAAAAACAGCGTACAAAGTAACCAGGGAAAGATACCATCATCCTCAAAAAAGAAAACGAACAGCCAATCGAGGTCCTTTCCAGCCTGTTATGATAGTCACAACTTTTCGCTATTCGCTACTGTTGCTTATGTGAAACTTGCTACCATGTTATTGACGAGACAGGAGATATTATGAAATTTATGCATGTTAATGGAAGTATAGGTAAGATTCAGGTAACTTTTTGGCCTAGGTTTGTTCACTGTTAAAGTATTTAAGCTCCCATTTGAAATCCCTTGTGATCATGCAAGGCAGTTTTAAGGGAATATGGACGAGTAATTTCTGTTTAAGAAGAGAGATGGGATAAAGAATTTCTCTTGCCTATTTCCAACGGAATTCGTCAAGTTAAGATTGATTTACTAAAATATGAACCGTTTGCAAAAATGTATCTGCCTGTCGTGCAGTACCTATCTATGAGGGACGCCAAGGACGTGTCCAACATGCAGCTCCAGTGAATCTGTGTGTGCTGAGTGGTAATGGAAATGAGTGTTTGGCGTCATTGGCCGGGAGGCCCCTTGCGGGGCAGGTCCGGCCGCCGTGGTGCTGGTCTCACTACATTCGACGCCACATTGGGCGACATGCGCGCCGGATGGGGAAGAAATGATGATGAAGACAACACAACACCCAGTCCCTGAGCGGAGAAAATCCCCGACAAGGTACAATAGAATAAACGACATTAAAAGAAAATAACAAGAAACATCAAAAAAGCATAGAAAAGTAAATAACGTATAATAACTCGTCCACAAACATCAGCAAAACATTACAGTAAAATAAATGATGTAGTATAGCAACTCGCCCACAATTTAAGAAAGTAACTCGTGCTACATGAACTTACGAGTCTGTTGTCGTGGGAGTTAGCAGAGAAACTGGTGATACTTGTGAAGAAGCAGCGCAGAGAGATAAACAGATTACATAGTCTAAGTTTAAATTATAATCTGAAGATATCAACAACAAAAACAAAAACTATCTTTTTAGGAAAGATGTCCCATTTCCAGTATCTGGGATAGGATAACTTTTGATGAAGAGGAAGACAAAAATAAGAAAATTAACGCCTATTAATATATATGTGGCGTGATAAAAGGAACAAGAAGAGGTAAAACACGAGAGAAACCCAAATGAAATTCTGTAAGTTATGGCACTACTCATAGTGTTGTATGGAGCAGAAAGTTGAACATTAAGATTAAAAGATTTACGACAGTTTGGAACATCAGAAATTAAGTTTCTTAGGTCTGTGAAAAGCTGCACGAGAGAAGACATAAGAAAAGACCTGGGAGTAAAGGCATTAAATGGAAAAGTAATCCAACGAAGGACTGGAAAGAGTAGGTACTGCATATTTCACTTCACAGAATTCCTCGACAAGCGATGGAATATAATGCCTTTGGAAAAGGGACTGTGAGAAACTCTAGCAAGACATGGTGTGGCCGGTACAGGCCGTAAAGCTTAAGCCTGGATTGGCAGAAGAAGAATAAGAAGAAGATGATGATGATGATGAAGAAAGAAGATGGGGGTTTTATAACTAACGTATTATCTCGGTATCATTGTATGTTTTGTATTGTATTGTACGTTAACCGGGGACCTAGAAACGACGGAGAGGCTACGTCCCCGCCGCAGCCGCAGTGGTCCACAACCCCACGACGACTACCGCAGTCCACTTCACCCCTTCGCCGCCCCACACCGAACCCAGAGTTACTGTGCGGTTCGGCCCCCGGTAGACCCCCCAGGGAACGTCTCACACCAGACGAGTGTAACCCCTAAGTTTGCGTGGTAGAGTAATGGTGGTGTACGCGTACGTGGAGAACTTGTTTGCACAGCAGTCGCCGACGTAGTGTAACTGAGGCGGAATAAGAGGAACCAGCCCGCATTCGCCGAGGCAGATGGAAAACCGCCTAAAAACCATCCACAGACTGGCCGGTTCACCGGACCTCGACACAAATCCACCGGGCGGATTCGTGCCGGGGACCAGGCGCTCCTTCCCGCCCGGAAAGCCGTGCGTATGACCGCATGGCCAATCGGGCGGGCATTTCGGTACCATTCTAGAACGCATTCTGCTAGCAGAAAAATAAACTGAAGCTGTATCTCAGGTTCTTGATCTACGTTATTGCTGTCAGAACTTTATTTTTGTCATAAAAATATCCACGAACTTCTCCAAAAACTAGAATTTGTGGGTTCCAGTGAAGCTTAAGGCAAACAGATGTCTCTGTATGGTTGACAACCAGACAGACAACATCTGAAGTTAGTGTTCAAATCAGCAATAAAAACGACGAGGGTAGTCGTCGAAACATCATGAGTCGAAAATCAGTCACTGAATCTAATCTGGCTGGATGCCCAAATTGCACTTACTAGACATTGCATTGACATGATTATGGTGTCACGATAGAGATTTTAAAATAATGCACACTTTTAGTAATTACTACCTAAGAAAGACGATGGAATAATTTCCTCTATTACTAAAAACAGACGAGAGTAGAATCCCAGTTTGCATTCAAAATGCGAATTTTTTATGTTTCTCAGCTGAGATATGGCATTCGATTACGACTTCTCCCATCAGAGAAAAAGGGTGACAAAATTTTTGTCCGTCAGTTCTTATAGTAGTATCAAAATATAGCGAAACGTTCGTAGCAAGAGTGATTCTTTGGTGTCTGTGAAGTCAAATGAAAACACAAGACGGCTAGTAATGCATGTCAGTGATCTTTCACCATTTAAAAGTATTTTTTCCATTGGAATCAGAACAGAAAGCGGCAGATTCTGAACGTATCGCTCTAAAATAAGAGAACGGATGTGTCGAACATGCCATTGTAAAAAAACAGTTTCTTTTTGGGTTACGTGTTTCATTATGTTCTTGCATAACATAAACAAACGATGTTTATCCGCACTTATGCTCTCCAAATTCTGTTGGGATATCTTTGGCTGTAAATGTCCAATCATAATGTATGATAGTAGGTTGTAATCGTAGTAACAATTGTTGGATTTACCTAAAGTTATTTATGGAAACAGTGGTAACGCTTCACTAGTATCTAAACCCAGATCCTACCGAAAATAGATCGTACTGCTGCGTCACATTTCCTGCATTAACGTAATCATAACTGCTAATCATTTCACTTCGTTACATTATAATTATGTTACAGCATCTAATTCATTCGCTGTTATAACGCTTTCATCTGCTCTACCTGTCCTAGGTGCGAAGTACCCGTTACTGTTAACCTACCGATTCTAAAATAACTGCAGCAGTGACAGATTAGCCTTACTATACGTAATAAATAAATGCGTTACTGAACTAATTTGCCTTGTCATACTTGATGGCTCAGTTAAACCGATATTTCCATCTATAATCTGTATATAATGCAGCTGCCGACAGAAAAACAAATTTCGTGTTATTCCTTAAGCAATTAAGCTACAGTATGAAATGTAGGAGGACATGCTGAAAAGTAATGCCTCCGAATATTTTATGTGAAAACTCTAAAGGTTTTTGGTTAAAAGAAACGTTTTTAACATTCTACATATTTATTATTCATGTTCACATATTTATTTCTGCACATTGCCATCCTTGCGACGAACACATTTCTGCCAACAAGCAACCAGTTTGTTGATACCGTCGCTGTAGAATGTCTGAATTTGTTGACGGAACCACAGCCTCATCTCAGCTTCCACCCCTTCATCACTACCAAAGCGAAGTGCAGGAAGGCGCTCTTTCAGTTTTGGAAACAGATGAAAACGTTTACAACTCTTTGGGGCGCTATATATGGCTTAGGATTGGTACTAACCGGTTATGTGAGCCTCCGTCGGTGACGTAAGTTCAAATGGTTCGAATGGCTCTGAGCACTATGGGACTGACTGAAACGCCTAGAACCGCTCGGCCACAGCGGCCGGAAGGTGCCGAGATAGTCCGCGCATTTTGCGACGATGACGTTTGGTTTGTGGGGCGCTCAACTGGGCGGTCATCAGCGCCAGTGCAAAGTCCCAGTTTTTACACAGTCCAATTTTTTTACCCAATCCAATCTAGCCACTGTCACGAATGATGGTGATGATGGTGAAACGATGAGGGCAACACAAACACCCAGTCTCCGGGCAGAGAAAAATCCCCAACCCGGCCGAGAATCGAACCCGGGACCCCGTGATCCAGAGGCAGCAACGCTCGTCACTTGAGCTGCGGACGCGCATTTGCGATAAACACTGTGTGTGGATGGCGCAGTGGTTAACGCAAGTGCCTAGTAAGCAGGAGATTCCATGTTCGAATCCCGTTCCGGGACACATTTTCGCTTGTTGCCGCTGATGCTGCACTAAGTCCTCATTCAGCTAATATTAATAGTATTTCCCTTTCCTTTCTCCCCCCCCCTCCACCTCCTATAGTTTATATAAAAAGTAATCGATCGTTTGCAGCTTTCTGTGTCAGCCCACATCATTGCTCAGAGACTAGAAACAGCTGCGCTAGGGAGTTCCTATTCCATCCGCAGGCTGCTGTCAACACCGTAACACAACCGGCTGCGTTGGTAGTGGAGCCGAGACTGAGGAGCATGGCGTGCTAATGAATGAAGTCGCATTGTGTCCAGTTCAGAACGACCGCAGGTGACCAAAGTTGGCGACATGGGGTGAGGCGCCATTCTTCCAATGTTCCGGAGTGGCAGAGAGATGTTACTTCTGACGTCATGGTGTGAGAAGCCATTGGATATAAGTTCAGATGACAGATGGTAATGATTGAGGGAACTCTGACGACACAACGGTACGTCACGGACATCCTCCATCGTCATGTGTCATTTCTAATGTGACAATATGGTGGTGCCATTTTCCAGCACGACAACGGTAATCCATACGTGGGACTTGTCTCTAAGAAATGACTGCGTGGAGTTGAGGTACTACTGTGGCTAGTAGTATCTTTAGGTGTATGGTCAATAGAACGAGTATGGGACCAGCTCGAACGACACCTCTGTCCCAATGTCAGTACCAAGGGAATGAAGGACCAGTTACAACAGTTGTTGGCCAGCTTGCTCCAGGAGAGGATACAACGGCCTTATGACACCCTTCCGAAGCGAGTCAGTGCGTGCGTCCAGGACAGAGGGAGTGCAACGTCACGTTGGTAAGTAGGCTCATACTATCTAAGTTTTTCTAAATCTGACTCTATATTGTAATCACAAAAATTACAGCGCATACCCTCTCAACAGTTGAAGTTGCATTTCGTTTGCTCCTGCCCTTTAGTTTTCTCCTTTAAGTTTTTTGTCAGGCAAGCGAAGCATACCTGGAGAAAGTTGTGGAGAAACTTACGGAGGCTGTTTTCAATTCTAGATGAGGTGAGATACACGGTAATAAAGTGATGTCTCCTGGGAGTGAATAATTTGCTGTCCGGTGTGCTCGCGTTTTGTGTGACTTATAGAGTGAGAGGAGAGGAGTGTGCTGACCGAGGCGGCGCCGGCGAGCACCCTCACGGCCATGAAGAGGTAGGCGTCTGCGCGCGCGGCCAGCGGGCTGAGCAGCGTGAGGACGCCGCTGAGGAAGACGCCGGGCCCGCACACGTAGCGGCCGCCGTACCGCTCCGCCAGGTAGCCGCCCGGCAGCTGCATCGCCACGTAGCCGTAGTAGTACGACGACAGCACGTAGCCCTGCATCGTCTCGTCCCACGCGAACTCGCCCTCCTGCGTCACAGGAATCAGAGGCAGCTCCAAAGGAAATCCGCAAAGTACCAGGTAGTTGTAATCAAAGTGCAGCTACTGTCGGCTGTAATTATCGTGTGACAGCGAAGTTAATGGCATGTGGCCGTGCAGTGGGTCTAATATCTCTGGCAGACGCACGTCCACGAAGCTCTCGTTCAGTTGAGTGATTGGTATTCAATTAATTTTGTTAATATTACATTTTAGACTAGTGCATTTACTTCTTCGCTTGGCTACCTATTGAGGATTTCGCTTTTATGTGAGCATTTAGGTCGAAAAGAAAGTATTTTTTAAAGGCCAATAATCGTTAGTTTTGTTAACATATTAGGCGTAAATTTCGAGCGAGTGCAGATCTTTATTATTTTGACACGACTTAGCGGTTCAAAGTCTAATTAATTCGTGTCTGACATATAGAGTTTAGGTAGTTAGTTAAAACTTTCGAAAGTAAGATAAAAAGTTCGTTTACATTAGCGTTTAGTTACGTATTAGTACAGGCTACGAAACTTCAGAGCTCTTCTACCAAGTTATTCTCTGCTTTCTTGTAAATTTTGCGTATATTTTTGCATAAATTTTTCTATAAATAATGTGTGACAAATGTGGTGGTTACTGTAGAAATCTGAAAGGGGAGGGGGGGGGGGTTCTGTGAAGACTGTAGGTTATGGTCTCATTGAGGCGAATGTAGCGACGAGGAAACGTGGGTAGTTAATGAGGCTCTTCCATGGCAATGTAGATTATGTATAAAGAACAGAAAAATTGTTGAACAGGAGTCAAAAATTTGTGCCCTTAAGGCTGAATTAGAAAACGTGAATTTGGAATTACGTAGGCTACGGGAGGAAAAAGAGACGGGGTGCCAGGAAAAGGGAGCAAGCAAAGGGCGAAAAAGGGAAACTGTTAAAGAAACTTTACAAATTCAGTTAGTAAATCAGTTTGGCATGCTCTCTGAAGTAATGGAAGAAAGGCCTCATCCCGATGTAGCTGAATGTAGGTCGAAGCAAAATATTAGCTTAAAGAAAAAAGACAGGTCGGGATCAAATAAGAGTAGGAAAAGAAGAATTCTGCTTCTAGGTAGCATCCATTGGAGTGATGTAGGCCAGCAGTTTCAGGAGAAATTAGGTGCAGGGTACCAGGCCACTAGTTTTGTGAAACTAGCCAGGTGACAGGGAACTTAGGTCAGCTATGCAGGGACTTTGAAAAGGCAGATCAGGTAATTATAGTTGAGGAAGCAGGAAACAGTCTAGCTATGAATCCAAGATATACTATTAGGAGTAACCTGGACAAAATAGGAGCAGAAACCGGGCACACAAATGTGGGGTTTGTAGAGGTCTTACAGCGCCATGATCAGCCCTGAGTAAACACTACTGTAAGGCACGTTTACACTGAGCTGAACAGGATGCTCCAGATACCGGCAAAATCTCACATAAGTGTTGTTCCAGTTGTTGCTATTCGTAGATTGGGATACACTTCACATGGCCTGCACTTACGGGATAGGAAGGGGAAAGAAGAGTTAGCCTTCTCTACTAACAGATACTGTAAGGTGGGCTACAGTTACACAAAGGATGATCCTTGTGGTTAATGGGACCAGGCAGACAGGTTTTTTAGATTAAAACCAAACTCCAGACAGACAAAAATCAATAAAAATAGAATAAAAGAAGCTTCATGTACAATAAATAGGGGTAAAGCAAAGGATAGTATGAATTTACTTCATCAAAATATCAGGGAAATAAAAAATAAAGTGAATGAGCTGTTAGTGTGTTTAGATGATCTCAAAAATAAGAATGAAATTGATATACTTTGTCTGTCTGAACACCATGTAACTGTGGGGATGGAAAGTGTCAGTATAAATTGGTATAATCTAGCATCTTACACTTGCAGATCTAGCATCGATACAGGAAGAGTCGCCATTTACACAAAACAAGGGTATAAGTACAAAACTATAGAAGTAACCAAATTTTGTGTAGATCTGCACTTTGAAGTTTGTGCTTGTAAACTGCAGCTCGATAATGTAGTGTTGATATCAGCAACAGGGTACACATCCCCATTAGGAGATTGGGAGCTATTCACAAAAAAGTTTGACTCCCTACTATGCTGGCTGTCAGGCAAAAAGAAGAAGTTATTAATAAACTTTCCAAGCAATTATGATAATAAAAGTGAACCAGAAGTGTTATTAATGACATATAACTTAGAATCAATGATCAACTTCCCTACACATATAGCTCAAGACAGTAGCACTCTAATGGGTAATGTTTTTGTACAGTAAGAGGATGTAAAACCAACATATGCTTTCTCTGTAATATATTGATTATCAGACCACGATGCACAATTGATTAACTTAAAAAACATAGCAGGGTATACAGTTCAGAAACCAGTAAGTAAAAGTGTAAGGCTGGTCAACCCAGTATCTATAGCGCACTTCGGAACAAATGTTTAAGGAATTTTAATTGAGGACATGTATATAATGAGCCAAATGCTAATGTTAAATGCAACATATTACTTGATAAATTTATATCCCTTTTTGAACATTGTTGCCCCAAAAAAATTACTAAATGTAAGACCAAACAGTTTTCGAAGACACCTTGGATTACTCCATGTATTAAAGTGTCTTCAGAAAGAAAAAGAAAATTGTATGAGACAGCAAGAATTAGTGAAGAACCAGACTATAAAAATTATTCTAACATACTGAAAAATCAAAAAATATGTATCTTAGAGATGAACTTAACAACTCTGGCAACAAAATCTAATCGGTATGGAATGGTGTTAGAAGAGAGACAGGAAAAATAGCCATTGAAGTAGGTAGTATGATTATTAAAGAGAATGATACCATCTTAACCAAAAGTAAACAAGTAGCTAATGTATTTAACAACCATTTCTTAAGTGTAGGTGAAAAAATTGGTGAGAACAGTCCAAAAGAAAGAGCCAAGCAGTACCTGGAGGAGTCAGTTTTGAGAAATCCTTGTCAGATTAATTTTCACCTAACAACCTCTTGTGAAATAAGGAAAGCCATTAAATCTTAGAAAAATAAATGTTCTATTGGAGTAGATGACATCTCTAACAAGATATTAAAACAACATGTACTTGTTACAGCTGATGTTCTGTGTCACATCTGTGATACATTGCTAACTCAAGATATTTCCCCAGACAGGTTTAAATATGCTATTGTCGAGCCTCTCTATAAAAAAGGGGACACCACAGATGTCAATAATTTCCAGCTAGTATCCTTGCTTACCGCATCTTCAAAAATCATCGAGAAAGTAGTGTACTCAAGAGTGGTTACCCATCTCAACAGTTATGAGTAATATAGTAAACCACAGTTTGAATTTTAGAAATGTTGTTCTAGTGGAACAACAATATACAATTTCACTGCCCACATAACAGAGTCTTCAAACAGAAAAATGTCACCACTAGGAATTTTCTGTCACATATCCAAAGCATTTGATTATGTTACAGAAATTACAATTCTACAGTATAAATGGAACAGCATATGAGTGGTTTAAGTCATATCTACAGAACAGGAAGCAAAAAGTTTCTTTATGTGGTTTAAGGAAGTTTATCACTTCATCTAACAGGGGTGAAATTACATTAGGTGTTCCGCAGGGTTTGACCATGGGTTCCCTTCTGTTCGTGATATATGTGAATGACCTCCCTTCTTATCTGAAACAAGAAGCTAAACTGGCAATGTTTGCTGATGATTATTATTATCATTATTAATCCAGTAAAAGAAACTCCAATAGATAATGATACAAATAATATCTTTGTCAAAGTTATTGATTGGTTTTCTGCAAATGGGCTTGCTCTGATCTTTGAAAAAACACATTACATCCAATTTTCTACTGCAAGAAGTATAGTTCCTTCAATAAATATAACGCATCAACAGAAGTCAGTACCCAGGGTAGAGCATACTAAGTTTTTGGGTGTACATATAGATGAGAGTCTGAATTGGAAATTCCTATTTTGGATCTCCTAAACTAAAGCGACTAGATTCAACAACTTTTGCAATCAGAGTAATTGCTAATTTTGAGGATATAGAAATTAGCAAGCTAACATACTTTGCATACTTTCAGCCTCTGATGTCATACAGAATAATATTTTGGGGTAACTCAATACTTAGGCAAAAAGTATTCACTGCTCAAAAGGAAGTGGTTAGAATAATGTGTGGAGCTCATAGTCGCACATCTTGTAGGCATCTTTTTAAAAGGTTAGGCATTCCTACAACAGCCTCACAGTACATTTACTCCGTAATTATATTTGTTCTCAACGACATGGAATAGTTCAAAAACAATGATTATAATATCAGAAGATGGGAAGACTTGCACTATCCTCAACTTAATCAATCTTTAGCACAGAAGGGGTTTAAAATATTCTGCTCAGAAGTAATAGTTTCAAAAACATACTGAAATCGTATGTCCTTGACCACTCCTTCTAAACCATAGATGAATTCTTGAATAGGAGTAAATAAATCTATAAGTGTAATATTTGAGTTTTGCGCCATTTAATGAAATGGAGTAGGTATTAAAAATTTTAAGCTTTTAAAAAAACGACCTTGATTCATGTGTGCATTTCTTATGCATTTGACAGGTTCCACATCGTAACGGTTCCGTGAGATTGATCAATGGAACACGTAACTAACTAACTAACAATATTCTGTGGAGCGACGAGGCATCTTTCACAACACAGACTGCAGTGAATACACAGAATTTGGAGGTACTGTTAAATCGCGTGATGTGCACTAAAAGCCACTGCACTCACCGTATGTGACTGTGTGGTGTGGATTCACATGCAACTTTATTCTCGGTCTGTTCTTCTCTTAAGAAAACACATTCAAAGGGTCTGTCAGGTGTAACATGACGTTGACAAGTTATCGAGACCTCCTTGTACGGCATGTGATTCCAGCTTTGGAAGAATGAAGCTGTGTAGAAACTACTGTTTCATACAAGATGGGGCAACGCCTCAAGTTGCTAGCCCAGTGAAAGAAATGCTTAATGCAACCTTCCATGAGCGTGCTATCTCCAGAGGTTTTCCAGATGCATGGCCTGCAAGATCATCTGACCTGTATCCATGTGACTTTTGGCTCTGGGGATATCTAAAAGAACGTGTTTACCAGGGACATGTTCGGTCTCTTTCTGATCTGAAGGACAGTACACAGGGACACGTTGTTCAGATTCCATTGGAACAGCAACGAGCAACTGTTGGTCACGCCGTTGAATTGATGCATCATCTCGTCGACACTGCCGGTGCTCATATTGCACAAATTGTGTGAGCAGTGGTTAGTAAAAAAAAAAAAATCAACTTTATGCCTTCCTCATTTTTTTTTTTGACCTTTTTCTGCTCATGTCCTGTTCCTTATCCATTACCTATAGAAACATTTATATAGGTCTTTCTTACATTCGCATCGCCAGATTTGCACCTTGTGCCCAAATTTCGAACTATTTTTTTTCAGCGCAAATCAGTTCCGCCTAAACAAAGGCATTAGCATATCTACTAAGTTTCGCTGCCATGCGATAATTGCAGCTCACGCTGGACAACTATGAATAGCTGAACTTCAATTTCAAAGCCACCCGGTAAAACGATCGACAGTTGGAAGCAACACTACGACATATTATGCTACTGTTCTTCCTAACGAGGTCACTTAAACATAAAAAGAATATGATCATCTAGAATGATTTCGTTAGCAGAATGCAAGTGCTATTTCGCAACATCAGTGGACATGGGGCAACAAGAAACGGAGAGATACCGGTATGTACGAGGGTTGGAACTTTGATAATGGCAACTATTTATTTACAACTTTTAAAAAACTGATATGTGTTTCAAAGTTTTACTTTCCTACAGAACAGTCACCAATACGATGTATAATCTGTCGCCAGCAACGTGGAACTCGCAGGATACCCTTGGCATCGTCAGTTGTGTTGATAGTTCGAGTGAAGTTGCCTATTGCTCAACGGATCTCTGAGACAGTTCTGAAGCGAATGCGAGAAACTTCGAAAGAAAGTTAAAGTCACAAGGACTTCAGTCTGGCGTGTGCGATGTGAGGTACGGCCCCACCGATCGAACAAGTCAGTACCAATTGCGCCATCCGCACCCGAGCATTGTTCTGCAAAATAATAGGCGCGTCCAGCAGAAAGTATCGCCGCTTTTTTCTCACGCTGGTCGCAGTCTGTAGTCCGAAATAATGTACTTTCGATGGCACGGACAAGTGCTATATCACCCACTACACACCCCGGACTTAAGCCCTTGTGACTTGAACTTGATTCTTGAAGGAAGGATTTCATTGCATTCGCTTCAGAACTATTACAGAGATTTGTCGGGCGATAGACCGCTCTATTTGAAATATCAACACGACTGACGCTGCTCGCACGACTTCCGCGTCGCTGATAACGAGTTATACGTAATGCTCGTCACTATTTTGATGGAGGGTAAAACTTTGAAACAGTACCTGTTTCGAATAAGTTGTAAACAAATAGTTGCCCTTTTAAAGCTCCAGACCTCGTACATTTACATACATGCTCCAAAAGACACCACCACACGGTGCATGATGGAGGGTATCTTCTACCAATACCAGTCATTTCCTTTCCAGTACCACTCACAAATGCAGCGAGAGAGGATTACTGCCTATAAGCCTCCGCACAAGCCCTAATTTCTCTTTTCTTCTCTTCGTGGCCCTTATGTGAAATGTACGTCGGTGACAGTAGATTCATTTTGCAGTCAACTGTAAATGCTGGTGCTCTCGCCTTCCTTTCGGTGGTTCCCATTTGATTTCACAATGCATCTCCGTAATACTCGTCTGTTGGAACAAAACGAACAGAACACCTCTGAACTGCTCGATGTCTTCCTTTAATCCGAACTGTTGGGGATCCCAAACACTCAAACACTACTCAAGATAGGGTCGCAATAGTATTTCATACCCGATCTCCTTTTAATATAAACCACATTTCCCAAGAATTCTGCCAACAGGCGTAAATCGACCATTCGCCTTCCCTGCTGACGACCCTATATGCTCGTTCCATTTGATATTACTTTGCAAGGCTACGCCTAGATATTTAATCGGCGTGATTGTATCAGGCAGCATACCACTAATATAGTATTCGAACGTTACAGGACTGTTTTTCTACTCATCAGTATTACCTTACATTTGTCAACATTTAAAGTGAACTGCTATTGAGTGTAAACTGCCATCACACCAAATAAATATTCTGTCTGTCACCCAGTACTCTCCTACAGACACCCAATGATGGCACTGACCCTGTACATCAAATCTTCATCAATAAGCAGTCACAGAGTTCTGTTCAGTCCATCCGTTATCGTTTATGTGTAAGAGAACAAATACGGACCTATCACACTTTCCTCAGGCACTTCTGACGATGGCTTCTATTATTTAACGCCACTACTACCAGGATTTTTTTTGACTCATTGATCCCATGTAATTTACAAAGGAAATCTTGGCAGTATTTTAATGAAGCAACATTAAAACATGCATTCCAGCTTTCTGTGTAGCAAAAATGATTCTATTTTCAAAAATAATTTCGGCTGGGGTCATATTAACCCCAGTGGCACTCGGTGAAAAAATCTATGAATAAATGTGTTGTAGGTATAAAACTGAGCAAAACATCATTTGATACAATTGAGTCAGAGAGAGAAAGTCTTATGTTATAGAAAAAATAGCCTTGAAAACAAGTGGGATACGATTTTCCAATGTACTTATGAGTTAATATTGACCCCAGCCATACTAGGAAGGGTACAACAGCTGATGCAAGAAACCTTAAGAATAGGTACAACAATAAGCTGTAAATAATATTTTCCTTGTTGCAGGTCTTTCGTATAACACCTGTTCTACAAAATAATTATCATTCGATTTTCATAGATGTTACATTCAAGAAACAAGCAATTTAAGTTGGGGTTATATTGACTCCATTGGTATCCAGTGAAAAAAAAAAACATGAATAAATGTAAATGTGAAAATAATAGTTTCGAAAACAAGGGTGATAAACAGAGAGTTTATGAATGAGTTACATAAAAATAACTTTTAATTGTGTAAAGGGTACTTAACTTACAGAAATGTTTAATAAAGCACTGAATGCAGTATTCCTTCAAGTTTTATTCCCAAGCAACGCTTTTAGTTCCTGAAGTTCCCGCTAGGTGGCATTTGCGAATGAGTTATTCCAATAGTCACGATGGAGTCGTATAACGGCGAAGTAATTGCACAGTGTTGCTTGTGGTTTCATGAATCCAAATCCGTTACTACAGTTCAGAGACAATTCAAAACTAAATATCCCAAGCCACCACCGCAAAGGCAGATGGTTTTTGACTATTAAATCGTTTCACCGAAACTGACGTAAGTGTCACACAGGACACCCTGTCAGGGGCAGCCAGCAGTCTCTGACGCAGCAATTGAACAGCTTCGACACTGTTGTAGAAGGTAGCCACGTTGAATGTTTGTGAATAAAACTTGAAGATATACTGTGCTCAGTGCTGTATCAAAGATTTCTTTAATTTACTTACCTTTTTCCAAATAAGGCTATTTTTGTGTAACTAATTTTTAAACACTCCTGTATATTCCCACTGTGCTTATGGGGTCATATTGACCCCAGTGGCACTAGGAGGACTGAGGAGTCTTAGAGCCAGTCACATATCTGAGAACCTCCGTTAGCAGTCTGCAACTGGGCACCGTGTGGAATACTTTGTGGGTATGTAAAAACATGGAATCTACATATTCTCCTTCATCAATGGTCCGCAGGATATCGTGCGAGAAAAGGGCAAGCTGTGTTTCGCTCGAACGATGCTTTCTAAATTCGAGAAGATTGCGGACAGAAGCTTTTCTGTTTCAAGGAAATTCATGATATTCGTTAGAATACGCCCAAGAATTCTGCAGTAAACCGATGTTACTAATTGCCTGTAATTTTTCGGAACCGTTCTTTTACCCTTCATGTGCGCAGGAGTCACCTTTGCTGTTTAACAGACACTTGCTACTTTGCGCTGGGCGACAGATTCGCGATTAATGCAAGCTAGGTAAGGGATCATTGCGAAAGAGTACTGTCTATAGTACCGAACTGGGGTTACTAGGTTTATGTTCCTAGTTTACGGGTGCTCAGCGGCGAGGTTATCAGTGTCCTCACAAATAGGGACGAATGTGGTTAGAATGTCATAATACTAGGAAGAGTAAATCTTACGAAAAATACACAAACTTTCTCCCAACCTCAGTGACGCTCATCCGCACATTTAAGCTAGCTCACATCCTTTAAGACAGCGAAAAAGTAGGCAGGTATTCTGAGACTGACAATAACAACTGAATTAATATTAGAGGAAAGTTGAAAGAATTACACAGAGAAATGTGACTGGGTGAACACTTGCAAAGAAACATGGATGACTCACACTGAGAACACATTATGCCTATTTCTACGTCCTCCATCAGAGAGTCTGAACTATCGGAGCGCTGATGTAAGTCGTGGAAAATTGTGTCTGTTCTGCGCCTATTCACTAGAATGACCCTCAGATAAAGATAATTGTTTGAAGGTATGATTTTGTTGGTGACGCCCCTTAATCCTATTCCAGTTAACAAAAAGCAGCCCATGCAAAATTTTTGCTCAATAGGGCAACTACTAAGTGCCCAGTAAACACCTCGAAGAGGAAAAGAAGAAAATTTAACGTCGCGATCAATGCCCGGGACTGTGCGATGCTTGCCATCTTACGCCATATGCGCTCATTTGGGAGCAGTACGTGGCGTCTTGGAGTCTGCAAAACTGTTAACCGGCCGATGTCGACTTTCCAGATCTTGAAACAGCTGCTTCTCATCCACGTGGTTCCTCAGCATAACGAGATTGGGTGGATCCCATTCCAGTCCTCCCACCAAGGAATAGTACCTGACAGTGCCGAGAGCTGAATCCGTGCCCGCGCATGGCAGCCTGACGCGCTGACCAATTTAGTTTTTATAACTGTTTATTAGTAACAGATTCTTTGTAACATGGTTCACACTTATGAACCACGTACACGGCATTAGATTCCAATTTCTGATAACGATTTGTCAACTCGTGTACGGTACACATCAGTTCAGAATGAAGGAAACACATAGACGACAAGCCATTTGGCTCTTACGTATACTACTCACAGAAATAGCCATATACAACTGAAAGAGATGGAAATGCCAACATACCACGCCTATTTAAATTCTCCTTTTTTTCTTTCAGTAAAGTAGTTATTGAGCAGACTGATCACATTTTAAGGACAAGGTCCAGCACACCTTGATCATAAACATTTATGCTTCGTCGTCATTCGAATCCTTTCAAGGACTGCAGATGTAATGTCTTTCTGAGACAGCTACAAACCAAAGTCATGCCTACAAAAACGCTTAGCTGCTTTTTTTTGTTTTTGAATCGAACCCGGAACCCAGAATGTTTTATTGATACCCAAGGACGCTCCCCCTAGACCTCATTCTTTTCATACTGATAAAATTAAAATCCTTCTTATTAGTTATATAACTGTCTCTTAAACTGAACTAAAATATCCCTTCGCCTCAGCGAATAAATTAAAATATTTTTCTCTCCCCTCCTTCTAAAGCAGGAATAAAGTCAAAGAAAAGACAGTGTAAAATTAACATTCTCTTGACAAGTTGAGGTTTATAGCTACACTTGTTGTTGGAAGAATTAGTGAAACTGATGAAAACATTACTTAGAATGGAAACTCTAAATGATACCTCACTTATCTAGTGCCTGTATAATCCCGGTTATTATGTTTTAGGTTGTTAACTTAAAATGCCTTTTGTGGTCAAATGAGCTTTACATATGTATTAAAGATGAAACTCTCTCATTTTACAAATTAGCTGAATAAAGGTTTTCTTAGAATATTACGAGTACAGCCGATATTTGTCATTTTTCTTGGGTCTATTTGACGACGTACGTGGATGGTTTACATTTCGCTCACAGTTTCGCATTTGTATTTCCCATCTTTCTTTTCGTAGATGATATTGTTTCACTTCGTCTTATTACATACGATATGTAATTACAAATTAACCATCATAATGTTCTCACTTTCGCGCACGGACGGGGTCGAATATCTAAGTATACCTCAGGTTGTTGTTCGATAGGTCCAGTGGCTGGGCTTGTAGCGTATTTGCGCATTACTGCTTTGTCCATTTGGAAACATCCCTAGTTTTCGAGCATCCACCTAATTTGTGTCTGGCGGTGTCTCTCTTAGGGCAGTATGTTGACAGTACTGGTTTTGCTCTAGGTGGAACCTGTGCCGTCTCTTTGCGATGGGTAAAAGATCGTTAAAAAGGTGCATGTGTCTGAACGTACGTCCGATGTATGCACCGGTTATAGACATTATTCTGTCTGGTCTTCTAGTAGTTTAAATTGAATGCGCAGTGTGTAAATTGAATGTGCGCTTTGACTCGCTTACCCGACGATAAAATTTCGCTAATACACTTTGTACTTTGATTACTTCCTGTTATCGTTTTCTCTACAACCTACTGAACATATTTAATGCAGGTGGAAATATCCCTTGGTATCGGCGTGAGTGGCTCAGTTTCTCCAGAGATGCTCCATGCTTCCTTGAAAAGTTTAGTTCTGTCCTCAGGGCCTGTGAGTATACGAAATATGTTTTTCACAAGGAGTGCTCTTGATTTGTACTAGGAAGTCTACCGATTCCCATCCCCCCCTCACCCCGCCCTTCATTCATTGGGAGCGTTAACTGTTCTTTGGACAGACGGAAGAGCATCCCTCTCCATAGTAAACACCCTACCTACATTTTTGTTCCGGTAATAACGTCATTTTTCAGTGCAAGTATGTAAGTTATGTACCATGCTTTGGACAGCGCGTAGGATAACAGCATTCATTATGTAATTTTTATGTTTCGTTGCTTTTACTAGCAGTGTATCAAGGTTCCTCTTATTATCTGCGCCATTTGTTTTGTATTCTCGTTCAGGAACTCATCGATTCGTTTTCTAAATCGAATTCCAAGTATTTTCATTTCATCCCAGACCTCGAGGGCCTTAGTGCCTACGTGTATGTTATTCTTAACCATAGTAATATGCTTTTCCTCACGTTGATAGCTGCTCCACGTGCAACCGGTAAGTTTTCAAAATATGGTTTGCACCGTATCAGTGTTATATTTCATTATTACGGTTAAGACCTCTGGGTATGCATTGACTGTAAAGTTGACGTTACGAAACTTTTTACTTTCAGTATGGCTATGCAGCGTACGTATTAATGGCTCTAAGGATGTTATTAACTGATCATGGGCGACGGACTCCCGTCTCTGGCAGATCTTTGCACTAGAAGTCCTTTCGGCACGTAACCGTCCATAATAATCTTTTAAATCATTTCTGCACACACTGATAAGGTTGTGTGTATTATTGATTCCGATAAACGAAAGCGAAGAATCACTTCTCTCAAGAACCACTGGTGCACTTTGTCAAACGCACAGTCTAAATCAACATAGAGGAAGCCAGTATTACCTGACTTCTGTGGGCGAGTAAAACGCAGTCTCGCAGTGCGCCTATTCCATTATGGACATTTATACCTGGAGCGCTACATGTCTGGCATGATCCAATAACTTCGGTTTCACTGGGTGAATGTTTGTTACGTATTATCTTGTAATTTGTGCAAAGTAACGTGACTGGACATAAATCGAATATTCCGCTCGTTATTGGGTGTTACAGCGCAAGTCGTATTATTCCTGGATATGTAGCCGTATATAGCTTTCTGTTTTCGATCTTACCTTCTGTGATTTCGAAGAATTATTGTATGCCAATATTACTAGTAAAATTTGGATGGGATCCCCTCCGTACCTGGACTTCTGTTTCCTGGAAAGTTTTTGATCACTGTTTCTAATTACGCTTCTGCAAAAAGTTCTTCTTTCGTGGGTTAACATCCGTTCACAGTATTTAAGAATGGAGTCATTTCAATACTTTCTTTTAGATGGTATCTGTAGTGCATCTTGCCGGCCGTTGTGGCCGAGCGGTGCTAGGCGCTTCAGTCCGGAACCACGCGGCTGCTACGGTCGCAGGTTCGAATCCTGCCTCGGGCATGGATGTGTGTGATGTCCTTAGATTAGTTAGGTTTAAGTAGTTCTAAGATCTAGGGGACTGATGACCTCAGAAGTTAAGTCCCATAGTGCTCAGAGCCTCCTTTATGTAGTTTTCTCAGCGAGTGCTTGTGTTTTTTCTGCTAAACCACCAGCACCAGGGAGCAAGTGAAAGTGCAAAAACTTAGCCCTAATCTAAGACAGACGTAGGCGCGGAGCATGTGGCGAGAAGGCTGGACACGAACCTGTAAACGCTCGGTTGCTATGGTAACCGTTACGTCATTTCTAGAAACAGTAGACGATGTACAGGCTGCCTAAATTGTGTTGTCATGCGCCTCCTTGCCATACGAGGCCAGCTGGCCGTGGTGCTATCTCTCTAGGTTTGTCTTACGTTAGTTGTCCCGTGTGCAATGAATATGGATGAAGCCCATCCTGATGTGTCGCTTCTGAGTGAGGATGTCATTACTTCCTTGTAGGATCTTTCATTTTCAAGGAGATGTGAAACTGAACGACATGGAATTTTTAAGAAAGGGCATTCAGCCATCGTAATAACACCTTCTTCAGAAAGATAAGTTCAAAACACATCTATTCCAAACTTCATGGTATGAGCAGCACAAGTGGTTATGTGCTAGCCCTGCAAAAGACAAATTATTCTACTGGCAATGTTTGCTCTTAAGCACAAGAAAAACTGTATGGTATGCTGAGGATTTTATCGATCTGAAGAATCTGTTTAGAGGTTTAGGGCGCCATGCTTCTTATACATATCATTTTTATTTTGTGTACACACACAAGTGTTTGGTATTTCAAATCTACATAATCAACATCATAAACTGATGAAAATCAGACACAACACCGTGAAAGCTAACAGGACACCATGAAAATTCTACCTGACGTCACAAGTCTTTTGCGCAAGCAAGAGGTAGCTTTCAGAGTTAATGACGAGAAAGAAAATTCCATCAATCACGGAAATGTCACAGCCATTTAAAACTCTTTAAGTCACCATGCTCTTTTATTGTGAGATTAGTTGATTCCAACTGCGACATTCAAGAACATTTTCCTTGTTTTCATAATGTTAGCCAAGCTACAACTGCTGCCGCTTTATTCACTATGCTGAGTGGCATGTTTCGAAATTGTGATATGAAGAACAAACCAGTGATCGAAACCTATGATTGTGCTTCGTTCTGGGGAGATTCGAATGGCCTGCTAAGTAATCCGTCAAAGCCAGCACAACGGCCCTCGTCGTTAAGCCGCAGGATCGATTCGATCCGGGACCAGTGTAGCTCCCCGAATTCCGAAAGTTGCGTGCTAAATAATTCGGTTGGTAACGCAGCCAACAAGAAATACACAAAAATGTTTCCATGGTCTGTGTGATGGACCAACAGAAAAGTAGATGGTATTTTATAAGGCTAAGAAGAACACTTCACAAAAGTCCTTTCGCTTCATCAATACGATTTGTTTGAGACAATAACTAAAAAATCATGAATCGAACACAACTTCACATTTGGTTACAAGACAAACAATTTAAACTCATAAAGTTATAAAAATACAGACACAGTCAAATAAATGTTTCAAACAATACTAATAATAGTGTAAGTCTAATAAGAACAGTATTGCTTTGTCTAATAATGTTTATGAAATCTGTGTAACATAATCCACATGAAAGGCATTCCGTATTTTATCATATTAACCTAGCAATAGCAAATTCACATGCCGCTGGAAATAAAAATGATATGACAGTTAAATGACAAAAAAATGGAATTACTTTTGGTTACTAGTGTCTGCAGCCGATCGCAAATCAAATGACTAAAAAATTACTTTCTGTATGAAACTTTCAGTTCTTTATGGTCACCGTGGTTTGTCTAGCAGCTGTTTTATTGATAAAGGTGTAGGAGATAAACTTTTAAAAGTTTCAAAAAAGGGCCACCCTAGTGTTCATTGATCAATAAAGAATATGCCCATCGTGAACTGCAGTGCAAGATTTTCGTTTGCACTCTTTTCTTGAGGCTGTCGGTATGCTGTATTATTCCTCTCTTTATCCGGCGTGAAAATCCCGTACAATCCTCTGTACAAAACGTCCTCCGAGATTGTCCCACGCACGCCCCACCAGATTCAGAATCAAAGATCATGCAAACATGTCCTCGATCTACAAAGTCTCCGGCACGACGGGGATCTGTAGGAACAGAACTCGAAGATAAGTCCTGGATGTAATAGATCTTTTAGCGAAAAATTCTGTATGGAAAAAATATGCCGAGTAGCGGCAAAGAATTACTAAATATACATGTGATAGGTGTGAGAGGTAATATTTCAAATAATTTTTATTTCTAAAACAAAAGACAAAAACTTTCAATTATTTTTCTTCTATTCTGTGTGTTAGAGTTTTGAGAGGAACGTCTTAGCGTAATCTACCAGACGCTATGTAGTTATTTAGTTGACAAAGTAAGTCATCAAAAATATCGGTGTTTTATTTAACATGACAGTATACCGAACCTAATTGCTTATGGCATAAACAATTTGTACAGTAATATTTCGCAGGAATCAGCACGAAAATAATTGATGAAGGGTAATAGCCGTTAACTAACATTTTATTAGCGGTCTCGTATTATAATATGTGCCCTTTCAGACCAGCAATTTGCATCTTTCAGATACTGAAGTCTGATGTTTCCTTGTCCGGCGACCGTAAGTTACGTAATAACATTTTAATCGTTTTAATTCCGAGAGCCATTATTCCTTGGGGGCTTTGCAAAAATGACTAAAAAGAAAGTCACCATAAAAGTCATTAATACTAAAACCGAAATTCTATTTGAGAGAGCGCAATCCAAACCTGTAATACGAATATTCATCTCATTTCACAAATAAGCCAACCTTTATGGACCACTGTACCACAGAAGAATCGATAATATTCCTCTACGATTTTGTAATAGTATCATATCTTGTGACTAGATCTGCTGTGAAGATTTGTAACGATGTTCTTTCTTTTTTCATGATATCCCTCGGCCATAATTTCGCGTTTACCACACAACCATTTTTTCAATTTGTTCTGGATAATATAACTTATCATTCATTCTCTTCACGATTCATGTTCATATTACAATACCGCAACCACAATATTGAATATGCCACTGTGGTCTGACTTGATGATGAGTGTGAGTCAGTGATATAAACCTTGTGATCATAATCTATCTGGCAGTTGCGACCGGATAAAGGCCTACTTTAGGTTTTTCCAGCCTATCCGCTATACGCGACCACGTTGATCCTCAATGATTTCGAATGTCGCCTACTTGCTTTCCAATAAATCGTCATTCCGGATTGTTTGTTTTCTCTTGAAATCTAGCAAAGAATTCCTTGGTTTCATTCATCTGTCTACTCACATGTCCCGCCTATTTCAATTCCATTTTCATACTGATTTGCGAGCTCAGTGTGAAGTATTGCACATAGTAGCAATATTTTCATTTCGCTGTGACTTTGTTTCAGTCCTACTTTCGAACTTATTCTATTAAGTCCAATCATTATTGAAGTTTATCTCCACTAGACACAACAGTAGAATACCATCACCACAACGAGGGTGGTTCAAGTACGTTTAATTTACATTCAATCATCATTCGTTTTCTTCTTCCACGGATTTGAAAAGTTCGTCAAGAATTCCTGAGGCGGCTGAAAAGAATATACAAACAATATAATACGAAAACACGTACCAAAGAAATTATTCAATACTCAAACAGCGTTCAGGATATTATCGTCCATGCTGAGTCATAAAGCGCATCTGTGTATAAAAATAAAGGCCAGATTCGAGACGAGCAAACGTTTTTACGTATACCGCGGTCCTTGCACAGGGAACAATGTAAGGACGGGAAAAATTTAAATATTTCTGAATGTAATCAATCTACGCAGAATGTAACTCATTATGGAATGAACATCAATTTCCTCTGTTGGTTGAAAAATTAGTAACAGATAATGTTAAGTAAAAGTCTCAGGATGTTAGAATAACTGTTTCAAGTTCCGTTCACAAACGTCTGGAGCCATTAACTGACGTCCTCTTTGCGTTTCATTTAGATACGTGTTCTATGTGGTTTTCTCAAATCGTTTTGGAGAAATATCGGCAAGCTTTTTAACAACAGACCGTACGTGTTGCCTTCGTCGAGTACTTTCCATGTTCAGTTTTAGTAATTTGAAATTATCATCTTACGCAGGGTTGTTATTATTCAATTCATATTATTATGATTAGCTAATGTTCCATGAAACTGTGACAATGGAATAATCGTCCTAAGGTATGAAAATAAGTTCATTAATTACTTAGTGAAAAGTCATGGGACCTCCTTCTGTTTCTATTACAAGCTTCCATTAACACATATAATGACTGTTAGTGTATTTGAGGTTCACATTTCAAGAAACATTATTCGCAAAAACAAGACCACCCATTATATAAATTTTTTTTGGAGAACATAAAAAACTCTATTTTAGTTAGAAATCCAGCAATCAACAGCTTTCTCACAGTCACTGATAACACTACAACTACACACCACAGTTGGGATGCAAATGATTTTCAGTTTGTTCCCTGAAGTCATTATGTGAACAGTGTAGTCGAGAGTTAATTGTACCGAAAGAGCAGAGAGTAACTTTCTTTTATGTGACAGTACGTTTTATAAATCAAGGTCTACACAAAATTGGTAGGAATTATCGTATTTTCCATGAAAAAGTCTCGTTTCAAATGTTACAGTTTTTCATACATGAGGGATCGCAGTAATTTTGAATTATGTGAAAGACCTCTTTCCACATGGAAGATATTAATCCTCCCCCGCCACCGCTTTCTCACGCTGTTTACTCGACCCACTATTATATGTCATTAGACCGCATGATTTTGTTTTTCTGCTCCTTCTCAGCAAACTCTGTTCCAACGTAATTGCTGAAATCTTTGTCATATGGAATTCAGATGGCGAAAAATATCAAAATGAAGTAATCCAACAACACAGAAGAGTTTACTCGGATTGACAGCAGCCTGAAGATCTTGCACATCTATATAAACAGCAGTTAAAGTTGCTGAAGTTTGTCGTTAAAAAACGCCTGGAACTTAGGCCCCTTTGCTGGAGTCTAGAAATGGCAATAGGTAACTGGATACATAAACTGCCTTGTGGCTGTTTCTTCTGTAGAAAAGGAATGAAAACTTCAAATACTAAAGTGATCTAACAAGTGGAAGTGTGTTTCTTTCTTCTGGAGACTTTTCGACTACGTAACCAACAACAGTTCATCAAAGGACAATGTGAAGCGCTGCGATTTCGAGGGACACTTTTGATATCTGACATCTCATGACATTCCGTATGCAATAAGATATCCTCTAGTGTAAACAAATATCGTTATCATTGTTATCTAAGTTGCATTATTTCCCGTATACGAAAGATATCACGGCACTCAGTAAAAGCTGGCAGCCCAAACGTTATTGTTAAGTGTACGAAGTCAGGTTCCACTTACATAGAGGTATAACACTTGATGCTTAAGAAAACTCTTAGTGTGCGACGCGCAGACACAGACTTTCACTCATAATGGAAATTAAATCCAGTATTTTCAATGTAAAACAGCTAAATAAATTCACTTGTTTTGGACACAGCCTGTACATCAGGTTTAATTTTGGGTAAGAATATCAAGATCTGATAACGCTGAAATGACGCTATCACAGGAATATAGCAAGTACTCGATACAAACAGCTGTTTCATTACGGGAAGCTATTGTGAATAGGGGAATCAGGTCAATCTGTGCGTTTCCATTAGGAAAAAGCAATTAAATCTAACAATAAGAAATAATTGGAGAACGTGAAAGACGAGGTACAGTTGGTTTGCGACTCAGGGCAGCACCTACGGAAGAGCTACAGGGATGTCTTGGTTTGGATTTTCCAGTTTTTTTTGAAACATGTTTACCTTTCAACCATCAACTGAAAAAGACAGTTTTAAGCTAAAACATGGTTACTCCATATGAATCATTTCGTCAGTGATAATTTCCTGGCGAATTAATTCCAGAGCAAAAACATCGACAGTAAGCTAATATAAAACGTACCAACATAGTCTTAACGTGTTACCTACTTGACTTTGTGAGTCTTCCGTATCCCCACCTCCTGGACATGTTCCTTCCAGGGCAGTGGAGTTACTTTCCATTAGCAAAAACTTCTCTTCATTGGCATTTTCGTCCGTTTTCACCATTGCAACAATGGCTACAGAAAGATTGGCTTTCATGGTGAACTGGAGAGAAATGGCGCAGAATCCCATTATGGCAAGAATATATCTTGCAGGGACACATTGAAAAATTTCTGTAAACAAAGATGAATACAATTCAGTTCAGTATATAGGGCAGTATGAGTAATCAATTATTGTGAATAACAAGACGGATGAACTTTATCATAAACGATTTTGCAGGTTTTATAAAAATTATCAAATACGTGATAGTTTGTCGCTTCTGTGGTGAACGAGTAAAGTTCTAGATGGTAGCGTCAGTTTTTAAAGCTATTAAAGAATAATACCGTCTGAGGTATTTGACCTGGATACGACGGTAGTGGGGTGCCTAATGGCTGGTTGTGTACTCCGACTAAATGTGCCTATGTGGCTAGTTTAAATAAATGAATGTAATGCGGCTGTCAGATTAATGTTACTCGATGAGCCCTCTGAAAGCGTAAGCGCTCACATTAATCGCAACAGTACTCACTAAATGCTCCTTGATGAGAAGGCATTGGTTCGATCCTTGTTGCAGGATGAACAGCGGTCCTGAGACCGTGAATTAATTCCAGATATGTAAGATGGGGTGCAACAAGCAATTATTTTGGTTGTTCATACTAAGGAATTTAAGAACACAAGAAGCGTGCAAAAATCATACACATTCTCAATGAATTTGTATTGACACAGAATTTAGGTTGAACCAATGTGGATTTTTTCGGCTGTAATTCACAATGAAATACCTGGTAGAGAGTTCATCGAACCACCTTCAAGCTACTTCTCTACCGTTCCATTCTCCATGAGCGCTCGCGAAAAAACGAACACTTTTTCCGCGTGAACTCTGATTTCTCTTGTTTTTTACTCTATTTATTTCTATGTAGGTGGGCACCATCAAAATATTTTCGCATTCGGAGTAAGTTAGTGATTGAAATTTCGTGAAAATATCCTGCCATAACGAAAAAGTCTTTGCTCTAACGATTGCTACCCCAACTTGCGTATCATATATGTGATACTATCTCCTCTATTTTCCAGCAATAAAAACTAACTGCCCTTCCTGAAATTTCTTGATGTCCTCCGTCAATACTTTCTGATGCAGATCCCGTACAGAGCATTAATGTTCCAGAAGAGGGCAGACAAGCATAGTCAAGGTAGTCCCTTTAGTAGACCAGTTGGATCTTCTAACAAATGAGTGACGCAGACATCGTGCTTGAGCCGACGGTTGTTCTTCGCTTGGCACGAGAATTTCACGTCATCGGATTAAATCTTCACCTGGTGACGGCCATCTGCCGCATCTAAAAGCCCGAAGCCACGTCACATCTTCTGCGACTTCTATTAGCGATAATAAAATAAATTCGAACAAATGCTTTGTTGAGGTTAATGCTGTTATCGGTTTATATTTCGTCACCCTACAGTACACATCTACGTATTCACGTTAGTTATTCTTAAATACGGCATTGTCTGTACAATCTGGTGGTAAATAAATCAACTTGAAGTAGCTGTGAAGATAAAATATTACAGGAGCTATCAATATTTCTGAAAGTAAATAGATATGAGAAACATTGTCATTATAGCGTCATAGTTATTTGATACGACGATTGCTGACTTTGAAGAGGGAAATGACTGTAATGATGAATATCATCACAATACTACCAGTGGTACCAGCATCTCTGATCGCTGAAATACTCGACGGAATATGGTTTCATCTGATGTGAGTGCTTTTAAAGAATAGTGTTAACTCTGCTGAAAAGCAAATGAAAACAATTCATCTACTCATAACTGAAAATACTTACAAATTTAAAATCATTTAATTTCAATTTGATTGGCTGCGCAAATATCCAGTGTGTCGAGGTGAGCCCTCTATTATGCAAAATCGCTAATTGTCTAGGCAACGCGATAATCAACAGTTGAATTACAACTTTCATGCGTATTTCTAACAAGAAGTCTTAATACGCTAGCGCCTTTATGTTCTCTGAAGGAGAGGAACCTGCAAACTGAAGAACATAACAATTTTGTGGTGAACACGTAGCTGTACATGGTCAACATTTTTTTAAATATTTTCCATGGAACGAAGTATGTGAACGCTACGTAACTTAACATACTACAGCTTTCAGAGCACAAGCTGTGATGAGAGGAGCTCACCGCATGCCGTCGAGCGTGGGAGAAATAAAAGAAACAACTGTGCCAGATTCTTGCTAGGCGCGGGGAGTGTACCTTGATGCTGACACATGGTCTGCTACGGCGACAATTACGTCATAGTGCGTGGACAACGGACAAGGCGTCGGAAGCAGAGGCTCATCCTTTTAGGAGAAGGATGTGCAGGGAGTGGACGACCGGTAGAAGTGCACGCTTGAACATAAATTCAGCCGCTATCCACGCCTGCAGGTGGGCTGTTGTAAATGACCACGAACGGCACCTGTGAGATGTCCTCAATACGTTGTGTCAGTCGTCGACAGAGCAATGTCTGTGGTGCTATGGGAGCATTATTCGGAGCCAAGTGAATTCGAATGTGGTTAAGTTGTTGCTCTTCGTATGGTCGCTGCTTACGTAACCACGGTCGCCGATGTGTTTGATGTTAAAAAAAAAAAAATGGCTCTAAGCACTATGGGACTTGACATCTGAGGTCATCAGTCCCCTAGACTTAGAACTACTTAAACCTAACCAACCTAAGGACATCACACACATCCATGCCCGAGGCAGGATTCGAACCTGCGACTGTAGTAGCAGCGCGGTTCCGGACTGAAGCACCTAGAACCGCTCGGTCACATCGTCCGGCTGATGTTTCAAGATGTACCGTATCGAAGATTTATACCGCATGCAGGAAAAGCGGAAGAAGACCTTTCACTAAGTCACAACGAGAACTAAAGTGTCCTTTGAGCGACTGTGACAGACGTTCATTTATCAGGTTTATGAAAAAAATAAGAGGACGACAACCGCAAAATTCGCTGCAGAACTGAATGTCGCACTCGTGAACACTGTCAGCACCCAACCAACGCGAAGGGACCTCGATAAACAGGCGATTGCAGAGCGAGCTGTAATTCAAAAACCACTAATCGATGAAACAATTGCCCACAACCAGAAAATGTGAGGCAGAAGCCATAAAACCTGGACGATGGAGCAATAGAAGAACGTCATTTGGTCGGATGAGTTGCGTTTCAGACTGTTTACAACTTCTGGCTGATGATATGGGTAGCCATATAGTGATATTCCATGGGCCCCATTATTACTCTGCGGCGTCGCATTGCTGCCAAGAATTATGTGACTGTTTTGAACGATCAGGTCCCTCCATGGTAAAATGGTGATGCTGTGTCTGAAGAAGACCAGGCCCCCGTTCATCGTCCAGGACTGGTTTTGTGAGCACGAATATGAGATGTCACATCTCCTCTCGATACCACGATCATCATATCACGATATTATTGAGCCTTTGTGGCCCACTTTTGAGAGAAGAGTGTGTGATCATCATCCACCTCCATCCTCGTTATCTGAAATTTCCACTGTTTTGCAGGGATAACGGTATAAGATTGCCTTGATAACCATACAGGACCTGTATTTATCCATTCCGAGACGACTGGAGGATGCTTTACCAGCGAGTTTCTACATCATATTAACCATAGCAACGAGTTTTTGGTATTTCCATATTTTTGTCCAGTCTTTGTATGACACGTCTCCTCATTAATACTGCCCGTCTATATAAGCTCCCTCTTGTTCCAACACCAAAAGCGTAGGCCTTTTTTTGGCAGTTAGCTTCAGAGCATAACCTGTAGCAGCTTTTTCCGTGCTGTCAAACCAACTGGTATTGTAACAAGCTTCTTCCTCAGGAGTGACAGATGAATTTGTGTCTGAAAGTTTCCTGGTAAGGCTGATTTTACACAAGGCTTGGCGACCATTCTCTTCTCCGCCGAGTTTCAACGTAACGAGCTCGCTCCTACTTCCTATTCCAAGAAGGAAACCGTCCCGATACGCAATTCATAAGCCACGAGTCGCCAAACGTGCACCATACTGTTTCTGCTATCTCTCTCGCTCACATTGTTGACTAACATAAAGCTATATCCACAAATAAATAACACTGTCTTGCTACCACACGATACATTCGTATCATTACAAATAACGGGGAACATAGCCCTGTCTGGTCGTACTGATGCATGTCTTACGCTGTTCCCGTAAATTGTTTCAGACGACCACCGGGATGTTTCCTCCGTCATGCTATGGACGTTGCCTTTTCCGAACTTTTGCCTAAGATGTCCACTGATCTGTCTATAACGACGTTAACGACGCTGACCTCGCTTTCGAGTCGAGTGAGGTATCGTAGCCATCAGCGCTCGTCAAGGAATGACACTGGTGTTGTTCACAGTGACTGCTGTCCTAGATTTATAGCGCTTTTCCGTTTACATTTAGTTCATGTGTTGCGACAGAGTTTACGGCAACAACTCTACCCATTATTTGCAAAGTTTTAGGTTATCTTTTCCCATTGAAATTGTTGCAGAGATTATGGATTTTTAATAACCAGTCTGGTGTTTGTTGACTGTCCATAACACATACCACAGTACGATATAGATTTTTTCATTTTTCCTGTACTTCCTTTTACCCTTGTTTTCTGCTTACTGTTATAGGTACAATGGAAGATTTATTTTAAGATGAGTTTTGGAAGTTTATTTCTTTAGGTAATTTTGTTTCCGTTTACGTCATAATTTTGCTACTAACGAAACTGTTATTTTTATTTTTTCTGATGCTGTGTGTTCCCGCGTATATTAACATGTTATCCAAAATTATTTTCCGTGAACAGAAGCCCGTGAAATGCTAATTTTGAATAAAATTTTAAATCGATATACACGGAATTTTGGAAATGTAGTTCTGAGAGGGATGTGTTGAGTTGAAGAAATATACCGATAGGTCGACAGAGAAAAACACCAAGTAGTCTGGAGCGAAGACAGAAGGTGATTGTTGTGTGCTTGAGTACAATCATACTGTGTTCATGGCAGATGATAAATAATCGTTTGATCGATGGTACGTTTTTATGATTTTCGTCCTGTACCGTGGACAAGAAACTAATGATCATACGCGTTACTTCCTTTTCTCATACGCAACTACCACTCGGCACTATGATGGCAGATCACCAAGCCGTGTAAATACTATACGGATGTACTTTTTATTGTAGATAGCACGGAATGTTTAGTGGGTATCGTGAATATTAAACCGAAAATATAGTAATGCCATTTCCCATCGTAAAATGTTATTCAACGTATTAATATTTAATCACTGTATAATTAATGTGAATGTACGGTGATAACTGTGCACAGTACTTACTGTTTGTGTGTATGGCGTATTGTCAAAACAAACTACAAATATATTAATGTACTTTCTTATTATGGGATGTGGTACGGAGTGGTGAACGAACGGCAAACCGTAAGTTCAGAACTATGGCTATTAGCGGCTAACAAATGTTATGACGTTGGATATACACGGCACAGTCACATTAATGTGAGCACCGCCTATGTTCAGCGTAAACGTGCAATAGCCACTCACATACGGCAGGTGGCAGCGCTAGGGTGCTAATTGTAATTGAAGACACTGATATGTCGCGAAAAATGCACATCGGATCAAAAAAGTTATAATTTCAATTAGTTTGTCTCGGAGGGGGGACTTCCAATGATACCACACTCGACCCGCCACGCCACCGCGTGTGTGGGTAGCGCGCGACAACTTTGAAATCTCTAAGGGGAACCTCCCTTTTTAATGTAGATTACGATTCCACCGCAAAATCTACAAACGTTTTGTCTGAAGCATATTCTTCGTTTCGCCTGTGGTTATGGAGATTGGCGCCATGAAGTTCTTGATACAGTGACTCTTGGTATGGATGATACTTATGACGATGCAGGATTGTGGCAGTACTATCTACGGACATACCGGAATCGCTGCCATCAGACAAAAAGGCGTTCACAACCTTGTAAAAAAAGGAACGATAGCGTGCTATGTATGGAAAATGCCCGACATACAAGGCAACAGCAGCCTCAACATTTCTCCAGCATTTTCTTTAAATCAATGTCATTTCAAGTTTTTCTTCTGTGGTTGCAATTCATTGTCCACTTGCACGTCCGTTCTTTAAATGACAGATAGGTGTGCAGGCAATAAACACTGCGCAAGTATTGTTATGTTTAGAGCCCTTACCTGTTCTACGTTTGGATGGTACCTGAGCGCGGGTCGCAGTGCACTGCCTGATACGTCGTAGTTCGTTATACACCCACGGTGACGTGTAGAGTAGTCCCCTGTTCGATATGTCGGAGGAATACAACGTTGCGAATGGGGTTTCCAATTAGAAGTTATGAAATGCTGGCCTGTCCTACCCTCGTAGCATAGAGGCGGTGTCCTATGTGGCATTGTATATTCAAATGCCGTTGAGTAGCGCGTGAAAGGTGGACATATATTGGTGGACTGGACTTTTATTTGCGGATAGTTTCAGAATGAGTGGAAATGAAATGAGCGTATTGCATCGTTGGCCAGGAGGCCCCATCTGGGGAAGCTTGGCCGCGAAGTGCAAGTCTTATTGCAGTCGACGCCACATTGGGCCACTTGGGCGCCGGTTATGAGGATGAAATCATGATAAGGACAAAACAACACCCAGTTCCCGAGCGGAGAAAGTGGAAATTTCATGTTACGAGAGCGAAGCAGTCGCGTGTGACATCTTTGAAATAGTCGATTTACGACTGTGACCGTAGTATCTCTGAACTTAGTGTATCTTTGGCTCATTTGTAGAGCGTCAAGCATAGAGTACGCTGGCAGAACTTGTAGCGTAATGGTTATTGGAGGAGGAATTTTGCTGAAAAACGTGGTTAGGAATTATTAATCTAATGGAAGGACTTGCAGACGCAACATTTATGGAACCTAAAAAATGGATTTGCATTATGGATATGTTTTAAGGTAATAATTTTTTTGTTGGTGCGTACTGATAATGTTAGCAATTCTTGGAACAGAACAGTCCACGTTCCCACCTCCGTTTAGGTCATTTCAGTTTAATTCATTTCAATTTGCATAATCGTTAAATCGTTGCCTTGCAAGACTTTTATAAAGAAAGTAAAGATTTTGGTTTTCTGTGAGTTTCATGTTCTTGTGAAATAAGTTTAATGTGTCATTATAATGAATGGACTAGTATTTTCATTTCAAGTAAGAAATTTTTTGTGGAAAAATCATCCCAATCTTTCTCCCAGTAGTTTAACTTTACTTAGCATATTTTAGCTGGCACGATTTCTTCATACTGTGCTGTTAATGCTGATTCTGCTGTAATTTTGTTGGTTCTTTCGTTTGTCACCTCACGTTTATATTGCGCAAATTCTAAGCATTTCTTTTGTAATACAGATTTTTAATGGGTCAGTGAGCAGTGTGTGCTTCATAGTGTTGCTATGTAATTTCAGTGTTGCAGTTTATCTGGGCAGCGCAAAGTTTGATTTTGGTAGTGGTTTTTTAGTAACAGTTTTGATTTAATTTCCAGCACAGTGAACGCCAGTTAGTTTTGTCTTTATGTAAATGTGTGCACTGAGACACGCTGTTTGCAGTAGTAGGCTAATATCAGTTCAACCTTTTTATAACATAGGACAGTACATTCAAATTTGAGTAGAAAGCAGGCAACATTTTAATGCTCATGAACGAACGAACGATCGGGTCAGAGCAAATAACGTCCAGTTGTCTGACACTGCTTCGGGCTGTCGACTGGCTCTTTTGGAAAGCACACAGATAATTTTTTTTCTCCTTTTTGCTACGGCTCAAAGCTCAGCGCATGTTTTATGTACTAATAATTTCATGTTTATTTCCCTACAGCTATGTTTTGTGTAATTTTTACGTATGAAATTTTCTATATTTTCATGTTATTGGCGTGTATCGAATATTCATTACGTGTGACAGATATTCGGTACGTGCAACGAAGTTCCATTACGTGTAAAAATTTGACTACTGGAATACATTTTTAATGGGTCAGTGAGCAATGTGTGCTTCATAGTGTTGCTGCCAGGAAGTTTCAATTTGACTACTGTTAGGCAATAGTTACGTCACGTTTTCAGTTGCTGCGTTTTTTAGAAATTTATTCTGAGCGATAAATCGTATTACAATTTTTTGGTAACGGGTGTCCATCTCAATTTGTTACAACAATGACTGCCAGACGCGCTTAGCGCAGTCACGTACTACAACAGAACCCGACGCAACACAGCGAAAGCATGTCATTTAACCCATTTAATAACGAACAGTTACTGTTTAGCATCTATATAGTAACCGACACGGAACGTGATCTGATTACGCCAAGTACACCTAAAATAGAATAAAATTCCGGAACGATAATTGTCAGACTGAACAAGAATCGCTAGGCGATAGGTCGGCAATCTATGGTATGCAAACCGATACGCAAACAGTGAAGAACACAGATACGGATATGCAGTTGAATAACACAGATTCAAGTTTTGCATCGTTAGTTTCGTAGATCGGACTATGTCACGATGTCGGACAATACGAATTCAGTTCAAAACGTGACATTGATGTTTCAAATGCTTCTGGCGCAGCTGAAACAGTCGCAGGTTGTCTGCGACAAGAATGAACAAGAGAACAGATCAAACAGTGACAAGGACAATGAGCAGTGTAAACAGACACAAGAAAAGATGCAAAGCTTGTCAGGCGAACTCAGGGAATAAATAAGGAAAGATTTTCAACCAATGTTTGACAGTATTACTTACCAATAACAAGTTTTAGAAACCGACATTGAACAAACTAAAAACACACAAATAACTGACCACGGAGAAATATGGCTAAAATTACTGAGATCCCAACGAAATAGTTACCGAGGTCTAAGAGCACACCGCATTATTACAAGAAAATGTCAAATAAACTACTAAAAAATTAAAAACCTTACACTTACGATCAGAAGTATAGAAAGAACAAATAAGTAACATCTCCGAACAAATAGATTAACTACGCCCAAAATTGACAAATATGTCTGCTAACCGATGACACAGTGCCTGTGCAATTCGCGAACACAGTCGAATACCAATGTTTGAAACATTTCAAGGAAAATCAGATAAAAATCAATAAACAACAAAAGAATGACATTGCAACAATACAGTCATAACTTTCGCGTACTGAAGAAAAACTGAACAATACCGTAGACAAGAGTTATTCGCAGACACAGGTCCATGCTATGAAAACCTAGACAACAATAGTAACTTACGGCGTTTGGGAGATTGCCAACGTGAACAGTTTCACATGTCAAGACTTGACAGAGAGTTGAGTTGACTTTGCGCAACCGTGAAAACGATGCGCCAAGGCGCAAAGATACATTCGATTATAAACACATCCTCACTGTACAAGAGTTCATCCTGGGGCGCGGCTTGATCAATTTATCTATGCATTACCAACAGATTGGCCCTTGAACACAAGCTAGAATTTATGTGTGGATACCTAGAAAATGAATCATCAGTCAGAATGCTTATAAGAGATTGTCAATCAGAAGGCATTTTTAACTTCATACTGGTCTACATCAAAGCAGGGTAGAATCAGACACAGTATAATCATGTTGAACAACTTTGAACAATCAGAATTCTCAAGTTCAGTACACTATTTGGAGGACTTGGTACGGCGAAACCAACATCTGTGCCATCTGCTCGGCCCACCTGAGTTAATTAGAATTTGCCTCACGAAAATACCTACCCATTTACGTCAAATAGTCTTGGCAAGCAGGTGTAAGGACAAATTAGAAAAATATTTGAACCATTTGCAAGAGTTGTAATTAGACAGTGCTCGTGCTCTAACAGGAAAATCAGCTGATCACAAGGTTGATAATTACGATTGCTCATAATCACTACTTGAAAACAGGAACAACGGTAGATCATATAATTAATTTCATGGTAAAAAAAATCACAGACGTGATCACAGATATCATCCTTAAGACACGCAGGTCTGGCACCAAAACAACTACAAAAACAGGCGCAATTTCGGAAGCCACGATTCGAATTATTATTCCAGAAGTAAACATCGTTTTGGAAACAGTCATAAATATAGTAACAACCACAATAATAATGACAGACATTCATTCAATCAACAGTGTAATCAGGCGGGTCAAAACAACACATGGCATAACCATGAAAGTACAGGCAACAAGAAATAACAGTCAGCAAACCAAGTCTATGTAGTAGAAATCTGAGAGATCGTCACCACAACGGCAGGTAGAGATAGTCGAAGTTAGATCACCGACACCCAATGACAGTCAGCGACAGGGTAAAGAGAATAAACAATGACTTCAGGTCCTGGCAACAGAAGACAGTAAACAGAAGACTCTGCTGCCATAACTGTTCGACGATATTAGCGCATTCTGCTCCAGGAAAACGAAATTGGACCAAAACAAACTGCACAGCCTGTAATTAACATTTGCATTGCTAATAATAATTTTACCGCAAGGACTCAGGTAACGCAATATCAGTTATCAGAGAGTCAGCATACGAGGTGCATTCAAGTTCTAAGGCCTCCGATTTTTTTTCTCCAGACTGGAAAGAGATAGAAACATGCGCAAGGTTTTAAAATGAGGCCGCGTTCATTGTCAATACGTCCCAGAGATGGCAGCACCGTACGGCAGATGGAATTTTACCGCCAGCGGCGAGAATGAGAACTGTTTTAAATACTTAAAATGGCGACGATTTCCTTACTTGAACAGCGTGCAATCATTCGTTTTCTGAATTTGCGTGGTGTGAAACCAATTGAAATTCATCGACAGTTGAAGGAGACATGTTGTGATGGAGTTATGGATGTGTCGAAAGTGCGTTCGTGGGTGCAACAGTTTAAAGAAGGCAGAACATCGTGTGACAACAAACCGAAACAACCTCGGGCTCGCACAAGCCGGTCTGACGACATGATCGAGAAAGTGGAGAGAATTGTTTTGGGGGATCGCCGAATGACTGTTGAACAGATCGCCTCCAGAGTTGGCATTTCTGTGGGTTCTGTGCACACAATCCTGCATGACGACCTGAAAATGCGAAAAGTGTCATCCAGGTGGGTGCCACGAATGCTGACGGACGACCACATGGCTGCCCGTGTGGCATGTTGCCAAGCAATGTTGATGCGCAACGACAGCATGAATGGGACTTTCTTTTCGTCGGTTGTGACAATGGATGAGACGTGGATGCCATTTTTCAATCCAGAAACAAAGCACCAGTCAGCTCAATGGATGCACACAGATTCACTGCCACCAAAAAAATTTCGGGTAACCGCCAGTGCTGAAAAAATGATGGTGTCCATGTTCTGGGAGAGCGAGGGCGTAATCCTTACCCATTGCGTTCCAAAGGGCACTATGGTAACAGGTGCATCCTACGAAAATGTTTTGAAGAACAAATTCCTTTCTGCACTGCAACAAAAACGTCCGGGAAGGGCTGCGCATGTGCTGTTTTACCACGACAACGCACCCGCACATCGAGCTAACGTTACGCAACAGTTTCTTCGTGATAACAACTTTGAAGTGATTCCTCATGCTCCCTACTCACCTGACCTGGCTCCTAGTGACTTTTGGCTTTTTCCAACAATGAAAGACACTCTCCGTGGCCGCATATTCAGCAGCCATGCTGCTATTGCCTCAGCGATTTTCCAGTGGTCAAAACAGACTCCTAAAGAAGCCTTCGCCGCTGTCATGGAATCATGGCGTCAGCGTTGTGAAAAATGTGTACGTCTGCAGGGCGATTACGTCGAGAAGTAACGTCAGTTTCATCGATTTCGGGTGAGTAGTTAATTAGAAAAAAAATCGGAGACCTTAGAACTTGAATGCACCTCGTATTATAAATGCACAAAAACAACACTTTTCCCAACACTACCTCTAGAGGAAATTACATTCAAGGTGCCATTTCGAGAAAAACTGCTGATGTTGAACAGGAGACCTTTCTGGAATCTACTTATCAGGGGTATAATTTTGTATGAACTTTCTCACTGTGCCGTTGCTCTCTACTCAAATAACTTTAGGTGTCAGTTTCTTTAATCAATAAAAAGCGATAATGAACTTTAATGATGCAGAAATTAATCTAACAATTTTGGGTCAACATGTCGTTTTAAAATTTGAATATTGGTTAAGTTCACAAGAAGAAGAGATCATCCGCCTATGTTTCCTGTATAATGATGCTCATCCGATTCTGTTGACAGTAATACAGCTTATCGTTGTATAAACAACGACAGTTACGATCGGGTAATCAATTTATGTACACCAATCAAGCGGAAGATCGAGTAAACAGAGAATTGTGATGAACAAATCAGTAAAGAACTTAGCGAAATTTTACGAGTATGTGTAGTAGCGACTACACATAGATGCGGCTCCATCAGGGGATTTCAATACCAGTTTCAGGATAGAGAGCACAAGAAATTCTGTGTAAGATCTTATGTGATACCGGTTCATTACCGAGAAAAGGCGTAGGCTGAGTTACAGTCGATGTTAGAAAACTGTGTTATTGAGCCATCTGTTGATTGCAATTGTTAAAAAAAGAGTTGGTTAAATTAGATTGGTCCTGGACTCATGTCAGGTCAGTTGTATCATTCTTTTGGAAACAGATAGACCCCATACACTTGATGAATTGTTACAAAATTTCTATGGCATAAAAGTATTGTCTTCTGCAGATTTATACTCCAGTTTTTGGCAAATAGAGTTACATCCTGACTGCAGGAAATACACAGCCTTTGTATGCTTTGCAACATTTTACTAGTTCCGTAAATTGTCTTTTGGTTTAAATATTTCATCAGCAGCATTTATTCATGGACTAAACATTATTCTTCTAGACCATCTAAAGGGACATCACCACATACATCGATGATATTTTGATAGCAGAACCAAGTTGGTCAACAGATAACAAAATCTTAGAAAACCTGTTGGACATTTTTTTAAGATTCTGGTTTGACGGTAAACTTAGAAAAATCACATTTCATTAAGACAAGTGTAAAATTTTTAGGCCATATCATTTCACCAGATGATATTGCACGTGACCCTGAAAAACTAGAAGCAATCAGAGCAATCCGATAACCTACAACTAAAAGAAATGTCAGACACTTTTTAGGGGTAGTAAATTTTTACCATAGATTTTTAAATTGAAAATTTTGACTACACCAACATCATGCTGTTTTATAGGCAAAAAACACCTTTGGACACTGAAATGATCAAGCACAATTAGAGTTCAGTACACTGAAAGAGGCACTGCTCACTACACCTATCTTAGGTCATCTTGACCTCTCAAAAGATTTCTGGTTATCTACAGATTCTTCCAAAATAGGACTCAGAGCTCATCTTTTCCAAGAGCACATTGAGAATGGAATCATTGTCCTTGTAAGAAAATAATCTCGCTATGTTTTACATTCCAGGAAAAGACAACATCATTGTTCATGTTTTATCTTGCACCCCAATTGGTTTAGCTGATAACAACACAGATACTTTACAGGACTCTAATTTTAGCTTGCATTCTCTACAAAAAGTAGCTTTCGAAAATTTTATCTCAAATTCATTACTCGACATAGCAGAGGAACAAAATAAAGATTCCATTTGGAATGATGTTAAAGAAAAATGGGAAGCCACGAGAAATGCAGCTATCAGACAGTTTATTTGGTCAGAAACAGTATACTCTTTAAATGTAGCACTGTAAATGGTCCACTCTGGGTGATGTGTATTCCAGAGGAATTTGTCAAGAAGTTGATATGGTACTCGCACTTAAGATACACGCATTTCGGATTATGGAAGTGTTCCATAAATTATGGACCACATGCTATTTTAAAAACATTGAGAAAAGACTATGAATAGCGCCTGCAAAGTGTAAACTCTGTCAGAAAGCCAAACCTTCTAACATCTCACACAGTTCCCCACTGTTTCCAATCATACCATCCAAGCTAAAACAATTACCAGGCTTAGATTTACTGGGACCGCTAGTCAGATCCAGAAACGTTTTTTCTTACATTTTCGTCGCAGTGGAGTTGACGTCTGAATTTGTATCACCCGTTTTCGTAAGGCTACAGCTAAAACAGTGCCCAAAGCTTTCATTAAGAACTTTTACACCATGTAAGATATGTTGACAAGAACATGTCAGATAACAGTCCTCAGTTTCAACACAATGTCTGGCTATGTAAATTAATGTTATAAAAGATGGGGCCAATATTTATTTAATTACATTCTCCACATTCAGACGCATCAGAACTTATAATGAAAGAGATTAACAAGTTGTGCAGACTCATCTTCTTTGCCACCAATCTTAGTGTTACAGAACCAGTAGCCACCAGACAAAATTAAAGAATTCATACAGAAAATTATGGGTCAAAGATATCATACAACTATCCTTAACAAGTATTGCAAATACGGCTGAAAAACGCAGGAAATCTCATATTATGAAGCCACAAGTCATAAAATCCCATGTCGGACAAAAAGTGTTGATCAGATCTCTTCCGATATCTTGTAAAGGTAAGACTCTCAGCCAGAAATTCTTCCTTCTCTACAATAGACCCTACAGAATCAAAAGAATTGTGCACAAGAATGTAATCAAAGTTGAAACACTACACACACGAAAATCCAAACGAATGCGCCATGTATCTCACATAAAGCGATTTGTTGAGTAAATATTATGTTGGTGATACATAATGCTGTAGACAGTGATACGTATGGAATGTTATGTACCTCATTAGGCATGCAATGAAATTTTGTTTTCTACTAAGTTGGTATGTGGTAAACAAGTATATTGAAAGTGTTGCATACAATTCTATAAAATATGTAAGGTAACAACAGTAAACATTGTTCAAGTTTCTTAGTTTTGAGAAGAGTGGAAGTGGTACTGTAAATGATTTTCTTCGTAAGCAGCTAACAATGTAGCTTTTCTTATCTGCCAATTTATGAAAACTAAGCAGAGAATAAGCACTGTATCGGAACAGTAATGAAGTTTCATGAGATATGAGGTTACTTGTGCATTAAAGCCTTTGGTTCTATGTTTTGATGACACTGTGATGAAGTTTATGATATGTAGCCTGATGATGTATGTTGGTGGTATTTGAGGTAATGTGAATACGGATTGGTTGGGGATTCTGTTTTCTGTTGACACATGTGGAAGGAAGTGTGGTACATTTAGTAGGTTGCAAGCTAGGGAATGAGTAAGTGTTGATGTCATATGAACTGCTAGCTATACTTGAATAATATGAAATGATTTACTCACTGCTGGCCAGAGTGGCCGAGCGGTTCTAGGCGCTACAGTCTGGAACCGCGCGACCGCTACGGTCGCAGGTTCGAATCCTGCCTCGGGCATGGATGTGTGTGATGTCCTTAGGTTAGTTAGGTTTAAGTAGTTCTAAGTTCTAGGGGACTGATGACCTCAGAAGTTAAGTCCCATAGTACTCAGAGCCATTTGAACCGTTTGATGTACTCACTCTGCATGAAAATTTTTGCTTGAACACCTGAAAGACTTGATATATGAGTTAGTGAAATGTTAGATTGAATACGGTTTGGCACTTAGTTGTTTTTACTGACCAGCAGTACCACATTTCTTATAAATATCCTGTGTGCATGACAGCAGCAAATATTCCTTAGATACTTTTGTAAACTTAAAAAACTTTAACCTTTTCTGTTCACCAGACGTCTTGGAAGTTCATGATGAGGAATTTTACTGAATAATGTTTACATTCTGAAAGATCATTGGGAGACACTTACTCGAAAACCTTGAGAATGGAAATTATCACAAAGAAAAGAAAAGAGCAAAATTCTTATAACTACTAACAGTCCTTTTCAGCAAACATTTTTAACTTACTAAATAATACATTTTTAGTATAAGCAGTACCACAGTACACCCATCTCCACAGCTAAGCTAGTGTAGATAACCCTATAGTTATGTTTTTTTTAGGTTTCAATGTCATCTTTCTTCACCTTACAGGCAGATTGATTCATGTTGGTATGCAATACATTCTGCACTGGTTAAACCAATTTTTGCTTGGATGTGATATACTGCTGTATGTGCTATAACAACTTACTTTTCTATGATTTTGTGTTTTCGATCCTTATTTGTGTGTAATTGCATTAGTGATGAAATTTCTTTAAGATGTTATGTTGTATAGAAGGTGGTTGTAATTAAACTTTCCCTATTTAAAACGTGGTGGCACGGAAACTAATTAATGTATTACTACCAAACTTGGTATCATTAATGACAAGGGCTTGGGGAAGAGAAGTAATGCAGAATCAATTCAACTGAAACGCTTTTAATGTGCGACTGCTACGGTACATCATACCATTACATTCATACTAGTACATACCGGTGCCATAAGTGCTACGAAAGGGGCTCAGTATGGCGCCCATAAGTGTCCACAAGAGTCTGGAAGCGCAGGATTGGTTTCTGCACAGTAGAACGTAGCATGTCTGTAGGTATGCTGACCATCGCTCTTGATATGGTGCGCATCAGATCAGAACATGTGTGAATGTTCACCTCGTAAACCTTGTCCTTCAGGTAAACCCTCAACCAGAAATCACAGGAAGTGACATCAGGTGACTGTGCAGGCCAAGCATTTAGAAACTATCGACTAATGATTCGATTGTTTCCAACTGTGTTTCGGAGAAGCAGATTTACTTGACGAGCGATGTGGGGTGGCGTCCCATCTTGCATGAAAACTGTAGAGTTCAGTGCGTCTCTCTCCTATAGGGTGGGTATCATCCTATAGGGTGGGTATCACATGCTGGTGAAGCATATCGCAGTAAAGGTGCGTTTACACTGCGATTTGTATCGGCACATGTATGAGATACATGTATATGCGACTTTGCGACATGTATCGCGACTTGTATGAGTTGACAAGTATCAACCTCATACATGTATGAGCGTGCGTTTACACTGGTTGATATGTATCACTGTGCGATAGCTTCCGACGACGATTTGGAAGATTTCACATTTTTGTGTGCTGATACACTTGCTCTTTTGGAAGATGATAGGAAGAAAGGCGGAGGAAGCGTAGATGGTGGCACAGAGTGTTTCTCGCGAATTAACGCTAGAGGATGGCGCATATTTTAGAAATTATGTTGGAATGAGTATGGTGGATTTCCGCGGTTTGTTATCACTTGTGGCTCCTCTTGTGTCCAAAACCAACACAAACTTTCGGGAAGCGATTCCACCAGAGAGCCACTGGGGATTCCTCGTAAAACGAAGATTTCATGACAAAACATTTGCATTGTCGCGCGATTGCTAATGCCAACGTCTCACACACGATTGTCGGCATCCGTTGTCAACATTATCACGCGAGGCCGCCGGAATAATAGCAAAACATTGATATACGAGCCAGATGCATGAAAAAATTATATAATGTATTACATACTCTGATATATATATAAAACTTTTACCTTCACTTCTTAGGATAAAACTTGCACAAAGGCCTCGCAAACACGAAGAATAATGTTGCATATGGCACTTTTTGGTATTCTATGCAGATACATTAACGTCGAAACGACAGTCGGCACCTTCAAAACTCAAACAGCCGCCAAAGAGCCTGGTACTACGCATGCACTAATCGTCGAAATAAGCGGCAGTCGACAAGACGACAGGAAATGATAGTACTGCGCATGCGCGAGTTCTTCAAATGTCGCTCATACATGTCGCGTATATGGCCAGAAAGCGATATACAAAATGTATACGCGAGATGTATGAGCTCGAGGGTCCGCATACAAGTTCCGTGAATTTTTGTATGAGGTGATGTATCGCGACATGTCAAATTGACATGTCGCTCATACATGTCGCGATACATGTATCCCAGTGTAAACGTACCTTCACGCTGGCCAGTCACACTGCACGTCTTTGGTCTTTGATCGCCAACCAGTTCAGAAAAGAATGGGCCAATGTTGAACGTAGCCGTGAAGCCACATCATACAGTGACACGTTCACCATACAGCGGAGATTCAAGCACAATAACTGGAAGTGAAGATCCCCACACTTGGCCATTTTGTGTGTTCACCTCACCTGTCAGAGAAAAATGAGCTTCATCTGCCAATAGGATGGTCCAGGGCCAGCCCTCATCAACTTTGATCCTTAAGAGAAAGTGGAGAGTCGTTGTGCATCCTGTGATGCAAGCTGCTGTACAGTATGGATTTTGTACAGATACCATTTGAGAATGGTTTGAAGCGCCTTCCATACAGTCGACCATGGGATGTTCAACTGTCGTGACATAGCACGCACACTGCCTGACGATTGGGTATTGCGCGCAACGTTGTCTGCCATAGCAACATCGAATTCATCAACCACCTGTGGTGCGACCCGCTGTCGGCCTCTTCCCAGAGCGACGCCCAGTTCTCCACTTTATTCGAACTTCTTCATCTTGCACAATATAACTGATGGAGAAAGAGGACCATTCTGTAATCCTTTCAACCGGCGCTATTCTCGAGGTGCAGCTGCAGCATTTCTGTTGTTTTGATAATAGAGTTTCACCCATAATACGCTGCTCTTTTTGTCCAAGCTCATGTTGACACTTCAACAAGTGCACTGCAACTGGCCGGACTTGTGAGACTATGAATCACGATGATTGATCACGGCGTGGTCATGGGTGGAACTGGAGAGTGGTGCTGTGACTCATGGAAATCATGCACCCCATACTCTGGATATTAATACTACCAAGTTTGGTACTTGTACAGTAATTAGTTTCTGTGTTATAACATGTTAAATAAGGAAATTTGAATCATAAGCACCCTGTAGTTTGCTTGGCGCTTCTTTTGCTTGTAGTTAAATGCTTTGCATTTTTTCTTTTTTATCTACTCTGAATTTAGCGTGATCCCCATACTTTAAGTAATAGATATAAGGTAGAAACTCATGAGTTAGCAATACGTTACCAGAGGTATATATTAAGATGATGGTTAATCATGGTTGAGAAAATAAGAGTTAAAGAAATGATCTGAAGTAATGTTGTGAGATGAAAGGTTTTACACTCCTGGAAATTGAAATAAGAACACCGTGAATTCATTGCCCCAGGAAGGGGAAACTTTATTGACACATTCCTGGGGTCAGATACATCACATGATCACACTGACAGAACCACAGGCACATAGACACAGGCAACAGAGCATGCACAATGTCGGCACTAGTACAGTGTATATCCACCTTTCGCAGCAATGCAGGCTGCTATTCTCCCATGGAGACGATCGTAGAGATGCTGGATGTAGTCCTGTGGAACGGCTTGCCATGCCATTTCCACCTGGCGCCTCAGTTGGACCAGCGTTCGTGCTGGACGTGCAGACCGCGTGAGACGACGCTTCATCCAGTCCCAAACATGCTCAATGGGGGACAGATCCGGAGATCTTGCTGGCAAGGTTAGTTGACTTACACCTTCTAGAACACGTTGGGTGGCACGGGATACATGCGGACGTGCATTGTCCTGTTGGAACAGCGCGTTCCCTTGCCGGTCTAGGAATGGTAGAACGATGGGTTCGATGACGGTTTGGATGTACCGTGCACTATTCAGTGTCCCCTCGACGATCACCAGTGGTGTACGGCCAGTGTAGGAGATCGCTCCCCACACCATGATGCCGGGTGTTGGCCCTGTGTGCCTCGGTCGTATGCAGTCCTGATTGTGGCGCTCACCTGCACGGCGCCAAACACGCATACGACCATCATTGGCACCAAGGCAGAAGCGACTCTCATCGCTGAAGACGACACGTCTCCATTCGTCCCTCCATTCACGCCTGTCGCGACACCACTGGAGGCGGGCTGCACGATGTTGGGGCGTGAGCGGAAGACGGCCTAACGGTGTGCGGGACCGTAGCCCAGCTTCATGGAGACGGTTGCGAATGGTCCTCGCCGATACCCCAGGAGCAACAGTGTCCCTAATTTGCTGGGAAGTGGCGGTGCGGTCCCCTACGGCACTGCGTAGGATCCTACGGTCTTGGCGTGCATCCGTGCGTCGCTGCGGTCCGGTCCCAGGTCGACGGGCACGTGAACCTTCCGCCGACCACTGGCGACAACATCGATGTACTGTGGAGACCTCACGCCCCACGTGTTGAGCAATTCGGCGGTACGTCCACCCGGCCTCCCGCATGCCCACTATACGCCCTCGCTCAAAGTCCGTCAACTGCACATACGGTTCACGTCCACGCTGTCGCGGCATGCTACCAGTGTTAAAGACTGCGATGGAGCTCCGTATGCCACGGCAAACTGGCTGACACTGACGGCGGCGGTGCACAAATGCTGCGCAGCTAGCGCCATTCGACGGCCAACACCGCGGGTCCTGGTGTGTCCGCTGTGCCGTGCGTGTGATCATTGCTTGTACAGCCCTCTCGCAGTGTCCGGAGCAAGTATGGTGGGTCTGACACACCGGTGTCAATGTGTTCTTTTTTCCATTTCCAGGAGTGTATAAAAGAATATGGTTTTACATTAGGTGATGATTTGAGAAGTGCACAGTTGAGAAAGAAGGGTTTGAGTTTATGGTTTTAATAATGTGGGTATCCTGAAGTTTAGATATGTAGTTTGAGCAATATTTGAGGTATAATTAGAGTACTGTGGAGTTATGTGATTGAAAGATAAAACTTTAGAAAAATGCAAGTGATGAATAAGAAATTTTGGATGTTAGTTCTCGAGAATTAGTTGAAGAATGGAAACTATTTGAGGAGTTTTTGAAGTAGGGATGATGAAATGCGTATTTGATGCATGCGTGGGGATGTTTAACAATTTTGGGTGAACATGACTTGTTGACATATGACTATGACAGCTCCCTTTTCACTTCCCTAATCACACGAGCATAAATCCAAAGCAGACATCTGAAATTTTAAAGTAATGATAATTTTGGTACAAAGAATATATGTCTCTAGTGATAGTTATATTTTTTTGGTTTTCATGGCTTAAATGTAAAGATGCCAATTTCTAATATGTTTTCGACTTCTTGAAAACACACATGAATTTGTTTTTATTACACTGCTCTGCTTCTTAATTTTTAGGTTTCTTATTTGTATGTTATGTGATTTCTTTCCTCGTTCAGTACGTCATATCCTTTACTTTATTATGAACAGTTCATTCCGACTGTTTGAATTTTCGTGATTATCTACAAATTGCATTCGTGTGTATGGCATGTTTTATGTAATTTCTTATATATTTTTATGTAAATCTTTTTTGTGGATATACTTCTGTGCCATGTAAAAAGACTGTACATTTTCATACTTTGTAATATTTTTGCAAGTGCCAGGGATAAAACAATTAGTGCGCACTGTTCTCAGATTAGGTATAACTTTGTGTTTGGTTAGTGACTGAGGGAATGTGTCGTTATCCTAACTGTGATTTTCTGTGCATCGCTTAGCTTTTTCTCCAATATGTGACATTAGCAGGCAAGAGACAGTTTACTTGTCAGCCAAAAACCTCAGTTGTTATTGCAAGAACAAATACACACAGCATTTCAACGAGTATAGGCCGGGGGAGGGAGCGCTATGGTCTGGGGAATGTTTTCGTGTCATTCCCTGGGTGATGTCATGGTTCTTGAAGGCACGATGAGCCAATACAAATACGCATCTATCTCTGGGGAACATATCCACCCGAACATGAGATTTGTTTCTGCCTGCCACGTGGCATCTGCAAGTGGGACGGTGCAACGTGTCACACAGCTCACAGTGCACGTGCGTCGTCAAAGAGCTCCAGAATAAGTTTACCATACCCCCTCGACCACCAAACTTCCCAGATCTAAACCCAATCGGGAATCTGTGGGACCACCTCGGTTGGGATGTTCGCTCCGTGTATCCTCAACCGAGAAACAGCGTAGTTGGCCATGGTACTGGAGTCAGTGTGACTCCACGTCCCTTCCAGAACCTCACCTCCTCTCTTCTTGCACATCTTGCAGCGGTCCGCGCTGCAGAAGGTGGGTATTCAGGCTTTTGACAGGTGGTCACATTAATGTGACTGGATGGTGTATCACGTGTTAATTGAATGAAGCATATTTTACCTGCGTCGCCGCACGTAGACACGCTAATTGAGAGGATTTTACGAACATCGTGCATTCCTGTAGCATCCACGAACGGGCGGCTACGATCAAGAGGATCAGTAGGATTACGACAATTACTGGACTGCACGCTCAGTAATTGTGGACATCTACAACGAAGGCAACAACAGCTAACAAGGGGAGGCCACGACGTTTGGAACGCAGATTTACTTCAAACTTCGTATACTCTTAGTACTCCATTAGGACAACAAAATGTGTAAGCAGTAGCGCGTACTTCTCAATCGTTATTGAGAAAATCGCAAGATAATTTCGGTCGTCAAATATATACCTGTGCGTGGCCGTTTTTACCAGGAAGCGGCGGCAGCCGAGTGGGTAGCGTTCAAGCCACGTAATCGCTGGATCGAATCCCGTTCGTCAGTTTTTTTTATTTTTAACACAGTCATTTTCTTTACTATTTATATTACAATTGATGTAATGGGAAAAATACGTGTAATCGGATGAACTTTTATTAAATTTACAATGTTATGTGGCAGTCTAATTCAGAACCGGATGACTAAGATCCTGAGGTCAGGGCGGCCCATATGAAAACATAATGGAAATTCTCAGGGAACTTAAGAGGGTATCGTTGAAAGTAAAACGACGTTAATGTCGCGAAACCCTATGTGGTAGATAAGGAAGCACTTTCTTTAAGAAGAATGTGCCGCTGTTATGCTGGTACCACAGTACAGGGTGATTGAAACAGGAAGGCCGGCCGGAGTGGCCGAGCGTTTCTAGGCGCTACAGTCTGGAACCGCGCGACCGCTAAGGTCGCAGGTTCGAATCCTGCCTCGAGCATGGATGTGTGTGATGTCCTTAGGTTAGTTATGTTTAAGTAGTTCTAAGTTCTAGGGGACTGATGACCTCAGCAGTTAAGTCCCATAGTGCTCAGAGCCATTTTGAAACACATTTCAGTTGATCATTACAGACAATCTGTGACATAAAAACACGTTGCGCATGTCACTGGACAGAGGAAGTACATCATATGTACTCGCAATTGCGAATATGGACAACCATCAGCTGCAGAACGGAATGACGACAATGGAAATTTGTGCCGGACCGGGACTCGAACCCGAATTTCCATTTTATCGCGAGCGGTCGTCTTACCATTTGGCTATACGTGCACGAGTCACAGCCTGCCACAAATGTCGTCAACCATGCGTCTACAACTTGTACTCGTACATCCATTATGTATATTCCCGTACAGGTGAGACATTTTACTTGAAAGTCGTTTGCCCGGTGCCGACGGATAAATATCACGCATGCATGCGCACATGTCCTAAGGAACTTCGCATCGTAATTCAGAATAACACAGACACTGCAGTATAGAACCGGATAGAGGGAGATTCAAGGTTTTATGTTCGCACAGGCACTATACCATGCTCTCAAGATGAGCACCATGAGTTGTTCGAGAAATGTTGAAACGGTAGTCCATTTCATTCTACACGCGAATCAACGTATCCATCTTTATTGAATCGACAGTTTCAACAAATCGATGTTTTAGCTCTTGAAGAGTAGCTGCGATAGGTGGGACAAAAACTGCATCTTTTATGTACCCTCACAGAAAAAAATCGCATGATGTGAGGTCTGGTGACCTGGGAGGCCAAAAGCAAAGAACATAATCTTGTGGTCCACCTCTTCCAATCCAACTTTGTGCAATGGTTGTGTTAAGATAACGCCGCACCTCAAGGTGAAAGTGAGGCGGGGAGACGCCACGCATAAAAATGAAACCACTGGAATCTTCGTGAAGTTGAGAACATAACCAATTTTGCGGCATGTCCAGGTATGACATTCGTGTCACAGTTTCCTCCGCAAAAAAGAAAGGTCCATAAACTTTGTGAATAGAAACGGTACAAAAAACATTAAGTTTCTGTGAGTCTGTGTTATGTTCGACTACGACACCAGGATATTATAACCACCAAATTCTTACTTTATGGTGGTTTACTTCAACCGACAGATGAAACGTCCATTCGTCAGAAAAGATAAGTCATTGGAAAAAAAATCCTGAAAAAATGAAATGCAAAATTCATTCCTCCTTTTATCTTTGCCGGGACGTTACTCCTGCAGTAGCTGCAACTTGTAAGGCTTCATATTTGGGCGTCGTTTCAGGACTCGTCACACTGTTGTTTCAGGAAGCTGAAGTTCTCAAAATTCAAATGGCTCTAAGCACTATGAGACTTAACATCTGAGGTCATCAGTCCCCTAGACTTAGAACTGCTTAAACCTAACTAATCTAAGGACATCACACACATCCATGCCCGAGGCAGGATTCGAACCTGCGACCGTAGCAGCAGCGCGCCTAGAACCGCTCGACCAGAACGCGTCTCAGATACACTCGACACTTACATCAGACGTGCGTGGCCGACCAGTGCTCGTTCCTTGTATATGCAACCAACTTCCAAAAATTTTGAATGCCGGTCATAAATCTGCTTGTGCAGAGGCGGCTTCTTGATGAATCGACGACGGAACGCACTTGCACTTGAACAATGAATTGACCTGGCTGAAATACCAACATAGAAAATGATTTCTCCTATGGTACAGTCTCCATGTTGCTGCAAATAGTCAACAGCACAGCGTTGTCAAAACTTTGATACTTCGCCTGTCGTGTAAGATGCACTGTGCAGTGACTTGCGGAATATGTCTATCTAGATTTAGATATAGATATAGAATGTAAGACTGTAGTGAAATACAGGGATACCTGCAGAGGATCGACGATAAGCACACGCGCTGGGAGTTCACCCTTAGAGCAAATTAACGTATTGCCCATAAACGGGAAAAAGAGATCCTTTTTCATTCGATTACACTGCTGATCTGGGAAAAGTAGATTCCAGGGCGACATTAATTAGAAGAGTCTTAAGGAAATGTAACTTGTCTATGAAAGAAGTGGCTTTTCATGGAGAAAACTGTAAGAATTTAGAATGAAAAACTGAAACTATCCGAAGTATCGCCACTCGTGCTAGGGAGAAGAAACAAAGGTTTTGCAATAATCTGCCTAGCACTTGGGGATCATTTTGTCACGTTTGCTGAAAGCAGGAGAGATGCAGCAGTGCATACACAAGATGGAAAAAGCGTATGGTGTAACAAAGAACGCTTACAACAAAAATTGCTTACCAAAAAGACTTAAAGCATTAGAACACAGTAATAAAACCAGAGTGCTTGTATTCTAGTGAATGTCTACCATTAATTTTAAGCTTGATAAATTATTATCAGCATTAGAGAGAAGAATTATGCGGAAAATGTCAGATCTTCAGAAAAATGCAGCATCTTGAATATTAAGAAGTAACGATGAAATTTATCAGAACATAAAGAACGTACCAGATGGGACGTGGTGGCTCTCTGGGAATGGACCCTTGTCCACTGTTTTGTCTTTGATCGTAGGTTGCGACTCGAGTGCGAGGTGGCGCTATGGCGGGAACAAAAAGGGTCACTGGAGAGAGGTGAGGACGGAACGAGCTTAGCCAGTGCCTCGCAAAGTGGTCGTGGATGAGGCCAGCGTCAGCAGTTCTTGCGGCGTGTTGTGGACAAGCCGAGGAGCGCAGGCGCTTGGGGGTCGGTGACGGTTGTTGCTGTCTGAACCTGGTTCATTTATTTACCAGTTGGAGAAATTGTGCTGTCAAACGTGGGCCCTGGAAATGTTTTAAGCCTTTAAGGTGATTTTACTATGCTTACGTTGTTTTATTTGAGCATGTTTTCTGGCGTCTATATCTGCAGGTGTGTTTACCCTGAAGTTGTTTTAAGTGCAATTTGCTGTTTGATCCTGAACTCTGAATTCATAATTTATTTCGCGGATCGGTATTTCAAGTTTTCCGTAACAGAATATGATAGTTTCACTGACACTGTTCCCTTGAGAACCTGTGAACATTGAAGGTATTTGTTATTTTGTCCTCTATCGGTACTGGCGTTTGGTCTGTTCCAGGCAGCACTGTGTATTGCATAGCAGAGGTCGTATTCGACAGCCTTGTTATTCCGTCAGATATTTTCTGGAGAGTTTTGAGTGTTGCCTCTCCACCGGATAAGGAATGACTGCAAGAAAGATTTATAAAATGGTTCAAATGGCTCTGAGCACTATGGGACTCAACATCTTAGGTCATAAGTCCCCTAGAACTTAGAAATACTTAAACCTAACTAACCTAAGGACATGACACACACCCATGCCCGAGGCAGGATTCGAACCTGCGACCGTAGCAGTCCCGCGGTTCCGGACTGCAGCGCCAGAACCGCTAGACCATCGCGGCCGGCAAAGATTTATAACTGGATATTTGATGAACTAGTTTTATGACAATTTAGATATGGTTTTAACTGAACATTTTAAGATATATATTTTTTATACACTTGATTTGGCTGCCGCTCCACATGTGTTCTTAATTTATATTTTGTTCACTCGGTTGAAATTGTGTCGCCGCACAGGGGTTCCTTGCGGTGTTTTGAGCTTAGTTCTGTTAATTTGATTTGGCGTGCACGCTGTTGTGGAATTCGTAATTTAATATTTACTGATGCGTGTTCTATATTTATGCTAAACTCGACTGGTTGTGGGCCTTTTACTGCTGTGCGCGGGCGTTAGTGTTCGAGCATGTTTGGGGCTTGTGATAATTATTTCGCACGCCCGTAGACTATCGGTACACAGTTTGTCCCTCCGGCGGCCGACGAGCGGTTGTGCTTAGCGAGGCACTTGTCTACCGTTGTGAGCGATGGTGTTATCGGAGCCGACTTCGTGCACGGAATTCGTATACCATATAAGTTGTATTCGTCTCGTACTGCTCCCCGAAGTGTTTGACACAATTCTGGAGTGTTTGCTGTAAAAGCTTGTGCCCTCCAAGCAGTCATTAACAGGGTTTTAATTCTGCATATGACTTTCTCTTCGGGTTGTATATTGAGACTGGTAATTTTTTACTGCTTTTGTATTTTTACAGTTCTAAAAGAAAAAATGTTCATATGTAAACTCTTTCCTGAAAATGTTGGTGAGCATAAAGAATTCACCTGCGGTATTCACTAAGAATATGATGGTCTCTTTTCCCCGCTAATAGCAATTATCACGTATTGTTAAAATTATTTTAATAAACAGTAGTTGTGATCCCCTAATTTTCCTGGAGAGAGGTCTCGCCCTTTATTTAAGTAATCTTGATCTTTCTGCGGGTAAATTATTATGAGTACGTAACTTCAGAAGTTTTCCTTGCGTATTTCTTCTTCTAATAATTTTCGGGTGTGCAGCCAGATGCCGTCGACATTGTCACGCTGTTTCGGCCCAGAGACGTCTGGCCATCTTCAGGTGAAAAGACAACTACTGAAGAGCCCAGTTGTTTTCACGGTATTTTTGCCGCATCTTGCGCATGCGAAATGTGCTGGCGTCTTTTCGGCGTATGCGGCAGGTGATGACATGCGCGGGACAGCCGAGCTGTGTGTGCTGCCCTCGGTAGTAGAACCGAGAGATGATCTCATCATTGAGTATCGAAAGACCCCGTCGATTTCACAGTGACTCCCCCTCAATTCCGCTGTGACTGGATAATTTTAACTGTCCAGTCACAGCTGAATCGACGAGGTTGTTCGATACTCAATGATCACATCATTTCTCAGTTCCACCACCGAGGACAGCACACATAAGTCGGCTGTCCCGCGCATAACACCACCTGACGTAGCTGCCGAAAGACACCAACACATTTCGCATGGACGAGATTCGGTATAAATACCGTGAATGCAACTGGTAGTTTTCTGTTTTCTACTCATCTGAAAATGGCCGGACGTCTTTGGTCCGAAATGTCACAGAATGTCGACGGGATCCGGTGGCACACCCGAAAGTTATTAGAAGATAATAGTATGGTTGCCGCTCTTTGAGGCTTGTTAACTACTGTAAATAAATTTTGGGAATTCATTATTCGTTCGATCCTTCGTTAATTGTAAAAGTTGTAGTTAATTGTTTCATGTCATATGAAGTGTTGCTTACTGATCTCTTGCTCACAAAGGGGTTGTTGTTAAAGTAATTCTGAAACTTTTTATGAATAAATCATTTCGTGTGCAACAAATGGTGAATGACGATCCAAAACCCTGGGGTCCAGTCCTTCCATTAAAATCCTTATTGGCGATTTTGGGGCGCACCATTACACCACGAACAATACAGAAGAGGAGGTTACTATTTTTGGGTGTATATGCAGAATGGATGACAATAGACACTCCAAGAAAAGCTTCAAATATTTTAGAGAAGAGAAATTAACAGAATCCTGGATTTCTTATGTTAGGAGAGACTTGGAAAACAATAGCATAAGAGGAGAAGAAGTAGTGGACAGAGAGATTTTTATGGAAAAATATTTAAAATTGGAAGGATTCCAAGATAGGAGGGAAAAGAAAAGTGGCACTAAATGGCCAGAAGACAGAGCAGAAGAAAAACAGTGAAACAGTGAAGGAATACTGGAAGAAAAGGAAAGAAAAACGAGGGATTAAGAATTCAAGAAGATTTAAAAGAACTGGCTTTGAAACAGTCGTTAGGTCTATTCTTGATTTTTGCTCGTCAGTCTGGAACCGTTACCAGTTTATATTAACATAAGCAATGGAGAAGTTCCAATGAAGAGCGGCGTGTTTCGTGACGGATACGTTCAAAAACCACGAGAGCCTTAAGGATATACCCAACAAATACTAGAGGCAGTCGCTACAAGAGAGGCGTTGTACATTAGACAGGTTTACCATTAAAATTCCAAGAGTCTATGTGACTAAATGTCGGGTGATGTATTACTCCCTCCCACACACGACTCGAAAGAAGACAACAACGAGAAGATGAGAAATGAAAGCTCGTTCGCAAATATAACATGGGTGAGGGGAAAATGATACTGTTATCATAGGTGATCTCTGCAACAGACAGAAAGGTGGCTTCCAGAGTAGATGTAGATGTAGTTCACCATTTGTGAACAGGCTGTAGTATCGTCGTTCATTGTTTCCAGTATGCTTAATTCAGAAATATAATAGTGTCTCAAAATTCTAATTGTTCTTAACTTTGTTCCACTACATACTCTTGCTTAATAAGCACGTTTGGTACGCAATACAGCAGAGGCATGGATTCGAAAAATACTTGGTAGGCTTCTAGAAGTATGTGGCACAGATGACTTTGCGCAGGTCACGTAATTTCAGTGAATTACGGGCCTCTGATTTGTGGGCGAGAAGCTGGAGCCTGAAAGTGTTCCAGATGTGTCTCATCAGGTTAATTTCAGGGGAATTTGGTGGCAACACATCAACACGAGTTCACTACCGTGCTTCTCAAACTACTATCTGTTGGTAAACTCATGAGCGAGCAATGCTCTTGCTGATGGAAGTGGCCTTTCCTGATTCTCGCCTTGTGACATGGACGGTTATCCTGCCGGATGGTGCCACCGCCGTCTGGGAAGGTATCAGACGTGAAGGGATGCAGGTGGTCCCTAATAATGTTCATACTGTCCAGGGCTGTCATGGGGCCGCCGATTACCACCACAGGTCCCATGGAACGCTAGATTAACGTCCTCCATAATATGTTCTGTGACGAAGTGTGGACGTCCAACATCTTGTCACCTACTCATGGTTTCACTGTTGTTCAGCAACTTTTCTTGTAGCTCATGACAATATCACTCGAACCAGTTTCGTAGTTTTCTGGATGCCAAGCACAGGGCCATAACAATCTTCCCTCTCTCAAAGTCTCTTATGCCAGTGGATTTCCCCATTTGTGACTTGTTTCGGTGGCAGAATGATTACTCTGGCTCCTGTCGATTTCGGCCCATTAAGAAGCATGTGTTGAGCTCTGTCTGCCTGGAAGTCCTGAACCTAGCCAAAAATCTAGTCTGCTAGTTGGTAACATATTTTTTCCTAGCTGAAAGAGTAGAACTGTATTGACTGTCCTGCGGAAGTCAAGGAACATTGTGTTAACTTGAGTTTGCAAGCTCCTCATTGATTTACATATTGGTGGTTTTTGGTCCCCAAAAAACTTCGTAATGCAGGAGCATTAAATATTTTCCATAATTCGACAACATACTGACGTCATCGGCATAGTTCTGTGATTGCATCTACTGCATGACCCTTCTTGAAAAAATGGTAACGACTTGCATTTCTCCCAATGTCTTGGTAGCGTTGGCTGCTGCAGCTACCTATGGTGAACTGCTGCTAGAAGGAGAACAAATTGTTTCACTTGATCTTTGTGTAATCGCACAGATATCCTATCATATTAGGGCGGCCAAGAATTCGGCTCGCTATCCAAGTCCTGGCACGAGTGCCATAGTGCTTGACCTCAATGCACATATCCCTTACTGCCACCGCACGCCCTCGGAGCGCCAGGAGGGGGAAAATGGGGAAACAGTGAACACGCCACATTTAAATGGCAGTGCAGTTGCACTGCGTGCGACTTGGTTTTATATTTCACATTTATTAACAGTATATATCACAAACAAAACAAATTTTCATTGTTATTTGATTATTTTTGACACTGAAACAATAAGATAATTTTTATGTGATACAAATAGTCAACATATGGTCAGATGCAGACAATTTCACTCATTTGCGCAGTCACTTAATCATGAATTATTTAGTTTCATAATCGAAAAATTGTCTGTAGCAGACATATGTTGATAGAAATATTGTAGCACTTTTGCAACCTCATTTTGGAGACGTGGAAACTCGGCTTGAGGAAATCACAGATTTCACGGATAATGATTTGTCTTTAAAACGGAAATGTACTTAGCAGGCCAGTCAGCACATGCACAGGAGTGCTTTTAACTGGAACGGCAAATAGTCTCGAAAACAAATGTAATAAAACAATAAACTGGTAGCCAAGATCGCAGGAATTCTTTTTATTCCATGATTACGTTTCGGCGAAACTAAAGCCGCCATCATCGGATCTTAGGACACATACAGGTTACAACGTCAAGGCAAACAATGGTGATATTAATAGTTACCTATAACACGCAGGCCTTACAAAATTATCGTAAGTAGCACATAGGCGCCCAAAAGAGATGACATTATAAACGTTAAGTGTCTCGAGCATCACATACAAGCGCTTTTATGTGATGGAGACAACGCAATGGGATCCTATGTTTATTGGTAAAAAGAGCTTATGCAATCTCAGAACCAGATAGTTTGATACAAGAACTGGATCACCTAAAAGCTGTGTTCAAGCAGAATGGTTATACCGAAAATCAGATCCGTCGTGCTCTGCAGATTGGATCATTGCAGTAACCAACAGAAGACACAAGCAATTTGGTGGCAGTCCTACCTTTCACGGGAAGTGTACCTTCAAAAATAGGAAGAATTTTAAAGATATTTGTTATCAAAAGTGTATTCCGTTCGCCAGCTAAAACTAGAGCTCTGCTGGGCTCAGTGAAGGATGATTTGGGTTTGAGGAAGCCCAATGTTTACAAAATTCTCTGGCATTGCAGAAAGCCTATATTACACAAACGATTTGTGCGGTCCAGGATCGATACCTGGAGCAAAATCGCCACACACGTTTATTTCAGCCAGAAAAATCTACAGTTGGCGAACATTGTCTTACTGAAGGACATAAAGTGTTATGAGACAAGCGGTTGGCCCTGAGTCGCATTATTAGGACTATGTACTGAAAGAGGCTATTGAAATCCGACTACCTGACAAAATATTATAAACAAAGATAAGGAGTATCCTTTAAGTAAGAGTTGAAACCCTGTTTTGTTTGACATTAAAAAAACAACGGTCTCTGTTTCGGTCATCAAAAACTGTCAATAGTGTTTGATTTCGATTTATTGTTTGCACGAGTTTTCACCGCCGATGCGCGGTTGTGCCTTGCTCTAGAAGGCTGTTACCTTCACGCACGCGCCGTGGGCCTACAGGTCGTGTATAACGGAGCCGCGGCGGTGTGTTTGATTTCGGTTCCGGCGAGTTGCTACGACGGCTTACTCACCTGAAGATGTCGACCGGCTGGACCGCCGAAATATTGTGTCAAATGAGGTTATCTTCCGGCTGAAGACCCAACACTAATGTCATCAGTTACTACGCCGGGAAAGTTTACGAAGCTACGCTGTTACGTTGTTCCAACTATTCTAACTCATCCAATCCAGAGCGATAAGACGTATCAGTCCACGCTTTTGTGGTGGCAGTGTGCGGATGCGCCAGTTGTGTGTACATTCAGGTGCCAACGTAGCGAACGCCGACAGTTTGAAACAATTGTATTAAGTGTCGAATGCCATTGAGGACAGTGCATGTGTTTGTATGAAGTTTTACTTCAGAATGGTCCATATCATTGTCGACTGACGCACATCTGTCTACTCCCGAAAAGTCCTGTAGGAGAATTAGGTCCTCCTTATTGTAAGTCCCATATAATTCGCATCCGCCTCCGTAGCCGACGTCGCTAGCATACGCCTGCGCCATGGCACTCGACGCGGACGTAAGCCTCTTCGAATCCACGTGGCGGAAAATTGTCACTGCCAGCGTAGAGCCGGTGAGGGACGGAGAGGTGTTTATGCGAAGTTCCTGATCACCAGTCTTACCGCCAATGTTCTGGATTAAACTCCAAACATCTGCGTAATGTCTCATAAAGTGAGGTGGTTTGACGTTATTGATGTGATCCGCCCGTCGGATATGAACGTTAAGCTCAGCGATCCTCTTAGTGCTGTTTAGTGCCGGCAGGTGTGGCCGAGCGGTTCTAGGCGCTTCAGGCTGGAACCACGCGACCGCTACGGTCGCAGGTTCGAATCCTGCCTCGGGCATGGATGTGTGTGATGTCCTTAGGTTAGTTAGGTTTAAGTAGTTCTAAGTTCTAGGGGACTGATGACCTCAGATATTAAGTCCCATAGTGCTCAGAGCCATTTGAACCATTTGAAGTGCTGTTTAGGCTATGTGCACCCGTGTTCTATCATCTCCCTTCCCTTCATCCATAACAAGGCAAACCCAATGTCACACTCTACCAGCACGCAACAGAGTCATGTACATGGCCCATTGCAGGATTTCTGCATCACTTCTCTACGCTCATTCCCTGAGTGTTGGACTATTTTGACTTCGAATTTATACAATACGCGCTGCAAATCCGACAATTCTGTCCTGCACTTCCGTTACTTCCCCCGCTGTCCGTTAAAACCCCCAAGGGGATATCTCCATAGTATGGATAACGGTAATGAGTTTTTTTGATCTGTAGTGTTATGTATTTGTTATTTTGGATAAGTACACAAAGAAAGGGAAGAAGAAGAGGAGGAAACTCGATGCCACAAGTAAACTACTTCTCTCGTATAGCATCTAGAGCATCCAATCTTAATGTCTACATCCGACGGACAGATCACCCATCATTTCACCTGCAAACTTCGCCAGTTTCAAGATTCTCCACAGCTAATGGTTTTCGACTTTTTAAGTACCCTGTTGAGGAAGGTAAGTAGATGGGCACAAAGAGCATTGATGTGTATCGCTGAAAAGTTTTGACGAGAAATATAACACATCTGGCTGTTATCTATCCGAAGACGTTATTATCGCTCCAGCAGTCATTCACAGCACTGTATTAAATTGGTGAAGGCTGTTATTGGAAAATAATGAAAGGATAATAGTGTACTGAATATTCTGTAATTCTAAAAGCTGACAGCATCCATCATGATCACTATTTACAGCATGCGCTTCTACTTAACTAGTAACCTATTTTGTTAGGTTATACTCACGCTTCATAGCTGCCACAGCGCACCGCACGCCACTTTCCCGTCTTAAGACTGCCTGACAACCCGTCGGCTATCTTATCGCTTAATAAGGCTGTGTTGTCAAGGTGACTCTAAGCCGCTAATAAGCTCAACAAGGCGACAATAGCTTAGACTATAGCGGATTTTTGTAGAGAAACAGTAACGCCACGTAGCTATCACAAATGGATCGCATAGAAATGTAAAAGGTTCCTTTAACCACTTGGATTCTATGAACGGTAGAATCCAGATTTTTCGCCAGCTCTTTTAATGGTGTCCCCGACCTTTTTTCAGTGACACAACTTAGAGAGGACACATTTTAATACATGATGTAACCTAGTAATAGCGTTTCATCATTAATTAATTTGAAGGTCTTTTGCGTACTGACAGTAGACTGTGATCCCCAAGCAAATTCCAAAAGAGAGAGAAAAAAGAATGAAGACAATTATGGCAGTAGGTGCGGAGCACAAGCACGAATTGTTTTCAAAAAATGTTCAAATGTGTAAGAAATCTTACAGGCTTAACTGCTAAGGTCATCAGTCCCTAAGCTTACACACTACTTAACCTAAATTATCCTAAGGAAAAACACACACACCCATGCCCGAGGGACCACCTCCGGGACCAGCCGCACAGTCCATGACTGAAGCGCCCCTAGACCGCTCGGCTAATCCCGCGCCGCCGAATTGTTTTCAAGGATGTGGAAGGGAATCGGCTGTGTCCTTTCATAGGAACCACGGCGGAATTTGCATGGAGTGATTTAGCGATATCACGGCAGACCTAAAACTGAAAGGCTGGACGGAGACTTGAACTACCGTCCTCCTGAATGCGGGTTCAGTGTGCTACCCATTGCGCCACCCCATTCGCTCATATAAATGCTGCACCCTGCCTATATAATACAAATCGCGTTCTTACGTGGATTTCTCACCCGTGATGTATGCCAGTGAGATCGCATCTTCTGTTACTGGCGTGGCTGTAATTACCTCAATCCTGTATTGTTTCTTTCCGTGTCTTTCATTACTACGAGGAGCATTCAATAAGTAATGTAACACTTATTTTCTGAAAGCAGGTTGGTTTTTTTTTCAGGATTCCAGTACACCATATTACTCCCCGCTCTTTTGGCCAAAAACCCCTATTTTTCAACACAATCTCACTTCAATCCGACGCCCTTACGCCACTTTACTAGGAGGGCCTGTATGCCCGCATGGTGCCACGCTACTAGTAGACATCGGAGCCAACGTCTTGCTGCATCAGTAATCTTCCTGTCATCCATGTCGTGCTTCTCGTGGAGTGCATCCTTCATTGGGTCATACAGATGGAAGTCGGAAGGTGCGACATCTGGGCTGTAGGGTGGATGAGGCACAACTGGTGGATGAGAGTGTCAGCACTAATAACAGAGACGTCTAGTTGAGCAGCGAGGCGTTTGATTGTGATCCGTCGATCACCTCGACTGAGAGTGTCCACACGTTACAACATTGTAAGAGTCACAAGTGTGTGGTGGGGGACGCGGAAGATCGGACAGGTTTGCGTGACCTTGATGATGATGATGATGACGACGGACGCCTCGCCCAACGACTCACCGTGCTTTTGTTTAGTGCCAGATCTCCGTAGATTTCTGCAAGCGCCTATGAATATCTCCAATGCTCTGATTTTCCACCAAAAGAAATTAAACGGCAGTTCTCTGCTTGGAACCCACCTTCGTTACAGACGCCATTTTGAAGACTACGTACAGCGCGGCCACCTATGGAAACTATAGGGGCAGAAGCAGGAATATTCCACGATGTCCCACAGTACATTCTGCATTTTTCAATCGAAATCGACCGAGGAACAAAATGTGTTGCATCATATAGAACGCCGCTCGTACATACAGTGCGGAGTAGAAAGTCACTTTGTGGACATCGTTTGAATCACATTTCTTTCTTTGTGGCTTGAGTATCAGACTGGGATTGTGTTTCAGGGAATGATTCTGTACAAATTTACACACTATCAGGTAAGGTTAACATAACAATGTATCGTTTAACACTCATTCGGTGTATGGAAGGCATCGTATAACCAGAACATTAAGTTGCAATTTCATTCCAGAACAAATTGGAGTATTTGTACCAGTCTTTACCTTATTCCCTCTGTAGTCTGCAAGTATTATATTCTTGCCAAATGCTATGATATGTTACTATAATCTGTTATCAGCTGATTCATGCCCTGCATGTCAGTATACAACCTCTCTCTGTCTCTCTTTATCTTGATTTTTTAAAAAGAATTGTGAGATGTAACTCAGTGTCTGCAAAATCGGTATTGCATCCATGGTGTGTACAACCAAATCAAATAAGAGAACAAAAAAATCAATTTTATGCCAGATCTAAACACCATACGCTGTATTTGCTTCACGACAACCCCCGACCTTCGGTGCCAACATCTACAGAAGTGGTCCATCACAGTCGCCACAAAAATCATAACTACCCTAAGGAAAATTTGCATTCTTGATCAGATTATATCGAATTCGGAAGCTCAGTCACGGCCCTGTAGACTCTGCCTGTAATTTCTGTGTTTCCGAAGTATCAGAAAGTTCCTCAGTGGCATCGATAATCTTTTTAAAACACTGAAACACAGACTTTACAGCAGTCCATCGTATATCTGAAAGTCTTGTAACTTTAACTCCAATGTTTTTCAGAAGGATCGACCAACTATGGTTAAAAGCTGAATAAAACACGCACAAACATTCTAAGGCTCTCAAAAAAGTCACATATGATGGAACTGTCAGTTCCTGTTTCAGTAATTTTGCCGCCCCATGTGAAAAATTTAAGCGCAACCCCCGCCCCCTCCCTTCCCTCTCTTCTCATCAACTCCTTCCATTTTCATAAAACAAACAGCACGACCTACTTAAATAACCCAAAACTAAAATTAATGACAAGCATATGTTTGCCTTATATTGCAGATATTTTTCTTGCTTTGGCATCAAAAGACTCCTATATGACTTCTTTGAAATCTATACAGTTAGTTCATGCTCAGTTGACACACAGCCGAGCCTGGCCCATTGTTGATTTCAGATACGTTTTAATCAGTTTAAACCTCTTTCTTCACTTACCACTGTCACCGGCTATATTAGCAAAATACTTAAGGGTAACTTACGTTGGTTGCAAAACCAAGTTATGAGTTTCAAAGCTTCAGGTGTTGTACTACCAAGTTTTACCAACACTGAGACTATTTTAAGTCCATCTTCAAAATCGATAACGCTATGCCCTTAGCGTGTCAATGACTAAAACAGTCGCGCAGTTTGGAAACTGTCACTTAGAACGTCACTTACGACTAATGTAGCTAAAAAATCGAAAAGCTCCATGTGCCTTCTAAGCTGTTGAAATCTCGCATTGAGAGCACTTTATTTAAACAGCCAGTACTTTAAAGAAAAATACATTTTGCGCTGCATTTCTGAATTTTCAATTCTCTCAGCCTCTTGTTCAGTCTCTTTCGTATCTACGTTCTGCTACCTACAGTTGGGTTTCCTGTATCGAGTCGAGTTGCCAGTTCCTTACCGTGTAGTAGGCAATCTTGGAATTTGAGGTCCTCACTGCAGTTTGTGAAATTCTCTGTTGTTTTTCAGACTAAGTCAGTAGCTTTCGATATATCTCTGGTAATACTGAAACATCGTACGATGTCACCACTGAACAAAGAAACGTAAAATCACGGATAAGGTTTGTAAAAATGCCAGCCTCATGTGTAGCCATTCTGTCCGTTATTTTCGTCGTCGGTTATTTCAACCAATGGATCATAGACCTGTGTGATATTTAAGAGAGGCGACTGCGGCAGTCCTACTGTCCCATCTTCTTATGCTCAGCAGCTTCACCGACCATTCACGACTGCCCAGCTTGGAGTACGTGCTAAAACAGAAACAAATTTTTCTCACCAAACAAAAGAATAAAACGGTTCATCTTGATACGTTTGCAGCATCATTTACAACTAGATTTAGGGAATGATTACTGGAGGGAACATAAAATGGCTTAGGAAGTAAACCTAAACTCCATTTTTGCTTTCGTAAGTTCTTGCCTTTCATGAACCGTTATCATGCCCTTGGCCCCCTCGTGTCCTCCATAGGTACTGTCATTTCCTCTAGCTGTTTTAAGACTACCTCTGTAAGCCCGGGGGCAGATGTATCTCTTACAGATACAAAGCCAAGAAAGTGTTTATTAATACAGTGTGTCCATAATTAAATAACCAGTTTGATGCATCAAATTTGAAAAGCACATTATTGACGCAGAGGGGAACGTCATAGGAAACAAAAACATTTAACGAGCTTTTACCAATAGGTGGCACTGTAAGCGTCTCAGCGTAAATGTGGTCTGCTACAACTGATAGATTAGTTGTAATACGACGGCTGTGGCTGTTCGGCAGCCAACGGTTGTGGTACTGTTAGTTTGGTTAACCCATCCACCACGGCAATGTCGTACCACATCGGATGGGTAAAAATCAGTTTTTAATTGTACTGCGACGAAAAACGGCAAGAAAAGCAAAATGACATCGGTTTCTAATTGTCGTGAGACTGGCTCTAGACATGTTCAACGTGTTGTCTGCCGTTTTCTCCCACAAGTTTAAATCGAGAAGCACGTTCCACAACAGATCAGAGTGTCTCAGGGGTCACGTTCAGATTGCGTTGGCAATGCATGCCTTCAGTTTGGCTAGGTTCGTAGCTGAATACAGCATCATTCAGATAACCCCACAGCCAGAAGTCACACCGATTAGAATCAGGTGGTCCGGATGTCCAGGCTGTAGGGAAATGACGGCTGATAATGCTAGCATTTTCCGAAATGCAGCACCCGCTTCACTGGCTGTGCAATGTGAGCAGGACTGCCATCTTGCATAAAAATGATCCTGCCTACCGATCCACGCCGTTGAAGGATTGGAATGACGCCGGTACGGAAAAACTGTCATAGCGTTTACCAGTGACGTACATGTAACAGAACTCTTCGAAAAAATGTTGTCCTGCGATAAACAATGCCGTCAATCCGCATCACACAGCCAGTCACCTTTGCAGAATAAAGTGGCACCGTTTGATGTGCGTGCGGGTTTTCCGTTGTCCGTATTCTGCATATCTACGTACTGACATGTCCCTTAGAGATGGAAATGAGTCTCGTTTGGCCAAGAAATGTTCCATGGCCATTCATTGTCGACTTCCATGAGAGCACGAAATTACAGTGCGAACGTTTGTCTTGCTGGCAGGTCAGCAGGAGCAACTCCTGAAAATGAATGACTTTGTATGGATAGAATGCAGGATGTTTCGTACGATTTTATGCACCGTGCTCGCAGCTGTATCCAACATTCGAGCAATTCCCCCAGCACTGCAGGTTAGCACATCACCGCTCAACTCCTCCTGGAATGCTGTGGCCACATCTCCGACTGCTTTCCTCCATCTGACACACTGCACTTAAAAAGAACGTGTCTTTTAGAATTTTTAACCATTTTCTCCAGGCTCTTAGCAGACACCGGAACAATGCTTTTCATACCCTTGAGCCTTGCCTGTCCGCAACTTCTGCAGGGCTACTGGCGCACAGTCACGTTCTTGAAAAAGAGCTTTCCAGCAGCGCACGATCCTTCGTGGAGACAGTCACGTTGGGCGTCTCAGACGCAAACTCAGGAACAGCCGTCTGCCGTGCGTCTGTTTGGTGTGCATATTGTGACGCTTACAGTGCCAGCTATTGGTCAAATTTTAGTTGATTGTTTTTTGTTCCATGCCGTTTCCCCCTGTGTGAATAATGTGCTGTTCAAATTTGACGTCATTCTGGGCAGTGTTCTCGTTCTACAATGTTTTGAAACTGGAACTTTACTTATGGACACCCTGTATTTATATCACACGTATCAACATCAGTAGAATTCATATTAACGGAATACTGTGTTACTGCCATCAGCTCAACACCAGAAATATGTGGTATACAGTCAAAAACTATACTATAGTTTTTAGCAGCTTTCAATAAAGACAATATTTTATTTATAATTTCTTGATAGAGAATGTAAATTGTTTCTTTTGAATTTTTTTCCGGACAGTGACGAACATATTTTCACCACGAGATATTCTCCTTATTTGTCCACCTAAAACTCAATCAAATTTTTAAAATAATTAAACCAGCTTTAAGAAATACACACTGTTGAGAGTAAAAAGTTTGTCGGAAATCTTCTTAAGGAAGACATTGCCTTCCAAATAGTTCATAATTGCTGTAAGGCAACAGAATGCACTTTTCCAATGCTGGATTTCCGCATTTAATATCTGCAGAGTTCCTGCATCGACATTATTGCCATATAATCTTCTGAAGAGCTCCAGCCACTTTTTGTGCTATTTATTATAAGTGCACTTGGAACCTACCGTGGCTAGCCAATGTCTCGGAAATGTAACGCCAGTTAATGTAACCATCTCAAGTAAGTATTATTTTAATGTTCGAAAGTAGCATAAACAGAAAACCAGTCCTGCACTTTTTGAATAAAAAAATTGTAATTGTAATTTTTAGAAGCGACATTGTAATGATCCTTAGGATTCCTCTAAAATTCAATTATTTTTTTCTGGGAGATCTCTGCGACTAAGTTGTCCCAAGAAAATAGTCTATTTTGTCGAGCCATTTTGCGGGATCAGAATCAACTACATAACTGATTATTTGAGTGTGACATGTGCAGCCAATAGACTGAACTGGAACAGTTTTGTATTCGCATGGCTCATCTTGATCAAAATTTTCTTCAAGTTGAAATAATGTGTCTAATGAAAATTTCAGTTTCGTTTTTACATTTTCTATTAAAGCTCACCTTTTTCCTATACTGACTGCCTTCGAGGCACTTTTTTCTGCCACGAGACATTGTAAGAGTTTATAACATCCGCAATATGCCTAATGAAAACACGTCACGTCACAGTGAGAAAGCCTCTTCACATTAAAGCACTAATCCCCTGACACTGTCAGCTGAGTGTACAAAAATTAACGTTTAACACTGTCGTTGCTGTCGTCTTTCTTGGACAGCCTACAACAGGAATGGTCAGTGTTCCAGCCCAGAAATAATAAATTGAGATTAAATAGGATTTATGATTGTATGCGTTGAGCATAAATTTTCTCTAGTACGTGACTAACGGCGTTTTGAGCCATTTGTTTACCGATTTTATGACAGTTAAGGAACTGCGAGAGTAAAATTGAAAAAGTTCTGTTAACTTTGTTCCAGTAACATATTGAAAGATAAAATGTATATATATCCCCATTTCATTGTGACCCACCCTTAGATATTAAGTGAACAGAGTCTGAGGCACTCTTTTTGTTTGTTCTACAGGACAAACCAGATAATGGCAGCCTGGTAGCTGCGTGAAAGCGTGGAGTGACTTGGACACAACTCACAGTGACCCCTCCCCTTTCCCCGTGTAAATTAGAGTGAACGTGAAGGACGCACACCATAGCAACTTCCCCTCCTCTACCCTTGTGAATGGAAGTGTAGAACGCCAGCCAAAGCGGCTACAACTATGTGTGTAAAACTGAAATTGTCAAGACTGCTAAGATATAATCATCTGTTTATGTATTATGAATAACTGTATTATTTTCTTTGAATTTGTGTATGTAAAAATGTATTTAATGGATTTAAGATTTTCATAATTTTACATATTTTTATGTGTTTTTTTGTCTAAGGCAATATGTATGCCAAAGTGTTTCATTGATTTTGCTTAAATTTTGAGGGATAATGCTGCTTAAGGCAGTGAACATGCCAGCAATTTTAAATAATTAAAGTAGGTAATCAGTTTTCTTTTAATATTTCTATGTTTCCATTTCAATTTTAATTTTCATAGGGAGTTAAGCTGTACTCTTGCTTCCCTTTTTGTAATTAATTTTTTTTCACGTTCATTAACATTCAAAAAAAATTTAAGTAGAGGGTGATGTAGGGAAGCAGCCTACTCACGCCGTATAAAATTCTCATCAGTCTTTCCACTGTGTGCCAGCCTAGTCCGCTGTAACTAGCTTTGACGTCATAAATGTTGCGCAATACTTTAAAAATCAAGTAAATTACCTGAAACGTTTCTAGCATATCAGGAGTAATACTAAATCAATATGTGTTGAATATCAGTTCAATAACTTTAACCATTTTCGAAATTTGGACGTTTTTCTGTAAAAATCATTGGCGCAACAGAAAAGAGCTAGAGACTTAAAAATTTATATTTAGATTCCTTTTTCATAATAATTTAATAGAAACAGTACTTTGGATCTCACAAATTAAGATTTTAGTTGAAATTCATCATTTTCTGGTTTTTTTGTCTTAAAAATTAAGGAAGGAAGATAGATTAGGTAGGCTAATAAATAAGGCTAGGATGTTTAAATTTAAGTAGAAGGGAGATCCGCTATAATCATAAACATGTGAGAAGTTTCAATTGAATAACTATAAAACTATAACGATAGCGTATCTCCAAAGGGCAAGTTCAGAGCTCGTCTACTGCGTGTAGTGTAATTAAATTAATTCTCTCGCCCAAAATATTTTACTTAGCCACGTCAGACTTTTATTATGATTACTTACCTGCGTGCTGATTGCACATTTAAATTGAGAGCTTCATCGGCCATCAGCAAAGGAAGCGATGATTTATTCAATAACTTAAAGTGGTGCATTACTAGCCCAGCGGCTAGTTGGGAGAGCCGATTTGATCAGGCGTTCCCTTACCGTCCACACCGCGGCTTTATATATAAGAACGCTGCGCAAGGAAGCAAGGCCCCAGTTCTCTCCAGACGCTGAATAGCACACCATCTGTGTCGGGAGTCGCGTCGCGTCGGTATCATTGCTATAAACAGCCTCGGATGCCGTATTAAGTTACTCGGGTTACGCGTAACCATGAAATCATTTTCGAGTGAAGTGTTAATTCTGGGATGACTTTAATGATCTATCTTCAGTTTGCGTATGTCGTATTTTCACGTGCCGCCGCGGGACAGACATTCTACCATTATTTAGCGTGGCGTTTGATGAACATTACCATCAAATTATGGCGAGCATTCACTTAAACATTTAATTTGGACAGTTATAGTTGCATTAGCGCATTAGACTCTAAACTGCTCTGTTAGCCAGATTGTGTGGATTCTTTTTTTTTCAATCTGTGACTTTCAGAATATAGCGAACGTTTTTTCACGATCGTTTTTGATTATGAATCCCAGACAATCTCCTAATTCCTCAGAGCTATAAGCTGTAGCTATAAGTGTATTTCTCAGATGAAGTGGGCACTAGGAATTCTAATTACAGGCTTCACGATTTGCTAATCACTTTCTGGTTGCCAAAATTGTAGTTAGAGAGCCAGTGTTGAGAACGGCAAAAGACAGCATAATTAATAGGAACATTTATATAACAATTAATTCCACCCGCCGCCCCACATATGGTTAAACGGCCGGGAACCGCAGTGTTTCTACATTACAAACCAAACATTAAATAACAGCAACCTTCATTTCCACCAGCCGCCCCACACACTGTCCTGTGATATATAATCGCGGTCGTTAATTCAAGCGCGGAATACTGATATCAGCTATGGCAATTGCAATTATATTTAGAACTCCACTCGCCACTAGCAACGTGAAGCCTCAGCATAGAACGAAAAAGACACATGATCAGCAATTTACTTTACTTCCCTCACACGACCACTACAGTGATCTGACGCTTATCGCTGCAAAGGTTCTCGGCTCAGAGAGATAACATAAATTCTACTTCACCAAAAGCTTCCGTGGGCACCTCCACGGCTGCTGTGGAACACCAGACGATCCTCAGGCTCTCGCTACAAGTACTCTGTCCCAGTAACGAGGTCGCACACCTCGCCAGGACCAACCTCTCTCCTCGACGCTCCAGGAACAAGTCTTTCTCAGTCGCTACGCTTTTTCGTAGCTCCTGTTCTTTTTTGTTCCCCCTTTTAATGTGTGTGGCCAATCATGTTGCTGGAAGGCTTTCGTTTCCGAGCGCCGACCAATCTCATTTTTGCACCCGCTGAAGCTTCTAGAAGCTTCCAGACTGTTCCAGAACCTTCCGCTCCGGCCGTTGGGAAAACCACCTACACGTCGCCACGCGTTTTGTGAGCGAGCCCCCGTGTCTTCTCCTTGTCCTCGGCCACGTGGCTCCCGCTAAGCCGCGGTCCACCCGCCTGGGGTTTCCAGAGTAGCTTACGGGCGCTGTTGTCTTCAGCTCTCAGGCCTACCTGCCACGCTTGTGTCTTTCCCGTTCTCCTGCCAGCCTCACGCTTGTGTCTTTCCCGTTCTCCTGCCAGCCTCCCGTCTCCGTCCGCTTCACTATCGCCCAACGTGCAGATATTCTGCTACAAATTAAGATCCCTAGTCGATGTCAGTATCGTTAATGGTTTCCTGTCTCGATGTTTATACTTCTGGAGTGGTAGTTGTGATGTCGCTCAAAATGATGCCACCTTACAACTTAAGGTGGTGATCACAGGTCACAGAACGTCAACTCCATGAACATTAAGTGAAAAAGGATTCCCCCACGCCAGGGTACATCAGTATAAAAGGAGAAAAGAGATCAAATCATGGTGACTTAGGCTGTCCACCTACTGTGTCAGCCTTCCTAAGGCAAAAAACAACCATAAAAACTACGAAATCCGTTATCTTATCTTCACGAGACTGCGCATTGAAGATTATCGGTCCAAGAATGGGCCAACACAGTGCAAAAACTGTCAACGCTTCGAGCATATGGCAAATTATTGCTGGCTGCCACCCCACTGCGTAAAATGCGGTGGAGACCATCGAACCAAGGACTGCAGCCTGCGCTGCACCTCCAAAGCAAAATGTGCTAACTGTGATAAAGACCACTGCGCCTCATGGCGCGGCTGCGAAAAATACCAGGCACTCCTACGGAAATAAAAAGTTCAGCCGCAACAGCAGGCCAACAAACCGACGGTGAAGATCGTCCACCAATCGACAACGCCAGCGACGACCAGCAGGATGGGCTGTCAGGCACCAGCAAAACAGCCATCCGGACAGCCCCAAATGTCAGCTTACCTTACAGAGGACTCCGAGATGATCGGATTTCACGATCCTATGCAGACATACTGTCGCCTAGGAGACAAACTTGCAACATCTGTTTCCAGCTCTACAGCCACCCTACGCACCTTGACAGACCTCGCAGTCCTACTTATGTAACTTCAACAAAAACTGGCAGCAATCCTCATGCTGGTGGAGGGAATAATCAAAGCGTTCACTGCTCCTTAAGGAATGGCAGCAGAACAAGAAACCTTCGAAACTGCATTTGGAATGACAACGGAAAAGATGTAAACAAACTGAACGGAACTAATTTGTTACTCGGCACAGGTTGTGTATAGTTCTGATATCGGAAACGCACCTGACAGAGATGGTGGTGGTGGTTAGTGTTTAACGTCCCGTCGACAACGAGGTCATTAGAGACGGAGCGCAAGCTCGGGTTAGGGAAGGATTGGAAAGGAAATCGGCCGTGCCCTTTCAAAGGAACCATCCCGGCATTTGCCTGAAACGATTTAGGGAAATCACGGAAAACCTAAATCAGGATGGCCGGAGACGGGATTGAACCGTCGTCCTCCCGAATGCGAGTCCAGTGTGCTAACCAGTGCGAGAGATGGCTAGTTTCAAATTACGTATCATGCATGGTTATAGGATCGACCGGATTGGACAACGAGGTGGCAGAACTGCAATATTCGTCAAAAACACCATACGACGTCATCAGGAGGATCTACCGTCACAGGAATCACTGGGAGCCACAACGGCTACAATCTTCACGGCGATAGAATACATAACTCTGGTGGTGGCATATATTAGCCCCAAGAAACAGTTGGTGGCCAGAGATCTCCATGCCGTCTTTGGCCGATTCAGTAAGGTCTTGCTGTGAGGAGACCTTAACTCCAAACATGGGGGCTTGGCATTCAAGGAGGGCCATCCGAAAGGGACAGCTGCTCTACGATGTAGAGAATGACCAAGTCACCATCTATGGGCTACGGGAGCTGACACGTATCCCTGATTTGGCCGTCCAGGAGGCTGACTTTCTCGATATAGCGATTGTTAAAAATATCGCTGCAAATCTACAGCTCAAGAACATCCAGGACCTGTCATCTGATCATCTACCAGTTCTCAGACATCTCGAGAATGGCATACTCCCAATACCACCTCCAAGCTCCAAAGCTGTTAACTGTGATCTCTTTTCGACATATCTTAACAATAACGTCCGACCGACCCAAGCAGTCTCTACAGTTCCAGAAATTGACATCGCTGAGGCAACCATGACAGCTAAAATCCAACGGGCAACAAGAAATGCAGCAACTGATATCTTTCGTCGAGAGCGTCAATTTAAAACATTCCTTCATCTCAACGAAATCAAGCATCGCCGGAATAAGCACAGAAAACGATGGTAACGATACAGACATCATGAAAATAGATGGCTGATGCATCGTTTGTCCCGGAAGCTACGTTGCTAAGCTGAAGAATGGCGTCAAGACACCTGAGAAACAAACACAGACGAAATGTTCCTCCAGACTAGAAAAGAGTTGCAACTTGTCAGGGCACTACGCCATTCGAGACCATCAATACGCGGACCTGGCCGTCTCTCATACGACTCGCTTGGCCAAGCTGAATTACGAGGGCTATTCGGAAGTAAGGAACGATAGGCCGTGAAATGGAAACCACAGTCAAAATCAAAACTTATTTGCAACAGTTAGCTATAACTTCCAGCTACTTATCTCCATAGTCGCCGATCCGACTTCGACGTTTTGTCGTAGTATTGTACCAACTTTCCAACACCCTCGTTATAGAAGGCAGTCGCCAGTGCTTTCCACCAATTCTCTACGCTGGCCTACAGCTCACTGTCTGTGCCAAAATCTTGTTTCCATAGACAGCGGTTCATGTGAGCAGAGATGAAACTCAGAGGGAGACAATTATGGTCTGTATTGTGGGTAATCAAACATTTCCAATTGAAAAAGATGCAGGAGCATCTTCATTGCCCCTGCAGAATGCAGCTGAGGATTGTTTTGAAGAAGAAAACCCACTACAGTTATGTAATATTGGCTGCATAGCTTCAGGCGAAATTTCTCACTAGCCCCTCGTACTTGGCGGGAGGCACTATTGTTATAGGTATCTTTATGTACTCCCTGTGTGCTCAGAACTAAAAAGAACGACGTAACGCGGTCGACGGGCATACTAAAGACACTGCCCAACACACCTGTGCAAAACTTCATCGGATTCTCACTGTGGTTTCCGTTTCGCGACCGATCGTTCCTTACTTTCTGAATAACCCTTGTCTATGCCGATGTATATGAACACCACATGACAGCTCCGCCTCCACAGGATGCAGAGGACGCAAGGGAAGAGGACCGTATCTGACAGCCAATCGCCAACTTTCGCCAACTCCGCACACAACAGAGTCCTGTTCTTAGCACTCCGGCTGAAGATGAAAAACTCATCAGGAAGGCGAACAACTCGGCGCCTGACAAGGACTCTGATCAACGCCGATCTTAAGGCCTTCGTTCTTTTAACTCATCAGCTGCTTACTCAAGCGCTACTTCCCTGCAGACTGGAAGATGGTGAAGACGATTCCTATTTCCAAAAGATGAAAAAATCCCACGTTGCCAGAAAGCTACACACTCGGCAAAATATTGGAAAAAGTGCTGCTACAGCGTCTCAAAGACTATCTGGAAGAAAATAACATCATCTGCCAAGAACAGTTTGGCTTCCATCCACAGTTATCGGCGGAACTTCAGCTGCTTCGGATCACAGAAGCCATACAATTCAACCTGAACAGACGAAGCTCCACAGTTGGAGTTTTCCTAGATATCGAAAAGGCATACCTGACAAGCTTATGTTCAAACGTATCGACCAAACCCGTCTCCCCAATTGTTACATCAAGCTGATTGATAGCTTTCTGCAGGACGGGCGTCAGTTTGTACAAATAGATGGGAAGAAGTCATCACTGAAAACTGTCCCAGCTGGCATCTCACAGGGAGCGGTGATACCACCATGCCCGTTTAATTTGTATATTAACGACATTCCCACCATTCAATACGTCACCGCCAGTATGTAGGCTGATGACACGGCCTTCCTAACCTCTGGAAGGATCTTCAAACAACTTGTCAACAGAATGCAGCGACAACTTGACGTCACCGTACTAGAGATGGGCAAAGTCGTTCATCCTTGGGACTAGTTCATTTGTGATCGCTCTTTTTTGGGAACCGTTCATTTTTGCTCGTTCATCGTTCATTGTGCTTGGTATATGGTCCTTAGGAAAAGTTGAAAATTAGTAGCATAGGTGACTGAAGATGGAAGGCGCTAAGAGGGGGCACTTGCCTCTCCTCTGGAGTACAGAGCTTCTATTCATAACAGAATACTCACACACTTGTAATTTTCGTGATTCTGCAAAACATCTCGTGTAGCCAACTACAGCGTTATGTGGCTGATCGCAGTGAAATAATATAAGGTGGCGCACGAAAATCCGGCCCCGAGTACAGATTGCTCACCAATTACGCAGGATTTGTTGACCGCTACGAGCAGAATAAATAAACATGTAATAATTAGGCAGTGAAGAAATGACAAATAAGCTCATGCAAACAACTTCGAAACAATAGATGGCGATTGGCAAGCGACAATGAGCAGTCTAGTTCCCTGGGCCGATTTTTTGTGCGCCACCCTGTACCACTGAAATAATATTATAGAAGTTATCATGCGGACTGCATTTGGTTTAAGTCGGTATGCTTTCGATAACAATGCCGGCCGCTGGTGGCCGAGCGGTTCTGGCGCTACAGTCTGGAACCGCACGACCGCTACGGTCGCAGGTTCAAATCCTGCCTCGGGCATGGATGTGTGTGTTGTCCTTACGTTAGTTAGGTTTAAGTAGTTCTAAGTTCTAGGGGACTTATGACCTCAGCAGTTGAGTCCCATAGTGCTCAGAGCCATTTCCATAACAATGAACATGCTCTTTTACCTTGGATCAAAAAAAGACGGAAAATGGCCAGTCGTGCGTGCCGGTTTCCTTTGCATGTGTAATGACAAAAAAATCTTGCCTTTTTACAAATATTTCTTCTGCTGTTTATCGAAATAGTGAAGTAAGCTGATATGCCATCTTGTTATCTGAAAAGATGTATGTATTACATACCACGTAATTTTATGAAATTTACATAATTATAAAATACATTTTAATTACCGGTCATGGACGTTGAATTGAATACGAAAAGAACCAGAAGTTCAGAGTTCAAAAAAGGTTTGAAACAGATCTAGAATGGGCGTTCGCAGCGAACGAAACAAACAACTCTATGCTGAACTATGAGCAGTCGGCAGTGGAACTGCAACGAATGACCACGCGGAGAAGGACGAGTCCGGCCGAGCAAGACCGAGACAGATGCCAACGGGACCGAGGCAGGAACGAGACCGGCCGACGTGCCGTTGCGGGAACGAGACCGACCGTTTCCCTTTCCCGGGAACTACAAGTAGAAAGCCGCGACCGAAGTGAACTATGAAAGACCGTTCCTTAGAATTCGTTCATCACTCGTTCCGTTCATCTTGATGAACCGATCCTTTGGACCCGTTAGTTCGCGTACGGCCCATCTCTAGTCCAAAAATGGTTCAAATGGCTCTGAGCACTATGGGACTTAACATCTATGGTCATCAGTCCCCTAGAACTTAGAACTACTTAAACCTAACTAACCTAAGGACATCACACAACACCCAGCCATCACGAGGCAGAGAAAATCCCTAACCCCGCCGGGAATCGAACCCGGGAACCCGGGCGTGGGAAGCGAGAACGCTACCGCACGACCACGAGATGCGGGCTATCTCTAGTCCATACCCTGTGAAGTACAGCGTCGACGCTCTAACTGTTTCGTACGAACAATCCTCCAGTGTCCTTGGTAACTGCAGCACTTCCTTTTGCAAAGCTTTAGGGATGAACACATGTGACTGTCTACTGTCATTCTGAATCAGAATCACACCTTTCTGTATAACGCGGCTATGCTGACATGCAAAGTATCGGCGCACAACAGAGTTCATTATGCTGTGCAAGGAATGAGGCCAAGATGTGCGAATGTATGTTAGCGAAACGTTCAATTCTGAATAGCTTCCGTGGCCTTTGCAATTTTTCTATAGTTCAGTGGAAAAGATCGAAGCAATTCAGAATCCTGAGTATTGGTGTGACAACAAGATGCAGCAGAAGCTTCAAAGTCTGTATCACGGCCAATTGGAAGACGTGAAACTGGGCCGCATTACACAATCTCGAACTGATATTGAGACAACAACAAAGCCCATATTTACAATTTTTGCGCAGTTCGTACAGGAACCGGTTTCGTCGTATGAAACAAGGACTGCAAAGGCTTGTGATCCGTTACTAAGTACAATTTTCTGCCATACAAATAGTGTTGGAATTTGGTGACACCATACACAATAGCCAAAGCCTCTTTCTCATTTTGTGAACAGTTACACAGGTCTTTGGACAACACTTTTGATGCGAAAGCAATAGCCCTGTCTTTATCACAAATTCTGTGTGAAAGTACTGCACCGATTCCGTAAGAGGAAGAGTCAACTTGCAATACAACTGGTTTGTCAGGATCAAAGTGAACTAAACATCGATCATTGGACAATGCATCTTTAAGTTTTTGAAAAGCTACTTGGCGCTCATCTGTCCAAACAAAGGGGATATTCTTGCGACGCAAGTGATGCAATGGAGCTGCGATTTGTGCAGCATTCGGTCTGAACCGAATATAATAGTTCATTTTCCCTAAAAGTGACTGCAATGCTGTGACATTGCGAGGAACTGGCAATTCTCGTATGGCTAACAAATGCGACTGACGAGGATGTACACCTTGACTATTTATGACATGACGAAGATACTGCGCCTCAGGTTTTTAAAAAAAATCACACTTGTCCAGTCTACACTTTAGTCCTGCATCAGATAACACACAAAACAAAGCACGCAAATCTGCAATATGATCTTCAGGTGTTCAACCTGCTGCTACAGTATCGTCGAAATAGTTTTCAAGTTCAGCAGTGACTTTGTCCCCTAATGTAGTGGGACAGTTCTGGCATGGAAAAATTTTGGCTGAGCATTGCCATTTAGAGTAACATGTGCAACAAAATTGTTAGTCTTGCCTAAATCTTCAGAAAAGAGTTCCAGGAATTCTTTCAGCAAGCTACACTGTCTTTTGCATTGAATGCAGTCACTGACAACACGTTGTCTTGAATTTCAAAGCCAAACAAATCAAATGAATCAAGACCAAATATGTTCTCACAATCCCATGATTGTAGCATCATAAAAGTCACTGTTCGCATATGCGAGAGACACATTTTCCGAGAATGGGAATGTCTTGTCAATTATAAGCCATCAGGTGCATGCTAGTTTTAGACAGGCATGGGGAGCCTAACATTTCATATGTATGACACTGTAATAGAGGCACCCGTGTCCAACTGAAATTTCACATGTTTCCCACAAAGAAGTAAATGAACAAAAAGTTTGTTGGACTGGCGTAGCACTGAAGAAACTGCTTGCTTGTTAGTTTTGCTAATGCCTGTTGCAGACTTCGAATATACTGCATTAGTGTCATGGGCCTTATAACTAGATTTTTAGGAGTGGGCCGAATTCTTATGTTTGTTCCGTTGTAAACATACGGATTGAACATGTGCTTTCTTGCCACAAGAATACCTATGTTCATGTTGGGAGGGGCAGTCTTGGCGATTGTGCCATGAATAACACCGAGGGCATGACTTAATTCTGTTCATCTGTGTAGCCGCCTGTTTAGCGAGCTGCTTACGTGGCATGGAGAGTTGTTTATGTGGCGTGGCGAGCACAAGCTGCCGCAGCCGAATGAGCCAGTCGCAAACAAGGAACTCAGCCCAACAAATTGCTGGCTGCTCACATTTATCGGCCGACAGGGCACCTGAATTGTACTGATCTAGAAAATGGTTCAAATGGCTCTGAGCACTATGCGACTTAACTTCTGAGGTCATCAGTCGCCTAGAACTTAGAACTAATTAAACCTAACTAACCTAAGGACATCACACACATCCATGCCCGAGGCAGGATTCGAACCTGCGACCGTAGCGGTCGCTCGGTTCCAGACTGTAGCGGCTAGAACCGCACGGCCACTCCGGCCGGCGTACTGATCTAGTATTTGCACTATTTGCTGAAATGATGGATCATACTGTTTCAAAATCTGTTCTCTGAGTTTGACATCAGTTACATTGTACATGATTGCATCACACAACATAGCATCTGAATATAAAGCACCACAAGCACATCTGAATATGCATTTCCTCGCCATACCCTGCAAATCTGTTACACATTTTCTTGTTGGTCACAATAGTTAGCGAATGTACAACCTGATCCACGAAAGTTCACTCGGAGTGGCATTAGGGAATTGTTTTTGGATGAGTCTAAACACTGCACTGCCTACCGTGGACAATAGATAGGGAAGTTTCGCACTACTTGGTATGTTGTAAGCAATTACGTGGGCTTCGAACTGTTGCAATCACTTGAGCCATTTCTCTTCTTGTTCAGGAAACTGGCGAAAAGGCGGTATAGCACTTGGAGCTGCAGTAGGTGTTGCTTGTGCTGCATTAGTAGTTTGGTTCACCAGGAGCTGCTGTTCTGTGATTAGCAGCGAGGATATTTGGTGGTTCTGAAACTGAAACATCTGCATTAGCTGTGTTGCATCTAACGCTGGCAGTTGTAGCGCCTGAGCAGGGGGTGGGATAGGTGGGGTGGGCATTTTGGAAGAGACAAATGCAAGAAACAGAAAAGGCAAGCAAGAAAAATAAGTACCAAAGCAAAGAAAATTTCTGCAACGCCCACCCAAATGCACTGATTAGCAAAAACATGATAAGAGACTGTTAAAGCAAGTAAACACCCCTACACCCCTACAAAACAGAGACAAGAGAGAATTAAGGCGGAAGAAAAACACAAAAGAAAATTCCGTGGCCACGAGGCGCGGTTCTTTTTTTTTTTTTTTTTTTTGAATCCTTGTCCTCAATTTTTGTATCCTGCCTATTGTCTAATATAGGGTGCCTAGGAAACTGTTTTCTTGGATTGGTAGACAACAATTCAATCAAATCATATTAACGGAGTTTATTACAGTAAGTTAAATTGACAATACTTTGCATATTCACAAAGGTGTGTAACAAGCAGATGGCGTCATGCAGTTAATCAATGTCCATCGGTATATAAAAATTCAAGGCAAGCAGAACAATACAGTTCATAAGTCACTTCTGTAGCGTTTGTATGAAGGCTTGTCTTCTACTCCTCCCGCGGCTATTTCTTTTTTTTTTAATTGTAATTTTAATCACCTCATACAGGCGGGCTGTCAGCAGCATATTACGCTGCTCTTCAGCCTTAAGTGGTACAATAATATGACCTGTAGGTGACACAGACAATACAATAAAAACGGCGGGCAAAAAATGTAGATACAAAAAACAATAAACATGAAGCCGTTCACGCTGGACGAGAAAAAACACTAACACTTGTTGACACGGTGCACATAACACAGACGACTGCGACGGCACACGTGAACAGTGGAGGCGTGACGACGAAAGAACACTAAACACAAAACGAAGGCACACACATGAGACACTGATGGCGATGATCTCCGGCGCGCGAAAGTCCACTGAGCGTGTACGAGTCCGGGGACCTGCCAAGAGAGAAAAGGAGGGGGGGTGGGGGGTGGGAGAGGGAGAGGGGAGAGCAGAGATGCCATGGATAGGGGAGATAGGGGGAAGGGAGGAAGGGGGAGGGGAAGCCCGGGGGAAGAGGGGTGGAGGAGGGGGGATGGGGGGAAAAGGAAAGAGAAGGGAGGGGAAGGGAGGGAGGGTGCCTAAAGGAAAGGACACAGGAAGTGGGGGGGGGGAGGATCAAAGTTGATAGGAGGGGTAGATGGAGGTGAGGAGGACATCATCAGGGAGGGGGAGCTGGCGGAAGCCACCTTGGGAGAGGGTAAGGAGGGTGGAGAGAAGGAGACCGGGTGGGACGTGGGAATACAGGCGTGGCAGCGGGTGGGGGCGGGAGAGGATGGGCGAGACAAGTGGGTGAGGAGGACTGAGTTTGCGGGAGGTGTACAGGATCCGTATCCTTTCAAGGAAAAGGAGGAGGTGGGGGAACGGAATGAGATCGTAGAGGATCCGCGTGGGGGAGGGGAGACAGATGCGGTAGGCGAGGCGGAGAGCATGGCATTCAAGGATTTGAAGGGATTTATAAAAGGTAGGGGGGGCGGAGATCCAGGCTGGATGGGCGTAACAAAGGATAGGGCAGATGAGGGATTTATAGGTGTGGAGTATGGTGGAGGGGTCCAGACCCCACGTACAGCCGGAAAGGAGCTTGAGGAGACGGAGTCGGGAGCGTGCCTTGGCTTGGATTGTCCGGAGATGGGGGGTCCAGGAGAGTTGACGGTCGAGGGTGACGCCAAGGTACTTAAGGGTGGGGGTGAGGGCGATAGGACGGCCATAGATGGTGAGATAGAAATCAAGGAGGCGGAAGGAAGTGGTGGTTTTGCCTACAATGATCGCCTGGGTTTTGGTGGGATTGACCTTGAGCAACCACTGGCTGCACCAAGCGGTGAACCGGTCAAGATGGGATTGGAGAAGGTGTTGGGAGCGCTGCAGGGTGGAGGCAAAGGCAAGGAAGGCGGTGTCATCGGCAAACTGGAGGAGGTGGACGGGGGGGGGCGGGGTGACGGCGGCGGCATGTCCGCCGTATATAAAAGGTACAGAAGGGGAGAGAGGACGGAGCCTTGGGGCACACCGGTGGAGGGAAAAAAGGTGTAGGAATCCGTGTTATGGATGGTGATGTAGGAAGGACGGTGGGAGAGAAAGGAGCTGATCAGACGGACGTAGTTAATGGGAAGGGCGAAGGTTTGGAGTTTGAAGAGGAGACCAGAATGCCATACGCGGTCATAAGCATGTTCAAGGTCCAGGGAGAGTAAGATTGCGGAGCGACGGGAATTAAGCTGTTCGGAAAGGAGTTGAGTGAGGTGAAGGAGAAGGTCGTCGGAAGAGAAGGATGGCCGAAAGCCACACTGGGTAATGGGAAGGAGGCGGTGCTGGCGGAGATGCTGGTGGATGCGGCGGGTGAGGATAGATTCCAGGACCTTGCTGAAGACCGAGGTAAGGCCGATGGGACGGTAGGAGGAGATGGCAGACGGAGGTTTACCAGGTTTAAGGAACATCAGGATACGGGAGGTTTTCCACAGGTCGGGGTAGTAACCAGTGGACAGGACTACATTGTAGAGCCTGGCCAAGGTGGAGAGGAAAGAGAAGGAGCTTCACGAAGGTGACGGTAGGTGACACGATCGTGACCAGGAGTGGTGTTGCATTTCGTGCAGAGTGTAGCAATGAGATCCTGTGGAGTGATAGGGGCATTGAGTTCCATGTGTGCAATGTTGTCCAAATACTGGAAACCAGGTGCGAGGGGAGGGACAGAGGTGTCAGTACGATCGCGGACATCCAGGAAGAGGGAGTAATCGAACTGGGGATCATCAGGGATGGAAAAGACATCGGAGAGGTAAGAGGCAAAGTGATTGGCCTTACTAAGGGTGTCAGGGAAGGGGTGATCAGCATGGAGAAGAGGATAGTATGGGGAGGGTTTAGTTCCAGTAAGGCGACGGAAGGCTGACCAGAACTTGAACGAGGTTTATAGGTAGGGTAGCATTTAAACAGGTGCATGTCTGTCGCCAGTCCTGGCATTTCTTAGCCGCGAGCAAATTTCGAATGTGTCGCTGGAGTTGCCGGTTGCGTCGGAGTGTGTCCGGGTCACACGTGTGGAGGAAGGCATGGTAGAGACGGCGGGATTCATGGATGAGGAGGACGGCCTGTGGGGGTAAGGTAGGACGGTGGGGGTGGATGGCGACAGTAGGGATGTGGGCCTTCACGGCCTCAGACAAGGTCTGCTGGAGAAAGGAGGTGGCATGGGTTACATCATCAGGGTGGTGGTAGGTGAAGGGGTGGCTATCGACCTGGGTGGAGAGGGTATCCCGGTAGGCATTCCAGTTGGCACGGGAATAGTCATGGATGTACTTTGGGGGAGGGTCATTACAAGGGTCGGGGCGGGGGCGACGACTGTCTAAAACGGTGAGGAGGACAGGGAGATGGTCGCTACCAATAGGCTCCAGGACATCCACCGTTATGTGGCCAAGGAGGTTAGGGGAGGAAGGGATAAAATCGGGAGTGGAGTTGGATTCGGGACGGGTGTGCTGGGGGACGGGGATGAGGTCACCTTGAAGGGAGGAGAGGAACCGATGCCACCGCCGTAACTTGGCGGCAGAACAAATATGGATGTTGAGGTCAGCGGCGATCACGTAGGAGGAGAAGGTACGGTCAATGTGGGAGAGGAAGTCGAAGGGAATAGGGACGTTAGGGCGGACATAGATGGTGGCGCAGGTGATGGTAAGGCCGGGGAAGAAGAGACGAAGGATCAGGTGTTCGGTGGGGTTGGGAAGGAGAGGTTGGAGCCGAACTGGGATCTGGCGGTGGTGACCATTGACAACTCCACCACGCGCAATCGGGAGGGGATTATTGGAGCGGTGAAGGAGGTAGGGCGACGTGTGGATGGTGTGGTGGGGTTGGAGGAAAGTTTCATTGAGGAGGAAGGCATCCACGCAGTGGGTGGCAAGGGTGTGCAGGAAGAGGTTCTTGTTAGTGGGAAGGGAGCGGATGTTGTTGAAAAGGATACGGAGCTGTCGTGCCATGACAGGGATTTAGACAAGGGTGTCAAGACGGGAGATGGTAAAATGGGCCTGGTTGTTGGAGTAGATGGCATACATTTTTAAGAGGAAAATGGAACAGGCGACGAGGGAGACCTGTTGGAGGGTGTGAGGGCACTGGAAAGGGTGGACGTTTTGTAGGACAATGGTGAGGAACTTGATGATGTCCTCAGCGGTGGGGGGGGGACGAAGGGAATTGCCAGGAGGGGTGGGGGCGTCCAGAGGACGGACAGGGACGGTGAGTTCAAGAGTGGTCGGAGGGGGTCGGGCTTTACACGTTTGGGAGTAGGTGGGAAGGGGGAGATTGCAGGTATTACAGGAGGGAGGGGATTGAAGGTTAGGACACTGCCGGAGGAAGTGCACTTGCCTACAATGCGGGCAGGTGGGGGCCTCACGGCACTTGGCTGTTGGGTGTGCGTTATAGCGCAGACACCTCTGGCAGTGCAGGGATTGAGGAGGGGAATGGGAGGGGTCGACCTTATAGCGCTGGTTGAAGAGGAGGGCACCCTCCTTCAGGAGACGGTCAATGGAGGGGGTGTCCTCAGAGAAAACCCGCATAAGGCGAGTGGGGCTGGCCGAGTTGAAAATGCGGCGGACCGCCCGCACCTCCAGCATGGGATGCGCCTTGAGCTCCGCCAACACCTCCTCCTCCGTGATCGACAGACTGAGCTGAGTGATCACGGCGGTGAGGGTTGGCAGGCGACACAGGGGTTTGGGATGGCGGGTAGGAGATGGAGAAGGAGCAGGGATGAGGGAGGCGTTGGGGCCAAAATGGGTGATGGGGAGGCGGGAGAGGATGTCAGTATGGAGGGTTGGGCTGGGGGAGGAGATGAGAACAGAATCCCATCTGGAAGTGAGGAGAGAGATGGGGGCACCAGGGACGTGTCGGCGGAGGAGGAGGGAGAGATTCCAGACCTCGAGAAGGGAAGGATCGGGATGGGAGAGGAGGTATTTGTATAAAGAGGGGAGGAGGAGGAGGAGGCGGAGGGAGCAGGGCCAGGTGGGGAGACATCCATGGCATCCTGGGGGGGAAGGAGGACGGGGCGGGGCCTTTTTGGGATCAGAGGTGGTGGTGGTGCCACTAGGGCGTTTAACAGCGGCAGAAGGGTGGGTGGTGACATGAGGGACGGGAGCTATAGGGAGGTGGCGGGAAGGGGCAGGTCCCGGCGTGGACGCAGCAGTCGGCGCCAGAGATGGTGACGGGGAAGGCGACGGCGACGGCGGCGGTGGTGGCGGTGATGGCGAAGGCGATGGGGAGAGTTGGGCATGGGCAGTGGCCCGACGGGCCACCACCCTAGCTGGAGCTGCAGTGACAGGCTGGGGGAGTGGGGGGAAAGTATCAGAGGGAGAGGAGTGGGAGGAAGAAGCTGGAGAGGGGGCGACAAAGAGCGAGGGCGGAGGGAGAGGGAGAAGAGGAGGGATGGAAAGAGGGGGGGTGTGACTGGGCGCACCATGTAATGGTGGTTGTGGCGGCGGAGGGGGAAGTATAAACTATGGCTGTGGTGGTAGTGGTGGTGGTGGGGGCTGACATGACGACAGGGATAAACAAAAATTCACAGGACGAAAAGGAAAGGAAAAAACTGGGGACAGACGAAGACGGATGAAGATGAAGACGAAGACAAAGACGGATGAAGACCAGAGTCCCACGCTGCTGGTGCTGGCGCTGGCGATGGCTGGCAGCAATGCCGCAGCTGCTGCTGCTACTGCTGCTGGAGGGCTGGCTGGCTGGACTGCTGCTGCTGCTGGAGGGCTGGCTGGCTGGACCGCTGCTGCTGGCTTGACCGCTGCTGCCGGCTGGACCGCTGCTGCTGAAGGGCGGTATCCTTGCGGAGTACCGCCGGAGATGTCCCGCGGCTAGGTAGTGCGGCGCTTGTATTCTCTTCGTATAGAGGCCGCTCCTGTCTTGGTGTCATCCTAGTCAGCGTACTATTGTCTCACAGCCCTCTCTGCTCTTCCGTTCCTGACAGTCGTGCCGGCGCTTGTCGTTACGCCGTTAACAGTTAGACCGGTTCTTTTCTCCTCATGTTTTTGTTGGTCTTCCTACAGCTGCAGAGTTGATGACTTTCCTCATCTGAAACAACTTCGTTCTCTCTAATAATATGGAATGTATGGCTATTACCAAACTCTTCCTTGTGTCTTTTTTCTGGCGTTCATATTATAAATGACACGGGAGTTTAACGCGCGGACGTTTAAAAATTTCGCTTCCCGAGTCTTTTACACGATTAACTGAATGTTTAAGGACACTTGAAAGACGAACTGACTGCCTAAATTAACCATCAAATGCACTCCTGTATATACCTTAAATATTTGCAAATAGAAATTTCTGTATTCTACTGTAGCAACCCCCTCTTATTCAAAATTTCTTTGGATATTTAGGCAAATACTGCTTAAATGAGTAACGTGCCTAAAATTTAATGCATTACTCATCAATCGCCAAATTTTCTGTAGCGGATATTCCTTCATGTACGTTTTTCCTATTATGATCAGAAATTCATCTTATATTCACGTACTTAATATGACACCGCTATCTGACGTTACAACTACAATAAATGATCAACACATATTCTATTTCCTTGTAATTTCAATGTCTGATTTTTACAGTCTACGTACATAAAAGGCGATGCTCTGACTGACTGACTGACTCTTCATAGTCCAGCCGAATCCGTTAAGCACAGAAACTTGAAATTTATCGAGGGTGTTCATCTTATACTGCAGGTGCCGTTTATGAACGGATGTTTTGAAATTCCATGTCTAAGGGGGTGAAATAGGGGATGAAAAGTTTTTATTGAGAATGTGTCACTATTAAGGCAATTTTGAAACTAGACCTAAGGAAACTGGCATATGATTTCTCAGTCAAAAATAAATACATGTTTCACCATTTTTGAGAATTTAAAATTTAACCAGTGGGGGTAAAATAAAGGGTTAAAGTTTTTTTGAAAGTAAATCATTATTAAAGAACTACTGAAGCATTTTTAAAACCAACACTATGAAAACTAGTGTTTCACTTCTTGGTTACAAACAAAATAATACGTGCTCCACTGTTTTCGGAAATTCGACTCCTATGGGTGTGATATAGTTGATGAAAATTTTTATGGAAATATTTCATTAGGCAAGCATTTTTACAGCTAAATCCTTGGAAATTCGTATTTGGTCTCTCGGTTAGAAATTTAAAAAAAATCGCGTTTCACCGTTCTTGGAAATTCAACTCCTCAGGGGGTGAAATAGGACCAGACTGATTCACTGCCTCATCATCGCCCAGCCCAAACCGCTAACAGAAACTTTAAATATGGAGAAGGTGTTGATCTTATACTATAGGCGTAGTTCAAGAGAGGATTTTTCGAAATTCCACTCCTCAGGGGATGAAATAGGGGATGAAAGCCTTTTGGATATATGTCGCTATTATGGTAGTTTAAAGCTAGAACTAGGAAAATGGTATTTGGTTTCTCGATCAGAAATAAACACACACGTGTTCCAGCAGTTTTGGAAATTCGACCATTAAGGGGGTAAAATAGTGGGTGAAAGTTTTTTGAAAATAAATCATTATTAAAGAACTACTAAAACATTTTTAAAGCTACATCTCTGAAAATTGGTATGTCTTCTAGGTTAGAAATAAAAAATACGTGTTTCGGTGCTTTTGGAACTTCAATCCCCTAAGGCAGTGAGATAAGGAATGAAAAGTTTTATGAAATTATTTCGTGATTAAAACATTTTTGAAGCTAAATCTATGAAAATTTATATATCACTTCTCAATTATATATAAATAAATATGTGTTAGGGGACGAAAGTTTCTAAGAACATACGACCACAAGAAAGCTAAAGTGTAACAAAAACCTTGGAGTCCAGCTATGAGAATCACATTCCGGTTAGAAGTGCATTCGTAAAAGACCATGCTTCTAGGGCCTTAATTAGCGTGAAAAATTTAGAAAGTGTTGCAGTTTGTGAACAACGTAAAAATGCGATTAAAGAAAAAGAAAAAAAAAACGGGTGCGGTCTATTCAGTCTACGCGAGCGAAGCAGCGGGCGCTAAGCTAGTATACAATATAACGTACAAAACTGGCAGCTACGGCGAAAAAACAAAGAGATGTAGTTTTGTGCTAGACTTGTTTTACAGTTGGGCCCAACTTTTCAAATCTGAGCACTGGGTTTCCACGAAATAATGTGATAATAATACTGTTTTTATTTATTTATGTATTTTTAGCAGGGTCCTTTGGCTAAACGGCTACTTGTTTCATTTGGTTTTATGGTAGAGATCAGGAAACGGTAGCCATTATTCACAGTAACCGTTTCTACACCAAAAGTGACAGTAATATCTGAAAAAGTACTGTATCCTATTCACTTCCTTCAATCGTATCACGTTCAAGCTCAGAGAAACATCACACATCATCTTAATCATCATCGTCGCAAGGTAATTCCGCAAAAGTTTTCTGGAATTTTGCATGAAGAGAAGAGACATTTTTGTCACCTTCCTTATGATTAAGAGAAAAAAAATGATATACAAAAACTATTCGTAAATAATTCCATTTAATTATGTATAAATGAATGGAAAGTAACAATATTATAAAAAGGATGGTTGCTACTCAGCATATAGCGCAGATGCTGAGTTGCAGATAGGCACAACAAAAAGACTGTCATAAAGTAAGCTTTCGGCCAACAAGGCCTTTGTCAAAAATAGACAACAGATACACAAACACACACGCGCACGCAATGGCAACTCATACACATATGACCACAGTCTCCGGCGGCTGAAGCCAGACTCAATACAGATGAACGACGGTTGCAGAGTTGTCTACGGGAGAACAGACGTGCAACCGTTGAGCAACTGACCACCCAGATGAACCAACAGTGTCTCCTCAACGAACGTTCAACTAACGTTGCTGCATAGGGGCCTCCACAGCGGGCACCTTGTTCATGCACACATGCTGACTGCTGTCCATCGACGACGAAGGCTGGTATGTATACACCAGTAACGAAACTGGACGACAACTGAGTGGTGAGAGGTTGCGTTCTCACATGAATCACGTTTTATACTTCAACGGACAGAAGACCATTAGCGTGTACGCCCCTGCAACAATCGTCGGAATGGTCCAGGTGGGAGGAGGGAACGCTATACAGGGTGTCCCACTCAAACCTTCCTGATTTCAAGGACCCAGGAGAGAAAAACCACAGTAGATACGACAGTGAAAAATGCACCACATTGTAGAGTATCTCAAAGAATTTATATTCCCGCGTTAGAAGTGCCAAGTTCAAATGGCTCTGAGCACTATGGGACTTAACATCTATGGTCATCAGTCCCCTAGAGCTTAGAACTACTTAAACCTAACTAACCTAAGGACAGCACACAACACCCAGTCATCACGAGGCAGAGAAAATCCCTGACCCCGCCGGGAATCGAACCCGGGCGCGGGAAGCGAGAACGCTACCGCACGACCACGAGCTGCGGACAAGTGCCAAGTATCATCGCCAGAGTGCAACATGGTCGCATGAAGTGAAAATGGCGACTCCACAGCAGCGCGCGTAAGCAGTAGTGTGGTTGGCAGAAACGAAATCGACGATTACTGTGCAAAGAAATTATCGTCGTGTGTATGAATGTGATCGAGCTGATGTGAAAACAACTAAGGTATGGTATAGAAGTTTCTGGCAACAGGAAGTGTTCTGAAACATTCTGGCGGTGCACGTTACGGATTTTCAGAAGAGAGAGTGGAGGACATCAGACAAACGTTTCTCAGAAGCCAACGTAAGTCAACTCGTCAAGCATCGAGACAACTTGATGTACCTCGATCAACATTGCATCTTGTAGTTAACCAGAGTCTTCGTATGTGTGCTTACAAAGTGCAAATTCTGAAACATCTGACGCCGAACGACAAACCACGCTGACAACAATTTGCTGCAGATATGCTGCAGTGTGCTGATATGGATGCCAGTATGTTCGTGATAGCCCTAAACTAAACGTTTGGTGCGGGCTAAAGCACGACAGGATTGTTGGACCATTCTTCTTTGCAGAACAAACAATGAATCAGTCAGAGTATCTGGACATGTTGCAGCAGTTTGTGTACCCTCAGATACAAGACTTCGTTGGATCGGACGCGGAGGACCCATTGCTGGCCACCATGTTCACCCGACATTACACCGGTTCATTTCTTCATGTGGGGAATCGTGAAGAACAGCGTGTATGCGACCGAAGTGGACGATAATACTACGTTGCTACATAGTATCACTAATGCGATTGCAACAATATCAGAGGAAATGCTACAAAGAACTTGGCAATAAATTGAATATAGACTCGATACTCTTCGTGTCACAAATGGTTCACGTGTAGAGGTGTATTGATGATAAATAAATGAATTCTTTGAGATGCTCTACAATGTGGTGCATTTTTCATTGTCGTATCTACTGTGGTTTTTTTTATCCTGGGTCTTTGAAATCAGGGAAGTTTGAGTGGGACACCCTGTAGTTTGGGGAACTACTTTTGGCATTCCCAGTGTGATCTCGTCGTTCTGGAAAGCATAGTGGGCGAACGCAAGTATGCATCTATCCTTGGGGACTATGTCCACCCCTACATGTAGTTTGTTTTTCCTTGGGACGATGGCACCTAGTAGCAGTACAATGCAAAGTGTCACACACCTTTCAGGGTACATGCCTAGTTCGAAGAGCACTAGGATGAGTTTACAGTACATCCCTGACCACCAAACTCCCGGATTTAAATCCAGTCTAGAGATCTATGGGGCCACCTCGATCGGGCTGCTTATGCGATGCATCCTCAGCCTAGCGCAGCTGACCACGCCATTGAAGTCGGCGTGGCTCCACATCCCTGTTGGTGCCTGACACAACCTCAGTGACTCTCTTCCTGCACGTCCGTGCTGCAAAAAGTGGTTATTCAGGCTTTTGACAGATGGTCATATTAATAATCATTATGTTTGCATTGCGTAGGCCTAATCAGAAAATGTGAAGTAATTCTGGAAAGAGCGCCGGATCCAAGAACGCGGCATCGCAGAATTTAACAGCCGTGTCTTGTGAACACGAGTTCTTTAACTCCAAGGAGCTGGTTCTCTGTGCAGGCCCCATCCTCTGGCGAGAAAGCAAAACGAAACAGAGTGTCCTATCAGATCCTATGCAAAACAACATGGCTTAAACGTGTATCACGGCGTTTAGCGAAGAAAATTTGATGCTTAGCGCTTGTCACAATTTCAATCGCGCTAGAACAACAAAATACATAACGCATAAGCAAGGCCTGCCCGAAGTGGCCTTTCGACAGAAAACGCATGAGCAGTGAAGCTGAAGAACAATGGTAGAGCATACGTTTGTGTTTTCGAGGATTCATCTTAAATCAGTGGTCGCCGCCAATCTGCATGCGGCCTGATTCAATTATTCGCGCTGCCCACGGTTGTCAGGGGTATTTTATCAGGTGCGTCTGAAAAGCTTGGTGAATGGTCTCGCAAAATCAAGGAAACAAGAGTTACAAACAAAATACTTTTACTGGCCTTCAAAGTAATCACCATTAGCTACATCACCCTTCCAGCACCGCGTATTAAACTCTTGGAAACTCTCGGCAAACGCTTCTTGTGGAATCGCTCGAAACACCGAAGTCAATCGAAATTTCAGCGAAGCATAAGCCTTTAAGAGCAGAAAGAAAAAGAAGTCTGCAGAATAAGGGCGGTGTTATGGACAGTCGCATTGCGTTCAGCGAGAAAGCTGAGCACACAGGTGCTGCGGATATCCAGCTACGAGTGACAAATGTGCTTCAAGGGACGCCACAAGAAGCGTTTGCTGACAGTTTCCAGTAGCTTTACAACCGGCGTCATAAATGTGCTCCAGCTAAAGGCGGTTATTCTGAATGCCAGTAAAGGTATTTTGTTTGTAAATCTTGTGTTCTTAATTTTCTATGATCTTGCACCGAAATAGTATGCATCTAGCAACTAACAGCCTAACTTTGAAACGACAACTAATATTAAGAGGCTCTTAAGACATAGTTTTCCTACTCAGTAATAAAGAAAATACAGAGGAAGTAATATTTTAAGATGAGCTTAATTTTAATTCACGTTGATGAATTCAGCCGTGAGCTACCTACAGATGGCAGCTTACCAAAAGGGGAAGAGGGGTAAGTATCGCCGCACGGCTGGTTAGAGGATGTGAGAGGGGGAATGTTTTATTATTGCTCTTCCAGCGGGGACAACTCAAAGGTTTGCACGAATTGTACCGATCAGCTGCTATGGTGTAAATTTTGATAAGTATGAGTACAATTATGTTATTAATCAATGATCCATTCACACAGACCACACAGCACTGCTTCGTCAGGCAAATAGAGTGTCACAACTGTATAGCCTAAGGTGGCTGCGGACTGAAACAAGGAACAGTCGACACGAACTGTTCTGAATGGTGCCAGCTTTTAACGTTCAGTACTTGGGGGCCGTTGCCTAACTTTTCGCTCCCTTCTACAGCTAGTCTGTTGGGAACTCATAACATACCAGTTTATGTAGGTCACCAATTAATAACAACATCGGTATATATGTGGCCCGAGGTGCCGCCTCATGACGTCAGTATTGGCTCTGGAGCAAAAGAATTTGCGCCCACTGACTTAGATTAACAGATTATGGCCGTCTATAAGCACAACTCCTGCAGTACTGTTACTCACCACAGAAAACTTAATTTTGGATTTTTTTTTTACTTACACAGCAGATTGTGCCAGTCGAAACATGGGAGCAGCAAAAGTACTGGATGCAGGTAGAAATGAAGAGAATTACATAGTTCAAAGGAACATATATCCCCTTCACCTTTTTTGCTTGCTGTCTGCACCGTTGCGACTCACTCCAGCCCTCTTACGGCAGAAATCGGTAAAGACCGGAAGCCTTCGTTCAAATAGCATATTTACTTCAGCACCCGCTCTTTTACCTTTCAATCCCTACAATACCGCAGTGAAGTACCATTAGGAACGGCACTGTTGAGCTTGAGCGAACTGTGTAGATGACAGCTGTGTGATTCAAGCGTACTTAAAGCCACATAAACCATGTCACCGATAGAAGTCTGTAGGGTAGGAGTTGCTTCTTTATTACCTGTTAGTGCACAGCCGCGACCTCAAGGACATTCGGGACACGGTATTCCAATTACCGTACCGAGGGCACGCAACTGAAAACATGGCCCACATGCAGAAAGCGCCACACGTTACGTCAACGTGCGGCAACGCTCTCGTAACAAGCCGTGACACAGCAATGCGTCAACCAGCGCTGCATTCCTTCGTTGTCAGACAACCAGTCACGGGAGCCTTATTTACACACAGCGCCAAGATCACTAGTAAAGCGTTTATTTCGATCTCCGTTTTCAGTAAGACTACGTAACCATCTCATGATCTGCAATGGATAGAACCAATGTGACAGCCAAGTCATCTATAACAGTGTACAAAATTAATTGTCCACTGTAACGATTTTACCTCCTAAGAACTTTCGTTCTTCGAAATGTTCGATTTCGTATAAATTCCGGCGTAATTTAGGTTAAATTTTATACTTACATCGTATAATCCACATCTAAAAATAATTTTGCACATATTTGATCACTAAAACACTATTTTTTTCGTAATATATTTTTATCATATCGATGCATTTAGCAATACAGGTCTTAACTATGAAAATTAGTAATCACAATGTTAACTTAAATGAGTCAAAAACCACGTTATAGTGAAACCCATATTATTATACTTTACTCTTCAAATAAACAAAATTTCTGTTTCCATTTTTAATATTTCTAATTTTATTATCCATAATTCGGTCGACAATTATAGAAAAACAGGAAGCTGATACTTTTTACGTTGTCAATATTTTCGATCTCAGTTATTATTTGTGAGAAGCATAAATATTTACAGAAATAATTATTTCCAAACAACACTATACCTGAAAAGTAATTTCAGTTAAGACAATCTAAATTCATTTGAACTACATACTGTTCTAGAAGGATCTGGAAGCTATGTACATAATACTTACAGAAATTTTAGGCGCCAAAGCACCATAATACTCTCAATTGTATTCGAGACTGGTCACTCTTAACTGTCAAGTTCTTTATATTGTGTTGAAATGTTGCTCAATGCATTAGCTTAACAAGTGGTGGTGTAGAAAGTGTCAAGAATTCTTGAATAAATACTGATGATGTCGACAACCAATAATATTCCATCGGCTTTTAGTGAAACAAAAAACTTTGGACCTTTTAATTGGGAACCATAAACAGTAACAGATAACTTATACAATGAAACATCCATAACAAGATACGTAACATTTAGCTGCTAATATGTTTCTGCCCTTACGGAATTATATAAATGTAGACAACACTATAATACTTAGTTCAAAGTAGGATATTTACTTTCTGTGTATCGACGAGCATTTTGATAGAAAGGGACATGTACCATACACTTGAAAAAGAAATATACCTTATGCTCTGCAAATTCATATGATCTGATCCATGTATCGTGTCTCATCATGAGCATGCATGTGAAGACCATGAAAATCACTGGGTATCGGTATGTGAAATTCAAAATAAACAGTTTGTACAAATATAAGGACAGTGAGCCGAATACAAATGCTCTTGCTCACGCAATGCAGAATACAGTCTGAAACTCAGAGTAAACGCAACGACTATTCCATAAGCCCTCCAGGTGGCCCTGTGGTAATACAATCTGGAATTGCTTTGTTTGGATCAAAGGAGTGAATATACAATACCAAGTACTTGGTAATATTCTAACTAAAAAAGAGCTTTCGAGAAACCATTATTTATATGCAAAGCATATGGAATAGTTGTGTTTACTCTGAATCTCAGATTGTAGTCAACTGTCGTGTGAGCACTTGCATTCGGCGCACTACCCTTATGTTAGTACATATTGCTTATTTTAAATTTGACATGCCGATATCTAGAGATTTTCATGATCTTCACATGCATATTCATGATGTGACAGGAACATGGCACAGATGGAGGAGATAGTGTGAATTTGTATTGAATTTTGTTTTTACTCTCATTCCCACTTCAGACACTCAAATCATTTTAATACTAGATGACATTCTGAAATTGTTATTTCTTAGGTAACTGAGATGTAAAAAAGGTACTATATGTGTGCGACCCAGCTCCGATGTAGGAGACGACCTGACTGCCCTAAACAGATCAAGTTAAATGCATAAACATAAGTTATGTTAGTTTTTCGAGTGTATGGGCAATTAATTTTGATAATTGTTATACTTGATTTGTAAACCTATTACCCTGTCAGCTTAGTTCTATCCACTGCAGAGCCGAATGTGGTAATGTAGTATTACTGAAACCAAATAAAATAGTACTTTTCTAGCGGTCTTGGATTTTTGAAGTTTTTCTTCTAAGTTTATTATACCGCAGATCGCCGCCATTCTGGCGCAATGTCAGGAATATATAACGCCCTTGGAGGAGAGCCATTTCCATTATGACCGCTAAAAGAACGGCTCTTCCTTCTCTCCATGGTGTTCATTGATTCCCCCACCCATTAAATATGTTACGTGGACTATAAGACAGTGGAGAGATGACACCTTGTGTTTACAGCCGCAGGAAAGCAGATGGTAACACTAGGGTAGGAGAAGTCACGTTCCTCTGCCGATAAATTCTTAATCGTCAAACCATGTGGTGGTTGGAGACGAAACAGACGGAACGGTCGGGTCAGATCCGACCCGCTCCCTGTGCAGTGAGGTTTGTGTGGGCGTAGGTACATGATAAGCATTGCTATTGAATAATAAAGTTTACTGATAGTATGTTAAATTGATAAAACCCTTTTTGTAGACATAACATATAACCGCTAGCCTTTGGTGGCCGTCAAATCCAAATCAAAGCACCTACACAAAATGAAACACAGTTCCTGTCTTTTTTGACAGAACTCGAAATAATATAGAAAAAAAATAAATGTTTCGAGAAACAAAAAGAAATATCATATATCTGTTTCGTTAATAGAATCATCAGTCACACACCTAACACACAATACTGTTTCACGCTCACACCATACGCGTGAATTGCATTTGACACAAAATTCATTTCCCTTTCTGTCTTTCGAAGGATCACACACGTTACATCTTCTTCGTTCTCTCTACAAATTCTGGTTGTGTGTGACAGTGTATTGTTCCTATTTTTTTTCTAGCATCTTGGCAATTGTCGAACCAAGAGCACCCGAAATTCGTACTTGGTTGGGCATCCTTTTTTCCATCACGGGTTTGGTCAAATCCAGCTCGAGATTTCTTAGGAACGTGGCCCGTGCACGAACTGGTAATGAATCTTGGTTAGTATTACATTTGAATAAAACGAAATTGTTCACAGCTGTGGTGCCTAACAGTCCGAAGAAGTATCTCAATGACCACCTTCCGGTTTTCCGTTTGGTAGTCTCGTCTTCGCAAAGTTGGTCCAACAAGTCTACTCCACCTTTTGTTAGGTTACAGAATTCAACAATCTCTGGCTTGCTTGACTCACCACTTATTGTTCGACTGTGGTGCACTGTTGGCATGAGGATAACTTTTTTTTTTTAGGGGTGAAAGAAACTAACATTTTGTTGTCTTTATAGGACTTTGCAGTGCCAGCTGGGACCGTTGACAACATGGATAGTAGTATCTCACGCTTGCTTTTACATAGTGTACTGACTAGCGTTAAGTTCTCTCTGCCAACTCATATGAAGTGAACCAGTTATCAGATATCACATTTCGATTGCTCCCTGTCACTGCGTCAGTAAGTCTAAGAACATATTGAGTCGGCATGGATAAATCATCCTTCTCGTTCGTTTGCTCTTTCCCAATACATGGGATGCCTGAAATGAAACAGAACGCTCTGGCGTCACACAATGAAACTATTTTTAGACCATACTTATCAGGTTTTGATGGTATTAACATTCTGAAGGAACACCAACCACGGAAACTCGGTAACAATTCATCCACCGTCAAACACTCTGAAGGACTATAATACTGGAAACAATGACACACAAAAGCATCCCATATTTTCCAAAACGCAGCACAGATTTACCATTAGCCTATCTCGAATCCCTGGTAATTTTATCACCGTATCTCAAATTTTGAAAAAGGAATGTAAATCTCTTCTGTGACATAGCACAAGGAAAGATCTTCGGTCCATGTTGTTGTTGTTGTGGTCTTCAGTCCTGGGACTGGTTTGATGCAGCTCTCCATGCTACTCTATCCTGTGCAAGCTTCTTCATCTCCCAGTACCTACTGCAACCTACATCCTTCTAATCTGCTTAGTGTAATCATCTCTTGGTTTCCCTCTACGATTTTTACCCTCCACGCTGCCCTCCAATGCTAAAATTGTGATCCCTTGATGCCTCAGAACATGTCCTACCAACCGATCCTTTCTTCTAGTGAAGTTGTGCCACAAACTTCTCTTCTCCCCAATCCTATTCAATACCTCCTCATTAGTTACGTGATATACCCACCTAATTTTCAACATTCTTCTGTAGCACCACATTTCGAAAGCTTCTATTCTCTTCTTGTCCAAACTATTTATCGTCCATGTTTCACTTCCATACATGGCTACACTCCATACAAATACTTTCAGAAACGACTTCCTGACACTTAAATCTATACTCGATGTTAACAAATTTCTCTTCTTCAGAACCGCATTCTTTGCCATTGCCAGTCTACATTTTATATCTTCTCTGCTTCGACCATCATCAGTTATTTTGCTCCCCAAATAGCAAAACTCCTTTACTACTAAAAGTGTCTCATTTCCTAATCTAATTCCCTCAGCATCACCCGACTTAATTCGGCTACATTCCATTATCCTCGTTTTGATTTGGTTGATGTTCATCTTATATCCTCGTTTCAAGACACTGTCCATTCCGTTCAACTGCTCTTCCAAGTCCTTTGCTGTCTCTGACAGAATTAGAATGTCATCGGCGAACCTCAAAGTTTTTACTTCTTCTCCCTAGATTTTAATACCTACTCCGAATTTTTCTTTTGCTCCCTTTACTGCTTGCTCAATATACAGAATGAATAACATCGTGGAGAGGCTACAACCCTGTCTCACTCCCTTCCCAACCACTGCTTCCCTTTCATACCCCTCGACTCTTATAACTGCCATCTGGTTTCTGTACAAATTGTAAATAGCCTTTCGCTCCCTGTATTTTACCCCTGCCACCTTTAGAATTTGAAAGAGAGTATTTCAGTCAACATTGTCAAAAGCTTTCTCTAAGTCTACAAATGCTAGAAACGTAGGTTTGCCTTTCCTTAATCTTTCTTCTAAGATAAGTCGTAGGGTCAGTATTGCCTCACGTGTTCCAACATTTCAACGGAATCCAAACTGATCTTCCCCAAGGTCGGCTTCTACCAGTTTTTCCATTCGTCTGTAAAGAATTCGCATTAGTATTTTGCAGCTGTGACTTATTAAACTGATAGTTCGGTAATTTTCACATCTGTCAACACCTGCTTTCTTTGGGATTGGAATTATTATATTCTTCTTGAAGTCTGAGGGTATTTCGCCTGTCTCGTACATCTTGCTCACCAGATGGTACAGTTTTGTCAGGACAGGCTCTCCCAAGGCCGTCAGTAGTTCTAATGGAATGTTATCTACTCCCGGGGCCTTCAGTGCTCTGTCAAACTCTTCATGCACTATCGTATCTCCCATTTCATCTTCATCTACATCCTCTTCCATTTCCATAATATTGTCCACAAGTACATCGCCCTTGTATAGACCCTCTATATACTCCTTCCACCTTTCTGCTTTCCCTTCTTTGCTTAGGACTGTGTTTCCACCTGAGCTCTTGATATTCATACAAGTGGTTCTCTTTTCTCCAAAGGTCTCTCTAATTTTCCTGTAGGCAGTATCTATCTTACCACTAGTGAGATAAGCCTCTACATCCTTACATTTGTCCTCTAGCCATGCCTGCTTAGCCATTTTGCACTTCCTGTCAATCTCATTTTTGAGACGTTTGTAGTTCTTTTTGCCTGCTTCATTTACTGCATTTTTATATTTTCTCCTTTCATCAATTAAATTCAATATTTCTACTGTTACCCAAGGATTTCTACTAGACCTCGCCTTTTTACCTACTTGATCCTCTGGTGCCTTCACTACTTCATCCCTCAGAGCTACGCATTCTTCTTCTACTGTATTTCTTTCCCCCATTCCTGTCAATTGTTCCCTTATACTCTGCCTGAAACTCAGTACAACCTCTGATTTAGTCAGTTTATCCAGATCCCATCTCCTTAAATTCCCACCTTATTGCAATTTCTTCAGTTTTAATCTACAGTTCATAACCAATAGATTGTGGTCAGAGTCAACATCTGCCCCTGGAAATGTCTTACAGTTTAAAACCTGGTTCCTAAATTTCTGTCTTACAATTATATAATCTATCTGATACCTTTTAGTATGTCCAGGATTCTTCCATGTATACAACCTTCTTTTATGATTTTTGAACCAAGTGTTAGCTATGATTAAGTTATGCTCTGGGCAAAATTCTACCAGACGGCTTCCTCTTTCATTTCTTACCCCCAATCCATATTCCCCTACTATGTTTCTTTCTCTGCTTTTTCCTACTCTCGAATTCCAGTCACCCATGACTATTAAATTTTCGTCTCCCTTCACTACCTGAATAATTTCTTTTATCTCATCATACATTTCTTCAATTTCTTCGTCATCTGCAGAGCTAGTTGGCATATAAACTTGTACTACTGTAGTAGGCATGGGCTTCGTGTCTGTCTTGGCCACAATAATACGTTCACTATGCTGTTTATAGTAGCTTACTCACATTCCTATTTTTTTATTCATTATTAAACCTACTTCTGTATTACCCCTATTTGATTATGTATTTATAACCCTGTGTTCACCTAACCAGAAGTCTTTTTCCTCCTGACACCGAACTTCACTAATTCCTACTATATCTAACTTTAACCAATCCATTTCCCTTTTCAAATTTTCTAACCTACCTGCCCGATTTAGGGGTTCTGACATTCCACGCTCCGATCCGTAGAACGCCAGTTTTCTTTCTCCTGATAACGACGTCCCCTTGAGTAGTCCCCACCCGGAGATCGAAATGGGGGACTATTTTACCTCCGGAATATTTTACCCAAGAGGACGCCATCATCATTTAACCATACAGTAAAGCTGCATGCCCTCCGGAAAAATTACGGCTGTAGTTTCCCCTTGCTTTCAGCTGTTTGCAGTGTAAGTTGTCAGGTAAATCCAACACATTCCATGAAAACCCTGAAATGATAAGCAAATCCAGCAGTATGTCACATAGCTCCGAATAAATCGTGGCATTAAATTAACTAAAGTAATACGATTAACGAGTGAGTAAATGGAATACCCCAGATTAACACAAGAATGCCTAAATGCATGTCATACCTTCCCACCGTGAAACAGATGCTGTTCCGAGGGGAGAAACGAGAACAGAAGCCGAGAGCAGAACAGTGTTAAGCTAGAAGGCCCTATGATAAGGGACGGACACCCACGTCGCCATCCAACCGCCAGGACCACCCCCCAGCCCATGTTAAAAGATAGAGCCCTCCAGAAGAACAGTATAGATCTTACAATAACACTAAAAGGGCCACACCAGCTGCAAGTTTTAGCGTGAGACTTTTTCGCGTCTGTTACGTTGCAAACGTTAAAAACATTGCCCCACCACAAAAAGTATAACGTTTCTCATTGGATAGACAGAATTTTTGTAGGCGCTTAAGGTTAACATTGAGACCCAGATTGGTCAGTTGAAAACAAAGCCACATAGCTTTTTTTAAACCAACTTCGGTAAATTGTAGTAAGGAGAAGTTAGGAGAGTTGCTTCCGAGATGGCGAGCTGTATGGAACTGTGCCACCCGCTGCCCCCTGACGCTGCCTAACCAACAACAAGGTAATGAATGCACGCGATGCAGCATAACAGCGCATAAAGCTTCACTCAGAACTGCAGAAGTCTCATCTGTTACACCCCCTTTTTACGTAATACTAGTGTCGATCGTCAATTAAATCTCATGGTGTTCACATTTGCTACTTGAAGTAAAAATCTGAAATGCAATGATTTTTCTGTAATATAATTATTGAGAAGCCACATAAGCCACTGTAATTTACGACAAGTTAGATAAGTAATTAAAGATAATTGAGGGTCACTGTAGACCATTTTGATAGTTTTCTCTTTTGTGAAACTTAATTTAAACCTAGATTATAGATGTGATATGGCATAGGTCATCCTTCGATCCATTGTAGAACTTGGAAACCCATTCAGGGAATATTCGTTCACATTTTTGTTGAACGCAGTTGGTTTTTATCATCCTGTATTAAAACATTTCCTTTTATCAATAGTGCAATTTATAAACAATGTTTTGTGAGTAGAATAAAATTTCTAGTGGTAAACTTAACTGCTTTTTCGACGTTATTTTACCAGCTAACTAAAAATAGGAAAGCCTTGAACCCCTTCCACTAAATTTAGTTAGTATTAAGATTCTTTTACAGGGAGTGCAGTCGAGCTGACGCTGAAATCATTAAGTATTTGGTTATATCATCGCTAGTCTCACTGAACTCTTCTGAACTCTACATGTCATGTGTGGTCTGGCGTCTCCTTACCAGCAACAGGTCCCAGGTTCAAACTAGTCAATTCCCTAAAAAACACGCTCAGAGCGTCGTTGCGCGAAAGTGGTAGGGAGACACGACTTAGAACAAACAGACACTACGCAGAATGTTAGAGAATGGCGTCCCTGCCAGGATGGTAAAATACCATGATTGAAGGTCGACCACATGCCCAACTAGGTCAGAAAAATATCCTGTTAAAAATTTTTTGTAATTAAATTTTTTTTGAAAGGCAGAAATAGTTGAGAACAGTAGCTGCAGCGATAGATAGTAAGAAAGTATTCAATAGAAAGTGAGACATTCTAGCAGAGACAATAGCATAATTAAGTTATGAATTTTAATAATGTTAGAATTAAGTTTTCTCTCCAATGCAAGCGCACAGGTGGCGGATACATCGTTAACAAGTTGGTTCGGACCCAACAAGTAAGTGAATGGATTGTCAAGTCGTGTGTGCAAAAAGTTTATGAAACGCGTGAGATCGTATGAGCGCATGTTGACTCGAAGTAGGGCGCGTGAATTGCTTTTAAAACAGAAAATAAGGTACTCGGAAAGATTAGCAATGGCTGATCGAGACCTTGACCGAATTGAGGTAGAGACCCAGCATGAAGATGGACAGATAATAGAGGACAGACGATGCAGTATCTCGAAATAGGACATATAACGCACCAAAACGAGGATAATGTACGTCAAGGCATAGAAAACGTAAGTCAGCATACGACAGAGGAGCAGAAAAGTAGAGAGACAGTCGATGAGGATTCTAACTTGCGTCTTGAATACGTAGGACCCATAGTACAAGTAATCAGAGCTCTCTCACCACAGAGTACAAGGAATTCGAGCAGAAACGTGTCACCGCACAGTTCAATGCAATCGGTTGCAAACCAACACTTGGGCGAAAACACAGAGCGTAGGACATCGGAAGAAAACGCAATAGGACCCATCAATCTGGCAGAATTATTACAACAAATTACGGAAATCATGACAAGGCAAAATAAAGAAATAGCGATCCAAATTCTAATTCAGAATGCAGAAACCACGAGACAAATGCGTGAGATTAAAGAACGAAACAAAAAAATTCAGTTACACCTAAGTCATATTGAAGACGAGGCAAAAGAATCTCGAGAAGTGATAGGAAACTTAATAACAGGTCACAATCAATTGAGAACAGACATTGACAAGGTACAAGTGGACGTACAAGCATTGCGTAATGACACTCAGGACGAGATCAAGACATCACGTAACATCACCCAGATAGAAGTCAAGAAACTAGAGAAACAGATAAACGTAACGCAGCAGGTACAGCGTGTGAAATTGTTGAAAACAGTGTGTTACACAAACGTATCACAAAAGCAGCGCTGAAAAGATATGATAATCGCATAGTCAAAATAGAAGTGCAAACGAAGCAACAATTTCAGAAATTGCGAACAGAGTTGTTGCAAACTATTGAAGAGTGTAGTGAACAAGATCGAACAAGCACTGAGTCTGTAAGAGCACCGGAAAAACAAGCAATTAACGAAGATATTACGCATTTCCGATTCCAATCACAGGCGGAAAGTAACATACGTGAAATCAAACAGCCTGCACAGCAACAAACACGTTTCGAAATTCTTGATGAACAAACGGCACCACAAACACATGCAGAACCACAAATGTATGTTTCAAGACAGTCTGGATCGTGCAATGAAGTGGCAAGGTTAGCCAGACAAGATACCAAACCAATATGTGACAATGGAAAGCCAGGTCGTGAAGAGTACAGTGCAATGCATTCAGCTACACGTTCACAAGCGATGGAAGAAAATTATTGCGTACCACTCCAACGATACCACGCAAGGGTAGGCGAAAGTTACAGTGGACAATATCCAATGGATCTACCACAACCGGAAAGAAAGACGGGAGAAATGATCAGAAACAAAAGTGGCGAAGAATCGCGAATTTCATATGGAACCACGACGAAGTACGACGACGATCATTTCCTCACAGTCAGAAAATTTCAACACTTTCGAGAAGGAAACTCATTACATCCACGAACTTTTATTCATCAATTTCGAGTAGGATTACCAGAACACTGGACGCTAGCACACCAATTAGACTTTATATGTGCACACATGTCAGGAACAGTCGCAGAAACCATGCAGAATGTTGCAGCAACATGCCGATCGTACGAAGATTTCAGAGAGAAGTTTGTCTCGCGATATTGATCCAGCGAAGCACAGAACAGAGTGAAGTACGAATTATTACAGAACCCATATTTTGAGAATTCAGGAGAGAAGAGTCCCGTGAAATTTTTCCAAGTAATGGCAAAGAAAAATCAATGCTTAGATGTACCATACAGTGACGGAGAGTTGACTAAATTATGCACGATGAAGTTACCATTGAAATACCAGCAATCATTAATAGGTCGCGGAGGCACTGATGTCGAAGCATTTAAAGGAATTCTAAGGGAACTAGAGTTTATATTTTCGGAAGATGACGCAAGAAAAAGACGAAGCGCACGTGAAAACGAAAGCAAAAAGCAGTGGAATCCACAAGACACAGTAGGGAGAAACAATAATTACGAACCACGTGATAACTTCGCACCAAGAAACGACAACAGATTTCAACAAAAAAACGGTTATGGATTTAGAAGAGAATACGGCAATAAATATAATTCACCCAAGAACGGCAACAACTATTACAGAGGGAATAACGGCAACCGGAACGGGTACTGGAGAACCAATAGACCGACAAATTATCAACAAAGAAACCACTATCAACAAGCTGAACAAGAAAAGAGAATACAGATAGAAGAGGTGGAGGTAAGACCACCAAACCCCGAAAAACGTTCGAATTGACAGCTAAGCAGCCATGCCAAAGAGAATGACGCACCGACCCAGGATAATTGCAGCACCTTGAACAGAGAAGTAAATACCTTATCACGAGAAGAGAAGAAGGAAGAAACAAAACTGCAGGGACCAGATGAAAACGAAGACAGGAAAATAACAATATCATGTTGGGACGAAATTAATTGGGAGAATACGGACGAGGAAGATGAATTACCAGAGGCATGCACAACGAATGTAGGAGGAAAGCACGAAGTAATGAGTACTGCAGAGCTATTTGAGATGGAAACCAGGGAATGCGAATTCAATGAAGATAATGCGCAGTCGACAGAAGTTGAAAATAAGTTTCTAATGGGCACACAACCCTACGTGTATAATGAAGGAAGTTATGAAGCGATAATTAGAGCATTTAAATGCGATTATGTGGAAGTAGCGTCGAAGAAGGAGAAGATAGACGAGGATGAGGAAAAAGTAGAGGATGTTAAAGAAAGCGTAAATGAAGGAAGAAATAGAGAAGAGGAAATAAAAAAGAGAGAAGTAGCAGTCGAAGCTTATCCTACAGAAAGTTCGAATTCACAAGGGAAATTCCTGAAAAGACTCATGTATGATTCAGTGGAGGCTTCGTTGATGCAAGAAGAAGAAGAAGAACAGAACCAACCCTTTCAAATTTAACCAATTGTGATGGCCATGGTAAAGCATATCCTAGTCAATATTGTAATTGATAGCGGAAGTGAACTGACCGCGATCTCAGAAAATTTATTCATGCAGTGTAATGCCAATGAGGAATTGCCAGTTCTGAAAACACGCAAGATTAAAGTAAGAGGTCCTATTAGAAACAATGCTGCGGAAGTTACGAGACAAACAAGGTTAACTCTTTCGTGCCAAGGTCAAAAGATCGAAGCCAACTTCGTGACTATACCTAAACTAACTGTAGATTTGATTATAGGTGCAGATTTTTGAAGTGAGAGACGAGCGATAATAGATATGGGGAAAGGTAGCATAACATTTGGGAATGTCACACTTCTCTTTGAGTAAAAGCTAAAATTAGAAGAAATACCAGTTATAAACAAACAATTAAGAATGATGCAAGATAAAGAGGATGAAGAATTAGAATGGTATGCACAAAAGGGGGAATCGCCTCAACTCATGTTAGAAGTCCATAAAGAAATCGACGAAAAACTGAAAGAAGTTCAAGGTATTTTGGAACACAGTAAAAGAGAATTAGAGGGTATTTTACGAGATAAAGCAGAGGTATTTTTACCTAAGACTGGCAGTATTAAACACTTTCAGTACAAGTTTGAAGTAAAACAGGCAAAACCTTAGGACTTCACCATGTGAGCCATATCAAATAGTTTGAAGATTAAATTTATTACTGGTAAATAATTAGCACAATATTTCAAGTTTATGTTGCAGATAAGATCGTCAGGAGAAAGAAGAATGAAGAGAGAGGAAGGTGGGGAAAAGAAAGTAGTTTCAATAAAAACAAAAACAAAAATAACACCAATAGTACCATAGATTAAGGTGAAGGGATAAAGCGTAGATAGACTAACAGCATGAAATACTAAAATGCTATACACCATGACACTACACAAAAATGAAAAACGAATTTGAGGATTCTTGTAGAAGTTAAGACTCAAAATATCTTAGAATTGTAACATGGAAAGGGTGCCGAAATTTGTAAAGCTTTTTAAGAAGGTGTAAAACAATGTAGGTACTAGACATATGTTAGATGATTATAAGTAAAACTTTTTGTAAGAACCATTGTAAAAACTCCAGCAAGGACCAGATGCAACGACCCACAAGTTGCAACGCGAAAAGTATCAAGAAAGAAAAGGACGCAATTAGCAAGACACAATTCCTACAAGGCAGAAGCGTCGAGAGAAGGGAAAGGACAGCGAGACCAACAGAGGGCCCTTGTAGCCGAAGTGGGCAGTAAATCTGCTGTTAAGTGGAACCACAGAGTGGCGGAACCCTGCTGGGACAGAACACGGAAGGTCAAGAGGGCCCCGGAATGCCCCGACTCAACAGAGCGAGCAAAAAACGGCCTGACGAGAAGACTGCTTGGGCAAGCCACCACTGGCAAAAAATATGTGTAAAAGTCACACTACTGCTATTAAACAGCACGCTGATGCACGAAACTGAAGAAAACGTCCACAAAGTAGAAATGACATATCCAAACAATTTATCAAACTGTTACTAAGAGGAGAACTTCAAAGCGACTAGTTATCAATAAATATTCCCATATCCTGCCCAGAGAAGAACCAAGAATCAAGTAAGAAGCAAAGAAAAAGCAGGAAGAACAGAAGTTGAAGATTCGCAAGATTGAGACCAAGAAAGAAGATGGGTGAAGAACAGACGACATACCTTCCCAAATCCCTATCCTATTGTAAACTAGTCGTCTGCAAAGTATTACAACGAAAAAGACCGCTTTCAGCGACACATAACGATGACTTTCACCCATACAAAGCCAGTAAACTACGAAATTCTGCACTCACAGCTCCATTCCATTATGGGACCTACACAACACAGTTGCAAAGCCAACAAGGAACGACGAACAAAGCTATACATCAAATACTTGCCCACAGCCATCTCGCTCAAGTCCATCACCTTCGTGCAAAAACATTCGCCAACCTCATGCTTCAACATTCATAGTATTGTGTGAATGTGTGAAATCAAAGAATGTGATGAAGGAATTGTACAAAAGAGACGTGTGAAAAACTAAATAAGTTAAGCACAACAGACAGCTAATAAACTACAAAATAAGTCATTGACTATGGACTTAAGTAAAAAATAGACTATCGATAAAAATAAGTCCTTAGTTCTGAAATGGACAGTATATAAAGAACAAAAGTAAGGCATAATAAACACTAAAACTATATGCCACTTATATTCTCCTCATAAAACTAAAAGAATAACTATATTTTACTTATTTTCTCCTTATAAAAACAAAGAATAAAAAATTATCTTGTTGGATGTTTTTCCTTTTTTTAAACATTTGTACCATTTGTTAGGATAATATCTCAATACTTGTGTATGTATATTTCTTTGTCAAAGCAACTCTTGGAAATAAATATTTGTTAGTGTAACAATGTTGAAATGAGTGTCTAGAAACAAAAACATTTTACTTGTACATGATATTTAGAAAATGTGTTAGGAATATATTTTACTTAATTACTACATTTATAAAAATATATTTCTAAGAAAATCGATGTGAAAGACTCCTCACTTTCGATAACAAACTTCTTAAAAAACAAACTTCTTAAAAAACAAACCTCACACTTAAATAAAGAAAGAAAATAATTAAAAATTAATAATAATAAAAGCATAAAAATATTCTTCTCTTGTCAATATAAACATATTTTTGAGAATAATGTGGAAGAATATAAAAATATAAATTAGTAATACAAACTAGCATAGAACCAGAATAACATGGCTGAACAGTAGGCAACAAAATTTAGATAAAGGAATAATTTTTGACTGACTTAGACAACGATTCAATCATTGCCTAACTTCACTGCAAAAATTAAGTTCGACGGATGGTGATATGTAAGGTGTCAGGCAAATCCAACACCTTCCATGAAAACCCTGAAATGATAAGCAAATCCAGCAGTATGTCACATAGCTCCGAATAAATCGTGACATTAAATTAACTAAAGTAATACGATTAACGAGTGAGCAAATGGAATACCACAGACTAACACAAGAATGCCTAAATGCATGTCATACCTTCCCACCGTGAAACAGACGCAGTTCCGAGGGGAGAAACGAGAACAGAAGCCGAGAGCAGAACAGTGTTAAACTAATAGGCCTGACAATAAGGGACGGACACCCACGTCGCCATCCAACCGCCAGGACCACCCCCCAGCCCATGTTAAAAGATAGAGCCCTCCAGAACAATAACACTAAAAGTGCCACACCAGCTGCAAGTTTTAGCATGAGACTTTTTCGCGTCTGTTACATTGCAAACGTTAAAAACATTGCCCCACCACGAAAAGTATAACGTTTCTCATTGGATAGACAGAATTTTTGTAGGTGAAGCTTAAGGTTAACATTGAGACCCTGGGCAAAAGGGAATACACACGTCCAAAAAATGGGATTGCCAGGAGATGCAAAATGGCTGAGCAGGAATGGCAAAGAATAAATGCAAGAATAAAAGGACACGCATAACCAGGGGAAAGATAGATAACGCCTACAGAAAAAATAAGGAAAGCTTTGGAGGAAAGAGAAGCAGTTGTATGAATATCAAGAGCTTGGGTAACAAACGAGTACTAAGCAAAGAGAGGAAACCTCAAAGATCGAAGGAATATGTAAAAAGGAGATGAGTCAGAAGATACGATACTAAGAAAAGAATTACACAGAGCAGTGAAACATCTAAGTAGCAACAAGGCCTCTCGAATAGACGACATTCCCACAGAATTATTGAGAGCTTTGGATACGCCAGACGTGAGAAAACTATTTCACCTGATGTGTAAGATAAATGAGACGGGCGAAATACTCTCAGAGTCCATGAGGAATGGAATAATCCCAGTTCTAAAGAAGGCAGGGAAACAAAGTTCATGTACTGCCTTGTAAAATAAGACTTGAAAAGAAAATTAATCACCAGGAAAGAAAAATTCGCCATGACAATGTACATTCCAGCTTCTCCAGTCAGAAATTTCTGAGATTATCTGTTCATTAAAGAGCTGTTCATTAAATATATTTCGGTGGGCACATCATTACTTTGTACAAACTGTAATTTCAGAAATGTAGGGTAGGCTTAAATCACCTGAACACACACAAAGTGAGCTGAACTAGTCAACTTACTGACATTGGCCATTATTCTCTTCAAGAAGGTTGTTGAGCTTGAAGAGTTTCAGAGTACATACTATTTTCCTGGATCATTACACCGCGACACAATGCAAGCACGACGTATCAAACTGTATCCCTACTGCAGATTTTTACTGGTCTGGTGTACTTATTACTTCTGTATTTCTTTGTAAGAAGAACTGTATGTGTCACAGCTACCCTTCCTATGGCCTTGAAGCACTAGAAACAATAAAAGATTTTAAATTCTTAGTGCTAACATTAAATTCAGTGTTGAGCTGCATGATAGGGAGGACATCCGCACTGCTTCCCTAGCATGGTGTTATTGTTGGAGGAATAGCGGTGTCCATCGCCGACCTGTCAGTGAAATATCAAGTGTTGTGTATCGTATAAGTAACTGTGATGAACATTTATGCAGTCGAAAATTGTTATACAAAGTGGGCGAAACGAATGTAATAGTGATTCTAAACACCGGTGCTGATAAGAAGCACGTTAGAATCAAGGGCCTACTTAACGTATTCATCGACTGATGGATCACTATGAACAGTTCCACATATCATCATTTAGTGACACGTAGCGAAAATAAATTTCCCGATAGATTAAAACCAGGTATCAGACTTGGACTCGAACCCAAACCTCAGCCCTTGGCAAATAATAATGCCATTATCGACTGGACTATCGAGTCGCCCCCCTGAATCAGCAATCTCGCACGGAAACGTCCATCAGCTGTGTGAATGCCATCGGGAAACTTTCTGAAGGGCTAAAAATGTGTGTACCACAGAAGTGCTGGAGGGCCAAATAAACTGGTACACGTGCCTAATATCGCGTAGGGCCCCGGTGAGCACGCAGAAGTGCCGCGACACGACTTGTCATGGACTCGACTAACGTCTAAAGCAGTGCTGCAGGAAACTGACACGATGAATCCTGCATGTCTGTCCGTAAATCCGTAACAGTACGAGGGGGTGGAGACCTCCCTTGAACAGCACGTTTCAAGGCATCCCAGATATGCTCAATAATGTTCATGTCTGGGGAGTTTGCTGGTCAGCGGAGGTGTTTAAACTCAGAAGAGTCTTCTTGGAGCCACTCTGTAGCAATTCTGAATGTGTAGGGTGTCGCATTGTCCTGCTGGAATTGCCCAAGTCCGCCGGACTGCACAATGGACATGAATGGATGCAGGTGATCAGCCAGGATGCTTACGTAAGTGTCAGCTGTCAGAGATGTATCTAGACGTATCAGGAGTCCCATATCACTCCAACTACACACACCCCACACCATTACAGAGCCTGCACTAGCTTGAACAGTCCCCTGCTGACATGCAGGGTCCATGGATTCATGATGTTGTCTCCATACCCGTGCACGTCCATCCGCTCGATACAATTTGAAACGAGACTCGTCCGACCAAGCAATTTGTTTCGAGTTATCAACAGTGCACTGTCGGTGTTGACGGCCCAGGCGAGGCGTAAAGCTTTGTGTCATGCAGTCATGAAGGGTACACGAATGGGCCTTCTGTTCCGAAAGCCCATATCGATGATGTTTCCTAGAATGTTTCGCACGCTGACACTTGTTGATGGCCCAGTATTTAAATCTGCAGCAATCTGCAGAAGAGTTGCACTTCTGACACGTTGAATGATTCTCTTCAGTCGTCGTTGGTCCCGTTCTTGCAGTACCTTTTTCCGGCTGCATTGATGTCGGAGATTTGATGTTTTACCTGATTCCTGGTACTCACGGTACACTCGTAGAATGGTTGTACGGGAAAATCCCCACTTCATCGTTACCTCGGAGAAGCTGTGTCCCATCGCTCGTACCCCGATATAACACCACGTTCAAACACTTAAATCTTGTTAACCTGCCATTGTAGCAGCAGTAACTGATCAAGGAACTGCGCCAGACACTTGTTGTCTTATATAGGTGTTTCCGACCGCAGCGCCGTATTCTGCCTCTTTACATATCTCTGTATTTGTATGCACATGCCTGCACCAGTTTCTTTGGCGCTTCAGTGTATAAAGCAGAGCTCTATACTATTTGAAAAAAAAAGAGGCATTGCTAGAACTGAAGTTGTGAACACAAGTTATGAATTTGTATCTGATCATTTCTGACGGTAAGAGCATACCTTAGGTTCTTGTCCCAGTAAGCACACACAGTGTTAAACTGTAAGGATAAAAACCAAAGACTTTTTTTGTAAAGACACAGTATGTAGCGAAGCTACCCGAATGCCCTTATAGTACCAGAAAACAGAAAGAGAGAGAGACAGCGACGTACAATTAATCTAGAAAATCGATTATAGATTCATCACGCTGAGATGATGACGAGTTCATTGTTACTGAGCACGGACCTATTAGTTGCGCAATTAAAAAGCTCACTAAGTAAACTAGTCAATTGAGTATCAAATCTAATTTTATGCGGCTAATAAACGCCACCAACTCATGCCTCCATGGCTGAGTATCGGGTGGAGGGGCTAAACATTTTTCATGTTCGCAATTAAGTTTATATTAAAATCTCTCAAGATGGAGAGTTTTCTTAAAAGCTGGGGCGCCGTTGCTCTGAAATGTGACCAGAGGGGCCACAAATCCAAAGAATTGGCGCCCAAACAGACCCGACAACCTTAACTTCAAATGATCAAGATCGCTTCGTCGTTCTAAGGCAACAGGCACCGTTCGTGTCTCCTCACCATGTAGTGTTGGCATCGTGGCACCTCTTCGCCTCTCGCGGAAACATACTGTGCTGTGTCGCCTGAAATAATAAAAGCACGGAGATCGGATCTCCGGCTGTCGGTAGTATCCAGTTGTCTGAAGATGTAGGACGTGTCTCTCCGTGAGCAGCCGCAACTTGAAAGTTACCGCCATCGTAGAACACGGCTCTCTCCATTGCCTTAGAAGCAGAAGTATGTTTGTGGCAGATAGCGGTCGAGTACCATGATAGACGGCCCAGATTCTCATCATCCCTCTACCTCCATAGCAAAAATTTAATATTGGCGTGGAGACTGTTCAGGTGCCTGAGGAAATCACAGAGCTGTTCCTCACTATGGCTCCACATGACGGAAGTTTCGTCGACGTACCTGTACCTGCGTTTAGGTCTGTAGGGTGCCAAGACCAGCGCCTGTCTTTCGAAATACCCCATTTAAAAAAATTGGCAATTAACTACTAAGCAGACTATCCATGAGGACGCCTTCCGGATATCGTAGTAAGTTTTAGTTTCTTCAGCTTCTCAGTGAAATGCCGCGAGTCGTTCCCATGTGTGGCTGAAGTAGAGAGGTGGAACACGCGGTGTGAGACCAATCACTAAAATTCGCCGACTCGCAAGTTCTCATAAAGTTACAGAACATTGTCTGTGGAGTGCAGCGATCTTATGCTAACTTTGATTAAGACAGCAGATGAAATTCAAGTGACATTTGTTTAATATTACCGGTCTCGGCTTATGTTAAAGCCATCCTCAGATTTTTTAGTTCTCACATGACTGGCGCTGGTGGCTCCTAGTTTCTTCACGTGATACACTGAGTACGATCGTGGTATCACGCGAAGAACCGAGGAGAACGCTAGTTCTCCTTGTGGAGAGGAGCTACCATGCCCGTTTCTTCAGAGAACCATTTGAAATCCGTAAGTATAGATTAAACAAGAAAGAAGAAAGCCTCAGTATAAATAGATCGCGGTACCCCATGTAGCAACGAACGACCGTTGCAGGAAACAGTAGAGGAGCTACAGCGATATTGACCATGGAAACACCTCCCACAGACGTTATCAGGGAGAATACACATAAACTCTGACCTCGGGCTCGACTGCAGTCCGCCACCAGCAATGTCGGCGAATCATTCAGAATTACAGCCACTCGTGCTGGGAAAACGTTAGAAAAATCATTAAATAAACGTCGGCTGAAGATCTTGATACAAAAGGCAACAGTCAATACGTCAATAATCGAGTTTTAGGTTCGTGGATTACATGAAAAGAAAAGGATTCGAGAGTCGCTGAAGACAAAGGAGACTTTCGGATATTAGCTCATTATTGTGAATAAAAGATCCGAAAAGTTATCCAAACCGTTGCTGTTTCCATGTGCAAATCACATCCTGCATTCTTAACCTTAGAGTGAGAAATCGATAAAGACTTGTGACATCTCTGACGCAGATGGACAGATTACTCTGTACACTGGTAGCTCCTTTTGATAAGCGACATATCTTCTTATTGTCGGCAGCGAATTAAAGATATAATCGTGTAATCTTTGAAGCGGTTGTCTGATTGTGAGATTATCGTAACACCCTCTTTATCATCGGTTGCGTATCTGATTGACAATCGACAAATTATGAAACGTGACAAAGCGTTCAGCACGTGAGTAGACACACTCAAATCCCACTTCGAATGTGTTAATTTTGTTTCCCTCTTGTATCCGTGAACCGCTCTAGCTAAATGATGGAGTGAGATCTTCGACAAGATTTCAGATGTCTCTTCTTCCTGTGCTTCCCACTCTGAGGTAGTGGCTCTCCTCGAACGAATTTACTGTAGTTTGAAAGTAAGATCCTACGGGAAAATAACATGAATATTAGCAAATGAGAATATCTCATCAAAAGTATCCGGACACCAATTAACGGACATTAACACAGCAGGGGTCCACACTTTGCATCTATGACGGCTTTGCTGGGGACACTTTCAATGAGCTGTCTGAATGTATGTGGAGTAATCGCAGCCCACACTTGCTCAACTGCCGAAATGAGAGCTGGGGTCTGGAGCGTAGTCAACGTTCTTATTCATCTCAAAGGTGGTTCATTGCGTTCAGATCGGGGCTCTGGGAAGGCCAGTCCATTCCAGGAATGTTATTATCCGCAGACCATTGGCTCATATATGCTGCTTCACGGCAGGGTGCATTGTCAAGCTGATACAATCATCATCTCTGAACAATGCTGTAACATGTGTCTATATCCTTCCGCAATTAGCGTTTTCTTGAGCGCTATGGGGGAGCACACCCTAACCATGAAAAAGACTCCAATACCATAACACCACCTCCTCCATACTTCACTGTTGGCACTACAATGATGGCAGGTAACGTTCTCCAAGCATTCGCCAAAGCCAAGCCCTTCCATCGGAATGTCACAGGGTGTAGCGTGACACATCGCTCCAAATCATGCATTTCTAGTCATTCACTGCCCAGTGTCGTCTCTCTTTACACCATCTCAAGCACTGCTTAGCGCTGACTATAAAAATGTGTGCCTTATGAGGAACTACATGACCATTCTTTCTAACTCTTCACATATAGTCAGCCGGCCGAAGTGGCCGTGCGGTTAAAGGCGCTGCAGTCTGGAACCGCAAGACCGCTACGGTCGCAGGTTCGAATCCTGCCTCGGGCATGGATGTTTGTGATGTCCTTAGGTTAGTTAGGTTTAACTAGTTCTAAGTTCTAGGGGACTAATGACCTTAGCAGTTGAGTCCCATAGTGCTCAGAGCCATTTGAACCAACCACATATAGTCATTATGTTAGCTGGACTGTTGGTAGCACTGTGAAACTCACGAGTGATTCTTTCTGCTGATTTCATGTGAGTTTCTACAACACCCCTCCGCAGCGCTCAACAGTCCCTGTTAGTCAGTACATAAGGTCTTCGTTTAGTTATCGTTGTTCCTTCACATTTCCAATTCACAATCACATCACCAACTGTCGACTTAGGCAGCTTTAGAAGGCTGATGGATTTATACTCAGGTGACGTTCAATGACTAGTTCACCTTCGAAGTCCCTGAGCTCTGCTGATCAACGAATTTTACTCTTACTGTTTCTCTGCTGAGAACACAGTGCTGTACGTGTGGGCTTTGGAGGAAGGCTCTACATTTTTCATGCTTGGAAGGTGCACACCCAGTGTTGTCTTAGGTTCTCGTTGAAGGAAGGCAGTCAGAGAATATCATTAAGGGAGGCGAGTTCAACAGGGAGACGGGCAGTTTTTGTGGAAGTGAGTCTGTGGCCTGCTTCATGCTTCTGTGGGCAGAGGTGGCACATGGCCTAGCTGAGGGCAGAGGATGCTGTGGTGTCACTGCTGTCCCTAGTGAATAATTATGAGATTTTTACCGTTTCTGAATAAACATCAAAGGCTAAGAGCCCACGACGCCACCCCGCCAGCATGGGAAGCACGATTATTTTTGCTCCAAAATGTTGGTCGCCCAATTGAATTGAGTCACCAACACCACGCTTGGTGCGAAGAAACTGACGAACCGTGTAGGCACTGCTATAGGCCAGTACCACCCTCGTGTCTGTTAAAAAGCATTTTGTATGGTAACAGTGGGAAGTTTCTGCCGTTTCCCCGTTTTCCCATGAATTAAGGGATATTCTCGTCCATCACATTGGCAACAGCACTGTGCCGCCCTCTCCATGTACAGTTTTTTGGAAGTAGACAGCTGAAGGAAGAGAACTAAGTTTCTTACTTCTGGTCACTACACAGTTCATCTCCCAGCCTCAGTCTGTTGCTGATAGGTGTACGCTTTACTGATTTTCTGGAAATGTAAGTTCCACAGTTTGCGTTAGTCTGCTCCATACTCTGAGCATCTTGCTACTTACTTTAATTTCCCGTTTGATTATAATTTGTGATTTTGTATCATTAACTTTGAATACGGGAGATGTTCAGATAAATATACCTTGCTCCGTTTTCTCCATGCAATCTTCCATTTAATTTGGTACCTCCTAACAGTATTAACGTGATTTATGTGTGAATTCAATCCAGATTTTTAAAAAATTGCTCTCTGTTAACAACTTGTGGATTGTGCCCAGTAACTGGAGCAATAAAAATCTGTCACACTCAGATTGGTCCAACATAACAGACTGGCAATTCCTTGAACGGTCGCCACGTTTTTACCCGGCTGCGTGCGGCAAATGCAGTTACCTACCTACTCTAACGGTACGTGGATTTGAAAAGTAACATCAAAGCAGCCCTTCTAATATATACGTGTTATTATTTCGTAAAAAAATAAAACAATCGCCATTCCTGTATGGCTATGTATTTAAACATGACAGTAAAGTAATTGAAACTGCTTGTAGCAAAGCAGTAGTGGTTAGTCTCAAAGTTTGATGCATACATGATCATCTGTACCACACGCATTACATTAGCGAAAGCAAAAATAATACCGCTTATTCCTAAGATACTGAAATATTGTTTATTTTTCCTTTGTATTAAAAGTTTGTGAGTGGCCTGAATTGCACGAAACGTCTTTTCGCGTTATTTTCTTTTATTTTAAAGATTTGATATTTTTGTATATGTGGTCAGGTGGTTGCTCTGTCGTTAAGGCCCGTCCGCACACAACGATCTGTCTGCGCAAATGTCTGCGCACATCACATCTGCGCAGACAGATCGTTGCGTGTGGACAGAAGATTTGCACCAACCTGAGGTGTGAGCAAACCTGGAAGTTGGAGTTGGAGGTTTGAGCGAAACCTCTCAAATCTGTGGGTTCAAACCACATCTGCGCAGACAAGTTGGAGCGTGTGGACAGGAGATCGCCGCAAATCTGGCGCGAAACAGCTGTTTGCTCAGTCTAGTGTTTGTATTTGTGCGCACAGGGCATTAAAATGGCTGATACTCGTCAGTGTTCTCGAGAGTTTGTAAGTGAATTCATTGAAATATATAGAAACCACCCATGTTTGTGGAAGATTAAAAGTAAAGAATATAGTGGTGCAAATGGTTCAAATGGCTCTGAGCACTATGGGACTTAACTGCTGTGGTCATCAGTCCCCTAGAACTTAGAACTACTTAAACCTAACTAACCTAAGGACAGCACACACATCCGAGGCAGGATTCGAACCTGCGACCGGAGCGGTCACGCGGTTCCAGACTGAAGCGCCAGACCGCACGGACACACCGGCCGGCCGAATATAGTGACCGAGACAAAAAGACAGCAGCATACATTGCTCTAATTGACGCCTCGGCAAACAGAGAAACAGTAATAAAAAATAAATTCGTTGCGAACTGTTTACCGAAAAGAGTTATCCAAAGTTCAGAAATCTAGAAGATCTGGTGTAGGAGTAGATCAAGTATACCAGCCAACGTTATGGTATTTTGAACTGCTTGGCTTTCTTGCTGATCAAGAAATGCAAAGGCCAAGCAGGAGTGCAATTGAAGATGAAATTGGAGTGTCAATGTGCGAGGAAATAGAACACGAGGTAATGTAAACCAATATATTTCACATACGTTTATCAAAAGTTTATTGAAAAGAATATATTTGTGTGCAAACATAATAGAAAATTAACTGCTGTTATAAAAAGAAACATGAATATACTTGTCCATGTTTTACAAAACAAAGTTTATTACGATACAAATCCATCCTGCCATGGAATAGCTCCAGTAGTACTGAAATAATGTTTATATCTATTTCTAACAGTTTTTGCGCTTTCAAAAATTTGTTCACTCCTTCCACTTTGCAGGGCGTGCATAATTTCTTCGTCACATCTTTCGACCAGTTCAAGAGAACATTCGTTGATATTTTCGCGATCCAGTGACTCATATGGTGTGTAAAATTGCGGGTTTCTTCTGCGCAAAAAGGTGTGTAAAACGCAGCAAGTTAATACCACAGTGTCAATATTCTCTAGCTTCAAGTTTATGGTTGTATGGAAAATACAGAACATTGATGCCAATATTCCAAACGTACTTTCAACAACTCTGCGTGCCCTAGAGAGGCGGTAATTAAAGATTCTTTCTTCCTCTGATAATTTTTCTTGACGATATGGCTTCATTAAATCTTTGCGAATTGCGAAGGCATCATCACCAACAAAAACATACTCCATTAGGCCTGTTTCCTGTGAATTTGCAGTACGTTGAGGTTGAGGAATTTTTAAACTATTATTAACAAGAAGTTCGTAAAATTTAGTGTTCTGCAGAACCCCTCCATTTGAAACTCTCCCATTTGTTCCCACATCACAGTACACAAATTCATAATTTGCATTAGCTACAGCCATTAAACTGCTTTCGCTTTAGCAGCCACTGTCTACACCATTTTGAGCGCTTTCTCTGTTTCCTGCGATTGGTCTGAATGTTTTTTGCAACACAAGTTGCGAACACAGACCACAACAGAACTTCCTTCATTTCTATATTTCAAAATAACTGAATTACATTTTTGACGTTTACGGGGAGCATAGTCGCTTGCCACTGATATTTCTTTTCTACACCGACAGATGGCGGGCGGGTAGTAGATTGGGGATTGTGTCGTGTGAACACGCCACATTTGCAGCGATCTTTTGCATGTACAGACATCTGCGCAGACAGATCGTTGCGTGTGGACCGGGCTTTACGTCATCGTTTGACATAGGGAGAGCTGTAGTGGTCTGTGGCAGAGGAGGTATTTGCGTTACAATAATCTCAAAAGAGTTCCTGCAAACGTGCCGTAAATTTGATGTCACATGCAATATCGACAATCGATGCGACAGGCGCCATATTGGTTTTGACATATTTAGACGCTTTGTATTATGCCATTTCAAAGCAACGACGCATTCAAAATTTATCATAAACACGTCACCAATATCGTAAAATGTCTGTTAATAATGCATCAACGATATAAGCCTTCAGAATACTATAAAAGCAAAGGCAGGACTTTTAAACCACATGACTAAGCGTTAGCGTAACTGCTGTCATCTCTGGATAGCATCTATAATAACTTTATTTCTCGATTGCTCTCGAAAATATTAAGGAATATAGATTAGTTATTAACAGTTCGGCTCTAAACAGTGTTGTCTGACGTGAAACACGTCTGGACAAAGCAGCAGACGACAAATAATTTCCGTGTTGTTGCGGCAGCCGTCACTCGCTAAAACAGAGTCGCATCGAAGACTTCCATTTATACGTCGTGCTTAGCGGCCGTTTGTGCTGCGAATGGTGGCCGTCTTTGCATCCATCAGGTGCTTCGTGGTGGGACTTTGTGGACCTGTCATCGAGCATTCATAGTGGATCTGGTAAAATTTCCGGTCTTGTAGGTGTTACATCTTACTAATCAAGTTTCCTTTGAGTTCGCCGAAGAAGCGGGTTTTCCGCTTCCTACACGTTCACCATGTCTTCTGAATCCCTCAGAAAAAATGCATTAAGGTCTTCGTTTAACAAGAGTGCTCGTCATGTTCAACCTCCCGCTTGGGAAATCCATGATTTGTTATATGATAACTTTGATATTTCAGGAGATAACACTGAATTTGGTAATTTCCAAGAATGACTGCCAATCAAACACGCTGGCCCCTAACGATATACGATGGTCGTTCAACAAGTAATGCCCCACACCTTTTTTTTAAAAAAAAAAGCCATTAATATACATAGACAAACGTCCTTGACGGTGCTTCACGTTTGAAGTTTATTCTGTACGCCGGTGAAAATTCGAACCGTTCTGGTAGATGGCAGAGCCGTAGTTCAGCGTCAAAATGGCGTCTACGTACGACTCAAGTTACAAGCAGCGTGCTGTTATTGAATTCTTGTGTATAGAAAAAGATTCCGTGGTGAACATCCATAAACGTTTGTGTGCAGTGTATGGCGATGCTGCAGTTGAAAGGAGTACAGTTGGGCGATGGATAAAGAAAGTTACATACAGCCTCAGGAAATGCTGAAACAGAGCTCCGTGATCAGCCACGCTCGGGACGTCCTGTCACAGCCACTGCTCCAAACATGCTGAATCGTGCGGATGCCATTATTCGTGCCGACCGGCGCATCACAACTTGACAATTGGCTCTACTTGTCGGTCAGCATTGAAAGTGCGCCTGCAATGATCGAGACTCTCGGATATTCAAAGAGGTGCTCACGATGGGTTCCACGAATGCTCACAGCGGACCACAAGGTTCAAAGAAAGGCAATTTTATCTGAACTGTTTGAGCGTTTTGAGCCGACAAAGAGGTCTTTCTGTCACGGATCGTTAATAGGGACGAATGCTGGATGCACCACTTTGCGCCGAAAATAAAAAGGCAGTTCATGGAGTGGCATCATCCTCATTCACCTCAAAAGAAGAAACTGACCTAAGGACATCACACACATCCATGCCCGAGGCAGGATTCGAACCTACGACCGTAGCGGTCGCGCGGTTCCAGACTGTAGCACCAAGAACCGCTCGACCACTCCGGCCGGCGAAGAAATTCAAGACAACGCCCTCTGCTGGAGTAGTCATGGTGACAGTCTTCTGGGATTGTGATGACGTCATTCTCGTGGATGTGATCCCACGAGGGTCAACCATCGATTCAGCGGCATACGTGAAGGCACTGAATAAACTCAAGAAACGTTTCCGACGTGTTCAATAGGACAAGAATCCAGCAGAAATCTTTCTCCAACACGATAATGCACGCCCACACACACGTCTGAGAACCCGGAAACACATCGCCAAATTGGGTTGGACATCATTGCTTCATCCACCCTACAGTCTAGACCTGTCACCCTCGGACTTCCATCTCTTTGAGCCGCTTAAAGATTCTCTACGGGGAACACACTTTAAAGATGACGGGAATGTCAGTCATGCAGTGAAAACATGGCAACGCCTATAGGGAAAGAGCTTTCACCAGCAGGGAATACATGCTCTTCCACAACGTTGGCGTACGGCCATAGAACGTGGTGGAGTCTACGTAGAAACATAGGACATGGACAAGACATGTTGATGTATATTGTCACCAAATTCTGACTCTTAACAATAAATATGCACTAAAGAAAAAAACGTGGGACATTACTTATTGAACGACCCTCATATATCGAACATGCGATTCTGTCTCGACTACACGACTCTGGTGGCGGGAGTTATGGATCCTGTTTACAGCGTTCACTAGAGCATCAACAAAAGACGGACGTTTACCAAGTTACAATTAATTTCAAATGGAAGTAGTAACATTACTTTACTCGTCAGCCACGTCTTCTTCATGTACGAGGGTAACCCAAAAGTAAGGTCCCCTATTTTTTTATAAGTACATAGACCTGTTTATTTCTACAATGGTTTACATCAGTTTAGAGCTTGAACATTTAGCTATTTTTCGACATTATCACCATTTCTGTCGATGCATTTTTGTAGACGCTGTAGCTGTTTTTGTATGCTCATGTCATACCAACTCGCCGCCAGCACCGTGGCTTTGGCGAAGAAGGATGCCGCTACTGGCGTGATTGTTGCTTGATCTCAGGTGTAAAGTGGTATGCCCAGGTTTCGTCACCCGTGACAATTGAGTCCACAAAGTTGTCCTGTTCGGCTGCAAGGCAGTGCAGAAATGCGCGGGAAGCATCAACTCGTTGTCGCATGTGTTCCTCAGTCAGCATGCGTGGCACCCGCCTTGCGCACACCTTCCGGTAGTTCAATGTTTCCGTTAAAATTCTGTGAGCGGTGCTTCGGGAAACATCAGGAACCGACATCCAGAGATCATCCAAGGTGATCCGCCGATCTTCACGCATACTTTGCTCAACCTTCAACACTGTCTCCTCAGAAATTGATGGTCTCCCGCTCCCTTGTTCGTCGTGAATCTCGGTCCGACCAGCTGCAAACTCTCTACATTACTTACGAACATTTTTGACATCCATGCACGACTCACCATACACTTCCGTCAATTGGCGATGGATTTCAATCCGCGCAGTGCCCTTTGCGTTCAAAAATCGAATAACTGCGCGCAATTCGCACTTGGCGGTAACATCCAACGGGAGCTCACTTCTCAACGGCTGCCAAGCCAAGACTGAGCTCCTCAGCGCGGTGTGCGCATGTTTACACACAGCGCGTGAAGCACTCTTTATATCAGTGTGACCAACTGCCACACAAACAGAGTTCTGTACTTATGGAGACCTTACTTTTGGGATTACCCTCGTACTATTCCTCTTTTTTCCCCATATCCCGGATGCACTCTTGCTATATTAGTCAGAAATATCGGGAGAGCATCTGGAGGGTCAATTTTTACCCCTCTCTTTTTATCGACGATTTCACGTGTTTCCACAAGCGTTCGGCATTCTGTGTATGGAAAGACGAATCGTCCGATGACACAAACTCAACAAAATGATTCACTAATTCATCTTGAAATCCTATTTTCTTTAATGTGTTGTGTAACACAAAGCCATCTGCTATCACTTTCGTGTCTGGCTCCATAAAGTGCTTTATCAGAGGGCTTAAGCTTTATTTTCCCCTTGAATAAACATGAACTTGCGATATTCTCTTTCAGTGCCGCCAAATACCCAAACACGTTCAACTACAAGGTTTATAATTTATATAAAAAACAGCTACCAGCCACATGTATGGTTTAAAAAGGTTTATTATCTTCAGACCATGACCGGTTTCGGATTTTCCTTTACAAATCCATCTTCAGATGGCAGATTACAAGCATTCTTAGTTGGACCTAGTTTTGTTTGTGTTATTCGTTTGCTGCACTGGGAAAGAAAAGAAATATTTTGTTGTCATATCGGTAATGGTATTTTTACGAAAGATTTACTTCTTTTACAAGATCTAATTGCTCATGAGATGGTTTTTATAAACATTAGTAAACTTGCAGGTTAGTGTACTTACGAGCTGTGTAGTTCTGCCTGACGAAATATTCGTGCGTTTATGTTTTCGAACGCAAGCTTCATACACTTTTCAATATGCACAATGTGAGTGCTATTCCAGTCAATGGGCGTCACTTTTAACCTCATCATGTCTGAAGATAATAAACCTTTTTAAACCATACATGTGGCTGGTAGCTGTTTTTTATATAAATTATAAACCTTAATTAAAATGATGAGGTTAAAAATGACGCCCATTGACTGGAATAGCACTCACATAGTGCATATTGAAAAGTGTATGAAGCTTGCGTTCGAAAACATAAACGCACGAATATTTCGTCAGGCAGAACTACACAGCTCGTAAGTACACTAACCTGCAAGTTTACTAATGTTTATAAAAACCATCTCATGAGCAATTAGATCTTGTAAAAGAAGTAAATCTTTCGTAAAAATACCATTACCGATATGACAACAAAATATTTCTTTTCTTTCCCAGTGCAGCAAACGAATAACACAAACAAAACTAGGTCCAACTAAGAATGCTTGTAATCTGCCATCTGAAGATGGATTTGTAAAGGAAAATCCGAAACCGGTCATGGTCTGAAGATAATAAACCTTTTTAAACCATACATGTGGCTGGTAGCTGTTTTTTATATAAATTATAAACCTTAAGTACAACAGCCACGTTTCTCAACATGTCGTCTTTCGACAAAATAACGTTCAACTACATTTTTCAACGGTCGTCCTCTCTGGTATTTCCTAGTAGCTATATGCAATTCATCTGTTTCCACCCACTGGAACAATCTCGTTCGTGACTGTGTCGTAACAGACTTCTCAGAAAATTGCTGTAGTCGCACACCTTGTTCGTCGACAATTGTGTTTCAGAAGCTGCCGCTTCTAACGTGTAATCTCTCATTCAACAAGAAATTAAAATTACGCTCCTCTCAACGGTAACTTGGAACTGTCAAACCATGTGTTCTTAAAGATGTTCTCTTGTGCACTGGGCACAGTACAATTGTAAAAGAAAATCAGCGGCCGCACCTTTTTTGCGAAATTTCACGGAGTTAAGGCCATGACATCCTATACTATTCCTGCCATTCTCATTTGGAAGCAACCCGAAGTCCTAACAAAATTTCACACAATTTTCCACATTACATAACAGAGAGACTAGACTTTGCGTGTGAGACTATACGCACTCGAAACTGTAACGCTTTCATTCATCGTTATTCACAACCGCAAACGATAAACTATGTCCCCCGGCAACGCACTAAACGTTCACCATAATTCGTGAGTCGTTTAGTCGACGTTCGATATATATCGTTAGGGGCCCGTCCGAACTATACGCAATTATTCTTGCAAATTACTCTGATTTCACGCAGATTGATAGTGTTTGTTAAGTTGTTTAATGTTGTTTTGCTGGACAATATTTTAATGAAAACTCAGGTAGAGGTTGAACTCTGCAAACGTGATGATTCCGTTAGAATCACTGACATATCTAATGCAAACATGAACTGAAAACTGTTACAATTCTGAATCTTCTCCCGGAACTAGGAAATAATGATTTAGCACAGTTCTTTTTTTTTCATAATACGGCCGGGTTAAACACCGAATAAGAAAGATGGTCCAGTAGGTACAACATTCAGTGTTATAATGCCTTAAGATCAGTGCAGATGTTCATAAAACGTGACATCCCCCAACTCCCTACCCCCACAAGAAAGTAAACAACAATTGACAGACGACGGAACTCAACAGGCTACAATGCAGCAACGTCTGACAGGATTTCAACAGCTGTAAGTAAAAATGAAAACAATAAGCAAGAAAGCAAAGCGAAACACGCTTTGAAAAGTATTCTCACTGTCACTGACGAACCAGCTGAGCACCCTGCTAGCGATGCAGAGAAAAACACCGGCTACCGTAAGTCACTGAAACACCATAGTCAGTAAAATCGTCAAAGGTGAAGGTCAGACCAAACCTTACCGTGATAGGCCATAAAATGACGAATGAAGAGGAGAAAGCACAACACAAAACCACAGGAAAGATTGATACGGAAAGCGAACAACCCGAATCCTAACAAAAAAAAAAGAAAAAAAAACGCGTGAAGAAGTTAGAAAATATTAACTATCCAGCTGCATGGAAAACAGAAGAGAACTCACTTTTATGGCGTTAAATATTTGTAGGATTAGAAACGAAAAGATGATGAACATTTTGGGGAAATTTCTTAAAACAAATGATAGTGATATTGTTTTCTTGCAACAAGTTGTCTTAGAACAAGTAAATTTCTTTCAGGCATACTCCTTTCAGAGTATTCTGATGCAATAGCTCTTTCAGTCCGGAACCGCGCAGCTGCTACGGTCGTAGGTTCAAATCCTGCCTCGGGCATGGATATGTGTGATGTCCTTAGGTTTGTTTGGTTAAGTAGTTCTAAGTCTAGGGGACTGATGACCTCAGATGTTAAGTCCGATAGTGCTTAGAGGCATTTGAACCATCTTCTTCTTCTTCTTTTTTTTCAATACCTTCGTACTTAGCCATCATATACAGCCGCTCCCTCGACGAAGGATCCGTACCAAAAGACTGAAAAGTTGCACAGGTCACACCAATATTCAGTAAATGTAGTAGGAGTAATGCACTAAATTACGGGCCCATATTAATAACGTCGATATGCAGCAGGATTTTGAAACATTATTGTGTTCGTACATTATGAATTACCTCGAAGAGAACGGGCTATGGACACACACTCAGCACTGATTTAGAAAACATCGTTTTTGTGAATCATATCTAGCTCTTTATGCACACGAAATGTTGAATGCTACTGACAAGGGATTTCATGTTATTACGTATTTCTAGATTTCCAAGAGGCCTTTGACACTACACCACACAAGCGGCTTGTGGTCAAATTGAGTGCTTGTGGAATATCGTCTCAGTTACGTTACTGGATTCGTGATTTCCTGTCAGAGAGGTCACAGTTCGTAGTAACTGACGGAAACTCATCGATTAAAACAGAAGTGATTTCTTACGTTCCCAGGCTCTTTGCTGCTCCTTATCCATATAAACGATTTAGGAGGCAATCTGAACAGCCGTCCTAGGTTGTTTGTAAATGATGCTGCCGTTTATCGTCTATCGTTTATCAGTTGATTAAAACAAATTGCAGAACGATTTAGAAAAATATCTGAATGGTGCGAAAATTGGCAGTTGACCCTAAATAACGAAAAGTGTGAGGTCATCCACATGAGTGCTAAAAGGAATTCTTTAAACTTCGGTTACACGATAAACCAGTCAAATTTAAAGGCCGCTAATTCGACTAAATACCTAGGAATTACAATTACGAATAACTTAAACTGAAAGAACACACAGAAAATATGGGGAAAGCAAACCAAAGACTGCGTTTTATTGGTAGAATACTTGGAAAATGTAACAGATCTACTAAAGAGACTGCATAGACTACGCTTGTCCGTCCTCTTTTGGAGTATTGCTGCGCAATCTGGGATTCTTACCATATACACTCCTGGAAATTGAAATAAGAACACCGTGAATTCATTGTCCCAGGAAGGGGAAACTTTATTGACACATTCCTGGGGTCAGATACATCACATGATCACACTGACAGAACCACAGGCACATAGACACAGGCAACAGAGCATGCACAATGTCGGCACTAGTACAGTGTATATCCACCTTTCGCAGCAATGCAGGCTGCTATTCTCCCATGGAGACGATCGTAGAGATGCTGGATGTAGTCCTGTGGAACGGCTTGCCATGCCATTTCCACCTGGCGCCTCAGTTGGACCAGCGTTCGTGCTGGACGTGCAGACCGCGTGAGACGACGCTTCATCCAGTCCCAAACATGCTCAATGGGGGACAGATCCGGAGATCTTGCTGGCCAGGGTAGTTGACTTACACCTTCTACAGCACGTTGGGTGGCACAGGATACATGCGGACGTGAATTGTCCTGTTGGAACCGCAAGTTCCCTTGCCGGTCTAGGAATGGTAGAACGATGGGTTCGATGACGGTTTGGATGTACCGTGCACTATTCAGTGTCCCCTCGACGATCACCAGTGGTGTACGGCCCTGTCCTGATTGTGGCGCTCACCTGCACGGCGCCAAACACGCATACGACCATCATTGGCACCAAGGCAGAAGCGACTCTCATCGCTGAAGACGACACGTCTCCATTCGTCCCTCCATTCACGCCTGTCGCGACACCACTGGAGGCGGGCTGCACGATGTTGGGGCGTGAGCGGAAGACGGCCTAACGGTGTGCGGGACCGTAGCCCAGCTTCATGGAGACGGTTGCGAATGGTCCTCGCCGATACCCCAGGAGCAACAGTGTCCCTAATTTGCTGGGAAGTGGCGGTGCGGTCCCTTATGGCACTGCGTAGGATCCTACGGTCTTGGCGTGCATCCGTGCGTCGCTGCGGTCCGGTCCCAGGTCGACGGGCACGTGCACCTTCCGCCGACCACTGGCGACAACATCGATGTACTGTGGAGACCTCACGCCCCACGTGTTGAGCAATTCGGCGGTACGTCCACCCGGCCTCCCGCATGCCCACTATACGCCCTCGCTCAAAGTCCGTCAACTGCACATACGGTTCACGTCCACGCTGTCGCGGCATGCTACCAGTGTTAAAGACTGCGATGGAGCTCCGTATGCCACGGCAAACTGGCTGACACTGACGGCGGCGGTGCACAAATGCTGCGCAGCTAGCGCCATTCGACGGCCAACACCGCGGTTCCTGGTGTGTCCGCTGTGCCGTGCGTGTGATCATTGCTTGTACAGCCCTCTCGCAGTGTCCGGAGCAAGTATGGTGGGTCTGACACACCGGTGTCAATGTGTTCTTTTTTCCATTTCCAGGAGTGTAGTATTAACGGAGTACATCGAGAAAGTTCAAAGAAGAGTAGCACGTTTTGTATTATTGCGATATAGGGGAGATAGTCACAGACATGATACGTGAATTGGAGCGGCACTCATTAAAACAAAGGCGTTTTTCGTTGCCGAGGGAACATTTCACTAAATTTCAGTCGCCCACTTTCTCCTCCGAATGCGATTTTTTTTTTCCGCCGACCTGAATTGGGAGAAAAGATCATCGTAATAAAATACGGGAAATCAGAGGTAGCACGGAAAGATATAAGTGTTCGTTTTTTCCTCGCGCTGCTCGAGAGTGAAATAACACAGAATTATTGTAAAGGTGATTCGATGAACCCTCTGCCAGGCACTTACGTGTGATTTTCGGGGTATCCATGTAGAAGTACATGTAGACAGATAATGTATATAACTATGAATTATTGTGGGGTTAGGTTCATATCCCACTACATGTTACAGTTTTCTCGTCTTAGCTATGTTAACGCGTTCTGGGATTCTCTTTTGAATATAATACAAGTGTGTTCCGTGGTATTCGATGTTATTTACATTTCCTATTGATTATAGATCGGAGAATGAAATAAATGTTTGGCTATTTGTGAGTGTGTGGTTAGCCATGAACCTAAGAGAACAGCTTTAATTGCTGCGACTGAAATGAGCATGAATAAAATTCATATTCTCCCTTCTCACCAATATTTGGCTTTTTATTTCCGAATATGTGGCGTTTCCGAGTGTGTGGTTAGGCATGGTCGTAAGACGGCAGCATTAATAATTGCTACGACTGAAACGACGAGCAATACTATTTATATTCTTTCTTGTCATGCTTGTCATAAAGTCGATAGCAATTCTTACAGTTGTCGATGTTGCGTGTAACGTCAAAATAACATCAGTTTTTGAAAATATCTTGTGAGATGAGTGTTACCGAACTGCTTTTGTATGCCATTGACTGTGTATGTTGCAATCGCTGATACGTGTTTCCACACTTACAGGTACTTGCGATCGTGTTACCGAGGTGGAATGAGAATAACGAGAGCCGTCCAGAAAACAAAATTACTTTCATTTCAGGCAGGCAAGCAACTTCTGTTTTTCCGGATGAAATATTCGTCGTGGAAGTCAATAACCACCAAGCTTTGTAAATCTACTCCGGCCTCCGCGAGATGTATTTTCGATGAGTCGTTGTGGCTCTAACAACAATTTTTTGTCTACATACATTTCGAAACACTAAGACATAAAAATCTTGATACATTTCAATCTTGTATAACTGCATCGTCAAAGGCGGCAAACAGCGGTAGAAGTGAACCGATGGTTTGAAAAGACATCATTCTGCAGTATTCCACCCCATGCATATATTTTATATGTAATTCGCACAACACATTTCATAACAATGTTTCCCTATAGAACAATGGTTCCCAGGCTCTGGGTAATTACCAAATCAGTGATAAAATTGAGACAAGACATTTTAAGAGCGAGTAGGGGATACAGTAGAGATGACAGGGAAATAACGAATAGATCTGGAGATGGTAGAGTGCGTTGCGTATGCAGAGTTGAGAAATGAATGAACAATGTAGCTCACGTTTTTTACCTTCTGCAATTTAGCTGTACTGTTTTATACTATTAGCGAGAAACTATTTTAGCGGTGTGCAAACATTGTTGTGATTACAGTATGACGACTGCATTTACTCCTGTTTTTGATCTCCTGTTAGTAACATAAAATTAGTACACTGATATTGTAACAAGTTGAATGACGGTAGTATTAAATATCATTGGTTGGACTTACTAATGCCATATCACAGGTTTCACAAAGAAGGCGTATCATGAGGTTATCTTCACTTTCACTTTTGCAGCGAACGACGGAAATTACAGTTCATAACCATTAAACAAGGAGACCTAGACATGAATACAGTTCTGAAGAGACTTGCGCACGGTAGACTAGCGTGGAGCACAGCAGGAAATCAGTCTTCGGCCTGAAGACCACAACACTAACAATCGGTAAGATGATCACCTTGAGCCAAAATTTATTCTGCAAAAACTGTTGTGAAAGCCTAAGTAACAAACTATCCCGGCCGATCCGACTTACTGCATCAATGTTGAACGATGTTGATTTGCGTCAAGTGGAATCAGAAAAGGCATACAACAGTATGCCGAGCTGTATCACATTTCCTTACAAAATAATTTATCACAATAATTATTTTCAACTTACAGCACGCATTGCGCTACTCAAAGCAAACACAATACTGCTTGTACTTAAACGATTCTGAGATATTGTTTGGTCTCCCTCTGTATAAGAAGTTTGTTACCGGACTGAATAGCACGAAGTTACTTTTTTTATGTATGTATTCGTACGCTCGTTCTGTCGTTACGTCACCGTTTGACAAAGGGAGAGGTGAGAAGGTCTGTGGCAGACGAGCTGCTTCTGTAGCCGTTGTTTGTGAATGTTGCAACCTCTTGATACGTGTTTCCACATTTTTGACTACTTGCGACTGTGTTCCCGAGGCGCAATGAAGAACCAAAAAAGAATTTTCAAACAACATGCGAAAAACAATTACAGGCAACGAAGGGCTTTGTCACCTCTTCTCATTCCCCGACCATTAGGAGTTCTTTCTAGAATTTAAGAACATCAGTGCTATTTCCAGATTTTTCACAGGAACTGTCAAAAGAAGAAATGATAAAAGCAGCTGAGACGAGGTGCATTATCTTATTTTTTGGATCGTAAAATATCCTATAGAAAGCTGGAACTGATGTACTGTGAACAAGACCATAACTTACCAGCCTCGACGTTAACGGATGCAAGTAGTTCATAAAAATAAGGTTCTTAGTTTTAAAAAAATGACAATATTCTTTAAAAGGGAATGCGAAAATCTATGACAAATCGCAAGCTTATAATGGAGGATACTGTAACTTAGGCTGCCAGCAAACACGTGTACAGAAAACTGGTTTTTTGTGTACCACCGTCACCTTCGCATTTTCCTGTTCCAGGCGCAAATGGCTCGGGGAACAGCGATTGTTGGTAAGTCTCCGCGGGAAAAAAAAGCGCAACGCAGAAGCAAACGCGTTTCTGTCATTTGCGCAGTAAGACACCAGTACATTTTGTCAGATGACAACTGACTTCGAGGATCTTCTTTACGTGCTCGCAATTTTATACACATGTTTTCCAGACAAGCATTTCCCCCCTGTAATGGCGTTACGAAAATGTGTGAACTGGCTTTATCTGAAACATTACAAACAGCTTGATCTCTAAATGTACACTGGTCAGCACTCTGCTTACGTAATAAACGCGTTTTGGAAGTCTCTATGCTGATTCTATAAATCTTACGGTTGTTGAAACGTTCTTTCTTCTGTTGCACGTGGTGTGCTATCACTGACGCTACTACTATAAGACATATTACACGATGGAAATATGTCGCTCTTAGCGCTTGTTTCCGCTTGTTTTAGCAGTTCCGAACACAAGTCCGTAACATAATCAGCAAAGGCATATTTAGCATTTGTAACATCCGCAGCGTCTTTTGTACTGCATTTCGAAAGCCCATTCTCTTGCAGACTTGCACCGCATCAGTTTCCTTATTGTTGTGCTAGTGAGAATGCCAGCCAACAGCAGGTAAACCTTGCACTGTTTGCGCCCACTCAAAACACTTTCACCTGCAAGTCACTCACTACGCAAAAGTAATTAAGCGATAACAACACCACTCAAGAAATCACACAGCCTTCACGGACCATGAGAGCTGCGATGAAATATCGACGTTCTGCGCAGTCTGGAGTACAAGAGAAAATAAAGATGCGCCGAAATATTCTAGAGTAACGTCCATGACTACAAAATGTAAAGCTACGGTGCCGATTCACGAAACTGATAAATCCAACAATAGTTGCTACGTCATTAGACGTAATTTAAAAGTAATTTATCAATAACGATACTGAAATGCAGTATCCAAACCTGCTAGTGTTAAAGTAGTGCAAATTTGATCATAACGTAAATCGCTTTACAAAAAAACAGTATGAAACATCTCGTGAAATCCTTCAGTGAAACAGGTGAGTACTCCCAAAGCGTAAATTCATTTGCTATTAGTACTATTACTTTCACATGACTCACTCTGCTTACAGGGTAAAAATAAGGCAGAAATTATGAAAGGATGAGATAAATGCATCACTTATCGAGAGTAACTTATTCAATATTTTTTTTAAACTTACCACAGTCATTACAAATTACAAGTATAGCAAATACGAAAATTGTATTTTATGACCAGCGGAAATTATATTCGCTTGCAAACGTCTGCAAAGAGTAAGTCCACGCGTGTGCGACAAGGAACTAAAAGAGAAGACTAGATGCATTACTGACAACATCCACAATGCCTTAGAATTGCTTACAACAAAAAGAACAGCTCGAAATTTACGTCGACGTTTCGCGCCACCTCTTCGTTGGGCGTCCCAGATCGCTTGTTCCACCTTGTAAATTATCTTAAGACATTTACGGGGATATGGATTCTTCCACTTTTTCCATGCGATGAAGGTGTTTCTGTAGTATTCCTCGATCTTGGTATTTACGAATATTATATAGTAGTAACTGCGGTAATAGTAGTGGTAGCAGGAAGTTTTAATCATCCGCGAATTACTTTTACAAGGATGTTGGACATGTACAGTTTAAAATCAAAAAATAATTCATATATAGAGGCATTTAAATATTTATAGCTCGAACCTGACAAGTACGGGACAAGTAGTTAGCAGTAGCTTTGTAGTAAGAACCATTCCAGCATTTTCTGCAGTCGTTTGAGAAAGCCACGAAAAACTTAAATAAGGATGGCCGGATTGTGATAAGAGCTCTGATCCTACCAAATACAAGGCCAGTGTGTTAATATTTAGTGTTCAATACTGTCTTGTTTATACACTGATGCAAATAATTTATTGCAGAAGGTAAAAAAAACGTGAGCTACGTTGTTCATTCATTTCTCAACACTGCATACGCAACGCACTCTACCGCCTCCAAATCTATTCGTTATTTCCCTCTCATCTCTACTGTATATCCTACTCACTCTTAAAATGTCTTGTCTCAATTTTGTAAGATAGTACTCATCTTCTTAACTCTCACTATTATATAGTATCTTTGAGACAGCTATTGTTTTGCGAAAGTTCACTCTTATATCCGGTCTTTTTTCAAACTGAATGTACTGTGCCCCATGCATATATTTTATATGTAATTCACACAATTCATAACAATGTTTCCCTATAGAACAATGGTTCCCAAGCTGTGGGTAATTGTCACATCAGTGATAAAATGAAATTTTCTGAGGGGTAAAAGCAAAAGGATTCGACTGTGTTTCAGTCACAAAGCTAAACTGTTTTTAGCAGATCATTACAATTATCACTATTTCGAAAGACTGCAACACTGATTACATCAGTTACTAATAATTAAATTATTTTTCGGATACTGGCTTTAATGCGAGACACAATGAGGTGGACGTTACATGTTGTGAAACGAAATGTATGAACAACATCTTCCTCACACTTTGAACTTTGTAGCATGCAACTGTGACATTGAAAGTGAGACACATACTTCACAGTGCTCAAATACCTCATGAATATGTTTCTCCGAGTTTTCGGTATTTCCTCTAATGGATCAGAAATGGCTTCATTATTCATTTCGCAACAGAGAAACGAACTGTCAGCAGAACACGGTAGTAACCATGCAATCGCTACTACATTGCTGTAGGGCCTACATGGTATTATTATTATTATTATTGACCGTGCTCAGGCACAAAGCATTAGTAGCCTGAAGTTTTCCAATTTCTGCCAGTTCAGAAGTAAGTATAGTGCACACATTTAGAGTTGGTTGGTTTTAAATATTGGTGCAGGAAACACGTGTCACTATGGAGAGGAGTGGAGCAGAGGAAACATGTTTTGTAGCAAGTCTCCACTTTCATTGTGGGTTGTTAGCTTTCTTTTCTGAGAAGAAATTGTGGTAGCATTCGCGACGCACTGAGATTGCTTCATCATTTTATAAATAAAAGACGTTAGAAATAAGCAGTACCAATTGTCTCATTAACTCGTTACTTCGTGGTTTAGTGAAACATCTACAAAAAATAAGTATCAGTCATCTTTCGTCGTTTCCTGCAAAGAAATTTCTTTTTCATTCTAAAGTTAAGTTGGGCACTACTAATGTTGATGATGGTGGACCAGGGGGAGGGACGGATGGCTAGTAGGCAATATTAATATCTGATTGGACTCAGAAGTAATGGTCTCAGAAAGGTCGGGAGCCACTAGTATGGAAAGTGGTGAACTTACTTTAGTTCTAGAGATTTCATTCTGCAAGTCTAAAATAGTAGATTTAATGCTGAATTGATCTTTGAAAGTCATCATCAGTCTCCTGCAGTATCCTGAAGTTTTCAGCATGTTGTAGTAAAATAGCCTGTCTGTTGATGTAAATGCCATCTTTTATTATTTTCTATCATTTCTGGATGCTGATCCGTTTTTAGAAAAGTGGATGGTAATGGGCACCATTATCGCATTTCTTTTTGTTCTTTTTGCCTCTTCATTTATAGCAATTTTTGGTTTGTTCCGTAGATTCTGTTTCGGTGATTTTTCTGGATACCCATTTGTTGTCATTATGGCCCACAGATAACACATCATTAAATTCTCTAAAATATTTTTTGTCATTTGTGAAGTTATGTTATTCTTTAATTTATTAGCTGTTGTTTTTCGAATTTGTATTGCAGTATTTATTCACATAGCGACTACCTAGCCTAAAACTGTTATGATCATCCTCTAACCCACATTCATGCTAGTGCTTTCAGTGTCTTGTTTATTATTATGAATGAAAACACACACAACGCTGGTGTAATATTTTTTATTGTTTTCTCGATATTGTTCATTATGTACACACTTACCTTATAAACTGATTCCCTTCATATTTATTTTTAGCGCTAAATTTTAAATGTTTTCCTATCACCTATTGTTTCTGAAAAAGAGAAGTATTTTCAACTATCTACTCTCCTTCGCTCTCCCAAAATTAATACTCAAAATTTCTTTTGTGGAATAGAAGTTGTCAATCAAATATGATTTCAATTTGAGTTTGAAGTTAATTTTAGAGTCTGTTAAATTCTTTACATTACATGGTCGGTTGTGGAATATTTTTATGGCTGAATACCTCACTCCTTTCTGTACTACACCAAGACTGAGTGTTAGTGTACTCGGCATGATTTATCCTGCTGCTTTCGAACTATGGCTGGTTGCTGACGACGTACTTCACTAGGGTGTAAATGTACTGTGATGCTATTGTCAGTGTGCACAATTGTTTAAAGAGCTGTCTACAAGAGGTTCAGGAATGGGCGCCATATATTTTTACACGCCTGTGTGCAATAAACATCTTTTTTCCCTCAACTCGAGTAGCCCTGGAGTAGGATGGCATAAGACGTTAGTGAATGAAAACAAGAAAATTAAGTAAAATTTTCAACATTTTCATCTCCACAAGTGATATTATCCGTTACGCAGAAGTTAGTTTTAGATCCATAACATGTGACATGTAAGAACTGAGACTATTCTGTTTCATTTGTTGATAGACTCTCATGCATTATTACTAATGGTGTGGTCAGGACAATTAGGGTACACAACTGCACGTATTGTGTTTATGCAGATTCATTAATCGCCAATTTCTAGAGAACCAGTTATTAATATCCAGTAAAGTGATATTTACATTTTCAGTTGTTGAAGTATTCCAGTTAAAGTACACTACATTAAGGGAAAATGTAGAAGATACTTTTAGCAAATCTCTTAACAACACTAAGCAATGCAACACCACTGAACGAAATCATTTGGTAATTATTAGACAAATCATCCTTACTGACTCCACGAGTTCTATCTACGGATAGGCCGCCGCACTACAATGGATTATACAGGGTGATTCAAAAAGAATACCACAACTTTAAAAATGTGTATTTAATGAAAGAAACATAATATAACCTTCTGTTATACATCATTACAAAGAGTATTTAAAAAGGTTTTTTTTTTCACTCAAAAACAAGTTCAGAGATGTTCAATATGGCCCTCTCCAGACACTCGAGCAATATCAACCCGATACTCCAACTCGTTCCACACTCTCTGTAGCATATCAAGCGTAACAGTTTGGATAGCTGCTGTTATTTCTCGTTTCAAATCATCAATGGTGGCTGGGAGAGGTGGCCGAAACACCATATCCTTAACATACCCAATAAGAAAAAATCGCAGGGGGTAAGATCAGGGCTTCTTGGAGGCCAGTGATGAAGTGCTCTGTCACGGGCTGCCTGGTGGCCGATCCATCGCCTCGGGTAGTTGACTTTCCCGTTAGTGTGGAAAGTTGCTTCATCACTAAACACAATCTTTGAAACGAAAGATTCATCTGTTTCCATTTGAGCAAGGATAAAATCACAGAAATCGATTCTTTTAATCTTATCAGCTGCAGACAGTGCTTGAACCAATTTCAGACGATAAGGTTTCATAACTAACCTTTTTCGTAGGACTCTCCATACAGTTGATTGTGGAATTTGCAGCTCTCTGCTAGCTCTGCGAGTCGGTTTTCCTGGGCTGCGAACAAATGCTTGCTGGATGCGTGCTACATTTTCATCACTCGTTCTCGGCCGTCCAGAACTTTTCCCTTTGCACAAAAACCCACTCTCTGTAAACTGTTTATACCAACGTTTAATACACCACCTATCAGGAGGTTTAACACCATACTTCGTTCGAAATGCACGCTGAACAACTGTCGTCGATTCATTTCTGCCGTACTCAATAACACAAAAAGCTTTCTGTTGAGCGGTCGCCATCTTAGCATCAACTGACGCTGACGCCTAGTCACCAGCGCCTCAAGCGAACAAATGTACAACTAAATGAAACTTTATAGCTCCCTTAATTCGCCGACAGATAGTGCTTAGCTCTGCCTTTTGTCGTTGCAGAGTTATAAATTCCTAAAGTTGTGGTATTCTTTTTGAATCACCCTGTAGCATTTCAGTTGAAAGTAAATCAGTAGTGAGGATGCATTATAGACGTATGCGTAACAGAAGAGTGATTATCCATCATAATCCGAAGGACAATAGTAACCAATGATCTGATCCGCATCACCACGCTATGCACAGAAGTCGCTCGAAGTGTGCAATGGAATCAAAGTGATGTAGTCGGACATGGAATCGGTTGCATTGACAGAGAGTTCGTCAGCTCCACAGAATGATCGATATATACGGCAGCTCGTTTTGTATTATCGCGAAATAGGAGAGATAGTGTCACAAACATGATATGTGGAGTGGCAATCATTAAAACAAAGGCGTTTTTCGTTGCGACGGGATCTTCTCATGAAATTTCAATCACCAGTTTTCTCCTCCGATTGCGAAAACATTCTGTTGGCACCTACCTATATAGGCAGAAATGATCATCACGATAAAATAAGAGAAATCAGGGCTCGCACGGAAAAATTTAAGTGCTCGTTTTTCCCGCGTGCCGTTCGAGAGTGGAACGGTAGAGAGACAGCACGAAGGTGGTTCATTGAACCCTCTGCCAGGCACTTTATTGTGAATAGCAGAGTAATCACGTAGATGTGGATGTTTTGAGTCAAATGAACCGTCGGCTCACTGAACTTAACGATCGAAGAAGCTATGAGACGTCATGTACCCCATCAAACTGTTAGGAAACGATTGCATTGTGCGAATCTCCATTCCCGACGACCATGGCAACGACCACGTCTTATACTGCGACACCATGGACTCCGGTACAGATGGACAAAAAATCATGCCGACTAGGCGCCCCAGGATCGGGGTCGGGTGTTGTTTATCGACGAAACCCGGATTTGTTCGTAGCCTGATAACAACAAACAACGTGTTTGGAAGCAACACGGTAATATCGAGTGCCTCCAGTATTTTTCCCGCATGTGCAACAAAATCGTGGTGAAGTGATTTATGCGGTTCGTAGTTGTTTAGGGTCTGACTGCTCTACGGTACACGGACGAGATTCTACCACCAAAAATGGGACTCTGTCGCCAACATTTAGGTGACAGTTTCATGTTGATGAATAATAACTCGTGTGTTGGTCATGCTGTTCTCATGAACATGTTCTTTCAGAAAGCTAGGATCAACAGAATGGAATATCCTGCCCGTTCTCCAGTCTTGAAGCCAGTCGAACATGCGTGGTTTCGACTGAAACGTGCTATGTTTGGACTACGACCATGTACTCTGCACGTCTTACGCAGAATCACTGTTGAAGAAGTGGGACAATTCGGAGCAGGCTCGGCGTAATGATATCATCGATGGTTTGCTGCGACTGATTCAAGCCTGCGTGTGGAAAATGGGACATTCCACCACATACTGGCGTTGCTCAGGCTTGCTGTGAAAAACACCGCTAGCAAACAGACGATTTTCCGTTACACAAATATTTGCTTTGCTTGCGTATTTGGTAGATTTTTGTCTCACAGAGTATGTGGTATGAATATAAGCTTTCAAAGCATCAGCAGATTGAGGATCTCTCGATAACGTGTTGTTTTCTGAAACACTGTGGGTCTTTCTAATTCATCTAATAGAAGTATTATGTCAAAGGTCGATGTTATTTATTATAAATAATTTATTCGCTGGGATTCTTGTTGCAAAAGGCAACAACTGAAATGTTTCCCCTGAGGTCAGATATCTTACCGTGACTGCCAGTCTATGTCTGAAAGTAAACAGGTTATACACAGGAAGCTTTTGCTATGAAACTCTCTGTAAAATGGACTGGCTCATGTTAGCATCTTGCCGGTCGATATCTTTTTCAGTGATGACGAGCAGATCTCCTCTTCCATTCAAATGAAATTACGAAACGAATCTCGATGTTTAATCCTAAGCGATGAAGTACGTTATTTCAGAGTGTTGGTGGTCAGTGCAAAGTCGCTGTCTCTCGTGAGGTCGGATGTCCCTTCCGCGGCCACGTCAACGTTAGCTGCCTCGTCCTGTGTGAGGACGGCTTTAGTACTAGCCAGGGTGGGTCACTAGTTTTTCAAAACAGCTGTTTAATCTACGTTGGCTGCACTCCCTGAACAGACTGCACCTAGTCGTCTGTTTCCACGTTTAGTAAATGTTTGAGGACTTGGTGAAGATGGAGTATTACTCGCTGGTTGACCAGGAACCGTGCACTTAATGTACGGTGCAGTAAGATGCAGTAACTAGATAGTCGAACAAATCTTCAGAGAAAACTGTCGCAACAGGCGCCATCTTAATTGGAAGAAATTTACCGCCGTTCATAGAAATTCACGACAAACTGTGTAATTCGAAACGCAGAGAACTAGTAAAGAGAGACGAAAGAACTGCACGCGCAACAGAAATTTAACACGCGATTTTCGAACGTATGGGAGCATATTTAGCAATAAACAGCCGCCCACGTGGAAAATGGTCATCCCGAATAATTCTCTTGAGTTCACGCTGTTGTTTTAAAGTGTAAGCTGGTTGTGTCAATTAAAAACGAGATGTTCACTTTTTAGTTCCATATCTCAAGCAGTCTGTTTCAGGTCTTGTAGCATTTGTCTAGTTTCGACCCTGAAGGGTTGGTGACACCCTGTTTGTGGATCACACCGATGCGCAGACGAATATGATCATGGGGTAGTAGTTGCATTAACCCTAGTGCGGGCATGTTCTTTAATTTTACAAGAGCAAGTGCGAGGTATATTACGTTCGCTAAAGGGCGCCCATACCCCGTAACGAACGAGGTGGCGTAGTGGTTAGCACATTGGACTCGCACTTGGGAGGACAACTGTGAAAACACGCGTCCGGCCACCCTGATTTAGGTTTTACCTCATTTCCTTAAAATCGCTTCAGGCAGATGTCGGGACGGTTCCTTTGAAACGGCACGGCCGATTTCCTTCCCTCAGCCGATGGGAACTGTATTTTTGTGGATGATTGGCTGTTTATTGCTACTGCTTTATCAATTATGACAGAAATTTGTATAACATCATACAGTGGTTACAAGTAGCATATAAGCTTATGCTTGACCATGGTTTCGTACATGTTATAAAAGATAACTTGTTACACTGGGTTACTTTGATTGCAAATTAATTGTTTTTGACCTTGCAGTTTCGCAGAGAACTATTGTTTGAGAATAATTTTTGAGAAAAAACAAAATCATTACAAGAGCTACATTTTATTCTTTGCCCTTCCACAAATCTCACATCTATCTTTTTTCTACGTTGGTTGCTCTCGTATATACGTCTCTTGAACTTTCGATAAGATGTAGTTTCACGATTTGAAAAGAAAGGTTCTTTATAAAAATTCGACGTGGATGTTTCTCGTTCTTCTCATTTGCTTGAAAAAGCACCTGCGCATTTATACCAGCAATGTTCAACAATGCGTACTCTATGTCCATTGATAATGTTCCTGTCATTCGTGTTACTGAATTCATATTGCACATTTGGTCGACAGTTGCAACCCCCCCCTTTGTCTAATTATAATCTAGAATAATGTGAGATTTCTTAGTGGCCTCATCTGCTGCTTCTTCATTGTTCATTGTGGAAATGAGTTCAACAGGTTTGTTACGTTTAAGCACATACGATACCATAATAATGTATTTCTGGTATCCAAAAACTGCAGAACCGTTCTATTGGATAAAAACACAGGCGGATTTCTTTTTTATCCTTTCTTAAGGTTCCTAAATAAGTGATTTCGTTTTTCAGCAGAGAGATAACCAGCGGATAGTTATTATACCCATTATCCACTGTCAGATTTCTGTTTGTGTCTTTTATCGCTCGATTAGTCTAAAGACAATGTCAAATGACCTATTAGAAACACAAAATGGTCCTTCTGGCTCTTTGCTACAATATACCTCCTACAGACCAGTGTAGAATGGCACCACACAGAGCAAATACTGTGATGCCGTATTTAGCTGGTTTGTTGGGACTGAATTGTATTGTTGAGACTGTAGCATATGAAACTACAGCGACCTCTGAATGCTTCTAGCTTCTCGTCAGTAGTAACAAATTCTCTAAGACTGTAACTACTCATGCAGTGTTTTGACAAACGCATCCAGAAAGCTCCCAATTGCTGCTAATCTGACTGTTACACGTCTCATGTCCCTAGTTTCTTTATGACCAAAACTAATACATCTAAGAAACAACAAAGATCTATCGTAATTCAGACAGGATCGCAAAACAATCATTCATGCTCCGTCATCTGACCAAAGTTCCAATGTATTTGATTTCCAGCTCTGAGGCCAGTCAAATGAAAAGTGCCTAATACCGCACAAATTTCATTTCGATCTGTCAACTTAACATCCCTACCTTCAGAATAATTTCCTTCTTGTCTTTTTCTGTGAATGTATACATTTGTAAAATGTTTCATACATCATACCAGTTTCCTCTACAATGCCTCGTGCAATCATTTAAAGGCCTGGAAAAACGTTGACGATATCTTTTGCGGGTACAGGGAATGTCTTTTTACGCATATAAGTTTTTATCCATTTTGTTTGTTTGTACCTACCAACAAATATATCATTTTCGGTATCAAAGAAAGTTAATCTTTCAATCACACTTAATTTCAGAGCCACTCTCAAGAACACTAGATAAAGTCACTATCATGAACACTGGATAATATTACTTCATCTCCTCAGAAAACAAATAAACAATATCTCCGCTGTCGTCTTCTTCTTCGCCGGCCGGTGTGGCCGTGCGGTTGAAGGCGCTTCAGTCTGGAACCGCGTGACCGCTGCGGTCGCAGGTTCGGGTCCTGCCTCGTGCATGGATGTGTGTGATGTCCTTGGGTTAGTTAGGTTTAATTAGTTCTAAGTTCTAGGTGACTAATGACCTCAGAAGTTAAGTCGCATAGTGCTCAGAGCCATTTGAACCATTTTGTCGTCTTCTTCCGCAAGCACCTTTAAAAGCGTCCGCTCTAATTTCTCCTCTGTCAAGTATTTTTTTGCCGTAAAGTTGGAACCACAAACTATTGTTAGCAGCTGCTGATGTATAATTACGGACTTCTCTAGCAAGGGAATAGTCCAATAAGACATGTAGAAACCTACCCTGAAACTTTTTACACAGGAAGAAGGTAAAGAAAAATGCACTGCCAAAATTTTAGCTGCTGAGAGGCACTGCAAGTATTTTGTAAAAAATATTGAAGTTACGTATTTTTGCCCCACGAAGAACAACGTAGAACAGCGGTCTGTACAGCCCTGCCCGCCTAGCGCGCGACTCGGCGAATCACTCACACAGCACCGCGTAGCGGAATTACCCGGAGTTCACGGTCACCAATTTTAAGCAACTGAAGCCTGGTTTGAAATGGAGCGAATGAAAGCGAACACGTGTGAATAAGCATTTGCAGAAAATTCACTACCATTCGCTTGTATATGGGTAGAATAGTTTATACAGAGGGAAAGGAAGAGAAATGGGTAGCGAACATTGCCTATGACCACTGTGTTATTAGTTTTTAGTTTTTGGAGATAATGTTCGGCATACAGGATACAACTCTCTCTTGTTAGAGCCACAATGAGAAACTTTGCAACTCAGTGGGGATTATTTTGCATAGCGAGCACACTGTTCTTGACGGAGTATGCAAAATGGCCCAGGGAAGGAAGAATTTAAGTGTCTCAATCTGTATGGAAGCGGGACATGCGTGGAGATCGCCCACTTTACACGGAATTGCATCTCCATGTCTCCTTAGCAGTGGTCCAAAATTTTCCTTGTATGTCGGCTACGATTTTTCACTGGATTCTCATTACCATTCAGGAGAAATTTATAAACAGAACGTTAATTACCGACATCAAGGATCATCTCAAGAGGTGACACAGCTAGCGTTTCCACTACGCGTGTAAGGTCTAGTGGTCATATTCTTTTTTGATTTTTTTTTTCTAAAACAAAAATTGTCTTCTGGCAAAGCGCACACTTCATGATCCAGAGACCGCGGGATCAAATTCCGTTCAGACCACAACTTTTGCACTATGGTTTTTAACCAAGCATTCGCTTCTCCCAGATGTTGGTGTAGCCACGAAAGACATATGATTCGGATTCCACGTTTAACTGCAGGTCTCCATTTTCCGATTAGGTAACTGGGGAAGGTTAGGGACACGTTAAGTAGCTGCAGTGGCGTCCAGTACAGGGTACACCGGACAGAATTCTCTTTTGCTCTTGCTTATTTGCTCCGGTGAAAACCTGGCCAAACTATACAAACATTTTTTGAATAACTTCATATCGACAGATCAAGTGTTGCACATGTACTTCTGATAAAAGTGGCTAGCAGAGAAAATAAAATCATGGCAGTGTTTGATGTCGTAGACGACTTCCATCAATGAGGACTTAATTTGTTGAAACAAAGTGTGTCTTGCTGTACTACAATTTATAACAATTCCTGTAGGCTATTCCTTATAATAGCGTTTGAATGCTGTACATTTGACTATCAGTGAAATAGTTCTTTGTTTATTGCCTGTAGTCGTGACAAAAATGTGAAGTGTCTATTGAATGACAAAAACAAACATTATTCTTACACCAGGCACACCGGACAAAGGAAAAATTGATGCAGTCAGGCACTTCGCAGTAGCAACTAGTTTTATTTAGTCAGAACTTGGATGGAGTTAGAAATGGTCCCGGCCGTTGTTCTGCGTATTGCGCTACATACCAGGCATGCTTGACCAAATTCGTAAAGCGTGGCGAAAAAAAGTGGTACTGCACATATGACTGGTTGGAGCTTAAGAATTTTACTGTTCCGCTGATAAACCTGAAATGAGAGAGAGGTATCGGAAATTATGTTGGCTGATAATTACCTGAAAAATGCTTTCCACTGTCCAAAAAATTCTTTATCGAGACGTTGAATCGCACTAGTAGTTCCAGGCGGAATCCACATTACATCTACAGATTTTTCGTCGTCCTCCACGAAAACAGAGGCGTCGCTATATCCAAACGTTGAATCCAATCGAAGCAATGAATTAGTTTTCGCAGCTGGTAGGAATACGTTTCGAACGAAATGTTGAAAATTGTCTTTCCCATTTTTTCAGATTTTGATTCGTAGATTAGAAGATTTTTGCAAATAAACAGTCCATTTTTTGTTTTTGGTCCTAATGTGCCTTGCGGTTCTTGAAGATAGATATACGGCTGCGGAAACAGTAAACCACTCATCACTGGCATCGTATACGAGTCGTATACGAATGTGTCATTGCATTCATGATAGGGCAACCGATACCGTCTTTTTCTCACCCCGAAAAAGTGCTGTGTGCGCGCAGTTCTTTCACGGAACCTGACTGATCAGCGTTATAAACAGCAGTTGCGGGGATAACAGCAAGTTTCATCATTACGCCAGCTATGAATTTCTCTATAGCATCGTCTATCACTGGCAGCTGCTCTAGACGTTTACTCCGGCTTCTGTGGCCGAGCGGTTCTAGGCGCTTCAGTCCGGAACCGCGCTTCTGCTACGGTCGCAGGTTCGAATCCTGCCTCGGGCATGGATGTGTGTGCTGTCCTTAGGTTAGTTAGGTTTAAGTAGTTCTAAGTCTAGGGGACTGATGACCTCAGACGGTAAGTCCCATAGTGCTTAGAGCCATTTGAACAATTTTTTCTACACGTTTACGTGACGTATATTTGGTGATTTTGCGACTTCCTATTCTGTACAATTTCTCGAAGCCGGGTAGCCAGGTCGACGTAGCCTGGAAATGAACAATGTTCATGTCAGATGCAATTTGGAGGGCCCAGTCGTATACCCTCTCACGAGCAGTTCTAAATCTTTCTAACATTTTTTGCTTCAGATGGTTTCGGGTTTCCGTTTGGCGCATATTGCTTACTTCATGTAATTCATTCTTCCATTCATACATTTCACGGAACTGCAATGAAGTAGATATCATTAGATAACTCAGGGCTGTATGAAGACCAGTTTTGCTTCATATCTTAAGTGCACATATCACATTTCATTTTAATGGCGTTAATAGCTGAACAGAAAATGTATAGATACTCAAAAATGCAAATTTTTCGGAATGCACAAAAGAATAAAAACTTAGTAATGTTCGCTTGTGCAACTCATTGGAGAAATAACTTCTGGATGCACTAGTACTTCGAATATGGATATAAGAGTCTGAGATTTATTTCAACGATACGTAAATCAAATACCAGCCCATTTTTAAAATATCGATGCAAAAATATATTTAAATAAACATCTTCATGTCAATTTCTTTCATATATTTTTTTTTTCTCACAGCAAAAACAAATAATGTTTCAGCTAGCTAGTTACAGAACAAACTTCACAATATCTCCATTGTAATATTACATTACTTTTAACACTTAGAAAACTATTGCAGTGAACAGAAGTTCGTCTTGCTCTCCTCATTTCAGTCGCTGGCATATTGTTTATCGTGACTGGGAAGTGTATGATTCTTGATTCATCCTACGTAAATCAAAGTTTGCATTGCTTAGGAGAGGCTGATAGGACAGTTTTTCGGAAACAGTATTTCCATGTATGTAAATTAGTAATGAAATTCCCATTTAATTGAAGTATTAAATTTATATCAATAAAATTGATTCATCACGGGACTAATGATTGACACTAGGTAACCGATGCAGTCTTGCTGTTCACTTTCTTCACATTTGCATACAATGTAGCAGCGCCACGAAGCGATGAGTAGCGGCGTGCACCGTCGGAAGCCTAAGAAAGTCGCACTCCACGGATAAGTTCTTGGAAAGGGCGCTGGGTATGGTCTGAGAGGTCAGTGGCTGTTGCGGAGCAGAGGCGCCCTAGGAACTCAGGTCATTGCCTAGAAGTGCAGATAACATCTCCCTTAGAGATATACCTGGCTAAAAAACGGGTACGACCAGGAAATGAAGTGAGAACTAGCCCTCTTTGTCTGGAACACACCTTTGGATGCGAAATGTCAAAAGCTGGCCATTTCCCCAGACAATCGCAGAAAACTAAAGATAAATATCTCTGTGATGGGAAGCAGTGCTTGTTACTGGGCCTCTGAAATTGTGGGAGACCACCAAGCACTCTTTTAAAAAAAAAATGATGTTTATTAATGTGGAAACTGCCGCTATTACGTCAGAAAGACACAACAGACGGTGACGACACAGGGCACACCATTGACCAAAGAAAGAGACAAAGAGAGTGACGCGAGTTTTTTCGGTAGAGTATGGTAGGTTCAAATGGATCTAACCACTTTGGGACTTAACATCTGAGGCCATCAGTCCCCTAGACTTATAACTACTTAAACCTAACTAACCTAAGGTCATCACACACATCCAGCCCGAGGCAGAATTCGAACCTGCGACCGTAGCAGCAGCGCGGTTCTGGACTGAAGCGCCTAGAACCGCTCGGCCACAGCGGCCGGCAGAGTATGGTAGGACTCAAGCCATTGGTTAAACAGTCAGGGAAAGGAAACAAGTTTTTCGTGATGAGCAGTGTGATCGATATCTGCGCGGAAGTTTAGGAGCCGGGCACTCAAAAACTGTGAGAGACGGAAAACGCAGTAATTCGAGGTTTCCTCTTACTCCATATTCGATTGGAAATCAGATGGGAAATCTCAACACATATCAAGATCAAGCTCCAGAGCCTAATTCTACCTATGTCGACGCTCAGCTGACGCACTGGGCAATTAACATTTCGGGGAAATTTGGACTTAGTTGCTGGGAAGGGTCGTTGATTTGTCCAGTGACCGATTCTACAGCAACATGAACCGTCACCTGCAGTATATGGTGAGATCGCGCCGTAGCCATGAGTCAAGGCGTAGAGAAATCACGCTAGGCGCAAATTGAGACGCGTATAGCGCGTGTGGCGCGGCGCAGCGCAGCGCAGCGCGCTTTTTTGTAACTTCACAGGTTCAAATGGTACCGCGCAAAATGCCACGCGACATGACTGGGATTTATAGAGATGGGGCCCCTCCACGCCCGCACCAACGTGGCAACCAAACCAAAAGTTATACTGTCACCTCCGTCAACATGTTGGTTATCTAATAGGTGGATCACAGGATGCTGGGCTGTGATGTCTCGTCTGGGTTAGACTACGCATAACACGGTCCATCATTCCTGGAACAATCAGGATCATTATATATTAGTGGGAGATCGGCCATAGATCATCTCACTGTGGGGGGAGTGTGTGGAGCTTGTTTGCATGTAGTGTACGGTACGGCTTCCCTGCGTAGTGCCAGTTATTCGGCAAGTGTGTTCCAACTGGATATCCAGTAATGGTGGCTCATCTGTACCGTTGTGTTTGTGTGTATTTGACCATAGAAAGGTCCTTACAAGTATGTCTTTTGGTCTTTTATATTTCTATCTATGGTTGTGGCCGTAGTCCCCAGATTCAGAATAAACAGGTTCTGCGAATGTCTGGGGTTTTTGTATAATCTTATGGTGAGTTTGTGGATTACCTCCGTGAGAGTCTCAAGTCGGTATTCCCGGTGAAGGTCCGCGATGCGTGTGTATCGTGGAGCATTGCTTATGATTTTGAGTACTTTGTTTTGTATGATCTGCAGACGGCTCAGGCGTGTGGGCGCAGCGTATCCCCAGACAGGGGCTGAGTACGTCATCAGGGGTCGAATAAGTGTCATGTACATGGACCTCAGCACCCTTCTGTTCAGTGTGCTACGCCTGTTGAGCATAGGGTAGAGCTGTTTGAGCTTCGCGCTTGCTCGGTTGGTCATGTGTTGTATGTGGTCCCCCCAGAGTAATTTCCGGTCCAGCCAGACACTGAGGTATTTGACTTTCTCGCGGAAACGTATTGGGCGTGCATGTAGAATTGTTGGCCTACAGTATCGGTGTTGGCGCAGTTGCTTCGGTCTTCTAGTGAACAGAACGGCTTCGCACTTGTCGACGTTTACTCTAACACGTCATTTCTCTAACCAAGGCTCAGCCACTCTGAGTGCGGTCTGTAAGCGTGACGTAATGTTGATGGTTTCCAATCTTGCGCGAGGATGGCTGTGTCATCCGCGTAGATTGCCATCGTTATGTTGTGTGTGGTTGGGAGATCGTTTATGTAGAGGTTAAACAGTAGGGGCCCTAGGATGCTTCCCTGGGGTACTCCCGCGTGTATACCGTGTCGTGTTGATTGTTTTCCCTGCACATCAGAGTTGAAACTCCTGTCTGTGAGGTATGAGTGTATGAGACGCACCAGCCCGTCGGGGAACCCCGCGTCGCTGAGTTTGCGAATGAGGCCGTTGTGCCATAGACGGTCGAAAGCCTTTTCGATGTCCAGGAACACCGCCCTTGTTGGTTTGTTTGTGTTGAAGCCATGTGTTATACGTTCAACGACCTGTAAGAGTTGTTGTGTTGTGGAGTGGTGCTTCCTGAAGCCGAATTGCTCCGGTCTCAGGATGTCATTTGTTATGCAGTGCCTAGTGATGCGTTTGAGAATGACCTTCTCAACAAACTTGCTGAGCGAGCTCAGAATACTGATGGGTTGGTAATTTTGTGGGAGGCTGTGGTCTTTCCCCGGCTTCCTGAACATCAGGACCTTGGCCGTCTTCCGAAAGGAGGGGAAGTGTTGGAGTTTTAGTATGGTATTCGTTATGTTCAAAAAAAATGGTTCAAATGGTTCTGAGCACTATGGGACTTAACATCTATGGTCATCAGTCCCCTAGAACTTAGAACTACTTAAACCTAACTAACCTAAGGACATCACACAACACCCAGTCATCACGAGGCATATTCGTTATGTGTGTTAGGTATTCAGTGGCTTTATCCGTGAACTCCTGGAGGACACGGTTTTGAATGTCATCATGACCAGGGGCTTTCCTAGCAGCGGAATGGATTATAGCCTAGGAGACTTTGGCTGTACTAGCATGTTGAATGTCGTCGCACGGTGGTTGGGCTAAAATGCGTGCAACCTCCTGGTCAGTAGCAAGTGTGAACACTAGATCTGATGGTGCCAGGTTCGGTGTGAATGACGCTGCAAGTGTGCGGGCCATTAGTTCTGCTTTCTCCTCCGCTGAGAATGCAGGTCCGTCAGGCCCTTGGAGCGTCGGGGTGTACATTTTCTCCCTGGTGAAATGTCTGGCTAGTTGCCACACGCCATGTCGCGCGGTGTCCAGCCCTTCGAGTTTTTGGTTCCACTGTTGTGTTCCATGTTTTTTATTTTGTCGTGTATGATGCCCTGTAGCCTGTTAATGCGCCGTTTGAAGTACTGACGCCTGGTACGCTGCCATTGTCTCCTGAGGCAATTCCTCATTGAGATTAGGCCCAGGATTTCCTGGGGCAGGGCCGCACTGCGTTGTTGTGAGGTGCGATCAGGTATGGTGCCCACCATTGCGTCCTGGACGGCGTTAGTGAGGGTTTCTACTGCCTCGTCAATTTGTGCTGTTTCGTTAATTTCGTGTACGGGTGGGATGTGGCTATCGAGCGTTTCCTTGAACAATGTCCAATTCGCACGCCCGTAGTCCAACATCCTGCGTTGTTCCATGTGCTGCAGTGTTTCCTCAATGTATAGTATTACAGGGGTGGTTTGAGGGCAGATCATCAGTGTAGTGTAGGCTCCGTTGAACTTGACCCTGACGGCCGTGGCTTCGATTTTTTTCCACTTCAGGGAGCTCTATGTTTGTGTGCTCAATGTCTTTGTGTATGGCGATTGCAGTTCCACCTGCCACGGCGTCGCACGGTCGGTCGGTACGATAGACGCAGTAGCCAGGAAAGCTTAATTGTTTGTGCCGTTTAAGCTTAGTCTCGCTCAGTAGTGCGACAAGGATTCCCTTGCGCTCCATAAACGCATCAAATTCTGCCGTTTTGTTGTAGATCGAGTTTGCATTCCAGAGCAGGATCTGTGATAGCGTGTGTGGGTTTGCGTTACGGGCTGGGTGTGTTATGTTATTCATGTAAGAGTGTGAAAAAGTGTCGTGATGGCAGTGTGTATGACAGCCCTGTATTGCCCGGGTTCGGCACTCATGAGCTGGGTGATGAGTGTAGTGACGGCCGTCAGCACCTTGGTAAGGATTTGAACGGTCGTGTGTCGAGGGAATAGTGTTTCCAATATTCCTCCAGGTGATGTGTTGGTGTTGGGTGTGGCAGCCTGAGGTGCTGTTGTAGAGTTAGCGGCCGCTTGTGCGGGTATTGGTGTGTTGTTAGGAGTGGCATTTGTGTTTATGCTTTGTGGCGCCTGTGTTACCTGTTTACCTGTGTTTTATTGGTCTGTTGTTGCTGGATGACCCGTTGTGGTGATTTGGTGTTCCCCTCCCTGTGCTTACGTGTGCGTCTATTCTTCCTCTGCGCTTGGGGTTCTGGGGGTTCTTGTGTGGGTGCGTTTTCCTGTATAGTGTGCGTTTCTTCGCAGCACGTGACTTCTGGGAGTGGGGTTGTGTTGTTTGGGGGCATAGGCGTAGGCACTGATGCTTGTTGTTTTTCTGGTGTTGTCTGTGGCTGTTGTGTAGCTGTTGCAGCGGTTGTTTCGCGTGCGTGTGAAGGGCGCTGAGGTTGCGCGGCCTGTGCCGTTCCGCCAGGGCGTGCAACCGTGGCAAACGTTACGCCGTTCCTAACTGGGTTCGGCGCTGGCCTTGGACGTGGGATATCGTGCTGTACCCTGTGCTTGTCTTGCTTACGCTTCAGCACCTGTTTGTATGGACTGCACTGCCTGAAATTGACCGCATGGGGCCCACTGCAGTTGGCACAGCGTCGTTGGTTTGGCTGTGTTTGTGTACATGTGTTGGATTTATGATTGCCAGCACATCCACGGCAACGAGTTGCAGGCCGCAGCGGAGGGCCGAGTGGCCGAACTGCTGGCAGTTGTTACATTGTTGGGGGACGTTGGGTGGTTCGTAGTGTTCTACACGTACGCCCATCCGCAGAAACCTCTTTATCTGCAGGATGGCGCGGGAATCAGCCGTGTCGGCTAACTCAGCCATGTAGTGTGGTAGCGGTGCGTGTGTGCTGAACCCTGTCATCCGGTAGGCACTTTTGCAATCGAATCCCAGATAACAGAGCGCCGCCTGTACTGTCTCGTTAGGGGTACTGGGATCCACTCCATTGATCGCGTACTGCTGGGTTCTTTCGTCCAGCGTTCTGTACGTATAGTGTTCGATCCTCCGATCTTTGAGGAAGGTCAGAAGATCTTTGTATTCGTTGTCTGTGGCAACGTACAGTGAGGCCCTATCCCCCGAGTACTTTGCGTGTAATGTGCTGTTAATGTTCCTTTCCGCGAATGCAGTGTTAAGGGCACTAAGGTTCCCGTAGTTTTGTATAACGACTGGGGGGAAACCAGTCTTGTGTTGTGTGGGCACAGCTGCGGCTTTGTGTACATTGTTGTTATTCGCCACAGCCGTGTTTGTGTTTTGTTTCGTGTTATTGTTGCTAGCCTGAGATGTGCTACTTGGTATAGGCAACAGCACCTTTCCGTTGATTAGCGATTTTGGTTGCTCGCTTGTCTGTGTCATTTTTCTTGGTTTGCGTCTAGGGCCCTTCTCCTGCCAGGGTTCTGTGTAGTGGTTTTCTGGGTCCGCTTCCGCCGCCGCTGCCTCGATCTCTTGAACCTTTCCATCCCTGTGAAGTGTATTCCTTAGACAAAGACATTGAAACAGCTGGGGTAGTACATGCCAACCTAAATATGTATATAATGTGTGTATATAGATCACCTAGTGGTAACTTTTCTGTCTTTCTCAGAAACTTTTCACTACTGCTAGAAAAAACATGCCACAATAACTAAAAAATTATAATATTATGTGAATATCTCAACATTGATTTCCCTGAAAAATCTGCTCAAAAGTCACAATTAGTAAATTTAATGGTGTCATTCAACTTAGATATTAAAGTTATATGTCCAACGAGATTAAACAGTTGTCTTGATAAGGTTCCTACTAACACTGCACTGTAAAAATTGTAGATCTTGGTTTTTCAGATCACAGTGCACTAACAATACATTTTAATCCACCACTCAATGTACTCCCAACAGGAAAACTGTTATTAAGTGTAGAAGTTATAGTGACAGTAACATAAATTACTTTGTATTCAACTTAAAGAAAGAAGACTGGCAAACTGTATTTACTTCTGCAACCACAAAAGAAAAATAAAACAATTTTCTTCAGATTTTTGAATATTACTTTGATTGCCATTTCCCAGAGAAAACAAAGACTATCACTAACAATAAACAGAATACTTGGGTCACAAAAGGTATTAAAACTTCATCAGAAAAGATAATTGCATCTGATTGATAATTCTTGCATCTGGGTCAGACTTGAAATGATCATAATTCCAGAAATTGGTACATTTTATTTTTTTTTATTTGTCTTTTGAGGAACCCTGCTGTGATTTCTTACAACATTTTGTGAGTAAAGCAGTATCACAACCACCTTTGTCCAATCTGAGGTACTCTTCCACACTTCCATTTAGGAGCTTTGCTTTGATGTTCCTTGAAGGGAAATTTTCGTCCGTTGTATGAGAATGTATACCCATTCAGAATGGCAGGCAAACTTTTGGTAAACCTCCTAGGACAATAAGTGCAATTAGTCCATCATCAACCGGTTTGCCCGTGTTCTGCAGTTTGTTGGATACATCCAGAATATGACTTACATAATTCTGAACATTTCCTTCAGATTGGGTAAAGTAGCGTCCAACAGAGTATCATAAGGATTCATCCATCTATTCTTTTGAATCATTCCTACACACTGAATCTCGAGCTTGAACAGGTAGGCAGCTAAATCTACAGAGATATAATACCAGCCAGAGTAGATCCTGTAGTTCTTGTCTGTTGATATTTTCATTATGAGGCACATCACAACATTTCCAGATCCTCCAATATCTGATTCATTATTTAATCTGAATTTTGGATTATTATCTTGTCCACTGTAGATTTCAATTTTATGTGCAAACCCCATTTCTCCACATAAAATGAAAAGTGTATATGCCCATTTATGTTGTTTGTCTTTCATATACATCTTCGCCCGCATCCCGTGGTCGTGCGGTAGCGTTCTCGCTTCCCACGCCCGGGTTCCCGGGTTCGATTCCCGGCGGGGTCAGGGATTTTCTCTGCCTCGTGATGGCTGGGTGTTGTGTGCTGTCCTTAGGTTAGGTAGGTTTAATTAGTTCTAAGTTCTAGGGGACTGATGACCATAGCTGTTAAGTCCCATAGTGCTCAGAGCCAGCCAGCCACATCTTCATGTGATGCATGCTTTGTTTGCACAAATTTGGTTATCAGTTATCAAGTGCTCACTCATTGCAATTGAAAGATATTTTTTATTCAGATGATAAATTATAGACCTAATTTTGTAAATTTATTGTGATCTTGTGTGAATGCTCCTTGGATAAATGGATGCAGTAAGTGGGCACGAGCAGTTATAACGAACACTCCTTTAATAATCACAAACACATACAATATGATTTTGTTCTGCAGTACAAAAGGTGCCATAAAACAATACGCAGAAAACTATATAAAAGATATATCACACTTCACTGTTGCAGTCACTTGTCATTTGTTGAGTACTAGCCAATACACTACTTCCCTCCTCCCTTTTTTTTTTGTATAAAAAACAAAAAGACATGGAGCTCCAGAAATGTATGGGTGCTGCTGTTTGATTATGCACGTAGCTCACATCTTCATCAGTGGAAATTCCTGTGTATCTCGCCGTGGAGTTCTGGGCCTGATGTTCAAGCTGCTGTTGCCCGCATCAACTTCGGTTGTGTGCAGACTGCCAGAAAAACTCGTACCTGAGGCATGGAGGCAGCAGCCAGTGTGTCCCCTACCTTCATGTTCAGATGAGATGGTTTAAGCCATTCGATAGACACCACCACCTCTTGTCCGTCTGAGCAAACCTTAAATGTGTGTGGCCCCCAATGCACCACTTCGAATGGTCCTGTGTAAGGAGGCTATAATGGGGACAGAACAGACTTATCCTGAAGCCACATGTGTGATGAGATGGACAGCTTCCTGTGGACAAAGATGGATTCTCCATGAGGCTTGGGAACAGTTGATCAAAGAAGGCCCGTCTCACAGAACTGTCTGCCAAATTCCGAACTCAACTTCGTTGATGGATATTTGCCATCTTGTCTGAGATCACTTTGGCAGGAAGTCATAAAGCTTCACCATAAACCAATTGTGCCATCGTACATTCTATGTCTTCCATGAAGGCTGACCACTATCATAACACCACCACTGGTCAAACCTCTGCCCATGTAACCTCATTACCCATGAGTGTCACCTTCAGGATGCAGTGGAATCTTTCCACTATCCCATTGCTGGATGGGAGAGTGTGGTTGCAGCCACCTGGAATACCGGTATTGTGGCTTCAGATTGTCAGCCCTGTCAATAGTTATTGTTTGTTATTGTTTGGGGTGTGCTGAACCTTGCAATCCACCCACTGAATAGTGTGCTCACCACTGTTGAAGTCTACAGTGGACGAGATAATAATCCAAAATTCAGATTAAATAATGAATCAGATATTGGAGGATAGCGCCCCAACCAAAACAACATGAATGTTTCCAAAACATGCTGTTGGAGTCACAATTGGTCTTGTTGATTCAGACATAAGCCTGCCCATTTTACATCTCTGGCAGTGGTTACACTGCTGTGCCAATTTATGGCATCTTTATTGATTCCAGGCCATGCCATCTCTTAAGCCAGCAGCAGAGCCCCTGATACGCAAGGCTGAGGAATGCTTCAAAATTGATGTGCTAAGAAAGCTTGGGTATGAAAACTCGTGTCATGCCTATGTGACATCGCACCACAAGCTTAAACTACCTGATGTGTCTTTACTTGCTTCAGGTTCAAACCAGATGCTTAGGTGTGTGTGATATGAAATCTGCATGTCTAATCAAGATGACCAAGCCATTAGGTGATCTTTCTTGACTAGAGCAGTGATTGGCTTGTGGTCAATGTAAATTAAATTGTGAAGGCTCTTCCTACGATTGAATCCCTGAAGTGTTGGACTGCTGCGTATGCTGCGTAAAACTCCATGACAGTAGTACTCCAAGACCTCTACGCATCTGTGGGTTTTTAGATTAGATTTAATTTCATTCCAATTGATCTGTAGTGAGGAGGTCTCCAGGATGTGGAACATGTCAGAAAAACAACAATACATGACAAATATTTACAACTAAAACAAATAAGCTAATGTACCATTCCACAGGTCCCAAGTGGAATGATCGTCATTTTTTAATGAACACTAAGAGTCATTTTACAAATACTAATGCACTGAATTTAAAATAAAAAAGTTTTTTATTTATTTATAAGGTAATACAACTACTGTAATACTTATTTACAATGAACACATTACTGCACTGAAATGGTGCAGAAGTTAGATTATACTAACACACACACACAAATTTTCAATGAACACATTACTGCACTGAAATTGTGCAGAAGTTATGTTGTACTTATATACAAATCAGTTGGTTTTACTAAGAAATTCATCAATGGAGTAGAAGGAGTTGGCCACCAATAAATCCTTTAGGCTTCTCTTAAACTGAATTTCATTGGTTGTTAAGCTTTTTATGGCTGCTGGCAAGTTATTGAAAATGTGTGTTCCTGAATAATGCACACCTTTTTGTACAAGACTAAGTGACTTTAAATCCTTGTGAAGATTATGGCTGGGAAAAAAGACTAAAGGTTGCCAGGTGCCCTCAGTAAATTGCTAGAGTACCGTGCCCACAGCCAGCTGACTTGTGTCATTTGTGAGAGCCAATGGCACCTGAAACTGCAGGTGTGGCAGCAGCCAGCAGGACACATATGCAGCACATCCCTTCATTTTCTGAAGCACTGTAACCTGTTATGGATTTCAAGGTACCTTTTTTGATCTTGCTATGTGTTTACCTTTGAGTGGCTTTGTTAATGGTGGCAGCAATTTTGCAGCCATGGTTAAGTGCCAGCAACAATAATTAGCAACCTGAGGAATCTTCAAAGGTTTTTGAATGTTTTCAGTCTGGGAACATTCTGAATGGCTGTAAATCGTTCCGCAGTCAGTGTGAGTCATTCCTCCCACACCTCAAAGCCTAGGAATTTCACTATGACCTGGCTGTAAACACACGTATCTTTGTTCACCATGACATCAGCATCCTGTAGGCACATAAAAACTTGAAGATGCTTTTTAAGCTATTCCCATTATGCTTTGCACATCACACAGAGTAAGCAGGCAGAAAAGGTACAAATGTGATGAATAAAATTATAACTACTGCAAATAGGCAATTTCGGCTTTCCTTGAAAACAATCAGAGTATATCAACAATACATATTACCAATATGGTGCAAGTGTTTGCATTCATAGATTTCAGCAAGTGAAGCCACCCTTGTAAGTGCGAAGATTTCAGTGTTGAGTGCTATTAAGATTAACAGCTGCCTACTGCACTACCCTGAATGATGGTTTGTTAGTAAATTTTGGAAATTAGGAAAATTTTACATGTTAAAGAAAGGCAATAGGAACTGAGGCCTATTCGGAAAAGGCAATTAAGGATCACATATTGCAACTGTGGCAAAATGAATGAGACACTTCAACCCAAATACATATGAATTTCTCCTTAACATCAGGATATCTGTACAGAATCAGAAACAGATGAGAGATAGCTCCACCTATGGCAATGTGGGCACACATTGTGGGACTGCATGCTCTAGGAAGATACAGTGGGTAATGGATGTCAGCCATTAAGGATGTTGACTTTGAAAATAGCACTGAGGAGCAAGTCAACATGGCACATCCAGTATCCAGGAAAGCCAAGGATGACTTCATGAGGCATGCAGCAATAAGTCAGCATGCTGCTCTCCAGGATAAAAAACATACTCTGCAGTTGGAGAGAAGGTAACTGAAATCAGAGACCACTGAATGATATAGTGTCCCAAGAATCTACTTTGCATTGATGCAAATGATCATGGAAGTGTGGACTTTAAGGCATAACAGTGATGGGTGAAATTACTTGTTATAGTGGAAATGCTACTGACATGCTGCCCAATGCCCAGGAAATCGAGCAGACAATGACTGTTGACCACTGAAGTATGAGGATGGAACCAGTAGTGGAAACAACCAGCTACAAGTTAAATGCACCAAAATAAATGAACAAACATAGAACAAATTCTGTAGTGCTTACAGTAGTATTAGTAGTTGGATAACTGATTAAGGGTTTATTGTAGTTTTGTAGTATTAGACATAGTTATAGTATTTTAAAAATTAAATGTCACAAATAAATAGTTAATATATAATTTATTACTATCCAAGGTGGTGTGATTTGTATGGCCTGTTTTAGCTTTTTAGATAATTTGATTTGATTTGATTTATGATCCTGTAGATCATACAATTTGTACAGCAAAGCACATCATGATACAGGAAAAGTCAATTTGAAAATTATGTTAAGATGGTATATGATGAGAGATGACAGTAGTGGTACATAACTCACATAGCAGAATACATACAGGATATATAGACAAAATATAAAAAAGGTGGTGTGTGATGAGAGATGACAGTGGTGTGTACTGCACAAAGCAGAATACATATAAGAGATACAGACAGAATAGGAGTAACAAACAATAATTAAATTATCTTACTAACTGGAAATATCTACCAGTGAATATACAGCTAATTACAAGTAATTAAAATATTGTGGTACATAATTCACATAGCAAAATACATAGGCCTATATGAGATACAGACAGAATATAGATAAGATACAATAATTAAATTATCTTACTAAGTAGAAACATCTACAACTGAATAAACAGCTTATTGCAAATAATTAAAATTTTGTTTCAAGAAATTCATCTATGGAATAGAAACAGTGATTTAGTAGCAATTCCTTTAATTTAGTTCTCATTATTTTTGGGTTTTTGCTTATTTTTATGTCTGTTGGGAGGTGGTTGTATATTTTAATGCCCATACATTTAACCCCATTCGCATATAATTTTGTGTTGTGGGCTATAATTTGTAACTATGTTTTGTTTCTGGTGTCATGTGTGTGGCGGTCTGCATTTCTGTCGAGGGTGTCCAAGTGCTGTACTGTAAAACAAGCTAGTTCCAATATATAGTGGCATGGCAGTGGCAGGATTTTTAACTGTTGAACTGTTACAGTGTTCAGTTCTTTTTTTACATTTCATTATTCTTACTACTTGTTTTTGTAACTTGAAAACTGTGAGAGAATCAGAGCTCTTTCCCCAGAAGATTAGGCCATAGCTCAAGACAGACTCAAACAGGGCATGGTACACCAGCTTCAAGGTATCTACACTGGCTGTGTCTTTTAATGATCGTAATAGATAGCAGGTTTTACTAAGCTTCTGTGACAATGCCTCAATATGTGGTTTCCAATTTAGTGTGTTACTGATGGTAAGTCCAAGAAATTTGTAATTGTGAAGAACATATAAATAAATAAATAGGTAATGTTCTAAAAATGGTAAAAAGACTAGGATATTGTCCATAGAACAAAATGAGCACCTGGTGAATGAAACATTGCTATGCTTCAGCACCATTTCTTAAGCTGAATGACATGTAACAATATTCAAGTAACCTGAAGGGTGTCGTGATTCCCATCTTATCTACATCACATGGTGCCATCTGAATTTGAGAGTATGTGGGTGTGCAATCAACAACAGAGAATATTGTAGTGAATTGTTCGCATCCATAACATTTGGTATAGGATACTGGTCTGTGAGTGTCCTTAAATTTAATACTTGGTAACCACTGCACAGCCTCCACATGCTATCACAGTTCTGCATCGTGTGCAGTTGTGAAATCCATTGAATTTCTAAAGGCCTGGTCACTCCCTCGTTTATCTGTATATCTATATCTGTCTTTTATGCTGCTGTTAACTTCTCGGCAGTTTGGTGGCTTAGCTTGGCTACCATCGGTTGTTGTGATGTGGTACATATGAAATGCTGTGTGTTATGATGAACAATCATCTTAGCCTCTGTCATAGAAAAAATGAATAGGAATCCAACGAGAATGTGGTGCTGTTGTTCATTGTGACTAGCCATTGTCTTTCATAGTAGTTGCAACTGAACTCGGGCTCGTTTACTACCTATTTTTCACGTGGCTCATCTGTAAAGGGGTTGGTAGTAAACGGTTGCATTTGCGCCCCTATTATTGAGCCTGATATTGGCTGGCTTTTGAAGAGCAGTGAATTGAACTATACACGTTCAGATTGTAACTTATTTATTCAAAAGAAACACTTTAACGTTGTGGCCATGCATTTTTAAGTTCACAAATAATAATCGGTGCAATTCGTACACTGTTTGTCTCACACCCACACACTTTCACTTTGTTCCTTCGCATACCCTGGCGTCCATGCTTGCACTCGCGGCACTTTCCCGCTCCCAACTCACCACCACAACGGCCAACGACAAAAGACCGCGATTTTCCCGCTCACATCCACAGTCCTGAATCGGGTCACATGACACCACAGTAGTCAAAACAATTGCTAAACATGGCCACAATTCGTTTACAATATTTTATAATATTAAATACTTAAATCTAAATACATTATATAAGTTTACAAATTATCACCACACTTATATAATTCGTTGCAATTAAAAGAAAACCAAAACACTATCCCACGGAACTACAACGTCCATCAAAACACAAACAAGTATTTTCCGGTCTATTTTGCCCAGCATATTATCTCTGCTGCCGTGCTTTAAATTTTAAATTACTTGAAAGAGTTCCATATTATCCCCTGTTACCTTACATACCCCCACTTCATGGTGACATTACCTTAGTAACGGCAACATGAAGTAGCACCAAATGGAGTGAACCCATATTACTTTATATATTAAAGATTTTAATTATAACTATAATGGCACCAAAACACGTAGAACAGTGTTCTAGTGGTTAGTTAATCAGTGTATGTACTGTCATTAGGAAAACATACATACATAATCCAACAATGTATCCAACTCAAATATACAATTAGATAGTATCCTATTGAGCGACTGGGCAGGCAAAATAAATGCCCATGTTAGTCTATATGTAGGTTGCCCACTCACTGCACATTAACACTTCCACTTTTTACACAGTTGTTTCAGTAAGTTGCACGAAGTTGTTGTAACCAGATCCTTGTGTTCACAGGTTTATGCATTGGAATACAGTCTTTCCAAACTTGTCAGCCAACAGCACTGTGCTTCCTCTCATTAGCCAAGTCATCCTATCAAAATTTAATCAAATCCTCATAAATCTTGCCTAGACATGCAGACCCACATTTCCCAGGAATCAGGCTATCCAAATCCTCCCTGGAACATCCTGTTTTCACTGATCAGTTCTTATTGAGGTTTGTACAAATGACAAACATGCACACAAATCAAACACAAACATGGCATAGTTAAATATATTCTATTTCACCCTTCAAATATTCCCAGATCAGGACCTCCAACACTTCTACCCCCACGCACCAGTATCAACTCCAGGTGCCACAGATAATTTAGAAATTTTAATAAAAATATCAACTATTTTTTTTTTTTAACAAACTATTTGCAGTTTTCCTCCCTCCTATATTCTCCACATATTTATACAGAAATAGACTATATGCACAGTAGGTTTCAGTTCCCGTATGACTTTCAACAAGGCTTTTATCACACCCACACCAGTTGTGCAAATCCATTGGACAACAGATTCCCTTATTGCAGATATATACAGTATAATGAAGTTTGTTGACCACCAACAATGGCATCGCAACATACACAGTAACACAAATAATACTCCAATTATAAATACACGTATACATAGCCCCCAATAAATTTTTTTTTTTTTTTCTCGACAATAGTGTACATGGGAATCTCACTTCCTTAATCTTTATTCTTTTACCACATATTTTTTCAACTCCGTTACATTTCTCAGTCCAAATGGCTTTTTGGACACTGGATATACCAACCTATATGCATTAGGGTGTGGACAACCCATTATCTCAAAGGGTCCTTGGTATAATTCAAATAACTTTTTGATTTCGCCATCAATGTCACTGGATTTTTTCTTGTTCCTCACCAGCACCTTATCTCCCTCCTTGAACTTTGTTGTCTTATACCTTTCTCCATGCCTCCTTTGTCTCTCATGTCCTTTCTTTAACATTTGCTGTCTGGCCACCTGCATTTTCTCTTGACTTGTCAAGTCTTGAGATGGAGGAAAATCTATGTTTTCTGCTATTAGATTGTCAGGCTTGATATCTTTCATGAGCTCATAGGGTGAGAATCCTGTTGCACAACTCTTCACTGTGTTCATAAGATCCTCAAACACAGTTATATATTCTGCCCAAGTACTATGCTTTTTACTGCAATATGTCCTACATAGCCTACCCATCTCCCTCATATACCTCTCAGCAGGGTTTCCCGCAGGGTGATACACTGAAATCCTTATATGCTTCATCCCAGATCTTTGCATAAACTTCCCCCACACACTAGATACAAATTGTGCTCCATTATCAGACAGAACATTCTCTGGTTTTATAACATTCACAAAGTAATCTTTCTCTAGCTTGTTAATTATATTCTGGCTAGTGGCCTTTTTCAGTGGATACAGCCTTACAAACTTTGAGAATACATCAACAGCTAAAAGAACATACTTTACACCCCCTCGGCCTGTTGGCAGCCTCCCAAATAAATCAATAGCCAGCAGTTCACCATTTCTTTTAGGAACAATATTCTGCATCTCTCCTTGTACTGCAATAGTATTATACTTCACTTTTTGACATTTGTCACAAGAAGCCAACTGTCTCTTCACTCTCCTGGCCATGTTGTTAAAACTAACATAGTCCTGCAGTATTTCCAAACATTTTTTGAGCCCCATAATGCCCATGGCTAAGGTGGATGTAATTTATTAATTTTTCCACATGCTCATCTGGAAAACATACCTTCCACTCCTCTTTGTCCAAATTTCTTCGTCTAAATAAAATACCTTTATAAATTCTATAATATTTAGCTATTTTTTTATGTTCTTTTCTTCCAAAGTTTGTTTTGATAAACTTCAAGGTTTGGTCCCCATTCTGAAGTCTCCTCATGTCCTTACAGATGGATCTGATTTCCTTCTCTCCACCCACTCCTTTCATATACAATATCTGTAGTTCTTTCTCGTCTCCATTCGCTTCATGTTCTTCTCCAATGAAAGGTAATCTTGATAAGGCATCAGCCACATTGTTGTCTGTGCCCTTAATATATCTTATCTCATAGTTAAACTGCTGCAAAAACATGGCCCATCTCATGAGTCTATTATTTAACAGCTTACATTCTTGCAAATAGCTCAGAGCCTTATGGTCTGTGTAAACAATCACTTTCCTACCTTCCACATATATCCTGAACTTCTGAAATCCAAAAACTATGGCTAACAGTTCCTTCTCTGAGATACCATACATCAATTCGTGTTTGGACAGCATTCTGCTTGCAAAAGCGATTGCCCTGTGCTCGGTCTTCCCATCTACTACCCTCTCCTGAAATAGCACTGCCCCTATCCCATAATCTGAGCTGTCTGCCCCAATACAGAAAGGCAAAGACAAATCTGGATAGAACAAAATTTTGCTGTTTTTTTTAAGCTATTCTTGATGGCTTTAAATTCCTGGTCACAGTCAGATGTCCAGCACCAGGTTACACTTTTCTTTAATAGTCTACATAAGTTAGGTGAATTCAGGCTATAATCACTTATGTACTTCCTATAGAATGAACATAGTCCTATAAATGATTTCAATTGTTTCCTGTTCGTTGGCACCTTGCAGTCAACAATAGCCTTGATTTTCTCTTTATTGGGCAGAATGCCATCGGGAGTTAACTGATGACCGAGAAATAGTAATGTTACTTGAAAAAATTCACACTTACTTAACTTTAGGGTCATCCCCCCTTTAGATATAGCCTTGAATACATCCTCCAACAGCTGACAGTGCTCTTGCCAATTGCTACTCGTAATCAAAATGTCATCTACGTACACTGTCAATTTTCTCATTAGTTCATCACCCAACACATGACTTAAAGCCCTTACAAAGACTGCTACAGATATTGATAAACCAAATGGCACAACTGTAAACATATAAGTCCTGCCCTCAAATAAGAAAGCAGTGTACTTTCTGCTCTCTTCAGCCAATTGCACCTGCCAGAACCCTGAAGTCAAATCAACACTTGACAGAATTTTAACATTATAAAATTTTTGCAACAGCTCATCCATGTTCTCTGGCTGATCATTTTCTTTGACTATTATTTTATTTAGCTTTCTTGCATCCAGTACTATTCTTATAGAACCATCCCTTTTTTTCACCACTACTATTGGATTACAATACTCACTCCTCCCCATTTCCAGTATGCCCCACTTCAACATCATCTGTATCCTTGCCCTTACAGCCTCTCTATTAGCTATTGCTATAGGATACGGTTTGGCCCTTATCACTTCATGTGGCAATACCCTCAAAACGTAACTGAAATCCACGACTTTTCCAGGTTTGTCAGAGAACACATGCTTATGCTTACACAATAAACCTGTAAGCTGCACCTTTTGTTCCTCATTTAAATGTCCCATTTCATTTACTTTGTCATGTATCTGCTGTTCAGTGCAGATCTCATCACCTACCTCTTCTAGCCTTTGTAAATGAGTAATTGTCTCACCTCCTTTTAATTCCCCTTTAAATTTTATTCTTCGTCTATTTCCACCAGCATCAAATTCTACCACTCTGTCCTTTACAAAAATGCTACAGTCATACTTGTACAAGAAGTCCATACCCAAAATTACATTCAACGCCAAACCCTTCACCACAAAACAACTAATATCAAAACAATACTCATTACTATTAAATTCCAGTAATACTTCCCTGCTGATGGGCTTGCTACTTGTCCCAGTTGCTGTCTTAATTTTGACTCCTGTAACTGGTAATTCTATTAATCCTAAACCTTTAATTTGCTGCCAGAAAGATTCAGAGATTGCAGATAAACTTGAGCCAGAGTCTAATAATGCTACATCTGCAACTCCTCCCACACTGATATCAATTATTGGCTGTATCACCTCTATTTCTACTCTGTTCAGCCCTGATTCCTGTAATAAATCTCTTTCTACTTCACTCCTGCTTTCCTCTTGCATAATGCAAATATCTTTAGGTCTTTCTCCAAAACATACATCAATATCCCCTTCAAACAGGTCCTTAATAGCAAACTCAACATTCTTTTCTTCACTTAATTCTTCCAATTTTCTGGCAATTTTAAATTTTATTTTACCCCATTCTTCAGGCATCAAAGCTTTATGTAATTTTGCATAGGACACCCAATCACTCAAATCATAATCAGCCTCCTCCTTTCCTAACCATCCACAATTAACATCTTTGAGGCTTGCATCATCAGTTAAGAAAACATAGGTTTCAATTTTATCTTCTGGGCAACCTACAGCAACATTCTCCATATCATTACGCATTTCCATATCCACACTGAAGTCATTATCACTACCACAGTTAACACCTGCACCCACAAGCACAGTAACATTATCAGCAGGTAATTTACCAGCATTTTCCACATGGTCAAATACACCACTCATATTAGCCTTTACATCACACTGAATAACCCTCTCCTCACCTTTTCCACAATTCTCCATACTATTTCCAATAGACATCTCTACCCATTCATCACACCCATTATTACTGTGAACATTGCCCCTTAATTCCATATCCACTTCTGTTCCCCCTTTTGATGAAACTACCTCTGTCTCTGATCTTTCAATGAATTTTGCTGCACACAAACCAATATTGTCCTCCTCTGCTTGTAATTTCTCTTCCCTTTTAAACATGTCATCAATGTAAAACTCACACTGTTCATTGCTGATATTAGCCTTGTTCCCTTTTTTCCTCTTATACCTTTTATCTGTATTTCTATAATTGTTAAAACCCCCCCATAGATTTTCATTTCCTAAGACAGCATCCATATGACATATCCCAATTTCCCTATTTTCCTTGCTGACTTTATTACTCATCCCATCATGTCCTTGTCTGGCCCTGTTCACATAATTACCAGCCCCCCTGCGGACCTTAAGTGAGGCATCAATTAGTTTTTTGATTGCCTACCCTGTCCATTTGCATCTGGCATTCCTACTCTCATACCTTCTCTATCACTCATCTGATCAAAATTGTCTCTTCTCCCTCCAAAATTTCTGTTATACCTTTGTGGCGTGCTTCTCCAATCTCTATCCTGATTATTCTGATTACTTCTATCTTCTCTCCACCTGTTATGGTTATTACTGTATTCATAATTAATACTGTTTCCCCTTTCATGATACCTTCCACTCTCCCTATGTTCCATGTATTTAGGTCTGTAGCACAATGCTCTGTCCATATTATCCACAAAATTAAGAAATTCTTCCACTGAATCTGTTGCACTGTGAATCAAATCCCATTGCAAATGCTCTGGTAATCTTCTCTTTAGTGTAGATATTTCTGTTAATACGCCCAGTGGCCTATCCAGATGATTTAATTTATTCAGTTCTCTAACACAGAACTCTCTCATACTTTCCTTTCCACTCTTGTAACTGGATCCATTCAAAAAATCGTTTTGCAATCTTAATTGTTTTGCTTGGCCCCAGTATTTGTTCAAGAACAGGTTTTCGAAAGTTTTAAAATCACAAAATTTATCATCATTTTGGTTTGCCCATGTTTGAGCTCCCCCTTCCAACTGCCTCTTAACATATTTAATTTTTGCCTGCTCACTCATCCCTGTCACAAAGTTATCCTTACACGCAGCTAGAAAGTCAACTGCATGGTATTTACTCTCCCCATTAAAAGGTTTTGACTGAAATCCATGCCCCAGAGGATATCCCAATAATAAATTTCCATTCCCTGCTGCCACAGTATTAACTGTTTCCCTCAAGACATTTATTTCCCCTTCTAATTCCTTCTTATTGTCAGTAATTCCCTTATGGCAATCCAGCACTCCTATCTTAATGGATTCAATGTCTGCCTCTGTTTGTCTTTGAAATAATGTGCATTTCTGTTCCTGTACCTGAATCTGCCCCACAAGATTACTTTGCACAGTGTCCACCTTGGCTACTAGGCCTCTTTCAACCTCATCAACTCTCTCAATAATTCCCTCAACAATTTTAACTGTGTTTTCAACTTTATCTGTAATTTGAGTGAATTTGAGATCTAGCTGATCAAATTTTTCACTCACTGTCTTTATTTTATCACTAAGTCTTAATTCCATATCCCCTATTTTCGAATCCATTTCTCCAACTATTGCAGTTTTTATATTGCCTATTTTCGAGTCTATTTCTCCTAATTTACTAGTAAGTTTTACAAAAAATGTGCTGAGGTCACTTCCTGGTATCCAGCCTATTTCTTTTGACATGCTAGGGCTACTACAGGTACTCCTAACATCCACTGATTCGCCTTCACTTTGAGATTCTCGCGTCTCATCGGCCATGGCTAATGAAAGGACACAATTTTGCAATGTAGCTGCTGGCTGTACTTATCTTTTAAATCCTCGTGTGACGCGACGTCTGCAGTGAGCTCCGCGGCACAGCTATGCAATGAATCTTAATCGGCGGCGTGGACACACAGCAAACTCAATCAGGAGCGAGAACACGTTGCGTAGGCCCCTGGCAGCATGTAGTCGTGTTGGTCGGTCGCACGGACGACGGCGTTGATCGTCGGCAGCACGTGGATACAGCTTCGACTGCTTTACCCGTAGCAACACATGGACGTGGCACGGACGACGGTTTCTTCTCGCGGCAGCACGTATCGCGGCACGGACGACTGTTTCACCCGCGGCAACACGTGGATACGGCAAGCACGGCGGTTTTACCCGCGGCAACACGTGGTCGACTCATTAGACTGTGTAACCGACTGCTTCACAATCGTGGTGGCCTTATATCGGCGTAACCACGGGGCAGCGCGTATCTTGTCCAGCACAAACACTCCGGTACTGCTAATGCACCGATTTAGCTCAGAGCCCCCACACTGACTGTTCAAAAGCCTATCAGATGGACATTCGATTCCGAAATACTATGGAATATGGAAGAAAGTCCTAATCCCGGCTGAGCCCCCAATTGCAACTGAACTCGGGCTCGTTTACTACCTATTTTTCACGTGGCTCATCTGTAAAGGGGTTGGTAGTAAACGGTTGCATTTGCGCCCCTATTATTGAGCCTGATATTGGCTGGCTTTTGAAGAGCAGTGAATTGAACTATACACGTTCAGATTGTAACTTATTTATTCAAAAGAAACACTTTAACGTTGTGGCCATGCATTTTTAAGTTCACAAATAATAATCGGTGCAATTCGTACACTGTTTGTCTCACACCCACACACTTTCACTTTGTTCCTTCGCATACCCTGGCGTCCATGCTTGCACTCGCGGCACTTTCCCGCTCCCAACTCACCACCACAACGGCCAACGACAAAAGACCGCGATTTTCCCGCTCACATCCACAGTCCTGAATCGGGTCACATGACACCACAGTAGTCAAAACAATTGCTAAACATGGCCACAATTCGTTTACAATATTTTATAATATTAAATACTTAAATCTAAATACATTATATAAGTTTACAAATTATCACCACACTTATATAATTCGTTGCAATTAAAAGAAAACCAAAACACTATCCCACGGAACTACAACGTCCATCAAAACACAAACAAGTATTTTCCGGTCTATTTTGCCCAGCATATTATCTCTGCTGCCGTGCTTTAAATTTTAAATTACTTGAAAGAGTTCCATATTATCCCCTGTTACCTTACATAGTCCTTTCCTGATGTCCATGAAAAGGTCAAAATAGTGCAAAAAATCTGCTCGCAGGATGGGCTCGGTGATGTTCACAACCAAACAATTGCCTGTTTTCTTGTAAACCCAGATCTAACACAACCTTCTTTTTGTCATACTCGTCTATTGTTGAATTATTTGTGGCAGTTAAATGGAGAGATGCCACCATGTCATCTGGATGAAACAAGTCTCTCAGCAATTCCCTAATATCTTGCACTGTGTCGACCAAAAAATCCTTGCCTGATCATCTATCCATCACACAGTCATTTGAAATGACCTGTAATGTTTGTAAATCTGACGCTTAGATGTTCCCCCTCATGCTCAGAGTTATTCTTTGTTGAGTTGTGCAACTCTTCAAAACTAAAATTCTCTCTTATGTGTGTGGCTGTAATATAGTGTCACCATGTGTGCACTAACTCCCTGCCTGGGATGGGCTTGAACTTAACAGTGCTGCCTGTGCACCGTTTCCTGCATGTTAAACATTCTCCAACGTCCGTATTTTCCTCTTGTGCTGCTGTCACTGAACTATGGGACATGTACCCATCTGAACAGTTGTAAACAAATGAAGAACGATGATTTGACACCTCTGCCACAGATATCTTCAAGTGTTGCTTGGTTGGATATGCACCACGGAAATATCATTTATATCATTTGGTAACAACTTCTGTGAATCCAGTGTGGTGCTCAGGCAGAGGAGGGGGGAGGGGAGAGAGACTGATAAATTTGTGTGACAACCTGCTGTGCCATTTAGAGGTCATTGAATGAGTTTGAGTATCAACATGCACCATGCAATTGAATGCCTTATCTCGAAACCTCTGACAGAACCAGCATCAGTGATTCTTACTCTTTTATAGCTTGTTGTACTGTCCGTTGCCTTGTTGTTGCAAATTGTTGAATTTTGTGCCTGGCATGCACTGCTTGTTTTACAGGGCTGCCATTTGTGCAATGAGAAGCTGAGTACTTTCTACTAGCTCCTCAGTATTGGAAACCAGTGCTCCCCCTCAATCCTTGCTCCAGGGCAATTGCATGTGGCCATTGCTGAAATGCTCAATTCAGGGCCTCCAGCTGAAGTAATGCATTTGACAGCATTACCAACTATTAATTCTAAGCATGCTATCATAGCCTCAGACTTTTCTGCCAGTAATTGAAGGGGGCATCTTCGTCTGCAGCCAAAATATTCTCTTATTTTCTGATAGTCTCTTAAGCCAAAGCATGCATAAGGATTGTTCTAACAGCAAATCCAGTCCTGTTAGCATATGAAGTTCATGCAGAAGTTGATAGGTTGACTTGTTACACAAATATCCATTGGCCATTAACCTCTTTAGTCTCTTTTCGGGTGAAATGTTTAATTAAGCATCTCTTAAGTACCACATAACTGTGAGGCTGTAAAACCTCCTCTGCTAGAATTGCTTGGGATTTTCTGAGGTATGCAATGATGCATTAGAACTGCAGCATATCACTCTGAATGTAGTGCTGGCAAAAAAAAATTCTCTCTGCATGCAGGACAAAAGTATGGGTCTTGACATGCTGTGTAGTCTTACCTTGTGCTGTAGACTGTTACAGTTGTGGTTGTAGGGTATTGGAAGTACCTGATCTAGCAGCTCAGAGTCTGAGATATGAGTTGCCATTGTCCTCCTGTTTTACCCCATCGTTGCTCTGAGAAGTCACCATTTTCTGCGCAGAACCAGGTCACAACTGTAGGAATGCTGCTTCGAAAAGTAGATGCAGTAGATGGATACAAGCAATTAAAAAGCATACGCCTCTGATAATGATAAACATGTACAATACAGTTTTGCTACACAGTAAAAAAGGCACCATAAAGCAATACAAAGAAAACTAAATAAAAGGTATATCACATTTCATGGTTGCAGTCACTTCTTATTTGTTGATCACTAGCCACTACGATCTTCACTGTCAGGATCTGGTCACTTTGTATTGTCATTGAAAGCCAAAGTGGTCATCAGGCTATCAAAGTATCTCTAAGACATTGTCTGTTTTGCTTGCTAAACACCAGAGATCACAAACAGAAGTAGGATGAGACAAGAGCTAATAACACATATGCCTATAAATTTATGAAAATCGTGAAAGTTGCAATTAAATGTTTTGTCTGGATTTTCTCTTCACTGTAAAAATTAGTTTAATCTATAATTTTGCCATTAATTTGTTAGTAAAATATTTAAGAAACTGATACAGCATAGATAACTCTAGTTTTGATTGGGGCAGTGTGGTATTTCCTTTGAACCTAAAAAGTGCATTTACAAAAAGCATTTTGTTTTTTTTCTGAAATGATTTGATTTTTCTGTATACTTGGGTGTTTTCCAAAAGTTCATAGTACTGGTATAACAGCAACACATTCATTATTATCATCCTTGAAATAATTATTTGAATTATGTGCAGTCCCCATAGTAGTCTCAGGCTCACTGGCACTACCTGCAGATTCCAGATCATTTACAGATGTAGTAGACCTTCATCTTCACTAAAATCATGAATTCTTCATAAGTCACCACTTTATGCTGTCCAGTTTCAAACTACATGAATGACTCCATTACAACACTCAAACAAGCAAGAGAAATTAGAAGAAATACAGGGTGTATCAAAAGAATCATCCAATTTGGCTTATCTAAATTTCAGAAACTAATAAACATATACCAGTACAATGAATTTTATTTTTTTATGAACGGTAGACTCAAAAGTTCTTTTTTTTTTTTCATACCTTTTCATAGGTGTTCAATATGCAGATTTCTGCGAGCCCCTTGTGAAACTGTGGTGGATGCTTTCGATGTCGGTGTCAGACACTCGGGGACGGCCCGGTGATTTGCCTTTACACAAATTACCTGTTTCTCGGAATTGTTCATGCCATCATCTACTGCTCAGTGCTGTAGGAGGATCCACACCATACCTAGTATGAAAGTCACACCGAACAGTTATTACAGATCCGTACTACGCAAAATGTAGAACACAAAACGCTTTCTATTGTCCAGACACCATTTTTACTAGAACTCAAGAGGGCGCACACTGCTGCTACCTAGCAAGAACCATGTAAAACTCAAGAGCTTGCTCTTTCCAACAGTATGTTGTTTATGTACATATCTCAAATAACATAATAGTTATGATTTTTTTAAAACTCAGATGATTGTTTTTGATACACCCTGTATAATAAAGGAAACATTAATTTGTTATCATTTGAGTGTGTAGCAGCATTACTGTGCATTATTACATACATGGAAAGAAAATTGATTATGTGATAAGTACATATTTATCAGCTATTTTTTAATTCATGTGTTATTACTTGCAACACCAACAATCACCATCAGAAGAGAGCAGTGTGTACCAGACTGACAACACTGCACCGAGCAACATACATTGTCATATCATGAGCTCAGTGGCACATTCTAGTAGCAAATTCTTTTTGGTTACCTTCATAAAGCAACATTGTCCATCTGCAAGTCTCTGTCCAGTGTTAAACTCCAAAAACAATGATGAAAAGGAAGCTGAAACTTTGCTTTGCAATTTAAAAATCCAAAACAGAGTTCTGTTATTACCATACTATTAAAAGACTTTATTATGATTAAAAACATTATATATTGACACAGCTACAATTTTTTACCTTGGTAACAGTGCTAGTGTAGCCTCCAAATTTGGTTTTGCACACAGATTTTACTAACACACAACTATGTCTCACATTGGTTCTGTGAAAAGCTGTTGTTAAAAGTATTCTGCTTCTTCAATAGCACAGGTTTTATTGAACACAATTTAAATGCAAATAAATCAAAGAAATTAATAGATCCTGACTCTTCTTAAAGTGAAAACATTCCTGGAGGATGATATCTCTTGGCAGTTAAGGTATCCTGGATATTTACTGAATAACTAAGATATTAGTTCTGCAGAACACAGTTACTTTGCAGGGCTGGAAAACATTCTACTACAAACCACTCTCTCAGTACAAGCACATGCTTTAAATGCGATCATGGCAGACACAATATGCTGTCGTATGAAGAATGTAGACAGCACAACATTAGGAAAAGCAACATATCTGTTAAAATATAACTATCTGTGGTAATTTCTAGTTTGCAATGGAAGATCATTAAATTTCTGTAAACTGGTTTAATGGTAATTTTTCCAATAACATACAGAGTACAACTTTTAATTTATTTGACTTTTTTCATATACATTGTTACTATTGATATGATGATGGGCATGTACATAAAATGTTGTTCACACAGGGGCACTTCCAGTTATTATTCAGTACGTCAGTGTCCCATATATTCACACTGCACATTCATAATAAAGTAACACAGCATTAGTTTCAGTTCACACAGTCAATGAATACACCTGATTTCTTGCTGTGTAACTTTAATACACAAATGTTCATGATGCTGATAGAAAGCTTTGACTGGAATGAACATTACTTTGCATGAGTCACACATATATGTTGAGTGTATGAATACTGGCAACAAACTTCTACAGAAACGTTAGTTAGGTATGAATTAGTCCAGAACTTGTTACATAGTTCTTATGGGATTGCCAGATTTTTCATGTAATATGACTTGAGCAATTATTGAGAGCAGTCTTTTACATAGATGTTGCTTGCAGTCGAACATTTTCTGTATCCAGAAAGGTCCGTACAGTACCTGCAACATGTGGTCGTGCATTATCCTTCTGAAATGTAGGGTTTTGCAGGGATCGAACGAAGGGTAAAGCCACAGGTTGTAACACATCTGACATGTAACATCCACTGTTCAAAGTGCCGTTAATGCGAACAAGAGGTGACTGAGACGTGTAACCAATGGCACCCCATACCATCACGCCGGGTGATACGCCTGTATGGCAATGATGAATACACGCTTCCAATGTGCGTTCACCGCGATGTCACCAAACACGGATGCGACCATCGCTGTAAACAGAACCTGGATTCATCTGAAAAAATGATGTTTTGCCATTCGTGCAACCAGGTTCATCGTTGAGTACACCATCGCAGGCACTCCTGTCTGTGATGCAGCGTCAAGGGTAACCGTAGCCATGGTCTCAGAGCTGATAGTCCATGCTGCTGCAAACATCGTAGAACTTTTCATGCAGATGGTTGTTGTCTTGCAAACGTCCCCATCTGTTGACTCAGGGATCGAGATGTGGCTGCACAATCCGTTACAGCCATGCAGATAAGATGCCTGTCATCTCGACTGCTAGTGATACGAGGCTGTTGGGATCCAGCATGGCATTCCGTATTACCCTCCTGAACCCACCGATTCCATATTCTGCTAACAGTCATTGGATCTCGACCAACGCGAGCAGCAACGACATGATACAATAAACCGTAATCGCGATAATCTACAATCCGACCTTTATCAAAGTCGGAAACGTGATGGTATGCATTTCTCCTCCTTACATGAGGCATCACAACAACGTTTCACCAGGCAACGCCAGTCAACTGCTGTTTGTGTATGAGAAATCGGTTGGAAACTTTCCTCATGGCAGCACATTGTAGGTGTCGCCACCGGTGCCAACCTTGTGTGAATGCTCTGAAAAGCTAATCATTTGCATATCACAGCATCTTCTTCCTGTTGGTTAAATTTCGCGTCTGTAGCACGTCATCTTTGTGGTGTAGCAATTTTAATGGCCAGTAGTGTATTATGGTATATTGATAATTATCACTTTGGGATCATGTAATTGCAACTGAATGAAACACAATTTTTGTGCCATATGCGTTTTGCTTTATTATTTGAATGCCATCTGCAGTGGCCTGGAATGTGTACATATTTTTGTTTATACTTTTTAGTTTACATTTAGGACATTGTATACCAAGGTTATAAATAATTCAGGCTCTTTTTACTTTTCTATGAGGTAGTAATAATTTAAAGTTCTACTTACAGATTTCATGAAAGCTGATCTACATGTGTTCTTGATTCTTTGTTACAGCTGTTCTTCGTCTGCTTACTGCATCAGTGCTCTGTGTGTGTGTGTGTTTTTGCAGTTTTGACTGGTAAATAACTGATAATCTAACAAAGAATTTTACTTTAGCCCACTACTGTAGAATAATAGTGCAACAGTAAAACATAAACAAGAGAATAACACCAAAATAAAACTTAAGCTGCAAAGACAATGCACCATGTACAACAATAAAATACAGTGCATACACAATTTGTAACAACAACCTGCATTCAATAACTGTGATGTCACGAATGTTTATATTTCTAACAGGTCATGGAAAAATGTTGCAAGTGTTAGTTTGAGAAGTATTACTTTCAAGTACTTTCTTTTGCAGAATATGAATTTCTTAAATTATAGAGTGTTTGACTCTTATTCAAAACTTAACAGTTTGTGGACCAGCTAATCAGAAAAATTTTGGTTCCAGAAGAGCGGTCATTTATGCCGTTATTAAAAATTTTATTGCCATATTTATGTTTGATATATGTTAAACAGTAAAACATGCTTTAAAAAAACCAAGCTCCAAGATTAGTTTTTCATATTTATTTTAGATCTTTCACGGACTACAAATCATGCAATAACAATGGCAAAAAGTGTAATTATCCTTTAAAAAAAGTGCGAGGTAAGGTCTTGGACAATTTCACATGTAATTGGCTTTTCTGTGTGAAAGTTGAAGTGCTCAGCAGAAGATGTTTTCAGCCATGTAGCCCACGAAATGTTTGGTGCACAGCACTGAAATTTATGATCCTGCATGTCAGAAATATCCAGCTACTGCTTCCAGGATCCTGCCTAACCACACCATCAGAAAAAAAACTGCAAATTCTTTTGATGACCAATGTTATGCATGAAAGCTTAGCTTTTCTTTTAGCTATCTGTATGTATATTAATTTAAACCATTAACTTTTCCTAATTGTATATTCACATCACTTAACAATGAAGTTGCTTTTGGCTGATTGCACTCTTTTACTTGGCCCCTGAGTGGAGGATGCCGGGAATGGAAACTTGCCGTCAGCTTCTAGAACATTAGCTGCTGAGACAAGCTCTACCATTTTCCCAGAGCAGCCAGCTTATACTGTTTCCTAAAGTTCTGGAAAATCCTATGCCAGTTGTAAAACTTTACTATTCAGGGATTGATAAGTTTTACAGCTCCAAGGCAAACTATATTGTCACTTACCAAGGAAAAACTGTTGTTTAATCCAGTGCATAGTGTATTTTCATCAGGGGTATAGTGTATTTTCACAATGTAAAAAATGTATTTTTAACTGGTAAACCTAGTGTTTTTTTCTTGACCATGTATAGACCCTGAGTAAATGATGTTGAAATGAGTCATAGCGTTTTCTCTGTGTTTTCTTACAACTTTAAGAATGTTCTATTCAGAAAAATGTGTCAGACCAGAGAAAAGAAATTCAAGCAAGAGCAGAATCTGTCACAGCTTTAAATGTTGGGAGATAATGCAAGAGAGGATTGACTGTATTGGGACAGAAACCAGCAAGAAACATGCGAGATAGAGTGTACCAGAAAAGAAATATGATCGTGCTCAGCTGGAGAAGCACTACTCTTCATGAGTGTGTTCACTAAAGAGCAGTGACATCCTTCATAATTACTTTTTCTGATACCTTTTTCAATCCTGTTTGCAAAGTGAATGGATCCCAATTCCAAAAATACTTCAAGGTTGGGTGGGTGAAATTTCAAACACTTTACAGATTGAATACATGGTTTCAAATCAGTTATGTTTTTTTTTTTTTGTACAAATATTTTATTTGATGTAGGACAGACCAATTCATAAGTATTTTCATGAGCAGTTCTGGCTACCTTGACTGGACCATAGTAAACATGCTAGACTTTCTATACTTTGTCTTTTACCCTACTGGATTTACATAATTGTCATGGCACCTCTTCCTCTGCATGACCTTTCCTCCTCATTGTTTCTTTTGCTAATCTAAGTTTCTCACTCTGAGCTGTCTCGTATAAATATTTTCCACAACGGTGTAGATAAACTTTTCTCCAAATAGCAGTTCACAAAGAGCAAATCCAGTAGTTTCATTCAATAAGTTGTACATTATGGTTCCTAAATTATGTTTACAACTGACACAAGCAGTATGTTTTTGCTACAATATGTGCAGCATAATGTATCAGTTTTTGTCATTACCCTCTCACTCATTTAGTCAGAATTAGGTGGAAATGTTTATGTGATTAATATTTGATTACTTTTGTAGACCAACATGCATTCAATAAACCTTTCAGAAATAAATCGAGGCCCTTATCTGACAAAATGAATTTTGGTACCCACTCATTGTGAAAAAATGTTTCTAATTTTTTTCTTAGTGTGGCCTTCTTTGTAGGATAAAGTTTTACACGTTTTGAAAATATAACCAGAAATATGAAAATATGTTTACAACCTTCAGTGGAAGTGAGCAGTGGTCCAACCAAAACAACAGCTTTAATTATTTTGCAGCAATTGGAAGGAGGAATGCATTAAGCCTTTTGATGATACCATGGTGATATTCACTCTTTGGCATCTACAACATCCTGCTAGCCTTTCATTACTCTCCTCTAAAAGTTATTGAATATTACTATTTTCTGAATTTTAGCCACAGCTTTTGCGTATATAATCAGTCAGCTTATTTGCTCAGGGAAAAACCACTTTTCTCTAGTTTGTCAAGAGACTTGCTTCTAAACAATAGGCCCATGTGTATTGTGCAGTACTGCATTACTTTCGAGTTACCATCTAAACTATAATACCATTTAACTAATTTCAAATTTTGTTTTCCTCACATGTACTTACAAGTACACCTCATCAGTTTTTCAGCTTTTAGCCCCTGCCAATAAAATAACCTTGTCTGACCCCACATCTGCATCAACCATTATTATTCCTTTTTGCTATATGCATCCTGGAAAGAGCATCTGCATTTATATTATCCTCCCCTTTATACATCTGATTTCCAGGTCAGACTACTATAAGGGTCATCTGGTCAGCCTAGGATGTGTTAACCTACATTGTTTCAGAAAAGTCAAGGCTCTTTGGGCTGTGTAAAATACTGTTTTCAAATAATGGAAAATCCAGAATGGATTGTAACAGTATTATGAGAAGGATTGTTGCTACTCACCATATAGCAGAAATGCTAAGTCGCAGATAGGCACAACAAAAGCATTAATTGTGAAAGTCTCAGCACCTCTGCTATAAGGTGAGAAGCAACTTTCCTTCTCATAATATTGTAAACTAGTGTTTTGTAGCCCAATAAATATCCTTCAAACTTTTGGAATACGAAAACTGTGGAAAGTGCCTCCTATTCAGATATATAATAATTTTTCTCCTGTGCATTTCAAGTTCTACTGGCAAAAGCTATTGTTCTGTGTTCTACATCTTCATTGATTTTTATTAACTGAAAAATTTCAGCCCCCAAACTACAGGAACTTGAATCTGTGCTCATACAAAAGGGTAAAGAAAAATTTGCATGATACAACAATTTACATTTAACCAGCTCTCTCCATAAATTCTGAGAAGTCTCCACACACTCTGCTGTCCAATCCCACACAATATTTTTTGTTAACAAGTTACCTAAACAATGATGATTAAATAATTGGTCAGTCACAATTTTTCTATGTGGAGAAGTAAACTGAACATCACTTTCAATTGCTTTTATTTTTAAGTGCTGGAAAGACTGCAGTTGCTTTCAGTATTTCTGGATCCACTTGTATCCCCCTTTTGTTAATTATGTGATGTAAAAATGAAATTTCTTTCTTTAGAAGCTCACACATATGTAGTTTCAACTTCATACCCCTTCTGGAAATAGATTTATGTACTTCACCCAAAACTCTACTATGGTCCTGCTAATCAGATCTAGCAGTCAATATATCATCAACATAAACTGTCACTCTGTTCAGTAATTCCTGACCAAAAATTTTATCAATGGCCCAAATAAATAAATACACAAACAGATTGATTGAGTCCAAAGGATACTACACTGTATTGATAACATTTATGTTCATGTAAAAAAGCTGTACAAAGTCTGGACTATTTAGGTAAGCTAATCTTCCAGTACCCACAGGCTACATCATAGGATGTAAGGAATTTAAAATCATGGAACGTTTGAAGGACTTCATTAATGTTCACTGGTCTATCAGTTTCTTTTAAAACCACTTCATTTAATTTTCTGACATCCAGTGCTACCATGACACCTCCATCCTTTTTGCCATCTACTTATAGTGGGTTGTTGTATCTGCTATTGGATATTTCACTTATTCCTTCCTTATAACAGCATTTTCTCTTTTTCCTTACAGTTTCTTTCCTTGAAAATGAGATAGCGAAGGGCTCAATGAGGAAAAAGGCATGTTCTTTTAATTCTAATTTCACTCAAAATCTTTCAGCCTGTCAGGTTTATCAGAAAATACTTTAACTTTCTTTCATTAGAATTTACTTAAGATCATCCCTTTGACTAGATGTTATGCTCTGAATATTTTTAATTTTCTCTTTTATTTCTAACAGTACTTTCTCTTCATCAGATATATTTGTTTCATTTTCAGTGTCTAAATGCCTCATGGGAAAATCTAATTCACTATACTCTGTTGTGATCCCCATTTTTTTTCAAGAAAAGTGATTTCACATAAATTTTCATTGCCCATGGAACTAAATTTTCCAGCAGCAAAATCAATACTAACAGAATTTTTATGTATGTAGAATACTTACAGTACATACAATTATGTTCCTAAAATCACATCTATGCTTAAGCCTGATATAACTAAAAATTTATATTCTAGTAATTGATCCCCTTATTCAAGTCAAAAAACACCTCTTGCTTAAGGCTTTTTGACATCATTCCACTGACACCCATAATTCTGATTCTCCAGACCTGCAGAATTATACTCCCGGGTGCAATGTAGACTAGCCTCCCCGTGGTGCACCCTGGTCAACGTGATTTTTTATCATGGCTAAATAGTCTACAAATTTGGCTGCTGGACCTGTGAGGATTTCCCAGCTTTACAGAATCAGCACAGATATGAACGCGAATACTCGAAACAATGGTTCCTCTCAGAACCCGTTGACCAAGGACGTTGGAGATGTCCTTAAAATCCTACAACTCAACGTAGAAGGAATGAGTAGAGCTAAATCTGACTACCTAATTAAAGTCCTGGACAACCATTCAGTGGATGCTGTCTTGCTCCAGGAAACACATTGCGCCGACGAAAAGCAGTTGAAAAATAGATGCAAACTTCCAGGCTATTCCCTTGCTGCAGCAACTTACCACGCTAACTATGGCACTGCCACCTACTTTAAAAACAACACTAACCAGGTCCACGATATAAAAACACACACTGACCTAAGCGCCTACGTCATAAGAACAAAAATAGCTGATATTGAAGTCATCAACCTCTACAAACCCCCAACTCAGTCATGGAATGACTCTGCTATTTCCAACATACAACATCCTACAGTGATAATGGGCGATTTCAACAGCCACAGTACCCAGTGGGGATATAACAACACCAATGAGGATGGGGAGGGAGTAATGAAATGGACGGACATAGAAGACGTCTTCTTGATCCATGATCTAAAGGATAAAGGGACTTTCCACTCAGCTAGATGGAAAAGAGACTACAACCCCGATCTGTGCTTTGTTTCCAGAGATGCCAAAAAGCTACCATTACGCTGCAATAAACAGATCTTGCCTGATTTTCCTCGTAGCCAGCACAGGCCCGTCCTACTACATGTCGGTATACAGATTTCAATAGTGAGATCTACACCTAAACCTCGATGGAATTTTGGCAAAGCCAACTGGGAAGCCTTTACCGCCGAAATGGACCACAACATCCAATGGATCCCACCCACATCGAAGAACTACAACCGCTTTGTGGGATTACTCCTAGCCATTGCCAAAAACCACATTCCCAGAGGCTACAGGTAAACCTATATTCCCGGCTGGAGCCAAAAATGCATAGACCTATATAATGCATATTCGCAAAACAACGATCCTGAAATTGTGGACGAGCTTCTCCAATGCCTGGACTCAGCAAGATGAGAAAAGTGGCACACTCTCATGAAAAATATGGACTTCAAGCACTCCAGCAAGAAAGCCTGGTGCCTTCTTCAAAACCTAGGTGAAATCTCCATTAAAACCTGTATGGGTGGCAACATACACCCCAAAGAGGTAGCAAATAGAATAGTTAACCTTACGAGAAAAACACCACGCAGCAACAAGGATAAGACTATGAAAGTAAAGAAAGAACTGAGAACCAAGCTCCGACAATCCACACCCGACAACAATTTCTCAAAAACCTTTACCATCCTAGAGATCACAGAAGCACTGAAAGAAATGAAAATGGGTAAAGCGGCTGGTTTAGATGAGGTCTACCCCGAGTTCTTACGGCACCTAGGACCTCGAGCTCTACTGTGGCTAACTCAGTTTTACAATGACATCCAACGATCGGAAACACTACCACCACTATTCAAACAAACCAAGATCGTCGCCATTCTTAAGCCTGGCAAAGATGGAAAGCTCCCAGAGGACTATAGACCTATAGCTCTTCTAAGTGTATGCTGCAAACTATTGGAGAGACTTATTCTCAACAGAATAAAACCCATTGCTGAGAATTTCATTCCTATTGAACAAGCCGGATTTAGACCTGGTCGGAGCTGCTGTGATCAAGTATTATCTCTTACCACACATATTGAGAGTGGATTTCAAAGGAAGAAGAAGACATAGATCTATCATCAGCATATGACACAGTGTGGAGGGAGGCAATGATTCTTAAACTCCAACGCATTATTCCTTGCAAGAAAACGGCTACCCTAATCAACAATATGCTTTCAAATAGATTTTTTGAAGTACACCTAGATGGAGAGATAAGCAAGAAATATAGGTTAAATGATGGCCTGCCCCAAGTATCCGTGCTAGCTCCATTACTTTTTAATATATATACATCAGACCTACCAGAGACATCTTCTAAGAAGTTTATCTATGCAGACGATATTGCTCTCACATATCAACATCAAGACTTCCACAATTCCGAAAGAATCATTGAGGAAGACCTTATCAAAATGGATGAATATTTCGAAACATGGAGGCTCAGACCTAATACTTCTAAAACCCAAGTCTCCTGTTACCACCTCAACAACAGACAGGCAAACTATGCACCCCACGTAGAGTTCGGAGGCTAGCTGCTTAACTACAATCCCCTCCCAAAGTATCTGGGAATTACATTGGACCGAACTCTGACGTACAAGGAGCACTTATACAAATGCGCAGCAAAAATCAAAACCAGAAATAATGTCCTACACAAACTCACTGGAAGTAGCTGGGGAGCAAGCGCCACAGTTCTCAGAACATCTGCTCTTGCACTAGTACATTTGGTGGCTGAATACTGCGGTCCGGTCTGGCTAAACAGCACTCATACAGCAACGGTGGACACCCAGCTAAATGACACCATGAGGCTCATCTCAGGCACTATTAAACCGACGCCCCACCAATGGCTCCCGGTACTGACTAACATAGCCCCACTTCATCTAAGGCGAAGATCTGCACTGAAAAGGGAATGGCAAAAGTGCGCTAACAACCGTGACCTACCCTTACACGAAGACTGCAAGAATCCCAGCCACAGGCTCAAGTCCCGTAAGCCATCATGGAGATTAGGGCAACAGCTGATCGAGGACAATTATGATATCGATGAAGCCTGGCGTCGGGAATGGGATATGTCTAACCCTGATCACCTTAACTTAGTCTCAGACCCAACCGTACGGCCCGAGGGCTTCGGTCTTCCCAGAAAATCTTGGACAACTTTAAATCGTATCCGAACAGGCTATGGTAGATGTAATTACTGGAAGCACAAATGGGGACAGACTGACTCACCCAACTGCGACTGTGGGAGTCCACAAACTCTACATCATATCGCAATGGACTGCCCTAGGAGGAGATTCCCTGGCACAATGCAGGAGCTGCACCTCCTGGAGGGAGATGCTTCTGGCTGGCTGAGGGACTTGGACATACAACCATGAGTCTGGTCTACTCTTTTCCTTCTGAAAAACCTATTACTAGATACTATTAGTATAATTTCTATGTATTTTTGTGTATTTTGTGTTTTACTTCCTTTTTTAGATCTAATAATTGTTTGTTGACTGTAACATTGATCATTCATTGTTTTTATACGTTGTTTGTGTTATTACTTACTTACTGCTGTATTATATTAGCCATACGAAATATATATAGATATATACCCCTTCTTTGCCTTTAACTGAGTCAAAAACAATTTGTGATACCCCATTTAATTCATTCCCACCATCCAGTAAACCAGGTCACGAAAACTGATAGTGACTGAGAGAGCTGTGTGCTGACCATATGCCCCTCCATACCGCATCTAATGATACCATTGGCAGAGGGCAATACAGTGATTGGTCAGAATTGACAGGCCTGCCAGGATCTGTGGATGGCATTTGCATTTACTATCCAATAAATATTTGAAAGGTGTTCCTGGAACATTTGCTAAAATCACAGGATGCCATACTACTTTACTATTTAACAATGTGCCCTCCTCATGTAACAAACACTCATTAATCCTTTACCTAGAAAAACTGGTATCGTGCTCACAGAGCTTATTACAGTTAAGTGACACAAATAATAATTCTCTTCTCTATGATTTCCTCTCTTTAAACTAATATTTCTCATTACTAACCTGCTTATTCACATTAATTACCCTTTCTTTACTCAACATACTTTCCTCAGCATCATAAAGAAATTCAAAGACTTCCTCTTCTTCGTCACCTTCCTGACTACTCAAAACTTCACTGTCTTCATTCCTCTGGGTATTAAACTAGTATCACCAACACTATGATCCAAATTCTTGGCTAATTCACTGTTCTTTCTTCATTTGAACACAAAGTAAAGCACTTAAACTGTTTTACAATTGTTCACATTTTTCATAGGATCCTGGAAATGCCTTTATGCTTAACAGATGCTAAACGTTCTGCATAATCTAATTGGTTAGTTTTACTTCTCTTAATTCAGAAGCATCATTCCCACTGGAAACAGTTTTGTTTAGTATTATACTTGATTTAGGATTTCATTTTTGCTACTGTCTCTGATTACCATGTAATGTTAGATTTGACTTGTTCATTAGTGGTTGTTCTTTAGATCTTGCCCAGGTGCAAGCCCCAGCTGGAGAAACCCTTGGTTTCCTCTGTTATTTATATAAGTATTGCTCCCTACTCTTCTCTCACTTCGGTTCCTTCTATCATCTTCATTCCCATTAAATATTTACCACACGGTTATTCCTGAACTTATCATTATTCCTCCCATATCCTGCCATACTCTCTTTGTTTTGGTCACTAGTCTCTTCTGGGTTGGTCTTTGCCCAAAAATTTCTTGTGTTCTCATCTGTTGTTGGCTTAATTCTTTCCACTTTGCACAAATTAAATTAAATGTCACTGATATTACTTCCTGTGGCCTGCAAGAGTGATTTCCTGATCCTTGTGGGGTACTTTGTTTTTCAGTCCTATTAGAATTGTTTACCTTCCTAATTCTTTGTCCAGATAATTCAGTTTGTTGATCCAATACTAACAGAAGCCTTCTATAGTCCCTCTTCTGAAATCATATCTCTCATCACACCAAAACTCACTTAAGTCTTTTCCAGCAAATTCATAGACCAATATTTTTAGAAAAATAGTTTCTTAAATTCCTCCTGAGAATTACACGAATCTGTAACTTCTGCAGCCCATCCATAAGCGTGTCCTTTTAAATAAACCCTGACAAAGATCATTTCCTCCCTGTCATTCTAGATTCTAGTCAGATTATTCAATTCTCTAATAAAATCAAATAGAAGCACATGGCCATAGTGTTTAAAAGTATTAAATTTCTTACAAGTAACAAAAGCAGCTTCATTGGACACATTACATACAGTAAAATTCACATTTGTACTCTACTGTTTCTGCCTTCAATTTCAATACATTCAGATTCTACATTTTCATTCTTTTCAGTTCTCTTTTCAATAGTAAACAAACATTTGTTTTCTACTTCCTTTCCCACTCTTCCTGATTCATTATTCAATTCTGCTTTAGTTTCTTCAATTTGTGATTCTAGCTCATCTTTATTTTCAGTACAAATTGTCTTTGGCTCGCATCGTTTTTCTGACGGGAATTAAACAAGGTATTTTACAATTTTGTTTTTTCTATCCTCATATCCTCACCTAACAGCATTTATCTTTGCATCTAGTTCTTTCATCACCGTTTCTAACTTATTCTCTAACAAATTTGTTTAGTCTGTCCTTTTGTGTAAATTTTTAAATTCTTTTTATGGTGTTCCATTAATTGCCTCAACAGTTAAGTTGACCCCATAATTTTCATAATTTTTCTGTGGCTTTTGCTTTTCTTCACAAAATTCATGTTTAACATTAACCTGTTCAAGCATTTAGGAACTGTCCTCTTCCATCTTCACATTACAATAATCAGTAGGTGAAGTCATTAACATTTTGTCCATCATCTGACTGTCATTTACTTCCTCAAAAATTTACCTAGTACAAGTTGGGCTCACACACTGAGGGTTCCATACAAACTGAATTATGTGTGTTTGTGGCTGGGAATTGAATCTCAATTATATTTGCCTTTTATCAATGTTAATACTTGCAAGATATCAGTCCTTGGAATTGCAAGACCATGTCAAAATCCCTAAGTAGTTCCTCAGACTAAGCCAGACTTACAGAAAGAAGCAAGCAGTAAACTTCATTTTATATATGTAGAGAAAGAACATTTAGTAAAATATCTGTATCTACTTACTAAAATATGACTAAAAGTTACATTTTATGTTTGCCTGCAGTAATGTTCATCTGTTACACTTTTGACAGATGATGAATGCAAAATATGTTCTAATAGAAAAAAAAAATATTTTATGTTATGTAATTACAGTCTAACAATTTTCAGATTTTTTTTACTTTACTTATACAGTGAAACAACACAACTTGCTGAATCTCACGATTCTAGGTCAACGGGAAGTATCCTATAGATTTTGATTAGTTAGTTCTTGAGTATCAAAATGTGGCATAAATGGCTGAATCTTTTGATTGGACTGACTTAGAAGCTTGAAATTTTTACACTGCCAAGAGATCAGACGTCAGTGCATGGCATAAATTTTAACTTGATACACTAATCTGTTACAGAGAAAACTGGGTCTTAAAAGACAGACAGACAGACAGACGGACGGATTAAAAATGACTAAGAAATGTTTTTTGTGTGTGATATAATTACAATTTAACAATTTTCAGATATTTTTTCATTTACTTGTATCGTGAAACCTTGCTTCTTGAAATGTAACTTTAATAGACAGATGTTCATGATGTTGATGGAAAGGCATGACCAGACTGAACAACACTTTGTACTAGTTGTAGAGATACATTGATTGTATGAATACTTGCAACAAGCTTCTACAGAAATGTCAGTCATGTATGAACTCATCTGGAACTTGTTATGTAGTTCTTATAGCATTGCCATATTTTTCTACATAATGTCTCGAGTGATCAAGTGATTAGCGGGAGTCGACTTCCACATAGGTGTTGCTCGTGTTTATAGATTTTTGGGTCAGGTGGCCTATATAAAGACATGTGTATGAATATTTTTGAATTTTAGAAACTACATATTAGTCTGTAAAACTGCTAGGTTAGAACTTACTAATTTGAATGAAGTATATCTTTCAACAAGAACTTGGTTTACACAATAAGTAGTTAGTTAACAAATTATAAAAGATCAAAGAACTATTGTGTGTCTGTGCTGGGAATTATCTCTTTACGAGTACAGTTGCCATACTTGAAATTATGATAAATTAAGCAAATTCTTTATTAATGGATTGAATGATTAATGAAGAGTGTCAGATGGTCCAGAAAAACTGGGGCAACAAAAGTATAGGGTCAAACTAGGGAACTACAGATGTATAGTGGCCTTTAAAGGCAAGAGTAATTTTAGATGGATGCAGACTTCAGTACCAATTAGCTTTTAAGTTAATTAGCTTCAGGAAAATCTTAACCTGTTACTAGATATTGGCCTTTATCAGTGTTTCCAACACTCCTTAATTGCCTCAGCATAATTATTATATTGAAAATTATTATCTGAATATTGAATTTACATGAAATAGGGCCTAGATAATATCTTGGCAGATTTAAGCATGTACAGCATACATGCAATGTGGATGGTTAGATTTATGGGGAAAGTCATGGAAAAAATATCTGTTTATTAGTACAAGTGCAATAAGAGGGAAAGGTTCCAGCTCACTCTGTTTCACTGTGTGCAAGTCAGCCGTCAACAGCTGAGAATAAGAACCCAAATTCATGTCCATAAAACTGCCCAGTAATGCAAGATTGTAGTAAATAAGTCTACCAGAGCACAGGTAGCACTTGTCAGCGAGCAGAGAGATAGTTCACAACAGTCCTTAAATCTGCTGCTGTTGTTTACAAATGTGAACCTGGCACCAGCTCTCTTTTCTCTCCATGTGATCTCACTTTACATATGCATAACAATAACAATCGATCTGTCACTACATCTGGCAGGATTACAAGAAAATCATTTATCTCATATTAAATTGAGGAAGTCCTGTGTTCAGGATTCATCTCTTGGAATACTGGGCCCTTTGAGTACTGGATTTTCAAAAGAAGCTGCATTATAGATTTTTTTGTTTTTTGTTTCTCCTATCAATTTCATAACATATTGTTACATGTTCAAACAAGCTATGTGCTTGTTATAATCCTGTACTACTGCTTCATATGAGATGGTTGCCTATTGGACAGCTTTGTTCTTTCATAAATCTGTTGTAACATCTTTAGCATTATGAAAATTTGGAAGAAAGAGAATACTCTTCCTGTCTTTTCAAAGCAATATGTCAGCCTGCAAACTTTTATCTTTGAACTCTCCTCTTTGCATGATTTTTCTGTTTTTGAAATCAATGGCAAACCTTATTTAGCCTTTTACCATTTTATAAACATAAAGTGTCTTCAAATGTTTCATTAATGGTACTGAAAACAAGTACCTTATATACACAAATAATCCACACCATCGAATAATCTGCACACTCTAATTTTAAGGGAGTAAAAAAGAAGTATTGGCTTTATTGTGTGTGTGTGTGTGTTACTCTTTAAGGGCACCTTTAAATGGCTGATTTATGCACACATTCAGATCTAGTGATTGCAGTATGGATGTTAGGCCTCCAGAGATAATGATCAAGTCATTTTTCCCTTTTTGTAACTTGTTTCATACTTCCTTAGTTGTATGTCCATGGAAGCTGTCCGGGACTGACATGTTATGTAAATTCAATAACGCACCAAGTAACATTGCCACAGTCAACCACAAGGTTATTGTCTGTCCACCCTTTCAATTTGCTCACACCAATGTGCCTTTCACTGATATTTCTGGAATAGTGTTCCTTTTAAATATCATGTAAGGTGGTAGCTTTTGTCCATTGCCAGTTACACACATCACTGTACACCTTTGCTTCTCACTGCCAACAGTTCGTATCATGATCCTTGATTTCCCTTTATAGCTGGCCTTGGCTAGCTTTGAAACTCATAATGTCTATTTCTTTGTCTAGAGCCAGTCCGTTTACTTGGCACAGTTCACTAGTCACTGGGCATCTATATCATTGCTTCTTATCTACATAATTGTAGAGCCTTTCCTCAAAGTTTGGATGCTTCAATTTTTGGCTGCAAAATACCTAGAAATTACCATTTGTTTCTTGAAACAAAATCCTCGCTCAGACCACACTTTCTTTCCACTGCTTGGTTTCCAATGTCCTCTGCTTCTTCAATAATTTAAAATTTTTCTTTAGCTATGTACGAGTAAAAATGCGAACTAACAAGTTAACACATGGTTAACACTTCATTTCTAATGTGCTACAGATGCATCACAGACTGAAGCTGCAACAACACTATAGTATAATATGATCTATATTATTGAAGGCAGAGCTGTACCAACCTTATTGTAATTAATCCATGCACCCCAGTTTTTTATCCCTAAATTCAGCAAAAAATACACATGGATTATTTGTGTATATAAGGTCGCTGTTTGGAACTACTGACGGCCTTGGGAGAGCCAGTCCTGACAAAACTCTACCATCTGGTGAGCAAGATGTATGAAACAGGTGAAATACCCTCAGACTTCAAGAAGAATATAATAATTCCAATACCAAAGAAAGCAGGTGTTGACAGATGTGAAAATTACCGAACTATCAGTTTAATAAGTCACAGCTGCAAAATACTAACACGAATTCTTTACAGATGAATGGAAAAACTAATAGAAGCCAACCTCGGGGAAGATCAGTTTGGATTCCGTAGAAACACTGGAACACGTGAGGCAATACTGACCTTACGACTTATCTTAGAAGAAAGATTAAGGAAAGGCAAACCTATGTTTCTAGCATTTGTAGACTTAGAGAAAGCTTTTGACAATGTTGACTGGAATACTCTCTTTCAAATTCTAAAGGTGGCAGGGGTAAAATACAGGGAGCAAAAGGCTATTTACAATTTGTACAGAAACCAGATGGCAGTTATAAGAGTCGAGGGACATGAAAGGGAAGCAGTGGTTGGGAAGGGAGTAAGACAGGGTTGTAGCCTCTCCCCGATGTTATTCAATCTGTATATTGAGCAAGCAGTAAAGGAAACAAAAGAAAAATTTGGAGTAGGTATTAAAATCCATGGAGAAGAAATAAAAACTTTGAGGTTCGCCAATGACATTGTAATTCTGTCAGAGACAGCAAAGGACTTGGAAGAGCAGTTGAATGGAATGGACAGTGTCTTGAAAGGAGGATATAAGATGAACATCAACAAAAGCAAAACGAGGATAATGGAATGTAGTTGAATTAAATCGGGTGATGCTGAGGGAATTAGATTAGGAAATGAGACACTTAAAGTAGTAAAGGAGTTTTGCTATTTGGGGAGCAAAATAACTGATTATGGTCGAGGTAGAGAGGATATAAAATGTAGACTGGCAATGGCAAGGAAAGCGTTTCTGAAGAAGAGAAATTTGTTAACATCGAGTATAGATTTAAGTGTCAGGAAGTCATTTCTGAAAGTATTTGTATGGAGTGTAGCCATGTATGGAAGTGAAACATGGACGATAAATAGTTTGGACAAGAAGAGAATAGAAGCTTTCGAAATGTGGTGCTACAGAAGAATGCTGAAGATTAGATGGGTAGATCACATAACTAATGAGGAAGTACTGAATAGGATTGGGGAGAAGAGAAGTTTGTGGCACAACTTGACCAGAAGACGGGACTGGTTGGTAGGACATGTTCTGAGGCATCAGGGGATCACCAATTTAGCATTGGAGGGCAGCGTGGAGGGTAAAAATCGTAGAGGGAGACCAAGAGATGAATACACTAAGCAGATTCAGAAGGATGTAGGTTGCAGTAGGTACTGGGAGATGAAGAAGCTTGCACAGGATAGAGTAGCATGGAGAGCTGCATCAAACCAGTCTCAGGACTGAAGACCACAACAACAAACAACAAGGTAGCTGTAAAAAGTGCAAATCATAATACTTCGTGAAATCTTCTCGGGTGATCAGCCGAGTAAAGGCGTCGTCTTCTCGCAACGTTTCGAAGGGTTTCGTACCCATCATCTTCAAGTGAAGATGATGGGTACGAAACCCTTCGAAACGTTGCGAGAAGACGACGCCTTTACTCGGCTGATCACCTGAGAAGATTTCACGAATGGAATACGCCGAGAAAGTCTCAAATCACATTTAATCATAATACTTGTCTTTCAGCTATTTCATTGGTGTTCTGAGAACTTTTTCACCAAGACATGCTTTGGTAGTTTTTCCTGTATATAACATATTTCAAAATAAGAAATATTAGTTGTCATTGACTATAACCTATATTTAGTGATGTATTGTGACTTCTTCAGTGTGCTGCTTGAGGCTTGAAAGTGCCTTGAATTTTGTCATTGATCAATGCATTGCCTGCCTCTGATTTGTGTTCTATGGAGATATAAAAATCACTGCCAAACAATTCAGTGGTGAATGAACTTTGTACAGTTTGCCAAATGACTTCTCTCCTTTTTGGGTTATTTGCTGTTGCTGTTTATATGAACATTACTAGAAGCTCTGTAATACAATTTCAAGCCATTATGAATGATAAGTTGCTGGGCCTGAGGGCACATTGTCGATGTGACATGTTAAGCTTTTCAGATCCATAAAGTTAGGAGTCCACATCAAACTGTAGGTCCACCTACAATTGGCTGGGTAGGGAATTTCAAAGGTTTCAGGCAAGCACAATCTTACCACCTCCAATATGACCATGCCTACTAAGGCAGTGTGAAATACAAACCAACTGTCAGGTCGATGACAATTTCACCTAAATGTATTACTTCACATATCTTTGTTGTCTGAAAATTGTTTGAACAACTCTGTTTATTCATTCATTTATTGTATTTCAAATAAATTTGTTTAATATATCAACAAAAATAATCAGTTTTTAAAATATATAGTAATTGGATAGGCAGAAAAAATCTACTCACCAAGCACTGGCAGGAGAAAACATGTATAAGTTTAATTAATGTGCAATCTTTTGGAGCCAATGGCTTCTTCTTCTGGCAGAAGGGCTGAAAGGGTAGAATGATGGATGAAGAAAAGAGGCATAGTTTAGGAAATAGTGAGAGTTTGGAAAAGTTGTCCAGAACCCCAGGTCAGGGAAAACTTACTGGACAGGATGAGAGGGAAAAATTCATTATTAGGGACTACAATGGATGAGATCTGAAAACCTGAGAGCTTAAATGTGGAAGAGGCAGGTCAGAAAATAAAAGATACAGAAAATTAAAAGGCAATGAAGAAGGGAATAGTTACTGATTTGAAATTCTGATACTCAAGAAATTAATGTAAATTAAGGTCAGGCAGGTGGTGAGAATCAAGGACATGTTGTTACATCAGTTCCCTCCAGCAGAGTTCTAAGAAACTACTGTCTGGGGGAAGAATCCAAATGGCACGTGTGGTGAAAAGGCACCGACGTCATGACTGTTGTGTTGTAGACAATGCTCTGCAACAGGATGCACTGCATTGCCATTACACACCCCCTGTCTTCGTTCATTTATCACTAAAGACACATTTGGATTTTGGAATAATTTTGATTAAACATTAGCACTGCTTCACCTCACAATAATGTTACTTCTGCATCTACATACATACTCCACCGGCCAACATAGGTGCACAGCAGAAGGTACTTTGTACAACTACTGATCATTCCCTTTCCTGTTCCAATCGCAGATGGAGTGACGGAAAAATTTCTGTCTATACGACTCTATAGAAGCCCTAGTTTCTCTAAATTTGTTTTCACATTCCTTATGTGAAATGCACATTGGCTGCAGTAGAGTCATTTCACAGGCAGCTGCAAATGCCAGCTGTCTAAATTTCCTCAATAGTGCGTCATGTAAAGAACATAATCTTCCCTTCAGGGATTCCTGTTTGAGTTCAAAAAAGCACCTCCATACTCGCATGTTGATCGAACTTACCAGTAACAAATCTAGCAACATGACTGAGAACTGCTGAGATATCCACCTTTAATCCAACTTGATGGGGATTCCACTCTATCAATACCCAAGAATGAGTTATAACAGTGTTCTATATGCATTCTCCCTTGTGTTAAGTTGCTGCATAAGTTCGTAGAATTTTTGTTTTGCGTGTGGGTATTCTGGTTGCTATGGATTTATTTATTGATTATCGTTTTTTATTTGTAGTTCACTATTGATATTTGAATTTAAATATTGTCATTTTGTCATTTGGAGACAGTGAGTGGAGCTGTGAACACTAGAAAATGGTGTGCCAACTGGAGAAATTGTAATATTTCCAACATATTCTTCTGTTTGAGTTCAGTAGAGGGTTGACAGCCCTAGATGTAGCCAAAAACGTATGTGCCACATATGGGGATAATGCCATTGGACAGAGCACGGCGAGAAAAGGGTGTTCTCATTTTAAGGAGGATCCTTTTGACATTAGTGACTCTTCATGTTCAGGAAGGCCTTCAGGGTTCAATCAAGATCGTTTAAACACATTAATCCACAATGATCCACATCAGTGTACTCAGGATCTGGTAAATATGATGAACCATGATTGTTTCACTATCATGTAACATTTACTTGCAATGGGAAAAATTCAAAAATCAGTTATGTGGGTACCAGATGCTCTAAGCCAAAATCACCAAAATCAGTAAGTAGCCATACATACATCTCTGTTTGCTTGTCATCATTTGAATCATTAACAGCACTGACTATTCCTATCCTGTATCATTATTGGTGATGAGAAATTGAGTCTTTATGCTAACAAAAGGAAAAGAAAGGATTAGTTGAGCCCAAACAAAGATCTGTGTACATCCACAAAAGATGATGTTATCCATCTAGTGGAACAGTGTACTACGAATCGCTCTCCCAAGATGTAACCATCACTGCTGACATTTATTATCAACAACTGAGATGTCTTGCAGATGCAATCCAAGAATGATGACCAGCCAAGAACAATGAGCAGGAAGACTGCGTGAAGTGATGCTACTCCATGAAAATGCCCACCTGCATTCTGCTGTACTGACAAAAAGCACTACAGGAGTTGGGTTGAAAAGTCATTCTGCACCCATGTTATTCACCTGATCTTGTGCCCTCAGATTTACACTTTTCTGCTCTCTATCAAACAACCTTCAAGGAACTTCCTTTCTGGATCAAAATGCACTCTGAACATGGCCTACCGAGATCTTCACCTCAAAGTCGCAATTTCTACAGTCATGGAATCAAAAAGTTATCCCAGCATTGGCAGTGTGTTGTAAATAGTGCAGGAGGATATGAGGGCTATTCAGAAAGTAGTGAACATTTTGGTATTAAAAAAGAAAACTAAGTACAAGAAATACATTATCTGAAAAAGTGACTGACATACTACTTTTCCACATAGTCACCAAACACAATGAGGCACTTATCACAGTGGTGGACAAGCTTTGAAAGACCTTTGTCGTAAAATTCTGCTGCCAGAGAGTTCAGCCAGTGAGTCATGCCCGCCTGGAGTTCCACGTTGTCATCAAAGCACTGCGTTGCAAGCCAGTTCTTCATCTCGGGAAGCAAGTGGAGTCCCTTGTTGCAAGATTGGGGCTGTAAAGTGGATGAGGGAAAATTTCCCGTTGAATGAATTAAGGAGTTCTTTAGTGTGGTTTGCCGTGTGAGGTCGGGCATTGTCATTCAAAAACAAAATTTTGGACATCAGCTTTCCTCAGCATTTGTTTTGAACTGCTCTTCCAAGGCTGTGCAAAGTTTGACAGTACTGTGCAGAATTTATGGTTGCTCCATGTTCGAGAAAGTCAATAAGAGTCACACCTTGCCTATTCCAAAACACTGTCGCCATCAACTTCCTTGCTGACAAGGTTTGCAAGCATTTTCTTGGTTTTTGGTGGGACCTTGTGTATCCCACTCCATGGACTGTAATTTTGTCTTGCAGTTGATGTGTTTCACCCAAGTCTCATCACCAGTTACGATTTGATCCAGTAATGAATCACCATGTTTGTGGTAAGCCTTCAGAAATGTCAATGTTGCCCCCATTCGCTGTTCTTTATGGTGCTCTGTAAGCATTTTGGGCACCTATCATGCACAAAATGTGTGGTAGCAAAGTTTGGGAGTGACAATTTCAAACAACAAAGTCTGAAACGTGCGGAAAAGAAAGCAAAAGCTCCGTTATTGTGAAGCATCAGTTTTCACGAGTCATTTCATCAACTTTAGCAACAAGATCGTCAGCCACAATGCTCATTGATCCACTCCTCTCTTGATCATGAACATTGGTTCGGCCATTTGTAATCCTAATGCACCATTTCCAGACGGAACGTTCACTCATTACATTGTTTCCGTACACTTTGCAAAGTTCACGACAAATTTCTATAGGTTTTAGGTTTTTTTGCCAACAAAAACCATATCACAGACCACACCTTACAACTGGTGGGATTTTCAATTGCAGCTCACATTTCAAATTCAAACATTTAAAAAAAAACCAGACACACAGAGACATTCCCGCTGTCATGTATGGATACCGACTGAGCTGCCAAGCACGCACATACCAAAATATACGCGATCGGCGCACGCCTAGCAGCATCAGACAGAAATGTTCCCTACTTCCTGAATAGCCCTCATATATTATTGATGACAAGTCTCTGTTATGTGTGTCTGTTGAGCGTGTTAAACTTATGGAAAACTTATGCAAATATTTTATCTTGTGACGCCTGTTGCATCATGTAATGTAATAAGTGAGGCCAATACTTCTAAAGAAGATATTTTTACTAATATCAAAACCATAGTCAAAGGATAACAAACCTTTATTTGCAACTGGTTGGCTGATTTTTCAGTCTATTATGGAAAACTACTATGAGCTTACCCAATGAATGAGCTACATTTTGCTAAAATTCTCCCAATAAACCAAAACTAACATCTTGCCTTCCCTACTACCAACCTTATGTGCTCATTCCATTTCATATCACTTTGCAATGTTAGGGCTAGATATTTAGTTGTCATGAATGTGTTGGAGCAGCACACTGTTAAGATCATATTTGAACATTAAAAGATAATTATTCCTAATCCATCTGCATTAACTTACATTTTTCTACATTTAGAACGAGCTGCCATTCCTCACATCAAATAGAAATTGTGTATAAGTTATGGTGTATCAGCCTTCAGTTACTCCTGTACATGATATCATCATTAGGAAAAAGTCAGATTGCTGTTCACCATATCTGTCATATCATTTATGGTTATAGAGAACAACAGTGGTCCTGCCACACTTCCCTGGGAAACTCCTGATGATATACTTGTCTCTGTAACACTAACCATCCAGGACAATGTACTCATTTCTGTTACTTAAGAAGCCTTCAAGCTGCTGACATATCTGGAACATATTCCGTATGCTCAGACCTTTGTTAACAATCTACACTGGGGCACTTTGTCAAATGCTTTCAATAAATCTAGGAATATAGACTCTGCCTGTTGCCCTTCATTCATGGTTTAGGATATGTTGTGAGGAAAGAGCAAACTGAGTTTATCACGAGCACTGCTTTCTAAATCCATGCTGATTTTCAGGCAGAAGCTTTTCTGTGTCAAGGAAATTAATTTCATTCAAACTTAGAATAAGCTCAATAATTCTGCAGCAAACTGATGTTAAAAATATTGCTCTGTATTTTGCAGGCCCGTTTTTTTTTTATACCTCTTATACATAGGAATCACCTGTGCTTTTTTTCCAATGTAATGTGATGTAATGTAATGTAATGTAAAGTATTTGTCACAAAATTGTTCCTCCACGTGTTGAGAATTGTTTAATTAATGTGTGCTTTTATATTATTTGGTGTGGACTTAATCTATGACCTATTTTACATCTGATATTGTTAAAAAAAAATGCAATTTTCGTGAAAAACTGCAATTCTGTCTTTAAAAGTATGGTACGTAGTATAAAAAAACAAAAAGTTCTGTTGTAGGAAAAAAAATCATTACTTTGTGTATGTAAACAGATTGTCTATTGCATTGTTATTTACTGGACATTCTCTCCATCATTACAAACAATACGTTTTTGAAATTTTTCTTATTTTCTGTTTCTGACTCAGACATTTATGTAATATCTTTAAATTTAAAAGGAAACAGAGAGAAAAGTCTATTGATTTTTCCTAACACTATTTGTTGTTACTAAATATATCTGAAAAGGAGCTCATGAAACTTAATCTCTGCAATAATAACTGTTTGTGACTAGCACTGTACATGTATGTTGGAACATGGTGTTAGTACTGTAACTATTAAATAATGTAGTAGATTCACTCATTATTTTTAACTTCAAATGTTTTATCAAAATCAACAGAAAAGTTTACATCAATATTTACATTATACTGACCCTAAAGATTGCAGCATTGCCGTGTTGTACATCTACATATACGTCTACATCTACAAACCACTGTGTAGTGTATGGCAGAGTGTATGTCTCACTGTATCAGTTATTTGGATTTCTTCCCATTCCATTCACACATGCAGTGTGAGAAGAATGATTGTTTAAATGCCTCTGTGCATACTGTAATTACTGTATCTTGACCTCACAATCCCTAGAGGAGCATTATGTAGGGGGTTGTAGTATATTTCTAGAGTGATCATTTAAAGCAAGTTCTTGAAACATTGTAAGTCAGTTTTCCCAGGATAGTTTATGTTTAATACCTTCAAGAGTCTGCCAGTTCACCGGCTGCTGTGGTCGAGCAGTTCTGAGTGCTTCAGTGAGGAACTGCGCTGCTGCTATGGTCACGGGTTCAAATCCTGCCTCGGGCATAGATGTGTGTGATGTCCTTAGGTTGGTTAGGTTTAAGTAGTTCTAAGTTTAGGGGACTGATGACCTCAGATGTTAAGTCCCACAGTACTTAGAGCCATTTGAAGTCTGCCAGTTCAGTTTCTTCAGCATCTCTGTGACACTCTCCCACAGATCAGACAAATCTGAGACCATTTGTGCTGTCCTTCTCTGTATATGTTCAATATATCCCCTCAGTCCTATTTGGTACAGGTACCACACACTTGAGCAATATTCTAGGATCCATCACACAAGTGATTTATAAGCTACCTCATTTGTAGATTGATTGTATTTGCCCAGTATTCTTGCAATAAACCAAAGTATATCACTGGCCTTACCCATGACTGAGCATCTATGATTATTCTATTTCATATCCCTACAAAGTGTTACACTAAGGTATTTGTATGAGTTAACTGATTCCTGCTCTAGATCATCAAGTTATAGTCATAGTATACTACATTTTTTTCATTTTGTGAAGAGCACAATTTTACCTTTCTGAATATTTAAAATTACTTGCTATTCTTTGCACCATTTGAAATCTTATCAGGACCTGACTCAATATTTCTGCAGCTTCTTTCATATAATACTTCATTATAGATAACTGCACCATTTGAAAAAAATCTGAGGCTACTATTAATATTGTCCACAAGGTCATGAAGATACAATATGAGTAACAAGGAAACCCAGCACAATTCCCTAGGGCTCAACCAAAGTTATTTTTACACCTGTCGATGACTCTCTATCCAAGACAACTTGCTATGTCCTCCCTACCAAAAAAAAAAAAAAAAATCACAATCCAGTCACGAACTTCACTTCATACCCCATCCATTGATGCTTGACAATAAGAATAGATGTGGTACTGAGTCAAATGCTTTTTGAAAATAAAAAAAATACTGCATCTACCTGACTGCCTTGATCCAACTATCAAGTTTATGCCCCAGTTCAGAAATATCGTAGATCCCAGATATTGACAAGAGAAAGAATGTTCTTTGAATTATTAATTTACAAAAAAAATGAATAAATAACTAAAATTTGCATAAACAAGACTTAGAAACTGAACTGAAGTTCATAGAAAAGTAAACATGTGACTTGGACAATGCCTACAGTGTGCGGGTAGAATGCGCAACTGTGGTATCAGTTATACTGGATGACTCGGACACAGTAGGCTTATATGTTATACTATACCACTCTCCCATATTATCCCCTGCTGGGGTGAATATTGTTTCTGCAGGGGTAAATAGCATGAATATGTAAAATGTGAGCTCTAGACATAGTTGAATGTTAAGGTTACATAGTTGAATGTTAAGGTTACATAGGACCATAGAGTGATAGTAATGTGTGAACACAGATGGCTACCATCAGTGTGAACAGCGGCATTGGCAAGTAAACAGAAATATTGGAGCATAGAGGGGAGACCAGGGAGAGGGTAGGAGAACACTAATAAAATACTGTGCAGAACCCATAGTGAAAAAATGGTAAAGGCAAAGGGATGTTCAAACTAAAGCTTAAAATATCAATACAGTAAATGATTTAGATAACTACGGCACTATAACAGACACGGGGGGAAAGTGTATGGTAGAAAGGGCAGAATTGAGGGTCTGAGAATAGCGCACAGATAGAGTGAGATATGGACTAGTCAAATCAAGAGCAGGATGGCCGGTGGGATAAATTAGATGTTGAAGAATATCTTTCTTGAGTGAACTTCAGGAAGCATCTGGACATATTTTGTGAAGAGATTGTTGAAGTTCAACACTTCATGCTGAGTAATATTGCTCTACCACTGGTTAATTAAGATTTTCATTTTCTACAGACTGACAGTGTCTGTTAAAATATATGAGCACATGGTGTCTTGTCATGTCCAAATATAAGAGGTAACAGGAAGGTTGGTGCATGAGGTGACTGCTTGAGATGGTGAACTCAACTTTAATGGAATTGCATTTTCCAGTGAGAAAACAAATATAATGTGCTGATAGATCTTGTACCTGGGCATGTCAAATGCAAATAGCTCAATGAGAATATAATTGAGAGAATAAGAGTGGCATGAGAACAGACAAAGATATTTGTATCTTGGAGGGTAAGTGGAATAATAACAGAGTTATTCTATGTTGATTTCAAGGCATAGTATTCAATAGTCTGGAACAGGGTATGATCAACTGCTCCAGTGCAGGGTAGTACTGTGTAATAGAGGATAATCAGAGGATTTGGCATTGGATGCTCAGTAAAGATATAACTGCCTTTTCTCTCTCTCTTTTTTAGGTTCCTCGTAATCTTGGTTGAGAATATACCTGTGTATGACAAAAAATCAATGTCCTATCTCTTTCTTGGATTGGTATTTCACTTGTCGTTGTTCATGCACGTTTAATGTTGATTTTGTAGTATCCATTTCTGCAAAATGTTTCTTTCAGATTGTACTGCTCAGCCGAATGGTTGTCATGTATAGACTGAGATCAGTGAAGGAACACAGCAATGTGGCACTGCACTATCATAAATGATTTCATCTCAATATGTATAAGTATTGGTGTTATCCATCTGTTTTCTGTGTGACATGTCATTGTAAAAGAGGGTACCAGAATCTGTGTCAATCAGATTAATGAACTGTGATGGGAGCCAGTTTTTAAGTTTTGCATGGATCTGGTAATGGAAGTAATGTGTTGTGAGTGTACTGCATAGGGAGAAACTCTGTGTACATTATGACCTTATGGGTCGTTCCACAAAGGACTCTGTATCCATCAACTAGTACTGTGGCTAGAGGCATCGTTTGGGCAGAGGAGTAAGTTTTCTCCAAGATTTAAAAGTAATGGAATCATCTCAAATTCAGCAGAAGTTGTGTACAGTGACTTAGATTTATAGCAACATTATGATACTCTGCTTGATTTATTAGAAATATTCAGTATTTTTATCTTCATTAACGAGACAGATCTATTACTAACGTCTCTCATCCTATCTAATTCATTGCACTTCCTGCTACATGAGAAGATACCATAAGCGTTAACAATGAACTTACAGAAATCAGTTAATGTAGTAATTGTAATTTTATTTATCCTGTAGATCATACATTGTGTGCAGAGAAGCACACAATGTTATAGGACAAGTCAAAAATGGAGACGAGATGATACATGGTTAAAATGATTATGACAGTGATCTTATAGTGACACAAATGTTCATATAATACATCTTTAATGCCAAGAAACAGAGAAGTGTATAGGTACATATCTTGTGAAAAATTCAGAACTGCACACTATTTCTAAATAAGTTCTCATTATTAAGAGAAAGAAACATATAAGAAAATAACATGAAAATTAAAAAGTATAATACACATTTAAAAAGCCATTACTAAAATAAAACAGTAAAGGTGAGACATTTCTGTATTAAGGTGTTCGGGTTTACACAAATAGTACAGAACATGGACAGAACAAATTTTTATGTTTCAAGATATTCATCTATAATATAACAACACTTTTGAAATATATATTTATGGACAGAAGTTTTAAATTTTGAAGTGCCTTTTATTGCTTTAATGTTATTAGGTAGCTTATGGTACAGTCTGTTTCGTGTTAGCAGTGGTCCATTCTGTTTTAGCATTGTGTATGCATGTTGAACATGTATATCCTCCTTTCTCCGTGTGTTATACAGATGGATACTCTGGTTAGTTGATACAGGACTGTTGCTATTTTCTAAGATTTTTCTAACAAACATTATTAATTGTAAGATATATAGACATGGTAGTGGAAGAATATGAAGTTTCTTAAATAAGGGCTTGCATGAGCTTGACTCTTACAAATTCTCTTTTGGCATATAAAACAACTTTTGCTGGCAGATTTATTTCCCCAAAAGATTATGACATATCACAGTAAAGATTCTGCCTGGGCAAAGTATTCATTTTTTAGTTTCTCTTCCAATGTGCAGCCAGCAAGAATGTTGATAGTATAACAAATGGTATTCAATTTATTTGTAAAGTATTTTGCATGTTGGGTCCATCTTAGATCTTATTGGATCCATTTCCAAGAAAGTTTGTAGGGCTTACATTTCAAGTGTTCTGGTAAACAACTCTATGCCTGGTGTTAATGGGCATTTATCTTGCACTGTGTGTAAGTGCACTGTAACTGTTTTTCTGTGTTTATTACTAAACTGTTTCCAGAAAACCAGTCTATAATGTGTGTGGTACACTTTTTAATCTCATACACTAATTCTTCTCTGGTCCATCCTTTTATTGTAACATTTGTGTCATCTGCAAATTTTTTGCAATTATGGTGTGGAGTGATTGGTTCCAAGTTATTTACAAAGAGTAGAAACAGAATTTATCCTAGAATGGAGCATTATGGTACACCATACTTAATGCTCTGCTTTTCTGAGCAGTAGGACCTTATCTTGTTCCCTTCTTGGATAGCAAGCTCAACTACTTGCTCTCTATTTTGTAGATATGATTTGATCCATTCATAGGCTGGGAACCCTAATATCCACAGATTCAAGTTTCTTAAGAAATATGTTGTGATTGATGACATCAAATGCGTTAGAGAGATCTAGAAATATGGCTGAGATATACGCTTTGTTGTCTATTGCATTTAAGGCTTCATTTATAAATGCAACAATAGCAGTCTCAGTTGATTTACATTTTAAGAATCCATGTTGTGTATTTGAGAAGTAATTTTTTTTTCTATGAAACTGGTATCAGGTAGGCCTATATGCAACTGAAGACATTAATGAAAAGTGGGAAATATTTTATACAACATTAATCCATTGTCTAAATCAAGTATGCCCAAGGGTCAAAATACTAAAGAAAACTGACAGTTCCAGGAATCTTAAACTCCCCCTAATGTGATGAAATTAAATAATGACATGAATGATCTATATATTCTTTTTAAAGACACCAAACTACAGTACTTTCAGTCTAAATACAAAGCCTGTAGAAAAACCTATAGGGAAGAACTTAAGACATTAAAGGCACATAAGTATGCAGAACAGATGAGTCAATCCTGTAATGTTAACAAAACAGTGTGGAATATAGTAAAGAAGGAAAGTGGGGGGAGTGACAAGGCATTGTGTAACAACATAATAATAAGGGGCAATGAAACATTGGTTAGTGACCCAAAAGAAGTATGCGAGAGATTCATAGATCAATTTAGTAAGATGAGTAAGGAGGATGTGATCAACCCACTGCAGGTGCTAAATCCCAGTAATGTCAGTAATTCGTTCTTCCTGAGGTGTGTTACAGAACAGGAAATCCTGAGAAACATTTCCAACTTAAAAGCAAGTACATCCAGTGGCTGGGATGACATCTCAGCCAAATTTATGAAAGAATGCAGTAATGAGTTAATAAAGCCACTGCAACATTTAATAAACAGCTCTTTCAGACAGTGGTCATTTCCTGACTTGTTAAAAGTTGCTGAAATAAGACCAGTGCATAAAAAGGGAAAAACTACTGATGTCAAAATTATAGGCCTATTTCATTGACATCAGAACTTAGTAAGTTGTTGGAAAGGCTATTTCTTGATCAAATGGAATCATTTTTCTCTAAGTACAATATATTAAAAAGTTCTCAACACGGTTTCAGGAAGGGCAAGTCTACAATAACAGCCATAGCCACATTTATTCAAGCAGTATTGAATAAGCTTGATGATGGAAACAAAGTTATTGGCACCTTTCTAGACCTATCTAAGGCTTTTGATACTGTAAATCACTCCATTCTTCTACATAAGTTAGAAACTTATGGGGTCAGAGGAGTGGCATTAGATCTGTTAAGATTGTACCTTGCTGACAGGAGACAATGTGTTAAGTTGTATCATACAACCGGGGGACTTATACAAACAGTAAATCATCTTATAAAATTCTTAATTGTGGAGTCCCTCATGGAAGTATTATTGGGCCTTTTCTGTTCATTGTGTACATCAATGATATAATAATTCCAAAAAAAGCAGACCTTGTGAATTATGCCGACGACACCTCCTTCACAAGCTGGGGCCCTACAAAAAACCTAGCAGTGCAAAATAATATGAAGAACACTAGCCTCATCACAGAATATATGACTAAAAATAAATTGGCATTAAATAAGGAAAAGACAATTCTAATGGGGTTTATGCTAAATTACAAATCAAGACAAGTGGATACTGTGCCAGAGTTATCAAGTGAAACAATTGATAAACATGAATTCCTGGGTATTATAGTTGAATATCTTACATGGAAGGAGCATATCAGCTACATGTGTAAAAAAATCTCGTGTAACACCCACCTGCTAAAACGCCTTTCTAGCATAATAGTGTCACCAGTCTTAAGACAAATCTATTTTGGTATTATACACTCCCATCTACAATACGGTATTGAGATTTGGGGCGGGGCACCAACGGTATACATGGATAGGGCTTTTAGAGCCCAGAAGAGAGCAATTAGGATAATAGCGAATTTTAGTAAACATCAATCCTGTAGAGAATACTTCATTAAGTATAATATACTAACAGTGTATTCATTATATGTTGTAAGGACTATACTGTTTGTAATAGAAAATATGGAGCACAGTATAGTAAATAGTGACATCCATAGTTATAATACAAGGAAGAAAGAGGATTACCACATAAAATTAAGAAATAAAAAAGCAACTGATCATAGTCCATTTTCGGCCGGCCGAAGTGGCCGTGCGGTTAAAGGCGCTGCAGTCTGGAACCGCAAGACCGCTACGGTCGCAGGTTCGAATCCTGCCTCGGGCATGGATGTTTGTGTTGTCCTTAGGTTAGTTAGGTTTAACTAGTTCTAAGTTCTAGGGGACTAATGACCTCAGCAGTTGAGTCCCATAGTGCTCAGAGCCATTTGAACCATTTGAGCCATAATCCATTTTCTGCTGGAAGATTTTTTTACAACAGACTGCCAAATACCATAAAAATGTTAAAAGGAAACATATTTAAAATAAAATTAAAGCAGCTGTTAATTGCTAAATGTTTGTACTCCATCAAGGATTTTTCATGTTGTATGCACTTTATTTATTTCTACTACTAAACTATTATTATTGTTCATATGTGTACTGACTGACTATGTCCATGACTGTAAAAGTTATTATGGACAAATAAACCATTATTATTATTATCTTCTTTCCTTTCTCAGACCTTAGGTCTGGTTAAAAAGCGTGACTTCCTTTTAACTGTACGGTATATGTTACATTGCATTTAGGAACTTTCGGGTAATTGAACATGTATCAATAATTACAGATTTCTGTAGTTGTATATATACGTTTGGATGTAGCTGTATTGCATTGATGTACTGGTGGATATTGTGTGGTATGACTCCTGTAGTTGATAGTGTAATTGGTATAATTCAACTTTATCCTGATGCCACATGTCTTTGACTTCCTTAGCCAGTTGGATGTATTTTTCAATTTTTTCTCCTGTTTTCTTCTGTATATTTGTTGTATTGGGTATGGATATTTCGATTAGTTGTGTTAATTTCTTCTTTTTATTGGTGAGTATGATGTCAGGTTTGTTATGTGGTGTTGTTTTATCTGTTATAATGGTTCTGTTCCAGTATAATTTGTATTCATCATTCTCCAGTACATTTTGTGGTGCATACTTGTATGTGGGAATATGTTGTTTTATTAGATTATGTTGTATGGCAAGTTGTTGATGTGATGTGATCTACTGTTTCTATTTGTTGTTTGCAAAGTCTGCATTTATCTGTTGTGGTATTGGGATCTTTAATAATATGTTTGCTGTAATATCTGGTGTTTATTGTTTGATCCTGTATTGCAATCATGAATCCTTCCGTCTCACTGTATATATTGCCTTTTCTTAGCCACGTGTTGGGTGTGTCTTGATCGATGTGTGGCTGTGTTAGATGATACAGGTGCTTGCCATGTAGTGTTTTCTTTTTCAAATTTACTTTCTTTGTATCTGTTGATGTTATGTGATCTAAAGGGTTGTAGAAGTGGTTATGAAATTGCAATGGTGTAGCCGATGTATTTATATGAGTGATTGCTTTGTGTATTTTGCTAGAGTCTGCTCGTTCTATAAAGAATTTTCTTAAATTGACTACCTGTCCATAATGTAGGTTTTTTATGTCGATAAATCCCCTTCCTCCTTCCTTTCTGCTTAATGTGAATCTTTCTGTTGCTGAATGTATGTGATGTATTCTATATTTGTGGCATTGTGATCATGTAAGTGTATTGAGTGCTTCTAGGTCTGTGTTACTCCATTTCACTACTCCAAATGAGTAGGTCAATATTGGTATAGCATAAGAATTTATAGCTTTTGTCTTGTTTCTTGCTGTGAATTCTGTTTTCAGTATTTTTGTTAGTCTTTGTCTATATTTTTCTTTTAGTTCTTCTTTAATATTTGTATTATCTATTCCTATTTTTTGTCTGTATCCTAGATATTTATAGGCATCTGTTTTTTCCATCGCTTCTATGAAGCCGCTGTGGTTATCCAATATGTAATCTTCTTGTTTAGTGTGTTTTGCTATTTTTCTTACATTTGTCTGTTCCAAAAGCCATATTTATATCATTGCTGAATACTTTTGTTATCTTTAGTAATTGGTTGAGTTGTTGATTTGTTGCTGCCAGTAGTTTTAGATCATCCATGTATAGCAAATGTGTGATTTTGTGTGGGTATGTTCCAGTAATATTATATCCCTAATTTGTATTATTTAGCATGTTGGACAGTGGGTTCAGAGCAAGACAGAACCAGAAAGGACTTAATGAGTCTCCTTGGTATATTCCATACTTAATCTGTATTGGCTGTGATGTGATATTATTTGAATTTGTTTGGATATTAAGTGTGGTTTTCCAATTTTTCATTACTATGTTTAGGAACTGTATCAATTTAGGATCTACTTTGTATATTTACAATATCTGTAGCAACCATGAGTGGGGTACACTATCAAAAGCTTTTTAGTAATCAATGAATGCGTAGTGCAGCGACCTTTGTTTAGTTTTAGCTTGATATGTCACCTCTGTATCTATTATCAGTTGCTCTTTACATCCTCGTGCTCCTTTGCAGCAGGCTTTTTGTTCTTCATTTATAATTTCGTTCTGTGTTGTATGTGTCATTAATTTCTGTGTAATGACTGAAGTTAATATTTTGTATATTGTTGGTAGGCATGTTATGGGGCGATATTTTGCTGGGTTTGCTGTGTCTGCTTGATCTTTAGGTTTCAGATAAGTTATTCCATGTGTAAGTGTATCAGGGAATGTGTATGGGTCTGCAATGTAACTGTTAAATAATTTAGTTAAATGTGAATGTGTTGAGGTGAACTTCTTTAGCCAGAAATTTGCTATTTTATCATTTCCAGGGGCTTTCCAATTGTGCATAGAATTAATTGCTCGGGTGACTTCATGTTGCAAAATTATCACTTCAGGCATTTGTGGTATCATCTTATATGTGGCCATTTCTGCTTGTATCCACCGTGCATGTCTATTATGTTGTACCGGGTTTGACCATATGTTGCTTCAAAAGTGTTCCATGTCTGTTATGTTTGGTGGATTGTCTATTTTAATGTGTGTGTTATTCATTGTTATTATTATATTATTATTATTATTATTATTATTATTATTAGTCTTTTATAATAGAGCTTTTCAATTATTTTGGAAAAACAAGATAGTAGTGAAACAGGCCTGTAGTTTGGTACTTCTGTTTTTATCCCTTTCTTGAACAGAGGTTTTACTTTTGCTGTCTTCAATTTTTTTGGGAACACCCCTTCTGATGGAGAACAGTTATAGATGTTGAAAAGTGGCCTCAGTTACAGATGTTGGAAGGTGGCCTAACAATGAGGGAAGCACATTTCTTCAAGGGGTTGTAAGGTAACAGGCGATATAATGGAACTCTTTCAAGTAATTTAAAATTTAAAGCACAGCAGCAGAGATAATATGCTGGGCAAAATAGACCGGAAAATACTTGTTTTTTGTTTTGATGGACGTTGTAGTTCCGTTGGATAGTGATTTGGTTTTCTTTTAATTGCAACGAATTATATAAGTGTGGTGATAATTTGTAAAATTATATAATGTATTTAGATTTAAGTATTTAAATATTATAAAATATTGTAAATGAATTGTGGCCATGTTTAGCGATTATTTTGACTACTGTGGTGTCATGTGACCCGACTCAGGACTGTGGATATGAGCGGGAAAATCGTGGTCTTTGGTCGTTGGCCGTTGTGGTGGTGAGTTGGGAGCGGCAAAGTGCCGCGAGTGCAAGCATGGATGCCAGGGTATGTGAAGGAACAAAGTGAAAGTGTGTGGGTGTGAGACAAACAGTGTACGAATTGCACCGATTATTATTTGTGAACTTAAAAATGCATGGCCACAATGTTAAAGTGTTTCTTTTGAATAAATAAGTTTCAATCTGAACGTGTATAGTTCAATTCACTGCTCTTCAAAACCCAGCCAATATCAGACTCAATAATAGGGGCGCAAATGCAACCGGTTACTACTAACCCCCTTTACAGATGAGCCACGTGAAAAATAGGTAGTAAACGAGCCCGAGTTCAGTTGCAATTGGGGGCTCGTCCGGGATAGGACTTTCTTCCATATTCCATAGTATTTCAGAATCGAATGTCCGTCTGATGTTAGGCTTTTGAACAGTCAGTGTGGGGGCTCTGAGCTAAATCGGTGCATTAGCAGTACCGGAGTGTTTGTGCTGGACAAGATACGCGCTGCCCCGTGGTTACGCCGATATCAGGCCACCACGATTGTGAAGCAGTCAGTTACACAGTCTGATGAGTCGACCAAGTGGTGCCGCGGGTAAAACCACCGTGCTTGCCGTGTCCACGTGTCGCCGTGGGTAAAACAGTCGTCCGTGCCGCGACACGTGCTGCCGCGAGAAGAAACCGTCGTCCGTGCCACGTCCATGTGTTGCTACGGGTAAAGCAGTCGAAGCTGTATCCACGTGCTGCCGATGATCAGCGCCGTCGTCCGTGCGACCGACCAACACGACTACATGCTGCCAGGGGCCTACACAACGTGTTCTCGCTCCTGATTGAGTTTGCTGTGTGTCCACGCCGCCGATTAAGATTCATTGCATAGCTGTGCTGCGGAGCTCACTGCAGACGTCGCGTCACACGAGGATTTAAAAGATAAGTACAGCCAGCAGCTACATTGCAAAATTGTGTCCTTTCATTAGCCATGGCCGATGAGACGAGTGAATCTCAAAGTGAAGGCGAATCAGTGGACGTTAGGAGTACCTGTAGTAGCCCTAGCATGCCAAAAGAAATAGGCTGGATACCAGGAAGTGATCTCAGCACATTTTTTGTAAAACTTGCTAGTAAATTAGGAGAAATAGACTCGAAAATAGGGAATATAAAAACTGCAATAGTTGGAGAAATGGATTAAAAAATAGGGGATATGGAATTAAGGCTTAGTGATAAAATAAAGACAGTGAGTGAAAAATTTGATCAGCTAGATCTCAAATTCACTCAAATTACAGATAAAGTTGAAAACACAGTTAAAACTGTTGAGGGAATTATCGAGAGAGTTGATGAGGTTGAAAGAGGCCTAGTAGCCAAGGTGGACACTGTGCAAAGTAATCTTGTGGGGCAGATTCAGGTACAGGAACAGAAATGCACATTATTTCAAAGACAAACACAGGCAGACATTGAATCCATTAAGATAGGAGTGCTGGATTGCCATAAGGGAATTACTGACAATAAGAAGGAATTAGAAGGGGAAATAAATGTCTTGAGGGAAACAGTTAATACTGTGGCAGCAGGGAATGGAAATTTATTGTTGGGATATCCTCTGGGGCATGGATTTCAGTCAAAACCTTTTAATGGGGAGAATAAATACCATGCAGTTGACTTTCTAGCTGCGTGTAAGGATAACTTTGTGACAGGGATGAGTGAGCAGGCAAAAATTAAATATGTTAAGAGGCAGTTGGAAGGAGGAGCTCAAACATGGGCAAACCAAAATGATGATAAATTTTGTGATTTTAAAACTTTCGAAAACCTGTTCTTGAACAAATACTGGGGCCAAGCAAAACAATTAAGATTGCAAAACGATTTTTTGAATGGATCCAGTTACAAGAGTGGAAAGGAAAGTATGAGAGAGTTCTGTGTTAGAGAACTGAATAAATTAAATCATCTAGATAGGCCACTGGGCGTATTAACAGAAATATCTACACTAAAGAGAAGATTACCAGAGCATTTGCAATGGGATTTGATTCACAGTGCAACAGATTCAGTGGAAGAATTTCTTAATTTTGTGGATAATATGGACAGGGCATTGTGTTACAGACCTAAATACATGGAACATAGGGAGAGTGGAAGGTATCATGAAAGGGGAAACAGTATTAATTATGAATACAGTAATAACCATAACAGGTGGAGAGAAGATAGAAGTGATCAGAATAATCAGGATAGAGATTGGAGAAGCAAGCCACAAAGGTATAACAGAAATTTTGGAGGGAGAAGAGACAATTTTGATCAGATGAGGAGTGATAGAGAAGGTATGAGAGTAGGAATGCCAGATGCAAATGGACAGGGTAGGCAATCAAAAAACTAATTGATGCCTCACTTACGGTCCGCAGGGGGGCTGGTAATTATGTGAACAGGGCCAGACAAGGACATGATGGGATGAGTAATAAAGTCAGCAAGGAAAATAGGGAAATTGGGATATGTCATATGGATGCTGTCTTAGGAAATGAAAATCTATGGGGGGGTTTTAACAATTATAGAAATACAGATAAAAGGTATAAGAGGAAAAATGGGAACAAGGCTAGTATCAGCAATGAACAGTGTGAGTTTTACATTGATGACATGTTTAAAAGGGAAGAGAAATTACAAGCAGAGGAGGACAATATTGGTTTGTGTGCAGCAAAATTCATTGAAAGATCAGAGACAGAGGTAGTTTCATCAAAAGGGGGAACAGAAGTGGATATGGAATTAAGGGGCAATGTTCACAGTAATAATGGGTGTGATGAATGGGTAGAGATGTCTATTGGAAATAGTATGGAGAATTGTGGAAAAGGTGAGGAGAGGGTTATTCAGTGTGATGTAAAGGCTAATATGAGTGGTGTATTTGACAATGTGGAAAATGCTGGTAAATTACCTACAGATAAGGTTACTGTACTTGTGGGTGCAGGTGTTAACTGTGGTAGCGATAATGACTTCAGTGTGGATATGGAAATGTGTAATGATATGGAGAATGTTGCTGTAGGTTGCCCAGAAGATAAAATTGAAACCTATGTTTTCTTAACTGATGATGCAAGCCTCAAAGATGTTAATTGTGGATGGTTAGGAAAGGAGGAGGCTGATTATGATTTGAGTGATTGGGTGTCCTATGCAAAATTACATAAAGCTTTGATGCCTGAAGAATGGGGTAAAATAAAATTTAAAATTGCCAGAAAATTGGAAGAATTAAGTGAAGAAGAGAATGTTGAGTTTGCTATTAAGGATCTGTTTGAAGGGGATACTGATGTATCTTTTGGAGAAAGACCTGAAGATATTTGCATTGTGCAAGAGGAAAGCAGGAGTGAAGTAGAAAGAGATTTATTACAGGAATCAGGGCTGAACAGAGTAGAAATAGAGGTGATACAGCCAATAATTGATATCAGTGTGGGAGGAGTTACAGATATAGCATTATTAGACTCTGGCTCAAGTTTATCTGCAATCTCTGAATCTTTCTGGCAGCAAATTAAAGGTTTAGGATTAATAGAATTACCAGTTACAGGAGTCAAAATTAAGACAGCAACTGGGACATGTAGCAAGCCCATCAGCAGGGAAGTATTACTGGAATTTAATAGTAATGAGTATTGTTTTGATATTAGTTGCTTTGTGGTGAAGGGTTTGGCATTGAATGTAATTTTGGGTATGGACTTCTTGTACAAGTATGACGGTAGCATTTTTGTAAAGGACAGAGTTGTAGAATTTGATGCTGGTGGAAATAGACGAAGAATAAAATTTAAAGGGGAATTAAAAGGAGGTGAGACAATTACTCATTTACAAAGGATAGAAGAGGTAGGTGATGAGATGTGCACTGAACAGCAGATACATGACAAAGTAAATGAAATGGAACATTTAAATAAGGAACAAAAGGTGCAGCTTACAGGTTTATTGTGTAAGCATAAGCATGTGTTCTCTGACAGACCTGGAAAAGTCGTAGATTTCAGTTATGTTTTGAGGGTATTCCCACATGAAGTGATAAGGGCCAAACCTTATGCTATAGCAATAGCTAATAGAGAGGCTGTAAGGGCAAGGATACAGATGATGTTGAAGTGGGGCATACTGGAAATGGGGAGGAGTGAGTATTGTAATCCAATAGTAGTGGTGAAAAAGAGGGATGGTTCTATAAGAATAGTATTGGATGCAAGAAAGCTAAATAAAATAATAGTCAAAGAAAATGATGAGCCAGAGAACATGGATGAGCTGTTGCAAAAATTTTATAATGTTAAAATTCTGTCAAGTGTTGATTTGACTTCAGGGTTCTGGCAGGTGCAATTGGCTGAAGAGAGCAGAATGTACACTGCTTTCTTATTTGAGGGCAGGACTTATATGTTTACAGTTGTGCCATTTGGTTTATCAATATCTGTAGCAGTTTTTGTAAGGGCTTTAAGTCATGTGTTGGGTGATGAACTAATGAGAAAATTGACAGTGTACGTAGATGACATTTTGATTACGAGTAGCAATTGGCAAGAGCACTGTCAGCTGTTGGAGGATGTATTCAAGGCTATATCTAAAGGGGGGATGACCCTTAAGTTAAGTAAGTGAGAATTTTTTCAAGCAACATTACTATTTCTCGGTCATCAGTTAACTCCTGATGGCATTCTGCCCAATAAAGAGAAAATCAAGGCTATTGTTGACTGCAAGGTGCCAACGAACAGGAAACAATTGAAATAATTTATAGGACTATTTTCATTCTATAGGAAGTACATAAGTGATTATAGCCTGAATTCACCTAACTTATGTAGACTATTAAAGAAAAGAGTAACCTGGTGCTGGACGTCTGAGTGTGACCGGGAATTTAAAGCCATCAAGAATAGCTTAAAAAACAGCAAAATTTTGTTCTATCCAGATTTGTCTTTGCCTTTCTGTATTGGGGCAGACAGCTCAGATTATGGGATAGGGGCAGTGCTATTTCAGGAGAGGGTAGTAGATGGGAAGACCGAGCACAGGGCAATCGCTTTTGCAAGCAGAATGCTGTCCAAACATGAATTGATGTATGGTATCTCAGAGAAGGAACTTTTAGCCATAATTTTTGGATTTCAGAAGTTCAGGATATATGTGGAAGGTAGAAAAGTGATTGTTTACACAGATCATAAGGCTCTGAGCTATTTGCAAGAATGTAAGCTGTTAAATAATAGACTCATGAGATGGGCCATGTTTTTGCAGCAGTTTAACTATGAGATAAGATATATTAAGGGCACAGACAACAATGTGGCTGATGCCTTATCAAGATTACCATTCATTGGAGAAGAACATGAAGCAAATGGAGACGAGAAAGAACTACAGATATTGTATATGAAAGGAGTGGGTGGAGAGAATGAAATCAGATCCATCTGTAAGGACATGAGGAGACTTCAGAATGGGGACCAAACCTTGAAGTTTATCAAAACAAACTTTGGAAGTAAAGAACATGAAAAAATAGCTAAATATTATAGAATTTATAAAGGTATTTTATTTAGACGAAGAAATTTGGACAAAGAGGAGTGGAAGGTATGTTTTCGAGATGAGCATGTGGAAAAATTAATAAATTACATCCACCTTAGCCATGGGAATTATGGGGCTCAAAAATGTTTGGAAATACTGCAGGACTATGTTAGTTTTAACAACATGGCCAGGAGAGTAAAGAGACAGTTGGCTTCTTGTGACAAATGTCAAAAAGTGAAGTATAATACTATTGCAGTACAAGGAGAGATGCAGGATATTGTTCCTAAAAGAAATGTTGAACTGCTGGCTATTGATTTATTTGGGAGGCTGCCAACAGGTCGAGGGGGTGTAAAGTATGTTCTTTTAGCTGTTGATGTATTCTCAAAGTTTTTAAGGCTGTATCCACTGAAAAAGGCCACTAGCCAGAATATAATTAACAAGCTAGAGAAAGATTACTTTGTGAATGTTATAAAACCAGAGAATGTTCTGTCTGATAATGGAGCTAAATTTGTATCTAGTGTGTGGGGGAAGTTTATGCAAAGATCTGGGATGAAGCATATAAGGATTTCAGTGTATCAGCCTGCGGGAAGCCCTGCTGAGAGGTATATGAGGGAGCTGGGTAGGCTATGTAGGACATATTGCAGTAGAAAGCATAGTACTTGGGCAGAATATATAACTGTGTTTGTGGATCTTATGAACACAGTGAAGAGTTGTGCAACAGGATTCTCACCCTATGAGCTCATGAAAGATATCAAGCCAGACAATCTAATAGTCAAGAGAAGATGCAGATGGCCAGACAGCAAATGTTAAAGAAAGGACATGAGAGACAGAGGAGGCATGGAGAAAGGTATAAGACAACAAAGGTCAAGGAGGGAGATAAGGTGCTGGTGAGGAACAAGAAAAAATCCAGTGACATTGATGGCGAAATCAAAAAGTTATTTGAATTATACCATGGACCCTTTGAGATAACGGGTTGTCCACACCCTAATGCATATAGGTTGGTATATCCAGTGTCCAAAAAGCCATTTGGACTGAGAAATGTAACGGAGTTGAAAAAATATGTGGTAAAAGAATAAAGGTTAAGGAAGTGAGATTCCCATGTACACTATTGTCGAGTTAAAAAAAAAAAAAATTATTGGGGGCTATGTGTACATGTATTTATAATTGGAGTATTATTTGTGTTACTGTGTATGTTGCGATGCCATTGTTGGTGGTCAACAAACTTCATTATAATGTATGTATTTGCAATAAGGGAATCTGTTGTCCAATGGATTTGCACAACTGGTGTGGGTGTGATAGAAGCCTTGTTGAAAGTCATACGGGAACTGAAACCTACTGTACATATAGTCTATTTCTGTATAAATGTGTGGAGAATATAGGAGGGAGGAAATCTGCTAGTTGAGATTTTATTAAAATTTCTAATGTATCTGTGGCACCTGGAGTTGATACTGGTGTGTGGGGGTAGGATTGTTGCTGGGACAGTCATGTAGGGCAGTCACTAAATATGCAAATTGTAGAGGCATATGGGAAATAATTAACTTGCTTATTATAAGATGTTCATGAGGGAAGTGAGGGAAAGAACACTAATGGCTAAGTGGATGCTTGTAAAAGTTTATGACCTTGGTGAGTTTGTTTGCCATTTATGATTGAATCTAGATAGCCATGGGAATGTCATAAAAGAATGGGTTTCAAGATATTGCCAAATATTATGTGAAAATTTATATAGGAATTCATTTTAAAAAAATATTGAGTGTATTTATGTACAGTGATATAGCTGTATGGATGCTTAAAAAAAATATAAGAATCAGCATCTGGGAATAAATTCTCTTGGTGCGGGGGGTAGAAGTGTCGGAGGTCCTGATCTGGGAACATTTGAAGGGTGAAATAGAATATATTTAACTATGCCATGTTTGTGTTTGATTTGTGTGCAAGTTTGTCATTTGTACAAACCTCAATAAGAACTGATCAGTGAAAACAGGATGTTCCAGGGAGGATTTGGATAGCATGATTCCTGGGAAATGTGGGTCTGCATGTCTAGGCAAGATTTATAAGCATTTGATTAAATTTTGATAGGATGGCTTGGCTAATGAGAGGAAGCACAGTGCCACTGGCTGACAAGTTTGGAAAGACTGTATTCCAATGCATAAACCTGTGAACACAAGGATCTGGTTACAACTTCGTGCAACTTACAGAAACAACTGTGTAAAAAGTGAAAGTGTTAATGTGCAGTGAGTGGGCAACCTACATATAGACTAACATGGGCATTTATTTTGCCTGCCCAATCAGACTCAATAGGATACTATCTAATTGTATATTTGAGTTGTTGTTGGATTATGTATGTATGTTTCCTAATGACAGTACTTACAGTGATTAACTCACCACTATAACACTGTTCTACATGTTTTGGTGCCATTATAGTTATAATTAAAATGTTTAATATATAAAGTAATATGGGTTCACTCCATTTGGTGCTACTTCATGTTGCCGTTACTAAGGTAATGTCTCAATGAAGTGGGGGTATGTAAGGTAACAGGGGATAATATGGAACTCTTTCAAGTAATTTAAAAATTTAAAGCACAGCAGCAGAGATAATATGCTGGGCAAAATAGGCCGGAAAATACTTGTTTTGTGTTTTGATGGATGTTGTAGTTCCGTTGGATAGTGATTTGGTTTTCTTTTAATTGCAACGAATTATATAAGTGTGGTGATAATTTGTAAAATTATATAATGTATTTAGATTTAAGTATTTAAATATTATAAAATATTGTAAACGAATTGTGGCCATGTTTAGCGATTATTTTGACTACTGTGGTGTCATGTGACCCAACTCAGGACTGTGGATATGGGCGGGAAAATCGTGGTCTTTGGTCGTTGGCCGTTATGGTGGTGAGTTGGGAGCGGCAAAGTGCAGCGAGTGCAAGCATGGACGCCAGGGTATGCGAAGGAACAAAGTGAAAGTGTGTGGGTGTGAGACAAACAGTGTACAAATTGCACCGATTATTATTTGTGAACTTAAAAATGCATGGCCACAACGTTAAAGTGTTTCTTTTGAATAAATAAGTTTCAATCTGAACGTGTATAGTTCAATTCACTGCTCTTCAAAACCCAGCCAATATCAGACTCAATAATAGGGGCGAAAATTCAACCAGTTACTACTAACCCCCTTTACAGATGAGCCACGTGAAAAATAGGTAGTAAATGAGCCCGAGTTCAGTTGCAGGGTATTGTCAGTACCAACAGAGAATTTGGGCTTCAGTTCTTTGATTATAGCAAGTATTTCCTTTTTATTGGTGGAGTATAAAAAAACAGATTTCTTATTTATAGTACATCTGGATCGAATGCTGGGAGTACACTGTAAATTTTGATTTATATCTTGTTCAGCTATCTGTGTAAAGTAGGAATTAAATTTATTTGCAATTTTTGTAGGTGCAATTATCATGGCTGACTTCTTCATTAGGCAGTTAATATTATGGAAATTGTCTGTTCTGCTGCAGTTTCCCTCCTTTCAATATTCCATATGACTTTTATCTTATTGGTGGATATTTTGTGTATGTATGAGTTGACATTATTTTTGCTTGTTTGACAACATTTTTGAAGATCTTTCTATAGGTTTTGTAGTAAGTATCAAATGCTGGTGACATGAACTGTTTGGACAACCTGTGTAGTAATCTTTTTTTGTTTGGGGATACCAGAATCCTGAAACTGGTCGATTTATTTTTTGTATATTTTCCTGTTTTGGAGGGAAGCACAACTCAAAATAGTAGGAAAAATTACTGATAAAGTTATTGTATTTTCCATCTGTGTGTTTGTAGTTATAAATATCTTTCCAGTTTTCTTTGCTCATGTAATGGAGAAAGTAATTTATATTTTCATTACTGTATTTTCTACTGGTGGTAGGTAGGCAGCGTTTAAACTTCAGCTTGGTTTCTGTACTCAGAGTTTTTGAGCTGTGTGATCCCCAATACCCGTGCTTAGTGTTTCTGTTTTATAGTTCATTTCTACATTTACAAATATCAATGGTGGTAGATCAAGTCTTCATGATACGAGTTGCTGTTTCTACAGCAGATTTCATGTTAAATGTTTGCAAGAGATTCAGTAATTCATTTTTTTCTTTGGTGTCCTTTTCAATGTCAATATTTAAATTACCACATAGAATAATTCTTCTGTTTCTTTCTGTTAGCCTGTTAAGTGAATGTTCCAGAATTAGGAAAGTATTTTTGTCACCAGTTGAAGCTCTGTATAAACAAATAATGGTTAGTTTAGTGTCCACTATCTCAACTGCTGATAGTTCTACATCTTTTTCCTTCATTATTTCAACAGGAAATTTTGTATTTACAAAGTTTATATCATTTCTACTAATATACAACTACCATCATGTTTAAGAATTTTTCTACAGAAATAACCACCTAGCACAAAGTTAGGTAGGGACACAATATGTAATTTGTCCTCATCAAGCCAATGTTCTGTGAGACACAGTAATGAGGTAGTTTTTAATTCATTTTCTAAGAGGATTTGGATTTCACTTATTTTACTAGTTATTGAATGCACATTTTGATGAAAAAGAACCAAGTTCATATTTTTCTGTTCTACCTGTGAGTTTAGAAATAAGATGTTACTGTGACTTATCTGTGAGTTGGCAGGCTGATTTTTCACATTTTTATTTTTTTCCTGGCTTGAAACCATAAAAAATTGTCATTGAGTGACACAGATATATTTTGCCTTTGGCTCCTCCTTAAGCTGTGCTGCTCCAATTGTTATTGGTTCTGCTGCTGCTGCTATTGTTGTTGTTGTTGTTGATTCTGATGATGGTGTTCATGGTGTTTCACTTATTGCTGGTGTTTGCTCTTCCACAACTACTACCGTATTTACTCGAATCTAAGCTGCACTCGAATCTAAGCCGCACCTGAAAAATGAGACTCGAAATAAAGGGAAAAAAAATCTCCCGAATCTAAGCCGCACCTGAAATTTTGAGACTCGAAATTAAAGGGGAGAGAAAAGTTTTAGGCCGCACCTCCAAATCGAAACAAAGTTGGTCCATTGTAATATGAGACACAATTTAGGTCGAATGTATGACGATACAACCACAGTAGTTTGCTTCGAGTTGTAAGCTTAGCAGTTAAGCTTTACCAGGTAGCCATTGCTATGCACCAGGTGCTCCGTCCGTATTTATACGGGTACCCTTCCTTTTTCACGTGCTTCGTCTGGTTTGAATCGACTGCTTATTTTGCTTTGATAAGTGCCGTTTTCTTTGTTATAGGTGTTTACGTCACTCTAAGCTGAAAATGCATTACTGTACTGTGTCATCCATTGTTTGTCGCATTCTGATAGTGCGTGTTTACGGCCTGTCGCCGCTCGCGGCATGGCTTGCTTTTGTGCGCGCTGCCGCCGCTTAAAAAAAAAAAAAGAGAGAGAAAGGAATCGTCTCATTAGCGAAACAATGGCAAGAGACTGCTATTTGTTGTTACTTACATTACTGCGTTCTTTGATAATGATCAACAAGAACCAAATAATAGACTGCGTATGATAGAACATGTTCTGAACGAGAGTTAGGCGAAAATTTTTCTGCGTTTGAAAATCTTTGCGGCCGCTTCTTTAGTACATCAAATTCTGCACAGAAATTTGTCATCTTAGATTTAAAAATCTAGTGAGTTGCCGTGCTTCATTTCTGACTGTATCACTATTAGGCATAAGAATAATACAAATATAAACATGACACGATACGTATATTCTTTCGCGTTTGCTGTTGTCACACTCTAGTTTTGTAGTTTATTAGGCAGACAGGATTTAAATGAGATAGCAGCAAACACGAAAGAATACAGGGCAAAATGTTTATATTCGTATTATTCTTATAGTGAAGAGAATACTGCATGTGATTCACATTTCATCAGGTTCCTATTAACAACCATCTCTTCTCACAGGTAGGAAAAAATTCAGAACGTAGAGTTGGCCATATTGACAAACATCCCAAACAGTCTTGCCAGTCGGATTTTCGTAGTACATTGAAATTCTGCTACAGTCGAAGATGAACAATACGGAATTTGTATTTACTTCGTTGGATAATGTATGAAAATGAAGTGGTAGAAACTCGGGGCGAAGAAAAAATGCTCGTCTTCCACCTTTTGTTTTTTGTTAAAATTTATTAACTGACGCAGAGGTTTTGGCGCCAGTATTATTTGTGCCTACAAAGCATGCCTGTGTAGCGCTACATATATTCGACGCCAGAAGTTAGTTGTGGCGGCACCTACCAACATTTTTCAGAACTTGCGCTCGCTTTACACTTGATTCTAAGCCGCAGGCGATTTTTTGGATTACAAAAAACGGAAAAAAAAGTGCGGCTTAGATTCGAGTAAATACGGTATGTTGTTCTGCCAAATTTGTTCATTCAGAATATACAATTTGGTACCTCATGATGAAACGTCTGAGACTCAACATGAAGATGCATATTGAGAAAGATCACATTATAGACTACTTGCAAATGATTCATCTCATATTATTTGGTAATTATTTACTTCTATATACAGGGTGTCTCACCTAGCTCTGCTACCTCAAATATCTCTGGAACAACAACAGGTATTCAAAAGCAGTTTTCACCAGCATGAACGTACGGCAGGGGCTTAGGAAACCAAATACCATGTGAAATATTAAAATGTAAACAAATACCATTTTCAACACAAACTTGTGTTTTAAATGGACATCCCCCATTATTTAGTATGCAATCAATATCATGAAAAATCGCAAAAATAATGGTGTTGGTTGCATCGCAATACGTCAGTTACATCCCAAGAAATTGCAAAGAGAAGTTGATGCTTGAAATAAATGAAGTGCACAGTTAGCGCACATCCTGAGTCTGAAGCGTGCACCTCATACTGCCTGTGTCAGGGGCTCAGACAATGGGAAGGTATGCACAATCCACAAAAATAAACAAGTAACACATCCAACACAAAGTTACATTTTTCAAATTGTAAATGTATGTTTATTCTAGCGAAATAACAACTAGGGCTACAATTAGAGATAACACACTTGAATTCACTTTGCTAAACACATTTACTAATGCCCTGTCACACACAAAAACTGTATTGTTGTGCATTACATCCAGCATAGCAAATACACCCACATCTTGACCAATGAAATTGTGTCACGTCAACATATGTTCGAAGTGCCCTCCTTTTATATGAATTGTTGAGTGGTACTTAAAATAGGTAAATAAATTAGTGAAAGCAAAGTGAAGTAGAAATTAGAAAATAAATGAAAAACTTAGTTTAGTTTAGAAGAATTACACACTGGCAAACAGCGCGCAGAGCAGCAGTGACAGAAGAGCCAATGACCATGAAGTCAGCACGTTCAGGAAGCTGTCGATTCAGCCGTCAGGGCATCTCCTGACCGGTTCACATGTTTCTCAATTGTCACATGTGCTCAACAGCCCTCGCCTACATTCCAAGAGCCAATGATCGACGTTAAGAAGATTCTTCGAGAAACTTTTCAACGTGGCAGAAGAGGCAATGACCATGAAGTCGTTCACCTCCAGTAAACTGAAGTGAATAAATACGCGAGACGCAGTCCCAGCTAGCACTCAAGCTTATTTCAAGGTGGATATTGAGTTTAGGTTCAGCTGAAAATTCAAGATTGAAAAATCAACCTGTTACACAGCTTATTTCAAGGTGGATATTGAGGTTAGGTTCAGTTACATTACTTTTCATGGAAAGTAGTGGCAAATTTTGGATCTGGGCTGCACTGTAAAGGATGAATCTATTGAGAATGATTGTAGTACTGTTGAGACAGCTTACCATATTCCAACATTTATGAACAACAGGGGACACTTCTCATTTGACTAGAACTTTAAAAAAATCTGAGTTAATTGTGAATGTTTGTACCTTTTTAATGTTTTATTTAGCTTAAATAGTGTGTGTTTAGTTGCACTAACATAATTGTGGATAGAATAAAAGTCTACATTTTTCTAAACAGTAGTTTCCTTATAAGCTTACAGTATGAGGTGTATATGATTTCAAGTAATTGTTTCTTTATAATTTAGATTAAATGGCCCTGAAACTGTTAGAAATAGTGATGTGTGGCTTCTTCATGAAGTCATCGCAGAATTACCTAAATGTAATCTTTACTTTAAAAATTTCAAACAAAAAGTTATTTCAAATTACTTTAAAAACTCTTTGGAATGAAGTCACCAGAAGCAGCTGCTTACTCAGTGACGTTTATACTAGTTAATGATTCTTACTTCATCACTGAGTTTGAAGTTATTTTGGTAATCTGGGGCATAAATTATATTTAGGTTGATCAGTTTGAACTTTTTACATTTTTTATGTTTAGGTATGGCTAACATTTTCTTTTACCTGTTACAGGATCATTATACCTGCAGAAGTCAGCGATATTTGATCCTGCTCTGGTCTGTGTGCTGGGGCCGGAGGGACTTCAGAATAATTAAATTTTAAAATAAGACATTTTTAAACACTTTGAAAATAAAAAATTTTAAACATACATGTCTTAATAATTTGTTTCACACCATTTCCATTCTGACATTTATTTAATTAATTAGTTTCAATAAATTCATATTAATAATTATATAGCTTAAAACAAGCTGTAAATACCAGGCTGTATTCCACGTGTGTAGATACAGTTGGAGCCAAACTTGATAAGTCAAGCCTGAAATATAGCTTGAACTCTGCCAACTTTGATGTTTGTTTCAAGCTTGAATCCAACTAACAGGCCTGAATATTCCAGCTTTGATCAAACTTACATACTTGAACTTTACATCCGGAAACAAGTTTGAAACCAGCTTACTGTGCTATCTGGGGTGGGCCCGACAGACGAAGGAAGAAGAGAAGAGTAGCAGTTGTTTTCAGTCAGTTTCAGTGCTGAAGACCGTCATGCAAGAAGAGACTACATCATACACAGACGCACCAAGTCCGCCACTGTAATGGAATAGCAAGCAGCAGCCACAGCGCCAGAAGACAGACCTGGGTGACTCGTGAGGACGGGAAGGAGACGGACTCACATCAGCAGTCACCTGTGAGCTGGGATGAAGATCTGACAGCCGAAGACTGGCAAGCGGAAGTCTGTTGTTCGTTGCCACATCCAAGGTATCACCATCCGATGCACGACTTCGCTCTCAATAATTAAACGGGCCACCGCACGAGGCACGTCTCCAGTCAACTGGGCGAGACGGCGACACGAGATACACACCGCCAGGCGTAATCAGACACCGCCGCTGCCGCAGCAGAAGGCTTCGCAAACGACACAGCTGCCGCTCTCCGAGCCAGAACATCCAGTAAGAAACAGTTGGTCAATACTTTGAATAAAAGTTATCTTATGTAAAAATGCTGTTTCATTCTACCTCATACCCGAGCCAAGGAAGAACCCACCCTGCCCACATGTTGTTAAGAGAGAAAAATTAATTTATTTAGGATTTTCACCCTGACATAATGCTTTAGAATTAAATGCCCATATCAGTAATGCTCATCCTTACAACTGACTAGCATCAAAAGAGAAAACTCAGTTACATTTAGTGACAGAAGTGTTACGTTTAGTGTCAGAACTGTTACAGAATACGTGTTTGCAGATGGGTGATGAGAGAGTGTTGCACAGATTGTCGAGTTTCTACAGACACTGCCGTACACGCCACAGTAATATGATGTTGCATAGCCTCTACTGTCATTGGGGGTTGTTGATACACTCTGTCTCTCACTGCGCCCCAGAGAAAGAAGTCTAATGGCATCAGGTCGGAGGACGGTGCTGGCCATCGCACAATACCTCACTGCCCCATCCACCTATTTGGAAATGTCGTATCTAGAACATCTCTGGCAACTTTTGCATTCTGTGTGGAACATCCATCATGTTGAAACCACATTGATACAAGAGTTTCCAATTCTAGATCCTCCATGAGGAGCGCTAGTGTGATGCATATCGCTGTCCATTCAATGTTCCATGGTAAAAATAGGGACCTACAATACAGTTTGCAATGATACCGCACCAAACATTGACACTCCAATGTCGTTGATGATCAATTTAGCGAATCCAGTGGGGATTTTGCACAGACCAGTAGTGCATGTTCTGCAGATTCACATTACCATGATTTGTCAATGAAACCTCGTCCGTAAATAATGTATTGCTTAGGAATACTGGATTACCTTGCAACTGCTGAAGTGCAAAATGACAGAATGCAATGCGGGATTCAAAGTCATTCCCATACAGGTCTTGTTGCAGTGAGGTATGGAACATATGAAACTGATGCCGATGCAAGATTCTGCACACACTACTGTGGCTTATTCCTACACCTCGTGCTATTTCTTGTACACCCACCCGAGGATTGTGCGCTGCAGCAGCCAGATCAGCAATTTCATTTCCATTGCTAGTCGCTGGTGTTGAACATTGACATTTTGTGGGAGCCCAACTTCCTGTTTCCGTGGGTGTCTTGCAGATGTTGCCAATGGTTTGACGTGACGGGCACTGCCGATCTGGGTAGCGTTCAGCATTCAGTGTCACAGCTGTGGTTCCATTTCTGTGACATTCGCCATAAATTAAAATAATATCTAGTTTTTCTTCATTACCAAAGGCCTGCATATCAACTAGATGATGACAAATGTAAAAAGCCACAAGAAAACAGGTTTTAATGCGGCAACGTATGTGAATTATGTTACAGTATGAGAGCAGTTTAGCAGACCAGATTAGGAGACTTGTACACTGAAGGTAGAGTGTGCCATTGTGATATTGGTATATTTACGGCAGGATACAGGTGCCAGTGCAGGCAATCACTGCTCTGAGCACAGTACTACATAAAATGCATTATGTCATAAACTGTGACGCCATTGCTATCCTTTACAAGCCACATATTGCAGAGCATATGAGGTTTAGAAACGTGAAACCAAGTGTCTTACCACTAATTGTACCTCTAGTTGTCATTTCACAACAATAAACATTATGCGCAGGACATCCATCATTCTGATACCACATTATTTGACACATTATAAGAGGTGGACCGGTTCAAGTAAGGTACAGCTCAAGAAGGGGCCAAACTATACCCCATTAGGAATGAAACATGGGCCTGTGATGTGTTGTCATACAATACCACACCATACATTAAACTCCACTGACATAGTACGTCAATCACATCACAATTACCGGCAGCGTGAGGTGCGTGCTTGAGTCCCAGGATGTGCACTAGCTGTGCGCTTCATTTATTTCAAGCGTCAACTTTGCTTCGCGATTTCTCAGGATGTAATTGACGTATTGCAATGCAACCAACGCCATTAGTTTTGTGGCTTTTCATGATATTGATTGCATACGAAATAATAGGGGGTTTCCGTTTAAAAATACACAAGCTTGTGCTGAAAATACTATTTGTTTACGTTTTAAAATTTCGCTTAGTATTTGGTTTCCTAAGCCCCTGCCGTACATTCATGCTGGTGAAAACCATTTTTGAATATCTATTGTTGTTCCAGAGATATTTGAGGTGGCAGAATTAGGTGAGACACCCTGTATATGAAGTTTAAATAGTAGTACACTGCACCACTGGAATTTATACCTGTAAGCTACCGTCTGGGATCCATGATATGAGAAAAAGTATCAATATCTACAGTCAAGAAAATAATAATAGAAGAACAAAATTACTGGATGTACTACATCTGGAGTATGTGAGTAATAATTGTAATAAAAACCGAAATGACCTGAGTGATAAACTTAAATCTCTTTTTCCAAAGTTAACTGTGCATGAAGCAGTTAGTGAGGGCATGGTGAAATTTATCCTGTTTTGCAATCAGGATCCAAATACTTCATAGTTTAGTTCAGTCAAAAACTAAACATAACGTACACCAAAGATAAATGTGTACTTACTGTGCTAATGATCTTTCAGTCACATAGAAAAAAAACTGTGGTTAAACTAAATTGTACACTTTTTTGCATTGTCTTATTAACTAATTTTTTGGAATTATCAGTTGAAAAAGGAAATCTCTCAGTCATGTTAGTCTAAATTCTAAATAATCTAGTACAGTAGAGCGTACCACCACTTTGAAGCTTACTGACCTATTTTGATGCCTCATAATCCTCACAGATCGTCTTTTACTGCTGTCGTTGTGATGGTTATTAGGTGCTCTAAACACTTGTTAAATGATTCAAAACAACACAGTCTTGTTTACTTTTAATTTCATTCACCTTTATTGACATCAAACATAATTACAATGATCAGCTTGTAGGTAATGACTCTGACAGATATTACAACACAATCAGCAGCTCACATATGCCCTAATTAGCCTACCAAAATTAATACGTATTCATTCAGAATAAACAAGTGATTGAATAACATACTTCTGATAGTAAAAGTCACTGTAACTAAACAAATTGACTAGAGAGCTTGAACTGTGGTAACTGACATAATGAATATTTCAATACTGTAGCTCAACTGAGGCTGACAGAGATGTACCCTCATGTAATGAATGATGGGTGACAACTGTCTGAACCTTTATGTGCAAGGCCTATTTAACGACACATGTAAGACTTTTTACAATATGGTAAAATACACAGTAATTACATACCTATTCAGTTATAACACAAAACAGTGGAACACTCCTATCACCATACACAAATCTGCATAAGACAAGGAAAACAATTTCTAAGGTACCAGGTACTGAACCATGCTGAATCACCCATATCAGTACACAATGTACCCTCCACAGGTGGCAACACAGATGTTGACTCTGGCATCCAGACAACTGTACAGATGGCATATACAGTTGTTATGCTGCACCTGCTGGACCTGTTCATGCAGTTCTATAAGATTTGCTGGTTGATGTGTCACACGAGTCATTTCTCATCCCATGATATCCCATATTGGAGATGGCATATACAGTTGTTATGCTGCACCTGCTGGACCTGTTCATGCAGTTCTATAAGATTTGCTGGTTGATGTGTCACACGAGTCATTTCTCATCCCATGATATCCCATATTGGAAATGGCATATACAGTTGTTATGCTGCACCTGCTGGACCTGTTCATGCAGTTCTATAAGATTTGCTGGTTGATGTGTCACACGAGTCATTTCTCATCACACGATATCCCATATTGGAGATGGCATATACAGTTGTTATGCTGCACCTGCTAGACCTGTTCATGCAGTTCTATAAGATTTGCTGGTTGATGTGTCACACGAGTCATTTCTCATCCCATGATATCCCATATTGGAGACTGGCCAGGGAAGTTCCTGCACGTCTTGCAGGGCATGTTGAGTTTCATGAGCAGTGTGTGGGCAAACATCATCCTGTTGGAACAACACATCACCTTCCTGTTGCAAGAACAGCAAAAGACAGGTCTAACAACATTCTTCATGTACCAAGCACTGGTTAGCATCCCCTCCAGAAACACCAAAAGTGAGTGAGAGTTATTGCTTATCGCACCCCAGACAATAAGGCTGCGGTTGGGCCAGGTGTCTTCAACAAATGCACTCTGCAAGATAGAGCTCACCAGGTCTATGTTGTACTTGCAAATAACCATCACATGTGTACAGGCAGAATGTGCTTTCACCACTGAAGATCATGGTGCACCATTTCATCTTCCAAGTGATTCTCTGATGGCACAATTCGAACCATGTGTATCAATACTGTGATGTGAGTGAAAGATGGGCTAGAGTTGTGTGGGCCCATAGTCCCATTGGTTTGCAACAGTTTGTGTTGACATGTATGGGCTCACAAGTCCTCTTATCTGTGCTGTGATATCTATACAATCTGCCATTGTTGCCCTTATAATACAATGATCTTGGTGGGTGGGTGTGCTGCATGGATAGCCAGAATGTCATCTAAAAGTGTGAGAATGTTCACATGACCACTGACACCAGCATCATTGCACTACTGATGGAGCATGTCCAACCTGCGTGGCAATTCTCTGAAAGTACCATGCTGCCACTCAGAAGGCCACAATTTGACCCCTTTCAGACTCACTTAGTTGGCTGTAGGAAGTACAAGTGCATCTCTGTGGCATGGTTACCTGCTTGCTTCACACATTTCCCTCACAAAGAGCCTTATGGCTATGAGTATTCCCTATTAAAGAGTAGACACAGATGATGCTCTGGCAGCTACATGTTGGTGGACAACATTGAAAGCATTATTAGTACACCTACTATCACCCTGGTGCCATATTCCATTATTGGATCAAATGGACGACACCTTTCCAGGTGTACTATTTTTTTTTAATTTTTTTTTTTTTTTTTTTTTTTTTTGCAGTAGTGTATTACTTAAATGAGCTATATATTAGTGTCATTCAATTCAGCAACACTGTAAAATGAAAACCACTGAAACAATGGTGATGGCATTGCCTATGGCAGAAGTTGTGGTCTCTATAAGGGTGCTGACACGCTGTTGGAAGAACACGGGTGCACATGCACATCGTGACAGAGAGAGCTCATCTATGCATCGAGCATCCACCGTGCTCAGTAGTGCTGAAAACAGAGAACGGAGGCTTCAAAAGAAGAGCAAATGGGTGTAGTGGGTTTCTTTACAGTAGAAGGAGTGTGCAGAATGGAAAATTGTCAAAGGGTGGGAGAGGGTATGAATTGCACTGCATGTTTGTTGCAATGGTCAAGGTGTGACATAGGCGATTCAAGGAAGGACGAATGTCATTGACCAATGATGCACGATCTGGAACGCCACACTGCATTGCTGATACCACTGTCTGGCAGGTGGATGCCCTCATTGTTGAAGAATGATGAGTTACGGTGGCCACCACTGCCCCAGAAATCAGACTGGGAATCAGAATTGTAATGGATATTCAGTTCTCCATGAACCATGGACCTTGCCGTTGGTGGGGAGGCTTGCGTGCCTCAGCGATACAGATGGCCGTACCGTAGGTGCAACCACAACGGAGGGGTATCTGTTGAGAGGCCAGACAAACATGTGGTTCCTGAAGAGGGGCAGCAGCCTTTTCAGTAGTTGCAGGGGCAACAGTCTGGATGATTGACTGATCTGGCCTTGTAACATTAACCAAAACGGCCTTGCTGTGCTGGTACTGCGAATGGCTGAAAGCAAGGGGAAACTACAACCGTAATTTTTCCAGAGGACATGCAGCTTTACTGTATGATTAAATGATGATGGCGTCCTCTTGGGTAAAATATTCCGGAGGTAAAATAGTCCCCCATTCGGATCTCCGGGCGGGGACTACTCAAGAGGACGTTGTTATCAGGAGAAAGAAAACAGGCATTCTACGGATCGGAGCGTGGAATGTCAGATCCCTTAATCGGGCAGGTAGGTTAGAAAATTTAAAAAGAGAAATGGATAGGTTAAAGTTAGATATAGTGGGAATTAGTGAAGTCCGGTGGCAGGAGGAACAAGACTTTTGGTCAGGTGATTACAGGGTTATAAATACAAAATCAAATAGGGGTAATGCAGGAGTAGGTTTAATAATGAATAAAAAAATAGGAGTGTGGGTTAGCTACTACAAACAGCATAGTGAACGCATTATTGTGGCCAAGATAGACACAAAGCCCATGCCTACTACAGTAGAAAAAGTTTATATGCCAACTAGCTCTGCAGATGATGAAGAAATTGATGAAATGTATGATGAGATAAAAGAAATTATTCAGGTAGTGAAGGGAGACGAAAATTTAATAGTCATGGGTGACTGGAATTCGCCAGTAGGAAAAGGGAGAGAAGGAAACATAGTAGGTGAATATGGATTGGGGGAAGAAATGAAAGAGGAAGCCGCCTTGTAGAATTTTGCACAAGCATAACTTAATCATAGCTAACACTTGGTTCAAGAATCATAAAAGAAGGCTGTATACCTGGAAGAATCCTGGAGATACTAATAGGTATCAGATAGATTATATAATGGTAAGACAGAGATTTAGGAACCAGGTTTTAAATTGTAAGACATTTCCAGGGGCAGATGTGGATTCTGACCACAATCTATTGGTTATGAACTGCAGATTGAAACTGAAGAAACTGCAAAAAGGTGGGAATTTAAGGAGATGGGACCTGGATAAACTGACTAAACCAGAGGTTGTAGAGAGTTTCAGGGAGAGCATAAGGGAACAATTGACAGGAATGGGGGAAAGAAAGACAGTAGAAGAAGAATGGGTAGCTCTGAGGGATGAAGTAGTGAAGGCAGCAGAGGATCAAGTAGGTAAAAAGACGAGGACTAATAGAAATCCTTGGGTAACAGAAGAAATATTGAATTTAATTGATGAAAGGAGAAAATATAAAAATGCAGTAAATGAAGCAGGCAAAAGGGAATACAAACGTCTCAAAAATGAGATCGACAGGAAGTGCAAAATGGCTAAGCAGGGATGGTTAGAGGACAAATGTAAGGATGTAGAGGCTTGTCTCACTAGGGGTAAGATAGATACTGCCTACAGGAAAATTAAAGAGACCTTTGGAGAGAAGAGAACCACTTGTATGAATATCAAGAGCTCAGATGGCAACCCAGTTCTAAGCAAAGAAGGGAAGGCAGAAAGGTGGAAGGAGTATATAGAGGGTTTATACAAGGGCGATGTACTTGAGGACAGTATTATGGAAATGGAAGAGAATGTAGATGAAGATGAAATGGGAGATAAGATACTGCGTGAAGAGTTTGACAGAGCACTGAAAGACCTGAGTCGAAACGAGGCCCCGGGAGTAGACAACATTCCATTACAACTACTGATGGCCTTGGGAGAGCCAGTCATGACAAAACTCTACCATCTGGTGAGCAAGATGTATGAGACAGGCGAAATACCCACAGACTTCAAGAAGAATATAATAATTCCAATACCAAAGAAAGCAGGTGTTGACAGATGTGAAAATTACCGAACTATCAGTTTAATAAGTCATGGCTGCAAAATACTAACGCGAATTCTGTACAGACGAATGAAAAATCTGGTAGAAGCGGACCTCGGGGAAGATCAGTTTGGATTCCGTAGAAATGTTGGAACACGTGAGGCAATACTAACCTTACGACTTATCTTAGAAGAAAGATTAAGAAAAGGCAAACCTACGTTTCTAGCATTTGTAGACTTAGAGAAAGCTTTTGACAACGTTAACTGGAATGCTCTCTTTCAAATTCTGAAGGTGGCAGGGGTAAAATACAGGGAGCAAAAGGCTATTTACAATTTGTACAGAAACCAGATGGCAGTTATAAGAGTCGAGGGGCATGAAAGGGAAGCAGTGGTTGGGAAAGGAGTGAGACAGGGTTGTAGCCTCTCCCCGATGTTATTCAATCTGTATATTGAGCAAGCAGTAAAGGAAACAAAAGAAAAATTCGGAGTAGGTATTAAAATTCATGGAGAAGAAGTAAAAACTTTGAGGTTCGCCGATGACATTGTAATTCTGTCAGAGACAGCAAAGGACTTGGAAGAGCAGTTGAACGGAATGGACAGTGTCTTGAAAGGAGGATATAAGATGAACATCAACAAAAGCAAAACGAGGATAATGGAATGTAGTCAAATTAAATCGGGTGATGCTGAGGGGATTAGATTAGGAAATGAGACACTTAAAGTAGTAAAGGAGTTTTGCTACTTAGGGAGTAAAATAACTGATGATGGTCGAAGTAGAGAGGATATAAAATGTAGACTGGCAATGGCAAGGAAATCGTTTCTGAAGAAGAGAAATTTGTTAACATCGAGTATAGATTTAAGTGTCAGGAAGTCGTTTCTGAAAGTATTTGTATGGAGTGTAGCCATGTATGGAAGTGAAACATGGACGATAACCAGTTTGGACAAGAAGAGAATAGAAGCTTTCGAAATGTGGTGCTACAGAAGAATGCTGAAGATAAGGTGGGTAGATCACGTAACTAATGAGGAGGTATTGAATAGGATTGGGGAGAAGAGAAGTTTGTGGCACAACTTGACTAGAAGAAGGGATCGGTTGATAGGACATGTTTTGAGGCATCAAGTGATCACAAATTTAGCATTGGAGGGCAGCGTGGAGGGTAAAAATCGTAGAGGGAGACCAAGAGATAAATACACTAAGCAGATTCAGAAGGATGTAGGTTGCAGTAGGTACTGGGAGATGAAGAAGCTTGCACAGGATAGAGTAGCATGGAGAGCTGCGTCAAACCAGTCTCAGGACTGAAGACCACAACAACAACAACAACAACATTCAGTTCTCCATGTACACTTTTGACATTGTACAATGAACTTCAACTACCCACACTCCATCCACTGGCAAAAAATGCACTACAGCCTTTAGTATTCTTTTGAAGCTACTGTTTCTCTGTTCTCATTACCACTAAGTGCTGTGGATGGGCAAAGTGTTCACAATCTCATGCTGTCGTCATGTGGGTGTACACCTATGTCTCTCCAGCAGTGAGTTTTGGGCCTCAGTGCTCTTATAGTGCTGCTTCCGCAAGAAATGGCATTACAATCCCATCAGCTGTTTTCACTTTACACCCATAAGTCTGTTTCTTTTCCAGTAACTCTAAGAGACAAAACTATACAGATAAAGGTACTGCACATGCAGCCAAAACAAGGGAGTATCTGTAAAGAGGCCAGACTGATTTGTGGTTCCTGAAGAGGGTAGCAACTTTTGAGGAGTTTCAGGGGTAACTCTAAATGATTGACTGATCTAGCCTTGTAACATTAGCCACAGTGGCCTTACTGTCTGGCACTGCAAATGGCTGAAAGTAAGGGGAAAGTGCAACAATGATTTTTTTCCGAAGGTATGCTGCTGTTCTGTATAGTTAAATGGTGATGGTATCCTCTCAAGTAAAATATTCATGAGATAAAATAGTACCCCTTTCTGATCTCTAGATGGGGACTACTCTCCATCTACATCTATACATCTACTCTGCAAATCACACTTTTGCTTGGCAGAGTGTCATCCAATGACCTTTAAGGTATTTTGCTACCATTCCACTCTCAAACAGTGTGTGGACAAAATAAACACTTAATTTTTCCGATGCAAGCTCTGATTTATTTTATTGCAATAATCATTTCTCCAAATGTACATTGGTGCCAACAAAATATTTTCGCATTTGGAGGAGAAAGTTGCTGTTTGAAATTTCATGAAATGAAAAATGGCTTTTTATTAACAATTGCCACCCCAACTCACGTAACATGTCTGTAAAACTCTCTCCCGTGTTTCACGATAATAGAGAACGATCACCCTTCTTTGTACTTTGTAGATGTCCAATGTCAATCCTGTCTGATGCAGATCCCATACCATGCAGCAGTACGCTACACAAGTGTAGTGTCAGCAGTTTCACTAGTAGACCTGTTGCACCTTGTGTTCTGCCATCGTCTGGAGCATGTTATGTTCAGCAGAAACAAAACTGGCATTCTACAGATCAGAGCATAGGATGTTACATCTCTTAATTGGATTCCTAGATTAGAGAACTTAGAAAGGGAAATGGGTAGTTTGAAGTTAAATTTAATAATAAGATTAGAATACATAATGAGGGATTGGTACAAGACTAACCCAAAGAACATCCAAATTGGAAGGCCCAAAGACAACATAAGTTTAAACTAGCTAGGATTTGCATGTGACCTTGCTCTCTTGTCAAATAGTAGGCTATTTAGGAAACCAAACAATAAGTTATCTCACTACAGGAAATAGCACAGAAAATTGTAATATCCTTTGAAAAAACAGTCCTCATGTTAACTGACCCACCACTTATAAACAAAATTGCCATAGGAAACCAAGAAATCAAAATTGTGGATAAATTTAAATTTCTGGGAGAAATCATAACATATAACCTCAATGAAAAGCCAACATGGCAAAACACAATAAACAAACTGACTGGAGCACAATATATCACCCAGAACACCTACAACAAAAAGAGCCTGTCAAAAGCAATAAAATTAAAATAGCAAAAAACAGTCACTCAACCAGGAATAACATATGCAAGGGGAACTATCTTTAAAACAGCTAACACTGCACAAATAGACAAAATACTCAAAATAGAGAGAAGAATCATAAGAAACTGCATCAACAAGTCATACCAGAAAGACAGACACTGGAGAGTAGCTACAAACGAAACAGTCTACAAGGAAATAGAACCGGTATCAGGAATAAACGCATTTCATTTTTCAGACATATAATCAGAACATCAGAGAACAGGACCATCAGGAGAATAATAGATGCTTCAAATAGCTCTAAGCATTACAGGACTTAACATCTGAGGTTATCAGTCCCCTAGACTTAGACCCTAAGTAACCTAAGGACATCACACACATATCCATACCCCAGACCGGATTCAAACCTGCAACCATAGCAGCAGTGCGGTTCCAGACTGAAGCGCCTAGAACCGCTCGGCCACAGCGGCTGACAGAATAATAGAAAATTTTGGAATAGTAAGCACAACATTAAGTGGATTACAGAAATCAAGGAAGATATGGATGAGCTTCAGATTACATTGGAAGACCTAAGAAACAAAACTGAAAAAACTCAGGAAACTCGCAGACAAACAAATCAGACTGCAAATGGGAATCAACAAACAGTCAATAGGAAGGGTGATTTCTGATGAAGAAAGGATGAGATCCAAGACAATGAAGAAATACTGGGCTGACAGGAAACTGAAAAGTTCTTTGTATAAAATTGGCTAGAGTGGTCCAATGAAGGCCATAAAATGTAAATAATAATAATAATAAGGTTCAATGTTTTTCACGCATATTGACAACAGTTTGAAAGATTCCTACCTCATTCTGGAATCAAAGAGAGGGTCAAGAAATCTAGCCTGGTATTTTATTCGGATTTTATGAGCGGATGATTTTACATTGTTCAAACAGCCTGGTGTAATTCGTTTTGTTGACAGAACAATATCATCTGCATACGAATAGTTAGGGGATTTTTATGGGAGAAGTGATAATTGTCTCCAGCTCGTTAGTACACGGTGCAAAGAGTATGGGATTCAACATAAATCCATGTGGGAGATTTGTTGTAAGAAGACGTGGTCTACATACTTTATTCCAGAATCGAATCCATATGCACCTTCTGAAGCCATACAGGTAATACACTCCTGGAAATGGAAAAAAGAACACATTGACACCGATGTGTCAGACCCACCATACTTGCTCCGGACACTGCGAGAGGGCTGTACAAGCAATGATCACACGCACGGCACAGCGGACACACCAGGAACCGCGGTGTTGGCCGTCGAATGGCGCTAGCTGCGCAGCATTTGTGCACCGCCGCCGTCAGTGTCAGCCAGTTTGCCGTGGCATACGGAGCTCCATCGCAGTCTTTAACACTGGTAGCATGCCGCGACAGTGTGGACGTGAACCGTATGTGCAGTTGACGGACTTTGAGCGAGGGCGTATAGTGGGCATGCGGGAGGCCGGGTGGACGTACCGCCGAATTGCTCAACACGTGGGGCGTGAGGTCTCCACAGTACATCGATGTTGTCGCCAGTGGTCGGCGGAAGGTGCACGTGCCCGTCGACCTGGGACCGGACCGCAGCGACGCACGGATGCACGCCAAGACCGTAGGATCCTACGCAGTGCCGTAGGGGACCGCACCGCCACTTCCCAGCAAATTAGGGACACTGTTGCTCCTGGGGTATCGGCGAGGACCATTCGCAACCGTCTCCATGAAGCTGGGCTACGGTCCCGCACACCGTTAGGCCGTCTTCCGCTCACGCCACAACATCGTGCAGCCCGCCTCCAGTGGTGTCGCGACAGGCGTGAATGGAGGGGCGAATGGAGACGTGTCGTCTTCAGCGATGAGAGTCGCTTCTGCCTTGGTGCCAATGATGGTCGTATGCGTGTTTGGCGCCGTGCAGGTGAGCGCCACAATCAGGACTGCATACGACCGAGGCACACAGGGCCAACACCCGGCATCATGGTGTGGGGAGCGATCTCCTACACTGGCCGTACACCACTGGTGATCGTCGAGGGGACACTGAATAGTGCACGGTACATCCAAACCGTCATCGAACCCCTCGTTCTACCATTCCTAGACCGGCAAGGGAACTTGCTGTTCCAACAGGACAATGCACGTCCGCATGTATCCCGTGCCACCTAACGTGCTCTAGAAGGTGTAAGTCAACTACCCTGGCCAGCAAGATCTCCGGATCTGTCCGCCATTGAGCATGTTTGGGACTGGATGAAGCGTCGTCTCACGCGGTCTGCACGTCCAGCACGAACGCTGGTCCAACTGAGGCGCCAGGTGGAAATGGCATGGCAAGCCGTTCCACAGGACTACAACCAGCATCTCTACGATCGTCTCCATGGGAGAATAGCAGCCTGCATTGCTGCGAAAGGTGGATATACACTGTACTAGTACCGACATTGTGCATGCTCTGTTGCCTGTGTCCATGTGCCTGTGGTTCTGTCAGTGTGATCATGTGATGTATCTGACCCCAGGAATGTGTCAATAAAGTTTCCCCTTCCTGGGACAATGAATTCACGGTGTTCTTATTTCAATTTCCAGGAGTGTATGCGCCTTCTGAAGCCATACAGGTAATATGCACCTTCTGAAGCCATACAGGTACGTGAGCATTATCATAAACTTCAAGGACATGAAGAAAGGCAGCAGAAAATTCTCTGTTCTTGCGCCTGCGTCGTAGGATGGGACTAGAGACCACGGCGAGCATACTTGCCACTGGCTGTATTTCACCTTAGATTGCTGTCACCAAGCGGCAAACTCCTCAACTTCTCCACTATCCATTAGTGCTATGTTGAAGTTAGAAAGTATTCTGGTTCATTGTCTGGAAGTTATCCTGCTGATGTGAGGTAAGCGCACTATATTAACTGTTACAACTAAATATAAACTTCTAGTAAATACGATTGGTAGTCACAGCCGAAATCTACGTAATTTAAGCTTTAACAGCATTTTTCAAAGTAAGATCTAGTGTTAATTGTCAGATCTGTAGAACTGCATGGCGTCAAATTGGGCAAAGAGGCCATGACTGGCTACTTTGTTTCACACTAAAGTCGCTGTACTTTTTATGTAAATTATTTTCATGAGACTAAGACCAATCTCATTTTGTGCATTTACATACTTTTACAATTGTAAAAACTTGATATTAAGGCCTATCTTAACATAGTTACCTAGTTTCATCTTTGCTGAACGAAGACAGCATTTCTCTTTGAACTGCTTACATTTCACGTTTGTTCCGACGCAGTTATGGTGTCCAAATAACCAGAAGAAGAGCCTGGGACTCCAAGGTGAACCAACGAGCTATTAATGCTGTAAAAAAAGAGATGGTATGCGGTGGAAAGCAGCTGCTAAAAGCTTTAACGTACCCAGGAACATCCTAAAACGTCGTGTTCTTAAAAAATCAACACGCTACCAAAAACAAAAAATGTCTAGGACACTACCATGCTGTTTTTTATGAAGAACAAGAACAGCAGCTTGTACAACGTCTTTTGGATATAAATGTTCGTTTTTATAGAATTACAGTAGCTGACCTGCATAATCTTGCTTACGAACAGAATGGAATAATTTCTTTAATAACTTCAACCATGACTTCAGAAAGCAAGATTCGGAAATTGTTTTGAGAAAGCCAGAGGCGACTTCTACAGCGAAAGACCAAGAATTCAGCAAAATAATAGTTACTAAATCCTTTAATATTTTAGAGGATTCCCGGAAAAGTCACTTATTTTTTGCACTGAAAGGTAGACTGCCAGTTGCTGAAAGAGGTGTTCTACGTTTGTTATTTGTGCTTCGGCAGGTGGAACTTTTATTCCTCCTTTCGACATATTTCCCACACAGCGTATGAAAGTAAAGCTCCAAGATGGTTCTCCACCTGAGACAGCTTTTGCTTGTCACCCGTTAGGGTTGATGCAAAGTGAGATATTTACACCGTTATTTGATCTTTTTTAAGTATGCTAAACCAACAAAAGACGACCCTAATACTTGATTGACGTGCTATGTGCACCAGGAACCTTGATTTCATTGAAAAGGTTAGGAATAACTAAACAATTTTAACCCAGATAGTCCTGAATTATTTGTTGTTCAAAAATTGATTTATATCTTATCTACATTCATTCACAAGGTTGTAAGGAAGAAAGTAAAACCAATTTTGAGTATTTATTTTTATTTAGTATTTCGAAAAATGGGCGTCCTTCCAGAAGGACGTCAGGACAATAAGGGATCATGTTTTTAAAGTATATGACATTGCACAATTAACTTGTTTTGGTTTTTATACTTTCAAATAAACATAAATAAATTTGAATTATGGGCTAAAACAGCTAATAAATACAAAAAAACAAAGAAAAGAACCTATACACATATTTTATGCACTAGTATGAGTAGACAAAAAGTAACAAACATGAAGTGGTTCGTCACATTTTACGCACATATTAGTAGTTTCTTTGTGGAAACTTCGACATTTCAGCTGCTTCTTCGTTTTTGTTATCTTGTCCGTTGGTAATTCAGCAACATAATGTTCTCTCCCATCAAATCTAGAATCTAGTTTTGCCCTCTTACTAGGAAATCCTCTGCTGGTAGTGACTCATTTGTTACTTTCAAGAATTGCAGTGAAAATTCGACGACGAAATGTCAGATGATCTATGGGTTATTCGTTGTGCTTGTAAAGATCCCAGGCATTTTGCTCTGCAATGTCTATAAAATGATCAATGATCCGGAAATACTTTTTCCCTGTTATAGAGCATCTATATAGGGATTCATTTTGGTCAGTTCGATCTATGCCTCCCATATGAGTATTGTAGGAGTGTAAAAGTTAGGTTGAAGCACACTGATCCTTTGCTTTTGTTCCCTGGAAAATCTTGCTATAGAGCGTAGTGGTTGCACTCCGTCAAAGTTGGTGGCTACAGTAACAACATTGCTGTCATTCCAACGTACAGTGGAAATCCCGGATGCTGAGTCAGAACAAATGTTATATGATCCTCTATTTTCTTTTATCATTTTATCTACAAATGATAGAGTACAATTCTTAACTCTGTTTCCTCTTATTGTTCCTGTTGCTTCCGCGCCCCTCTCTTTTAGGTCATGTAGCGCAGTAGCATTGAGCTGCCTTACTGGTAATTTATCTACACTTGGATTTTCTTCAGCACCCGAATCTTCATCTGTTATGTCATCAGTTGAATTTAGAAGACGGTGTAATGTTACATTCACACCAGTATTAGGTATTTCCTCATCTTTTGATTCTAACATGTCCAAAAGTTCCATATGTGTACATCGTTTTCTGTGAATACAAAATGACAACATATTACCCTGACGTCCTTCTGGAAGAACGGTTGAAAACATTTTTGAATTACAACTGACGGAAACTTTCAATCATATTATGAGCCCATACGTAATATAGGTTAATTCTTTAAGATATTACATGACAAGTTTCAGAATTATTGACGCAATATGAAAGAAAATATACATACCCATCGATGACAAGGTCAGTCAGTTCGTCCATGGTAAAATCGGCCCTATTTTCAAGACACACTTTCTCACTCACTATGAACGACAGCGTCAAACTGATTGTCGCAGCGCGCAACTGACTCTGCCTACTTCATATAACAATGCGTCACAGTCCGTTGTAACAATGCGTTATTCGCAAAAATAAATAATTTCAACAGTGAGTTACGTCGTCCTTCCAGAAGGACTTCAGGGTTATCTGGGTTTTGCATCCCCTCACATTGCAGCCACAAGCTACAGCTGGTGGACGTATCGTTAATGGCACCTTTCAACACCTTTTACATTCAAGCTATCAAGAGATTCTTGCGAAATAACTCTGGTAGGCAAGTGATTCAGTGTCAGGTGTCTCATCAGCTTGGGGAGGCTTTTGTAAGTGCAGCAGCTCCTGTTGCCGTAAATGGATTTCGAAGATGTGGCGGTCAAAAAGGACTTCTTTACTGAAGCAGGTTTAGCCGCAGCTACAACCACAGACGTTCACAATCCATCTGCCTTTGCTACATGCCTACCAGCTGAATACAGTCAGGACTCAAAGATCCTAGGACTAAAAAAACTCGTCCTGCTGAGACATAACAGATCTGCAGATCCTCAACCCAACACTGCACGTCTTGCACTTCGTCGAGATAGCAGTGCACCATTTACTGTAAGTTTTGGAGACGCCAACACTGGATTTGTTCTCATCTTTCGATACTCATCACATCCTGGCACCTCATCTGCAGTTAATCCACCCATGAAGACCAGTACTTCTGCTGCAAGCCCACTGTCCACGTCCAGCAAGCCAACTTCATTTGCTGTAAGCCCTCATGCTATTGTTCCAGTCCCAATAGTAAAAATTAACCAACGACAAAATAAGCGAAAAAAGGTTCAGAAGTAGTTTTAACTTCAATGCCTTACAAGGCTTTTCTTGTAACAGCAAAGGCAGAAAACGAAGAAAAAGAAAGACTGAAGCAAATTTAAATACAATCTGAAATGGAAGAGAAAGTTGAAAATAAAAAGTTAATAAAGAAGAAAGAACTTAAAGGAAAAAATAAATCGAAAGTAGCAAAACGAGCTTAGTTTCAAGATTCTGATAGAGGTGTCACAGACGTTGACTGCCTGTTTTGTGAGGACTTATTTTCAAACTATAGAGAAAATGAGGCGTATGTCACTAGGTGTAAGATAGATACTGCCTACAGGAAAATTAAAGAGACCTTTGGAGAAAAGAGAACCACTTATATGAATATCAAGAGCTCAGATGGAAACCCACTTCTAAGCAAAGCAAGGAAAGCAGAAAGGTGGAAAGAGTATATGGAGGGCCTATACAAGGGTGATGTTCTTGAGGACAATATTATGGAAATGGGAGCAGACGTAGATGAATATGAAATGAGAGATATGATAGTGCGTGAAGAGTTTGAGATAGCACTGAAAGATCTAAGACGAAACAAGGCCCTGGGAGTAGACAACATTCCATTAGAACTACTGACAGCCTTGGGAGAACCAGCCCTGACAAAACTCTAGCATCTGGTGAGCAAGATGTTTCAGACAGGCGAAATACCCTCAGACTTCAAAAACAATATCATAATTCCAATCCCAAAGGAAGCAGGTGTTGACAGGTGTCAAAAATTAGCGAACTATCAGTTTAATAAGATACGGCTGCAAAACACTAACACAACAAACAGACAAATGGTAAAACTGGTAGAAGCCGACATCAGGAAAGATCAGTTTGAATTCCTTAAAAATGTCGGAACATGCGAGGCAACACTGACCTTACGACTTATCTTAGAAGATAGTTTAAGGAAAAGCAGACCTACGTTTCTAGCATTTGTAGACTTGGAGAAAGCTTTTGAGAATGTTGAGTGGAATACCGGTACTCTCTTTCAAATTCTGAAGGTGGAAGGGGTAAAATACAGGGAGCGAAAAGCTATTTACAATTTGTTCAGAAACCAGATGGCAATTATAAGAGTCGTGGGGCATGAAAAAGAAGCAGTGGTTGGGAAGGGAGTGGGACAGGGTTGCAGCCTATCCCCGATGTTATTCAATCTGTATATTGAGCAAGCAGTAAAGGAAACAAACGAAAAATTCGGAGTAGGTATTAAAATCTATGGAGTAGAAATAAAAACTTTGAGATTTGCCGGTGACATTGTAATTCTGTCAGAGACAGCAACGGACCTGGACGAGCAGCTGAATGGAATGGACAGAGTCTTGAAAGGAGGATATAAGATGAACATCAACAAAAACAAAACGAGGACAATGGAATGTAGTCGAATTAAATCGGTTGATGCAGAGGGAATTAGATTAGGAAATGAGACGCTTAAAGTAGTAAATGCGTTTTGCTATTTGGGGAGCAAAATAACTGATGATGGTCGAAGTAGAGGATATAAAATGTAGACTGGCAATGGCAAGGAAAGTGTTTCTGAAGAAGAGAAATTTGTTAACGTCGAGTATAGATTTAAGTGTCAGGAAGTCTTTTGCTGAAAGTATGTGTATGGAGTGTAGTCATGTATGGAAGTGAAACATGGACGATAAATAGTTCAGATAAAAAGAGAATAGAAGCTTTCGAAATGTGGTGCTACAGAAGAATATTGAAGATTAGATGGGTAGATCACATAACTAATGAGGAGGTATTAACTAGAATTGGGGAGAAGAGAAATTTGTGGCACAACATGACTAGAAGAAGGGATCGGTTTGTAGGACATGTTCTGAGGCATCAAGGGATCACTAATTTAGTACTGGAGGGCAGTGCGGAGGGTAAAAATCGTAGAGAGAGACCAAGAGATGAATACACGGAAACAGATTCAGAAGGATGTAGGCTGCAGTAGCTACTGGGAGATGAAGGAGCTTGCACAAGATAGAATAGCATGGAGAGCTGCATCATACCAGTCTCTGGATTGAAGATCACAACAACAAATAACAACAGAGAAAATGAAAATGTATCAGGTGTGCAGACTGCCTAAACTGCAGTGGCATAGCGTGGTTGTAAAGGTTGGGGAGACTCTGCAGTTGTTATAGGCAGACAAAATAGTACAAAAACAATAATTTAAACAAAGGAAACAAAATGCATCAAATAAAACAACAACTACTACCCTACCACTATTACCGCCACTAATAATAATAATAATAATAATAATAATAAGACCTACATTATGGACAGGTAGACAATTTAAGAAAATTCTTTCTAGAACGAGCAGAAACTAGCAAAATACACAAAGCAATCACTCATATAAATACATCGGCTACACCACTGCAATTTCATAACCACTTCTACAACCCTTTAGATCACATAACATCAACAGATACGAAGAAAGTAAATTGGAAAAAGAAAACACTACATGGCAAGCACCCGTATCATCTAACACAACCACACATCGATCAAGACGCATCCAACACATGGCTAAGAAAAGGCAATATATACAGTGAGACGGAAGGATTCATGATTGCAATACAGGATCAAACAATAAACACCAGATATTACAGCAAGCATATTATTAAAGATCCCAATACCACAACAGATAAATGCAGACTTTGCAAACAACAAATAGAAACGGTAGATCACATCACAAGTGGATGTACAGTACTAGCAAATACAGAATACCCCAGAAGACATGACAATGTAGCAAAAATAATACATCAACAACTTGCCTTACAACATAAACTTATAAAACAACACGTTCCCACATACAAGTATGAACCACAAAATGTACTGGAGAATGATGAATACAAATTATACTGGAACAGAAGCATTATAACAGATAAAACAACACCACATAACAAACCTGACATCATACTCACCAATAAAAAGAAGAAATTAACACAACTAATCGAAATATCCATACCCAATACAACAAATATACAAAAGAAAACCGGAGAAAAAATTGAAAAATACATCCAACTGGCTGAGGAAGTCAAGGACATGTGGCATCAGGATAAAGTTGACATTATACCAATTATACTATCAACTACAGGAGTCATACCACACAATATCCACCAGTACATCAATGCAATACAGCTACATCCAAACTTATATATACAATTACAGAAATCCGTAATTATTGATACATGTTCAATTACCCGAAAGTTCCTAAATGCAATATAACATATACCGTACAGTTAAAAGGAAGTGACGCTTGATCAAGGTCCGCGTCACTTTCCATTTTTAACCAGACTTAACGTCTGAGAAAGTAAAGAAATAATAATAATAATAACAATAACGACGAATACAAATTATACTGGAACAGAACCATTATAACAGATAAAACAACACCACATAACAAACCTGACATCATACTCACCAATAAAAAGAAGAAATTAACGCAACTAATCGAAATATCCATACCCAATACAACAAATTTACAAAAGAAAACAGGAGAAAAAATTGAAAAATACATCCAACTGGCTAAGGAAGTCAAGGACATGTGGCATCAGGATAAAGTTGACATTATACCAATTATACTATCAACTACAGGAGTCATACCACACAATATCCACCAGTACATCAATGCAATACAGCTACATCCAAACGTATATATACAACTACAGAAATCTGTAATTATTGACACTTGTTCAATTACCCGAAAGTTCCTAAATGCAATGTAACATATACCGTACAGTTAAAAGGAAGTCACGCTTGATCAAGGTCTGCGTCACCTTCCATTTTTAACCAGACATAACGTCTGAGACAAGAAAGAAATAATAATAATAATAATAATAACTAACTTGTTCAAGAAACGATGACAAATTTGTAGAACTCCAGCAGCAAGAGAAGAAGCACATTTCCTTGTACACAAGTGCAATGCACGTGACTTTTCTTTCCACGAATAAGTCTATAACTCGATCTACAAAGATCTGATCACCGCATAGCTCTCCAAGTAATGTCTTTTCTATTGCTAAAGTGCTCAAACACGAGAGCCGGATGTTCGACATTGAATTCCTTAAATAATTCTTCACTCGTTTAAGAGAACTCGTGCTTCGTTCACTGCTTGCTGTTGTTGCGGGTAGGGTCAAATCCAAACGCAGGAACTTCGTTGTGTCTTCATAAACGGTTGTCTAAATGATTGACAATGTAATTTAAGAGGATTCTTGGAGGTAAGTGTTTTTTCTCATCAACGTATATGTTACACAGTTCATTTTCAAGTTGTTCTTGCTTGAAAAAAGGATACTGTTCTAATAATTGAAGCAGTTTCAACTTTGGAAATTCTTTTTGGTAGTTTGGGAAACACTTTTCGTTCAAAAGTTCAAGAAACTGAATTAGGGGAAAGTATTGAAACCTTCTTTCCATTTGAAGAATTTGCAAATCCAGTATCTTGTAAGTTAGTGCCCTGAGAGATGTCTTTTGACTGTCACAAAATGATAAGTTGCCATTAAAACAGAAGGTGCATTTAATGCATTCATCAACGAATGTTTCCTTTGTTAATTGTCGTAAGTTTCTCAAAACAGTTCTTATTTCATCGTGGCAAGCAGTTATACTGACAGATATTGACTGAAGAACATTAAAGAGATGATCAACATAAACAAAGCACCCTCGGTAGAAGCAAAGCAAGTAGACAAACGTAGGATCATCCATCCGTCGTTTCATTCCCACAGCACAGCTCAAAGATTCTGGGTCCCACTGAGAGTCCGTATCATCAAATATATAATTAAAACACTATATAGCCCTAAGAATGACTAGATGTTGTTGAAACTGCCCTGGAACGAAAGTTCCAGCGAGTGTTGCTAGCATGTGGCAGTTTAAATCCTTTCTCAGTTAGCAATACAGTTCGTTTTGATGATTTGCTGAAAAACGAATGGAATACAGTAGTCATTCGTACTTGTCGTATGATTTTGGAGGCATGTAACAGTACCAAATTCAGTTGGTGTGCGTAGCAATGAATAAACAGCGCATAGGGACAGAACTGTTTCACCAATTGTTGTAGTCCTCTTTCTCTGCCCGCCATTACTCAAGCGCCATCATATGTTTGACTTACCACTTCTCCTTCCACTTTCCATTCTTTCAATACTGCATGTATAATGTTTGACAAACCTTCAGCAGTTTTATTTCCAGAAACATTGTAAAATATTTCCTCAATTTTGTCTGCAATACAATACCTGAATGTTATACTCATCTGACTCTTGCATGACACGTCTAATGTTTCATCAGCCTGAATCGAAATGAAATTGCAATTCTGAATTTCAGATTTTATTACCTTATTAACTTCCAGAGTTATCATTTCTATTACATCATTCTGTATATCTGGAGAAGTTCCTTTAAAGGTCGAAGATGATGACAGATGGTCTCGGATTAACTGCTCTCCTTGAGCTAGTAAATCCAACAATTCCAGATAGTTACCTCTGTTCCTGGAGGATTCGTCTTCTCGATGGCCGCGAAAGGCTAGTTCTTGTTTACAAAGAAATACAATTGCCTGAATAAGACGAGCCAATACTCTCCTGCTGGATGCAACTTGTTTGTTGTATTTTATTGCTGTCAGACGAGCGGCTTCAGAAAGGGCGTGCTCATTCTACTTTTGCCAATAACTGAAATCATTCTTTGTACTGCAGGTGACGTTTTGATATTTGATGCTTTTGTGCTTTCCTGTCAAAGTTCTTTATTGTACAAATGCCCTCATTGCATCATTCCTTTTCACCACCAAACAGAAGACATATATAACAATATAATTTGTTATTAACTGCATTCGCAGTCAGCCAAGCATACCTTTCGTATCAGGCTGTCTGAGAAGTGCGTTTTTGTTTGGCTTCACTTAAAACTACACTGAGTATAAGAGTAGGTCGATGTTCTTCAATTCGCACTTTTTCTCGTACGATAATGTAGAAAAAGGCGTTTTTAATAAAAATTCTATAAGGTGTTCAGTTGATGGCTCACTCAAGTTGGCGACACAACGAAAATATGCACTAAAATCACACAAGAATGACTACGAACACAAACGGCGCGACTGTTCACTTCCGTGTTAAAAGCCAGCATAGAAGCGGCAGAGACTAGTCTCGATACCTGCTACTGCTAGCAAGTGCAGCGCACCGGCCTTCGTTGAAGAGGGGAAATGGAGGGGAGCCGAGAATGCCACTACAGCGCAGGCGCACACAGCCAGGTAAGGGGAGGCAGAGACTGAGAGCAGTCGAGTCTCAAGCAGGCAGACACACCAGCACTCAGGGTGCGGCGGCGCGGTCTACAAAACTGATGTCTTCGCACATTTAGTGCTCTTAGTAGAAAGTTGTTTATATTTTTGTTATGAATTACTATTGCATCTGTTTTAAGCACGAATACAGGGGAGACTAAGTCTCAAAGTCTCCCCTCACACTACGCCACTGCTAAACTGTGTACACAAGGCTTGTGCTGAGTATGAGGAAGAAGACAATCAGTTCATCTGTGAACTCTGCAGATAAACTGAAAAAGACAATAGCCAAAGACATGTTGAAGCGCCGTTTTTCATAAATTGTTTAATTTAACTTGAACGTAATTTTAAAACAAATTACAAACTGTCAAACCTTTGTATAGAATGATGAAGTTCCTATTACTTGAGAAAAATACGCACTTCTCAAAATGCAGTTAAATTATTATTTTTTGTATCGGGCTTAGCGGCCACCCAGTGGCCATTTTACCCTACCCATTTCAGTGCCCATTTCACAGATTAAGTTAAAAACTTTTTTTTTCACAAAAAGTAACCGAAATACAGTACAACTGAAAATTTTCGCATAAACAGAAATAATAAAGCTAACTAATTCCTAATTTTTCTTTTTTTATATCAATTTTCGTTTATATAAGATATTTATCTCAGTCTGTCCACTATGTCCAGCTTTTCCGTGGTTAAATTATCAGTTGCTGTCTGGTCATTTACAAGCCAATACTGACCCGATGCCAGGCTATGATTTGATTCCAACCACTATTGCAAGTGATTTTTAAACAGGCACTCTTAAGTTTTGTTGATGCATGGTGAAAGAGAAGTACATCTATATGATGTGAGCAGCTCTTCATCTTTATGTGGTTTCAGCTAAATGAGTACTTACGTTGTCCAATCATCTATTAGTGCGTCGTTCATCCATATTTAGTTAAATGTCTGTAACAGTTTTCTGGGTGTTACGTCAGAGAGATTTTCTGTTACATGGTACCGGTAGTGTATGATGTCCTTGCTGCGCAAGTAATTTACCGCCTCTTTCATATCTTTCATCAGTTCTTTATACAAAAATTGTACAAGTGGATAACTGTAATCCCTTTATTATGGTGAACGAAATGGCTGGTCGGCTGCAGAAGCTAGTGATATTAAGTTCACAAAGTCTTCAAGCCATGTATCATATAGTGGCTGACGATTAGTTGGGTTCAGGTATTGAGCATTAATTTCCTCCATGTAAGGTTATTAGTTAGGGATTCACAAAAAAAAAAAAACGCCAACTGTTTTCTTTACTACCGTAGCTATTTTCTGATATGCAACGAAGTTTGCTACATTCTGTTGTTTCCTGAAGTTACTGTACGCCAGTTTTCTTTGCGCTCTAGAGCACTCTTGTGTCCACCAAATAGGGGCCCATTGCTTCAAAACGATAACTTTCTTGGTTCTTAGAATGGAACTTGATGCAGCTTCTTCAATAACTGAATAGCTGAATATTAATAATTTACTGTCTTAAGTTGTTCTTTCATTAATGATCTATTCTTGCAGTAAATGTCGCAAAGCAATCCGTGCCACAAGAAAGTGGTGGACACATTGTCAAGCAGCTTATTGCCGATTAGAAGTTGTTAAATGTTTGCTAAGTAGCTAATCCTGCGGTTGATTGGTGACAGGGACTGTCTGATGAAACATTACTAGCGACTTCCCTCAGCACTCCAGCTGACTGGACGGTTCTTGTGAAATAAGACAGCAATTTAACTATGAGTAAGCTTCCTAAATTGGTTCATGGAAATAAGGAAGTGACGCTAGCAATATTAGTTCACCATAAGTCTTTTTCTAAAGCTGGTGCCAGTTCCCCCCCCTCCCCTCCCTCCCTCAAACGCCCCTCCAGCGATACAAGACTATAAGACCCTAAATACCTATTTTTACGTTTCCTGTCATAGGTCTCACAACTGGCACACCCGAAACTTCAGGATGTATGAGTGGAACAAACCCTGGTAACTCAGGCACCCCTTGTGGCTACTAAGGGATTCAGACCACTCGTTTCCAAGTGACCTAATTATCATATCAACCTATCACATCCAAGCCATCACTGTCTCACTGCAACAAACATCAGTCTATTTAATTACCACCATTCCACATCGCATAATGCCTTTATACTTAACGCTATATCCTGACACGCAATATTTACGTAAATGCCAACTGCCAGGAGCCATTTGAAATTAATGAAGACGTGCGCACCTGGTGATGTGGGAACTTGGTGATGAATTTTTCGTTCCCGCACACATGCCACTATGTCGGATAGTGGACTGATGAAAGAAATCGACTGCTGCCAGGGACTGTGGAATCACTCTTACAGTGCCAGTTTAATTACAAACTGACTTGCATGGAGTCTTATAAATACGTAAAAGGAAAAAAAAGACTTGCTGAGAAAGGTGAAATCATCCGAAAAATATGGTGTACCAGCTAATTCTGCCGCAACAAATTCCATATATTTGTGTTCTAAAAAAATGTAATTATATTAAATAAACTTTTACTTCTTTTCTAACCCCCGTCTCGAAGTATTCCGATGAGGTCCCAGTTAGATATGGCAACCCTAATTGGAAGGCAATGTTTCTGAGAAGGAACTATCACTTTCTAAATGGAACAGCTTACCTATGTAGTAGTTTCGTTACTTAGTCGACCGTCAGCGTCATCTCATTTTATTATAGCTTAGGCTTATTAGTTAAATAGATTAGTTACATTAGATAGATCAAGGAAAGGCAAACCTACGTTTCTAGCATTTGTGGACTTAGAAAAAGCTTTTAACAATGTTGACTGGAATACTCTCTTTCAAATTATGAAGGTGGCAGGGGTAAAATACAGGGAGCGAAAGGCTATTTACAAGTTGTACAGAAACCAGATGGCAGTTATAGGAGTAGAGGGGCGTGAAAGGTGACCAGTGGTTGAGAAGGGAGTGAGACAGGCTTGTAGCCTATCCCTGATGTTATTCAATATGTACATTGAACAAGCATTAAAGTGACCCAAAGAAAAATTTGTAGTAGGAATTAAAGTTCAGGGAAAAGAAATAAAAACTTTCAGGTTTGTCGATGACATCGTAATTCTGTCAGGCGGAGCAAAGAACTTGGAAGAGCAGCTTAACGGAATGGACAATGTCTTGAAAGGAAGATATAAGATAAACATAAACAAAAGCAAAACGAAGATAAAGGACTGTAGTCGAATTAAATCTTGTGATGCTGAAGAATTAGATTAGGTTCACAAATGGTTGAAATGGCTCTGAGCACAATGGGACTTAACTTCTGAGGTAATCAGTCCCCTAGAACTTAAAACTACTTAAACCTAACTAACCTAAGGACATCACACACATCCATGCCCGAGGTACGATTCGAACCTGCGACCGTAGTGGTCGCTTGGTTCCAGACTATAGCGCCTAGAACCGCACGGCCACCACATTACATTAGGAAATGAGACACACAAAGTTGTAGATGAATTTCGCTATTTGAGGAGCAATGAGTACACTAAGCAGATTTAGGAGGATGTAGGTTGCAGTAGTTACTCAGAGATGAAGAAGCTTGCGCAGGACAGAGTAGCATGGAGACTGCAACAAACTGTTATTTGGACTGAAGACCACAACAACAAAAGACTTATTAGGAATACCTGGACTTTTATGATAGTAGATATGTTTCCTTATGATCTGCAAATTGTTAATAAGTACTAAAATACCATATATTCTAACTACAGAAATGTTTTTTGTCATATACATACTATGCTGTATTTAATTTTTCAAGAATAATGTCATTTTCAAGACTTTGCTTAGTTTTTCGCATTTCCATTTATGACACAAGAATTCATTCTTTTAATATTGGCAAAACCTCTACGAAAAATGCAACTATGTTGCTCAAGAATGTATTTGTACATGTTGACAATAAACTGATGGATCATAAGCTAATTATCATCGTCATGTCACATACTGTTATTAACGTGTTCCAGATATGGGCACTGAACAAAATTGATGTTTTTTTATCGATACTGTACTAAATGTAAAGCACATTTATGAAATGTCGATCCTCGTCTGTCGATTTTTTAATCTGGTTTTTGAAATTAATGGAAAATAGCGAACTGGATGCAGTCGGAAGTTCGTGATATGGCAACGTTCGTCAAAACCATATAATTTCCACAGACACTGCACTTGCAAAATTCAGCAATGACACCCGATTATTGCAAAATTTTTTTAGTTGATTTACTGTCACTCATTTTCTGAAGCAGAATTTTCGCAGTAAAAACAACTAACTCATCAAGACCTTATAAATCACTACTACTTATAAATCACGACTACTTTTATGAAAAAACAGATGCCGAAAACAAATTCCGAGATGAAAACAAAACAATCTGCATCGAATTTTTAATATACGCGCGTAACGAGGAAATCCAGAGAAACCATTTAACGTTCATCGACAGCAATCTGCGGCACAAACAAAATAACATTACGTCATTGGTCAAAGCCGACGGGTGGTACCGGACACTAGAATTGACCCTGTGATGTGAAAGGGATGCCTTCGTGAACTATTTAAATCCTCTTTTACTCTATTTGTGACGATAGCTGAGGGAGCTATAACACCAAAAACAATGTTGGTTTGCGTACTGGTACTGCTTCTTACTCGTTACATTTTCACGTTTCAAATCACACGTGATACGTGTTTAATCTTCATGTTTGCCAAAAACTTACTTGCATTTTGTTTGTTAGCCCACAAAAGCGGGCAACAAGGAAAACAGTAAGCAGGGCATGCTATCATAACTTGTGAATGTCAAAGCAAAGTAAAAGATTTTTCAAATGTCAAAGAAAAAGAACAGCATGCAGATATATCTCTATGCAGAACTGTGTTATTTTTGTTATTAGACTGTCGGTGCATAAAGGTCACTGTAGATTAAACATCTTCTTACTTCGAAATCTTATCTATGAAGTGTCATTCAGTGTGTCACCAATAAAAGCAAAACATGACAAATTCATATTTGAAAGCATGCTCCAACAATTTGCAATTCAGCAAATCTCACCAGTAGACAGTTCTGTTTATATTAATGGGCATTTAAACTAATACCTCCCATATATGTTAATGCAAGGGTCCACATTGTTAATAAAGGAGTTGCCTCAGCAGCCTAGAGCCCGTAAAATAGATATTTTGCTTCAGCAATTATGTAACTAATTTTTTAGCAATGATAGCCTAGCCACTGTAACATATGAATGCTACTTAAACAGGAATTTCATGTATATTTTAATAAAGATTTTATTAATAGTATGTAGGTTCACTCTTGGTTGTCACAGTAAATTATTGTATCTTTTTAACAGTAGCCTGTTTGCTTCATTACACAGAATATTTATTGCCAGAACCTTTCTGTCAGTTTTTTAGGGGTAGCCTGTGTGGTTTTACTTTTAAATTCTGTTCCAGGCTACCAAAGTACTGGACATAGGCCTGCATCAAGCTTAGTTATAAACCAATAATAATACTAGGATAGTATACAACGACTGCTTTTATTTACTCATTTACCCATCATACAGAAGATAATTTGGTTCAATGTATTTATCTGATACAACCATGAACGTAATTGCGCATATTAAAGGCACATGGGATTAACGACCAAGGGACATCCAAAGTTTAAAATACAGTTCGTAGTACCATCTTACAGAGGAATGGAAGTACTATAATGTGGCACGGTTCGTTTTTTCTAAAAAGGATCAAGACACTCGAAAATCTGTTCTCGGGGAAACGATTAAGGTCCACTCGGTGCTGAGGAAAAACGACCAAGATCCATTTTCTACTCAGAGACTATTTTCTTTTCCCTTATGTTTCATCCTCTTCATCCTACAATGTTGTAGCTTCATATCACTGGCTTTCCAACAATACTTGTCACTCACACATTGTAAACCAATGTCGAACTCTGACATTGTTTGGTAATAAAGCGAAGACCTGCATAAAACAGTCACATTGAGCATCAAAAGTAGGCTGGAAAAGTTTTTCTCAGTAAGCTGTGCATAAACACTCATTTCTTACTGTTACCGAAACTGTGCATAAAGTAATGTCTTAAGTTAAATGAAAGCATCAGAAATGACGGAGAATGAAGATGAATATTACAGTCTTCAATAGACTACAAGAACAAGGAAAAGAAAAGTGTTGGAGCATATTTCTAATTCTTCAGAAATCTTATGGGCCATGAGTAATGTTAGTGGTGACGAGTGTTACGTGCTTACGATTGAGACGTTTTCTGAATGTTCTGTTTATAGAACAGAATAGATTAATGAAGGAATTCAATCAAATAGCTTCCTATGATATACAAAACTCATCTGACTGGACTTCTCAGGGTATATCCTATGCTGAGAAGAAGTCCACATGAAGCCTGTAAGTCATGATTTTTGCTATGTCTATGAATTGTTAGTTAATAGAGGTGGACGAATACAGAACGTTTGGTTTTGTCAACAATCCTTCTTGTGAGTGTATGGCATCTACAACATTCGTCTTATTATTCTTAAAAAGGCGATGGCCACAACAGGAAAAGCACATGTAGAGACCATTCGATAACGTAACACTAGACCAAACAAACTTAAAAGAGAAACCGTATCCAAAGTCCATCAACGTATATTGTCACTGAGAGGCCTCAAATCACATTATAGCATTCATGATAGCGTAGAACTGAATACTCTACAGTTATACCTGTTATATTCAGAAGAATCTTCCGCTTCGTCATTTTGTAGCCAGTGAAGCATATTATCACAGGCTGCTATCATTTTATTCATTCAGTATTCATGTGCTTTCTTCTGGGAAATCTGTTTTTATGCGAGTGCCTATGACTAAACACTTTCCAACATAGCACCTGATAAAGCTGTAGTATTTGGGTTCGGAAATTTGGCCAGACAGCATGCGTGAACTCAGTGATTCCTGTTCTAGATAGAATAAAAACACCTGAAGCTAATGTTCTGGGGTAACTAAGATGGAAGTCGGCATTAAGTTCTTGACGTCATGACAACTTCCTTATTTTTACCTCCACGGCCGTTTTGCAACCTTCTTGTCGAAGATGAGCGACTGTAGGATGATACAATACGATTTAGACAAAATTTCTAGTTTGTGTGGTGAATGGCAGCTGGCTCGAAATGTACAAAAAATGTACAAAAATGTAAGTTAATGTGGATGGTAGGAAAACAAATACGTAATGTTTAGATACAGCATTCGTAGTTTCTTGCTTGACGCAGTCACGATGTATAGATATCTGGGCGTAACGTTGCAGAGAGATATGAAATGAGCATATGAGGACTGTGGGAGGGAAGACGAATGGCAGACTTTGGTTTACTGTGAGAATTTTAGGAAAGAGTGGTTCATCTGTAAAGGAGTCCGCATGTAGGACGCTGGTGTCATTTTTTCTTGAGTACTGCTCAAGGATCTGCACCAGGGCGGATTGAAGGAATATATCGAAGCAGTCCAGAGGCGGACTGCTAGATTTGTTACCGATAGGTTCGAAAAACATACAAGAGTTATGCAGACGTTTCGGGACCTCAGGTGGAAACCTATGGACGAATGGCGACGTTCTTTTCGAGGAACACTATTGAGGAAAATTGAGAGAAATGGCGCCTGAAACTGACTGCGGAACGATCCTACTGCCGGCAACATACATTTCGCTTAAGAACCACGATACGAGAAATAGGCTTATGCAGAGGCATAAAGCGGTCGTTTTTCTGCCACTCTACCTGCGAGTGAACAGGAAAGGAAATGACAGTGGTACATGGTACCCTCTGCCAGGCACCGTACGGTGGCTTGCGGAGTACGGTATGTACGTAAATGTAGATGTAGATATAAACTAATGACGTTACACAGGACATAATTGGTCAAAGCTGACGGGTGGAATGGAACACTACAATTGATCCTCTTGGTATTATTTGGCCCCTGTTAGCATTTGTTTTGCAGTCTGAAACTTCGACTGCATACTTAGGTAACACAGGTGTAGGAGAGAGACTTAATTGCTCTGCTTCCTTGTGCGTTTTCTTCTGTAAACTGCACTTCTGCTGCAATGCATGGACGCTTTTAGCTTTGCTATCGTTGGGGGATTGCCAGTGAAAACTTCTTTGTGCATCTGTTGTTCTTATTGCTAACTGTAGCGGTTCTAGGCGCTACAGTCTGGAACCGCGCGACCGCTACGGTCGCAGGTTCGAATCCTGCCTCGGGCATGGTTGTGTGTGATGTCCTAGGGGACTGATGAACTCAGAAGTTAAGTTCCATAGTGCTCAGAACCATTTGAACCATTTAGTTTGCTAACTGTAAGTGATTCAGTCTTCTCGCCAATCGATCTGGGCACTTGTGTGCTCTTTCTTTACCGCAAGGGATCCGAATTGGCGGTAATTTAGACCTAACACTCGCTTCATTTCCAGTCCATTGCTTGTTTCCGATCTCCCCTCATTGATGGATCCAGTTTACCATATCGAAATTGAAACTGTTTATCGCAGTGTTTACAATTAATTCCAGTTTCCACTGTTCACTGTTTTGGCAATTTCATACACAGTCCATCTTCTACAGTATCGGCAGTACTTTTACAAAATGCACTGGATACGCTGCTGCTTTGCTTTATACACTTATTTTGCAATTTAAGTTCGCATTATGTTTTTTGCTATTGCATTGTCTCGTATTTATGTTTAAGTTCTATAATCTCATTTAGTAGCAGACTGACGACCTCATTTGCGCAGTCTTTGTTGCCAAGTTTGAAACTTATTCTGTAGTCATTACATTTACTGCACGCCCAGATGCCCGCATCTCGTGGTCGTGCGGTAGCGTTCTCGCTTCCCACGCCCGGGCTCCCGGGTTCGATTCCCGGCGGGGTCAGGGATTTTCTCTGCCTCGTGATGGCTGGGTGTTGTGTGATGTCCTTAGGTTAGTTAGGTTTAAGTAGTTGTAAGTTCTAGGGGACTGATGACCATAGATGTTAAGTCCCATAGTGCTCAGAGCCATTTTTTTTTAACCACGCCCAGATTTTCCGCTTGATGTTTCCATTAACACATCTATAATGGTGTGCCTTACATTTTACGTACATGACACCTTTCTACGGGCTGTTTTCGCAGGAGCAAATGTCGGCGCTCATTCTTGCGAGCAGCCAAGTCGTAAGATGACGTGGTCGCAGCACTCGAGTCTTCACTTACATAATTTTCAGTTTTGCGTTTGTTACTTCCGCCACTTTTGTTATTGTTTTACACGAAATACACTCCGTTTCACTGTATTTAAGACACTTTTCTCCGGAATTATTAACTACATTTATGGACATACTAGGCTCCTAACCCAGCGCCATCTTGGACCTACGGAGTTCTTATGGCAACGTTTTTCTAGTACTCTCATTGAATATCACTTTTTACTACATCTTATAAATACACTATCAAGATTTTTATTCCATCTAAGGCTGTCTTGAAGCCAGACACCCAGAAATTATGTACTGGCCACGTCTGTGTATGACACCTGAATTTTTATGTCCTCTTCACTATTTGTTGTATGTTTTCAAAATTTAGTGCTATTGTTTTATTTATTTATAATCAGCTTTTTATGACTGACCCAGTTTACAATACCGTACTACTTTGTGTCTCCGATAGTGTTTACTGAAGTATTTCTTCCGACTTACTACTGGCCGGCCGGAGTGGCCGAGCGGTTAAAGGCGCTACAGTCTGGAACCGCACGACCGCTACGGTCGCAGGTTCGAATCCTGCCTCGGGCATGGATGTTTGTGCTGTCCGTAGGTTAGTTAGGTTTAAGTAGTTCTAAGTTCTAGGGGACTTATGACCACAGCAGTTGAGTCCCATAGTGCTCAGAGCCATTTGAACCATTTGACTTACTACTGAGCGTGTTAACTGCAACTGAATTGTGTTTTGTGACGGTGTATACTCAACATCAGATGATATACATTAATCAAATGTAGAATGGACCCCAATATCGACCCTTGTAGCGCATCTTTATTATCATGATTTGTCGAAAATCATTGAAATATACAATCAGATGACAAATAAAACTCCTGTAAGTACGGTTCTTACTGGTATATCTCCTCTTAGTATTATTATTCCAGAAATGTCTTGTGCTAGGAGGATGGTGACTCCAGCAGCTGTGCCTGTTAGAAGAGCAAGGTGGATTGAGCAATGACGAAAATAGCGGGTGATACGGTCAGGTGACGCATTTGGCTTATCATCATGATAGTGACCTATCGAGTTATACATGGCGCTGGCTTTAGTTGACTACTGCCACTGCCCGATTGTGGAAGCAGTGGTTGGGAATACTACCTCACAGGAAATATAAAGTGCAGATTGTTTTGACGCGTTATGACACGTGACACAACCTTGCACGCTCGTTGAGTGCATTCAGACACGTCCGACCTGAGACCTCAAGAAACTCTAGTTACTGTACTACACGCTTTTGACTTTTTTGAGAAGGCTTTTTCTGCGTAATCTTTTCGACCGTGAGTTACAGAGAATGGTCCGACAAATTCGAATATATATCGACAATCCTGTTGCGACGTATTACGGAGGCTACACCGTAACGGGAAGAGTAGTCGTCAGAATAGACGAAGAGGAAAAAATTCGCGGTAAGTAACAACAGTATTTTTTTGTGATATGCAATTCGTTTAGAGTAAGGACTTGGTTATCTGTGACGTTCATTTCATATCATATATTAGCTAATCCGATGTAGATAGTAGAAAATCATAATCGCACAGAAAACAAGGTCTTGAGGAGCAGTTGGAGCTATCATCTGTGTCTAATAATGACAGATGACGATGTTTCTCTAGGCTAATGAAAGAATTGTTGTAGGTTATCAATGATTGGAGAGACAATAGACGATTTACTTTGACCGCCGAAATTATACAATTCGTTGATGTTCTTGCCACGTCATTTAAGGCTTTAAACTTCTGCCATCCAGTTCCGACGTACGGCACCGGTATGATTTCCGCAGTACGGTACCGGTATCTGTAATGATCGTTGTGTAACAGTCTGGATTGTCTGAGGTGGGTTGAAAGATGACTCATTGTTAACTGGCGAAGACAGGGAATGAAACAATGGAAAATCCAGGGCGGAGTAATCACAATATTATGAAAAGGATAGATTGCTATTCATCATGTAGCGGAGATGTGTCGCAGATAGGCGCGACAAAAAACAAGTAAGCCTTCGGCCGAAAAGCCTTCATCCGAATTAGACACACATGCAAGCATGCACGCTGGTCTCGGCAGACGAACTGTGAGGTGTGTGTGTGAGTTGCTTGTGCGTGGCGTGTGTACGTTGTGCAATTAGCGCGCTGGTTTTGAGGGGTGGAATGACATAGGTTTACAGCACAGAGTTGCCTTCTTGCTTTCTAAAACACGGTTTCAAATAAATATTTAGAACCATTGAAACCTAATAGTGCGGTCAAAAATCTAAAATTCTACAAGACATCTTCTGAAACTAAGAACACTGTTGAAGCAGCATTAATAAAGAGATCTGCCTTAGCCTTTGTTTGAGCTGTGGTGCTATTTGCAACATCCTTCCGCGTTTTTCTTTTTGTATCCAATTCAAACTGAAATTAGAAATACAATGAATACAATATACACATTCCTTGCTTATTCCGGATGTTGACGGTCTGTTGGTGTATGGGGCTGACGATGGAAATGAGCAAATATCAGTAATATTGCACCGACAGGGATGGATCTGAAGAGGTTTGAGCACAGCCTACAGTCCACTCACCACACTCCCGATTGGACACAAACTTTCCTCTGTACCCATTGGCCACACAGGATGTATCCACCCACAGCCAGGTGGGAGGGGCACACCAATAGTATAAATACTGGGGCAGCTACAATATTTTGACAATTAGAGACAAGATGATGAGTATTACACATGTCAAAACATAGTGGTATATTAACACTGACACCTGACTCCAAACCCTGAGCTTTCTGTTACTCTAAAAGTCTTGGCTGAGTTTTGTGCTGTTAATTGCAACCACTCTATGCTAGATACAAAGAGTAATGTTCTAGTATTATCATTAAATACAGCAAATTTTTGGGAATGCATGTTGTAACACTTCTGTCACTAAATGTAACTGGGTTTTCTCTTTTGATGCTAGTCAGTTGTCAGGATGAGCATCACTGCAATGGGCATTTAATTCTAAAGCATTATGTCAGGGTGAAAATACTAAATAAATTAATTTTTCACTCTTAACAACATGTGGGCAGGGTGGGTTCTTCCTTGGCTCAGGTATGAGGTAGAATGAAACAGCATTTTTACATAAGATAACTTTTATTGAAAGTTTCGTACAACTGTATCTTACTGGATGTTCTGGTTCGGAGAACGGCAGCTGTGTCGTTTGCGTAGCCTTCTGCTGCGGCAACAGCGGCGTCTGATTACGCGTGGCAGTGTGTATGTCGTGTCGCTGTCTCGCCCAGCTGACTGGAGACGCGCAGCGCGAGGTGGCCCGTTTAATTATTGCGAGCGAAGTCATGCATCGGATGGTGATACCTTGGATGTGGCGTCCCAGTGTTTCTCTTCTCTAAGCGACCGCGTGTGTTGTGCGTCGGCCAGCGGAGCGGCGCGGCGCGGCGGGGGAAGGCCAGTGTTCTGGACTCAAACAATGGACTCCCGCTTGCCAGTCCTCGGCTGTCAGATCTTCATCCCAGCTCACAGGTGACTGCTGATGTGAGGCTGTCTCCTTCCCGTCCTCACGAGTCACCCGGGTACGTAAAAATCAGACTTCAAATACCTTTTAACTTCTGTCTTCTGGCGCCGAGGCTGCTGCTTGCTATTCCATTACAGCAGCGGACTTGGTGCGTCTGTGCATGATGTAGTCTCTTCTTGCATGACGGTCTTCAGCACCGAAACTGACTGAAAACTACTGCTACTCTTCTCTTCTTCCTTCGTCTTCTTCGTCTCTCATCTGTCGGGCCCACTGCGTCTCGCGTATTTATTCACTTCAGTTTACTGGAGGTGAACGACTTCATGGTCATTGCCTCTTCTGTCACGTTGAGAAGCTTCTTGAAGAATCTTCTTAACGTCGGTCATTGGCTCTTGGAATGTAGGCGAGGGCCTTTGATCACATGTGAGAACTGAGAAACACGTGAGCCGGTCATTGCCTCTTCTGTCACATTGAAAAGCTTCTCGAAGAATCTTCTTAACAACAGTCATTGGCTCTTGGAATGTAGGCGAGGGCCTTTGCTCACATGTGACAACTGAGAAACACGTGAGCCAGTCGGGCGATGCCCTGACGGCTGAATCGACAGCGCCCGCTTATGTGGAACTTGCTGACTTCACGGTCATTGTCTCTTCTGCTCTGCTGTTCTGCCCGCTGTTTGCCAGTATGTAACTCTCTAAACTAAACAAAGTTTTTCATTTATATTCTAATTTCTACTTCACTTTGATTTCACTAATTTATTTACTTAAGTACCACTCAACATTCTTCCACCCTTCGGAGAAATTCACCCTCGAATTTACCACTCAACATTCCTCCACTCTTCACTCAGCAAAAGCACTAACACAAGCAATGAAAACTCTTGATTTAGAAGATTGCACACGCTTCACATTAAGTATGTTGAAAATACTTTATCACTTTACTAAAGCACTGTACGCTCATGAATCACATAGTTCGCACATAAATGGTTATAATAAGTGTAACAAATCTTGATGACAATGAATAAACAAATATAGATTATTCACTTAGAAAGTTACATAGCAACACCTGTTTAATCTAACCTATATTAATGCAAGAATTTCTATTCTACAGTATTGTTTACTTTAACATAAGACTGTTTAATAAAGATTGAAGTACGATAAACAAAATTAAATGCACAAAAGTAACCACTGAAGTACACTAGTTAAGAGTGTGGTATCCAGTTAACAGGGATTTGATGAAGTGTCATATTATGATTTGGCTTATTTTTTCGTCTTAAATAAAACAAAACTGTACAAAGCAGAAACATCAACACAAAGGTTCCAGATATACCCGTTCCTAGCATTATAATTTTAGTTTTGTGTTCACTTTTTAATTTTAAGACATGTTGCATCATAACATTGGCATCAATTTTTCCTTGCTGTGAGTTTATGCACATATCTAATGACTTCAGAAGGGAACTGTCAAGAAGTCATTGAGTTAGGATAGGTTTTGTGAAGGAAATGCTTGTATGGGGTTTTCTGAAAAAAGCAAACATGGTTATGGACCTACCAACCTAGTAAAAACAAAAACAAAGAAAAGAAGGAATATATTGTTAACTACAAGATCTACATGTTTCTACGTTCACTTTTTTTTCTTAAAAAATAAACCATTATCATTTATTAATTATTTACATTTGTATACTATCCACAGTCTACTAAGATTCAACTAGGACATTCGCACCCTTGGCTGAAGATTGTATGGTGCTATGTCTGTATGTTGCGCTGGCGTGGCCACTCCTTTTCCTTTTCGGGAACTTCCTCCACCCTTCGGAAAAACAGGCACTATTGTTGAAGGAATTACATCTGGAGCGCCCTTAAAAGGTTTTAAACGACTTGCATGCACAATGGTAGTTCGGGTGGGCAGTTGCAGTTTAACGTTGACTGGTGACGTGATCTCAATAATTTGATAAGGACCTCTGAAGTTTGTTACAAATTTCTTCGTTTTTCCTTTCGCAATGTATGGGGCTGACAGCATCACCCACTGACCGATTTTGTAATTTGGATAATTAGCTTGGGCATTACCTAATCTTTCCCGTCGTTCCAAAGCCTTTGTATTAGATTTTTGAACCTTTTTCCATATATCCTTCATCACTAGACCGAAATCTTTTACTGTTTCTCCGACTTTTCCGTTTTTCTGCCTGATTACATCAAAAGGGGACGGCATTTTTCTCCCATAGACCACTTCATAAGGAGACATGCCAGTTGCTTCATGTGTTTTGGCGTTGTATATCGACACGATTACTGGTAAATACGTATCCCAATTAGAATGTTGTTCGTTAATATAATAACTAAGCTTCTTGCCAATTATCCGATGAACTCTTTCTGTGCGCCCGTTGCACTGAGGGTGTAACGGAGTTGTGCGTAATTTACGTATTTTTAGTAAGTGGCATAGCTGTTTCATTAATTCAGACATAAAATTAGATCCCTGATCTGTGATAATAGCTTCAGGTACGCCAAATTTAAGTATCCAGTTGTTAACTAAAGCTTGGGCAACTGTATTTGCTTGCTGATCTGGGAGACTCACCATAGCTAGATACCGTGAAAAGTGATCTATAATTGTAAGAACATACTTATTACCAGCAGGTGTTTTATGAAATGGCCCGTAGAGATCCATTCCACAGATTTGAAATGGACATGAAGCCTCGAGGAGCCTCTGTAAGGGTATTTTTGAACGAGAAAGTTCAGCTCGTTGCGCGCACGCAATGCAATTACGAACGTACTGCGCAACATCCTGCTTTCTGGTTTGCCACCAAAATCGCTGTGCTACGCGTCTTTCGGTTGTCCGCTGTCCACCGTGTCCTGGAAGGATATGATCGTGGGCCTCTGCCATTATTTCTTGTCTAAGGTGTTGGGGAACAACAATTCGCGGTCCAAGTTTTGTTTTACGGCATAATACACCATCTTCAAAGCAAAATTGTTTTTGAGTTGCGTATTTTTTGCATTCTGTATCCTCATCTTGTACCTTTCTCCAGTTCTCAGTATCTCAGCCTGTTGCTTCCAAAAGTGCTATTTTCCGACTTAGACAATTTGCATTCGTGTGTTTTTTGCCTGGTTTATGGATAACTTCGAAATCCATTTCGGAAAGACATAGGGCCCAACGGGTGAGACGACTAGATGGATCCTTTAACCCAAGCAACCATTTTAAAGCTGCGTGGTCTGTAATAACCTTGAATTTCCTACCATACAAGTGGCATTTAAAGTATTTGATGCCATAAATAACACTTAACAATTCTTTCTCCATTGTGGAATAATTTTTTTCTGCCGTTGTTAGTTGTCTCGAATCGTAGGCTATGGGGTGTTCCGCGCCATTAATATTCTGACTCAAAACAACTCCTACTGAATGACCACTTACGTCACAGGACAAAATAAATTCTTTATTATAATCTGGGTAGGCTAATACTGGACTGTGTGTTAACTTACCTTTAAGGGTTTGAAATGCTGATTCACAATCTTCAGACCAATGAAATTTTGCACCCTTTTTCAATAATTGGGTTAAGGGTCGGGCAACTTCAGCAAAATTTTGAACATATTTTCGGTAATACGATGCGAGACCAATGAAACTTTGTACTTCCTTAACGCGTTGTGGTGTTGGGAAGTCCTTAACTGCCGAAATTAATCGAGGATCTGTTTTAATTCCTTTTTCACTAATGACATGCCGTAGGTATGTAACCTTTGTCAATGCAAAAGTACATTTTTCCATATTTAATGTTAATTTAGCTTTTCTAAGTCTCTGAAAAACATTACGAAGACGCACAGCATGTTCATTAATGTCTTTGGAGAATACAATAATATCGTCTAGATATACACAACATTGCTGAGTTTTGAGTCCTCGCAATACTCCATCGAGTAGTCTTTGAAAAGTTGCTGGTGCATTTTTCAAACCGAAAGGCATTCTTTTAAATTGCCAGTGGCCTCCAGGGGTAGAAAATGCTGTTTTATGCCTATCTTCAGGAGCAACGCCCAATTGATGATATCCGCTACGTAGATCGATTGTTGAAAAGTATTTACTGTTACCCAAACTGTCAATGATATCCGTAATGTTTGGAGGAGGATAAACATCTGAGATAGTTTGTTTGTTAAGGTGTCTGTAGTCACAACAAAATCTTTATCGTTTCGTACCGTCGGGAGACTTCTTTGGAATAATTACGATATTTGAATTATAAGGCGAATCAGAATATTCTATAATTCCATCTTTTAGATGCTGTTCTAAAAATTCATCCAGTACTGGCTGTAAGTGATGTGAAACTCTATAAGGCTTCCTATAAACTGGGGGGCTATTTCCTGTTGGGATCCTATGCTGTGTGATATCTGTTGCTGGCAGTGGACCTTCTGCATTAAATAAATCTTGGAACTCAACTAAAACTGCTTCTATCGTGTCTCTATCCTTTCCTTGCAAATGCTCAATCTTCTGGCATAATGCGGTTTTATAGGCGTCTGGTTTCTGACCATCATTAATATCTGACCAAATGAAATCTTCTTCTTCAAAAGTACCGACTGTAGCTACTAATATTCCCTTATGCAACTCTTTGCCCTCCACTCTGAAATTGTCAATATGTACCGGTACTTTTCTTTCTCCCTCAATGTCTTGAACCCGTACAACACTTCTAAGTACAAAACAATGTAATACATCTAATTCCTCATTTTCCTGTAATGGCTCTATTAGACACACTGTATCTGTAGGAACCTCAGGGTCAACGGTCATCCAGAAAAGTTTTCCTGAGCCAGATGGTATCTGATCCCTCAAATCAACCTTCAAGGACGTTGCGCTCAGTGTAGTTGATTTCGCCTTCCGGTTGGGGAAATCTTGCAGCAGCAGGCCCTTTGCAGCGGTGTCACCTAGCTGAAACACTATTCCGCTAAGTTCTACAGTTTGCTGTCTGAGGTCGATTTTAGCGTGATGTTTATTCAGGAAATCCAGCCCTAGGATCACGTCGTACCTGTCAGTTATCTTTGTTACCACTTCTACATCTTCTTCAAATTGTACACCGTGAATATAGAAAATCAATGATGTACATCCTAATGACTTCACTGTACCTCCTCCTACCCCATTCAATCTATACCTTGGAGGGTCACATTTCTTTTCTCCAATGCATTCCTTACTCACTATTGATACATTTGCACCTGTATCCACCAGTATCCTTGCCTCTTTATCCTGTATGGTAGCAGATAACCAGCATTCCGCCTTCACATTCCCCTTAATGGCATGAAATTTTATTGGGAACGCCTGGCGGCGGCTCCGACATTCCCGTTTGAGTTTAACTGATTTCTATTTCCAAAAACTTTCTTAGACCTGCATTCCTTGAATGTGTGACCTATTGTTTGACAATTAGTGCATTTAGGTTGTCTGCAGTTTTTTGCTATATGTCCCTGTCGATCGCACCTAAAACATCGTACTCCTGCTGAAAATACATTTCGCTTCTCCTTGTATCTGGTGGCAATGTCTATTTCTTCGAAAGCCGTCACCACAGATACAGCTTCTGCTAAATTTTTTAGGAAACTCTGCCCTGATACGACGGGACGTTTCAGGAGGTAAACCACGTAAAAATGTATCCAGAGCTCTATCTTCTGCCTCTTGTAAAATAACTTTATTTGCTTCATCACTAGTTGTCAACTGATAAGTATTGATATTAACTTTTCTAATCCTATCTGCAAAGCTTTCTAACGACTTGTTTTGCCTCTGAGTGATAGTGTTTAATTTTTCCCTATAAAATCTACAGCTGTTCTGTTTTTGAAAACTTTTAAGCAAGCCTTTCTTCAATTCCTCAAATGTTGGAGCATTCCGTAATTCTTCATGGTATAATACGTGTGCTTTAGCCTCTCCTAGCAATCTTAACTTTGTCATTTGTAAGAGCTGTTCATCTGACCATGATCCTAACTTTGCAGCTGCTACTAAATCATCAAAAAAGGCTGTTATGTCTTCGCCAGGTTTACCTGAAAAAGGAGTTACTAAGGCTGCTGCTGAGAAATCTAGGGTGGGAGGGATTGAACTGGTTTGCCTAACCTCACTCAACTGTTTAAATAATGCATTATTATCACTTTTAAGCTGTTCTATCTGATTAACTAAGATCTGAATAGCTTCATCAGTAGAAACCGCTTGTGGTGCTGACTCTGACTTTGTACGATTTCGTGTCATCATTTTACAAACTGTTAGTTACACAATCTTACCACACTTCTAAATAAAGAAAATATTACGACTGCTATGTACACCTCTATCCTTTCACACATTAAATGATACTAACTGTGGACCTTTAGTGACTGTCATTCACACCTCATATTGAGCCAAGGGTTTTTTTTCTCTGACACCAAATGTAACATTTCCGTCACTAAATGTAACACTTCTGTCACTAAATGTAACTGCGTTTTCTCTTTTGATGCTAGTCAGTTGTCAGGATGAGCATCACTGCAATGGGCATTTAATTCTAAAGCATTATGTCAGGGTGAAAATACTAAATAAATTAATTTTTCTCTCTTAACAACATGTGGGCAGGGTGGGTTCTTCCTTGGCTCGGGTATGAGGTAGAATGAAACAGCATTTTTACATAAGATAACTTTTATTGAAAGTTTCGTACAACTGTATCTTACTGGATGTTCTGGTTTGGAGAACGGCAGCTGTGTCGTTTGCGTAGCCTTCTGCTGTGGCAACAGCGGCGTCTGATTACGCGTGGCAGTGTGTATGTCGTGTCGCCGTCTCGCCCAGCTGACTGGAGATGCGCAGCGCGAGGTGGCCCGTTTAATTATTGCGAGCGAAGTCATGCATCGGATGGTGATACCTTGGATGTGGCGTCCCAGTGTTTCTCTTCTCTAAGCGACCGCGTGTGTTGTGCGTCGGCCAGCGGAGCGGCGCGGTGGGGGAAGGCCAGTGTCCCGGACTCGAACAACGGACTCCCGCTTGCCAGTCCTCAGCTGTCGGATCTTCATCCCAGCTCACAGGTGACTGCTGATGTGAGGCCGTCTCCTTCCCATCCTCACGAGTCACCCGGGTACGTAAAAATCAGACTTCAAATACCTTTTAACTTCTGTCTTCTGGCGCCGAGGCTGCTGCTTGCTATTCCATTACAGCAGCGGACTTGGTGCGTCTGTGCATGATGTAGTCTCTTCTTGCATGACGGTTTTCAGCACCGAAACTGACTGAAAACTACTGCTACTCTTCTCTTCTTCCTTCGTCTTCTTCGTCTCTCGTCTGTTGGGCCCACTGTGTCTCGCATATTTATTCACTTCAGTTTACTGGAGGCGAAGGACTTCACGGTCATTGCCTCTTCTGTCACGTTGAGAAGCTTCTTGAAGAATCTTCTTAACGTCGGTCATTGGCTCTTGGAATGTAGGCGAGGGCCTTTGATCACATGTGACGACTGACAAACACGTGAGCCGGTCATTGTCTCTTCTGTCACGTTGAAAAGCTTCTCGAAGAATCTTCTTAATGACGGTCATTGGCTCTTGGAATGTAGGCGAGGGCCTTTGCTCAGATGTGACAACTGAGAAACACATGAGCCGGTCGGACGATGCCCTGACGGCTGAATCGACAGCGCCCTCTTATGTGGAACTTGCTGACTTCACGGTCATTGTCTCTTCTGCTCTGCTGTTCTGCCCGCTGTTTGCCAGTATGTAACTCTCTAAACTAAACCAAGTTTTTCATTTATATTCTAATTTCTACTTCACTTTGATTTCACTAATTTATTTACTTAAGTACCACTCAACAATATATTCAAGGAAGTCATGCATGTAAATTGGGAAGAGTAATTGGCCCAAGATCGAACCCTTACAAAGTCCAAATTTATCGGTAACTCACGTGAGAAAGAAATGCTATTTATGATCTCATTCAGACTTATGACTTGCATTGAAGTGGTGCCTTTTGTCAGTGGATTCTTAGGTGTGAACACAAGGAACTGTGTGCTACACCTCATGTACCCCGTACTACTTTTAATTTTCAAGTAGGATTTTGTGGTCCAAGACAACAGTCATTTGAAGGGTCTAGAAAAAACCTTCCAGTGATTTGTTGTTAGTCAGGAGATTTTAAAGCATGTTTCAAAGCCTGCTGTTTGGAGGACATAGACTTTCTGAAGCCATACTTTGGGAGGTGAATATTTATTTATAAAATTTATGTGTCTGTCATAGAAATGTTTTTTAACATTTCTGAAAAAGATTTAAGTGAGATATAGGTCAGTAGCTGAAGACTGTGTCGGTTGAACCATTTTTCAAGAGTAGTGAGACTTTTTTGTTTTGAGAACTTCGAGAAAAATATCTGTTCGAAATGAGAAGTTGAAAATATTTGACAATGGTATTATTATGTGCTGAGAACATGCTTTTAATGCAGTGGTAACACCGGTTCCCCTTCCAGGGCCCGGTCGTATAGAGTTTAGTTTAGTAAAGTAGTAATGGAAGACATTTTGGAAACATGAACATACAAGGGACATTCAGTAACGAAACAAACACGTATATGGATTGCAACTCCTAGCACTGAGAATTTAAGCTTTTGTGCTAGTCTGGCAACCTTGCAAAGAATGGTAGTCATTTGTTTTTCTTTCTGCCCATTTCCTATACCAAGTGGCATCTTTCGCATCCAAATTTCCATCTCCTTTCCTCTTTCCAGTCCTCTTCTTCCTTGGCTTTGTTCTGCATCACACACACTGTTCCAGCAGCTAATACCAGTAGCTAAGATCTTCTTCTTTCTCTGTGTCACGGAGGTCTCCTGTCTCCAGTACCATATTTCACGCTAGCTGTTACCTGTGACTGCACTCGGATGTCATTAATTATCTTATGATGAGTAATGGTGAGTAAGTAAGCTACTGTACATGCAATAGCATCAGATGCCCTCACATGTCTGCCTGTTCAGATTGGTATAGCTTGTGATATGCACCACACTCTCCTCGTTCCCAAGCTGTCCCTACGTATGACAGTCGGTGTGCACAGCATCGCTGCCAAGTAGTGCATACAGAAGGGCATGGCAGCAGTGTGCGTGAGGCATCGCGCTGTAGAAGTAGCTTTACATTATACAACATGTACATTATGCAACAAATAATATGGGAGTATGGGTTAAACACATTGGAAATTGTACAAGCATTGTATTTATTACTTTGAATTATATCACATAGAACATATTAACCAATAAAAGTGTTTTTCAAAATATGATAAAGGCCAAAGTTAAAGAGTAAAATAGCTTTTCCAAAGAGTAAATATTTTCCCTAATTTGCTTAATATCCTTCAAGTCGACAAGTATCTTGTACTACAAACTTTTTAAAGTAGTTCGTCTTCTTCCTCATTGTTCATGTTATCTCCATACCAAATTTTGTCGAAATCAGTTCAGTGGGCTCCTCGTGAAAATGTAACAGGCAAAGTTACTTTCACATTAATGATACTAGCATGGATAAAACTTTCAGTTACGATATCTTTTTTTGTGTGATCCTTTATGGTGCCTCAGGCTATGCTCAAGTTACCTGTAAAAACCCAATGAAAGAGACTAGTGTGTTCAAACAAACAGAAACTATGGTTTTTGATAAAACTGTAAATCATGATATCTTATTTTCCATGATCAGATTTTTATGAAATGAAGCCTATATGGTGCCTCAAGCTGTGCTTAAGTTACCTGTGAAAATCCCATGAAAATTTGTCTAGTATTTTTGGAGATTAGCATGTTCAAACAGATAAACAGACAGGATACAACAGTTTTACATGAAACTTTAAATCATGATATCTTTTTTTCTATACAATCCAGTTTTGATGAGGCAAATCCTGTACAGTATTCCAAGCTGTAGTCAAGTTACCTGAAAAACTTCATGAAAATTCATCTAGTGGTTTTTGAGATTAGTATGCTCAAGCAGACCAGACAGATTTAGTAAAACTTTAAATCATGATATCTTTTTTTCCCATGACTTCATTTTAATTAACTAAAGTCTGTAAGGTGCTCCAAGCTGTGCTCAAGTTACTTGCAAAAACCCCATGAAATTCATCTAGTAATTTTATAGAAGTTTGTTGAAACAGAAAGACATCACAGTTTTACAGGTTTATTATCACCGTCTTCCGTCAGCCGTTCGTCTAAGATGTCCATATCAAGTTCAATGTTTGTTTTCAGTTGTGTCTACAATGAGAATAAAAAGCTACATGAAATACATGTAATCACACCATAGTTTAAAACGTCTGGGCAAAAGTGCTCTTGTCAAACAGAAATGTCTTAGGAGTAAAATCTAAAATGTAGAAGTATAACATAATTGTCAACCAGATAAAATTCTCATTGAGCTTGGAGACTTCCCACAGTTCATCACCATACAGAGTAATACTTTCAAGTATAGTTTTGTATATCCTCCTTCTCAAATTTTTTGATGTATTTCTATTCCAAATAGTGGACTGTAGTTGCTTAATGGCAACTTTTCCCTTTCCTATTCTGTGCTTTATTTCCTCACTGCTTCTACTGTTGTCCAAAATGATTGTTCATAAATATTTATATGACTGACTACAATTTACTATAGATCATTACCCACAACAAGATCCCTCCTTATAACTCCAACAACAAAGTATTCAGTTTTGTGAATTTTTTTCATACTCCACTGTGAAAATTGCTCTGTAAATCTTCTTAACATTTCCCTGGTAAAAGTGATCTGATTTTTGATAAAATTCAGTGGTCATAGGACTTATGACACTGTATAAAAACCATGTGTGTCTCCAAGTTATTTTTCATACTCTTGTAAGTCATCTATCTAATTCTGCAGATATTATCAATACATGATCTGTCTGCTTGGGTGCCACTCAGTTTCTCTCTAAATTATAGTTTTGAGGATCATAATATGGAAGAGAGAACTGTGATGCCTCAATTCGAGCAATAATCTTTTCTTTCCTTTTTGAATATATATGTAATGTACCCTTCTTTAAACTTGACAGGGATTTCCTCTCCACTAAGAGATTAGACAGCTTCATGAGATGTTCAAATAATATGTTTGGCCTGGCCTTCAACAACTCTATACAAAGAGTTCTTGGAGCTTTGCTAGTTTTTAATTGCTTAACTCCCTATGGTACCTCTGCTGTCGTTTTCTCCTGAGTTTCTATGTCATGTTTGTTGCCAACAAAGAAGCATATATCTTGAAATTTGGATTGATCTTCTTTAAAAACTTGTTCATAGTATATCTTGCATCTATATAGCCTCATCAGCTGTAAGTTTATACTTCTTCTGTCATTTATTCATAACTGTGTTATCACCTCCCTTTCTTCTTTGGACTTCCTGAAATGTCCGAGGTCTTAGTTACAGTGACATGTTCAACTTGTGACGTTCACCTGCTTTATTTCTTCATTGATAGCCCTCGGTGTCGACATACTGCATTGTTATACTGATTCACTATTGGTAAATGTTAATAAGCTTCATTAATAGGTTGCAGGCAACATCAGCATACTGCTACAATAGTTTGCTGTTGAACATCTATGAGCAGTAGAAACCTAAACACACAGTTCAGTTCTTGCAGAATAAAATGATACATGTGACACTATTTTTCAAATAAAATAAACAGACATTTTCGTTAATTGTTCAAACACATGGCCCATTTGTGTTACACTTATTCCACTTTTAAGTTGATGCATTGTTGTTAATCTAACCAATACATGTCTCTCATCTGAAAATTGGCCATGGACTGACTCGGGACCGAAAATCGGTCATTTATATATCCTCACAATAATAAGCACTGAAACTATACGTTGATTGATGTTTAAGTTACAGAAATTACAATTAAAGCATGACTCACTCAATTAACTGAATACATTGAAAAATTCCTTCAAACAGTTCCTTCTACCACAAAGGTTAGGCCAAATTATTTATTTAAATAATGAAATTAACAGATATAGTTATACAAACAATACTTTTGACAAACCTGGTAATTATTTTGGAATCAGATAAAGGCTGGCTTTGCTAATATGTTTTCGAATAGAGCCAAATAAATGCTTTAAGAATCCTAGTAGTTCTTCTTCCAAATGTTTATAATTAGTACAGAATTTATATTTGTTTATAAATCAACAATAGAATCTAAGTCACAAAAACATTACTGATTTCACCGTATAATGGTCTGTAGCAAAAGATCTAAACTAGGAATGGTAAAAATAAATTAGGAAAATAATTACATACACAAAATTAAGCAAAAAATTAGACCTCGTGCTGTATGCCTTAAGACTAAAGGCCAGCCTTTTTCTTTTATGGAAATGCAGATTATACTCATGCATGTTAATGGTAATTAGGCAAAAATGAAAATAAAATGAATTTGAGGCAGATGGCGAAACAAGAGAGGAAGTAAAGAGATCCCAGCTTGCTTCATCACATTTTACCTCCTCATTGGACTGACCTGACACACTATTTGTGATCAAAAGTATCCGGAGACCTGGCTGAAAATGACTTACAAGTTCATGGGACCCTCTATTGTTAAGGCTGGAATTCAATATGGTGCTGGTCCACCCTTAGCCTTGCTCACAGCTTCCACTCTCACAGGCATATGTTCAATCAGGTGCTGGGGTTTCTTGGGGAATGGCAGTCCATTCTTCATGGAGAGCTGTGCTGAGGAGAGGTATCAATGTCAGTCGGTGAGGCCTGCCACAACATCAGCGTTCCAAAACATCCCAGAGGTGTTCTGTAGGATTCAGGTCAGGACTCTGTGCAGGCCAGTCCATTACAGGGATGTTATTGTTGCGTAACCAGTCCTCTACAGGCCGTGCATTATAGACAGGTGCTCGATCATGTGAAACATGCAATTGCCATCCCCGAATTGCTCTTCAACAGTGGGAAGCAAGAAGGTGCTAAAACATCAACATAGGCCTGTGCTGTGATAGTGCCACACAAAACAACAAGGGCTGTAAGCCCCTTCCATTAAAAACACAACCAAACCATAACACCACTGCCTCCAAATTATACTGTTGGCACTACCCATGCTGGCAGATGACGATCACTGGGCATTCGCCATACCCACACCCTGCCATCAGATCGCCACATTGTGTACTATGATTTGTCATTCCACACAATGTTTTTCCACTATTAAATCATCCATTGTTTATGCTCTGTACTCCAAATGAGCTGCTCGACCATGAGATCCTAATTTTCTCACCTCCCACCTAACTGTCACAGTACTTGCAGTGGATCCTGATGCAGTTTGGAATTCCTGTGTGATGTTCTGGATATATGTCTGTCTATTACACATTATGACCCTCTTCAGTTGTCGACAGTCTATGTCAGTCAACAGACAAGGTCAGCCTGTATGCTTTTGTGCTGTACGTGACCCTTCATGTTTCCACTTCACTATTACATCGAAGACCGGGACCTAGGGATGTTTAGGAGTGTGAAAATCTCACATACAGTCGTATAACACAAGTGATACCCAATCACATGACCACGTTCGAAGTCCATGAGTTCCACGGAGTGCTCTATTCTGCTGTCTTATGATATCTAATGAGTACTGAGGTCACTGATATGGAATACCTGGTGGTAGGGGGCAGCACAATGCACCTAATATGAAAAACATGTGGTTTTGGGGTTGTCTTGATACTTTTGATGACACAGTGTAGATATTACAAATAGCTAACTGGGCATTTCAATGATCACAAGTGACCCCAGAAAGTGGGTTTAACATTCTACACACAAAAGAATATTTCATAAAAAATCTCCTTATCAAAAACTACAATATGTAAGTTTTTCAGATTTCTACATATATGAACTGGTCATATGAAAATCCCCATACAAAATATTTACACATAGTGTATTGTACAATGGTACAAAATATCCACAAATTATATTTTTAATAAAAATAGGCATCTTCATCATAAGTGATGTCCTTTTTTGGATAAACAAAGATTACATTCTAAGGTACATATCACTTTATGCAAGTCCTGTCTTGCTGCTAAGAATAAATGATCATGGGTTGCAAAAAATTAAATTGCACTGCCTTGCCATTCATTTTCAGACAGAAAATTTCACTTTTTCAATGCTTAGTATTTTGCACAAGCACTTTCACTCTTTTAATGAGCTTTAACACATTTTCTCACCAAGTTGTCCACACCTTCAACAGGTCCAAGTGGCATTTAGTAAGGAAATGCACTGCTGTCAGTTCCCTTGGAAGTGGTTCTCCTCCCCCACAGTACATGAAAAAAATTAGACAAAATCCACTACTTTAGAACACTCACTTTTACTTCAAAATAAGTATAATGAAAAAAATGTTTCACACTAATGGCAAATAATAGTCATTACTTCATTAATAAATACATTACACAGTTTTCAAAACATCACAATAATTAATCCTAAAATTGACTATAGCGAAAAGGTAGGAACTAGTAAAAATGTAAAATCAAGTGCATATTATGCTACAAAACATTACTCTAGTTCATAACTCTGTCTCAAACTGGTTAGACTTGAAAGATTTTTGTATCTTTTCCATTTCCAAAATCACTAAAATGCCAAGTCCTGGTTTGAAATTCACACCATTTATGCACTCATATCACCTAAATGTCCAAAATATGTACATTAGTTCTAGCAAAAATTCAAGATGTGCAGTAGCATAGATTTACTAATCATTACATTATGAAAAAAGAATAAAGTTGGCATCACGTAACTTAATTACTGCTCAAATTGAAATTAAGGAGATGGAAGTTGTACTGAATCATTGCCCTGCTTCTCCACTCAACTCTGCATACTACTCTCATTCAACCTGAAAATTAAATCCTCACAAAATGTTACCAAATAGTTAACCTGTCAGAATATTCACATTACTCTGGCACCACAGATATCAGTAAATCAGCAAAATTACTTTTCTTCATTCCAGTATTCCCACTTTATACTCGTAATTCCTCAGAACACAAACAGAAGGGTTTAGATAACCTATAGATCCAATAATGCAGCGTTACATGACTTGTATCTCACTAAAATATTGTTGTTTCTGTTAATCTCTCATTCCCAGCTGTAGTGTCATGAATTGCACAATATACACTGTACCCAATGTTGCCTAGTTCAAAAATAGATCATCAATATAGTTATACCACACACATTTGTATACATTTAACTTTTTCATTACTCAATCATGTCTGTCAGCTCCATTATTTTACTTACATTTTTTACCTCATTAGCTAGTGGAGTTCATTCTCAAAAAGTATCCCTACTGCAGAGACTGGCTCTTTAACCATTAAGATCCTAACATTATTCATTATTTTATTATTGCTTCATTATCTAATAAATAAACACCTGCCCGATGCAAAATTAATTCTACTGAAAAATACTCCACAGTAACAGATCCTTATGCTAAGGCAAACTTAACCCTCATTTCTGATCAGACAAAATTATCTCTTAGAAAAACTGTTATTTCACTGTATTCCATAAAACTGCTTGAGATTCTAGCCTGAAAAGCGATGTACATACAAATCTTTCTTATTCTTTCCACACGCATTACTCCAGACAACTATGTATAAAGGTTTATTTTCTTATGAATATAACAGAGGGAAACATTCCACGTGGAAAAAATATATCTAAAAAGAAAGATGATGAGACTTACCAAACAAAAGCGCTGGCAGGTCGATAGACACACAAACAAACACAAATATACACACAAAATTCAAGCTTTCGCAACAAACTGTTGCCTCATCAGGAAAGAGGGAAGGAGAGGGAAAGACGAAAGGATGTAGGTACATCCTTTCGTCTTTCCCTCTCCTTCCCTCTTTCCTGATGAGGCAACAGTTTGTTGCGAAAGCTTGAATTTTGTGTGTATATTTGTGTTTGTTTGTGTGTCTATCGACCTGCCAGCGCTTTTGTTTGGTAAGTCTCATCATCTTTCTTTTTAGATATAGGTTTATTTTCTTAATAATAGAAGCAGCTGTACCATGACACAATTCTACAGGTAGATAGTTATCTCCATATGCTGATTGTGTTGAATACGAACACTTCTATTATACCACAATTAATATTAAGACCTAGTATTCAAGAGGGTTTTTACTGCATGGGCCTAATGCCTTTGCTGCTGCACCAAAGTATACTAATTTTAACACGTGATCTGATTGCATCAGATCTCAATTATAGTTTTCAGATAATTGGCACCTTCTCCTCCACATATGCTGACACCTTTCATTTTCTGTTTACCTTCCCTCTTTGCTTGACAGAAATTCTTTAACCATGATGCCAATTTACTTTCATTACTTTTTTTTCCTTTTCTTCCATCCTCTTATGATTCAATTACTTATCACTAACACAACATAGTATATATAGATAACACTGGAGGAACCTTTTCTAGAATATTCCTATACTAAAGTATCCTGCTGTGCAAAATCACATGAAAGTCAAAGATAGAATGTTTCTGATTCACTTATAAAGTACAGATAGAATAGGAGAAGAGTTTGACTGCCTCAGGAAAAATGAGATATATGGCTGGGATAAGCATTTCCGCCACACAATTGAATCCAGCACAGAATGTGGAACTCCCTACTTGCTCTGGCTCTCCTCCACTCAGTCATTCCTTGAATTTCTACTAGAATTCTGTTCATCCTATTTACCTGAAACTCTCTCCCTGATTGATTATTATCATCAAAATTCCTCCTATGATCTTCCACTGTGGGCTTCACCCTCTCCACTTTATCAACACAATTCAAAAAATCGCTAGTATTATCCCTAGGGGAAGGTACAAGCAATTCTCTAACTTTATGAGGCAACTTAGTTTCTAATTATTGACTCACTACCTAGCTCTTTGCCCAGATATTTCAGTTGGCTTATCCAAAACCAACAGAAACCTTTCACAGTACCCTTCCTTGAGTCAAATCTCTCTCCTCCCCAAAATTCACTCAAAATTATCTGCTGCTTCTCTTTGGACCAATATTCATCTAAAATTGCTTTCTAAAGCTATGCCACAAAGTACAACTATCAGCTACCTGAGCTGCCCATCCATAAGCATCCCCTTTCGAAAAACCTCTCACAAATGGCATTTTCTCTTTGTCATTCCATGTTTCAGTCAAATCATTAAATTCCCTAATGAAATCCAGTGGCTGCACTTCCCCATATGGTTCAAAATTATTAAAGTTCTTACAACAGAAAATGCAGGCTGGAGTGTAACAATATTATGAGAAGGGAAGTTGTTACTCACCATAAAGCGGAGATGCTTGAGTCGCAGATAGGCACAACAAAAAGTCTCTCACAATTAAAGCTTTTGGCCATTGGCCTTCATCAACAATAGACATTGCCTATTGTCTGTTGTTGATGAAGGCCAATGGCCAAAAGCTTTAATTGTGAGAGTCTATTTGTTGTGCCTGTCTACAACTCAGTATCCCGCTATATGGCGAGTAGCAACTTTCCTTCTCATAATATTTTTAAATTTCTTACAGCCAATAAATGAAGAACTGTTTGGCACACTACACATTCTATCCTTTAGATTTTGTACCTGTTCCACCTTTTTCTCCATTTCAGCCAGTTTTTACTCTACATTTTTATTTACTTTTACCAGTTTTTCCTCTACCATTACTGCAAATTTGGTTTCCACCTCTGTTTCTAAATCTTTTTTAATCTGATCGATTTGGTTCTCAAGTTTAACCCTATTTTCAGCACAAAATTTCCTGTCTGGTTTGACTTCATCTTTACACTGTTTCTTGGAAGCCTCCACCCTCCTACTATAGTCATCACAAAGTTTCTTTCTCTCTTCTACACATTTACTACTCATTAATGTTAACTTCTCATTAGTATTCTGTACTACTTTCTTTCTTTATCTTTTCATCACAGTCTTTCACTGCCTCCTCAACCTTCTAAAAGATTAGATGTGACTACCTTAATTTCCTTTTTAATTTCTTTCTTCAGTTCCTCCATGTCAGTTTTAATCCTATCAGTTTTATTTTCCACCCTCCTAATGTCTTCTTTCATACTCAAACTACTCATAATTTGCCTTAACATCACTTCCAATTTTCCACCTGCCATAAACTTTCGTCTCTGCTGACTTTCGCTACTAACTTCTTCCTCCTTAGCCTTAACGATTTCACCCACTTCAATACTGTTTTTGTCCATTTTGCTCACATCACTACTCAATGTAGATGACTCTTTTATCATCTCATCTACAGTATGACTTTCACCCCCATCATTCAAAGCTACATTCATGTCTGCTTTATAACCACTATCATCTTCCAGATCAGTGCCCATTAAGTCTTTCTGTTCATTTTAAAACTTAACCTCTACAACTTTGTTATCAATCACATCACTCCTCTGTTGTCCATTCTCCCACATCACACTGTTCTGTTTGTGCTTCATCACAAATCGTTCAAAGAACAGTTTTCTGTTGTCCAATAGCTACTTTTGGAAATTGTAGAAACATCATAAATATTGTGACTCTTCAGGCTTTCCCGGCGGATATGTTGTAAATAGTCTTCACGGGTGTGCCGCCAGATGATGTTGTGGGATTTGCACAACATCATCCGTGAAGACTATTTACATCATAAATATTCTCTCAGATGAACAAACAATGCTGGTGTAAGTACATGAACCTTTTAAGTTTTTGCATGTGGATGAAAAAGTTTGAAAGTGAGCAATAAAGCATAATCAATTAACACACTGCTGGGCATTCATTAGCAGTATTGGCTCCAGTGTTGCAAAGCCCTTAATATCCTCTTATCCAAGAAGACTGACAACTTATAGTTGAACAAACTGCCAAAAAGTTGAGTAAGTGTTGTTACAACTCATTCCATCATTCAAGACAAACTGAACAACTGTATGACATGTGCAATGTGGGACCCCAGAGAGCTTACTACTTGTCACAATAAGCAGAGATTTTGCATTAACACTAAGCTCAAAAAAGTTTTCAGTAGTAAAAGTGATGCATTCTTTGACAGGATTTTAACATATGGTGAAACCTGGATAGATTATTTTGAGATGGAGTCAAGGCATCATAGACTACAATGGAAATATGCTAAATCACTTCTCCACAATAAATACAAAACAGAACATTATTTTGTCCGTGATTTTTTAAGGGAGTAATCTGCTGTCAACAACCTATACTACTTAGACATGACTGAGAAAAAAGTATAACACATGCTAAAGAGGAAATGTCCAGAGTGGTGGATGGAAGAAGTGCTGCTTCTTCTTCAAGGCAACTCTCAGCCCCATATAACACAACTTACACTAAATTAATGGCAAAGTGGGTTGGAAGGTGTTACTTCATTCTCCCTACAGCCCTGACATTGCCCCTTCAGATATTTTTCATGTTTTATCTGATGAAAGAAGGTTTGTGTGGCATCAGGTTCAGCTGCAATGAAAAGGTGAAGAAAAAAGCACAAATTCAGGTCAATGATCAAGGTACAGAATTCACAGAGAGGATAAGAAGGCTTGTGAGAAGAAGGGATAAGTGTATGAAAGTTGGTGGCGATTACATGCAAAAATAGACAAAAAATTGTATTGATTTAATAAACTATTGTTTCTGTGCTGCTGGTTGCGTGTTTATTTATTTATATTTGAGTTCTATAGATCCTTGACAAGAGGGTATTGCTAGAATCTAGAACGTGTCAGATTATTTTAGTAATAACCATATGTAAATGGTCATGATGCTTACCATTTAAATCATATGTGAACACATACATGAAAAGTAAGGTCCAAGTACTCAAGCAACAACACGGATTATAGCAGTAAAATTATCACATGAACAAATTATAAGGCTTACAGTAATGATAGGGTGTAGAATGTGTCAGATTATTGCAGTATTAACCATATAGCGATATGTATACGGTCATGAGGCTTACAGTTTAAATCATATGTAAACATATACATGAAAAGTTAAGTCCAAGTATTCAAATAATAATGTGGATTATAGCAGTAATAATCGTCACATGAACACATTATGAGGCTTGCACTCTAATTCATATAAGAAGCATTCTGTCAACAATTGATATACCAGTGCTGCATAACTAGTTCTTATAGTAATGCTTAAAATTAAACACTAGTTATTGCACATAGTCAGAAAATTCCTGTGAAGAAAGGAAAGAGCTATGCAAAAATAAAATTGTAGCTTTTTTAATGCTTGGACAACATATTCCTTTCTGTACAATGCCGAGCCTTTTTATATAATTGTGAAAGTCATGTTCATATCTTGTCTCATGATCACGATACTCACTGTTTTCTTTCTTTTTTTTTATTTTTTTTAAAATTATATATTATTGTTAACAAAGCACATCAGTGAGAAAATGTACTGGCGTGGTATGGTGAAGATCTCGAACCATTTGAATAAATTTCTGCAAGTGCATGTAGGGTGCCCTCCACTCATAATTCTGATGACTCTCTTCTGTGCAATAAATACTTTATTAGGCCATTACTAGTTTCCCAAAAATATGATGCCATATGTCATAAGTGAATGGAAATATTGAGGATACACAGATTCAATTGCTTCCAAATCACTAACAGATGCAACTGATTGAATGGTAAATGCTGTTGAATTCAGTCTTTTACATAGGTCAATGCAAATGGACCAATTTAGGTTGTTGTTAATATGTAATCCCAGGAATTTGGAAGACTGTTTCTCTTTTTGTATTCAACCCTGAGTATGCCATTCCTCACTTTTGTCTGCCTTCCTCTTCATTTCCACATATGTAGTACATCTGCTGTACTTCATTATTTGGTGCATATAGTGACATCATTAGTTGTCTTTGTGATTCTTTCCATCAGTAGCTCCTGCTATTGTTTCAATGATATTATTGTGTCTCAAAATGTGCACTATGAGTTTGTCTCTTCTTATTTGGATGTGTCTCCACAGAGATCAGGTTCTTGTACTCTTCTCAGTACCTCTTCATTGGCAACTCTGTCTTTCCAGCTGATTTTCATCATCTTTCTGTAAAACCAAATTCCAGGGCTTCTAGCTGTCTTCTCTCTTGTTTTCCTTTTCTCCGAGTTTCACATCTGTATAGGGCCACACTCCAAACAAATACTCTCATGACCTGTTTCCTTGTATCCAGACTGATGTTCTTACTGGTGAGTAAGTTATTCTCAAATCAAATGAAAATTTAGAATGCTGTATTCTGCTTACAATTCATTTCTGACTTCTGCCACCCCCATACTCTTCTTCAGCACTGCACATTAATACTTTAGTTTTTCACTTGTTTATCTTCATACCATACCGACTGCAGAAAATCCTTTCCATTGTGATGAGGACCTACTCTAGAGCTATTTCATGTCTGTGATAACAGCAATGTCATATGTGTAATGTAGCATGTCTATCTTCTTCCCATTAATTTTGATCCCCACCTCAGCAGTTTTATGAACTTGGTCTATAGCTTCCTGGGGATAAGCATTGAATATAAGAGGAGAAAGAGCACATCTTTGTCTCATGCCTGTCCTAATGTTTACTACCTGTCCATTCTTATAGAAGCTGTGTGTCACCTGCGCACCTTTATGTTTTAGACCTGCTTTCTTCAACACTCTGAACATCTTTTGCCAGATAACATTATCAGATGCCTGTTCCAGGCCTACATAGACAATGTCACTTGGTTTAATTGCCTGTATTTGCTTTTCAACAAGAAGAGTCAGTGCCAGAATCACTTCTCTTGTTACTGATCCCCTACTAAATCCTAGCTGACCTTCAATCACCATATCCTTCACTTTCTCTTCAATTCTCCTCAAAATTATCTTTGTAAGAGTTTTTAATGCATGTTATATTAGGCGCAAGGTTTGATACCTTCTTTGGTAGAGGAACCATGATATATTTCTGGAAGTTGGTTGACATTGCTCTTGTGTTATAGATGTACTTAATCATTTTCAGCAGCATCTCTTTCATATTGTCACCAACATTCTTGATTAGTTCTGCTGGAATGTCATCAGTACCCATGGCTTTGTTCTGTAGCTTTCTAAGGGCTTTATAAAATTCTTCCAGAATGTTGTCTCCTTTGACATCTTTGTGTACATCCTCTTCCTTTCCTATTACATCACCCAGTGAAAGTGTTCCATCATACAAGTCCTCAATGTATTCTTTCCATCTTTTCACCAAATCTGCACCAAACAGCATTTTTCCCTCCTTGTCTGCTATGACATCCAAGTTTGTTGTTTTGTGTTTGTTATAAAATTTATTTGGTGTTCTGTTGGCTATGTCAGCTCTTCCATTTTGCATATTTTCTTTAACTTCTCTGCACATTTCCTGAAGAAAACTTTCTTTTGCTTTCTTACCTTCTCTGTTTACTAAATTCCTTAATTTTCTGTATTCAGGCTTTACTTGTTCAACAGCTGCATTTTTGTGTAGTCTTCTGTTTTCAATAAGCTGAATAACATCTGCTGTAATCTGTTTCCTCTTGTATTTGGATTTAGTTTTGCCAGCTATTTTTTTCTTCTGATTTGTATATGCGAGATTTAATTTGTTCCTAATTTTCTTTTACTTCAACATATTGGAAATTTTTAGCTAAGTTGTCATTTTATTGTGCACAATGCCTTGCCAGTCTCTCAGTTTCAGTTTTTCTGTTTTCCCATTCCTGTTGTACTGTCTTTTCTTCAAACACCTGGATTTGAATGATCTTTTTATCAAGACCATGTTGTGATCACTGTCTGTGTGTGCAGATGAATCACTCTTGCAGTCTTTTACTGAGAGTCAGTTCTCAGTATTTCTTTGTCACCATATTTTATTTCAACGTACTCCTGTTTTCTGTTCAAGTTTAAATGAACTCAGTCTTGTTATCTTTGAGGGACAGGCCATTTGAAATGAACCAATCTAGAGCTTCCCTAAATATACTGGCCACAATGTTCTCTAGACTGCAGTTGGGTACTTTGTCAGTCGTATTGGTTGTGTTACCTTCAGCTAGGATGAAGTGTGCTTTTTGTGCCCTACAGCACGGCAGGTCATTGATACAGGCTAGGAAAAGTAAGGACCAATCATCGAGCCCAGCAGTACTCCACATTTCACTGTGCACCAGCCAGAGCAGGCAGATGGCATTGCAGAATTATTCAGTACTACCTTCTGCATTGTGTCATCTAGATATGACTTGAGCTGCATCCCTTCTTTACCTTTTAAGCCATAGTGGTCAGTCTCCATAAGTAGAACTTCATGATCTACACTGCTGAATGCTTTAGAAAGTTCACAAAAGATTCCAACTGGAGACATTTAATTGTTTATAGATTTGGGGAGTTGGTTGAGAAATGAGAAAATGGTATGTTCAGTTGAAGTACCCTTTTGGAATTCAAACTGATTTTTTAAAGGATGTTCTTGAAAATAAGTTTCTCTAGAACTTTAGAAAGATTTGGTAGCACTGAAATTGGCCAGTAGTTGAAACTTCAGCTTTATCATCTTTTTTGAACAGTGGTTTAACAATTGCATATTTGAGTCTATTATGGACAGTACCTTGATTTAAAGACTCATTATATACATGGCAGAGAACTTTAAGAATAAATTAGCAGTAGAGCTTCAGTCCTTTGATAGATATATAATCCACGCCAGTGGAATTTTTATTTTTCATTTGGCTTATACCTTTTTGAAATCATATTCGGTATGAATGAGGTTTAAATCCCTGTCTGGCAGTTTTAATTTAGGTTTCCTGTGTTTCTCCAAAATAAAACATGACACGTTGCCACATATGTACTCATCAGCAATCTAAATAAGACAATTACAACTAAGAAACCTGAGATGAAAGTTGTGCAAATAGCATAAATTAAAAAGGCTTGCAGCAGGCCATGAAGCAAATGAGTAAATAAATAAGTAAGTGATTATTTGGATGGTTTTGTGATCACACCATGGCCATGCCTCCCTACATCCTACTCCAATCAATCTAAGGTCCAGTCTTTAATGACATAAATAACAGACTCTAATCAGACAGGCCTATCTGCAAATCGGCATCTCTGCTATATGGCGAGTGGCAACTTTCCTTCTCATAATATTGTTAAATAACAGACACTATGAGACACTTCATACTAGTTTCGCTTGCTTCCATCACTAAATGAAGAAAGTATTCTCTACATGGTGTGACACCTTCCACTTGAGCAATACTGTGGGGCATCATCTGAAAACCATGTTTATAAACTCAAGGCTTTCTTCAACAACTTTTTTCATGACAATTAAAGCTGAAGTCTGTGAACAGTCATTCCAAATATGTTTTTGTTGTCATTCTCCACTTCCTGTATTAAGTTGAATGAATACTTTGATAACATACAGTATACATTGATAAGCCAAAACATTATAACCACTGCCCACCATGACACTGTATGCTGCCTGCTGGTATTTCAGGCACATGACTTGGTAACAAAAGTAACTGGAGCAGACACCTAAGAGGGATCACCCTAGTGGAGACATGGGCTGCAAATGGGGAAATCCATTGAGATAAGGAACTATGACAAAGGGCAGATTATTATTACTCATAGTCTGTGAATGAGCATCTCAAAAACACCGAAGCTGGTCAAATGTTCACATGCTACTGTCATGAGAATCTACGGAAAGTGGTAGGACAGTGAAGCTAGCACTAGGCAATTAATGGTTGGACATCCATGACTCTTCACAGAACATGGATTTCAGAGGCTTGTCTGCTCAGTAATGTAGGATATATGGTGACCTGTGGCATCTCTGCCAATAGAGCACAATACTGGTGCACGCATAAGTGTTTTGGACCATGCTGTTCATCTTACCTCATTTAACATGGAGCTCCACAGCAGACCGCCTCTACATGTTCATTGTTGACCCAGTGACATCATCAGTTACGACTGAAGTGAGTATGGGACCATCATGCTTCAACTGTTCATCTTCATAAACATGTCAGCTCGTCAGGTGAATTACATCTTTGCTATACTAGGTCGATAGTTGTCTCCACAAACACCATCACCAATATGAACAGTAGCCCGAAACATGCAGCATGTCATGGATACAGGCTGGTGGGAGCAGTAGTATGTTATGGGTTCATTCTCCTGTGCTCGCATGGGACCTGTGCTAGTAATCAAAGACACACTGACAGCTGCAAACCACCTGCATCCCTTCATTCTTGATATCTTCTCCAAAGGTGATATCATATTTCAACAGTATAATTGTCAGAACTGTGCTACAGTGGTTTGAGGAGCATTATAGAGAACTTACATTGTGTCTCAGCAAACAAATTTGCCTAATGTAAATCCTATGGAGCCCATCTGTGTCATTATTGGGCACCATCACCGTATACGTAAATGAATCACCCGTTACTTACATAAATTACATGACCCGTGCATTGATATCTTATGCCGCATACCTCCACAAACATACCAACAAACTGTTGGCCCCCTTATACACGCAATCAATGGTGTGCTTTATTCCAAAGACGGACAAACAGGCTATTAAAAAGGTGGTCATAATGTACAATTGAACCTGTATTAAGCTTAATTTTTGCATTTTAAATGAAAAAGACTGTTGTTTCTCATTGTTAAGTGTCCTTTTCTTCCCAAAGCTTCTGGCCGTAATGTTGTTGTTATGGTCTTCAGTCCAGAGACTGGTTTGATGCTCCTATCCATGCTAGTCTAGTGCATGATGAGTAAAGTTAGAGTTTTGGGGCAGGGACTGGGGTTGGGGTGGATGTGGGGCATAGAGCTAGCAAATATTGAGACCATAAGGATCATGGGAACAAAGAATGTGCTATAGGATTAAGGGAAATCACAGAAAATCTAATTTTGAATGACTGGATCAGACTGGAACTGATGTACCCCTGAACAGGAATCCAGTGTCTTATAGCTGCACCCCCTTGTTACAACCTTATAATGCCTCTGTGGAAATGAAAAGGTGACTTTTAGATAAATATAAAGTATGACAGATGTTTGCCTCCACAGTAATGGAAATTTGTTCTACAGGTAAGAAGTGCCATCATGTTTATAAACAGGAATGTATCCATCATTCTTTCATGCAGCTTCTTGAATTAATTTTTATGGATAAAGAAAATTCTTCACATAAATTATCTATATATAAATGTGCACCTTTGTACTCTCTTCTGAATATTCTAAAAATGTTACTTTGTGACAAATTGATCAGATGTAATTGATTCCGATTTACACACACACATCCACACACTTAACCTTTCTATACCTGTTATCTTTTATGCAGATATTTCTGCAAAATTCAGAGGTGAAGCCAATGTGAGGTGGACTGAACAAGTGAGAAGAAATGGTGAAACCAAGAGTGTTACATTTTCAGCATATGAAAAGTACTTTGAAACAAAATATTACTTTGTTGGAGGTCCTTGTAAGTATACTTCATTTATTTATTCCTATTTATTTTGTGTTACTTTTGGTCAAATTTCTTGATACCAGATAGTTTAATTTCTGTAGAGCTCTCTCATTTCAGAGACTCTCAGGTCACAAATAACATATCATTAGTTGCTATGACATGAAAGATGATTATTATTAAAAGGGAAATCTGTTGCTATCCTCCTAGCAGATGAAACTGTAACATAAAATTTTGCATGGTACATGTCAAATAAGCTAATTAAATGGAATCTCCAGGTTTTTAATTTTGAATTCTGAGGTGCTGTTGTAAGAAAACATACATTTCTGTAACACATATTTCCATTGTATGTTTCTCCCATCTGTACATCACATGGTCAGCAACGTGAGAATGTTTTATTATCCAGAATTTTATTCCACTCAGTTTAACAAACTTGCTATTCATTGTATCATATTTTTAAGATGTTTTGTTAAAAATTTGTATCCCTTTGTTATCAGTCTGTATTTCAGAAAAAAATGTGTCTGTTTTATCTCGCAAAAAAATTGTTATTTGTACTAGCTTTCTATTAGAACTAATTAGATGTGACAAGTATCATAAATATATTTCACTTCTATGATTCAGGGTAGATGTTAATGAGAACACTATTCACAGCACAAGAGGAGTGTCAGGTTTGTGAACTGTCATAACAGGTCATGACATAATCCTACATGATGGGGGAAGACATTCTTTAATTCTTCAATAATTTAAACACTTCATCCAGAATGCATTAATAGTTTTGTCCAAGGAATATTTAATTTGGATGCAAGAATACCGGTGTGAAAATTGCATTCCACTGTGCAAATTGCCAATACTCATATAATTTATTTAGAGACTGTGTAAGTTACTAACCTCTTTCACATGTCTCTGTCTTGTTGAATTTCTCTTATTGGACCATGCACAATAATACATAGTACCAATACGTTCCAAAAATATGCACATGAAATTGCAATTTTTCAAGCAGTCATAACTCAGATTCTATTAATCACAGAGATAAGGAGTTAAGTGTTTTGGATAGCCCTTGGTTTGGCAACCTTTTGTATACCTATCACAAGCACAGGCATACTGTAGCTATCCCACAGTATGTCATTAAAATTTAAACATTAAACAATTCCTCCAGCCCAGGGAACTTGAGCAAATTGGTTGGTTCTTTTGCATTAGGTGCAGTCTAGGCTGGGCCTTAGATGGCTTAGGGAAGCACTATTTGTTCATGGACAGTTCCTGAGAAACCACAAAAAACCTTTTTTGGGTACCAAAAGTATCAGTTGTGGGGATGGTCACTTCTATAATTTCTATCCATGCCAAATCATCTAAATTTTAGCCAAATGTTCTGAAGTTGGAGTTCGCAGGGAGCTTAGAATTTTTTTTCAATTTTAATATCCTTTACCAAGGTCTACAGGTTTGGGGTTACTGTACTTAAGCAGAAAAATGTGAGAAAATGGCTTAGATCTAAGCTGTACACTCTTTAGACATTTATCTAGAAACACCATTTTCCCATTTTTGAAAATCTTTATCTGTTACCAAGATGCACCCAAAAAACCATGATTTTAGGATACTTCAAGTACCAATTGTGGGGATGGCCACTTCTATAATTTCTATTCATGCCAGATTGTCAAAATTTTTACATATGTTCTTAAGATGATGTTCTCAAGTAATCACTTGATATCATTATCCATTACTGAAATGGAGAGGTTCAAAGTTACCATACTTCATACATGGAAAGGATTCTGGCATGATTGCAAGGGTTCTGAGGTCACCAAAATATGTTTTTGGTCACCATTTATTCACTAATGAAACTTGATGGCATGATGTCTCTGTATAATGGACTCTTCACATCTGTACATGTTGCCTACCCCTGAAAATTATTTGTTGTAAGTACCTTACAGAAAATTATTTTATGATATGAAGTTCTTAGTATGTGTAAATCAAACACTTTGTTTTCTGGTGTACTGTAAGTGTAGCTTAAAAATGTTGTGTATTTTTATGTAAAGTAGTGGTAAACAAACTTGCTTTGGTTGGGAGACAATTTTGTGTTAAGTTTATGTTATGTGGATTTATTTGCTGTTTGCATGTCAAAGTATGTAAAAGTGACAAAGAATGTAAATAAACTGTCAAAACATTATTGACCTACAGATTTCATTTTATGTAAGTTGCACTCCCTGCTGTAACAGGGAAAAGGGGGGAACCAGCAGAAAAATGGTCCTCTTTAAAAAAATCCTTACAGAAAAGTGAACAACCAGCTGGTTAAATCCTCAGAGACCATGGAAATTTACAAGAGAGTTGAGTGGAGGCTACACATAGGTTTCTCGAGGGTCTGAACCCCCCTCCCCCATAGTGGTGAACTTAAAAAGGAAAAATTCGCCTACTTTCCCACATCCCCTATTCCCATATGTTAAAAGTTTCTATGTCTAAGGGCAAAATTCTGAGCAAACTATCCCCAAGGATGCGTATAGAGGAGACAGTGGTGGTTGAAGAGAAAGACAGCAGACTGTGAGTGAGAAAGAAAGGGACAGTAGCAATGGGAGAGAAAAATAATCACACAAAGGCAATAGCTGGGAGACAGAGATACAGTGAAAGTGGTTAAGAAGGAGACAGTAGTAAGGAAGAGCAAAAGAAAGGGATGAAGACTGTGATAGATGGAGAGAAAGATAGGAGAAAGTGCCAGTGGGAGAAAAGACAGTGGGAGAGAGATGTATGTATAGAATTTCCTGTGTTAAAAGAGCTTGAATATATTGGCATGGCAAAATTTTTGATGATGAAGGCAGAATGAGGATTGAGGCAGCTAGTTCCACATTTTTTGTCAGAATCTTTCAAAGAGGAGCTTATTTGCCTTTTTTATGCTCTGACAGCAGCATTTTTCAGCTGTTAATCTTCTTCTTGCATTTTTTGATGATGGTGTACTGTTATTGAATGATATGCACAACATTTTAGTGTTTTGTGTCCATTACTGTTTATTTTTATTAACACACACTGTAGTTTGATCATCAGTTTTATGACTTTTATATCTATTCAGACTTGGAGAATGTTCAACCATTTTACAAGTGGCACCGATTAATAAATTAACTTTACATGTTTTGAGACTCACTGCATGCTTAACGAAACTGACACATTGCAACTACAAACTTAAACTACTGAGTAGTTACTGACTGACATAGTGACTGTACTGACTGAATACCAACTGCAGATGAGGGTGACTTTGTCTGAAATCCCTGTTTGTAGATGCATGTATTATAGAAATTACAAATTGATCAAATACTAAGCTATTCCACTTCAGATATTGACATAAAAGACAGGAAAATTAAAAGGGAGATAAGTATGATAGGCAGAGCAATAAGTTTATTTAACTAAGAGGCGTATAATTAGCAAATTCTAAATTATCAGTACTATTTTATGGGAGAGCAATTTTAATGTGCACAGGGATTCCCGAAGTTCACAAAAAGGTTTCAAGAAAGTGAAATTTTCTAGTTGGAATAATTAACAAAGTAAAACATTTTTCTAATAACAGTATACATTTTTGGACACAGAAAATTTGTACCTACAAAATTATGGCCCTGAATTTGGAAAATATTATTGTTTTAATATTGGAAAATTCAGGAACATTAAATTTTTAGTATGAATATAAAGTTTTTGGTAGAAGTAAAAATTTGTTGAAAACTGAGGAATGAGGAATTTCAAATCAGTTAGTTCAAATTTAAAATGAACAGTTTGTAGCAGTATTTAATCCCGCATGGCTACATGATGTGTGCATGTGTAAGCCATACATTCTCAGTCATGCACCACCTTGTAATATGTGATACTTGTAAATGAACTCTGTTTCTTTAATGTCTTTAACAAGTTTCCCTGTGTTGAAAATGGAAATCTGTGTCAGTTGCCAATAGCTTCTGTTTCACTATTGTTTTTAACTCCTAAATATTTTTTGATGCTACTTCTTCTTCATTTGATTTCACTAGGCTGGTTGTTGTTCTGTAGTAGAGTAATGATGTAACACTTAGACTATTAAAAACAGCATTGACAAGATTTTCTCAATTGCAGTACTTTTAAATTGGGATGGAATATTTGTTCCTAGGTATATGAGCATGTTATACCTTGGAACGGTTTTTCACTTTTGGAAAAATGTTACTTCTCCTGAGTAATTTTTATAATTTCAGAAAAAGACCGCAGCACACATAATGTGAATACTATCTTTTCAAAATGGAATAAGAAAATACAGGGTGTACATAAAGTCAGGGAACATTTTCAATTATTTATTGCACAAGAACTAAATATTGTACAGATGTCATACATATTGCATTTTGAAGAGAAACTCTGAAAGTTTTTTTACAAACATTCAATATGTGACCCATGAGTGACCTGGCAGACGTCAATATGGTAACTGAATTCTTGCCATACCCATCCCAGCATGGCATTGTCGACTGTGGCTGTCACTTCCCATATTCTCTCCCAGAGCTCTGCTACATCACGGGGTATAGGCAATACATACACCGGATCTTTAATGTGTCCTCAAAGAAAAAAGTTGCACAGAGTGAGATCTGGTGACCCAACACACAGAAAGCTCGCTTCGCACCTGAACTCGTCATATTTGCGACTAGTGCTGACCATCGACAAATTACCAAACTACACTGTGGTGGTATACATGAAAAAAAAACATTTCAGGGTTTCTCTTCAAAATGACATATGTATGATATATGTACAATGTTTTGTTCTTGTGCAATAAATAATTGAAAGTGTTCCCAGACTTTATGTACACCCTGTATATGAAACTTCTATTATGAGACTGGCTAGAGGCAAATTCTTAATGTGTGCCAAGGTACAATGTTCTACCCTACTTATCATCATTCAGATACAATAATTCTTAATTTCATTGTATATTTATGAGAATTTTTGGATGCTAGTGAGTGTGTGTACATTACACAATTTTAGCAGTATTCTCGTCATGAAACACAGCTTATTCACCCTAAATTACAGAGCATATATATGTGAATAAACAAATATTTTTTAACATTTGCAGAAGTCACAAGTGTTGTACATGACATATTTCATAGTAAATTGGCATGTGTGAGTTACATTTACTGCAAATATTTTACAACTAACATACTGTGTTACATTTAGTTTTGTTTTTAACAGGCATAAATATTGTCTGCAGTTTTGGTAAATTAAAGCTGTTTTCGAGTTTGTTAGTAACCATAACTTCAAAAATGTTTCAGGGAACAAGGAAATTTTATTCCAAATATTTCTCTTTCCATAATAGGCATCTCATTTTAGCTGTTAGTCATGTTAGTTGTAGACACAACTGTAGCATATCAGTACTGTAAACTAAAAGGAATGAACAAGCGTAGCTTAAAGTTATTGTGTATTGTTCTATATAATATTACACTAACCACAGTGGAGCTCCTCTGCGTATACTGTTCTTGATCATGGGATGAGTTAATTGACATTTGTAAGCAAACTGTCAAGTGTTTGGAAGCTTCTACAAATGGGTGTGTTGGGAGGGCTCCTGAGAGTCATGTATGAAAGGCACCAAATGTACCATAAATACTATCCTCTCCTGTGGATACTGTCTTTGCTACAGGACGTACAGACACTGTTGCTGCTCATCCATTTGTCTCTGGGTGATGTGTCAATGATAAATCGAGTGGTGTGTCAATGATAAATCTAAGTTCCGTGTATGGGGGAAATGGAGATCAGGGAGAATCCTCAATTCTAACCAACATGTTCAAGGTGCTATTTCCCACTGACCTTGTTACTGAACCGGTGAGACTCACTTAACCTGTTGGGAAACATGCTGTATCATGTGTCATGGAAAGGCAGGAGCAAAAAGGTAAGGGCCTTTTGATTTTTGACCGATCAAACTTGTCATGAATAAAGGTACTCCTTAAGGAAATGACAACAAGGGTCAGGCAGGAATTCTAGGTGCACTCAGTGTACAACTGGGGCCTCATTCAACATGCTGAAGAGGCTGTACCAGCTACTATTGAGGTAACAGGGTGCAACCAACTACAGATAGTGGTGTGTGCTAGAACAAACAATGACTGTCACCTGGGATTTGAAATCATTCTTGGATCATTCCAGGAATAGGCAGAGAAGGTTGAGAAGATCAGCCTTGCCCACAGAGTCTCAACAAATGTTACAATCTTCAGCGTTGTCCACAGAACTGATTGTGGCTTCCGTATTCTGAACTGAGACTTTGAAGGTTCTGTACCAAGTCAGGCTGTGACTTCCTAGACTTGCACCATAGTGTTGAGAACTATGGTGTCCCCCTTGATGGGTCAGGTGTGCACTGCACATAAAAGGCTGCTACCCAGCCCAGTGACCCCATTTTCACCTCAAACAGGAGCACACAATACACATGGACAATCAGAGTACTCAATATGTACAATTACTTGGAGTACTCAATAAACTTGGAAAATCAGATTACTTGATACACAAAAGTACTTCAGAAATCATATAAATTTTGGTTATCTTTGTTATGCCTAAATAAATTACAGAAAATTATTTCATTTAAGTAGAAATATACTAAAATGTAAAATAAAAACATATTTCAACATGTGGAAACTTGAGTTCACTTCAGTTTTAAAAGAAACTTTTGAAATAATTTAAATTTATTATTGTCACCATTTTAAAAATATTAGATTATAATTTGATGAATTTCTCAAGTATAAATGTCATATAATAATATTGACTGATAAATTTTATTTTTCAGTCCAAACAACCAATATGTAATTCTAATAACTTTGAGTTATAATCTAACATATACCCAATAAACTGGGAATCCCATAAAAAGTGTTAATAACAACTCCTTCTGTAAATTATCTGGTTATTTATATTGATGGATTGAAAATTCCTGTTAGCTATATGGTAAAATGGCAATTAGTTGTGTTCATTTGAAAGTTGTTTAAGCTATTAGTGCTCTGTAAAGAGACATTTGTCATTGCAGATATTAGTAACTGTTTCCTTTGAAAAGTACTAACACAATCAAGCAGATATTAAACTACCAATAGAAGTTAATATGGTAGCCCAACAGATACCCTCGCAAGTGTTTATTATGTGAGTAACTGGCTAGAAAACTTATACTGCAGTCATGCATAAATCCAGTTTGTGTCAAGTTTGTAATGGTGGGGAAGTATCAGGAATAATTTCTGAGCCGAGATTGTTGGGAGCAAACATGATACAGTCCAAACCACCAGTCTATACTAAGTCCAATTAACAGCAGGGTCATGATGATTAACAATAATGACATGTGACAGTATAGCTTCATATATCGCAAACAGATGAGTCTATTCCGCACAATCAGTTATATACCCAGAAGCCAGCTGTTCATCCTACCTATTTCTACAGTCAAATCTATAAGTGCACCACAGGGTCATAAATGATTTGGCTGTGGTCTGGGCTAGTGTCACATGGTGGAAGAGAACTAGGATACCCGCCAGAGGGTCTGGTTTGAGATGGGGCATTTATGCATGGACCCAGTAGTGACGTTTCACCTGCATTGGGACCCATCTGCAGCTTCTAGCACCCTCTGCCTCTGGTTGGTTGATTTGGGGGATGGGACCAAACAGTGAGGTCATTTGTTCCCTCATATTGGGAATTATGGGAAGGAAGTCAGCTGTGCCCTTTTACAGGAACCATCCCAGCATTTGCCTGAAGCAATATTGGGAAATCATGGAAAACCTAAATTAGAATGGGCAGATGGGGGTTTGAAATGTTGTCCTTCCAAATGCAAGTCCAGTGTGCTAACTACTGCGCCACCTCACTCACTCATGCCATTGTAGTGGCTGCAAGTGATGGTTTCATGAGCCACAGTAATGCATTGGTATTGGCTGAGGGAGGATGTCATGAGAAAAAAGCATGAGATGGGTTTTGCAAGACCAATGTTTTTCGAATCCATGTTGTTTAGAGTGAAGTAGTTTGTTCTGTTCAAAATACTTCATCACATGTAAGCACAAAATACCTTTAAGATTCTACAGTGCATGAACTTATTGAGGAATCAAGGTTTCCATGTGATCTTAACGTTGCTGATAAATGTCTGCATAGATAATAGTAATCTAAACCGGGAAATAGTCAACCAGTCCTCATTTTATGGTGATTGTTTGTGAAGATCAGTGGGGGAAGTGGATATCTTGAATCATGAATCCATATTGCAGGACTCTCCAGATGATCAACCAGAAATTGTTTACATGAAATGGATTACAGCTGAACATTACCTTCTGTACAGTTCTTGTTTAGGTTACTGACCATTGATGATGTGCTTATTTTGCCTCAACTGTACCCACTTTGGTTTACAAAATTATGTGGAATACTGGCTGTTTCAGCTCAGGAGCTCACACTTCCACCAGGAGAGCATGTGTATAATTTTTCTGTCAAACTCCCAGAAAATTTGCCATCATCATTTGAAGGCACATATGGTCGTATTCGTTACACAATCAAAGCAAAAATGAACCGGCCATGGGCATTTGATGAAAAAGTCAAAGCTTTCTACACTGTGATATCACACCTAGATCTGAATAAGGATCCTTTGGTCAAGGTATGTTATTATGAAGTACTGCATTAATATGAGGACATGATATTATAATGAATTTTCTAACATTCTGTTATACTGTATATAAGAATGCTCCATTTTAGAATTTTCCACTATGTTTACTGATGATGATGACTGTAACTATAGTAATAATAATAATAATAATAATAATAATAATAATAATAATAACAAAGTACACAAGGTATAGACCAGTTTCATTTGATTATAAATGTTTCTCATCTACACAGCAACATGTCTTGTTTACAGACTATTTGTTGATGGGATGCTAAACCCTCATCCTCCTTTTTTGCATATTATTTAAGTTTTGTGTGTATTTGACACACACTACACCAGCTATTTATGAAATCTTTGTGCACAACTTAAAGTAATCATTTTGCAACCTTTTTTAACTGTCAAGTGTTATTCATGTTTTGCTTAACTTCAAAAAAGAAGTAAGAATGCACCAGTATTTAAAAGGATTCAAATATGGTAACACAACTGCCACCATACCATCATTTTTCATCAACTTGTCATTTTAATTTTAGTGTGAGTGTAAAACTGAATGGTATAGGTATCAAGAGTTGTGATATAAAAAGATGCAAAACTTAAGTTACCCAAACTTGTCAGTGCACCCAGAGTCTTAAAGAATTATGTGCAGAGTTAACACCATTATTGACTATAATCTACAAGAAATCCTTTAAGCAGGAAAATAGCCCCGGTAATGAATAGAAGTGTGGGTCACACATATAGGGTTGCCAGATATCAGTGAGGGAAAATAGGAACACATATATTGACACTGACATTTTTTTAAATAATCAATTTTACTGCACATTTTCTTCATAATACACTCAACACAATGAAGAGGAGTACTTCTCAACTGAGCATGCAATCCTCAACTTCTTTCGTTTGACAGTCCACTTTTCATATTGTCCTTAGTTTTGATGTCTACTCTGCTCTTGATTTTTGATCTGTTTCTTACTTCATCATTAAAAGATATAATGGCATCCATAACACTAATCAGAAAAGGTGATGTGCCAATGAAAACAGTTTCTGGCAAGTGTTCCCAAATGCAAGTGCTGAAGCTTTGATTTGAATTCTGCATTTTGCCATGTAAACATTTTTCCCAGAGCTTAGACTTTGAAAGATCTCTGTGTGTTAGCTTTCGTTCTGCCTCAACAGTTTCTGGCATGGGGTCTGCATGTGAATGTTTTGTCTGTTTGCTTTACATCTATAATACTTGCACCATGAGATATTTCATTTTGGGCTGACGTCATGATGTGGATGTTCATCAGTGGATATTCTGTGAAATAGAGTTAACCAGGTTGCTTTTTTCATTTCACTGACATTTTCACTGTTCCTCCAGATGATTAGAGCATAATATTCTTTGAAATCTTCTATTTCTGATTTGGTGAGTCTGCCTTGTCCACCAATTGCTTTTCCATCAGATAATTTTTCCTATTATGTTCTTGCAGAGTTTACTAAGTCTTGCCCCCATTCTCTTCTGCACTTATTGTATACATTCCATTCTTTTTAAATTTAGAGTTTCACCATATAGTTGAGCAGCCACAACACTATTGAAGCTTTTAGAGTCACCATCACCAAGGTAGTGAGTGTATTGCAGGTCTAGCAATTGACCTACTAAAATGGAGACTGCCACCTTGCTTTCCATACTGATGCTGAAACCTGCACAAATTTTGTCACATTTGTGACCATTTACTTTATTGGCACAACTTCAGCAAGTGTTCTGTGAGACATTCAAAATTCAGCATCTTGCCTGTATCTACGGAGGTAGCTGTGACAACTCCATTCTGTAATGTATGGCCACTGTTTTGCCAGGCACCATCAAATGCAGCAACAATATCAATAGATTAACAAATGTCAACAGTTTCCTTCACTGCCTACTGCACAGGTTCTTCACTGATTTCTGTTAAGGGATTGTGAAAATTTTTAAAATACCCATCAAATTTTACAGGTGGTGGTGGGAAGTCCATCATTGCATGGAATGTCTGATGCTTTTCTTCCCTTTCCAATATACCTCATGGCATAAGTAAGGAAAATATTCCCTTTTACTATAGCTTATGCATGTTATAGGAGATGTCATTGTACATTTCATTACTTTACATTCCACTTCAGTTTTGCCTGATAGGCCTCTTCTCTTCCTTATGCCCATACTAAACATAAGAGATTTTTACTATTAAAGTATTTACTTTTAGCAACAGGCAAAAGCAGTTCTGAAGTCTTCCACTTACTAATTAAAATGTGATCATTTTTTCACTATTTACAGCATCAACACCTTGTTCATTTTAAGTACGATTTTTCATCTTGACATTTAAAGTGCTATCTGGCAAACTTTTAAAGCTAGCCTCACTTCAGTTCCTTCATTTTTTATGATTTTCAACAACATGCTTGTGTTGATTAGTGTAAGATCTATGACTGCAATTAAACTTCTTCATTTGTGGAATTTTACTAGCAAAATGGTTGAAATACATAGGTGCAACAACAAGTTCAGAACATGAACACATGTGAAAAACATAAGTAAACTTGAGTTATCTACTTTACTGACAGAAAGATCGATTGCAATAAGTCCCTGCTCATAGTGCAGTCAATATGTTCACCAGGGATACTACACAAATGAGTTGCTATGGAAATAGCAGCACCAAAATTAAATAATGAGACGTTGTGTTCAAGGTTTTGTATTTGGCAGTAGTGTGACCATTAGGCATTCAGAAGCTGCACCTCATTAGAAAGGCATTTTAACACAAAAATGATGAGGTACTATATATAAAGTACATATTTTTATGATCAGGAAGAACCACAGAATTTTATTAAATTAATTAATCATTTTTCAGACCCTCATTATGTCCGTATCTCCTTAATATAGAATCGTTTATGCAGCTTTATTTTTAACATGCATGCAAAATTTTGTACAATTCCAAAAAATTACTAACTACATCCCTATAATCTCATATAAATGATTTTCTTTGCATCTCCTGTAACCTATTAGCATCAGACACTGTCTCCTCAGTTAATTTCATGAAATCATCTTCTCTCATCTTTTTTTATTAACTCTTATACTACAAGCCTTTTTGTTTGCACAAGATAAATTATTGATTTTGCCCACTGCATATACTTTATTGTCTGTGTTACTTTAGCTCCTTGACCCATAATGTACAAAGATTTTTCTTTCCACTTCACAACCACATTTGCTTCTTGTAAATAGTCAATACCCAAAATGATATGTTCACTAAGATCAGGTATTAGAAGATAACCATTACTGAACACTACCTCACTAAGATCAAATGTTAAACTTGCTTCTTGATTTTCTTGCTGTCTACCTGTAGGCCCCCTGACCTTCACTCCAACTACTGGCATCTCAGTGTAATTTAACTGCCTTCTCAAGTTCTTTTCTGAGTACTTCTGACATCCCAGAGATTTAACTCCCTTAGTCCATTAAGCTTCACTGGCCTTGCCACAGTGTTAACACATTCAGATCACTGAAGTTAAGCACTGTCAGATGTGATTAACACTTGGATGGGTGACCATCTAGGTCTGCTGAGTGCTGTTGACAAGTGGGCTCCACTCAGTCCTTGTGAGGCCAATTGTGGAGCTACTTGACTTAGAAGTAGGTGCTCCATTCATGAAGACTAACAGTGGTCTGGAGAACAGTGTTCTGATCATATGCCACTTATCTGCATTCAGTGATGCCTTTGGCTGAGAATGACATTGTGCTCAGTTAGTACTCTTGGGTCTTGAGAGGCCTGTTCGGACAGAGTTTATTTTAATTTAGAGTCCATTAAGTACCTTCCTTCCAATGCTCCAACTTTTATATTGATAAAAGAGCTTCCCATTAACTTACAGGGTGTGACTCCTCTGACAGGTCTCTCTCAACGTCATCAAATTCAGTATCTTCACTACTACTAACATCAGTTACTCTTTCAATTAATTTAATGCTCAGTTTGGAATTGTGGGCTTTCATCGTGTCACAATCATTTTCAACAGAGTTTTACATTTCAAGTAATTTAATTGTCACTTAAGAATTGTAATCTTTTGCCTCATCACTTCCATTTACAAACAATCTCTACATTTGTTGAATTTCATCAACACTACTTAACCTTTCTTTATTGCAGACGCTGATAATTTTTCCACTGCTCTGAACACTTATTACTACCAGTTTTTACTAAAAGGAATTGTTACAAGAAAATTTTCTGAAACTAATCAAAATTTTGTGAAGAAACTTATAACTTTTTAACATCTAGTTTGACATATTGTGAGTTTTATTCAGAATTTACATCATCTTCAGTCCAGTTACCATTAGAAACATGACCATAATTTGGCATCTGCAACACAAGTCTAAACCCACATTTTCTTCATAACAGCCCCTAGGCATCACTGGGCTCACTATATCTGAGACTTCACTCTCTTGCTATCATAACAATATTTCTTTAATTAAATTGACACAATAACCCATTTCTTCTCATCAATTTTTTTTATTTCACAACTTATCCACATATTTATTTAATTTATCCTTCTGTTTCTGTACTTCTGTTCCCCAAGTGCCTTCATTCCTATTTCCTCCTGATTCATTCCACCCAAGTCCTGACTGATCAATGCTAGTAAATACCATTTCTCCAAATGAAAATAACTACTGACTGATCTTTTAAAACAGTGGATTTCTAAGTGTTTCTTGAAAATTCCCCTCCAAACTTCATTGTCAATGGTAGTTTTATTTATTTGAAATACTGTCATCATTTTCATCACAATTCTAAATTAAATACTCATCTTATCAGTGGCCCCAGCATAAAAATCATCATAAGTTCTCAAATTGTTGACTGTGTGCATTTTTGAGCATTTGCAGAAGCTGTCATTGTCCTTGCATTCACGATCAATTTGTAGCAAATTGGTGTTTGTGATTTAGCTGCTGTTGCAGATTTTCTAAGTGAGATATTGCATTACATTTAGTTTTCCCTGAAAGAATAGTAGCCCTCTATATTATCTGTGTTAATATAAAGTAACTCTGTTTCCAAGTTTGCAAATGACTATAATTAACATCAAAGTGTTTTAGGAAGTAGTTTTTATGACAGGTTTTTGTGTTGCATTAATAGCAATCCAGTTTTGTGTATTTGCTTCACTTCTTATTGGGAATTAGCAACTTTTTAGGTCAACAGATTAAAAGCTAATCAGCAGCCTTAATTTAAAATTATTTGTTCATTGCCTTATCATACATTGCACCAGCAGCCATGATGTTCGTAAGCAGCTGGAAGTCACCATGACTACTGTGAAATGATTGGCTGCAGTTGTGAATTGTTGTGTTTGAAGAGCTCCTGAGAATTGTGTACCTGTACCAGAGGTACCTCAAGTACTATCCTGTCTAGTGGATCTTGTCTCCTCTGCAGAAAGTACACAATCTGTCAATATCCATCCACTTTACTGTGAGTGGTGCATCAGTGTTAGATTTAGGTGTCCTGTGCAGGGTGGACAGTGGCCAGGGAGGACTCAGAGTGTTGTACTGATGCCCCTAACCAACAAACTGAAACTGAAACTGGCACACATTGGAAGAAATGATACCTGTGAATGAAGCTCACAATTTGCTGCATTGTTCCCAGAACTGATCATGGCTCTTTCGTTCTGAGTCAGGTGGAAGGACTGAAACAGAGACTTCAAAAGTTTTGTGACAAGCTAAGCTCTGACTTCCTGGACTTGTGCCATAGGTTTGAGGACCGTAAGGTCCCCCTAAATGGTCAGGTGTGCACTACACATCAGAGGTTGCTATTCATGTAGCTGACTGTGTGTGGGATGTATACAAGGTTTTTTTGGATTGGGTGACTTCCCATGTAGTCCATATAATGATAGCTGTAGGAAGTATCAGTGTAAGATTGAAAAAAAAATGCCTCCCACAGGTAAGAGTATTAGAATCCTAATGGTAAAATGCCAAAGCACTTGCAACAAAGTTCCAGAGTTTGAAGTGCTCATTAGAAGTTGTGAATCTCACATGTACAGAAAGTGGGCTGAATCCTGAAATTGATGGCCATGAGATTTTTGGAGAAAATTTGACTGTTTATTGAATGGATGGAAAAATTGAAAATGGAGGTGATGTATTTGTCTCAGTAGACAAGAAACTGTTATCCACTGAGGTACAAATTGAAGCTGCATGAGAGATTGTTTGGGCAAGACTCAGTGTCAGCGGTGGGTATAAGATGATGATTGGATCCTTCTATCACCCACCAGCCTCATCTCCTGATGTAATGGAAAACTTTTGAGGAAACCTCTGTTCACTTGTACTTAAATCCCCCAATCATACTGTAATCATTGTTGGAGACTTTAATCATCCAACAGTTAATTGGGAAAACTATAGTTTTGTTAGTAGTGGGTATCACAGTAAGACTCAGTTTTTACAGTTTCTAACTCACAATTCAACAAGAACTGACATTTTAATCAGACAGAATGGGCATGTTATAAGCGAGACGGAACAGTTCAAGTTCCTAGGTGTACGGATAGATAGTAAGCTGTTGTGGAAAGCCCATGTTCAGGATCTTGTTCAGAAACTAAATGCCGCTTTATTTACCATTAGAACAGTATCTGAAATAAGTGACATTTCAACACGAAAAGTAGTATACTTCGCATATTTTCATACGCTTATGTCATATGGTATTATTTTTTGGGGTAATTCTTCTGATTCAAAAAGGGTATTTTTGGCTCAAAAACGGGCTGTTCGAGCTATGTATGGTGTAAGTTCAAAAACCTCTTGTCGACCCCTATTCAATAGTCTGGGAATTTTGACATTGGCCTCACAGTATGTATTTTCTTTAATGTCGTTTGTTGTTAGCAATATTAGCTTATTCCCAAGAGTTAGCAGCTTTCACTCAGTTAATACTAGGCAGAAATCAAATCTGCATGTGGAATGCACTTCCTTGACTCTTGTGCAGAAAGGAGTGCACTATTCTGCTGCATCCATTTTCAATAAGCTACCACAAGAACTCAAAAATCTTAGCAGTAGCCCAAACACTTTTAAGTCTAAACTGAAGAGTTTCCTCATGGCTCACTCCTTCTATTCTGTCGAGGAGCTCCTGGAAGAGCTAAAAAATTAAGCAAATTCCAGTGTTACATTCTTGATTTTCTTTATTTAAACTAATGACTTGTCGCCTGAATATGTTTCTTATATTTCATTTTATCTGTTTCTACAATCGTGTTATAATTTCATGTATTGACTCGTTCCATGACCATGGAGACTTCTCCTAAATGTGGTCCCACGGAACAATAAATAAATAAATAAAATAAAAAAAAAAATGATAAGACATCCTGTGAAACTTTGCTAAATACTTTCTCTGAAAGCTATATAGAGCAGCTAGTTAAGAACCCCACTCACGATGGAATTATATTGGATCTAATGGCAGCAAATAGACTCTTTGAGAATGTCCACATCAAATCTGGTATCATTGACCATGACACTGTTATGGCAAGAATGATTCCCAAAATACAAATCACAACTAAACGAATCAGAAAGATGTATGTTCAGTAAACTAGATAAAAAATCAGTTGCGTCATATCTCAATGAGGAAACAGAAACTTTCAGCACTCTGGCTCAAGTTTAAAAGAATAATTGACCATGCATTGTACCCAGTAGAACGGTTGATACTGGAAGAGAACCTCCATGGTATACAGTTGCTATAAATAAATTTCTATAGAAACAGGGATTACTGCATAATAGGTGTAAAACAAAGTGTAGGGCTATAGATAGAGAGATGCTGAATGAAACACATTTGGCTATCTAGAGAGCCATGACTGAGGTCTTCAATAATTATTGTAGCAGAGTAATATCAACTGGTCTTTCTCAGAACTCAAAGAAATTCTTGTCATATGTGAAGGTTGTTAATGGCACCAAAGTTGGTGTCCAGTCCCTAGTGACTTGAGACAGGAACAGAAATTGAAGGTAGCAAAGTAAAAACTGAAATACTTTGTTTTCAAATGTTCCTTTACAAAGGAAACCTCAGGGGAATTACCCAATTTAATCCTCAGATTACTGAAAAGAATCAAGAATTTTATTCACTATAGATCATTTTACAATGATATTGGCTTCATCATACAGGATGTACTCGTACATAGACAAGTGTCAGTACATTATGGAATACGTTTCAAGCATGGCAGTGTACCAATTACACCAGGATAGCTTCTAAAAGTTAATGCAGTAAGCTATACCATAATCTGATATAATATAGTATTGTAGTGTTTATTGTATACACTATGTAATTACACACAATTAACCACAGCACACAATAATATCTTTAACTGCAGACAACCTTTAAATGCTAATATCCTCCTCAGGCGTCTCAAAGAATTCTTTCATGTCATAGAATGGATGATCTGACAGCCAGCTGTACCACTTAATTTTAAAAAAATTATATCCATAGACTGAACATGAATTGGCAGTTTATTGAACATTTTGAGTGGGTTTACTTTGTGGGAATTTCCTGTTCTTGCTAATCTGTGGCACGGTATATCTAAATTACCCTTAGTGCTGGTATTGTGTTCATGTATTTCCCCTCTGGCAATAAATTCTGAAATATTATTTTTAATGTAGAATACAGACACATAGATGTATAAATTTATAATTGTGTGTATTCTGAGTCTGGAAAAAAGAGGGCGACAGTGCTCCCTATGACCTCTTTTACATATTATGGGTAAGACTTTTTTTTTGTAATTTCAAGATATTCTTGATGTGAGGGGAGTACCCCCATATAACCAGACCATATGAAATATGTGACTGGAATAGCCCAAAGTATGTCACCCTAAGGTGCTCCAAGCTCACTACCTCCCTTAGTTTCAAGGTAAGGTATGCCACCTGAGATATTTTTTGACATACGTAATTGACATGTTCCTCCCAATAAAGTTTTGCACAGGAGCTTATTGGGTGCAAACCAGTCCAGGGCCTTATCAAGTGTTTCTTTTATTAGTTTATTCAGATCTGAAATGTTCTCATGTGTGGTAAGTAGTGTTGTATTGTCAGCATAACACACGACAGGGTGGGCTATGTTTTTAGGTAAATCATTAATAGCTACAATGAAGAAGAAGGGTCCAAGGATAGACCCTTGTGGTACACCTGTGCTGATTTCCATTACGCAAGAATTTACATTTCTGACTGAAACGAATTGTTTTCGGATACTTAAATAAGAATTTATCATAGCTAAAGTGCTCCCTCTCACCCCATAAAACTCTAGTTTCCCCAGTAGTGCGTCAACAGGAATGCAATTGAAAGCTTTGCTTAGGTCACAAAATATCAGTGATACCATGTTACTGTTTTCAAAAGCTGTTAAGGTTTGGTCAGTGATTTCCAAGATGGCTCCTGTTGTGTTTTTCCCTTTGCAAAACCCAAATTGATTGCTACATAGGATATTGTGTTTTTCAAAGAAGCTGCTTATTTGTGTGTGTATCAGTGCTTCAAATATCTTTGAGAATATTGGAACAATGCAGACTGTTCTGTAGCTTTGGTGAAGATGTTTGTCCCCTTTTTTAAAAACTGGGACAGCTTTTGATACCTTAAGTGCATCTGGAAAAACTCCAAATTCTACATATGTATTAAAAATAAATGCTAATGGTTTGGAAATTGAGTGTATTGTCTTTTTAATTACGTTATTTGATAACCAATAACAGTCCATACTTTTAGAACCTGAAAATTTGGATACAGCTAAAACATCAGCAGGTGTAACAGCCCTCCATTGAAATACCAGGTTAACAGGCAGTGGTGTTCCAACAAGGTCCATTGCAGATGAATTTCTTGCTTTAATACTGTTACTTATTTGTTTAAATGAGTTTAAAAAGTACTGATTTAATTCCTAAGGTTCAAGCAGAGCTGTTTCTGTGTGTTTTGGTGTATTCTCTTGTTTTATTATTTGCCATGCTGCCTTGCATTTGTTGGGAACCGTTTCTATACAGTTTTCCACTGCTTGCTTTTTTTGCCAGAAGAAGTTTAGTTCTGTAGTATTTTTTGCATTTCAGATATGACCTACAAATGTCCACACTCTGTTCTGCTCCTTGGTTAGTGGCTTGTCTATGCATCTGGTACAGCATATGCATGTTTTCTGCTAGCTCTTCTGTAAACCAATTCTAACTTTTCTTTTTCATTTCACTTGGATATCTAATTTTTTTTTACTGATGCGCAAGAATACCATAAATCTGTGTACTTTTAAAGAAGTTATCAAAGGTAATTTCAGCTTTCCTTTCTCCAGATTGACAATTATGTATAAAGTCCCAATCTGCACTTCCTAATCTATCAACAAACATGTTTTCTTCCTTTTGTCCTCATACCATTACTACTTTAGGTTCTTCAGTTTTAACTGGCTGTCTCTTACAGAGTGTAAGGAGTAGTGGCTCATGATGTGCAAGTCCACTTCCTGCAAGTCTGACTGTAAAATCTTCCCTATGGAAATTCACAACAATATTGTCTATGCAGGCATTCTTACATGTGGCACAGTTATTTGTACAGTAGAGGTCTAATGATCTTAGCATATTCAAAAATGTCCTAGCAACTGGCCTCTGTGAATTAAGTAAGTATTAGTGTCAGTGGTGTTGATAAACAGCCGAAATTTTTAAAACTGAACAAATCTCCAGTGCTTGATGGAATCTCTGTCAGATTCTATACTAAATTTATGGCTGTGTTAACCCCTCTTCTAACTATAGTCTATCAGAGATCCCTTGAACAAAAAATCATGCCCAGTTGTTGGAAGAAGGCGCAAGTCAGCTGGCTAAAGGGTAGTAGAAATGATCCGCAAAACTACTGTCCAATATCCTTGACACTGATTTGTTGTAGGAATCTTAGAACATATTATAAAGAGTTATCTTGAACAGAATGACATCCTCAATGCCAGCTGGGATGGATTCTGAAAACTGATCATGTGAAATCCAACTTGCACTTTTCTCACATGACATACTGAAATCTTGGGCCAAGGCAGACAGGTAGATGCTGTATTTCACAAGTTCTGAAAAGCATTTGACTTAGTACCACACCTATGCTTATTGGTAAAAGTATGATCATATGGGGCATCAAGCAAAGTTTGTGACTGGCTTGAGGACTTTTGGTAGGGAGGATGCAAGCTATCTTGCATGGACAGTCATTGTCAGATGCAGAATTAACTCGGGGTGTGCCCCAGGGAAGTGCGTTTGGACCCTTGCTGTTCATATTTTGTATTAACGACCTTGCACACAATATTAGTAGTAAAACCGGGTTTATGCATATGATGCAGTTACCTGTAATGAATTACTGCTTGTAAGAAGCTGCATAAATATTCAGTCAGATCTTGATAAGATTGCAAAGTGGTACAGAGATTGGCAACTTGCTTTAAATTTTTAGAAATGTAAACTTTTGCACTTCACAAAATGAAAAAATACGGTATAGTTTCCTATGATTATAATATCAATGAGTCACTGTTGGAATCGACTGACTCACACAAACAGCTGTGTGTAACACTTAGTAGGGATATGAAATCGAATGTCACATAGGTTCAGTCATGGGTAAAGCAGGTTGAAGAATTTGGTTTATTGGTAGAATACTGGAGAAGTGCAATCAAAAATGGAGACTGCTTACAAATCACTGTGACTGGTTTTAGAATATTACTCAAGTGTGTGGAATCTTTACCAGAGAGGACTAACAGGGATATTGAATACATACAGAGGAGCACATCACAAATGGTCACAGGTTTGTTTAATCCATGGGAGAGTGTTGCCGAGATACTGAAAGAAACGAACTGGAAGACCCTTAAAGGTAGATGTAAACTATCCCAACAATGTCTGTTAACAAAGTTTTAAGAACTGGCTTTAAATGATGACTCTAGGAATATACTACAAGCCCCTATGTATCGTTTGCCTAGGGATAGTGAAGATAAGATTTATATTACTACAAGCATAGAGACATTCAAGCCATCATTCTTCCTACACTCCATATGTGAATGGAACAGGAAGAAACCCTAATAACTGGTACAATGGAAGATACTCTCTGCCATGCATCTCATGGTGATTGGCACAGTACAGCTGTAGATGTATATGTAGACATAGCTGTAAAGTCATCAGGTCCATATATGGTCCCCCACTGCATTCTTTCTGGCAGCTTCCTCTTTAATGCTTTTATCTGTTTCAACTCATCAAACTGCTGGATGAAATAAAGTATCTTTCAAGTGAGCTTTGAAAAACTATTTCATGCCTCTGCCCTCTGTTTTCTGTGGTGTGGCCCATTTAAAAATTGACCCTTGATTCTAACCTCCTCTCATTTGGATCAAAACTTTTTGAAAGACTACTCAGACTCATTAAATGTCAAATTTTGGCTGTTGAGTCATTCAACCGAGGTAGTGCTTCTCCATTAAAGAATCTTTTTACAAATTCAATTTTTAAATCATTTAGTTTTTCAGAAAGTAAATTATCTTTGCAGTATTGCTTAAAATCCATGGGCTGGAACTTATGATCCTTAGGAAAACTTCTCATGGTCATATTAGACCAGGTATTGTACCTAGCATTAAAGAATCTTTCTGAGCAATTACTGCACTTAGTTTTGAACATTAATAAATTTTTATTTAGTTTACACATTTTGAGCTGCAACTGGCAATCTGTGCTAATAGATTAGAGAAGATAAACTTCTTTACCAAGACTGCTAATAATAATCTTTGTTCTTGATAACCATTTTTGGCAGTCAGTGTTACCATCTTCAGATCTCAGCAGACATCTTATTGGATATTTCTTAAAACAGCAGTAAGAGTACTCTTTCTCATGATTTGGTAGGTACCTAACAGACTAAAAGACTGATAAATCAACATGTCAGATTTGATTAAATCAAACTGTATATATAGTTGTTTTAATCTTCATGCCAATGCATCAGTTTTCTAGTCTTTTATGCAATTATCAGTTCATGGTTCGAAAGAGTACTTTTATAGCTGTTTTAAGAAATATGTAAAAACCTGTATATCAATATCTGAAGCCGGTAATATTGTCTTCCATAACCAATTATTGAAAGTTAATGTTATTATTAGCATTCTTCAAAAAGAAGTTTACCTTCTGTAATGTAACAACATTTTGCTTCAAAGTTGACTCTTCATTATCAGTTACAACTTTTTCCACTTTTACTGTTTTATCATTTAAAGTATTAAGATGAACAATAGTTTGGCTATTGACAGTTTCAATTTCACATTTTTGCTTAGCGTGTGAGTCATCCTGTTGTCTACCTTATCCACTCTTTTGCTGAACTTTTCTACTTTCTCACATGTAGCCATTACTTGGCCACCTGGTTCACTTCTGACTTCATCAATCTGATTGCTCAGTTTCTTGACTGTTTCACGTGTCATTGTTAAAATTTACGTATTTGTTTCTGAAATTCTGTATTGTATTTGAGCACTTAGTTCCTTTTTTGTTTCTGAAACCTTGACATTGATATTACTAGGTTCACCTAAAATCCTCTTGTCTGACTCTACACTTCTTTCTCTAAATATGAAATCTTGTTTTCTATTTCCCACAGCTCTTTTGAATGTTTATTACCCACCTGCTTAGTTTCTTCAGAAATTCTGCTATTTGTTTCTGAAATCATGTTAATGTTTTTGAGCACCTGTTCTAATACACTTTGAAAATCTGGTAAAGTACTGCTTTCATCTGATCCAGGCCTGCTTGTTCTAGACCAGTGTTTGTCAAACTTTCTGAGACCAAATATTAGCAACTACTAACACTCTCCCATCCATCATCAACATTAGTACCTAACTAAACTTTATGATGAAAAAGATTTTTCTTTGAACGTTTTCATTTTTAAAATGAACAAGGATAAATGATGTTTAGTTTATGTAGGTGTTTATTATACCAGTAACTAATGAGACAATTTGTACTGCTTGTTTCTAACAGCATTTTTTATTGTGTGATGAAGCAGTTCTCAATGTAGCACGAGCACTATGTACAGCTCCTTCACAGGAAAGGAAACCAACTACTCATACTGAGGATAAACACTTGCTACAAAACATGCTTTCTCTGCACCACTCCCATCTCTAGTGGCACTTGTTTCACTTGCACCCTGCAGCCCCATTTAAAATCAACCAAGTTAAAATGTGTGCAATATACTTATGGTTTAAAAATCACTTGATTTCTGGACTTCTTGCTTATGATCTAACAGAACTTGGAAGACTTCAGACTGCCAGTTCTTCGTGTCTGATCTCTGCCACTAACAATAATGATAATAATAATAATACTGTGTATCCTACAGGAGTGTGGCAGCTGTTGTATAGTTACTGTGTTTTGTGCTGCTGATTACCATTACAACCTCTCTGAGTAATTGTTGTGATGTTGAATTAATTTAGTTATTCCATATAAGTCAGTGTAAATTGCTACATGTGGTTTGAAATATGCACACAGGCATCAGTTGCAACCTACCTTGATGATAATGTGACATAGCAGTTTAAATTCTGAATATTGTTTTTGGGAATGCCACGTATATTTTGAGCATGAGTAAATGCATCTTCAATATATGTAGTGTACTTAATCTCAATATGCAGGCAAAAAGTTATTTATTATTAATGGAAATATTACACTTTGTTTCAATGAATGACAATGTAATGTAACCAGCAACTAAGCCAGCGATAATATAGAGCGTGAAATGATTTCTTTTCCCAGCAAATTAATCTAATGTTACACAGAAAGAAAGAATGGTACAAACACCTGCGTATTATTAAGATAATTGCAAAGAATTTCTTTGCAATTATCTCTTTAAGAATTGAGTTAACTTTTAATCCTTTGAATTAACTGAAAATATCTTATAGCAGGGGGAAGCGTCATGTTAGCCTTGCGGTGTTAAATCTCTGAATAAGTTTCATAATAAAAAATATTAACTAACTTTAATATTGAAAACTGACTGTAAAAAATCATTAGAGCACTTAGAAATATTTTCCTTTGCTAGTGATGCTCGCATACACTGAAATATTTTTAGTACATGTAATAGCAGGCCCATTGCCACCAAAACAATCAAAGCCAGATGGTTAACTGACAGCAATATTATTATTGTCTTTAAATAAATTTTACATGGAAGGAGAGGTATTTTTGAAAGGAAACATAAAATACCTTCAGAACAAACATGGCTCTTGTGTATATAAATTACACTTGAAGTTTCATGGTTTCATTGATTGATTGATTGATATGTTTATTCATCCATATAACAATACAAATTGTATGGACATCATCAATTGTATCTTATGAATTAAAACATACATAGGTTCTTACAATGTTTCCAATTCAATTCTTACAATTTTTACAGGTCATTTCTTACAATATTTATAATTATGCCATATGCTGTCACTCTATAGAGGCCTATGTTGTATTTGTGTGTACTAAGTAGCTATCTACAATTATTCTAAATATTCATTTACCTTGTCACAACTAATGCTTAATAAATAAGTCTTTAGCTTTTGGCTAAAGATATGAAGTTCATTTATACCTAGTATTTACTGTGGCAGTCTGTTGTACAGTTTTAGGCCATTATATAGCATACTGTTCTGTGCCTTGGACTTGTTTCTCCTGTTTAGGTATAAGTAGTAGCTGGATCTAGTTTCATGGTCATGTATTGAGTTGTTTATAGCATGTAGATGAATAGCTTTCCTTACTTACATTACAGTATGGAAAAATGATTCACATGGGACATTCAGAATTTCTAGTTTTTTGAATAAATCAATCTAATGGGCCATATTGTTGCTATTTGTCATTATCCGTACAGCTCTTTTCTGTACCTTGAAGACAGACTGAATATTCCCATCACTTGTTCACGAAAACATGATTCCATAACTGAGAATTGAGTGTATGTATCCAAAACATGTTATTTTGAGGCATGAAATATTGCACACTGGTGCAAGTATTTGTAGAGCATAACATGCTGTGGATAGTCTCTTTGTTAAATCTTTTACATGTTCTGTCCATTTTAACTGCCAATTTACCTTCAACCCCAAAAATTTGGTATCCATTAAACATTCTATTACATCATCATTAATTGTTAATTTATCATCATTGTGTCTTTTATTCAACCGGAATTATATACAATTAGTTTTATTTACGTTTAAAGTTACTTTATTTTTCAGTGACCACTTGAGAACATCTTTGAGGGCTTCATTAGCCTTTTCTGTCAACTGTGTTGGAGTTTTGGCTCTAAGCACTATGTTGCTGTCATCAGAAAATAGTACCGAGCGAGGTGGCGCAGTGGTTAGCACACTGGACTCGCATTCGGGAGGACGACGGTTCAATCCCGTCTCCAGCCATCCTGATTTAGGTTTTCCGTGATTTCCCTAAATCGTTTCAGGCAAATGCCGGGATGGTTCCTTTGAAAGGGCACGGCCGATTTCCTTCCCAATCCTTCCCTAACCCGAGCTTGCGCTCCGTCTCTAATGACCTCGTTGTCGACGGGACGTTAAACACTACCCACCACCACCATCAGAAAATAGTATTTTTTCCCCACATCTGATACTCTGTGGAAAATCATTAATGTAAATAAGAAAAAGGATTGGAACCAATATACTACCTTGTGGAACACCTATATAAATATTTTTTGGATCTGATAAGTCTTACTAGAAATCCTTCTGAAGTATATGAAATCTTAAAATGCTGCATCCGGTTTCCCAGGTATGATTTAAGCCACTTCTTAAGAACACCTCCTATTCCTAGTAACTCTAATTTATGTAATAAAATTATGTGGTCCACTGTATCAAATGCCTGTGATAAGACCAAGAAAATTCCAGTGCCTCAAGAATGACCTTTGTAAGCTGTGCAATAGCTGATTTTGTACCTCTTTTGGGTCTGAAACCATGTTGTTCTTTGCAAAGAAGGTTAAACTGATTTAGATACTGCGTTAATCCACTTTTCATTACTTTTTCAATAATTTTGGAAACGGTGGACAGTAAGGAGGTTGGTCTGTAGTTTTCTATATTTTCTGCATCACCATTTTTTAGTATGGGTAATACTTTTGCTTGTTTTAGGTTCTTGGGAAAACAGCCAGATTTGAATGATTCATTGATTATTTTTGTTAACGGAGCTTTTATGGAATTTGCACATTCTTGAAGGACTCAAGCTGGTATTTCACCTAGACCAGTTGATTTTATATTTTTTAATTGATGTATAACTTGAGCAACCTATTTCTCAGTTGCCGGTTAGAGTGCCATTGAGTTTGGTGGATGGTTCTTGTTGAGTAAGACATACATGTCTGGAAAGTTCTGTTGTAATTTCTTAGCAATGCTGTTGAAGTACATATTTACAAAGTTAACTATTTCTTTTGGGAGGTTCATTTGTCTATGTTTGTTCTAAATTTGTGAATTCAAAAGTTTTTGCCCTGTGTGCTGTATCCCATTTGATAATATTCCAGGCTGCTTTGCTTTTGTTTTCTACCTGCAATAGTATTTTATGGTTTGTGAGTTTTTTAGCATCTAGTAGTACCTTTCTATAGATTCTCTTGTAGTTTTTATAAAATTGCAAAAATGCTGGGTCAGTCTGTCTATTTTTGATTGAAGCAAGATACCTAAGAATTTAAGAGGATTTTTTGATACATCTGGTTATCCATATATTTTTCTCTGAAGTTGCAATGGTATGCAAAGTTTTGGGGAATGCTTCCTCAAATTTTAGTTTAAAAATGGACATGAAACACTTATACATTTTGCTCACATTCATTTCCGCATGGACTTCCTCCCACTATTATTATTGTATCTGGGATGAAAATTCATGCAGGTTTGACTTTAAGAAGAGCCTTTTGTATACTTTTAATTTAGCGGGCTTTTCTACATAAAAATTTACTTTTAATGTCTGACACAAATGATCTAATAAGCTTAGATCTTGAACATGTATGTAGCGTTTTTTTCCTGTCTATGTCTGTTGCTACACGGTCTATCAATGTTGAAGATTGTTTAGTTATTCTAGTGGGACAGCTTACAAATGAATTCATGCCATAACTGTAGAAAACATTTAAATAGGCATGACTGACATCATCTGACTTCATTTCATTGATAGTGAGATCCCCACAGACGATTATGCTTGTTTTTGAGCAAGATACCTTAGCTAGTGTCTGATTTAGTTTTGAGAAAAAAATGTCCACATCAGCACTCAGTGATTGGTACACACAAATTACCATTAATTTTTTGACATGTTGTGTTTTGTTACTTCAGTAGCTGAGAGTTCAAATTGTTTACCAACACTTAATGCGGTAAGGTCATTTCTTTGTTTAAATGAAATACCTTTCTTCTCATAAATACACAAACCCCCACCTTTCATGGAGAGTCTACTGTAGAAACAAGCAACTTCATATGAGGCTAAGGCTAAATATGAGATTTCAATCCCTTTGCACCAGTGTTCTGTAAGACACACAACTTAACTGTATAATGTTCGTAGATTTACTTCTATTTGCTGAAGATTGCTTTTTATGGATTTATATTCTGGTAATGAAATGATCGTATGGCATTGTTGGCCGGGAGGCCCCTTGCGGGGAAGTTCGGCCACCGTATTGCAAGTCCTTTTTAGTTGACGCCACTTCGGCGACTTGCAAGTCAATGATGATGAAATGATGATGAACACACAACACCCAGTCATCACGAGGCAGAGAAAAACCCTGACCCCGCTGGGAATCGAACCTGGGACCCCGTGCGTGGGAAGCGAGTACGCTACCGCAAGACCACGAGCTGCGGACTATATTCTGGTGAAGTACTGTTAAACATTTAGTTGTACTTATCATGGTTGCCTCCTCCTCTTTGTGCTTGATGTTAAAAAATCTTTCTGATGGTTGGAGGCAGTGTTTTCCTCCTGCTTGCTACACTGTGCATTTCACTTGCTGTTCTTTCCTTTTCTTCTGGTGGAGTTGCTGCTGAGTCATCTATTGCTTTTGTTGTTGGTTGTGTAGATGTACATGTTGCGACCATTTCCTTTGCCTGTGTAGACATTGGTCCGAGGTCTTTTATTGCTACTGTTGCTGGTATTGTTACAAATGCTTTCCTGTTGACACTTACTTCCATATCTGATCCTTCTCTAAGTTTAGCACTACTACATCTGGATTCATTAGGCAGGCAAGGACCTCCATGTCATTGATAGCCTTGCTTGTGCAAGATACTTTGCAGTCCTCTTTTGCTGTTGGCAGTGCAATTCTCTCATATTTATCACTTATGGAGAAAACACTTGTTACAAACATTTTGATCCTCTGGCAGATTAAAGATTTGACCCACTTATTTAGATGCATTCTGTGTCTTGTAAAGTGCTTTCTTTCCAGGTCATTTAGGGTGAGAAAAACAGCATTTAAAAGTGGATTGACACACCTTTTTGTAGGCCCTGTTTGCTTTGAGGATCTCCTTGTTTACACACGACAATTCAGTAAGGTAATGCCTATATGGTGTGCCTAGCACAATTATTTTCTGATCCCCAAATGTACAGAGTGTCTCTCTTAAAACTCTTGTTGCTACTTTCAGTTTATTTCTGTGTACATCATTTGCATTGCCTACTATTGTGGTACACTGGTTTTGCAACACACAATTACTGTTTTTATGGTCCTTCTGTATTTCCTGTAATCCTGCTCCAGGTTTCACCACACTTGTAGCATTGAGGTCTTGTGGGTAACGAAGAATTTCTGTTATTCCTCTGCCGTGGCTGTCAGAAAGTAACACTATACTAACAGTTTTTGGTAACCCTTTGTTTACATTGTTACCCTGCTTGTTTACCTTCATTTCATGACAGTTGGTTTCTGTAGCTGTACTTTGACATACTTGGAACTTATTGAAATACAGTATCTTTTAATGGTAAATATATACAATATTTGTCACAAGATATTATCAGACTTGACAAAATGACTTATAATATTACAGATATTACTTTCTTATTCTGCATTACCTTCATATCGGTTGAATGAATCATGTCATACATTAGACAGTCTTCCAGGTGATGCCACAGCTGTTAATAATAAAATAATTTTTTATCTACTGTGGGAACTACCTACAACTTGGACAAGGCATTTTCATGAGGTATTTCAGTATATGTGATGTATATGTCACAGTTTTACTGTCTTAGAGGCATGGTAAAACTACAAAGTATGTGTGTAGTTTGTGGACTATTCCAGGAAGATGTTCATACATTCGTTTCACAAGCTGTATCCTCCACCACATAATGTCACTGTTATCATTAGCATCTGAAAAAGGAAATGTAATTATTGGTAACATATGTAATCAGTGTTACAGTCTTATGAAAACGTAATAGTAGCAATTATCATTCAAAAATAATTCAGTTTTGTGACTTACACACAACTGAACCCTTCTGATTTCACCCCTTAAAAAGTTACAGTTTACCCCTTGGAGGTATTTCCCCCATGTTGGCAACCACTGTTCCAGAGCCACATGATCTAGCCCTGATTAGTCTAATGCTACCGTTTCTATGGTTGATTAAACTAATCATGTCTCGCATACAGCCTCCATTGTTCTTTTTTTTGCTTTCAAAGTTACCGTCAGTTCTGATAACATTTAATATTGCTCTGGTTCACATGAAAACTTCCTAAAATACTCTACAATAGACAATTCAATGCATTATGTAGGGCACAACTGAATCCTGCAGCATGGCACTAGTAAAAAGGGCTCTTGGAAATCTCATCTGGAATCAGTGTCACATCCACATTACACTGGGTCAGCACCACAAACTCTGACTTTGTGAGAAAACTAAGTACTTCAAAATTACTTACCTTAGTTTATGATGTTTTTGCCAGGGCTGAAACTGCATAGTTGTCTGCTCGAGAATCATGTACTCTTGTGTGCAATTTTGTGATAATGGATTCAATGTTGTTATAAATAAAACACTGGCTGTATAATTCAGTTGAAGAGTTCCATTTAGTACACCAGTAGAGTCGGTCTAACTCAGTGTAATAGAACATTTTACAATAAGTGCCCTAACTGCATAATACTTGACATAGGTGAGCACTACAAAAGAACATCTGCTTTCTTTGACATACAGAAACCTTCTTGATGGATTTACTCAAAAATCAAATAAGCAATTGCATTTTAACCTATTTATGTAGGCGATAATTATCAGACAATGTGTATGACAAAACGTAAACAAAAATTGGTGATTTTAATGTACTAATTCTATATGTGTGTAATCATCATTAATTGTGGAAATACAATTTATAGTTCTTGCATTTAGCAACACAGATAACAGTAACACAGTAATGTTTTGAAATTCTGTTACATGCTACAATATAATTAGGACAATGATATAGGCTGAAGCAATAAATTAAAATTTGCGCTAGCCCCAGGATTCAAACATGGGCTCCTGCTTACTAGGTGGATGAGCTAAGTGCTGCATCACATTGCAGCTACCACAGCTGCATGGATTACTCTAGTACATCTCCCTCCCTGATACAAATTGCATTTCACATTTTGAATAACGATTCTGCTCAGCAGGATTGGCAAGGTGTAAAGTGTATTTCAGTTAATGATTCTTGTAAGCTTCCTGATTAGTTATAATTTCTCGAGGTAATTACTTTTTGTAAATAAGCAAATTTTCAAGTTATCTGTTTTGCATGATTAAGTTTCATTAATATCCTATATCACTTCACACGGCCTTCCAGTCCTCTACAAATATAATAATTATGAAACAAAAGTGAATGTTATTCATATTTAAACTGCTTCTCAGTCTATTTGTTTTGAAAATTTGCATATTGCAAATATGGTTGTAATCATGACTCATTAACAATCTTTTCATTGCTAATTGCTAGAATATAAGCTGAATATTATGAAATTGTGTTGGTGTAGGTCACACAGATAGTGTTGTCAAGTTTGTTATTCGAAATATGAGTTTTGTGTGCTGACAACAGAGTGTGGAAAATACTGGTGAAGAACCTGATCCACAGTAAGAGGTAATGCACTATTCAATACCTGACTGGGATCCTTACTGAAATGATCAGTTCTCCGCCTAAAACATTATAGTCTATGGAGCACAGTTTAAATTTTTATGTGAAGCAATCTGTGGCCTGCTCACATTTATCAAAACTTTTCTTGCGTGCTTTTGTACACTGTTAAATTTTGTAGAACAATAGCTATTATACAAATCGATTAGCATATGTGATGTCTTTTATTTTTTCTCACAATACTGCTATCTTTACCTTATTGTTACAGGAACCTGTATTGCAAGTCACTGAGAAAACTCTGTGCTGCTGCTGTTGCCGTTCTGGCCCTTTGACATTAGTTGCTAACATTCCAGCTACAGGATTTGTCTCTGGTCAAGAGATACCTATTACCGTAGAGGTTGATAATGCAACTGAGGAAACAATAAGTGCTGTTACATGCTCCCTGAAGAAGGTATTGTACAGTAACAGTTTGTTTCCAATATACTAATTTCAGTCTTGAAAAAAATTTAATGCGAGTGGAAGAATATTGCTCACAATTTTTTGTAAAATAATCAAAGAATGAAAGAAATCTAGCATATTGAAAATTATGTGACAAGGGTGTCCATCATCAATAAATGTAAATTTGTTGTGTGTAGGAAGATCCTCTACATCTCCTCAGGATTTCTTTAGTACAAAATTTTTCCCTCAGAGTAAGTAAAGGAACGTAGAAACTTACAATTACATTGAAAATATCCCATTACAATGATTTCTGTACTAATAAACAGGAACAACACAAGCTGAAAATACATGGAAGTTGAGTGAAAAGTGCAACAAAATAATGTAGACAAATTTAATTTCAGAATCGTCAGTCTTTTTGCTGTAAATTTATGTAAATAGGAGCAAGGAATGTGAATGTGTTAAGAATTCTGATGACTTCTGTTACTGCCATTTGATTTCAATATATACCTGTTGCTTCTAACTTGTTTCTCTGAACTCCAGATTCCAAATGAGTAACTTGTCTATTCCATTATTTACTGTTCCTCTTTCATGTGTATATCCTGTAAACATTGTTCATAATTTCTCGAAAATTGATATTTATTATCTTTTGGTTATTTTTATTATATATGTTTTATAGAAGATGGGCAACTGTCAGCCACTTAGTCAACTTGATTTCGTCTGTCATTTGTAAACCTTAAGGATTCATTATCATTGTCATTCCATTTCCATTTTACATACAAACCCTAAATGACTCACAATTTCAAAGAAAATACTCACTTTTGTTGCCTTAACAATACTACTTGCTGCTCTCTTTCTACTGTAGTAAGAGCCACTTGGCATCACTGTTCCAGTGGTCAAATGTGATCCCTAAAATGTTATATCTGAGAATGTCACAGTGTTAAAAAGAAAATATATAGTAGTTTCTCTGCAAAGGAAATTAGAAGCAATAAAAAAATTGATAGTGGTGTGAAACTGATTAGTATCTTCATACATACTATTTAGATCATTGTCAAGTGTAGCATGGGGTACTTCCTATTGTACAACATATTAGAGTTCCTTTTGATTCAGTTCACTTCCAGAATATGAGAAGAATGACGGCTTACATTTCTCTGTGTGCACTGTAATTAGTTGGATCTTGACTCTGCAATCCCTATGGGAGCGATATACAAACAGGCTACACGATATTCCCAGATTCCTCAGTTAATACTGGTTCTTAAAACATGTCACGTACTAGGGTAGCTGACACCTATCTTCAAGCATCTGCCAATTGAGACTACTCAGCATTTCTGTGATGTTCTTTGATGAATCAAACAAACCTGAGATTATTGTTGCTGCCTTCTTTGTAAGCAAGCTGTATACCCCATTGGTCCTATTTCATATGGATCTCACATACTTGAGCAATATTCTAGGATGGGTCACACAATGGTTTTGTAAGTACTCTCTTCTGTAGACTGATAGCATTTTCCCAGAATTGTAACTATGAATCAAAGTCTACCACCTGCTTGACCCATTATCGAGTGTATTGACCAAGTAATATACAAAATCGATCCAAGTAACACAAACAAGACTTTATTCATAAACCTCTGAACGAAAACAGAAGTAAGCCTCTTGTGACTCCACATGTAACAAGACAAATGACATAAGTGATACACAGAACAACAGAGTGGGAGAAACTAAAAGAACATAGTGAGAGTGAATTACCATTGCTCCACATGTATTTAGCTGTGAGTCACCGTGAGACACCATGGCAGACACTGTACCATGTGCACGCTTCCTACAGGTGGCCTCTAGCGGCTGGTCCATGCTGATACAGTTGGTGATTGATCGAAGTACACCCTCACAGTGACACTACCCTCAGCGCACTCAGTAGCAGAATACAGAACACCTGCCTTGGCAACAGAGGAGATACTGGTGGCCTGGTGAGAGAGGCATCCATCAGATCCAGAGTGGCAGCAGCTGCTGATGATGGTGGGGTTGGGACGACGTGCTGGTCAGCATCAGAACGTAGGACCAGAACACGTGGAGATGCACACACACCTGAGGGCAGTGGGGCCGTTTGGCAACCGATAACAGCACCGGAGAGGAGGGTGCCATCACCATCTCTGTGTTGTCATCAGCAGACAGGTCCCAGTGCAGAGTAGATGGATCTGGACCCACTGGCAACAGTGACTGAGGCAGTGATGGTAAGGGGGCTGGTGGAGGCAGCCTGACCGGTACAGCAGGCTGTGGTAATGGATCTGAGGCCAGAGACGGACCAGCACTCAGTGCTAGGAAGCTGGAACCCCAGGGCACCACACATGGAGGCGGCAACCGTGGGACAGGGGTGCCATCACAGCAGGTGATGACAGGGTCGGGGTGGAGGGTGGTGGGGTGGGCGGTGGTGACAGGAGCCGCATCTGCGAATTGGCAGATTTCATCAGTGAGTTGGAGCGCAACTGATCAAAGTGGCATACCACCAACCCATTGGCCATATGGACATCACAAAGATGGCGCCCCAGCTTCAGGCAACAGGGGCCGGTATCCACTTGGGTTGGTGATCAAACCCTTGCACTCACACCAGCGATCCCGGCATGAAGTGGCTGGTGAGCCCAACCGTGGCACTTGTAGTACAGGGTGCAAGAGATGGAGGAGTGCGCGTGGCTGCCGACCCTGAAGTAACTTAACTCAGTCAGGCTCCATTCCCCCATAGGTGTGAAGCAATAGGTTCCCAGAAAAAGGAGGAGGGTGTTGTCTGGTGAAGAATCCACTACAAAGTTTTTTGTTTGGGGCTTGAATGTATGCAGTAGTCATTCTTCTTTACCATTTGATTGAGGTTCAAATGGCAGAGCTATAACATGACAAATGCTGTCAATTGGAAGATGTGAAAAGTGAATTGGGACCTGTTATCAGAAACTAAAGTACAAGGCAACCCCTTGATAGAAAAAAACTCTAAAATGTGTATGAATTGTGACTTAAGCCAACATCAGTGTACACTCAAGAAGGTAAGGAAAAGGGGACAATACACCCACAACCAAGAGCCAATAGGAATTCGAGAAGGGACCTGCAACATCTACATGAAAGCATTCCCATGGCTGGCATGGAACAGGCCAGGGGACAGAGGTGCTCTGGGAGCTGCATGTTGTCAAGTACACAGCTCACAAGCCATGACAAAATGTACAATTTCTCCATCAGTCTCTGGCCAAGAAACATGTCTCCTTGCTAATAGTTTAGTGTGCAAAACTCCCCAATGGCCCTGGTGGAGGAGTCGTAGAACCTCATGCGATAACGTGATGGGAATGACTACTATGGGAGAGAGGTGTTCTGTGGACAACAGCAAAACACCGTCATATACAGAGAAGAATACCGGTTGTCCTAGTCAGCACATTTTGTGCCACTACTACCATGTCACCCCACGCTTCAGTTTGATCACCCACTGCCTGAGAAACTTCAGAAGATTGTGCAATTTGCAAAACTTTTACCAGTGGTGGTTTTTCACAGATTAAAGCCTTCCGGTGCACTTCCTTGTCCGGAGCTGAACAGATAACTGCATCATGTAAAGTACATTCTGCATAAATCATTATGGGCATGAGTGATGAATTGAAGTTCAGCTGTCCAGGTCCTGTGTGACTGGTTTAAACCAGACCAGTCGTACATCAGTAGAATTCAACTTTTGACACACTATGACATGTATTCTTTTGTGATGGTAGTTGGACTAGAAACTGCAGTAAGAGCTGCTGGTTCTCGTAAAGGGGCAAGCTGACATGTTAACTGCTACACCTTAGGTGGAATCCATGAGAGGAATAAGGCTTTGAACAAATTCACGTCTGTCACACCGAAAGCCAAAAAATGCTGTCTGAGTCTTTTTTCATGAATTTCTCAGTCCTCAGCTGAATCATCATAAGGAGGACAAGTGCGTGGATGGTCCAGTGGAAGTGGACAGACCAGTGGAACAATACGCTGTCATGTTAATGGAAGCCACCAAAGTCGTCACTGCCAAAGTAAGCTGTTCAGTAAAAGGCTGGTAGCACGGCATCCATAGTGACTGATCTGATGAAACTGCACTTAAAGACCGCACACACGTAAAATATTCCAAACTCTTCACCAGTCTCGTGAAACTGATCCAAGTAACACAAATATGGCTTTATTCATAAACCTCTGAACAATAACAGAAATAAGCCTCTCATTAGTCCAACATAACAAGACAAAAGAATCATACAGAAGGTGTAACGTAAGTGATACATAGAACAACTGGTGTGAGCAGACAAACTAAAAGAACGTAGTGAGGAGTGAGTTAGCACTGCTCTGCATGTGTATTGCTATGAGTCACCAGTAGATGGCACAGCGGAGACTGTGCTGTGTGCACACTTCCTACAGGCAGCATCTAGTGGCCAGTCCATGCTGACAGACAAGTACTCCCCCATGGTGACACTACACGCGGCAGACTCACACTCACTCACACTAGCAGCAGGGTCTAGCATTGAGGCTATATGATCATTTCATTCTGTATTGCTATGAGGTGTTACACCCAGATATTTGTATGATTCAACTAGTTCCAGCTGTGACTCATTAGTATTGTACATGTGGGATACTATATTGTTGTGTTTTTGTGAAATGCAAAATTTTACATTTCTTAACATTTAAAGTAAATTGCCACTCTTTGCACCACTTTGAAATCTTATGATACTCTGACTGGACATTTGTGCAGCTTTTTTAAGATGGTACTTCATTGTAGATAACTGCATTATCTACGAACAGTCTGAAGTTATTATTGATGTTGACTGCTAGATCATTAAGATATGACATGAACAGCAAGGATCCCAGTACAGTTCCATGGGTTGTGGCTGAAGTTACTTCTATATATTTTGATGACTCTAATTCTGTCATGAAATGATCATTTAAGTCATTAATTTTGTCTGACACCTTATAAGATTGTACTTTTGTTAATAAGTGTAAGTATGATACTGAGCAGTAACTCTCGTATGTCTTAAGAGTTTACCTTGAAACGTGACTTTCAGGATGTCATGTGAGAAGAGTGTTAGGTAAGTTTTGCATGACTTGTGTTTTTGGAATCCGTGCTAGTTGTCATGCAAGAGGTCATTCTGTTTCCTATACCTAATTAGATTCGAGCTCGGAATACATGCTAAGATTCTGCAACAGATGAATGTCAATAATATTGGATGGTAGGTTTCTGGATCACTTGTGATGACCTCCTTTTATGCAGGTTTGACCTGTGCTTTCTTTCAACTATTGTTTTTATTTGTTTAAAGGATCTTCTACATATTACGATTAAAAGAGATGGCCTACCTCAACTGCAGATGCTGTACAGAATCTGGCAAGAATACAGTCAAGCTCTGGAGACTTGTGAAATTTAGTAATTTCAGTTCTCAGTACCACTTGTGCTTCATCATCTTTGCAGTGGTGTCAGAATTAAATTGGAACAGCACACATTCATTCATTCATTCACTCACACATCAAATTCCATAAATTTCATCATGAATGAGAGACTTCAGGGATGTGAAACGAGTCAAGTTAAATATTAACAAGCAGAAGTAACAACTGCTGGATACTTCTATAAAGTATATAAGCAACAATTTGTAACTAGTGGTAATGTATTCAAAGTGATGATTTTGGCAGTTTCTTCTAAACAACCATATCTATAGAATATATCTAGAAACAAAGGTGATGTAACTTACCAAACGAAAGCATTGGTATGTTGATAGACACACAAACAAACACAAACACACACACAAAATTCAAGCTTTCGCAACACATGGTCAGGAAAGAGGGAAGGAGAGGGAAAGACGAAAGGATGTGGGTTTTAAGGGAGAGGGTAAGGAGTCATTCCAATCCCGGGAGCGGAAAGACTTACCTTAGGGGGGAAAAAGGACAGGTTTACACTCGCACACACACACATATCATATGTCTGCTTGTGTCTGTATATGTGCGGATGGATATGTGTGTGTGTGTGTGTGCGTGCGAGTGTATACCTGTCCTTTTTTCCCCCTAAGGTAAGTCTTTCCACTCCCAGGATTGGAATGACTCCTTACCCTCTCCCTTAAAAACCAGATCCTTTCGTCTTTCCCTCTCCTTCCCTCTTTCCTGATGAAGCAACTGTGTGTTGCAAAAGCTTGAATTTTGTGTGTGTGTTTGTTTGTGTGTCTATCAACATACCAACGCTTTCGTTTGGTAAGTTACATCATCTTTGTTTTTAGATATATTTTTCCTACGTGGAATGTTTCCCTCTATTATATTCATATCTATAGAATGTTTGCCAGGAGAAAAACAGTTACTTTGAAAAAAAATCACCAGTCCTCCTCCTGTAACACTCAGCTATTGTTGTAGTTTAATACTTCAAATAAAATGTTTATGTGTCTTTAAACAGGTTACTGTCAGCTGCCTATATACTGCCAAGGCCTTATTCTATCTAATATGAATATGAGAAATTTAAGTTATTGAGTCCAAGTATTGTGATAAATTGCAGTAGTGGCTAAAGAGGTGTTCTTTTACATTGTTACTGAAGATTGGGTTGTTAAATCTCATGCCTGATGCCCACCAGCAACCAGCTATAGACTTTTGCACCAGAATATAAAAATCCATTCTCAATCTAGAGAGGGATGCAATGTCAGTATGGAAAGTATTTCTATTTCTTTGCTATTATTTCCAAAACTTGATGAGCAGAAGAGCCTGGTTGAAAGGACACATCCTGAGGAATCAGTGAATCCTGTGTTGGATAATGGAGGGAAGTGTGTGGATAAAGACTCTGAAGGGAAACCAAAGCTTGACTGCATTAGTAGGTTCCAATGGAGGTAAGCTGCAGTATTTATGCAGAATGAAGAAGCTTGCTACACTAGTATGGGTACGTACATCAAACCAGTCTTTGTATTTAAGGTTACAACAACAACACCTCCAAATTCTCGATTAGTGCTTGGATCCACTGGACTCCATCAGTTCCATAGCTTACCAATTATACCCAGAACAGTATATCCCATTCAGCATATTATGTCCTTTTACTTAATCTTTTGGTATGCTATGCAGTGCGTCCCAGGAGGAATGGTGAATATTCATGGATCTGTGAGGAATGGATCACTCATTTGAAGCAAAAAACTTCATATGGACATGTACCCTCTTGTAAATGATGACCAAGATAGAACATATTTAATGTACATTTTTTGTGGGCTAGTGGCATGCACATCCATGTCTTCCACCCTCCTCCTTGATGTTTTATTCTAACCAGACATATCTCATTGCTTTCAATCTCTGCTTGTCTTTCAGCCATTAAACTAGCCTATTGAACATGCAGTTGTCCATGGTGTGTTGTGAGTGAATTAGTGCGAGGGAATGAGAGCATGTCAGACAGAAGCATTGATTAACTGTATTTGTACAAGTGCTGGCTAAAATGCCACATATCTACATTAATGCATATATGATCTATGTTTATGGCTTCTGCATTAGTAATGGTCCAGCTGCTGCTGAAGAATACAATATGCACTTTTCGACATATTGAATTCCTGATCATAGAGCGTTTATCAATGCTTTTCCAACTGGTATTTTGTAAAACATATTTTGTAATATTTATTAACTGTCCTATATGTGTACATGTGTAAACCTGACAATGTATTGAATAATGCAGAAAATAAATAACAATGTACATTAATTGTGTTCTGTCTCTTAAACCATTCACAATAGGGCATATGTCCACATGAAGTTTTTTGCGTCAGATAACCCCTATATAACACCACCTCTAAATTCTCGATTAGTGCTTGGATCCACAGAACTTCATTAGTTTCATTGCTTACCAATTATACCCAGAGCAGTATATCCCATTCAGCATATTATGTCCTTTTACTTATCCTTTCGGCTTGCTATGCAGTGTGTCCCGGCAGGAATGGTTCAGTTTACAGTTCATTTCACATTGATTCTGTCTGTTTATTCATTCATTTATTCTTCAAGTTCCATTGTGAAGTAGAGCCTTTGGGGATGCAGAATGGGTTGTGATATCTATTAAGAAACTGAAATAACTATTAGAAACTGCATTAATAATTATCATTAAACTGCTTTAAACTATGGTGCTTATTCGTAAACATACTGAAATTACTGAGAGATCTGTTTTGAAAATGAACTGCTGCATCCTCTTCAGTATTAAACTATTGCTGTATATTCCCTCATGCTAGATGAATATTACACAACCATATTCATATTTATCATTACAAGAAGTTAATTTTGTGTTGTAAGAATAGTCCTTTTTATGATGCTTGTGACACTGCCGACAGAGGTCTTAATTTGTGAATTTAGATAATTTCTAGGTGTAATTACAAGGTATGTTTTCAATTTTCTTTTAGTTTATAGGAATTCAGCATTTCATGACTTGTGTACCATGGGACTCATTTAAAACATTGGCACCAGAATGTCGACCCACATCAAGAGCTCCAGTTTAATATCTTAATATATTATTGCTCATTTAGATGTTTGTGTTGTCCTCCAATGATCTTTTTCCCCACGTTCTTGCAGAATAATTGAGTTTTTCTAGTTGCCTGATATATGACACTGTCAACTTACTTCTTTTAATTTGTGCATTTTCAAACCTTGCTCAATAGAAATTCTGTGATATTGGATTTATATGAAATTGGTTTTATGATGTGGATTATTTCTTTTAAAATTTATGCATGCTTATTGAAATTTAAAATCATTCTAGCCACAGATAATATTCTTGAAACATAATACTGACACTGGTAATTTTAGTTTTCCTTTATTATAATGCATTTCAAGATGAGATATTTCATTTTTTTAAATGCCACATGTTCTATAAATTTTTCTACACTTTGATTTGTTAAATAGCCACAAAAATCCTTGATCATTCGCCAAATAGCAATAAAAGTCTGACAGATAGCCAACCAACATTTAAAAACAAATTAAAACAATTTCTGAATGTCAACTTCCTCTACTCAATAGATTAATTTTTAGATATGAACTAGTAACTGTAAAAAAAAGTAATGAAAACTAATGTTAAATTGACAAGTTCTACATCATTATGAAATGTCATATTCACGCATCTGTGGAACAAGTATTAATGTAATGTAATTATACATGGTTATTTACACACTTACACCGACAGTACACAGTCAGATATCAGTGATAGCGCATTAGGCCAAGCAGTGGTGTTGCAATGTGGTCTATTGACTTCAAAGCTGTAATGGAACTGCAGATATTCATGGGTGTAAATGACTTTAATGGATTAAGCACGATAATACATTGATGATATCTTTGCCATATGGACTCATGGTGAGACTGACCTGTTGAAATTCGTGGAATCTCTAAATATGTTCTCCCATTTAAATTTCACATGTCCCTATTCTGAATCCCACACCACTTTTCTTGATGTTGATCTCATTGCTACCAAAGGCAAGCTACACACATCTGTCAACATTAAACCTACTAAGAAGGAACATTACTTGCATTTTGACAGCTGCCATCCTTTCCATGTCAAACGTTCCAAAAATCATGCCCTGAAATGAGATCCATTCTGTCTGAAATTTTGACCACCACACCTAGCTTTCCATTGCCCTCCCAATCCCCACAATATTCTTGTCAGACCCTATGCTCCTTCTGCACCCATCTCACTACCCTATGGATCCTACCCCTGTGACTGTCCACACTGCAAGACTTGCCCTAAGCATCCTACTATGCCAGTTCTGTAAGTGGCAAAAAGTATACTATGAAAGGGAGAGCCACCTGTGGAATGACACATTATATACCAGCTGTTATGTAAATATTGTTCAGCCTTTTACATTGGCATGTTAACTGCAAAGTTATCAATTAAGACAAATGGGCATAATATCCTGTTGCAGAGTGTGCTCTAATACACATTAGTCATGACCTTGGTGCCTGTTTCACGACATGCACCATCTGGATTCTTTCCCAGACACCTGGTTCTCAGAATCTGCATGTGGGAACTAGCATTATAACATGTCTTTGGTTCTCGCCACCCACCTGGCCTTTGTTTACGTAAATTCCTTCTGTCTCACCATTTCTTCACAGTAACTACTCCTTTCTTTGCTTCATTTTAGTTTTCTATATCTTTCATTTTCTGACCTGTCTATTTCACGCCATGCCCCTCCCACGTCTGTTACATACAATTCACTTAGCTTTTCACTCTTTTTGACTCATGCACAATGTCTTAGCAATAATATTTGTCTTGCATATTATCCTGTTGTCCACCTTTAAGCTCACAGGGTTTCAAACCCCATCCAGTGCAGCCCCCAACAACCAGCCTTTCCTTCTCATCCCATCCAGTAAGTCTCCCCTAACTTGGGATTCTGGGTGACTTCGTTGAAATCTACTCCTTTTCCTGAACCTTTCCAGCTGCTTTCCCTTCACACCTCTTCCTTCCTCTCTAACTCTTCTGCCGGAAGAAGAATCCACTGGCTCCAAAAGCTTGCATAAGTAAAACTTTTTTATGTTTGTGTTCTCCTGCTGCTGCTGCTTGGTAAGGAGATTTTTTTATCTATCCAATTACATTATGAACTCAGTAACTGTTATTTCATAAATCTGTTTTAACCATTAAGGTTACAACAGTGAACAGGAGCACAGCCACCAAATTCATTCTTGCTTTTTGTTCTTTCTGAGCATTTCTCCATTCCTGACTTCTCCTTCAAAAACCTTGCTATACCTATGACTGCTTGTAGGTGTTAACATTTCACCATCTGTAGAATATATGGAGAGATCCTATCATTTTCACCCATCACTTGAGAACCTCCTAGATTAATTCTAATAAACAGTGTAGTGTTCAATATTATATCCAGGCTACAGAATACTGTTCATGAAGTGTAGTACTGTAAATGCAGAGACAATTTTTTTTGTTCAGAATCAGCCTTTCACTCTCCAGTGGACTGTTTATCATTTTGAAACTTCCTGGCAGATTAAAACTGTGTGCCAGACTGGGACTCAGAGACAGAACCTCCCCTTCTGTGTACACTGCCCAGAAAGACCATGATCCAGGTGACAGTCTAAGTCTGGTGCACTGTGTTAATGTGCCAGGAAGTTTCAATTACATGCATACCTAACTTATTGTGAAGAATTCAAGAGGCAACAAAATTAATACACTGCAGTTAATTTTGTGGACAGTGAATTTATTCAACATCACATACATTATTTAATAATTAATATAAAAAGGTAGACCTACTCTTTTTGACGGGTTTTATTTTAGCCTTTTCATGTGATAGTGTTTTTAAGTACTCATTTATAGTCTTACAACATATCACATACTAGGAAATAAGTCCACATCAGTTAAAGAACAGCTGAAACAAAGTAGAACCATTAACTAAAACTTGGCATCATTAGTAATGAAAACAAATGTGTTTCCTCAAATTGAAGAACCATTAACTAAAACTTGGCATCAATAGTAATGAAAACAAATGTGTTTCCTCAAATTCAATCTCCAATACCTGAACATAAATTTCACAGAAAGTAGTATGAATAAATCAGGCATGTTAGTTTTCATTTTTAAAGATGTAAAACTCATCTCATAGATTTTTTGAGGTTCTTCTCTTATTTATTTTTTAGTTTGTAGTAGTAACTGCTACTGCAGGGATGCTCTTCATAGATGTACCTGGGATAAGAAATTATCATCACCAGTAGTTGGCTAGTGCGACAGTAAGTGCAGAGGCATATATATCCTGCTTGCCCGACAGTGTCAGTGTCTCGACTAGATCCTAAATAAGGCCACACCATCTCATAGAGTCTGGGTCTGTGACACTTGTGATGATAATCAATAATCAAGAATTTTATTCCCCATAGATCATTTTACAATGATTTTGGCTTCGTCATACAGGATGTAGTTGTACATACGTAATAATAAAATAAACTATCAGTACATTATAGCACAAATTTTAAGCTTGGCAGTGTACCATATTACACCAGCATAGTTTCTAAAAGTTATACAATAAGCTGTACTGTAATATAATATAATATACCCAAAAAAGAATGTAAATGTAAATGTCATGTGACTAGGGCCTTCCGTTTGGTAGACCATTCGCCGGGTGCAAGTCTTTCGATTAGACGCCACTTCGGCAACTTGCGCATCAATGGGGATGAAATGATGATGATTAAGACAACACAACACCCAGTCCCTGAGCAGAGAAAATCCCCAACCCAGCCGGGAATCGAACCCGGGTCCTTGGGATTGACAATACAGAAAACTTTTAAATGCGATTATCCTCCTCAGGCATCTCAAAGAATTCTCTAATGTCATAAAATGGATGATCTGAAAGCCAGCTGTAGCACTTAATTTTAAACAATTTTATATCCATTGACTAAACATGAATTAGCAGTTGATTGAACATTTTGAGTTAGTTTACTTTGTGGAAATTTCCTGTTCTTGCTAATTGGTGGCACATCTAACTTACCCTCAGCTCTGTTGTTGTGTTCAAGTATTTCCTCTCTGGCAACAAATTCTGAAATATTATTTTTAATATAGAGTACAGACACATAAATGTATAAATTTATAGTTGTGAGTGTTCTGAGTCTGGAAAAAAGTGGACGACAGTGCTCCCTATGACCTCTTTTACATATTATGCATACAACTTTTTTTTTGTAATTTCAAAATGTTCTTGATGTGAGGGGAGTGCCCCCATATAATCAGACTATATGAAATATGTGACTGGAATAGCTCAATGTATGTCACCCTAAGGTACTCCAGGCTCTCTGCCTCCCAACAGTTTCAAGATAAGCTATGCCATTGGGATATTTTTTCACATACGTGATTGACATGTTCCTCCCAACAGAGTTTTGAGTCAATGTAAATACCCAAGAGTTTTATTGACTTACTGCCTACTTCATTTGATATTCCCATTAAAAGTTGTTGGGTTTTATCAGGATTTCACAGGAGCTTATTGGCTGCAAACCAGCCCAGGGCCTTATTAAGTGTTTCTTTTGTTACGCTATTCAGATCTGAAGTGTTCTGATGTGTGATAAGTAGTGTTGCATCGTGAGCATCACATACACGAGGTGGGCTATGTTATTAGGTAAATCGTTGAGAGGTACAATAAAGAAGAAGGGTCCAAAGATAGACCCTTGTGGTACAATTGTGCTGATTTCCATTACGGAAGAACATTTTGACAGAGACAAATTGTTTTCTGTTACTTAAATAAGAACTTATCACAGCGGAAGTGCTCCCTCTCACTGCATAAAACTCTAGTTTCCTCAGTAGAATGTAAACAGGAATGCAACTGAAAGTTTTGCTTAGGTCACATAATAACACTGATACCATGTTATTGTTTTCAAAAGCTGTTGAGGTTTGGTCAGTGATTTCCAAGATGTCCCCTGTTGTGTTTCTCCCTTTGTGAAAACCAAACTGATTGTTACATAGGATATTATGTTTTTCAAGGAAGCTGCTTATTTGTGTGTGTACCAGTGCCTCAAATATTGTTGAGAATATTGGGACAATGAAGACTGGTCTGTAGCTTTTTGGAAGATGTTTGTCTGTTAGGCAGAAATGTTAAACTCAACAGTCTCTTCAGTGCTGTTGAACAAACATACATTATTCAGTGACATCATGTGTCAAACTCCCTCTCCCTTTTAGTTTCATTACCATCCATTATAACACAGTCACAACACAATGATGGTCAGATAATCATAACAGACATCCTTGTGATGGACACATCTCACATTAAACTGGGGAAAGAAAAAGCACTGCTTAATTATATCAGTATGTCCCACAAACAAACATGAAAGATCGTATTTCAGTCTGAAAAAATGAATGAGTGCATTTACTATTATGTGGGCATAAAAGAAGCCTTAATATGGTACCCTAGATATGTTTTTGCAAAGGATAATAAGTTCTAATATAAGGGAAAAATATGTCACTAAAATGCAAAGAGCTGAATTCTTGACTTACTGTTTATTTTTGTATAGATAGCTAGGGAATAATGTGAGAAAGAAAATGTTGTTTGTAAGAATGTAATTTATTGTAAATTTTTAGCAGATAAATTTAAAAGAAAAATATACTGAAAAGTAGAGCATGTATGACACTCACCATTTTCTTTCCAAATCATGTTTTTATAATAAATTTTGTTTCCTCATCAAGTTTATGCTTCGTATTTCATTATCAGTTACATTCCTGTTACGGGCTGAATAACTAATCTGGTTTATTCCTATTGGGTGTGTATATTTACTTTAATGTTATGGTTAATTTGAAGCTTTTGCCTTGTTTTAATTTTTTTTTGGTTTTCATAAATATTGCTACAAATAATAATAAATAAATTGTGTGTTTTTCAGAATGTATGTTTCACATCCCATACACCTCGTAAGAAAACAAAGATAGTAAGAGACAAAATTGAGACCATCACATATGAACCTGTGGGCCCAAATACATCTAAAACTTGGACTAAAAATTTGAAAATTCCAAGTTTGCCTCCATCCAATTTGAATAACTGCAATATCATTGATCTTGATTACTTTTTACATGTAAGCATTCTCTGTTAGACTCCATAAAGAGGAATTACTTTTATAGAGTTCTCTATTATTAGTGATACATTTTTAAGACAATAGAGATAGGTGTGTGTTTGCAGATAAATGTTATATTAAATTGTTAGCAGAATTGTGTATTGTTTTTTATTCATTAATAGTGGATTATGAAGTGTCATGTTTTTAATGGTATTTGTGCCATATGTTGTTAGAAACTAATGATCTGAATATTATACATGATATTTATTCTCATTTTTCCTGTTACCAGGTCAAAGCAGTTATCAATGGGCCCCACACAAACTTACATGTAAACATCCCAATAAAATTAGGAACAATTCCACTGTTAAGCTACATACCACCTGAATTATCCAAACAGCTATTGGACTCCACCCTTCATACTCCTCAGCTTCCTCCTTTGAAAGATGCTCCTGAAAAATTTCCACATCCATCCATAACTTTGGCACCATATCCACAACCGCATACACAATACCCTACTGCACCATATTCCTCAAATATTGCAGATATCATGGCACCCAGCACAAGTCAGCAGGATATTACAAATGGACTGCCAAATCAGTTGAACATAATTCCATCTGCACCACCCCTTCCATACCCAGAAGTTCGTAAGTATTCTCATATTGTCTTGCTTCTGCCTATATTTAATCTGTATGATTGTGGGGTACAGATGATAAAACAAGTTACTAGAAGATAGTTTTCCGCTTTTGATATGTACACTAGCAATTTGCTTAATATGCTCTTTCCAAAACAACACTACAACAAATATAGAAAAGTATACAGCTGAATGTTTGGTGTTCACTGGGCAAGTTACAGAGATAGAAAACTCACTTATTTAGTTATGTTGTTTGTACATGCAATTAAATATTTTTGAAAAATCTATTTTTAGTTAATTATCATTTAGACATGTGTATGAACAACTTATTCATTGTCATACATTCTGTTCTAATTTCAGCTTTAATCACCAATTCAATATCTGTACTTTTGTAAAATCTGAAATTAACAAGATAACTTTCCAGTTGGATTCTAATCATATGTTTGAGAAACATACATAAACTCATAGAAAAGTTTGGAATTTAGTTTGGATCAACATTACACTAACAATGTTATCAGTTGTAAATATTAATTTCTCACGGAAATTGTAGCAACACTAAACCATTTTCTATACACTCCTACCACACCAAATACTTTTGGTTACACAAAATAACAATTCTGACTTATAATGGTGGGAATGGGCTTGAGTTTATGCTACATGAAAGCAAAGAAGATATGTGACAATTTCCAAATAGCACAAAATAATAGTTTTATAAGTATTTCTTCTAATTTCTGTGGCCCACTGAGGAGAATAAAAATAACAAAAAACGAACTATGTGGTTGTTCCAAAACAATACTGTTGCATCAAAAACACAATTGAGTCCAAATCCAAAGGCAAGATCATCAGCGAAGTACAATATGTAGAACTGGAAGTGTATTTATTACTGACACCAGAGTACACCCAGAGCAGAACAGGCTCCTAGACAGAGAGTTCAACTATTTACAAGAATGGAATATTCCAGAATGGTGATACCTATACAGACATTGAATATTCCAGAATATACAAACATTACAAATGTCAACAATGTAGGAAAAGACTGTAAAGAAGACACATTAAGTTGCAGACAGGCACAATTGAAAGACACTTACATAAAGCTTTTGGCCACAGCCTTCATCAGCAAAAGAGAAACACACACCATTCACACACATAAGCAAGCACACCTCAAGCACTGTGTGTCATCCTAGCATGTTTGATTAGTGACAGAGATTGATGAAAAGATTAATACTCCTCTTTTTTGGTATTCTTTATTACCTGCTAATGTATGGGACCAACACTCATGGTGACTATATCTTCTGTACTTGGTCTGAAATTTCTGGTTGCCATGAAGTGCTGTGTCTCTTCTCATACTATCTGGCATATGCAAGAGATGAGGTCCTGAAGGTCTTCCACAACTGTGATAGGGATCACATATGATAGTTGGTCATGCATCTTTCGTTCAACTCCGAAAATGTTCTGTCTTGTTTCCTGATGATGTTGGGCCCTGTTCTTCAATCATTTTTCTGTTATGTGGCATTTTTTCTGATTCTGTCAAATTTTTTCTTCTGATCGGCCTGGAATTTGTCCCAGCTATTGAGCTTATTTTCATTATCCCAAAGCTTACTGGGCTGTGCCATCCTAGAGAAAGTAATCACTTACCAAACGCCTCATGTCATCCCACCTATTGCATTTGGCAACTCAGTCAAATTCTGTTAGCCATTTCATCAGGCCCTGACCAGCGTCTTCAGCAAAGACTGATGGATGCGTGATATGCAGCTGGCTTACTGCTGTTTTGGAATCCATCTGCCTCCTAAATGTATGTGTATCCTAGGAACAATGTACTGCTTATATTCTGGTTCATATCTGTGCAGGTGACATATTTTGTGTTGCCTGATCGGAGTCAAAGTGCTGTAGATGTTTTGAAATACATTGCATCCCCACCAAAAATCAGGACCACAATAAAGTCCAAATCGAAAGGCAGGGTCCTCAGTAAAGTACACCACTTAGAACTGAAAACACATTCATGACTATTCGTGCATCTTCCCACGTTATGTCAAATAACTGGAAGTATACTTGTCGAATACTCCAGACTATACAAACATTACAAATGTAAAATATTTCAAGAACCTTTCAGAAATGATAAATATCAAGTAACAAATAACTGCTGGTGGTCAGGTTTGAATTAGTGAGCCACATCACACCAGCCAGTGATGCTAACTCCTGTACTCTTATGCCATACTGGATGCACCACAGCTCACAGCAATCTTACTCAATATATTGGCTGCTCATCCCTCTCTCTCCATCATAATCTCATACTCTGGTTTATTCAAGCTTTCTGAGATGTGTAAAGATCAACAATTTGGTAATCTCATCTTTAGTGATTTGAAGTCCAACAAGTAACAGACACTTACTGACAAAAAAAGGGAAGCACCTAGAAGGGGAAGACTAATGGAAATGAAATTTCAAGGGTTGAGAGGATATGCGTGTTACTGCTGTGATTACAAAAGCAAGTCAAACTGACAAAAAACTTGGGAGCCTACTAATCAGTGTGATGCTGCACCCCCTCTGGCCTGGATGCATCCACTGATTCAGTTAGGAAGGTTGTTGTAACTGGTCCTTGATATCCTGGATACTATCACTGGGATGGAGTTGACATCCAAGCTGATCCCACACATGTTACATGAGGTCCAGATCTGGGAATCTTGCTGGCAATGTGAGTACCTTAACATCATGCAGACAGTCCATAGAGACATGTGACATGTGGACAAGTATTGTCCTGTTGAAAAATTGCACCACACCATTGTGGCATGAGAGGTGGCACTTGAGAATGCAGGATCTCCATAACATACTACTGCGCCATTAGAGTTCCCTTAATGACTACCAGTTATTACCTGAAATCATACCCTGTAACTCTGCACATCATGATGCAGAAGTAGAATGACACATCTCCTCAGATCATCACAATACTCACTGAGAATGGTCATGTGGAATACTGCAGAACTGCAATTCATTACCAAACAACTGCATTTCATTGTCGAATACCATGCAATGCCATTCATCAGCAGTCCATGCTTTCCAGTGATTGCTCCACTCTGAATGCTGCCGTATGTGTTGCGGTATCAATTGCTACCTCTACATAGGATGTTAACTCCCTAGTCTGGCTGCTTCTAGTCTCTGAATGTTGTAGGGAGTCCATTACTTGTTCTTAGATGGCAGGTGGAGATGTCAAAGGGCTATGAAGTGCTTGTTGCACAATACAGCAATCTTCCCTTGTGGTGGTCAGACATGGTTGACTGGACCATTGTAACAAATACGATATGCCTGCCGTCATTTCCATCCAGCCCATTGGTCCACTGTCACATGTGAATTCCCCACAAATGTTGATACTGCATGATTTAGGTGACTTGCCAAATGGAGATCCACAATGAGACCTTTTTCAAACTCTGTTAGGCACTGATAACACTGTCTTAGATCAATATGCAGCATCTACTTGTCCTTCGCAGTGATCACTCAACATCTGACACTGTTCATGCCCATTATACACCCTAACAGTCCTGATAACACACCAAATGTGTGCAACACTAATGTGCTTTGGTTGCTGTTCTACAGGCCACAGAGGATTTGCAACTTTGATCATTTGTACACCTGCTAATGTTATGTACATGTATGAAGTGACATTGACAATGACCATGTCTTCTCAGTGGTTCGTTTATACTGTCTGGCAGTCTATTTGTGACAACTTTTAAAATGATTTTTTTTTTCCATGAGATATTCTCAGTATTGATTTCATTTCATTTGGATCCAATTAATTTCCATTAGCAGTTATTTTAAACTTCAAGATCAACAAAAAAAATATGGATACAACCTTCAGGAACATTTTAGTATTTTATACTGTTATTGTTATAATGAATCCAAAATTAAAAGTATGTAATGAAGATATTAGTATTAAAATTACAGAAAACAGAAGGCAATGAAAAAAAAAGAAAAAAGCAGATGGCCAACTCACAGAATAAAGAAAGAAAAAATCTTCTTCTTCTCTCAGAAAAAGTGATGACAGGAAAAGAGAGAGAGAAAATACTGAGAAAGTGTTCAAAAGAGGGTCACATGAAAATGAGTAGGTAGTTCAAAATACCACTGGAATACAATGACAAGCCTGAAACTGTGCTATAACCACAATGAGGTTCAGGCATTTGTTAAATAATATGGAGAATCAAACTGTGTGCAATCATTCAGTGAAACTATTACCAGCCTCTGCTGTTAAGTTGCAGAGCATGTTGCGAAACAGAATCAGTGTTAACATTAAACATTTGACACATCTCATTCCAGTTTCTTGTGAACTGTTAGTACTCATTTCACTTTGACTTAAGCTGTTATTGTTTCCTTGTTAAATACTGGTATTAGGTCATGTATCTCAGATTCATACAAGTGTGGTAGTCATCATTTAACCAACATTTTGTCTTCTTTGATCACTCCATGAAATCTCAGCTGCTCTAGGGATTATTCCATGCAATTTCAAATGTAACATAAACTAATTTCCTTGAAATCCTTCATTAGATGTTATTAGTGTTTTGACAGCCCAATGTGCCTGCAGCTATCACATATGACAATCCTGGGTTGAAATAATTGTGAACAGCACTCACTTGCATATTCTGTTGTTGCATAGTAATTACATAGTTACTTCCAGATAATTTACAGCATATTGTATAACTCTGTTCATCTATGGTTGGACTGAGTGTTTTTCTTTTCCATCATCCCTATGTCTTTTCATTTTTTAACCTTTGCTTTTCTCTTGATAAATACCGGTAAATGTTTTTCAGTTCATATGTCTAATTATGTTTTTAATAAGCACACTTTAACTATCACAAATATTGCAGTTATTTAATTCTTACTGTTATTTTGCATTAGCATACTGTCAGACTTTTTATTATAATGCACAACTGTACTGCATATGCTACTGCTCAGTGTGTGGTAGATATACTTCATGTACCACTATCATGTCCTCTTTCATTTTCCATTCACAAAAGAACAAGTGTTCATAAGCCCCTGTGTAAGCTCTATTTTTTCTGATTTTTCCAACCTGGTCATCACTCAATAAGTACCTGAGAGAAAGTAATGTGTTGCTTGACTCTCCTTGAAATGTGTCTTCTCAGAAGTTTAAGAGGAAACAGAGATGCACAGTACCTCACTTACAGTGTGTAACAGTGGAGTTAAATGAGGATATCTGAGACACTCTCACGCTTTCTTAACAAACTCATCATGAAATTAGCTGATGTACTTTAAATTTTATCTTCCCTTGTGAACCCTCCTTGTTCCATGTTAATGAGCGAAATACGGCAGTTTGTCAAATGGTGGCTTTGAAGAATATTTTCTTTCATTTCATTGGAAGAACACTAGGAAATGTATCTCTGTTTGGCATTTGCCTTTTCTCCAACTAATTTTATGTGGTCGTTCCCCTCTTACATGTTTTGTAGTTGAAATGTTTCCAGTGATTCATTACCACCTGAGTTATCAAACAATAATGGAGCTCTCTACCTGTTTACATATAGTATTTTAAATTTGCTTATGCTTTTGTAAACTGCTAGGCCTTTCACAAGGTGTTGCTCCTTTGCTTATCTTCCTGCAGCTTGGCACAATTTTGTAAAACTGTGACTTCTATGTATACAACAGCATCATAATCATATGTGAACAGCAAACAGCCCAGTAATACTTCCTTATCGTAAACCTGAAGCTGCTTTTACACTATATAATTTCATCTTATTAAGAATGTTGTAATGGATTCTGTCTTGTAAGAAATCTTGAATCCAGCCACAAAGCTAGTCCACTATTCTGTATGCTCATATTTTGAGCACCGGAAAGCAGTTCTGCACTGTGTTGAATATCTTCCAAAAATAAAGAAAAATGGTGGCCATATGAACACTACTATCTATTGTTTACTGAATGTTATGCACAAACAAAGTCAGGCTGAGTTTCAAAATACCACTGTTTGTGGGATACATGCTGATTCCTCCAGAGATTTTTTTGATATCCAACTCTTCAATAGACTGACATCAGTGATATATGCTTATAGTAATGTACATTAGTCTGACAACTATCCTTTGAAATGGATATAATCTGCAACTTTTGACATTCACTTGGAATGTTTCATTGCTCCAATAACATACTGTAAGTTTCTGCTTGAGTGACATAAAATCTTATAGATATCCAGTCACATCCAGTCACTTTTCCTCTGTTGAAGAAGTTTAGATGATATTCTATTTCACTGTCACTTATCTTTGTATCTGTCATTTTGGGATTTGTGCAATGACTGAAAGGAGGAACCATAGTAAGATGTTCCTAAGTGAAACACTTTTGGAAGACAGAATTCATTACCTTGTCCTTCTCAGTGTCACCCTCCATTTGGATGCCATATGATAACAGAGAAACTGTATAAAGAACTTGTTTTCATTTGCTTTCCTTACATAAAAACAAAAGTCTTAGAATTTTTGGCACATTTGTAGACACATATTTTGTAGTTCATTGAATATTTATTGCTTGTGAGAAGTGTTAAGTTAAAATGGGAGTAATATCTAACTGACCAGTGATGCGGAACGGGTGGACCTAGGGAAGTATGTAATACTGAATTCTGTCTTTCAAAATCATTTCATTGTGAAAGAGAGTAGCATGCTTCCTCCTTCCAAAGGCTGTATGATGCCAAAGAAATTGATATTGAAATAAGTGATAAATTGAATAGAAATCAAATAATTCATTTAATAAAGGAAACAACCTTTATATAATGAGATACTGACATTGTTTTATATAGGTTATGCAAAATAAATTGCTTTCCATCAAGCAAATATATAAATACACCACTACAATTGGCATCTAGCTTGTCCTAGCTTGTTATAGCCAGCGCTCTTTTCTTAGTGGTACATGGACAATACTACTTTAACACACTGACTGCCATGATGAAATTTTGACCACGCATTGCTATGCCACATTTAAATAACAAATATTACCTCTGAAGCCAAGTTGATTTTTTGCATCAGATGTCATCTTTTGAACATGTAGAATTAAGTTACTTGACAAAATGACATTTTATGACTGATCTTGACCGATAACAAGTGTGAGCCAAATATGGCTCACATGGCCCAACAACAACATTTTAACACAATTATAATCTTTAGCCACATGTGGCTCACATGATTTAAAACCACAATAGGCGTAAAAATAAATAAAAACACTTTTCAAGAAATGGATTCAAACACTTAGTTTATTTGATTATATTAGCTATACATAATATTATTTAGTTATATACAGGGTGTTCCATTGATAGTGACCGGGCCAAATATCTCACGAAATAAGCATCAAACGAAAAAAACTAGAAAGAACGAAACTCATCTAGCTTGAAGGGGGAAACCAGGTGACGCTATGGTTGGCCTGCTAGATGTCACTGCCATAGGTCAAATGGATATCAACTGCATTTGTTAAATAGGAACCCCCATTTTTTAATATTCATTTAAGTAGTACGTAAAGAAATACGAATGTTTTAGTTGGACCACTTTTTTCGCTTTGTGATAGATGGTGCTGTAATAGTCACAAACGTATAAGTACATGGTATCACGTAACATTACGCCAGTGCAGATGGTATTTGCTTCGTGATACATTACCCGTGTTAAAATGGACCATTTACCACTTGCGGAAAAGGTCGATATCATGTTGCTGTATGGCTATTGTGATCAAAATGCCCAATGGGCGTGTGCTATGTATGGTGCTCGGTATCCTGGATGACATCATCCAAGTCTCTGGACCATTCGCCAGATAGTTACGTTATTTAAGGAAACAGGAAGTGTTCAGCCACATGTGAAACATCAAACACAACCTGCAACAAATGATGATGCCCAAGTAGGCGTTTCAGCTGCTTTTGCGGCTAATCCGCACATCAGTAGCAGGCAAATTGCATGAGAATTTGGAATCTCAAAAACGTCGGTGTTGACAATGCTACATCAACATTGATAGCACCCGTATCATATTTCTATGCACCAGAAATTGCATGGTGATGACTTTGAATGTCGTGTACAGTTCTGCCACTGGGCACAAGAGAAATTACGGGACGATGACAGATTTTTAACATGCGTTCTATTTAGCGACGAAGCGTCATTCATCAACAGCGGTAGCAATAAGTGGAACATCAGCGACCTTGGCGGGTTAATGTACGGTGTGGCATTATGGGAGGAAGGATAATTGGCCCCCATTTTATCGATGGCAATCTAAATTGTGCAATGTATGCTGATTTCCTACGTAATGTTCTACTGATGTTATTAATAGATGTTTCACTGCATGACAAAATGGCGATGTACTTCCAACATGATGGATGTCCAGCACATAGCTCACGTGTGGTTGAAGCGGTATTAATAGCATATTTCATGACAGGCGGATTGGTCGTCGAAGCACCATACCATGACCCACACGTTCACCAGATCTGACGTCCCTGGATTTCTCTCTGTGGGGAAAGCTGAAGTATATTTGCTATCGTGATCCACCGACAGCGCCTGACAACATGTGTCAGTGCATTGTCAATGCACGTGCAAACATTACAGAAGGCAAACTACTCGCTGTTGAGAGGAACGTCGTTAAATGTATTGCCAAATGCATTGAGGTTGATGGACATCATTTTGAGCATTTATTGCATTAATGTGGCATTTACAGGTAACCACGCTGTAACAGCATGCGTTCTCAGAAATGATAAGTTTGCAAAGGTACATGTATCACATTGGAACAACTGAAATAAAGTGTTCAAATGTACCTATGTTCTGTATTTTAATTTAAAAAACCTACCTTTTACCAACTGTTCATCTAAAATTGTGAGCCATATGTTTGTGACTATTACAGCACCATCTATCACAAAGCGTAAAAAGTGGTCCAACTAAAACATTCATATTTCTTTACGTACTACACAAATATGTAATAAAAAATGGGGATTCATATTTAAAAAAACGCAGTTGATATCTGTTTGACCTATGGCAGCGTCATCTAGCAGGCCACCCATAGCGCCATCTGGTTTCCCCCTTCAAGCTAGACAAGTTTCGTTCTTTGTAGTTTTTTCATTTGACTCTTATTTCGTGACATATTTGGCCTGGTCACGATCAATGGACCACCCTGTATAATATTATTTACAACGTTTTACTTGGTCTGACAATGTTCATGGATAAAGATTTTAGAATATTCTGCTTCTTCAACACAGCATTGTGCATGTCACTAAAACACTTGTTGCACATAAAACTGTCACATTTATTGCATTTAGTGCACACCCTCTTCACTTTCTTAGGAGCATCCTTTCGTTCTTCTGTTGTTCACAGGTGCTTATAACTGCCTGAACATCTTCTTCGACTGCTCTGCTTTGGACCCTCTACCTTCTCAAGGCGATGAGTGTTATCTTCGTGGAACGGTTGTAGTGTTGCTTGTAGTTGTGGATCTATGGCATTGAATAGCAGTAGAGTCAAGGGCTCCCTGAAAGGAATTATTTGTATGCAAGACTTGGATTCTTTGTTTGCCAAGTTGTACAGCACTTGACCATTTAGAACAGATGTTCCAAAAAGGATTTCAAAAACGATCTTTCTGTACCATTTAACCGTATGCTGAAATTAGGAATCAATTGCAAAAATGCCGAGTGTTACGAACATGTGCGTGTTCAGTGGAGCCACAACTTTTAAACCCATACTTGAAATGCATTATCTGTGAGCCCTATGAGGCTTACAAGCCCTCTAAATGCAACTCTGCATGTGAGCAAATTATGGCTCACGTGTCCCACAGTACAATTTATATGTGATCCAAATATGGCTCACGTGGGATCACAAACCATGTAACTGTGAGCCATCATTGGCTCATGTGGCAGTCAATGTGTTAATAAGTGAAATTCCAGTACATTGTTCTACTTACTCTAGCACTTAACTAAATACATTTTAACATTTTCTTTTCCTGCCTCTAATCTAGGTGATCTACTTATCTCTCTCAGTATGACATGTAATGACCATTCTCTTCGAGATACTCCTTTTCCAACAGTCAGCATGTTATGATTCTTTCTCTTGTCATTCTTGAGGTCTCTGGCCAAAAGCTCTATGTAGCATGTTATTAAGTATTTTGAAATATAGATGATGATTTAAGGTTGAAATTACATAAAATAATGAAAAGGCAACCACACGCCTATGGCAGACTGATACATGGTGCACAGAAACACATAACAGAATAGGGTATTCATACTAGCTTCCAAGCTCTTTCTCCAGTAAAAGTACACACAGTCATACACACAACCACACAGATTCCAAAATGCACACTCCCGGGGTCACTTCGAGACTAATTGTTATCAAATTATTATTAAATACTCAGCTTAGACACAACTGCAGAAGCTAGTGTTTGGGTATTTATGTGATTGTGTGTGGCTATCAAATGGCTCTGAGCACTATGGGACTCAACTGCTGAGGTCATTAGTCCCCTAGAACTTAGAACTAGTTAAACCTAACTAACCTAAGGACATCACAAACATCCATGCCCGAGGCAGGATTCGAACCTGCGACCGTAGCGGTCTTGCAGTTCCAGACTGAAGCGCCTTTAACCGCACGGCCACTTCGGCCGGCATTGTGTGTGTGAATGTGTGTACTTTTAGTAGAAAAGAGTAAGAATTTGAAAGCTAGTGTGTGTACGGTTTTCTGTTACATGTTTCTATGCATCATGCATGAGTCTGCTATTGTTTTAAGATTGAAATTGGTTGAAAATAATAATAATAATTAATAAAATGTCTGTTTTTGACAGTTTTATGATAATTTATGTGAATCTTATCTTTTACTATATTACATGTTGAGGGAATTTGTGTGCAGCCACCATTAATATCAGTACTATTTATGTTTTTCATTGCAGCACCTCCTTCTTATGAAGAATGTGTGTATGGTGCCAGTAATATTGATGATGAAGAAGATTCAAGCCATGTTCAGGAAGAAGACAGATTTATTCCTAGGTATCCTATATACAACCTACATTTTGAAAAGTAAGTGGAATTATATTTTGTTGATTTCTGGATGGAATCAAAGATGAGCTTATACTTTTGTTAATCAATTATGGCACAAATATTTTTAGCTATGTCATGACATTTTTTTTTTTACTAATTAATTTTCACATCCAAAAAAGGATATAGTCACCAGAACAGTTACACTAAAGTCCAAAAAAGATAAATAAATAAAAAAATACCCTGTGATCAAATGAGGATCAAGCCCAAAATGTTTGAATCTAATGCCTTGTTCCATTGACATCATCCCACAAATTTTCTTCTGATGAGCATTCTTAACGACAAAAATATATTTTTACTGTAAATAATAATAGCATCTATCAACTTTATGATAGATTTACAGCATGTTGACACATAAATGTGATTATATACAGAGAAATATGTATTACTGCAAACATTAAATACCATGTATGTAAAGATATGATGTGTTAAATAGTTAATGCAACTGCTCTGATGTGTTGGTGGTGTTCAATTCATGGATTATTTCCTAAAGCTCCCCTACTTGTCTTGTGGAGAGGCAGCATGCTTGATGGTTGCAAGTGATCTGCAGAAAAGACAATATGCTTGGTAGCATCACGCAGTTATGAAGAGTTAATATTCGTTATGGCATTTATGTAGAAGTAGGGCCATGAATGTAAAATGACAGAGGAAGATATAGATTAGCCTCTCCCAATTTACCATACTTAAATTCAAATTAAGTTGTAAAATATTTCTCAATTAGCACAACACAGAGAAGCATAGACTGTAAAGTATAATCCCTCACTGATTTAATGTAAAATTTTATTTAAAGGCCATACCCACCTTGTGTCAGAGCATAAATGTTATCCAATGGATCAAAGAACAATAGAACCTGAAACATAAGGCATGTGTAGCCAGAAGCCTCTGTCAATGTTCACAAAGAGTTAGAGATCAAGAAAGATAATATATGCAAAGGCACAGAGAGAGACTGTCAAAGAGAGTACAGATGTGCTGTGTTTGATACAAGAATGAATTAGTGAGAGCAGTATCTAACAATTAAATTACAGTGTAACATAGGGGGAATACCATACAAGTTCTTGAGTGAGCACACTAAGATCCCAGTGACTGGCCATATCGGTCTAGATTTGTTAAAATATCTCAGGAAAGGAAACCAATAGCAGAATATCTCTCCAACAAACTCCACCCTGCCAATGAACTCCTCAGGACAGACATAGAAACCTTCTAGATTCTAAAATATATAGATCCTATCTTTCTTATCCGTGAACTAGATACAGCTCAGGAAAATCTTCTGTGCAACCATTTTGGAGAGCACTCTAAATTCTACAGTCTTGGCCCATCCCAATTTTACTTCAGCCAGTTTGAGTCTATTGATTATGCTACTATCCAGACAATCATGGATAATACCCACCAGGATTATGTAATTGCAGTAATGAGGCAGTGCAGTTGCCTTAGACAGCTTATGGTGGCCTTCCTTTGATATTGGCACAAAAGGATTATCCATATACCCAATGTATTCTACAATAACTTCCACAACTCTTTCAAACCCATGCAGGACACCAAGTGATGTAGAATAAGTGCTAAGAAACATCCAAGGGGATAAACCTGAGGACTCATGTTCTGAGATGTAGCTATATAACCTCTTGTCAACTTACTTAATGGGTGCAGGAAAAGAAATAACAGAATTGTCAAATCATATGTGTATGATCCGTTGGTAGTCATCTCAACCACAAGACAATAAAATGGTAGGTAGGTAATAAGGTGTACATGCAGAAGATAGCAAATGAAATAATCCACTGATTTGACCTATTAGGATACATCAGTTTCAAATTCCAGTTTTTGCAATGATAGCATACCATACTACAATCATTGATATTGGCCCAAACTCTTTGCCTTTACAAAGTGTGTGCGAGTGTATACCTGTCCTTTTTTCAAAAAAGAACTATATTATTTAGTGATATGCATTTTCTTTACTATTTAAAGATTGTACACTTTACTCCTTGTATAGGTTCATATTAATAGATAAAAAATTTTGTTTACAAACCACACTCATTTTCATAGAGGATTTTGACTCAACATAAAGTACTTAAAGAAATGATCTGACAGGAGATGGTTTAAATTCTTAAATGCTTTTTATGTAATTTAAGGTGATAAAAATACAATTTGGAAAAATGACTGAATTTTCTTTGCAACAGTTCTAGCAGAGTGGTTCGTGTTGCCAGCATTAGCAAAACAGATATTAACTCCGTCTGTCACAATACTGCAACTACCACAGACAAAACATTTTATTTATCTTATTTCTGCTTGCTCCACTCTTGATAACACTCTACACAGTTTGAAATTTAGTCATCTGTTTGTCTTGGGCTCAGCTAACATAATTTATGCTCTGCTTTAATTCTCTACCTTGAAACATTTTATTTACATGCATCACAACTTTTTGTTTGGTGTGATGATTTATAATCAAACAACTGATATCAACCAGCACAGCACGTTTAATCACATGTGGACTGGTGTGACAGCATGTTTACAGATAACTGCCTTATTTTCTTTTATGGCTTTAAGTCAACAGGTCTTAAAAATAATTAATAATATAGTGATAAACACTGTAAATCCAGGCTAAACATATTCAATTCAAAGAAAGCAATTATAATTACCTTAATTTTTGTCTGAAGATCAAATTTTATTTTATTTTATTCTATTCATTAGGTTGTAACGTATTTGTCAGAATTAGGTTTTTCCAGTTTCTGTGCACAATAGAGGCTCAATTTTTGATACATATTTACATGAAAGAAACAAACATGGGAAAGAGTGCCAGTAACATATTGAGAGAAGAACGTCATCTTTAATGAAGTAGCTGATTTGAAGAAGCAGCAAGTTTCAGTTTTCATCTGGAAATAAGTGTAATTCATTTATTTTTTTTAAAGCTTTATAATATCAAATGCAAATAGATAATCTTTTTTTCTGATTACAAAATGGCTCAGAAATGTGTAAAATGCAAAATTTCATACTGTGCATACTATGTTTTACAGAAAAAAACTAAAGGATTTTTTTATGTTTTAGGCAGTCTGGGTTATGAGAATGTGGTTCTGATCATTGATCCTGCTGTGCACCTGATACAAAGCTCTCTGGACTGACATTCTAGATGCAAGAAATAGCGGATGTTTGTATTTCCATAGAAACTACGATTTATGGTCGCATTCCATGACTGGGTAAACCATGTATCTGCTTTTTGTTTTGATAATCACGTATTGTTACAAGGGTATCAGCAATGATGGTTTCTGTTCTCTCAGTATATTCACTTAATGTTCATACTAGGATTGAAATTTAAACATCAGATTGAACTATACACAGATTCTTAACATTTATTGTAATTGTAAATGACTACACTGACACTTTTCCATTCTCATAGTGCAACTGTTAAAGACAGTTCAATAATAGTTTGACTGTGTCTTGTTTCTTGAAGGATCTATGAGCATGGCATGAAGTGTAAAACATTTTTGATTATGTGATTTTTAAACTTTAGTTGGCATTGCTAACATTTCCATCATTGCATATATTCAAGACCATTATGAGTGCATTATGTGACCACACAAAACTTGAGACTAATGAGACTGTTCATACACACAACACAAGGAACAGAAAACAACTGTGGTGTATTCCACATAGACTTAAGGGCTTCTTGCTAGAGATGAACCTTTCTTTCTGTTTGTTTGGTTCATTAATTTCAGAAGCATTATAGACAGAAAAGTGGAGGTAATGGACTTGTACCACTATTGAAATAAGCCCTTCATATACACTGTGAAAGCTCCTATGTATATTTAATGTGTAAGCTATTTTATATACTTTTGTATTTCATATTATCTAGATTGTATCCCTAATGACCTGTCCTATGTTACAAGTACATACCTGTACAAAAGGTAATTAATGGGACCGATAAAAATCACAATCACAATCTTCCTTGTTTCACAGAGAACAACATCACCATTGATGTACCTTGTCAGCTCTGACTTTACAGCTGTAAATAGTTTTCAACCATCTCTAACCTTCTTTCCATTTGGCCATTTAACTCTTTGCCTGTAGAGAGTTATTTTGCACTGCCTGTGTTACTAAATAATGAAATGAATGATGGTATAATTTATTCATGTTTATAGCTTCACTAAAGAAGTTAATTGAACTAGATCCATATAATAATATGAGCTCAGTGTGTTGCTGTGCTGTTATTGTATAGTGTTTTTATGGTGACACATTACTAACAGCTATAATACAAGAAAGGAGTGATCACTTTAGTCTTCAGTCCATGGGCACACATATGTGTACTTCGAGAATTCATCCTATACAGTTAATAAGTGGCCTTTTTACCAATCCATGACCTGCTTCACACATTTGTGTAGGTTGCATAGTTTTAGTCTCTCCTGCTAGATCACATTACATTTTGCTTGCAGTGCCAGTTTATAATGCTGTGAGAATATTCCTCAGCAGAATGGCAAAGAATGCCTCTAAATGTAGCTATGAATGGTGTACTTCATCCACAAGACTCATGTACAAGAAGTGAAATATAAATTTGTGTGTACTTAACAATCACTGCTTTTTGAAATTCCATGAACAAAAAGCTTAATATGTGTTATGAAATTTTTTTCTACTTCTGGTTAAGATCTAAAGTACACATACATACACCTTAAATATTGTAGAAAAAATAAAAATTAAAACAATGCAATTTAGAAGGTAATGACACATGTGTCACTCTGGTGAAAAGGGCACTGAGGAGAGAGAATTTATGTACCTAGTAGCTAGTTATGGGATATTTGTATCATACCATCCACCATCCAGAGGTGATGCCTGCCTTGACACTGATTACAAATCTAAATACTTGAAGCTATGAGATGAGTGTAATTGACCCAATGATCTCTGATCACAGTGCAGTAGCTAATGAATTATATGCAAAAAGAGATAAAAGTTGACCAACTGTTACATGGCATTCTAATTATGTATTCACAGAAAGGGTCATAAATAAGGAAACTGCTCTAAAGTGGCAGCCTGGCTTGCAGGAAATGGCAGCGACTGATGCACTTAAAGAGTTTTTCCAGATCATCAAAATGAAATTTGACTGTATCCATCCACAGAACACCAAAACATGCCTTGCAAGCTTGTCACAACACAGCTACAGCATGAAAGAAAAAACATGGTATACTGATGAATTGAAAAAATTAAAATGCATTGTACTACTGTTATATGATCACTACAAATCAGTAACAGATGCCAGTACAAAGGAAGTGATCTACAGCAGATATTTACAAGCAAAAAGACGTTATAGAAAGAATGTAGAAGAAGACAAAAAGAAAAGCAATGATAGTTTCAGAGGAGGAGCTCACAACTCATGCAAGACAGCCAGGGATCTGATCAATGAACACAGAAAGAAAACCACCTCTCCATTAAGCTTGTGTAGTCCAGACGACTTCAATAGTCATTTTATTCACATTGTGGAAAACACTGTAAGTACAATCCCAGACCTCAATTTAGATCCTGCAGCTGCTGTAATAAATGACAAGACATGCACCATGATGAACTGGAAGGAATTACAAAAAACTGATATTATAAAAGATTGTAAAATCTTATAAACCCTCTGATAGTCCAGATATATGAGTAATGTCTACTAAGGTCCCTGAGGAAAAGATCTATAAAATTGCTGAACTTTTAACTGGTAATCAATAAGCGTTTTACTGCTGGTGTGTTTCCAGGCTTTCTGAAACTTGTGGTGATACTACCAGTTTATAAAAAGGATGCCCCACATGGTAGCAAGCTTCAGACCAATCTCAATCATCCCAGCCTTCACTAAAGTCATTGGGACTGTAATGAAAGATCAAATATCAAATGAACTCTTCACAGATGCACAGCATGATTTCTGGAAAATCAAATTTACAGCAGTAGCTCTAGATCTGGTTATTAGGACAAAGCAATGTTTTGAGAACAAAGAATCTGTAGTACTGGCACTTTGTGATCTTAGTAAGACGTTTGACAGCATTCCTCATAAGATACTCCTAAACATGCTTGTCACCATTGATGCCACCTTCCTCTATTCCAACATCCCCCACGTACATGGTCTGTCTGCTGCTGAACATTTCCTCAGTCAGTGCACACCTGATACCAAACCTGTGACATCCTTCCTACTCACTTAATCAACTTTATACTTACTAACAACTCCTTCACCTTTGAGGGGCAGGCACACAAACAGATCAGGGTTATGGCCATGGGAACCAGGGTTGCTCCTTTCTAAGCCAACCTTTCCATGGGTCACTTGGAGGGGGCTTTCCTGGGATCCATAAGTCTTCAGCCCCTGGTTTGGTTTAAATATGTCGCTGACATCTTTACCATATGGACTCATGGTGAGGCTGACCCGCTAAAATTCCTGGAATATTTGAATACTTTCTCCCAGTTAAATTTCACATGGCCCTATTCTGAATCCCATGCCACTTTCTTTGATGTTGGTCTCATCCTCAATGCAGGCCAGCTACACACCCCCGTCCACATTAAATCTACCAACAAGGAACAGTACTTACATTTTGAAAGTTGCCACCCTTTCCACATCAAACATTCCCTCCCATATGGCCTTGGCATCTGAAACAAATGTTTTTGTTCAGATGCAGACTGTTCACAGCAATACACCACCATTCTCACCTCAGCCTTCACTGCATGTAATTACCCCACAGCCTGTTAAAAAGCAGATTTCCCAGGCCACCACATCCAATCCTGGTACTGCTGATCCCTCCAAAAAGCAACTTTGGAGCACACCACTGGTGACACAGTATTATCCTGATTTGGAATGTGTTAGTCAGCTACTCTGACAGGGCCATTATTTCTTAAAATCATGCCCTGAAATGAGACCCATTCTGGCTGAAATTTTGACCAACACACCTAGAATATCTTTCCGGTCCCCTCCCAATTTCCACAATATTTTTGCCAGACCCTATGCTCCTTCAGCATCCATCCCCCTACCCTATGGCACCTACGCCTGTGACTGTCCCTGCTGCAAGACTTGCCCTATGCATCCTCCTACCACCATCTATAACAGCCCTGTAACTGCCAAAACATATACTATCAAAGGAAGAGTCACCTGTGAAATAACACATCATATACTAGGTGTTATATAAATGCTGTTTGGCCTTCTACATCAGCATGACTAGCACCAAACTATCAATTAAGATTAAGGCATTGGCAGAGGGTGTATACTGGCAACTCACGATATCCTGTTGCAGAGCGTGCTCTACAACATGACAGTTGTGACCTCGGTGCCTGTTTAAGCACACGCACCATCTGGACTCTTCCCTCAGACACCAGTTTCTCAGAACTCCACAGGTGGGAACTACCACTACATGTCCTTGGTTCTCACCACCCACTTGGCTTTAAATAACGTTAATTTTTTCTGTCTCAGGATTTCTTCACAGTAACTACGCATTGCTTCACTCCATTTTAGTTTTCTGCATCTCTCGTTGTCTTACCCGTCCATTTTTCATTGCCCCCTCCCATACCTGTTGCATACAATGCACTTAGCTTTTCACTATTATTAACTGATGCATGGTGTTTAATCAGCAATCTCTGTCTGCATATTACCCTGTCTTTCACCTTTAAGCTCTCAGGTTTTCAAATCTCGTCTGATGCAATCCTCAACAATCAGTCTTTCCTTCTCATCCTGTGTGGTAAATCTCCCCTGACCTGAATTTCTGGGTGACTTTCCCAAAATCTACCCCTTTTTGTAGACCTCTCCAGTCCTTTTTCATCACCCCTCTTTCTTCCCCTTCAACCCTTCTGCCAGAAAAAGGAGCCCCTGGCTCCAAAAGCTTACCCATTACAACTGTCTTTTATGTGTGTGTTCTGCTGCCACTTGATGAGTAGATTTTTTATCTACCCAATTAAATTATTTTCTCAATAATTAAATGGTACCTTTGTTATAAAATTATAATAGGCATCAAGGGATAAAATATTTGCATAAGTTTCATTTACCTTATGCAAGAGACTAAGGACAACAGCTACAAATATACCGGCTCAAGCAACCAAGTGCATGTATTTAGCACCCTCTGCAGCCCAGTTTTTCCTGGTCACTTGTGCCTGTTAGTCTCTGGCACGACGTACACGTAACTTATCCAAATATATTATCCCGTGACGCCTATTGCAATTTTATGTTGACAAGAGCCTCTATCTGTAGGCATTTACTAGTGAGCATTCATCCTGAAGTACAATATATGTAATCTGGTTGCTATCTAAAGCCATGGCTTGTGATAATTCTTGTTTTGTCAATTTTGTTTATGACAAGAGCTGCTCAGCTTCTAATGTACCATCATGTGATGTGACAAGTGTGTATGCTTACCTCATAAATATTTTTCTATTAATATTTTATTATGTTTGTAACTGGTTGTATACATTTTTAGGGCCCACTACTTCTGAAGACAATATTTTTACAAATATCGAAATCTAGGTCAAAGGGCTAATATATCTTTATTTGCAACTGGTTGGGTGATTTATCAATCTCTGCAATGTTAATTAATGTTAAAAATTAGTTTACAGTTAAAAACAGACAGCAGAACTGCTAAGAGACAGTACAGACAGGAACAATAAAAAAAATCAGAAAAATGTTTACTACAGTGAAACCTCTGTATAACGTTCCTCCATATAATGTTTTCCTCTTTGTTACATCTGTTTTTTTCGGTCCCGGCTAAAAGCCCATATAAACAATGTTAAATTTTTCTCTTTACTGTGTTTCCTCTATATTACAATTTCCTCCATGTAATGCTCATATTTTTGGAACCCTGGTCAATTATTTACCTCTTTATAACGTTTAAATGACTGGATGTAGACGCATCGTTTTCCGTTCTGTGGATTCACAGTGTGCACCGGCTCGGAAAGCCCACACTCAGCGTATTTCATATGTCAGTGGCAGAACCTGGCCACGTGACATGTGACGCACATTCTGCTTGCAATCTTTTTGGCACAATTTACTTTCACCCATCCACCTACCGGGCCCCATGTTTTAATTACAAAAAACAAATCATTTGATACATTGATCATTTGCAATGAATATCACATTACAGTGCTGTGAAAATTTAAAATGTCACCTATGGCACCATTTGTCAAAGCTGATTAGTGCTATCCAAATCTTCAGTAACGCCCTATAATTATTATTTGGAAGCCTTCCTCTTTACAGTGTTTTCCTCTATACAGTGTTCAGAGTTTGTGGTCCCTTGAAAAACGTTATATAGAGGTTTCACTGTAATTGCTCTTTCATTGGTCTTGTGCCCTTCAGTGCTTTTGTTTCATCAGCCATATGATTAATCTACTGTTTTTGATACATAGTGTCCTTGTGATGTTCACTTTGACTTGTCTCCTCTTCAGTCTAGTAAATAGAAAAATTTCTGTCTTTGTTCCAGTGTAATTTTATTTTTAAATGTTTGTATTGTGTGGAATAGTGGTAGTTCATTTTCATTATCTTATTCAGTAAGATTTCATATTGAGACTAGTTTTCCTCAAACCTCTTTGCTGTATTTTTCACTTGTAGTTATTTTCCACATAATTTGTTATTAATGACAGATCTTCCTGGTAGCAGATTATAGTTTGCACAAAGCAGATACATGTGTCAAGGAAACTTGATTCAAATGAACTTGTTCACACTTGGAAGTAACACACATCAGACACATTTAACAAACAGAGATAAAAATATGATACAGCACAAAAACACCGTCCTCTAACAAATATGAGTGTAATATAGAACTGTTATTCCTTCAGTTATTTTCTACATTATTGTATGTAATAGTAGATTTTGTGTGAATATAGAACTGTGTTTAATAATGTATGTGTTTACATATGTACTTGGTAAGTAATAAATTTTAAGAGATCTACACTCAGTATTGATACTAAAGAAGTTCATCATTGTGAGAATATACTATTTTTGTACATGGATTTGTATTTTTGATAGTGTATATTGTTATATTGTGAATACCTTTATAGTGACAGTTTTATATGAAACTTTTGTACTATGTATGTTTTTCAGATGAATAAAGGTTGAAATAATTTTTTGGATAAAGCAATTAAGTTCTATAAGAAATATTTCCATGGACCACTCACATGAAGGTGAGGTGTGCATGTGTGCACACACACACACACACACACACACACACACACACACACACACACACACACACACAAAGAGAGGGGAGAGAGAGAGAGAGAGAAAGAGAGAGTTTTGAATTAATTCATAATAGTTATAGTTGTACCTAATATAAAATGTTAGCATTTTCAAACAGCTGTTGAGAATTTTCACACATAGGGATTCTTCCTATTTTTGTTGTGTAGATGTACTGAATAGCTACATTATAACATTATAGTGTCACACATTGTACATAGTTGTATGCAAAAACAACAACAGGGAAGGATGGATTGCAACTCGTCACATAGAAGAGGCGTTCAGTCACAGACAGGCATAATGAAAAAAACTGCTAAAATATTAAGCTTTCAGACAAAGTCTTTCTTCTGAAATAGTAAACATGCACACATTCTCACAAACACAAATCACACACATGGCCACTATCTCCAGGTGCTGGAGACTGACTGTGACTGCATCTCACATCAACACCAGTCTGCCAGGGTGGGTGGTGCATGTAAGAAGGAGGCATGGGGAGGGGGTGGGGAATAGTTTTGTTAGCAAAAAGTATGATACTGTAAAATAATGCTACAGTGATACCTACAGTTGAATAACACATTATTGTATAGACTGTGAGCCCTATAGTTAAACAATACATTATTATATATTTTTGTTACACTATCTGCAGATAGACCAAACAGTAATAAAATATCTCATTTAGTTAATAATCAAGATAATGTTCATCACTCCTGTGTTTATAGCTTGTGTCTTACAATTTATGGCAGTCTACAAATAATAATAATAATAATAATAATAATAATAATGGTTTATTTGTCCATAATAACTTTTACAGTCGTGGACATAGTCAGTCAGTACATACATGAACAATAATAATAATTTAGTAGTAGAAATAAAGTACATACAACATTAAAAATCCTTGATGGAGAACAAGCATTTAGCAATTAACAGCTGCTTTAATTTTGTTTTAAATATGTTTCCTTTTAACATTTTTATGGTATTTGGCAGTCTGTTGTAAAAAAATCTTCCAGCAGAATATGGATTATGATCGGTTGCTTTTTTATTTCTGAATTTTATGTAGTAATCCTCTTTCTTCTTTGCATTATAACTGTGGATATCACTATTTATTATACTGTGCTCCATATTTTCCTTTACAAACAGTATAGTCCTTAGAACATATAATGAATACACTGTTAGTATATTATAGTTAATGAAGTATTCTCTACAGGATTGACATTTACTAATATTCGCTATTATCCTAATTGCTCTCTTCTGGGCTCTAAAAGCCCTATCCATGTATACTGTTGGTGCCCCGCCCAAAATCTCAATACTGTATTGTAGGTGGGAGTGTATAATACCAAAATAGATTTCTCTTAAGACTGGTGACGCTATTATGCTAGAAAGGCGTTTTAGCAGGTAGGTATTACACGAGATTTTTTTTACACATTTAGCTGATGTGCTCCTTCCATGTAAGATGTTCAGCAACTATAATACCGAGGAATTTATGTTTATCAATTGTTTCAATTGATAACTCTGGCTCAGTATCCACTTGTCTTGATTTGTAATTTAGCATAAACTCCATTAGAATTGTCTTTTCCTTATTTAATGCCAATTTATTTTTAGTCATATATTCTGTGATAAGGCTAGTGTTCTTCATATTATTTGGCACTGCTAGCTGTTTTGTAGGGCCCCAGCTTGTGAAGGAGGTGTCGTTGGCATAATTCACAAGGTCTGCATTTTTTGGAATTATTATATCATTGATGTACCCAATGAACAGAAAAGGCCCAATAATACTTCCCTGAGGGACTCCACAGTTAAGAATTTTATAAGATGATTTTACTGTTTGTAAAGTCCCCAAGTTGTATGATACAATTTAACACATTGTCTCCTGTCAGCAAGGTACGATCTTAACAAATCTAATGCCACTCCTCTGACCCCATAACTTTCTAACTTATGTAGAAGAATGGAGTGATTTACAGTATCAAAAGCCTTAGATAGGTCTAGAAAGGTGCCAATAACTTTGTTTCCATCATCAAGTTTATTCAATACTGCTTGAATGAATGTGGCTATGGCTGTTATTGTAGACTTGCCCTTCCTGAAACCGTGTTGAGAACTTTTTAATATATTATACTTAGAGAAAAATGATTCCATTTGATCAAGAAATAGCCTTTCCAACCACTTACTAAGTTCTGATGTCAAAGAAATAGGCCTATAATTTTGTACATAAGTAGTTTTTCCCTTTTTATGAACTGGTCTTATTTCAGTGACTTTTAACAAGTCAGAAAATGATCCCTGTCTGAATGAGCTGTTTATTAAATGTTGCAGTGGTTTTATTAACTCATTACTGCATTCTTTCAGAAATTTGGCTGGGATGTCATCCCAGCCACTGGATGTACTTGCTTTTAAGTTGGAAATGGTTCTCAGGATTTCCTGTTCTGTAACACACCTCAGGAAGAATGAATTACTGACATTACTGGGATTTAGCACCTACGGTGGGTTGATCACATCCTTTTTACTCATCTTATTAAATTGACCTATGAATCTCTCCCATACTTCTTTTGGGTCACTAACCAATTTTTCATTGCCCCTTATTATTATGTTGTTACACAATGCCTTGTCATTCCCCCCACTTTCCTTTTTTACTATGTTCCACACTGTTTTGCTAACATTACAGGACTGACTCATCTGTTCTGCATACTTCTGTGCCTTTAATGTCTTAAGTGCTTCCCTATAGGTTTTTCTACAGGCTTTGTATTTAGACTGAAAGTACTGCAGTTTGGTGTCTTTAAAAACAATATATAGATCATTCATGTCATTCTTTAATTTCATCACATTAGGAGGGAGTTTAAGATTCCTGGAATTGTCAGTTTTCTTTAGTATTTTGACCCTTGGGCATACTTGATTTAGACAATGGGTTAATGTTGTATAAAATATTTCCCACTTTTCATTAATGTCTTTTGTTGCATATACGCCTACCTGATACTATTTTATGTGTGCCAGTTTTTCCTTTAATGCATGCTAGTCAAACTTTCTTTTATAAGTAAATTGTTCCTTATGAGATACTATTTCTTTGTCAGTGTGAAGCTCTAGGTGTAATGCACTATGATCTGAAGTGTGGTTCTCAACAGTTCCATCTACAAGGTCCTCCTTACTTAAGTTTGTAATTACATGGTCAATACATGTCTGAGAGTCACCTGTAATTCTTGTTGGTGTTGAATTCACGTGGTTATGATTATAGGACTGTAATATATCAATATATCTAAGGTAACTTACACTATTAGTTAAGGAATCAATGTTCACATCCCCTACTATTATAGTCTGCTTTTTATGAGGTGAGAGGTTATCAAGAAGTTTCTCTAAATGGCAAAAGAATTCTTCCATGTTACTGTTAGGGGATCTGTACAGGCTAACTATTATTAAACTGCTATATCTGAGCTTTATTCTTATGGCAGCTATTTCAAAGACCATCTCACATGCAAGTTTATCTATCCAATCAATTTTTTCGCACTGGACATTATTTTTGACATAAATACCAGCACCACCACCTTTATGTTGTTCCCTACAGTAGACACTGACAATTTTATAATTACTTAAATTAATGCTGCATAATTCTTTAGTTTTGCCCCCTAGTTCATTCACAAGATAAATATGAGGGCTACTAACACTTAGAAATTCGTCAATTTGTTCAATTTTATTGGTAATATATTAGACATTTTGCGATATTATTTTGATTTTACTGTGATTTGCGATGTTGTCAAGTATGTATGGTGAAGGGTGAGTTAGTCTAAAAAAGGTTCTGTCGGACTTCTTTCAGTTGTGAACAAACTGTTTTTATATATTAAGTTTTTCAGTTCGATTCTTTCTTTTATGATTAAATTTAATTTTTCACACCAATAGCGTTTACCTGCATAATTTAAGTGCAAATCTTCATTATAACTTCATTTCCATAGTAGGAGTCTTCTAACAGTCCACCTCTGTAGCTGAGTGGTCAGTGTAGATGGCTGCCACAAGGACATAGGTTCAATTTCTGGTATTGCCAAGGATTTTTTGTTGATGGAGAATTGGTACAGGGTGCACTCAGTCTTGTGACGCTAAATGAGGCATTGCTTGAATTACAAGTAGCAGCTACACATTCTGGAAAGTCAACAAAATGGCTGGGAGAGCAGCTGACCACATGCCCTTTTATTTTGTACCTGCATTACACCACAAGATAGGGGGTGACTTGGCAGCTGGTCAACATCCCTTTGGCCTTCATAACCTCAACAAAGAGGTTGTAAGCCCACTGTCATGCTAGTATCAGGTACAGAACAATTTTTGTTAGTAAGAAATGTACAGTGAAGACAGAAACGAAAACTTATGTCATTAGTGTGTAATAATAATGATATAATAATAATAAATTAGTTATGAAACCTTCAAAAAATTAAGGTAATTTACAACATTTTCAAATAATTCACCTCTAATTATTTTATTCCTGAATACTAACAATAACTATTACACACAGTTCACACAATTTGTAAGCTGTCTTCTGACATTCAATATAAATAACTAGTTTGCAGCAGTACATGTAAAATATCTTTCATTTTATGGATACTCTGAAAAGCTTTCTTTTTCATTTTAATGTTATTGACCTTCAAATCGAGTCTGTAAGTTATTCTATTCTCTGTTGCTCATCTGTGTTCAGCCTTATTTGTTCATAGAGTCACCAATGTGATTTCAAATTGCACCAGGCCAGTGAGCCACATGAAATTATTGCTACTTTTATTTGACCATGTGGTCACTCAGCAAACACACTTTAACAAAATGACAACTTTCATAACGTTTTAACTGAATTCATGAATATATTCAATAAATTCTTCTCATAAATGCTCAATGAATGCTTCTCATAAAAATAGATCAGGCGTAACAAAAGGAATTAGAGTCTTTAACAGTAAAAAAAGGAAACTGCATATGGAGACAAAAATCAATCAAAACCTTAAGTTTTTTAAATGTGTAATCACATATAAAAATTGGCAGAATACTTAAACTAACAAAGCATACTGCAAGCAACAGATTTATGTAAAAAGGGAAAAGTTTAATCTATTATAAGAAGTGAAGTAGATAGTTCAATGGAGGAAAAGTGCCTCTTTAAACTTGTGATCAGTGGTGGACCTGTTATTGACCCCAGTGCCAAATGTGAATCCTTCAGTGACTTCCTTATAAGCTGTAATAACATTAGTGGCTGCTCAACAACAAGTAAAAATTGTAAAAAGACAGACAAAAATTGCACAAGTTTTAAGTTCTCCCAACTTTCAGGCTATGACATTATGAAAAGTAATGTCGCAAAAAAACATTTAAACTTGATGAATTGGGATAAGGTTCTGCCTAGTAAAATGAAAGTAGTATGTCATAGAATTGGACACATACTTTCTCTCATAATCAACCAGTCCTTTGATGAAGAACGTTTTTAGGGTTGACTAAAATATGCCTAATTCGCCCAATCCATAAAAAGGGCAAACAAGATAAATTGGAAAATTATAGATCTATCATTGTTACAAAGTTTCTCAAAATTGTCTGAAATTTACAAATAAAATCTGGAGGTGCAAACCAATTCCAAAAAAATACTGAGGGAGACCTGAAAAATACCTGAAAAGTAATTGCTATTTAGTGCAAAAAATTACTTGAATGATAATAGTGTAAAATACTATCTAAGAAACAAAGGAATTCTGGTGAGATCCTCTCCTGGAACTGCAGGTTATGTAGCAAGAGTAAGTTGATAGAGGAGAAGGAGCGTAAGATCTCGGCCCTTTAGGTGCAGTTGAAACACGCACAGGAGGAGCTAGATAGGATGAGGAGGGAGAAGGGGGTTGGGGAATGGGAGCTGGCTGTTGGCAAGAGATTTACTAGGAGAAGGAGATTTTCAGATAGTTTTACTATTGGTGTTTGCAATAGATACGACCAACTGTCAGAGTCTAGTGGAGAGGGATCTCTAGTAGCTGTAGATGTAGGAAGTATGCAGCAGACCTCAGCAGTTACGGTGGCTAGGACAGTTGCAAAGTCTAAGAGAAAGAAGAAGGTTCTGCTGTTAGGTAGTTCTCATGGTAGAGGTGTAGGCCAGCAGCTGCAGGAAGTGTTGGGGAGTGAGTACCAGGTCACCAGCATTGTGAAGCCTAATGCAGGATTGGCTCAGGTGACTGTTAACATGGGGGTGGTTATGTAGGGATTTTACTAAAGAGAATCAGGTAGTGATTGTGGGTGGGGCTGGTAATAGCATTGATAGGGATGGGGAGTATGACATAGATGATGACCTGGAAAAGATAGCCACTCAGACTGGCAACATGAATGTGCATTTCGTGGAACTGCTTCAGCGTCACGATCGGCCTCATCTTAATACAGCCGTCAAGTGTAATAACATGAGACTTGGGGGTGCGCTGATGACAGAAGGCATGAGTCACATTTCAGTGGTGTCGGTGGAGTCTATCAGCAGGATGTGTTTCACTAGACATGGCCTGCACCTCAACAAGTATGGAAAGTGGAGGTTGGCAAAGCTTATAGGTGACAGCATATGTGGGGGTGGTGGGCTCACTCATGGGAAAATTCCTGTACTAGTGGGTGTTAGAGCTGCACCTTTTTTAGATTGAAGTCAGCTGATAGGTATTCCTGCTTAAGGGAAGTCTCTCTAACAACAAAACCACTTTTGACAAAGCTTAAGTATCCGAGTAATGAGGGAATTAGTATATTTCATCAAAATGTACAAGGCATTAGAGATAAAGTTAGTGAACTGCTTAAAGATGTTGACTCTGAAATTATTGGTATATCTGAACACTTCTTAAATAAGGAGATAATTCAGAGGCTTCCTTTACCAGGATACAAGTTGGCTGGCAGCTTTTCTAGGAGCTCTTTGCGCTGTGGGGGAGTAGCCATGTATGTGAAAAACGGTATCCCATTTGAGCCAATTGATTTTTCAAAGTACTGCCCTGAAAAGGTGTTTGAATGTTGGGCAGGCGTGGTTAAATTTAGTGGAGTCAAACTTCTAACTGTTGTTATTTATAGATCCTCAGACTTCGATTTCGCAACATTTTTGCTAAAGCTAGAGGAGGTTCTTGGTTCACTTTATAGGAAATACAAAAAGTTAGTTATATGTGGTGACTTCAATATTAATTGTATAAGTGATTGTGCAAGGAAAAGGATGCTGGTAGACCTCTTTAATTCATATAATCTTATGCAAACCGTATTCTTTCCAACAAGAGTTCAAGGGAACAGTAGAACAACCATAGACAACGTTTTTGTTCATTCCTCGTTACTAGAAGGGCATTCTGTTAGCAAAAACGTGAATGGCCTTTCAGATCATGATGCACAAGTTTTAACTCTAAAAGATTTTTGTGCTGCAACACATGTTAAATATAGTTATCAACTTTTTAGGAAAGCTGATCAGTTGCTGTAGAGACCTTTGTAAACCTTATCAAGGAACAAGAGTGGCAAGATGTTTATAGTGCTGATACAGTAGACGATAAATATAATGCTTTCCTCAAGACTTTTCACATGCTCTTTGAAAGTTGCTTTCCGTAAGAACGTTCAAAACAAGGTACTAGCACAAACAGGCAGCCTGGGTGGCTGACTAGAGGGATAAGAATATCTTGTAGAACAAAGTGGCAATTATATCAAAACGTTAGAAACAGTCAAAATCTAAATGCAGCAGCCCATTACAAACAGTATTGTAAGGTGCTTAAAAAATTAATTAGGAAGGCAAAAAGTATGTGGTATGCAGATAGAATAGCTAAGTCTCAGGATAAAATTAAAACCATATGGTCAGTTGTAAAGGAGTGGCTGGTCTGCAGAGGCAGGTCAAAGATATAGAATCAGTGCATAGTGGGACTGTCCGTGTTACTGATAAGTCACATATATGTACAGTATTTAATAAGCAGGGGAACTAAATAGAAACCTAGTCCCAACAGGGAATCATATAGCGCTCGTAGAAAAAAGTGTTCCGAGACTGTTACCTGAAATGCTCCTCCACGATACTGACAAGAGGGAGATTGAGTTAATAATTAAATCACTAAAGACCAAGAAATCTCATGGAAATGACGGGGTATCTAGCATAATAATGAAGTATTGTTCTATGTATGTTAGCTCAGTACTTTTCCTTTAGGAGTGGTTGGTTTCCTGACCGATTAAAGTACTCAGTAGTGAAGCCACTTTATAAAAAGGGAGACAGGGATAATGTTGACAATTATAGACCTATTTCTATGCCATCGGTGTTTGCTAAAGTTATCGAGAAGGTTGTATATACACTACTGGCCATTAAAACTGTTACACCATGAAGACGACCTGCTACAGACGCGAAATTTAACCGACAGGAAGAAGATGCTGTGATATGCAAATGATTAGCTTTTCAGAGCATTCACACAAGTTTGGCGCCGGTGATGACACCTACAACGTGCCGACATGAGGAAAGTTTCCAACCGATTTCTCATGCACAAACAGCAGTTGACCGGCATTGCCTGGTGAAACATTGTTGTGATGCCTCGTGTAAGGAGGAGAAATGCGTACCATCACATTTCCGACTTTGATAAAGATCAGATTGTAGCCTATTGCTATTGTGGTTAATTGTATCGTGACATTGCTGCTTGCGTTGGTTGAGATCCTATGACTGTTAGCAGAATATGGAATCGGTGGGTTCAGGAGGGTAATACGGAACGCCGTGCTGGATCCCAACGGCCTCGTATCACGAGCAGTCGAGATGACAGGCATCTTATCCGCATGGCTGTAACGGATCGTGCAGCCACGTCTCGATCCCTGAGTCAACAGATTGGTATGTTTGCAAGACAACAACCATCTGCACGAACAGTTCGACGATGTGTGCAGCAGCATGTACTATCATCTCGGAGACTATGACTGCGGTTACCCTTGACGCTGCATCACAGACAGGAGCGCCTGCGATGGTGTACTTGACGACGAACCTGGCTGCACAAATGGCAAAACGTCATCTTTTCAGATGAATCCAGGTTCTGTTTACAGCATCATGATGTGTCGCATCCGTGTTTGGCGACGTCACGGTGAACGCACATTGGAAGCGTGTATTCGTTATCGGCATACTGGCGTATAACCCGGCGTGGCGGTATGGGGTGCCATTGGTTACACGTCTCGGTCACCTCTTGTTCGCATTGACAGCACTTTGAACAGTAGACGTTACATTTCAGATGTGTTGCAACCTGTGGCTCTACCCTGCATTCGATCCCTGCGAAACCCTACATTTCAGCAGGATAATGGACGACCGCATGTTGCAGGTCCTGTACGGGCCTTTTTGGATACAGAAAATGTTCGACTGGTGCCCTTGCGAATACATTGTCCAGATCTCTCACCAATTTTAAAACGTCTGGTCAATGGTGGCCGAGCTACTGGCTCGTCACAGTACACCAGTCACTACTCTTGATGAACTGTGGTATCGTGTTGAAGCTGCATGGGCAGCTGTACCTGTACATGCCATCCAAGCTCTGTCTGACTCAATGCCCAGGCGTATCAAGGCCATTATTACGGCCAGAGGTGGTTGTTCTGGGTACTGATTTCTCAGGATCTATGCACCCAAATAGTGTGAAAATGTAATCACATGTCAGTTCTAGTATAACATATTTGTCCAATGAATACCCGTTTATCATCTGCATTCCTTCTTGGTGTAGCAATTTTAATGGCCAGTAGTGTACAAGGTCACTGGAGCATTTAAATTCACATAATTTGCTGTCAAATGTACAGTTTGGTTTTAGAAATGGTTTAACAACTGAAAATGCTATATTCTCTTTTCTCTGTGAGGTTTTGGACGGATTAAATAAAAGGTTGCGAACACTAGGTGTTTTCTTTGATTTAACGAAGGCTTTTGACTGTATTGACCACAAAATATTACTGCAGAAGTTGGACCATTATGGAGTAAGGGGAATAACTTACAATTGTTTCGCCTCTTACCTTAAGAACAGAAAGCAGAAGGTAATTCTCCTCAATATTGAGAGTGGTAGTGATGTTCAGTCCCAATGGGGCACTGTTAAGTGGGGCGTTCCCCAAGGGTTGGTGCTGGGGCCACTGCTGTTTCTTATTTATATAAATGATATGCCTTCCAGTATTACAGGTGATTCAAAAATATTTCTGTTTGCTGATGACACCAGCTTGCTAGTGAAGGATCTTGTGTGTAATATTGAAACATTATCAAATAATGTAGTTCATGAAATAAGTTCATGGCTTGTGGAAAATAATTTGATGCTAAATCACAGTAAGACTCAGTTTTTACAGTTTCTAACTCACAATTCAACAAGAACTGATATTTCAATCAGACAGAATGGGCATATTATAAGCGAGATGGAACAGTTCAAGTTCCTAGGCGTTCGGATAGATAGTAAGCTGTTGTGGAAAGCCCATGTTCAGGATCTTGTTCAGAAACTAAATGCTGCTTTATTTACCATAAGAACAGTATCTGAAATAAGTGACAGTTCAACACGAAAAGTAGTCTACTTCGCATATTTTCAGATGCTTATGTCATATGGTATTATTTTTTGGGGTAATTCTTCTGATTCAAAAAGGGTATTTTTGGGTCAAAAACAGGCTGCTCGAGCTATATGTGGTGTAAGTTCGAGAACCTCTTGTCGACCCCTATTCAATAATCTGGGAATTCTGACATTGCCCTCACAGTATACATTTTCTTTAATGTCGTTTGTTGTTTGCAATATTAGCCTATCCCCAAAGTTGGCAGCTTTCACTCAGTTAATACTAGGCAGAAATCAAATCTGCATGTGGAATGCACTTCCTTGACTCTTGTGCAGAAAGGCATGTACTAGTCTGCTACATCCATTTTCAATAAGCTACCACAAGAACTCAAAAATCTTAGCAGTAGCCCAAACGCTTTTAAGTCCAAACTGAAGAGTTTCCTCATGGCTCACTCCTTCTATTCTGTCGAGGAGCTCCTGGAAGAGCTGAAAAATTAAGCAAATTCCAGTGTTACAGTGTTGATTTTCTTTATTTAAACTTACGAAGTGTCGCCTAAATACGTTTCTTGTATTTCATTTTACCTGTTTCTACTATCGTGTTATAATTTCATGTATTGACTCTTTCCATGACCATGGAGACTTCTCCTTAATTTGGTCCCACGGAACAGCAAATAAATAAATTACAGATATTGGCTGTGAGTGGGTGTTGGTTGTAATCAATGGGGAAAGCTGAAAATTTGTGCTGGACAAGGATTCAAACCCAGGTCTTCTGCTCACTAGGCAGATGTTCTGACCACTGAGCCATCTGGACACAGTGGTCTTTGCAACTGCAGCAACTACCCTAGCACGCTTTCCGTCAGACCCAAGTTCTTGGCTTATCCACACACTACTACAGTTGAGTCCCTTGCCCATCGATGTTGTGTCACTTCACATGGTTTTGCATGCATAGGGTGTGTCCACCTGTCTTTTGTTTGACAATCTGCTGTTATATGGGAAATTAATATGGAAGTGTGGGATTATGTAGCTGTAGATATATACTAAGGTACATCTGAGGATGAGACATGAAGTCTAAAAATCAATCACAGAACAAAACTTCCAAAACTATAACTACTTTCTGAAAGTATCTTATTATCATGAATTTCTTTTTGCATTGTGTAAAGATCAACATAGTCTAGTTGTTAATAATTCTTTTAATTTTTAAACATGTTTTTGCACTCTAGTGTTCTCTGAAACTTCATGCTCTTTTTCAACAAATGCATGAGTGGTCATGCTGCATCTGTAAAATCCATTGTGAATTTCTTATAGTAATCAGCCAGTCCCAAAAATGACTGTAATTCATTACTCATTTGAGATGTTGGAAAGCTTTGTACAGTCCTCACTAACCCTGGACCATTCTTACTTCAGCCTGGCCAAATCACTTCCTTCAGAGCAAGATGATATTACTCTATGTTAAGGATCAAGAGTGCTGATGCAGTCTTTCAGACGCTTCTCTCAAGCATTGCACATGTTCTTCCATATCCTTTGCAATCATATGCATCCTCAAGGTACACCATACACTATTTCAGTATTAAGGCCTCTTAAAGCTCCTTACAACAACCACTGACATGTGGCTAGTGTCTTTTTCATTCCAAATGGCATTTGCTGAAATTCATAATGGTCCCAAGAAAATACAAATATAGTTTTTGTTTGGTCCTCTGGTAATGCATCCAGTTGATGATACCCACTCATTGCTCATGGAAAAGTGTGTACATTATCCTAAATTGTCCATATTTGGCATTAGATATGCAGCCATAATAATACATGCATTGAGATATCTGTAATCGAAACAGAATCTTATTATTCATCCAACCTGAAATTTTTGTTGAAACACAGGTGCCGGCCAAAGTGGCTGTGCGGTTCTAGGCGCTGCAGTCTGGAACCGCGAGACCGCTACGGTCACAGGTTCGAATCCTGCCTCGGGCATGGATGTGTGTGATGTCCTTAGGTTAGTTAGGTTTAACTAGTTCTAAGTTCTAGGGGACTAATGACCTGAGAAGTTGAGTCCCATAGTGCTCAGAGCCATTTGAACCATTTTGAAACACAGGTGCACCCATGGACTAGCACACTCCATAATAATCCCATCATTAGGAATTCTACAGTTTTAAGGAATTCTGAAATTATGGAAATATGGAGGTTTTGTCACATGTAGATTAAGTGTACTGCACATTCCAAAGATTAGATTTATTGTATAAACATCATTATGGAAGTATGGAGGTCTTGCCTCATATAGATTAATTATACTGCACAATCCAAAGGTTAGATTTAATGTATGAACATCATGGTAAGGTTGACCTTAGAAACAAATGATAGAACTTGGGGGATCATTCTTCAATCCAGGGAAACTTTAGTCTATAATTTATTGCTGTGAGGTTCATCCATCATGAAAGACAGTTTATTAAGCTGCATGAAAAGTCATAAAGGTTCAGTCAGTATGATAAGGTACCATAAGAAACAGGGATACTGCTTTGGGCCATTCATACACTCCATGTAGTGTGTTTCACGCAGATTGCGAATCATTAAGGTGAGCACTTCCTTACAGGTAGCCTGCTGAACAACTGAATGTGTTAACTTGCAAGTATCTATGGTTAATTGG